>NC_064626.1:1161285976-1166285976 GCF_023864275.1 Schistocerca cancellata
TATCACGTATAACCTCCTTTATTTTTCCCCAAACTGTTAGAGATCTTCTGATAGAACAGGATATCACGTTATCTACAACAAGATCAGTGCTCATAAAACTAACGTTATCTAATCGACGCTGATGAACACTAGTCGCTGTTTGCTGAAAATCAAAGGTTATGCAGTACGCGAGTACCACTGGTTCCCCCTCGTTATTCCACTCTCGATCAGTGCCTGGGCATAACTTGCACCCTGTGTGTCTCTGTTTGGGGGCGGACTTGGTGTAATTTTACCGATGTTGCAATAACACGCTGAAACTTCCTTATAGGTTGAAACCGTGTCTGGACTGACACGCGAATCCTGACCACTGCCTCTTGCAGGTTCAAATGGCTCTGAGCACTATGCGACTTAACTTCTGAGGTCATCAGTCGCCTAGAACTTAGAACTACTTAAACCTAACTAACCTAAGGACATCACACACATCCATGCCCGAGGCAGGATTCGAACCTGCGACCGGAGCACTCGCTCGGCTCCAGACTGTAGCGCGTAGAACCGCACGGCCACTCCGGCCGGCTCTTGTAGGAAATGCTTAATTTTTGACCCATGATACAAGCTGGTTGCGAGCATGCGCTGTTGAAAGTTACAGCTTTATTCGCGAGTTTGAGAGTTTGTCTGCAGCCACTTCCAGTTAGTTCATGACAAGTTTGCCTTTCGTCAAAGTGCTGCTCTAGTTTCTAGTTAACATACACTGTTCAAAAGCATTTTACTTATTCTTACTATCCGCTATAGTTATCCTTTGAGCACCATACACGAAGTTTTCTTTGTAGCTATTTTGAGATCGCGTTGTTACGTATTCTTGCTGTCCGTTATGCATCATTTGAGTATCATACACAATGTTTTGTTTGTAGCTACTAGTAACTTGCTGTCAGAAGACCCAGTATGAGCACTACCGTGACCAACATACCAGTATCTTCTTCAGTTCTCTGCTATCAGGTGTACAATAATTACGCTACATCCTTTTATTTATACATATGCCGACATACTGTCGGCTGGAACAAGAATCAAAACAATCAGAAAAAAATATTTGTTTGGTCTGTAGTCGCACTTATATTTTGTCTGATGGCTATCAGTTTTGGTCCCGAATACATAATCAGAGTGTGCTATGATTAAAAATGCCACAGCGTTTAAGTGTCTGGCAGAGGGTTCATCGAACCGCCTTCACAATACTTCTCTTTTACTTCAATTTCGAACAGCACGAGAAAAAAACGAACACCTATATCTTTTCGTGCGAGCTCTGAATTTCCTTATATTTTTATGATGTTCCTTTCTCCTTATATAGGTCCGCGTCAACAAAATATTTTAGCGTTCGAAGGAGAAAGTTGTGATTGAACTCTCGTCAGATGATTCCGCCGCAAAGAAAAACGCCTTTGTTTTAATGGTTTCCATTCCAAATCCTGAATCATGTCCGTGACACTCTCTTTCCTATTTCTCGATAATACAAAACGTGCTGCTCTTATTCGAACTTTCTCGATGTACTCCGTTAATCCTATCTGGTAAGGATCCCACTCGGTGCAGCAGTACTCCAAAAGAGGACGGACAAGCGCAGTGTAGGCGTCTCTTTAGTAGATCTGCTACATTTTCTTAGTTTTCTGCCAATGAAACGCAGTCTTTGGTTTGCATTCCCTACAGCATTTTCTGTTGTTCTTTCCAATTTAAATTGTTCGTAATTGTAATTTCTAGGTATTTAGTTGAATTTACGGTCCATGAGTTTGACTTATCTATTGTGTAACCGACGTTTAACAAAAACAAAAAAAAAAAAATGGTTCAAATGTCTCTGAGCACTATGGGACTTAACTTCTGAGGTCATCAGTCCCCTAGAACTTAGAACTACTTAAACCTAACTAACCTAAGAACATCACACACATCCATACCCGAGGCAGGATTCGAACCTGCAACCGTAGCGGTCGCGCGGTTCCAGACTGAAGCGCCTAGAACCGCTCGGCCACCCCGGCCGGCGACGTTTAACAGATTCCTTTTAGCACTCATGTGGATGACCTCACGCTTTTTGTTATTTAGGGTGAACTGCCAATTTTTGTACCATACGGATATCTTTTCTGAGTCATTTTGCAATATTTTTATAACTTCTGACGATTTAATTAGACGATAAACGGCAGCATCACCTGCAACCAACCTAAGACGGATGCTCGTATTGTCTCCTAAATCATTTATAAGGGACAGTAGAGGGCCTGTAACACTACCTCGGGAAACGCCAGAAATCACACCTGTTTTACTCGATGATTTTTCGTCAATTACTATCAACTGTGACCTCTCTGACAGGAAATCACGAAACCAGTCACATAACTGAGACGGTATCCATAAGCACGCAACTTAACCAAAAGCCGCTTGTGTGGTACAGTGTCAAAAGCCTTCTGGAAATCTAGAAATACAGAATCAACTTGAAATCCCTCGTCAATAGCGCTCAACACTTCGTGTGTGTAAAGAGCTAGCTGCGTTTCATAAGAACGATGTTTTCTAAATCCATGTTGACTGTGTGTCAATAGACCGTTCTATTCGAGGTAATTCATAATGTTCGAACGCAGTGTATATTCCAAAATCCTGCTGCATATCTACATTAATGATATGGGCCTGTAATTTAGCGGATTACTCCTACTACCTTTCTTGAATATTGGTGTGCCCTGTGCAACTTTCCAGTCTTTGGGTACGGATCTCTCGTCGAGCGAGCGGTTTTATATGATAGTTAAGTATGGAGCTATTGCATCAGAATACTCTGAAAGGAACCTAATTCGTATACCGTCTGGGCCTGAAGACTTGCTTTTGTTAAGTGATTTCAGTTGCTCCTCTAGTCCGAGGATATCCACTTCTAAGTTATTCATGTTGGTAGCTGTTCGTGATTCGAATTCTGGAATATTTACTTCCTCTTGAATTTCGAAAGGCTGTGTTCAGTTAACTCTGCTTTCGCATGACTGTCGTCGATAGTATTTCCATTGCTATCGCGCAGAGAACGCACTGACTACGTCTTGCCACTAGCATACTTTACCTACGACCAGAATGTCTTTGGGTTTTCTATCAGGTTTCGAGACAAAGTTTCGTTGTGGAAACTATTAAAGCATCTCGCACTGATGTTCGCGCTAAATTTCGAGGTTCTGTAAAAGATCATCAGTCTTGGAGATTTTGCGTTCGTTTGAATTTGGTATGCTTTTTTCGTGGTTTCTGCAACAGCGTTTTGACCCGTTTTGTGTACCAAGGGGGATTAGCTCCGTCGTTTGTTAATTTATTTCGTATAAATCTCTTCAGTTGCTGTCGGTACTATTTCTTACAATTCAAGCCACATCTGGTCTATACTTATATTGTTAATTTGGAAGATGTAGAGATTGTCTCTCAGGAACGCGTCAAGTGAATTTTTATCTGCTTTTTTGAATAGGTACATTTTTCGTTTATTTTTGAAGGATTTTGGGGTACAATACTCAATCTCGCTACCACAATGGAGTGTTCACTAATCCCTGTATCCGTTTTGATGCTCCATATTGGCTCAGGATTAGTTGTTACTAAGAGGTCACGTGTGTTTTCACGACTGTCTACTGTTCGCGTGGGCTCATAAACTAACCGCTGGAAATAATTTACAGAGAATGCGTTTAGCACAATTTCGGATGCTGTTTTATGCGTATGCGTTTAAACATGTATTTTCGCCAACATATCGAGGATAAATTAAAGTCACCACCAATTATAAGTACGTGTTTGAAATTAAACCCAAGTTTTCTTTGAATCTTTCAGCAATTGTATCATCTGAGTTGGGAGGTCGGTAAAAAGATCCAATTATTATTTTATTCTGATTGCCAAAAATCACCTCTCCCCATACTAACTCACAGGAACTATCTACTTCAATTTCGCTACAAAATAAACTACTTCTAACAGCAACGAACACGCCATCGCCGATTGTGTTTTGCCTATGCTTTCTAACCACAGTTAGGTTCTGGGAAAAATTTCGGCTAAACTTATCTACGGCTTTAGACATCTTTCAGTACGTATAACGATCAAAAATTTCTATGGTGATGTTTACAAAATATTTTTCTCTATGATAGAAACGTAAGGAACAGAGTTCAACCTTAAAATATGAGCAGTAATTCCCATTTGCTTAAAACATTGTATTGACCTTTACTTTTAGTATATGACACACCTATTCGGGTAAGCGAGCATGACCATTGCACTGCCTAGACTAAACATTTTTTTATTTAGATTTATTCGCTTGTTATTTCCTAAGATGCTTTGGCACGATAAGTTTGGTCCACTTCCAGAGCTCCGTGGACATCCACTATTCTTCTCATTGTTCTGCTCAGATAAAACCCTTTCACCGACCTATCTCTGAAACAGACTCACAGACCTAATCGGAGTTTATTCAGTTATGACGTCTGCCTCAGCCTAGAAAACAAAACAGGCCACCGGAGGTTATCAAGCGCCCAGCGTATATATCAGTCATTACGCCGATTGCGTACTTCTCGTGGGTAGATCTACCCAGTTTCAGCGCACGATTAGCAGTATTTTCTATAAAATTATGGAGTGTCGCTCTGTTTGATGCACAACGCCTTTGTTCCCCACCGGAATGTGTTGACACACCTGTCGCCCCCCCGCTCTCATTGAACAAATCAGTGACGAATGACGCTGCCTTTTTTAAAAACTTATCTACAGTGTGAACCCGAACTCCACCGACAAAATTTTGGAGGTCTCTCGAGAATATTTTCTGAGTATATGAGTATAAGGAACCCGAAGTCACAAATCCATTTATCACTGTATCTATTATATTTGTCTAAACTGTTTATTGTCCCTGTTGCACATGATTAACGTCAAATATTTAACACATTAACTTATTTTTAAAATAATCAGACGTTTGAACGTGTTTTTTTAAAATAATCAGACGTTTGAACGTGTTTTACTCATGTAATTAGATTTTTTATAGCATTTGGGTTTTGGGAAGGGTTGAATGAACAATATATGATCTTTTCATATTTTTACGAGCACATACATGAACAACCCCACAGAGGTATTTGCCAACGGCACGTAACACTACTTCGCGGTACTCTTAAGCGTCTTTCCTATTTGATGACGTTACTTCGTTCAGATGATGTACTTGATCCTATGTGGCAAGTCCTCGTTCCAGTAGAGTCTCTGGGTGTAAATTGCGAAAACTGGTATTTTGTGGTGTCACCGCCAGACACCACACTTGCTAGGTGGTAGCCTTTAAATCGGCCGCGGGCCGCTAGTATACGACGGACCCGCGTGTCGCCACTGTCAGTGATTGCAGACCGAGCGCCGCCACACGGCAGGTCTAGAGAGGCTTCCTAGCACTCGCCCCAGTTGTACAGCCGACTTTGCTAGCGAAGCTACACTGACAAATACGCTCTCATTTGCCGAGACGATAGTTAGCATAGCCTTCAGCTACGTCATTTGCTACGACCTAGCAAGGCGCCATTACCAGTTTATATTGAGATTGTACTTAATGTATCATCAAGAGCGATGTTCTCCAATTATGGATTAAAGTTAAGTATTACATCAACTACGTACTTTATTTGCTACTATAATTCCCTTAACAGTTCCAGACCTCAGGCCAGCCTGCGTGAGCTTTAACGCGTGCATTTCGGCCACCTCTAGCAACACGGTGTTGGCTCTTCTGCCAACACATCATATTTTATCTGCTAATCAGTGTGGAATTGGCCTAATCGTTGCTATTTACAGCCTTGTGGACATCTGACCTGCGAACCGACCTATGAACTGTAACTAAACGTATTGCCGCCCGTTCTCATGGCATGATTCATTGCTCTAATGACTTGCAGTACAAGGCTGGGCTACTTCTGATGCGTTATCAGTATAGATTATAGAACCTAATGGGTATTCCATCAGGTCCCGAGATCTTACCGTTATCAGTTGACTTTGATTGTTCTTGGATCCTACTATCTCTGTCTCATACTTCCGTTCATACGATCCCAATGTACTGGTCCTCTGGGAACGAGAAACATCTATTTATGGTAGACACGAAATGTTTACGTGATAAAACGAACTATTATTCGGTGTACATACATACAAAAAATTAATTATCTTACTGTGATGTCTATGAAAAGCAGTATCGATATTTGACGATAATGTATGTTTTGTAGTAAAGCTACTGAGAACAGTGGAAACGATAGAAATAGATTTTCATGAGCTTTTTACTCTGGTTCGAAGCCTCCTACGAGAAAGATGTGGCTGGAGACGCATGTATCTTGTTACGTATTTCTCGTGACTGTATGCTGTTATTGATAACCAAACCACTCATTTTTGTAGCATTAGCATCCCTACATGTGTGAAAAATTAACTGTACGTTTTTTAGAGATTAGTAACGTGCGATACAGTGCCAGTTGTAATTAGTATTATTGGTCACCATTTGCAAGACTGCACATTCTTTTTCAAATTACTCCAATAATACGTGGCATAAAGTCAAAAGAAGATGGGTTACAATTAATTTCTTGGATAAACAGACTAAAGTCAAGATAATTTCATACATTTTGCAAAGAGTAGTATCGATATAAACACAGATTCTCTGGTTGCCGGTTCACGGCTATCTTTTGTTCAAGTGACGAGATTTTTCACAGTTAAAGTGCTCAGTTTTGAATTAATAATAAATGTATCACGGAAAAGATGTTTCTCCACGCGAACCTACGGAAGTATAAATTATTATTCGCGCTAAAGAAGTTCCATTACAACCCTGAAATATTTCTAAAAGCAAACGATTAAGGTGCTTCACGCCGATCTGTTCCTAATTTATTTTACTTACATACAAACACTCGAAAGTGATTTATTTATCGGGCACCTGAATACAGAAAGCTTTAACAATATCAAAGATAGAATTTCTTGCCTGTGGAATGAAACTGTAGTGAATATGTTGTGCATAGTCTCATGTGGTCTTGCGACGTGTTATTGACGGCACAAGTGCTTTGACACACACACAGACACAGACACACACACACACACACACACACACACACACATACATACATATACCACACACACACACAAACATATACCACACACACACACACACACACACACACACACACACACATACACACACACACGCACGCACACGCACGCACACATAGAAAAGACACCACATTGACATTACTACGAATCTACACATCCATATATACCCAAAAACACTGCACCAATTATTACGAGGCTATGAAGGATTGCCCAAACAGAAATCCAAGTGATGGAGGGAAAAGATCGCTAAGCACTAGCGAAGTTGGTATATTTATGAGTGTCGTCAAAATGTAAGTTACACATTGTCATGGCTAAGTGACTTTTACTGAATGCTGCGCAAGTGACACACATACATGACACTACGTATTTTTCAACGTAGTCATCAACTGTCTGTTAACAACGGTCGTAACGTCAGACCAATCTTTCAATTCCTCGACGATAGATGTCTGCTCATTGGTTGTGGAACCACTCGAGAATCCGTGGATGAACGTCCTTATCGGTGAAAAATCTGCGTCTGCTGCGAATCAGTTCCTCGATTGCCTGGACATTATCGCCTGTGGTCGATGTCGGTGACCTTCCTTCCTGATTAGCACTACCCACCGCTGTGAGGCCTCGGTCAAATCGATGGCACCAACACACTATGGTTAGGTGCGACATTGCCTTTGGTACGTAGAGCGCCAAAATTTCACTTGGAATCTGTGTGCAATTTAAACACGTTGCTCACAAGAATCGTATGGTCCTGCGTACTTCACCTATGTAGTTCGTTCGCTACTGCCGTGCCATTTCATTGGCACACCGTGATGCACCTGTGATCCGTGTAGCAGCAGAGTTATGCCTACAAGAAACCCGGAACAGGTATTTTCTTGAGACTATGCGCTACTCTTGTTGCGTAATGGTGTTAGCGTGGGAAGGCATGTGAGCCTTTCCTTCTCAAGTCCCCGCAAACAATCATGCGATAGCGGTACGCACATACACAGGTAGCGGAAGTATCGCGCTCACAAGGTATAAAACGGCAGTGCATTTGCGGAGCTGTCTTTTGTACTCAAGAGATTCATGTACAGGGTGCAGCCAACGGCAGGTGGTGGCTCATCTCGGTACCAATGACGTGTGTCGCTTTGGATCGGAGCAGATTCTGTGTGGTTTCCGGCGGCTAGCGGAAATGGCAGATTGCCAGTCTTGCTTCCGAGATTAAGGCGGAGCTCACCATCTGCAGCATCGTCGATAGAACCGACTGTGGTCCTTTGGTGCAGAGCCGAGTGGAGGGTCTGAATCAGAGGCTCAGGGGGTTCTATGACCGTGTAGGCTGCAGATTCCTTGACTTGCGCCATCGGCTGGTGGGTTTCCGGGTTCCGCGTAATAGGTCAGGAGCCCACTACACACAGGAGGCGGCTACCCGGGTAGCGGGGGCTGTGTGGAAGAGACTGGACGGTTTTATAGGTTAGAGGGTCTCAGGGAACCACAGAAGGGACGTCCGTCTAAAAGTGGGCAGGTAAAACACAGTAAGGTAGTTGTAGAAACGATTCGTATTGTAGTTGTAAATTGTCGTATCTGTGTTGAAACGTCCCCTTAGAACAATTTCTGAATTACTATGCTGATAAACCTCTTACACTATTTGCTTTTCAAACAGCTGAGCAAAACTGAACGTACTCAAACATTCACTAAAGTGACACAATATTTTTAGCGCAACGCAATCTGACTTTCAAAAATCCCTACAAAAGAATGGCCCTGACTAACATTAACCTATACGTTTCACAAATCACTTACCTCACCAAAAATCTACTGATAGGCATAGTTAGCAAATGAAAGATTTTAATAGAGAACAAACAATGTATTTACCTTAATGATCATAATATATATAGCAGTTCATGCCAACCAGTCTTACAAATTTCACAACTCCGCCATCTCTCTCCCCACATCCACCACTGCTGGCGGCTCACCTCCAACTGCGCAACGCTACGCGCTGTTCACGTCCAGCTGCCCAACACTACAATGGCAGACAACAATGCAAACTAGCCACAGACTGCACACAGCACAGCCAGTGATTTTCATACAGAGAGCGCTACGTGGCGGCGGCGTTACCAATATAAGAACCTAAACAGCCTACTTACATAGCCCCCATGCTCCCCACAAAAAATTTTACAAATTGTTTTGGGCACTGGGCAATACATATTTGTTAAAATTTTTCATAATCGTAATTACAATAACAAAGAAATCAAATGCACACACTTATTGATACAATGTTGGTCAAAAGCTAAAATTTTCTCACAGTCCATAAAGATAGTCCTGATCATTCATCATAATAGTAGTTACAGTTTTTTTTCACAAAGTCTCATTAGTAAAAGAAATTGCACACAGAAGTAGTGGATTTCCATGCAGTCTTGAAGGAGTAGTGTTGTCCTTCCAACGGAAAGACAGTGCTGACTCTTGACATGCAGACAAGTAATGGGCCACAACAGAGCAAACCCACAGCAGAGTCAGTCGAAGTTTTGAAGAATATTGGTAGGTAGGTCATCACAGAGTAGACCCACTGTAGTCCTGGTAGAGATTACGGTATTGGTGGGCCACCAGAGGTGCAGACCCACTGCAGTCCTTGTAGAAATAATGGTACTGGTGAGTCAGCAATGGTGTAGACCCACTGTAGTCCTTGTAGAAATAATGGTATTGGTGGGTCATCAAAGGTGTAGACCCACTGTAGTCCTTGTAGAGATGGCCAGCAGCCGTCTGCTGCGACTGTGCAGGTGCACAATCACCATTGAAGAGTCTTGCAGAGAAGATAGCAAGTCCATAAACACCCACTTCTACACATACAAAGTTTTTGGAATTGTCCTTAGAACCAGCAATGCTGTTATCCAGTCCCTTGCTGAATTAGTAACACACGTGCAAACACTAACAGTCCCAACTTCTCACATATTGTGCATTACTATGACCAACAGAAATGTGTGCAGTGAAATGAATGCTTACAAGTTACTTAATTTGATGAACTGGTGTCAATTACAATATTATAACATGAGAATACAATTACAAAGGTACAAAATACATCATTAAAAACATAACAATACAGATAACATTTGTAGTAATACAGGCTTTACAAAAGAATAGAAATAGACATATACATCAGTGTTACAGGAATTATGACATAAGTAAATACATAAAAGATCAGAATAATTATTGAAACATCAACTTCACACATGAGCATTAAAACAGAACAGAATAAATAATGTCTAAGCATATTTACAAGGTAAATACTATATTATTATTGCCAATTATATTTGAGGATAACAGTATTCCTCATCATAGTGAATGTAGCTGAGTATTAGAAAAATTCTACAACATAAATCGTATCAGATAAACACATAAAGACAGGAAGAACACAAATAAACAAGGGTACATAAACACATAGTGGGATAACACAAGGAAAGGACAGGTTTTGTTTTATTGCAGTATTTTGCAAACAAAACTTTCTTTGCTTCTTGGAGATCTCCCTTCATTCATCATTATACCCAAAAAGTCCTATCTATACCTCCTTTCTGTATTCTATACATATTTCTTTCAAAATAATTATTTCTCATTGTACAATACTCATTTTGGCACAAATCCTTTTCATATAACTTCGCAATGCATTCTTTACCTATTCTCCATAGTCAGTTTCTTATATAGTCTACCCCTCTTAAGCTAACTTAAATCTACTGAGCACAGATGCTAAACTAAGGGACGAGGCAATGCAGCAGCACAAAACAATTAACGCAAACAGCAATGAAAAAAAATGCAGATTTGCGAAGCAAGCAGCATTATAGAAATTAGCAAAGCAGTTGCAATATTACAACTAATATAAGGCAATGTGCAGCAAACAAGAAAATAAATTCGTAGTAAACTGGTTTAGAAGAGTAACACAAAGTCAAATTCAGTAACACTATGCCTGGCAAACAGCAGCAGAAAATGAAATAGCTTATATGTAAACATGACATAGCTCAAGCAGAAAAAATATTACATTAAAGACAACAATGCAGACAAGGGAAATTTATATTCACATCGTAATGTCTATGTAATTAAAGTGGTCGCCACAAGAAGTTATTCTACAAAAAATTACCAAGTACTTGAAAAGAAAATTATATATGCAGTTATTGTTATCAGTCCCTTCTTATTGTTCTTTCCATTCCAAGAGCTCCTTTTTCGAAGAATGTATCATAAAATAATTATTTAATAGATCTGTTGACAGAAAGTGTTCACATTAGCAAATGCATCTAAGTTTATTTTATAAAACTAATGCTGCAACACAGCTGGAAACCAGATATTATACAAAATGAGCAATCTCTCAACTACAAAGACAATAGATGTAAAATGTTTCTCACCATTTCATTAGGCATTTTAGTAAATATCATAAATTAATAGCTCCACAGTGTTATCATGTTTTCAAGTTTGAGGATGTCGTATTTACGATGCTTTCTACAAAGGAATGTCAATAGCGAGCATAATGGCCTCCCTTTTTTTTCTACCTGTGCCTCTGAAAAGGTACACGCTAATGGCTTTTTATCCAGCCATCTGACACAGCTGGGTGCCCACGACGCATTACGTGCAGGTGGTCACTTAACTTTCTTAGAGAAATATTTACGACAGCAGTTTCCGCTACAGTGACAGTCTCATATAAAAATATTTCACAGGTCAAGAATTTGCGTTACAAAGCTGCAGAAACAAAATCCTATTGATATAACAGTGTCCAAAAATTTTCGTCGGCATTGTAATACATTCACGCATTTACATACATTTCATAACTCTTAAAGTACGATTCTTGGTTTCCAACAACATTTTTCACAAACCAGAGTCCCTAACCACTACTCATTATTCCTTACCTTATTCGTCGACACTTCTTCAATATTTCATCTTAATAAATATGTAGCATAATCAAATTCCTCATATAACATTGGCTTATTGATCATAAACATACCTCAACAGCATAATACACATCGTCATTGAAAAAAATAACATCATAACACCTCAGTCAAATCTCAAAAAAGTTGTAGCTTTCTGCAATAATTTCAAACCATAAAAAATATTCTCTGCTCATTTCAATAGCGTCATCTACCTCGAACGTACTTTAAAAATCATGCTCCCTTACCAAATAGATCATTCAAAGCTCTCATAGTATCACAATGGTTCCAAAAAAATATGAACAGTTCACAAAGTACAGACAAAATACAATTTCATAAGTGTGAAGTTACCCAACTGTGTAATTGCGTAAACATGTGTCACTGATGTAAAAAAAGTTTATCTCTCAGTTAAATGATCAGATAGCTGTGTAATTTATGTGTTAGAGGAATATGGTACCGATGTGTAAAGTTGTATAAGCAAATACCATATTAGCTAGGGCTCCTTGTGCTTGCCAAACACATGGTACACAAAGTAGGCGTTTACCCCCCTGAGGATTAATGTAATTATACCCTCGGGTGTTACAGATTACAGCAATGGAATGAAATGTATTACGGAAAACCTTTGTATCATTGTACTTCAAATATCTTTAAAAATAAATGATTTAAGTACAAAATTAATCACTCAAATACGTGTTCTGTAGCGCTAAATGTGCGTCTTGCTGTAAGATAATCTCTGTGGAAGCGTCATAGTTATTGTCCTCCGAAAGCTAAGTTCTGCAGAAGTCAGTGTACTTACCTCATGGTACACAAAAGTGAAATGCTTTGCGTGTAGATATCTTAGTTATTACGCTTATTGCTGTGATGAGGAAAGTACTGTGCTGTAACGTATTGTTGTCCTACAGAAAAGGCTGTCTCCTTGTAGCTATAGCACAAAAGTTACTACTAAAACATGTTTTACTTTCCAGAATAATTCAGAAAAAACTGTGCAGATATAAAACAGATACACCGCAAAAGCAACATTGTAAATTGTCACTCATTAGCAGTGTCGTGATAAAATCGTGTAGCTGTCACACAAACCAACCATGTGTCATCTGGCAGTTCACAGAAAGCACCTCAAATCCAGAATCCACTCTCAAGCAAACCAAAATGTTGCATGAAAATCTCATTAGCAGTGCCAGTATATGTTCCAAGTATGTGGGCCTTATAGTCGTTACGCGGTTGTGCAACTAACAAGGAAGAATGTATAAATAACAACACTGTGTCGTCTGTTCGCAATAACAATGCATTCGCAATTACTTGTCTAAGTTACCTATGTTCTTGACTGGATAGTTAGTTAGCTTTAAAACATAGTTGCATGTTAACAGTTTGTAAGTGTGACAAAGAGTAATGGTAACGTGAAGTGAAAAATTTTATAGCAAAGACTAAATTAAAAAACAGTTTATCTCTCAATAAACGGTTTTACATATGAGATGTGGTGTAACCCTTTGCTCTTCTCAGTACGCAGAGTTTCAACTTGAATGCAATTATCATGCGGTATTCTGGAATTTTGCTCAAGGTTAGCGTCAATGTTATTTTTCCCTGAGCCAGCGGGCGCAAGTGGCTGCCTGTGGTGCGAGTCATTGTCTGTTTGTTTGTTGGGATTAGGAGACCTAACTTCTACAAATTCACCTTGCCCAGAGGGCCCAGCCCTGTTTAAATCCCGCCAGTTCTGATGGAATTCAGGTCTGTCGTTACGATCATGTCGTCTGTCGTCATGTCGGTAGATTCCATAGTTTCTTTCTTGTCGGTCACGTGGTGGAGAATTTCTCCCTGAGTCGTAACTGCGCGCTGGACCGTTGCGTCTAAAGTTATTCTGTCTCCCTTGATAATAATTATTTTGGTTCCCATATTGTCTGTTTCTCTGATTGTCTCTGTGATAGTCATTAATGCGGAGAGGTGATCTTTCCCTGTAATTATTACTACTCTGCCAACGGTTGTCATACGGGTGGTGTCTGTTTCGGTCACGATTTACGTTGAAAGAATAGCCTTGTCATATATTATTTCTGTCATCGCGGAATTGTGACGGATGTGATCTGTAATTGTTGTGCTCCTGTTTTCGCGTTCCGCGATTGTCAGTTTCAATTTCTAATTCTTGTAAGAGTCCTTGAAAAGCTTCAATGTCGTCTTTGCAACGTCCTGCCAAAATAATATGTCGTAAATGTTCAGGTAATTTGATTAAGCAAATGCGGATGAGTTCTGAGGGGCTGTATGGGTTTGACAGGTACTGATTCATGTGCAACATGTCTTCAAAATATTTCACAAGACTGGAAAATTCAGATTGTTCGAAATGTTTCATCATTATGATGTTATGTTTTACTCGGTCTTGTGTAGCTTGAGACCAATATGCTGAGAGGAAGGCATGATAAAATTCTCCTTCACTGTGACAATCGTGAATGACCGATCGCATTCTTACAGCTGGTTCATTCTCTAAGTAGCCACACATAAATTCTAATCTGTGTTCTAACGACCAGTTGGGAGGAAAACAATGAGAGAATTGATGGAGCCATGCTTGTGGATGAATGTCGTTGCCAGAATTCTTAAATGTTTTGAATTTACGTGTAGTAATGAACAGCTTATAGTCAAAATCATCATGTCGGCGAGTCACATGTCCGTCATTGTTACGTCGTTTCGGCGGTTCCATCTCAAAATTCGGTGCGCCTTGCCAGTTTCTTTCATAATTTCCGAAGTGTCCTGTGTTATTATTTTGTAGCTTTTCCGCATTTCTAAGTTCCTCTTCCCGTGTTGGAGCGCGAGTGTCCTCTGAAATATGAAATTTTTGTATTACTTGTGCCAACTGATCTTGTACTTCTCGGATTTCTCTTTTGTATTGCGTATTAATTTGATTCTGATTTTGTTTGAATTTCCTAATTTGTTCGCACTGTTCTGTGTCATTAAAGACTACTGGTTTTGTGTCATTCAGATTATCATCTGCTTTCGTAGATAAATTATTTAGCTGATCCGAAAGTTCAACTACTTTCTTTGATAATGAACTAATTTCTTCAATGTGTCTTTCTACTGTGTCCTTTAAGTTTTCCTGAGTTTTTGCAAGTTGCGTAACCGAATCGGTAGATGCAACTGAGTCCATTTTAGCTTGCAAGGTCTCATGATTTTCATGAACAATAGTTTGCAGTTCTTTTATGGCTGCTTCGTGATTCTGTAATGCATTTTCATGACGCGAAAAAATAGGTTGGAAATGCTCACAAATTTGTGTTTTTACGTCGTTACAGACTTTTTGACATTTCGATTCGATTTTATGTAACTCAGTAGTTAAATCTTCACGTGTTTGTTCAATCATGGTATGAAGATTTTGTTCCATTGCGTCTAACTTTTGAAGATTTTGTTCCACTGTGTCTAACTGTTGCTGTGTTTGTTTCTGGTGTTGTTCCATTGTGTCTAACTTTTGAAGCCTTTGTCCCATTTGTCTCTGATGTTGTTCCATTGTGTCTAACTTTTGAAGCTTTTGCTGTGTTTGTCTCTGATTTTGTTCCATTGTGTCTAACTTTTGAAGCTTTTGCTGTGTTTGTCTCTGATTTTGTTCCATTTGTTGCATTAATTGCAATAATAATGTATTAGTGTCTGGAATCTGTTTCTCTATGCTTTTTGGCAGTGCGTTTTCACCGGCAGCATTCACATTTTGACAAGCAGAAAATGTGTCTTGACTCATTTGAGAAAACGGTGAGGGCCCAAAACCTAAGTCTACAGTATTTGCAATATTGTGTTCCGTCATTTCGGATTCCTGAGGCGAGCTGATGACGACCGATCGATCGATAATGCTTCCCTGTTCACTACCTGTCTGACTGTCTACACCATTATTTGCTGCCCGCTCCATTTCCCTATGCACAATTACGAAATTACTACTTCGAATGTCTGTTAATTCACTACACAGTGGTGCTGATAAGCTACGCTCGTCGTCACTATTATTTCCCAGTTTACTTTGGAGCCTAGTGTTACGTTTTTCACACGCCATTATTGTTACAATATTTCACACGATAACACAGAAAAGCACAATTTGAAGAGCAAAAATAAGAGAACACATTAACATAGGACTGAAAATAATATCTAGTTAATTGCAAGCGCAGCTGCGAAATACTTGGTGCAAATCTACATGCATGCCACAACTGTTTTACTGTACAACAATGAAAGACTGCAACTACAAAGGAGATTCTCTCCACAATTACGCGCTAGCAATAAACAATAGCTACACTAATTACACAAACTGCAAGAAAAAAATCAGAAGATTCCAGTGAGGTATCCTAGGCTAAGGGTCGACATATGAAACGTCCCCTTAGATAAATTGTACAAGACTGTGCTTAAACTGACACACAATATTTTTAACGCAACGCAATATGACTTTCAAAAATCCTACAAAAGAATGGCCCTGACTAACATTAACCTATACGTTTCACAAATCACTTACCTCACCAAAAATCTTCGTTACTCGAACTACTGCAATACAGCGAGCGCCACTACTGCCAGCTAAATAAAAGATTCATACTACTGAAGGCACTAACTACTGATAGGCATAGTTAGCAAATGAAAGATTTTAATAGAGAACAAACAATGTATTTACCTTAATGATCATAATATATATAGCAGTTCATGCCAACCAGTCTTACAAATTTCACAACTCCGCCATCTCTCTCCCCACATCCACCACTGCTGGCGGCTCACCTCCAACTGCGCAACGCTACGCGCTGTTCACGTCCAGCTGCCCAACACTACAATGGCAGACAACAATGCAAACTAGCCACAGACTGCACACAGCACAGCCAGTGATTGTCATACATTTTACATCTATTGTCTTTGTAGTTGAGAGATTGATCATTTTTTTTAATATCTGGTTTCCAGCTGTGTTGCAGCATTAGTTTTATAAAATAAACTTAGATGCATTTGCTAATGTGAACACTTTCTGTCAACAGATGTATTAAATAATTATTTTATGATACATTCTTCGAAAAAGGAGCTCTTGGAATGGAAAGAACAATAAGAAGGGACTGATAACAATAACTGCATATATAATTTTCTTTTCAAGTACTTGCTAATTTTTTGTAGAATTAGTTTTTGTGGAGCACCACTTTAATTACATAGACATTACGATGTGAATATACATTTCCCTTGTCTGCACTGTTGTCTTTAGTGTAATATTTTTTTTTCTGCTTGAGCTTTGTCATGTTTAGATATAAGTTATTTCATTTGCTGCTGCTGTTTGCCAGGCATAATGTTACTGAATTTGACTTTGTATTACGCTGTTAAGCCAGTTTTACTACGAATTTATTTTTCTTGTTTGCTGCGCATTGCCTTATATTAGTTGTAATATTGCATTTGCTTTGCTAATTTATGCTGCTTGCTTTGCCATTTGTATTTTTTATCATTCCTGTTTGTGTTAATTGTTTTGTGCTGCTGCATTGCCTCGTCCCTTAGTTTAGCATCTGAGCTCAGTAGATTTAAGTTAGCTTAAGAGGGGATAGACTATATAAGAAACTAACTATGACAGATTGGAAGAAATGCATTGAGAAACTATAAGAAAATGGTTTGGCAAAAAAAAGTAGTGTACAGTGGAGAAAAACTATTTTTGAAAGAGGATATGAACAGAATACAGAAAGCATGCTTGGATAGGATTTTTTTGGTGGAAACAAATTTTGAAATAAGAAAAAAAGATCTAGGAATGAAGTTTTGGGTTGGAATGCAGTTCCAAATGTTACACTGAAAACGAACCTGTCCTTTCCTTTTGTGTTATCCCACGATGTGTTGGTGTACCCTTGTGTATTTGTTTTCTTCCTGTCTCTGTGTAGTTTCATAGAATTTTTTCTTCTTCTAATACTAAGCTACATTCACTATGATGAGGAATACTGTTATCCTCAAATATAATTGGCAATAATAATATAGTATTTACCTTGTAAATATGCTTAGACATTATTTATTCTGTTCTGTTTTAATGCTCATGTGTGAAGTTGATGTTTCAATAATTATTCTGATCTTTTATGTATTTACTTATGTCATAATTCCTGTAACACTGATGTATATGTCTATTTCTATTCTTTTGTAAAGCCTGTATTACTACAAATGTTATCTGTATTGTTATGTTTTTAATGATGTATTTTGTACCTTTGTAATTGTATTCTCATGTTATAATATTGTAATTGACACCAGTTCATCAAATTAAGTAACTTGTAAGCATTCATTTCACTGCACACATTTCTGTTGGTCATAGTAATGCACAATATGTGAGAAGTTGGGACTGTTAGTGTTTGCACGTGTGTTACTAATTCAGCAAGGGACTGGATAACAGCATTGCTGGTTCTAAGGACAATTCCAAAAACTTTGTGTGTGTAGAAGTGGGTGTTTATGGACTTGCTATCTTCTCTGCAAGACTCTTCAATGGTGATTGTGCACCTGCACAGTCGCAGCAGACGGCTGCTGGCCATCTCTACAAGGACTACAGTGGGTCTACACCTTTGATGACCCACCAATACCATTATTTCTACAAGGACTACAGTGGGTCTACACCATTGCTGACTCACCAGTACCAATATTTCTACAAGGACTGCAGTGGGTCTGCACCTCTGGTGGCCCACCAATACCGTAATCTCTACCAGGACTACAGTGGGTCTACTCTGTGATGACCTACCTACCAATATTCTTCAAAACTTCGACTGACTCTGCTGTGGGTTTGCTCTGTTGTGGCCCATTACTTGTCTGCATGTCAAGAGTCAGCACTGTCTTTCCGTTGGAAGGACAACACTACTCCTTCAAGACTGCATGGAAATCCACTACTTCTGTGTGCAATTTCTTTTACTAATGAGACTTTGTGAAAAAAAACTGTAACTACTATTATGATGAATGATCAGGACTATCTTTATGGACTGTGAGAAAATTTTAGCTTTTGACCAACATTGTATCAATAAGTGTGTGCATTTGATTTCTTTGTTATTGTAATTACGATTATGAAAAATTTTAACAAATATGTATTGCCCAGTGCCCAAAACAATTTGTAAAATTTTTTGTGGGGAGCGTGGGGGCTATGTAAGTAGGCTGTTTAGGTTCTTATATTGGTAACGCCGCCGCCACGTAGCGCTCTCTGTATGAAAATCACTGGCTGTGCTGTGTGCAGTCTGTGGCTAGTTTGCATTGTTGTCTGCCATTGTAGTGTTGGGCAGCTGGACGTGAACAGCGCGTAGCGTTGCGCAGTTGGAGGTGAGCCGCCAGCAGTGGTGGATGTGGGGAGAGAGATGGCGGAGTTGTGAAATTTGTAAGACTGGTTGGCATGAACTGCTATATATATTATGATCATTAAGGTAAATACATTGTTTGTTCTCTATTAAAATCTTTCATTTGCTAACTATGCCTATCAGTAACTACTGATAGGCATAGTTAGCAAATGAAAGTAGTTTGAATCTTTTATTTAGCTGGCAGTAGTGGCGCTCGCTGTATTGCAGTAGTTCGAGTATCGAAGATTTTTGGTGAGGTAAGTGATTTGTGAAACGTATAGGTTAATGTTAGTCAGGGCCATTCTTTTGTAGGGATTTTTGAAAGTCAGATTGCGTTGCGCTAAAAATATTGTGTCACTTTAGTGAATGTTTGAGTACGTTCAGTTTTGCTCAGCTGTTTGAAAAGCAAATAGTGTAAGAGGTTTATCAGCACAGTAATTCAGAAATTGTTCTAAGGGGACGTTTCAACACAGATACGACAATTTACAACTACAATACGAATCGTTTCTACAACTACCTTACTGTGTTTTACCTGCCCACTTTTAGACGGACGTCCCTTCTGTGGTTCCCTGAGACCCTCTAACCTATAAAACCGTCCAGTCTCTTCCACACAGCCCCCGCTACCCGGGTAGCCGCCTCCTGTGTGTAGTGGGCTCCTGACCTATTACGCGGAACCCGGAAACCCACCAGCCGATGGCGCAAGTCAAGGAATCTGCAGCCTACACGGTCATAGAACCCCCTGAGCCTCTGATTCAGACCCTCCACTCGGCTCTGCACCAAAGGACCACAGTCGGTTCTATCGACGATGCTGCAGATGGTGAGCTCCGCCTTAATCTCGGAAGCAAGACTGGCAATCTGCCATTTCCGCTAGCCGCCGGAAACCACACAGAATCTGCTCCGATCCAAAGCGACACACGTCATTGGTACCGAGATGAGCCACCACCTGCCGTTGGCTGCACCCTGTACATGAATCTCTTGAGTACAAAAGACAGCTCCGCAAATGCACTGCCGTTTTATACCTTGTGAGCGCGATACTTCCGCTACCTGTGTATGTGCGTACCGCTATCGCATGATTGTTTGCGGGGACTTGAGAAGGAAAGGCTCACATGCCTTCCCACGCTAACACCATTACGCAACAAGAGTAGCGCATAGTCTCAAGAAAATACCTGTTCCGGGTTTCTTGTAGGCATAACTCTGCTGCTACACGGATCACAGGTGCATCACGGTGTGCCAATGAAATGGCACGGCAGTAGCGAACGAACTACATAGGTGAAGTACGCAGGACCATACGATTCTTGTGAGCAACGTGTTTAAATTGCACACAGATTCCAAGTGAAATTTTGGCGCTCTACGTACCAAAGGCAATGTCGCACCTAACCATAGTGTGTTGGTGCCATCGATTTGACCGAGGCCTCACAGCGGTGGGTAGTGCTAATCAGGAAGGAAGGTCACCGACATCGACCACAGGCGATAATGTCCAGGCAATCGAGGAACTGATTCGCAGCAAACGCAGATTTTTCACCGATAAGGACGTTCATCCACCGATTCTCGAATGGTTCCACAACCAATGAGCAGACATCTATCGCCGAGGAATTGAAAGATTGGTATGACGTTCCGACCGTTGTTAACAGACAGTTGATGACTACGTTGAAAAATAGTGTCATGTATGTGTGTCACTTGCGCAGCATTCAGTAAAAGTCACTTAGCCATGACAATGTGTAACTTACTTTTTGACGACACTCATAAATATACCAACTTGGCTAGTGCTTAGCGATCTTTTCCCTCCATCACTTGGATTTCTGTTTGGGCAATCCTTCATAGCCTCGTAATAATTGGTGTAGTGTTTTTGGGTATATATGGATGTGTAGATTCGTAGTAATGTCAATGTGGTGTCTTTTCTATGTGTGCGTGCGTGTGCGCGTGTGTGTGTGGGGGGGGGGTATATGTTTGTGTGTGTGTGGCAAAGTTTTACAGAAGTTCGAAATATGGCGCGTATTTCAGTGCGAGATGCTATTAATAATTTCCACAACGAAATTCTGTCTCGAAATCTGGCAGAAAACTCAAAGAGATTCTGTTCATACATAAAGCACACCAGTGGCAAGACGCAATCAATACCTTCACCGCGCGATAACAACGGTGAAGTCACTGATGACGGTGCCACTAAAGCACAGCTATTAAACACGGTTTTCCGAAACTCCTTCACTAAAGAAGATGAAGTAAATATTCCTGAATTCCAATCAAGAACAACTGTCAAGATGAGAAACATAGAAGTAGATATCCTCGGTGTAATAAAGGAGTGTGCGCTGCAGAGTGAAAATCTCATTCTGGGAACATCCCCCAGGCTGTGGCTAAGCCATGTCTCCGCAATATCCTTTCTTTCAGTAGTGCTAGTTCTGCAAGGTTCGCAGAAGAGCTTCTGTAAAGTTTGGAAGGTAGGAGACGAGGTACTGGCAGAAGTAAAGCTGTGAGAACCGGGCGTGAGTCGTGCTTCGGTAGCTCAGATGGTAGAGCACTTGCCCGCGAAAGGGAAAGGTCCCGAGTTCGAGTCTCGGTCGGGCACACAGTTTTAATCTGCCAGGAAGTTTCAACAATTATCCCGTCGTATTAGTGTGGCCAAGTTATCGGTGGTTTCTTCATCTACACCTATACTCTGCGAACCACTGTGAAGTGTGTGGCAGAGGGTACGTCCCATTGTACCAGTTATTAGGGTTTCTTGCCGTTCCATTCACGTGTGGAGCACAGGGAGAATGATTGTTCGAATGCCTGTGTGCGTGCTATAGTTATCCTAATCTTGTTCTCACGAGCGATACGTACGGGGTTGTAGTTGTTTCTCCTGATTGTAAGGCAAATTATGGAATTGATTATCTCCTCGAAAATATTCCATCCGGGTATTTCCGATGAGCAGAGATTGCTTTGTCGCTTTAGAGAGATTGATGGACCGTATGCTGCTCCGTGAAAACTGTAGAAAAAAAAGAGCAGAGACCCTCATGACTCAGTTCTTACCATAAACTTTACAGTGTCTGTAATAATACAAAAGGAAGGGTTCTAGTCAACGGCCTTGCCGCAGTGGTAACACCGGTTCCCATCAGATCTCCGAAGTTCAGCGCTGTCGGGCTGGCCTAGCACTTGGATGGGTGACCATCCGTTCTGCCGAGCGCTGTTGGCAAGCGGGGTGCACTCAGCCCTTGTGAGGTAAACTGAGGAGCTACTTGACTGAGAAGTAGCGGCTCCGGTCTCGGAAACCGACCTACGGCCGGGAGAGCGGTGTGCTGACCACATGGCTCTCCACATCCGCATCCAGTGACGCCTGGGGGCTGAAGACGACACGGTGGCCGGCGGTACCGTTGTGCCTTCGTGGCCTGTTCGGGAGGAGGAAGGGTTCTACATCTACATCTGCATAGCTATTCTATAATTCATACTTAAACGTTTGGCAGAGGCTGCACAGAACTACTTTCAGGCTATTTCTCGACCATTACACTCGCGAAAAGCACGTGGGAAAAATGAACACCTAAATATTCCCGTTCAAGCTCTGATTTTTTTCTTATTTTATTAAGAGGGCCAATCTTTCCTATGTTCCTAGCCAACAACATATTTTCGCACTCGTCGGAGAAAGTTGATGATTGAAATGTCTAGAAATAATCTCGCCGTCGGCCGCGGAGGTCTAGCAGTTCCAGGCGCTCAGTCCGGAACCGCGGGACTGCTACGGTCGCAGGTTCGAATCCTGCCTCGGGCATGGATGTGTGTGATGTCCTTAGGTTAGTTAGGTTTAAGTAGTTCTCAGTTCTAGGGGACTGATGACCACAGATGTTAAGTCCCATAGTGCTCAGAGCCATTTGAACCATTTGAATAATCTCGCCACAACGAAGAAAGCCGTCTTACATCTACATACATACTCCGCAAGCCAACATATGGTGTATGCCGGAGGGGACTGCACCACTACCAGTAATTTCCTTTTCTGTTCCACTCGCAAACAGAGCGAAGGACAGGCGACCACCTACATACCTAATTCCTCCTGTCTTATCTTTGTGGTTCTTGCACGAAAGGTACTTTGGCAGCAGGTGAATCGTTCTGTAGTCAGCTTCAAACCCACTTCTCTAAATTTTGTCAATAATGTTCCTCAAAAAGAACGTCGTCTTCCCTTTACGGATTGTTACCTGAGTTCCCGAAGCATCTCTGTAGCACTTGCGTGTTTTTCGACCACCCTACCGGAAACAAATCTAGCAGCCCGCCTCTGAATTGCTTTGGTGTCCTCCTTTAATCTGACCTGGTACGGATCCAAAAGACTCGATCAGTATTCAAGAATGGGTCGCACCAGTGTCCCATATGCGGTCTCCTTTACAGATGAACCACACTTTCCAAAAATTCTCTCAGTAATCCTATATCGACATTTCGCCTTCCCTGCTACAATCCTTCCGTGCTCGTTCCATTTCATGCCGCTTTGCAACGTTATGCTTAGATATTTCATCGACTTGTATATGTCGAGCAGGACACAACTAACACCGTCTTCGAACATAATGGGATTGTTTTTCCTGATCATCCGATTTAACTTACATTTTAGTACATTTAGAGCAAGCTGCCATTCATCACACCAACTAGAAATTTTGTATACTCCTAAAGTCACCCACCGACGACACCTTCTCATACACCACAGCGTCATCAGAAAATAGAGCCACGGGTCGTAACACATCTGAAATGTAACGTCCACCGTTCAAAGTGCCGTCAATGCGAACAAGAGGTGACCGAGACGTGTAACCAATGGCACCCCATACCACCACGCTGGGTGATACGCCAGTATAGCGATGACGAATACACGCTTCCAATGTGCGTTCACCGCGATATCGCCAAACACGAATGCGACCATCGTGATGCTGTAAACAGAACCTGGATTCATCCGAAAAAATGACGTTTTGCCATTCGTGCACCCAAGTTCGTCCTTGAGTACACCATCGCAGCCACTCCTGTCTGTGATGCAGCGTCAAGGGTAACCGCAGCCATGGTCTCCGAGCTCATAGTCCATGCTGCTGCAAACGTCGTCGAACTGTTCGTGCAGATGGTTGCTGTCTTGCAAACGTCCCCATCTGTTGACTCAGGGATCGAGACGTGGCTGCACGATCCGTTACAGCCACACGGATAAGATGCCTGCCATCTCGACTGCTAGTGATACGAGGCCGTTGGGATCCAGCACGGCGTTCTGTATTGCCCTCCTGAACCCACCGATTCCATATTCTGCTAACAGTCATTGATCTCGACCAACACGAGCAGCAGTTTCGCGATACGATAAACCGCAATCGCTATAAGCTACAATCCGACCTTTATGAAAGTCGGAAACGGGATGGTAAGCATTTCTCCTCCTCACACGAGGCATCACAACAACGTTTCACCAGGCAACGCCGGTCAACTGCTGTTTGCGTATGAGAAATCGGTTGGAAACTTTCCTCATGTCAGCACGCTGTAGGTGTCGCCACCGGCGCCAACCTTGTGTGAATGCTCTGAAAAGCTAATCATTTGCGTATCACAGCATCTTCTTCTTGTAGGTTAAATTTCGCGTTTTTAGCACGTCATCTTCGTGGTGTAGCAATTTTAATGGCCGGTAGTGTATTCTAACTGAGTAAATGGTCAAGGATTCTGGAGCAAACCGATAGTAAGGTTAGTGGTCTATAATTTGTGTGTCTGTTCTTTCGTCATTCTTATATTCAGGAGCCACTTGCAGTTTTTTCCAGTCGCTTGGGACTTCGCGGTGGGCGAGAGATTCGCGATAAAAGCAAGCTTACGTACTTACTTATAGGAGCCACTCAGAGCAGCCGTTCCTTGGCCTCACACATTCCACTCTTCCACACCTCCCTATCAGCTGCAGCTTCATCTCCCAGACCCAGATCTGCATGTCTCCCATCGTATTATCTTTCCCTCTCGTTCTCGGCCGTCCTTTGGTCTCGTTCCTTCGGCTTCTCCATCTACATCTACATTTACATCCATATTCCGCAAGCCTCCTGACGGTGGGTGGCGGAGGGTACTTTGAGTACCTCTATCGGTTCTCCCTTCTATTCCAGTCTCATATTGTTCGTGGAAAGAAGGATTGTCGGTATGCTTCTGTGTGGGCTCTAATCTCTCTGATTTTATCCTCATGGTCTCTTCGCGAGATATACGTAGGAGGGAGCAATATACTGCTTTATTCTTCAGTGAAGGTATGTTCTCGAAACTTAAACAAAAGCCCGTACCGAGCTACTGAGCGTCTCTCCTGCAGAGTCTTCCACTGCAGTTTATCTATCATCTCCGTAACGCTTTCGCGGTTACTAAATGATCCTGTAACGAAGCGCGCTGCTCTCCGTTGGATTCTTCTCTATCTCTTCTATCAACCCTATCTGGTACGGATCCCGCACTGCTGAGCAGTATTCAAGCAGTGGTTGGTTGGTTGGTTGTTTGGGGAAGGAGACCAGACAGCGTGGTCATCGGCCTCATCGAATTAGGGAAGGATGGGGAAGGAAGTCGGCCGTGCCCTTTCAGAGGGACCATCCCGGCATTTGCCTGGAGTGATTTAGGGAAATCACGGAAAACCTAAATCAGGATGGCCGGACGCGGGATTGAACCGTCATCCTCCCGAATGCGAGTCCAGTGTCTAACCACTGCGCTTCAAGCAGTGGGCGAACAAGCATACTGTAACCTACTTCCTTTGTTCTCGGAGTGCATTTCCTTAGGATTCTTCCAATGAATCTCAGTCTGGCATCTGCCTTTATTACCGTGTTCTCCCCTCTCCTCTGCACATGTCAGTACTACCTGAATCTTTTAGTTTTCACACTCGCTACTATGTCAGATAGTGCGTCTAACTGTCAGAGGTGTCTGTTTTCCCTTATTCTCTGCTATTCATTTTCTTTTACTAGTCCATACATGTTTTTCTGTACTTTATTTTCAAAAGTGATGGGTTTTCTACTGTTTTCATTTTCTTTTTTGTCAGAATCGAGCCCCATCCATTCGTTCACCTACTGTGATCATGGTTATTCTAGCGCGAATATCCAGAGTCCACAATGACCCACTTCGACACGTAAGTTGTCACAACAATTGAAAGTTTAGCACAGGGCCTGTCAACGTGTTTTACACCATCTACATATAGGGAAGAACCCATAGAAAATGACAAGTGTCCAAGAACTGAAGGAGGAAGGTAAGGCAAAACTTATGAATCACTGTACGGAGCTAAGTCAAATAATTGAGAGGGGAATGTTGGATCCGTTATTGTATTTCATGAATGATGAAGCCTGGTTCCATATGACAGGACGTGGAAGGAGGGTTGCCAACTTTAACTGGAGCCAAAACCGGGCAACTCAAGAATGTGTTATTATTATTATTATTATTATCATTATTATTATAATTTTATTATTATTATAATTATTCACAACACATTGCACAATACATACATTATATCTGCTACAACAGGAAGCATGAATTTATTTATCACGATATTCACTGTTAAACCTGCGAATCCAGCCATTTCTGCAAGCCTCTACTTTCTTTACTAGTTATATTTTGAAGTTATACTTCTTTTCCGACTTCACAGCTTTAACAAGTACTTTCCCGTTGTCAGATTTGGCTAATTTAGCAAATTCAGCACATTTCACACCGCAGTTAAAATTCACAAGTAGTTCAGCTCTCACTCTTTACACTTTCAGATTGTTTCTTTCATTGCTCCAGATATTTAGCACCACACTGAAAATCTGCTCTACAAACGAATTGAACGGGTGCTGCTAGCACATGTTGAACAAATTATGTGCATTGCATCTCTTAAAAAATGTCACCAGTTCGTTACCGTTGATATTTATGTTGAAATAATCTGTAAGTTTCATTATGTTCTCCTTTTTAAGCGGCTCTTCAAGATTTAACTGAGAGCTAAGCTTGAAAATTGAATCTTTACTGAAATTAAACCATTTTTCTAGATATTCCAGAATCCTGGTATGGAATTACTGACCTTCCCTGACAAATTTTGCTTGTTCATACTGCGGACATTTTTTCAGCTCTTGTAATACCTTGAAATGGAAGATTAATAATTTCTGTAGGCAACTTCAGGAATACAAAATATATTTCAGTTATAATCACTTTCTTTATGGTTGTATTATATAAATGCATAACATTGTGGACAAAGTAACTGGGAGTGTTACTTCTTCGTCCACTTTACTGCCGTTTTCATGGGCTACGAATGTCCAAGTAAGTCTGGCAGTATTGTCTTCACCCTGGCTTAGGTAATAGGACTTCAACAACGCCCATTTCTAGAGCAATCATCTACAGCAGAATAAAAGAGTCAAAAAGTGTGTAGGGACATGCTGGAGTAGTGTGGAGTGCTGTGACTGCAGCAACTCAAGAAAGTTCTTCAGCTCACTCACCTTCTTCGCGCTTGAAGGAAACTCATTGAATACGTGAACCACTAACGATTCAACGTCGTATGACAGTAATTTTAGTCCATATTTCGCAGTATTGTGCAGTATATGCATGAGACAATTTCCTGCAATAATATGTGGAATTTGAAACATTTTTTTCAACTGCTCGAAAACAGATTGGTTTTCCACGTAATTTACGGAATAGTTGTCGGCACCATAAGCAACTATTTGCGATTTTGAAAGACAAGTGTTCATGATGTCCTCTTTAAGCTTCTAGACTATAGAAGTTGACGTTTCGTCAGCGTCTTCGTAAAAATCTATAACAGCTTAAGTCGTTCACATTTCTTGGTCGAAGAACCGGATAGCAACTGGAAGTAATTTCACATTTCCTTTATTTGGGTCATCACGTGCAATCGAGAATGGAGTTGCATCAAATTTTTTCAGAATTTGTTGCAGAGAATGTGGAGCCAATACATTCTCTCCTACAACTTCAGCCTCCGTCCGCCCACGGAGAATTTTGGATGGTAGTTTCGAATCTTGAAATAAAAAGTGAGAGAGGAGAGCATTTCTACAGTCTTGTAAAAGGTAAATATTATGGTGTTTCACTTCATGATACGTTAACGTTAGTTCCATTGCTGACACTTCCTCTGCTTGACTAGTTCCCGCTGGCACGAAATACCTTTGATCAGTGGAGTTTCTGAACACTTCCCGCACCTTATGAATATAAGTTTCGATAGTGGCATGATGCTTTACCTCTTTCACTGAGTCGTATTTCACGATAAAACTTACATGGCATGTTTTACAATATCCGGTACATTCATCTTGTTTCGAAAGCCACCGCGAAAAGACTTTCTTGTAGCCATGATTTTACATCACGGCGCTGTTTTTTAGCCTACTGCATTTCAGAAGCTCAATATAATAAGATGTTATATACTACGTACACGTATCACTCAGTCACTATAATATCGTTCTTCAACACTTCAATTTTATACTAAACGCATGCCGTTTGCGGTTCGCCTAGTAGAGCTACGACAAAATACTTCTACAATAAGCCGCGCGGAACAATGGGTAATTTGGTGCTTTCATTTGTTCGAAAGCGGGATTTCTTTTAAAATTCGTAGATCTTTATTGCAAGCATCGATAATAAAATGAAAATGCGACATTGTCACGGCTAGCTTTGTTTGTCGTTTTTTGCCACTCTATAATATAACTGCGCAGAATAACAAATAGACATAAACTGATTTTGTAACTCTGCTTTATTGTCCACGTGGAGGTGACATTCAACTGTCATAAGAAAATACAAGCTATTATCTGTCTGTCTTCCCTAGTTCGTTCTTATTGGTGCGGTCTTCAAATGACTTGACGACTTGACGACAATGAACGGCTGGCCGCTGTAATCAGGTTCGAAACCTGCCTTGGGCATGGATGTGTGTGATGCGCTAGGTTTAAGTAGTTCTAAGACTAAGGGACTGATGACTTCAGATGTTAAGTCCCATAGTGCTTAGAGCCATTTGAACCATTTTGACAATGGGAGAGAAAGCACACCGCGGTGTAATAAAAACACAAAGCCTCTTTGATCCTTTTGACACGGCTTGTCGAACAAATGAACGCGCCAACTTATATTTAAATACATTGGAATTCGTTGCGACAAATCCACAATGCACCCAACTTGTGATACAATCTGATACAAAATATTGACACCAAATAATAACAGAACGAAAAGTTAACAGACTCCATTTTTATTATTTGGCATCTCTAAAAAATATATTAAAAATAAAATTAGTAAATATGAATTTAACCTAATTTAACAGGACCGGAAAACTGGACGTTCGACAACCGGTCGGGACGTTCGCCACAGTTTTTATTTAAAAATCGGTCTGTTCAGTCTAAAGCCGGACAGTTGGCAACCCTAATGTCAAGTTACAGAACATCAGATAGTGGTCAACAAACAATCCATTTGCCATTAATAAGAAACCTCTTCACGGCGTAACATATGAGTGTGGGTCTAATATTTTATGAAACAACAGTAAACACTGCTGTGTATTGCTAATCTCTGAGGAATTTTACGCACAGTCGACACCCCATGAACGTACGGATGCTGCCGTTCAACAGGATGGAGCGACCTGTCATACCTCACGCGAGCAGGCCGCGGTGGTCTAGCGGTTCTGGCGCTGCAGTCCGGAACCGCGGGACTGCTACGGTCGCAGGTTCGAATCCTGCCTCGGGCATGGGTGTGTGTGATGTCCTTAGGTTAGTTAGGTTTAAGTAGTTCTAAGTTCTAGGGGACTTATGACCTAAGGAGTCCCATAGTGCTCAGAGTCATTTGAACCATTTTGAACCTCACGCGCGAGTCAATCTCACGAATTCATGAAAGATTCAAAGAAGAAAGGACTGTCAGCAAAGCACTGTGGCCGCCGCGTTCGCCGGACCAAACCGCTTGTGACTTTTACCCGTGAGGCAGTCTAAAGGGAAAACTGTATGCAAATAACCAAATAACGTTAGAAGTCCTAAAAGACAATATTGATAATGAAATTTTGAATACTGATGGGACAGAGTTGTGGAAAGAGTATGCTAACATGTTAATGCCTCGCGAAAGTGCATTGAAGTACAAGAAAGGTCATTTTTAGCACCTAATGTAAGGTAACAGACAAGATCAATTCAGTAAATATAAACCTTTGCATTGTTTTGCTGTTGTTATTGTGGACCAGAGACTGGTTTGATGCAGCTCTCCATGCTACTCTATCCTGTGCAAGCTTCTTCCTCTCCCAGTACCAACTGCAACCTACATCCTTCTGAATTTGCTTAGTGTATTCATCTCTTGGTCTCCCTCTACGATTTTTACCCTCCACGCTGCCCTCCAATACTAAATTGGTGATCACTTGATGCCTCAGAACATGTCCTACCAACCGATCCCTTCTTCTAGTCAAGGTGTGCCACAAATTTCTCTTCTCCCTAGTTATATTCAATACCTCTTCATTAGTTATGTGATCTACCCATCTAATCTTCAGCATTCTTCTGTAGCACCACAATTCGATAGCTTCTGTTCTATTCTTCTTGTCAAAACTATTTATCGTCCACGTTTCACTTCCATACATGGCCGCCGGCCGAAGTGGCCATGCGGTTCTAGGCGCTACAGTCTGGAACCGCGAGAACGCTACGGTCGCAGTTTCGAATCCTGCCTCGGGCATGGATGTGTGTGATGTCCTTAGGTTAGTTAGGTTTAACTAGTTCTAAGTTCTAGGGGACTAATGACCTCAGAAGTTGAGTCCCATAGTGCTCAGAGCCATTTGAACCATTTGAATCATACATGGCCACATTCCATACAAATACTTTCAGAAACGAGTTCCTGACACATAAATCTATACTTGATGTTAACAAATTTCTCTTCTTCAGCAACGCTTTCCTTTCCATTGCCAGTCTACATTTTATATCCTCTCTACTTCGACCATCATCAGTTATTTTGCTCCCCAAATAGCAAAACTCATTGACTACTTTAGGCGTCTCATTTCCTAATCTAATACCCTCAGCATCACCCGATTTAATTCGGCTACATTCCACTACCGTCGTTTTGCTTTTGTTGATGTTCATCTTATATCCTTCTTTCAAGACACTGTCCATTCCGTTCAGCTGCTCTTCCAGGTCCTTTGCTGTCTCTGACAGAATTACAATGTCATCGGCGAACCTCAAAGTTTTATTTCTTCTCCATGGATTTTACTTCCTACTCCAAATTTTTCTTTTGTTTCCTTTACTGCTTGCTCAATATACAGATTGAATAACATCGGGGAGAGGCTACAACTCTGTCTCATTCCCTTCCCAACCACGGCTTCCCTTTCATGCCCCTCAACTCTTATAACTGCCATCTGGTTTCTGTACAAATTGTAAGTAGCCTTTCTCTCCCTGTATTTTACCCCTGCCACCTTCAGAATTTGAAAGAGAATATTCCAGTCAACATTGTCAAAAGATTTCTCTAAGTCTACAAATGCCAGAAACGTAGGTTTGCCTTTCCCTAATCTATCTTCTAAGATAAGTCGTAAGGTCAGCCTAACGTGTTCCCATATTTCTACGGAATCCAAACTGATCTTCCCCGAGGTCGGCTTCCACCAGTTTTTCCATTTGTCTGTAAGGAATTCTCGTGTTAGTATTTTGCAGCCGTGGCTTATTAAACTGATAGTTCGGTAATTTTCACACCTGTTCAAATGGCTCTGAGCACTATGGGACTTAACATCTATGGTCATCAGTCCCCTTGAACTTAGAACTACTTCAACCTAACTAACCTAAGGACAGCACACAACACCCAGTCATCACGAGGCAGAGAAAATCCCTGTCCCCGCCGGGAATCGAACCCGGGAACCCGGGCGTGGGAAGCGAGAACGCTACCGCACGACCACGAGCTGCGGACTTTCACACCTGTCAACACCTGCTTTCTTTGGGATTGGAATTATTATATTCTTCTTGAAGTCTGATGGTATTTCGCCTGTCTCATACGTCTTGCTCACCAGATGAAAGAGTTTTGTCACGGCTGTCTCTCCCAAGGCTATCAGTAGTTCTAATGGAATGTTGTCTACTCCCGCGGCCTTGTTTCGGCTTAGGTCTTTCAGTGCTCTGTTAAACTGTTCACGCAGTATCATATCTCCCATTTCATCTTTATCTACATCCTCTTCCATTTCCATAATATTGTCCTCAAGTACATCGTCCTTGTATAGACCCTCTATATACTCCTTCCACCTTTCTGCTTTCCCTTCTTTGCTTAGAACTGGGTTTCCATCTGAGCCCTTGATATCCATACAAGTAGTTCTCTTTTGTCCAAAGGTCTCTTTAATTTTCCCGTAGGCAGTATCTATCTTACCCCTCGAGAGATATGCCTCTACATCCTTACATTTGGCCTCTAGCCATCCCTGCTTAGACGTTTTGCACTTCCTGTCGATCTCATTTTTGAGATGTTTGTATTCCTTTTTGCCTGCTTCACTTACTGCATTTTTATATTTTCTCCTTTCATCAATTAAATTCAATATATCTTCTGTTACTCAAGGAAATCTACTAGCCCTTGTCTTTCTACCCACTTGATCCTTGCTACCTTTACTACTTCGTCCCTCAAAGCTACCCATTCTTCTTCTACTGCATTTCTTTCCCCCATTCCTATCAATTGTTCCCTTATGCTCTCCCTGAAACTCTGTACAACCTCTGGTTTAATCAGTTTATCCACGTCCCGTCTCCTTAAATTCCCACCTTTTTGCAGTTTCTTCAGTTTTAATCTACAGTTCGTAACCAATAGATTGTGGTCAGAGTCCACATCTGCCCCTGGAGATGTCTTACAATTTAAAACCTGATTTCTAAATCTCTGTCTTACCATTATACAGGGTGAGTCACCTAACGTTACCGCTGGATGTATTTGGTTAACCACATCAAATACTGACGAATCGATTCCACAGACCGAACGTGAGGAGAGGGGCTAGTGTAATTGGTTAATACAAACCATAAAAAAATGCACAGAAGTATGTCTTTTAAGACAATCCTACGCTTTTTTAAATGGAACCCCGTTAGTTTTGTTAGCACATCTGAACATATAAACAAATACGTAATCAGTGCCGTTTGTTGCATTGTAAAATGTTAATTACATCCGGAGATATTGTAACCTAAAGTTGACGCTTGAGTACCACTCCTCCGCTGTTCGATCGTGTGTATCGGAGAGCACCGAATTATTTAGGGATCCAAAGGGAACGGTGATGGACCTTAGGTACAGAAGAGACTGGAACAGCACATTACGTCCACATGCTTACACCTTTTTATTGGTCTTTTTCACTAACGCACATGTACATTACCAGGAGGGGTGAGGTACACGTACACACGTGGTTTCCGTTTTCAATTACGGAGTGCAATAGAGTGTGTCCCGACATGTCAGGCCAATTGATGTTCAATGTGGTGGCCATCATTTGCTGCACACAATTGCAATCTCTGGCGTAATGAATGTCGTACATGCCACAGTACATCTGGTGTAATGTCGCCGCAGGCTGCCACAATACGTTGTTTCATATCCTCTGGGGTTGTAGGCACATCACGGTACACATTCTCCTCTAACGTGCCCCACAGAAAGAAGTCCAGAGGTGTAAGATCAGGAGAATGGGATGGCCAATTTATGCGTCCTCCGCGTCCTATGAAACGCCCGTCGAAACTTTACCTCACCCCTCGTGGTAATGTACATGTGCGTCAGTGTAAAAGACCAATAAAAAGGTGTTAGCATGTGGACGTAATGTGCTGTTCCAGTCTCTTCTGTACCTAAGGTCCATCACCGTTCCCTTTGGATCCCTACGTAATTCGATGCTCTCCGATACACACGATCGAACAGCGGAGGAGTGGTACTCAAGCGTCAACTTTAGGCTACAATATCTCCAGATGTAATTAACATTTTACAATGCAACAAACGGCACTGATTACGTATTTGTTTATATGTTCAGATGTGCTAACAAAACTAACGGGGTTCCATTTTAAAAAACGTAGGTTTGTGTTAAAAAACATACTTCCGTGCATTTTTTTATGGTTTGTATTAACCAGTTACACTAGACCCTCTCCTCACGATCGGTCTGTGGAATCGATTCGTCAGTATTTGATGTGGTTTACCAAATATATCCAGCGGTAATGTTAGGTGACTCACACTGTATAATCTATCTGAAACCTTCGAGTATCTCCAGGCCTCTTCCATGTATAGAATCTTCTTTTATGATTCTTGAACCAAGTGTTAGCTATGATTAAGTTATTATCTGTGCAAAATTCTACCAGACGGCTTCCTCTTTCATTTCTTACCCCCCTTCCATATTCACCTACTACTTTTCCTTCTCTTCCTTTTCCTACCATGCAGTAAAGCTGAATGCCCTCTTGAAAAATCACGGCCGTAGTTTCCCCTTGCTTTCAGCCGTTCGCATTACCAGCACAGCAAGGCCGTTTTGATTAGTGTTACAAGGCCAGATCAGTCAATTATCCAGACTGTTGGCCCAGCAACTACTGAAAAGGCTGCTGCCCCTCTTCAGGAATAACACGTTTGTCTGGCCTCTCAACAGATACCCCTCCGTTGTCGTTGCACCTATGGTACGGCTATTTGTATAGCTGAGGCACGCAAGCCTCCCCACCAACGGCAAGGTCCATGGTTCAAGGGGGAGTGGGGGGGACACCTTTGCATTATATCATTTGTTATTTCTTTATTATCTAATTGTTACATGTGTATCTCTGTACTGTTGTACCTGCCTGTGGCGGGCACCAATTCGTGCTTAACTGGCGAGGAGTCTGTACTGGGGGCCGGTTTTTCTTGCGCCTCCCTGTAGTTCTAGTTAAACATACGGTTGATGAGAACTATCCGAGTGAGTTATTAAACAGTAACAGAGACTTTTGAAGGATACTCCACTTATTTATTCACGTGGTCATCGTTGTTGTGGTCTTCAGTCAGAAGACTGGTTTAATGCAGCTCAACTCGCTAGTCTTTGTTGTGCAAATCTCTTCATCTTTGCATAACTACCGCCGTCTATACCAATTTGAAACTGCTTACTGCAATCGATCCACGGGCTCCTTCTACAATCTTTATCCCACACACTTCCCTTACCAAACTGAAGATTGCTGATGTCTCAGGAAATGTCCTATCAACCGATCCCTTCTTTTACTCAAGTTGTGCAACAAATTTATTCTCTCCTCACTTACATACAGTACGCATTCATCGGTATTCTAGCTACCCACCTATTCCTCACTGTTTCTCTGTAGCGTCACATTTCAAAGCTCCTGTTTTATTCTTGTCTAGATACTTTATCGTCCAAGTTTCACTTCTATAGAAGATTTCACCACCATTTTAGGTCATTTCTACTTTGGCCGTGGTCATCTATTGATTTTAGTGTTTCGTTTCTAAATCGTCTGATTTAATTTGATGACGTTCTATTATCTTCGATGACAATCATGGTATAATGTCTTTTCAAACACTGTCCATTTCGTTCGGGCTTCTAAAGATGAATCACATTATCAGTCCGAGAATTGAATCAGGCCACTAAGATGGAGGAATCGTTCGGTGATTAACAGATTATCGGGTTTCGAGACTTCAATCGGTGATTTGGTAAATTTCTAATGACGTCTTGAATAGGTAGGCATTTTTCGTCATCTATTTGTGTTGTTTTTTTTACGTTATTTAACAGCTGTTTTTTGCCGTCTTAGTTTTGGCGGTGTTATGTTGCCGATAACGGAGAGTCACGGTACTGGGGTAGATTTTAATGTGCCACTGATAATACGCAAGGTATAGTGGAGCTGCACGTCTACCATGTTGGTATGGTCACTTCTCTGCCACACAGGAGCACAGTATTCTGGAGTGGTGTAAACTACTGATCTTGCTGCTGTTGATGCTGCTGCTGTTGTTGCAGCTGCTGATGTTGCTGCTATTGTTGTGATGCATCTGCACCCCAAGAACTACCCGCCAATTTCCTAATAATATTATTCCGTGTTTTGAGTTTCTGACCAACATTTTAAAGGTGTTCTTTGTAGGTTAGGGTCCCGTCCAGTGTTACGCCAAATATGTAGGATGGAAGATGTGTTTCACCCTCTATTGATCAAATAATTGGCGGCCTTATTGTTGAGGACAAAAGTGTAGACTTCTGTCTTAGAAAGGTTTGGTTGCAGAGCCATCTTCTGTAGTATTTGTTAAGAACTCCAAGGTCACCTGTTAAAGTCTTTGCCCCTTGTTCGAGAAACTGGCTTTGCACTGCTATGACCAGGTCGTCAGAGTATCCCAATTTTTTGCCCACTGAGCGTATGGCGGTTCGGCCGCCGCTCCACAAGTTCTTTAACGCCACTACGGCGACTTGCCAGCGAATGAGGATGAAAATATGATGAAAGACACACAACACCCAGTCATCTCGAGGCAGAGAAAATCTCTGAACCCGTCGGGAATCGAACCCGGGACCCCGTGCTCGGGAAGCGAGAACGCTACCGCAAGACCACGAGCCGCGGACACTGTTGTAAGTCATGTCGCTGGTGTAGAGGTTGAATAGTAGTGGTGCTATGACTGAGCCTTGAGGTAGTCCATTCTCAAACTTGTCCCTTTAAAGTTGTGATCGGTGCGACCTGTGGACGTCCTCCAAGATGGTGCATCCCGGGCAACGTTCTTAAAGAAAAGGTCGGCGAAAAGTCTACACAAACGACGACAGTACTGGAATAGCGATCTCTTACGCTGCCCATCGGCAGCAGCGAAAACAAAACAAATTAAAGAGTTAACCCGTTGCTTTATCTGTCTGAGAAACACCTAAGAAGAACATAACACTACAATAAGCACTGGCCGTTCAAGCCAGAGAAAGGTTGATGAACAACGAAACAAGGAAAAGAACGGCAATGTATGAAGGTGAAAACTGCTGCGAATCTCTGTCCTTTCTTCACTAAACTGAGGAAGACTCGCCATCCAGCGTGTGCCAACAGTCCGTAGACCTCTGTTACGTAAGTTCTGTGTAACGAGCACTCCCGTTTTCCACTGCCGACGGGAAAGCTTTCGAGCAACGCCTTCGTGGGAAAGTTAACTCGGTGCATTACGTACATCTTCCGACGCTCACTGTCCTCGTGGTTACCGCTAAACAGTCAGGCAGGACCTTCATCGCTGACAAGGGAACATTCTCAAGTGTCAGTAAACGATCCTGATGAAGCTTGGCGAATGCGTAGAGGGGGTAAAAATAATGCAGTATGTATTTTTGCGTTTGTGAGCAATTTCACTTTTAAGGGGCAAAGCACACCCCGAAATACAATTTGGCGTATTAGTTTTGGAGGGAACATCTCTGAAACGATGATATATAAAAAAAGGTCTCTCACATATAAAAGTCGGTATGTAGTTATATATAAAAGTCGGTATGTAATTAACGTTTCAAATTTTGCAAAATACCCCAACAGCATTAATCAATCTTGAAAAATGAAAACTTTTGCAAGAACCTTCGACCATAAATATAACAGACTGGCCCTGACGTTATTTTCGTGGCTCCAACATCTCTGGGCTGAAGGCACGTGAATGTTGGCAAAACATGGTTGTTTCGTGTTGCGCTTATGGCTGTACTCAGCGTTTTGTCGGGGAAATGGCATTACATTTCACGTGTAAGTGTGTCTAAGATGGTGCAGATGCGTTTATTGAAATCTGCTGAAGTGACTTTTATATGTTTTTTACACTTGAAATAGAGTATCACGTAAATTAAAGTGTTGAAAGTGATGCCTGTAAAGTCAGACTGATATTACATTTTGGAAAGTATCTGTGATAATTCGGTTACAGAAGTAAGTATAATCGTTTCTCGTTGCTACTCATAGGTTCCGTAAGGATGAAAACCGAAGGCAGCTTTGGATACAGGCCCTGAAACGGAAAAACTTTAAGCCGTTTGCACATACACGCCTTTGCTCGAAGCACTTCGCGGAGAAGTGATTTCATAGGTTAGTTATTATTTACAATGTGTATCTATAATTTGTATTTACAGTGTCTGTCATTTTTAAACCTAGGCTCCAAAATTATTTTCTGAAACTGCAAAGTCTCACCTTTCATCTAAAATATCATTTTTTTTTAAACTGATAGTTTAAACTTTTGTAAAAATAGTGGGAACTGAACCTTTGAAGTGCACCTAAAATTGATACTATAAAATGGACCTGCTCCTAAAGTAAACAATTTTGACACGTATAGTTGACATAATTCCCATAGCCCATTTTCTTTTATAAGTGACTAAAGCTCGAAACGTGGCGAATACAATGTTTAAAGTTTTGACACGAGCCCACTCTTACTGTTTAAAAGAATTTTAACGACTTTTTACTATAATTGATAGTTTATAGTAATTTCGTCCCGCTGCCCACCAGAGTGGCGTTCGATGTATTTGTTAGATTTTATAAATGGTACTTTGAACAAATCCAGGTCAAATGTAGTTCTGTCATAATTTTTCACAAATAAAAAATTAGTTTTTGTTGGAAGCGTTTGGCAGTCAATTGAGAAATGTGGGGAAAATCCGATACAAACATAGGATGGCAGACCGCTGATTTGAAATCCCGCCACGTTTTGCCAACAGTCACGTGGTTTATGTTGGAGCCACACTAGCCCCATAGCTTCTGCACAGCAAGGCCAGTCTACTAGTATCTATGGTCGAAGGCAAGAACGCAAATTAAAGAAGCTTTCAAGCCACATATATCTATTTGTTTCTGAAGTACCATGTTTGGAAAATAAGCTGTACACAATCTCTTGTCGGAGTATTTTCAACATAACTAATTAAATTATTGAAACAGGCATTATTACTCTAATTATTTATCCTACATATATTTGTTTTATGTTTTCAACTGTTATGTTACATTTTACATTCTTTTTTTTGTTTTCTAATTTACCGTTTCAAATAAGTGTAACTTGTTAATTGAAAGTAATTGAAATTAATAAGTAACTCATTAACATGGTACAAAATCATTACAACAATGATTATCTACAAATAAACACTTAGAACACAACGTTATTTTACACCATGCACATAAAATGAACGAAGTTTCTTCAAATAACATACGTGACAGAGAACATCGTACAAATCAAAATGCAGCAGGATTTCAAATTGTTGCAGGTGACCCTCTAAATATCCTAATTTGTATCAGGCTTATTTCAATACACTGCTAAGCCTTAGTGAAGAGAATTGATTACGTACTAGTGAGTGCAGCTTGATCATATTGTTTCTCGTGTGGAGATTGACTACATAACCACCCGGTAGAACTAGATCTGAAAATCCCACAGAGTTCTTGCAAAATTGAAAGCTATGTACGTTCCATGATTGTACCTGTGCCATCGAGCCCTTTGGGATCGCCAGACGTTTCTTGTCCTCAGATACGACGCTCTAAACGGCTTTTTTCACACTGACCACCATTGTTATAAAAGAAACTAACGGTGAGTTTGGACCAAGAATTCTAGAATCTCTTTTTGAAGCCCGAAATGTCCTTGCGACAGCTTCAAAATCTAGTAAACAAAAGTCTGAACAGGTCAAAAGATATTTGAAAGACATTTTCTTTCCCAGTGAGAGAGAAAAATCTGTATTATTGTTAGATTCTTGTGGTTGTCAATGTGAAAGAACCGTGTAAAGCATCGAACATGGGGACAAAGAACTATCTCATCTGGTGATCCCAAAGGGCTCGACGGCAAAAGTGCAGTGGTGAGATGTACATGGCTTGCGATGTTGGAAGAACTCTGTCAGAATATTTTCAGAACTAATACTGCTGGGTGATTATGATGTCAATCTCCACACGAGAAACAATCTAATCAAGCTACAGTCACTAGTACGTAATCCTCTTCGCCAATGTTATCAGTGTACTGAAATATGCCTGATAAAAAGCAGGGTATTTAGAGGGTCACCCGTGACAATTTCAAATCCTGTTGAATTTTCTTTTGTTTCGTTTCCTCTGCTGTGTATATTATGTGAAGATATTTGGTTCATTTCATGTGCATGGTGTAAGGAAACGTTATGTTTTAAGCATTTATTTACAGATTATCATTATTGGAAATATTTTGTACCTTATTAATTAGTGATTTATTAATTTCAATTAACAAACTACATGTATGTGAAACGGTGAATTAAAAAACAAAACAAAAAATAAATGTACGAAGTAACATGACAATTTAAAACATAAAACAAGTGTAAGTACAACAAATAATTAGAACTATACTGACTGTTTAGATATTTTATTAGTTATGTTCAAAATACACCGTCAGCACATTGTGTACAGCTCGTTTTCAAAAAATAGTATTTTAGAAACTAGCTTTATTACAGTGGGATGTACGTAGCTTGAAAGCTCCTTTAATTGATATTGTAACAAAAGTTTTCATTTTTCAAAATTAATAATGGTGGTGGGGTATTCAGCAAAATTTCAGATTATTAGAAAATTCGTTTATACAGTTTTCAAGAAAGTTAATTACATATCAGCTTTTATTTGAGAAACATTTTTATACATGACCGTTTCGAAAATATTCCCTGTAAACCTAATTTGCCAAATTATCTTTCGGGGTGTGTTGTACCCTTGAAAAATCAAATTAGGCACAAACGAAAAAATACATATTGCATTATTTTATCCTGTCTACACACCAGATAAGTTTCATCACGATCATCTATTGACACTTGAGAATAAAAACTGACGAAAGTTTATTGACACTTCGGAATGTTCGCTAACGATTTCTTAAAACACGAGGAAACACAAATTGTCACAGACGTTCTGCACAGTCTACGCACGAATGGTCGGTACCCGCGACTATCTGCAAGCTGGGGCAACAACACTCGTTAAAGCCTGTACTGTAAGTGAGCGGGGTTCACCTTATGAGACAGGATTTTCATATACATATCGACCGCGTGTACCTGAATGGTGGCAAATCAGACTTACACCCACTCTGTAATAACAATGATCCGTCGAGCAAGTTCGAAGTGCAATTACACATCAGTATGGACCAAAAGCAACACTGAAGATGCTACCAATTTGATAATAATACGTTCGCCAGCCTAATTAGGCATTAACTGAGTTTCTTCCCTGTACAAGTTGGTGTATATTCATGCAAAACAACACGTAGTAACACTGCATAATATAGTAAAATTTTAGAACCAGAAAATCTATTGAACTGATAGTTTCAAGTTCTGTACTGATATGGAAAAACCATGAATACATAACACTACACTATAACGTATACTACAAAACTTCGTACTGTCTATTGATCTGATTAAAATCGGGCATAGGTTACCCTAGAAATAGCACTTTCGTGCCACACACAAAATGTCAATTTTGATACAGATAAAACACTGATAAATTTTGGCTTTTATAATGACTTTAACTTTTGCTGGTCAAACCAATTTAGAACACTTCAGAATGCAAATGAAAAAAAAGGGCTGGAGGGGGGGGGGCCCTGAAACTGTTGTAATCACTGTATTAAAAAAATTGATTACTGAATTTATTATTCGTTCAAGATTTCCAGTATATAAGTTACTACTCTTTTCATCTTATTTACTGCTCATTTAAATACCTTTATATCTGTCTCGAAATAATTAAACTTCATTACTATATCAATATTAAAGTTATCTTTCAACTTCGTTAGACCTTCGTAATTCATTTACTGGTTCATTAACAAAACAGTTCTTTAAACACCATTCTAATATAGTTAGTTCTGCAAGTAATTATTATTAACACAAAATTTAATTTTTCATTTCGGGACACTCGGATTGCACAGCATTTGGAAAGGACCCTGTCTAGGTTAGTTGTGAGGATAATTAAATGATGGGAAAGTTCTGGTAAAATTTAGGTTATTATTGAACAGTTCACTCTATGGTCCATACGAATACAGTACTAAAAGTTTCAACCTGCTTGTATCGATGCGGCGGTTGGCGGGCGGCGAGATGGCGAGGCACAGAGCACACATACAACCCCAGCTATGGCTCTTGACGTATCGGCACTTTAATTCTTCTTTGCGTCGCAATACTTTTCCATTTAGTGCCTACGGACTTTTGCCATGCTGTGTGGGCGTTGGAACGGCATACCCGAGGCTCAGTGAAGCTACGTCTTCCAGGAGAGCCTCCTCGCTCCAGAAGGTGTTGCTCAAACCAGTGCCAAACTCCCAACTAACTTCTGCTGAGCCCGTTGTGCCGTGCAGTGCCCGCGTGCATTTTCCCGCGCTCGCCTGCCATCCACCTTTTACCGCTCCCTTACAGACAGGGTATTCACCCGAGGTTTTGCATTCTACATATCCTAACACATTGCCTACGTATGGACCAGACGCACAGTTACAATTTTAAACATTTTACAACAGTCTCAACATTTGTTACATTTCAATTCTATTACACAATTGCTTGACATGTGACATAAACATTAATATTCACATTGAAACTTATTTACAGTTTTCTTAACACAATGGCATGAAACAAAAAAGAAATGAAATCAGAACATCAATTACACAAGTTTATCGAAAAATGAGACGGAAAGAAAATTACTTATATTTACAATAGTACAGCGTCGTTGTTGTTACAAAACGTTTTCACATAAATCATCTGAGTAAAAATGACACTTCGGGCAGTGCACTGCCCTTTTATATCTTGTGCATGCGATACTACCGACATCTGTATATCTGCATATCGCTATCCCATGACTATTGTTACCTCAGTATATGCTAAGTTAATAAATTTCTCTTTTTCAGAAATAGTGTTCGTGCGACTGCCACTCTGCATTCTTTATCCTTTGTACTTTGGTCATCGTCTGTTACTTTGCTGCCCATGTAGCAACAGTCATCTACTACTTTTAGTGTGGCCGAGCGGTTCTAGGCGCTTCAGACCGGAACCGCGCTGCTGCTACGGTCGCAAGTTCGAATGCTGCCTCCGGCATGGATGTGTGTGATGTTCCTTAGGTTAGTTAGCTTTAAGTAGTTCTAAGTCTAGGAGACAGATGACCTCTGATGTTAAGTCCCATAGTGCTTAGAGTCATTTAAAGTACTTTTAGTGTCTAAATTCTAATCTAATTCCCTCAGCATTGCTCGATTTAATTCGACTACATTACTTGTTTTGCTTTTGTTGGTATTCATCTTATAATTACTTTTCAAGACACTATCCTTTATATTCAACTGTTCTTCAAAGGAATACATAGTTCATATTTTCGACAGAAGTATCAGATTGTAGAAGTCCGTATATTTGACATGCATACAGACAGAAGCTTCGGGTAGTTTTTGGAAATACATTTAGGATAAAAGTTTTCATTCACCTGTCTCAAATGTTCAGCATTCCTCTGCGATAGTACAGAGATGTTGAACCGTGGCTGAATTTTGGTATACGCACAATGCCATCAATTCCAGCACAACAATGATCATGAACAATTTTGCTCGCAGAAATTGCCTTTACCTATAGATTTGCCTTGGTAGAATATGCAAGCAACTATAGCTCTCTGTTTTGATGAGAGGTGATGCGTATTTGTCATGAAAATACACGTACATCAATATTTTATACTTCTTCCACATTATTTCTTAGATGTAGCGTGTTGCAATTGAATTAGACTCTTTCCACTTGCGGACATTGTCTCAGACTGTTAATCTCCCTTGCTTTGTTCAAAGATGTTAGGCTCAAATGGCTCTGAGCACTGTGGGACTTAACATCTGAGGTCATCAGTCCCGTAGAACTTAGAACTACTTAAACCTAACTAACCTACACATTCATGCCCGAGGCAGGATTCGAACCTGCGACCATAGCGGTCGCTCGGTTCCAGACTGAAGCGCCTAGAACCGCTCGGCCACACCGGCCGGCAAAGGTGTTAGGATCGTTCTGTATAACATCACTGCCTACATGTGACTGGCGTTATGGGATGCTTCTATTTTCATCATCGGCAAGCTAATTTATAAACTCTCTCGTGGCTCGTCCAGTTAAATGGTAAACGACCAGTTGGCAGTCACTCGTAGATTTGCTAAATCTCACACTATCAGCTGATAGTATTCAGCTTCGACTAACAAGGATGTTAACGAGATAACGAAGTCCTTAAACTTCGTACATAGCCAGCTGATAAAAAAAACCTTGACGTAAGTACTAACTCTCTCACAAGCGCTGCGTGTTTGTCGCGGCAAGCCTTCGAGCATCGTTTCCATAATGTCTCGTACAACTAGCCGCCATTAACTCTGTTTACAGCAGAAAACGTAGTGTAGTGTATTCCGGCGGCATTCTTACTTTCCCAGCAGAGCAGAAAAAGATGTGTTACGCAGTGTTACACAACGGAGATTTTAAAATTCCTCCGCAGTTTTATCTGCTACCATCACGCCCGTTTATCAGTGTTGTTGTTCACTCGAGGAGTCGTCAGTGCAGGTACCAAGTCCAGGAGGTTAATGTCTAAATAAACGATAAAAACAGAACGATGGTAGCACCGATAAGCGTATCACGCCCTCCTGGAGGAGTTATGAAGAGATGTGGAATCAGGACTCAGTGACTCAAATGAAACGAAATTCTGTACATTAATACCATTTTCTTTCGATGATTTACGGTATTATGCAGTACATTGGTACTGCCACGTGCTTATCCACACAGCGCAAGGCGCAGCTTCTGGACAAATCACTCCGTAGGTGTCATATGGCTAGGGTGACCAGATGCAATTGTTTAAAAAGGAGGACAAACAGCTTCAAAAAGGAGGACAAAGGAAGAAAAAAGAGGACACATCAAACGGGTCAACTGCAGATGAGGATACAACCCGTCAGCTCTGGACAAGTCACGTGACTGCCGGGAATTACCGGTAAAACTAGTAGTTAATTGTTACTGATGGTCAGGTGGTGGTTAAATGAGCAATATAAAAAAATTAAAAACATTGATTGTGGTGACAGTGTGGCGCAATTGTTTTGTTATATCAGCAACACGGAATTGTTTACAAAGCGAAAAACGTAAGACCATTTACCTCCCTTCATTCGACACACCGCTACCAACATCTGCAATTCAAGCAGCAGCTGACGACGTGTAAACTGCACTTCAACCTTCCGTATACAAATAAACTGAATGACTATGAAACAATGAAATAAAACCATGACAGTTAATCTGTCGAGTTATTTCTCACCTTTATTGGCCACTGAGACGTACGAACCAGCTCCACATATCTTACATTCCGCTTCAAATTCATTTCTCCCTTTCTTAAAGCCGGATATTTGCAGGAAAGGACATCAGAAAATGTACACTTTCGTTTAGGCATAGCCAAATATTTTACTTAACTCACTCGGTTAAAAATTACTCTCACAAATCACACGTGCACTACAGGAAGCGAAGCCAATACAAAGCGAAGATATGAAATGAAAATTTTAAATAATCGATATTTGCATTCGCTTATAGGCAGATCAACGATAACATCGACGATCCTGGTGCCACCTACTAACACCGCCTTCGTGCGTGTTTATCACGAAGGCTGTGCCAATACATAAAGTATTTAAGACAAGAGCAATAGAACGGAACGAATTGTAAATTTAACTGTTTTATGCTCAACTTTGCGAAAAAGCCGGACATTGTAAAAATTAGCCCGGACCCCGGACAAAGAGCTAAAAATGACACGTCCGGATTTACCCGGACGTCTGGTCACCCTGCATATGGCTACTTTTAAAGTGGTTCAGAGCCTAATTGTGAGGTTAACTTCGTTTCTGGAAGAGACTAGTCATTCAAAAATTTCGGTGAGGCCTATAATCTTTTCTAAAATTTCTCCATATACTCACATACATAAAAATATCATTAACAACTGGAAATCTTCCGGGAAATGAGGGCCGTATGAGAGGTGCAGTAGGAAGACAGTGGCGTCAGTTCGAATACCTGACCAGTCGTTATCTTTAAGTTTGTCGGTCTTTCCCCAATAGGCTTAAAGCAAGTATTGAGATAGCTCCTTTGAAAAAGAAAAGGGACGATTGTCTTCCCTGGCTTTTCTAATAGTAGACGACAAACAGTGCATCTCCTAACAACCAAGTAACGTATTGCTCAGATTATTACAGGATAACGTCGTAACAATGTGGAATGCATCATTCGTAGAAGATAATATTTTTTCTTTATTGTTATTTCGTCCTCCTCGCCCCATGCCTCTACCACGTGATGTAGCAGAGCTCCGGGAGAGAATATGGGAAGCGACTGCCACAGTAGACGATGCCATGCTGGGACGGGTATGGCAAGAATTCGATTACCGTATTGTCAGTCTGCCGGGTCACTCGTGGTTCGCATTCGTATGTATGAACAAAAAAAAAAAAAAAAAAAAAAACTTTCAGTTTCTCTTCAAAATGCAAGATGTATGATTTCTGTACAATGCTTAATTGCTTCATAACTGACAAATTAAAAACCTATTTATCGATTTTGATTTTAGGTCTAAGCACGCTGAAGGTTGAAACTGTCATTGTTTATTAGTAGACGACTGAAAATACCAAACTGACTACTTCTTTTAGCCCTAGAGCACTACAGGGGGGGAAAACCACCGTAAATTTTACTACTCCTAATTTTATTCAAAAGAAGTCGTAATTTATGGGTGAATAACTAGTTACTTACAGTTACTAGATCTCCAACGATATTTTGCATACAAAATGTCCTGTTTTATACCCTATAATGACAGTTTTACTGGTCACAATGTTATTGGAATAGAAGTCATTATCCTTATTATGCAGTAGTTACAAATTATTATAAATGTTCTCGCCTCAAGAGTATTTTACATGTAGAATGAGTAGAAAGTCTTCGGCTTTAGACACTATTATTATAACCCAAGCGAGACCTAGCTCTGTGTTTCTTCCACTGTCAACCATTTATTCTTCCTCTGATTCCTCATTTTCTGCTCCGAAGTCTGGGTCTACATCATTGTTAGCTGCACACAAAACATTATCTTATTCAAATAAAGGTCCCTCTTCACTAAATTCTGCATTGTCTGTGTCTTTATCAGCTTCTTCAAGGAAAATAAAACTTAGCACCATCCATTATTGCGCTAATTTCAGTAGCAAGAGACGAGGTTTGCTCTGATGAGGGACAATGTCACTCTTCTGACTGTGGCATTTCACCTATATGCCACACCAAAATAAACTGTAAGCGACAAAACAAATAAGACATTCATAATACACTCCTGGAAATGGAAAAAAGAACACATTGACACCGGTGTGTCAGACCCACCATACTTGCTCCGGACACTGCGAGAGGGCTGTACAAGCAATGATCACACGCACGGCACAGCGGACACACCAGGAACCGCAGTGTTGGACGTCGAATGGCGCTAGCTGCGCAGCATTTGTGCACCGCCGCCGTCAGTGTCAGCCAGTTTGCCGTGGCATACGGAGCTCCATCGCAGTCTTTAACACTGGTAGCATGCCGCGACAGCGTGGACGTGAACCGTATGTGCAGTTGACGGACTTTGAGCGAGGGCGTATAGTGGGCATGCGGGAGGCCGGGTGGACGTACCGCCGAATTGCTCAACACGTGGGGCGTGAGGTCTCCACAGTACATCGATGTTGTCGCCAGTGGTCGGCGGAAGGTGCACGTGCCCGTCGACCTGGGACCGGACCGCAGCGACGCACGGATGCACGCCAAGACCGTAGGATCCTACGCAGTGCCGTAGGGGACCGCACCGCCACTTCCCAGCAAATTAGGGACACTGTTGCTCCTGGGGTATCGGCGAGGACCATTCGCAACCGTCTCCATGAAGCTGGGCTACGGTGCCGCACACCGTTAGGCCGTCTTCCGCTCACGCTCCAACATCGTGCAGCCCGCCTCCAGTGGTGTCGCGACAGGCGTGAATGGAGGGACGAATGGAGACGTGTCGTCTTCAGCGATGAGAGTCGCTTCTGCCTTGGTGCCAATGATGGTCGTATGCGTGTTTGGCGCCATGCAGGTGAGCGCCACAATCAGGACTGCATGCGACCGAGGCACACAGGGCCAACATCCGGCATCATGGTGTGGGGAGCGATCTCCTACACTGGCCGTACACCACTGGTGATCGTCGAGGGGACACTGAATAGTGCACGGTACATCCAAACCGTCATCGAACCCATCGTTCTACCATTCCTAGACCGGCAAGGGAACTTGCTGTTCCAACAGGACAATGCACGTCCGCATGTATCCCGTGCCACCCAACGTGCTCTAGAAGGTGCAAGTCAACTACCCTGGCCAGCAAGATCTCCGGATCTGTCCCCCATTGAGCATGTTTGGGACTGGATGAAGCGTCGTCTCACGCGGTCTGCACGTCCAGCACGAACGCTGGTCCAACTGAGGCGCCAGGTGGAAATGGCATGGCAAGCCGTTCCACAGGACTACATCCAGCATCTCTACGATCGTCTCCATGGGAGAATAGCAGCCTGCATTGCTGCGAAAGGTGGATATACACTGTACTAGTGCCGACATTGTGCATGCTCTGTTGCCTGTGTCTATGTGCCTGTGGTTCTGTCAGTGTGATCATGTGATGTATCTGACCCCAGGAATGTGTCAATAAAGTTTCCCCTTCCTGGGACAATGAATTCACGGTGTTCTTATTTCAATTTCCAAGAGTGTATTTACAAGAGCACCAATGCAGCAAACCATTGGAGTCAGCTAATAATAATTCAGCCTTTGTAAACAACAATGTCTGCCACGAAGGTGCTCAAGACCATGTGTTGCTCACGTGTGCAAATTGGCGGGAACCACGACGAGACACCATCTGCAGTCGTAAATAATCCAGGGTTAAAACTGGTAGTCCGACTTCCGGGCAAAATGTTCGGCTATACGTAGCGTCGCGTTCAGATTATATTTTTGGGCTTGGCAGCCCTTCATAGTTGGCTGGTTGGCTGATTTCGGGAAGGGGACTAAATAGCAATGCCACCGGTCCCATCGGTTTAGGGAAGGATGGGGAAGGAATTCGGGCGTGGCCTTTGAAAGGAACCATCCCGTCATTTTCCTGAAGCGATTTAGGGAAATCACGAAAAACCTACATCACGGTGGTCGGACGCGGGTTTGAACCGTCGTCCTCTCAAATACAAATCCAGTGTATTAGCCACTGCGCCACCCCTCCCGGTCCGTTCATAGTACAATAAAAATAAAAAAAACATGGCCATAGTATATCGTGACCATAATACCAAAATCAAAGTATGGGGCACAAATTAGAAGTTGAAATGAATCGACATTTTGTGGGAAATTTCGTTAATAGTTCAAAAGTATAGCAGATCTGTATTAAAATAGTTGGTTTTTGCTACAACGACATAGATCATCCTACTTTTTGTTAAAACTCAGACTAAAAAAAAAGAAAACATAAAAATACCTTGCATTACTAATCGAGTAAATATTTTATTGTTTTATTGTTGTCAGACGCAAACAACAGAATATACCCCTTTAGCACAACGAAGACTTTAACTAAGGTCGACAATGATTGTAACTTACATACATACGAGGGTGTACGTGCAGCATATTTTTAATATGAAAACTCTTAAAGATTTTTAAATAAAACAAACCTTATTAACATGCTACGTCCTTATTCCGATGACCTCGCTGTTTGGTCTCCTCCTCCAAACAACCCAAACAACCCCCATCCTACGTCTTTACTCATCATGCCTCATTTAGTTTGGTTTAATGGAACAATATGTTTTTATTTTTATTTTTTGTGAATGACCACATTGGTTCTCCATTTAGTTGGTTTACACACTACTTAAAAACACAGAATTTCAAAATATACGGTACGGTTAATGAAAAACAGAACGATTTAAGTCCCGTATGTACAGGGTGTTTCAAAATGAATATACGGGTTTTAAGACTTTATAGTAAATATTACATTCACCTTACAATTATAAATAATACACCAAATGAAAGAGAAACACAAACAGTTTTTCTTACAATTATTGAGTGTGAACACCGATCACACATCGGGTCGATAGGCGAGTTGTTCCGAAACCTTGATCAATGTGTCAGGAGCAACTGTTGCAATAACACTGTTTCTAAAGTCGGATAGATCAGCTGGTATCGGAGGAACATACACATGATCGCGTCAGGTCGTGTGTGAACGTGGAGGTCATGCATAAAATGCTGTGACAATCGGCCCCTTGCGCCCAGTCCACTGGTCGGATACAACGTCGTTTAACCAGTCGCGTACTGAGTTATGCCACTGAGGCGGCGCACCATCTTGCTTTCAAATAAAGATGTGTTGTTCAGCTTCTTACGATTGAGGCACGGGCCGTAGTTGTAGCACATCAAGATAAGAAACATCAGTTGATTCACCGAAAAAGAAAGGCCCATAAACTTTCCGCGGGGATATTTCTTGGGGCTAAGCTTGAAAGACTCGCACTCGTTCAACACTTTTTCAGTCTCTCTCTTTGTCATTCACTACTCTTCCCATTGCGCACAGGTATACAAACAAAACTGTTTGAGTTGCTCTTTCATTTGGTGTATTATTTACAATTGTAAGTTGAACGCAAGAAATGCTACAACGCCTAAAAGTCGATACGTTCTTTTTGAAACACCCTGTATTTTGTCGGGACAACGGGAAGCTTAAGCTAAATATGGGACGATCCGGTAAAATACGGGACGTCTGGTCAACCTGTAGCGTAGACGATCTTTATTTAAATCGTGCGATTTAAATAAAGATCGTTTAGAGTGAAATTTCCACTTTGCAGCCGAGTGTGCGCTGATATGAAACATATTAGCGAATTAAAATAAAACTGTATACCGGACTGAAAGTCAAACTCTGGACCTTCGCGTTTTGCGGCAAGTGTTCAAATGGCTCTGAGCACTATGGGACTTAACATCTGTGGTCATCAGTCCCCTGAAACTTAGAACTACTTAAACCTAACTAACCTAAGGACATCACACACATCCATGCCCGAGGCAGGATTCGAACCTGCGACAAGTGTTCTGCCGATTTTTTTTTTTCTGTTGTCATTTTGTTCGTTATTGTTCATTACATTGGTCGGGGCGGACGTCCCAGACGCCCGTTCAAGACCATTGTTGATCCATAAACTAAGTTTTTCTTATTACCCTCTGACCGAACACGCTGAGCTACCGTGGCGACACCGACACCGACGGACCCACCCAAGCACGACTCACGACCTGTCCTCACATCTGTCCTTCCGCCAGTACCTCGTCTCCTACCTTCCAAACTTCACAGAAGTTCTCCTGCAAAACTTGCAAGTCAAGCACTCCCGGAAGAAAGGATATTGCGGAGACATCGCTCAGTCACAGCCTGGGATAGCACGTGTGGCGCGGCGCAGCGCACTTCACAGGTTCAAATGGGACCGCGCAAACGTATGCTAAGAACACACACACCCATGCCCGAGGGAGGACTCGAACCACAGGCGAGAGGGGCCGCGCAGTCCGTGACATGGCGCCTCAAACCGCGCGGCCACTCCACGTGGCCCCGTAGCGCTAGTTGGATTCCAACCGCCCTAGTTGTTAACATTCTTCCAATCCACCTTGTGGGCAGAGGGTTAGGCTGGTATTACACTATCAAATTTCTTTGTCAAAGATATTTGATGGTGTAATAGGGAACTTTGTCAAACGTCGTCCAATATTTGATCAAATCTAGGGCCTCGCTGTAGATTTGATCAAAGAAGTCGCTTGTCTTCTGTTCACTGCAATGTGACATGTTACCACATGGAGCGCTAGCATCGCTGCAGCATTCTGTCGTCTGTAGTGTTTTTATAAACATTGCCGGTAAATACAATTGGTGTTTGACGACAACTACAAAATTAATAGAGATTTATGAAACTGATGAGGCGCTTTACAACGTGAGGCACGCTGAATGCAAAAATAGATTAAGAAGATTGGAGACCTGACCTAGCCTAACCTAACCTAACCTAACCCTCTCCTGTAGCAAGGAATCGGAGTTTTACAGTGAGCCTGTCTTCTGCAGATCAGTGTGCGATTTGCAGGGGGGATTGGGGGGATTACCCCCCCCCCCCCCTCTGCATCAGACCATCCCCTTCTCTGGTTTTAGTTTATGCATCCCAACCTGGGATGTTTATTTCCCAAGCACTGGAGTAAAACTTTACATATAATTTAAATTTGTGGAGCCGAACACTGAAAGTTTACGATTAATACTATTAATATGTTTGCTTATTAATTTTGAAAAAGTGTTATGTAGTAGTCAAGCACTTCAAAACACTTAGAACTAAATGACAAGACGACGCACGCAACATTTCCGTAGCATGCCACAATGTTGCAAGACCTCGCCCCAGCGTAAACGAGGCTTTAGAGCCAGGTCTGTATTGTATGGTGGATGTGATGTGTTGCGTACGAAACTAAAACCTGCAATCAGATCCAAACGTCGTCGAAAACTGTGAAGAGGTGTCATCCTGCAACAAGATAACGCTCGCCCACATTCTGCCAAACGGGCAGCCGACGCAATAAAGGAGTTGAGATTCGAGGTGCTGGATCATCCACCATACAGTCCAGACCTGGCTCCAAGCGATTTTCACATGTTTGGACCCTTAACGGAAGCACTACAGGGAAGAAGATTTGAAAGTGATGAAGACGTCATTGCTGCGGTGCAAAATTGGTTGCAGATGCAACCGATAAACGTATTTTCTGATGAAATAAAAAAAAGTCGTAAAACGTCGGGAAAACTGCATTGAAGTCCAGGGAGGTTACGTAGAAAAATAACGCATGTTTCAGTTTTCTATCATCAGAATAAGTACAGGTTTTCACAAATGTGCCTTTGCTTTTTGAATTCCCCTCGTATACCTGTACGTAGATGATTTTGTAAATAAGCTTTAACTATAATGTACTTTTAAAGATGTAGCAAGGACTGGCTTTTCTGATAGTGCATACGCGTGAATAGTGAGTTTCGGCATTAACATCTATTTATAAATAACTGTTTAACCATGGGTAACGCCACGGTCCAAGCTAGTAACATATATAATTATACTAAACCCCTAAGACATCCCCCCCCACTGGTAAAAGCACAAATCGCACACTGCTGCAGATATAGCAGTTCTTAAGTGAGTATTGTGCTTTGTGATATGAGGATACACTTCACTGAGCACATACAGAAATGTATGCTCATCCATTCAAAAGTAATTGATGTAAGACTTGACGCCCTCCTCTATAAGCTCACGTAACAAGTTTTGTTGAATGCTTTTTTCGTGTCGTCGTAAAACCCACGGCTTCAGCCAGGTATGTTTCCTTTTTTCTCCACTATTCTCTTCCACATGTGCACACAGTGCTATTGTGGTACATGCAACTGCTGCGGTTAATAACAAGTTGTTGTTGTCAGCCATCTTGAACTTTGACGAAAAATATGATGGCAGTGTAATACCCCTTCTAGCGCTACGTCAAAGATCTTTGTCAAATATATTTGACGGAATATTTGACCACATCTTTGATGAAATCTTTGACAAAGAAATTTGACAGTGTAATACCGGCCTTAACTCTGTGTTGACCACAAACACACGTGTGCGTACAGCACGAGCGCCGGATTGCGTGAGCGGTGCTGCGTCAGGTCTGGCTGGCAGAGTGGTTCGTGCTGCGTGTTTCGCGTCCCCTGCCGACTGCTGACTGAGCCGCGTTCCACTTTCCCCACCTGCCCAACAGCCGGCAGCCGCCACGCACCTGCTCTCTGCTTTCACCGTCTCGCCGGTCCTAGTCCGGCCTCCAGCAAGGCCGCCGTTCCCTTAGTCGCTTAATGCGAACGCCGGTGAGGTTCCTCTGAAATCGCACCGCCCGGTTCCCTACCCCAACCATCCCCGACACCGGCTCACGCTGGGACCCTTTCTGACCTCGTAGTCGAAGGAACATTAAACCCCAACGTTCCTCACTTTTTACACCAGGGCCACAGAAAACTGATGGCTTCGAATGCCACTTCGTTCCGTGAAACATTACATCAAATGTTGAACATCTTTTAGAATCTACATCTACATCTACATTTACATGATTACTCTGCAATTCACATTTAAGTGCTTGACAGAGGGTTCATCGAACCACAATCATACTATCTCTCTACCATTCCACTCCCGAACAGCGCGCGGAGAAAACGAACACCTAAACCTTTCTGTTCGAGCTCCGATTTCTCTTATTTTATTTTGATGACCATTCCTACCTATGTAGGTTGGGCTCAACAAAATATTTTCGCATTCGGAAGAGAAAGTTGGTGACTGAAATTTCGTAAATAGATCTCGCCGCGACGAAAAACGTCTTTGCTTTAATGACTTCCATCCCAACTCGCATATCATATCTGCCACACTCCCCTATTACGTGATAATACAAAACGAGCTGCCCTTTTTTTGCACCCTTTCGACGTCCTCCGTCAATCCCACCTGGTAAGGATCCCACACCGCGCAGCAATATTCTAACAGAGGACGAACGAGTGTAGTGTAAGCTGTCTCTTTAGTGGGCTTGTTGCATCTTCTAAGTGTCCTGCCAATGAAACGCAACCTTTGGCTCGACTTCCCCACAATATTATCTATGTGGTCTTTCCAAATGAAGTTGTTCGTAATTTTAACACCCAGGTACTTAGTTGAATTGACAGCCTTCAGAATTGTACTATTTATCGAGTAATCGAATTCCAACGGATTTCTTTTGGAACTCATGTGGGTCACCTCACACTTTTCGTTATTTAGCGTCAACTGCCACCTGCCACACCACACAGCAATATTTTCTAAATCGCTTTGCAACTGATACTGGTCTTCGGATGACCTTACTAGACGGTAAATTACAGCATCATCTGCGAACAACCTAAGAGAACTGCTCAGATTGTCACCCAGGTCATTTATATAGATCAGGAACAGCAGAGGTCCCAGGACGCTTCCCTGGGGAACACCTGACATCACTTCAATTTTACTCGATGATTTGCCGTCTATTACTACGAACTGCGACCTTCCTGACAGGAAATCACGAATCCAGTCGCACATCTGAGACGATACCCCATAGGCCCGCAACTTGATTAGAAGTCGCTTGTGAGGAACGGTGGTAGAAGCTTTCCGGAAATCTAGAAATACGGAATCAACTTGAGATCCCCTGTCGATAGCGGCCATTACTTCGTGCGAATAAAGAGCTAGCTGCGTTGCACAAGAACGATGTTTTCTGAAACCATGCTGATTACGTATCAATAGATCGTTCCCTTCGAGGTGATTCATAATGTTTGAATATAATATATGCTCCAAAACCCTACTGCAAACCGACGTCAGTGATATAGGTCTGTAGTTCGATGGATTACTCCTACTACCCTTCTTAAACACTGGTGCGACCTGCGCAATTTTCCAATACTTGGTGTAATGAGATACGTTGTTGCTTTTGTGGTCTTTAGTCCGATTTACTGGTTTGATACAAATCTCCAACTAGTCTGTCCTTTAGAGGGTTAAAATTTTTGCTTGATAAAAGAAAACATGGTCCTTAGTACGCTGTAATGTAGACGTTCCTTGAAACTTACTGGCAGATTAAGGCTAAGTGGAAATAGAAATGCTTATAGCACGACTTCCGGAAGGCGTTCGATACTGTTCCGCACTGTCGCCTGATAAACGAAGTAATAGCCTACCGAATATCAGAACAGCTGTGTGGCTGGATTGAAGAGTTTTTAGCAAACAGAACACAGCATGTTGTTCTCAGTGGAGAGACGTTAAAGTAACCTCTGGCGTGCCACAGGGGAGTGTTATGGGACTTGAGTATTGCTCATCAGTGTGGGATCCGTACCAGGTCGGGTCTAGGGACTGATGAACTCAGCTGTTTGGTCCGTTAGGAATTCACACACATTTTTAGCGTCACGGGCTCGAACTAGAAGGATACACTAGCTGAGATACATCGCATGCGCGTTAAGGCAAACAGGGCGGGCGGCTCGTTTTCCACCCCACCTTGTGGCCAGAGCGTTAACCACACAGGGATTGACTTTGTTACCTGAGGTCACCATATCGAACGCGGCAGAGATTTACTATCTTCGGAAGGTTCCATTATTTCTGTGAGAGACGCGTAACTTAGCTCAAAAAATTACTGTTTGGATGTGGTTATCGTTACGTTGGGAAGGATGTTTGCAAAGTCTGTACTATGCCGTATTACGTCATTTGATTGTCTACTTTAGCGGAAGCATGAATTGCTTTTGTATAGTTTGCCAAATGCAGGCAGTATTGATTTCCTGCAGCAGTATCTGTGACACGAAAATTAGGGCCGGCCGGAGTGGCCGAGCGGTTCTAGCCGCTACAGTCTGGAGCCGCGCGACCGCTACGGTCGCAGGTTCGAATCCTGCCTCGGGCATGGATGTGTGTGATGTCTTTCGGTTAGAGCCGGCCTCAGTGGCCATGCGGTTCTAGGCGCTACAGTCTGGAACCGCGCAGGTTAGATTGGTTTAAGTAGTTCTAAGTTCTAGGGGACTGATGACCACAGCAGTTAAGTCCCATAGTGCTCAGATCCATTTGAACCATTTTGAACGAAAATTAGGCCTCGACAGATATTACTGTGCGTAAATTAGCGCAGACACACACACCTAGCTCCCTCACTCCTATTTCTTTCTCTCTGCAGTGCAGTAATCCACACATATTATAAAAAAGGATTCATTTATTTTATTTAATCGATTATTCCCCTTTACGAGAGCGGTTGAACTTGAATTCACTATTTTATTTTTGAATGTTTTCCTCCTCCTCTTCCAGAAATTCTTCATCCTCAGAATGTTCTCTCTTCCGTTTTGTCTGTCCACTTTTTACCAAGTTGTTGCGTTGTTCTTCGCTCGAACTTCACATTCATGATTTTACTCCGGCACTTGTTCTATGATGAGAGGTTGCTTGTCCCTCTGGACCTGCTTTAGCCATTCCGTGCTACATTTACTCTTTGTTATGATGTCGAGTGGTTTTTTTGCTGTTCTGGCGTTCTCCATCCTGTAGACGTGTGTGTAGAACTTTGCCCGGCGTTTCCTGATATCTTCGGTTATTGTGTTAGTCTTTTGATAGACTTCGCTCTGAGGTCTCTGCCCAAATGCCGTTTTTGTTGATTGCTCCGTAAATCTTTCTAAGAATTTTCGTTCCCGTTTTTCGATTTCCCTAATTTAGAGTGACCGCCAATTACCATGCGTATGTTGCTTTCGGAAGAATCGCAATTTTGCAATGTCTCAGTTTTACGTCTGTCGAAATGCGTTACTTGTTCTAGTAGGCCTATGTTAATTTATATGCCTTTTGCAGCTTTCTGATCTTTTGTTCATTGGAGATTCTGTTTAGTCGTGATGCTTGTATAATTTCGCCAAGATATTTAAAGTGGCTGACTTGTGGGATGTTACCATGTTTCGTGATTAGCGGCGGACTTATTTTCTGCCCGTCTTTCCATATACTGGGTTTTTTCATACGAAATTTGCAATCCAGTTTTCTGTGCAATATCATGTAGTTTTTCAACTGCGTGAATCGTTCCGGCCTGTTGTTTGTGATAATCGCTATATCGTCCTCTAAGACAAGGCATTTTACTTTAGTACGGTTTTCTTTTCTGATACCAATTTGGACACCTGTTACATGAGGTTCCCATTCTCTGATGATCTTTTCTAGAACAATACTGAAAAGCATCGGGGATAGTCCGTCCCCCTGCCGTACTCCCGTTCTAATTTCGAAGGCTTTATGATGAACCTTATGCATTTCTCACTTTTTATGTTTTCGTTTTCTTTAAAGGTAAAGAGAAAAGGTGAAGCGGTAGCTAAGCGTAGAGCCTGTGCCTACCGTAATGTATTTTTGATTTTTAAATGTTAAAAAACGTAAGATGTTTTTTCCTGTTCCTCAGTAGGAGGAAGGACTTCCTCTCTGCTGGTGAACAAAGGGAGACGTAATCGCAGGTAGCCATTTTGGGCTATGTGAATAAGTGAAAAGTCTGTATTTTCTATGTGCATCGAAAAGAAGAATATAGTATTATTTTACTTACTGAAAGATTGTATGAGTTATTATTCTAAGCAGTACTGTAATGAGAAGAACTGAAGCCCACCTGCGTACTTCGGAGAATTCACGAAGATCCGATTAACGCAACATAGACATGGTCAAGATTTTGTAGGTGGATACGGCGATCGGTCATAGCATTTTTAATTGGTAAGCAAAAATATACAGAGGGAAAAAGAGTATTGTGCATGCAGAACCAGTATGAACTTATAAGAATTCATTTGCAAGCATAGCCCAGCTTATTGTGCTTGTCCGAGTGCCGAAAAAATTACTCTCATTAATTCTATATATCTAAAAAGCCACACACTCTACTTTCCATTATTTATTATATTATTTATTATATTATAGGTTTCGATATCTCACCCATGAATTTCAGTTTGGAAGTTGTTCTTGTAAGTGTCTGTTCTATGATTTTCCGGGTCTTTCGGTCGATTCCGAACTCTTCTAGGGTTTTAAACAGGGTTTCGCGGTCTATTGAGTCATAAGCCTTTAGGCTCCAGATCTGTTGCGCACATGGTCGCCCTTTTTCTTAATTAAATGGTTAAAATGGCTCTGAGCACTATGGGACTTAACTGCAGTGGTCATCAGTCCCCTAGAACTTAGAACTACTTAAACCTAACTAACCTAAGGACATCACACACATCCATGCCCGAGGCTTTTTCTTAATCCGCCGTGGTATTCACCAAGCAGTGGATTCGCCTGTGATTCTATTCTGTTTAGAAATCCTTTGGAGAGGATTTTGTACGCCACTGGGAGCAAGAAGATTCCTCTGTAGTTGTTGATGTCGGTCTTGTCACCCTTTTTATGTAACGGGTGGATCAGAGCGCGTTTCCAGTCTTCTAGTATTTCCTCCGTCTCCCATAGGTCTGAGACTAGGTGATGAAATTTCTGTGTCATTGTGTGATCGTTCAATTTCGAGAGTTCTACCATAATCCCATCTTCTCCTGGTGCTTTGTTGTTCTTGAACTGCTTCATTATCGCCGTAATTTCTGCGAAATCTGGGGTTTTGAGGCCAGGTGTGTGAATACCGGGGGTGTGAAGTCAAGATTTTCCTGTGGTGGTTCACAGTTAAGAAGGGAGCAGAAATACTGGGCTAATATTTTGCAGTTTTTTTTTTTTAGTTGGCCTCCAACGCGCCGTCGGGTTTTTTGAAGCACCGACTGGGTGCTTGGTATCCCTGTAGGTTTTCTCTAAACGTCTTGTAGAAATTCCTTGTATTATTTTTGTTGGAATCCTGTTGGATTTCGTGGATTCTATCGTTGTCATTCCCTCGTTTTTCTTTTCGAATTACCTTTGCAATCTGTTTTAGAGTTCTAAGAAAGTTGACTCTGTTTTCCTAGGTTTTGCTGCTGTTGAATTTTTTCCAGACGGTTATTAGGTTGTCTATTGCCTGATCGCAGACTGTGTTCCACCTGCTGTGTTCTCTGGTGCGAGGGGGTTGTCCTAGTTTCATGGATTCCTGAATTTTCCTTGTTAGTTTCTTCCTGTCTGTCGATTTTTTTCTGATAAATTTGTTAGATGATTTGTGCTTTGTTGAATTTCAGGTATTCCGGATCTGGCTTCACGTTTTTGGGTGGATATTTTTTCCTTCTATTGGGTTGAAAATTCGTCTTTATTTGTAATAGACGATGGTCTGATTCAAAACCGCCTTTGCGAGGTCTGACTTTTAGAATTTCTTTCGTATTTTCCTTGGAAATCGCGGACGTGATCAATTTGGTATTCGCGCTGCCTCAGACTGGGCAATCTCCATGTGGTTAGCTCGTCTGTAGGATTTAGAAATTGGGTGCTCATAACTTTAAGTTCCTGCAAAAGTTAATTAATTTTTCACCGTTTTTGTTGATACGTTTGTGTTTGCTATAAGGGCCTATTATATCTCTGATTTTTTTTCCCTTTTCCTAGCTGTGCTTTAAAATCGCCCAATGGGCTTTTCTCATGGTGCCTTGGTATTTTGTTGGTTTCTTCTTCGAGAGTTTCCCAGAAATTATCCACGGCTTCAGGATCAGTTTTGTTATGTTCATTTGTAAGGACATGTACATTGATTAGTGTGTAAGCTTTATTAGCTGATTTTACTGACAGTAATGAGATTCTTTCATTCGGAGAGGTGAAGTCGATCACTGAGTGGAGTGCAGGTTTGCCCTTGTAGATTCTGAATTTCTCTGTGTTGAAGTGTCCTTCGTCACTGAATCTGGTCTCTTGAAGTGCGGTGATTTTTATGTCAAATTTTTTCAGGGTGTTGGTGAGATCTTTTAATCTGCCTGTTTTGGTAAAAGTATTCGTATAAATTGTGCCAATAAAATTCTATGTTTAGTCTTGAGAGTGTTAAGAATTCTTGAGGGGCTCCTATTCTTTCCCGCATGGTGTCCCTGATTCCCCAGAATCCGATGATCAGGTGAACCCAGTCTACCGACTGGTGCCTAGGGTAGTGATGCAATGATCGTCTTTTCCATCATGCGTTCAAGTAGAATTCCACTCTTTGTGGTGATCTCGACTGAGATCACATGTGTACACTCGATTTTTGAGTTCGAAAAGACTTTAGTGGAGCCACCTCAGCTGGAGGAACAGACGTTGACCAGTGGCCGTCGGATCCCAAACAGACGCCAGTGGGTTTGTGATGTCTGTTAGTTTTTGATCCGCGCTGGGTGTTTCATTTCCCCAGTACCACCTATAACTATGAGGCTTTCCCCTATCCGCCACCCAGCGACGCGCCCAATGGGGGTACTAACAACCCAACACGGGAATATATATATATATATATATATATATATATATATATATATATATGTGTGTGTGTGTGTGTGTGTGTGTGTGTGTGTTTTCCACATCTCCTCATAAGCCATTGGACCGACTTCAACAAATTTTGATAACTTATCGCTTACTGACTGGAAAGAAACGTTGTGGGGCTAAGAAACACCCACCTGCCAAAGAGGTTGAGGTGGAGCTGAAAATGCCGTGTAGCAAACACCGCGTGAATACCCATACTTAAGTCACCCGGTATTTGAGAATGGGAGCACATAGTGACTTGCAGCAAACTTGACACATAATTCCAAACCTTCACGGAACTTTTTCTCGCTGACAAGCCCCAAAAATGATGAGATGAACAAAGTTTTTCGCTTACTGCGTTTTCGCTGTTCAAGCAGTAAAACTGTCACATGAGGCGTAACTAGTCGCGAAACATTTTGCAGACTGTCGCAACATATACCACTGAGTGAAACTGCAAAATTATATCATCTGTAAAGCACATTGTTCGGGAGATAAACATTGAGCTGCGTGAAGATGAAGCTGCAGGGAGAAATTCGCTAGAGATACAAGTGAAATATGTGTACAGATAAGTGTGAAATATGTTAAATATACATGAAATGTGTTCTGACTTCTGCATACGCAGGCAAAGCTCGTGGTTGAGCAGCTCGTCCTAAACCACTGGAACGATTTTAGCCAAATTTGGTATATGTATGAGTTATGATCTGTAAAGAAATAGTGTGTATGTTGGGGAGGGGGGGGGGGGGGTAAGAACCATTAGCCTTCTGCTGGGGTGACCGTGAACGTGGAGAGAGGAGGGAGAGGAGGAGATGGGAAAAGAAAAGGAGGGGGGGAGAAGTAGATGCAAAAAGATAGGGAGGAGGGGGAGATGGAACTAGAGGAAGGTTTGGAGGTGGACAGAGGTGGAAGGGGAAAAGGCACAGAGGAGTGAGGAGCAAATGGTCAGAGAGATGGGGGGGGGGGGGGGAGAGGAGGAGGAGATGGACAGAGAGAGGGACATGAGGAGATTGGCAGAGAGTGGGGGGGGGGGGGGGTGCAGGAGGTGGACAGGGAGAGGGGATGGAGGAGGTGGACAGGGGATGAAGGAGGGGACTTACAAAAGCAGTACCATCAGTATCACACTCAGATTCCTGTCGACAACGTAAAACAGCCAGCTTATTTTGGTTGTGTACTGTTCATATCTACACTCAGTTCTTCTCAGGGAAATAAGTGCCTGAAATATGAACATTGCTTTCAAATTACGGAAAAGTGCCACACGAATAAAAGCGAAAGTAGTAATCAGGCTTACTGTAAAGATCTGCTCGGATTTTAACTGCGCCATATGAGTACGTGTACCAATCTGTTATGGACATCAAAGATAACCCATATAATTATTGCACAATCACATCTGTCCATAATATCGAACAAAAGGCTGCACTTATGTTTACAGAGAGAGAATAAATATTAAACTCAAAGCACCATTTTCTATAGATGAATAAAACTGAACTATAAACGGCGTGAAATATTAAAGAGATTTTTAAAACAAACTCATTTAAAACGGCTATTAAAAAGTACCTGTTAAGCAATACATTCTATACAGTCAAAGACTGCGTAGATAACCCGCAGAAGGGTTTTGGTAGGACATCTACAGTCAGTTGCACAGGAAAGTTTAGGTACCCCGTTATCTGTGTGAAATAAAATACACTATTATAGATATATGTTTACATGAAAACACATGCTATTATTAATTGCACAATTACCTAATAGTTAATCCAATCGCCGCCATTGTCGATTATAGCTTGACATCTTAGACCTCTCTCCGGGGTGTGGCCGAGCGGTTCTAGGTGCTTCAGTCTGGAACCGCGCGACCACTACGGTCGCAGGTTCGAATCCTGCCTCGGGCATGGATGTGTGTGATGTCCTTAGGTTAGTTATGTTTAAGTAGTTCTAAGTTCTAGGGGACTGATGACCTCAGCTGTTAAGTCCCATAGTGCTCAGAGCCATTTGAACCATTTTTTTTTTGAACCTCTCTCCGGCAAATAAGCCACGCTTCCAACCTTTAAATATCGTTTGACCCTCTTCGCAACGAATGTCTTTGACTTTATAAGAATTTTAGAAGCAGCTCCATATGAAAGCATTGGTCCCTTTGGATGTTTTACGAGGAATACTGCCTCGTGACGCTTCATATATTTTGCACTCATTTTAAACTGCAACCGACAAAACAAAACACTCAACTCTCCCACTGCTTATCTGTACACTGTGGAAAAGCGCATTGATAACAGATTCGAGACCAATATCAAAGATGACGCTGCGGACGTTCGTACACTCTCTTGTGGAGCTGACTGTAACATAAGTAATTAATGCTGCGGTAACTAAACGTCTGTATCTTTTCACAACACACTTTCGCACCATAATGCTTTTTTTAAATTTTCCAGAAAATTTTATCCCAATCCTCTGCAATGGATAATACTAACATCTTACCCTGTTTATAAGCTCAACATTTCAGTCATTATGGGAGTGATGCTGACTCCGTTTTTCAGTCAAGCAAATGGGATGTTGCAGTACATAAAATGGAAACCGTACATCTTCGTCATGATTCTGACGCCAGCTGACAGTTTGGGAACTGTTCTACATCTACATGGATGCTCTGCAAATCACATTTAAGTGCCTGGCAGAGGGTTCATCGAACCACCTTCACAGTTCTCTATTATTCCAATCTCGTATAGCGCTCTGAGAGAGCTCTGATTTTCCTTATTTTAACGTGGTCATCGTTTCTCCCTATGTAGGTCGGTGTCAACAAAGTATTTTCGCATCCGGAGGAGAAAGTTGGTGATTGGAATTTTGTGAGAAGATTCCGTTGCAACGAGAAACGCCTTTCTTTTAAAGACGAGTATGTCAAGCCCAAAACCTGTATCATGTCTGTGACATTCTCTCCCACATTTCACGATAACACAAAACGTGCTGCCCTTCTGTGAACTTTTTTGATGTATTCCGTCAGTCCTAACTGGCAAGGATCCCACACCGCGAAAAGACGACGGACAAGCGTAGTTTAGGCAGTCTCCTTAGTAGATCTGTTAGATTTTCTAAGTGTCCTGCCAATAAAACGCAGTCTTTGGTTAGCCTTCCCCACAAAATTTTCTGTGTGTTCCTTCCTATTTAAATTGTTCGTAATTGTAATTCCTAGGTATTTAGTTTAATTAATGGCCTTTAGATTTGACTGATTTATTGTTTAACCGAAGTTTAACAAATTCCCTTTAGCACTAATGTGGATGACCACACTTTTCGTTATTTAGGGTCAACTGCCACTTTTCGCACCATTCAGATATCTTTTCTAAATCGTTTTGCAATTTGTTTTGATCATCTTATTAGTCGATGAACGACAGCGTCATCTGCAAACATCCTAAGACGGCTGCTCAGTTGGTCTCCCAAATCGTTTATATACATAAGGAACAGCAAAGGGCCTACAACACTACCTTGGTGAACGCCAGAAATTACTTCTGGTTTACTCGATGACATTCCGTCAGTTACTGTCAACTGTGACCTCTCTGACAGGAAATCACAAATCCAGTCACATAACTGAGACGATATTCCACAAGCACGCAATTTCACTACAAGTCGCTTGTATAGTAGTGTCAAAAGCCTTCGGGAAATCCAGAAATACGGAATCGATCTGAAATCCTTTGTTAATAGCACTAGACACTTCATGCGAATAGAGAGCTAGTTGTGTTTCACAAGAACGATGTTTTCTAAACCCATGTTGACTGTGTGTCAGTAGAACGTTTTCTTCGAGGCAGTTCATAATGTTCGAGCACAATATTTGTTCCAAAATCCTACTGCATATCGACGTTAATGATATGAGCCTGTAATTAAGTGGATTACTCCTACCACCTTTCTTGAATATTGGTGTGACCTGTGCAACTTTCCAGTCTCTGGGTACGGATCTTTCGTCGAGTGAACGGTTGTATATGATTGTTAAGTATTGAGCTAATGCATCAGTATACTCTGAAAGGACCTAATTGGTGTGCTGTCTGGACCAAAAGACTTGATTTTATTAAGTGATTTAAGTTGCCTCACTACTCCGAGGATATTTACTTCTACATCACTCATGTTGGCAGCTGTTCTTGATTCGGATTCTGTAATATTTACTTCGTCTTCTTTTGTGAAGACATTTCGGAAGGCTGTGTTTAGTAACTCTGCTTTGGCAACACTGTCTTCTATAGCATCTCCATTGCCATCGCGCGGAGAAGGCATTGATTATTTCATGGAGGTAAGAATAGAGGGGGACGCCGTGACTTCACAGCTGTGAAGCTATGTGAAGCCGAGGGTAGCCATCTCAATCCGACCAAGACATTGCTGCCTTAAGCTTGTGTGCATAGGCTTGTCGATCGCTTTTGGAAGGATTTTGCGCTATTATGATGACTTGTGTGGTGTTCAGATGTACGAATCGTTCTGATTGTGATGCGAAATCGAAGGGAATAACATTTCATGTGTAAGTTGTCTCGTTAAGTGTGATTTTACAACTTCATTGTGAATGAACGTGTGCTACATCGGTACTTGTACTATAGCGTGTTTTTCTCCTGTATGATTTTAGATTTCCTAAAAATGAAAGTCGGAAAGCTCTGTGGGAGAATGCCGTGAGGAGGAAGAATTGGCGTGCGTCTAAATGGAGCACTATATGTTCTCAGCATTTCCGAGAAGAGGACATAGACCGAACTTCCCTTTCAACAGTAAGGCTCCGAGAAAATGCTGTACCATCAGTTTTCCCTACACACCCAAAACATTTGCAAAAGGCATGTTAATTCAAAGAATTAAATTCTTAGTTTTCAAGTTCACGTTTCAGTATAATACGTACGTATCGTCGATAATCGAAGTGCTGAGTAACTCACTTTGTCTTCATCATGTACCAAATTAAAAGCTAACACTACATTAACTGGCGTAAAGTATAGGCCTAAACAGGACACTGTGTAGATTTGCCATTCTATGTACCGTATTTCAGTAAATATTGGTGGTAATGAACAGTGTTTCCCAGTAGTGTAACGTAACTGAAATGTCCCAGTACGTATTACAAACAAGATGTATTTATGAGGCTTTGGAGGGAGGGTATAGCTAACTTAGTTTTCAGTTTCCATTATTTAGTTTGTGATACACGTTTATTACTGAATTAACAAAATTGTATCGTTTACATTGAAGGCTAGCTATTCGTAATATTACATTAAAAACTATTTTTAATCAGAAGAAACGCGGAATTTCGCCTTTACGAGATTTTATTTTAAACAAAAACTTTGAAACAACCAATCTGATGACGTTACATGCGTATATGGTGCAATTAGCGACTGTAATACACGCAGCGCTATAGCACACTGGCAATGTTTTAGTCAGAGTGTCATGGCAGCGAGCCACGCCCCCATGGCTTCAAAACGTAGTACTGCTGGGATACGTAGCGCCATCTCCCCTTATTCTTACCTCCATGGATTATTTCTTGCCGCTATCATTCTTCACATACGACCAGAATCTCTTTGGATTTTCTGCCAGCTTTCGAGACAAAGTTTCGTTGTGGAAACTCTTATAAGCATCTCGTATTGAAGTGCGCGCTATTTTTCGATCTTCTGTAAAAGATCTCCAATCTTGGGGATTTTGCGTCTGTTTAAATTTGGCATTTTTGTTACGTTGATTCTGCAACAGTGTTCTAACCCGTTTTGTGTACCAAGAAGGATCAGCTCCGTCTTTGTTCATTTATTTCGTATAAATCAATTGCTGCCGATACTATTTCTTTGAATTCAAGCCATCTGGTCTACACTTATATTATTAATTTGGAAGGAGTGGAGATTGTCTCTCAGGAAGGCGTCAATTGAATTTTCATCTGCTTTTTTGAACAGATATATTTTTCGTTTATTTTTGAAGGATTTGGGTGTTACAATATTTATTCTCGCTACGACAACCGTGTGTTCACTAATCCCTGTATCCGTTTACATGCTCGTTATTAACTCAGGATTATTTGTTGCTAAGAGGCCAAGTGCGTTTTCACAACCGTTACATTAAAAAACAAAGTATGTATAGTGTGTGTGGTGACTGGTGCTCAGAAATGAAAGAACAGTGTAGCATTAGCCCTCTAAATTACATTTGAATCTGTAGCGTCTTTAAAAAACCGGCTTATCTGTTTTAAGACATAACTGCAGACAATGGGCTACCAGAGATTTACATATTGTTATGGAGTGCTAGGGTAGAGATGCCTACAATTAAATTGGCAGTTAGCGTGCTGCAATATTTGCACAAACACGTGTTAAAGGCTGTAGTTTGTCTAAATTCCTAACTGTGCAACTATCAAAAATAGACGAGCAACGCGCTTGCGTCAGTAGATGACGCACGCAGCTTCTAAGGCTAACGAGAAAATCGTGCTACGCTTGTAAAAGCGGTAGCAGCACCTGGCTCTGGAAACCAATCGGAACATGGTTAAAATCATAAAAGATGAACTAACGTACGTCGATAATAACAAATTATGTTTATATTAATGATATTATGTCGATACAGCTCAGTGTTGTCTAAGCCAGATGTTATGTGACTGAAAAGATTTTTTTAGATCCTTTCAGACGCACGCTTCTGTATCGCATTTATCTACTGTCTTTCTGCAACCAATACTAAAGTCGTAGTCAAGTCTTTCTCTCGTGAATTTTTTATCGTATAAAGCCAGAATACCTAAAAATAGGCCACGGAAGAAACATGCAATGTAAGTAAAACAGTCTGATGTAACAACGGTGCAAATAGCAAACTAACCAATGTTTAATATAATGCAAGTAACCACCGTTTACTGATTAATTCCTCTGCGAGAACACCGTAAATATAATTTGATCTTCAAAATGTTGAGACTTTGCACCATCTTCGATGTTTCTCTACTTCGTTGTTGAAAGTTAGTGTTCAGTGGTCACCAACGAAAGAGAAACGTACTACAAGTCGGGGCATGGAATGACAGAAGTATCAATATCAAACAATGGAAACTCCAGGTAGGAATGTCTACAACGTAGGAAAAGATAGAGTGCTACTTACTGTAAAGAAGAGACACAATTAAACGACTCTTACATAAAGCTTTCGGCCACTGCCTTCATCAGCGAACGAGAAACGCACGCCGTTCATACACACAATCATGTACACCTCAAGCACACATGAATGCCTCCTGCAGCACCTCGGGCCGGAATGACACTGTGCCTGTCTGCAACTTAACGTGTCTCCTTTACGATAAGTAGCAGTCTATCTTTCCATACATTGTAGAATTGTCAACATGGTAGGGAAGCTAGAAAATGTGAAAAAGGAAGTGCAATAGCTCAAAGGCACAAAAGAATGATGGCCTTTTCGATATCATCTTCTGTGCGTGTACCAGATTATCTTCAACAACTAATAAACATCGTAGAACCATCTTATAAGTTGTGTTCTTGTTGTGGTCTTCAGTCCTGAGACTGGTTTGGTGCAGCTCTGTCCTGTGCAAGCTTCTTCATCTCCCAGTACTTACTGCAACCTACAGCCTTCTGAATCTGCTTAGTGTATTCATCTCTTGGTCTCCCTCTACGATTTTTACCCTCCGCGCTACCCTCCAATACTAAATTGGTGATCCCTCGATGCCTCAGAATATGTCCTACCAACCGATCCCTTCTCCTAGTCAAGTTGTGCCACAAACTCCTGTTCTCTCCAATTCTATTCAATACCTCCTCATTATTTATGTGATCTACCATCTAATCTTCAGCATTCTTCTGTAGCACCACATTTCGAAAGCTTCTATTCTCTTCTTGTCCAAACTATTTATCGTCCATGTTTCACTTCCATACATGGCTACACTCCATACAAATACTTTCAGAAATGACTTCCTGACACTTAAAGCCATACTCGATGTTAACAAATTTCTCTTCTTCAGAAAGGTTTTCTTGCCACTGCCAGTCTACATTTTATATCCTCTCTACTTCGACGATCATCAGTTATTTTGCTCCCCAAATAGCAAAACTCCTTTACTACTTTAAGTGTCTCATTTCCTAATGTAATTCCCTCAGCATCACCCGACTTAATTCGACTACATTCCATTATCCTCATTTTGTTTTTGTTAATGTTCATCTTATATTCTCCTTTCAAGACACTGTCCATTTCGTTCAACTGCTCTTCCAAGTCCTTTGCTGTCTCGGACATATTTAAAATGTCATCGGCAAACCTCAAAGTTTTTATTTCTTCTCCATAGATTTTAATAGCCGCTTGTATAGTAGTGTCAAAAGCCTTCGGGAAATCCAGAAATACGGAATCGATCTGAAATCCCTTGTCAATAGCACTCAACACTTCATGCAAATAACCGAGCGAGGTGGCGCAGTGGTTAGACACTGGACTCGCATTCGGGAGGACGACGGTTCAATCCAGCGTCCGGCCATCCTGATTTAGGTTTTCCATGATTTCCCTAAACCACTCCAGGCAAATGCCGGGATGGTTCCTCTGAAAGGGCACGGCCTACTTCCTTCCCCATCCTTCCCTAATCCGATGAGACCGATGACCTCGCTGTCTAGTCTCCTTCCCCAAACAACCCAGTCCCCCAACTTCATGCGAATAAAGAGCTAGTTGTGTTTCACAAGAACGATATTTTCTAAACCCATGTTGACTGTGTATCAGTAGAACGTTTTCTTCGAGGCAGTTCATAATGTTCGAACACAATATATGTTCCAAAATCCTGCTGCATATCGACGTTAATGATATGGGCCTGTACTTAAGTGGATTACTCCTACTACCTTTCTTGAATATTGGTGTGACCCGTGCAGCTTTCCAGTCTTTGGGTACGGATCTTTCGTCGACTGAACGGTTGTATATGATTGTTAAGTACTGAGCTAATGCATCAGCATACTCTGAAAGGAACCTAACCGGTGTAATGTCCGGACCAGAAGACTTGCTTTTATTAAGTGATTTAAGTTGCCTCACTACTCCGAGGATATTTACTTATACGTTACTCATGTTGACAGCTGTTCTTTATTCGGATTCTGTAATATTTACTTCGTCTTCTTTTGTGAAACCATTTCGGAAGGCTGTGTTCAGTAACTCTGCTTTGGCAGCACTGTCTTCGATAGCATCTCCATTGCTATCGCACAGAGAAGGCATTGATTGTTTATTGCCGATAACTTACTTCACATACGACCAGAATCTCTTTGGATTTTCTGCCAGCTTTCGAGACAAAGTTTCGTTTTGGAAACTGTTATAAGCATCTCGCATTGAAGTGCGCACTAAATTTCGATCTTCTGTAAAAGATCGACAATCTTCGTGATTTTCTGTCTGTTTAAATTTGGCGTGTTTGTCTCGTTGATTCTGCAACAGTGTTCTGACCCGTTTTGTGTACCAAGAAAGATCAGCTCCGTCTTTGTTAATTTATTTCGTATAAATCAATTGCTGCCGATACTATTTCTTTGAATTCAAGCCATCTGGTCTACACTTATATTATTAATTTGGAAGGAGTGGAGATTGTCTCTCAGGAAGGCGTCAAGTGAACTTTTATCTGTTTTTTTGAACAGGTATATTATTCGTTTATTTTTGGAGGATTTGGGGATTACAATATTCATTATCGCTACGACAACCCTGTGTTCACTAATCCCTGTATCCGTTTACATGCTCGTTATTAACTCAGGATTATTTGTTGCTAAGAGGCCAAGTGTGTTTTCACAACCTTTACATTAAAAAACAAAGTGTGTAATGTGTGTGGTGACTGGTGCCCAGAAATGAAAGAGTAGGGTAGCATTAGCCCTTAAAATTACATTTTAATTTGTAGCATCTTTAAAAATCAGTCTTATCTGTTTTAAGACATAACTGCAGACAATGGGCTACCAGAGAACTACATGTTATTATGGAGTGCTAGAGTAGAGATGCCTACAATTAATTTGGCAGTTAGCGTGCTGCAATATTTGCACAAACACGTGTTAAAGGCTGTAGTTCGTCTAAATTCCTAACTGTGCAACTATCAAAAATAGACGAGCAACGCACTTGCGTCAGTAGATGACGCACGCAGCTTCTAAGGCTAACGAGAAAATCGTGCTACGCTTGTAAAAGCGGTAGCAGCACCTGGCTCTGGAAACCAATCGGAAAATGGTTAAAATCATAAAAGATGAACTAACTTACGTCGATAATAACAAATTATGCTTATATTAATGATATTATGTCGATACAGCTCAGTGTTGTCTAAGCCAGATGTTATGTGATTGAAAAGATTTTTTTAGATCCTTTCAGACGCACGCTTCTGTGTCGCATTTATCTACTGTCTTTCTGCAACCAATACTAAAGTCGTAGTCAAGTCTTTCTCTCGTGAATTTTTTATCGTATAAAGTCAGAATACCTAAAAATTAGGCCACGAAAGATACATGCAATGTAAGAAAACATTATGATGTAACAACGGTGCAAATAGCAAACTAACCAATGTTTAATATAATGCAAGTAACCACCGTTTACTGATTAAGTCCTCTGCGAGAACACCGTAAATATAATTTGATCTTCAAAATGTTGAGACTTTGCACCATCTTCGATGTTTCTCTACTTCGTTGTTGAAGGTTAGTGTTCAGTGGTCACCAACGAAAGAGAAACGTACTACAAGTCGGGGCGTGGATTGACAGAAGTATCAATATCAAACAATGGAAACTCCGGGTAGGAATGTCAACAATGTAGGAAAAGACAGAGTGCTACTTACTGTAAAGAAGAGACACAATTAAATGACACTTACATAAAGCTTTCGGCCACTGCCTTCATGAGCGAACGAGAAACGCACGCCGTTCATACACACAATCACGTACACCTCAAGCACACATGAATGCGTCCTCCAGCACCTCGGGCCGGAATGACATTGTGCCTGTCTGCAACTTAACGTGTCTTCTTTACGATAAGTAGCAGTCTATCTTTCCATACATTGTAAAAGTGTCAACATGGTAGGGAAGCTACAAAATGTGAAAAAGGAAGTGCAAAAGCTCAAAGTCACAAAAAAATGATGGCCTTTTCGATGTCATCTTTTGTGCGTGTACCAGATTATCTTCAACAACTAATAAACATTGTAGAAACATCTTATAAGTTGTGTTCTTGTTGTGGTCTTCAGTCCTGAGACTGGTTTGGTGCAGCTCTCCATGCTACTCTGTCCTGTGCAAGCTTCTTCATCTCCCAGTACCTACTGCAACCTACATCCTTCTGAACCTGCTTAGTGTATTCATCTCTTGGTCTCCCTCTACGATTTTTACCCTCCACGCTACCCTCCAATACTAAATTGGTGATCCCTCGATGCCTCAGAATACGTCCTACCAACCGATCCCTTCTCCTAGTCAAGATGTGCCACAAACTCCTCTTCTCCCCAATTTTATTCATTACCTCCTCATTAGTTATATGATCTACCCATCTAATCTTCAGCATTTTTCTGTAGTACCACATTTCGAAAGCTTCTATTCTCTTCTTGTCCAAACTATTTATCGTCCATGTTTCACTTCCATACATGGCTACACTCCATACAAATACTTTCAGAAACAACTTCCTGACACTTAAAGCCATACTCGATGTTAACAAATTTCTCTTCTTCAGAAACGCTTTCCTTGCCACTGCCAGTGGCAGTTATTTTGCTCCCCAAATAGCAAAACTCCTTTACTACTTTAAGTGTCTCATTTCCTAATCTAATTCCCTCAGCATCACCCGCCTTAATTCGACTACATTCCATTATCCTCGTTTTGTTTTTGTTGATGTTCATCTTACATTCTCCTTTCAAGACACTTTCCATTTCGTTCAACTGCTCTTCCAAGTCCTTTGCTGTCTCTGACATAATTACAATGTCATCGGAGGAATTCAAAGTTTTTATTTCTTCTCCATGGATTTTAATACCTACTCCGAATTTTTCTTTTGTTTCCTTTACTGCTTGTTCAATATACAGATTGAATAACATCAGGGAGAGACTACAACCCTGTCTCACACCCTTCCCAACCATTGCTTCCCTTTCATGTTCCTCGACTCTTATAATTGCCATCTGGTTTCTGTACAAATTGTAAATAGCCTTTCGGTCCCTGTATTTTACCCCTGCCACGTTTAGAATTTAAAAGAGAATATTCCAGTCAACATTGTCAAAAGCTTTCTCTAAGTCTACAAACGCTAGAAATGTAGGTTTGCCTTTCCTTAATCTTTCTTCTAAGATGAGGCGTAGGGTCAGTATTGCCTCACGTGTTCCAACATTTCTACGGAATCCAAATTGATCTTCCCCGAGGTCGGCTTCTACCAGTTTTTCCATTCATCTGTAAAGAATTCGCGTTAGTACTTTGCAGCTGTGACTTATTAAACTGACAGTTCGGTAATTTTCACATCTGTCAACACCTGCTTTCTTTGGGATTGGAATTATTATATCCTTCTTGAAGTCTGAGGGTATTTCGCCTGTCTCGTACATCTTGCTCACCAGAGGGTAGAGTTTTGTCAGGACTGGCTCTCCCAAGGCTGTCAGGAGTTCTAATGGACTGTTGTCTACTCCCGGGCTCTTGTTTCGACTCAGGTCTTTCAATGCTCTGTCAAACTCTTCACGCAGTATCATAACTCCCATTTCACCTTCATCTACATCCTCCTCCATTTCCATAATATTGTCCTCAAGTACATCGCCCTTGTATAGACCCTCTATATACTCCTTCCACCTTCCTGCTTTTCCTTCTTTGCTTAGAACTGGGTTTCCATCTGAGCTCTTGATATTCATACAAGTGGTTCTCTTTTCTCCAAAGGTCTCTTTAATTTTCCTGTAGGCAGTATCTATCTTACCCCTAGTGAGATAAGCCTTGTTAAATAACTTAATATTGAGGTTTGTCACTTTCATGTTCTGCAGTTCTGATGAGACGAAAGGCTATACTATTAACCTTGGCATGTCGAAACGAGACCTGACACGTAACTAAGATTTTTGGTAAATATTAGTTTATACAACCTGACATATCAATTTAATGTACTCTACGCATTTCTGTTTGTTGTATGTCTTTATTTGCTGTATTTCGACTCCGTCAAGACGGATGATAAGTAAAACTGGTTGTTATAACACAATAAATATAGACAGCTGGATGTATTACTTATAATTCGTACCAAGGTTGCGTATGTTTTCTGGTGCTCCATCGTGATGAAAACGTCCGCACAGTCCTGATTCTAATACTTTATTTATTGTTTAGATTACGTTTCCACGAAACGTCGAAAACACTTAGCGACCGAGTTTCATTGTTGCTACTCTCTACATTGAAACTTTTGCTCTCTCCTCCACGTGTACACGTAACGAGACGGCGTAATCGCACTTTTAGTTACCAAAAGGTATGAGAGAAAGCCGCACAAAACGGTATAAGAAAATTTACTTATCTTAGACAAGCTTCACTTGACGTAGTTTAAGCGCTTTCGTGGTTGACACTGATAATGTTTCGCTGAAGTCCCAGACAACTATGCTAATAAGAAAAACTAGTTTTTTTTAAGTTTGCATTCTGTAATTCGTATAATTAAACAACAGTATTTTGCTGTGGTGATATTTCCTGAATTACAAAACGTAGAAAAAATGTAATATGGTGTCCAGATAAAAGAGAGTAAGAACTTTTAAATGCGGCGTGTCAATTCCAAAACTCAGCGGGGACGGATTTTCAAGTCTACGTGGTATTCCGGAATTCCTTGAATATAATTTTTGTCCACAAACTACTTGTTGTCATCACTCAAGTGTCAGGAATATACTGAACAAAAATATTATGAAACTGAAGGACGGACTTCGTTGTTTTTATACACATGGCTGCATCTATTTCACATAAGAAATATTTGTTTGTTACAATATTCGAATAGAATGATTGCAGTTAAAAAAGATCAATCAATTGGGTTACAGACCCTATACAGTATAGGATCTACATAGATTTATAGTATATTATTTACAAACCTTGTTTTCAGGATAATATTATGTTATAGCAGCTAACACTATCCAGTTATTAACACTAGATGTGGAACAGACCTTGAGACATCATACAGTTGCATACGGATTACATAATAGTAAAAATGGTTCAAATGGCTCTGAGCACTATGGGACTCAACTGCTGTGGTCATAAGTCCCCTAGAACTTAGAACTACTTAAACCTAACTAACCGAAGGACATCACACACATCCATGCCCGAGGCAGGATTCGAACCTGCGACCGTAGCGGTCGTGCGGTTCCAGACTGTAGCGCCTTTAACCACTCGGCCACTCCAGCCGGCACATAATAGTAAGACAGAGATTTCGATGGCAAATTTTAAACTGTAAAACATTCACAGGCGCAGATGTGGCCACTAATTGGTTGTGAACAGCAAATTTAACTCAAGAAAGTCCAGGAAGGTAGGATGTTTAAGAGACGGGGCTAGCATAAATTTCAGCCGGGTGTTATTTAGCTTCTTAGATAGAGGTAACTACTGACAGAAAAAGTGTAAGCAAAAGAATAGAAGACAAATCGATAGCCTTGAAAGATGACATAGCGAAGGGAAAAGAAGATCAGATAGGGAAAAAGATAAAGCCCAGTAGAAAGCCTTGGATAGCAAACGTGATATTGAATTTAATTGATGAAAGGAGAAAATATAAAAATGCAGGAAATGGACCAGATAAAAGATGTCTAAAACAATGAGACTGGTGGTAAGTGCAAAACGGCAAAGCACCAGTGGCTAGAGGAGAAATGCAGAGCTGCAGAAACATGCATGTCATTGGAAAAGATAAATGCCGCTTATAGAAAAATTAAAGAGAAGCTTGGAAAAGAGAGGCAAGTGTACAAGTATTAAGAGCTCAGATGGCAAGCCAGTACTAAGCAAAGAATGGGAGGCGAAAGGCGGAAGGAATAGATAGACATGTTTAAAATATATCTTCAGGGTAGGTTCCCTTATGTAGCCTTACATAAGGGAACCTACCCTGAAGATAATATTTTAAACAGGAAAGATGAAGTAAATGAAGATGCGACGAGAGATGTGATCTTGCGAATAGAATCTGACAGAGCACTGAAAGTCATAACGATGGTAGCCAATGAAAACCTCGTAACTCCGTTTTGTTAAATTTTGCAGTAGAAGCAAAAACGATTTCATAAAGAAAGTGTATAAACTGATACATATAATGTTGATACATGTGTAACTATATACTAAACGCCTAGTTACTGACAGATTAGAGAAATCTATGCACTTTTAAATCTCTCTTTGGTAACGGAGTCACTGGTTACTGACATCACAATGTTTTCGCAGACAGATGGAGTTACGACGTTTTCATTGCCTACCATCGATAAGTCGAAATAGCGCCTCTGGAACAGACGAATTACTGATAACCTTGGGAGAGCCATCCACGACAAAACTATTCCAGCTGGTTTGCAAGATACATGAAACTGGCGAAATAGCCTCTCACTTCAAGAAGCATGTAACAGTTCCTATTCCAAAGACGGCAGCTCTGACAGGTGTGAATTTTACCGAACCATCACTTTAAGAAGTCATGTGCGCAAAACAATGAGACGAATATTTACGGACGAATGGGAAAGAAGAAAATGGAAAAGCCGACCACAGGGAAGATCAGCTTGGGCTACGGAGAAATGCGAGGCAACACTGACTCATCGATCAATCTTAGAATAGAGAAGAAAGACAGGCCTACGTTTACAGCATTCGTAGATTTGGAGAAAACTTCCGACAATGTTCCCTAGATTAGGGTCTGAGATTATGAAGATAACAGGAATAAAAAAAAAGTCAACTACAAGTTGTCCAGAAACTAGACTGCAGTAATAAGAGTCAGAGGACATGAAAGGGAAGCAGTAGTTGAAAACGGGGTAACGCGAGACTGTAGCCTTCCCTCAGTATTACTAGATCTGTGCACTGAGCATCTGTGAAGGAAACAGAGGAGAAATTTGGAAATGGAATTAAAGCCTACGAAGAAGAAATAAAAATTATCGTGTTTTCCGATGACATTTCAGTTCTGCCAGAGACAGCGAAGGACTTAGAAGAGCAGTAGTACGCAATGAAAAGTATCTTGAAAACGATGATATAAAGTGAACACCAATAAAATTAGAGCAAGGGTAATTTAACCAGGCGTTGGGAAGCGAAATGAATTACAGAATTAGACACGAAAGTTGCAGTCGTGTTTTGTCGTTTGGATAGCAAAATAAGACGAAGTATAGGGATATAATACGCCGTCTGGCAATAGCAAGGGAACCATTTTTGAAAAAGAGACATCTGTTAACATCAAATGACAATTTAGATATTAGGTGCCTGTCTGAAGTGTATCCTTGTACGGAAGTTAATAGTGGACCATGACAGCTCATACGAGAAGACAACAGCAGATTTTGCTATGTGATTATATAAAAAACTGCTGCAGATTAGGTGTGTAGGTCGAAGAACGAATTAGAAGGTACTGCATATAATCGGGGAAAAAAGAAATTAATGGCTCCACTTTACTAAAAGAAGATATCGCGTGATATAGGATGTTCCAGGGGGAATGGTCACTATTCAGTATTGCGACAGGAACAATCATTAGGATCAAAAACGTCTAGTAAACACGGACTCTAAAATGCGCGCCATAAGAGCTATGAGCACTTTATCTTCTACATCTGCGTCTACAAAGATACTCCGCAAACCACCGTACGGTGCGTGGCGGAGGGTACCCTGTACCACTACTTGTCGTTTCCTTCCCTGTTCCATTCGCGGATAGAGCGAGGGGCAATACACTATCTATCTGTCTCCGTATGAGCCCTAATTTCTCCAATCTTATCTTCGTGGTCCTTACGCGCAATGTATGTTGGCGGCAGTAGAATCGGTCGGCAGTCAGCTTCAAATGCCGGTGCTCTAAATTTTTTCAATAGTCATTCTCGAAAAAAACGTTGCCCTCCCTCCAGGGATTCCCATTTAGGTTTCTGAAGCATCTCCGTGGCGCTTACGGGTTGTTCCAACTTACCGGTAACGAATCTAGCAGCCCGCCTCTGAATTGCTTCGATGTCTTCCTTCAGTCCGACCTGATACGGATCGCAAACACTTGAGCAGTACTCAAGAATGTGTCCCACCAGCGTGCTGTATGCGATCTCCTTTATAGGGCAACCAGCCAGTCGGTGTGGCCGAGCTGTTTTAGGCGCTACAGTCTGGAACCGCGCGACCGCTACGGTCGCAGGTTCGAATCCTGCCTCGGACATGGATGTGTGTGATGTCCTTAGGTTAGTTAAGTTTAAGTAGTTCTAAGTTGTAGGGGACTGATGACCTCAGAAGTTAAGTCCCGTAGTGCTCAGAGCCATTTGAACCATTTGCAACAGGGGAACCACTATTTCCTAAAATTGTCCCAATAAACCGACGTCAAACGTTCACCTTCCCTACTACAGTTCTCACATGCTCGTCCCACCTCAAATCGCTTTTCAACTTTACGCCCAGATACTTAAACGACTTGACTGTGTCAAGCAACAATCACTAACGCTGTATCCGAACATTATACATTTGTTTTTCCTACTCTTCCGCGTTAACTTACGTTTACAGCCAGTTGCCATTCACCACACCAACTAGCAATTTTGTCTAAGTTATCTTGTATCGTCCTATACTCATCATCTTCCCGTACACCACAGCATCATCAGCAAAGAGCTGCAGATTACTGCCCACCCTGTCTGCCAGATCATTTACGTATACAGAGTGTTACAAAAAGGTACGGCCAAACTTTCAGGAAACATTCTTCACACAAAAAGAAAGAAAATATGTTATGTGGACATGTGTCCGGAAATGCTTACTTTCCATGTTAGAGCTCATTTTATTACTTCTCTTCAAATCACATTAATCATGGAATGGAAACACACAGCAACAGAACGTACCAGCGTGACTTCAAACACTTTGTCACAGGAAATGTTCAAAATGTCCTCCGTTAGCGAGGATACATGCATCCACCCTCCGTCGCATGGAATTCCTGATGCGCTGATGCAGCCCTGGAGAATGGCGTATTGTATCACAGCCGTCCACAATATGAGCACGAAGAGTCTCTACATTTGCTACCGGGGTTGCGTAGACAAGAGCTTTCAAATGCCCCCATAAATGAAACTCAAGAGGGTTGAGGTCAGGAGAGCGTGGAGACCATGGAATTGGTCCGCCTCTACCATCCATCGGTCACCGAATCTTGTTGAGAAGCGTACGAACATTTCGACTGAAATGTGCAGGAGCTCCATCGTGCATGAACCACATGCTGTGTCGTGCTTGTAAAGGAACATGTTCTAGCAGCACAGGTAGAGTATCCCGTATGAAATCATGATAACATGCTCCATTGAGCGTAGGTGGAAGAACATGGGGCCCAATCAAGACATCACCAATAATGCCTGCCCAAACGTTCGCAGAAAATCTGTGTTGATGACGTGATTGCACAATTGCGTGCGGATTCTCGCCAGCCCACACATGTTGATTGTGAAAATTTACAATTTGATTACGTTGGAATGAAGCCTCATCCGTAAAGAGAACACTTGCACTGAAATGACACATTGTTGGATGAACCGTTCGCAGAAGTGTACCCGTGGAGGCCAATCAGCTGCTGATAGTGCCTGCACATGCTGTACATGGTACGGAAACAACTGGTTGTCCCGTAGCACTCTCCATACAGGGTTATCGTCAACTGCACGAAGAGTTGCCTAGTCCATTGCAGGTGTCCTCGTCGTTCTAGGTCTTCCCCAGTCGCGAATCATAGGCTGGAATGTTCCGTGCTCCCTAAGTCGCCAATGGGGACTGATGACCATAGCTGTTAAGTCCCATAGCGCTCAGAGCCATTTGAACGCCCATCAATTGCTTCGAACGTCTTCCTGTCGGGACACCTTCGTTCTGGAAATCTGTCTCGATACAAACTACCGCGCCACGGCTATTGCCCGTGCTAATCCATACATCAAATGGGCATCAGCCAACTCCGCATTTGTAAACATTGCACTGACTGCAAAACCTTGTTCGTTGATGCTACGTACTGATGTGCTTGATGCTAGTACTGTAGAGCAATGAGTCGCATGTCAACACAAGCATCGAAGTCAACATTACCTTCCTTCAATTGGGCCAACTGGCGGAAAATCGAAGAAGTACAGTACATACTGACGAAACTAAAATGAGCTCGAACATGGAAATTAAGCGTTTCCGGACACATGTCCACATAACATTATTTATTTATTTGTGTGTGAGAAATGTTTCCTGAAAGTTTGGCCGTACCTTTTTGTAACACCCTGTATAGAAAATAATAGCGTTCTTGTCACACTTCTCTGGGGCCTCCTGGCGATACCCTTGTCTGTGATGAACACTCGCCGTCGAGGACAAGATACTGGGTTCTATTACTTAAGACGTTTTCGAGTTAGTTACGTATCTGGGAAACTCGTATGCTCGTAGCTTCGTTAACAATCTGTAGTGGGGGTACTACGTCAAATGGTTTTCGGGAATTTAGAAATACGGGCTCTGCCTGTTGCCCTTCATCCACAATTCGCGGAATATCAACTGAGAGAAAAGGGCAATCTCAGTTACACAAGAGCGATGTTTTCTGACACTGTGCTGGTTCGTGGACATAAGCTTTTCGGTCTCTAGGAAATTTATTATATTCCAACTCAGAATGTTTTAGGATTCTATAGCAAACCGATGTTAAGGATATTGGTCTGTAATTTTGCGTGTCCGTTCTTTTACCCTTCTTATATACAGGACATGCTACGTTATGCAGATGATATTGCTATAGTCACGGAGACAAAAGAAGATCTAGAAGAAGTAGTCAGAATAATGGAAAAAATTCTATGCAATCAGTATGGAATGAGAATAACCATGGAAAAGACTAAAGTGATGGTATGCAGTACAGGAGCAGAATATGAACCTCTGAGAATGAGAATTGGAAGAGAGGTGCTGGAAGTGATAAAGGAATTTACTTGCCTGAGAAGAAAAATCACAAGAGATGGTAGAAGCCGGAAAGAAATTGCGACCAGAATACAAAATGCCAAAATTGCATTTAATCGGAGAAGGGACTTACTCACCGGCAACAACATCAGTCTGAAAATAAGGAAACGTATCATGCAATGTTTCGTTTGGAGTGTGGCCCTATACGGGTGTGAAACTTGGACAATTGGAAGAGAAGAGAGAAGACGGCTAGAGGCCCTGGAGATGTTGTGCTATAGAAGGATGATGAAGATCAGCCAGAGAGACAAAGTAACAAAAGAAGAGGTGCTTAGAAGAGTACAGGAAACCAGATCTCTGTGGAGGCACATCCAAACAAGAAGAGACAAACTCGTAAGGCACATCCACTGACAAACCAACATCATTGCAACGATGGCAGAAGGAGCTTTTGAGGGAAGGAGTCGGTGGGGGCGACCAAGGATATCATACATGCAACAGATCATGAATGACGTCGGATGCAACACATAGGTGGCAATGAAGAGGAAGGCAGACAGAAGAGAGGAATGGCGCTCTGCTGCAAACCAACCTCAGTGTTGAACACTAAAAGAAAGAAAGAAAATATACAGGAGGGACGCTTGGGACTTAGCGCTGCGCGAGAGATTCGTGATAAATGCGAGCTTGGTTAGGGACCAATGACTGGAATACTCTTTCGGATTGCCTCCGCACCTGGTGAATTACTTGTTTTTAACTCTTTCAGTTGTCTCTCTACGCCATGGATGCTTACTACGATGTCGTCAAAATGTGACTCCCTTGCGATGGTCAAACGCCGGTATGTTTGTACGATTCTCCTGCGCGAACGATTTCTTAAACTTGAAACTTCGGCTTTTGCTTTGCTACCTTCAACTGCCACACCAGACTGGTCAGCGAGTGACTGGAGGGAGGCCTTAAATCTGCTTAGCGATTTTATGTAGGAGCACAATTTTCACGGATTCTCGGTCAGATCTTTTGCTGAGGTGTTCAAAAAATTCCAAAACTTTGTTCACAAAATTTTTCTTCGCTTATCTTTTACTTATTGAGTACGGTCTCCTTCGTAATACTCTGCTGCACAATTGATACACCTCTCCCAAAGCCTTTTTCACTTCCAGAACCAGTCTTGGTACGCCTTTTGCTGGATCGCGCGAATCGCTGTCTGCGAATTTTCTTTCATATGTTATCTATCGTTGCAAATCTTGGTCCTTTCGAAGGCGTTTTCAACTCTGGAAAAAAAAATCGGCAGGGGCCAAGTATGGAGAGTTCGGAGGGTGAGAGAGCACAGTGATTTCATTTTTTGTGGAATAATCACGCACCAGTAGTGATGAATGTACGAATGCGTTGTGGTGAAGCAAGAGCCGCGAATTGTCTCGCCACGTTTCATGCCGTTTACTTCTCACATTTTCTCGTAGGCGTTGCTGTACATCCCGATAGTACGATCGATTAACAGTTTGTTCCTGTGTCACGAATTCATGATGAACTAATATTTCAAAGTCAAAGAAAACTATCAGCACGGCTTTGACATTTGACCTGACCTGACGAGCTTTTTTCGTCTTGGAGAACATTACCCGACCCTCTGTGAAGGTTGAACCTTGGTCTCAACATCATAACCGTAGACCCACGTCTCGTCACCGGTTATGATTCTGTTAAGAAACATCTCGTTCCCATATACGCGATCCAAAAGCTCTTCACAAATTGGAAGGCAAAGGTCTTTCTGGTCTGGACTCATTAGACTTGGGACGAACATGGCTTCAACAAGACGCGTTCCAAGATGCTGTGTCGGGGTTTCACAACATGATCCAACTACAATGTCACGTTCTTCTGCAATTTCTCGGACAATCAGTCTTCGATTGGCACGCACAATTTCGTTAACGTTCCGTATATGAGCGTCGTCTGTAGACGTCTAAGGGCGTCCGGAACAAAGGTCATGTTTAATTTCCGTCCGGCCATTTTCAAACCGTGTGAACCACTCGTAACACCGAGTACGACCTAAGGGATCATCACCGTAGCTTCCTGCATCTCTGGTGTGTCCCTGTACAGATTTTCTCGAGTTTCGCGCAAAATTTACTGCAGACGCGTTGCTCCTCTATCTCTGCCATCTCGATATTCGCAAACTGTGCGACAAAACATTCTACTCGATAGAACACTGCACAATAACTAACTGACATACAACAAAGAAACTTCCGGCGGTTACACATTTACAGGTGTGTGCAGTGATGCCAACTGCATTTCGCTTCAGGACTCCATTGGCGCGAAATTACGTATGTTCCGGAATTTTTTGAACAGACGTCGTATGATTTGCGTATAGATCTTTTCACAGACACACGAATCTCTACGAAGCTTTGCCTGTCGTCATTTGGGCGTTCTCTTTTGAACCCAGAGTGCAACTGTCTTTGCTTCCTGAGCGTTTTCCAAATTTCGTTGGTAAACCACGGTGTTCTTTTTCTTCCATACTCCACTTTCTAGGCACATAATTGTCCAGAGCAAGATTTACAATCTGTTTAAACTTCGATACTAAGAAAGAAATATTTTCTACTGCAAGCTATGTTTGTTTTAAATATTTTGAGAGTTGGTAGTATGGCCCAAACAAGGAAAACAGTGTCCGGTAAATATGAGCTCTAAAGTGTATAACTTAAGACCTACGAATACTTGTTTGCCTTCGCTATTGAGAAACACAACTCTTCTACTGGCCAAGTGCTCATGACTCTTTTAAAGCCCATGTTAAATAGACCTTTTTTGCTTCGAGTGATCGTTCCTGTCATATTTCTGAATGTCGTGCATTCCTTCTGGGACACTTTGTATAACTCTTCTTGAACCACCAAGGACCACTCTGTTTGGTAATTAAGAGAATTGTTTGTGATAAGAATCACAGAGGGCGATCGAAACTTGACTACAGGAAGCATTTTCAAATGGGTTTTGTTTGCAGTAGTCACTCGGATATGAAGAGACTTCCACAGGATAGCCTAGCGTGGAGAGATACATGAAACCAATGTTTGGACTGCAGACCAAGGATGTAACTCCTTACTGGTACTTCGTTCACCTGTGGTGTTTCACGAGTTGTAGTGCAGCATTTTCAGAACTGCTGTAATCAACATGTGAGCACAGGCAGTAGTGGCACGTCAGGGATGAGAGATACTGCATCTACTTACTACACTACTGGCCATTAAAATTGCTGCACCAAGAAGAAATGCAGATGATAAACGGGTATTCATTGGACAAATATATTATAATAGAACTGACATGTGATTACATTTTAGCCGGCCGAAGTGGCCGTGCGGTTAAAGGCGCTGCAGTCTGGAACCGCCAAGACCGCTACGGTCGCAGGTTCGAATCCTGCCTCGGGCATGGATGTTTGTGATGTCCTTAGGTTAGTGAGGTTTAACTAGTTCTAAGTTCTAGGGGACTAATGACCTCAGCAGTTGAGTCCCATAGTGCTCAGAGCCATTTGAACCATTTTTTTTTATTACATTTTCACACAATTCTGGTGCATAGATCCTGAGAAATAAGTACCCGGAACAACCACCTCTGGCCGTAATAACGGCCTTGATACGCCTGAGCATTGAGTCAAACAGAGCTTGGATGGCGTGTACAGGTACAACTGCCCATGCACCTTCAACACGTTACCACAGTTCATCAAGAGTAGTGACTGGCGTATTGTGAAGAGCCAGTTGCTCGGCCACCATTGACCAGACGTTTTCAATTGGTGATCGATCTGGAGAATGTGCTGGCCAGGGCAGCAGTCGAACATTTTCTGTATCCAGAAAGGCACGTACAGGACCTGCAACATGCGGTCGTGTATTATCCTGCTGAAATGTAGGGTTTCGCATGGATCGAATGAAGGGTAGAGCCACGGGTCGTAACACATCTGAAATGTAACGTCCACTGTTCAAAGTGCCGTCAATGCGAACAAGAGGTGACGGAGACGTGTAACCAATGGCGATGACGAATACGCCCTTCCAATGTGCGTTCACCGCGATGTCGCCAAACACGGATGTAACCATCATGATGTTGTAAAGAGAACCTGGATTCATCCGAAAAAGTGACGTTTTGCCATTCGTGCTTCCAGGTTCGTCGTTGAGTACACCATCGCAGACGCTCCTGTCTGTGATGCAGCGTCAAGGGTAACCGCAGCCATGGTCTCCGAGCTGATAGTCCATGCTGCTCCAAACGTCGTCGATGGTTGTTGTCTTGCAAACGTCCCTATCTGCTGACTCAGGGATCGAGACGTGGGTGCACGATCCGTTACAGCCATGCGGATAAGATGCCTGTCATCACGACTCCTAGTGATACGAGGCCGTTGGGATCCAGCACGGCATTCTGTATTACCCTCCTGAACCCACCGACTCCATATTCTGCTAACAGTGATTAGATCTCGACCAACGCGAGCAGCAATGTCGCGATACGATAAACCGCAATCGCGATAGGCTACAATCCGACCTTTATCAAAGTCGGAAACGTGATGGTACGCATTTCTCCTCCTTACACGAGGCATCACAACAACGTTTCACCGGGCAACGCCGGTCAACTGCTGTTTGTGTATGAGAAATCGATTGGAAACTTTCCTCGTGTCAGCACGTTGTAGGTGTCGCCACCGGCGCCAACCTTGTGTGAATGCTTCGAAAAGCTAATCATTTACATACCACAGCATCTTTTTCCTGTCGGTTAAATTTCGCGTCTGTAGCACGTCATCTTCATGGTGTAGCAATTTTAATGACCAGTAGTGTATCAGCGCTTGTGCGTTGCGAGAGAGTGGCGTGTGAGAGCTAGGCCAGAAGCAGAAAAGCGGCTGCAGTGCCGATGGACCGTGCAGATGTACAGCAAAACCTCCAAGACACCGGCTCCCAGCGGGCGTCCTTGGACAGCTGAACCCGCGGCTACTGCCCGGGGCCTGAGCAAGCAGGGTGATGAAGCAAAAAGCTTAGGCCTATACTTGACAATCTGACTAAATTAATAAATGGTTTCTTTTACCTATCGACCGACTCAGATGATACAGTTGCTGAAAGGTTCATTGAAAATTTGAGTCTCATTTCGAGCAGGTACTCGGCTCATGCAATTGAGGCGCTGAGAATAACGGCCTAAGGCACTCCGTCGTAGATTTTGAGACTGTATCATGTAAGTATGTATACTCCTGACATCTATGGATCTTACAGTGAACCGACTTTGTTTGTGCTGTTGGCCGGCACCGAATACAAAACATTCACGAAAACCTGGCTGACCGATTTTTCCGATATTGATTTCCATATGGCCCTGGATAATTATATTGTTACTCTGTGCCTCTCAATTCTTATCTAGGGTTGCCAAAATAATGCGGTGTTCATAGTAGTAGTACTTTCTAGCTAGAGGTATACTGGCAGTTGTATCTGAACCCCAAGCCACAGAATGCTCTTAATAGATATTATGATAACGGAGACCATGAAGTGTTGGAACAGGTCATAATTGTGTGTGTAGTGACTTTAGTATTTGTTCTTTGTGTTCTCATTAGTTACAACTTCGAAACACATTATTTTCACTAGCCTATATGTGGTAATGTTGTGAATAACATCAATAACAAATATAATCCTAAATATTAATTAATATTTCATAACATAAAGTAGGTAGATCGTATTTTCATAGGAAATATAGGATGTTGAGACTTGGTCAAAAACAAGACAGACCTACAGTTGTGGTTTGGGGCCTGTTGAAGAATGGGATACAATTCGCTGGCTTTGACCAATGACGTCACAAGTTACCGCAGCTGATGCTCTGCAAAATTTTAAGAGCATAGACGAATGCTGAGAAGCAAACGATTGTAGTACAGACAAAACAGATCATGCACATATATCAGGTACATCCATATTTTGAATGTAGTGTTCTTCACAGTGAAAGTCAAAGCCAAAAAAAAAAAAAAAAGACATACGTAACATTGGCTTGGAGTATCTCAGTTGACATACGCTACTGGCCATTAAAATTGCTACACCACGAAGATGACGTGGTACAGACGCGAAATTTAACCGACAGAAAGAAGATGCTGTGATATGCAAATGATTAGCTTTTCAGAGCATTCACACAAGGTTGGCGCCGGTGGCGGCACCAACAACGTGATGACATGAGGAAAGTTTCCAACCGATTTCTCATACACAATCAGCAGTTGATCGGCTTTACCTGGTGAAACGTTGTTGTGATGCCTCGTGTAAGGAGGAGAAATGCGTACCATCACGTTTCCCACTTTGATAAAGGTCGGATTGTAGCCTGTCGCGATTGCGGTTTATCGTATAGCGACATTGCTGCTAGCGTTGGTCGAGATTCATGACTGTTAGCAGAATATGGAATTGGTGGGTTCAGGAAGGTAATACGGAACGCCGTGCTGGTTCCCAACGGCCTCGTATCACTAGTAGTCGAGATGTCAGGCATCTTATCCGCAAGGCTGTAACGGATCGTGCACCCACGTCTCGATCCCTGAGTCAACAGATGGGGACGTTTGCAAGACAACAACCATCTGCACGAACAGTTCGATGACGTTTGCAGCAGCATGGACTATCAGCTCGGAGGCAATGGCTGCGGTTACCCTTGACGCTGCATCACAGACAGGAGCGCGTGCGATGGTGTACTCAACGACGAACTTGGGTGCACGAATGGCAAAACGTCACTTTTTCGGATGAATCCAGGTTCTGTTTACAGCGTCGTGATGGTTGCATCTGTGTTTGGCGACATCGCGGTGAACGCACATTGGAAGCGTGTATTCGTCATCGCCATACTGGTGTATCACCCTGCGTGATTTGCCATTGGTTACGCGTCTCGGTCACCTCTTGTTCGCATTGATGGCACTTTGAACAGTGGACATTACATTTCAGATGTGTTACGACCCGTGGCTCTACCCTTCATTCGATCCCTGCGAAACCCTACATTTCAGCAGGATAATGCACGACCGCATGTTGCAGGTCCTGTACGTGCCTTTCTGGATACAGAAAATGTTCGACTGCTGCCCTGGCCAGCACATTCTCCAGATCGATCACCAATTGAAAACGTCTGGTCAATGGTGGCCGAGCAACTGGCTCGTCACAATACGCCAGTCACTACTTTTGATGAACTGTGGTATCGTATTGAAGCTGCATGGGCAGCTGTACCTGTTCACACCATCCAAGCTCTGTTTGACTCAATGTCCAGGCGTATCAAGGCCGTTATTACGGCCAGAGGTGGTTGTTCTGGGTACTGATTTCTCAGGATGTATGCACCCAAATTGCGGGAAAATGTAATCACATGTCAGTTCTAGTATAATATATTTGTCCAATGAATACCCATTTATCATCTGCATTTCTTCTTGGTGTAGCAATTTTAATGGCTAGTAGTTTATATACCGGTACATATTTTATGTATGTTGGTTTTTTCTTCTCTGTCAGTGCTAGTATCAACTGAAGCACAGAATACTAGTACTAGCGAAGGCGAAAAAAGCGACAAATGTAAAATTTGTATCCTGTACTTAAGCTGACCAATATAGGTCACCTAAAGAACAGGATACAACCTTCCTAGATCAGCCGAGGTACAAGATGCCTGGGTTACGTACGTCACTTTTTCTTCTTTCGCTTGTACTAGTATCCCGTTCTTTAGTTGATCTATATAGATCAAGTGAAATACAGGATACAAATTTTACGTTTGTCGCTGTTTTCGCCTTCGCTGGTACTACTATCCTATTCTTCAGTTGACCTACATAATAAAATATACGAATCAATTGCAGAGGGAACAGCAACTTCAACGACTTACTGTCAGACAAAGGTGTAAATCAAAACATGTACACAAATGATTTAAAATTACCACCAGTGACAAAAAGCGTGCACAATATTTATCTCTTAATAACACAGTCACTTGTTTCTATTTACGGTTATGACGAGCCGCCACAAAAGATAACTTATTTATTTTCTACGGCTCGAAAATAAACAAATTAATTTCTATGAATAAAATATAACGTCATTGGTCAAAGCCGACGAGTTGTGCCCCATTCTTCAGTTGACTCGTGATTTGTCTACAAATCTGAATTTCACAAAATTTATTTTTCTCAAAACTTCGTGCTTTCGGTCCTTACGGTTCTCAGTGCCTCGACTATAGCTGGCGGTGACTTCAATCTACCTTCGATATGCTGACGAAAATGCGTGTTAAAAATTAGCCCAGAAGCTCACTCGAACTGTAAATGGTTGCGATAACGTGCTAGATATTTTAGCAACAAACAGTCCTGATCAAACAGAGAGCGTCAAAACGGATACAGGAATTAGTGACCACAAGGTCGTTGTAGTGAGAGTGAATGGCGTTGCATCCATATCCATCAAAGGTAAGCGCAAAATATATCCATGTAAAAAAGCTGATAAAATATCGCGTGACACTTTCGAAAGAGCCGGCCTTTGTGACCGAGCGGTTCTAGGCGCTTCAGTATGGAACCGCGCGACCGATACGGTCGCAGGTTCGAATCCTGCCACGGGCATGGATGTGTGTGATGTCCTTAGGTTGGTTAGGCTTAAGTAGTTCTAAGTTCTAGGGGACTGATGATCTCAGATGTTAGGTCACGTAGTGCTCAGAGCCATTTGAACCATTTAAACTTTCGAAAGAGACAGATTCTATTCCTTCCAAAGTCCCTATGCTAACGTCGAACACATGCGGGTTGAATTCAGCGAAATAGCGTTGACAACAACTGAGAGTTTTGTAACAAGTAAATTAACAGCAGACGAAACAGATCACGCATGGTACACAAAACAAGCCAGGACACTATTGCAGAGGCAACAATAAAAGCATGTGCCAGGCTTAAAAGAACACTAAATCTCCGAAATTGGCGATTTTTTACAGAAATCGGAAACTTACCGCGTACTTCAATGCAGAGGTCTTTAATTCCTTCCACACCGAAACTCTTGAGAGCTGGCAGAAAGCCCAAAGAGATAGCAATAGTAATGTTATCGATGACAGCGGCACTAAAGCGCAGTTACTAAACACGTTTCTCCGAAGTTCCTCCATAGAAGAAGATACAATACATATTCCAGAATTAGAATCAAGACGAGATACCAACACGATTAACGTAGAAGTAGATACCCTCAGTGCAGCGAAGCAGTTTAAGTCACTTACGTAATACCTCCACTTTTAGTAATCGTATTCAACGGGTCGTTCGACGAACGATCCAAAGACTGGAAAGTTGCACAAAAAAGATAAATAATTCACTGAATTATAGACCCAAATCACTGACATTGGTTTGCAATAGGATTTTGGATTATATGTTGTGTTCCAATATTGAGAAATACATCGAAGGAAACTATTTATTGGCACATAACCCGCACGGATTCCGAAAATATCAATCTTATTAAACACAAATGGTTCACTGCTCACACGAAGTTATTGGGTACCACTGAGACGGGATCTCAAGTTGATTCGAGACTTCTGTATTTCCAGAAGGCTTTTTAAACCGGTCCTCACAATCGGCGCAGTTGTACGACAGGGTTCGTGATTTCCTACCAGGAAGGTCACAATTCGTAGTAACCGACGACAAAATATCGGTGAAACAGAAATAAGATTTAGGCCTCCGCAAGAAATTACTATATACACTCTGCTGTTCTTAATATATGTAAACGATTCAGGAGACAAGCTGAGCAGCTCTATTAGGCTGTTTGAAGATGATCTTATCACTTACCGTCTAGTAAAGTCATCAGTAGATCAAAAACGAATTGCAAAATCATTCAGACAAGATATCCATATGACAGAAAAAGCGGCAACTTATCTTAAGCAAAGAAAAGTGTGAGGTCCTCCACAGGAATACTAGAAAAATTCCGTTAAAGTTCGATTTCACGACAAATCACACAAACCTAAAGGCTGTAACTTCAGCTAAGTACTTAGTGATTACATGTTTGTATAACTAAAATTGGAATCGTCACTTAGATTACGTTGTGGGAAAAGCAAACCAAAGACTTATGTTTTATTGTTAGAAAACTTAAAGATTGCAGCAGGTCTACTAAAGAGACTGCCCACACTACGCTTGTTCCTTCTCTGCTGGTGTGTTGCTGTGCTGTATGGGATCCTTACCAGATAGGATTGACGGAGGACATCGAAAAAGTTCAGAGAAGGGCAGCTCGTTTCGTATTATTGCGAAATACAGGAGAGACTCTTTAGGATATAAGAGAATAGGCGTGGGATCGTGAAAACAAAGGCGAGTTTAGTTGCGGCGAGATCTTTTCACAAAATTTCGATCACCAAATTTCTCCTCCGAATGGTAAAATGTTTTGTTACGCCCACATACAAAGGAATGAATTACCATCGTAATAAAATAAGAGAAATCAGCACACTTCGACGAAGAATATCCGGCCGCCATGTTTACAACTACATGTACATTACCTGATCGAAAGTAACCCTACGTAAAGCGGAATCCACCATTAGGTGTTTCGAGAGTCGTGGCATACTGTGTTGTCAGTAGAGGAGTAACAACAGGAGAGTGGCTCATCGAAGAGATCTCAGCGACTTGGAAAGTGTATTGAGTACTGGATGTTACCTCCGTAGCAAATCCAACAGGGATTTTCAACACTACTGCTGATGTGGTCTTGAGTCCGAGGACTGGTTTGATGCAGCTCTTCATGCGACTCTATCCTGTGCAAGCTGCTTCATCTCCGAATAACTACTGCAACCTACATCTTTCTGAAGCTCCTTACTGTATCCATCTCTTCGTCACCTTCTACCATATTTACCCTCCACACCCTCCCCAATCATAAACCGGTGATCCCTCGATGTCTCAGAATAGGTCCTGTCATCCAATCTTTCTTCTACTCAGGCTGCGCCACAAATTTTTCCCCCAATTTTATTCAGTACTTCCTCACTAGTTACGCGATCTACCCATCTAATCTTCATGATTCTTCTGTAGCGCTGCATTTCAAAAGCTTTTATTCCCCTCTTATCTAAACAGCTTACTGGCCGTCTTTCACTTTCACACATGGCTACACTCCATATAAATACCTTCAGAAAAGATTCCCTTAGTCTTAAATCTGTATTCTATGTTAACATATTTCTCTTGTTCAGAAACGCTTTTCTTGCCATTGACAGTCTACATTTTATATCCTTTCTACAAAGTACTTCGACCCATCATATTACTTTGCTGGCCAAATAACAAAGCTCATTTCCTACTTCAGTGTCTCGTTTCCTAACCTAATTCCGTCAGCATCTCTTATTTTATTCGACTATGTTCTATTACCCTTGCTCTGCTTTTGTTGATGTTCATTTTATATGTTCCTTTCAAGACGCGGTCCATTCCTTTCAACTGCTCTTGCAAGTCCTTTGCTGTCTCTGAGATAGTTTCAATGTCATTGCCAAACCTTAAAGTTTTTATTTCTTCTCCCTGAACTTTAATTCCTATTCCAAATATTTCTTTGGATGCTATTAATACTTGCTCAACTTACAGACTGAATAACATCGCGGATAGGCTACAGCCCTGTCTCACTCGATTCTCAACCACTGCTTCTCTTTCACGCTTCTCGACTCGTATAACTGCCGTCGCACCAAGTATTTTACCTACGCTACCTCAGAATTTCAAAGGGAATATTCCAGTCAACATTGTTAAAAATTTTCTCGAAGTTTTTTTTCAGTCTTCTGACTGGTTTGAAGCAACTCGCCACGAATTCCTCTTGCATGAATTCCAGTTTCTGTCTTCCACTACAGTTTTTGCCCTCTACAGCTTCCTCTAGTTTCATGGAAATCATTCCCTCATGTCTTAACAGATGTCCTATCATCCTGTCCTAATTTTCAACATTCATCTGTCGCACTACATCTCAAATGCTTCGATTCTCTTCTGTTCCGGTTTTCCCACAGTCCATGTTTCACTACCATACAATGCTGCGCTCCAAACGTGCACTCTCAGAAATTTCTTCCTCAAATTAAGACCTACGTTTGATACTAGTAGACTTCTCTTGGCCAGAAATGCCCTTTTTGACAGTGCTAGTCTACTTTTGATGTCCGTTCGTTATTGGTTATTTTGCTGCCTAGGTAGCAGAATTCCTCAACTTCATCTACTTCGCTGTGGCCGAGCGGTTCTAGGCGCTTCAGTCCGGAATTGCGCTGCTGCTACGGTCACAGGTTCGAATCCTGCCTCGGGCACGGATGTGTGTGATGTCCTTAGGTTAGTTAGGTTTAAGTAGTTCTAAGTTCTAGGGGACTGATGACCTCAGACGGTAAGTCGACTTAGCTCCAGACCCAACATCACTCCCATCGGTGGTTTTTTTTTCTCTTGAGGAAGAAAGAGTTGGCAATCCTTTACACACACTCAGACACGTCACTGACAGTCTGCCCTTCAGAGTTCAAGCCGTCAAAAAGGTGAAGAGTACACACAGATTAATGTCCACTAATAGGTGTCCGAATACTTTTGATCAGATATTTAACACTCAGGAAGCCATATTATCGTGTGTAGCAGAGGGCGCTTAATGTACTAGTGTCATTTATCGTTTTCCCGTTCCAGTTGCGAAAGGTCCACGGGAAGAACAATTGTTGGTAATCCTCTGTGTGTGAGGCCGAAATCTCTAAATTTACCTTCATGGTCTTACACGAGATATACGAGGGTTGCTCAGAAAGTAATGCACCGCATTTTTTTTTCTGAGCCGAAAACAATGCAACGAATGCAAAACGTTACGTATGTATTATTTCACGTCTCCTCAGTGAGCGCGCCAATCTCAATCACTTCCAACAGATACACGATCGGTGACAAGGGGCGGGGGGGGGGGGGAGGTGGTGCCATGGGGGCTATAGCCCCCCCCCCCACCAATGGAGTATCATATTACACTAGATAAAATGACTTTAAAAATCAGAGAATATGTTACTTCAACAGATTCACTCAAAAAAATAATTTTGTAGCAATATAGGTTGCAATGTATTTGAAAAACATTTTAACAAAAAAAAAAAAAAAATGGCTCTGAGCACTATGGGACTCAACTGCTGTGGTCATCAGTCCCCTACAACTTAGAACTACTTAAACCTAACTAACCTAAGGGCCGGCCGCGGTGGTCTAGCGGTTCTGGCGCTGCAGTCCGGAACCGCGGGACTGCTACGGTCGCAGGTTCGAATCCTGCCTCGGGCATGGGTGTGTGTGATGTCCTTAGGTTAGTTAGGTTTAAGTAGTTCTAAGTTCTAGGGGACTTATGACCTAAGATGTTGAGTCCCATAGTGCTCAGAGCCATTTGAACCATTAGAGACGGAGCGCAAGCTCGGGTTAAGGAAGGATGGGGAAAGAAATCGGCCGTGCCCTGTCAAAGGAACCATCCCGGAATTTGCCTGAAACGATTTAGGGAATTCACGGAAAACCTAAATCAGGATGGCTGGAGACGGGATTGAACCGTCGTCCTCCCGAATGCGAGTCCAGTGTGTTACCACTGCGACACCTCGCTCGGTGAGACAAGAAGAGAATAGAAGCTTTCGAAATCTGGTGCTACAGAAGAATGCTGAAGATTATATCGGTAGATCACATAACTAATGAGGAGGTACTGAATGCAATTGGGGAAAAGAGAAATTTATGGCAAAACTTGACTAGAAGAAGGAATCGGTTGGTAGGACATGTTTTGAAGCATCAAGGGATCAGCAATTTAGTATTGGAGGGCAGCGTGGAGGGTAAAAATCGTAGAGAGAGACCAAGAGATGAATACGCAAGCAGATTCAGAAGGATGTAAGTTGCAGTAGGTACTGGGTGATGAAGAAGCTTGCACAGGATAGAGTAGCATGGAGAGATGCATCAAACCAGTTGCTGGACTGAAGACCACAACAACAACAACCACTTACAATAATCAAGAAAGCTAAATATGCCGTGTATGCCTACCAACACTTATACTGCTGACCCCAGACAAAAAACTTCGAAATCGCGGGACATCTGGGTCAAATCGTATTATTTTCCCGGACACACATTCTGTAGACACGTTTGTACCGTGAGCTCCAAAACAGTTACCACAAAATACTTTAACCAACACCAAATTTTACCAGTTTGTCGGTGGAGGACCCCAACTCTCCTTTTGTTAAGCGATTTTCCATTCCCCAACACCCCTCCCCTCCCTCCCTCCCCCCTCCCCCGCCATTAGCACCCCCCCCCCCCCCTCACCCCCCCATTGACCGATTTCTAGAATCGCCCCTGGACAGATATTGTAGCTGCAGGACAATTTGAAAATGTCGTCTGTAGTGATGTATGTTACAAGCATTAAATTTCTCACTGCCTCACAAACGGTTGTGCAAAGTCGGCAGAAGTACAGTTAGTCGCTGGGCACGGAAGGTGAGGTCATCAGAAGGCGGTTCACCATAATTCCACGATTTGCAGCTCTCAGGGAGACCATCCAATGCTGTCACACCTGACATGTTGCAGCGAACTGATGTTGTCTGGGCCATTGAAGGATGCCATTAGTGGAAGACATTTTGACGACGATGAGGAGGTGATTCACACAGTGAAGCACTGGGTCCGCCACCAGGACAAAGATTGGTACTGACAAGGCAACACGCCCTTGTTTCGCGCTCGAGGAAGGCCGTAGAATGGGATATAGATTACGTGGAAAAATAGGATATGTAGATAAAACACCATTGTCTCACGTGCGTAATTCTTGTTATGTTCGATAAAGAATTGTTGAAGATAAAAAATGCAGTGCATTACTTTCTGGGCAACCCTCGTACATAGAAGGAAAGGATATATCGGTTGACTCTTCTGGGAACGAGGAAGCAATATATTGGTTGACTTTTCTGGGAACGTCCTCTGTCGATTTTGAACTGTGAGCCGCACCTTGCTGCACAACGCCTCTGTTGCAGCGTCTGCCACTGCAGTTGGCCGAGCACCTGCGTGACACTTCCACGCTCGCTAAACGAACCAATGACGAAACGCGCTGCTCTTCTCTGGATCTTCTCTATTTCCTCTATCAATCCTTTGTTATATGAATCCCAGACTCACGAGCAATATTCTAGTATTGGTCAAACGAGGGTTTTGTAACTATCTCCTTTGAGGATGGACTACACTCCCTGAAAATCTTCCAGTGAATTTCAGCCTTGCATCTGCCACTCTTAAGATTAGTTGCATGTGGCCGCTTCACTTTAAATCATTCTGTACGCGTACTACGAGATATTTTATGGATGTGACTGCTTCCAGTGATAGCTCCTGCATACAGTAACGTGTCTTTCTGCATATTTATGCGCAGCACGCTACAATTGGTTATGATGACGGTCGACTGTCTGTCCCTGAACCAAGGTTTGATCTTCTACAAGTGTTCCTGTGTTACTACGATGGGCGAAACATTCCAATTCTTCGTTCTTTATTTGTGGAACTAGGATGCCATTTACCGTTTCATATGCAAAATGGCTCTGAGCACTATGGGACTTAACATCTGTGGTCATCAGTCCCCTTGAACTTAGAACTACTTAAACCTAACCAACCTAAGGGCATCACACACATCCATGCCCGAGGCAGGATTCGAACCTGCGACCGTAGCAGTTGCGCGGTTCCGGACTGAGCGCCTAGAACCGCTAGACCACCGCGGCCGGCGTTTCATATGCAGTATTAATTGCTAATCAGTCTTCATCTGATTGTTCTTCTTCCTTCTTTTGAATGTGCCTTGTCCTGCAGTTTTCGCAGGGTCGGCATTGTTACAGTCGGATTTGGCATGGTTAATCTGAAGGGGTGGCCGGATGCCGTTCCTGCCGCCACCCCGTACCCCCGGGGTTCTCTTATTTTATCGTGATGATCATTTCTCCCTATGTAGGTGGGTGCCAACAGAATGCTTCCGCAATAGGAGGAGGGAACTGGTGATTGAAATTTCATGAGAAGATTCTGTCGCAACGAAAAACGCCTTTGTGTTAATGACTGCCACTCCAATTCACGTATCACGTCTGTGGCACTATCTCCCCTATTTCGCCAATAAGACAAAATAGCTGCCCTTCTTTGAACTTTTTCTATGTCATCCGTCAGTCCCACCTGATGCGGATCCCACATCGCACAGCAGTACTCCAGATTAGGGCGGACAAGCGTAGTGTAAGCAGTCTCTTTAGTAGACCTGTTGCACTTTCTTAGTGTTCTGCCAGTGTATCACAGTCTTTGGTTTGCTCTACCCACAAGATTATCTCCGTGATCGTTTGAATTTAGTTTATTTGTAATTCTAATCCCTAAGACGTATTTAGTTGAATTTACAGCCTTAAGATTTGTGTAACTTACGGCGTAATCGAAATTTAGCGGATTTCTTTTAGTACTTATTTGAATAACTTCACACTTTTTTTTATTCAGGGTCAATTGCCACTTTTCGTGCCATACAGATATCTTACCTGAATCATTTTGCAATTTGTTTTGGTCATCTGAGGACTTTAAAAGACGGTAATTGACAGCATTATCTGCAAACAATCTAAGACGGCTACTCAGATCGTCTCGTATGTCGTTAATGTAGATCAGGAACAATAGAGGGCCTACGACACTTCCCTGGGTAACGCCAGACATTACTTTTGTTTTAATAGTACGAACTGTAACCTTTCTGACAGGAAATCACGAATCCAGTCGCACAACTGAGGCGATTTCCATAGGCACGCAGTTTGGTTAGAAGACACTTCTGAGGTCGAAAGCCGCAAGTAAATCTAAAAATATGGAATCAATTTGACATTCCCTGTCGATAGCACTCATTAATTAATGAGTATAAAGATCTAGTTGTGTTTCACAAGAACTATATTTTCTGAATCCGTGCAGACTATGTGTCAATAAATCTTCATAATGTTCGAACACAGTATATGTTCCAAAACCCTACTGCAAATCGACGTTAGTGATATGGGCCTGTGCCGGCCGGGGTGGCCGAGCGGTTCTAGGCGCTACAGTCTGGAATCGCGCGACCGCTACGGTCGCAGGTTCGAATCGTGCCTCGGGCATGGATGTGTGTGATGTCCATTAGGCTAGCTAGGTTTAAGTAGTTCTGAGTTCTAGGGGACTGATGACGTCAGCAGTTAAGTCCCATAGTGCTCAGAGCCATTTTGATATGGGCCTGTAATTCAGCGGATTACTCCTACTTTCCTTTTTGGGTATTAGTGTGACTTGAACAATTTTCCAGTCTTTAGGTACGGATCTTCCTGTGAGCGAGCGGTTTATATAATTGCTAAATTTGGAGCTACTGTATCAGAATACTCTGAAACGAACCTGACTGGTATACAATCTGGACTGGAGGTCTTTCCTTTATTAAATGATTTAAGTTGCTTTGCTGCACCGAGGATATCTACTTCTATGTTTCTCATCTTAGCCGTTGTTCTTGATTGGAATTCAGTAATATTTACTTCGCGTTGTGATCTAATTTTAAAAGTTCCTAGAGCATACGTCGCTGGAAGAGTCAACCAATATATTGCTTCGTCCTGTGCACATGTCACGAAAAGATCACAAAAACAAAATTATGAACGTTCGAGTTCGTAGGGTGGTTTAGAAGCAATTGTTCTTTCCGCGAACCATAAGCAACTGGAGCCTGAAAGGGTAATGTGACACTCATACACTGTGTGATCAGAAGTATCCGGACACCCCCAAAAACATATGTTTTTTGTTTTAGGTGCATTGTGCTGCCACCTACTGCCAGGTACTCCATATCAGCGACCTCATTAGTCATTAGACATCGTTAGAGAGCAGAATGGGGTGCTCCACGGAACTCACGGACTTCGAACGTGGTCAGGTGATTGGGTGTCACTTGTGTCATATGTCTGTATGCCAGATTTCCACACTCCTAAACATCCCTAGGTCCACTGTTTCGATGTGATAGTGAAGTGGAAACGTGAAGGGACATGTACAGCACATAAGCGTACAGTTGTACGGCCTGTGGAGGAGTGGTTAACACGACAATAACATCCCTGTAAGGGATTGGCCTGCACAGAGTCCTGATCTGAATCCTATAGAACACCTGTCTGTTGACTGACAGAGACCGCCGACAGTAGAAGAGAGTTGTAGTGGGTAATAGGCAGACATCTATTCAGACCATCACACAGCAATTCCAAACAGCGTCAGGATCCACCATAAGTACTATGACAGTTAGGCGGGAGGTGAGAAAACTTGTATTTCATGGTCGAGCGGCTGGTCATAAGCCACATATTACTCCAGTGAATGCCAAACGACGCCTCGCTTGCTGTAAGGAGCATAAACATTGGACGACTGAACAGTGGAAATCATTGTGTGGAGTGACGAATCACTTTCCACAATGTGGCGATCCGATGGCAGGGTGTGGGTGTGGCGAGTGCCCGGTGGACGTCATCTGCCAGCGTGTGTAGTGTCAACAGTAAAATTCGGAGGCGGTGTAGTTATGGTGTGGTCGTGTTTTTCGTGGATGGGGCTTGCACCCATTGTTGTTTTGCGTCGAACTATCACAGCACAGGCCTACATTGATGTTTTAAGCACCTTCTTGCTTCCCACTGTTGAAGAGCAATTCAGGGATGTCGATTGCATCTTTCAACACGATCGAGCACCGGTTCATAATGCACGGCCTATGTCGGAGTGGTTAACACGACAATAACATCCCTGTAATGGACTGGCCTACACAGAGTCCTAACCTGAATCCTATAGAACACCTTTGGGATGTTTTGGACCGCCGACTTCGTGCCAGGCCTCAGCGACCGACATCGATACCTCTCCTCAGTGCAGCATTCCGTGAAGAAAGGGCTGCCATTCCCCAAGAAATCTTCCAGCACCTGATTAAACGTATGCCTGCGAGAGTGGAAGCCGTCATCAAGGCTAAGGGTGGGCCAACGCCATACTGAATTCCAACATTACCGATGGAGATCGCCACGAACTTGTAAGTCATTTTCAGCCAGGTGTCCGGATACTTTTGATCACATAGTGTATAAAAAATACCCCTCACCACACACCCTAAGGTGGCTCCCGTGTTATAGATGCAGATATAGAACTTAGTTCAGGACCATGAAAATTGGCAGTACTAATCCAGAAATATTATATAATATCGCAATTGTCAACTCGTGAAAGGAGCGTTTTTAAATTGCAACATCCAGGTAAATTGAAATTTGTGGTAAGGTATTATGGGACCAAACTGCTGAGGTCATCGGTCCCTAAGCTTACGCACTACTTCATCTAACTTAAACTAAGTTACGCTAAGGACAACACACACCCATGCCCGAGGGAGGACTCGAACCTCCGACGGGGGGAGCCGCGTGGACAGTGACAAACTGCAAAGGCTGTTCGTTTTTGCCTGGTATTCATTAATCCTTAGCATTAGTATCAGCTGTGGTTTTCAGCATGATCAAGGCTATTTCCTGTCTGCTTGACCAAGCAAAAACAAGCACCCCTGGCAGTTCAATGGACAAGACTAAAACTGGCAACCTGAAGATTTTCAAGGAACGGAACCAGTTGTAACACAATAAATATGTAATAATGCAGCTGAGGTGGTTTTCATTCTAGGTACACACAATAGACACATTGCTGTATCAACAGTAATGAACTTCATTATCACTCCCATGCTTGAAACAAGAGCCTAGAGCTGTAAACACAGATTTAATGCATGGATGTGTAGCCATAAGGGTTGTTAGCCAAATCTGAAGTTGCAACACAGTACATTTCGGTGCTTCCTTTACCTCTGCCTGAAGTAATTGTCCCTATGTATTTCTCAACAACTTTCTGGATTAATCGCCAAAAATCCTTTCTCCGACAAGAATGAAGGAAACTTTAGTTTTAACTTGAAATGTATGTAATGTTTTACCGAGCAATGTGAGATTTTCTGATATTTTGCGCAGCATATCATTCCAAAAACGACATGATTTGAAGAAATCTTTAATGTTCTGCATCAGTCAAACTGTATATTTTTGTAGACACAAGTATAAATACGAAGATTACCAAATATGGAACTTAAGATTCACAAACACGTAAACATCATGCCCGCTTGGTTTGCTTATTTCAGCTATTGGCAGCAAAGGAGGTGTGATGTCATCCAGATATGTTTGTGGTGATAAAACACATTTATTTAAACGTTTATTCAATATTAATTTTACTGTTTTGTGAATAAAGTATGTGCCGACAAGATGAAATGTTGCATAGGACGGGACCTAGGTTGGTTTGGAAGGTATCAGATGCCATGTTGATCTGTATGTTTGCAAAACTAAAGTGCTGTATGAGATGTTTTTCATGTTGTTCATACATACTACAAAAATATCTTAATTGATGTACCGCATTAAAGATATCTCAAATACACGCCATTTTTTGTACAGTAAGGTGTGCGAAATCGCTGGGAAATATCACGTTGGCGACTACCCCGCGCGGCTAACATCCAGTAGTTTCGCCATTGTTTCCAGTTGTCGCTGGAGTAGGCAGTGCTTACCTTGAGTCTATGTATTCACGTTGCTACTGCCTTCTAGTGGCCAAATTACACGGGACTGACTGACCGATACTCGATAAAGAGTGGACAAAAAAATTTCACTAGTGCGTTCATCATTCGAGACGACGATTTAAGCGAACAACGCGCAACTCATATGTCTCTCCGCACTAGTTAGCAATTATTTCTGTCGTCTACTGGCTTATGCAGACGAAGTGGAAAAGAGAATAGGGGACAAACGAAGTCCTCATCATAAAGGAAGCAAACCGAGAACTTGTTTGAACTTTTGTTTCAATGTATCCCATCACAATACCTCAACTTAAAGCCAGGCATATAGCGCATGGAAAGAGGCCTGAGAAGAAATGCAAGCAAGCAGCACAGACTGCCATTTCTGTAAACTGCATTCTGTCCCCGGAAAATCGCGCTTTACGGATTGGTCACGCAGTTGACGGCACCCATCAGTCACAGCAACTTCTTAGCCACATCCGCAGAAAGCCGTCACGTAGTCTCACTCTGACTCAGCTTAATTCAGTAGGTGATGTAAATCACTTATTCTTTCTGTGTGAGGTTTTATTCGAATCGAAAACTTACTTTCTAGAAGAACTAAAAACTTGAAAGTTGCACACTTCACCCCAACACTCAAGTAAGGAAATAGGAGTAATCCGCTGAATTACAGACTCGTATCGGTAATGCCGATTTGTAGTAGGGTTTTGCAACATAACTGTGTTAGAACATTATGAACTATCTAGAAGAAAACGATTCATTGACATATAATCAGCACGGATTCAGAAAATTCGTTCTTGTGAGACACAACTACCTCTTTATTCTCACGAAGTAATGAGTGCTATCGACAGGTAATGCTAAATTGATTCTATATTTTTAGATTTCCAAAAGGTTTTTAACGCTGTTTCTCTCAAGAGTTTTCCAATGAATTGCGTGCCTGTGGAATATCGGCACAATTATGAGACTGGATTCCAGGTCATAGTTTGTAGCAATTGACGAAAAGTCATCGAGTAAAACAGAAGTAATATCTGGCGTTCCCCACGTAAATCATAGGCCCCCTGCTGTTCTTGAGCTACTTAAACGATTATGGAGATAATCTGAGCAGCCCTCTGAGATTGTTTGCAGGTGATGCTGGCATTTACCTTCTTGTAAACTCATCATATGATCAAAATCAATTGCAAAACCATTTACACAGGATATCTGTATGGTGCGAAAACTGGCAATTGGCTTTAAATAATGGAAAGTGTGAAGTCACATACGAGCGCTGATGTTGATAGATAATGTTGTGCATAAAGGAAACCAAAGACTCCGATTTACTGGCAGATCATTTGGAAATGTGCAACAGGTCTGCTAAAGATACTTATTACGCAGCACTCGTCCGCCCTGTTCTAGAGTACTGCTGTAGGGTGTGGGATCTGGATCAGATGGAACGGGAGGTGGACAGCGAAAAAGTTCAAACAAGGGCAGCTCATTTTGTACTAGCGCGAAATAGGGGAGAGAATGTTACGGACATGATACATGAATTGATGTGGTAATCGCTAAAACAAAGGCGTTTTTCGTTGCGGCTGGATCTCCCCGTGAAATTTCAATCACCTACTTTCTCCTCAGATTGCGAAATTATTCTGTTGGCGCCCACCTTCACAGGAAGAAATGATCATCATGATAAAATAAGAGAAATCAGAGCTCGAACAGAAAGATTTAAGTGCTCGTTTTTACCGCGCGCCGTTCACGAGCGGAGCGGTAGAGAAATTACTTGAAGGTGGTTCGATGAGCCCTCTGCCAGGCACTTAATTGTGAATTGCAGAGTAATCACGTAGGTGTAGATTATTCGACTATTTCGACTATTATCAGAACCCTCCTCCTATTAGAAACTGTAACAACTTAGAGAATTATCATGGATTTATTAAGAACTGGTAGCCTGCGTCTATAATTGCCTATTCCAATGTAGGGCTACTCAACCATCCAAAGGGCACTCTGCCAGGCGTTAGTGCCGTATACAGGGTGGTCCATTGATCTTGACCGGAATAAGCGTCAAACGAAAAAACTAGAAAGATCGAAACTCGTCTAGCTTGAAGGGGGAAACCAGATGGCGCTATGGTTGTCCCGCTAGATGGCGCTGCCATAGGTCAAACGGATATCAACTGCGTTTTTTTTAAATAGCAACCCCCATTTTTTATTACGTATTCGTGTAGTACGTAAAGAAATATGAATGTTTTAGTTGCACCATTTTTTTCGCTTTGTGACAGATGGCGCTGTAATACTCACAAACATATGGCTCACAATTTTAGAGGAACAGTTGGTAACAGGTACGTTTTTTAAATTAAAATACAGAATGCAGGTACGTTTCAACATTTTATTTCGGTTGTTCCAACGAGATACATGTACCTTTGTGAACTTATTATTTCTGAGAACGCATGTTGTTACAGAGTGATTACCTGTAAATACCACATTAATGCAATAAATGCTCAAAATGATGTCCGTCAACCTCAATGCATTTGGCAATACGTGTAACGACATTCCTCTCAACAGCGAGTAGTACACCTTCCGTAATGTTCGCACAAGCATTGACAATGCGCTGGTGCATGTTGTCAGGCGTTGTCGGTGGATTACGGTAGCAAATATCCTTCAACTTTCCCCACAGAAAGATATCCGGGGACGTCAGATCCGGAGAACGTGCGGGTTATGGTATGGTGCTTCGACGACCAATCCACCTGTCATGAAATATGCTATTCAATACCGCTTCAACCGCACGCGAGCTATGTGCCGGACATCGATCATGTTGGAAGTACATCGCCATTCTGTCATGCAGTGAAACATCTTGTAGTAACATCGGTGGAACATTACATAAGAAATCAGCATACATCGCACCATTTAGATTACCATCGATAAAATGGGGGCCAATTATCCTTCCTCCCATAATGCCGCACCATACACTAACCCGCCAAGGTCGCTGATATTCCACTTGTCACAGCCATCGTGGATTTTCCGTTGCCCAATAGTGCATATTATGCCGGTTTACATTACTGCTGTTGGTGAATGACGCTTCGTCGCTAAATAGAACGCGTGCAAAAAATCTGTCATCGTCCCGTGATTTCTCTTGTGCCCAGTGTTAGAACTGTACACGACGTTCAAAGTCGTCGCCATGCAATTCAAAAATCAAATGGCTCTGAGCACTATGGGACTTAACATCTATGGCCATCAGTCCCTAGAACTTAGAACTACTTAAACCTAACTAACCTAAGGACAGCACACAACACCCAGGCATCACGAGGCAGAGAAAATTCCTGACCCCGCCGGGAATCGAACCCGGGAAGCCGGGAGCGGGAAGCGAGAACGCTACCGCAGCCATGCAATTCCTGGAGCATAGAAATATGGTACGGGTGCAATCGATGTTGAAGTAGCATTCTCAACACCGACGTTTTTGAGATTCCCGATTCTTGCGCAATTTGTCTGCTACTGATGTGCGGATTAGCCGCTAAAACACCTACTTGGACATCATCATTTGTTGCAGGTCGTGGTTGACGTTTCACATCAGGCCGAACACTTCCTGTTCCCTTAAATAACGTAACTATCCGGCGAACGGTCCGGACACTTGGATGATGTCGTCCAGGATACCGAGCAGCATACATAGCACGGCCGGCCTTGGTGGACGAGCGGTTCTAGGCGCTTCAGTCTGGAACTGCGCGACCGCTACGGTCGCAGGTTCGAATCCTACCTCGGGCATGGATGTGTATGATGTCCTTAGGTTAGTTAGGTTTAAGTAGTTCTAAGTTCTAGGGGACTGATGACCTCAGATGTTAAGTCCCATAGTGCTCAGAGCCATTTGAGCCATACATAGCACACGCGCGTTGGGTATTTTGATCGCAATAGCCATACATCAACACGATATCGATGTTTTCCGCAATTGGTAAACGGTCCATTTTAACACGAGCAATATATCACGAAGCAAATACCGTCCGCACTGGCGGAATGTTACCTGATACCACGTACTTATACGTTTGTGACTATTACAGCGCCATCTATCACTAAGCGAAAAAAGTGGTTCAACTAAAACATTCATATTTCTTTACGCACTACACGAATATGTAATAAAAAATGGGGGTTCCTATTTAAAGAAACACAGTTGATATCCATTTGAGCTATGGCAGCGCCATCTATCGGACCAACCTTAGCACCATCTGTTTTCCCCCTTCAAGCTAGACGACTTTCGTTCTTTGTAGTTTTTTCATTTGATGCTTATTTCGTAAGATATTTGGCCCGGTCACTATCAATGGACCACCCTGAATACTAGTTGTTTAACTTTTACTGTGTGGAATATAGGTCTATTATGTAACTGGAATGTTAGCAAGAAGTTTCATTTCAGAAAGTATTTGCACAGATACTTTATCTGTTTTCCTCTGTAGTCTAAAATGTATTTATTGCCAGTTGCTGTCATGTGACAGTATGACCTATTATCAACTATTACATGATATTCTGATATAATGATTTAGTCATGACATGTGCCACCTATGTAATAAGATGGTGATGGAACACAAAAAACAACGTTTAATTAATGCCGTAGAAAGAAACTATTAAGATTTGTTCTTAAAGTTTTGTTCCTGTGATTTTCTTTTATCGCCGTCAAAATGGCGGGACGACACCCGTCTTCCTGCGGTTTTCGCCTTGTAAAGAATTCGCAAATGCTTTTGCTCTGCTGTCAAGTGTCGCGAGATGAGAAAAGAAGGTTCCCATTAACTTCTGTCGCTATTAAAATTGAACATCATTAAAGGATGAGGTGACTCAAAGTTGAATTTTTTCTTGCCCTTTTTTGACATCTAGATTAAACGATCATATATATAGTGTGTATTTGCACTACAAACTCTTTGCCTACTGGCAATTGCTCGCTCCACAGTGACCGGAATATCATTTTTTTATTGCACCGGACGATTCACATATGCAAAAGGAAATTCTGTCCTGCAAGTTTATTGGAAAAAAAGAAAGAGTGGTATAAATCAAGAGCACTGGCAGTGCTGGTAAGTATCTTAACATTTTTACACTAATTGCGCAGCAATTCTGCCTCTGGCATAAAGACAGTGTAGAGAGCGCCGAGATGATATTTCACATCGGGATATTGTGAAATCCGTAGAAAAACTAATGAACACTGAGTTGATACTTTCATTCGCCTCGTGGCAAACTTTCGCCGTAGTAATTACGTGAACCACCGGCAGGCTACGCTAGCGTATTCGGTCATCCTTAACAGATGTCGCTAGCTGACAGCGCTGTGTGCTTGCTGATATGCGCCACGTGACTGAAATTGGCCAATTATTTGTTCGTCCTCCGTTCCCATCGACCATCGGTGAATGTCGATTGTTTTGATGCTGTATCCTTTGTCTTATCTTTAGCACGTGACAGGTCTACTGAAGAATTAGTACAAAAACTGTCGTAGAGACATACATTAAAATCCTTTAATTAAGATTATTGCCATCTGTTTGTTGGGAACCTGTATCGCCTCACCTGTCGACCACATTGCGTAGATTCTTCCTCTGTGGAGTAGAAGGAGTTGTCATTCAGAAATTCTTTTAATTTCTTCTTAAACCAACAAGTATTTAAGAAGAAATTAAAAGAATTTCTGAATGACAACTTCTTCTACTCCATAGAGGAATTTTTAGATATAAATTTCAAAAAAAATTAAAAAATAAAAAATAAAAATAAAAAAACACAAAAAATGAAAAAGTTGTTGTATTTACTTAAGTATGTTGTTAAATTAACTTAATTATGTCATGTATTGGAAAATTTGACTCGTTCCACATCATTACGAAATATCGTATTCATGATCCATGGAACTAGTATTAATCTAATCTAATGTAATCTAATCTAGTGTTACTTCAGTGTTTGTCGGTGTGTATCTTTGTCCATCGTCACTTCGAGTACCAATCTCTGTATTCGCCTGTCAACGCTTTGTGTACGGGCCACGTTTCGTGCACAATTCGTCGTCTTCGCCCGCTGGTCATCAGCGGTAATCATTATCACCAGTTGCGAAGCGATCATTAAGGCTTTATTTACGGCTGAGCCAACTCAAAGAATTCCAAAATAATTCATGCAAAATAAATTTAATTTGGCCTGATCATTCACCTTCGTAAACGTTTTCAGACATTTTGCGTCTGAACTGCGTTTTTGCACCCGCCAATACTGTGCATCACTCCTCTAGCTTTGCACCAATCCCAGGTCGGAATTCGGCTGTTACGAGCATGGCTTGTTACGAGCATGACCAATAAGCCCGTTTCTTTCACGTGGATGCGGTTTTTAAGCTGGCGTTTGTTTTATTTCAGTTTCTCGCCAGCAGGTGGATACACGCTTAAATAGAATAACAAGTCATTCAGCAGTTCTCTAACAGATAGTGCTACTTTCCATCGTCTAGCACCCTAACAGCAAGCCAGACAGAATTATGATGATGATGATGATGTTTGGCTTGTGGGGCGCTCAACTGCGCGGCCACCAGCACCGTACAAAGTCCCAGTTTGTACACAGTTCAATTTTTTTTCCGTAGTCTAATCGAGCCACTGTCACGAATGATGATGATGAGGATGATGAAATGAGGAAGACGACACAGACACCCAGTCCCCGGGCAGAGAAAATCACCAACCCGGCTGGGAATCGAACCCGGGACCCCGTGGTCCAAAGGCAGCAACTCTAGCCACTAGTCCACTAACTGCGGACTCGACAGAATGACAAACCATTGACTTTAAATTCAAGTATTTGTTTAAAACACAAAGAACTAGAAGACATTCAGAACTTATAGAAAATAAATGCGAATGTGTCACTGGATGTTGTTGCAAGATGATAGGAAATGGCTATGTATTTTTATTCTTCCTCAGATTGAAATTTAATAGCCTTACTTATTTCAAACGTTGGCAGTTCTGTAACGTGCCTGTAGCTTTTGATATCAACTGTACTAGGCGTGAAATTTGGAACATGAATTTTGTAGGTAAAATGTAGTAAGAAGTGGTAGTGACTAAATGATTAGTGAAGCATATTTCGGCGTGCCCTGTCATGTGTGAGGTGTCATTGTGTTGTCGAAAGGAAAACTGTAAGTCGTCTAATATTTAAATTATTATCTTGTAACACATGGTATTGCTGACTACACCAGACCGCCATCGATGCGTTTGTTTCATCACAAGACCCACTGATTTTTTAAATTGAAAAGCATGCTTTCTTTGGAAGATAAACTCCTGGTGGAAAGCCGACGCCAAATCTGTCTATTAAAAATTTTATGGAAAATTTGCAAACGTTTGCAGACACAATGGTGCAATTCAAGAGCAGTGTTGTAAGAAACAATCTTTTTTGGTTTTACTGTATACTGTGTGGAATGAGAAATTATGGTCTTGAATGACGTAAGAGAGGAGTATGCGAAGAGAGTCTTCAAAATTTCCTTTCGAAAGCTAAAAAGCATGAATGTTCTACTTCACAAAACACAACAGCTGTTAAATACAATCAGCTAGGTGGATCAAGAATTGATCATGACCTTTAGCAGCAACATGCCTGGAAGCTTTGAAATATTAGGAGAAGGTTAATCGAAACAGAAATATAATGAAGACTTATTGAACTATCTGCTTTTAAGCATGGCGAGAGTTAGCTCTTCGAGGTCATGACAATCTGGGGTGTCAATAAATAAAGGAACTTATTTACAACTTTTGGATTTCTAGGCAGAAGAAGAACCATACGTGAAAGATCATTTAGCATCCGATGGAGTATTTAAAGGCACTTTCTCTGACATACAGAATGAATTAATAGCTTCTATTACGCTTGTTGTTAAAGGATTGATGTCAAGTGAAGTTAAAAATAATTATTTTATAGCTGTACAAACCGACGAAATAATGGTTGCCTCAATTAGAGTCAAATGAGCGTAATTCTTCGTTTTGCAAATAACGAAACAGCAGAAATACAAGAGAGGTTCGTAGGGTTTTATGACATACCCAAAGACTGGAGTGTACAAGGCATAGCCACTATTTTGTGCAAGTGCTAAGCAGCTGAAATTTTGATAAAAACAAATTAGTGTACCAAACATATGATGGCTGCAGGGAAAAATTATGGTGTCCATTCTATTGTGAAACAAGCATATCCTTCTGCTCTCTTTATCCACTGCTATGCACATCATTTGAACCTAGTCGTCCTCTATGATTTTAAAAAGTTATGCAAGTAAACTTTTTCTGGCAAATCTGTTAGGTTTTCATGCATTTTTTTAGCCATTCCAATAAAAGAGAGAAAGGGGATTTAAGCTACAAAGTCCATGTGAAACAAAGTGGACTTTTCATTCACGCCCTGTACAAAGCACTGTTCTTCACTATACAGACCTGAGAGCAGCATTTAGTTAACGGTCAGATGACAATTCTTTACATCGAGCGATTGGACTAAGCAGTATACTGGATGATAAAACTTTTATTTTTATACTGCAGCTCTGCAGTTCCATATTCCAACGTAGAAGAATCTCGTTTTACATCTTGCAAAAGAAAACACTGTGGACATAAGACGCTGACAGCTCGAAACAGAAAACTGCATTAAGACTGTCAAAAGACTAAGATGTGAGGAAATTATTCCAAAAACGTATAGTGGAGGTTAACAGCCTTATACATTCTACAGAAGTATCTGAAATTAATTTTAACGAAACAGAGAAGCCGAGCATTTGAAATATTTGACACAGTAGTAGCAGGGTAAAGAGAGCATCAACTTACATTGTGGATTGCCTACGTCAGGGGTAAGCATAACACTATGGGATGTAACGGGAAGGCTACATGTGGAAATTGTGGAGGCTCCGCTCACGGGTCAGGGACTTCTTGTACACTTCCTCCGAAATGTGTTAACTGCTCTGGGGATCACCCAGTGTGGAGCAGAAAGTGTGGGGTTTACAATGAGAAAAAGAAAATTCAAGAGTTGAAAGTACAGAGGCGCATACCCTACACTGAAGCTAAAAAGGCTTACAAAGCCATGCAACCACCGGATTTTGCAACTTCTTTTGCATCAGTCCTTAAAACACCAATAGCTAAGTGTGATGGCTTCACACACACTCAGACCACAGATTCAAGTACGAGCACATGCACTTGTCACTGTACCTGTAGGGGAAACGCTCCACTTGCAACTGATGTCGCTTTCCACCTAAGCCACATACCACTCCCCAACTTCAGAAGCCACCTAAGCCATCCCAGCAACCCAGGCAGCCTCCTCCTCCCGTCAGTAAAGAAAAACGTTCTTCTAAAAGCAGTTCTAAGTCCAAGTAAGCGGTAGGTAAGCCTTCGGATCGACGAGCGCTCTCCCTTTCTGATGGCGACTATGCTCTTGAAGATATGGACTTCCAATTGGAAGAAATAGAGAATGCGGAACCAGCTAATGTTCCCCCTGACCTCCCCGACAAATCACCACCTATGAGGAAGAAAGGAAAGAACCATCATGGCTAACCAATGGCTTCCATAGGGACTTCTGTGTTGCAGTGGATTTTGGAAGAATTGCAGCTGCTGGTCCAGGATAAACCATTCTGCATCTGCTTGCAAGAAAGCATTTTAAAGTCACAGACACACCTACATTACGAGGCTACCACATATACAGACGATACTACTGTAGGCGGGGCTAAAGGTGGAGTGGCTATTTTTCGAAAGTTTTCTCACCGTTTACTATCACAGTGCGTTCTTTGTACGTGCCCCCCATGACTCTTTGGATGTGGCCACACTGGCAGACCTCTTCCAGGCACTCCCGTGCCCATTCCTTCTTGTGGGGAACTTAAATGCCCACAATGTGCTGTGGGGCTCGGCTACTACTTGCTCTAGAGATAGGCTGATCGAGCGACTCGTCCATTCTGAGGATATCTGCCTTCTGAACGCAGCTCAGATGACTCACTTTTTCACAGCTACAGGGTCTTTTTCAGCTATTGATCTTTGCTTTTGTTCCTCAGCTATTGCAGATTCAGTTCAGTGGGAAGTGGCTCCAGATTTACATTCTAGTGTCCACTTTCCAGTGTGGATTCGTCTGCCACCTAGGACAGTGACCAGCAGGAGCCTACACAGGTGGATGATACAAAGGGCAAATTGGTTACAGTACAGTTGACAGGCTATTTTTGAACCAAAGGATTGTGTACAAGAGGCGGTGGCCCATATCACTCATGAGATCCAAAGGGCTGCTGCAGAGTCCATCCCCAGGTCTAGTAACCACCTTGGGCGATGGCCTGTACCGTGGTGGAATGATGACTGTCGATTGGCAATCAGGGCTAGACGGACAGCTCTTTGGAACTTCAAACGGTGTCCAACTACAGACAATCTTCATGTCTTGGCACATGCAAGGCGAGCGATCAAAGAACGGAAGAGGGCTTCCTGGAGGGAATTCACGATTTCCATTAATCGGTCCACTTTCGCTGCGCACGTTTGGGAATCAATAAGACGGATTTCATGCAAGGGTAGTCCACATTCCCTTACGGCCTTGTCAAATAATGGGGTCTTGGTAGACACGCCAGAAGAGATGGCTCACGTTTTAGCCGAGCACTTCTTTACTGTTACTAAGTCATCCAGAGAAGCTCCTGCTGTTCAGGTATTCCGTTGGACTGCAGAGATGAGGAAGCTCAATTTTTTCTCACGTAATGAAGAAGTCTGCAATCTTCCATTCTCCATGTGGGAACTGGAATCAGCTACATCTGCAGCCAAAGACACTGCTCCAGGACCTGATGAGATCCGTTATATCATGCTTCGTCATCAAAGGAAGCAAAAGGTCAGCTCCTCTCTTGTTTCTATCAGATTTGGTTTGATGGACAGTACCCCACGACCTGGAAGAAGGCAATCTTAATTCCATTCTGGAAACCAGGTAAGGACCGGAGCGCCCCTAACAGTTATCGGAGTGTCGCCCTAACTAGTTGTATGGGTAAAACTCTTGAATGCATGCTCAACCGCCGCCTTGCCTGGCTGCTCGAATCCCAAGATTACCTGAGCTGCTCCCCATGTTGTTTCAGGCTCTACCGTTCCACTCTTGACAACTTAATTCTACTGGAGACGGCGATACAGGAGTCCTTCTTACGCCGAAACCTTTTAGTTTGTTTGTTTTTTGACCTCGAAAAAGCATATGACACTACTTGGAGGAACAACATCCTTCGCCAACTTCATGAATGGGAACTACGTGGACGCCTGTTGCTTCTGATCCAATCCTTTCTCGAGGACAGGCGTTTTCGTTATCGCATTGGCGATGCCATATCTGATGGCTAAGTTCAGGAGAATGGTGTGCCCCAGGGCAGTGTCCTCAGTGTTACATTGTTTGCCATCGCTATCAATGGCATTTCCTCTGAAGTCAGGAGCCCTGTCAAAGGCTGTTTGTTTGTGGATGACTTTGCAATCTTCTACACTTCCTCTGATCTTACGACGACGACGTGGCAGCTGTAACTGACCATTAGGAGGCTGGAAACCTGGGCCCAGACAACTGGTTTTCGGTTCTCACCTGAGAAGACTGTGTGTGTCAATTTTAATCGTGCTCGTCGGAGTTTTAACCAACCAGAGCTTACAATGGGGTACCTTATTTTACTTTTTCGAGACACAGTGCGCTTTTTGGGTTTATTATTTGACTCGAAATTAACATGGCTCCCACACCTGAAATACCTGCAAACAAAGGGCTTCCAGTTGTTGAACATTTTGAAATGCCTTGGCGGAAAAACATGGGGAGCTCACAGGTCCCGCCTCCTACAGTTTTATAGGGGATTTGTTCAATCACATTTAGACTATGACAGCGCAGTCTGTGGATCGGCCCGTCCTTCCTACCTCCAGATGTTAGATGCTGTCCACCATGTGGGCATTCAGATATCAACTGGAGCCTTTTGGACCAGCCCATTTCAGAGTCTGTGTGCAGAGGCTGGTGAACCACCACTCTGGATTCGGCGACGTATCCTTTTGGCTCGACAGGCGCTGAAAAACTCAGCGTCACCCCAGTCGTTGGCATTTAGTTCAGTGATCCAACCCGCCTTCGAACGACTATTCAGGAATCGGCCCCACGCGACCCTGCCATTTGGTATATGTGCTACGGCCTGCCTCAAGGATCTGGATATCTCGGGCATGAAGATACACACCCAGGGATGGAACGCACTGCTGCCTTGGTGTCTTGTGAAGTTTGTGGCGTGCAGCTTTCAGTTCAGCATATTGTGGCTCTGTGTGTCCTGTATACTGATAATAGAGCAGCCCTTGGTGTCGCTGGAGATCTTCCCACCGTCCTCATAGGTACCGATACCAGTGTTAACAGAGTGGTGAAATTTTGTGAACTATCAGGCCTCGTCCCTAAACTGGTGGGGAAGGGCGGCAGACATTAGTACGTTATAAACTGCTCTGCATGTGGGGACAGCCTCCGTCCCCATCCATGAGACTTCATGTCGAATTTTCGTCAGGGCGCTGATGACCGTGATGTCGAGCGCCCCTTCAACCCAACTCATCATCATCATCATGTTCACTGCTTTATGCTCAATGTCAATTCAATCACCACTCCTGCTGTTGTTGTTTCCACCTTCAAGTATTGGTTTTATAATGGTTTTATATTTCTTGTTGCTCAGGCTTTTCGTGATCTTGTGAACACCAGTCATGTGCAGGTTTTCACAGTACGTTTCTCTATCATTAACTGAATAATTTATAGATTTTTTGGTAGGCCTTAGGAAAATACGATTCATTAAGCTGGGTGTTCTCTCATACCGTCTATCACCAATCTGTATTGTGTCTTCAGTTACAGTTATAAGGTGTGTAACCAACATGTGCGGTCTTCCCTGCTAACGCCGAATGTTCTATCTATCTGACCGGCGGTTTGACAAATAATGAATTCATTAATGGCAACTTCCTCGTTATCGTGTGTTTTTGTTTTTACTGAGAGCTGTTGTGGAGATTCAGTAAATGGCTTAAAGGTCTCTCTTAGTGCCTGCTGTTGATCCATATGCCCTAACCTCAGCAGCCACAGTTTCTCACGAACTGCTTTACGTACCTGAATCACTTTCTGCTTCGTTGACATCTCAGTGTATATAATAAGACCTCTCTGCAACATGAGGCTTTATATATCCGTTCATTTTTTTCCTCCTCTTACTATGATCCTGATCGCCCTTCTCAACAACAAGGAAGTCTACATCTGTTTTCTCCTGAATAGCACCGACCTTTTCAGTTAAGTCAGTTACTTTCTTACTGACTTGATTAACTAACTCATTTAACGCATTCACCATTCTCAGAAGTCTGGTAATACGTCTCTAGTTCCCTGCGCATACCTGCAACTTTATGCGCCATAGCCTGAATTTTCGCATCCATGTACAGGCGAATGTTCTGTCTGTATACACCGATCCTCTCGGGTTGAGAGGTAGACATACGCTCGAATTTGTCCATGGTGTAGCATAGACTGATGTACTAATCTCTCTTACCATGCTACATATGCAAAAACTCTTGAAAGTTTCGCCTGTACCTACCATCACTCTGTTTTCTTATTTTATCAATAACGAGAAACCCATACTGTGAATGATTCCAGCAATCTGCACATATCTTTATAAAATCATTGAACGACATGGGTGTTCCGACATGTGCCTGGTAAATGTGTTTTAAATTCAGGTTGTCTTGTTTGAAGGCTATAATGAAGTTGTGTTATCTCTAACCAACTCTTTGGGGATTCTGAAATATGTTTGACTTAGATAAAACAAATCAGCACCCATATGAAGGCCGAAACAGAAATATTTTCGAATTTGGTCTTGGTTTTCCACAGAAACATCATCAAATATGAAGACGGTGTTTGGCTTTGCTTTTTCAGGTGGAGGGATATCGCCGCTTTCACTGAATGTCGTGTATGTAACACCACTTACACCACGCAATATCTCCTGCAATATCTGATACTTGAGTTGAAACAGTGTTTTTGAGAATACACAAATATGTTCAGATCGGACCCCATCTACATGTGTTAGCAGAGTCATGAGGACGTTAGTCTTCCCACAATTGGATGGACCTACAATAATTGCTCGTGTATTATCAGGAAGGAGAATTCCATTCTTCTTGTTCTTCTTCAGATCTTCATTTGCATCTTCGCAGGACCAGTCACTGACAACAAAATATTTGTGGTGAGGGTGCTTCAACCAGCCCACCATGATACTAACTGCGTCAGGAACAGACAAGTAGTTGACATATATAAAAAAATATATTTGAAAGTATAGTAATAGTATGTGTAGCCCCTATACTTCCATCACTTAACCGACTGAGCTACATTGACTACACAGAAATAACAGCTACATACTTTATCAATGAATAGTAACTTGATCAATGCTCATCTCAGTAACATGCATAGCATTGAAAAAAATTAATAATTGTAGTACTTTGATTATAATGACAGATGTATGATATAAAACACAAACACGGATTTAGATTATACATAAATTATTTATTTAAAAATCATACATGGGGTGTAGTATTTCAGGAATATCATTACAATCTGTATGTATCTTCTTTTTCGCACCTCTCAGTGTTTGCCAAATAAAGCTTTTTGACAAGCAATAAATTCAGTACGTATCTCACTCAAACCAATAGATGACTCACAGTACTCAGGTTTTTCACACACACATTTAATGTGTTTCTCTTTAGGTTTAGCGTTAATGTGCGAACAAAAGTGTCGCTTTAAGATCGTCAACATGTATACTGTGCACATGTAGGGAGTTTACAACATCATGTTATGCAGAGTCTATGCTAGGCAACCATAGATTCAGTCTGTCCAGTGCAAGACATATGGCAGTGTCCAGATTGTATAACTTCATAACTGAGGCATGTCTTAGATAAACACAGTTGTTACCCGATTTTACACATAATGCACAGTCATCATAAAATGTTGTAATAGAATGTGTCACTCCAGTAAGGTGAATGTCTGGGGGAGAATGAGTTGCATAATACTCTGTAGTCATATGATGATTGATGTAACGTTCTGCACAACATATTTCATCCCAGTCGAACTCAGGAATTGGCACTTTTAAAACATTCGGATACATTTTCAATCTCCATCCTCACATGCAACCCCCAGACATCATGTGCTTCTATAGCAATGTTCACACGTTTCGATTGACTGGGAGTTAAATTGTATGTGGAGGTGAAAAGCGTAGGTGCACTCGACACCTTCTTATCCACAGTATCTGCACTCTGTGGGTGCGCTATTACAGGGATGTTCTGCTGGGATGGGTCATATGTTGGTGACCAGTACTGACCTCCATCTTGTTGTTTAACACTGCCAGCGACAGCATTTGTTATGCTGGGGGCAGATCACGTGTCCTCATCACATAAATCGATGAGTGGTACGGACAACAGCAGCTCCTTGTCCTGCTCCAACAAGTGGGCTATGTGTGCTACCAGATCCCACATGGTCACTACTGGTTCAGACGTGCTGGAGGCGGTTGTTGTATGTTTCGACGAGATGGCAGGTGAGGTTGCTACAGGTCTGGATGTGTCAGCAGAGCTAGGCATGTTGGTGCTCAACCCTGTTGAACGAAGATGAGGAAGCATTAGATATGGACCAAGAAGTTAAAACTTTGAATAATAATAGTAATAAGGCTAACCAGAGAGAATGATATGACATGGGATACTTCCTATTCCGTTTAATCCTGTTCTGCATGACAGTGCTGGAGTGCAACTGCTGTTGACACTTCATGGTTCTTCTTCTTCTGCTGATTGACTGAACAAGACTGAGGCCCCGGAGCTGCTGAGCCTCACCTACATCTCCTACAATGACATCACCAGATACTTCCATCCTACTGGCAGAAGTCAAACACGTGCCTGGATTAAGGTTTCCTATTGGTTCCCACCATTTCCCCCGCCCCAGAACGTCATCAGCTGATGTCACGATAATGCCCTCTGGTGCCGGTACTGGGTACTAGGTCCAGACCTTGTGGTGAATACACTGTTTACCACCATCTTGGATAACAGTACTTGCGTCATCATCTGACGTCACGGTAGCGCCCTCTGGTGCCGGTACTGCGTACTATGTCCAGCCCTCATGGTGAATGCATTGGTTGCCATCATCTTGTATTACGGTACTTGCGTCATGACCGCCATCTTGGACGACAGTGCCCTCTGGTGATGGCACTGTGTACTAAGTCATTTGGAGTCCGGACCTCATGGTGAACACACCGGATGGCCGTACTGCTTGAAATTGTTTAAATAACGACTTATATCCAAGTCCTTTTCCCACGAATCCGTAGGAGGAGGTGGCAGCCGGGTGACTGAGGTTAGTACAAGTGTCCTTTCTTTCGCGCCATTTTCTTAGGTTATTAGAGATACGCAAATTGACATTTGTTTACTGCCGAAATTCAAATTTGGTACCAGTTCATAGGAATAAGTGGTGGTCGGATGACTTTGGTTAGCCCAAGTAACCTATCTTCCTGCGACTTTCTTAGCATAGTAGAGATAACCATAGTCCTGTTGGAATTTTAACATCCTGCCATTTTTCTAGGGGAGGGGGCCGTGTCACTTTCCTGCCAAAATTCAAACTTCCCATAAAGCTGTCATCTTGATTGACGTCATCGCCGCCATCTTGGATGCATCTGGCAACAGTGCCGAGTGGGCTCGTGTCTGCTTTGTCCCAATACTGCCATCATCTTGCTGAGTTTCCTCTTCTGTTACCTCCTGTTTTACAGGTATCGTGGTCTTACCATCCTCTTACTATGGACATAACTCTCCAGATCACGATTTACAGTCTGCTTGAACTTTGCCCATAATCCCTCTACGTTCACCTTACTGAAACTAAGTGAAGTCATTTCACTCTCTAAGTGAGATGCTAACAGCTGCTTTTCTGCCCTGTCTAGCAGACAATCTCCTAGCTTGGTTGACTAATTTATTAACTTTCGTAACCATAGTTGCTACAATGATATCATGATCAATACCCATTTGTATACTGAACTGTCGATAAGATCTGGCCTATTTCTTGCTACAGTGTCTAAGATATTTCCATTGCATGTGAGCTGCCGACCTGGCTGCTCAAGACAGTTTTCAGAATACGTATTCAGAAGTATATCACACGACTGTCTGTCTGACACCCCCCCTCCCCCCTTGCAGTGAAACCATAGACATCCCAGTCTATTCTTGGTAGTTTAAAGTCGCCTCCAACTAGTATTGCATGAGCTGAGTATTTACGTCCTATTGACCATAGACTTTGTTTGAATGGCTCTAGAAACGCCACAGTGGAATCAGGTGGCTGGTAAAAACATCCAACAATTAGCCTGGTTTCATCTACACCTGTTATTCGCAACCAGGTAACTTCACTATTGCACTTCACTTCGACATCAGTAGAACAGACTGTCTGGTACTGTGTCACCGTCGATTTTGCTTCTCAATTGCCGCAGGTACTGGTATGGTTTGTGATCCCTGATGTCTTTCTGCGTCAGGATTTGGCAGAGACATTCTCATTGCAAAGTGGTTACACAACGGATGAGCTCTGCTTTGATATGCTCGTTCGAACCTCTCTCTGGTGTCAATGTTATCAGATCTAGCACTGCAGTTGTGTCCTGAGGGGCAAGTTCGCTCACAACCAGCTTGAGCATTGTGGCGTCGGTAACTACTCCCAAACAGAAGAAACTTGCTTCGACCTCAGTGAACAGAGTGCAGGGTAGTGAGGAGAGAAAGGTGGTAATCATACAGTGAGCGTGAACACAGCAGGGTTGATAGGTAGGTGGTTTTCTGTCATCTCATATTATGTTTAATAAAATCTTACATAATATAGGTGATAATCATATCGGGGTCATCACTTTGGCCATAGTGCTGAGTTTGGCCCATCCAAATGGTTAGCCTCCCTGTTTAGACTAGAATAAATAATGCACAGTTTATGTAGGTTACGGAGACTGAAAGGAACTTTATTCTCAGAGTCGACAAGCTACTACAGTATGTCGTTAAATGTAGTGAAAGCATAATGAGCCAAAGATAGAGAGAGAATAAGCTTGACTTTTTATCTGTAACTGAGCTGTACAATGAGAAATCGTGAATCGCAATTCTCTAACAGTAAAGACATGGAGAAAACATAACACAGACATTCAGTGATCTTTTCACAACCTGGATGTAGAAGTCTGTTCTCTGACTATAGAACTGCAGCATGTCTGTAGATTCATGTTCTTTGCGTCGTCCGCCATGTTGGAGTTTGGCAAACAAATTTCCATCGGCTTGTACACCACAAAAAATTGCAGAACTTTATGTCAACATGTGATGTAATAGACTGATGTAGGAGAGTTCTAGTGACATTTCCTAGCAGCCATATTGTAGTTTGTCAAGGAACGAAATATGAGCATCCATGGCTGTCACGATAAGACAACTGAAGTTCAATACCCAGGTAGTATAAAGACAGAGATCACTGCATAGTGCATACATTGCAACACACAAAGAACAAAGAACCACATCCAGTGATCTGAGCATATCAGTTATGGCTCAACACAGCGCTCCTGGCGGTCGGCGCGGGAACTGAATTGACGGCGCGAAATCAAACATTGCGGCACAACACACGAGTCAAACCAGTGATTTCATGAGATGATTGTGTCAAACACTCGCACACTACATTGAAGACTGCACAGAACTGTCGGCGGCCGCGGTTGCTACAAGATCATTAGATTCAGAAATCGAGCTAAGTTTGGGAAGGAAATCAGCCATTTCCGTTTTCTAAGAACCCACCCAAACATTTACCTTAAACAATTTACAGAAACTATACAAAACTTAAATTTGAATGGGCTGGCAATGTTTTTAACCACAGTCCTTGTGAATACGATTCCAGTTACTTACCACTACACTACTTCACTCGGTAAATTTATGTATTGCTGGAGGATTATCGTGACTGAATAAGAATGGAAATTGAAATACTATCACTCATTATGTATCACTTTTTATTTTACAAATGACATAGTGATATTTTAACTATTTTGTTGTTTCTATTGAGTAAATGTTTTGTTTGTAGTTAAACTTCCTAAGAAAAAGTTTGGAACTTTCCTTGCTGGTATACCTTATGAACATGATGAAAATATCTTAGAAGAATCATTTAAATAACTCGTATTGGATGTTGTGAATAAATCAGGACTAGTTATTCCTGAGAGCTACAATGATGAAATGGCTTTGAGTTGTCATTAATGTACACAGATCATCATAGATAATTTGAGACAAATTTATTTTGTTTATTGTTAAACCAGTTACTTGAATCTGAATAATAATAATAATAATTTTATTTTCATTAGGCCATTGCAGTAATAGACTGTGGCACACACATAGTACGGTACATTTAATAATTAAAAGAAATATCAGGCTAGTCAGAAAATGGACTTTAGATTTTTTTGCCTCAGTGAGGCGCTGAAGGTTTTTTCCCTTCTCAGGAAATGCTTCAACTTTCTAATACAAATTGTAATTTTTTTGAATTTTAAAGAAAAAACTATGCAAGTGTACATGAAAATAGAAATTTACATGTAGATTGCCTGAAGAAAACTGAGATTACATCTCAAAAAACTATTAGAGTTACACAAGAGAGCTAAGTGTTAAAGCAGCTATATAGAATTTCAAATTAGCTGTCTGCCACGTGCCACACGCTGATGTATTCTACGAGGTTTCTGTGGTACTTAATAATTAGCTTATCTCAATTTCAGTATCTTATATCTGATCAACTACAGTCTAAATTAAATATATTATTTTATAGAATACGGTAAATTTTGTGCCAAAAGTCTTGATATTACCAATTTACCACAGTCACTCGTTTGTGAAGTTTGTAGTTTGGCTGCACTGTTCTCCGGAACCATTGTGGTATGTCTCTGGTCTACGCCATATTGTGCAGTTTTTGATCTCTGTTTGATGGTGGTAGGAACTCAGTGACCATGAGGTAAGTGATGTTGGATAATTTTTCGAAGAGTAGAAACAACATGTTTGCTTTAGCTGCTAATTTGTTATATACGTTTTGCACGTACCTGTGTGTCTATAAATGTTTCTCGATCTGTTAGAGTTTAACGCACTGATAAGTTATTTTTCAAAGATGTCTCTTTGCCACATGGACGGTTCTTATCGACTGATCTATTACATCTCGTTAAACAATATGCATGAAGCGGCGTCATTGCAGCTATAAATTAATTAAAGGCGGCATGATTCATAAAATGCTTTATATGAAAGTTTGCAGGAAGTGTTGATACGTGTGACAAGATGGGTATTGCGCCACGTAAAGTAATGCAGCATTAGAAGTAAGGTTATGTTTTAATAACAATGCCCATTTGTTTACCCAGACTTGCATCAGTAGTAAAAAAATAGTAGTAGTAGTAGTAGTAGTAGTTTTTTTACAAATTTTGTTAAGCCTTTGTCGGGTTGGATGTAGTCAAATATGTAAGCAGAAATTGATTTCGTGCATATATCTTCCAACTGATGCGGTTGCAGACAATATGATGTCAGTGTTAAGAGAGTAGTTACTTCAGGCAGCCGTGTATCACGCAATATAAGGTAAAACACTTGCGTAGGGTAAATATACACGAAAGAGTATCTGGTCGTGTACTTCGAGTTTGCAACTGGCCGCGGTAACCTTCATTTTGTTTGCTGACAGTCTAGATTTTGTTACATTCGTTTTTTATGTAAGGCTGATAGTCTGTTGACGGTTATTAATGAAAGTGGTATTCGTATCGAAGTTTACCTGTGGTATAAAGCTCTCTACTTCTGTCACCATGTTGGATTTAATTATTTAAGACAGCTTTGGCGATTATGTACATTTTGAATTATTTTATTTTTCAGTTCCCTAAAACTCCAGAAGAGGCTTGCCGCCTCTGTGATGCGATGTGGTAAAAAAAAGGTGTGGTTGGATCCTAATGAAATCAACGAAATTGCAAATACCAATTCCAGTAAGTGATAGGTTTTGCAGTGTAATTTTGGGAACTTGGACAGAGAAAATTGTTGACAAATGTAAAATATTTAATATTTTTTACAGTTTGTGTAAATATTGTTGTTATGTTATAGTGTAAACAGTTTATTAACTCTGTAGTACCTTTAATTTGTACTTTGTTTGTAGGGCAAAATATAAGGAAGTTGATTAAAGATGGTTTAATCATAAAGAAGCCTGTTGCTGTTCACTCACGTGCGCGTGTTCGCAAGAATACAGAAGCGAGGAGGAAAGGACGTCACTGTGGATTTGGAAAAAGGAAAGGAACAGCTAATGCTCGTATGCCACAGAAGGTTTGTGGTGCATAGCTCTGTTGAATGTAGTTTTTGTTGCAATTTTGATTTTGTAAATTTTTTCATGCTGTAAGATAATGACTTCACCATTACCTGCTCAGCTTTATTTTGCAACTTCTGTTGTATACAGCAGGTAATTTCTTTTATCTTAGCAGTTTTGTAGACTGCTGTCAGTTTTTTTTAGGTCATTCTTTCACCTGTTGTACTTGACCTCCTGACTTTCAATATTATTTAACCTTGTTTTGAGGTTTTACACTGAAATTGATGCTGTTGATGCAGATAATGTAGCTCAGCTGCTGCTTTTGCACAATGGCTCAGTATCTTGTTAACATATCATTTTTGGCTGCCCAAATGAGTTTATGTATTTTTAGTTGCTTCACGGGAATGCTTGGCTTGGGTTGTTCCTTTAAATTGTTTTATTTTGTCAAACATCCAGTTGATGCCCCACCCCCTCCCTCCCTATTGGGGTGTTTGTATAATTGAGGTAGCAGAAAACTTAGTGTAGTTTAGAGTTCATGATACCCTTGACGGTTGCATGTATGTTTCACTTTGATTTATAAGGTACATAGCTATATGAAGGCAGGCTGAACATAACATGTACTTGGAGAATGACTGGTGATTGGAGAGGTCAGTTATATGTTCAAGCCTATTCTAAAAGTCAATAGTTTATGGGGAATCCAATCAGACAATAGAGCAGATGCTCTGTACCATTCAGATTGTACTAATTTGTCTGTCCAGGAAACTAGTCTCCTGCATTTTAATGATTATTTGATTTCCTGTGGTGTTCACATTGAGTAAAAGCTTGTACTCTACAGTGCAGTCTGTGAAGGAGCTCACCAACTCAGCTTTGTGCTTTGTCTGCTGGCACATAAAAATTCAATAAAAACACACTTTTATACCTGAAATTGGATAAAAGATGCTAGAATACCAGTGTTACTTTCAGGGCTCTGTCTGTAGTTTGTAATAATATCCATTCTGTAGCAGTCTGTTTCAGTATTTAAAAGCCTGAAATCTATAGTCATGTTTACACAAAACATTTTATACTACTTTGTGTCATTTAAAAAAATACTGATGGTTTGTCATAGATTTGACAGTTCTAACTCATAACTGTGTCATGTTTGTTTCATAGTACAGTAGTGGAATGTTCAGCTAGTGTCACTAATTATGACACACAGAATGTAAAAACATTGCAATTTTACAAAAATGTTGTACTTAGTAAGGGAAGGTAACAAAAGAGAAGATAATTCAGGTGCTGAATCATTGATAGGTGTGTAAAAAGGGAAAACCTATTATATGGATTGATCTACTTCGTTAAAGGAGCCAGTGTTAGTTATTTTATTTTGCAGACCCTGTGGATCCAGCGGATGAGAGTTCTGAGGCGACTATTGAAAAAGTACAGGGAAGCAAAGAAAATTGATAGGCATCTTTATCACCAGCTGTACATGAAGGCAAAAGGTGAGAAACAACTTGATAAGTCATCAGTGATAAACTATTACTAAAAATTAAAGATCCTCATACGTATGTGTGATGTTGCGTTATATTGCATGATCTAGTTGATGGTTAAAATCAATGCTAGATGTGCTATGTGAGTAACTTATTCGTAAATCATTGGACTTGCATCATTCGTATTTGTACGAAACTGATATGTCAGTGCCAGTTTTTGAGCAGATATGCCCTCACATTTATCAAAACACTAGCACAAGTTATCCTAAATATTTACCATAAAAGATATAACACACTTCTATGCTCATTAAGTGGCTGAAATAAATACGTGCAGATGCATGGAAGCATGGATTATGGTGCAAATGCATCTCTCTAGCTCAGGGATGGTCAACCTTTCTTTACTTACCACAGACTTCAGTATGTCTGCCAATAGCAAAATTTGCTAACCCCTCACTGGTTCCACAGTAGTGGTTATAAAGTAAGGAAGTGATTTGATTTTGAAAACTTTTTAAAAGTTAAAATGTATAATAGTAATTATTCTTACGTACCAAATATTTTGTCAGAATTGCATGAAAACTTCATGAAGTTTTTTAAAAACCCTTACCACCCACTATGAAAGTGGGAATGCCGAGTAGTGGGTGGTAGGCCTGCTGAAGCCTCATGTTTTTGAACCATATGGATTTCAAATGTGAGTGTTCAGTTGTTTAGAAAACGTTTCATTAAAAATATTTTTAGAACATCACTGTTACTGCAAAGAAGTCTACAGATATTGCAAAGATGAAGGCAGTATGCACTCAAATAGCTAACATTCTTCTTCAAAAAATAGTTTTGGTATAGTTTTCATAATAAAAAATTTTTTATGCACCAAAAATCTTGCGGATTATTTCAGGCATTGCCAGTGCAGTTATTACCTTCTGCTTCAGTGATGTGTACTTCTGATTGGTATCAATTATTACAGAATGTGTCACGAACCTGTGTGTGTGTGTGTGTGTGTGTGTGTGTGTGTGTGTGTAGGCAGTGGGTCCATTCACCATTAGTCGGGAATGTACAGGGCAAGCCAGAAGGCCATTAACATTTGAAAAAGTACTGATTTCAGAATGTGTGTGTGTAGAGAAGTAAAACTTGACATACATGCCAGAAATAATACAGCCTTTTATTGAAGCCAATAGTTGAGTACAGACACCAGCAAACATGTGGTCATGGACGGCAACATATTAGTGACACTGCATGAGAATCATTTACTAAACAAGCTGCCCGAGAGGGAGTTGGAGGCATCCGCAATTGTGGCATGTTGACTTAACCACAGAAAGCAATGTTCTGAAGTTTTACTATCAGAAAGGAGAATCGGCTAGTGCAGCTTCATGAGCCAGTCACCATAATAATGGGATTTGAATGATTGAAAGTTCTGTGACAAGTGTCAGCAGGAAGAAAATCATAACAGTTCGAAATAATAGGTTCTTTATAGATGATTGGCCCTCAGTGGGTGACCACAGACTAGTGCTACTGCTGCATGGACTGTTCAGGAAGAAATGGAGACTTTGGCGAGTTGTTTTGTGCACGGTGAAGTCAACACTAATGATTTCATGCATCACACTGGCATTCTATGCACTACTGTTTGGAGACCACTGAGGCATTACCCTCCAATGTTGTCCATACAAAAATTCAGCATTGTCTTGAACTGATAGCCTCTGATTTTGTAACGACAAAGCCTGTTTCACTCTGACTTTCGTCAGTTCCCATTAGTGCAGAATTTGGGCTAATGAAAATTTTGGAACTGTTGTGGAAACTCCGTTCCATGATGAATTGCAGTGTGGTGTGGATTTCCGTCAATCTTGATCGAACCTTTTTTCTTAGAGGAAATGCAGGGTGCTGCTTTTCAAATTGTGACTGGTGCGAGGCATGCAGATATGTTACAGAATCGCATCATTCCTTGCCTGATTGATGAAGCACCTGCTGTGATAAAGCACCTGCTGTATGGTACGACTTTCATGTCAGGCAGCCCTCCACCCAATATTACTACATATGTGGAAATCTTGTGTGCACATTGATGAGGATCGCTTGCTGAGCCACCACTTCTATCCTGCTTGGCATCCCAGGTCCGTAGACCTCAGTCTTCGTGATTATTGGTACGTTGTCACATGTAGCCGAAAGTTTCCTGCTCCTGACGTCATCAGGGATGTTAACGACTTCATCTGGTAGCAATTTCCCAACATACATAGTGATATACTGTACAGTGATGTCGCAACATTGTCGCTTTACAGCAGACATGTTGAGCATGTTATAAAGTACATAATCTTTGCTAAAAATCAATTGTTTTGCTAATTATTGATAATATAAATGGATAGATAAAAATGTATAAGGGTCATTCAAATGAAACCCAGTCACTAAGTAATGGTAACTATTTTACTAACTCAAAAATGTAGCTATATGCAGTAAGCATACTCAAAAACAGTTGACAAAACTGTTGGCACATTTGTCCCATTGCGACACATTGCGATCCTTGAGGAAGCTAGTAGGCTGCCGTCGGTCCAGGACTTGACCCAGTTGCACACTTCGTTGTTTGTTGCGAATTGGCACCTGTGACAGTACGCAACAGAAAGCCATATTCCTCCTCTTGATACTTTTACAGATATTCCTTTTAATTAAGACAACAGTAAGTTTAATTATAGATATTTTGAAAGTGATAAAAAGCACACACAGATAGAGTGTGTGTGTGTGTGTGTGTGTGTGTGTGTGTGTGTGTGTAGAATTTGCCACAGTTCTGGAAATGTCTCATTTTGTACATAGTACGGAAAGGTAGATCTGAATTGCTGTAACTAATTTACATTTTACAAGAGTAACTTTGGACTAAAATTGTTTCATAGGTAATGTTTTCAAGAACAAGCGTGTGCTGATGGAGTTCATCCACAAGAAGAAGGCGGAGAAGGCTAGGACAAAGATGTTGAAGTGAGTACAAGTCTTAAATGACAATGAAGTTCAGTGAAAGATTGTGTCCCTGTGCCTCCTAGAATAATGTGGGGCCTACAGTGTAGTTGATGTTGTGGTGATAGTACTAAAGGTTCAGGAGCTGGTATTATCATGCTTCAGTAACATTAGGTAATGCTAATTGGAACAAAGGCAGATTGCATCAACCTTGGTTTCATAGATCAGATCCTTTAGTAATAAATGGCTGTTTCCGATAAGTATATATAATTACACGTTCTTCTTACAGGGATCAAGCTGAGGCCAGAAGGCAAAAGGTGAAAGAGGCACGTAAACGTCGTGAGGAGAGAATCAGCAAAAAGAAGCAGGAGCTGCTACAATCGTACCAACGTGAAGATGATGCAGCAACTGCAGCTGCCAAGAAATGATGCATTTTCTTAATTTTCTTTCAGTTCTGTTGTAAATTGTGGCTTTTTGAGAAAAATAAATGTCCAAACTACTAGCCACGGCTACGAAGAATTCTTGTACAAAATTGGCTCTTACACATTGAATTTGAATAACAATGACACCGGCAAATATGGACTAACATGTTTGGTAAATTTTTATCTAATTGGTGGTATATGTTGATGGATTTGATACGCTACATAATGTGAAGCCAATTATGGTTGCAGCAAATTAATTATAAATCATATAAGGGGTATTGTACAAGTCACTTGACTCTTTAAAATTCTCAAATTTCAATATCTAAAAAACACTTTGATTTGAATTGAGTTTATGTTGGTACCTTAACCCTAATGGTGAAACAAGAACTAGGTGGGATATTTACCTGTTGTCATTTCAACTACACACATTTACAGAAATCAAAGCAGACTGTAAGTAGCACTTCATATGAAGACTACACTCATTAGTAACGAGACAATTTGATGGTAAGCAGTCTAAAATAAAAGTGCTGCAAGCCAGTGAATTTTTCCTCTTGAGGTGTGTAAATTACAGCATGTCAGTTTTGCATAACCAGTGAAAGGTTAGAGTATGTGCTGTGTATTTTGATTGCCAGGACAGATCGCTGTCCTTCAGATTAATTTTGCTTAAAATGGGTCACAAAAGGGTGTTACTGCCACCATAGCTTTATTAAATATTGCAGTTTTGTTATGGTGTGTGTGTGTGTGTGTGTGTGTGTGTGTGTGTGTGTGTGTGTGTGAGAGAGAGAGAGAGCAGTTTTTTGAATTTTGAAATTAGTGAGTCAAAAGATATATCATAAGTAATACACATTTGGAATTACCTTGAACTCAATATTGCCTCTTAATATTGTACACCACAGAACTATGAGTAAAATCTGGGATTAGGACCAGTGTTCCCTCCCAGCTCCTCTTGAATGAACTGGGTTATATCCACGTAAGTGTTTGGTAGTTGCTTGAACTCACAGCTATAAGTTGTGGGGTTGGCTTGGACTGAGTGAGATGGAGCAGTGGTAAGATGCTGGACAAATATTTGTGGATTGCGGCAGTTTACATCCCCAGAAAGCTCTCCAGATTTTGGCTAAATCAGCTAAGCCAAGTGTGGCATGATACTTTTAAAAGGGCACACTATTTATTATCCCACCTTTCTTTTGCTTTGCTGTTGTCACGTCAAGTTCTAGCGTTGCTGCCTATGGATCACGGGGTCCCAGGTTAGATTTCTGGCTGGGTTGGGGATTTTCTCTTCCTGGGGACTCAGTGTTTGTTTCCATTTCTTTATCATTTGTGACAGTGGCTAGAGTGAACTGTGTAACAATTGGGACTTTGTACGGGTGCTGATGACCGCGCAGTTGAGCGTGGCACAAACCAATCATCACATCAAGCTCAGTTGACATCATTCTGCAAAACAATGTGTGTATTGCAACCATGTATCTGACGGTCATTTGTATGCCTGCAAGACCGTATTTGCCAATGACTGGACAAGTATGTGCCTTACTGCAGCCCTGTCTTGTGCTGGGACCAACAAGCTTTAGTTCATTGTCTGTTGAGACCAGCTACTATAAATTCATATTGGCCACTTAGATTTTGGTTTTTGACTGTTTGCTTATATCCTATAGAAGTTAAGCAGAAAAAAATTTTAATCTACATTTCTAAATACCTCTGACATTTGTAGTATTTTATTTGTATCCATTGCTCCCAGACTGCTGTGGGTTGTGGCCAGTAAATATTGTCCATGGAATAAATATATGGTGAACCTGTGATGTATATTCCAAATTGCTTAAACGTATCAGCAGATTTGACTTATCTGAAAAATTTGTAAATCTCGGGGAATATAACCCTTATGAAAGTCTCAGGCACTTGTGAAAGTTTAACCGTTCATTGACAGAAAGAGATTTTCATTTCAATTGCTGAGGTTCGGCTTCAGAAACAATAGATTGTTGGATCTTGTATGGAAAGCAGAATGGCACAGAATTTTGCAAATTCACATTTGAACAGTTGCATAATCAGCAATGAATATTAGGCGTTCTGTTGATTTTCACTAAGTGGAGTGTTGTACTTCGTGCCATCAATGACTAGTGTGAAGAGGTCATGTTTTAACTGAAATGGATCCTTGCAATCAAGGCTCTTGATATTACATTCTCACTAAAGTGATGTGGCACCCAAATAGTTTGCGGGTATCGAATGTAAAGTAAAACTAGCTTATATACACTACCATTATTGATTCAGAGAAATTTGGAATTTTAACTGGAAAAAACATTTAAAGTCTAATGGAAGTTTTTGGATTGTTGTTGTGGTTCAGTCCAGAGATGCATTTGATGCAGCTCTCCATGCTACTTTATCGTGTGCAAGCTTCTTCATCTCCCAGTACCTACGGCAACCTACATCCTTCTGAATCTGCTTAGCGTATTCATCTCTTGGTCTCCCTCTATGATTTTTACCCTCCACGCTGCCCTCCAATACTAAATTGGTGATCCCTTGATGCCTCAGAATATGGCCTATCAACTGATCCCTTCTTCTAGTGAAGTTGTACCACAAATTTCTCTTCTCCCCAATTCTATTCAGTACTTCCTCATTAGTTCTGTGATCTAACCGTCTAATCTTCAGCATTCTTCTGTAGCACCACATTTCGAAAGCTTCTATTCTCTTCTTGTCTAAACTATTTATCGTCCATGTTTCACTTCCATACATGGCTACACTCCATATAAATACTTTCACAAAGGACTTCTTGACACTTAAGTCTATACTAGATGTTAACAAATTTCTCTTCTTCAGAAAGACTTTCCTTGCCATTGCCAGTCTACATTTTATATCCTCTCTACTTCGACCATAATCAGTTATTGTGCTCCCCAACTACCAAAACTAATTTACTACTTCAAGCATCTCATTTCCTAATCTAATTGTTCATCTTATACCCTCCTTTTGGATAAGTCACCATTCTGCATATGATTGTAAAATGTACATGTGTGTACCATTGCATTTAATTCTTATTACTTTGTTTTTGTGCTATGAATACTTCGAAAAATTGAGGACAGGTATAGTATGCTGTAGGACACACGTGAATGAAATCTGACAAATGTTTGCTGATTTTTATTTCCAGTTAGCAGTTATTCTCATGGCAAAAATAGCCGAACCAAAATGTCTTCAGCCTTATAGTTAATGTATATGTTAAAGAATTAGGAACTTCCTATCTTTTTTTACACTATATTATCAGATTCATTGTAGCTTACATGGACACTAGCCTAGTGCAGCCAACACTTCCAAGCATTTCATCAACTGTCAAAACAGTGCAGCAGATACTTATAATTTTCATTGTTAATTTGTTATGCCATGTGAAAGAAGCCTTCTCATACTTAACAAGATCATCCACACATCAGATTTTATTCAAATTGTAAATAAAAATTACAATAAAGGTCAGAAAGAACTCAACACAAAGAATGAACAAGCCCAACTATATTACTAGATATCATACTTGATTTTTACAATATTTTCTTAAAATTTTGAAGTATGGTGTATATTAGTTGATTATAATTAAACTGTATTTAGACTGCTACAATGCGCACTGTATGATGCTGGAATATTGCAGGTATGCTCATTAACTGGTGTGCTTGTGGAATGTGCCGAAGAAAATATTAGTTCCACTTTCTATCACCAGGTGAAAATATGATTGTGTAAGCATAGAATGTAGTGGAACTGTTCTTCTCCCCCCCCCCCCCCCCCCCCCTCTTTCTTCTCCTGCCCCTTCAGTATACTCAGAGTGCACCAAGAAATGAACATACCTACAATGTTTCAGCATCCTAATGTGTACACCACTTGTACTCGGAACACCATCAGTTCATTTGTAACCACATGGTAACACAATAGTATTTCAGAACCCTTATTCGTTCTGGCTATTTTTAAGTGTTCTCTGGACAATGTACTTGGTATTAGTCTTGTTTGCAGTCATTTGAGACACACGTGCGTCTTCAAGATTGTTGAAATGCCCCCACCACCAGTTCCATGCAGGTGGGAGAAATGTTGGACATGTGGCTAATAGCATCTGTATCTTTAGTTCCCAGATGAAGGTTCCTGCATGGAAGGAACTCGACAAGTAAGCACATTGGACAAAAAATTAGTCCCCCCAAGAGAAATGTTTAATACCGTGCAATTCCAATTGTGGATTGGGTAACAGTGTGAATCTGGTTAGAAGTGAGTTCACAAAGTTGTGCAGGTGTGTCATGTCCAGGTTAAGCTACTTGCTGAAGTTTTGGTTTCACAATTCAACCAAATTGCATTGATGCTGTCAGCATGTTACTTGCTATTCCAAAATGTCCCATAGATATTCTATGGGGTTGAAGTCAGTGATTTTTGCAGGTCATTCGAGATGTAATAGGGTGGGGAGGAGTGTTCAGAAAACGGTCTCATTCTTCTAGCCCTATGAACTTTGTTGCTGTTTTTGTGTGTGTATGTGAGCAAAGACCTTTTGCGAGGTGACTGCCTCCAAACGTTCACTGCAAGCAGTTCCCTCGCTACCAGGTTGGAATGGATCTTCATCAACTGCCTACAGCACTTTTTGTCCGGTTTGGAAGCAATTTTGATTCACAAGCCATGAAATGCGTCTCCGGTCTCTGTCAACATCTTTTTCCAACCACAGTTGTGACATGTTTCCGTAGCCACATGTTACACCACTGCTTGTGGATGCATTGAACAGTTTGCCACGAAGCATCAACAGATCTAGCAGCTTCACTCACTGTATTGCCATGGGCAAGACAAAAAATTATTGCCCCTTTACTTTCTGCTTTGTCACCCATATTTACATGTGTGTCCTCTCGAAACATAAATATCTCACTGATTGCTACTGCTTTATTCTCAGAGGCAATGCACATGTGATTGAGCACGTGACTCGATTGCTATGCCATCTGTAAAGGTGATTTCAAGATTGCTGAGATGCCCCCACCAGCAGTTCCATGCTGGGGGGAGAAATGTTGGACGCGTGACTAATAGTGGCCCGTATCTTAAGTTCTCAGATGAAAGTCCCTGCATGGTATGTCCACATTACGGTGACTTAATTTTCTGTCTGGGGAGCTCATTATGCATGAAAACCATGTAAGTATTTCTGAATAATCTTGGGTGAAAGTGTGGCAATCTTTCATGCTAAAGGTAACAGCACTGTATAATATGTAATGTAAAACAAAGAATGACAGATGAGTGGCTTCTGCACTGTCAGGGGAGTTAAAATTTAATCTGGGTCCTCTATGGTAAGGGTCATGCAGATGATCATAATCAACAATTGTAGAAATATCGCTCCCAAACTTACCTCCAATGATCTACAGCCAGAAATGGATTTCTGATAAAATTAGATTGGCAACAACAAATTTCCAGATAACTATTTACAAAGAACAAGAAATTTTAAAGTCCTAACTACACTGAAGAATAGATGTGTGTACAGTTACCAATATTAAGAAAAAATGGAATAGCAGCAAATTTGCTGAAAATTGTGCCATAATAGAACGAGGGCATGCCAGTATTTAATGGCTGTAAGAAATAAGATCATATAGGAAAGAATTAATTGTGGAAGAATTAGGACAGTAATTAGAACTTTTCTGAACATGAAGAGGAAAGAGATGAATCCATGTTCTTTTATGTAGGGTTTCAGGAAGTAGTGAAGTAGTATTTATCAAATACATCAAGAAGCTCAGCAACCTAATGCAAAAGATGGAAGTGGTGTATGTAAAGAAAGTTTTTGGAGAAAACAATCAGTTGCTAATGGACTTAATGACTTTCATTAATGTAAAATAATTACTGATCCTATGAGAAGTATCAAATATATTGCAGTACTGTTTTATCATCTTCAATTGGGAATTAGGCTTACTGCTTGTTCCATCTTCAAAGGTTATTGCTGAGGCTTTGAACCCACCAGAGTTACTTCTCCCTCTAGCTGTATCTCAGCAGTTCCATCAGGCTTTCTTCTGCCATTCTGCTCCTACGTTATTTCCACCTGTTTTTGTTTTTCCCTGTTGTTGTGTTTATCTCATCAACATTCACTTCGTTAATTTGTTCATTCCTAATCTAGTGGGCGTGGAACCTTGCACTGTAAATCTGATTTATCTGCCTGTATTTTGCTATCATTTCTCTTTGTGAGGACCAGAGTTTCACTGCTGTAAAATCTTGAATGGTTAAGGGAGTAAACCCACGTAGAAAATCAGTGCTGGACAGGCTGTATAGGCTTAGAGAAGCCAACTGCCATAGAGGAGAAAACCCAGAAGGCACATCCTGCGTGCTCATAGGCACTACTGGGCTAACCCAGCAATACCCTTAAGATCAGGTAAAAAAAATATCATGTGACTGGGGCCTCCCGTCAGGTAGACCGTTCGCCACGTGCAAGTCTTTTGATTTGAAGCCACTTCGCGACTTGCGTGTCGATGGGGTGAAGTGATGATGATTAGGACAACACAACATCCAGTCCCTGAGTGGAGAAAATCTCCGACCCACCTAGGAATCGAACCCGGGCCCTTAGGTTTGACATTGTCACGCTGACCACCCAGCTACTGGGGACGGACTAACATTGGGTGACCTTGAGTTACTGGCAGTCTTCAAAGGAAATCAAATTCAGGTGAATTTCATCCAAGATACATATTTCATAAATAAACTTATAAGGTAATGAATGATTTCTATTATAGAGTTTTAGTTCAAAAATGGGTCACATCTGATCTGGACTGCAGTGTTGTAAGCCCTTCTCAGGAACACTGCACAAGGAACAGAAGACGAGTAAAATGTGAAGCTCTCTGCACTGCACCTCACCCACAAGGTTTGGAAAGCCAAGGTAACCACAGCTGTTCAAAGACAGTTCAGATATTTCCATTTGGTCCAGCTCTCCTTGTATCGATGTGCAAGGACTGCTGATATTGGGATCCTACAACTTTATAACTACTTGTGAGGGAACCACACCTGTAAATTATCCTTGCAAAGGTAAAAGAACATTTGAAACAATCACACTGGTAAAATTGGCACTGTAGTTAAATCACCGTACTTCTTGGATATCTAAGAGTATGTTTAGGCAGGTGAACATTTTCCTCCTTTATGAACAATGTGCTACAAGAGGAACCGATGTGAGGAGGACCATAGCTTACCATGCAACAGGTGTTTTATAGCAACAATCTCCATCTGAACAATCCTCCGAAGGCCGAACGGTACTGACTGACTGCCAAGTCACCCTCAGCTGACAGGTGTCACTGGATGGGGATATGGAGGGGCGCATGGTCAGCATCCCCTGGCCCCACCCGTGTTGTCAGTTTTCGTGACAGGAGCCACTACTTTTCACTCAAGTAGTGCCTCAATTAGCTCCACAAGGGCTGTGTGCCAATAGCACTTGGCAGAGCCAGATGATCACCCATCCAAGTACTAGTCAAGCCTGACAGCACTTCAGTGATCTGATGGTATCTGGTGGTACCACTGTGGTAAGGTCATAGGCGCAACAGGGCTGTACATCAGTTGAATTAATTTTATGGAATCAAATGGTAATGAAATGATTTGTTGGGAGTGTGATTCAGACCCTCATCCTACCATCCTGATTTGGGATATTGCTAAACATGGGTGAATTCTGAGATGATTCTGCAACATGTTGACTGCAATGGCCACAGCAGACCCTCATGATTGACACCATTTGACCAGTGGAACTGAAGACTGCTACCATGTGTCTGGCCTGATGGAGAAACATCCATCATTAGTGTTGTGGCAGCCGATACCTTAATAATGCCACGAGTAATTCAATTTGCCTTCTTGTCCCGTCCAATCTCACCCATTTGCTTCACCTGGTCCTACTCAAGCCACCGTCCTAGATGTTGACCTTCACCTCAGAGATAGCTACATCAGTACCTCTGTCCATATTAAACCTACTAACCACCAGCAATACCTCCACTTCGACAGCTGCCACCCATTCCATACCAAGAAGTCCCTTCCGTACAGCCTAGCCACCTGTGGTCGTCGCATCTGCAGTGACGAGCAGTCTCACTGAAGCCTTCACTGACCATAATTATCCTCCCATCCTTGTACAAAAACAAATCTCCTGTGCCATATCTTTCCAGTCTCACCACCTCCCACAGTCCGGCCACAGAGGAGCATTCCCCTTGCGACTCAGTACCATCCGGGACTGGAGCAACTGAATTACATTCACCGCCAGGGTTTTGATCACCTCACCGTGCCCTGAAATGAGAAATGTCCTGCCCACTATCCTTCACACCCCCTCCTACCATGGTATTCTGTCGTCCACCAAACCTACACAATATACTTGTCCATTATTACACAACCTCTGCTCCCAAACCCTTACCTCATGGCTCATACCCCTGTAATAGACCTAGATGCAAGACCTGTCCCATATATCTTCCTACCACCACCTACTCCAGTCCAGTCACTAACATCACATATCCCATCAAAGGCAGGGCTACCTGTGAAACCAGTCATGTGATTTACAAACTAAGCTGCAGCTTCTGTGTTGCATTCTATGTAGGCATGACAACCGACAAGGTGATCATAAGGCCGTTTCAGCATCCCTGAATATGGAAGTTAATAGGAATATAAAAAAAGGGAGGAAGGTTTATCTGTTTAGCAAGAGTAATAGAAGGCAGATTTCAGACTACCTAACAGATCAAAACGAAAATTTCTGTTCCGACACTGACAATGTTGAGTGCTTATGGAAAAAGTTCAAGGCAATCGTAAAATGCGTTTTAGACAGGTACGTGCCGAGTAAAACTGTGAGGGACGGGAAAAACCCACTGTGGTACAACAACAAAGTTAGGAAACTACTGCGAAAGCAAAGAGAGCTTCACTCCAAGTTTAAATGCAGCCAAAACCTCTCAGACAAACAGAAGCTAAACGATGTCAAAGTTAGCGTAAGGAGGGCTATGCGTAAAGCGTTCAGTGAATTCGAAAGTAAAATTCTATGTACCGACTTGGCAGAAAATCCTGGGAAGTTCTGGTCTTACGTTAAATCAGTAAGTGGCTCGAAACAGCATATCCAGACACTCCGGGATGATGATGGCATTGAAACAGAGGATGACACGCGTAAAGCTGAAATACTAAACACCATTTTCCAAAGCTGTTTCACAGAGGAGGACCGCACTGCAGTTCCTTCTCTAAATCCTCGCACAAACGAAAAAATGGCTGACATCGAAATAAGTGTCCAAGGAATAGAAAAGCAACTGGAATCACTCAACAGAGGAAAGTCCACTGGGCCTGACGGGATACCAATTCGATTCTACACAGAGTACGCTAAAGAACTTGCCCCCCTTCTAACAGCCGTGTACCGCAAGTCTCTAGAGGAACGGAAGGTTCCAAATGATTGGAAAAGAGCACAGGTAGTCCCAGTCTTCAAGAAGGGTCGTCGAGCAGATGCGCAAAACTATAGACCTATATCTCTGACGTCGATCTGTTGTAGAATTTTAGAACATGTTTTTTGCTCGAGTATCATGTCGTTTTTGGAAACCCAGAATCTACTATGTAGGAATCAACATGGATTCCGGAAACAGCGATCGTGTGAGACCCAACTCGCTTTATTTTTTCATGAGACCCAGAAAATATTAGATACAGGCTCCCAGGTAGATGCTATTTTTCTTGACTTCCGGAAGGCATTCGATACAGTTCCGCACTGTCGCCTGATAAACAAAGTAAGAGCCTACGGAATATCAGACCAGCTGTGTGGCTGGATTGAAGAGTTTTTAGCGAACAGAACACAGCATGTTGTTATCAACGGAGAGACGTCTACAGCCGTTAAAGTAACCTCTGGCGTGCCACAGGGGAGTGTTATGGGACCATTGCTTTTCACAATATATATAAATGACCTAGTAGATAGTGTCGGAAGTTCCATGCGGCTTTTCGCGGATTATGCTGTGGTATACAGAGAAGTTGCAGCATTAGAAAATTGTAGCGAAATGCAGGAAGATCTGCAGCGGATAGGCTCTTGGTGCAGGGAGTGGCAACTGACCCTTAACACAGACAAATGGAATGTATTGCGAATACATAGAAAGAAGGATCCTTTATTGTATGATTATATGATAGCGGAACAAACACTGGTAGCAGTTACTTCTGTAAAATATCTGGGAGTATGCGTGCGGAACGATTTGAAGTGGAATGATCATATAAAATTAATTGTTGGTAAGGCGGGTACCAGGTTGAGATTCATTGGGAGAGTCCTTAGAAAATGTAGTCCATCAACAAAGGAGGTGGCTTACAAAACGCTCGTTCGACCTATACTTGAGTGTTGCTCATCAGTGTGGGACCCGTACCAGATCGGGTTGACGGAGGAGATAGAGAAGATCCAAAGAACAGCGGCGCGTTTCGTCACGGGGTTATTTGGTAACCATGATAGTGTTACGGAGATGTTTAACAAACTCAAGTGGCAGACTCTGCAAGAGAGGCGCTGTGCATCGCGGTGTAGCTTGCTCGCCAGGTTTCGTGAGGGTGCGTTTCTGGATGAAGTATCGAATATATTGCTTCCCCCTACTTATACCTCCCGAGGAGATCACGAATGTAAAATTAGAGAGATTAGAGCGCGCACGGAGGCTTTCAGACAGTCGTTCTTCCCGCGAACCATATGCGACTGGAACAGGAAAGGGAGGTAATGACAGTGGCACGTAAAGTGCCCTCCGCCACACACCGTTGGGTGGCTTGCGGAGTATAAATGTAGATGTAGATGTAGACAAATTGTAGCCAAAAAACAAGTGGACCACCCTGTTGCTGAACACTCTGCCAAACATGATATCTCTCATCTCAATGACTGCTTCACAGCCCGTGCCATATGGATCCTTTCCACCAACACCAGCTTTTCTGAATTGTGCAGGTGGAAACTTTCCCTGCAATACGTCCTACGTTCCCGTAACCCTCCTGGCCTCAACCTTCATTCGTCACTGTCTTCACCCATCCAGCCCCCTCCCTGTTCCCATTCCAGCACTACACAGCCGTCGTTTCACCGCGACACCCAGTCTTTTAATTTCTTTTTATTTCTCTCCTTTCCGCTACGTGCCCCCTCCCCCCTCCGCACCTCCTCTTCTGCCCTCCGTCTAAACTGCAACACTTCACTGTTCGCCACTCCCACCACACTATCCCTCCCCCTCTCAGCCCTAGCCTCCTCCTTACCCCCACCCAGTCGCCACTCCCATCATGCACTGGTGCTGCTGTTCGCAGTGTGGTTTCAGCTCTCTGAGGCTGCAGATGTGTGTGCAAGTTGCTTTTACATGAGTGTGTGTGTATGTGTGTCTACTGCTGAGAAAGGCTTTAATGGCCGAAAGCTTTAATTGTGTGAATTTTTTTGTTGTGCCTGTCGCGACTCATACGGCAAAGACTACCAAATCCACCGGTTAGTCCCTCAGCTGTTAGGGGTAAAACCCAATGGGACTCGGGGCAAGTAAGGCTAGCAACCTGCTTCCCTGGTACTTTAAATATGATGCTGGCAATAATCAGAGCAAAATGCCTCGGACCTTTGGAGGTGACGGAGTCCCACCTCTAACTGACAAACCAGGGACTCATTAGATACGACTTGGCAAACAAATGGTAATGAGATGGGGAGCTATTAATATGAATGGGGGCGACTCTGGGAAGAAGGTAGAGCTGGCAGAGGCTGCAAGTAAGATGGGGCTGGACGTTTTAGCTGTTAGTGACATTCGGGTAAGGGGTGAGAAAGAAGAGGAAGTGGGAGAATACAAGGTCTACCTGTCAGGAGTCAAAGCAGGAATAGCACAATGCGGTGTAGGGCTCTACATCAGGAAAGAAATGGAACCCAACGTAGTTGCAATAAGGTATGTAAACGAACAACTGATGTGGATAGATTTGACAGTGTCTAGCAAGAAAATTAGGATTGTGTCAGTATATTCGCATTGTGAAGGGACAGATCAATATAAGATTGATAGTTTTTATGAGGCACTCAGTGATGTAGTTGTTAGAGTAAAGGACAAGGACAGTGTTCTGCTCATGGACGATTTTAACGCCAGGATTGGAAATCGAACAGAAGGGTATGAAAAGGTTATGGGTAAATTTGGAGAGGATATGGAGGCCAACAGGAACGGGAAACAACTCTTGGATTTCTGTGCCAGTATGGGCTTAGTAATCACAAACTCCTTTTTTAAACATAAGAACATTCACCGATATACTTGGGAAGGCAGGGGAACCAGATCTGTCATTGACTATATAATAACAGATCAGGAATTCAGGAAGGCTGTGAGGGACACACGTGTATTCAGGGGATTCTTTGATGACACTGATCATTATTTAATCTGCAGTGAAATTGGGATTGTGAGGCCGAAAGTGCAGGAGGTCAGGTCCATATGTAGGAGGATAAGAGTGGAGAAACTTCAGGATAAGGAAATCAGGCACAAGTACATAACAGCGATCTCAGAAAGGTACCAGTTAGTTGAATGTAGTCAATTACAGTCATTGGAAAAGGAATGGACAAGGTACAGGGACCCAGTACTAGAAGTGGCTAAAGAATGTCTTGGAACAGTAGTGTGTAAAAGTAGGATGAAGCAAACAGCTTGGTGGAATGATACAGTCAAGGCGGCCTGTAAAAGGAAAAAGAAGGCGTATCAAAAATGGCTACATACCAGAACCCAGGTAGATAAAGTTATGTTGAAGAAAGAAACAAAGCCAAACAGATAATTGCAGCATCGAAGAAGAAATCGTGGGAAGACTTTGGAAACAGGTTGGAGACTATGGGTCAAGCTGCTGGAAAACCATTCTGGAGTGTAATTAGCAGTCTTAGAAAGGGAGGTAAGAAGGAAATGACAAGTATTTTGGACAGGTCAGGAAAACTGCTGGTGAATCCTGTGGATGACTTGGGCAGATGGAGGGAATATTTTGAAGAGTTGCTCAATGTAGGTGAAAATGCGATCAGTAATGTTTCAGATTTCGAGGTAGAATGGGATAGGAATGATGGAAACAGGATCACATTTGAGGAAGTGGAAAAAATGGTCAATAGATTGCAGTGCAATAAAGCGGCTGGGGTGGATGAAATTAAGTCGGAACTCATCAAATACAGTGGAACGTCAGGTCTTAAATGGCTACACAGGATAATTGAAATGGCCTGGGAGTCGGGACAGGTTCCATCAGACTGGACAAAAGCAGTAATCACACCAATCTTAAAACATGGAAACAGAAAAGATTGTAACAACTACAGAGGTATCTCTTTAATCAGCGTTGTGGGTAAAATCTTCGCAGGTATTGTTGAAAGGAAAGTGCGAGTATTAGTGGAGGACCAATTGGATGAAAATCAGTGTGGGTTTAGGCCTCTTAGAGGTTGTCAGGACCAGATCTTTAGCTTACGGCAAATAATGGAGAAGTGTTATGAGTGGAACAGGGAATTGTATCTTTGCTTTATAGATCTAGAAAAGGCATATGACCGGGTTCCTAGGAGGAAGTTATTGTCTGTTCTACAAGATTATGGAATAGGAGGCAAACTTTTGCAAGCAATTAAAGGTCTTTACATGTATAGTCAGGCAGCAGTTAGAGTTGACGGTAAATTGAGTTCATGGTTCAGAGTAGTTTCAGGGGTAAGACAAGGCTGCAACCTGTCTCCACTGTTGTTCATATTATTTATGAATCATAAGTTGAAAACAATAGACTGGCTGGGTGAGATTAAGATATGTGAACACAAAATAAGCAGTCTTGCATATGCGGATGACTTAGTTGTGATGGCAGATTCGATTGAAAGTTTGCAAAGTAATATTTCAGAGCTAGATCAGAAATGTAAGGACTATGGTATGAAGATTAGCATCTCCAAAACGCAAGTAATGTCAGTGGGAAAGAAATATAAACGGAGTGAGTGCCAAATAGGAGGAACAAAGTTAGAACCAGTGGACGGTTTCAAGTACTTAGGATGCATATTCTCACAGGATGGCAACATAGTGAAAGAACTGGAAGCGAGGTGTAGCAAAGCTAATGCAGTGAGCGCTCAGCTACGATCTACTCTCTTCTGCAAGAAGGAAGTCAGTACCAAGACTAAGTTATCTGTGCACCGTTCAATCTTTCGACCAACTTTGTTGTATGGGAGCGAAAGCTGGTTGGATTCAGGTTACCTTATCAACAAGGTTGAGGTTACGGATATGAAAGTAGCTAGGATGATTGCAGGTACTAGCAGATGGGAACAATGGCAGGAGGGTGTCCACAATGAGGAAATCAAAGAAAAACTGGGAATGAACTCTATAGATGTAGCAGTCAGGGCGAACAGGCTTAGATGGTGGGGTCATGTTACACGCATGGGAGAAGCAAGGTTACCCAAGAGACTCATGGATTCAGTAGTAGAGGGTAGGAGGAGTCGGGGCAGACCGAGGAGAAGGTACCTGGATTTGGTTAAGAATGATTTTGAAGTAATAGGTTTAACATCAGAAGAGGCACCAATGTTAGCACTGAATAGGGGATCATGGAGGAACTGTATAAGGGGGGCTATGCTCCAGACTGAATGCTGAAAGGCATAATCAGTCTTAAATGATGATGATGTTGATGCCTGTCGCGACTCAGCATCCCCGCTATATGGTGAGTAGCAACTTCCCTTCTCTGGTATTGTTACATTACACCCTGGATTTTACATTATTTGATTTGAGTCTATCCTTTTTGTAATATTGATATTCCAACCTGGAGTTTCCACTGTTTGATTTACTGTTCAGGTTGACTTGCTAAATTGCAGTTATGGTTTGGGAAATGCTTTTGTTGCATTCCCTGTATGATATCTTGTTTCTAGTACACACAGTGGGTCGACACAAGTATGCATCTATCCTTGGGGGACCATGTCTACTCCTACATGCAGTTTGCTTTTCTTCGGCACAATGACATCTACTGACATGCCACACCTCACAGTGCAAGTGCAGAGTTCAGAGAGCTCTAGGACGAGTTTACAGTATTCCCCTGGCCCCAGATTTAAACCCAGTCGAAACTCGAGAATCAATCAGGCTGTTCATGCCACGGATCCTCAACTGAGAAACCTAGCACAGCTGGCTGCAGCAATGGAGTTGGCCTGGCTCCCCATCCATGCCAGTGCCTTGTAGAAACTCATTGCACATCTTGCAGTAGTTCTTGCTTCAATAGGTAGTGGTTATTCAGGCCTTTGACAGGTGGTCACATTGATGTGGCTGGACAGTGTATAACCATGTATAGTATAGAATTCATTCCTGCAGAAAGTGTACTGGTTATTTGTTTGAGGACACAGGGTGTGGTTTTACTGATTTATGGTACGTGTGATAATAATGATGTGATCACGGCAGCTCACAGTTTGATACTTACTGGAGTGACTGTCCCACTGCTGTAACTTCCTGACAACATCAAATTATCTCTGATATTCACAATAATCTTCATATAGCAAACTCCCTGCCAAGGTCCTGAAGACCTAAGGTATGTCGTCCAGCTGCTGTGTCATCCTCTACTGATCAGAGTTGTGCAGATGCAGTATGGACGGTCACATAGTCAGAAAACTGCTCTCCCAGTCATTTTGTCGACTTTCCAGATCCTGGACCTGCTATTTATCATTCAAGCAGCTTCTCAATTGGCATTATGAGGCTGAGTGTATCATGAACCACTCCTACCAGCAAGGAGCTGTATCAGGAATCGAATCCAGGTCCTCTGCATGGTTACCATCTAAGCTGACTACTCAGTTATGGAGGTGGGCAGAAAACTGTGTATGATAGATGTCCAAAGATTTAACCAAAGCCAGTGAAGACTTGAGCAGAACAATAGCTGCTGATCTAAAAAATGGTTCAAATGGCTCTGAGCACTATGCGACTTACCTTCTACAGTCATTAGAACTACTTAAACCTAACTAACCTAAGGACATCACACACATCCATGCCCGAGGCAGGATTCGAACCTGCGACCGTAGCGGTCGCGCGGTTCCAGACTGTAGCGCCTAGAACCGCTCGGCCACCCCGGCCGGCGCTACTGATCTACACCTTACTGAGTGGTTGCAAACATGGTTTAACTGAATAGAGTGCCAAGTGATGATGCTGCATTCACTTATCAAAACCAATACCAAAGCATAGCCTTTCATGTTCTGTGGATTATTTATTTGTATTATTTGGAACGAGTCATTTTACATTCACAGTACACATTCATATGTAAATATGGCTACATTCTAATGAACAACATTTTTTTTCTAAGTACTGTCCCTGCTGATCACCTTTTACACATTACGAAATGAGAAATTCTTACAGAATAGGATGAGATAAGGAGAAACTTTCTCAGTTTGTTTGCAAATCTAACCTTACTGTTTCTCGGACATTTTATTCATGCATATGCAAGCTTTTGGAGCCAATGGCTTCTTCTGCCAGAAGGGTTGAAGGGGAAAGAAAAGGACGTGAGGTTTAGGAAAAGGGGTAGAGTTGATAAAAGTCACCTAGAACCTGGGTCATGGGAGACTTACCAGATGGGATGAGAAGAAATGAATACACTGACATGGCAGAACAAATCGTCACCGAACTCCCATCATGTTTCACTCTTGTGAGTGTGCTTGACCAGAAGTTGGAAACACTGTCAAACAAGACTCATCCGACCAAACGACATTGTTCTATTGCTACACAGTCCAGGTTTTATGGTTTTGGTACCATGTTTTCCTGTTATGGTACTTTGCATCACTGATGATCAGTTTTCCAATTCCAGCTTGCCCTGTAATTTCCTGCTTGTGAAGCTCACTCTCTTTATGTTGTTGTGGTGCTGACGAGGTCTGAGAGTGCAGCGACTCTTGCAGCTGTCGTCTTCTTTACCATCACAGCCCTCTTTAATGACCGTTTGTCACAATCACTCAACATACAATTTCACCTGCATTGTGACTTAGCAGATGATGATGTTCTGCTCTCTATGTATGCATTATAAATCTTTGACACAGTGCCTTTTGAAACACTACACTACTGGCCATGAAAATTGCAACACCACGAAGATGACATGCTACAGACGCGAAATTTAACCGACAGGAAGAAGATGTTGTGATATGCAGATGATTAGCTTTTCAGAGCATTCACACAAGGTTGGCGTCGGTGGCGACACCTACAACGTGCTGACATGAGGAAAGTTTTTAACCCATTTCTCATACACAAACAGCAGTTGACGGGCATTGCCTGGTGAAATGTTGTTGTGATGCCTTGTGTAAGGAGGAGAAATGTGTACCATCACGTTTCCTACTTTTATAAAGGTTGGATTGTAGCCTATCACGATTGCGGTTTATCGTATCGCGACATTGCTGCTCGCGTTGGTCGAGATCCAATGACTGTCAGCAGGATATGGAATGGGTGGGTTCAGGAGGGTAATACAGAACGCCGTGCTGGTTGCCAACGGCATCATATCACTAGCAGTCAAGATGACAGGCATCTTATCCACGTGGCTGTAATGGATCGTGCAGCCACGTCTCGATCCCTGAGTCAACAGATGGGACGTTTGCAAGACGACAACCATATGCACGAACAGTTCAATGACGTTTGCAGCAGCATGGACTATCAGCTCAGAGACCATGGCTGTGGTTACCCTTGACGCTGCATCACAGACAGGAGTGCCTGCGACGGTGTACTCAACGACGAAGCTGGGTGCACTAATGGCAAAACGTCGTTTTTTCAGATGAATCCAGGTTCTGTTTACAGCATCATGATGGTCGCATCCGTGTTTGGTGACATCGCGATGAACGCACATTGGAAGCCTGTATTTGTCATCACCATACTGGTGTATCACCCGGCGTGATGGTATGGGGTGACACTGGTTACACGTCTCGGTCACCTCTTGTTCACATTGACAGCACTTTGACCAGTGGACATTACATTTCAGATGTGTTACGACCTGTGGCTCTACCCTTGATTCGATCCCTGCGAAACCCTACATTTCAGCAGAAAATGCACGACCACATGTTGCAGGTCCTGTACGGGCCTTTCTGGATGCAGAAAATGTTCGACTGCTGCCCCGGCCGGCACATTCTCCAGATCTCTCACCTATTGAAAACGTCTGGTCAATGGTGGCCAAAGCAAGTGGCTTGTCACAATACATCAGTCACTATTTTTGATGAACTGTGGTATCGTGCTGAAGTTGCATGGGCACCTGTACCTGTACACTCTGTCCAAGCTCTGTTTGACTCAATGTCCAGGCGTATCAAGGCCTTTATTACGGCCAGAGGTGGTTGTTCTGGATACTGATTTCTCAGGATCTACGCACCCAAATTGCGTGAAAATGTAATGACATGTCAGTTCTAGTATAATATATTTGTCCAATGAATACCCGTTTATCATTTGCATTTCTTCTTGGTGTAGCATTTTTAATGGCCGATAGTGTAGATACTTTGGCTACTGTGGTTATGAAAGCACACATCATGCAAGCACCAAGAATTTGCCCGTATTCAAATTCACTTAGCTCCTACATAATACACTCACAGCAGCACAGAATACTTTTCTGACCACAACTGACACTCCCAACATAATGAGGAGGTTACAGAGGTGCTGTTCATGGTCACGTACGACAGTGCAACCTGCGGACTTGGCTAGTATGTGCATTTATATTCAAGCATGCATTTCTAACAGTGTTTACGTGTATTTTATTCAATTCCTGTAAGCTGTAATGAAAAGTATAAAGCTAGTATGAACAAACAAGTATAGGGAAGGGAGCAAACACAAATGGACAGGGGTTAGCTGGAAGTTTGTGAAACTTAAGAACAGGTTGAATGGACAGTTGTTACCAGTCTAAAAAAAAATTTTTTTTAAATAAATAAATGGTATGGGGAGGGACTCTGCAGAAAGCTGAAGTAGTATGCAACATAGTAGGAAACATGATTTGCAACTACCTAGGTATCCAGTCTAGCAGTGATCACAAATGTAAGTGGACAGGGAAATGGTTATCGTGTCTGGACAGGACATTGTTCATTGCTTTCAGTAATGATAGCTCACAAAATGGCTGATTTCACTATTTACCCTGTTTCTAATGGGTTAGTAAATTCATGTCTCTGTTATCCATGAAGCAACATAAGATGCAGTGGTGATGAGTGCACTAAAAGATGACCTTGTAATATTATGGATAAAGCTGCACAGCATGGCATGAGGTAAGTCTTCCTGTTGTCTCTTGTTGAGAGAGTGAAATTGCCACTGTCCCTGCCTTCATGTTGCAGATACTTCACCACCAGCCCTGTCTTGAGAGGCCAGATGTTATCAGTTGGAACCCATACCTTATACCTCACGAAAAGACACACATCTTTTCAGGATACCATCTTTATAAACCACAGCTGTAACCATACCCTGGAAAATATGCACAGTGATGTGTCTCCTATTAGCATGATGCCATGGCAGACGAGAACACTGGTACTGGCATACAGGTCCTTTGAAGCAATATGGCAGTACCGTAACATTTTCTAGAGGTGCACCAGAAAAACAGTGAAAAATCGCTTTATGACCCCGGGTCCAGTTATAGTTGGTTACACACCATATATGCTAAACCATGTTGCATCCTTGTCTGAGTGAGATACTTGTGGAAAGTCACCGAGCACAAAGAACAACTTTCTGAAGCTGAGGATACACAGTCTGACAGGAGATGTGTGACACATAAACTGCCAGGAAGGCTTACTCCAGGATGAGTGCTCTGCTGGTGGGATACACTTGGTCTGTTAAGGCAAGATCAGAATCCAGATACTAGGTTGTTGCAGCTGGCCAACCTTGCCCATCATTGGATGTTTCCTGTAATGTTGTCCACAGTCATGAAATGACACTGTATATGACTCCCAGCTCTCAACCCATCCATCACTAGCCTTTAATCTGTTTATGATTGGCCCACTAATAATTTAATCAAATGTGTTTGCTTTGTCAGCTGCTTCACAGCAACTCCAATACTGTCTGCCAATTGCACACAGCATACAAAAACACTGTAGCCAAGACCTGTGTTCATATGGGCAGTAACAGGTTCATTAAGCATTCCATGTATGTTTAGTCAGAATGGTGTTATAATAACATACTTTTTGTATTATGTTTATTTATTATTATTATTATTATTATTGTAGGTGGTCTTGAAGATCTCTTAATTTTTGGACAAGAATTAATTTAGTCATTGTTCTAACCATAGACAATTTCCAGTGTATAGTTATAAGCAGAACATACATAACTGCAATGTTGTTGATTCATCTATGTGTGGCCACAATACTGCTGCTTGTGATGGTGGAGCCTCTGTTGCTGACAGAGACCTAGTTGCTAGATCTATTTGTGTAGTTGATTCTGTTGGATCTATGGCTAGTGAAGGTAATTTCTCCTCTATTTCAGCTATAGGCTTCACTGACATTGCGCTGTAATTATATCTTCTACTTTTGCTCTTGGAGTACTGCACATAATCACCCGTAATATTTCTCTGCACAGCATCATCCTCTCCCTATGATTTCTATGTAGACCATGATTGCGAGAAAGTATGACATACGTACAGGAAAAGATATTTTGTAGGTTTTTGGGAGGTGTAGGTAGACTTTTGATGAGCAAATTTTTCTTTTCAGAGTACAGTATGACCTGATTCATCTGGACATGGTGGGACTGCGGGTCATCCAGACTATGAGAAATATAGATAATCTGGATATTCACAAATAAATTAGAATGCCATAGGTTAAAGATCATAAAAACACACACATTTATTTTAACACAAACAAACCAATTATACATCATTTTCTCATAAATTTTGTCCAAGTATATATATATATATATAATAGAGGGAAACATTCCACGTGGGAAAAATATATTTAAAAAGAAAGATGATGAGACTTACCAAACAAAAGCGCTGGCAGGTCGATAGACACACACACAAACACAAACATACACACAAAATCTAGCTTTCGCAACCAACGGTTGCCTCGTCAGGAAACCCATATCCTTTTGTCTTTCCTTCTCCTTCCCTCTTTCCTGACGAGGCAACCGTTGGTTGCGAAAGCTAGATTTTGTGTGTATGTTTGTGTTTGTGTGTGTGTCTATCGACCTGCCAGCGCTTTTGTTATATATATATATATATATATATATATATATATATATATATATATATATATATATATATATATATATATATATATATATAAAAAAGAGTCAGTATGTTTCTTTTTATCCAGAATTGTATGTCATTTATGTGCAGCATATTCACAAAGGCATTTCACCAGCATTAGTTTGGGTGAAGCAGTTCCCACCTGGCATTCCAAATACACCATAATTTTGTCAACTGTGTTCTGAACTCTGTAAGTATCAGAATTTCTTCAACCAGCATTAGTTTGGGTGAAGCAGTTCCCACCTGGCATTCCAAATACACAATAATTTTGTCAACTGTGTTCTGAACTCTGTAAGTATCAGAATTTCTTCAGGGTGGGTGCCAACTGCATCAAATAATCCATCACCATTGTCTGCAGATGAACAAATGGCTATAATTTTGTAGCTGGAAATCATACTATAGCAGGTGTCATTACCATTTTACAGCCAATCATTTACTTAATTAAAAACTGTATCTGAACATCGTGAAACATTTGCAAATACTCCAACAAAATCATTTATCAACAATTTATGCAGTAAATCTAACTATAAATAGAGTGCCAGCTACCAAAATGAAGGTACTGTTAATTTTAATATGTTGAGAAGTGTGATCTCTCATGTTTTGCTTCCAACATTATCTCATGTTTTGGTTGGAGTCAAGACAGGGAATACACATAACAGCAAAACTTGCAATATCTGAAGAAGAGACCTGGGTTGGTCATCAAATTTGTGCATAAAATGGAAACAAAATCTCAGTAGAACACCTGGAAGCATACTATTTATGTTCAGAGGTTTTTACAGAGAGAAGTAGAGATTAGTGTTCAATAGAGGTGACTTATTATGCAGAGGAGGACACAATAAAATGAAACGGAGAACAAAATTCTTAAATGAGGATGGTGTGTCTTGGCTCTGAGTCCATATCATAAATATGTCATCAGTGAATTGTAACCAGGCAAGGAGTTAAGGATTCTGGTTATGAAGGATAGCTCTAGATAACCCATGAAAAGTTAAAAATACAAAGGTGACACATGAGGATACTTGGCTATGCTGTTGGTTTGTTTGAACATCCACTATTCAAAGAAGAAGATTACCTGTGTACACAGCTGCTCGACAGATTAGTAGGATTCTCAGCCAAATATGTAGTAGCTCAGGAAAGGCCAATCAACTGATACAGCAATTTTTGAACTATTACCGTATTTACTCGAATCTAAGCAGCACTCGAATCTAAGCCGCACCTGAAAAATGAGACTCGAAATAAAGGGAAAAAAAAATTCCCAAATCTAAGCCGCACCTGAAATTTGAGACTCGAAATTCAAGGGGAGAGAAAAGTTTTAGGCCGCACCTCCAAATCGAAACAAAGTTGGTCCATTGTAATATGAGACACAATTTAGGTCGAATGAATGACGATACAGCTACAGTAGTTTGGTTCGAGTCAAAAGCTTAGCAGTTAAGCTTTACCAGGTAGCCATTGCTATGCGTCAGGCGCTCCGTCCGTATTTATACGGATACCCTTCCTTTTTCATGTGCTTCGTCTGGTTTGAATCGATTGCTTATTTTGCTTTGATCTGATAAGTGCCGTTTTCTATGTTATAGGTGTTTACGTCAGTCACTTGAAGCTGAAAATGCATTACTATACTGTGTTATGCATTGTTTGTCGCATTCTGATAGTGCGTGTTTACGGCCTGTCGCTGCTCGCGGCATGGCTTGCTTTTTGTGCGCGCTACCGCCGCCTACAATTTAAAAAAGAGAGGAATCGTCTCATTAGCGAAACAATGGCAAGAGACTGCTATTTGTTGTTACTTACACTGCCGCTTTCTTTGATAATGATCAACAAGAACCAAATAATAGACTGCGTATGATAGAACATGTTCTGAACGAGAGTTTGGCAAAAATTTTTCTCCGTTTGAAAATCTTGGCGGCCGCTTCTTTAGTACATCAAATTCTGCACAGAAATTAGTCATCTTAGATTTAAAAATCTAGTCAGTTGCCGTGCTTCATTTCTGACTGTATCACTATTAGGCATAAGAGTAATGCGAATATAAACATGACACGATACGTATATTCTTCCGCATTTGCTGTTGTCTCACTCTAGTTTCGTAGTTTATTTGGCAGACAGGATTTAAATGAGATAGAAGCAAACACAAAAGAATACATGGCAAAATGTTTATATTCGTATTATTCTTATGGTGAAGAGAATACTGTATGTGATTCACATTTCATCAGGTTCCTATTAGCAACCATCTCTTCTCACAGGTAGGAAAAAATTCGGAACGTAGAGTTGGCCATATTGACAAAAATCCCAGTATTACCAGTCGGATTTTCGTAGTACATTGAAATTCGAAGATGAACAATACGGAATTTGTATTTAATCGTTGGATTATGTATAAAAAAGCAGTGGTCGAAACTCTGGCGGAGAAAAAAAGCTCGTCTTCCAATTTTATTTTTTTTAATTTTATTTACTGACGCAGAGGTTTTGGCGCCAGTATTTGTCTTTGTGCCTACAAAGGATGCCTGTGTAGCGCTACATATATTCAACGGCAGAAGTTAGTTGTGGCGGCACCTATCAACATTTTTCAGAACTTCCGCTTGCTTTGCACTCGATTCTAAGCCGCAGGCGGTTTTTTGGATTACAAAAACCGGAAAAAAAGTGCGGCTTAGATTCGAGTAAATACGGTAAGTGAAGTGCTTCAGAGACTAGATAATGGCGAAAATATCATTGGAATATGTCTAGATCTCACTAAGACTTTTGATATCATAGATCACACAAAACTATTGTCCAAGCTTGACGACATGGGGATTAGAGGAACATCTAACAACTGGATAAAGTCTACTCTCGGATCTGGGTGTTTTTCTGGATAGACTGAAATAAGCTATTGTTAAACCATTGCACAAAAAGGGGATAGGTCTGATACCAACAACTACCACCCATTTTCACCTGACAGCTTCAACCAAAACTCTTGAAAAAGTAATGTATTCAAGAGAAGCTTCACATATTTGTAAAAATGAAATACTAACAAAGCGTCAGTTTGGTTTTCAGAATGGCTTTTTAACAGAAAGTGGTATGTATTCTTTCAGTGATCAAATATTAAATACTCTGAATAACCAAACATCACCCATTGGCATTTCTGTGATCTTTCAAAGTCTTCTGATGTGTGAATCATGAAATTCTTCTAGATAAGCTTAAGTATTGTCGTAAAATTCATATTTAAGTTGAAGAATGCAGAAGGTTGAAATTAATAGTATAGATAGTCTCCAAAAATCAACAGAGTCCTCTAACTGGGGAGGTATCAAGAACGGTGTCTCATAACATTCAGTCTAAGGTCCCTTATTGTTCTTAATATGTGTTAATTATTTGCCACCCTGTATTCATGAAGATCAAAGCTAGTTCTACTTGCTGATGTTACAAGTATAGTAACCACACCCTTGCATTTGCTACTGCCTTTGCCCTGCATCGTCACAGGGTCGGCAGGGTTAAGTACGGATTTGGCATGGTTAATTTTAAGGGATGGATGGATGCCCTTCCTGCCACCACCCCATACCCTCCCGGGACAGAATGATATACCCCAGCTGTCTGTGTCTAGTGTAAATCGTGCAATAGGGCGAATGTGTTTCAAATATCTGTGAGTCATGTAACTGAGGCGGGACCTGGGGACCAGCCTGGTATTCACATAGTGGGATGTGGAAAACCACATCCAGGCTGGCCAGCACACCAACCCTCATCGTTAATCCACCAAGCAGATTCGATCTGGGGCTGGCGCGCCTACGCGAGTCAAGGAAGCAGCACATTAGCACTCTCGGCTAACTTGGCGGGTCTATAGTAATCACACCCAACAAAAAAGAATTAGCTGAGGGAATTGTAAATAATGTTTTTCAAATAATTATTAAGTGGTTCTCTGCAAATGGACTCTCAATAAATTTTGAGAAAACACAGTATATACATTTCTGTATAGTAAATAGCATAACACCATTCATAAATATAGACTTTGAACAGAAGTCTGTTGCTAATGCAGAATATTAAAAATTTCTGGGTGTGCGCATTGATCAGAAAATGCATTGGAAGAAACACATTGATGACATGCTGAAATGTTGTTCAGCTACTTATACTATTAGGGTGATTGCAAATTTTGGGGATACACAAATCAGTAAATTAGCCTACTTTGGTTATTTTCATTCACTACTTTCATATGGCATCATATTTTGGGGTAATTCATCATTAAGAGAAAAAGTACATATTACACAAAAGTGTATAATCAGAATAATAGTACACTGAAGATCATCTTGTAGACATTCGTTTAAGGAAGTATGGATATTCACAGTACCTTCACAATACATATATTCACTTATGAAATTTATTATTAATAACCCACCTCAGTTCATATATAATAGCAAAGTGCATAGCTACAACACTAGAAAATAGGGGGATCCTCACTACGCTGGGTTAAATCTGACTTTGATACTGAAACAGGTGAATTATGCTGCCCCAAAAGTCTTTGGTCATTTACCAAATAGCATCAAAAGTCTGACAGATAGCCAACTAGCATTTAAAAACAAATAAAAATAATTTCTTCTCACCATATAGCGGAGAAGCTGAGTCATGATAGGCACAACACACACAATTATAGCTTTCAGCCATTAAGGCCATTGTCAGCAGTAGACACACATGCACAAACACACTCACGCAAATGTAACTTGCACACACGTCTGCAGTCTCAGACAACTGAAACCACACTGGTTGTCATTGTTGGCCCAGATCTGCTTTTCTGTCTTGCAATGCAGTACTTCAATTACACTGAGTCTTCTGTGCCAATTCAGTTGGTGCTGATTGGTATCAGGAACACCGTCATACAGCAGACATACCCAGATAGTATGTTTGGGCATACCTTCTTCACCACAGACACCCTCACCAATTCGGTGTCAGTAGGCAGCATAGTGCCATGATCAGTCAAAAACTGTGATAAAACCTCTTAAGGGACTCAGGTGGTTCGATCCTGGTCTCTGTTTTACATTTGGCAGAAAACCATAGGTGCGCTTTGCTGTGTGGGCATCATCACATCATTTCTGCCATAGGTGGAGAATCTGATTGTGAATTTTCTGCTTCCTTGTGGCTCGTATTCCTGTTAAATTCAGCACTTAATGATGCTGATCTTTCTTCAGCCAGTACATTGTCCCTTTTTCCCATATCTGGAGATTGTCAGGAGTCTCCCAAGGGATTGTGATAGGAACACTTTTACTCTGCATAGATAAATGAACTAACAGACAGGATAAGCAGGAATCTGTAGCCATTTGCTGATGATGGTGCGGTGTACATGAAGGTGTCATCATTGAGTGACTTAAGCAAAATTTCGAGTTGGTGTGATGAATGGCAGGTTGCTGTAAATGTAAAAAAATGTAATACAGATGAGTAGGAAAGATGATCCCATAATGCTTAAATACATCATTAGTAATATGCTACTTGACGTAGTCAGGTTGATTAAATATCCAGACGTAAAATTGCAGAATAATATGAAATGGAATAAGGATTGTAGTAATGAAGGCGAATGATCAACTTCTGTGTACTGGGAGAGTTTTAAGAAACTGTGTGTCTTCTACAAAGGAGACTGCATATAGACTACTAGTGTGACCCATTCACGAGTATTGCTTGAGTGTTTAGGATCCCAACCTGATCAGATTAAAGGAAGACATTGAAGCAATTCAGAGATGGGCTGCTAGATTTGTTACCAGTAGATCTGAACAACACGCAAGTTTTACAGAAATGCTGCGGGAATCAAATGGAAATTCCTGGAGGGAAGGCAATGTTCTTTTCAAAGGATGCTTTCGAGAAAATTGAGAGAACCAGCATAGAAATAGACGGCAGAATGATCCTACTGCTGCCGATGTACACTTCACATAAGGACCACAAACACAGATAAGAGAAATTAGGGCTCATATGGAGGCATATAGACAATTGTTTTTTGCCCATTCTATTTGCGAGTGGAACAGGAAGGGAAATGAGCAGTAGCGGCACAAAGTACCCTCCGCCACACAATGTTCAGTGGCTTGTGGAGTATGTATGTAGATGCAGAGATTGAGTGGGCATATTCAAAGTATTATTTGCAACCCCCTGACTGACACAGTGCCAAAAGCTCTCACCAATCAAAGAACTATTTCACGCTAACTATCCAGGCTGGTGTTATGAGCAGAAGTCTGTTTACCCAAGCACTCATACCATATCCCGTAATCACAATTAAGATAGCGTTATGGTCCATTCTCATTGTTTGCATTGGCAGCTTATAATTGTAACTGGAGAGACTAGTAATTTTGTTCATCACTTCTCTGGCTCTCTTGCTCATTTCTTTAATGTGTGCACTATAATTCTGTTGTTCATCCAAGAAGATGCCTAAGTATCTGCTCACAAACTTTCTCTTTATGTAATGGGCTCCATGCAACGTTCTAAGTCATCAGTTACTGTTATCCAGAGATTAGCAGCAGCCAGACTAGGGAATTACTTTGCCATCTGTAGGGTGTCATTAACACCACAACACAAACAGCTGCGTTCGGAATGGTACTGTAACTAGGAAGCATAGACTGCTGATGAATAATGTCGTATTGTGTTTAGCAATGAATTGTGGAGAGTGCTATCCTCGATGAGCACTGTCAGCATCCTAGGCAGAGGTCCCATTCTTTCAGTGTTCAGCAATAAACTTTGGTCTGCTCTATTGTGGATGACCATTGTTAGCAAGTGTATTGGCATCCTAGGGAGAGGTCCCATTCTTCCAGTGTTATGGAGAGGTACAGCAGTTTACTCTTGGCACACCATCATGTGGGGTGCCATTGTGTATGACACCTGGCCATGACCGGTAGTGACTGCGGGAATTATGATGTCACAATGGTATTTCACACACATCCTGCACCCTCATTTGTCATCCCTCACATGATAGTATTGTCGTGTCATTTCTCAATAGGACAATACTTGACCACTTATGACATTAGTCTCTATGAGCTGATTGCGTGGTGTTGAGATAGCCCTTTGGTCAGCACTCTATTCAAAACTGTCCCTGACAGAAAATGTGTGGGACCATTGCTGTGATTACAAAATCAAGTCAAATTTACAAAGGCCGTGGCAGTATGAGCTCACTATCAGTACAACATTACACCTTCTGTGGCCTGGATCCATGCATGGATTTCGTTGGGAAGGGTGTCATAGAGCTCGTGTATACTTTTCTAAGGCATGCTGGCTCACAACCATTGTGGGTGGTCCTTCATAACCTACCTATTGGCATGGGGATAGAGTTCACATTCAAGCTGGTTCCATAAATATTCTATCAGGGACAAATCCAGGCATCTTGCTGGCAATGCGAATGATTCAATGTCCCGCAGGCAATTCATAAAGATACATATCATGGGTGGACCGACTTAACCATATTTAGAAAATGCACCATGGTACTGTTGTATGAGATGTAACACATAAGGGCTAAGGATGTCCATAATCTACCACTGTGCCATTGGAATCCCCTCAGTCACTGCCAGTCATGGTACAAAGTCACACCCAAAGGTGCCAGGAGTAATGTCTCATGGAGTGCATTACTTGTTCTCAGTGCACAGATGTGAAGGAATTACAATGTTCTTGGTGCACAATGCAATGATCCTTTCTCATGGTTGACAAGAACCTTGACAATGAGTATGCCTGCCTCACATTCCCACGCAGTCAACCAACAGGCCTCTGTCGCACCTGAATGCCCCACAAATTTGTATATTACATGATTTGACCAGCCTGCCAAATGGAGACTCACAATGAGGCCCTTTTCAAACTCTGTCAGGTGTTGATACCACTGTCTCACATGAGTAGACGCAATTCAGTGTCCTTCACGTGTCACTCATCATCCGTTGCTGTTCACACCCCTTATTACCCTTTAGGCTTGGTAACAGAACCAACAATCTGGTGACCATTCTACCTGTGTCTAAGAATTGCAACTGTAATCATTTACATACCCACCAACGGTGTGTACATGTACTGTGTTACATTGGCATCCAATCATATCTTCTAGCTTGTTGGGCAGTGTATTTTGACCTGATGTGCTTAGTGATATCATGTTTTCCACTCCTTATGAACAATAGTCATAATAATCTTCCCAAAAAATAAAGTTACATAATTAATTTTTGTTTGTTTGTAGCCCTGGTGCACTTATAAATCTCTGTGGCACAATACTGTAACATACCACTAGAAGAGCCAAAAAAAGGCACAGCTGATTGATTTAGTGGACTATTGTGCAGTAATTTGTTTGCTGTATTGGTTGGGAAGCAACACTAGAACAATCAATGCTAAGCTGGTGAAAATGTGTGGGAACAATGCACCATTACATGACACAGTGGCCAGCTGATACAGGTGGTTCCAGAGTGATCAGACAACTGTGAATGATGAATAATGTAGTGGCAGACCATCTCCCTGTGAAGAACTGGGAATCGCAAGAGAAGTAGAAGCCCTCGTGCTCGAAACCAGCCCATCAAAATTGAGAAGATAGAAGTATTTCCTTGCAGGGGACAGGGAATGTTCCAATGACTGAACTGAGATGTCTGATATGGAATATATGAGGGTAAATCAAATGAAAACCTTAAATTTGTAATAACAAATCAAAATTTCGTGCCGTTATCCTGTAAGTTGATAAGAGTGCTACAAACAGCGTGCAGAATGGCCTGTAGGTGGCAGCATAGTGCAGATGCACAAATACTGACGCAGTACCAGTATAAAGATGGCCACCCCACTTGCGACTTGCACCAGGGAAGAACAGCGCTCTGTTATTCGGTTTTTGCGTAGTGAAGGTGTGAAACCTTTTGAAATTCATTGATGAATGAAGGTTCAGTACAGTGATGCATGTTTGTGACAGCAGCATGTAGGAAGTTCGCAAATGGTGTGACTTCAGTGGAAGATGCTCCTCGTCCAGGTAAGGCACAACGAGTTGTGACTCCACAGAACATTGCAGCAGTTGAAGCCATAGTGAAGGAAAACTGCCAAGTGACACTGAATGACACTGTAGCATGTTTACAGATTAGTCATGGGTCAGCACACCACATTGTGCATGATGTGCTCCAGTTTCACAAACTGTCTGCAAGATGGGTGCCATGGCAGCTGACTCCTGAAATGAGTGTGATGCTTGTGAAGAACTTCTTCGGCGCTTTGAATGAGAAGGTGATGGTTTCCTTGCAAGAATTGTTACTGGGGATGAAACCTGGATTCACTTCCACCAACCAGAAACGAAGAGAGTGAGCAAGGAATGGCACCGCCATTCCTCATCACCAAAACCATAGAAGTTTCGAACAGAACCATCAGCAGGGAAGGTTATGCTGACTGTCTTTTGGGACAAAAAAGGCATCATTTTGGAGAATTACATGCCTAGAGGGACCACTGTCACCAGTGGATCATACACAGATCTCCTAAAAAATCATCTGCGGCCTGCAATCAAAGTGACTTGGATTGCTGTCAGCAGGTGTCCTTTTGCAACATGACAATGCAAGATCCCACAATGTGATTGCAACAATCACAGCCTGCATTTTGAGTGTCTTCCTCGTCCACCATACTCACCAGACCTTGCCCCAAGTGATTTCCATATGTTTGGACCACTCAAAGACGCAATGGGAGGAAAGAAGTTATGTTCTGATGAAGAAGTACGGCACACAGTGCATGAGTGGTTGCATGGACTACCAAAAGATTTTTTTTCTAATGTAATTTATGCACTTTGTAAGTGCTGGAGGACTTGCATTGAGCTTGGGGAGATTATGTTGAAAAGTGATAGAACTTTGTACCACTTATGCACAATATATAATATTTTAAGAAATATTTAAGGTTTTCATTTGACTCACCCTCATATTTTATTCACAAAGTGCAACACATCATCATGTCTACATCATATCGTGATTCGGAACACACTGTTGTCTTTGATTCATCCACAAATATTCCTCTGTTCTCTGGGCAATGATGTGTGTCACTATCGGTATCATAACAACCCCCACCCCCTCATAGTGTGGAGCACTGAAGGGGAGATGTGAACAGCACTGTCATCATCTAACTGGATCATTGTGCACATGAGCAGCTGTGTTGTGGCGGGCTGCAATGCAGAACACAGCTGGACCATTTCTCATAGTCATGGTGCGACTGCACTGGAGCCCTGGCAGTGTGTCTGGGGATGACGGGAGTGGTGGCAGTGGGGTTGCCTCTACAAGAGAAGATGCCTCAACTTGAAGATCACGATCATGGTAGGACTCTTGGATAGGTGACAGTGAGGATGCCATCTGTTGAAAAGCGGGATGATATGGAAGAATAGTTGATTTCATTGGGAAATGTGTACACGTGGTCAAGCCTTCGGATGCATGCAGCATTCCGAATCAGTGTGTTGCCACTGTAGCTTACAAGGCACAGGTCATTACCAATGAGTTTGATGGTAATATAGTCTGGGTTGAAGTTTCAAGCCTAATGATAACAGGGTGTGCTGCATTGGCATCAGCTGCATATGCACTAGGTAGTGGCCAGTCGTACCCATCGTTGTTCATGCCATTAGGGGTGATGCTCTCCCACAGAACCCATGCTGATTTGAAAGGATAATTGAAACAGTCTTTGATTTGTCATTAACTGGAATGTCAAACATGTAAGTGTCTTAAGAACTTTGAAAACTCCTGCTAAGCGGGCTGCAGTTTGTAGAATCATGTGTTTGCATAGTGAGACATCAAGTAGTACCCATAGTAATGCTTCAGTTCACAACCCTTGACGACTCATAAGGACAGCTTTGAGAGTCCTATGCCACCACTCAACTAGCTCGTTACTCTGGGGGTGAAAGGCACTAATGCAGTTACATCTAATACCACAGAGGTTACTCCATGTGCCAAACATGGCCAACTCGAACTGGCAGCCTTGGGTCTGTAGTTATCATGTCTGGCATGCCAAAATGCACTATCCATGTTTATACAAAGGCCGTGATATGCTTGAGGAGAGCCACTTCCACCCTCTCTGATGCTCTGTCTATCATTAACTTGAATCCCTCTCACTCCAGGAGAGGGCCAGTGAGATGGAAATGAGCTTTTGGAATTTCAAACCGACCTAATTGTGGTTGTGTGTCTTCTGACTTTATTGTGCCAGCTCAGTGTGTATGCCTGTGCATAGCTGTGTAAGTCCCGCTTGTAAATGGGACACACAAAGCATTCTGTAACAAGGCAGACTGTGGGTTTGATCCCTATGTGCGACAGGCTGTGGAGTTGGAGAAAATTGTGCAACACATTGTTTGTGATACCAAAGACCAGATCCTATTAAGACAAACATCACAGAGTATTGGCTTTTCAGTCCCCAGAAAGGTGTGTTGCTCTATTCTTAAGCTGCATCAATTCTGTGATGCTCACATTGTTCCACTGTTCGATGGCTAGCTTCTCATAATCAAATTGGATGGAGATTGCATTGACTTCCGGTAAGCAGTCGTCAATGAGATTGTCAGCCCCATGTAGGTGGCGATAAGATCAAGGTGTTGGTAGTATCAGGGGCTAACGTCCTTTCAGATGGTGTATGGCACTGACAAGTGCTTTATAGTCTGTAAGCACTATAACATGTCGTTCTTCAATATCGTCACGGAAGTATTTCACGAGAAGTTTTCAATCAAAGGCCGATCATTTGGACTGAGAGGTGTTTTCAGAAGAAGAATCGAAGGGTCTGTGCCACCCTGGCCTCTAGCTATTGCAATACAGCGCCAATTGTGGTGTCACTTGTGTCAGTGGTGACTGAGTTGCCCATTGGGAATGGGGTGGGCCAACGTGATTTCATGTGCAAGGCAATCTTTAGCGAGGTCGACTGCAGTCTTTATCTTTGCTGTCCACTCAATCTTCCTTCTCTCTTGCTTGTTGGATCCTGCCAGCTTGTAAAGCCCCTGCTTGTGGCATTGTAATTCTGGGAGAAAGGAAGCTGTGTTAAGGTGTTGGCTCATTCGGGGGTCATCTGATCCCTGCAGCGCTAATTATGTGCCCGACTAAGGTAACTTTTGCTTTCCGTGAATGAGATTTGCCCTTTCCAATCAGGACTCCCCCCATCTTTTAAAGCGCTGAGAATGTGTTTCAAGGCGTCGGTTGTGATCTTCGTACATAACCGAAAAAATGAGAATGTCATCCAAATAGGTGTAGCAGAAATCGAACAGAAAGAGTATCTCATCTATGAATTGCTGCCATGTCTGAGCTGTAGTCTTCAACCCGTACAGCACGAAAAGATATTCAAGGAGACCAAACGATGCGAGAATCGCAATTTTTGTAATGTCATCTTTGTGCATGCTCCAGTCATACCTTCGACCATAGATACTTATGGTCGAAGAGTCATACTGAATATAGTTTCGCTTGCTAGTGAGTGCATGGCATCTTGTATCTTAGGTACTGGATACCTGTCGTGGACCGTACGAGTGTTGAGAACTCTGTAGTTGTCTCAAAGTTCTGCCTTTTTTCGGTACTAATTTGAACGGTGATGTCTATCAGCTACTGGATGTGCAAACTATGCTTGTCCGTAAACAGTTCGTCATTCACTGTCTTAGCAGTGAGTATGTTAGCTGAGACCAGTCGTTGCGTCTCGACAACTGTTAGTATACGTGCGATTACCAATCGTCTTCATGCAACAGTGGGTAGAGTGTGTGGTGTGACCTGCTTTCAGGGGGGAGAGCTTCGTTTCACCCGAACGAACTAAGGAAGTGACGTCGAGATGACGTAGCCCAGCGTTCGCAAAGTATATCGATATATCGATCGGCGACTACAAATCGAGCTGACGTAGTGGCGGGAGAAAATCGAGTTGTCGTAAAAGTGGCGGGAGAGTTGTGTGTTTACAGGCTCAGTGCTGTAGAGTTCTGCTGCTGCGGTATGTCGCAAACTCCTGTTTCAAGCACTTCTTCGACTATGTCTACTGACCGTGTTGAAGACCGGGAAGTAGATGTGTTCGAGAGGTTAATGCGTTCATCGCTGAAAGATGTATGTATTGACAGAGAAGGCGACATTCATGGATTTTGCGAGACAGAAGAGGATGTTGTCCATCTTCTGAGCAACTTGCGCGTCCATGGCTACGCATACTCAGTTAAAAGAAGTGCGTATTATCGCCAGCCCCCTTCAGGTGCTGCTAAACGTAAGTGTTCCTAATTCGTTTTTGTGTTCAGATGTAACATAATTACATAGTTGTAACATAGATGTATTCCATTTATATCCTTTGGCTGCGTTACAAATAAATGTAATTATAGTTATTTGTAGTAAGTAACGTCGTTTGTAAAACAGATTTGTACATTTCTCGAGTTAAACATGTCTTGCATATTTTCATTCTGTGAACACATTACACTTTTCATTCTCGCGCTACGTACTGTTCAATCGAGTAAATCAGTCGTAGTAGGATGGGGAAGACAGCAAGCCATGTAGCACAGACGAAACAATCGCCAAAAACATTAATGGCCATGTAGCTAAAAATATAAATTTGTTAATGGGAATGGATAACTAAGAATGAAATTTCGTAAAGGACAACCGTTGTCAAAGTTTATAGAATGTAGCCTACAAATTGAATTTGTTACTGTAGTGTGAAGGAAACAATTAGTTTTCTCCATATACATCAGAAATGAGAAATGTGGAGGAAAAGAAAAAAAAAAAAAAAAAACACGCACACATTAATAGAATGCTGTGAACAAAAGACATGTGGGAAGAAGAAATGAAAGAAATTGATTTTGGAAACATTTAAGACATGCAGGGATTAAAATGTAACTAAAGTGTAGGTACTGATACTTTTTTTTTAATTAAGTATTTGTAGCAGCATCAACTCACGAAATGCCAATCTTCCTGCCTCTACTCTGGCAAGATTTTTTACAGTGTATCCTAAACATCACTGACCACAGGCGACTCTGTATTGTATTTCTATTGATCATTTGGGTCATTGTTCCTGTACAGTTAAAGCAGCTTAATTTACAAAACTATCTGCCCATTAATGAGTGAAAATACTGCAACTAAGTACTGACATCGCTTCCATGCTCTTTGCTTCAGTGGTCAAAGACAACTACTTGTATTCAGTAGTGAACTATATCCATTCGTGTATGAATTAACTGATCTTGATTGTACTAGTTCATGACAAGGTAATTGGTTTTTGCACTAAATTCTGTTGGTTTTTCATGATGCTATCATACATATTTTACATAGGCCTACTACATAAGTTTCCATGTACATCAGTGGCCTACCCCATACATGTGCAGTGACATGATTGTAGATTTAATTAAAATTCTGTTTTTACCAGACGAGACAGGCTTCTTCTACAGCCACACAAAAGGCATCATACCAATACAGTTTTTTTGGCCCTGTTTTCTGTGTTGAAAGCTTAGTGAAAAGAGAATGTACTCTTGGCCCGTTATATCATAAAAAGGAGACTCCTGTTGCAGATCATCTGGTAAGTAAAATAAAGATCTAAGTAGCAATTACATATATTTTCAATCAAAAAGGAATAGTTACAGAGACTTATAAAATTTTGTTTATTTTATACATAAAGGTGGACCATCTTAACCCAAAGAAGAGAAAAGTTCTCATGGACACACAAAAGAAAGGCTGTCCAGCAACATTGGATGTTAAGTGTGTCAGGGTATTCCCCGATTATGCGATAAACTCGGCAACAGACAGTTAAAAAAAAAAGTGAGTATGCAACTGAGTAATGTGTGTAGATATATTAGCCTGATAAGTTACATGTATGTCATTTGGCTAGCTCTTGTATATAAATATTTGTAATTCATTGATAAATTTGTATTGTATTATAGGTTACTGAGAAACTGAAACGAGACTTGGAGTCGACACAGGTACCAGAAAGTTATCTGCGATATTATGTGGCTGCCTCCTAAGCAAGCCGCCATAATCATGGCATTGAATGTGTGAAAACGATTGGACACATACACCCTTTGCTTTCAAAAGAGATCAGGGATATAGTTACAAAGGGGACGAACTCAGTTCGGATAATTAAGCTAGAACTGGAGAGATTTGTGGAAAATATTTCACTGGGGAAAACAGACCAGATCGGATGAACATAATGTTTTACCCAACAGATAGTACAATTTATAGCCATATGTATCGGGCTCTGTTTGATTTGAAGAAAACTGTTGTTGACCAAGATGCATTAAGGAATCAAATTAATGGATGGGAAAAGGAATCGAAGGCTGAGAGATTTTTTTTCAGACCGTTTACAGATGACAATGGAAAAGTGCAGCCATTGCTTTTTTGTTACCAGCACAAGTGGCAAAGGGAACTTTTGAAAAAGTATGGTATGGTAGGGTATGTTTGCTTGATGCAACATACAAGACAACGAAGTATGACATTCCATTATTTTTCTTGGTAGTGAAAGCTAATGTATGCTATTTAGTAGTTGGGATATTCTTCATTCAAGTAGAAAACACTGCTTCAATTAAAGAGGCTCTAGAAATTTTCAAGGCATGGAACCCAGACTGGAATCCAGTTTCATGGGTTACAGATTTCTCTGAGCCTGAGATACGGGCAATTGAAGGAACATTTCCAATCTCAAGGGTTTATCTTCATTTATTTCATCGAAAGCAAGCCTGGCAACGGTGGCTTAGCAAAAAGAACAGTTTAGACATACCGGGTGATAGTGAGCAAATCATGAAGCTGTGGAAAGGAATTGCTGAGTCACCATCTGAAGAACAATTCTTAACTGCAAAACAAAACCTTCAATCTCATGAATTGTTAACTAGAAATTCTGGTGCACTTGATTATTTTAATAAGCAATGGCTTTCAGTGTCTGAAAGGTGGGTGAAGGCTTATGAGGACAAGGAGAATTTCTTCGCCAATATAACTACTACTAATGGTGTTGAATTACTAAGTAAAAGAGTGAAACATTTTTTTCTTAGACATTCAGCAGATATAACATTGGCAGGTGTTGTTAAAGTTTTAATAAATGATTTCCTCCCTAGCCTGTTCAAAAATATTGTCTGAAGAATTCAGCTGTGAAATCTTACAGCAGAGAGATTCCTCACTTCTTGCATAACAAGTCACACGAATTTGTGAATCACGTAATGAAAAGATATTCTTCAGCGCAAACTGAACTTACCGAAAGCTCAGTGAGAGAAATGGGTGAGGGGTTATTTTGTGTAGAAAGTGCCGAGGCCAAGGATTGTTACTATGTGGTGAATTTTGCAAAGCCTAATTGCACATGTGAAGACTTCCAAAGGTGGAAATATCCATGCAAACATTTCTGCGCAATTTTCATTTATTACCCTGGCTGGGACATTCATAAGTTGAATGACAGTTACAAGAACAGCCCTTTCATTTGTCTCGATGAGACCTTTGGGTTTGGCTCAAGCAGCAGTTGGTCTGAACCTGCCAGCCCTGTATCACAAAGTTCAGAGGATACCAGCAGTGAGGGGGCAGTAAACCAAGGCAGTGACAATCCCAGAAACTCAACTTCATCAGAGGAGCAAGATGCACGGGAATTAGCAAGGCAGGTCATAAACCTGACCTACATGCTTTGCTTGAACAGCTGCAATCTGAAGTATCCTACCTCTCTGCTGAAGCAAATTTAGCTCCAAGAATATGTAAGTCAAAATAAATTTATTGTGCATACATTTTCTAAAACTAATGTACTACAAGTATAATCATTGAAAGAACTACTTACTTGCATTGATGCCCATACCAGTCACCCTGGACTAAAAGAGGAACATAAATAAAATACAAAATACAGCTCAGCCCCCTGAATCAGTTAGGCATGAACATAGCAAGACAGCCAGTAGTATTTATTTAAATTTAATAAACCAGTTGCTGAAGCCACTTTGATTTTATATAAATGGTGCTAAAATCTAGGTCAGGGCCAGCGATAGTCAAAATGGTGCTTATCCACTGCTCATTGGTTGGCGAGCGACAGTTTTGCGTAGCCAGAAGAATGATTCTTTGACATATTCAATGAGAGACAAGAACAGACACAATATACTCCTAGCGCTGAAATTGTAAAGCATTTTTATGTTTTCTGTTTTTCATTGTATTCATGAGTTTTGAGAAATATTTTGTGATAAGGGGCGCAAGCTATAAATTACTGATTTCAGTGATTGTTCTGCATGATGTCATCTGCTTGTGTATATCTCATGGATTAATTGCAGAGACATGAAAATGTCAGATGTGATGGTGAAATGACTCTTAAAGAGTAAGTGGGTGGAATCGTCTGGAAGTGCAGCATAAGCCTCCACTTTGAGTAACAAGATCAATTTTTTTTTTTTTCTTAAATTCCATCGTGGAAGAAGGTAGGTGGATCAGTAATCATTGATAGTTGCACGTGTGCTATATTAAAAGGCACCGTTCCACCTACAGTCTTCCATGATTTAAGTAAAAAACATTGATCCACTTACTCATTGTTCTTGTGTACATTGATTGCATACCAACTCAAGAGGAGAAAAATATTTCACTACTTTCTCGAATACACCTTGGGTTGTGACACTGAACTCAGTTTTCAGATGCTAGCACAATTTAAATAGCTGTGACTCAAACAGGAGCAGTTAAATATATGATTCTTGTTTACAACAATGTTTCATCCTTTCTTTCAAATGTATTACATTGAAACATGTAGTCTGCCTACTGCTATCTCATTGGCTGTATAACACAGCTGACACACCCTCTTTTGTTCCATTATACTTCACAAGAAGTGCTGAAAACATTCCTGCGTGAAAGGTATAAGTACGCCACTGGCCCTGTTCTAGACTTTTCACGATAGTTGGTTCAAAACTTGGGCTGCTTCCACATAACACCCATTGTCTAGTCTGCACAAGTGCCAGCTGCCCCTTCCTCCTCTCATAGTTTGTCCTACCTTACCAAAAACTTTTCCTGTTCTAATAATATGTGCCTTATAAATCTTCGTGTAAGCAAATTCTTTCTCTCTCTGCCCCCATTCCCTCCACCTTATCTCTCGCACAGTTTTTTTCCCCCTTTCACTACATATTACTATAATTACTGAAAGGTAGAGGCACCTGGGATGACTCAATCTACATGGTTCTTGTACTGTACTATGGGGTACAATTTTAGATCTTTTCGCTTAAAAGTTTTATTGTTCCACTGTTGTGGAATATGCTGTATGCAGTCTGGTGGTGGTCAGATGAAAGGAGCTCTTGTCTTAAGTAGCTAATGCCTCATCACGTGCATGAATGGACTAAATGTTGTTGTACAGTTACTCTGACACACAATTGGCTGTTATATACAATTCCCAAAGATTATTCAATTATTCTACCTATATGTGTATACATATACGAATTTGTCTGAGGCTCTGGTCTGTAGATCCATTAATCACTAAAGTATTGCTATTTTCATTGGTAGTATCATTCCAGTACCTACTTATCCCCCTGCTTGCCAATCTTCTTGAGAGATCAACACACACTCCTTGAGCTACTCCTAATTTGTTATCCTGCCCCTTTAATTTCTAACAGTGAGATGGTATAGAGCCTCACCTATTTGGAAAGATTTACCTCAGTAGCTCTGACATTTTCATTGACCTATGAAGTGCAGGGATAGGTACGTAAAAAATGGAGACATTAATGTGTTGCATGATACCACTCATTCTATGTGTGCAACTCCTAATATTTTATCAACTCATTGTATAGAGTATAGGGGTGCTTGGTAAAAGTCATGTCACACACAGTGTTAGATTTTTTTCCATACTGAAATTTTAATGACATGTGTTACATCTGCAATTACTTCTGTAAAACAACTTGTTAAGAGGTGAAAGCAACCTTGCAGATAGAGTAAACAATTTAGACAGTGTTGCAAGAGGATCTTTGATGGATGATAATTAGACAATGGGTTAAGCCCTTAGTCACTGCTGATAAACATATCCTGTAAATTGTAATTTACTACAATGAAATTTGTATGTCATGGCAGGCAGTGTTCTACACTTTGCTAAAGACGAACTGACATGTTGCTGCTAATTCCAAATTCACACAGTATGTTTGACATTCACTGTCCAAAAAGTAGAAATTGTCTGTTGAAGATCAGCTTTAATAGAGGACTTCCCAATTGTGGCAGACTTAATGAAGTAGAATATTAACATTACAAAAAGGATACAAAATGTTCTCACAAATTGGTACAGTGAAAAGATTGGTAACTCAGCTTTCAGCCCAAAGGCCTTCATCTGAAATAGAAAAATACACACCCATGACGAATGTCTCTCACTACTGTGGCCAGAATGTGTGTCTAATTTGTATTTCAGATGAAGGAGCTTTGGCTGAAAGCCAAGATGGATAAGTGTAAAATTGTTATTCCATCCTGGGCTTTGCGTTGTTATAATATTACCATTCTTAGACATGTTATGTGTACTCTGCATCAAGTAGAATGAATCTGTACTATTTACCACAGTTACTCAGTGTACATACAGATTATTATATTGCAAAGGAAATTTTTCTCAACACCTTGTCAGTCATATATATAGATTGCAGTAGTGATAGGTAAGAATTGCAATCTATCTTTTATTTTAAAGCTGTGGGTGGTGTGGGAGTGATCCCCTTTTGCAGTTAAACGTGTTAGATATGCTTCATCATTAAATATGTTAAATATGTATTGTTTACCCTTTTTTTGCTTACTACATTATTTCACGGTTCACAGGTACTCTGTGTTCTTGTGCCACATTTAAAAGCAGCATTCAGATCAGCTTTTTTGGTTCTTTTGTATTGCATGGGAGCAATGGACAAGCCACAAGCAAACATCAAGGTATGTCAGTATCTGCATTGATTTTTGATTAAAATTACTTGCAGGCCAAGTTATTTTAAAGTTAATCATTGTATTCCCATTCAGGTGACACAGCTGTCTTCTCCCAGCAGCGAGAGGCAATGTTGGGATCATTCCTCTGAACCTCCTTCTCTCGTGGAAAGTGTAATTGACACACAATGCATACCCAGGTGCGGTAGTCCCTACCGTTACAAATAAGGTTGCTGTGGCTCATTACCTGGTTGTGCATCATCAAGGTGCGTAATGTGATAACATTTATTTACATGAATTCTTATTACAAGGCAATTTTTTTCAATTAATTTTGCTTTCTGCACTTAGTCAAGACCGTATCAGTCCAAGGGAAAATATAATGAACACAAATGAGTGAGTGCTCAGCTAAAGTTTCAGACAAATGGCTGAATTTTCCAGGTTTTCTGTACAGTGAACAAATTACCACATGGAGACAAAAGTGAGTATAGTATCTGATTCTGAATTATATTTCTAGGAGCATGTTATTTTACCACTTCACTGTACATGATTTGACAATTTTGTATTGTTACAGGTTGTTGCAGAAGTGGCCTTGGTGTTCAAGTAGGACAGAAAGGCAAATTTCATGATTTTTTTTAAAATCATGATGCTATTACATCATCCTCAGAATAAGATGTAGCTACTGCACACATTCTCAAAGTCTGTTAATGTTTATAGTGCTGTAGGTCAGGTTTATAACCAGCCTAGCTAACTGCCTTTCATCTTGTTCCTCTGATGAAGTTGAGTTTCTGGGATTGGCACTGCCTTGGTTTACTGCCTCCTCACTGCTGGTATCCTCTGAACTTTGTAATACAGGACTGGCAGATTCAGACCAACTGCTGCTTGAGCCAAACCCAAAGGTCCCATCGAGACAAATGAAAGGGCTGTTCTTGTAACTGTCATTCAACTTATGAAAGTCCCAGCCAGGGTAATAAATGAAAATTGCGCAGAAATGTTCGCATGGAAGTATTCACATGTGCAATTAGGCTTTGCAGAATTCACCACATAGTAACAATCCTTGGCCTCAGCACGTTCTACACAAAATAACCCCTCACCCATTTATTTCACTGAGCTTTCGGTAAGTCCAGTGTGCGCTGAAGAATATATTTTCATTACGTGATTCACAAATTCGTGTGACTTGTTATGCAAGAAGTGAGGAATCTCTCTGCTGTAAGATTTCACAGCTGAATTCTTCAGACAATATTTTTTAAACAGGCTAGGGAGGAAATCATTTATTAAAACTTTAACAACACCTGTCAATGTTATATCTGCTGAATGTCTAAGAAAAAATGTTTCACTCTTTTATTTAGTGATTCAACACCATTAGTAGTAGTTATATTGGCGAAGAAATTCTCCTTGTCCTCATAAGCCTTCACCCACCTTTCAGACACTGAAAGCCATTGCTTATTAAAATAATCAAGTGCACCAGAATTTCTAGTTAATAATTCATGAGATTGAAGGTTTTGTTTTGCAGTTAAGAATTGTTCTTCAGATGGTGACTACAATTTCTTCCCACAGCTTCAGAATTTGCTCACTATCTCCCGGTACATCTAAATTGTTCTTTTTGCTAAGCCACCATTGCCAGGCTTGCTTTCGATGAAATAAACAAAGATAAACCCTTGACATTGGAAATGTTCCTATGATTGCCCATATCTCAGGCTCAGAGAAATCTGTAACCCATGAAATTGGATTCCAATCTGGGTTCCGTGCCTTGAAAATTTCTAGAGCCTCTTTAATTGATGCAGTGTTTTCTACTTGAATGAAGAATATCCCACCTACTAAATAGCATACATTAGCTCTCACTACCAAGAAAAATAATGGAATGTCATACTTCGTTGTCTTGTATGTTGCATCAAGCAAACATACCCTAAACCCTACCATACCTTTTCAAAAGTTCCCTTTGCCACTTGTGCATAAGCAATGGCTGCACTTTTCCATTGTCATCTGTAAACGGTCTGAAAAAAATCTCTCACCCTTAGATTCCTTTTCCCACCCATTAAATTGATTCCTTAATGCATCTTGGTCAATAATAGTTTTCTTCAAATCAAACAGAGCCCGATACATATGGCTATAAATTGTACTATCTGTTGGGTGAAACATTATGTTCATCCGATTTGGTCTGTTCCAGCAACACTAAAGTGCACAAACCCCGAAAGTGTTAACGAACAAACTTTAGTTAAGTTTTATTTGCAGCAAGTGTGTTTCTGTATTGCATCCTGGTCACTCACTGATTTCCTTACAACAAATAAGCTCTGAGCACATGGGTGTAAGTTGTTTAATCTGTGTGGTAAAACAATATTTGAGAAAAGGGTTTTCATTTATAAAACAGTATCAACTCAAAAAACTTATGTACATTGCTCATAATTTGTTGTGTAGTCAGAATACACATGTTGGAATGAATAAATTCAATTATGTAATTATCATTTCCTTTGGCAATGAATCATATGAGCTAAATGTGACATTAGAGGGAATAGCAATTTTCAAATCATATTTTTCAGTGCATACTCTAATGTGTGCATTTTCCTTTAAGCTTACACGCAATCTGTTGTTCAAAATGACTAGTTGTTAGTGTTTTTAAAATGTTTATACTATTGTACATGTCAACGTATTTTATGTTTTGCATTTATGTAAGCACATATGGACTATGTATGTGAATTGGACATATGAAGAAAAATTATCCTTTTTGAGTGAAAACTAAACTCCATGTATTTCCTATTACAGATAATAAAACAATGTGGTATCAATAATTATGAAGTTTTCTTAATCATTTGCAATTACCCACTAGAATCCACAGATATGAAAGTAAAGTAGTTTGATTATGGTGCCTGAAAAATGTAACAAACTTACAGTTTTTAGGTTTATTTACTTCACAAGAGGATTAGAACTTTAAAAATGGCATATACAGAGCCTACTACAGGGAAATTTCTACACCTGGTATTGTCCTCCTGCCCTTTCCTTTTGTGTTTCTGGAGACTCTTGCTCACCTTACCATTCTTCTTTGGTACCACCATATGGGCACCAGGTAGACAGTAATTCAGTATTTTTTTTTTTTTTTTTTTGGGGGACAATAACTTAAGGCTACTAATTCTGAATGTTATTAGAAATGTTGTTAGCCTGGCAAAACTTGCTACCATTCTATCAAATAATTCATGGTTGTGACTTTGTTGTAAATCTATGATAGGTATGTTTCAAGTTGTAAATAAAACTGTCCTGAGTATCACTGTTACAACTTAAGAAATAATGGTTCTAAAATTCATCTATTTTACTTTTGTAGTTCATGATCTTTTATATCCAATTTGCCATTTTTTACAACAAATCGTGATCTGTCTTGTATGTTATGAGATATATTACATTTCAAATTGTAGATACATCAAGCACTTCAGTTTCATCATTGGCCACTAATGTTTTCCTGTGTAACATTGGCACCAATGTGGTAAGGGTTACAAAAAAAAGCCTGCAATGTGTTGATCGTGGTACTTCATATTATTTTAAATAATATTTTCCTTCACTATTGAAGCCAGAACATAAAGTAAACAAAAATTTATATAAGTGGGCCTGCTTGGCTTCGTATCTCATTACCTGAAAGAACCAAAATGGAAATCCTTTAACACAAGACGGTGTTAACAGAATTCTCACTGTAAATGTTGCATTTCACCCTCAGGAAGTACTATGGTGGGTTATTGGTCTGAGAGATGATATAAATGTTGCTCTAGCACTATTATAAGCAGAAAGCACTCCATAGATTTAATAAGCCTCCACTACACACAATGTGCAATGGAACAAGTGGTTTGCGTACCTGACTGTAATGGAATATGCTCCCATTCAACCAGAGTTAAACTTTATCACTTATCTCTCTGTACTGACTAGGTAATTACTGTTCAAAATTTCACAAACTGAAGATATATTACATTTTTTTAAACAATGTAACACAATTGCAACTGGTTAAAACACTGAAGTTTAACACACAGACGGGCACACAGTTACCAATGGATATTTCACTGCCAGGCACACAGTGCTAGGTGCTAGGCTCTGCTGTGGCCTCAAGTGGCTACGTAGTGTCGGGCATCTAGTTCTACTGTGGCTGCCTGCAGCCACATGGCAGACAGTGTGATCAAGAAATAAAGTATTTCTTATTGAAGATATAATGGAAAATCTCATTTAAAAATGTGTCCAGTAATAGAGCTGGGCCATCCCCTTGCCGAAAAGCACAACACAAACCTATTCATTTGGTGCTTCAGCAACACAATGGAGTGTGCAGACAACGGTCATTTGCTGTGCTTCTCATAATACACCATGGGATGCTACATGGACACAATCATGTAGCCCATTATTGTAGCCTGGATGTGCAATTATTGTGTGCAAACATGTAGAGATGTAAAAAAAAAAAATTAACAAATGATGGCACTCTAGCGATTTTAGGCCTGTACACAGATGAAAATCGATGGTACGCTGGTAAGAGCTGGCAGTTTATGAATCACACACATATCTGTACAGTACATGTATGGTTAAGAAACATACCTGCTACACCTAGTACTAAAAGAGAAATAATGTTGTGGGGAGTTTTTAATGTATGTTATTTAACTGAAAGTGCTAAGAAAGACCTTAGTTGTTCAGTGTTTTTGCAGTTTAGAACCAGTTAGAGAGGTACAGTGAAAAATCTGTAACCATAAACTCTATCTTATGACAGTCTCCTGTATATAGAGTACTGACCGTTTAATATGAAACATGCATAGATGAGTTTTCATCACAATTTCAAGAGGTATTTCCACAATCACCAAAAAATTGCCAATCTTCATAAATGATAGATTAAGGAAAACAATCGTTAATGCAAAAAAGGAGCTTAATATTACTATTTCAGTATCTAAGATGACAAAATTATTTGCTTCAAATTGTAGCAATGGTTAGTACTTCAAAAGGAAACTGATGCCTGAAAAATAATGAAAACTCCTTTGGAAACACAGCAGAGAAGCCCAGCCCCATGAAAGTCTGTCCTCCCCTACCCTGGCCATTGCTGTCTTGATCTGCATCCCTTCCTCCATGCCATTCTGTAAAAGTGTAGCTAGGAGCTTTGTCCATACGGGCTTTTGGTTCCCTCATCTCCATGAACGTGCAAATATGGTCAAAGGCTTAGGATAAAGAGTATTCTGTGCACCCACTGTTTACTGTTACCCTTAATCTCAGTACAGTGCTTGCCAGTGTCTCATGCTAACAGTTATCAAACATAATTTTAATCACAATAAATAAAACAGAGAATGATTGACACCAGACTGAATGAACATTTAATATTCTACTACATTTGTAGAGGAGACCAAGCTCTGCGACTTTTGCTTTCATGCCACGAAGTTAACTATGGTTTTATGCCTTCGAAGAATAAAGGTCCTCAGTGTCCTAGCACAAAATACTCCGTCACAAGTGTGGCTAAAACGACTGCAAATAACCTTTCTAAGACTGAGGGAATGGCAATGAACATGTACTAAATTCTGTGGGGGTGCACAGAAAAAACAATACTAAAACAATGTTGTCACTCTATTAAAAGAGTCACCAATATCAGTATCTGGGTGCAAACAAATGAAACATACTTGTATGGGCTACCAAGCTATTTTCCAAATAAGCTAACTACTTTCCGTTCAGTATTAGCATATGAGGATACATTCCAAATAGAGATGAGCAATTTATAAATGATACAGTACACAAAAAGAAATTCAGTGATGTACTTTTTTTAAACAATACCAATTGTTGCTGTCTACAAAATCCACCCTGCCCCTCAGGGTAAAAAAGGTTCAGAAGCTGCAAATATTATGCCAAGCAAATCACACAGTTACCTCAATATTTAGTTTGTGAATTATGTTTAATCTCCTACTACCACTCAGGTAGCCATATATTATTTTCACTTTTTATTAACACATTATTGCACACTATTGGTACAGTTCTGTATTTATGGAGCCATGATTGAGTGTGGCAGGAGACAGTACACTGCTCTTAATGAAAACAGTAGAATAATACATACATTTTCAGAAAAATAGCATTCACATGAGAGTACCGGTAATTGTTTCATAATTTATTTACATTTCTTTTTAATTAGTCCTTTTTTTAAAAAATAGTCGTCTGAACATCCACGTTCAATTCTGAAATTGCGGATACGGCGTGGGAATGAATGTTCTAAATGATGTGCTGACACGAGTCATTTCATATATTCAGCAGCAAATATAGAGAAAGAACTCTTTGAGTCTGTGACAATTTTCGTTTTTTAATCAGACTTTGGTGAATATGTTGCAACAAACCAATTAACACGTTTTTCGAGTCTATGTGCAATTTTCTGGAGTACTCTGTTACTATGGCACATCATTAATCAACTAGGGAAAGCACGTAAAATTTGGCAAATATAACTGGAAGACATGTCGGGACTAGTGCAGCAGGGGATACAACCCGTCGGCTTTGAACAATGACGTCACAAGTCGCCAGAGAGCATGTATTACAGAGATGAAAGAGCTGAGGAGAATGTTGAGAAACAAAGGAATGCGAGAGAGAGAAACATTGATCTTGTCAAAAGCATAAGTGTTTTCTGACTTAAAAAAGAAAATCTCACGAGATAGAATAAACTGATCCTACTTTATTAAGCAATATCTTGTCAAAAGCCGAGAAGCGATTGTTCTTAATGTTCTAGCTCCCTTCAGTGCGTAATAAGTGGTTTTTGACTAAAAAAAAAGAAAATCTCACGAGATAGAATAAACTGATCCTACTTCATTAAGCAGCTCCCTTCAGTACCTAATAAGTGTTTTTTGGCTTTTAAAAAAAAATCTCACTAGATAGAATAAACTGATCCTACTTTATTAAGCAATATCTTGTCAAAAGCCGAGAAGCGATTCTTCTTAGTGTTCTAGCTCCCTTCAGTACGTAATAAGAGTTTTTTGGCTTTTTTAAAAAAAAAAATCTCACGAGATAGAATAAACTGATCCTACTTCATTAAGCAATCAGTAAAGAAACGATTTTTTGACTTAAAAAAAAATCTCACGAGATAGAATAAACTGATCATACTTTATTAAGCAGCTCCCTTCAGTACCTAATAAGTGTTTTTTGGCTTTAAAAAAAAAAAAATCTCACGAGATAGAATAAACTGATCCTACTTCATTAAGCAATCAGTAAAATGATGCACCCAATATCAAGCGATCGCTTTTAGATTTACATTCAATTATTTTAATGATAGTGCTTATTAGAACACAGAACTGCTTTATTATCTATGCCTCGAAGTGAAGACATTACGATCTATGACTAAGGAATGACATCATTGTTCAAAGCTGACGGGTTGTATCCCCTGCTGCACTAGACCCGACATGTCGTACGCATATTTTGCCACGGATGAACGAACACAGTATAGTTTATTAGAATACAAGAGAAAACACTCTTATCCACATGTTAACTACATAGTTTTAGTGCGTGGTTAACACACAGTCCCCCTCCTCCGACACTCCATTTGAGACTGCACCTTAACGATTGCGTGGTTAACACACAGTCCCCCTCCTCGGACACTCCATTTGAGACTGCACCCTAGTGGTGGACAGAAAATCGCGTATCTGTTAGAAATCACAGTGATTGAGAAGTCACAGATATCACAATAACAACTTCACAAAATCTAACTGCGATTTCAGTCACAGTTAGAAGTCGCAAGTAGCATTTCACATTCAACGCTGTGAGCCATCTGTTGGCCGAATTCCGTACTGCTTTCTGTGATTTCAGTGCAAATCGCGGCTAGAAGTCGCAAGTAGCAACTAAAAAGCGCAGTTAACAGTGCCATCTGTTGGCCAAAGTTCGTACTACGCTCATCTCTGCGACACGCTATCGAGTCTAGCTGCGATTTCCGTGACAAGTCGCAACTAAGAGTCGCAAGTAGCAACTAAAAAGCGCAGTTAGCAGTGCCACCTGTTGAGCAAAGTTCATACTATGCTATTCGCTACCGAGTCAAACTGCGATTTCTGTGACAAATCGCAATTAAGAGTCGGAAGTAGCAACTAAAAAGCGCAGTTAACATTCTTTTCCTAGTGCCATCTGTTGACCGACGTACATACTTCGTTACGAGAGCCTTGTGCCTCACGAGATCGACGTGCTGTGTGTGACTGTGTGCATAATACTGAATATGAAGGGCTTATTTCAATAGTGATACAAGTCCACTTTTGTTCATTTTGAGATACAGACTCGTAAAGTTAAATGAGTGCTGAAAAATCTGCAGTTGAGGAAAAATCTGCAGTTGAGATACCAGAAATATTCAAGCATATGGCTTCTTGCTAGAGATGAACCTTTATTTATGTTTGTTTGGATCATTAATTTCAGAAGCATTATAGACAAAAAAGTGGAGGTAATGGACTTGTACCCCTATTGAAATAAGCCCTTCATATTATATGACGACATGCACATTCAGCATCAGTTATGGTTGGTCAAACACAGCTGTGACTCTGAATGTATTATATTAATAAGAAGCAACATTGCCTTTTTCTCCTGAAAATATCAAGTAACGTAACAAATGTGTTTGATTCTGCTTCCAATATGACAGTTTTGGTTAATACTCCACATGCCTACAGGACTTTGCAATGTTAACACAGCAGAACTCAGACACCTGTATAAGTGTAGTGAAATAAAAACAGTATTATTGTGTCATATGAATGCCTCACTTTTGTTCCGACACAGTTCAAGACTCGGGAGAAAAGTTTTACACCTGGTGTTCTACATGGCAACTTCACACACAAGAACTTTTTGCCGACACTACTACCACCTACATAAGTAAGCTTTTCCTGTGTTACTTTCAAGTAATTCACTTAAGCTATACCTGATTTAACTGTAAGATCTGTACTTCCCACTTTCGTATCAACAGCCTCAAAATGCATATTGTAGACTTCAGGATATGTTACAGGTCAGTGTCACACCAAGATTGTGGAGAAAGACGCGGGGGGGGGGGGGGGGCGGCATGTCATTCTCCAACAAGTGTTTACCAATAAATGTGTGGCGGAAAATTACGGGTATAGGACGGCTTAACATGTGGAAAATGGGATTTTCATTATTCGCTCACTGTATTTAACATTTATTATTCCTTTAAAATCGCACAACAACTTCAATAAAACACAGTTTAATCACTCATCTGCACACTTATTTCGCAGTAATGTCACTTTTAAACTGCAAATCCTCTAAGAGCTCTCTTGAATCTTCACGAGTCTCTCCCAACAGCCTTGATGTGGATAGATACGTACAGCAACCAGAACTGTGACTGCAAAATCACAAGAATTATTAAACAATTTTTGCTGTCACTAATTACAAGCAATATAATTGACAGAGTAGATTGCTAATATTTGCTGTAATGAAAGCCACTCAATGGGGTATATTTCACATGTGCAAGAACGATCTCACTTAAGTAATTAAGTCCATCGAAACACTTAGAAACTAACCTCTCGTCTGACGAAAACGGTCTAAAGACACAATGGCAATTTCTCCAGATCTGCTGACAATGATATTTTGAGTTATTACTTTACTGAGTGACTGAAATGTAGTTCAGGTACCTGAGAACATAACAATATGTTAGAATTCATTTTCTAAACACGAACTATTACGGTACTGTATGGCTACTTACATATTAATTATGTGGCAGTGATATTTTTCATGTCTGGTGCAAAGTGAGATCAAAAATGCGCGAGAGTTTTTTTTTTGGTCATGTGTTGTTTTTTATCTTTGCCGTAAGACTATAGGATCTCCTAGTTTTTGTTACTTCTCTGTTGTTTTTAATTCTCTTCTCAATGTGAGTTTTTCACGAATAAATGGTACTCCGTTAACTCATTATACCGGACGGCTATGCAATTATTTGTTGTAGGCAAGTCGCCTACATAATTGGTGACCTCCGATTAAGGAACTTTAAATCTTTTGTTAGCTACGTCGAACATTAACTGCAAAAGCAATGACCGACGACGGCAAACGATACGGTTCGATAACGGAAGAAATTCATAGGCTTCAGAATGAGATAGAAACTTTACAGTTGCATATTTCGAAAGATATGAACTTAAAGCATATAGCGGACCAAAGGAATGATGTTGGTTCAACAACCATGGCAGCACAACCACAGCAAGTAACAGCAACGGAAGTGCCCGTTGGTTTCAACGCTTCACCAACTCAACGGTTGCTATTACGGACGCCCCCATTCATGCCTTCTCAGCCACACACATGGTTCGCGGTAATGGAAAATATATTTCTACAACAAAGAATGTTCAGTTATCACGAGAAGTTCACCTTGGTGATAAGTAATTTGGACCATCAGACCTCGGTTTTGGTATCTGACATTATAGTGAACCCGCCTACTGAAGGAGCATACTGTAGACTGAAAGAAGAATTAATTTCTCGGTGTGTGAAGTCAGTCGACATCAGAGTCAAACAAGTACTGTACCAAGAGAAACGGGGAGATAGGACCCCGTCAGAATACTGGCGTCATTTACACAGCCTGGTAGATAGATCGACAGTCTCTGATAGACTGTTACTCCACGTATGGCAACAACAGCTACCAATGCAAGTAAGAACTACACTAGCTATATACGACGAAAGATCAGTTGACAAGCTGCTGCTCGCTGCAGACAGAATCTATGAGACGCACGAGCCTACTGCAATAGTCGCAATGACGTCGACAGATGCCACGTACGGTAACTACCATTACCAGCAAGACCAAACTGACGATATAACAGTAAACTGTGCCGCGGTCGCAACGCGACAAACAACAAAAAGTTCAAACAAAATTAGAGATTTAAAAACTGCAATAGATGATTTGCGAGCGCAACTACGCACGCTACAACGACCACAAATTATCTTTAAGCGCAAGAGAGACCGGGCTGGGCGTGAAACACGAAGTCAACAAGAGGACGAGCGTAATTTGTTTTTTTTGGTCATGTGTTGTTTTTTATCTTTGCCGTAAGACTATAGGATCTCCTAGTTTTTGTTACTTCTCTGTTGTTTTTAGTTTTCTTCTCAATGTGAGTTTTTCACGAATAAATGGTACTCCGTTAACTCATTATACCGGACGGCTATGCAATTATTTGTTGTAGGCAAGTCGCCTACAATTACACTATTAATATTTTCACAGTTGTTTCTTTAATACAAGATTAAAGCCAACGGAAGAACAATCGTAAAACATACTTACCAATGACAGGTTTGTTGAGATGCAATTTTCTGTGTGGACAGATGTAGCTTTTTCATACGGTGGTAAGTCACAGAAATCGCAGGAGTCACAGAAATCGCAGAAGTAGCAGAAGTCACAGAAATCGCAGAAGTCACAGAAATCGCAGAAGTCACAGAAATCGCAGAAGTCACAGAAATCGCAGAAGTCACAGAAATCGCAGAAGTAGCAGAAGTCACAGAAGTCGCAGAAATCGCGGAAGTAGCAGAAATCGCAGAAATAGCAGTGGTGGAGGGATACGCGACTTAGGTTTCTTAACTGCGACTCTTAACTGCGACAAATCACAGTTAAGAATAACAGATACTGAAAAGTAGCATTCACAGAAATCACTGATATCGGAAAATCGCAGTTCAGCCCAACACTACTGCACTCGAACGGCCGTGGCTGGCCTAAACTTTCACGTCAACTCGATTTGTACTCGGCGATCGACGTATCGACATACTTTGCGAACGCTGGGCTACGTCATTTTGACGTCACTTCCTTAGTTCGTTCGGGTGAAACGAAGCTTTCCCCTTTCAGGGCACTACACTTTGAGGCGGAGTGGTATTAATCTTTGTGCTGCACCACAAGCTCAGGTACATTGGCCATACAGGTGCTGGGAGCGTGCGTGGAGGGGCGTGTTCAGTCAGCGAAGGTGAGACTGCACACTCTTCCTTACACTCATCGAAGTGACAAGTATGTGAAATGACTTTGATATGGCTGCACATTAAAGCAAGTGCAGTGGATGTGCCCTGGATACGTTGTAGGAGAAACGCATGCATAGTCGGCACCGAGTTCTTCAGAAGCTGCACGACAATCGTCGTAATGCTAATGTGTGTGACGCCTCCTACTGCTGCCTACTAGCACTCCCGCGATCAGAGAAAGTGTAATATCCTCTTTCTATGCCCAGCCAGTGTTCTTCACCTCGTCGAAATACGTGAAAGCAAGGCGACACATCATTGTCTGTTATTGCAGTCAATACGTGTTGATTAATAAGGTTAGATTCAAATTATCACCATTGCCTAGCTGCGTTGTTTAGCAGTTTCCGCCAAAGATGCTCATTAACAGTTACTAGGTGGCCCGCTCGCATTTCAAACTTAATTGTTGTCTTTTTATTCGCATAGCTCACCGAATTAATTCCTTCAAAAGTAACAGGGTTCATTTAACACAGCACGATGTTTTGTCCATTGAAAATTATGGCCTTTTTTATTAATACGGAATAAACTATTATTATTATTAATAATATTGGCCAGAGATAATCCAATACACGGTTAACTTTCGTGATACTTTGTTCGAAATCGTAAGACACTACAGTTTTTCCTTAACTCGGTTTTTATTAACACAGTTTCTTTGATACGATTCACTACTATAAATGGTCACACGTAAGCCCGATAACAAATGTCAAAACGGGATCTATAATCGAAAGTCAAGTTGTGACGCGAATTTTGATTAGCAACTTCGGCAACAACTTAAGTTCTGAGATTGGAATTAATGATATCAATCTTTTATCGATTGAGATGTTCGCTGGATGTTAGCGTTGTCTCAGTTCTGTCAGTTTTCGGATTTTTGACAATAAAGTGAATGAACAGAAATTAACAACTCGTGCGTTCGGCTTATATAGTAGTTGCGAAACAAAAGGGACGTTCATTAGAAACTCTTTGAATAAAGCCCCTTGATACTTTGCATATGAGTACTCTAGTCCATTGACTCTTATTATTCTTTAATTTTCTCTGCTTTAAAATGGGAATTCGTGATTCTATATGAAATATGGGAATTGTTCATCGCCAGTTCGAACAAATTTTAGTTAAAAAATTCAGATATGTAACGAGGGATTACAGGTGCCAATACCAATTTTTCTGGCATTGTGACACACTCACTGAGTGTACTGACATATGCAAAATTGTCGTCCTGCTGCTTGGATGGGCAGCGTGTGTGTCATGTTGAATGGATTTTTCGGAGCAAACGGCCCTGTGATTCGGTGTCCCTTATCGTGGTGCAGGAACGAGGCATGTTATATGTTTGGAGAGAGATTTAAGTGACACCGGAAGTCGATTTCCACTATTAGTTCTGTGACGTACAAGACCTACAAGGTACAAGTTAGTTGGTGATGACATGACAGTTGTAATGTGTGTGGTAGCTCTGTACAGGTGTAACACTGATGTTTCGTCAAAGGTCAGTGGGATCTCCAGCAATATTGAGCTTATGTCGAATCCAGTGTCCACCAAAAAGTGCTCTCTTGATCTGAGGTCGAAGATGTACAGTCAGCCTCCCAGGTGTGCAGTCGAAAGGAAGTGTGCTTGAGTCACCCATAGTGACCGTCGGCGATTTGACGTACGAGACATGCCGATGGGCCTGTTGCGGCCTACCTTTGAAATTCAGGAAAGCACATGGTGAGCAACAGTTAATTGCAGTGGCACAAAACTGACAATGGTACTAGCACAGCTGAGACCCTGAGCTGTCTGCGACGCCTGTGGTCTTCTTGCCAGGGACGGCTGGCTGGGGTGTGGGCTGCTCGTTGCTGCTTTTGGTGTGGGATGGTCTCTTAGTGCGTAATCATGGAGGATCAGGTCAGACTGGTCGGCAAGGTACCCGGTGATGGGTACATGTTGTGTGATGTGGAATTATTCACGTTGTTCATTTTACTGTGATGCAGTGGTACTGTAAACATTCTGTCTGCCAGAGCCAACTGTTTTTCCAGGGGACCACCTTCATGTGATATCATTTCCAGTTATAGTTGTGGCAGAAGTTTGACAATACAGAGCGTCCAATGGACAGCATCTGGCCTGAGGTTAACGTCAAGTGTAGCTCAGAGTTGTCACCAAAGTTGAGATGATATTCTATCAACCTACTGTTCACCATAGATAACTTGTTTTTACTGTTGCTCAGGTGTCCGTGAGAGTCGTAATAATTGGATTTGGCTGTGGCATACTTGTTGTGGGTAGGCAGTGCTAATATGACATCACTGATTAGGTTGGTATGTTCTTCCAGATGACAAATTGGGTGTCATTATCTGAAATGCCTAATGAACTAAATACACACTTCGTGGTGGCAAACACAAGGTGGGCTGTTCTGGTTGAAATGGTAGCAGTTTAGGCTAGAAGCAGAGTCTGTGAAGTAGATAATAGATGTGATGTGGCTCAGTTACAGTTGGTTAAGCCAGTATCAACAAAAGGACACCTTGCTCAGATAGTGGCGCAGTAGAAAACATGGCTCTCAGGTTCTCTTAGTACCCAACTGACTGTGTAGGCACATGCAAAGCAGGCAAATGTACGGTCACATTACATAATGCAAGCGTCGTGGTTGACGTTTTGGATTTGTTCGAAGTCTGGTAACAAACTGCCTGATGGTTGCCATTGTTATAGCTTAGTAGGAGTTGTGTTGGTTTGTAACATTTCACTCGTAGTTGTGGTAAATTCGTGTTCTATCGCAGGTTGATGATCCACACAGTGATGGCATTGTTGATACACTTCACTTGCATTAATCCCAGATGCCATATTTTGTGGAAGTGGCAATGCTGTACTCACAACAAAAGATGCACGCATTGGTAATATACATTTAAAAAAAGTTCAAATGTGTGTGAAATCTTATGGGACTTAACTGCTAAGGTCATCAGTCCCTAAGCTTACACACTACTTAACCTAAATTATCATAAGGACAAACACACACACCCATGCCCGAGGGAGGACTCGAACATCTGCCGGGACGAGCCGCATAGTCCATGACTGCAGCGCCTTACACTGCTCGGCTAATCCCACGCGGCATACATGAACATCCTAATAAGAAGGTTGATAGCAAATGTACTTTATTCACAAAGTGCAGTATATCAGCATATCTACATCGTATCCTGACTCAGAATGCACTGATGTCTTTGGCTCGCCCACAGATATTCCTATGTGTTCTGGCCAGTGATGCATGTCGCTTTTGATATCCCCACAAGGGAAAATCAGTCACTGGTCAGTTTTCAACATCTTGTAGAACATTTCGGACACGACATGGGTTGTCGTCCACTGGGTTCTATGACGACTGCTCACACCCACTGAGGAAAGTGACTTGTGCAAGACAGCAACAAACATGTTAAAGCTGTGTCAGGTCAATCCAGATGACTTCTTCAGCCACTCAATTACCGTGAATGAAAGCTGGTTATGTTACTATGACCGTGATACAAAGAAGCAAAGCAAGCCATGTGTGCATGTGAATTGACATACCGCTGAAAAACTCGAAGACCCATCCTTCACTGGGCAAGGTAACACTGAGTGCTTTTCAGGACTACCATGGTGTGGTGCTAAGGGATTGTGACGATAGGGGGCAAACTGTCACAAGCATATCCTACAGAAGTCAAACAAGATGTTGAAGATTATGTCCAAGGAGGTGTTTTTCCTCCACAACAATAGCCCAACTCATCCCATGCAGGAGACAGTCACTCATGCTGCTTCTTTGACAAGGTGATTTTTCGAGGTAGAACTTTACCTGAACACCCAAAATACAGTCTTCTATAACCAAGGTTTCCACTATTTCATCTATTGTAAGGAAAATATGTCACATTAAAGGATGTGTATGTAGAGAAAGACTGACATCAGCTATGCAAACAATTTCCCAGAATGTACAAAACAGAAACTTACATTTATGTCGATGGTACTACTGTTATATGTGCAGCTGAAACAAGGAGGAGCTTGAAAAGGAAGCAGTCGTAAAAACTGAAACTGTAAATAAATGTCTAGTATAAAAAGTCTTTTATAAATCAATCTAAAACAAAGTGTTCCAAACCAATCAGAGTGAAACATATAACATAAATACTACATTACATAGTGAGGCAATTGAAGAGCTAAGCAGTACAAAAAATTAGGAAGTATTATAAATAAGCACTCGACATGGGGTGCGGTAGTGTTCTCACTTCCCTCGCCCGGGTTCGATTCCCGGCAGGGTCAGGGATTTTCTCTGCCTCGTGATGACTGGGTGTTGTGCGATGGCCTTAGGTTAGTTAGGTTTAAGTAGTTCTAAGTTCTAGGGGACTGATGACCATAGATGTTAAGTCCCATAGTGCTCAGAGCCATTTGAACCATTTTGGGAGGAAGCACATATGTATAATCTGTAAAAAAAATAAACACAAAGATTTCCTCATGCGCAACACAGCAAAATTTGTGGATGATGAAGTTCTCAGGAAAAGTATTATGGACTTGTGTTACCACACCTGTCCTTCTGAAGCCATACACAGTCCAGACACATTAACATGACCACTGTCTATGTTCAGCATAATGTGCAATAGCCTTTCACAGACAGTAGGTGGCAGCACAGCAGTGGACAGTATGTAATGAATGTCGGGAGGATATGGAAAACAATGCAGTCATTTTCATAAAGTGGAAACACAGTGACTTATTTCATGTCCAAAAAGGGGCATGATGACTGGCTTTCGGGCTAAGAGGGAAACAATTCCGAAACGGCTAAGTTTGTAAACTGATCACATGCGACCAGGGTAAAAGTATACCATGCAAGGCAAAATGGCGCTACCAAAAACGGACGCCAAGGCAACTATGATTCACCACTGGCCATAGCTGATAGAGATGAGCAACAGCTGTGGAGATGTGTACGGGCGAACAGAAAAATGGTTCAAATGGCTCTGAGCACTATGGGACTTAACTTCTGTGGTCATCAATCTCCTGGAACTTAGAACCACTTAAACCTAACTAACCTAAGGACATCACACACATCCATGCCTGAGGCAGGATTCGAACATGCGAGCGTAGCGGTCGCGCTGCTCCAGACTGTAGCGCCTAGAACCGCTCGGGACGATCAGGCGTCCAACTGTTGAGCAACTAAGCACCCAGAATAACCCGAGGGGCTACCAACAGTGTTCAGTGAACACTGCTGCGTACGGCCCTCTGCAGCAGGCGCCTCGTTCACACTTCCATGCCGACTGCTGTTCGTTGGCGACGAAGGCTGGAATTTGCACGCCAATACCGCGACTGGGCGTCCATTGAGTGGCGGCAGGTGGCCATTTCAGATGCTCCATTGGACAGACGGCCTTTGGCGTGTACGGCCCTGCAACAGCCATTGGAAGAGTCCAGTCCAGAGGAGAAACGTTATGATCTGGGTAACGATTTCGTGGCATTCGCAGGGTGATCTCGTCATTCCAAATGGCACAGTGAATCAACAGAAGTATGCATCTATCCTTGGAGGCCATGTCAACCCCTATGCATAGTTATTTTTGCTTTGGCATGATGGCATCCTTCTGCAGGACAGCGCAAAGTGTCAGACCGTAAAACATCCTGGTTTTAAACAAAATCGAGAATCTGTGGGACCACCTTGGTGAGGCTGTTCGCATCATGGATCCTCCAATGAGAAATGTAGCACATTTGGCATGGCTCCATATGCTTGCTGGTACTTCCAGGACCTCACTGACTCTCTTCATGCACACCTGCACTGCAAAATCTGGTCACTCGGTGATCACATTAATGTGATTGGATTGTGTATATGGGCAAGTGCACAAGATACTTACTTAAAAAAAATATTTAAAATTCAGAAAATAGCAATGAGGTGTATAGCAAAAACTTCATCGGACTAACATGTATACAAGCTTTTTTACACCAAAATATTATGAAAGTATACACACTGTACATATATGAGAATACTATGGCAGTGAGGGTAAGTGATTAACACTTCCTAAATAAATATGTACATGACCATGCGACAATACGAATGGAAAGTTATTACACAAGACAGTGAAATGTCAAACTGACAACGAGTGTTCCTACTGAAGCAGCCAAAAGGTATTTCAGCGATCTATCAAAATCAATTAAGAAATTAAATTTAATTAAAAATCCGTTAAACATGTATCTTACAGAGAAATGTGCATACAGTATTTTTTTTATTATTTTACGTGTCTAGTTTCCCTAGGAACAAATTGAGGAGCAAATCTCCCTGGTCATGGAACATGTCAGTACATGTTCAAACGTTTGTGAAATCCTAAGGGACCGAACTGCTGAGGTCATTAGTCCCTAGACTATTTAAACCAACTTATGCTAGGAACAACACATACAACCACGCCAGAGGGAGGACTCGAATCTTCTCCAGAAGGAGTTGCACAATCCGTCACATGACGCCTCAAACCACGCGGCCACTCCGCGCGGCGTGGCTGTCGGTATATTAAATTACGACAGAAAAGTTATAAGAGATAAAATATTATGTTCATAATCCTAAAAGGAAGTCAATCTATAAGTTCATGTAGGCAGTCAACAATGTAACACAGAAACCAGCTTAATTTTTCGAGGAATTCCTTGACGGAATAGAAGGAGTGACCCATGAGGAAACTGTTCAGTTTCGATTTGAAAGCGCGTGGATTACTGCTAAGATTTTTTAATTCTTGTGCTAGCTTATTGAAAATGGATGCAGCAATATACTGCACAAGGGTCATGGAAGTGCGATCAAAATGCAGACTGGTTCAAATGGCTCTAAGCACTATGAGATAAGATAAGAACATCACACACATCCATGCCCGAGGCAGGATTCGAATCTGCTACCGTAGCAGCAGCGCGGTTCCATACTGAAGCGCCTATAACTGCTCGGCCACAGTGGCTCGCTATACAGACTGGATTTCTCCCTAGTGTTACGTGAGTGAAACTTGCTAATTCTAGGGAATAAGCTGATACTGTTAATAATAAACTACAGTAAAGAGTATATATATTGAGAAGCCAACTTACACCACTTATTACCCAAACCGCCCATTTCTGAGACAAAAATACTCTTTGAGAATGCAAAGAGTTACCCAAAAATATAAAATCATAGTCATAAGCGAATGAAAATGAGCAACGTAGATTACTTTTTGTGGCAAACTATCACTTACTTCAGCTACTGATTAATAGTAAAAATGGCAGCATTAAATCTTTGAACAAGATCCTGAATATGGTCTGTCCATGACAGTTTACTATCTATCTGAACACCTAGAAATTTGAGCTGTTCAGTCTCACTAATCGTATTCCCATTTCTGTGTAATTAAAACTTCAGGTTTTGTTGAATTGTGTGATAGAAACTGTAAGAACTGAATCTTACAGTAATTTAGTGTTAATTTATTTCCTACAAGCCATGAACTTATGTCTTGAACAGCACTATTTGAGACAGTGCCAATGATGCACACAACAGTTTTTACTACCAAACTAGTGACATCAGCAAACAGACACATTTTAGAATCACGTGTAATACTGGAAGGCATATCATTCATACAACAAGGAACAGGAGCGACCCCAGCACTAATCCCTGGGGTACGTTCCCATCTCACTGTGCCATACTCGGATCCCACATTATAGCCGTTCTCAACAGTGTGGTGAATGACCTTTTGCTGGCTGTTCTTAAAATAAAAGGTGAACCAACTGTGAGCTACTCCTGCTATTCCATAATGGTCCAACTTCTGGAACAATATTTTGTGATCAACACAATCAAATGCCTTCATTAAATCAAAAAAGCTGCCTAGTGTTCGAAATCTTTTGCTAATCCACCCAAAACCTCACAGAGAATAGCGAATATAACATTTTCAGTTGTCAAACCACTTCTAAAACCAAACTATACATTTGACAGCAAATTATGTGAAATTAAATGATCAATTATTCTTACGTACACAGCCTTTTCAATAACTTTACAAAATACTGATGGCATAGAAATAGGTCTAAAATTGTCTACATTATCATTTTCTCCATTTTTATAAATCGGTTTTACTAATGAGTACTTTAATCGTTCAGGAAACTGACCATTCGTAAAGAAAAAATTAAAAATATGCATAAGTGCAGGGATAACATGTGCAACAGTGTACTTTAGTATTCTGGTACATACTCCATGAGACCTATGAGAATCGTTAGTCTTCAGTGATTTAATTACTGACTCAATCTCCGCTTTGTCAGTATCACAGAGGAGTATTTCAGATTTGAGCCTCAGAAAAGCATTTCTCAAGAGAGTTATAAGGATTCCCTGCAGAAGCTAGGTTTTTGTTTAATTCACCAGCTATATTCAGAAAGTGACTGTTACATACTGTATATATATCTGAGTAATCAGTAATAGAAACATTTTTATTATGCACTGACTTTATATCCTCGATCTTGTGCTGCTGACAAAACACTTCGTTCACCACTGACTGTATGGTTTTAATTTTATCCTGTGAATTAGCCACTCTGTTTGCGTATCTCATACTCTTTGCCTTCCTAATAACATTTTAAGTACCTTACATTACTGTTTGTAATGGGCTGCTGTAGCTCGATTATGACTATTTATAACATCTTGATATAATCCCTACTTTCTTCTACATGATGCCCTTATCTTACTAGTCAACCACCGAGGCTGCCTTTTACTGCGAGTGGCCTGTTTAGAAAGATCTAATGGAAAGCAACTTTCAAAGAGCGTGAGAAATGTGTTAAGGAAAGCATTATATTTGTCGTCCATGTTATCAGCACTATAAACATCCTACAAGTCTTGTTCCTTAATAGGATTTAAAAAATTCTCTTCTACCATTCGATTAGCGTTTCTATGAGCGAGTATTAAATCATCTGTTATACAGAAAATATGTAATAACGTCATATGTGCCTGTAAACTGTAGGCTGGTTTTCTTTACTGTACGTTTATTGTACATATAAAATTGTATGACGCACTCTGCACTCTCTAATCCATGGGCAGTAAATAAATAAAGCACCACACTTGATGATCGCAACTTTGATTTTTCGTAGGGATGATTAAAACCTTACGACTACCTCTCCTATGTATCTAGTAGCTGCATTCCTGGTACAGTGTCTTAACTAGTGGTGGACAGGAAATCGCGTATCTGTTAGAAATCACAGTGATCACAGATATCACAATAACAACTTTACAAAATCTAACTGCGATTTACGTCACAGTTAGAAGTCGCAAGTAGCATTTCACATTCAACGCTGTGAGCCATCTGTTGGCCGAATTCCGTACTGCTTTCTGCGATTTCAGTGACAAATCGCGGCTAGAAGTCGCAAGTAGCAACTAAAAAGCGCAGTTAACAGTGCCATCTGTTGGCCAAAGTTCGTACTACGCTCATCTCTGCGACACGCTATCGAGTCTAACCATGGAGGTTTTTACCTCCATGAGTCTAACTGCGATTTCAGTGACAAGTCACAACTAAGAGTCGCAAGTAGCAACTAAAAAGCGCAGTTAGCAGTGCCACCTGTTGAGCAAAGTTCATACTATGCTATTCGCTACCGAGTTAAACTGCGATTTCTGTGACAAATCGCAACTAAGAGTCATAAGTAGCAACTAAAAAGCGCAGTTAACATTCTTTTCCTAGTGCCATCTGTTGACCGACGTACGTACTTCGTAGAGGTGGTCCAAACGGTTATTCTGGAGTAACCGTTATCACAGTTCCAGTTATTCTTTGATAACCGTTATCGTTAACCGTTATTAATAACTGCCAAGTTATTTTTCGCTAGCGAATACCGATAACTCCGACAGTTAAATAATGACATAGTTGGAATCCATCAGTTTAGTTATCAGTATAACTGCGAGTAGTGTGAAATAGCAGGAACGTCGTATGAATCGTGTCATAACCTTAGCTTATTAACTCCGGGTACATTTTAGTTGATGTTAGAACGATTATTAGTGTTTCATATTATATGTTTGTAGGTTATCGGTCGCTATTAGAAATATTATCTTCGCAGCTGCGACAGAAAGTACGCGGAACTTCGCCAAAGCACTGTTTAAGTAAAATGTTAACAACGTGCGTTTTTAAGTATGAAGTAATATGTAAACTGAGTACTGTAGGTTAAATTCGAAGTTTAATTTCTTGTGCTGCTCACATAATAGAATAAAGTGTACAGCCTTATAATACAACAAAAAATATACGTAATGTGACAGATTCGTTTACTCCTGTGCTGTAAAAGCTAGTCCTATTGGGGAAAGTGCGAGTACGCTAATCCAAGTTTTATGTCAGATTTGCAAACTGCTCGATTTCTCCAGCGACAGCACGTTTATAACATATGAAGACATGCAGATCGAAAAGGTTGACAGTGTTACATTTCTGGGACTACAACTCGATAATAAATTCAGTTGGGAAGGGCATACCACATTTTTCCATTCTGTTATTTCATAAGGGAGCATATTCTGTGGGAACTTATCAAACGTAGCAAAAGTTTTTCGCATGTAAAAGCGTGTAATAAAAATCGTTTGTGGTATCAATTCAAGAACATCATGTAGGAACCTGTTCAAGGAACTTTGTATTCTAACCACTGCTTCCTAGTATATTTATTCCTTTATGAAATTTGTTACAAGTATTTCCAACCAATAGCTTAATACATAATATCAGTACTAGAAATGGGAACAGCAATCTACATAAAGACCTAAAATTACTTACCTTGGTCCAAAAGGGGTCCAATATTCAGGAACATGCATTTACAATAAACTGCCAGCAAGTCAGCAACCATTAAAAACTTGGTTTCAGATAAGGCACGGTTTACAGTGTGTTTGAAAGACTATTTGATACAGAAGTGTCTGATTCCACCCATCATCAATATGCCGGAAATGACTATTTTAAGTGTGTCTATGACACCACTACATACACATGGCAACAAACACGAAGATACATATAAATAATACAATAACATTTCCCACCAAAAAGACAATCAAACCAATGGGACAACTGCAGGAAGTTGGGGGTTTTAGGGTGAGGACAAGCTAGTAAAAAAAAACCACACCATGATCCCAAAACACAAAATGAAGAACAAATAGAAAAAAAAAATTACAGCATTCTGCTACACCAACAAAAATCTGCAGGAATCGGACACTTCCCTTGAACAATATAGGTCAACTATAGGTGACCATACCAAAACACCAATACCCACAACTAAAAGTACGAAAATTGGAATCAGACATTTCCCTTGACCTATATAGGTCAACCTCAGATGACGATACTAAAACATCAACATACACAACTATGAAAATGGGAATCGGTCATTTCCGGTGACCTATATAGGTCCACCACAGCTACTGATGCCAAAAAACCAACACCTACAACTGCAAAAAATAAAACCACAATCCCAAAAGTCCACAAATCAATCATCCCTACATAAATTAAATCACATTCAATACATCATAAATACACAAAACATCACAGCTAGAAAAAAAAATTTAATTACCACCAGCAAATTCCGGCACTGCAACCTAGATCGACAGCCCCCCCCCCCCCCCCCCCACACACACACAAACCAACTCAAACACCGTGACGTAATGACATTCACACACCACAACACCTTTACGTCGAAGCAGACGGGTGGAATCAGACGCTTCCATTGACCCCTCCTTCTACTCTGTAGATGAATATCGTAACAGAGACTGATAGACCAGCTTAGGTAAAAATTCTGCTATATTTCAGTTTTGACAGCACTTGGTTGCAACATTCAAGATCGGGTATTCTGTGTACGATAAATTTATTAAAAGTACGTAACTGTGTTTTATTCTGTCAGTGTACCAATTCTGTAAATATTAGCAGTTACTGTGATATATTCACATATTTTGACAATCTCCTGACAAATGATGAGGATAATAATTATTATATTCCACTGTATTATGTTATACTTTAGGACATGTTATTTGTCATTCGCGATGGCCAGCGGCTATTTCCGTAGCAGTACGAAAATATTTATTCGCTCCAGTTACTATCCTCTCTGGAAATATCACGACCTTTAACTGGAGTCACCGAGTCAGGAACGTCTAGACACACAGTTATTCCGTTACCAGCTTCCAGGTTATCTGTGGTGGTAGCCCGATAACTACCAGAGAACTAGAACTACGAGCCAATAACGATAACTGCCAGAGGAGAATACAGGTCTCTGACAGTTATTTCCATAGTCGCTCGAATTCCTAAGTAACTTTCCTTCTACTACCCGTCCAAGCTAAATTAACACGTAAGGCAGTGGCTTAAGGGAACGACCGTAATTGTTAATGCCTGTACTGCAGCTCCTATCAGCCACGGCTCGGACATTAACTTTATTTAATTGTTTATGCTAAAAGTAACGAAGGCCCACGAAATAGTACACAGTTCTTATCAACAGATGGCGCGCAGTCTCACAGTTATTCCCATGGTCTATAGAACGCCTTCCAAATGCGCAGTACGATCTTCGGTCAACAGATGGCGCGAGGCACTGTTGACACTAAACAGTTATTGAAATAACTGCCAGAATCAGAGGAACGGTTATCGCAGTAACCGTTACTTCTCAGTAACCGGTTATTTCTATCAGTTACGTTATTTTTTGCCACCTCTAGTACTTCGTTACGAGAGCCTTGTGCCTCACGAGATCGACGTGCTGTGTGTGACTGTGTGCATAATACTGAATATGAAGGGCTTATTTCAATAGTGATACAAGTCCACTTTTGTTCATTTTGAGATACAGACTCGTAAAGTTAAATGAGTGCTGAAAAATCTGCAGTTGAGATACCAGAAATATTCAAGCATATGGCTTCTTGCTAGAGATGAACCTTTATTTATGTTTGTTTGGATCATTAATTTCAGAAGCATTATAGACAAAAAAGTGGAGGTAATGGACTTGTACCCCTATTGAAATAAGCCCTTCATATTATATGACGACATGCACATTCAGCATCAGTTATGGTATTATATTAATAAGAAGCAACATTGCCTTTTTCTCCTGAAAATATCGAGTAACGTAACAAATGTGTTTGATTCTGCTTCCAATATGACAGTTTTGGTTAATACTCCACATGCCTACAGGACTTTGCAATGTTAACACAGCAGAACTCAGACACCTGTATAAGTGTAGTGAAATAAAAACAGTATTATTGTGTCATATGAATGCCTCACTTTTGTTCCGACACAGTTCAAGACTCGGGAGAAAAGTTTTACACCTGGTGTTCTACATGGCAACTTCACACACAAGAACTTTTTGCCGACACTACTACCACCTACATAAGTAAGCTTTTCCTGTGTTACTTTCAAGTAATTCACTTAAGCTATTCCTGATTTAACTGTAAGATCTGTACTTCCCACTTTCGTATCAACAGCCTCAAAATGCATATTGTAGACTTCAGGATATGTTACAGGTCAGTGTCACACCAAGATTGTGGAGAAAGACGCGGGGGGGGGGGGGGGGCGGCATGTCATTCTCCAACAAGTGTTTACCAATAAATGTGTGGCGGAAAATTACGGGTATAGGACGGCTTAACATGTGGAAAATGGGATTTTCATTATTCGCTCACTGTATTTAACATTTATTATTCCTTTAAAATCGCACAACAACTTCAATAAAACACAGTTTAATCACTCATCTGCACACTTATTTCGCAGTAATGTCACTTTTAAACTGCAAATCCTCTAAGAGCTCTCTTGAATCTTCACGAGTCTCTCCCAACAGCCTTGATGTGGATAGATACGTACAGCAACCAGAACTGTGTCTGCAAAATCACAAGAATTATTAAACAATTTTTGCTGTCACTAATTACAAGCAATATAATTGACAGAGTAGATTGCTAATATTTGCTGTAATGAAAGCCACTCAATGGGATATATTTCACATTTGCAAGAACGATCTCACTTAAGTATTGAAGTCCATCGAAACACTTAGAAACTAACCTCTCGTCTGACGAAAACGGTCTAAAGACGCAATGGCAATTTCTCCAGATCTGCTGACAATGATATTTTGAGTTATCACTTTACTGAGTGACTGAAATGTAGTTTGGGTACCTGAGAACATAACAATATGTTAGAATTCATTTTCTAAACACGAAGTATTACCGTACTGTATGGCTACTTACATATTAATTACACTATTAATATTTTCACAGTTGTTTCTTTAATACAAGATTAAAGCCAACGGAAGAACAAACGTAAAACATACTTACCAATGACAGGTTTGTTGAGATGCAATTTTCTGTGTGGACAGATGTAGCTTTTTCATACGGTGGTAAGTCGCAGAAATCGCAGGATTCACAGAAATCGCAGAAGTAGCAGAAGTCACAGAAGTAGCAGAAGTAGCAGAAATCGCAGAAATAGCAGTGGCGGAGGGATACGCGACTTAGGTTTCTTAACTGCGACTCTTAACTGCGACAAATCACAGTTAAGAATAACAGATACTGAAAAGTAGCATTCACAGAAATCAATCGGAAAATCGCAGTTTAGCCCAACACTAGTGTTAACTGTATGACGGCTGAGTTGTGAGGGTAGTGGGGGGAGGGGAGGAAGCAAGCATTGGCTGGCTATGGGTGAGGAGCCGTTGGGGTGGGGGGGGGGGGGGGCAAGGCAGGCCTACCAGTTGGAGTGCTGGCACTACAAATTGCGCATCATGCTTACACGAAAGCAGATGAAAGGTTTGGAAGTAAAACTCGCTTTAAATGTTGTTCGTAAACGAAACTGAAATCGTCATGTACATTAAAATCTATATACACTCCTGGAAATTGAAATAAGAACACCGTGAATTCATTGTCCCAGGAAGGGGAAACTTTATTGACACATTCCTGGGGTCAGATACATCACATGATCACACTGACAGAACCACAGGCACATAGACACAGGCAACAGAGCATGCACAATGTCGGCACTAGTACAGTGTATATCCACCTTTCGCAGCAATGCAGGCTCCTATTCTCCCATGGAGATGATCGTAGAGATGCTGGATGTAGTCCTGTGGAACGGCTTGCCATGCCATTTCCACCTGGCGCCTCAGTTGGACCAGCGTTCGTGCTGGACGTGCAGACCGCGTGAGACGACGCTTCATCCAGTCCCAAACATGCTCAATGGGGGACAGATCCGGAGATCTTGCTGGCCAGGGTAGTTGACTTACACCTTCTAGAGCACGTTGGGTGGCACGGGATACATGCGGACGTGCATTGTCCTGTTGGAACAGCAAGTTCCCTTGCCGGTCTAGGAATGGTAGAACGATGGGTTCGATGACGGTTTGGATGTACCGTGCACTATTCAGTGTCCCCTCGACGATCACCAGTGGTGTACGGCCAGTGTAGGAGATCGCTCCCCACACCATGATGCCGGGTGTTGGCCCTGTGTGCCTCGGTCGTATGCAGTCCTGATTGTGGCGCTCACCTGCACGGCGCCAAACACGCATACGACCATCATTGGCACCAAGGCAGAAGCGACTCTCATCGCTGAAGACGACACGTCTCCATTCGTCCCTCCATTCACGCCTGTCGCGACACCACTGGAGGCGGGCTGCACGATGTTGGGGCGTGAGCGGAAAACGGCCTAACGGTGTGCGGGACCGTAGCCCAGCTTCATGGAGACGGTTGCGAATGGTCCTCGCCGATACCCCAGGAGCAACAGTGCCCCTAATTTGCTGGGAAGTGGTGGTGCGGTCCCCTACGGCACTGCGTAGGATCCTACGGTCTTGGCGTGCATCCGTGCGTCGCTGCGGTCCGGTCCCAGGTCGACGGGCACGTGCACCTTCCGCCGACCACTGGCGACAACATCGATGTACTGTGGAGACCTCACGCCCCACGTGTTGAGCAATTCGGCGGTACGTCCACCCGGCCTCCCGCATGCCCACTATACGCCCTCGCTCAAAGTCCGTCAACTGCACATACGGTTCACGTCCACGCTGTCGCGGCATGCTACCAGTGTTAAAGACTGCGATGGAGCTCCGTATGCCACGGCAAACTGGCTGACACTGACGGCGGCGGTGCACAAATACTGTGCAGCTAGCGCCATTCGACGGCCAACACCGCGGTTCCTGGTGTGTCCGCTGTGCCGTGCGTGTGATCATTGCTTGTACAGCCCTCTCGCAGTGTCCGGAGCAAGTATGGTGGGTCTGACACACCGGTGTCAATGTGTTCTTTTTTCCATTTCCAGGAGTGTATATAAAAATGAATGTATATATGTTTGTCTACTACGCGCTCACAAACCATTCACCCGATTGCAATGAAACTTTGGTAAGGTGTTCTCCGAACGCCTGAAAAGAGTAATGGACAATGTTTCAACAGCTAGATCACGTAGCAAGCGAAGCGCAATTGTTTAGGTAAAGGCTTGTTATGCAGCGGACCTGGGTCAAATTCCCACTGCTCGCAATTTTTTATTTAATTTCGTTCCCCGCAATGTTAAACTATTGATTATAAAATTTAAATATACCTAAACAGGTCATATTACGTAACTGTCAATCTCTATATATAAAGATGGATGTATGTATGTCTGGCCTCTGTGCGTTCCAAAAGTATTCACCCGATTGCGATGAAATTTTGGTGATTTGTTCTCCGTACGCCCATGAAGGTTCCTAGCTGAAAAAAAAATAAGACACATTCTTGAGGAGATATGACGTCATAAACAATGAGATGCCATCGCGGGAAAATACACAGATTTATGCATCCACTATTTGAGGATGAGAGCACTTAGTGACTAGCAACAAACGTTACATACAATTTCAAACCTTTACGAAAATTTTTCTCGCTGATATCCCCCACAAAATAATGAAAGGAAAAAAGGTTGTCGCTTACTACATTTTCTCAGTACATACCGTAAATCTGTCGCATTAGGCATGACGTTTTAATGTATTATTTCGTTACTATTAACTCTAATCGCAACATATTTCGCATACAGTATCCACATATATCAGTAAATGCGCCGGCAAATTTATGTCTCTTTACGACATATAATTCAGGATATGACGTGGTAAACATCGAGATGCGTGGGAAAGTGCCGCGTCAGGCATGACGTTTTGTTCTATTATTTCTTCACTACGAATACTATTCGCAACACGTTTCGCAAACATGTTTTAAAAAAGTGTATAAAACCACGGGCGTGTTCCTAAAAAACTCCCGAGATGAGCCAGCAACTGCCTCTTCACTCATTTTGATAATGTTTAGCACAACTGCACAATAAAAACACGCAGAACAATACAGCGCAAAACAATGACGAAGCAGACGACAATGGCATCTTGTACAACACTGTCAGTTACGTAATGTTGGCAGCAGTGGAAACTGCGTGCCGACCGAAGCCTCCCGACGTTTACCGACTTCTACCGAATCAGGACTAGGGAGAGGTCTGCCATCCAAAAGTTTACACACTGTACACGTCATGGGCGATGGTGCCCCCCATCCCCAGCCTTCCGCCTGCATGCGTGTGTCCAAAGATGCGTACATTCCCCGCGCCTGTCGGTGTCCTGCTGGCGGAAGGACGCAGGTGCTAAGCGTATGTCGACGTCTATGCAGAATCTCACACTTCACCTATTACTGAGGTCTCGTTGAAGAGGCTGTCCCAATACGAGGAGCCCTGTGAACGATTCTTTCTTTCTTCATTCTGTACACCGTGTTTACACGAGATTACGTGTTCAGTGATGGCTGATTTCCTGAGCTTGAACGGTTTAGTGTGGCACATGTGTTCACTGTTCATCCAGTCTCTCCTCCACCGTTCTTATAGTCAGTGAATGTAATTCCTCGTTGGGCTCAGGAGCGTGGTTGGGTTGTTTGTGGGAGGAGACCAGACAGCGAGGTCATCGGTTTCATTGGATTAGGGAAGGATGGGGAAGGAAGTCGGCCGTGCCCTTTCAAAGGAACCATCCCGGCATTTGCATGGAGCGATTTTAGGGAAATAACGGAAAAGCTAAATCAGGATGGCCGGACGCGGGATTGAACCGTCGTCCTTCCGAATGCGAGTCCAGTGTGCTAACTCAGGAGCGTGGAATAGTGGCTGATGGATGAAACGTAATAATACTGTACTAATAGCTGTTATTTAGGTATTGTTTTATTAGGCAATCAGTTTCGCCGTTCCAGTCACATCATCTTCGGGCCTGTCGCATGAATGACACCAAGTACCACTCGTGTATGTATAAGAAAAGGCATTAATATTTGTTGTATCTGGGTCCATAATATACGAAGTTCATGAGCATTTGTGCTCTTCACACATGTGACAGCAACTCATATTGTCACACGTGTGAAGAGGACAGCTTATGAAATCCAGATATCTACGGAACCAGATACAAATATTGGTGCCTTTTCATGTACATGCACGATGGTACTTGGTGTCATTCATGCGTCAGGTCTGAAGAGATGTGACCGGATGTCAAACTGGTTGCCTAATAAAACAGTATCAAAATAACGGCTGCTGGTACCGTATTATTACGATTCTTACAGTCTGTCTGGTGTGTTGGTTTTCGCTGTCGCACAGTATGTAATATACACTTGGTTGTCGGTGTTTTGGATTGTCTTTAACTACGCCGAGGATCGCTTGTGTTTTTGTTGGGGTGTTAGGTACAATTTACATCCTTCCTTTCTAAAATGTGGCCAGTTCTTTTGTATGTAGAACCAGCGCACGGTAGGAATACCGTCTCGTACGACTGTATGTTGATTCATCTGTATGCAGCCGCGGGCAACGCCGGATAGTGCGTCTTCTCAGATGGTCGCTGTACCCATGCTTGTGAAACTTAGTTTTCAGATGTTGCAACACATATTGGAGACCTTATGGTACGTGGGCGTCGTTCACAAGATCACTGAACGCACGGCTTCTCTGCGTTGTATGGTGACGATTGGACCCATGTATAAATACAGAGTCAACACGAATTCCACCGTCAAATCTCGGCGGTTGTTCGGGAATACCTACTGACAAGGGACAAAAACCGAACACAGATCAAGCATGAAAACAGGAAGAAGGTGTACTGAAGTACGAAAAAAGAAGCAAAGTAGAAACAGTGAATGGTCCATGCTGAAAATGTGCAACATTGTCCGAATCTGGCTAGCCACGGCGTCGTGGTTATGTGGTTACGGTGTTGGACTGTTAAAGGAGAGATTCATGTTCAAAACTCCCTCGCGTCCCCCTTTTTTTTTCACAGAATTATGAACTGGCCGTCAGATCATTGACGTGTCTGTTCGCTGTATTTAAATTTGTGTCTGTGTCGTGGTGTAACGTCCGTTTGGAACAGCGAGGTGCAGCAAAAGGACTTCCAGACGTGAATACCTCCTACTTGTTTTACTCAAGTACTACAGGTTATGACTCTTGCGTTCCGTTTTGGAATTTTTGACTCTTGAATTCCTTTGATGTAAAACAGTTCTCATCCGTTTATTTGTTATTTTCATTTCTGTGAGACGTCTATACGGCATCTCGCCTGCGCTCACTATTCATCACATTTACTTACAACGATAGTATTTTCTTACCTCATGACTCATGACTCACCAGCGTATACTATGACAATTACTTCCCGAGATGACAGTGACGACTCTCCGATGAGGTGCGGGCCTTGTGTTTTGCTATTACTGCGAGTCTTGTAAATATCGCTTTTATTTAGTAATTTGCCCGGCTAAAATTCTCCACTTTTATGATTAAGACAGCCTGCGCCACCTTTCGGAGGGAGTGGGGACGTCAAAGAGTCACAAAGTTCATATTAAGCAGTCCCTAAAACATTTAAATGTTCACTTCAGTTAGCATGTTACTTAATGCCTACGCTTTCCGCTAGATGGTGCTGACTTACTGCTAAATAGCTTTGGTTCCGTAAAACCTGCACTGATTAGTACTAGGTAAATGAAATAAGTACAACACTCTTGTATTTCACTTTCGCTCTATATTCAAGGATTAAGATGGTGATGGATGATGGTCTATTTAAAAGGTTCCTAGCCTGGAGGAATCTAAATAGTCCGCAAATGCCGATATGCACGTCTCTACGTCCAGATTCGCAACTAACGGCACACGACACTTTCAAAAGTCCACACGTTAACATCTGAATACCGGTACTTCTGAATTCACTGGTATCAGCAGATAATTTGAGTTTCTGTCGTCTATATGTCCGTAAGGTTCCAATCTAGCACTAAAGTCCTAAAATCCCCTTAATACTCCGTTGCTACCACCAGCCGGAGATAGTACACTACATCACTATTAATCTCCGTAATATTCTAACAGTTTAACGTGAATCTTAACACGATAAAGTCCAATCTAATTATTGTCTCGCTGACTGACACGGGTTCCCCGCCCTTTAACGAAACAATCAAGGAAAAAAGGCGGCAATAATGACGATCAGGCCTTTTTATAAGTTTTTCATCACAAGAGTTTAACGTCTCTGCCTTCTCCATGACAGAGTTTCCGTGGCTTTGCTGTACTTAGACGTTAAACTACTTGCTCATGTACTATAATTTTGATCTGCAATTACCGAGCTCTGATTCTACACCATTTTCCCCCTCTAAAAATTCTAATCTTAATTTTAAATTATTCTTTCTATAGTTTTTATCACTGTAAACTGAACCGAGGTGTTACGCAGTGGAATACATGTACCACTACTGTTGTTACGAAGTTTGTAGGGCAGGCGACTTCCAGAGCTAGCAGTATGGACCAAAGTAAGGAAAAACTTTCAGTAAACATGGGCTCTAAAATGCATTCTTTAAGAGCTATGAGCAGTTGTTCACATTTGCCACTGAAAAACACATCTCTTCTACTGAACCAGTCCCCATAGCTCTTAAGATATACATTTTGGAGCCCGTATTTACTGGACATTTTTCTTATTTTGGTCCATACTATGAGATCCGAAGTCGTCTATCGTACAAACTTCGCAACAACAGTATCGGTACACGTATTTCACTATCAGAGGTATCAGAACGATTTTTAGTTACCACTTCTGACTCAGTCGTTTCTGGGCCAAGGTCCTTTACAGTAGATTGATACATTTACCCTTTCCCATCACACCTGACTGTTTGAAATTAAAATATTTTAAGTGTGCTATTATATACATAAAAGGATTATGGAAGAGATAGGATACAGAGAGTGGTGGAAGAGGGACCATAGGCGAAGCTGGGCGGACAATAGCGCTCTCTGCATCAACTTACATTTCATGTGTGTAAATTTTGAAAGTAATACATTGAAATCACAAGCTAGAGTAAAACCGAATGTTGTAATTTCTTGGTGTAATAAATTATTATATGAACATTTACAAGGATGCATATGCGGAACTATTTCATTCAGAAATTCTATATAGAACTTGATAGTTATTCTACCAGGCCCTGGTGTGCTATTGAGTTTTAGCGATTTAAGCTGCTTTTCGACCTCACTGGTTTCCCATTTCCTCCCGCATTGTATGACATTGGCATAGTACCGGCATATCCATCCTTGTTAAGCAGGAGGAGAGAACCATAACACATAGGAATATTACAATTTTCAACACTATTGTAAGCTGTAATTTCATTACCAATTTATTGGCAACCGATTTCGACGGCACTCTTACTCATCAACAAACCCTGTAAATGTGCAGTGGCTAAACTTTCGCGGAAGATATCAGTCGGAAAGTCCCACGTAAGAATAACAGGTAGTAGCATTAGCTCTTGTAAGCGACCGCATACGGTGAGACCGCAGAAGTTCTGTTTGCGGTCTCACTGTGTGTGGTTGCTTACTACAAGAGCTGATGCTCTTGCCAGTTATTTTCACGCGGGACCTTCTGACTGACGTCCTTCGGGTAAATTCAGCTACTATATCTTTATAGGGCCGATGATGAAGTGTATCGTCATCGAAATCAGTTGCCAATAAATTGATAATGAAATTACACCTCACGGTAGTGATGGCAACTGTAATTGGCCGTACTATGTTTCCCATTCTAGGAGCACAAGCGTGGCTACTTCTTTCTCCCGCTCATCCACCTTGAGAGGTGTTGACAGATGGACGGACGGGCTCTACTTGTCCCGGGTGATACTTGTTCCCTGCGCTGTTGGCCGTTTGAACATCATCTGAGCGGACGTTTATCCATTTCTATCACGAAGAAGTGACAACAGCATTTCCCCTTGTTTCGAATCTTCGATCGTACTGGGATTTTCTAGAGTCTCTAGTGCCTCCAGAGAGGCATTGAATATGGGAATGAATCTTAACTATTAAATGGATTTGTTTATCTGAAGATGCATTGCATTTCACTACTAATTTAAAAATATTTAAATTTACATTAAAACAAGTTTCACGGGCAAATGTTTTCTTCAGGCAACTGTTACCAGAGGACGTATGTTACAGGAATTTGACGACACTTGGCTGCTTTAGGACAATTTAATAATTTGCTTCCGGTTTCGGTCACTGACCATCATCTGGCAGCTAAATCAACGTCAGAAAGCAGAAATGATAATAAAATCTCACGTGTAAAAGTCATAAAGCCATGAAATACAAAAACGTAAATTAGAAAAACTGGCTATTGCAGAAAGTATGTCAGTCGTACTGAACAATACGGTCGTAGTACCTGTCAGTTTCTTGAATGATAATCTAGAACAATACTATTTCATACATCAACGACCTTCCTCATGCACACAAAACAGGAAACTGGCCACGGGTAGTCAGGACATAGCACTAGAAGCCAAAACAGTTGTAACGTCAAAGACAACGCCAAGATGTCCAGTTGATATAAATCATGACATACAAAAATAATTACAACAATTATAGAACATTTATAAGTAAAACAATGTACAGAAACCACACATTTGGGTATTTTGTATTGGTCCCTCTGAGGAAATGTATTCCAAGTAATTCCTGTTTGATTATAAGCTAGATGTGTGTGCTCTATTATTTTAGGCACACATGTGGACATGAAAGAATGTTTATATTGACAGATCTCCTGCATACTATCATTAAGAAATCTGTTATTGAAATTACTGAGTTGCGACAGTGTACCTTGTACTGTTTAACCCTGGTTTTGTTATTTCCAGTTTGATCTAGCTTCTCAGTGATATCCTGGGAACCTTAATCAAAAATTATTGGTTTCTGTGTCCCTGTCTGTTGGGACGTATGATACATTGATTTATACATTATACCAAGCATTTGCCTCTTTTGTTTTAATTTTGTTCAAAGATTTTCATCCTAGGTCCCTTTATTTACATTATTGTCATGTAATGCTTACTAAATAAACAGCAAAAAAAGCCAACTCTTTTTGATGCTTGTGGTTTTTGAACATTTTTTAAATGTGTTGTAATTATGGTTGTTTTAATCTTAATATTATCGTTGTATGTTATGACTGATATCGACTGGATGTTACAAGTGAATTTGCTTCTCGTGCTATGTCCTGACAACATTTCGCCAGTTTCCTGTTGTGTGTGCACGAAGAAGGTTGTTGACGTATGAAATAGTACTTTTCTTCTATATTACCACTCACGAAACTGACAGTTAATTCGATGGTATGGTTCAGCATCGTTGACATGTGTCCTGCACTAGCCAATTTTTCGTAATTACGTTTTTGTTCAAATGATTCAATTGGCTCTGAGCACTATGGAACTTAACATTTGAGGTCATCAGTCCCCTAGAACTTAGAACTACTTAAACCTAACTAAACTAAGGACATCACACACAGCCATGCCCGAGGCAGGATTCAAACCTGCGACCGTAGCGGTAGCGCGGTTCCAGACTGAAGCGCCTAGAACCGCTCGGCCGCACTCACCGGCTACGTTTTTGTATTTAGTATCTTTATGACGTTTTGTACATGAGGTTTTGTTCTCATTTCTTTTTTCTAACGTTGATTCAGGTACTAGAGTATGGTCAGTGACCGAAATCGGTATCAAATTAATAAATTATTTTAACGCAGCTTAGTGTCATGAATTTCAAAATTCCCTGCAGCCACTTGCTGGTACCGACATTTGACTCCGTTCTGACAGTGATGTCATTAGAAATAAGAGCATTGGTATCCCTTTTTCATAGCTTCTGCATCCGATAATATGCATCCCGTTCTAAGACGTGTATATTTCTACTGTTTATTGTCAAACCACATCCCTGCTACGATTACAACATGTATCAATGCTCGGTCTTTCCCGCTCTTTTCTTAAAATGTATCCATACGCGGTCTCTCCCGCCCTTCTTAAACTTTTGCAAAATTTTGAAGTTGATGGTTTTTGGGATGGATTATAAACAGTAATGCAATATTGCTGGCAAAAATTAATTATATTCTGAAAACGATTCTTCAAATATTTACTGTTGGTAATGAAATGATTTTACAATCATTCAAATGGGACTTACTTTTTACAATAATCTTACAACTAGCGTTGCGCAAACATACCTTCAGTAGTCTTGAGTTTCTCAAAAAAAGTAATTCAATAATGTTAGTTGCTCTTATGATAATAGTTAGCTGATGTCTCCGTACATCCGTTTATAATCTCTTGTAAATCTTAGCTGGTGGCTGGCAGGCACACCGCTCCTCTCAACCTCTTGCTTCAGACTTGCTACCGACTCGCTTCACTTCTCGCTTACTACTGACTTCCTACGAACGCTCAAGTGCGGTCTCTCCCGCCAACAATGCTTTCTTGTGCAAACAGTCCCTGCTACCATTACAAAATGTATCAATGCGCTGTCTTTCCCGCTCTTTTCTTAAAATGTATCCATACGCGGTCTCTCCCGCCCTTTTTAAAATTATATCAATGTGCTGTCTCTCCCGCCAACAATACTTTGTTGCAGACATTCCCTGCTACCACAGTTATTTCCAAAATGACAAATATTAATTATTCCTACTTAATCCTATTAATAAAATATAAACATCTTTCCTAAATTGTGGTTTGACAATAGACAATAGAAATATGAACGTCTTACAACCTGCAGACAATCGATGATAGATGTAGGAACAGACAGTTGACCTGGAAGAAAAAGAAATATACCATAATGCGCACAAAAGGCGAAGTAATCTGCCTCTGTACAATTACACTTTTGGTAACAAATCACTGGGAATATTAACTACAGTAAAATACTTAGAAGTGAACATCCAGAAAGATCTAAAATAGAACAACCACGGAAAAGAAATAGTAAGAAAAGCAAATACCAGACAGACTCATTGGGAAAATCTTAAGAGAATGTAATTTATTCACGAAATAAGTGGCTTAGAAAACACCTGTTCGTCCGATTCTTGAGCTTTACTCGTCAGGCTAGACTAGTGGACGTCAAATTTTTTTGCTTAGGAGACAATACTGACATTGTAACACCTCGGGCTGCTTAGGGAGATGGGAAGGAGGGGAGTAAAGTGACCACTCAAAGAGAAATTCAAGTTTCACTAAATCATGGTTATTGACATATGCCTACCACTTACACACTTGGCTCTACATATTGTAAGCTATCACAACAAATATTCTTAAGTGAAAAAGAAAGTAATGTACTGGAATTACATGCATTTAATGCATTTAATTTCCGTACGTAAGTGGATACTGTGGACAGGATCACCGCAACAGGATCCCATGTTGTTTTTTAGATTTTCAGGCACATTTTTTAGGAATCTTGATTCCCTTGTACCTGAAAGAATGCCAAGCGCTTGCAGGAGACCGTTTCAAACGGACTTTTGTATTCGGCCAAATATAACATAACAGTGGCTATTTTTGTAACTTAATTAATTGAAAATTAACACAAATGGATAGAATGGCGAATGATAGCTTTGTATATGAAATGGTTTGGAAGTCAGTTTTATCTGTTGTATTAGGCGTGTTCTTTTTTTTTTTTTTTCTTTTTTTTTTTTTTTTTTTTTTTTTTTTTTTTTTTTTTTTTTTGCAAGCAACTAATTCTTGTTGCAGTGAACACCTTGGCCACTTTTCTGGGGAGTGGTGCGGGCGCTTTACCCGATCGGACGCCATGTCGACATGAGTGATTCACAGAAAGAACTATGAAAGTGAAATAAATCATAAGAAACTGCTTTTGTCGGATGAAAGACGTTGTTTGAACACAGATACAGAAATAAATTATTACTCTACATTTAAGTAAGGTAATAAGACTAACATAAATGATTTATTTTCTTCTCGAGCATGAGGAACATGTAGGTGACAGTTCCGTAGCTGTTCTAACGGTTCTGAAGAAAATGAACGCACCATCTTACATCCGGCCACTCAAAAACAAGAAAGAATTTACTAAAAATAGTTGAACAAGCTTCCTCTGTCAGTCTCTCTGTCAACAATAGTGATGTACATTAGAACTGTCTGACCACTTCTCGGCAGGCGCAGCGCTATTCAAGGCAAAAAGTGTCCAACGCGCACTATTCCCAACGTGGCCGACCTTAATATTAATCAGTAAACTGCATAAAATTAGTACGTTTTATTAGTTACTAACACTAACTGCATTACGAAACACGATCAAAAATGTTTCCTAAATGTTTTGAATGTAATTTTTATTTTAATCATTACTCTTTCGCACAACAACCTTAATATGATTTAATATACCTGCTGCAAATATGAACCACATTTTAAGATGACCGTCTGTACAATGCGCATTCACTAAGCCATGTTACTTCCGTTTGACATTTACACTGAAGGGTGAAGGAAACTGGTATAGGCATGCGTATTCAAATACAGAGATATGTAAACAGGCAGAATACGGCGCTGCGGAAGGCAACGCCTATATAAGACAACAAGTGTCTTGTGCAGTTTTTAGATCGTTTATAGCTGATACAATGGCAGGTTATAAAGAGTTAAGTGAGTTTGAACGTGTTTTTATAGTCGGCGCACAAGCGATGGGACACAGCATCTCCCAGGTAGCGATCAAGTGGGGATTTTCGCGTACGACCATTTCACGAGTGTACCGGAACATCAGGAATCCGGTAAATCACTAAATCTCCGACATCGCTGCGACCGGAAAAAGATCCTGCAAGAATGGTACCAACAACGAATGAATAGAAACGTTCAACGTGACAGAAGTGCAACACTTCTGCAAATTGCCGCAGATTTCAGTGCCGGGCGATCAAGAAATGTCAGCCTGCGAACCATTCCAAGAAACATCAACGACATGGGCTTTCGGAGCCAAAGGCCCACTCGTGTACCCTGAGACTATGTGATCAAAAGTATCCTGACACTCACAAAAACATACGTTTTTCATCTTAGGTGCATTGTGCTGCCACCTATTGCCAATTACCCCATGTCAGCGACCTCAGTATCATTAGACTTCGTGAGAGAGAAGAATGGGTCGCCCCCCGGAACTCATGGACTTCGAACAAGGTCAGGTGATTGGGTGTAGCTTGTGTCATACGTCTGTACTCGAGATTTCCACACACCTTAACATCCCTAGATCCACTGTTTCCGATGTGATGGTGAAGTGAAAACGTGAAGGGACACATAAGCACAAAAGCGTACAGGCCGACTACGTCTGTTGACTGACAGAGACAACCGACAGCTGAAAGGGTATTAATGTGTAATACGCTGACATCTATCCACACCAGCACACAGGAATTCCAAACTTCATCAGGATCGACTGCAAGTACTATGACAGTTAGGTGGGAGGTAAGAAAACTTGGATTTCATGGTCGAGCGGCTGTTCGTAAGCCACACATCACGCCGGTAAAGGCCAAACGAAGCCTCGCTTGGTGTAAAGACCGTAAACATTGGACGATTGCACAGTGGTAAATGTAGTGTGGAGTGACGAATCACGGTACACAATGTGGCGATCCGATGGCAGACGGTAGGGATGGCAAATGCCCGGTGAACGTCATCTGTCAGCGTGTGTAGTGCCAACAGTAAAATTCGGAGGCGGTGGTGTTACGGTGTGGCCGTGTTTTCCATGGAGGGGGCTTGCACACCTTGTTGTTTTGCGTGGCACTATCACAGGCCTGAATTGATGTTTTAACCACTTTCTTGCTTCCCACTGCTGAGAAGCAATTCGGGGATGGCGATTGCATATTTCAACACGATTGAGCACCTGTTCATAATGCACGGCCTGTGGCGGAGTGATTACACGACAATAACATCCCTGTAATGGACTGGCCTGCACAGAGTCCTGACCTGAATCCCATAGAACACATACGGGATGTTTTGGAAAGCCGACTTCATGCCAGGTCTCACTGACCGACATCGATACCTCTCCTCAGTGCAACACTCCGTGAAGAATGGGCTACCATTCTCCAAGAAACCTTCCGGCGCCTGATTGAACGTATGACTGCGACAGTGGAATCTGTCATCAAGGATAAGGGTGGGCCAGCACCATATTGAATTCCAGCATTACCGAAGGAGGGCACGATGAACGTATAAATCATTTTCAGCCAAGTGTCCCGATACTTTCGATCACGTAGTCATGGCTGCGCGACACAAAGGTTTACGCCTCACCTGGGCCCGTCAACACCGACATAGGACTATTGATGACTGGAAACTTGTTGCATGGGCGGATGGTCTCGTTTAAAATTATATCGAGCGGATGGACTTGTACGGGTATGGAGCCGACCTCATGAATCCATGGACCTGCATATCAACAGGGGACTGTTGAAGTTGGTGGACACTCCATAATGGTATGGGGCGTGTGCAGTTGAAACGATATGGGAGCACTGATACGTCTAGATACGTCTCTGACAGGTGACACACGTGTACGTAAACATCCTGTCTGGTCACCTTCATCCATTCATGTCCATTGTGCATTCCGACGGACTTGGACAATTCCAGCAGGATAAAGTGGCACCCCACATGTCCAGAAGTGCAACAGAGTGGTACCAGTAAGATTCTTCTGAGTTTAAAGACTTCCGCCGGCTACCAGACTCCCCAGTCATGAACATTATTGAGCATATCTGGGATGCCTTGCAACGTGCTGTTCAGAAGAATCTCCACCACCTCGCACTCCTACGGATTTATGGACAGCCCTGCAGGATTGATGGTTTCAATTCCCTCCAGCACTACCTCAAATATTAGTCGAGTCCATGCCACGTCGTGTTGCGGCACTTCCGCGTGCTCGTGGGTGTCCTACACGATATTAGGCTGGTGTACCGGTTTCTTTGACTCTTCGGTGTATACTGCAGCAGTCGATCGTTGCTACTTGCGCACGTTCGTGAGTTGTCGGCTTTTTAAGAAAAACAATAAAATCTTTCCCCTCTCATTTCTTTTAATTCTTCAGTGACCTCGGTACATAACGCTTTGCTCCTGACGTAAGTGGCAGACTTTACTTAGCGCATGGTCGAATTCACGAACGTCAATTAAATTAAACACATCTTAAAATTTTACTGCTTCTCAATGTTGTTAGCGAGCGAGAAAAATACAGTCTCAAGAAGGTCTTAACGTTAGTTGACGTTTCTGGACGGTGCTGTTAGTTGTTAGAAGCATATTGTCATAAAATACGGCTGAGAACAGCGAGCTGCACGAATACTTGATTCGTGCCGCTTTCGACGACCACGTGTCTAGACCGTTACCAGGCTGGGCTCATAGAAGAGACAGCAAACTCTAAAGAAGAGCTGCGCGTTCGTCATGCGATCGTTTAGTCGACCCTTGTTGCTTAACAAACTTCAGTGGCAGACGGTACAAGAGAAGCGTTGTTCATCATTGAGAGTCTGAGTATTAAAATTCGGGAGAGTGCGTTCCCGGAAGAGTCTGGCTACGTACTGCTTCCTTCCACATAAGCCTCGGGAGACAAGCGTGCCGAAAAAATCGAAGAAATTACAGCTAACGCGGAGATTTGCCGACACTCATCCTTCCTGTGAGCTGTTCACGAATAGAACACGAAAGGATGATCAGACAAGGATAATCCAAGTACCCTCCAGCTCACACCGTAAACTGGCTCGTGGGAGATAGATGAAATGTTTTCAAAACATCTACACCTAGACTTACACAAATTAACCACAAGCTATTGTGTAAAAATGTAACGAAGGGAGACCTGGATTGCATGTCCCGTCAGCGACGCGGTAATTACAGACGGGACACAAACTCGTTTCGGGGAAGGAAGTGGGCAGTGTCTTTCTTGGATGAATGATCCTGGCGTTTGTTTCAAGCGACCTAAGGAAAAACACGGAAAATGTTAATCTTGATGACGAGAGGTTGCCTTCTCCCAAATGCAATACCACTGTCTTAATGACTGTGTCAACGAACAGATGAAATCATTAGCAGAAAGGGAAAACGGCAGACTTACATTTGTCGCAGGAGTGTTGTTCACATGGTCCGAAAGTCACACAAATGCGTTTAAAGGGACATGGGCGAGAAAATACCAAAAATTTGAGAAAATGTCTTGGTCTAAAGACAAGAATATTTCATGCTGATTTCAAAAATGTATAGTTTATGGGCATTATCCTTTTCCGTTCGTTCTAAAATTGAAACTCCATGTAATGTAGCACAGGGCCACGCCCATCTGTTAGTTTAAAGCGCGTCAGAATACGAGATGCATTATTTTGTTCTTCCATTTTTTCCGGATCATTAACACAGGTGTATGCTAGAAGGCACTGACTCCCGGCATGTCTAGAAGACTGAGAATATCTGATTTCGGAATTTCACAAGCGTGTGGTCTCGTAGTTATTGTGTGTTGTTTTGTTTCTGTGTGTGTGTTTCCTGTGCTACAAACGCCGAGAGTAAAGAAATTTAGACCCAAATGAAAGTTTCGCGGCACCCAGTTCCAAACACAACCGAATAATACACATCAGTTGCTTCAAAAGTCGCCTGCGGAAATTGTGTCTACAGGCAGTGCGTCTAGAGGTAAACTTTCACTTTCTGAATGTAATAAAAACAAGCCTAGTAGTATAGTGAACAGCAATAACGACGGAAATGTTATTGTGAACCTAAATATGCTGTCAACACTTCTGAAGAGTGCTGTGAAATGCAAGTACTGCAATAATTGTATTGACGTTTTGACGTTTCTGAGGATATTACAGCAAGGAAGTGTCTTTCAGGTCGGTTAGAGATTGCCTGTAACTCGTGTAAGATGCCCAGTGATACTACGACATAGACAGTAACTGATAGTCGACATTACAGGGTAAATATTCACCTTGCTTATGCAATGTGACGTATTGGAAGGGGAAGGAGAGCTGCCAAGACTTTTTGTGCAGTGATGGATTTGCCTCTACCTCCACTGAGGTTTGACAGATACGATAAATTAATACATAATGCTTTATGTGGTGTAAGTGAACATTCAATGAAGAGAGGAGCAGAAGAAGCAGGAATCTTGTCTGAGAATACAGACATTGTGGCAGCATTTGATGGATCTTGGCAGAAGAGAGGTCATACTTCTCCGAATGGGGTTATAACTGCCACTTTTATTGAAACTGGCAAGATACTAGATTATGAATGTCTAACAAAGCACTGTCAGGGTTGTTCAAGTAAATATATTGGCACTTATGTTTGTGTAAAGAACTCTGACGGCCCAAGTCGAAACATGGAAACGAAAGGAGTTCTAAAAATTTTTAGAAGTTCAGGGGTCAGTCGTCGTGTGAGGTATGTAGGCTATCTTGGAGATGGAGACTGTAAAGGACACATTAGTGTTGTTAATGACAAACCATGTGGGGACACTCTGATAGAAAAGCTTGAATATGTTGGGCATGTGCAAAGGAGGATGTGAGCTCGGCTGAGAAGATTATGTAGAGACTTCAGTGGAAAAAAACTGTCAGACGGAAAACACGTAGGTGGTCCAGGTCGTCTTACAAAAGTGAAACTGATTCTTTGACTCAATATTATATACGAGCAATAAGGAGAAATGTAGGAGTATTGGGAGAACATGAGACGAGTTGTCTGGGCAACATGGTTTCACAGTGTGTCCAAAAGGGGAAGATTCGTGGTGCAATTACTGGTTGAGTAATGCTACCCACAAGCAGTCCTTACCACTTGTTGTAATGGAGGCAATTAGGTCTAACATAGGGATCTGGCAAATAAAAATCTACTTAGGAAATGTATGCATCGTCTCTCTCAGAATGCAAATTAAATCTTCAACAGCTATATATGGGAGAGAATATCCGAAATTGTATTTGTTGGGCTGACAGTGCTGAAGATTGGTGTAATGGATGCAATAATAACATTCAATGATAGTGCAATTTCATGGATCAATGTTATGAAGAAATTGAACATCCAGACGGAAAGGAATATGACTGCTTTTGATAGTCGGTGGGTAATCGAAGCAGAGACAGCTGCAGAAGCTGCTACCAAGGAGTCAAGGATAAAGAAAAGAATGAAGAGAAAGAGTATGGAGGATAAGGAAAAAGGAGAACAATTGGAGTATGCAACTGGAATGTTCTAAACGGGGAAGGTGGTAAGTTAATAAATCTGTAAATCTTCTTTTGCGGTTTACCGAAAACTTGAATTTTCATCATTCAGGTACACTTTTCTCCTAAATGACTGAAGTTGAAGTCACAAAAATTGGTACAGATATTTAGAATGACCTCCTCTACCTCCCTTGTCTACTATTTCCTGAAAAATTTATAACATGATGATGATGTCGGTGATATTTGAGGTAAATTTTTAAATATCGTTGTTGTAGTAAAATAAATTACTTGTCTTTTTCACAGATCAGCATCAGGGAAGGAAATTGGAAGCATAAAACGTTTATGTGAATGTTTTCTATACTCCGACTCTTTTTCCAAGCTGTGCCGTCAGTGGTTCCAAAGAAAATGGTACCGCAGTGAAATAGTGTTCCGTTTTTTATACTATTATAAATATTGTTGTCAGTACCAAAATATAATAAATATCTCAATGGTTTTTTGGGAAATGCTTTGACTAATGACCCTAATTGTGTGTCAGAATTTTGAGGTATCTCCCATTTATAGATCAGTTACAATGTGAGGGTGAAGATAATGTTAAAAATGCAGCGAGTTCAGGGCAGTGTCCCCTTAATGCAAGTTATTCTACAGTCGTACATCAGTGCGTGAAGCCCTCATAAAGCTTGTCTAACTGAGAAAATCGAAGCAATTTCAAAGCGCTATCGTAACTGGCCGTTGTAGGTCATACGGAGATGGGGCCTATTTTGTGAAACTGAATGGTGATTGTTGGCGCCAAGGAGACATTGTTCTCGTGAAACTCCACTGAATATGTCTAGAGAAACAGTTTTCGAGAATTCTTAGGAAGAAACTCTACTGTCTTCTGCATACGTATCGCTCAGGGATCATGAGAAAAGAGAGAGAGAACAGAGTGCACTTGGAGGTTTACAATAATTTTTCCCTCGCTCTATCCGCGGGCTAAAATATGTTTAAGGTGATCTCCACCATGTACTACACCATTGCTTGCAGAGTATAATTGTCACTGAATCTCTCTATGTGGAAACTAATATTGTAATAGATCCGATACTGATTCGCATAGTTTAGTGGAACGGCTTAATCACTACAATATTAAAGGTTGATGCCGTAATGACGATGCTTGGTCAGCTACGAAGCTGTGATACGAAATGTTAATTGGATAATAAAGAAAAAACGTATTCCAAATACAGCTGACGGATTTTGTAAGTTAACTCCTGAACATAGCTTCAAGTTGTTTTTACGAATACAAAATATTTTAGTTTCCTGATCCAATGAACATGATGCAACAAAACAAAAGCTCCATTAACAAATGCGGATGTTCTAAGGTCCTTGCAAATTAAGCTATATCTGATGATAACGATAAAATATTCGCACTCATTCGTTCACGCATTATCATAATCTTAAAAATACTTCTTCTAGATTACGAATTCTGCAACGTGCATTGGGGTCGTCTCAAATTCTTTGGTACTTACAGTATTGGAGAATCTTATCAGCAGGCACGAAAGTTTTGGCAGCTAGGATTGTTTCCCATCCTGTAACGTAGTTCAGCCCGCTGTCTGTTCTTCATTTGTAGAAAGCAGTTTTTTATCTGGGTGAGAATCAAACCATAACAAAAATTAAACTCTTCGTCTTGACTGTCATGCACTAGCTCATATGCTTAAGTACATAAAACGGCACTTATGCAGTTTAGCAGGTACGGAAAAAATTTTTCATTTTTTTTCAAAATTTGATCGATTATAGTCAAATTTGATACGCTGATTACGAATACGATATTTATTTTCGCCCCAGTCAATTATTTACATCAAAAAAATTGTTTTAAATTTTTTTTTTAATTTTTTTATTTTTCAAAATTTTGTCGATATAGTGAATTCTGATGCGCTGATTTCGAATATAACATCCATTTTCATTTTTCCTTGACCGTCGGCGATATCTTCTGCCCGATAAGCGCGGCGCTGCCGATGACGCAACATTGCGTAATACACTAACTAATCAGTATTTTCAAATCATAGGCGGCCGCTGCCGCGGCCGCATTCCAAAAAAAAAAAAAAAACTCCCAACCTAACCTCAAGTGGGCTACGCTACAGATCACTTTATTTATGAAAATACAAAGTACAATCACCAACAAACTTTACATATTCACCCACAAAGCTCTCCAAGCCAGATACATTTGGAATGAAAAATTTTTTCCGTACCTGCTAAACTGCATAAGTGCCCATAAAACAGTAAACATTCGAAATTTGTTTTCGCAAATCCTAAAGATAAGCAAGCGACCTGTACAAAAATCAAAGTAATGTATTCACTTTTTTAATTAAAATATGCGTCACTACGCTACACCAGTCGTATCATAGCATCGGCTTCTGCGTTTGAGAACTATTCCAGTGTTTCATATCAATTTCTGTCACATGTTTTTTGTCCATAACGATCCGTTAAATTTAAGTAATTTTCTCTTCCAGAGTTGTACTGCGATTCAACTTAAAATGAGGCCTACTATAGTGGGAAAGCCTACTAACTAAGCGAGTATAAGCACAATTTCGTTAATGAGGGCTGAATGAAAACTATGTTATACCCTATTACTGCGAGACAACTATCTGAATGCTTCATAATAGCAGACTGAAATGTTGATAACTTATTTAATCGAAACATGGACTACTACAATACCAGTTTACGAGTATAACATACGTTTACCATCTTCGCACTGCACATAATATCTGCTCAGTAAATATCCTTCTTCCCACTGTACACAGTACCTGCTCAATAAACATGCTTCACATCTTCCTGTACCTCATTATATCTCGCGATCTTCAGCAAAGGTAAAGAAAAGCTAAAACGAGCCAACATTTAAGAATATTTTTCGACTCCACTTACTGCTACCGTTAAAAAAAATGCTAAATTTAAATACAAGTTGCACAGACTTTCATCAAAAACATACTGACATGGATCAAACGTAGTTTAATACATCACTACGATTAATCAGTTAACCGCAATGTTAGATGTTGGTGGTATTCTACTTACCGATCCAGCATAGATTATTATGCTTAGCCGATAATTTCTACAGCCTTTTGGTAAATATAAAGAACCACAGTGGACGCTAAAAGCAACGCATATATCTTTCAGGTGCAATAAATCGTTAACGCAATCAGTCAGCCTGCCACAGATTTCTTAATCCAAAGATATTACTTGCGACTAACGAATGCTGAACAGCTGAATAACTGAGAATGTGTACAGTGATGCGTCCACTTAATAACTGAGATGTACGTGGAATACTTCGCAGTGAAACGATAGGGATACAACTAGAGTTGTATATTTCACGTAGTAACACTGAAAGTTTGCATGCATCTAAGTTAAACATCAGTTCTCTTTGACATGTAAAAGAAAACATACAGGACTACATTTTTCTGTGCTCCGTGAACAAATGTTTGTTCTCTCTTCGTTTCTGTGTTATATATCTATCTTTGTCCCTATCGCATTTAAAAGCATCAAGTTCATAAATTTCACTAGTCACATACCAATGCGAACAGTTTAAACTTTTTGCCTCAGAGCAAGAGTCAGCTATACACTGTTATTTATTATTCAGTTCCTTTACATCAAAAATCATTAACGACAAGGCAAAGTACGCTTATAGCATTTATTTCTCAATTTATTATTTACATGAATTACATCTCAATTTTCGATGGGAGGGGGTAAAAAGTTCCGGCATTTGCCTTACAATCAAGGGAAACCTCCCAAAAACCTTGATCGGAACTGAGGATGGCGAGACGTGTAGGCGGCGAGACGGGGAGGCGGCGATACGGGAAGGCGGCGAGACGTGGAGGTGGCGAGACGAGTCGTGGAGGCGGCGAGACGGGGAGGCGGCGATACGGGGAGACGGCGAGACGTGGAGGTGGCGAGACGAGTCGTGGAGGCGGCGAAACGGGGAGGCGGCGAGACGTGGAGGCGGTGAGACGTGGAGGCGGCGAGATGTGGAGGCGGCGAGACGTGGAGGCGGCGAGACGGGGAGGCGGCGATACGGGGAGGCGGCGAGACGGGGAGGCGGCGAGACGTGGAGGCGGCGAGACGGGGAGGCGGCGAGATGGAGAGACGGCGAGACGTGGAGGCGGCGAGACGAGTCGTGGAGGCGGCGAGACGGGGAGGCGGCGAGACGGGGAGGCGGCGATACGGCGAGGCGGCGATACGGGGAGGCGGCGAGACGGGGAGGCGGCGAGACGTGGAGGCGGCGAGACGAGTCGTGGAGGCGGCGAGACGAGTCGTGGAGGCGGCGAGACGGGGAGGCGGCGAGACGGGGAGGCGGCGATACGGGCAGGCGGCGAGACGTGGAGACGGCGATACGGGGAGGCGGTGAGACATGGAGGCAGCGAGACGTGGAGGCGGCGAGACGGGGAGGCGGCGAGACGGGGAGGCGGCGATACGGGGAGGCGGCGAGACAGGGAGGCGGCGAGACGTGGAGGCGGCGAGACGGGGAGGCGGCGAGACGTGGAGGCGGCGAGACGTGGAGGCGGCGAAACGAGTCGTGGAGGCGGCGAGACGGGGAGGCGGCGAGACGTGGAGGCGGTGAGACGAGTCGTGGAGGCGGCGAGACGGGGAGGCGGCGAGACGGGGAGGCGGCGATACGGGGAGGCGGCGAGACGAGTCGTGGAGGCGGCGAGACGTGAAGGCGGCGAGACGGGGAGGCGGTGAGACGAGGAGGCGGCGAGACGTGGAGGCGGCGAGACGAGTCGTGGAGGCGGCGAGACGGGCAGGCGGCGAGACGGGGAGGCGGCGATACGGGGAGGCGGCGAGACGAGTCGTGGAGGCGGCGAGATGGGGAGGCGGCGAGACGTGGAGGCGGCGAGACGAGTCGTGGAGGCGGCGAGACGGGGAGGCGGCGATACGGGGAGGCGGCGAGACGTGGAGGCTGCGAGACGGGTCGTAGAGGCGGCGAGACGGGGAGGCGGCGATACGGGGAGGCGGCGAGACATGGAGGCGGCGAGACGAGTCGTGGAGGCGGTGAGACAGGGAGGCGGCGTGTCGGGGAGGCGGCGATACGGGGAGGCGGCGAGACGTGGAGGCGGCGAGACGTGCAGGCGGCGAGACATGGAGGCGGCGAGAGGTGGAGACGGCGATACGGGGAGGCGGCGAGACGTGGAGGCGGCGAGACGTGGAGGCGGCGAGACGTGGAGGCAGCGAGACGAGGAGGCGGTGAGACGGGCAGGCGATGATACAGAGAAGCGACGGTACGGAGAAGCGACGATTCGGAGAGGCGACGAGACGGTCGGTCCCATGCTGACTTGTCTTTATATACCCTCTGCAGCTTTGTTGAGCTGTCGTTTCCTAGGAAAGCGACTATGTCATTGTTGTTTCGTCATATAGCTTCTATCCATTATTATAAGATTAGCAATACGTTTCCGCGTAAGTGCATGCTCAAATTCTGTTACCAATATCTATATCTACTCATACAATACGCAAACCGCTGTATGGTGCATGGCGGAGGATACTTGGTGCCAATATTAGCCATTTTTGTCCTATTTCACTCGAGTATAGGGAGAGGGAGAAATACCTACAGCCTCTTACCATGCGTTAATCTCTTTCACCTTATTGTTATTATCTCGACGTGACATATATGATGACGGCGACAGAACTGTCGCACAGCCTTCTTCGAACACAGGTTCTCAAAATTTATCCGTCGTGGTTTCCCGAGATAACGTCTTCTTTCTTCTAAACGAAAGAAGGAATATTGCTGAAACTTCCTGGCAGATTAAAACTGTGTGCCGGACCGAGGCTCGAACTCGGCACCTTTGCCTTTCGCGGGCACAGTTTTAATCTGCCAGGAAGTTTCATATCAGCGCACACTCCGCTGCAGAGTGAAAATCTCATTCTGGAAGGAATATTGCTGTTTAACGTTCAGTCTACTGGAAGAGGCTGCTGTCGGAAATCGGCCGTACTATTTCAAAGACACCATCACAGCATTCGCCTAAAGCTGTTTAGTAAAATCAGGGCAAATATAAATGTTGTTGGCTGTAGGGGGATTTGCTCGTCGTCCTGCAGAATACGAGGCATCTTTCTTACCACTAAACAACATCACTCGGTTTTCTTCCAAAGATCCACATGTTATTTCCCGAAGGTCCCTGTGACGTTTTCGAAAACGTTACACCGACATGTTACGATCCTAGGAGTACGTCCCGGAATTCGTTCGACGTCTACAATCATATCTACCTCATAATAAGTCCCATCAGTGGATCACTGCTATAAAATTTGTCACAGTAGCGCGTTGTATGCACATTCCACAAGCCCTTCCAAGAAGACTTCCATCCGACTAATACTGATTTTATGTATTCATCCCATTTCCTATGGCTTCTTGACACTATTACAAAATAAAATATGTGATGTGTTCCACAGATATTAGGAGCTTTTTGCTCTTTTTACTGTCTTAATCTTCCATTTAGCCACTTTTAACGCTATATACCGTCTTCTGTGTTAATATAATATGATTTTTCGAAGCAGTGAATGTCATTTCCTGAGCAATGGCGTTTGTGCTTTATCGAAATTTAAGGCACGTAAATGAAGCAGCGTTACCTTTCTCGGTATTGACAGCTATCCTTCCATAATAGTTATATGAGATGACAAAGACGATCACATGAATCGATGATACTCATTTTGAAAATGTCTGTAGTTTAGTTAGGTCTACTAAGAATGCTTCCATCCCCGAAACATCTTCTTATGTTTTAAACTGAATAATATATTTCTAGAGATATGGGATTGGAGTTAACAATTCGTTAAAAATCTTACAAAGACTCAGTATATACACGGCTTTCGGTCTCAAAATTGGAATATTTGCAGTTTTTCTTACTTTTTAGGGTTTCTTAACTCAGTCGGAAACAGAAGGAACTCTTATGGGATCGTTCTGTTGTCCGTCTATTAATACCCATTTTTCACCGGTAAGAGTAGAAGCATCAAGTTGAAACTTATGTCAGACACTGAGGTCTATGGTCCCTTGGTAGCGTAAAAAAATTTAAGCTTCTGAGTCAAAGCAATCGAAAGATACGTATTTTGATATTCGCTAATTGACTCATCAGAACCTGTAAAAGAAGTAATGTGGATCATGTTGAGCCCACTTCTGACATTAATGTTAATGATTAATGGAAACCACCTCAGCTATCTATATGCGCAATTCAGTTTGTAAGGAACCCAAGAGCGCGAGTTCTACTACTCGTATTTGTCCGCAGTTTTTTTTTACATCTCGTGCTCTGTTGTCGGAATGGCATCTTTTGTCACGTAGAGGGCATGTGATAAGGTACAATTGATAATAAGACTGGAACGCCAGGTAATCATCGGAACGCACCGTAAGCAGACAACGGAGTCTGAAGAATTATCGTAAAATGCTGAAACTTGTCGAATGACGAGTGCTTTCGCCTTAAAGAATCGCGTGGTGTGGATGACAGACCAGTAAACGAAAGGCCCTTGAATGCTAGCTTGTCATTAAAACGCAGGAACGTCTCAGCGCTGGCCACTTTGTAGATCAGTACATACAGCAACGCGCGATGCAGCTCATAGAAAATTATAGTTACTAGGGCAGCATAATGGGTTGCCTAGCCTCCTAGCCAGAAGAATTACGCGTTAGGTTCGATGAGGTCAATGGTGGTATCAGTGGAGGACGACTTCCCAGATATCATTTGTCCTACTCACGCACCGTGGGAATGGCAGTGTAGAGCTGCTGTGTAGTTCTGTATCGGATACTGAGGTACTGAACTGTGTAATACTGATCCCCGTGTTTTTTTTCTTGGTTTTTTTTTTTTTTTTTTTTTTTTTTTTTTTTTTTTTTACAAGTCAGCCCGGAATATGCATACATTATCAGTACTAATGGTGATCATTTCAACTCCTATATGATGTTTTGTCAACGGATTTCCGTATTTGTTTAACTATTATGGCTTATTTAATCGCCTCATAGTTAGTCAAAAAATGGCTATGAGCACTATGGGACTCAACTGCTGTGGTCATAAGTCCCCTAGAACTTAGAACTACTTAAACGTAACTAACCTAAGGACAGCACACAACACCCAGCCATCACGAGGCAGAGAAAATCCCTGACCCCGCCGGGAATCGAACCCGGGAACCCCGGGCGTGGGAAGCGAGAACGCTACCGCACGACCACGAGATGCGGGCATAGTTAGTCAGACTTCAGCTCTAATGAACACATACGTATTTTCATAGATTGTCAATAAGCGTTATAAATGTTCACACTGTGCTATCTGCTTAGCTACTTACGCACTTCAGACACACATGCATTGACGACGTACTGCTATCTTGCACGATTGAGGCGGTCCACCACACTTTTATGGCGCTAATCATAACATTGTGCCAGAACACTATTTGCAGTTGTTGTATTTATAGCGGGGTACGTTTATAAGAGTGACCAACTTGTAGTTTACAGCAAACTAGTGCAGGTAAAGAGTGAATTCGTTGCTAAAAGAAGTCTGCTAGTAACAAACATATACCTTAAGTTGAAGAAGAAGTTACTGGGAATGTACGTCTGGAGTACAGCATTGCATAGAAGCCGTCCACTGACTGTTGAAAAACCAGAAAAGAAGAGTAGCGAATCGTCACAGATGTGGTCATACAAAAGGATATTGAAAATTAGGTGTACATAGATAAAAAGTGAGGATTCCTCTACAGAATAGACGAGGATAGAAATATGTTAGAAACACAGTACAAGAAGGAATACTGTGAAGCATATGTGTTACGACATCGTAGAATAGCGTCCATGGCACTAGAGCGATACACAGAGGACACACAGTGTAGAGGGAGACAGAGATTGGAATACATCCAACAAATAACTGAGTCCATGCGTTGTAAATGCTACTCTACCCATTTGGTATTCCGGGGTCAGTCTGTGGGTACAGTAGACTTCCAAGAGCTGAATTCGATGGGAACTAGGACATGATGGCAAACGTTGCATTGACCGAAAGAACTAAGCCTGGATGGCTGTGATTTTTAGCCAAGCAAGGGATATTTCCTCTCGACGTGTTCTTCGGTACTTATTGTATCTGATCGGGTGTTGCGTTCATGAGGATGTGTATCATTTTGTCACAGCTGCCTCGTGCTGTTAAACTTTTCTCCAATAACAACGAAGTTATGAAAACTGGCAGGGGCCAGTTCTGTTTTAGGTCTTGGAACAGAGTATTCGTGGAATCAAATTGATTAATGCAACTGAGGAAGATATGATTCACCTCTTTCTCAAGAAGCAAGTGCACACGGCGTGTAAAACGGACGTGGAACAGATGATTTTCGAAGCAGCCGTGACTGACCATGAGGTACGCCATTGTAGTTGTGATCCTGCAACATCGATGTAGTGGAGGCTACACTTTGAGCATTGGATATTGCCCTGCTTCTGGAAGACTGCTCTTATTCTATGCTGAAGCTGTGACCTTCCAAGGGAATCGGTAGCTGGGATTTCTTCAGTACCTCCCTGACGCAAAACATCTATCGTTTTCAAAATGAGATTTTCACTCTGCAATGGAGTGTACGCTGATACGAAACTTCCTGGCTGATTAAAACTGTGTGCCGGACCGAAACTCGAACTCGGGACCTTTGCCTTTCGCGGGCAGATGTTCTACCATCGGAGCTACCCAAGCACGACTGAGACCCCATTCTCACAGCTTTACTTCTGCCAGTATCTCGTCTCCTACCTTCCAAACTTCACAGAAGCTCTTCTGCGGACCTTGCAGAACTGGCACTCCTGGAAGAAAGGATTTTGCGGAGACATGGCTCAGCCACAGCCTCTGGGATGTTTCCAGAATGTTTGGCTAAGCCATGTCTTCGCAATATCCTTTGTTCCAGGAGTGCTAACTCTGCAAGGTTCGCAGAAGAGCTTCTGTGGAGTTTGGAAGGTAGGAGACGAGATACTGGCAGAAGTAAAGCTGTGAGGACGGGGCGTGAGTCGTGCTCGGGTAGCTCAGTTGGCTTCTCACCTGCCCCACCATGAATCGGTGTTCTTGTGTCGTCTTCATCATCATCCTTCATCGCCGGCACAGTAGCTCACCGTGTTCGAGCAGAGGGTTTGGCTACCCTCTGTAATAAAAAACTGAGTGAACGGATCAACGAGCAACCTGAACGGGTGTCATCGGACGTCCGCCACGAACAAATTCAGCGAACAGTACAGAACAAAACGAGACATTAAAAAAAAAAAAAAAAGATGGTAGAGCACTTGCCCGCGATAGGCAAAGATCCCGAGTTCGAGTCTCGGTCCGTCACACAGTTTTAATCTGCCAGGAAGTTTCATCTATCGTTTTGTTCCGTTAATGCCATAAAATACTTTTTTACACCTGAGGCCTAGCTCCTGTTGACGGTCGGATAATAAGGTTAGCAGTTGCTGTATGTCATACTGAATTACGTATTCCACTATATAAATATTCTAGTAAAGTAGTTGGTGTTACTGAATTCGATAATGTGTTTGTGTGTATTTGCAGCTTACGGGCGCTAAACGCCGAGCATATCAGCGCCCAATAATGTGATGATTGATGCGTTGAAAGTGTGTCAGGGATCCAGTTGGATTAACTATATGACATTACAGCAGTCATTACCATAGTTTCTGCTGTTGAGCGCGGCATGGTTACCATGACAACGAGAGGACGCTACTACTACCTCCAAAATAAAAGAAAAATGTTTGCACTCAAAGTAAAATCGTCTATGTTCTTAGGCCAAGGCATGGTCCTCTACTTTCTTCTTACACAAGACATTTCGACTCGTCTGCTGGGATTTAAATTTACGACTGTAGACATAAGAAGGAAAATCCACTTATACATTGCGCTCTTCCTTCTAAATCTCGGTAGCAGAATTTGAATGTGCTGTTACGTCTGACATACGTTCAACACTACTGATGCCTTTTTCGCCCAAGAAAATGTGGACTCACAATATATTTAGCTTTGTTCCTGATGATCTCGTCAAGTCACAACTCAGTATTTCCAATACTTAATCGCATCCTGCACAAATCTGCGTAATGGGTTTTGTGATGTTAATTGCAACAAATCAAGAAAAGATCATTAGTCTGAGTGATTTTCATTTTTACTCATAGCTCCTTGTTCGAATTATACATAAAACACATTAAAATTCCAGCAGGGGCGCTGACGTAGCTCAACCCTTCAACATAGGTGGAGATTACAGAACACGTCTTTCTCACAACACACTTAACAAGCGACTACGTTCTCTGTTTTTCCGTGTCAAGTCTTTTGTCATGTGACGATACGTACATTCAGCGAAATGTTAAATGACTGTATCATGTTGAAAGTTCTAACTATATTTGTTTGTATGTGTGAAGCCTTTAATGGACTAAGCACATCTGAAGGTGACAATTTTTTTTCCGAAACCGGTAATATGAATGTATATAAGCGATCGTTGACGTAATAAATTATTGTACAAACATTACAAAGGTCGCAATCTTCCAGATGGCAACATGTCAATTTTTAAAAGCACTGCTTACCTTGGACACATATCGTTTTCCTTGCCCTCGAGTAAAATATCATTTGGATGGTGAGGAGGTATAGCTACCTTGCAGGTAAGTTCACTTCTATTAGAGTCCTCGACTAGTTTCTGCTCGTAAAGCACTTTCTGTTGCCACTGATGCTCATCTATTGCTTCTATCTCACTTAGTAGTGTTGCTATTTTTGCGTCACCTGTACACACGTTTTGTTGCCTGTGGTTATCACGGGATGTCAGAAGAGATCATATCACGACCCCAAGAAGAACTGCATGTGTAAGGTACCGTCTGCCAACAGTTCGTTACTTATTATGGTTAGTTCATGGGCAATAATGTTCCAAAATCTTGAATAGCACTCAACTGATCTGTTTCGGCTGTTTTATTATTTGGAGATTCTGTAACTATTGTTTCTCTTTCTTGTTCCAAGATGTTTTAGAGAAACCCTTCAGTATCCTCGGTATTAACTGGGCGTTGTATATTAAAGAGGAAATCTTCGTCCACAGTTGGGTCTCTGATTCAGGATAAAGATTCATATACTACCGTTCAGTATGTAGCTTAATTGCACTTTGGTCGTCGTAGCTATTTCCTTGTTCGTGGGGAAGATATTGAAGGATTTTCTGTTCCCTTATAATTTGGTATACCGGAATATTTTCTTGATTGATATCAGTTGTGAGACGCGCTTTCATTTTTTTGCCGTACCAAAACAGTAATTTTTGGTTTGGTGTGTTTCATTCGAAAACTATTTGCTACCGAATTCGTTGGTTCATTGTACACGTCGGGTAGGCATGAGAAACAGTATTTCAGCATTGTATCCAACAGTTTGGGCAAAGTGAATAATACCCTATCTTTTTTGCAGTTTTGTAGTTTGAATCCACCATATAATATGGCTTGACTGGTTCTGGAGACATCGTGTCCATGTTTCAGTGACTGCTTGGCACAATACCTCGTCGTCTAGGAGCAACATGTTTAGTTGCTAGACTTCTCGCCTCAGGAGGCGCTGTTGTTTGTTGTAGTGAGCCGTGATGTGATAGTTACGAGGGTCCTGAAAATTAATAGTTCATTCCTTCTTCACAGAAATTAAAATTAGGGCACAGATCTTACCGACGCAAAACACAATTAAAATTTCCTCTTAAAATTACATTACCTCGATGTCCGTTAATAGATTCACTACATCGTCTCGAAACAAAACCCTTCTGCCACCTTTGTCTGTTGAGCGAGTAGTAGCATTTACGAGCATACATACCAATTATAATTAAACTTTTGCTGTTTGAGAGCGGCCGCATGAAAATCGAGTGATCGTAGGAGAAGGAAACATTGTGGAAATATTTGTGAAGACGTGCGGAAGAGAAATAACGGATAAAAATTTAAAGAAACACATTTTGGCTTCCACACGAGGAGTAACATTTGCTAGCTGCATATCATGTTTGCGTTCAGGCTTACAAACGTTGCTCAATATGACGACCACCTGCATCCACGATAGTCTGGGAATGCACTAGAGGTGGCTTTACTGCTGCCTGAAATATATCACGTGGGATTTTGGCTACCTTCCTCGCCATGCTGAGCTTAAACCTCCGATGTGGGATAGTGTTCCGATGATAAACCCTGTCCTTCTGTGAACCCCACAGCCAGAAGTCACAAGGGTTCAGATCTTGTGATACAGTGACCAAGTGGCCTCACGAGGAAAGGGTCAATAGCCGCGAAGAGCAGCAGAACTAGTGCTGTTAGCCGGCCGAGGTGACCGTGCGGTTCTAGGCGCTTCAGTCTGGAACCGCGTGACCGCTACGGTCGCAGGTTCGAATCCTGCCTCGGGCATGGGTGTGTGGGATGTCTTTAGGTTAGTTAGGTTTAAGTAGTTCTAAGTTCTAGGTGACTGATGAGCACAGAAGTTAAGTCCCATAGTGCTCAGAGCCATTTGAACCAACTATTGCTGTTATTTTGATAAAACTACGAGTAAGTCCTACTTGCCATGTCCAGACCCATGTTGACCGTATGCAGCTCTAATGCACCCTGATCCTTGTGTTTGACCCTACGTCGCCGTACCAGTACCTGCACCTACCAGCAAGTCATGACACTAACACTACTAACGACGTAAATCTTGCAGCGCACAGTCTGAATATAATTCCTATAAAACTGGGTATCCATACGGTAAACAGTTTTCCGTCTTCACTGGCTCAGGTATCGATACAACCCTCTATCTACCAAGAAGAGGTCGTGTATTTTTGCCGCACTCCTTCTGCTACTTTCGAGTGCTGATATGCTTGGCATGATATGCTCACCTTATACATTATTGCTGTTCCAAAAATGTCAGTGATTTTATTTGTGATCACCTCTTGAAGTATAGCTACGTTCGCATCTGCTGCGCATTAGTAGTACCGAAGATATTCCACCCTGACGTCGAATTCAGTTCTGCTAATAGTAACTATATATATGCTTGCATGAATGTGAGGCGTGTATTCTTGACCGGTATCATCGGGTCACGCTGTTATCCTATTAGGAAGGTTGTTGTTTGCTGTGTCTGTGCCGTGCGTGGCTCATGTTCGTGCCATCTATTATTTAACATCTTGTTTTTACCGTACGGCCGCCTCGTCATTTTAATTTCAGTTACCCGTGTCACTGTATTGCTGTCTTACCTGCCTGTGAGTGGCAGCAGCAGCGCGTATCGATAGTACCCCTGCCATATTATCTTTGCTGGACCGATATTATTTCCCGATCGTCGTGTGTCTTGAAGGGAGATCAGACGTGGAGTCGTAGAGTTGGAACGCGGCAGGAGTGCAGTCGGGACGTAGCAGCAGTCGGGGACGGAGCGCTAGGGAGGCGCGGACAGCCAATACTCGCCGACCGCTCGCGACACAGGATGAACTGTCCGACGGACGGAGATGGCAGTGGGATCGAGTCGTTCAGTTGGTCGCCTCTTTGGGCGACGTGTGTTTGGCCTTTTGACCGTTTCTGGGCCTCGTCACGGGTCATCTTACTGGACGTGGCTCGGTTCCTTCTTGTGCGGAGACGTCGTGGCCAATCGGCAAGAGTTACCTCTGCATGATTGGGTTGAGCCAGTGTGCCCGGATCGCCGTGTCTCCCAGTTCCAGACGGACATCGGGTTGAGACGGGTTGGAGCTGCAGTGAGCTCCATATAGTCAAGACTCGCCTGACCTTTGCTGACACATATGGTTTGAGTGGCAACGACCTTGGTTGGTTGTTGGTCGGTCGTCTGGTCAGACGACGTGTTTTCGTCACCGACCATCCTCCGGTTTTGTGTTTGTGTCCACCTGTGATTTGTTCTAGTTGTTCATCTGTGATTCGTTTTACGAGTGTTCGAGATTCTTGTGGCAGTGTTTCGTGGAACACTGTGTACCCTGTGTCAGTTCGACTGAGCGATGCTTTAAATGCCGTAATGCTGTCTGCGTACTGCAGTAGCCAGTTGGTCGGTTGCGACAGAGCAGCGAGTGAGTGTTTCCTTCCGTGTTGATGCTGTCCGCCACGGCTTTGCGATGTTCATGTATGTCAGTAGTTATTGTGCCTTGGCTTATTAACACACTAGCATCTGTAGACGAGTGTTACTGGTCACTTCGCCTCGCTGGCAATTAGGTTGTAGTGCCGTTGGTCTGGTGACCGACATCAGGTAGTTGGTTGGTTCGTCGGCTGTCTGGAGGTTGGGTTGCCTTCCGGTTAAGAGATTGTTGGTCAGGCTGCCTGTCTCGCCTAAACGGGCGTAAGGGTTAATATTTCAGGCCGACCCTTGGAAACTTCTGAGTGCCGTTTCGTGTCTGTTACATAGTAACTTCCCTGTTTGAGTGTTAGTATTTTGGTTAATGTGTGGTCTTCAGCCGAGTTTTAAGATATTCTGAATTAAGGTTCTTGTCTTGCCCTTAAGGCATAAGATTGTTATTTTTTGTAAGGGGCTATCTCTCCAATTTCACATGAAATCTTTTAAGGCTTTAAGCCGTTAAATTATTGTGTTGATGTGTGGCCTTCAGCCGAGTTTAATATCTCTTAAACAGATGTTCCTAAGATTGTGATGCTTTACTATGGGGCCTTCAGCTGAATTTGCTTGAAACGTTTTAAGATAAGGCCTTCTGCCGTTTGATTGAAACACTTCTAATTGCTTAATATGCGGCCTCCAGCCGAGTTCCATTGAAATTAAAGTACTAAGGCCTTCAGCCTGTTTAGATTGAAGATTTAGAAAATATTCTTGTGTCACACCTCCAGAAGAACCGTGTATGTCAATATCTTACTTGGGCCCTGCATTTGGATTTTGAGTGTTGCCTTCAGCCGATCTAGAGTTAATCAAAGTAGGTCGATTAAAACTTTGAGTATTTTCTGTGGTGTCACCGCCAGACACCACACTTGCTAGGTGGTAGCTTTAAATCGGCCGCGGTCCATTAGTACATGTCGGACCCGCGTGTCGCCACTGTCAGTACTTGCAGACCTAGCGCCACCACATGGCAGGTCTAGAAAGACGGACTAGCACTCGCCCCAGTTGTACGACGACTTTGCTAGCGACTACACTGACGAAGCCTTTCTCTCATTTGCCGAGAGACAGTTAGAATAGCCTTCAGCTAAGTCCATGACTACGACCTAACAAGGCGCCATTAACCCTATCTGGAGAGAGTCTAATTTGTATCGTCAATAGCGATGTACCACAATGATGGAATAAAAGTTGAGTATGAACTTAGATACGTACTTTTCTTATTAGCATTCATTACTTATCCTGTTCCAGACTTCACGCCAGTCGGTGTGAGTTGACGCGTGCCCTTTCGGTAACCTCACCCTGTGTCTAGACTGTCTTGTCTAGACACAACATTTTCCATTCTTGTTGTGATATTATGCGTGTGGACAAATAAAGTTTGTATTTTGAGTGCAACTGACAGCAACCTTATTCTGGCCCCTTTCCACAACCTAATCCGCTCTGTCCTGCTAGACCAGGCATTTCAGTGCCCATGAATTCAACTGTCTTATCTTCGACGCTCATATTAATAAATTCGGCCCCGGTGTTTTCCTACGTCGAAAACTCTTGTGCTGTATTTCTTAACCCTTTGAACACTAAAGTGGGGGAAAAAGTTACATTGTACTAAATCATTGTAAAGTTCAATACTCCACATTTTATATAAAGGAATTCATAATTTATGGGTTATGCGTTAGTTAACTACAGTTATTAGATTTCCCACGGTTTTACAGAGCACAGCATTGACTCATTATTTCGGTTGCATTTATCGTAAATCTCTCGCCCACCACAAAGACCCAAGCGAAACAAAAAAATGCAGGACAGACCTTTATATAAGAAGGGTAAAAGAGCATATAGGCAAAATTGCAGACCACTATTTTTAAAATCAGTTTGCTGCAGAATCCTTGAACATATTCTGAGTTCGAGTATAACAAATGTGCTTATAAGGGAAAAGCTTCTGTTCACAAATTAACATGGTTTTAGAAAGTATCGGACGTGCGAAAATCAGCTTGCCCTTTCCTCACATGAGATACTGCGAACTATAGATAAAGGGCAACAGGAGGATTTCATATTTCTAGCGCCGCAATGCTGACTGTTAACAAAGGCACGAGCATGCGGAATAGGTTCCCAGGTATGTGAGTGGCTCAAAGACTTCTTAAGTGATACAACACGGTATGTTGTCCTCGACGGCCAGTAATCATCAGAGACGAGGCTATCGTCAGAAGTGCCCTATGGGAGTATGATGAAACCGCTGTTATTTTCTGTATACATAAATGATGTGGCGAGCAGGGCGCGCAGCTATGTGAGGCTGTCTGCCAACGTACATTTCGCGTAAGGACCACGAAGATATGATTAGAGAGATTAGGCATCGTGCAGAAGCATATAGACGGTCGTTTTTCCCTCGCTTTATTTGCGAGTGGAACAGGAGAGGGAATGACTAGTAGTAGTACAGGTTACCCTCCGCGACGCATCGTACGCGATCAACATCCTTCCGCTCAGAGGTCTGTGTACGGTGTGCTATAGGCCCGAGTCTTCATACTAAAATTGTTGTTTGTGGGACTCGTCCGTCTGCCTACTTTGTATTTTCGCTGGAGGCAGCCAGAGCGCAGTTTCTTGCTTCTGTTGTTTACCGCCACGTTGAGTGCGAGTGGCCCATTGAACTCGACTCGGCCCTGGCGGCTCTGCGCCTGGTGAAGGCGAATCTACTACCTGAGTGTATGTCAGTTACTCTTCGTGCTTCATTGACCCTGCGGTTTGACACGCACACACTCGCTTTTTATATGTCCTGTGGAACTGCAGATGACGCACGTCTGCGGTTGCCCGTCGTGTACCAGGAGGACCTTGAAGCCTCGAATCACGAGAAAAGAAGGCACGTGTTTCGTTAAATCGATTTTCACATTTACGACACCATTTTAAACGTTAAAGTGTTTGTGTCCTTGCCATTTATCGGCCGTTATTTGTATAAAGTTGCCGAACGGTTCACGGCCTGCTGGATATACTCGAATCCCATTTCAGATGGAAGATTAAATAATCGAACTGATCAAGACCTAATCCAGTATACCAGTTTGCAACAGTAGCAACTTCACCTTTAGACCAGAGGTTGAAAGTACCGTTTCAATTATAAGGTTCTTTTTATTTTTCAGTAGTTAAAACGCGACTGGTTTCGGGTTCTTACACGCCCATCATCAGATGTCATACTGAAAATAAATAAGAGACCGGAGATAATTACAGTTTTTAAAAGCAACAGTACATGCACAAAAGGAAAAACGAAGTTCCATATAAAATTTAAGAAAACAGCGCAGCGCGGTGTAGCCGCGTGGTCTCAGGCGCCTTGCCACGGTTTGCGCGGCTCCTCCCGTTGGAGGTTCGAATCCTCCATCGGGTATTGGTGTGTGTGTTGTCCTTAGCGTAAGTTAGTTCATGTTAGCTAAGTTTTGTCCCATAGGAACTTACCACCACAATTTTCCAGAAACAGTGTCCGCGTTACCGTCTACCACGCAGGAGGCCCGGTTTCGATTCCCGGCAGTGGACTGGGGTATTGTGTGTCCTTCATCATCATTGACTCGCAAGTCACCGAAGCGGCGTCAACTAAAAAGGACTTCAATACGGCGGCCGAACTCCCCCAAATGGGGCCTCCCGGCCAGCAACGCCATACGATCATTTCCATTTCCAAGAACAGCGGTCGGGCTAGCTGCAGTAAAACCTAAGTCAACGGCAAAGGGACACCAGACAATAATATGGACGACTGCTTGAGTAAAGAACTATGCAGTGAACGCCAGGACACTTAACACTTTGTGCTACGACCGCGAGCGCTGTGCTGCACGAGGACAGGACCCAGTGTACCACCAGCGACCGCAGAGCACCGAGTAGCGTACACGAAGGTGGAAGAAAACTGACAAACCAAGGTGCCAAAAGTACTTCCATCTGTTGACGGGAAGGACAACGCAGGACCATCTAGCCCGGGCATTCACATTTTAAATTAGTGAGTTACATTCGAAAGGAAAGAGACCGTTACATAGAGAGTTACATGAAAAGCCTTTCACGAAACATGGTTTTACACTTAAGTTGTAAGTAGGCTATTTAGGTTTTCATATTGGTAACGCCACATAGCGCTCTGTATGAAAATCACTGGCTGTGGTGTGTGCAGTCTGTGGCTAGTTTGCATTGTTGTCAGCCATTGTAGTATTGGGCAGCTGGATGTTAACAGCGCGTTGGAGGCGAGCCGCCAGCAGTGGTGGATGTGGGGAAGTGAGATGGCCGATTTTTGAGAATGGATATTCTGGAGGTGTGTCCATCAGAAACAGTGCATTTGTAAGAATAGATGTCATGAACTGCTATATATATTATGACTATTAAGGTAAATACATTGTTTGTTCTCTATTAAAATCTTTCATTTGCTACCTATGCCTATCAGTAGTTAGTGCCTTCAGTAGTTTGAATCTTTTATTTAGCTGGCAGTAGTGGCGCTCGCTGTATTGCAGTAGTTCGAGTAACGAAGATTTTTGTGAGGTAAGTGATTTGTGAAACGTATAGGTTAATTTAGTCAGGGCCATTCTCTTGTAGGGATTACTGAAAGTCAGATTGCGTTGCGCTAAAAAAATATTGTGTGTCAGTTTAAGGACAGTCATGTATAATTATTCTAAGGGGACATTTCATATGCTCATGTGCTAAATAAAAGATTCAAACTACGGAAGGCACTAACTACTGATAGGCATAGTTAGCAAATGAAAGATTTTAATAGAGAACAAACAATGTATTTACCTTAATAGTCATAATATATATAGCAGTTCATGACATCCATTCTTACAAATGTACTGTTTCTGATGGACACACCTCCAGATTATCCATTCTCAAAAATCGGCCATCTCACTTCCCCACATCCACCACTGCTGGCGGCTCGCCTTCAACTGCGCAACGCTACGCGCTGTTAACATCCAGCTGCCCAACACTACAATGGCAGACAACAATGCGAACTAGCCACAGACTGCACACAGCACAGCCAGTGATTTTCATACAGACCGCTACGTGGCGTTACCAATATGAAAACCTAAATAACCTACTTACAAAGCACGTGCTCAAATCGTCTACCATCGAGTGCAAGCCACAGATTTGGATGATATAACGTTGCATGCTATGGCTGTTCGACGGCGTAAATCGTCTGTCGTAGTTGGGGCTTCGTGGTAGACTGTACTTTTCAGTGCTCCCCACAGAAACAAATCAAGACTCAAATAAACAGACCTGGCCATCTATTGCACTGCAGCATCCCGTCCTGTCCAACGGCCAGGAAACCTTTCATTCAAATTTGCGTTGCAACACGGGAAGAGTGAGCAGGGCAGCCGTCGTGACGGAAATACATACACTGTTGATTATGCTGTGGTACCTCTTGTAGAAGAACATATAGAAAGTTCTTAAGAAAGTATGCATACGTATTTCCGTTTCACATTCTTGGGATGAAATAAGGCCCCACAATGGAGTTTCCCATAATGACGCATCTTAGATTTACGCTTCACGGTCATTATTGTTATACTTGACGAAGCCAGAGTGTATTTTAAGTATACTAATACTCCATGTTGTACGTAACTTTACATTACCGCGGTAAACATTGCTTCATCGGTAAAGAGCACAGGTTGGAAAAACCTGGTGTCGTTTCCCAAGCGATGCACAGCAACCAACAAAATTCCATACGATTTTCGAAATCGCGCCCTCCGAGTGCCTGATATATTAAAGCTGCTAAGTGTGGAATTTATGTCAGTGCTAGATGCTAATGACATTCCTTTGGCTGATCCCAAATTCTGTGGCAACTCGTCTCTTGTCACCATTCGCCATTTAAAAGTAGAATGTCTGACTTCTCTTAATTGGTGTACATGTCTGTATGCAAAAAATTTTGAAGCAGAAATAGATGATACAGTTCCTACTATTTCTGCATGTAGACAAATACACAGTCGAAAGGTTTGACAGAACGATATAGCCTGACGCCTCGGTAGCTGCATGGTCAGGGTGGCGGATTGCTGACCTAAGGGTCCCAGGTTCGGTTTCTGTCCAGATCAGATACTTTTCTCTACTCTGGGTCTGGGTGTTGTGTTGTCTTCACGTTTTTATCGTCATAGTTGACATAACGCTATTGAGATAGCTGTATGGGCATGTCCCGAAAGCCAGGAGGAGGAAAAAAAAAACACAACATAGCCTGGAATGAGAATATTTGCAGCGCAATAGCCGAGTCCGGCCGACTACCAGTTGTAGAATATTTCTCGGATTCTTCTGTGAAGCGTTTCAACCTCTACAATAACAAGCATTATATCATTGTAGTCACCTTTAAAGCGCCTTCGAACGCCGTTAAACGGTATATCATTCTGTTGCTTGAGGCTTTCCTGACGGACATGTTGTATATATGGTTCTCGGGCGAGACATCGGATGTCATAGTGAAAACTCCACTTTATTCGTCGGCTCAAGAACTTACGACTCGCACCATCAAATATACTCGTAAGTTTTGACGTAGTCTCACTTTTTACTCGAGTACCATTGCAGGAATCGTTGTTGCTCGTTAGCGAGAAGCTGGATGGGGAACTTTTAGACTTATTCCAACATGTGCTCACCTCGATGTACTTTTTATTTAATGGACAATACTATGAACAGACTGACGGCGTCGCAATGGGTAGTCCCTTGTCACCCATTGTGGCTAATCTTTTCATGGAAGACTTTGAGGAGCGAGCTCTCCAGACGTCGGATTTGAAACCTACGTGTTTTTGGCGATATGTGGACGACACCTTTGTTATCCGGCCTCACGGCATTGCATCGCTGAATGTTTTTCTTGAGCATCTTAACTCGCTTCATCCCAACATCAAGTTCACTATGGAGATGGAACAAAACGGAGAACTTCCGTTCCTGGACGTGTTGGTACGGGGAAAAGAAGATGGCACATTAGGTCACGCAGTGTACCGTAAACCAACACACACGGACTTATTCTTACAGGCCACCAGCTGTCACCATCCTTCGCAACGAAGTGGCGTACTGAGGACGTTGGTTCACAGAGCACGAGCCATATCAGACTCAGACAGCTTGTCCAATGAGCTACTCCATCTGCGTACCACTTTCCAACAAAATGGGTACTCCGAACGGGAGATTCGCCGTGCCTTACAACCGAAGCGGGTTACCCAACGTGAGGAAGTGGAAGAAGGCGAAGAACAAAGGGGAATGGTCATCTTGCCATACATGGGCGGTGTCTCTTCAAAAATAGGAAGATTATTGAAGAGGCATAAAGTTAAATGTGTCTTTCGTCCGCCGGCAAAACTCAGAGCTCTCTTGGACTCATCTAAGGACAGCCTTGGCCTAAGAAGACCCGGTGTTTACGAGATTCCTTGTAGCTGCGGCATGTCGTACATCGGACAAACTTGTCGCACTGTAGAAGAGAGATGCACTGAACACCGACGCTACACTCGTCTGGAGCAACCAGAAAAGTCTGCAGTGGCCGAGCATTGTCTCAGTACAGGCCATTCTATGAATTATCAACATACCAAAATTCTCGCATCGACGAGTTCGTACTGGGACAGTGTTATTTAGGAAGCAGTGGAAATACGTAGCTCGACGAATCTTGTAAACAGACACACGGGCTTTCAGCTCAGTACAGCTTGGGATCCACCACTGGCCATATTGAAGTCGCTTCGAGCAGAGAGGAGTACTATTGGTCATACGACGGATGACGATTCACCAGCAACATAAATATCCTGTTGACAACTGGAGGATAATCTAGGCGCCTACGCGGACGCGCATTTTTGCTTGCGGCTTCCGACAGAGGTCGCTGGGGCGGCCGATGGCAGCGCAGAGCAGCAGCGGCAGCCTCCGCACGTGCGCCGAGGTCTTTGGTTCTTCATCCTGTAGGTGGCGTTGCTGTCCTTCCAGCTGTCGGTTGATATCGTCGCTATTGGCCATTGAATTTGGCGCCTCCACGCATGCGCACTGCCTGCCTAAGACTGGCATAAATAGGGGGCTCTGGTCCTGCCTTAGCAGTCGCCACATTCCGCTGTTAGACTCGCTGCGACGCACTTCGTCTCCGAGAACGCTATGGCTGGAAAGCAGATCGCCGCCGCACTAGAAGGCCTGATTAACGCGTTGGGCTTCACCGGCGGCCGCCAACGACAGTCTAGGCGCAGGAGAAGCCAGCGGCAAAGGCTGATGCTCCAGTGCTACAACTGCCAGCAGCTGGGGCACACCGCGCGCGGGTGTAAGAACGCCGTCGCGTGCTTAAAGTGCGCGGCGGCCCACGACACCCGCAGCTGCCCGAAACCTCGTGGGGTGGCTTGTCGCTGCGCGAACTGCGGCGGGCCACACGCCGCCAACTCGCGTAGCTGCGGCTACCTCCGCGAGACACGCCGTCTCCTCGCCGCACCACGCCCTGCGGTGACGCCACGCGCCTCGACGGCCTCCCCGCCCCCCCGCTCCGGCGTGGGGTGCGAGCCGCGCCGCCGTGAGGCCGCTACCGACGACGCTCTGGCCGGCTTCCAAGCCGCCTTCGCGGCCGAAAGGGCTGCGCTGAAGGAGGAGCTCGCAGCGGTCCATCGCCAGCTCCAACAGCTGCACGATGAGCTGCGGGCTCTCAAGAAGAAGCCGCCAGTTCCCGCCGCCGCCCCCGCCGTGAGTCGTCCGGTGAGGGTCGACGCGACGACGCAGACAACCGCCGCTCCCCCTCCCGCAGCAATGCAGGAGGTGGCGCCCATGGAAGTAGAGGATGTGCCGCCGGGACTGCCTCCCACCAGGGTGGCAGCCGCCAGGAAGAGCACCAAGGCGCCTCCCGACTACACGCCAGCCGGGAAGCCAAGGCAGAAGAGGAGGGTTAGCCTCCCATTCCCCGACGCGCACAACGTCCAGGTCATCCTTAAGGACGTCGCCGCGGCTCTGAAGCACGGGTCCTACCAATATTCCGACCAGCCATATCCCTTCACACCGCCAGACCAGCCCGTACCTCCCCTCCCCCATCGACCGCTCCACCTTCGAACGTATAAATACCGCGACGCGTTATTGGAAGCGCTCACGAGGAAAGAAATAGCCGCTATCAGCTCACATCCCATTTTCACGCAGTCTCAATGGGACGATTTAGTCGATATCATCGACGTATGGGCCAAGGAAGAGTACCGGTCTGGCAGGAAGAAGATCCCTCCTGAAGAACAGGAAGCCATGGCAGGATTTGTATAAACAGCGACGGTTCCATAACGAAAATTGTGCGAGGCCATTACCATTGACGCACTACCCACCGGCCAGTCACTTAGGCCGTTCGTTTTCCACTTCTCTCACTGTCCCTCTCACTATCCTTTCATCTTTCTTTAAAAAAAAAAAAAAAAAAAAAAAAAAAAAAAAAAAAAAAAAAAAAAAAAAAAAAAAAAAACCAGCACAAGTCAAGCAGAAGAAACACCCGCCATGTTATCCCTTAGCATCACCCCACCATTTCAGAAGGAGAAGCGCGTAAGCGCTAGAACTTCGTTTCCTGAAGAGGGTCCATCCCTCAGCAATGTGCGAAGTGCCTTAGCAGTGTGTTCGTCGCACCTGAAGATGTCGGCCAGTTTCGCTGATGAAATATTGTGGAGTTTTCACTATGACATCCGACGTCTCGCCCGAGAACCTTATATACGATATATCATTATATTTAAAAAATCGCACTGCTTTAATACCTCGATCGATACAAGAGTCATGCCTCTTCATCACGTACCAACGTACATGCGTATTAGCGTACTATCATATGCCGAAAATCTCGTTCCGATGTCTAGAACCATTACCGACATAGAAGGGAAGTTATCATCTCACGTGACTCATTATTGCACTGAAGCGCAAAAGAAACTGCTATAGGCATTGGCATTCAAATATAGAGATGTGTAAACAGGCAGAATTCGGCGCTGCGGTCGAAAACGCCTATATACGACAAGCAGTGTCCGGCGCAGTTGTTAGATCGGTTACTGCTGCTACAATGGCAGGTTATCAAGATTTAAGTGACTTTAAATGTGGTGTTATTGTCGGCGCCACGAGCGATGGGACACAGCATCTCCGAGGTAGCGATAAAGTGGGCATTTTCCGGTACGACCATTTCATACGTGTACCGTGAATAGCAGGAATCCGGTAAAACATCAGATCTCCGCACTGCAGCGGCCGAAAAAGGTGCTGCAAGAAGGGGACCAACGACGACTGAAGACAATCGTTCAATGTGACAGAAGTGCAACCCTTCCGCAAATTTCTGCAGATTTCAATGTTGGACCATCAACAAGTGTCAGCGTGCGAACCATTCAACTAAACATCATCGGCATGGGCTTTCGGCATAGAGATGGGTCGTTCGCGAACTAACAGGTCGAAAGGAACGGTTCACCAAACTGAACGGAACGAGCGAGGAACGAATTGTACGGAATGGTCTTTCATACTTCACTCCGGTCGCGGCTTTCTACTTCTACTTCCCGGGAACGGGAAACTGTCCATCTCGTTCCCGCAACGGCACGTCGGTCAGTCTCGTTCCAGCCTCGGTCCCGTACCCGTCTGTCTCGGTCTCGGTCTCGCTCGGCCGGGCTCGTCCTTCTTCGCGTGGCCACTCGTCGCAGTTCCACTGTCGACTGCTCATAGTTCAGTATCGTTATTGTTCGTTTCGTTCGCTTCGCACGCCCATTCTAGATCTGTTTCAAACCTTCTTCGAACTCTGAACTTCTGGTTCTTTTCGTATTCTATTCAGCGTCCACGACCTGTGATTAAAATGTATTTTACAATTACGTAAATTACATAAAAATTACGTGGTATGTAATACAGACATCTTTTCAGTTAACAAAACGGCGTATCAGCTTACTTCACTATTTCGATAAACAGCAGAAGAAATACTTGTAAAAAGACAAGATTTTTTGTTATTACACATGCAAAGTACGTCAGCATGGCACACATGAGTGACCATTTCCCATTTTTTTTAAATCCAAGGTAAAAGAGTATGTTCATTGTTATGGAAGGCAAACCGACTTAACAATCGAATGAAGCCCGCGCTTCGTAATCGAGTGTATGGTGTCACATTTTGTAAAGAGAAAATGATAACACCAACAACATTATTTCAGTGGTACAGGGTGGCGCACGAAAAATCGGCCCCGAGTACTAGACTGCTCATTGTCGCTTACCAATCGTCATCTGTTGTTTCGAAGTAGTTTGCATTAGCTTATTTGTTATTTCTTCAGTGCCTGATTATTGCATGTTTATCTATTATGCTCGTAGCGGTCAACAAATTGTGCGTAATTGGCGAGCAGTCTGTACGCGCGGCTGGTTTTTCGTGCGCCACCTTACATTATTTCACTGCGATTAGCCACATAACGCTGCAGTTGGCTAAACGAGATGTTTTGCAGAATCACGAAAATTACTTCTCCAAGTGTGTGAGAATTCTGATGAATAAAAACTCTGTACTCCAGCGGGGAGGCAAGTGCCCCCTCTTGGCACACTCCATCTTCAGTCACCTATGCTACTAATTTTCAATTTTTTCATAAGCACAATGAACAGTGAACGAGTAAAAATGAACGGTTCCCAAAAAAGAGCAATCATCAGTGTACTAGTTCCCAAGGATGAACGACTTTGCCCATTTCTATTTCAGAGCCAAAAGCCCACTCGTGTACCTTGAAAGGTGGCTACACAGAGCCACAGCGCCAGAGATCGCGCCAGAGAGTATTGTTCCGCCGCCTCCACTGGCAGTGATTATTGAGACGTAGCGGCAAGCAGTTCTTGCCGAGAAGTTGTGGTGGACACTGCTTGTCGTGAAGTCGGAGTGAGATGTGATAGTGGAGAGTGTTGTTCCATGTTTTATGCAGTTATTTGATGGGAGAGATAGCAGATGTTATTCTAATGGAGATATTGTAATGATCAGAGTGCATTTCGTCAATATATATGAAGGTAATAAAACGCTATGTTCTTTTATTATTTGTGTGTCTCAAATAATGCATCATTACAGGTTCAGTCAAGAGTGTAATTTTGGTTTTCTTGCACAATTATAGTATTTCTAATTTTCTTTTATCACGTCAGTATTTAAAAATTCTTGTCTTGTTGAAGAAGAACCGTGCCAGATGTGCGTTGAGTCATACTACCACATACAGAACAGCTACACTTGTGCTTGTTGTGGCGTTGGTTTTATAGTTGCTGGGGACTTAATTAATTAATTGTGTTAATGAAAATTTTCATTTCATTCTTTGTTGTTGTTCTATGCAGTCAGATTGCGTACTAATACTAGTCAGGGTCAGCCGTTTACGAGACTTGCGTAATCGGACATACAACTAAAAAAAAAAATCTGCAGTATTACTATAATTAAGCCCCCATGCACGTGGCGACCCTGCCAGGATCGTCCCTTGGAATTCTTCTGATTGTAAAAATAGTAGACAGTAGTATTGTTGTAGTAATCTGTAGTTTAGTAATTGTAGTCTATGTTGCATGTGAAGATTTGGTAATTAGCATTCTTCTAATGGTATTTTTCAAAATTTAATTTTTATTGCCTTGTATACGTGTTTGACGATATAGTGCAATTATTTCAATTGTTCATTAATCGTGTTTGAGGGAAACATTTCGAGTGAATGGTATTGTTGGAGATAAGGAGTCATTGTGTGTAATTTTCATATAGTGACGAGTTTTGTATATTTTGTGAATGATTACGCGATCGATGAAAAAGGCAAAAATGATGGATAGTGAGAATGACGAAATTGTTAACATGGCGAACTCACCAACACAGGAGAACAGTGTGATGAATAATGAAGTGGAAAACGATGTAATAAGTCGGGAAAATAGTCCGGAACCATTTCAAAATTTTTCTCAATCAGAAAATTCACAGAATACGAGATTAACGATAGAAGATTCTGAAATAGTATCGAACACAGATAGCTTTATGGCTATGCAGAAGTTAGTTTTGCGGGAAATGTTAGGGGCGAAAAGAATTTCGAACCGGCTAACATGGAGCAGTTGATGGGTGTAATATTAAATTTGGGATCAGAATTAAAAACACGGTTAGACTCACAAATGGTAACAATGGAAAAACGGTTAGACTCACTGGGATCACAAATGGGAACAATGGAAACACGGTTAGATTCACGAATAGGGACATGTTTCAAAAATATGAAAGATGAATTAAAGAAAGAAATCAGAGAAGAAGTACAACCGATTTTGAATGCTCACAATAATAGATTAGTTGCAGTAGAGATTAGACAAAGGGAACAGGATAGAGAACAGGAAGAAAGAGATCGCGTGATAGTACAGAAATTTTCAGAGTTAAATTTACAACGTGCAAAAGATAAGGAAGAAATATTTGAGAGAATCGCGGAATCCGTACCAAATGACAGATTAAATAACCTAACACAACAATATGAACAGTTAACGACTAAATGTGTTAATACTGAAACCCGAGTCGCGACACTTACGGAAGACATAAATAAACAGAAAGAACAAATAGGTGATTTATCGGAAAGAGTTGAGGAGATTTCAGATAAATTGACAAATCTTAGTTTACATGGGGACAGAGATTCAGATGATAGAGCACCATTGCCATTGGCAGAAACCGAAGAGTATCAGAACATAAATAAGCATGTTGAAAATCAGGGAAAATTTAATGAACCCGTGAAAAGGGAATTTGAGGCATTAAAAAAGCAAGTCAAACAAATTGAAGGCGAAATCGTAGGAAAAGACGGCAAAAGAAATTTAGAATCACAGATACCAGAGGGGTTTGAAGAAAGTAATTTGTTTCATTTACGGGATGCAACAAGAGAGCGCCAGGCACGCGAACTTGACAATAATCGACATTGGGACTCGGACAGACGCGGTAGGTCTTTGTCGCCACGAGGCGAAAACTTTGACTATAAACACTTTTTGACTGTTCGGAAATTTAAGATCTTCCGCAATTCTAAGAATGACATACATCCATGTCCATGGTTAGATTAATTTATGTACGCACTCCCACCAAATTGGCCACTAAGTCACAAACTGGAATTTATGTGTGGATATTTAGAAAACGAACCGGCGACGCGGATGCGTGCACTTATTAGAGATTGTAATAATCTGAATGATTTTTATCATGCATTTCTATCGGCATATTGGTCCGAAAACACGCAAGACAGAGTCAAACACAGTCTTATTATGCAGCGTAATTTCAAACAGTCTGAGTTCCGCACGCCAGCGGAATATTTTGAAGACATGATTCGAAAGAATCAGTTCCTTTCCAACCCTTATAGCCCGACTGAATTAATTCGCATTTGTTTGACTAAGCTGCCACAATCCGTAAGACAAATTGCTTTAGCTGGAAGATGTAAAGACGACATCGAGACTTTTAAGACTTTGTTGCAAGAACTTGAGTATGACAACGACGACGGGACTTCTTGTAACTTTTTCAGTAACAGTAATTACAATAGATTTTCAGAGAAAAGGGATAGTGATCGGAACGGGCGTTATATGGGTAACTTTGAGAATGACAGACGTAACAGACAGGACAATAGATACCAGCCTTATGACAATAACAGACGTTCTAACAGAAATTACACAGACAATTATAATAACGGTAATTCCTACCGGAATGATCAATCATACGGAAACAGTAATCGGTATCATCAAGACAGAAATTATTCATACAGTAATAGAAATTCTTACTACAGAAATAATCAGGGTAGTAGATACAACAATAATTTCAGAAGTGACAGTCGAAATTACACAAGAAGTAGTTATGCAGACAGACAGGAAAACAGAAATTTTAATAACAGACACAACCAAGAATTTGTATCTAACAGACAGGAGGGACCTAATTGGCATCCTCCACGTGACAAAACTTCAGAGAGACAAGTGCAAATCGTAGAAACAGATCCGCGAAACGACGCGAATAATCAAAGACGTGACGCAAACAATCGACAATGACTAGCAGCTTCGGCTTCTGGCAGCAATATAGACGGTTCAGAAAGTAATGACACTACGGCTTTACACTACGTACGCCTGGAAGACATGAGAGACATTTTGTTAGACGAAAAGGAAAATAATGTAGACGCATTTTTACATCCTGTTATTGAAGTATGTGTGGGTAAGAATCAGTTCACTGCAGTTTTAGATTCTGGGAGCCCATTGAACGTCATTAGTGAATCAGTTTTTCGTATATGTGAAAGGACTATTGCCTGTCCTGTGTTACCTATTTCTAAAACTACAATTCGAGGAGCGATTTCTGGAAAATGTGTAGAAGTTAAACAACAGACCAACCTAAATTTCAATTGTCAAGGATACGAATTTTCTGCTAATTTTATTATTGTTCCATTACTCAGTACACAAATTATATTAGGTATGGAGTTTCTTAACACACATAAGGCAATTTTGAACTTTAAAGAAGGAAGTGTGAATTTGACTGTTGCCGGAATGCCGGAATGTTTGAAATTTTTCGAGTGTTTAACAAGATCTGAGTCAGATACAAAATGTTTAAGGTTTCTTACTTCTGATGTTTTCGTTGAGCATTATGACGACGGTGTGTTTATTCATGACAATGACAATAGATACAGCGACGCGATGGATGATATAATTAATAGCGAAGAATTAATTAATGAAAAGGTTAAGAAAGCTGAAGTGCCAGATGACGTTGCAAGAGAAGAGCTGCACCACATTTTGACTTCACATGCTACAGTATTTAGACATCACACAGGAACTATACAAGGCTTACAATATTTATTTAAGGTAAAAGAACACACACCATTTCGGGGAAAACGTACGCAATTCCTTTGGCTTACAGAGACAAGGTTAAGAATGAACTTCAATACATGTTAGATCAGGGCATTATTGAGCCTGCAGTCAGTCCTTATACTAGCCCATTACACGTTGTTCTTAAAAAGGATGGGTCAGTTCGTTTGGTTCTGGATTCCAGACAGATAAATAATATCATCATTCCTGAAACTGACCGTCCACAAAATTTAGATGAACTTCTTCAACATTTTCATGGAATTAAAGTTTTATCCACGATTGATATGCGCGCAAGTTTTTGGCAAATAGAACTCCACCCTGATTGTAGAATATATACTGCCTTTTTAGCCTTTGGTACCTGTTACCAGTTTCGGAAATTACCGTTTGGACTTACTGTATCTTCAGCAGCATTCATTCGTAGCTTAAATGAAATTTTACCTGCTTATTTTCGTGACAATATTACTTCATATGTTGACGACATTCTTATTGCTAAACATTCTTGGAGTGAGCACAACAAAATTTTGGATTCATTATTACGTATTTTTGCAAGAGTTGGCATTACAGTGAACTTAGAAAAATCTGAATTTGGTCGTTCTCAGGTGAAATTTCTCAGTCACATTATTTCTACAGAAGGTATTCTTCCTGATCCAGAAAAACTAGACGCTATTCGTAATTATGCTGTTCCTACCACAAAGCGTGATGTTCGTAGTTTCCTTGGCGTCTGTAATTTTCTTAGACGCTTTGTTAGATTGGACAATTTGGCCACACCTAGTTTATGTGAACTATCCGGAAAGAAATCTAATTGGTGTTGGGATGAGGAAGCTCAGTCAGAATTTGAACAACTTCGTGATGCCTTAGTTGCTGCCCCACTTCTTTCACATCCGGATTTATCTAAAGATTTTTGTTTGGCGACGGACTCATCATACAAAGGCCTAGGTGCACACTTATTTCAAGAGATAGAAGAAAACGGCGTTGTAGTACAAAAGACTATTGCATTTGGAAGTCGTGTTCTTTCTAAATCAGAAAAGAATTATTCGATTACGGAACTTGAAGCTTTGGCTGTTGTTTGGGCTTTTACAAAATTTCGGACATTTTTGTTTGGCAGACATACTAAGGTTTATACCGATCATCGAGCTCTGGAATTTCTTATGTCAACAAAATTAACTCAAGGCAGATTGTCACGATGGGCGTTGTACCTACAGGAATTTGATTTTAGTATTGTTTACATACAGGGTTCTTCAAATATTGTTGCTGATGCTTTATCACGTACACCTATGGGTTTGAAACAAAGTGCTGAAGAGGACTGCAAGGAAAACAATTATTGTTTGATGTATATTCAAGGTGTTGCGTTTGAGAACTTTATTTCGTCTTTGCTCCAGGACATCGCTAAGGAGCAAAATAAGGATCCAATCTGGAAGGACATTAAGGAGAAGTGGAGGAGAAAGGAAAGCGTAGCGATTAGACAGCATTATTTAGTTCGCAATGACATTCTTTTTAAACGAAAATCGGTTGACAACTCTGGTTAGTTTGTATTCCTGATGAGTGGGTTAATAAGCTGATTTGGTATACGCATTTCAGTTATGCACACTTTGGTCCCAGAAAATGCTTTCATAAATTACGAGAAAATTGCTACTTCAATAATATGGAAAAACGTATTCGATTTGTTCTTGCCAAATGCAAATTATGTCAAAAGGCTAAGCCGCCAACAATTTCTTACAGAGCACCGTTGTTTCCTATCATTCCAGCGAAATTAAAGGACATGGCTGCAGTTGATTTGTTCGATCCAGTGGTTCGATCTACTAATGGTTTTGCGTACATTTTTGTAGCAGTGGAGTTGACATCAAAATATGTGTGTTTTACACCGTTACGCAAAGCAACAGCTCGTTCAGTATCTAACGCTTTCATCAAACATTTTCTTAAAGAAGTGGGTCATGTTGATAAGGTTATATCAGATAATGGATCACAGTTTCGTTCTAAAATTTGGCTTCGTACTCTACGGCGTCGTAAGATTAAACCAATTTTCATTTCACTTTTTCACCCTCAATCTAACGCTTCAGAGAGATGGATGAAGGAAATCAATAAATTGTGTCGCCTTTATTGTCATCAGAATCACAGAACTTGGGATCAGTATCTTCATATTTTTCAAAACATTCTGAATGAACTCCCTAATGATTCAACTTCTTTACCGCCTTTACTGATATTAAAAAACAAAGCACCGACAAATCGCATTTCTGAAATCGTGCCTTTTCCGCCTACACGGAAACTGCGGCATTCTGAAATTGTCAACCTGGCTCTACGAAATATTACATCTGCGGCTGCTAGAAGAGAGAAATCAGCTGAGCGTCCTGGTCATTTAAAAATCTTGTCAGGTGGTCAGAAGGTGTTAATTAAGTCTCATCGTTTGTCTCACAAAGGAAAAGGCTTGTGTCGCAAATTTTTTCTGCTTTATAACGGTCCATATAGAATTCGCAAAATTATTCATGATAACACTGTTGAAGTAGAAACTCTTAAATCACGACGCTCTAAGGGAATACATCATATATCAAACGTTAAAATTTTTGTGGAAGACATACTTTCGAGAAACCAACAGTTTACGTAAACATGCAGAGAAACAAGGATACCGCGCTGTGTTTTGGCGGCGCGGCGGCACATACTCAAAGCAACAGTCAAGTCTGCGCGCCGCACAAGGCAGTCGTTGACCGCAAACAATTGCTTTCTACGTCACGCGCCTACAGCTGATCGAGCGCTCGGTGCGAATGCACTGACAGCCGTAAACAAATACACAGTCTTTCTCCGAATAAAATCAGTATAAAGCTATAGTGACTTGATGAATTATGTTATTAACATTCAGTATTTTTCAGGATACGGTTCTATAAAATATTTAAGAACTTCAGGTAAATTCTGTGCTTGTCCGATGTTAAGACGACTTGCTATCGAGAAATTTTCAGGAAGAATGTAATTTCCAAGAAGAAACTAATAAACTAAAAAAAGGTAACTGTTAATTGAGTTCATTTTCAGGTAACATATTTCCACTTAGGTACGTACTTTAGACGTAATTTGCTGCTCGCGATTACGTGATTCATACTTTGTGCTAAATTTCATGTTCTATGAGTTTACTTGTGAAGCGACGTGCTTGCGTACATTAACTGATTTTGACAATGATTATTAATGAACTGAGTTGTAACTTGTGTATATTATGCATCGCTTGGCTGCTATGCTTTTTCACTGATGTCATATTTTTTAATTATGTGCCTGCTGTGCTTATTTATTTAAATTATAATTGTCACCTGATTAATTGTGCTGACTGTGGTTATGTATGTAGGTTACACTTTGTCATTTATCTGCTTGCGCCTTCATGTTTACTTATTGAGATTACATATGAACATTTATTTGCTTATGCTGATATGATGCTAATGACCTGTTTATTACGTAAGATATATGTTTACTGCTATGCGTATGGATTGCATATTTATACACTTCTGTTTGTCGTCACAACTACTCTTTAATTTAGTATATAGAAATGCTGATATACTGTGTATAAACATAGAGTTTAGGTCACACTATTGTATTAATAACAGATTGTTCGCTTGGCAGAGCCTCATTGTAAGAATTGTGCTGCATCCACTTGTTGACATTCTGTTCCCTACTGGTATATTTACTCGCTATTGCTTGTTTTACTTACGCTCAGTGCTTTATATTTTAACATAAGAAAATGAACTGCAGTAATTCGACGAGCGACTTTAGTACAAGAAACGTCATAGAAGTCACATGAGCTGGAGGTTTTATGGAAGCTGTATAAATTTATGCTAATAGGAAGGAAGCTAACGACATGACATACCAAAACTAGGTTTAGACCATTGACAGTTATTACACTGCATTTTTTGTGAGCAACTGAAATAGGAAGTGACACTTGACACAAGAAATACTCCACATGTTTGCTTCTGTTTGCCATAATTCTTGAAGTGGTGTACACACTGTGAAATATTATAATCATTCACACTCCGTAATCGTACTTAATTACTGAGAGTTATTCGAACTAAGTCTGTTAGAGGTCATGTATGCATTACTTTGTTTATAATTCATAATGAATAGAAGATTTGGCTCAGATGGATTACACAGAGGTTGTGTGTTGACAGTGTGTCTTCAGATTGTATGGGATGATGAGGTTTGCATTAGGATTTTATCTGTACTTGTTCGAGGAGACTGACTTGAGGAAAGAGTTGTTATGGAAGTGAAATGATATTGGTAATAAGGTTTATATGTATCGACGTATTGAAGAGGTATTATTGAGGTATTATTGAGATTGTGTGAAGTTAATGATTATTGGAGTTTTGGTGTATAAGAGGTAAAGTAAGTGAGGTGCATATTTTTTTTGTTGGTCTATATGGAACAAGGAGGATGAAGATAGCAGACTAGAACACTAAAGTGGAAGGAAGATTGTCTACACACACTTTGTTAAATCACTAAGCAGTATGTACTTTTTTTTTTTTTGAAGAGAGGAAGTATTTGCATATCTTGGCACACTGACAGTTGTTCAGCAACCGTACATTTTTATTTGGCTTGGCAAACATTGGTCTTGACATGATGACTATGACGTTGACTTAACTATTATTGACTGTTATACATTGCTGCCACTACCACTTGATACACATGATGAACATCAAACCTTTGACAGAATTGCATTTACACAGTAACACTATTCAATTACACAGTAGTACTTAATGTGGATGAAAGATGAGTGAGTGTGTTTTGTGTGTTTTCCTTTCCTAATCCTACCCACCTATTTCCTAAATATTATTTTATTTGTATGTAGTGGCTTGCACTGACACCCATAAATATTATAGGTTTACTGATGTTTGTGTATTTGTAATAGTTAATATGACAATTATCTGACATCATTTGTGTGTTTGTTATGATTTGTATGTTTAGTGTAAAAGCATTTGTATGTGTATTCAAACTATTGTTCATGCTTGAACTGTCTGAGTAGTGATGGTGAATATTATGAACTGTTACCTGCACTTTTCAACATGATGTGTGACACTTAGAAATGTTTAATTTCTGCTGATGAACTGTGTGATCAGTGATAGTAAATATTATGGACTGTTACTTGTACTTTTTCTACATGATTGGTGCCAATAGGACATGTTTAATTTCTGCTTATAAACTGTGATGAACAGTGTGATCAGTGATAGTGAATATGATGGACTGCTCTCTGCACCTGCTCATCATTGCTGGGTGCAACTGATGGAACTGCTTTTATTGAAATGATGTCACTTGTTGCTCTCTGCACCTACTCAACAATACCGGGTGCACAGATGGAGCTACTGCTATGGAAATGATGTCATTTGTCGGTGTCTGCACCTACTCAACATTACTGGGTGCCACTGATGAACTGCTTCTGCTGAAATGATGTCACCTGATGCTGTCTGCACCTGTTCCACAATGCTGGGTGCCACTGATGGACTGCTTCTACTGAAATGATGTCACCTGATGCTGTCTGCACCTGTTCCACAATGCTGGGTGCCACTGATGGACTGCTTCTACTGAAATGATGTCACCTGATGGTGTCTGCACCTACTCAACATTGCTGGGTGCCACTGATGGACTGCTTCTACTGAAATGATGTCACCTGTTGGAGTCTGCACCTGTTCCACAATGCTGGGTGCAACTGATGGAACTGTTTCTATTGAAATGATGTTACTTCTTGCCGTCTGCACCTACTCAACATTGCTGGGTGCCACTGATGGACTGCTTCTACTGAAATGATGTCACCTGATGCTGTCTGCACCTGTTCCACAATGCTGGGTGCCACTGATGGACTGCTTCTACTGAAATGATGTCACCTGATGCTCTCTGCACCTACTCCGCAATGCTGGGTGCCACTGATGGACTGCTTCTACTGAAATGATGTCACCTGATGGTGTCTCCACCTACTCGACATTGCTGGGTGCCACTGATGGACTGCTTCTACTGAGATGATGTCACTTGTTGCTGTAGCACCTATTCAACATTGCTGGGTGCTACTGCTGGAACTGTCAACTACTTGTTTCTTGAACTATGGAAAGGATTTATGTGAATATTTGTATAAACTGATTTTTTGTGTATTACTGTTTGTGAAAAGTTATGAGACTCTTACCTGTACATATTCGTCATTGCTGACGCTATTGATTGAACTGTTTAACCACATGATATTTGTGTAAACTATTATGTAAAGTCATATGTATGAAAAAATTTGTATTCCTTACTGTATTTTATATATTAGGCTATTGTAAGGTCAGTGCAAAGCCAAAATTTTATCTAGTTATATGATATTTACGTATTAATATTATCTTTTATTTTTGTCTGTATTTTTTTTTTGACGAATTTGGTGGTATTTTCACCACCAATGCTGGCAAAAATACCATCAAATTCTAGCTCGTGGAGGAGGGGCATATGAAAGGTGGCTACACTGAGCCACAGCGCCAGAGATCGCGCCAGAGAGTATTGTTTCGCCGCCTCCACTGGCAGTGATTATTGAGACGTAGCGGCAAGCAGTTCTTGCCGAGAAGTTGTGGTGGACACTGCTTGTCGTGAAGTCGGAGTGAGATGTGATAGTGGAGAGTGTTGTTCCATGTTTTATGCAGTTATTTGATGGGAGAGATAGCAGATGTTATTCTAATGGAGATATTGTAATGATCAGAGTGCATTTCGTCAATATATATGAAGGTAATAAAACGCTATGTTCTTTTATTATTTGTGTGTCTCAAATAGTGCATCATTACAGGTTCAGTCAAGAGTGTAATTTTGGTTTTCTTGCATAATTATAGTATTTCTAATTTTCTTTTATCACGTCAGTATTTAAAAATTCTTGTCTTGTTGAAGAAGAACCGTGCCAGATGTGCGTTGAGTCATACTACCACATACAGAACAGCTACACTTGTGCTTGTTGTGGCGTTGGTTTTATAGTTTCTGGGGACTTAATTAATTAATTGTGTTAATGAAAATTTTCATTTCATTCTTTGTTGTTGTTCTATGCAGTCAGATTGCGTACTAATACTAGTCAGGGTCAGCCGTTTACGAGACTTGCGTAATCGGACATACAACTAAAAAAAAAAATCTGCAGTATTACTATAATTAAGCTTCCATGCAACCTTTGATGACGATACGCCTCACCTGGGCCTGTCAACACCAACATTGGACTGTTGATGACTGGAATCATGCTGCCGGGTCGAACAAGACTCGTTTAAAACTGTATTGAGCGGATGGACGTGTACGCGTATGGAGACAACTTCATGAAACCATGGATCCTGCATGTCAGCAGGGGACTGTTCAAGCTGGTGAAGGCTTTGTAATCGTGGTGGGGACGTGTGCATCTGAAGTGATTGAGATCCATCATATTTCTAGACACGACTCTGACAGGTGACACATACGTAAGCATCCTGTCTGATCACCTGCATTTATTGGTGTCCATTGCGCATTCCAGCAGGATAATGTGACCCCACACGTCCAGAATTGCTACACCGTGGCTGCAGGAAAACTCTTCTGAGTTTAAACACTTCCGCTGGCCACCAAACTCCCCAGACATGAACATTATTGAGCATATCTGGGGTGCCTTACAACGTATTGTTCAGAAGCGATTTCCACCACCTCGCACTCTTAAGGATTTATGGACAGCCCTGCAGGATTCATGGTGCGTAAAGATTTTTACAAAAACGAAGGAAGGAAGATTGGATTTAACGTCCCAGTGACATCGAGGTCATTAGAGACGGAGTACAAGCTCGGATTGTGTCAAGGGTGGCGAAGGAAACCTACCATGGCCGTTGAAAGGATCCATACCGGCATTTGCCTGGAGCGATTTAGAGAAATCACGGAGGGCTGGACGCGGGTTCGAACCGTTGTCCTCCAGAATGCCAGTCCAGGCTGCTGGCCACTGCGTCACCTCACTGGGACAGATTTTTACACAATAGTCTAATAAACTTTTAGACAGACAGGAGAAACGTTGTCACCAAAAATATCGAAAAATTCTTTCCAATTTGCCCTCAAATTTTAACTCGTTTCTCTAATTAACAATCAGATGGACAAAGGCTATGTAATGTTTAATACATATAATACATAAACACACATGTGATGTGTAAAATGGAGAGACTGTTAATGTGGTTACATTTTCACGCAATATGGGTGCACAGATCCTGAGAAATCAGTACCCAGAACACCCACCTCTGGCCGTAATAACGGCCTTGATACGCCTAGGCATTGAGTCAAACATAGCTTGCACGGCATGTACAGGTACAGCTGCCCATGCAGCTTCAACACGATATCACAGTTCGTCAAGAGTGGTGGCTAGCGTATTGTTACGAGCCAGTTGCTCGGCCACCATTGACCAGACGTTTTCAATTGGTGAGAGATCTGGAGAATGTGCTGGCCAGGTCAGCAGTCGAACATTTTCTATATCCAGAAAGGCCCGTACAGGACCTCCAACATGCTGTCTTGCATTATCCTGCTGAAATGTAGGGTTTCGCAGGGATCGAATGAATGGTAGAGCCACGGGTCGTAACACATCTGAAATGTAACGTCCACTGTTCAAAGTGCCGTCAATGCGAACAAGAGGTGACCGAGACGTGTAACCAATGGCACCCCATACCATCACGCCGGGTGATACGCCAGTATGACGATGACGAATACACGCTTCCAATGTGCGTTCCCTGCGATGTTGCCAAACACGGATGCGACAATCATGATGCTGTAAACAGAACCTGGATTCATCCGACAAAATGACGTTTTGCCATTCGCGCACCCAGGTTCGTCGTTGAGTACACCATCGCAGGCGCTCATGTCTGTGATGCAACGTTAAGGGTAACCGCAGCCATGGTCTCCGAGCTGATAGTCCATGCTGCTGCAAACGTCGTCGACTTGTTCGTGCGGATGGTTGTTATTTTGCAAACGTCCCTATCTGTTGACTAATAAGGGATCGAGACGTGGCTGCACGAGCCGTTACAGCTATGCGGATAAGATGCCTGTCATCTCGACTGCTAGTGATACGAGGCCGTTGGGATCCAGCACGCCGTTCCGTATTACCCTCCTGAACCCACTGATTCCGTATTCTGCTAACAGTCATTCGATCTCGACCAACGCGAGCAGCAATGTCGCTATACGATAAACCGCTATCGTGATAGGCTACAATCCGACCTTTATCAAAATCGGAAACGTGATGGTACGCATTTCTCCTCCTTACACGAGGCATCCACAACAACGTTTCACAAGGCAACGCCGGTCAACAGCTGTTTGTGTATGAGATATCGGTTGGAAACTTTCCTCATGTCAGGACGTTGTAGGTGTCGCCACTGGCGCCAACCTTGTGTGAATGCTCTAAAAAGCTAATCATATGCATATCACAGCATCTTCTTCCTGTCGGTTAATTTTCACGTCTGTAGCACGTCATTTTCGTGGTGGGATGGCCAGTAGTATATATATATATATATATATATATATATATATATATATATATATATATATATATATATACCTGTGTGGTGTGCGTACTGTAAGACTTTCGGTACACACACCATCAGATTATTTGACTTGTCGCTCTAAACGAGTGTCAGCAATATGTCTCGTGGTCTTATCGTGGTGTGTTTATCTTCTGCCGTTCGGTCAGACGATAGAAATGCCACTTGTACGCTTAGAGTAGCAGATTGACGGTGACCAACTTTAAACAGAACTTGATTAATTTTCACACACATTTATTAAAATAATAAAAAGCATAGAAATTACTTAACTTGATTCCGGATACTGTTTACAAAAAAATGGATCAAATGCCTCTGAGCACTATGGGACTCAACTGCTGAGGTCATTAGTCCCCTAGAACTTAGAACTAGTTAAACCTAACTAACCTAAGAACATCACAAACATCCATGCCCGAAGCAGGATTCGAACCTGGGACCGTAGCGGTCTTGCGGTTCCAGACTGCAGCGCCTTTAACCGCACGGCCACTTCGGCCGGCATACTGTTTACAATTGACAATCTGATGTTCCTTTGGTCTTGGTACGTTAATCTTATTCTCACATATCTCTGATACTTGACAAAGTGTCTATACATTTCTCTTCATGGTTATGTACAGGAATATGATAATCTTATTAGGCGCAGACTGAAACTTGACTATAGACTGGTACAGACAAATGTAGACTAATGCAGACTAATGCTATGGTGTCACCGCCAGACACCACACATGCTAGGTGGTAGCCTTTAAATCGGCCGCGATCGATTAGTATACGCCGGACCCGCGTGTCGCTACTGTCAGTGATTGCAGACCGAGCGCCACCACACGGCAGTTTAGAGAGACTGACTAGCACTAGCCCCAGTTGTACAGCTGACTTAGCCAGAGATGGATCACTGACAACTACACTCTCATTTGCCGAGACGATAGTTAGCATAGCCTTCAGCTACGTCATTTGCTACGACCTAGCAAGGCGCCATAGCATTTGATATTATTTTATATTGTGGTTATAACATGTACCGTCAAGAGAGATGTTCTACAATTGTGGATTAAAGTTAAGTATTACATCAACTACGTACTTTATTTGCTACTATTAATTTCTTTAACTGTTCCAGACCTCACGCCAATCTGCATGAGCTTAACGGGTGCCTTTCGGCTTCCTCTCATTGTGTCTTGGCTGTCTTGCCAAGTCACAACAAATGCTGTCTAATGTAGTCTGACTAATCGGAGGTCTGTACTCTCGTTATAATCCCTCGTGCGTTCTGGTATCACTGCGTGAGTGTGATCCGCGAGGAGAAAAGGTTCTACTTTAGCAGCAATCTCATTGGCTGCGTGACATACTAATATGCGGATCGGCGGAAGCAGAATTTGGTCCGTATCTAAGACAGCGCCATCTCGTAGTGCAGAGACGGACGAGCGCTGCGCCTGCGCTGTTGTGCTTAGCGGGGCGCGCTCTAGTGGGAAAGTTGTGTACGCGCTGACTACGCCGAACTATGTACACAACATCCAGAAAATTTTATAGCGTACGTCCAGCGAAGGTTTATTAGAGTATTGTGTAAAAATCTGAAGTAAAATGGTCACGAACTTCTTGATATTTTTGCTAAAAATGTTGCCCTCTTTTAGAGTATATTTCTACTATTGTATTTTATGATTTTATTTATATTAAAATATTTGTAGATTACGTCTCTCCGAACGGTCGTTAGAGTATCATGTACAATTTTGGAATAAATAAGTTAATTACTTTTCGATAGTTTTGGTAACAACTATAAACATCAACTTGCCTTTATGTAGTCGTATAGACGATAACTAAAACACTATCCCGGAACCTGGAACTTAGTACCAGTTGTAGCAAAGGGGCAACAAAAATCCAATTTTCAAAATTTCGCGTAATTATTGAGTGAGTTTAAAAATTTAAAATGCTGTCATTATCTGTTTTTAGGGGGTATAATCTTATTTTAAAGTTTTAACACAGTAACACAAGTACTATAGTTACAAACTGTGTGTTTTCTCGCGAGGCAGGTACTATAGTTACAAACTGTGTGTTTGTCTCGAGGCAACGTACCCAACGACGCACAAATACACGGACTTCATTCATCCAGTATTTGTAAAAGAGCAGTTAACGGCTTGCAACGAAGTTGGCACATAATTTCAAATCTTTACGAAACTATTTTCTCCCTGATAGCCGCTCACGCTCCCTCCCCAGAAAAAGATGAGAGGAAAGAACATTATCGCTTACTACATTTTCGCCGTTCGTACAGTCAGACTTCTGTATCAGGCATCACGCTTTAATTTACGGGTATAGCTTAATCTACCTGCAAAACTATTCCATTGTAGAAAGACAATACAGGAGATACGACGCCATACAGATTAAAATGAGTGAAAATCTATATTTTGCTTAAAATGGCGAACAAATTACCCAGTTTGTATTCATCCAGTATTCGATAACGAGAGCGCTTAGGAAATTCTAACAAACTTTAAGCATAATTTCAAACCTTTCCTAAACCACTTCTGGCTTACACGCTTAATCGCAAATATTTACGAGTAACACAGTAACTCATTTGTAATTAGATGTTTCAATCTGTTTTGTGTATATGAGTTCGATTCTTTAAAGAATCGGGTATTACTGGTTGAACACTAATTATCATGTTGTGAAATTCGTCCTAGACTGAAGCATTCTTGAAAGTCGACATTTTATTTGAAACTTATGGCATGATTTATGACTATCATTCAATACACTACTTTTTGACAAATGATAGAATAAACGAATAGTAACGTCTCAGTCCATTGTGCGAAATGAATTTCTTGTGATGAAACAATCCATCATCGACAAGTAGCAGAGTAATTACCAGCGAATGGAGGCAATGCAGCAGAAGCACTACAAACTGCAGTCTGACTTTTGTACAAGTTGTAGGTAACATTTCACTCCCTGCATTCTTATCCTGATAAATGTAGAATTTATCTGTCTAGAAAGTGTACCGTCTGCAATAACCATGAGGTCGACGGACGGTGAACTGCAAATTTCCTCCATTTTTTATAAAGACTACTATACCTGACGCACTTTTATTGTGCCTCCTTCTCTGGAAACAGGGGACCGTGCTCTCTACAACGCCGGCCAGTCCCCTAATCACAGCGTCACCCGCATGTTGCCTCAGAACAGCTGTGGACACTTTGTCGTGCAACATCTTCCAGAGTTGCAGAGGCATCCGGTTGTAAGAAGGACGCCTTGCGGTTCTGTGAAGTCGCATTTCGCCCTGAGATCGCAGCATTCCCCGGCCTAATACGGCGAATCTCGTACCTGGACCAATTAGTCGGTACACTCCCGGGAACGGCTACATTACCAGAGCATCGTGACAGCTTCCTCTTCAAAGGCGTTGGCAATCTTACTCTCCGTTCTCAGCTCTCTTTCTTAATAGTATCTGTGGCTACTGGAAAAAAATGACGCAAATAGACGCTCATTACACAAACACAATCATTATCATCATCATATCCGCTCTTTCCTTACTGAAATTAGGACAGCTAAATTTGTTTCATTCGCTCCGGACTCATACAAGCGCTTCTAAAACTACAGTTTTCGCTTTACTTGCCACGTCAGGTTTGAACGATAACTCATCCTTTAGATGAGTTCCATCATCGTCAGAACCACGATATGACCGACATATGCAGTTTTAGAAAAGCAGAGTCTTCCTTTGCAGGAAATCGTGTATGCTCCGATTCCCTCACATACAAGAAAGAATTTACAGAGACCGACAGTACAGAAAATATTTATAAGGTGTCTGACAAAACGGGAGAAAAATCAGAGCATTTAGCAACATCACCATAAAAACCGGACTAGGACGTGACCTCAGACAGAGGAAGTGGGTCATTGATTCAGGATAAGCGAGATATCTGATGGTCATACTGCACTCACCTATGCCCCGTGTGCTAAGGGTTACATACTTAACGACGTAGATTAGGGACCTGACTAAATGTTCGAATCGCAGCGAGAGTATCTGGATACCAACAAATATGAAGTACAGAGGCTATAAAAGTTTTAAGAATGCGCTTATGAGGGATCGCTATTTACCTCTCAGGTTTAACAAAGAAAGAAGGAGCAGTTTTACCAACTATTTTTCCAAAAAATTGCCTATCTTCATTTGCGACTTGAAATCATAACGTAACACATTTTAGAATGAAGATAAAAGCCAGAAAATTACCTTCGACGAGCACCTGGACACTAGTGTTCAAGGAGACTGCTCTGATGTCTGTCTCTCATGGCGTATTATTTAGAGGAGTGGAGCGGTAATCAGGAAGTGTAGAGTTCAAAGCTACAAGTTCTCATTTTCTTATCGTTTGATGATTTATATAGAATGAAATGGTCGCAAACTTTTGGTCAACACTTACCCCAATTACGAAATCGAGTACGAGAGTAACGAAGTATCAGGATTTTTTGCTTTGAAAATGGTAACGAGTATTTTTCTTCGCTCAGATTTTTGGCAACTTTGCAGTGTTTTAGCTGGGAATAAGCGTAGTCTGTTAAGTAGAGACTGTTAGTGATTTATGTTTCCGCTTCAATGGAAGTAATCTGAAACTTAACGTAATGTTGCTACAGAGCTGATAGTACTTGGGAGGGGGGGCGGGTATCAATCAAATAGTCGATACTTTTTTATCACTACGAAAAAGACGCTTAAATTGTCTCTGTGTGCTTCCCACTTACCTTCGTCGTTTACAAGAGGCTGAAAACTATTTTTGCAGTTAGCCAGGAAGCGATGGAGAACAAAATGGCTCAAATGGCTCTGAGCACTATGGGACTTAACGTCTGAGGTCATCAGTCCCCTAGAACTTAGAACTACTTAAACCTAACTAACCTAAGGACATCACACAGACTGCACTGCCTAGAACCGCTCGGTCACACTGGCCGGCGATGGAGAACATAGTGACCATAAGTTTCAGTCTGCAAGTCCAGATTAATCTTTGTGCTCACTGACAGAAAATGTTCCTACTTTCTACTTACTCAGCGAGATCAGGAACAATGACTATATATAGAAGCTTCTAGTTTTAACTGTTTGATATATTCTGTAAAAGTTTACATACACAAAAACAAGTCCTAGTATTGTACCTAATATCCCTATCGAAAATAACACTATTAGCAGGTCAGTGGTGACCTCTATGGGAAGCTCCAAGTAAAATAGTCTGTCACCCTAACTTCTAATTACTAAAGTTAATTTCTCGTCTTAGAAATGGAAAATAATCTCGCGACTTGCCACGTGGTTTTGTCAACATTACGGGCGGCACACAAACAGCTACTCGTACTTCCGTTATATCTAAGCGATCCAGGACGGTGTACAGCCCTCGCGAGTTTCTTCCTACTTTTACCAAAAACGCGTTCAAGTCCGCCCAGCTCTGACGTCACCCGAGGCACAACAGACGCACGGGTTTGACTGACGCGAACAGATTGATATCTCGGGGCGAAGTGTGTCATTTCACTGCCTCTCTGGCTATATTTATATAGGGGTCCAACGGACCGCGAAACGGAACAACTACTAGAATGAGATTTTCACTCTGCAGCGGAGTGTGCGCTGATATGAAACTTCCTGGCAGATTAAAACTGTGTGCCCGACCGAGACTCGAACTCGGGACCTTTGCCTTTCGCGGGCAAGTGCTCTACCATCTGAGCTACCGAAGCACGACTCACGCCCGGTACTCACAGCTTTACTTCTGCCAGTATCTCGTCTCCTACCTTCCAAAATTTACAAAAGCTCTCCTGGTAGAGCACTTGCCCGCGAAAGGCAAAGGTCCCGAGTTCGAGTCTCGGTCGGGCACACAGTTTTAATCTGCCAGGAAGGAACAACTACTATCAACCGCCCTAGGCACAAGTAGCGGTAGCTAAATGGACCCTTTCTCGGACACGTATCAATTAATAGCTCTGTGGTTTCACAATTTGCAATCTTCTTAATTTTCATATAAACAGAGTTAGGTTTGCTTTAGTTACTGAAAATGTTGTAGCTCGTCCGTATTTAAATGTTTGCCGGCTAGAATTTTTAGAACGGAATCGACAGTAGAATATGGCCTCTGAACCGCCTTTTTAAGATTCCTTGTAAACATTGTTATTTGCGATTCAGTCTTGAAAGCGGTACAGGTGCATTATTTCACGAATGTAATCAAGTGCTGTAATTAGAGCTTTCTATTACAAATACAAATTATACTTAGTCTATCGTGAATGAGCAAGTTTTCGTTCCAAATTTGGTTTTTAGTAAATAACTTGAAAACTACATAGGTTTTTACTTGTAACTGAGGACACATACGAATTTTCGCATCTCTGTGTCTAATATTAAGCGCCTTCAGATTTCTCATCAAGTTGAGACTTGTAACCTTTGACTGTGATATACATTTACATATTCTGAATAATTTTTAGCTTTGTAGATTTATTATTCAGGGTCACTTATTTTTTCTTAAGATCGTATACCTTGCCTAACATATTCATTTGCTTATTCTGAGACTTTACAGTGTTAACATTGATTTACTTAAGGATGTACTGATGAAGCTTGACGAAGTTACAGTAATTTTTAATTTCTCTCTCAAATTATGGTGCAGCCCTTCGTATGTTAAGCAAAGGCGCGTTATGATGACGTGGCGCAGGTAGTAGTGAATTGGAGCAAGCCATGGCCTCTGCACATCTTACTATGATACAGCGCTTGTTTCGCCTCAAGTAGTATATGAGAGGTACCGTTCTTATCTATGTCTCGCAGGCCAAGGCGAGACTGGTGATCCTTGTCTAGAGTGTTTCGGTAATGAGTGTTGGGAGTTGATCCGGGTTTGCTGATAAATTTGTACCATGTTGGCAAAATTGCCTCGTGCAGTGAATCAGCTTATCCTATTGCAGTGCGACTGCTTTGATGCTCGTCAGCATAACCAAGAACCGCGAAATTTAAAAAACAGTCTATGGCGTGTATTAGGGGTTCTTTCGTCATTTGGGGGCAAGTTAACGCAGGAATGAACTTCATTTGTTGCCTGAATGTTTCATCTGTTTCATTCTCGTATCATCTAAAACTATTCGTTTAGCATTTTTGGCCTTCTTAAGGACTTTATCAAGTTCTTACATGACGATTCCAGCTGTGTGATTGCTAGTCTCCACATCTATTTGTCGTTCCCTTCTGTTGTATGTTTGTGACCCTCAATTTTTCATTTATGCAAGAGCTGACGAGCAATACTATGACGAGACAGGTTGATGTTGCCTGGACCTCTCTCGAAGCCATGATTGTACCTTTACAATAGCTTCCAAGGGTTTTCAGTAGTTTGAATGAAACGATTTCATTTATCTGCCGTTAAGCATTCCAGACACGCCTCTCTGGGCGGAGGGTTTAGCTTAAACGAAGAACGATATTTACATCCAGGGACATAATTTAAGTTCCATCAACAGGCTGGGGGTTGATTGTCTGAAACTATTTTTTATCATTATCAACGCAAGGTCTCAGTCTGCCACAGACGAAATTGTCCAGTTACTTAGCAAACTGTCAAATACCGCCCATTATTTAATCAAATTATGTATTTTAACTGGTTCCATTGTAAGTTCTTGGTGGAACGTTGTAAACTACGTAAACAACCTGTTTTTTGCCTTGTTTCACAAATCTTATTACTGTTAATGGACAAGCTAGGTTTCAATTTAACCCAATTTTCAAGTACATTACTGATTCCAAAGATGATAAAGCAAAGATAATCGTGATGTTAAGGCAAAGACAAACATCTCAACTTCTTAATGTATCGTTCTTTAGTTTAATGTAAAGTTTCCTCAGTGACCATTTTTTGACAACTTACACATGGAATTACACAATTGAGCAATTACACGACATGGCTAAGCATACCTACGAATAAAGCAAAGCATCAGCCTAGAAGGTTTTGTGTACTTAAGGATTGTACCAACATTTTGTCAAGGAGTTGTGATATTATCTAAAAGAAGTGAATAATTGAACTGGGTTGCTCATTTAATAATAGTTGTGGGGATACAGACGTGTTTGTGCTTCAGCCTAGTCCCCTTCATCTACTCCTGGACCGAGGCCCAAAGTTTTATCAAGCAGTTGTAATACGTGTATACCCCCACACCTATTCTATTCAAATATTCTTTAGTACTTGCTTTCATGTAGGCAATGTCGAGGAGTGGTGTATTGTCTACCAATCCATTACTACCCTAAAATACTAATCGTAGAGTTCACTTCCATGATCGCTTTGAAGTTTGTCTGGGTGGTGGTTCGTCCCTGTCTTCAGCAACTGTTCAACGCATGTGAATTTATAATATGTATATATAGCCATTAAGATATACTTGAAACCTTTATTTGCTCTTGAATATTGCCTCATAACCACGACATCTGCCTGCCGCAAATCTTCCAAATCATGTGTAATAACACGCCTGCATATGGATGTTTTTTTCTTTTTTTTTGCGCTTGTTTATGGAGCTCTAGGATGACCATCTCCGTAGTGATTCACTAATGCGTCATTCTTGAAGCTCTGAATAGACTGATACGATTTCGTACTTGTGAGAGGTATTCCACAAGGCAAACGATAATCTGAGAATCTGTAACCGTTCTATGTTTTCGTTAGGGTCGTCATAGTGTATGTGCTCCAAGCGTCGATTGTTATTCTGTTATGCTGGAGGTCGATACCTTTGCCCACAACATGTTCAACTTATAAATCAATTTCTAACAATATTCACAGTTTTCTTGCTCCTTTCTATCCGTCCATCTGTGATGTTTAGCGTATGTGCATTAGTCATACACAGTATTTCAGGGTACACTTACACCTCCTTTGCGAAATAAGTGTTAGTATTCAGTTTTTGAGACTGTCAGATCCACTACACTAGGTGTTCACTCAAATTCCTTCTCTCCAACGTTTATTAAATGCCTGGTTAAGTGTATAGCAAGATTTCCCATCATTTATAGTTTATCCTTAATGACTCTGTACGTCTTAGCAGTTTTGATGGCACTGTGTTGGGTAATGTAGTCGGTAATAGTATACCTCTCTTCTCCTTCTTCTTCTTCCTCCTCCTCTTCTTCTTCTTCTTCTGCCTCCATTCCTCGTGTCTGAGACCCATTTTAGACTTTCACTTACTGGCCTAAACGCCTCAGAGAGAATAATCTCGCTCCAACTGCCCTAATTTTAGCATTCGTAATTTACGACGAATAGCCTTCCATGCCGATGGCTTTTTCATTTTTAACAATACTGCTGCTTACTATACTATCTTCAAGATGGTGCACAACTTATTTGCCCATGTATGTTAATGTACAGGGTTTTCTTTTCGTATGTATAAAATTCGTTCAGTCTCGTTAACATTTGCCTTCACTCTATTGATTAACCACAGAATAGTTCTAGTACTTTCTTCCTGTGCATTTCTTTCCCCAATATTCAGAAAAGGACTTTTTTATATCTTCTAATTTTCCTTCAGTTTCATTGCCCTTTACAGTTACCGTTTAGCGCCATCTACCTCCCTCGTTTCCTCCTCCTACTCCATGTTTGCATTTCAGTATGTTGTTTAAGAGTTTTGGTGATATTTTCAGTAGAGCTTTTAAGACTTTCAGTTTGTGTCAATGTATAGATAGATGTTGGTCTGCGTATCACACCATCAAGATGAGTGCATGACATTCTTGTGAACCTATCCATAGCAAACAATATACTTATGCATTAATGTATTGCTACACAGTCTTTTAATCAAAAACTCCTGGAAATTTCTTCTGTTCAAATGGCTCTGAGCACTATGGGACTCAACATCTTAGGTCATAAGTCCCCTAGAACTTAGAACTACTTAAACCTAACTAACCTAGGGACATCACACACACCCATGCCCGAGGCAGGATTCGAACCTGCGACCGTAGCAGTCCCGCGGTTCCGGACTGCAGCGCCAGAATCGCTAGACCACCGCGGCCGGCATTTCTTCTGTATCGGCCAGCATTCAGTTTCGTAGTATTATCAATAACTATACACATAAAAAAAAAAAAGTTTTGTATCATTTCGGTTCTGAGAGTTCCGGAACCGGTACAGAAAATTGGAATAAGGATCAACATAAACATCATTTCCGCCCTTTTTAATGGTTATGAAAACCACACATTACATGTCGTACCACCATACAGCGAGGCCTTCAGAGGTGGTGGTCCAGACTGCAGTACACACCGGTACCTCTAATAACTAGTAGTATGTCCTCTTGCATTGATGCATGCCTGTGATCATCGTAGAAATTTATCAAGGCCCTGTTGCTCCAGATTGTCCCACTCCTCAACGCCGATTCGGCGTAGATCCCTCAGATGGTCACGTCCTCCATAAACAGCCCTTTTGTATTTTATCCCAGGCATGTCGATAGGGTTCATGTCTGGAGAACATGCAGGCCACTCTAGTCGAGAGATGTTGTTAGCCTGAAGGAAGACATTCACAAGATGTGCACGATGGGGGCGCGAATTGTCGTCCATGAAGACGAATGCCTCGCCAATATGCTGCCGATATGGTTGTACTATCGGTCGGAGGATGGCATTCACATATCGTACAGCCGTCATGGCGCCTTTCATGACCACTAGCGGCGTACGTCGGCCCCACATAATCTCACAACAAAACAACAGGGAACCTCCACCTTGCTGCACTCACTGGACAGTGTGTCTAAGGCGTTCAGCCTGACCGGGTTGCCTCCAAACACGTCTACGACGATTATCTGGTTGAAGGCATATACCACTCATCGGTGAAGAGAACGTGATACCAATCCTGAGCGGTCCATTCGGCATGTTGTTGGGGCCGTCTGTACCACGATGCTTGGTGTCGTGGTTGCGAAGAGATCCATCGCCATGGACGTCGAGAGTGAAGTTGCCCATCATGCAGCCTATTGAGGACAGTTTGAGTCGTAACGCGACGTGCTGTGGCTGCACTAAAAGCATTATTCAACATGGTGGCGTTGCTGTCAGGGTTCCTCCGAGCCATAATCCGTAGGTAGCGGTCATCCACTGCAGTAATAGCTCTTGGGTGGCCTGAGCGACGCAGGTCATCGACAGTTCCTGTCTCTCTGTATCTCCTCCATGTCCGAACAACATCGCTTTGGTTCACTCCGAGATGCCTGGACACTTCCCATGTTGAGAGCCGTTCCTAGCACAAAGTAACAATGCGGACGCTATCTAACCGCAGTATTGACCGTCTAGGCATAGTTGAACTACAGACAAGACGAACCATTTACCTCCTTCCCGTTGGAATGACTGGAACTGATCGGCTGTCAGACCCTCTCCGTGTAACAGGCGCTGCTCATGCATGGTTGTTTACATCTTTGGGTCGATTTAGTGACATCTCTGAACAGTTAAAAGGACTGTGTCCATGATACAATATTCACAGTCAACGTCTATCCTCAGGAGTTCTGGGAACTGGGGTGATGCAAAACTTTTTTTATGTGTGTAGAATGCCATATGGGAGTCATTACAACAATCCTCGCATGTGCTGAAGAACTCATTGAATGACATTTTGGTTTGTAGATTGGCTCCGTAAATAAGCTTTAAATTCAGACTGACTTGTTTGAAATCATTATCCCTGGTCAACAGAGTTCGAATCCTTGAGTATCACTGACTCAAAAAAAAAAAAAAGCCATCAACTTTCATATGCTTTCATATGATGGCAAAAATAGAAATATTTTCGGACCTCATCCTGGTTCTCCATTGAAACGTTGTCAATTATGAATACGCTGTTTGGTTTTACTTTTTCAGGTGGTGGAATATCACTGCTTTCGCTGAACGTCTGGTATGTTACTCCCTCGATGCTATGCGGAGTCACCTGCAGTGGCTGATACTTGGACTGAAATACCGTTTTTCAAAAATATATATACATGTTCGAAGTGGATCCTCCCCAACCTCCCACCCCTCAGGATGTGTCAGCGGTGACAGTACAAGATTAGTCTTCCCACAGGCAGAAGGCCTGATAGTTAAATCGCATTTGTTATTAAGAGGGATTGACCCTCCTTCTCCTCAGTATCAGCATCATTGTGGGACCAGCTGGACGTTTCATCCACTCAGCCATGGCGATTACTACAGGTTTACATCAGCATGCAGGGGATTTTATAGAGAGAAAAGAAAAACACATGTTGCTCTTACACTTTTATTCATCTATAATTTCTTACTTATGTAAGGATAAATATACATGCTGAAGTATGCTTGTAATACAGTGCTCACAGCATGCATGTTTGGTTCACACATATGCCCATGTATTGATGCAGGGCATGCATCATACAGGTGAACAATGATTTCCTCCGACAGATTAGGGGTTTGACGCGCCAACTCCATCAAATTGGTCCACTTTTACTCGTCGAATCTGTATGTGTACGTTGTAAGTTTAGCAACCTGTCCAGGACATGCTGAATTGCGCAAGTAGCATACATTAAGTTTATAAATGTCTGCTCCTATAGATGAGTACTCTCCTTTTCGGTATAAATTTTGATCATGCCAGTGAAGTCCCGTAAGGGAACTCTATGGTTATCTCATCTAGGGATATTATGACTTTGGAATTACTATATCAAGGAATTTTGGAAAACCAGCACTGGGTATAACTCGCAATCGAAGATCACCCCGACACTAACACGTTTGTTGTCACTGATATTTTAAATGTAGGTGGTAAGTCTAACATCCGGTGGCTTCTTCTCATCTGTGGGAAGATGAAGAAATGTGTTAAATACGCACATGTGTGGTCACATTCTCTTAACAAATCTCCACAGCCACTAATACTTACTTGGCAGTTGCCTCAAGGTCTGCCCCCGGTAGCTGAGTGGTCAGCATGACAGAATGTAAATCGTAAGGGCCCGGGTTCGATTCCTGGCTGGGTCGGAGATTTTCTTCGCTCTGTGCCTGGGTCTTGTGTTGTACTAATCATCATCATTTCATCCCAATCTACGCGCAAGTCGCCGAAGTGGCGTCAAATCGAAAGACTTGCACCCAAGCGAACGGTCTACATGACGGGAGGCCCTAGTCACACGACATTTACATTTTACTTGCCTCGAGAAGAGGTGAGCTGTGATTCACGATTTGATGGCTTCACTCTAAGAAGTCTTACTCGACTGATGCAGTGCTATTCTAAACCGCCGTTAATATATTGTAGTTGCAGCAGTGTATTAAACATTCAAAAGGAAAAAGCTGTATGTAATCATCTTTTGTTTCAGGTGTGCAAGAAGAAGTGTGCAGAGAGCTCCACAGTCAGTTTATCCCCTGATACAATGAATAAGATCATGGAAATAGATGCCAAATGCGATAAGAAGTGAGCAGTGGTATTAGTCATTAATTTAAATGCAAGCGACGAATGCATACTGCAACTCCTCAGCACAGAAGCATCTTTCAACACTCTGCAGTCGACAGCCGTTCAAAAGCCGTTATAAATATACTTGAACAAATTATAATAGAATACTTGACGATGGTGCAACTAGAAGAGTCTGGATCCGACAAGATGGAGACTGTTACGCTTATTACGTACTGAAATAGCTTAAAGCTAGAATATGGGGCAAGGTGATTCGTGAAATTTATAAAAACATCTTGTGTATGAATGCTATGATTTGAATGCAACAGATTACCATCTATTTCCTAGAGAACTGAGGCCTGCTTTGTGTAATATTACTCATAAATTTCGAAAGCTACCACTAGTTTCAGGCTGACGAGTTTATTTCTAAGTATGACTATTTTGATAAGCTTTTTCAGTTGAATGGAGTCTATGATGCTTTTGGTCCACCTTCTATTAAACTTTATTGACAACATTGTAAAAAAGGGATCGAATAAAAATAAATGTTTTTTAATACGTCTTTTTATTTTTTCATATAAAATGTGAGGCTGATTTAGCGCAACCAAGTTTAATAATGGCCACTCTCTTTGTCTGTTCACAAGTACCGTACTGACTGTGCTAAACCAGCAGCATGTCTTTAAGCACTTTGAATAAGATGCAAATCATGCAGAGAGAGAGAGAGAGAGAGAGAGAGAGAGAGAGAGAGAGAGAGAGACGGTGGGCCATGTGTCCATGTGTTTACTCCAGAGAGTAAGGAAGAGGAAGGTGCGACTACCCACAGCCAGCAGTCTGCCTGCCTGCAATGGGCACTGCTGGTCAGTCCATTAGCCACCTGGCGCTGTGACATGACCCATGATTCTTGCCCCCCCCCCCCATCCACCCCCCACCCCCCCTTCATCTTAGCCGAACACAGTGTCAGTCAACAGAGTACGTAGCTAACCCATCCCAATTTTATTTACTATACTGTTATAGTGTCAAAGTAGGAAGATAGTATTTTTGGTGCAATGTGACGTTAGTTACTAGGTTCTATATTTTTGTGAAGGAGCGTTATTTACTATAGTATTAGAGTAAAAAGAATGTATTTTGGTGCACTGTGGCGTTAAGTTCCATATTTACAACTGTATTCCTTAAAAAATCGCTAAGAATCATTGAGGTGAATTAGTGTGCTGAGGTGGTGGAGTCGCTGGAGCGAGGTACAGACTATGAATGACAGTCTCAGGATGCTGGAGCCACTAAAGGAGGTGATGGTGTGGTGGGAGGACACTGCAACTGTGGGGGAGGAGAGACGACATTTGAGGATCATAAACTGCAGTCTTCATGATGAGAGTTATCACTTGACGCTAAAAGCATCCAGACATCAGGGAAACACGAACACTGACATATTGCCTATAAATTGCAGTAATTATAACGACAGTTAAAGGCCATGAATTGTAATTATAATGACAGTTACTGCCCATTAATCGTATCCTAAATAAGCAAAACAAGAGTCCACAAGTGGCTTGCTTACATAAGGGTAACTAGGCAAGTGGCCAGTTTGTTTACATAACAAGAACAATGGGACCATGTATTGTAGTTGGATCTTAAATGTATTATAAAATGAAGCATAGGCCATGTGTATCATGTGGTAGCTTAATTAGTAAACAACTAACATGACGAAGGGGTTAGTTCATGGTGATGATGAGGAATGCTTACGGAAGGTTATGGATAATATTTTCAGTGGTGATAATGAAGTAAGTGATTTGTCTTTCTGTGATTCAGATTCTGAAGAACTCTAAGCAGTAGTTCAAAGTGCCATTGGTTATGAGAAGTAATGGGTGGCGTAGACCTTCAGAAAGAGATGACAGCTCTTGTTATAATCATGTGACGCACAGTAACGGAGTATAGTAAGACGTTTTTTTTCTTATTGATATTCGTATATTCAATTCCTTCATTGTGCATCGCAAGATAAGTGGGAAGAAAAAATCTGCTACATATCCTTCAATACTAACGTTACACAGGAAGTGCCAGAGGGTGCACAGCTACGTGAGTTCTTTGTTCACAGGCGACCATCAACGACCAACTTAAGACACCTAAGGCAAATACATGAGCTCATTTTCCGACTCAAAAAAATGGTTCAAACGGCACTGACCATTACGGGACTTAACAGCTATGGTCATCAGTCTCCTAGAACTTAGAACTACTTAAACCTAACTAACCTGAGGACATCACACAACATCCAGTCATCACGAGGCAGAGCAATTTCCGACTCACATACCCCAAAATGAGAGGGTAAAAAGCCACAGAAAAGGTGTGTATATATTAGGAGGAAAAAGAAGCAAACGTGCCTCCGAGTGAAAAAAGTGTGTTGCCCTACGTTTAGGGCACTCAGACTCACTGGTACGAATTAAATCTGACTATGGAGGAGCCAGTAGGGTAATAAAATACGATCTCGTTGAGTTAACGCCTGAGTGCGTTATGTCTGCAAACATCCATCTATTTGATCATGTCGCACTCAGTTCAGATGGTCGCAGCCAGATGCAGTATGCTCATATCTCAGTAAACTGCTTGATAAATCAAATAAGTATCATTTAATCGTAATAGCAACAGAAAGTCTCACTTGTATAATATTCTAGCTTTGTCAAAAAATGGTTCAAATGGTTCTGAGCACTATGCGACATAACTTCTGAGGTCATCAGTCGCCCAGAACTTGGAACTACTTAAACCTAACTAACCTAAGGACATCACACACATCCATGCCCGAGGCAGGATTCGAACCTGCGACCGTAGCGGTCGCTCGGCTCCAGACTGCAGCGCCCAGAACCGCACGGCCACTCCGGCCGGCTAGCTTTGTCATCTTCAGCGAACTTGAGAAACTATTGCAAAACATTTTGAGCGAAATGAACACTTTAACGAGCACAGAATATGGCCCGAGAGTAAGCCAAAGAAATAAGCCCGCCCGGTTAGCCGTACGGTCTAATCCGGATTGGGAAGGAGTGCCTTGTCCCCGGCACGCATCCGCCCGGCGGACTTGTGTCGAGGTCCGGTGAGCAGGCCAGTCTGTGGATGATTTTTAGGCGGTTTTCCATATGCCTCGGCGAATGCGGGCTGGTTCCCCTTATTACGCCTCAGCTACACTGTGTCGTCGACTGCTGGACAAACAAGTTGTCCACGAGCGCGCACACCACCAATGCTCTACCAAGCGAACGTAGGAGTTACACTCGTCTGGTGTGAGACGTTCCCTTGGGTGGGGGGGAGGGGGGGAGGTCCACGGCCGCTGAATCGCACAATAAAATAATCCTGAAAGAGTGGTTCAGTGTGGGGCGACGGAGGGGTGAAGTGGACTGCGGTAGTCGTCCTGGTTTTGTGGACCACTGCAGCTGCGGCGGGGAAGGAGCCTCTCCGTCGTTTCTAGGCCTCCGGTTAACATCCATACTATACAATACAATACAAGCCAAAGAAAGACGAAAATAGTGAGTAATAATAGTTAACAGGTACGTAACAAGGTTAACATCGAACTTTAGGGCAACGATGTAAGTGAAGTGAAGCAATCCTGTTACCTTGGAGCCAAAATAAACGCATGGTAGATGAAGCAAGAAGGATATACGCTGAGGTGATAAAAGTCGTGGGATAGCGATACGCACACACAGAGATGGCGGTTGTATGGCGTAGACAAGGTACAAAGTGCGTATGCAGAGCTGTCATTTGTATTCAGGTGATTCAAGTGAAAAGGTTTCCAGTGTGATTATGGGTACTCACAAGAATTAACAGACTATAAAAGCAGAACCTTAGTTGGAGCTGGACGCGTGGGACATTCCATTTCGAAAATCGTTAGGAAATGCAGTATTTCCATGACGTGCTCTTCCCGCCAGTGGATCCAGCTTCGAACATAGAACACATCTCCGGACGTAACGCGTGATTGATCCACCGTCGAGCCCAATCCCACATGTGATGTGTTGTGGATCCGCATCCCAACATAGCTCCGCATATAAAGCTCAGCGAATCCACCTTCAAATCCTGTTCCGGACGTGGTATATTGTGAATCCACATCCCAACATCACTCCGGAATAACTCTTGGCGGATCCACACTTGAGCGCTAACTCGGTTCAGCTGTGAGACCTGGGAGCCATCCGCAGCCCGTGCACAGTTACAGACATACAGGAACGTGCTGTAACTGTAGAATATGCGGTTGGAGGCGACTGGTTGCATTCGAGTACAGTGTTATACTATGCCGCCCGGCAAGAAAAATAGTGAATTTGCGTTAGGTATTGGCAGCTGTACTAAATTAAAAGCAATTTTGGAACACGGAACGATAAGTGATGTCGTGTTCACAGGGATAGAAGTGACATAAGATCGATAAATTACGGAAAATACGTATAAATTGAGGGAAAATAGGCCGAAATGCGGGGAAATTGAGGAAGTACTTGCATGTCTTCTGAATGGTGCAGAACTATTTTTGCGCATGGGAACGATTATACGACAGCAAGAGGAATACGGGAAATCATTGAGATGAAGCACCAGGAACAGAGGAAACAGTCTTTTATTTTTCGTCGAGGCAACATTCTACTGTATGTCTGTTGAGGTAATAGTGACACGCGCGAGTTAACTGCTGTCTTTGATGCTTTACTGAAAAAAAAAAAAGAACCAATCTGCCCCTAAACTCACTTGAATATGCGTTAAAGGATGACAGAGAGTGGATGGAGTAGTCAGTTGAGATGGAGTTGTAATGAGGTAGGATTTAGTGGTAGACTGATGATGCATGCTAGAGAGAGGGGGGCATGTCGCTGTAGGTCATTTGACAATTTTTTCCGTTATTCTGTCGGGTTGCATCAGTTGTGTGATATAACCTGTGTTCGACTCGCATACAACTGCGTGTTCTGTATGTGGCTTAGAGCACTGTCTACTAGCGATCGTTAACAGCAAACCTCTCATTCATCAGAGGACTTCCATTCTGTTTTGACACATTAGACGAACGAAGATTGCAACGACGTACTCCATCCCCCTACCGCATCTTGGGCATAAAATCGAGTCCTCATTTTCATAACTGCGGTGATTCTAAGTTAAGGTGCTTGTGAGGCACTACAAGTCCTGTGTATACATTTGCTTGACAGATGTCCTGTTTACGGAGCTAATGATGGAATGACGAGTAATTTCGCATGTGAAATACTGGTGCTATGCGTTTGTCCCTTTCTTTGTAAAAGGCATTCTACGTTACTAACGATCATTTTATATGATGCGAGCATAGTATAACTTCTGAACCATCGTCGGATGTGTATAGTGGAGAGCTATACACCTCTGGAAATCTCTATTCTACGTTTATCACAACGAATCGATGTTTCAAGGAAGTAGTTTCTCATTTTATAGTTTATCACCTTAGTTTATCGTAGAGAAACCTGCAAGGAGAATGTAAGTCATGCGCTGGAAATATTTCTTACACTGGGATAATAACAGTGTTGCATTCCATACGACTAATACGTCGGAAACCGCAACGATCTAACATTATAGCGTGTTTTAAGTGTAAAACATTTTAGCCTTAGGAGTGCATGTGGTCATGTTCTCTCTTACTAGTGCCTTCTTGGTTCTGGCCCCAGACACTAGAACAATACTTCAGAATTGATAGCGCAGTTGATTTACGTAAAACGCATCAAACTCCGTCCGTCTGGAGCTCCCTCATGCACAAAAACCACCCTATCTTGTTCTTAACTGTCTGTTGTATCATCACAACAGTTTCATATCTACTGTACTTCGATAAGGGGCGCTAACCTCCTCGACATTCGCGCCTCTAGAGAAAGCTTGTGCTCTTGGATGGGTGCGGGACAGCAGTTACAGCCTCGGTTCGCACTGTTCCTACGCGGAACGTGGAATGTAGCGGTCTACTTCTGGTCAGCTGCAGGGGGTGATGATCAAAGGCAACGGTAGGAGATCTCTCGGTCCCCAACTTTATCCTTAGAATGCGAGAATGCCTTGTGACTCCCATACACATAGAGAAAGATCGTAAGTTACGTATTATGATCGAAGTGCTAGAGATACGTAGGTCACTGTCTGGTATTATTTGGTGTATATGTTCTAGAATTAACAATGAATGAACGTTCTGCACAGTCGCATACTTACATTCGGGATGGTACTCGCAAGGTAGTGCAGGGGCTGTTTAGCGATGACACAGAAATTGGTAAGCATGCTGCCGCGTCGTTGGTCGGTGTTGAAATTACATTAAAATTTCTAAAATTGATCGCACAATCAACTATGATGCTTATTATTACAGTCTTTTCCATCTCAACAGTCCACTGGTATGCTGTTGATTACCACATAATGATTGACTGACATCACTTGTCTGAGATGGAGAAAGAGTCTTAGTGGAGGAGGCAACACCTTCCTGGGATGGCAAACACAAAAACAATGATCTCGTGCATGGCAGCAATATGAGGAATCAATCAAATGGAACACAGTGCCATCAGCTATCCCATCACTGTGAATGATGAGTTTAAATGTAGAGGTCGTCAATCACCTTCGGACAGCAGTTTTGAAACGCTCCACAATGTCTCAAAACTCTCCCAGTTTCCTTATATTGTGACTGTCTTTTATTTCAGTCACCCAGTGTGTGGGTGTGTTGTGGAAAAGCAGCACCACTATGATTTACACCGCACGATGTCCAGTTTTCTGGGTGGAGTCAATGGACCAAACGTGTAAATGTCAGTTTAGAATCTGACACAGACGTCGAAGACATGGCGGAAAAAATGTACTGTGTACAAAGCGTGTTACAGCAGAAAAAGCTGTGTAACAAACAACGAAACAGCGATCCTCTCCTGTGGCTGATAACATGTGGGTGAAGGTTCTCGTGCGGTACAGGCGATGAGACTGCTGTGAAAGTGACGCCGATCACTAGCCACCTGCTCCAATGGATAAATACCTGTATATTTAATAGGATCGCCGCATATACTCGATGCCGGCACGTAGACGGTATTTGTTTTCAATACATCGGAAGAGAGAGGTGTGGTAAAAGTCTATCAGATGAAGTTAGTGATGCTTTTATGGCTCGTAATTTTTCTCTGTTGGATAGTACAGAATAACGATCATACACTCCTGGAAATGGAAAAAAGAACACATTGACACCGGTGTGTCAGACCTACCATACTTGCTCCGGACACTGCGAGAGGGCTGTACAAGCAATGATCACACGCATGGCACAGCGGACACACCAGGAACCGCGGTGTTGGCCGTCGAATGGCGCTAGCTGCGCAGCATTTGTGCACCGCCGCCGTCAGTGTCAGCCAGTTTGCCGTGGCATACGGAGCTCCATCGCAGTCTTTAACACTGGTAGAATGCCGCGACAGCGTGGACGTGAACCGTATGTGCAGTTGACGGACTTTGAGCGAGGGCGTATAGTGGGCATGCGGGAGGCCGGGTGGACGTACCGCCGAATTGCTCAATACGTGGGGCGTGAGGTCTCCACAGTACATCGATGTTGTCGCCAGTGGTCGGCGCAAGGTGCACGCGCCCGTCGACCTGGGACCGGACCGCAGCGACGCACGGATGCACGCCAAGACCGTAGGATCCTACGCAGTGCCGTAGGGGACCGCACCGCCACTTCCCAGCAAATTAGGGACACTGTTGCTCCTGGGGTATCGGCGAGGACCATTCGCAACCGTCTCCATGAAGCTGGGCTACGGTCCCGCACACCGTTAGGCCGTCTTCCGCTCACGCCCCAACATCGTGCAGCCCGCCTCCAGTGGTGTCGCGACAGGCGTGAATGGAGGGACGAATGGAGACGTGTCGTCTTCAGCGATGAGAGTCGCTTCTGCCTTGGTGCCTATGATGGTCGTATGCGAGTTTGGCGCCGTGCAGGTGAGCGCCACAATCAGGACTGCATACGACCGAGGCACACAGGGCCAACACCCGGCATCATGGTGTGGGGAGCGATCTCCTACACTGGCCGTACTCCACTGGTGATCGTCGAGGGGACACTGAATAGTGCACGGTACATCCAAACCGTCATCGAACCCATCGTTCTACCATTCCTAGACCGGCAAGGGAACTTGCTGTTCCAACAGGACAATGCACGTCCGCATGTATCCCGTGCCACCCAACGTGCTCTAGAAGGTGTAAGTCAACTACCCTGGCCAGCAAGATCTCCGGATCTGTCCCCCATTGAGCATGTTTGGGACTGGATGAAGCGTCGTCTCACGCGGTCTGCACGTCCAGCACGAACGCTGGTCCAACTGAGGCGCCAGGTGGAAATGGCATGGCAAGCCGTTCCACAGGACTACATCCAGCATCTCTACGATCGTCTCCATGGGAGAATAGCAGCCTGCATTGCTGCGAAAGGTGGATATACACTGTACTAGTGCCGACATTGTGCATGCTCTGTTGCCTGTGTCTATGTGCCTGTGGTTCTGTCAGTGTGATCATGTGATGTATCTGACCCCGGAATGTGTCAATAAAGTTTCCCCTTTCTGGGACAATGAATTCACGGTGTTCTTATTTCAATTTCCAGGAGTGTAGATTTCGGAAGGTTGTGTTTGATAACTCTGCTTTGGCAGCACAGGTTAGTCAACAATCAGCCGCCTTTAGTGAAATAGCAGTCTAGTTAAAAGTTGATTAACTCTCTACAGTAAACTGATTTCTTAGGATGGATAGGATGTGTGACTGCTGTGTACGGATGCAGGAGGAGCTGGCCACTGTTCGCGAACAGCTGAGCGTGTTGATGGCCGCGGTCAGCCGTCTTCAGGCTGCTGCCTCGGAGTGTAGCGGTAGTGGGGAGTCTGCTGGGTCGCATGGTACACCCCAGGTGTTACATGCTTCACCCACTGTCCCTGCTGTCGAGACATCTTCGCGGGTACCGGGTGCGGTTGGGCCACCCTCTCTCCAAGCGGAGTGGCGGGTTCAGCAGCGTTCGCGGCGCACGAGACGTAGGGTCAATGTGGAGGCTGGCCGTGTGGCATCGCCCGCTCTGCCTGTGAGTGGACATATGGCTGCTCCTTCAGCAAGGTCCGAGCAGGCACACAGGGGGAGGGGTTTATTAGTTATTGGGAGCTCCAACGTTAGGCGGGTCATGGAGCCCTTTAGGGAAATAGCGGAAAGGTCGGGGAAGAAGGCCAGTGTTCACTCTGTCTGCTTGCCGGGGGGTCTCATCCGAGATGTGGAGGAGGCCCTGCCGGCGGCGATAGAGAGCACTGGGTGCACCCGATTGTAAATTGTTGCTCATGTCGGCACCAATGACTCTTGCCGTCTGGGTTCAGAGATCATCCTCAGTTCGTACAGGCGGTTGGCGGAATTGGTGAAGGCGGAAAGCCTCGCTCACGGGGTAGAATCTGAGCTAACTATTTGTAGTATCGTTCCCAGAACCGATCGCGGTCCTCTGGTTTGGAGCAGAGTGGAAGGCTTAAACCAGAGGCTCAGACGATTCTGCGGTGATCTGAGGTGCAAATTTCTCGACCTCCGCTATCGGGTGGAGAAATGTAGGGTCCCCCTGAATAGGTCAGGCGAGCACTACACGCCGGAAGCGGCTACAAGGGTAGCGGAGTACGTGTGGAGTGCACATCGGTTTTTTTTAGATTAGAGAATTCCCTCCCTAGGCCCGACAAGACGCCTCCTGAGACGCGGCAAGGTAGGAGTAGGCAAAATGCCACACGGAATAACAATATTAATGTGCTAATAGTAAACTGCAGGAGCGTCTATAGAAAGGTCCCAGAACTGCTCTCATTAATAAAGGGTCACAACGCCCATATAGTACTAGGGACAGAAAGTAGGCTGAAACCAGACATAAACAGTAATGAAATCCTAAACTCAGATTGGAATGTATACCTCAGAGACAGGCTGGACAGTGAAGGGGGAGGCATGTTTATAGCGATAAGAAGTGCAATAGTATCGAAGGAAATAGACGGAGATCCGAAATGTGAAAGAATTTGGGTGAAGGTCACGGTTAAAGCAGGCTCAAACATGGTAGTTGGATGTATCTATAGGCTCCCTGGGTTGTGGCTGAGCACCTGAAGGATAATTTAGAAAATATTTCGAGTACATTTCCTCACCATGTTATAGTTCTGGGTGGAGATTTTAATTTGCCGGATATAGACTGGGAAACTCAAACGTTCATAATGGGTGGCAGGGACAAAGAATCCAGTGAATTTTTTAAAAGTGCCTTATCTGAAAACTACCTTGAGCAGTTAAACAGAGAAGCGACTCGCGGCGATAACATATTAGACCTTCTGGTGACAGACCCGAACTATTTGAAACAGTTAACGCAGAACGGAATCAGCGATCATAAAGCGGTTACTGCATCGATGATTTCAGCCGTAAATAGAAATATTAAAAAAGGTAGGAAGATTTTCTGTTTAGCAAAAGTGACAAAAAGCAGATTACAGAGTACCTGACGGCTCAACACAAAAGTTTTGTCTCAAGTACAGATAGTGTTGAGGATCAGTGGACAAAGTTCAAAACCATCGTACAATATACGTTAGATGAGTATGTACCAAGCAAGATCGTAAGAGATGGAAAAGAGCCACCTTGGTACAACAACCGAGTTAGAAAACTGCTGCGGAAGCAAAGGGAACTTCACAGCAAACATAAACATAGCCAAAGCCTTGCAGACAAACAAAAATTACGCCAAGCGAAATGTAGTGTGAGGAGGGCTATGCGAGAGGCGTTCAATGAATTCGAAAGTAAAGTTCTATGTACTGACTTGGCAGAAAATCCTAAGAAATTTTGGTCTTATGTCAAAGCGGTAGGTGGATCAAAACAAAATGTCCAGACACTCTGTGACCAAAATGGTACTGAAACAGAGGATGACAGACTGAAGGCCGAAATACTAAATGTCTTTTTCCAAAGCTGTTTCACAGAGGAAGACTGCACTGTAGATCCTTCTCTAGATTGTCGCACAGATGACAAAATGGTAGATATCGAAATAGACGACAGAAGGATAAAGAAACAATTAAAATCGCTCAAAAGAGGAAAGACCGCAGGACCTGATGGGATACCAGTTCGATTTTACACACAGTACGCGAAGGAACTTGCCCCCCTTCTTGCAGCGGTGTACCGTAGGTCTCTAGAAGAGTGTAGCGTTCCAAAGGATTGGAAAAGGGCACAGGTCATCCCCGTTTTCAAGAAGGGACGTCGAACAGATGTTCAGAACTATAGACCTATATCTCTAACGTCGATCAGTTGTAGAATTTTGGAACGCGTATTATGATCGAGTATAATGACTTTTCTGGACACTAGAAATCTACTCTGTAGGAATCAGCACGGGTTTCGAAAAAGACGGTCGTGTGAAACCCAGCTCGCGCTATTCATCCACGTGACTCAGAGGGCCATAGACATGGGTTCACAGGTAGATGCCGTGTTTCTTGACTTCCGCAAGGCGTTCGACACATTTCCCCACAGTCGTTTAATGAACAAAGTAAGAGCATATGGGCTATCAGACCAATTGTGTGATTGGATTGAAGAGTTCCTAGATAACAGAACGCAGCATGTCATTCTCAATGGAGAGAAGTCTTCCGAAGTAAGAGTGATTTCAGGTGTGCCGCAGGGGAGTGTCATAGGACCGTTGCTATTCACAATATACATAAATGACCTTGTGGATGACATCGGAAGTTCACTGAGGCTTTTTGCGGATGATGCTGTGGTGTATCGAGAGGTTGTAACAATGGAAAATTGTACTGAAATGCAGGAAGATCTGCAGCGAATTGACGCTTGGTGCAGGGAATGGCAATTCAATCTCAATGTAGACAAGTGTAATGTGCTGCGAATTCATAGAAAGATAGATCCCTTATCATTTAGCTACAAAATAGCAGGTCAGCAACTGGAAGCAGTTAATTCCATAAATTATCTTGGAGTACGCATTAGGAGTGATTTAAATGGAATGATCATATAAAGTTGATCGTCGGTAAAGCAGATGCCAGACAGAGATTCACTGGAAGAATCCTAAGGAAATGCAATCCGAAAACAATGGAAGTAGGTTACAGTGCGCTTATTCGCTCACTGCTTGAATACTGCTCAGCAGTGTGGGATCCGTACCAGATAGGGTTGATAGAAGAGATACAGAAGATCCAACGGAGAGCAGCGCGCTTCGTTACAGGATCATTTAGTAATCGCGAAAGCGTTGCGGAGATGATAGATAAACTCCAGTGGAAGACTCTGCAGGAGAGACGCTCAGTAGCTCGGTACGGGCTTTTGTTAAAGTTTCGCATGAGGATAAAATCAGAGAGATTAGAGCCCACACAGAAGCATACCGACAATCCTTCTTTCCACGAACAATACGAGACTGGAATAGAAGGGAGAACCGATAGAGGTACTCAGGGTACCCTCCGCCACACACCGTCAGGTGGCTTGCGGAGTATGGATGTAGATGTAGATGTAGCATCCATACATATTATAGAAATGGATCTATGTATGTATGTTCCACATCTCCTCCTAAATCACTGGAGCAAATTCAACCAAACTTGGTACACGTATCTCTTACTATTGGTCAACAATTGCTGTGGAGGTAAGATCCCCCTGACGACTATAGTTCAATAGATATGACATCATAAACAATGAGATGTGTGAAAAACTGCCGCATCACGCATGATGTTTAAATTTATTGCTCCTTTGCTACAAAATCTATTCGCAATAAATTTCGCAGACAGTATCCACATATGCCGCTAAATCCACCTACAGTATTATTTCATGGTACCACACATAATTCAGGAGATATGACGTCATAAACTCTGAGATGCGTAAAAAACTGCGGCATCATGCATAAAGTTATAGACATTTATTCTTTACTACGAAGACATTCCCAGAGTCGAGTCAACTTAAGGAAATCCCTGACACCTGGCTGCACTTTTGACAGCTTTCAGGTGCGAAGCGCAACAGCTGCAGGCGAAAACAATAGTCATAGAGAAGAGAAGCAGCTGCGCCCTGTGGACCGAAACTGTCTAATACGGATACTCTGCTTATACATTTGTTTCGTAATTTCAAAGGTGTTTTCACAAATACAAGGAAATGAAATTTTTTGATATTACACTAAAAACACAGTTCATTTTTTGTTTTCATTGCTAAAAGATAATTGGAAAATGAACAGCCTGGCCATGCCTGTTTTTCAGCTACTGTAACAATAAAACACCATGTTTAAACATCCTTTTGGTTTAGATTTCACACCAAACTCTGTGTCCCCGCATAAGTGACTGGACGTATCGGTTTGCAGGCCAGAGGAAGAGCGAGCCATTTCCAGCAGGATCACGTCATTAAAACAACGATTATTAAAAAAGTACTATTATATGGATTACCGTGTTGAACAAAATTTGTGACAGGATTGAGGATTTCTTGGTGGGGAGGACGAAGCTTGTTCTGTGATTTCTGGTTTTCTCGGAGTGATTGATTAAAAGTGTGGTTCTGGATACATAGCCGAGTTGTTCTTTCCATTTTACGTACAATATTTCGACGATCTACCTAGTCGTCATCTTCAGGTATCGCGAATTTTGCTGTTATGTGCACTCTTGGATTTCTGTGCCAGTATGGGATTAGTAATCACAAACTCCTTTTTTAAACATAAGAACACTCACCGGTATACTTGGGAAGGCAAGGGAACCAGATCTGTCATTGACTATATAATAACAGATCAGGAATTCAGGAAGGCTGTGAGGGACACACGTGTATTCAGGGGATTCTTTGATGACACTGGTCATTATTTAATCTGCAGTGAAATTGGGATTGTGAGACCGAAAGTGCAGGAGGTCAGGTCAATATGTAGGAGGATAAGAGTGGAGAAACTTCAGGATAAGGAAATCAGGCACAAGTACATAACAGCGATCTCAGAAAGGTACCAGTTAGTTGAATGTAGTCAATTACAGTCATTGGAAAAGGAATGGACAAGGTACAGGGACACAGTACTAGAAGTGGCTGAAGAATGTCTTGGAACAGTAGTGTGTAAAAGTAGGATGAAGCAAACAGCTTGGTGGGATGACACAGTCAAGGCAGCCTGTAAAAGGAAAAAGAAGGCATATCAAAAATGGCTACATGCTAGAACTCAGGTAGACAGAGAAAGTTATGTTGAAGAAAGAAACAAAGCCAAACAGATAATTGCAGCATCCCAGAAGAAATCTTGGTAAGACTTTGGAAACATGTTGCCGACTTTCGGTCAAGCTGCTCGAAAACCATTCAGGAGTGTAATCAGCAGTCTTCGAAAGGGAGGTAAGCAGGAAATGACAAATATTTTGGACAGGTCAGGAAAACTGCTGGTGAATCCTGTGGATGCCTTGGGCGGATGGAGGGAATATTTTGAAGAGTTGCTCAATGTAGGTGAAAATGCGATCAGTAATGTTTCAGATTTCGAGGTAGAATGGGATAGGAATGATGGTGGAAATAGGATCACATTTGAGGAAGTGGAGAAAACGGTCAATAGATGGCAGTGCAATAAAGCAGCTGGGGTGGATGAAATTAAGTCAGAACTCATCAAATACAGTGGAATGTCAGGTCTTAAATGGCTACACAGGATAATTGAAATGGCCTGGGAGTCGGGACAGGTTCCATCAGACTGGACGAAAGCAGTAATCACACCAATCTTTGAACATGGAAACAGAAAAGATTGCAACGACTACAGAGATATCTCTTTGATCAGCGTTGTGGGTAAAATCTTCTCAGGTATTGTTGAAAGGAAAGTGCGAGTATTAGTTGAGGACAAATTGGATGAAAATCAGTGTGGGTTTAGGCCTCTTAGAGGTTGTCAGGACCGGATCTTTAGCTTGTGGCAAATAATGGAGAAGTGCTATGAGTGGAACAGGGAATTGTATCTATACTTTATAGATCTAGAAAAGGCATATGACCGGGTTCCTAGAAGGAAGTTATTGTCTGTTCTACGAGATTATGGAATAGGAGTCAAACTTTTGCAAGCAAAAGGTCTTTACATAGATAGTCAGGCAGATGTTAGAGTTGACGGTAAATTGACTTCATGGTTCAGAAGAGTTTCAGGCGTAAGACAAGGTTGCAACCTGTCTCCACTGTTGTTCATATTATGTATGGATCATATGTTGAAAACAATAAACTGACTGGGTGAGATTAAGATATGTGAACACAAAATAAGCAGTCTCGCATATGCAGATGACTTAGTTGTGATGGCAGATTCGATTGAAAGTTTGCAAAGTAATATTTCAGAGCTAGATCAGAAATGTAAGGACTATGGTATGAAGATTAGCATCTCCAAAACGATAGTAATGGCAGTGGGAAAGAAATATAAACGGATTGAGTGCCAAATAGGAGGAACAAAGTTAGAACAGGTGGACGGTTTCAAGTACTTAGGATGCATATTCTCACAGGATGGCAACATAGTGAAAGAACTGGAAGTGAGGTGTAGGAAAGCTAATGCAGTGAGCGCTCAGCTACGATCTACTCTCTTCTGCAAGAAGGAAGTCAGTACCAAGACTAAGTTATCTGTGCACCGTTCAATCTTTCGACCAACTTTGTTGTATGGGAGTGAAAGCTGGGTGGATTCAGGTTACCTTATCAACAAGGTTGAGGTTACGGATATGAAAGTAGATAGTACTAGTAGGTACTAGTAGATAGGAACAATGGCAGGATGGTGTCCACATTGAGGAAATTAAAGAAAAACTGGGAATGAACTCTATAGATGTAGCAGTCAGGGCGAACAGGCTTAGATGGTGGGGTCATGTTACATGCATGGGAGAAGCAAGGCTACCCAAGAGACTCATGGGTTCAGCAGTAGAGGGTAGGAGGAGTCGGGGCAGACCAAGGAGAAGGTACCTGGATTCGGTTAAGAATGATTTTGAAGTAATAGGTTTAACATCAGAAGAGGCACCAATGTTAGCACTGAATAGGGGATCATGGAGGAATTTTATATGGGGGGCTATGCTCCAGACTGAACGCTGAAAGGCATAATCAGTCTTAAATGATGATGATGATGTGCACTCGCTGCCTAGACTCCAGCCACTGCGGTGGTGTCCAGCCAGCTAACGCACATAACAGCAAAACTCACAGCACATGAAAATACTGTAAGTACTGGGCTGGTCGCTGAAATTATGTGCATAAAATAGAAAAAAGTCGGTTGTGTACCTGTAAGCACACCGTGTTATCTTGGAAGGAAAGTCGTCGACAGAAGTAAAAGTAACTTCAGACGAGCCCCAGAGGTGTGTGCTAGGAGCCCTGTTATTCAAAATGATTACAATTTTGACAATTTGTTTTAATTCTTCATAAACGTAAATGCGTTAGCTGCGGAAACATTCGACTCCAACAAACAACTGGGCGTAACACTTAGTAGGAATGTAAAATGGAATGATCAAAAAGGTTCGGTTGTAGGTAAGGTAGGTGGCAGACTTTGGTGCATTCGCGGAATACAAGGGAAATGCAGACAGTATACAATGGAGATTCATTATAAATAACTTGATCCCCATTTTGGAATATTGCTGGAGTGTGTGGCATACATACCAAATAGGACTAACACAGAAGGGTGACACGAATGGCCCCAGGTTTGTTTGTACGTGAGAGTGATACAGATATGCTGAAATGGCACTCTTTAAGATAGTTGTAAAGCATCCAGACAAAACCTACTTACAAAGCTCCAAGAACTGGCTCTAAATGTTGACTCTAGAAATATAAGACGACCCCCTCGCATAGGGATCATGAGTATAAGATTAGATTAATTACAGAGGCATTTAAACAATCATTCTTCCCACGCTCCACACGTGAATGGAACGGGAAGAAACCCTAAACATGTGGTACCATTCTAAGTACCCATTGTCATGAACTTCGCAGTGCTTTGCATTGCATATACGTAGATGCAGATGCACTGTAATGCTGAAGACAAATTTCGGATTAAGCGCAGCAATATTTAACTCTGAGATTAAGCACAGATTACTACACTATGTTGCGAGCCAACCGCATGAAATGGGGACCTTAACTTTCTACTTTAAGGAATTTACTCTGGCTTGCTGGGACCAAAAATGTAACGTGATCCGCCATTTTATCGTTACATATGAAATGACGTAGTTTCAGAGACTTTACTGGTCTCATACAGATACGATTTTATGTATATAGACTGAAGTGGCAAGTGAAAATTTGTACCAAGACCGGAACTCGAACCTGGATCTCTTGCTTACTAGGAAGTTGTGTTAGCCACTAAACCACCATGGCACATCGGTTCACACAACTGCACGGTTTACCCTCGCATGTCTTGTTCCTCCACCGCTGCAATAAGGCGTCTTAGTGTCTAACACGCCTGCCTAGTAAGTGGAAGACCCAGGTTTGATTCCCAACCCTGGTACAAGTTTTCACCCACCACTTCACTCTATATACATAAAATCATCAGTAAAGTCTCTGAAACTACACTCCTGGAAATTGAAATAAGAACACCGTGAATTCATTGTCCCAGGAAGGGGAAACTTTATTGACACATTCCTCGGGTCAGATACATCACATGATCACACTGGCAGAACCACAGGCACGTAGACACAGGCAACAGAGCATGCACAATGTCGGCACTAGTACAGTGTATATCCACCTTTCGCAGCAATGCAGGCTGCTATTCTCCCATGGAGACGATCGTAGAGATGCTGGATGTGGTCCTGTGGAACGGCTTGCGATGCCATTTCCACCTGGCGCCTCAGTTGGACCAGCGTTCGTGCTGGACGTGCAGACCGCGTGAGACGACGCTTCATCCAGTCCCAAACATGCTCAATGGGGGACAGATCCGGAGATCTTGCTGGCCAGGGTAGTTGACTTACACCTTCTAGAGCACGTTGGGTGGCACGGAATACATGCGGACGTGCATTGTCCTGTTGGAACAGCAAGTTCCCTTGCCGGTCTAGGAATGGTAGAACGATGGGTTCGATGACGGTTTGGATGTACCGTGCACTATTCAGTGTCCCCTCGACGATCACCAGTGGTGTACGGCCAGTGTAGGAGATCGCTCCCCACACCATGATGCCGGGTGTTGGCCCTGTGTGCCTCGGTCGTAGGCAGTCCTGATTGTGGCGCTCACCTGCACGGCACCAAACACGCATACGACCATCATTGGCACCAAGGCAGAAGCGACTCTCATCGCTGAAGACGACACGTCTCCATTCGTCCCTCCATTCACGCCTGTCGCGACACCACTGGAGGCGGGCTGCACGATGTTGGGGTGTGAGCGGAAGACGGCCTAACGGTGTGCGGGACCGTAGCCCAGCTTCATGGACACGGTTGCGAATGGTCCTCGCCGATACCCCAGGAGCAACAGTGTCCCTAATTTGCTGGGAAGTGGCGGTGCGGTCCCCTACGGCACTGCGTAGGATCCTACGGTCTTGGCGTGCATCCGTGCGTCGCTGCGGTCCGGTCCCAGGTCGACGGGCACGTGCACCTTCCGCGGACCACTGGCGACAACATCGATGTACTGTGGAGACCTCACGCCCCACGTGTTGAGCAATTCGGCGGTACGTCCACCCGGCCTCCCGCATGCCCACTATACGCCCTCGCTCAAAGTCCGTCAGCTGCACATACGGTTCACGTCCACGCTGTCGCGGCATGCTACCAGTGTTAAAGACTGCGATGGAGCTCCGTATGCCACGGCAAACTGGCTGACACTGACGGCGGCGGTGCACAAATGCTGCGCAGCTAGCGCCATTCGATGGCCAACACCGCGGTTCCTGGTGTGTCCGCTGTGCCGTGCGTGTGATCATTGCTTGTACAGCCGTCTCGCAGTGTCCGGAGCAAGTATGGTGGGTCTGACACACCGGTGTCAATGTGTTCTTTTTTCCATTTCCAGGAGTGTATGTCATTTCGTTTGTATAAGTACCTGCTTCTGGGTTTCGGGCCGGATCCCCCATTTACATTCGATGCTGAGGTTCTATTTCAGAACATGGAGGGCCTCCGCAATTCTGTTCGTGTGTAAGGGGGAGTTCAAAGTAGACTGGCACAGCAGTGCGAACCTGGATCGAGGAGAGAGCCACACCAGGGTAATCCGTGCAGTTGTGTGAATCGCTGTGCCAAGGCAGCTTAGTGCCTACCCAGTAAGCAGGAGAGCCTGGTTCGATTCCTGAACTGGGTACAAATTTTCGCGGCCGCTTCAGTCTGTACACATAAAATTTTATGAATGCTCGTTCACTAAACGTGCAGGGTAGTACTGAATTCTGACATGATTGTGAAACATTTAAGCCCTATGATTTAAACAGACTGAACCAAACAAAATAAACTATCCGGAATGACCACGTAGTAACGAAGTTACTTCAGCATGCATTCTTAGCAAGACAATTTTGAAACATGTTTGGTATACACAGTGGTGACAAAAGTCACGGGATAGCGATATGCACGTACACAGAGGGCGGTAGTATCGCGTACAGAAGGCATAAAACGGCAGTGCATTGGCGGAGATGTCATTTGTAGTCAGGTTATTCAAGGGAAAAGGTTTCCGACGTGATTATGGAGGGAAGACGGGAATTAACAGACTATGAACGCGGAATGGTAGTTGGAGTTAGCCACATAGGACATTCCGTTTCTGAAATGGTTAGGGATTTCAGTATTCCGAGACCCACAAAGGCAATTGTGTGCCGAGAAAACCAAATTTCTGGTATTACCACTCACCATGGAAAACGCTGTGGCCGACAGCCTTCAGTTAACGACCGAGAGCAGTGGCGTTTGCGTAGAGTTTCAGTGCTAACAGACAACCAACACTGCTTGAAACAGAGCACAAATCAATATTTGACGTACGACCAACGTGTGCGTTATGACAGTGCGGCGAAATTTGGCTACGGCAGCAGACGACGGACGCGAGTGTCTTCGCATACGGCATGAAATCTCCTGCAGCGCTCGTGACCACATCGGTTGGAACCTAGATGACAGAAAAAACGTAGCCTGGTCAGAAAACCCTAGATTTCAGTTGGTAAGAGCTAATGGTAGGGTTTGAGAGCGGTGCATACCCAATGAAGGCATGGACCCAATTGGACAACAAGGCACTGTGCAAGGTAATTGTGCTTCCATGTTGATGGGGGCTGTGTTCACGTGGAATGAACTGAGTCTTGTGGTCCAACTGAACCGATCATTGACTGGAAATGGTTATGTTCCGCTGCTTGGAGACCATTTGCAGTCATTCATGGACTTCATGTTCCTAAACAATGACGGATTTTTTTTTCTTTTTTGATGACAATGTGCCATGTCACTGGGCCAAAGTTATTCGCAATTGGTTTGGAGAACATTCTGCACTATTCTAGCGAATTATTAGGCCACCCAGATCAAAAATGGTTCAAATGGCTCTGAGCACTATGGGACTCAACTGCTGTGGTCATCAGTCCCCTAGAAGTTAGAACTACTTAAACCTAACTAACCTAAGGACATCACACACATCCATGCCCGAGGCAGGATTCGAACCTGCGACCGTAGCAGTCGCGCGGTTCCGGACTGAAGCACCTAGAACCGCGAGACCACCGCGGCCGGCCCACCCAGATCGCCTGACATGAATTCCACTAACATTTATGGGACATAATCGAGAGGTCAGTTTGTGCACGGATTGTGCACCAGCAACACTTTTGCAATTAAGGACGGCTACATAGGCAGCGTTGCTAAGTATTTCTACAGGGAACTTCCAGCAACTTGTTAAGTCCATGTCGTGTTGAGCTGCTGTACTACACTGGGCAAAATGAGATCTGACATGATATTAGGAGGTGTCCTATGACTTTTATCTCCTCGGTGTATAAAGGAATGGGATTCTGAATAATCTTAGTGGACTAGAGATTTAGCATTCAAGAATCCAGTTATTTAGTGACATCATTTAGCACTGAACAGGACACTATCAGCACAGCTCATTGTCAAGTTGTAATAGCTATAGTCCCATACTTATATATGAGGCAGGGGAATTAAGTGAATTTGTATGACAATCAGCACTGATAAGCCTCAGTGAAACATAAGATTTATAATCTATTTAAGGATAGGTTTCTGCATCATACTCTACCTTCAGGTTGTCAGAAGCATAAGAGTGGGAAACTGTGACTACCACTGACAGTAAAACTTTGCAAGGATTCATTTAATGGGAAAATGGCTGCCAACTAAATAACATTGGTTGAAGACTACATGCTGCTCTGCACATGGTGTGAAATACAATACTAACTCACCATTATTATTATGATAAAATGAATTAATGCTACACACATTAAATTGAATTTAGTGATTTTAAATGGGGAGGATGGGTACAAGCCTAATGATGACTACATGAAGCATCTACACAAACAGATACAAGGTCCTCTAATAAACTGAATTTTTGACACCAAGCTTCACTCGATGTAAGATATTTCACATGCAAAAAGTTGTTTTAATATAAACATAGTCATTCCTTTTGCCTGAAGGTGCCACACATTTAAACAGATTTTAACTCATAAAATCCAAGTCCACCTAGAATTACATCTCCACGTTTCAGTACAGCATCAATACTCACAAGCTCCTCTCAGCAGACTCTCCACTCACAATTTTTTTCTCCCTAAACTTGTCAGAACCCTCAGCATCAGTCCTCTATGGAGAGAGTGGCAAACTGACCAGTTGCCCACACCCACCATAAAGCATGAGATGTTAACCCAATTAGGGTTGGAAAAAACACAAGTATCTGTTGCCCTCTACTCTCTGAACAGAGAAGACTTAGAGAAGACTCTACCCAGCAGGCACAATTTTAAGAACAGTGTGAAAGTTCTGTTCTTCTGCTAAGATGTGATACTGCCAACTAAGTTTGAAAGGGAAACTAAATGACATACCCCTGGTCTCTCAGAGGAGGACGAAAGGAAACCTCCACTGGCTAGCAGCTGTGCTGCCATGGAATGGAAATGAGCATATGGCATAGTGGGCCAGGAGTCCCCCATTCTGGGAAGTTCGGCCACCAAGGGAAAGTACTTCTTTCCATTTCAGGATTTAGTAAAAGAAGGAGGCACATGGTTACCAATCTCAAATGACTGTAGAGAGAAATAAAATAAAGTTCCACAGCAATATTCCTCCAGGCATTAGCAGGAAGATGAATCACATAATCATTATTAATAAATAATACAGATGATATGTCAGTGAATGGCAACATTATGGAGGAGGTACAAAAACAATGTATGTCTTTCATCATTCCAATGCCTGAAGTGAAGCTTCCATAGAGACTCAAAGTTTGATATGAAAGATGAGGATCAAGGAAATTTTGTTAGGCCTTAGGTGCATGGTTCAAAAATGGTTCAAATGGCTCTGAGCACTATGGGACTTTAACTTCTAAGGTCATCAGTCCCCTAGAACTTAGAACTACTTAAACCTAACTAACCTAAGAACATCACACATATCCATGCCCGAGGCAGGACTCGAACCTGCGACCGTAGCAGACGCACAGTTCCAGGCTGTAGCGCTTAGAACCGCTCCGCCACACCGGCTGGCTTTTGGTGCATGGGAATATATACATGTTTATAGGGGATTTTGACAGAACTCTAGGTCCAAAGTCAATGCTCTCAACTTTCTTTTGTGACATGTCATAAACTAGGTTACATTTAATTAATAAACTTATGTAATAAGTCTCAAAATGTTGCCAATGTTGCCCAGGTGAAGGACACAAGTCCACTCTTAAAATTATGAAAGTGTGTATTCCAGGAATAACGAACAAATATATTACCTCCTTTAATGCACACATCACAGTGAGAGATAGTTGGCTGTACACAGATAGTTATTATTCTTATATACCATATACAAATTAAATAGGTAGGAGAGGAGGGTTGTGTACCTCTGCTACACACTTATAGTTTGTTCACAATGTCCTGACTGAAATTTCAGGAAGGTGTGAGGAGTGGAGGAAGCAAGCTCCACCTACTGGGGCCCAACACATTGGCAGCTACAGGGACAGTGGTAGTGCAGGGAGAACAAGTTGCACTTTCCTGACAAAGTTCTGGCACTTCACGTGTGCTTACTGGGTTGGCACAGTACAACAAGGCAATCACTTCATAATGGCTACAGTACACATAGGTACTGTATTTTAGATCACTAATGTTGGCAGTAGACAGGCACAAAACTTTCATGGCCTCTAGTCTGCCACCTCCTACTGGCCTAAGTCAATCAGGAACTAGGAAGGACATTGTGAGCCAACTATACTGGTGCATGTGGGGACAGATGTATATGTAGACTCTGTGACACATTGGTACACATATGGACTGATTACCATAAGTAATGATCGATACCTGTTTTAGTATAAATTATCAAAATTGAGTAAAGAATCTTTATTTTTGTACTGAGAATGTTAGCACAATGTTTCCCAGCCCTTTTGGTTAAGATTGCCTAAGAGTTATTCTATGGATGGTATACACTGTTCCTCCCTCATTCTGCATATCTCTGAAGGAAAGTGTGTAAAACTTGATCGTTCCACTATTAACCTATCAATTGTGACCACCATGCACCAAGAAACAACACTGAGCTTTGCAGGACAAATGTAAAAGTATCCTCTTTCTAATCATCTCAGTTTTAACTACAGCTAATCTCCCTAGTAAAATATTTTTTGAGTTGAACTCAAAACAAATGTGGTGAACTATACACCATGAGTAATTTGCGTGAATAATATAATTTATGTAATCCCATAAATTTTGAGTGTTGTCAGTTTCACAAGTGTCAATGCACTTAGGACATTCATTTGCTAACTGTTCGTTTAATTCACATGTATTTTACAGGAGTTAAGCTGGAGGGAAAAGAATTCAGAGGACACTATTTCCACTTCATCAGGGGAAGGTATGTGATATGTATCATACGCTTCCTTTTAGATCAACAACCTGAACAATTAAGTTCAAATGTCTTAAACATTTTGTGTCTGAAGCAGTTGCCAAATGTCTTCCTAAGACATTAATATAAATTTAGATATGTGCTGTTCATGATTGCTAAACTTTCACTAAGTCTAGTTAACACTTATATCTGTTCCTGCAGCTGCATTATTGTTCCTTTGTTTCCTTTTTCAGTTTCTTTCTTATCTTGAAAAAAACTGTAATGACACTGTGTTCTGCTGTGGTGATGATTTTTTATGGGTGTTATTTGGCAGTATTTGATCTTGTTGTTGTACACAGCATGAGGCAAACAGTGCTGTACTATTAAATACACTACCAAATTCAGTATATCAGTACACGATACATGGCCTAAAATGTTATACACTTCATGGTATGCACACAGCAAAGACAGTTTGCTCTGATCTGTGTGCTCTGTAGGGGCCCATGGCATGGGCAATGTTATGGCCAGAGCAGGTTGGAAAAGGCTAGTGTCCACTCTGTCTGCTTGCCAGGAGGATCTAGTCTGAGATGTGGAGGAGGCTCTGCTGGCAGTGACTGAGCACACTGGGTGCACTCAGTTGCAAATCATTGCTCTTGTCAGTACGACTGATGTCTGCTGCCTGCATTCACAGGCCATCCTTAGTTCCTACAGGCAGCAGGCTGATTTGGTGAAGACAGTGGGTCATGCTCACAGTGTGAAAACATAGCTAACAGTATGCAGTGTCGCTCCCACAAATGACCATGGTCCTCTGGTTTGGAGGTAATAGGGAGGCTTGAAACAGAGGCTCAGACAATTCCTTGATCATCGTGGATGTGGATTTTGTGACCTCTGCTATTGGGTGGAGACATGTATAGCCCCCTAGGTCAGGTGTGTGCACTACATGCAGGAAGCAGCTACCAGGGTACTGGAGTATGTGCAGCAGGCACATGTGGATTTCTTAGGATAGAGAAATCCCTCTATACACCTGATAAGACACATTCTGAGTGCATACAGAATAGCATTCATCATAGAAGATTGGAGAAACAAAATGTTAATACCGCAGTAGCTAATAGCAAGAGCATCTATGGGAAGGTCCCAGAACTAGTCTCATTTATAAATAGTAAAAAATACCCACATAATACTAGGAACAAATAGCTAGATGAAACTGCATGTCAACAGCAATGAAATCTGGACTCCAACTGGAATGTATATCATAAAAATAGATTGAATGCTGGTGGTAAAAGTGTGTTTATAGCAATAAAAAATACAATAATATCTAATGAGATGAATACTGATTCAGAATGTGAAAAAATTTGAGTGAAGATAAGTGTTAAACACAGAACAAACTTGGCTCCTGGACGCCTTTATAGACTCCCTGCCTCAGCAGGAACACCTGAGGGGAAACTTGGAAAACATTTCACGTAATATTCCTGATCATGTGGAGATTTTAACTTATCTGCTATAGTCTAGGAGAGTCAAGTGATTAGGATTGGTAGTAGTCACAGAGAATCATTTGAAATTTCTCTAAGTACCTTACCCCAAAAATTATAATGAACAGTTAATTGGAGAACCAACTCATGAAGAAAAAATCTTATACCTGCTGGTGGTAAAAAGACATGAACTTTTTGAATCAGCACAGAACATGGAATCAGTGATCATAAGTCCATTACAGTTTCACTGAATATGGCTGTAAACAGGTATACAAAGAATGGTAGGAAGATCTTTCTGTTTAACAAGGGTGACAAGAGACAAATTCCAGATTGCCTGACAGGCAAACACAAAAATTTCATTTCCAGCACTGATAGTGTTCTGCATCAGTTGACGGATTTGAAGAGCGTAATACAACATGCTTTAGACAGATACGTGATGAGTAAAACTGTGAGGGTTGAAAAAGACTACCCATGCTTGGACAACCATGTTAGTAGTCATAATGGCATTGAAACAGGGGATGCCACAGAAAAGGTTGAACTACTAAAAGCCTTTCTACAAAACTATTTTACAGAGGAAGATCACATGGTAGTTACTCCTTCAAATCATTGCATGGGTGCAGATGACACATATCATAACAAGTGACCAAGGAATAGAAAAGCAGTTGAAATCACTTAGAAGAGGAAAGGCCACTGGACCTGACTGGATACCAGTTCATTCCTACACTCCTAGCAGAAGTGAACCATAGGTCTCCAGAGGTGTGAAGCATTGCTAATGATTGGAAAAAGCTCAGGTCATTCCCCTTTTCAAGAAGGGATGTTGAACAGATGCACGGAATTATAGGCCTATACCTTTGACATTGATCTATTGTAGAACTTTGGAATATGTTTTATGCTCACATATTATGACATTTCTATAGATCAAACATCTCCTCTGTAGACATCAACATGGGTTCCATAAACAACAATCCTATGAAAGCCAGGTAGATGCTGTGTGACTGCAGAAGTAGCTACTTCCATAAAATATAGGTGTACATACCAAAGTTGGAATGTTTTTAATTTTTAATTTTTGACTTGAGCATGTCTGCCCTAAACTTTGATTATTGCCTTCTCACAAAGTTACTTCACTGCTTTTAAATTTTCATTCTGATGCAGACGTCCTTAGAAGTGTCAAAACCTAGGTACATGTATTAAAAAAATATTTGCCACCAGTTGCCACTGTTATTTCTCCATTGAAAGTTATTTATATTAATACAGAACACAACTTCAAAAACATTGACACAAGTAAATTTTGTGCCATCATCACACTTGTGAATTAATACTGAAAAATAGATCACTTTTAATTGTAACTGCATATAGTTCCTCACTGGAAAATTTTGAACTGTTTATGAGGAGTCTCCATTCCCTGCTACACTGTCAGTTAGGTAGTAGCAAGCATTAATAGTCTGTGGTGACTTCAGTGTAGATTGACTAAGGAGTTTTGATAGGAAAAATGATGTGGAAATCTTATTTGGATTCTATAATTTGATCTCAATAATTAACTTTCCTATACAGGTGAATAAAGACACTAGAACCCTAACTGATGATATTTTCTTTGGTGACACTCAAAGTAAGAAAACAATTGTTAACCCAGTAACAAATGATCTCGCTGATCACAAAGCAAAGTCAGTCAGGATAAATAAGACAGTGCCTTACAGTTTAATACTCCTCAGTGGAAATCAGAATAATTAATTACTACAGGACAAATATTTTCAAACATAGTTTAAAGAGATAACCTGGAATAAAATTTATAATTAATCAAATTTCAACATAAAATTTAATCTACTCCATGATAAATTCATATTATTATTTGAAAATATCTTTCTGCATAAGCTAATCAGAGAGGACATTACACAATGTACAACACCATGGATCACTAGAGTGAGTAAAGTATCTTGTGAAATGAAATGAGAAGTATATCTATTGGTGAAAACAAGAAGAGATTTTGTAGTAGTTGCACACTACAAAAACGTCTCAGAATTACTAAGAAAACTTATTAAAAATCAAAGAACATCTGTAAAATGTCAGAAATCAATTATTTCAACAACAGATGAAAGGCTATATAGAATATAGTGATATGAGAAACAGGGCAATCAGCAACAGAACAGGATAACATCACTATTGCGCTGAATGGAAAGGCTATAAATGATGAGTCACAGGTACCAAATATATTTAATAATCATTTTTTAAATATAGCAGAAAGTATAAGGACAAACAGTACAAGAGAAAAATCACAGCAGTATGTTGAAAAAGCGACTTTCACAAAATTCAGTCATATGAATATAACACAAACTTCTCCTTCTGGAATTAAGAAAATCATATATCCTCTAAAAATTAAAGCTCATCTGGATTTGATGGTGTTCCCAGTAGAGGACTAAAGATTTGTTCCCATATAATAAGCCTTGTCTTATCTCAAATCTGTAATATATCACTAACTCAAGGCATCTTTCCAGAGAGACTGAAATATGCCCTTGTTAAACCCCTCTTTAAGCAAGGTGTTAGAACAGATGTCAATAACTACTGAATTGTTTCACTACTGACATCATTTTCCAAATTTTTTGGGAAGGTGATGAATTCTAGAATAGCATCTCACCTGAGCAATTATGATATCCTCCGCAAATCACAGTTTGGATTTCAGAAGAGTTGCTCTTCTGAGAATGCCATTTACATGTTCAATCACCAAATATTACGAGAATAAAATAACAAAATAGTGCCATTTGGAATTTCCTGCAGCCAATCTAAGGCATTTGCCTGTATGAATCACAATATTCTCATATAATGTAATTGGACAGATAAAAAAAAAAAAAATGTACTCACCAAGTGGCAGCAACACACGTAAATAAGGTATAGATATGCAAGCTTTCGGAGCCAGTGGTTCCTTCTTCTGACAGAAGGGTTGAAAGATAAGGAGAAGAGTGAAGGAAGAGGACTTGTGAGGTATAGGAAAGGGGTAGAGTTTGGAAAAGTAGCCCAGAACCCCAGGTCAGGAGAGACTTGCTGGATGGGATGAGAAGGAAAGACTGATTGTTGGGGACTGTACTGCACGAGATCTGAAAACCTGAGAGCTGCAAGGTGGAAGTTAGGGTAATATGCAAGACAGATATTACTGCCAGAACATCATACATGAGTTAATAAGAGCAAAAAGCTAAGTGCATTGTTTATGATAGATGTGGGAGGGTGAAGGCAAAAAATAGACAGACCAAGAGTCAAAGATGTAGAAAACTAAGTTTCCTAAGGCTCAGCCTTACATCTACTACTGTTCCTCATATATTTAAATTATTTTCCATCTATTGTACAACAATCAGAATTAGTTCTTTTTACAGATGGCTCTAGTATTGTACTCAGTCCAAGAATACATGCAGCAACAGAAGAAATGGTAAACAAGGTTCTTAAACATATCATTCACTGGTTTTCTACAATTGGTCTCACCCTCCATTTAAAAAAAAACACAACCTATTCCTATTCAGTTCTGCATATCTGGCGGTACTGCACCAATAAGTTTAACTCATGGTGAGAAAATAATAGTCAGGGTGGAAAATTCAAAATTGTTAGGTGCCCACACTGATGTGAATTTAAACTGGAAAAAGCACTTTTGGAACTCCTGAAACAACATAGTTCAGCCATATTTGCACTCAGAATCATTGCAAATCTTGGGGAGAGGCAAATCAGTAAGCTGACATATTTGTAGAAATCTGTTTAAGGTGTAGGGTGTCCTGACTATTGCTTCACAGTATGTTTATTCCCTCATAAAGTTTGTTGTAAATAATCCACTGCAGTTCAAAAAGAATCATGATGTGCATAACTGCAATATCAGAAGAAAAAATTACTTTCATACTCAACATTAATGTTATTTGTAGCAAAAAAGGGGTGCACATTGCCACAACTAAAATTTTTGACAAATTACCAAGCGATATAAAATGTCTAACAAACAGCAAAGTAAAATATTTAAACAAACTGAAGAAGTTTCTCCCTGACAACTCCTTTTATTCTATAGAAGAATTTCTGTTACTGTAATGTGTAAAAGGTGTTTGGTAAGAATTAGTAACTCACATATGTATAAGCAATAAAAAATAAAAAAAATAAATAAATAAAAATAAAACAACTTAAAAATGTTCAGCATGTTTCCATATTTACAAATTAATTTGCAGTGTAAATGAAAATGACTCAGTCCATACTATTAAGATTTATTGTGCAAATGATCAATGGAAAATTAAAATAAATTACTAAGTTCTTTATAGCAATTTCACTACGTTGTTATCAAGATATTATTTGAAAAGAGGGAATGGATGTTCGTATCTCCTGGCTGGAAATTTATTTGGTGATCTGGGATAGCTTCAACATTTCTCTTACATCTAATATCCTGGCCAGAACCATCCATGGGGCTTCTAGCAACTATTCTTGTGTACCTAAGACCACCTTCCTCTTAAACATTCCAATGTTATTATTCACATGACAGGTATAAATTTAAAAAATTCTACTATAAGAGATGCATTATGATCATGTGATGTGTGTGTGTACTGTGGTGCTGATAAAGACAGTAGATGATTATTTCAGTGTTCACTGAGATCCATTAATTATTAAAATGTGCATTCAAATGACATGTATAAATTCAGTGTATCAAATAACATAATGATCAAACAGATAACAACAGTGTGCCATATGAGACCACTGTATTTTCTAATCAGCTTTTTGTGATGTTATAAGAATCATGCTAAAATGCATCCAATTCAAAAACCATTAGTACTTTGTCAGGAACAGTATCCCATAACAGCGATTTACATTATAAACATGTGGGCTATAGTTATTATTTATCATATACTATCATATTAATCACTGTTTGGTACTGAATATTCTCATAGCTATTTAACTAGTGTGATTTGGTCTCTCTGATTTTTAATTTCCTGATTGGGAGCTTTGTAAAATATTAATTCTTTACCCTGTAACATGCATTGGTGTTATATTTTCATTGTCTGATACTTATCAATTGTCTTCATATGCTTTACACACTGACTGTAACATGTTCAAATCAACAATAGTTTACAGAAACTCTGGGTGCACTTCGACATCATGCCCATGGCCCAACAGACATGACCACTTTTCCCAACAGCATACTTTGCTAAAAGTTCAACCTTGCTATGTTTCAATATCTAGTTTCAAATAGCCAGTATAGTCTGATATACAGATATTGACATTCAAGCCACAGCAGCAATGGACTCCAAATTTTTTTGTATAAAATCTAGTTAATATGCTCTCTGACAAAGTTAAAATGTTCTCTACTTGTTTAATTGCTTGATCTGCTACATCACAAGCTCAAATTCATTATTAAAATTTACTTATCTTACAGGTGTGTCAAATGCTGAGATTTATGTAAGACCAGAAGTGGTACAACTGTTACATCTTAGGAACAGACCCATAAAAAAACACTTCAATACTATGCCAGCATGGGTGCTAGGAAGTGAACAAGAAAAATCATCAGTGGTAATTCTGCTGCCTGAAGGCTCAGCAGATAATGAACAGGTTTTCTGATGTTCAGATAGACAATGGAATTTGTTCTTTCAAACATTGTGCCAATGGAAATAAATAACAAGAACAACAGAAATTTACTGTACCTTAAAGAAATAATATGTGCCATTGAGCAGCTATATGTAATAGGAATAATGTACAGAGTAACGGAAATCAGACTGAAACTCCATATAATACATCATAGACTTCTGTTGTCAAACCTCATCACAGCTCTTCCAATCCACTTGTATGAGCTTTTGCTTCTGATTGGTTGAAAAGAATGAACTGACAACACTGATAAATTACATATCTAGTCTGACTGTAACTATTTTTGCAAGCAGTCATTGCTGTTTACCTTCTTAGTTATTTATGAATTTCATGTACAAAGCATAGATTACAAGTGTGAATAACGTTTACACACATAAAAGTGAGTGAGTTAAAGATGCAGTCAAAATGTGCATTGAGTTGACTTCAATTCATTTTTAGCTGTGTTTCCCTGTCACTCTAATAACCCATCATTTTCTTCGTTATTCATCCAGTTTCAGCAGTTGCTCCATTTCTGCTGACCTTGTTATCGGTTTCATGTGCATATTTCTAAGAGACCTCTCATGTAAGAAGAGAAATTTTGAATGAATGATCATGTGATACTGGGCAATAATCTAAGGAAGTGAACTAAGATTCTCCCTCATGTACCTTATCCAAGTTCTTATAGCCCTTGTCTTAAATTAGAAATCTTCATTGGTAATACCAGTTAATTATCTTCTTTATGCTGGATAGTAATTATTATAAACAGCTGCATCTTCATTGTCATTATTTATTAAACAAGTAAGGATTTGTACTATCAATGCTTATAAATATGAAAAAACAGATACTGTTACCAGGGTTTGCTGCATTACACCATCATGGATTGGAAAAAGCTTATAAATGTTGTTGTACCTTACCATTCAGTTCTTAAATTGTAATGCATCTAACTGTACCTTCTATTTTTATTTCTCTAAAAAGTTTTCCGCATATTAAGTAAAGTTTCTCACTCTGCCATCACAACTTGATCTCACCTTTCTCAATGTTTTTATTAATGTGGCTTTCTTACTTTCTGCCTTAATAACTTATTACAGGTACCTCTATAATTATAATTCCATTCACTTTGAGAAAAAATATGTTTGCATATCTTTGATCCTACCTTATCTGATACGTTTACCAAAGCATGCCTTGCTGTAAAACAGAGCAGGTATAACTTTTGTGTGAGTGCAGTTTTTGCCTAGTTGTAGTGGACTATAATGCAAGTTCCCTGATATTCACAAGCAATTTTCATCATTTATATTCTCCAAATTATGACACTTACTTTTTTCTGTTCTAATGGAAGTATATACTTTTTTTCTGTGGCACTTGAAAGAAGCTTCTAAGAGAACTTCAATGACAGAGCATGTGTGGGACTTGGTCAAATATTATCAGAATAACAGCACTGCAAACCACTGTCCCACCACCAGGAGAAGAGGTTCCATCAACATCTGCCCTGTTATACTGAATGTAAGCAAACGCAAAACTCAGGTATGGTTCTTGTGTTTACCTGAGTGCATGAAGCCCACCAGTCTGTGTCTGCTGTTGTAGCAATCAGACATCTTGCTTGTGAAACTATTGAGACACTCACATTGTGCACTGAGCATTGCTTATGGTGAACATTGTGAAACTGATAGAGAAGCGGTGCAGTTGTACATTGAAGAGTGTCCAGATTGTGCCAAGCAGTCATACTCTATCTTTGTAAACGTTATAAATAAAGATCTAGAAACTTGTAGTGTGGAGAGTAAAATATGCCAAGGGAAAAGAAGAGCAACTGATGAAAGATATTAAACTAACATTTTAAAGGGGTAACACACAATGCAAATGTCACTAACTGGTAGTTCAGAAATACAAGAGGTATCAATCAAATGTGTGTTCTGCGAACACTGCATTCCATCATATTTCGTCTTCTTCAAATTTCACTACATCTACAGCTTCATGGCAGTGACTATCCAAATTTAATTACAGCCCTCTCAATGTTATCTACAAAAAGTGCAAAGTGAGGCGGCATATCTAAGCAAAATTTTGTTTAAGGAAGAAGCATCATTTGCAAACCGTAGGCAAGTCAGTCTTCACAAAGTGCACTAATCATCAGTTGAAAATCCATGCTGACTCAAAGAATGTTCTTGGTCTTTCAATATTTGGTGCATGCTTTTCAAAACCTGCAACACTGGTCTCTGTGTTATTGATGGAATTCTAAATACATTCAAGTAATGTGAGTTCCTAAGATATACTACTGCTGCAGTTATTGGAAGACATCCCACTGAACATAAGGCAGTCAGTTTGGTACCAACATGATGGATATCCATCTCATTCCACACGTATGTTGACAGGCCCTCTTAAGGGGACATTTGGAAAGCATTGGAACAGTTGTTCAGGAAATGCAAAATGCTCTACAGACTCACCTAACACATCTACACCTTTATCTGTGGTGAGATTTAATGCAAGAAGTTTATTACAAAACACTGATGACTCCCAAAGAAATGAAATGCCTTGTAACACATTGATTCCAGATGAAATTCAATGTGCAGACTGTTTCACCAGAATCACTTCATAGTGTGCAGCAATGCTCAAGGAAATGTTTTAAGCACATGGTATGGTAGCCATGATAATACACATATAAACCATACCCTGAGTTCTGTCCTTGCTTACATTTGGGGTAATATGGCAGACATTCATGGAACCTCCTCCCCTGATGATGAGACAGGTCCATGGTGCTGTTATCTTGTTACTGTTTGATCATATCCATGGAACCTCTTCCCCTGATGGTGAGACACATCCATGGTGCGGTTCTAGGCACTGCAGTCCAGAACTGCGCGACTGGTATGGTCACAGGTTCAAATCCTGCCTCAGGCATGGATGTGTGTGATGTCCTTAGCTTAGTTAGATTAAAGTAGTTCAAAGTTCTAGGGGACTGATGACCTCAGATGTTAAGTCCCACAGTGCTCAGAGTCATTAGTTATCTTGATACTGTTTGATCATGTCCCATGCATGTTATGCCAATAAAAATTACTTGTGAATATTGGGAAATTCACTGTATTGTCTGCTATAAATTGAAAAAAATGTAGCGTCTCAATATATTTATTCATTCTGGACATATTTGTGATGGCCTGCCTCAGCTGCCTCAATCTATCTAGAGTAAGTTCTTTTGTAGGTGGTGTATAATTGCCTTACTCCAATCCATAGATAATGAATCTCGGTTGTGTGGATGAATCATATGGGTTCCTGTTGTGCTGCTAATGCAGTTGTGTGTTACACAGTAATAACAAGAAATACATAAATCCGATACCTGTCTGTTATTTTGATGATACACAACATTCACTAACATATTTATTAGTGGTGCTCTATACCACTCATATGTAGTTTCATTCTACAACAAAATTCTCACAGCTTATTTTTCTGTTTTTAACTTTCTACCAATTTTTCTTGGTAGAAATACGTGTATAAAGAACACAAAATAAATAATACTTTGTTATTTTTATTTTAAATAGCAGCAACATAAGATTACTTTTTGGAATTTGAAAGACAATATATACCTCTAAGAAAATCCTGTATTCTTGTCACTAATAACACTTTTTGTTTCCAGTTACTTCTGTATTTTATGATTAATAAACAAATAAATAAGTTTTTTTAAAATTGTTTTTGCTTTTACTTCGTAATTCAGTTAGTAGCTGGTTGTTTACTCTCCATTTCTGGTTGATATTCAGTCATTTACTCACACTGTTCCATAGATCCCATACATAAAGAGAACCTTCAGGGATATGGAACAAGTCAGTATATATATTCACAAAAGATAAAATGTGCTTTATTTAGTGTGTGGCCATTAATGTCTACTTATGGCACAACAGATCATTATTGTTCATTTTAAATTGTGTAACATAAGTCTTTGTGAGACTTAAACTGTTAGCTGTGAACAACTTGTAGGGCTGTTCAGCTGGTATCTGGTCTGTTTCTGCTGAGTTTGAGTTTGGATTTATGCTTGTGTTATCATCAAACATTATAGCTTCTGCACTGCAATTCAGCGTCACTGAAAGATCATTTATGTAAATTAAACAAGAGGGAGCCCAGTACTGATCCTTGCAGCATTTCATGTATTATGTTCTCACATTCTGACATTACTTTCAAGCCTATGAGGCACAATTGATAGGCATACTAGAGGCACTGTACACTACATTTATGCAAAGCATCATCAAATCTTTACTGCCATCTCCATTTTGTGATCGATCGGACCTTACTTTCTGAGTAGCCCCCATACAGGGGCAGAAAAAGAAATTAGTCCACCTGGAAAGGCAACATTGATTCTGGTCTGTTTATGGCATATGCTACCTGGGGGATAGTAGATGTACTGATAATGATTTGAACATCATCCACCCACAGATAGTGTAGTGGCATAGCTACCAGTGAGCCTGTGTCTACTCTTTAATATGGAATGCTCACAGCGGTTCCGGACTGCAGCGCCTAGAACCGCACGGCCACCGCCGGTGGCAGTGGAACTATGGGCCTCTAGCCCTTCTTCGACTCATGCCACAGCATCGACATGCGTAGCTTGACTGGTGCTGTCAGAGGATCACTTGAAGATGGCGTGACGTGCTGTAGTCTTCAGTGATGAAAGCAGAGAGGACTCTAGTAGGAGCCACAGTGAAATATTAACTCTTACCATATTTTGACATGGGCAGCAGCATGAACTACTAACCAACATACAGAAACTTGTGAGTGTGAATGAGCTACAAGCTGAAAACATACTCAAGCAAGACCTTGAAGTTTTTGTTCTATACTTACATAATATTGACAGCTAAAGTAATGTCTGCACATGAGAGGGTGCTAGGTGCAAACCACATTACTGGCAGCTGTAGTGGAATAGTCTGATAAAGCATTCATGCTATCAACACATAAGTATTGTATGCATTATTTCAGACAAGCTTAATGGTACCTCCTTACCAATGCAAACAAAATACTATTCAAACAATAAACAAGTGTTTATATTTGGTGAAAAATAAACATTTTGTTTTGAACTAGCATTTACAAAACAGTAATTAAAACATTCAAATATCACGCACAGGAAAAAACAGCTCTTCTTTTCTAATATTAAGAATTCCCAGTCTCAAACAAAATATTCTCTAATTATGTCTAATCATGCAGCAGTTCAAAACAGAATCTAGGATTTATTGGACATTTGTTGAATCTTTATGCATGACCTGACCAGTGTAATTTCTGCTTCTCTTCATTATGGCGGCATTTTGGTTCCCACTCTTTCAGAATAAATGTTTTCTAATGGACAATCTTTCTCATATTTCTTCAACTTTCCATTGGGGGAAATAGTTCCCATATCATTTTTTATTCTACATTCATACAGCTCCATTTTACTCACTGAGTATTCTTTGTACAGGTAAAGTGAATTGAAAAGTAGCATTTCTCAAACAAAGGAAAATCCAGGATGACCCCAACCTTATAATCCTACGTGCTGACAAAGGCTCCACTACTGTTGTTTTGAGCAGCAAGGATTACTTGGTACATGGACTCGACCAGCTGTCAGATTCATCCACCTACAAACCTGCCACAGTGACCTCATTTCAGAAATCCAGCAGGATCTCCAGTCTCTACTCAAATCCTTAGGCCCGTCCCAGAACCTCTCCCCAATGTCCATCTCTCTCCTGACCTCTACCATCAACACCTACAGCCTATTACCAGCAACCTACCATCCTGCATGAAAGATACCAATCATTTCCTACACCAACTCTCTACGGTTCCTATCCTCTTCCCACGGCACTCTGCCCATCACTACTGATGCACCTCCCTTTATACTAACAGCCCTGATGCCCATGGCCTTAGCACTACTGAACAATACCTTTCTCAACACTTGATGAATTCCCAACCAACCACCTCCTTCCTAGTTGTCATGACCAACTATATCCTCACCCACAACTACTTCTCCTTTGAAGGCATTACCTACAAACAAATCTGGAGTATGTCTATGGGCACCCACATGGCACCATCCTATGCTAACCTTTTCATGGCCCATCTAGAGGAATCCTTCCTAAACACCCAGAATCCCAAACTCCTCATCTTCATCATCTGGATCGAGGGCAAGGGCACCCCATCCACATTCCTCCAGTACCTCGACACTTTCTCCCCCATTCACTTCCCCTCGCCCTAGTCAACCCACCAAGCCAATTCCCTCAATGTTGACGTCCACCTCAAAGATGGCTATATCAGTACCTCTGTCTACATCAAACCTACCAACCACCAGCAATACCTCCACTTTGACAGCTGCCACCCATTCAATACCAACAAGTTCCTTCCATACAGCCTAGCCACCAATGGCTGTTGCATCTGTAGAGATGAGGGGTCTCTCTTTAAATATACTGAGAGTCTCACTGAGATATGTCCTGCCCACTATCCTCCCATCTCCTCCCACAATGGTATTCTGCCACTCATCAAACTGACATAATATCCTTGTTCATCCCTACACAACCCCCGCTCCTAACCCCTTGCCTCATCGCTCATATCCCTCCAGCCCTGTCTCCTATCCCATCAAAGTAAGGGCTATCCGTAAAACCAGTCATGTGATTACAAGCTAAGCTGCAAACACTGTGCTGCATTCTACATCTGCATGACAACCAACAAGCTGTCTGTCTGCACAAATGGCGACCAACAATCTGTGGCCAAGAAAAAACTGGACCACCCTGTTGCTGAGCACGCTGCCCAACATGACATCCTTCATTTCAATGACTGCTTTACAGCCTTTGCCATTTGGAGCATTCCCACCAAGACCAACTTTTCTGAATTGCACAGGTAGAAACTCTCCTTGCAATACATCCTACATTCCCGTAACCCTTTTGGCCTCAACCTTTATTAGTCGTTGTCCTTACCCATCTAGCCCCTTCCCTGTTTCCATTCCAGCAGTACACAGCCCTCTATTCCACCAACACACCCAGTACCCAGTCTTATTACTTCTCTCCTTTTCCTCTAACCCTCTCTCTACCCCCAACCACCATCTAGCCTCCCGACTGCACCTAGCTGCTCCACTCTCCACCTTGTCCCTGTGCACTCCCAGCATCACTACCCTGCTATCCCTCCCCCTTCCCGTGCCAGCCTCCTCCTTACCACCATCTGGTTGCCTCTTCCATAATGCACTGCTGCTCGCTGTCTGTCTCCAGCTGCCAGAGATTGTGGTCATTTGTGCGTATGCGTGTGCGTGTGTGTATGCGCATGTTTTGTCTAATTCTGAAAAATGCCTTGTTGGCCAAAAGCTGGTTGTCTGACAGTCTTTTTCTTGTGCCTTTCTGTGACTCGGTATCTCAGCTATATGGAAAGGAGCATTTCTGTTATATGAAAGAATAGTTTTCTTAAGCTGGTATATAGCCTTACATTCACATGAATAGTATGAAAGCATCGGATACTGCCTATCAGTGTGAGGCATATTTGCATTTTATTTGACAATTGGTGGAAGTTTTGAGGTCATTTTCTGGTGTTAATTCTGTGGAAATATAGTATCTCATCCCCCATTTTTTATCATTACACTTTGCGAGTACAGAACAATTGTATTTCCTTCTCTCAGTTTGGCAGATACTTCTTTAAGGATGCTCCTCCTATTTAAGCTTAGTGGTTTTTTTTTATAAGCAAAAGGGTTTTAGATAATGTATGGCTTTCCTAATAATTAGGCCTGTCCATGTAAATGTGTGTGATTGCCAACATAAGGCTACTTAAAAAAATGTGAAATGAGCTTTCCAGCATGACTATTCCAATTATACTGCCAAGCGTCCCCTTGTACACAGATCACTTACTTGCAAAACCATCCAGATTCTTCAACATGTACATTCTGATACCATATTTACACATTTTATTTGGTATGTATCATATAAATGACAATCTCCATCTCAATAGAATCATCAATTCATTTAACAGTATCTCTTCATGAGTAATACACTTGACATAATTTGCTGTTAAAATAATTTGGTATAGGCCCTACTTAGTATTGCAAAATCAGTTATTTGGGTGTCTTGGCTGTGGATTTTTTAGCAAAGTATAATAAGTGTAACATGATTATAAAGCCATATCTGCACACACTCATCACTACTGCTCTGTTTTGAGGCTAGAGATCTTCCTTGCAGTAGTGGCGACAGATTCAAGTGTTCGTAATATTCCTGTGCGCGAAAATTACAGCTCCGTAGTGAAAAACAGTCATTATGTGAATGATAATGGTGTTACAACAAAATTAAATGAACGTATTAATAGCCTACAGAAAATTGTCGAAGTGCTTCGTAAAGAAATTTCATGGCTCAAGAAAGAAAATTATGATCTCCGATCAAAACAAGGTACGTACTACACGCGGGACTCGGTGAAAAACGTTTCGCCTGCTTCCAAAAACTGGAACAAAGCTACGTTTAAAAACAACAAACAAGAAGTGTTAAATCGTGTGAACAATGACCGCAACGTTAATTTCGTGCATGAAAACTCGTTTGAAGTACTCGCAATTGTAGACAGCGAGGGTAAAACGAGCCGTTACGAGTCGCTTGGGAAGAAAAATATTCAAGATAGTAGGCCTAAAACCACCAGTGAACAGTGTAAACACATCAAAAAATCTCGAAACAGCGATAAAGTGTCGTATGAACTTCATGAGACAATACTGGTACAAAATGACCTTGAAGTACGTCACAAAATACCAATACAAACAGACACTCAAACGAAAAACATTGTAACAGATAACTCGCATAATAAAATACTCATGCTGTCAGATAGTCATGGCCATGGACTCGCAAAGAAAATTAAAGAGAAAACTAATAGAAGTTTGTGTAGCGTAGTAAAATCGGGAGCCCCACTAGCGGAAATAATAAAAACGACTGAATCTAGAGAGGTTAAAAATCTACACGATAAAGACTGTGTAATACTCATCGGAGGTTCAAACGATGTATATAAAAATGAAACTGCAAATGCCACACATTATCTTAAACAGTGTCTGAAGAACCTCACGCATACAAAAGTGATAATCGTGAATACACCACATCGGCACGATCTGGATAACCAATCATGTGTAAATACAGAAATACAAAAAGCCAACTATCAGTTTGCCAAAATCTGTAGACGTTTTAAAAATGTTAAATTTGTTAATACAAATAATATAGGTTGTAGATTCCATACACAACATGGGCTACACTTAAACAACATTGGGAAAGAATATCTGGCGAACATGATAATGAAGGAATTAAAGCTACTTCAAAACACCTTCAACACAAAAACAACTGTTATACCACTATCAGTAATAGAACATTCCACAGTACAAGAAAAATCAACAAAGGCAGTCATCTCGTCAGCAGTAGAACTGACATCAGCAGAATCTTCACCACCACCACCAACAATAAGAACAGGAGACACAGCAACAGTGGGACGGACAACAGCAAAGCCAACAACAGCAGTAGCACCAGAAACGACAATACCAATGGAGAAGCCACCAGCTGGTAAGATGGCGGCTAGTGTGAAAATTCGTTGTGCGTGTCCGAGAAAAAGTGCGAATTTTGCCGTCAAAAAGAAAAATTGTGACAGTTGTAAGGATGAAATTACAAAGCTCAGCGAACGGGTGTCTAGTTTACAATTTATTATCAGTTCCTTGAAGATGGATATCAAGAAACTTAAAGAAGAAAAAAGTGAACGGAACATGAAAAACTCGCGCCATGAAAATACGAATATGTCGGAGAATTGGACGGAAGTGAAGTACAAAAGACGCAAACAGATAATACAAGATACAGAAAACGGCAAAAGAAACATAAATATAGTGAACGAAAATTACTTTCAAGCTCTTTCGACTACGGATTGTGAAAGTGAAGTTAACAGTGCGAGTGTACCATGTGGAAAACCAAACGACTTTGTGAATAAGGTAAAACATGGAATATTTCAGCAGCAGTTAAGTAAAAGATCATATGCGAAAGTGCTCACGAAAAATCTTCCACCTCTAAGCTGCTCTACTGAGACAATATCGACATGTGTTAGCAAAAAAGACATAATAAATAGTGCCAAACAAGACTTCGCTTACTGCAAAGATAGGCAGAAAACAGGTAATCTCGGAACAGCAAGTACCGGTAAAATTGAACTGTATGCCGACAGCCAAGGACGAAATACAGCCGCTGAATTTCGGCGTACAAGTAGTCAGAATTTTAGTTTTAGCTGTACAATAAAACCAGGAGCAAAATTCAGTGCTGCTACGTCAATGAGTCAAGAAAAAATTTCCTCACTGAGCAAAAAGGACTTTTCCATCTTCCTGGCGGGATCAAATGATATAGCTAGGAACGAAAAAAACGATCTCTTAATCTCGCTAAAAAGAAAACTGTATGAGCTGAGAGGAACAAATGTTATTGTTTTTTCAGTGCCACACCGTTACGACTTGATAGAATGGTCCTGTGTAAATAAAGAAATTGAAATTGCAAATAAAGAGATGCAAAATATTTGCAAGCGGTTTGGAAATGTAACATTTGTGAACATCAGCAATTTAGGGAAAAGATTTCACACAACACATGGTTCCCATCTAAATGTACTTGGAAAAAACGTAGTAGTAACAAAAATTTTAGAACTTGTAAATAAAATCTCAAATGTGCAGTGTGAAGATAGAAAAGTCATACCTCTCATGGACAGGAAGTGTGTGTATCCTGTAGACTCCAATGTGAAATCTGCTGTCAGTGAAGCTACACCTCTCCAAGACAAATGTGAAATTTTATTAATGCAAGTGAACACTCCAAATGTTAATAATTCACAGAAAGGCACAGCAGTTATGGAACAACAAACACCAGAAATAAGTGAAACAGCAGCAGCACCATCATTATCAGCAGAAGCAGCAACAGCAGCAGAACCGGCAACGACTGGAGCAGCAACACAGCAACGCTTAAGGAGGAGCCAAAGGAATAATACATCTGTGTCATTCAGTGATAATTTTTTATGGTTTCAAGCCAAGAAGAAAATAAAAATGTGAAAAACCAACCTGTTAACTCACAGATAAGTCACAACAACATCCTATTTTTAAACATTCAGGGTCTTGAAAATAAAGTTGAAATTCTGGAGGAGTCATTGCCACAGAATAAGTATTCTTTCTTATGTCTATCAGAACATTGGCTTAAACCAGAACAAATACAATACTATGTACCAGAAGGTTATAAATATGGAAACAGTTTTTGCAGATCTCAGTACCGTAATGGTGGTACTGTTATCTATGTTTCAAATGAAATAGAGTGTAGAGAACTAGATCTTAGTTGGGCATGTGTAGAGAAACACTTTGAAACTACCGGAATCATATGTGATATAATGAAACTTATCATAGTATGTATCTACCATTCCCCTGACTCAGATGATAAAACTTTTTTAGATAATTTAGACAGTGTACTCTGCTACATAACGAAATGGAAACAGTATGTAACTGTAATTGGGGGAGACTTTAATTCAAGCTTTGATGTAACATGTAACAAACCCAGTGTAAATAAGTTACTGAATATGTTAAGGCAGCACAACTTCCATCATGTAAATTCAGAACCAACAAGACTACAAGCGTGCTTGGATAATGCTTTTGTCAACTGTGCACGTGATATGTACTCCACCAAGGTAAAGGAATTTGTTTTCTCAGACCACTCCATGTTAACAGTAGAGTTAAGACACTTTATAAAAGGGGACGAGAGCAAGGCTGCACAAAAGTTAACAAAATCTAATACCTTAATATTAACAAAACACAATCTCATAAAACTAACACACCAGCTGAGCATAACAAACTGGGACAAATTATTTCAAAACTGTGATTCCTGTGCCCAAACAGTTTATGAAACATTCCACAATTACTTAACAGGTATTTTAAAAGACCATCTTGTTCAAAAGAAATACCATAAAACAAGAAAGGGTAAATTTTGGTACACCAAAGAACTGGAGAATCTAAAAAATAAGCTACTGCTGTTGAAGCGCCTTGCCAAAGTAAACAATTCTAATGAAATTAAGGATCTCGAAAAAATCACTAAGAAACTGTATAAGAAAGAGTTGCAATTGGCGAAACTAAGATACAACACAAATTTCATAAAAAATAGTAGAAACCAATGCAAAACAGCCTGGTCAGTAATTAATACTGTTAAAGGTGAAGTCAGAAACTTTGACAAGACAGTCCCAATACCAGCAGATACATTCAATAAATATTTTGTAAGCTGTGCTGATGATATCAAAAAGCTAATCAGTAAACCCAATGTAACATGTATAGATTATCTGAAGAGAGCAAACCTAAATCATAATAGGGCCAGATCATCATTGAAACACTTCAAAGAGGTATGCCAACATGAAGTTCTTAAAATAGTCCAAGAAATGAAAAATTCATACAGTACAGATATTTTTAATATGTCAAACAATCTATTGAAAGAAATCATACATTACATTGCAGCACCATTAACATATTCCATAAACCTGTGTCTCATAGAAGGGTTTTTTCCTGATCCTCTCAAACTATCCAAGGTAACTCCAGTCTTTAAGAAGGGTGTCAAATCAGATCCTGCAAACTACAGACCAATTTCACTAATTCCAGTACTAGGAAAAGTCTTTGAAGGCATAATATATAAGCAGATGTATGAGTACCTAGAACTAAATGGTATGTTAAGTGCATCACAGTTTGGTTACAGAAAAGGAAGGTCAGCTATACATGCCATAGAGCTCTTAGTCAGAGACATTCTAGCAGCATTTGAGGACCATGCGCACGCACAGGTAACCTTATGTGATCTGAGCAAAGCTTTTGACTGTGTTGACCACTCACTTCTGCTCTCTAAACTTGAGGACTACGGAATACGTGATAAAAGTTTAAAACTCATCAAATCATACCTCAATAAAAGAAAGCAGGTGGTGAGTTCAGGAAGTCATCTGTCAAACATACTCGAGGTTCATCACGGTGTGCCACAGGGATCTAAATTGGGACCACTTCTTTTCCTTGTACACATAAATGACTTACCAGGAAATATAGATGTAAAGACATATATGTATGCAGATGACACAACTTTTCTATCTGTAAACCATGTACTTGATAACCTTGTAAGTGATATGAAATTGGCAAAAGAAAATGCAACATCATGGTTTAATGCCAATGGTCTGCTATTAAATGAGGAAAAGACCCAGAATATGTGGTTCAGTCTATCAAAGACTACAAAAATAGAAAAACAAAAGACAAAGTTTTTAGGTATCGTTCTTGACAACAGTCTAACATGGAACTCTCATGTTGATCACATAGTGGTTAGGTTGTCAAGAGTTATATATTTGTTGAAGAGACTGATGTGTTGTGTGACATTTGAATATGTAAGGACAGCGTACTTTGCCTTTTTTCAATCTGTTTTAAGGTATGGGTTAATACTCTGGGGAAACAGCAGAAAAATAAATGAAATTATGGTGATCCAAAAGAAAGCAATCAGAGTAATGGCTAAGGTAGATAATAGAACACATTGTAAACCATTGTTCATTAAATATAGAATTTTAACAGTAATTAATTTATATATTCTTGACAGTGTTAACTACATACTTGTTGAACTACCTAATTTAAGTGTAACAAATGAAAGGCATGGCTACTATACAAGAACGTGTACTTCTCTGCTGTTGCCACAAAATAGGTTAGCTAAAACTAACAATAGTCATAAGTATATGGCAATTAAAATATATAACAAATTGTCTAAAAATGGGTCAATCAAGACTGACAAATTATTTAAAGACAATGTTCATAACTTCTTGTTAACTAATCCATTCTATTCATTAGAAGAATTTTTAGAAATGCCCAATATCAACTTAAATATGTAAAAATTTATTTTATAAAATTAATAGGTTAAGTGAACTGACGAAGTCTATTGCATGTAATAATGCTGAATGACTAATAAAGAATCTGAATCTGAATCTGAATCTGAACCCATCAGAAGGAGCCAGAGGACAAGAAAGTACATCACTCCAAAGGAGGATTTTTTATGATTCAGCACCAAGAGGAGAAAAAAACTGGGACAAACCGGCGCAAAGCATCAGTCACTGTCAATAAGATGCAAACGAAAGATACAGGCAAGGTAAGCTGTGCTTGTTTCTCAGTCTTTCATAAAAATATACAATCTGTCAGAAACAAAGTGCAACAATTAGAAGTGGAACTACAAACTTTAAACAGTTCATCACAAGCATTACTGAACATTGGTGTAGAGGAACTGAAATAACATTAATAAATTTAAGCTCATATATACTAGCGTGTCATTATAGTAGAACCACCATTAGAGGTGGTGGATCATGTATATATGTTAAGCAAGGAATTGCCTATAAAATTAGAAATGATATTAATTCTGTACGTGAGGAAAAACACATAGAAATATCAGCCATAGAGATAAGCAAGACAGATGATGCACAAAGGTTAACTATAATATGTATTTACCATTCACCCAGTGGTGATATAGATACTTTCACTGCAAAACTAATCCAGATTCTAGACATGGCTTCGAATCCTAAAGGGAAGGTTCTCATTTGTGGAGACTTAAATATAAACACACAAAACCCAGATAGATTCTGTAACTCATTCTTGAATATATTGCGCTGTTATAAGTTATCACCATTAGTTAACAGAGCCACCAGGATAGCCAAAAACTCATCATCAACAATTGATCACATCATCACAGACATAGATAAAGAAAGTTGTGAAATTATTGTAGATAACCTTGGCCTTTCTGATCACTCCTGTCAATTCCTATAATTAAACATAAATATAGACAATACAACTAAAACATACACATACAGAAGGGTTTTCTCCAAACCAAACAGATCAGAATTTGCCAAGCAAATAAACAGTATAACTTGGGAAGAAGTGTATGCTGAAACTAGTGTAAATAAGAAATTTTCTAAATTCATGTCACTATTTAAACTCAGATTTGATGAAGCATTCCCAAAGGTGCAAACTGCAGTACACTCACACAAAAGAAATACCTGGATGACCAAAGGAATAAGGAAATCCTCTGCAACACTCAAACAACTGAACAGGCTAAAAAACTACCATAGTGATCCTGGTTTCCTAAACTACTACCACACATACAAAGGAATATACAGAAGAGTATTACAAGATGCAAAAAAAGCCCACAATGACAGTATTATAGAAAAGGCAGAAAATAAAATTAAAGCAGCCTGGACTGTTACCAAACAGGAAACAAACAGTAATAAATTAAAAACAGTAAACATTCAAATTAAACATAATGGTGCTATTATACATAACCCAAATACACTAGTAAATACTGTAAATGAGTACTTCAGCAGTGTTGCTACCAAGCTACAGCAAAAGTTTGGCAAAAAACAGCCTGAACAAAAATTGAACTATATGGATAACTCAGTGTTACTGTTACTGACTTCTACAGAAGAAGTAAGGATGGTTGTGAAGAATCTAAAGAATAAAACATCAGCAGGTTTAGATGAAGTGCCAGTGTGCTTACTGAAGGACTGCATTGACAGCATACAACATCCTTTGGCACACATCATAAATGAATCTTTCACTGCAGGCTGCTTCCCAGAATACTTAAAATGTGCAAAAGTTTTGCCTCTATTTAAGAAAGGCGATCCAGAAAATATAGAAAACTATAGGCCCATCTCATTGCTCCCATCCTTTTCCAAGGTAATAGAAAATATAATGAAAAAGAGACTAATGGATTTCCTAAACTAGTACAACCTACTGTGTAAAGAACAATTTGGTTTCAGGCCAGGAAGAAGCACAGGTTCAGCAGTAGCTCACTTCACAAATTTTGTCTTAGAAGCACTTGACGAAGGTGAACATGTAACAGGCATATTCCTCGACCGTAGCAAAGCATTTGACACGGTAGACCACAAAATACTACTAAACAAAATGGAGGCACTAGGAATAAGGGGAACAGTAAATAATTGGTTTCAATCGTACTTGGAAAATAGGGTACAGTGTGTAGAGATCTCACAAACGAAGTTCAGCAGATTGTCAAAACACATTTCCAAACCAGAACATATTAACATAGGAGTCCCTCAGGGAAGTGTGTTAGGGCCAATACTCTTCCTAATATATATCAATGATTTTCCCCAGAGTGTCAAATACGGGGAAGCAATACTATTTGCAGATGATAGCAGCATCCTTATCAGTGATGAGTCACCAGACAAATTGAGAGACAAAGCTGAAGAAACTCTTGATCATGTATGCAAGTGGGTAGTAAGCAACAAATTAACCCTCAATATTAAAAAAACAAACAGTATTAATTTCCACATAAATAAAAAACATAATAGCATAGGCCTAAAAGTTAAAGATGAACTTATAGACTGTGTCACAAACACAAAATTCCTAGGAATGCATGTTGACAGCTTAACTGGACCGACCATATTGCAGCACTAGAAAAGAAAATTGCTACTGCTTGCTATGCACTCCGGATAATTATGTCAGTATGTAATAGTTCATGTCCTAAGACTACATACTTTGCATATGTGCATTCAATAATTAGTTATGGCATAACCTTCTTGGATACAAATGTGCAGAACATACAAGCAATTTTTAAGCTGCAAAAGAGGGCAGTATGAATAATAACAAAAAGCAGCAAGAGAGCTCACTGTACTCATTTATTCAAAACCATGGGAATCTTGACGGTACCATGTGAATACATCTTTCAGACTGTGATATATATAAAGAAACACATTGACCAGTACACACAAAACAGATCTATACACCAACACTGGACTAGATCCTGCCACCATTTGCATCTCATACGAAAAAACAAAACAAAAACCCAAAATAGTTTATTATATAATGGATTAAAAATGTATAATAGACTTCCAGAGGAGATCAAAGCCGAAACTGGAATACATGCCTTTAGGAAAGCTGCAAAAAATTATTTAGCAGATAAATGTTACTATACCATCAAAGAATACTGTAAATGACATGTGTTCACCTCAATTCATGCAAGAGTACCTTTGTAAATTTATATTTATCTGTAATTAAGATTGGTGTGTATCTGTTTTGTGTAATCCATGCAAGAATACATTTGTAAATTTATATTTATTTGTAACTAAGATTGGTGTGTATTTGTTTTGTGTACAAACGATTAAGTTGCACCATAGAAATATGTACTACCAGAAGTACTATTATGTATATACTCATTCCATGTATACAGATAAATAATTAAATAAATAAAATAAATAGTCTTGTTATCAGATGGATATCATATTATCTGTATGTAATGTAACTTTCAAAAACACAAGCACACTTGCTAATCCTAGGCCTATCCTTTGTATTTTCAGTCAAATATATATTCACAGCATTATCATTCTTTTAACCAACTACAAACTGAAGTATGACATCTGTAAGTATTAAACCTAAGTAAATCCATTGGTGTATTACTAGTATAATGAACATTCTTGTTTTGTAAATGTAAGATACTGAATGTTATGTGATTCTTTATCACTATTGCTTTTGTTACCCTCACTACCCTTATCTTTTGATTCTTCAGCATCACAGAAAATATTTGGAAGTTCTGTTCCACACTATCATCACTGAGGCAAGTTTCTGTGTGTTTTAGATTCTAGCCATTCTCCTCCAATTAGTTATCTCTCAACACACAATCAATACCTTCCAATATGTTCAGTAACTGATCATCAGCAAATTTTTCATTCTTCCTATTCTTTTTAGTGTAAGAAGGTCCCAGTGTTGATTAATTAGCTACCACTTCCAAACAATTGTGTACAAGAAAAAAAACTGCAGCCAAAAAAATCTGTTCTCCAACACTTTGTTGCCTGTGCACACTCCTATTCTACAGCTGCAAAGTTAGACTAAATAATGCACCTTTGAATGTGTACACTTATCTCAGCCACAATAATTGTTAATGTGTTTGGGGTTGTCCTATCATGTCATCATGAACACAGTCAGCAGAATTTCAGCTTTTTAACCACCTGATGAATTTTGTATTCTCATTAGTTGTCTTTTGGTTTTGTCTGAACAAGCAAAACTAATGCAACCATATATGGTTGTTTATAATGGGTGAAATGTTTGCTGCCATTGGTAGGAACTAATCCTAGAATTATGTGGCCAATGATTTAAGTATCACTTTTGCCAGAGCTACTTTCTGAGGGCTCACTTTCATTTGGGACACTGTTTTTAGTTTGGTCCTTGTTAATGGTGCTTCAAATAGTTGTTGTCTTATTCTTGGAGCACTTTATGATTTGAGCATAGTACAGGTGTTTCACTTTTCTTAATAATGAACTTGAAGGTTTTACTATGCTGGGGTAAGGTAGTTTCAACTTTTTACTACAAATTGACCTCCTGTTTTGCACATAGGCATTGCTGAAAGTTAGAATTGGTTCAATGAATTAAGTTCCATCAATATAATCAAAACATTGTATCACAATGAAAGCATACAGTTCTGTTAGTCTGGATAATTAGATTGCAATAACTGTTAGATTATGTGGTGTGTCCCTCTCATCCTGGAATCAGAATGACTTGCTACTCCTTTCCAACCTTCAGTAGATAAGCCTACTTTACTCCCTGAAGAATAGACATGAAAGTTCAGAAAGCTAGAAATAGTCCTTTTCCCTCTCTCTGTATTGACAGTCCTTAGAATTTTGTCTAAAAAAGGGAAGTATTGACCAGCGTCACTGCCTCACTGTTATTTAACACTGGTGTTACTTTCTCATCAGCCATATATGCGAGTCATTATGAAAGTTTCAAAATATGATATGTTGGGTTCCAATATTTCACTTCTGACATACTGCCTGACAAAAAAGTGGAGCACCGCGATTGGGAAGCAGGAAACAAAATGAGACTTGTAACGAAATCTTCTCGGGCTTCCATCTGGGTAGCTGCATCAAAAATCCATCTACATCTACTACATACTCCGCAATCCACCATACGGTGTGTGGCGGAGGGTACCTCATACCACAACTAGCATCTTCTCTCCCTGTTCCACTCCCAAACAGAACGAGGGAAAAATGACTGCCTATATGCCTCTGTACAAGCCCTAATCTCTCTTATCTTTGTGGTCTTTCTGCGAAATGTAAGTTGGCGGCAGTAAAATTGTACTGCAGTCAGCCTCAAATGCTGGTTCTCTAAATTTCCTCAGTAGCGATTCAGGAAAAGAATGCCTCCTTTCCTCTAGAGACTCCCACCTGAGTTCCTGAAGCATTTCTGTAACACTCGCATGATGATCGAACCTACCAGTAACAATTCTAGCAGCCCGCCTCTGAATTGCTTCTATGTCCTCCCTCAATCCGACCTGATAGGGATCCCAAACGCTCGAGCAGTACTCAAGAATAGGTCGTATTAGTGTTTTATAAGTGGTCTCCTTTACAGATGAACCACATCTTCCCAAAATTCTACCAATGAACCGAAGATGACAATCCACCTTCCCCAAACTACCATTACATGCTTGTCTCGCTTCATATCACTCTGCAATGTTACGCCCAAATATTTAATCGACATGACTGTGTCAAGCGCTACACTACTAATGGAGTATTCAAACATTACAGGATTCTTTTCCCTATACATCGTCATTAATTTACATTTATCTATATTTAGAGTTGGCTGCCATTCCTTACACCAATCACAAATCCTGTCCAAGTCATCTTGTATCCTTGTACAGTCACTCAATGACGACACCTTCCCATACACCACAGCATCATTAGCAAACAGTTGCACATTGCTATCCACCCTACCCAAAAGATCATTTATGTAGATATAAAACAACAGTGGACCTACCATTCTTCCCTGGGGCACTCCAGATCATACCCTCACCTCCGATGAACACACACCATTGATGACAATGTACTGTATTCTATTACTTAAGAAGTCTTTGAGCCACTCACATACTTGGGAACCAATCCCATATGGTCGTACCTTAGTTAGGAGTCTGCAGTGGGGCACCGAGTCAAACACTTTTTGGAAGTCAAGGAATAAGGCATCCGTCTGATACCCTTCATCCATGGTTCACAAGATATCATGTGAAAAAAGGGCGAGTTGCGTTTTGCAGGAGCGATACTTTCTAAAGCCATGCTGATGCATGGACAGCAACTTCTCTGTCTCAAGGAAATTCATTATATTCAAACTGAGAATATGTTCAAGAATCCTGCAACAAACCGATGTTAAGGATATTGGTCTGTAATTTTGAGGATCTGTCCTTCTGCCCTTCTTATATACAGGTGTCACCTGTGCTTTTTTCCAGTCGCTCGGGACTTTACATTGGGCAAGAGATTCACAATAAATGCAAGCTAAGTAAGGAGCCAATGCAGTAGAGTACTCTCTATAAAACCGAATTGGAATCCCATCAGGACCTGGCGATTTATTTATTTTCAACCCATTCAGCTGCTTCACAGCCCCAGGGATGTCTATCACTATGTCCTCCATACGGGAATCTGTACGAGACTCAAACGGCGGTATGTTTGTACGATCCTCCTGCATGAAAGATTTCTCAAATGCTAAATTTAAAATTTCTGCTTTCGTTTTGCTGTCTTGTGTTGCCAGGCCAGACTGATCAGTGAGTGACTGGATGGAAGCCTTCGGCCCGCTTACCGATTTTATGTAAGACCAGAATTTCCTTGGGTTTTCAGCAAGATTTTTTGCTAAGGTATGATGGTGGTAGTGGTTGAATGCTTTGCACGTTGCTCTTTTTACAGCAGCATGAATCTCTACTAACTTTTGTCTGTCCTCACTCTCCCAATCTTTCTTGCACCGCAAGTGCAACTGCCTTTTCTTCCTGAGCATTCTCCGAATTGCGCTGTTAAACCACGGTGGGTGTTTTCTGTCCGTAACCAACATTTTTGGCACATACTTGTCCAATGCATGACTTACAATGTGTTTCAAATTTGCCCATAATTCTTCCACATCCATCGTACCGGAAGTAAATGAAGTTGATTCATTTACTAAGTGGGATGCTAACAACTGCTTATCTGCTCTTTCTAGTAAGAATACTCTCCTAGCCTTCTTGACCAACTTTTTAACTTTTGTAACCATAGTCGTAATGACAACATCATGATCACTAATCCCTGTCTCAACAAGGACACCGTTGATGAGGTCTGGTCTGTTTGTGGCTACCAGATCTAAAATATTTCCATTACGCATTGGCTGTCGATTTAGCTGCTCAAGACAGTTTTCGGATAATGTGTTCAAAAGTAATTCACACGACAGCTTGTCTGTACCATCTGTAATGAATCCATAGCCATCCCAGTCTATACTAGGTAGGTTGAAGTTGCCTCTGACAAATATAGCATGATCCGGGTACTTCTGTGATACAGAATGTAGACTCCCTTTGAATGATTGTAGAACTGCCACGGTGGAACCTGGTGGTCGATAATAACACCCCACAATTAACTTTATTTCCCCTAGCCCTGTTAAACGTGTTCAGATAATTTCACGATCACACTCTACTTCGACCTCAGTAGACACAATATTTTTGTCAACTGCAATGAAGACACCACCTCCTGTGGTGTCTAATCTGTCTTTCTGATACATGTTCCAACCCTCACTAAATATTTCAGAACTTCCTATCTCAGGGTTCAGCCAGGTCTCAGTCCCGAGAATAATTTGCATTCCACATGCTTCCTGGAGGGCAGTAAATTCAGGAAGTTTATTCCAAACACTTTGAAAATTTACTGCTAATATCTTGATAGCTGAAGTGTCTTTACACTGAGCGTGTCCTGATTTCCCTGCCTGCACGTTGACTGGTGAGTGCTCATCAGGACACCTCGCACTATGGCCGGCCAGGGTGGCCGAGTGGTTCTAGGCACTACAGTCTGGAACCGCGCGACCGCTCCTGTCGTGGGTTCGAATCCTGTCTTGGGCATGGATGTGTGTGATGTCCTTAGGTTAGTTAGGTTTAAATAGTTCTAAGTTCTAGGGGACTTATGATCTCAGAAGTTAAGTCCGATAGTGCTCAGAGCCATTTGAACCAACCTCGCACTACTGCCTAGCCTAGAAAACCCCCATGTGCACGCCACAAGTACTCTGCTACCCGAGTAGCCGCTTCCTTTGTGTAGTGCACCCCTGACCTATCTAGAGGCATCCTACAATTCCCCACCCAACAGCGCAAGTATAGAAATCTGCAACCAAGACTGTCACAGAGTCGACGAAGCCTCTGGTTGAGAACCTCCACTCGGCTCCAAACCAAAGGACCTCGAGCCACTCTGGGAACGATGCTACAAATAGAGAGCGCGCGAGGCCAGCGGCCTTCACCAAATCTGCCAGCTGCCCGTAAGAACTGAGGATCGCCTCAGAACCCAAGCGACAGGCATCATTGGTGCCAACGTGAGCAACTATTTGCCGATGACTGCACCCCTTACGCTCGATAGCTGTAGGCCAGGCCACCTCCACATCTTGGATGAGGCCCCCCAGCAGAGAAACCAAGTGCACATTGGATTTCTTTCCAGCCCTGTACGCTATTTCCCTAAGGGGCTCCATCACCCGCCTAATGTTGGAGCTCCCAATAACCAGCAAGCCTTTGCCCCCGTGGTGTGCCTGCTTGGGCCCTGCTGAAGGAGCAGCCACCTGCCCACTGACAGGATGGACAGGTGAGGACAGCCGGCCAGCCTTCACATTGGCCCTCTGCCTTGAGCGATGTGAACGCATTGCAGCCCGCTACTCACCCTGAGGTGAGGGCGGCCCCAACACGCTGGGTACACTAGAAGGTGCCTCGGTGGCTGAGTCAGCGGACGCAGCAAGCAACACCTGGAGTGTCTCAAGTGACACGCCAGACCCTCCACCATCACTGCACCTCAAGGCAGCAGCCTGAATGCGACTGACCATGGCCAACAGCACGCTCAGCTGCTCGTGAACCGTGGCCAGTTCCTTCTGCACCTGCACACAGCATACACACACCCTATCCATCCTACTGCCAATATCTAACGACTCCACGAATTTATACTCTATAGCTATCAATAAGCACTATTACTCCTCTCAAATATGAGAATACACAAGGTTTTTATGTAATTAAAAATGCAAGCGCACAAACACTCAGATAGAAATTAAGAATCAAACTACAAAACAAATATGAAAGCTAAATATGCGACTCGCTACTGCACTGCTGCTGCACTGATACTTCACCAGCGGCTGCTCAAGGCTTGATGAGTATTATTCTCATCATCTGGCAAAGTGTCGATGGGCTGTGGCCATCCTGTATATATAACTGAACTGGTCAGCGGCATGTGGCGGCTGTCCCTTCCCACCACTCCTACCGGTGCTCTGCCAGTGGTGGTGGTGGTGGTGGTGGTGTGGGAGGGGGGGGGGGAGCCACACAGGGCTGGGCAACACCAGAACACCAGCTGCCTGCCGCATTAGTCTAGCTTAGAATCAAGGAGCATTTCCAGCTGAGCACTGTCCCAGTGTATAGCTGCTATTGCAGGGTTCCATGGCAAACTTAAATAGTAGCCCTCATCCCTGTTGACGAGATTGTCATGTAATCTTATTTCGACTGATTCCTTTATGAAACTCTCCCAGAAGCCACTGGCTCAGCAATGCATTTTTGTTTCTTCAAATTGGAAGCTGTGTGCCTCATCAAGGCTGTGTTCTGCCAAGGCCGATTTGCCCTTGTGCCCCAGCCTTACGTATCTAATGTGTTCCTGGCAGCATTGCGAGTTGCAGCATTGTGTTTGAGCAATGTACTGGAGCCCACAAGCGCATGGTATACTATATATACCGGGAACTTGTAGCTGCAATTTGTCCTTCACCGAGCCCAGTAACTCATTCATTTTTGGAGGTGGTCAAAAAGTTGCTTTGATGTTGTTTTCCCACCATTATTCTTGCAATTTTGACTAACAGGGGCACCAATGTAGGGGATAAAGGCGAGTTTCTTTTCCTCTTCCTCTTCTTTGTGAATGGCTGTGTCACTCTTTTTCTTCCTCAATGCACATCTAATGTATGCTGTAACCATTCTGATGAAACACATCCTTAAAGTGCTGCATCTCAGCTGGAAGGCTGTCTTTGTCACAGATGGCTCTTGCTATGTGAACCAGCACCATTAGTATGGTGTGATGCTGTGCTGGGGGATGGCAGCTCAAAGCATGGAGATATAGGTCCGTGTGGGTCTTCTTTCTGTATACTGCATGTCCTAGCATGCCGCCTGCTTTTCTCCTTATAAGAATATCCAAAAATGGAAGACATCCATCTTATTCTAACTCCATTGTGAACTGCGTGTTTTTGTGAATGCTGTTCAAGTGTTCATGGAATTCATTCAGGGCTTCTCTTCCATGTTCCCACACAATGAATGTGTCATCAACGTAATAGAAGAAGTGTTTAGGTTTAAGTTGTGCTGTTTCTAGTGCCAACTCCATGTAGGGGAGGGGTGTCATAAAGCTGTTGTATTGTCTGCTGAGGTAAGCTGGCCTGCAACTGTTCAACTGGTCTTGATATCCTAGATACTGGCACTGAGATGTAGTTGACATCTAAGGTTGCCCCACAAATTTTCTATTGGGGATACATCTGGGAATCATGCTGGCTACAGCAGTACCTCAACATCATGCAGACAGTTTATAAAGAGACATGCCATGTGGACAACTGTTATCCTGCTATCCTGCTGAAAATTTGCACAACACCATTGTTGCTCAAGAGGTAACACATGAGGATGCAGGATGTTGGATGAGAGGTAACTTAATCAGTGCCACGTAAGTCATACTTGATGAATCCACACACTATGATGCTAGGAGTAACACTAGAGTGGCTCTCTAAATCATTGGAAGAATTTCACCTCTCCCCAGATTGCTGCCAAATTCACTGACGGTGCCCATCTAGACTAGTGCAGAACCACAGTTCATTACTGAATGCAATGTGACTCCATTCATCAGCAGTCCATGCTTCCCAGTCATAAAATCAATCCAAAAGCAGCTGTTTTTGTTCTGGTGCTAACAATGGTGTACTCATGGGATGGCAATTCCCTAATCCATCTGCTGCTAGTCTTTGGTCACTGGTGCGGGATGGCACAAAATCTTTCTGGAAGTCAGTCAGTCATTCTCAAACGACAGGCACAGACATGAAGGAGTTACAATATGGTGATCCTCCATTGTCATGGTCAGTTGTGGTTGAGCGGAACCTTGATGACAACTACACCTGACTTCACATTCCCATGCAGTCCAACATCCTGTTAAATAAAAAGTTGCGAACATTATGTGTTTTCTTTGATTTAACGAAGGCTTTTGACTGTGTTGACCACTAAATATTACTGCAGAAGTTGGAACATTATGGAGTAAGGGGAGTAGCTTACAATTGGTTCGCCGGTTACTTTAAGAACAGAAAGCAGAAGGTAATTCTCTGCAATATTGAGAGTGGTAATGATGTTCAGTCCCAATGGGGCACTGTTAAATGGGGCCTTCCCCAAGGATCGGTGCTGGGGCCACTGCTGTTTCTTATTTATATAAATGATATGCCTTCTAGTATTACAGGTGATTCAAAAATATTTCTGTTTGCTGATGACACCAGCTTGGTAGTGAAGGATCTTGTGTGTAATATTGAAACATTATCAAATAATGTAGTTCATGAAATAAGTTCGTGGCTTGTGGAAAATAATTTGATGCTAAATCACAGTAAGACTCAGTTTTTACAGTTTCTAACTCACAATTCAACAAGAACTGATATTTTAATCAGACAGAATGGGCATGTTATAAGCAAGACGGAACAGTTCAAGTTCCTAGGTGTACGGATAGATAGTAAGCTGTTGTGGAAAGCCCATGTTCAGGACCTTGTTCAGAAACTAAATGCCGCTTTATTTACCATTAGAACAGTATCTGAAATAAGTGACATTTCAACACGGAAAGTAGTCTACTTCACATATTTTCATACGCTTATGTCATATGGTATTATTTTTTGGGGTAATTCTTCTGATTCAAAAAGGGTATTTTTGGCTCAAAAACGGGCTGTTCGAGCTATGTGTGGTGTAAGTTCGAAAACCTCTTGTCGACCCCTATTCAATAGTCTGGGAATTTTGACATTGCCCTCACAGTATATATTTTCTTTAATGTCATTTGTTGTTAGCAATAATAGCTTATTCCCAACAGTTAGCAGCTTTCACTCAGTTAATACTAGGCGGAAATCAAATCTGCATGTGGAATGCACTTCCTTGACTCTTGTGCAGAAAGGAGTGCAGTATTCTGCTGTATCCATTTTCAATAAGCTACCACAAGAACTCAAAAATCTTAGCAGTAGCCCAAACGCTTTTAAGTCTAAACTGAAGAGTTTCCTCATGGCTCACTCCTTCTACTCTGTCGAGGAGCTCCTGGAAGAGCTAAAAAATTAAGCAAATTCCAGTGTTACATTCTCTTTGTCTTTAAATATGTCTGCTTGTGTCTGTATATGTGTGGATGGATATGTGTGTGTGTGCGAGTGTATACCCGTCCTTTTTTCCCCCTAAGGTAAGTCTTTCCACTCCCGGGACTGGAATGACTCCTTACCCTCTCCCTTAAAACCCACATCCTTTCGTCTTTCCCTCTCCTTCCCTCTTTCCTGATGAGGCAACAGTTTGTTGCGAAAGCTTGAATTTTGTGTGTATGCTTGTGTTCGTTTGTGTGTCTGTCGACCTGCCAGCACTTTCATTTGGTAAGTAACATCATCTTTGTTTTCAGGTATATATATATATATATATATATATATATATATATATATATATATATATATATATATATATATATATAGACTTACCCAACAAAAGCGCTGGCAGGTCGATAGACACACAAATAAACACAAACATACACACAAAACTCTAGCTTTCGCAACCAACGGTTGCCTCGTCAGGAAAGAGGGAAGGAGAAGGAAAGACAAAAGGATATGGGTTTTAAGGGAGAGGGTAAGGAGTCATTCCAATCCCGGGAGGGGAAAGACTTACCTTAGGGGGAAAAAAGGACAGGTATACACTCGCACACACACACATATCCATCCATACATACAAGACACAAGCAGACATTTGTAAAGGCAAAGAGTTTGAGCAGAGATGTCAGTCGGGACGGAAGTATAGATGCAAAGATGATGTTGAAAGACAGGTGAGGTATGAGCGGCGGCAGATTGAAATTAGGAATTAGCGGAGATTGAGGCCTGGCGGATAGCGAGAAGAGAGGATATGCTGAAGGGCAAGTTCCCATCTCCGGAGTTCTGACAGGTTGGTGTTAGTGGGAAGTATCCAGATAACCCGGACGGTGTAACACTGTGCCAAGATGTGCTGGCCGTGCACCAAGGCATGTTTAGCCACAGGGTGATCCTCATTACCAACAAACACTGTCTGCCTGTGTCCATTCATGCGAATGGACAGTCCATTCGCATGAATGGACACAGGCAGACAGTGTTTGTTGGTAATGAGGATCACCCTGTGGCTAAACATGCCTTGGTGCACGGCCAGCACATCTTGGCACAGTGTTACACCGTCCGGGTTATCTGGATACTTCCCACTAACACCAACCTGTCAGAACTCCGGAGATGGGAACTTGCCCTTCAGCATATCCTCTCTTCTCGCTATCCGCCAGGCCTCAATCTCCGCTAATTCCTAATTTCAATCTGCCGCCGCTCATACCTCACCTGTCTTTCAACATCATCTTTGCATCTATACTTCCGTCCCGACTGACATCTCTGCTCAAACTCTTTGCCTTTACAAATGTCTGCTTGTGTCTTGTATGTATGGATGGATATGTGTGTGTGTGCGAGTGTATACCTGTCCTTTTTTCCCCCTAAGGTAAGTCTTTCCCCTCCCGGGATTGGAATGACTCCTTACCCTCTCCCTTAAAACCCATATCCTTTTGTCTTTCCTTCTCCTTCCCTCTTTCCTGACGAGGCAACCGTTGGTTGCGAAAGCTAGAGTTTTGTGTGTATGTTTGTGTTTATTTGTGTGTCTATCGACCTGCCAGCGCTTTTGTTGGGTAAGTCTCATCATCTTTCTTTTTAAATATGTTTTTCCCACGTGGAATGTTTCCCTCTATTATATATATATATATATATATATATATATATATATATATATATATATATATATATATATATATATGAGCAAAATCACAGTTTGATCTCAGTTTAATTAAACAATGATAAAATAAACTTATTTGATATGAGTGAAAGCAGTATTTAACTAAACAATTATGACGTAAGCTTTCATTATATCATTCTGTTGCCACAGACAGGTGTTACCCCAGAGTAATGTCCCATTCTAGGCTAGGCATTAAATAATGCAGTTGCATCAGTTGCTAGTCAGCACAACTTATTATTGTGTTAGTTGAAGGAATAGTGGAAGACTAGGTATGGGCTCACAATTGTGAAATAATAACTAAATGGTGCAAAACAGTTTTATTTGTGTTTGGCGCACTTTATACATAGTTGCAACCACTCAGGGGATAATTTCATCCTACCAAATCCACCGGTTAGTCCCTCAGCCATTAGGGGTAAAACCCAATGGGACTCGGGGCAAGTAAGGCTAGCAACCTGCTTCCCTGGTACTTTAAATATGATGCTGGCAACAATCAGAGCAAAATGCCTCGGACCTTTGGAGGTGACGGAGTCCCACCTCTAACTGACAAACCAGGGACTCCTAAGATACGACTTGGCAAACAAGTGGTAATGAGATGGGGAGCTATTAATATCAATGGGGGCTACTCTAGAAAGAAGGTAGAGCTGGCAGAGGCTGCAAGTAAGATGTGGCTGGACGTTTTAGCTGTTAGTGACATTCGGGTAAGGGGTGAGAAAGAAGAGGAATTGGGAGAATACAAGGTCTACCTGTCACGAGTCAAAGCAGGAATAGCACAATGGGGTGTAGGGCTTTACATCAGGAAAGAAATGGAACCCAGTGTAGTTGCAATAAGGTATGTAAACGAACGACTGATGTGGATAGATTTGACAGTGTCTAGCAAGAAAATTAGGATTGTGTCAGTATATTCGCATTGTGAAGGGACAAATCAAGATAAGATGGATGGTTTTTATGAGGCACTCAGTGATGTAGTTGTTAGAGTAAAGGACAAGGACAGTGTTCTGCTCATGGGTGATTTTAACGCCAGGATTGGAAATCGAACAGAAGGGTATGAAAAGGTTATGGGTAAATTTGGAGAGGATATGGAGGCCAACAGGAATGGGAAACAACTCTTTGATTTCTGTGCCAGTATGGGCTTAGTAATCACAAACTCCTTTTTTAAACATAAGAACATTCACCGGTGTACTTGGGAAGGCAGGGGAACCAGATCTGTCATGACTCTTTAATAACAGATCAGGGATTCAGGAAGGCTGTGAGGGACACACGTGTATTCAGGGGATTCTTTGATGACACTGATCATTATTTAATCTGCAGTGAAATTGGGATTGTGAAGCCGAAAGTGTAGGAGGTCAGGTCCAAATGTAGGAGGATAAGAGTGGAGAAACTTCAGGATACGGAAATCAGGCACAAGTACATAACAGCAATCTCAGAAAGGTACCAGTTAGTTGAATGTAGTCAATTACAGTCATTGGAAAAGGAATGGACAAGGTACAGGGACACAGTACTAGAAGTGGCTAAAGAATGTCTTGGAACAGTAGTGTGTAAAAGTAGGATGAAGCAAACAGCTTGGTGGAATGATACAGTGAAGGCAGCCTGTAAAAGGAAAAAGAAGGCGTACCAAAAATGGCTACATACCAGAACCCAAGTTGACAGAGAAAGTTATGTTGAAGAAAGAAACAAAGCCAAACAGATAATTGCAGCATCCAAGAAGAAATCGTGGGAAGACTTCCGAAACAGGTTGGAGACGACGAGTCAAGCTGCTGGAAAACCATTCTGGAGAGTAATTAGCAGTCTTCGAAAGGGAGGTAAGAAGGAAATGACAAGTATTTTGGACAGGTCAGGAAAACTGCTGGTGAATCCTGTGGATGCCTTGGGCAGATGGAGGGAATATTTTGAAGAGTTGCTCAATGTAGGTGAGAATGCGATCAGTAATGTTTCAGATTTCGAAGTAGAATGGGATAGGAATGATGATGGAAATAGGATCACATTTGAGGAAGTGGAAAATATGGTCAATAGATTGCAGTGCAATAAAGCGGCTGGGGTGGATGAAATTAAGTCGGAACTCATCAAATACAGTGGGATGTCAGGTCTTAAATGGCTACACAGGATAATTGAAATGGCCTGGGAGTCGGGACAGGTTCCATCAGACTGGACAAAAGCAGTAATCACACCAATCTTTAAACATGGAAACAGAAAAGATTGTAACAACTACAGAGGTATCTCTTTAATCAGTGTTGTGGGTAAAATTTTCTCAGGTATTGTTGAAAGGAAAGTGCGAGTATTAGTTGAGGACCAATTGGATGAAAATCAGTGTGGGTTTAGGCCTCTTAGAGGTTGTCAGGACCAGATCTTTAGCTTACGGCAAATAATGGAGAAGTGTTATGAGTGGAACAGGGAATTGTATCTATGCTTTATAGATCTAGAAAAGGCATATGACCGGGTTCCTAGGAGGAAGTTATTGTCTGTTCTACAAGATTATGGAATAGGAGGCAAACTTTTGCAAGCAATTAAAGGTCTTTACATGGATAGTCAGGCAGCAGTTAGAGTTGACGGTAAATTGAGTTCATGGTTCAGAGTAGTTTCAGGGGTAAGACAAGGCTGCAACCTGTCTCCACTGTTGTTCATATTATTTATGGATCATATGTTGAAAAGAATAGACTGGCTGGGTGAGATTAAGATATGTGAACACAAAATAAGCAGTCTTGCATATGCGGATGACTTAGTTGTGATGGCAGATTCGATTGAAAGTTTGCAAAGTAATATTTCAGAGCTAGATCAGAAATGTAAGGACTATGGTATGAAGATTAGCATCTCCAAAACGAAAGTAATGTCAGTGGGAAAGAAATATAAACGGATTGAGTGCCAAATAGGAGGAACAAAGTTAGAACAGGTGGACAGTTTCAAGTACTTAGGATGCATATTCTCACAGGATGGCAACATAGTGAAAGAACTGGAAGCGAGGTGTAGCAAAGCTAATGCAGTGAGCGCTCAGCTACGATCTACTCTCTTCTGCAAGAAGGAAGTCAGTACCAAGACTAAGTTATCTGTGCACCGTTCAATCTTTCGACCAACTTTGTTGTATGGGAGCGAAAGCTGGGTGGATTCAGGTTACCTTATCAACAAGGTTGAGGTTACAGATATGAAAGTAGCTAGGATGATTGCAGGTACTAGTAGATGGGAACAATGGCAGGAGGGTGTCCACAATGAGGAAATCAAAGAAAAACTGGGAATGAACTCTATAGATGTAGCAGTCAGGGCGAACAGGCTTAGATGGTGGGGTCATGTTACACGCATGGGAGAAGCAAGGTTACCCAAGAGACTCATGGATTCAGCAGTAGAGGGTAGGAGGAGTCGGGGCAGACCGAGGAGAAGGTACCTGGATTCGGTTAAGAATGATTTTGAAGTAATAGGTTTAACATCAGAAGAGGCGCCAATGTTAGCACTGAATAGGGGATCATGGAGGAACTATATAAGGGGGGCTATGCTCCAGACTGAACGCTGAAAGGCATAATCAGTCTTAAATGACGATGATGATGATGATGATGATGAAACAGTTTTGTCCAAATTCCGTCACTTACAAAAATTTCACGCCAATTGGTGAATCATTATATGATGGACAGACAAAAGGTCATCAGTGTGAAATAGTACTATGTATATATATAAATCAGTTAACTGTAAATGTATTTATAACACTATTACTGGTGGTAAAACCTAGACTTTTTATTTTGGTACAGAAATTGAGCATTACTCAATGGTGTGCATCTTTCACATAGAACACTCACCTGACAGGCACACAAAAAGAAATGAAAACTTTGATAACTTTCAGATGAAATCTTTGATGAGCTAGAGTATGTAAACACTGTAATGCTGCAGAATGGGACCGTACATAGCGAACAGATCAACACCAAATGTTTTGGAGATGGTGATACCATTAAGTGATGTTATGTATACATATTCCATAAAATTTCAGTGTGGAAACTGGTTTATTTCAAAATATTGATTATTTCAAATTTGTTTCTAAGAAACATCAAAGCAAATTCTGTCATCAAAATCAAGCAAATTGATAAATTTCAGTAATAAATTTAATTATTTATTACTTTAACAATGTTGAAAATAACTGTTGACACTGATGTAAAATATAAATAGCCTACAAGTACAGTGGAGTCCATGAGGAATCAAAATTGCAATAATATAGGAAATTATGGGAAAGAGAGGAGGAGAAAATTAAGGAAATTCTGAGAAGAGATGCTAGGAGAGAATCACAGTGGAATGACAGAAATAGGAACTGAAGTAGAGTACATGAAAAGAGGAACAGATCATGGAAATGGAATACCAGAACATTTAACAACAGTAGATATGAGAATAGGGGCAATGGTCAGGTAAATTAGGGTTGTCCCTCCGGCAGCCTGTCAATTTGGGGCAAGAAAAAACAGACAGAAAAGATTATGAAAGGATGAGAAACTTTGGAGCATACAGGCAGCAAGACAAAGACTGATATGAAGTGAATACTCTATATTTTGATAGGAAATTTTGGAGCGCACAAACACTGTTATGCATAGAAAATTGGGATAAGTTACTCACAGTGTGGAAGTAAAACTAGATGTGAAATCATTAACAAATCTTTGCACTGTATCGAGTAACAAAGTTTTAGTGGGAGAAGATAGAACTGATAATTTTTTATGAATTTGGGTTACATAAGTTGCTGATTAAGGAGGCTGCAGATGTTGTTGTGTTTTTCAATCCAAGGACTGGTTTAATGCACCCTCTCCATGCTACCCTCTTCAGCTCCAAATAACTCCTGCAACCTACAATCGTTCTCAAGCTGCTTACTGTATTCATCTCTTAGTCTCCCTCTATGATTTTAACCCCCCCGCCCCACCACCATACATTAGTTATGTGTTCTACCCACCTAATCTTCACCATTCTTCTGTAGCACCACATTTCATAAGCTTCTATCCTCTTCTTGTCTAAACTGTTTATTGTCCATTTTTACTTCAATACATGACTACGTTCCATACAAACACTTTCAGAAAAGACTTCTTAACATTTAAATCTACACTCAAACTTAATAACTTTCTCTTCTTCAGAAATGTTTTTCTTGCTCTTGCATACATTGTATATCCTCTCTACTTTGACCATCATTAGTTATTTTGCTCCCCAAATAGCAAACTCATCTACTACTTTAAATGTCTCATTCCCAATTCAAATTACCTCAGCATAACCTGATTTAATTTGAATACATTCCATTATCCTTGTTTTGGTTTTGTTCATGTTCATCTTATATCCTCCTTTCAAGATGTTGCCCATTCTGTTCAATGTTCTTCCAGTCCTTTGCTGTCTTTGACAGAATTACAAAGTTATCAGCAAACCTCAAAGTTTTTATTTCTTCTCTCTGAACTTTTGATTCCTGTTTCATATTTTTATTTCATTTTCTTTACTGGTTGCTCAATGTACAGTTGAATAACATCAAGGCTGGGCTATAACCCTGTCAGACTCCTTTCTCATCCACTGCTTCCCTTTCATGCCCCTCGACTCTTTATAACTGCCATCTAAACAGCCTACTTACATAAAGAAAACATAAACAGCCTACTTACATAAAGAAAACATAAACAGCCTACTTACATAGCCCCCATGCTCCCCACAAAAAAATTTTACAAATTGTTTTGGGCATTGGGCAATACATATTTGTTAAAATTTTTCATAATCTTAATTACAATAACAAAGAAATCAAATGCACACACTTATTGATACAATGTTGGTCAAAAGCTAAAATTTTCTCACAGTCCATAAAGATAGTCCTGATGATTCATCATAATAGTAATTACAGTTTTTTTTTTTTCACAAAGTCTCATTAGTAAAAGAAATTGCACACAGAAGTAGTGGATTTCCATGCAGTCTTGAAGAAGTAGTGTTGTCCTTCCAACTGAAAGACAGTGCTGACTCTTGACACGCTGACAGGTAATGGGCCACAACAGAGCAAACCCACAGCAGAGTCATTCGATGTTTTGAAGAAGATTGGTAGGTAGGTCATCACAGAGTAGACCCACTGTAGTCCTGGTAGAGATTACTGTATTGGTGGGCCACCAGAGGTGCAGACCCACTGTAGTCCTTGTAAAGATAATGGTACTGATGGGCCATCAAAGATGCAGACCCACTGTAGTCCTTGTGGAGATGGCCAGCAGCCATCTGTTGTGACTGTGCAGGTGCACAATCACCATCGAAGAGTCTTGCGGAGAATATAGCAAGTCCATAACCACCACTTGTGCACTCACAAAGTTTTTGGAATTGTCCTTAGAACCAGCAATGCTGTTATCCAGTCCCTTGCTGAATTATTAACACACGTGCAAACACTAACAGTCCCTACTTCTCACATAGTGTCCATATAGTATGACCAACAGAAACGTGTGCAGTGAAATGGAACTTACAAGTTACTTAAGTTGATGAACTGCTGTCAATTACAATTTTTATAACATAAGAATACAATTACAAAGGTACAAAATACATCATTAAAGAACATAACAACACAGATAACATTTGTAGTAATACAGGCTTTACAAAAGAATAGAAATAACATATACATCAGTGTTACAGGAATTATGACATAAGTAAATACATAAAAAATCAGAATAACTTTTGAAACATCAACTTTACACATGAGCATTAAAACAAAACAGAATAAATAATGTCTAAGCATATTTACAAGGTAAATAACATATTATTAATGCCAATTATATTTGAGGATAACAGTATTCCTCATCATAGTGAATGTAGCTTAGTATTAGAAGAAGAAAAAATTCTATGAAACTACACAGAGACAGGAAGAAAACAAATACACACGGGTACACAAACACATAGTGGGATAACACAAAAGGAAAGGACAGGGTTCGTTTTCAGTGTAACATTTGGTACTGCAGTCCAACCCAAAACTTCATTCCATATGTCGTCCCTCTTATTTCAACATTTGCTCCAGCCAAAAAAACATCCTATCCAAGCATTCTTTCTGTATTCTGTTCACATCCTCTTTCAAAAATAGTTTTTCTCCACTGTGCACTACTTTTTTGGCCAAACTATTTTCTTATAGCTTCTTAATGCCTTTCTTCCAATTCATCGTAGTTAGTTTCTTATATAGTCTACCCCTTGTTAAGCTAACTTAAATCTACTGAGCTCGGATGCTAAACTAAGGGACGAGGCAATGCAGCAACACAAAACAATTAACACAAACAGCAATGCAAGCAGCAGTAAATCTAAATTAACAGATAAAATGCAAAATTACAACTAATATGAGCCAATGTGCAGCAACAAGAAAAATAAATCAGTAGTAAAACTGGCTTAACAGCGTAATACAAAGTCAAATTCAGTAACACTATGCCTGGCAAACAGCAGTAACTTATACCTAAACATGACAAAGCTCAAGCAGAAAAAAACATTACACTAAAGACAATAATGCAGACAAGGGAAATGTATATTCACATCTTAATGTCTATGTAATTAAAGTGGTGCACCACAACTTATTCTACGAAAAATATTACCAAGTACTTGAAAAGAAAATTATAGATGCAGTTACTGTTATTAGTCCCTTGTTATTGTTCTCTCCATTCCAAGAGCTCCTTTTTCGAAGAATGTGGATCAGAAAATAATTATTTAATAAATCTGTTGACAGAAAGTGTTCACATTAGCAGAGGCATTTAAGTTTATTTTATAAAACCAATGCTGCAACACAGCTGGAAAACAGGTATCAAATGAAATAAGCAATTACGCAAACCAAAGCATAAAAACATCATTCAATAGCTATGTGGCATTTCGTAAGTCAGTAGCTCTCAACTTTCGTAGAAAGACACTTGTCATAATCAGGTGTGCAGATGTACGAATATTTCCCATCAATTCATAAGCATTTCAGTAATTAGCACAAAGTACGAGTAATCATATGTTTTCAAGTAATGAGCGTGTCATATTTGCGATGCTTTCTACAAAGGAATGTCAATAGTGAGGTTAATGGTCTCTTTTTTTTTTCTCCACCTCTGCCTCTGAAAGGCGCACACACTAATGGCTTTCTTTTGTCAGACGACTACCTCTCAGCTGGGCGCCCAAAACGCATTACGTCAAAGTCACTTACCTTTCTTACTGAAATATTTATGACAGCAGTTTCCGCTACAGTGGCAGTCTCATATAAAAAAATTTCACCGGTCGAGAATTTACGTTGCAAATGTGTAGAAACAAAATCCTATGAATATAACAGTGTTCAAAACGTTTTCGTCGGCATTGTGATGCATTTACACATATACACACATTTCATAACTCTTAAAGTACGATTCTTGGTTTCCAACAACCTTATTCACAAACCAGAGTCCCTAACCACTACTCATTATTCCTTACCTTATTATACATATACATATTCGTCGACACTTCTTCAATATTTCATCACAACAGATATGTAGCATAATCAAATAACTCATATAGCATCAGCTTATTGATCCTAAACATACCTCAGCAGCGTAATACACATAGTCATCGTAATAATAACATCATAACACCTCAGTCAACTCTCAAAAACGTCGTAGCTTTCTGCAATAATTAAAAAAAATTCTCTGCTCATTTCAAAAGTGTCATCTACCTCAAACGTTCTTTAAAAATCATGATCCCATACCAAATATATCATTCAAAGCTCTCATAGTATCACAATGGTTCTGACAAAATATGAACAATTCACACAGTACAGACAAAATACAGTTTCATGTGTCACTGATGTAAAAAAAAGTTTATCTCTCAGTTAAATGATCAGATAGCTGTGTAATTTATGTGTTAGAGAAATATGGTACCGATGTGTAAAGTTGTATAAGCAAATACCATATTAGCTAGGGCTCCTTGTGCTTGCCAAACACATGATACACAAAGTAAGCGTGTACCCCCCTGAGGATTATTGTAATTATACCCTCAGGCGTTACAGATTACAAGAATGGAATGAAATGTATTACAGAAAACCTTTGTATCATTGTACTTCAAATATCTTTAAAAAATGAATGTTTTAAGTACAAAATTAATCACTCAAATACGTGTACTGTAGCGCTAAATGTGCGTCTTGCTGTAAGATAATCTCTGTGGAAGTGTCATAGTTATTGTCCTCCGAAAGCTAAGTTCTGCAGAAGTCAATGTACTTACTTCATGATAAACAAAAGTGAAATGCTTTGCGTATAGATATCTTAGTTATTACGCTTATTGTTGTGATGAAGAAATTAGTGTGCTGTAACGTATTGTTGTGCTACGGAAAAGGCTGTCTCATTGTAGCTATACCACAAAAGTTACTACTAAAACATTTTTTACCTTACAGAAGAATTCAGAAAAACTGTGCAGATATAAAACAGATACACCGCAAAAGCAACATTGTAAACTGTCACTCATTAGTAACGTCGTGATATAATCTTGTAGCTGTCACATAAACTAACCACTGTGTCATCTGGGATCTCTCAGAAAGTACTTTAATTCAGAATGTATTTTCAAGTACGCCAAAATGTTGCATTAAAATCTCATTAGCAGTACTGGTAAATGTTCTAAGTATGTGAGCCTTATAGTCGTTACGTAATCATGCAACTAACAAGCAAGAATGTACACACACAATAACACTGTGTCATCTGTTCGCAATAACAATGCATTCGTAATTTCTGTTTAAATAAGTTCTCTTGGTTCTTGAGTGGATATTGAACTTCAAACATTGTTGCATGTTAACAGATTCTAAGTCTGACAAAGCATACTGGTAATGTAAAGTGAAAAGTTATATGCCAAAGACAAAGTTAAAAGGCAGATTATCTTTCAATAAACGGTTTCACATGTGAAATGTGGTGTAAACCTTTACTCTTCCTAGTACGCAGAGGTTCAACTTGAACGGAATTATCATGCGGTATACGTCGGTGAGGAATGCTAAAATTTTTCTCAAGGTTAGCGTCTATGTTATTTTTCTCTGAGCCAGCCGGCGCACGCGGCAGCCTGCGGTGCGAGTCATTGTCTGTTCCTTTGTTGGCGCGCGTCGTTATTGAGATTAGGAGACCTAGCTTCTACAAATTCACGTTGTCGAAAGTGCCCTGCTCTATTTCAATTCCGTCAGTTCTGATAAAATTCAGGTCTGTCGTTATGATTATATCGTTTGTTGTCATGTCGGTAGATCCCACAGTTTCTTTCTTGTCGGTCACGTCGTGGAGAATTTCTCCCTGAATCGTAACTGCCCGCTGAACTGTTGCGTCTGAAATTATTCTGTCTCCGTTGATAATAATAGTTCTGGTTACCATATTGTCTGTTTCTATGATTGTCTCTATCATATTCATTACTACGGAAATGCGATCTTTCTCTGTAACTATTACTCTGCCAGTGGTTGTCATACGGTGGTGTCTGTTTTGGTCACGATTTGTGTTGTGAGAATAGCCTTGTCGTGTCCAGTTATTATTTCTGTCGTCACGGAATTGAGACGGATGTGACCTGTAGTGATTGTTTCCCTGTTTTCGCATACCGCGACTGTCTGTGTCAATTTCTAATTGTTGTAAGAGTCCCTGAAAAGCTTCAATGTCGTCTTTGCAACGTCCTGCTAAAATAATATGTCGTAAATGTTCAGGCAGTTTGATTAAGCAAATGCGGATGAGTTCTGAGGGGCTGTATGGGTTTGAAAGATACTGATTCTTATGCAACATGTCTTCAAAATATTTCATAAGACTGGAAAATTCAGATTGTTCGAAACATTTCATCATTATGATGCTATGTTTTACTCGGTCTTGTGTAGCTTGAGACCAATACGCTGAGAGGAAGGCATGATAAAATTCTCCCTCACTGTGACAATAGTGAATGACCGATCGCATTCTTACAGCTGGTTCATTCTCCAAGTAGCCACACATAAATTCTAATCTGTGCTCGAATGACCAGTTGGGAGGAAAACAATGAGAGAATTGATGGAGCCACGCTTGTGGATGAATGTCGTTGGCAGAGTTCTTAAACGTTTTGAATTTACGTGTAGTAATGAACAGCTTATAATCAAAATCATCATGTCGGCGAGTCGCATGTCGGTCATTGTTACGTCGTTTCGGCGGTTCCATCTCAAAATTTGTTGTACCTTGCCAATTTCTTTCATAATTTCCGAAGTGCCCTGTGTTATTATTTTGTGGCTGTTCCGTATTTCTATGTCCCTCTTCCCGTATTGGAGCGCGAGTGTCCTCTGAAATACGTAATTCTTGTATTACCTGTGTCAGCTGATCTTGTACTTCCCGGATTTCTCTTTGATGTTGCGTATTAATTTGATTCAGATTTTGTTTCAGTTTCCTAATTTGTTCGCACTCTTCTGTGTCATTAAAGACTACCGGTTTTGTGTCATTCAGATTATCATCTACCTTCGTAGATAAGTTAGTGACCTGATCCGAAAGTTCGGCTACTTTCTCCGATAGTGATCACATTTCCTCAGTGTGTCTTTCTGAACCAATTTTCAGAGTATCTACTGTATCCTTTAAGTTTTCTTGAGTTTTTGCAAGTTGCGTAACCGAATCGGTAGATGCAACTGAGTCAATTTTAGCTTGCAAGGTCTCATGATTTTCATGAACAATAGTTTGCAGTTCTTTTATGGCTGCTTCGTGATTCTGTAATGCATTTTCATGCCGCGAAAAAATAGGTTGAAAATGCTCACAAATTTGTGTTTTTACGTCATTACAGACTTTTTGACATTTCGATTCAATGTTATGTAACTCAGTAGTTAAATCTTCACGTGCTTGTTCAAGTGTGGTGTCTAACTTTTGAAGCTTTTGCTGTGTTTGTCTCTGATTTTGTTCCATTGTGTCTAACGTTTTAAGATTTTGTTCCACTGTGTCTAACTGTTGCTGTGTTTGTCTCTGGTGTTGTTCTATTGTGTCTAACTTTTGAAGCTTTTGTCCTATTTGTTGCATTAATTGTAATAACAATGCACTGGTGTCTGAAACATGTTCCTCAGTGCTTTTCGGCAGTGAATTTGCACCGGCAACATTCACATTTTGACAAGCAGAAAATGTGTCTTGACTTATTTGAGAAAAGGGTGAGGACGTAAAACCTGAATCTACAGTAGTTGCAAGATTGTGACCTGTCATTTCGGATTCCTGAGGCAAGCTGTTGCCGACCGATCGATCGATAATGCTTCCCTGTTCACTAATTGTTTCACTGTCTACACCATTATTTGCCGCCCGCTCCATTTCCCTATGAACAATTACCAAATTACTACTCTGAACATTAGTTACTTCATAACACGGTGGCGCTAACACACTGCTTTCGTCTTCACTGTCATTTCTCAGTTTACTTTGGAGCCTAGTATTACGTTTTTCACACGCCATTATTGTCACAATATTTCACACGATAACACAAAAAGACACAATTTGAAGAGCAAAAATAAGAGAACACATTAACATAGAACTGAAAATAATATCTAGTTAATTGCAAGCGCAGCTGCGAAATACTTGGTGCAAATCTACATGCATGCCACAACTGTTTTACTGTGCAACAATGAAAAACCACAACTACCAAGGAAATTCTCTCTATAATTACGCGCTAGCAATAAACAAAAGCTACACTAAATACACAAACTACAAGAAAAAATCAGAAGATTCCAGTGAGGTATCCTGGGCTAAGGGTCGACATATAAAACGTCCCCTTTGAAAAATTTATACAAGACTGTGCTTAACCTGACAGACTGTGCTTAAACTGACAGACTGTGCTTAACCTAACACACAATATTTTTAGCGCAACGCAATCTGACTATCAAAAATCCCTACAAAAGAATGGCCCTGACAAACATTAAACTATACCTTTCACAAATCACTTACCTCACAAAAATCTTCATTACTCGAACTACTGCAATACAGCGAGCGCCACTACTGTCAGCTAAATAAAAGATTCAAACTACAGAAGGCACTAACTACTGATAGGGATAGTTAGCAAATGAAAGATTTTAATAGAGAACAAACAATGTATTTACCTTAATATCATCAAAAGTCATAATATATGTAATTTCAAAACTCTGCCATTTCCTTCCACACATCCACCACTGCTGGCGGCTCACCTCCAACTGCGCAACGCTACGCGCTGTACACATCCAGCTGCCGCTGCCCAACACTACAATGGCAGACAACAATGCAAACTAGCCACAGACTGCACACAGCACAGCCAGTGATTTTCATATAGCGCTACGTAACGTTGCCAATAAGAAAACATAAACAGCCTACTTACATAAAGAAAACATAAACAGACTACTTACATAAAGAAAACATAAACAGCCTACTTACATAAAGAAAACATAAACAGCCTACTTACACCATAATCTATCTTCTAAGAGAAGTCATTGGTCAGTATTGGCTCGCTTGTTCCTACATTTTGCCAGAATGAAAACTAGTCTTCCCTGAGGTCAGCTTGTACCAGGTTTTTCATTCTTCTGTGGAAGTATTTTGCAACCGTGAGTTATTAAACTACACTACTGGCCATTAAAATTGCTACACCATGAAGATGATGTGCTACAGACATGAAATGTAACTGACAGGAAGAAGATGCTGCGATATACAAATGATTAGCTTTTCAGAGCATTCACACAAGGTTGACGCCTTTGGTGACACCGACAATGTGCTGACAAGAGAAAAGTTTCCAACCAATTTCTCATACACAAACAGCAGTTGACCAGCATTGCCTGGTGAAATGTTGTTGTGATGCCTCATGTAAGGAGGAGAAATGTGTACCATCATGTTTCCGACTTTGATAAAGGTTGGATTGTAGCCTATCGCGATTGCAGTTTATCATATCGTGACATTGCTGCTCGCACTGATCGAGATCCAATGACTGTTAGCAGGATATGAAATTGGTGGGTTCAGGAGGGTAATATGGAATGCTGTTCTGGATCCCAATGGCCTCATATCATTAGCAGTCGAGATGACAGACATCTTATCCGCATGGCTGTAATGAATCATACAGCCACATCTCGATCCCTGAGTCAACAGATGGGGACATTTGCAAGACAACACCCATCTGCTTGAACAATTCAATGACATTTGCAGCAGCATGGACTATCAGCTCGGAGACCATGGCTGCAATTACCCTTGATGCCGCATCACAGGCAGGAGCACCTGCAGTGGTGTACTCAATGACAAACCTGGGTGCATGAATGGCAAAACATCATTTTTTTGAATGAATTCAGGTCCTGTTTACAGCATCCTGATGGTCGCATCTGTGTTTGGTGACATCGCGGTAAACACAATCTGGAAGCGTGTATTCATCATCACCATACTGGATCACCCGGTATGATGGTATGGGGTGCCATTGGTTACACATCTCGGTCACCTCTTGTTCACACTGACGGCACTTTGAACAGTGGGCATTACATTTCAGATGTGTTACAACCCGTGGCTCTACCCTTCATTTGATCCATGCAAAACCCTACATTTCAGCAGGATAATGCATGACCGCATGTTGCTGGTCCTGTACGGGCCTTTCTGGATACAGAAAATGTTCAACTGCGACCCTGGCCAGCACATTCTCCAGATCACTACCAATTGAAAACATCTGGTCAATGGTGGTCGAGCAACTGACTCATCACAATACTCCAGTCACTAATCTTGATTAACTGTGGTATCGTGTTGAAGCTGAATGGGCAGCGGTACCTGTACACACCATCCAAGCTCTGTTTGACTCAATGCCCAGGCGTATCAAGGCCATTATTACGGCCAGAGGTGGTTGTTCCGGGTACTGATTTGTCAGGATCTATGCACCCAAATTGCGTGAAAATGTAATCACATGTCAGTTCTAGTACAATATATTTGTCCAATGAATACCCGTTTATTATCTGCATTTCTTCTTGGTGTAGGAATTTTAATGGCCAGTAGTGATAGTTTGGTAATATTTACATCTTTCTGCACCTGCTTTCTTTGGAATTGGGATATATTCTTCTTGAAGTCTGAGGGTATTTCACCTGTCTCTTAGTACTAGTTTTTCAACTGAGCTCATGATGTGCCTATAGCTCCTTCTCTTTTCTCCAAAGGCCTCTTTAATTTTCCTGTAGGTGGTATCTATCTTTCCCCTAAATCCTTACATTTGTTCTGTAGCCATTACTGCTTAGCCATTTTACACTTCCTATCAATATCATTTTTGAGACTTTCGTATTACCTTTCACCTGCTTAATTTACTGCATTTTATATTTCCCCTTTCATCATTTAAATTCAAAATCTCCTCTCTTATCAAACGAGTTCTCCTTAGGCCTGTTTTTTTACCTATTTGATTCCTCTATTGCCTTCGCTATATCATCTCTCAATGCTACCCGTTTCTCTTCTACTGTATTCCTTTCCCCTGTCTTGCCAATTGTTGCCTGAGCTCCTTCTGATACTCTCAGCAACCTCTGGTTCTTTCAATTTATCCAGATCCCATCTCCTTAATTTCCTATCTTTTTGGAATTTCTTCAGTTTTCAACTATAATTTACGACAAGGAAATGAGTGAAGGTTTGACATCTTGTTCCAAAATCTCTGTCCTACCACTATATAATCAATTTGAAACCTTCCAGTATCACCAGGTCTCTTCTGCATGTACAACCTTCATTCACAGTTCTTAAACCAGGTGTTGGTGATAATTAAATTTTTCCTACTATTGAATTCCAGTCACAAATCACTATTAAATTTTCATTTTCCTTAACTATCTGAATAATTTTTCTTATGTCATCATACATTTCTTCAGTCTCTTCATCATCTGCAGAGCTATCTTGAATATAAATTGTACTGCTGTGCTAGGTGAGAGCTTTCTGTCTGTCTTGACTACAATAATGTGTTCACAAAGTTGTACATAGTACAAGGGTTGCCCAGAAATAAATGCACCACATTTTTTCCTTCAACAATTCTTTTTTGAACATAATGAGAATTACACACACAAAAGAATGGTGTTTTATCTACACACCCTATTTTTCCACACAATCTCCATCCCGTTCTATTGCCTTCCTGCAGTGTGAAACAAGGGCGTGTATGCCCTGTTGGAACCAATCCTTGTACTGGCGGCAGAGCCATTGCTTCACTGTGTGAATCACATCCACACTGTCCTCAAAATGTCTTCCATGAATGGCATCCTTCAATGGCCCAAAACAAGTGGAAGTCTGAGGGGCCAGGTCAGGGTTGTCAGGTACGACTTCTATGGATGGTCTCTCCGACCACTGTAAATTGTGGAGCTCTGACGAACTGCCTGCTGATGACCTCACCCTCCATGCCCAGCAACTAACTGTGTTTCTGTTGACAGCAGATGCTCCATAGATTTTGCGTAAGTGTTTGTGAATATTCCCCACAGTTTCTTTCTCTGCAGTGAGAAATTCAATGGCAGCACATTGCTTGTAACGTGCATCACCTACAGACACCATTTTGAAACAGTCCTGCAGCTTAGATTTCTGTCAAAAGTGACAGAAACTTGGTGCGCTCACTCAGGAGACTTCAGATAATGCATACATAACAATTTCGTATTTGTATCATTATTTTCAGCTAAGGAAAAAAATGTGGTGCCTTACTTTCTGGGTGACCTTCACAGCTTATCCGCTGAGCCATGCACGGCTTGTGTTCATGCCATTTATTGTTTGTCATCTATTACTGTACTGCTGCCTCATTTCCTTATTCCATTTACTGGCATCACTAACTTCCTGCCTCACTTGCCCATGAGCAGCAGCAGCAGCAGCGCATATCGATAAGTACACTGTTGTACCATCTCTGGAGCGACTGATAGTATTTCTGGGTCCTCGTTTTCTGGCAGTCGGTTGGAGATGGACCAGCAGTGCAGTCGGGATGCAGCAGTAGTGAAGTCGGGGATGGAGTGCCGGTGAGGCGCCAACAGCCAGTGCTCGCCGACCACTGGCGACACACATGAACTGTCCGATGGAGGGAGATTGGAACGGGACAACTGTTGGTTGGTTGTTCAGTTTATCATCTCATCAGGCAATGTATATTTTGTCCTTTCACCATTTCCGGGCCTGGGCAGTTGGTCGGTTGGCGTGGAGCAGTGAGGAAATCTCCACGGCGCATAGTTTGGTCGGGGCCACTGGCTGCATGTAAGTGTGGTAGGAATGTGTAGTACAGTTCCCATTGCTACAAGGTCTGTGGCTCACCGATCCTGGACACGAAAGTGGAGTTTCGACTTAATCTACCAGCAAGTCATGACGGGTCACATTGTGTCATTTGGATTTCATTGTCAGCTGTTAAGACATTCCTGCGAGTAACGTGTGTTTTCAAGTTGGCAAATTTTAGCCACCCTTCAGTGGAGTTCAACTGTACTTGGTTATTTTGAATTAAAGTGCGCCAGTGGAATCTTCTGCCTTGTGGCCGTGATCATTCCGGTTACCTGCCCTGGCCATTGGCATAAATTCAGGCAGTGCATTTTCCTCATCATGTTGTTGCTGTCCAGCATGGTCTGTAGTTTGACAGCTCAATGTATAATTGGTTGTGGGCGCCAATACTTTCTACATTGTTCCATTGATCTCCCCGTTGTGTGCTGGTCAGGTGGAGTGGAAGTTATCTCGTCGGTGAGTCCACTGACTGTCTGTTGGTTGGGTTGTAGTCAGATTGAGAATGGTTGGGCCATCTGCCTGTCTCACCTAAGTGAGGGTTAGTGTTTGAATTCCAGGCCGACCCTCAGAAACTTGAGTGCCATTTGGTGTACTGCCTTTTCTTATTTGTTATTGTTGTTTGTATTTGTATGGCTTCTAGCCAATTTTTAAATTAAGGTTGTTTTGCCCTTAAGGTGTAAGTTTGTTTGGACCTTCAGCCTAATTTAAAGAACTGTTTTAAGTTAAGGCCTTTGGCCTTTTAAAAATTTATTTTGGTTTGAGTCTTAAGTGATGTGTCTTCAGCCAATTTTTAAATTAGTTTTACTCTTAAGGTGTCAGGCTGTTTGGGCCTTCAGCCTAATTAAAAAACTGTTTTAATATAAGGCTTTTTGGCCTTTTAAAAATTTATTTTGGTTTGAGTCTTAAGTGGCGGGCCTTCAGCCAATTTTTAAATTAAAGTTGTTTTGCTCTTAAGGTGCCAGATTGTTTGGGCCTTCAGCCTAATTGAAAGAACTGATTTAAGATAAGGCCTTCTGTCTTTTTCTTTTCTGAATTTGGTTTGAGCCTTAAGTTATTGGCTTTTAGCCAATTTTAAATTAAAGTGGTCTTGCCCTTAAGGCTCATTCAGCCAGTAATTAAGTTCCAAAAATTAATGCTGTATTCTTTCTTTAAATTTTCTTGGCTCTTATGTTGTTTGGTCAAGTAAATAAAGTTGTATGTTTGAGTGTAAATGACAGCTGCTTATTTTGGCTCCTTTCCACAATTTAAACTACCTATCCTGTCCTGGAGGTTTAGCAGGGCATCTCAGCCGAATTCCTAATTTCTTATTCATTATTAAACCTACTCCTGCATTACTCCCTATTTAATTTAGTGTTTATAACCCTATATTCAGCTGACCAGAAGTCCTATACCACCTGAAATTGAACTTCACTAATTCCTAGTAGTAGCAGTGACCTGGATAAAATAGGAGCAGAAACCGGGCACGTGAATGTGGGGTTTGTGGAGGACTTTCAGCGCCATCATCAGCCCTGGGTAAACACTGCTGTAAGGTGTGTTAACACTGAGCTGAATAGGATGCTCCAGACACCCGCAAAGTCTCACATGAGTGTTGTTCCAGTTGATGCTATTGGTAGGTGGGGTTACACTACACATGGCCTGCACCTTAATAGTAAGGGGAAAGATAAGTTAGCTTCTCTATTAGCAGATACTGTAAGGGGGGCCACAGTCACACAAGGGGTGATCCCTGTGGTTATTGGGACCAGGCAGACAGGTTTTTTAGGTTAAAACCACATTCCAGACAGACAACAATCTAGGAAAATAGAAGAAAAGAAACTTCATGCACAGCAAATATGGATAAAGCTAAGGGCGGTATTAATTTACTTCACCAAAATATCAGGGGAATAAAAAATAAAGTAGATGAGCTCATAATGTGTTTAGATGACCTCAAAAATAAGAATGAGTTTGATATACTTTGTCTGTCTGAACATCATGTAACGGTGGGGATGGAAAATGTCAGTATAAATAGGTATAATTTAGCATCTTACACTTGTAGATCTATTATGGGTAAAGGAGGAGTTGCCATTTTCATAAAACAGGGGTATGGATACAGAAATGTTGAAGCAAGCAAATTTTGTGTTGATATTAGAAACAGTGCACAGGTCTCCACTAGGAGATTGGGAGCTATTCATAAAAAAGTTTGACTCCCTATTATGCTGTCTGTCAGACAAAAAGAAGAAGTTATTAATCTGTGATGATTTCAGTGTAAACTTTCTAAGCAATTCTGACAGGGAAAGTGAACTAGAAGTGTTGTTAACTACATATAACGTAGAATCAGTGACCAATTTCCCTACATGTATAGCTCAGGACAGTAGTACTCTAATAGATAATGTATTTGTACAGCAAGAGGATGTATTTCAAACACATGCTTTCCCTGTGGTATATGATGCACAACTGATTAACGGGGACTGATGACCTTCGCTGTTTAGTCCCCCTTAAACATCCCAACAACAACCAACTGATTAACTTACAAAACCTAACAGGGCGTACACTTCAGAAACCATTAAGTAAAAGTGTGAGGGTGCTCAACCCGGTATCTATAGATTACTTCAGAGGAAGTTTAGGAAACGTAAACTGGGAAGATGTATATAATGAGCCAAATGCTAATAATAAATGCAGCACATTTCTTGATAAATTTATATCCCTTTTTGAACATTGTTTTCCAAAGAAAATTACTAAATGTAACACCACAAAGTTTTCAAAGAAACCTTGGATTACTACAGGTATTAAAGTGTCTTCAGAAAGAAAAAGAAAACTGAATGAGACAGCAAGAATAGTAAAGATCCAGAAGTAGTTTCACACTATAAAAATTATTGTAACATACTGAGAAAAGTTGTAAGTAAATCAAGAAATATGTATGTTAGAGAAGAAATTAACAACTCCAACAATAAAATCAAATCAGTATGGAATGTTGTTAGAAGGGAGAAAGGAAAAGTAACCACTGGGGTAGGTAGTATTACTGTTAAAGAGAATGAGACCATCTTAACCAACAGCACACAGGTAGCCAATGAGATTTTCACTCTGCAGCGGAGTGTGCGCTGATATGAAACTTCCTGGCAGGTTCGCAGGATAGCTTCTGTAAAGTTTGGAAGGTAGGAGACGAGATACTGGCAGAAGTAAAGCTGTGAGGACCGGGTGTGACTCATGCTTCGGTAGCTCAGATGGTAGAGCACTTGCCCGCAAAAGGCAAAGGTCCCGAGTTCGAGTCTCGGTCGGGCATACAGTTTTAATCTGCCAGGAAGTTTCAGGTAGCCAATGTATTTAACAATCACTTCTTAAGTGTAGGAGAAATAATTGGTGAGAATTGTTCAAAAGAAAAAGCCAGGAAGTACATGGAAGAGTCACTTTTGCAAAATTTTAGTCAGCTTAAGTCTCATCTAACAACCTCTTGTGAAATAAGGAAAATTATTAACTCTTTGAAAAATAAATGTTCTATTGGAGTAGATGACATCTCTAACAAGTTATTAAAACAATGTGGAGCAATTACAGCTGATGTTTTGAGTCACATATGTACTGCATCACTAACTCAGGGTATTTTTCCACACAGGTTAAAATATGACATTGTCAGGCCTCTCTACAAAAAGGGGGAAACCACAGATGTCAATAATTACTGGCCAGTACCCTTGCTTACAGCATTTTCAAAAATCTTTGAGAAAGTAATGTACTCAAGTGTGGTTAGCCATTGCAGCAGTAATGGGATACTTAGTAAATCACAGTTCGGAATTCATAAATGACACTGAGACAGCAATATACAATTTCACTGTCCACATAATAGAGTCTTTAAATAGTAAAATGTCACCAGTAGTAATATTCTGTGACTTATCCAAAGCATTTGATTGTGTGAACCATGACATTATGTTAGAGAAATTACAATTCTATGGTATAAATGGAACAGCATATGAGTGGTTTAAGTCATATCTACAGAACAGGAAGCAAAAAGTCTCTTTATATACTTCAAGTGATTCAAAGGAGTTTGCCACTTCATCTAACTGGGGTGAAATTACATTAAGTGTTCCACAAGGATCTATCATGGTTCCCCTCCTGTTCTTAATATGTGTGAATGACCACCCTTCTTACGTGAAACAAGATGCTGAACTGACACTGTTTGCTGATGATACAAGCATAATAATTAATGCAGTAAAAGAAAGTCTGATAGAAAATGATACAAATAAGATCTTTGGAAAAGTTATTAATTGGTTTTCTATTAATGTGCTTGCTCTGAACTTTGAAAAACCACAGTACATCCAATTTTCTGCTGCAAAAGTATAATTCCTTCAATAAACATAACACATCAAAAGAAGTCAGTAGCCAGGGTAGAGAACACTAAGTTTTTGGGTGTACATATAAATGAGAATCTTAATTGGAAAAGTCATATTTTGGATCTCCTAAAGTGACTAGGTTCAGCAACTTTTGCAATCAGAATAATTGCCAGTTTTGAGGATGTATAAATTAGTAGGCTAACATACTTTGCATACTTCCACTCTCTGATGTCATACGGAATAATATTCTGGGGCAACTCTACACTTCAGCAAAAGGTATCCACTGCTCAAAAGAAAGTAGTTAGAATAATGTGTGGGGTTCATAGTCGCACAGCTTGTAGGCATCTGTCTAAAAGGTTAGGAATTCTTACAACTGCTTCGCAGTACATTTACCCAGTAATAAAATTTTTTCTCAACAACATAGACCAGTTTAAAATCAACAGCGACATTCATGATTACAATACCAGGAAAAAGAAAGACCTACACTATCCTTTACTTAACGTATCTTTGGCACAGAAAGGGGTAAAATATGCTGCTATAAAACTTTTTGATAAATTACCAGATGAAATAAAATGTCTGACAGACAGCAGTAATACTTTCAAAAACAAATTGAAATCATACCTCCTTGACAACTCCTTCTATACCATAGATGAATTCTTGAATATGAGTTAATAAATCTGGAGATATATGCATTTTGTGCCATTTAAGGAAATGGGATAGATAACAGAAATATTTGGGTATAACACTATAACACGTAAAAAAAAATAAAAAAGTAAAACCTTGTTTCCTGTGTGCATTTCTTATGCATTTGACACGTGCCACATCATTCCGGTTTTGATTAATGGATCACGTAATTAACTAACTAACCTACAATATTTAACTGTAGCTATCGATTTCCCTTACCCCTTCTCCAATTTTATAACGTACATCTACATCTACATCTACATTTATACTCCGCAAGCCACCCAACGGTGTGTGGCGGAGGGCACTTTACGTGCCATTGTCATTATCTCCCTTTCCTGTTCCAGTCGCGTATGGTTCGCGGGAAGAACGACTGTCTGAAAGCCTCTGTGCGCGCTCTAATCTCTCTAATTTTACATTCGTGATCTCCTCGGGAGGTATAAGTAGGGGGAAGCAATATATTCGATACCTCATCCAGAAACGCACCCTCTCGAAACCTGGCGAGCAAGCTACACCGCGATGCAGAGCGCCTCTCTTGCAGAGTCTGCCACTTGAGTTTGTTAAACATCTCCGTAACGCTATCACGGTTACCAAATAACCCTGTGACGAAACGCGCCGCTCTTCTTTGGATCTTCTCTATCTCCTCCGTCAACCCGATCTGGTACGGATCCCACACTGATGAGCAATACTCAAGTATAGGTCGAACGAGTGTTTTGTAAGCCACCTCCTTTGTTGATGGACTACATTTTCTAAGGACTCTCCCAATGAATCTCAACCTGGTACCCGCCTTACCAACAATTAATTTTATATGATCATTCCACTTCAAATCGTTCCGCACGCATACTCCCAGATATTTTACAGAAGTAACTGCTACCAGTGTTTGTTCCGCTATCATATAATCATACAATAAAGGATCCTTCTTTCTATGTATTCGCAATACATTACATTTGTCTATGTTAAGGGTCAGTTGCCACTCCCTGCACCAAGTGCCTATCCGCTGCAGATCTTCCTGCATTTCGCTACAATTTTCTAATGCTGCAACTTCTCTGTATACTACAGCATCATCCGCGAAAAGCCGCATGGAACTTCCGACACTATCTACTAGGTCATTTATATATATTGTGAAAAGCAATGGTCCCATAACACTCCCCTGTGGCACGCCAGAGGTTACTTTAACGTCTGTAGATGTCTCTCCATTGAGAACAACATGCTGTGTTCTGTTTGCTAAAAACTCTTCAATCCAGCCACACAGCTGGTCTGATATTCCGTAGGCTCTTACTTTGTTTATCAGACGACAGTGCGGAACTGTATCGAACGCCTTCCGGAAGTCAAGGAAAATGGCATCTACCTGGGAGCCTGTATCTAATATTTTCTGGGTTTCATGAACAAATAATGCGAGTTGGGTTTCACACGATCGCTGTTTCCGGAATCCATGTTGATTCCTACATAGTAGATTCTGAGTTTCCAAAAACGACATGATACTCGAGCAAAAGACATGTTCTAAAATTCTACAACAGATCGACGTCAGAGAGATAGGTCTATAGTTTTGCGCATCTGCTCGACGACCCTTCTTGAAGACTGGGACTACCTGTGCTCTTTTCCAATCATTTGGAACCTTCTGTTCCTGTAGAGACTTGCGGTACACGGCTGTTAGAAGGGGGGCAAGTTCTTTCGCGTACTCTGTGTAGAATCGAATTGGTATCCCGTCAGGTCCAGTGGACTTTCCTCTGTTGAGTGATTCCAGTTGCTTTTCTATTCCTTGGACACTTATTTCAATGTCAGCCATTTTTTCGTTGGTGCGAGGATTTAGAGAAGGAACTGCAGTGCGGTCTTCCTCTGTGAAACAGCTTTGGAAAAAGGTGTTTAGTATTTCAGCTTTACGCTTGTCATCCTCTGTTTCAATGCCATCATCATCCCAGAGTGTCTGGACATGATGTTTCGAGCCACTTACTGATTTAACGTAAGACCAGAACTTCCTAGGATTTTCTGTCAAGTCGGTACCTAGTATTTTACTTTCGAATTCACTGAACGCTTCACGCATAGCCCTCCTTACGCTAACTTTGACATCGTTTAGCTTCTGCTTGTCTGAGAGGTTTTGGCTGCGTTTAAACTTGGAGTGAAGCTCTCTTTGCTTTCGCAGTAGTTTCCTAACTTTGTTGTTGTACCACGGTGGGTACCTGCCTGACTAAGAGATCTAACATTCTACACTTCAACCCAAGAGGATGCCATCAATATTTAACCATACAGCAGAGTTGCATGCCCTTGGGAAAAATTGCAGCTGCAGTTTCCCCTCACTTTCAGCAGTTTGCAGTACCAGTGCAGCAAGGCCATTTTGGTTGATGTTACAAGGCCAGATCAGTCAATCATCCAGACTGTTGCTCCTGCAACTACTGAAAAGGCTGCTGTCCCGCTTCAGGAACCATACATTTTTCTGAAATCTCAACAGACATCCCTCCATCCCTCTATTGTGACAGCACCTATGGTACAGGTCTCTGTATCACTGAGGCACACAAACCTCTCCACCGATGGCAAGGTCCATAATTCATTGGAGGAGCGTTTTCAGATACAAAATGTTAATTTACTGTTTCTAATGTTGAAGCTGGTGAACTTGGCAATCATGTAACTATGGGGGAAGAACCTATGTGAGGTAATAATAGTGAGAAGAGTGAAGGGTGTGTCTTAGACAATTACAGTGAGATTAGTGAGGAAGATGTGACTCTCAATAGTAGTGAGAAAAATAAAGATGATGTTGAAGATACTGAAGAGAGGATAGGAAGTCAGATTGACTTTTATTAAGAATTAGATGGTATGATTTATGTGGACATCAAAGGCGAAATGTTGGAGGGAGGTGAAACTTCCTCGCAGATTAAATCAGTGTGCTGGACCGAGAATTGAACTTGGAACCTTTGCCTTTCGCGGGTAAGTGCTCTACCATCTGAGCTACCCAAGTATGACTCATGCCCCATCCTCACAGCTTTACTTCTGCCAGTACCTCGTCTCCTACTTTCCAGACTTCACAGAAGTTCTCCTGTGAACCTTGCAGATCTTCTTTCAGGAATGCTAGTTCTGCATATCAGTGCACACTCTGCTGCAGAGTGAAAATCTCATTCTGTTGGAGAAAGGTATTTATGGATGTAATGTCTCTTGCAGCGGTCTCTCCGCGATATTTTCAGAAATTTTATAAATTATATAACTCAGTACATATCTCGAAATATCTCTTCTTATCTTACCGATTATCAATGCAAAGTAGTTTCAAGCCCAATTATTCCTTGGAGCGTCCATTTACTCCATGGAATAGCTTCTCTGCTGTCTATGTTTTCTCTTATGAAAAGAATGGGACTTCTTGCCGATTAGTCGTGAAAGAAAGATGTATATGTATGTATTGTTGGGCTAGTCGCCATCTTGATGAGATTCTGTATAAGAAGGAATTTAATACATGAACTAAACTAAAGTAAGTGTGTTTGCGTATTATTTAACTGTTTATTATTGACAGTGTCTGCTTACTACGCTGTGTTGCACGGGATCAGTGGGGAACGTCTGATTTACACTGGACGAACCTGCCATTTTGTATGCTCAAGATATCCAGTTACTTCAAATAAATAGGCTAACATGGTCTTACCAGCAGATCTCCGGTCTTCCCCATGTGATCACCGAAAGTTAATAATTATTACAAATGTTTCCAGGAGATGGACTGACAATTTTCGTCGCACCGAGACTTCGAAATTGCTTCACTGCCTTATGGAATTTAAGTTAAGCTCAATTTAATCAGGATAGAACAGTATTGAACTGCTTTGTCAATGAAAATTCCCTTAATATACGCATGTTTTTACTATCCTGATCAGTGAAGCTAAATCAGGCCGGTGTGAGAAAGGTTTTTTAAATTTTAGAAATATTAAATGGTGACAGCTGAAAACTTATTCAGGAAGGTCAGAACTGTGATAGAGAGGTACATGAAAGTGAAATTTTACCGGGTGATATCAGTAAAACGGTAAGCTTTTGTGAAGATGAAAGAAAGTATGCAAAATGTATAAGTAATGAAATTTTAAGGGTAGCTTGGAGTTGTTATGATAATGAGAGTTGTGATAGTGGAATATAAGATATGCTGAAAAAGGTATGTGAAAGTTTGTATCCAAAATGGTGGAAAGAAACAAGAAATGATGCACAGAACTTAGGAAAAACTGATATGTCTGTGAGTGCCCTGCAACCGAAAGTAGAAACACACATAAACAAAGATGAGGTAAAAGATATGGGATTTAAGGAAAGTAACAAATTTCTTTTGTATAAAGCAGAAAACGAAGATGATTGTGATATGCAAGTAAGTCTACATATATATATATATTCATATTGAACATGATAATTGGAACAGTAGCAGTCTGAAACAAGGAGTACAATATGAACAGTTCCTGAAAAATTAAGAGATGGAACTAAACACAGTCAACATTTTGTTGAGTTATCTTTAATAGGTGCTAAGATTAGAGGAGCTTCTGGATGACATAGTAAAATTGTGAAGTTACAATATTACTGTCAATATAATATAATTGGACAGTTAAAAAATCTATCCATCAAACAGCAGCAGGAAAACACACATACAAAGATATAAAAGTTTGCAAGCTTATGGACTCTGTGGCTCCTTCTTCTGGCAGAAGGGTTGAAGTGGGAGGGCAAGGGGTGAAGGAAAAGGACTAGTCTGGCTTAGTAAAAGAGGCAGAGTTCAGAAAAGTCACACAGAATCCCGGGTCATGGGAGACTTACCAGATGGGATGAGAAGGGAAAACTGATTGTTGGGGACTGTACCAAACAAGATTTGAAAACCTGCGAGCTTAAAGATGGAAAACAGGGTAATATGCAAGACAGAGATTATTGTGAAAACATTGTGCATGAGTTAATAAGAGTGGAAAGCTAAGAGCATTGTATGTGATAAGAGATGGGTGGGGGGAGGTAGCACAAAAAAAGGATGGGTCAGAAAATGAAAGACGTAAATAACAAAAAGGAAGTGAAGAAAGGAATATTTACTGTGAAGAAATGTTGAGACCAAACAAATTAAAGTAAATTATTGCTGAGTGGATGGCGAGAACCAAGGATATGTTGTAGTGCCTGTCCCCATCTGTGGAGTTCTGAGAAACTGGTATCTCGGGAAGAATCCAGATGGCACATGTGGTGAAACATGTCACATTGTACAGCATGTTCTGCAACATGATATTGTGTGCTTCCAGTCTACACCCTCTGCCTATGCCCATTCATCTTAACTGATAACTTGGTGGTAGTCATGCTACTGTAGAAGGCCGAGCAGTGTTAACATAATAGCTGGTATTGAAGTGTTGTTTCACAACTGGCCCTTCCTTTGATGATATGTGTCACCAGTTACAGGACTGGTATGGTTGGTTGTATGAGGGAGAATAGAGCAGTTCTTACAATGGAGATGGTCACAGGGGTAGAATCCATAGCCTAAGGAGATGGGTGCAAAAGGATCATACGGTCTGACAAGGATATTGCAGAGATTTGGAAGGCGATAGAAAGATACTCTGGGTGTGGTGGGAAAAATGTCAGGGCACAATTTTGGGAAGTCATAACCTTTTCAAAGTAGCTGGTAAACGCATTCAATACCAGAATACTACTGAGTGACACTTGGTGTACTCCTAAGTTGTTTTTTGGAGGGATCAGCAGCACTAAAATTAGATGTGATGGCCCGGGAAATCTGTTTTTGAACTATGCTTTTGGGGTAATTATATCCGGCAAAGGCTGAGGTGAGAATGGTGTTTTATTCCTGTAAAGAGTCTGCATCTGAACAAATACATTTGCCTCAAATGCCAAGGCTGTATGGGAGGGAATGTTTGAAATAGAAAGGATGGCAACTGTCAAAATGAAAGTACTCCTGTTTGTTTAATGTGAACAGAAGTGTGTAGCACACCTTCAGTGAGTATGAAATCAATGGCTCCTATCCCTGTAACCATCACTGCTGTAAGACTTGCCCTATGCACCCACCTACCACCGCCTACACCAACCGTGTAACTTGCAGAACGTATTCAGGGTGTCCCAGATGAAACTGGTAATCCTGACACCTGATATCCAAGTGACAATGAACTGACTAAAAAGGATAAATAATAATAATAATAATAATAATAATAATAATAATGTTTAAAAATTTAGTTACCTGTTTATAAGAGATGCTGGAAGTGGGGCCATGGGCATTTTAAAGGCACATTTACATGCTGAGCTTTTATTAGTGAAACCATAATTATAAGTAATGAAATAAAGAAATAATTTGAGCCATAGATACAGTACATGGCTGTATAAAATATTGAATGCAGCCGCTGGAAACATTTGAAGATTTTTGATCATCAGGTTATTGGTGGAATAAGAGGCAACTTTTTGTTTTCTAGGTCTTGTCCAGATTGGACATATTTTGGTACACCACCATTAGATTATTAATGTGTTCACAAGTTGCATAATTCAAATCTGAATGTAAGTGTCATAATTTAATTACGTTTTATTTCAGATTATACTGTTATTAATAACCTATGTATGTTTTATTTTGTATCTTTTATCACTGTAAGATTGTTGAGTGACTTGGCATGGCAGAAGATTCTGTACTTGTAAGCAAAAAATCATCCAGCTTGGTCAACCATTGTCTTCTGGTGCTGTGTTATTACGAGTCTGATTTTAGTCAAAACACTGAGAGAAGAAACACGGTTAAAAATACATGAATGGATCTTTAACAGAAAAAGCCATTCTCAAGTGCCAAGAGTTTGCATGAAACATATTTTACCAATTCGTAAACTTAATTGATCTCTACTTAATATTCATTATTATAATTCATTGCATTGTCTCAATCCAGATATGAATGAGCTAAATTAAGGCATCACTTACTTTGTGCAATGATGTTACTAACAACACACTGTAATCTGCAGGAACAATCTCTTGTAATGGTCCATTTAAGATAGTCTGTTGTGTAAGGGACATAATGCAGCACAGCAATGGCAGAGCTCATGAAAGAGCTTCCTGAGGACGTTGAAGAAGTTCACCATTTCATCAGAGAAGGCAAGACTGGAGTCATGGAAGAAGTCAATGCCTCACCTGCACAGATGGATGCCAGGAGCTCAAGATCTACCACCTGGACACAATGAAAGCTCACTGGTGTGGAAATCTTTAAACAGATTATGATCAGGATTTGGACAATCTGAAGAGATGGGGCTTCATAACAGAAGATACATCCTTTGATTGTGGACAAGGACAAATCACAAGCCACATGCATCAGTGCCCTTTGTGCCCTACAACCTGCATGAAAAATGATCCATCCTGCAAGCCACTCCAAGCACCTTGGAAGTTGAAATTACTGGGCACATGTAATATAAATACAATTTGTATACATATGTGTGTGTATTTATTTATTTATATATTTATTGATGTGTATGACCACAATAAATTTGTATGTTTTTGACATGAGAATATATAGGGAACACGTTAGTGACGTGAGCCATATTTTGGTTGGATGGGTGAGCAGCTGCTCCATCTTGTTTAAAAATTGCATACATCTTCTCTGCATCTGTTAACTGTGCATAAAAAGAGTCGAGATATCTGGCACTCCTTAAGGTGTAATCGACGACACACACCAAACTTCTCTAAGTAGAGAGGTTCTCCACATAGAATATGTGGGTTGTCCTGTGACCAATATTTTCAATTCTGGGATTTTATGTAATCTGACAAATGAAACCAGCCTCATCCGACATGAAATAATGCAAGGAGTCCCATGACGGTTAACAATTGATGTTAACACTCAGTTACAGTAATGAACTGTTTTTTCCTGATCCTCAAATTTCAACTCTTCCACAACACTCACACAACAGGTTTTTAATTTCCTATATTTTAGTACACAATGACATGATGTACAAGAAACACCAACCTACTGCAAAAACCATCTTACCAATTTGCGTGAATTTCTCGTAATATCCATGCAAATTCTGTCTAGTTTCAGGTGTCCTCGCTGTTGGTCGCCTATTTATATGCACATTCTGATCGGATCCTACATCCTGCCACTTCTTGTACAGATCTTAAATAGTGCTGGTTGCGGGAGTTTAGTACCAGGATATTTCACTTGAAATATTTCTTTACATTCCTTGATGGAGCCTGTCTTTATTCGACACTCCACAATATCACTTCACTGTTCTAATGAAAACTGCCCCATCTCTGTAAAAATCCATTAACATGAACTTCTCACAGCAACTCACAGCTGCACTCAACTTTCTCATAAAATGCAGTGTGGCCAACTTTCGAGACAGGGTTATGTCTTCACAAGCAAATTGACAAGAGATGATTCCCAAACATCACCAGTCCTTTTTCTTCACCCCTTGTCCTACTCCTTCAACATTTCTTTCTGAAGAAGGAGCCACTAGCTCCAAAAGCTTGAGAACTTTAGAACCTTTGTATGTGTGTTCTCCTGTGACTGCTTGGTGAATACATATTTTTATCTATCCAATTACATTATATTTTCATAAATTGATTATTTTCGTGAATATTACTGTCCTGTTGAGTTAACAACATACCATTTGTTCAGTGTTGCCCTGTAATTCCCGAGTGAAGCAAGGAAATTATTATGGGCATGGATACGATTGTAAAAGTTAAAATAGGATTCTGTTGCACAAATATGTAATTGTTTCTCGCTGAACCTAGATGAAAAATTCACAACCAACAAAACTGATTACCGTAAATAGCATAAACAGTATTAATTGCATCAGGAGGTTTAGGTGAAAGAGGGTACTTTGAAGAAGGGAATGATTATCTTGAAGAGAGGGGAGATCTAGAATATAATAACAGTTTAGTAGAAGCCAAAGTAGAGGGTGCTAAGAAACTTAATCAGATTCAAAAGGAGGATTTAAGTAAATTTTTATGGGTATATTGTGATGTGTATGATGAGAAACCAGAGAGAGTAAAGAATTGCTAGTGCACAGTTAAGCTAAGAAGCAGAGATTCTTCCACTCTCAGTTGAAAAAACAATGTGCATATGTCAACAGATAAAAGTTAGTAGAAATTCATGTGCCAGTAAGTAGATCAATACATGAATCATACAACTACGGCAACTGTCATAAATTAACAAAAGATCTTGTCGAGAACCCAACATGAGAAAATTCTAGACCCACATAAAATCACCAATCGGGTCAAAGGTTTCTGTCCAGTCACTCATCAAGCAGCGTGTTGTGGCAACAGAAGACAGCAAATGGAAAGCTGAAGTTTTAAATTTTGCATTTAAAAAATCATTCATGCAGGGGGATCGTATAAACAATGTTGTTCTGTCCTAGAATAAGTTTTCCTGAGTAGCTTCATTACACTGAGGTGACGAAAATCACGGGATGCTGATTTCAAGATGGCCGCCGAGTAAGTGACGCCAGAAACTATTTCCAGAAAGTTGAGTGATTTAGACAGGAATATAATTTAGTTTAACGCCGACAACAAATTAAATACGTGTATTAGTGTATCGTTTAGTCTTGTCGTTAAAGGTTTGACTTTTCTTTGCGTATTTTTTCAGAAAACACGAAAAATATCGTAACTTCACGAAGTCGCGCTTAGGCTTAAATTTTGTAAACGTGTTTGTTTCTTGTTTCACGGTAATTTAATTAGTTTCTCGGTAACAAATAAGTAAACTACCGTAAATAGCGTTTAACTTCATTGTTTTAATACAGATTTCAGAAAAACAGCGTAACTTTATATCAGAAACTTGCTTATATACATTTGTTTATAGGCCTAATTCTCGTAACGTTTTTGGAGAATCAAACTTAAAGTATCTCGTTTAATTGTCCTTTTTTTCATTCCATCGAGTGAAATATATAATAAATAGCGTATACCTTCGTTGTTTTAAGACAGATCTCAGAAAAACAGAGGAATTTTAAATCAGAAACTTGCTTATATACATTTGTGAATAGGCTTAATTCTTGTAACGTCTTTTCTTGATTTTCGGTAATTTAATTGATTTATTCTAGCTAAAGTATTATTTTTGCCATGAGTGAGAAGCGCCTGACTTGCCGTAGAATTGTTAGTTCCGGGGTTTGGTGTGATGGATGCAGTAGTTTTTCTCATGGGGGGGGGGGGGGGGGAATTGCAGTGGCGTGCGTGTCGGGAAAGTGGATCAGACTCATCAGTGGTTATGTAGGATTTGCAGCAGAGATAAGTAGATAGTGGAACAGGAGGGGAAAATTGCTGCCCTTCAGACTGAGCTAGATCAGGCTAGGGAAGATCTGGACAGGTTAAGGAGGGAGAAGGGCAAAGAGAGGTGGGAAGTGGCAACAGGTAACAGAAGGAACAGGCCTAGAACTAAGTCTGACAGTTTTGTGGTGAATGTCAAAAATAAGTTTAACCTGTTGCTTCAGTTAGAAACTGATGAGCTTCAAGCAGAGGTAGGTGTAGACAGGACACAACAAACTTTCAGTAGGAAATTGAAAAAGAATGTAGGAAAGTCATCGAAAAGGAAGAAAGTTTTGTTGTTGGGCAGTTCTCGTGCGAGAGGTGTAGGCCAACTTCTGCAGGAGGAATTAGGACCAGAATACCAGGTCACAAATTTTTTCAAACCAAGTGCTAGTCTGGATTAGGTGACAGAGGATTTAGGTTCACTCTGTAAAGGATTTACCAGGGAAGACACCGTGGTTATTGTGGGTGGGCCAGGGAACAGCATCGACAGAGATCGTGGGTACAGTATAGAGTGTGACCTGGTAAAGATTGTGTCGGCATCGAGACACACCAATGTTGAATTTGTATCTGTCCTGAGATGCCATGACCGGCCTCATTTGAACTCTTCTGTTGGGAGAGTTAATTTGGAGTTGGAACGGCTGCTTGGGTCGGGTGCGGGGGCTCATATTGGTGTGGTTCCTGTTGATTCTCTCAGTAGGTGGGACTATACCAGGCACGGCCTTCATCTCAACAGGAAAGGGAAGGGGAAACTGGCTGGGGTAATAGCAGGAAATTTAAGGGGGGGAGGCACTGCCATGAATGGTAAAATACCAGTGGTTACAGGTGTTGGAGCAGCACCTTTTTAGGATAGGTAAGACAGAAAGATGTCAAGTTCTACGAGAGGTCAGGATTGAAACAAATCTTCAGTTTAGAAAAGAAATTAAACAGCACAATTCCAGCACATTGGTTCACCAGTCACAGATGTCAATTATAAATTTTCACCAATCACCAGAAATTTTATCTCCACCAAGTTGTATCTCAGTCCTAGGTAATTGCATTGATGAATTAAAGTCACCCAACACAGTTGACATAATCTGCCTCTCTGAACAGCATGTGACCACTGGTATAGGAACTAGGACTAAGCACAATGAGAAGCTCAGACGGGAGAGTACTGCAAATGTTAGAATAAGGAAAGGTTCTCATAAAAGTATAATTAAAAATAATGTAAGTATATTTCATCAAAATATTGGGAGTTTAAAGAATAAAATAGATGAGCTTCTGGTTTGTTTAGAAGATTTAGAAGTTGAGGATGAAATAGATATACTATGCCTGTCTGAGCATCACATTGTTACTGATATGGATAAGGTAAATGTAAATGGATATAAGCTCTCTGCACATGTAATGAGAGAAAATATGGAGAAAGGAGGAGTTGCCATATATGTCAAAAGTTATCATTGTGCAAAAAGTATAGAAACAAAAAAGTTTTGTGTAGAGAAACATAGAGAAGCATGTGCCTGTGAGCTTAAATTAAATAAAGGCACATTTATAATTGTAACTGTATATAGGTCCCCATCAGGAAATTTTAATCTAAATCTGAAAAATTTGGGCTCCTTGTTGTGCTATCTGTCAGACAGGGGGGAAAGCAAATTATTATTTGTGGGGACTCCAATGTAGATTCTCTGAAAGAGGGTAATAGGAAAAATGACCTTGAAGTATTACTCAGTTCTTTCAATTTGACACCCGTTATTGATTTTCCTACTCGGGTGGTAAAGGATAGCAGCTCACTGATAGATAACTTCTGTATAGACCAAGATAAGTTTAACCAGATAAATGCTCAGCCTGTTGAGAATGGTCTTTCTGATCATGGTGCACAGCTAGTTACAATATATGACATAGCTCCATTCAGCAATACTAAACAGTCCTCCAAAGTAGTACGTTCAGTCAACGATTTAACAATTGCAAATTTCAGGGAAAGCCTACAGCAGTTAGACTGGGATGAGGTGTACCATGAACCTGATGCCAATTTAAAATATAATTTATTTCATGACATTTTTGTAAATGCATTTGAAAACTGCTTCCCCAAGAAAATAGTTAAATATACTCGTAAGAAACCTTGTAACAAACCATGGCTTACTAAGGGCATAAAAATATCTTGTAACTGGAAAAGGGAAATGTATCTGACAGCAAGAAAGAGTAGTGACCCAGAAACTATCAAACATTATAAAAACTACTGTGTTATATTAAGAAAAGTTATTAAAAAATCCAGAAGTAAGTGTATCATGTCTGAAATCAGCAACTCTGATAATAAAATTAAAACAATTTGGAATATTATTTAAAGAGAAACAGGTCAACCAAGAGCACAGGAAGACAGTATTACCATCAAATTGAATAAAAACTTTACAAACAAAGAGTCAGAAGTTGAAAATATTTTTAATAATCATTTTCTAAATGTTGTGGATATAATAGGATCCTGGTGTTCATTAGAAGATGCTAGGCTGTTAATGGAAGAGGCCATACCTATGCAATTTGATACAATTGAAGTCTCACCCACTGCTCCCTCTGAAATTAGGAAAATAATAAACTTGCTTAAAAGCAAAAACTCACATGGAATTGATGGCATTTCCAGCAAAATACTAAAAGCTTGTTCTCAACAGATAAGTAAGATTCTCTGCCACCTGTGTAATAGCTCTCTGGAAAAGGGCATTTTCCCTGATAGATTGAAATATGCTATTGTTATATGTTTGCATAAAAAGGGGGATAGATCTGATGTCAACAATTATCGTCCAATCTCCCTTCTAACAGCTTTATCCCAAATTTTTGAGGAAGTAATGTATTCAAGAGTAGCTTCACATATCTGTAAAAATGAAGTACTAACAAAATGTCAGTTTGGTTTCCAGAAAGGTTTTTCAACAGAAAATGACATATATGCTTTCACCAATCAAATTTTGAATGATCTGAGTAACTGAACACCACCCATTGGGATTTTTTGTGATCTCTCAAAGGCTTTTGATTGTGTAAATCATGAAATTCTGCTAGACAAGCTCAAGTATTGTGGCATGAGTGGGAGTGTGTACAAATGGTTTAATTCGTACCTAACTGGAAGAGCGCAGAAAGTTGAAATAAGCAGTTCTCATAATATGCAAAGATCAGCACATTCCTCAAACTGGGGAACTATCAAGAATGGGGTTCCACAAGGGTCAGTCTTGGGTCCTTTGTTGTTCTTAATATATATTAATGACTTGCCATTCTATATTCATGAAGAGGCAAAGTTAGTTCTCTTTGCTGATGATACAAGTATAGTAATCACACCTGACAAACAAGAATTAACTGATGAAATTGTCAACACTGTCTTTCAGAAAATTACTAAGTGGTTCCTTGTAAACGGACTCTCACTGAATTTTGATAAGACACAGTACATAGAGTTCCATACAGTGAATGGTATGACACCATTAATACATACAGACCTTAATAAGAAGCATATAGCTAAGGTAGAATATTCCAAATTTTTAGGTGTGTCCATTGATTTAGCTTACTACGCCTATTTTCACTCACTGCTTCCATATGGCATCATATTTTGGGGTAATTCATCACTGAGGAATAAAGTATTTATTGCACTAAAGCGTGTAATCAGAATAATAGCTGGAGTCCACCCAAGATCACCCTGCAGACATTTATTTAAGGATCTAAGGATATTCACAGTAGCTTCTCAGTATATATACTCTCTCATGAAATTTGTTATTAACAACCAAACCCAATTCAAAAATAATAGCAGTGTGCATAACTACAATACTAGGAGAAAGGATGATCTTCACTATTCAGGATTAAATCTAACTTTGGCACAGAAAGGGGTGAATTATACTGCCACTAAAGTCTTTGGTCACTTACCAAATAGTATCAAAAGTCTGACAGATAACCAACAAGTATTTAAGAAGAAATTAAAGGAATTTCTGAATGACAACGCCTTCTACTCCATAGAGGAATTTTTAGATATAAATTAAGAAAAAGAAAGGAAAAAAATTATAAAAAAGTAAAAAATAAAAAATATAAAAAAACACAAAAATAAAAAAGTTTTTATATTAACTTAAGTATGTTGTTAAATTGACTTAATTATGTCATGTATTGGAAAATTTGACTCGTTCCACATCATTACGAAATATCGTATTCATGATCCATGGAACTAGTATTAATCTAATTTAATCTAATCTGCACATATACAGATGGAGGTAGCATCGTGTACACAAGGATAAAAGGGCAGTGCATTGATGGATCTTACATATGTACACAGGTGATTCATGTGAAAAGGTTTCCGACATGATTATGCCACATGACGGGAATAAACATACTTTGAACACGGAATGGCAGTTGCAGCTATATGCATGGGATATTCCATTTCGGAAATCGCTAGAGAATTCAATATTCCGGGATCCACAGTGACAGGAGTGTGCCAAGAATACCAAATTCAGGGACTGCCTTTCACCACGGACAACTCAGCGACCGACGGCCTTTACTTAACGACCGAGAGCAGCAGCGTTTGCTTAGAGATGTCAGTTCTAACAGACAAGCAACACTGCATGAAATGAACGCAGAAGTCAATGTGGGACGTACGATAAACGCATCCGTTAGGACAGTGTGGCGAGATTTAGTGGGCTATGGCAGCAACCAACCGGCGCGAGTGCCTTTGCTAGCGGCACGAATCGCCTGCAGCGCCTCTCCTGGGCTTGTGACCATAACGGTTGGACCCTAGACGAGTGGAAAACCGTGGCCTGGTCAGATGAGTCCCTATTTCAGTTGGTAACAACTGATGGTATGGTTCAAGTGTAGCGCATAGTCACGAAGCCAAGGACCCAAGTTGCCAACAAGGCACTTTGGAAGCTGGGGGTGGCTCCATAATGGTGTGGGCTGCGTTTACATGGAGTGAACTGTGTCCTCTGGTACAGCTAAAACGGTCATTGACCGAAAATGGTTGTGTTCTGTTACTTGGAGACATTTGCATGTTCCCAAACAACGATGTCATGTCACTTCGCCACAGTTGTTCGATACTGGTTTGAAGAACATTCTGGACAATTCAGGCGAATGATTTTCTCTACCCAGATCGCCCGACATGAACCCCACTGAATATTTATGGGACATATTCGAGAGGTCAGTTATGGACAACGTCCTTCACCAACAACATTTTCGCAGTTATGGACTGCTGTAGAGGCAGAATGGCTCAGTATTTCTACAGGGAATTTCCAATACTTGTTTAGTCCAGTCCACGTCGAGCTGCTGCACCACCCCTGGCAAAAAGAGGTCTGACGGAATATTAGGAGGTATCCCAGGAATGTTTTCACCTCAGCGTAGTTTATGATTTCTTGTCGTGTATAAGAGTTCTAGATGAGCCTTTCAGTTGCAGCTATCACCTCCCTTGTACCCAGCCTCTGTCTAAACCCAAATTGTGAATCACATATCTCTCTTTTGTCATCGGCGTATTACTTTTAGTTTATGAATGCTCAAAGAACGTTATAATCTCCGCCTTTGATACGTTAGTCTTCAAAGGCAAGGAAGTAAAAGTGAACTTAACGATTGTTCAGGGTAGCAACCTGTCTCATAAATGTTAAATATTGTATGTGTGGATGTATGTTTTACGTAAATCAACTGCGCTCTCAATTCTGAAGTATTGTTCTAGTGTCTGGGGTGAGAACCAAGAAGGCACTAGTAAGAGAGAACATGACCACATGCACTCCTAAGGCTACAATGTTCTACACTTAAAACACGCTATAATGTTAGGTCGTTGCCGTTTCTGACCTGTTAGTCGTATGGAAAGCAATACTGTTACTATCCCAATGTAAGAAATATTTCCAGCGCATGACCTACATTCTCCTTGCAGGTTTCTCTACGACAAATTACGGTGATAAACTGTAATATGAAAAACTACATCCTTAAAACATCGATTCGTTGTGATAAACGTACAACAGAGATTTCCCGAGGTGTATAGCTCCCCACTATTCACAACCGACGACGGTTCAGAAATTATACTGTTCGCATCAGTCCTATATAAAATGATCGTTAGTGATGGACAAACGCATAACAGCGGAATTTCACATGTGAAAATGCCCGTCATCCCGCTATTGGCTCCGTAAACAGGACATCTGTCTAGCAAATGTATACACAGGGATTGTAGTGCCTCACAAAAACCTGTCGCTTACTTAGAATCACCGCAGTTATGAAACTAAGGACTCCATTTTATGCCCAAGATGCGGCAGAGGGATGGAGTACGTCGTATAAATCTTCGTTCGTCTAGAGGAATGTGTCGAAACAGGCTGGAAGTCCTGTGATGACCGAGAAGTTTGCTGTTAACGATCGCAAGTAGACAGTGCTCTAAGTCACATACAGAACACGCAGTTGTATGCTAGTCGATCGCAGGTTATATCACACAACTGATAAACCCGACAGAACAACGGAATGAATTGTCAAATGACCTACAGTGACATGCCCCTCTCTCTCTAGCATGCATCATCAGTCTACCACTAAATCCTACCTCATTACAACTCCATCTCAACTGATTACTCCATCCACTCTCTGTCATCCTTTAACGCAGATGCAAGTAAGTTTAGGGGCAGGTGGTTCTTTTCAAAGACAGCAGTCAACTCGCAAGTGTCACTATTAACTCAACAGACATGGTCAATGGTCTCGTTCTTTATCATTTGTGACAGTGGCTAGAGTGAACTGGGTAGCAATTGGGACTTTGTATGGGTGCTGATGACCACACAGTTGAGCGTGCCACAAACCAATCATCACATCAAGCTCAGTTGACATCACTCTGCTAAACAATGTGTCTATTGCAACCACGTATCTGATGGTAATTTGTATGCTTGCAAGACCGTATCTGCCAATGACTGGACAAGTATGTGCCTTACTGGATACCTGTCTTATGATGGGGCCAACAAGCATTAGTTCATTGTCTGTTGTGAGACCAGCTACTATAAATTCATATCAGCCATTTAGATTTTCGTTTTTGACTATTTACTTACATCCTATAGAAGTTAAGGAGAAACAATGTTTTCCAAAAGATGATTTGGAAATACTTCTGACATTTGTAGTATTTAATTTGTATTCATTGCTCTGACTGCTGTGGGTTGTTGCCAATAAATATTGTCCATGGAATAAATGTATGGTGAACCTGTGATGGATATTCCAAATTGATTACACATATCAGCAGATTTGACTTTTCTGAAAAAAATTGTAATTCTCAGGGAATGAAACCCTTATGAAAGTCTCAGGCACTTGTGACAGTTTAACCGTTCATTGGCAGAAAGAGAGATTTTCATTTGAAATGCTGAGGTTCTGCTTCAGAAACAATAGATTGTTGGGTCTTGTATGGAAAGCAGAAGGGCACAGAATTTTGCAATGTTTTGTTTCCCAATCGTGACTTTTTTGCCGACCTCGGGGGAATCGTTATGGTCTGTGGGTTCTTGGTCAGCATCTGTTTCGTTATTGACACAAAAATGATGGTGAATTTTAATTTAAAAAATAATACAAATTCACATTTGAACACTTGTATGATCAGCAATGAATATTAAGCCGTCTGTTGATTTTTACTAATTTCGGTGGAGTGTTATACTTCATGCCAACAATGACTAGTGTGATAAGGTCAGGTTTTAACCGTAATGGATCCTTGCAATCAAAGCTCTTGATATTATAGTCTCGTGAGCATTCAAAACATTGAACAGTGATGTGGCAACCAAATAGTTTGTGGGTATCAAATGTAAAGTAAAACTAGCTTATACACGCTAACATTATTGATTCAGAGAAATTTGGAATTTAACTGGAAAAAAACGGTTTAGTCTAGTGGAAGTTTTTTTGGATTGTTGTTGTGGTCTTCAGTCCAGAGACTGGTTTGATGCAGCTCTCCATGCTACTCTATCCTGTGCAAGCTTCATCATCTCCCAGTACCTACAGCATCCTTCTAAATTCATCTCTTGGTCTCCCTTTACGATTTTTACCCTCCATGCTGCTCTCCAATACTAAATTGGTCATCCCTTGATGTCTCAGAATATGGCCTACCAACCGATCCCTTCTTCTAGTCAAGTTGGGCCACAAATTTCTCTGCTCTCCAATTCTATTCAGTACCTCCTAATTAGTTACGTGATCTAACCATCTAATCTTCAGCATTCTTCTGTAGTACCACATTTTGAAAGCTTCTGTTCTCTTGTCCAAACTATTTATCGTCCATGTTTCACTTCCATACATGGCTACACTCCATACAAATACTTTCAGAAATGACTTCCTGACACTTAAATGTGCACTCGATGTTAACAAGTTTGTCTTCAGAAACGCTTGCCTTGACATTGCCAGTCTACATTTTATATCCTCTCTACTTCGACCATCATCAGTTATTTTGCTCCCCAAATAGCAAAACTCATTTACTCCTTTAAGCGTCTCGTTTCCTAATCTAATTCCCACAGCATCACCCGATTTAATTCTACTACATTCCATTATCCTCATTTTGCTTTTGTTGATGTTCATCGTACACCCTCCTTTTTGGATAAAAGTTGCCATTCTGCAGATGATTGTAAAATGTACATGTGTGTACCATTGCATTTAATTCTTATATCTTTGTTTTTGTGCTATGAACACTTCGAAAAATTGAGGACAGGAATGAAATCTGGCAAATGTTTGCTGATTTTTATATCCAGTTAGCAGTTATTCTCATGGCAAAAATAGCTGAACCAAAATGTCTTAGGCCGCATAGTCAATGTATATGTTCAAGAATTAGGAACTTTCTATCATTTCTTTTTTTTTCTTTTTTTTTTATTTTTTTCTTTTTTTATTTTTTTTTAGCTTACATACACATGGACACTAGCCTAGTGCAGCCAACACTTCCAAGCATTCCATCAAAACAGTGCAGCAGTTACCTATAATTGTCATTGTTAATTTATGATGTTTTGCCATGTGAAAGAAGAGTCGTCTCATACTTATCAAGATTCACACGTCAGAATTATAATAAAGGCCAGAAACAACTCGTTGATAACACAAAGAATGAACAAGCCCAACTATATTACTAGATATCATATTTGATTTTTACAATATTTTCTTAAAATTTTACAGTATGGTGTATATTGGTTGATTATAATTAAACTGTATTATGACTGCTGCAATGCGGACTGTATGATGCTGAAATATTGCAGGTATCTTCATTAACTGGTGTGCTTGTGGAATGTGCTGAAGAAAATATTAGTTCCACTTTCTACCACCAGGTGAAAATGATTGTGTAAGAATCAGAATGTAGTGGAACCTTTTTTCTCCCCCCCCCCCCCCCACCCCCCACCCTTCTTCCCCTGCCCCCTTCAGTATACTCCACAAGTGCACCAAGAAATGAATGTACCTACAATGTTTCAGCATCCTAATGTGTACACCACTTGTACTCAGAACACTATCAGTTCAATTGTAACCACATGGTAACACAATAGTACTTCAGAAGCCTTATTTGTTCTGGGTATTTAAGTGTTCTCTGAGCAATGTGTACTTGGTATTAGTCTTGCTTGCAGTCATTTGAGAGACACGTGTGTTTTCAAGATTGTTAAAATGCCCCCACCAGCAGTTTCGTGCAGGGGGAGAAATGTTGGACATGTGGCTTAATAGCGCCGGTATATTTAGTTCCCAGATGAAGGTTCCTGCATGAAAGGAATTCCACAAGTAAGCACACGGGACCAAAAATTAGTCAACCCCCCCCCCAAGAGAAATGTTTAATACCGTTCAATTCCAGTCCTGGGTTGGTTAAACGTGTGAATCTGGTTAGAAGTGAGTTCACAAAGTTGTGCAGGTGCGTCATGCCCAGGTTAAGCTACTTGTTGAAGTTTTGGTTTCACAATTCAACCAAATTGCATTGATGCTGATGTCAGCACGTTACTTGCTATTCCAAAATGTCCCACAGATATTCTATGGGGTTGAAGTCCAGGTGATTTTGCAGGCCAGTCGAGATGTAATAGGGTGGGGAGGAGTGTTCAGAAAACGGTCTCACATTCTTTTAGCCCGATGAACTATTACTGCTGTTTTTACGTGCGTATGTGAGCAATTACCTTTTTCGAGGTGACTGCCTCCAAACATTCTCTGCAAGCAGTTCCCCTTGCAATGTTCCCTTGCTACGAGGTTGGAATGGATCTTCATTAACTGCTTACAGTAATTTTTTTCTGGTTTGGAAGCAATTTTGATTTGCAATCCATGAAATGCGTCTGTCAACATCTTTTTCCAACTACAGTTGTGACATGTTACACCACTGCTTGTAGATGCATTGAACAGCCTGCCACTAAGCATCAACAAATATACCAGCTTCACACACTATTGCCATGGGCAAGACCAAAAATTATTGCCCCTTTACTTGCTGCTCTGTCACCCGTATTTACGTATGTGTCCTCTCGAAACATAAATATCTCACTGATTGCTACTGCTTTATTCTTATGTAGAGGCAATGCACGTGTGATTGAGCACGTGACTCGATTGCTATGCCACCTGTAATGGCAATTTCAAGATTGCTGAGATGCCCCCACCAGCAGGTCCACATTCGGGGGAGAAATGTTGGACATGTGGCCTATAGTGGCCTGTGTCTTAAGTTCTCAGATGAGAGTCCCTGCATGGTATGTCCGCATTAGGGTGACTTAATATTCTGTCTAGTGAGCTTATTACGCATGAGAACCACAAAAGTATTTCTGAATAATCTTGGGTGAAAGTGTGGGAATCTTTCATGTTAAAGTAGCAGCACTGTATAATATGCAATGTAAAACAAAGGAATGACACGTGAGTGGCTTCTGCACTGTCAGGGGAGTCAAAATTTAATCCTGGTCCCCTAGGGTAAGGTTCATAATCAACAATTGTAGAAATATTATCGGTCCCAAAATTACCTCCAATGATCTACTACCAGAAATGGATTTCAGTAATTTTAACTAAATTTAAGAATAGACATGTGAGCAGTTACCAATGTTAAGAAAAAAAGAAACGGTAGCAAATGTGCTGAAAATTGTGCCTTGTTGATTACCAAGTTATAATAGAACGAGGGCATGCCAGGATCTAATGGCTGTAAGAAATGAGATCATATAGGAAAGAATTAATTGTGGAAGAATTAGGACAGTAATTAGAACTTTTATTAACATGAAGAGGGAAAGAGATGAATCCATGTTCTTTTATGTAGGTTTTCAGGAAGTAGTGAAGTAGAATTTATCAAATACATCTAGAAGCTCGGCAACCTAATGCAAAAGATGGAAGTTGTGTATGTAAAGAAAGTTTTTGGAGAAAACAATCAGTTGCTAAGGGACTTAATGACTTTCATTAATGTAAAGTAATTACTGATCCTATGAGAAGTCTCATATATATTGCAATACTGTTTTATCAGCTTCACTTAACAGGAATTAGGCTTACTGCTTGTTCTGTCTTCAAAGGTTATTGCTGAGGCTTTGGACCCACAAGAGTTACTTCTTCCTCTCGAGGTGTATCTCAGCAGTTCCATGAGGCTTTCTTCTCCCATTCTGCTCATATGTTATTTCCACCTGTTTTTGTTTTTCTCTGTTGTGGTGTTTATCTCATCGACATTCACTTTGTTAATTTGTTCATTCCTAATCCAGTGGGCGTGCAACCTTTTGCTGTAAATCTGATTTATCTGCCTGTATTTTGCTACCATTTCTCTTTGTGAGGACCAAAGTTTCACTGCTGTAAAATCTTGAATGGTTAAGGGAGTAAACCCACATAGAAAATCAGTGCTGGACAGGCTGTATAGGCTTAGAGAAGCCAACTGACATAGGGGAGAAAACCCAGAAGGCAAATCCTGCGTGCTCAAAGGCACTACTGGGCTAACCCAGCAATACCCTTAAGATCAGGTAAAAAAAAAAATAGTCATGTGACTAGGGCCTCCCATCGGGTAGACCGTTTGCCGCGCGCAAGTCTTACGATTTGACGCCACTTCAGCGACTTGCACATTGATGGGGATGGTATGATGATGATTAGGACAACACAACATCCAGTCCCTGTGCGGAGAAAATCTCCGACCCAGCCAGGGATCGAACCCGGGCCCTTAGGATTGACATTCTGTCACGCTGACCGCCCAGCTACTGGGGGTAGACTAAGATTAGGTGGCACTGAGTTACTGGCATGCTTCCAAGAAAAGCAAATACAGGTGAATTTGATCCAAGATACGTATTTTATAAATAAACTTTAATGATTACTAGTTCTAGTCTTACAGAGTTTTAGTCCAAAAAATGGGTCACATCTAATCTGCTGGACTGCAGTGTTGTAAGCTCTTCTCAGGAACACTGCACAAGGAACAGAAGATGAGTAAAATGTGAAGCTTTGCATTGCACTTCACCCACAAGGTAACCGCAGCTGTACAGAGTTATGTTACATCTGCCAACAGCTGTCAGTTCAGATATTTCCATTTGGTCCAGCTCTCCTTGTATCAATCTGCAAGGACTGCTGATATTGGGATCCTATAACTTTATAATTACGTGTGAGGGAACCATGCGTGTAAATTATCCTTGCAAAGGTAAAAGAACATTTGAAACAATCACACTGGTAAAATTGGCACTGTAGTTAAATCACCCTACTTGCTTGGATATCTAAGAGTATGTTGAGGCAGGTGAACATTTTCCTCCTTTACGAACAAACAATGTGCTACAAGAGGAACTGGTGTCAGGAGGACCATAGCTTACCCTGCAATGTGTTTTATTTATATAATAGAAGGAAATATTCCATGTGGGAAAAAATATATCTAAAAACAAAGATGATTTGACGTACCAAACGAAAGCACTGGCACGTCGATAGACACACAAACAAACACAAACATACACACAAAATTCTAGCTTTCGCAACCAATGGTTGCCTCTTCAGGAAAGAGGGAAGGAGAGGGAAAGACGAAAGTATTTGGGTTTTAAGGGAGAGGGTAAGGAGTCATTCCAATCCCGGGAGCAAAAAGACTTACCTTAGGGGGAAAAAAGGATGGGTATACTCTCGCACACACACACATATACAGGCACAAGCAGACATATACAGTCCAATCTCACCCATTTGCTTCACCTGGTCCTACTCAACTCAACAAGCCACTTTCCTAGATGTTGACCTTCACCTCAGAGATGGCTACGTCAGTACCTCCGTCCATATCAAACTTACTAACCACCAGCAATACCGCTATTTGACAGCTGCCACCCGTTCCATACCAAGAAGTCCTTTCTGTACAGCCTAGCCACCTGTGGTCATGGCATCTGCAGTGACAAGCAGTCCCTTTGAAAATATACCGAGGGTCTCACTGAAGCCTTCACTGACTAATTATCCTCCCATCCTTGTACAAAAACAACTCTCCCGTGCCTTATCTTTCCAGTCTCTCACCACCTCCCAAAGTCCCACAATCCGACCACAGAGGAGCATTCCCCTCGTAACTCAGTACATTCTCCACCAGGGTTTCAATCACCTTCTCGTGCCCTGAAATGAGAAATGTCTTGTCCACTATCCGTCCCAACCCTCCTACCATGGTATTCCACCGTCTGCCAAACCTACACAATATACTCGTCCATCCTTACACAACCCCTGCTCCCAAACCCTTACCTCATGGCTCATACCCCTATAATAGACCTAGATGCAATACCTGTCCCATACATCCTCCTACCACCACCTACTCCAGTCTGATCACTAACATCACCTATCCCATCAAAGGCAGGGATACCTGTGAAACCAGTCATGTGATTTACAAACTAAGCTGCAACCTCTGTGCTGCATTCTATGTAGGCATGACAACCAACAAGCTGTCTGTCCACATGAATGGCCACCGACAAACTGTGGCCAAAAAACAAGTGGACCACCCTGTTGGTGCACACACTGCCAAACATATACCTCATCTCAATGACTGCTTCATAGCCTGTGCCATATGGATCCTTCCCACCAACACCAGCTTTTCTGAATTGCGCAGGTGGAAACTTTCCCTGCAATACATCCTACATTCCCGTAACCCTCCTGGCCTCAACCTTCGTCAGTCACTGTCCTCAACCATCCAGCCCCCTCCCTGTCTCCATTCCAGCACTACACAGCCGTCATTTCACCACCACACCCAGTCTTTTAATTTCTTTTTATTTCTCTCCTTTCCGCTATGTAACCCCTCTCCCCTCTGCACCTTCTCTCCTGCCCTCCATCTAAACTGCAACATTTCACTGTCCGCCACTCCCACCATACTATCCCTCCCCCTCCCCGCCCTACCCTCCTCCTTACCCCCACCCAGTCGTCACTCCCATCATACACTGTGTGTGTGTGTATGTACTGCTGACAAAGGTCTTAATGGCAAAAAGTTATAATTGTGTGAATCTTTTTGTTGTGCCTATCGCGACTCAGCATCTCCGCTATATGGTGAGTAGCAACTTTCCTTCTCTGGTATTGTTACATTCCACCCTGGATTTTCCATGTTTGATTTGAGTCTATCCTTTTTGTAATATTGTTGATATTCCAACCTGCAGTTTCCACTGTTTGATTTACTGTTTAGGTTGAGTTGCTAAATTGCAGTTATGGTCTGGGAAATGTTTTTGTTGCATTCCCTGAGTGATCTCTTGATTCTGGTACACACAGTGGGTCGACACAAGTATGCATCTATCCTTGGGGGACTATGTCTACTCCTACATGCAGTTTGCTTTTGTTCAGCACAGTGACATCTACCAGACGGACAGTGCAACATGTCACACCTCGAAGTGCAAGTGCAGAGTTCAGAGAGCACTAGGATGAGTTTACAGTATTCCCCTGGCCACCAAACTCCCCAGATTTAAACCCAGTCGAAATTCAAGAATCAGAATGGGACCACCTCAATCGGGCTGTTCATGCCATGGATCCTCAACTGAGCAACCTAGCACAGCTGTCCGCAGCAATGGAGTCGATCTGGCTCCCCATCCGTGCCAGTGCCTTGTAGAAACTCATTGACACTCTTCCTGCACATCTTGCAGTAGTTCGTGCTTCAATAGGTGGTGGTTATTCGGGCTTTTGGCACGTGGTCACATTGATGTGGCTGGACAGTGTATAACCATGTATGGTATAGAATTCATTCCTGCAGAAAGTGTCCTGGTTATTTGTTTGAAGACACAGGCTGTGGTTTTACTGATTTATGGTACGTGTGATAATAATGATGTGACCATGGCAGCTCACAGCTTGATACTTACTGGAGTGACCGTCCAACTGCTGTAACTTCCTGACAACATCAAATTATCTCTGATTTTCACAATAATCTTCATATAGCAAACTCCCCGCCAAGGCTCTGAAGGCCTAAGGTATGTCGTCCAGCTGCTGTGTCATCCTCTACTGATCAGAGTAGTGCAGAAAACTGGTGTCCCAGTCATTTTGTCAACTTTCCAGATCCTGGACCTGCTACTTATCATTCAAGCAGCTTCTCAATTGGCATTATGAGGCTGAGTGTATCACGAACCAATCCTACTAGCAAGGAAAAATCCTGAGCTGTATCAGGAATCGAGTCCAGGTCCTCTGCATGGTTACCATCTAAGCTGACTACTCAGTTATGGAGGCGGGCAGAAAACTGTACATGATAGATATCCAAAGATTTAACCAAAGCCAGTGAAGACTTGAGCAGAACAATGGCTGCTGATCTTGAGCTGAACAATAGCTACTGATCTAAAAAATAGTTCAAATGGCTCTGAGCACTGTGGGACTTACCTTCTACGGTCATCAGTCCCCTAGAACTTAGAACTACTTAAACCTAACTAACCTAAGGACATCACACACATCCATGCCCGAGGCAGGATTCGAACCTGCGACCATAGCGATTGCGCGGTTCCAGACTTAGCACCTAGAACCGCTCGGCCACCCCGGGTGGCGCTACTGATCTACACCTTACTGAGTGGTCGCAAACATGGTTTAACTGAATAGGGTGCCAAGTGATGATGCTGCATTCACTTATCGAAACCAATGCCAAAGCATAGCCTTTCATGTTCTGTGGATTATTTGTGTGATTATTTGTATTATTTGGAACGAGTCATTTTACACTCACGGTACACATTCATATGTAAATATGGCTACATTCTAACGAACAACATTTTTTTTTCCTAAGTACTGTCCCTGCTGATCACCTTTTACACATTACGAAATGAGAAATTCTTCTACAGAATAGGATGAGATAAGGAGAAACTTTCTCAGTTTGTTTGCAAATCTAACCTTACTGTTTCTCGGACATTTTATTCATGCATATGCAAGCTTTTGGAGCCAATGGCTTTTTCTGCCAGAAGGGTTGAAGGGGAAAGAAAAGGACGTGATGTTTTAGGAAAAGGGGTAGAGTTGATAAAAGTCACCTAGAACCTGGGTCATGGGAGACTTACCAGATGGGATGAGAAGAAATGAATACACTGACATGGCAGCCCAAATCGTCACCGAACTCCCATCATGTTTCACTCTTGTGAGTGTGCTTGACCAGAAGTTGGAAACACTGTCAAACAAGACTCATCCGACCGAATGACATTGTTCTATTGCTACACAGTCCAGGTTTTATGGCTTTGGTACCATGTTTTCCTGTTATGGTACTTTGCATCTCTGATGATCAGTTTTGGAATTCCAGCTCGCCCTGTTATTTCTTGCTTGTGAAGCTCACTCACTTCATGTTGTGGTGCTGACGAGGCCTGAGAGTGCAGCGACTCTTGCAGCTTTCGTCTTCTTTAACATCACAGCTCTCTTTAACGACCGTTTGTCACAATCACTCAACATACAATTTCATCTGCATTGTGACTTAGCAGATGATGTTGTTCTGCTGTCTATGTATGCATTATAAATCTTTGACACAGTGCCTTTTGAAACACTACACTGATGGCCATTAAAATTGCTACACTACGAAGATGACGTGCTACAGACGCAAAATTTAACCGACAGGAACAAGGTGCTGTGATATGCAAATGATTAGCTTTTCAGAGCATTCACACAAGGTTGGCCCTGGTGGCAACACCTACAACATGCTGACATGAGGAAAGTTTCCGACCAATTTCTCATACAAAAACAGCAGTTGACCGGCATTGCCTGGTGAAACGTTGTTCTGATGCCTCGTGTAAGGAGTAGAAATGCATACCATCACGTTTCCGACTTTGATAAAGGTCACATTGTAGCCTATCATGATTGCGGTTTATCGTATCGCGACATTGCTGCTCGCGTTGATCGAGATCCAATGACTGTTAGCAGAATATGGAATCGGTGGGTTCAGGAATGTAATACGGAACGCTGTGCTGGATCCCAACAGCCTCATACCACTAGCAGTCGAGATGATAGGCATCTTATCCAAATGGCTGTAATGGGTCGTGCAGCCACGTCTCGATCCCTAAGTCAACAGATGGGGACGTTTGCAAGACAACAACCATCTGCACGAACAGTTCGACGACATTTGCAGCAGCATGGACTATTGGCTCGGAGACCATGGCTGCGGTTACCCTTGATGCTGCATCACAGACAGGAGTGCCGGTGATGGTGTACTCAATGACGAAGCTGGGTGCACAAATGGCAAAACGACATTTTTTCACATGAATCCAGGTTCTGTTTACAGCATCATGATGGTCACATCCGTGTTTGGCGACATCGCGGTGAATACACATTGGAAGTGTGTATTCGTCATCGCCATACTGGCATATCACCCCGTGTGATGGTATGGGGTGCCATTGGTTACAAGTCTCGGTCACCTCTTGTTCGCATTGAGAGCACTTTGAACAGTGGACGTTAACATTTCAGATGTGTTACGACCCGTGTCTCTACCCTTCATTCAATCCCTACGAAACCCTACATTTCAGCAGGATAATGCACAACTGCATGTTGCAGGTCCTGTACGGGCCTAACTGGATACAGAAAATGTTCGACTGCTGCCCTGGCCAGTACATTCTCCAGATCTCTCACCAATTGAAAATGTATGGTCAATGGTGGCTGAGCAACTGGCTCGTCACAATACGCCAGTCACTACTCTTGATGAACTGTAGTATCGTGTTGAAGCTGCATGGGCAGCTGTACCTGTACATGCCGTCCAAGCTCTGTTTGACTCAATGCCCAGGCATATCAAGGCCGTTATTACGTCCAGAGGCAGTTGTTCTGGGTACTAATTTCTCAGGATCTATCTATGCACCCAAATTGCATGAAAATGTAATCACATATCAGTTCTAGTATAATATATTTGTCCAATGAATACCCGTTTATCATCTACATTTCTTCTTGGTGTAGAAATTTTAATGGCCAGTAGTGTAGATACTTTGGCTACTGTGGTTATGAAAGCACACACCACGCAAGCACCAAGAATTTGCCCATATTCAAATTCACTTAGCTCCTACATAATACACTCACAACAGCACAAAATACTTTTCTGACCACAATTGACACTTCCAACATAATGTGGAGGTTGTAGAGGTGCTGTTCATGGTCGAGATGACAGTGCTACCTGCGGACTTGGCTAGCACGTGCATTTATATTCAAGCATGCATTTCTAGCAGTGTTTCCACGTATTTTATTCAATTCCTGTAAGCTGTAAGGAAAAGTATAAAGCTAGTATGAGCAAACAAGGATAGGAAAGGGAGCAAATAAAAATAGACAGGGGTTAGCTGGAAGTTTGTGAAACTTAAGTAGGTATCCAGTCTGGCAGTGATCACAAATGTAAGTGGACAGGTAAGTGGTTATCGTGTCTGGACAGGACATTGTTCATTGCTTTCAGTAATGATAGCTCACAAAATGGCTGATTTCTCTATTTACCCTGTGTCTAATGGGTTAGTAAATTCATGTCTGTAAGTTAAGCGATCTCTGTTATCCATGAAACAACATGAGATGTAGTGGTGATGAGTGCACTAAAGATGGCCTTGTAATATTGTGGATAGAGCTGCACAGCATGGCACTAGGTAAGTCTTCCTGTTTTCTCTTGTTGAGAGAGTGAAATTGCCACTATCACTGCCTTCATGTTGCAGATACTTGGCCACCAGCCCTGTCTTTAGAGGCCAGATGTTATCATCAGTTGGAACCCATTCCTTATACCTCATGAAAAGAGAAACACATCTTTGCAGGATACCATCTTTATAAACCACAGCTGTAACCGTACCCTGGAAAATATGCAGTGATGTGTCTCCTCTTAACATGATGCTGTGTGAGACGAGAACAGTGCTACTGGCATACAGGTCATTTGACACAATGTGGCAGTACCGTAATGTTTTCTAGAGGTGCACCAGAAAAACAAACAGTGAAAAATCAGTTAATGGCCCTGGGTCCAGTTATAGTTGGTAACACACCATATATGCTAAAACATGCTGCATCCTTGTCTGAATGAGATACTTGTGGCAAGTCACCAAGCACGAAGAGCAACTTTTTGAAGCTTAGGATACACAGTCTGATGGGAGATGTGTGACACATAAACTGCCAGGAAGGCTTAATCGAGGGTGAGTGCTGTGCTGGTGGGAAACACTTGGACAGTTGAGACAAGATCAGAATCCAGGTACTAGTTTGTTGCAACTGGCCAACCTTGCCCATCATTGGATGTTTCCTGTAATGTTATCCACAGTCATGAAATGATACTGGATATGACTCCCAACTCTCAACCCATCCATCACTGACTGTGACCAGCCTTTAATCTATTTATGATTGGCCCACTAATAATGTATTCAAATGTGTTTGCTTTGTCACCTGCTTCCCAGCAGCTCCAATACTGTCTGCCAATTGCACACAGCAAACAAAAGCACTGTAGCCAAGACCTGTGTTCATATGGGCAGTAACAGGTTCATTAAGCATGCCATGTATGTTGCATCATACCATATTGTCCCACTGCAATTTAGTCAGAATGGTGTTATAATATCATACTTTTTTGTATTATGTTTATTTATTATTATTATTATTATTATTATTATTATTATTATTATTGTAGGTGGTCTTAAAGATCTCTTAATTTTTGGACAAGAATTTATTTATTTGTTGTTCTATCCATAGACAATTTCCAGTGTATAGTTATAAGCAGAACATACACAACTGCAATGTTGTTGATTCATCTATGTGTGACCCCAATACTGCTGTTTGTGATGGTGGAGGCTCAGTTGCTGACAGAGACTTAGTTGCTAGAAGATCTATTTGTGTAGTTGATTCTGTTGAATCTATGGCTAGTGAAGGTAATTTCTCCTCTGTTTCAGCTATAGGCTTCACTGACACACATTTATTTTCACACAAACAAACCAATTATACATCATTTTCTCATAAATTTTGTCCAAGTATTTAAAAAAAATATGAATCAGTATGTCAGCATTAGTTTGGCTGAAGCAGTTCCCACCCGGCATTCCAAATACACCATGATTTTGTCAAGTGTGTTCTGAGCTCTGTATGTGTCACAATTTCTTCACCATTGTCTGCAGATGAACAAATGGCTATAATTTTGTAGATGGAAATCATTCTATAGCAGGTGTCATTATCATTTTACAGCCAGTCATTTACTTAATTAAAAACTGTATCTGAACGTCGTGAAACATTTGCAAATGCTCCAACAAAATCATTTATCAACAATTTACGCAGTAGATCTAACTATGAATAGAGTGCCAGTTGCTTCCAACATTATCTCATGTTTCGGTTGGAGTCAAGACAGGGAATACACACAACAGCAAAACTTGCAATATCTGAAGAAGAGACCTGGGTTGGTCATCAAATTTGTGCATAAAATGGAACAAAATCTCAGTAGAACACCTGGAAGCACACTATTTATGTTCAGAGGTTTTTACAGAGAGAAATAGAGAGTAGTGTTCAATAGAGGTGACTTATTATGCAGAGGAGGACACAATAAAGTGAAATGGAGAACAAAATTCTGAAATGAGGATGAGATGTCTTGGCTCTGAGCCCATATCATAAATATGTCATCAGTGAATCATATCCAGGCAAGGAGTTAAGGATTCTGGTTATGAAGGATAGCTGTAGATGACCCATGAAAAGTTAAAATACAAAGGTGACACGTGAGGATACTTGGCTATGCTGTTGGTTTGTTTGAACATCCACTATTCAAAGGAGAAGATTACGTGTGTACACAGCTGCTCGGCAGAGAAGTAGGATTCTCAGCCAAATATGTAGTAGCTCAGAAAAGGCCAATCAACTGATACACCAATTTTTGAACTATTAAGTGAAGTACTCCAGAGAAGAGATAATGGTGAAAATGTCATTGGAATAAGTCTTAGATCTCACTAAGGCTTTTGATATCCTAGATCATACAAAACTATTGCCCAAGCTTGACAACATGGGGATTAGAGGAACATCTAACAACTGGATAAAGTCTACTCTATTCTACTGAAACCGGGCATTTTTCTGAATAGACTGAAATATGCTATTGTTAAACCATTGCACAAAAAGGGGGATAGGTCTGATACTAGCAACTACCACCCATTCTCACCTGACAGCTTTAACCAAAACTCTTGAAAAAGTAATGTATTCAAGAGTAGCTTCACATATTTGTAAAAATGAAATACTAACAAAGCATCAGTTTGGTTTTCAGAACAGCTTTTTAACAGAAAGTGGTATGTAATCTTTCAATGATCAAATATTAAATACTCTGAATAACCAAACATCACCCATTGGCATTTCTGTGATCTTTCAAAGGCTTCTGATGTGTGAATCATGAAATTCTTCTAGATAAGCTTAAGTATTGTCGTAAAATTCATATTTAAGTGGAAGAATGCAGAAGGTTGAAATTAATAGAACAGATAGTCTCCAAAAGTCAGCAGAGTCCTCCAACTGGGGAGGTATCAAGAATGGTGTCACATAGCATTCAGTCTTGGGTCCCTTATTGTTCTTAATATATATTAATTATTTGCCACCCTGTATTCATGAAGATCAAAGCTAGTTCTTCTTGCTGATGTTACAAGTATAGTAATCACACCCTTGCATTTGCTACTGCCTTTGTCCTGCATCGTCGCAGGGTCAGCAGGGTTAAGTACGGATTTGGCATGGTTAATTTTAAGGGGTGGACGGATTCCCTTCCTGCCACCACCCCATACCCCCCCCCCCCCCCCAGGACAGAATGAGTATGCCCCAGCTGTCTGCGTCTAGTGTAAATTGTGGAATAGGGTGAATGTGTTTCAAATATCTGCGAGTCATGTAAATGAGGCGGGACGTGGGGACCAGCCTGGTATCCACCTAATAGGTTGTGGAAAACCACCTAAAAACCACATCCAGGCTGGCTGGCACACCAACCCTCATTGTTAATCCACCAACTGGATTCGATCCGGGGCTGGTGCGCCTACCCAAGTTGAGGAAGGAGCGCATTAGCAGTCTCGGCTAACCTAGTGGGTCTATAGTAATCGCTGCCAACAAACAAGAATTAGCTGAGGGAATTGTAAATAATGTTTTTCAAATAATTATTAAGTGGTTCTTTGCAAATAGACTCTCAATAAATTTTGAGAAAACACAGTATATACAGTTCTGTATAGTAAATAGCATAACACCATTCATAAATATAGACTTTGAACAGAAGTCTGTTGCTGAGGCAGAATATTAAGAATTTCCGGGTGTGTGCATTGATAAGAAAATGAATTGGAAGAAACACATTGATGACATGCTGAAATGTTGTTCAGCTACTTATGCTATTAGGGTGATTGCAAATTTTCGTGATACACATATCAGTAAATTAGCCTACTTTGGGTATTTTTGTTCACTGCTTTCATATGGCATCATATTTTGGAGTAATTCATCATTAAGAGAAAAAGTATTCATTGCACAAAAGTGTATAATCAGAATAATAGTACAGAATAATAATAATAATAATAATAGTAATAATAAGAATAATAGTACACCGAAGATCATCTTGCAGAGATTTGTTTGAGGAAGTAGGGATATTCACAGTACCTTCACAATACATATATTCAGTTATGAAATTTATTATTAATAACCCACCTCGATTCAAATATAACAGCAAAGTGCATAGCTACAACACTAGAAGAAAGGGGGATCTTCGCTACACTGGGTTGAAGCTGACTTTGACACAGAAACAGGTGAATTATGCTGCCCCAGAAGTCTTTGGTCATTTGCAAAATAGCATAAAAAGTCTGACAGATAGCCAACTAACATTTAAAAACAAATAAAAAGAATTTCTTCTCACCATATAGCGGAGAAGCTGAGTCACGATAGGCACAACAAAAAGATTCACACGATTATAGCTTTCAGCCATTAGGGCCTTTGTCATCAGTAAACACACACGCACAGCCAAACTCACTCAAGCGCAACTTGCACACACGCACAGCCAAACTCACTCAAGCGCAACTTGCACACACGTCTGCAGTCTCAGACAACTGAAACCACACTGGTTGTCATTGTTGGCCCAGATCTGCTTTTCTGTCTTGCAATGCAGTACTTCAATTAAACTGAGTCTTCTGTGCCAGTTCAGTTGGTGCTGATGAGTATCAGGAACACCGTCATACAGCAGATATACCCAGATAGTATGTTCGGGCATACCTTCTTCACCACAGACACCCTCACCAATTCAGTGTCAGTAGGCAGCATAGTGCCATGATCAGTCAAAAATTGTGATAAACCTCTTGAGGGACTCAGGTGCTTCGATCCTGGTCTCTGTTTTACATTTGGCAGAAAACCATAGGTGTGCCTTGCTGTGTGGGCATCATCACATCATTTCTGCCATAGGTGGAGAATCTGATTATGAATTTGCTGCTTCCTTGTGGCCCGTATTCCTGTTAAATTCAGCACTTCATGATGCTGATCTTTCTTCAGCCAGTACATTGCCACTTTTTTCTATATCTGGAGATTGTCAGGAGTGTCCCAGGGAAGTGTGATAGGACCACTTTTATTCTCTGCATAGATAAATGATCTAACAGACAGGGTAAGCAGGAATCTGCAGCCATTTGCTGATGATGCTGCAGTGTACATGAAGGTGTCATCATTCAGTGACTTAAGCAAAATTTCTAGTTGGTGTGATGAATGGCAGCTTGCTGTAAATGTAGAAAAATGTAATACAGATGAGTAGGAAAAATGATCCCATAATGTTCAAATACAGCATTCGTACTGTGCTACTTGATGTAGTCGGGTTGATTAAATATCCAGGCGTAACATTGCAGAGTAATATGAAATGGAACAAGGATTGTAGTAGTGAAGGTGAATGCTTGACTTTTGCGTATTGGGAGAGTTTTAAGAAACTGTGCTTCTTCTGTAAAGGAGACTGCATATAGACTACAAGTGTGACCCATTCATGAGTATTGCTAAAGTTTTTGGGATCCCAACCTGATCAGATTAAAGGAAGACATTGAAGCAATTCAGAGATGGGATGCTAGATTTGTTACCAGTAGGTTTGGACAACATGCAAGTTTTACAGAAATGCTGTGGGAATTAAATGGAAATCCCTGGAGGGAAGACAATGTTCTTTTCAAAGGATGCTATTGAGAAAATTTAGAGAACCAGCAGAGAAGCAGACTGCAGAATGATCCAAGTGCTGCCAATGTACATTTCGCATAAGGACCATGCACACAGATAAGAGCAATTAGGGCTCGTATGGAGGCATATAGACAGTTGTTTTTTGCCCACTCTATTTGCGAGTGGAACAGGAAGGGAAATGAGCAGTAGTGGCACAAAGTACCCTCCGCCACACAATGTTCAGTGGCTTGTGGAGTATGTCTGTAGATGCAGAGGTTGAGTGGGCATATTCAAAGTATTATTTGCAACCCCTCGACTGATAGTGCCAAAAGCTCCCACCAATCGAAGACATATTTCACGTTAACTATCCGTGCTGGTGTTATGAGCATAAGTCTGTTTACCGAAGCACTCACACTATATCCCATAATCACAATTAAGATAGCGATATGGTCCGTTCTCATTGTTTGCATTAGCAGCTTATAATTGTAACTGAAGAGACTAATAATTTTGTTCGTCACTTCTCTGGATCTCTTGCTCATTTCTTCAATGTGTGCACTATAATTCTGTTGTTCATTCAAGAAGATGCCTAAGTATCTGCTCACAAACTTTCTCTTTATGTAATGGGCTCCATGCAACGTTCTATGTCATCACTTACTGTTATCCAGAGATTAGCAGCTGCCAGACTAGGGAATTAGTTTGCTATCCGTAAGCTGTCATTAACACCACAACACAAACAGCTGCGTTCGGAATGGTACTGTAACTGGGAAGCATGGACTGCTGATGAATAATGTCGTATTGTGCTCAGCAATGAATTGTGGAGAGCGCTATCCTCGATAAGCACTGTCAGTAAGTATGTCAGCAGCCTAGGGAGAGGTCCCATTCTTCCAGTGTTCAGCAATAAACTTTGGTCTGCTGTATCATGGATGACCACTGTTAGCAAGTGTATCGGCATCCTAGGGTGAGGTCCCATTCTTCCAGTGTTATGGAGAGGTACAGCAGTTTACTCTTGGCACACCATCATGTGGGGTGGCATTGTGTATGACGCCTGGCCATGACTGGTAGTGATTGAGGGAACTATGATGTCACAATGGTATTTCACACACATCCTGCACCCTCATTTGTCATCCCTCACATGACAATATTGTCATGTCATTTCTCAATATGACAATACTTGACCACATATGACATTAGTCTCTATGAGCTGATTGCGTGGTGTTGAGATAGCCCTTTGGTCAGCACTCTATTCAAAACTGTCCCTGACAGAAAATGTGTGGGACCATTGCTGTGATTAGAAAATTGAGTCAAATTTACAAAGGCCGTGGCAGTAAAAGCTCACTTATCAGTACAATATTACACCTTCTGTGGCCTGGATGCATGCATGGATTTTGTTGGGAAGGGTGTCATAGAGCTCTTGTATACTTTTCTAAGGCATTCTGGTAAGGATGTCCATAATCTACCACTGTGCCATTGGAATTCCCTCAGTCACTGCCAGTCATGGTACGAAGTCATACCCAAAGGTGCCAGGAGTAATAATCTCATGGAGTGCATTACTTGCTCTCAGTGTACTGATATGAAGGGATTACAATGTTCTTGGTGCACAATGTCAATACAGTGATCCTTTCTCATGGTTGACAAGAACCTTGACAATGAGTATGCCTGCCTCACATTCCCACGCAGTCGAGCACCAGGTCTCTGTCGCACCTGAATGCCCCACAAATTTGTATATTACATGATTTGACCAGCCTGCCAAATGGAGACCCACAATGAGGCCCTTTTCAAACTCTGTCAGGTGTTGATAACACTGTCTCATATGAGTAGGGGCAATTCAGTGTCCTTCACGTGTCACTCAACATCCGTTGCTGTTCAAACCCCTTATTATCCTTCAGGCATGGTAACACAAGCAACAATCTGGTGACCATTCTATTTGTGTCAAAGAATTGCAACACTAATTGTTTACATACCCACCAATGGTGTGTACATGTACTGTGTTACATTGGCATCCAATCATATCTTCTAGCTTGTTGGGCAGTGAGTGTATCCTGACCTCATACCAAGGTGAACTGATGTACTTATGTGATATCATGTTTTCCACTCCTTATGAACAGTAGTGATAAAGTTTCAATAATCTTCCCAAAAAATAAAGTTGCATAATTAATTTTGTTTGTTTGTAGCCCTGATGCACTTATAAATCTCTGTGGCACAGTACTGTAACATACCACTAGGAGAGCCAAGAAAAGGCACAGCCGATTGATATAGTGAACTATTGTGTGGTAATTTGTTTTCTGTATTGGTAGGGAAGCAACCGTGGAACAATCAATGCTAAGCTGGTGAAAGTGTCTGGGAGCAATGCACCTTTACATGACACAGTGGCCAGGTGATACAGGTGGTTACAGAGTGATCAGACAATTCTGAATGATGAAGAATGAAGTGGTAGACCATCTCCCTGTGAAGAACCGGGAATCGCAAGAGAAGTAGAAGCCCTGGTGCTTGAAACCAGCCTATCACAACTGAGGTGATAGAAGTATTTCCTTGCAGGGGACGGGGAACGTTCCAATGAATGAACTGAGATGCCTGATAGGGAATATACGAAGGTGAGTCAAATGAAAACCTTAAAGTTGTAATAACAAATCAAAATTTCGCGCCGTTATCCTGTAAGTTGGTAAGCGTGCTACAAACAGCATGCAGAATGGCCTGTAGGTGGCAGCATAGCGCAGATGCACAAATACTGACGCAGTACCAGTATAAAGATGGCCGCCCCACTTGCGACTTGCACCAGAGAAGAACAGCGTTCTGTTATTCGGTTTTTGCATAGTGAAGGTGTGAAACGTATTGAAATTCATTGACGAATGAAGGTTCAGTATGGTAATGCATGTTTGCCACAGCAGCAAGCCTACGAATGGAGTAGGAAGTTCGCAGATGGTGTGACTTCAGTGGAAGATGCTGCTCATCCAGGTCAGGCACAACGAGTTGTGACTCCACAGAACATTGCAGCAGTTGAAGCCATAGTGAAGGAAAATCGTCGAGTGACACTGAATGATGTTGCAACATGTTTACAGATTAGTCATGGTTCAGCACACCACATTGTACATGATGTGCTCAAGTTTCACAAAATGTCTGCAAGATGAGTGCCACGGCAGCTGACTCCTGAAATGAAAGAACGAAGTGTTGATGCTTGTGAAGAACTTCTTTGGCGCTTTGAATGAGAAGGTGATGGCTTCCTTGCAAGAATCGTTACTGGGGATGAAACCCGGGTTCACTTCCACCAACCGGAAACGAAGAGAGCGAGCAAGGAATAGCGCCATTCCTCATCACCAAAACCAAAGAAGTTTCGAACGGAACCATCAGCAGGGAAGGTTATGCTGACTCTCTTTTAGGATGAAAAAGGCATCATTTTGGAGCATTACATGCCTAGAGGGACCACTGTCACCAGTGCATCATACACAGATCTCCTAAAAAATCATCTGCGGCCTGCAATCAAATCAAAGCAATGTGGATTGCTGTCAGCAGGTGTCCTTTTGCAACATGACAATGCAAGGTCCCACACTGCCCATACAACATTTTGAGTGTCTTCCTCATCCACCATACTCACCAGACCTTGCCCCAACTGATTTCCATACGTTTGGACCACTCAAAGACACAGTGGGAGGAAAGAAATTCCGTTCTGATGAAGAGGTATGTCATGCGGTGCATAAGTGGTTGCGCGGACTACCAAAAGATTTTTTTCCTAAAGGAATTTATGCACTTTGTAAGTGCTGGAGGACTTGCATTCAGCATGGGGGAGATTATGTGAAAAGTGATACTGCTTTGTACCACTTCTGCACAATAAATAATATTTAAAAAAGTATTTAAGGTCTTCATTTGACTCGTCCTCGTATTTTATTCACAAAGTGCAACACATCATCATGTATACATCATATCATGATTCAGAACACACCGTTGTCTTTGATTCATGCACAAATATTCCTCTATTCCTGGGCCATGATGCGTGTCGCTATCAGTATCACAAGAACCCTGATCCCCTCATAGTGTGGAGCACTGAATGGGAGATATGAACAGCACTATCATCATCTGATTGGATCGTTGTGCACATGAGCAGCTGTGTTGTGGCTGGCTGCAATGCAGAACACAGCTGGACCACTTCTCATAGTCATGTTGTGTGTAGTGCTGGTGTTGTACAGGTGGTGCAAAAGGCACCTGGTGTGACTGCACTGGAGCCCTGGCAGTGTGTCTGGGGATGACGGGAGTGGTGGCAGTGGGGTTGCCTCTACAGGAGGATATGCCTCAACTTTTGGCTGGGTGTAGATCACGATCATGGTAGGACTCTTGGGTAGGTGACAGTGAGGATGCCATCTGTTGAAAAAGCGGGATGATATGGAGGCATGGTTGATTTCGTTGGGAAATGTGTAATATGGTCAAGCCTCCTGATGCATGCAGCATTCCGAATCAGTGTGTCGTCATTGTGGCTGACAAGGCACAGGTCATTACCGATGAGTGTGATGGTAATGTAGTCTGGGTTGAAGTTTCAAGCCTTTTGATAACAGGGTGTGCTGTATTGGCATCAGCTGCATATGCACTAGGTAGTGGCCAGTCATAGCCATTGTTGTTCATCCCATTAGCAGTGACGTTCTCCCACAAAACCCAAGCTGATTTGAAAGAATAATTGAAACAGTCTGATTTGTCATTAACTGGAACTTGTAAGTGTCTTAAGAACTTTGAAAACTCCTGCTAAGGGAGCTGCAGCTTGTAGTACGATATGTTTGCATAGTGAGACAGCAAGTAGTATCCGTGGTAATGCTTCAGTTCACAACCCTTGAAGACTCGTAAGGGCAGCTTTGAGAGTCCTATGCCACCAATCAACTAGCTCATTACTCTGGGGGTGAAAGGCACTAATACAGTTACGTCTAATACCACAGAGGTTACTCCGTACGCCAAGCATGGCCAACGCAAACTGGCAGCCTCGGTTTGTAGTCATCATTTCTGGCATGCCAAAATGCACTATCCATGTTTATACAAAGGCGTGGGTAGTGGACTCTGCCGTGATATGCTTGAGGAGAGCCACTTGCACCCTCTCGAATGCTCTGTCTATTATTAACTTGAATCCCTCTCACTCCAGGAGAGGGCCAATGAGATGGAAATGAGCTTTTAAATTTCAAAACGACCTAATTGTGGTTGTGTGTGTCTTCTGACTTTATTGTGTCAGCTCGGTGTGTATGCCTGTGCACAGCTGTGGCAGTCCCTCTTGTGAATGGGACACACAAAGCATTCTGTAACAAGGCAGACTGTGGGTCTGATTCCCATGTGCGACAGGCTCTGGAGTTAGCGAAAATTGTGCAACACATTGTTTGTGATACCAAAGACCACATCCTATTGAGACAAACATCACTGAGGATTGGCTTTTCAGTCCCCAGAAAATTGTGTTGCTCTATTCGTAAGCCGGTAGTGTCATTGCGCATCAATTGTGCGATGCTAACATTGTTCCACTGTTCGGTGGCTAGCTTCTCACAATCAAATTGGATGGAGATGGCACTGACTTCCGATAACCAGTCGGCAATGAGACTGTCGGCCCTATGTAGGTGGCGGGTATCCATAGGGCACTGGGTGATAAGATCAAGGTGTTGGTAGTATCAGGGGCTGACTCCTTTCAGATGCTGTATGGCACTGACAAGTGCTTTATAGTCTGTAAGCCCTATAACATGTCGTCCTTCGATATCGTCACGGAAGTATTTCACCGAGAAGTTTTCGGTCAAAGGCCGATCATTTGGACTGAGAGGAGTTTTCACAAGAAGAATCGAAGGGTCTGTGCCACCCTGGCCTCTAGCTATTGCAATACGGCACCAATCGTGGTGTTACTTGTCAGCGGTGACTGAGTTGCCCAACGGAAATGGGGTGGGCCAACGTGATTTCATTTGCAAGGCAATCCTTAGCGAGGTCGACTGCAGTCTTTATCTTTGCTGTCCACTCAATCTTCCTTCTCTCTTGCTTGTTGGATCCTGCCAGCTTGTAAAGCCCCTGCTTGTGGCATTGTAATTCTGGGCGAAGGGAAGCTGTGTTAAGGTGTTGGCTCATCTGACCCCTGCAGCGCTAATTATGAGCCCGACAAAGGTAACTTCTGCTTTCCGTGAATGAGATTTGCCCTTTCCAGTCAGCACTGCCCCATCTTTTAGGACGGTGAGAATGTGTTTCAAGGCGTCGGTTGTGGTCTACGGACATAACCAAAACAATGAGAATTTCAGCCAAATAGGTGTAGCAGAAAACGAACAGAAAAAGTATCTCATCTATGAAATGCTGCAATGTCTGAGCTGTATTCTTCAAGCCATACAGCACGAAAAGATATTCAAGGAGACCAAAAGATGCGAGAATCGCAATTTTTGCAATGTCATCTTTGTACATGCGTCAGTCATACTGAGTATAGTTGTGCTTGCTAGCGAGTGCATGACATCTTAGGTACCGGACAGCTGCCATGGACCGTACGAGTGTTGAGAACTCTGTAGTTGCCAGATAGTCTCACAGTTCTGCCTTTTTTCGGTACTACTTTGAACGGTGATGTCTATCGGCTACTGGATGTGCAAACTATGTCTACCTGTAAACAGTTCGTCATTCACCGGCTTAGCGGCGCGTAAGTTAGCTGGGACCAGTCGGTGTGGTTCGACAACTGTTAGTATACGGTGCACTGTGCAATTACCAATCGTCTTCATGCAACGGTGGGTAGAGAGTGTGGTGGGACCTGCTTTCTAGGCACTACACTTTAAGGCAGAGTTGTATTAATCTTTGTGCTGCACCACAAGCTCAGGTTCGTTGGCCGTACAGGTGAGCGTGCGTGAAGGGGCGTGTTCAGCCAGCGAAGGCGAGACTGCGCGCTCTTCCTTACGCTCATCGAAGTGACTAGTATTTGAGATGACTTTGATATAGCTGCACATTACTGCAAGTACAGTGGATATACCCTGGGTCTGTGTAGGAGAGACGCATGCATAGTCGGCACCGAGTTCTTCAGAAGCTGCACGACAATCGTTGTAATGATGATTTGTGTGACGTCTCCTACTGTTGCCTACTGGCACTCCCACGATCAGATAAAGTGTAATGTCCTCTTTCTATGCTCAGCCAGTATTCTTCACCTCCTCGAAATACGTGAATGCGAGGCGACACACATTACCTGTTATTGCAGTCAATATTTGTTAATTAATAAGGTTAGATTCAAATTATCGCCTAGCTGCATTGTTTAGCGGTTGCCGCGAAAGATGCTCATTAACAGTTACTAGATGGCCCTTCTGCGTTTCAAAATGAATTGTTGTCTTTGATTCGCATAGCGCACCGAATTAATTCCTTCAAAAGTAACAGGGTTCATTTAACACTGCACAATGTTTTGTCCGTTGAAAATTATTCCCTTTATATTAATATGAAGTAAACTATTATTATTAATAATAATATTGGCCAGAGATAATCCAATACATGGTTAACTTTCGTGATACTTTGCTCGAAATCGTGGGACACTATAATTTTTCCTTAACTCGGTTTTTATTAACACAGTTTCTTTGATATGATTCACTACTATGAATGCTCGCACTGAAGCCCGTTAACAAATGTCCAGACGGGATCTATAATCGAAAGTCAAGTTGTGACCCGAGTTTTGGTTAGTAACTTAGGCGACAACTGAAGTTCTGAAATTGGAATTAATGATATCAATATTTTATGTCTTGAACAGCACTATTTGAGACAGTGCCAATGGTGCACATAACAGCCTTTACTACCAAGCTATTGTCATCAGCAAACAGAACTATTTTAGAATCACCTGTAATACTGGAAGGCATATCATTTATATAACAAGGAACAGGAGTGACCCCTGCACTAATCCCTGGGGAATCCCTGGGGCACCCTCCCATCTCACTGTGCCCCGCTCGGATTCCACATTATAGCCATTCTCAATACTGTGGAGAGTTTTGCTGGTTGTTCTTACAATAAGAGGTGAACCAACAGTGAGCTACTCTTGATATTACATAATGGCCCAACTTTTGGAGCAATATTTGGTAATCAACAAAATCAAATGCCTTAATTAAATAAAAAAAGCTGCCTAGTGTTCGAAACTTTTGCTAATCCACCTAATACCTCACTGAGAATAGCGAATATAGCATTTTCAGTTGTTAAACCACTTCTAAAACCAAACTGTACATTTGACAGCAAATTATGTGAAATTAAATGATCAATTATCCTTATGTACACAGTCTTTTCAATAACTTTTGCAAACACTGATGGCATACAAATAGGTCTAAAATTGTCTACATTATCCTTTTCTCCATTTTTATAAATCGGTTTTACTACTGAGTACTGTTGTGACAGTGCCACGAGATTTAAAAGTGCCGCTACGTCAGTACGCAAACATGGCGATAGAGGCGCTCCGCAGCTCGGCTGAGCGCGGGAGCGCCACCTGGCTATGAACGGCGCCGGCCGCATGTCACGGCACGGCAGTTGAGTGACAGCTACGGAGTTGGTAGCATGAAACCCACTATTGTTTCTACGTTTGTGTATCCACGCAGTTTATTAGTACATTAAAGGTTATAACACTTTTTGGCGACGAGGATGGGATATTTTTTTTCCAGCGTTGGAGTATTGTGCGTTCGTGTCTGGGCAGACATGGAACAGCTTATGCAAGCGCTCATTGAACAACAAACACAGCTGACGGCTGCTATTCAGGCGTTGTCGACGTCGCTTACTCATCGTCTGTCGTCCTCTTCTCCGCCTCCGTTCCCTCCTTACGACGAGGCCGCTGAGGACTGGGAGGATTATGAGAAGCGTTTGCGGCAACACTTCTTGGCTTTCGGCGTTGTCGACGCCCCGATGTGTAAGTCGTTATTTCTATCTTGGATTTCCCCACGGATCTATCAGCTGCTATCTCAGTTAGCCCCTCTGCGGGAACCTGCCTCTCTGTCCTTCCAAGAAATGTGTGACTTATTGTCTAACTATTACCGAAAAAACACCCACGTCGTTGCCGCCCGCGTGGCGTTCTACCGGTGTCGTAAACAGCCCCATCAATCTTACCGGGCTTGGGCGGCGGAACTACACGGTCAGAGTAGGAAATGTCAGTTTGTCACGGACACTCATCATGAGTCTTATGCTGATTCAATGGTTAGGGATGCTATTCTACGGCTTGCTCCTGATAAAGAAGTTCGGCAACGTGCCCTACAACTGCCAAACCCATTGTTGTCGAAAGTTCTAAGCATCGCCCAATCCTTTGAAGTGTCTCACGCTGCTGGCGCGCAAATAGACGCGTGGTGTGATGTGGGCGCTGTACAGTCAACTTTCGACACGGACAATTTGCCTGTTTCCCAGGAGGACGATGATGTGGCGGCGGTTCACTCGCGTAAACAACGTCGCGTTGGGCCGCAACGCTCGCAGCGAAAACAGCAACCACAGAAACAGGTTCGTTCCGCCCTTCCTTCTTGTCCACGTTGTTTCGTACAGCATGACAGGGCCGCGTGCCCAAAACGTTGGGCCACGTGTAATTCATGTAGGAAAAAAGGCCACATTGCTTCTGTGTGTCAGTCCCCTCACGTTCCTGTCGCCGATGACGAGGCATCGGACATGGATGTTAACTGTGTGCTTTCTCAAACAAATAAGTTGTTTGTTACTGTTCGTGTTCTGGATAAAGACATTCGCATGCAAGTGGACACTGGCTCTGCAGTAACTCTCATTAATTCTCGCACGTATTTGGAGTTGGGCTCCCCTCTCTTGTCTCCAGTTACGAGAAATCTGAGAACTTATAATAAACAGAAAATTCCTATCGTTGGCCAGTTTGATGCTTCCACTGCTTACAAGTCTGTTGTTCGGCCCCTCACGTTTTATGTGGTGGATCATGCGGGCACTGAAAATCTGTTCGGTTATGATGCTTTCCAGTTGTTTGGGTTCTCCATTGATGATGATGTGCACCTCATATCTGAGGATATTCCGTATCAACAGCTGGATGGATTGTGTTCTGAATTCTCGTCCGTGTTCTCTGCTGGTCTGGGTCGTGCCAAGGATTTTGAAGCCCACATTACTCTTAAACCTACAGCTCGCCCTAAGTTTTTCCGGGCACGCCCTATTCCGATGGCGCTGCGTGCACCTGTCAAGGCTGAGATAGACAGGTTAACAGCTTCAGGGATTCTCCTTCCTGTTACCTCCAGCGAATGGGCATCGCCCATCGTGGTGGTTTCTAAACCCAACGGGAGTCTGCGATTGTGTGGCGATTTTAAAGCCACTGTCAACGCTCAGAGCCTCATTGACACTTATCCTCTTCCCCGTCCTGAGGAGTTATTTACCAAGCTCGCTGGGGGCCAGTTCTTTTCCAAACTTGACTTATCGGAGGCGTACCATCAGTTGCCGTTGGATGCGTCTTCCAAGGAATTTCTCGTCATCAACACTCCATGTGGGTTGTATCAGTACCAGCGGTTACCATTTGGTGTCGCTAGCACGCCGGCCATTTTTCAGCGGTTTTTGGAACAGCTCACGGCTTCCGTTCCTGGCTGCATCAACTACCTGGATGACATTGTTGTCACGGGGGCCTCCACTGAGGAGCACCTTCGCAATTTGCGTTCATTATTTCGGGTTCTGCATTCGGCTGGGTTGAAGTGCAATCTGGACAAGTCACAGTTCTTCCAACCCTCCATTGTGTATCTTGGTTTCCACCTGTCCCGTGAAGGTATACGTCCTCTACGTCAGCACGTTGCGGCCATCACCGCTCTCCCCCGGCCGTCTACGGTCAAAGAACTTCAGGCGTTTCTAGGCAAGATTGCTTATTATCACAAATTCATTCCATCCGCGGCGGCGGTGGCTCATCCTCTGTATCAGCTGTTACGCAAAAACGTTCCTTTCTGTTGGTCCGACGAGTGTGAGCAGGCTTTTGTTCGCCTGAAGGCTCATTTGCAGTCGGCGCCTTGTCTTGCCACCTTCCGTCCGGGTCAGCACTTGGTTCTGGCGACTGACGCGTCACAGTATGGCCTAGGGGCTGTTCTCGCCCATCGGTATGAGGATGGGTCGGAACGACCCATCGCCTATGCTTCAAAGACCCTCAACGATGCCCAACGGCGTTACTCTCAAATCGAAAAGGAGGCGCTCGCTATCATTTATGCGTTAAAAAAGTTCAGCGTTTTTTTGTATGGTTCTAAGTTTCACCTCATCACCGACCACAAGCCGCTGGTCTCTCTGTTCAGCCCTACGGCGTCGCTTCCGGATAAGGCGGCTCACCGCCTGCAACGTTGGGCCTTATACTTGTCTCGTTTTCACTATGAGATTCACTATCGCCCCATGGCCCAGCACGCCAACGCTGACGCGTTGTCGCGTTTGCCGATGGGCCCCGACCCGGTTTTCGATCGAGATGAGCTGCTCTGTTTCCACATTGATGAGGAAGAACGTCGTGCGGTTGAGGGTTTTCCGCTTACAGGTTCGCAGGTCGCGTCGGCTATTGCGCGGGACCCGGTCCTGCGTCGGGTGATCGGTTTTGTTCAACAGGGTTGGCCGGACAGGACCAAGGGCCGGGAGTCGGGTCCCCTTCGCAACTACCATGCCTTGCGCCTTCGTCTGTCTGTTCGTGAGGGTGTTGTTCTTTTGGCCACGGATGGCGCATCTCCATGGGTCGTGGTGCCAGCTTCTCTTCGCAAAGATGTTCTCAAACTATTGCATGAGGGCCATTGGGGGATCTCTCGGACTAAGTCCCTGGCCCGCCGGCATGTTTATTGGCCCGGTATCGATTCGGACATCTCCCATATGGTCGCTGCATGTGGTCAGTGTGCTCAACAACTGGCTGCACCCCGTGCAATGCCCTCTCCGTGGCCTGATCCGGCGCAGCCATGGGAACGGGTGCACGCTGACTTTGCCGGCCCCTTCCTCGGCGCTTATTGGCTCCTGTTGATTGACGCCTTCTCGAAGTTTCCGTTTGTGGTTCGATGTCCGTCGCCCACCACTGCGGCGACGACGCTGGCTTTGTCCAAAATTTTTGCGCTAGAAGGTCTTCCCTCCACGATCGTCACGGACAACGGCCCTCAGTTCTCTTCGCAGGCCTTCCGTGATTTTTGTACTGGACAAGGGATTCATCATGTTACAGCACCGCCTTTCCATCCCCAATCGAATGGGGAGGTTGAGCGCCTTGTCCGCACTTTCAAATGCCAGATGAAAAAATTCCTTACTGATTTTTCTACCGATGACGCTCTGTTGCAATTTCTGAGTTCTTATCGCTTCACGCCTCTGGGTGATCGCAGCCCCGCTGAACTCTTGCATGGCCGCCAACCGCGCACTCTACTGCACCTGCTTCACCCTGTCAGGCCTAGTCCTGTGTCCCCTAGTGCGGGAAAATACTCGGTAGGCGCCGACGTGTGGGCACGAAGGTATGGATCTCGCCCTAAATGGATTCCAGGGGTGGTCAAGGCTCTTCGCGGCCGCCGGCTTTGTGAAATACGTACGGATGACGGCACGGTTGTTCGTCATTACGACCAGATGCGCCCACGAGTGGTGGCCACGCCGGTGCCACCGCCCCTTCTTTCGCCTCCACCAGCCCGAGAAGCCAGTCCTGTCGCTGCTGCCGGTCTCCCGTGTGTGTCACTGCAGCTGCCGTCGCTGCCGCTTCCGAGTACGCCGGAACCGGTCCCAGTCGCGACGCCGTCTTCTCCGGGACCCATCTCGCTGGAGCACACCCCCAGGTCCACGACACCTATGGATGCTGCTCCGGAGTTTTCACCCATCATCTCGTCCAGGCGGCGCGTTCCACACACAAGCTTCTGTCCTGGACATTTTCGACCATATTCTCGTGTTTCTCCGCGGGATCTTCTCGGGGTCTCCCAAGAGGCCATGGATGTCTCCGCACTGTCCGTGTCTCCAAGGAAGTGAGTGTCTTTTTTTTTTTCAAGGGGGGAAAAGTGTTGTGACAGTGCCACGAGATTTAAAAGTGCCGCTACGTCAGTACGCAAACATGGCGATAGAGGCGCTCCGCAGCTCGGCTGAGCGCGGGAGCGCCACCTGGCTATGAACGGCGCCGGCCGCATGTCACGGCACGGCAGTTGAGTGACAGCTACGGAGTTGGTAGCATGAAACCCACTATTGTTTCTACGTTTGTGTATCCACGCAGTTTATTAGTACATTAAAGGTTATAACAAGTACTTTAATCGTTCAGGAAACATACCATTCCTAAGGAGAAATTAAAAATATGCATAAGTGCAGAGCTAACATGTGCAACAGTGTACTTTAGTGTTCTGCTACATACTCCATGAGATCAGTGAGAATCGTTAGTCTTCAGTGATTTAATTACTGACTCAATCTCCGCCTTGTCAGTATCGCAGAGAAGTATTTCAGCCTCGGAAAGGCATTTTCCAAAAGAGTTATATGTATTCCCTGTAGAAACTAAGTTTTAATTTAATTCACCAGCTATATTCGGAAAGTGACTGTTAAATACTGCATAAATATATGAGTTACCAGTAACAGAAACGTTTTTACTATGCACTGACTTTATATCCTCGACCCTGTGCTGCTGGCAAAACACTTCTTTCATGACTGACCTTATGGTTTCAATTTTATCCTGCGAATTAGCTATTCTATTTGCTTATCTCATACTCTTTGCCTTCCTCATAACGTTTTCAACTACCTTGCATTACTGTTTATAATGGGCTGCTGTAGATTGATTATGACTAGTTATAACATCTTGATATAATCCCTACTTTCTTCTACATGATGCCCTTATCTCACTAGTCAGCCACCCAGGCTGCCTTTTACTGCTACTGACCTGTTAGGAACGTTCTAATGGGAAGCAGCTTTCAAAGAGCGTGAGAAATGTGTAAAGGAAAGCATTATATTTGTCGTCCATGTTATCAGCACTATAAACATCCTACAACTCTTGTTCCTTAATAGGATTTAGAAAATTCTCTACTACCATTCGATTAGCGTTTCTATGAGCGAGTATTAAATCATCTGTTATACAAAAAAATATGTAATAACGTCATATGTGCCTGTAAACTGTAGGCCGGTTTTCTTTTTCCTGTATGTTTATTGTACATATAAAATTCTATGACGCACTCTGCACTCTCTGCTGAGAATTGTCACTTAGAATCCACGGGCAATAAATAAATAAAGCACCAAACTTGATGATCGCAACTTTGAGTTTTCGTAGGCATAATTAAAACCTTACGACTACCTCAAAAATGGTTCAAATGGTTCTGAGCACTATGGGACTCAACTTCTGAGGTCATTAGTCCCCTAGAACTTAGAACTAGTTAAACCTAACTAACCTAAGTACATCACAAACATCCATGCCCGAGGCAGCATTCGAACCTGCGACCGGAGCGGTCTTGCGGTTCCAGGCTGCAGCGCCTTCAACCGCACGGCCACTGCGGCCGGCCCTTATGACTACCTCTCCTATGTTTCTAGTACCTACATTCCTGGTACACGTCATGGGCGATGGTGCCCCCCATCCCACGCATGCCTGCGTATGTCCAAAGATGCGTACATTCCCCGCATCTGTCGGTGTCCAGCTGGAGGAAGGACGCAGGTGCAAAGTGAATGACGACATCTATGCAGAATCTCACACTTCACCTATTACCGAGGTCTGGTTGAAGAGGCTGTCCCAATACGAGGAGCCCTGTGAACTACTTTTTGTTTCTTCATACTGTACACTGTGTTTACATGCGAGTACGTGTTCAGCAATGGTTGGTTTCCTGAGCTGGAGCGGATTCATGTGGTACATGTGTTCACTGTTCATCCAGTCTCTCCTCTACCGTTCTTATAGTCAGTAGACGTAATTCCTCGTTGGGCTCAGGAGCGTGGTTGGGTTGTTTGTGGGAGGAGACCAGACAGCCAGGTCATCGGTCTCATTGGATTAGGGAAGGATGGGGAAGGAAGTCGGCTGTGCCCTTTCAAAGGAACCATCCCAGCATTTGCCTAGAGCGATTTTAGGGAGATAACGGAAAAACCTAAATCAGGATGGCCGGACGCGGGATTGAACCGTCGTCCTTCCGAATGCAAGTCCAGTGTGCTAATTCAGGAGCGTGGAGTAGTGGCTGGTCGATGAAATGTAATACACTACTGGCCATTAAAATTGCTACACCAAGAAGAAATGCAGATGATAAACGGGTATTCATTGGACAAATATATTATACTAGAACTGACATGTGATTACATTTTCACGCAATTTGGGTGCATAAATCCTGAGAAATCAGTACCCAGAACAACCACCTCTGTCCGTAATAACGGCCTTGATACGCCTGGGCATTGAGTCAAACAGACCTTGGATGGTGTGTACAGGTACAGCTGCCCATGCAGCTTTAACACGATACCACAGTTCATCAAGAGTAGTGACTGGCGTATTGTGATGAGCCAGTTGCTCGGCCACCATTGACCAGACGTTTTCAGTTGGTGAGAGAACTGGAGAATGTGCCGGACAGGGCAGCAGTCGAACATTTTCTGTATCCAGAAAGGCCCGTACAGGACCTGCAAAATGCGGTCGTGCATTATCCTGCTGAAATGTAGGGTTTCGCGAGGATCGAATGAAGGGTAGAGCCACGGGTCGTAACACATCTGAAATGTAACGTCCACTGTTCAAAGTGCCGTCAATGCGTACAAGAGGTGACTGAGACGTGTAACCAACGGCACCCCATACCATCACGCCGGGTGATATGCCAGTATGGCGATGACGAATACACGCTTCCAATGTGCGTTAACCGCGATGTCGCCAAATACGGACGCGACCATCATGATGCTGTAAACAGAGCCAGGATTCATTCGAAAAAATTACGTTTTGCCATTCGTGGACCCAGGTTCGTCGTTGAGTACACCATCGCAGGCGCTCCCGTCTGTGATGCAGGGTTAAGGGTAACCGCAGTCATGGTCTCCGAGCCGATAGTCCATGCTGCTGCAAATGTCGTCGAACTGTTCGTGCAGATGGTTGTTGTCTTACAAACGTCCCCATCTGTTGACTCGGAGATCGAGACGTGGCTGCAGGAGCCGTTACAGCCGTGTGGATAAAGATGCCTGTCATCTCGACTGCTAGTGATACGAGGCCATCGGGATCCAGCACGGCGTTCCGTATTACCCTCCTGAACCCACAGATTCCATATTCTGCTAACAGTCATTGGATCTCGACCAACGCGAGCAAAATGTCGCGATACTATAAACCGCAATCGCGATAGGCTACAATCCGACCTTTATGAAAGTCGGAAACGTGATGGTACGCATTTCTCCTCCTTAGACGAGGCATCACAACAACGTTTCACCAGGCAACGCCGGTCAACTGCTGTTCGTGTATGAGAAATCGGTTGGAAACTTTCCTCATGCCAGCACGTTGTAGGTGTCGCCACCGGCGCCAACCTTGTGTGAATGCTTTGAAAAGCTTATCATTTGCATGTCACAGCATCCTCTTCCTGTCGGTTAAATTTCGCATCTGTAGCACGTCATCTTCGTGGTGTAGCAATTTTAATGGCCAGCACAGTAATAATGTACTAATAGCTGTTATTTAGGTATTGTTTTATTAGGCAATCAGTTTCGACGTTCCAGTCACATCATCTTCTCGCCTGTCGCATGAATGACATCAAGTACCACTCATGTATGTATAAGACCAGGCATCAATATTTGTTGTATCTGGGTCCATGATATACGAAGTTCATGAGCATGTGTACTCTTCACACATGTGACAGCAACTCATACCGTCACACGTGTGAAGAGGACAGCTTATGAAATCCAGACATCTACGGAACCAGATGCAAATATTGGTGCATTTTCATGTACATGCACGGTGGTACTTGGTGTCATTCATGTGACAGGTCTGGAGAGACGTGATCGGATGTCAGACTGGTTGCCTAATAAAACAGTATCAAAATAACGGCTGTTGGTACCGTATTATTACGGTTCTAATAGCCTGTCTGGTGTGTTGGTTTTCACTGTCATAAAGTATGTAATATACACTTGGTTCTCGGTATTTTGGACTGCCTTTAACTACGCCGAGGATCGCTTGTGTTTTTGTTGAGGTGGTAGGTACAATTGACATACTTCCTTTCTAAAATGTGGCCAGTTCTTCTGTACGTAGAACCAGCGCACGGTAGGAATGCCGTCTCGTACGACTGTATGTTGATTCATCTGTATGCAGCCGCGGGCAACGCTGGATAGTGCGTCTTATCTGATGGTCGCTGTACCCATGCTTGTGAAACTTAGTTTTCTGATGTTGCAATACATATTGCAGACTTTATGGACAGAAAGTACATGGGCTCCGTTCACAAGAGCACTGAACGCACTGCTTCTCTGCGCTGTATGGTGACGATTGGACCCATGCACAACGCGAATTCCACGGTCAAATCTCGGCGGTTGTTCGGGAATACGTACTGTCAACGGAAACTGCCCATCGCATCTCCTTCAGATTTGGTGGCAAAGATGGCGCAGTTGATAGCCCGACAAAAACCGAAGACAGATCAAGCATGAAAACAGAAAGAAGGTGTACTGAAGTACGAAAAAAGAAGAAAAATAGAAACATTGAATGGTCCATGCTGAAAATGTGCAACATTGTCCGAATCTGGCTAGCCACGGCGTCTGGTTATATGGTTACAGTGTTGGACTGTCAAAGGAGAGATTCATGTTCAAAACTTCCTGGCTCCCCTTTTTTTTTCACAGAATTATGAACTGGCCGTCCGATCATTGATGTGTCTGTTCGCTGTATTTCAATTTGTGTCTGTGCCGTGGTGTAACGTCCGTTTGCAATGGCGAGGTATAGCGAAAGGACTTCCAGACGTAAGTATCTCCTACTTGTTCTACACAAGTACTACAGGTTATGACTCTTGCGTTCCGTTTTGGAAGTTTTGGCTCTTGAATTCACTTTGTTGTAAAACAGTTCATTTCTGTGAGACGTCTATACGGCATCTCGCCTGCGCTCACTATTCATCACATTTACTTATGACGATAGTATTTTCTTACCTCATGATTCATGTTCTGTAACCAGCGTATACTATGACAGTTACCAAGACAACAGAAGAACAGACACGCCAAAGACTGGACCGACAATTCATAAATTTGTGGAAAAAAAATGGAGCACGAGGCAGTTTTGAACAAAGATCTCCCGCTTGCATGTCCAACACCTTGAGCATACAACCACGCTCCTGTACTTTTTGAAATACACTCGATGTTGCACATGTTAAACTTGGTGCGTTGACTGTTTCTAGTTTGCTTCTTTTTCCACAGTTCGATACACCTTCTTCTTGTTTTTATGGTTGATCTGTGTTCAGTTTTTGACTGGTTATCAGCTGAGCCATTTTACCAGTAAATCTGAGAGAGTTGCGACGGGGAGTTTCCCTTATGAGTATTTTGGTACAATGGACTCGTAGTCTCTGCTGGTTTGTTACAGGGTAGTAGCGTAATGTAATTATGAGTTTTGGCACCTGCATTTGTTTCCGTGAAAACGCCTTCGCGACAGTGAAAAGCCTATAACACGTAATCATCAACAAACAACACAGACTAATGCAACAGACGACACATAGGTGTTGTTACGTTAATTCCATCGCTCTGAGAAAAGCTGTTACATTGTAACCTCAATTCTATGAGATAGAAGTGCGTTCTGATGTAACGTAACACTCATTTTCGACAATACTCAAAAGTGCTTGAAATTATTCGTCCCTTTTCATACTGATCCTGTTTATACGTAGTTACTTTATCAGACTTCCTCGTGTGGTTAGATGTTTAGTTTTTGGTTTCTCTTTTAGATATTATTCCCAACTTTACTGGCATGTATAGAAGTCAGAATCGCGTCTTATTTTCAGTGGCTAAATAGGTTCAAGGTCCGTAGAAAAATTAGGATGGGTAATACAGGTCAGCGTCCTGTGCTGTTAATGACTGACGCCGTGACGTCACTAAGGAACAGCGTCTGCCACGGTAATAACACTATTTTAACTTGTGAGCCGCGCTCTCATGCTAGGTGTTTGTGGTATGTTTTAGTTTCTTCTTTAATAATGAAATATTAATCGCTATTCTGCTGCTGCTACAGTCTGAAACTTGTGCAACTTTCAAATAGACACAGCTGGTACTTTTAAACAAGCATCTATCGAATCCAAATATACTAGTGATGGGCTAAACAGCGATTTTCCGATATCAGTGATTTCTGTGAATGCTACTTTTCAGTATCTGTTATTCTTAACTGTGATTTGTCGCAGTTAAGAGTCGCAGTTAAGGAACATAGGTCGTGTATCCCTCCGCCACTGCTATTTCTGCGATTTTTGCTACTTCCGCGATTTCTGCTACTTCTGCGATTTCTGTGACTTCTGCTACTTCTGCGATTTCTGCTACTTCTGCCATTTCTGTGACTTCTGCTACTTCTGCGATTTCTGTGATACCTGCGATTTCTGCGACTTACCACCGTTAGAAAAAGTTACATCTGTCAACACAGAAAATTGCATCTCAACAAACCTGTCATTGGCAAGTATGTTTTACGTTTTTTCTTCCGTTGGCTTTCATTTTGTATTAAAGAAACAACTGTGAAAATATTAATAGTGTAATTAATATGTAAGTAGCCGTACAGTACCGTAATAGTTCGTATTTAGAAAATGAATTCTAACATATTGTTATGTTCACAGGTTCACATTTCAGTCACTCAGTAAAGTGATAATGCAAAATATCATTGTCAACAGATCTGAAGAAATTGCCACTGCGTCTTTAGACCGTTTTCGTCAGACGAGAGGTTAGTTTCTAAGCATTTCGATGGACTTAATTACTTCAGTGAGATCGTTCTTGCAAATGTGATATTCATTATAGCAAATATTACCAATCTACTCTGTCAATTATATTGCTAGTAATTAATGACAGAAAAAATTGTTTAATAATCCATGTGTTTTTCCAGACACAGTTCTGACTCTGATTACTGGTTGCTGTACGTATCTATCCACATCAAGGCTGTTTTTGAGAGAGACTCGTGAAGATTCAAGACAGCTCTTAGAGAATTTGCAGTTTAAAAGTGAAATAATTGTGAAATAAGTGTGTGAATGATTAAACTGTGTTTTATTGAAGTTGCTGTGCGATTTTAAAGGAATAATAAATGTCAAATACATTGAGTGAATAATAAAAATCTCATTTTCCACATGTTTAAGCCGTCCTATACCCATAATTTTCCGCCATTTACTTATTGGTAAACACTTGTTGGAGAGTGACATGCCGCCTCCCCCCCCTTTCTCCACAATCTTGGTGTGACAATGACCTGTAACTTATCCCAAAGTCTACAATATGCATTTTGAGGCTGTTGATATGAAAGTGGGAAGTACAGATCTTCCAGTTAAATCAGGAATAGCTTAAGTGCATTACTTGAAAGTAACACAGGAAAAGCTTACTTATGTAGGTGGTAGTAGTGTCGGCAAAAAGTTCTTGTGTGTGAAGTTGAACTATGTCGGAACAAAAGTGAGGCATTCATATGACTGTTTTCATTTCTCTGCACTTATACAGATGTCTTGAGTTCTGCTGTGTTAACATTGCAAAGTCCTGTAGGCATGTGGAGTATTAACCAAAACTGTCATATTGGAAGCAGAATCAAACACATTTGTTACGTTACTTGATATTTTCAGGAGAAAAAGGCAATGTTGCTTCTTATTAATATAATACATTCAGAGTCACAGCAGTATTTGACCAACCATAACTGATGCTGAATGTGCATGTCGTCATATAATATGAAGGGCTTATTTCAATAGTGGTACAAGTCCATTACCTCCACTTTTCTGTCTATAATGCTTCTGAAATTAGTGATCCAAACAAACATAAATAAAGGTTCATCTCTAGCAAGAAGCCATATGCTTGAATATTTCTGGTATCTCAAATGCAGATTTGTCAGCGCTCATTTAACTTTACGACTCTGTATCTCAAAATGAACAAAAATGGACTTGTACCACTATTGAAATAAGCCCTTCATATGCACACACAGCACATCGATCTCATGAGGCACAAGGCTCTTATAACGAAGTACGTACGTTGGTCAACAGATGACACTAGGAAAAGAATGTGAACTGCGCTTTTTAGTTGCTACTTGCGACTCTTAGTTGCGATTTGTCACAGAAATCGCAGTTTGACTCGGTAGCGAATAGCGTAGTATGAACTTTGCTCAACAGATGGCAGTACTAACTGCGCTTTTTAGTTGCTACTTGCGACTCTTAGTTGCGACTTGTCACGGAAATCGCAGTTGGACCCAATAGTGTATCGCAGAGATGGACGTAGTACGAACTTTGACCAACAGATGGCACTGTTAACCGCGCTTACTAGTTGCTACTTGCGACTCTTAGGCCGGGGCCACACGAGCGGAATAGCTGCGGAACGTCAGACGCGCGGTAAATGACCCCACCGCTATGGCGCATGGGGTAGATGCAGCAGTCCACACGGGGTGGAACGTCTGCGGCTGCGGAATTTTGCCGCTTGCCAGCCGCATCGCCCATAGCGAGGCGGAAAACGGGCTGCGGCACACGCAGCGCTATGGGTCATGAGAATCAATTGGGCATTTCACACGGGCGGTGCGACAGGTGTGTGGAGAAGGGCCAGCTGACAGCAGTCAGTGCTGGAAGCGGAGTAGAGCGGCCATTTGCAGCAGGCAGTTGCGTGCTCCGTTCCGTGTGACTACAAAGTGACTTCCACGATGTGCACACTAGACATTGAGAAAATAGATATGGAGATTCTGATAATGGAAGTGGAAAAAAGCCCTTGTATTAGGGATGTAAGGACCGAGGAATACTAGGACAGAAATAAGAAGGATGCAGCATGGCATGAAATCTGCTGTGCATTATTCTATGATTTCGCAGATCATTCAAGCACAGAGAAAAAAATCCGTTGGTAAGTTTTTCGTCCACTATTAGAATATTACAATTGGTTAAAAGATCACTCTGAATTGCAACATAGTTAGCGAATTCGTTTTCTGGAATTCGTTAAGTATTTTTGTTTAAAGATTGCTGAACAATGATAAGTGTTGAGAAAGTCCTGCATTTCTACTATTGTTGACATGTTACACATTTACAACAATGCACAAATATAACAATAGAAAAGAACAGTATATTTGGACAATAATATGTAAGAATTGGCAATAATGGTATCGATTCTTTTGCATCGCATGAATTAACCCACATGATCGCCTTGGACAATTACAATATTGGATAGAGTGATAAATCACTAAAAATAGAACATTAAACAAACCAGGTTCAGTAAGCACTGCTCTCAAACGAGTTTCTGGATAGTGTATGAATGAGTCAGCAATAGCTGATTAGTTAGTTTTATTAAGTCATAGGTGAATTTACAGGTGTAATTACCGATAATAACAAGCTAGAACAATAAAATTAATATAACTGTAAATATTAAGGAAAATGCATAAAAAAGTTCATTTTCAGCTCTATGTAACACCTCAGATTTTTCTGTCCTGCCAAGGCACTTTACCAGCCTCACTTACAAAATAATTTGCCATTACATCTCTGTTTCTTATTGCTGACACACTTCTTCTTTCATCTAAGTTTGTTGCAGTCTCAAATCCATTCACAATAAATGTGTCTTCAAATTGGTGCCCATGTCTCTCGCGCACATAATTATGCAGAACACAACATGCTTTTGTTATGTCAAAAACCCAATTTCACATTTATCCCTCGCTGGAACACGCGCCATTTGTTCGACAATATGCCGAAGGAACATTCAACGTACCTACGAGCCCTCTGACAAACGGTAGTTGAAAATTCTCTTCTCGCGTGTCAACATTTTACCAACATATGGTCGTAGTACGTGTTCTGAGAGTCCAAATGCTTCGTCACCAACAAACACATACGGTGTAACTATCCCAGTGGCATTTGGTAAGCCAGAGGGCTCTGGTATACACAATGTATTTCCGTTCAGACGTTTCCACAGGGTAGATTTTTTAAAATTTTGCTGTCTGAATCTTTTCCAAACGAGCCAATGTCAACAAAAACGAATCTATAATCTGAGTCTGCCACTGCTAAAAGAACAATGGAAAAGAAGTCCTTATAATTATAAAACAGTGAACCACTCGTCTTAGGTTTGACCAACCGAATGTGTTTACCATCGATTGCCCCTATGCAATTTGGGAAATTTGCACGGATTTGGAATCCATTAGCAATATTCTTCCACTCCTCCTCTGTCGGCTGAGGCAGACACTTGTCACGCAGGCAGCCCCAAATCGCACAGCACACTTTCCTCACTATGTCATTGGCTGTTGACTTGCCTATTCTGTATGTATAGTGCAGATCAACTATGTGACAACCGGTAGCCAAATACCTAAAACCAAAGATATAAATGTATAAAAATTACGTTCAATATTTAGTCATTATTTAATGATGTTAAAGATTTTAAAGTTACGTTAAATTTTCGTTTCTTTTTTTCTCCTTTGTAGGCCAGAAGGCACAACAAAAGTGGCGTAACATTAGGGACTATTATCCGAAATAAGTAAGGAAAGTGAAGAAATCTGGTTCAGAAGCAGTAAGAATATTAAAATACGTGTACGCTGACCAGCTGGGGTTCTTGGCACCTGTTTCAGAAACAAGAGATTCAGTTTCAAGTCTACAGGAAGACGAAATTCAGCACTTGGAACATCCTTTGGAATTTTCCCTGGCAGAAGACACCGGCAATCCAGAAACATCAGTTGACACCTGTTGACAGATTTCAGTAGGCTCATCAGTTCCACAAAAGAAAACGAAAGTGAGAAGCGTGAAAACAGACCTTGAAGCTAAATTATGCAAATTTCTGGATAGTCCTCCAATTCGTTCTCCGTCGCCAGCATCTCGTGGTCGTGCGGTAGCGTTCTCGCTTCCCACGCCCGGGTTCCCGGGTTCGATTCCCGGCGGGGTCAGGGATTTTCTCTGCCTCGTGATGGTTGGGTGTTGCGTGCTGTCCTTAGGTTAGTTAGGTTTAAGTAGTTCTAAGTTCTAGGGGACTGATGACCATAGATGTTAAGTCCCATAGTGCTCAGAGCCATTTTCGTTCTCGGTCCGCTGACGACGAAGACAAATCGTTTTTTGATTCCTTGTTGCTTACGCTGCGTAAGTTTGATTTAGAATTTAGATCAAAAACCAGAATTCCGTATGGAAGTTTTACGCCTACTTCAGCGCATCCGAAACGCAAAATCGCAACCATTTCATGGCTGTTATGCAGCGAGTCAGCAACCTATACAACATGCACCAACGCATGCAGTAAGCCCAGGACATTTCCAAACATTACATACACAAGGAAATATGTACAACCAGCGTGCAGCTGCTCCATTGGTGCAGATGCAGTCTCAACAGTATCGAGCTGAAAGAATTCTGATGTCTAGAGAACAATCGCCTTCTATTTCACCAGAGTTTATTGATTCTGAGTCTTGAGTAGAGGGTTTTTGCAGAAAAGTGAATTAAAATGAGTTACTTTCCCTTTTTGCATGTCCATTCTGTTAATTTCATTTACAGTTAATTGATGTTTCTTATCCTCAAAATACAGATTTACATGTAACATTTCATTCAATATCAATAAAGAAAAGAGAATTAAACTTGTTCGTTTAGTGACCTAATCATTATCTTCTTTTTTTTTTAATTGAAATGAGTGTCGTTAAAACTAGTGATAGACATTACTGGGTTTCTTTAATTTTTAGCTGAGATAATTTTTGGCTGAGACAGGATACTTACCTTAAGTTCACTTACCTTAAAGTTATAGCCAGCATTTCCATTGAAGGTATAGCGAGTCTCATGTTCGTGTCTTGTTTCTGTAAAGCGTTTCTAAGCGTGTGATGTAATTCATCGAAGCTTGAGAAAGACATTCGGAAATAGTTGAAAAATTTCATTTCATCCTCTCGTAGTTCGTTAAATATAACGTAAAACGCTCCTTGCTACAACCGACTACTCACTAATGGATGCACCCAGTACTTTCGGTGTATTTATCTCTTTTTCAGTATTTTTAACCCTACGTATGCCACTACTGCACAGTGTCGAGCATCCATCGCGACTACCAGCTTAAAAAAAAGGAGAGAACAATTCAGTCTATTTGCTTGGCCTCCTCGCGGCTACGAAGCGAACTACACTCCTGGAAATTGAAATAAGAACACCGTGAATTCATTGTCCCAGGAAGGGGAAACTTTATTGACACATTCCTGGGGTCAGATACATCACATGATCACACTGACAGAACCACAGGCACATAGACACAGGCAACAGAGCATGCGCAATGTCGGCACTAGTACAGTGTATATCCACCTTTCGCAGCAATGCAGGCTGCTATTCTCCCATGGAGACGATCGTAGAGATGCTGGATGTAGTCCTGTGGAACGGCTTGCCATGCCATTTCCACCTGGCGCCTCAGTTGGACCAGCGTTCGTGCTGGACGTGCAGACCGCGTGAGACGACGCTTCATCCAGTCCCAAACATGCTCAATGGGGGACAGATCCGGAGATCTTGCTGGCCAGGGTAGTTGACTTACACCTTCTAGAGCACGTTGGGTGGCACGGGATACATGCGGACGTGCATTGTCCTGTTGGAACAGCAAGTTCCCTTGCCGGTCTAGGAATGGTAGAACGATGGGTTCGATGACGGTTTGGATGTACCGTGCACTATTCAGTGTCCCCTCGACGACCACCAGTGGTGTACGGCCAGTGTAGGAGATCGCTCCCCACACCATAATGCCGGGTGTTGGCCCTGTGTGCCTCGGTCGTATGCATGCCTGATTGTGGCGCTCACCTGCATGGCGCCAAACACGCATACGACCATCATTGGCACCAAGGCAGAAGCGACTCTCATCGCTGAAGACGACACGTCTCCATTCGTCCCTCCATTCACGCCTGTCGCGACACCACTGGAGGCGGGCTGCACGATGTTGGGGCGTGAGCGGAAGACGGCCTAACGGTGTGCGGGACCGTAGCCCAGCTTCATGGAGACGGTTGCGAATGGTCCTCGCCGATACCCCAGGAGCAACAGTGTCCCTAATTTGCTGGGAAGTGGCGGTGCGGTCCCCTACGGCACTGCGTAGGATCCTACGGTCTTGGCGTGCATCCGTGCGTCGCTGCGGTCCGGTCCCAGGTCGACGGGCACGTGCACCTTCCGCCGACCACTGGCGACAACATCGATGTACTGTGGAGACCTCACGCCCCACGTGTTGAGCAATTCGGCGGTACGTCCACCCGGCCTCCCGCATGCCCGCTATACGCCCTCGCTCAAAGTCCGTCAACTGCACATACGGTTCACGTCCACACTGTCGCGGCATGCTACCAGTGTTAAAGACTGTGATGGAGCTCCGTATGCTACGGCAAACTGGCTGACACTGACGGCGGCGGTGCACAAATGCTGCGCAGCTAGCGCCATTCGACGGCCAACACCGTGGTTCCTGGTGTGTCCGCTGTGCCGTGCGTGTGATCATTGCTTGTACAGCGTCCGGAGCAAGTATGGTGGGTCTGACACACCGGTGTCAATGTGTTCTTTTTTCCATTTCCAGTAGTGTATCTTCATTCTAAGAACATTTTGCGCTGTACTAGAATGAAAAGTGTATTTTTTTCTCGTCTCTATTGTCATTTAATCGCAAGGTAAACAGTTACCAGGTCGACTTTACTTACTTTCTTAAAAATTGTCTTGATAATAGTTATTTAATGATTCGTGAATGAAACAGTGTAGACAAGAAAAAATGAAACATACAGCAAATAGCTAACTCTGCACCTGAATCTGCAAATTTCTTTTTCTACTTTTAAAATGATGAACCTCTTAAAGATGCAACGTTAACATAAAGTGTGACTGTAAATGCCTTCATAGACGACATGCGGAAAATTAACATGGCACAACTCTGCATTGTGAGCGAGAATAGCCTCGAGCGTGGCGCGCCGTAGGCAGCTGCGGCCAAGCGTCAATATATATCACTCCATTACTCGAGACTGGAGAGAGATGCCCGCATCTCGTGGTCGTGCGGTAGCGTTCTCGCTTCCCACGCCCGGGTTCCCGGGTTCGATTCCCGGCGGGGTCAGGGATTTTCTCTGCCTCGTGATGGCTGCGTGTTGTGTGACATCCTTAGGTTAGTTAGGTTTAAGTAGTTCTAAGTTCTAGGGGACTGATGACCTAAGAAAAAAAAAAAAAAAGATGTTAAGTCCCATAGTGCTCAGAGCCCCCACTTTTTGGAGAGAGATATGGCTCTCCTTCCAGTGTTAAAAATAATTTCGATATATTAGCTACAATTCGTACGCAGCATTATATGACCTCAAATGCACCAAACGCAAAGTAGCCAGCGACGGCATTTTTTACTGCAAACTTTTCAAAATATGCGTTGTATTTTACTTAATTATGAAGTATCACGATAACCATGGGCAGCAGCGAAAACAAAACCAGTTCATTATCAAGCTGTGATATCAGGCTATAACATGCATAAAAATAAATTTTTTTCGTCGAATAGTTTCCTCACAATCAAATGAGAGAGATTGCGTAGCGTAGAACACAGACAAATTCCAAAACAGTGGTTTTTAATTTTTTACACGAAAAGTATAAGTTGTAATGAGAAACTAACTACATGGACGGATGTAGCTTTCCTTCGTTTACATGAAACAATTTTTTTCGAGACAAAATAGATTACTAGATATTTGGCTCTCCGCACCAACATTCCGCAGCTAGCCACATGGCTACAGGACTCTGCGTCTAGCTGCAGGCCGTCGACCGTTGCGGAAACAATCCGCTCGTGTGGCCCCGGCCTTAGTTGCGACTTGTCACGGAAATCGCAGTTAGACTCGATACCGTATCGGAGAGATGGACGTAGTACGAACTTTGGCCAACAGATGCCACTGTTAACCGCGCTTTTTAGTTGCTACTTGCGACTCTTAGTTGCGACTTGTCACTGAAATCGCAGAAAGCAGTGTTAAATTCGACCAATAGATGGCTCACGTCTTTGAATATGAAATACTACTTGCGACTGCTAACTGTGACTGAAATCGCAGTTAGGTTCTGTAAAGTTGCTACTGTGATATCTGTGACTTCTCAGTCACTGTGATTTCTAACAGATACGCGATTTCCTGCCCACCACTAAAATATACAAGAAAAACCGGAAAGTATAATCTGTCTTTGCAGTTTTCTGTCAAAGTAAGCGGTCGAAATGAGCATGCACTTTTCTAAATCGACTCCGAGAAAAGTTTTAACAAGTAAAAAGATAAAAATTACGCTCATTTTCATTTTGTATTAATCACAAGTTTAAAATAACTTCAACTGAAAGGGGAAAGAAACACTGTCGTTTTCACTCCAGATATTATACAAGTACCTTATTTGTAGACAGCATTAGAATTATCTAATCTGACAGAATATCCTTCAAAATACCTGTATGGCAAGTTAAACTAAGCGTTATCCAAGAATTCAAGGTTGACACTGCAGGGCAGGCAATAGAGGTGGCAAAAAATAACGTAACTGATAGAAATAACCGGTTACTGAAAACTAACGGTTACTGCGATAACCGTACCTCTGATACAGACAGTTATTTCAATAACTGTCTAATGTTAACAGTGCCTCGCGCCATCTGTTGACCGAAGATCGTACTACGCTTTCCCGTCAACTCATCGGAGAACTGGCTAAGAACTAAGGAGAGGATAGACCATTTGGAAGGTGTTCTATAGGCCATGGGAATACTGTGAGACTGCGCGCCATCTGTTGATAAGAACTGTGTACTATATCGTGCGCCTTCGTTACTTTTAGCACAAACAATTAAATAAGATTAATGTCCGAGCGGTGGCTGATAGGAGCTGCAGTACAGGCATTAACAAGTATGGTCGTTCCCTTAAGCCACCGCCTCATATATCAGTTTAGCTTGGACGGGTTGTATAAAGAGAGGTACCATAAGGAATTCGAGCGACTATGGAAATAACTGTCAGAGATAGGTATTTTCCTCTGGCAGTTATCGTTATTGGCTCACAGTTCTCGCTCTCTGGCAGTTATCGGACTACCATTACAAGTAACCTGGAAGTTGGTAACGGAATAACTGTGTGTCTGTGTTTCTGATACAGTGACTCCAGTCTTAGACCCCGGTGATTTTACAGAGACGATAGTTACTGGAGCGAACAAATATTTACGTACTTCTTCGGAAATAGCCGCTGGCCATCGCGAATGACAAATAACATGTCAGAACGTATAACATAATACAGTGGAATATAATAATTATTATCCTCATCATTTGTCAGGAGATTGTCAAAATATGTGAATATATCACAGTAACTGCTAATATTTACAGAATTGATACACTGTCAGAATAAAACACAGATATGCACTTTCAATAAATTTATCATACACAGAATACCCGATCTTGACTGTTGCAACCAAGTGCTGTCAAAACTGAAATATAGCAGAATTTTTACCTAAGTTGGTCTATCAGTCTCTGTTACGATATTCATCTACAGAGTAGAAGGAGCGGTCAATGGAAGCGTCTGATTCCACCCATCTGCTTCGACGTAAAGGAGTTGTGGTGTGTGAATGTCATTACGGCACGGTGTTTATGAGTTGGTTTTTGTGTGTGTCGATCTAGGTTGCAGTGCCGGAATTTGCTGGTGGTAATTATTATTTTTTTTTTTTTAGCTGTGATGTTTTGTGTATTTATGAAGTATTGAATGTGATTTAATTTATGTAGGGATGATTGATTTGTGGACTTTTGGGATTGTGGTTTTATTTTTCGCAGTTGTAGGTGTTGGATTTTTGGAAGCAGTAGCTGTGGTGGACCTATATAGGTCACCGGAAATGACGGATTCCCATTTTCATAGTTGTATGTGCTGATGTTTTAGTATCGTCATCTGAGGTTGACCTATGTAGGTCAAGGGAAATGTCCGATTCCAATTTTCGTACTTTTAGTTGTGGGTATTGGTGTTTTGATATGGTCACCTATGGTTGACCTATATTGTTCAAGGGAAGTGTCCGATTCCTGCAGATTTTTGTTGGTGTAGCAGAATGCTGTATTTTTTTCTTTTTGTTCTTCATTTTGTGTTTTGGAATCATGGTGTGTTTTTTTTACTAGCTTGTCCTCACTCTAAAACCCCCAACTTCCCGCAGTTGTCCCGTTGGTTTGATTGTATTTTTGGTGGGAAATGTTATTGTATTATTTATATGTATCTTCGTGTTTGTTGCCATGTGTATGTAGTAACGTCATAGACACACTTAAAATAGCTATTTCCGGCATATTGATGACGGGTGGAATCAGACACTTCTGTATCAAATAGTCTTTCAAACACGCTGTAAACCGTGCTTTATCTGAAACCAAGTTTTTAATGGTTGCTGACTTGCTGGCAGTTTAATGAAAATGCATGTTCCTGAATATTGGACCCCTTTTGGACCAAGCTAAGTGATTTTAGGTCTTTATGTAGATTATGTTCCCATTTATAGTACTGATATTATGTATTAAGCTATTGGTTGGAAATACTTGTAACAAATTTCATTAAGGAATAAATATACTAGGAAGCAGTAGTTAGAATACAAAGTTCCTTGAACAGGTTCCTACATGATGTTCTTGAATTGATATCACAAACGATTTTTATTACACGCTTTTACATGCGAAAAACTTTTGCTACGTTTGATAAGGTACCACAGAATATGCTCCCTTATGAAATAATAGAATGAAAAAATGTGGTATTCCCTTCCCAGCTAAATTTATTATCCAGTTGTAGTCCCAGAAATGTAACACTGTCAACCTTTTCGATCTGCATGTCTTCATATGTTATAAACATGCTGTAGCTGGAGAAATCGAGCGGTTTCCAAATCTGACATAAAACTTGGATTAGCGTACTCACACTTTCCCCAATAGGACTAGCTTTTACAGCACAATAGTAAACGAATCTGTCACATTACGCATATTTTTTGTTGTATTACAAGGCTGTACACTTTATTCTATTATGCGAGCAGCACAAGAAATTAAGCTTCGAATTTAACCTACAGTACTCAGTTTAAATATTACTTCATACTTAAAAACGCACGTTGTTAACATTTTACTTAAACAGTGCTTTGGCGAAGTTCCGCGTACTTTCTGTCGCAGCTACGAAGATAACATTTCTAATAGCGACCGATAACCTACAAACATATAATCTGAAACACTAATAATCGTTCTAACATCAACTAAAATGTACCCGGAGTTAATAAGCTGAGGTTATGACACGATTCATACGACATTCCTGCTATTTCACACTACTCGCAGGTATACTGATAACTAAACTGATAACTATGTCGTTATTTAACTGTCGGAGTTATCGGTATTCGCTAGCGAAAAATAACTTGGCAGTTATTAATAACCGTTAACGATAACGGTTATCAAAGAATAACTGGAACTGTGATAACGGTTAGTCCAGAATAACCGTTTGGCCCACCTCTAGCAGGCAACATCTCTGAGCAAACTGTAACTTTTCTGCGAAACAGCGCGCAAAGTAATCGACTTGCGAATGTCCTCTTTGACCCGTTGAATCTGTTTTGACCCACGTAACGAACTTCTGATATCATTGGGTGAAAATCTTTTGCTCAGTATTCGATTAATTTCGCGATACACATGTGCATTTTTATTGCTTTCATCATCGTGCAGCAGTCGTTTCGTTGACGACAGGTGACTACGAAAATATTTATTACGTGCTCGCAATTTCATGCACTTTTTTTTTTTAATGAGCATTTCTTGCCTGTTATGCCGCTATCGGAATCAATACCTGTACATCTATAAATATACATTTATCACCACTGTTCTTCCGCAATGAAAGCTTTCCTAAGTGTCTATACCTCTTACATGAACCTCGCTAGGGTCCTCTCACTGCCGCTACTACTTCAAGGCAAATTACATGAGGGAAATGCATTGCTCTTAAGCACTCGTTTCTGAGGTAAATTTAGCAGTTCACCAATTTTCTAAGATAATCAATTTCTTTGAAATGATGAGAGGATATTCTAGCATTTGTAACGTTCAAAGCGTCTTTTCTACTCAACTTTGACTTCCGGATCCTTTGCACACTTGGTATTGATCTCCAATCCTCCAGTGGATACTCGAATACTACACCGTAGTCGGAAGTACTACTCGTACTAGAGACAGACTATTAAATAATTAACAGTTTATTAACGTATTCTTAGAATGCAAGATGGCAAGTAATGAAGTTGCTGAAACGTTGCTGGAAAACAACACATTGACTCGGCTGTCAACCTGAGATTTTATTAACGTATTCTTATCACACAAAGATCGCATTGCGTGCAAAAACGACACACAACATGGCTGAACAAGTGAACACACTGAAGTTGACGTGGCTCTCTACGAGTTTTGTGACATCACTTCCTGCTATATCTCGTTGACAGGCCCTCGGAGGTAAGAATACCTCCATGGACAGGCCATTTCGTCACGTGAAACCGAGGAGGTTAGAATACCTCCCTGCCCGATATTTCGGCAACGTGCTACGTAAAGTAGAGCCAATAGGAAGCAAGAACGAACGATCCCTACGTCACAAGCAGAAAGCAAGACGCCAAACTGTATCTGTTGTGTTCAGAAGCCCAAATTCGATGGGTTTTTATGTTAACCGTTAGACCCCATGAATATACTCTGTTTCTAATCACCAGCACGTTGAATGTCTCGAGAACGAATCGTTATTGGTAAATGGCGGAAAACGTCATACTGGTTATTAAAGAATGTTCGTATTTAGTTATTTTCGTGTTATGGCTCGTCTGCAAGCCATTTTAAGGCAACAATCCGTTTAAGATTCATGAAACCGAGTCGTTATTATCAGGATTTATAATATAATTGTCAATACTATTTCAGAGACGAAAGTAAAGAAAAAGGAACAAATTGTAGGCGGCCCACTGTACAGTGTAGTCAGTTGAAGTACTGCGATTTTACGTGGGCATATGGACGGGTGAGGGTTCGTGTCCCACTACTTGCAATTTTTTTCACATGAAATTAATAAAAATGATTTCTGTAATATCTGATGTTATTAGGAGAGAGTGTGTTTGTCTTGGTGAACTTATATAAGCTGACGTCTTCCCTGAGTGGACATGGATCTTCCATTTTGGTGTTATTACGCTTTCATGGATATTAAAGTTTTTACTTATGTATACCATAAAGTCATGTATGCGGCGAAGACGCCCATTTGAGATGACAAAACGTCCAAAAGGAAGAAGCGCATGTCAACCAGCCTTGCTACATTGGCAGGGAATGCATATGCAATCCCATGTGTGGCAATCACCTTTGATGTTTGGCCAAACAAAGCAGGCACATGGCGGCCCTGATGTTTGGATGGGTCATATCGTGAATGGCGTTGAAGACTGTGCGTCGTAGAGGAGAAGGAACTATGGGATGTGACATGCCATTAAAACTGTCACACAACACTGGATAGCTAACACTGGATAGCTAACGCAGCCGGCCGCTGTGACTGAGCGGTACTGGGTGCTTTAGTCCGGAACCGTACTGCTGCTACGGTCGCAGGTTCGAATCCTGCCTCGAGCATGGACGTGTGTGATGCCCTTTGGTTAGTTAGGTTTAAGTAGTTCTACGTCTAGGGGACTGATGACCTCAGATGTTAAGTCCCATAGTGCTTAGAGCCATTTGAACCATTTTCAGCTAACCCAGGTAGTAGCCAAGATTCTACTATAAGGGATGTAGACAGGTCTTTTAACAAATTCTGTACATTGATGTCTTGTTGCTGCAAGTGAGCCATCTTGTCCAGGTCGAGGGGCGAAGTAATGGAGTTAATTCTCGACATGTAGTCTGTGATCACATCTGTAGTGTACTGAGAAATAAAATCCCTTTGTCGAAAACAAGGAGGGGGAAGGTTGGTAGCATGGTTACATAACGCGTCTGTGAGGGGCCAGTGGTCCATAAAGATGGTAACCAGGCAACCTTCAATCTCTTCTCGGAAGCATTTCACTGCCTTGTAAATGGCATACAACTCTCTGTCAAAAATAGACCATTTGCACTGGACGGAGGACAGTTTCTTGGAGAAGAAATGGAGGGGTTGTGAGATGTTGCCTGTACGTTACTGAAGCGTGACAGCAATAGAGGAGTCACTATCGTCCGTGGTAACAAAGATGCGCACATCGGCGGCGGATTGTGAGAGTGTGACAGCCTTGGAGGGTGCGAGCTTGGGATTTTCAGAAGCTTGTAACATAGCTTCAGACCAGTTCACTCTATGCGATGCAGAACTGTTCTTGCCTGCTAAAGCTTCCATGAGAAGGGCTTGAAATGAGCAGCATGAGGTATATGCCACCTGAAAAAGCTTACCGTGCCCAGAAACCTGTGAAGACCGGCGGCTCTCAGCAGTAACTTCATGACCAAAGAAGATGACGCTAGTGTGGCAAAGCTGAGTTTTATCATGATTCATTTCGACACCGTTCTCCATGAGGACTTGTAACACATGTGATAGGTATTTCTCATCTCCGTCATCAGAACAGGAAAAGATAAGGATGTCGGTCTGTACAGCAGAACGGCAGCAAGAAAATCAGGGAATCAATAAAGTGGTGCCTGGTTTGGACAGCATTTTTCAGTTCGTAGGGAAGGAAACAAGATTCGAATAGGTCAATGGTGTAATGGTGGCTGTTTTTGGGATGTCATCATAGTGCGCAGGGATTTGGTGGTAAGTCTGGTGGCAGTCTACGATGCTAAACACATGTGCACCATGCAGCTTTTGCATGAAATCTTGGATGTGTGGAATGGAATAATGGTCAATTACTGTGCACATGTTCAAATTGTGGTAGTCTCCACACAACCTGTAGATACTGTCTTTCTCAGGAACTAGGTGAATAGATGAAGAACAGTGACTAGAAGCAGGATGGACTATGGCCACATATAACGGTCCTGCACAGCACTTTAGCATTGCGCAGTTTGTTAGCAGTCAGGTATCCTGCCTTGTAATGGATGGGAGGGCCTTTCATGCTCACTAATCCATGACGGTTACCGTTTCGACTGGCCATGAGGCGTGAAGAAAGGGTGGGAGCATCACACTCAACATTGACACATGAGGAGTCACTGACCTGTTGAGTCTGTGGCATGGCAGTGTGTGTCGTCGGCCAGAGTTGCAGCAGGTGGTATCGTGGTGGTAAGACCACATAATGGACATGTGTCAGGTTGTTGGAAGTCTCCGTGACGAGCTGACAGAGTGTGCTGTCATGGGTGTGAATCTTGTCGATGTCATAACATTGGAGTAAGCGTTTGACGAGGGAATTGGCGAGTTGAGCTGTCTGAAGTATACACTCAGCTGATGGAAAAATGGCTCTGAGCACTATGGGACTTAACATCTATGGTCATCAGTCCCCTAGAACTTAGAACAACTTAAACCTAACTAACCTAAGGACATCACACAACACCCAGCCATCACGAGGCAGAGAAAATCCCTGACCCCGCTGGGAATCGAACCCGGGAACCCGGGCGTGGGAAGCGAGAGCGCTACCGCACGACCACGAGCTGCGAGCGAGCTGATGGACAGACGAGCATGTCACATTGAGATAAGGGGGCTGCAGCCAGCATAATGAGGGAATCTGGTACGTCTGTGCTGAAAGTATGATGCAATGGCTCAGTTCACTGCATATCCTGAGAGACGTCAATGTGCTTAAGTCAGTACCAAAGACAGGACCCTCGATGTCTGTCACGTGGAATGTCTGTGGGAACTGCAAATCAGGAGTGAGCTAAAGCTGTAGCACAGCTGCCCCATGGACTACTATATCTGAATTATTAGCCACATGGAGTGTACCAGGTGAGGGCAGGATGCTTGACAGAGCGAGAGCTGGCAGGATAATGCTTGCACATGTGCTGGTGTCAGTCAGGAAATACAGGTTGGTTGACTTTTCAAAGGCATAGAGGCGTCTGAGGTAATCATAGTATGATGACCAATTTCACAGGTGACAACCCCGAGAAGGAATGGGGAGACATGGCACCTACTGCCACCCACACGGCAAGTTTTCCATCGCACTCAGCGGGCGGCATTTACAAGCAGCATGCCTGAAGTTCACATGGAACTAGCACAGCAGGTAGACAGAATGCGGAACAGGACCTGAAGTTCTGACGTCCGCAGACACGCTGCATTGGGAGCCGTTGAGAGGTTAAGGTGATAAGTGTGGGGCAGAGAGAGCAGGTAGTGTGGCTGGTACATTGCTAGGTGGCTACACTGCTCCATGTCGTGATGTACAAGATCTTATGAGACCTACTCTGGGTGGGCGAGGAGGAGGGACAGGCTTTCCACAGCAGGACTGTCAGTGGAGGTAGCACAATTTGTTCTCGCGGAAGTGACGAGCTGGCAGTGCCACACGACTTGATACATGCAATCCGCATGTCGAAGTCTAAGTTCCAGTGGTTCTGTAGACGTAGATAACAGCTGCAGCTGGATGTAGTATGGAAGCTTGACGATCCAAATGGCCCACAAGGCAGCGTTCTGCAGGATGTTAGGATCGAAAGGCCACTAGGTGCTCCCAGAGATGAGAGGATGCCCTGTCGCTGATTTGTTCCAGGTGAATTACGTAATGAAGCGCTTCCTCCGATGAGTGACAAAGATGCTGGACGATTATCTGCCTTGCACTGAGATATCAGGGTAGATGGAGTAGGGTCAGGATACTATCATTGATAATTTCCAGTTCGTCTTGTAAGTATCCAAAGGACAGAGGAAAGTCCATTGGACCTGACGGTATACCAATTCGATTCTACACAGAGTACGCGAAAGAACTTGCCCCCCTTCTAACAGCCGTGTACCGCAAGTCTCTAGAGGAACGGAAGGTTCCAAATGGTTGGAAAACAGCACAGGTAGTCCCAGTCTTCAAGAAGGGTCGTCGAGCAGATGCGCAAAACTATAGACCTATATCTCTGACGTCGATCTGTTGTAGAATTTTAGAACATGTTTTTTGCTCGAGTATCATGTCGTTTTTGGAAACCCAGAATCTACTCTGTAGGAATCAACATGGATTCCGGAAACAGTGATCGTGTGAGACCCAACTCGCTTTATTTGTTCATGAGACCCAGAAAATATTAGATACAGGCTCCCAGGTAGATGCTATTTTCCTTGACTTCCGGAAGGCGTTCGATACAGTTCCGCACTGTCGCCTGATAAACAAAGTAAGAGCCTACGGAATATCAGACCAGCTGTGTGGCTGGATTGAAGAGTTTTTAGCAAACAGAACACAGCATGTTGTTATCAATGGAGAGACATCTACAGACGTTAAAGTAACCTCTGGCGTGCCACTGGGGAGTGTTATGGGACCATTGCTTTTCACAATATACACTCCTGGAAATTGAAATAAGAACACCGTGAATTCATTGTCCCAGGAAGGGGAAACTTTATTGACACATTCCTGGGGTCAGATACATCACATGATCACACTGACAGAACCACAGGCACATAGACACAGGCAACAGAGCATGCACAATGTCGGACTAGTACAGTGTATATCCACCTTTCGCAGCAATGCAGGCTGCTATTCTCCCATGGAGACGATCGTAGAGATGCTGGATGTAGTCCTGTGGAACGGCTTGCCATGCCATTTCCACCTGGCGCCTCAGTTGGACCAGCGTTCGTGCTGGACGTGCAGACCGCGTGAGACGACGCTTCATCCAGTCCCAAACATGCTCAATGGGGGACAGATCCGGAGATCTTGCTGGCCAGGGTAGTTGACTTACACCTTCTAGAGCACGTTGGGTGGCACGGGATACATGCGGACATGCATTGTCCTGTTGGAACAGCAAGTTCCCTTGCCGGTCTAGGAATGGTAGAACGATGGGTTCGATGACGGTTTGGATGTACCGTGCACTATTCAGTGTCCCCTCGACGATCACCAGTGGTGTACGGCCAGTGTAGGAGATCGCTCCCCACACCATGATGCCGGGTGTTGGCCCTGTGTGCCTCGGTCGTATGCAGTCCTGATTGTGGCGCTCACCTGCACGGCGCCAAACACGCATACGACCATCATTGGCACCAAGGCAGAAGCGACTCTCATCGCTGAAGACGACACGTCTCCATTCGCCCCTCCATTCACGCCTGTCACGACACCACTGGAGGCGGGCTGCACGATGTTGGGGCGTGAGAGGAAGACGGCCTAACGGTGTGCGGGACCATAGCCCAGCTTCATGGAGACGGTTGCGAATGGTCCTCGCCGATAGCCCAGGAGCAACAGTGTCCCTAATTTGCTGGGAAGTGGCGGTGCGATCCCCTACGGCACTGCGTAGGATCCTACGGTCTTGGCGTGCATCCGTGCGTCGCTGCGGTCCGGTCCCAGGTCGACGGGCACGTGCACCTTCCGCCGACCACTGGCGACAACATCGATGTACTGTGGAGACCTCACGCCCCACGTGTTGAGCAATTCGGCGGTACGTCCACCTGGCCTCCCGCATGCCCACTATACGCCCTCGCTCAAAGTCCGTCAACTGCACATACGGTTCACGTCCACGCTGTCGCGGCATGCTACCAGTGTTAAAGACTGCGATGGAGCTCCGTATGCCACGGCAAACTGGCTGACACTGACGGCGGCGGTGCACAAATGCTGCGCAGCTAGCGCCATTCGAAGGCCAACACCGCGGTTCCTGGTGTGTCCGCTGTGCCGTGCGTGTGATCATTGCTTGTACAGCCCTCTCGCAGTGTCCGGAGCAAGTATGGTGGGTCTGACACACCGGTGTCAATGTGTTCTTTTTTCCATTTCCAGGAGTGTATATAAATGACCTAGTAGATAGTGTCGGAAGTTCCATGCGGCTTTTCGCGGATGATGCTGTAGTATACAGAAAAGTTGCAGCATTGGAAAATTGCAGCGAAATTCAGGAAGATCTGCAGCGGATAGGAACTTGGTGCAGGGAGTGGCAACTGACCCTTAACATAGACAAATGTAATGTATTGCGAATACATAGAAAGAAAGATCCTTTATTGTATGATTATATGATAGCGGAACAAACACTGGTAGCAATTACTTCTGTAAAATATGTGGGAGTATGCGTACGGAACGATTTGAAGTGGAATGATCATATAAAATTAATTGTTGGTAAGGCGGGTACCAGGTTGAGATTCATTGGGAGAGTCCTTAGAAAATGTAGTTCATCAACAAAGGAGGTGGCTTACAAAACACTCGTTCGACCTATACTTGAGTATTGTTCATCAGTGTGGGATCCGTACCAGATCGGGTTGATGGAGGAGATAGAGAAGATCCAAAGAAGAGCGGCGTGTTTCGTCACAGGGTTATTTGGTAACCGTGATAGCGTTACGGAGATGTTTAGCAAACTCAAGTGGCAGACTCTGCAAGAGAGGCGCTCTGCATCGCGGTGTAGCTTGCTGTCCAGGTTTCGACAGGGTGCGTTTCTGGATGAGGTATCGAATATATTGCTTCCCCCTACTTATACCTCCCGAGGAGATCACGAATGTAAAATTAGAGAGATCTGAGCGCGCACAGAGGCTTTCAGACAGTCGTTCTTCCCGAGAACCATACGCGACTGGAACAGAAAAGGGAAGTAATGACAGTGCCACATAAAGTGCCCTCCGCCACTTACCGTTGGGTGGCTTGCGGAGTATAAATGTAGATGTAGATGTAGGCAGAAAAAACAGGCTTCGTCACTGCTGATGCCGCTAACGTCCAGATTAGAGTCCACCAGGTGAACAACATGAGAGGGCTATCCTTGTGGAGGGGTGACAGCTTAGGGAAGTGGCTGGGATGCAGCCTGAGACAGCAACGGAGCATGAAACCATGTCCTAGATGAGGGCAGTACACTCAACAGAGTGAGGGCAGTGTGTGACAGTGGTACGGTGCCTGATGTCTTGGCAGTTGGGGGGACATGGCAGGCACCAATGATGCAGATGGCGTGGAAGATACAACTGGCACAGCAGCAGCAGCTGTGGCCATTACATCATGAAAGAGTCCAGAGTGTTCGGACTGAGTGGATAAGGTGGCACTGCCTAATGGTAAAACAAGGCACTGGTTGGGAGGGGTAGGAGCTCATGCACTGTACCCAACCCAGGGATGTGAAGGTGGTGTGTGGGGCTGTGAGTGTGTAGTTGAAAGCTGTGTTCGATGTACTTGCAGTGACACTCCATACTGCACTCAAATATAGAGGTTGGCACGCTATGTCCGATATGTGATACAATGAGGAAGCACTTGTCATGGCGAACATTGTTCACAACAAACAGTAATGATCACTGTGGAAAGTCAACACGACATGGAAATGCACGATAAAGGGGTCACCATTGTGGGTACTCCAATACTAAGCCATAGCTGGAAGTACTAGAAACATACTATTAAATAATAAACACTTTATTAATTGAGTCTTTCTACGCAAAGGTTGCATCAGATACAAAAACGTCACACAACATGGCTGAACGAGGGCATACATTGAGAGTAAACCAAAACTGTTAGTCCTCAAAGAGGTGGTGGTCAATTCGTACTGAGTCAACTGCCGCCACACCCCTCACCCCTTTTGTTCACTAATTCCCTATTGTTCTGGAACAAAGTGGTATTGTTCTTCAATCCCCCTACTGTTCTGTTAAATGCTTTTTCAGGTCCTACTCCCTCCTCATCTGTTGTTTTGGAACAAAAGATATTGCCTCCTAAGCTCACCTCCTCCCTCTTGGTTTCCCAGTTCTGGAGCAGTGTATTGTTTCCAAAGGTCACCACCTATTGTAGTTAGAAGACGGATTAACTCAGCCACAAATTCAGTTTACAATCTGAGAGGGATTCCATTGGGCCCTGGAGCTTCGTTCAGTTTTAGTGACTTCAGCTTTGGCAACACCACTGACACTAATATTTATTTCACTCATCTTTTCAGTGGTAACAAAACTAAATTGGGGCAGTTCTCCTGAGTTTTCTTTAGTAAAGGAATATTTTAAAATGGAGCTAAACATTTGAGCTTTTGCTTTGCTATACTCAGTTTCAGTTCCTGTCAGCCTCTAGGGCTGAACACCAACTTTGGTGCCACTAAAAACTTTTAGATTTTAGTTTCTCTGGGTTTTGTGAAATATTATTTGACAGTATTCTGCTGCAGTAGTCATTGAAGGCTTCATGCATTGCTCTCGTGACAACCAGGCATATTTTATTCAGCAGCTCTCTGTCTATAATCTTATACTTTGTTTTACACTTACTACGAAGTAGTCTCTGTTTCTTTAGAAGTTTCTTTACAGTGACTGTATACTGTAGAACTTCCTGCCTCCCATCACACCTTTGTGAACTGTTCCACAGAGTACATATCTAGCCAGTGCGTGGTCAACTGTTCTTTTAAACTTGATCCATATTTCCTCTACATCCTCCTTCCCTGTGCTGAAAGTTTCAGGTCCCTCTTTCAGATATGCATTTTTATTTTCTTTGCCCAAAATGTATACCCTTCCACTTGTTTTAGTTGTCTTTTGTACTTTTGCAACTATTATTGCCACAGCCACATCATAGTCACTGATACCAGTTTCTATGTGGGTATCCTCAAAGACGTCAGGTCTATTTGTCGCCATTAGATCCAATATATTTCCATCATGAGTGGATTCTGAACAGTCTTTTCTAGGCAGTTTTCAAAGAAGGCATTTAATAATGTTTTGCACGATGACTTATGATGCCCAGCACTACCAAAACTGTAATTTTCCCAGTTGATTGTCTGATGGTAAAAAGTCTCCACCAATGACTACACTATCACTGGGGAACTTACATAAAAGCAAACTGAAGTTTTCTCTAAAGCCCTCAGTAACATCAGGAGATGAGTCTGGTGGGCGATATTAGGATCTAATTACCGTTTTAGGCCCACCCCTGGTACAATCTCACATGAAGGTTCCATTTCTATCTTGGATGATATCAATTTCTTGTCTACTGCGACAAATACACCACTTCCATTTTCGTTTCGATATCTTTTCCCAAAAATCTCATTCCTATCAGTTTTGGGTTTCAACCAGATTTCTGTACTTCATATAACGTGAGCTTCATTGCTTTTCAGGAGCATTTCAATCTCTGGCACTTTGTCGCGAATGCTTTATCAGTTTATCACTCGGATTTTAGTACTCTCACTTGCGGGAAGCATTTCTTTCGATTTTACACTGATACTTCAGGGTTGCTACAACTGTCGATATCTAAAAAAATAAAAAATGAAAAGAAAAAACAGGTGTGTGCCCCATAAAGAGTCAGCTATCTGGTAGCAGCCTCTGATGTGCAGTGCACACCTGACTCATTTTGGGGAACCCGAAGGTTCTCAACCCTACGGCACAAGTCCAGGAAGGTGCAGCCTACCTTGTCACAAAACTTTAAATTCTCTGGTTCAGCCCTTCCACTGAACCAAGGGGCCACGAACAGCTCTGGAGACAATGCTGCAAACTGTGAGCTCCATTGAAACTCCATGTCCAAGGCTGTTCTTCTCAACCTTCTCTGCCAGTCGCTGGAATGATTCATGTACAACCTCAGAGCCCTGGCAACAAGCATCATTTGTTGAAGGATCATTATAATCTGCAGCTGATTGAACTCTGTCCCATCAATGGCTGCCGAAATAGCCTCTTCAGCCTTTTGGATGAGGCCCTGAGGCATACACACCCAGTGTCCTTTCCTGTTCCTTACTGCTGTTTCCCTAAGGGTACCATCATTCGCAGTATGTTGGAGCTACCGACAATTAATGGACCCTTACCCTTTAGCATTTGCCTCCTCTGGACACCAGACAAAATGGGTTTCCCCAAATGAGGTGAAGTGAGCCTCACTGTCTCAGTTCCAATTTTAGTGAAAGACAGCACCTCAAACTTGTTGGTTATGGTGATCAGTATAACTACCTGAGTCCACCGTGGTCTGCGTCCATCCTGTACGGGACGCCTGGCTCTACCATTGAAATGCCACTTGCAGTGAAGTGGACGAATAATGACTAGTCCCATACTTTTTGCAAAGGACAAAGGATCCACAATAGAGGATAGTACTTGAGGTACTTCTGGTACACATACCCAGGTACATGACTCATGGGAGCTCTTTGAACACACTGATTTGCAGCAGCCACCAATCGTTTGACAGTAATTAGTGCGATTTCCAGCTGCTTACAAGCGTCTACCAACTCTTTCCATGTTCAAGAACAGCATTCACAGTGGGGATGCATTTTGGCTAGTACTCGTAATGTGTCACAGAACAGTGAGTAAATAACTTTAAACTAAGTCCCCTGATTATCTTTTAATATGTCCAGCCTCAAAATTATTAATTCCCTATAGGAACTGAAGCAAATAAACAAGGCGAGATTTCTATTAAGGCAACAGGGAAATCTGTAGTAAAAATGGTTAGTTTCCTAAAACTTTTTGAGGTTAACTATAGTTATTAGCAAACTCGGAAATAGAGCTAATTCATGATAAATGTAGAAATACATACTCTTTAAGGGAACACTAGATGTAACACAATAAGTTAGTAACAATATCTGCTATTGTAACTAAATCACAAACACTGATTTACTACAAATTGAATTGTACACAGAGCAACGATAGTTTCTGAAAATTCTCAAAAATGCGCGTTTATTTGCTTTGATATACATTGAAATTTGGGGTGATCTGTTCTTTGGAAGTGACTGTGAATTACAAACGCTGATTTGCTGGGAAATATGTTATCCAAAACACTTGTGTCCGTAACTTAAGAAAACATAGTTTCATAAGCGTCTGCAAATACGCAAAAAGAAACTATTCCTCGAGTACAGTAATTATACAATGAAATTAGAGAACGGTTGCTCTGAATAAGAAATTTTAAAAGAGTACAAGTAAGTTTAAGCCTAGAATTGACGACAACAGTACTAGTTTATCGTGGCACTCACGAATGTTCGCACTTTCACAATATATCGCCACACAAATAGGTATTGACACAATCAATGAACGATTACGCAGAAGCAATGTGAAAAATAAAATATGTAAATCCAGGATTTAAAATCAGCTCACTAAACTTGCACATGAAGTCTCATGCAAAGGAAAATTCCGAAGATGGCTTTTACATATAATTAAACGTGCGAATTACAGGGATTTTTCACTTAGCTGTTTCTGTGGCAACTTCTATACTGGCGTGCTGAAGAAGAAAACTGCAGCGTGAGTTTATGTCAGTCAAAATCGTGAAAATGTGCAGCACCAGCAAAGCTTGTATTCTGCCTGAAACTCAAGCTTTTGGCTCAGTTCAAAACGGAACTTATCGGTGACAAAAATTCTACTCTAGTCAATGAGATTCCAGGCTGAAGAAGTATCTGGAGACGCCCCAGAGGGCGGTGGGATGTCAACCTGACTGTCGCCCACCATACGACCCAACAACCCGTAATGATGGTTCAGGGTGCCATTTCCTTTCTTAACAGGACCCCTTTGGTTATCATCTGTGGCTCCCTTTCAGTACAGTGGTCCGTCGATATTCAACGCTCCGTTTTGCTGCCTTTCATGGCAAGCAATCCTGGGCTTACATTTCAGCAAGAAATGCCCACCCACACATGGTGAGAGTTTCTACTGCTTGTCTTCCTTCTTTCCAAACCCTGCCTAGATCAGCAAGCTCGCTGAATCTCTCCCCAATCAGGAGTGTTAGGGTATTATGGCATGTCTCGGGATTTTGACGATCTAACGCGCCAGTTGGATAGAATTGGCACAATATCTCTCAAGAAGACATCCACCAACGCCATAAACCAATGCCAATCCAAGTAACTGCTTGCAAACTGGCCAGAGGTGGACCAGTGTATTATTAACTTGCTCAATTTGTGAAGCTCTTTCTCTTGAATAAAACATCCAGCTTTTCTTAAATTATTATCATTTATTTGTCTGGACATGCACTACGTTTCTACCGATTTCCGACCCATTTCGATAATTCCTTTGTGGTGAGCTGTTTTGTTTTTTTCTTAGAGTGTGTTTGGCATACTTCCACTCAACAATGTCTTATGGAGTAATTTTCTGGGATAGCTCACCACTTAGAAAGAAAGTACTGATTACCAAAGCAAGCAATAAGAATAATATGTGGAGCTGACCATAGAAGTAGATGTATATATCTCATCGAGGAGGTAAGCATTTTAATTTTGCTGTCACAATATGTATATTCGCTGATATAATTCATCATAAATAATCCAGCACATTTCAGAAGAACAATGAGGTCCATACCTACAACACTAGAGACAAACGTGGCCCTTGATGTGTGATCTGAGGTTTTCCCGGCATACAGAAATTTTCAAAACGTGGTCCTTATCACCTATTATTAAACCTGTCAGTGCTTCAGAAATGAGTTCAACATGCAGCAACAAAAATCTTTGATCATTTGCACAGTACAGTAACTTAGTATGTCTGACAGGTATCGAAGTAAATTCCAAATCTAGTCTAAAACCATTTCTCCTTCACAAGTCCTGTTATTCCATGCTAGCCTAATGTGTTCTTTAATGTTGACAGTAATCGTCTATACATATTGTGTAAACTGACTTGTTCAACAAAGGAATCATGCAAATGATCTATGGAACTTGTAAATCACTAACTTATATATATATATATATATATATATATATATATACACACATATTGTGTAAACTGACTTGTTCAACAAAGGAATCGTGCAAATGATCTATGGAACTTGTAAATCACTAACTTATATATATATATATATATATTAGTTAGTGATTTACAGATAATATGGCGAATTTTCAGAAAATAGCATCTTGATAGATTTACCCATCTTCAAGTACTTAAGTGTACTGAAGTTATTGTTGTAAGAGCACAGACAAAAACAAATACAAATATCCAGCTTGCACTAATGACTGTTCTTAGACAGTATATATTCAGGTACCGCATTTATGTGCATGAGAACAAAGAAACATTTAGCATGAGAGATAAAAACCACAACTAAATTATTCGCAAAAAGGAAGACCTAGACATCTGAGGCTGTTGTTTATTCAAAACCTGGGACAGCTTTCCCCTATTCGTTCTGAATATTATGCTGTTTATGAACGACCCCGGGGTAGACAACATTCAATTAGAACTACTGATAGTCTTGGGAGAGCCAGCCATGACAAAATTCTTCAATCTAGTGAGCAAGATGTATGACACAAGTGAAATACCCTAGACTTCAAGAAGAATGTAATAATTCCAATCCCAAAGAAAGCAGGCATTGACAGGTGTGAAAATTACCGACCTATCAGTTTATTAAGTCATGGCTGCAAAATACTAACACGAATTATTTACAGAGGAATGGAAAGACTGGTAGAAACCGACCTTGGAGAAGATGAGTTTGGATTTCATAGAAATGTTGGAACACACAAGGCAATACTGACCCTACAGTTTAAATTAGAAGGTAGATTAAGGAACAGCAAACCTACGTTTCTAGCATTTGTAGACTTAGAGAAATCTTTCGACAGTGTTGACTGGAATACTCCCTGTCAAATTCTAAACGCGGCAGGAAGCGAAATGCTATTTACAATTTGTACAGATACCAGATGGCAGAGTCCAGGGCCATGAAAGGGAAGCAGTGGCTGAGAAGGGAGTGAGACAGGGGTGTAGCCTGTCCCCAGTATTATTCAATCTCTATACTGAGCAAGCAGTGAAGTAAACAAAAGAAAAAATTGTAGTAAGAATTAAAATCGATGGAGAAGAAATAAAAACTTTTGAGATTTGCCGATGTCATTCTGGCAGAGACAGACATTCTGGCAGAGACAGAAAAGGACCTGGAAGAGCAGTTGAACGGAATCGACAGTGTCTTGAAAGGCGGATACAAGATGAACATCGACAAAAGCAAAACAAGGATAATGGAATGTAGTCGAATTAAATCAGGCGATGCTGAGGGAATTAGATTAGGAAATGAGACACTTAAAGTAGTAAATAAGTTTTGTATTTGGGGAGCAAAATAACTGATGATGGTCGAAGTAAAGAGGATATAAAATGTTGACTGGCAATGGCAAGGAAAGCGTTTCTGACAAAGACAAATTTGTTAACATCGAGTATAGATTTAAGTGTCAGGAAGTCGTTTCTGAAAGTATTTGTATGGAGTGCAGCCATTTATAGAAGTAAACATGGACAGTAAATAGTTTAGAAGAGAATAGAAGCTTTCGAATTGTGGTGCTACAGAAGAATGCTGAAGATTATATGGGTAGATCACGTAACTAATGAGGAGGTACTGAACAGAATTCAGAAGAAAAGGAATTTGTGGCACAGCTTGACTAGAAGAAGGGATCATGGTAGGACACGTTCTGAGGAATCAAGGGATCACCAATTTAATATTGGAGGGAAGTGTGCAGGGTAAAAATCGTAGAGGAAGACAGAGGTATGAATACACTAAGCAGACTCATAAGGATGTAGGTTGCATTAGTTACTCGGAGATGAAGACGCTTACACAGGATAGAGTAGCACGGAGAGCTGCAGCAAACCAGACTCTGGACTGAAGACCACAGCAACAACAACAACATGAACGACCATCATTGGCAACGGAAAAGTTCATACCAAACAAAGATTCAAAATGCTCTGTATTCAATCTGCTATTTGTTAACACTGACACTGAAGAATTAATGTGTAGAACTGTTCGAACATTATGCTACCATATTGCTACTAAGATATGGCTATTGTAAATATTTCTTGAGTTCAATAGCTACTGATTTTAACCATGGAATGTTTTTCTCTCAAGTTATATAAGTTTTTATTTAATGTGGTCCTACTTCACTTTCCCTAATCTTTATATTTCAATGCTAGCTCAGTCTCTATAATTTGATAATGAAATGCTAAAGGGGCCCTCACACGTTCAATAATACTGTCAAACTGACAGTATATTGACTGTCTGAGGGCGCGCACGGAAGCATTGTCAGTATTAGAAACACTTACGAGCAGTATTGATGGATCTCAAAATATTCTCAATACTGTCAATACATGCTGAACGTGTGAGGTCAAGTATTGACGATTTGACAATATTCTCCATTCAGATGTTCACAGAGCTTCAGGAATCAACTAAGCGACGTTAGTGTGCACTAATTATTTTTCAATACGCCGTTGTGTGTGCTATGCCTCTCATTCAGTTTTTAAGACGTCTTTTTAATACAAAAGAATTTTGATATGCCTATTCAAGGGTAATCATTGTATATACCACTTTAGGACGGTTAATGTTGATTCATCTGCATCTACATCTACATCTATACTCCGCGAGCCACCTTACGGTGTGTGGCGGAGGGTACTTATTGTACCACTATCTGATCCCCCCTTCCCTGTTCCATTCACGAATTGTGCGTGGGAAGAACGACTGCTTGTAAGTCTCCGTATTTGCTCTAATTTCTCGGATCTTTTCGTTGTGATCATTACGCGAGATATATGTGGGCGGTAGTAACATGTTGCCCATCTCTTCCCGGAATGTGCTCTCTCGTAATTTCGATAATAAACCTCTCCGTATTGCGTAACGCCTTTCTTGAAGTGTCCGCCACTGGAGCTTGTTCAGCATTTCCGTAACGCTCTCGCGCTGACTAAATGTCCCCATGACGAATCGCGCTGCTTTTCGCTGGATCATGTCTATCTCTTCTATTAATCCAACCTGGTAAGGGTCCCATACTGATGAGCAATACTCAAGAATCGGACGAACAAGCGTTTTGTAAGCTACTTCTTTCGTCGATGAGTCACATTTTCTTAGAATTCTTCCTATGAATCTCAACCTGGCGCCTGCTTTTCCCACTATTTGTTTTATGTGATCATTCCACTTCAGATCGCTCCGGATAGTAACTCCTAAGTATTTTACGGTCGTTACCGCTTCCAATGATTTACCACCTATGGCATAATCGTACTGGAATGGATTTCTGCCCCTATGTATGCGCATTATATTACATTTATCTACGTTTAGGGAAAGCTGCCAGCTGTCGCACCATGCATTAATCCTCTGCAGGTCTTCCTGGAGTACGTACGAGTCTTCTGATGTTGCTACTTTCTTGTAGACAACCGTGTCATCTGCAAATAGCCTCACGGAGCTACCGATGTTGTCAACTAAGTCATTTATGTATATTGTAAACAATAAAGGTCCTATCACGCTTCCTTGCGGTACTCCCGAAATTACCTCTACATCTGCAGATTTTGAACCGTTAAGAATGACATGTTGTGTTCTTTCTTCTAGGAAATCCTGAATCCAATCACAAACCTGGTCCGATATTCCGTAAGCTCGTATTTTTTTCACTAAACGTAAGTGCGGAACCGTATCAAATGCCTTCCTGAAGTCCAGGAATACGGCATCAATCTGCTCGCCAGTGTCTACGGCACTGTGAATTTCTTGGGCAAATAGAGCGACCCTGCTTACTTCATTAATTTGAAAATATAGTACAAATTGATGTATTATATAGCAGTTTGGAAAAACGCACCCATTTCGAAAAATAGGTGATATATCTTCAATGACTAATAAGTGGTCTGTGAAATAGTGCCAGTTTCGCCAAATGATCAAAAAGCGAGAAAAGAAACTGTTAAACGTTAATTGCCTGAACAGATTCTTGCCAGGCAGATATAATTGCTTAATAGGTTTCCACGGAATTTTACTAATGGTGCTAGCTGATATTACAGAACTAAACTTAAACATTAGGATGACTTGCCTGCCGCCAGAAATCACTAACTCACTCCTATCCTCTTCTCGACTGCGACTGCCTCTCTCATTAACGTAAGGTATTTTGCTTCTCTATTTTATCTCGTATCAGCGCTAATAACTATACGCATGAACCAGGGCTCATGGGAAAACAACTTTCGGGTCCATGGTTCTGACTTCAGACAGTAAATTAACACGTGATCAGTCGTTCCTTTTTTCCAACCAGTCTCGGGCCCGTTTCGTCTTTTTAGTTGTTTTCTAACGCTTGCAAGCTATCTACGGCTAATATAACAGCAGCACACGCTTTCATTTGCGTGTTCGACATTTTAACTGTAAGCTCTCGTTGCCAGTTCTCAATTTTTGTCAATGTTATTGATAGTCTGAGATCGCTTCAGTATGTTGAAGGTTTGACAGCTATAATTGTCAATAAATTTGAACATGTGCATGCCTCTTAATAATAATAAAAATGATATTAAAATGCGACAATTCTGGCCATGACACCCGGCACGCTTGTACAGGCAGACTTTAATTTTTTTCTTTTCTTTCGTCTGAAAAGTCTTACTTCCCTCTGCTGCACTAAATTCACCATCTGATCTCTAACAAATCGTTATTACCGCGTTATTTTGCTGTAATGCATCATGTTTCAAGCCAAGTTGCGTCTGTAACTACAACAATGAGTAAAACGGATCGCTTTAGTGTTGAGCATTATATGCTTTAGAAAGATGACACAGAACTTTCACACTGTTACTGGACCCTGAAATTATAATAATACTTGAGAAATGATAAATATAAGAACTATTCCTATTTGTTACGTTCAAAATCGTTACCGTCGTACAGCACTTCATAACTACGCAGTGATTACTGTTGCTACGAGCCGTTTGCATCTTTGGTCTATGAAGTTGTGTTAAAATGTGTGACTTGTGTTTAAAGGCATGCGGATCAGCTGTGTGATTTAAAGTAAGCTAAGCACGAGTCTTATCGGAAGTTTAGACGCCAGTGTTTCTCTTTCTGTGTATAGAAAATATATCGATATAAATAAAATAAACATTGTGAACGCGTTTTGGTGTATTGCAGGTTAGGAAAGGACAACATATGTGCGTTTGGTTTGTTATGGTACTGTGTATATTTGTAAAACGTTTGTCGCCTCAAATTGTTTAAAATACGTCTTGTTCCTTCGCGGCTCAACTGCGTAAAGGTAATTCTCAGAAGTTCACTTGAAGCTAGGATAGTACGACTTTGTTAGTATTACCTTAACTATTTCGCTCCTCGTTTACGTCAAGGGGTGCTGGGATGTCTTCACTCAGGTCATTTTCTTGGTGTACCTTTCAGTTGAGAAGGGACTTTGCGTTTCTTATGCGGCGAAATGGGTAAAAGTGGTAATATAAAGGTGTCTGTAAATTTCACTTTTTATTTAATCTTCCCAAGAGCACTTCTTAAATTTGAAACATTGATAATCGTTTTAACCATACAATAAGTGCGCTAAATGTGAAAGAATTTGCAGAAAATCTGAATGGACTGATGACATAACCAGGAAACTCTTTAACTGAAAATGATAATTTTATTATTCATCGCCAAATACCGTTCCCTTTTTGTCTTCTACCTACTCCGCCCACTCCCTTTCTGTTGTGTAAGTTCCACTTAATAATGCACATGTGTTAGTCATTGACTCCGACGTCATTCAGTAACACGTATAACGTGATTACATTTCAGGTTTTATATACGGAAAATATATGATGAAACATTTTTCCCGAATGAGTAATCCATTAATGCTAGTGTTCACCATCTTTAACTTTACAAATTCGTCAGAGAATAACAGCTTATCATTACATCAAACAGTTTTATAAAGCTGAGAATAATTACTAGTTGTACTTTCAGTACATGTTAACATATCAAAATAAACTCTCTTACAGCTGTACACTGACATTTTTCATTGACCTTGCCTATGTAACATTTCACAAACGACGTGTATTCACTGTGAACTTTTACTGCATAACGTAATGGTAGTTGTCAGAATAAGAAACAGTTAAATGCTGCTTGCAGCTTATTTCTATGTTGTGACAGGCACAAAATCCTTCTTGCTGATAACTGTTTACATGCCTATAGGGGACTTGTTTATGCAGTAAATGATCATTTGTGAAACAAAAGAGAACACTGTGAATATCAAAAACCAAATGGAATGACATGTACTTCTTTTCATGGTGTGCACTGACCCATTTAGAAAGTTCAGGTTTCTAAAACAGGGCTTCTTAGTACTTTATGTAACAGCCTAGTGTTTAACATTTAATTTTTGCTAATTATAATAGTGTTCATTTTTCAGGCTCAACATACAACTTGCCATTTTAGTATGCATGTTAATTTGTACATAATGTCTCTAGCATGAATAGTATCATTTAATTATTAAACATTTAACTGAACTTACATAATGTGTGCTTTGGTACTTTCTTTATAGTATACTCTGGACGCAAAAGGAAAGCCATGGAGGGAAAACAGGTATTTTCCGAAAGCTTGGAAAATAACATTGTAAGAGCTTCCTGTAATGCTGAGTTTTTGCCAGAATTTCTATTCTGTAACATGCTTGTGCATTCTAACGAAGCAAGTAGCCAATTGTATAAAACCTGTAGCCTGTTCTATAACTGCTTTCTCCTTTCACCATTCATCTCATGATTTTGGCTGACAGTAACTTGATTTGTAGCAGTCTCTTTCTTCAGAAACATGATTTCTAATGACTAGTTAACTCTGAGAGGTACTCTTTTCTGTAATGATTTGATTTCCAAGTTTTGCATGAAGCTCTTCTCATGGCTCTAACAAAATATGATATGATACTGTATTTTGGGCTCTGACTATGCATTTGCTTGCCGGAGATTTAAGTAACACCTTCTGTTTTTATTCTGAAATGTGGTTCCCATTGCTAGATTGTAATGGGTTTGATGACACATTCTATGAAGTATATAGTTTATTTATATAATAATGGTAATATGTGATATGCTGTTGGCTTTTATTAGCTCTTTGTCAATGATTGTCTATGTTTTCATTTTCAAACTGTAAGTAGATGACCACATTATAGGCTACATAATGAATGACAGTAGTTTGTGATATTTGTTCTTATGTTCATGTTTAGTTTCAAAATCAGTTTTGCATTTTAATTCGCAAACTTGGCAAACAACAGGGTTATAACTCACTATATGGGCTTGATGACAGTGTAGTCCTAGTACCCTAGATTAAAGTTTAAGCTTTCCTTTAGCATTAGGACAGCACAGATGAGTTTTATGTAATCATTTTGTAATGTAATTATGCAGTCTTGAACATGGCTGTTAAAAGCAATTGTGAGTAAGCTTTGATTAATAAGACAAACTGCCAATCAGTTGTCATAAGTTTATTTATTTAAACTTGATCTAGGTTTCAATACTTCTATAATTATCTTCTTCAGAAGTACAAGACATTACTTGGTTACATTAGTTGAAACATATTATGTGAATCTTGAGCTAACCACTTGAGTCACATGCAGTAATTGAAGTATCTGTTAAAACAGTAAAAGTGAAACATATATTGCTGTTGACCAATTGCAAACGTCTAACTAAGATTTACAGTTTCATTGGACATTTTAATTACTGCATGTGACTTGAGCTGATTAGCTCATGATTATGTAATATGTTTCAACAAATATGTACCAAGTAACATCATATACTTCTGAAGGAGATACTCACAGTAGTATCGAAACCTAGGTCAAGTTTTAATAAACTTCTGGCTGCTGATTGGGGCTTTTTATTTTCTTGATCAAAGTAATGTTGTTATATATTTTGTCATTTGACATGATATTGTGCTTGGCTTTGATCCTCTCAGCACCAGCTTTTTACATTTCAACATTTCAGGCATCCTCTTCATGGTGCAATTTTGGCCTCAATTCTCCATTTGTTGTTTGTCATCATGAATGGATGAACATTGTTCAGGGCATTACTATGCAACACATTGAGATTTTCAGGGTCAATGTCAGTGACCTTGCTTGTAAAAATTCTTAGAAACCCACCATGTTACATGTGAACCTGAAGCTCTACTCATTAGCTTTCTGTTACGTTAAGTTTGACTGCTGTATCAGCATTGGAACTGGAATTATAGTCATTTATGTTTCGAGACAGATAGATATAAATTTCACACAATTTCCAAACATGGAAGAGCTGTAATTTTATTCACAATTTTCAAATACCTATGCAAATTAGTAGTTTTACACCACATACCTAGATCATTGAATTATCCAGATTTGAAATAAATCTAAAATTGTCTGTTTTATAAGCAGTAATTTAAAAAGTTAAAATATGTAATTTTTGTTAAGAAATGTAATTCTATATTTCTTAATCTACATTTCCATTTGGTAATAAATATGGAATTTAAATTTTTAAAAATTCTAATAACGAGATTGGAACCAGCGACTTTATGAGTACAGAGTTTTGCATTGCACACTTTTATTTGCTGTTAGTTGAATTCTGTGTTAGGAAAATGATTTAGTTCTGTAACAGATCAATTTTTTGATAGTTTAATGGTTAAGTGGAAGAAATTATCCACACTTTATCACTTCAGTTTATTAATTACTGGCTGCTCACCTATATTTGTGCTCTCGTGTTATTAGTTTTGTTGTGATGAGCGATGGGGAGTAAGAATGCTACTGTATGAGACTTTCACTCTGCAGCGGAGCGTGTGCTGATATGAAACTTCCTGACAGATTAAAACTGTGTGCCAGACCGAGACTCGAACTCGGGACCCGAGTCTCGGTCCGGCACACAGTTTTAATCTGCCAGGAAGTTTCAAGCTACTGTATGTTTGTATTGGGTTTAAGACTTTGGTGGTAATCTGTGACACTATTTCCAGTGGTCACAGGCTCCTTTCTCCATTGTAGTGGTCACATATAAGCTGTCACACTCTGTGAACAAAGGTGGCGTCTGGAAACTAGTAGGTGCAACGAACATTTAGTCAGGTGGATAGCGTGTACACGTCAGCCTCGGGTGGGACCAGGCATTTTCAAAATTCGAACTATGAAAATTGGTGATTTGTTCAAACAAAACAGACTAGAATGGACTCGAGGTTGTCTGACTGTCCTTTAATACCTTTAGAGTATAGCAGATGCACCTCTGAAGCTGAAAAATGTAAATGGTACATGGAATTGTTTTGGTAATTTAATTTCATTTTGAAACTTAAGTTGTTGACAATGTGTATAAAACACACACACACAGAGATATATATATATATATATATATATATATATATATATATATATATATATATATATATAAAAAGAAAGATGATGAGACTTACCAAACAAAAGCGCTGGCAGGTCGATAGACACACAAACATACACACAAAATTCTAGCTTTCGCAACCAACGGTTGCCTCGTCAGGAAAGAGGGAAGGAGAAGGAAAGACAAAAGGATATGGGTTTTAAGGGAGAGGGTAAGGAGTCATTCCAATCCCGGGAGCGGAAAGACTTACCTTAGGGGGAAAAAAGGACAGGTATACACTTGCACACACACACATATCCATCCACACATACACAGACACAAGCAGACATTTGTAAAGGCAAAGGAAACTCCTGACAGGATACTTTTCGGGACTGGATCAGATTCTGAATGTGGCTCTCCAGCAGGGATACGACTTCCTCAAATCCTGCCCTGAAATGAGATCCATCCTTAATGAAATCCTCCCCACTCCACCAAGAGTGTCTTTCCGCCGTCCACCTAACCTTCGTAACCTCTTAGTACATCCCTATGAAATCCCCAAACCACCTTCCCTACCCTCTGGCTCCTACCCTTGTAACCGCCCCCGGTGTAAAACCTGTCCCATGCACCTTCCCAGCACCACCTACTCCAGTCCTGTAACCCGGAAGGTGTACACAATCAAAGGCAGAGCCACGTGTGAAAGCATCCACGTGATCTACCAACTGACCTGCCTACACTGTGATGCATTCTATGTGGGAATGACCAGCAACAAACTGTCCATTCGCATGAATGGACACAGGCAGACAGTGTTTGTTGGTAATGAGGATCACCCTGTGGCTAAACATGCCTTGGTGCACGACCAGCACATCTTGGCGCAGTGTTACACCGTCCGGGTTATCTGGATACTTCCTACTAACACCAACCTATCCGAACTCCGGAGATGGGAACTTGCTCTTCAATATATCCTCTCTTCCCGTTATCCACCAGGCCTCAATCTCCGCTAATTTCAAGTTGCCGCCACTCATACCTCACCTGTCATTCAACAACATCTTTGCCTCTGCACTTCTGCCTCGACTGACATCTCTGCCCAAACTCTTTGTCTTTAAATATGTCTGCTTGTGTCTGTATATGTGTGGATGGATATGTGTGTGTGTGTGCGCGAGTGTATACCCGTCCTTTTTTCCCCATAAGGTAAGTCTTTCCGCTCCCGGGACTGGAATGACTCCTTACCCTCTCCCTTAAAACCCACATCCTTTCGTCTTTCCCTCTCCTTCCCTCTTTCCTGATGAGGCAACAGTTTGTTGCGAAAGCTTGAATTTTGTGTGTATGTTTGTGTTTGTTTGTGTGTCTGTCGACCTGCCAGCACTTTCATTTGGTAAGTCACATCATCTTTGTTTTTAGGTATATTTTTCCTGCATGGAATGTTTCCTTCTAATATATATATATATATATGGTTATAATAGAAGGAAACATTCCACGAAGGAAAAATATATCTAAAGACAATGATGATGTGACTTACCAAATGAAAGCGCTGGCAGGTCGACAGACACACAAATGAACACAAACATATATATATATATATATTGAAAAACAAACTCCTTGTAAAGGAACACTAACTTTTCCTGAAATTTCCAAGGACAATAAAATATTATAATTGTGTAAAGAAAAATAATATGTACGTGAAATGAAGTTTCTTCAAGAACCACCACAGCACTTGCTTCAGGGTTAGGAAAGACCATAGGAAACCTAATCAGAATAAATGGATAGGGATGTAAAGTTACTACAGTAATCATCTCTCTCTGTCAGGCACTATTTTATGAGAACCTGCTGCTCACACAGCTACATTTGATGTTGAATTATCAGTGGCAGGCAGTCAGTGATGAAGTTGAACTTACTGCAGTACCTTTCAACATCATATTCAAACCACCTTTCTTCTTGCATTGGTGAGGGCAGTTACAGCTAGCAGTGCATCTGAAGAAAAACAAATGAGAAACAGCAGCAGTGAGCATTCTTATAGCCTATGGTAAGCAGAACTTGTTTGCTATCAAAAATTTAAATTTAGATATGCCTTTCAGTGTAGGGGCAAACCAGAGTCATGTGCTGCTTTAATTTGTCAGAAGGCAGGCAACACTTTGATATTATTCATGTCGTGTGGAAGCTTACTGTAAAAAAATACTGCATGCACCTATTGAGTCTTTATCCATTAATTTCAGACACTTACTTTCTATGTGTTTATCATTCTGATTTTGTGTTGTAATCATGTGTGTCTCGACTGAAATTAGCTGAGCAGTGAAGATTTAAGAAAGGAATGACTTCGTATGTGTACAGTGCTCGGACAGTTAATATCTGGAGATATTTAAATTTGTCTCTGCAACAATTTCTACAACATATTTTCATGGTACGTGTAGTGACCGTCTTTGGAAGCTTCAACAAATTCTGCATATATACATTTGCAGCACAGCCCCAGACCATAGTACATTTTAGTAAAATGTCTTCATTAGAACTAGACATTTTCCCCGTAAGAAATATGTTGAAGCTTATTTTTGAGAAAATATGTTCCTGTGATATTCTCAAGTCGCGTGCCTGTCCAATACCACTTCCACAGATTTGTCTCTGTTTGTCTCCTGTAGAGCTTAGTTTCGAAGACATAAGTGTGCTATCAAACTTATGTTTTCTGATTCATAATGAGCATGTGTAAGCGAAAGTGACATACTCAGGTTTTGCCTGCAATGGACCAGCCACTGCAACAACCCAAACACAGCACAGTGAAATGAGATACACCATTCAGCAGTGGCTAGTGCAATAAAACTGTGCTACATTATTGTTTGTGAATTTTCTTTCCTTGGTCATTGTACATGAAACATTGCATGTTTCATGTTAAAATTTTCTTTCTGTACCAGGGAAATTCGCAAGACGTGTTTCATATGGACCTTTTGTATGATGTGAAAGCTTATATCATCCTGCGGATTGTCATTTTGAATGGTATGTAATGATGGTGTTTTCATTAAGTCTTTTGATCTTTTTGATCAACTCCTTTCCCAATTCATTTCCTGTGGGATTTATTTTCTTTACTGACAGATGTTAGAAACAGAAGAATAATAAATCAGTTTTTACATTGGTATGTGAAGAAACTGACTGTTGGCCTTTGCCAATATTAATGCTGTACAAACCACTTACAGTGTGCTGTGTACTGATACCTTTCTTTGCATACGTTTCACTATCATTACCTAATCTGATGTGAACTGTGGACTACACTACAGATAAGTCCTTCACTACAACCAAGATTCCTTAGTAACAACAAAACTGTCGCCTTCCGCCTTAACCTAGGCCTTGGACAGTGGTGTAGATCTACGTGCCACCAGAGTCAAGATTTTATGTTTCAGCCTAAATCATTAACAGCTACTTCCAACATTGCAAGCAGGTGCAAAGGTACTATGAATAAATTGATAGCATAAATGTTTATGTAAAACTTGCATAGGAAATGTGAAAAATTCTTACTTCTGGCATATGGTCATCATCTGTCATTGGCTACACCATTCCACCCTCCCATTGACTACCTCTAACTTGACATGATGAAACTTTGCCAATATGTGCTCTATACGACACTCAAGTGCATCATGTGGAAAGTCATTTTAGACTGTAGTCGGGTATGTAGATAATTCCTTTCTTTCCCTTCAGTTTTGTACAGTAGTCATTGTAAGTTGTGATTCACTACCATTTTGGTAAAATCGAGCACTTTTGTTTGTCAGTCAGCAATTCTAAGTCTTGCCTTATACCTGTTGTGTAGCATCTGTTGTGTTTAAGATATTTCCTATTTCTTACCTGCTATTTTCCTTTACCTTTCCTGGTTGCTACAATCTTTTTTTACAGATTTAGCAGTTAATTTTTTCAACATGAGCTATTTTCATGTACATATCTGTTGCTGGAATTAATTGTTTGTAGTTCCTGTTTGAAATATGGCACAATCAACTACTTGTCCATTTTACTATACATACATGGAAACTTTAATGTTTGTTTTACAGCCCTCAGTTGCTTGATAAACATTATTGCAATATCTGCATTTTGATGACTGATTCCAGTATGTGTGTGAACTTGGTCAGATATGTAAGTTTTATTTGTTTTCAAAAGATTTTCCCTGTGGAAGTGTTTTCTTCCATGCAGTGGTTAAGATATTGGTCTTCAAACAAGCTCGAATACCCATCTGATCATCCAAATTTAGCTTCTGTCTGTTTTTCCTAAATAATTTAAGATAAATTCCTGGATGGTTCCTTTGAAAAGCATATGATCAGTTTACTACCCCATGCTTGTCCTCTTAAACTAATCCACTTCTAATGATGTTGTTGATGACATTTTAAAATCCTGATATACCTTCTTTGAAAAGTGCTTCATTTAATTTCCAAAGAAAATTTTATAACAGTTGTACAGAAAGTTTGTCTCATGTGATGCAAGTAAAATAGGTTTTTTTTCCTAGGATAGTTAAAATTATTTCAAATTATACTGCATGGTTATGTAACATCTGTAGTAATGAATGAAGGTTTTCTGCTCCTACATTTTTGGCTACTTCTGATAATTGCCATGGCAGTTGGTATAGGTTTCAAACAACATTCAAATTCTTCCACAGTAAATTAAAATGGGGTATCTTTAACAGTTATAAATTACTTCCCTTTTCATGTAACCTGTTGTTCCATTAAACAATGAGGTTTGTCCTAAATATCATACTGTAACCGATTTCAGATTTTAGCCCAGACCCTGTGAAATGTTACGTGAGTCCTGTTGCTATTCAGGAGGGCTAGAAACTCTGGTAATCCTTCAAAAGTATGTACTTTTGATCGCCAATAACTTGATATTGTACATTGTCAGGAACTATTCTTGGAGCCTTATATTTGCTCTTTGGAGCAGCAGTCTGGAGACAGTCTCACAATTAAAAAAAAAAAATTCTGCCACACACTGTGACATAAAATGTGTGTTGCAGCCTAGAATGTCTTGGGGCCCAGCAGTTCTTGTCTCGGTGGTGCATGTACAGGTTGTCAGAATCACACAAGTCTCAGGTTTTGTCCTTTTGGCTCAAAATCACAGTATTACAGTTGTTTCGTTGTTAGTTGCATGAGACTGTGTCGTGGTTGTTCAACTCCACCTTCTGTGACCATCGTGTTTTCTCAGAATCCAGGTGACTGGCGTTATTTATTTTGGCATTGCTGGCAGTAACATCTCAGAGTGACCTACATCCTGGTGGCCATGAGGGAGACCTCTTAAACTTGTTGAATGGGTCGTGTGGATACACACTGAATGCACATTGTTTTCTTTTCGTTCCTTTCTGTCATCTTTCTAAGGGACACCAGTATGTGCCATGTGTTTGAAATGCATGAAGTTCGTGCACCCATTCCCCCTGCACCTTATTTAATGTAGTCGTTTCAAACAGCGTTTCATATTTGTTGATAGGGGGTAAGGGCATAGTATCCTCAGCTCTTCATTATTACTATCTGTGCTGTACAGAGGACTTAATAACTGCCTCTTTTGGTATAACTTACCACTGACAGTCTAATGGGTATGCAGTTTGTGGATCAGTTGTTCTGAAGAGAAAGCAGTGTAGTTCAATTACTTAGAGTATTCCAGTATATTACTTGTTCCATTATGCCCAACTGCCACATATACAATAGCTGCCAGTTCCTTGATAGCAGTCAGTGCACCTTTCAATTGCACAAAAAGCAGGTTCAACATGGTGATATGTTGCAATCAGTATTTAACAGTTTGTCTCTCATTTGTACTGAATAAGTTAACTTTCATAGTAACAAGGATGGACAAAAACTAACATTTACAATAAATGAAAATAGAAATAGGCACTGAAGTGGCTTTATGGTACCAGCTGTATCACTAAATGAACTCGAGGAACATCTGGATTAAATAGGTATTGGTTAAAAATAATGTAACAGATTTTTAAGATGCAATTTGAAAAGGAAAAATAAAATATGAGAAAGTATTGCTTAACACACAAATATGTGCCAAAATGAAGGAAGGTGAATCAAAGTACTAAAGGTATAGTTTTTACGGGTTACAAAAATGTCATTTGCGGCTTTTGGTTTTGTCTATGACACTACTAAATTTTGGAAACTTCACAAAGCAAGACATTCAGAAAGTTAGTACTGTTGTTCTGCTTGTTAATAGGTATACTAAGATCAAATTTCTGCCATCTTGTCTGAAACACCATGTCTGGTATAAGTAATCAAGTAGTGGTACAATCGTACCCATAGTAGTTGTTAGCTTATTTGCACCATTGATATTTTACATAGCATGTAAACAACAGTTATGGGAACATTTGTGTTGTAGTATCAAGTTGATAGTAATATACTCACCAGTTGGACATCTGCATTTGAGATTAAGTGCCACAATAGTGAATGAGCATTATTATTATTATTATTATTATTATTATGTCCATTTCTCCAAATTAAATAACAACTTTCCTATACATCAGTAATCAGTACCAGTATTTATTACAAGGCTTCATCTAGAAAAATAAAAATGGGATCTACAGTTTTCTGGATTTGAAGAAGAAGAAGAAGAAGAAGCAGGAGTGGCAATAATATCCCCAATACACCAATGTGTTGACTGGAGCTTCCAATAATGTATGTGTCATGGCATGATGAGTTATCCTTATTTAAAGTGCATGGGGACAGTGCCGAACAGTCAGTTTATTTTTAAGAACAGGTGTTTCCATTATGTTATGACTGTTGCATGTGTAAAGGGAATAAATACTAGCTCAATAAAATATATTATGCAAATATTCTTCCTGCAAGTGTTTATAGAATGTACCCATTACATTCCATTATTATTGACTGATATTGTTCGTTAAACAATTATGAAATTTACTGTTCTGGTAACTTGTTTTTATATAGTGGTTTCCTTTTATGACCTGTGTTTCCAGTAAATTTATTCTATGTATACAAATAAGGGAAAATCCAAGATGGTATAATGACAATATTATGAGAAGTGATGGATTGCTACGCACCATATAGTGAGGATATTGAGTTGCAGACAGGCACAACAAAGAGACCGCTAAACAAGTAAGCTTTTGGCTAAAAGGCCCTGTTCTGGAGTAGAAAACACACACACGTGTGCACTCCACTACTCACGGATACATGACCACTGTCTCTAATTGCCAAGGCCAGACTGTGAGTAACTGTGCGTGATGGGAGAAGCAATCTGGCTAGTGGGTGTAAGGAGGAGCTTGGGCTGAGAAGAGGAAGGGGTAGCTGTGGAGGGACAGTAAAGTGCTGCACGGTTTGTTGGTAGCCATTCATGTGGATAGACATTTTGTTGGTTGTCATGTCATGCCCATGTAGAATGCAACACAGTAGTTGCAGCTTAGCTTGTAGATCACATGACTGCTTTCACAGGTAGCCTCACTTTTGATTGGATAGGTGATATTGTGACTGGACTGGAGTAGGCAGTGATGGAGGATGTATAGGACAAGATCTGTTGCAGGAATATTAACCATGACTCAAGAAGTTGGGAGCATGGACAGAGTGGAGGTGAATGAGGACATTGTGTAGGTTCAGTGGCTGGTAGAATACCACTGTGGGTGATATGGGAAGGATATATTTCAAGGAACAACGAGAGGTAGACAAAACCTGGTGGAGAATGTGATCCAGTTGCTCCAGTCCTGGGATGTACTGAGTCATGAGGCGAATACTCCTCAGTGGCTGGACAGTGCGACTTTATGAGTTAGTGGGTTACTGGAGAAATAAGACACAGGAGAGCTGTTTCTGTACAAGAGTGGGAGCATAATTTCAGTCTGTGAAGGCATGAGTGAGAACCTTGGTATATTTCGAGAGGGACTGCTTGTCACTACAGATGCGGCAGCAGTAGGTGGTTAAGGATGTATGGAAGGGTCTTCCTGGTATGGAATGAATGGCTGCTGTTAAAATGGAGGCATTGCTGACGGTTGATAGGTTTGATATGAAAGGATACTGAAGTAGCCATTTAGGAGGTGGAGGTCAATGTTGACGAATGTGGCTTGTTGGGTTGAAGACCAGGTGAAGCGAATGGAGGAGAAGGTGTTGAGATTCTGGAGGAATGAAGATAAGGTGTTCTCATTCTCGATCCGGATCACAAAAATGTCATCAGTGAATCTGTGAATCAGGTGAGGTGTTTGGGATGGTGGGTGGATAGGAAGGAAGCCTCTAGATGGCCCATGAATAGGTTGGCAGAGGGTAGTGCTATGCAGGTGCCCATTGCCATACCATGGATTTGTTTGTAGTTGATACCTTCAGCGGTGCCTTTTATATATGGGGCAGTAAACAGAAAACTGGTTACTATGCTTCCACTGCCGTGCAGTCAAGCACACTGCTTCCTGAACGGGAAGGTGTTCCAGTCCTCGGCATGAATCTGCCTGGAGGATTATTGTCAAGGTCTGGTGTGCCAGCCAGCCTGGTGGATGGTTTTCAAGGCGGTTTTGCATCTGCCTCTGCAAATGCGGGCTGGTTCCCCTTATTCCTCCTCAGTTACACTATGTCGGCGATCACTGCGCAAAACCGTCCTGTCACAGAGGAGTGTTTCCCTCTTGACTCAGTACCACCAGAACTGTAGCAACTGAATCACTTTTTCCACCGGGGTTTCGACTATCTTTCGTCATTCTGTGAAATGAGGAATGTCCTACACACTATCCTTCCCACCCCTCCCCCAATGGTACTCCACCATCCACCAACCTACACAGTATTCTCGTCCACCTGTACTCCACCACCACTCCCAACCTGTTGCCTCATGGCTCATATCCCTGTAATAGATATAGATGCAATACCTGCCCCATACATCCTCACTCCACCACCTACTTAAATCTGGTCACAAGTATCATCTATCCCATCAAAGGCAGGGCTACCTTTAAAAGCAGTCATGTGCTTTACAAGCTAAGCTGCAACCACTGTACATTTTATGTGAGCATGGCAACCAACAAGCTGTCTGTCCACCCAAATGGCCACCAACAGACTGCGGCCAAGAAACAGCTGGACTATCCAATTACTGAACACGCTGTCCGACACAACGTTCTTCACTTCAGCGACTGCTTCACAACCTGTGCCACCTGTATCTTTCCTATCAATGCTAGCTTTTCTGAATTGTGCAGGCGTGAACTCTACATAGCAACGCACCCAGTCTTTTTACTTTTCTCATTTTCCGCTCCCTTTCCCCTCCCCCTCCTCCCTTCCACCCTCTGTCTAACCTCCCGACTACACGTAGCTGTCCTACCCTCTCTCCACCTCATCCCTGTATGCTCCTACAAGCAGCAGTTTACCGTCCCCCTCTCCGCCCCCAGCCTTCTCCTTACCCCCACCACCCAGATTGCTTCTCCCATTATGCACAATTGCTCGCAGCCTGGCCCTGGCACCCAGAGAGAGTGGTGTGTGTGTGTGTGTGTGTGTGTGTGTGTGTGTGTGTGTGTGTGTGTGTGTGTGCGCGTGTGTGCGTGTGTGTGTGTTTCTACTCCAGAATTAGTCCTTTTGGCTGAAAGGTTATTTGTTTAGCAGTATTTTTGTTTTGCCTGTTTGCAACTCAGTATCTCCAACATAGTGTATGTAGCAATCCATCATTTTATGAAGGCTTTCACGACCGGATGACATATCCTCTGGTAAACCTTCCGGGATGTAAGGTCGTGGTTAGGAGCTGAAGAGTTTCATGGACCATGACCTTACATCCCGGAAGGTTTACCAGAAGATATAATCCATCATTTTCACAATATTGTTATTTTTGATCATTGATGAGAAACTTGTGCTTTGTGGCATTGTGAGTGAAACAATTTTTGATTCAGGCCTAGTTTCAGAGATTTATTTATTTAATGAAATTTCATTTTTATCTGTCATCAAGCAATATGCCTTGGGAAGAGATTCAGGAGAATCATTCCAAGAATCAGATGAATGTTGTGGGAACCTCAGCTTCAACAGAAACCATTCAAAAGGACTCAATGAACCTTACTGTGGAACAGTTTGTAATCGCACTTATCATAGGACTATACTGATTTAATTGAAATTAAATGTTGCATGTATTACACATTCCAGTTACGTTTCTCGCTGAAGTAATTTTTACTGATCTAAATTATAACAACAATGTATTACTTGTTGTGCCATTGTTACTTAGATATAAAAGACACATTGTTTTGCAGTTTATAGAAAATTTTTGATTTGAAGTCTACTTTATTTCAAGGAGCAGTGACCAAGAAAGAGTGGATTATCATTCTTTTTATTAATTGTGTGGCCCAGGTGTACTTTCATACACCACAAGATGTTAGAAACACCAAGCCAAGCCTTCAGATATGTACAAAATGGTCTTTCCCTACTTTTTTGTAGTAATTTCAAGCAGCTGCTGTCAGTAGTAATGAAGATTGTGGTAGATTAGGAATGTAGGTCAACTGGCAAAATAAAAGTTTGGTGCAATATTATGTAGATGTTTCATCTTCATAGTGTGCTGACATGAATCTACACCAGCCAGAGTGCCTTAAAGTTCTTCGTTATTATTATTATTATTATTATTATTAAAATTTGCTTAAAACAAAGGAGCAAAATTTAGCCTGCTAGGTAATTTGTATGAAACAGTTGCATCACTCCAAGACTGTTTCTTTTGCTTAGTGTCTTCTGGCATTAGTAATAGATCATTACAATGTTCAGTAGTGCTTGAGAGCTAGGTTAGAAACAGGGGATGACTAAGCTGGAGGTGGCACTGACACACATACATAGATTCACAAAGATGGAGGAAATATGGTATATCAAGTTGTTGAATTTTGGCAATCTCTACGACAAAATTATTTCTTTTATTTTAGTCACTATCCTGAGATTCTGTTCCACAAAGTGAAACTCAAAGTCAGATCGCAATTATTTTGCTGCGAAATCTGAGCCCTCCCAACCCCTGTAATGGTACCCAATACATTTATAGGTGTATAAATGGGAAGCAATAGAGGGAAGTTCTGAATTGTAGCATTGATAGTGACTTTTTTATGCCATGAATGCCCTGCATTTCTATCATTTTCTCATTCTATTTTAAATGTGTACAGGTGTACAGTTATTTGTAACTGTTTGTTTTGATGTGGCGGTAACTAAACTATATGGAGAGTTCCGCACACCAATAACATTGTACTCTTGAGTTATATGGGTCTCACGTCGCTAGCTTTAACTGCATTATCTGGATCAGCTGCGTCAATAGTCTGTTGCTCCTCAAACCTTTGGATACTACCTCAGACATCAATAAAATAATAATAAAAAAATTAACAGTGTTGATTGTACTCAGAAACTAAACTTTCAAGGTTGAAAGATATAGCAAGAGGGAGAGACTTCAAAAGCATAGAACTATGAAGTGTGGATGTTGACACACACCTAGCAGAGTGATACCTTCTTCCACTTCTTTCAGATATTTATTTTTACTCACACACACACACACACACACACACACACACACACACACACACACGAGTTATTCATATCCGTTATCTCCATAAAATAAACAGATCTCTTTTATTTATTTATTATTATTATTAATAAAATGATTTTTAGAGTGAGAGATATTTTTCCATTGTTAAAACCTTGTATCTTACGTAACATCACATTTATGTTAATGTTGCTGTTTTTAAAATGTGGTTTAACTACTGATCACAATCTTTGTGTTACAGGACGTGCAACATCAGAGAGAAACAGTTAAAAGGAAGCAAAAGTCAGCAACAGTGCAGAATGAAAATCAACATAAACACATTGAAAAAAATTGTGAATTGAAAGCCAAGAGAAAAAAGAAGGGTCTTGGACCCTTAGTACCTACCCAAACCATAGAGAATTCATCTTTAAGTAAGGCATCAGTTGATAAAAAATCTGAAAATAAATTAACTCAGAATGTGTCCAAGACTAGAAGAAACGCCAAAAAAACTTGTGTTTCAAATGAAAAAATAGGTTTGTGTTTCCAGGACCATGCTGCTCAGTCACTGTCCTTATCAGAGAAACAAAATATCTCAAATAAAAACGAAGTAAAACCTAAAGACCTTGAGACTGGACATGCTGTGGTCCCATCATCTGATGAAAGTGGATCAAAAGTGCCATTGAGTAAAGCAAAAAAAAGAAGACTAAGGAAGAAGCGAATTCTGCAGGTGTTGGGTCTTGTAAACAAACAGGTTCCAGCAAAGTCCCGAAAGAAGAAAAAGAAGAAGTGTGGTGATAGTGAATCTAATCTTGAGGAGAAAGCAAATGACAGCAGCAATTCACAGACTGAATTTAGTAATTTATCTAGTGACATCAGTACTAGAAACTTTTTGTTTGAACAGAATTCAGATAGTTTAAGAAACGCACACAAAACCAATAATATTTGCAATCACATTGTACCCAGAAGGCCAGTAATAGAGGACACATGTTTAGATGACAATGGTGGACATTTGTGTTCTGCTGTGAGAAACAGTTATTCCCAGGGAAATACTTTGCCAAATGGTACAGCTTCAGAAAATCCCAAAGCAGTGTCGGAAAATATTTTAGCGACCAAGAGAAAACAGAAGAAAGAGAAACAGGCTGTAGTAAGCTCAAACAATCCTTTATCCTCAGAAACCAGCAATGGTATTCTATTTGAGGATTTACAGAATGATATTAGCTTGTCACTGAATAGCAGAAATAAGGCAAAGAAGTCATCGGGTCGAAATGACAATACTGTAGAGAAAGGTAAACCTGTTACTGAATCAGTATCAAAACTTCCCAAAACAAAAGAGAAGGAAAAGAAGATTACTGTTTCAAATCGAAGTTTGGCAAGTACTGAAACATCCAGCTGTGATACTGCATCCAAAGTTTCTGGGAAGACACTTTTGCCTGAAAACACAGTTAGAATTTTACATGAGAGAAAAAAGGAGCCTATAGGTAAAGGCTTTCCAGCCAGTTCAGTAGACAGCACTGATTGTTTAAATGTAAGAGTACACACGTTCCTTCCAGAAACTGAAGGTAAAATAATTAAAAATCCTCTTTGCGATACGGAATTGCCCTCTGCTCTCTCACTACAGAGAAGTGTCCTTATAAGTGGCCCCATATATACCAGTCCAAACTTTGAAAACAGAGTCACTAGTAGTGCCGAAAGCAATCAGATATTCAACATCAGCAAGACCTCCTCAGTGCTTTCCAGCAGCATTTGCAGTGCAGCACCTGTAAAATCAAAGGAGAGTGATAACAGTCACGTGAAGATTCAGAATACTAAATCATCCATAATTACTTCAAAGAGCCCTACATGTCGTGTAGACTCATCTGGATTTTGTGTGAATGAGCATTTTTCACTTACTGATAAAAAGTGCGAGAAGACGTTATTAGAGGAAAAGGCTGTTTTTAGCAAAAGTGTGGAAAAAGAAAGTCATATTTCTATACGTGAGTTAAAGCAAAGTCCTTTGGAGTTGCAGGAAATTTCTAAAGAAACAGCTGTTTCATCGTGCGAGAAAAAGAATCTCCCCTTGTTGACTAAAAAGGAGAATACTACCATAGAAAATACTAAGGGCATCAAAAATACTCCTGTAAGTTTAGTTGAGGCTGATTGTGGTAAAAGTGCTGCAGATAATTGTTTAAGTGAGTCTTCATCAGAACCCCTCACAATGCCAAAAACGGACAAAACACGTGAAGAAATAAAGGCAGAGAGGGAGGCAAGAAAGTTAGCTAAACAAGCAAAAAAATCAAAGGTGGTAGTTACGCAGAAGCAGCCAACTGCAACACAAACAAATGATGCTGCTTCCACATCCAGTATCACTGCCGAGCAAGCAAATGTTGATGATAATAAACAAATAAAGAAATCCAGTTCAGCTAACACTGTTCAGCTACAACATACTGAAGTTGCTGGTAGCAGAAGTTCCAAGCTAAATGCTGCTGCTGCTGCCGCCACTGAAAAACGAAGTGCAAATGATCCACAGAAGTTACCTGATGGAACCTCAAATATGGCGAACTCGAGTCAGTCATGTGTACAGGCTGATGATAGTAGGCCCAAAGTAAATACTGCAGGTGAGAAACCAAATAAAAGTGATGCCTTGAAGTTAGCTGATGGTATTCATCCAACAGTTGTCAACTCAAGTCAGCCTCATGAACAGGTTAGCATTACTGAACGTAAGGTAGATGTCGTTGCTCAAAGCCCAAATTCAAGCGATGCTTTAAAGTTAGCAGACAGCATTCATCCTGCAGTGATCAACTCAAGTCAATCTCTTGTGCAAGCTGGAAACAGTGGACATAAAGCCAGTGCTGTCAAAAAACCAAATACCAGTGATGCCGTGAAGTTAGCAGATGGGCTGCACACTTCAGTGATGAATTCAGGTCAGCCTCATTCACAAGTTGGGAGTAGCGTTCCTAAAATAGATGCTGCTAGTTCTACTCATACAGAGGGAACAAATGTGAATGTTTCTGTGAAATCTGTTGATGGAATTAGTCTCACACAGCACGTATCACCTTGGTCTGAGTTGAAACCTGCTGCAAATGAATCCAAGACAGATGCTGCTGCAACTGAGCACCCAAATGCAAGCGACTCTTTGAAGTTAGTTGATGGAATTTCTACTCCACAACAGACCACAAATCGGACCCTCACCCAGACTGGCAGTAACAGTCCCATATCAGGAGTTGCAGGTGAGCAAACCAATACCAGTGATGCGTTGAAATTAGTTGACGGTGTTCATCCTACACTGCAGGGCACGAGTTGTGTGGACACAAGTGATGTAGCATCAGGAATTCAGGCAGCAATGGCCCAAATTAATGACCACAAGGCAAGGAAGTTGCCGCAACAGTCGGTACCAGTACAGAAACGAATCAATGCTTCAGATGATGAAAAAGTGAAGGAAAGGTCTGTTATAATGAAACAGAAGACAGAAACTCCAGTGGCAGCTCCAAGTACAGATGGAAAGTCAAAAGCTGAGCTCAGAGCTGAAAGGAGAGCAAAGCAGGTATATTTTTTTGTATCATTTCTTTGCATTTATTAATAATATAAAGTACCTAAATGTAGTATACATCTAGTGCTTACTTTTTTATTTCATAAGCAAAACATATGTGAGTTTTTCTGTGAAACTATGTGATTATGCAAAGTTTTAAAATAACAATTAGATTTACTCTTTATTACACCAAATTATATTCCAGTAATACATTAATGAAACACACAGATCCTCTAATTTAAGGTTTACTAGTAAACTAAGATCTTCAGTGGGTTACCATAGTAAAAACAGCCACATTTTTCGGCTGCACTTTACAGCTCAGCACCAAGTGTTAACACTGGAACAGTACTCAAGAATAGATCACATTTTAGTCTATATCAACAAAAATAATTATTTTCTGAAAATATAATTGTAGAGATCAAAAAATCTACTCACCAAGCCGTGCCGAAACCACACACACAAATGTTGAGGAAATATGCAAGCTTGCAGAGCCACTGACTCCTCCTGACGGAAGGGCTGAAGGGAAACGAGGAGTGGCGAGATTTAGGATATGAGGAGAATTACGGAAAAGGTGGCCAGAACCATGGATTGGGCAGACTTAACAGACGGAATGAGAAAGAAAGACTGATTCAGTCTTTCCTTCTCATCCCATCCAGTAAGTCTCCCTGGACATGTGGTCATGGATGACTTTTCCATAACCCTTCCCATTTCTTACACCTTTCCAGTCCTTTTCCTTCATCCTCCTTCCTTCCCCTTAAAAGCTTGTACTAGAAGGAGTCACTGACTCTAAAAGCTTGCACATTTCCCTAACTTTTATGTGTTTTATCCTGCCGGTGCTTGTTGTATAGATTTTTTATCTGTCTATTTATATCACATTTTTCTGTGGTATGCAGTTTCATTAATAGCTGCATTAGATTGTCCCAGCAAATCCAGACCTCGCTTTCCCTTTCCCTATCGCTGTTTTCAAATTTGTTCTATTTCATTTTACTTCCTAGTCTAGTATGTAAGCATTTAAGTGATATAACACCTTCCTGATGTGTATCAGTAATGTTACAATCCAATACTATTGGGTTCTTTGTGGAGAATAATGGAACCTCCAGTCAGCTGCACTCCTGAAAATATGTTCCCTGTAATCATACTGAGATTAACTCAGTGATTACATATTTTTTTATTTACAGATTTGTCTGCAACTCCACCATCTGAAAAATCAATGTCACTATCCTCAAAATAATCAGATAACTCTTGAGCAATTTCAGCATTTGTCAAACTGAATCTTGCCATGTTGATGCAACTAAGTGCATGTGAACTGAAAAATGCTGTTGTGAAGACCTGCAAAAATACTCTTCTATAGGATACCTGCTCAATCTGGTAATCAATACTTGAGCTACAGTCTTTAACGAGATTCCTAGTTGTTTGAGAAGTACAAGAACACAAACAAGATTGAAGGAGAACATCGAGAAAGTGCACTTGTAAGATTATGTGTGGTGGTGGACTTTCAGGCAGCTCCAAAGTATTATGAGTCCTAATCAATAGGACCTGTAAACAGGGGTGTGGTCTTTCACCCCTGCTGTTCAGTCTGTACATCAAAGAAGCAATGATTGAAATAAAAGAATGGATCAATAGTGGAATTAAAATTCAAGGTGAAAGGATATCAGTGATATGATTTGCTGATGACATTGGTATCCTGAGGGAAAGTGAAGAAAAATTGCAAGGTCTGCTGAATGGAATGAACAGTTGACGAGTACAGAATATGGATTGAGAGTAAATCAAAGAAAGACAAAAGTAATGAGAAGTAGCAGAAATGAGAAAAGGGAGAAACTTAGTATAGGTAGCAAAATAACCGACGACAGATGGAGCAAGGAGGACACCAAAAGCACACTAGCAATGGCAAGAGAAGTCTGCTAGTATCAAACCTAGGCCTTAATTTGAGGAAGAAATTTCTGAGAATGTACATCTGGAGTATGTTAGTGAAACATGGGCTGTGTGAAAACAGGAACAGAAGAGAATCGAAGCATTTCAGACTGAGTGCTACAGACGAATGTTGAAAATTAGGTGGACTGTTAAGATAAGGAATGAGAAGGTTCTGCGCAGAATCAGAGAGGAAAAGAATATGTGGAAAACACCAATAAGGAGAAGGGACAGGATGATAGGACATTTGTTAAGACATGAGGGAGTGACTTCCATGGTACTAGACTGAGCTGTAGAGGGTAAAAACTGTAGAGGAAGGCAATATTGGAATACATACTGCAAATAACTGAGGAGTAGGTTGCAAGTGCTACCCTGAGATGAAGAGGTTAGCACAGGAGAGGAATTTGTGGTGGGCCACATCAAACCAGTTGGAAGAATGAAGACTCAAAAAATCAATTGGGTTGAAAATAGAGCATCAAAGCAATTCGAAGGATGCTTTTAGAATTGCAGCCCGTCAGTATAGACCACACAGAAGTGTAATAGTGGTGCTTGGGAAACTTAAGTGGTTAGAGATATAGTTTTGGGAAAGTTCTGATAGAATGTAAATGCTTTTGAATTAAAACAGACTTCACCAAAAAGCAGAAGTGTTGAGTTGTCAATACACACACACACACACACACAAGAAAGGAAACTTGCTAGCTTTCGGAGTAATCATTTTTCAAGTTAAGAAAAAGAAACACACACACTTGTGCACACATGGCTATCCTCGTACATGATTCTGTCTAGATGAGCAGTACTAGTGCTGCATTTCAGCAGCTGGACTAGTTTGTGGTGGGAGTCGTGTTGGGTGGGGTGAGTATAGGGTAGAGTGGTGGCAGGTAGGAGAGGGGTATTGGGGGTGGGTGACTAGTGACTCAGAGAGAGGCAACCAGCTTACGAGATAGGAATGCAGGATGGAAGGGTGACGGGTACGTGGGGTAGGCGTGTAATGTTCAGTTGTCGGAGATGGAGGAGAGTTGTGCACGTTGAAGATGATGTGGGAACATGAATTGGGAGGAGTTGCAGGATGGAGGAAGGAGAAACTGTTGGGTAGAGGGTGTGGGGTCATTGGGCCACCAGAGATTAAGACCAGGACCATTACAGAAGCGTAGGGTGTGGCGCAAGGATATTTCTCATCTGCGTTGTTCAGAGAACCTGGTCGTGGAGGGAAGGATCCTGATGGCCCGGGTTGTGAAGCAGAGGTTGAAATTGAGCATGTTGTTTCACCAGATGGCATGTTTTGTTATTAGCAACAGTTTGGCAGTGGCCTTTTATCCTGGTTGATGACTGGTTTGAGGCATATTGACATAATAAACAGTACAGTGTTAGCAGCAGGGTTGGTATGTGAAATGGCTACTTTCATAGGTGGTGCAACCGCTGATGGGGTAGGATAAGCCTGTGACAGGACTGGAGTAGGGAGTGATGGGTGGGTGGATTGGGCAGTCTTGCACCATGGTCTACCTCAGGGATATGACTCCTGTGACAAAGGGTTGGGAGCGGGAATGGCTTAGGGATGGACTAGGATGTCGTGTAGAATGGATGGTAGTGAGGACACCACTTCAGGATGGGTGGGAAGGATCTTGAGTAGGTTGTCAGTCATTTCAAGGGATGCTGAGAGTTCATCAATACCTTGACGAAGGATATGGCTCTGTTGTTCAACTCAGGAGTTGTGTTGGGGGATGATGGGGGCACTTTGTAGCTGATTCTGTGGGGGTGGAGAGAGGATAGAGGGTGTGTTAGTATTTGCATGGGGCATATGTTTGTTGGCTTGGTTTGCAGGGGGGGGGGGGGGGTTGATAGAGCCTCTGTGCTCTGTGAAGACCCATTTGAGAGCTTCAGCATTCTGGGCAAGGGAGTTCTCGTCATTGCAGATACATCATCCATAGGTGGTTAGGCTATATGGGAGGAATTTTTTTACATGGAAGGGATGGCAGCTATCAAAATGCAGATACTGTTGGTGATTAGTGGGTTTAATATGGACAGAGGTGTGGTTGGAGCCATCAGAGGTGGAGGTCAGTGTCCAGAAAAGTGGCACATTGAGTTGAAGAGGACCAGGTGAAGCAGATGGGAAAGAAGCTGTTGGGGTTGTTAAGAAATTAGGATAGTATGTCTTGTCCCTGAGTCCAGATCATGAAAATATCATTAGCGAACCTGAACCAGACTAGGGGAACAGAGTTTTTGGGGGCTAGGAATGTTTCCTCTAGATAGCCCATAAAAGTGTTGGCATAGGAGGGTCGCCATAGCTGCATTGCAAATTTGTTTGCACACCTTCCCTTCAAAAGAAAAGTAGCTGAGAGTCAGGATAAAGTTGTAAGGTGTATAAGGAATGCGGTGGTGGTTTTGGAGCGTGAAGGGTATTGGGAGAGGTAGTTTTCGATAGCAACAAGGCTATTGGTGTGAGGGATGTTTGTGTGTAGGGAGATGGCATTAACAGTGACGAGTAGGGATGTGCGTGGTAAATGGGTGGGGATGGTGGAGAGTTGGTGAAGGAAGTGATAAATATCTTTGATGTGAGCAGCTAGGGTTTGGGCAATTGGTTGGAGGTTTTGGTCTGTCAGAGCAGAAATTCTTTCAGTGGGAGCACAATAATCAGCCACAGTGGGGCATCCAGGAGTGTTGGGCTTGTGGATTTTGGGGAGCACGTAATAGTTGGTTGTGCAGACTGTTGTTGGGGTGAAGAGGGAGGAAGACTCATGGGAGAGGTTCTGGTAAGGACGTATGGATTTCAGTAGGGGTTGGAGCTTGTATATTGGACTTCTCAGATGGGATGCCTATAGCAGAACTTGTAGGTGGAGGAGTTAGACAGTTTTGTGGAGGCTTTCTGTTAAGTAGCCACTGCAACACATCACAAGAGTGGTGAAGCCTTTATCCTACCTAAGGTACCTCCCAACCCTCCTAAAGTGGTGTTCCTCACCCACCAAACCCCCACAACATTCTAGTCCATCCCTGTGGTAGACTATGGTGGAAGACGTGCCGAGTCAACCTACCTAGCACTTCCTACTCCATGCCTGTCACAGACTTATCCTACCCCATCAGAAGCCAGGTCACCTTTGAAAGCAGCCGTGTCACATACCAACTCTGCTGCAAACACTGCACAGTTTTTTTGCATGACTACCAACCAATTGTCCAGTAGAGTGAATGGCCTAATTCAATTTCAATGGCTTCTTACAACCTGGTCCATCTGGATCCTTCCCTTCACAACCAGGTCCTTTCAACTATGCAGATGGGAGATAGCTTAGCAACGTGCCCTCTGATACTGTAATTGCTCTGAAGTCAATCTCTAGTAACCCAATGTCCCCCCCCCCCCCCCCCATCCTCTACCCAACAGTTTTCCCTTCCTCCATCCTGCCACCCCTCCCAATTCATGTTCCCACATCACCTTCAGCATGTGCAGCTCTACACAATCTTCGACAAGTGAACATCACATGCCTACTCCATGTACTTACCACCCCTCCCTCCCTCCCTCCCTAGCCACCCCCACCCCCCAATCCCTCTCCTTACCTCTCTCCTTTCTCCCTCTACCCACCCTACCTCACAGCACTGGCATTGGAACTTTTCATTCTGCTGGCACCATGTAGGGGCATAGATGTGTGAATGGGGGGGGGGGGGGGGGCGGCAGTGTGTGTGAGTTTTACTTTACTCTAGTTGGAAAGACGATTACTCTGAAAGCTAGCAAGTATTCTTTCTTTGGTGTGTGGCTATCAACAACTTAATGCTTCTGCTTTTCTGTGAGTGATCTGCTTTAACCCAAAAGCCTTTACATAGAGATATAGTTTTTGGTGTAGGCACAATTCTACTATCTTAATAAGATATGAGGTGACTTCACAAACAAAGTTAAAAATTATCATGGCAGGCCGAATAATCGGGACGGGTTTTTAGTTTTTTAATATATTAACCGACGATTGCTGATGCGCTGCGATGTTGAAGGTTCCAAATAACTTTTATTAAATGTTACCCTACACTTCAAAGTGACACAGACACACAACACTATTTTTGTCAACATAGCCACTGAGCCTCTGTAAACAGCAGTCTGAACATGCCCCTTGATGCCAGAGATTCATTTTTTGGTCAAGGAGCCATTCAAGAACCACTATGTAAATGTCCTCACCGTTGGAAAATTTCACCTCCCCCCCCCCCCCCCCCCCCCCTATGTTTGCTAACAGAATTATGGGTGTGATTTGCATCCATTATTGAGTGCTACATTCTGCTGTTTTTACAGTACTGACATTCTAAGCAAACTGGCTCTGTGCTACTGAATTGGCAAAAATTAGATCATTTTGTGCTAACAGTGAGCATCATGAATTCCCAATCTTAAAAATCGACAGTGTTGTGGAGCAGTAACAGTTTTAGCACTCTCATTGGGAAATGGCATTTGAATAGCAAATAAATTCCAAATTTTGTTTGAAATGAAGCAAAACAGGCTAAGAAACATTGGAATGATGGAGAATTTGTTTGGTAGTGACTGATCCATTCATTGAAACATTTTTGTATCATATGCTGTATTTTGTGATGGTACAGAGGAGAATTAAGGAATTACATGAGCACAGAACCAAGAACATGTCAGCTGCCTCAAAAAATCTCAGAATGCTTGCATCTGGCAGAAATAATGGCTCAAGATTCATTAGGCAACTTCCAAGGATACCAAAAAATGTTTTTCGGCAAATATTTGCCAAAGACTTAGGCAAATGAAAGTTGTCTGTGTAGTTGTGTTAAGAATCAAAAGTGCTTATGGCAAGACTTGGTGATTTCAATGTGAACTGTTTACAAAGTAACATAGCATAATGTTGTGTAACATAAGGAATTAAAATCCTAAGTATGTTTGCGTAGAGTGCCTGTTATGTTAACATCAGAAGGTCAAATATCTTAATCTGATTATTATCTAGGAGTCCTCACTAGTGTGTGGGCAAGAATTCACCAGATGCGACCTGAATATTTGTAGCAATATACTTGATACTTCCTCCACAACTATGCCTTAGCTTGAAACTTCCAGAATGAGATTTTCACTCTGCAGTGGAGTGTGCGCTGATACGAAACTTCCTGGCAGATTAAAACGGTGTGCCAGACTGAGACTCAAACTCGGGACCTTTGCCTTTCGTGGGCAAATGCTCTACCAACTGAGCTACCCAAACACTCTGGATGCCAAGCATTCTGGATGCCTTAGCTTAATTATCATGCCCAATGTTTGCTAAATGAGGGTGCTGCTGAGTCTTGATTGTTCCCAAAAGTAAAACTGATGATGGTGAAATACCACAATCTAAGATGTGGAAAGGAAAATGTGGTTACACAAAGTGAATACATTAATTGTTTGCAAAACTAAATTGAGTCCTATGAAATTATCAAATTATTAATATCTTGTATTTCTTATGAACACAGTATTAACTGATGCAGAAAGATTGTGTGATCTGACTTACAATGCACTGTGTGCATTAATGATTTAATGAGCAGCAACAATCAAATGCTTATGTTTTAATTTGAACCAAAATTAAAATATCTGCTGTATGTTGCTGTCTTAAAACAGTGACATGCCCTGGTGTCCACACTTGTTTTGAGGTACCATTAATTTCACAACAAAAGCATTGAAAGAAAAGACAGTCTCATTCAAGAATCGAAAATTATATACCTGTGATATTTGGTGAATTAGGCTGTTTAAACAAACTACTGTTAATGATTTGTGACCCTCCCCACAGTTTTCTTCTGTCAGTAACTCTCTCATCTTCCTTCCCAACTGTATAGAAGCTCTCTGTCCCATTTCAGCTTATAGATTAAATCTGTCATGAATTTTCATGTCAATATACACTACTGTAGAGGAGAAAGTTCACTTTGCTAACGATCCTTATGTTTTAAGAGGAGAAAATTCTAAAATATTTGAAATCAGTTGGTATTAAAGCAACTGGATACCTGCTGCAGAATTATCATTAATATAATACTGAAGACAACTGCTACTATTCAATAAGCGAGCATGTCTCTCAACAAACTTCTGCAGCAGTCGAACCACAGCAGCTGTGTCATTGAACTAACTGTTGTAATTGTTAACTGCCCCAAAAGCATCACACAGGCAGTCCTCCCCAGTCAAGGGATTAACATAATCTTGTTTCCTTTTTATATGTGAAGTGTAAAAGACAAATATATGAGCTCATACTATGGAGCAGATCTGCTTATCTTCTGGTGAGATAGGAGTTACAGTTGGTACATTTTTTGCAGATGATGCTGTTGTATGTAGGAAAGTTACAATACCAGAAAATTGTAGTGAAATGCAGGAAGGCATGCCAAGGAATGACACTTGCTGCAGGAAGTGGCAGTTGATTCTCAACAAAAATAAATGTAACATAATACACATAAATATATAGAAAAGCCTATTATATTTCAGTGACACTATTGGTTATCAATCACTGGAACAATAAAATCTGTAAACTATCGTACAGTAACTGTCTGTAGTGACCTAAAGTGGGATGACTCCATAAAACTAGTTCTAGGAAATGCAAACACCAGATTGGGATCCATTGAATGAACCCTAAGAAATCCAGAAGAGAGGAATGAGGATTATTACTGGGAGCAAACCCAGAGACTTCTGCAAACCCATCTTCAGAAAGTTGGAAATCCTTACACTGCCTTGCCTATACATTCTCGAGACTAAAATTTTTCAGAAACTACATAGTGCCAACTGACTCCAGAGTTGTAAAAAATAATGAAATACATAAACACAACACCAGGAAAAACTCAAATTGCATGTTTTATGTACAAACACTCAACTGTGTAGAAAGGGAGCTTTCCACATGGGCCTCCAACTGTTCAACAATCTTCTGACTAGTATTAAGTCTATCAAAGACAACATAAAATTTAACAAAGCTGTGAAGTCATATTTGTTGTGTCACTGTTTTTACTCTGTAAATGAATACTTAGAACAGTAATCTTGCTATTTGTGTTAAATACAGGGCTATTACAAATGATTGAAGCGATTTCATAAATTCACTGTAGCTCCATTCATAGACGTATGGTCACGACACACTACAGATACGTAGAAAAACTCATAAAGTTTTGTTCGGCTGAAGCCGCACTTCAGGTTTCTGCCGCCAGAGCGCTCGAAAGCGCAGTGAGACAAAATGGCGACAGGAGCCGAGAAAGCGTATGTTGTGCTTGAAATGCACTCACATCAGTCAGTCATAACAGTGCAACGACACTTCAGGACGAAGTTCAACAAAGATCCACTGACTGCTAACTCCATTCAGCGATGGTATGCGCAGTTTAAAGCTTCTGGATGCCTCTGTAAGGGGAAATCAACGGGTCGGCCTGCAGTGAGCGAAGAAACGGTTGAACGCGTGCGGGCAAGTTTCACGCGTAGCCCGCAGAAGTCGACGAATAAAACGAGCAGGGAGCTAAACGTACCACAGCCGACGGTTTGGAAAATCTTACGGAAAAGGCTAAAGCAGAAGCCTTACCGTTTACAATTGCTACAATCCCTGACACCCGATGACAAAGTCAAACGCTTTGAATTTTCGGCGCGGCTGCAACAGCTCATGGAAGAGGATGCGTTCAGTGCGAAACTTGTTTTCAGTGATGAAGCAACATTTTTTCTTAATGGTGAAGTGAACAGACACAATGTGCAAATCTGGGCGGTAGAGAATCCTCACGCATTCGTGCAGCAAATTCGCAATTCACCAAAAGTTAACGTGTTTTGTGCAATCTCACGGTTTAAAGTTTACGGCCCCTTTTTCTTCTGCGAAAAAAAACATTACAGGACACGTGTATCTGGACATGCTGGAGAATTGGCTCATGCCACAACTGGAGACCGACAGCACCGACTTCATCTTTCAACAGGATGGTGCTCCACCGCACTTCCATCATGATGTTCGGCATTTCTTAAACGGGAGATTTGAAAACCGATGGATCGGTCGTGGTGGAGATCATGATCAGCAATTCATGTCATGGCCTCCACGCTCTCCCGACTTAACCCCATGCGATTTCTTTCTGTGGGGCTATGTGAAAGAGTCAGTGTTTAAACCTCCTCTACCAAGAAACGTGCCAGAACTGCGAGCTGGCATCAACGATGCTTTCGAACTCATTGATGGGGACATGCTGCGCCGAGTGTGGGAGGAACTTGATTATCGGCTTGATGTCTGCCGAATCACTAAAGGGGCACATATTGAACATTTGTGAATGCCTAAAAGAACTTTTTTTGAGTTTTTGTATGTGTGTGCAAAACATTGTGAAAATATCTCAAATAATAAAGTTATTGTAGAGCTGTGAAATCACTTCAATCATTTGTAATAACTCTGTAGAAAACAATGAGCAATATAATACATTATGATACTACATGTCAACAGTGTTAACTGATATTTTCCGACATTTGCAACACACTGTGTACCATCAGATCACATGGAATAAATAAATAAGTCATCCAAGAATGAAGCAACTTGGAAAACCAGAATTTGACTGAGTTTTTAGCATTACTTATCAACCTCGGAACACTTATACAGGAGAGAGAGAGAACATACAGAGGAAAAAAGAGTTTTATCACAGTTTCATTTGGAAGGTGTGTGTGCGTGCGTGCGTGCGTGCATGTGTGCGTGCGCGTGCGTGCAGGAAATGCCCATCCAACAGCTTTCATAGACACCACAAGCAAGACAATGTGCATCACAGCAGTGGTTACTGTTAAAACTCCAAAAGTGTGTGGTCCAAGAAGTTGGGAAACATATTAGTTACTCTCTGATTCATCTTGCAAAATTGCTGTAATGGGAAAATCACAGAAATAGAGCTCATGCACAGTGCCAGATCATTCATTATTCCTGCTCACCATTTGCAAATGGGAAAGAAAAGGGTAGATAGGAATGAGAATACTACACAAAGTACTGTCTACTACACACCTTAAGATGGTTTCTGGAGTACAGACATAGATGTAAAAGTCTGGGATACTTATTGGAGGAGGAAACAGATACTAAACATCAATCTTTTTGACCATTAAAAGGGAAGCACATATTTTGTCTGTTGGAAGAAAAATGTGGCAAGTAATTAGAAAAGCATATAGGACAAGCTCACTGGTGCAACATCCCTATTCTTTTTCCCATGTGCCTCCTTTGTAATAGCCGGCAGCCATCCTTCCCTCGGTCTTTGTCTTTCCCTCCTGTGACAAATCTCCTCTCACCCAATTATTTCCCCTTATTTCTTTGCCCCCCCCCCCCTTTTTAGATTTGTGCATGGTTATTTTTAAATTCAAGCCCTTGAAGACGAGTGCTGAGGAGAACTCACGTCTGCAATTTTGCAAATTGATTACTTGTAATGTATTGTGGGTTTTGGCCTGTCTCTGTTGACCAGTGGTCCTGGTTCCACCCTGAACAACCCCATTTCGTCCAACTTTTGCCTCTTCGTTAGACAAAGAATTTACAGGTCTCGGAGGGTAATAATAGTTTATGTTCAAATATATATCATTATCATTTCCTATAATCTAGGTTTCTCTATTTGTGTTTGGTTTTTAATATGGTAGTGGGAATATCTTGGATAGAACTGAAATAGTAGTTTGAAGTCGTGAAAGGTATTAAGCAGCAGCTTTACTCTCCCCCTCCCACCCCACCCCACCCTCTCCCACCGCACACACCCCCACCGCACTCCCCCCCCCACCCTCTCCCACCGCACTCCCCCCCCCACCCTCTCCCACCGCACTCCCCCCCCACCCTCTCCCACCGCACTCCCCCCCACCCTCTCCCACCGCACTCCCCCCCACCCTCTCCCACCGCACTCCCCCCACCCTCTCCCCCGCCCCCTCCCTCTCCCCGCCCCCCTCCCTCCCCCCACCCCTCTCCCTCCCCCTGTCCCCCTCCCCCTGCCCCTCTCCCTCTCCCCCGTCCCCCCTCCCTCCCCCATCACCCCCCTCCCTCTCCCCCATCCCTCCCCCTCTCCTTCACCACTCCATCCTCTGTTGTTACATACCTATCTGCTACTCAGTGCCTCTTTTTATATGTTGATTATATGTTTTCTTTCAATAGTTGTCTTCCATCATATTGTTCATGCTCTAAATTTGTGGTACTGTATACTTCATGCATGTTCACACTATATTTATTGCATTACAAATTAAAAGGATCTTACTATTTAATCTTTTCATAAAAACTTTGTAGGAGGCACAGAGAGCAGCCAAATTACAGAATCAGCAGCGTAAATCGGGAGATCAGAAAGAGGAAAGTAAAAGCAAGGCTGACAAGCCACCTAAGATTTCCAGAGACAAGGTAGGAATCCTGTTTTGTTGTTCTGTTGTGTCATAAATGAGAAAGTTATTATGGAATTGCTTATAAAACTTTAGAAACCCTGCTGTTGTCTTGTCAGAGCTTGTTTGGATAAATAATAGTTTGACTGTAAGAACCCTTATTCCGCATATGATGATTTTATCTTGTAATTAGTTATTTGTACATTGCATTTGTGCTCAAAGCACTGCAATAAAAATAATTTCCTTTCAAGAATGTGCATGTGTTCTGCATCTGAATGGAGTCAAAACAATGAAAGGTCATTTAATATTGCAGACCTTACTCATATTAGAATACGTATGTCAAGTGACATTCAGAGTTGTGTAACCTCTTCCCAGGTGCATGTTACCACCAGAATTAAATATTCCAATGATAATAGGTAAACCTTAGTGGGAGGAGGGGAATTCAGAGTTGGGGGTTCCAATGTTCGCTGTAAGGTCATGAGTAAACGCATGATCTGTGTTCATTTTTCATATGTTCGGTGTGCACTCGGGAGTGCACGTGCACACGCAGACACGTGATCGGAAACTAGTTGAGCAATATTTTTTCAGAAATCCATAAAGAAGGCATTATCATAAAAAAGAGCAGATACCACTAATTACTTTGGTTACATGGGACCTGCTGTGTGGATGTTTCTGATCAATGTGTAATAGCAGCCACTTTCATAATAGCTCTTCAACTGTCCAAGAAAAGCCACCTGAAGAGGTCTTGAGAGTAAAAGTGGAGATACTGTAAGCGAGGGTTCTGGAAGTACAACATAGTCATCAAATCATCCTGTAGAGACAGCAAAGACAAGATCAGACTAACTACAGTGCCCACTGAATCATTTAAGCAAACACTGTTCTCATGCTTAGTTTGTGAATGGTATAGGAAGAAGTCCTCATAAGTGATACAATGGGAAGTACCCCTCTGCCATTCAATTCATGTAGTTCACAGAGTGTAGATGTAGATACTAATTTGTCACATTCTATCAGTATTTAATCGTAATAAGATTGAGAAATATTTATAATTAGATATTTGATTGTGTTATAGATGTTAGTAACATTTCGTTTATGGAATGAAATACAGCTAGAGTTTTAAGAATGTTGTAGTTTACAATTTTTCTTCTCATCTTTTGCATATCGCATTCCAGCAACAAGCACCAGCCAAGAGCAGTACCGCGAGTCCTGTTTCGAAAGTAGCGCAAGGGCTTGTAGATGTTCAGCACAAAGTGAAGCTGTTCAACCATTTATATCTACGTCAGAAAGAAGCCATCTCTGCAGCTGTGTAAGCATTTCGTTCTTTAGTTTAATGCAAACCGTGCAAGAAGTTTTTGTTATATACAGACTTGCCTGTGAAAGGTTCCAAGTTAGAATTCCAGTACACAAGAATTCTTTTTGAATTACCGTAAAAGATATCTCTAAAAGTGAATGAAAGCTCTTTTGTATTGATCAGATATAAATATGGTGTACAGATTTTCTTCTAAAAGTCATTTTTCATATTGGCTTAAAAATAAAAAGGCAACTGACTAAATTCAGGTCCATGAAACACCTGCATTTACATGAGAACAGCTGTATTTACATAAACATGTATACTGCACAGCTCACCTTGAAGTCTGTCGTAGAGGGTGCATAGTATTACAGTATTGTCTCCCAGTCTTTCCTATTTGGTCTACAGGTGGCAAGTTGAAAAAAGACTGTGGGCTCATCTCAGTGTAAGCTCAGGTTTCTCTAGTGTTATCGTCATGATTATTATGTGAGATCTATTTGGAAAGAAGTAATGTTTCTTGACTCACTCCAGAACCTGTGCTGAACCATGCAGCTCTTCTGTATTAATTAATCCAATTTGTTGTGGCTCCCAAATTGATATATAATGCTCAAAATTTGATTGAACTTGGGTTTTCCTTCATGGATCTTTTCGGAGCGTTCCCCACAATCGGATTTTTGTAGATATTGCCAGCACATATTTCTAAAATTTTAGGTGTGGGAACATATCTTTTCAACCAGTCCCCCCCTCCCCCCCCACTTCCCCTTACGTGTCTGTGGAGGGGGGTCAAGGGAGCACTAAGTTCAAAATTCTCACATATTTCTGGAAATTACTGTGTCTGATTTTACTCAGCCGCATGCAAGGGGTAACACAGTGTCTCTAGTAAACACTACATTGTTTGATTGACAAGACTGCTGATTGTTTGATTGCCAAGACTGCTGACAGTAAATTATGTAATTTTCTTGTCAAGGCAGCTGTTTCAGCATTATTTTACAGTCTTGGGAAATGTGAATTTTACAGAGCATTGCGGAAATAGAGCACCCATTCTTTTCTCTGTCGCTTCCTTGTACAGTCCTTAGTGAGTTACCGAAATGGACAGATCCAACATCTAGCACAGTATAAACGTGGCTGCATTTTACATTCCCCACAACCATCCCCAGTGCCCACAAGAGCAGCCCATTTGCTTGCGTAAATCTTAATCTCAACAGTAAGTTTGCATTTGACTGATCAAAGGTTGCTGAGACTACATTCAGTTTTACACGGTAGAGCAATTGTAGTAGAGTATGAAAGATATGGTCTTGTTATACTGTAGGTTTAATCACCTATACTTCATTTGCAAATGCAAATACAGCAGAAATAGAAATTTCTGCACTTGATGAGAGGGATAAAAAGTTGAATAAAGAATGAAAAGGTGTCTAGACATTCTTGAACTATATAATTCTTAAACTATTGGGTACAACCCTGCGCAGCATCCAGCCATAGATTTAAGAGTTCCATAATCCATTTGCCATGTCTGCACCATCGCATGCGAAACATGGGAGACAAATACTAGTTTGGATAAGTCGTAGGCAGTGAAGGGCTGGTTCTATCAACCAATTTGATGGGTGTTTTCGCAGGTTTCATTCATCCATGTTCATATTAATAATATACAAAGATATACGCTGGATACAGTAATGAAATATGCTTACTTTTGAGGTACAGCAGTAATCTGCCTTACAAAAGATTCACTGGATAGCTAGCAAATGTTTGATAGAATGAGCTGTGTGTACTTCATGTCAAATTTATTTCTTGGGGACAACATGTTCTCAAACTCAACTAATCAATTGTATAAAACATGAAACTTTTGGAATCTTGCCCCCGCTTGGTTAAATTTCTGTGGATACGTGTGACATGGCAAAGGAAAGGGAGACTTGAGTAGAAAATGTGGGTGCAGAAGGTTAGCGAAGTGGGGGCTAGGGGGATTACTAGAGCAAAGAATGCGATTCAAGGATGACCCTCATCTCCTTAGTTCAGGAAAACTGGTGCAGTGCGTAAGTATACAGATGGCACAGGTTGTGAAGCAAGCACTGAACTCTAGCCTTTTGTGTGCGTAGAAGCTTGTTCTGCCAGCGAGCAGTCAACTCTGCTATTGGCCTCAGTTTGGTGGTGGTAATTCATTATAGTGGGCAACTAGTTGGTGGTCATTCCCACATAAAATGCTGTCCAGAGATTGCAGTGAAGCTGGTATATGTAATGGCTGCTTTCAGGGTTGCCGTGCCTGTGTTAGAAAGGCTTGTTACAGGATTAGAGAGTAGGAATTGCTGGGTCAGGGGAACAAAGTGAGAGTGGCATGGGGAAGGACCAGGATGTTGTGTAGTTTGGGTGGCAGACTACCATTTCATGAGGCATGGGAAGAATTATGTGTGGAATGGCCCTCATTTCCTAGCACGATCATAAAGAGGCAAAGAACATGGTTCACTTGCTCCAGTGTGGAATGATATTGGTTGATGATGGGAGTGCTCCTTTGCAGCTGGTTCAGGGGGGGAGGTTCCTGGATTAGCGGTGTGTTAGGATATGGTGTAGTAAATCTCTCTGCAGACTAGGTTATGGAGGTAGTGTCTTTTCTGTGAAGGCAGTGGTGAAGCAAGGGAATTCTCGTCACTGAGCTACACTGTTCACGGGTGGCCACACTGCATGGGAGCAATTTTTTACTATGGAAGGGATGACAGCTGTCAGAATGCAAGTACTATTGATGATTAATTGGCTTGATATGGACTCCAATTTGGATGGAGGTCAGCATCCAGGAAGCTGGCATGTTGGGCTGAAAGTGGACGAGGTGAAGTGAATGGGAGTACTGTCAACCTTTGGGGGAATGGGATTAGGGTGTCTTGGCCCTGGGATCATATCGTGAAGATATCATCAATGAACCCATACAAGACAAAGGACTTGGGGTTTTAGGAGACTAGGAAGATTTCCTCTAGCTGACCGTCTATTTGGCAAAGGAAGGTAGTGTGTGGATGCCCGTGGCTTTGCTGTAGATTTGTTTATATATTTTTGCCTCAAAGAAGAAATAGTTACGCATGAGGATGTAATTGCTTAGATATATAAGGAACAGAGTAGTGCTGGCAGGTTGATAGACACACAAACAAACACAAACATACACACAAAATTCAAGCTTTCGCAACCAACAGTTGCTTCATCAGGAAAGAGGGAAGGAGAGGGAAAGAAGAAAGGATGTGGGTTTTAAGGGAGAGGGTAAGGAGTCATTCCAATCCTGGGACCGGAAAGACTTACCTTAGGGGGGAAAAAGGAGAGGTATACACTCGCTTACGCACACAAATCCATCCGCACATACACAGACACAAGCAGACATTTTTAAAGGCAAAGAGTTTGGGCAGAGATGTCAGTCGGGGCGGAAGTACAGAGGCAAAGATGTTGAATGACAGGTGAGGTATGAGCGGCGGCAACTTGAAATTAGCGGAGGTTGAGGCCTGGCGGGTAACGAGAGGAGAGGATATACTGAAGGGCAAGTTCCCATCTCCGGAGTTCTGACACGTTGGTGTGAGTGGGAAGTATCCAGATAACCCGGACGGTGTAACACTGTGCCAAGATGTGCTGGCCGTGCACCAAGGCATGTTTAGCCACAAATCTTTCTGGTCCCGGGATTGGAATGACTCCTTACCCTCTCCCTTAAAACCCACATCCTTTCGTCTTTCCCTCTCCTTCCCTCTTTTTTCTGATGAAGCAACCGTTGGTTGCGAAAGCTTGAATTTTGTGTTTATGTTTGTGTGTCTATCAACCTGCCAGCGCTTTCGTTTGGTAAGTCACATCATCTTTGTTTTTAGATATATTTTTCCCTCGTGGAATGTTTCCCTCTATTATATTCAGAACAGAGTAGTGAGTTTGACTGGGAAGCACAATGTGAATGGTAGTGTTCAGTAAGAGAAAGGCCAGGGTAACGGAGGATTTTTGTGTGCAGGAAGGCGCCATCAGCAGAGACGAGTAAGTATTCAGGTGCTAACTGGAATGGGGATGGTCAAGAGTCAGTGGTTTGTATCTTTAATGTGAGAGGCTAGGCTACAGGCAAATCATTGAAGTTGTTGGTCGACAAGAGTGCAGATTCTTTCAATGGGAGCACAATAACTGTGACTGTGAGTGGCTCTGGGCTGTTGCATTTATGGATTTTGGGAATCATGTAGAAGACAGGTATATGGGGGACCTTTGGAGTGAGGAGGAGATGGATTCAAGTGAAATATTCTGGGATTGGCCTTCAGATGTATTTAGGGACAAGAGGTTATATTGGACTTCTGGAATGGGAATGCTGTGACAGAGCTTGTAGATGGAAGCATCAGATAGTTGGCAGGTGCCTTCTGTCAGGTGATCATTGCTACACATCACGATAATGGTTGACATGGTGTCTGTCTTGAGGTTACAGATGGCTGTTCTTAACTGTGTTGGTAGATTTGTATTTTTGGGAACGGACCTTGGGAAGGATGGTGAAGCCAAATGAGAGGTAAGTATTCGCTGGAAGGTAACAAGGGGATGGGTAGATGGAAGAGAGTGAAAGTCACAGTTGGATGATGAAGTGTATCCACTGTATGTATCAAGAGAAGGCGAATAGTGTGTTGATGAGTGCAGCTTGGTTGAACTTGGGTGTGAGGCCGAAGGTTAGGCTTTTGCTTGGGACTGAAACTTCTGTAGGATTGAGATTTTTTGTGGATTAATTGACAGCAACTCTTTTTTTAGGTTCTGGGTTTCGTGGAATGTAGGAAGGAAGTTTTGGGGGATATGGCTGAGGCAGCATTTAACAAATAGGATGTGGGACTGAGTTTCAGTTAGGGATAGGGGTACTTTTCTTCTGAAATGACATAGATAGATGGAGCAGGGGTCTATTTGCAATGAGATGTCACTGGTGTTGGGAGAGGGGGATAGGATGGGAGAACAAGATGTATGTTTGGCAAATGAAAATGCAGAAATAAATTGTGCAGAGGGAGGTAGAACAATTCTTTGACATGAGGATATCCATTCATGCATTATCTGTTGTTGTGCTCGAAAGGGGAGGGGGGCGTGAAATAGTGATGGGGATTTGATTTGATTTGATTTAATTAGGGAGATAGAGCAACAGTGGTTCTAGCCCTCTGTTACCCACACTGAAACTGGATTTATTGTGTGGTATCTCTCCCTCTCATTCTAGAACAGCCAACTAGTACCCTTAAAGAAGAATAGGAAACCTGTTACTCAATCTCTGAGAGCTACAGTTTCTTCAAGATTTAATGACCCAGATATTTTGTATCTTTCAGCATCCAGTGCTTTGCATTGGAAGTTTAACTGTAGTGTGGTCTCGTCCACTGTACCACCTGGTCTGTACTTAGTGGGTTCTTTCTGTATACCCATCATGTACAGGTGTTTCTTGAAGTTCCCATGGCTGGTCAATAGACTTACCATGAATTTAATTTGCGTCCTGTTCAAGCCCAGGATTGCAGAACATCTCTGAAAACATGGTTTTCACATCGTTAGCTTACCATGCTTTTTTACTTGGATTTTAGTCCAATATTATCCATGCTGTCTCCTGATCCAGCTACATAGTTTAGATTGTACCATGACCTTGGTAGTGGTTAAGACAGGTTCTGGTCCAGTAAATGGCATTATTGCTCCTGCCCAGGCCAGCCTGTCAGATTTATCGTTGCCACTAATTCGTGGCAGGGGACCTACAGCAGGTTACCCTGATGCTTTCCTCTAACCTCACAGGGGTTTCATGGTGTTTGGCAACAATCTTTAATCTCATTGCAAGGCGGCTAAAGATTTCAGAGCTCCTTGGCTACCTGAGTGGATGTAGGTGCTACAATCCTAGTACCATATACATAGATTCTCTTTCACACATGCTCTAATAGTCAATATGTCTGGCAGAAATACCGTAGTTGGCTTCCATAGAAAGATTATGATTTGCAGTTGAGGCTGCACCCCTTATACCTTTGCTTCAGCATCTTCATCTGTTTTTGACCTGTCAGCAAACCAGACTATCTTATCTAAATGATATTGTTGTTGTCTTTCTTCCATTGCTCCATACTTCCTCTGGTTGAATTGAAGAAGCTGAAAGTTACTGTCTAGTCAGCCAACATTTCCAGAAATATTCTTATGTTCACAACATTCATTACTTTAGTGTGAGATTCTGGAAATCCTAAAGATCGTCTGTTTTTTTTTTTTTTTTTCTTTTTTTCTTTTTTTTCTGGATTTTAATGTGTACAAATCTGCTACTGCATCCATCGTAACACAAAGAAGTAATGTGGACGTGTCTAGCTTGATCTCCAACCCAGTGGTGAGAACGCTACCAATCCTACCCATTACGGCTAGGCAGGCGAATCTGTGCACCTTCTCAAGATCATTATCAGCCATCTTCTATTGCGTTAGGTTGATGCATAAGTTTGTAGCGTTTTTGTTTTGCATTTTGTTATTCAGATTGCTTCAGATTTATTTATCAATTGTCATTTTTATTTGTAGTTCATTGTTGCTACTTGGATTTAAATATTTTCATTTTATCATTTGGAGATAATGAGTAGCGAGGATTGTTTTGACATCAGTGACCCTCTGCATTCAGGAGTTTGATGAAGACTGTTTAAATGCGTTTATCCACAATGATCATGTCAGTGTACTCAAGAACTGGCATAGGTGATGAACTGTGATCATTCCAGCATCATGTGACATTTGCATGCAGTGAGAAAGGATCAAAAAAATTGGGTATGTGGGTACTGGTTGCTCTAAGCCAAAATCAGAAAAACCAGCGGATAGCCATATGTGCATCTTTGTTTGCTTGTCATCAATTGGCTCGTGAATGACACCAACCATTCCCTAACATGTATCATTATTGCTAATGAAAAATGGGGTCTTTATGCTAGCATAAGGAAAAGGAAGGAATGGTTGAGCCCACACAAAGCAGCACCTCCCAGGACAAGAGATAATGTTATGCTTCTGGTGGAACAGCACTGATGTAATAGGAATTGCTTCCCTGAGGTGTAACCATCACTGCTGACATTTATTGTCAACAACTGAGATGCCTTGCAGACGCAATCCAAGAACGACGACCAGGAAGATTGCATGAATTGATGCTACTCCATGATAATGCCTGACCGCATTCTACTAGACTGACAGAAAACACTATACAGGAGATGGGTTGGGAAGTCATTCCACACTCGCTTTATTCACCTGATCTTACTCCCTCAGATTTTCACCTTTCCTGCTGTCTTTTGAACAACCTCCAAGGAACTTCCTCTCTGGATGAGAAAGCACTCCAAACATGGCTCAATGAGTTCTTCACCTCAAAACCATACGATTCTACAATTGCAGAATCGAAAGTTGTTGTAAATTGTAAATGAGAATACATTATTGATGATTAAAGTCTCTGTTATGTGTATCTGTTGTATTTATTAAACTTATGAAAAAACTCTATGAACTTATGCACCAATCCTTCATTTGATCTTACTGTAGGCCCATAAATTACTGAATATCTTATTAATATGGTTATAATAGAAGGAAACATTCCACGAAGGAAAAATATATCTAAAAACAAAGATGATGTGACGTACCAAATGAAAGTGCTGGCAGGTCGACAGACACACAAACGAACACAAACATACACACAAAATTCAAGCTTTCGCAACAAACTGTTGCCTCATCAGGAAAGAGGGAAGGAGAGGGAAAGACGAAAGGATGTGGGTTTTAAGGGAGAGGGTAAGGAGTCATTCCAGTCCCGGGAGCGGAAAGACTTACCTTAGGGGGAAAAAAGGACAGGTACACACTCGCACACACACACATATCCATCCACACATATACAGACACAAGCAGACATATTTAAAGACAAAGAGTTTGGGCAGAGATCTCTGCCCAAACTCTTTGTCTTTAAATATGTCTGCTTGTGTCTGTATATGTGTGGATGGATATGTGTGTGTGTGCGAGTGTGTACCTGTCCTTTTTTCCCCCTAAGGTAAGTCTTTCCGCTCCCGGGACTGGAATGACTCCTTACCCTCTCCCTTAAAACCCACATCCTTTCGTCTTTCCCTCTCCTTCCCTCTTTCCTGATGAGGCAACAGTTTGTTGCGAAAGCTTGAATTTTGTGTGTATGTTTGTGTTCGTTTGTGTGTCTGTCGACCTGCCAGCACTTTCATTTGGTAAGTCACATCATCTTTGTTTTTTGAATATCTTATTATGGAGATGTAAATCCAGTGCATGGTCTTGGGACTAATGACACCAGTTTTCTTTTCTCCTGGCCCTGCTAGTGCACATAAGAGCATCTTTTGCCTTGGAAAATATATTCCTTATGTGTGGGGCCCATTATAATTTCACATCCAGGGTTACCCCTGGGTACTTCACTAACCTCTCAACTGGTAGAATTTTGCTGAAGAGCTTAAGATTCCAGTGCATGTCCTGGATATGCCTCTTCACGAATGATATTGAAACAGTTCTCCTAAGATTAACTCTTTGATCCTGTTTCATACACTAATTTGGCGCAATAATCAGAGCACATTGTGCCAGCATTCTAACAGTACTTGCAATGTTGTCAAGTATCTCTATGTCTAAATTGTCTGCATATCCTTGGCCAAAATAGTCTTCAGCCTTTGGCTCCTTAATGAGATCATTCATCGCTAGGTTCCATAGTAATGGGGGACAAGTCTCCATCTTGTGGTCACCCTCTGTTGGTGTGGATTTTTATTATTTTATTTTATTTGCTACCATTTACAAATTACCTGCAACCTAGTTACTAAGATAGGTCATGTGATTCTTGAGTTTCTCCCAGTGTATTTGAGAATCAAAATATCCACGGGTGTACTGCCGGTCTACTGTGTCCAACGGGCACAATATTTTGGCGATCATACATGTCGCCATCATCAGGTGAACTGACTGACTGATCTCCTGTGAATGTGCCAGCACGGAGATCCGTACGCTATGGCTGCTCAGAGGGAACTGGGTTCGGTCGCGGCGGTGGCCGATTTAAATACCCGCGGCACGCTCCCTCCGCTGTCCGCACCCTGCGCCATGGTCGCGCGGTGGAACAGATTGCGACGGCGTCTGAGATGACGTCGGAGTGATGGCTCTGTCTGCCGTGGTCGTGACGACTATACGTTTGCTCGATTTACTCTTGATTAACCCAATCACTGGTTCCCAAGCCTTGCTAAGATTATAGCCACAGTCACGGTTTATGAGGTCATCATTGGTGCGAATTTCGATGGCCTCTCTAACAACACTGTCCCAGTATCTCTACGTCAGTACCAGAATCCTCATGCGTTCATACTCCATAGTGTGATTTTCCCACAAACAATGTTCAGCGACCGCCGACTTGCTCGGATACATCAGTCGAGTGTGCCTCTGGTGTTCACGGCATCGATCCTCGACAGTACGCATCGTCTGACCAATATGACTTGCCACATTGACATGGAATCTGGTACATGCCGGCCTTCCTCAATCCGAGGTCATCTTTGGCGCGATCTGTTCCACTGCGCGACCATGGCGCGGGGTGCAGACAGCGGAGGGAACGCACCGCGGGTGGAGGGTATTTAAATTGGCTGCCGCCACGATCGAATCCAGTTCCCTCTGAGCACCCATAGCGTATGGATCTCCGTGCCGGCACATTCACAGGAGATCAGTCCGTCAGTTCACCTGATGATGGCGACATGTATGATCGCCTAAATGTTGTGCCCATTGGACGCTGTAGACCGGCAGTACACCCGTGGATATTTTGATTAAGATAGGTCATGTTTTCACAGTGTGAAATTTTACATATAATTGTACTTTAATTGTAATATGAAGTTTATTTGATTTTTTATTACTTTAATGAAGTCACAGCTTTAAATTCTGGTAAACTTAAAACTAATTAGAAAATGGAAATGTTTAAAATAAATAATTTACACATTAAGAAGATAGAAAAATATGAAGATAGGGAAGAGTTGTGATCCATAGAATGCCACCATTGATGCTATACTAGAAGGAGTACCTCAGAAAGAAATTGAGCCTCTTGCTCGTATGGGCCACTGCCTGATGCCGCAATCATTGAGTACAGTCCACAGAGACTTTCTGTTAGTGATTTTTGTGTGTGTGTGTGTGTGTGTGTGTGTGTGTGTGTGTGTGTGTGTGTGTACAACGTAGAAGTAAGTGTCCCCTTTCCACAGGCACAGTCAAGCTCCTAACTGAAGTTTACAGGCAGCAAATGTTTGAGGCAAGCTCAATGCTCGTTAAGAAATGAACCACGAACCAGTGGGGATTGACATGTTTCATCCTCAATCTCTCTGCGATGTTTGGGAAGAATGCATATACTCTATGGTCCATTCTGAAGTTGTCCTGCTCCCTTTGCTATGAAATTGAAATTGCCGTGGAGGGTTTCATTTGCAGTTGCTCATAGTTTGTAGTACAGCCGACGTTTTCACTTCAAGGTGCTCTCTTAGAGTTGTTCATTATCACAAGAATTATGTCATCAACATATGTGATTACTCCTTCTGTGCAATCATACCCTTCTTTTAATGTTTGGAGTGGTTCAGTAGTTATGTTCCAGAAAATGGACCTATTATTCCTCACATGAATAAACTTAAATCCAGTTCCTTCGATTCGTGACACACCCAATTTGTACGACTATGGTTCTTAGATCAGGGCCTGTCTTACTCGAAAGTGACTCATCGTGGCAGTTGTCCCATTAGTGTGCTGCAATTTTATCTGCAACATTCCAGCAACACTTTAGGTCTTACTCTTGCGTTGCCTTCAGGGATTTCTCTTAGATTTTATCACAAGGGATTGACCTCTGTCAAGGCTGCACTTTCTGTAATGGTGTTTCTGGAGAACATCCTTAAATAGTTTTGGTACCCAGATTGATATTTTAGCGGTCTTCAACAGTCCCGCTGCTGTCCTGAGCAGCAGCTTCGCCTCTTCCCGCGGAGGTATTGTGGGCACCAAATCATTAATCCCCTTTTAGCATATTTCTTTTTTGTCATTCCCGATGCTTCAGCCACTGCTTTATTGTACCGTATTTACTTGAATCTAAGCCGCACCTGAAAAATGAGACTTGAAATGAAGGGAAAAAAAAATTCCCGAATCTAAGCCGCACCTGACATTTGAGACTCGAAATTCAAGGGGATAGAAAAGTTTTAGACCGCACCTCCAAATCGAAACAAAGTCGGTCCATTGTAACATGAGACACAATTTAGGTCGAATGGATGAAGATACAGCTACAGTAGCTTGGTTCGAGTCGTAAGTTTATCAGTTAAGCTTTACCAGGTAGCCATTGCTATGCGTCAGGCGCTCCATCCATATTTATATGGGTACTCTTCCTTTTTCATGAGCTTCGTCTGGTTTGAATCGATTGCTTATTTTGCTTTGATCTGATAAGTGTCACTCTATTTATTATAGGTCTTTATGTCACTCTAAGCTGAAAATGCATTATTGTACTGTGTCATGCATTGTTTGTCGCATTCTGATAATGAGTGTTCACGACATGTCGCCGCTCGCGCCATGGCTTGCTTTTGTGTGCACTACCGCCGCTTACAATAAAAAAAGAGAGGAATTGCCTCATTAGCGAAACAATGGCAAGCGACTGCTATTTGTTGCTACTTACACTGCTGCTTTCTTTGATAATGATAAAGAACCAAATAATAGATTGTGTGTGATAGAAGATGTTCTGAACAAGAGTTTTTCTCCATTTGAAAATCTTTGCAGACGCCTCTTGTATCACCATTCAGCATTAGAATAATATGAATACAAACATGACATGACATATCTCACTTGTTATAGTTTATTAGGCAGACAGGATTTAACCGAGATAGCAGTAAATACGAAAGTATACATGGCACAATTTTTACATACGTCTTATTCTTATGGTGATACTGTATGTGATTCACGATTCATGTAATTTCCTATTAGCAACCATCTCTTGCCACATGTAGGAAAAAATTCAGAACGTAGAGTTGGCCATATTGACCGTATCGACATACATCCCAAACAGCCTTGCCAGTCGAATTTTCATAGTAGATTTTTAGTGATGACTTCAAATCCAGAGTGTGTTGTTGTTGTTTTCAGTCCGTAGACTGGTTTGGTGCAGCTCTCCACGCTTTTCTATCCTGTGCAATAAAATAATTTAAACGCTGAAGTTTAAAACAAAATTTTATTAGGTTTGTAATACATCTTATATGAAATGTTTAAAATATCAGTCATGATTCTGAATCACTGTCACACGATTCTTTGTTGCTCATTTCTTTGTAAAGAGCTTCTTCCTGCGTGCCATCTAGTGCATTGGATATCGAACATTTTTTAAATGCTTGTTGCACGGTCTGATTTGGAACACACTTCCATGCATCATAAATCCATTGGCACACTTGGGACAAACTTGCGCGCTCTACACGTCCTGTTGTTGTCAGTTGTCTGTCGCTTTTTGAAAGCCAGTCTATGTAAATGCGTTTAACCTTGTCCTTAAATGGTTTATTCAAACAGACATCAAGTTGTTGCAGAATTGACGTGATCCTGCCTGGAATTACTGCCAAGTCCATTTTGCTTTACCTAATTTTCGTTGTATACATGGAAGAATCCTGGAGATACTAGAAGGTATCAGATAGATTATATAATGGTAAGACAGAGATTTAGGAACCAGGTTTTAAATTGTAAGACATTTCCAGGGGCAGATGTGGACTCTGACCACAATCTATTGGTTATGAACTGTAGATTAAAACTGAAGAAACTGCAAAAAGGTGGGAATTTAAGGAGATGGGACCTGGATAAACTGACTAAACCAGAGGTTGTACAGAGTTTCAGGGAGAGCATAAGGGAACAATTGACAGGAATGGGGGAAAGAAGTACAGTAGAAGAAGAATGGGTAGCTCTGAGGGATGAAGTAGTGAAGGATCAAGTAGGTAAAAAGACGAGAGCTAGTAGAAATCCTTGGGTAACAGAAGAAATATTGAACTTAATTGATGAAAGGAGAAAATATAAAAATGCAGTAAATGAAGCAGGCAAAAAGGAATACAAACGTCTCAAAAATGAGATCGACAGGAAGTCCAAAATGGCTAAGCAGGGATGGCTAGAGGACAAATGTAAGGATGTAGAGGCTTATCTCACTAGGGGAAAGATAGATACTGCCTACAGGAAAATTAAAGAGACCTTTGGAGAAAAGAGAACCACTTGTATGAATATCAAGAGCTCAGATGGAAACCCAGTTCTAAGCAAAGAAGGGAAAGCAGAGAGGTGGAAGGAGTATATAGAGGGTCCATACAAGGGCGCTGTACTTGAGGACAATATTATGGAAATGGAAGAGGATGTAGATGAAGATGAAATGGGAGATACGATACTGCGTGAAGAGTTTGACAGAGCACTGAAAGAACTGAGTCGAAACAAGGCCCCGGGAGTAGACAACATTCCATTAGAACTACTGATGGCCTTGGGAGAGCCAGTCCTGACAAAACTCTACCATCTGGTGAGCAAGATGTATGAGACAGGCGAAATACCCTCAGACTTCAAGAAGAATATAATAATTCCAATCCCAAAGAAAGCAGGTGTTGACAGAAGTGAAAATTACCGAGCTATCAGTTTAATAAGTCACAGCTGCAAAATACTAACGCGAATTCTTTACAGACGAATGGAAAAACTGGTAGAAGCCGACCTCGGGGAAGATCAGTTTGGATTCCGTAGATATATTGGAACACGTGAGGCAATACTGACCTTAAGACTTATCTTAGAAGAAAGATTAACGAAAGACAAACCTATGTTTCTAGCATTTGTAGACTTAGAGAAAGCTTTTGACAATGTTGACTGGAATACTCTCTTTCAAATTCTAAAGGTGGCAGGGGTAAAATACAGGGAGCGAAAGGCTATTTACAATTTGTACAGAAACCAGATGGCAGTTATAAGAGTCGAGGTGCATGAGAGGGAAGCAGTGGTTGGGAAGGGAGAGAGACAGGGTTGTAGCCTCTCCCCGATGTTATTCAACCTGTATATTGAGCAAGCAGTAAAGGAAACAAAAGAAAAATTCGGAGTAGGTATTAAAATCCATGGAGAAGAAGTAAAAACTTCGAGGTTCGCCGATGACATTGTAATTCTATCGGAGACAGCAAAGAACTTGGAAGAGCAGTTGAACGGAATGGACAGTGTCTTGAAAGGAGGATATAAGATGAACATCAACAAAAGCAAAACAAAGATAATGGAATGTGGTCAAATTAAGTTGGGTGATGTTGAGGGAATTAGATTAGGAAATGAGACACTTAAAGTAGTAAAGGAGTTTTGCTATTTGGGGAGGAAAATAACTGATGATGGTCGAAGTAGAGAGGCTATAAAATGTAGACTGGCAATGGCAAGGAAAGCATTTCTGAAGAAGAGAAATTTGTTAACATCGAGTATAGATTTAAGTGTCAGTAAGTCGTTTCTGAAAGTATTTGTATGGAGTGTAGCCATGAATGGAAGTGAAACATGGATGATAAATAGTTTGGACAAGAAGAGAATAGAAGCTTTCGAAATGTGGTGCTACAGAAGAATGTTGAAGATTGGATGGGTAGATCACATAACTAATGATGAAGTATTGAATAGAATTGGGGAGAAGAGGAGTATGTGGCACAACTTGACAAATTTAGCATTGGATGGCAGTGTGGAGGGTAAAAATCGTAGAGGGAGACCAAGAGATGAATACACTTAGCAGATTCAGAAGGATGTGGTTTGCAGTAAGTACTGGGAGATGAAGAAGCTTGCACAGGATAGGGTAGCATGGAGAGCTGCATCAAACCAGTCTCAGGACTGAAGACCACAACAACAACAATTTTTGTTTTACTGCAGGTGTTGTATGGCCTGCATATGCATCTAATACCAACAGGCAGCGTAAACCAAGCATTGCGCCAGGACAATGATTCCACACGCGCATAATCCATTCCAGCACCATGTCATCCGAAAACCACCCAGTTTCGTTTACTCATACAATTACAGTTTTTGGAGACACTTCCGATTTCGGTAAAGTCTTTCGCTTGAAAACTATAAATGGCTGTAATTTATGTCCATCTCCTGTGCAAGCAAGCATGACGGACATCTGCTTTTTTTCATCCCCTGATGTAAGAACACTTATGTCTTTCTTTCCTTTGGTGTTAACTGTATAATTTGTCAAAATATACGGGAGTTTGGTCAGCATGTCCCATCTGACCAAGAAGGTATTGCTTTTCTGCACGCCGCCTAATTATAAAGCGCTGAAATTCCACGTGTTTTTCTTCATAATTTTTTGGCAGCTTCTGTGCAACTGAAGTTCGCCTCCGAAGTGAAAAATCCCAGTGCTTCATAAACAGATCAATCCAGCTGTGAGTAACTTTAAAATTTTTGATTTTTTGCCCTTTAGCAATTTCATGTACCTTAATTTTTAAAATTTTGATGTTCACAGGCAGGAATTCCTCATGCTGTCCCTTAACAAATTCATTTAAAATCACTTCTAGTGCATGATATCGTCCACACTTTGGCCCACTAAATGCTTTCCTTCTACTTGAACATTGAAGTATTGTCTCTGTGCAGTTGCCATTGCCTGGCATTGCTCTCGTCAACCCCGTATCGCAGAACTGCAGCATGATTAGAACTTTATTCCGCAAAACAAATAACTCTCTTCTTGAATTTGGCACTATAATGAAAGCGCCTCGTTATGGTTCACTAACACCAACAAGCACTTCACAAAATTCCACGAAGCAATAGGTGCCACTGCGTGAAATCTTAATGAGCCCCAGTGTATCAACTTGTGCAACAATCCTAAAGCCTTCTGCATTGTTGGTATTTTTGTGTAAAGAAATTTATTTTTGTTGCTACGAATATTTGAAAGGCTTCTACATTTCAAGATGAACAGTACGGAATTTCTGTTTATTTCATTGGATAATGTATGAAAATGCAGTGGTCGAAACTCGGGGCAGAGAAAAAAGCTTGTCTTCTACCTTTTTAATTTATTTACTGACTCGGAGGTTTTGACGCCAGTATTTATCTTTGTGTCTGCAAAGCATGCCTGTGTAGCACTACATATATTCGACGGCAGCAGTTAGTTGTGGCGGCACGTACCAACATTTTTCAGAACTTCCACTTACTTTGCACTAGATTCTAAGCCGCAGGCAGTTTTTTGAATTACAAAAACGGGAAAAAAGTCCGGCTTAGTTTCAAGTAAATACGACTTTAATAGTATTCTTCTCTCCATTAATATTGTATTGAATCAAACAACATTTCTCATTTAGTCTTTATTGATAATATAGTTTGATACTATATTCTTGAATTAAATGCATTGTATAAGTTCTTGCGTCCAGCTATATGTTTACAGATGGTTTCTTTCATGTCTGAAAAAGTTGCATAACTTCTTACAAAAAGTGATCTGATGATACACCAAAGCTTCTGTAGGCCGTTTTGTCTTGTATTCTTACCCATGTCTTTTAATTTGAAAGAGTATAGCCTATTATTGAAGCTATACCTGATCTGCCCACATAAAGTTAAGGATGTCACATTGTTTAAAAATGGGTTTTATTATTCTTAGTTCATTATAAGTTGCTAACTCTGTTAGCCCCCCCCCCCTCCCCCCACTCCATGGACCTTGCCATTGGTGGGGAGGCTTGCATGCCTCAGCGATACAGATAGCCGTACCGTAGGTACAACCACAACGGAGAGGTATCTGTTGAGAGGTCAGACAAACGTGTGGTTCCTGAAAAGGGGTAGCAGCCTTTTCAGTAGTTGCAAGGGCAACAGTCTGGATGATTGACTGATCTGGCCTTGTAACAATAACCAAAACGGCCTTGCTGTGCTGGTACTGCGAACGGCTGAAAGCAAGGGGAAACTACAGCCGTAATTTTTCCCGAGGGCATGCAGCTTTACTGTATGATTAAATGAGGATGGTGTCCTCTTGGGTAAAATATTCTGGAGGTAAAATAGTCCCCCATTCGGATCTCCGGGCGGGGACTACTCAAGAGGATGTCGTTATCAGGAGAAAGAAAACTGGCGTTCTACGGATCGGAGCGTGGAATGTCAGATCCTTTAATCGGGCAGGTAGGTTAGAAAATTTAAAAAGGGAAATGGATAGGTTAAAGTTAGATATAGTGGGAATTAGTGAAGTTCGGTGGCAGGAGGAACAAGACTTCTGGTCAGGTGACTACAGGCTTATAAACACAAAGTCAAATAGGGGTAATGCAGGAGTAGCTTTAATAATGAATAGGAAAATAGGAATGCGGGTAAGCTACTACAAACAGCATAGTGAATGCATTATTGTGGCCAAGATAGATACGAAGCCCACACCTACTACAGTAGTACAAGTTTATATGCCAACTAGCTCTGCAGATGACAAAGAAATTGAAGAAATGTATGATGAAATAAAAGAAATTATTCAGGTAGTGAAGGGAGACGAAAATTTAATAGTCATGGGTGACTGGAATTCGAGTGTAGGAAAAGGGAGAGAAGGAAACGTAGTAGGTGAATATGGATTGGGGCTAAGAAATGAAAGAGGAAGCCGCCTGGTAGAATTTTGCACAGAGCACAACTTAATCATAGCTAACACTTGGTTTAAGAATCATGATAGAAGGTTGTATACAAGGAAGAACCCTGGAGATACTAAAAGGTATCAGATATATTATATAGTGGTAAGACAGAGATTTAGGAACCAGGTTATAAATTGTAAGACATTTCCAGGGGCAGATGTGGACTCTGACCACAATCTATTGGTTATGACCTGTAGATTAAAACTGAAGAAACTGCAAAAAGGTGGGAATTTAAGGGGATGGGACCTGGATAAACTGAAAGAACCAAAGGTTGTACAGAGTTTCAGGGAGAGCATAAGGGAACAATTGACAGGAATGGGGGAAAGAAATACAGTAGAAGAAGAATGGGTAGCTTTGAGGGATGAAGTAGTGAAGGCAGCAGAGGATCAAGTAGGTAAAAAGACGAGGGCTAGTAGAAATCCTTGGGTAACAGAAGAAATATTGAATTTAATTGATGAACGGAGAAAATATAAAAATGCAGTAAATGAAGCAGGCAAAAAGGAATACAAACGTCTCAAAAATGAGATCGACAGGAAGTGCAAAATGGCTAAGCAGGGATGGCTAGAGGACAAATGTAAGGATGTAGAGGCTTATCTCACTAGGGGTAAGATAGATACTGCCTACAGGAAAATTAAAGATACCTTTGGAGATAAGAGAACCACTTGTATGAACATCAAGAGCTCAGATGGAAACCCAGTTCTAAGCAAAGAAGGGAAAGCAGAGAGGTGGAAGGAGTATATAGAGGGTCCATACAAGGGCGCTGTACTTGAGGACAATATTATGGAAATGGAAGAGGATGTAGATGAAGATGAAATGGGAGATACGATACTGCGTGAAGAGTTTGACAGAGCACTGAAAGAACTGAGTCGAAACAAGGCCCCGGGAGTAGACAACATTCCATTAGAACTACTGATGGCCTTGGGAGAGCCAGTCCTGACAAAACTCTACCATCTGGTGAGCAAGATGTATGAGACAGGCGAAATACCCTCAGACTTCAAGAAGAATATAATAATTCCAATCCCAAAGAAAGCAGGTGTTGACAGAAGTGAAAATTACCGAGCTATCAGTTTAATAAGTCACAGCTGCAAAATACTAACGCGAATTCTTTACAGACGAATGGAAAAACTGGTAGAAGCCGACCTCGGGGAAGATCAGTTTGGATTCCGTAGATATATTGGAACACGTGAGGCAATACTGACCTTAAGACTTATCTTAGAAGAAAGATTAACGAAAGACAAACCTATGTTTCTAGCATTTGTAGACTTAGAGAAAGCTTTTGACAATGTTGACTGGAATACTCTCTTTCAAATTCTAAAGGTGGCAGGGGTAAAATACAGGGAGCGAAAGGCTATTTACAATTTGTACAGAAATCAGATGGCAGTTATAAGAGTCGAGGGACATGAAAGGGAAGCAGTGGTTGGGAAAGGAGTAAGACAGGGTTGTAGCCTCTCCCCGATGTTATTCAATCTGTATATTGAGCAAGCAGTAAAGGAAACAAAATAAAAATTCGGAGTAGGTATTAAAATCCATGGAGAAGAAATAAAAACTTTGAGGTTCGCCGATGACATTGTAATTCTGTCAGAGACAGCAAAGGACTTGGAAGAGCAGTTGAACGGAATGGATGGTGTCTTGAAGGGAGGATATGAGATGAACATCAACAAAGGCAAAACGAGGATATTGGAATGTAGTCGAATTAAGTTGGGTGATGTTGAGGGTATTAGATTAGGAAATGAGACACTTAAAGTAGTAAAGGAGTTTTGCTATTTGGGGAGCAAAATAACTGATGATGGTCGAAGTAGAGAGGATATAAAATGTAGACTGGCAATGGCAAGGAAAGCGTTTCTGAAGAAGAGAAATTTGTTAACATCGAGTATAGATTTAAGTGTCAGGAAGTCATTTCTGAAAGTATTTGTATGGAGTGTAGCCATGTATGGAAGTGAAACATGGACGGTAAATAGTTTAGACAAGAAGAGAATAGAAGCTTTCGAAATGTGGTGCTACAGAAGAATGCTGAAGATTGGATGGGTAGATCACATAACTAATGAGGAAGTATTGAATGGGATTGGGGAGAAGAGAAGTTTGTGGCACAGCTTGACCAGAAGAAGGGATCGGTTGGTAGGACATGTTCTGAGGCATCAAGGGATCAACAAGTTAGTATTGGAGGGCAGCGTGGAGGGTAAAAATCGTAGGGGGAGACCAAGAGATGAATACAGTAAGCAGATTCAGAAGGATGTAGGTTGCAGTAGGTACTGGGAGATGAAGAAGCTTGCACAGGATAGAGTAGCATGGAGAGCTGCATCAAACCAGTCTCAGGACTGAAGACAACAACAACAACAACAACAACAACAACAACTCTGTTAGCTTCTTTCCATTATTATTCAGTGTATTTTCACCCTCTGTAACTATATTCTCAATAAGTCTCTTACCAACTCTGGCATAAGTCTCCCATGTTAAGTATATATAATCATTTTTATTAATTTTTCCTGCAGTGTTCTGTAATGGGTCATAAAATCCATTAGCACTTTGAGTTCTTTCTTCTTCTGGTGCTATTTTTTCAGTCGTCAGTCTTCTGACTGGTTGGATGCCCCCCCCCTCCCATTCCTTTTCTGTACCAACCTCTTCATCTCAGAGTAGCACTTGAAACCTGCAGCCTCATATTTGCTGGATGTATTCCAATCTCTGCCTTCCTCTACAGCTCCCTCTAGTAGCATGGAAGTTATTCCTTGATGTCTTAATTGATGTTGTACCATCCTGTGCCTTCGTCTTATCAGTATTTTCCATATGTGCCTTTCCTCTCCGATTTCTGTGCAAAACCTCCTCATTCCATACCTTACCAGGCCACCTAATTTTCAATATTCTTCTGTAGTACCACATCTCAAGTGCTTTCGGGAGGACGATGGTTCAAACGCATGGCCGTCCATCTGATTTAGGTTATTCGTGTTTTCCTAAATTGCTTCAGGCAAATGCCGGGGTGGTTCCTTAAACACATGGGACCGATGACCTTGCTGTTTGGTCCCCTCCCCCAAATCAGCCAGCTCAAGTGTTTTGATTCTCTTCTGTTCCCATTTTCCGACAGGCTATGTCTCACTGCCAAACAATGCTGTACTCCATTCTCAGAAGTTTCTTCCTCAAATTAAGACCTATATTTGATACTAGTAGACTTCTCTTGGCCAGAAATGCGTTTTTGCCAGTGCTAGTGTACATTTAATGTCGTCCTTGCTCCATCCGTCACAGTTATTTTGCTAGCTAGATAGCAGAAATCCTTAACTTCATCTACTTTGTTATCACCAATCCTAGTGTTAAACTTCTCGCTGTTCTCATTTCTCCTAATTGTCATTACTTTTTTTCGATTTATTATCAGTCCATATTCTGTACTCATTAGACTGGTTATTCTATTCAGCAAATCCTGTATTTCCTTTCACCGAGGATAGCAGTGTTATCAGAGAAGCTTATCATTGACATTTTTTCACCTTGAATTTTAATCCCAATCTGGAACATTTCTTTAATTTCCATCATTGTTTCTTCAATGCACAGATTGAACAATAGCAGTGAAAGATTACATCCCTGTCTTACACCCATTTTAATCCGCACACTTCATTCTTGGTCTTTCACTCTCATTATTCCTTCTTGGTTCTCGTACATGTTGTATATTACCCATCTCTCTCTGTTGCTTACCCGTATATTCCCCAGAATTTCCAACACCTTGCACCATTTGACAGTGTCAAAAGCTGTCTCTAGGTTGACAAAGCTTGTGAACATGTCTTGATTTTTCTTTAGTCTTGCTTCCATTATAAAGTGCAACGTCGGACTTGCCTCTCTGGTGCCTTTACCTTTCCTGAAGCCAAACTGATCGTCATCCAACACATCCTCAATTTTCTTCTCCATTCGTCTGTATATTATTCTTGTCAGCAACTTGGGTGCATGAGCTAAGTTGATTGTGCAATAATTTTCATACTTGTCAGCTCTTGCAGTCTTTGGAATTGTGTCGATGATATTTTTCCTAAAATCAGATGGTATGTTGCCAGACTCATACATTCTACACACCAACATGAATAGTCGTTTCGTTGCCACTTTCCCCAGTGTTTTTAGAAATTCTGATGGAATATTATCTATCCCTTCTGTCTTATTTGATCTTAAGTCCTCCAAAGTTCCCTTAAATTTTGATTCTAATACTGGATCCCATGTCTCTTCCACCATAGCAGATAAATCTTCCCCCTCGTAGAGGCCTTCAATGTACTCTTTCCACCTGTCCACTCTTTCCTCTGCATTTAACAGTGGATCCCCGTTGCACTTTTAGTGTTGCCTTCCTTGCTTTTAATGTCGCCAAAGGTTGTTTTGACTTTCCTGTATACTGAGTCAGTCCTTCCGACAATCATTCATATTTCAATTTCTTCACATTTTTCATGCAGCCATTTTTATCTTAGCTTCCTTGCATTTCCTGTTTATTTCATTCCACAGCGACTTATATTTCTGTATTCCTGAATTTCCCTGAACATTTTTGTATTTCCTTCTGTCATCGATCAACTGAAGTGTTTCTTCTGTTACCCATGGTTTCATTCCAATTTCTGTGATTGCCGCCGGCCGGTGTGGCCGTGCGGTTAAAGGCGTGACCGCTACGGTCGCAGGTTCGAGTCCTGCCTCGGGCATGGGTGTGTGTGATGTCCTTAGGTTGGTTAGGTTTAAGCAGTTCTAAGTTCTAGGGGACTGATGACCACGGCAGTTGAGTCCCATAGTGCTCGGAGCCATTTTTCTGTGATTGCCTTTCTAGAGGTATCCATTTCTCTTCAACTAAAATGGCTACTGAGCTGTTCCTTATCACAGTATCTGTAGCCGTAGAGAAGGTCAAGCGTATCTCTTCATTCCTTAGAACTTTTTTATTCCACTTCTTTGTGTATTGATTCTTCCTGAATAGTCTCTTAAATATCAGCCTACTCTTCATTACTACTAAATTGTGATCTGAATCTGTGTCTGTTCATGGGTATGCCATACAATCTAGTATCTGATTTCAGAATATCTGGCAGACCGTGATGTAATCTAACAGAAACCTTCTCGTATCTCCCAACCTTTTCCAAGTATACTTTCTCCTATTGTGATTCTGGTGCATATACAGTAAAGACAATATGGAGATACGCCCTCTCTGAACTATAAGATGTGACAGTATTTTATTTATTTATTATTTTATTTATAAAAGTGTGCAGATATATTCTGTTCTTTTATGCTTTCTGCACTCACTTGAGATTCCAGCAGCAGCCCTTTGTTCTTGTGATACTCCGCAATGGATCATCAAATAATTCTGAAATTTGATCGTTCCCTGTAATTTCTTTTTCATTTCAATGATGGCAGCAATATCAGTTTTAGCTTTACTTAATTCTTGTTCCAAATCTGTTTCTTTATATGCCTGACCTTGTACATTCAACATTGCTATTTTAAACAATGGACTTGCATCCTCCCCAGTTTTTGAAAGTGGGCCTGCTAGAATGTCTTCTACTGTTGTGAGGTGATGTAACAAGAGGACCTTGTTGGAAAACCACCATGCTAAAACCGAGACAGCAGTACTATGGGTCTGATTCTGTTTCCTGCCCGCATGTCTCCTGTGAACTCCTTTCTCATTCTCTTGCTAACTGTCTTAGAAGAAGAAGAAGAAGAAGAAGAAGAAGAAGAAGAAGAAGTAGAAGAGGAGGAATATGTTTGTTTTTTTCGCTTCACTCTGAGACAGTCTTTCCCACTTGTGACACAGCCAAGGCTTCAGTCTTGAACTGGTCTAGCTTATCAGTAAATTCTTCTACTCTTGGAACTTTGCCCTCACATGACCAAGTTGCAGAAATGCTTCCATTGGCACAGTGCCCAATGTCTGGGTATTTCAGATATTTTGAACATCAAAACGCTAAGTGGGTCCAGTGAGTGTAGGAATGTGTATTCATCCACACAAGCAAAACCACACACTGATGTAAGGCTACTCAGGGAGGTCACGCAGTATTATTTATGAGGTCCATTCATGACACCACATCCTATCTGTCTTGCATCGCTCAGCATGTATCATGTCACACATTGGGTTGTGTGAGTGCTTTCGTTTTTTCCCCACTTGTTCAATCCAATAAACATTTTCATTTGAACTGGATTGCCCAAGGAAGAGTACGTATTCTTCTCACCTCTGTGAAATGATCTGTCATTGGATGGGCTCAAGCTCACTAGACAAAAGCGGAAGCGTTCATGAGGGAGAATGTGGGGGTAGGGTATGGTCGCGATTTGGAGATAAAATTTTATAATTTGTTTAATTTTGTGTGTTTTATGTTTCACACTATGCCTTTCCTTATTGTCCTCTTTGTTTTGTGCAGATTGGGTGTCTCACAGCCTCATTCAAACTTATATAGGTATTTGTATTTGTCTGCAGTGTGTAGAGTTTATAGCATACATATATTTGCTTTTCAGTGGAGCAGAAGCATCATTACATCCAGCCATCGTGCGGCTAGGAATACAGTATAAATCAAGGGTTGTGACTGGATCAAATGCTCGTTGTGTAGCATTATTACTTGCTATTAAACAGGTAAAGATATGGTTTATTTTTGAATATGTGATATTACTTTTGTAGAGAGGAAATGTACTTCGTTTTTAAAACCAAACCCCTAGTAGAAAGTGAGACTTTACTATTTCTTTGCTCTTGGAGCCTGTAATTTTCAATTAATTTTGACCAGAGTAGGTTTATATTTAATCATAGTTACATAATTGAAAGCTGATTTCTTCCTACATATCTCAGACTTTATCATTGTTCTGTGTCCGATGCAATTGGAATTCAGGCTAAACTGCACATTTTAGTACAATAGAATAAATTTAAATACCTTTAGCATACCTACCTGTTATGATTATCATACTTTCTTTTCCAGAGTTCTTTAGTCACATAACTGATGTCTGCCTCAACTAATTTCACCCCTCTGCTCCCAATATATTTTCTGTCATAGTATATAGTCTCACAGATTGCATTTAGCAACATGACTGTAATTTTTATGGAACATTATTCTGTGCATCATTGCATGTGCTGCGGTATTACTTAAAACTGTGTAATAGTAACTTAATATGTTGAAATTGTTGAGCTGTTATATAGAAGATCTTAACTAAAATATGTAACTTCTAGCAGACATTACTTCATTAATCAGGTTTTGGTATTGATGAGTGATGATTATTTTAAAACTGTGCAGGTGATTGAAGACTTCCACACGCCCTCACAACAAGAGTTCTCACGCGGTTTGGAGAGCTCCTTACGTCAGCTGACAACATATCTTCATGCCTGCCGTCCTCTTCCAGTTTCTGCAACAAATGCTTTACGTCATTTGAAGTGGCAGCTGACATTGTTGCCAAACAATGTGACAGACTCTGATGTAAGTTATCTTACAAGTCTTTAGTAGTCAGATAAGTATATTTGGTGTTCATGTGGCACTGCTTTCCAGATAGTATACATTTTACTTGACCTAACGAAATTTTCCTCTGAAATAATGTAAAACCCATGAAATTTACATAAACTTTTTTATATTTTGAAAGTTATATTGTTGTATTGAAACATTATTACAGAACACAATTTACTCACACGCGTGTTGCATCTAAAAAGCGAAACAAGAATTATTGAAGAGAAAAGGAAGTATTGGCATTGTAAGGAAGTATATTCACAAATAACACACTGTAAATAATTATTATATGCTGGATTGATTGAAACTGATAGAAGTGACTGTGAGACAAATATTTGGAAGGATCTGGATTCATTTCCCATCTGGCCATTTAGATTTAGGTTTTCCATAGTTTCCCATAAATCAATTAAGACAAATTCCAGGATTGTTTCTTTGTAGAGGTCACAGTGGTATCATTTTCAATCCAAATATATACACCATCTCTAATGACTCTGTTGCTCACCATTCTTTTCCTGAGTGAGTGGCATATTTTAATGTTTGACTCCTTAAATGGAGAAATAAAATATGAATATTTTATGGTGCTGCTGCTAGGTGCTGTAAATTGGAAAGGAATATGCATGTGTTAAGTACCATTTACAAAATATGACAAGGAAGTTATAACTGAAATTAAGATTAGCTTCGGAGTTAGGATTGAGATACCTTCTCTCTCATCTTCTAACCCCTTGTGTGTCAAGAAAGCTGTATTGTAAAGATTTGTGGCAAGAGATGGTGATAAGATTGTTTTTCTTTCAAAGGTAGCACATTTAGCAGTTTACCTTTTTTAGCACATGAGATTTTTTAAAAATGAGAAAAGATAAAGTGAAATCACACATGAGACACATCAATAAGCAAAAGGTAGAAAATGTTGGTGCAATCATTGATGCTTATACATAAGTGCATACTTTTGTGTACCTGCAGTTTGACAGATGAGTCATTCCATGTCAAAGGGACCATTATTAAAAGGTGTCCCCACTCAGCCACCTCCAAATCTGATTAAATTTCGTGTTAAGGTTCTATGTGGTCTTTGATGGTTATGTACCAAATTTCAGTCCAATATATTCTGTGGTTGAATTTTTAGAGACTTTTAAATAGAGGCTACTCATTTTCAAATCACATACGAAGGTGCAAATGTTCTAGCAGAATTCAGTCATTTAATTTAATGTACACAGACACCTTTTTATGCTGAATCACACCACGGCAAAAATTAGGGATTTAGCCATACCTATATACAGATAAAAGCCTCTAAAGTGGCTAAAAAAATTCATTGCACTATTCTGAGAGCCAAGGTTTGACTGATCACTGCTACTTTTCATATGAATCAAACACACCAAAACTTCAGAGGGTTATTTCTACCTCTGATGTCTGTTTGTAGATACAATTTAATTAACATTGGATGCCTAGATGAAAAGATACGCATTTGCAAAGTTGACAAAAATTTTCTACATTTAAATTTTAGGTTATTTTTGAGGGGTAATATCTCAACTTTGTCTCGTTCAATCCTTTTTGCTTGCCACAGCTGGAAAGAGCATGCTTTAAGCTTTCAAAACTATAGTGTGTATTTTCTGGATCTCGCATACTGATGAGTAAGGTTACCTATCAAAAGTAGGGAAAATTGATTACCGAGAAATACAAAAAATTAATACAATTTGAAGTTTTAAATTAAAAAAATGTATAATTGTAGTTTTAATAGTATAAGATTTGCCTGTGGTTTAGGGACTGTAACTATGCTAATAAGAAGTGTTTTTACATTGTTTTACGTTATAGAATATAAATATAATAAATCCTCAGAAAACTCTGTTAAGATTAAAAAATCTAGAAGATCATATTGGAACACTACCTCGCTTTAGATCATTTTAATCCTACAATGCATGGGGGTGCATATATGCATTGTCACTTAGTTTCCATCGACATTATAAAGCAGCAACAGTTTTTTAAGGCTCTATCCTCACAGCAGTGATACATTGCTGAATCACCACTTTCAGTTGTTGCTTTCAATATTGGCAGTTTTCACAGTGTGTCTTTTGTGCAGTGTAATCTTCGGTGTTGGACATTGTACAATCTGTCTTGGTAGTTTGAATAATCATTGTCATAGCTGAAGGTATGCACTAAAACAATATATTTTGATACATTAATTTGTATATTTTATATACAAACAAGTCTGAATCTGCTATGCTTCAAAGCAGGATATTCACGTGCTTTCAGAACTGCTTGTTATTAGTTAGTAAACTATTGTATCGAATGAACTAAGAGACTCTTGCACCCTGCTACTTTGGTGGATCAGATGGAGCTGATTGTGAAAAGTCATCACCATTGTATTATGGAAAAAGTCACCTAAAATCAGTTAAGAAAAGGTCACCAGTGGACAAGAAACTTCTACAACATAAGTCTGGTCTTGATTTTACTGAAGATGCCCCACTTTGTTATACCATAATGCCTTCTTGATGGCAAATTTCAATTCCTGCAGAAGACTTGGTGCAACCTGGTTGGTAAAGAAAAACATGTAATCAAGAAGGCTTTATCACCAGTAATCATTGCAATGCCTGATTGGCCAAGTCTGGCCGGAAAATTTGTAACAAATGTAGACCTGAAGTGGCCCAAAAAGAATCATACCGCCAGGATAATCAAGAAGCACCATCCACTGAAGACATGGATGTTGTTGTTACTTGCTTTGCTGCTAATATTTCATTATCATCACTTGGGGAGTCACCATTAAAGCTTCAACGGATTAGTAAAATGATTCAGTGAGATAAATAAAGCACAAAGTTCTGAAAGCCCAAGGCAGCGTTACTAAGGTAATTGCCACAGCTGCTGGTGTGAGCCAAGTAGGTACTGCTCAAATAAAAATGTAAGAGTGCCACAAATGTAAAGATATGGACACCTTAATTGAAGAACTTAAGATAAAACTCCAGACTTCAAGCAATTGCAGTAAAGTTCAAATTCAGACCCTGGTCCCAAATCACTGGGCTATTGAAAATATGGCTAAAGAATTTCCTGTTTCAACTAAAATGGTGAAGAATGCTAGGAAACTGAAGATGGAAGATGGGATTTTGGCAACACCTGCAAACTGAAAAGGGAGAAAGCTCAATGTTGAAGTAAAACAAAAGTTCTCATTGTTTTTGAACATCATCGGTTTTCTCATTTATGTCCTGATGAAAAGGATTGTGTTGCTGTAAGAATAAATGGAGAAAAGATTCACAAGCAGAAAAGCCTTCTTCTTTGTAACCCGAAAGAAATGTTCATTGCTTACTGTAAGCAAGGTGTAAATCAGCTGAGCTTCTCAATGTGAGCTCAGGTCAAAATGGTGTACTACAGTACACACATTCAGTAGTGTATGTGCAATTCATCAAAATGTCAAATTAATGTTGGCTTCAGCAACATCCATCTAAGATTACTACAAGAATTCGATGTAAGAAACTGTATGCAGTTTGGAATCAAAAGATTGTATGCTGCAACATTGTGAAGAATGTGCAGGAAAAATACAACTAGAGGCTTTTCTTGAAGATGCTTTTAAAAACTATGACTCTGAAGAAACAATGGAATACAAGAAATGGGCCCATACTGACAGACACACACTAGAGACATGTCAGAGAACTGTTGATGATTTCATGGAGGCACTGATTTTGAAAATTACCAGTTTAAGAAGCCATCACTTTGTATGAAAACACAACATTTATACCTTAAGCAGATATATCATGTGTACTTTGTACAATATGTGATCCACAGGATAAATAAATAAATACTATACAAATACAAATAAAAAGAAATCTCACAGAAAGTGAATTAATTATATTGATGGAGTTTGCTGAGAATTATTCATTAGTTATTCAAGATGATGTGCAAGGATTTCATTGGGAGAATAGTTAGGCCACATCAGTTTGTTGCCTATTTTGGTGGCAAAGGATGTCAGAGTATTAGCATTTGTATGATCAGCAATCTGTCTCCATCATGATACTATTGCTGTTCATGTGTTTCAAATAAAGTTAATAGCATATTTAATGACAAAGATTGAAAACATTAAGAACATTTATTACTTTAGTGATTGTTCACCTGCTTAGTATAAGAATTTCATCAATTTATGTCTGCATGAAAAGGATTTTGGCATCACTGCCAAATGGAATTTTTTTGGAACGAGCCATGCTAAATCATCTTGTGATGGCACTGGAGGAACAGCAAAAAGACTTGCAGCCTGTGCTAGTCTGTAGAGGTCATTAGAGAACCAAATATTGACTCCATAAGATTTGTTCAAACTCTGCGATGGTAATATTTCAGGCAAACGGTTTTTTTTAATGTACCAAAAGAAGATATTGAAAAAATTCAGCCTGATCAAGAAACAAGGTTCACCATGGGACATACAATATCTCGAACAAGAGAAAATCATCAGTTTAAGGCAATTAATTGTAATCAGCTCATAGCAAGCAGAGTTTCCAATGATGCTACAGCATTGACAATTCATGCCTTCGATGCACATGGAGAAATTCCAGCTATCTGAATTGCAAGTTTACAGCCAGGACAATATGTTGCACGTATCTATGAAAATTTTTAGTGGGTTAGAAACGTGTGTGAAATTTCACACGAACAACAAGATATCATCATGAACTTTGTGCACCCGCACAGTTCTGCTTGTTCCTATCATTGGCCAACTGTTAAAGACACCTGCTGGATTCCTGAGCAACATATTTTCATGACTTTAGAAGCAACATCAGTGTCATCATTAGGAAGACAATACAGTTATCCACAATCTGCCCTTGACAAAATTGTAGTAGTGTTTAACCAAAAATGGAACTGACTCTTCAGTATTTTTGTTTTGCAGCTTTGCTGTGTTGAGTATTTTACGTGTTTTTATGGCATGTGTTTAGTTAATGTTTGAAACTGATTTATATACTGGAATAAAAAAATTAATTATGGGACTTCAAGAGAGAAATATTTCACTTTTCAATCTTCTCGAAGTGCTAAAATAATAACTTTTGAAATGTATTATTACTCATAAATATGCAAGATCCAAAAGTTAAACTATATACCTTTGAAAGCTGAAAGCATGCTCTTTTCAGCTGTGGCAAGAAAAAAAGGATTGAACAAGACACAATTGAAATATTGCCCCCAAAAAATACCCAAAAATTTACATGCAGACAATTTTGGCAAACTTTGCAGATGCATATCTTTTCACCTAGGAGTCCAATGTTAATGAAATTTGATCCATACATAGACATCCAAAGTAGGAATAACCCTCTGAAGTTTTGGTGTGATTGGTTCATATCAAAAGTAGCAGTAGTTGGTCAAACCTCAGCTCTCAGAATAGCACAACAAATTTTTTAGCCACTTTAGAGGCTTGTATCTATAGTTAGGTGTGGCAATAATCCCTAATTTTTGCTATGGTGTGATTCAGCATAAAAAGTTGTCTATGTATATTAAAGAAAATGAACAAATGTTTTCTAGAACTTCTAAAAAAGCCTAGCAAACTTGGCCCATTTGCACTTTTGTATGGATTGCAAAGATGAGTAGCCTCTCTTTAAAGGCCCCTAAAAATTCACCCACTGCAGATACTGGACTGAAATTTGGTATACAAGGATCCAAGACCATATAGAACCACCACACCAAATTTCATTACATTTGGAGATGGTTGAGTGGGGAATGACTCAAGTGCTACTGTTTTTTGCCATAATGAAAATTAGCTTTCAGAAGAGTGTCTGGCTTTCTTTCTATTTGATCAGTACAAAAAGAACCCACCTTTTCTTAATTATGTTCATTTGCTTTTATTAGCATATATTTAATTGTAAGAATTCCTGTATTGGCACAATGCTTGCTATTCTTCATCAAATCACGAGTGTTATGTACTGCTGTCATCACTTCTCACTTCCCATTTTCCACACCTTTCTAGTTACTAAGTTTCCTTCCTGGAGGTCTCCAGTCATCATTGCCTGATGTTCACCTTCCTTCCATGCTCTTGGAGAGCATTCCCTCTTCCTTCTCCTTTATGGAGTCCATGTCCAAACTCGTTTTGATCACCTGCCATAATCCATCCTTTCTAGATAGACAAGCACAATAGCTGTTGAGTTTCTGTTGCTTCACTTAACATCTTGCTGGTGTATTATTCCTCACATGGTAGATCATCTGAATGCTTTGATGTTGTACATCTCCAAAAGCTAATCTCTCTCTCTCTCTCTCTCTCTCTCTCTCTCTCTCTCTCTCTCTCTCTCTCTCTCTGCGCCTGCCTGTTATTCAGCTACACCAGCTACAGCTGTCTACACCATATGTAACAGATCTATCAACAATGAATTTATAGATGAATTTCTTGGTCCTTTTTGTTATTTTACTATTCACAAAACAGAAGTGAATTGTCTTATTGCACTTAGGTTTCGTGTATTTTGTTATTTATGTCAACTCTGTGTCTACTACTGGATGGCAACAATACTCCCCAGTGTCTGAAAACATCACATCCTATGATTTTGCCAGTTCAATTTTCTGCATTTTGACTGTCAGTCACCTTTCTTCATATTTTTACTTCTGCTTTTGCAGCAAGTAGGTTGCATCATTCTTATCTCCAGCTACAACAACCTAACTGTCAGCAAAAGAAGGGTACAATGTTTTCTGCCTTGTTTTATCAGTTTCTTAAGGTCTCCCTGTAGACTTTAAATAAGTTTGGCAACCTAGAGCACCCTTGTCACATTCTTTGCAATAGAATTTTCTAAAACTGTAGTTCTTGCTCATTTTTGTAGTAAATGAAAACCATAGCTTCAAAAATTTGTTCAGTGAATGAATGTATGTTGGAATTGGTACATTTCTTCATGTCCAGTTTCTAGTTGCTAATTTATAATAGATCATCTTTGTAGTTTTTCAGCACTTATTTTCCTTAAAGGCTATCAATACAAATAAGGATTATTTTGATGATAGTGAAGTCGTGATCCTCAGAATGCATTTAACCTTCTCTCACTACTCTTCTTTAGTACACACAAATCAATCTGAAATCAATATATATTTAAGAAAGGAAGAGAACATCCAGTAGCAGTAAAAATGAACATTTTTCCAGTCGTTGTTTAATGTAATCTCTTGCACATCAATCATCACTATCCTGTATTACATGAGTGGATTGTATAATCATCCCTCGGTTATTATTTCCAATTTAGGTTGTTTTCTTCAACATTATTTTTCAATTAACTGTCTTTCCCTTTGTCAAAATATGCTATATGGTTAAGTGATTCAGAAATTCTTCCCATTTTTGTTTGAAATCATAGTTGTATCATCTCAACTTGCAATTACATTTGCATAATTGTCAAATCAACAACTGCTACACCACAGCTTTGGTCACTACATATCATTATATCATCATCTTTCTCTTTACTTACAGCAATCTCTCCACATCTTTCAGAACTCTCCCCCCCCCCCCCCTTTTTTAGCACAACCAGGAATGGTGGGGGTTAAAGCTACCCATATATAGGGTGATACAAAAAGGAAGAACAGATTCCAGTTGTTTATTACAGACACACTATGAAAGATAGAATCTTATTGTGCTTGTCACTGGATAGAGGAAGGTTTATTGAGTCTCATGTTTGCATGGACGTAAGTGCCAAGCATTCCTCAAGAAACATCCAAATAGTAATCCCTTTCATTCCACACGTGAATCAACAGGTCCTTATTTATTAAATCAGCAGCTTCAACAGTTCGATTTCTTGGCTCTTGAAGAGTAGCTGCCTTAGGTGGGACAAAGACTTTGTCTTTCATGTACCCTCACAGAAAAAAATTGCAAGATGTGATGTCTGGCAACCTCCACCTGGGAGGACAAAGACAGTGAACAAGGTCTTGTTGTCCACCTCTTCCAATCCATATGACATACATGTCCAGCCACTATTCTTCCATTTGCATGTGAAACCAGCATTCCAAGTATTTTGAGTGCCAATCATAAATCTGCTTGTGCAGATGTGGCTTCTAGCTGAATTGACGGCAGAATACATGCTGCACTTGAACTATGTATTGACTTCATACATATTCCAACACACAAAATTCTCTCTCTTGTGATGTAGTTGCCATGTTGCTACAAACAACAATGCAGCTGTGTCAGAACTTCGAACCTTCCTGTTTCCAGTAACATGAACGATGTGTTTCTATTTTTTGTAGTTTGTCTGTAATAAAAAAATTGAAATCTGTTCTTTCTTTCAGAATTACCCAGTACAGTCACTATTACTGAACCTAACATTGTCTAAAGCACAGACATATGGATCGGATATTGTATGACTGCATGCCTGAATCACTTGTTCCTGGCTCCCGTCAATGGTTGTTCTCGTACTGATGCTACCATCAACTGTTTTAACATGACACTGAACTAAAAGTATCTCCACTTGTAAAATTTACTCACATTGATTATAGGTCTCTCTTTCACTTAGAATGATTTCTGAAATTTTATCAAGTTGCTTGTCCCATAACCGCCACAACACAGCTGATTCCTGATTCGCAACACAATGCATGAGTTGACACGTACGGAGGCACGCACGCGCCCACGCCCTTCTGGACTAATCAGTGCACCATCAGGACACTCCTAGAACTTCATAAATAAGCATCTGTAAGTGATCTGTAATGCACTTACAATGGAGGGTACCCATCCGTACCTGATCTCAAACACACATTCTGTTTACTCAACTACCCCTGCCCTTTCACAGCCTTTGAGGTTCTCAGTGTTCACAAAAGCAATCTGATGATTCAGAGTTCTTTCAGATTTACCCCAGTGTGCCAGTACTACACTACCTGGCGAAAAAGTGAAGCACCTAGAAAGAGAGGAGGGAACGAAATGAATCCTCACTAGTTGAGGGGCTATGTGATGTTATTTCAGAGATTACAAAATTGAGTCAGATTTACAGAGAACTTAGCAGTATGAGCCCACTAACCAGTTACGACATTGCAACCACTCAGGCCTGGATGCATGTAGTGATTCAATTGGCCAGGGTGTCATGAAGCCATTCTGTCCTCTCCTGAAGGCACCTGTAGTAATTGGTCCTTGATGTCGTAGATACTGGTTCTGGGAAAGAGTTGACGTCCAAGTTGGTCCACGCATGTTCTATCAAGGACAGACCTAGGTATCTTGCTGGCCATCAGAGTACCTCAATATCATGCAGACAATCCATAGAAACACGTGTCATGTGTGGACGACCATTGTCCTGTTGAAAAATCGCTTCACAATAGTCACGTGAGAAGTAACGCATAAGAACACAGAGACTGTCTTGCTGCAAGTACATTGTACAGTGTGGTGTTTTATAGATATTTTATTTGTCCTAGTACATTTTGGCACTTCAAGAGTAATTTGTTAGAAAGTATGGACGATAAGAAGAAGAAAATTGTGTCAGTCACTGGCGGTTGTACGCTATGTACTCATATATTTCTCGAAAGAAAAATCACACAATACCTGTAAAATAATAGATATAAACAGCTGACAATAATGAACATGGTAGAACCAAAATTTTGTGGGCGGTCACCTACAGTGTTGGTTTACACACATCTTCCCCACTTTATACACTTCTTTTAAGAGGCCTACATTTTTCTGAGGTGATTTCTAAAATCAGTGAGGGTATTCTAAATCTGTCTTGTGACTCCAAGGAAATTCGTATTTTTGTCGCCAAATGTGTTCTCCAAAATGAAACACACATACCATTTGGCTTGCTATCTCCATCTAAAAACAGTTCATTACAAAAGATGTTGATGTTAGTACTTAAGAGTTTTGCTCATTTCAGGAAATGCTATCCGCTTGCAAGTCTGTTTTCAATATTTCCTCATTTGCACCATTGTTTCTTGTACCATAGCTGCAAAAGACAGATTGTCAACTCATGTCTTTACTAACCCTTGAGATCTCAAAATTTGTCAGGGAAAAGTGCCAAAACTTGTCTGGAAATCAGGGAAATATCATTCGGGGAAACTTGTGGCAACCCTATGAACTGTGTTTCATCACTAAACAATGTAACCCCATTCATCAGAAGTCCATGCTTCCTGGTCAAGCCATTAATGTGTTATGATGTTGATGCCAGCCTACACCTTGGATAATAATTCCCTGGTCTAGTTGCTGCTAGTCTCTGACTAGTGGTGCAGGAAGATACTGAATGCTGCAGGGAGTCCATTATTTGTTCTTTGATGGCAGGTACAGATGCGAAGGGGTTATGATATGCTCAATGTGGAATACAGTGATCCTCCGTTTTGGTGGTCAAATATAGTTGTAGCAATCTTGGTGACAATTATGCCTGCCCTCATGTTTCCACGTGTTCCATCATTGGATCACTCTCATATCTGAATGACCCACAGATCTGCAGACTGTGCTTTCTCACATCAGTATGTGGCATCTCTGTCTCCTTCACAGTGATCACTCAACATATGAAGCTGTTCACATCCCTTATGTACCGTACTAGGCTTGGTAACAACACTAAACGTGAACAACATTCTACCTAGAAGACTGCATCTCTAATCTACCTACCTGCCATGCCAATGGTGTGTGTGTGTGTGTGTGTACAAAGTTATGTTGAAATCCGTCCATGACTTCTGCCGCTTTACTTTTATTGTTAGGCAGTGTGACATACTAAAAACAGTGCGACTTACTGTCTCACTAACTTTAGCACTTTGAATTATCATTTTCGTGTTCCCTTTGATAACAGTTAATATCAGTAATGTCATTTAATGGTTGAAAAGTAAATGGTGATACTACACATAGCCAATCAAGTATGAGGGTCCGTAATGGATGTGAACATTGCTATACCATTACTACAGTGTAACGAATTGTTGGCAGAAGTGAAAAAGTGGTAACTGACCTGAAAACCTCCTAGGACAGATTAAAGACCAGACCTTTGATCCCACCAAGCCACTCCATTAACCCCTTAAAGCTGAGTGGCACAAATTTGCATCATACCTGTGCGACACTAATAAATGGAAGATTAACTGTTTTTGAGCACAGGAGCAGTAGATGCAGATTCTATATAAAGCTACCAACACTTGCAACGTATGTTGACATCTCCCGATTGTTTCAGATATGTCTAGAACTATATTTTTATTTTTTTATTTCTTTCTTTTGTGTAGGGATTTATTCAGGCATTAAGGGACGAAGTTGCACTGCTCTGCAAAACTTAAGGATTAGCTTTATGAAGTAACATAAGATACTAACTACTAGGTGGAAATAAAGGAAAAGTGTGGGAGCGTGTTGCTAGAGGTCTTCCAGTCATGTGCAGAAAGTAGGACGTCACAAGATATGAGGTTGTATGACTGTAGCACCAAATGAGGCTGGCCCCCGCAACATGAGGCAGTGGAAAGAATGGGAAGATACAGCATATGTCAATATCAATGAACAGTTATGGTGCACTGGTGGTGATCTTCATTACAGTGTAGCTGAAAGATAACATTTGGATGTTTTCACATAGGAAAGAATCATTTGGAAACCAGAAGATGGGCATAGTGTGAAAAGTGTAGCCCCAGAGATCGGGATTGGTCAAACCATTGCTTCACGTGCATGAGGCGCATTTCAAACCACAGGCACTGCTGTCCAAAGGCAACAGGCAAGAAGGGACATCAAACATTGAGTGCAGTTGCAGCTACATTGAACAGGAATCAAAGGCACACAATCCACAGTGGCACAGAAACTGCTTGGGGTGGTCCGTTTGCCCAACTACCGGTATGTTGTTTTCTGTTGACACTCGCACATCAGTGATGGTGCTAAGAGCATAGAGACTGAACTAAAGAGGAGTGGGATCACATGCTCTTCTTAGGTGAGAACAGATTCAGTCTGAGTAGTCCTTGTGGACATATGCTCATATAGTGAGAGGTGGGAACACGTAATGCACTCAAGAACATTGTCGAACATGTTTGTTTTGGTAGCACAGGTGTTGGTGTGGTAAGGCACAATGTTGCATGGGAAGACTGACCTCCAAAGCTAAGAAGGCAGTACAATCTCTGGTCAACATTATTGTGACATTGTACTCCTTTCCCATGTGTGTTTTCCCAGGGGTGCATTTGACCCTGCCTCCATTTTTATGGATGACAATGTGCAACTGCATCAAACAGCACAGGTGAAGGAGCTGGAACCAGGGGACATGCAGTGAACGGACTGGTCTGTCCATTGCCCCCGACTTAAATCACGTCAAGCACACGTATGATGCGTTTGGAAGACAAAGTAATGCAGCTTGCCCATATGCACCAACAACTGCCCAACTGGTGGGGGAAGAACAACTCCTTACCACCGTGTGGCCATCATGGAATCACGTTGTAGAGCATACATTGCTGTCCACTGCAATCGCATACCCTATTACGAACCATGTCCCACCCTTTGTAACATTGATGGTGCCATCACAAATCATGTTGACTTCAGTGCAATTATTGACTTTTAATGAAAGTGTTATTTCTGTTTATCTCATTGTTTATTTCTTTTAGTTACCTTCTGTACTATACTGTACAGTTCTTTCTATGTGTGGTCCAAGTGTCGTCGAGCTGTGTCACTTGGCAGTGATGTCATGTGCAAGTTACTTTGTCGCTAAGTTTTCTACATCATTTTATATATTCAAAGTAATTATAAATCACATAAAGTTAGTCACAGAATGATTAGAGTAGCTTAAGAGAAACATCAGACCACATTTTATATGTGTGGTTATGTCAGTGTATACATATAATAATTTGTTGTTTTTGCTAATATTGGAGTCGTGCATGTGTACTTAAAATTTACAAAGATTACATTTTTTGCAGGCAAAGAAGAAGTTACATGAATCTGTTGACACATACATAAGAGAACAGATAGATGTGGCAGGCCAGGCAATTTGCAATGCTGTTCTAGACAAAATAACTAATGGTGACGTGATACTCACGTATGGATGGTGAGTTGTAATTTGATAGCATAGTCTTGTACACTTTTCAGTGAACCATGGTCTTTCAATAAAATTGATGTGGCACCATTAAAGCAGTTATTAATCTTCAGAATATGCGAGGTATGATCAAAAAGTAAAAGAAATTTTTTAATTTCACAGGCTTGTATACATCCAATTTTCAATTTTTTTATATTGTTGGTGCACATGGTACATTTGCATTTTCAGCTGTTTTGAATATTTAGTTTATTGTTGACAATCAGAAAAATTATGTGTTTTTGAATGCTCAGTGAAGTATTACTTTCGAAAAAGATGGATCAAAGAATTTGCATTAAATTTTGCTTGAAAAATGGAATAAAGTACAGCACTGCATTCAAAATGTTGACTGACTTTTTGGCAAATTTACTATTAGTAAGACAAGAGTTTATGAGTCTTACGAATGTTTGAATCAGAGTCGAAAACTCGTTGAAGATGACAACCACCGTAGATGCCCTAGCACATCAGTTCCTGATGAAAATGTGGAAGTAGTGAAGAAAATGATTCTGGAAAATCCCAGTCACCATCAGAGAGGCTGCTGATGGTGTTGGTATATCCGTTGGCTCATGCCAAGCAATTTTTTCAAGTGTTTTCAGTATGTAATGTATAGCAGGAAAGTTTGTTCTGAAATTGTTCAACTTTGACCAAAAACAATGTCGCATGGACATCTCTTGGGAATTTCTGAATGAAGTTGACAACAATCCAGAACTTATAAAGAAGGTTATAACACATGAGAAAACGAGAGTGTACGGGTGTAACATTGAAACCAAGGCCCAATCATTTCAATGGAAACTGCCTGAAGAGCCACATGCACAAAAAAAAAAAAAAAATGTAAAGCTTCTTTTCATTGTTTTCTTCAATTACAACGGAATATTACATCATGTGTTCCAGCCTTATGATCATACGGTCAATAAGAAATACTACCTGGAAGTGATGCGCCATTTTCATAAAGTCATAAAAAATAAAAAATAAAATGACCAGAATTGTGGCAAAAGAACTCATGAAAATTTCATCACGATAGTCCTATATTCCTCGCACTCACACCTGAATGCATGTTCGTGATTTTTTGGTTAAAAAAAAAAACTGTTGTATTGCCTCAGTATTCTCTGGAAATGGCCCCCTGCAACTTCTTTCTATTCCTGAGGCTGATGGGAACCATGAAAGGATGTCGTTTGGCTACCATTGATGAGATAAAAACAGAATTGCTGGAGGAGCTGAACACCATGATGAAAGGTGAGTTTCAAAGTGCTTCTAAGATTGGAAAAAGCACTGGCATGAGTGTATTATATCTGAGTGGGATTACTTTGAAGAGGGGACAGAGTTGATGTTGATGAACAAGTAAAGATTATTAGAGAAAAACAAAAACCTCCGTTACTTGCTGATCATATCTCATATATCAGCTTATAATTCAGGAGCTGTTAGGGCCAAATATAAATGCTGGGAGGGGGACGTAGGAGAAAAAGGAAATTCTGAAAAGACCTAAATTAAGGAATGGTTCTCAAGTAATGGGGTTCTACATCTACATCCACATCTACATCTACATCCATACTCCGCAAGCCACCTGACGGTGTGTGGCGGAGGGTACCCTGAGTACCTCTATCGGTTCTCCCTTCTATTCCAGTCTTGTATTGTTCGTGGAAAGAAGGATTGTTGGTATGCTTCTGTGTGGGCTCTAATCTCTCTGATTTTATCCTCATGGTCTCTTCGCGAGATATATGTAGGAGGGAGCAATATACTGCTTGACTCTTCGGTGCAGGTATGTTCTCGAAACTTTAACAAAAGCCCGTACCGAGCTACGGAGCGTCTCTCCTGCAGAGTCTTCCACTGGAGTTTATCTATCATCTCCGTAACGCTTTCCCGATTACTAAATGATCCTGTAACAAAGCGCGCTGCTCTCCTTTGGATCTTCTCTATCTCTTCTATCAGCCCTATCTGGTACGAATCCCACACTGCTGAGCAGTATTCAAGCAGTGGGCGAACAAGCGTACTGTAACCTACTTCCTTTGTTTTCGGATTGCATTTCCTTAGGATTCTTCCAATGAATCTCAGTCTGGCATCTGCTTTACCGATGATCAACTTCATATGAATTAACAGGTTCCAGTTGCTGACCTGCTATTTTGTAGCTAAATGATAAGGGATCTATCTTTCTATGTATTCGCAGCACATTACACTTGTCTACATTGAGATTCAATTGCCATTCCCTGCGCCATGCGTCAATTTGCTGCAGGTCCTCCTGCATTTCAGTACAATTTTCCATTGTTACAACCTCTCGATACACGACAGCATCATCTGCAAAAAGCCTCAGTGAACTTCCGATGTCATCCACCAGGTCATTTATGTATATTTTGAATAGCAACGATCCTATGACACTCCCCTACGGCACACCTGAAATCACTCTTACTTCGGAAGACTTCTCTCCATTGAGAGTGACATGCTGCATTCTGTTATCTAGGAACTCCTCAATCCAATCACACAATTGGTCTGATAGTCCATATGCTCTTACTTTGTTCATTAAACGACTGTGGGGAACTGTATCGAACGCCTTGCGGAAGTCAAGAAACACGGCATCTACCTTTGAACCCGTGTCTATGGCCCTCTGAGTCTCGTGGACGAATAGCGCGAGCTGGGTTTCACATGACCGTCTTTTTCGAAACCCATGCTGATTCCTACAGAGTAGATTTCTAATCTCCAGAAAAGTCATTATACTCGAACATAATACGTGTTCCAAAATTCTACAACTGATCGACGTTCGAGATATAGGTCTATAGTTCCGCACATCTGTTCAACATCCCTTCTTGAAAACGGGATGACCTGTGCCTTTTTCCAATCCTTTGGACCGCTACGCTCTTCTAGAGACCTACGGTACACCACTGCAAGAAGGGGGGCAAGTTCCTTCGCGTACTCTGTGTAAAATAGAACTGTATCCCATCAGGTCCAGCGGCCTTCCCTCTTTTGAGCGATTTTAATTGTTTCTCTATCCCTCTGTCATCCATTTCGATATCTACCATGTTGTCATCTGTGCGACAATCTAGAGAAGGAACTACAGTGCAGTCTTCCTCTGTGAAACAGTTTTGGAAAAAGACATTTGGTATTTCGGCCTTAAGTCTGTCGTCCTCTGTTTCAGTACCATTTTGGTCACAGAGTGTCTGGACATTTTGTTTTGATCCATCTACCGCTTTGACATAAGCGCCTCTCGCAAAGCCCTCCTCGCACTACATTTCGCTTCGCGTAATGTTTGTTTGTCTGTAGGGCTTTGGCTATGTTTATGTTTGCTGTGAAGTTCCCTTTGCTTCTGCAGCAGTTTTCTGACTCGCTTGTTGTACCACATTGGCTCTTTTCCATCTCTTACGATCTTGCTTGGCACATACTCATCTAATGCATATTGTACGATGGTTTTGAACTTTGTCCACTGATCCTCAACACTATCTGTACTAGAGACAAAACTTTTGTGTTGAGCCGTCAGGTACTCTGTAATCTGCTTTTTGTCACTTTTGCTAAACAGAAAAATCTTCCTACCTTTTTTAATATTTCTATTTAAGGCTGAAATCATCGATGCAGTAACCGCTTTATGATCGCTGATTCCCTGTTCTGCGTTAACTGTTTCAAATAGTTCGGGTCTGTCACCAGAAGGTCTAATATGTTATCGCCATGAGTCGGTTCTCTGTTTAACTGCTCAAGGTAGTTTTCAGATAAAGCACTTAAAAAAATTTCACTGGATTCTTTGTCCCTGCCACCCGTTATGAACGTTTGAGTCTCCCAGTCTATATCCGGCAAATTAAAATCTCCACCCAGAACTATAACATGGTGGGGAAATCTACTCGAAATATTTTCTAAATTATCCTTCAGGTGCTCAGCCACAACAGCTGCTGAGCCAGGGGGCCTATAGAGACATCCAATTACCATGTCTGAGCCTGCTTTAACCGTGACCTTCACCCAAATCATTTCACATTTCGGATCTCCGTCAATTTCCTTTGATACTATTGCATTTCTTATCGCTATAAACACGCCTCCCCCTTCACTGTCCAGCCTGTCTCTGCGGTATACATTCCAATCTGAGTTTAGGATTTCATTACTGTTTACGTCTGGTTTCAGCCAACTTTCTGTCCGTAGTACTATACGGGCATTGTGACCGTTTATTAATGAGAGGACCTTTCTATAGACGCTCCTGCAGTTTACTATTAGCACATTAATATTGTTATTCCCTGTTGCATTTTGCCTACTCCTACCTTGCCGCGTCTCAGGAGGTGTCTTGTCGGGCCTAGGGAGGGAATTCTCTAACCTAAAAAACCCCCATGTGCGCTCCACACGTACTCCGCTACCCTTGTAGCCGCTTCCGGCGTGTAGTGCACGCCTGACCTATTCAGGGGGATCCTACATTTCTCCACCCGATAGCGGAGGTCGAGAAACTTGCACCCCACATCTCCGCAGAATCGTCTGAGCCTCTGGTTTAAGCCTTCCACTCGGCTCCAAACCAGAGGACCGTGATCGGTCCTGGGAACGATACTACAAATAGTTAGCTCTGATTCCACCCCGCGAGTGAGGCTTTCCGCCTTCACCAATTCCGCCAACCGCCTGTACGAACTGAGGATGACCTCTGAACCCAGACAGCAGGAGTCATTGGTGCCGACATGAGCAACAATTTGCAGTCACATGCACCCAGTGCTCTCTGTCGCCGCCGCTAGGGCCTCCTCCACATCTCGGATGAGACCCCCCCCGGCAAGCAGACAGAGTGAACACTGGACTTCTTCCCCGACCTTTCCGCTATTTCCCTAAGGGGCTCCATCACCCACCTAACGTTGGAGCTCCCAATGACTAATAACCCCCCCCCCCCCGCCCCCCGTATGCCTGCTCGGACCTTGCTGAAGGAGCAGCCACATGTCCACTTACAGGCAGAGTGGGTGATGCCACACGGCCAGCCTCCACATTTACCCTCCGCCTCGTGCGCCACGAACGCCGCTGAACCCGCCACTCCCCTTGGGGAGAGGGTGGTCCAACCGCGCCCGGTACCTGCGAAGATGTCTCGACAGCAGGGACAGTGGGGGATCATGTAACACCTGGGGTGTACCATGCGACACACCAGACTCTCTACTGCCGCTACACTCAGAGGCAGCAGCCTGAAGACGGCTGACCGCGGCCATCAATACGTTCAGCTGTTCGCGAACAGTGGCCAGCTCCTCCTGCATCCGTACACAGCAGTCAAACATCCTATCCATCCTAAGGAATCAATTTACTGAAGAGAGTTAATCAACTTTTAACTAGACTGCTAATTCATTAAAGGCGGCTGATTTAATGCTAAAGACTATAAATGGTTCACCAAATTGAACAGAAAGATAGCAAATTAGTATAATCTTTTTAATAAAACTTGCTTCTCAGTCAGTAAAATTAGCTCATCTATGATTTCACTTCATAGCACTAAAATTGTTTGTCATATGTTGTAGCTGACAGTAATTAATTGAACTTAAAACTGTGTACTAATTTTATTCGGTGTATGGTATCCTTAAGTAATTTAGCGGGTATGAATGTGAGTGAGACCTGATGGATACAGTCTTACTGTGTTGTCAGATTCCTTGCCATTAGATTCTGCATTCGACTAAACATGATATTTCAGTATTCCATTTGACACCATTTTTCAGATGAAATATTTTGCTTTTTATCTGTCAGAACTAATACCACACAAGAGATCCCCCCCCAACAGTCTATAGGTTGCAGGAAGGGCTTGCTGCAACTTGTGATTAAAACCATCTGCCAGCTGAAGCAAAGAACTGTGGTTTATTACATGTTCAGTGCTGAAGGACACAGGAGTGAGGTGACAACTTATGGCTCATATTTCATTCCATGTCTATTAAGTGCTACTCCAGATACAACTTTGTGTGATATTTTTTAACACATTTTGTCCTGAACAATGCAAGTAGTCTGGTAGATGCATAATTTGACTTAGTGATATGGCACGAGTGTATTATATCTGAATGGGATTACTTTGAAAAGGGGATAGAGTTGATGTTGATGAATAAATAAAGATTATTAGAGAAAAACAAAAACCTCCATTACTTGCTGATCATATCTCATATATCAGCTTATAATTCAGAAGCTGTTCAGGCCAAATATAAATGCTGGGAGGGGTACGTAGGAGAAAAAGGAAATTCTGAAAATACCTAAATTAAGGAATGGTTCTCAAGTAATTGGGTTAATGCTAAAGACTATAAATGGTTCACCAAATTTAATGACGTGGAATCTTATAAAGACAAGGGCTTAATTTAAGCCAGATGTTAAATCCCATCTTAACATGATTAAAACAAAATACTCATTGTCCTAGCAGGCGGGGGAATGTAATTGCAAATCTCAGGACACATTTATACCATTTTGACATTGCATGTTTACACGGCATCATTAGACAGCTACAATGGTGCATATCTTGACGTTTAGTGTGCACTTTCTTCTGTGAATAGAATGAGGGAGAGGGGTCATCTCTGATGAGACATCAGCTGAGCAAGATACAGTACAACAATTCTTCTGAGAATGGCAGCTGGGCAGGCCTGTGACATAGTTGAATGCAGGATCTGGTGGAAAACTCACGAAGAATATAAGTCATTATACTGGAAAAGCCTACATTTTCATTAAAATCAGTTAAGCTTCTATTGGTATAACATCACTGGCAAAGGGAGCGATGTACAGTAAGAAACAAAGCTAAAAGAAGTGTGTGAGATCCACTGTAAATAACGAGTTAAAAGCAGCAAATAACTTACTTAAGTCTGTTTGCCACAAAGACTGTCATTGTTTAGGAACATCTAGTAATAATAATCCACAAAACTGAAGAGTTTTTTCTTCCTCTCTAAGAAAGAAATCAATGTTGGCAATATTTGAGATGGGAGAGAGATATTTACATACTAGCTAGCAAGACCAAGTGAGGTGGCACAATGGACTTGCATTCAGGAGTGTGGTTCAGATTGCTTCCGGATTTAAATTTCCTGTAGTTCCCCAAAGTCACTTAAAGTGAATGGCAGGACAGTACTTTAAAAGGTAATAGTCAATTTACTTCACATTTATGTCTAAATCTAAGTTGTGGTCTGTCTCTAATGACCTCAGTCTCAAAGGGTGCTAAAATCTGTCTTCCCTGCTCCTTCCCTGTTTCCTAGCTGCCAAAACAAGAACAACTTTAAAGGAGCCAATAGTCACAAATTTTAAAAAGTTTAATCTTGTGCTTTGTTAACTCTGTAAAACCAATAAGTTATAGTACAGGTGCTGGAAAACAATAAATCAGATTGTGTGCCAGAACAGAGACAGAGACTTGGAATTAATAGTGAAATGTCCCTTCTTAGAGGACCAATTTTGCAAAAGCATGCCTGTGAAATGTTCCACAGTCTGCAGGTTTGTGTGATTCATGAAATGCCAGTAGGCAACACAGTTATTGTCACAAAGGACTCATGAATCAGCAGACCTCTATTATTTATTTGCATTGATGCATTACTGAAATAGATTTTTGTAAGGATTGATGTATTACTTCGGCTGATGAGCTGAGGTTAGGGAGTCATACTCTTCCCTGCAGCAAGCCAGCTGCACAAGATCCAACCACTGGACTGGAAACATGTTAACAATAACTGTTTAGTCTCCAAGTTACTGTTTACAGTATATTTGGTGGCCTCATCAGAGAAAAGCATCTCAGTATAACTCCCCAGAAACAATATGATTTACTCCCACTTTAATTCCAAGCAACTGTTTGCTCCCTAATCTGACACAAAATTGCCACATCAGCTGAGGCTAAATCACTGTACACTTTACTTTGAAAATCACATTGCCAATCAGGAATTACTATAGCAAAGCTGCATCTGTAAAATCTCGTGCACCTGTGCTAGAACTGTAAAGTTTCTCTGTGAAATTTAAAACTGCTGTTAGCACTCCATATCCACATCTCATCAGTCTTGCCTTCTTCCCTCCACAAGAGTCCATAACTAACTGTAAGATTTTGCAACTTAAAGCCACTTCAAAAATTTAGACTTCTTAGCCATTTGGCTATCAAGCCACAGAACGCCATTTGTTTAGCAGCCATTTGTGTTATAGCTAAAAACACTATAACTCATGACAATTTGTAAATTATCTTGCAGAAAAATTCCAATGACATCACTGTTATTGTTCTGAATACTCAGTGTAGTGAAGGCATCCCAAACTGTCATACTAATCTCAGATTTGGAGATAATCTCCCCAGCCCAACCAGACTGCCAACAAACGAAGTATCCCATTGCCTGTGAAGATTTTTACATTTCATGTTGTGACTGGTAGAATAATAATAAAGAACTATGTGAAGCAATTTCACGAACTGCTTAAGTTGGTAAAGGATGACTCATAATTGCCAATAATTGGTTTAACTGCTTATCAGAGTATCATTTTGTTTAACCAAACAATGGGAAGTCCTGGTTGGAATATCAACAATATTGTGAATGGGTAGATCACTGTGCCTGGTAAGGATAACACATTGAGATGCTGACAGGCACAGCGAAAAGACTGCTACACGTTGAGCTTACAGCCAATGTCTCTTTCAGAAAGGAGAATAAAAACTCGCAATTCACCCAGCCAGGCACACCCCATGTATACATGACAGGTATCTCCGGTCACTCTGGCCAAAATGCAATTGTATTGTTCCAGCAGTAGCAGAAATCCAGAATGCGGCAGGGAAGGGAGGAGGTATAGCAGGATATGGCTGGAGGGAGAGGAGTCAGCGCTGCCTGGAGGAGCGTGCAGGTAGTAGGAGGCAGGATAAGGCTACCAGGAGCAGCATCAGGAGGCTGTAGGAGGAGGGGAGCAGAAAAGGAGAGGAGCAGAGTAGGGGAAAAGACTGGTGGTTGCAGTGGCAGAGAGTGGTGCACAGTGAGGGTGAGGGGACATGAATTTGGAGGAGATGATAAGAGAGAAGAGGTGAAACTGTTGGCTGGAGACTGTGGAGACAGTAGGTTACCTTAGGTTGAGGACAGGATGATTTCTGGACCAGAGAATGTGTTGTAAGGATAACTCTCAACGATGCAGTTCAGAAAAGCTGGCAGTGGAGGGCAGGATCCAGATGGCCTGGGTTGTAAAGTAGGCAGTTGAAATCAAGCATCTAATGTTCTGCTGCATTTTGTGCCAAAGGTGGTCCACTTTTCTCTTAGCCACACTTTGGCAGTGGACAGCTGGTTGGTAGACATACCAATTAAAAAAAAAAAAAAAAAAAAAAAAAAAAAAAAAAAAAAACTGTGCAGTGATTGCAGCAGAGCTGGTATATGATATGGATTTTTTCTCTGGTGGCCTAGCCTGTGACAGGACTGGAATAGGTAGTGCTGGGTGGGTGGATTTGGCAGTTCTTGCACCTGGGTCTTCCACAGGCATGTGATCCCTGTGACAAGGGGCTAGGATTGGGAGTGGCATAGATGTGGGCTAGGATGTTGTGGGGTTTGGGTGGATGAAGGAACACTACTTAATGAGGTAGGGAAGGATCTTGGGTAGGATTTCCCTTGTTTCAGGGCATGGTGATAGATAATCAAAGCCCTGGCAAAGGATATGGCTCATTTGTTCCAGTCCAGGGTAATACTAGGTGATGAAGTGGGGCACTCCTTTGTAGCTGACATTTAGCAGTGGTGGGAGGATTGGGTGTGTGTGTGTGGGGGGGGGGGGGGGGATGGCATGGGAAATCTTTTTGCAGACCAGGTCTGGGGGACAGTGCCTCTCTGTGAAAGACTTTGTGAGCCCTTCAGCAAACTGGGTAAGGGAGTTCTAATCACAGCAGATGCACTGTCCCTGAGTGACCAGGCTGTATGGGAGGGATATTTTGGTGTGGAAGGGATAGCATCTGTTGAAATGCAGGCATGGTTGGTGGGTTTAATGTGGACGAAGTTGTGGATGGACCCATCAGAAGGAAGCAGGTCAACGTCCAGGAAGGTGGCTTGCTGGGTTGAGAAAGACCAGGTAAAGCAGGAGGAAGAGAAGTTGTTGAAGTTGTGAAGGAATCGGGATAGGGTGCCTTGGCCCTGAGTCCAGATAATGAAGATATTATCAGTGAACCTGAACCAGGCAAGGGGTTTAGGGTTAAGGGAGACTAGGAAGATTTCCTCTAGGTGGCACATAAAGAGGTTGGCATAGGAGGGTGTGATGCGGGTTCTCGTGCTATATCGTGGATTTGTTTGTATATCCCCCCTCGGAGGAGAAGTAGAAGTGTGTTAGTTAATAAGTTAGTAAGGTGTATGAGGACTGAGGTAGTGGTTTTGGAGTCTGAACAACAGTGGTGTACAGGGAAGGAGCGTCAACATTGAATAGGATCCAAGAGGTAAAGGAGTGTGGTTGGTGGGGAGTCGGTGAAGTAAGTTGTTGATATCAGTGACTTGGGAGGCTCAATTTTGGGTAGTTGATTGGAAGTGTAGATCAGTGAGGGCCAACATTCTTTCAGTGGAAGCACAATAACCAGCTACAACGGGTTGCTCAGGATTGTTAGGCTTGTGGATTTTGGAGATCAGGTGGAAGGTAGGTGTGTGTGTGTGTGTGTGTGTGTGTGTGTGTGTGATGTCAAAGGGGTGAGGAGGGAAATGAATTCAGGAGAGAGGTTATCTGACTTTTTCCGCAATTAGGATGATTAGTTCAGGATCTGTTCTGAGGCTGTGTTTGGCTGTCCTTTCTTCTGGTGAAAAGTTGTTCTTGGGAAGGGACCTGGGGAAGGAGGTGAGGCCAAGTTGGATTCTTGAAACGTGTGGTTAGGTTAGAGGCGGGGAGGATCACAGGTATGAATGGGGATTAGGTTGGAGGGATTGGTGGCAAAGGAGTGTTCCCATTTCAAGGATTGGGAGAAGGAGAGTAGGTCTTTGTCAAGTCCAACATGGTTAAATTTGGCTGCAGGGCTGATGGTGAGGCCTTTGGATAGGACTAGAACTTCTTTGTGGCAGAGCATTTTGGTGGAAAGGTTAAAAACAGTGTTCTGGGATTGTTTCAGATCTGGATGTAGTGGAGTGGGGCAAGGAATTTCGGTTAGCTATACAGATGTGAGTGCTATGAGGAGTTAACGAGGAGGAACACTGTGGGTAGGCTAGGAATTGGGTTGGCAGTAGGATGTCAGCAGACTGGATAACTTAGAGGTGGTGTCTGGAATGCTCTTCCAGGTGCTGGAGTGCAAGGGATTCAACTTCAGAGATATGATGCTTGTGATAGGGATTGCATAAGTAGCAGTATCTTCTTGAGGGAGCAGAGGTGGTTCTGGGATGCCTGTGCTTGGAGATGCGTTTTTGCAATAATAAGTTTCTGAGGGACACAGACTGGTGGAATCTGAAAATGTGAAGGTCAGTGTGAAAGAAGGGGGTGGGGCTATCCTTCCCCGTTCCCCACCCCACTCCAAATTGACGCTTCCACTCTGTGCAGAACAGTTGAATTCTGGCCAGAGTGACTGCAGATAGTGGTCGTGTGTGAGGTGTGCTTGCTTGTGTGAATGTGTTTTCCTTTTCGAAGAGGGCTTTGGCTGAAAGCTCAGTGTGTAACAGTCTTTTCTTTGTTTTTGTCTGCAACTAAGCATGTCGTCATATGCTGAGTAGAAATGTGCCTTTTCATAATATTTTGTTTAGTAATCTATAACTATTATTAATTTATAAACAATTTTCTTTATTTTCAGTTCATCGTTGTTGACAAGAATTCTGCTGAAGGCTCATGATAGCGGGAAAAGATTTCATGTTGTTGTGGCAGATGGGCGGCCATGGCTTGAAGGGCGGGAAATGTTGCGCCGACTTGTGAAGCATGGCCTAAAATGTTCATATGTATTGTTACCTGCTGCCAGTTTCATCATGCGTGAGGTAAGGTTCAGTCTCCCAAGCCTGTAAAAGTTTTATCATGATTTAAAGCAAAGAGAAAAGTAGAACACCCGTATAACAGTGTGATATAACAGCAAAAGATTGGCAAAACAAGATGATGAACAGCTGTGGAATGTTAGACTGGTGGTTTTTCATAAACAGCTCTTTTGCCCAGATAGATAATAAATCTGGAAAATTAAATGAAACATGAAATACACTACTGGCCATTAAAATTGCTACACCAAGAAGAAATGCAGATGATAAACAGGTATTCATTGGACAAATATATTATACTAGACTGACATGTGATTACATTTTCACGCAGTTTGGTTGCATAGATCCTGAGAAATCAGTTCCCAGAACAATCAACTCTGGCCGTAATAACGGCCTTGATACGCCTGGGCATTGAGTCAAACAGAGCTTGGATGGCGTGTACAGGTACAGCTGCCCATGCAGCTTCAACACAATACCACAGTTCATCAACAGTAGTGACTGGCGTATTGTGAAGAGCCAGTTGCTCGGTCACCATTGACCAGACGTTTTCAGTTGGTGAGAGATCTGGAGAATGTGCTGGCCAGGGCAGCAGTCGAACATTTTCTGTATCCAGAAAGGTTCGTACAGGACCTGCAACATGCGGTTGTGCATTATCCTGCTGAAATGTAGGGTTTCCCAGGGATCGAATGAAGGTTAGAGCCACAGGTCGTAACACATCTGAAATGTAATGTCCACTGTTAAAAGTGCCGTCAATGTGAACAAGAGGTGACGGAGAGGTGTGACCATTGGTACCCCATACCATCATGCCAGGTGATACGCCAGTATGGCCACACACCGTCAGGTGGCTTGCGGAGTATGGATGTAGATGTAGATGTAGATGGCGATGAGGAATACATGCTTCCAATGTGCGTTCACCGCAATGTCGCCAAACATGGATGCGATCATCATGATGCTGTAAACAGAACCTGGATTCATCCGAAAAAATGATGTTTTGCCATTCGTGCACCCAGGTTTGTCATTGAGTACACCATCACAGGTGCTCCTGTCTGTGATGCAGCGTCAAGGGTAATTGCAGCCAGGGTCTCCGAGCTGATAGTCCACGCTGCTGCAAACAATGTCGAACTGTTCGTGCAGATGGTTGTTGTCTTGCAAACGTCCCCATCTATTGACTCAGGGATCGAGACGTGGCTGCAGGATTCGTTACAGCCATGCGGATAAGATGCCTGTCATCTCGACTGCTAGTGATACGAGGCCATTGGGATCCAGCACGGCGTTCCGTGTTACCCTCTCAAACCCACCAATTCCATATTCTGCTAACGGTCATTGGCTCTCGATCAACGCGAGCAACAATGTCGCGATGGTACACATTTCTCCTCCTTACATGAGGCATCACAACAACATTTCACCAGGCGACGCCGGTCAAGTGCTGTTTGTGTATGAGAAATCGGTTGGAAACTTTGCTTATGTCAGCACGTTGTAGGAGTCGCCACCGGCGCCAACCTTGTGTGAATGCTCTGAAAAGCTAATCATTTGCATATCACAGCACATTCTTCCTGTTGGTTAAATTTCGCGTCTGTAGCACGTCATCTTCTTCGTGGTGTAGCAATTTTAATGGCCAGTAGTGTAAGTGTGGAAGGGAAGGGAAGGTGTGTGTGGGGAGGGGGGGGGGGGGCTAATATTAGTATTGGATGATGATGAGAGCAGAGAGATAGTGAAACCCGGTGCCGGCGCAGGCGCACAGACTGTTCCAAGCAAACAGCACCAAGGGGGCCACCGAGCTTAACGTTTCTATTAGACTTACGGGTCACTGTCAGCTGTGTCACATACCCTTACTTCATGAGAGACTGCAGAGAGATTTGTTATTTAAACCAGGAAATTGGCACAAAGTCTAATGATCAGGAATTTACGCCACCACCTCTGTCCCGCTTGCCAGCCAAATACTGACATTGAAAATCTATTCCACTGCCAGGATTTTAGCCAGCTTACTCCCAGTTCAAGCACCATTGACCAAGCGTGCGTTAGCGATCTTTGCCTTGGTGACGGGTACTAGGATGATAGTATTTCTACAGCTTACCCCACCCCCTGGAGAGACATTTTTTTAAATTTTTTCTAAAATTGTGATTAATGTTAACTGCTTACATACTTGTAGTAGATGAAGAAAAACTAATTATAATGCAAATTGATGTAGTTCTTAATTGGCTATCTCATAAATTCATCCAGATTGGGCACTTATTTACTAAGAATGAAAGCTGTTCGGAATATCCACCAAAAATCAATTAAAATACTTTTTTTTTTTTTGTTGAAGCTGTCGTTTTATTTGAAACCAGATATTTTACTCCACATTGTTGACCACCCTCAAACATTTGGTCATTTTCAAGAGGATTTGTATGCAAGCTTTTAAGTACACATTAACTGATCATATATGATGCTAAATTGAAGAACCAAATGTGATCCTATTTACATAGTCACTATTTAGGCTCTTCCCATTCACTGGTGTAGTGTGGGTGTACTTAATTTTGAATCTGGACATACTTTGGCACACTGTTGTATGATAAGCTGTAATAGTATGGTTAATAGTCAGTTGGGATGCTAATGTTCTTGAAGTACTCTCTCATGTTCGGTTCTTTATTGTGAAATAAACTACATTCTGTTAATTTTATACATATGAACATACGTACTTGAAAATATCGAACTAAAAATTGACCAAAAGTGTGGTGTAAAACGTTTATTGTGTAAAAAAAACTCTTTTAATACTTAGCACCATCACGTGAGACAATGTCACAATAATTTGGATTCAAGGATTATTATATTCATACTGTGCATCTCTTGTAATGAGAAATAATACTTCTTTGTAGTCAAATTATCTGTTTGTTTAAAAACCTACGTAATCACTTTGGAATCATCCACAATTCCACAGGCAACAAAGGTATTACTTGGAGCCCATGCACTCCTGGCAAATGGATATGTGATGTCTCGTGCGGGGGCCTCGCAAATAGCTTTGCTTGCTCACACTTACAATGTGCCAGTCTTGGTTTGCTGTGAAACTCACAAATTTAGTGAAAGAGTGCAGACTGATTCCTTTGTCTACAATGAACTTGGTAAGTAGGCATAAATCACAACTGTAAGTAAAAATAGTTAGATATCTTTATTGTATTGTATAAAATATTTAGCAGTGTTAAATAGTTTACCAAATTCATGTTTCAAATGGTGATGAAGAACACAATTAAGTTTCATGTAATTGTTTGTGTGTGAATGGGGACCTCGAGAAGCATATTAGGTCTAGCCACTGGTGATTTGTATGCAAATCAGAGTCTTGTTTAGCCACCAAGTGAGGTGGCAGAGAGGTTAAGACACTCGACTCAACAGTAGTAAAGATCAGGGTTAAAGTCCACATACAGCAGATTTAGGATTTTAGCAATTTCTGTAAATCACTTCAGACAAATGCAGGGATGATTCCTTTGACCAGGACAGAGCCGATTTATTTCCCTGTCCAAGCTTTAGTTCCATTCCTAATTACCTCATTTTGACAGAATCTTAATCAGGGAAAAGTTTTCATTTGTTCTTTAAGGCCGTCATTATGACTTCGACTGCAGTCATAACTGTGTTGTAGGGTCAACTAAAACTCATATTTGGGGCAACACTGTGTAAGAAGTAGTGTGTTTGAAAATATTCATTGGCCCTGTCTGTGAACTTTAAGGTTTCCCCAGTTAAAAGATGTTTCAATAACTTCTGGGACTGCAGATAGGTAAATTTGTCAGAAAGTGTCAACATTTTGAAAGGTAAACCCCCACACCTCACCTCCTCCCTGCTGCCACCCCTAATTTTCAAAAATGGTAGAGATTCCGGGATGGTCCATTTCAGCAAGAACACTTGCTATTGGCTGGATCCGACTGATGTTAGCGAGAATGCATAGTGCAACACAGCTGTGGGTTTGCATGGCAAATGCACCAAACCGCAGCCACTGGGGCGTGTTATTCATTCATTTTCCTGTTGATTAAATTTAATAAAGATTTGAATAAATCAAATCAAGTGGCTTGACAGATGTATTGCACCTTAGGACCAAATAAACCATATTTAAGATGGGAAAATAAATCACTTGTTTGATGAAGGAGCAGATGGTAATGCAGCCTTTTCCAGATTTCTCTTTATCATTTACCAGATGAAGATATAATTCTTAGCTCCTTCCTTCTTGTGGCACATTTCATTCTGGCTTCCAACTTAGTGTCTTAATTCGGATTCCTAATCGTGTTCTTACAAAAAGAGCAACGACTGTGTCGTGAACCTCAGGTAACTTTTGTTTAAAGATATAGTGCATTTTACAGCCTTTTTTATGTTAGCACACTTGTTTGCATGAAAAGCAATAAATTCTGCTGCAAAGTTCAACACTTTATTTTTCCATGCTGGCATTGGATGAGAAACATCCCCACAAGATATAATTGTATTCGCTCTGTATTATGCTTTCGTACTTTACTTTTTGTTGCTGGAAAAACCAATGATTTATCAGTGTCTTGACATTGTAATGCGATATAGCCTCCAATGTATTTCAGCACATCTGGGAGAACATGAGAGATTAGAGTTGTCGCAAACTGTTCCCACATCTCTTAATAAGATTTTTTCAACTTTCGCAGTTTCTGGTATTTCTTATACTTCTGATGCATCAGCATCATTTCCCACAGTGTCCACGTAGTATAGTGGTTTAGACACACTCATCATATGCTGAAGGTTGTGTGATTCAATCTCATCAGGTGCTTTTTCATTTTTATATGCATAACTTTTATCATTATTATATTGATTTAAACATATTTTTTTATTTGCTCTTTTTCATTTGGAATCTTTGTCCATACTTTTTATGTATTAACTTTGATTTAATTTCTACCATTTTATCATTTTACACTGCTGGAAAACAAAACTTAGTACACCTGGCAAGACAACATCGATGCGCTGATGGCATATGCCACTTGGGAGATAGTAGGTGTACTGATAATGGTTTTAACATCATCCATCAACAGACAGAATAGTGGCATAATTACCAAAGTGGCATTTGTGTCTGCTCTTTAATAGGAATGCTCATAGCGAGAAGGTTCAGTGTGATGCAAACGTGGAGCAAGCAAGCAACCATGCCACAGAGACGCACTTGTGCTTTCTAGAGCCAACTGAGTGAGTTTGAAAGGAGTTAAATTGTGGCCTTCTGAGTGGTGAGACAGACGTTTCGGAGCACCGCACAAGTTGGACATAGTGTATCAGCTGTGGAACGATGCTGGTATCGGTGGTCATGTGGACATTTTCACCTGTAGAAATAGTACTGTGTGTCTGCACAGCACGGGCGCCCACCAGTATCGTCATATTGTGAAGGGCAGCGGTGGCAGATCATACAGCTACCACAGCACAGATGGGAGGGCTTGTGAGACCAGACATGTCAACATGAACTGTTGTGAACCAGATATTAGTAGTGGGACTACAGGCGTGCACAATCTTCTGCTCATCACAGCATAGACATGCACTGCTTGACTGGTGCTGTCAGAGGATCACTCTGAAGATGGAATGGTGCGCCACAGTCTTCATCGATGAAAGCAGATTCTGCCTGGCCACAAGAGATGGACTTCAGTGCATATACCTGGTGAATGTTGTCTCGTAGAGTGCATTGATCCAAAACTTACTGGCCCCACCCCAAGCTTATTGTCTGAGGTGTGATAAGCTACAAACTTTGGTGTTTCTGGAGGGGATGGTGACCAGGGCTGGGTATGAGCAGAATGTTATTAGACCTGTTCTTTTGCCATTCTTGCAATAGGAAGGTGATGGGCTGTTCCAGTATTCTCTGCAAGATGTGCAGCAACTTCCTTGGCCAGCATGACCTCTGGACTTGTCCCCAATTGAGCATGTGTGGAACATGATGGTGGGACAAGAAGTAACTCTTCAACCGACAACTCTTACAGAACTATGTCAAGACGTCAAGCATGCTCAGCAATAAATCTTAAATGAATTGGAAGCCTCTAAAAGGAAATACTATTTTTTTTTCTTGGCCGTGTATAGTTTTGCCCATTTTATTGTATTCATTATTCCTATTCCTCGTGTTGCATGAATTTAGTTTTATTAATAACTGTATTCTTTTATTTAAACCTTAATCTCTGTTATTTTGTCCATAGTGCAGCAAGAATTCGTGTTTTAAATGTTTGTATGATGACTACTGTCAAAAAACATGTGCATCTTGTAACGAAAAATGTGTTGTCAATACCATTGCATAGCTAATACAAATAGATTATTTTGTTTTGTACCCGATAGATTGGTATTTTCAAATGCTTATTAAATACCAGTATTGTGATAGATAAATACAAGTAATTAAAAATCACATCACAAAAGTTTCAGATAAGAAAAGGATGAGAGGAAGAAGAAATGAGAACAAAAAAAAAGTTAATATGATGATTAAAATGATGCAGCAAAGCATTAGAAATAAAAATTATTTTTATAGCAATTAACTAAATAACAAGAATGATCAAAGTTATTCCAGTAAAGATGTAAAAGTAAAAATGTAGTATCATATGTAGGGATTTGAACCCACAACCTTCAGCATGTCAGGAACACTACGCTATGCCACTGGTTTTGGTAAAGGCATTATTTTTAAGTTTCTGCCACATGACGTGAAAACGTCCATGCATTTGCATCAAACTATTCATTCACATTTCAAGAGCTCATCTTTGAATTTTTCATCTTTTGAGCAACACTAATGCCCTGCACCATGGTGCAGTTGCAGTAACCCATGCTCATATTGACACAAAAAGAGTTATTTTCCTTGGAGGCACATCACAATTTCCATGTTCTACTGAATGCACAGATACTCTACATGACACCACATTGCAGAAGGAAGTGTGGGAAATTTTTGCTTGCCAGGGGCTAGAATGGCCTACTTCCTTCTTTATGTAGGGTTTTCTAGAAATGTTGCGACAAACTTCGGGGTAAGTGGGGCACATCATAAAGATTGAGAATTGCGTAGCAACCTATGGTTCAAAACGGCTGGGGTAGGTGGTAGCAGAGGTCAGAGACCAAAAAGGAAACAAAAGCATGCTTCATTTGAAACATCTTTTATACCTAATGAGTACACACTGTGTATGATATGAACACATCTCTAATATTCCAACAGGTGCTCAAAGTTAGCACCATCAGTCGGTACGCATGCCTGACAAGTTGAAACACACCAGGAGTGTATTCCAACAGGCGCTCAAAGTTAGCACCATCAGTCGCTACCCATGCCTGACACGTTGACACACTCCAGGAGTTTCTTTAATTGTAGCAGCTGCGCAGACAATTCTTGCGACATGATCCATTTTAGACTCCACAGGATCATGATACAAGAGATTTCACGGCTCCCCACAGAAAGAAATCAGGGCTCAGTACACCCAGTGAGCATTGGGGCCAGGGAACTGGTCCACCACACCCAATCCATCGAAACGGGAATGATTTGTTCAAATGCACACACAGCCAGTCCAAAATGAGCAGGTATCCCATCACAATGGAACCACATTTTTTATCCATATTTGTTGGAACATCTTCAAGCAAGTGGTGTTCCCATCCAGTGCTCTTGTCTACAGCACCATCTAGCAGTGTATGATGACTTTTGCAGCTGTGGGCTGCCGTGCAATTCTCAATCCTTATTATGTACCCCACCTCCCGTAGAAGTTTGTCACAACACTTCTGGGACACCATGTATGAGTATACATACCTTAGGGGGTACTAGTTGAAATATCAGTGTTCTTTTGACGAGTTTATCCAGCCATATACCCAAAAGTTACTTAAACGACTTTGTTGTCTCCTAGTGGCTTCATGAACATTTGATGAAACCTTCTGTTTCTGTGACACTGGTTTTCAACCTTCATAACATCTTAAGCTTCGTAAAGTTGCTTAGTCACCTTTCTTATTCCCTTCTTTTTCACATGATGCCAATGGTATTATTTATTTGTATATAGTATTAAGTATGTAGTAACAATAACACCATCAGCTGCATTTACTGATGTTGTTTATAGGAAGCTGGTTTCAACATTACAATACACCATCTTCAGGTCACTCTATAATCATTTTTCACCATACTTTATGTTGAAGGTCGGGGGGGGGGGGGGGGGGGGGAGGATTACAACAGTGTCCACAGAACTATGTAGGAGATCAGGGGAACGGGGGGTGGCGGGCATAATTCCATTCCAAGCTTTGCTAAACACCATGTGTCAGAAAATTGTCTCTGATCCGTCAGTTGTCAAGTGAGGGATTACCTGGTTATGCGCTACCCATTCCACGAGTACCTCACAAACTACGTAGTGTTTATATTGCTTATGCCCTCCATGTGGAATACTGATACTTATATACTTATTACCAATCTAGAAGGGTAATTATAATGTTCTAGCTGATCAGTGTGCATTAAAAAAAAATTAAATTTCAGCATATCACATATTTTAACTTCCATTTGCGAACCTAAAATTTTATGTTAGTGCTTTAATTCAGGAATAATTCTTAGGAACCTTATACTCTCCCTCCCCCTTTTTTCTCATCTAAGAAAGAGTGCTTTACAATCAGTAACAGTATAAACTAATGTAAGTTACTCATTATGCTTAACTACTCTAGCATCCGTTGCCAAGAAAAGATGACAGTTAAAACTGGGATGAAACAATGTCTGCTTGACAAAGACATGACTCTCTCTCTCTCTCTATCTATCTATCTATCTATCTATCTCTATCTGGTGTTTTTTTAAATATTTCCCAGTTTTACTGGGTGTCTATGGCCCTGGACAAGTGGGATAAATTCACAAATTTTTTATTGTTTTAGATTTCAGTCAAATATTTGTAATTTTTACTGATAAGAACTGATTCCCTAACAAAGAATTTGACTTTAGCCCACTGCTGCAGAGTAATACTGCAGCAATAAAATATAAACTATAGAAAAATACCAAAATAAAACTTAATTGCAAAGAGATGATGTCATTTACAACAACAAAGCACAATGTACACACAAGCGTCTCCCGACAGCAAAAAGTGTCAAGGGCTTTAGGACGAAAACTGTGCAATACTTCATAACAGAAAATTGCTTTCGATGAACATGACATCACAACTGTTTACATTTGTTTTGTTTGATCGGTAGCTAGCGGGCTCATGCACATGTGCAGAGCTGAAGTTACATATAATCAGTGCCCTCTACTGCTCATGGCTACTGGAAGTGTGACTGCTAGCTACATAAGCAGTAGCAGCAAGCAGCCAGATTCTAGCCAGAAAAACTTTCCTAGTGCACCCAAGCTGCCAGATCTGCACATGCAGAGAGTAGACTAAGTTGTTGTGGTGGGGAGGGGGATAGCCTTTACGTTACTCAAGTTTACGTTTAGAGATTTTGCTGTTTTCTCTGTGTTAATCGCTCTCACATCAAGTGGGAGGGTGGGGGGATTGTATGAATTTCTATGGCTGGGAGCTATCAACTGAATTAAAATACGTTCACATTATTACAGAAGACTGAAATATATTATAATTTTCAGTCTTCTTATTTTATTTCCACATTGTTGGCAATCAAGCATTGATTGTCTTGCAGAATAATGAAGTTATTTTTGTTGAGTTGCTAAAGCAATTAATCTTTCCTGCAGAGGCAGCCAACTTATTTGAAACTAAAGTGTTTCATTCAGCACCATTTGCTAGTTTCAACTGTTTGGTGAATTTCAAATGAACATTTTCATCTTCTGGCACAAATGGCATAACCTCAAAAAGAACAAAAATGAGATTATGCAGTAGGTGTACTCCAAGAAAATTGGCATCCCAGAAAACGTACTGAAAAGCTTATTTTCGGGTATGGGCCTAATTCATTGTGAATCTGGACATACGAATGCTCACTTAACGCTGAATTATGCATTTTAGTATGGTTTACGAAATTCCGATGCTCTAGGAGTATTCTGATGTTTCTTTTATGATCTACATCTACATCCATACTCCGCAAGCCACCTGACTGTGTGTGGCGGAGGGTACCTTGAGTATGTCTATCAGTTCTCCCTTCTATTCCAGTCTTGTATTGTTTGTGGAAAGAAGGAATGTCGATATGCTTCTGTGTGGGCTCTAATCTCTCTGATTTTATCTTCATGGTCTCTTCGCGAGATATACGTAGGAGGGAGCAATATACTGCTTGACTCTTCGGTGAAGGTATGTTCTCGAAACTTTAACAAAAACCCATACCGAGCTACTGAGCGTCTCTCCTGCAGAGTCCTCCACTGGAGTTTATCTATCATCTCCGTAACGCTCTCGCGATTACTAAATGATCCTGTAACGAAGCGCGCTGCTTTCCGTTGGATCTTCTCTATCTCTTCTATCAACCCTATCTGGTATGGATCCCACACTGCTGAGCAGTATTCAAGCAGTGGGCGAACAAGCGTACTGTAACCTATTTCCTTTGTTTTCGGATTGCATTTCCTTAGGATTCTTCCAATGGATCTCAGTCTGGCATCTGCTTTACCAACGATAAACTTTATATGATCATTCCATTTTAAATCACTCGTAGTGTGTACTCCCAGATAATTTATGGAATTAACTGCTTCCAGTTGTTGACCTGTAATGTAAGAAAAAAAAATGGTTCAAATGGCTCTGAGCACTATGGGACTTAACATCGATGGCCATCAGTCCCCTAGAACTTAGAACTACTTAAACCTAACTAACCTAAGGACATCACACAACACCCAGCCATCACGAGGCAGAGAAAATCCCTGACCCCGCCGGGAATCGAACCCGGGAACCCGGGCGTGGGAAGCGAGAACGCTACCGCACGACCACGAGATACGGGCTGTAATGTAAGACCTCTTAACGCTATAGACATATGAACACATGCAAATGTTTACTTGAAGATGCTAAACATGTAGGGTCAGTAATATTGAATAAAATATTTTGTCTCAAATATGTTGACAGCTTTAGCAGAATTTTACAAATCAGCCTTCTGTCACAAGATGTGCTTCAGAACTTGTCTTGTACCTCCACTAGACTTGATGTTATTTTTCAATTTGTGTTGTTTTGTCTTAATTTTACAGAATGCCATTCTTCAGTAATTTACAACTGGTAGCACACCATGTTTTCTTATTGTAACTCCCCACAAGACCTTATATTTACTCATTGGGTAGATTATAAACAGCCAGTTATAGTTTCTTGGTTTCACAAACAACAGATAAGTGTGTTAATTTTATATACTGTTTGAAAAAGTCATGAAAAACTAATTGTTTGTACTTCTGGCATATGCAAACAACTGGGGATGGATTTTTTATTAGATTTTTGCTGCACTGTATGGATGTAAACCTGATTGGAAATGCTACGTAAGAGTATTGCAGAGTACAATTAAAAAAAAAAAAATGTTAAAGTCACCACACAGCAAAATATTAAGGTACTTTGAGTTGTAGAGTCTAGTTTTGAAACAAATATTATTCCAAGGACTGTTTTCTTATTTTTGATTCCTTATGGGGATAGGCTATGAAAAAACAATTGCCTTAAGTACATTAACCTCGTATGCCCCCCCTCCCCCCCGAGCAACGTACTGCACATGCTCATGTGATGCCCCACTACTGACAAAATTCCAAACAGAAATGCGACTGATGAAGGCGTATGCACAGAGCAAACACTAAGCACAAGTTTCCTGTGTCACAGTAGCTGCACATGCACAGTAATGCCTGTTTTCTGGTGCACTCTGGCAACTATTCCAACAATCCTATTTCCAATAGTTCACGGGAAAATATTTCAAATGATGGGTTTGAGAAGCATTATATTGTGAATTACATTATGTGTGGGAATTTGTGATGAATTTCTTAAATCAAAGAGCATTTGACTGACATTCAAAACTTAACACTTTGAGCACCAGCCACTTAGAAAATTTTTAGGCCCAGAAGACCAGCCATTTATGTTGTTAATTAAAATTTCACTGGCACATTTGTGTTTGATGTATCTGAAGGGGTAACACACATTACCTAACAGTGATGCTTCTATTGGCTTACTGCATCAAATGATGAGCTGTGATGGGCTGACAAAAGTGCATCACCATATCAATTTCGATGCTTTGGAAACTAAAGTGCTGTATATGCTGGAATTCGCGCCCATACTTTTGTAATAAGAAAATATGCAGTGTACATGTTGCTGCACATCTAGTCTCCTAAAGCGCCAGAAAAAGGATTGATAAGTTTGCAGCTCCAAGGGAAAGAGTACTATCACTTAACAAGGAAAAGTTTATTTCCACCCAGGAAACTGGGAAATCTGGGACTTTCATACACTCTATTTTACTAAACATCTTGTTAGATAATTGCCTGTGGTATATCAGCTGTCAAGTGAGAGGTTGCCCACTAACCATTCAACCAGCAGTTCAGAATGTAGGAAAACGACCCCCCTTGGGGGGGGGGGGGGGTTGATTGTCTAAGAGTAGTGCCTACAGCTACTAACCAGCAGTAATAAAATAGCCAGCTGTTAATCGTGGGAACCATGTGTTGGAGGTGCCTCCAAAGCATCAGCAGCTTGTTGCCCAGACCAGCTCACTGTTGAGCCTAGTGTACTTCAGGTTCTCAGCCTATGTGGAATAGGATACGAGAGACTTTATATTACACTGGCATGCTCACTTACCCGGCCCATTTGCTTCTGAAACAAGGGAACCATACCAGGGATAGGAGAAGTCTGAGGGGCCAGCAACTTACCTCTGATCCAGTTGGCTTTCACTATCCATTATTTCAGCCACACAGGTCTTCATCGACCACTGTGTGAACAATGCACGACAGGTGGCCTAGTGTCTTTCATGTAAAATCTTGAGACAGGATTTTCCTTCAAGAGGCAAAATACTCAATACTGCTGACAACACTATCATAGTTGTCATAACTATTGCTTTGTAAAATAAAGGAAAAACACACAGGGCCCACGGGCTGGTGCATTTGGATGTACTTCTACCTTCTATGAGAGAGAGAGAGAGAGAGAGAGAGAGAGAGAGAGAGAGAGAGAGAGAGAGAGAAAGCTAGTATAAAATAGTTTTCTGCTGCTGTTTCCATGCACCACTCATCAGTCAGATATAGGTGAGCAGTTGCCTTTCCTTTCTTTTACGCAATATTCCATCCAGGAATCTCTGTTGTTATATCTATTAGTTCCTTCCTCAGGAAAGAGACAGGATAGGTTGGGGAATGTTAAAAAAGGAAGGACATGTCATTCAGACCCCAGGATGTGAGGGACCCACAGACAGTCTGAGGTTTAGGCTAAGGAAACATTAAATATGTAAAAGAACAAAGGGTAACTTGGACTGCTGAAAGTATAACTATATTGAGAAAAAAGGTTACAGAAGGTAAGGGATTTCTGTACAGAGATAAGAGGTGCTGAATGAATGTGCAGAAAATAACAGATAAGAGAACATCAGGTAACTGTAGTGTAAAGATTACTGAAATGGAAATGGTAAAAGACAGCTAAACACAGAATAGTAGTAGTCAGATAAAAAATTGTTAATATGTGAGAGAGGAGAAAAATCACCAAAGTGAGGGAAATAATGGAAATGATCGTATGGCATTGTTGGCCAGGAGCCCCCATTCGGGGAAGTTCGGGTGCTGTATTGCAAGTCCTTTTTAGGCGACGCCCCATCGGCGACTTGCGAGTCAATAATGATGATGGATACACAACACCCAGTCCCCTGCTGGGAATCGAACCCGGGTCCCCTGCGTGGTAGGTGATCATACTACTGCTACGCTACAGAGGCAGACACCAAATTGAGGAAGAAGGTAGCCAGACAAAGAAACAGAATGATATGGAAAGAGATAATTAAACAATAAGATTACATCCAAATAGGGGAAAGGGTTTCATTGGTAATGAGGCAAAAAGACATCCTATGTACAAAAAAAAAAGCCCTGAAGGCAAAAATATGGATTGCCAAATAATCTAAGGTGAAGAGGTAATTTACACAACCTATTAGCCACTGACTGACTCAGGACTGAAGACCACAAGAACAACAACATTGGCCACTGAAATAATGTGCAGAAAATTGAAACGAGATAGTTGTTAAATGTACTATAAATGTAACTGAAAAACCAATGCACTGCTCTGCAAAACTTAATGATGAAATAGATAAAGTAACAGAACATATTAAAAACTTGGTGGAAATGAATGAAAGCATGGGAGCATGCTGCCATAGGTCTCCCAGTCACGCGCAGAAAGTTGGATGTCACATAGCATGAAATCAACTTGACTGTAGCGCCTAATGGTGCTTGCCCCATAACATGAGGCACTTGAAGTAATGACAAGAGACAGTGTTTGTCAACCACCATGAACTTGTGGTGCACTTCGGTAATCTTCTTCGTTACAACATGGCCCAGAAATAGCATCTGGACTACTTCACGTGGGGAAGAATCCTGGGGAGACTGGAAGCAAAATGAAGTGTTGTGAGTGTAGCCCAGAAGTTTTGTATTGCTTGCAGCATTGTTTCATATGTAAAAAGTAAGTTGACAACGACAGGCACTGCTGCCTGAAGGAGAACAGGTGGTCAACTATGGCAGCAGATTATTGCTACATTGTGAAACAGGCAAGAAGGCACCCAAGTCAAACAATGGGTAAAATTGCAATCACATGCAACAGAACTGCAAGACATACAATCGCACATGTCACTGTGGCGCAGCTACCGCATCGATATGGTCTCTTTGCCCGGTGATCGGTACATTTTGCTCCATTGACATCCCCACATGGGCGGCTGGTTTCTGAGCATGCCAAAGGCATAGGAACTGGGCCAGTGAGGAGTGGGGTCACATGCTCTTCTCAGATGAGAGCAGATTCAATCTGAGTAGTGAATCAGGATTTATCCTCATATGGTAAGAGGCGGAAGCACCCAGGAATGTTGTTGCATTGTTAACATGATTTCTTTTTGCTGAGCCAGTTTTATTGTTTGGGGAGGTGTAATGTTGCGGGGTGTACAAACCTCTAAATCTTTGAAAACATTGTACTCACTTTTTAACATTTTTGCAACAGTTTACTCCTTCCCCATGTCGGTCTTTTCAGGTGTGCATGCGGCCCTTGTGGGTAACAATGCATGACCACTTCAAACAGAGCTGGTGGAACTACTCTTGAAATGAGGATATTCAACAAATTGACTGGCCTGCCAATTCCCTCAACTGAATTGCCCTCAAGTGCTTGTGAGATGCTATGGGGTGTGTTGCAGTGTGTCCACATGCACAGATAACCAGTGAACAGTTGTCAACTGTACTGGTGGAAGAGTGGAGTGTTCCACTACAGGAACTCAGCATGCGAGCTGCATTGCTGTCTATTGTGATCATACACACTATTAAGAATCACATTGTGCCTATCGTAATGTCCAGGGAACCACCATAAATCGTGATGACTTCAGTATAATCACTGCGTTTTATTAAAGCATCATTTCTGTTCGTCTCACTGCATATTTCTTTAAGTTATCTTCTGTACTACACTTAGCATTTTGTCCTGTGTGCAGACCAAATTTCATTGGGTTATGTTACTTGTCAGGGACACATCATGTGAGAGTTTGGGTCAATAGTGTAAGTCTCCAAGGAAATGAGAGAAGATTGCTAAATGCAGAAAGACAGAAGCCACACAAGAATAATTGGTCTAGGAACAAGGAAACACAACCACAGAACAAAGAGGAAAGACTGTTGAAGAATGAAAGTGGACAGCAAAGAAAAAATAATTGCTTAACAATGAAAAAAGTACACCAGATAAAGAAAAAGATATTGCTGGTGTAAGTTTATGGAAGTAAGCCATCTGTACATTTGAGGTCTTTGGGTTATGTATATAGGGTGGGCCATTGATCATGACCGGGCCAAATATCTCACGAAATAAGTGTCAAACAAAAAAACTACAAAGAACGAAACTTGTCTAGCTTGAAGGGGGAAATCAGATCGCGCTATGATTGGCCCGCTAGATGGCGCTGCCTTAGGTCAAACTGATATCAACTGCGTTTTTAAAAAAAATAGGAACTCCCATTTTTTATTACATATTCGTGTAGTACGTAAAGAAATATGAATGTTATAGTGGGACCATTTATTTCGCTTTGTGATAGATGGCACTGTAATAGTCACAAACATATGGCTCACAATTTTAGAGGAACAGTTGGTAACAGGTAGGTTTTTTTAATTAAAATACAGAATGTAGGTACGTTTGAACATTTTATTTTGGTTGTTCCAATGTGATACATGTACCTTTGTAAACTTATCATTTCTGAGAACGCATGCTGTTACAGTGTGATTACCTGTAAATACCGCATCAATGCAATAAATGCTCAAAATGATGTCCGTCAACCTCAATGCATTTGGCAATACGTGTAACGACATTCCTCTCAACAGCGAGTAGTTCGCCTTAAGTAGTGTTCGCACACGCATTGACAATGCGCTGACGCATGTTGTCAGGCGTTGTCCTTAATGTTCGCACATGCATTGACAATGCGCTGACACATGTTGTCACGATAGCAAATATCCTTCAACTTCCCCCACAGAAAGAAATCCGGGGACGTCAGATCCAGCGAACATGCGGGCCATGAGAGCTTTGGCAACCAATCCAGCTGTCATGAAATACGCTATTCAATACCGCTTCAACTGCACGCGAGTTATGTGCTGGACATCCATCACATTGGAAGTACATTGCCATTCTGTCATGCAATGAAACATCTTTTAGTAACATCGGTATAACATTACGTAGGAAATCGGCATACGTTGCACTATTTAGATTGCCATTGATAAAATGGGGGCTAATTATCCTTCCTCCCATAATGCAATGCCATACCATACATTAACACACCAAGGTCGCTGATGTTCCACTTGTCGCAGCCATCGTGGATTTTCTGTTGCCCAATAGTGCATATTATGCCGGTTTACGTTACCACTGTTGGTGAATGACGCTTCATCGCTAAATAGAATGCATGTAGAAAATCTGTCATCATCCCGTAATTTCTCTTGTGCCCAGTGTCAGAACTGTACACAACGTTCAAAGTCGTCGCCATGCAATTCATGGTGCATAGAAATAGAGTACGGGTGCAATCGATGTTGATGTAGCATTCTCAACACCGACATTTTTGAGATTTCTGATTCTCGCGCAGTTTGTCTGCTACTGATGTGCGGATTAGCCGTGACAGCAGCTAAAACACTTACTTGGGCATCATCATTTGTTGCAGGTCATGGTTGACGTTTCACACATGGCTGAACACTTCCTGTTTCCATAAATAACGTAACTATCCGGCGAACGGTCCGAACACTTCGATGATGTTGTCCAGGATAGCCAGCAGCAAACATAGCACACGCCCATTGGGCATTTTGATCACAATAGCCATATATCAACACGATATCGACCTTTTCCGTAATTGGTAAACGGTCCATTTTAACATGGGTAATGTATCACGAAGCAAATACCATCTGCACTGGCGGAATGTTACGTGATACCACGTACTTGTACGTTTGTGACTATTACAGCGCCATCTATCACAAAACGCAAAAAGTGGTCCAACTAAAACATTCATATTTCTTTACGTACTACACAAATATGTAATAAAAAATGGAGGTTCCTATTTAGAAAACCGCAGTTGATATCCGTTTGACCTATGGAAGCACCATCTAGTGGACCAACCATAGCGCCATCTGGTTTCCCTCTTCAACCTTGACGAGTTTCGTTCTTTGTAGTTTTTTTGTTTGATGCTTATTTAGTGAGATATTTGGTGCGGTCACTGTCAATGGACCACCCTGTAGAGTTGAGTCAAGACTAGTGGATCAAACGGAATAATGTGGTTGTTGGAAGTTAGAAAAGTAGCTGGAGTGCTAAGTATGTAAGAAGGAGAAAAAGCACAGGTGTGTGTTAATCATTTGTCATCAGAAATAAATGTTTAGTGAAATAAAAAGATTTGATAAACTGTTGGTTTCTAAATGTTTGTGGCTCACATAATCCAAGTCTAATGAGTGACTCGGTATATGACTGTACAGTTTCTGCTTCCCTGCACTGATATCTTAAAAAGTGGCAACAGGTGATGAGGACAATCTTCAGTTGAGAAGAGTGTGGGGGAGAATAAACCTAAACCATAAGTCTAAAAGTAAAAGTAAAAGTGATGGTTAAGAGACTAGCTTACATGCCAACCTTCGGCATAAAAGAACGCCTTGTGGAGAGGCGAGGAGGAACCACACAACCTATGAAGGAAGTATTCAATGGACTGTGAAGTCAAGTGATAACTACTGCAAATTACTCCTTATGGCTGAAAAATGGAAGTAATTATCAAGATAAATAGAGATCATGATAACAGCAAAATGAACAAGGTACATGTTATGTGTCGACAGAGGTGCCGACACAGTGTTATTTTGAGGGGGCCGATATGCACGCTATAAGCTCACCCAGAATATCGTGAAGTCTGAAACAGGATGCTCAATGAATGCTAATAATAAAAGTACGTTGCTTTGGGAATATTTAACTTTAATCCATCCTTTTGGGTATAAATCGTTTATGGTGAATACAAGTAAGACTCTCTCCAGATTGGTTAACTGCGCCTTGCTAGGTCGTAGCTATGGACTTAGCTGAAGGCTATTCTAACTGTCTCTTGGCAAATGAGAGGAAGGCTTCGTACGTCTAGTCGCTAGCAATGTTGTCCGTACAACTGGGGCGAGTGCTAGTCCGTCTTTCTAGACCTGCCATGTGGTGGTGCTAGGTCTGCAAGTACTGACAGTGGCGACACGCGGGTCCGACATGTACTAATGGACCGCGGCCGATTTAAGCTACCACCTAGCAAGTGTGGTGTCTGGCAGTGACACCACATTCCGCCCCCGCAAATCGGCGAACGGTCGTGTTATAAGGCTTCCGCCCGCCGTGGGGAGGGCCCCATGTTGACGTAGGCGATGAGGTGGGGAGCCTAACAACAGGCGAGGCTGTGCCACCCGCACCCGGCCATTCGGTCCGAGGGGAGCTAGGAAACGCCTGGAAACCTACTCCAGGGTGCACGTCAACATGCGGCGTATGCGCCCGTAATGAGACAGGAGTGGCCGAAGGCTCGACCTCCATTGCGGCGGGGTATCCGACGCGCGATGACGCCATGGGGTCCGGAGAGGGCAAGAGTTCCATGGCGGAGGACACCTGGTCACGGGAAGCGATCGGCGGCGCGTGACCCAGGGAGGCGGTTGGCGGCTGCAGCGAAGCGTCCACTGTGGGCGTCGCCGGCGGCGGCTGCGGCGGCAGCGCGACGCCATGGGGCAGAATGTAAGGCATCGTCGGTAACACCTGGGGATGAGGCGAGCCAGTAGATGGGTCCCCAGGGCGCTGACCGGATGGCTCCGTCGCTGAAAGCAGACGGGGAGCGGCAGAACCCAGGCGACGACAGAGGCGCAGCTGATTGAGATGCTGACGCACCGCACCAGAGGCCCCCGTAACCAAATACATCGCGCGGCCGAGGCAGCGAAGAATGCGCCCTGCGAGCCAACGCCGTGAACCGCGATAGTTGCGATAGAATACCACGTCGCCAGGAGCAAAAGCAGGAGTCTGCCGCTGCACAGGAACCTGATGCGGCGGATGCAGCAAAGACATCAAGGTTCGATGAGGACGACCGTGAAGCAACTCAGCCGGCGAGCGACCATCGCGGGGCTGAGAGCGATACGAAGACAAAAAGAGCAACAACGCGTCCTCCCGAGAATGCGACTCTCTCAACTTCAACATCTGTGACTTAAAAGTCCGGACCAATCGTTCAGCGGCACCGTTTGACTGAGGCGAAAACGGCGCGGACGTCAGATGGTGAATACCATTGGCCTTGCAGAATGACTGAAATTCTGCGGACATGAATTGTGGGCCATTGTCGGAAACAATAGTCTGTGGAAGACCTTCAATGCAAAAGATAGCAGACAACGCTTGGATGGTGGCAGATGACGTCGTGGAAGACATCCGGACAACAAAAGGAAAATTACTGAAGGAATCGACAACAACCAACCATCGAGCATTCCAGAATGGACCAGCAAAATCGATATGTAAGCGTTGCCAAGGGGAAGTGGCTTTCGGCCATGCAAAGAATTTCCGCGGCGGTGCGGATTGTTGTTCGGCACACGCCATGCAACAAGAGCACATATTCGTAATCGCAGCATTGATTCCGAACCAAGTACAGTGCCGACGAGCAAGTTGTTTCGTACGCACTATACCCCAATGTCCTTGGTGGAGAAGCTGTAAGACAGAGGACTGTAACGAACGTCGGACCACGACCCTAGACTGATCATTATCAGAACGCAACAACAAAACACCACGTCGTACAAAAAGTCTCTCCTTGTGAGCAAAAAATCTGCGAACCAACGGATCCGCGATCCGTGACTTTGACAAGGGCCATTGCGTAGCAACAAAACGCAAAACGGTAGCCAGGACAGGGTCAGCAGCTGTGTCTGTAGCTACACGACGAAAATCAATCGGAAACGATTCGACCACGTCATCGGTTTCCGCATCAATGAACATGCAAGCAAGTTCGGAAGAATCGAATGCTGTATCCTCAGCAACTGGCAAACGGGACAACGCATCTGCGTTTCCGTGCTTAGCAGTGGACCGATACAAGATATCGTAGCGGTACTGCGAGAGGAAAATAGACCAGCGAATGAATTTCTGCGCTGTACGTGGAGGTACAGGCTTGTGCGGACGAAAAAGCGATGTCAAAGGTTTGTGGTCTGTGATGATGGTAAAGTGACGACCATACAAGAAATCGTGAAACTTCGTAACACCAAACACGAGAGCCAAAGCTTCTTTCTCTATCTGGGAATAATTTCTTTGCGCTGACGAGAGCAATTTGGACGCAAAGGCAATAGGGCGATCATGCGAACCATCTTTGTGCGCAAGCACAGCACCGATCCCGAAATCCGAGGCATCTACCATCAACAAAAGGGGTTTCTGGGGATCGAATGGCGTAAGGCAAGTATTTGAAAGCAACGCCGATTTCAATTGGCGAAAGGCGCGTTCGCATTCCGTCGACCAGACGAACGAAACACCTTTACTGCGTAAGCGATGAAGCGGAGCTGAAATGGAAGAGGCATGCGGAATAAAGTTATGGTAGTAATTTATTTTTCCCAACACACTCTGTAGCTGCTTCAAATTCTGAGGCGAAGGCAAGTCCTGTATGGCACGGAGGTGCTCCGGACTCGGATGTATGCCTCGAGCATTGATTACATGTCCCAGATATGGCAAGTCACGAGCAAAAAACACACATTTGTCCTTCCTCAAACGAAGACCATTCTGTCGCAAGACCTGAAATAATGTTCGGAGATTTTGTAAATGTTCCGCTTCTGTCTTTCCGGAGATCACTATGTCGTCCAGATAGTTTGCTGCAGTAGGGACCGACGCACAAATAGTGTGTAAATATTGCTGAAACAATGCAGGGGCGGATGCACACCCGAATGGCAGTCTTTTGAATCGGTACAATCCAAGATGCGTGTTAACCACTAATACGCACTGGGATTCTGCGTCCACTGGTATTTGCAAGTACGCATCTGCTAGGTCCAACTTTGAAAAATATTTTCCCGGGCACAGTTTGTCAAAAAGATCTTCCGGGCGGGGCAAAGGAAAAGTAGCAGTCACTAGTTGTGGATTCACTGTGGCCTTGAAGTCCACGCAAAGTCTCAATTTTCCGGAAGGTTTTTGCAAAATAACTAAGGGTGAGGCCCAGAGAGAAGCCTGCACACGTTCAATGACACCTTGCGATTCTAGATCATTTAATGTTCTTGCGACCTCATCACGCAATGCGTGGGGAACATTGCGCGCTCTGAAAAATTTCGGTTGCGCGTTGACTTTTAGTTCCAAATGTGCTTCATAGTTCTTAGCGCAACCAAGGCCTGGTGCAAAAATGTCTGCAAATTCCTCACATAGTCGAGAAACACTGGCTGAAGGCATAGTCTGGTTCACTGATAGGACCTGGTTTACGATAGACAAGTTAAACAACTGAAATAAATCTAAACCAAACAAGTTCACTGCAGCAGAAGAACGAAGAACGTAAAATGACACAAGTTTTGTTTGTCCCTTGTATGTGGCAAGAAGGCTGCACTGTCCTAACACAGGGATATGCTGTCCTGAATAACTAGTGAGCTGAACTTTTGCGGCACGCAACGGCGGTGCGCCCAGTTGTTTGTACGTAGCGTGATTGAGCAATGAAACTGCAGCTCCAGTATCGAGCTGGAATGGTATCACTTGTCCGGCAAAGTCCAAATCTACAAAAAGTTTATTGTCCTGCTGACGACAAGAGCGACTGTTTTGTGCAACTTGAACAGACACTGGGACAGAATCACATGCGACGTGACGGGATTGCCGTCGACGTCGACGCACACTTTTTGTGGGACGAACACAGTCACTGTTAGAGAGAGGAACACTGGGCGGAGTGGCATTAACTACATGAATGTCCATGGGTGAAGGTTCCCGAGCCTGAGTGTCCTTGGTTTGATTCCGGCGCGAAGCAAAGGGCCTGGAATGGGTGGCAGTGTCCGATCTAAGCTTTTTCTGGCAAACACTTTGAACATGTCCTTTCTTATTACAGAAAAAGCAAATAGCTTGGCGTGACGGGCAATGTTCACGCGAATGTCTAGTTGCACACCGCGGGCATGATTTCAGCACTGCATTCGCTCGGTTTCGCAGGGCACGTGATGGTGCGCTTGGCGTGCGCGAAGGCTGTTTACAGTTCCTTGCAGCGCTCCCGGCGGGCCGGTTAATGCGACACACAGCTGGCGAAGTTTCAAATGATGCCTGAGCAAAGTCAAGTGTGTCTTGCCTGTCCAATATGTCTATCACTTGTTGAAGGGAGGGATTGACTAGTTTCAAAATCTGTTCCCTTATGCGAACATCAGAAACGTTCTGTGCTATTGCATCACGCACCATTGTATCTGAATAAGGAAGGCCACAGTCACATTCAAATGCGCAGTCCCTAGTAAGGCCTTGCAAAGTTGCAACCCACTCCCTATTAGGTTGACCGGCCGTACGTTTTGTACGAAAGAACGTATACCTTTTTGCAACGACATTTACTGTTTCTTTGAAATAGGCATCTAAAGCCGACACAATTTCTTCGTAGGACAGAGTTGCTACGTCGCATCGGGGAAACAATTTCACTATCACACGGTACGTTTGCACGCCGACACAAGACAATAAGTGAGGCTGCCGCTCGTTACCTTGAATTCTGTAGGCGGCGAGATGGAATCCAAACTGGTGGGACCACTCGGTCCACGTTTCCTGATTTTGGTCAAACTGACGAAACTGCGGTGCAACTGCATGTTGTGGCTGCGGTAGCGAGGAAGCGGCGGCGGCCGCATCGTTTTGCAGCGCACGTTGACCCTGGACGAGCTGTCCCAGGGCATCCAATAACGCCTGCGTCTGCTGATTCTGCAAGCGATAAAATTCGGACAGTACATCTGGAGATTGGGGCGAAGCCATGACAAGCAATTCAAATCAGAGCAAGTTACTATCAAAAGGACTGCAACGTGGGCGCGTCACTTTTCCTCGTCGCCAATGTTATGTGTCGACAGAGGTGCCGACACAGTGTTATTTTGAGGGGGCCGATATGCACGCTATAAGCTCACCCAGAATATCGTGAAGTCTGAAACAGGATGCTCAATGAATGCTAATAATAAAAGTACGTTGCTTTGGGAATACTTAACTTTAATCCATCCTTTTGGGTATAAATCGTTTATGGTGAATACAAGTAAGACTCTCTCCAGATATGGTTAACTGCGCCTTGCTAGGTCGTAGCTATGGACTTAGCTGAAGGCTATTCTAACTGTCTCTCGGCAAATGAGAGGAAGGCTTCGTACGTCTAGTCGCTAGCAATGTCGTCCGTACAACTGGGGCGAGTGCTAGTCCGTCTTTCTAGACCTGCCATGTGGTGGCGCTAGGTCTGCAAGTACTGACAGTGGCGACACGCGGGTCCGACATGTACTAATGGACCGCGGCCGATTTAAGCTACCACCTAGCAAGTGTGGTGTCTGGCAGTGACACCACAGTACAAATATAAGGATTTAGGATTTTCGGACAGTAGTGAATTCAGAGTGGGAGATTAATTTTACATCATCCTTGTGAAGATGAAGCATGAGTCTGCTTGCACCACACACTGGCGCAACTTTGCGTACGCCTTGGGGCCATATGTCAGCCACACAGTCGTTGCTGGTTGATACGTGCAGGAATGTTGATCTTGGTCCACTCGAATCAAGTCAGCTGGCAATGTCTGTATACTACAAATATCGTGCTCCAGTAACGTGGGCACCCGGACGTACCAACAATGACACACACAGACATGTCATCACACAAATAAACAGTGATTTTGTGTGCATGGAAGTGAAACTTCGAGGGATTTTCAATTTTTTTCGTTATTTCTTATTTCGTGACTGTGTTATATAGAGCATGCAAAAAGTAAGTAATCTTGTTTTCATTAGGTATCAATATTGGGGAGGGGGGGGGGGGGGGCATGTGTGTGTGCTCTCTCTCTAGCTCATTAAAGAATTCACCCAAAAGGTTGTGAAATTTTTTTAGGTATTGCCATTTCTTGATGAAGGGACACTGACTTTATAAGGTTGATGTATTTGATGACAAAATAATGAAAAGAATAGACCTTAAAGGTTTTCCTTTTGTTTTCCAAAATTTTGATAAATTTGGAAAAAGATTTAGCGGGGTGAATGTAAGGCTATATTAGGAAGCTAGCTGTGTATTTCATATGTTTAGAGTTGAGTCGAGGTTAGCATGTTGAGTGGAATAATGTGATTGTCGGCAGTTAGAACAATAGTCAGAGTGCTAAGTATGAAAGCGTATGTGCTTGCATTAACCATTTGTCATCACCTAGAGGCGTTTAGTGAAATAAAAATTGATGATTTAAATGTTGGTTTCTGAATTTTTATGCGTCTGATTAGCCAAGTATCATGTGTAACACGGCACATGACTGTTAAATTCCTGTTGCCAAAGAAAGGAAAAAATATTGCTAATTAGAGAGAGGTTATTGTTAAATTGGAGGGATCTGTACACACTAAATAAAAAAATTGCCAAATGACAAGCAAGTAAATAACCCACAAATGGGATAAAAAAAAGCTAAAAAAAAGAAAACGTGGTCAGGGTGTATACGACCCGGGACAACTAGGAGATCTGGGAATTTTTTCATCCGGGAGAAAACTGGGAAAAACCCGGGAATTTTTTAGAATTCTGGGAATTTTTTATTGTTTTAATTTTTGGTTATATTTTTGTAACTTTGACTAGTAAGAACCAATACTCTAACAAAGAATATTACTGTATTTCACTACTGCAGCAATAAAACACAACAAGCAGCCAGATACTATCCGGAAAAATTTTACTGGTGCACCTAAGCTGGCAGATTCACGTAAGCGCAACAGGCCCAGAACTAGGGGGCTGGGGCAAACCAGGGTATCTATCTGTCCCGGGCGGCAGTTTCAGAGGGGTGGGGGGCAGGGGGCACCAAATTCATATTATTGAGGAAAAAGACCGTGTTTGATAAAGCACCAAGCATCCAGCGCACGTTGATCTATCTATTACTCATATGATTTTGAACGCCTCCCTGTTGGTTTTTAAACATTTTTTGATCAAATTCTAAGTTGATTTCTGAATGAATCGTAAGTTGATTTTTGAATGCGTGCATAGTGTACGCGATGTCTCTGCCAGGGGAATCCCCGTCGCATCTAGAAATAAACTTTACTGCACACAAAAGGGGATGGGTCTATACGAGCTGAGCACCAGCCGGTGTGGCTGAGCGGTTCTAGGCGCTACAGTGTCTTTTCCGTGTATCCAAGAAAATGAAATTTTGACAGAAAATTTTTGGCCAGACCGGTACAGTACTAAGGGCCAGTTATACAGTCCCTGTCTAGCAGCCACTAAAGTTCTATTCTGGGAGTAGCGCCAAAAATGCTTTGTACGAACACTTAATAATGCCTAACCGGAGAACAAATGCGGGGTCACTAAACCGCTGATTGTGGCAGGGTTAGTGAAGTTAACCAGGGAATAAATTTTGACACTGGCAGGAATAGCTACAGAATTGGTGATGACAAGATTGTTTGTTAGAATGAGGAAGGAGAAGAAACGGAGATGCACACAAATTACGGAAGACTATGACAATTCCAAATTTATATAAAAATTTCGTACTATTTCTTTTTGATCTCATGCTTAAGAAGCTAGATAGTATGAATAAAATGTGAAACTATTTCCTAATATAAAACCTTTTGCTTGCAGTAGGACTGGTAGCATTTGATATTGGTACTTCGTGAATTATATTCTGTCCAGCTGTAAAAATGACCTTTTGTGCCAAAACAGTGCCGTTTATTTGGTTTGTGTAACAATTGCTGCAATATTAGTACGGTCAATTTCGTTTTATCTAGCAGACTATTTGGGTACTATTTGTATTAACAGCTTTTCTGCGTTTTTTCATGTAGCAAAACGTTTGACGAACTTTGATGAAGTAATAGATTCTTTCTCAGAAAGGAAAGTACGCCATATAAAGCTGTGGCAAGATTAGAGAGAAAAAAAAGCCAGGACTTAAGGGTTGAAGAAATGTGTACTGTCTTGCTTTTCTCTTGTCTTTACTCGTTTTATGTATCCCATATTTAATTTTATGTCACACAGAACAGCAAGTTATTAGCAAATAGGTAGTAAAGCCTGAAAATTTTCTGAAGAGTTCTTGTCCTCCCGGTTACAAATAATCCCATACACTACAAACTGCGAGATTTTTTTAAAGAGGGGCAGGATGTCAGACCGGCCGACTGGGAGCAGGAGAGGCACCATACGAAATGTTAATTTCCTCTAGCTTGAATATAGTTTTATGGCACCCATTACAGACTATGACATGTTTGAATTCCACAAAGCGAAATACAGAGACGTGTTATGGAAGAATTCTGTGAAGAAGCGTGGCACTGCACTTCGACACACTTAAGACCAAATAACATGTCTTACGTTCCCTCGATCATATATGTTTTATGTATCAGACTCTTCAGAAAGATGTGCGCTACAATATGAAGATATTTTTGAAAAGTCGATTTTTTAAATTTCTGGCGTCCTACCTGAAATGCTCAAGGGAGGGATAGCGACACTATTTAATATTGCCCCGGTTCGGAAATATCGAAGATCCAGACCTGATGCACAGAGCAGTCTGAGTTGTAGTGGGGAGGTGGTAGTCTCCACGTGACCCGTGTTTACGTTAAGGGGTTTTGCTGTTTCCTCTTCGTTTATTGTTCTCACGTCAAATGAAAACAAAACGGATTTCTGTGGTTGGGAGCTATCAAGTAAATTAAAATACATTCACATAATTACGGAAGGCTAAAATAGTTCTTAGTTTCAGATTTTATTTTATTTCTACCTTTCTGACAGTCAAGCGTTAATCGCCTTGCAGAACAATGAAGTTATCTTTGTCGGTTTGTTAAAGAAATTTGACTTTTATTAATTTTTTCTGCTGAAGCAGTCAATTTATTTGAAACGAAGTGTTTAATTCCACACTATTGCCCAGTTTCAACTGTTCGCTACATTTCAAGTTCATGTTTTCATCATCTAGCACGTATGGCATTAAACCATAATGAAAAACCAAACATGAGATAATGCGATACTGGTACTCCAAGAAAATTTGCATCTGAATCTGGACATAGGAATGTGCACTTTAAGCCGCATTATGCATCTTAGTAGGGTTCACAAAATTTCCATGCTTTTGGAGTATCCCCTAACGTCTTGTCTCTTTTATGACATAATGTAAGATCTTTTAATGTTTTACACGTACAAACATACGGGATTCCTGCGCAAGTGCGTTGACGCCTGTCATCTGACGCAACTACTGAAACGAATCTAGTTCTAACAGGTCGCGGGAAAATATTCCGAGTGGTTGTTTGAAAAGAGTTACTTTCAAGTAAAGTAAATTTCCTTTTACACAAGATGAACTCCGTCCGCCAATGTCCGATGAATTTCTTAAATAGCAGAGCATTTGACTCTCATTCAAAATTGAAATCTTTGAGAATGAACATTTAGAATATTTTCGAGCCCAGAAGATCAGACATTTATGTCGTTGTTAAAAATTTTACTGGCGCATTTGTGTGATGTATCTTAAAGTGTAACACGCGCAACGAAGATCAACATTATGTGTGCAAGCTTAACTTCTCTTGCAGCTTTTTAATCTTAGAGGCCAATATTATAGGCTACGTGAAAGCTTTTCTTTACTTTAAGCAGCACTATGTATATTAATTTAAACCATTACCTTTCCCTATTTGTGTGTTCATGCTACTTAACAGTGATTTTGCTATTGGTTGACTACATCACGTGTCCCATGCTCTGAATATCCGCTCTCATCGGCTGGGGAGATCGCTTGACATGAGCTACGACTGGCTTACAAAAGCGCGTCGCAATCTCGATCTCAATCCTTCAGAAAGTAACATGCGGTGTTTGGTGGAATTCGAATTTATATTTTCATAATACGAAATACGCAGTGTACATGTTGCTGCACATCAGACATCTTTCCAAAACGTGTCCCCCACCCTGGTTTCGTTTTCTAAACTGCCAGGAAATTCTACGCCGGTGTATAAAACTACAACCATTGAAAGGATTTATAAGTTTTACAGTTCTGAGCAAAAGTATACTATTACTTAACACGGAAAGAGAGTATTTTCATCTGGGAGAAAGTGTATTTTTAACCGGGAAAAATCCTGGAATTTTTTTTCCCCCGTCCACGTATACACCCTGGTGGTGCATTGCATGAAAATAAAATTATCAAGAAAAGTAATAAATTATGAGAGGATTGCTGGGCACTACATACTTTCACAAGGTCAAATATTTAGTATTGTAGATTGACACTGACGACACTGTCCCAACTTTTGGAACTATTAGTTCCTTCCAGTAGGGAGGGAGAGGAATTGGTTGAAGAAGGTTAAAACGGAACAACAGGACAATCCAGCCCCAGGATATGTGGCTCTTAATCATTTGTAATACTTGTATCCGAAAAAAATTGTTAGCAAAATGTAATAAAAGTTCTTTTTTTTTTCTCCTTCTTTTTTGCAGGTGACCCCGATGCTTTAGGTGTGCGAGGATGGCATGAAGTTGGCTGCTTGACACCTCTGAATCTCACGTATGATGTGACTCCACCAGATCTTGTAACAGCAGTTGTCACAGAACTTGCTATTCTGCCCTGTACCAGTGTTCCTGTAATATTGCGCATTAAACCATCTGAGGCTGGCTTTTGAGGGCTGACACTGGTATGAGAGTTAAATAATTAGCGTTCTGCTAATCTACAGTTTGCCTTTGTTCTGCAGCTACTAGTTTTTGTTTCAACAAAGCTTCCATGTCAATAATACCATTGTTTGAGTGAGAGTGCCAAGAAAGTAAAATCAAAAATGTTATTAACTTTATATGTGATTAAATGAAAGTTGTCAAATAATTATGATTACTTATGTACTGACACAGTACAACAGCAAAGTAAGACTGTACTTATTACAATGTAAATAACTTCAGAAACATGGTAGTAAAATAATATACATGGAAAATAAGACTGTCAAGGGAATGTGTCTTCCCAGTTTTCCCTTGTATTGAAACCGATCTTGTTATCAAGAGCCAGTAGGCATGGTTATCTCAGTGATGATTCTGTTAATCTTGTTTCATACGCCATTTGTATTGATATTATGTTGTGTTTGTTAAATATATTTTTCTTGTAATATGTTGTTTAAATTTTGGTTTTAGTAAAGTAAGTGGTACAAAAACTAAATATGTGCAGTTATTAAAATGTCTGTAATGTCATATATGGCAAGGATAGGTATCTTGTTTTACTTTTATTCACAACAGAACTGAAAAAAAAAATTGGGCAGTTAGACTTTAATAAAATAACTGTGTAATCAAGAATTCTCTCCATTGCACTGTCTATGCCGGCAAACACACAATGCCACTGCCATAGCCCTCAAGATGGACTGGTCCCACCATAGGAACGGAATAGGTATATGCCACATCTCTATATTATCACCACCATAGTTCAGTGCTTAACACATATCCCGAAGTTGTCAGTTTATGTACCCTTAAGTATCTACTGGAAGCAAATAAATGTACCACTGATGTACCTCAATATTAGAACGAGAAAAGTCTGGTTTACAGAAATGAGAAAGAAAGGAGGTTTTATTCAAACCATGGATAAAATTTTGAAGACTTTATACGCGAGGAGTCACCTGCATTCTGGTAGTGGGGCTTTTCAAGAGAGGTTGGAAGTCTCCCTGTGGTTGTAGTATTAATGCATTAGTGTCACAAAAAATTGTGACCACACAACATTCAGTTTTCTAAAATTATCTGGGTATGATGTTTCCATGAAGAAAAATTTTGGAATTAAAACCAGTCCCCGATGGAGGTCTCGGGTTAGGGACTGACAAGGTTAAAATGATATTATCTAGAATTGTTGATCAGTACTTCTGAGAGACACAAAAATACACTACCCTAGAATTCAGAACTAACAGCTCCTCCCTCAGGGAGGATAGGGCATAGTATGGAAGCAGTGCGTAAAAACAGAGGTTCAGGTCTCTCGTGCCCAGGCATATTGAGATATCTATTGGCTAGGTAATTACAATCCAAGCCTTATTGCTAGTAACAGAAAATGCGTAACAGGTGTTACATAATTATGAAGAGCAAGTTAGGAAACAGTGTGTTATGCACTGGTGGAATTATTATTCTCAAGGTTAAAACTAAATTAATGGTAACCACAGTTGTACAGTTTTACATGCCGCAATCACTAGCAGATGATAATAAAAATAAATATAATGTATGAAGAATAAATGGGAGATATGGAACAAAGAAACCAACTACTGGATGGCAAAACAAACTCATGTGTGGATACTCAGATTGTAACCTAGTGCTGGTGAGAATACAGGATATTAACAAATGAAGTTGAGACTGCTAAGACAGTTAGTGCTGAACTACATTAAAGTGTTGAGTGCAGTACAACAGAAAAGGAGTAGAATGTAACAAAAAAATAATTGAAGCCCAAAAGGTTACTGAAAGGGAAACAGCCATCAGCAACTCTCAGTATTTGGATCTGGATCAAACAAAGCAAAGAAGGGAATGATGTTTAGTAGCAGGAATATCATAATTACCAATCAGTGAAATTATGAAGGGTCACAAACAACAAAAAGAGTGCGTCAAAAGCAAAGAATATTTACAGTGTAGTTCTAATAGTAAGAAATGTGAACATAACATTTTGGAGAAGTTTTCTGAAGCAGTATTTATGGAGTATAGAGTTGTAGAAAAGTAAGATATGTACAATAGAAAGAGAAGCTTGTGAAATGTGCTGCTGCAGAAGGTGCCTTCAAACTATTAGACAGAGAAGTTCGTAGTGAAGAACCACTGACAAGAATAAACGAGGAAAGAAGTCCATGGAAAATCATTACGTGGGGGGATGTGGACCACATGTTGAAGCATCTCGTGTTCTGTACGCTAGAAGTGTTAACTAATTGATAGGGACGTGGAACAGAACTTAAATACATTCCAGCACTGAAGTGAGGAACAGGGCAAGGGTGTGGGAATAGGGGTGCAGGGTGGAGGATGTAGAAGTATGCCAATAAAGATAATTCACCACAGTGTAGGCATTGGTGTTTTGTGCTTGTGAGATGTGGAGGGCAGGATTACATAAAGGAAGAGAGAGCTGAAAGAAAAATGTGGATGAGAATTTACAGGACTATAACCCAAAGTGTCAGGCCATAGTGAAAAGGAAAGAAGCAGGAAGTGGGGTACCATTGTAAGACAGAGGCTAACAGCAGTTGAGGTCAGGGAGATTATGACATCAAAATGTGTTGAAGGCAACTTCCCCTGCATAACTCATAGGCGATCCAGATAGCAGGGGTTGCAAAACAGTTATTGAAGTTTACCATTTCATGCTCAGGAGGATGGTCTGCCTGAATAAAAATCTATGTAATAATTCCAGAAAATGTCTGTTTTTAGGCTTTTGTGACCAGAGTCAACATGCATAAAACTCTAGGTTGTAGACTATCTCAAGTAAAACGATGAAACAATATTTCAGCTAATATTGCCAGTGGCTTTCATCATGAAGTCCATGTGCAATAGTGTCTTCAGTATTGATTTAAATTTTACAACGCTTTCTGAAATGTCCCACTATAGTTGATTACTGTGCTCCCACTGAAAGAATCTCTACTTCAACACCTCCAACCAATTGCTCAGAGTCTAATCTGTCATATCAACGATACAAACTGGTTCCTTCAATGACCCAAAAATGCCATACTCTCTTCCCCTTCCCCCAGTGCTACCTGGATCCCAAGCTGTCACTGTTGATCCCACCTCCCTAAACATTCCTCATGCACCTGGCCTTGCTACTGTTTATACAACTTACCAATTACATCCCAATGCGCAACGACTTCTCTTCTGAGGGGAAGATATAAAATCAGATCTGCAGCACAGCCATGGGCATCCGCATGTCACCTTCCTTTGCCAACCTGTGTACAGGCCATGTAGAGGAAACTTTCCTAACCCTAAACTCTCAAACCCCTTGTTTTGGTTCAGGTTCTTTAATGAAATCTTCATTCCTCTACAACCTCATCACGACCTCTCCCGTCCACTTCACCTGGTCCTCCTCAACACAATATGCTACCTTCCTGGTTGTTGACTTCCACCTCTCTGATTGCTCCATCCATATTAAGCCCACCAATCACCAGCAGTACCAGCATTTTGACAGCTGTCACCACTTCCACACCAAAAATTGCTCCCATATATGCAGTGATGAAAATTCTCTTGTGTACCACACTGAAATTCTTACAAAGACTTTCACAGATACACACTACCTCACAAAACTAGGCTGCAAACAGATTTCCTGCACTATGTTCTTACATAATCGTAATCCTCCACTGTTCCCAAGAATCTGCTGAAAAGGAGTGCCCCCACCCCCATAACACAATACCACTCCGAAATGGAATAACCAAATCACATGGGCTTTGATTATGTACCCACCCACAATACTGCACACTCCTCCTAAAATGGTATACCATTGCCCAGCCAATCTACACAACATCCTGGTCCATCCCTGTGCCACTCCTAATCTCTTGCGGCAGGGTTCATATCCCTATGAAAGGCCCAGGTTCAAGACTTGTACCAACACATCCTATCCTACTCCAGTCTTGTCCAGGGTTATTCTATTCTATCAGAAGCAAGTTCACCTGTGAAAGCAGTTGTGTCATATACCATCTTCACTGCAATTTCAGCATTTTACATGGGCACGACCACCAACCATTCGTCCACCAGAATGAATGATCACTGCCAAACTGTGGACAAGAACAAAACTGACCACGCACTTGCACAAAACATTGCTGAGCATAACACACTAGAGTTCAAAGGCTGCTTCACAACCTTTGCTCTCTGGATCCTTCCCTCCAATACCAGCTTTTCTGGATGCTGAAGATGGGAGTTAATTCTTGGAACACATCCTTCACTCTTATAGTCTTCCTGGCCTCAGTCTCTGCATAACCCATTGTTCCCACACCTTCTACCCAAAAACTTTCCCTTTCTCTGTCCTGTCACTCCCTCCCTATCCACACCATGTTCCTCATGCATCATACAAATTCCCTGGCTCCAGTGCCCTTATGTAGCATGCCTAGCCCCTGCACCTGCCATCCCTCACTCCCACATTCCTATCATTATATATCTAATTCTACATCTATACTGTGCAGACAACTGTGTGGTGCATGGCAGAGGGTACATCCCACTGTACGAGTTATTACGGTTTCTTCTTGTTCCATTCATGTATGGAGAGTGGGAAGATGATTGTTTGAATGTCTCTGTGCATGCAGTAATTATTCTAATCTTATCCTCATGATCCCTATGTGAGCAATATGTAGGAGATTGTAGAGTATTCCTAGAGTAATCAATTTAAGACCAGTTCCTGAAACTTTGTTAATTGATTTTCTCAGGATAAGTTACATCTATATTCAGGAGTCTTCCAGTTCAGTTCCTTCAGTATCTCTGACACACTCTCACAGGTTAAACAAACTTGTGACCATTCATGCTGGCTTTTTCTGTATACATTGAATATCCCCTATTAGTCCTATCTGGTGCATGTCCCACACACTTGAGCAATACTCTAGAACCAGTCACAGGAATTATTTGTAAGCAATTTCCTTCGTAGACTGATTGCACTTCCCCAGCACTCTACCAATAAACCAAAGTCTAGCACCTCCTTTAGCCACGACTGAAGCTACGTGATCATACCATTTCATATCCTTACAAAGTGTTCCATTTGTATGAGTTGGTCGATTCCAACAATGACTTACTGATATTATAGTCACAGGATATTACATTTCTGAACATTTAGAGCAAGTTGCCAATCTCTGCACCAAGTTCAAATCTTATCAAGATCTGACTAAATATTTATGCAGCTTCTTTCAAATAGTACTTCATTATAGATAACTGCATCATCTGCAAAAGCCTGATTTTATTAATATTGTCTGCAAGTCCATTACTATACAACATGAGCAGCAATGGTCCCAACACACTCCCTTGAGGCACACGTGAAGTTACTTCTACGTCTGACGATGACTCTCCATCCAAAATGACATGCTGCATCCTCCCGACCAAAAAGTCCCCACCCCGAAAAAAAATTTCGCTTGATGCTCCATACGATGTACTTTTGACCATAAGCTTGGGTGTGTACTGAGACAGTGCTTTTTGGAGACCAAGAAATACTGCGTCAAGCTGATCGCCCTGATCCAAAGCTTTCAGTATGTCATAGGAGAAAAGTGCCAGTTGGGTTTCACATAATCGATGTTTTTGAAATCCATGCTGGTTGGCATTGAAGAGATCATTCTGTTCGAGATACCTCATTATGTTTGAGCTCAGAATATTTTCTAAGATACTACAACAAATTGATGTCGAGGATATTGGATCGTAGTGTTGTGGATCATTTCTACTACCCTTCTTGTAGACGGGTGTGACCTGTGCCTTTTTCCAAGAACTGGGCACAGTTTTTTGTTTGAGGGATCTATGATAGATTACTTAGAAGAGGGGCTAACTCAGCCACAAATTCAGTATAGAAACTGACAGGGATTCTATTGGGGCCTGGAGCTTTGTTCAATTTTAATGATTTCAGCTGTTCTTCAACAGCACTGACACTGATACTTACTTCATTCATTATTTCAGTGGCATGAGGATTAAATTGGGGCAGTCTAGCATCTAATGCAGCATTTAACACGATGTAGTGGGGACCAAGACAGTTATCTTTAGCATACGAACTCGTGCAGAAATGTACTGTTTTTCCCTTACACACAAAATATCACAACAAACATTGCTCTCTGACTAATGCTGCCTGTCATGTGGATCCACTTAAAAGTTGAGCTTGAAGTGACTACACAGTTATGATACCTTCGTACCATATTCCAGCATACACAATCATCAATCCCTGGTCTTCCAGCATCTGCCTCAGCCCTAACCTGTGGCAGTAGGTCTTTAGATGCCACAGTCTCGAGTAACTCAAGGATTTCATATGTGTGGTGGGTTCAGTGGGAGGGCATACATGCCAAGCAATCGGCTACCATGGCTTATCTACTGTTGCCCAAATCACTGGTCCAAATGATCTCAGACTGCACATGAAAAATGAGGTTGTGCGTCCTCGTGCTGGAACCATGCCTTTTGATACACATGCATTGACACATCTTCCAAGAGCCCATATAATATGCTGACAAGGAATCACAAGTATGCAGCTTAAGTGAAATTTGGTGGACAAAGGTATAGCCTAGTCACATGTCCATCCAGAAACTCTGTCCAAATGTTCAGACAGTATCATTTCTGAAACCCATGAGGGTGCACAGCGTGTGGGTTTCCATCAGCCCACACATGACCATTATGAGAACTCAGAACAGCTTCCCTGGTGAATGTGGCTTCATCCTTGAAAAAGGATCCGCCTTGGCAAGTTGGTTTCGTCCACAGCATGGCGCAAGAACCACGTGCAGAAGTGGGCTTGTGATGCAAAATCATGTGGCTACGTTGCCTATATATTCTGGGTGAGGTATATGTGTAGCTGCTGCTCGTACAGAACATGCCAGTCAGTTTGCTGATCCACATTCAGTCTACTTGCTACATTTCTGACACTTTTTGTCGCATTCTGTTCCACTTCGTAGAGTACAGCCTCTTCAAAACTCTGGTGTGCTGTGCCACTGTGGAACAACACTCGTCAGTCCGGCTGGTGGTAGTGAAGGTATCTCTCTCTGAGGCCCACTGGTACACTGTACCAAACAGAGATGCGAAGCTGCCTGGTGGTGTGGAAAATAGTCTGCATATTACTGACAAGCAGCCCTCCTGTTGCACAGAGCTCACATAGTAACATTTTGTTGGCATATTTCACGATTGTGTAGTCAACAGTGATATACTAAAAATGAAATGTACGCACAGCTTGTACTCTGTGTTTAATGAATTATTACTACTGTACAGCATGAAAAAAGACCACAAGCACAACAGCAGGTACAAACCTCTCTGGACAGATCACAAACTCAAGTGAACGGGATGTAAATGAATCTGTAGTGGGCATGGGACATCACATGATCAGTGCTTGAGGAGCGTAATACCCTTGTCTATGGTGCTGGAAATGTGGGAGATTTTAACGTGTGTTGTGGTATTTTATGTATAGCGAGAAAAATGGAATGTTTCCGGACGTGAGTTCCTGTCATAAACTTAACAGAATTAGTTCCCACTCCAAGGTCACAGTGTCTGTAAATGGAATTTATTGACACCCTGTACATCGGCATTGAGTCAACAGGCACATACACACATTGAAAAGTTTGCTAGCTTTTGGAGAACTCTTTTTTACACAGGAAGTTTGAATATAAATGCCTTCAGTCACAATTGTGTGTGTGTGTGTGTGTGTGTGTGTGTGTGTGTGTGTGTGTGTGTAAGTTACTTGTACTACATTACAGTATGCATTTTGCTCTGTGTGGATCCATCTTCAGGTGCAAATAATTTAATACATAATTTACATTTGCTCTTAGTGAGCTGAAATGCATTTCCCCATTATGATGAAGTTAGATATTAGGTTCTATATTTGTATGTAACATTCTCTTAACAGGAAATTGCATTTCACATCTCTCAAGAGCAAATGTAAATTTGCACCTGAAGATGGACCCACAGGATCCAAAATGCATCGTCTAATTTAACAAAACATGAAAAAACTGTGAATGAGGGCATTTTTATTCAGACTTTCTTTGCACTGAATACAGTGAAGTTCACACCTGCAAAATATGGATAAAATTGAATCCTTTTTTGAGTGTAGCGCGCACCCACACACACACACACACACACACACACACACACACACACACACACACACACACCTATACAGCTACATTCTGCAGGGTGCATACTATGTGTCTGAACCGCATCTGCAGCTTGACTAGGGAGGAGATTGTGACAAGTGTTTGAGGGTGAAGGGGAGAATGGAGGTGGGGAGTGTGAAAGAGGTTTGGGGAAAGGTGGTCGGCAGCCAGGAAGGAGGAAGCAGCAGCCTGGGATAGGGATTCAGAATGGACACCAATATTGCTACATATAATGACACAGGTGAATGAGTTGGGAGAGGGTGACAGAACAGAGGCAAGGACGTGCTAGGTGGGTTAATGGGGCAGTCCTTGTAGTTCGGTCTTCCACAGAGAGATGTCAGGGGGTTAAGACTGGATGTGGCATAAGGGTGGACCAGGAAATTGCCTAGATTGAGTGGACAATGGAATACCACTTTGGGAGGGATGGAAAGGATTGTGGGTAGCATTTTCTTTGTTTCTGGGCACAATGATGAAAAGTCAAAGCCCTGGCAAAGGATATGGTTCATTTGCTGCAGTCCGGGATAATACCAGGTGATGCTCCCTTGAAGAGGTTCTAAGTGTATGAGGATAGGCAAGGGAGATTTGTCCATGGACTAGGTTTGAGGGATAGTCCCGTCTGCAAAGATCTTAATGACATCTCCAGCACATTGGCAAAAGGAATACTTGTCACAGTAGTGTTTCAAAAAATTTGAGAATTTTTGGAGGGTGTGCCTAGAGTGCTCATCCAGGTGTTGGATGGCAAGGATTTCAATTTGGGAGGTATGTTGTAAGTAGTTCGGGTTGCACAGTAACAGTATCTTGCAGAGGGAGTGGAAGTGGACCAGAGATGTCTGTACCTTGGACATTTGTTTATCTAGTAAGAGGTTAAGCAGAATCGATTTTTCTCCTCACTCCAACAATTCCATACACATCCACCTCCTTTGTGCTTCCCAAAATCCATAAAACCAACAATTCTGGACACACTACTGTAGCGGTTACTGTGCTCCCACCAAAAAATCTCCGTTGTTGATCAGCACCTCCAAATAATTTCCCATACCCTAGCCTCCCACATCAAAGATACAAACCATTTCCTGTACCATCTGTCAACTAAGACCATCTGTATCCCAACCTGTAACTGTTAATGCCACCTCCCTTACCCAGCATCAGGCATGTCTATGACTTGCTGCTATCAAACACTGTTTTTCCTGGCTCCAAACGCACCATCTCATTTCTTATGCATCTAATTACATCTTCACACACAGCTACTTCTCCTTCGAGGGAAAGGAAAAAAAAACAGCTCTTTGGAACAGTAAGGGCCATCTAGAAGAAACCTTCCTAGCAACTCAGACCCTTGACTGGTTCGGTTTCATTGATGATATCTCCATGACCTGGACCCAGGGCCAACAAACATTATCTTCATTTCTCCACAACCTAAACACTTTCCCATTTGCTTTACCTGGCCCTCCTCGGCCCAATGCGTCTCCTTCCTCGATGTTTACCTCTACCTCTCTGATAGCTCCACTTATACCTTCTGTAGTTTGGCCACCCATGGATGTGATGCATGTGTAGTGAATATTCCTTTGCCCAGTATCCTGAAAGTGTTGTTAAGGCCTTCACAGACAGGCCTTGTTCCTCAAATATAATCCACAGACAATTTCACAAACCCCTACTCTTCCCACCACCCCTAGGAATCAAATAGAGAACAGCACCTCCCCATAATCCAGTATCATATTGGACTGGAAACTGAACCATATCCTTCACAAGGGCTTCAACTATTCATCATAGAAATGAGGAACGTGCTACCCACAATCATTCCCACCCCTCCCAAAGTGATACTCCAATGCCCACTCAATATAACAATTCCACCCTTTTGCCATATCCACTGCCAGTGTCTTGCAATAGGGATCAGATCCTTCTGGAAGATTAGGTTCATGGCCGCCGAACACATCCCACTTCAGTCCCATCTCAGACTTTTTATATCCAATCAGAGGCAGGGCTACCTGTGAAAGCACTCATGTCATATAGCAGCTCTGCTGCAATTCATGCACAGCATTTTATGTGGGTATGACTACCAACCAGATTTCTACTTGAATGAATGGCCCTGCCAAACTGTAGCCAAGAGCAGAGTTGACAACCCAGTGGCAGAACATGCTGAGCACAACATACTTGATTTCAATGGCTGCTTCACAACCAGTGTCATCTGGATCCTCCTCCCCAGCACCAGCTTCTAATAACTATGTAGAGGGGAGTCGTCCTTGCAACATAATCCTCGTTCTTATAATCCTCAGTCCTCAAGTCTCTGCTAGTCCCCCGTCCCTCACTCATCCAGGTTATCTGGCCCCCAGCGGCAGATTCAGAGGGTGCCAAATTCGTATTCTTGAAGAAAAACCTTTCACAAAGCACCTAGCATCCTGTGCACGTTGGTCTATAAGTTATTCATATGATTTTGAAAAGCATCCCAGTTTCTTTTTGAACTTTTTTTGAACACATTGTAAGTTGGGCGTCACTATCAAGTTTTTGTCCCGGTTTGGAAATATCGTAGATCTCTTGGAGAACAGTTCATGTGTCTGTGCAGGCAGATCTTCATTTTCCCAGAATATAATGCCTTATAACAATCCATAAAAATGAGCAAAGTTAGTTAAGGTTTTGACGTTTCCATCAGTTCTTCATTCAGTGGTATTGAACAGTTTGGAATTTATGTACATTTGTTGACAGTGCTTTTGCAGAGAATAACTTAATAACTGAGCCACTTTTATAATTTCATTTAGTTGTACTCTGACTTCCCAGATGGCTTTATCCTCACATCCCTGGCAATTTTCTTGTAGTTCCCATTAATCCACTTCCCTTTTTGTCAGACCTCATGGCACCAGAAAACCCCCCCCCTCTGGCAGATGGGGAGGTTATCATCATATTAAATTATAATACTGGCACAAAAAATCTGCTCACAGTAAAGAACAGTGTGAAGATTACTGTGAATCTACTGACATGATTTACTTGCTAAAAACAGCACGTTCTACCAACGTTTTGCATTCTGCAAGGCCATTGCATAGACTTATTCTCACTGCAGTTACATCTTCAGATTACTCACTTCAAATATTAGTGCTGCACAACTTTAAAGACTTAAGAACAGAAACTCTGGGCATTCTGTTGCTCTACTGCATCTATCTACGTCTCATCCAGTTGCTATCCTTTTACTAGTCTGCAGTTGCTTCCCTGCTGTGCAGATTGTGTTAATGGTGCATAACATATGGCACAATGTTCCAAATCACCTCTCTTAACTCTATTGCTTATAAGAAAAGTGTTCTTTAAATGTGTAACTGTAATCCTTAAACAGAACTATTACCTTCCCACTTGGCCATGGCTCTGTGGAACGAGGAAGACTTGGGACTGAAGGTATGCTTGCTTTAGATCTTACCAATGCTGTTTCCATGTATCTCCCTACAGCTTTTACTGTGCTCACTACTACTTCATAAAATGTATAAAAATGGTAAAAGCAGTACCTGTTGTGATTTGGGATTTAATACTTTCCCAAACTTATCTTTAATGATAACTTCACAGTACATGAAGAGTTGACTTTATAACATTAAATTACTGCTAATGTTCAGCTTTCTTTGGATATTGTGATGACTAAGGCAGGTGATGTATCTCCTAACCCCTATTTGGACGCTATTTTTTAAATCATTCCAAATTCACTGGGAGCACAGAAGTAGTCCTAATGTTCATTGTGCTAGAACTGTAAAGACAAACACTAACCTCACTTACCTTGTTTTTATGGTCCTTGTATGAACTGTGAGTTCCAACAGTTACTCCCACCCTCATTATCTTCAACTTTTCACACATTTTCATATCTTTCCTCTTCTCTGGGAAACTAAGTGGGAGAGGAAAAGAAAACCCTTGGGAGTCAAAAGATTTGTGTGTCCGCTCGTCATACTGCTGCCAACTTCCCTACTAGTTTTAGCAAGTTGTGGCAATTAATTTCTTTCCTATGGGTTATCTATCAATTTTGACCGTAAATCTATTTTTAGATGAAAAAAGAAATAAAGTTGGATATTTTTATTGCTTTATTTCTAAGGAAATATTTACAAAAAATGTGTACAGTTAACTGCTTTCCAGCAATTCAGTCACTACTGCAGTTGTTCCCTTCAAAAAATGTGGAGATAATATGACTGTCACATGATAGAGCTCTACCCAGCACATAGTACTACAGTTCATACCCATACATAGGCCCTTCCATATAGGCACGATGCATATCGTATGAATTACGTCGGATACGACGCCCTACTGGCTCGAGATCAGCGTAGCACTTTGGGAAAACACGATTCACAGCTGCTCGAGCCTCTTCCATTGTCACATTACGCACAGCAATAATTGAATGTGCAGCCTTTCTCTTCACACATTCCTGTAATAAGATTTGTTATATTAAAATCAATTTATACTGAAAAAAAAGCAATAAAGAATCTATCTCACATGAACAATGTACACTCTGTTTTCCTAAATCTTAAATCTCCGAGTCCCACCAATATGAACAAATACATTATTTTAAAATTAACTTATTACCTTAGTAAGAAACATACGTGAGAAATTGGCAAGAAGTAAACAATCAATTGTTTCAGTCTTTTTGCTACGCCTATCTGACTCAGCATCTTCGCTATACGGTGAGTAGCAATTTTCCTTCTCATAATATTGTTACATTCCATCCTGGATTTTCCATTGTTTTAAGTTTTGAACACCCCCCCCCCCCCCACACACACACAATTTCGTGTAATATATTTGAAAGCAAATTCACATTTTTCCTAGACAAAGTCCCACATCTCGAAGCTTCCATGGACTCAATAATAGTACTAAACAATGGGCCTACAATTTAATAAGTTTGTATCCCAATTACATAATGTCCCAGTGGTTTCATTTTGATAACACTCATAAAAGCAGTAGTAAAAGCTCAAATTTACATTACAGTAACTTCAGATATATTTGCTTTCACTGTCAATGATGTCAATATGCCAAAAAGACCTCTGCTACAATCACACGGCACAATCTTCGTGCCGACTGTTGCTTTGAACGCTATAAGTGACTTCTGCAATGCACTACATTTGTAGAAGTACCTCAGGCTACCACTAGATGTACAGTAACATACATGAAAACAGCAACACCTAAAAGAATGACAAGTGAATCCAGATTTAGAACATGTCTAGTACAGTTTTTCAGCCATAATGGATTAAGATTGGAAAGACAGGCGTAGCACCACCAGTCTCATCACCAGAGTGGTCAGGGTTACACTAAACTATCGCAGAAGAGCATTAAAGTGAGTACGAATCTTGAAAGCAACTGACATATGTGCCACTATATCAGCAACCGAATGAGTGAACAGGGCAGAATATCAGTCTCTGGGAAAAGGTTTGTCACACAACTGTTGTACACAACACATACAAGTTAGTAACTAATCGAAGACTGAAAATACAAACCTGATGCCGCTGCTTAATATTAAAAGGTGAGGCATCACCCTGATAGAATGCACTCATAAAGCTGCAATGTGTAAGATTTGCTGCTCTCACTTCCGTACAAGCAAGATGGTCCAAGTTTTTGAAGTCAAGTTTGTTGCGGCAGTAGTCAAACATGTGTATCATTTCATGTGCCAATATGCCTTGAACAATCCCTTCTTTGAGTGCAACATTTTGGCAGACAACAATCTGAAATAAAATTCATGAACTCTCAATTTTTCCCTGTTACATAAATAAATATCAGCATTCATTCCACCAAAAAGGAGAACCTTCAGTGATGTGGAACAATTTGGCGTACATTAACATAAGACAAAAACATCATAGAAACTTATTATGTATACTGTCTTATTAATAAACTATCACTGTTCTGCTAAATGCTATCCACGCCTAAACCACCTAAATTGTATCCAGTAAATTTGTAAATATTTTCATGCTCAGTTAATAAATGTCATCAGATTTTTCTATATAGGAATAGTTTTAAGGTACCAAAGTACATAACACAGTGCTCATTTCCTAAATTATCTTTTGATATGGTACCTTTGTTAGATTGGAGACTGCTCCAAAGAAACAAACAACTGGCTCTAGGATATTTGCATCATCATTTGCAAAAATTCAATCAACATAATATCCCCAAAAATTACAATGTTAACACTAGCGTTAGGGTTACAACCACAAAGCAACACTTGCTAAATGTCCTCGGATTTCACAATATGTTTTGCACACAAATAACAAGGCAGTTATCACATCTGGAGAATGTTGTAACAAACGTAGAAATAAATATGTGTGAAACTGGGCTTTTTGTACCATGTGCCCATCATATCATGAAGGGATTTGGTTAAAATTGTTGACAAAAATCCCACAATGTGAACAACTCAGGTATGTTAGACTTGTTGACACTAATATCCACACTTTCAAGTCACAACTGTGTATGATGTAATGGTCCAACTTCCTGTCTCATTCACAAATGTTGATGAACCTTTTGATAGATTTGTCAACCTTGTTTCAATATATGCTGTCCTAAAGGGGACCAAAGGTTACCAAACACAAGTAATCATAGAAGTTTACAACGATGCTTCATACCTGACCTCAAAAAATGAAGAACGCAGGTCATCAGTCTCTATAACATATCAATGAACAGTGAAAAAGATAGACTTCAGTGTCTTCAACTAAAGAAAAGGTATAGATCAGAAATTATAAAACAGAAACAAATGATAACTATATTCAGCAACCACAAAACAAATAAATTCAATGCTGCCTGGAGAATTATCAAAGAACTGGGCAATACCAACAGAACCTTTTGTGATAATACCAATATCACACCCGATGAAATGAATAAAATCTTTATTGATTCCGGCAACAATGGACACTCAACTCAACAAAACAACAACTATGAATCAGGCACTAATAACCATTTACAAAAGACAAAGTTATTCATATCTTATGACAAACCTGCAACATCCTCAGTCAACTGGGTACAAATTGCTGTCCCTGGAATTAAAGTAGCTCTGGCAAAATCAGAAGACTTGTATGGACGGTCATATTTTGTTATTAAAAAAGATAGCGGACATTATATTACAACCACTCTGTGTACTAATGAAATGTGTTTATATGGGTTGTTCTTTTCCAGCCTGTTTAAAGATAACGATAGTTATATGTATACATAAAGAAGGAGACAAGAAATATTTTGATAACTACAGTCTCATTTCTCTTGTACCAATACTTTCGAAGATAGTAGAACACTGCATGTACCAACAAATTTACAAACATTTCACCTGCAATGGTACACTTACAAACACAGTATGACTTCAGTGAAAATTCTTCTACACTGAAAGCTGTTTAAAATGTTGCTTCAACAATACTCGTGTCTTTGAAGCAAAATCATCCGACAATGCGCTACTGATTGACATAAGCAAACATCTGACTGTGAGTCATCAGATTCTAACAGATAAACTGAGGTGCTCTGGCATTCAAGATACAGAACTTACCCTTATAGAATAATATCTTGACAATAGGAAGCGGACAGTACACTTTAATGGTATGAGCTCTGGATTCCTAGATGTTTCAAGAGGCGTGCCTCAAGGTTCTGTAATGGGACCCTTATAATCTGTATTAATGCCCTACCTAGTATAATGCCATGTAAACTGTTCTGTATGATGATACCAGTTTCATTGCAACTGGAAACGACAGAGGATCTAAAGAAACAAAGCAAATCCAATCTAAGAATTTCTAGTAAAGACAATAAATTAATTATAAACAAAAATAAAACCAAGAATGTAGTTTTTAGTTTATGCAATACCAACAATGGTTGTACACCAGTTACACTTCTTGGTGTACTCCCGGATACCAAATTAGTTTGGAACCTCCACACAGATTCTATATGCACTAAATTATCAAAGGCTCATATAACTGTTTCATAAACTTAGAGAATCTGTAAGCGAAAACGTGATTCTCAGCTCTTATTATGCATTTTTTTCACAACCACATAACACACTGCTTACTGCTTTGGGGCAGCTCCACTGGGGTAGAAAGAGTTTTGTGGCAGAAAAAGGCTATCACATGTGTAGCGGGTATTTTCAAAAACACTGTACCTTGTAGGCTGCTTTTCAAGAAACTAGGTGTCATGACAGTCCCATCATTATTCATACTTACTTGCCTAGTTTACACAAAGGAAAACCAAGAAAAATACATATTAAGACAATATTTCATTATCACACGTGACAAAGAAAATACTGACCAATCCTTTACAAGATTAACCAAGGGTCACAATAGCTATACATATCTTGGAGTAAAACTATTCAATGCACTGATGCCGGAAGCACATACTACCTCATGCAAAAGCTTCAGAAATGTCCTATAAAACTGGCTTAAAAAGGACGCTTTCTATACCAGAGAGGAAATTTTTGATTTTGTTAAGGAAGATCTAAAATTTTAACTTATGCTCATTGTATGTATTCAGCTCTACATGATTTAACCATTTTCTTTATTATTACACATATCATTATGTATTAGACAATTTGTACAAACTTAACATCAACAGCATACAAAATGCTTGAAAATGAAAACAGATAAATACAGGCATACTGTTAAAAGGTGTGGTATGAATAAAAATAAAAAAGGGGGGGGAGGCTTTGAACTGTTAGCAATCAAGTCCTTCACCTTAAAATGCATAGTATGACCATAAATACGAGATAAAGAGAGAGCAACTCTACAGCTCTCGTGTAACCATCTTCTGAGCACATTTTGCCTTTATTCCTAGTGTATTTGGAAAGGTTTTAAAAATAGATTGTTCAAAGACAGGTTTCAAGATACATCATTTGCCTTACTGTCAGCACAATACTCAATCGGGGACATGGAAATGAGTAACTGTTTATCATAAAAAAAAGGCAATTCTTCAAGTTGTATGAAGCTATCTTCAGAGAGAAATTTAAGTATTACACTCCAATCCACAGTCTAAGCATGATCACATCTTTTTATCATTGTATAGGAGGGTAGAGAGGTAATGATGAGTTCCTGGAGTAAGATTCACTCTGCATAATGAAAGCAGTAGGAAATTATGAGGAAAGTGTTACCTCCTTCTACAGCTGCCACCAAGGAAAGTGGAAACAGTGGTGGTAAAATCTGAAATAAAGATACCATCAGTTCCCACTTTTCCCATTTGCACAGAGCCATGAGCCAAATGGCAAAAAGATGTGCAGGGAATAGAACTGTTTACAATTATGTCTTAAAGAATATAACAAGTTCCTCTTACATAACAGGGTAAAAAGTGTGGTGAAGTTGGAACATCGTACCACCCATTATGCATCACTACTTGAATTAGCAAATGAGAAATGTGAACTCTGAAAAGTTTAGAATTAAACTAAAGCAACCAGGTTTAAATTAAAAACGAACAGTGCTGTAAACCATATTATCAATGACTGAATTATCTGTTCACAGAAGACCGCAAATTAACTAACTTTTGTGAGGATCTTCTCACATGCCTTCATTCATACCACCAGAAAAATCTTTTAGAGTTGCATTTAATGATATATCAACCTTCTTGTACAAAAGAAAAATTTCCACAATGTGATATACGGGGTGGTCCATTGATCATGACCGGGCCAAATATCTCACGAAATAAATGTCAAATGAACAAATGAAAAAACTACAACAACAAAACTTTTCTAGCTTGAAAGGGGAAACCAGATGGCACTGCCATAGGTCAAATGGATATCAACTGTGTTTTTTGAAATAGGAACCCCCATTTTTTATTACATATTCATGTAGTACGCAAAAAAATATGACTGTTTTAGTTGGACCACTTTTTTTGCTTTGTGATAGATGGCGCTGTAATAGTCACAAACATATGGCTCACAATTTTAGACGAACAGTTGGTAACAGGTAGATTTTTTAAATTAAAATACAAAATGTACGTACGTTTGAAAATTTTATTTCAGTTGTTCCAATGTTATACATGTACATTTGTGAACTTATCATTTCTGAGAACGCATGCTGTTACAGCGTGACAACCTCTAAATACCACATTAGTGCAATAATGTTCAAAATGATGTCCATCAATCTCAATGCATTTGGTAATACGTGTAACGACATTCCTCTCAACAGCGAGTAGTTCGCTTTCCGTAATGTTCGCACATGCATTGACAATACGCTGACGAATGTTGTCAGGCGTTGTTGGTGGATCACGATAGCAAATATCTTTCAACTTTCCCCATAGAAAGAAATCCGGGGACGTCAGATCCGCTGAACGTGCGGGCCATGGTATGGTGCTTCAACGACCAATCCACCTGTCGTGAAATATGCTATTCAATACCGCTTCAACCGCACGCGACCTATGTGCTGGACATCCATCATGTAGGAAGTACATTGCCATTCTGTCAAGCAGTGAAACATCTTGTAGTAACATCGGTAGAACATTACGTAGGAAATCAGCATACATTGCACCATTTAAATTGACATTGATAAAGTGGGGACCAATTATACTTCCTCCCATAATGCTGCACCATACATTAACCCACCAAGGTCGCTGATGTTCCACTTGTTGCAGCCATAGTGGATTTTCCATTGCCCAATAGTGCATATTATGCCGGTTTACGTTGCCGCTGTTGGTGAATGACGCTTCGTCACTAAATAGAACGCACGCAAAAAATCTGTCATCGTCCCGTAATTTCTCTTGTGCCCAGTGCCAGAACTGCACACAATGTTCAAAGTCGTCGCCATGCAATTCCTGGTGGATAGAAATAGGGTACAGGTGTAATCGATTTTGATGTAGCATTCTCAACACCGATGTTTTTGAGATTCCCGATTCTCGCACAATTTGTCTGCTACTGATGTGCAGATTAGCCACGACAGTAGCTAAAACACCTACTTGGATATCGTCATTTGTTGCAGGTCTTGGTTGACGTTTCACATGTGGCTGAACACTTCCTGTTCCCTTAAATAACGTAACTATCTGACGAACAGTCCGGACACTTGGATGATGTCGTCCAGGATAGCGAGCAGCATACATAGCACATGCCCATTGGGCATTTTGATCACAATAGCCATACATCAACACGATGTCGATCTTTTCCGTAATTGGTAAACGGTCCATTTTAACAAAGGTAATGTATCATGAAGCGAATACCATCCACACTGGCAGAATGTTCAGTGATACCACATACTTATACGTTTGTGACTATTACAGCGCCATCTATCACAAAGCGAAAAAAGTGGTCCAACTAAAACATTCATATTTCTTTACATACTACATGAATATGTAATAAAAAATGGGGGTTCCTATTTTTAAAAATGCAGTTGATATCCGTTTGACCTATAGCAGCACCACCTAGCGGGCCAACCATAGCGCCATCTGGTTTCCCCCTTCAAGCTAGACGAGTTTCGTTCTTTGTAGTTTTTTCGTTTGATGCTTATTTCGTGAGATATTTGGCCCAGTCACTATCAATGGACCACCCTGTATATGTGGTGGTGAAAGCAATCATACAACTCCCATAATTTCATCCCGTTTTGATGCCAGTGAAAAATAATGCATCCAAAAAAGCAAAATTTGAGACACTGTCTTGGAATAACATTTAACAAAGAGAAAAATTCATTTAGGAGATGACAGAGTGGCGGATGTCGAGCTGCAAGGTCGAGTTGTGAGGCATGCTTCTGTAGTTCAGTTGGTAGAGTACTTGCCCACAAAAGGAAAAGGTTCAGGGCCCAAGTCCCAGTCTGGCATGCAGTTTTAATCTGTCAAGGGGTTTCAATTTATTTAAAGACAGCAAGATTAATAACATGGTTTTGCATAATTATGAGTACAAGTCACTTAAACTGCTACTTGGATGCTACTGGTAGCTGATTATGTGAAAGCAAGACAGGAGAAAAGAATAATCATAAGTAGAATAGGTTCAAAATTGTTGCATGGTTGTCAAAATCATTTACCTGGTTTAGTTCTGGATCATAGCCACCTGTAACGGAAATGTCACATACTTCACAGGATATGTGCCGTCTGATGTCAACTGGGCTGAAAATAAAAGCATTTATTCTGAGATTCGACAAAAAATTAAATATGTACTTTCATTATCAAAGATTAATTAATTTCAAAATCAGTAATGTGTCACAAGATATACGCTGATCATTTTCTCAAAATTAGCCTTAATGAATTAGAGATGGACAGGTAACACGAGGGGAGCGGGAGTAAATGCTCTTGTAATCCCACGGACACATTGGCGGATCAATCAGTATAATTACCCATGCATTCGGTTAGGTCAATAGGTGTGGCAAGGAGTGATACATCTACTGGTGCCAGGTCACGTCGGCAAACATCAGCGGCAGATTTAATGATAGCCATGAATTGTCTCGGCCTCTTGATGTGTACTACATGCTCTCCAGTGGACTTATTTATGATAACCTTGTAATACTTGGGATTTTCTGGACACTGATTTGGACTCTTGTAATTCCCAGCCATTGACATTGCACATGATTGCATCAATTTTCCTGATGCAGTGTTGTCTCCGTTATCCATTCGACTGCATAGTGTGCTTACTGTGAATGCACCAATGGCGTATGCATGCACTGAGAGTATGGTTCATATCAGTGTGCTTTCCAGCCTAACAAAGTTACAATGGTCTCAAGTACTAACGTTTGAGTTATTCAGTAAATATCTAGCGCACTTTAACTGCCAAGTGGTATCATCCTCTAGATGTCTTTGTTTCTTTTAGTTCAAGAAGAGTCATGGTCTGCTATTTTCTAGGATTCATTTGTATTTAATTGGTGTTCAATAAAACGTACATTGTTTAGGAAGCAGACTTACAACAGAGGGGTGTGGCTTACGAACATTTGAGATCCCAACACTATAAGTATGAAAACTGGCTTGAAGTCATGAGACATGGTATTTACAATCTACGAACAAGAATGAAATAATATCGCAGGATGTGAACAGCATGTGATACGAACAGAATATGGCAAATAACTGGCCAAATAGCCTTATTATAAATGGTTGCATTTGCCTTACCATCCAGAACTCTTTAGTGCTCCAAGCATGAGCTTCACAAGAGGACCTGAAAACAGAAAAGTCTTGATATTTATACTTATACAATGTAATGCTACACATGAAGTCAATAAATCAAAATATGACCTTCAAGCAGTCAATTGAAACAGTTTCATAACATAAACAAAATCTTCCCTAAAGAAAAAGAAACCATGATACTTTTTTCACAGAAAGAAAAGTAGGAATATGCCTGCTGATGCAAGACTACAAGGTTAGCACTGCTTCTCACTGAGTGCCCAACACTAATAATAGCATGAGGCAAAACGGAATCAGTTTCTTGCTACTGCACAGATTGGTAATAGTAAATCACTGCATAGAATATAGCTAGTACACCAGTTGAGACTAGAGAAAGAGTATAAGCAGTGACCGTGACCAGGGTGGAATAGAAAAAGTGAAAGAGAGAGGAGTGGGGGTGCATACTGATAAGACTAGTATGAAAGAAATTATCAAAAAGCAAGACAGAGTTGATAGACAGACAGAAAGGTAATCCAAACAGGTTAAAGAATGTTCTTGAGGAGAATAAAGAAGCATTTTTCCTTAAGCTATGTAAGTAATGAGAGCCAATTTAAGTGTTAGAAAGTCAGTTACAGATTGTTGTTACAAAGTAAAGGCAGAGGCAAAATAGTAGGTTTTACAATTGTAGACAGTTTTGCCTGCAGCCATTCATTCTGATTCACCAGCATCTACATACATACTCTGCAAGGCACCATATGGTGCACAGCAGAGGGTACTTTTTACCACTACTAGTCATTTCCTTTGCTGTTCCACTCGCAAATAGAGTGAGGGAAAAATGACTATCTGCCTGCCTGTGTATAAGCCCTAATTTCTGTTATCTGATAATTGTGGTCTATACATGAAAGGTACATTAGTGGAAGTAGAATTACTCTCAAGTCAGCTACAAATGCAGAGTCCCTAATGTTCTCTATAGTGTTTTGTGAAAAGAATATTGTCTTCCCTCCAAGATTACCATTTGATTTCACAAAGCCTCTCTGTAATACGAGGGTCGGTCAAAAAGTAATGCCTCCCATTTTTTTTCTACTTAAAGAAATTAAGTTAAGTGAAAAATTTGAATTTGGCGCCATTCCTCAAACCTTCTTCTGCAATCCACTGCAGTAGTAACTTTCTGTGTCAACAGGTGGCAGCACAGCAGAAGTTTGTAAGATGGCCGACATCGATGTTCGTTTGAGACAGCGTTGTGTGATTGAATTCTTGAATGCAGAAGGTGAAACGCCCATACGCATTCATGAAAGACTGAAGAAGGTGTATGGTGTTGTGACAGTGGATGTCAGCACTGTTAGACGATGGGTTCGTCGTTGTAAGGAAGCTGAAGGGCAAACACCGTTGACTGACGAAAAGCGGAGCGGCAGGCCGGTGAGTGCAGTGACTCCACACAACATTCAGCAAGTTGATGACATCATTCGTGGTGACCGTCGGGTGACTGCAGATGAAGTGTGTCGCATTATTTCTCTTAGTAAAGGCAGTGTGATCACGATTATTAAACAATTGGGGTACTCAAAAGTTTGTGCACGGTGGGTTCCAAGAATGTTAACCGATCAGAATAAAGAGGCAAGGAAAACAATAGCCTCCCAACACTTGCAGCACTTCCGTTTGGAGGGAGATGAGTTTCTGAAAAAAATTGTGACCGGGGACGAAACATGGGTGCATTTTTTTGAACCCGAATCAAAGAGGCAGTCAATGGACTGGCGTCACACAAGCTCGCCGAGGAAGAAAAAATTCAAAACTGTGCGATCGGCAGGGAAAGTTATGGCAACAGTTTTCTGGGATACAGAGGGTGTGATTCTGGTTGATTTTTTGGAGCAGGGATGCACAATAAATTCTGTTCAATACGTCACAACCCTCAACAAACTTAAAGCACGTCTTCAGCGAGTTCGCCCAACAAAATCAATGGCAGATGTTCTTCTTTTGCATGACAATGCAAGACCACACACCAGTCGTCACACCTCTGACGAGATTGTCAAAATTGGATGGGAAGTTTTGCCTCATCCCCCATACAGCCCTGACCTGGCACCATCAGACTTCCATCTGTTCGGGCCACTAAAAGAAGCTCATCGTGGGATTCATTTTGAAGATGAGGAGGCCGTCAAAACATCCGTGCGTCAATGGCTTAGGAAGCAGAGCTGTGATTTTTACCGTGCTGGGATACATGCCCTTGTTCAAAGATGGACCAAAACTGTAGAGATGGGCGGAGATTACATTGAAAAATGACAAAATGATCCTCAATGTTGTGGTTTTCAACTTATGTAATTGCATTTAAATTTCCTGACAATTAAACGTAGAAAAAAAAATAGGAGGCATTACTTTTTGACTGACCCTCGTACTTGCCTGTCGATCGAACCTGCTGGTAAAAAAACTAGCAGCACACTTCTGTATTCCCTTGATGTCTTGCTGTAATCTGACCTGGTGGGGATCCCAGCTACTTGAGCAGTACTCAAGAATGGGATGCACTAGAGTACTATAAGGGGTCTACTTTATAGATTAGGTATACTTTCTCAGAATTCTCCAAGTAAACCTAAGTTGGCCATTTGCCTTTCCTATTAGCAGCAATATGTGCTTGTTCCATTTTGTATTGCTTTGCAATATTATGCCTAGATACTTAATTGACGTAACTGTGTCAAGGAGCACACTACTAATGCTGTATTCAAATACTACAGGATTTTATTTCCTGCTCATCTGCATTAACTTCAATTTTTCTACATTTAGAGGAAGCTGGCATTCACCACACCAACTAGAAATTCTGTCTACATCATCTTTTATCCTCCTACAGTCACTCAATATAACACTTTCCTGTACACCACAGCATCACCTGTAAATAGCCACAGCTTGCTGCTTAATGTGTCTGTCAGGTTATTTATACATAGAGAAAATAAGAGTGGTCCTGCTACACTCCTAGCAAGCTCCTGACAATACCCTAATCCCTGTCGAACTTGAGTTCTACAACTTAAGAAGTCTTCAATCCACTCTCACATCTGTGAATGTAGTCCATATGCTTGGACCTTTGTAAAAAGCCTGAACTGCAACACTGTGTCAAACAATTTCCAGAAACCTAAAAGTAATGAAATTGGCTATTGCCTTCCATCCACAGTCACAGGATATCGTGATGAAAAGACAAGTTAAATTTCTCATGAGTGATTCTTTCTAAATCCATTATTATTTGTGGAAAGAAGTTTCTCCATCCAAGAAAATTTATTATATTAAAACTCAAGAGTATATTCAAGAATTCTGCAGCAAACTGATGGTAAGAATATTGGCATGTAATTTTGTGGGTCTGTTCTTTCACCCTTCTTGCATATACGAGTTATCTCCTTTTTCTTTTTTTTCTAGTCACTTGGGACTCTGCACTGGGCGAATGATTCATGATAAATGCAAACTAAGAAATGAGGCAATGTCATTGTGTACTCTGTAAAACCAAACTGTGATTCCACCCCAGACACTTATTTGCTTCCAAATCTCTCAGATGCTTCTCTGTGCCAAGGATGCCTATTACTATATCCTCCATATGGGAGTCAGCGTGACAGTCAAACAACAGTATGTTCATAGCATCCTCCTATGTAAATGATTTTTTAAATGTGAAATTTAAAACTTAAGGTTTCCTTTCGTAATCTTCTACTCCCACACCAGACTGCTCAATAAGTGACTGGTTAGAAGTCTTCAATTTGATTACTGATTGTGTGTAAGATCAGAATTTTCTTGGGTCAAAGCAAGATCCTTCAAAAAGTTATGATGGTGGAAGTTGTATGGTTTTGTATTGATCTTTTTACATATGCAGGAATTTCTGCTAACTTTTGCCTATCATCATTTGTGTTCTTTTTTTAACCGACAGTTCAACATTCTCTGGTTCCTCAGCATTTTCTAAATTTTGTTACTAAATCACAGTGGATGTTTCCTGTCCTTAAACATTTACTCAGCACGCACTTGTCCAGAGCACAATTTACAGCCACTTTAAGCTTAGCCCATAATTCCTCTATGGCCATCATATTGGAACTAAATGATGTCCATTCACTTTCTAAGTAGGATTGTCTTCGTTTTGCCAAAACAATGTTCCTCCATAGGAAGGATCACATGTTTGTACAGAAGTGATGGATTGCTTAGATTTGTTCAGAAACTTTTGTTGTATACTTTCGTAGTTTTAGTGAAGATTACGTGCTTGTAAGGGTTAGCAGTTTTCTCGTAAATGCTTGTGTTTAGATATCTCTGCACCAATACTTATATTTGAATGTGTAAGTGAAAAACAAAACAATTAATCCCTTTTTATCTGGTGACTACATGTTGGTAAGTACCATGAACATCGTCCAAGAGTTGTCTACTGTTTTTGAACAGTTGAAATTCGTGATAACGGTGACGTGGCTTTATGGAAATGATCCACACATTACTGGAACTGCTATCTCCTGCTGTCATTTAGATCTCCAGCTTTATTAATGTCACTGTTTCTATGATATGCCAAATTAATCGACTAAATGTTATAGTTAGATCTGGGATGCTTTTCTCAAGAAAGCGTCTGCTAACACCATCTATAACTGAAAGTGAGTTGGAGCAAGTGAGAGATCATTAAATGTCTCAGAAGCAGCCTCATAAATCTCAAGTTCCACGCAGAAGGGGCAGAAATGGATCGTTAGTTACATGCAGTTTTGGTTTCCGGGACTTAATGGGAACTATAGGGATAAATGGTAAGAAACAGAAAGGAGATCGATGTGCCGTCAGTGTGAGTGGAAGACTGCACCTTTGGGGAGGTTGAGAGTGCACGATTGATTCTCTACCAGATAAGGCTAACAAGGCTGAATGATGATGATAATAAAACACAACAACGAGGTTATCAGCGCCCGTTCCCAAAATAAATGTTGACAAGCGCAGCCAAGATTGTTTAAACAAGGATCAATTCAGAGCCGATCTTTGCGAGAATTGTAAATGCTCAAATTTCAAGATTGGACACAGCACATCAAAACAGGTAAAAATAATTAACTGTGGCTGGGTGACCACTTACAAATAACGGGTGACCAAACCACTTTACAACATATTAAGATCTCAATCCCAACATTTTGGGAAGAAGTCCAGACATCACACAAAAACCTGAAACTTTAGCCACACTCGCCTCGTTATTAGTTAAAATAGAGGGCAGGCTTGGTGGAAAACTTAAATCTTCCCTCAAACCCGCATATAAAACACACTCAGTTAAAATATGTTGAATTGACAGCTGTGTCCCCAACAAGGCTGAAGATGAATTAGACTGTGAACATCTCTGCAGCAGAATAACAGGCCGAAGTGGGTTCACATTTACACGAGTTGTTCCAACTGTCAAATTTGGTTACAATGACCCTTAGATCAATTCTATCTACACATACTGAAAGTTGATAATGTGACAGTTGTGAAAGATGAATACAAACATTTCAACAGAAGTTTTGTATCACCCCTTCTATTTCAAAATTCATGGGGGAAAAAAAAACTGACTGTGAGGTGTACGTATATAATCCTTTTCAATGTGCCCAGATCATCAAATCTAAAAGAACATACATTTGTGTAACACAAAAACGTCTGTTTAACACAAGGGAGTTTTTTCTTTTTTTCCTTTTTAACAGCAATCCTGAGAAACGTCAACATGTGATGGGATGTCGCATTCATGGATGTAGGCTCGAATTCACTGTAGCATACCAACAATAAGATCATTAAGCCAGCCCTGGTACAAGTTGTCCCACTCTTCCATGGCGATTCTGTGGACATCGCACAGAGTATGTGATTGTTGTCAACATCCAAAAAGAGCTTGTTGCAACCCATCCTAGATATCTTGCAGTCATGTTCATTGAACAGGCAGGCCAGTCCATTCTGGTGATCGTAGCACGTTGAACGAACGTGTTCATGAGAATAGGGCAATGAGCACATGAGTTATCACTTGTCAAGATGAAATGGTCACACCAAAATTTTGATGATGTGGTCCCATTATTGGTTTAGGAATTTTATCTGTACTGTAGAGCAATGAGTTTGCCCTTAACAACCACATCAACTGAGCAGTTTTTTTTTTCTTTTTGTGGGGTTTTAGGGCGCTCAACTACTGAGGTCATTAGCGCCCAGTCACAAATGTAACTGCACATATCTACATCTACATCTACATCTACATTTATACTCCGCAAGCCACCCAACGGTGTGTGGCGGAGGGCACTTTACGTGCCATTGTCATTACCTCCCTTTCCTGTTCCAGTCGCGTATGGTTCCCGGGAATAACGACTGTCTGAAAGCCTCCGTGCGCGCTCGAATCTCTCTAATTTTACATTCGTGATCTCCTCGGGAGGTATAAGTAGGGTGAAGCAATATATTCGATACCTCATCCAGAAACGCACCCTCTCGAAACCTGGCGAGCAAGCTACACTGCGATGCAGAGCGCCTCTCTTGCAGAGTCTGCCACTTGAGTTTGTTAAACATCTCCGTAACGCTATCACGGTTACCAAATAACCCTGTGACGAAACGCGCCGCTCTTCTTTGGATCTTCTCTATCTCCTCCGTCAACCCGATCTGGTACGGATCCCACACTGATGCGCAATACTCAAGTATAGGTCGAACAAGTGTTTTGTAAGCCACCTCTTTTGTTGATGGACTACATTTTCTAAGGACTCTCCCAATGAATCTCAACCTGGTACCCGCCTTACCAACAATTAATTTTATATGATCATTCCACTTCAAATCGTTCCGCACGCATACTCCCAGATATTTTACAGAAGTAACTGCTACCAGTGTTTGTTCTGCTATCATATAATCATACAATAAAGGATCCTTCTTTCTATGTATTCGCAATACATTACATTTGTCTATGTTAAGGGTCAGTTGCCACTCCCTGCACCAAGTGCCTATCCGCTGCAGATCTTCCTGCATTTCGCTACGATTTTCTAATGCTGCAACTTCTCTGTATATTACAGCATCATCCGCGAAAAGCTGCATGGAACTTCCGACACTATCTACTAGGTCATTTATATATATTGTGAAAAGCAATGGCCCCATAACACTCCCCTGTGGCACGCCAGAAGTTACTTTAACGTCTGTAGACGTCTCTCCATTGATAACAACATGCTGTGTTCTGTTTGCTAAAAACTCTTCAATCCAGCCACACAGCTGGTCTGATATTCCGTAGGCTCTTACTTTGTTTATCAGGCGACAGTGTGGAACTGTATCGAACGCCTTCCGGAAGTCAAGGAAAATAGCATCTACCTGGGAGCCTGTATCTAATATTTTCTGGGTCTCATGAACAAATAAAGTGAGTTGGGTCTCACAGGATCGCTGTTTCCGGAATCCATGTTGATTCCTACATAGTAGATTCTGGGTTTCCAAAAACGACATGATACTCGAGCAAAAAACATGTTCTAAAATTCTACAACAGATCGACGTCAGACATATAGGCCTATAGTTTTGCGCATCTGCTCGACGACCCTTCTTGAAGACTGGGACTACCTGTGCTCCTTTCCAATCATTTGGAACCTTCCGTTCCTCTAAAGACTTGCGGTACATGGCTGTTAGAAGGGGGGCAAGTTCTTTCGCGTACTCTGTGTAGAATCGAATTGGTATCTCGTCAGGCCCAGTGGACTTTCCTCTGTTGAGTGATTCTAGTTGCTGATTCCAGTTGCTTTTCTATTCCTTGGACACTTATTTCGATGTCAGCCATTTTTTCGTTTGTGCGAGGATTTAGAGAAGGAACTGCAGTGCGGTCTTCCTCTGTGAAACAGCTTTGGAAAAAGGTGTTTAGTATTTCAGCTTTACACGTGTCATCCTCTGTTTCAATACCTTCATCATCCCGGAGTGTCTGGATATGCTGTTTTGATCCACTTACTGATTTAACGTAAGACCAGAACTTCATAGGATTTTCTGTCAAGTCAGTACATAGAAATTTACTTTCGAATTCACTGAACGCTTCACGCATAGCCCTCTTTACGCTAACTTTGACATCGTTTAGCTTCTGTTTGTCTGAGAGGTTTTGGCTGCGTTTATACTTGCAGTCAAGCTCTCTTTGCTTTCGCAGTAGTTTCCTAACTTTGTTGTTGTACCACGGTGGGTTTTTCCCATCCCTCACAGTTTTACTCGGCACGTACCTGTCTAAAACGCATTTTACGATTGCCTTGAACTTTTTCCATAAACACTCAACATTGTCAGTGTCGGAACAGAAATGTTCATTTTGATCTGTTAGGTAGTCTGAAATCTTGCTAAACAGATAAACCTTCCTCCCTTTTTTTTATATTCCTATTTACTTCCATATTCAGGGATGCTGCAACGGCCTTTTGATCACTGATTCCCTGTTCTGCGCTTACAGAGTCGAAAAGTTCGGGTCTGTTTGTTATCAGTACGTCCAAGATGTTATCTCCACGAGTCGGTTCTCTGTTTAATTGCTCGAGGTAATTTTCGGATAGTGCACTCAGTATAATGTCACTCGATGCTCTGTCCCTACCAACCGTCCTAAACATCTGAGTGTCCCAGTCTATATCTGGTAAATTGAAATTTCCACCTAAGACTATAACATGCTGAGAAAATTTATGTGAAATGTATTCCAAATTTTCTCTCAGTTGTTCTGCCACTAATGCTGCTGAGTCGGGAGGTCGGTAAAAGGAGCCAATTATTAACCTAGCTCGGTTGTTGAGTGTAACCTCCACCCATAATAATTCACAGGAACTATCCACTTCTACTTCACTACAGGATAAACTACTACTAACAGCGACGAACACTCCACCACCGGTTGCATGCAATCTATCCTTTCTAAACACTGTCTGTACCTTTGTAAAAATTTCGGCAGAATTTATCTCTGGCTTCAGCCAGCTTTCTGTACCTATAACGATTTCAGCTTCAGTGCTTTCTATCAGCGCTTGAAGTTCCGGTACTTTACCAACGCAGCTTCGACAGTTTACAATTACAACACCGATTGCTGCTTGGTCCCTGCATGTCCTGACTTTGCCCCGCACCCGTTGAGGCTGTTGCCCTTTCTGTACTTGCCCAAGGCCATCTAACCTAAAAAACCGCCCAGCCCACACCACACAACCCCTGCTACCCGTGTAGCCGCTTGTTGCGTGTAGTGGACTCCTGACCTATCCAGCGGAACCCGAAACCCCACCAACCTATGGCGCAAGTCGAGGAATCTGCAGCCCACACAGTCGTAGAACCGTCTCAGCCTCTGATTCAGACCCTCCACTCAGCTCTGTACCAAAGGTCCGCAGTCAGTCCTGTCGACGAGGCTGCAGATGGTGAGCTCTGCTTTCATCCCGCTAGCGAGACTGGCAGTCTTCACCAAATCAGATAGCCGCCGGAAGCCAGAGAGGATTTCCTCCGATCCATAGCGACACACATCATTGGTGCCGACATGAGCGACCACCTGCAGATGGGTGCACCCTGTACCCTTCATGGCATCCGGAAGGACCCTTTCCACATCTGGAATGACTCCCCCGGTATGCACACGGAGTGCACATTGGTTTTCTTCCCCTCTCTTGCTGCCATATCCCTAAGGGGCCCCATTACGCGCCTGACGTTGGAGCTCCCAACTACCAGTAAGCCCACCCTCTGCGACCGCCCGGATCTTGCAGATTGAGGGGCAACCTCTGGAACAGGACAAGCAGCCATGCCAGGCCGAAGATCAGTATCAGCCTGAGACAGAGCCTGAAACTGGTTCGTCAGACAAACTGGAGAGGCCTTCCGTTCAGCCCTCCGGAATGTCTTTCGCCCCCTGCCACACCTTGAGACGACCTCCCACTCTACCACAAGTGGGGGATCAGCCTCAATGCGGGCAGTATCCCGGGCAACCACAGTCGTAGTCCGATTGGGGGATGCGTGGGACGAGCTGGCCGTCTCCGACAAACCCCCATCCGTACCCCCACAGTGATGCCCATTGGCAACAGCCTCAAGCTGTGTGACCGAAGCCAACACTGCCTGAAGCTGGGAGCGAAGGGATGCCAACTCAGCCTGCATCCGAACACAGCAGTTGCAGTCCCTATCCATGCTAAAAACTGTTGTGCAAAGAACGTCTGAACTAATCTACAGAGAGCGCAAACAAATCGACACAAAATTTAAACGGTTATTAAAATACAAGATTGCCTAGTAAATGCAGTAATGCTGCTACTTGCGCACTGCTGACACACTGCTCGGCGGCGGAAGGAGACTATGCGATTTTACACTATTCGGGTACTAAAACGCGATGCTACAACTCTCAAATACTATAATACGCCCGAAATTTATGAATTAAACAATGCAAGTACCAAAAACACGCAAAGAAATTAAGAATTAAACTATGTAACAAATGAGTGAGCTAGGAGTATACGACTTGCTGCTGCAGCTGCTTATCCAACGGCGGCAGGGAGCACACGATCTGGTAAAACTCAAGGGCGGGAGGGGGGGGGGGGGGGGGGGGGGACACCAGAAAGTTCTTACAAAGATGCAGATAAAATAATTAAAAGAGTTAGATGTCTTTGGACAAGTCCGTCAAAGTAATAAAACGAATAACACGAGCAGCTGCTCGAGCGTCACCAGCTAAAATTTCCTGTAAAGTAGATGGCAGAGACAGGACAACACGAGATTGATTAAAACGGGGACACGACAATAAAACATGGCGCACTGTCAGTGCATGACCACAAGGGCACTGCGGGGCGGGGTCACCGGATAGCAGGTAGTGGTGGCAAACCGGCAATGCCCAATCCGCAACCAGGCCAAAAGGACCTCCTCTCGCCGAGATGGTCGGGAGGAGGTTGTCCAAGCTGTTGGGAATGGTTTTATGGCCCGGAGCTTATTTTCTTGAAGTGACGACCAAGTATCCCACCATAATGACACAAGCCTCTTACAAACAACCCCACTAATGTCAGACAATGGGACACAAAGGGAGGCTGGCCGAGGCAGGAGTGCTGCAGCCTTGGCCGCAGCATCAGCAGCCTAATTCCCAGGCACTCCTACATGGCCTGGAACCCACATAAAGCTAACAGGAGAGCCATCATCAGCAAAAGAATGGAGGGATTGCTGGATCCGTTGCATCGAGGGATGGACCGGATATGGAGCTCCGAGGCTCTGAAGAGCACTGAGTGAATCAGAGCAGAGTACATACAGAGAATGGTGGTGGCGGCGGACATACTGAACGGCCTGATTGAGAGCAAAAAGCTCGGCCATAAAGCTGGAACACTGGTCGAGGAGCCAGTATTTAAACGTGACGTCCCCAACGACAAAGGCACAGCCAACACCATCGTCAGTTTTGGAGCCATCAGTGTAAATAAAGGTGTTACTGGCAAGTCGCGCACGAAGTTCGACAAACGGTGAGTACCCTCCTTCGGGAGCGAGCAGAGGTCAAGCTGAATGTGAACCGGAGCCTGGAGCCAAGGTGGTGTTGGGCTCTCACCCACTCTGAAGGTGGTAGGGAGGGCAAAATCCAATTGTCAAAGCAGGCGACGAAAGTGGACTTCTGGGGGCAGCTGTGCAGTGGCCTCATATAACGCAACCTCAAAATATAGCTCCATCACCAGCTTTTTGTACATCTGGAACACAGTGTTGGATGTGTTCAGTGTTACCAGGTTGTCTCAAAACACACTGTCTGTGATTAACAGGGTAAACAGGTCTGAGTTTCGTCCTTAAACATCTGGCACCAGTTGTGGGGCACCCAACCTGCATGATTTCTTTCCCATCTGTAACAGAGTCAATGGTGTTGTATATGATGTGGTGCTCACCATGGTTGTCAGGAGGGAGATTTGCATCGTGCAATTGTTTGACACAATAGATGACATCCTGTAGTCTCTTCAGGTGCTGAATTAAGTTCTAGAGTGCTCATCCCATGGTCGCTTTGACTGTCAAGTCATACAGATTGATCATCTTGGGCATCCACTGAACATGGATGGCTATGTGGCATATGCAATCAACACTACCTGTCAACTGGAACTGATTCTGTAGCACCTTTCAAAGGTTATTTTCATGCCTGAGATACAATCAGTTAATGAGACACACTGCTTTGTACTATGGAGAAAAGATTCCATCCATGCAAGAGTTATGTCATTAATCCCATAAAGACTTTAACAGATTTTGTGATCATTGCAATGAATCACCAAGGTCTCGCAATATACCAACAGGATAATATTTCTCAATTACTTCTACTAGTACTTCGTTCATGAAATCTTGGATTGTATTCCCTACTGTTTTTTAACACTCTGTATTAATTGCACTCAGACCATGAGCTGTGGAGCTAGAGGGAGGAATTACAAAATTCTCAGACAATGCACAAACACACAATAATGAATTGGAGTCCACACCATCGACATACAAGTTGCACATAAATAAATCCTGGATTTGATACCCCACACACACACACACACACACACACACACACACACAAATGCAACTTGCACACACGTCTGCAGTCTCAGAGAGCTGAGTGTGTGTATGTGTGTCTACTGCTGACAAAGGCCTTAATGGCCAAAAGCTATGAGTGTGTGAATCTTTTTATTGTGCCTATCACGACTTAGCATCTCCGCTATTGTATCAAATCCAGGATTATTATATGGTGAGTAGCAACTTGCAACTTTCCTTCTCTGGTATTGTTACATTCCATCCTGGATTTTCCATTCCTGGATTTGATACAATTACTCTTTGGAGGCAAATAATGAAAGGATTGAGCAGTGCACTATTTATAATTTGAGTTGGTGTTAAGATGTGGGGCAGTGAGAATTATGCATTGTCAAGGCTGATTTCGAAGGTAGACATACTGTCATCACAAAATATAAATTCTGATCTCACTGTATTGAGTTGTTTACACTAGGCCTAAATAACCTTACAAAAGATGGTTGTGCAAGCAAAAACTGAATGGATGTAACTACATTAACCAATAAGCATGCTGTAACTAACTCACCATAAAAACATCTGCTTAAAGATAACTTTGATTTCAATTGAAGAAGTTCACTTATTTGCTTTGTGCAGAGCATTCAATACTTAGTAGCAAATAATGCTCCATTCTGTCCACAGTGAACAGGTTAGTGTTTGATTTGCTACAGCAGAGTTTGATGTCAGACACTAACGCACCATTGAAGAATGCAAAGCAGTTACACTAATTTCTAAGTATTCCATATGGGCATTAGGTAACTATTACAGACTAAAAGATATGAATGTAGTTGTGTAGCAACACAGTCTAAACTGGTCAGCACCATAATACACATAGCAAGATTAATGATGATCTTATTATGGAAAGGTTTACATGTCTGATCTCACAATTAAGTGATATTCCAAGGCCAGTGGTATCCCAGCAATCTCATGTCTCTTCCTTCCCTTGTGAGTTCCTGAAGTCTTTATGTTTATGGAACTTCCCTTAAGCTATCTCTGTAGTCGATCTATAACCTGGGGCATATTTGTTCCAAGTTAAATACACTGTCACTTGAAATTTTCACTCTGCAGCAGAGTGTATGCTGATACAAAACTTCCTGATAGATTGAAGCTGTGTGCTGGACTGAGACTCGAACTTGGGACCCCAGCGCTGATACAAAACTTCCTGATAGATTGAAGCTGTGTGCTGGACTGAGACTCGAACTTGGGACCCCAGCGGTGGCTAAGTCATGTCTCTGCAATATCCTTTTTTCGGGAGTGCTAGTCCTACGATTTCCACAGGAGAACTTCTGTGAAGTTTGGAAAATATGAGATGAGGCAGAAGTAAAGCTGTGTGGACGTGTTGTGAGTCCTGCTTGCGTAGCTCAGATGGTAGAGCATTTGCCTGCAGAAAGGCAAGGTCCTGAGACCAGAAAACAGTTTTAATTTGCCAGCAGGAACTTTTGTTACACTGTCATGTATATCTAAAACTGGAGATAAGCAAATCACCTCTAATTACAAGCCCATATCACTCCTTTCAGTCTTTTGAAAAGTTTTGGGAAAGTAGCCTACAATACCAACTCATTTATCTGAGCAGAGCTTGTTAACAGACTTTCAGTTTGGTTTCCGTAATAGATTCTCCATTGAGAAGGGAATATAAGGCCTTGCAAATGAAGTCCTGGCAGAGCTAAAAAATAAAAATTATCATGTTGGTATAGTTTGTGCCCCGCCAAAGTTTTGACTGTGTGGAGCACAAAATTTTTTTGGAACAAACTAAAGTGTTGCACATAAGTGGTGTCTTACCTTCATAATAGAAAGCAGGGGGGTCTTAGAAAAGAGTGTCACAGGTCTGAAACTAACCTCAGACTGGAAGAAGACAACACGTGGGATGCCCCTACAGTCGGGTACTGGGTCCTCTCGTTCTTAACCTATATAAACGGCCTCCATTATTATTTTAGAGCACTTGCGGGCACCTGGCAGCCTGTGGGCCAGATACAGCCCATGTCTGTTTTCAGCCTGGCCCATGGAAGAAATCCATGGGAGAGAGGAGAGTGAGGCACTGAAGAATTCTGCAACGGAAGTTTTTAAGACAGCTATTGTTGCTGGCAATTTATTGAACATGAATGTTCCAGAGTACTGGACCCCTTTTCGGACAAAGGTAAGTGATTTTATGATCCCAATTGACATAATAGAATGAAAGTAAGCAAAGTATGCAAGTTTTTTTTTTTTTTTTGTATTTGTGTCTCCTACATCTGACATCCTTCATACTGCAAATATAGACTTGTTTACAAATTTCAGCAATTCTGTGGTATGTCCTTCCCAAATGAATTTATTACTTAACTGTCATCCCAGAAATTTAACACTGTCAATATCTTCTAACTCCATATCTTCATATATCATACACATGCTAGAAGGAAATATCTTACAGATTCTGAACTGAATATAGTGAGTCCTTTCAAAAGGTATTTTCAAAGTTTAGTGACAGGGAATTAGTTTTAAACCATTTATTAACATCAGTGAAAATTGAACCAGCAGCAATTTCTAAAGCTGTGCTTGACTTGCTATTTATTGCAATGTTTGTATCATCTGCAAACAAAAGAAACTTAGAATCTGGCATGTAACAAATGGGAGGTCATTAAAGTATACAAGAAAAAGCAATGGACCCAAGATGGAACATTGAGGAACACAACATGTAATTAATTCCCAATCAGATGAAGACTGATTCCTTTCCCCACAGATATTTCACTATGACATCATTTGTTTCCTGTTAGATATGACTGGAACCATTCTGCAGCATTGCCAGTGACGCCATAACATTCTAATTTACTTACAAGAATGCTGTGATCCACACAGTCAAAGGCTTCTGACAGGCCACAGAATATGCCAATAGCCTCTAATGTGTTACCTGATGAATTAAGTACATTTTCAGTGTAAGGATAAATAGCCTTTTCTACATCAGAACCCTTACAGAAACCAACCTTTGTCTTGGACAATATATTATTTGCAGTCAGATGCTTAAGAAGACACATGAACACAACCTTTTCATATATTTTTGAAAAACGTGGCAAAAGTGATATTGGTTGTTTGATGGTATGTCTTTGTCTGCTATGAAAGACGGTCAATATCACAATGCATGCATGATACAGAAGGACGCACTTCACAATGAGATTTCATGTATCCACAGGTTCACAATAAAGAGGGAAGGGATATTAGAGTTTCCAGTATCTTTGACACAATGCTAATTAAGGACTTAGCAATAGCTCAGCTGGACATAGATGGAGAGGGAAGGAAGTGGACATGCCTTTGTTCACTCAATCATCCCAGCATTTATTTGTCTGAGTGAAACATCTAAACCAGGGGTGGAAAACTATGGGCCACATACAGTCTTCGGGCAGCCACAGGCATTTATTTACTGGCGCACATATTGTTAGATCACCCTGTCTACATATACACAGAGACTCCCAAATCACTGAAGTGCATGGCAGAGTGGACTTATCATTGTAAGACATCGGCATCTCTTCCCATTCTAGTCGCATATGGCGCACAGTCCCTATGAGAGCAGTATATAAGGGGCTACAGATTTTTTTCTAAATTATTCACTTCATAATGGTTCTTGAAACCTAGTATGTGGGCTATCATGTCATGGGATACTTGTTGCATACTATGTCTGCAAGTTCAGGTTTTCAGAATCTCTGAGAATCTCTCTTGGGTTAAACAAACATGCCATCATTCATTCTAGCCTTCTCTAAATATGTTCAATATCCCCTGTCAGTCACTAAACCTTAACCAACATGCTAAGACAGAATGCACATGTGTTTTGTAAGCAGTCTCCTTTGTAGACTGAATGCACCTTACTAGTAACCTACAAATAAACCAATCTCTGTCATCTGCTTTACCTGTGGCTAAGCCTGAATGACCATTCCATTTCATATCTGTACAAATTGTTATACCCAGTTGACTGATTCCAACTGTGACTCAGTCACAGGACAACACTTTTTTGCAGTACTTTTTTGCATTTTGAGAACTGCCCCATTTTACATTTCTATCCACAGAATATGAAGAGCATCTGCTTAAAAAAAAAAAAATCTGGATTAACAAGTTCTCCCAGCAGTCATCAACAATATCAAGATTGCTCGTAATGTAATTCCACAACAGTGTGTTTTCATAACACCAATGAATGATGTTTTTTCTTGACTAATTGTTTGTTATTGTTAGTGCAAAACATTTTAACAAAGATGAATTAAATATGAAACTAATAATGTGGTTGTTGGTTGGTTTGGGGGATGAAAGGGACCAGACTGCTACGGTCATCGGTCCCTTTTTCCAAATACAAAGAACACCCACAGAGAATAAAAACGAGGAACAGAATAGATCACAGACGATACAGAACAAGAGAAACTGAGACAAAGACAAGACAAAACGAACTAAAACTACACAGAGTGTGACAGTGGTTGGCCGACCATAGAAATAAAAAAGGAAAAGCCGACCACTTAGAAACACATTAAAAGATCAGTTTAAAATCATAGGCCAAAGGCCAGAATCAACACAAAAAAATAAAATAAAACAGAAACACTCAGATTAAAGAATAAAAACTCCCTGCCCTAATAAAACGTAAAACTAAGGCAGCCATAACAGAGTCATCAGATAAAACGGCAGGGAGCGTATCAGGCAGCGCAAATGTCTGCCTGACCACAGCTAAAAGGGGGCAGGCCAACAGAATGCGGGCCACCGTCAAAGCCGCCCCGCAGCGACATACAGGAGGGTCCACCCGGCGCAGTAAATAACTGTGTGTTAGCCGGGAGTGGCCAATGCGGAGCCGACAAAGGACGACTGAGTCCCTGCGGCTGGCTCGCATGGAGGACCGCCACACAGACGTCGTCTCCTTAATGGCACGGAGTTTATTGGGTGTAATCCGATCGCGCCATTCAGCGTCCCAAAGCGCAAAAACTTTTCGGCGGAGGACTGCCCGCCAATCAGCCTCTGGGAGGCCAACATCCAGAGATGGTTTACTCATGGCCTCTTTCGCCAGGCGGTCAACATGTTCATTGCCCGGGATACCAACATGACCGGGGGTCCACACAAAGACCACAGAGCAGCCGCAACGCGCAAGAGTATGCAGGGACTCATGGATAGCCATCACCAGACGAGAACGAGGAAAACACTGGTCGAGAGCTCGTAAACCACTCAGGGAATCGCTACAGATAACGAAGGACTCACCTGAGCAGGAGCGGATATACTCTAGGGCTCGAAAGATGGCGACTAGCTCAGCAGTGCAAACGCTGCAGCCAGCCGCCAAGGACCGTTGTTCAGAATGGTCCCCTAGAGTTAGCGCATACCCGACACGACCAGCAACCATCGAACCGTCGGTGTAAACAATTCCAGAGCCCTGATACGTGGCCAGGATGGAATAAAAGCGGTGGCGGAAGGCCTCTGGAGGGACCGAGTCCTTCGAGCCCTGTGCCAAGTCGAGCCGAAGGCAAGGGCAAGGAACACACCACGGGGGTGTACGCAGAGGCGCCCGGAAAGGAGGTGGAACAGGGAAAAACCCAAGCCCGCAGAGAAGCTCCTTGATGCGTACGGCGATCGGACAACCCGACCGGGGCCGACGGTCTGGCAGATGGACGACTGACTGCGGGAACAGGACACGATAATTTAGATGCCCGGGCAAGCTTAGAACACGGGCAGCATAAGCGGCCAGCAAACATTGGCGCCGGAACCGCAGTGGAGGTACACCTGCCTCCACTAGTACACTGTCCACAGGGCTGGTGCGGAAAGCACCAGTGGCAAGGCATATCCCGCTGTGGAGAATTGGGTCCAGCACCCGTAACGCAGATGGGGATGCTGAGCCATAAGCCAGGCTCCCATAATCCAGACGGGACTGGATTAACGCCTGGTAGAGCCGCAACAGGGTAGAGCGGTAGGCGCCCCAGCGGGTGTGGCTCAAGCATCTCAGAGCGTTTAGATGCCGCCAACACGTCTGTTTAAGCTGCCGGATATGAGGCAGCCAAGTCAACCGGGCATCGAAAACCACCCCCAAAAACCTGTGGGTCTCCACCACAGCAAGGAGTTCGTCGGCAAGATAAAGCCGCGGCTCAGGATGGACTGTGCGGCGCCGGCAGAAATGCATAACGCGGGTCTTGGCTGCCGAAAACTGAAACCCATGTGCTACAGCCCAAGACTGCACCTTACGGATAGCGCCCTGTAGCTGACGTTCAACAGCTGCAATGCCAGTAGAGCTGTAATAAAGGCAGAAGTCGTCAGCATACAGGGAAGCAGAGACAGAATTTCCCACGGCCGCAGCGAGCCCGTTAATGGCTATTAAAAACAGGCAGACACTTAAAACAGAACCCTGTGGCACACCGTTCTCCTGGACGTGGGTGGAACTATAGGAGGCTGCAACTTGCACGCGGAAGGTACGATACGACACGAAATTGCGGATAAAGATCGGCAGAGGGCCCCGAAGACCCCATCCATGAAGCGTAGAAAGGGTGTGATGACGCCATGTCGTATCGTACGCCTTCCGCATGTCGAAAAAGACAGCGACCAGGTGCTGACGGCGGGCAAAGGCAGTATGGATGGCCGACTCCAGGCTCACCAGATTGTCGGCGGTGGAGCGGCCTTTCCGGAACCCACCCTGAGACGGAGCCAGAAGGCCCCGAGACTCCAGTACCCAATTCAAGCGCCGGCTCACCATCCGTCCGAGAGCTTACAAAGAACGTTGGTGAGGCTAATGGGGCGGTAGCTGTCCACCTCCAGAGGGGTCTTTCCAGGTTTCAAAACGGGGATGACAACGCCTTCCCGCCATTGCGACGGAAACACCCCCTCGACCCAAAGACGGTTGTAAAGATCGAGAAGGCGCCGCTGGCAGTCCACTGAAAGGTGTTTCAGCATCTGACAGTGGATGCCATGTGGCCTAGGAGCGGTATCAGGGCAAGCAGCTAGGGCACTGCGAAATTCCCACTCACTGAATGGAGCATTGTAAGATTCTGGGTGGTTGGTGCGAAACGAAAGGCTCCGACGTTCCATCCGCTCTTTAATGGAGCGGAAGGCCTGGGGGTAATTCGCAGAAGCGGAACTCATAGCAAAATGCTCTGCTAAGCGATTGGCAATGACGTCGGAGTCAGTACAAACTGCTCCATTCAGTGAGAGCGCAGGGATGCTGGCAGGGGTCCGATAGCCGTAGACGCGTCGAATCTTGGCCCAGACCTGCGAAGGAGTGACATGGAGGCCAATGGTGGACACATACCGCTCCCAGCACTCCTTCTTACCTTGGCGGATAAGGAGGCGGGCCCGCGCACGCAGCTGTTTTAAGGCGATAAGGTGGTCTAAGGAGGGATGTCGCTTGTGACGCTGGAGCGCCCGCCGGCGATCTTTAATCGCTTCAGCGATCTCAGGCGACCACCAAGGCACAGCCTTCCGCCGAGGGGACCCAGAAGAACGGGGAATGGCAGATTCAGCGGCAGTAACGATGTCGGTGGTGACCGATTGAACCACCGCATCAATGTCGTCATTAGAGAGAGACTCAAGAGCGGCAGTGGAGGAGAACAAGTCCCAGTCAGCCTTATTCATAGCCCATCTGCTAGGGCGCCCAGAAGAGTGACGCTGTGGTAGTGACAGAATGATCGGAAAGTGGTCACTACCACACAGGTCGTCATGCACACTCCATTGGACAGACGGTACGAGGCTAGGGCAGATTGAAAGGTCAATGGCGGAGTATGTGCCATGCGCCACACTGAAGTGTGTGAAGGCACCATCATTTAAAATCGAGAGATCGAGCTGCGACAATAAATGCTCAACGATGGCGCCTCGACCTGTTGCCACTGACCCACCCCACAGAGGGTTATGGGCGTTGAAGTCACCCAATAGCAAGAAAGGTGGCGGCAATTGGGCTATCAGCGCAGCCAGGACATGCTGCGAGACATCACCATCCAGTGGAAGGTAAAGACTGCTGACGGTAACAACCTGTGGCGTCCACACCCGAACAGCAACAGCCTCTAAAGGTGTGTGGAGAGGGACAGACTCGCTGTGCAGAGTGTGAAGGACATAGAGGCAGACGCCACCCGACACCCTTTCATATGCTGCCCGGTTCTTATAATAATCCCGATAGCCACGGAGGGCGGGGGTTCGCATTGCTGGAAACCAAGTTTCCTGAAGAGCAATGCAGAAGAAAGGGTGAAGGCTGATAAGTTGTTGGAGCTCAGCTAGATGGTGGAAAAAACCGCTGCAGTTCCACTGGAGGATGATATTGTCCGTGGCTGAGAAAGGCGTGAAAGGACTGGGAAGGCAATTTACGCCGCTTGTTCACTCACTGCCACCGATTCAGTACCCGTACGAGAGGCATCCATGGCGCCTGAGGGACCAGCGAGATCAAGGTCCTCAGTGGACGCTAGAATCTCGACTTCATCCTCAGATGCAGAGCGCGAAAGGTGCGGTGGGGTTGGTGCCACCGCAAGTTCTTTGGCCTTAGAGGTCTTTCTCTTGGACTTCTCTCGCTGAACCTTGGGTTGCACCGGCTGGGAAGGCTTCACCGATTCAGTCTCCGGGACAGAGGAGGATCGTGAAGCCCTACGCCCGGCCGCTGGTGAGGACTTATGCCACTGGCGGCCGTCATCCTTCCCGCTGGTGGAACCCTGGGAAGGGAGGGTCCCAGGGGAACTCTTACGGGCGAGAGTAGCCGAAGAAGTTAGACGCTTCTCCGGCTGAGAAGCGGGGACGGACGTCCCCGACGGGTGGGAGGAGATTGCTCCTGAGGTAGGTGGTGCAGGAGCAACCGGTTGGGTAGAGCCCCCCACGGGCAAGGGGGCAGGAGGAGTCTTACTGCTTATCGAGCTGGCTGGAAGTCTCGAAACTGATGGGGCTAGCACAGTTGTCATAGCAGCTGCATAAGAAGATGTCATTCTCACAGGATGGAGTCTGTCATATTTCCTTTTGGCCTCAGTATAGGTCAGCCGGTCCAGGGTCTTATATTCCATAATTTTGCACTCTTTCTGAAAGACTTTGCAGTCAGGCGAGAAAGGTGAATGGTGCTCCCCGCAGTTCACACAGATGGGAGGCGGGGCACATGGACTATCGGGATGAGACGGGCATCCGCAATCTCGACATGTGAGGCTGGAAGTGCAGCGGGAAGACATATGGCCGAACTTCCAGCACTTGAAGCACCGCATCGGGGGAGGAATATAGGGCCTGACGTCACATCGGTAGACCATCACCTTGACCTCTTCCGGTAACGTATCACCCTCGAAGGCCAAGATGGAAGGGACCCCGATGAACGCGCCGGATGAAATGTACACCCCTGCGCTCTATGTTGGCGCGCAGCTCGTCATCAGACTGCAAAAGGAGGTCCTTATGGTAAATAACTCCCTGAACCATATTTAAACTCTTATGTGGCGTGATCGTAACAGCAACATCCCCCAACTTGTCACAAGCAAGCAACCGTCGTGACTGGGCAGAGGATGCCGTTTGGATCAGGACCGATCCAGAGCGCATTTTTGACAAGCCCTCCACCTCCCCAAACATGTCCTCTAAATGCTCGACGAAGAACTGAGGCTTTGTGGAGAGAAAAGACTCCCCATCAGCTCTCGTACAAACTAAGAATCGGGACGAATAACTATTACCTCCATCCTGAGACTTACGCTCCTCCCACGGCGTGGCCAGAGAGGGGAACGTTTTCGGATTGTACTTTTCAGCATTAAATTGAGCCCGAGAACGCTTAGAGACTGCTGGCGGCTGGCCGCCAGCGAGAGATGATGTACCACGCTTCATTGCGGGTCATCCGCCCTGATGCCACCTACTCCGACCAAGGGCCCTCCCCACGGGTGCCACCCAGCCGCAGCAATAGACACCTGGCAGGATGTCCATTGCCGGGAGAGTCCTGATGCCCCAGGGAGACGGGCATCTACTCCTTGGCATACGTGGGGAGTTAACGGCGCAGGCATCAGTAGAGCGATCCCTGTGTTGTCAGGGGGCTACAACCAAGAGGGTACATGGCGGCCCCACCACAACGGACTGGCTACCGTGCTGGATCTTAGGTGCAAAACTGTCCAAGGTCGTCGTCGCAGTTAAAAGAAACACTGCAGAGTGCAGCGTGGGAATCGCACCCAGGGACGTATCCTCGCCCAAGAGATGGAAAACGAGCGGGACACCATTGCAACGACGAAAAGCCGGCTAAAGGTCTCAATGCACGACGGATACAGTGCACCACGTAAGGCGCCCTTCCCCAATTGGCTCGCTCTTCGGAATAATTTAGAAAGATGGAGGTCAAACCCGAGAGGGGACCATCACATAAGGCCGAAATATTTGGGACTCCTTTTAGTCGCCTCTTACGACAGGCAGGAATACCGCGGGCCTATTCTAACCCCCGAACCCGCAGGGGGGAAATGTGGTTGTTGCAGCTGACACTGTGGTATTGTTCAGAGTCTGACAGTGTTCTGTTGTTAATCCTCTACGAGTGAGGAAGGTCTCTTCCCTCGCAGTGAGCTGTTGTCACAGTATTTCAATGTGATAGGGGTTGGGTTGTTTGGGGAAGGAGACCAAACAGCGAGGTCATCAGTCTCATCATATTAGGAAAAGAAGTCGGCCGTGCCGTTTCAGAGGGATCATCCAGGCATTTGCCTGGAGTGATTTAGGGAAATCACGGAAAACCTAAATCAGGATGGCCGGACGAGGGATTGAACCGTCGTCCTCCCGAATGCGAGTCCAGTGTCTAACCACCGCGCCACCTCGCTCGGTTTAAATGTGATAGGTTGCAATAAAAAAGGCATAAAGAGATAAGAGAGTAGCAAACACTTTGTCAGATGCTGGCGATTGGGTAGTGTGGTTAATTTGTTATTTTCAAAGAGCCAGTCTCAAGCAGCATGCCAAAACATAACATTACTGGTCCTGTGGGGAACTTTCCAAAGATGAAAGAATACAAATGTCATGTCAAATATTGATTTCGTTCAAGAAACAATAAAATTTTATACACAAATAGAGCAAAAAATACCATAAAAACTTGATAAAAGTTATAAAATTTATTAGGGAAAGAAGAGTAAAAGAAGACTCAACCACTGACAGTTTAATTCATTTTTGAAAGGCATGTTTGATGACAAAGCAAGAGAAAAGATGTTAATTGTAGAAACAGTGAGTATAGGTTCTGTCTTAGATAGTGAAGGAAAAGAGAAATGTTTCCCTGAATCTCATGGTTTCCAATAGCATACAAATTCTATCTTTCTTGTTGGTATTATATACCATTCAAATAAGAAGAATTAGACCATGTAAGCCAAAGTTTTCTTATACATGAATTATATTTCACTGTGTTCATGTTTGAAGTGACAGTTGGTGTCTACTAAGGAGAAAAGTACTGCAAAATGTTGAGTAATCAGTGAGATGTCAAATATAGTCAAATCCATTTACCGTGGACACAATGTGTGTCAGACAGCCAGTATCTAGAGCTGATGAATTTACAACGTAACAGCGTGTTGAAGGATTCATTCAGTTCCAAAAATGTTACCGACTTCTTCAAATCACTAAGAAAGGACAAATTTACAATCTCAAAGGGTTTTGCCAAAGGAATTGTGGTAATGTTTTCACCTAGGTATGTGAGCAAGGTGACTTTTTCATTCATGAAGCAGAGCAAGTGTGGGCACAATTAGCATATGACGGTCAATCATTAAATGAATGTTCTCCAAGTTACATCAGAAATGCAAACAACCAGATTTTGAAGAACCTGGGAGTGAATTCATCCTGCTCCAACTTTCACATTAATCTTCATAAGTGAGCACAATTATTTAACACTCATTTACTCTGAGTTTCTTTCCAAATTTGTACTCTATCAACTAGACTACCAACATGGGCATACACCGTGAAAGCAGTGTCCACTTGCAATTACTTTAATCTAATTTGATGTATTACAGGCTTTTCACTTTGTATTGGATGTCGTTATTTTGGTTTGTTGAGCACATTTGTTCACTTTCCCAGTCCACTCACCTCTTCTTATCACAAATGTGAAAAGTGACTTTTGAAGGCAGATCAGACATTGCACATCGAGCCCTATTTTGGTCATCGTGATTTTTTCTTGATTGCTGGAGACAGCTGATCAAGGCAGTAGTGTGTTTGTTTCATGTCAGTGTAATTTACATGGGTACAATGGACACAAAATTTGGGGAACAGCCTAAAATTTGAAAATTCTCAAAAAATGCTCTGCAGTATTTGAAACTACTATTTAGATGTAACTGAATAGTAATGAAGGAAAAATTTTTCATACAAAAGTTTAGTAATTAAGTTAAGTGTGCCTTTGTAAGATTTTAAAAATAACCCATGAGAAATTTCCAAAGGCAGACTTTTGTGGCATCCAATTACATGGACAAAATGCCTGTTCACAGGGGGAGGGGGGGTTGCAAAATCAAAAGCATCTCATGAGCAACTTTAAATTCACACACTTCTGAGCCAACCTCACAGCACTGATCACATTTCCTGAGATTTCTTTCTCACTGCAAAAGTGGAATTAAATCATTTTTTGGTGTCATTTTCAGTCCCTGGACAGGTTCTTTCTGCTTAAAATGTACAGTATTTCTAAACTTACTTCCCCCACAGGTGCACTGGAATTTCTTTCACTGATTTGAGAGGAAGTATTTAGTACATACAACCTGAGAGGCCATACTTAAGAGGGTGCACAAACTAAAGTAATTTACAGTGAAGTTTTTGAATGTGCACCAAACCTGCACTGCTCTCTCTAAATTATCAGTGACTACCCCATACTTGCAGTGAAGACTATGATGTTCCGGTACATCTGCAGTCATACCACATTTCTCTCAGATAGTTTGGCATTCACATAAAACACTTTGGGAGATTATACTATTAAGAGTTGAGGCATTACAGCTGATTAGGTTTGTAAAACTTAGCTTTAAATGGCTGCAATTTGTCTTGCGATCTAGAAATCCGGCTTTGGTGACAGTTAATTATTTATGTTTTCTCCGACTCACAGTCTTATTAATTTAAACCATTTTCGGTGTACAGCCATGTCATCAAACAAAATATTTAACCCTTTGAGCATGGGACCTGTGTTATGATGGACCAGTAAGAATGTAACCTCACTACGACACCGACCAAAGTGCGCCATCACTACGACGCACAATATTTCTCTGCACCGCAGAGGGCACTCGCACAGGTGATTTTGTACCACATGAGGCCACAATGTGCAGCAATCAGCAGCATTACAGGGTCGAGTTCTAAAATAGCCAATATTGCAATGGCCTTACTCAGGGTACAGTATTTTAAATATTTAATATATTTATGCAGCAGTACATCCAGAAGGATTCTTCCAACAAAGTTGGCATGTATTTTTACAACAGAGTTGCTTTACACATCTTTAGGTACATACCATACTATATTTTCATTTCCACAGTAACTGTGGATACACCAAGTTTTATCATCTTGTAAATGACATCTAGCTTATCCAACACTATACTATAAATGAATCTGTCCTTTTACAGTATAATATAAATGGATAGATAAAAAAAATCTACTCACCAAGTGGTGGCAGGGGAACACACACACAAAAGGATTTAAATTGTTACAAGCTTTCAGAGCCAGTTGCCTTTGCCCTTCAACTCTTCTGCTAGGAGGATGAGCCCCTGGCTCCAAAAGCTTGTAAAAAATTTATATCCTTTTGTGTGTGTGTTCCCCTGCTACCGTTTCTGAGTAGATTTGTTTTATCTATCCGTTTATATTATATTATCAATAATTGAATATTTTCATTGTTATCAAACAGTATGAATTTCAATGAGGAGGTATAAAAATTGTAACAAACTTTGGTATGCTCATCAGTTGCTCTAATTCTTTACATATATAGAAAGGAGGTATTTCCTTCTACATCTACACTTGTAATCTGTATGTTAGTTTTTCTCCCTCTCTCTTCCATTCTAGAAGGATAAGAAGAAAGAAAGATATGTTTGAGTGTGTGTATTGTTCTCATACGCATTGCATGAATTATAAATTAGAGGAAACAACATCTTTCTTGACTCACATGGAACAAGGACTTCTGCATTTTGAAAAAAGAAATCTCTCCACAACACTAAACTTACTTCTAAAATATTCAATTGGAATCTGTCAAGCATTTCTGAAAATCTCTCTCACTGATTAAACAAACATGTGGTGAAGTACACAGCTCATCTTTAAAGTTCTCCATTTCCCTCTGGTGGTCTATCACAAAAAAGGTCCTACGGCAATGCACAATATGAAAGATTTGGGTGAAGAAGGGATTTGTTGGCAACCTCCTCACTGGGCACATCACTGTTTCTTAGGACTCTTCCAATAAATCACAGTCCGACATCTGCATTTCTCCTTATCTAGACTTGCAGGCACATACCACCACGAACCACTTCAGACAGATATATCAAACAATGGAAAGTTCAGGATGAAATAACAATTATGTGGAAAGGGCTTACCACATAAATGAGGCTTTCAGACAAAAACAGGCACATTAAAAAATAATGCTACAAACATTTCAGCTTTAGACCTTCGGAAGTAGAAAACACACATATCGATACAGTAATAAAAATTAATACACACACGACCACTGTCTTCGGGTACTGAGGCCCATCTGTAACTGTCTGATGAGAGCAGCAAGCTAGCTGGAGTGGGTAGAGGGGTTAAGGAAGAGGCTTGCGGCAGGGAGGGATGGTGGAGTAGAGCCAGGGGAAGATGCTAATGCTACCTGTGGAGGTGTGCATGGACGTGGTGGGACAGGATAGGGCTGCTACATGCAGCATCGGGAGACTGTGCTGGGATAGGGGGAAGGAAGGGAGAAAGGGAAAGGAGAGAAGTAGAGAGAGAGCAAAAGACTACATAGGTGCGTTGGTGTGATGGAAGACGTATATAGTAAGGGATTGGAAACAAAGATGGGGACAGACAAGCAGAGGAGTGGTATTAGTGAAGGCTGAGGCCAGGGTTTTATGAGAAGGGAGGATACTTTGTAGGGAGGGTTCCCACTTGCAGAGTTTGAAAATGTTGGCATTGCTAGGAAGAACCCTGATAGCACAGACTGTGAAGTGGTCATTAAAGTGCACATCATGTTGGTTGGCATGTTCAGCAATTGGTTGGTATGGCGGTGGCCATTCATGTGGGCAGTAGCTTGTTAGCTGACATGCCCACGTAGAATGTAGCACAATGGTTGCAGCTAAGTTGGCATGACCGGTGGTCCCATACGTCCTCCCACTACGACTTACTTCAGTACTGTCACTGGCATCATCTACGGTATCAAAGACCGTGCCACAAGTGGAAGCAGCCATGTGAACTACCAACTTAGCTGCAACCATTGTGCTGCATCCTACATGGGCATGACAACTAACAAGCAGTCTTTCCACATGAATGGCCAATTAAAACGCACACTGGTATGTAAGCATAAACTTTTTTTTTTTTTTAAATCAGTTAATAGGTGGCAGTAGGAAACTGTGTAGAAGGTCTTCCAGAATCTGTCGTCTGTTTTCACAATGGAAAACATGTTCTGAATTACAGTTGAACAATTAATGTAGTGACACTGACATACAAGTTTCTGAAGTTATATCAGGCTGACATGCTTTCACCCAGATGGGAGTCACATGACATTTATTTTAGCCTTTAACAAATTGTTTTTAACCTTAGGAGTTACATAATTTTGTATCTATGTTGTGTGCTTGCATCTTTCTCCCCCCCCCCCCCCCCCCCTTTATGGTTAGTAATACCCTCAGCAACAAGCTATCTTAACTGTATCATACATAGCTACATTCATTGTGCTATACCTACAGTAGAGAAGTCTTACATAATTATTACTAATTAGCTACCTATATCAATTACACTACACAATTCACTGTACAGTGTGCAGCTGAAGGTGAACGTTGTTCAACAAAAGTGTCCGATTCCACCCGTCTACTTTGACCCGTAATGTAGTGGTGGTGTGGTGCGTGATGTCACTATGGCATTGTGTTTGTAGATTTTGTGTTGTTGTATTGGATAGTGCCCTCTGATGGTGGCTATGCTGTGTTTAACATGTGGTATTGGGCTCATTTAAGTTTTGGTTGTCATTGTGCTAACATGGTTTTGAGTTTAGGTAGTTGGTGTGATAACGTGGATTGTGGAAGTATTTTTAGTGAGTTACTAAGGGCATTTTTTTTTTAGGTCTGTCTGTTTGGTTTTATTGTGCAGAAAGAAGTCTAACTTTTTCACTGCTTCTTATTTAGGACATGACAGTGAAGTTCACAAGTAGGTGATTAAGAATTTTTTTTTGTTTTTGCTGTGTGTGTGTGTGCGTACATGCGTGCGCGCTCAGAGGGGGGGGGGGGGGGCACTGGCCAACCTAGATGGTATTGCCAGAGACTTTTCTTGGTAAGTTATTTTTGTTTTGGTTTTACTCTACAGTAATTGTGATGTTTTGTTTGTTGTGTATTTACCATAGGTCAGTTGTGTTTTAATTCATGTAGTGAATATATGGTGTTTGGGTTATTGAGTTGTTGGGGTTTGGATTCCACTTCTCGGAGTCGTAGATGTTGGTATTTTCGTATCAGTAGCTGCAGTTTAGCTGTATAGATCAAGAGAAATTTATTATTCCACTTTTCAGGGGTTGCAGGTGTTGGTTTCCTGATATCGATAGTTACGGCTGAACTACACAGGTCAAGGGAACTATCCAATTCTTGTGGTTTTGTTGGTGTAGTGGAATTATGTAATTTAATTTTTTATATTATTTTTTTTTCAGATGGTGTGGTGTTTTTAGTTTGTTTTATCTTTAGCTTGTCCTAGCCCTAAACACCCACTTTTCCACGGCTGTCCCATTAGTTTCATTTTATTTTTGGAGTGAGACATTATTGTTCCAGTTTTATTTTTGTTTGCATTTGTTGGTATGTGAACATAGTGATGTCATTGTCACCATATTGTATACACTGGAACTACCAGTTTCCACCATACTGATGACATCATCGGTCATAGCAGATGGGTGGAATTGGATGCTTCTGTAACATCTAAAATTCCCCATTCATAATACAATCACAGATGGAATGTGGAAGGGGGAAAAAAAACACTAATATGCCTACTTCAGTATGCAGAGTGCACTTCACCACAGAAAATATGAAAACTGGTAATGATGTATGATTATCTAAGTGTATAAATGCAATTTACCTTTTTCGAAACAGTTAATCGAATTGGCTTCTTATAACTATTTTTATTGTTGATATCACAAAAGTAATGACACTTTATAGCCTGCAATAATACTTTGAATGTTACCTTATGCTCACCAGACGTGTTGAAATTGACAGCAGATAAAGCTTTTTTTACTAGTCACAAATGGTGTTATATAAAAACTACTTAAATTTTACACGAAACATATGACACTTTCTAGTAATACCTGCCATAGAATTTGTCGAGTACTCCTGTCATGCTTTCACAAATTTTGACATATATCCGCACAGCTGTGCTGAGGCATTAATGTACTTTTTTAAAATTGTTAACATTTGTAGCCAACCCTCCTCAGCTGCTACTTTTATGAGTGACTTGTAGATAAGCAGAAGGGTTAAGCATAGTATACAGTAACCATAATTATGCCCAGTGAAATGCCCGCTTGAGATACACAGAATTAACTGGAAACTTAAATTGCATTTATCTTGCACCTATGTAAGACCCAATGGCCACACGAAAAGAATACAAATGTGTGAAAGTTGTTTGGATAAAAATAATAAACATTCAGATACAAAAGATTAAAATATTTATTCGTATCTATATAATAAACAAATTTATTTCCCAATACATCTACTCAATAGCTCAAGGGCAGTTTGTATTTAAATTTCATGGAGCATCGCTCTCTCTCTCGCTTTCTGTGTGTATTTCTATAAAGACAGGGAATATGTACTTAGCACTGTTCTGTTTTCAAATGCCATTCAATCCTCAATTCTCATAAAATTAAGCACTATACTTATATATTGTGTGTGTGTGTGTGTGTGTGTGTGTGTGTGTGTGTGTGTTTTGAGCTATTTACTTTCACTGTATCATCATGTCAAAATCTATATCAGTGTGAGACGATCAATGGATGACCATATAAATAATCAAACTTTTCGAGCCTAGCTGGCAAGCTTAGTAACATAAAAACAACTTGTATTTAAAAATGAGTTCAAAACAACTTGTACAAATCAATATTTTTGATTTTTTAACCAACTTTGGCCTACAGCACGGTCACTCCAAATTCCCCCCAGGTCGTGTACGTGACTCAAATCTGGAAATAGTTAATCATGGTTTAATATGTTATGTTTATAAGAGCTCTGAGTACTTACATCCTCGCAGATACTGAACTTCGTTAAGTCTCAAAACTATCACAGTGTTCAAGTAAAAACCTCAAGATGTGTCTACACATGAAGGAAAGTAATTAAACGCCCAAATCCATCTTAATTAAGTTACTATTCCTATAACTTGTTCAAAGCTCTGATATCCGTGCTCTTATCAGTGACAAAAACTAAACAATTTCATGCTTTAGCTGTTTCACAAAAACAGTACGTGTTCAGTAAATTTACTGTTTCTACAATCCCTAGTGCACACTGAAATCGAAGTAATGAACTAGTCTAGCTCCATAAAAACAGACCGCACCTAATAGGCCTACTGACTGCCTGCACAATTGTACTTGGGACATCTGAGCACCATAACATCTCCACAATACATACAGTTGCAAGAAACTGGTAAACAAAAGTTTAGATCTGCTGCGTTCTATCGAAAGCATCTGTAACGTAGGGTATTAAGTATGATATATCCATCTCATATTACGAAAAACACCCACAAAATTGTGTCCCGTATTACTCTTGCTTAGATGTACTAGCATGTTTCACTTACTGTTCTTCACACACGAATACACATTCCGTTCGCATTTCACTTTGTCGATGTTTTCTGTTCCCTCCCCTCGGAGTAAAATACTGCTCAGTGTGGGTCGATACTTTCCTCTCCTCTCAGGATACAAATCATACCCCCAATTTTCTTCTGAGTAATCAGAGTCAAGAGAGGAGCCTTGGTTAGCATTTTGAGTTGTGTCACTATTCTTTACATCGCCGGTTTCATTCCTCTCATCACTGTTCACGTCCTTATTATTTGTTTTTGAAGAACATTTAACATTTCTGAACATTTCACACAACACAATCCATCTACATTAAGGTTAACCACGACCACTACTGTGCCTTGCATTTTCAATTGTCTATTCCTACGAATTTACGCAATTGTCAAAGATTTTCAGTAAATAACTCCGGCAAATACCACAGTGCAGGGTACCCCACCAGAGATGTGCTGAAGAAACAATGTGGACATCACTGCAATTGGAGCCCCCTGTTTTCGTAATAATTCTACAAGAAACTGTATACGAAAAACTGTTGGAATACAGTTCGAGGACTAAGAAATAGTTTCTCCTGATAAATAAAGATGTACTATGTATCATTTTAAAATAAAGATGTACTATGTATCATTTAAAAGTAGAAACACAAATAAAAAGGGCGGTATAGCGTGATGTATCCCGGTGGTGAATAATTTTTTTCTGCTACTCGTCGTCTAACAACAACTCTTGTCTTGCTAATGATAACAGTTCGGCGAAGAAGAGCTCCACAAGTTTCTTCAAGTGACGATAGCCTGCACGGATGTTGAGTGCTACGTTTCAATTGCTGTTCCTAATAGTCCCAGACATTTTCAATGACATTAAGATCGGTTTCCTGGAAGAGCTATTCGAGAGTCCTGTTCGTCAAACTAACACATATGCGCAGCCCTATGAACACTGCTGTGAAGCATACTGATCATGGCGATGTAGAACAGAAGTATACTCTTGGCCACAGAGTGTGTTGAAATAAACATCCTGGTTCGTCTTCACAGTAGCTTTAAAGAGTCGGTCAATGTCATTGTAAGAAAAATACGTCCAAAACATCACAGAAATAACTCCGTCCCTACTACACTCTCCACGCTATGGGTTAGTCGTCTCATTATCTTCTTCAGCATCTGACTGCAAATAATGTATTGTCCAAGACACAGTATGGGTTCCTTCAGGGTTTCGATAGAGAGAAAGCTATTTGCACATACAGTGAGAATGTATTTAACTCGTTAGATAAAAAATTAGATGTTACTGGCGTTTTCTGTGTCCTGTCAAAAGGCTTTGACTGAATCACAGCATTCTCGTAAGTAAACTAGAATATTATGGTGTCACTGGTAGTGCTGTAAAATGGTGCGAGTCTTACCTAACTAACAGGAAACGAATGCATTTGCGAGACACCTGTGGAGTAAGCAATCAGTCGTCATCTGATAGGGAATTAATTACGTGTGGTATTCTTCAAGGTTTCATCTTGGGTCCATTGTTTTTTCTCGTGTCTCTTATCGACCTCTCGTCTATTATATTGCCAGAACCTAAGTTTGTTTTGTCTGAAGATGATACAAACTTGCAGTAAATAGCAAGTCAAGTATAGCTTTAGAAACAGCAGCTGATTAAATTTTCATTGATATTAATAAATGGTTTAAAACTAATCCACTGTCATAAAACTGTGAAAAGACCCACTACATTCAGTTCAGAGCCTGTAAGAGATATCCTTCAAACATGTGTATGATATATGAAGACATGCAGATAGAAGTGTCTGAGAGTGTTAAATTTCTGGGTTTACAATTCCATGATAAATTCAGTTGGGAAGGGAGTACCACAGAATTGGTGAAGTGCATAGACAAGTCTGTATTTGCAATGCATCAGGTGTAGGAGATACACATATAAAAAAAACTTGCATACTTTTGTTAGTTTCATTCTATTATTTCATATGGGACCATATTTTGATGTAACTCATCAAACCAAGCAAAAGTTTTTGGAGTGCAAAAACGTTAATAACAATCTTTTGTGGTGCAAATTCAAGAACAGTATGTAGAAAACTGTTCAAGGAACTGAGCATTGTAACCACTGATTTTCAGTTATTTATTCCCTAATGAAATTGGTTACAAATAATACACCTCTGTTTCCAACCAATAGCTCAAAATATAGTGTCAATACTAGGAATAAGAACAATTTACATGAAGACCTAAAATCACTTACCTTGGTCCAAAAAGTGGTAGGGTACTCAGGAAAGCACATTTTCAATAAATTGCCAGCAGCCATTAAAAACTTAGTTTCTGATGAAGCACAGTTTAAATATAGTTGGGAAGGCTTTTTGGTAGGTAACTACTACTCTACAGATAAATATCTTAACAGGTAGTATTAGACTAGCTTAAGTAAAAATGTCTGTTAGATTTCAATTTTGACAGCACTTGGTCACAACAGTCGAGACTAGATGTTTTGTATATGCTAAAGTTATTAAAAGTGCATAACTATGTTTCATTCTGGTAGTGTATTAACTCTGTAAATATCAGCAGTTCCAGTTTCCTATAATGTATTCACATATTTTGACAGTTTCTAATGAATTCTCTTACTACTTTGGTTTTGATGAAAGTCTATGTGTGTGTTAATGCAGCTAGCCACTAACTTGGTGTAATGTTTTGTCTGTACAGAAGTGTATCTGTCGCCTTTATCGCTCTCTCACCCTCACAAACAATTCTGTACAATAAAGTCAAGGGCTTAGGTTTTCTTATCAGGCTTATCCGTGCAAAGACAGACAAAACATTATACTAATGGGAGGATTCTGAGTAACTTCTAGAATTCCATTCGCTCTCTCTCTCTCTCTGTCCTTTATCTGTGTACAGTTCAAATATAAGTTACATGAAATCAGCCTAGTAGAATCTCTGGTGGAGCCCTTCTTCTTAATATTCAGCGGCTGGCTTGCTAGAAAAGATCTTTACATACGTTATTATTATTAAGCGCTGCATTCAGTTGGGAAAATCGATCGTTTGAACACTTCGTTCAGTTTACGACAGATCTAAAATTTCAGATGTGGACGAAGCCTTTTTGGACGATTTCAAAACCTCTCAGAGATTGCAGGCTCTCTTCGTCACAGCTGAAACTTCCCAATTAATTACAGGGCCCAGACAATCATCAACGATTCAGACAGAGAACGCATTCGTCATTCACTCTAAAATAAAATGGTCACAAACCTTATTTCTGAGGAAAATTGTATATTGAATCCATTTCCGTACATGTTCCGTTTCCGTGGATTTTACGTCTCATGCAATTTACTTTTACAAGTCCTTCTTTCTCTTTATCTACCACGCTAGCGGCACAAACTTTCCTGTCTCGCTTTAGCGCGAAGAAGAGTAAATAAATCTCCTTTAGCAATCCGAAAATCTTCCAACCGATACTTTCCGAAGCTGTTCCTTTCTCTCTCTCTCTCTCTCTATAATGACCATGGAGCATACATCTCTGTACCTCTGTTGTTCCAAAGAATAAACGTACTAGAAAAATACCTTGGCGTCGACGAGCTGTCGGCGCATATATTACTAGAAAATCTGCTCAGATACTTTTCAAACGTAAATAAATGTGGATGATTTGATTGACCATTATTAATTATTGCGGGGTAGAGGGTAATTTTCCGTGGGGAGATTACAATGCCCCTCGCAGCGAGCGAAGTTTGTGAGGTCAAATTTTATTCACCGAACACACTTCGCGAGCTATCTATTAGCGTGGATAACCCGGAAGTGATGATTGTCAGTCCTCCGACTGAAAAAGAATATTATGTTTGAACTAGACGAAGAAAAGAAATGTTGAAGACAGAAGAAATGAAGAGACCGGTACCGCGGCTGTATTACTTTTACGTGCATCTAGGTGTTATGTTTGCTGTGCACAACCAAGGAAGATGATCTTTCATGAACTTATGTCAGGGTCTACCCATTCGGGAACTTTCTTAAGCAGGGAAACCTTGGAAAACCTCTTAAGCTTAGACCCCCAGCCTACGGTACATAGAAGATAGGAAAGCCTATAGAAGAACAAAAATAATTTTGAAATTTATCTCTAAAGGAGAGAAAGGGCTTAATTTGTATCACGATTTGGAGAAGAGTAGTTTGTGCCTCTAGCAAAAAAAAAAAAAAAAACGTTTTACAATAAACAACGTGAATTTGCGTTTTACAATCTTGCTCCTAGGACAATATCTTGCGGTGCTAAACTCCCCCGGGTCTTGCATGTCCCCGACGTCCACATTTGTAGTTGGTCTTCTATGCGGCCCCCTCTGTCGTTGATCTTCTACGCGGCCCACAATGGGAAGAGTAGAAGGGACAGGGATACTCGAATACACATGCAACATTCATTCCAAAAGAATTAGCAATGACCAAAAGGGAAACTCTTCCTGTAAGAGAACTGATTAGGTTGCACCGTCCAAGATTCTCCTTTTTGAAAGCAAAATCCTTGTGGCTTCATGGATCCTTTTTGTTACGACGTACTTCAAGGAATTCAACTCTTAATTAATGATGTTGCCAAAAGCATCATCCGATTTACTCTCGTTTGAATACTCCTTTTGACTTTGCCTCCCCACTTGTGCTTATAAGTCCAAAAGTTTTAACAGATTTTCTATGACTGATTTGTTCTTCGTAATTTAAAGGATTCATGTAACTGACTATAGATTTTGGATTCAAATCATCGAATAATGGAAAGTGTAGTTCATTTTATTCCAAGACATCATCCATATTTCCTTGATAAGTCATATAATTTAGCTATACTCAAAAAAAACTTTTTATTCTAAATACATATATTTCTACGCTTGAGTGCTGAAATGTAGAAGTTATTAGCATTGAGGAATGCGGATTCACTTCTTTCATTTACTCTCTGATTCATACGGCGTTCATCCATGCTCATATATGGAAATGGATTTTTCACACAAAATTCCCAAACGAACACAAACCATTAAATTACTACTGAATCTGTGAATACTACTTTCTTTAATCATTCAATAATAAATTAAAACTCTTAACTTCAAATTATACCACCTATTCCTTTTAAAGTTCAACATGAATCAGTTTATCCTCGCGTTTGGTGCGAGTCTCTTACAAAGGATATCTGTATCGTCTATATCGATTTTAATTCTCGCGCCGACGTCAACTGTTTTGCGCGGGAAATAATCTTTGCGATGTTAACCGTCACTCACGATTCACTACCACAACACATCCCTTCACATATTTACACATTTAAGCGTTCACATGAGATTATATATGAATCTTCACTCGAACCTCTTTGGATTATTCAGCGTCATTTGCGGGGAAACATTTCATTCTTCTTGAAGGTCAGTCAGATCCTTTATACATCTTGATAACATTAGCAATGCTAAAGTTCTATGTTCACCCAAACCACAGGTGAAGCCTATCTCCACTATCTTTTTTTTTACAACACTCAATAGTACTAATTAGTCACTATTTCTATACTCTATGTCACTGACTAACTATTTCAATTTAAAGGCTTTTAACACTACACACACACAGTTTATTGTTATATTTTTTACGAGCGTTCATCTCTGTCACTCGGAACACCATTCCTCCCTATCTTCTAATCTTCATTATATCTTTTTAAGTCGTTATGAGGAAATAACCCTTTTATTTTGTTCGATCCCGGGTATGCTAACAGATAAGCTCCAGGATTCGGAATTTGTAGGATAATGTATGGTCCAGTATATAGTAACTCCCATTTCTTTATACTTTTCTTTATTACGGATGATTTGGTATGTCGTTTAACTAGTACCTTCTCGCCGACATGATATGTCTGTACCCTCTTGATTAATTTGTCATATCGTTGTTTTCTTTGATCAGCCTTTTTCGTCATATTTATGATAGCCTGTCTTATTTTTTCTTCCCAAGGCAGCTCGGTTTCCTGAGTTTTGGGGATATGGTCAGTCCAGAAGTTTTCCTCTTTTGCTTCGAACATCAATTCACGAGGTGTATATCCAGTTGAGGAGTGGGGCATGTTATTGTATATTTGCTCAAACTCTTCTACATAATTTGCCCACGCAGTTTGCTTATTATGGCAATACGTCCTCATAAACCGATTGAATTCTTTAAAAATCCTCTCCACCAAATTACCTTGTGGGTGGTAAAATGATGTTAGTACATGTTTCACACCGACTTGAGACAAAGTCTGCTTCCACCGGAGTCCCGTGAATATTTTAGCATTGTCAGTTATGATCGCCTTTGGTGTACCAACATGTGGAAGATAATCTCTTATCAATCTTAATACAATTACTTTGGCTGTAGCTGTCTTTATCGGGTATAGCTTTACGTATTTCGTGCACACATCTAGAAATGCTAACACATATTTAACACCACCTCTTGAAGTAGGTAACGGTCCACACAGAACACACGAAATTAATCCTTTTGGTTCTTGTACTAATATAGAGCATAATGGGTGCTTAGTCCCTTTTGAATCCGGCTTTGTTTTTTGGCAGATTACGCACCTCTTTAAGACCTCATGCACTCTGTGCTTTATGTTGGGGAAATAACAGTACCCACTTATCTTGTCTGCACATTTTGTCGCACCGAAATGTCCCCAGGTTAAATGAGTGAACCAGACAAGTTTCTCTATTTGTGCCTCAGGTATACAAACACACCAACGGACTTTGTTTGGCCTTCCACAGCGGAAAAATAATACGCCATTTACCAGCTTGTAATAATTTGCAATCTGATCCGAAGGTTGCTGTTGTAACCTTTGAATGACACTTCCCCATTGAGCATCCTTTTTCTGTAACTGGGCCATATGCACACACAAATTGATGTAGTACGTCTTATATGGATTTTCCTGCAGCAGCAATGTAGGGAATTCTGAGGAATTATTTACTTCAATCTCTTTGGTTAAACCCTGCGGTGACCTTGATAGAGCGTCCGCAATAATGTTTTGCTGCCCTGAGACATGTACGATCTTAAACTGGTATTGTTGCAGAGCGAGAGTCCATCTAGCCAGTCTGGGGTGTAACAGTTTACACGTTTGTAAAAACGTTAATGATTGGTGATCGCAATATACGATAGTCTTCGACCCATATAAATAATAATGAAATTTTTTAAATCCCCAGACGACCGCAAGAGCCTCTAATTCTGTCGTCGTGTACGTTCGTTCACAGTTGGACAAAACACGACTAGCAAACGCAATAGGACAAAAGGTAAGCTGTCCATTTATCTTGCGTACTTGGAAAAGGCACGCTCCAAGACCCACATTTGACGAATCTGTTGACAAGTAGAATTCCTCTTGCATGTCCGGATGGTACAAAAGCGGTGCATTTACTAATTGCTTCTTTATCTCTTCAAATGCTTCTTGACACTCTAATGTCCAGAGCCAGGGCACATCCTTCTTCAGCAAACTATTCAGAGCTGCTGCATTCATAGCCTGATTCGTTATAAATCTTCTAAAAAATGATGCAAGACCCATAAACCCTTTTAATTGCCTCCTATTTCTTGGTGTTGGAAACTTACTAATCGCCATTAGCTTCTCCTTGGTCGGTAAAATTCCCTTTGCGTCAATTATATGCCCCAGGAACTTGATTCTATTTAGTGCAAAATGTGATTTCTGTAGGTTAGCAGTTATTCCCATGGTTTTGAAAACGTCCAACATCCGACTCAGTAAAGTAATATGCTCTTCCCAGGTCTTCGATGCAATAAGCATATCATCAACAAATACTGTTATCCTGCTTCTTAGTTCTGGGCCTAATGCGTAATCTAGCGCTGCTATAAAAATTCCAGCACTAATGTTGAGTCCGAAAGGAACTACAGTAAATTGGTAACTTCTTCCTGCATAAATGAAAGCTGTATATCTCCTTGATACCTCATCCAGCTTGACTTGCCAATAAGAACTCCGCAAATCGATGCTCGTCAAATATTGGACATCCTGGAACCGTTGTATCAGTTCGTCTATGCTTTCCGGATGTGTCCTCACTGGAATTATAATTTTATTTATTTCCCTGGCGTCGAGTACCAGTCTCACAGTTCCATTTGCTTTTGGCACAACCAACAATGGGGAGCAGTATGGGCTTGTAGAGGGTTCGATCAAACCCCATTTCAACATGCGATCTATTTCCTTTTGAACTTGAGCCTTTAACCTCCAGGGAACAGGATAGAAAGTTCTGCAATACGTTTCGTGCGGCTTAACGTAGAGATGGCATATGTATCCTTTAATCACTCCTGGCCTTTCATCAAACACGTTTTCATACGCTGATAATAATTCTTTGAGCTGCTTCTTCTGATCTTCAGTGATGCAGTCGGATTCATTTAACTTCTCATACACTAATTGACCAAAATCTCCTTTGACTTTGAACTCATTATTCACGTGCTGTTTAGAATTTTCTGCAGTCCTGATTACTTGCACACTGATCCCACTATTATATTTACTGGTAAGGCTTTCTTTTTTCAACAAGTCCAACTCAATTTCTTGTTTATTTACATTTAACCAAATTTTTCCTGTTTTAAAATCTATTCTGCATCCGTATTGACATAGGCTGTCGACTCCGATAATGCAGTCTACCACCAAATTTTTCACAACAAGGAATGTGCTTAATATTGCTACCTTTCCTACTTCTACACTAAGTAGTGACTGCACTTTTACATTCGCCGATCCAGCCCCAACGGCGCCTATTATTTTGCAATTTTGAACTGGAAAAATTGGTACTCGTCTTATATTTCTGATCTTGTTGAATAGAGCCTCCGAAATAACATTTGTGGTTGCAGCTGTGTCTAAAACCGCCACTATAGTTACAGTTTCCAAAATGACTTGCACTTCGGCTACTGCCACCTGTTCCTTATTCTCATCTTGGGGTTCTAAGTCCTCGGTCAATTCATCTGCCAGTAATCGTCCATCATTATACGTTAGCATGGGTACCCATATCCTGTTGCCCCTCGACCTATTGTTGACCGCTCCTCTGGGGCACGAGTGGGTCCTTACAAGTTTGTTGGATTTTGATTCACCTGGTGGTTGACCTCATCCGTCACTTCGGTAATTACCGGTTGATTCGCGGATGTCCGTCCCCACTGATGTTGGTTATTTGAGTTTATTCCCCCCGGTTGGTTCCACTTTCTATTACTGTTATTGTTCCAAGCTTGTGGTCTGAAATTCCTTTCGTTCCAACATACGGGATTGTATCGTTTCCCATTCCTGTTGTTCCTTGGATAGCCCCTCGCAAGACTATTGCCGGTATTATTATTGAGATTTTGAGGGTTTTCTCCACTATTTATCGATCTCTGTGCGTTCCCTTGCCTACCATTTGGCGGAGGTTCTATCTCCCTATATTGGAATCTGTTGTTACGGGCTTTCTGGTTGTTCTCTTCTATAATGTCTATATGATCTAACGTCGTGAGGAACGACTCCAGGTCTTTATCGTTGCCGTAAATTAATTGATTCCGGATGCTGGTTGGTAATCTTGCCTTAAGTATGTTTATTATGTCTGGTAAAGGCATAGGTCTGTCCCAATATCTAGTTTTATTTATATATTTTTCAAAATACTTCCTAAGGCTTCCTTTCGAAAAAGAGAAAGGCTCTGGGTAGAGCACCTCCTGCCTTAGGCGTTCCTGTACTCCTTCTGACCAGAACTTTGCTAAAAACGCTTTCTCAAAATCGTCATAGGTCGAGCAAACAGAAGTCATGTCCGAGGCCCAGATCGCCCCCGAACCTTGTATATATACCCAGTAACGAAACTGATCTTCTGCCACTCCGACCAATTTCTGGGTAGAACTCCTCTAAAACTTCGAATAAAAACAATCGGATGGACCCCCCTTTTGTCAGTGTTAAAAATCTGAAATTGCCGATGCTTTATCATTTTTTCTTCGGCATGGCAAAGGCTTTCGTAATCTCCGTCAGATAAAACTTCACGCGAACAACTAGCTCGTGGCAATTTAATATTTGAGTTACTCACACAAGTCGGTATTGTGTGCGAATGTGCAGTAACTGGCTCTATAGTCGCTGGCAACTTCTGCTGCTGGCCTGTATTCATTTGTTCTGAGCCTTGTTGTGAAACGCGTATCGACTCTGCTATCGTTTGTTTCCAATGCTCGAGATCAGCACCTAACTGCTGTCGCACTTCCTCTAGTCCTTTCGCAAACAAATTCTCTTCCTGTTTGCCGCACAGACTCTGGAATGCTTCTTTAACATTTTGCTCAACGTTTTCACACATTAGCCTTTTGTTTTCTAATGTGATTTCGGATAATTTACCCGTTAATACATTAATCTGGTGGTCTATAACGTCTTGACGTTCTGTCAGATGTTCCACACTTTCCTTTAGGTTCGTCTGCGTACGTGCCAATTCAGGAAGTTGCACAATTGCACATGACATGGCGTCTTGCTTTTGTACTAATTGCGGAACCATTTCCACCTGTTCGCGTACGGTATCTATCTTAATAGCCACGTACTCCTTCATTTCTACACGTATGCGTTGAGTAGATTCCTCACATTGAGCTTTAACCAATTCGATTTGTGCAGTTAATTTTCGTTCCGTCTCTTCGGCCTGATCTTTAAGTTCCTTTGTCTTTGCCTCTATCCGTTGTTCTAATTCGGAAAAACTGTCATGTAACTGCTGCTTAATCTCAGCTTTCAGCTTTTCCTGCCCTTCAGTAACTGAGGCTAACTTCGCATTCAAATCATTTTGCCCTTCATTCACTGCGGCGAACTTCGCGTTAATGTCGGTTTTCAAATTTTCTTGCCCTTCAGTAACTGAGGCTAATTTTGTATTCAAATGGTTTTGCCCTTCAGTAACTGAGGCTAATTTTGTATTCATATTATTCACGGTCTCCGTTAACATCTGCATCTGCCTCATGATAATGACCAATGGGTCTAATCTATGTTGCGTACTGGCTGTTACATCTCCAGCCGTGTCTACCGGGCGTTCTATTGCGCTATCTGTAGCGATCGGTTCTACAACACTTCTTACTACATCATTATCATCAGTGCTCACAGATGAAGGCTGTTGCGTGTTGCTCTGCTCTGCTTGACTCATCTTAAACATTGCCCTAGTTAAAACCATATAAATGTTCTACAGTCAAGATGTATATATATCTCCCTTCACAAGAATACTTCTGTGGCTACTTTGTTATAGTACTTATACAGGTAAATGCAACTAGGGCAGGTCAGTCAAACTACTTCTGTTATGAACACAATTAGTAAATGTTCAAATCTACGTCTACTTCCTCAATACTAGCAAGCTTTGATAAAAAAGTATAGATCTGGCCTATTTTCTGCGTCCAGCGTGCTGCTTTTATTTGTACATCAAATAATACGACTGCGAGTATTTCTTCTCTTTTCCACGTTAAGTTGTCTCGTCGTAGTTCACATGAAACAAAGAACAAAATTATTTTAACAACGTCCAAAAACGTGTCCTGACACGGATTGGCCATTCTAATGAATTCTCTTACTACTTTGGTTTTGATGAAAGTCTATGTGTGTGTTAATGCAGCTAGCCACTAACTTGGTGTAATGTTTTGTCTGTACAGAAGTGTATCTGTCGCCTTTATCGCTCTCTCACCCTCACAAACAATTCTGTACAATAAAGTCAAGGGCTTAGGTTTTCTTATCAGGCTTATCCGTGCAAAGACAGACAAAACATTATACTAATGGGAGGATTCTGAGTAACTTCTAGAATTCCATTCGCTCTCTCTCTCTCTCTGTCCTTTATCTGTGTACAGTTCAAATATAAGTTACATGAAATCAGCCTAGTAGAATCTCTGGTGGAGCCCTTCTTCTTAATATTCAGCGGCTGGCTTGCTAGAAAAGATCTTTACATACGTTATTATTATTAAGCGCTGCATTCAGTTGGGAAAATCGATCGTTTGAACACTTCGTTCAGTTTACGACAGATCTAAAATTTCAGATGTGGACGAAGCCTTTTTGGACGATTTCAAAACCTCTCAGAGATTGCAGGCTCTCTTCGTCACAGCTGAAACTTCCCAATTAATTACAGGGCCCAGACAATCATCAACGATTCAGACAGAGAACGCATTCGTCATTCACTCTAAAATAAAATGGTCACAAACCTTATTTCTGAGGAAAATTGTATATTGAATCCATTTCCGTACATGTTCCGTTTCCGTGGATTTTACGTCTCATGCAATTTACTTTTACAAGTCCTTCTTTCTCTTTATCTACCACGCTAGCGGCACAAACTTTCCTGTCTCGCTTTAGCGCGAAGAAGAGTAAATAAATCTCCTTTAGCAATCCGAAAATCTTCCAACCGATACTTTCCGAAGCTGTTCCTTTCTCTCTCTCTCTCTCTCTATAATGACCATGGAGCATACATCTCTGTACCTCTGTTGTTCCAAAGAATAAACGTACTAGAAAAATACCTTGGCGTCGACGAGCTGTCGGCGCATATATTACTAGAAAATCTGCTCAGATACTTTTCAAACGTAAATAAATGTGGATGATTTGATTGACCATTATTAATTATTGCGGGGTAGAGGGTAATTTTCCGTGGGGAGATTACAAGTTCTCTGACAAACGATCAGGAAGTGAGTATTATATTCAAATGTTCTATGTTTTTTACGTTAAACTTTCTGTAATGTTTCAAACCCTCAAGGATCATCTCATTTTTGAGTCTATTAAACGAAAACTGAATCTAACATAATATAATCTGAAATTTGCCCATCTATACACTCAGCTCCTTAAATCATTTGAAAAGAGATAAAATAGCCACTCCTGGACCACTCTACAATTATCCAGTTTTTTGGCCAATTCAAGATGTGCAGCTTACGTGCCACTGTGAGCAGTAACCTCTAGCGAGGTACCCAACTCAAGATGTCCATTGCATGCAGTTCCCTTCACAACATTCAGTGGGAAACGGGTTGAGATGGATCTATTTTAACAGTCATGAGCTATTCCTGTCACGTTTGAAACTAATTGTGAGTGACAAGGTGTGACATTCAATTCCAATCCCTGTCAGCTAGGGTTGTTCTATGACCACTGTTCTTGCACTCTGTTACATGACTATGAGTGTTACACCATTCCTTGTAGACAAATTGGGCACTTCGCACTGATACACCAACAATTCTGACAACTTCATTCATGGTGTGTTCCTTGGGCATGCCCAAAAAATGATAGCTGCTTTTTGCCATTGCGTCACACCTCTGTGCTTATTCTGTATAGCCGTCTGGCACATCGCATGACTTCACTGCAATGAGCTATGGCAGCAGTGGAGGATCACATGACAGTATGGTACCTCCTCCTGAGTGACCAGTGTGCTCTTTTAAGTGGGTGACTAACTTTATGCCCTATGAGTATCTTCTGTGTTCAGTGAAATGCGTCTCTCTCGGAAAATGCAAAGACAAAATTTTGGAACGACCAGCAGTCAGCAATAAATCCACTTATAAGGTTGTTGCTATTTCATGATTTTGTTTGGTAACAAAGTTTACTAAAATGTGAAGTGTTTGTAATTTATAACTTTATCGTTTCCCAGCTGCACCTGTCAACTCATCCTGCTCACTGTTGTTGACAGCAGAGCCAGTTTCCAGTCTTGGCAGTAGGGTCGTTTTTTTCAGCTTTGTGGTGGTTTTTCTGTGAGCCTCCTAAGTGTGTGGTAATGTTTGGCATTTGAACTTGTGAATTCCAATTGGCGGTAGGTGTGTTTCTAAAACCTACCAGGAAGAACATCCTCAAAACATCCTCAAAGTCCTGGCAGGATGTAGCACTTTGCTGAAGACTGCTATCAGCAGGAGCAGGAAATGGATAATGGAAAATGCCTGAATTCTGCTGCTTAGGTTGATTTGCCTGATTGGCCAGAACGTTATAATAATTTCGTGTTGTGATACGAAGTTTGCAAAATTGGGAGTCTGTAGGTAGCTCTCATGGATGGGAAAAGTGAGAGGAGGGCCTTGGAGTCCTCTAGTGGGTAGGTAAATTCAGTCTCATTCAGCTCGATATGAGAAAATTTCTTTATTGGGTTCAAACTACAACAGAGATCTTGTGTCCACATCCAGAAGACTGGCATGCTCCAGCCATGGTGAGTGATGGGAGAAATGATGTGGACAAAATACTCACCTCAGCACCTGGCTGCCATCACCTGGCGAAGGTGGTTGCCCAATGTACGGACGGCTGAGAACGACTCAGTTCGATCTTTGACCCACTGCTGCTGAGACTGGACCCCCAAGGCAGGCAGTCCCTTATGGTGGTGAGTGGGGATGGCTGCTCCAGCAGATGGCGAGTGAGCAACTGTACCTCTTTGGCCTCTCGGCAGTAGCCTGTTACACATCGGTTGCCCATTCAGTGCCAACTTTTATAAGCACCGGGTCTGGGCATTCTGGTAAGTAGATGACCCAGATGTCGTGTAGTCCCCTTGCTGCAAAACTGCCAAAAGATCCTGATTTTCAAGAATACTGCTTGTTACCAACTGAGTGGTTGTGATGGGTTACTGAGGTGGGCGTTTTGATGAAAAACTGTGCTAACTGATTACTGCATGCAGAGTGATTATGACGAAAGTAGCTTGCACAGCCAATGCTGCTACAGAGCTGTGGGCCCCGTACTCCAGAGGTGACATTTTAAGTGTTGTGTGCATGGAATTTGGAGTGACTGATCCTTACTGATCAGTAAGCTTATTTTGTCAATACACAAAGCCTTGAAAAATTAACAAGTGTGCTTCCATGCTCTTGTACAGAATTCTGCTGAGGCATTGTCACCGTGTCAAGACATATTTTGAGGTTTTGTGAGTGTGCATGTGTTTGGTTGGCAGAGCCTTTACATCAGATCACTAAGCCAGTAGCTAATTTGGTTTTGGTGATCGATAAAAGTGACAGACTTGGTGAGAATTAATTGAAGTCAATAAAGTACATTTGTTTACATGGAAACTTGAAATGTGTTCCAATAATTTTTTAAAATTGTATACTTTCTCAGGCTGCATTTGACTGATGTTGATAACTCATACAATATTCATGATAGATTTGGAATCTACATTCCATCATCTGACGTATCTGTACACAATGAAAGAGTCACTAACAAGTGCCATAATATATAATATTTCTAATATTTAAGAAGAATTATAATGTGAAAAACTAAATGTAAGAATGATGTGAGGCAACAGATCGCTAACAAGCATGCTATGTGTATCAAAATATAAAAATTTTAAATATAGGACCTTAGTTAGGATGCCAAATTATAACAGAACAATGTTAGTTCACATTGCTCAGAGTGAGTTACAAAATTATGACTTGATTGATATATGAATTTTAATTATGCTCATTTACAGAGAGATGTAATCAGAACCTTATGACTTTATAAGATCACTCAATATTGTATATTTGGCCTTAATTATATAAATGAACACAAAATGTAAGTAGTCTGACCGCATACTTTGCGCATAATTCTTATATTGTGTGTAGTATTCTGCAACAGAACTGTGACAGCCATTAGGCATGAGGCCAGCCAAGCCATTCCCTTCTTGTTCCATTCTGGAGACAGTGGACAGAAGAGAGAAAGGGTGGCATGTGTGCCCTATAGTTTTCTGTTTCCAGAAGACATTTTTTCCAGTAAGAGGGTCGGGTTGTTTGGGTAAGGAGACCAGACAGAGAGGTCATTGGAATCATCAGACTAGGGAAGGATGGGAAGGAAGTCGGCCATGTCCTTTCAAAGGAACCATCCTGGCATTTGACTGGAGCGATTTAGGGAAATCACAGAAAACGTAAATCAGGATGGTTGGATGCAGGATTCAACCAGCATGCTTCCGAATGCGAGTCCAGTGTGCTAGCCACTGCACCACCTTGCTTGGTTGCAGTAAAAGGCACATTGCAGACAGACTGGAGTGTAGAGAGTAGCCTGCTGATAGTGAAAGTGGGAGGTCATGTCTTGGTGAACTCTGCAAGATATTGAGTATTTGCACTAACTTTAATACAAATGATGGCAACAAAACATTATATCTAGCACTTCTGAAAATGAAAGTCATCTGTGTTACATAGCTGCTGTGGATGAAATATTTTTTCATGCAATATTAGATTTTGCAAATACTACACTGTATTACTTCAAGTATGCTGCTCTAGGGTAGATAGTATGGTACATCAGGCTATCCAGTATATCAGAGACATAAAAAATATGCAGGACTACCCTAGCATGTCCTCATCCACACTTCATGATCCAAGCAAGCTATAGGCATTTTATTCTTTAGTATTTCATAAGACAGCCAGACTCATGTTAATTTAAAGTGTGTGAAAAGTGATTTTAATGTAAATTATAGACAGTGAACTATTAACAAGTGTTATCATTTCATTTGAAGCACCTATTTCATTTGTCTCAAATCCTTTCTTAAAGTTAATAATTTCTGGTTGAAAAGTTGCAACATTTGAAGCAATGGTGATGTTATGTATTAATTTATGAAAAGTAGTCTCAAAATTTTGTCAGGTCACATTATTTCAGACTTTCCTTAACTTTTTTAAAATTAAATCCATTCACTCAAAGTTGAAGATTAAAGTAACCAAAGCCTAAAGACCAGCATGAACTTCAGTTTTGTTTACAATTTTCTTGAAGTAATAATTGAACATGAATTAATTTAAAGTCTGTAAATTTCATTCTGGTATGACAAAAATTAATCACATTAATGAAACAATAAACACAATAACTGTTTTCAGTTGAGCAAATAAGCTGATGTCTCCAAATTTCATCCCCTAAAGATGTGGTGACCGTTCATAACGAGGAATAAATTGTTTACCAAGAGAGCACTGGGTCAGTAATTTCACAAAACGAAATAATGATAGCAAATAGATGTCAGTGATTATGATGTACAGCATATCATGGCTTTGGACAGTGTTTCTTGCAAGTGAGAATCGTCTCCTAGTAGACCTACCTATAGCTTTGCATGCTCCTTGGAAGGTATCATAAATAGCCCATCCCCATAATAATTTAGTGTGGGTCAATGTCCCTGTGTTATCCTTTCAATTGGATGTCTGTTACGGCGACTTGCGTCTCTCTAGCAAATTATCATTGAGAGGTGATTGATAGAGGTTAAAATAACAGAGATAAAACGGTAGACCTACTGGGATGTGATTTTGTGATCTTCCAGTTACCACTAAAACACCAATGGTTCAATTCGCCTCCCAGTAAAAGAGATCTGCAGTCCAAACATGGAATCTGAACCTTGTTTGGCTTCTGTCGAGTGTCCACATCCATGAGAGGTCAATGCTAGGTTAAAATACAGAGTGAAAAATGCGTCGTCCGACCAGGTCTTGATTCTGCGACCTTTCGGTTTTCAGGCACGTGCTATACTGCTACACCACAAGGCAAACTATGCTGCTCTCTGGGGTTGGGGTAGCCGTACTACTGGGTGGCAACATCATTGTTTTCACAGCGGCGGTTGAATTTATTTCAATGTAGTTCAGCCAATTTTCAAGAAATATTTATAAATTAGTATACACAACCTTCCTTGTGAATCACTCTTTTGTTTAGTCAAAGCAAGATCAGAATCCTTACAATAATTCCTGTGGTTATCCTGAACACACAAACGTCAGCGAGCAGGGAACTTCAATTAATGTATATAGGAAAGAAAAGAGATTAGACTTGATTTCACTAAAAAAAATGCCCTTAATCTGTATCAGCCCATTTTTGTGTTGTCTGAGCGAATCCTTCTGTCATCAGAATCAACAGTGAGTTTCTGCAGAACGTAAAATATTTTCTTTGCCAAGGCAGCTCCTATTGACAAATGAAAACATTGATGCTGAAATCCATCGCATCAAATGTGCTACCACAGCTTTTTATCAACTATGAAATTTCGGTAATCAACTCTCAGTACAGTATGTGTACCAATCTATTGTATAATATATATGTGTATTTAACACAAACCTGTCTTCTGTTACCCTGTCAGATGTGCCTCTTTCTGCTAGACTACTAGAACAATAGAAAGGGGTCAGTTCCACTATAAAATCCAAAATATGCTGAAAGTAATAATTATTCTTTCCATTCATTTCTATGACATGTATACATTTTGAACAAATTTTTGCTCGAAGCTCTAACTCTTCTAGCTTACTTGAGAAAAATATATTAATTATCTATCCAGCAATGTGAACTACTTCTGACATTTTAACACACATTCACTAATTCACTTGTTTCTTCTCAAACACTGAAATCAGACTTAGAGTGGATAATTGGTGTTTTATGTGCACATTTTCCCTAGACAACTTTTTGCATTTCTCAGAGACGATGTTGACCTTACTTTTGCTATCTTTTTATTTGACATTTCTTCCGCTTCTTTAGATTTGTCTGGTTCTATAGCCACATCTTTGTTCAACCGGTTTTATTGCTGCTTTTCTACTTGTTGTTATCTCCCTGCTTGTGACTTCATTTACAAGCTGGAATATTTGCCTCCTTCCAGCTGTAGAACCCAGCACATATGCCAGCAACAGCAAGATTTTTTGTCTACATCCAGGATTTAATGTAGTGTTCTTTCTTATGTGCTTTTGCGAAAAAGTGATTGTATCTGCACATTTAACTGTGTTGCCTATTGTGTACAAACACAAATTTTCGCAAATTTTAATGCATTTGCATTGTGTGAGCTGACTCTGAAATGTAGTAAAAACCATAAGTAGCGCGACAGCAGTACTTAAATTTCGTTCAAGGACTATTTAGTTTACTGTTATATTGTTTATGGTACAGACGAAAACTGATTAAAGATGGATAGGTATCGCGCCTATTCTGTATGGGTGTGGGAGAATTGCCTGAGGTCCGTAAACAGTTGGAGACTGTGTTGTCCACAGCCAACAGGCTGCTGCTTGGGGCTACTGCGGTTTAGAGGTACCTCAGACGAATACCATGGCAGCTCTTGAGCCTAATGCATCGCCTGGGATCTCTGATGTCACACTGTCTTCCAATTCACTCATTGGGGCCAGTCAACACTTACTTGATGGTGAACAGCAAACAGAGGCAGGATCCCAAATATCCGCATTGAAGGCGGAAGTGGGTACTGCTCGCACAGTTGTACCTTTAGGCCTCAAAAACAGGTTTCAGGTATTGTCCACTACTGGAGGTACATCTAAGCTAGCAAAGGACACCTTGTCTGTTGGGACTGGCACTGATCTTCCTGATAGGTCTGAACGAATGCAGGGAGAGGGAATGCTTCTCTTTGGCAGCTCCAACATCACTCGGATGATGGAGTCCCTTAGGGGAAAAGTGAATAGATTGAGAAGAACGGACAGTTACGTGGAAGTGGCTTTTCTGACAGCGATGGAGAGCTCCAGATGCACCTGATAGTAGTAGGGCAGTGTTCATTCTGGCCCAAAAGTTGCTGACATCAGCATCAGCCATTTTTTTTATTTGTGGTGTCATTTTACAGCTGAGACAATTCTGCATGTTATCTGTCATTGATAGCGGCATCAACACTGCCTTCTCTCCAAGGCCATTACTAGAATCATAACAACCAGTCATGTGCCAAGACCAAGGAGGGGAGGGGAGGGAAAGAGCAGATCCCCATACCACATGGCTCAAGAAATCTGTTACCTATTTTTGCCTCACTGATTTCCAAAAAAATGTTTTAAGAACTGGCTCATTAGTCCTATTGATAAATTTCATTTGCAACTATAGGTCATTAGTCATAGAATATTAGAATGAGTGGGTAGCATATTTCTCTATAAATAGTTAAAAAGAAACATTTGCATATAAAATATAAATAACAAATTAGGAATCCGTATTTGTTGAACATGAGTTTCACTTTAAGTACTAACCCACAAAACCTGAAAATGTGAAATAAAATCAAGTGCTTTTTCACATCCTAGTTGCCTCTATCGCCAGCAAATGGCTGCAGTGTGGAAAACAAGTACTCCTGTTACCAGCAGATGGCTGCAGTGTAGAAAAAGAGCAATGTTTGATCTTCGTACCACAATTTCCTTGCTGTTATTAATGCCACCAATAAATGGCGGCACTGTAGAAATGTGGACATTTCGTTCTTTGAACTATGAGTAGTAGCTCTCTTGGTCACCAACAGATGGCTACATTGTTAAGAAACACAACAGGGTCGTATAACTAATGGTTTTTAATATCTAATGTTGAAAAACTTTACAATGTCTGGAAAATATGTAGGCACTGCAAAAGGTATGATGTTTACATTGAGTATTCAGAACCTAATTGAGGTTAATACACAAAAAATGCTGTAAGACACAAATCAATTAATGTTATGTAACAATACTGCAAAAATATGTCTGCAACATAAAAGAAAGTGCAAGTTAATTTCCACATATAGATATATTCACCAAATTAATGCCCAAAATTCTCAATTATGAACTCTAATGCTAATTTTCTGTGTCTAATAACTGTTGAAATTTTAGAAGTTAGGCCTAAGTATTTTATGTGTAAAAAGACTAACATGACCAGGATTATAACTGCTGAAACATACATTTTAGTTAAAATACTATTTTAAGCAGTCAAGAACACAAGCAAATAAACAGACAGAATGTAACTAATTTGGCTTACTCTTTATGAAAGTCAATACACACCTCAAATTAAATATTACCATATTTAAATTGTTCTCAAGCACCATTTTAGGAGGAACAAAAGTAACACATCTTGTTATTCAGTAGAAAAAACAAATGATGCTACTGATTGCCAATTATTACTGTTATTGCAAAAGATAGAGACTTACTTCATATACAATAACATCAGTTTCCGATCACACTTATGGCAGTAAAACTCAATAGAGTCGAAAATTAATTATTTTCAATATCTATGACATTGAAACATTCTAAAATGTCTGAAAAATGCGTAGACTGCTCGAAAACTGCAATGTTGAGACCAATTATCCAGAGCCTAGTTAAGGTCAATACATGAAAAAAAGCTGTAGGACACAAATCACTTAATATGGTGTCACAATATTACAAAAATACATATACAATGTAAATGAAAGCGCAATTTAATTTCCACATAAGAGGCGTGTATTTTAAGTAAGTACCGTTTTGAAATTAAAAAAAGACGTGCTATGATATCTCAATAATCTTATTTTTACATGAAAGCCTGTACCTTAATCTACGCACTGACGCCATTACAGTCTGATTCTTCCTTCTTTACGTTGTGTACTGAGTGTTTGAGATGCCTCTGATAATCGTGAGTCCCGCCGACTGTGAAGTACGAGCTGTTATACGATTTCTTAGTGCTAAAGGCTTAAAAGCGATCGATATTTATCGTGAGATCTGCGCAGTTTACGGAGAAAACATTATGAGTGATGGACTGGTAAGAATGTGGGTGAGAGCATTTGAAGATGGCCACAGAAATGTGCATGATTTACAACAGAGTGGGCGTCCTTCGGTCGTTAATGAAAGTTTGGTGCAGGAACTGGACAATAAGGTGAGAGAAAACAGACGCTTTACGATTTCCTCCTTGCGGGATGACTTTCCTAATGTTTCTCGTAGTGTTTTGTATGGCATTGTGACCGAGCACTTGAATTTCCGAAAATTGTGCGCACATTGGGTACCGAAAATGTTGACGGATGTGCACAAAACCAAACGTTTAGACTTTCCTTGAGCGATACCACAACGACAGTGACGATTTCTTAAGCCAAATTGTTACGGGCGATGAAACATGGGTGGCCTACGTCACACCAGAATCAAAGCAACAGTCCATGGAAGTTGAGCAAGGGCATCGTTTTGCTACAAGACAATGCCCATCCGCATGTGGCGAATCAGACCGAAGATCTCATCACATAATTTCGATGGGAAACTCTAGATCATACTCCGTACAGTCCCGATCTTGCGTCCAGTGACTACCACCTGTTCCTGCACTTGAAGAAACACCTGGGCGGTCAGCATCTTCAAGACGACGAAGTCAAAACAGTGGTGATGCAGTGGTTAACAAGTCAGGTGGCAGACTTCTATGAGGAGGGTATTCAAAAACTGGTACAACGGGTTATGACAAGTGCCTCAATATTGACGGAAATTATGTAGAAAAGTAGATTGACATACAGGCTTTCATGTAAAAATAAAATTATTGACATATCATAGCACATCTTTTTTTTTAAGTTCAAAACCGTACTTACCTAAAAAACATGCCTCGTATATACATAATCACAAACTTAGTGACCAAAATTCTGAAACATGTATTCCAATGCCAGTTTTGCATGTTATTTTCACAATGAGCTTCTGAAATAACAGATTCAAAAAGTTCATGCGATTACAGCAAACGATATCTCAGATAATAGCTATCATCCCTGAAAGCCATTCATCTGTATCTATTTGATTTATTAACTTATGACGTGTTTTATATCAGTTTTATTACACGGTTGTTTGTCAGAATACCATATCCTCCATAATAACACAGCAGACGAATGCAGCATGAATACCGCATATCTTGTCATTCTTGAGTATTTATTTAATGAATATATTACTATTTTCTGCCGATATTTATTTAGCTATGATTACAACTGCTAATACAGGATCATGGTAATTTATGAAGTGGTCAGTAGCATGTGTTAGCTGACACAAGTTTTGTAAACAGTGGCAAAATACGCTTTTGTCAAGCAGGCCTAACTAATTGTTTAAACAACATTTAAGGGAAATCTGTTGTCATCTAACATGAGTGCACTTGCACAAGAATGCTGGCTTATTTATTTATGAACTATTTTTATTTATATTTATTGTAAATGATCTAAATGTGAAGGAATGTTCATAATAATTCTTTATTTAAATATTATATATTTAAATATTGCAGTAATGTCTGTAGAACTTAAGAGCAATGTGATAATGGTGCAGACAGCCTTCAGCAGACAGTGGTGGGATACTGCTGAAGTTATGTGGAGAAGGATAATTTTCGAGTGGTACAGTCTGTGGAGTGATCCTGGGCACGTTTACATTGGTTCTTGAAGGAGGCAGATCTGCCGGTGATATAGCTTGTTTTTTGGTGGTGGGTGATTGGTAATTGATGATTGGTGGCTATAAAATTCTAACTTCTTCCTACTGCATTATGGAATTGAGATCAGATGCAGTATAGGTTTCTATTCGTTATGTCGTTTGCGATAATTTGTAAATCATCATGTTAACCCTGAACTATTTTGTACTGGTGAATATTTCGTTTATTTGTGATCACGAAATGAACTTAGTTTTCACACATCTTGGATGACAATTTACTTGGGTATTCTGCTACCATTCTTGTAACGGACTCAACGTAATTTTACTCATTTGATCAGATTATTTTCGGTCTCTGTTTTATTTGATTACCGTAAGACCACTTTCTATTTAGTTGATACATACCATAGGTCCACGAATAAACGTTATTCAACACATTTCTCTATCTCTTACATCAATTACAGATATTAGAATAAAATCCTTTTTATAAACTTATTCATTTATCTTTTTTATATTGCTTTGTATTTTATTAATTCGCAATTTTAGCCAACACATGGATTATTCGATGGCAGGATAAGAGCTACAGATTATTATTCACAGTGAGTCAGCTGCTGATAATGAAAGAAGGCGTCTACAGCTTGACTGTATGACTACATCGAGCTATTCCTTTTAAACAGAGCTGTCAGTAGCCTAGTTAGCTAAGGTGTGAGCAACTTCAGGTAAATTTGCAATTGGCTTGCTCATATAGACTACTGGAAGAGAGCAAGTACTCAACAGAAAACCGTTAGATAACGTCGCACAGCACACAATCAAATTAAATATTTCCACATTTAAATTGTTCCCAAGTCGTATTTTAGGAGGGTCAAAGATAATGCATCGCGTTATTCGCTGGAAAAACTATAAATGATGCTATTTATTACCAGACATTACAATTATTATAAATGACACAGGCTTACTGAAGGCTGTGTACAATAAATAGCAGTTTGCCGTCAGAACTATGGTGGCAATGTTCTCTAAAAGCTTTATAGACTATATTATTTTCCACAACTATGAAGTCACGATATTATGGCACAATATTCTAAAATGCAATGGGAAGCTGAATGCCTATATTCTGCAATAACTAAATATGTAAAATGGGTATTCAGTCTGTGCAGTTGCGTTTGTGGGAATCGAAAAATAAACCCTATAACCAACCAAACCACCACAAACACACACACAACACAATTATCTTATTAGGGAATGAAGAAATAAGGTGCTTTTATTACCAAATATCATATGGACTGCTTATGAGAACACAACCGAAGAGAGTAACAGTGAGAGATAAAATCAGAGTCGATGTCTCAGGAATAAATAAAACTACTTACCATATGTTGTGAGATATCTCACACTTACAAGCACAAATTAAATATTGCTCCATCTAAATGGTCTGTATATCGCATTAAAATACGCGTTTATCGTAATATAAGCAAACCACTACGAAAATTCCATTTTTCCCACCTTGAAAAAAACAATGAGTCATCAAAATATGCTGCAACGCGAATTAAAGTGAAGTTATTCTCTATAACATACAGATATGTAGATACAGATCCGGAAGTTGACGTTATCTACAGTTTTTTTGGTCACACCTGAAAATGAGAGGGATTATATATCAACCCATGATACTGCTTTACCTGACATATACGCTTAGTAATGGGTCCTCTGTGACATTGTTCACGCTCAGACTTCCAATAAGTAAAGCTTAGACAAAACGATTGTAAATACTACGAGGTATGGTACTGCACCGTTGCAGTATGACAGCATGACACTGCTGGTTTGCAGAAACAATTATATCGGCGTTGTAATATACAGAAAACAGAGATGAAATAATGTGATTAGAGCAACAGCAGTGGTGAGGAATTACCAATAATTGGCATAGTAATGTAATTATATTCCATAATGGAGCAGCTGCAAAGGAAGATACATGTCATTGAATACATACTTGAACAGTCTTGCACAGGGATCAAACACACGATCCATTCTGCAGTGGTCTCCAGCATGGTAATACATACCACATTCTTTTGCCAAGGAAGACGTAAAAGTTTCCCATAGGCGCATGTCTGGACACTTTATAAAATCTACAAAGTGATTACCAATAGCGTTGCTCACTCTTGGGCTTGTGAGTTAACAAATGAATATATTATATAGGTTTTGCTCTAAAATTGGAGGTTATCCACCTTAAACAGTCAGCCACGATGCTCTTTGATATAGAATCGTAAGGAGCAAGGGGGATGACACTGGGAGACAATGCCGTATGTCCCAGATGCACAGGCTCAGACTGTCAAGAGGAGAAAATCTTTTGTCTGACAGGAAAGCTTGGACCATCAGGGGAAACTAAGATCCTTTCTCTAAGGTGAGTGACATCAAGGGAAAATGCAGGAAATCTGCCAACAATGCAGACTGTTGCTGTATCCCATGTCAGTCATATTTAATTCCAGCAGGACAATGCACCATAGCCGGCTGCTGTGGCCGAGCGGTTCTAGGTGTTTCAGTCTGGAACCATGCTGCTGCTATGGTCACAGGTTCGAATCCTGCCTCAGGCTTGGATGTGTGTGATGTCCTTAGGTTAGTTAGGTTTAAGTTGTTCTAAGTCTAGGGGACTGATGACCTCAGACGTTAAGTCACACAGTGCTCAGAGCCATTTGAACCATCTGAACTTATCGTAAAGAAGACAAGTCAAGTTGCAGACAGGCACAATTAAAAGACACTCTATATAGCTATATAAGTCCTGTAGTGCTTAGAGCCATTTGAACAATGCACCATCTTGGATTTACACCCAATTTAAAGTCGGGAAAACAGCCCTACTACTACAGTGATATAAGAGTGGGTAAAGAACCCTTTAGCACAATTGGAATATTTCTGATTTTTCCACCAAATTTTGAATTTCTTGCCAGTTTTTCGAATTTCTCACCACTTTCTGTATTTCCGACCATTTTATACACAGCAAAATGACCTATGTCAGACTGGTGGGAGTGGGGGTAGGGGAAATTGCTAACAATGCGGAGTACGCCATACCTGTCCTTGTGTACCTACGCTCGAATTCCTCCAAGAACTCAGTCCAAGTGGTGTTTTTAATTTTAATCTGAGCATTTGATTCTGTATGTTTTTTACGATACATAGCATCGATCCATTCAAACACAAGTTGGGAAACTCAGCTGATTGTGTCATCGACTCAGTGGCAAGCAATGTACAGTAGGCTCTACTCTTCCCTTTAGGACATTCAAAACAACCCACTGTATAGGTGGCAGCACTTCAGCAGTCTTTTATTCCATTCCATTTCTATCAGACATATTCACTGTTGGCTCAGTTGATTGTTGTGGCTAGAACTGATATGGAGAGACATCTACCATAGGTAGCTCCTAATCAGTCTGACTGCCTTCATTGTCTCCTCTTCATTAGTAAGAGCACTCAGATGCGACGTTATTGGAAACAATTGTATGTGTGATGTTTGTTCTTTCTGAGATGCCCAAAAGAACAGACATCACACAGTTATGATTATGCAAACATATATATACATGATGAAATAGAAATACCGAGGTCAGCTGCTTGAACGCACTGAAATAATTCAATGGTAACTTCGGCTATGCAAGCACACTTCCCTTCCAACCCAAATTCCAGATTTGTCAGACACTACTCCTGCAGTTCCAAATGTCCATTTTCATCATTGCTCACTGCATGTCACATGATTCCCACAGAAACGTATACCTAGGATGCATCAGCACTGGAGGTATCATGAAAAGTCGTCAAGATGTAGATATTACTGTTTTATGTATGATATCCATATTATCAGACATGTCTGAGAAAACGGACGTCATGATACAGTCATGATTCCATGACCCTATATACACACGTCAAAATAAGTTTTGCATCGCTCCAGTTCCCAGAACTCCTCAAGATATACGTTGACTGTGGATATTGTATCACAGACACAGTTGTATCACAGACTGTTGAGAGACGTCAGTAAACCAGCCCTAAGATGTAAACAACCATGCTTGTGTAGCGCCTATTAGACGGAGGGGGTCCGACAGCCGATCATTTCCAGTCATTCCACCAGGAAGGACGTACATGGCTCGTGTTGTCTGCAATTCAACCATGCCTAGACGGTCAATATAGCGGTTCGATCGCGTCCGCATTGTTACTTTGTGCCAGGAAGAGCTCTCAACAAGAGAAGTGTCCAGGTGTCTCGGAGTGAACCAAAGTGATGTTGTTCGGACATGGAGGAAATACATAGAGACAGGAACTGTCGATGACATGCCTCGCCCAGGCCGCCCAAGGGCTGCTATTGCAGTGGATGACTGCTACCTACGGATTATAGCTCGGAGGAACACTGACAGCAACGCCAGCACATTGAATAATGCTTCTCGTGCTGCCACAGGACGTCGTGTTAGGCTCAAACTGTGCGCAATAGGCTGCATGATGCGCAACTTCACTTCCGACCTCCATGGCGAGGTCCATCTTTACAACCACAACACCATGCAGTGCGGTACAGATGTGCCCAACAACATGCCGAATGGACCCCTCAGGATTGGCATCACGTTCTCTTCACCAATGTGTATCGCATATACCTTCAACCAGACAATCGTTGGAGACGTGTTTGGAGGCAACCTGGTCAAGATGAACGCCTTAGATACACTGTCCAGCGAGTGCAGCACGGTGGAGGTTCTCTGCTGTTTTTGGGTAGGTATTATGTGGGTTTGGTAGTCATGGAAGGCGCCATAATGGCTGTACGATACATGAAAGCCAGCCTCCGACCGATACTGCAACCACATCGGCAGCATATTGGCGAGGCATTCGTCTTCATGGACGACAATTCGAGCCCCCCCATCGTGTACATTTTCTGAATGACTTCCTTCAGAATAACGACATCGCTCGACTAGAGTGCCCAGCATGTACTCCAGACACGAATCCTATCGAATATGCTTGTGATAGATTGAAAAGGGCTGTTTATGGATGACGTGGCCCATCAACCACTCTGAGAAATCTACACCTAATCGCCGTTGAGGAGTGGGACAATCTGGACAAACAGTGCCTTGATGAAATTGTGGATAGTATGCCATGACGAATACAGGCATGCATCAGTGCAAGTGGACATGCTGCTGGGTATTAGAGGTACTAGTGTGTACAGCAGTCTGGACCTCTGAAGGTCTCGCTGTGCGGTGGTACAAAATGTAATATGTGATTTTCATGAGCAATAAAAAGGGTGGAACGATGTGAATGCTGATCTCTGTTCCAATTTTCTATACAGGTCCCAGAACTCTTGGAACGAAGGTGATGCATATATATATATATATATATATATATATATATATATATATATATACTACTGGCCATTAAAATTGCTACACCAAGAAGAAATGCAGATGATAAACGGGTATTCATTGGACAAATATATTATACTAGAACTGACACGTGATTACATTTTCACGCAATTTCGGTGCATAGATCCTGAGAAATCAGTACCCAGAACAGCCACCTCTGGCCGTAATAACGGCCTTGATACGCCTGGGCATTGAGTCAAACACAGCTTGGATAGCGTGCACAGGTACAGCTGCCCATGCAGCTTCAACACGATACCACAGTTCATCAAGAGTAGTGACTGGCGTATTGCGACGAGCCAGTTGCTCAGCCACCATTGACCAGACGTTTTTAATTGGTGAGAGATCTGGAGAATGTGCTGGTCAGGGCAGCAGCCAAACATTTTCTGTATCCAGAAAGGCCCGTACAGGACCTGCAACATGCCGTCGTGCATTATCCTGCTGAAATGTAGGGTTTAGCAGGGATCGAATGAAGGGTAGAGACACGGGTCGTAATACATCTGAAATGTAACGTCCACTGTTCAAAGTGCCGTCAATGCGAACAAGAGGTGACCGAGACGTGTAACCAGTGGCATCGCATACCATCACGCCGGGTGATACGCCAGTATGGCGATGACGAAAAACGCTTCCAATATGCGTTCTCCGTGATGTCGCCAAACACGGATGCGACCATCATGATGCTGTAAACAGAATTCGGATTCATCCGAAAAATGATGTATTGCCAATCGTGCACCCAGGTTCGTCGTTGAGTACACCATAGCAAGCGCTACTGTCTGTGATACAGCGTCAAGGGTAACCGCAGCCATGGTCTCCGAGATGATAGTCCATGCTGCTGCAAACTTGGTCGAACTGTTCGTGCTGATGGTTGTTGTCTTGCAAAAGTCCCCATCTGTTGACTCAGGGATCGAGATGTGGTTGCACGATCCGTTACAGCCATGCGGATAAGATGCCTGTCATCTCGACTGCTAGTGATACCAGGCCGTTGGGATCCAGCACGGCGTTCCGTATTACCCTTCTGAACCCACTGATTCCATATTCTGCTAACAGTCATTGGATCTCGACCAACGCGAGCAGCAATGTTGCGATACGATAAACCGCAATCGCGATAGGCTGCAATTCGACCTTTATCAAAGTCGGAAACGTGATGGTACGCATTTCTCCTATTTACACGAGGTATCACAATAACTTCTCACCAGGCAACGTCGGTCGACTGCTGTTCGTGTATGAGAAATCTGTTGGAAACTTTCCTCATGTCAGCACTTTTTAGGTGTCGCCACCGGCACGAACTTTTTGTGTGAATGCTCTGAAAAGCTAATTATTTGCGTATCACAGCATCTTTTTCCTGTAGGTTAAATTTCGAGTCTGTAGCATGTCATCTTCGTGGTGTAGTAATTTTAATGGCCAGTAGTATATCTATATCTATATCTATATATATATATATATATATATATATATATATATATATATGTGTGTGTGTGTGTGTGTGTGTGTGTGTGTGTGTGTGTGTGTGTGTGTGTGTGTGTATGCGCGTGCTTGTGTCTGTGCCGGACCAGGCTTGAACCCAGTTTTCCTGCTTTAAGCCTAACCCCTTTGGTTATTCTAGCACAATTCCTGGCAACCCAAATTTCCAACTTGTTGCACACTACTTCCTTAGCGCCCCCTGTCCATCTTCCTTTTGGCTCACTGCATCACAGATTTATACATTTATATGTGTTCATGTCCTGGTCTGCCACAAATTTTCAGTTGTCTCCATAGAAATATTTCAGTGCTACCATGCAGTTGATATTGACATTCCTCTTTTATCAGGTAGATATGTGGCTGTTGAATCACGACAAGGTATCTTCAAAGTGGATGTACCCTTTGTCTGACTTCTTGTGGTAATGATTTGAAATGCTGCAAGCAATGAGTAAAATGGACAAGGGGGATACTACAGAAGTGGTGTGTGACAAGTTGGGAATTTGGGTTGCACAGGAATCATGCTAGCATAGCCGAAGTGGTTAAGGTGACCTTTTGTGTAAATTGGGAAAACTGGGTTCTCATCCCAGTCCAGCACAAATTTTCACTTGTCACTGTTGAATTATTTCAATTCATTCATCCAGCTGACATCGGTATTTCTCTTTCATAATGTATATATACGCTGCAGAATCATAACTGTGTGATGATGTCTGTTCTTTTCCACATGCCTGATAGTGTGGACACCATATATATAACAGTAATACACTCCTGGAAATTGATATAAGAACACCGTGAGTTCATTGTCCCAGGAAGGGGAAACTTTATTGACACATTCCTGGGGTCAGATACATCACATGATCACACTGACAGAACCACAGGCACATAGACACAGGCAACAGAGCATGCACAATGTCAGCACTAGTACAGTGTATATCCACCTTTCGCAGCAATGCAGGCTGCTATTCTCCCATGGAGACGATCGTAGAGATGCTGGATGTAGTCCTGTAGAACGGCTTGCCATGCCATTTCCACCTGGCGCCTCAGTTGGACCAGCGTTCGTGCTGGACGTGCAGACCGCGGGAGACGACGCTTCATCCAGTCCCAAACATGCTCAATCGGGGACAGATCCGGAGATCTTGCTGGCCAGGGTAGTTGATTTACACCTTCTAGAGCACGTTGGGTGGCACGGGATACATACGGACGTGCATTGTCCTGTTGGAACAGCAAGTTCCCTTGCCGGTCTAGGAATGGTAGAACGATGGGTTCGATGACGGTTTGGATGTACCGTGCACTATTCAGTGTCCCCTCGACGATCACCAGTGGTGTACGGCCAGTGTAGGAGATCGCTCCCCACGCCATGATGCCGAGTGTTGGCCCTGTGTGCCTCGGTCGTATGCAGTCCTGATTGTGGCGCTCACCTGCACGGCGCCAAACACGCATACGGCCATCATTGGCACCAAGGCAGAAGCGGCTCTCATCGCTGAAGACGACACGTCTCCATTCGTCCCTCCATTCACGCCTGTCGCGACACCACTGGAGGCGGGCTGCACGATGTTGGGGCGTGAGCGGAAGACGGCCTAACGGTGTGCGGGACCGTAGCCCAGCTTCATGGAGACGGTTGCGAATGGTCCTCGCCGATACCCCAGGAGCAACAGTGTCCCTAATTTGCTGGGAAGTGGCGGTGCGGTCCCCTACGGCACTGCGTAGGATCCTACGGTCTTGGCGTGCATCCGTGCGTCGCTGCGGTCCGGTCCCAGGTCGACGGGCACGTGCACCTTCCGCCGACCACTGGCGACAACATCGATGTACTGTGGAGACCTGACGCCCCACGTGTTGAGCAATTCGGCGGTACGTCCACCCGGCCTCCCGCATGCCCACTATACGCCCTCGCTCAAAGTCCGTCAACTGCACATACGGTTCACGTCCACGCTGTCGCGGCATGCTACCAGTGTTAAAGACTGCGATGGAGCTCCGTATGCCACGGCAAACTGGCTGACACTGACGGCGGCGGTGCACAAATGCTGCGCAGCTAGCGCCATTCGACGGCCAACACCGCGGTTCCTGGTGTGTCCGCTGTGCCGTGCGTGTGATCATTGCTTGTACAGCCCTCTCGCAGTGTCCGGAGCAAGTATGGTGGGTCTGACACACCGGTGTCAATGTGTTCTTTTTTCCATTTCCAGGAGTGTATCTATGCCTTGACGGAATTTCATGATTTCTTCAGTGTGGATGCACCCCTGGCCAGACCTCTTGTAGGAATCACGTGAGATACTGAGAGCAATGAGGAAAATGGAGGGGGGGGAGGCACTGCAGAAGTAGAGCACGACATGTTGGGAATTTGGATTGCACAGGAAATGTGCTTGGACAGCCAAAGCAGTGAAGGAAACCACTAGTGTAAACAGGGGAATCCGGGTTTGAATCCCAGTCAGACATACATTTTCGCTTACCACCATTGAACTGCTTCAGTGCCATCATGTGGCTGGCATGGGTACTTCTCTTTCATCTTGTATAATTGGAAACATCTGTATAAGAATAAAAGAAAGATAAACACTTACTATTGAATCGAATAACAGAGCAACAAATGACGCATGACTGAAAAGTATGTGACAATGTCCACCACACAAACCTCCCTGACAGGTCAGTGTTCCATAAGCGAAGCAAAAAGCAATGCAAGTATATTTGTAATTTTGAAATTAGCAGCAATATTCTAAAAAAAGGATTAAATCAGTGTCAATTGACCCCTCCCACTGTTCTAGGTATATTTCATGAAATTTCCACGAAATTGTCGAAATGTATATTACAATATAATTACAATACACCATAGTCAAAAATAGTAGAAATATGCAAAAGCCAAGAAGTATAGTAGAAAAATGTTAAAAACCAAATTAGTTTTTGCGGAAATAAACAGTGAAATGTGTCTTTTGATCACTTTCGCTGTTCTAGTGTTAATGGCTACTACATCGCTACCGACCACACTATTGTTTTACTGAGAAGGCTGGCAGCAGTCTCCCTTCTTGTACAGATTCGTGACTACGGAGTTAAGTACCGCCAGCGACTGTCACAACGATAGGTCGCAGCGACTTGGGTTGCAACAGTGTGGCAGTTGCAGTTGCAACTGTGCAGCTCGCTAGATATAGACTACATAGTTATTTTACGTAATCTGTTATCGCAGTTGAAATAGTCAGTGATTAATAACTTCCAGTTACTCTAATTAATTCATATACAGTATGGGAAGAGCTGAAGGAGGAAGATTGATGTTTAAAAGTGTCATTGGCGATGGGGTCATCAGAGATGAAACACGAGCTCAGACAGAATGAGGAACGTGAACTACGTCGACCATGTCATTTTCATGAGAAAGAACATGATATTTGACAGAACAGATCTTCAGAAATTATGGAAAACATAGCTCTGGATAATAGACTACGCTCTGGACCCAGGACTCCCTAAAGGTATAGTTAAAGGTCTACGTATTATTACTAAGAGTGTAGTACAACAGTGTAATTGTTACTGCGATTATTAGTAACTGTCAAGAATATCTATAGACATAGTCTTGAATTTAGCTATCTGATTTTCCTATTATTGATATTTTAAAGGCTATCGATGTTTCATAGTTCTTAAAGCTTTGACATTTACTTTTAAAAGTAGACAAGAAAATGTAATGCTAAAGAAATCGGTTAACCATGCTTAAATGACATTTGTGACTAAAAATATGAAATTCTGAACCACACTACCAGATATTTCAGAAAGTATTTACAGGTTCTGAGAATGCATCCCCAAACTACCACTTTTTCCCATGAATAAAATGTGTCAGACTCCATACATAGGATTGAAATAAGTCAACGCCTGGCTGACGCTCAATGTCTTCATGTCAGAAGTAACTTTCAGAACAACCAAAACGAGAATTGTCAAAGTTCCGAAATATGTGAAGAGTCCCAGATGGGAACGACCTCTTGGACACCATTCTGGAGGATACAGTTGAACTGGGGGAGATGGGTGAGTTGGTGGTGAAGAAGTCTGGTAGACCCACTGGTAATACTGCTGACAGTAAAGAATGCCATTATTCAATTCCACTACATGATTTGTCACGTCCCAGCAAGGCAAATATGCCTCACTCTACTGTCCATGGCCACTTCTACCCTGGATGCTGAATAGGTGCCATACAATGTTGATGGGAGACCCGTGGCAGGCCAACAGCCTCTAGGACACCACGGCCGTGTCATCAGTGGCGTTCTACTTCCTTTCGCAGCGTGGAGCTCCTGTGACCCCCCGGATCCACACACATCTTACATGGTGGCAAATGGAGACGGCTGTGCACTGGGTTCTGCTCATTACCATCTGGCAGAAGTCAGACAGCGACTGGCACTGAGGCACTAAGTCCTTTCAGGAAGTCAGTGCTGGCAGCAGCAGGCACAGATGGCAGGTTGGCAGGGGTGTGACACCAAGTCGTATGAGGAACTTAGTGCTGGCAGCAGGCGCAGCCCAGTCCCGAACCCATAGCTGCTGCTGGCGCCGCTCAGTCGTATCGTGCCCATGCGTGGGCCTTGGCGTCGTGTTGATGGTGCTGGACTTCGGCAAAGAGCGAATACAAGAATGATACTGCCTCAAAATTCAGGTACATTTACATCGCTGTGAGGCGCATTTGTTTCGTAAAACATGGCCCCTACCACATCGCCCATAACAAGAGAATTCCCCTGGTGTCGTGACATCTACCCGCCTGCTATGGCCATTACTGCAGTGTGGTGCAGTTTTCCACTGAGTGCAGCTGGTCTCATCTTGCTAACCCTGCAATGTTATTCTGACCCACACTTCGCCACAATTGTAGCTACCACCCTGAATCTGCTAATGTGGTTCATCACAGTGACTTGCTCGTTACTTCTTATTACTTTCACTGAAACATTTATTACTTGTGCTAAAATAATTGGTAGGGACACTATGCTGCCTCCCTCCGTTCTTATTTCGCCCCAATTTCCTGCTAAGATACTTTCCCCCTTAATCCATAAACAAATACAACTCCAACAAGATCAGTTATTCCTACTAACTACACAATTACTGTATTAACCCTGAACCTATCTATTGTCTGTCCCTCGCTCAAGGATTACAATCCATGGGAACTTGAATCTCCATGGATCAGGTCTCTGAATGGCTTGTCATCTCAGATATGTAAAGGCTTAGCCAAGAAAAATCAGAGTCACTTTGGAGCTAGGAATCATGATACTCAAAGTCACGGTCACTTGATGCATGCCATCCTGACAATGTCTTACATGCTGCAATAATTGTACTGGTGTTATCCCCCCTAGTTTAAGGAGCATGGTTGTATGAGGTTTACCTTTGTAAAACCGGGGAAACCAGTGAATTTGTTGCAATTTAGGGGTAATGCTAGAGGTGAATAGTTGGGTGTCTGTATGATGTACTCAGTGCTAGTTACTTGACCATTCTGCCCATTGTAGCAGTGATTTACTTTACCTGTAATCATTTTCGGCATACAGCTACAAAAGTGGAGAGTATTGGGGGCTCATGGTTAGGTGGAAGAAGTAGGTTAGTAATACAAGTAGCTGCAGAGTGACCTGTCAGTGTAGCTGAGGCAACAGCTAAATCAGAGACATAGGGTGTCACCAAAGATGAGGCTGTAGAGTCGTTAGTGGATCAGGTAGTTCAATTAAGGACAGCAAGAATGATTGCAGATAATAAACTGACAGAGAAAAATGAAAAGACAGAATTGTTAAGATGACAGACCCTAGATGTACATCCAGCTGATGGCAACCTTGTTTATCCCTTTCCTGATAGGGTGTTTTTGCGTTTGTAGAGAATCTCAAGCCATCAACTGCCAAAGTGTGTTGGTTGGATAAACGGTTACTGTAGATTGGAAGGTTGCGTTTAGTGGAAGAGGTAAAATTGTTTGTATGGTACACAGAAGTGTTAAGCAATGCAGGAACGTTTGATCAACTGGGTCACCAGTCCATATATGGAACAATACAGCGCACAGTTTTTTGTGAGCAATTGAATAGTGTTTCCAGAAGGCTTAATGAGGCAATTGTGAGTATGGAAATAACAGGAGAGACAGCACAATTTGCACTGTTGCCAAATTGATTCAAAATGGCGGCTCTCCCCCATTTTCTGTCTGTGGGAGGTAGATGTAACAACGTCGCATTTTTTATGTCGCCATCCCCACTCATCCTCATCCCCCACTTCCCCTCTTCCCCTCCTGTCCTCCACTTCTCCCTCTCCCCTCCCCACTCCCCATCTTGTGAATTGGTGGGAAAAAAGACTCAGTCTGTACTGAGCTGCTGGAGAGCAAGGATGTATTGGAATGTCATAGTGCTGTCTCCCCTCCTCCATTTGCGAATTGGTTGGAAAAAGGGTGGAGAGGAAGGATGTAAGGTATTTATTTATTTTCGGTGGGAAACGTGTTCAGAGAGGAGTTTAGGAAGTGTATTACCTGTAAGCATACAGAGGTTTTGTTCCGCTGGGAACCAACAGGAATGCAGTGTTCAAACCTCCCCTCATTCACCTGTGAATTGCTGGGAAAAGCTCAGTCCGTGTTGAGCCAATCTTGAGGAAGTACTGTGATTTTTTTGCACAATGTGTACAATTAATGAGATGTGGGCATCGAGCAGAAAGGATTTAATAACCATAATACATGTAAATGTACAGTTGAGGACCGCATCCAATTAATGGCGATGCTGTCGGATGGGGTGAAGATGCATTTTGCAAGTCAAACTGCATCTTCCACTGGGCAAGAGGCAATTGCCAACAATCCAGCAGGTATGTAATATTATTCCAATGTGCTACTTCTATTTTCGCTGGACAACACACCAACAGTAGTAATATGCTAAACTAATAACGTTTCTCCCTGCAGCCAAACAGACGCTCTGAAGTAGTCTCTTCTCTTCCACAGCCCCAGACCAAATGGCATAGTTGACAATTCTGCCTCCAGAGGGTTCTCGAAATTGTAACATCATGGGCAAAAAATTGGTGGGAACCAATGGCAACACTGCATCCAGTCACGTATCATGATGTTGAGGGACATACGACAGATGTGGTCTCAGTCTCAGTCAGTCAGTGGAAGGTCCCTGAGGGGTCAACAGCGTCATCTACTTCCACCTCGCAGAAGCATAAAAGTAAATACATGTGGTTTAGTTCCATGTCTTTGTTCAACTACATGTCTATGTCTGTGAATCCCTATTGTTTCTTCTCCTCTGTTCAGCAATCTCCGACATGTCCATACTGGCATCAACTTCCAGCTTGTTGGGATCTACAGCAATCTCAAACATGTCTCGACTAGCAGCAGCCACTGCTGGCTCATTGGGACTTGCAGCGACTTCTGGCCTGTCAGAAACGGCAGCAGCATTAGCACTATGGGATCCTGTAGCATACCTGACAGGCATGTTTGAGCAGGACAACGATCTGCTGTTATCAGTCCCACTTGTCTATTTGTGTAATAAAGACATCCAGCCAGTTGCTGACTCTCACAAGAATTGTGCTGGGGGTTCTGTGCCACTCAGAGCAGGTCAGTACTGGTCCCTGACATATGCACCATCCCAAAATATTCCAGTGTTACTGCAAGAATAGTGTGTTGATGTGGTAGATGAGAAGCAGCCAGTTATTCCCAGTGCCCTACTGCTTTCCCCTTAAACTTATAATTTAATGGTCAACTGCTTAAACCATTTAAATATTGTTAAAGAAGCATCTGTGGACAGTGAGTGGCGGGTTGTGTTAGATATTGAAAATGCATCGAGAAATGTTACAGTACGAGTTACAGAGTTGGAATTGGGTTAAATATTTCGTGCAGAACCCTACATCGATCAACAAATGACTTCTGAGTATTGTCCATCTCATTCACTGCTGCCCATTTATGGTGCTGGCCTGTCACTCCCTATAACACCATTGTATGATGGCACAGCACTCATGGTGAGATATGGAGATCGATCCATTTATCTGTAACACTTCACCATTACAAACTTGTTCTGCCAATGGCTGGTGCTATCCCTTGTGTTGGAAAGACTGTACAGATGGCCATCTTGTGCTCAAACTGTATAGAGGCATTATGACCTATCTCTGTACATATAGTGTACATACAGACAATTTAGAACCATGCATCACTATGATGCCAAAAAAAGAAGCTCATGGGACACTCATCACTTTGAGAGAAATATACGATGAATTCTGTTCATACTAGAAAGTTTTATTTTCTATGCACTGTATAGATGTCAAGATAAAGAAAGAACCAATTGATTATGTAGTGCATCCAGTGTACGACTGTTGAACAAAAATATGTATATTATCGCAAACCATGTTTTACTTTGTTCATACCTCTCTCATAATAGTGTTACTGCTACCAATATTCACTGCAATGTCTAGACTACCGCAGCAGAACCAAGCTGACTGAATCAACTCATCACGGCAGTCATCATCTTCAGTCATTGTTAAACTAAATGATAGGCCAATTTTCATATACAGGGTGTTTCAAAAATGACCGGTATATTTGAAACGGCAATAAAAACGAAACGAGCAGCGATAGAAATACACCGTTTGTTGCAATATGCTTGGGACAACAGTACATTTTCAGGCGGACAAACTTTCGAAATTACAGTAGTTACAATTTTCAACAACAGATGGCGCTGCAAGTGATGTGAAAGGTATAGAAGACAACGCAGTCTGTGGGTGCGCCATTCTGTACGTCGTCTTTCTGCTATAAGCGTGTGCTGTTCACAATGTGCAAGTGTGCTGTAGACAACATGGTTTATTCCTTAGATCAGAGGATTTTTCTGGTGTTGGAATTCCACCGCCTAGAACACAGTGTTGTTGCAACAAGACGAAGTTTTCAACGGAGGTTTAATGTAACCAAAGGACCGAAAAGCGATACAATAAAGGATCTGTTTGAAAAATTTCAACGGACTGGGAACGTGACGGATGAACGTGCTGGAAAGGTAGGGCGACCGCGTACGGCAACCACAGAGGGCAACGCGCAGCTAGTGCAGCAGGTGATCCAACAGCGGCCGCGGGTTTCCATTGGCCGTGTTGCAGCTGCGGTCCAAATAACGCCAGCGTCCATGTATCGTCTCATGCGCCAGAGTTTACACCTCTATCCATACAAAATTCAAACGCGGCAACCCCTCAGCGCCGCTACCATTGCTGCACGAGAGACATTCGCTAACGATATAGTGCACAGGATTGATGACAGCGATATGCATGTGGGCAGCATTTGGTTTACTGACGAAGCTTATTTTTACCTTGACGGCTTCGTCAATAAACAGAACTGGCGCATATGGGGAACCGAAAAGCCCCATGTTGCAGTCCCATCGTCCCTGCATCCTCAAAAAGTACTGGTCTGGGCCGCCATTTCTTCCAAAGGAATCATTGGCCCATTTTTCAGATCCGAAACGATTACTGCATCACGCTATCTGGACATTCTTCGTGAATTTGTGGCGGTACAAACTGCCTTAGACGACACTGCGAACACCTCGTGGTTTATGCAAGATGGTGCCCGGCCACATCGCACGGCCGACGTCTTTAATTTCCTGAATGAATATTTCAGTGATCGTGTGATTGCTTTGGGCTATCCGAAACATACAGGAGGCGGTGTGGATTGGCCTCCCTATTCGCCAGACATGAACCCCTGTGACTTCTTTCTGTGGGGACACTTGAAAGACCAGGTATACCGCCAGAATCCAGAAACAATTGAACAGTTGAAGCAGTACATCTCATCTGCATGTGAAGCCATTCCGCCAGACACGTTGTCAAAGGTTTCGGGTAATTTCATTCAGAGACTACGCCATATTATTGCTATGCATGGCGGATATGTGGAAAATATCGTACTATAGAGTTTCCCAGACCGCAGCGCCATCTGTTGTTGAAAATTGTAACTACTGTAATTTCGAAAGTTTGTCTGCCTGAAAATGTACTGTTGTCCCAAGCATATTGCAACAAACGGTGTATTTCTATCGCTGCTCGTTTAGTTTTTATTGCCGTTTCAAATATACCGGTCATTTTTGAAACACCCTGTATAAAACATACTCTCTCTCTCTCTCTCTCCCCCCCCCCACACACACACATGCACACTCACATACCCTGTGAGCATTGGAGCTAAGTTGTTGGTGACAGATACACACAGTATATATATATATATATATATATATATATATATATATATATATATATATATATGTGTGTGTGTGTGTGTGTGTGTGTGTGTGTGTGTGAGAGAGAGAGAGAGAGAGAGTGTGTGTGTATGTATATTCTATAAAAGCCCATTGAACACCAACACATGGTGTAGTCAATATCATGCCAGGGTGGGTGAAGCATCCTCGACACAAAGACTTTGCTGTAAGTGAGTGATCCTGTGATGGTGCAGAAGAAGAAGAAAATGGGACGCTCCTATCCGATAATATACAGATGAAAAGAAATTGAAGAAATAGAACCCAGTGCATATGATATTGACGATTTAAATGACGTTTTAAAACGGTATGGATAAGGAATTATGTAAGATGCAAACATCAATACACTTAAATCTGAAATAAAGACAGCGAATGCAACGTATGACTTTAACCAGAAATATTCAATAAGACGACTACTGGGTTTCACAAATGTATGAATTTTGAAGAAAGACCCTAATAAATTTTGCAGATCTGGCCAGTCAGTGACTATACTTCTTGTCAGTACAGTCTATGTGGAGTGTAACATTGCAACAAACTCCTCTCTCAATAACAGATTGATTCATATAATTTACGGATTTTTTCCCATCAGTTGGAACTGGGTATAAGATCGCTGAGCCCCTTACCAATACTATAGACCTCCCACTAACAGTTCAGATATTGGATCATCTGGAGGTGCATATTGTGGATCAGGAAAATCATCTTGTCGACTTTTGTGACGAGGAAATCATTGTATGACTACATCTAAAACAGAACGAGTAGTGACCTCGAATTTGAAGAGACCTGTCAGCGACCTTCAAACAGCCAGGACCTATCGCATACAGAAGCGACGGCATCGACCTTCAACTTTCTGGATATGGATGCATCAGTGACCTTCAACAAGCTGGGCCCTGTCAAAGGCAGAAGCGACGACGATGACGACCTTCCACTTACTGGAACCGGTAATGGTGGTGACCTTCAACAAGTCAGGACTCACAGTAGCATCCAGCTTCCCAGCATCTGTGTATTGTCAAAGAAGACAGGATAAGCATAAGGTACAAAACCACTGCAAACAACTCACAGTAAGGCACTTCACAACACAACAGCAAGGCGCTAACATGTGCGAACTACAAGTTTCTTAAATCCACAAGTCTGAAACATCGCAGTGACGATGTTCGATGTAATTAAGTAATTAAGTAATAAAGTATGAAGAGCGCCTTATACATCAGGAATACTTCTTGCACATGCTGCAGCCACATTTAACAAGAACAATGAAATTAGCATTTTCATCCAACACCAAGATGCTTTAATCCTCCAGTGCAGGAGTATCATATATCTTGATGGATCGTCTACGGAAAGGGATGGTACTGCTACAGTGGCACCGAAATTTACATATAATGCTTCAGTGTTCCTGTTTCATGAGATACAACATGAGCCTGATGGGTCAAGGTTTACCATACACAAAATGTGGGCATAGCATCAAGTCTTAAAACAAATGTCGCTGCTTCTTCCTCAGAGTTGAACGACTTAGAAAATGATGGGTGGTGGATATTGGATAGAACAGTAGAAGAGTACAAGAGATTAACTGCATATTTACTTCCAAAGCTCCTTATGGCATACTTTGAAAACATGCAGCGAATTTTTATGAATGCTAAACAGGAACATATTCTGATATGGAGTGCAAAGAGCTGAAGAGGAGAACGAGATCAACATCAATAAAAAAATGTGGAAAATGCCACAAATCACTGCATCAGATGAGCAGCATTAGACCACGTACATGTGTCGGATCTTCATGTTTGCTGGTGTTCAAGAAGACTCAAGAAGAATATGTGTGAAATAGTGTTGCGCCTGCTTCTGAAAATGTGAATTTATTTTTGACTTGGACGAAAAATAAATGATTTTTCACCTCACAGTCTGCGTAGGTTTCTTTCACACTTTTTTAGTATGTAACTTTACCCAGATATCACGTCTGTGGTTCTACTCAAGAACAGGAAATATAATTTTAGACATGTTTGCTGTATGTCTCTGGAAGTGGGCATGGTCACTTGCTGCCCACTCCTATAACAAAACAGCTTTTGCATAATAGGGATAATCCCATGTGACCATTGCCTTTATTTTGTTATTCTCCGTCTTACACTTCACTTTCTTAATTATAGTCATGTTTAAAACTAATGACGTTTGTGTTTTCCACATCCTTTATGTATACAGTGGGGACAGGTTTTCTGCAAATAACAGCAAAGATGTATGGTAATGAATTTTTCGTTTATTCACTTCTCACAGATAGAATGTATTTCCTCAGCTATAATTTGATTCTTGAGATACAACTTGGTTCTAATATTTCAGTTCAGAAATACTAATAACTATGACTCAATAGAATTTGCTTTTTCAGGTATAATTTGATTCCTGAGACACAATTTGGTTCTAACACTTCAGTGCAGAGATACTAGTAACTATAACTCGATATAATTTGGTTCTAATATTTTCAATGCAGAGATAATTTAACATACACACTATTACTATTGTCACATATTCCAACATTAAGGGAAGAAGTACGGCATTACATTCAAGTTGTAGCTAGGAGCTGTATAGGGAAGACAGTGGAAGCATTGGCACAATCGCTTGTTGAAACAGCAACAGGCTGGAGAGGGGTGGTACATAGATTATAACCATATGGAGATGGACTACAGTCACTCAGCACTTGACCAGGTCCCATACAGCAGCATGTCAGAGAGACACAAGTGCATCACGAGTTGCCCCAAATATGGTAATGTACACACCCTTGCAGGCAATGTGTGTCAGACAGAACGTTCCAGCAACTTGATGGGTGCTATGAAGAAGTGACACACCCCGAACCAAAAGAGAGCACAGTGGGTATCGTCTAGGGTGCTACTCCTGTGCCAGTCGTCGCCAAGCTGAGGAGTTAGAATATTTAGAGCTGTGTCAGGAACGAGATGGTACTGAGAAGATAATCTCAGGACCGTGAAATAGGAAGCAGCTGATTGTTAGAGCTGAATGAGCTGCATACAGTAGTATCGTGCATTGAACACATGAGTTAAAGTCATTAGTGGCAGAAGTGAAATGTCATTAAATTTTGTTTGTTGGAATTTAATTCAAACTGAGATTGCTTGAGATTTACGCTGAGTTCTGTGTTTCTGAACACTGTTGTAGCTTGTAAGTTCTTTACAGGGTGGAGTTCTAGCAGCTGGCCACACGAAAGTTGCCCTTCGAGCCCATCGACTCAGGTAAGCCCTTGTACTTAAGATGTGTCCTTCTGACTCCCTCTTGGGACGTGACACTGTTACTAATAAGTACGACTACAAAAAACTTTCCACAGTCCATCCAACAGTAGCACTGGTTGAGAACATTTACAACTTTCAGTAGCAGTGGTTGAGAATATCTTTTTACAATTTTCCAGGGCACAGTAGCACAGGCTGGAAATACCTATACAATTTTCTAGGGCATAGTACCATAGGGTGAAAATATTTGCTAGATGGACTGGGATGTATCTACACTAAAAACTAATCATACTGGATGGTTGGCAGCAGGTGAAACGTAAACACTACACTACTTACAGGAACTATTTACACAGTATACACATGGAGCGCAAATATTTACAGATGCACATAGTGTATAACCGAACACCTCTGTACAGGCATTGCAAATAGTCTACAACCTCAAGGACCCTAGATGCTGCGTGATGCACACCCTTTGTTGCTCTCGATGGCATGTAGCAATATGTAATACGCATACATCTTGGATCTTACACCCACAAATCAGTGATCCGTAAGACTCGTCCTTCATTAGGCCGATAACCTTCTCGTTCTGTGGAACAATACTGTAAGGACTGTATACGCAGACATCTCGAATTCTTCACCATGCCACCTCATTACTTGATATGGACCGCAGTTCTTCACCCAACATATGAAACTGTCTGTATCCATAAAAAAAAAACTTAGAATCAGCGGAATGAGGTTTTGTGAACTTGGAATGGAATGGGTAGGCATAATATGCATATGCTCACATAGAGAGGTTTCATGAACTCTTCTGCAGTCTTTGAAATCTCCACAGAAACTACGTTCTTGTTGAAGATTGTGACCCATTTTAAACTTGGCCTGGTAACACACTTCCTTACACCCCAACAGTCATCCCAACATGACCTAATAAGAATTTGAGGACGTCTTCCAAAATTTTCCTATGTCTTGCCTAAAACTGCGTTATTAATCAATTTATAAAAGTCTGTTTCGAAATAATTTTTCGCGGATGTCTCTGCTTCATATTTAAATCAATATACTCCTTCAACTGTGGCGACTGCTTGAAGGAGATTACACACGTAACTGCAGTTAGCTCTATCCCTAAACTGAGACATCGCTGGCAATTTCTTGTTCCTTAGCATTGTCATCAACGCGAGGATGGTTCTACCCTGCGGAACTAGTTGTTTTGGACATAGCGGCAAATTGCTTTGCGTTTCATACAAACTATTAGGGTAAGCGAGGTCCACCTCCACAACATACCCTACACCACAATCAGCCCGCATTCCTTCGATTTTTTTCACCTAATCCCGTGCATTCGTTCTCGGGCACCCATTAAAACTCGTCAGTTGGTAGTTATTGTTGCATGGCATCTCGATTTAGATCATTGACAGCTTATTACGTGACGTATCAAGAATCGAAGGATGCTCTGAACCTCTCACGCATATGTGGGTTATTCACCTTGGAATATTCTAGACTCACATTGGCAAAATCCCCAACAGATCCCTTGCTCAAAGAAAAGAAGCATGTCAGCATCAGTCAAAAGTTCGATGTTCACTTTCATTTTCTTTAGCATGGCCTACCAAGATAACCCTGGTGCTGTGTAATAGAGAAGAGTCCAAAGAATATGTGGTCATGCATACACTTCGGAATTTCTCGAAAACATGTGCTAGTAAACACACATCCGTTTCGATATAAAGTCTTGCATACTCACTCAACTATGGGATGTTAAACTCCTGCCAAACATTCAAAGCATGCTCATGAACTGCACCCTATATGGGTTCGCCTGTAAGGTTTGTAAGTAGGCTGTTTAGATTTTTATATGGGTAATGCCACGTAGCGCTCTATATGAAAATCACTGGCTGTGCTGTGTGCAGTATGTGGCTAGTTTGCATTGTTGTCTGCCATTGTTGTCATGAACTGCTACAGCTGGATGTGAACAGCGCGTAGCGTTGGGCAGTTGGAGGTGAGCCGCCAGCAGTGGTGGACGTGGGGAGAGAGATGGCGGAGTTTTGATAATCTGTAAGACTGAATGTCAATTATGAATATTAAGGTAAATACATTGTTTGTTCTCTATTAATATCTTTCATTTGCTAACTATCCCTATCAGTAGTTAGTACCTTCAGTGGTTTGAATCTTTTATTTAGCTGGCAGTAGTGGCGCTCGCTGTTTTGCAGTAGCTTGAGTAGCGAAGATTTTTGTGAGGTAAGTGATTTGTAAAAGGTATAGGTTAAAGTTAGTCAGGGCCATTGTTTTGTAGGGGTTATTGAAAGTCAGATTGCGTTGCGCTAAATAATATTGTGTGTCAGGTTAAGCACAGGCTTGTATAATTGTTCTAAGTGGACGTTTCACATGTAAAATTATTCTAAGGGGACGTTTCAGGTTACTGTAGAACGCAGTTATGTCGGATAGTCTGGTTTAGTTGAATTTCTCCAGATATTTGTGTAGGAAAACTCCCCCCTTTATCACAAGTTGAAACTTTGCGTCATCGGTATATGCACCATGGTGATAAAGCACAATGAGTCAAGGAAGTGCAGCGTAATTCTAGGTGTCATTTTTTTGGCGAATGATATATATTTCTGAACACTATCAGGCAGGACATTGATCTGATTATCCTTAATGACAAAGTGAGTGTCACACACTTTTAGATTGTGGAAAAGATGGATGTGTCGTTGTAATTGATATTTTCGGTTGCATGTGTTATAAGCACCACTCCAGAACTTCCCTCCTAGATGACAGCAGTCCCTATGAGGAGTTTCCACTTTTCAGTCTAAAGGCTGCCAACAGATATGACAGTCAACGGCCTTCATGTATAAATCATTATTCTCCTTTGACTCAGTCATGGGAATGTTGGTGTTGTTAAGCTTATCAACCTCCCATGGAAGTTTATCGAGCTCAGTGAGCAATCAAATCGGGCGATTATCCCCTCCATATGATTTATGATGGCTAAAACTTGAATCATACATACATAAGACCTGGTACACCGCCGCATATGGTATGTGTTTTTCTGTGATGACTTTAAGCGTTTGTTTCCCTCAGTGGACATTATAACATGTACCGGTTTCCTGACAGAGCAATCAACTTTATGGTTTGCTAAAAACTTGGTTCTGGAAAAGGCATTTAGACTGCTAACGCAACTGCTTAGACTTGCAAGATAGTGGGTTGTTGATCAGTGATACTAAGTATGACGTTGGAGACCTGTGTTTCATATACCAGCCTCTATGACGGGAGTTACTCTGTTGAATGTGACACAGCCACAGTTGTATTGGCCAAATAAACCTCTGGAGATGTTGTCTGAACAGAACCTTACTTTCCTTAATGACACCTAGGACCCAAGCTTGGACCATTCATTGAGTCAGATGATAGCCACACAGGGGATGGCCACACCGACCAGTTGGACGACTGGGCGCTGCCATCAGCAATCATGTGTTCGAGAAGAGACTGGCCCTGCACCCTCACGACTATGTTCCTCACAGCAGTCGACGCCACAGCCCCACCAACATGACATCAGTGCTTGCTACTACCAGCAGCGAGTTCCTAGTGGGACATAGGGCCTCAGTGCCAGATACCATCCAGCTCCTGCTAGAGGGCAGTGAGTTGAATCCCTTGCACAGCTGTCTCCACGAGCCGCCAAAGAAGACACTTGTGGAGCTGAGGTGCAGCCAGGGCTCCACGCTGCTGAAGGAAGTATGATGTCGCTGAAGAACTATGGTCGTGGCACCCAAAGGGCTGACAGCCTCCCACGGTCCTTTTCACAGCATTGTAGGCTGCCTACTCAGCATTCAGAGGCATGTTTGTATTGCCGAGACATGACATGTCATGTAGTGCAATTGAATAATGGCATTCTTTAGTCTCAAAAGTGTTTCCACTGGGCCTACCTGGCTGTCACCACCACCCACCATTCTCCAGAGTGGCGACCTAGAGGTTGTCACCAACGGGCACTCTTCATAGAGGCATTTTCGTAAAATTTTGATTATTTACATTATTTATCAATTATTTACACTCAGACTGCTCTTCAGTCATTAACTGAAACAGCTGTGTACATAAAACAGCCTAAGGAAAAACAGAGACTGCTACTCAGCATGAAGATGATACGTTGAGTTGCGGGCGAGCATATTGAAAAATCTGTTAGACATTTGGCTTTTCGCCAAAGCCTTCTTCAGAAAAGGAAACTCACACACATTCATTCACACAAGGAAGAAGACATCTTAAACACATAATCATCTCGGGCAGCTCGGACTGGAAAGCAAGGGGCGGATAGAGGAACACTGTCTGGTTGCCTATGTACTAGACTGCCAACTGGCACACTGTCGGAATGCTGGTGCGGAGAGGGGGGTGGGGGGGTGGGAGGTGGAAATGGAGCGGAAAAGTAGAGGAGCGGCAGACGGTGGCGCACAAAGAGGATGAGGAGACGTGAATAGGAATGAGCACAAACGATGTCTTTCGTGGGTGGAGTGTGTGGGGACAGTAGGTTACCTTAGGTTTGGGCCAGGATAATTTTGGGAGCAGAGAGTTTGTCGTAAGGCTAATCCACATCTGCACAGTTCAGAAAAGTTGGTGTTGGAGGGGAGGATCCAGATGACCCAGATTGTGAAGCAGCATCTGAAGTCAAGCACGCTATGTTCAGCTGCATCTTGTGCTACAGGTAGTCTACTTTGTTATTGACCACATTTTGGCGGTGGTCGTTCATCCTGGTGAAGAACTCGCAAAAATCTCGCAATAACAGTGATATATCAGCCATATAATTACAGTTACCATGAGCACAAACAACGATGTCTTTCGTGTTTATTTAATTTTGATCAGCATAATAGGTGCATGTTCGCACTCGTTTACTTTCAAGGACATTCATTTAATTTTTCCTACTTAATAGAAAGAAATACGAAGCTTGTGATTACTCATTCCGTTCCCGCCTGAGGGAAGCATCTAATGAATTTATCGTCTTTCTCGCGTCTCCAGTTGTACCTTTGAGCACTTGGGTAGTTCTCCACCATTCATATTTCTTTTTCTTCGGCATTTGTTCTGTGGATCTCTTGGATACCAGAAGCATCTATTACATCCAGATTCTTCTATCAGCGACAATACATTCACTTCATGCCATTCCATTGCTCAAGCAACTCATGTCAACACCAAGGTAGATAAGACTGCAGATGAAAGCCTCCTTTCTATACCACTAGCGCCGGTGCGGAGGGGATTGGAACTTCCTTCGATGGTTCGGCAAAAGACCAACAGCCCACGGAGCGCTAGCAAACGCTAACCGAACAAGACCGAATGCAGTTCGCTCGCATTCACCTACGATTTACACCAGAGACGAATTTCTTTCTCTTCCTGTTCGCTTACGTGTATACCAGGCTTCAACGTTATACACTTGCGCGCTAAGTTTCCACGTCATTATTACTACAAATCGTTCTGTTTTCACATAGAATAGCAGAAGAAAAGATATTTAAGCCTTATTTTTATAAATGTAATTGTTTATAAATGTAAATGTAACGCACTCTATTTCTTTATGCTGCTGTTTATAGCTTGACGCACGAGAACCTCGCAAAAACTCTCTCTCTCTGCAACGGAAATCTAGTCATCAACGCATTGACCTGTCAGTGGCCAATAGCTGGCTACTACACATGTAAGGGCGTTCTATTTAGGAGTCCCACGCGTCTCATTTCATTTGTGAGCAAATACAACGCGTGGATCCAGTGTTCTGGCAGGTGGGGGTGGAGATGGGGGGGGTCACAGATTGTTGTTGTCTACCTCCCCTCCCCCCCCCCCCCCCACCACCAACCGTCCTGAAATAACTTGCCGTCACTCCCATCGTTAAAGCACCAAATATTCTTAGGATTTCAGTAACAACAATAATAACTGTAAAACATTAAACACGTTTTAATGTAATAATAATATGTTTACATCTGTGATTAGTACATGGCTTTAGCTTAACTTCGAAGAAGTTACGGTTCAGAGAAAGGCATCATTTGAAAAGCGTTCCTCCGAAAATTACTACATATTACTCTACTGGCCATTAAAATTGCTACACCACGAAGCTGACGTGCTACAGACGCGAAATTTAACCGACAGGAAGAGTCTGCTGTGATATGCAAATGATTAGCTTTTCTGAGCATTCACACAAGGTTGGCGCCGGTGGCGACAACTACAACGTGCTGATATGAGTAAAGTTTCCAACCGATTTCTCATACACAAACAGCAGTTGACCGGCATTGCCTGGTGAAACGTTGTTGTGATGCCTCGTGTAAGGAGGAGAAATGCGTACCATCACGTTTCCGACTTTGATAAAGGTCGGGTTGTAGCCTATCGCGATTGCCGTTTATCGTATCGCGGCATTGCTGCTCGCGTTGGTCGAGATCCAATGACTGTTAGCAGAATATGGAATCGGTGGGTTCAGGAGGGTAATACGGAACGCCGTGCTGGATCCCAATGGCCTCGTATCACTAGCAGTCGAGATGACAGGAATCTTATCCGCATGGCTGTAACGGATCGTGCAGCCACGTCTCGACCCCTGAGTCAACAGATGGGGACGTTTGCAAGACAACAACCATCTGCACGAACAGTTCGACGACCTTTGCAGCAGCATGTACCATCAGCTCGGAGACCATGGCTGCGGTTACCCTTGACGCTGCATCACAGACAGGAGCGCCTGCGATGGTGTAATCAACGACGAACCTGGGTGCACGAATGGCAAAACGTCATTTTTTCGGATAAATCCAGGTTCTGTTTATAGCATCATGATGGTCGCATCCGTGTTTGGCGACATCGCGCTGAACGCACATTGGAAGCGTGATTCGTCCGGCGTGTCACCCGGCGTGATGGTATGGGGTGCCACTGGTTACACGTCTCGGTCACCTCTTGTTCGCACTGACGGCACTTTGAACAGTGGACGTTACGTTTCAGATGTGTTGCGACCCGTGGCTCTACCCTTCATTCGATCCCTGCTAAACCCTACATTTCAGCAGGATAATGCACGACCGCATGTTGCAGGTCCTGTACGGGCCTTTCTGGATACAGAAAATGTTCGACTGCTGCCCTGGCCAGGACATTCTCCAGATCTCTCACCAACTGACCAAACGTCTGGTCAATGGTGATCGAGCAACTGGCTCGTCACAATACGCCAGTCACTCTTCTTGATGAACTGTGGTGTCGTCTTGAAACTGCATGGGCAGCTGTACCTGTACACGCCATCCAAGCTCTGTCTGACTCAATGCCCAGGCGTATCAAGGCCGTTATTGCGGCCAGAGGTGGTTGTTCTGGGTACTGATTTCTCAGGATCTATGCACCCAAATTGCGTGAAAATGTAATCACATGTCAGTTGTAGTATAATATATTTGTCCAATGAATACCCGTTTATCATCTGCATTTCTTGTTGGTGTAGCAATTTTAATGGCCTGTAGTGTATAAAGTTCCCTGCCTCGTTTTGCTGTCTGTATGTGAAGCCTTTCTCTCTCTCTCTCTCTCTCTCTCTCTCTCTCTCTCTCTCTCTCTCCCTCTCCCTCTCTCCGCCCGAACGGCACTCGGAAGACCGAAAGGAACCGACCGACCGCCGGGTCATCCTCATCGATAGAATGCGGATATGGAGGAGCATGTGGTCAGCATTCCGCTCTCCCAACCGTTGTCAGTTTTCGTTACCAGAGCCGCTACTTTTCGATCAGTGACGACTGCCGTGTGATCCTCAGCCGACAGGCGTCACTGGATTCGATTGTGAAGGGCCATACTGCTCTCCTGGCCGTTATCAGTGTTCGTTAGTAGAGCCGCTGCTTCTCAGTCAAGTAACACTTCAATTGGCCTCACAAGGGTCGAGTGCGCTCTGCTTGCAAACAGCGGTCGGCAGACCAGACGGTCACCCACCCAATTTCTAGCCGACAGCGCTTGACTTCGGTGACCTGACGGGAACCGGTAATACCACTGCGGCAAGGCCGTTGACGTACGTGAAGGCTAATCTTAGGAAATTTTGAAGGGATTTTTATATGGTTTTCACTAAAAGACGGATCCACGAGGGAGGCTTACATGTATAATTTTTAAATACACTCCTGGAAATTGAAATAAGAACACCGTGAATTCATTGCCCCAGGAAGGGAAAACTTTATTGACACTTTCCTGGGGTCAGATACATCACATGATCACGCTGACAGAACCACAGGCACATAGACACAGGCAACAGAGCATGCACAATGTCGGCACTAGTACAGTGTATATCCACCTTTCGCAGCAATGCAGGCTGCTATTCTCCCATGGAGACGATCGTAGAGATGCTGGATGTAGTCCTGTGGAACGGCTTGCCATGCCATTTCCACCTGGCGCCTCAGTTGGACCAGCGTTCGTGCTGGACGTGTAGACCGCGTGAGACGACGCTTCATCCAGTCCCAAACATGCTCAATGGGGGACAGATCCGGAGATCTTGCTGGCCAGGGTAGTTGACTTACACCTTCTAGAGCACGTTGGGTGGCACGGGATACATGCGGACGTGCATTGTCCTGTTGGAACAGCAAGTTTCCTTGCCGGTCTAGGAATGGTAGAACGATGGGTTCGATGACGGTTTGGATGTACCGTGCACTATTCAGCGTCCCCTCGACGATCACCAGTGGTGTACGGCCAGTGTAGGAGATCGCTCCCCACACCATGATGCCGGGTGTTGGCCCTGTGTGCCTCGGTCGTATGCAGTCCTGATTGTGGCGCTCACCTGCACGGCGCCAAACACGCATACGACCATCATTGGCACCAAGGCAGAAGCGACTCTCATCGCTGAAGACGACACGTCTCCATTCGTCCCTCCATTCACGCCTGTCGCGACACCACTGGAGGCGGGCTGCACGATGTTGGGGCGTGAGCGGAAGACGGCCTAACGGTGTGCGGGACCGTAGCCCAGCTTCATGGAGACGGTTGCGAATGGTCCTCGCCGATACCCCAGGAGCAACAGTGTCCCTAATTTGCTGGGAAGTGGCGGTGCGGTCCCCTACGGCACTGCGTAGGATCCTACGGTCTTGGCGTGCATCCTTGCGTCGCTGCGGTCCGGTCCCAGGTCGACGGGCACGTGCACCTTCCGCCGACCACTGGCGACAACATCGATGTACTGTAGAGACCTCACGCCCCACGTGTTGAGCAATTCGGCGGTACGTCCACCAGGCCTCCCGCATGCCCACTATACGCCCTCGCTCAAAGTCCGTCAACTGCACATACGGTTCACGTCCCCGCTGTCGCGGCATGCTACCAGTGTTACAGACTGCGATGGAGCTCCGTATGCCACGGCAAACTGGCTGACACTGACGGCGGCGGTGCACAAATGCTGCGCAGCTAGCGCCATTCGACGGCCAACACCGCGGTTCCTGGTGTGTCCGCTGTGCCGTGCGTGTGATCATTGCTTGTACAGCCCTCTCGCAGTGTCCGGAGCAAGTATGGTGGGTCTGACACACCGGTGTCAATGTGTTCTTTTTTCCATTTCCAGGAGTGTATTTAGTGCAAATTGGCTGCACTGTGATGATGTTTGTCGATGAAGTCGTGCCTTCTGAGAACTTCGCTACGTAGTTAGTTAGTTAGACAGTTTCATGTTCCATGGATCATTTTGCACGATAAATCGTACTGATACGGACCGAGTCATTTTACATTCACATCGCAAATTAGCTTGTAAATGTGGCTTTCATTTAGAACCTTTTATTTTTTGTTTTGTTTTATTTTTTTTAAATACAGCTGTGAGTCAGTAATTCCCACATACCACCTCTTACACATTACAATAATAGAAATTCTTCTACAGAGTAGAAGGAGTTGTCAAGCAAATATTTTTCCAGTTGTTTTCAAATTTTACTTTGCTGTCTGTCAGATATTTTATATCACGGTGTAAGTGATCATAAATTTTTGTTGCAGTATTGTACACCCCTTTTTGTGCTGAAGATAACCTTAGTGTGAGAGTAATGAATGTCTTTTTCCTTCTGATATTGTAATGACGTACATCATTGTTCCTTTTGAGCTGTGGTGGATTATTTACAACAAACTTCAAGAGGGAATAGATATACAGTGAAGCAGTAGTCAGAATCCCAACATCGTAAATAGATGTCTTCAGGACGATAGTGGGTGAGTACCACGTATTATTCTTACGGCACGTTTTTGCGCAATAAAGATTTTCTTTCTTAAATATGGGTTACCACACCACATTATTCCATATGAAATTATTGAATGAAAATGTGCAAAATATGTCAGCTTACTGATTTATCCCTCCCTAAGATTTGCAGTGATTCTAACTGCAAATGTGGGTGGACAAGGTTGTTTCACGAGTTCCAAAATGTGCTTTTCCAGTTTAAATTCTCATCAATATGAGCACCTAAGAATTTTGAAATTTCCGCCCTATTTATTTTTGGTCACCGTGTGTTATACTTATCGGTGGTGTAGCACCCCTAGATCTCCAGAAGTAATATGTTGTGTCTTTTGAAAACTGTGGGTGAGAGGATTCGCAGAAAACAAGTCAATAATGTATTTAAGAACAATGTTTAACATTTCTTTTCTTTTTGTATGTGTACATGGACTGATTACAATACTGATGTCAACTGCAAAAAGAACTAATTCAGCTTATTATACAGGGTGAGTCACCTAACATTACCGCTGGATATACTTCGTAAACTACATCAAATACTGACGAATCGATTCCACAGACCGAACGAGAGGAGAGGGTCTAGTGTAATTGGTTAATACAAACCATAAAAAAATGAACGGAAGTATGTTTTTTAACACAAACCTATGTTTTTTTAAATGGATTGTTAGCACATCTGAACATATAAACAAATACGTAATCAGTGCCGTTTGTTGCATTGTAAAATGTTAATTACATCCGGAGATATTATAACCTATAGTTGACGCTTGAGTACCACTCCGCTGTTCGATCTTGTGTAACGGAGAGCACCGAATTACGTAGGGATCCAAAGGGAACGGTGATGGACCTTAGGTACAGAAGAGACTGGAACAGCACATTACGTCCTCATGCTAACACCTTTTTATTGGTCTTTTTCACTGACGCACATGTACATTACCATGAGGGGTGAGGTACACGTACACACGTGGTTTCCGTTTTCAATTACGGAGTGAAATAGAGTGTATCCCGACATGTCAGGCCAATAGATGTTCAGTGTGGTGGCCATCATTTGTTGCACACAATTGCAACCTCTGGCGTAATGAATGTCGTACACGCCGCAGTACATCTGGTGTAATGTCGCCGCAGGCTGCCACAATACGTTGTTTCATATCCTCTGGGGTTGTAGGCACATCACGGTACACATTCTCCTTTAACGTACCCCACAGAAAGAAGTCCAGAGGTGTAAGATCAAGAGAACGGGCTGGCCAATTTTTGCGTCCTCCACGTCCTATGAAACGCATAGGAGGAGTGGTACTCAAGCGTCAACTTTAGGTTACAATATCTTCGGATGTAATTAACATTTTACAATGCAACAAACGGCACTGATTATGTATTTGTTTATATGTTCAGATGTGCTAACAAAACTAACGTGGTTCCATTTAAAAAAAAACGTAAGTTTGTGTTAAAAAACATACGTCCGTGCATTTTTGTATGGTTTGTATTAAACAATTACACTGGCCCCTCTCCTCACGTTCGGTCTGTGGAATCGGTTCGTCAGTATTTGATGTGGTTTACGAAATATATCCAGCGGAAATGTTAGGTGACTCACCCTGTATATTAGACGGAAGATCGTTTACTTACATGAGAAACGATGGTGGACCTAAGATTGGGCCTTGGGAAACGCCATATGTGAGTTTTCCCCAGTCAGAATTACGTCCCCGGACTATATTAACTGAATTATTAAGTAAAACTTTGTGCACTGTATTGGTTAAATGTGACATTATACAGCATACAAATGGTTCAAATGGCTCTGAGCACTTTGGGACTCAACATCTGAGGTCATAAGTCCCCTAGAACGTAGAACTAATTAAACCTAACTAACCTAAGGACATCACACACATCCGTGCCCGAGGCAGGATTCGAACCTGCGACCGTAGCAGTCACGCGGTTCCGGACTGACGTGCCTAGAACCGCACGGCCCCCGCGGCCGGCACAGTATACATAGTATGTACCAAAACGCCACCCATAAAAATGGCATTTTCTGGTGCTCACACCTCGGATTCTGTTGGTAATAAAAAGGAAGGGTCAGGTGTATTGTGTAGCCCTTGTGCTAGGGACCATAATTATACTCAACAGGAGGATCGCCTTGTGTCGCTCTCCGACAGTACACGGTCCAAGTATGAATATTACACACTTCCTCCTGCTTAGACAAATGGAGCAAATCGGTTGGTTCTTTATGCATTTGATGTGCTTGATGTTGCTTATGCAGTCACGTGTAATTTCATGGGCAATTCCTCGGAAAACCCCACGAAAAGTTTTTTTTTTTACTATATTTTCGCTGTCACCAGCGGACCAAAACTCAGCCGAGGATTCAAAGGCGGGCATGTACGGATAATGGCTGAAATTTTTACAATATAATCCTAACATCCCGATTTCGAATAACTGAAAATTTTCCTTATATTTTTATCCGTTTCCAAAACCAGATGTTCAAGGTTTCCCTACTTCTACACACAAAATCCGGTATGAGGCGAAATCTAAATCATAAACAATCGCAGAAAATTGATAAAAATTTAGCGGCATATTCCCTAGGCATTTATCTAGAAGAGCCATCTCCGTGATTTCAAAAAACATTATCCGTTACCGAGAAAAGCCCCAAGAACTTGATTTTTTTGGGTACCAAAACCCAGCCCCAGATTCCGAGACGACCGTGCACAGCAAATGGCTGTAATTTTTACGACGTATTCCTAAGATTCCGATCTACAATAACGTTGAAAATTTTCGTCATATCTTTATTCGTTTCGGAGGTACAGAGGTTAAAAATTACTCTTCTTGGGCCCATAAAATAAGCACGTAAAATACGGTGTGAGACAAAAACGTAGTTTATAAAATGACGTAGCACGGAGAAATATGCTGTAGTGTCTCCTTTATCATCTGCGAACTCCATGTTGTAATACTGAAGCACATTCAAAAATTTTTTGCACGTAAAAGTTGGTCTGAGGTGTAAAATTAGTTTTGCGATCTATCGGTTTCATATCAGTTAACTATCTAAATATTACTGATCAAATGATTTCTTTCCATATGAGCAGCAGTAGGGAAAAGAAGTGAACAAGCGGAAAAAAATGCTCCTTGTAGGAGAGCAAAAAATGGCAATATGATCCACTTTATTTAAAAGACTGTAAAAGTTGGGATCAGCTGTCTGAATCTGCCTTCCTCATCACCTTTAAAAATTTTCCCAGAAGTTTTGGCATGAGTACATATTCGAACTTCTTTATACTGAGACAGGAGAAGACAGTGGCAGTGGCGAGAAGACGTGAAGGTAATAAATACTGGAAGATAGTAGACAGTGATTGTATTATAGAAAGAGCGAAACAGACAATGGCAGTGTGAAAGAAAGAGAGGGACGCTGTGGCAATGGAACATAGTTGACTGTGTCAAACAGTCCTAGGAAAAGGGTAAAGAAGACAGAGGGGATGAATAAAAGAAAAGAGAATGTGGAAGTGAGTGAGAGCAGCGATAATGAGAGACAGAGCATATGACAATGACAACAAGCAAGAGAGAGATAGTGACAGTGGGAAGAAACAGCAAGAGTAAATGGTTCAAATGGCTCTGAGCACTATGGGACTCAACTGCTGTGGTCATAAGTCCCCTAGAACTTAGAACTACTTAAACCTAACTAACCTAAGGACATCACACACATCCATGCCCGAGGCAGGATTCGAACCTGCGACCGTAGCGGTCGTGCGGTTCCAGACTGTAGCGCCTTTAACCGCATGGCCACACCGGCCGGCAAACAGCAAGAGTAGGAAGGAGGAAATGAGACAGTAGCAGTAAGAGAGCAAGAGAGAGACTGATAGAGAGAGGGGGCTGTAAAAGTATGACGGAACGAAGAGGACTTTGGTTGTGACACTGGAGACAGTGACAGAGAGACGCAAAGAGGTAATGACAGCGAGCTGGCAGAATGAGTGACTGAGAAAGAGCAGTTGGGAGTGGATGGGTATGAGCGACTAACAGCGAGTGGACTAGTGTGTGTGACTGAGCTACAGTTAGGGGAGCTTGTGGGAGTTTGAGGTGTGTTGTGTATTGAACCGAGGACCTAGAAACGACGGAGAAGCTTCGTACCGCCATAGCCATCAGTGGTTCACAACCCCACGACAGGCCACAGCAGTCAACCCACCCCACCGCTGCCCCTCTTTTTTTTTTTTTTTCTTTATTGTAATTTGAACACCCCATACAAGGTGGGCTGGCAGCGGAAAAGTTTACTCCGCTCTTCAGCCATAAGCATGAGAATAAAAAAGAAAGGGAGACATATAAGTAACAGATTGGCGGTTAAAAAACAGTAGATACAATAATTAAAAAACATGAAGCCGTTCACACTCGACGAAACAAACAAGAAAACTGTCGTCACTGTGCACAAACACTGACGAGTTAGACGACACATGTGAACGAAGGAGCGTGGACGGCGAAAAACACTGATGCACAAACACGACGGCACAGACACTAAACCGAGGGCGATGATCTCCGGCGCGCGAATGTTCACTTTGCGTGTGCGAGTCCGAGGACCTGCCAAGAGAGGAGGAGGAGGAGGAGGAGGAGGGGGAGTGGGAGAGCGAGAGGGGAGAGCAGAGACGCCACGGGCAGGGGAGAGAGGGGGGAGAGAGGAAGGGGGAGGGGAAGCCCGGGGGAAGAGGGTGGAGGGAGGCGACGGGGGAAAAGGAAAGAGAAGGGAAGGGAAGAGAAGGGAGGGAGGGTGCCTAAGGGAAAGGACACCGGAAGTGGGGGGGGGGGGGCAGGGTCAAAGTTGATAAGAGGGGTAAATGGAGGGGACGAGGACATCATCAGGGAGAGGGAGCTGGCGGAAGCCACCTTGGGAGAGGGTAAGGAGGGTGGAGAGATGGAGACCGGGTGGGACGTGGGAATACAGGCGCGGCAGCGGGCGGGGGTGGGAGAGGATCGGGGACACGAGCGGGTGAGGAGGATCAAGTTTACGGGAGGTGTACAGGATCCGTATCCTTTCAAGGAAAAGGAGGAGGTGGGGGAAGGGGATGAGATCATACAGGATCCGCGTGGGGGAGGGGAGACGGATGCGATAGGCAAGGCGGAGAGCATGGCGTTCAAGGATTTGGAGGGATTTATAGAAGGTAGGGGGGGCGGAGATACAGGGTGGATGGGCGTAACAAAGGATAGGGCGGATGAGGGATTTATAGGTGTGGAGGATTGTGGAGGGGTCCAGACCCCACGTGCGGCCGGAAAGGAGCTTGAGGAGACGGAGTCGGGAACGTGCCTTGGCTTGGATCGTCTGGAGATGGGGAGTCCAGGAGAGGCGACAGTCGAGGGTGACGCCAAGGTACTTAAGGGTGGGAGTGAGGGCGATAGGACGGCCATAGACGGTGAGATAGAAATCAAGGAGGCGGAAGGAATGGGTGGTTTTGCCTACAATGATCGCCTGGCTGCCCCTCTTCGAACCCAGGGTTATTATGCGGTTCGGCCCCCAGTGGACCAGCCTGGGAACGTCTCATGTTAGCGTGGTACAGTAATTACGGTGTAACCGTACATGGAGACAGTGTTTGCGCAACAGTTGCCAATATAGTGTAACTGAGACGGAATAGGGGGAACCAGCCCGCCTTCGCCGAGGCAGATGGAAAACCGCCTTAAAAACCATCCATAGGCTGGCGAGTGGATTCGTACCGGGGACCGGCACGCCCTCCCGCTCGGGAAGCAGCGCGTTAGACTGCGCGGCCAGCCGGATGGGCATGACTTTGAGGTGAGTTGCATGTTTAAATAAAAAAGCGAGAATATGTTCGCATGCCAAATTTTTTTGAAATCTGTTAAAGGTACTGAAAAAGGTAGAATGTGGCATCTGGTACCCCACTTTTCAGTCAGAGTCTTTTGAATAAATAGGTACATACTCGAATGTTTGTGCTCTGACAGGAGCATTTTTCCGCTGGTTAATGCTTGTACAACTTGGTGGCGCCACTTAGGTCGTCCAAAGTATACTAGAATTCGGAGTTACTATTTAGTTACCTAACTTAGTTCTCTGAATTTTAATTCTAACCCATGCTAGTGGTTCCAACATTTTTCCTCTGACGGAAAACTTCGATAATCCTAGTAATCTCTTGAAACACCTTGTTTATTTTGAAGGTCAATATTTTGTAAAAAATGAGGAAAACTTCTGTATTCAGTGATTACTTCAATTTTAAATCATAAATAATAACTCAGAAATCATGACAATTTTTAAAAAATGGATTAGTGTCGTCAAATGTCGAAATAAACGCCAGTTATTAACAGTTTTTCGCTGAGCACTTATTCACTTCTCGCCGAGTGCCATTTTTCCACGGAACGCAAGTTTGGAAAATCGTGCTCTACGCAATGGCCCGTAAACAAAATTATTGCTGCACAAGACAAGTCGTTCTGCCATATAGACCTATAAAGTGATGAAAATAAATGTTGCCTATTGCCGATACTTTAATACTGAACGTTGTGATCCATAAATACGTTATGATATCGGTTCATTGATTTGTTTTTAATGTAATTCTAGCGGAAACAGGGGGCAATACGTGCAGTCTGTGGCAGCCGTGTCACCTGTAAACATTGCAATACTTGTGTTGTATGTCACTACGAGAGTTTTGTTGCTTCAGGACGGCTCGGACAACAATAACGTGCGATCAGAGACTCACTTACATTCACTCTAATGGAGCAGGGGATGAGACAGGCGGACGTCCCAGCGAATGCCGCCGTGAGTCAAAGTGATGTCTCTAGAACCTGGAACAAGTTTCTAGCGGCAGGACCAGTTGACCATTCTCATAGAAGTGACCGCGGAAGAAAAACAACGGGTGTGCAGGACCGATATCTGCGTAAACCAGCAAGCAGAAATCCTCAACACAATCCTACACGTCTACGGCGGCAGTTTTAAATAGCGAAAGGAGTGCAGATGTCAACACAAACGATACGAAATAGGCTTCACTAGCAGGGATTGCGTGACAGAAGACCCTTCAAGGGTCCTCCTCTAGATCGGGTTTAGGGAGAGGGCTCGTGTCGCATCAGCACGAAATCAATCTTTGTGGACTAGGCAGCAATGGGACACAGTGCTCTTTTCTGATAAGACGCATGTCAGCCTCCACACTGACAATACCGATATTCGTGTGTGGAGGCAACGAGGACAACGTTTACACACTTCCTGTGTTGTAGACAGCCGCCCTTATCAAGACGCTTCAGTCACGTTTTGGGGTGGAGTCGTGTATGGCCGCAGGACAGCCCCTGTGGCAATTTATGAGAGGATGGGTGGTATGACACCCTTGCACACATTGTGGCTCCATTTGGTGAACATATTGGAGCGGGATTCACGGTGATGGACGACAATGCATTCTACCATCGCCACAATCTTGTGAACACCTTCCTAGTGGAGCGTAGAATCAGTGGGGTGGAAAGGTCTCCATATTCTCCAGATCTCAGCTACATTGAGAATGCATGGACTGTGCTAAAACGAGTGGTTTGCAGTCTTCCTGCCCCTCCAGAGACCTTCAAGGGCATCATAGACGCCGCTGTAGAGGAATGGAACAATGTCCCACAGGATTATCTGGACAATTTTGCCAAACCGCATTCAAGTGTCTCAAATTACAAGGAGGGACAGTCTGTTCGTAAACAACATGTTGTGCAAGATGATAGTGAGAAGAAATTATGGTGTCTGCACATGAATCTTTTCAAAAGCTATTCTGTCTTTATCAAATGGAAATGCGTTTATCTTCTTTATTTTTGTTTCCTTATGACTGTATCTGACAGAACAAAATTGCTTTTGTTTCCTGTGACCTCCGGTATTGACAATAAATCAATGTGCAACATACACTCCTGGAAATGGAAAAAGGAACCCACCATACTTGCTCCGGACACTGCGAGAGAGCTGTACAAGCAATGATCACACGCACGGCACAGCGGACACACCAGGAACCGCGGTGTTGGCCGTCGAATGGCGCTAGCTGCGCAGCATTTGTGCACCGCCGCCGTCAGTGTCAGCCAGTTTGCCGTGCCATACGGAGCTCCATCGCAGTCTTTAACACTGGTAGCATGCCGCGACAGCGTGGACGTGAACCGTATGTGCAGTTGACGGACTTTGAGCGAGGGCGTATAGTGGGCATGCGGGAGGCCGGGTGGACGTACCGCCGAATTGCTCAACACGTGGGGCGTGAGGTCTCCACAGTACATCGATGTTGTCGCCAGTGGTCGGCGGAAGGTGCACGTGCCCGTCGACCTGGGACCGGACCGCAGCGACGCACGGATGCACGCCAAGACCGTAGGATCCTACGCAGTGCCGTAGGGGACCGCACCGCCACTTCCCAGCAAATTAGGGACACTGTTGCTCCTGGGGTATCGGCGAGGACCATTCGCAACCGTCTCCATGAAGCTGGGCTACGGTCCCGCACATCGTTAGGCCGTCTTCCGCTCACGCCCCAACATCGTGCAGCCCGCCTCCAGTGGTGTCGCGACAGGCGTGAATGGAGGGACGAATGGAGACGTGTCGTCTTCAGCGATGAGAGTCGCTTCTGCCTTGGTGCCAATGATGGTCGTATGCGTGTTTGGCGCCGTGCAGGTGAGCGCCACAATCAGGACTGCATACGACCGAGGCACACAGGGCCAACACCCGGCATCATGGTGTGGGGAGCGATCTCCTACACTGGCCGTACACCACTGGTGATCGTCGAGGGGACACTGAATAGTGCACGGTACATCCAAACCGTCATCGAACCCATCGTTCTACCATTCCTAGACCGGCAAGGGAACTTGCTGTTCCAACAGGACAATGCACGTCCGCGTGTATCCCGTGCCACCCAACGTGCTCTAGAAGGTGTAAGTCAACTACCCTGGCCAGCAAGATCTCCGGATCTGTCCCCCATTGAGCATGTTTGGGACTGGATGAAGCGTCGTCTCACGCGGTCTGCACGTCCAGCACGAACGCTGGTCCAACTGAGGCGCCAGGTGGAAATGGCATGGCAAGCCGTTCCACAGGACTACATCCAGCATCTCTACGATCGTCTCCATGGGAGAATAGCAGCCTGCATTGCTGCGAAAGGTGGATATACACTGTACTAGTGCCGACATTGTGCATGCTCTGTTGCCTGTGTCTATGTGTCTGTGGTTCTGTCAGTGTGATCATGTGATGTATCTGACCCCAGGAATGTGTCAATAAAGTTTCGCCTTCCTGGGACAATGAATTCACGGTGTTCTTATTTCAATTTCCAGGAGTGTATATTTTGAGCGCTGTACTCAGTGCTCCACTTATGAAGACAGGACGGATCCCTAGTTTTAGAAGTACTCTACAGTCCCTGGCCAATTTATTAGACGCACTACATTTTTTAAGCAAATTTTGATTATGTCTAACGAATTTGTTTTTTTAATACATAAATTGTGATAAAATGATTACGTGTAGTCTACTTCATAACTAAGGTGATATAACAAATAAATAAAACGCAGTATTTGTTGAAAATATTTTATTTCAATAATTGCAACAAAAATTAAAATATTGTGAAAGTGAAAACATCAGTTTTAACATCCTGTTGAGCCACCTTTTGCAGCTATGAGAGCCTTAATACGACGGGGCATGCTGTCTAAGCAGGACTGTACTGTGTCTTGCATTTGTGGATGATGATACCACACATGGACGATCTTCTCTAAGAGCTGTATGTTTGTTATGATAACATCTTTTGCCACCTCCCTCTTCATTAGTTCCCATACATTTTCTGTGGAGTCCATGTCGGGACTATTACCTGGCCAGTCTAACAGAGGGATATTTTGTTCATTCAGAAAGGACTTAACTGACCTGGCTGTGTGACAGAGAGCTCCATCCTGCATAAAAATAAATGGTTCCTCATTCGGGAACCATTCTCTAAGCTGTGGTATTAACCGTTTTTGCAGGACTTTCTTGTACTGGTCTTGCCTCATTATGGATTTGACCACGTAAAGACGTCGTGTACCTTTGCCACAGATGACGGACCAAATCATCACCTTAGTTGCATGTTTTAAGGTCTGAATAATGCAGTCGGGATCAAATTTTTCTCCTGTTCGACGGTGCATATACTGAGATTTGTTAGGTAAAATTTCAAACGTGCTTTCATCGCTGAAGTATACCTGTAGGAACGAAGAAACATAATTAATATACTATGAATAAATGTACATAGGTTATATCATATCGCAAATAATAGCTTTAAAGTTAAATTACCGATCTCCAGAAGTCCACATCCTTATCACACCACTGTTTAGCCCACTTCAGACGCTTTGCTTTCATTGTGACTGTTAACTTTGGTTTTCTAGCGGGCCTTGAAATTAATATCCTTCAACTTTCTACCAACAGTGCGTTCAGATGTATTCACATTAGTCTCTTCCAGTTGAGATTTTATCTGTTTCGTCGTTGCAAATCTGTTTTATAGGCAAATTCTTTTGAGAAATCTTTCTGACCACGGGGTGAAAATTGGGCTATCTTCCACATTTATTCTTCCTTCTGGAGCTCAGTTCTTCACCTGAATCAATTTTCTTCTTTATGCGCCTCACGCTAGCTTCTGACATCTCCAGCCTCCGTGAAATTTTCCGACTGGAAAATATTTTCGTATTAACGAGGGCTTTGACTACATATTTTTTACGTAGTGAAATGTCCCCTCTTTCACCCATGTTAGTAATATCTGGCTGTTAAACAATCAATTGTGATGTCGATATTACGAAATTGATAACACTGTTCTACAAAAAAAACCTTTTTTTCTATTTATGATAAAAAATGTTGTGATCCTAGTTGTATTTTGAGTGCTGAATTGAAAACTGTTTTTGGTTTTTTTCGGTCAGGGATAGTTTATGAGTAATCGCAATTTTATTTCTCTATTCAGTTTCTGATATAGTGCAGCAAACGTGAGGTGAAATTCGACAAACAAATGCACATCTTTATGATGTTATAAGTTTATCACATTAATGGAGGGTGGGATCTAACATATAACACGGTAACCTTTGTGTATACACTTTGAAGCATTTATTTGACATGAGAAATTACAGAAAATTGACAAACAATGAGCCACTGCCTTGTAATGCACATCACGTTTTTCTCTTGTATTGTGAATCTTTCTTCTCTCGAATGATATTCCAGCAATAATCTGCTAACATAGAAGGTACCCACTTCCCTTCATAGCGCCTTTCTATGGTAGAAATGTCTTTATGGAATATTTCCCCATGTTCATCCGATACGTCACTACAACTCTCTGTGATGTAGTCCAGATGAGAGTCCATCATATGTACTTTCAAAGACATATTGCACCCCAAATCCTGATATGCTTTGATCATATCCTTCACCATTGCTTTGTAGTTAGTAGCTTTTCTTCTTCCGACACCATCTTGAAACAGTCCCATGCAGTTTTATCTTCATCAGTTAAACATGCTTCAAAATTTGCATCTTTCTGCAGCGCCCTGATTTGTGGGCCCACAAATACACCTTCCTTTATTTTTGCAGCTGAAAGACGAGGGAATTTGGCAGCTAGGTATGCAAACCCACAGCCTGTTGGATCCATGGCCTTCACGAATTGTTTCATCAGGCCAAGTTTGATGTGAAGCGGTGGAAGTAGTATATATTCAGGAGCTACCAGACTTTCACGTTGTACCTAATTTTTCGCCAACTTTCCATCTTCGCCTAGGCCATTTCTTTTTTACGTAGTGAGAATTTCAGTCTCGACTATTCCACTGGCAAAGAAAACAGGCATACTTTGTGTAGCCTTGTTGCACTCCCAGTACCATAGCAATTACCTTGAAATCTGCACATATTTTTCATTTGTGTTCATTGTATTTTAATGAATTCAGCATCCTTTGTACGAATTCGTAATTCTCTTTTGTCAAACTAGCGTAAGCTACTGGAACAGAGGGTATTTTATTTCCGTTATGGGGCAAAACACCCTTCAGACTTGTTTTCGATGCATCTATGAAAAGTCTCCACTCCTGTGAAATATAAGTGAAGTTCAGCACTTTCATCAGGTCAGCAACGTCATTGCAAAATGTCAGTGCTTCGTCAGTTGAAAAATAAGAAAGAAAGGCATGTTCTCTGTGCATGAGCACACTGATTTTAGTACTTTGGTGCAGTAGATTATACTCTTGTAATCTTGAACCAAGCAGCTGTGCCTTTTGTTTACTTAGTCCTAGATCACGTACTAAATCATTTAAATCTACCTGTGTTAACAAATTTGGCAACGATTCACTTGTGGAGTGATATAAAGAATCATCATCTGTGATTTCTTCAGTACTACTTATTTCACTGTCACTCGGAATTTGACCTCGAGCTCTTGAAGGTACTGGAAGGTTGTCGGAATGCTGCACTGGCATTCTCGCTGAAGGCAGATCTGGGTAAACAACGTGCCTCTTCGACTTTTTGTTTGTAAAACCCTGAATTTTTGTTAGACAGAAATAACAATCAGTAACATGGTCCTTAGGCTCCCTCCACACCATGGGAACAGCAAACAAAGCCACATTCTCTTTACTTTTCCACCACTGAATTAGTTTGCAGTAACATGTAGCACAACAGAAATGTGGTGCCCATTCTTTATCTTGGTCTTCTACCTCTACTCCAAAGTAATGTTTGCATGCTTTCTTTATGACTCAAGAAATTTTCTTCCTATTTCTGGCAAAAGTGAACTTTCCACAGATGTAGCAGAAGTTGTCCGGCTTATATCGACATCCACGACGACGTGGCATTTCTGCAAATTTAAAAATACCACTTTGGTAATACCCCTGTATTAAATTAATAGTAGGGAACCAGAGGAACGCTGATGTGTAAAGACAAGCAGGCGTTTTACCTTCAGCACCAGGCTCAATCAGTTTACACACAGGAACTAAAAATTTCAACCGTGCTCGGAAATATGACAGACAGTTACTTGTCAGCCAAAACACCCACTCGTTAAGACTGACACAAATTGCGGCTAACACCACTGTTGTAAACTCGATGCACCTGCCCCTAGGAGGCGTGAAGCTTTACTGCCGAGGCAGCGACCGGCTGTCGCCGTTCGAGTTAATGAGATGTTTCAGGTGATGTTAATGACATAGGTGTGGCGGGGGATAACCTAATGATGTCTGATTCTTCCCCCTGCTGTTGCACAACAAATTATCACGTTATATCACTACATGATGCGGCAACATACCCGTATTTCTCTATAACGTCTCTGTGTTTGCCATGAATTGTGAATATACATATATATACATATAACATAAAAAGTATCCCTGACAATGACATTTTGTTTACATATTTGAATTTCCCATGGTAAAATGGTCTAGAAGCACATACTTTAATATCAGAAATAGAACCCATGTCGAACAGTGATAATCAAAGCGAACAAAGTATTAGACGCGAGAACGCCGTTGAACAGGTCCTCTCCTGTGAGCTTTACTCTGCACATTGATAGCTATAATAAGTCAGCAATCCAATGTCACGTAGCAATAGATGCAAAATTCAACAATTTAATAAGTACCCTGAATAACTGTCATAAAATTTCCGATTAATCGCTTTCATTCAACACGTAACACGCCTTAAACGCGTAACACGTAATTATTACAAATAACATTAAAAATGTGCAGTGCGTCTAATAATTTGGCCAGGGACTGTATATGTGTAATGCAATTTATTTAAAAACTATACTAGCAACAAACAGTCACAAGTTAGACGACGTCTTAATTTACGTTATGATTGAAGTGTGCACAGAGCAACATCAGTATTTCACTTATCACTATGGTTGTTAACAAAGCTCTACAGCGTATGGTTAGGCGAGCGCGTGATTGGATGACTGCTGTTCCTTACAGTCGTTCCCCCATTAAGTTTGGGTAAATTCGGTCCTCCCGAGTTTATTTCTTAGTGAAGGGCATTTCCCTTTTTGTCTTGGCTTACTATCGAAACGTGTAGGATTTGTTGTCAGCAGCAGATATGGTCAGCCAGTCCGCACCTGGTAGCTCAGCGGTCAGTGCGACAGAATGTCATACCTAACGGCCTGGGTTCGATTCCCGGCTGGGTCGGAGATGTTCTCCGCTCAGAGACTGGGTGTTGTGTTGTCCTTATCATCATCATTTTCTCCCCATCGACACGCTATTCGCCAAAGTGGCGTCAACTCGAAAGACTTGCACCAGGCGAACGGTCTACCCGACGGGAGGCCCTAGCCACACGGCATGGTCAGCCAGTGGATCGACGGCATTTCCTGGTTTCGATGTTTCCTACAGCTAGCCAGTCCCCAAGCCCAATCAAGTGTTAAACATAACTCTCAATGTTCAACGATTCTTTGCCATTTGTGGTACACCTAAGTTTTCATTCTACATTATTCTTCCAAAGTTAACTGAGGAATTTGAAAATTAATTCATGTACAAATGTAAAACATTTTAATAAAATATTCTTTACGAGTGGGGTTTATGACGTATGACCCCACCCTTGGATCCGCGTCAGACAGATGCTGTCCGTTTCGTGTGTAAGAAAAAATTTTCATCTCAGTCTCGAAGAAGTGAGGTGTAAACGTTCTGGGTGTTTTAAGTTCGTGGGACACCACTGTCTGTTTCATTAACAGAATACGTAGCATGCTAGTCTACTCTGAGCCTGTCTACGACAGTGCTTTAATAGTTTAATAGTTCCTGTGGCCATGATACGTTGGATAGTGTGCTGCAAAACGATTAGGAATTCAGTTTCCGGAGCGTCCTGAAAATCTCGCTAGTTAACGTATATATTTTGTGCAGTTTCTGTAATTATATTCAAGCAAATGAAAAAAGGGATAAGAAACTACGACGAGCTTTTGGTTTTTTTCTGGTCATCTAGTCGTTGGGGAGGTTCTAAATCCCAATATTCCTTTCTTTGACCTACAAATGTGGTTAACGGGGTCTGTGAGAGACATTCCGTAGTGAAACCAACGCGAATTCCGTCGGTATATTCGGTATGTCTTGTTTCGGTGAACATTTACAAGCCATATGATTTAGTTCATGTAAGCGACAGCAAAAAACTTGTTTTTACACGCAGAGACAGATGGAAATATCTTCGGAAGCCGCTTAAGTGGAATCAGTGTTTAGCAAAACTGGGCTCTTGCTTCTCCACCCTATCCGGCCAGTTGCATCCAGTATTACAAGCCACTCGAGATCGGATACTGGTCCATATTCGCACATCGTCTGAGATGTTATTTAGTACTACAACAGAAATTTATGATATTATTGCTGAAAAATGTGTCACTCCAAATAGCAGTAAAATATAGAAATGACAGCACTGGGTAGCATTTGATAAAATATGCAAATTAGTAGTGGAGTGCGCAAGTTTAGTTTCAGAATAACGAACTAGTTGCACGAAGTGGGAATACAGACGTCTGGACAAACGGGAAGTTCAGAAAATAAATAATTCTCTATGTCTCCAGAATGAACCTACCTCTTTGCATAAGAGCGTGTGCTGTTTTGAAATTTCCTGACAGGTAAAAACTGTGTGTCAGACCGGACTCGAAGCCAGAATCTTACCATGCGCCTGCAAATACGCTTATCGACTGAGTTATCCAACGCACAGTTTTAATTTACCAGTAAGTTTCAACTTTAACGGGCTCGTGATGTCTTTATTTCAGATATATTTCACCTGAATCACGCTACAGATGTCTTTTAACCTCCACAATAAAAATAAAGCACAAGTAGCTGAAATTTACACTCGCTATTTGTTTCTGATGCGAAATAATTTTCCACCGAATACGTTCGCTGCATAACCAACGCTGAAATGCCGGCGACGAATTCAAACATGGCGCTTCATCTTCCCAGAATCCATCACGAGGGAGAAACGGAGACAGAAACCGCGCCTTGTGGCGACTCGCGCAAGTTATATTCCGTGCTGCAAGGTAGTTGTCAAAATGGCGGCGGAGGGTGGAAGTGCTGCCGTAGGTAATCCAAATGCTGAAGTTGTTCGGGGGCAATTATTTGAAGTTGGACCGCGTTATACCAACCTTTCATACATAGGAGAAGGTGCTTATGGAATGGTTGTGTAAGTAATACTCTCTTATTATCAGTTTATTTCATACATATTTGTTAAATGCCATATCGGTGTCAGCTGCCGAAGCGTCATGCACAGTTGTTGACATTCAGAAAAGTAATGTCATTGTTAACTAGGCTATTTCAAGTCACGATTTTACGTAATCACACGCCATCCTTCGTTTTCAGCGACCACATCGTTGTATTACTGTCGAAATCGGCGTTCTTACATATATGTGTAGAGCAGAAAACCATTGTGCCGAAAGGAACTATATTTGCCAACAAATTTTTCGTTTTTCGTGAATGGAAGGAGCAATATGTTTTTCAGTAACGTGAAATTATCGTCTACTTGCAACATCAAACTGCAGTGTTTGTTTACAGAGGGAGAAACAGTTCTGACGTAAATTCACCTTAGCTCTCTGCCTTTTGGTTGGTTGTTAAGCTTTTTTTTCCGAAGGCAGTTATCCGAAACTTGGCTATAGTTCATGGAATTTTGATGTAATTTATACACAGCTGTGTAAATAGGTTATGTTCTTGCTTAAAAGCGAATAAACTTTCGTGATCCATTGAGTAATGATTGCAGAAATATAAATATTAGTTTGGTCATACTATTTACTAGTCCCTTTTCTGTAGTATTAATTAGCGATCATTAACATGATTCATCGAATGAATGATTTCCGTTTGATAACTGTTTCCTTCCTTGTTTGTTTACAGTTACCGACAGATATGTTTTAAGACAAAGTAATCGAAATGTGTTGGGGACTATCATATTGCTCATGAGTCATTTCCTTTTTTTTGTGTGTAGTGTTGCAGATATGCCGATTTAATTTCTGTAACGTCATTTTTGCCTTGATAGAAATAAAAGGATGTTCTCACAGTTTTCAGTAAACAATAATACCTTTTTAGACACCTAATTTTCGTTCAAGATCAGATCATTTCGAAGGATTCCTGCCGTATAATTTTCCTTTATGAAACTGTTCAAATTGTCCATAAAACTGTTATTGGTGGCTGCTATTGATGCTCGAATACGTAATCAATTACTAAATTTCAAACGTAACATAGCAACACAAATTGTCATAGATTTGACAGTTAAGGCAGCCATGCTTTACCATTAAGTGTTTAGTTCAGTCACCAAATACCACATTAAATGAATGTGTGAAAGCGGCAATAGAGACAGCACACTTCACTGCTTAAATATGCTATGAACATACATATGCCAAAAGCCTATGGATTCCACTAGATGCAATATTTCACTGGATCATAGCAATTTTGCTATCAAGAATAGTCTGTAGACCTGGACACTACTCTTTCTTCCTTATTCTCACAGAGTAATATATATTTACTGTGCAAGTAAATAGAAAAGTCAACAGACATGTATTTCTCTTAGAAATTCTTAGAAACTCTACACAAATGGAGAAAAAGAACACATTTTGCAGCTGGGACCCTCATTTTCGGTTATGTAAAGTTTGTTATTGTTGAAGGACATATGTACATTATTCTTCATTAGTTGGTGTGTTCTGTGTTGTCTAGAACAGAGGTCTTTTTTATGTATTACTGCCCATTCTAATTAGAAGGAATAGTGTCATCAGCTTTTATGAGCCCTGCCACAATAACTGTGTAAAGTGTCAGAATGTTGATTTGCTGTATGCTCTATACTTTTATTGTTTTATTCTGAGTACACAGATACTCCAAGTCTCATACAGTTTTTGTATTTTATTGACTTTCAAGTAATACCTCAGATATTGGCATTGTTGTGTTTTTGTAATAAATGCTTGATTGTCTACTATTTTAAATTACTTCCTAAGAAATAGCTCAATTTAAATCTCTACGTGTGCAGTGTATCTCGGATCCACAGTGGGGGGGAGGGGGGGAGTGTTCTTGTTTTTCACTTTATCGACCTTTCCACTTCATGTCCATATTTATTCATCTACTGTGTGCACAAAGTCAAAACACACTATTTCTACTATATCTATAGCACCTACATACAATATTACACAAACATATCCTGAGCAAGATGGTTTTTCACATTTGTATTGTAATCCTATGATCTTATTAAGTAAATGGTTTTGATGTGTAAATAATCAGAAAATAGAATGTTGAATTATAGTAAATGGCTAGGTGTTTTGTTGTCATTGGGTGTCTCTGAAATATTGTTTTCTTTCATAACACTGTTCTGGGGATGGTGATATTGTATTTGACTGGGTTATGTTGGCTTTGTGGGTGGATGTAGTTATGTAAATAGAGATTTTCATTATTTCATTAAAGTTCATTATATTCAGGAATTGGTCCTTTGTGTGTGGTATTCCACAACTGTAAGAGTACTGACAGAAGCAGTGTGTTGTGTGTGATCTAAAGGAGTCCCGTCCTTCATGTCTGATTGTACTGTTGTTCACCAACTATAAGATGGCATTCAGTGCTACATTAATATGACTGCATTTCTTTGAGCAGTGGTGAAATGTAACACTGTCCACAATTGAAAGTTGTATGCCCTTGTCTTATTCTCATCTTACAACTGACTTATCCAAGCAGTTACAAGGGAACTACAGTTAAAAGTGAACTGTAATCAACACATAAGATATGGTATTTTTCACACTAACAGATAATTGCAGAGGTAAAAAGAAACCATGTGACCAAAAAATACAAGAACCAACTGAAAATTCAACCCTGGACCTGTGTGTTTTGAGTCTGATACTTCCCCATGGAGACTGCTATGTCTTTGCAAATGTATTGGACAGAATGTGCTCAATAACTCACTTTTTGTACTTCCCCATTGCAGTGAGAAGTTGCGAGTTTTCTTTCTTAATGTTTTTAGATGCTGGGGTCATATGTTTTATCACTATTCCTCTTATTTTGACAATATTTATGGCATGATTTGTCAGTTGTCATGCATGATACCTAAATCCTGCTCTAGATGCAGTGTAGGGGTCTACATAGCATTCAGAGATAAGGAATATCAAAGCAAATAAAGTTATCTTAAAGTGTCTGCAAAGGCACACCTAGTTGAGTGAGTCAGCAAAACATTGTTGGTCGATATTCTTGTGTTCCTTATACCCAGATCAGTTAATAGTTTTGTCTGATGGTCATTGATTGAAGAGTTCTAGTCTTCAACAATACATCTGAATTATTTCAAGGATACATTATCAAACTTTTCCCATACCACACTGAATATGGACAGAAATGAGTTTCTTGCCATAAGTAAACCAAGACAGCGTCAGAGTTACATGTTCGTCTTTGCTTTTTATTTTTTTTTAAAGGCAAGGCCAGTCCTGTCTTAGACATCTAAGTGACCAGATTTGCTGTTTACTCATGAGGCAGTTACTTTGACAGTAAAGGTTCTCAGAGTGTATTTTTAACACCAGATGCAATGTACTGATAATTCCTTGTGTCATTAACTCTGCAGTGTACGCCTTTTTAGAACAAAAATTGTTTTCTAGCCGTCCCCATCTGTGGATACACATTTCGTCCTAAAATGTGCCTACGTATTTATTCCCAAGGAAGATATATGGTTTGTTTAACTCTTGCCACCAAGCCACGTTTTCAAGGCTGGGAGCAGAAAGAAATCTTTTTTAGATAATCTGGAGAATATAGTCGAATTTGAAACACAATTAATTCACTTTTACCATTGTGACTGGTGTATTGTAGGACGTAGCATTACCGCGGTGAAAGGTCACCCTATTACGTGACACTCTTAATCGCTTTTCATTCAGCTCATGTTTGAAACTATTTAAGAATAACTCGTAAGTCCCAGTTACCATATGCCGATTTCCAGATAACTGAGGATTTTACCGCAAGAATTACCCCCTTCGTAAAAAAAAGGGGGCGGGGTGAGGGTGTCCATAAACCTATTAGCAAACTAGCGATATTCAGTGCACGTTCGCCTATTCTCACTTGTTTCGTTCGCTGTTTTCCGTAATAATTATACATCCAAGTTTACTTCACGATCACGAATCGATTAAAAAAAAAAAAAACCCTGCGCATTGCCACCAAAGTTGTCGAACTGAGCTGAAAAATTATTGTAAATGGGCTGTTTCTCAAGTTAGCGTCCACAGCTACCATCACACATACAACTTATTCGCTTTCAGTTTTTCGTATAGTGTTTTGTACTTGAGATGTCTACTGTCAGAACTACCTCGCTCACTTTCCCTCAGCTGTCTTGCATTTCGATATCTGGATATTTCCTTGCAATCTCCGTGTATAATTACTTCCACGGCCTCATTTAAACCCACGAGTTCATGCAGCGCAGCTTGGCTTTGTTCATGAGTGGAGGCTTTAAAACGAAATGTGTGACAATTGCACGATATCCTCCCCACCGCTCGACCCGCTCTTCACATCAGTCGCAGCTGCTACAGTGAGCTTGCTTCACATAGCAGCCAACAGTTGACTGAAGCATCTGTAGTTCAAACTTCGTTTACAACCGTTACAGCAATCATTGTTGCTATCAGTTCAGCCGTTTAAAAAGTTTCGTTTCATCTTAAAAGAGTAAGATCCTCTTCCCGACAGAGTTGAGCAGCGGCATGTGGGATTCATGATAGGATGTTTAGCAATCCCCTTACACAAGTTTAGCTATGCCAACTTGGTTGCGGTCGTTACTTGGACTGTCGTTGCACATGGATAATTTGGGGTACGAGCGGATGGTTCAATCATAACTATGTCAAAGTACCCCGGGTGTTTAAAAATGAACATCGGGGTTTTAAGGCTTTGTAGAATTTATTACATTCGAGTTACAATTATAAATAATATCAAGTGAAAGAGCAACTCAAGTTTCAGTGTGAGCACCATTGATCACACATTGAGACGATAGGCGAGTTCTTCCCCAACCTTGATCACTGTGTGTGAAGTAATTGTTGCCAACAACTGCTTCAGTCCTATTTCAGAACTTGGGTACATAAGCTGGTAGCGGAGGCGCATACACACGATCCTTTACGAACACCAAAGGTAAAAACCGCATGGCGTCAGATCGGGTGGAAGTGGAGGCCATGCGAAACAAGCTCTGTCACCCGGCCTCTTGCGACCAACCCAGCGGGCGGTTACAACACCGTTTAACCAATCGCGTACTGAATTAAGCCAGTGAGGTGACGCACCATCTTGTCCGTAAATAAAGTTCTGTGATTCGCCTTCTTCCCATTGAGGAAACAGCCGTAGTTATAGTGCATCAAAATAAGAAACACAGGTTGTAGGCGCTTCAGTCTGGAACCGCGCGACCGCTACGGTCGCAGGTTCGAATCCTGCGTCGGGCATGGATGTGTGTGATGTCCTTAGGTTAGTTAGGTTTAAGTAGTTCTAACAAGGGAACCTCCCCATCGCACCCCCTTCAGATTTAGTTATAAGTTGGCACAGTGGATAGGCCTTGAAAAACTGGACACAGATCAATCGAGAAAACGGGAAGAAGTTGTGTGGAACTATGAAAAAATAAGAAAAATATACAAACTGAGTAGTCCATGCGCAAGATAGGCAACAACAAGGAAACAGTAAGCTCACGGCTGCCGTGGTCCCGTGGTTAGCGTGAGCAGCTGCAGAACGAGAGGTCCTTGGTCCAAGCCTTCCCTCGGGTGAAAATTTTTACATTTTATTTTCAGTTTATGTGACATACGCATATGTTTTCATCACTTTTTTAGGAGTGATTATTACATCCACAAGAAAACCTAAATCGGGCAAGGTAGAAGAACCTTTTTACCCATTCACCAAGTGTACAAGTTAGGTGAGTCGACAACATATTCCTGTCATGTGACGCACATGACGTCACCAGTGTCGTATAGAATATATCAGACGTGTTTTCCTGTGGAGGAATCGGTTGACCTATGACCTTGCGATCAAATGTTTTCGGTTCCCATTGGAGAGGCACGTCCTTTCGTCTACTAATCACACGGTTTTGCGGTGCGGTCGCAAAACACAGACACTAAACTTATTACAGTGAACAGAGACGTCAATGAACGAACGGTAAGATCATAACTTTGTGAAAATAAAGAAAGTAATGTTTTCACCCGAGGGAAGACTTGAACCATGGACCTCTCATTCCGCAGCTGCTCACGCTAACCACGGGACCACGGCGCTCCCTAGCCCAGCCTATCCTTGATGTTGCCTATCTTACACGTGGACTACTCAGTTTGTATATTTTGCTTATTTTTTCATAGTTCCACACAACTTCTTCCTGTTTTCTCGATTGATATGTGTTTAGTTTTTCAAGGCCTATCGAATGTGCCAACTTATAACTAAATGTGAGGGGGGTGCGATGGGGAGGTTCCCTCGTAAGTTCTAGGGGACTGATGACCTCAGATGTTAAGTCCCATAGCGGTCGGAGCCATTTTAAGAAACACAAGTTACAGTTGCTTCACCGAAAATGAAAAGCCCATAAACTTTCCACCGTGGTATGGCACGAAAGAGTAACTATCAAGTTTAAAGCGTGCCTTGTGGCGTACTTGCGTCATGGCCAATAGTTAAAATCCATTAGATTTTTACATTGCAAGAGATCCCCGAGATACTTCATGCTTTCTACATTTTCAGAAACTTTTCCATCGATTTCTAATTTAGTATTAGTCTTCCTGCTTATGCTGACAGTGAGGTATTTGCTGTTTCGTGGACTATCTTCAGCACGCCATTTTGGAAGTTCTCTGTTAATGTTCTCAACATCGCCTTGAACTTTTCAGTTTGGTCTATAAATACAACCTTATGAACATAGGCTAGAATATTTATCCTGCGACTTAGTCGAACTCATATGCCAAAATTTGCCACTTGCCTAACACCATTTCTAGGACTAGGTTAAACGAGAGACGAGTAAATACTGTCACGATAATAAGCTCTTCTAATTCTTCTAACATTTCACTCTTGAGTTTTTCAGGTCAGTCACAAGACGCACCCAGTATGTTTTAATGACCAATTTCGCTCACTTTAACAAGAGGATCCTCAGAAATTGGAATTTACAGTTTAAAGCACAGTAGTTGGCAGATTACATTGGCTTAATCTCTGGCAGCATCAATGTAATCAGCCAACTTCCGTACTTCAAACTGTAAATTCCAGGGTTTCTGATGATGATGCTGTTAAATCGAAAGCTCTCATTAAAACGCATTGAGTGCGACTTGTGGCTATCCTGAAACAGTCACTCTTTCCCCTGCAGGCTTTGCCTCCCCGTGTATTTTGATTTCCTCATAAACACTTTCATCAGCCAGATGAATTTCGTAGTGATTTTAACATACAGAATTTCGTGCCAAACTGGTCGTCTTTTAATGCTGTCTCATGCCTATGTGTGAAGCCTACAGGAAGGCAATGTATCTCTCTTCGTTCCATCTTTATCAGTGGTTTGCCTTATGGAATCTTGATTATCTGTTGTTTTTCCTCTTCTAAAGCCTGTCTGCTGGAAACTGAGTTAATCATGAACTATATAACGCGATTTTTTGTAAATTGCTGGTTCGTATCGTCGAAGGGCGCACCCCATAGCACGAAAATAGTCCGTACCGTCCTCTTTTAAGCCTACTGGAGTCCATGGCGTCTCTTAAACCTTCACCCAACCCTACAATTAGCTCTAAATAACTGAACTCATAGTTAAATTACGAACCGGTGCTGGCAACTGAGTATTTGTGCCAGATTGGGCATTTTCTACTTATCGCAAGCTGTCGTCTTAACCCTTCGAGTCCCAATAGTGCAAAAACACAAATTTTTAAATTTTTCACAGAATTGATCGTTATCAACATAGTAACCAACGAATACAAGAATAAATTGGCAAAAAGTAGGCAATGATTTGGTTTAAGGATGTGGTTTCAATTTGGAACCACTGTGACATCCTGTTTGCTACCTTCCATCTGTGTGGTAATTTGAAAGCAGTTTCGCATTTTTCCCAGACACAGTCCCACGTCTCAAAATTTTCGTGAACTCATGATGCCTAAAGCAAATTATAGTCGTAAATAATAAGCAAAAAAGTCGTAAAATTTAATAAATTAATATCAAATGTACCTATAGCTCCATTTGTTTCGTTTCAAAACCACGCATAACAGCATTAGTACAAACTCAGATTTACGTTACAATAATTTTAGATGTACCGTACTACTTTCACTGTCATTGAACCAAATATGATCACAACAAAAAAAGGCCACAAGCTTCTTCTATCACGTAGCACAATCTCTGCGCTGACTGCTGCCGATAGGTGACTTGCTGCAATTGTCGGGTCGCCATCTGTCCCGATATATCGGGATCGTCGCCATTATGGAACCTCTTGTCTCGACATTCCGACAAGACCAATTTTGTCCCGATTTTGCAAAATACTGTCGCGAGCTTGGCTATGGTTCTGAAGTAACGCCGTTTAACATGTAAATGCAGCCATAGTTACATTTATGTCAACAAGTTTATGTTGACTGGTCGTCTCACAGATGGCGTTCCATGTTGCGTATCCTGTATAAGCGCCTTCTAGTATAGCGCCATCATTCGAGAAAATACATTGCTTCTCCAACAGTACGCGGCTGGAACTGTTACAGCAGTGCCATGCGGAGGAATCGGGCACTTCCCCTTTGAATAGCGATCTCACACGACGATTCTTTCTAAACATAATACGAACTACTAGTGCAAGTCAGTAATGTCTGTTTGCTGCGGCCATATAGGGCGTGAAGTGTACTTCTGTGACTGAACTGTTATTGTCGGTTGTTTACCGTCTAATAAACTTATTTTATCATAAAAAGCACTCCGTCTTCAGGCCACGAGTGGCCTACCGGAACCATCCGACCGCCGTGTCATCCTTGGTGGAGGATGCGGATGGGAGGGGCGTAGGGTCAGCACACCGCTCTCCCGGTCGTATGGTATTCTTGACCGAAGCCGCTACTGGCATCACGAGGCTGAGTGCACCCCGAAAAATGGCAACAGCACATGGTGGCCTGGATGGTCACCCATCCAAGTACCGACCACGCACGACAGTGCTTATTTTATCATAGCTTATGAAAATGCCAAAGGATGGAAAATGTCACTTTTCGGATGATCACACAAAAGAGTGATCCTTCTCAAGAAAGGACGTACGGATCAGGAAGCGCTGTGTGAAATACCTAGGTGTTTAAGTAATTCCCGGAGGTAAGGCAGATGTGGGGCATCACATTTCTACGAAGAATCATATAAACAGTTTCGCGGTAGCATCAACATCAAAACCTATTTATACATTTTATTCATTTTACGGCATATGCACTGAGACATCGAACCACAAGACTGAAAAGATGTTTGCGTTAGTTGTTCAATACTCTACTGAAACTGACGGAATCCAACAGAAGTTGTCGTAGAGGACAATTGCAAAGTTTTGTCTAGACACTTTAAGAGAGCTGCGAGTTCCATTAGATAAATTAATCGCTTTTTGTGGAGACAAAACCTTCGGTGGGCTTCCTCGACGTGGCCAGCGGCACGTTTTTCACCAAATTAAAGATGAGCTACGAAAAAATATACAAGGAACTGGATCCCTTGCCCATATTCTCCACAGTACTATATCAAGCCTTGTTGGAGTGTTAACTGTCAACATTGAAATAATTCTCATGAAAAATTCAATTACTTTTCAAGGTAAGTATAGAGAAATTGAAAGTGTTCTGCTTGTACATTTATGTCAAGCATCAGACTCTTCTATCTCACTCAAAAACAAGATGGCTGTTAATGTCAGCAGTTGAGAGAATTCTTGAGCGTTGGATTCCATTTAAACAATTTAAAAATAGATTTTTTCAGTTGCCTGATCAGTGAAATGTTCATTGTGTTCCTGATGTTAAACTCTGCTCCGTTTGAAAGAAATATATAAATCGTGGAGAAGAATAAAGTCTCGATAATTGACATAAGAAATATACACTGAAGAGCCAAAGAAACTGGTACACCTGCCTGATATCGTGTAGGGCCCCCGCGAGCACGTAGAAGTGACGCAACACGACGTGGCATGGATTCGACTAATGCCTGAAGTAGTGCTGGAGGGAATGGACACCATGAATCCTGCACGGCTGTCCATAAATCCGTAACAGTACGAGGGGGCAGAGCTCTCTTCTGAACAACACTTAGCAAGGCATCCCAGATATACTCAATAATGTTGATGTCTGGGAAGTTTAGTGGCCAGCGGAAGTGTGTCAACTCAGGAGAGCGTTCCTGAAGCCACTCTGTAGCGTTTCTGGACGTGTGGGGTCTCGCATTGTCCTGATGGAATTATCCAAGTCCATCGGAATGCAGAATGGACACGAATGGATGCAGGGGATCAGACAGGATACTCACTTACGTGTCACCTGTCAGTGATATCTAGACGTATCAGTGGTCCCAGTCTCTCAAACTGCACACGCCCCACACATTTCCAGAACCTCCACCAGCTTGAACAGTCCCCTTATGACATGCAGGGTCCATGGATTTATGAGGTTGTCTCCATACCCCTACACGTCCGTTCACTCGATGCAATTTGAAATGAGACTCGTCCGACCAGGCAACATGTTTTCAGTCATTAACAGTCCAATGTCGGTGTTGACGGTCCTAGGCGAGGCGTAAAGCTTTGTGTGGTGCAGTCATCAAGAGTGCAAGAGTGGGCCTTCAGCTCCGAGTGCCCATATCGGTGATGTTGCGTTGTATGTTTCGCAATCTTACACTTGTGGTCCAGCATTGAAATCTGCAGCAATTTGGGAGCCTGGTGAAGAATAAGGTCTCGATAATTGAAATAAGAAACTTATCAATAGACACTCAAAAACGTCTGAATGAAAGGAGGACTGCTAATTTTATTGGTGTGCAAACCAAGATGGGTTTAAACAAATTAAAGAAAGAGAACCCTAACCAAGAAGAAATTAATTTTATTTCGAAATTTGAGGAAGAGACAATGGCTTTTATATTTCATAGCATTTGGTTACTTTGAGGAATGTGCTATTTCCTTTAATAAAGATCAGGTATTAGATTGGATGACGTTATGTGGAACCCCAGATGGGCGACGATTGCAAACACTATTATATGCCTTAAAATTGTATGAAGTTTCAGATAACAATAGTTTTCAGAAATATATGTACCTGAAGAGTTTTTTAGAAACCAAGCGTGAATATTTGTTTTCTGTTTCTGCATACAACGCCACTTTGGTAAGAGCATTTTCGCTGACATCGGCCCAGTGGAATGCTGAAAGTAATCGACTGCTACCAGGGACTATGGAATCAGTCTTACAGTGCCAGTACTATAAGCTGACTTGCGCGGAGTTTTATAAATACGTGAAAGGGGAAAGAAGCATTGCTGTAAAAGGTGAAATCTTCTGAAAAATATGGTGTACCATCTACTTCTGCCCCAAAACGTTCCATGTAATGATGTTCTAAATAAAAAGTAATTAAATTAAATAAAATTTTTACTCCATTTCTACACCCCCATCTTACTGTACCAACGAAGTCCCCGCTAGATGTGGTAACCCTATGTAATGGCCACCATTATCGTAGTACCACACCGTACCACTAGATGCCTGTCTTACCATAGGATCGGTGCTTTCATGCGAAAGTCATTCGTACTTCATAACGAAGTTAATGAAATGGTGGTTTCAGTCAGAGGCCACTGATCTGCAGAGGTTTAGACATTTGGCTTTCCGAGCTCACCTCCAGGTCTGACTCAAGCATTAATTATAGCTGATCTTTCCGCCTATGATTTCGAAATATTGTTACCAGGTGTTCTCCCACACCTCGACTTGCCAACAGTTCTCAGTGGTAGCTGGCCGGAGTGGCCGAGCGGTTCTAGGCGCTACAGTCTGGAACCGCGCGACCGCTACGGTCGCTGGTTCGAATCCTACCTCGGGCATGGATGTGTGTGATGTTCTTAGGTTAGTTAGGTTTAAGTAGTTCTAAGTCTAGGGGACTGATGACCTCTTATGTTAAGTCCCATAGTGCATAGAGCCATTTGAACCACCATTCCGAAACTCACTGGCGGTAACAGGGAAGCAAAACCCCGAGTCTTCAGATATCGCACCACAGCACTCTGTTTATCTGCAGGGAAGTACACATGTCCTGTAGTGTATAGATCTGCCCCCAAGCAAAGCAAGTGGACATCGCACAGAATGAAACTGCCCGACTATCGCTGAATGTCTGAAGCCGACACCTACAAGCTATGTTTAATGCGTGACGGATAGTGTACCATGTCATACGCTTCATAAAGTAGCTGCAGATGTTGAAAGGAAAAAGGTTGAACTGAATCATATGCATCCATTCCATCGTCATTAACTCACAAGGTCTAGGTTGAAACCTAGTAGTAATCTCCTCAGTTCAAGGTGAGCGCGCTCTCTCCACTTGCTACCAGAGAACAGCTGTGGGCAGTTAGACCCGACCAACTTCTAACGTGGATAAATCCTGCTGAGTGTCTACAGTCAGGTACATTAGATCGGCCCATGTGGAAATCGTTGAATAGGCTGACATCAAGTGCTGGTAAATCCAGGGACAACCTTGTCAAATGAAACTATTTCGAAAGTGTATCACCTGTGTCACTGTCCATGCACTGAGAAAATGGTGATGAGGGTTCAGTCTGTTACACTTACTGTTTTGCCCAATTCTGGTCGACGATCAATTAGGTTGCTTCTCTTTTGTTCAATTATATAAACTACGTAAACTGTGTTCTTTCACTTATGTAATTTGTTGTTAAAAAGAAGTGTTACGTGTGAAAGCTTGGTATCGATATGCAGCCTTCTGCCCTGTTTGAATTGTTGATGGTGACAGCAAGCCGACTCGTGGTTTATACCTGTCGAGTATCACCAAATATGGGTGCCGAACAAACGTTCCCTTCCCGTGGATGGATCGCCGACGATAGACATACGCAACAAAAGATCACAGACGGCAAGCAAATCATGCTTAGAGTTACGAGATGTTCAGGATGGGTGATTCGGAATGCATGCAAATAATGGCAACGAGACTTCCCCGATGGGTTTCTTATGAGTCTCCCTTCATGTAGGATGCAAACTGTTTTGTTCGGGGCAATGGTCAGTTTGTGTACACCAGTTATTCATATGCAGCTGCGCGTGGGAACTTGCCGGCACTGCCCCAGCTGGTTATCGGCATACGCTACGATTCCATCGGATCAGTCAAGGCTCTTCGCAAGATGTAATAGAGGTTCTGTTGCTAGACCCCAGAAGATGGGTTCCACATATCAATCCTTGTAGGTATTCCGTAGTGGAACTTTTGACACTTTCTGGTTCCCTGTTCGCCACTCAGCGACCGTGTCCCTACAGCAATCGCGTAGGCTGAGGTACTGGTTGGCCAGTTCTCACGTGCCCCCGCCCCTACACGCGCAGACATCGCAGGATGACAGAGGATCTCACATAGGCGGCCGTGGTGGCCGAGCGGTTCTAGGCGCTTCAGTCTGGAACCACGCGACCACTACGGTCGCAGGCTCGTATCCTGCCCCGGGCATGGATGTGTGTGATGTCTTTAGGTTAGTTAGGTTTAAGTAGTTCTGAGTTCTGATGACCTCAGCTGTTAAGTCCCATAGTGCTCAGAGCCATTTGAACCATTTGATCTCAGATGCGTCTGCGATGTCTATCATTAAGGCTGTTTCATATTTTCAATCATTTCCTGTTACGCAGAGAGCTTGGTTTAACGCCTCGTCAATTGATTGCTTTTCCGAAATGCATTTTGATTGCGGTCCAGTCCCGTATATGCCTGTGTGAATGTACTCCGTCACACGGAAGACGTTCCTAGAACTTCAGCAATTGTGTTCAGTAAACAAATCGGCCAATATGTTTTTGGATCGGTTGGGTCTTTATCTGCTGCTTTCGTGAGGATTACTGTGGCTGCTGTTTTCCACACTGCGGGTATTATTCTTAGCGTCTCGGTTAGGAACGAGGGTAACAAGTGGTACGAGCTGTTGTACGACTTGAACGTAGATACTGTCGGGTCCATGGGCTTTCCTTTTTCCCCCTAAGTATTGTTATTGCCCGCGTCACCCTCTCGCGCAAAAGGACAAGTGACCGTTTTAGTTCTGTACTCAAGTTGTAGTGCTGTTCGTAAGTTAGTGTGTACAGAGTGTATACGCTCCGGGACAATCCGAAAAACTCGGTTTTTTTTCGGGGGAAAACCGAGAAAAACCTGGAAAACTTTTAGAATTACAGGAATTTTTCCTTGTTTTAGTCGTCAGTTAAATTTTTGTAATTTTGACTGGTAAAAACTGATAAGCAGAAAAATGTCAAAGGCTTTAGCACGAAGACTATGGAATACGTCATAACAATAAACTGCTGCCCATGAGCGTGACGTCACAAGTGTTTACATTAAGTTCGTTGGAGCAGTTGCCAGCGCAAGACTCAAGTCTCACACGGAATTTGCAGTCTCCCCTCCATAACTTGTCTTGCGTTGCCAGCGGGCTCACGCGCATGCGCAGTTGAGTTGCATATGGGCAGGACCTATTCCCTCTTCTGGCTACTTGAAGTGTTGCTGTTAGCTGTATCAGCAGTAGTAACAAGCAGCTAGATGTTACCCGGAAAAATCCAAGCTGCCAGATTCGCGCATGCGCGGAACAGTTTGGGCTGTAGTGGGGAGGATGATAGTCTCCACGTGAGTCGTGTTTACGTTTAGTGATTTTGCTCTTTTCTCCTCGTTTACAGTTCTCACATCAAATGAAAACAAAACGGATTTCTGTGGCTTGGCGCTGTCAAGTGAATTAAAATGCATTCACATAATTACGGAAGGCTAAAATATTAGTTTTTCTGATTTGATTTGATTTTCCACGTTTCTGGCAGTCAAGCATTAATCGCCTTGCATTACAGTTAAGTTGTTTTTGTAGGTTTACTAAATAAATGTAACTTTTATTAATCTTTTCCGCAGAGGCACTCAATTTATTAGAAACGAAATGTTTCATTCCACACTATTAGTTAGTTTCAACTGTTCACTGAATTTCAAGTGCACATTTTCATCTTCTGGCACGTACGGCATTATGCCATACGGTAATAAAGAACCAAACATGAGATAATACAGATACTCCATGATAATTTGCATCCCGAAAACCGCACTGAAAAGCTTAATACCAGGTTTGGCCTACTTCATGGTGAATCTGGACATATGAATGTGCAGTTTAAGCTGAATTATGCATTTTAATGTGGTTTGCAAATTTCCGATGCTCCAGTATCGTCTGTTCTATTTCCTTTATGGCGTCATGTAAGATCCTAACGCGCGCGCGCGCGCGCGCGCACGCGCGCACACACACACACACACACACACACACACACACACACACACACGAATATAGGGGGTCTCCTACGTCATTGTGGCTGCCCATGTGCAGTAACGCCCGTTTTCTGGCGCTCTGTGGCAACTGCTGAAATGAACCTATTTCTAATAGGTCGCGGGAAATAGTTAATGGTGCTCTGAAAAGCGTTCCATTCAAAGTAAATTTCCTTGTACGCAAGATGAAATATTACGTATGAGAATGTGCAACGAATTTTGCGTTTGACTCCCATTTAAAACTTAACACATTGAGAACCAGCCACTTAGAACAATTTCGAGCCCAGAAGACCAGACATTGTCATTATTTAAAATTTTATTCGCACATTTGTGTCATGTATCCGAAACTGTAACACACGCAAACGACCAATATTATATGTGAAAGGTTAGCTTTTCTTGTAGCTACACCACGTACATTAATTTAAATAATTAACTTTTCCTATTTGTGTGCTCGCGCTACTTAACAGTGATTTTTCTATTGACTGACCACATCACGTGTCCTAAGCTCTGAATATATGTTATTGGCTGGCGAGATCACGTGACATGAGCTATGATTGGCTTACAACAGCGCGTTTCAGTCTCGATCTCAGTGCTTCGGAAATTAACGTGCTGTGTTTGGAATTCGAATCTATACTTTCGCTATACGAATACGAAAATATTCAGCGTAAATGTTGCTACACATCAAAGATCTTTCCAAAACTTTTTTTTGCCGAGATTTTTCGTTCTCCGCAGTGCCGGGAAGTTCTACGCTGGTTTATAAAAGCTTTGCCATTCAAAGAATTGATATTTTTACAGCTACGAGTGAAAGCATGCTGTCACTTATTGTGGAAAAAGTGCTTTTTTAACCGGGAAATTCGGGAATTTTTTTCCTTGTCCGTATATACACCCTGTGTGTACATGTAGCTGTGTGTTTTGATCGTTACCGGGTAGGAGTTTTTGCAGCAAGCATTCTTTAATGCCTCTCCACCCGGGCTTTCGCGTGGCTTAATCTCGTGACTTAATCTCGTGGCGGCGTTGACAAAGCAAGGGAGGCTATGAATTTTTCCCAGTATCTTTTCTGTATCTCCTGTGATGTCCCATTTTGCAATGTTTTGGAGAGGCACAGCGGTGTTACTCGTGGCGTCACGGTGTGGGAAGCCGTCAGCGACGACTTCAGGTCACGGCCGGTAGTGATTCAGGGAACTTCTGACAGCACAACAGTACTTTCCGGACATAGCGCGTTCTCGTGTGTTACCTCCCATGCGACAGTATCGTGACGCCATTTTTTCAGAATGACAAAGCGCTTTTACGTGCGGCACGTGTCTCTTGAACAGTATGCGCGATGTCAGGTACTGCCGTGACGAGCAAGATCTCCAGACCTGTCCCCGATAGAGCGCCTTTGGAACCAGTTCGGACGTCAACTCCGTCCCAGCGCCAGTGTCCACGATATGAAGGACCAGTCATAACAGTTGTGGGTCAGCGTGTCTCTGGAGAGGGCACTATGTTTTTTCCCAACCGAATAATTGCACGCATCAAGTCCAGAGGAGGCGCAATGTTATGTAAGGGGCAGTCAAATGAAACCCGAACACACGACACAATGGGACCATGGAATAGTTCCTTTCAAAAGTAATCATCTACAGCTACATCTATACTCCGCAAACCACCTTGAGGTGCATGGCAGAGGGTATGTCCCTCTGTAGCAGTTATTAGGGTTTCTTCCCATTTCATTCACATGTGGAGTGAAGGAAGAATGATTGTTTGAATGCCTCTGCTTGTTCAGTATTTATACTAATCTTATACTCCTGATCCCTATGTGAGCATTACGTAGAGGATTGTGGTGTCTTCCTAAAGTCACCATTTAAAGTCGGATCTTGAAACTTTGTTAAAAGACTTTCTCGGGATAGTTTCGTCTATCTTTTGAAGAGTCTTCCAATTCAGTTCCTTCAGTATCTCTGTGACACTCTCCCATGAATTTAACAAGCCTGTCACCATTCGTGCTTCCCTTCTCTGTATACATTCAATATCCCCTGTTGAACCTATTTGGTATGGGTCCCACTCACTTGAACAGTATTCTTGAACTGGTCACACCAGTGATTTGTAAGCAATCTTGTTTGTAGACTGATTGCAATTCCCCCGTATTCTACCAATAACCTGAAGTCTACCACCTGTTTTACCCACGACTGAAGCCATATGATCATTCCATTTCATATCCCTACAACATGCAACACCCAGGTATGTGTGTGAGTTGGCCGATTCAAACAGTGACTTATTGATGTCATAAGATACTACATTTTTTTTCATTTTGTGGAGAGTACAGTTTTACGTTTCTGAACATTTAATGCAAGTTGTCAATTTCTGCACCACTTCGAAATCTCATCAAGACCTTACTGAACATTCTTCAGCTTCTTTCAGATAATACTTCATTATAGATAATTGCATCATCTGCAAAAAGCGTAATGATATTATTTATATTGTATGCAAGGTCATTAATATACAACATGAACAGCAGCCGACACACAAGTTAATACATTTATCCCACTGGGAGATGAAACGATCAATTTCTGTCTCTTAGAACGCGGCGCTGGTCGGGGTGGCCGAGCGGTTCTAGGCGCTACAGACTGGAACCGCGCGACCTCAACGGTCGCAGGTTCGAATCTTGCCTCGGCATGGATGTGTGTGATGTCCTTAGGTTAGTTAGGTTTAAGTAGTTCTAAGTTCTAGGGGGCTGATGACCTCAGAAGTTAAGTCCCATAATGCTCAGAGCCATTTGAACCATTTAGAACGCGGCCGGTCGTCCGCTGACGTATCCACAACTGCACTCACTCTCTCACTTCCTCTTCCGACTGAAACCGACGTCCACGCACGTCGTTCTTCAGGTTGCCAAAACCGTGAAAACTACACGGAGGGTGTCGCAGTGTTTCCCAGCTAAATCGCTGAGGTTCAGCCTCCGCGGTGGGCGTTACCGCGCAACAAGATGAGTCGATCAGACATCATTGCTGGTCGTTTTGACTTCATGGCGCGTCGCAGTTTCTGCAAGGTGTCTTCATAGCGCTACGCATTGTTTCCACGCTCGAGGAACTCGATGAGCAGATGGCCCCTGCAGTCGAAGAAGGTGGTCATCGTCACCGGAAGTTGTGTGAACAGCTTGGATTTCTTTGGCGGGGGAGATGTGGAATGTTACCACTGCTGGATTTACTGCACTTTTATTAAAAGAATTTTTACACCAGACGCGTTTCGCTTTTATTTATAAAGCATCTTCTGTGGTCACTGGCGTTCCTGCCTCTTGTTCGTATATTCTCTCAAGCACTCCTTGCTCCTTCTTTGTTAGCAGACACTATAACACTGTGCTAAGTGAAAACACCCATAGCTTCAGTTCGAATTTCAAAAGCGAGGTGAAGTGTAAACAACACAAATGCAATGTAAGAGAAAGTGCATAAATGCAAAAACTGGCAGGTGCATATGTGAAACAGTCTTTCGACACCATCTCTGCTAACAAAGAGGGAAGAAGTGATTTGGAGAATATGTAAACAAGAGGCAGCAAAAACAAAGATCACATTAGTAACATAATTTATCTTTCCGCAAAGATAACTCTGTTTGTGACAGATTTAAGGTGAAAAAAACAGCATAACCGAGCTATTGGGTAATAGTTTGACAGACTGTAGAATGACATACGACATGAACTGACTAGCCATCATGCTAATACGTGTTTCTCTTTATGCAAAAAAACTAATCTCCTCCAACATCATAGGAAGTCATTGTACTAGGTACATGCACGAGAACCGTAAACAATTTTAAAATTCTGTATCGTTTCTGGTTGAATTGCGCCCGCCCCCGCCCACAAACACACACACACACACACACACACACACACACACACACACACACACACCGCCGTATTCAATGGAGATGTAGAACCAAGAAATCTCGATACTGGGATGCATTCCCGAACAGCGTCATGCTTCGCGTACAGATCTTACATGTTTGTAATGATTCAATACTCCTCAATTTACGAATACCTTCCGGTCATATGATCTCATGAAACAGTAGTAAAAAGCGTTTGTAAAGGACTGATGAATATCTGGAAAAAGTCATTGGAGTTTTGTAACTTTGTTGCTCTTCTTGTCGTCAATCGAAAGACTGGTGTGATGTAGTTCTCCAAGCATGTCTAGCATGTCTATCCCATGCAGACCTCTTCACCTCTGAATAATTACAGCGACCAACACACATTTAAACTTGTTTCGTGTGTTACATTATGTTAAGAAAAGCAGACGTACGAGTCCACTGGAAACATTGGAAATCAATGAACGTATGACACAGAATGGCAACCTCAGTTATTGCTTTCCTCCCTGTTAAATTAGGTTTTAGTCATGCAGTTGCGAGGGCGTGCTGAGAAGTAATGCCTCAGAGATTTTTTTTTATTCAGCTCTGAATATCAGTTGAGGTGTTACGTGTCATGCGTATTACACGAGCGACTTGTTCCTGCTTCGCTGACGCAAGTTCCAAACCTCTGCGGCTAGAGGCCTCCGAATTGTATGTAGTGCGTAACATGGCGGTGTGTAACGTAACTATGTTGGTACGTTAGAAACAGCGTACTGTAATTGAGTTTCTAACCGCAGTAAACGTCCCCCCAATTGAAATCCAGAGGATAGTGAGAACTGTGTACGGTGATGATTGTATTAGCATCAGTAACGTGCGACGGTGGGTTTTTTGTGCTCGTAATGAAATAAACTGTGATGCTAACCTCTAACATATGTGACAGCATGGAGTGGAAGACCGTCTACGGCAACCTACGAAACTCTCAGAAATAGGGTTCATGATTTTATAAGGGGAAATCTTCGGATAACGCAGGCACTGCCCTCATATAAGTGTGGGATGTCGAGAGAGCGTGTGCATACCATCGTTGCAGAACTGCGGAACAAAAAAGTTTACCCGATGGGTGCCTCGAATGCTCACTCCTGACATGAAACAGAACGATTAGAAATCTGTTTCCTTAACGACGGTGTGAAAGGTGCTGAAAGCTGGGTTCGCTATTTTGACCCCGAAAACAAGAAAGCATCTGTGGACATACGCAACAAAAGATCACAGACGGCAAGCAAATCATGCTTAGTGTTACGAGATGTTCAGGATGCGTGATTCGGAATGCATGCCTAAAGGCATCACCATAAACGCAGAACCCATTGTTTTCTCTTGCGTAATGAGCCACCCCCACAGTGTGGCTGTGGAGCCAGACAGTCGGTATCACATATATTGGTGGAATGTCCCCTTCTTCTCGCTCTTCTTACTACGTATAGTCTTCCAGATTCCGTATCTTTAATATTAGCAGACGATTCACGGATAGTTGAACTGGTCCTCAGTTTCCTACGGGAAACCAGTTTTTATTTTCAGATACAAGGTTTTGCTTTACTCCTGGAGCAGGCGCAGAGTGATTGTGGCTGGGACCTCTCTTCGTGTTTTCTAGGTCTGGGACCCATGACAACTTCCCCATCCAAACCCCGCTCTTTTATCCCGCTGTTTTTCCAATTTTTAAATTTGGTCCACCCTTTTATGCCTTCTACTGTGTGTGTTTTAACTTCCTCGTTTTATGGTTTGATCCCTCTGATTGGATCCGTCCACTTTTATCGGACCTCCTTTCTTCCGCAAGTATCTTTGGAATCGCGGGACTGATCACCTCGTCGTTTAGTCCCATAACCCCCTCAATAAATCAATCGACGATAAACTGCGCAAGGTACTGCGAGACATTCACAAAACTGAAAGGACGAATTCGAAGAGTTCGTCCATACTTGCTGCATCCAGTCCCTCAGCACAATGCTAGACCCCACACGAGCGCTGCGACGTCCGCAACAGTCCGCCGCCTTGTTTTCGCTGTCATCGATTATCCTCTGTAACGTCCTGACTTGAGATTGTGGCTCTGTCAAAAAAGTTAAACATTCTACAGTGAAGGTCTCAACAAATTGGTCGCTCGTTGGGAGAAACGTGTTCAACACCAGGGTGGCTGTGACGAGAAATACACTGAAGAGCTAAAGAAACTGGTACACCTGCCTAATATAGTGTAGGTATCCCGCTAGCACGGAGAAGTGCCGCAACATGACGTGCCATTGATTCTACTAATGCCTGAAGTAGTGCTGGAGGGAATGGACACCATGAATCCTGCGGGGCTGTCCATAAATACGTTAGAGGACGAAGGGGTGGAGATCTCTTCTGAACAGCACTTGAGCAAGGCATCCCAGATATGTTCAATAATGTTCATGTCTGGGAAATTTGGTGGCCTGCAAAAGTGTTTAAACTCAGAAGGGGGTTCCTGAAGCCAATCTACAGCAATTCTGGACGTGTGGGGTGTCGCATTGTCCTGCTGGAATTGCCCAAGTCCGCCGGAATGCACAGTGGACATGAATGGATGCAGGGGATCAGACAGGATACTTACGTACGTGTCACCTGTCAGTCATATCTAGACGTATCAGGGGTCCCAGTCATTCCAACTGCACACGCCCTACACAATTCCAGAACCTTCACCAGCTTGAACATTACCTTGCTGACATGCAGGGTCCATGGATTCATGAAGTTGTCTCCATACCCGTACACGTCCATCCACTCGATATAATTTGAAACGAGATTCGTCCAACCAGGCAACATGTTTCCAGTCGTCAACAGTCCAATGTCTGCGTTGACAGGCCCAGGCAAAGCGTAAAGCTTTGTGTCGTGCGGTCATCAAGAGTACACGAGTGGGCCTTCGGCTCCGAAAGCCAATATCGATTCTCGTCAGTCGTCGTTGATCCCGTTCTTGCAGCATCGTTTTCTGGCCGCAGCGATGTCGGAGATTTGATATTTTACTGGATACCTGATATTCACGGTACACTCGTGAAATTTTTGTACGGGAAAATCCCCAGTTCATCGCTACTTCAGAGATGTTGTGTCCCATCGCTCGTGCGCCGACTATAACACCACGTTCAAACTCACTTAAATCTTGATAAGCTGCCGTTGTGGCAGCAGTAACCGATCTGACGACTGCGCCAGACACTTGTCTTATATAGGCGTTGCCGACCACAGGGCTGTATTCTGCCTGTTTACATATCTCTGTATTTGAAAGCGCATCCCTGTACGAGTTTCTTTGGGGCAAATGTGTAGACCTGAAGAATAAAGATGCAGAATGTTAGTAAAATCTGTTTACTTAAAAAGCTGTAAGAGTCTTCACATAAATTGGCACTGTTTTTCCTCGTATCTCCTGGTTACGCTTGCTCCTATAGCCTTTCAAATGTCCTAGCCATTCCTACTTGGCCCTTTAGCACCGTCTGTCAATTTCAGACTATGTACATCTACATACATACTCCGCAATCCACCATACGGTGCGTGGTGTAGGGTACCTCGTACCACAACTAGCATCTTCTCTCCCTGTTCCACTTCTAAACAGAACGAGGGAAAAATGACTGCCTATATGCCTCTGTACGAGCCCCAATCGCTCATATCTTTGTGGTTTTCCGCGAAATATAAGTTGGCGGCAGTAAAATTGTACAGCAGTCAGCCTCAAACGCTGGTTCTCTAAATTTCCTCAGTAGCGATTCACGAAAAGAACGCCTCCTTTTCTCTTGAGACTCCCGCCCGAGCTCCTGAAGCATTTCGATAACACTCGCGTGATGATCAAACCTACCAGTAACAAATCTAGCATCACGCCTCTGAATTGTTTCTATGTCCTTCCTCAGTCCGACCTGATAGGGATCCGAAACGCTCGAGCAATACTCAAGAATAGGTCGTATTAGTGTTTTATAAGCGGTCTCCTTCACAGATGAACCACATCTTCCCAAAATTCGACCAACGAACCGAAGACTACTATGCGCCTTCCCCACAACTGCCATTACATGCTTGTCCCACTTCATATCGCTCTGCAATGTTACGCCCAAATATTTAATCGACGTGACTGTCAAGCGGTACACTACTAATGGAGTATTCAAACGTTACATGATTCTTTTTCCTATTAATTTGCATTAATTTACATTTATCTATATTTAGAGTTAGCTGCCATTCTTTACACCAATCACAACTCCTGTCCAAGTCATCTTGTACCCTCCTACAGTCACTCAACTACGATACCTTCCCGTACACCATAGCATCATCAGCAAACAGCCGCACATTGCTATCCACCCTATCCAAAAGATCATTTATGCAGATAGAAAACAACAGCGGACCTACCACACTTCCCTGGGGCACTCCAGATGATACCCTCACTTCCGATGAACACTCACCATCGAGGACAACGTACTGGGTTCTATGTACCGAGCGAGGTAGCGCATTCGGAAGGACGACGGTTCAAGCCTGCGTCCGGCCATCCTGATTTAGGTTTTCTGTGATTTCCCTAAATCGCTTCAGGCAAATGCCGGGATGGTTCCTTTGAAAGGGTACGGCCGATTTCCTTCCCCATCCTTCCCTAATCAGAGCTGGGCTCCGTCTCTAATGACCTAGTTGTCGACGGGACGTTAAACACTAATCTCCTCCTCCTCCAGACGTACGTATTTCCTTTCGCCTGCTTTATGTGCTGCATTTGTATTTTCGCCGTTCGTCAGTTAAATAATTTACCGTTTTCAAACGACCGGCGCCTTTGAAATGCGTTTCGTGGTAAATTGAGATACTGGAGCCGTTACTGAAGACGAATGGGAAAATGAGACCCGTGTGGTTGCTCCGGAGTCGGAGAAGCGCCGCTGTGTCGGGCCAATGGCAGGAGGCGCCTGGTGTCTCCTGGGAGCGGCCCACGGCGACAGGTGGCTAACGACGCGCGGGATCGGCTTTCGCCGCAGGAAACTCTGGTATCGCGTATCCGCCCTTTGTGGTCTGCTCTGCTGCCGGTCCCGCACGCTCATCGGGCGACCGAACGCCGCCCTAGCATGCGACGCGTCAGGGACGTGCCAAGAACAGCCTCCGCCAATTATGACGATAGCCGACGTCCAACGACTGATCGAAATACCCGCAACGCTTCTCATCCCCTCCCCCCCCCCCCCCACACACACACACGCACAGTGTTACGCACACCCTGAAACCTCTGTATCGCCATGTTGCAGATCTGCATCACACCATTCAAATCTCCTGAAGTTTTTATTCTAGAATATTTGAGTATTAAATTCGCAGTGTTGCACTGCCGTCTTCCTTCGCAAGTTCTTAGAGCTCTCGCCAAATATCTCTGCTCACAGACATACAGGGTGTCCGAAAAGTCTTTCCCTGATTACATAAATTGGCTAGAAGTAAGATACAGATATGAAACTGGTGTCTAATTGTTTACAAACTATCAAAGTTTTTTTTTCACACACCAGTAAACTTCCACATGAGCACCCTTGGTAACACGTAGCAGATCCAGGCGATATTCAATTTCCGTCCACACGTTAGCCAACATCACTGGAGGGATCGATTCAACGACTGTGGTTATCCGTTGCCGCAGGGTTTCAAGATCTGGTACACGTGTTCGGTAGATCTCGTCCTTGACATAACCCCATAAAAAGAAGTCTAATGGGGTTATGTCAGGAGCGCGTGGAGGCCAAACCGTTGGCCCATCACGACCAATGCATCGCCCAGGAAAGGTCATATCGAGATAGGCACGGACGTCCAAACTCCAATGAGGCGGTGCACCGTCTTGCTGAAACAAGACATCGGGGTGATACTGAAGCAGCTGAGGAACAGCATACAGTTGCAACATGCCCAGATACACCGAACATTCACCTTTGGACTGCCTCTGGTGCACTCCATGACCTCGCCAGGGGGTTGTGAACCCCAAATGCGCACATTATGGCGATTCACGACTCCACTGACAAAAAACGTCTCTTCGTCGTAAAAAGGCAATTCGACTGAGATAACCATCATCGTCCTCAATACGTTATAGCATTTCGACCGCAAAGTCATATCGACGTGTACTGTCATTGGGCAACAAGGCCTGAACGATTTGCACTTTGCATGCACGAAACAATAAACGTTTGTGTAAAATGTCATGGAGAGAGCTTTTTGGCATCTGTAATTCACGTGAGGCCCTGCGCACCGATTTCTTCGGATTTACGCAGAGAAGACTGCTTTACAGCTTCCACCCTGTCTGCTGAGGTTCTTGGTCGACCAGACCTCGGAAGGTCAGCAACCGATCCTGTGTTATTGAACTTCTCATACCAGGCTTTAATGCTTTTGACATCAGGTGGATTCCTTTCAAATGTTGACTGGAAGTGTCTCTGCTCTGTGGTTGGTGATCGTGTCTCATGGTACCACAGGACATACTGTGCCTTCTCCTGATTGGTTAACATGGCGTCTTGGGCGCTACACCTCATCCACTACTAACGTACTACGAACCTAAAACAAAAAAAACTTTGATAGTTGTTAACAATTCGACACAAGTTTCATATTTGTATCTTACTTCTAGCCTGAGTTATCAATTTATGTAATCAGGGAAAGACTTCTCGGACACCCCGTACATTACTAGACCGGCAATATCGTATACAGTAACATTGATGTCACTGATTCCTTCACTAAAGAAGACCAAGTAAATATTTCAGAATGCGAATCAAGAACACCTGCCAACATGAGTAACGTTGAAGTAGACATCCTCGGAGTAGTGAAGCGACTTAAATCACTTAACCAAAAGCAAGATTTATACCAGTTAGGTTCCTTTCAGAGTATAGTGATATAATAGCTCCATACTTAAGTCATATACAACCGTTGGCTCGACGAAATATCCGCACCCAAAGATTGGAAAGATGGACAGTTCACACCAACATTTAAGAAAGGTAGTAGGAGTAATCCAATAAATTACAGGCCCGCATCATTAACGTTGGTATGTAGCAGGATTTTGGAACATATACTGTGTTCGAACATTATGAATTACCTCGTAGAAAACGCTCTATTGACACACAGTCAACACGGATTTAGAAAACATCGTTCTTGTGAAAGACATCTAGCTCTTTACTCGCACGAAGTGTTGAGTGCTATTGACTAGGGATTTCAAAATGATTCTGTATTTCTGGATTTCTGGAAGACTTTTGACACTGTACCACTCGAGCGGCATGTAGTGTTGGGTGCTTTTGGGATATCGTCTCAGTTATGTGACTGGACTCGTGATTTCCTGTCGGAGAGGTCACAGTTTGTAGTAATTGACGGAAAGTCATCGAGTAAAACAGAAGTGATTTCTGGCGTTCCACAAGGTACTGTTGTAGGCCCTTTGCTGTTTCTTATCTATATAAACTATTTGGGAGATAATCTGAGAACCCGTCTTGTTTGCTGACGACTCTGTCGTTTATCGTCTAGTAAAATCATCAGAAGATCCAAACAAATTGCAAAACAGATTTAGAAAGGAAATCTGTACGATGCGAAAATTGACAATCGACCCTAAGTAACGAAAAGTGTGAAGTCGTCGATATGGGTGCTGAAAGGAATCCGTTAAACTTCGGTTATACGATAACACAGTTAAATCTAAAGACCATAAATTCAACTAAATAACTAGGAATTACAATTATGGACAATTTAAATTGGAAAGAACATGGAGAAAATGTAATGGGAAAGGCAAACCAAAGACTGCGTTATATTGGCAGGACACAGTAACAGATCTACTAAAGAGACTGCTTATACTACGCTTGTTCGTCCTCTTTTAGAATACTGTTGCGTGGTGTGGGATCTTTATCAGATAGGATTGACGGAGTACATCGAAAAAGTTCAAAGAAGGGCAGCACGTTCTGTATTATCGCGAAATGGGGAGTGTGTGTCACGAAAATGATACAGGATTTGGGGTGGACATCATTAAAACGAAGGTGTTTTCGTTGCGGTGGAATATTCTCACGAAATTTCAATCACCAACTTTTTCCTCCAAGTGTAAAAATATTTTGTTTGCACCGATCTGTACAGGGAGAAACGATCGCCATAATAAAATGAGGGAAATCAGAGTTCGTATGGAAAGATATAGGTGTTCGTTTCCTCCGCGCGCTAAAAAATGGTTCAAATGGCTCTAAGCACTATGGGACCTAACAACTGAGGTTATAAGTCCCCTAAACTTAGAAGTACTTAAACCTAACTAACCTAAGGACATCACACACATCCATGCTCGAGGTAGATTTCGAACCTGCGACCGTAGCAGCCACGTGGTTCCGGACTGAAGCGCCTAGAACCGCTCGGCCACCGCGACCGGCCTCCGCGCGCTATACGAGATTCGAACAATAGATAATTATGAACGTGATTCGAGGAACCCTCTGCCAGGCTTTTAAATGTGATCTGCAGAGTATCCACGTAGATGTAGACTGAAGCCAGCAGTTTGGAATCTCAATATGGCGGCGAGCGCAAATAACGTGTAAAAAACTATTTACTGATAAAATAGTCAGGAGAAATGGGAATAAGCTGATACAACTACGTTACCTTTAGTATTTTTTACAAAATACATGTGTTTGGCTGTAATGTTTCGCACAGCAGACGAAAGATACGAGGAAAGAAACTTGTCTTAGTAAATGTAACCAGTTTTGTTCAACTCCGGCTTTTCTTCGAATAATATGCTCGTTATGAAAGTGCTCCTGTAAGTAGAACGTGCTATTTGTCATTCATTACAAGTGTCTTTATTCATTTAAGCGTTCTTAGGAAAACTGTAGTTTGCTTTAAACATGTGTATACGTAACTTGATGCTCTTCCCTTAACACAATTCTACATTGTATGTGTTAAACACAACTAGTACGCAAATAATTGTTCAGCTGCAGAAATTCTTGAAACCACCTCGTAAAGCTTAAAAACCCATTTCGTTTCAGAAAATCATGTTAGTATCACACACAAACTTCCTGGCACCGCCGTCTTTTCTCACCGAACATCAGGCTTCGGTAAAAGCTACACCTTTGCCAGTGTAGTTATGTCTGTCTGTGTCTGTGCTTGAGTATTCGTCAGTTGTTTTCCAAGGATACGTGTATCTGAAGTCAGCTCTCGCTGAAACGTGAAAAATCGGAGAGAAGTGCTACGTAATACTGACACACTATTTAACATATATTCTACCATTTTATACATTCTGTTAGATGTATTTGGAAATTATGCCTTTCCACATATATAGGACAAGTTACTTCTATATTTTAGAAATGCAACACTGCGTAATTACGTTTCTCAAAGACTATTTCAGCCATGATGCTCGTGAAGAGAGAACTGATTCATTTCAGTGGTGACAATGGCAGCTTCCTGTTACAGATCCTGCCTACGATGGATTGTTCAAAATAAGACCTCTGGCAAACAAGCTCAATAAAACATTTGCTTAAGTGTTCCTTGAGCAATATCAGACGGTTGATGGACATTTGTGCTAAACTAAATCTTAATAACAGTGTAGAACGGTACATGCCAAACAAGCGTCAGAAAAAAAACACTAAACGACCATCGGACGAACATTCCGCGACCAGCACCAATGGACAGCACGTAAAAAACTTGCCGTGAAACCCTCAACAATTTAAGCGTTATTTACTTCGCAAATAGACTTCAGTGTTCCATTTGCTGGTATTCAACAACGTGTCTAAAATCGTTTCGTGTTCGCAGTAACTGCTTTGAAATACCCCTCTCTAGATGCTGCGGCACTGCCTACGAATAGTCTGGTACCTACCGACGTCGTGCGTGCAAAAAGCAATTTATTTGTATTACCGTTGTGGTCCCCTTACACCTTCCTTCAGGTGTTGCGGATATATTGCGAACTGCAACATGCACCGGGACGTAATATCCCCAGACGTTGCAGTTTGAAAGTTCCTTTGCGAGGCGGTAAATGTTGTGAGCGCTGCAAAGTGGCGGTAGTTATTAGGAGAATGCATCGCGGAAATGAGTTACCGGAGGTGGTGACCGAAGGGTCAGTGGTAAGAGGTGTAGGTGGTGGGTACGGGGGAGGGGGAGAAGCGAGCGCTTACCTCGTTCCTGCCCGCCCCTCTCCGCCTGTCTGCTTGGAGGTGGGCAGAGGCATACAGGCATGCCGCTCGGTTTTGCTTGCCCGGCGGCCCAGACAAGCGGCTTATCCGTGCGGGCCGCCGGCTGTGCCCATTCTTCTCTGTAGGAGAGGCTTCCGGCAAAGTGCCTGTTTGTTCCAAAGCGTCAGTCCTCGGATATCCCGTAGCACCGCTCTCCCCTTTTGCACCTGACACTGCACACGAAACAATGTACAGCAGGACAGTCTGTGGGAACCACGCACTTTGCGCTACTACGGGCTGTCTTGGTTGGGCTTAGCGACCCGTAACATCGACGTCGTGTTTCCGACCGTAAAGATTTTAGCCGTGGGTTTTTCCTACCCTCAAAGGAACCTGTAACAGTGAGGAAGGCTCTACAGACCATATACAATTCATACAGGTTTAGGACTGGTTATGCACATAGTAAATACGCGTGTTTAAATATTTTTTCGTATTTTTACCCTTTTAATCGTCTGTTTTTCTTTCTACAACATTACCACAGTAAATGATTAAACTTCTCGTCTTATTTTATGAATTTTAATATTGCACTCATTTTTTTGTTAGATATCCAGGCAGTATAAACATCCCTGAGTCGTCATGTATTCTTACCAGCTGACAAACCTGGCACTGCCCGGGTAGTATTCAAATTTGCCAGTTTGCTATTAGAAACAAAAACTAAAAAAATTAACACTGGTATTAGAGTACGATAGAGAAAATTTCGTTTGCATTAACTTGTGAAAACACCACTCAAATTATGAAACAGTCGCACGAAGAAGTGTGCATAATGTACAAATGTACAAGTATAGTTTCCCAGACAGTTTCTGAGCGCAGCTGCTTTGCGTGTCTATAACGCGATTTTCTAAGCGTCTCTATGGCAAAACCTGTCGTAGCACTATGGACGGCTATTGTTTTCGTCTACAGCCGTTTGCGCTTCGCAGTTGAAAGCTCTCGAGATTGCTGCCAGGTGTCTGGGATTTGCTTAAGTTGACTCGACTGTAGGAGTGTCTTAACAGTAAATAATAAACGTATTAGGAATTCATGCATGCTGTGGCGTTTTTTCACGCATGTCAGTCTTTATCATGTCATATTTCCTGATGTATGCCATTTACAGTGTTATAATTTTGTAGGTACGTTCAGCGGCATATGTGGATCTTGTCTGCAAAATGAGTAGGGAATAGAGTTAGTAGGAAAGAAATAATAAATTTAGACGTCACGCATGTTGCGATTGTTTTTCACGTATCTCATTGTTTATGACGTCATACCTCCTGAACTATGGCAGGCAGGTGTTCTTACCCTCTCAGCAATTGTTGCCTGACAGTAAGGGAAATATGTACCAGGTGTGGTTATGAGATGTGCAAAACACACACACACACACACACACACACACACACACACACACACACACACATTTTATGATGTGTAACAATAACGCCTTTTAATCTTTTGTCAGTGTCTATGTATCTCTTTTGAAGAGGAAACCAATGGAATCTTATCGTGTTTCAAATACAGCTTTTACCATTTCCCCCTTGTGGTTTGTTGAGTTTATTTTTCTGTGCCAACCTTAGACAGCATTCGTGGCCCTGTGCCGCTCGTTATAAGCATTCCACACTTCAGTTGATATACTAGGGTTTACCATCGATTGGTTGACCAATATAGTCTGCGAATTTCATGATCATTCCTCCATAGTTTGTTAAACCTTCAGTATATTGAAGCGACGACATATCGTCCGTAATTGTCAGTTTTAAGAGGTTAAATTGTCGGAACACCTAAAAGAAAGCGAGTGCTGCAATTGCATTAGCTATGGCTTGCAAGCAACAGAAAAGAGTTAAAAAGAGAAAATTGGGCTGAGAATATTTGAAAGTAAAGGAACTACTGGTGACATGTTAATTTAGTGAGAAATCAGAACCACCGATCCGAAAAATCTCATAAACTATTTTCCGACGAGCAGCAAGGTATTAATTCTGATGTGAGATAAGTTAGAGAAACAAGATCCGTTAGTGAGAGAGGCTGTCGGTGTCGACGGGAGATGAGGAGTAACTTTGAGATTTCTGTTGACAGGCAATCTTTCAAATGCTAAAAAGTTTTGTTCTGTAATATCAGAATACATCAGCAAACATAGTTAGTAAAATTCTGTGGAAATCTCTGAAGCACTAATATCCGTCTGGAAATTATATGTTCAGGCCATCAACATAACTTTTTTTTTTACGTTTACGTATAATTTGGTGAAACAGACATGCATTTCGTAGATCTCTTACTGATACGTGACGTGTTCGAAGTGTTCTTCCAAACTGCTGTGTAATTCAACAACCTGTACTATATTTTCAAATTAATAAAGTAAACAATGTCAGAGAATCCTCCGTTGACCGTTCTAAAGTGCTACATTCCATGATTACTCTCGCGTTGCTCTATTAATATTGTTCAGTGTTGAAATCTGCTTGAAAAATTAAATCTAAGTTTCGATAAGCGCAAAGGCGAATTGAAAACATAAGCAGTGCACACTAAAGCCACGTGGCAGGTTCATGAAGCTCTGTAATCATCTGAATAGAGAATATTATAAAACCGTCAATACTTGACATCAGACGTTTAGTGTGTATCGACATTGCTGAGACTATTTTGAGAGCCATCAGTACTGCTCGTCAATATTTCTAGTATTGACAATACATCAGTACGCGCCCCCAGACTGTCAATTTATGTACGGTTTGGTAATATTATTGAAAGTGTGAGCCGCTCCCCCCCCCCCCCCCCCCCCGCCCCCTCCACTGCCACGTAGTCAGCTGAAGTGTGGAAAGACCCTACTTGTTGTGGCCTACTTACGACGCGTAAGTTATGGAAGTTAAAAGGCGTTTGCCTTCCTTGCACGAAGTCGCTTCCCCCACTATCGCCTAAGAGCTTCATAAACTGCCGCTATGTGCGTCTGCTCTCATTTTGCAAACGTTCTTTGAACAGCACTCGCTTTGGATCGTTTGTATGTATACGTGAGTAGTTAGCATCATGACCAAACAATGTGTGCTCAGTCTTCAAATAAATAAATAAATACATCATAAAGTGATAAAACGTTCTTAAACTGTCCGATGGGAATGACGTTCTAGCGTTCAAAGTTCGTTATGATCACTTCTTTTGTAGTAAAATAAGACAATACTGTTTGAAGTAGAGTACGGAATCGAAAAAGATTGTAACTGAGTGTGGACTAGGTAAGGTTCACATTACTGCAGAAAGGTTGTGACTCAAAGGTAGTTTTTTTTATTTCAGTATACAGTTATGATATTTGCTTTAGTCATTGAGTGTAAGTATCACTGTGAAAAGGAAATACAAGACTTATTTGTGCCTTTAGCGAGTTAAAGCTACTTGTGAGCTTAACTAAAATCCTACGTAAATACAACTGTATTTGTATTCGCGCGTAATCACTAAGTAATGACTGTTCTGCACAGTAGTACAACGTTTCGTTTTTGTATAAAGCCAGAAATGTTGCTCGAAAGGAATTCAAAATTGGTTTTACTCATGCTAGCCACTCGTGCTGACGAGACATCAGGAAAACCACTAAACGACCATCGCATGGAGATTCCGTGACGAACGCCAATAGGCAAGTGGCCGTGAACGTCTCAAAGAGTTTAAGCGATATTTTACGTTGCAGTCGCTGATATTGAAGACCACCAGCGTGTCTAGAATCGTTTCCTGACGTTTTCCTTGTTTAGCAGTTACTGCTTCGAAATATCCCTCAATTTGACGCGGCAGGTTAACATAGAACTTTTTATCGAAGGACTCCGTCGCAAAAAATTTAGGGATACAGAAGTTTGTATGTGGCCCACTCTTAAACTGCGGTTGATCCGACGTCCACGTACCACAAAGGTAGCTTATTTGCTGGTCTTGTTGGAAGCTTCGAGCGCTGACAACAAAAATACTCGCTTGACCCAGTACGGTACCCGTTCTCTGTTAGGCATTGTCCGATAACACACGTACGTCAAGCGTGTGAACGGACGCGCAGCATCCCTGCGTGACAGATAACAGCCGTAACGCGTCCACTTTTGAAGGTTCCAACCCGGCGTACTACTAGGAAACCATTGTCATCCGTTGTCCGCGTACTTTATGATTTAGGTAAGTTATGAAAAACCTTAATACAGGTCGCCAGATGGCGCTTTGAACAGCCATTTCCCCGTGAGAGTCTTAGTGACTTACCAACGGCGCTGTTGGTTGTACTGGAGAGTAGTAAGTAGTCTATGTGCCGACACAGGGTCTCACTCTCACCTATGTGTCACCACCCAACACATACATGTCACCAGAGCATCCATACGTCCACACACCTGTCGAAGGAGACGTGCATACGCGTGCGAAGGATCGGAAACACCTTTCCAATGTAAGCGGCCGAACCTGGCCTTCGGGGACCCCCACCCAGTCATGCCATAAGACTTTACTGTACTTTCACCGCTACGCCACCTCTCTCTTTACCAAAGAACAGATGTCTGTAGTGGCGACATTCAGTAGTACTCGCGTGTGAAACCCATATCTAATAAACAAAATTATTTTACCTGTATTTTATTATTCAGTTTCGGGTTACATAATTGGTACTATAATCGGTTCATTTTGGTACAGAGTCATCAGATTATTACTATTATTCTTTCTTTTCTCAGACGTTATGTCTGGTCAAAAATAAAAGTGACGCGGACCTTGATCAAGCGTGACTTCCTTTTAACTGTAAGGTATATGTTACATTGCATTTAGGAACTTTCGGGTTATTGAACATGTATCAATAATTACGGATTTCTGTAGTTGTATATATACGTTTGGATGTAGCTGTATTGCGTTGATGTACTGTTGGACATTGTGCGGTATGACTCCTGTAGTTGATAGTATAATCGGTATAATGTCAACTTTATCCTGATGCCACATGTCCTTGACTTCCTCAGCCAGTTGGATGATTTTTCAATTTTTTCTCCTGTTTTCTTCTGTATATTTGTTGTATTGGGTATGGATATAATAATAATAATAATAATAATAATAATAATAATTATTATTATTATTATTATTATTATTATTATTATTATTATTATTATTATTTCGTGTGGCTCAGTGGCCTACTACAAGTCATTGAACTGAATGTCACTTCCACGTCTTTTGTGTTCCTTATCTTGTCCAGCGAGAGACGAGGAGCTACAGTTCAACGTCGAATCCGAAATGTGTCGTTCCTGCCAGTTGTTAATTTTATTATAGGTGAAGGTTAGAGAAAGGCAGACTGAAAATTTCCGTGGTTCAACTGGGATTGGACCCAGCGACCTCTCAGTTTTCTGGCTCGTGCTTTACCAATAGACCATCAGGCCGGACTTCATCAGCTTGATCCTTCATTCGTAGCATACTAATTCGTGAAGCTGCAAGTGAACTACCAGGAGACGCCATTTCGTGGACCGTTCAGTTTTACTTCGAAATGCCAAGAAAATGGAATAGGGCTTCTAGAGATGACAGAACTACCATTTATTACGAAGTTCGAAAATATCTGTCACCGTTGAAAACTTGGTGCGGGAAGTTGTTTCAGAAGTTCAAGAAAACATACACTTCATAATTTTCATAATGACTTCTCACTCTGCTCTGCAGAGGAGTGCACCGACTTGAAAGTTTGTGTCCGGTTAAAACTGTGTGCCGTACGGGACTGGAACGTGGGACCTGGAATCTGGCTGTCGGTAATTACACTCTGAGAGTAAAATGAAATTTTCTTAGGGGTAAAAACAAAGGGTTCAGTTGTGTTTGTCAGTACACTAATTTATTTTGAAAAGATCATTGATATTATTAATATTTCGTAATGCTGTAGTACTGATTACATAAGTTACCAGTAATTATATTTTTTAAAACAAATTTCTGCAATAACGCATACTGTAACACAGTGTGATGGGGATTAAAACTTGTGAAATGACTGTATGGATATCTTATTCACATAGTTCTTGCATTACACATATACTTTAAAATTGAGACATGAATATCACATATGCTTAAATAGGACATGAAAATGCCTTTTTCGAGTTGAAGGTAGTTCCTGCAGTGAACTAGAAGGATCGTCATTATTCACTTAGCAGTGATAAAAGAACTATTGACAACACAATACAACAGTAACTAATTGTAAGTAAAGTTACAACACTACTGTAGGACCTAAATTATAATAATAATAATAATAATAATAATAATAATAATAATAAGTATTGTTATTAGTGAGAGTGGCCAGATACAAAGCATTGGTTGCCAGAAGGGCTTCCAGTTTCTGCCAGATTAGAAGGAAGGGGTCCAGCAATTGAGTCATTTATCAACAATAAGTGTAGTGCACGCATTTTAACTGGATTGATTTTGGATGAATAAAGTGTTGCTAGGTGTCTTGAATGGCAAAGAGTAAGATACCCATAACATCGGTAGCTAACTTCTTTTCTGAGGAGGAATTTTAGGTAGTACTCGTGAACACTGAGAATTGCTTCATCATCGTATAAAAACAGGCCGTTAGAAATAAGCAGTATAAATTGTCGCAATGCATCTTCAGTTTATTGTTTAATAAAATACATGCAAAAACAAAATATTATTTATCGTTCATCGTCTTAAATATAAAAAGTTCAAAGAAAATTATTTTTCTTTTAAAAATTTAGTTAAGCACTAATGTTGATGGTGGGAGGTGGGGGGAGGGGGGTTAATAGTTGGTGCCACTCGGAGGTAATGGTCTTAACAAGGGAGGAATCCGCTGCTCCAAGCCATGTCTCTGCAGTATCCTTTCTTCCAGGATTGCTAGTGCCGCAAGGTAATGCGGGATAATTTCTGTGAAGTTTGGAAGGTAGGAGACTATGTGAAACTTCCTGGCAGATTAAAACTGTGTTCGAACTAAGTGGTCCTCCAATAGAGCTAACCAACTCACGATCCATCCTCACAACTTTGTGCTTTCGCCAGTTCGCCATCTCCAATCTTCTGGTTGAAGTACAGCTGTAATGGCGAGTTGTGGGTCGTGATCGGGTAGCTCAGTTTGTAACCTCCCCCTCTCTTACCGACCTTAATGACAGTGAAAAATGAAACCGCGTGTACCTAATGGGAGTTTTGGAAAAGCAATCGTCACCGAAGTTAAGCTGTCGGTAAAGAGGGAGGAAAGGGTTACATCTAAATGAAAGGAAATGTGCTAATGAAACTGGTGGAAATTAATTTTGAAAAGGGGTAAAGTTAATAAAGAAAGTAAATGTGCAGCCGTTACGTTAACAATTAACTAGCGGTAATTAGGTATTTGAGATTTGGGGGAAATCACGGTCGCCAGTCCTAAGGACAATTACTATACTAACTGAAAAAGAAAGGTTATTACACATATAATTATCACTAGAAGCGTGGCAACTGAAGGTTGACACGTGTAGTGTGAAAACTGAAAGTTTGTCAGAAGTAATAAATTTCGCTACACCCTGACTTAATTTAGCAAAGAATTAATAAAACCGGAAAATCGAAAGTTAATTTAGTGACTGAAGTTAATAGTGAGCTTTCTTTCTGAAGCACATCGAAATTCAGTAAAATACGGTTAGTCTTGGACTACCTCAACAATCATTTCAAAAAACTACTTGAATCTACGCAATTTGGAAATAAGAGATTTAACTTTGAACTTGAATTAAATGATTCTGAACAATTAACAATAGTAAAATTTAGTACGTACCAAGCTGAGCTGCAGTCACAGGTAAGCTAAAATACGATAACAAAACTCGCACTCTTAATTTGTGCTTGTGTAATCTGAATATTGTAGCCAGCTAACTGAACTTTGAAATTAAAGCAGTGAAATAGAATTAGCTATATTACTTTAGTGCTGGCGTTTAAATTTCAACGACACTCGGGTTCATTTCGGAAAAGGAAGGGACCCTGCTTGGTAATGCAATTGGGACAATGAGCAACAAAGGTTCATGCTAAGTTGCTGTTATTATAGTTACGAAAATGGTACAGTTTGAAAAGCTGAGGTCTGCCATACAGTTCAAAAACTTTACTTGCTTCCAGTCTTCCTTGATGGTTGATTGAAGGTTTGAAGCCGTCGATCGAGGAGGTGGCGACAGTCACTCATTGTCGGCCGTCGCTGTTGCAGAAGCTGGATGTTGGCGCGCCTTCTTCTCGACACGGTCACCAGACGAAACGGGCTCTTGATGTGCGCTAGTTAATGTTTCCCGTCCGCGACACCATGTCAGAAACTATCATCGCAAGTCGAGCGCAATTACATGCTGCCAAACCCCGAAAGCGCGGCAACTCGCGGGAGCGTCACACAACACACCTCCTCCACTCGCTACTCCCGCCAGACTCCTTCTCTCAGCCCGCGCTCCACGCGGCAGAGTTAACACTACCAAAGATCCTACACACTTTTATTCTTCACACGACCTATCGACGTAATCGTTCGATAGCAGTTTTCCCTAGGCAAGACCCAGCGTAAAAATACAAATAATATTTACGAAACAAACCAATTATACATCGACATAAATGCATAAATATACAAATAGTAAAACAATTACAATATACAAAGAGACAGAAATGTCATATCTTGAGGTAACAAAGCAAGGAAAAAATAGTACAATAGATGGAAATAGGAGGATATGCATTTCCGGCGTTACAAGTTGTTACGAGCACTTGCTCGCGTAAGGCAAAGGTCCCGAATTCGAGTGTCGATCCGGCACACAGTTTCAATCTGCCAGGAAGTTTGACTTCATATTCTTATCTAATGAGGTTCCTCAAGTAGCAAGAAGAAATATTTAGGCCTTAAGGGCCACAACAGTAAAGTCAAAAGGGGTGGGTGGCGGTGGTTCGCGGATCATGCGGCAGCTTTTTGTGAGATGGAATCCAGAAGCTTGGAAAGTAGAAGACAGGTACTGACAGAAGTAAAGGTTTGAGCGCGGATACTCGGTTGTTTTTGGATAGCTCGTCGTTAAGAGCATTGCTCGCGAAAGGCAAGGTCCCGGTCCAGGACTCAGATTTAATCTACCTGGAAATTTCAGAACAGCGCGCACTCCGCTACGGAGTGAAAGATTTATTTGTTCGTTACGATAAGTGCCATCTAGCCTTCACCTCTCAGTGATGTGAAGATTCGCCAGGGTCGACACGTGCTTGGGATTTCAAGGTACACTCTAGATCCCCTTTCCCGGTTGGGTAGCTGGAGTAGATCAGGATACGAAAGTCGCCGAAATTGCGTCCAATTGAAGGAGCTGCACTGAGTCGTTGAATCACATGGAATTATTGTTACTGTATTATGTTGAAAAATAGTTTAAGGTATAGACTTTCATGTAAATATAAAATTGTTGAAACAAATGCAGGTACTTCCAAAATGCTACGTATCTCAAGTAACTTTTTCAAATCGTCTTCGCCACTGTTCTTGAACTGAAGTGCACGAAAACTTTCACGGCTGAATTGCATCTGCACTGGTGCGGTCTCTCGATACGTAGGTGATATCGTTGTTACTCAGCCTTTAAATAAACTATTAAAGGTGACACATTCACTCAGGCTAGGCAACGACACTTTACGCAATCACTTGTTGAAGAGCCGGTTTGTGAATTTTTTGTATGTCACTTGTGTCGATATTACTTACCGTAGTGTTGCTACTTGTTGAGAAAATATAGCACGATCGCAATGAACTATGGAACAACATCGCAGTAATTGATCAGTTGTCACCGTCCAGATACGCTAATGTACTAAGATTTCTTCCCTTCACGCTTCCTGTACTGAACTGAGAGAGGCCGGAAGTAGGGAAAACATAATGTACGTGATTTTTTCATCATTTTATCGACGACAGAGTGGGAAATATCAGTGAAGAACGACACTCCAACAGCCAAACTATTTTTGAAAGAATAATTTATTTTTCCGTAGATACATTCGGGCCTAGGAGTGTGCGCTGATTTAAAAATTTGTGGCAGATCAAAAATGTGTCAGATGACAACTGTTTTACGGTTCCTTGAGTAAGTAAAGTGGACAGACTTAGCATATAGTGCTTTTTCGGAAAACAGCAAACTCAGTCACAGAATAAAAAGGAATTTGTACCAGAAACCCTTGCTGCCGTCGGATGATGGGCCTAGCCCGGAAACTAATTACAGGGAAATAAATTACTCACTGGTCGCAGTTCTCTTCCTCACTGATATACTGTCTATGTACAGTAGAGCACTGCGTGAGCTGTGTTCTTACACTGACCACATTGGAAGAGCGTGGGACTTCCAAAATTGTTACACGTACAGCATTAGGTTTGTGGATACTTTGTTCAGTTTATCCCTTTCTTTGAACAAATATTAATCGTACTTGTATGAATGAAGAGACATTAGAAAGGTTTTTTTAACCGGCTTTCTGACATTGCGCACCAATTTTGCGCTGAATCTTACTATTTGTGGAAAATTTTGAGATAAGGCTTTCAGCTATCAATAGATGCCCAGCTTGATAACTGTATTTAACGAAGCTAACTTATTAATCACGAATAACAGACTCCCTTTTCATATTGTCTTATTACAAATACCATTTTATTTGTTTTAAAATAATTATTGACTGGATAATTTATATACAGCTTTGTCATATATAATAACCGTGACCACTGCGATAGCCCATTACCTCCGCTCCAATACCTTAAAGAAAATGAAAAACAAAAAGTACACGAAGATTACATTTTTACGTCAAATTTCATCTACACCGAGATATTGTAATGCTCTGTAAACAGTTTTGTTCAAAATTATGTGCATGGAAATGTATATACAAGGATGTATTATAAATTAATGATTATTATTTCACGTCGTTCGGTTCATTTTAAAGATGTTTTCTCTTTATTCTCAAAACTACCCTTATTCCAATGACTATACTTATTCCAAATACTGTCGTTGTTTATAAAAGTGCGTAAGTTTCACACAACTCCCCTGGTTAGTGATAAACCCTCAAAGTGGGACGGACAGGCTTGCTTATATGGAGGTAAAAAACAGAAGGCAGATGGCACTAGAGACCTAACGCTGTAAGTTGTTTTGAAGCCAGGTTGGGCTGGGCCTGCCGCCATCTTAAATAGCCCAAAACATTAGCGGACTACTGTTTACGATTGCTTCTTGTTCGTTATTTCTGTCGTGTGCACGCATCAGCTCTTTTAAATACTAATAATTACTGTGCTTACGTGAATAACATAGTGTCAGGAAGGTAATTTCGAATGTATTTCCGTTCTGGAATGCGTATTTGCTCTATTATACGACACGTTTGGTTTCAGCGTAACTTGTTTTTTCTTGATAAATTTCGAATGACCAGAAAGAGAAGGTTGAGATGTGAAAAGGATGCTTTCATAACCCACGTAACTCCACTGTTACTGTGTTTGTATCGATAGCAAATGAAGCTGGAACTCCGAAGCCAGTGCTTGTTACCTTGCTGATACTGCTTGTTCGTTACGTTTTAAGATTTCGGCACGTATGCACAACATGTTTAATTTAACGTTGGCAAAAAACGTGCGCACGAGTTCTTTGTTTGCGGATAAACGTAAGCAATGAGGTAAGAAGTGAGGCATGTTATCGTATCTGCCTGTCAACAAAGTGAACGATTATTGAAATGACAAACAGAACTGCAAGCGGAATATAGTTCTTGTTTTATTAGTTTGTCAGTGCGTTGACCTCACTGTAGTTTACACATATTCTCACTTTGAAATCTTACCTATGATCTAATATTTAATGCGTGGACAATACTAGCACTTTACAGGATAAAAAAGATGTAATTTTTTAAACATGTTCTAGCATTGTGCAATGCTGTTAATGTGATTAAGGGAATGGTCTCAAACTCTTAGACCCCGTAAAATGGACTATTTACTTTAACACGTATGTAAGTAAGTCTTTTTAGTAACGATAGCCTAACCAGTGTAACATGTAGGTCTACCTTTCCAGCAGTAGTCCGTTTGCTTTTTTTCCCGGAATATTTCATGTCAGTAATTCTGTCAGTTTCTGAGGAGTAAACAAACATACCACGATTGGAATGTACGTCTACTTTGATCATCTGCTTGATTTTACTTTTTCATTTCGAGGTTTTTAGGATATAGTAAGTCTGTACCATGTGTTGTGATGTACCAGTAGTTACTTAATTAGTTTAATGTTACATGTACCATTTGCACGATAAATCGTAATGATGTAGAACCAGTCATTTTATAGGAACATCGATCGTTTTTTCTGCATTTGCCTCCATGCTCATCATTTATTAGATTTTTGTTTTTAAATTAAAAAAAATGTTAAGTGAGTAATTCCTACCCATCACCGTTTAACGTTACAGCAATAGTCTTCTGAGGAGTGGGAGGAGTTGTCGAAGGGTAAAGTTTTCAGTTTAGTTGCAAACTTCACTTTTCTGTCAGGCATTTTATGTCACTGGGTAAGTAATCAAAACTTTCGGTTGCAGCATTGTGTACCCCTGTTTGTACCACAGAGAACCTTGTTGTGGCGAAATGAATGTCATTGTTTTCTACTGGTATTGTAATTATGTACATCATTATGCCTGTTGAAATGCAGTGTATTATTTGCAGCGAAATTCATGAGGGAATAATTTTACTGGGAAGCGAATACATAGGACTCACAACATTGCTTGAGCGGCACAACATAACAAATGAAATGTGATTCCTTCAAACTTCAGATTACGATCGGATCGATAAGTATACCCGTACACGACGCAAGCTGGCTCTCTCTCTCTCTCTCTCTCTCTCTCTCTCTCTCTTTTCTTTTTTTCATGAACCAACTACGTCTCCACACAACCAAAGCACCAGATATTATTTGGGGGAAGGCTATGGAAATCGATAGTTACTCTCAACGTTCGAATCGAAACTGGACATGGGCTCAGAGTGACGTCATAGTGAAGTATCGCCACAGTGAACGATGGGGATGTAAATGTGGAGAAGCTGATGTTTTTGGACTACATAAGATGGCTGACTTCGGCTTCAAGTTTGTGACGTAATGACGAACTCCCTTATACCTCCATGTTTGGTTACGCGAACTGAATAATTGCTACTTAAACGTTGTTGCATTTTAATATCTGCAATCGTTCATCCTCGGTTACTATGAATAAGCGAAACATCTTTGAGTAGAAACAAAATAAACCATCTTTTGCAAAAGACGGCATTTCTTTATCTCGATGATAAACGCAGTTAAACAACGTTGTTGTTTGAGAAACGTCTGTCTTGTTTTACTAGCACGAAATAGTAGTAGGTTTAAAGCTGCTCATACGCAAGAATTTCAGACTTCCTGAAGGCAAACCACTGTTTCATCCTAGTCGGAGTATTAATTGATGTGAATGTGTGCACAAAAACGCGACAGTCGCTATGTGATTTTTATTTAGCCTTGCAGAACCTGTTTCAAGGCAGTCCGGTTCTTCTTCAGATCTATCCGAAGACTAGCCGGATTGACGAAAAACTGGTTATGCAGCTATAAGTTTAAAGAAATAGCTTCATGGTTGGTGTGACTTTGTTCAACTGTTCCACATTGAAAATAGGTCACGGAATCTTACCATGGAAAATGAAAGAAATTTGAGTATTATTTATTATTATTCACGCGTGGACCCTACTGAACCACCAAATGTACAACATGGGATACTTTCAGTGTTTCGTTTTAACTTTCCTTTATGCCCGTACTTCCGTCATTCTCTCAGATTCGGCTCTGTTTCCGCTCGTCAGGCAAAGTTGTTACGGTGTTTCGTAGGTTTATTTGCTACTCTTGAATTTTCTGGCTAAAATTTATTACAAGTTGTGTGCTGTTCGTGCTTTCTTTACATTTTCTTTCACAGCACCTTTCCGTTTTACTATTTTAGTTTAAGCTTTCGTAGAATTGCACAACCTGTCATGTTAAATCTGATGGATTCTGTTCTTCCAATGCGCCCTAGAAATTTTAACCAACTCTTTTTCATATCATAGTACGTATCGGTATACTTTTCAGTTTCTATCTTTGCTGTTAACTTGTATGTTCCTCGTTCAGTATATTTTGGACTTAAAGTTTTCGTACTTATTTTTATCTCTTTTTGGGAATGTTCAATGTGTCTCTCTCTCTTTAAAATGAATGTTTCAGAACTATGAAGACACTCTGGTTTGGTGGCTGTATTGTCTCGCTTTCGTGAAGTTTGAGATGCATTTTCTGTTGTACATATATTTTCAAAGTCTGAAGGCTATAGACATTGTATGGAAACGAGTTGCGTAATTAATTTTAATTATTAGCATCCTAAATGTTTTCGCTTAAGTATATGAACTGAAACACTCTCGATTTTCTGCGCGACCGCTACGGTCGCAGGTTCGAATCCTGCCCCGGGCATGGATGTGTGTGATGTCCTTAGGCTAGTTAGGTTTAAGTAGTTCTAATTTCTAGGGGACTGATGACCTCAGATGTTAAGTCCCATATTGCTCAGAGCCTTTTGAACCATTTGAACTCTCTCGATTTTCCCGCATTTAATTTTTTTTAGAACTGTGGGTGTCAGGTCGTAGCCTAGGCATGTACTTTGCTTTTTGAAATGATATTTTGGAAGCCTGCTCTTCCTGCTGTCTCTCAAAGAATTTTCATTTGCTATTGTACTGTTTGAATGTCCTAGACGTAGGATCGCCAAGTCCCTTTCAAAACCTAATTAGTCTGTCGTAATACTCCTCCTTCCATATTTGATTGATTCGTCACACGTTCAGATTTCTGTTTTCGCCATTCTTCGAGTACGTTCTCCAAGACGCAGTTGAAGTTGGGAGAATAGCGCTTTGTCATTCCTGTTTGTTTTTTTTTTTGGTATATATTTATTTCAAAATAATCGGAAGGTCCTCACCTGAATTTGCCCTTAGGTGGTGTGTCATTTAATGTTTCCCTAATTATTGCAGTGGATCTGAGGTCGAAACGTGTTCTTTCAGAAATTGGAAGAGATTCACGCTCCACTGAATTATAAGCTTTTTAAAAAAAGTTGCAGAAGTACATACTTCTTTCTTACTACACATTTTTTGTTTGACAGTTTGTTTCAGAACCCGATGATCGTATATTTATTTAATTTTATTTATCTGTTTATGCGAATACTATTTGATTCCGGCAGGACAACCTACAAGTGGATGGCAATGTTGCAGAGGAAATAACCCTTAACGTTGACTATCAAGGGTTCGTCAGAACATCCGTGTTACGCTTTCTACGTGGGGGAAAAAATCTGCTCTCCAGAAATTGAGAAACTAATAAAGAAGTGCTCTTTCACGAATATCGCAGGGACGTGCAGCGTTTGACAGCACCGTGTTGCTTTTGGACGGCTTGTTATCGGGGCGTATTGCTTGGTAAATGAGACCTAAAACCGGCGACCGCCAGCGGTGGACGTTATCGCAAGGCGATATCGGAATTTCCGTGGTCTTGCCCGTATGGCGTGCGGGAAGTGTTGTCTGTCATTCCCGCAGAGCGGCGCCACCTGTCGCGCAACGTACGAATCAGTGAAGTGGCTTCCGGTGCGTCCGAGATCTGTGGGGATTTCTTAGCTCAACCAACCGCAGTCAAAATGGGGCCGTGAAAAAGAAAATGGAACTGTTTCTCTGTTGAAAGAGAAAAGGCAGTTATATAAACGTATTAGACTTTCGGAGAAGAAAGTTTGGAGGAGGATGTTATGCTATTTAAAACTTTGTCGCAATTTGAGGTTCCGCTGACGCGCACTTAGGCGATGCCACTCGACTTGGGAGGTTCCCATGTTGGTACCGGAGAAAACTTTTCATTGCCTGTATATAGCTAGCTATAAGAGGAGAGCTGTTGGCGTAAATTCCCTGTCACCAGACACTGCGCTACGTCCTGAGTAATTTCAGACCTTTCCGCCTTGTCTCATGGAGTGAGCATTTGTGACACTGCTGATTGTAATTCGTCCGTTAGTCGGAGAGACTAAGCTGGGCTTCCGCCTTGGTGCTGTTCTATAGTAGTAAGCTGTGCACAAAAACCGTCTCATTTATCTGAACACTAACAGCGCTAACATTCAAGTCTCTCCTGTCTTCTACAACATGACTTTATAAAAGTTTTTCTTTGTGCTACCACAGACGTTAATACTTTTTATGATGTACGAGGGTGGTTTGGTAAGTTTGGTAAATTTCCATGAAAGAACGGAACATTTTTATTGCGCCTTCGTGGGTAGTAAGTTTGATTAGGCCGAGGATCGTGTAAAGAATTTTAACAATGTACAACGTACAGTTCATTGTTGACACCTGTCTGAATTAGTGTTTCACCTGCAATCAAAAATGGGGGAAACGAGATTTTCGGTCTATTATTAAACATTTTCATTTGAAGGATTGGACTGCAGCACAAATGAAAACAGAACTGGATGAAGTGCACGCGGACTCATCATCATTGAAGACCTTTTAGTTTTGGATTAATGAATCTAGCCCTGAGCTGGCGCGCTAGCATATGAGGTGCGATACCCGCAAATAACATTGTTTTGTACTGTTCCATTGTTATTTTACAATTGCGAGCTGGTACAGTAGTAAGTTTAGTTGCCATACATCCAAGTGAGCAGCAGTAATATAAACAGCAAGCTTGGTGAGAAAAAATTTGCGATCGGTGCAAGAAAATGACCCAGATTCCGAGCTAGCAGCACAATCCAACAATGAGGCAGTTATCTACAAGATAATTAGTAATCAAATGAGCGGCTGGCACGGATCTGATGCAACTGCACCGTTTAATGGTTGAGTGAGTCATTAGTGTGGGGTAACACAGTGATACAACTAAAGGTTTATTTAATTATTGTTTCATTCAACTAAGAGTAAACTATAATTTTGTTCACACATGTCCATTATAATTATCCGGCCTGTTATGCCGTGGTCGGTTGATGAATTCTGTGTCAATTCCCAGCGTTTGGTCCCCGTCTGCGGAGGACATCTTCAAGGGGGTCTGTAGCTCGATGGAAGGTCCAACACACCCACTGGCTCGCTACTGGGTGTGTCGGACCTTCCGTCGAGCTACAGACCCCCTTTGAAGGTGTCCTCCGCAGACGGGGACGAAACGTTGGGAATTGACACAGAACTCATCAACCGACCACGGCATAACAGCCCGGATAATTAAAATGGACATGGCATTTCCGGCCGTGAAAGTCCACATTTTTGTTCACACATGTTAGACTGGTAATATAAAGACAACTATTTTTGTAGAAAGTGCGCCGAGCGGCCGCTCGTGTCGTAAAAAACGGCGCGTCTGCTCGACGGTTAAATGTGGTCGGAGAAGCACCAAAGATGTAGCGCGGTCTGGCAGTCCAGTTGAGGTCACTACAAAAGCAGACATTGACGAACTCCACAATACGGTGATGCAAGACCGCCGAATAAAATTCCGTGAGACTGCTGAGACTGTAGGCATCTCAAGTGAGCAGATGCATAATATCTTGCACAGAGAAGGTGTGTGCGAAGTTGGTGCCGCGATTGCCCACAGTTGGCCAAAACAGCATCCGGCACTACATTTCAACACAACGCCTGGCGAAGTCTAATTGCAGTCCGCAAGACTTTTGCACCAATTTGTGACTGTTGATGAAATCTGAATTCGTTACACACCAGAGTCGAAATGCCAGTGAAACATTGGATAGAGGCTGGTGAAAGTGCACTGAAGAAGGCAATGACCATTTTGTTAGCTGATACGCAGGCTGTTGTCTTTTAGGATTCCCGAGGAATAATCCTGCTAGATTACTTGGAAAAAGGCAGAACCGTAACTGGACCCAATTATGCTCCATTGTTGCATCGTTTGGAACTTGGCCGAAAAAGACCAAGGTTGGCACGGAAAAACGTACTCTTTCACCAGGATAATGCACCTCCCACAAATCAACAATAATAGTAGCGAAAGTCCATGAAATGGACTTTTAATTGGTTGCTCAACCTCCCTTATTCACCAGAAATGGCCCAAGAGACTTCTTCCTATTCTCTAATTGGAAACTTTGGCTTGCTAGGAAGAAATTTTCGTCAAATCAGGAAGTGGTAGTTGCAACGAAGGAGTATTTTGCAGAATTTGAGAGAAACTATTTTTACGATGGGATGAGAAATGTGGGGGATCAGTGGAGCAAGTGTATATCCCTCGAAGGAGATATTTCGAGGAATAAAGTCAGTTGTTTACGAAATAGAATTTTTTCGTGCTTTTTTAGCAGACTTACCAAACCACCCAGGTATACGTGAAATACCGCGTGCGCTGCATTTAAAAAATACTTCCTCCACTAGCTGTTACATTCAGCGGACATCTTCAGCTGAGCTGAAGTATCACGTAACAGCCACGTACAGTATTATTAAAAAGAGATAAAGAGAAAGTGATGTATACGCTTTCCTTTTCCCCACTTCCCAGTTATATTTCAGTTGTCCGTATTAGAAAATATTAGCATATTTGTAGGTGATTTTAACGTACCTACTGTGCGTCTCTGTTATCCTTCTTTGTTGTACATTTAAGGAGACAACTGTTTTGCTACGTGCACTGCCTGACAAACAAAGCAGTCAGAAGGCATGGTCGGATGTTAATGTTATACACAGCATCTGCAAGTGTGTAAATGGTTATAGAGTTGCAATTCTGTCACAGGTAGAACGACCACCAGGGTGCATTCTGCTGTTCCTGTTGTTACCAGACCTAGTAGGATATACCGATTGTTCCGGGAGGAATTGCCAGTATTCAGGGATATGACAGGAACGGTCATTTGAAGCAAAACACTACCTGTGGACATATGCTTTCCGAGATGAACACATCTGTTAACATTGTGTGTTTTATTGAGTAACTGTAAAAACGCAACCTCTAGCGACACAACTTGTCGCAATACAGGTTAAACAGTATTAAATTTCCATTTCCAACAAAAAAGATTCTATTCATTTTTCGTCTAGGACTAACAGTTATAGATGAATTGAAGTCCGTGTTTGTAACTTTACGTCCGTTTCGCGGTGATGTGCGCTTAAGACTTGCTCCTAGATGGCCAAATTAAGATGTTCCCAGAAACGTGTGTTAAATGATCTACCAGTCTGGCAGATACATCTCATTAGACAGTCACCTCTCTGGATACTATAAACACCTAGAAGCATCAAATTTATAAGCTGTGCCCGTATTTATAACCAAATGGAGGTGGCCTGCTGTTGCCTTCCTCCGACCGGTTACGAAGTGTGAGGTTTGTATCTATGTCGTGTGCGTGTGGACGTTTGCACAGTGTACGTTGTTGGGTGTACGTTGTTACGGATGAAATCTGGTGCCGTCAGACTGTCAACTCCTCTTGAATAGCAGCAAGGCGGCCGCCTACCTTGGCGTCCCCATCCGACGGACGGGGGTCACCATCAGCCGTGTTACGTACCTTTACTTCACGAGACACCGCTGAGGCGTTTGGAATGTAATCGAGGACACTGGCGCAGAGACTGGTGATCAACAATTTGAAGCCATAATCTCTCTTCCCCTTGCTGGCCGAATAGTGGCAGTGAAAATTTCGCCAACCTCCAGGATTCGAACCGGCGTACCTCCGAGTCGAGTGGCACTGCACTGGAATGTGTTAAGTTTTCAGTATTGGTAACAGTATTTCAGACTTCTTATCGCCGTTATGCTGAAAATTGTCATTTAAAGTTTTCGTTTTTGGTTTTACGTAAATTTTGACAACTCTGGAATGTAGAATCAGTTACATAGTCACGAGGGAAAGCATACGGTTGAAGTAGAAATTTTTTCAGTGTAGCGGGATAGAACGTTATTATAATGAACAGAAAAATAACTTTTTCCGATATGCCATAGGTTGCTTCGGGTGATAATTAGCCGTTTCACTGTGGTCATTGGAAATAATGTTCCCTTTTCCTTCGCCTGTGATAATCTGTTGGTGCTTCAAATAAATTACTCAGTATGTTCAGGGCAGTGTGATCTTTCCAAATTCGATGAGCAGTAATTAACTTGTCCTTTCACTCAGCAGGTACTTGTTGCGGCTGAACGTCGGAAATTGGAAGTCACTGAGTACATAAGAAAGAAACAACTGTTGTCCGTATGCTGCGTTAATTACTTTCCTTAACGATAGACTCATTATGTGATACTGATAAATTTCATTTCATAGCAGGACCCCTTTAGTTGTAATCCGCGGCAGGCTTACAGCATAGCGGTACGTCGACGATCTTCAACGCCCCGTTTTGTTGTCCTCCACGTCAAGCCATCCTGGTCTTACATTTCAGAACGATAATGCACGTCCGCGCACGGCGTGAGTTACTGCTCGTCTCTTGGTTGCCAAACCGTACCTTGGCCAACAAAATTGCCGGATCTCTCCTAATTGTGAACGTTCGGACATTATGTGCAGTACCTTTCAACGAACTTGGGATTCTGACATTCTAACGCGCCAATTGGACAGGATTTAGCACGATATCCCTCAAGAAGACATCTTAACTGTATCAATGCGAAGCCGAATAACTGCTTGCGTAATGGGCAGAGTTGGACCAACGAGTTATTGACTTTCACAATTTGTGAATAAATCATCCAACTTTTCTGAAATTGTAATCATTTGTTTGTACACGTTACTGATTTCAGTCCCATTCGAATAATTCCATCGTGGTGCGTTATTTTGTTTTGTTTTGTTTTGGTGTGTATTTCATTCTCTCCCTGAGTTTGTGTTTTATCTCGCCTCTAATATTTCTTTACCGGTTCGAAAGAACCTCCTTTCGATGGATAGCATTTCCGAACCTCCCCTTTTCGTGCCATGAATTCCGCTTCCATATAGCAAAACTGCGGTAGTCATAGTTTTGCGGACCGTTAATCTCGTTCCCTTCCTCGTTTTGAGTTTTGGACAGTTAAAAATACCTGACTGAAGTAACAATGTTTGTTTTTTATTTTGACAGTTACATTTCACTGTAGTTTACTATTTCCTGGAACATAAGACGTCTTGGTCCATGGTTTGGATCTTACTAGCTTCAAGCTATTTATTTGTAGATATTGCCCGTCAACATGCTGATTAGCTGTAGTGTACATATTACGCTTTTAAATGGTCTACAGTTCTTCATATAATCCTGTTGTAAACTCATATCGTAGTCTCGTCCTTTTTGAATTTTATTGGCAGATCCAGATTTCAGATAGAAACTAGCCATTCTCAATGCACTATCATTTTTTATCAATGCATGTAATGCCTGTTTGTCGGGCTTCATCCACAGTTCAATGAACTGATAGTGTATTGAGAATGGCTGGTTTCTAGCTAAAATCTGGATCTGCCCATAAAATTTAAAAAGGACGGCTGTTAGCTGAAATCTATTATTCACAAGTCAATATAACAGTCGCTGCGTGCAACAACCTTCTCAATGGAAGGTAACCTGATGAAATGTTATTCTGTTCAGTTATCTCAATATGCTGTTTTGGACAGTAAAGGCCACTTGTTCTCTATAATTGAGCATATCTTTTTTATTTTAAGAGAAATTACTTTCCCGTATTACGGGCTTTGGGGACTGTGTGGCCAGAAGGTTCCCCAGAACACCCTGTCTTCTACGGGCAGTACCTGAACTGTAGACATACACGACATTTAGACTACACAGAAACGGACATACATATATACGCAGCAATAAGAGACCAAGAACATTGGGCACAACTAAACGCATTGCCAAACAGTATTTCAAAATTAGCACATGAAGAGTACTTGCGGGCACGAAATAACAGACATGCCTGTATGCAACGTAACAGCAATTTCCAGAGGGTGGACAGCGACATTCGCAGTGACAGCGAAAACTGACACTGAGTAGGAACAGGAGGAGGAAGACGAGATACAACAGTAAATAAGCGTAAGGTGCTGGCGGTCCAGCCAAGAAAGCACTAACTGTTGCACACGGATGAGCACGTACAGATAATACGTAGGATTAGCAGTACTATTTCTCTGCTACCAACCAAACTTTTTCGTTGTGATTGGCGGTCAACAGATCGAAGAAACCATTCCGAAGTATTCAGTCAGTCACAATAGGTGATGACACTAACATATCTGCTCTCTATCGTATCTTCTTTTTATATTCTTAAAGCAACAAAATTTTGTCTTTCAGCCGTGAATTATAGATAAAATAAATAAGTGCTAACACATCATGCAATGCAGATATCCACGGCGAGGTATAACGTCGTTCGTGATGTTCGCTTTTTGGGCATTAGGGCGTGCGCCTAACAAAGGGGGATTAAATTGGACGATTTGTGCGCCAACCCTTCGTCACTACGAGCGCCGTAACACAACTCGGCGAGAATCCGCCATCTCAGGCAGCGGTCCGGTGACGTCACGAACCGATCGTTGCGTGGATACATAACAAACAATTCGACTTGTTGAGCTTGTCTGAGACTTTGTAGCCTCTGATGATATCTGCAGCATTAGGAGACGAAACGTTGGGGATGGAAATATTCCGTGGCCCGCAGCCTAATGCTTACAGGAGTAAAATCGTCGAAAGTTCTAAAACATGTTGGACTGGCGAAAAGTCGGCAGTGAAAGGCATATGCTTTTTGACTTTTCAAGTCTGACATACTGGTTATTACTTATCCTTTTGTCTTACTATGCAGTATTCTTTTCCCTGGCCTCATTCCGTATATTCAGGGGGTCGGCATGTTACCTGTCGGATTTGGCTATGTTGGCGGTAGAGAGTGGCCGGATTCCTTCCCCCTCCACCCTCTCCCCCCACTCTCTCCCCCCCACTCTCTCCCCCCCACTCTCTCCCTCTCCCCCCGCAACGTAACTTGCGTATCGCAAACTATCTGTGTCTAATGTTATCTCAAGTGAAAGTGTGAGAAGTTCCCTTACATGTTTGCGAAATGTGTAACCGAGGCAGGACTTGGATACCAACCCGATATTCACCTAGTCAGATGTGGGAAACCGCCTAAAAAACATCCACGACCGGACGCCCCTCCTGAATCCGAAAGTGGCGTGCTAGAGCTCTGCTGTCCAGACGGGCCCTATTATACAGTAGCTTTTCATTATTATTTTTGATCAAGTGTTTTTTCAGTGCAGCTCAGTTTCACTCGTTCTCAGTATGTCAAGTCAAAACATTTTCGTAGCCTTGTGTGACAGACTCAATCTCCATGTAGGGTAAGTCTGGGATAGCTGGACCACTGGGTGAGACGGACCAGTGGCGTATTTCACAAATGCACCGCTGGAGAGCAGCTGCCACTGCTTGCGAGAGAACTCTGTCAACGAACGTGGCTTAAAACGTTAGTCATTTTGATGTTCCGGAGAAAAGCCAATTCTCTTTTCTGTTAGGCCTATATGTTTTATCGTGTAGTTGCACAATATCAGTATTAAGGCTTAGCTTGCACAGTATTGATGTAGTTTCTTTTTACTGCGAGCTCGCCAAAATGTGTAGGCACGAAAGCAACCTAAAATGGCCACGGATTTCACCACCTCCAGATATAAGTCGGCGTGGTCCATCTGTCTTAGACAGTAGGTCAATGGACCAGTGTTGTTTGTTTTTATGTGAGAGAGATGGAGCACAATTAAATTTAGACTCAAGGGATGTGGAACAATGTCACTGAAGATGGACGCAGTCTCAGGCTACGCTTGTTTGTCGGAAGATGTTTCTGTGCCAACAAACGGAAGAGCGTAATCTCTCACACACGCCAACCAGCCGCTTCCAAGCTCATCAAAAGACTTAGTGATTCCAAGTACATCGAAAGAGCAGAGTTATGAGCACAAGTCAGATTCCTACACTGACAAAACTTCAGACTCCACTCGTACTAAACCTTCAATTTCCAACATTACCGCCTCAAAACTGACTACTTCTAAGCCAAAACGGACAAAATTTTGCAAGAAATGTCACTTATTCCTTCTATTAAGGAAGGCAGCAAGTGCATACGAAGGGCTAAACTCGGCGGAAGATATTGAAACTGTTAAGTAGAGGGAGTATAAGAAAAAGGAAACAGAAAAGGCACAAAAAGATTATCAACGTGAAATACTGGTGTAGAGAGAAAAAGACTAAAGTAGCTAAAACCGGAAAATACTGCAAATAGCCCACAGTGTTCACCGGATACAGACATTGTAGAGGATTAAAAAAAATAACTTTGATGAGTGGGATGAAGATGAATGTGTTGGGTATGATGAAATCTATTACGGAACTAATAAATATGATTGGATGGAGTGTGTTCTCCGTTCACGATGGCCAGATGAACGTTGTTCGACATTAGGTAATAAATGGAATAACTGTGGAGAGAGGAATACAGTCTAATGCTACAACGAAACCAGCAACTGACTAGAAAAGCCAATGCTCAGTCAAGATTTATAATAAACTGATAAAATTGTTTTGGGCTAAAAAAATCCAGAAGTACAATTTTGTCTTCATTACAACATATTCCAAATAAAAGTATGATATTTTAATTGATTCTTTTCTTGATGCATAGCCATTTTTACGAGGGTCGTTCGATAAGTAAATCCCCCCCCCCTTTTTTTTTTCTCTCTGTACATAGACAAACGTGCTTGTTGATGCTTCACGTTTGAAGTTTGTCCTGGGCGCCGGTGAAGTTTTGAACCATTCTGGTAGCTAGCAGAGCCGAGGTACAGCGTCAAAATGGCGTCTACATACGACTCAACGTTACAAGCAGCGAGCTGTTATTGAATTCTTGTGTGCAGAAAGAGAAACAGTGGTTAACATCTATAAACGTTTGTATGCACTGTATGTCGATGCTGCAACTGATAGTACAGTTGGGCGATGGGTAAAGAAAATTACAGCCTCAGGAAATGCAGAAACAAGAGCTCCCTGATCAGCCATGCTCGGGACGTCCTGTCACAGCCACTGCTGAATCGTGCGGATGCCATTATTCCTGCCGACCGGCACATCACAACTCGACAATTGGCTCTGCAGTGGTCAGTGAGCATTGGAAGTGAGTCTTCAATCATCAAGACTCTCGGATATTCAAAGAGATGCTCACGATGGCTCCCACGAATGCACACAGAGGACCACAAGATTCAAATAAAGGCCATTTCATCTGAATTGTTGGAGCGTTTTGAGACCGACGGAGAGTCCTTTCTGTCACGGATCGTTACGGGGGACGAAAGCTGAGCGTACCCCTTTGCGCCGGAAACAAAAAAGCAGTCCATGGAGTGGCATCATCCTCATTCACCACAAAAGAAGAGATTCAAGACAACCCCATCTGCCGGAAAAGTCATGGTGACAGTTTTCTGGGATTGTGTTGGCGTCATTCTCGTGGATGTTATGCCAAGAAGGTCAACCATAATTCAGAGGCATGCGGGAAGACTGAATAAACTCAAGAACCGTTTTCGACTTGTTCGGTCGGACAAGAATCTAGCAGAAATCTTGTTCCAATAAGATAATGCACGCCCACACGTAAGTCTGAAAACCCGGGAACACATCTCCAAATTGGGCTGGACATCATCAACCCTACAGTCCAGACCTGGCACCGTTGGACTTTCATCTGTTTGGGCCGCTTAAAGATTCTCTACGGGGAACACACTTAAGATGACGAGAGTCAGTCACGCAGTGAAAACATGGCTACGCCTACAGGACAAGAGCTTTTACCAACAGAGAATACATGCTCTTCCACAACGTTGACGTACGGCCATAGAACGTGATGGGAGACTACGTAGAAAATAGGACAGGGACAAGACATGTTGACGTATATTGTCATCAAATACGCACTTGACAATAAGAATGTTCTGAGAAAAAAATATGAGGCATTACTTATTCAACGACCCTCGTATATGGTCCATCTCTCCCAGTACGTAGGTGTACGGGTGAAATGGACCACTCATATCTTCATTTTATCATGTATTGTACTTTAAGTGTCAGTGTCTCAGTAATGTATTTAAGTTTATATGCCACTATATATTAATATGCTGCCAGAAGTAAAGCAAAGTTTAAACATACACAAATTTTATGTTGAAGAAAAAAGTGGTCCAACTCTCCTTGACTTACTCTACGGCATTATCTGTATGATTTGCGAAACCATCCCGTGGATTTTGACGTCCTCGCAATGTGTTACGAATAAAGTCAAATCGTAATGAATATGAACCCAGCAAGAAGAAGATTCGCGAATTCTTTGTGGAATTTACCTCTCCACGAGAGAAGCGACGAAGTGTGACACTACAGAACAGACAAATTAGCTGTGTGAGAGGTGACGGATTAGAACTGCATAACCGTGCAGCAGAGCACCTCTGGACGATTGGTCTTCGGCTGGCCGTTAACGTAACATACAACGGAGAACACGGTGCACCGTGAACGCCAACACGGACAAGTTGCGGAATTCTAACTTGGGCGACTGGACGGCTTCGGTGTCCGACATCCCGTGAAATTGCAACCCGTACGGGACTTAATATTACTGCGCCGATGGCTGGGTGGAGCGCGTGGGCCGCACAAAACCAGACGAGTGGACCACGAAATGTGACGTCAGCGCGATGTGACCGACAGCTCATCTGCATGGCGGTGACGGGCCGTGTAGAAGTTCGTATCGACTGAGGGCACAGTGTTCTAGCGCCGCCGTTGGCTGAGCACTGATATTACGTTGCACAGTACTGCGTACACCCAGCACAACACAAAAGACGTCCCCAGATTACAATGAGCTCGTGGGAGATACAACGACGTGCACACAAGTAAGTCTTTCACGACGAGTATCACTCCAGTTTGGAATGCACCCACAGCGAACGTCATCTGCCAGTGTATTTTATCGAGCACTTTGCTGGCCTTGTAACCTGGTGTCGCTTTTCAGTGTTTCGCGAATTACACCATACGTCAAAGAAATTCCGACTGATTTTGTTCGTAGCGTACAGCCGACGTAAGCGCAACGGCTAACTGTCTGCGACGACGAGTATCCTTGAGCGGACTTTTTCTTATGCAATCTTGAATGCGCTCCACGCCTTGAAGGAGCATACTGGTGCGGCCTTTTGATTTGACCTCAAACAGTCAGTGTCTTGAAACTGCCTGTGACTGTGTATAGTGCTTTGAATGACGTAATCTCGACGAAAATCACGCCACAAAGGTGTAACAATTGCACCTGCTAAAAGGGAGAACACAAAACGCATTTTGTTGCTCTGTTGTTGCAGTGGCGGTTCCACGCATATTGGGTATGAGTTAATTAGTTACATGTTACAGATATCATTTGATCGATTCTTTTATCGAGATGGTGTGGAGCTAGTCAGTTTACAAATGTGTCTGAATTCCTAAGGGACCAAACTGCTGAGGTCATCGGTTCCTAGACTTAACACACTACTTAAACTAACTTATGCTAAGGACCACACACACACCCGTGCCCGCGGGAGAACTCGAACCTCCGGCGGAGGGTTCGCGCAATCCGTGACATGGCGCCTCAAACCGCGCGGCAATAGGTTTACAGGATATGTGTCCGTGATGAGTGTTAACATCTATGAATACATTATTTTAGTCCTACTCATGCATCTATACTTAAAAACACACATGAAGGATGTAGCTGCACCATATTTGTACCTTCATACATGTAGGAGACTGTGTTGTGAAATCGGATGAATGTTTTCGAACTACCCCGTATTTCTTCCGTAGGCGAAGTTCGTTACCAGGTACACCTTTTTGTTAACATCCAAGAGCTTTCATCATCATGCTTGCTCATATCTCTCGAGTGTGGAGAACAAAAACTGCGAAAATTTGTACATCTGACAAATGTTCTAGTCTAGACTGTCGCTTGTAAGAGATACGTTCTAAACAGGTTTCTTTCAATGCCTCGTCGTTTGGAGCTCATTTCTTTCAAACATCTGTTGTTGAATTTGTTCGTGGTCATTCATAACTCCCTGACACATTAAAATTGTGTGACGGATCAGGACTCGAACCCGGGACCTTCGCGTTTCGCGGGCAAGTGCTCTTCCAACTTAGCTTCACAAGCACCACTCAACCCGTCCGCACAGCTTCAGTTCCGTTAGTACCTCGTCTCCCACCTTCCAACCTTCAAGGAAGCTCTCCCGGATATCTTTCGGGACCAGCACTCCCTTACGAAAGACTATTAGAGACGTGGCTTAGCCACAGCCTGGGGTATTCTTTTGCAGAATGAAACTTCGGTTAAAGATGAGGTACTGGCTGAAGTGAAGCTGTGAGAACAGGTCGTGAGTCGTGTTCAGCCGTTAGAGTAATTGCAAAGGGCCCAGGCTCGACTCTCATTCCGACACAGTTTTATCTGTCAGGAAGCCATGAATTCATAATTGGCCTACATTCCAATTTTTTCTGATAAGTTATTCGGCGTGCAACACTTTAAATCAGCATATCAGCATGGGTACCGAAAACGTCAGTTGACTGATTGTTGAAAACTATTCACCAGGCTCGGTCATTTGTTTTAGTGTGGGATTAATAGAGGAGGTAGGCTTGGTCCAAAGGACAGCGGCAGAATAACATAAATCGAAATGTCTAGTTCCGAGATTTATCTAGCAACTGAAAACTGTTTGGAAGTCTTTATCGAAACTGAGGTATATGCACTCCTTTAATCTTAGGATAATTTGAAAGAAAAGGTAGATGATGACGACTCATTTCGATAACTCGTTCAACCTGTATGAGGTGTATCTCCGTGGAGACTGCCTTTGTGTGTGAATATTGCAGATTCAAGCAACTTCCACACGACGACACCAACCGAACGAGAATCGAGAAAAGCGGTACATATGTATTGCACCTGACTTATAAACTGGGAAGAAAGCAAGCAGATGTCTGTGCCTGCATGCATATTTGTCGGTTTATGTGGCAACTGTAGTAGGTTAAGTAGAGATTTTACAGTTTACGTGTGTTTCGTAGCACGTTCTTCGCACCGTCGGCATTTAATGTATCTGCAGGAGTAACCAGTCCAGACAACATATTATAAATGCTGTCGCGGCTCTTAAGTGTAACACTGATTACATTGCTTGGTGCTGTATTTCAGCTAGCGATCGCTAACTGTAGTGCAGACAGCAAAGTTCGCTGCTGCTAATAGTCAAACGCTCAGTACTACCCTTCTAATTACTGTCGCGAGAATAGTTGTTAACTCTGAGTGAACAGGAAGGAGTATTCGTTTCCATTCGAGCGTAGTGAGGTTCCATTAGGGCGTGTACACACTACAGCGGTGTCCGGCCACTCCACAGAAATCAATTACAAGTGGGCAGCAGCGTCAACTGGCCCCTTCGCCGCCTAGCCTGTCCTTCGCGCGCGCACAGCGGACATGGGAAGCACATTTCTAACTATACTCCGAGCACCATAAGAGTAAACCTCATGTAAACATTGCACTACGTATTCTTCCGCGTTTGTTGGAACTTCATTGGATTTCGTCTCACGTGGAGCGGAAGCCAAACTGTCTAGAGTACACTAAAGTACCATAATGAGGATACGTATTTATGCAGTGCGTTAAGCTAACATAACAGAAAGCAATATAGCTTACGCTTCTTAGATGGACGGACGGAAAGCGTAATATGCTCCCGATCTTAGCTATTTGTAATTGAAAACAAGAATGATGAAAATTCCTGACATAAACAAGGGTAATTTTTACGCATGAGCAATATGTGGCGTAAAAGCGCACTGCTGGGATTTCACAATGTAGTTAAATATTGAAGCCACTGAAGGTACTACAGTCGGTTGTCTGGTAACGTCTTAACCCATTAAGTCCCAAATTTTTTTAAAACTGGATTTTTTATTCCTAAATTATAATTTACATAGTGTATGAACCACAATAAGTACAAAAATAGCCAAAGAATATTTATACATGCTGATATAATGGCCGTCCTCAAAATAGGACGCTGTTATCTAACAGTACCATATAGCATACTAAACTGTATTCAAGTCTTAACTATTTATTTCTTGTGAAATTGTACAAAACACTTCACACACAGTATTACACGGCATTTAACACAATATGTTTTTGGTTTCCCGTTGCATTTGGCTCTTACACGTCTTCTTTGCGTGCTTCTTTTGTCAATCATATGACCAATTCCATCAAACCTGATGTCTGGTATCACTCTCAACTGACTTGATGGGTATTCCATTGGACGTCCGATATACGGTTTTCCAGTGTCCAATTTCAGGAATATAATTGTAACAGTACGTCTGAAATCCAGTAAATCCAGTGCATTTTTCCCATGTACTAGTCTGTAGAAGAACCAGGCATTTACGAGGGCCATTTTCAGCTTACGTGTAAATAGGACCCAGTACTATTTTTTCCCTCTAATTACCGTCGCTTATTTTCCAACTAACCAGTCATGGTGGTCAACACCTGTCATGTACGCGTTATGCGACTTCAAAACGGCAGGTTGTTGCACTTGTGTCTTCTTACTTGCTTCTCTACTGTACCGCGTAGCTGCTCCCAACGGTTCAACTTTGTCAAAATTTGTACCAATTGTAACGCATCTGCTGTCGTCCCATCGAACAAATAAGACTTCACCATTCCTGTCGAACTAGTAGTTATAGTTTCCTCGAACTGCCTTTTTCAGTTCGTTGATGCTCAGTAGTGGACAGTCACCAACTCGATTCTCTCTGACAGTCCCAGTTGCTCGAAAACCCAAATTTCTCAGATAAATCAGAAGATCTCTGCTAGTGAAGAAATTGTCAAAGTACACACAATTATTCTCGGGTTTCTCAATGCAGTCCAGCATGTTTAGGACTACTCTTGATCCCAATAGTAGGTCATCCCTTGCAGTATCTTCTGGATCCTTTCCACAGTATAAATCAAATTTGAAACAGTAGCCACTTGCTCCACAAAGAGACCACATCTTATAGCCAAATCTAATAGGCCCACCTCGGATAAACTGTTTCAGCCTACTTCATCCATAGTATTTGACCATCATTTCCTCAAATATTCCAAATTTTTGATAAGATTCATTTATCATTTTCAAGAGAGGTCTAATTTTGAATCTGCGATTGTGTTTGTTTTCATTGACTAAGTCATTATCTTGAAAATGAAACAATGTTTTCAACTTCTGATATTTATTTCTTGACATAGCTGTCTTTATAATTGGTATACCAACATCATCTTCATACCAGTATAGCTTCTCAGCAGGGAGCTTATGGTAGCCAGCAAAAAGAAGAAATCCGACAAAAACCTTCACTTCTTCAACTGTGAGGATAAAATCCTGCGTATTCTTCATATTTACTGCATATCTCACAGTTTCTTTCAATATGAACTCGTATATTTTTCGTTCATTAGTTCCAAACATCTCCTTCGGAGTCAAGGAAGAAAGTTGTTCCTTCAGTTCCTCTCTCTTTGTGCTGATGTCACGCTCACTAGTTTGAGACAGCTTTGTATAAACTGGAGGTGTCTTTTTTCAATTGCTTTTCTCATCAGTAAGACGTCTCTTCTTCTATTTACTTCTGGAAACTTGGGATGTTCTTGGCAGTGAAGTTTTACATACAGTTTCTTCGGTAATCTCTGATGCAACATAATGTAATTCAATAGGCCCTGGCACATCTGAGACTTCCATGGTTCCAGTAACATTATCTGGACCTTCTTCTTCGTCGGTCATACAGTCTACTTCAGGAGGACATACGGGTATATCAATATGGTCCTGATCATCTGACACCGCATTATAGAATGCGTCACTGTTTATTATTTCTTTTATTTCTTCGTTAGTGAGGTATCTATCTCGTCTGAAGGCCATTATAATCTATATAAAATGAAATTAAATAAAATGTAATAAAACAAAGTGAAATGAAAGAATAATACATTAGCACAAACTACAGAAAAGGGAATGTGTAAATGCCCCTGTCCATCTGGAACTGTATTATTTACTAATGGGTAACATATTCCTAAATATATTTACATAATACGCTGTAAATTTCAAAGTAACTTCATATCCTGTAATATATATATAAAAAAGAGGGGCCGCTACTTACCTCAGCAACAAAATCTGGTAAAGGTTCCACGTTCTAAAAAGAAGATACATCAGCAGTAGCAGAGTTACACATTCGAACGTGAGCAATACAAATAACTGAAATGATAACACCAACTCCCAGTGTCCTATTTCGAGTACACCAAATTTTATAACAATGGAAAGCAATGAATATAACTCCAATTGAGCTAACAATGCAAGTAGATTAAAAGACACATTGTTGACAATAATAATCATAAAAAGATCTTTGCCACATATTCCAAATATTACGAAAAGTGTGCCTCAGTATTCAATAATCAATTTATGGTAGGATTTATTGCTTTTAATTTCCTGTAAGCATACATTTGTTATAAAAAGCATCAACAAATGATGTAGAACAGTAATAGTTGCAAATTAATAATTTATTGTGTGTTTATAAATAAATATGTGCTCTGTCCTCAGAATAGGACACTGGTACTTAGTGGGTTAACTACTTCCATATCGGACTCCGAGGAATACATTTCAGAACTGCTGCGTTGGTAACAAGGCGGTCAGCAGCGTAATCCCAAGCCACCAAGAAGTCCACATTTTCTCTTCTTCTTTTATGACGTGCTGTTCTGCATTTCGACAGTGACTGGTCACGAAGCTTCTTGCATTAGTTCCAGTACGTTTGGCAGCTTAAGTGTCTTGTCACTTCTCGCAACAAATCCCTTAATTGGCTCCAGATCAATTCTATTGCGCTCAGATTGCAGTGTTAAGAGGACGACTGTAAAAATGTAGCATTTGTACGGTGTGCTCGACGCTATGAAGCGTCATCACTATGGCTCGTATGAGATCTCAGCTGTCCTACAAAAAATGGGCATATCAAAGAGTATTTGATTTTTCATTTTTCTCCAAAAAATTTGTGTAATGTTTTCTTAACTTCAACAATCTTTTATAAAATATCGGTAATTGAGAATGTGTATTTGCAATGAACAAAATTTTACGTGCGACATGTAATTAGAAACTAGAAGACGTACATTTTTCTTGAAAAATGATGGTCAAATATGAGTTAATTACCATATTACGCCACGCGTATAATGAAAATATCCTCTCTTATTTTTAGTACATACTGTTTCTAGAAAAACGTCAAAGCTGATGTTTTCTCTGTAATCTTGTGTAAAACATTAACAACTTACTTCTCCCCATTAACGGTGTTCCGCGCTCGCGTTTCACTGTGAAGTAGGAAACAGTGTCATCCATTTTCACCGTACGTACGAACAGCGAAACAATCATAGCACAAGCAGCGTTTACAGAGAATGCGACACTACACCAAACTTTAATAAAAATTAAGTAGCTAAAGTATGATTAATAAACACGTTGATCGCTGTTAATACATGAGAATGTCTTACAGGTCCATTTGCAGATATCTAATACACACTGAATAGCTAAAGAAACTGGTACGCCTACCTAATACCGTGTAGGGCTCCCGCGAGGACGCAGTTGTGCCGCAATACGACGTGGCATGCACTCGACTAATGTCTGAAGTAGTGCTGGAGGAAATTGACACCATTAATCATGCAGGGCTCTTCATAAATCCGTAAGGATACGGCGGGTTGGAGAGCCCTTCTGAACAGCATGTTGCAAGGCGTCCCAAATATTCTCAATAATGTTCATGTCGGGGGAGTTTGGTGGCCAGCGGAAGTGTTTAAACTCAGGAGAGTGTTCCTGGAGCCACTCTGTAGCAGTTTAGGACGTTTGGGGTGTCGCATTCTCGTCGTATCTAGACGTATCAGGGGTCTCATATCACTCCAACTGCACACACCATTACACAGCCTCCACCAGCTTTGAACAGTCCTTTGCTGACATGCAGGGTCAATGGATTCATGAGGTTGTCTCCATACCAGTACACGTCCATCCGCTCGATACAGTTTGAAACGAGACATGTTTCCAGTCGTCAACAGCGCAATGTCGGTGTTGACGGGTCCAGGCGAGGCATAAAGCTTTGTGTCGTGCAGCCATCAAGTATACACGAGAGAGCCTTCGGCTCAGCATTGAAATCTGCAGCAATTTGCGGAAGGGTTGCACTTCTATCACGTTGAACGATGCTCTTCAGTCGTCGTTGGTCCAGGATATTCACGGTACTCATGAAATGATCGTACTGGAAAATCCCCACTTCATCACTACCTCTGAGATGCTGTGTCCCATTGCTCGTGCACCGACCATAACACCACCTTCAAACTCACTTAAATCTTGATAACCTGCCATTGTAGCAGCAGTAATCGATCTAACAACTGCGCCAGATATTTGTTGTCCTATATAGGCGTTGCCGACCGCAGCGCCGCATTCTGCCTGTTTACATATGTCCTTATTTGAATAAGCGTGCCTATACCAGTTTCTTTGGCGCTTCAGTGTGTAAGTTGGACCTACTTCCAAGAGCGCAACAGCACCGGTGTATGAGAGTTGCGGCTCCTTAAAAATGGCGTTTGTGTTGGTTTATATGAGGTTTATTCTGATAATGAACGAAGTAAAGCGCATGTGCAGCACTCGCAAATAGAGTTTATCTTCTTTCTGTGTGAATAACATACGTGGCATACGTACTATCTGAAACGACCCTGTAAGTACCTGAAACTGGAATGCGCCGCACGCCATAAAAGAAAGGTCCACAGTGACTCTGTGGACAAATCAATGGGGCCGTGGCCTTGGTTTGCGTAAGGGTTGTACTTTGTTTTGCTGGAAAAATGATGAATGTGGCAGTAGAGCAAAGAATTGTCGTGAAGTTTCATATTAAGTTTCGAAAAACCGCTACTGAAACCTATTTTTTACTAAAAGAAATGTAGGGCGAAGACTGTTTACCACTACGCGAGATTTTACACGGTTCCAGCGTTTCCAAGATTGCCGAGAAGACGATGACGTCTAATGGCCGGGACATCAAAAAAGAATGAAAACATCGGAAAAGCCGGTAATTTGATTCGATCTGACTGTCGGATGAGTATTTCATCAATTGATGAAACTGTAGGAATTGACAAAGAATGCGAAAGGCAAATTTTACGTAACTAGTTATATTAAACTTTATATTAAAAGTATATGCGAAAGTGGCGCTGAAAATTCTCACGATAGATCAGAGACGGGTGAAAATGTTTTACTGACACTTAGAAATTACCTTAATTTCTTAGAAAGAGGGATAACATGTGACGAATCTTGATTTTTCATCTATGATTCAGAAACTTAGCGCCAGCGGTGCATTGGAGGGTTCCAGTTTCACCGAGAGCGAACTCGCCTGACCTAGCACCATGGGACTTTTATCTATTCCCCAAGGTCAAATCTACCGTAAAAGGAACAAGATTTCATTCCGTCAAAACAGTGAAAGAAAAACGCGGCTTGCGTCATCAAGGAGCTCACAGAGAAAAGAATTACAGCAACGTCTGCATCAGTGGAAAAAGCGTCTGGAGCGTTTTATTGATACATGAGGGGAGCACATTGAGAGTGGCAATAAATAAATATGTATGTTTTTGAAATAAAATGTTTTTTAGCAGTAGTCCCGATAGTCTACTGTTCCTTGGTGTTATAAAAAAATTGAACCTGTAAGTGATTGGAAGCAAAAGGTGCGACCATTTATCACATGTATTGATACTCGCAAATTCACTCATAGAAATCTGTAGATGAACTATCTATTTCATACTCAAGTTTTTACGGAACTCATAGAGCGCGAGTCCTACTTCCACTTGTCCGCCTTTTTATTCCTCCCTCATGATGTACTGTCCTAGGCAGTCAGCCACGTTTCGTCAGTTCCTCTTAACTCTCGCCTTCATGTAGCGTATGTTGTCCATACATTGTGTCCGAAAAGTCTCCGATAAACCATGTGTATCTGTGTGCATTGCAGTTTGTGTGTTGTGAAGGAAATGTTAATGTTGTGTAATCTGAAAATGTTTGCAAGTCTTCGCTTTTAACCCTCTTTTGATTGATGTAAACTCATGAATTTGAAAGTGTTAAGTTGTGATATACTTGTTACTGTGCTCTGTGTGCCATACAATGAAATTACTAACAAAAACGTTAGCAAATGCACTAACAAAATAATCTAACCATTTTGTTGTTGTGATCTTCAGTCCAGCGACTAGTTTGATGCAGCTCTATCCTGTGCAAGCTTCATCTCCGAGTAACTACTACATACAACCTACATCCTTCTGAATCTGTATAGTTTATTCATGCCTTGGTCCCGGACTAAGATTTTTACCCTCGGCGCTTCCCTACAATACTAAATTGATAATAGCTTGATGCTTCAGACGTGTCCTACCTACCGATCCCTTCTTCTAGTCAAGTTGTGCCACAAATTTCTCTTCTCCCTAATACTGTTCAGTACCACCTCATTACTTACGTGATCTACCCCTGTAATCTTTAGCATTTTTCTGTAGCACTACATTTCAAAAGCTTCTATTCTTTTCTTGTCTAAACTATATTTCAAAAGCTTCTATTCTTTTCTTGTCTAAACTATTTATCGTCCACGTTTCACTTCTATACATGGCTATATTCCATACAAGTACTTTCAGAAACGACTTCCTGACAAATCTATACTCGATGTTAGCAAATTTCTCTTCTTGAGAGACGCTTTCCTTGCCATTGCCAGTCTACATTTTATATCTTCTCTACTTCGACCATCATCAGTTATTTTGCTCCCCAAATAGCAATACTCATTTACTTCTTCCAGTGTCTCATTTCCTAATCTAATTCCCTCAACATCACCTGATTTAATTCGACTACATTCCATTATCCTCATTTTGCTTTCGTTGATGTTCGTCTTATATCCTCCTTTCAAGACACTGTCCATTCCGTTCAACTGCTCTTCTAGTTCCTTTGCTGCCCCTGACAGAATTACAATGTCTTCGGCAAACGTCAAAGTTTTTATTTCTTCTCCATGCATTTTAATTCCTACTACTACTTGCTCAATCTACAGATTGAATAATATCCAGGATAGGCTACAACCCTGCCTCACTCCCTTCCCAACCACTGCTTCTCTTTCGTGCCCCTCGACTCTTATAACTGCCATCTGGTTTCTGTACAAATTGTAAATAGCCTATTGCTCCCTGTATTTGACTCCTGCCACCTTCAGAATTTGAAAGAGAGTATTCCTGTCAACATTGTCAAAAGCTTTCTCTATGTCTACAAATGCTAGAAACTTAAGAATGCAAACTGATCTTCGCCGAGGTCGGTTTCTACCAGTTTTTCCATTCTGACATGCTTATCCATAAGTACACGCTACAACGTATTTATCTTCCGGAACAGGTGTCTTTTTCGACGCACAACCTCTCCGGCACACACTACGAAGGAAACTGCTCTTACTTTATATCAATTACAATGCAAAAGTAACTGTACCTGGTGTTGACAGCATGTTACGAAACGCATCGTGCTAGGAAAATATTAGTCACAAGTGACTGTTGCAGTATATATTTCACTGAAATGTTAGAACCTAGCCGCAGCCCTCAAATAACATCCGTATAACATGGACTAATTTAAGTATGTCTTTCTTTAATTTTCTTATGGTTCTTCGGTAAGGAACCGGAGAGGACACTATTTAAAAGAAAGTGAGCCTGTCCACTTATCCTGTTATTCACATGTATAATGGGGTCGGTAGATTCAGAGTGTTACAAGCAGAATGAAACAGTCGCACGCATTTCTCGTTCTCTAAAACTCGGAGGGCTACTCTGTCCAAATATATGCGCGTATTTTTCTGCCTCGAGGGCACGTTGCGGAATTGGGGCAGAGGGTTTAGTGGACACACCAACGGCCCTTTCTGAATTGCAGATTTCGTGTCCGCCCGTGGGAAGCGCAGCCGCTCAGTATACCTTTCGTTTCCAGTCCACGACTGATGACGCAGCTGCCGATGTTCAAAGAGCTTCAGCACCACGGTCGCACGTACGAGCTTCATTTGCGACTGCTTCGAGAAAAGTCTGCACCGGACCGTTCTAAATCTGCTTCACTGTGCCCATATGGTGAAGATGTGGACGGGAGTCACGTCATCTTCGTTTGGTTAAAGTGGCTTGAACACACAAATGTCTTTTGCGGGATACGATAAAAAAAAGTAGACTGTCGACTGTAGACTTCCGTAACGCACTTATTATCAAAGACCTATAGTGTATACATGCTATTGTTCAAGTTTGTAGTCAGCTCTGTAATACACTTTTAATAGTGCAGATTAAACACTGTTGTGTCAAACTGATAACTGTATTGGGGTAATTCCATGAAACGTTTGTTAAGACTCGTGGAGATTAATAAGGGGAGATTTGGCGTTACTGATTTGACGCTGTGCAGTTCTTTGAAGACGGCGTCACCATGTTAGTAGCCCCTAAACATTAGCAGACTGCTGTCTACAATTTTTTCTTGTTCTCAATTGTTTTGAATAGTAAATATTACTGTGCTTTCATGAATAACACAGTACCAGGGAGGCAATTTCAGACGCTCTTCTGGTCTTAGAGGCATATTTGATCCAGTAATACGATGCATTCGGTCTTATTAATGGAAGTTTCTTTTTGTTACACTTTCGAAAAAAAGTGTAACCGAAGTGTGTGATTTGAAAAGTCTGATTTCGTAATCGAGCACTTCTCTTAACCTTAGAACATTAAAGGGGAAAATGTTACAATGCTACTAAACCATCGTAAAGTTTACTACGCTATATTTTATTGCAAGGAAGTCATATTTGTAGGTTAAGCAGTAGCTAATTAAAATTATTACATCATCAGTGGTATGTTACATACGAAATTAGTACAAAATGTCCTGTTTCATACCCTACGGCAATCGCGAATTTTACGAAGGTTTAGTAATCGAGGGTTAAAACGAAATGACGAAATTGATGTTCCGTCCATGTCCTCTTCCCGAAAATGCTGAGAACATACTTTGCTATGTCTGCACGGTTTCCAATATTTCCTTCTCAAATCGTTCATCCAGAGCGCTCTTCGAGCTGTATTAATAGGATATCTAAAGTCAAATTACAGAAATAAAACCACTACAGTAAAAGTCACCAGCACAACGAAAATTCATGTATGTAAAAGAAAATATCGCTTAAACGAATCCAGTTACGAATGAAATGTGATTCCTTTGCACTTTAAACTATAATGAGAACGACTGGAACACCTGTAAATGACGCAAGCTTGGAATTTTTCAAGACACTCCCACTAGAAGCTATTTTTTGGCGCTACTAACACGGAGGACGTCGTCTTCAAGTTTGTGACCTCATGACATCTCGTACTATACCTCCATGATAAGACTTACTGTTCCTTTTTTTTGTTGGCAAATCAACACAGGAGGCATCACTCTTTTATTGTTCATATTCAGGTCTTTATCCTAGATGTTAATACTTCGTCAGTTCTACGAAATGTTCCTTAATCATGGAATGACCCTCAGTCGATTCCATCGCAGTATTAGTTTACAGTGTAATACCGTTGACTATATAAGACCTTCTCATTGGTAACGAGTTAAAAAAAGGCTTAAATATAAATGAATACAAGTTGGTTCCTCCCCAGCTCTACCCCTCCCCTCTCCCACTCCCCCTCCCCCTACTACCACGAATAGCTAAGAGGCTCGTTTCTAAATTGCTGGATTTTATCACATCGCGTTCCGTTCAGCAACACAGCTTGGTATTTTCGTGTTTTGCTGCTGCTTATGCTGCTAAGAGTAAGCGCATTTAGAAAATCGAGTGAATGCCAAATGGGGGAAAATGCGTGCCTCTCCCTCCTTCCCTCCCTCCCCTAGCCGTGGACCCGATGCGACGAATGAGGTGTGACGCAGGCTGGCGCTCTTCGCACTTAAGCTTATTGGATCCTGTGACGCACCAGTCGCATGCCCGCCTGTTTCCCACTACCATCCTCTAGGGACACTGCATCCAAAACCTGACTGTTCAGTGCAGACACTAGGCGGCTAACAGATCAGCTCTCGAAATATTACATGTTACACGAGAATCAGTTCTGATTTGCAGTACCACTCGTACTCGTCTTCACCGATTTTGTTCAGATTCATTATTTATGCAGGAACTGGCCAGAAATGAAAGTTACAAAAGTGGGAGTTGCAGACAGCCAAGTCTTTAGAGAAAATAGTATCTTTGGCGTGGGTCATTAAGGTTGGGGTAGTTTCCAGGCAGCGGAAATAGACGGAACGGTGATCAGTGCGTCTTTGTGTGTGTGTGTGTGTGTGTGTGTGTGTGTGTGTGTGTGTGCGTGCGTGTGTGCGCCCTCCACCTCTTCCTCCCCCCCTCCCCCATTTTCCCAGATCCTTTTCTTCGTCCATTCTTTTCCGTCCTCTATCACATCTCTCTGACCTTGAGCTTCGTTTATTGTAATTGCAATCAAGACTATGATTGGGAACTGAAGTAGCGTGAAATGAATCGGCAGATCGGTTGCAATCGTTGGTAACGGGGTATGAATGACACCTTTCCAGCCGCTGAATCGGTGGGGGTAGTGGCTTCAATAACAACATTTTGCATAGTTTTGCTCTGTGTGTGGGCAGGATTACATAGTTCCGGACGATTTCGCTTCCGTAGTAGTATGTAGGTAGTAATCGCAACTTTCCTTGTTTTCTGTAAAACCGAAGGCGAAGGAAGAAAACAAAGCTGTACGTTGATGTGATGTCTATATAATAGTCGTTTGAAAGTGTAAGGAGAAAGAAAATATATGGGAGAAACAATTTAAAAAAAAAGAGATCGAAACTGCACAAAAAAATGTAGCCCATCTCTCCCCTAACGTCTGTTTGAGTATCGACTAGAAATTTGAAGTAAATCTATCAAGTACTTTCCGAGTTTTTGGTGACAATGTGAAACGACGAATTGTCTATTATACAATAGTACAGGCTGAGTCAAACAATAGAACAGGCGGAGTCAAAAAGGAGTTTACAACGGTGGCATCAAATAGATTCGGTTGATTGCAAACAACCTCAAGTTTGGTTCACGTAGTGCATCAGTACCCCATTCCGTCACCAGGAACGCCAGCGTAGTGAGAAAAAAAATCTAACATTCATGATTCTGGAGAAATATTTCAGCAGATTTTAAAGATGTTGAAGCGTTGATCTAGCAATGCTTTCTTTGTTTGTTATGTCTACTTGCAGTCGCCTTGTCTTTCGTAGATCAAATAATAATTAAAGCTTGCTTAGCTTGTTTGAAGCAGTGCGCACTGTTAGATTTTTTCCTAACACGAAAGTTATACAGAACAATGTCTTCTGTAATCCTGAAACCCCGCCTTGCTTCTATCTTAGTCTGCTTCTTTGTGCTAGTAACATGCGACTGGGTTAATTTTTCCTCGTGGTCGCATTGTGCGTGTATTACCTCTTTTATAAGCAGAGTTAGTATTATTTGGTTTTACGTATTGAATAAATGAGTTGCACACCGAGTACGTGACATGCTCTGTCAGATGCGAAAATATGTAAAATTTTACATGAAAGTAGCCATTGTCAGACGAAATGGCTATTGATTTGGCCAGAATAACCGCTAACTCGAGAATGTCCAAATAGAGGACTTGTCTTCGGGTACCGACACACAGTCTGAGCGTGAAGAGATCGAGGCACAGCAACCGAGCATTCTGACAGCGATTCTGAAGTTGCGTCTGCAGTAGCCCCAACTGCTGCAAATCATGGTACGTACCATGGAAGGGATGGAAAACGAAATTTTTCAAGAGTAAACCCCCTCCAGCAAGAACTGCTCATCAAAATCTTGTTTTACAATTTCCGGGTGCAAAGGGGAAAACAAGAAATTCGAAAACAGTTTTGAACAGTTTGAAACTATTTTTTTTCAGACATTGTAATTGACTATACTGGGCAGTACTCAAACGAAGAATTATTAGACAGAATGCCAGCAACTTACAGAGTGCTGGAGACTGCCTTCAGATAGATGCTGAAGAATTATCGGCGTTCCTTTGTGTTAATACGTACCTCACAGAAGAGAAAGTCACAAGAATGTGGATCTCACTAAGTCCGGTAAAACGGGAATCAAATTTACCGTAGTTGCTCGTTTACTGTGATTATGTCGAAGCGCCTGAAGGGGATATGCTACGAATGTAATGCAGAACTGTTCATAACGATTGCACATGGAAATATTTTCAGTTTAGCAATACACATGTTTTCTTTAATGGTCATACGTATTTCTAATTTGTTGGTGATGATGAAGAAGAAAATTACTTGATACATGTATCTTTGTATGCAGCTTGCAGCTAAAAAACGTTCAAGTTATCTTTGTTAGAAAAAAGCTAACACTGGAATTACTGTGTGACGACAATAAGCGGGAGGTATCGCAGGCTAAAATGGCTACTTTCACTAGTGCGCAGTGTGCTCGCGGTGTGTTTCGGTTTCATGAACTTTATAATCTCACAGATTGAAGATGACCGAGATGGACGGTTTACTACCAGGAGGACGGTGCACCACCTCATTTATTCACCGATGTTCGAGGTTTCCTCGATAATCGCTTCCCAGGTCGGCGGATTGGTCGTGAAGGGCCAATCGCATGGCCACCTCGCTCGCCAGACTTGACACCACTGGATTTCTTTCTCTGGGATTTCATTAAAGACAGCGCGTATGTTCTTCCCCTATCAGACGGTTCAGCCGAGCTGAAAAATGGAATTTACGCTGCCGTTGCACGAGTTAGGCCCGATTTGCTGCAATGTGTGTGTGAAGAAATTGATTACCGGTGGGTTGTTGGCCGCATCACAAAATTTAGTCACATCGAGCCAAACTGACACTTTTATGTGAAACTTGAGTTTGTTGAGTTATCGATTCTGTAAGTTATCTCAATTTCTATATCATTGCAAAGTTGTAAAGTCCCTTTTGACTTAGCCTGTAGTACACAAGTGACTGCGATCGTGTATAGCGTGCAACCGGTTACGTTGTTCGCGTGGGACTAACCTGTCACGCAGTTCGTACCTCACTAGCCCTGCTCACTGTTAATTCTCTGTACCGACGCGCATGGGAAAGAACGCTTCCCACACGGAAACTGTTGTGGATTGCACGAGCGGAAAGCGATCTCGCCGACTCGCACTCGCGGTCCCACGTGCTCGCGACAACGTATCGCCCACTCTCCGCGTGTGCAGGTATTTGTTTCCGATATCGACTGCGGTGCGTTGTGCGCCTGCCGCCGCTGATAGGCCACGTGCTATCGAAACCTCTATAACGGGCCGGATTATGAGGCGGCGCGCACCCGGGCGCGGAATTACCCCCAGCTGTTTGGAGGGCTGCGATTCGCAAGTGCAGTGGAGGCAGCTGTCGTGCCTCAAATACACGGCCAGTTTGTTTTAATCTGCTAACAGCTGCCGATGGACTGAGGCAGGACTTCCCAACGTGTGGTCCGCGGACCCCTTAGGGGTCCGCCGGCTCTTTCTAGGGGGTCCGCGGCCACATTTCAGCAAATCGTGTAAAATAATGAGTAAAATTATTGAATAAAAATGTGAAAATGAAATTCATTTTTTTTTGTGTGAAAAAAAGTGTACTTTTACTTCAAATCGTATTCCCAGGCAGCCTTTGCTAAGTGAGAACGAGTACACAGTTTAGTGCCGGAGAATGCGGCTTCTCTTATTTATTTAGCGTATGGCTAATACGGACATATCATGAAAATAAATTACATATACATAGGTACATATTGACACACAAGAAACTTAGTTTGTCTTTATAACTGAATATCCAGTCCTTCAATCCAGCGCACTGCATCTGGAGTTGCTAGCAGGAAGTCCTCTTTGGCGCTGTGATAGGCTCGAATCCTGCATTCACTGACAATGTGGTGAACAGTCTGATATGGAGCCCCGCAGTCACAGGTTGGATTAGGCAGCTTCTTCCACTTAAAGAGAGCATCCCTGCATCGGCCATGGCTGGTACGGATTCTGTTGAGAGTAGTCCAGGTCTTGCGTGATAGGTCGAATCCACTTGGAAGTTAAGCTCCTGAGATGTTATGCAGGTGCACATCTGTCACTGCTTCCCACCGACCTTTCCATTCTTCAAGAGGTTTGAAATCCTTAGCAACCATGTCAGCAGCATCGCACAGAGTTGGATTGCGTGATTTCAGTCTTAAAAGTGGCAGGTCGCTATGCACGGATAGGTTAGTATTCCTGGAGATCTTGTGGAATTCTCTCATAAGGGCAGTACATCTGCGGTTAACAGTGGAAGCCAATAAACTGGAGTAGATCTGATTGCGCCAGATATTACGCGCATTGTCGTATTCGGCTGGGTATCAACAAGCCTTGTATGACGACTGTTCATCCAAACAGGTGCACAATACTCAGCACTGGAGTACACCAAGCCCAGAGCTGAAGATCGCAGGATGGTTGCTGACGATCCCCGGGTAGTTCCGCATAGCTTATGGAGGATGTTGTTTCGAGTCCTGAACTTTTGAGCTAAGTTAAGAAAGTGTTGTTTGAAGCATAGTGTACGATCCAGGATGACACCAAGGCATCTCTGGTAGACTGTTTCGCAACAATACGGGGGTCGTTTGTGCTCCAGCTCACGGCGCTAGATGCGCTGAAACCTTTTACGCATGCGCGGAGCGAGCTTTGTAGGATTTATTATGTGAAAACACTGCAAGTACTCCATTGGTTGCAATATCCTGTGGAAGTGGAATAACCAAGAAGCGTAAGTACAACGAAAGCTATTTAGAAATGGGCTTTCTGGAGACAAAGAAGGATAAAGCTCAGTGCGTAATTTGTACGCGAGTGCTTCCGATCAGTTCAATGGTTCCAGTCAAATTGCACAGTCATTTTGAAGGTACTCAGCCGGATTTCCCGGCTAAAGACATCGATTTTTTTCAAAAGGAAGAGTGCTGAACTAGCTGCTTCTCAGCATTGCACGAAAACTCATGCAAAAACAATTAATAAAAATTCATTAAAAGCTTCTTTCTTGGTTAGTTATCGAGTGGCAAAAACAGGCAAAGCTCATACCATTGCAGAAAATCTCATAAAGCCGTGTGTTAATGATATTGTTTCTTGCATGCTGGACGAATTAGGAACATGGCACGTGCATTAAGAAATTTTCGGTTCCCATGGGTTTCGCTCTGAAATTTAAAGTTACTGTGCTCTTGACTAAAGAAGAGGTCCGCCAGCTGAAAAGGTTGGGAAGCCCTGGACTAAGGTGTCACGAACGCTCTGGATAGTGTCTCAAACAATAGCGATAATGACTTACGTTACTCTTTGATTAATCGCGCCACAGTGAACACTAGGACGAACGAATTTTGCCAGAAATGATAGAGTTGAATCTGTCCGCTCGACCTTTTATGGGTACTAGAAAAAAATGCAGAATGTGTATTTCAGGGAAACGAAGGGAAAACCACTGAAATTCCTGGCCGGAACTTGGGAGTAAAAGAAAATTTTATTTTGATTTGAAGATAATAGGTGCCAAACAAACATTTGTAACCCTGGAGTGTAGAAATATACGAAACATGATAGACACTTGTTTCAGTATACATCACTGTCCACAAATTGACAGAAGAAAGTAAAAACTCTGTTATAGTCCTTTTGTTAAGAGATACCGCTGCGAAACTATGCTTCCTGCTTGTTTACACGCTAACCCAAGTAGTGATATTACCACGTTGTCCGTAGGACACACTACATCTATTCATGCAGAGATTTTCATAAGCGCTTCCGCTATTTCAGAGCACCCTGAAAACCAAAAGAAAGAGCATGTCTCCAAATTTCGATTCATAGTACGCGTCGTGGCGTAGTTGCAGGTGCGTCGGTGTAATGGAGCAATGCGTGCATTTTCTGTGTTTGATGTCGCTCCGTGTGTCAGTTGTTCAAAAATGGTTCAAATGGCTCTGAGCACTATGGGACTCAACTGCTGTGGTCATAAGTCCCCTAGAACTTAGAACTACTTAAACCTAACTAACCTAAGGACATCACACACATCCATGCCCGAGGCAGGATTCGAACCTGCGACCGTAGCGGTCGTGCGGTTCCAGACTGTAGCGCCTTTAACCGCTCGACCACTCCGGCCGGCGTGTCAGTTGTGACGCTACGGTTTCGCACCAGGTAACAGGTAGAAGCTCCAACAGACTAAACAATCCATGGGTACTAGAATACTTTTCGTGAGACAGACTGATGATGTGGTGCAGGGAGAACAGCAGAGGTGTGTGAGGGAATCATTTGTAAAGAACGCAAGTTCGTAGTAGATGACACGCACGGGCGGAAAACTGCGGATACCGCAGTCAACAGCTGCCTGTCGCGTTCTGCGCATAAAACCGTACTGGCCGCATTTGTTGCATCCGTTGACTACTCAGGAGAATGAGTTTCCTTTTGACTTTCGTAGTGACTGCTAGCGGCTATTGGAAGAGAACGGTTTGTAGCTGAAGTTGGTTTTCAGTGTCTGCAAATGTGAATCGTCATTGACCTCCAAATCTTTCAAGACGATACACCTACTGGTCAGCGTTACTGTGACTCCGTACTCCTTCCTCGTGTATTTTCTCAGGAGTACATTCGCTCCCAACTTCATTTTTATGGACGTCGATGTGCGACCGCATCGAACAGCCCAGGCGACAGAGGAAGATATTCGGCGACTGGACTGGCCTTCTGTTGATAATTCTTCCGGGTTATATGGCCGTGGTCCATGGAATACTTCTATTCCTAACGTTTCGTCCAATACGACGTTGGACATCCTCAGAGGTAGGGCTGGTCCTGTAGAGTCCTGCCTACTCATTGTATGGACTGGCCTTCACATTCCCCTCGACGTAATCAGATTTAACACGCGTTGGATGCGTTTGGGGGGCGTGTTGCAGCACGTCCACGTGCAGCAGCAACCAGCCAACGGTTGTCATCGGCGCTGGTGGCAGAGTGGAACGCCCTACCATGAGAAGCCAGTGCCAGTCTTGTGGCCTGCACGGGAGCGCGTTGCAGGGCATGCATTGCCGTCCGTGGTGATCACACACTCTATTAAGGAACACGTCCCCGCCGTTTGTGATGTCCAAGGGACCACCAAGAACCGCGGTGACTTCAGCGTAATTATTTTTTTGAGTGAAAACGTCATTTACGTTCGTCTGACTGCGTATTTATTTCCGTTACCTACTTTACTGTGCTGTAGCAGTTTCTTCTATGTGTGGCCCAAATTTCATCGAGCTATGTTAGTTGCCAGTGACACATCACGCGAAGGTTACTTTCGTCCTTCAGTTTTACTCACCAGTGTACCATTGTACCTATTGTCCATAACAGAGGAGGTGCTCTGTGATTGTGTGTTTGAAAGCCAGTATAGTGGAGTGGTTCTTATGCACCTAGAGATGATTCTCGTGTTTTTTTTTATTTTTCCCAAAAGAAAGCGTCCTAACAGGAGTCGTTCCAAGATAATTTTGGTGACTCTGGTAGGCAAGCACAGTGTCGTTCATACGAACCTCCAGTTTATAGTCTGGTGCTCTGTTAACTGGAAACTGCTGACTTTCTAAAACCAAAGATTGATTATGAGTCTCCACATGGTGAAATACTTATGTAGTATCTCGAGGTCCACAGTGTTCTCAGTACTTTTGAAACTGGGCATTTAAAGTGCTAGATCGTCGACATATCAAAACGTCTTTGCTCTGGTTTTCAGGTATGTCAGAAACACAAAGGGCGAAAAGTATAGGGGACTGTACTGACCCATGATGTAGTCCATCATTTGGTTTCCTTTTTTCTTATGTGATTACTATGGAGTATTCGTAAGTCCCTGTCTGAGAGCATTTTACTGATGAGTCTCTATGTGATTTGGAAGGGAATGACTGGGATGAGCTCTACTTTTCACACCGTCCGTAAGCGGCAGCCAAGTCAGCAAAGATTTTGGGTGTCTTTAGTTGTTTCTGAAGTTCAGGTTTGATGAGTGCAGGCAGGCTGGAAATAGGTCTCTGCAGCTCTTGGTTGGTCCGAAACCCCCCTGTCCTTCTTAAACACATTATCTTTGATTTATACAGTGTTGGATAAAAATTAAGACCGCCACGTAATATTATTTACCCCAAGCTTACTTCTAATTTACTTTCGTAAGAAATTTGTTTTACTCTGGCTTGTTATTGAAATATTTTAAAAAATCTTTAACTTGAATGATTTAGAGCAGTGACCGTCAAATTGCGTCCCCCGGGCTGCATGAGGCGCGCATCAAGAATTCCTGTGGCCCGCAGTTCTCGGGCTATTTTCTTATAACATGCGTCTAGGAGCTAACAGCCGAATCCATAGAGCCATCTAACGTTAAGAGCTTCTTGGGATTTCTCCGTAACAAACATACAGAGACAGTAGTACTATCTTAAGATCTGCTTATTTATAATTGACGTTGGTGAATTCGACCATGAGGTAAGTAAACCTGATCATTACCTCAGGGGCAGAAGGGTAAGTAGCGCGGCCACTGCGGAGTTACAGGATGTGCGAGGGAGAACGTTTTTCGTTCTTCTTCCAGTACTGACCTTTACGTGTGTGTGTGTGTGTGTGTGTGTGTGTGTGTGTGTGTGTGTACACACATTTTAAATGGAAGCAACATTCGTTAATGCGGATTAGAGACGGTCATCTTCAAATACGGTAATTATTTGTACCAACGCGTGGAAAAAAACATTCAAAACACTTAGTAAACATTTGTTATAGTGTTTCACATGTACATACATCATACAGTTAAATGCAGTTAATGTTATTAATCAATTATTCATCTAGTTACTTGTATAATACACCACCACTTGTGAGGCAATAACAGTCTCTTAATTTTCGGGTAGCTGAGCGTGGCAGCAAACTGAAATAGAGAACGGTCTACACGAACTGTTCCGAATGATGCCGAATCAGTACTTGGGCGTGGTGTTCGACTGCCAACTTCCAGCGCCGTTAGAGTAGCTAGTCTGTCGGTGGCTCACAAGATACTAATTTATGTAGGTTACCATTAATAATATCGGTACGTACTGAGCTCGAGGTGCTGTTCCCCTGATGTCAGTGCAGGATCTTGAGTGAAATAGTTTGTCTATAACTGGTTTAGAAGCTAATAATTTTTTGCGTTTTCAAAAACGACTAATCATGTTATCATTTAAGAGGAAAAACGTTTAGCTGAAAAGGTGGCTGTTCAAGGACTGCGAATTTGTTCCAGAAATATAAGATAATTTTTTTTACTCCGCTCACTGCAAACAAGTTATAAAGTTTATTTTACCGAATTGTTTTAGTTTTTTGTTTGTTACAAAGGTACCTCAAATCATTAAAATGAGTCAACGCAACTCTTGAATAATAGAAAGCAGGTGTACCACAACACTATCAGAATGCGTAGAACGTCTGAGTCTCTGTTGCCAACTTAGTCAAGAGAATATATTAAAAAAAGGTAGAAAAATAAAAAAATGCGCTATTTTAAGAAACAAACTCAAAACAATAGGATAATATTTGTGATGCACAGTAGTGCATACCGTACGATGTTCTATTTTCGTACCAAAACTCACAGTCCTACTGTGAGCCACTTCGAGCTAGATCATTGTCCCCCCCCCCCCCTCCTCGCCCCAAAAATTCGGTGATTAATCGTCATTTTTGGAAACGCAAAAAATAACTTCTAAACCTTTTGAATGAAAGATTTTTTTTTTAAATATTTCGGTAACAAGGCAGAGAGAAACAATTTCATTCAAAAGTAAATTAGTAATAATTTTAAGGACTCTAAATGATATTAGATGCTGGTCTTAAAATTTTTTTTTCCAGAACTGTGCGCATTTGAAGAGAGGTGCCATTAATTAAACCAACCTCTGGTGTTCGGAAGTACTCGTAATATCAGGCAAAACAGTGGCAGTGAAAGCTTAGTCATGCCTGAAAGAGTGCTCAGATAGCCAAATGGGTAAGGCGACTGCGTGAGAGAAGCTGGACGCACATGTTCGATTCCCGGTCGGGCACGAATTCTCATTTCTCACGGCATATACAGTACATTTTAGTTTCAGCATTTCTGTACGATTGTCATTGATGCTTCTTGTCATTGCGTCTTCGGTAAATTCATCCCCATCCATCTTTTTAGTTCAGTGAAACTACTTCATTGCAGGTGTACGAAGTGAAGTGTGAGCATCGCTTCTCGGCCAAATTGTTCTGAGTACTGCTGCGGGAAGCGCGTTGTCCGGGCGCTCAACAGGCGACCTGCTGGAACTTTCCGCGATGCATAATGCACGTCGCGACCGCCAAATACTTTGCATCATTCATCGTCATCGTCCGCACCGAACTAGGCACGGGCTTGGGAAGAGAAAACGCCGCCACGTTGTAAGCGGCCGTTGTACGTCGCTTTGTTTCACTGTGTTGTGCGTACGCAGAAGCTTCGCTTTCAGCTCTGACGGCAGTCCTGCTGCGTGCAGCGCAACTGGTCACCCCACGCGCGGACGCAACGACGTAGAATCGCAGCGATTGCATAATAGAGAATCTCGCCGAAAATACGTGGTGCTGTTGTCAGGTGCCGGGTCTGCGTCAACAGCATGGCGGGGCGGAGCGACAGGTGTTGGTGGGAGGCCGGTGACGGGACAGCAGACAGTCGAATGAAACAACAGAGTGAAACTACGATCTGCGCCACTGTCAGCTGTCTGAATATCGCAGATTTCGAGAGTAATTCCGCCTTATGCAACACACCTTCGTAGTTCTCTTTTCGTACCCAGACATGTTTCATCACTTTTTCTGCTATTTTCGGTGGAATTATTTCTTTATTTCCCTTCCGCAAAATTGTTACACGTTAGCCTTTGGTACAAAGTACTTACATTTGTAAAATGAGCGGTTAGTGTAATTATTGTACATTGCTATGCATACAGTACAGATTTGCGACATGTATCACTGAGTTGAGGCATTCTGTGTTGTTTATTTACGATATGTTCAAAGTTTCTAGTTTTATAGTACATTTGGAAATAAAGTGGATGTGTGCATTTGTTCACATACCTTCCATAAAGCTATAGGATATTTATGCTAGCAGCTTTGGGCCTACTATGCAGTCCTCGGCCAGGGTGGCCGAGCGGTTCTAGGCGCTACAGTCTGGAACCGCGCGACCGTTACGGTCGCAGGTTCGAATCCTTCCTCAGGCATAGATGTGTGTGCTGTTCTTAGGTTAGTTGGGTTTAAGTAGTTCTAAGTTCTAGGGGACTGATGACCTCAGAAGTTAAGTCCCATAGTGCTCAGAGCCATTTGAACCATCTATTATGCAGTCTACAACTTGTCATCTGCAAACAGAAAAACGTTATTTTATTTTCTGTTTATTATGCGTTTCCGTCCAAAAATCACTGTGTGTGTATGGCATTGGAGACCAAACGGTGTCGAGTAGAGACTCCTGAGGAAAGCTAGTCTACATGTACTAGTAACAAGGACTGCACAATAAATGCACCAAGGAAATCTAATACTCTTTTGGCAGTGGGTCTGAGAGGGGCTGTAATATGCCGCCGAAACTAGTCGTGTGATACAGTAGACATTCTCAAGATACAGCTGTGGTGGTCGTTTTTCTCGTATATTTCTCATACTGTGTATCGTGTTGTTTAGCGTGTTACAGTTTTTGATGTGTATTTACTTAGTTTGTATCTAGGTGATACGCTTATGAATGTTATTCGCTCACTCTCAGGGTTTGACAGCTTTCACTCAATGTGTCACAACCGACTGTTTGAGAGATTTCATTTTCATATTTTTTTCAGGCTTTGCGGTAATACATAAACCATGACCAAGGTTGCCATGTTTTTTAAGAGACAAATAGCATACCTTGTTTCAAGAAGAGTTGAATGAAAAGTATATTTCTAAAAGTGAAGTATTTTCGAAATGTATTTATTACTTACATACGAGTTTTTCGCGTGTCTTACATGTCGTATGTATTTTTGGTTGATTTCAAAAGTTTAACTAGTGCTACGTTGTAGATTTATTTTTAAGTAAATGGAGAGTGACTTTTTATTTAACTTTATGGAAGCTTCTCTCTCCCTCTCTCTCCCCGCTGGTTTTCACCCATCGCGGCTAAATGAATTTCGGTAAATTCTGAGGTGACGTGAACACAAAACATATAAGATAAATTTCTTTGTAGTTGTTAAGTTGATGTAAGCGTTTTTGCGAGAAAAATTGCTCACCATTCGTTAATTTTCTTTGAAAATAGTTCCGTAATGTGAATCATCCTTGCAGACACTGTATATCGCACCGAATTAAGCGTGAGGGCCACATTTATTGTCACATGATGTCTTCTCTTCTCACTCCATTGAGCGTTTAGGCATCCTGATCCGGACACACACGTTAATGTTAAGAAAAATGCCCTTCAGAGACGCGGACGAATAGCCGAACTACAAACTACTTTCTGGGCACCCAATAAAAAGCAGATATCGGAACGACAGTAACTGTGACGACAGGCGATAAGAGTGCTCTCAACAGTAATGATTTAACAGTGGCAAAGCTGCTCCTGGCACAAATGTCAGTAGCCTTGTTACCCGCTGAATGTAGCTAAGTATCTACTATCTCCTAGACGGGACCGTATTAGCGGATCGTACACACACACACACACACACACACACACACACACACACACACACACACACACACACCGCACCTTGTGAGTAGTGAAATCTATACGTAAAGCTACAACTGTACGTTCTTTTTTCGGTTTTCTCCCATGACTATGAAAGGCCATTTGTCAACAGGCTCAGTATGCTACTGCTGCGTAACTCCGTGCATGGAAACGTGTTGTTGTTTTCTTCTTGAAGTCACCAGTCTTTCGACTGATTTGATGCCGTCCAACTTTTCGTATCTTCTAATTATTTCATCTCTCCGTAACTACTTCTTCTGCTGTCTGATTTCTCGTACTTGTTGACCGTTAACTCCTAAACGTAATACTCTCTTACAGGGATGCACCCAAATTCCACCGACAACATTTCGGAGGTCGTTCAGAAACATTTTCTGAACGTGTTGCTGTAAGACTGTAACGGATCCATGATCTCCAGCGTCTCGTTACAGAGTAACTCCTTACTCGCATTTATCTTTGTATTTGCAGTGGATTGAAAACATATACATAAGTGCAAATGTCGACGGTATGTACCCTGTGTCTTGTTTAGCAGCAAACCTGTTCCATTTATTCAAGGATCTTCCTGTTGACAACAGTATTGTCCACTCCATTCTTCGGCAACTTGCATTTGCGGCTACCTCACCCCAATTGTTTCCACAGCTGTTGCAATCTCAGGCGGCGAAAATGAAAGGAGCTTGCCCCAGTTTACGAGCACGGTAAATGTTAACAGGTCGCCGGGATTTTAAATCGATTACCTGTCCATTATTCCACCACGTACGGCGTTAGTAACGTTCGTACATGCAGGGGTCCCTGATTAATTTAAAAACAAGGGAAGGTGGGAGAGATCACAACTTTAATAAGGGGAAGTCAGGAATAATAAAAATTTTAATAATAGAAATTACAATGAAATGAATACCCCTACTGCAGATAGGCGTTGATATAAGTCAACGGGGACAGTTGAAAATGTGTGCCCCGACCGGGACTCGAACCCAGGATCTCCTGCTTACATGGCAGAAACTCTATCCATCAGAACCACCGAGGACACAGAAGATAGTGCGACTGCAGGGACTTGTCTCTGGCACGCCTCCCGTGAGACTCATATTCCCAACTTATTGTCCCGCACTATATTCATAGTGCTCCTGCCCATTATACTCATTACTCGCGGCTTTTTGCCGATTCCCGTAAGAGTTCGGGCACTGTTTGTGTATCCGCACCGAAGATGGTCAAATGGCCGGTGATCCTATATATAAAGATGGTATCTGTTCTTTCGGACATGTCCAGAGAGAAGTCCCTGCAGTCGCACTATCCTCTGTGCCCTCGGCAGCTCAGGTGGATAGTGTGTCTGCCATGTAAGCAGGAGATCCCGGGTCCCGGGTTCGAGCCCCGGTCGGGGTACACATTTTCAACTGTCCCCGTTGACTTATATCAACGCTTATATACAACTAGGGGTATTCATTTCATTTTAATTTCGGATATATCCGAAAGAACAGATACCATCTTCACAAATTTAATACTAGACTTTACGTCGTAGGCTGACTGTGACTGTAATTTCTAGGTGAGGGATTACTAATTGGCCAGCGGGCATGTCGCAGTGGTAACACCGCTAACCTTTGGATCCGAAGTTAAGCGCTGTCGGTCTTGGCTTCGATGTGTGACCTTCCAGGTAGGCCGAGCGCTGTTGGCAAGCGGGGTGCACTCAGCCCTGGTGAGACCAACGGAGAATCTGCTCGACTGAGAAGCAGCGGCTCCGGCAACGAAAACCGACAACGGCAGGAGGAGCGGTGTGCTGACCACATGCCCGTCCATAACCACACCCTCTGAGGTCTAGAAGTTGAGGATGACACGGCGGCCTTCCGAGGCCCGTTCGCACGGAAATTATTGATTAATAATATTCCGTAGTGATTAAAAAAAAATTTTCTGCTTGCTGTCAAACGCGTTTCTTACCTACAGCTCCATTTTAAAGGACTGTACGGATATTTTGGTCGTTACTTGTGCTTCAGATTTTCAGCTACACAGCCGTTACATGTAACGAGATAAACTGTACCACAGCCATGATTAATGAGATACAGTAAGAGAAATGATAGAAATAAAGTCTAACAACATGGTACCTGCATTTGACCACATGACTTTCGTCTTCTGCGTTGGTAAAAAAACTTGCTATTTAACATGTTAATTACAGTACCTCATGATTCAAACTGTGCATATTAACCATTGCAGGTCAGCAGTAGTGGACAGCTGTGTGCATAGGTTTACGTATGAGGAATTAGGCAATGTCCGCATGGTGTAGGGGTTCATTGAACCCAACGGAAGGGCGTCATGATGACGCCAATACTACACTGTTCCCATGTCGCAGTACGTCTGGGGACAAGCGTTTTCATTGATCTTCGTTACGATTGTTTACTTTTTAGTGATTGCATAGTACAAGTTTTTTCCCTGTTATTTAATCAACAACCTAAGTCACATTGACCTAATTTTAAGAGAAGTAAGAAAACAATATAGTTACTACAAGGCGTGTTAAAATAAGTTGAAAGTTAAAATGAAGATAACTAGCACTCGACAAGTTTGTTGTTAATATCTCACATCAATATGCTGCCATTTGTATTGTAAAAGATATTTTTTATACTGTGGATTTAGTTTTTTAATTAGTATATTTATTGAGAATATAGTTATAGAAATACAAAAACAAATTAACTATGATTATTGAGAAAACAGTACACAGTTCTTATGTTTCTCGCAGGACTGCAGTACGACTTGACTGGTTTTGAAAATTAATACTTTTTACGAAAGAAAAACATAACAAAAGAAAATAGATTCAGTGGTTTTTTGCTCATCTACAGAAGGCCAATTCATGATTTAGTGGTTTTTTGCTCATCTACAGAAGGCCAATTCATGAATTAGTGGTTTTTTGCTCATCTACACAAGGCCAATTCATTCCTGACGGATGACACATTTTCACTATCAGGAACAAATCGTACACATTTTTAATGTCTTCCATTTCCTTCGTCTGTGTTGGTACTTTCGCGTCCTTGTAACATTTTTCATCTGGCAATTTTGGTTTCCTCCTATGATTCAAGTTATTGATCTGAAGCCCGTTAATGGATTCCATTGCTTCCACAACTCCTGTCCTGGTTCGATACATACAGGATGATGGGACTGATGACCTCGCAATTTGGTCCCTTTAACTCCAACAAGCAAGCAAGTAACCAACCAACCAACTAATCACAACTCTTGGCATTGACGGTGAAATTTTGTTAGTGGTACTTTGTCAGCCCCTGAAATGTCTCGATGCCTCAATAGAAAAGTGTCTTCATACAAATTGTTGGCCGCCACGTCTTGAAGTGTAATATTTCATTTCCATCCACTAACTGCACAGTGAAATTACAGTTTTTAGTTACTATAAGCTCCATTAGTTTCTGAATTGTGGAGATTCTCTTTACTCTCTTGAGAACTCTTTTTATTGCCCCAAATAACCTACACTCGACAGGAATGAACGACGGCGGATAGCCTAAAAATTTTTCATCGTTTCAAACATTCTAACTCCATAAGAGCTAATTGCAGGTGGAACATTCTGTTGCGTTCGTTCTGTCCCAGCCAGTTATCACAAAACAAAAATAAATTTTTCGTACTTAGGGCTATATATTCATTGATGTAGGTTATCGGAAAAGTACAAACTCAGTTGGGTCCATTCGTCGCATTCCCTCGTGATAGAGATAAACAAATGATCTTGTTTGTAGATTATGCACACACAATACAGCAACAGTCAACTGGCGCAAGTAGAACAGTTCTTGTAGAGGAACAGGAAGAAATCGAACATTTTGCATGTAGCCGACACACAAAGCAGTAGTTCCAGGATCTGTCTCTGACTTTTCCCAGTTTATATAGCTTCATAAAACTCCTGGATCTTCGTATATGGACAGCTCTGCTGCTGCTCGCTATGTGACCTCAATGAGTATTTTTTGAATTAATCTTTAACGTCAACTCTTCGCAGTGCCTGCAACTATCTACTTTGTCTTCGGCAAGCAAGTGAAAAGTTTTCACGAAAAACGTTATTGTAGTGCTTGTATTTCACTGGCGAGTTAGAATGCGTAGCAAAAAAAAGATGCATTTTTTAGTAGATAGCTAACAGGGTAGGTAGTCCATAGTGCGTCTTGCGTAATGACTCCCCGTGATAGGGAATGACCTAATGTGATCTGTAATTTTGACATAGCATGAACAGTCTTAGATTTCTCCCTTCCATCTTTCGGTGTTTGTCCACTACACAGCGGTTGGCGAATCCATTTAACTCTCGCATCAGTTACTGCATAAATACTTAGAAAAACTTTTGTACATACCTCAAATCGTTTGTCTCCAACCAGGACAAAGTAGCTAAAAGATTATTTACGCCGACACAACTTTTCATTTCTTTGGCGATGTCACTTTACAACGCCAGATGTGATCAGTCCTAGTTGGAAAACGTCTTGGTCATTCTTGTATTCCATGTTCAGAAAATTTGTTACAGCAAGAATTCTGTTGTCTTGATGATGACAAATGATAAAAACAGGACCTTTATCTGAGTTGGTTGCGTTGCGATCTTCAGTCCGCTGCACTACTCCATGTGCAAGCCTCTTCATCTCTGGATAACTACTGCCACCTACCCTACAGCCTTCTGTATCTCCTTTCTATATTCATATTTTGTTCTCCCTCTACGCTTTGTACCCCCACATTTCCCTCCAGTAATAAACTGGTAATTCCCTGATGTCTCAGAATGTGTCCTATCAACCGATCCCTTCTTATAGTCGAGTTTTGGCACAAATTTCTTGTCTCCCCAATTCTCTTGAGTACCTACTCATTAGTTACGCGACCTATCCAACTAATCTTCAGCAATCTTCAGTAGCACCACAGTTTAAAAAAAGTTCTATTCTCTTCTCGTGTGAAAAGTGTGTCGTACGTGTTTCACTTTCGTACAGGGCTACACTCCAGAGAGATGTCTTCCGAAATTACTTGCTAACAATTAAATTTATATTAGTTGTTAAAAATTAATGCTCCTCATAAATATTTTTCTTGCTACTGCTGGTCTGCATTTTATACCCTCCCTGATTTGGGCATCGTCAGTTATTTTGCTGACAAACTAGCAGAACTCATCCACTATTTTTTTAGTTTCTCATTTGCTGAACTTTTCTCTGCACGGGGACTGGGTGTTTGTGTTATCATCATCGTCATTCGTGACAATGGTTAGGTTGGTATAAGAAAAAACTGGACTGTGTGAAGATTGGGACTTTGTAGGGGCGCTGATGACCACGCAGTTGAGCGCCTCACTAACCAAACATCATCATTTGCTAACCTGACTCCATCAGCATCGGCTGATTTAATCCGATTGCATTCCATTACTCTCGCTTCTGTTGATCTTATAACCTCGTATCGGGAATACAGCAGTTCCATTCAACTGGTCTTCGAAACCAGCCCCAATGGCGTGCACGTTAAAGCTCCCGTTCCCGGGACGGGGAGACGTGTCGGCCCCGCTTTGTTTCCTTCGAACTGATAAAACAACTAGCGGCCGGTGTGCCGGCCAGCCGGGATGTGGTTTTTTGGTCGTTTTCCGCATATGAATAGGTGGACTGGTACGCACGTCCCACCTCAGATAGACCCTACGCAAACATTTGGAACACTTTCTCACACTTCAACATGGGCTTTAATCTAGACGCAGCACTGATTTCTTTCTGGCGGTTGAGGAGAGGGGGTGTTGTCAGCAAGAGACTGATGTCCTTAGATGTTTGTCCTCCATAAACACATAAGAAACAACAGCAGTGTTCGCCAGATACTTAGCCGTATCTGAGAGAATTATAGTGTAGTCGGAAAATCGCAGAATTTATTTCTTCTTCCTGAACTCCAATTACGTAACCAAATTTCTTCTGGTTGCTTCCACAGGTTGTTCAAAGTACAATCTGAATAACTTTGGGGAAAGGTTACAACCTTGTCTCATTCTCTTCTCAACTATGATGTATTTCGTATTTATTCGGGACTAACCCGGGAAGTTTAGAAAGGACAACTTTAATGGACGTGGACTCGCATCTAACTGAAGAACTAATATTCTGCCACTGCTCGCCGATTATTGTCGTCAGCTACGGTGTACAAGAACGAACAGGCCGTTAAAAACATAATTCTTACGTTCACCAAATTATGACAAACTTGAACGCTGATGTTGGGATTAAAAATTATCCAGCTGTTGTTTTTAAGTTCGAAAATGAAGTCTTAGTTAAACACAGACGGAGTGGCGTTATTGGTGTCATACCGTGTGACGCAGGAACGCTGTTGAAATTTTCAGTGTCACAAATTATAATTGAATAACAAAATGAACCGTTTACAGAGCCATATGAGTTGAGTAATTTGTGTAAACATACCCGCAGCTATTGCATGTATCATCGAATGTACGTAAACAGTATACGTTTCACATCTCTGTCGGGTGCATAATTACGCTCATAACAAAATAACTACACACCAAAGATTTTTTTTTTTTTGGGGGGGGGGGGGTGTATAAAACAGGAGAGTCGTAAAGCATCGTGAGTGATCCAAGCTCCAATTAAATTTAAATCAAACTCAAATATTTTCGGTTGTTAACTTGTTAATTACTCGGAACTAATAAGTTTTCCCGTTTTGCGAACGGCACGTGGCGCTTAAGTAAACTACGATGTATAACGACTTTACGAGCTACCGTCTGGAAGGAATAGCGCCTGGAGGTGCGCAAGTTGCAAACATGGGTACAGCTGACGTATAACGAGTATGAGCCACTCGTAACTTGGCGCAGATCTACTTCAGAAGAAACGAACGCAAGTTTTAGACATAATCGTCCAATAATATTCTCTGTATTTACATTTATATTCCACCAGTCACCTTAGGTGTGTGGCAAAGTTATATACGGAGGAAAATTGATGCTTGTATTATCTATTTTAAAAGCCCTTTTTATAAAAACTAGTTCCCGGAAGCTCAGCGTTCTGCCCCAGGTACTTTCCTTAATTTTTTCTTACTGTTTAATGTGGATTTGGCGGTACAAAATATGTCAGCAGTGCAGTACGTGCTATTCCAGAAACAGTTTGAAGGGGACTGGTAAGAGGGTCATCGCGGAAGTCATGAACAGTGGGTTTTTAAGAATATTGTTAAGTTTCCCCTTCATCATCGTACTGTATAGACGTTTGTCACTTATCCATTGGATTTCGGGAGCGCAGCCGTAGAAACCTATTTCTTCACCTGCCGTTTCGACCATATACCTTTCGCCCATCTTCAGAGCACCCTCTCCGTCCTTTTAACCTCACGAAGCGCGCCACTGCGCATTCGGCGGGTAAAAAGGTGCTTAAAGTGCTCCTCTCGTTAGATTATCGATCTGTACTCGTATATCGATGTATCATTACGAATTGTATGCTAGCGACGTCTTTGCGAGTTTATTAAAGAAAGCGCCGGATGCCGTGATTTGTCCAGGCTGTCTGTGCCAATGAATCGTTTGCCAGACTAGTTTCTGCTCCTGAGTTCACCATCGACTCCTAAATAGGTGAGTTTGCCTCTAGAGTTTCGACATTGTTTTCTAGCATAGTGAGACCGTTGTAGATGGAGTGTGTCCACAGGATTAGATTTATTAGTCTGTAAGAGCCGTTTGGATGTACCTTCGGGGTTTTGGCCCTCATTCGTAGCCCTACGCGTAGTCTACCCGATGTATGAAAGGCTACACTCACAGGGGATGTCGTACGAGGGGCGTTCAACAGGTGGTGGTGGTGGTGGTGGTGGTGGTGGTGGTGGTGTCCCATACTCCGAGGAGCGTAGGAGACGATGCAGGACACCCGCAACGCTGTACTAGGTAAGGTCCTAGTGGAGGTGGTTTGCCATTGCCTTCCTCCGACCGTAATGGGGATGGATGATGATGATGATGATAAAGACGAAACAACAACACCCAGTCGTCTCGAGGCAAGAAAAATCTCTGCCCCCGCCGGGAATCGAACCCGGGACCCCGTGCGCAAGAAGTGAGAACGCTACCGCAAGACCACGAGATGCAGACTCAACAAGTACCGCAACAAATTTTTTTTCTCCGTGAATTTCTGTTGAAAATATGCGGTGTTTTTGGGGACATCCTGGCTCATTGTTCGGAACGCATCACAGTTACGGACGTATTTTGAAGGCTACCACCTGTCGGCACATCATGAAACTATAGGGAGTGAAATGGATATTCCCACTACAGCCCCTATAGTTTCATAATATTCCGATAGATGGTGGCGGTATACGTAGCCTCAAAATGGCGTCCATAACGTAGGTGCGTTCCGAACAAATAGCTGTCTCTGAGTTTCCTTAGTGAAAGCCAGAGCATCGCATGTATTCATAGACGCTTTCAAAATATCTACGGAGGCCTGGCAATGAAAAGAAGCACGGCGAGGCGTCTGTCATTATCACAAAGTCGTGCGAATCTGTTCGATCTTCCGTGTGCTGCCGTGCGGGGTAACTGCGCGGTTTGAGGCGTCTTGCCACGGTACGCGCGGCTCCCCCTCCCCTCCCCAAAGCCCTCTCCCGCCCCCCCCCCCGCCCCCCCTCCCCCCGTCGGAGGTTCGAGTCCTCCCTCAGGCATGGCTGTGTGTGTTGTCCATAGCGTAAGTTAGTTGAAGTAGTGTGTAAGCCCACTCTGACCGATTACTTCAGCAGTTTGGTCTTACAGGAACTTACCAGAAATTTCCAATTTCTTCCGTGTGACGGCTGGCTGCACATAGCTCTGACTCCCGCCACGTTGGAACGTGCAGACACTTTCATTCGAGGTGATCGATGGATCACAAACAAACGGTTCTCTGCAGAACTGGATGTGTCTGTTGGTAGTGTTGACACAATCGTCCAACAGTTGGGGGTACTCAAAGGTGTGTTACCGCTGTGTTGCTCGCCGCGTAGCAGAAGGCCATAAATAGCAACGAGTTTGGCCCACTGAAGGAGGCTCCGCGAGGAAGCAGTACGTGGATCGTGGGGAGTTGTTGATGCAGCAAGATGTTGGCTTCGATGTCGACGAGTGCAGTGAGTACCAGGCTGGCGTACACGCCAACTTACGGCGTAAGGCCGTCGCACTGAACGGAGATTATGTTGAAAAATAGGGTTTCGTAGGCGAAAGAGCGGGGAATAACGTGGTGTATTGGCATTGTGAATAAAACTAACGTGTTTTCACCAAAAAAAAATGTGTTGCGTTACTTAATGAATGAATGCCTCGAGTAATATGAGGGGGAAAAAACATAGTGTACGAACTTGTACAAGCAGTAACTCTGTTTCTCACGAACTGTCCCTTATTGTTGTTTATGTCAGTATGGGTTGTATGTGTCTGCCCTGCTGCCCCCTGGAGTCCGCTTTCGTCGCCTGCTGCGACAGTTGGCTTTTACCCTCCCTACCACCTTCAGAGAGGGTGAGAGCCCGACACCACCTTGGCTCCAGGCTCCGGTTCACATTCGTCTTGACCTCATCTCGCTCCGGAAGGAGGGTACTCCGGATGCAGTGTATCACTCACGGTTTGTCGAACTTCGTGCGCGACTTGCCAGTAACACGTTTATTTACACTGATGTCTCCAAAACTGACAATGGTGTCGGCTGTGCCTTTGTCGTCGGGGATGTCACCTTTAAATACGGGTTCCTCGACCAGTGTTCCAGCTTTACGGCCGAGGTTTTTGCTCTCAATCAGGCCGTTCAGTATGTCCGCCGCCACCGCCATTCTCCGTATGTACTCTGCTCTGATTCACTCAGTGCTCTTCAGAGCCTTGGAGCTCCATATCCGGTCCATCCCTTGGTGCAACGGATCCATTCTTTTGCTGATGATCGATCTCCTGTTAGCTTTATGTGGATTCCAGGCCATGTAGGAGTGCTTGGGAATGAGGCTGCTGATGCTGCGGCCAAGGCTGCAGTCCTCCTGCCTCGGCCAGCCTCCCTTGTCCCACCGTCTGACATTAGTGGGGTTGTTTGTAAGAGGCTTGTGTCATTATGGTGGTATACTTGGTCGTCACTTTAAGAAAATAAGCTCCGGGCCTTAAAACCGTTCCCAACTGCTTGGACAACCTCCTCCCGACCATCTCGGCGAGAGGAGGTCCTTTTGGCCAGGTTGCGGATTGGGCATTGCCGATTTAGCCACCGCTACCTGCTGTCCGGTGACCCCGCCCCGCAGTGCCCTTGTGGTCATGCATTGACAGTGCGCCATGTTTTATTGTCGTGTCCCCGTTTTAATCAATCTCGTGTTGTCCTCTCTCTGCCATCTACTTTACAGGAAATTTTAGCTGATGACGCTCGAGCAGCTGCTCGTGTTCTTCGTTTTATTACTTTGACGGACTTGTCCAAAGACATCTAACTCTTTTAATTATTTTATCTGCGTCTTTGTAAGAACTTTCTGGTGTTTCCCCCCTCCCCCCTTGAGTTTTACCAGATTATATGCGCACTTACATTTGTGACTGGGCGCTAATGACCGCAGTAGTTGAGCGCCCTCAAACCCCACAAAAAAATTACCGTTGTTCACTTCCGTGGCCATTTTTAAGAGGTACCTTGGAGTTATCGAGTGCCAACTGTATCTGTTCCGATTCGAAGCGATCGACGTGAAATTCCCGGGCTCTCGCAAAGGCACGGCAGTGCGTCGCTCTGAGGTCAGGTCGCCCGGCTTGGCATCGCGTAGCAGGCAGGTGTCTGCCGGCCGCGGGGCTGATGTATGCAGCAGCGGTACATTACACTTTGTGATTGGGCGAGTGAGCGCAGGTGTTGCTGTCCCGCCCCGTCCTGGCCTGCTCAGCTCCGCTCCGCCACTGTACCTAGCTGCGTGCCGCAGCTGCCGCAGATATGCGGAGCGCTCGCCACGCGCCGCGGGATCCGCGCCAGAGCCCGCGGTATTCCTCCTCCAGCCTGCGGCCGCCGCCTTGTCTTGTTGCTAGTGGCGTAATGACGCGCTACAGGCTGTTCACTGGCGTAGCAATTCCTTACGTCTACATCTACGCACATATTCCGAAATCCGCCATACCGTGCATGCCAGGGGTATCTTGTAGCTATTCCGTGTCCTTTTCCACTCGAAAATGGAGCGAGGAAAAAGCACTCACTTTCCGCACTAGCCCTGATTTATCTTGGCGCCGCGGATAGTACGCGAAGTGTACTTTGGTAGTAGGAGAACCGTTCTGTGACAAATTCTGGCTCTCCAAACATTCGCTACAGTTTTATAGGGCATTTGCTCGATCACGCTTAGACTATGGCAGCGTGGTCTATGGATGGGCCCGTCCTTCCTACCTCCGGATGCTGTCCACCATGCGGGCATTCGGATATCGGCTGGAGCCTCTCGGACCAGCCCAGTTCAGTGTGTGTGCAGAGGCTGGTGAACCACCACTCTGGATTCGGCGACGTATCCTTTTGGCTGGACAGGCGCTGAAAATCTCAGCGTCACCTCAGTCGTTGGTATTTAGTTCAGTGATCTAACCCGCGTTCGAACTACTATTCAGGAATCGGCCCCACGTGACCCAGCCATTTGGTAGACGTGCTACGGCCAGCCTCAAGGATTTGGATCTCTCTGGCATGAAAATACACACCCAGGGATGGAACGCACTGCCGCCTTGGTGTCTTCGGAGGCCCAAAGTGATTTTAAGCTTGACGCAGTACCCGAAAAATTATACTCCAGATATGATTTTTACAACTTTGTTTTCGTCTGTTTTAATTATGTACCATCGTTTTATCGTTATTTATACAGATGGATCCCAACAGGGGAATGCTCTCAGTAGTTTTGTGGTTTTCCCTGATAGGGTTTTGAAAGTACGTCTTCAGAACAAATTATGATGCGGAGTTATATGGCATTCCAATGGCACTGGATGGGGTTCACAGACATCACCGTACGAGTCTGTTTTGACTCTCTTAGTGCACTGCAAGCGCTTCACCAAATGTATCCGGTAGACCCGCTAATTCAGCTCATCCATGACTCCTTACAGCGGCACCAACGCCTTGGAAAGGAGGTGATCTTTGCTGGGTACCTGGCTACGTTGGGATACAGAGTAACGACATGGCTGATGAAGCTGCCAAGGAAGCATGTCGGCATGGTGTTGCCCATCAATGTCCCATCCCTTTGCATGCCATTATCTCATTTTCTGACCGATGCATCATGCGTCAATGGGAGACTGAATGGTTGCAGGTGTCGCACAACAAACTGCGATCACTCAAACTGACCACAAAGGCTTGGCAGACTTCGTGTCAGCCTCGCCACTGGAGTAAGGTTTTGCTTGCCAGACTGCGCATCGGGCATAGCCCTTTCACACATGGCTTCCTCCTCTGGGGGGAGGATCCACCTTTCTGTGAAGTTTGTGGCGTACCGCTTTCAGTTCAGCATGTTGTGGCTACGTGTCTCCTGTATACTGATAATAGGGCAGCCCTTGGTCTCGCTGGAGATCTGCCCACAGAGTGGTGAAATTTTGTGAACTATCGGGCCTCATCCCTAGACTGGTGGGGAAGGGCGGCGGACTTCAGTACGTTGTGAACTGCTCTGCTTGTGGGGACAGTCTTCGTCCCCACCCATGAGATTTCCTCTTGATTTTTCGTCAGGGCGCTGATGACCGTGATGTCGAGCGCCTACTCAACCCAACTCATCATTACCAAAACATTCCCAAAAGTGTTCCGCGAAAAGAACGTCGGTTTTGCCTCTCTGGAAACTGCCATTTGAGTTCACAGAGAATTTCCTTAATACTCGGCTGTAACAAATCTAGCAACACAACTCTGAATGCTTCGGAATCCTCCTCTAATCCGAGCTCCAGGGGATTCAATCCCAAACACTCGAGCAGTACTGAAGAATGTTGTACACTGGAATTCACTTAAGTGGATTGCGGAGTATGGGTGTAGGTTAGAACAGTTTCAAAATGACTGGCTCTACAAATCGCAGTGCAGACATTGATACACTGTGAGGCAAAAAACGACGCACCAGGATGGAACTACCGGAATGGGGCGTAAGGTTCAAAAATGGTTCAAATGGCTCTGAGCACTATGGGACTCAACATCGGAGGCCATCAGTCCCCTAGAACTTAGAACTACTTCAACCTAACTAACCTAAGGACATCACACACATCCATACCCGAGGCAGGATTCGAACCTGCGACCGTAGCGGTCACTCGGTTCCATACTGAGGCGCCTAGAACTGCTCGGCTACACCGGCCGGCTGGGCCGTAAGATAGCTACGGTGCACATGTACAAACAAAGGATTACAATTCCAGAAAAAATTGGATGATTTGTTCGAGAGAAAGAGCTTCACAAATTCAGCAAGTCGACAACGCGTTGGTCCACCTTCGGTCCTTACGCAAGCAGTTATTCGCTTGGCGGTGATTGATACAGTTGCTGGTTGTCCTCCAGACGGATATGGTGCCAAATTCTGTCCAGTTGACGCGGTAGCTCGTCGAAATCCCTAGCTGGTCGGAGGCCCTGCCCATTATGCTCCAAATGTTCTCAATTGCAGAGAGATCCGGCGACCTTGCTGGCCAAGGTAGGGTATGACAAGCGCAAAGACTAGCAGTAGAAGCTGTCACCGCATGTGAGCAGGCGTTGTCTTGTCGAAATATAACCTCAGGAAGGACGTACAGCTGTGCTCTAAGGGTGCCGCGGATGACAACCAGAAGGGTCCTGGTCTGAAAAGGAAAAGCACCCCAGACGTATGGCGGGCGACAGATTGGTGCCCTACCATTGTCTGCGGCGTCTCCAGTCACGTCTTCGAAGCGGGACAGTTTTACTTCAGGCAGGCAGATAACAGACCCAAGACGTGTTATTGACTTGCTCAGTTCGTGACACTCTCTCTTGAAGAAATCATCCAAGTGAATTATTTGTCCATCTGTAGACGTACATCACATCTGTCTATTTACGTTCCATTCGGATAATTCCTTCGTGGTGCGGCTGTTTTTTGTTTTACTGTGTATTACTTTAAGTTGGCCTGTCATCGTACCAATATTTAGGATTTTAATTTCGCGCACATATCTTTGCCTGCTAGTAGCTAAAAGAAAAATCTTCACAGACCTCTTGCGTCTCTACCGCCTCTCCTCATTCCACCGCCCTCTCGAGAAGATGAAACTCCTCTCTGCAGCTATCTGTGCTACCGTTATGCTATGACTAGTGACGTCACTGTCAGCAATATTTCTCTCGCGATAAAGTGAGTGATCATAAATTGATGTGTGTAGCGTAGTCAGAGGTCTGACGTAGGAAGTTACAGGTTAGTTGTCAGCTGACAAGCCGACCAATTTATCATGAAAATGTATTCTCTAAACACGTCGCGTGTCGAGTGTTTCGTAGTTTTATTTCCTGTAGACATTTAATATCAAGTTTTTTTTCTTTTCTTTTGAAGGTCGTTAATAACAAGAACGTCCTTCCCGTCTCTCTCTCTCTCTCTCTCTCTCTCTCTCTCTCTCTCTCTCTCTCTCTCTCGTGTGTGTGTGTGTGTGTGTGTGTGTGTGTGTGTGTGTGTGTGTATTCTCCAAATATCCATTTTGGGGGTCCCGACACTGGTGATTTTGTGAAGTCATAGTCGGCATGATGGTTACGAAGTTCCGCAAGCCACCTCATGGTGTGTGGCGAAGGGAACTTCTAACTAATACCACTGACAGATCCTCCCTTTCCCTGTTCCACTCGCGAATGGCGCATGGGAAGAATGATAGTCGGTAGGCCTCTGTATTGTCTCTAATTTGTCGAATTTTCTCCTCGTGGTCATTACACGAGAAGCAATATGTTGTTCCACACTTCCCGGAAAGCGCTCTCTCGAAAATTCAGTTGCACAACGCCTCTCTTGTAACGTCTGCTAAGAGTTCGTTGAGCATCTCGGTAACGCCCTCGCGCCGACTAAACGGTCCCGTGTCGAAACGCGCCGCTCTTCTTTGGATCTTCTCTGTGTCTTCTAAAATTCGTACCTAGTCAGGTCATTGATGATCAGCTCTCTAGAATTGGTCGTACAAGTGCCTTATAAGCCACTTCCTTCGTGGATCAGTTACACTTGCTTAAGATTCTTTCTATGAATCTCAATCTGGCGTCTGCTTTTCCTACTGTTTGTGTTATGTGGTCGTTCCACTTCAGATCGCTCTGGATAGTTACTCTTAGATATTTCACGATAGATACTGTTACCAGCAGTTTCTCATTAATAGTGTAGTTGCACAGTTGTGGCTTCCTTCTCTTATGCACCATGTTACATTTATTTACGTTCAGGGTCAACTGTCATGTTGGTGTAGTAACTGGTGTAAACTGAAACTACTTCTCCACTACTATTGTGATTCGAAGGAAGAGGCACAAGTAGTGGGAACTAATACAACATATTTGCTCGTTGCTGGAAGCGGATCGTTATTGCAAATGTTTAATCTTCATGTTGTTGTTCTAAACACCTTGTGCTTAATTAAGAATTTCTGTTGTGTAAATATCACCGAAAAACTACAGCCCGTTTTACCTATCGCTGAGCGGGGTGGCACAGTAGTTAGGACACTGTGTTTGTTTTTTGGAAGTATCGGCGTTTCAATGTATTTGGCTCCACTACTCCGATGTAAAGTTCCTCGTAGTCTGCTGCGAAGTGTCCATAAAGAAGCCTGTGTGGCCCATCTTCAGCTGAGCTATAGTGCTCCGTCTCTAACGACGACAACAAAGCCATAGCAGACTCCTACCTTTGCCGCCGTTACACAGTAGTGTGGTGGTGCTAGAGGTGTTGGGGAGCACCTCCGCAGTTAGGGCGTCTCCGGTGGGCGGGGACTGGTAGTTGGCTTTCGTCGGACTTCGCTCAGTGTGTGTGTGTGTGTGTGTGTGTGTGTGTGTAACAGCGGCTTTGTGTAGCGGGCGGCGAGGGCTTGCGGCCCGCTAATGCAGTTTGCGCGTCTGCGCTGGAAGACAATGGCAGCTGCGCCCTTGCTACCTGCCGGGTCACGCAATAACAACCACCAGACCCCCGGCTCCTCAGCGCGACACGTTTGTCGTCGGATTAGCGCACGTTTACGCCGGCGCGGGGCACTGCTGCTGGAGCAAAGTATTCTATAGCTTGAGGTCTATCAACGGAGAGCGTTAGACCTTCAAACTGTAAAAAGGGTATAAGAAAAGTTTTGCAAACAGATACATGTGACAGATTTTTTCCAATGCCGCTTGATTTTCCGTGTCATTTGTGGTAGCTAGGCAATTGCCCAACAACAGCAGGAATGTTCAGTTTGTATGTGGAGGGCATTGCCAAATTACACGATCTTCTTCCTGTGCGTTGATAATCTGGCCATCGCAGCTCAAAGACACAAGATTAACACACTGTCCTTTCCCAGTGTACTTGAGAGTAACTAATGATAGGACACTGTCATTCAAAAGGCGCATTGAGAAGAGCAGGGCAAAAGTCCAATTACGGAATAACGTATTGTGTTGTGTTGTATGTTAACCGGGGACCTAGAAACGACGGAGAGGCTCCGTCCCCGCCGCAGCCGCTGTGGTCCACAACCCCACGACGACTACCGCAGTCCAGTCCACCCCTCCACCGCCCCACACCGAAACCAGGGTTATTGTGCGGTTCGGCCCCCGGTGGACCCCCCCAGGGAACGTCTCACACCAGACGAGTGTAACCCCTGTGTAATGGTGGTGTACGCGTACGTGGAGAACTTGTTTGCGCAGCAATCGCCGACATAGTGTAACTGAGGCGGGATAAGGGGAACCAGCCCGCATTCGCCGAGTCAGATGGAAAACCGCCCAAAAACCATCCACAGACTGGCCGCTTCACCGGACCTCGACACAAATCCGCCGGGCGGATTCGTGCCGGGGACCAGGCGCTCCTTCCCGCCCGGAAAGCCGTGCGTTAGACCGCACGGCCAACCGGGCAGGCTACGGAATAACGTACTTGGCAAGCTAACAACGTCAAAAATGGGAGCTAATCCAAAAGTTTTACGCACCACCGCAATGGCACTCTGTTACTCTGCTGCTGAGTTTGCAAGTCCTGCCTGGGAGCGGTCATGCCACATAACAAACTGGACACTGCCCTGAACCAGACGTGTAGACATATTACTGGATGTCTTAAGGCAAAAAGAGTAGAACACCTATACTCCTTATCAGGAATTGCTCCGCCAAATGTCCGACGTTCAGTACAGATCAGAATTGGAACGAACAAAACAGGATCAAGATCCAACTTCCCTCATCCGCTACATGGGCACCAAAATCAAAAACTTCTAGAAAAAGACTGTGGCAGCAACAACAAGAATCTGCGCGGTATTCTGAGGAAGTATGCGGCCAGGTGCGGAACTTGAGTGGGAGAGATGGAAAACCCTGAACAGCCTGCGTTCAGGAATAGGCAGATGCAACAAAAATCTGCACAAGTGGGGAAGAAGTGAAAGCGCTTTGTGTCCGTGTGGGAACATCCAGACCATGAACTACCTGCTTCAATGTCCACCAGTAAACCATCCAAGAGCGTGCGCGTCCCAAGATCTGATGGCGTGCAGCGAAACAGCGAAGGCATATGTGGACTTCTGAAAGAATGAGAAGAATGAGATGTGGAGCAAAGACTGCATAATATTTTATTATATTGTGTATAATGTTCCACGTATTTTATTTTATGAATTAGCATTGCAATATTGTAAATTTTATAGAGGACGAATTATTCTATAATGTGTGAATTTATTGTAAACTGTTCGTAGTAGGAACACGATATATATATATATATATATATATATATATATATATATATATATATATATATATAGCTCAAAGAAAGAGTTTCGAGGAAATAGAACAAAAACTGGGACGCGCTGTAAGCACCATGTCAGATTACCACTAGTAAAATTTCCTTGGACCGTATCCCTCAAAGAAACAACTCAGGTCCTTCCAACTTCCCTCATAAGACGCAAATCGAAACCAGGATGTAACCAGGTATGGCATCACCTTCCAACATACTAGTAATGACGTATATACCATATAAAATGACGTATATACCGTATTGGACTGGTCATTGACGTACAAACACCTCTGCGAGGACTCGTCACGGAGTTGCAGCAACAAATAACTTACTGAGAAAATCAGCTAACAGCAAACAGGGAGCTAGACCAAAGGTGCCGAGAAACACGAGTCAGGCACTGTCCTTCTCCACGGCAGAATATGCTTGTCCGGGTGTGGTCAGACCTGTACGTGTCGAAGAGCCAATTTCGGCTTAATTAAAACGTGCTGACTCAAAACTCGGGAGATTAACAGTGGCGGAAAGTTGAGGTTAGAGAGTTGGAGTAGCCTGAACAGCATCGGAACGGGCATAGCGCCAGTGAAGGCAAACCTGATCAGGTGGGGCCTGTTTAGATGAATAAGATGACAAATGTGATTGTGGCGCATAGCAGGATAGGGAACATCTCACCTGTTCTGACTGTCCCAGAAAATGTATCCCGATGAATTATGACAGGGAAGCAAGGAAGTATGGGACGTAGACAGATTTTGAGATGAAAACCTGTGGTCTCTGGATACGTACAAGGAAAGTGTAAAAATTTGCTTCTCTTTCACCCGAGAACAAACTTGCGACACGGAGTGGGCAAAAGTCATGTGAAGGCACTGCATATGATGATCATTGCCAAACGGTGACAACTACCGTACAGGTCGAGACATGGATTTCCGAGGTGCTGGAATTGGTCAGTATAGGCATTCTGCCATCCAACTTGTAGTGCTATCCAGAACTGTATTTGTATAGCTGCCGCTGGGTTAAGTGTGCGTACGCAGGCATCTCGACAAATCCCATAAATGCTTAATTGGGTAAGATTTTTTTCTCCTTTTTTCGATTTGGGCCATCTATCGAACACGGGAAGTAACTATCTCAGGATGTTGTCCTCTTTCTTAATTTTCAGTCTTTCCATCATTTGTTCATTATCTCAGTGTGTTCTTTTCTTCTTTCGTCTTACCAGTACAGTGAAGCGCTTTCCGATATTTTTCAGAAAACCGCCGAACTTAATTTTGTTTCGAAAAGTTGGCCTCTCTTGAATTTCTGCTTTCGCAGCGCTGATTTTTGCTAAGTCCTTTTTCACTTCTGTGAACAAATTGATTTCCGTTTTGAGATTTTTGTCGATGTGGTCAAATATTTTCTTAAATAGTCTTTCCGGGTTCATTCAAACCAAGTGAGTAAAAAACTATACTCTCTCTTTCCCGAGAACATCAGATAGATCTTCGGTCTGGGTGTAGATTTCTTCTCATTCACATACTCCCGACTGTTATTAGATGGAGTACTTGTAAGATTTTTGAAATTACTTCAAATTTATTTTGTGGGGTAGAGTGTGGAGGTATACGGTCGTCCATAATTACGAAGGTGGTGTCAGTGCAGCATTTTGCGCACGAGCTGACCTCCTGATTACGTCCCATAAATGTTCAATGGGATTCGCGTCGGCCGATCTGGGTGTCCAAATCATTCGCTAGAATTGTCCAAAATGTTCTTCAACCAGGTGTGTACAGTTGTGGCCCGGTGACATGGCGTATTGTTATCGATAAAAATTCTATCGTTGTTTGGGAACATGAAACCCATGAATGGCTGTAGATGCTCTCAAAGTAGCAGTACATAAGCATTTCTAGTCAGCGATCGATTCAGTTTTACCAGAGGACTCAGTACTTTCCACTTAAACACAGCCCACACCATTATGGAGCCATCACCAGCTTGCACAGTGCTTTGTTTACAACTTGGATCCATGCCTACGTGGGGTCTGCGCGACACTCTAACCCTACCATCGGCTCTTACCAACAGCAATAGGGACTCATCTGACCAAGTCACGGTCTTCCAGTCCTCTAGGGTGGGGTCCAACCGATATTGTCACGAGCCCAGGAGAGGCGCTTGAGGCGGTGTTGGGAAAAAGGCACTCGGGTCGGTGGTCTGCTGCCATATCCAATTAACACCTAACGGTTACGTTCGTCGTAAGTCCCATATTGATTTCCGCGGTTACTTATCTGTTAACACAGATAACTCTGCGCAAACGCCGCTGCTCTCTATCGTTAAGTGAAGGACATCGGCAACTGCGATCTATGTGGTGATAGATAATGCCTGAAATATTGTATTCTCGGCACACTCTTGATTCTGTGGATCTTACAATACTGAATTGGCTAACGATTTCCGAAATCGAATGCCCCATGCGTCTAGCTCCAACTGCCATTCCGCGTTCAGAGTCTGTTAATTCCCGTTGTGCGGCCCTTTTATATCTTGTGTACGCGATACTGCCGCCATCTGTAAACGTATGTGCGTATTGCTATCCCATGACTTTCGTCACCCCAGTGTACTTTGAGTGCCGTAGTCAGTTGTGTCGGCTTTTAGGAAGGGGCGACCTCGAGAGAGCCTCCAATGATACAAAGCGCAACGAGAATTTAGTCATTCCAGGACAAATGGGGACGAAGTCCAGAGATAGGTAAGGAGTATATTATCATACCTGCAAGCGGTGTAAAGTGGGACTAACAAAAAGTGTAATATAGAGAAGCTCGTAACGAAGGACGTGGGGCAGGGTATCAGTTTATTGCCATTATTGTTTAGACTACCCGTTGAGCTAATGAAGCAAATGAAAGAATGTTCCCGACGAGGAATCAAAATGATAATGGGAAGGTTCGCAGACGATTGAGCTGTTATGAAAAATGCAGAAGGCTATTAAATTACAGCATAAACAGCGCAGAATGTAATTGCAGAATCCAGTCATCCATGGCTATTATAAAAACTGAGGCTTGGATAAATGTACAGGGAGATTCAGCTGCCCCAACCGCTGTCGCTTTATGCATCCGGCAATGTTGTATCTGGCATTCAAAAACCACACGCGAGATTATCATATTCTCTCGCTCACTACGCGCAAACTATTACTCTTACAGAAAAACATAAACTGGATCCTTTTTGTAGGAAATATAATGCAGTTAAGTTTTGTACTGGGATACGATTTCGCTGGTGTCACGGCTTTCGAATTATTCAAGGAAAACGTACAAAAGTGATCTTCAAACGCACCTCGACACCCACACACATCTGTTCCGTGTCGGGGTTTCTAGGATGTTACTCGTTGCGCTCCCTCCTATCACGGTACAAATATTTCCGATTGCACTAACGCTTCCCGATATTTGACCTTTTGCGGCCTCTGTTTAGTGGACTATTACGCCACCAGAATGGTCGGGTATTTCTCTAATATTATTAACTTAAACGTCCCCCTGAGAGTAATGAAACAAAATGACTTTTGTAAACATTACGCTATAACTTACTATGTTGACTAGTCGATCCAGACTTAACTTTCACAAGCACAGAAGTCTCGCAGTCAGAAGGCCTGACGAATGCAACGATGTAACTGTTTATCTCATTCTGTGAAAAATTCACAAAATTGTTAGCTAAAATGTACCCAAACGTGAGTTTTTCAATTTTGTAACGGCTCGACTAAGCTGGTGGCGAAATAAGGTCAGTCAGTGAAGTCCAAAAAAGTTCGAATATGGTAAATAATTCTTGCGGTCCCAAATTTTTGTACAGCGGTTGAAGTGTGTGCCATGAACAACATACTAGAAATCCTGACCGGTGGGGCCTCATTGTGGGAGTGGAGGTTCGTTTGATGGTCACTTTTGTAAGTTTTTCTTGAGTAACTCGAAAACTACGGTCTGTAGCGAAAACGTATCCCGGTACAAAATTTAATTACATTAAATTTACTACAAAAAAGGACCTGTCCATTATTTCTGTAGGACTAATAGTTCGTGCGTAGCGAGCGAGATACTACGACAATCTCGCGCATCCTTTTTTAAGACCAGTTATAACACTGAATAAAACGACAGCGTTAGGGGCAGACGAATTACACCTTATGTTGGGAACTGCTAGGAGACGCAAGAAAGCCGACAAATGGATCAGGGAATGGACAGGAGTGGAAGAAGTTATTATGACAGCAACGAAAATGGAGAGGATCAAGGAAGATTCAAGAGATGAGGCTGAGATAACGGTTTCAGGAAATGTTGCTAGATGACATTAGAAAACGTACGACACTATAAAGGATCTGTTTTGCGGGTGTTCTGTTTGACACTGCTATGCACTGATCGTCAAAGAAGCAAGTTGTTATTGCAATAAATACGTTAGTCATTTTCTCCGCGTTTTGAATTATCGTGCAACAAAAAATTACGAAAATGTGTGTCGGGCTCTGTGGTCTGACGGTAAAAAATATGGCTGAAAATCGAAAGGTCAAGGGATCGAGTCTCGGTCGGTCCACGGGATTCTTTTTAGCCTGTCTTTAACCTAGCATTCACCTCTCGACGATGTGAAGACTCGCCAAAAACGACGCGAGGCTTGGATTTCACGTTAAACTGTAGGTCCCGTTTCATCCGAAGCATTACTGGGGTAGGTCAGGAACACGCAGGTCACCGAAGTGGCGTCCGAATGAGAAAGACTTGTAAAATTGTAAAATCAGAATCGTGTTAATCTCCATAAATGACTGAGAAACAAAAGTTGTGTGTGTGTGTGTGTGTGTGTGTGTGAGAGAGAGAGAGAGAGAGAGAGAGAGAGAGAGAGGGGGGGGGGAGGAGGAGGAGGAGGAGGAGAAGGAGAAGGAGAAGGGGGTGTGGGGGTGCGGTGTTCAAGCTTCCGCCGGGTATCAGTTACCTTAGGTTCGCGACTGAGTGAAAGTGTTGTTTTATCTGGGAAGGAAGACAGCACGCGGATGAGGCCGAAGCTTGGAGATATCGAAGATGTAAGAGTATAGCGGCAGACGGGAAAGTTTTCTTTAACGAAGGAACCCTACTTTTCTTCTGCGCATACCAAATCCGGATGCCCTGGATGCACTTCTTAGTTTTCAAAACCAGCTACTTTGAAAATGCGCATTACTTGAGCTACATGGCCACACGACGTGCCCAGCAGTAATGTAGATTGCCTAACTCCCAGGCGACTACACCAGTACGAGTTTCATCTAAAGGAAATGTGAATACTGCTCTAATGGTATTACCACCTACTATAAACCTGACCTTTTCCTTCTAGCTTTTTTGAGTGCCCTTTCTTAATATACAGTGTACATTTACTTCTTCAAGTCTACAAATTTAGAAACGTGAATACCTGTTCAACACACAAAGGGGCGTAGCTTAGGCGTCTAGCTCTCACAAAAATCACGTAGACTATATTATACACAAATTTTCCTGTTGATATGAACCGTGGAATATCCTACTGACAGATTAGTGTATATTTACGAAGCTAATCTGTGTATGCAAATGGCATCGTAGATAAGGTCAATTGTTCCTACACATTTCTAAAACGACGATTATGTATATAGGAAGGTCACGCCATTATGAGGATGGTCAAACTCTTTCAGCAAAGACCAGCAGCTGATACTCAGTGTCATTAGATTGGTGTAATGCAGGTCAGATTGTCGAAAAATATCCGATGTTGTTTTATCATTCGATCGCTACTGGAAACTATCATAATCATCATATATCTAGAATAATGTCAATCCAGAGTCAGTTTTAAGATGGTGTAACTGCGTGAATAGTTAAGACAGCAGATGCCAAATTGGGGTTATTCGGTAGGTTGCCAAGAAAATTCACGACGGAATGTCCTGCAAAACGATGGATTGATTGAGTCGAGGGCTTAAAACTGGTATATTTTTGTACGAAGGCAAGAAACGCCTGACGTCACACATCTCACATAATAGAGAAATTAGGGGTTAGGGAATAGTTCCGCGACAGTATAGTCAGCTACTGTGGCAGGGGGGGTCTAAAATAATACTCCTACAGCATACATCTTCAGCTACCCATCGTAACGGAAATAATTGTTGTCAGTTAAGGGAATGGGAGACTTTATTTTCAGTCCTCTGTTAGTCGGTGTGACGTCAAAATGACGTGTCACTCGCAGCGCTCACGAAACTCACTAGCAGTTGACCCAGTAAGCTGGACGGCAGCTTCTCCCGTGTGTGAATGCATCCTGAGAAATGGCAGTATACACTGACGGAAAAAAAATAGCAACGCCAAGGAGGAGTTGTGCGACATAAACGAAAGACGGACGGTAGGCGCGTTTCTACATCTGAAAGATGTCTATTCGAATAAAGCACCAGTCGCATAAGAGTGGCTATAGTAGCACTACTACGAGGATGCAGATCAGGTTTGCTTTAAATGCGCGTTCTAACTGTCGTGAGCTTAGTTTGCTTTGAGTTGGTGTAAGTCAAGAATTCCTGTAAGGCGAGAAAGAAGCGATTTTCAACACCTCACTTAGTTTGAACGAAGTCGTGTAATAGCGCTGAGAGAAGCTGCGTCTCCCTTCTGCGATATTGCAGAAAGACTTGGCAGGAATGTAGCCGTTGTACATGAATGCTGGCATCGGTGGGCACTAGAAAGTACGGTCGCAAGAAGACCGGGCTCCGGACGGTCACGTGGCAGTACTGAGAGGGAAGACCGTCGTGTTCGGCGTATGGCTGTGGCGCATCGTGCCACAATTTTAGCGGCAGTTGGCACCACAGCGACACAACGTACTGTTACAAATCGGTTACCTCAAGGACAGCTGCGAGCCAGACGCCTTACAGCCTGCTTCCACTGACCCCAGGCCACCGCCATTTGCCACTTCATTGGTGGCAAGTGAGAACTCTTTGGAGGGCAGGTTGGAGGTATGTTATGTTTTCTGATGAAAGCTGGTTCTGCCTCGCTGCCAGTGATGGTCGTGTGTTGTTCAGGAGGAGGCCAGTTAAGGGCCTGAAACCAACCTGTCTGCTGCCTAGACGCACTAGACCTACGCTTGGAGTTATGGTCTGGGGTGCAATTTTGTAAAACATCAGGAGCGTTCTCGTGGTTATTGCATGGATCCTGACTGGAAATTTGTACGTGAATCTTTTGGTTCGACCTGTTGTGCCGCCATTCATAAACAGCATTGCAGGGGGTACTTCTCAACAGTATAACACTCGCCCAGATGTCGTGTTCTAACTCGTCATGCTCCACAGAATGACGTCATGTTTCTTTGGCCTGCTCGATCACCGTATCTATTTCCAATAGAGCACATATTGTACATTACAAGAGGACAACTCCAGCGACATCTACAAACAGGATTGACGCCCCTTTGTTGTCCTACCAAGTGCAAAAGGCATGGAACTCCATCACACCAACTGACATCCGACACTTATACAACACAACGTATGCACGTTTGCGTGCTTGCATTGAACAGTATGCTTGTTACACCGATTATGAATGGACCAACATTTGACATTTGAAATGTCTTATATCGCGCTTACATTAACTTGTGATGTTTCGGTGTTAATCACATAAATACGTTACTTAGACAAATGTACTCCTGAAAATTCATTGCTGCACATTAATTCCTTTTTTAGCGTTGGGATTCCTTTTCCGTCAGTGTATTCACAAAAAAGAAACAGCTAAGTATTTCTGACAAAGAAGAATGTAAAAGCCTCAGCTATTTAAGCTGGCCTCTTAGGTTCCTGCCCAACCACACCCTATCGCGACATATTCGGAAAGAAAGACTAAATATTTGTGACAAGCAACAACACAAATGTTATTGCTGGTCGTTCCATTCGCAGCCATTTAAGCTTTGGTTTTTTTTTTTATGAGACAGAAGTAGGAAAATCTAAGAAACTAATCCTTAAATGTAAATAGTCCGAGAATCTGTTACAAACTCCAAGACGAAGGCGGAAAAAACCAACCAACTCGAACCTCTACTTCTATTCCGTCAGTCCATGTCTCCAACCACAACACGACAGTGACTCTCAGCTATAATATTATTCATCTTAGGATTCATGAAGACCTTTATTACTCATGTGACATTTAAGTATAACAAATTGTGACAGTAGTGACATATATGTGATAAATCTTCAATGCGCCGTTGCGTTGGAACAGCATGCTGTTACAACAAGCAACTCACAATGCGAACACACTGAAATACGACAAATCCAGTATGGCGTCTCCAGACTTCATTTGTTGACTGCTGTCGCATTTCGTGTGGTCGCATCAAGCTGCAAGTCATTTCGACGTCAGTTCCCCACAAGCCGGGAGTGACACGAACGTCTCCCCGAGGGAAACGTGTATCATGTGTGATCACAACAGGGAAAACATGGAGACGCATAGATGCGCGTATAAGGCAGGATGGTGCGCTGCACATCCACTGCAAACATAGTTTTTATAAGTATACTAACTGCACTGGCCAGCGTTGCCCAGCATGCTTAATATCTGCGAAATAGTGTGTGTGCCCCTTGTGGATTCAAACAATGAAAATAACTGTGAAACACGGACTAAAATATCGTCTAGGGTATATGTACCAACGGTAACTAATCAATAACTAATAGTTTTCAATTATGTTTCTGTCAAATTCTCGAGCTTTCGCTCCAAGATGGGTATTGGCACTGTAATTTATTCGATAAGAATTAGTCAGTTTGCTACGACATATTTCGTTTTCTAGGCATTTAATTTTTCATTAATTTTCTTCATTGTTTCATCTGAATGAAGAAATCGGCCAAGAACTTTGAAATAAATAGGTCAGGTATTTTTCGAGATTTTTGATGACAACATTTGTCCTTTATATATTTTGACCTTCCTCTTGTCCCTAAGGTGAAGTGTGGAAAATTTCTTCAGGATGGGAATAAAACTATAGACTTATACAAATTATTAACAAACAAACGGTCACTTTTCTTTATGTAGACAGATACTCGCACGTAGAATATACTGCTTTGACCGTGGGGTATGGTGACTTCTCGGACTCAGCGCAGAAATATTAACGAGCAGCAGTAGAGAATATAAGCATCGCATTTACACCGGTGCACTTGTTCCAGAAAAGTAACATTCACTCGTGGTGACCCGGAATACTTTCCCCTCGGGGGACTATTCGTAGCAGCCCACAGTGGGGCCTTTTCATAGGCGAGGCAGTATGTTCATCTTTAAAGAGGGTGGCGCGGCCTCTCGGGGTGTTGAAAGGTGAGGTCGGACGGAGAGACCTGCGACCTGCGACCCGGTCCTGCTCCTCGCCGCGGCGCCCTTGGTTATTGATGTCGGCAGGCAGGCAGCGTCGGCCCTTTTAGGGCGCGCGTCGTAAACAGACGAGGCGCCACGATTAATGCTTCTCATCAGGGCTCGCAGCCGGCTCAAAGGCGGCGGGGCGGGCCACGAGCACGCCCAGTATGTGTGTGTATGGGGGTGGGGAAAGGGGGGGGGCGATAAGACGACCCGCCCCGGGCGTAACAGAGCTTTTCTGCCGTCGCCGCCGCCACGGAACTTGGCACGACGCATTTGTTCCGACCACCGGTCATGACCTATGTTACGGGGGTGGCACAGTAAGCTCCCCCGTCTGGAATTAAGACTTGTTTTCTTCAAAGTCAGATATTTCCCTTTTTCAACAGAGTTTCATTATAAGGAATGAATTTTTCGCGGCCTACAAATCACAGGAATTTCCAAGCGCTCTAAAACACATATTGTTGTCGCCGTTGCTGTTGTATTAATTCCGAAGACTGGTTAGATGCGGCTTTTTACACTATTCTCTGCTCTGTGAGCCTCATCATCTCCAAATAACTGTTGCATCGTACATCTACGAAGGGGGTCCAATAAGTAATGAAGCAGATTTATTTTCTCAAAGCTGGTTGGTTTCTTTCTTTTTTACGTATGCAAATACACCATACTATTCCCCACTCTTTTGGCTACAAAACCCTATTTTTAACATAATTTCCGTTCAGTGCGACGGCCTTACGCCATCTTTCTGGGAGGGCTTGTACGCTCGCATGGTACCACTCTACTGGTCGAAGCCGCAGCCAACGTTTTGCTGCATCAATAACCTCCCCATAATCCGTATACTGCTCTCCGCGGAATGTATCCTTCATTGGATCAAATACATGGAAGTCGAAAGGTGCGAGATCCAGGCTATAGGGTATGGATTGAAATGACAATATAAAATTAATCGTCGGTAAAGCAGATGCCAGACTGAGATTCATTGGAAGAATCCTGAGAAAATGCAGTCAGAAAACAAAGGAAGTACGTTACAGTACATTTGTTCGCCCACTGCTTGAATACTTCTCACCGGTGTGGGATCCGTACCAGATAGGATTGATAGAAGAGATAGAGAAGATCCAACGGAGAGCAGCGCGCTTCGTTACAGGATCATTTAGTAATCGCGAAAGCGTTACAGAGATGATAGATAAACTCAAGTGGAAGACTCTGCGGGAGAGACGCTCAGTAGCTCGGTACGGGCTTTTGTCAAAGTTTCGAGAACATACCTTCACCGAAGAGTCAAGCTGTATATTGCTCTCTCCTACGTATATCTCGCGAAGAGACCGTGAGGATAAAATCAGAGAGATTAGAGCCCACACACAGGCATACCGACAATCCTTCTTTCCACGAACAATAAGAGACTGGAATAGAAGGGAGAACCGGTAAAGATCCTCAAGGTACCCTCCGCCACACACCGTCAAGTGGCTTGCGGAGTATGGATGTCGGTGAGGATGAGGAAGAACAGTCCAAAGAAGTTCTGTGAGCTGCTCTCGGGTGTACGGACTTGTGTGAGGCCTTGTGTTGTTATGGACAAGGAGAAGTTCGTTTGCCTTTTTCGTGGCGACGGAACACGCTGAAGTTGTTTCTTGAATTTCCTGAGGATAGCATAATACACATCGGATTGATCGTTGCACTATGAGGGAGGACATCAAACAGAATAATCCCATCCCCCGAGTCCCGTAAGACCGTCGCCATGACTTCACCGGCTGAGGGTGCGTCTTTGAACTTTTCCTTCAGAAGACAGGTGGCGTGGCGCCACTCTGTGGATTGAACTTTCTGATTAGAAGTGATTAACCCACGTTTCATCGCCTATGACGATGTGCGACAAAAAATTTTCATGATCAGCCTCAAAACGCACAAGCAATTCCTCACACATGGTCCTTCGTTTATCTTTGTGGTCTTCTGGCGGCGGGGACCCAGGAGGCACACATCTTTGAGTACCCCAACTGCATCCACATCTACATCTACATTTATACACCGCAAGGCACCCAACGGTGTGTGGGTGCGGCGTATGCGGCGGAGGGCACTTTACGTGCCACTGTCATTACATCCCTTTCCTGTCCCAGTCGCGTATGGTTCGCGGGAAGAACGACTGCCAGAAAGCCTCCGTGCGCGCTCGAATCTCTGTAATTTTACATTCGTGATCTCCGCGGGAGGTATAAGTAGGGGGAAGCAATATATTCAATACCTCATCCAGAAACGCACCCTCTCCCCCCCAGGGGCTCAGCATTCATTTGCTGAGTACGGGCTTGGCGACCCCGGGGTCCTGAGCTGGGGACTGGTCGGCGCCGCCAGTTTCCTGTCACCGTAACCCCCGGACATGCTTCAGCGACCACTGTATGGCGCGGCGGTGGAATGTTGTGTGCTGCGGGGAATGGTAATCTTGGCTTGACCGCCTGGATTGCGAGGAAGGACAACCTCTATAAAAACCCCTCAATCTTCCGGTGTGCTCCGCGCCTATGAGATGCATGGCTGTTGGGGTGGAACAGTCGCAAGCGGGCAACCTCTGGGGCACCTGCCGCACCCCAGTTGTATCAGGCTTACTCAGGCACGCGGGGCTCTGTCTGAGCGGACCTTTAGTTCCCTAGCTGCTCGTGGGACCACAATGGACCCTTCGACCTCTACGTTTCCCCCTACCAGTGGATTGGGTGGGCCACTGGTAGGAAAACACACCCAATCGAAAAAGCGACTTCGTGCTGGGAGTCCTCCAGCGCCTGGTGTTGATCGAGATTTATCAGACTGTCGTAACAGAGCATATGCTGATAATCAGAATGTGTTTTTGATTATTAAACGGAAGGATGGTAGCTTTGAGAGGGTTTCTCCCTTTTACATCCACAAGGGTCTTGAGGGGATTGCAGGAACACTTAAATCTGTGAAGCGACTTCGCAATGGGACTCTGTTAGTTGAGACTTCTAGTTCCCGTCAAGTCGCTTCTCTTCGGAAGGCAACATGTCTTGGAGAGTACGCTATCGAGACCGAGCTCCACTCCACTCTGAACTATAGTAAGGGTGTTGTGACATGTAGGGATTTGGTGGATATCCCCACAGATGAGTTAAAATCTGAATGGGCTGATGACGGTATTGTTGACGTGCAGCATATTATGAAACGAGTCGATGGGAACCTAGTCAAATCCGACTCGTTTATTCTCACGTTCAGTTGCCCGAGACTCCCAGAGCATGTTAAAGCGGGGTTCTTACGGTTGCCAGTAAGGCCATATTTCCCCAACCCCATGCGCTGTTTTAAATGTCAGCGCTTTGGGCATACTACGTTGGGGTGCAATGGGATAGCCACTTGTGGTAAATGTGGTCAGCCTGCCCATGAAGGAGCCGATTGTTCATCGCCTGTGAAGTGCGTGAATTGCTCTGGGAGTCACCCTGTCTGGAGCCGGGTCTGCCCCATCTATCTCGAAGAACGGAAGATACAGGAGATTAAAACATCTAAGCGCATCCCCTATGGTGAGGCCAAGAAGCTCTTTAAGGCCATGCAACCTCCTGTGTTTACAACGTCTTTCGCTTCCGCTCTGAAGAAACCGGTACAAATGGCCACTGTTGCTACGCAAACGGAGGTTGCTAGTGTTAGCACTAATACCTGCGTTTGCCAGTGCACTTGTGCTGCTGCGGTTGTTTTGCAACCTGCGGCTCTCCCTGCAACATCGGACAAGGCTGTGGTTGCTGACATTGGGGTACTTCCTGCCTCTCCCCCTATGGCGCCTTCTGCCCAGGCGAGTAAAGTTCCACCTGTTGACAAGGCTGTGCATTCTAAGCCCTCCCAGACAAAGACGCCGAAGGTGAAGGTTTTGCCACCTGAGGAGACTAGTCAGGGTCGGTCCGATGACGAGGCCATCGTACTGTCTGACATCTCCCGTGGGTCGTCATCGGAGCTGATGGACATCGATGTCGACCGGGGGCGATCTTCTCGCCCCAGGAATAAATCTCCAGCGGGTACGGGCTCTCCTCCGAAGCCCGGAGGAAGGGTGAAAGTTCAGCCACCCTAATCACTGGCTCCCATATTACAGTGGAACCTGAATGGGTTCAGGACGCATGTGGCCGAATTACAACTCCTTGTACGAGAGGGCCCTTTGTGCTTATGTCTCCAAGAGACACATTTTCGGGCCACTGATGCTCCTTCTTTACGGGGCTATACCGTATATCGGAAAGATGATCTGACGGGGCAAAGGGCAAAGGGTGGTGTTGCGGTTTTTGTCCGTGACCTGCACCCCTCATCTGAGCTCCCTCTCGTTACAGACTTGCAAGCAGTTGCAGTTGACCTTCTTGTGGGTCGGAGGCTCACAGTCTGTTCAGTCTACTTACCTCCTCAGGATGTGATAGACTCTGAGGCTCTCACAGACCTTATTAGCCAACTCCCCCGCCCATTTCTTCTGCTGGGGGACTTCAATGCTCATAATGTCTTATGGGGCTCTCCGACTACTTGCCCCAGGGGTCGCATTCTGGAAAGCCTCATGATGTCTGAAGAACTGTGCATCCTCAACTCTGGTGCCCCCACTCATTTTTGTACTGCTTCCGGGTCGTCGTCGGCTATTGACCTTTCCTTTTGCTCTCCAGCACTCGCGGCTTCTGCTCTGTGGGAGGTTGTTGCTGACCTCCATTCTAGTGACCACTTCCCCCTTTGGATTCGCCTCCTGGATGAGGCTGTGGCATTTTCAGTGCCGCCTCAGTGGCACCTCTGCAGAGCTGACTGGACGCTTTTCAGCCAACTGGCTGTTTTGGAACACCGTGCCAGCGTCCACGAATGGGTAGACCATGTTACAGCCGTGGTCTCCCATGCTGCTGAATTGTCCATTCCACGGTCATCCGGTAATCCCAAGAGGCGTCCTGTCCCCTGGTGGACCACTGAGTGCCGCTCCGCCATCCGAGCCCGCCGTGCAGCTCTGCGCTGCTTCAAGTGCCGTCCCTCAGCTGACAATCTTGCGGCCTTTCGGGTGGCAAGGGCCAAAGCGCGGCGAGTGATTAAAGAGAGCAAACGACGGTCATGGCAATTGTTCTTGAACTCCATCTCCCGCTCCACTAATTCTACGAAAGTATGGGAAGCCATCAGGAGGATTTCTGGGCAACGCAGCCCACTACTTGTCACGGCATTGCTGCATCAGGGATGTCTCCTCACGGCGCCGAGAGACATTGCCCAGACACTGGCCATGCATTTTGCGGAATCTACCGCCACAATTAACTGTGATCCAGATTTCTGCCGCTACCGAACTGCCATCGAGAGGGGTCACTTGGACTTCCGGTCTCCAAATTCTGAACCCTACAACTGCCCCTTCACAATGTGGGAACTGGATTCGGCGCTGTCTGTGGCTCATGATACTGCGCCTGGTCATGATCAAATCCGGTACAGCATGCTGCAGCACTTGTTGCTGCCATCCAAGGAAGTTCTCCTGAGTTGTTTAAATATGATATGGTTATCCGGCACATACCCTGACTCATGGAGGGAGGCGGTTTTGATTCCTCTCCTCAAACCGGGGAAGGACCGAACGCATCCCAGCAGTTATCGCAGTATTGCTTTGACGAGCTGTGTCGGGAAGACGTTGGAACGCATGGTCAACCGTCGCCTGGTTTGGCTGCTCGAGACCAGGCAGCTCCTTAGCCCCTCTCAGTGTGGCTTTCGGCGATGTCGTTCCACTATCGACAACTTGACCCTGCTTGAGGCGGCCATCCAGCAGGCCTTCCTACGTAACCAGCATTGTCTTGGTGTCTTCTTTGACATTCATAAGGCGTATGACACTACTTGGCGCCGCCATATCCTCAATCAACTCCATGAGTGGGGCTTTCGTGGCCGTCTCCCCATCTTCATTCGGTCCTTTCTTTCCCACCGCCTCTTTCGTTATAGGGTTGGTAATGTGCTATCTGATTTGTTTGTGCAGGAGAATGGTGTTCCTCAGGGAAGCGTTTTAAGTGTCACCCTCTTTGCTGTCGCCATTAACAGTATCACGTCCACTATCCGGAGTCCTGTCCAATGCTCCTTGTTTGTGGACGATTTTGCTGTTTTCTGTTCTTCCTCCAGTCTTGTCACTGCTAGTCGGCAGTTGCAGCTTACGATACAGCGATTAGAGGCATGGACTGCCAAGACGGGTTTTACCTTTTCTGCAGAAAAATGTGTGTGTGTTCATTTTAATCGTTCTCGACGTCTTTTTACCTCCCCTGAATTGCGTCTGAGGGACACCATTCTTCCTTTTAGCGACACTGTGCGGTTCCTGGGCCTCACTTTTGATTCCAAGTTGTCGTGGTTGCCTCACCTTAAAGACCTCAAGGTGCGGGCCCTGAAGGCACTGAATATTTTGAAGTGTCTGAGCCATCGGTCTTGGGGAGCAGATCGGGCGCGTTTGCTGCAGTTCTATAGGGCTTTCGTCCGGTCGCGTCTTGACTATGGTTGCACCGTGTATGGGTCAGCAAGGCCTTCGTATCTGAAGATTCTTGATGCAGTACACCATGAGGGTATCAGGCTGGCCACTGGTGCCTTCTGTACCAGTCCCATCCCCAGCCTGTGTGCTGAGGCAGGGGAACCGCCGCTCGCCATCCGGCGGCAACTCCTCATGGTGCGACGGGTGTGTCAATTCCTTGCCTGTCCTACCTCCCCTGCGTACCCTACCGTTGCCCGACCGCCTATGGAACGTCTCTTTTCCAGTCGTCCCAGGGCAACGAGACCATTTGGGATTCGTGCCAAGCATTTGCTTGAGTCCCTTGGTGTGGAGCGTGTGGCCCCCCAACGACAAGGTTTTACTCGCCTGCCTCCCTGGTTGCTCCAGAGGCCCAGCGTCCTTTTAGACTTGTCGGAGTACCGGAGGAGTTGCACTCCTGCGTTTGTTTTTATCTCCTTGTTTTATGATATTTTAAACCAGCATCCCGACCATGTACCAGTATTTACGGATGGCTCTAAACAGGGGGACTCTGTTGGTTGTGCTGTTATTTTCCCTGATCGAGTCGTGCAGTTACGGCTTCCTGCGGCGTTTACCATCTTTGATGCCGAATTGTTTGCGATCTTGCGGGCATTGGAGCAGATGAGGTGTGTTCCCAGTCTTAGGTTCCTCATCTGTTCTGACTCCCTGAGTGCCCTTCAGACCATGCAACACTTGTACCCAGCGGATACGGTCGTCCAGAACATCCATGATGCCCTCCTCCACCTGCAACGGCAGGGGAAGGAGGTGTCCTTCTGCTGGGTGCCGGGGCACGTGGGTATTAGGGGAAACGAACTGGCGGATGCGGCTGCCAAAGATGCATGTTCCCTCCCTCATGTTGTTGAATGTGCCGTCCCCCTCCATGCTGTTACCTCCCTCCTGCGTTTTCGTGTTATGCGTCAGTGGGAAGAGGAGTGGCTGGCAGTCGGTGACAATAAGCTGCGTCTGGTCAAGGCTACCACGCGGCCATGGCGTACGTCCTACCAGTCATGCAGGCGGGATGAGGTTCTCCTCACTCGCCTCCGCATCGGGCACAGTCCATTAACACATGGTTTTTTACTCCGGCGGGAGGACCCCCCAATCTGCAGTTCTTGTGGCGTCCAGATTACTGTCCGCCACATTTTACTTGACTGTCTTTTATTCTCTAACCAGAGGGCGGTGGTTTCCTTGCCACCGGATTTGCCCTCTATTTTACAAGATGACGCAACGACTGTAGTTAAGGTCTTACGGTTTTGTGTCCTGTCCCATTTGTTGCCTCGGATTTTAGGGAGAGGGTTTTAATGTGCTGCTGGGTGACTGGCTCACCCGGGTTTTAGGTAAGAGGTCAGCCAGTCACGATTACCTCCTTCTTTCCCTTCGGTTTCTGTTCTCTTTCCCTTGTGTTTCCTTTCCTTTTTAGTGTGTCCCTTCTCCTCTCGTTTTACCTCTGTGTGTGAGGATTTGAAACTGCGTCAGGTCTGTGTGTTTTAGCCGTTCTCCTTGTTCGCTGTTTGTCTTAGTCCCTTCGCTGCATGTGTTCCTGTTTTTATGCGTTTGGGCGCTGATGACCACGCTGTTTAGCGCCCGTAAACCTCAAACACACACACACACACACAAACGCACCCTCTCGAAACCTGGACAGCAAGCTACACCGCGATGCATAGCGCCTGTCTTGCAGAGTCTGCCACTTGAGTTTGCTGAACATCTCCGTAATGCTATCACGGTTACCAAATAACCCTGTGACGAAACGCGCCGCTCTTCTTGGGATCTTTTCTATCACCTCCGTCAACTCGACCTGGTACGGATCCCACACTGATGAGCAATACTCAAGTATAGGTCGAACGAGTGTTTTGTAAGCCACCTCCTTTGTTGATGGACTACATTTTCTAAGGACTCTCCCAATGAATCTCACCCTGGTACCTGCCTTGCCAACAATTAATTTTATATGATCATTCCACTTCAAATCGTTCCGTACGCATACTCCCAGATATTTTACAGAAGTAACTGCTACCAGTGTTTGTTCCGCTATCATATCCGCTGCAGATCTTCCTGCATTTCGCTACAATTTTCTAATGCTTCAATTTCTCTGTATACTACAGCATCATCCGCGAAAAGCCGCATGGAACGATTGTGTCAGCACTACCAACAGAGATATCCAGTTGCGCAGCGAGATGTTTGTGGTGACCCGCCGGCCACCTCGAATGTGTCTGCACGTTCCAACTTTTCAAGAGTCGCAGCTGCGTGCATCCGGCCAACACATGGGAGATTGGACAGATTTGCGCGACTTTGTTGCGATCGTACAGACGCCTCGCACTAGAACTTACCGTTCTTTTGTTCCCTGCCAGTTCCCCGTAGACATTCTGCAAGTGAGTGTTGTGATACCATGTATCAGTAGCACCGGATGCGCGTCGCTAAGTTGACGACGGAATTGCTAGTTTGTCAGATGCTGATGGTGGTCACGCGGGATCTGGCAGACCCAGTGATGCGCGTACGCTGAGCCACGCGTCCAGAGGCTCTGTACCACGAGCGCCCTCTGCTGCTGCTATATACACTCATGCTCATAAATTAAGGATAATGCTGATAAAAGGCGAAACAATGCTCTGGTGGGCAGTTTGTGGGTTTAAAGCACTTGGGAGTATGACCATGCGGTGCATTTGACCTGCGGTCGTCGCACGGTGGCGCTGGTAACAGTCCACGTAGACGGAGGTGTGTTGGTGCATGTCAGAGTACGGTGCAGCGAGTAAGTGTGCAGACGTTTTCAGACGTGCTAATGGTGACTGTGTGTCGAAAATGGCTCAAAGAAGACATATTGATGACGTCATGAGGGGTAGAATACTAGGGCGACTGGAGGCTGGTCAAACACAGCAGGTCGTAGGTCGGGCCCTCTGTATGCCACATAGTGTGATCTCAAGATTATGGCAACGATTCCAGCAGACAGGAAACGTGTCCAGGCGCTACAGTACGGGACGTCCACGGTGTACAACACCACAAGAAGACCGATATCTCACCATCAGTGCCCGCAGACGGCCACGGAGTACTGCAGGTAGCCTAGCTCGGGACCTTACCGCAGCCACTGGAACACAGTTGTCTCCAGACACACAGTCTACAGACGACTGAACAGACGTGGTTTATTCGCCAGGAGACCTGCAAGGTGCATTCCACTGACCCCTGGCCACAGGAGAGCCCGTAAAGCCTGGTGTCAAGAACCCAGTACATGGTCATTGGAACAGTGGCCCCCAGCAGAAGGCAGGTAGGCGTTATTGTGGAGCACCATCACTCCACGCAGTCTTCCTGGTCACTGCTCTTGTATTCGTCTGCAAGACGTCTCAGTTGTTGACAATAAATGACAGAAGTGGTAGTTACACCTCGGGGAAGCAATTCATGGTACGCCACACCGTTCCTGTTCCACCAGATGCATCACATTGTCTTTTGTGGATGCTCGCTTGTCTTTGTACGGGGAGTTGCTACTTTGCTTGGGCTCAACCATTCCTTTCTTTTTCCCTGTGTCAGCCTAAAGATACCATTTCTCGTTAGCAGTAGCGATATAAGGTAGGAATGGTCGGGGTTGTTCACAAGCCAATTGACAACGAGAAAGTGGAGATGCAGATATGGCCACCCAATAACTTTTGTGATTTTGGCTTAGAACTTACGGCACTCATAAACCCGATTTTTTAACCGTTCCCCTTATATACAAATGTCTGACGATGGCTGAATGACCACAGTTTTTCACATTTGCCAGTTCTAAATAGAACAGACGTGGATCGTTGTGGATTAATGCGTTTAAAACGGTCTTCATCAAACCCCATAAGGTCTTCCAGAACGTGGTGAGTGACTAATGGCAAAACGGTCCACCTTAAAAAGAGAAAACCACTACCTTGACGTGCTCTGTCCATCTGTCCAGTGGCATCTCCACACACACAGAGCAAATGTTTCTGGCTGCCTCCGCTGCTGCCACCCCTCTATTGAACTCAAACAGAAGTAAATATCGGAAATGTTCCAATTTCTCCTCTTGGCGCTCCATTTCCTTGCGCCCACAGCTCCACTCACTATCTCCAAATTGCAAAATGACGATGTGTAAACTCAGATAGCAACAGCGAACTACAAATAAAAAATGACAACCAATAAACAAATATATAGCAACCGGACTACCAACACGCAAAACGATAAATGCCGCTGCTTCTTTCGTATCCACATTTTTTAAACTATCCTTTTTTAACTTTTTATTATATTTTCATATACAGTTGTTTAAATAGGTTGTTTGAAATTTGCGTATTCTACTTCCCCATATGTGCTGTAATCCTGATAGAGTTCCAGGAGCCTGAAGCGCCGCAGCTACAGCAGTATCAGCCATCTCTTATAAGAAAAACTTGTACTGTCTGCAAAATAACGCTATATGATGACATACACGGGTTTGCTCTCACCTGAAAGGCGAACGCGGGTGTTATAATATTTCCCCTAAACCCGAAACCAAATACAATCGAAACCAAAACCATGTCACAAAAAGACACAATAAATTCAAAATTCTCCTTGTCTCCATCTACAAATAAATGGAGCCCAAACAGAACAACCAAACCTATGGCTGAAAAAAGGATAAACTCTGTCAGCAGAATCCACTGTTTCCCTTCAAGAGTGGAGAGAAAAGAGAAGTAAGTGGGAAGTGTGTCTATAATACCTGTTGGTGTGAGCGTGGGTTGTGAAATGTTGGTTCGCGGAATACTTCTGAGGCTGGTTGTGTGGTACCAGGAGGAAAGAAACCACATTAGGATCGTTTTGGACGAATCATCGAATTAAGTGGCAATTAAACTGAAAACAAAACGCAACTGAAAAAGGTTGTCACAGTGATAATTGCTATTGTGGTAAATAATACGAGGTTACATTGGATTCCACCGAAGATTAGCTTTGAGACGTGTCAGGTGTATTGGCTTTAAGATTGTTTCCCCTGTAAGATCATGTTAATTTCCGTCTCCGGCAATTTTTATATTGCGCAGTACGATGTCGTTGGTCAATCACGCCTGCAGAGTAGAACTTGGAAAGTACTATTTTTTCTTCGTCTGTATCGCTCACTGTTACTATCATTGTAGTTGTCAGTGCTCAGATCTAAGCAGTTTTTATAGCTTCGTGATGAAACACCAAATAGAAGCTAACAGCCACGATTTGCTCTAATCGCTGGTCTCTTAGAGACCCATAATTTTTTATATATTCTCCAGCGTTATTATACATCTAGCAAGGGGATGACCCCAGTGGTGGAATCCACTTCTTGAAACCAAATATACGGTGATGTGGGTTAAGATCTGACACTGCAGACATTCACCCTGGTGGGCCTTCGTTTGTGAATGATTGACGAAAAAAACTTTCGGAATTTTGCTTGATGCTCAGTGACGTTAAAAAGTGGTAACACACAGACTGGTTGCTTGGTATAATGGTTAGGATAAGACGTTCTCACGCAGGAGGCTGTAGGTTCGAATCTCGTCAAGTACAGTAAATTTTTATAATTTTTAAATCTTTATCGAAATGACTTTGATCATAATTTTTATTCAACCAATTGATTAAAATGTAAATTTTTATTTCCATCCCTTTGTCACATAATTTTAATTATAACTGCGGTTTTTTTTCATTTTTCTTTATATCATTCTTTTTACAGTCGGAATTTTTGCGTCTTCTTTCAATTGAAGTTTTTGTGATCATGAATTTAACTATATTTATCTGTTATAATATTCAGCTTTTTGAAAATCTGCTCTATCAGTTAAAAAATAAGAGATGAAATAATTATTTATATTGACTGTGCAATGGTGTCAAAAATGTATTTTTCGTTAACAGATATGTAGTTTTTTTGTAGGGTAATCGTCATACAAATTTTAAACACAACGTAAATACCTATTGCACTATGGACAAAATAACGCAAATGAAGAGTTTACAAGTGAAACGAAATTCAACCAAAATGAGAAGCAGATTTAATGAACGCAATAATGTAGACAAGAGAACAGTATGATAAAACTGGAGGAGTTAAATTGAAATTAATACATAATAATGGTTAAAAACTCATGAACAAAGATTTTAAGTGAAAAAAGAATGATAGGAAAAAAATGAGAGCAGCTGAAGTAGTTATTATAATTAAAATTACATGACAAAGAAATGGAAATAAACTCTTACAGTTCGGTGAATTAATGAAATAAAATGACTATCAAAGTCATTTCGAGAAAGATTTAAAAACGAAAGTCTTATGCACCTGACGAGATTCCAACGCGTGACCTAGACGTGTGAAGATTTTATCCTGCCCACTACACTACGCAACCAGTCCATGCAATACAACTTTTTAACGTTATTGCGCATCACGCACAATTTCAAATGTTTTTTACGTCAATTATTTGCAAACGAGGACCCTCCAGGGTAAACGGCTGCAGTGAGTGATACGTGGGATCTACATCACCGTATATTTGGTTTCAAAAAGTGACGCCCACAACTGGGGACCTCTCGTCGCAAGAAAGATGGTTTATATGTGTAAAAGTTTTCCTACTACCCTTTACTGCGGTCTGCAGAGTTCAGACAAGTCACTAGGCGCCCATCGGAATAATTTCCAAATTCCAGTCTGGTTAAATCGAAGTAATCTTTGCGTTCCTTTGAACCTCTGCACGAGTGAAATGAAACTCTGTAGCAAACGTTGAACGTCATTACGCAGAACGGAATTGCTGTGAAGTGATGCGAATGGGAGAAAACGCCGTCCATAGATTATGAGCTTCCGCCGTATTACATGCGCAGCCGAAGCGTGCACGGCCTGCGTTTGGACTGTGCGCTAAACTCAGGATAACATGTAAATTGCGCTCGGCTGTATTTAGCTGTCGTATCTCCCGCCGTTCTGTAGGAACATCTGTTATTGTAGTACGGCGTTTTGTGTGTTACAGATTGGCCATATACCTCTTGTCATCGTCATTTTGCAGTTTCAGTGAAGTTTTAACGCTGGTGCCTGTCAACTCGTTCGCCGCGCGCTACTCAAAATGGTTGGTCTGTGCTGTTATAGGTAAATTCTATTGAATATTCATGATGAACATCATCGCTCTTTTTATAAAAATGTTTTTAACTAAATAAACACGTGAGGTATCAGCGTCGTGGCCGTTCAGAAATCACACTCATTGAAAGACTCATTTTAATTTAACTTCGCTAAGGGTGTAGATGATTGCGAACGACATAGTGTTTTGATTCATTCGTTTCAGTTGTCGTTCCTCACTTTTTAACATGAGTAGCGCTACTGGCCATTAAAATTGCCACACCAAGAAGAAATGCAAATGTTGAACGGGTATTCATTGGACAAATGTATTATACTAGAACTGACATGTGATTACATTTTACGCAATTTGGGTGCATAGATCCTGAGAAATCAGTACCCAGAACAACCACCTCTGGCCATAATAACGGCCTTGATACGCCTGGGCATTGAGTCATACAGAGCTTGGATGGCGTGTACAGGTACAACTGCTCGGCCACCATTGACCAGACGTTTTCAGTTGGTGAGAGATCTGGAGAATGTGCTGGCCAGGGCAGCAGTCGAACATTTTCTGTATCCAAAAAGGCCCGTACAGGACCTGCAACATGCGGTAGTGCATTATCCTGCTGAAATGTAGGATTTCGCAGGGTTCGAATGAAGGGTAGAGCCACGGGTCGTAGCACATCTGAAATGTAACGTCCACTTTTCGAAGTGCCGTCAATGCGGACAAGAGGTGACAGAGACGTGTAACCAGTGGCACCCCATACCATCACGCCGGGTGATAGGCCAGTATGGCGATGACGAATACACGCTTCCAATGTGCGTTCACCGCGATGTCGCCAAACATGGATGCGACCATCATGATGCTGTAAACAGAACCTGGATTCATCCGAAAACATGAAGTTTGCTATTCGTGCACCCAGGTTCGTCGTTGAGTACACCATCGCAGGCGCTCTTGTCTGTGATGCAGCGTCAAGGGTAACAGCCATGTCCTCCGAGCTGACAGTCCATGCTGCTGCAAACGTCTTTGAACTGTTCGTGCAGATGGTTGTTATCTTGGAAACGTCCCCATCTGTTGACAGGGATGGAGACGTGGGTGCACGATCCGTTACAGCCATGAGGATAAGATGCCTGTCATCTCGACTGCTAGTGATTAGAGTCCGTTGGGATCCAGCACGGCGTTCCGTATTATCCTCCTGAACCCACCGATTCCATATTCTGCTAACAGTCAGTGGATATCGACCAACGCGAGCAGCAGTGTCGCGATACGATAAACCGCAATCGCGATAGGGTATAGTCCGACCTTTATCAAAGTCGGAAACGTGATGGTACACATTTCTCCTCCTTACACGAGGCATTACAACATCGTTTCACCAGGCAACGCCGGTCAACTGCTGTTTGTGTATGAGAAATCCGTTGGAAACTTTCCTCATGGCAGCACGGTACACAGAGTGATCCGTAATGTGATTTGCACAGTATAGATGTAAATATAATAGTTGACAGTTGGTGTCACATTGGCATCACCACTGGTCTTCCGTTGATGGGAACAAGCTCCAGGGTATTAAACTTCTCCCAGCGCCTTGGACGACCTCATCTTGGCCCTCAGCTGTTAGATCATTTTAGCTAGGTTGCGTATTGGACGCTGTCTTTTTAGCCATCACCATTTGTTAATTGATGATCCCCCACCACTTTACGCTCATTGTCGTTAACCTTTGACGGTTCGCCATCTCCTGATGGAATGCACGTTTTTTAACAACTTACGTTGTCATTTATGATTTCCGTCGGAGTTACCGGCCGTTGGAGGGATAGACGCGCGGTCTGTCGTCCGCATTTTACTTTTTATCCGTTGAAGCAGTATGGCGAAGGACATTTAATCTTTAGTTTAGGACCTCCGTTGTCTCTATGGCGTATTTTATGGACCTTTCTCCAAGTCCCTGTTCTTAGCTATCATTGCGTCGATTAGGCTTAACGTGTAGTTGCTTTTAACTCCATTTTCGTCTTCGTGTTCTACAGTTCTGACATGGGCGCGTATGCACCTAGTTGTTTTAGCGCCCCAAAAACAAAAAAAAAAAAGAAGTTTGGGGATCGTATTGCCTACGAAAGGCAGGTATCTGTGTTCGAGGCCTGATCTGACACAGGATTTTAAGATTTCCCAAATATTCGTTGTAGCATGTTCTCTAGTAGCAGAAAAAATTTCACTTCATTCTCTAACCGGGTTGAACAACGTCGGTAGTTGATTAAAATAGTAATATGCTGGGATTTAGTAATATTGTATAACTAACCGTTTGCGCCCAAGTTAGTTGATTGAACTATGAAATTTTATTAGGTTTCCTGTAAAGGAAATTGAAGTGTGTTTGAAGACTACTTTTGTCCGCCATTTGCAAGTGCACAACACCACGAGTAGATGTCATATGACATAGAAACAACGAGGACCTGTAGTTGTTCAACTTACCACTCAATATGCGAGGTGCAAAGCTGAGCGCAGTAGACTGTTATCACTCGCGCTGACCAGCTTTTTTGTACTCGTGGTCGCAGGTTCACAGATTGTGTGGTAAGTCGCACGATTAGAGATCCTCATTGTCTCCGTGCCATATGACATGTATTCGTTGCATCGTTCACTTGAATATGGCTGTGTAGCGAAAGCTGGTCAGTGGTCGTTCTTAAACAGTCACATGTCTACACAAACATAGTCTCAGGGCGAATAAGGACGTGTTTTAAGAAATTTTGCGGAAATGCTATTGTCAGCTCTGGCGCAGGAACAGAAAATAGAGTTAACCTACGTGAACGCATTGTAAAATAATGAAAACATAACGTATAATTGTAAAGTCTTACAAAAATGTGATAACAATCACCGGCATCTATTTGTAATGCCATTTTTAAGAGCAAATAGTGCCGTTTGTGATTCCTGAATTGGTAGGATCATCCTCCACTGTTGTTCACGTTTAAAATCACATTTGTCTTATGGTGTGCATGCGATGTTGACTCTTTGTGGTGATAGCTCATTGAGGGGGTGTTGTCCTACAGAAAATGAAAAAAAGTCGTCCTTTATCTTACATAGTTTTTTGCCGTAGGGCACCACTACCACAAGGAAGTTTCGCCACTACGAAAAACAACCGACATCGTGCGGCGGCGCGGTTCTTTCCGTCCCTTTACGTCACGACGAACCTGCACCTACCTGTGAACATTGTTTCATCAGATCATCAGTAGGGAAGCTGAGCGGAACCTTCTGTACTTCGACGTGAACTAGGCTGCAATTAAAGTCACTAAATCTACGTTTCGGGAGAAAATTTTCACACGAAATGAAAGGTTGTAAATTTTTTCCGTAAGTAATATATTCTGAAACTTAGGTGAACAAGTATCACTGCCAAGCCCGTGCTAGTCTTACCGCAGTCACTCACTATCCCTTACACTCACGTTAGCAAGTTTATGGTGTTGCATTTCCCGAAAACATTATAGCTACAAAAATACGTATTGGTTTTTGGTTGAGAATGCTCGCCAAATATTAAGTCTGTCGGTACCTAATGCGGTCACAGTTTTTAGCCATCAACCTGCTCAATACGCCACGCGGAATTTATGCCTTTTCTCTTCACAAAATCCACTTAAAAATTCCAAAATTTCTACACACCCATCGGAATAATTATGTCGTCACTTTACAACACTTTTGACGTATGAAACACTGCTAGATTCGGCAGCTTATCATTTCCATCGGAACTAATACTACACACGTCCGAACTGTTTCATGGCTAGGCTCCGACTCCTCTCTAGAATACTCTTAAGTCTTCTCTACCAGCATAGAAAGGCGTGCGAAGAATATTGCTTTACCATTGGTCAGTTTACTCAACAGCCAATAGCAAAACAACACTCTCCCGCGTCAGTCGGCGCTTTTCATCAATAACCAATCGCAAAATAGTAAACATAACGACTGCACTTTTTACCGACTTAATTATCTAATATGCTGAAGTTTTGTTTATGCATGAAGTTATTTATTATTGTTATTTATACCTGAATTAACGTTCTCTTTACCATAAACTTACTTTGCAAATCTTCTACAAAAATCCCCTTTGTCCACAGCCATACTTCTTCGATATGTTCGCACACTAAATCCCACTACATAACTCGTTAAACAATTATCTTCATATTAACCTTGAACCACACTCACGCATCATTCATACTGCTAAAACACATTTATAACATTTTACCTACACAAAAAGACATAATAACACTATGAAAATATAACAGTTTATGAAAAACATTCTATTACTTTAGTGCACTCTAGTGGGCTCAATCGAAACTAAATCAGTCCCCTATCCAATATTTTCCTCTATCGGCTGATACATAAACTACGTGCGCGTCCAGTCTCGCGTCACCATCTGTCACTATCCAGCTCTGAGACACATCTCCCACTTAACCGCCTCCAAGGCAGGATCGGTATACGGCGCTACGCCTCAATCGTATGTACAACATTCGAAAAAGGGGTAATTTTGGACGTGAACACTTGTCTGATAATTAACCTGTCGGCTCGGAGCTGGTGACGGCGCTCTTTGTACTTAATAGATAGCCTTATCAACAGTATCCAGCTGCTGTTTGTAAGAATTAACCTGTATTTTTGTACAGCCACGGTGACACAATTTCAGTTTTCCCCAAAGTAGCAGAAGAAAAAGCAGTTTTAGCCTTGTCGGAGCTAATGTCTGCGAATCGGGACGGAACTTGAAGCGCCGACACCCGCTCCCAGTACAGAACTTCTCGCTAAGTCGGACACTTACCGGCTGTGTGAGAGGGACAAGGGAGGGGAGGGGGAATGCGTCCGCAGGGGGCACGCGGGGCTGGCTCGCTCGCTCGCTCGCTTGCGAGGGCAAGTGGGAGCGTCGTCGCGACCGGCCGTGTCCACCGCCCCCGCCCATGGGAAATCAGCCGAGCTCGTGCCGTGCCGTACGCCACTAAACGAACCCGCCCAACTTTGCGCTCCCGTCTCTCTCTCTCTCTCTCTCTCTCTCTGTGTGTGTGTGTGTGTGTGTGTGTGTGTGTGTGTGTGTGTGTGTGTGTGTACTCTTACTGTGATCGCCACCCTTAGCAGGAGCAGCAGTAGTAGTCGTGGTCGCCAAAGAAAAGCATCAGCCTCATTACTGATCACTGCTGTACTCCCTCTACACCTCGGACACGCCAAAGCCCAACAGAGTCTCACTCGCATTACACGCGGACGACACCGCGCTGTATACCATAAGCGCGAATGCGAACCTCATGCGCCGCCGCCTGCTCACGGCATGTGACGCTCTAAGCGCATGGGCCACAAAGTGGCGCCTTAAATACACTACTGGCCATTAAAATTGCTACACCACGAAGATGACGTGTAACAGACGCGAAATTTAACCGACAGGAAGATGATGCTGTGATATGCAAATGATTAGCTTTTCTGAGCATTCACACAAGGTTGGCGCCGGTGGCGACACCTACAACGTGCTGACATGAGGAAAGTTTCCAACCGCATTCTCATACACAAACAGCAGTTGACCGGCGTTGCCTGGTGAAACGTTGTTGTGATGCCTCGTGTAAGGAGGAGAAATGCGTACCATCACGTTTCCGACTTTGATAAAGGTCGGATGGTACCCTATCGCGGTTCCGGTTTATCGTATCGCGACATTGCTTCTCGCGTTGGTCGAGATATCCAATGACTGTTAGCAGAATAAGAAATCGGTGGGTTCAGGAGGGTAATACGGAACGCCGTGCTGGATCCCAACGGACTCGTATCACTAGCAGTCGAGATGACAGGCATCTTATCCGCATGGCTGTAACGGATCGTGCAGCCACGTCTCGATCCCTGAGTCAACAGATGGGGACGTTTGCGAGACAACAACCATCTGCACGAATAGTTCGATGATGTTTGTAGCAGCATGGACTATCAGCTCGGAGACCATGGCTGCGGTTACCCTTGACGTTGCATCACAGACACGAGCGCCTGCAATGGTGTACTCAACGACGAATTTGGGTGCACGAATAGCAAAATGTCATTTTTTCGGATGAATCCAGGTTCTGTTTACAGCATCATGATGGTCGCATCCGTGTTTGGCGACATCGCGGTGAACGCACATTGGAAGCGTGTATTCGTCATCGCCATACTGGCGTCTCACTCGGCGTGATTGTATGGGGTGCCATTGGTTACACGTCTCTGTCACCTCTTGTTCGCATTGACGGCACTTTGAACAGTGTACATTACATTTCAGATGTGTTACGACACGTGGCTCTACCCTTCATTCGATCCCTGCGAAACCCTACATTTCAGTAGGATAATGCACGACCGCAAGTTGCAAGTCCTGTACCGGAATTCCTGGATACAGAAAATGTTCGACTGCTGCCCTGACCAGCACGTTCTCCAGGTCTCTCATCAATTGAAAACGTCTGGAAATGGTGGCCGAGCAACTGGCTCGTCACAGTACGCCAGTCACTACTCCTGATGAACTGTGGTATCGTGTTGAAGCTGCATGGGCAGCTGTACCTGTACACGCCATCCAAGCTCTGTTTGACTGAATGCCCAGGCGTATCAAGGCCGTTATTACGGCCAGAGGTGGTTGTTCTGGGTACTGATTTCTCAGGATCTATGCACCCAAATTGCGTGAAAATGTAATCACATGTCAGTTCTAGTATAATACATTTGTCCAGTGAATACCTGTTTATCATCTGCATTTCTTCTTGGTGTAGGAATTTTAATGGCCAGTAGTGTACAATGCCAGCAAAAGTCAGCCAATCATCATCACTAGCAAAAAGATCCCCATCGACCTACAGCCGGTGCGGATCATGGGAGGCCCAATCCCATGAACCCGCACTGCGAAGTACCTTGGGGTGACCCTGGACCGGCGCCTCACGTGGGGGCCCACACACAAGGGATATGAGGGGTAACGCCTATGGAAGATTGAGAACACTGAACCCGATCATGAACCCGATGACAACACTACCCACACGCTGCGTTATTACGCTGTTTCTCGCCCTTATAAGGTCGGTAATGGTTATGCGGCAGTGTGGGGCAATGCGGCAGACTGCCACATACGAAGATTGCAGGGCCTCCAGGGTAGAATCCTTAGGATGATCATGAATCTCCCGCATGACTTCCCAACTAGGGAGCTACATAATATCACAGGATTACAGACATTTAAGGATAGAATTAGACAGACGGCTCGACGTTTCTACGAAAAGTCACAGCAGTCCGACAATAGGCTTGTCTCGAATCTCCGGAACAAAACACACAGAACGGGCACAACGAGATGGCCCGACTTGCTGAGGCAGTGAAAAACTGCCACAGAGAAGTATATTAACCACCATAAAATGCTCAACACACAATAGGACCAACATACACAATAGGACCACCTAAAAACACATTAGGAAGCGCAGGAATAGTGCAAAGCACTTAACTTGCATAACCTAGAGATAGTCAGGCACTACCCAATTACGTAAAGAGCGAGCGACCATAATATAATTCTCCATCTACAAAGGGTACTAGGAAGGTTTTGCAATACGACGCAACAATAACTCGCAGGACGCTGATTGTTGCTGTGTCCTGAGAATACTTCATAGCCTGCCGGAGTGCCTGAGCGGTTCTAGGCGCTATAGTCTGGAACCGCAAGACCGCTACGGTCGCAGGTTCGAATCCTGCCCCGGGCATGGATGTGTGTGATGTCCTTAGGTTAGTTAGGTTTAAGTAGTTCTAAGTTCTAGGGGACTGATGACCTCAGAAGTTGAGTCCCATAGCGCTCAGAGCCATTTGAGCCAACACTTCATACTTGCATTGTTGCCGCTGTGCCAAGTCTGTGGGCGCAGTCGTTCACCAGCAGTGTTAGTCTGCAGTAGTCGCGATTTGAGATTTTGGCAGTTTTGCGGTACAACTTCGCGCGTGCTTTAAACACACACACACACACACACACACACACACACACACACACACACACACACACGTTCTTCAAAGAAATGACTCGCACTCGGTGATGTGTGTCACATCGTACAACTATATACAATGGTTACAGATAATTCCAAAAAGGAAATTTCACCCTGGTGGAGGCTGAGAGGACGGAAAGCCTACGGTCATCAGTTGCGGAGGAAAATATTGATGCTGTGAGGAAAATTCTAGACGAAGACAAAGTGACGTATAAGCAGATACAGGATGCCTTAGGGCCAAATGCACCAAGAATTCGTTCGATTCTGCATGGTCATTTGCAAGTAGAAACTTTGTTGTCTCTGGATGCCTCTAAGATTCACACGACGTGTGACTTGCTGCCGGGAGATGTTAAAGAAGTTTTCTAAGGAACAATCTCAGTATGTGAATAGCATCGTGGCAGGTGACTAGACTTGGCTGTGCTATCATGACGTGCCGACTAAGACTGAAAACAATGTTTGGGTCCTAGAAGATGACCACACATCCGTAGCTGTCAGAAAATCCCGATCATTAAAGAAGAAAATAATTGTTTTTTTCAAATCGAGTAGAATTGTGGAGCGTGTTGGCTTGTTCACACAGAAGACAGACATATTTAAATGGTACACTCAGCAGTGCCTGCCCAAATTCGTCCAATCTTTTCAAGAGCCTGTGACCGAAGTCAAGAAACGACACTTGATTCCTCCATCACGACAACGCTGCAGCTCGCCGCGCCAAAGCATGCACGGAATACGTGCGGGATACAGGACTGAAACTTCTCGAGCACCCTCCTTACATTCCAGACCTTTCTCCTTGCGACTTTGCACTTTTCTCGCGTGTGAAAATGAAGGTGAGAGAAGGGCAGTTTTCAAGTGATGAGGTCCTCCTGAGGGCTTGGGACATCGAGTGTGCCTTACTTCCTATAAAAACGTGGGAGAACTGGTTTAGGGATTGCTTTCGGAGGGCGGAGAGGTGTATTCAGTGTGAAGGAAATTGCTTCGAAAAAATAAAATAAACGAAGCGGTATTGCAAACCTTTCCTGGTAACCTTTATATTTTAAATGCTGGATAACTATGAACTCCACGAATTTTTTTAGAAAATGTGGGTATAGGTTAATGGCTAAACACAATGTAACTAACGATCAGTATGTGAAAGACAAACTTTCAAAGTATAATTTGAAAATCTTACCGCCAAATTGGTTTGGAAAACCGCCGTGATGGCTGACACCGAATAAAATTGATGAAAATGGCGGCTAAACAGGCAGAGAAGCATTTTGTGGCTACAATTTGCCTGTTGCATGTCGGTAGTGAATGTGCAAAGAGCTTTCCGTGCCAAGTTTCGCCAGACACCACACATTTACAGCAGCGTGTTTTGAACTCCATCCGACAAGTACTTGCGCGGGAAACGACCCCGCGCGTGGCCTCTGAAACACAGCAAGGAACGGTAAGGCACGGCGATAGCCTTTGGCAGACACACGAAGTAAGCCAGTCAGAGAAAGTAGACTCCCTGTAACACGGGCCATCCTAGTGGGTCCGTCCAACGAGGGGAAGGGGTATTTCTGTGACGAGAGGAGAGTTCTGTCTTCTAGACAGCGTCCAAAATTCACTAGTGACCGCTAATAATACAATCTGAGACAAAAAGAACGACGCACCATCTTGATCACAAATTGATATTCGTACTGGTATCTACGAAAAATGCAAACTTGTAAGCTTTGGCGGCCGGTCGGTGAATGTGTGACACTGCAGCGAAATTTCAACGCTCAGTTGGCAAGGATGGTAAACAAGGGTCATGCCGATACCAGGGCATAAAGTCTTTTGCGCATTCCACTCCGTGTACTCAGACAGTAACTAGGCCTCGCAGACAGGCGCGTGAAAAATACACACAAATGTCAGCATTTATGAGAAGATGCGTAGTTGGGCTTAAAGGAGCCGGTTGGAGTAAGCAGCGAATCACTTGACGTTTGAATAGTCGGTTTCACAGTACAGTGATATTTTCAGGACAGGGTGAACCGTGGCACAACACAGCGTCAAGAAGGAAGCAGTCGACCGAGAGAGACGACAGAACGTGGGGACCGAGCAGTCGTCAGAGGGGCACTCAGAGCCCCCGGTTCATCATCATCATCGATTTTTGTCGTACAAGTAGTACTTGAGTGACCACAAGGCCCGTTAATAGGCGGCTCACAGAAAGGGGGCTGAACTCACGGAGACCCTTGCACTGACTGCCATTGACCTCTGTACACCAGCAGGCCCGTTTGCCGCGGTGTCAGGCACATTCGCCCGGGAATCTCATTCACTGGAATAGCATTCTCTTCAGTGATAAGTCCCGCTTCGAATTGAGCCTCTACGACCAGCGAAGATGTTTCTGGAGACCCCCGGACAGCGGTAGGATACCCACCTGATACTCCTCAGGAAGACATCGAAAAATTGTATCAGTCAGTGCCAAGCCGAATAACTACTTGCATAGAGGCCAGAGATGGACCAACGTGTTATTGCCTTGCTCAATTTATGAAGCTATTTCTTTTGAATAGATCCTTCTATTTTTCTTAAATTGTAATAATTTGTTTGTTTTGTGCATGTACGTAATATCTACCGATTTCCGTCCCATTCGGATAACTGCTTCGTCGTGGGTCGTTAGTTTTCTCTTTTCTTCCCCCCCCCCCCCCCCCCTCCCGACTCTGTCTATCAAAAATGGTTCAAATGGCTCTGAGCACTATGGGACTCAACTGCTGTGGTCATCAGTCCCCTAGAACTTAGAACTACTTAAACCTAACTAACCTAAGGACATCACACACACCCATGCCCGAGGCAGGATTCGAACCTGCGACCGTAGCAGTCGCGCGGTTCCCGACTGCGCGCCTTGAACCGCGAGACCACCGCGGCCGGCCTCTCTCTCTCTCTCTCTCTCTCTCTCTCTCTCTCTCTCTCTCCCCCCCCTCCCCCCTCCCTCCGAGTATGTAATGCTGAGACATTTTACATGCTGAAGATCGTGATTGAAATTCTCCTTTGGTCCTGGTGCCGACAGACATCCAATTATATGTAAATATTATTATAAATCGTGTTTCAGGTGTAACGGTGAACATTACGAGATGCCATCATTCAAAAGCTAATGCTTCAGATTACCGCAAGTCCTATTCGAAACTTTTCAGTTGTCCAAGCATCTGAAACTGTCTTCCGTGGTGACATCACCATGTTTTAATGCAAGAAATCGACCTGACATATTGACATCAAAGTTTACAGGAAGGAAAAGAAAAAATGGAAACACAGGAATGCATTACACTTTATAGCATTATACAAGATGAACATTAGTAACTGCAGGCACTCGTTCCTGACTGTAAATGGAAGGAAAAAGGTCCCATGAATGTGTGTCTGGAAACGCATCGATGGCGCTGACGAATGACAGTTCCTCTAGCCACGTGCCGTGTGTTCCTTGTGTGTTTCAGTCTGTGTGGTTGGCGCAGCACACTGTAAGCTGCAGATTGGTCCGGTATTCGTGTCGGGAACGAGTCGAGTTGGTGTTTGTGGGCGGTCAAGCAGACGGAAACCGTCGAGAGGCAGCACGGCTATGCCAAAACAAGCTGCCCTTGCAGACACCAACCACATCACGCAACATTTCAAGCCCTTTATGGGCGTTTCTGTGATCATGGATCCTTTCGGACACAAACTTATAGGGAGGCGGCGGACTGCGAGTACGGCAGAAGTGGGGGACCGCGTGCTACAAGATATCGAGACGGACCCCAGTACAAGCTCCAGGCAAGTGGCCCTCCAACAGGGTGTAAGCGAAAGTACGATTACGAGTATTCTGCATGACACTGCATCCCATGGACGCTACTTTAAACATTTGTTGCGGCGTGGATGTGATGCAGTCCTGTACTGTGTTCCGGGACGATTTGTTGTCGTTACACGCTCGCCGTCCATATCCGGACACATGATCATAGGACCTTGTTTTTTCCTTTCATTTCCTGTCAGGAATCAGTCCCTGTAGTTCGTAGGTTTTATTAATGTTGACTCTGCATGTATCTGCATATACGTTACAAAAGCTGCTGTTAGCAACACAGCAGCACACATGAAGGGAAGTTACATTTAAGTGGAGACTTAAGTGACATGAGCTACAGAGTCATATTAATAATATTAAAAACCAAGATACAGGTTGTTTGTCTCCTATAGCTATCCCATTCCTAATTGTCTACCGCACGAGGTGGCGCAGCGGTTAGCACACTGGACTCGCATTCGGGAGGACGACGATTCAATCCCGCGTCCGGCCATCCTCATTTAGGTTTTCCGTGATTTCCCAAAATCGCTCCGGGCAAATGTCGGGATGGTTCCTTTCAAAGGGCACGGCCGACTTCCTTCCCCTTCCTTCCCTAATCCGATGAGGCCGATAACCTCGCTGTCTGGTCTCCTCCCCCAAAACAACCAACCAACCTAATTGTTTCAAATGATTGTAACTGGGAAAGCTACTTTGTATGTTGTTTTCCCTTCAGAATATTAACATTTATTTCCCGGAGAAGTAATCTATATACATAGTGCCTAAACGCGCCGAGAAACTTTTATGGTTAATATGACAGATGATCAGTGTTCAAAGAGGGCACCTAATCCTTACCTTCGCTGAACTAAGTCACAGGGTAAAATGCGTTGGACATCACTTGTACAAACTTTTCCTTTTGAATTCTTCTGTGTTCATCAAATTTCCTTTGATATTGGCCTGAGTGTCATAGGTTGCTTGTAGTTATTGTCGTGTGTATAAAGTACTAAGGTGATGGCCGTGGTTTCTTTGAGATCGACGTTAGTTGTTAGTAAAAAGGCAGACGAAAACCAAAACTAAGATCCTTTGTTAGCGAGATCATAACGCTGCATGAATGCCTCGGCCGGCCCCCTATGATACACTAGTACTGTAACAGGCATCTAATTTGTAAGAAAAGTGGCCAATTCATTCACTACTTTGCAATTGTAGAACTAAGCGCGTAACTAGGTGAATGCATTTGCAGTGACACTAGTTTTCCTGATGACTTACCGCTTTCGTGCTCACATTTTAATGAAGCCAACAGGTAGAAGTGTTGGCAAGGCTTTTTAATGCAAAATTGTCCGATGTTTTTATCATACTGGAGATGAGTGACAGCACATCTCGTTTCTGGAGCCACTGGTGATTACCCTACCGTAACGCAACGGAAATGTGATTTATTTTTGATGCAGTGCCGCTCATGAGCGGTTAGAAATATTTCACCCGCGAGTCTAATTAAAGCAGACAGATTGCGCAAATCCGTGCGCATGAAGGTCCACCTGTATCATGGCGCGTCCGCTTCACATCTCCATTCGACCACCGCCCTCGTTAATGGAATTGTGCGATCGCTCGAAAAACGCATATAATCTCTCTCTCTCTCTCTCTCTCTCTCTCTCTCTCTCTCTCTCTCTCTCTCTCTGTGTGTGTGTGTGTGTGTGTGTGTGTGTGTGTGTGTGTGTGTGTGTGTGTGTGTGTGTCGGCGCACGCGCCAATGAAGTCCTGTAGATGATGGACAACGTAATTTTAGTTCGGAGCATCTGATGTTTAATCTCATTGTGGCATTTATGCCACATGGCAAAGCACCTTTTATTAGGTTCGCTCATACGATATAGAAATGGTCCACGCTGCTGTGAGCCAGTAACCAGTTAAGATCGATATCCCTGATCCCACAAAACTGTCATGGCCACGAGACGTGAGGACGAAGCACCGAACCGTGTCCTATCGAAGAATGTAGACGGCCGTGTCTCACAACCTTTTTTCCTTTGGGGTACACCAAAGTACGTTCCAAACTTTGCCGACACCCGTAAATGTGATTTTTCCCCCCTCAATGCAAAAAGCAGACAGCCAAAGTACATTGTTTATTACTACGCGTATAATCACGTCGACACACCTGATACATGTTCGCGACATATCAGTGTGTCGCGACACAACGGTTGAGAAACGCTGGTATAAGCAGTGCTGTGGCACACACTGCAAGATTCGGAGGCAAACGCCCAATTTTATTCATTAATATTTACCATTTAAGTGTTTATATACACCTCGCCGCGCGGAGTAGCCGCGTGGTCTAAGGGCGCCTTGCCACGGTTCGCGCGGATCCCCCTGTCGGAGGTTCGAGTCCTCCCTCGTGTATGGGTGTGTGTGTTGTCCTTAGCGTAAGTTAGTTTAAGTTGGATTAAGTAGGGACGAATCACCGCAGCAGTTTGGTTCCATAGGAACTTACCACAAATTTATATACGCCTTCAATTTCACTATCGACCTTATCCACACTTACAGCTTTCCAACCATAGATTCAGTAACTCCAAAATCAGTCTCAGATGTTATTTAGAATGTTTATATTACGTTGTCTGTCATCGGCCGACTGAATCGACGAATCAGAAACGCGCCCTGTGCTGGCGGCCACAATAGTGTAGGCTAGCTCACGAGCAGTCTAAGGCGAAGTTTCCCGGGGTCCAGAACTAACTTTCGTTCCGACGCCATGTTCTTATTGTGAGTGGATATTCTGTGGTGTTCAAATGAAGTGTAAATATAAACGGGAGCCGGCTGGGGTGGCCGAGCGGTTCTAGGCGCTACAGTGTGGAACCGCGCGACCGCTACGATCGCAGGTTCGAATCCTGCCTCGGGCATGGATGTGTGTGATGTCCTTAGGTTAGTTAGGTTTAAGTAGTTCTAAGTTCTAGGGGACTGATGACCTCAGAAGTTAAGTACCGTAGTGCTCAGAGCCATTTGAACTATTTATAAACGGGAAACGTTTATGACGCAGTTTTGGAACAGATTTTGGAGAGGCGACATGTACGTGCTGTGGACGGATTGTATTCGTACGTAAAAGTGAATTAGTGATTAAAAGTGCCTTGGAAAAGTTTGCAAGCGATTTCGTATGCTCATTAAAGTTGTTATGAGATAATTAAGTGAACGTTTATTGGTGCTCGATACGTGAATGTCAGACTTCAAATGGTTCAAATGGCTCTGAGCACAATGGGACTTAACATCTGAGGTCATCAGTCCCCTAGAACTTAGAACTACTTAAACCGAACTAACCCAAGGACATCACACACATTCATGCCCGAGGCAGGATTCGAACCTGCGACCGTAGCAGCCGCGTGGTTCCGGACTGTAGCGCCTAGAACCGCTAGGCCACCCCGGCCGGCAAAAGGTCAGACTCTGCGAATTTATATTCGAGTATTGCCTTTAGACTATTTTTGCAAATTTTTAATACTGAGAGGAGAAACAAATCACGTGGCGTCCTTTTATTTCCAGACTGTCGTTGTAGTAGCGTTGAGACTTCCCCATGTGCCATTCCACCATTCACTGTTCATTGTACGCATGTTACAATCTGCGACTGACGGAGAAGACATCCAGTGGGGATAATGAGTCAACTGTACAAGACGCAGAGTATGCTCACCTCTCCCAAATCACACTAGGAGAGGGTTTGGGAAAAATGCTGGAGTTTTTCCTCACGAATTACCTAACGTTGCCCTCCACATGCAACAAGTTGCGCTGTTAACACGTCATCCGTAGACATGCGTCACAGCAGGAACATACCATACTTCTTCCTAATAAGTTACGTAGTTAGGGGCAGCTGCGTGATGAAGGTAAAACGACACGAATCTGGGCCATTCGTGTCGTCGGGCGGTGGCGCTCCCAGACCGCCACGGCACGCTGCCGTCTGCCTACGGTCGGGTCTCGGAATTCCTCGCTAAGTGGCCCGATCGCAGACACAGGCGCACAGAGAACGCCCTGCGACTTTCACGGCACGGCACGGCACGGCACGGCGCAGTCCTTGGCAGCGGCAGTATTGGGGACGGCGAGCGGTTCTACTGTTCCCTCGCCTCCTGTCACCTTGCACGAATTATCCGTCGATTGGGGGGGGGGGGGGGGGCTACCTGCGTCGCCTTCCAGCTACCTCTCGCTCAGTTTACGCCGACCTCACAAGTACAGGGGGTGCACAAAAATATGAAAATAGAAAAAAAACACAACACATTGTCATGTCCAAAACGGTGTAGAAAAACAGCTGGCATTCTGACCAGCTTCCAGTCATGTCGGAGCAGATGAATACAGGTCCTCTACGGTTTTCAAGGGAATTTTATACCAGTCTTCTTACAAAATAGTACCAGATTCATGTAACGGTGAAGAAAGTTGGTAGCGAACCCACACCTTTCCTGCAAAGGTTCAGTAGTCTTGAGATCTGATGATTATGGTGGCCAGGGTAGACGATACAGTGCCAGACAAGTGTGATATGCAGAGTATCCATGTATATGTAGACAGGTCATCCTCGTGCTCACAGAATCAATCCCGGACTATTCTAGTTGTGCGTAGTCATTTTGGAACTCAGCATCACCATTGGGGAGTCACGGGATGGACCCGATGTGCCCAAATGGTCACACTATCCTTTGAAGTAATGCGACCGGGCCGGCCGCGATGGCCGAGCGGTTCTAGGCGCTTCAGTCTGTAACCGCGCTGCTGTGGTCGTAGGTTCGAATCCTGCCTCGGGCATGGATGTGTGATGTCTTAGGTTAGTTAGGTTTAAGTAGTTCAAAGTTCTAGGGGACTGATGACCTCAGATGTTAAGTCCCATAGTGCTCAGAGCCATTTTAACCAAAGTAATGCGACCTTGCAGAGTAACGGTGAGGACCGCGAAATGCTACGACATGGCTGCCCATATCATCAACAGACCCCCCCCCCCTCCCCCGCCATGTTCCATTATTGGAATGTAAACTCGGCCAGATGTTGGAGACAGTGGGAAATATGGCTCATCCGACCACACGACTTTCTTCCATTGCTCCATAGTCCAGATTTTGTGGCTTCGGCACCATATTTCCCTGTTACGACCATTTACATCACTGATGGGTGGTTTTGGAATTCCAGCTCTCACTGCAATGTGCTGCTTATGGAGCTATATGTATACACTTTTGCAGCTGTCGTCTTCTTACTTTTTTATCACAATCTTCAATGACCGTCCATCACGATCAGTTAATATACACATTCGTATGCATTGACTCAGAGAATGTGTTTACGCTTTCTCTCTATGCGGTATAAATCTTCCATACGGTGCCTCCTGAAACACCAAACACTTTCGCTGTCTTGGTTGCGGAAGCACCCACCATACGAACACCAAAAATATGCCCACGTTCGAATTCACATAGGTCTGACACAGTGCGCTCACAACTACACACAACACTGTTCTGACCACCACTGACTCCTACAGTGCATTGAGGATATTTTACAGGTGCCGTTCGTTGTCAGATACAGCAGTGCAAACTGCAGGCTTCGTTAGCATCTGTATTTGTGTTCAAGCATGCATTTCTCGCGGTGTTTACTTAGTTTCGTCCATTCCATGTATGTTGGAAAGATATTCTGTATAGGGCAAATCCCGAGTTCGTCGGCAAAATCCTGGACGATGCTCGCGTACATTTAATGAGTATCACGGTGTTAGTGACGTGTCATCTCCGCTAGCTCTTTACAGGGGAATAATGGAATTATGAGTTACTCGGTACGTTGCTCGAATTATTTTTCTTTATAATCCACAATAAACTCAGATGACTGCTAAAGCAGGGCGAATATCACGAAGAACCGTATTAATCAGACGGATTTCTGAACTGTCTAGTGATGTGTTATCGATGAGTAGATTTGGGCATTGGCTCATCCATTACCGATTTGGTCGAGTACTGCACATCGTTTTACGAAAGTTCTCGGCTACAGGACTTTGTTCAGACACTTCTGATTATCAAAACGCTTTGGCACTGGACTTAATTGGTGATCTGCGTGAACAAGCCCTTAGTGTAATGTCTCTTTCGGAGGATCTAGGCTGCATATTGACACGCGTTGTATGTACATCTATACTCCACAAGCAAAGCTATGGTGTGCGGCGGAGGGTACTTTATGTACCACTACTACGTCCTCCCATTCGTGTTGTTCCAGTCACAAATAATCTGTGGAAAGAAACGTTTTCGGTAAGTCTGTGTCTGAGCTCGAATCTCCAAAATGTTACCCTCATGAGCTTTTCGCATGAATACGAGGGTGGTTTATTAAGTTGGAAAAAAAATTTTTTTTCGTTTCGTAACTCACCTTACTTCTGGATATTGGTCCAGCGATATTCCAACTGTGTCATCCCATCGGAAAAATAGGTACTGTAAAACTACGCAAAATATTCGTTGGCTGCAACTATCACTTCCTCATTTCGTGAAAGTTTATTCACAGTATGCCAAAGTTTCCAGTTAGGGAACAGGAAGAAGTCGCGTCGGGCTGTGCCAACCTTGCTCTTTCTTCGGCCAGTGCAAGTTTCAAACGATGCAGCAGTCAAGCATAATAGGGCCCAGTTATGGTTCCGTCTTTTTTCAAGTAATGTATGATGATTATTCCCTGGGAAACCAAAATATGATCATCATCACGTTACAATCTAACGAAATTGTCTTTGTCTTCTTCGGTACACTTTCACCAGCCTGTGTCCATTCTTTCGACTGCCGTTCTGGCTCTGATGTGTGATAATGGATCGAGGTGTCATCAACAGTCACAAATCGGCACAAAAAATCTTGGAGATTGCAATTAAACAACGCCAGACATTGTGTTGAAATGTACCGGATTTGTTTTTGGTCGAATGTGGGCAATCGCAGCACTCACCTCGCACACAACTCAAAAATGGTTCAAATGGCTCTCAGCACTATCGGACTTAACATCTGAGGTCATAAGTCCCCTAGAACTTAGAACTACTTACACCTAACTAACCTAAGGACATCACACACATCCATGCCCGAGGCAGGATTCGAACCTGCGACCGTAGCGGTCTCGCGGTTCCAGACTGAAGCACCTGAAACCGCTGGGCCAGCACACAATTCCTTCATAGCCTATTCTCCGTGCAGGCTATTATGCACTCGCTCAGATGGGATGTCTTCCATCTCAGCAATCTCACGAATTTTTATTCGGCGGTGTTGTATTACCGTATCGCGGATTTTGTCAATGGTTTCCTTTGTGGTAGCCACAACTGAACGTCCGGAGCGCGCTTCGTCTTGGGTGCTTGTCCGACCACGTTTAAATATATTAATCCAAAATTAAATGGTCTTCAATGATTTAGTGCAGAGTCCACATGAACTTCATCAAACTTTGTTTTGATTTGTGCGGTGGTCCAACCCTTCAAATCAAAGTGTTTAATAATAGCACGAAACTCTGTTTTCTCCCGTTTCAGTCGCATTCGACACATTGACCAAATCAGGCGGTTGTCAACAATGAACTGCACGCTGTACACTGTTGAAATTCATTATATGATCCTTGGAATAAACAAGCTTACCAATAATGAAGGGGCAACAAAAATGTTCCAGTCTTTCATGGAAATTTACCAAACTTATCGAACCATCCTCGTACATTATAGGAAGTTATACATCAGTTGAGAGAGATGAGATGAGAGATGAGATTTACCTTCATTCCAATTGATCCGTAGTGAGGAGGTCCTCCAGGATGTGGAACATGTCAGAAAAACAACAATACATGACAAATATTTACAACTAAAACACATAAGCTGATGTACCATTCCACAGGTCCCAAGTGGAATGATTGTCATTTTTTAATGAACGCTATATGAAAGAGTCATTTTACAAATACTAATGCACTGTATTTAAAATAAAAAAGTTTTTTATTTATTTATAAGGTAATAAACATGTAATACAACTACTATAATACTTATTTACAATGAACACATTACTGCACTGAAATGGTGCGTTGGTTTTACTGAGAAATTCATCAATGGAGTAGAAGGAGTTGGCCACCAATAAATCCTTTAGGCTTCTCTTAAACTGAATTTCATTGGTTGTTAAGCTTTTTATGGCTGCTGACAAGTTATTGAAAATGTGTGTTCCTGAATAATGCACACCTTTTTGTACAAGACTAAGTGACTTTAAATCCTTGTGAAGATTACTCTTATTTCTAGTATTGATTCCATGGATTGAGCTGTTGGTTTGAAAAAGTGATATATTTTTAATGACAAATTTCATTAATGAATAAATATATTGGGAAGCACTAGTTAGTATCCCTAGTTCCCTAAACAGGATTCTGCTGGATGTTCTTGAGTTCACACCACATATAACTCTTACTGCACGTTTTTGTGCCCGGAAAACTTTAACTTGGCTTGATGAATTACCCCCAAAAATAATCCCATATGACATTATGGAATGAAAGTAAGCATAGTATGCCAGCTATTTCATTTTTATATCCCCTACGTCCGACAAAATTCGCATTGCAAACAGAAATTTGTTAAGACGCTTCAGCAGTTCTGTGGTGTGCTCCTCCCAGTTGAATTTATTATCAAGCTGTAATCCCAAGAATTTAACACTGTCCACTTCTATCTTCTTGTCATCGTATGTTAGACATATACTCGTGGGACACCACTTCTGAACTGCATGTAGTGTGTTTTATCAAAGTTTAGTGACAAAGAATTTGCTAGGAACCAGTGATTAATGTCCACAAATATTTTATTGGCTGATCTTTCTAAGACTACACTTGATTTACTATTTATTGCAATGTTTGTATCATCGACAAACAAAACGAACTTGGCATCTGGTAATGTTACTGATGAAAGGTCATTGATATACACGAGAAAAAGTAAGGGCCCCAAAATGGAACCTTGTGGGGCCCCACATGTAATTAGTTGCCAGTTGGATGATGCTTGATACATGTCTCTTTCCTAATAACACCCTTTGTTTCCTGCCAGAGATATAAGATTTGAACCATTTTGCAGCATTTCCTGTTACACTATAATATTCTAATTTACTTAAAAGGATATTGTGATTTAAACAATCAAATGCCTTTGACAGAGCACAAAATATACCAGTTTCCTGCAATTTTTTGTCTGATGAATTAAGCACATTTTCATTGAAAGTGTAGATAGCCTTTTCAATATCAGAACCCTTCAGAAATCCAAACTGTGACTTTGACAGTATGTTATTTGAGATAAGATGGTTATAAAGACGACTGTACATTACTTTTTCGAAAATTTTTGAGAATGCTGGCAACAGTGAAATTGGACGGAAATTTGATGCTATTTCTTTATCTCCCTTCTTAAACAGTGGCTAACTTCAGCATATTTCAGCCATTCAGGATATATTCCACTGATAAACGACTCGTTACACAGATAGCTTAATATGTTACTTAGCTTAGAATCGCATTCTTTAATTAACTTTGTTGATATTTCATCATACCCACTAGATGTCTTTGATTTTAAAGATTTTTTTCTGTTGGGGTAGTGAGGGTCAAATTCATATTATGGAAGTTACTTGAAATGTCTGGTCTGAGGTATTCCATAGCAGCATCTACCGAACCTGACAACCCCATCTTTTCAGTAACAGTTATAAAATGTTTGTTAAAAAGTTCTGCAACACTATACACATCTGTCACCAATGTATCATTTACTCTTAATGCTATTTGTTCCTCTTCATGTCTGGTTCTACCGGTCTCCTCCTTCACTATATCCCATATTGTCTTTATTTTGTTATCTGATATGACTATCTTTTCCTTGTAATGTATTTGCTTTGACATCCGTATTACAGTCTTTAATATTTTGCAGAATTTCTTATAATGTGCTATAGCATCAACATCGGAAATGTTTCGGATTGACAGATACAGTTTTCTTTTTGTTTTACATGATACCCCTATTCCTCGAGTAATCCATGGCTTCTTTGTAGACTTTGCACTAACCTTGGTAAGTTTTGGGGGAAAGCAGTGTTCGAATAAGGTAAGCACTTTATTAGCAAAAGTGTTATATTTTTCATTCATGCCATGAGCACTGTAAACATTAGTCCAATGAATGTCTCTGAGGAGTGTCCTAAAATAATCAATTTTTGGCTTACTGATTACCCTCTTGAGCTCAGATTTAACAGATTTTATATCTTGTTCAGTATTAACATTTAACAGAAGGAACTGCATGTCATGGTCTGAGAGGCCATTGACTATTGGTTTTGTAATATAATTTTGTTCATTGGACTTTTCTATAAAGATATCAATGGCTGTTTGTGAGCAAGTGGCTATCCTAGTGGGGAACTTTACAGTGGGAATTAAGTTGAATGATGGTGTTACTAACTCAAGTTCTTATTGGGAGAGTGTTTAAGGACTGTAGCAACGTGTGCTATCGGAATTTTTACAGTAATGTACATTACCTTTCTTGCGGCGTCTGCCACTGAAGTTATGTGGTCGTTCTACTTTAAGTTACTCTGTATGCGTGCTGCCAGATCTTAACAGATGTGACAGTCTCCAGTGACTGTCTGCAGTCGTGTAATTTTGCATTAATAGATGTTTTTGCAATACATTACATTTGATTGTGTTGAGGGTGAAATGGCAAACCATGCACCAGGTGTCGAGCTTCTGCAGGTCCTCATGCACTTCGGTGCAGTGTTGCAGTGTTGGAACATCCCTCTATTACAGCGTCAACCACCATCTGCGAAAAGCCTTATGGAACTTACGACGTCATCCAGTAAGTCATAAGTACCACTGGAGTTTCACAGAACATCTGCGGGAAAACTGCAGGACGTACAGAAAATGGACACACACAAAGTGGAAAGAGCATCTCCCCAAGTTTGTAACTCACATTACAGGTGTTCAATCTCGAGGCGCGAACTTTTTTCGATGCGACAGTACGGAGTGTTGCGACACGCCTAGCTCCTTGTGTATCTGTGTCAGGGCCCGTGTTCCGGATCGAGATAAAGGAGATGCCCTATCCGCTCGTATGACGTGTCATTTTCTGCGTTCCATAGTTTTCGCCCAGTCGTCTTCTAAAGTGGCGAAGGTACTTAGGAGTTATCGTGTATAATGAACATGGCCAATACCGGTTCCTGCCTCCATGCCCCCCAACTATGCTGATGTCGGCACACTAAGGATGTCCATAACGACATTCATTGTCGGAGCATCCTTTTTCTAGCAAGCTGAAGTTTAACACTTAGCCTATATTCAGGTGATATTTAATATCTTCTCTGTTAGTAACTGTACATTTTATTATAACGAAATTTTATGACTTTTACTGATTTGTCAAATTAGTAATTTTGCAAATTGGCTTTGTGTTAAAGTGTTGGGTGTAAGTTTCCTCCAGTACGGGCCTTGTAGGCCCGTGCGGTAAGAAGCAGTTTTTCAGCAACCAGGTGTCTCTCGGCTTGTAGACTCGCGCTGTTCTTTCACTGTTCACAGTCCACCTTGTGATATGCACATGTTTATTTTGGTACACTATTTCATAACATTTGTCTGTCCTACAAACTGAAAATGTTACGGGGAAGAGGACTATCAGTTGAGGAGGTAAGGAAATTGTTGGAGCAGTCTTCTGGTTCTGAAAACCCACCTAGTGAATGTGAATCTTCCAGTGATGATAACGAGGTAGATATCACGGAAAACTCAGGACTATACGATGGTGATGATCATGAAGAATCCTTTTACGAAGAGGGAGAACAATAATGTAGTGCAAATTCTGTTGAATTGTTTTCCCGTAATGGGAATGAAATATGGCCACAGCTCCCCATGATGGAATTTCTGGTAGCAGAGCAAAAAGGATGTATCGAAAGAAGACCAGAGACCTACAAGTTATTCGATTAGGAGCTGTGATAATGAAGAATATGGTTTTATGTTGTTCTTTCGTGTACCCCTCATTGACGAAATGTGTATGTAGAGCAACAAGGAATGTCTAATCGTTTACGATGACTGGGTAGATATAGAAATGCATGAAAAGAAAAAGTTCTTTGGTGTTCTGATCCTGACTGGAGTTTACAAGTCAAGAAATGAAGATATCAGTTAGATCTGGAGCGTTGAGAATGGCCGACCACTGTTCAGTGAAATCACGTCTCGCAGTTGCTTTCATGCTGTGTGAAACTGTTGAGCTTTGACAGTGCCTCAGTGCAGCAGCCCGACGTGAACATAGGTCAAATGACAAATTGGAACCAATCGGAGAAGTTTGTGAGATATGGGAAATTACTTGTAGGGATGCCTACATCCAGGATGGTGCATGACCATGAATGAACAGTTGGTCACATTTCGAGGTAGCTGTCCATTTCGACAATATATCCCATCAAACCCTGGTAGATATGGAATAAAGTTCTGGATAATTTGTGAGAGTGCAGCAAACTACTGCTTTGTATTTGGAGGAGGAGAAAGAAACCAGAGCAGTGCTACTTGAAGAGAATGTTGTGAAAACTCTGATGACTGAACTTGAAAAGTCTGGACGTAATATCGCATGTGACGATTTTTTTCTTTTTTGGTATCTCTCGATTTAGCTCATTATTTGCTGTCAAAAGATCCGGCACAAGTCGGTACTACCCGAAAAAAGGAAAGGTAAACTGCCTGCCGATCTTATTACACCCAAAGAACGTTATTTGGTTTTCAACCAGATGAATGGTAGCCTCTTACGTTCCTAACAAAGACACAATTGTTACTGTCCTTAGCTCTCTTCATGACCAACCAATGGTGTTATCATCACAAGTAAACAAGGCTGAAGTTATAATGACATACAGTGTGTAACCTCCCCAGAAAAATTTTAAAAGAAAGGACATAAATATTTAATAAAATGGGAGCCAAGTGTAACCTCCCGCAATGAAATCTACTGACAGTGACAATTAAACAAAATTAGCAATCTGACTCTGGTGTAAGCTTCCGCAAAATAACGAAAAACAATTCAGTACTAATGAAACTTCAGTGATAATGATAATTCAATTAAACCGAAATATCGGTCTTTGGCCCTGTGCATAAATCAGAATTAAATTCTTACCTCATTGTAACTGCTAATCAAATTTCTGCTCTTATTGTTGCGCACAGCTTGGAGGAACTGCATTGCAAATAATAATATTCCTTTTTTTTTTTTTTTTGTAATTTAACTGAAATTTGTTTAAGGGAAGTGGAACGAAATTTAGTTCAATAAAATTGCTTTTGAAATCATAATTATTATTGGGGCACTTGTTGGAAATTAATTACAATAAATGAACTTTAAATTATCTGATGATTACCTTAATTAACAATATACCTCATTCAGCATCTTGACCAGTGTTGACGACAGACTACATCACACAACCGCACTGGGCTGCTACTACTGACCGACCGCTCTGCATGACGACTACTACAGAACTGCTCTCAACGACTACTGACAGAGTACTACTCAACTGCACTGCTACTATCGTACTCCACGACGACTACCACTGAACTGCTCGCAACACTCGCGCGGTCAAGCGCAGACTAACCGCGAAAATAGGCTCTCTGGTCAAAGATTTTAACGTGCCTCACCATCGCTGCTATGTTACATACGTGTTTCAAGTGTTACAAAGGGCGGCGTCGACACCAAGGACCAGAAGACGCGATGCTACGGTATGAAGAGAGAAACAAGTGGTTTTCGTCAACACGATTGATGTAAGTGTAATGAATGCATACCAGTAAAAAAAATGAGACTACGGACTGTCATCATCAGTTTGGGAAAGCAACTAGCAGAGGTAGAGAAGTCAATGAATTCATTAGTAGCATCGGAAGGGCAGTGAAGCCACCAGCTAAGAAAAGGAGATGATGTGCATAATGTATGGAGAAGAAAGATAGAAAAAGTCAAATTACATCTTACAAGTGCACCAAACCTGTACGCTCGAAACATTCGTATATTGTCTGTAGACCCAGCGCAAATTTGCAATAAGAGTAAAAGCCACCAGTAAAAGTATAAAAATTGTGTTTTTTAATTTAAACTCTAAGGAAATAAAATTATTTTAAAAGTCTTTATAGCACAGAAATCATTCACAGCGTAAGTTGTCAAAATAGTGTCAACTTCAGTCAAACAACACAGGCCTGAGAGGCCCGACTGCTGGGCAACGCTGTACAGATTCTCCGGTAAGCGCAGGGTTAAAGATCAGGAAACCACATTGGAGACTATTTACTGAGCTGTTTGTAACAGGTTGTAAGAGCACTCTCTCTCTCTCTCTCTCTCTCTCTCTCTCTCTCTCTCTCTCTCTCTCTCTTTCTCTCTCTCTCTTTTCTTCTTCATCTTTTTTTTTTTGCTAACATACGCTGAGGGGGAAACTCGCACCGGCAAGAAAAAGTTGAGAGACATGAACGAAAGTTGGTAAGCGAGTTACTACATCTGAAAGATATCTATTCAGATTTAGCGTCGGTCGTATACGAGTGGCGCTAGTTGCACCTCTGTGAGGATGTGAATCAGGTTTGATTTAAATACACGCTGGTAACGATCGTGAGCGTCAGTTACCTTTGAGATTGAATGTGGTGAGTTGATGTCAGTCAAGAATGCCTTTAAGGCGATAAAGTAACCATTGTCAGCACCTCACAGAGTTTGAACCGGGTCGTGTAATAGGGCTACGAGAAACCAGGTGTTACATTTACGATACTGCAGAAAGGCTTGGCAGGAATGTAGCCATTGCATATGATTGCTGGCAGTGGTGGTCATGAGAATGCACGGTCGCAAGAAAACCGGGCTCCCGACGGCCACGCGGCACTGTCGAGACGGAAGATCAATGTGTTCGGCGTATGCCTCTGTCGCATCAAACTGCACCAGCAGCAGCAATTTAAGCGGCATTTGGCACCACACTGACACAACGAACTGGTACAAATCGGTTACTTCAAGCACAGGTCCGAGGCAGATGCCCTGTAGCGTACATTCTATCGACCCACCATTTATGACTTCAGTGGTGTCAACCTGAAACTCGGTGCAGGTCAGAAGGGAGGTCTGTTGTATTTTGTGATGAAAGCTGTTTCTGCGTCGGTCCCAGTGATGGCCGTGTGTTGATTAGGAGCAGGCCAGTCGAGGGCCTGCATCCAACTTGGGAGCGTGCTAGGCACACTGGATCTACACCTGAAATTGTGATACAGGATGCTATTTCTTATGACAGCAGGAGCACTCTCATGGTTATTCCATGCACTGTGACTTAGAGGATAACGTTTGCCCACATACCGCTGTTGTAACCCAACAAGCTCTACAGTGTCTCGGCCTGAGACCTTAGCCTGCCCGATCATCAGATTTGTCTCCAATCGAGCCCATATGGGACTCGTCGGACTACAACTACGTCATCCACAACCAGCATTAACCGTCCCTGTATTGACCTATCAAGTGCAACAGGCAAGGAACTCCATCCCACAAACTGACACCAGTCCTTGCACAACGCAGACAAGCACGTTTGCATGCTTCCATTGAAAATTCTGGCGGTTACACCGGTAATTAATGTAGCAGAATTTCACATTTCCAGTGGCGTATCTCACACTTACATTGACCTGTGATCTTGCAGTGTTAATATAAGGCGTGTTTTTTTAAGTAAGTACCGTTTTGAAATTAAAAAAAAAGACGTGCTAAGATATCTCAATATTATTTTTACATGAAAGCCTGTACCTTAATCTACGCACTGACGCCATTACAGTAGGAGTCTTCCTTGTTTACGTTGTGTACTGAGTGTTTAAGATGCCTCCGATAATCGTGAGTCCCGCCGACTGTGAAGTAAGGGCTGTTATAAGATTTCTTAGTGCAGTTTACGGAGAAAATATTATGGTAAGAAAGTGGGTGAGAGCATTTAAAGACGGCCGCACAAATGTGCATGATGAACAACGGAGTGGGCGTCCTTCGGTCGTTAATGAGAGTTTGGTGCAGGAAGTGGACAATAAGGTGAGAGAAAACAGACGCTTTACTATTTCCTCCATGCGGGATGACTTTCCTAATGTTTCTCGTAGTGTTTTGTATGGCATTGTGACCGAGCACTTGAATTACCGAAAATTGTGCGCACGTTGGGTACCGAAAATGTTGACGGATGCCGGCCGGGGTGGCCGAGCGGTTCTAGGCGCTACAGTCTGGAACCGCGCGACTACTACGGTCGCAGGTTCGAATCCTGCCTCGGGTATGGATGTGTGTGATGTCCTTAGCTTAGTTAGGCTTAGGTAGTTCAAGTTCTAGGGGACTGATGACCTCAGATGTTAAGTGCCATAGTGCTCGGAGCAATTTGAAATTTTTTGGTGACGGATGTGGAGAAAACCAAACGTTTACATAGTGCATTGACTTTCCTTGAGCGGTACCACAACGACGGTGATGATTTCTTAAGCCAAATTGTTATGGGCGATGAAACATGGGTGGCCTACGTCACATCAGAATGAAAGTAACAATCCATGGAAGTTAAGCAAGGGCATCGTTTTGCTGCAAGACAATGTCCGTCCGCATGTGGCGAATCAGACTAAAGATCTCATCACATCTTTTCGATGGGAAACTCTAGAATATCATCCTCCGTACAGCCCCGGTCTTGCGCCCAGTGACTACCATCTGTTCCTGCACTCGAAGAAACACCTGGGCGGTCAGCGTCAACAAGACGATGACTAAGTCAAAACAGTGGTGATGCAGTGGTTAATAAGTCAGGCGGGACACTTCTATGAGGAGGGTATTCAAAAACGTTATGACAAGTGCCTCTATATTGACGGAAATTATGTAGAAAAGTACATTATGGTACAGGCTTTCATTTAAAAATATAATTGAGATATCTTAGCACGTCTTTTTTTAATTTCAAAACGGTACTTACTTAAAAAAAAACACGCCTCGTATTAAGTATTTACCTAGACAGATATATTCCCGAAACTTGATTGCTCTACATTAATTATTTTTTGATGTTCAGATTCCTTTTCTGTCAGTGTATTTTTGAAATTCTCATGTTGGCAAGTTTTATGTCTCTTTTTAACGAGATAATGCTTAGATTCTGCGAGACTGCTGATTTGCAGACCTCTTGTTGCTCTAACATTTTGCAGTACCTATGGAGGGAAACAGCTTCGAGGGATGTGGTTTCATAGTGCTGCATATTAAAAGTGCACTCGTTGTAGAAACTGTTATTTAAAAAAAAATCGTCAGGAGCCGTCGATCTTGTGTGTGTGTGTGTGTGTGTGTGTGTGTGTGTGTGTGTGTGTGTGTGTAGGGAGGGGGGGATGTTTCAACCACACGAAACTAATTTGTAGGAACAACACTGACTGGAACGAAAACAACAAGATAGTTGTTACTGTGACCCAAAATTTATGTATCATATTGAGGCATGTTCATATTGTTTTATTACTCCTTCAAACGCACACAATTCCGCAAATATCACCAAAGTGCACAACAAATAAAACGTTTGTCTGCTGCCGCTCTATATGTAATTTATTGTCGTGTGGCCTACGTGCGGTTCTGCGTTTGTTTGTAAACTTAGACTGCTTAATCGGCTGTACCACGAGTATTTTCAGTTGAAAGCTATATTGGCTGTAAATCTATCGTAACTGATTCAGAAATACGAACATGTTTTACAAATACCGCTACCAGTAAAACAAATTACCCGCTTAAATGATTTAATTAGGAGCATGTTTCGAGGTGAGACCACATCATCAGACTACAGAGTACAAAAAATATTTAATGGAAGCGCAGATATTAATGGTTTGCCTTTTTATGTACTGTGGTCATCTTGTGGAGAAAGAAGTGAATAACCCAATAAGATTTCATGTCTCTTTGTATGATGGTCATTTTTTTTAACGAAAATTTTTTAAAGTACTCACTCTGCTCTTGTAACACTGGACGTATCATAAAAAGATATCCACGTTACAAGAACAAATTGAGCGATTACTTCAAAAAATTTTCGCGTGAACGAAAGATCGACATAGAGAGAGACATTGCCTCCGATTAAGTTATCCTCTTGTTTCTCCGCAGGATGAGCACAGCACGTACCATGACTATATAAAAAAATCCTCAGTACCTATGTGCAATTGTGTCAAATGTTTTTTGTACTGCGTCTGTTGTCTGGCGATGTCTAACCTCGAAACATGTTACTAATTAAGTAATTTAAGTAGTCAACAAATTTTGTAACTTGTAGCGGTATTTGTAAAACCTTTTTGCTCAAATATTTTGTTAGATCCTTGCTGACTATTCATAACAGTTGGTAGACAACAGTAGTTGTTGAATCATGCACAAATCCTCTGTGTGGAAACACGACGAAAGTCGTTTAATTGAATCCTTAGCCGATAAAATTAAACATCAAGAAGTGTGTGTGTGTGTGTGTGTGTGTGTGTGTGTGTGTGTGTGTGTGTGTGTGTGTGTAAGTGATATATTCGACTCAGAAAGTAATGAAACAGCAATTATTGGTACGTCAGAGTGAGATATTAAGACTAAGTTGAACGGGGCTTCTTCCTACATGAGGTTTTCAAGAACAAGAAGTTACTGCTTACAGTATGGGCGATATTGTAGGGTATGACGATAGCAAGATTTCTAAGGAATGAAGATTGTCCATATGCGAGAAGCTATATTTGCACAGAGCAAGGTCTGCGTTGAAAGGGTGCTGGACTTCGGCAGAATTTTTTTGGATTTTCTTACCTCGTTAGGTTCAGTTGCTGCCTCAAGGTTCCTCCTCTTCCATCATCGAGTGGTAACTATCTTAACTTTTCCTGTGAGGGTGTTACGTCCAGGTGGCCGGATTACGTTATGCTACCTCAAGCAAAGGCAGAGGAATTTACGTATCCTGTACCATAAATCCGAGGGTAATTTGGTGGTGGACTACAAAGTCAAACTTCCACAGTTCAGTCGTCGGTCAGTCTTAGGAGTTATTTCCGTCACTTATTGGTTCTGCAGAAGCTGTTCTGATTCTGCGCTTTATAAGGGACACAAGACTTCGGAAAAATCACGATGCCTTCTTTGGATTTATCGACGTAGAAAGAGCGGTCGTCAATGTAAAATGATGCATGATGGTCGTTAACTATATGGAAAGTCGGATAATACGGGTGTATGTACAAGAACCAAGAGGTAACATTAAGAAAGGAAGACAAGAACGAAGCGCTGTGGTCTTAAAAGATGTTTCTCCCTTGCCGTTCAATCTGTACATCGAAGAAGCATCGGCGGAAGTAAAAGAAGGGTTCAAGTGTAGGATTAAAACTCGGTATGAAAGGATATAAATCATAAGATTCGCTAACGACGTTATCTTCAGTGAAAGTGAAGAAGAATTACAAGACATACTGAACGGAGTGAACAGTCGGATGAGCACACAATGTGGCTTGAGAGCCAACCGCGGGAAGGCGTGAACTGAACGGCTACTATGAGGAAAGAAGCCCGGAAGGTCAGTACTTGGAATAAGATAGCGAGAGAGCCCTAGACAACTACTAATTTGTCAAATGCCCATATTTGATGGGGAGCAATGTTGTATTGCAGACATAACGTAGTAATCTGTGGGGATGTTGCTCCAAAGATTTGTTTGATACAGCTCTCCCGCTAGTCTACAGTAGAGCTGCAAGCCCTCAGAAAAAATAGAAACCATTCGCAGTACCAGCACAGCATGGCCACGTTGGCTGATATTACAAGGGAAGATGAGTCACTATGGGCTAGTGAGACCTCTTCATAATGCCCCTCAGTAGTGGTTGCACCTGGAGTACGACTATCCTTGACGTTGAGGGCACGCAGGCCAACCCACCTCGGGTAGATTCATCGGGGGGGGGGGGGGGGGGGAGAAGTGATACATCTAAATTGGTTGGCTACTCATTGACGTCACCACGACGCAGTTTGCACCCACCTGTTACGTATAAAGTACCAGCGTAGCATCAGTCGTCATCTGGTGATCACCGAGAAGATAGTCGAAATCTTGAGATAGCAATTAAACCTAGCGCGGCAAGAAAACATAAGTCAGTTTTAGCCAAGTAGGCCTACCGGTAATGATTTATGAGAATTTTAGTACCAGAAAGACTGAAACTGGACGTCGTCCTTACTCGTCCGACATTTACGGGTAACACAGCGAGGCGTGAAGGCCTTCGCTTGAAGCTCTTGAAAGCTTTTCCTTGTAAGGGATTGAGAAACGTCCTTAACAGTTCATTATGCACCTGAGTCTTGCAAAGTGCGAGTTTCGAGTCGCATTGCATTTGCGCTGTTCAGTCAGTGTTGGTTACTGGGAAAACTACCGCACAGAATACCTGTAGAGTCTTTTGAAACATAACCACTGGCATACAATTATCGACTAAACTACGTGACGAGAGAAATACAAATGAAACTTCAAGTAACAAATGAAAATACAGTTATGTACATACACCCAGTCTACATACGGACTTAAAACCTCAATCGTGTGTCGTCTACGAATCAACATTTGTTTCCGCAAGCACCGATCGTGTGAAACTCAGATGGCTTTGTTCGTTCTTGAGATCCAGACGGCAGTAAGTAGCGGAGCTCGCGGTGCAGTCTTAATTCGTGGGTCCAGAAAGCGTGCGATTCAGTTCCGCGGCCTGATCTGGCAAACGAAGTAACTTGCATGTGGAATATCTGAACGTATACACGATTGCGTAGATGTCATGATAACAGACAGAATCCAGTACGTTGTGAGACGCGAGGGTTATGTCTGGCATGCACAAGCGGAGTGTTTCACACAAGGTGTCTATCTCTTTAACTAAAAAAATAACATGCGAGAGGAATATTTATTTAGGTTGGTGAACGTAAGCGACGCTACTCTTTCTGCGGACTTATGAATATAATTTAATTCGTTTGTGAGGCGGCGGATACTTCTATCTTTGCACGTGCGTCAGTGTTCTGTAAATGAAAGTTCATAAATTTTCGGAGGTACGCGTTTCAAATTTTATAATTTCCTAAATTGCAATTTCTTGGACTTCATAACAAATCAGTGTGCTACTCACTGATTTAAACAAATTATTGCATTTACGTGAGTGAGGAAGTGAAGACGAAAATTAAGAGTTCATTTTTTGTAATAATTGTATATATTCAAAAACGGAATGCAAATCTCCTCAAAGCTCTATTACCCGTAAATTACTTTTCTGAGAGATTCTTTAACTAATTCAAAAGACTGTTTAGCTCGCATAAAAGCCGTAAGTTCTAGCTCCTCTCGCCATAGAGATCTAAAATACAGGCGACGCACAAACCATGTTTGACCGAATCGGACGAGGCATTTAGCTACTTTCAGGTTGCAAGAAAATTGTCTTAAAAAAAGTCTTTGGGCGTTCACTCAAAGGGTGACCGTACACAGCCATCCGAGGCTCGCGATCGCAGTTACTACGATCGTCACAACTCCATCAACCCTCGCGAAGCTCGCCACACACACACCCACACACACACACACACACACACACACACACACACACACACACAGAGAGAGAGAGAGAGAGAGAGAGAGAGAGAGAGAGAGAGAGAGAGAGACTCTGGCAGCTGAAGCCACACTACAAGCGGAAGAGGTGATACAAAGAAGAGCTGCGCCATTCGCCACGGATTTGTTCTGTCAGCTTAAGAGTGGCGGAGCCATTCGCTACAAACTACTGCGGCAGATGCTGGAAGAGTGGCGCTGCCGACCGCGAAAAGCCAGTGTCACAGTTGTCAGAGAGCCTACGTTGCAAAACGAGTCGAACGCGCTACTTACTCCAAAACAAATGTCGTTTGGTGACGCCGCCGCTAAGAGTAAAGACATTTTGCGAGTAATACATGGAGTGTAAACAGAGCCGAGAGTCAGCACACCGGCAGTGTCCGAGAGTGGGGTAAAGATCTCAGGTAGTCGCTCTCTGGGAGTTTAGTCCTCTCCTGTGGGCGGAAACCCTTCCTCTCGAGAGCTGCATGACAGCTCTAAGACAAGAAAAACTGCGCCAGCATTGTCGGGAGAGCCGAAAGTACAGAGCGGCCATATTGCGTACCAGATTTGCGCCGTATTTCACAGTTTGTACACTACCACATCTTGGCAATACATTTAGCCGTTCTCGTGCACACTTTAAATAAACGTACCCATGAATCTGCGTGTTTTTGAGCCGTAATACGTGGTCGTGGCAAGTTTCTTAGCGAAAATAATCGCCCGTTTTATCTTCTAAACGAACAGCACGAGCAGTTAGCATATTTGGAAAGGTTACTTAAATAATGCTGCGCACCAAGTAACGTATAAAGACATCAGAGCCATAGCATATAGAATTAACGAACTATAATAAAAAAAAATTGTCAGGGACAAGACTGGCTCACACATTAGCATGAAAATACGAATGATTATTGCGCCACCCACTATGCCACATCAGTACTAAAAAAGCCGCTCTGTGAACGTGTACCCACATTGTCGGGACAGTTGAGACCAATGTCGCGTTGGATACGCATTGAATGTCAGCGATGTGTTGGAAAAAAAAAGTGAAGAAGAAAGGTGCCAGGAAGTGGACTCAGGAGGAAGTTGTGCATTCAGTAAGTTATTGCGATGAAATACCAGCATTACTGAATGTGCAGTTACTGGACTACATGAACCGAGATTAGAAGCAAAGTTTGTTAGCTGACATGGCTACAGTTTTTAACACTTCCACAGAAGAAATTTATCAGAATATTCACAGTTCCAGGAATCAGGCAAATTAGTCTTATGACATACAGGGTGATTATTAATTAAACTTTCAAATTGCTGTGCAAATAACGCCACTGGTCAGAATGACGTCAAATTGCAATGGAATATTATCGGAGAAGGGGAAAACGTATGGCAGAAGAAAAATAAATAGTTAGAAAATGTGGCAATAGATGGCGCTATAAGCATCCCAATTTAATGGTGGTCGACTACAAATGACAAATGAATCTTACAACAACGCCTAAGATATACGTTTGACGTTAAACAAATTGTACTACTCAGAGTGTGCATGTGTGTACAGGTGTAATACTGTTAGTTACGTAAGCCCATCCACCACGGCAAGGTCATACATATCATATCGGATGGGAAAAACCGCTTTTTAATTGTCGTGAGTCCAGAAATCGCATAAAAAGCATCACTCACATCGGTTTTTAGTTGTCCCGAGGCCAAAAACCGCATAAAAAGCATCAGTCACATTACTTTTTAATTTCATGAGGCCAAAAACCACATAAAAAGCATCAGTCAAAATCAAATCGAATAATTAATTTCCGTGTGGCTGGCGCAAAACATGTTCAATATGCTGTCTACCGTTTCCTGCAACAAGTTAAAATCGAGAAACAGCATGTTCCGTAAGTGATCGAAGAGTTTCCGGGGTCAATTTCAGAATGTGTTGCGCAATGCGTGCCTTCAGTGCAGCTAAGTTTGCAATCGGCACACTGAACACAACATCTTTCAGACAGCCACATAGCCAGAAGTCACACGGATTAAGATCAGGTGATCGGGACGGCCAGGCTGTAGGGAAATGGCGGCTGACAATTTTAGCATGGCGCTTCAGCAGCTGCTTAACTTGATTTACAATGTGCGGAGGTGCGCCATATTGCATAAAAATGATCTCATCCACTCATTCACGCTGTTGGAGAACTGGAATTACGTGATTGTGCGAAAGACACTGATAGCGCTTACAAGTGACGGTACAGATAACAGGACCGGAAGCACCTGTCTCTTCTAAAAATTATGGCCCTATGATAAATGATGCCGTGAACCCGCACCACACAGTGACCTTTTCAGGATGAAGCAGTAGTGGTTGATTTGCGTGTGGATTTTCCGTTGCCCATATTCGACAATTCTGTGTATTGACATATCCTGTCAGATGGAAGTGGGCTTCGTCTGTCCACAAAATCTTCCACGGCCAATCATTGTCCACTTCCATGTGAGCAAGAAATTCCAAAGCAAAGGTCTCTCTTACTGGCAGGTCAACAGGGAGCAACTCGTGCACAAGGGTAATTTTGAATGGGTAGCAAAGAAAGATGTTTCAGCTCCTGAGAATTTTTCTTGGTCGTATGGCCGTGGTCCATGGAACTCTTCAATCCCTGACGTTTCGTCCAAGGCTACGTTGGACATCTTCGGAGGTGCTCCTGGTTGTGCTGAGTCTTGCCGTCATCGCCGAATTCGTCCAAATTCTTGGTACATGTGGCGCGTGGTCAGGCATGAAAGTGCTCCAAGTGGGAACTTTAGGTGGCCAAGCGTTTAGGAAATAAAAGGAATTTTGATATGGATATGTCACCATGGGGAGCTTATTAATCGTCCCTGTGACAACGTGTTTACGAACCAGGGTTTGGCTCAGCGGTAAAAGAACGGAATCGTGTTGAAAGTGTCGCGGGTTCGATTCTTCCCATCGGCAAATGTTTTTGTACATCTTCAAAATCCGGTAAACTGACAACAGACTTCTACAGAAAATATTTAAACATACACCACCCGCTATCCTCGCACGTATTCAGCGACATGCAGCGTTACGCGTGGTTCGCCACTGGACTGTGCGATGAAAGAATCTGTTTTCAGAATGTCAGTCAAGTTTGTTTTTCTATGGAGGCTTTAAAAAAACTATGTCACTGCAAAAAGACGGCGTTTATAACGTGCGCAAGATGTCAAAATTATTGCTTTCCGTTCCTTTGTTGAATATCACTCCGGTACATGTAATTGGTCAATTGCAAAAGAATGGAAGTATCGATTTACATACACGACGTTCCCGTGTACGCGTAACTACAATCCCTTTTTAAATGTTTCCAGTCCCGCATTTTATCCTATGCCTGTACTTTTTGTGCTTACGTAAATTAATAAAATAACCGATATGATGTTGCGGTTAATTGTGATGTCAGTAGTGTACGCATTGCCAAGGAGCACAAAAATATTTGCCCCTGGGCGGAGTCGAACCTGCGACCCTTTTAGTGCGAATCCGATCTCTTACCGCTGAGTCAAACACCGTTTTCTAAACACACTGTCTCCGGGACAATCGATAAGGTGCCCATGGTGATAGATCCATATCAAAATTCGTTCCATTTCCTACACGCTCTGCCATCTGGAGTTTCCACTTGGGGCACTTTCTTGTCTCACCTCGCCCTACATGTACCATGAATTTGGGCGAATTCGGCGATGACGAGTAGGCGTTCTCTCCTTGTCAGACATTTACCGAAAGTACCAGAAAGGAACCACCAGACAATAACTACCAGCGACAGTTTTCCCCAAGGCGAAACAAACCAAACAGTTTGACAAAAAAGAAAAAGAAATTGCTCGCATGTTACCCGACCCGTGCGGGTGCCTGCGGAGTGGAGTTGTAGGTGCTCTCTCACTCTCTCTCTCTCTCTCTCTCTCTCTCTCTCTGCCGTTTAGCGCCGTGTTAATTAGTGAGTTAATTTAAATGTGCACTTCACTGCAGCAACAGAAATCGTCCATTTAATGGTACAATAAACACGCGTTTCGCCCTGTTTTGCGGTGGACTTCGCTCTGTAACGGTCCGCGCCCTGTTCATTACTGCAAAAAAAAGTTGGGAGAGCAGTTTGGCAGAGTACATCCAGCCCGCTGGAATGAGACAGTATGCTGCATCGTCAGCCGGTGGACACCGTCTCTTGAACATGCCTGTGGGCGGATTGCGTTTTTCAGAAGTGGAGAACATGGTTACTGGAGTTTTCGCATTGTTCGTTTAATGCAACTTAATTACTACCGTTCTTATAATTTTTTCTTTACTACTACATATTTTATTATAGCCAAGTAGTGGTGTACAATTTCCTTTAACAGTAGGCTATCTGGAAATGGCCATAGGGTCGAAACTGGTAAAGTGTTGGTAAATTAAACACGACTGGAATAACTGCTTGGCTGCTCTTGTAAATAATTTATTTATTTAACGACCGGTTTCGGAGCCTAGAACTTAAACAATCGGGTTAATATATGTTAAATTATGTGTAAACTACGGCGAGGTGACAAAAGCCGTAGGATACCTCCTAATACCGCGTCGGCCCCCTTTCTGCCCGGCGTACTGCAGCAACCCGACGTGGCGTACACTCAGCAAGTCGTTGGAAGTCCCCTGCAGAAATACTGAGCCATACTGTCTCTGTAGCCATCCATAATTGCGAAATTGTTTGCCGATGGCGATCGGGGTGGCCAGATCATTCCCGCAAATTGTCCGGAATGTTCTTCAAACCAATCGCGAACAATTATGGCCTGCTGACATAGTGCATTATCACCCTTACAAATTCCATGCTTATTTGGGAACATGAAGTCAATGAATGGCTGCAGATGGTCTCCATGTAGCCAATTTCCAGTCAATTTTCCATGTAAATACAGCTAGCACAGTGCTTTGTTGACAAATTGGTTCCGTGGCTTCGTCGGATGTGCGCCACACTCGAACCGTATCAACAGCTCTTACGAACTGAAGTCGGGACTCATCTGACCAGGCTACCAGGTTTAAGTAGTTCTAAGTTCTAGGGGACTGATGACCTCAGCAGTTAAGTTCCATAGTGCTCAGAGCCATTTGAACCATTTCTACCTTCGACTTGGCACAACAAAAAAGCCGCGTTTGATTTAGTTGCAATAGGGAACCACATCCCAGAAAATCGAAGTATTGGCTAGAAATAATAACGACTGTAAGGTGTTTACTTCAACCGAATAGGGAAGTGGAGCTCCAGATGACAGTCACTTACAGTGAGTCGAAAAAGTATTCGTCTAGCTGCATATCTTTTAGAAAATAAAGTCCGTGTAACATTAAAAGAAATTCATACAAAATCTAAAGAGCCAGTCATGTAAGAAGTACCTCCGTAAGTCATTTTTGTTGAAAAGCAAGGAAAGAAATACATCAAAATCGACAGCAATGTTAACAAATAGAAAATGTAATACAAGAGCTAGTTCATAAAGTATTCGTCCACCATCTTAACATGCCGAAATTTTGTACGCAGTGATTACACTATGAGGTGGACCCACGGCACACACTAGAGTCAACTGTGCGCGGCCCCACTCTATCGCATGTTGTGGTTCTGAACGGCGGCGATACAGTGCAATTAGCGCCGTGGGCCGTAAGAGTAGTGAGACGACGCTATTCAAAAAATGGCTCTGAGCACTATGCGACTTAACTTCTAAGGTCATCAGTCCCCTAGAACTTAGAACTAGTTAAACCTAACTAACCAAAGGACATCACACACATCCATGCCCGAGGCAGGATTCGCACATGCGACCGTAGCGGTCGCGCATTTCCAGACTGTAGCGCCTAGAACCGCTCGGCCACCCCGGCCGGCACGACGCTATTCGAAAGGAAACTTATTCTGCGCTTACATAATAAGTGCACATCTTCTTACGAGATTGCTAAAGTAGTCGGTCGACATAGATCGACGGTTCAGTCGATAATAGATCGATTTTGCGCAACAAAATCATTAAGAAACCAACCACGTACCGGACAACCTCACACTTTGACTGACGCAGACGTGAGATTTATCATGAGGGAAATGAAGAAGAAACCTAAAATCAGCTCTTCTAAATTGGCTGGGGAGTTAGTCTAGGAGGAAGAACATATGTGGCAAGACAATCGGAAATACCTTCAAAACGTATGGGTATCACGGCCGGGTAGCGCGCAAGAAATTTTGGGTCAGTGAACAGAATCTAAAGAAACGTCTTCATTTTGCGATGGAACATGGATTCAAAAAGGAAGACTTCTGGAATTTTCTGATGAGAGCAAATGTAACGTATTCGGGTCGGATGGGTGGCGAATGGTGTGAGGAGATGTTGCCACGCAATCTTGTGCCAACGGTTAAACACAGTGGTGGCTTCCTGATGGTTTGGGGCTGTAGGAGTGGTGCAAGTGTTGGAAAATTACAAATCACAGAAGGTACAATGGATCACCATGTGTGTCAACATTTTAAAGGACTACCTGAATCCTAACGCCGAAAAATTAGGTCTGCAAGGAAATTACATTTTTCAACAAGATATCGACCCAAAGCATACGGCTCTAAATGCAAGGCGATGGCTCCTGTACAGTACCCCAAAACAACACCCCTCCTCAGAGTCCAGACATTAATCCTATTGAACACCTTTGGAAAGTACTGGAAGATAGCATCAGGAGAAGACACATTTCTAACAAGAGAGACTGAAAAGAAGCACTTCAAGACGAATGGGACAAAAATTCCAGCCTCTGACTGTAAAATTGGTCAAGTCGATGCCCAGACGACTACAAGAAGTAATAGCTGCAAAGGGAAACCCTACTAAATATTAATTTTTGCAATTGAAATCATATTTTCAGATTGTAAGTTGAAAAAAGAGTGGACGATTAATTTTTGAAGTAGCCCTTGAATAAATTCTCCATTTTGTCTAATTTGTTATAGCTATGGATGTATTTCCTTCGATGGAAAATTAAAAATTGTAAACTTTGGCAGCCAATGGACGCTGCAGCGCGGTTTCACCGCGCATCTGACTAGGATAGTTAACAGACGACCTGTCGATACCAGGGCATAAATTTCACGAATTTCATTCCGTGCGCTCATTTGGACAGTAACTATGCCTCACAGAAGGGCGCATGAGCAATATACGCAGATGTCAGCATTACAGAGAGGACGTGTAGTTGGGCTTAAAGAAGCCAATTGAAGTAATCGGGGAATCACCCGACATTTCAACAGGAGCGATGCCATTATTCGACGATGTTAGCAGGAACCGCTGAACCCTGGCCGAACACAGCGTCAAGAAGGAAACGGTCGACCCCAGAGACGACAGAACATGAGGATCCGGGGGCATCATCATCATCATCGTCATCATTGATGCAACGCGCAACTGGTGCATCAGTGACTGCAAGGACCATCAGTAGGCAACACAAGCTTCTAATTGGGCCCCTATCACCAGCGAAGTGGTGTCTGAAGACGCCCCAAACAGAGGTTGGTTAGCCAGCTGACCGTTCCCCGCCGTACGCCCCGACAACCAGGAGTGATGGTCGGGGTTGGAGTTTCATTTCATAGCTGGATCCCTTTACTTTGTCATCGCCGGCGCCCTTACTGCACAGAGGCACGTTAACGATATTTCACACCCCGTTTTGTTGCTCTTCATGGCAAGCCATCCTGGGCTTTAATTTCAGCATGATAATGGCCGCTCGCACACGGCGAGAGTTTCTGCTGATTGTCTTCATCGTTGCCAAACCCTGCGTTGGCCAGTTTTAAGGTCGCTGGATTTCTCCCCTGATGAGACCTTCTGAAGCATTGTGGGCAGGACCTGTTAATCGGGCGCGGTGGTATTATGAAGTAAAGTACGAGGCTCACTCCAAAAGAAATGCACACTATTTTTGTAAAAATACATTTTTCATTCTGCATGTGTGAAAGTTTTACAGTGTGTAGATACATCCTTCCCGCTTGTTTTCAAACTCAGTTCAAGCTGTTTCCGTGAGTGGCGCCGCCACAGCATGTCTTAAAGATGGCTGCTACACTTGACGTTCGTCTGAAGCAACGTGCTGTCACAGAATTTCTGTGCTGTGAAAACGAGGCAGTGGGAAATATCCACAAGAGGCTGAAAAAGGTGTATGGAGATGCTGCTGTCGATCGCAGTACAGTTAGTCGGTGGGCAAGCAGGTTACGTGATGAAAGCGGGCGCGGCAATATTGAGGATTGTCTTCGCAGCAGCAGGCCTCGTACTGCACACTCTCCAGACAATGTGCAGACATTTAACGAATTGGATAGGGGATGGAAGTGTTTGCAGAATACTGAAAGTGTTGGCGTTAAGAAAGGTTTGTGCCAAGTGGGTTCCCAGGATGTTGACAGTGGCTCACAAAAAAACAAGAAAAACTGTATGCAGCGAACTTTTGGAACAGTACGAGAATGGTGGAGACTAATTTCTTGGAAGAATTGTGACAGGTGATGAAACATGGCTCCATTTTTTACCGGAGATGAAGAGGCAATCAATGGAGTGGCATCATGCAAATTCACCCAAGAAAAAAAAATTCAAAACCACACCTTCTGCTGGAAAAGTTATGGCTACGGTGTTTTTCGATTCCGAAGGACGCTTACTTGTGGGCATCATGCCAAGTGGAACCACCATAAATTCTGATGCATATGTGACGACACTGAAGAAACTTCAAGCTCAGCTGAGTCGTGTTCGACCACATCGGCAAAAGCAGGATGTTTTGCTGTTGCGTGACAATGCACGGCCACATGTCAGTCAAAAAACCATGGAAGCGATCACAAAACTCAGATGGACAACACTGAAACACCCGCCTTACAATCCTGACCTGCCTCCATGTGACTATCATCTCTTTGGGAAACTGCAAGACTCTCTTCGTGGAACAAGGTTTGAAGATGACGACTCCCTTGTGCACGCTGCCGAACAGTGATTCCAACAGGTTGGTCCAGAATTTTACCGTGCAGGTATACAGGCGCTGGTTCCAAGGTGGCGTAAGGCAGTTGAGAGGGATGGAAATTATGTGGAGAAATGAAAATGTTGTTCCTAAAGGATATATCTACACACTGTAAAACTTTCAAACATGTAGAGTAAGAGATGGATTTTAAAGAAAATAGTAGTGTGCATTTCTTTTGGAGTGACCCTCGTACCACGTAAGAGCCTCCGCTTCTTCTAGCTGCCTGCAAGTTTCGTAATTCTGACGATGGGAGTAGTAAATCTACCGTCGATATTTATTGGTCACATATGTCACTGGACGCAGTTCACAGGGCACCGCGAGTGTTGGCCACATAGATCAGTCCTGTGCACCTGAGTGGTCACTCCACACAGGCTCAGATATTTTCGCTCCGCGCCGGGCAGAGAGAACGCCGCTTCGCGCCGCGCAACACCTGTTGGATTGACGCAGGCCGCGGCGCGCCACGCAGGCTGCGCCGAGTTGAGCTGCCGGGTCGATGCGGTCAGGTGCGCCGCCAAGTCGGCACGCCACGCCACGGCGAGCTGGCAGGTATAAATAAACGCATCTGGCGAGGCGGCGACGCGGGCGTCTGCCGACACTTTGCACGGGCGGGGGGACTGCCTGGCACGCTTTGAGCTCGCCTGCGCGCCACCACTCTGAGGCAACACCAAGCCTAGTATGATGCACGACACGACACCGTGTTCTTGACATTCACATTAGAGGCCTCCCCCTCTCTGTTCCAAAATTACGGCAATCATTGCTACAGCTGCATCTTCCGCTTCCCTGTTCCATTTGAATGCGGTGCTTGGGGAAGAACAACTACAGATAAAACGTGTGTGTTTTTCTGCAGTCAGTCAGTCTTATTGTAGTAGATTTTCAGGCCAATTTTGTAAATTTCCCTAGTATGTCCTTCGCTTCGTTGCTGAAGTTTCCGCATTACACCCGAATCTACATCTCCGCAAGCCAGATAATGTGTGTGGCGGAAGGTACTTTCGGTACCACTATCTGATCCCTCCAACCCTGTTCCACTCGCGACTAGTGCGTGGGGAGAATTGTTGTCGGTAAGCCTCTGTATTGGCACTAATTTCTCGAATTTTCTGCTCGTCGTGGATACGCGAGGTGTACGTGGGGGGAAGTAATATGTTGTCCGACTCCTCCTGAAAAGTGCTGTCCCCGAAATTTCAATAGTAAATCTCTCCGTGATGCACAGCGCCTCTCTTGTAACGTCTGCCAGTGGAGTTTGTTTAGCATTTCCTTAACGCTCTCTCGCCAGCTAAACGATCCCGTGACGAAACGCACCGCTCTTAGTTGGATCTTATCTATCTCCTGTATCAGTCCTACCTGATAGGGATCCCAGATAGATGAACAGTATTCCGGGATCAGGTCAACAAGCGCCTTATAAGCCACTTCTTTCGTGGATGAGTTACATTTCCTTGAGATTCGTCCGATGAATCTGAGTCTGGTGCTTGGTTTTTACCACTATTTGTTTTATATGGTCATTCCACTTACGGTCCCGTGAGGAAGTAATGTTAGCTCAGTTGCGAATAGGGCCCTGCCGCTTTAGTCACCGCCACTTGTTGACTGGTGACCCTGCACCCAGCTGTTCTTTCTGTAGCCGGCCATTAACAGACATTTCCTGATCCTCTGCCCCTATTTTAGCCACTTGCGTCTCAGGGTCGGGCTGCTGCCCGCTTTGCCGGACATTTTAGCAGATGACATGCGAGCTGTGGCTCGCGTTTTAAGTTTTTTAAAAAAGCAGTAAAACGGCAAAAGAGATTCGATTTCTACCTGGTGACTCCGGTTTCTTGCCGACGTCTTTTACTCTTGCGTAACGTCTTGATGTTATAGATTTGTTTTTTCTTCCCTTTTGTATTTGACCTCGTAACAGTTTTTTCCCCTCGCCGTCCCAGCGTTCTCTGGTTCTTTACTGGGCGCTTATGATCTTAGGTGTTTGCGCCCTAAAACCCCACCCAAAAAATAAAAAAATAGAAAAATCCACTCAAGGTCGCTCTGGATAGTAACGCCTAGATATTTTACGGCAGACACTGTCTCCAGCTGTTTGTCATCAGTAGTGTAGCTGTACGGTAGTGCATTCCTTTTCCCAGTAAAACATCACCAGCGAACCGAAGAAGGTTCACATATGTTCCATTAAAACCTAAGTGTCCAGTTAAAGGACCTGAAAAGTTCCTCTAGGACTTGTGTTAACGAGTGAGCCAAGTCTTGTCACAGAAAACACCCCAGAACATTGCAAAACTGCCTCCGCCGTGCTCTGCAGTCCACTCACTGCCGGTTGAACACATAAGTGGGCCGTCGGTGTCCTCGTCGCCTTGCAAGCTTGGAAAAAGAGACGGAACCGCGACTCGTGTGACCGCACTACGCGCATCCAGACAGCTTACTACTGTCCAATTCCTGTGCTGTCTGACCCCTTGAAGATGTGCGGCTTTGTGCGTCGCTGTGAGCAGCGGCCTTTTACTAGATGCCCGAAAGCAACGCACACGGCTTCCTTTGCAGCAGCAGCCGTTCCTGTCGGCACTGAAAGCGACTGTTTCTGACAAGACGTCTCGGCTTCCTGTCCGTTGTGGTCTCTTTACAACCTCTCTTCTTACCCCCAGCTAGTGGTACACCATTCTTTGTAGACACGTTTGACAGTCTGCATTGATACCCCAAGAATTTCTTTGTGAAGTTAACTGGCATTCTGCATCTTTATTTTTCACGCCTACATATTATTTCTCTGCATAGTCACCCTGATGACGAACACATTTCCACCATCGAGAGAACAGTTTGTTAATACTAATGTTTGACTTTGTTGACGGAGCCACAACCTCACCTCCACTTGCACTGCTTCAAGATTATCAAAGTAAAATCCTCGAAGGTGTTTCCCGATGAAAATAGTATGGGGCTTAGTCGGCACACTGTCGAAGATGATCGATAACAGTGAGCCAAAGACGTCTTGTAGTTTTCGAGCTTTCGTAGTGCTCATTTGTGGTCTGGCATTATGTCATGTTGAAGGAGCGGGTGCTCCATGTGTGGACGAACTCTTTGGATTCGAAACTCTCTTACAGCACGCTGTTTCTCGCGCACCAGCATAGTTACGTCACACGATACAAGTCGGAGCCCTCTAGCGGCAGAGGACTTCAGATACGTAGAAGTGCTATCGACAGGGGATGTCAAATTGATTCCATATTTTTAGATTTCCATAAGGCTTTCGATACCGTTCCTCACAAGCGTCTTCTAACCAAACTGCGTGCCTACGGAGTATCGCCTCAGTTGTGCGACTGGATTCGTAATTTCCTGTCAGAAAGGTCACAGTTCGTAGTAACAGACGGAAAGTCATCGACTAAAACAGCAATAAGGACATAGGAGACAATCTGAGTAGCCGTCTTAGATTGTTTGCAGATGATGCTGTCATTTGCCGTCTTGTGAAGTCATCAGATGATCAAAACGACTTGCAAAATGATTTAGATAAGATATCTGTATGGTGCGAAAAGTGACAATTGACCCCGAAAAAGCAAAAGTATGAAGTTATTCACATGAGTACTAAAAGAAATCAACTAAATTTCGATTACGCGATAAGTCACACAAATCTGAAGGCTGTAAATTCGGTTAAATACTTAGGGATTACTATTATAAATAACCTAAATTGGAACCATCACATAGATAATATTGTGGGTAGAGCAAACCAAAGACTGCGATTCATTGGCAGAACACTTAGAAGGTGCAGCAGGTCTACTCAAGAGACTGCTTACACCACGCTTGTTCGCCGGCGCAGGTGGCCGAGTGGTTCTAGGCGCTACAGTCTGGAACCTCATGACCGCTACGGTCGCAGGTGCGAATCCTGCCTCGGGCATGGATGTGTGTCATGTCCTTAGGTTAGTTAGGTTTAATTAGTTCTAAGTTCTAGGGGCCTTATGACCTCAAAGTCCCATAGTGCTCAGAGCCATTTTAAACCACGCGTGTTCCGCCCTATTCAGGAGTATTGCTGTGCGGTGTGGGATCCGCATCAGGTGAAACTGACGAATGACATCGAAAAAGTAAAAAGAAGGGCAGCTCGTTTTGTATTATCGCGAAATAGGGGAGGTAGTGTAACAGACATGTTACGTGAATAGGAGTGTCAATCAGTAAAACAAAGGCGTTTTTCGTTGCGACGGGATGTTCTCGTGAAATTTCAGTCACCAGTTTTCTCCTCCGATTTCGAAAACATTCTGTTGGCACCCACCTACATTGGGAGAAATTATCATCACGATAAAGTAAGAGAAATCAGGGCTCGCACAGAAAAATTTAAGTGACCGTTTTTTCCACGTGCCGTTCGAGAGTGGAACGGTAGAGACACAATTGAAGGTGGTTCATTGAACCCTCTGCCAGACACTTTATTGTGAATATCAGAGTAATCACGTAGACATAGACGTGAAGAGTAAAGAAGTAGACTTTAATGACGTCTGTTTTATTTAAAAAGCTGTAAGAGTTTTCACATAAAAAATGGCGGGGCAGTACTTATCAGCACGCCCATGTAGATTGATCGTCTGCGAAAACAGTTGATCTTGAATATTTTATTTTTTGGTCATAATTTACTTCTCTCTCCCTCTCTCCGTTCCCAGAAGTTTTTTTTAAGAAACAGTTAAGGAGGACGGATGATAATCAGTCTCGACGTGTGACTCTTGTTCTTACTTCGAATATTTCCTAAATTTCACGTAGAAACATCACTTTAAATCTAAAGTTTGTTGAGGGATTTATTTATCTCTGTTTGTCAAAAACCGTTCTGTTCATGTAGTGTGAAGAGCAGGGTTGATCCGTCGATGGAAAAACCTATGATATTGCAAAATTAACAAAAGTGACGATATATTTCTATTTTGTTAGTGTGAAGTGTGTGATTACCGAGTTCAATTTAAAAATTGAAGTTTTATTGTGCACACGACCTTCCATTGCGGAATCCTGTCTGATGTTACCGTAATTTATACATTTGAGATATCAGGTTAATCTTCCAGTGGAGATAAGTCTGTATGTTAATTTTTGTAAGGTAACTATAGTTATTTGTATGTTTTGGACCCGTTGTCGTGAAATGGCTAGATTACTGCGCGAAACTATATTGTGTATCACAGTACATGGTGGCCGTATGTCGAGGATAACAGAAAACGAGACGCCGTGGTATCATCTGTAATGTAATATCGTATTCATCCTTTGCTTGCACATCACTTTCTCGCCCCCTTTCCTGTAGATACTGCGATCGTTAGGGAACACCGTTGAAAACAGACCTGCAGCCCTTTGCTGACAGGCAAAAGGGGTAGGGGGTAGCTGGAGTTAACAGCGCTGAAACCAGGTTTGTCGCCAAGTTTTCTCGTCCCCGGTGTCGTAAATGCGTTCCGAAACTTTTTATTTGACTGTAAAACAAGTTGTGCCCGTCTGCTTTGCGTTTTCACCACTTTTCTTCCCGACACCCATGTAAACTACCAAACTGTAACTCAGGAAAATTGTATCTACCTTTGTCGTTTTAAGACGACTTTCTACCAACAATAATAATATTTCTGTACACATTGATCTGTTGTTTACCTTGTTCATTTCTCTTCTCGTCGGAAGTGTAGCTGAATACTAAGTGAATCATCTCAATAGGTCAGATGTAGAGAAGTGAAGAATGATCACGTGGGATGGACTGAGCTATATTTAGACGTATGTTTTACGAGGTCAGTATTCTTCATAATGTCACCGGGCTAAAATATTAGTCATCCACTTACAAACACACACTGGCAGCTTTGAGCGTTTATTAATGGATACCAGGCAGTCATGGGACTTCCCAACGTTGACGTAAGCCATGATGGTGAGACAATGTGTATATGAACCACTAGGTTGCAGGGAAGTGGCGCATTAAAATGGAGACATGACAGATTCAAGCGGCCCGCCAGAGACGGTGTCGCCAAATGTTTTCTTCGTTTTATTTTCTCATACCGAACAAGAGGACGATACAAAAACTGGACGTGGGACAGTAGTTGGGATCGAATCGGAGCCAAAGATTGAGCAGTCTCGTGCGCTGTCCTCCACGCTATGAGAACGACTGTCACTAGTTGTATCTGGCGGGCAGCTTGAATTTACGCGCACAGCGGTCTGATGGGCTTAACTTCAATACAAATTGACTCGGAAACGCCACAATGTATGGAATGTTTTTTCTTAACAAATATTTCTCACTACATCCTACCGTGCAACACCCTTACATGCTTTTCAGACTGTTTCTATTTTGTGCATTACGGAACAGATGACGTCTTTGTCAGTCTTGGGTGGCTCACCTGCGGGTTATTGACTAGTGCCCAGTCGAAATATCGTGGAACGTAGCTGCCAACCGGCTGCACGCTCGATGTTTCCTCAAACACTCAGTTGACCAGGAAAATTCTGAAATTCAAAGGAACGGGATGTTTATTTACACACTATCTGTAATCAGTTGTTTCCTCTAAATCTTCGTGATAAATATGGAGTGGACACCCCTCCCAGGTTCACGTGGCTGCATGCATACGTTCCTGCTTTGATGAACGTTCGGATAACCTACATCGCGTCGACTGCCCGCTGTATCAGCCGATCGTAATCCCATACGAACTGCCTCAGACTATTTGGAGGAGCAGGTGAATTTAATCAGCAGTACGAGTGTATGACTTCGGCTGGAGGTGGCATACTAGGAAAAACTTTTCGACTTACTTGCTCTTTGGACTGATGCTAGAAGCGGTGTTAGACGGTACTCGAGGGGATGAGAAATGTTTTGTCGGGTGCTCTTGTTTATGGTGAGGGCCAACCGCCGGCCTCTGCACAAAAGTCGACACACTGCATCTACACGTACTTGTTTACTCTGCTATATGCTATGTCCCAATATCTGAAGGTGTAGCCCGCGTGTATATTCCAAAGATCAGACGCTGCCTTCGCCTTAACAGCTGTTCCCTTAGTAACGAAGCTAAGGATCAACGCATTTTTACGAGACCTATATACATGGTGTCCCAGGAGGAATGGTCAATATTCAGTGATGTGACAGCGACGATCATTTGTCGCAAAAAAGTCTACTATATATGGGCTCTATAATGCATACCTTAAGAGCTATGAGCACTTGTTCATCTTCGCTACTGTGAAACACATCTCTTCTACTGAGAAACTCCTCGTAGTGATTACGGTACGCATTTTAGGGCCTACGTCTGCAATTTTTTCTTGTTTTGGTCCATACCACCTCCACTTAAAATATGGAAGGCGAAAAGATTGCAGCAAAAGAGATTTGTTTCACAGTATCGAAGATGAGGAAACGCTCATGCTCTTGAGATACGCAATTTGGAGCCCATATTTACTACACTTTTTGCTTCGAATGACCGTTCCTGGCATATCCCTGAATATTAACCATTTCTCCTGGGACACCATGTATAATGACCCTCAGCATTCGAATCTTAATATTTGGACACAAATAAATACTCTCAAACTGACGGTCGTACCTTTGCACGTGGTAACGATATCATTCCTTAGCTTCAGTCTGTAAATTCACTGACTGAATCTCGAAAAATGTGTTCGAAATTTGTTTTATATTTTTAAAACTTTACCTCTGAAGCGAGGTATTATTTCCTTTCGCACATTCTTCGTTGCAACCAAACGTCGGACAAAATTTTACTATTGGAATGAAGGAACATTTACTAAAAACACTACAATTACTATAAAGATAAATCAAACCTTACTCTGGAAACTGCCTGCAAATGGACGCCGTCACTAGTCAGCTGATCGAAATGTGTGTATGAATCGAGGCCCACGAGAAACATAGGCGTGGCGCGAACGTCACAGCATGTGACGCCGCCAGCAGGCTACTGCGACGGGGAGCGAGTAACAATTCCAGACGAGTTTAATAGCTCTTGATAAAGCTCTTGACTGCGCGTTTTAGTGCACACCACGAAGTTAACACCTTTAGTGGGTACGTTTTCAATTACGTATTGACTTCCCATGGGCCGTGCACGGAGCCGCGTGTTCTGTAAAGGTGGCGGACGAGATGACTCGGGGCCAATGAGAAATAGGGGCCCCGCAACGAACTTGTGACGTCACACTAGTCGCCTTGTTCGCCACATTTCGCGAACGGTCGGCTCCGTGCAGGGCCCACGGGAAATCAGTTCGTAATTGAAAAGGCACCCACTGAAGGTCTTAACTTTCTCTTGGACTATCGAGAGCTTGTATACATTCAAAAGCGCAGTCTAGCATAAACTTCTGGAATAGTTACTCGTTCCACGCCGCAGTAGGCTGCTGGGACTTGTAACACCTGCGGTGTAACGTGCTGGGACGTACGCGGCACGGCCTGTCTTCCTCGTGGTCCTAAAGCCGTCCTGTGTGACACCACAAGCTCGTTGAGAAGCCCGTATTTCTCGTTGGCCCCGGTGTCAACATAATGGCGTCATGCGCGGTCTGCCGCATCTACGGTGTGAGGTATGTGATGTGTAGAGCTATGAGTCCGGACGGTTTTACGATGTACTCACCGAATGAAACTACTCGTTGGAAAGGCTCATGCCAGGCAGCTTGACTGGGACACACTGGGGGCAGGGGATGCTATTCGCTCGAGGAGGTGGTGGCTTGGGGAACGACGCGATTAATGCGGCCCAGAGCCGGATCAGAGACGGTGGATAGCGCAGTCCGTAATCTCAGCTCATTGGCATGCCGTGGGTGTGGCGGGCCGTGATAAAGCGGTCCGGCCTGCCCCTGCCCCCGGCTCAGCGGGGATCTTCCGCCGAGCCCATCACGTCACTCTTCCACGCTTCCCCAAAGGACTGGTGTTCTAGTATTCTAACACACACCGCTGCGGACGGGTAAGGGCGAATTGCGATGCTAGCTGGTTGCACGTCCGTATTTGTCTTGTCAACAATGGATGAAAGAAAGGAAGATTATGGTATACTGCCCCTTCAACGAAGCATTCATTGGAGGTGGATCAAAGTTCGAAGGAACCAATCAGGCACTCACCTTATACGGCTTATGGGGCCAGGAAAATCTAAATCTGGACGACCGGACAGGGTTCTGAAGCTCCAGCCTCCCGAAAGTAAGTCAAGCGTCTGGAGCCGTCCTAACACGAGATGTGTTCCTCGTCATCGCGAAGCCGGCCAGACGCGGTGCCCGTCGTGGTTGCTGCGCGCTTCGAAACGACCTGATGCTACATCTCACGGAACAACGCGTGCTCCTCTTCGTGATTTGCGACCTCAGCGCCCTCCAGCGGCAGTTCCCAGCTGCATCTCGCGCGTAAGGCACACTTCCTTTACAAAAATGGGCGCGCGTAAAATGTATGCGTTAACTCTGTTGCCGATCGTCGAAGAAGAGCACAGTAAATTGCGAAGAAAAATTTGGACCAGTCGATGGTTTGAAAGGCGAATTGCTGATAGAGCAACGCCAGATAATGCTGTGCAACGTGCTGTGGCACGTACTAGTGGAAGTTTTTCGTGTACTCAATTGAGTCTCCGTCACATTTTACGTTTTAAACAGAATATACCTACGCACAGTGTCCAGGGATCTACCGCTGGAGAGCGCTGAGGTCGCAAATCACGATGCTGTGTTCCGTGAGATGTAGCAGCAGGTCGTTTCGAAGCGCGCAGCAAACACGACGGGCACCGCGTCTTGCCGGCTTCGCGACGAGGAGGAACACATCTCGTGTGGGGACGGCTCCAGACGCTCGACTAACGCTCGGGAAGATGGAGCTTCAAAACGCTGCCCGGTCATCCAGATTTAGATTTTCCTGGCCCCATAAGCCCTCTAAGGTGAGTGCCTGATTGGTTCCTTCGAACTGGGTTATGGCAGGTCTGCTTTCCCAATGTGAGCTTGTATAATATCCATACTCTCAAAGTTCTGTTGACTCCCATCACTCTGAAGTGCCGGTACTTTACACAGGCTTCAATACCAGGATTCATTTCATGATTTCATTCAAATGGAAAATGAGATTTTTCCTAAGCTGGTCACGATCACTAAAAACAAAAGAAAGAAAAAAAGAGAGATTTGCTCGAAGGATACAAACTTCAGGCAGACCACAAAACACACAAAGTTTCATAATACCAAAAACTTACAGACTGTGAAACTTCCAGCATGTATCTTGTGTTTAGTTTCTGACACAGACTGGCAGCCACGTTAAGATTTTAGATCACTGGGGAGACATTCCAATCGTTGGTTTTTGCAACAACAATTGCAGCAAATACACTGTTTATAATAAATTACGTCGCCTATTGCAGACAACACTTCCACTAAATTAACAAGAAAGATTCAACGTCTTATAGATAACAACAGGCGAACAACAAATTTGATGTAGCTATACGCTAACTTGCTACCTTTCTCTCGATAGCATACAACACTATCAATTACGACAGATCCTCCGTCTCACACTTCTAAGTATAGCGGAACGTGAAATTCATTACACGCTCTAACGCCATTAGCTCCTCGTCCACGAAAGTTTTCACGTCCCGTGAGAGGACGCCCCCAGACACTGCGCCATCTTGCTCGGTGGTGCTCAAGGGGGGGGGGGGGGAGAGGGAGAGGGAGAGAGAGAGGGCGGTAGACAACGGCGTCCACGCTGGTGCGGAGTTGGCAGGAGGGCATTCCATGCCCTTCCGTACTGCTCTTTAGTGAGCAAATATTAGACCTGCTTCGTGAGCGAGATGGATTGCTACCACACAAAACTCAGTTCTTAAGGGAGAGATTCGTGTGATACGACAGAAGCTGCTGAGTGTCCCAAAAGGGTGCAGTTCTGGGAGAGATATAGTAGCGGGGGAAGAAGCAGACATACAAATGCCCTTTAAAGAAGAGGTGGTCAGTTGGCTGGCGACGGGAATGATAAAGTCCGGTGAGTACATACCTTATTCCGCAATATCAGGGAACTGTCAGTAGTGAGACATATCGAACCCAATAGAGCCAAGGTCCACTCCCTGGCTTCACATGGTCCTTATCCGATGAACTTACACCGCTTGGATGTCAGTGGAAGGGAAGAGTGTATTTACAGGGGGAGAGGCTCCCATAGGACGTCGTCATACACTTGACACACAGGCCATACGAGTGCAGCATACCAGAGGACCTACACATATGATTAGAAACAGCACGAAAAGAAATCGTTGGTACGGCAGACATCTCCAACGCTGTGCACATTCAGTAAACAGATGAATGGCACAATGGACATGACACGAGACCCAGCACACTATTAACATGGCAGACAGCCCACTAGAAGAGAGAGATACAGATTCAAGGAACAGTACAGACGATGTCGACGACAACTTCTTGACCAGATTGCCTCTTACATAGGCGGTGACAGGTTATTGTACCTAGATAAAGCCTATAAAGTAGTTGGTATGTGGGTTAGTAATAACCAGCACACTTCAAAGAATTGAGCTCCCGTGTATAAGACAGCTTCAAACGTCTGAGTAATTTACAAATTGCGTATTGTATTAAACCTTTGACGTTGAGCATGTATGCGAGAAAACATTTAAAAAAGGTTTGGTGTTGAGTTTCAAGTTTGATGGATGTCCTAAGTGCTCCCGTTATCAGACAGTGTGAGTTTTCTCTATTATCAACTTTTCCCAGTGTATTATTCTCCTCAACTTGATGTTGTTCCCGTATCTGTACTGGAATAAGCACAAGTCGTAAAATATAAGCGCTTATTTTGCGTAAAAACGGACGTTATGGATAAAAATGGATGTCATTTTTTATAAGTGTATAAGAAAATATTTTGCCCTTACTGTTAAGGAATCGCCAAAAATGTAAATGCTTTCCACTAAACTGATTCCTCATCTTTCACTCCTGTACAAACAGCAAACTAAATTACTCGCGGTACTGTGAGAACAGGAATTCACTGAATAACGGTAATTCTGTTGCCTGTAAAAAGAAATAAGTACCAATACAGTGTTGCAAATTGTATCTTACTCTTTTGCTAATCCAAATATAAAAATAACCACCGTACGAATGTTAGTAATTTTGGAGAAATTCAGTTATCCCTCAGTTACGTGATGTATAGATTGCCGCACCAAAAAGGAATCGCGCCACACAAACGAAAACTCGTAGGCAGAGTTTCTACATCTGCAAGATGTTTATTCAGATTTCGCGCCACTGTGAGAATACTAAACAGGTTTAAATACACACTTTAACGGTCGTGAGCGTTAGTTACCTTTAAGACAGGACGCGACGAGTTGGTATTAGTCAACAATGCCCTCGAGGCGACAAAGGCGCCATTATCAACCCCTCCATTAGCTTCAACAAGATCATGTAGTAGGGCTAAGAGAAGCTGTATGCTCCTTCCGTAATGTTGTAGAAAGACTTGGGAGAAATGGAACCACTGTACATGATTCCTGCCAGCAGTGGTCATGAGAATCTACAGTCGCAAGAAGACCGGGCTCCGGATGGCCACTTGTCTCTCCGAGAGGGAACACAATCTAGTTGGGTGTATGACTCTGTCGCATCGTACTGCATCTGCAGCATCAATCTGTGCAACAGTTGGCACCGTAGTGACACAACAAACTGTTACAAATTGGTTTCATGAAGGACAGCTACGAGCCAGACGCCCTGTAGCGTGCAATCCACTGACTCCAAACCACTACCTCTGTGGTGTCAAGCGAAATCTCACTCGAGGGCAGGGTGAAGGTCTGTTTTGTTTCCTGATGAAAACTGGTTCTGCCTCACTGCCAGTGATGGCCGTGTGTTGCTTGGGAGGAGGCGAGTTGAGGACCTGCAACCAACCTGTCCGCGTGCTAGACACGCTGGACCTACACCAGGAGCTATGGTCTGGGGTGCTCGATCGTATGACAGCGTCGTTATCCCACGCATCCTGACTGCAAATTTTTTCGTTGGTTTGGTGATTCGACATGTAGTGCTGACATTCGAACAGCATTCCAGGGAATGTTTCCCAACACGATGATTCTCACCTACAAACCGCTGTTGTAACCCCATATGCTCTGCAGAGTGTCGACGTGTTGCCTTGGACTGCTTGATCACTCGATTTGTGTCCAGTCGAGCATCTATGGAACATCATCAGACAACTCCAGCGACATCCACAATCAGCAGTAAACGTTCGTGTATTGACCGACCAAGTGCAATAGGCATAGAACTATGGAACTCTGCCCCACGAACTGACACCTGGCACTTCAACAACAGCCAGCCGCTGTGGCCGAGCGATTATAGGCGCTTCAGTCCGGAATCGCGCTGCTGCTACGGTGGCATGTACGAATCCTGCCTCGCGCATGGATGTGTGTGATGTCCTTAGGTTATTATTATTATTTTATTTTTTTTGAAAAATAAGTAAAAATCAGCCAACCGGTTGCATAGGTTTACTATATACCTTGACCAGGTTTCGTCACCTCTAAGGCTGACTTCATCAGAAGGTACATCTTTGACGATATGTAGTTCATGTAATTATCTTACCTTCTGGTGAAGTCAGCCTTAGAGGTGACGAAACCTGGTCAAGGTATATAGTAAACCTATGCAACCGGTTGGCTGATTTCTACTTATTTTTCAAAATTGTGTGTACGGTTGCTGCAAACGTCAGCCATGTTCAAAGTTGTCCTTAGGTTAGTTGGGTTTAAGTAGTTGTAAGTCTAGGGGACTGATGACCTCAGATGTTAAGTTCCATAATGCTTAGAGCCATTTGAGCCACTTCAACAACACAATGCATGCACGTTTGCATGTTTGCAATGAACATTCTGTGGCGGTTACAGCGGTTGTTAATGTATCAGCATTTCACATTTGTAATGGTTCATCTCGCGTTCCCATTAACCAGTGATAATGCACTGTTAATCGGGTAAATATGTTACCTACAGAAATGTATTGCCAAAATTTCCTTACTGTACATTATTTTTTGTACGTAAATTATTGTTTGGCGTTCCGATTTTTTTCAGACAGTGTAGATGTTGGTTCCAAACTTTAACACATCTGAGATAGGGGGCGTGCGTGGTCGATACGCGTCTGAGGTCGTAAGTTGCTTACCACCTTTATGAAGGAGAAATTCGGAAAGGTAGTTAAGAAATAAAAATTACGACGGCGAAGGTCTCACTCGGTTATGCAGTTTTAATCTCCAGCAGAGAAGTCTGCAATTCACCGCAGAGCTCTCGTGGAAACTAGTGCACGCGCGAAAAGCGCGCCCGAAGCCTTGACCCCGTTGCCGTGTTGTTTCAATATCACCTGGTCATCAGTTTTTCTCCCCCCTTTTTTCATCTTTTTTATGACGGCGGCCTTCCGCCCGGGTGGCGGGGGCGTTGTAGCCGGCAGATGCGCGCTGACCCGCGCGGTCCAATCTGCGGATGGCGCAGCGTGCTCCACTGGACACACGCCGCACGCCCGACCGTTCGCCCACCCACCCGCAGGCATACCGCTGTACTGTGCCGTGCCGTGCCGCAGGCGGTGCGCCAACCAGCCGGCGTGCCGCACGCCGCCGCGGGATTCGCCCGCCTGCCAGCGAACGCTGCCGCGTGCCGTGCTGCGTTGCTTCTCTTTTTTGTTTCATTTTGCTACCGCGGGTCACAGTCGGGTGACGTATTTGCTGTGTTACTAACAGGTACATCTACATACATACTCCGCAATCCACCGTACGGTGCGTGGCGGAGGGTACCTCGTACCACAACTATCATCTTCTCTCCCTGTTCCACTCCCAAACAGAACGAGGGAAAAATGACTGCCTATATGCTCCTGCACGAGCCCTAATCTCTCTTAATCTTTGTGGTTTGTTCGCGAAATATAAGTTGGCGGCAGTAAAATTGTACGGCAGTCAGCCTCAAATGCAGGTTCTCTAAATTTCCTCAGTAGCGGTTCACGAAATGAACGCCTTCTTTCCTCTAGAGACTCCCACCCGAGTTCCTGAAACATTTCCGTAACACTCGCGTGATCATCAAACCTACCAGTAACAAATCTAGCAGCCCGCCTCTGAATTGCGTCTATGTCCTACCTCAATCCGACTTGATAGGGATCCCCAACGCTCGAGCAGTACTCAAGGATAGGTCGTATTAGTGTTTTATAAGCGGTACGCCCAAATATTTAATCGACCTGACTGTGTCAAGCGCTACACTACTAATGGGGGATTCAAACATTACGGGATTCTTTTTCCTATTCATTTGCATTAATTTACATTTATCTGTATTTAGTGTTAGCTGCCATTCTTTCCACCAATCACAAATCCTGTCCAAGTCATCTTGTATCCTTCTACAGTTACTCAACGACGACACCTTCCCGTACACCACAGCATCAGCAGCAAACAGCCGCACATTGCTATCCACCCTATCCAAAAGATCATTTATGTAGATAGAAAACAACAGCGGACCTACCACACTTCCCTGGGGCACTCCAGATGATACCCTCACCTCCGATGAACACTCACCATCGAGGACAACGTATTGGCTTCTATTACTTAAGAAGTCTTCGAGCCACTCACATATTTGGGAACCAATCCCATATGCTCGTACCTTAGTTTAGAAGTCTGCAGTGGGGCACAGGGTCAAACGCTTTCCGGAAGTCAAGGAATATGGCATCCGTCTGATACCCTTCATCCATGGTTCGCAGGAGCGATGCTTTCTAAAGCCGTGCTGATGCATGGACAGCAACTTCTCTGTCTCAAGGAAATTCATTAAATTCGAACTGAAAATATGTTCGAGAATCATGCAACAACCCGATGTTAAGGACACTGGTCTGTAATTTTGAGGATCCGTCCTTCTACCCTTCTTATATACAGGCGCCACCTGCGCTTTTTTCCAGTCGCTCGGGACTTTCCGTTGGGCAAGAGATTCGCGATAAATGCAAGCTAAGTAAGGAACCAATGCAGTAGAGTACTCTTTGTAAAACCGAATTGGAATCCCATCAGGACCTGGCGATTTATTTATTTTCAACCCATTCAGCTGCTTCACAACCCCAGGGAAGTCTATCACTATATCCTCCATACGGGAATCTGTACGAGGCTCAAACGGCGGTATGTTTGTACGATCCTCCTGCGTGATAGATTTCTCAAATGCTAAATTCCGCTTTCGTTTTGTCTTCCGTTGCCAGGCCAGACTGATGAGTGCGTGACTGGATGGAAGCCTTCGACCCGCTTACTGATTTTACGTAAGAGCAGAATTTCCTTGGATTTTCAGCAAGATCTTTTGCTAAGGTATGACGGTGGTAGTGGTTGTATGCTTCGCGCATCGCTCTTTTTACAGCAGCACTAATATCTACTAACTTTTGCCTGTCCTCATTCTCCCGATCTTTCTTGTACTGCGAGTGCAGCTGTCTTTGCTTCCTGGGCATTCTCCGAATTGCGCTGTTAAATCACGGTGGGTCTTTTCCGTCCGTAACCCACTTTTTCGGCACATAGTTCTCCAATGCGTGATTTACAATGTGTTTAAAATTTGCCCATAATTCGGTGACTAGTTGTTTTTCTTGTGCCTTCATCCCGCTTCGTCGCAGGGTCGGCATGGTTATGAATGTATCTGACGTGGTTAGGTTTAAGCGGTGGCCGGATGCCCTTCCTATCCCATCCCCGTCACCTACCGGGACGGAATGTGTGGACCCCAGCTGTCTGCGTGCATTATTATTCATGCGAAAGTCATCGAAGGCATTCGACATGTTTCGTGAATCGTGTAACTGAAGTGAGACTTCGGTACAGCGCGGTATTCACTTAGTGGGATGTGGGAAACCGCCTGAAAACCACGTCCAGGCCGACCGGCACACCGACCCTTGCCGTTAAACCGCCGGGAGGAGTCGATTCAGGGTTGCCGCGCATCACCGTCCCAGAAGAGGCGCTTCAATGTACTGAGGTGGCAAAAATCGTGGGATACGTCCTAATATCGTGTCGCACATCCTCTTTCCCGGCGTGGTGGAGTAGCTCCACGTCGCATGGAGTCAAGAAGTCGTTGCAAATCCGCTGCAGAAATATTGAGCCTTGCTGTCTCTGTAGCCATTTTGCACGAGCTGGCCTCAACATTATGCCCCATAAATGCTCGATGGGATTCATGTCGGGCGGTCTAGGTGGCCAAATCATTCGCTAGAATTTTCCAGAGTATTCTTCAACTAAATCGCGAATAGTTGTGGTCCGGTGGCATGACATCGTATTTGGGAACATGCAGTCCATGAATGGCTGCAAATGGTCTCCACGTAGGCAAACGAAACCATTTCCAGTCAATGATCCGTTCGGTTGGACCAGAGGATCCAGTCTGTTCCACGTAAACACAGCGCACATCACTATGGAGCCACCATTTGCTTGCACAGTGCCTTGTTAACAACTTGGGTCCATGGCTGCGGGGAGTCTGCGCCACACTCGAACCCTACCATCAGCTCTTACCAACTGAAATCGTGGCTCATCTGACAAGCCCAGGTTTTCCAGTCGTCTGTGGTCCAATCTATATGGTCACGAGCCCAGGAGAGGATCTGCAGGTGATGTTGCGTCGGTCTTCTGCTGCCATAGCCCATTAATGCCAAATTTCGCCGCACTGTGTTAAAGGATACGCTACAATTCTGCGGAAACGCCGCTGTTCGTGGAGGTCGTCGGCCACTGCGATGTCCGTGCCAAAGACCTTGTAAAAAATAACTAGACTCACTGATGGCGCTTGCAGTCGCGGGATAATTTGAACCTTCGGCTGGATGCCATTATAGTGGTTGTAGTCTGATGTGTTGTGTAGTGTTGTTGTTTATGAAGACCCTGATTCAACGTTGTATATTTGTTGGGGCGTACATACAGTATTTGTTACTCGTAATTCTACTGTCTGTATGTTCCAATCAAAAGAAGTACAATGGTGAAGAGTTGTGCAGCGATTAATTGTACAAATGTATTCGAGAAAGGAACGAATATTACGTTGGCAGGTATGTGGATATTTTAAGTTTTGTATGTGAGTGCACTTACTTAATAAATATTTTTGTAACACGATATTAGCATAATGTCTGTGCATCTATTTGCAGGTTTCCTTTCTCAAAAAGCTGTTACAAAAATGGTTACACGTTGTCAGAAGGCAAGATTTCCGACCGACAGAATACCATTTTATATGTTCTGATCATTTTGAAGAAAGTTGGCTGATCGGTAGTGTTTTCATGGTCTAGGTTAGGTTGAAACTTGATAATTTGGTCGTGAGTTGCCAAAGCACTATGCCATATATAACGCACTTCTCGTCATAAAATCTAAAGCAAGGTAGAGTCAGAAAATATCTATTAATATAGTGGGCAAATCTTCGAGGATTTTGATGCATTTTGCTTACATCTATCTTAAATGAACTACGAAAAATGCTAGGGGTCCAGTATACATAACATTTTGCTACGGCAGATTCTATGTAGTACGTAAGATAAATTCATAAAGTGACTAGTTGCTGTTTGTCCATAAATTAAAAAGTGTATTGTAGTAACGTATTTAAATGAGGCATTATGTTTGTGACCTAACTCAAGGGCAGGCATTTTATAACCAAAAGCGATGTATAAACATTCGAACTCCGCGCGCCACTTTACCACTCTAATGGCCGCCGCCCAGGTATTCAATTTGTCCGCTCTTCACAGTTGACCACTCGTGCGGTTGTGGGGGCCTGGTCCGTGCTGAGAGGTAATGCCTGAAATTTGGTATTCGCGGCACATTCCTTACATTGTGGATCTCAGAATATTGAATTCTCTAACGATTAGCGAAATGGAATGTCCTATGGGTCTAATTACAACTACCATTCCGTGTTCACAATCAGTTAATTCCCCTCAAGTGGCCATAATAACGTCGGAAACGTTTTCACATGTATCACCCGAGTGTAACTGACAGCTCCGCAAATGCGCTGCCATGTCATACCTTGTGTACGCGGTACCACAGCAATCTGTATATGTGCATGTCGCTATCCCCTGACTTTTGTGACTTCAGTGTAACGAGCACTGATATCTGGGCAGGTCCCAGGTATCCGATGCTTAAAATAGTTTGCACGCGTCACAAACGCCGGAAGTATTTCACTGAAATTTATTTATTTAACCTGACAAGATTCGTACTCTCAGGATACCCCTTACTCTTCACCAGGCATTCTACATCATTTACTTTACGTTCTTCAAGATGAAAATGTTACAAGTTCCATTAAGACCAAGGTTCTGGAACAAAATAAGACTAATAAATTTTTTTTAATTGGACTGATTCACCAAAATTCTGAGGCTTCTTCAGTGTGAAAACTAATTATGTGAAAAACTAAATGAAATACATACCTGCAGTAGATATGTTGCACATGTTCTCAGAACCAAATGTCTCAAAATGTATAGCACATTTACCGATTTCCGTCCGATTCTAATTTTTGTTCTTATACTGCACATACTCGACAATGTAGTGTGATTTCCTTTGTGAACACACTGTCTCGTCATTTTATGTCCCATCTGTGTCAGTAACACTGTAAGTCGCACGTTATTGTATCCGTGTATGGAACATTGTTATCACCAGACGAAGCTGTAAGAAGCCGAAAGCCAGTTCCTAGTAAAATAAATAATATCTTGCAGGAAATCAGGAAAGTGTCACCTATCTAATATTGTTGTCGTGTTTGTCGAACGCGAGGAAAAAGATCGGTTAATATTATATAGTTCTCGGTTAATTTTACAGTTCGAATAACCACTGTAATATAATAGCGTTTCGTAGTAGAGAGTCATTACACTGCACGACACACATGTGGTCCATGTAAACTGTCGCTACTCGAACTTCGACAAATGACATTCCTTGATAAATCGAACTTTGTGGTAAGTTCTATCTGGTGTATTTTGGTATTAGAGATAAATCGAATTATCTTCATGGCGGGGACCACAGATCCGTCCCATTCCCCCATGTAAACAGAAGGAGCGAGGAAGCTGAGCAATCGAGATGAGTTTCCGCCATTGAAATGAGTTTTACGCAATTGAAATGAGTAAGTCAGTGCAGAAGAAATCCGCACCTCTCCCTGTTAGTCCGGGAATTAGTGAGTGGGAGCCCACTAACTTAACAAAAACGCGTAACTTCGTTTTTCAAACGATTTGTAGAGAAAATGTGAGCGTTGATGACACACTTCATTCAACATGGAAAAACGAAAGAGACTGATGGTTTCTTATGTATTCCGGGAAATTGGTGTCTTTCTTTCGTTTGACATGTTAAGAAAACTAAAATAAATGAATGTTTATCACTGTAACTGCTTAACAGCGTTTTAGGAAAAAAAAGGATTTGGAGAATCGAGCTAAAAAAATCACAAAATTAAGCTAATACTACTGGGAAGAAAATCAAATGGATTTACGAACTACCTAGGTTTTTCAGACGATTTTGCAGTACTTCCGAAAATCTAATAGGACCAGTTACTCAGATCTTATGGGAAAATATAACGAATGCAACTAGTATCAAAATTTCAGCTGGAAAAGCAAAATTCGAGATAAATATAAAAGATGCACCGAAATACATAAAAACACAAATAGGTAAAATAGAGCGAATTAGTAAATTTAAATATCTCGTAGCAACGATATTGCAGAATGAATTAGAAAAGTTTGGAGTGAGAGTTAACAAAAAGGATAGAGCATGTGGTTTCACAAATAAATAAATATATTCAAATGGTTCAAATGGCTCTAAGCACTATGGGACTCAACATCTGAGGTCATCAGTCGCCTAGAACTTAGAACTACTTAAACCTAACTAACCTAAGAACATCACACACATCCATGGCCGAGGCAGGATTCGAACCTGCGACCGTAGCGGTCACACGGTTCCAGACTGAAGCGCCTAGAACCGCACGATCACACCGGCCGGCCGTCTCATAACAGATAAGTGTAACCCCAATATTTGCGTGGTAGGGTAATTATGCATTCGTGGAGATACCGTTTGCGCAGCAATCGCCGACATAGTGTAACTGAGGCGGAATAAGGGGAACCAGCCCGCACTCGACGAGGCAGATGGAAAACCGCCTTAAAAAACCTCTACAGACTGGACTGGCCGACACACCGGACCTCGACACGAATCCGCCAGGACCTGCACGCCTTCCCGTCCGGAAAGCAGTGCGTAAGACTGCACGGCTAACCGGGCGAGCGCAAAAAGAGTGGTACTTGAATCACCAATTATTAGAAAAATAATGGGTGCAAAGCGGGCTACGTATGGTTGGAAAAGTGAAAAGTAACTAGGAACTCTACGAAAACATAGAGAAAAATAACAGAAGTAATGGCAAAACTAATGTTTGGACACCTCTACCGAATGATTGAGAACAGGATAACGAAACAGATATTGCTGGATTTCTGGAAGAAGAAATCGACATAGCATGAATTATAGAAATCAGAAAACTAGACCGAAACAGCATAATAGTATCGGAAATCGCAGGAAGAAACCTTATCAAGAATAAAATACTAAATTTAGAAGGCTTTTATGGCAGAATAAATAAGAAATCGGGAACCAACATTGACAGAAGGAAGGATGACGTGGGGAGAAGATGGAGCACTGGAAAAATAAGAAATAACACTGCAAGAAGAGCAATTGAAGCTATGTGATCCTTGATGGTCAGTACGAAGATGGAGGGAAAGAAGCACCATACTTTCCTTTGAGTCTTTTATCCAGGATGATTTTTTCAATCGGGTACAGACTCTAGGGGTATATAGACGAGTCGATACGGAACAAAAAAGGTTTAATGAACGTATGTTTGGAAATGCTTGGTATCCTTGCTAGTGACTATTTATTCGGTTATACATTGTTACAGAGAGTGCGGTCTAATACGCACTGTACCATGCAGTCACAGATGGTTTCCATGTGCTTCAAGGCATGCGTGTACGCGCCGTACCATGTTCTGCCTCACACTTTCACACCGCCAAAGCTACATCCGAACGCTGTCAAAGGCAGCATGAGTACGCTGCTCCATTGTCTCCACACCTGGAATGGGCTCTGCGTACTCGATACTTTGAGATGGCCCCATAACCTGAAAATTGCACGGGTTGAGATCCGGTGAACAAGCAGGCCATCCAGTTGGTCTCTCTCGTCCGATCCATCGACCAGGGAAACCACGATTGAGATGCGTCCGGCCATTAACGGCGAAATGGGCTGGAGCACCATCATGTAGCAGCCACATAACCCTTCGAATCATCAATGGCACTTCTTCCAACAAGGAAGGCAAAGTAACTCGCAAGAAACACCGATAATTCCGGCATGTTCTCTGGCATGGAAACCAACCATTACCGGACACAAATTCATTAGACTTGTTCGTTCCGTGTCCTCTCATCGATCAAACCCCAGAGTTTGTACACGGTGGAAAAAAATCACCCCGTATATACTTTTTCCTGGTTCCACTTCGATTAGTTGAACAGTCGTTAACTATTCGAACTTCTTATTAGGTCCCTTGTACTAGGGGATTATCGAGAGCCGACCTGATGTAACGAAAAAGTAGAACGAGACATTTATTTCTCCCGTTGCACAACGCTGAGTCGACGGCTCGTGGCAAGCGTGGTAGCTAGCTTGCGTGCACCACCTCGGTATACGGTATCGCCGGCGCCACGAGAACTGCAAATTGTGTGCAAACCGCGCGCGTGTGTGCCGTCCGCTAATATGATTACCTAATGCGATTCGGCCTGCTGGGAATGAATTTGCCAGCAGATAGGAAAGCAATTACTAGGCGGGCCAGGGACCGTTGTGTGGGTGCGTGCCCGTCTGACTTGGACGCAGCCATCCCCCCCCCCCCCCTCTCTCTCTCTCTCTCTCTCTCTCTCTCTCTCTCTCTCTCTCTCTCTCTGACCGCTGTTCTAGTCAGCATTTTTTGGCTCTCACATGTGTTTATCGCGCGTCCGTGTTTTGTGAGAAAACCCTGCAGTCCTCCTCCTGTTTGTTATTACGCAACATTATTGGGAATATCAGCTACTGGTCCCCAGCGCTGAACTTAGGCGTACCCGACAACCGTCGTCATAACATCATCAATTTGACATCCACTCCTGGATGAAGGTCGCGTCTAGACTCGTCCATCCGTTACGACATTCAGCTACACGCGTTCATGCTGCCGCCGCATATATTCCAAAGTCATCCACCCACCGTCCATGAGGTCGACTTCTAAGTAGTTTTTTTCCTTGAAACGCAGCAAAGAACTTCCATCGTGCGTCTACTATCCATTCGCTTGCATATACAGAGTGAATCAAAATATACGCAATAGGACACTACAGTGCTGTATACGTCTCATGCTATCAATACAAAAATGTGTGTATCAGAATTTCGCCCCGTGTATATTTTTGGTAGAAGATGCACGCCGAATACGCTGCTATCATAGGTATCTTGATTCAGTACAGTGTACGTACGTTGCCAAGATGTGCAGCAGGTAGAGTTTTGCTGTGGAGTACTCGTGTTCCAGAGCTCTATGCGGCATCCAGGAGTAATTTGAGTGTCTATTTTTAGGCTGCATTATATGGTGTCTAGCTTCTGAATCGTTATGACTACTGTCGTTCTTATTATTCCAATTTTAAAAGACGTGATTTGCCTTCAAACATTTACTTCTCTCCCAAACATATTACACCACTTTATACTTCACCATTCGAGGTCAGTACTGCTCTCCTATGCGAAGCGTAGTGCGACGTTGCATTGTTCCGTGCCGCGCGGACTGGCCGCGCGCTTAGAGGCGCCATGTTACTAATCGTGCGGCCCGTCCCGCCAGAGGTTCGAATCCTCCCTCGGGCATGGGCGTGAGTCTTGTCCTTAGTGTTAAGTTAGTTAGTTTAAGTAGTGTGTAAGTATAGGGACTGATGACCTCAGCAGTTTGCTCCCTTAGGAATTCATACACATTTGAACATTGTTCCGCTATACTTACAGAACAGTATTCGAACCACGGCGGTGAAACTCATATAGGGACTTCTGGTAAAACGCCTTTGGTTCGCTGCCACGCCACTTGGAGCGAGGTCTTATCACAGTGAGCTGCTGATTACGATTTCTCGTATGTATTCCAGTCTTTGAATTGCGTTGTAAATATGTTACTCGTATTCTGATAGCGTTCTTCTCGCATTTGTAATATTGGGTGCGGTAAATTATTCCATATTTTGTTTGTTTTATATAAAACAGAACCTGCTTTTGCTGTTTGGTGTTCGGAGGACGTATGTATACAGGGTGTTACAAAAAGGTACGGCCAAACTTTCAGGAAACATTCCTCACATACAAATAAAGAAAAGATGTTATGTGGACATGTGTCCGGAAACGCTTAATTTCCATGTTAGAGCTCATTTTAGTTTCGTCCACCTACGCTCAATGGAGCACGTTATTATGATTTCATACGGGATACTCTACGTGTGCTGCTAGAACATGTGCCTTTACAAGTACGACACAACATGTGGTTCATGCACGATGGAGCTCCTGCACATTTCAGTCGAAGTGTTCGCACGCTTCTCAACAACAGATTCGGTGACCGATGGATTGGTAGAGGCGGACCAATTCCATGGCCTCCACGCTCTCCTGACCTCAACCCTCTTGACTTTCATTTATGGGGGCATTTGAAAGCTCTTGTCTACGCAACCCCGGTACCAAATGTAGAGACTCTTCGTGCTCGTATTGTGGACGGCTGTGATACAATAAGCTATTCTCCAGGGTTGCATCAGCGCATCAGGGATTCCATGCGGCGGAGGGTGGATGCATGTATCCTCGCTAACGGAGGACATTTTGAACATTTCCTGTAACAAAGTGTTTGAAGTCACGCTGGTACGTACCGTTGCTGTGTGTTTCCATTCCATGATTAATGTGATTTGAAGAGAAGTAATAAAATGAGCTCTAACATGGAAAGTAAGAGTTTCCGGACACATGTCCACATAACATATTTTCTTTCTTTGTGTGTGAGGAATGTTTCCTGAAAGTTTGGCCGTACCTTTTTGTAACACCCTGTATATGCTATTGCTTACCATTTCATGTGTAATCTGCTCGATTTAAATGCGTTTTAAGTATATTACTCGTATTTTGCGCCATTTTTGTTTGCATCCATTATCCGCAATTTTTCGCATTTAATCGAGAACTCCATGTTAGGTTTTGACAGTATTGGTATTCAACTTTATATCTTGCCACGGAATGACAATGTAATTCTCCTTTGAATAGTGTTGCTTTTTGCCACTGAGTACCATGTATTTCACAGTGGCCTGCAGAGTATGGATATGGATGTAGATATAGATGAGTATGGGTTGTAGTCTTCGTGACTCGAGTGTTCTTGCAAATGCTAAAAAATGCGACAGTAACTACGCAAATATTGTCAAAGATTACTAACCCACTGCAAACAGTACATTTTAGCAGAAGTCGGTAAAAATTTCGGTGGCCTGCATTAAATGAGAGAGTATGAAAAACAGATGGCAACAAAAATAACGTAGAATACGAGCAATATACTTACAATGCATTTAAATCGAGTAGTTCCCATAAGTAAGCAGTAATAAATAGACATGATCCAACAGAATACCACGTGACGAAACTAGCTTCTGCTTCATATGAAACTAAAACAAATATGGAATCATTTACCCCACCCATTATAACGGATGAGAGCAAAAATTAAACAGCATAGCAATAAATTTACAGTGCAATTCAAAGAGTGCAGTACGCACAAGAAGGTCGCTATAAGGAACATAATTTCCACCTGATGCAAGACACAGCGTCGAAATTGCAGTATTGGGTTTTACAAAGAAATACACTTTACCATCAGACTACCAGACTCATCCATATAGTATAAATGAAAAATATTTTCATCTAATACTCATATTTCGAAATGCAATAAAACGGATTTCCGCGCCACATGTTTCGTATCCAGTATTCTCTGCCACGGCACTTGTGGCACTGCTGTCGTTCTAGGTTTCCATGTCATAACACAGGTCTTGCACTTCTGACATTTGGTGTCCTGTGGTTTGAGCCCAGTATCCATTTCATCCCCCTGCCACTGTTCTATCGATTAGTACCAACTATCACTCTCACCACTCTCATTTTTCTTTAGTATATTATCAGCAGTAGGTCTAACAACCTGGTGCAAAGGTAATCACCAAACCCTGTTACGTTTATTCAACTCCCTCGATGGATGTGGAAGAACTGGTAGCGCGCTGTTGTAACTGTTGGTGCAGCTTTGATATGAAGAGTTTCAAAGAAGTTAAATGTTGAGATATACAAGGAGTAATATTTGTACATCTCTTCCGAGATGCTTGTGAACGTTTGCTGTCACTGAGAGTGTATCTGAAAAATTACAACTGCCTACTCTTACTGAATGTAATATGTATGCCAAAAATCGTAATTTATTTTTAACGATTATTACTCTTTATGAATATTCCTGACATGTCTGACCAGTAATTTTTGTGTTCAACGTTAAAAAAAAAATGTAGCGGTATTTGTAGCATATGCGTCGTTTGAGAAACACAAAATGGTACAGATTATTATTAAAATGAAAATTAGAAAAATGAGAATAAAACACATCTAGACCCGGAATCGAACTCTCGAACTCTAGTACTCTAGTACTCCACTGCAAAAGCTGCACTTCACTGCGCAGCACAGCTGGGCGGTACTGAAGCAATGTAACTTGCGTACACGTGGTTACACTGTTCTCAGATTGGCTTCCTTTGACGACCCTTTTCATACTGAAAATATACACGGGATGGAATTCGAAATTGGTGATAGCCAATCCCTGATGTCATCCAATCGGTACCTTGGACAAATAAAAAAAAAGAAACATTTAGAAAGTGATGTAACGTTCAGGGAGAATAAAAGAAATCGAGGGTTGCTGATGACATCGTTATTCTTTCATAGACGTCAGTTGACTAGGAAGATCAGTCAGACGGAATAGATAGCGCCGTGAAAGAAGTTTTTGAGTCCAATTAAACGAGGTGATGCTGAAGGAATTAGAGACATTAAAAGTAGTAGAAGAGTTTCGTTACTTGGGCAGCAAATAACTAATGATGGCGAAGTAGAGAGGATATACAGAATGGCAATAGCAAGGAATTCATTTCTGAAAAGGGGAAATTTATTACAGTGGGATACAAGTTTAAAGTTTAGGAAGTCTCTTCTCAAGGTATTTGTCGAGAGTGTACTCTCGTATGAAACTTAAATTTGTATGATACACACTCCAGACAAGAAAAGAATAAAAGCCTTTTACCTGTAAGTTACGTGCTATAGAAGAATGCTGAAGATTCGATGCTTAGACAGGAACACTAGTGAGGACGTATTGGATCGAACAGGAGGAAAAATAAATTTAGGACGCATCTTAAGTAAAATACGGGAAAGACGGGGACGGCGACGATGATGGTGACAATACTAATCTTGGTGAGCCGTTAGCTGCCAAAGTTTAATTTTCATTTTGAATTTTAATATGTTTATTTCAGTTCAGACTGCATAAATGGTTACAAGATAGCGTAACTTCACAACTTTCCAGTTTGATCAACCGCGACAGCATGTGAAGAAATTCAACGAAACGGAATCTTACACCCAGGAAATTAATACTTTTGGAAGCATCCTTTTGGAAATAATATTTAGTTTACCAAAAGAACTCCGTACCACTTTTACTATTCTGCTTATTTTTGTAGCTGCCACTCCCATCCTTCTTTTCAACTGTTCAACATTCAAATATTCGTCAACAAGTTCTGTGACTTCGTTGTTTATTTGCACAGTTAATTTTTCGATTTGTTGATTACACATTATGTTAGTCTTATTGAGACCGATTTTCAGTGCTACTTTCGGCATTAATAAACTCTCTTAATTTTTCCATTCCCAGTTGAGCGCAGAAAACGTCATCAGCAGTGTTCGGTCGTGTTTTGTTAACGAGTATCTCTCTCTCACTACGAAGGTTTTGTACGAGGGGCGTACTATAAGTAGTGGAACAGATTTTTTTCTGAAATCACGTTAGTTTTATTCCAGTACACCATATTATTCCCCATTCTTGTGGCTACAAAACCCTGTTTTTTTTATCGTAAGCTCCATTAAGTGCTATGGCCTTACGCCACCTTTCTGGGAGGGCGTGCCAGCATGGTACGACTCTACTGGTCGACGTCGTAGCTAACGTCTGGTTACATCAATAAGCTCCCAATAATCCACGTACTGATTCCTGCAGAGTGCGTCTTTCATTGGGCCAAACAAATGGATGTCGGAAGGTGTGAAATCCGGACTGTAGGGTAGATGAGGAAGAACAGTCCAATGAAGTTTTGTGAAGCGCTCTCGGGTGCGTATTGTTGTGTAAGACCTTGCGTTGTCACGGAGAAAAAGTTTTGTTTGCAATTTTGTGGCGAAGTTTGTTTGCACTTTTGTGGCGGCGAAAACAGCTAAAGTTGTTTCATGAATTTCCTGAAGACAGCACAATACACTGCAGAGTTGATCGTTGCACCATGAGGGAGAAAATCTAACAGGATGACACCTTCAGAGTCCCAGAAGACCGTCGCTACAACTTCGGAGGAGAAAAAAGAAAAAAAAAAGATGCGGCCCCTCCTCGCCCGCACCAACGTGGTGACCAAACCAAAAGTTCTACTGTCGCCTCCGTCAACATGTTAGTTATCTAATAGGTGGATCACAAGTGCTGGGCTGCGATGTTATCCGTGCATCTGGGTAAGACTACGCATTAACACGGTCCATCAGGTGATAGATAGTGGACGAAACGCGAATGAGGGTAGCAATTTGAAGAGCAGAGGGGAAAAAAGTGCCAAGGCTCGTGCCGTGGGGAAAAAACCTCTGCGACAAATGGTTCAAATGGCTCTGAGCACTATGGGACTTAACATCTGTGGTCATCAGTCCCCTAGAACTTAGAACTACTTAAACCTAAGTAACCTAAGGACATCACACACATCCATGCCCGAGGCAGGATTCGAACCTGCGACCGTAGCGTCACGCGGTTCCAGACTGAAGCGGCTAGAACCGCACGGCCACACTGGCCGACCCTCTGCGAGAGTGGGATGGGTAGTAAGAGCAGTAGTGGGTTACTAGCTGCGATAGTTCATGGAAGGTTTGGTTTGTTAGTATGGGTATCATGCATCATTACCGTGGCAAGTGATGGCGATGTATCCGAGTTTGCTGCAGCCGCTGCATTCCTGGAACAATCTGGATCGGCAAGTGTGTTCCAACTGGATATCCAGTAATGGTGTCTGATTAACAGGGGCTCACCTGTACCGTTGTTTTTGCGTGTACTTGGCCATAGATGTTAGGTCCTTGCAAGTATGTCTTTTGGTCTTTTATGTTTCCATCTATGGTTGTGGTCTTAGTTCCCCAGATTCAGAATAAATGGGTTCTGCGAGTGTCTGGAGTTTCTGTGTAGTCTTGTGGTGAGTTTGTGGATTACATCCGTGAGAGTCTCAAGTCGGTATTCCCGGTGAAGATCCGCGATGTGTGTGTATCGTGGAGCATTGCTTATGACTTTGAGTACCTTGTTTTGTATGGTCTGCAGACGGCGCAGGCGTGTGGGCGAAGCGTATCCCCAGACAGGGGCTGCGTACGTCATCAGGGGTCGAATAAGTGTCAGTGGTGCTACGCCTGTTGAGCATAGGATAGAGCTGTTTGAGCCTCGCGCTTGCTCGGTTTGTCATGAGTTGTATGAGGTCCCCAAAGAGTATTTCCGGCCCAGCCATACACTGAGGTATTTGACTTTCTAGCGGAAACGTATTGGGCGTGCATGTAGAGTTAATGGTCTGCAGTACCGGTGTTTGCGCAGTTGCTTCGGTCCTCTAGTGAACAGAACTGCTTGTCGACGTTTACTCTAACACGCCATTTTTCCAACCAAGGCTCAGCCACTCTTGAGTGCGGTCTGTAAGCGTGACGTAATGTTTGATGGTTTCCAATCTTGCGCGAGGATGGCTGTGTCATCCGCGTAGATTGCCATCGTTGTGTGTGATTGGGAGATCTTTTATGTAGAGGTTAAACAGTAGGGGCCCTAGGATGCTTCCCTGGGGTACTTCCGCGTGTATACCGTGTGATGTTAATTGTTTTCCCTGCACGTCAGTGTTTAAACTCCTGTCACCGAGGTATGAGTGTATGAGACGCACCCGCCCGTCGGGGAGGAGGGGGGATGGTGTAGCGTCAATCAATGGATTGCCATTTTGTTTCCGATTCGAAACGAAGAACTCATGTTTCATCGCTGTGGCGATGTTGGACAACAAAATGTCAAGACCAGCCTCGAAAAGCGCAAGCATTTTCGTCCAGATGGTTCTTAGTTACTTTTTATTATGTTTGTGGTCTTCTGTTTGGCGGCGAGAAACCCAGCGGGCAGACACGTCTGAGTACCCCAACTGGTGGACGATTGTGTCAGCAGCACCCAACGTGCATTTGAGCCGCAAGGTGTTTGTGAAACGTGGATCACGTCGAATGAGTGTGTCCTCACGTTCCAACATTGCAGGAGTCACAGCTGTGTGCGGCCGGACGGCACGTGGGAGATCTGACATGTTTGCACAATCTTCTCGCGATGATGACGGACGCTTTGCCCGAAGATTCGCCCTATTTTTTGTTCACTGCCGGGTGTCCGTAGACATTCTGCAAGCGCCTATGAATATCTGCGATGCTCTGGTTTTCCGACAAAAGAAAGTAAATGACAGCTCTCTGCTTTGAACGCACTTCCGTTACAGACGACATTTTGAAAGCTACGTATAGCGTCGCCACCTGTCGGAACGTCATGAAACTAACCGTGCGGATATTACGGCATATTGATAATTTTTGCTTATGGACAGTCTGGCAGCAACTGAATAAAACACAATTTTAGTGCCATACGCGTTTCGCCTTTATTTTCTGCAAGGCATCATAAGTCGCAGGTTGCATGGACGATTTCCTACATATTACGCTCCTGTTGCATTCTTGGTGTTGTTTTGCTTCTTATGAATGCCAATTTGCGGTTTTTTTTTTTTTTCGCGCTTTCCACAACACTATGAACTGAACACTTGTTTCGATGCAATGTTTTGGTTTCAGAAACCGCAAATTGGCATTCGTAAGAAGCAGAACAACACCAAGAATGCAACAGGAGCGTAATATGTAGGAAATCGTCCACGCAACCTGCCACTGATGATGCCTTGCAGAAAATAAAGGCGAAATGCGTATGGCATTAAAATTGTGTTTTATTCAGTTGCTGTCAGACGGTCCATAAGTAAAAATTGTCAATATACCGTAATATTACACGCAACTGAGTAAGATATGACTACAATGTTGAAGATATAAACGTGCGGAAGCGGGAATATTCCACGATGTCCCACTACAAATTCTGTATGTTTTGAAACTGAAAATGCCCGAGAAAAAAGTGTTGCATTACTTACAGAACGCCCTCCGTGAAATTCTGGAAAGCATTTAAGTAAGTATATACTCTGAACGAAAAAAACTCACTGAAGGAATTTTTTTAATAATTTTTTCATAATGCGGGGCCACAGTCATAATATATTTCTTTAAAGTCAGTACCGCCATTAGACTTGTTTGTTTACAGTGTTAGATTTATCCTTACACAACCATGATTTCGGCTTCAAAGTGTCATTATCAAGTGTTTTAAGTGTTATACATTCCCAGTATGCCATCTTAGGCAATGTAAAACTCTTAAAACACGTAATAATGTCACTTTGAAGCCGAAATCATGATTGTGTAAATGTAACACTGTAAATAAACAACGGTCTAATGGCGGTACTGACTTTAAAGAAACATCGAAGAAAGCTAGTAATTGTTTTAACATTTTTTTTAGAAAAGGTATTAGCCACATCCAAAATATATTGATACGTGTTGTATTTGTCGGAATTACTGAGTTGGTATCTTGAGCAGTATATGGAACTATGGATTCATCCACTTCGTGACTTGCTCCGTACATACATATTCGCAGTTTACTTTCTGACTACATTTCACCGTTATTTCAGTAGTCCCATCAGTTCTGCGTCTAATTGCCCCAGGCTGTCTGATAGGCACACAAGTTTCGTGAAGCCTTGCATGCAATGCTTCCAGTTACTATTCGGAGTTCAGTTTGTACAGGTTTGTTACCCCCAGTCTTAATGTAACGCATGTGTTCCATTTTGCGAGCCCTCACTGGCCTAACTCTCCCACGGATAATACGTAACAGCCACACTTGCACCTGATTCCGTTTATACTTGCTGCTCTAAGTGGTCCACGTTACTCCTCAAAACTCAGTTAATTTCGGATTTAATTAAATGGAAGTTAACGGTCGGCGCTACTTGTATAGTTTTAAGTGCTAACTTTAATCTTCAAGGAACGAGAAATTATTAAAATTTGCTTTCATGCCAACTTCCTGTTGCCTGAAATTTTATGTGCGCGTTCCGTCGCCAGGCTTATTGTTCGATGAACGGAACATACGGAGTTCGATAGTTCAAATGGTTCAAATGGCTCTGAGCACTATGGGACTCAACATCTTAAATCATAAGTCCCCTAGAACTTAGAACTACTTAAACCTAACTAACCTAAGGACATCACACATCCATGCCCGAGGCAGGATTGGAACCTGCGAGCGTAGCAGTCCCGCGGTTCCGGACTGCAGCGCCAGAACCGCTAGGAGTTCGATAGTACTTAATGACAAATGGCAGTGCTGCATAAGCGGTATGTCGGCAGAATGACGGTCATTTATACGTGATTTTCAACAGAGTTCGCTCCGCTGTGTTTTTCCCATCGTTCAGTTGTCTAGTGACCATAACTACACTTACTGATTCAGTGACAGTCCTGGAAAACGCGAAGCTCATGGAAAGAACGGATTTCTTAAGCCTGAAGTGGCCACAGTTCATTTCAGTCATGAATGTAGATAATACCAGATTGCACACCTCAGTATCTAGTTCCGTATTGCTAGCCTCGTGCAGCACATGAGCTTGGACCTCTGATATCACAGGCTACTCGGCTGCGTAAGAAAGACTTTTCACTCGCGCCGGGGCGGGAGACAGTTAGTTGTGAAAATGCGTTGAAATGACGCCTGAACATTCGTGATACGAATTGTTTCTGCGTGAATTGTGGAGCAAAAAGTGTAGTTCTGATGCCGGCTGCTGTGACCGATCGCTTCTAGGCGCTTCAGTCCGGAACCGCGCTGCTACGGTCGCAGGTTCGAATCCTGCTAGTGGCATGGATGTGTGTGATGTCCTTAGGTTAGTTAGGTTCAAGTAGTTGTAAGTCCAGGGGACTGCTGATCTCAGATGTTAAGTACCATAGTGCTTAGAGCCATTTGAACCATTTGAAGTTCTGATAGGCGTGTTTTTTTTCATATTTTCTCCGCTCTTAACTATTAACGTAATCCCTTACTTCGCTACATCTCATCTATATCTTCAGTTAACAATATGGAATATGTTTTGAGGCAGAAAGTTTTAACAGGTGACATCATGGCATCTGCAAGAGAGCTGTGGAAAAGTAATTTTCTTTTCTGGTTTGTTTTCAAACAAAGCATTTTGTCTGCCACAAGCAATGATTTCCACTTTGTAAGTTCGCAAATAGATGGCGGTGTATTAAGACAAGCAACTACAAAGACGTAGGACCGCTCCTGCTAGTTATGAAGAGAAAGAATATTCGCTATTATCCTAAAAAATGTACTGCGCACGCAAACGGGTAATCTCGAATGTTTCGAAGTGCATTAAAAATATCAAAAGATTTTCAACAAATTTTAATGCACCAAAGAATGTCTAGCTGTCTGGTAATATTGTCTACCAAGACTAACACATTCCCCATCGTTGTCCATTTGTTTATTTAAGCAATTTTATCGGTACAAAAGTACCTTTGGGAGAATAATTATTTATTCATGTTGTCCTATTTACTCCAATCCTGTTATCGATAGGATTTTTTTGCGTATTTCCGCGATAATTTGACGCCGGCTAGTTGCGACATCTTTGCCTGCAATGCTTTAAGTGGGCAAGATCTTTGCTATCGTCATCAGTTTTGTTGTCCGCAGAAGGGACAAGTGAACAGCTCGTGCTAGGAGACTTTGGTTAATCGTGATGCAGCACAGATTGTGTTCGCAATATTCGCCGCCATTACGACACACAGCTATTTAATGAACTTGGTGATTATACAAAATATATATGGAAAGTTCTTTGTCAAACCCACTACATTAAGCTGTATTTCAGAGGTGATAGATTGGGTAATCTGTAAGGAACAGCATCTGGGGTACCACAACCTCTGGTTCCTTCTAGGGAGTTCTGTAACGTTCTTTCCGTTTCTAAAAACTTTGCGAAGTTTCTTCACCGAACTTTGTAAATATCTTTCGAACTATAACCAATAACCCAAGAGACCCTGGAAACTATGTATTCGGCCCTAAAGTCGATCGTTTTCGAATATTTTTAGCTGACTCCTCAGTGCCAACCCCGCAGAGGGGTTTTTAATTAAGTGTGCACATTACGTTTACGTGAAACTGCTTTAGACACTCCAGAGCGAATCTGGAATAAACTCATACACCTATATATGCATCAACAGTGATACAGGGCCGTTGAAAATAGGATCTAATGTTTACTGTAGAACTTTCAGCACAGTTTCTGCATCCTTTTGTGAAAAGTGGCTGAAAATTAATAAAAGTTATGCCACTATTGTCTATCAACAGGGTCCTCCAATGCGGCAAAGAAGCAATACAGTTCATTTTTTAAATTACTTGCTGCAATACAAAAAGCTTTTTAAAGTAAACGTTTATTTGTGACTGCGTGCTATTCATTTATTACTCCTCATGCACGATTAAAGAAAGTGTGTACTCACTGAAAATAGCATACAGGTTTCGAAACATTTCTAGGTGACGACAGGAAAGAAGTTTCCTGCATTATTATTATTATTGTGGTTTTAATTATAGCAGCAGTGGTAGTAGCAAAAGTGAAAATTATGTGTTTGGTGATTATCCGTTCGCGCGCCTCTATTAACGGCAACAGCGCGTTGTTCATCTGAGTGAAATTATTTCAGACGATAAGGCGATTACCTGAGTGAACTTCGATAAGCAGCTTTGCCGCTGACGTGGGTGTTCCATGTTAGTGACGGAGGGGACTTGTTAATGTGACTCCCGTCCCTTATACTCACCCACAGATATTTTTACATTTTATGTAGTGATTGACTCGGGTCAGAAATAGTTGCCTCTTACTGCACAAGTGTTGTTGATTCAAAGTCTCGGGAATTGTGACGCTTGTCCTGATATAGTTTATGTAACGTTTCTGCCTGTAGCCCAGGAAACACACACACCTAAGACCACTGGTCGGAGTACTTGAAGACGAATACGTTAGTCAATTGTTGAAATATTACGAGCAAAATGGAATAGTTGGTACAGAAATCCGGAAACATACTATGAGTCAACCACACCGATAAGATATCAGGCATCACGTCGTTTATGTTATTGCGAACACACGAGAGAAATAGGAATACAGGACTGTAAAATCACGTACGCGGACGCGCGGTAGAACTAAATATTTACGGGAGCTACAGGAAATAATAAGATAATTTCAAATGTTCAATCGTGTGTGAATTTCTGGGGGACCAAACTGCTTAGGTCATCGGTCCCTAGACTTTCACTCTACTTAAACTTACGTTAATAAAGAACACCACACACACACACACACACACACACACACACACACACACACACGTCCGACGGAAAACTGGAGCCTTCGGCGGGAGGGGCCGCGCAGTCCGTGACATCACGCCTCAAACCACGCGGCCACTCCGCGCGGCATTTCACATGTCCAGTGGCACTTCTTCTCAACTATAACGTTATATTAAAATTTAATTTTTTTACAAAAGCCTTTTAATACCTAGATCGCATTTACATAATACAATTAATACGATCTACGTTTTTTTAACCTAGTACCGGTCATCTATTGATTGACTTTAATGCGGCCACGTTCACCCTGCGCCTTCATGCTCCTCGAAGTGTGCTGGGAACACTTTCAATGAAGTACCTAAATGCCTGTGGACGATCGGCAGCCCGTTCTTACTCAAGAGCCAGAGAAGGTGGTGATGTTAGACGCTGCGAAGTAGACGTTCTAACTCCTCCCAAAGCTGTTCCATTCGCTTCTGGTCGGGTCTATGGACAGGTATGTCCATTTCAGGAATGTTATTGCCCGCAAACCATTGCCTCACGGATGCTGCTTTATGACGTGCTGGTACAATAAACCATCGTCCCCAAACTGTTCCTCTGTTATACGCAGCACACAATGCTGTGATGTGTTTGTAACCTTACAATACTATTATTTTCTTAAGGGCAATGAGGGGACCACACTGTAGGCACGGAAAACACCCGCCATGCCGTAACACGACCTCCCCTGTACTTTCATGCTGGCGCTACGTATGATAGACCGATGACCTCAGCAGTTTGGTCCCTTAGGAATTCACACGCTACGTATGACAGCAGGTAACGTTGTCCAGGGATTCGCCAAACCAGAAGCCTTCATCGGATGACTACAGGGTATAGCGTGTGACTCATCAATCCAAATCACTCATTTTACAGGCAGTTGGCGTCGTTCTTTACATTGCTCAGAACTGCCTACAGAAACGCGTAGCTTATGTCGAGCTACTCGACCCCATAGTACCCCATTCTAAGTCCATACGCGGAGTCATTGAGCTAGTTGCACTGCTGGTAGCGCCGGGGAAATTATGAGTGATTCCTTCCGCTGATTTAATGCTATATTTTACAGTCGCCCTCGGCAATGCTTAACTGTCCCTGTCCGTCAGTATATGACATCTGCCTGACCTTGCTTTAGCTCTGGTTTTTCTTCGCGTTTCCACTTCAAATGGCTCTGAGCACTATGGGACTTAACATCTGAGGTCTTCAGTTCCCTAGAACTTAGAACTAATTAAACCTAACTAACCTAAGGACATCACACACATCCATGCCCGAGGCAGGATTCGAACCTGCGACCGTAGCGTCGCGCGGTTCCAGACTGAAGCGCATAGAACCGCTCGGCCACACCGGCCGGCCGTTTCCACTTCACTGTCAAAGCATCAACAGTCGACGTGGGCAGCTTTAGAAGGTTTGAAATGCCCCTAATGAAAAGTTACTCGGGTGACATCCAATGACTATACTCCGTTCATCATAAGAATAAACCTAATGTAAACAGCCGTAGCTCTCGTACTCTGATGGTGTTCCGCTCTTGAAAGTAGGTCCAACTTATGTATTAGGTATTTATTACTATGTCTCTGTAAAAGAACCTTTAAGACATTCTGATGTATTAACAGCCACCAAAGTTTTTCTTGATCATACTTTAGCTACCTAATTTTTATTAAAAAAATCGTGTACAGTCACACTCTCTGTAAGTCTCACTGTTCGTATGCACCGCGAAAATGGATGACATTGCTTTCTGCTTCGTAGTGAAAAAAGCACGCGGAACACCGTTAATGGCTAGATACAAGTTGTTCTTAATGTTTTTCGCAACATTACAGAGAACGAGCTTTGACGTTTGTTGAGAAACACGGTGGGCTAAGTATAAGAGGCGCAATTTTAATTGCCGCCTTGGCGTATTTGGTAGCGTCATTGAATGATAGTTGAGCGGGTTGGTGGGTGGTGATTCAAAACCCGTTGTGGTTAACAGCTTTTCGTTCCGTTTGATTACCTAAATCATTTAAATATGAAATTTATTAATATGTGTTAATTAACTCATACTTAACCATCAATTTTTCAAGAGAAGTGCATGTCTTCTGGTTTCTAATTATCTCACCCGCAGAATTCTGGTTTTCTTTGCAAATACACGTTCTTAATTATCGATAAATTGCAAAAGATTGTTACAGATTTTAAAGTTAAGAAGAAATTACACAATTAAATTTTTGGGGAAAAATGAAAATTCAAATACTTTTAGCCTAGTTTCATAGGACAGATCTGGTGCCACACGAGCCAGACTGATAAGCATCCTAGGAACACAGAAAACAGTTTTCACGGCGCCGAGCACACTAGAGAAACGCTGCGTTTTTACAGTTGTCACAGTACCACGGCTATCTGAATCCAATAGAACTGATGTGAAGCCAAGTTAAAGGATTTGCCGCGAGAAATAACAAGACATTTAAGCTGCCAAACTTAGTGGAACAAATGCACGAAGCTCTGTGACACGTCGCTGCCGAACGAAGGCGAAGCGCAGAACAGCACCTCGCAACAGAGGAGGAGACGGGAGTGTGGGCTTTTTGCTGGCTTGGGATTCTGTTGTTGATCGCCTCATTATCAGCGTGGTAGTACTGAAGCGTACCGCTTTCGTCGGAGTGCGATATGGGAGTAGTTCAGAGATAAACAGATGACTGTAATATCTTCAGTGGCTTCAATATTTAACTACACGGTGAAATCCCACAGTGCGCCTTTACGCACCGCATGGCTCATGCAGAAGAATTACTCTTGTTATAGTCAGGAATTTTCATCACTCTCGTTTTTAATTACGGTTCTATGTTAGCTAAGATCGAGAGCATGTTTTCATTCAGATCACCTAAGAAGCGCATCGCCTGAGTTTTATCATTATTTCCATCTGTTCAAAAATTAAATGACGTTCATGGCTATATTGTTCTCTGATCGTCTCCCTTTACGTCATTACTACAACTATTCACATCACTGCAGGTTAGTTGGAACAGGTGACTTGCCAGTGATTTCCAAATTAAATGCGCGGGTAAAGCAGTTGTCCCGTATTATCGCCGAGTCGATGTACGCGTAACGCACAGCATAAAACGTATCCTTATTATCGTACTGAGTGCATTCTAGAGAGATTGGCTTCTGCTCCACGTGAAACGAAATCCAATGAGGTTCTTTCAAACGCGGAAGGATATATAGTATAATGTTTACATGAGGTTTATTCTTATGATGAACGGAGTATAGTCTACTTTTGAAGTCTTAGAGCTCTCTTCACTGACTCATTCTGCTGTTACTGCGTCTCTACCGACAACACAACCCTTCCCACATCCTTGTATAGTATCGGACTATTCTCTTTCGACAACTAGTGGTCAATTACGCATTACGTAAAGCTGTCCGCATACTTTTGCTCTACTGGTGCATTTGTGGGATTCAGTAATTCTTCAGCTTAGTCGTACAATAATCTGGTAGGGGGCTATCAAATTTATTTTCCCGCATTGCCATCAAGCGAAATTGTGCTGGGATTAAAATGATGACCACGAAATTGGAACCTGTTGTTGTAATTAGTGTGGTCACCATGTTTATAGTTCTCCGTAATTTTCGTAACGCACTCCACGGCAATATCAGGATCGCCTCTTGAAGGAGGTCACCGCCACCGCCGTTGTCGCCTCCCCCCACTCAGCAGCTCCCCCCTCCCCCCGCCCCCTCACCTTCCCCCACTCAGCTGCTCCCCCCTCCCCCCGCCCCCTCACCTTCCCCCACTCAGCTGCTCCCCCCTCCCCCCGTCCTTCCTTCGCTCCTCCACCTCCCCTCCCCCCTACGACCAGCAACAACCCCACTCTTAGGAAAAGTGAGCTGGTGCCCTTTCTCTAATGGCCGCTCTCCGTTCCTTAAAAAACGCCGGCTGCAATCTAGAGTTACTAGTTTAGTGTCATACTCTCGTCGCCGCTATAATGGAAAGTGTGCCGCGGTATCTTCATCAAGATAATTCATTAAATCCTTCCTCCTTTGCGCACAACTTCTTGGCCCCTACTTCTAATGACGCACTGTAGCGTGTTTAGTTTCGTCTGTTGTGGAGCATCTTAGATACATTCTGCTTCTGCTGCTGAAAACAGTATTTAGTGATTTGATACATAATACGGGAATTAAATCATCTTTATGTATTTATAGTCATTCCCAGTTTCGAGGCTAAAGCTTCTTTATCAAATGACAACGATAACTTTCACAACGATGAGAATTTGATAACTTCATCGTGAAATAAATAATAAAGCCATAGCTTTAGAAGATTTATTTCGTGAAATATCAGCTACTGGTTCAACATATTTTTGTCCATAAGATTGGAGATCTTGGGTGACGACGTAGAAGTAGTTGGAATTTTCGCACAGTCTCGAGCTATAAGGCACAGGATTCAATTTTATTTCCTGCACGGCGTTCTTTACATAGACGTCAAAACGACACAGGATTTTCGGAAATTTCTGTTACAGACTTCTAGGAAATGTAGAGGGGAGTAAGTAGATAATATTTCGAGATGGAACCCAAGTCCGAAAACGTGCTTCAGTCATTTGAAAACATGTTGGCAAGGCGACCGCTTGACAAGGAACTGATTAGGCGTGACCCAGTACCTCACTTGTTTTACAGTTCCACTCATTAATAGCCAAGGAAATTGCTCGTGTACTCGTTGACGGATTCTCGTCAACGTGATGCAATACGGCCTCTTCCGATTCGGTTGTGCGGTGTCTGCTTGGAGCACCACAGTCAGGTCTGCTGATGGTGAAGGCGCCCTTTGTCGAAGCCGTTGCGTAATTTTGGCGAAAAGGGCACGTGGTGGAGTCGGACCTTTGGGGAAGCAATCTTGATAAAAGGCGATGAGCAGCTCTTCCATTACTGTGAGCTTCGCCATTCAGAATAATCGTGTCGGTGTATTCTGAAAACGTGTTCTCAACCATGTTGCTGTAACTCTCATAGAGACTCGAACCAGGTCAGAGAGGACATCAGCCGATCCGACGGAACCACCGTCACCGTGGCTACCCTGTTGCATTCCTAGGTAGCAAACATGTTTCGAACGGCTGTAGCGTGGGAACTGTACGTTTCTGGACATAGATTCCTGTGGGAGGCATATAAAAGCGTGTCGGGAGGGGTAGGAGGATGTGGACAACAGTGAAGTCGTTGTCGTGATGTGAATCGGAGCGATTCGTCTGACGTCCAAAAGGGCATGATCCTTGGTCATGTGGCTTACCACCACAAGTACAAGAATAGCGTACCAATAGGGACAAGAAAGGAGGCATGAAGGGCGCCAAAAACAGAAATAAGTCATCCATTTATTGCACCATTTCCCATGCACATCATATGAGACATTATAATTGCCATACTCAAATCTTTTATGACAAACAATATGTATCACGAAGGGCACACACAACGGAGTTTAAGATTTACAATGGCACATCAACTCCGCTATGAGGAACAGTGTGCATAATGAAGGCCGCACAATTTTACCAACCTAAGAAATTAAAATAATAGTAGCATAAAATTAAAATGCCTTGAAGGAAATGTTTATGAGAAGAACACGACGCGGCCGCAAGGGAGGAGGCAACACAGTACTTAACTCAGGTGCACCAAAACACACAACGGACACCAGGCCGCGCCAACAACGGACACGTAAGCACGCAACTACTCTCTCCGTTGCGGTCCCGCGCGTTCCACCCAAGTAATAGCTACCTGAAACATTTTAATACTTGGAACAGTACACCAGTGATCAGCAAATTAAAAAAAAACAATAACATGACAAAAATACAATAATTTAAGAAAATAACATCATATGACCATGAGCTTAAGGTCTTTCGGTAATTAACAGATTACGAAACAGGTAAAGGGGCATGTGCGACTATTAAATCTTCCGTAATTACACTACTAAATTTCTCAGTACCCAAGTTGCAATTAACACAACAAGAATTAAATCATTTAAGTGATAATGTTACTTTAAAAAAATAAGAAACATTTCATACAACAGAGGACCAAGAATGGCCCGATCAGTACCCCACATGAAGCAGTTCACACAAATGGTACTCCACGGCTCCGAGCACACAGCGCCATACAAAATGCAACACAACCACAGCGACCCGGCGTACTACCGGAACCACCAGGCAGTGAACCAAAATCGTACTAAGCCAAAACAAGGACCGACTTTGAAAATAACGAGACCTAGCCCGGGCCGGACAACAGACCAAATGCCGGGAAATCCATAAGAAACCTCAACCAACTCAATACCAAAACAACAATTTATGAACAATATGCAAAATACAAGACCTCTCAGTCCAAAGGCTTCCGTTTAGTCGCGAAGGTGGCTCCGACCCGCCTGCTGAGGTGCCAAGCGTCGTACGGAGTGCCGAATCAAGCTTAACCTTCGTTAACGGAAAGCGGAAGCACCACAAGACAAAATAAACTCCAATCTAACTGCGCAAGGCAAACTCTGAGTGCCACTCGAAGACTATGCACTTGAAGATCAAACATAAAGCACCCAGACTAACGTGCTGTTGAACGACGGCCTTCCATCACCAGCGTCTAGTAGAGTACGGAGAGCAGCGTACCCCATCGATATACATTACAGCGACGGTGAGACAGGAGGACAGAATGACATCCCGCCGCACATAGAAGGTATTCCAAACTCAGGCTCGACAAACTACAACAGGCGAGATTTTGCTCCCCTTGCGAATCAAATTAAAGGGCACACCACGCCGCTGTCCACACTATTAACCGTAAAATCACGGTCCGGTCTTCCCATCGGGCCCCACTCGGCGTCCAGACGCAAACCACCACAGCCGAGCCGAACTGTCTCCACGCCAAGGCAGCCCCCCCCTCTTTCCTCCTCACACGCCTCCAGCTAAGCCACGGCCAGCGATCACACACGGAAACAACCGCCTAACGCCAAAGCGCCGTCTGAGTGAAAACTCAGTACTAAGATCGATACGGACTTGGAAATAAGCGAGCACCGTAACAATTGGCTTTCGGGGCAAGGGTGGAAGCATTTCCGAAACGGCTAAGTTTGTATACTGTCCGCGTGCCGCCATGGTTAAAATATACCGTGCATGGCAAAATGGCGCCATCCAAAACTGGCGCCGAGGCAACTGTGATGCGCCCCGTGCCACAGTGAAAGGGTTGAACGACGACTTTTGAGATATGTACGGACGAATAGACGAGCTATTGAGCAACTAATCGCCCAACTGAGGTAAAGGTCTACCAACAGTGTCTTCTCAACTACCGTTCGGCGAACGTTGCTGTGTGTGGGCCTCCGCAGCAGCCAACTGGTTCATGCAACCATGCTGTAAACACGGGTGTGTACATTGTCGGGTATCTCGCAGTAACTGTCCCCGCCGCCCTCGCCCTCCCACAATCTCCCCCCCCCCCCCTCCTCACTCTCTGCCACATTGATTTAGTTAACCTGGCAAAATTAAGACGCATCTGGACGTCTCTTACATCTAACTATGCATTCTACGTCTTTCACGTTACTTACGGTAAGCGTGTTATGAAATGAAATTATCGTATGGCACTGATGACTGGGAGTCCCCACCAGGGGAATTTTGGTCGCCGAGTTGCAGGTCTTTCCAGTTCACGTCACATTGGACGACTTGCATGATGATGATGGTGGTGATAATAAATCACCCTGTCCCCGAGCGGAGAAAAACTGCAACCCGGCGGAGAATCTAACCCGGGCCAGCTGCATGGCAGTCAGGCGCGCAGACCACTTAGTTAATAGGGCTGACAAGCATATTATGAGTTACATGTAATACTACTATGTCCCACGAAAAACACGGTTTCAATTCATTCATGAGAAATAGAACACCAGAAACAAATATCTGGAAGGTACATTTAAACTATGAGCGCTAGCAGCAGTGGACGTGGGCGAAAGGGTTGGTAGGGGAAAGAGGAATATTACAGAAAATTAATGAAGACTGTGGAAGAGAAAGTGACTCGACTGACTGAGAAATGAAGAAAGAAAGCGTAACTCTGAGAAGGTGGGCGACATTTCGTTTACTGTCTGACAGACTCCCGTACACACTAATTTTTGGGAAAACGTTGAGAGGGCGACGGAAGTTGTTCCAGCATTTCTTCTAACTAAATATGGTGCCGAATTGTGAGCGGAGTGCAGGATAGCTTGTCAAGAGATGGGCTGCAGCGACAGGGCAGGAGTTTGCGAAGATGTTCGTTTTGTGGATGGGCACAGCTAGGATACTAGCTGAGTCCTCGTTTTTAGTTACGATGGTAGGCACTGGGTCGGCTGTGGCGTATTGGGTGACAACGCAAGGTGGTCTTGTGCAATATATTGATCTGAGGATGCTTGTTTGAGATGACAGAAATCGGTCAAATAAAAATGTTATTTTTGTGTCAGAGGCTAAAAATAATTTTAACAGTTACAGCAGTCACGGCTCATTGCAGGCGGTAGAGATGTCATTATCTATAAAAAGATCGTGTCGTTTTTCAAGTTACGGCGGCACAAAGGAATGACGAATGATCTGTGATATGATCGAAATGAGAGGTTGTGTGGAATACCCGTCATGTTGAGCTTGAACTGAGCGAACTATCGAATGTGAAGAGTTTGGTGTGTTTCCCAATCGACAAACATTCTGCGCGTTAATTGCTCCTTTGCTTTCCATTCTCTGTGTTCCGCGAGTGACATGTAACTGTTTCCATTTGCACTGGATATGCAGGACATGCGATGGACGTAATTGTGTGTTGATGCTTTCAGGCTAGATCACAGATTCTCTGTAGTACTCCGCTAACCTGAGAGGTCCTTGTCGCAGCGCAGATTTAGTGCTCAGGTCGCGGGTTCGTTGTTCTTGAGACTGTAAAATAACTAGTCAGATGGCTAAGGGTCTGATAAAGCTATAACTATTAATAAGGTAATGCAATCTCAGCTAAACTACGGAGTGAATCTTGGGGTGGAATCTTATGGCTCCATAGCCAGGAATGTCAGCAAGTACTTGGAAACTGTGAAGCACCAATTGCACAAAATATAATTCAAGTATCTGTGATCAGTTTATGCCATCAACACACAATACGTTTCTTTCCGTGTTGCTTCACGTTCTCATAGGTCCTCCTCTTGTTTACCCCCCCCCCCCCCCCCCCGGCGTGTGAGGAAGCGAGTTTCACGATGGGGAGTACGAGGGCTGAACTCTCGCTAGAATGTGGAGAATGACGGCGGCGGTGGACACGAGATGGTCGCAATTACTGCGTTTAGCTGCCGTTATAGCGAAAAGGGTTTCCCAGTAGACGCAAGACGCCGTGCCACATCTGCGCAGCTCCCGTTTACTGTGACCTTTCCGGCACTAAGTAGCCGTTGCTGCGATCCCCATCTCTTCTTCATTGCCCAAGTCTACAGGGCTTACATTCTTTACGACCAGAGAGAATGGGGAGAGGGCTGGTGGTTATGTGCCGATGGCTGTTCGCGCTGCTTCTAGCGCAGAACTACCTGCCGGGCAGCCGACACGTGCTTATTGAATGAGATGCACCGGCGATGTATCGTCGGCAGTCTCTTCCATCGTCTCCCTTCAAAATAAATCCGTCGTTTATGTCTGGCCGTAAAAGGCGGATGGGGGCGTCCGTCGCGAGTCGTAACGTTGTGCGTGCGGGTTGTTGCCTCACGCTTCGCTTTTACAGGGAGGGGTCAACTGGATGCCGAGCGTAGATGAAGCCACCGACGCTGTGGGAACACCGTGTGCCGTCCACAGCTCTGTTAGTTTTTATTTTAATTTGCGGACGTTTACATTTGACCTGCTATCTCGAGTCCGATTTAAATAAGTTGGCATCGGACGTTTAAAGCCTCTTCAGCGGTCGGGCGTGGCCCATCAGCGCCGGCAGGGCTCAGCGATCTATTGTCCGATTAAAACTACTTTATAGTTTGCATTTTACGCGTTGGGAAGGGTTTCCTCCAATCAGAGCACTCAACGTCACGCCCGAACCGTTCGCCGTTGCAAACACACAATTGGGCACTTCACGTCCAATTCCTTGCCCGGTTTTATTGCTCGGTGTGTTTGGGTTCTGACACAGATTTCGTATTTCATCACGCATGATAACCACACCAAAAACAACGCTCACACGCAACGATGCTAATGAAGTACAGACGTTTCATACACAGCAGTAACCAAACGCTACTGGATACTTCCGCAGAAGATGTGATTTAGCGTCACATACAGAGTTGTTATAATGGCAGAGATCGGCCTAGCTTCGCACGACATTACGTGAAGCTGAATTTTTGAAGACTCCAGTTAATCATTGCGACTGGTCACTATAGCCATAAATGTAGCGTCATGCTACAGTGGTTAGTTCATAAGGCTCGCATACAGAATGTTGTAGGTTCGAATCTCACCAAATACAGTAATTTTTTTTTAATTCCTAAATCTGATCAATTACAGGGTGTCCCACTCAAACCACCTTGGTTTCAGGGTCCCAGGAGAGAAAAACCTCAGTAGATACGACAAAGAAAAATGCACCACATTGTAGAGCATCTCAAAGAATGTATATTCCTTCGTCAGAAGTGCCAAGTATCGTCGCCAGAGTGAAGCATGGTCGCTTGAAGTGAAAATGGCGACTCCACAGCAGCGCACGCAAGCAGTAGTGTGATTTACAGAAACAAAATCGCCGATTACTGTGTAAAGAAATTATCGTCGTGTGAGTGAATGTGATCCACGTGAAGTGAAAACAATTCAGGAATGGTATAGGAAGTTTCTGGCAACAGGAGTTGTTCTGAAACATTCTAGCGGTGCACGTTACGGAGTTTCTGAAGAGACAATGGAGGACACCAGACAAACGTATCTCAGAAAGCCACGTAAGTTAGTTCGTCAAGCATCTTAAACAACTTGATGTACCTCGATCAGCATTGCATCGTGTAGTTCACCAGCGTCTTCGTATGTGTGCTTAAAAAGCGCAAATTCGGCAACATCTGACGCCGAACGACAAACTATGCGGACAACAATTTGCTGCGGATATGCCGTAGCTTATTGATATGATTCCAGCTTCCTGGAAAGATGTTTATTCTCAGATGAGGCAACCTTCCATCTATCAGGAATAGGCATAATGTTCGGATTTGGGGTTCGCAAAATCTGCACGTTGTCATTGAACATGTTCGTGACAACCCTAAACTAAACGTCTGGTGCGGGACAAAGCACGACAGGATTGTTTGACCGTTCTTCTTTGCGGAATAAACAGTGAGTGGGTCAGTGTGTCTGGACATGTTCGAGCAGTTTGTGTACCCTCAGGTGCAAGACTTGCAACCAAGCCGGCTGTTGTGGCCGAGCGGTTCTAGGCGCTTCAGTCTGGAACCGCGCGACCGCTACGGTCGCGGGTTCGAATCCTTCCTCGGGCTTGGATGTATGTGGTGTCCTTAGGTTTAAGTATTTTAAGTTCTAGGGGACTGATGACTTCAGATGTTAAGTCCCATATTGCTCAGAGCCATTTGAACTTGCAACCAAACATTTTTCAACAAGATTGAGCTCTACCGCATTGGTCAACGGCTGTTCGCAAGTTCCTGGATAGGAAATTTCCCAATCGTTGGATCGGACGCGGAGGACCCATTGCCTGGCCACCAAGTTCACACCACATTACGCCACGTGATTTCTTCATGTGCGAATTCATGAAGGACCGCGTGTATGCGACCAAAGCGGTCAATATTCCTAGGTTGCGACATCGTATCACTAATTGCAACAGTAACAGAGGAAATGTTACAAAGAACTGGGCAAGAAATTGAATAGACTCGATATTCTTCGTGCTACAAATAGTTCACTTGTAGAGCTGTATTGATGATAAATAAATAAATTCTTTATGATGCTCTACAACGTGGTGCATTTTTCATTGTCGTATCTACTGTGTTTCTTTTTCCTGGGCCTGTGAAACAAAAACATTGTTTCTTACAATGGTTGAATTTTTATGCATTGGTAAAATTCATTATAAGCACCGCCGTTATCTTTAAGTTTCCGTAAACGTAGGTGGATGTTTGTGACACTTCTGCTGATAATCAAGCGGTTCATTTCCAGGAACTTCTCGAATTCGCCCCTCCGGCTCAAGAGTTTTTGGTTTTTTGCGATAAACTTAATCTTTCGCCGACCCTTAGAGGAAGAAACCGCAAGCGGTTAGGACAGGACTCTTTACCGGCTGTTCAAGAGGACCACGGTGTCTCAACTAGCGTCCTGAAAATGGGTGTCCAGCAAAGGGCGGACGGGATATGCGAATTGAAGCGGGCCCCCATTATGCATAAAGATTAGGTCACTGTAATTGTCTCATGTCGATACACCACAGTGGTCGTAGTTTTCAAGCATATGGAGGTATCGTTCTGCATTCGTTGTGTCCCGATTGAGATACGGACCCACAACTTCCGTGGATGTCACGCCGCACAACACTGTGTCTTTTGGTCGATGTTGGCTTTGTTCAGCAACCACCCTCGGTTGCTCTGTTGCCCAATACTAACTACTGTGCTGGTTAACTAACCTCCCAATATGAAACACGGCTGCCGGCCGGGGTGGCCGAGCGGTTCTATGCGCTATAGTCTGGAACCGCGCGACCGCTACGGTCGCAGGTTCGAATCCTGCCTCGGGCATGGATGTGTGTGATGACCTTAGGTTAGATAGGTTTAAGTAGTTCTAAGTTCTAGGGGACTGATGACCTTCATCTGACCACAGGATGTTACCTAAAATATCGGACTAGTCTTCGTACCAAAGAAACATCATCTTATATTCCAGCCGATGATCACATTCTTCCAGCGATAATTTCTGGCACTAACGTGGTGTCCATGGACGAAAATTCAACTCTTTCCCTAGAACAGTGTGGATTGTACGTCGGGTTAAACCACTTTTGCGGAATGCCTGACTTCGTGATTTCCAAGGAATTCAAGTTAACATATCCTGAACCACTTCCATATTTTACTCCGTCATGGATGTTGGGGGGGGGGGGGGGGGAGGGGTCGGCGACCGCTTCTCCTAACATCAGATACAAAAGCTATCTATGTTCATTAGCCTCGAGTGGCAGTTCCTTACGGTTTTTCATTCTACTGAGGCACGGGGTCCTCTCGCGCTTCAGCACCATCTGTATAGTTGTAGTACGGATCGCAATACTTCGTAGCGTGATGGCAGCTGAACCCGCTCACGCAAGGTTAGACATTGCGCCATGGTCAGCCATTGATGTCTTTAATGACATTAGTGAGATATAATGTAATAAATTACACAATGAAAATTGGTTAAGTGTTAAAGTTGTAAATAGTTTTCAGTAGAGAGTGAACTCTTGCCCACCCTGTATATCACTAAACGCCTTAAAGGTCACCCGGTACCTGTTGCAAGTTGCCCATATTAACGACTTCCAGGACAAACAAAAAAACTCATTTTCAGTATTTCAAATACTTATTAAACGAATTTAAAAATTTATAAGTCTATCATAACATACTGATTAACAGGTATAGGATGTTTCAAACTTCTAGGGCTTGTACAAGGGAGTAAGTAGACAACATTTTGAATTGGGAATCATGTCTGGAAACGTACAGTTTCCGTGATACGACTGTTCATGACACCTTGGTAGCGCGACCACTTCCACAAGGAATTGATTTGGCATGACCCAGCACATCACTTGTTTTACAGTTCCACTCCTTAATAAGCAAGTAAATCGCCCGTGTACTCGTTGACGGGTTCTCTTCAACGTCATGCACCACGGGGTCTTCAAATTCGGGTGTGTGGCGTCTCCTTGGACCACCACAGTTACGCCTGCTGACGGTGAAGGTTCGTTTCCTCGAATCCGTTGCGTAATTGTGGCGAAGAGGGTATGCTATGGAAACGGACGTTGTGGAGAATCTTTTATTGCAGTGAGCTTCGCCATTCAGAAGGACCATGACTGTTTTTTTTTACAGTCAAGTATCACAGTTGGGAACTGTGTTTATATCTTGAGGCAGCGCAACTCGAGGCGAGCAGATTGCTCCGACACCATTCATCCTATATTTGAGATGAGATTACTTAGCGACATCGAACAAACTTTACACGTAATTTCAAACCTTCTTAAAACATTTTCCTGCCAACACCCGTACAAAATAATGAAAGGAAAAAGCTTTATCGCTTACTACAATTTTGCCGTCCACGCATATTAGTTCTTTATTGTACCTACCTTATTCGCAACACATTTTTAAGATAGTTTCTACATAACACCACTGAATGCGCCGACAAAATTTTGTCATTGTACGACACAGAATTCAGAAGATACGACGTTAACAATGAGATGGGTAGATTTTCTTAAAAAGGAGTTCGGTTCTTTAATGAATCGTGGTGGTGGTGGTGGTGGTGGTGGTGGTGGTGGTGGTGGTGGTGGTGGTGGTATGGGAGGAGGGAAGGTACTGATACTAACCTAACCTTAGAACCTGAATATATAGTTGAAAGTGGACCCATATCAAGGTGCAAAGAGGTATTTGGCACGTTAACAAATCATTTCGAGATGTAAAAGAAATGACAAATGAAAAAAACGTTACAGCATCATGCGACATTCAAAAAAAGACATTGCGATTTGTGAGCTGGCTATTACTATCATTAATCCGTCATTTGACTGTAAATTACTGTTCATTTATTTCACACTGTCAAGTGGCGGAAATTCGTTTAAAAGAGTTTTACATGAGCGTGGTCTCTCACATCCTTCCCCTGCCTTACGAACTTTTGCATCACAGCACTTCTTTCTTTACCTTCCATTCTTATTGTTGAGGGAAGACTTCGTATAGCTTAACAGCCGAGTGAGATTGAATTCGTTAAGGTATGGGGCTCTTTAATGGAAGGGAAACGAGACGGAACACTTCGGAAAACGTGAGTCAGGATGGGCGAAAACTAGTGAAAAGTAAAATCTAGTCACAGTGCGCTGCTTCGCTTCTGAGAGGAGCGGACGGTTCATTGTAGGAGCTGAAATCTCGTCAGTTAAAGGGCTCCCACGTAATCGCAGCGCTTAGTGTAGAGAGGTAATGTGTGGGAAGCTGCGAAGCAGTCCCATGTATATAACTTCTAATTCTGAAGCTTATCGCGCATACCGCTCCTCAGTAAGCCCTGTTACAGAACAGCTATCAGAGTTCATCTACGGGAACGCCAACATTCTACTATTCATTGATAAATGCTACCTTTGTTATGGCGGAGAATTGGAGGTAAGATTTGAAAACAAGTGCTTCTCTCTTTTACGAGGAATTCCAAGACTTTTTGTGTTGTAAATCGCACTAACTAGAGCAGGCTGCTAATTAAATCCTGCAGAGAGCGAGTCGACGCACTCGCCGAGACGTTGCAGTCGCGTATTCGGGAAGGTCGGTATTCCTTGTTTAGATGACTGTGGCTTCCCTAAACTATTCGCGGCGATGTGGCTACTTCCTCGAAGCAGGGTACGTGGTCAGCACTCGACTGAGCTATGCGCGGGCTCTAACGACGCCTGCCATGAGATGGTATTAAGGGGCTCCGGAAAGTCTCAAAATCATGAAAAGATCAATTTTTACTTTTTTGCGTTTTCTGAATCTGCAGACTATTACCTTTTAATAGATATATAATTTATTCAATTCCGAAGACTACAACTATTTTTAAATTTTTTTTGAAATGTGTTCTACATGGGCGTGACCCACTGTGGCGCTGTGCGATATGTTAATTACCTTGGTGACGGTGATTCTAAAAGTTTCAAACATGTTCAAGGACTGAAGCCCTATGGTGATGATGATGTAGTGCAGAAATTTGAGTGTATTGGACACGTACAGAAGCGAATGGGAACAAGACTTCGGCGACTGAAAGCTTCGTACAAAAAAACAAAAACTCAGTGATGGTAAAGGGTTGGATGGGAAAGGAAGGTTAACTGACAGTGTAATTGACAAAATACAGAACTATTATGGAATGGCTATTAGGCAAAATACACAAAGTGTCGACGAAATGAAAAAGGCTGTTTGGGCTCTTTTTTTTCATACTTCTTCAACCGATGAAAATCCCCAACATAGCTTGTGTCCCAAAGAAGAAGACAGTTGGTGTAAATATAACAAAGGATTGCTAACTGGTGAAGTGTACACTCATAAGCATAGTCTGCCTCATGCAATAATGGAGGTGATAAAACCTATTTTCAGAGACTTAGCAGCACCTGAACTGTTGAAAAAGTGTATTCACGGAAAAACTCAAAACCCCAGTGAAAGTGTAAATAGTGTTATATGGTCGAGAATCCCCAAGACTGTATTTGTTGGAATATAAACACTTCACTTTGGTGTGTATGATGCTGTTGCGACTTTCAATGATGGCAACATTGTAATGTGCAAGGTATTTAGAAGTATGGGAATGAAGATAGGTTCTAACATGGTACGAGCGATGCTTGCTTTAGACAAGGAACGCCTTCGGGCTGCAGACAGGGCTGTAAAGAGTCTAGAAATACAAGCAAGAGTAAACAGGAGGAGGAACAAGAGGAAGCTGGAGGAGGAGTTTGCAGAGGATGAAGATAATCCATCCTATGGACCTGGAATGCACTAAAAAGTTAATCCAATCTTTGTCGCTCGATTCCCAAAACTTTTATTTTCTCATACTAATTACATGTTTTCTAAGGATCTTCCAAACATATTTGTTTCAAACTTTCAGTAAATGTTACACAGTACCTTCTGCATAATTTAACACAGCCTTTTTCCAAAAAACTGTATATTTTTGAATATATAAATAAAAAATTGCAAAAAAACGTTGTGAATTTTCATTACAATTGAAAAAAAATCATCGTTAATAACTGAACTAAAATTTTGTAAAATCCCTGTGTTAAGTTGTAGCCCATATTCCAATAAATAATCTGTAAAAAGTTAAACTTCCTACCTCAAATACTTTGTGAGGAGAGATGTAATTTATAAGCGTTATTTTAACATTGCAAGTATAGGGCGTTCCGGAGCCCCTTAAACGCTCCCTTCCTTTGTATAGATTTCGAAACTTCAGTGGAAACCGCAAATTAAGTTTTCGCCGCTATTATTGGCGTAGGGATAGACAAATCCGTAAGTTGTTCGCTGCCTCACTGGTCGTCTTGCGGGTCCAGATCACCAAGTTTGCCTTCCTGAGAGCACTGGGGAAGTGAACACCGGCTATGTTCACGCGCTTTGGGTCAGCACCTTGCCGTGCCGCGTCAGATTCTTTAATTGCCTCTTGCCTTGGCACACTTCAGCTGCCCGTTTCCTGCAGAAAATGACGTGAAATTTTGAGCTCCTCTGGATGTTCCTACTACAATTGTGCAAGCGTATTGTCCAGTGCCGTCCAGTTACCTATGAGACAGGAAGTGGAATCAAGTCTGTCTATAGAGCAAAATAGAAGGAATTGTTAATTACATATTTAAAAAAAATATTCGAGTACAGTATCCAAGTTACACTACCACCTCCCAGCCCCACTAACCTCTATATATAAATGTTGGTTACAACCCTTAATAACATGCATACTGGATTTTAGGTTGAGTCTGCGGCTGTTATAATGATAAAGCCTAATAAAACTGCATGCAGTCAGTTCTACTACTAGTTTGTTCCACGAGGCATGTCGCGGATATCCCTCATCTTTAGGTGGAGGGTCGTTTACATTATTGAAATATTAAAAACGATGCACACTTGGCTGCAGATGAAACTCACTCTGGCCCCAACGGCGAATGTTATCATCGTCACCACCACCACCATCCTATCATCATTATCGTCAGTAAAAAATACATCAATAGTATTCATCGCCTTGGAAATGTCCACCTGAATTTGATCATAACCCTCGAAACATGTGGTAATATGCTCCTTGTTTTATGTGTTATTTGAGAGTACTTCAGTATTGTTGTAGGTATTCAGTGACACCAAGGCCAATGAACACAGCGAACTCGAAAACTATGTACTCAGCTCTAATATCGGTTGTTTTCCATTACGTTTACATGTCTCTTTTTTCAAAAGTCTCCCCACCATCACCTCCCATACTTGGTTGAAATTGCTTCAGACGGTAGACAGTAAAGTTGCGCGCGCGCCCACACACACACACACACACACACACACACACACACACACACCGCGCTCGCTTGAAGAATTGGAGAACAAAGCTCCAATAGTATTAAATTTTAAGCAAATGCTTGATTGGTATTTCGTGGATTACATTAATTATGTCAGATGAATGTCGGAATGATCCTGCGATAAGTTATGGTACAGTCTATCCCCCAACAGTTCCCCGGTATAGCTAGTACTCCGTCGTTAATAACTTCGATTTAGACAAGTCGTTAAACCTTAACCTTCCTTGTTTCTAATCTGTCTTTGTTCCTTCCTTTCGTCAGCATTCATTCTCCTCTCCCGCTCGCCATCATCCACCTCATTCTCCTATAAGAAAAAAAAGATCCTCTTTTTTACACTATATTTGGTAGAAAATTGACGAAGTTGAGTTCGCTAGTTCATGATTGACAAATATAACAGACGACAGTTCGTGATTGACAAATCCAACACACATTTATATCATACAAATTTCAGAGTACTATTTTTGTTGGAAATTTTGCTCTTTCCTAGTTCAATCTTGAAATAACAACAGGGATCCTTTGCTGTCCTGTTGGCCCTCTGCAAAGTACTCGTTCTCCCAGCGGCAGTAATTAGCAGCTACTGAGGACTCAGCATGAATCCTTCGGAAGCCCTTTGGCATGAGTTTTCTTTCAGTGCAACATTCTGGGTTACTCTGGGTGTAACATAAAATATGCACGTAATGGACCCAGTGCGAGTGAGTGCTTCGTTTTTCCAACACCGTAGTCAGATCGTGGTCTTGTGGGGACCCCGTTGCTGGACCAGTGGCAACGGCCTTCCTCTCAGCCGCTGCGGCGAGGACGTAACGGACCTTCCTGCCATCAATCTGCATTACTCGCGCAGCATTTAGCAACGACATTCCTCTATAACAGAAGGGTGCCGGAGCGTGCTCAGATTGGGACCGTGTATATGCATCAGTCCAGTCTCAGCCTTCACATAAAACCTTCTCTCTAATCCTCAATAGAAATCACTGTTCGTGGCTGGAAGAAATTAAGGTTACCTTCAGTGAACCTTGCTTGCAATATGAGATAGGTGTGTTAACGTGATATTCAGAAGGAAAAAACGTAGCCGAACAATGAATCAGCTCACAGAGTTCCACTCTGGCTTTAATATTTTACATCTTCCAGTCAGGTGTTAGAACGGTAGTTTGCCTTCCGCAAGCATGTTAACTTCTACGCACTTTTGCGTCCTTCTGAACCTGGTTACTGCAGTCAAGCTTTGGTGTTTGTTAACATTTTGAACCCCAATCCAGCTCTCCCCAAATATCGCTGTGCTACCACATTAACTATTCCGTGATGCACCGCGAAAAACCATATTCTATCGCCATATACCTTCTGTCAATTGAGTTGTAGCAAAAGTTGTCTCACATCCGATGCAGAGACCCTTCATTAGTTACGTTGTCTACCCATTTAATCTTCTGAATTATTCTGTAGCACTAAATTTTCAACGCAGCTGTTTTAACTTCGTCGATTTACTTCTCCAGAAGTCTATATTACAGACACACTTTATGAATAGACTTCATATAACTCAAATTTATATTACCTGCGAAATTTCTATTTGTCAGAATGGCTTTCCTTTCCACTGTCATTCTACGTTTTATATCCTCTGTGCTTTGGCCATCGACAGTTATTTTGCTGTCCTAATAGCAAAATTCGTCTACTATTCTTAGTGTCTCATTTATTAATCTAAACTTCCTGATTTAAATTAACTACTTTCCATTGCGTTTCTTGTAGTTTTGTTCATCTCATGGTGTAACCTCTTGTCAAGATATTGTTCGTTCCATTAAACTCTTCTTCCAAGTCCTTTGCCGGTTCAGACAGATGTAAATGCTATCAGCTTTTATTTCTGCACCTCCTCACGTTTGTTGTTGGTTTCCTTCATAGCTTGGGCAATGTACGGATTAAACAGCATTGGCGATAGGTTACAAACCTGTCTCACTCCCATCTCAACCACTACTTACTTTCGATGTCCCGTCTACTGTTATAACTGCAGTTTGGATTCTGTAAAAGTTGTAGATAACTTTTTACGGCCTGCTACCTTCAGAATTTCCGACAGTGTATTCCAGTCAACACCATGAAAAGCTTTCCCTAAATCTACAGATGCTGTTGAATTTCTGTTCTGACTTCTTCAATCTGTACTCGTATTCAGAGGCAAGTCATGAGGCAGTATTGACCATCGTGTTCCTATACGTTTCTGTGGAAAGCAAACTGTTCTTTTCCCGAAGTCACATTCGTAAGTCTTTCCATTCTTGTGTAATTAATTAGCGTTGTTATTTTGCTAACACGACTTATTAATTGGTGGTTCGGTAATATTCACACCCTCATCACCAGCCTCTTTCTGATTGGTGTATCATTTTCTCTTGAAGTCTGGGGGTATTTTGCCGGTCTTACGTCTGCATACGAAGTGGAATAGTTCTACCATGGTTGGTTAGTCCAGAAACCACGTTTCTTTTCTTTATGTAGCTCTTCTTCTTTCCAACTTTCAGTCTTCCGTTTTTTACTTAGCACTGGCTCAGTGTTTGAGCTCTTGATATTCATAAAATTGGAACTCTTTTATCCAAAGGTTACTTTAATTTTCCTACAATCGGCCTATTACCTTTGCTGTTGTCATACATTCTTCTATACCTTTACCTTTGTCCTAGTCATTCCTGCTACGCCATTTTACATTTTCTCTCCATCTAGTTTTTTTAGACTCCCGTATTCGCTTCTGCCTGCTTTACTTGCTGCACTTTTGTTTTCTCCGTCTGTCGGTAACACGAAGGGAAAAAAAGAACGGTCGTATTGGACCACAAGTAACACCACAACACAGTGTTGTAATTCCAAACACTTCGGTTGGTATGACTACGCTATAAATTCCTCATGAACGTACGTGCTCGATTTAGTTTCATGGACTGAGGCATGCTTACGAAAGGACAAATTTTAGGACTGATTTTTCCAAATTAGAATACTTCATCTGAATGGTTTACCGCACAGCTGGCGATTGAAATCGCATTTTAAAGTGCGCAGAGACGAGACGTGCGACAAATTCAGCAGCGTGAAATGTGAGAGTGTACTGACGCACTGCCGGAAGACTTAGTAGTGTTAAGTAGTGGAGAGCAACAAGTAGCGGCGCCGTGCTGACACGGCAGTTGACCGGCGGGGCACCTGTTGGAAATACGCTGTGTGCGCGCGAGCGAGCGGCCGTGTGCGTGGGCGGGCACACCAGGCGCGTGCACCTGTTGTCCGCCAAACTGCCGCCCCACTTGTGGCGCAGCCACTTTTCCCTATTTACTTGACAAGCGAGCTGCCATTAAAGACCTCTCAAACACGATCAAACATTTCGTCAAGGTATACTATATTTAGCAAATATTTGACCTTATACAACGCAGTTCGACGTGTTTGTCAAGCACGGATAGTTTTTGAAGTGTTTGAGAGAAATTTTGATTGAAGGAAAATTTGACAAGCTGGCAGACTTCGTTTGTGTTGATGTTTCCCGCATTTACACTTTCGGAAAAAAAGAAAAAAAAGTAGTATACCTGGAAAGACGACGTCGATTTTGATCCGACGACGGTATGTGCCGCCTGGGGGACAGTAGATGTACTCATAATGGTTTGAGCGTCGTCCGCCTACAAGTAGCTCCTAATGGCTTAGCTACCACAGCGCCACCTGTGTCTACCCATTAGTAGGAAATGCTCACGGTCAGAAGGCTCAGTGTGGTGCAAATGTGTGAAGCAAGCAGACAACCATGCCACGGAGATGCACTCGTGCTTCCTACTGCCAACTGAGCTACTTCGAAAGAGGGCAAGTTCTAACCTTCCGAGTGGCGGATGCCCCTTTGGGAGTACTGCTACTGGATTTGCACGTGTTCCGTCCGTTGTACAACGGTGCTGGTATCAGTGTTCACGTAAACATTCTCACACCCATAGACGAATTTCTGGACGTGCACGTAGCACAGACTCCCACCAGGATCGTTACATTGTAAGGCCAGCAGTGGCAGATCGTACAGCTACCACAGCAGAGATAAAGAGGGAAATACGAGTCAGCGAACTGTTGCGAACCCGTTATTACAAGTGAGACTACGGGCACGCTCACTTCTAGCCCGTCTTCCACTTAACGCTACAGCCGCGACGTGCGCGGCTCGACTTGCGCCGTCAGAAGAGCATTTGGAAGGTGGAATGGCGCACCGTGGTCTTCAGCGATGAAAGCAAATTCCGTCTGCACGCAAGCGGTGGTCGTTTGCGTGTACAACGCAGATTTGGTGAATATTGTCTGGTATAGCGCATTCGTCCAAGACAAACTGGCGCCACCCAAGGCCTTACGGTCTGGTGCGCGATAAGCTGCCACTCTCGTTCGCCTTTGATGTTTCTGGAGGCAACGCTAACCAGCCCTCGGTACCTGTAGACTGTTGTTAACCCGTTCTTTTGCCATTCTTGTGACAGGAAGGTAGTGTGTTGTTCCAAAGGGATAATGTTCACCCACATACGCCCCCTGAAACTCAACGTGCTCTGCAAGACGTGCAACAACCCTCCTGGCCAGCACGATCTCCGGAATTTTCCCCAGTCGAGCACGTGTGGGATGTGATAGGACGGGAAATGACTCGTGCGACTCGTCAACCAACAGCTGTTCAGACCTGCGTAAACGGGCCGAGCAAGCGTGGCATGACGTATCCCGGCACAGTAATCGCCTTCTGTGTGATCGACTGTATGCCAGTCACTGCCTGCATTGGCGCCCGTGGATACTACACAGCATACTAATATGGGTGTTTCAGTATGGGTCGATACCTGGTACTTTGGAACCGCTTGTGCCATTGATCTTGCATATGCACTGTTGCAACAATAAATTTTGAAGGTATTTAAAAGCTCTAAAAAGGGTGTACTAATTATGTGTGGCAGTGTATTTAGTTAGAGAGCTTTTATCTCACTGTACGTGAGTTTTCCACATCCATGGAAACTACAGTTACGGATAAAAACAAAATACCAATTGCAATTAACAAATTGGTAGAGCTGTTGCATATTTCCCAGCCGTATATTATACAGGAAGAAGTTAACAAAAAAATCAGTATTCTACACAAAATGTGCGAACGGGAGTACAAGAAAATGGAAAAAAATAGTTCTCCGGATCTACCACGGACGATGGAGCTATACATTCCCACGTTGTGATATTAAGTTTCACTGTCCATTCGGAGAAAGTTGTGATCATCAGGTCGGAATGTAACATTTTCTTTAAAAGATTTTCATGTCTATAGTTCTCTCATTTTAAACCATATCCTGGACCTTTTTCTTCTTCTTCTTCTTCTTCTTCTTCTTCTTCTTCTTCTTATTATTATTTTAGTATTTAAACGCAATGCCAGGTTCAGCGTCAGAAGTGCTTTCTCTGTATTCGCAGTCATTCCCACTAGTGTCGGAAAACAACGTAAATGGACAGCGTCTGCTTCAACGTGAGTTTAAGTTGACAATGTTCGATCATGTACGCGCTTGTTTGTCAAATCCATGGAGAGATAAGAGCGAATTTGACAAATAAGTTTTGTCGTGTACGGGGCCCTTCTACTGTATAAACAACACAATTTGCAGATTTAGTCACATTTAATAGTAATAGTTACTTTAGCACTACACGTTTCGGCAGGATGCTGCCATCTTCATGAGCACATCTAAAGTAGATATTTCTATTAAGCGTGAGTGAATCAGAAAATTCTGTTGTTTCTAAAATTTCATAGCACTGTCACAGACCTCACAAAGATCCTTGCAGTACGAATGCATTTAAGATTACGCTTCGTAATACATCGTATTGTAGGTACAACTTGTTCTCCTCGCCCTCCTCTTCCATTTCGCTTCGATGCAGCCATTTGTGAATTACGAAGACAGAATGTATGCTCCCGTGTTTATGCCTTCCATTTTATATTCCTTCCAACAACAATTTATCTCAACACGTCGTTATTAATTGGACGAAATCTAAACATGTAAAAGTAATTTCTAGATTACTCCAACGAAGTCAGGGTCGTTACTGTTTGCAGTTTGTGGAAATGATCCGTTGGATTTCGTCGGAAGCTCAGTTACGCTCATACCAGACATAGCTGTTGTCTGTAGGAAGATTTCAACGCCAGAATACTGTAACGACATGCAAAACAGACAGGTAATCCTGAACGTAAATAAGCGTAACGTATTACGCGTAAATATTTTACTCGATTTTACTGTTGGTGAAAAGTCACTGGAAACAGTAAAAAACCTAGGAGCACCATTCCGGAGCGTCCTGAAGGGGAAGGACTACGTGAAACAAATAATAGGTTAAGCACATGTCTGGCTGATATTCATTCCAAGAATTTTGAGGGAATACAGGACTACTGTAAATGATTCATTCGTTTTCAAAGTTGTAATTTTCCAAAGTAGTGCGTGTACAAATACACTGATCAGCCAGAACATTGTGACCACCGACCTACCATCGATATAAACGCGTCCAGGTGCCAGCAGCGTCAGCTGGCGGAATGACTGCTAGTCACACACACACACACACACACACACACACACACACACACACACACACACACACACAGTGTATGTAGTATCTGTGAGCGTGCTGTCCCTGTGTAGAATGGGGAAGACGCGGGATCTGAGTTTGACCAAGGGCAGATTGTGACGGCTCGGAGACTCGGCACTAACTTATCGGAAACTGCACTCCTTTTCGGGTGTTCGAGGAGTGCTGTGGTGAAGGCACACCAGTCCAGACATCGTAGGCTGGGCAGACTGGTAAAACAGGACAGTTGGCGAACTGTGGCGGAACTAATATCAAACTATAATGCTAGGCGAGTACAAGTATGTGTGAACACAGAGTGCACCGAACACTCATAACGAGGGGTGTCCCCAGCCAATGACCCATGCATGTGCCAATGTCAAACCACGACACTGGCAACTACAACTGAAATGGGCACGTCACCATCGGCACTGGACGTTGGTGCAGTGGCACAACGTTACATGGTCTGGTGAATCCTGATACCTTTTTCATCATGCCGATTGGTGGGCGCGAATGCGTTGTCCTCGAGTGGAATAGTTCCTTAACACGTGTAATGCGGGACGGAGACAAGCTTGCGGCGGTCCCATTATGCTCTGGGGAACATTTTCATGCGCATCTATGGGTGCAGTGGAGCTCGTGCAAGGCACCATGACAGCCAAGGACTATCGTACACTGACCGCGATCACTCCTTCTTGACGATCATGTTTCTCCGACGCCAGTGACAACTTTCAACAAGATAATGCGCCATGTCCCAAGGCCAGGAAAAGTGGTGGAGTGGTTAGAGGAACACAGTTTCAGTTGATGTGCTGGACTCCAAACTTGCCAGATGTAAGACCAGTCGAAATTGTCTGGGATGTGACTGAATGTGGCGCCAGAACTCATGCCCCTCCTCCCCGGAGGCTATGGGAGTTAAGTGACTTGTGTGTGTTCAGATGTGGTGGCAACTTCCTCAAGAGACCTACCAGGGCCTCATTGCTTCCATGTCACGACGCGCTGCCGCTGTTATCCGTGCTGGTCATAATGTTCTGGCTGATCAGTGTATGATGCTTGTATTTATGGAGCCGTAGACTCAGCGAGTTTGTATTGTCCCCACCAGTAGGCGTTAAGTAATTTGGAAATTTGCGGTAAGGTCTTATGGGACCAAACTGCTGAGGTCATCGGTCCCTAAGCCTACACACTACGTAATCTAACTTAGGCTGTGGACAACGTGGACAACACACTCACCCATGCCCGAGGGAGGACTCGAACCTCCGACGGGAGGAGCCGCACGGACCGTGACAAGGCGCCCCTGACCGTGTGGCTACCCCGCGCGCCTGGCGTTAAGAGTGCAATGCCTTGACGAAATGGCAAGAAAGGAAGAGTTTTGTGTGTTGGAGTATGCGAGTGTTTATCTGTTAAAACAGTACAGCGCGCATTCAGAACGAATTATGGAAAAGAACCATCATGTATTGGCAATTTAGGGACAGTTGTCTCTGTAAACGGAAAATTACTGTTCGACCAAGTGTGCCATCTGAAACCGCGGAAAGTGTGAGGGGAAAGTTTCGTACGTAGTCAAAAAAATAGTCTAGGGTCCGCGCAAACCACTAACTTGGAATAACGCAGTAAACTGCGTGGAAGATTTTGCGAAGGCGCTTACATTTCAAGCAGTCTGCGGCTCTTTCAGAAATTAAAAGCGGAAGATTATGGCCGTTGCCTTCAGTTTTGCACCACAAAGCAGGTAGTACTTGAGGATGAACATTTCGCCTCGAAACCGATTTTCAGCGACGAAGCAACTTTTCATTTATCAGGAAAGGTTAATTGTCACAATGTGAGAGTATGGGCGCTGAACATATTCATGACATTGTGGAGCATAAACGAGATAGCCCAGAGGTTGATGTCTTCTGTGTAGCATCACAGACGAGGGGGTATGGGCCATTTTTTCTTCCGTGAGAAGACAGCGCTGGTATCTGTTACCCTAATATGTTGCAGCTATGGTTGTTTACATTTGTGGCGTGTAAAATGCAAACTTGATGAGTTTACCGTTCTGTTCATGCGCCTGTCATATTTCTACCTTATAATAATTTGAGCTTTGAAAACGAAAGATTCGTTTATAGGAGCGCTGTATAATTTGTCTACGAAAGAAGTGGCTACAGAACACTCCTAGAGGACGCTACCAGATTGGGTTAATAGGAGGGAAAGAAAATCCGCGAGACAGCCATTCGTTTCGTGAGGGGAAGTGTTAACGCCATGGGGGACCTGTTCCTGGGCTTCAGCACGAACTGGGGTAGTAGGCTCCACTGTTACGAAGATTATTGCGGACCGTCTGCTTCCAGTCTTCCCCGACGGCGATGCCATATTCCAGCAGGATAACCGTCCATGTCACAAGATCAGAACCTTGCTACAGTGGGTTGAGGAGCATGATAGGGAACTTGGGTTGATGTCGTGGCCATGAAATTCGTGCGATTTGAGCCCAGTGGAACGCATCTGGGACGCTATCAGACACCAGCTCCGCGCCTACAATCTGCCTGCCCATAATTTATGAAAATTGTGTGACCTGTGCGTAAACATCTGGAAACCAAGAAGGAACTTGCCGAAAACATGCCATGCAGAACCGCTGATGCACTGCGTGCCGAAGACAGAGCAGCACGCCGTAAAAAAGGTGTACAAAACGTTTTGACTTATTAGTTTACTGAAAGCGTGTCTCATCCGTCCACTGAAATAAATAGTGCTTCGCGCAATGCGGTTGTGATATTGGATAATTGTTTTGAATGCGTGCTGTAATTAAAAACAGTAATTAAAAGCTATCTGTATGAGCGTTACGTACACTGCTTGTAACAATGTTAGCAACACTCCAGTGTATTCGATGAGTCTGTTTATCGTGTTTATCTAGAACTGGTCGTGGCGTTAATGGTCGCCAGAGCCGTGGGTCGTGTTTGAAGTCCGCGAACGCTCTAGGCTGGCGAAACACGATGTATTTCCGAGTAATTTCATCCTCTCTTTCATCTGTTCTCATTAAATTTCCTCACATCCTCTTGCGTGTTCCAGTGACATTTGTGTGCAGAAGTACTTTTGTCACTGGAAACTCCCTCTTTGGTCTTTTCATTTTACACGTTATTAATGAGGTACGATCGATTGAAACGTGCCGCTGTTTGGCGCGCTTTTTCTCGTGCTGTATCGCTCTTTTGTGCCAGGTGTAGCTTTACGTTCCGTTCGTAAATCAAGCAACAGACTCGGTGCCAATTTTCGAGTGCTTTCGCTTGCATGTCAATTGTTTCCCCACTCCTGCCGGTCCCGAGTGAGTACACGCAATTAAATATTTTATTAGATGCCTAATGAGGTAGATGCTGTGGAGGGAAAGGGGAGAACGTTCTTTTGGTTGTTGTGTTAACTGACAGAGGTAATAACATTTTCAATACCATTGTGTTTTATGCGCTGTATACAGACCTTTTAATTTGCTTTCAGAATTAAAAAAGATTAAAAAATTTTATATTCAGCAAGCGCACTGAGCGTGAAACTTAAAAACATGGAAGGAGGAGACCATTCCCCCCCCCCCCCTTTCCCTCCACTACTACCGAAAGTACGAGGTGCATTCAAGTTCTGAGGCCTCCGATTTTTTTTCTAATTAACTACTCACCCGAAATCGATGAAACTGGCGTTACTTCTCGACGTAATCGCCCTGCAGACGTACACATTTTTCACAGCGCTGACGCCATGATTCCATGGCGGCGGCGAAGGCTTCTTTAGGAGTCTGTTTTGACCACTGCAAAATCGCTGAGGCAATAGCAGCACGGCTGGTGAATGTGCGGCCACGGAGAGTGTCTTTCATTGTTGGAAAAAGCCAAAAGTTACTAGGAGCCAGGTCAGGTGAGTAGGGAGCATGATGAATCACTTCGAAGTTATTATCACGAAGAAACTGTTGCGTAACGTTAGCTCTATGTGCGAGTGCGTTGTCTTGGTGAAACAGCACACGCGCAGCCCTTCCCGGACGTTTTTGTTGCAGTGCAGGAAGGAATTTGTTCTTCAAAATATTTTCGTAGGATGCACCTGTTACCGTAGTGCCCTTTGGAACGCAATGGGTAAGGATTACGCCCTCGCTGTCCCAGAACATGGACACCATCATTTGTTCAGCACTCGCGGTTACCCGAAATTTTTTTGGTGGCGGTGAATCTGTGTGCTTCCATTGAGCTGACTGGCGCTTTGTTTCTGGATTGAAAAATGGCATCCACGTCTCATCCATTGTCACAACGGACGAAAAGAAAGTCCCATTCATGCTGTCGTTGTGCGTCAACATTGCTTGGCAACATACCACACGGGCAGCCATGTGGTCGTCCGTCAGCATTCGTGGCACCCACCTGGATGACACTTTTCGCATTTTCAGGTCGTCATGCAGGATTGTGTGCACAGAACCCACAGAAATGCTAACTCTGGAGGTGATGTGTTCAACAGTCATTCGGCGATCCCCCAAGACAATTCTCTCCACTTTCTCGATCACGTCGTCAGACCAGCTTGTGCGAGCCCGGTGTTGTTTCGGTTTGTTGTCACACGATGTTCTGCCTTCATTAAACTGTCGCACCCACGAATGCACTTTCGACACATCCATAACTCCATCACCACATGTCTCCTTCAACTGTCGGTGAATTTTAATTGGTTTCACACCACGCAAAATCAGAAAACGAATGATTGCACGCTGTTCAAGTAAGGAAAACGTCGCAATTTTAAGTATTTAAAACAGTTCTCATTCTCGCCGCTGGCGGTAAAATTCCATCTGCCGTACGGTGCTGCCATCTCTGGGACGTATTGACAATGAACGCGGCCTCATTTTAAAACAATGCGCATGTTTCTATCTCTTTCCAGTTCGGAGAAAAAAAATCGGAGGCTTTAGAACTTGAATGCACCTCGTAGTAGCTGTTACGAAGTTGCTATCTTGCACGTATCAACTATACAGCTTCGTCACAGAGCTAGGCAAGAGCTGTGGCTAAAAAAAGACGGCAACATAGATTAACAAAAATTTAACAATGATTTATTCAAGTTTTATAACATGTAACTGGAGTATGAAGAATGTGCAAGGTCAGTGTTTCCGACCTTACGACAGACAGCGTTGTGGGCACATGGCACGAGCTGGTTGACGTGATCTGCGCTCTCCAATTATTTGGCTCGTGACCACACAGTTTCGTTACGAAAATGGACATGCGCAAAATAGCTGCGTTAACTCTGTTAGCGAATGGAGAAAATCGCGAAGAAGATTCTGTCTCGTCGATGGCTTGAATGGCGAATTACTGGTAGAGTGACACTACGTAATGCTGTACAATATGAGACACATACTAGTAGGACTTACTCGTTAACCCAGTTAAATTTTCATCCCATAAATTGACAGTAGCGAATGTATAGCATTATTGACAGTGTGCTTATGTATAGCATTATTGACAGTGTGCTTATGCATAGCATTATTGACAGTGTGCTTATGCATAATATCCATAATCTCCATGTTGCATTGACTACTGACACTCTTAAATAACATACTTCGTCACATAAATTTCAAGGTCGAGATTTCGTTTGGCAGTTTCATTCAAATGGAAGAGGAGTTCATCTCGAAGCTGCTCACCGTCATTGGAAAATGTACTTACGGCAAGATGCAAACATGAGCCACTCCATAAACTCAATGATAGATATCTATATTTTACAGAAAGTTTCATAATGGCAAAAACATCCAGTGTGTAACTTGTGTTCACTTTCAGACACACACTAGCAGTCACATTAAGATGTCTGGCCAGTGCGTAATTATTAAAATCGTTGGAGTTTCCGACGAGAACCGCAGTAAATACGTTATTTATAATAGGTGAAAAATGACTGGAAGGAAGTGGACGCGAACCTGCTATCTTTCTCTTCACAACTCAAGAGCTGACAACGCTATCAACGGCGCTACAGCTTCGGGAAAGCAACCGGACCTCCCTACATGGCGTACTTGTCTGAAGTCCGTGTCTACAAATGTCATTATTTGATATTAAATATGCAGATTTTATTAAAAAGTCGCCATCTCGACAGATCATCTTTGAGCCGTAGAATTGAAACTGTATACTTTTTTGGAGCACACAAAGTATATTAACTTCAAGAAGCCTTTACCTACCGATATGTAGTTTCCAGTCATTTTATTATAGCAAATCATGGCTAAAAACGACGCGTTTTCAAGAGTCCTCAATTCAGTGATGCTTTGAAACAACTTATATTCATACCAGGTACTCTCAGAAAGAAAATCCACCAAATATGATGTTTAACGCCCTACAACACGGCAGCAGCTGCACGTGACGCAAAACGGTGTCGCATCTCTTTGGCCACGCCCCTCTCCACGAGACAAAATCCGCGTTGCCAGATTCTTTATTTCACGCTCCGCAGTGTAGTGGAACGTGGAATTCCTTCCCGTGTCTTCACCAGCTCCTTGTCCACATGCATTTTCATGTCCTACGAGAAAACTGCTTAAGACAAGCGCTGAGGCACTTTGTACTATTCTGTAGGTACTCGCTGGCTAACTATGGAGAGGATCCTTGCGTCTGGCTATATTCTTGTTGAGTGGATAGATGTCCACTGCGGAACTATTTATGTGACGTAGGGCGGCCGCGTCATAAAGTTGTCTGAGAGTGCCCTTCTGGAGAGTGGCGCCTTAACTAAGTTGCGCCTGAGTGGTAGGCAGGTCGGTGCTCAGATGTGTAGGCTGTTTCCCGTTATCTTGCAGAGCACGCAGCACACATAAACCTCAACTTCACCGACCAAGTTTCGGAAGTTATTCAGGAATGCCTTCCGAGTATTTTGGTATAAAGGACCTGTTACAGAGTTAAGGAGTAGTTGTATTTCATTCCATTTCTTCCCCCCCCCCCCCCCCTTTGTCTTTCCGTCTTTATATCATTGAAAATACCGGCACAGAAGTGCAGATGTTCACAGGTGTGTCTTATTTGGAAACGACCTCGTTCTGTTAACTTGCGGTACTTGCTGTTGACAACGTTAACGCCCGCTCGGTTCTGTCCCAAGTTCGATATGTATATCATCATCATCATTTAAGATTGATTATGCCTTTCAGCGTTCAGTCTGGAGCATAGTCCCCCTTATAAAATTCCTCCATGATCCCCTATTCAGTGCTAACATTGGTGCCTCTTCTGATGTTAAGCCTATTACTTCAAAATCGTTCTTAACCGAATCCAGGTACCTTCTCCTTGGTCTACCCCGACTCCTCCTACCCTCTACTGCTGAACCCATGAATCTCTTGGGTAACCTTACTTCTCCCATGCGTGTAATATGACCCCACCATCTAAGCCTGTTCGCCCTGACTGCTACATCTATAGAGTTCATTCCCAGTTTTTCTTTGATTTCCTCATTGCGCACACCCTCCTGCCATTGTTCCCATCTACTAGTACCTGCAATCATCCTAGCTACTTTCATATCCGTAACCTCAACCTTATTGATAAGGCAACCTGAATCCACCCAGCTTTCGCTCCCATGCAACAAAGTTGGTCGAAAGATTGAACGGTGCACAGATAACTTAGTCTTGGTACTGACTTCCTTTTTGCAGAAGAGAGTAGATCGTAGCTGAGCGCTCACTGCATAGCTTTGTTACACCTCGCTTCCAGTTCTTTGACTATGTTGCCACCCTGTGAGAATATGCATCCTAAGTACTTGACACCGTCCACCTGTTCTTACTTTATTCCTGCTATTTGGCGCTCAATACGTTTATATCTCTTTCCTACTGACATTATTTTTGTTTTGAAGATGCTAATCTTCATACCATAGTCCTTACATTTCTGATCTATCTCTGAAATATTACTTTGCAAACTTTCAATAGAATCTGCCATCACAACTAAGTCATCCGCATATGCGAGACTGCTTATTTTGTGTTCACCTATCGTAATCTCACCCAGCCAGTCTATTGTTTTCAACATATGATCCATAAATAATATGAACAACAGTGGAGACAGGTTGCAGCCTTGTCTTGCCCCTGAAACTACTCTGAAACATGAACTCAATTTACCGTCAACTCTAACTGCTGCCTGACTATCCATGTAAAGACCTTTAATTGCTTGCAAAAGTTTGCCTCCTATTCCATAATCTTGTAGAACAGACAATAACTTCCTCCTAGGAACCCGGTCATATGCCTTTTCTAGGTCTATAAAACATAGATACAATTCCCTGTTCCACTCGTAACACTTCTCCATTATTTGCCGTAAGCTAAAGATCTGGTCCTGACACCCTCTAAGAGGCCTAAACCCACACTGATTTTCATCCAATTTGTCCTCAACTAATTCTCGCACTTTCCTTTCAACAATGCCTGAGAATATTTTGCCCACAACGTTGATCAAAGATATACCTCTGTAGTTGTTACAATCTTTTATGTTTCCATGTTTAAAGATTGGTGTGGTTACTGCTTTCGTCCAGTCTGATGGAACCTGTCCCGACTCCCAGGCCATTTCAATTATCCTGTGTAGCCATTTAAGACCTGACACTCCACTGTATTTGATGAGTTCCGACTTAATTTCATCCACCCCTGCCGCTTTATTGCACTGCAATCTACTGACCATTTTCTCCACTTCCTCAAATGTGATCCTATTTCCATCATCATTCCTGTCCCATTGTACATCGAAATCTGAAACATTACTGATCGTATTTTCACCTACATTGAGCAACTTTTCAAAATATTCCCTCCATCTGCCCAAGGCATCAACAGGATTCACCAGCAGTTTTCCTGACCTGTCCAAAATACTTGTCATTTCCTTCTTACCTCCCTTTCGAAGACTGCTAATTACACTCCAGAATGGTTTTCCAGCAGCTTGACCCAAGGTCTCCAACCTGTTTCCAAAGTCTTCCCAAGATTTCTTCTTGGATGCTGTAATTATCTGTTTGGCTTTGTTTCTTTCTTCAACATAACTTTCTCTGTCTACCTGAGTTCTAGTATGTAGCCATTTTTGATATGCCTTCTTTTTCCTTTTACAGGCTGCCTTGACTGTGTCATTCCACCAAGCTGTTTGCTTCATCCTACCTTTACACACTACTGTTCCAAGACATTCTTCAGCCACTTCTAGTACTGTGTCCCTGTACCTTGTCCATTCCTTTTCCAGTGACTGCAATTGACTACATTCAACTAACTCGTACCTTTCTGAGATCACTGTTATGTACTTGTGTCTGACTTCCTTATCCTGAAGTTTCTCCACTCTTATCCTCCTACACATGGACCTGACCTCCTGCACTTTCGGCCTCACAATACCAATTTCACTGCAGATTAAATAGTGATCAGTGTCATCAAAGAATCTCCTGAATACACGTGTGTCCCTCACAGCCTTCCTGAATTCCTGATCTGTTATTATATAGTCAGTGAAAGATCTGGTTCCCCTGCCTTCCCAAGTATACCGGTGAATGTTCTTATGTTTAAAAAATGAGTTTGTGATTACTAAGCCCATACTGGCACAGAAATTCAAGAGCTGTTTCCCGTTCCTGTTGGCCTCCATATCCTCTCCACATTTACCCATAACCTTTTCATACCCTTCTGTTCGATTTCCAATCCTGGCATTACAATCACCCATGAGCAGAACACTGTCCTTGTCCTTTACTCTAACAACTACATCACTGAGTGCGTCATAAAAACTATCCATTTTATCTTGATCTGTCCCTTCACAATGCGAATACACTGACGCAATCCTAATTTTCTTGCTAGACACGGCCAAATCTATCCGCATCAGTCGTTCGTTTACATACCTTATTGCAACTACACTGGGTTCCATTTCTTTCCTGATGAAAAGCCCTACACCCCATTGTGTTATTCCTGCTTTGACTCCTGACAGGTAGACCTTGTATTCTCCCACTTCCTCTTCTTTCTCACCCCTTATCCGAATGTCACTAACAGCTAAAACGTCCAATCCCATCTTACTTGCAGCCTCTGGCAGCTCTACCTTCTTCCCAGAGTAGCCCCCATTGATATTAATAGCTCCCCATTTGGTTACCATTCGTTTGCCGAGTCGTATCTTAGGAGTCCCTGGTTTGTCAGTTAGAGGTGGGAGTCCGTCACCTCCAAAGGTCCGAGGCATTTTGCTCTGATTGTTGCCAGCATCATATTTAAAGTACCAGGGAAGCAGGTTGCTTGCCTTACTTGGCCCGGGTCCCATTTTTACCCCTAACGGTTGCGGGACTAACCGGTGGATTTGGTAGTCTTTGCCGTCTGAGCACAAAGGTGGCCACGACTCTGAATATGTCCGATATGCCCAGCCTTATTCCAAACTAACTGGTATCCCGACTGTCGGGACCACTTACTTGGCCACTCATACGTTGCCCGTGGTTCATGAACTAGGACATGATACCAGGAACCCACACCATGAACCACCGATATATATATATATATATATATATATATATATATATATATATATATTTTCCGGCAACGTTAGTTGTAATGTAACACTGATGCAGCAGTGTGCTGGAGAAGACTAAGCCGATATGTTCCTCTTGTATGGGTTCACTGATCACATTGGAAGAGCGTCACGACGACAGCAACCCTACTATGTGTTTTGTGCTTACGTTTTGGCGATTCAGTTACCGGCGTTTTCAGTGGCGTAAAGGTGTTTTTTACAGAAGCGAAGGTCATAGGGCTAACAACCCGAATAAATCATTATTAAATTATTAACCTTTAACGAGCGGCCGAATCCCACTGATCCCTTATACCAAAATACCCCTTAATAACCTCCAAATTTTTTTCAGTGGATTACGGGTTCACTTTGTACACTGTAAAGTGTTGCACGTACGTATGCAGCCTAAGTCCTAAAATATCTTGCGTTTTTCCATTTACCAATTCGTGAAGTAATGGCGTGGATGAAAAAGAGCATAACTCGAGTTATGACGTTATTCGGTAAATTGCGTAAGTGTGTCCTGGCGCTCACTGTGTTGTGCAAAAGGCATGGTCTTAGCACCGTCAGTTGTCGTCTTAACCCTGGTTTGGAGTTCCGCCGTTCCTTGGAATATCGCATTCGTTTACTCTTAAGACGCGTAAGACGCGATTGTCGACATGTAATCTCGAGTGTTGTAGGTTTGCACGATATGAGTCTTCAAATTCTAATTTGTCAGCCACACTATCGTATTCTCCAGACGGAGAATTATCAGTGTGTCAGACGTACGACCATATTTTCTGTCACGAGTATCAGTTGCTGAAAGATGCAAATTCTTCCCCACCACGCTGCATAGCATCAGAGATACTTATGTGGGCAACCAAGAACGTTACAGGTTAAATACCTACATAAATTTCTAGAGAAAATGAACGTGTGTTGAATGAATTTTTTGAATCTCATCGTGCGGAGTTGATTCATTCGAAAGAGATTACTCATAAACGTAGATTTTTCACTTTTAAAACTGTTACATATCTTTCGAATTGTAATAATAAACTCAGTTTTGAATGTAAGTTTTCCGCACATGGAATTAGGATGTAACTCAAATACATAAAAAACCACAAGTAAAACATTTAAAAAAGCTCAGCTGAGTTTAGCAGGGTAAGTTTTCCATGCACTATATAATGTGTCAAAATGAGTTTTTTTTGTGGTATAAAAGAAGTAAATTTTTAAACTCGACTATCTCTAAACTACATTTCTGAGTTACGCCTTTCTTCCACCCATGTCTACAGTTCAAACCTTTCACACAGCTCCGTCACTGCATCAAGTATCCCTAGATCAGTAAACCTATCTTTAGTACTTGAAGATAACTGAAGGGGGTCAAACGGTGAGAGTGTGCCAACCAACAATAGCGAATTTTGACTGATTGCTGGCTATATGTGTGGTTGAATTTAAAGAAAACAATTTACCAAGAAGTCATCACATCTAGCAGTGCATGTTGAAACCTCTTTATTTAAATGAGAGTGGCTGTACTTAAATTGCTGAATGACTGAGACCCACAATTTCCTAGCGCAGCGCAATCTGACTGCTCAAAACAATTACAACCTGACTTCAGATAATTAATTCAAAAGAATGGCCCTGACTATAAAGAAATCTTAACAATAACCTATACATTTTATTAAGCACAAACCTCATAAAAATCTTCATTACGCGAACTACTGCAATACAGCGAGCGTCAATACTGCCAGCTAAATAAAAGATTCTAAATACTAAAGTCAGTAACTACTAGTAGGAAAGATTTTGTTGCAAACCAAATAATTTATTCTTTACCTTAATAATGTGACATCCAGTTCACACACGAATGTAAATCGTCATGGACATGTAGTACAAAGATATATATAATCATGAATAATATTCAATCTCCAAGTCGAACATGTACAGATGGTTAGCCTACGCTAACACTTCAGACCTCTACCCTCCATCAATACTAACTTCTCACATCTAACATCCATCACTGCTGGCTGTTCATCTCCAACTGCCCAACAGTACTTCCATCACTGCTGGCGATTAACTTCAAACTGCCCAAGACTACTGGCGATTTACTTCCAACAACGAGTCCAACCAGACACAGAGTACCTTACAAAGAAAGCGCAGTCAGAGATACAATGCAAAGCGCTATACAGCACTGAAAACACAGAAACAGCCCACTTACAGTATGTAAATGATTGTCGTGTGCTATTTTTTTCAGTCTCAATTGCGTATATTTGACGTTGTTAGTGCTTTTGTCAATATACGATCATCAGGCAACATTTAAGGCAGTAGCGATATGGACTTGCGGTAATAGCGAACAATGTCTGTCACATGCTGAGCAGACCTACCAGAGTAGACTTCAGCCCTACCAGAGTAGACCCCTGCCCAGCATGTGACTTTCCTTATGTACAGAATGTAGATGGCTTGTACGAAGGAACCTTGCATCGTACGTCTGAACAACACAGGCACTGAAATATTGTATTTATTCGCCGAAACTGGGCAAGCGACTTGCAGCTGTCTCCCCTGTATGGGAATATACACCGAACAGCCAAAGAAACTCGTACACCTGCCTAATATCGTGTAGGTATCCCACGAGCACGCAGAACTGCCTCAATACGACGCGACATGGACTCGACTGATGTCTGAATTAGTGCCCGATGGAATTGACATCATGAATCCTGCAGGGCTGTCCATCTATCCATAAAGAGTACGAGGGGGTGGAGATCTCTCCTGAACAGCACGTTGCAAGGTATTCCAGATATGCTCAATAATGTTCATGTGAGGGGAGTTTGGTGGCCAGCGGAAGTGTTTAAAGTCAGAAGAGTGTCTCTGGAGCCACTCTGTAGCGATTCTGGACGTGTGGGATCTAGCATTGTCCAGCTGGAATTGCCCAAGTCCGCCGGAATGCACAATGGACATAAAGGGATGCAGGTGATCAGACAGTTTGCTTACGTGCGTCTCACCTGTCAGAGTCGTATCTAGACGTATCAGGGCTCAGGGCTCCAGTATCACTCCACCTGCACACGCCCCACACCATTACAGAGCCTCCACCACCTTGAACAGTCCCCTACTAACATGCAGGATCCATGGATTTATGAGATGGTTTCCCTGCGCGTACACGCCCATCCGCTCTGTACAATTTGAAACAAGACTCGTCCGACCAGGCAACATGTTTGTAGTCATCAACGGCCCAGTGTCTGTGCTGACGAATCCAGGCGAGGCGTAAAGCTTTGTGTCGTGCAGACGTCAAGGGTACACGAGTGGATCTTCGGCTCCGAAAGCCCATGTACATGATGTTTCGTTGAATAGTTCGCACGCTGACACTTGTCGATGGCGCAGCATTGAAATCTGCAGCAATTTGCGCAAGGGTTGCACTTATGTCACGTTGAACGATTCTCTTCAGTCGTCGTTGGTCCCGTTCTTGCAGGATCTCTTTCTGGCCGCAGCGATGTCGCTGATTTGGTGTTTTACTGGATTCCTGATATTCACGATACACTCGTGAAATGGTCGTACGGGAAAATCCGCACTTCATCGCTACCTCGGATATGCTGTGTCCCATCGCTCGTGCGTCGACTACAGCACCACGTTCACACTCACTTAAATCTTGATGACCTGCCGTTGTAGCTGCAGTAACCGATGTGACAACTGCGCCAGACACTTGTCTTATACAGGCGTTGCCGACCGAAGCGCCGTGTTGTCCATGTTTACATATCTCTCTCTATTTCAATACACATGCCTATACCAGTTTCTTTGGCGCTTCAGCGGGCATCTTGAATGCATCAACGCAGGTTGTAAACATCTGGTTGACGACGTACGGAAGTTCGCGTCTGGTTGTGAAGCGTGCTCGGATAGCCTAATGGTAAGGCGAGCGCTCGTGATATGCGGGAAATCCGGATTCGAGTCCCGGTCTGGCAGAAATTTTCATTGTTGTCATTCCATTGTACAGCTGATGTTTGTCCAACTCGAACTGTGAATGCATTTACCCAAATGTCAATAATTTGCATATCAAAGCATGCAGTTCGCTTCACGCCACTACAAACAGTTTGTTGCATGCTGCATCGATGGAGTTTCCTTTTGATGACCAATAGCGTTATGTATACGGTTGGTAAGTTAGTCATACGCGGATGGTTAACGGTAAAAGGAATTTTAAGTAACATTTCTTAATATTACTGCGTTTGCTATAGTGTCGGTGATGGCTCTGTTGTAAAAAGTATGTAATAATAATTAATTTTTATCAAAGACTGTAGAATGTGTGGCTGTCCGTCAGAATTGTGCCGCTTGTCGAGATGCACGCACTACGCAACTGTTCGAACCGATCCGTGGATACACTTTCCTGGTCTTCGGGTCGTGTAGGTGTGGAGCTCATTTCATTTAGCGGCCAAGTATGCCTACAGTTCAGGGTGTCTTACAACGGATATGACGTGGTAATCTAACGGCTGAAACAATACCGAAACAGCGTGCAGTGTAAATGGTAGCTGGTATTGGCTGCGATATACGGCAATATTGCGGAATGGCCAAGTGATGATGCTGATGCCTCGGACTGCGTTGCAGGTAGCTGTCGGGATATTGCTGAGTTGTTGCCGGTGTTGCCCACCAAGGGTGGAGAATGTCGCATTGCAGGGCAACGCCAGACCCTGTCCTTGCATGTAGATGGATGCTTCCCCCTCACTCTCTGCCTTGCTCCGTCTTTCTCACACCGACGGCTCTGCAGTGCCAGTTCAGTTGAAGTGATCGCCGAAACAAAATTGTTTCACTTCATTCCAGAAGATGACTCGCATACGTAGAGGCACCTGATTTGTTTGTTTGTCTACAGCAATGTGGAAGTGTTCAAGCGAGAAGCCCACGAATTCCATAAATGTTACGCATATATCCGAACGGAACACAGAAAGTGATATATACAGGGTGTACATAAAGTCCGGGATCACTTTCAATTATTTATTGCACAAGAACTAACTAGAGTATAGAAATCGCTTAAGTCATTTATTCCAGTTTCACTGGGCGCAGAAATATGGTGTCGTATTGTGACCTGGTTAGCATGGTCGAAGTTTTTCAGAAGGCGTGGGTGCCGTCCATAAATCTGATTGGTGACAGTGTCGAGGATGGGTGGAGGGAGGTGCGCTGGAGAGAGAGAGAGAGAGAGAGAGAGAGAGAGAGAGAGAGAGAGAGAGCATATAGCTCTTATCTGTGGCCGACCGCTCCATCCGTTTTAAATGTCAACTCGTGCCAGACTGAGGGTTTTTTTCCGGCTAAGTGATTTGTACGAACTGCCTATCGCTTCATGTCCCTGGCGCTTTGCTGTTATGTACTTCATGTTGAAAAGGAAACCAACTGAAAATTCATGGAGATAACGTCGCACACACGTATTGCGCTGACAAGCAGAGCTTACGCTGTTACCCGGCGCAGTTTCGAGTCAACGGGCGGAACTTTTTAGGGCCTTGTAATACGTGCGGTGTAAACAGGATCATAGTCATCATCGGTCATTCGACATGCAGTGCTTTATCCAATCAACTAACCAGCATCCAATGCTGGATGAGGGCGCTTGTATGCTTGTTCATGCATTACAGTCTTCAGGTCGTGCATGATTTTCAATGTTGTTCGCCAGCCTTCCATTTTGTCGTTGCCGGTGCCTTTTCTTATCTGTTGGAATCCAGCACAGGCGTTTGCTTGCATATCCGCGCCACATGTCCCACCTAGCTCAGTTTAATTTTCATTACAATAATGATTACGTTGTCCACTGCAGTTTCCTCCACGACTAATTTGTTGTCCTGTCTCTCATAGAGGACAGCGTGGATCTCTTCACTCCTCGATGAGAAACCTTGTTCACGACTACATTTTGCATTAAAAGTCCACGTGTTCGAGTCTGTCCCGCGTTGTTAGAAAATTTCTAGCCTAAGAGCTGCCATTCACCATATTATTCAGTTGGTTGCCCCGTTTTTCACAACTGTGACGTAATTTCTGAATGCTAAACCCAATTTAAACGTCAATAGTAAACTGTACTTTTTTTATAGAGATAAACTTCATTGCGTCATGTATTACATTAGTGGCCAGTTTCGGCCTCTGGCCATTTCTAAACACAGTTGCGTCAGTGAAATGTGTGTCATATATAAAAAGTCTTTGTTGGCACGTAGCACTAACACATTACACCGACGCAACCGCATTTGGAAATGGCCACAGACCAAAACTGGTCACTTATGTAACACACGATGCAATAAGGTTTATAAAAAAAAATTACGATCTACGGTGGACATTAATAATGACCTTACCGTTCAGAAATATTAATCACTGTGCGGATTGCTTCAAATCCGTTAAAGTGGCGTGCAAGTGAGACAGCGAATGTGTTGTCCGGCCTGCGCAGGGAGAGACGAAAAGTACTTTGCGGCATCATCTATGACCTCTGTTTCTCTATCCCAGGCTATACACTACAGCCGTTACCTACACAGTGCAGTGGTTAAATACCCCCACCATCGTAAACAATCAGTGCTAAATAATATTCTACCCCCACACCGACGGGCAAGGTACAGACAACGACAGAATAACGCTGTTGGCAGGTGTGTCAAGTGGTATACTGGCTCGTGCCGAGTCTCTTTTTAGAAATAAACATTAACAACAAAAAGTCTTTTTAAACCGAAATCGTTTCGTGCCCCGCCACAGTCAGTTGCCTACTGACTAGTAGCAAGTGTAACCTGAGTCGTGAAATCTCATTTCGCTCGTTCTACACGTAACTGACACGAGTAGCCCCTCCCTCCCCCCCAATTCCCCCCCTCCCACGTTCCCGCTGCCACCCCCTCCTTCACACCGCAGGTGTACCATCAATACTGCGCATTCCCCGTACCACCCCTGCCGTCTTTCATGGACCTCGTTCTCTCTTCGGAGAAATATGAAGAGAGGATGATTGGTTACCGCCGGAAAGGTCGTTATAGACAAAGCACGTTGGCGGGTTGGTAAATGATGGGCCGTGAGAACAGCCTTGACCTTTTCGAAGGGCCCATAGCAGAATTTGTTTTAGGCGAAATAGGGAAGCTGTATAATACCTGTATCCGAACAGCCGGGCGGACGTGTAAACAGCTGATCCTCCCAAGTGTGATCTCCTTCGCGCTGGAGAGGCAAGATAGGAGCGGACATAGAGTATGAGCGCCTCCGTCGTGGTTGAGCCGTGGAAACGCGCAGCCACCTGCGGCGGCAAACTGCGTTTACGGGGCGGTCGCTTGCCGCCAGGAGGCCGGCGCGGCGCCGCTCGCCCGCCAACTCAATTTCAGGAATCGATAATCCCCCAGAAGGCGCCGCGGACGCCTATTTCTGCACAGCGTCGCCCCATCCGCCAGAGTGCCGAAAATTCGACCACGCGACAGCCAAACAGTTTGCCGTTCTTGCTGATGCAGTTGGTGGTGGTGGTTGTAGATGCGTGACGAATCAGCGCAGCCTCGTACAAGATGGAAACAGTCTGTTTGCAGGATGGCGTTAACTGTTACACCAAGGCGTCTTCAGAATCTACCCGACACTGTACGATATTTGCCATTGTGTGTGTTTAACCTAAATTCATTTGTACCTGCTTTACCGTAGTGAAGTCTTCCTGTCACTCTACTGCCCCCCCCCCCCCCACACACACACACTTCCCATTTGTTACCAAATTAGGTATACCTCAGTTCAAAAAAATGGTTCAAATGGCTCTGAGCACTATGGGACTTAACATCTATGGTCATCAGTCCCCTAGAACTTAGAACTACTTAAACCTAACTAACCTAAGGACAGCACACAACACCCAGTCATCACGAGGCAGAGAAAATCCCTGACCCCGCCGGGAATCGAACCCGGGAACCCGGCCTCAGGTCATACCTCAGAATGTGCCTGATCGTCATATCTGTTCCTTTCGTAAAGTGATGCCACTATGTAGCATCAGGTAAATTTCAAAATGTTCCTTTCTCTTCATACACTACTGGCCATAAAAATTGCTACACCACGAAGTTGACGTGCTACAGACGCGAAATTTAACCGACAGGAAGAAGATGCTGTGATACACAAATGATTAGCTTTTCAGAGCATTCACACAAGGTTGGCGCCGGTGGCGACACCTACAACGTGCTGACATGAGGAAAGTTTCCAACCGATTTCTCATACACAAACAGCAGTTGATCGGCGTTGCCTGGTGAAACGTTGTTGTGATGCCTCGTGTAAGGAGGAGTAATGCGTACCATCATGTTTCCGACTGTGATAAAGGTCGTATTGTAGCCTATCGCGATTGCGGTTTATCGTATCGCGACATTGCTGCTCGCGTTGGTCGAGATCCAATGACTGTTAGCAGAATACGGAATCGGTGGGTTCAGGAGGGTAATACGGGACGCCGTGCTGGATCCCAACGGCCTCGTATCACTAGCAGTTGAGATGACAGGCATCTTATCCGCATGGCTGTAACAGATCGTGCAGCCACGTCTCGATCCCTGAGTCAACAGATGGGGACGTTTACAAGACGTCAACCATCTGCACGAACAGTTCTACGACGTTTGCAGCAGCATGAACTATCAGCTCGTAGACCATGGCTGCGGTTACCCTTGACACTGCATCACAGACAGGAGCGCCTGCGATGGTGTACTCAACGACGAACCTGGGTGCACGAATAGCAAAACTTCATGTTTTCGGATGAATCCAGGTTCTGTTTACAGCATCATGATGGTCGCATCCGTGTTTGGCGACATCGTGGTGAACGCACATTGGAAGCGTGTATTCGTCATCGCCATACTGGCGTATCTGCCAGCGTGATGGTATGGGGTGCCATTGGTTACACGTCTCGGTCACCTCTTGTTCGTATTGATGGCACTTTGAACAGTGGACGTTACATTTTGATGTGTTACGACCCGTGGCTCTACCCTTCATTCAGTCCCTGCGAAACCCTACATTTCAGCAGGATAATGCACGACCGCATGTTGCAGGTCCTGTACGGGCCTTTGTGGATACAGAAAATGTTCGACTGCTGCCCTGGCCAGCACATTCTCCAGATCTCTCTCCAATTGAAAACGTCTGGTCAATGGTGGCCGAGCAACTGGCTCGTCACAATACGGCAGTCACTACTCTTGATGTACTGTGGTATCATTTTGAAGCTGCATGGGCAGCTGTACCTGTACACGCCATCCAGGCTCTGTTTGAATCAGTGCCCAGGCGTAATAACTGTCAGAGGTGGTTGTTCTGGGTGCTGGTTTCTCAGGATCTATGCACCCAAACTGCGTGAAAATGTAATCACATGTCAGTTCTAGTATAATATACTTGTCCAATGAATACCCGTTCATCATCTGCATTTCTTCTTGGTGTAGCAATTTCAGTGGCCAGTAGTGTATATTAACTGCAAATCGTCCTCGTTTCATTCGATACCCGTACAGATACTTTCAGAGAAGACTTCCTAACACTCAAATTTGTATACGATGGCAAAAAATTTCACTTTCCATTCATCTTTCTATTAGGATTGCTCAAGGCGATGATTGAATGGGCGCGAAAAGAAATTTACGTATCTGTGAAAATTTTCTGCAGTATTTATTTGGGAACTAAATACCTTCAGAAAAGATTTAGTAAAATTTAAATTTATGTATGATATTAATATACTTGTCCCTTTTAAGAATGTTTTTCTCGCTGTTGCCAGTATGCAATTTACATCGTGTGCTACTTGGGCCATTGTTACATATTTTGCTGTCCAAATAGCAAAGCTTATTTACTGCTTTAGTGCTCTTTTTGTTATCTGACTCCCTCCGTATCTCTTCATGTAGTTGGACTACATTCCAGTGTCTTGTTCATCTTATAACATTTATTCAAGGCACTGTCCATTCCGTTCAACTTATCTTCGAAGTGTTTCGTCGTCTCCTGAAAAACCACTATGTCATCGGTAAACTTAAAGTTATTTATTTCTTCTTGCTTATCTTAATTGGCTGTTCGAATTTCTTCTCGATTTCCGTCACTGCTAGCTCAATACACTCACGCACCAAAAAAAAAAAAAAATCTGCATCACCCTGGTACCCAGAACTCTTGAAGATAGACGTTGACTGTGTTTATTGTATCACAGACACAGTTCCGTTGACTATTCATAGACGTCACTAAACCCATCCAAACATGTAAACAATCAAGCGTGAGCAGCGCCTATTAGACGGAGGATGTCCGACAGCCCATCAGTTCCAGTCACTCCACCAGGAAGGAGGTACACGGCTCGTGTTGTCTGTAGTTCAACCATGCCTAGACGGTCAATACCGCGATTCGATCGCGTCCGCATTGCTACTTTGTGTGCCAGGAAGGGCTCTCAACAAGGGAAGTGTCCAGGCGTCTCGCATGAAGCAAAGCATGTTCTTCGGACATGGAGGAGATACAGAGACAGGAACTGTCGGTGACATGCCGCCCAAGGGCTACTACTGGAATGGATGACCGCTACGTACGGATTATGGCTTGGAGGAACCCTGACAGCAACGCCACCGCGTTGAATAATGCTTTTCGTGCAGCCACAGGACGTCGTGTTACGACTCGAACTCTGCGCAATAGGCTACAAGATGCGTAACTTCACTCGCGACGTCCATGGCGAGATCCATGTTTGCAACTACGACATCATGTAGCGCGGTACAGATTGGCCCAACAACGTGCCGAATGGACCGCTCAGGATTGGCATCAAGTTCTCTTCACCGATGAGTGTCGCGTATGCCTTAAACCACTCAATCGTCGGAGACGTGTTTGGAGGCGTCCCGGTCATGCTGAACGCCTTAGACACACTGTCCAGCGAATGCAGCAAGGTGGAGATTCCCTGCTGTTTTGGGGTGGCATTATGTGGGGCCAACGTACACTGCTGGTGGTCATGGAAGGCGCCGTAACTGCTGTACGATACGTGATTGCCATCCTCCGACCGATAGTGCAACCATCTCGGCAGCATAGTGGCGAAGCATTCGTCTTCATGGACGACAATTCGCGCCCCTATCGTGCACATCTTGTGAATGAATTCCTTCAGGAAATCGACATCGCTCGACTAGAGTGGCCAGCATGTTCTCCAGAAATGAACCCTATCGAATGTGCCTGGGATAGATTGAAAAGGGCTGTTTATAGACGACGTGACCCACCAACCACTCGGAGGGACCTACGCCAAATCGCCGTTGAGGAGTGGGACAATCTGGACCGACAGTGCCTTGATGAACTTGTGGATAGTATGTTATGACGAATACGGGCATGCATCAATGCAAGAGGACGTGCTTCTTGGTATTAGAGGTACCAGTGTGTACAGCAGTCTGGACCACCACCCCTGAAGGTCTCGCTGCATGGTGGTACAACATGCAATGTGTGATTTTCGTGAGCAGTTAAAAGGGCGGAATTGATGTTTATGTTGATCTCTATTCCAATTTTCTGTATAGGTTTCTGAACTGTCTGAACCGAGGTGATGCAAAACTTTTGTTGATGTGTGTACTAAGCACTTCTTATAAAATTTGTATAGAATAAGTATTGCGTGAATACCCTACTCGTACGATGATTAGCCTGTACCACAATTTTGTTTGATGCTTTTCTTCGTTATTTATGTACTCAGAGCTGAAAACGATGATGTGAATGAATATAGCTAATACAGATCGTATTTAGTTAACAGCTTATGCCGAGACTGTTCATTGCACTTAGCTTATAGTTGGCATCCTATCCGAGAAAGAGGCTTGTAGAACTTGAGTATCGTTCATCAGCGTGGGACACTTACGAGGTTGGATTAATAGGAGACACAGACAAGACGCAACGAAGAGCAGCGTGCTCCGTCATGATGCCGTTTAGTCGGCGCAGGAACGTTACGGAGTGACAGACGCTACGAGAGAGGCATTGAGCATCACGGAGAGATTGACCATTGAAATTCCGAAAGAGGGAGAGCGTTCCGGGAAGAGTTGGGGAAACATATTACTTCCTCGCACATGTCTCGCGAAATGGTCACGACGATAACATTCGAGAAATTAGAGCTAATACGGAGTTTAGCGAAAGTCATTCTTCCCGCGCGCCATCCGTGAATGGAAACTGGAAGGGGACTATAGATAGTGGTACCAGAAGTACCTTGCGCTATACACCTCATGGTGGCTTGCGGGGTGTAGGTTGTACAGGTACTGAAAGTTGAATGGGCTACGTCTTGGGTGCACCCCCCAGGGTGTCCACAACTCTTTTGTGGATACGTGCGTAGCGAGCACGGGACCCCGAGCCGATGTGGCCCTCTTTCCTTTCCAGGCTGCATACCTTCCTCTTCCGCATCCTTCCCTATCCCCGTCTTCGCCTCCCCCCCCTCACCTCCGCCTCTTTCCTTCCCTTTCTCTCTCTCTGGGAGTATGTTTTGTGCCTACGTCCGGAGACGGACGCTTGAAAATGTAACACATTCTTCGCTTTCTCTGCTTGTAAGTCTTCGTCCTTCCCTTTTCCTTACCTCTTCTCCTTACCCTTTTCTACGCTGCGGCGTTTGAGACCTCACTTCTTTCCTCTCCCTTTCCTTGTTTCTCCCTTTCCTTGTTTCTCCCTTTCCTTGTTTCTCCCTTTCCTTGTTTCTCCCTTTCCTTGTTTCTCCCTTTCCTTGTTTCTCCCTTTCCTTGTTTCTCCCTTTCCTTGTTTCTCCCTTTCCTTGTTTCTCCCTTTCCTTGTTTCTCCCTTTCCTTGTTTCTCCCTTTCCTTGTTTCTCCCTTTCCTTGTTTCTCCCTTTCCTTGTTTCTCCCTTTCCTTGTTTCTCCCTTTCCTTGTTTCTCCCTTTCCTTGTTTCTCCCTTTCCTTGTTTCTCCCTTTCCTTGTTTCTCCCTTTCCTTGTTTCTCCCTTTCCTTGTTTCTCCCTTTCCTTGTTTCTCCCTTTCCTTGTTTCTCCCTTTCCTTGTTTCTCCCTTTCCTTGTTTCTCCCTTTCCTTGTTTCTCCCTTTCTCTTTTTTTCTCCCTGTGCGTGTCTGAAGGCCAACCCACGCATTTCCATGCGTAGCCGGTGATGCGGTAACGCGTAATTCCCCGCCCCGGGTAGACAGGTAGGACACGTACGTACCCCCTGGTAACGGCCAGGCCCAGGGAGGGGTGACTACCCGAGCTGATACCTTCCGAAAGTGCTGATTGGTCCCTCCGTCCGTTTCTTGGGAGGTGTGACCTGAGGTGTGAACAATCACCTAAGGTGGTAGTGCCCTCAGAGAGGGCCCCCACAAGGGAGAAGCGCGCCATCGGAGACGCCGGTAATCATGGGGGATACTTCCGCAATGGTTTCCTCATCTTCTACCATGTCTGCTCACAAGCGTAAATTCAATGAGTGTCAGCCACAGTTCCTTGTTGTTTCTCGGTCTGACGAAGGTCACGACTTCTCCACAGTCAACCCTTTCATTATTCAGAAAGGTGTCGACGCAATTGCAGGTCCTGTAAAGTCTTGTGTCAGATTACGAAATGGCACCTTGTTATTAGAAAGAGTCAGTGCCCTCCAGGCACAAAAATTTCTGCGTACTTCACTGCTACACACCTTCCCTGTCCGGGTGGAAGCGCACCGCACTTTAAATTCCTCACGTGGGGTCGTTTATACACGCTCCCTCGACGGATTGTCCGACGAAGAAATTCAACACTGCCTGTCTGACCAGGGTGTAACGGCTGTTCATAGAGTCATGAAAAGGGTTGACTCGAACATTGTCCCAACCCGTACTGTCTTCTTGACACTTGACAGAGTTCAACTCCCATCGAAGGTCAAAGCGGGCTATGAGGTAATTTCCGTTCGCCCTTACATCCCAAACCCTACGCGTTGCTATCGGTGTCAGCGGTTCAATCATACCAGCCAGTCCTGTTCCAATCCGGGCAAATGTGTTACGTGTGGCAAGGATGCCCATGAGGGTGCTTGTCCACCTCCATCCCCTTGTTGCATCAACAGTATGGGTGACCACGCTGCTTCCTCTCGAGATGCCCTATTTTTAAAGACGAAAAGCTCATTCAGGAAATCAGAGTGAAGGAAAAGGTGTCGACCTTTGCTGCTCGAAAATTATTCGCCAGTCTAAAGCCCACTGTGCCTCAGACAGGAAAATACAGCACTGTCCTTGCCTTTCCTCGGCCAACAAAGGAGGCGGCCACGCAGACTTGTGATCTCACCTTTAGTGACACGGTCGTCAGATCGGCCAGCGCAAAGATCGCCCGTTCAACCTCCCCACTATCGCCTGCTCACTCTATGGCTCACCCTTCATCGGGTTCTGCTAAATCTCGATCCCAAAAGTCAGACACCCGGACTTCGAAAAAAGAGCATACTCGTGAAGATTTTTTACATACCCCAACTTGCCGGCCGCGGTGGTCTAGCGGTTCTAGGCGCTCAGTCCGGAACCGCGCGACCGCTACGGTCGCAGGTTCGAATCCTGCCTCGGGCATGGATGTGTGTGATGTCCTTAGGTTAGTTAGGTTTAAGTAGTTCTAAGTTCTAGGGGACTGATGACCACAGATGTTAAGTCCCATAGTGCTCAGAGCCATTTGAACCATACCCCAACTTCACAACCATCGGTTCCTCCTTCATCTAAACATCATGGTTCCAAGAAGGCTAATAAGAAACCCAGTTCCTCTCCTTCTCCGCCACGGCGTGTCCCATCTACAGCACCACCTGGCGGTAACCGCCCTCGGCCGTCTTCTGTGTCGCCGAGGCGCACTGCTGGCGGCCGATCGCTGGTGGCAGGAGCTGCTCCTGAATAACCAATGGATCAGGATCTTCTGCCTTCGGCTGAGTGCCGTTCCACGCTGTCGGTCGCAAGCTCTGAGCAGTCGTTGAGTTGACGGCAACCTTGGCCCCATTCTTCCATTTTCTGTCTACCCTATGTCCATTATCCATTGGAATATCCGTGGCATCGAGCCAATCGGGATGAATTGACGATCCTCTTACGATCCTACTCGCCGGTCATCTTCTATCTTCAGGAAACAAAGCTGCGTCCCCACGACCGCTTTGTTTTCCCCCATTTTCAGTCAGTCCGATTTGATCTCGCTTCTGTTGAAGGCACTCCATCACATGGAGGACTCATGATTCTTCTCCATGATACTCTCCATTATCACCCAATCCCCTTAAACAGTTCCTTCCAAGCAGTCGCTGTCCGTCTTTCCCTTTCTGGATACACCTTCTCTCTTTGTACTGTATACATTCCATCGTCCACACCAATGGCACGAGCTGATCTCCTTCATCTTCTTGGTCAGCTACCACCCCCCTATTTGCTGGTTGGGGACTTCAATGCCCACCACCCGCTTTGGGGATCTCCACATCCTTGTCCGCGTGGCTCACTATTGATAGACGTCTTCCACCAAGCGGAACTTGTTTGCCTCAACACATGGGACCTTACATTTTTGTCTGCCTTCACGACAAATTTCTCTCATTCGGACCTTTCGGTCGGTACTGTTCCGCTAGCTCGGCGCTTCGAATGGTTCGCCCTTGCTGATACACACTCGAGTGACCACTTTCCCATGTGTCCTTCGATTGCAGCCACAACTGCCATATATGCGCCCGAGACGCTGGAAGTTTGCCCAAGCCGATTGGACACTTTTTTCGTCTTTAGCGACATTCGATGACCGTCGCTTTCCTAGCGTCGACGATGAGGTCACACATATTACAGACGTTATTCTTACAGCTGCGGAACGTTCAATACCACGCACCTCCGAATTGCCCCGGCGCCCCCCAGTTCCTTGGTGGAACGAGGCATGCCGTGACGCAATACGTGAGCGGCGACGCGCTCTTCGCGTTTTCAGACACCATCCTACTTTGGCCAACTGTATCCGCTATAAGCAGTTCCGTGCGCGGTGCCGTCGCGTCATCCGCGATAGCAAGAAGGCAAGCTGGGACTTCTTTACTAGCTCATTTAACACCTTCACTCCCTCCTCGGAAGTTCGGAGTCTGATTCGGCGGTTATCTGGAGCGCCTAATTTCTCCCCGGTCTCTGGGCTCACTGTGGCGCATGATAAATTAGTGGACCCCGTCGCCATTTCTAACTCATTGTGTCGACACTTTGCTGAGATTTCGAGTTCAAATTACCCGCCAGCGTTTCTCCCGAAGAAACGTGCAGCGGAATTGCGACCTCTTGCTTTCTCCTCTCAGAATCGCGAAGGCTACAATGCTGTTTTCTCCATGCGGGAACTCCAACATGCACTCTCTTCTTCTCGCTCCTCCGCCCCAGGACCGGATGATATCCACATCCAAATGTTGCTGCATTTATCATACTATAGTGTGCGTTACCTCCTTCGCCTTTATAATCGAATTTGGACCGACAGTACTTTTCCCAGACGATGGCGGGAAGCTATCGTCGTTCCTGTTCCGAAACCTGGAAAGGACAAACATCTCCCCTCTAGCTATCGCCCCATTTCTCTCATGAGTAGTGTGTGTAAGGTTTTGGAGCGTATGGTGAATTGCCGTTTAGCTTGGTGGCTGGAGTCCCGCAGTCTTTTGACACATGCCCATTGCGGTTTCCGAAAGCATCGTTCTGCAGTTGACCATCTTGTTGCTCTCTCCACTTATATCATGAACTATTTTCTCCGGAAACGCCAAACAGTAGCGATATTTTTTGATCTGGAGAGAGCATGCGATACCTTTTGGAGGACAGGCATCCTCCGCACACTGTTGTCTTGGGGCTTTCGCGGTCGGTTGCCCCTTTTTCTTCGCGAATTTATGGCTGAGCGCACATTTAAAGTGCGGGTGAACACTACTCTCTCCCGTACTTTCTCCCAAGAAAGTGGGGTACCCCAGAGCTCCGTGCTAAGTGTTGTACTGTTGGCCATTGCCATAAATCCAATTATGGATTGTCTCCTTCCTGATGTCTCGGGTTTCCTCTTTGTGGACGATTTTGCGATCTACTACAGCTCTCAACGGACCAGCCTTCTTGAACGACTTCTTCAAGGCTGTCTCGATCGCCTCCACTCTTGGAGCATCGAAACAGGCTTCCGCTTTTCTCCCAGTAAGACTGTTTGTGTTAATTTTTGGCGTCGTACGGAGTTTCTTCCACCTTCCTTACATCTAGGACCTGTCAGCCTTCCGTTTTCGGACGTCGCTAAATTCTTGGGTCTTATGTTTGACAGAAGACTGCGCTGGTCCTCCCACGTTTCCTATCTTTCGGCTCGCTGTCTGCGATCCCTCAACACCCTCCGTGTCATGAATGGTACCCCCTGGGGAGCGGACCGAGTGGTCCTTCTCCGTCTCTATCGCGCTTTAGTGCGCTCGAAATTGGACTATGGAAGCATAGTTTACTCCTCTGCTCGGCCGTCTATTCTTCGGCGTCTCGACTCTATCCACCGCCGTGGATTACGTTTAGTGTCTGGAGCTTTTTACACCAGCCCTGTGGAAAGCCTTTATGCTGAGACTGCTGAACCTCCGCTGTCCAATCGGCGAGCTGTCCTTCTAAGTCGTTATGCTAGCCATTTGTCTTCCATGCCTGCTAATCCGGCCGATGACATTTTTTTCGACGCCTCCTTGGATTTAGGGTATGCAGGCCGCCCTTCCTCCCTACTACCACCGGGACTCCGTTTCCGTCAACTGCTCCAGTCTCTTTCCATCCGCTTTCCTAAAACTTTGACAACTTGGGGTACAGCACCGCCTTGGCTCCGTCCCCGGACTTGCCTGCTCCGTGACCTTTGTCAGTTTCCCAAGGATGGTACCCCTTCAATCGTTTATCGTCGGGCATTTTCTGCTCTATGTGCACAAATTAAGGAAGCCACATTTATTTACACTGATGGCTCAAAAACATCGTTTGGTGTAGGGAGTGCCTATATTGTTGGCGACACCCCAAATCGATTTCGTCTTCCCGACCACTGTTCGGTTTATACTGCGGAGCTTTACGCTGTTCTCCAGGCTGTCCAATACATCCGTCGCCATCAGCGGATACAGTATGTTACCTGTTCAGATTCTCTCAGCTCTCTCCTCCGTCTCCAAGCTCTGTATCCTGTCCACCCTCTGGTCTACCGGATTCAGGACTGCCTCCACTTGCTCCACTTGGGGGGCGTCTCGGTGGCGTTCCTCTGGATCCCAGGACACGTTGGTATCTGTGGAAATGAGGCGGCCGATATAGCGGCCAAGGCTGCAGTCACTCTTCTTCGGCCAGCTATTCGCACGATTCCCTTCGCCGATCTACGGAGTGTTTTATGTCGTCGTGTTGTTGTTTTATGGCACGCACATTGGTCGACACTTCCCCATAATAAATTGCGGGACGTGAAAGCTCTTCCCTGTGCTTGGACCTCTTCCTCCCGAACGCGTCGTCGGGAGGAGGTAATTTTAACTAGACTCCGGATAGGGCACTGTCTTTTTAGCCATCGACATCTTTTAAGCGGCGATCCTCCCCCACTCTGTCCCCACTACTCTCAGCTGTGGACGGTAAGACACCTTTTACTTGAGTGCCCCTATTTTACTCCGTTACGCGCCCATCTACAGCTGTCGCCTGATATATCGTCCATTTTAGCAGATGACACGCGCTCAGCCGATCGCGTTCTCGAGTTTATTAGTGCCTGTGAGATGACGTCAGTCATTTGAAGCTCTTTTTGGGGACAATCAACCCCTTTCTGTAGTGTTTTTTAAGCTTTCCTTCTGCTTTTATTTTCTCCAATTTTTTTGAGTTTCGTTCCCATTGCTGCTGGTTTCCATTTTCTCTTTTTTACCTTTTCTTAAGTCACAGACCGGGCGCTAATGACCGTAGCAGTTGTGCGCCCTAAAAACAAAAAAACAAAAACAAAAAAATGTCTTGGGTGCAACAGCATGTGTTTTCTTCGTGTATGTCAGCATTGCAACTTATGGAAATTCGGTGATTCCAGACGTAGTGGCCTGCGTCTCGCACCTCTGGTAAGCCTTGGCTAGCCTGCAGCACTGATGTTGCGGCGTCACAGAACTGCTGGAAGGGACGCCGTGTTACGTCTAATGTGTGGTGGGGACATTAACGTAGAAGTAGGCACTCCGTGTAAACGTTCATTTATTTGACCAAACCGTTGTGCCCAGATTCTAAAGTAATTACAGTGAACTTATTTAGTATTTCAGATATGCTACCTTAGCGGACGCCCTCACATTGCGCTAACGGCTGTCAATTGTCATTACGGAGGATATTCAAAACTGTGCTCAAGCCACCATGGTTGTCAGAGAGTACCTACAGTTTCGTCAGCGCATTTTTTCATCAAGTTGCTGCTACACAAATTCAATTGAGAGTTGCGTTATTTCAGTCTCTTTCTAATATCCACTCAGCAAACAAGAAGTTACGGAAAGTATGAGCTGAAAGAGCGGATTTTCACCCGTTCCATGAGTATTACACTGTAAAAGATATTTGTCAAATATCTTATTTCAGGTACGTCTTATAAAATCTTTGACGTTCTACTCGGGAGCATTTATTTCATATTTTATAAACGTTAGTGTCGTCCTGGCTTTTATAAACGATTTGTCAAAGCAACTATTTGGGATTATAGGTCCGCCTTGATTGAAAACACAATCTTTTATTTATTTTCTTCCGAAACTAGTTTCAGTGACTATCGCCATCGTAAGTGGGTTTTAGTTTATTCTAAAACATGCAAAATTAGCTTCGTTACAAACATTATAAAAAGTTATTACATATATGCTCTTTGATCCCAGATAGTGTATTATATGAATATTTTTATAATACCTTACCTTAATTACCTTCAGATCACCATATTGGCTTCACTCGATCTGCTCGTCTTTATCGGACAATGAAAGTCAACAAATATACGCATGAACAGTCTCCACTGTGCCCAGTACCGTGGATCTCTTTATGAGGATTCGAATTAAAATTTACAGTAGGTCTCATATTTAAATAACCTGTTTTGAGCCAAAACTTACCAGAAGTTAGATTGAACATGTCGCTGTTAGATTACAAAGCAGGGAGTACCGTTCTCCACTGATTTATCGTCACATGTGTTTAGTAAAGATACTGCGGTTGGCGCACGAAAAGTGGCGGCATACAATATCAGACATCTGTGCTGTGCCTCGGACGCTTCTCGTATTTCTGTAATAGACTTAATTACTTCTATGAACAGGACCTGCTCTTAGTGATGGTCGTACGAGTTTGCCTGCTATTCGGCACCAGGTGCATCAGGTAACTTAATTATGCTGAGAGGGAAGCGGAACGCCGCTGCTTGTATGTTCAGCGGTGGCCGTGTGAAATTCTGTTCCTATTCGGAGAAATACCTGTTCCAGCGCGCCCTGTTTGCTCAATTTCCGACCTCGAGCTCTTGTGGTTTCCTTCGTATTACAGTTATTGCTTATAGCTCGAGCTTCATCTGCAGGCACAGCGAAAGGTTACGTACCCTGCCCTTTAGAGTGCTTGGTACTGTATTGTGCTAGTGAACGCTGTACCGCGCCAGCTCGGTCTTACTATAACACTTGTCCGAGGCTTACGTATAGTATTGTGCTGGCATTGCCTAGTTGAAACAGACACGGGGCACCAGAAACTTCGGAGCATCGCGGGAACACTGGATTTTTCCCTTCGTGGTCACCGACGGCTGCTACTGCTGACTCGTCTCCAGACCTCCTACTTGTGGAAAACAGTCTTTCACAACAGACCGTATAAATCAGGGAGTGAAATATTTTGAATAAAGGACTGCCAGCGGCAAAGTCCACATTTTCATCGTTACATTTTTGACAATTCTTATAAAGATACATCGAACCAGCACCTCAGAAGATGATGATGATGATGATGATGATGATTGGTTTGTGGGGCGCTCAACTGCGTGGTTGTCAGCACCCGTATATATTCCCAACCTTTGCTCAGTCCAATCTCGCCAGTTTCATGAACGATGATGAAATGATTAGGACAGCACAAACGCCTAGTCATGTCGAGGCAGGTGAAAATCCCTGACCAACACCTCACCCATGACCGTGAAACTAGGTAGAAAAGCTCAGAGCGAGTTGCTGCAATAGAGACGGCAATGTATTGGCTGCTGGGTGCACCTCAGTTAAAATTTCCGTCGGCCATTCGGCTGTAAGTTTGCCATGGTTTCTCGAAACACGTACAGGCGTTCCTTGAAAAGCGCGCAACTGATTTCCTTCCCCGAGGTAGTGCCCCGCCTCCAATGGTGGTGTCGTCCAGAGTGCGTTAACCCACAATCTTCCCCTCTCACATATTTGAATGCAACTAATCTAAGGAATTGCAATAACGTGTCTGTCGAAGAATTTGGGAAGAGCAGCTTTACGAGGATAGAAATTATCTATTCCTCGGGGTCTCATTTAAGTAAAGCCTCCCTGGCAACTATGGCCGGTTCATGGGTACGAGAAAATTTTTTGATAGATTCGGACTTCATTACTGCAATGTTACGTACACCATTCGTGTAGACAGCAACGGAATCGCTTGAGTTGTCGGGTGGAACATATGTGAACACGTAACCTTTCTTCTGTGGTCTCTACTTCAGTTAGATGTCGACCGAGGCATTCATTCTTCGGAATAAATATATGTGTACGTAAAAGAATGAAAAACGTATGTCGAGACGTTTCTCTTTGTACTTAAGTGAATTTTAGCTTTTGGGGGAAACAGATGGAAGTGATGAAAGAAAGTTTATCTAGCGTAGGGGAGAAAACGCCATTCCGAACAATAAGATGCACATTGCGTCCTGTATGTGATGCAATTCGACCATATTTTCTGATTCACGATCAGATATGTTGTATTCTTCAAATCAAAATTACAGTGTACTTTCATCAGTGCATGCCTTTGAACCAACTCTGTTTTCTACCTGGGATTACTTTTTATTTTCCGTATGTCACACATGGTATCAACGTAACATAAAAATAATTCGCACACAGTATGTAAAGTGCATTTCACACGAAGGATGGAACATGTTCGTCAGTAGATGAAGATTAACTATTTCAATGGCTTTTACTGTTTCAAATGTAATGAATAGTACTGTCCAGAGCAGTGACACGAGATGATTTTTATTTTAACGCCACACTTAACGTTGCCACACTGGCTGTTGTAGATAATTTGATAAAGGTGATAAGTTGAACGAAACTGGTAGTTAGTAAAGATTTATTTATTAGTAGCTTTTGGCGGTCCTGAAGTATGATATTTTTCGAATAGTCTGGAACTGTGGGGGTACCACCAGCCCACAACATAACGTGAAGTCGACGTTTTCGTCGCGTATTAAAGCTTCCAATCTGGTCCGCTCTAACGTGCACATCTGACTCCTCAGTCAGCTGAAAACTCAAGGAGAGAAGACTGTCATTCCTGTATCTTCGTCTATATCACCAGAAAAGTGTTCCACGGCAGCAGCGCTAGATAACTACACGTTGGGAATGACTAACTTATCCTTTTAGAAAAAGTTACGAAATACCTGTATGTTGTAGGCTTGTCAACCATCGCGCGCGCGTGAGTGAGTGTGCGTATGTGTGTGTGTGTGTGTGTGTGTGTGTGTGTGTGTGTGTGTGTGTGTGAGAGAGAGAGAGAGAGAGAGAGAGAGAGAGAGAGAGGGGGGGGGGGGGAGGTGTAGATGAGAGACAACCGTCGGAACACAGACTTTACGCTGCCAACGTCCACATTCATTTGCTTCTCGTTATTGCGCTTGTCGGCGATTGCCTGACACAGTAGTCGATAAATTATTCGACGTTTAATATGTGGCAAGCAGAGCTGGAGGAATGAGTGCCTAATAAACGGCCAACATTACGCATTGATACGTATCGATATTCGATACCCGTACGACAGCTAACAATAAAAGCACTGACATATACACATCAATGTACGATAAACGTGCCTCTTTCTCTGCGGTGTATGCGGGCCACACCATTGGAAGTTGTCCTGACTTTAGTGCGACGTCCTTGCAGCTTCCAGGTTAACTCCCCCCCCCCTCTCTCTCTCCCCCTCTCCCCTCTCCCCCCCCCCCTCTCTCTCTCTCTCTCTCTCCCTCCCCCCCCCTCCCCCCCCTCCCTTCCGTGTGTGTGTCTCTTTTTTGCTGCATAGCCATTTTTCGATTTACTGATTCGTATCTCGTTATTGCCAGTAAATCGAACGGAAATACCTGTTCAGTTAATTCGTTAATCTCATGTTGCGAGTGTGATGCGAAGCAGTAAGCGCATAAGATATATCACGGTCACATAGAGATTAAAATTACATTATGAATGACAAAAGCGAACTGTGAAAGATGATGTTTCCAGAAAGCGGAAACTGTTTGAATAGAAACTTTGCACTATCACAGAAGCAAATTAAAAGTACAGGATTTCTCAAAAAGGTACGGTGTAACTTTGTGTTGCAGCATCCAAACTAATTAATATACTTGCACCATGTTTCATTGAGTGGCATAAAAACTTTGTGAGATAGTGTTACATAAGCCAATTTCAACGCGTGCGCCTTTGTTGGTACGCAAAACTTGCAGTCTGTTTTCAAGCGCTGCCCTCACCCGTCGCAACGTATCCACATCAACAAATCATTGATCTGTTTGATTGGTGTATGGAAGACTCTGTCCCTGACATACCCCACAGAAAGAAATCTATCGGTGTAGTATCAGGAGACCCAGGAGGCCAGGAATTGGATCACCCGTGCCAATCCAGCGATGTGGAAACACCTCGTCCAGAACATCCAACAGTCTCATGCCAACGTGGTGGTGCTCCAGCTTCTTGGAAAACGACTGTCTTGGCGGTCAGCCTGTTGTGGTAACACAAACAACACCAGCATATGAAGGTGACTGTTAGAATTAACTTTCTTTCTGAGAGAAAAAAAATATCCGATAATGCTATCAACCACCAAACACCACCACTCATTCATTTTTGGGTCGTCACGTACCTCTTCCGTCACAGTATGCGGTTTGGTTGTGCCAGAGATACGAACTTCGTGTTTGTTTACCTTAGCACACTCGCAGAATTTTGCTTAGTCAGAAAATGCTGGGTTTGCTCAGAAAATTTCCATCCTCCAAACGGTGAAGAACGTCCACAGCGAATTGCATTCGCGTACGTTGTGGCTTGGCTGGTTTCAGTGCATGCAATTGTTGCAGTCGTTATGGTGACATCTGTTAACTTTTCCGAAGGACCAGTTGCATGGTCGCCCTAGGGATATGGAACTCCACCCAAGCCCTCCGAACAGACTTCTGCGGTGAAAGTTGAAAACCCAACCGTATCCGTTGTGTGTCGGTTTCGCTTCGTCCAGGTCGTCCAGTGTGTTGCTTGACATCAACGCAACTTGTCTGCATAAAATTCCTGTACCGCCGGCGTGTCGTCGCTCTCGAAGGTGATTGCTTCCTATACCGCGTTTGGAAGATCCTTTGAGCCTGTGTCCGACTTAGTCTGAATAAACCATTCCACACAGTTAGTCTTTTCGTGAAACTTATGCTTTACTCGCGACAACCTGAAACACTAGCAAACAAAACGTTGTCAATTTGACCATAATCCAAACATGCTGTGATATCTAATTAGTTTGAGGGCTATAAAACACTGAAGTTGTGGCGTACCTTTTGAGACACCCTGTACCTTCACTCCCTCGATATCGACCTAGGTCTAAAAAGCCAGTAAAACCTTCTGAATACCTAGGCCGGAATGCTTAAACTGGAAATACTCTCCTACTTTCCTAAGTATTTTCAATTGGGAATCTCTTTGCCCAACATCGAGGGCACTGGAGTTAGACAGAAAAAAGTGTTATGAAATAAACCGAGCTGCGGTCTTAGTGTGTGTGTGTGTGTGTGTGTGTGTGTGTGTGTGTGTGTGTGTGTGTGTGTTTTCAAAATGGCTCAAATGGCTCTGAGCACTATGGGACTTAACTTCTGAGGTCATCAGTCACCTAGAACTTAGAACTACTTAAATCTAACTAACCTAAGGACATCACACACATCTATGCCCGAGGCAGGATTCGAACCTGCCGTAGCGGTTCCGGACTGTAGTGCCTAGAACCGCTCAACCACCCCGGCCGGCTGTGTGTGTGTGTGTGTGTGTGTGTGTGGGGGGGGGGGGGTGAGAGAGAGAGAGAGAGAGAGAGAGAGAGAGAGAGAGAGAGAGAGGAGAGGAGAGAACTGCAATTCAACAACACTCAGATTAGGGTCAAAGCTACTAACACGGTGGACATAATATATACGATATGTAACTCAACCGAAAGCTCACCAGCAGTCTTTATAGCTAATTCTCACAAAGTGGCAGAAGTATGCCGGTGTCATGATTCAGACTAATCGCCTCAGATAACGCCAACAGGCACATTCTGGGAGCGCTGTGGACTGACTGGCACAAGCGCAGTCATCAGTACGTGCAGGGAACGTAGTATTCCACTCTGTAATGTGTGTCGGAGGTAGTGGTCCACTTAAATACGAACAACTCTTTTTTTTAGAAATCTGTTACTGTCCCGCTCAATCTTCTCGTCATTTCAACAAGAAATTAGCGCCTTTGGCTGTTATCGGCCATCTTCAGAGCGTAAGAGTAAGCCCTAGTTGTGAGTGAACTACTGCTTCTTCTTACGATCTGAAAAAGACTGGTGATGGCCCCTATCGTTACTTCCTCGTCGAAATGAGATTGTGCCGGGCAGTTAGTCTGCATCTCGACCTAAATGTTGTACTTTCGAAAAACTGTTTACTTCTGTCACCAGAATTAATTACTTAGAAAACGCATCTGCGTGGATATTGTTAAAATTTCAACCGCCTGTACTTAGAAGCAGTGGTGGAACCTTAGAGAACCGGCTCTCCACATGCCGCGAGCTGCCAGGCGCGACTGCTGCACCTTGCATTGTTTTGTGGTTTGCGTCGGTGACGCAGTGGCGACGCGGGACTGGGCATCGAGATGGTTTCCTCGTGGTCGTGTGGCCTCGCAGCCAGTTGGGAGTCGCATTAAAGCCGCGCTGGCCGCACCTTTACCGTACGGGACGGAGGCTTGAGAAACCTGTTATCGCGGCTCCAGCCTCGAGATAAGCGTAATCTCCGTCACGGTGTCAACACATGTTCTGCGGGGGGCCTTGTGTTCTGCTCGTTGTCTGCCCCCGCGATGTTTTCCTTTTTTAGGTGTTTTTTATTAGGGTACAGAAGTTACGGCTATAAATAGGCTACCAGATATAGCCCTTCGTAGTGTCGACCATTTCTTTGTGTTCTCATTGTTACGCTTCCACATTACGTCCCATAGGACGAGTGTTACAGTAATTTCTGCTCGTTTCTTCGTAATACTGGTTAATTTCAATCGAGCTGTGGACTTCCTTCTGCACTGCTTTGCAATAAGATTGCAACACCAGGGAGAATGCAGATAAGGAAAACGTTGTTAGTGGACGTATAGTCAAATTAAGCTTGGATGACGTTTCTCGGTGCGTCATTTCCCCGCAGAGAGTTGATGTGTCCTTTATAGTGGCTGGGGAGTAATGGCGCGCTGTTCTCTCGGCAACCCTTGACCTTAAGTTTTCAGTTTGTGGGAGATTTTGGAGAACGTGATGGTGAGTTTTCAGTTGGTGAGATATTTGGAGAACGCCGTGGTCGGGGCAACAGTCGAGAGCACCATCTGCAGCGAGGTCTGTCAGGACAGCGAGAGCGACATGCGGTATTCATCTACATCTACATGAGTACTCTGCAATTCCCACTGAAGTGCCTGCCAGAGGGGTTCACTTTCACACAGTTTCCCCTACCGATCCACTCTAGCAGCGCGCGGGATAAACCAGCATTATCTTTCCGTGCGAGATCTGATTTCTCCATTTTGTTATAATGATCATTTCTGCCAATGTAGGTGTGTTCCAACAAAACATTTTCGCATTGGCAGGAGAACGTTGGAGATTGAAATTACGTGCGAGATCATCTCGTCATAACGAAAAACGCCTTTGTTTTAATGATTGCAACCCGCAGCTTTCTTATCATATCTGTGACACTCCCTCCCCTATTTCTCTGTTTCTCGATTAAACAAAATATGCTGCTTTTCTCTGAACTATCTCTATGTACTCCGTTAATCCTATCTCGTTACGACACCATACTGCACAGCAGTACTCTGGCAGAGGACGGACAGGCGTAGTGTAGGCAGCCTCTTTAGTAGGTCTGTTGCATCTTCTAAGTGTTCTGCCAATAAACCGCAGTCTTTGGTTTACTTTCCCCATCACATTATCGATGTGTAAGTTCTTTCCAATTTAAGATGTTCGTAATTGTAATTCCTAGGTATTCAGTTGAATCGACGGCCTTCAGAGTTGTGTGATTTATCGTGCAACCGATGTTTAACAGATTCATTTAGCACTCATGTGGATGACTTCACACGTTCCGTTATTTAGACTCAGTTGCCACTTTTCACACCGTAGAGATATCGAGTCTAAATCGTTTTGCAATTAATCTTGATCTTATGATGACCTAAGAAGACGGTAAACGACAGCGTCATCTGCAAAGTATCTAAGATATCTGCTGAGATTGTCTCCTAAAGTGAATGAGCAGAGAGCCTATTACACTTCCAGATATCACTTCTGTTCTACTCGATGACTTCCAGTCGGTTATTACGCACCTTGAGTTATCTTGTTGAAATACATCAGCCAGGGAGGCCTCGAAGATAGGGCGCGGCCATTGGCCGTAATGTATCAGAAATGCAACTGCTGCTTTCTAAGTTTGCCGCCTATGAGAATCGGATGCGGTCGTGTTGAGTACCCAGTGCACCTCCATTCATCGTACTAGGTGTTAGACTCGCGTGCGGATGATGGACGCAATCTGGCAACATTCGTTCGCCACGGAGCCTCTACACACGGATACTTCCATCGTGAAACTGTTCGTCGAACTCGCCTGATAAGCCTACCAGGTGTCACCTCTGAGTTCCGTGTCGTCTGTCGTCCTCTTGGTGCAAACGAGCCCGTTCCTAAACGGAGGTGTGTAACGGCCGGGTGAGAGGTATGCCTGTCCTGCCGAGATCGTGCGTGGCCTCGAGTATGGGATTCGTACGCGAGCAGGAATGCCGTGGATCGTTGAAATGCTTTGTCGATAGGCCACGCTCGTGGCACGTGCCGCTGGGCGTTCCTCCTTACCGGAGGTATAACACTATCAACTCACAGTCAACATCGTAGGCGGCGTCAGTACCACCCAGTTCGCGCTGTTTGCGATGACATGCTGATCGTTCTCAAAGTACGCAGTATCGTGCCGATTCGACGTTCGCTGCACGTCGCGTTCGTGGTGTTGCAGCTTTAGTGGCCAGTTGAGTACAACGTACTCAAACTGTCCGGGTCCTTCGACTCGGTCGGTGCTCGCCGAGATAAGCTTGCCTACTGGCTCAAGGTTCCTTCCGCCCATTGGTTGACCGATGCGGTTTCCTGGTGACATTGCTTATCAACTTTACGGAAAGTTTTTAGGCGTCCCGATCTGTGTGTACATATGCTAGAGGAACTGACGATCATAAGTGTACAAGTGGGGATATTATGTACTCGCTTACTGTCACATGAAGGTCGCATAAAGCTGTAATAGTTAATTCGGCAATGGAGGAAAGCATATGGACAGTTGTATAACGCAAGTTTTGTTTCACCATTCGCATATCTTTTCAGTTCATTGAGAATTATCATCAGTTGCTGTTGCGTGATATGCGTATTTGCTCTTCTGCTGGTGACGCAGTCCGTACTGTTTCAGCACTTTACCTACATTTTTCCACCTTGTTATTGTATTAATAGAGGCGAGGCTCGTATTGTAGAGCAGAGTATTATTTATTCCGTTGCAGACAGATGTAACCTCAAATTTCTGACTGCAGTGTTGTGACTATGTATTGAATTTCTCTCGTCTGGCGCACAAAGTGTCCTTATACTCCTAACAGAGCCTGAAATTCGTCAAGGATTGGAAACCAGTGTACATCCTGAGCAGTAACACGTTGACTAACGAGAGGAGAACACGGCATGTGCCATAACCCGGTTTCCCAGAAATTTCTCTCAGTGGAAGAGAAGCAAAATAAGCGAACTCGTGTCTCGTCTTATCCGTAGATAAACGACCGTTCCTCAGAAAACAAGTCAAAGTATTCAAGGTACTCTACGCTTTAGCGCACGGTAAGTTCTACCGAAGCGGTGACATAGCCTCGTGGCTTCATGGTTTTACATCCTGTGTTCGAAACCCAATTATTGTTTTTATTTTCCTTTTTATCCTACCCATGCCCAAAGAAAATTACTACTCGAATGTTTCGCAATGTATGTTCAGATAACGTTCTCCTTATTCGTCTACTAATTGTCAATCTGGTGAGTGAATTTAGAAAAATAAAAAATGAAAAGAAAATTAGAAATTGTTTTCGGTTAAATTCTTGCTCTGTATCGTGTTTCATAATCAATCGCAATCGCCAGTTTTCGGAAAAATGATCCGTTATACTTGGTTTGCCGCGAAATTATTGCCAACACATGAAATCTTAAGCAATGTTACCGACACTTCTTTCCCAAGTGAGATTCATACGAGGAAATGTTACTGTGGTAATGCTGTTTCCGCGCGATGCTCGTGGTGTTCGGAATCTCTGTGTTTGGAATGCACCAAGGTTTCCTGAAGGATAAACAAATGAAAAAATATAAGAATTAATATAAGAATTAGTATAAGAACGAAATATTAGAGCATGATAGTTTAAAAAGTTGCAACCCTGGAAAATAAAACACACACACACACACACACACACACACACACACACTCTCTCTCTCTCTCTCTCTCTCTCTCTCTGTGTATAATAAATGTATGACGTTTATTTTGAAACCCAGGTGTAATTTTGCAGTTAATATAACGCTCTCATATTCCCTAAATTGATATGAAACATTTATGTAATAGCTTACGAACATTGGTAGATATGAAATAAAATTAAATTAGGAAGAATCGGGTTTCGAACACGGGGCCCAAAAGTGCGAAGCTGGGACGCTACCCACTGTGCCACCGCTTCAGTTCAGTTTTCAGCGTGCTGAAAGGCATAAAAATTACGGCGAAAACATTGACCGCCGTTTTTTCAGAAACGATCGAATATCAACGGATAAGCCGAGACTTTGTTCGCTTATTTTGATCCCTCTCCCACTGAGCGAAGTTACTGCGGAACAGGGTTATGACACTTGCTGTGTTTTCCTCGTAAGAAGCTACTCTGTCCTTCCGCGTTGTGCTATGTCAGTGATTACACACGCACGAATAAATTATACAAGGTGGAGAAAAGAACCTGACGACAAAGTCAAAGCAGGATGGCGGATGTCGAACCGTACAAAATTTTCCAATTGGCTGTGGACCGAAAACGCATCGTTGTGAATCTAAGAGCGTAAAACGACAGCTAGTCAGAAATAAACACGGGTTGTTTCTCGGGTAACCGAACGTGTCTGGGTGTGTCTTGCAGTGACGCTGCGTCCGACAAATCTGCCGAGTTCACATTTTTTGATGTCCTGTACTTGTCAGAGTAAAAGTTCATTCATGCTTTGGGTACATTATCAAAAATTTTTCAAAATGTTTTATGTGAATAGCAGACAAACATAAGAAGTGAATGTGTCCTCACATTACCTTATCCTTCTCTTTCTCCACTGGATGACCACAGCACAAGCAAAAGCTGTACAGAACAACTTTAATTCCTATGTGTACTTTTGTTACATGTTTTCGTATTGTCATTGTAGCCTGAAGAACCGGTTTATACCTCGAAATGTGTTGCTTCATTAAGCAGTTTAAACAGTCAACGGATTTGCGACTGGTTGCGTTCTCTGAAAAACACTTTCGTATTTTTGAAACAGTTATTTACAGTGCATTAACTGTCAGTATGGCTTTAAAATATTTTATTTAGATTTCGTCATAAACAAAATTTAACTGTAAAGTACGACATGTATTAAATTTTTTTTTTTTTTGCAGTACAATTTATCGTCTTAACAAAAAGTGCCTTACAGTACTTCTAGCGTAGTTGGTCAAGCTTTACCATGTAAACATCACAAGAAATTCGTATCCAAGGTAACAAGCATTGTATAGGAATTTGCCTGGTTTTGAATAGTCTGCTGAAACTATTATCTTTGGATAATTTACGTAGAACTTCAGAAAGTGACACACTTCTTACCACGCTAAGACCATTGTTCAACAAGAGTGACGGATTGTCTGAAGACAATACGTGTTCTGTGTTTCCTGCACACACAGTTCTGCCGCAGTGCGGATAACAGGTGCCTCACAGTCAGAGATTGAAATGACACGGCATCTGCAAGCGTACTCTAAAGCTGAAGTGCGCGGGACAGCGCGATTCATGTGAGCAAAACCTGTAAACTGCACACAGGTTCAACGTTAAATTCCGGCGCTATATGGACCAAATGCAATGTCGTGTCCAGCGGTAGCGAAATGTTACCAACAGTTTGACCAAGGCCGCACAGACTTGGGTGATGCCGATCGGGGAAAGTCCAGGTGTTGCACCATGAGTTTTCCGTCCTCTCCGCAAGCTTAGAGAACATGTGTACGGAAAGCGATTTTCGAACAACGAGCAGCGGTTCTCGAATGGCTCTGTGACTAAGGAACGGATTTTTATCGCCGAGGAACTGAGCTATTGGTAGAAGGTTCCGACCTGTGTTTACAGAGATTTGGCAACTACGTTGAAAAATAGTGTCACTTATCTGTGTCACTTCTAAGCGTATTGCACCATTCAGTAAAAACTACTTGGCTTGGCGTAATAATGTGTAAGTTACTTTTTGAAGAATTTGCCTCGTAATTAGCTCGTCATGTGTGATCTGGGATAAGCTGTTCAGATGCATACTCTTCGCCGGCTGGCTGTTATTTCGTGTCAGCAGCTCCATGTCGATGCTTTTCAGACCTGCAGGTATGCGGAAAATGTTACCCGGCTCGACGCTTCGCGCGCTACTCGGTTCTTCCCCACTCCGTACAGTCAGTCACGCAAAACTTTCGTCAGACTTTGCCTGTGAGGTTAAGGTGAACTACAAGAGATTCCTCTTACTGTATAAATTGCTCCTCATTTTTCCTTTCGCTTTATTTAAACTTCATGATGGTTTGGCGGGAACTTTCATAGGGAATAATAAACCTACGCAATCTAGACAAATTCTCTAAGTTCAACTACATAACCAATAACGCCGCAAAATTCTGAAGGAACTTTAACCACATGTTGCTTTCCATTTAGCGGATAGACTCGTTCGCTCCTATCGAATTATTTTCATCAACCGGCTGTCATTATGCTTTCTCCATTCTTTTTTTTCTGTTAAATGTGCTGGCTGCGTGTCAGACCTTGCTCAAAGGAACGATGACTTTGTCAGAGGGGACGTGAAAGTGAGACGAGGCAAAAGCCTGCGGCGCCAGAGGTTATTTCTCTCAGGAATTTAATTAGGCTGCTCGTTTGTCACAAAGACGTCTCCAGACCCTCGTCTCGGCATTTGAACTCCTCAGCAGAAATGTATGCCGTGGCAAAATAGCGGCGTCAGTAAAGGTTACGTTATTCGTCTTGCCGAGAAATGCATCGAAAATACGGACAAGTATAGCACTGACTTTCCCGTAGATTCTCATATATGGAATCCATTAGACCGCCTGTCTCTCACATTACGAATTGATGTCTCGCAAGGTGTAAGCTTTAAGATCAGTCTTAGCTCACGAAACGAGGTCTGTTCAAAAAATTCCGAAATATTCGTAATTTCGCACCAATGGTGTGTTTGAGCGAAATGCGGTTGGAGGCCCTGCGCACGCCTAAGTTTAATGTGTAACTGCCGGAAGTTTCATCGTTGCATGCATGTTAGTTATTGTTCAGTGCTGTATTAAGTAGAACGTTGTGTCGCATAGTTCGCAAATTTCGAGAGGAGCAATGCGTCTGCATTAAATTTTGCGCGAAACTTCAGAAAAATTTGCAGAGACACACCAAATGATGCAGGAAGCCTACAGTGATGAGTGCTAAAGCCGTACTCGATGTTGCGAATGTTTCACACGGTTTAAAAATTTCCCTACTGAAGTGAAAGATAACCCTCGTTTAGGCCGCCCTTCGACGTCTATCGACGTCGCGCGTGTCAGGAACGTCAACGAAACTGTGCGTGCCAATAGGAGACTGTCAGAGAGATTGCAGAAGACTGTAGCATTTCAGGTGGATCATGTCATGGAAACCTGACAAAGCATCTTGGAATGCATCTTGTTGCTGCAAAGTTCGTCCCATGTCTCATGAGTCAAGATCGGAAAGACCTTCCTCTTGCAATCTATGAAAAGCTTTTGCATTATGCAAATGAGAACGAGTGTTCCTTAAGAGAATCATAACTGGTGATGAGATGTGGGTCTAGGGTTACGATGTTGAAACCAAGATTCAGTCTTCACAATGGGTCCGATAGGTTCTCAAAGACCAAAAAAAACCTCGTCAGGTCAGGTCAAATGTCAAAGCTTTAGCTGATAGTTTTCTTGGACTGTGAAGGATTTGTTCATCATGAATTCGGGCCACGGGGTAAAACTGTTAACCGATGGCGATTTCGGGACGTTTTGTTACGCCTGCGAGAAAATGTGAAAAGGAAACGGTCTGAAATGTTGCGAGACAATTCATGGCTCTTGCATCACGATAACGCACCCGCACATTCATCCCTGTTTGTGCGTGACTTGCACAAAAAACGAAATCACTGTGCTGTCTCATCCTCTGTACTCTCCAGATCTGTCTCCTGTGGACTTTTTTTTATTTCCGAAGTTGAAAATCCTGTTGAAAGGACGAAGATTTGCAACGATAGGCGAGACAAAGTAAAACCCGCAGACGACGCTTCGCGCGCTCCAGCAAGAGGCGTACCAAGAGTGATTTCGGGAGTGCAAAAGGCGTTGGGAGCGCTGTATCAATTGTGGAGGAGAGTATTTCGAAGCGTAGAAAAATTTCGAGGTCAGAGTTCCGGAATTTTTTTGAACAGACTTCGTATACTAGTTTTTCTTAAATTGTTAATAAATGCGACTACAGGATCCACTTTGCCAGTGCGTCGTCGTGCCTATCTGGTATTGCTGCTTAACCATTGTTACTTACTGCTACTCCTGAGTACGGTGAAAATGTTTGCATATGTTCACCAGCGAACAGGAACTGAGTCGGGTGTTTAGTGGTACGGATGCTGGCCGACGCATATATTACAGCAAAGCAAGATAGGGCTGTGTGCAGCAGGTGGGCTTGTTGTATGGCGAACTGTTAAACGTGATCAGAATGGATTAAGAAGGAAGATGGAACAAAGACGTGGCAGTAAGCTTTCTATAACGGGAAACAGCCAAAGTGTAACCGTTGAGATCAAGTAAAGATCCATGAAAGGCCAAGTTGGCAGTAGAGCCATGTAAGGGTGCGACACATGGGCAGCTTGCAACGAGGGGGCGTTGCAGGCAGGACTACCCTGTCCTTCCCGCTTCCATTTTCTCCTTACGTGTTGGATCTGGAGCTCAGCACCCAGACAACAGTTTTCTGAAGCAATACGACACATTTAAAAAGACATAGAAAAACAACTTTGAAGCTAAGAATGCTTCCAAGCGTTGTCAATACGAAATATGTACACCAAATTAATGCAAGTTATCTCAGGAGAAATGGTCAGTGTTCGCGGGTATGACAGGAACGATAATTCGAAGCAAAAAAAAGTCTGCTAAACATAGTTACTAAGAATTTTTTCGAGTTTTTTAAGTGAATTTCGTCGTACTGCTTTAGGAAATTGATGCACGGATGCCGAGCTTCAAGTTCGACACGTATGAAGAAAGTCGAAGATAACCTGTCCGTGAAGTCTCCTTTTACGACAGAAATCAAAGTACTAGATGCTTTTAAACGGAGATGCTCAGGATTGAAGGGGTTGATTAAGTAAGAAATGGAGACGCTTTGCAGTGAGTCAAAGAGAAAAATGCCCAATAAAGAACATATTGAATCGAAGAGAGGAAGTTCTGTATTTGTAGCGATCCACACCTTCCTGATGCTTAATAAACGTAAAAATAGTCCGTATTAGGTGTAATGTTGTATTTATTTGATTGTGCAAGACTAGAAAAAAAATGCAGAGGCGGAGAATCTTATGAGTATTTAAGGGAGATAGCGGTGATGCGAGATGCAAACTGAAATGATGAGCGTGCCGGGAAGGGAGGGGAAAGGGGATCATCACAAACCGACCTTTCGATTGGTAACTAAAACTTGGGTAATTTTCTGTTACTGATCCGCCAGGGAGCACGAATTCCACATGTGCCAGCCGAAGAAAGTCACATATGACGACTATCTCGAAATTATATTATAAGCATTATATATTATTATACCGATGGATTCAAAATGGCAGTCTAATGATGAAACGAGACTCTGACGGCGAAGCTACATAAAAGGGAGGTGAATGCAGTAGAACATAATGCACTGTGACGCCGCCATTATCGTAAAGCAATCACTGTTTCTCTGTCGCCTGAAATACAAAGAAATAAACATCCGAGAAGAAATAAGTGTATTTGATAGAATCGGCAGATAATAAAATATGAAAATGAATTGAAAGGTCGCTAGGAAGAGCAGGACTAGTGCGAAATACCATTGAAGGAAAAAAAAATGGGTGAAGGACGAACGACAAACGAAAGTTTGATTAGATAACATCAAGTGAGCATAACAAGGTTTTTAATGCGTGGTGATAGTGGTAGTGGCGGTGGTGGTCGTAGTAGTAGTAGTAGTAGTAGTAGTAGTAGTAAAAAAAAACTAAAACTAAACTCCGCCCGAACAGGCCATGAAGGTCCAACGGTACCGACCGGCCACCGTATCATCCTCAGACTAAGGCGTCACTGGATGCGGATGTGGAGGGGCACGTGGTCAGCACACCGCTCTCCCGGCCGTATGTCCGTTTACGAGACCGGAGCCGCTACTTCTCAATGAAGTAGCTCCTCAGTTTGCCTCACAAGGGCTGAGTGCACACCGCTTGCCAACAGCGCTCGGCAGACCGGATGGTCACCCATCCAAGAGCTAGTCCAGCCCGACAGCGCTTAACTTCGGTGATCTGACGGAAACAGGCGTTACCACTGCGGCAAGGCCGTTGGCAGTAGTAGTACAGGTGCGGGGCAAGTAAAAATGGCCCGGAAAATCGAATTCCAAGGTACAAACAGACACAGCAGAGGAAAGGAAAAACAGTACCTCTTGAAAGTGCCCACCATTCATCTCTTAGCAGTTTTGGTTGGGCCTGATCAGCAAGTTGATGAAAGCGGATCTAAGCTAGACAGCTGGAATTGCTACTGTCTGATCTCAAATTTTCTGTTGCAGTTCTTGAAGACTATGACAGTTGTTGCGATACACATTAGATGTGACGGCTCCCCACGCGAAGTAATTGCACACTGACAGGTCAGGTGACGTGGGTGGCCAGATAGACCCCCGACCGTCTGACCTCTCGAAACGACTGTCAGGCGTGAAGATTGTGTAATGTGCTCCATGAAACCGGTGTTGATCACGTGGCGATCGTTCATGTGGTGTGCGCTTCATGGGGTGGTGTTATATGCATACATTCACACCCAATTATATGCTCTCGTCCGGGCCACTTTTATGTGCCCCACCCTATAGTAATAATGGATAGAGAATTGAAACAGAAAATGTTTACCGAAAATGTTTCAGAAACCCGATAAAGGCGATTTGGTGAGTGCTCTGTTGTCCCTGTTACATATGAATCCCGTTCCAATCCAAAATCAAGCGTATATGACTTGCCATAAGATTTGGTAACGGAAAACTTGGTAAATTTCTTGGATGGCATCGAGCTGTAAACCGCAAATGAGGAGCAACTAAAGAGCTCGTTAAAACTTCTACGAACTTTCTTGTAGCGCAAGCTGGAGTTTGGCGCAGAAAAAGCGCAAGGCTCTTAGTATTGCTAAAGAACTGTTACGTGCGGGTCACAGAAAAGCTCGAAGACGACGGATCGATGGAGGCGATTCTGGCAGAGGTAGCCATCAGATTTGTAGGAAGTAAATAGACGAAACTTACCGGTCACATTCAAATGGAAAAAAAACAGCTGGCTAAGGAATATACACTGCCTGTAGTGAGGATCGTAAGCACGGGGTTGAATTCGAAGAATGTGGTCGGACCCAGTAATACTTAAATTAAAATGGTGATAGTGTTGGTGTAGTCAACTGAAGCAATACCGACCTTTTTTGCTCGCTTGTCACGCCTAAGGAGTATCTCTCGTGTCAGAAATTGCTCGACTTAAACTTTCTGACAGATTAAAACTATGTGGCGCATTGGGACTCGTACCTGAGACATTTTCTGCCTTTTGCGGCCAAGTGCTCTGCCAACTGATCTACCCGAGCACGACTCAAAACCTGTCCTCAAAGCAGAATTACTCCTGCGAAACCGTGAAGTTTGGAATATAGGAGACGAGGTACTGGCGGAAGTAAACGTGTGAGGAGGGATGGTGAGCCGTGCTTGGGTAGCTCAGTTGGCAAAGCACTTGCCTGCGAAAGGTGAAGATTCTGGGGTAGAGTCCCGGTCTGGGGGACAGTTTTAATCAGCCAGGAAGTTTCATATCAGCACATATTCCGCTGTAGAGAGAAAATTCATTCTGGAGTTGCTCAATTATTTGTAAACGCGTCCCCAGTGCCACCACTGCCGTTGAGACTGCGGCGCAACTCCTAGTGACCGTAACGAAAGTGGCCGTGGATGACTTTCACAGTAAACGGATGTGGCTGCCGGCAGCAGGAGAGGAAGCATGCTGCTCGGCCGTCGTCGGTTCCTGTGGTGCGGAGTGAAGGGAGCGATCGTTTCTGGCCGCAGTTTGCTCGCGGACGGCGTGCCACCCGTCGTAATCGACTGCTTCCCGTTGTTTCGAAGCGAGTGCGCACTCATTTCAAAACACTACCAGTGGCGTTTGTTGCCTCACGTTGTCACTGACGAAGCAATAAACTGCCTTGCAATCTTTCCTGCAGCCACATTTACTCGTATCGAAGCGAACACGTGCATTGAATACAATTGATTGTTGGAGCTCCAAGTACCTGTGGAACGCACCACGTGCCCGGTAATAAAGGAACCGTCATCTGATACTGTCGATATGCGTAATCGACGCATCAAATAAGATCAGTAGCTCTGAAGGTGTTGTTGTCTACGAGCAAATATCGAAATATAGTCATCGAACGATGTCCAGCAAATATAAGACTGAGACGTAGTTCCTACTTGGTGGAGTAATTGACAGCTGTCTTTAAATTTGAATAAGTGCAAGATAATACCTATGAGAAAGAGGCTGTAGAAGGCAAAGGACGTGTAAGTGCGATTGAACATAATGTATAGTGTCATGAAAAGAGGTTATGAGATGAACAAACAAAATAAAACAAGGGTAACTGAGTATTGTCGAAGAAATCGGGCGATGCTGAGGGAATACATTAAGAAGTGAGAGACTGAAAGTAGTAGAGTAGTTTTTTTATTTGGTCAGTAAAATAAATGTCAATATTCGAAGTAGAAAGACTGGTGACAGAAAGAGTAGCGTTTGTGATAGAGAAGTGCATTAAAATCGAATATAAGTTTAACGGTAGGGAAGTCTGTGCTGAAAGTATATGCCTGTCGTGTAGCGTTATACTTGTATAGAAATGACACGTAGACTGTTAACAGTTCAGGCTAGACGAGGATAAAATCATTTGAAATGTACGAGAGGCATTCAGTAAGTAATGAAAAAATTTCTCGGTCAGTTTTAGTTGAAAAAATTCGGAATTTGTTGTGGGGCATCGTGGAATATTCCCGCTTCAGCCCCCTTTCAGTTCAGACAGGTGGCGGCGCTATAAAAAATGGCTCTGAGCACTATGGGACTTAACTTCTGAGGTCATCAGTCCCCTAGAACTTAAGAACTACTTAAACCTAACTAACCTAGGGGCGTCACACGCATCCATCCCCGAGGCAGGATTCGAACCTGCGACCGTAGCGATCGTGCGGTTCCAGACTGTAGCGCCTAGAACCGCTCGGCCACTCCGGCCGGCACGGCGCTATACATAGCCTTCAAAATGGTGTCTGTAAGGGAGGTACATACCAACCAGAGAGCCGTCACTGAGTTTCTTTTAGCGGAAAACAGAGCGTCGCGAAATTTGTAGGCGCTTGCAGACTGTCTACGGAGACCTTGCCGTGAACAAAAGATCGGTGAGTCGTTGGGCGAGGCGTCTGTCGTCATCAGTGATAAGGTCGCGCACCTGTCCATCTCCCGCGTGCCGCCGGCCGCACACAATTGTGACACCTGCCGTGTTGGAACGTGCAGACACTCTCATTCGAGGTGATCGACCGATCAAAATCAAACATCTCGCTGCTGAACTGGATGTCTCTGTTGATAGTGCTGGGTTAACTAATGCAGATTTTCTGAATAAAATAGGGAAGAAAGGAAGGTGAAGATACAATTCGACTGAAAGAGAGTGTCGGTTGATAGGACATCCTGAGGTATCAAAGAATTGTCAACTTCGTTCAGGAGGAAAGACTGTGGGAAAAAGATGGAAGAGGAGACAAAGACTCCAAAACAATAAGAAAGTTCAAATGGTTGTAGGTTGCAGTAATTAGGCAAAGGTGAAGAGGAGAAGACTAGCGAGAGCTGCATCTGCGCAGTCTTCATGCTTAAGGCTAAAAGAACTACTACCTACTACTGCTACACGACAGTCGGGAATATCTGCGGTAGGAGAAGACAGGTAACACTGGCGCCCCGCAATTTTTTTTTCTTCGAGTCAGAGACAAATACAGTACTTAGTACTATGAAAAACAAATGAAGGAAAGTACTGTGAGGGTATAATACTGGTGACACAAATCTTGCAACTTTAGTTGCACTCTGAGACCGCAGTCACAATTCCGCAGAGAAGTGACATTTCCGGAGATTACTCCTGAATCAACAACTCCAGAACGAAGACAGTTGAATGACCTTCACACGATCCAATTCTGTTCATACCCAGGTTTCCGAAGGGAGAAGCCAGGCACTGTTATTCACAAGTCGAGGAATCCACAAATGTTTTCTTGTTGTAGCTGAAGTTGTTTGCAAGACTGAAGTAGTCTTCGAGGAAACTACTTCTTGATCTCAGCTTTAACGGTGCTGGAAGGTGTCCATGTAATTGAAAGTTTTCGTGAGGAGTCTGATTTGTCTCCTTCACGCCTAATATGTGGTGGCGTTGGTTTCAGACAACCTGTAATGAGCCAACACGTTTCGTTTAGCGCCCTGCCAACTACGTTTGTGTGGGTGCATTTGTACGGGACTGGGCACGCGTACTCCGCAGCACTGTAACATGTTGCTAGTGGCGTCGTTTTCAGGGTTTGTGGTCGAGAGCCCCATGTGCTGCCAGCGATCTTGCGAAGTATATTATTTCTGATTTCCACCTTCATTCTCTTATTCTCGCATTGTACGTCAGAGTAGACCGAGAGTAATTCTCAGATATTTTGGATGGGTCGTATTTGCTAATTGTATTGTGTGCCATGTGATGTGAAGTTTACGACGTCCCTGATAGAGCTCAAGTTGAAACGCACTCAGTTGTATTTGAGCTGGAGTTGGACCTCTTCTGAATGACTTCGTGTTGTCAGCTCGGAAGCTGTGCGTCACGAACTGGACGCACCGGCTGTGTTTGACTGCAGCAATGTGGCGGCAGCTGTAAAGACCCTCTGGAGCCCAGATAAGCAGTATCAAGCACGCCGACTGTCGCGCATCCGCCGCTACGCTGATTAACTCGCCGCTGCGTTGCATCGCCCAGGACCGTACATTTCCGGTCGTAGTCGTGTATCTAGTTCACTACTTTAATAAAATTAATAGCCTTGCCGATAGTAGCGAATGTATCCCCATTATTCGGGTCCGGTTTGCTTCGTGGCGACTACTTCAGCGCTTGGTTGAAGCGGTGATTCATCACCTGTAGCTGTTGCCTTGCGGTATGTCCAGGCACTGTTCTCCGTCAACTCTTCCTGCCATGCGCTTCTCCCTTCACTTCCGCGTAGTTATCACTTCCTTCCGCGGCACTCTTTTCCTTTACTGTTCCCACAGTTCCGAGCTAGAGCAAGCACTGACCTCAAGAAGTGGCCTACCCAGGTTTTCTTTATTTTCCTTGTAAGATCTTAAGATATTTAGTTTCTCCCCACCTCTTCTCAACGCATATCCTGCAATGTCTTCCATAACTACATTTACAGGGCCTGTACCCATTTTTCCACTTCTTTTCTTAATATCCAGGTATATGAAGAACTATGCTCTATGTGTAGCATTTGGTCAATGTTTTCGTTGCATTTCATTCAGTGGCCTGCATATCAAATTCATCTTCTGTTCAACGCTTCCTTGACTATTACTGGTATCGCCCTTATGTCTGTGTGAATTTTAGGTCCTTATTTATATAATTTTTCCAAGTATTTGAATTTTTGTACCCTTCTCTATTTGTCCAGATATCGTGATTTTGGCCTCCCCCGCCCCTGTTTCTGTTCCCATTCTCTTCGTTTGTTATACGCCAACTCTAAATCCGATCAGTTTTATTTTTCTCGAGTTGATGCCTTGATTTATTAGGATAAACACGAGTCAATCCAACTTCTTTCCACATGAATAAAAACCACATAAACCTTGCAGTTCATTTCATTGTGCCTCTCTCCTGGGACTCGTAAAAAGACGAGATGGTTTCTCGCGCCTACCCTCCTTCATAAACCACATTGCTCTTCCTGCATGGCACTTTTGAGCCTGCTGTATATTCTGTTCAACACTCTCGGTAAAGCTTTGGCCGCATATGTTCACTGACTTGAGAGTTGTGTATTTCTCACATTTTCGTGTTTTGCTTTTGGAGAAGTATTAAGATCGGTCCCATGAAATCGTTTGAGTATATTTCCCTGCGTATTCTCAAAACATCTTCTTCTCCTCCTTTCCCTTCCCTTCAAAGGGTTTTAACATTTCTGACAATAACTCATCAATCGCTGTGATTTTTTTCTGTTCCTCCTGTCCTGAAGAACTGCTTCCAATTAACTGTAGAATGTTGTGCGCCTTCTTTTCCTCATTCACTATAATTTCTAATTCCAGTTAAAGTTGTTCTGTCCCCTGTCTTCTCTCGTCCTCTTACGACCATTCGATGGTTTCCTTCCACGTCTTCTTTACTTCGCAGTACAAAAGTGGAGAAAAAATGTAGTGCTTACAATGCTTTACGTAATCAAGTTAGGATAAATGTAATACCTGGGATGACTGCAACTGGAAGTCAGCAAGCATTGTAGGTTAAGGGACTTGCTGCTACCATTATTTAATTTATTTTTTATTCGTTTATTGGCTTTCAGTTTCACGACTATACAGCCAACCATAATTAATACACGTTACCTGTGTACAGATTTAAATCCATTTTTGCAAAAGAGGTGGTATTTTTATAAAATTAATATGTATACACTACGCTTATCTATGTACAAAATTTAACCTCAGTTACAACAAAAGATATTTTTAGTCTTAAAAATTTGTACAAATGCGCTACAATGCATCTTTACTGATGCATTGGGATCCGTCTTCCATACGGCCACGGTTACGTTGGAGAACGCCTTGCTGTTATGTAGCACCTCGCAACACTTCTGCTGCGCGGAACAGCTTCCTGAGAGAGCGTAGGATGAGCTCATGCCCAAGCATGAATACCACGAATCAGCAGGATAACCCGGCCATCAAACCACGTACTATGTCTCGCATGATGGGCATCAACTTCTACAATAAACCAGGAGTGATTGAAGAGGCCTGACAGTAGGGTCGTCCCCAACCCTTAGGGTCAAAATTACACTTAGACTAGTGATTGTAAACTGAATATTCGGGATAAGGAACGACTAATTGTTTCAGGCAGTACAAAGTACTAATGGTCAATGCGCCTGAGGCATATCTTGGTAAAATGTTTATTTTACAAGAGAAACAACTGGCTGCTATACCGATATTCATGGCTGTACCTCGAAAACGATACACAATCGGCAACGAGGTGTCAACTTTGGAGCTTTCTGCAGATTTGTTAAAGGTGTGAATACGCATTTAATGTAAGATAAAGCTGAACAGATGTGCGTAGAAAGGTTCTGCAAGAGGTATCACCATAATTGGAAGAAACTTGTCGCTTTGGATAGAAAGTGGGTTATTCGAGCCACAGAAATCTGGCCATGGTTCCTTTCAAAGGGAGCTAGGATTGTCTGTCGCCTCATCATAGGTGACGAATCAGGAATTTTCCAGTACAATCTCGAGACACAAGACCAAATTCGGGGAAGAACTGCAAATTCTCCCCGTTCCAATAAAGTGAGCAAGAGCGGATCCAAAATCAAATCGTGCCTTTATTCAGTCTGGAGATTCCCAACAAATACTTTGCGCTTCAGTGTATCGTGATACTGGGGACCTCTAAGCTGCTTGGACTGAAGGCAACTTGAGTTTATAATGTTTGTGGCTGCTTACCTTCCCGTAACCACAACATGAAAACTTAACTGATACTTGATGTGTTGCGTAAAACGTGCTTCTTTTATAAAGAGCTACAAATAACGTACGCCGTCTACGATTTAATTTAGACCTCGCACGAATTACTGTATCAGACGTAACAGTTAGATTGCTTTCAGTATGTCAGTTTACATAAACGTTTCGTAATTGTCCAGGTTCTGCTCATTCGAGCAGAAGACGCTGGAAACAAAGACGTTATGAGTATAGTTTTCAGTAGTCGTCATAATTTCGCCTATTCCTTGCCGTTGCCCTAACAGCGACCGATAATGTTTGAGCCCGACATTCAAGACTGTCAGTGAAGTCTTACTACTTCTTCAAATAACTTTACTAGAAATAAAATTTTCTCATACTCGTACATTATTCAGTCATAGTAGTTTCAGTCTATTTGTAATATACACTTTTCATCAATTTATCTTCCCTCTGATGAACCCACTATGCTTTAGCTAATTTAAGACATCGTAATATTTTGGATCCTATATTTGTTACCTTACATTTTTTGTTAATTTTAATTAACATAAGCTCTTTTCAGAATATTCAAGCAAATATCATCCCTCCATTAATCACAGCAAGTAAAATTTGTATTTCGCAGTAATGCGAACGAAATGACGCTAGTAAATCAGTTGATTAATTTTATATAACACAAGTGAACACTATTTATTCATTGTACTTCATTCCTAATTGAATGCGTTGACTCTCGACCTACTAAATGGACGAGATTACACGCCAAAAAAAAAAAAATTGGTACATTACAAGACTCAAAACGAGACTGAATACAGTTTCTCATTCACGCATCAATTTGAGTAGCAGTTCATTTTTCATATTCTGACGTCACAATAGTTGCGGGAGATTTTGTGTCGCTTCGACTGCTTCTTGTGATTGATGGACGAAGACCAGCTACGATCTGTATCCGGTGATGTGTGATTCTCGAGCCACACCAAGTTTAGTCTTCCGCTCTCCACAGATGCCACCGGCATACATAAAACAAACAACACAAACACTTTGCTTTATATACGAAGCAAACAACGTTACTGCAGTCAAATAAAATCAGTACCACACTGTTCCATGCATCGTGAATGAATGCGACTGTATCCGTGATAGGATTTAGGGCGTGTATCACTAAACATGACAACATTGAGTTATTACAAAAGAGTCGGTTAGCCCAATGGGGAAAACTGAAACCTGCCCGCTCGATTTGAAATACGTTACACGCCACTGAGTGACCGAGCTTACCAGTAAATCGCGTACAATAGTTTCAAATGCATTTGGGCTTAATGCACGAAGTTGTAAATTAATTTTGAGGAAAGTGCTGATTTTGACAAAATATGAACTGAAAGTTTATTCAAAATATCGAGGTCCAGTTTTGAGACACGTATCACCTTGGTGATAACGTTACCTAGCAACGCTGTAAAGCAACTTAATTAATTCATTAGAACGATTTGCGACGTAGTAAGGCCCATTACACACTCAGTGTTAAACGAAGTTTGCTGACCGAGTGAGAGTATGAGTGTTTTTTACTTCCCGTAAATTCCAATAAATCAGCAGTTTCAAAAGTTAAATTATGAACTATTGTGTAACTTTATTGATTGTCCTACACCACTACGAAACTTGATGTATCGTGTCTCTTCACAAGAGATCTCAAGAAGCTGGGATAAACAAGAATAAGAAAAAGACTAGTCCACAACATTTTCTTTCTTTTGCCTTCAGAATTTCTGTAGAATGTAGATTTGTGGATGTTAAAGTACCACCTTTGCAGTATTTAGTAATTTGATATTGTCGATTTCAGAATACATCCATACTTTTTTCAACCCTGTACAAACGATCAGACTTCTTGAAAGATCTTCAGAGAGTGTGCGTGTAAGTAATCGAGTAGTGATAGTTTCACGAACTGCTGAATCCATGGCAGGCTCCTACTTCAGAACGAAGTAGTCGTATCGCATTTGTTTAAGGTCTCATTTACTTTTCTAAGAGAGTGACCAATCTGGCGCAGTTTCCAAGCTTTTAAATTGATGCTAAAAAGTTTGCTTTGACTGATTTTTCAGCAGTTTGGTCTCCTAACACCAACTACGAGCCGAGAAATTTATTAATACGCCTATAGTGTACTCTGTAGGTGACTAGTTGCCATCTGTCATTCAGTCATACAGAAGTGTGGATTGTAGGCTGTTCCAGGAGATTCTGAGTTACGTTCTTTTCTTCGCTGCCTTCAGCCGGTCGTAGAAATGCGAATACAGTTCCAGCTTTATTGCATCTGCATCGTAAGCCTTGCTTGCCAACATTATTCACTAAAGTGGCAGTACCAAGGTAAAAGAAGACTGAACAGCCTAACATCACTTTTCCATGACCATCACCTCCTCATCTGTCATTATTACTCTCGTATCTTTATTCGTTCAGATGTTGACCTAGAGGCAGGCCCTGTGGACTTCTGATTTTATGTTGTAACATTTCTTTCGTCCCGTCCTCGGATCATCTGTGCCGTCACGCTAAATTCCAATCCCAGTTGCGGGTAGAAACCACGCTGCGCTCAAGACAAATCATGCGACGGAAACATTTATTGACGGACCAGGATTAATACTGTGCACTGCTACAGTATTAAGTCACTACTCTTGTGCCGCACATAAATACCATTAGCAGTCGAACTACTCTCCGAAAAAATGCCGTATGCGACGTCTAGATTGGAAAACGTAGGGCTGCACCACCTCGAGTTGGTTTCTAGCCCCTACCACTCCCGCCGGTAATCGAAGTAAGCCACACAAAAGCAGCAGAAAAGAGTTTTCGCAGGACAGCTGCGCGTTAGCACGCCGATACGATTCGCAACCTTTCCAAATGTGGTTGCCACACTTTCACATGGGATACCACTAGACATAGCGCAGACAGATGTGGTACACAAATCCCATCCCACTAACAGTAACACTGCCAAATCCAGATTAACGTGCCGGCGCTGTAAAGGAGATGAGGCCATGACAGAGACTGAGGTTTAACAGAAACAATGCATTGTCTGAATAAGACCTCGCCGAGTCTGCGTTGTTCCTTAAGCGCTATTTCCAGTTTTTCAGTGACTCCGCAGCTCTACTGGACACTTGCACGCACACGCTAAATTGCGACACTCGCATAGCAAAACCGGCAGATTAAGCAGAATCCCGTGCCTGCTCGCAGGAACGCGCTGTCTTTCGAGGTTTACCGGACTGACACAACAACGTGATTGATCACTGATGGATCACTCACTCTCGCCTCGATACTGTCAACTCTGTTAACACGTCGCCTTCGCCCACGAGGGCTGTTGGCAGACGACCGATTTCGCGAGCTCCAAAACCGGTGCACTAAATTGTTTCAGCGTTCATGCCTTTCAACCACTCCACATCAGGAGCTGAAACAGGCACTGTTATTAGCCATTTCGTGCCCCTGTTAACATCATTCCTCAGCATATTGCTGCTACAAAAGTTTATCTCTAGCGTGTGATGGAAAACGCCTGCCTTCGTGGTAAATCCCTTAAGCCAGCATATTAGCAGTTGATCATCCTAGTTTAGTAGGATAATGGAACGACCAATAGCTTTCATGCCGAGCGTGGAGACGCAGCGAGGCCCTAACGTTGCCGTGAAGCTCTGATGTTGATCAGAAAGATAATTTTTTTGAGGCTGGCTTGAGGGACAAAAGTGTTTTGCTTGAAGCTTTCTGGACAGACTAATTGAAGAAATGATTATCGCGAAATCCCCACAGTGTTCCGTTGGCGCAACTCACCGACATCTTCAGGGATGTGGCTTGGAACCGAGTTCGTCGGGACGGCTTGGCGGCAGTGCACAGAAGTAGTCCTCGGTTCTTCGCCTCTCAGTTGGTTTAGCGGTCGTCCCAGTTACCGATAATGGATTCTTCGCTACTCACCACCGAATTTGGCACCTTTACGCCTACGCGTTTCCCACTTAGAATGGCATAAATAACTCAGCGTCGCATCCGGAGAGGCTGGTCAGTTTCGTGGATAAAATATTGCTGTGATTTCACGACGACTTCCGACCTTTCGCCCGAGAACCATTTCTACCGTTATACACTCAGTCGCAAAAGTATTCGGACAGCACGTAACGGCGCATGATTTTGCAGTTCGCCGCATGAACAAATACAGAAATTGCACTTCGTAATGTATTTGGGACTCTGTGTACGATGTCGCAACGTGAAACACGCGTCAAATGCGAAGAATTGTTGTTGGACATGTGTCTGTTACGTAATATTTCCTGAAAACTGCATGGGAAGGTGCAACTAAAATATTCGGAGAAAGGCGGACAACGTGAGAGAATAGCTCATTCCGAGACGCACAGAGGATGAAGCGACTGCAGTGTGTCCGACATTTCCGTGAGACGATAGCGATGATTAGTAAATACGTATCGCGAGCCTGTGCAGGTCGACGATGGGACGCAGGGGGAATTGTTCTACGTTCGAGCAAAGGCAGGTTGTTGTTTATCATCACGCGAAGGGGAAAACCTGCAGGAAAATTGCCGCATTAGTGAACATGAAGAAAAGTACAGTTCACGACATTATTCAACGGTTCGAGAAAGAAGACCGATTGGAATTCCGTTGCAGTGCAGGACGGCCACGGACATTTTCACAGAGAGATGAACGTGTGATTGTGCGAAAGGTACATCAGAATCCGAAAATATCTGCCACACGAATTGCAAGTGAGGTGGAGGGAGACCTTGGTATAAAAGTTCATACCGAAACCGTGCGGAGAGTACTACGACGATCGCAGTACCATGGTCGAGTGGCACGACGAAAGCCATTCATAAATGCAGTGAACCAGAAGAAACGTATGCAGTTTGCGAGGGAATACGCCGAATACGATCAGGCTTGGTGGAATCGGGTGATATTTTGCGACGAATGTAAATTTACATTATGACAAAGCGACGGAAAGGCAAACGTGTGGCGAAAGACCAATGAAGAGCTGAATCCCAGGAACCTCAAATCAGCAGTAAAGTTTGGGGGTGGGAGCATCATGGTGTGGGGATGCATGTCCGGCAATGGTGTGGGTGATTTAGTGTTAATTGATGATACGATGAACAACGAAGCGTATTTGAATATACTGCGAGGACATTTGAAGCAGAGTGCACGACATCTAGGTATTGCAAACAACTTTCATTTTTATCGGGATAATGATCCCAAGCATACCGCGCATATTGTACAAATGTGGGTGCTCTTCAGTTGCCCGAAAGTATTGCACCCCAATCACCAGACCTTAACCCAATCGAACATTTGTGGGATAAATTGAAACGGACCCTCCGCGCGGAGAACATCTATACGAAGGAGACCTTGAAAGAGAAACTGCGCCAAGAATGGGCAAATATAGGCCCAGATTTCACGAAAAAACTCATGGAAAGTATGCCTAGTCGATTGGAGGAGGTATTGAAAATGAAAGGTGGACCCACAAGGTATTGACATTTTCGTCGTACAACTTACGAACATTTACTGGACAGTGTCCGAATACTTTTGTAGCAGCAGGGAGTGCTGGATGTTTGACTTTTGTTGTCAATTTTTCTGTTATTTATGTTTTGGAAACGAAATAATACAATAATTCTTTTGTAATTAATGTTGTTACGCATATATATTGATAATAAATATGTTTGGGTTTCATAGTCAGTGTTTCTCGAGTACTCATTGTGAAACTTCCCACTGTCCGAATAATTTTGCGACTGAGTGTGTGTAAATTTTTGCTGCTACCGGTGTGGCGCTCCTTGCTAACGGCGGATTACAGGTTTCTTCCATTGGAATTGTACCCCGTTCGGTTTTTCACGCGGTACTGCAAGAAAATTTGGCACCACTCCGCCCGACCTATGCGAAAAGGAAAACGGGTTCTTAGATCTGTGCAGAAAAGCCCATACGCTATCAAAAGAAAATGAGATGCAAGCAGCGACTCAGAGAGAGAGAGAGAGAGAGAGAGAGAGAGAGAGAGAGAGAGAGAGGTGCCAGTGCGCTAGCACTTGCGTCATACGCCTATTGAGAGCTAGTAGACTACTTATAAATAGCAGCCGTCGGTGTCTGGGCGCCGAGCAGGTGCCGTGCCGTGACGCGCGGCGCAGTTTTAATGGCAGGCCGGGCCCGCCGCTTTGATAGATGACGCGTGCTGACGTCACGGCGCATTGTCTGCGCGCGCCGTCGCCTAGCAACCGGTGGCGCTGCGCTGCGCGGCCCGGCCGGCTCGGGGCGGGGCAGGGCAGGGCAGGCCAGGCCTCAGCGCCGCCCCGCGGCGTTCCTCAAACAGGCGCTGGTTGCGTCATTGCGAAAGCCGGTCACCCCGGCCGCCACTGCCGACCGTCTTGTTTACATACAGCTCCGCACATGCATCCGCGGGCGATTTACTTGCAGTTATGTGATTGCGTTTGGATGTGTCATGTCCGCATGCACCAAAACTCTGCAAATTACTGTGGACGACAGAGGGTAGTTTCCATTGTATCACTTCTTAGAGCTTCTTCACTTTCCATTCACCATAGATCTGTAAAACAGTCTAATGAAATGCTTCTGTATGCTCTGTAATTAATTTTGACTTCGCGGACTCTACCTGAGCGATATACACTATCTGATGTAAAGTACTGGGACGCCCCTGTGTAATATGAAATTGACCGCCGCCAATATAAATGGAGGCGGTGAGTATTGTGGTGTAGTCGAGGGACGGGTCGGTCAGGCGAGCTCAGTGACTTCGAACATGAACAAGGATTTGTTACGCATATTACATCGAAAGGCATCAAGCTGCCCAAATCAGCTGTAGATGATAGTGAAGTGGAAACGCATAGCAACCACCACAGTTAAACAGAGCTCAGGCAGGCCGCACGTACTGACGCGCGAGGACTGTCAACCATGGGGAAGGGTGGTCGTAAAAAAAAACACATGAAATCGGTGGAACAATCACATGTGAGTTCCGAAGTGCTGCCACCACTCCAGCTGGCACAGTGACTGCACGTATGTACTTAAAAAAGAAATGGGGTACAATGATGGAGCAGCTCGTCATAAGCCGCACATTTCTGTAGTCAGTGCTGAACAATGCTGTGTTGTGAAGAGCAGGGCCACTGGACAGTGGATGACTGGAAACAAGCGATTTCGAGTGACGAATCACGGTGCACCCTGTGTGATCCGATGGAAGGGTTTGGGGGTTGACGAGTGCCTGGAGTAAGTTAGCTGTTCAAATGGTTCAAATGGCTCTGAGCGCTAAGGGACTTAACTTCTGAGGTCACCAGTCCCCTAGAACTTAGAACTACTTAAACCTAACTAACCTAAGGACGTCACACACATCCATGCCCGAGGCAGGATTCGATCCTGCGACCGTACTGGTCGTGCGGTTCCAGACTGTAGCGCCTGGAACCGCTCGGCCACCTCGGCCGGCTAAGTTAGCTGTCGTCGCCTGTAATGCAGTGAAGTACAGACAGTGTTGTGTTTACTGTATGGGAGTGTTTTTCGTGGTTAGTGGCGCCCTTTTTGCTCTTATGAAAACGTAAAATGCGCAACATTATGAACACGTTTTCCCGCTTTTTGTACTGCATCGCCGGCCGCGGTGGCCGAGCAGTTGTAGGCGCTTTAGTTCGGAACCGTGCGACTGCTACGGTCGCAGGTTGGAATCCTGTTGTACCGGGCGTGGATGTGTGCGATGTCCTTAGGTTCGTTAGGTTTAAGTAGTTCTAAGTTCTAGGGGACTGATGATCTCAGATGTTAAGTCCCATAGTGCGCAGAGCTATTTGAACCATTTGTACTGCATTCAGTAGAACAATAATTCGGACATGGTGATTAATTGTACGGTACCGGCATGACAATGCACTTTTTCGTAAAGCAGCATTTCGGTAATGATTTGTGGCCAATAACATTCCTGAAATGGACTGGCCTGCCCAGGGTCACCACCTGAACCCAATGGATCACCTTTGGTATGAGTTACAGTGTCGCCTTCCCTCCAGTTGTCAACTTACAAAATTTGGATCATTTCTGGTTTCGGCCCTTGAGGAGGAACGGATAGCCACCCTCAACAGGCAGCAGACTCTTCATTGAAACTTTCTCCAGCAGTGTTCAAGACGTCATGAAGGCGAAGGGTGAGTTGAGCTCATATTAATGCCCTGTAATACGTCTCCGGATACCGTTGGACAAATAGTGTATAGAGGACTGAAGTTTAGTTCTAGATTCCTCTCTTTGTACTGGTTATTGATCAGTGACGCTCTCCCGTGGTTCGAACAAACCTGTGACCATCCGTACTGCCTTTCTGTCTACGTTCAGTATCACGGTTAGTGTTATTTGGTACGGGTCCTAGACATGTGAACGATATCCTAGGATGCCTCGCACAAGCGTTTTGGAAGACATTACTTTTTCCATTGTCTTGTTAGTGAACTGAAAGTTACTACCTGCTTTACCGACTACTGAGCGTGTGTGATCGTTCCATTTCATGTCGCTACAAAATATTACACTCGGTTATTTGTAGTATTTGTACGACTTGACTGTAGTCTTACGTTACTATGCTTTTTCGCTTAGTGAAATGCACAATTTTACGTTTAACCCTCGAGCAAGCGCGCCGTTTTTCATAACACGGGTGGTCTCGCGGCATACTTCGTACACTTGTAAAGAACAGCTGTCTTTGTCACCAAGGTAAACAGACATAAGCAGAATCACAGCCGTGACGTCATTACTTATCGGACATTTCACATCGGAGACGTCTACAATACAGATATGGGTAAATCATATTACCTGTCGTCGATGCCTTTCGTTCTGAGGACGAGGAATCATCGTAAAATAAATGAATCTGAATCAGTGTCAGTCTGGATAAAAGGTATTGACAACTGTAAAAAAATTGAAGTCTTGGGTGATGATAACGATAAAATAAACTTACACAGTATGAGCTAAAGCACTGTTTAACTAAACAATAATGCGATAAACTTTCATTGTATCACTTTGTTACCACGTACAGGTGCTACCCCTCTGTAATGTCCTACTCTAAGCATTCAACAGTGCAGTTACATCAGATCCCACACAACCGCTTATTCCATTACCGATTATCACGTAGACAACTGCCTGATTGTGGGATTGTACTTTTAGCTCGTAATCTGGGTCATTCTGTTGCACGGACAGTGGATTTTTTTTTTCATATCTTGCTCGCCGCTAATTTTATATTACTGCTGCTCATTTGGACGTATGACAACACACTTTATTGCTGTGTTAGCTGGAGCAATAATGAAGGAACTGGTTCGGGCTTGCAGTTGTGAAACAACAATAGAACGATGCAGAACAGTTTTCTTTGTGATTGATCTAGTCTACACATAGCCCCCTGCTCCCCCTCCCCTTCCCCCTCGAGGGTTGTTTGCATGATTTTTTCCTCAATGGCAAATAAGTTCACGAAGAAGTTAGTACCAACTCCAGATTGGCGCCGAGTAGCAACTCCCCCCCCCCCCCCCTTCTCTCTCTCTCTCTCTCTCTCTCTCTCTCTCTCTCTCTCTCTCTCTCTCTCTCTCTCTCTCTTTGATCGAAGAGTTACGTTGAATATTGTTGCATTCCGTCATATATTTCCTATAAAATATTGTGGGAGGACGATTAGTCACTGTACTGCGCATTTGTGGGCTGCTCTTTCCCCTCAGACCTCAAGTCAAGGGTGCGGTTTCGAAGACCCGTCCGAAGATCCACATTTATACTTTCCGTGGTTACCTTCAGTCGCTTGAGGCAAATTCCGGGGTGGTTCCTTGGAAAATGACACGTCTGACTTCGCTTCCAATCCTTCTCCCAGTCCGAGCTAACGCCCCTTTTCAGTGACCTCATCCTCGACAGGACATTAAGTCTTAATCTTCCTTTCGCATTCCGTGTTGGATCACATCGAAAGTGTGACGAAACCCAACACTCAGCGAAATAGTTTTAAACCTTAATCTTCCTCACTTCCTTCATTAATATTCCAGTGTGAGACGCGCAGAAGTCTTTGAAGCAATCTCGTACACAAACCGCATTTTTACGGTGTCTTACCACTTGATTGAAGCTTTTTACTTCACCTTATCCGAATTGTCAGCGTGTCTAACCGCCATGAGGAAGATCCTCTGATTTACAACAAACAGCATTCAATACAGCAGTGATAGCGCTTCCCACTTGCGCAACGTACTTACCGGCTGTCCAAGCGTACACATTGGGGCTTTTTGTACGAGATGTGTGTAAGACGCTGCCGACGTCACTGGCATGGCGGCGGGTTAGGTTTGCGTCATCCTGCTCCTAGGAACGGCCGTTTCTGAGGTTTCTTAAGACGCCATAGCCATGGTGCATTTGTCTGCTGTTTTTCCTTGTCTGCACACACTGCTCACATATACGTTGCTACGAGCGCCTGCTACGAGTATCAGTCACAAAGTAAATCGTTCTTTTTTTTATTTTTGTCTTACAAGAAAAGTAAATCCCTTATACGTGACGCGGAAACCAAAAAGAGACCTCTTGTCGGCAAAGTCAGCTGTTCAGTATCGTCGAAAAAAAGTTGTTTTTGCCTGAAAACTATAGATTTTGGTTTCTTTTGCAATTTAAAGCACTTTACTTTGTCCTCTACGAGCTACAATCGATAACTAATAGGTAAAAAGACTGAAATCCGTCATTAAAGTAGTGAATGTCAGCCCAGAAAAACATACCTGTTGTCGCTTATGGAGAAATAACACGGGACGGCAAGAGAGACCTTTTCATTATTGCACTAGGCCAATATGCATCACTTTGAGAACTAGTCCCTCCTGAATGCTAGCGGCAAGTGAGCCAACTATTACTGGTTTCTCTCGACAGAAGCAAGCCAGTGACATTAATCATTCTCAAACTCTAGCTCTGCGCGTTTTTCATTAACTGTTAGTCATTATAAGGGGTTATTTATTTTAAATATTTATCGTGCTGTATTTAGCTTTTGTAACCAAGTATTGGTAACCATGCAAACAATTGCAAACGACTAGCGGAGCAACATAGCTGATTGCGTTTATTTCTGACTTGTTTGTTGAATGTCTACTTAAACATAAAAATGATTATCAAGGTTTACATATCCTATACCGAAAATTCATAATCTATAGAGTCTCAAAAATCAAGAATTATTCTTCCTATTAACTACCTCTGATTGACTGATGTCTTTCTAGTAGATTGAAGAAAAAGTTTCAATGTACATAGCAAATAAGATGGGTTTCGATAATAACTATATCAGTGAGGAAGATTATAATATGCATGCAGATTATTTTTTCGGAAAGATGTTCAAGCAGTGACGAATTAAATGAAGATGAAGACCTATTTGAACAAGAATAATCAGATAATCTTTCAGAAACCTCATTCTTAAAAAATCATTCCAAATGTGGATGAACTTTCAGTAAGTAACTTCGACGATCTTGTTACTATTGACGATGTTAAAGTTGAAATAGGAGGAAGTCATGATGTACAGGAGGTAATTGATGAGAATGACGGTGGGAAAAACCGGATCACAATTGATAACAGTGTTGATTTAGTAGACAGTTTTGATGCTAAAAGACGATCATAGCCTTTTGATGAATTTTCTAGAAACTGGCTGTAGATGTAAAGAAAATTGTTCTTATTTCCTTCTAATGACTTTCTGCAAACGCACTATGAATACGGTGAAGAGTTTATAAAAAGATTTCTGGACAATTACGCAGAACAGCACGCTGTTATATTGTCTGGCAGAAGCAGCACAATATTCCAAACACATTCAAAACCTTCTAGCGATTCAAAAGTTAAAATCTATCAAACTTACAACCTTCTTTTACAGATGACAAGTTGCAAAAACCTGTACATTCATAGATATTTTCCAGCATTTGGAGGGAAGTTTGCCTTGATATAGCAGTTACGAAACCCAGGCCATATTTGTGTGCTTTATGCCAAAAACATTTCATATGTGCGAAAATGGCTTTCGTTTATGAAGAGAAAAAATTACGAATGATTGAGAAAATGTGAATCTACAGAACATTTCAGAGGAGAGAATCTATTATAAAGATATCATAAAAGAAACTAGAGAGAACTTTGCAAATGGTGATAAAACTTGTTTGCAGTACAGTTTCGATATGGGACAACAAATGCACATTACCAAGCAACCCTTCGCTGCCGGGCGTCCTCTATTTTTAGTGTCATTTGAAGTTTGCATTTTGGGTGTTACGTGTGAAACCACAAATAAACCATCTTATTCCCGAGGCTGCCAAAGCAACTAAAGATTTTAATCTTATCGTTAGACTTTTACACCGTCATTTAGAAAATAGAAACAATGTTTGTCCATGCCAACAATTGCGTTAGACAGAACAAAAACACCATCTTGAAAGGGGGACTTGATACGGAGGATTTGCAGAAGATAAACGAGAAAACCGTTGTGTCGTTCATGCCTGTAGGCCACGCAAGATTTGCTTGTGATTGGGCCTTCGAGCTGTAAAAAAAATTTGAAAAAGTTCAGAGTAGCTACTCTCTCCTGTTTGTTGGTCTTCGTTGATTGCATTGAAAAATCAACGCCAGCAACTAATGTTGATTCCGCTGTGATGGTTGCAACCGAAAAAGGTGCAATTCTTGCAAAAATACGTGACTGTTAAAGTTTTTTCAGGACATGGTACCAAGAAAGTGGCCTTTCTATGTCAGTACAACCACTTCGACTTCAGTATAGAGAACCAAAGTATAGTGTATTGCAAAATCGACATTGCAGGGAATGTGTTCGTGCACCGGATATTCCTATTAGAAGACGGACCTCACGCATCCCGATGAAGGAATTACGGGGAAACGTCAAGAATACCCCTTCAAAAGCATCAGATAATGTGGTTAAGACAAATTAAAAGTCTTTTTATGTTCTCAAGTTGAACTTGAGCCCGTTGCTGTAACCAACAGTAAGCACCTGTCGATTCCGAACCTGATGAACTGCAAGCAGTTTCTGGGCCCTCAAAGAAGCGTCGACAACTCTCAGTTTAAGGAGTGAAACTGAAGAGATGTTAAACACATTTTCATACTCTTTAAGAGAGGATATTTGAAGCCATGTTTCGATACTAAATTTATTTCTTAAATGTAAAAAAATAAAGGTTATTTATTTCGAACTTTTGAATGCGTTTTGCTAAAAATGACCTTTTTCATTTAACAAACTTTAAAAGTTTGTACCTTAAACAAAAAAATGAAGTCATGATTGTTGCACCAAATTATTTAGAATTTAATGCGTAATTTGAAAATATTATTAATTCAAAATCGAAAATTCCCGCCAAGAGGTCCCTTTTTGCTTTCCGTCTCACGTGGAGGAGGTGCAACATTCACGATTAGTTTTTTTCTCTTCAGTATAATCACCACTTTTGTCCCCACTTAGCTTTCATCTCGAAACAAGAGCTTACCTATGCGATAAAAATCATGATCTAGATTCCTCAGCCACTGGAGCACAGAATTATTTCAAAGCGATACCTCCGATGAGCCATGAATGGGCCTAACAGATGCGAGTCTGACGGTGTGAGGTCGGGGCTGTGTGGTGGGCGCTGCAGTCGCTGGCGGCCGCTGCGCTACTCAGCAGGGACGAACCCGCGGTCAGACGGTGCAGCATCTCCAGCCTTTCACGAATGCGACTGAGTACTTCATCTTCTGCAATAAGGAATTTAACCACAGAACGATGCCTTATAAGTAAGTATAATTATACACTATTGGCCATTAAAATTGCTACACCACGAAGATGTGCTACAGACGCGAAATTTAACCGACAGGAAGAAGATGCTGTGATATGCAAATGATTAGCTTTTCAGAGCATTTACACAAGGTTGGCGCCGGTGGCGACACCTACGACATGCTGACATGAGGAAAGTTTCCAACCGATTTCTCATACACAAACAGCAGTTGACCGACGTTAACGTTTCCGACTTTGATAAAGGTCGGATTGTAGCCTATCGCGATTGCGGTTTATCGCATCGCGACATTTTGCTCGCGTTGGTAGAGATCCAATGACTGTTAGCAGAATATGGAATCGGTGGCTTCAGGAGGGTAATACGGAACGCCGTGCTGGATCCCAACGGCCTGGTATCACTAGCAGTCGAGATGACAGGCATCTTATCCGCATAGCTGTAACGGAACGTGCAGCCACGTCTCGATCCCTGAGTCAACAGATGGGGACGTTTACAAGACAACAACCATCTGCACGGACAGTTCTACGACGTTTGCAGCAGCATGGAGAATCGGCTCGGACACCATGGCTGCAGTTACCCGCGACGCTGCATCACAGACAGGAGCGCCTGCGATGGTGTACTCACCGACTAACCTGGGTGCACGAATGGCAAAACGTCATTTTTTCGGATGAATCCAGGTTCTGTTTACAACATCATGATGGTCGCATCCGTTTTTGGCGACATCGCGGTGAACGCACATTGGAAGCGTGTATTCCTCATCGCCATACTGGCGTATCAGCCGGCGTGATGGTATGGGGTACCATTTGATACACGTCTGGGTCACCTCTTGTTCGCATTGACGGCACTTTGAACAGTGGACGTTACATTTGAGAATTGTTACGACCCGTGGCTCTACCCTTCATTCGATCCCTGCGAAACCCTTCATTTCAGCAGGATAATGCACGTCCGCATGTTGCTGGTCCTGTACGGGCCTTTCTGGATACAGAAAATGTTCGACTGCTGCCCTGGTCAGCACATTCTCCAGATCTCTCACCAATTGAAAACGTCTGGTCAATGGTGGCCGAGCAGCTGGCTCGTCACAATACGCCAGTCACTACTCTTGATGAACTGTGGTATCGTGTTAAAGCTGCATGGGCAGCTGTACCTGTACACGCCATCCGAGCTGTGTTTGACTCAATGCCCAGGCGTATCAAGGCCGTTATTACGGCCGGAGGTGGTTGTTCTGGGTACTGATTTCTCAGGATCTATGCACCCAAATTGCGTGAAAATGTAATCACATGTCAGTTGTTGTATAATATATTTGTCCAATGAATACCCGTTTATCATCTGCATTTCTTCTTGGTGTAGCAATTTTAATGGCCAATAGTGTACTTGGCTGCCATCTGCTGGTGTAGGATGCGGAATGGGCTGCAGGTGGTTTGCGGAAGTGCGAATAATCTGTGATTATTGTATTACCAACTTACTGAAGGAGAAAAACCTTGAGTATTACTGACTGGCCCGCGTAGATATGACGCAAGCGGCGCGTTATTCTTTCGTATCAAATGTTTGCCATAGGGAAGCAGTTACGTAAGAGCAGATGCTGTTTTCCTCAACAGCGAGTGGATCGAGGTGATCGTCAAGAGTTGACGATGCGACGGATAGGGTGAGCAGCTGTTTGCTGATGGTACGGAAAGTATAGAAGATACAGGATGATTTAGACAGAATTTCTATTTGATGTGGCGAATAACTGCCTGATCTAGATGTAAAAACGTGTACGTTAATGCGAATGAGAAGGGAAAAACGATCCTGTAATGTCCGATCACACGATTAGTTGTTTGCTGCTTGGCACAGCCACGTTGATTAAATTTCTGAGAGTGAAGTTGCAAAGTGACATGAAATGTAACAGGCACACCTAACGGCGGTAACGCGGAAGGTGAGTGGTCAACTGCGGTTTATTGTGAGAATTGTAGGAAAGTGTAGCTCATCTGTAAAGGAGACGGCATATAGGACAATAGTGCGATCCATTTTTGAGAGCTGCTGCAGTGCTTGGGAACCCTGCATCTAAGCAATTCAGAGGCGTGCTGGTAGGTTCTTCACCGATAGCGTGGATTAACACGGGAGTATTATGGAAATGTTTCGAGAACTGAAATGGGAATCCGTGGAGGGAAGAGGACGGTCTTTTCGTGAAACACTATTTAGAAAATTTAGAGAACCGGTAATTCAAGGTGACTGCGCTAGGGTTCTACTGCCGCCAACGTACATTTCGCACAGGGGCCAAAGACAAGATAAATCAGGGCTCATACGGAGTCTTGTAAACAGTCGTTTATCCCTAGTTCATTGTGGAAATGTAACAGAAAATCGAACGACTAGTAATGAATGGTACGGGGTAAGCAAGCATGTATGTAGATTTAAGGGGAGTGACGACGTACTAAATAGTAAAGTGAAGGTATTCTCTCAGTGTGACATTTTCGACTTTCGTGTCGGAGTGGTAACACTGTTTTTCCAGACGACTGCTTTTGTAAACTGCTCAACCGCATCCACAGAGAAAATATATTTGCTCTGAACTGAAGGGGCAAAGGTAAATAACACTGCAGGAATTTTAGAGCGTAACGTGCCGTTGCTGTCAAAGACTAACGTAACTGCCACACTGCAGGCCAACTGAAATCCTGCAATGGAGCTGCTTGTAGAGACTACATCAACATGTGCTCGTTTACTTAGCAAGCGACTGTACATTGCAAGACCGGGGGGGGGGGGGGGGGTGTTCATAGTACTGCAAGACGGATGGTTTATCGTGCCGAAATTGTAGATATACTTCCCTATTCCATTCGAGTATTAAGCGAGGGAAAAGTCACTATCCGTAAGCTATGCAGCCAACATTAGATGACTGTCGTGCGGTTTCTTCAAGACAATTCTCAGCCGCATTGTGCAGGGGCAATTAAGATACTCCTCCATCGTTTTCAATGCGAAATGTTTGATTACCCACAATACAGCCCGTAATTGTCTCCATCTGAGTTTCACCTCTGCTCACACGAACGGCTGGCTATGAAGACAACATTTTGGCACAGAAAACTTGATGTAGGCCAGCGTGGAGAAAGCACTGGCTGCTGTCTTGTATGATGAGGGTATTGGAAAGTTGGTACAACACTACGACAAATGTTTAAGTCAGAACGGCGACTACGTAGAGAAGTAGCTGGAAGGTGTAGCTAACTGTTACAAATAAAACATTTGTGATTTTCACGGTGGTTTCCAATTCGCGATCGATCGGAACTTACTTTCTGGACAGCCCTCGTATACAACCCAAAACACAAAATAATGCGACAACCCTCAGGCAGATGCAAAAGTAATGTGACGTGGTCGTCGCTGCGGCAACAGCTGAACATAGTCGTCATACAGATCTTCCGTTGGATTCAGGGATTCTATACGAGGGGCGTGACACTGCTGCAAACACAACCCATAGCAGTACAGAATGCAAGCTTTAGGGCGAAGAGTGAAGTCGGCGTTCCTGTTGTCAACTGCAGGTACCGTGAGTCCTTTGCTTCCAGACAGGACTCACAGCGCATACCGTCGACATATGCACTGTAGTGCAGATACACTACTGGCCATTAAAACTCCTACACCACGAAGATGTGCTACAGACGCGAAATTTAACCGACAGGAAGAAGATGCTGTGATATGCAAATGATTAGCTCTTCAGAGCATTTACACAAGGTTGGCGCCGGTGGCGACACCTACAACGTGCTGACACGAGGAACGTTTCCAACCGATTTCTCATACACAAACAGCAGTTGACCGGCGTTACCTGGTGAAACGTTGTTGTGATGCCTCGTGTAAGGAGGAGAATTGCGTACCATGATGTTTCCGACTTTGATAAAGGTCGGATTGTAGCCTATCGCGATTACGGTTTATCGTATCGCGACATTGCTGCTCGCGTTGGTCGAGATCCAATGACTGTTAGCAGAATATGGAATCGGTGGCTTCAGGGGGGTAATACGGAACGCCGTGCTCGAGATGACAGGCAGCTTATCCGCATGGCTGTAACGTATCGTGCAGCCACGTCCCGATCCCTGCGTCAACAGATGGGGACGTTTACAAGACGACAACCATCTGCTCGAACAGTTCGACGACGTTTGCAGCAGCATGAACTATCAGCTCGGAGACCATGGCTGCGGTTACCCTTGACACTGCATCACAGACAGGAGCGCCTGCGATGGTGTACCCAACGACGAACTTGGGTGCACGAATGGCAAAACGTCGGCTTTTCGCATGAATCCAGGTTCTGTTTAGAGCATCGTGATGGTCGCCTCCGTGTTTGGCGACATCGCGGTGAACGCACATTGGAAGCGTGTATTCGTCATCGCCATACTGGCGTATCACCTGGCGTGATGGTATGGGGTGCCATCGGTTACACGTCTGGGTCACCTCTTGTTCGCACTGACGGCACTTTGAACAGTGGACGCTACATTTCGGACATATTATGACCCGTGGCTCTACCCTTCATTCGATTCCTGCGAAACCCTAGATTTCAGCAGGATAATGCACGACCGCATGTTGCAGGTCGTGTACGGGCCTTTCTGGATACAGAAAATGTTCGACTGCCGCTCTGGCCAGTACATTCTCCAGATCTCTCACCAACTGAAAGCGTCTGGTCAATGGTGGCTGAGCAACTGGCTCGTCACAATACGCCAGCCACTACTCTTGATGAACTGTGGTGTGGTGTTGAAGCTGCATGGGCAGCTGTACCTGTACACACCATCCAAGCTCTGGTTTGACTCAATGACTGGCGTATCAAGGCCGTTATTACGGCCGGAGGTGGTTGTTCTGGGTACTGATTTCTCAGGATCTATGCACCCAAATTGCGTGAAAATATAATCACATGTCAGTTGTATTATATTATATTTGTCCAATGAATACCCGTTTATCATCTGCATTTCTTGTTGGTGTAGCAATTTTAATGGCCAGTAGTGTATTGTCAGTGCAATACAGTTGCAAAGGTGAATGGGTGAAAGGAATCAAAAGAATAAAGAATAAGAAGAATAAATGACTTCGTAATGAGTTACGGGGACCACGATTTCCTTACACCGTTATCTCTGAACAACGTCTGAAACTTTGTCGATGGAGTTGCTGTTGTCCCCGTGCAATGACTGCCGACTTGTTGGATGGCTCACCCCTCGCAGGGCGCCTTGTCTGGGGCGGCGATGAGTGGTGTGCCCACGCAGCAGCTTCCAGGCTGCCATCCATCACCGCGACAGCTGCCCCCGCCGCGACACACCCACCGCCCAGACAGCGCCCTGTATAAGTTGGCCGCAGCCGCCTCTGCGTCGCCGGCAGCTTCGCGCCCGTCCCGGCTCTAGTTTCGCGTCCTGACGTTGTGCAAATCTCCACATTACATTTATCACGAGCGGCTGTTAACTAGCGCCTCCGCCACCCTCGGTTGGCCCCGTTTTGGAACCGTTACTGTCCAAGCTTGAACTTTGACATCACACCAACTTGCAATAAGCGCACCTATCACACCCCATCCCACGCCACACCCACTCAAGTAGCACTCTTCTTCACTAACTCGCTAATTTATTATCTTTGCCTTTTCCTTGCTGCTCCTCTTCTTGCTCCTTCTTCTTCCTCTTGTTCCTCCTCTCTTACCTTTCCTTTCCTTCCCCTTCCTCTGCCCCCACTGTTTCTACTACTACTCTTGTTAGTCTTTCCCCTCCTGCTCCTATTGACATGATCCTCGTCAAATGAAAACGAGACAGATGGGAAACAGCAAGTAAAAAGTGGTCGTCATAATTATTAATATTGGAACAGTCGAAATGGACTTAGCAACTTTTGAATGATACAGAAATGTATTGAGACAACTTACAAAATCGGTAGATGTGTCATTTTGTAGCAAACAACCTCAAGTTTGATTCACGTAGTGCACCAGTACTCCATTCCGCCACCAGGAGCGCCAGCTTAATGCACAATTAAAATGGCTACCTACACTGGTGATGAGCGTGTTCGCTGTGTGTTTTCGTTTCATGAAACGAATTCTGCAACAACTGTTTGGTCTAAATTTCGTACAATATACGCTAAAGAGCGTCCGAACAAGCCTACAATTTACTCTCGGCACGAGAACTGGGTTTAGACGGGTTGCTCACTGCTGTATGCTAAATCACCAGGTCGCCCGCCTGTTGTTGATTATGTCGAACAGGTGAGGGAGAACTCTTCCCGCAGTCCACAAGAGACTGGCATTCCACAAAAGACTCTTCACTCTTCGGCGACTACTGCGTAGACGTTTACACTTGAAACCATACAGAGTTCCAGTGGCACAGCACAGTACTGATGATGCAGACAAGGTTCCTCAAGGGGAATTCTATGCGGAAATGCTGCATTGGATAGAGGACGGCGACACTTCCCTGAAGGCAATCTTCAGACATGAGTCAAAACACTTCACATCAGTGGCATGATCAACACCCACAACTGCAGAATACGGGGCAATGAAAATCCACTTGCAGCCCTGGAACACGTTAGTGATAGCCCCAAAATTAACGTGTTTTGTGTCCTTAGCAAAATTGAAAGTGTACAGCTCCTTCTGCTTCGTGGAGAAAACTGTCGCTGGGGTTATGTATTTGGATATGCTTGAAAATTTTTAATTCCATAGATCGATGAAGATGACCGAGATGAGATGGTTTACTACCAGCAAGATGGTGCACCTCCTCATTTCTTCAAGGAAGTTTGAAGTTTGCCTGATAATTGCTCCCGAAGTCGCACGACCACCTCGCTCCCTAGACTCGACACCACTGGATTTCTTTCTCAGTGGCTTCATTAAAGTCCGCGTGTACGTTTCTCCCATACCAGACAATTTAGCCGACCTGAAGAATCGAATCTACACTGCCGTTGCACAAGTTCAGCCCAATTTGCTGCAACGAGTGCGCGAAGAAGTTGATTACCGGTGGAACGTTTGTCGCATGACAAAAGATAGTCACATCGAACCAAAATGACACTTTCGTTGTTATGCTGTTAGGATGAGTCATCGTCTCCGAAATGGTACTGTACTGTACTTAGTACACACTGCTGTGAAAATGGTTTTTTGTATCATTCCGCATTTAGCGTTTTGTTATGAGCGATAAAGGGACCACACCCTTACCGCGGAAAACACCCTCTTACAGTAACACTACCTCCTCCATAATTCGCTGGTGGCGCTACACAAAAAGGGAGGTACCGTTTTCCAGGCATTTGGCAAACCCAAACGTTTTCGTCAGATTTTCACAGGGTATAGCGTGGTTCATCGCTCCAAACCAGTCGCTTCGAGTGATCCACTGTCCAGCGGGGTCGTTCTCCACAGCACCTCATACGTCGCTTAGCACTGTGTACAGAAATGTGTGGCTTTATGAGGAGCTGCTCGGCCGTTGTACCCTGTTCTTTTTAACTCCCCACGCATAGCCACTGTGCTAGTTGGACTCCTGGTAGCACTTCGGAATTCCCGACTGATCCCTTCCGCTGATTCTGTGCGATATTTTACGACCACCCTCCGCAGAGCTCGACGGTTTCTGTCCCTCAGTACATGGTTTAGCTATGGTTGGCCCTTCAAAATCACGTCACCAACAGTCCGCGTGGGCAGCTTTAGAAGGGTTGAAATCTTCCTGATGGATTTATTACTCAGGTGAGGCCTAGTAACCAGTCCACGTTCGGAGTCACTCAGCCCTCCCGATAGACCCTTTCTGTTGTTAGTGCTCTTTTACTGACAACATAGACGGTCCTCTTCCCGTGACATCCAGAGCAAAATTCCGCATTACACAGGCCTGTATGGATGCTTTTGATCAGACAGTGTATGCACTGTCAGACCCCAGTGGTGCTGTTCTGAGGCGAGCCGATGCGGCCTAACGGTTACGCCGACTGCTTCCGATAAAGCAAGATATGCACGCGTTCGAGAATCTGCCTGGCAAAAATCGATACTGTATAAATTCGTTGTTTCCTTGCATTGTATTGTCTTCCCTAAATACTCGTAAACTGTTAAACATGTTGCGGAAGTGCATATCACCTCCATTGTGTAAGTCAGGTGAATAATATGAAATAAATCTCAGAAGATCAAATAGGTAAACATAAACCCGCTCCACAAAAAAAGACGATTGCTACCGGACATTTTGCTGCTAAATGTTTGAGGATACAGAAGAAAATGCGTGTGGGGTAATCTCCAGCACATTTTCAAAACTGAGACTTGGTCATTCGGTTAGTCGCTAAACGTAAATTTTCCATAGTGACATCACAGACACACGCCGGCATCTTGGAACGCTGAAAAATATCAAAGCTTCGATCGGATTTTGTTTGACGTATTGCATTGTTTTTCAGTTACGCGAAGTCGATACAACATTCTTTGGTAGAATGAACTTAACCATCTCCTCAACTACTTCTTCTACATCGATACTCTGCAAATCGCATTTAAGTGCCTGGCAGAGAGTTCATCGAACCACGTCCACAATTCTCTATTATTCCAATCTCGTATAGCGAGCGGGAAGAATGAACACCTGTATCTTTCCGTAAGAGCTCTGATTTCACTTATTTTATCTTTGTGATCGCTCCTCCCTATTGAAGTCGGAGTCAACAAAATATTTTCCCATTCAGAGGAGAGAGTTGATGACTGGAATTTCGTGAGAAGATACCGTTGCAACGAAAAACCCCTTGCTTTTAATGATGTCCACCCCAAATCCTGTATCATTTCTGTGACACTCTCACCCACATTTCGCGATAATACAAAACGTGCTGCCTTTGTTTGAACTTTTTCGATGTACTCCATCAGTCCTGTCTGGTAAGGATCCCACACCGCGAAACAGTATTCTAAAAGAGGACGGACAAGAGTAGTGTAGGCAGTCTTCTTAGCAGGTCTGTTACATTTTCTAAGTGTCCTGTAAATGAAACGCAATGTTTGGTTAGCCCTCCCCACAACATTTTCTGTGTGTTCCTTCCAATTTACATTGTTCGTAATTGTAATTCCTAGATATTTAGTTGAATTTACGGCTTTTGGATTAGACTGATTTATCGTGTATCCGCAGTTATTTTTAGCATTCATGTGGATGACCTCACAATTTTCGTTATTTAAGGTCAACTGCCACTTTTCGCACCATTCTGATATTTCTTTTAAATCGTTTTGCAGTTTGTTTTGATCTTCTGATGACTTTATTAGTCGATAAACGACAGCGTCATCTGCAAAGAACTGAAGACGGCTGCTCATATTGTCTCCTAAATCGTTTATATAGATAAGGAGCAGCAAAGGGCCTATAACACTACCTTGGGGAACGCCAGAAATCACTTCCGTTTTACTCGATGACTTTCCGTCAATAACAACGAACTGTGACCTCTGTGACAGGAAATCACAGATCCAGTCACATAACTGAGACGATATTCCATAAGCACGCAATTTTACTACGAGACGCTTGTGTGATACAGTGAGAAAAGCCTTCCGGAAATCCAGAAATACGGAATCGATCATGTTGACAATAGTACAGTGCAGGCCAGTTATCGACGTGCATTTACGTTGTACCTGCGTGGAAGAGATAAAGTCTCTCATGTGTCAGACTGGTATGAAAACAAGGCTTCACCTGTACGTACAAGGACGCTCTCAAAAGTAATGAGTTCGATTTTTTTTTTTAATGCTGTAATCAGTATCAGTATCGGTTGAGGTGTTCAATGTATTACTCGGTCGATTTTCCAGCATCAATGACTCAAGTTGCAATCCTCTGCCGCTAGAGGGCTCCGAACTGTAGTGTGTAACATGGTAGTCTACAACAGAACTATGTCAGTGCGTGAGAAACAGCGTGCTGTAATCGAGTTTATAACCGCAGGACCTCCCTCTCCTTCAACAGGACGATGTCATACCATACACGAGCACTGCGACATACGCGGCTTGAGTTCACTGTCTGTCATCGATCATTTTCCGTACAATCCTGGGCCTGTGATGTGCCTTTTGCATTTCTTCCTTCTAAGTTGTTGTATTTTTTTATATGTATAAAAAAGGCAAAGAGAAACGGCGAAGCGGGAGCCCAGCGTACAGCTTGCGCCTACCGTCATGTATTTTTGATTTTCAAGTGGTAAAAAACATAAGATGTTTTTCCTGTTCCTCGATAAGAGGAAGGACTCGCCCTCTGTTAATGAACGAAGGTAGACGCACGTTATTTTAGAGCGAAATCGGCGGTAGCCATTTTGGTTGTGAGAACAAGTAAAAAGTCTGTATTTTTGATGTGAGTAGACGAAATAATGTAGTAGTATTTCAAATGGTTCAAATGGCTCTGAGCACTATGGAGCTTGACATCTGAGGTCATCAGTCTCCTAGAATTTAGAACTCCTTAAACCTAACCTAAGGACATCACACACATCCATGCCCGAGGCAGGATTCGAACCTGCGACCGTAGCGGTCGCGCGGTTCCAGTCTGAATCGCCTAGAACCGCTCGGCCCCTACAGTAGTATTTCAACAGTGTCAAATTTGACTTATTATTCCAAGTAGTAATGTACTATATAAAAATCCAAGAAGTCTACCTGTGTACTTCGGAGTTATTACGAAGATCCGATTACAAAAGGAATGATGGACACGGTCAAGATTTCGTAGGTGGATACTGTGATAGGACGTAATATTATTAATTGGTAAGCATAAATCTACAACAAGAGAGAGACTATTTCGTTCATGTGGAACTGATATGAAAAGATTCTGCACCCGTTTACAGGCATAGCTCAGATTATTGTGCTTGTACGACACGCCGAAAAATTCATTATTTCCGTAGATCTAAACAAATATTTATTATTTTTTGTTATAAGCCCCACTCAATTTTCTTCTGTTTCCAAAACTTAAAGAACGCCTTATGTGGCTCCATTCTGGTAGTTGTGAAGCGGTGCAAGCAGAGGTGAGGTATGGTGGCTCCGTCAACAACGTCAAACGTTCTACAGTGACAGATCGGTCTCACGGTGGGAGAAATGTGTTCGAGATCTGGGGGACCATGTCGAGAAATAAATATGCAGACATGAAGCATAAAGATGTAGGACGTTAGTAACGTTTGTTGTATTTAAAAAGCTTTGAGTTTCCACATTAAAAATTCGGGGCATTGCTTTTCAGCCCGCCTTCGTAGTTATATGAATAATTTAGGAGCGAAGGACATTAGAATATGAGTAATGTTAGCGGCTGTACACAGTTAAAGTGAATAAATTTTAGAAATTACACTAAAAGCGTACTTGTGATAAGTGTATTCAAGAAAGTCATTCGTAATAAAGTAAGCAACACGCTGTGGTGTCACAGCAGCAACTAATATTGACAACGATGGCATGACTAATGTTCCGTTACCTCAGAGAGCTTTGTGCGTTCTACGTAGCATCTAGCGCTCACCTTGTGAACGTGAAGTTAAATAAGAACAAAGAGTTCATCAGTCCGAACGTGATTTTGAACTCCGCATTCTCTACTAGAAAAGTTCTCACTTGAGATTTCATGCTCTTGCCTTGCTTCTTGTGTACCTTTTGAAATAGCTCACCGCCTCATTGTTTTTCGCGCTTTGAATTTCAGGTGAAGTTCGATCCACCATGCAACTTCAAATTTTTTACAGGTTCAAACCATCTGTTGTGAAAGAACAGATTCAAGGAAGAAAACACCAACAACCCTTCGGTAAGCACACCACAAATCTTCGGATTTGTGGACTTACACACAATGATTCACTAGTTTTGTACCATCTTGACACCAACTCCTCCCCCCCCCCCCCACCTCCATTTTATCTCTAACCCTAGTACATTCCTGCGATGTTTCTGTCGGCAACAACCTTCATGAAACTTTCATTCGGCTGTGAAATGAAATAAAGTACGGCACAGTTCATTTAGGGCCGGCCGCGGTGGTCTCGCGGTTCTAGGCGCGCAGTCCGGAACCGCGTGAGTGCTACGGTCGCAGGTTCGAATCCTGCCTCGGGCATGGATGTGTGTGATGTCCTTAGGTTAGTTAGGTTTAAGTAGTTCTAAGTTCTGGGGGACTGATTACCACAGCTGTTAAGTCCCATAGTGCTCAAAGCCATTTGAACCATTTTTGAGTTCATTTAGGTTTTATGAAGTTTGCTCGAAAAGCTCATAATGAGCACTCACGTAATTGCTGCAGTTATTCCAGCCTACCATCCACTGCATGATTACGTCACCAATTCTAACGTTCTACATCAGACCATCCATCAGAATCTTGTTACAACCGATGACTCAGTGCTTCATCGACATGGACAGCGTGTTATAACTCGATTAAGCTATACAGTTACCTACCAGTTATCCTGAGCTTAGGATCGATACAGTTTTTAATCGTTGCCAAGTTTTTTCTCCGTCGCTTATTCACTTTTATGGTACTGTGCTTGAGATATTTTCGTGTGTGTAATTACAGAACCATCTTTAAAGCTTTTGCAAATACAATGAAAGATTTTTTATACAGATAGTTTCATTGCTTCTCAAAATATTCCCTCATTAAAATTTATACTATTTTGCAACGTTCGAACCAATTTGGGGATTATTTTTTCCACTTTAATTTTGATCCCTAAACGACATGCCTTTCGGGAGGATACGGCATCTTTTGGAGGCGATGCGTATCCGTCTGACATAAGGGAACAAAAAGAATTCGTTGGTGAGAATAGAGTGAATACGTGCAGTGGTGGACGAAACATCAGATTAATGTCTCAAATAATCCATCGCCATAGGTGCCGTGTGGCAGCTGGCGTTGTCAATATGTGTAGTGTCAAAGAAACAAGCCTTCTTTGTCGTGAAAATAATTCGCGAAGCAATAACTTTCGTTGTTTCGGTTTATCTTGGCCCACCCACCCACACACGCACAGGGGGAAAAGCCGTAGAGCACTGCGTAATTTCCGGCACGTACGAGTATATCTGTAAATTGGGCAAGCAGTAAAGGAAATCAAAGAAACAATTGAACAAGGGATTAAAGTGTGGGAGAATAAATAAAAATCTTTGTCGATGGCATTGTAATTATGAAAGACTTGCAAGAGCAGTTGGGGCGGGGGGGGGGGGGGGGGGATGGACAGTATCTTGATAGGATATAAGATGATCATAAACAAAAGCAGAACGAGGTTAATGGAATGTAATCGAATTAAATCAGGTGATGCTGAGAGAATTAGATTAACAAATGAGACACTTAAAAGTTGTAATGAGTTTGGCTATTTGCGCAGCAGAGTAACTGCCAATGGGCGAAGTAGAGAGGATGTAAAGTGCGGACATGAAATAGCAAGCAAAGCGTTTCTGAAGAACAGAAATTTATTACCGCCGAATATAAATTTAAGTGTTAGGAAGTCTTCTCTGGAGGTGTTTGCCCGGATTGTAGCCTTGTACGACAGTGAAAAACGAGCTGTAAAGAGTTCAGACAAGAAGAGAAGTTTTTTTTGAAATGTGGTGGTACAGAAGAATACTGAAGACTAGTATAACCACTGACAAGTATAACCACTGAGGTGGTACTGAATGGAATTGGGGTGACAAGAAATTTGTAGCACAACTTGACTAAAAGAGAAGATCGGTTGATGGGTGACATTCTGAGACATCAAGCATCACGAATTTTGTATTGGAGGGAAGCGTGGAGGGTACAGATCGTTGAGGGAGACCAAGAGATGAATTCATCAGGTAGATTCAGAAGGATGCTGGTTGTAGTAGTTATTCGGAGATGGTGAGACTTGAACAGCATAGAGTAGCATAGAGAAGAGCTGCAACAAACCAGTTTTCGGACTGAAACAAAGACGACGACGACTTCTGTATCCAAGTTTTGTCTTCCATTTTGATGTTGTATACGGATTTTGAATTCTCTCTTTTGAATTTTTTGGGAATTTGACACGATCGTGGTTTGAGCTTAGGTCAAATTGTGCGGAACGCGTCGGGAGCAGACCTTTTCAGCAGCTGAATATTCCTGCAAAATACAGTGTACTGCAGTAATCGGTACGCTTAAGGATGTGTGTGTGTCTCACGGTAGATCTCAGTTGATCCTCTTCAGTCATGTCGCTGAAAGAGTGACTTTCACGAAATCGTCGCTGCCGGAAGGATGACCGATGACCACGACGAATATACCACAGTAGTTGTAGAAGGACTTTCCTTGAGGTGATTTATTACCAGAAGTTGAACGGAACTGTCCGAGGGACTGTAGCTGTTGTTGTTGTTGTTTTGGTCTTCAGTCCTGAGACTGGTTTGATGCAGCTCTCCATGCTATTCTATCCTGTGCAAGATTCTTCATCTCCCAGTACCTACTGCAACCTACATCCTTCTGAATCCGCTTAGTGTATTCATCTCTTGGTCTCCCCCTACGATTTTTACCCTCCACGCTGCCCTCCAATACTAAATTGGTGATCCCTTGATGCCTCAGAACATGTCCTACCAACCGATCCCTTCTTCTGGTCAAGTTGTGCCACAAACTTCTCTTCTCCCCAATCCTGTTCAATACTTCCTCATTAGTTATGTGATCTACCCATCTAATCTTCAGCATTCTTCTGTAGCACCACATTTCGAAAGCTTCTATTCTCTTCTTGTCCAAACTATTTACCGTCCATGTTTCACTTCCATACATGGCTACACTCCATACAAATACTTTCAGAAACGACTTCCTGACACTTAAATCTGTACTCGATGTTAGCAAATTTCTCTTCTTCAGAAACGCTTTCCTTGCCACTGCCAGTCTACATTTTATATCCTCTCTACTTCGACCATCATCAGTTATTTTGCTCCCCAAATAGCAAAACTACTTTACTACTTTAAGTGTCTCATTTCCTAATCTAATACCCTCAACATCACCCGACTTTAATTCGACTACATTCCATTATCCTCGTTTTGCTTTTGTTGATGTTCATCTTATATCCTTCCTTCAAGACACCATCCATTCCGTTCAACTGCTCTTCCAAGTCCTTTGCTGCCTCTGATGTCATCGGCGAACCTCAAAGTTTTTATTTCTTCTCCATGGATTTTAATACCTACTCCGAGTTTATCTTTTGTTTCCTTTACTGCTTGCTCAATATACAGATTGAATAACATCGGGGAGAGGCTACAACCCTGTCACACTCCCTTCCCAACCACTGCTTCTCTTTCATGCCCCTCGACTCATAACTGCCATCTGGTTTCTGTACAAATTGTAAATAGCCTTTCTCTCCCTGTATTTTACCCCTGCCACCTTCAGAATTTGAAAGAGAGTATTCCAGTCAACATTGTCAAAAGCTTTCTCTAAGTCTACAAATGCTAGAAATGTAGGTTTGCCTTTCCTTAATCTTTCTTCTAAGATAAGTCGTAAGGTCAGTATTGCCTCACCTGTTCCAACATTTCTACGGAATCCAAACTGATCATCCCCGAGGTCAGCTTCTACTAGTTTTTCCATTCGTCTGTAAAGAATTCGTGTTAGTATTTTGCAGCTGTGGCTTATTAAACTGATTGTTCGGTAATTTTCACATCTGTCAACACCTGCTTTCTTTGGGATTGGAATTATTATATTCTTCTTGAAGTCTGAGGGTATTTCGCCTGTTTCATACATCTTGCTCACCAGATGGTAGAGTTTTGTCAGGACTGGCTCTCCCAAGGCCGTCAGTAGTTCCAATGGAATGTTGTCTACTCCGGGGGCCTTGTTTAGACTCAGGTCTTTCAGTGCTCTGTCAAACTCTTCACGCAGTATCGTATCTCCCATTTCATCTTCATCTACATCCTCTTCCATTTCCATAATATTGTCCTCAAGTACATCACTCTTGTATAGAGCCTCTATATACTCCTTCCACCTTTCTGCTTTCCCTTCTTTGCTTAGAACTGGGTTTCCATCAAAGCTCTTGATGTTCATACAAGTGGTTCTCTTATCTCCAAAGGTCTTTTTAATTTTCCTGTAGGCAGTATCTATCTTACCCCTAGTGAGATAAGCCTCTACATCCTTACATTTGTCCTCTAGCCATCCCTGCTTAGCCATTTTGCACTTCCTGTCGATCTCATTTTTGAGACGTCTGTATTCCTTTTTGCTTGCTTCATTTACTGCATTTTTATATTTTCTCCTTTCATCAATTAAGTTCAATATTTCTTCTGTTACCCAAGGATTTCTATTAGCCCTCGTCTTTTTACCTACTTGATCCTCTGCTGCCTTCACTACTTCATCCCTCAAAGCTACCCATTCTTCTTCTTCTGCATTTCTTTCCCCCGTTCCTGTCAATTGTTCCCTTATGCTCTCCCTGAAACTGTACAACCTCTGGTTCTTTCAGTTTATCCAGGTCCCATCTCCTTAAATTCCCACCTTTTTGCAGTTTCTTCAGTTTTAATCTACAGGTCATAACCAATAGATTGTGGTCAGAGTCCACATCTGCCCCTGAAAATGTCTTACAATTTAAAACCTGGTTCCTAAATCTCTGTCTTACCATTATATAATCTATCTGATACCTTTTAGTATCTCCAGGGTTCTTCCATGTATACAACCTTCTATCATGATTCTTAAAGCAAGTGTTAGCTATGATTAAGTTGTGCTCTGTGCAAAATTCTACCAGGCGGCTTCCTCTTTCATTTCTTAGCCCCAATCCATATTCACCTACTACGTTTCCTTCTCTCCCTTTTCCTACACTCGAATTCCAGTCACCCATCACTATTAAATTTGCGTCTCCCTTCACTATCTGAATAATTTCTTTTATTTCATCATACATTTCTTCAATTTCTTCATCATCTGCAGAGCTAGTTGGCATATAAACTTGTACTACTGTAGTAGTTGTGGGCTTCGTATCTATCTTGGCCACAATAATGCGTTCACTATGCTGTTTGTAGTAGCTTACCCGCATTCCTATTTTCCTATTCATTATTAAACCTACTCCTGCATTACCCCTATTTGACTTTGTGTTTATAACCCTGTAGTCACCTGACCAGAAGTCTTGTTCCTCCTGCCACCGAACTTCACTAATTCCCACTATATCTAACTTTAACCTATCCGTTTCCCTTTTTGAATTTTCTAACCTACCTGCCCGATTAAGGGATCTGACATTCCACGCTCCGATCCGTAGAACGCCAGTTTTCTTTCTCCTGATAACGACACCCTCTTGAGTAGTCCCCGCCCGGAGATCCGAATGGGGGGGGGGGGGGACTATTTTACCTCCGGAATATTTTACCCAAGAGGACGCCATCATCATTTAATCATACAGTAAAGCTGGATGCCCTCGGGAAAAATTACGGCCGTAGTTTCCCCTTGCTTTCAGCCGTTCGCAGTACCAGCACAGCAATGCCGTTTTGGTTATTGTTACAAGGCCAGATCAGTCAATCATCCAGACTGTTGCCCTTGCAACTACTGAAAAGGCTACTGCCCCTCTTCAGGAACCACACGTTTGTCTGGCCTCTCAGCAGATACCCCTCCGTTGTGGTTGTACCTACGGTGCGGCTATCTGTAACGCTGAGGCACGCAAGCCTCCCCACCAACGGCAAGGTCCATGGTTCATGGGGGGAGGGGGGGGACTATAGCTATAGTAAACATTTACAAAAAACGTAAAAGAAGTGTCCAACCGAAACTATCACGCAAAATTTGCTTTTTTCTCCTCCTCTTATAGGCGTTCAACGACTCGTGTGTATTCTAATCTACATCTTCACTCTGCAAACCACTGTGAGTGCTCTCCTACGCAGAATGATTACATTTTCCTAGTATCCTACAGTTGCAACTAATCTGCCACTTGCTTTACCTACCATTCACCTTTTGTGTTCGTTCCATTTCATACCCCTACAATTGTTACATTCATGTAGTTATAGTAGGTTCAATCAAATATAAACGGGATTTTATTTTTTAAAAATTCATTCACTGAAAAACGAAAAGCATGTAGTTTATTTTTCCACATAGTTTGCTATTTTAGAAATACATTTTTCCCAGCGCGAAAGAAGGTTTTTTTATCGCAGCATCGTAGAATGAAGCTGGTTGCGCCAGGAATTCCTGCACTTCCTCGTCATCTTCAAATCGGTGCCCTCACAGAAATTCTTTCAGCGATCCAAACAAGTGGAAATCGCAGAACGATGAGTCCGGGCTATAAAGGCGGATGATCACGTTGAGTCGATGTAGTGGGGGACCTGGAATTGTCGTGGAGGAGGGTGACCTGTCGAATCGGTTGGTCTCGTCTATTGCGGTAATAGACATCACTCAACTCCTTCAACAGGTCGCAGCTCTACACAGCATTGACCGTGAGTTGCTATAAAAAAAAAATAAAAAAACAGTGAGCAAAATGCCTCGCAGGTCGAAAAAAAAAGCTTAAAAGAATTTTGTCAACTGACTGCCAAGTCTTGGCTTTCACTAGGGCTCCCTTCCCTTCCGCCCGCCACTCCTTTCTAGCTTATTTGGATTCGGGAGTGTAGTAGTACACCACGTTTCGTAACAGATGACGATCCAACTAGATGACGATCCTACTGAAAAATGCGTCACCTTCCTGTCAGCCTCTGACAGACCTCCAAACGACTCAACTTTTGATTTTCGGTCAAAGAGTGAGGGATCTAACTGGAACACACTTTACAGAACTGTAGGTCATTTGTAATGATCGCTTGAGAACTCCCATGACTTATTCCGACCTGTTCGGCAGTTTTGTTACACTCGCCCGTCGATCCGGTTCAAATATGTCTCGAACCGTGCGAATGTTTTCGTCTGTAATGCTGGTCCGAGGACGGCGACCGTGTCGCTGGTTGTCTACATGTTCTCATCCTTTGAATTCTTTGTGCCAGGCAGACGCACGCGTCCTTGACAGTGCTTGATCACCGAACTGTGCAGTCAATCTCTGGAAAACTTCCGTCGCATGAACTCCTTCATCAGGAAAATTTTGATAATTAAGCGTTGCGCAGTGGAGGGGTGCACCTGTTGCTCCGGCATAGTGAGCGCTACTGACGAAGCTATTGGAAGTATGTAACGGCCGGGTCTCCACACTCAAGCGCGGGTACGGTCCTGCCAGCCGTTGATCCTCCGGAACAAAAATCCCTTTTATATTTGGTTCACCCTCATATAAGTTGTCCGATTCCAATCGTGACTCATTGAGACTGAAGTAAGCGGTTATTAAGTTTTTTTATTAAGTTGTGAAGTGCAACATTTTACTACATTTATTAATGGTTAAAGCAAGTTGCACAACCTTGAAATCTTACTAGGAACTGACTGAAAATTAGTGCATTTTAGGTAATTGCTTTGTCTGCGTAAAGTCTGAGGTTACTATTAATGTTGTATTGTAATCTCCCAACAGTTAAAAATAGTTGAAACATTCACATTTTTGTGTAACCTCCCCACAGACAAATTCCGTAACCTACCAATAATACAATGTGACTAACCTCCTAATAAAAAATGTAACTCATGTATAACCTTTCAATAATTAACTGACTGTGAATCTAAACTGGTAAATTTGGACGTCAGCAGTGCTGCGCCATGGCGCTGAAACATCATTCTGAATAAATTGAAAATTCTTACCTCAATGAAGTCGCCGGATAACTCTCAAATATCTGCTCCTATAAGAAATTTTTCTGGCGCAGGCCAGTGCAATGCTGGCCGCTAGATTTGTCATGTATAAAAGGGAACGACTGATTTTTCTTTACGATAATGGGGATTGTCAAAAAGTTAATTTTATAAAAAGGATTATTATTAAAAGAGTTTTTGAAACAGTTACATGGGACTTGATATAACAATAGTACAAATTTTGTGGTAACTGGATATGCGCGCGGCTGCTTTTACCTTATATTACGTCACTCAGGCACCGCCATCGGTCCCCACGACCGGCCCAGGCCCAGCCAACTCCATACACACGACTGGTAGCTACTACTTACTCCTACTGACACTGCTCTTACTACGGCCAACACTACTCTCTGGTCTGCGATTCTATTATAGCTTACATATCACAGGCAGCGCGTGAGCAATCCATCGAAATTACATCTGCTCGAGTGCGCTAGCAATAAATTCCTTATTCATGGACCTCTTACAGTATGCAAGGTCATTAATACACTACGTTCAAAAGTATTGAGACATCTCTCTATATTTTGGAATTGACCACTAGTTGCAACAAAACGCCCACACGCCAGGATAAAAGGAGACGGGGGCTTATTGTACTGTCAGAAGAAAAGCAAGAACAGCAGAGTGGTCCGCTCAGTAGAGCTCAGTGAATTCGAACGTGGGCTAGTCACTGGATGTAAAGTTGTTAACAAATCCAGCAGAGCCATTCCAGTCCTAAAACCGCCCGAGTCGGCTGTTGGTGATGTGATTGTGAAGTAGAGGGAACTACCACAGCTAAACTAAGATCAGGTAGATGTGTTGCAGCGACGGGCGGGGACCGTTGAGCATTGCAGAGAGTGACTGTAGAAAAATCTCATGAAATCAGCGGGAGGAAGCGCTCGTAAGTTTCGACGTGCAAACAGTAGTCCAGCTAGGACAGTGACTCTGGGTAGGGAGTTACGAAGAATGGGTCACAGTTGTCGAGCAGCTCCTCATTCTGTCATCAGTGCTCAGCTATGCTCGATGTGGTGTGGAGAGTGACGAATCACGCTGTAGCCTTTTGCAAAGCGATGGAAAGGTTTGGGTTTGACGAAGTCCTGTAGGACGTTAACTGTGAATTACGAAGGACGTGGTGTTACGGTATGGAGATGTTTTTGTGGTTAGGATGTGGTCCTGTTTATTGCGTTTGTGAAAGCTCTAAATGAGAAAGGGTGTGAACACGTTTCAGTTCGGAGACGACGTTTGTTTGGATCATCATGACAGTGCACCCTGTCATAAAGCGGCATCTGTGAGGCAATACTTCGACGCGACAAATAACATTCCTAAAATGGACTGCGTCGTCCATAGTCCGGACGTGAACCTAATGCGACACCTTTAGGATGAGTTAGAATGTCGGCCTCGCTCCACTTCCGATATCGCTACCTTCTGTGGTTTCGACTCTTGAGCAATAATGGGCCACCATTCGTCCACAGGTATTGGCACTTCATGTGATGTGTTCCCAGCAGAATTCAAGCCGTCGTAAATCGAAATGTGGACACACTGCATGTTAAAGTCCAGTAATAGGTGTCAGGATACTTCCGACCATATAGTGAGTACGCCACAGACAGCCTGGGTCTTAACACACTTCCCTGGAACACGTCTCAAAGTTATATCTATTTCAGTCAGTGACTCTCCGTACAAAACAAGGTGCTGCGCCCTTCCTACAGAGGAATTCTCAGTCCAGCCACAATTTCGCTTGACTTCCGCTGCCGATCGTATTTTCGATGATAAGCGGAGGTATGGTACTGAGTCAAGAAATATTGTGTATGTGATTGCTTTGGTCCATGGCATTCAGGATGCCGATGTTGCCTCTAAATTTATTCTAAAGTTACGTACACATCTTCGATCTGGTTGTCACTCGGTGTTTCCTTATCGCTTGGAGTCGAACAAAGATTTTAACTTCAGTAATACATTCGCCTAACTGCGAGCCCGGCTCGCCTGCATTTTTATGATAGCCATCATTGCGTCTCGCAGAGCAGTCTCTTCTCTGATCCATGTGTTCGCCTTCTTGTCTAGTAGTAGTTCCCATATGTATCTCTCCTCTGTGTACTGAGATATTCTCGTTTTTTTTTCGTATAAGGAATCCATGCCACACTACCGTGGTCGAAACAAATAATTAACACTTCAGGATATTTTTACTCGCCAATTCATTAGTTGTCTTGTCCATTCAGCCGTTGTCTTCAACTGCCGAAGATACAAGAACCCATCAACATCTTTTTTATGACTTCGTTGGTAGTTTGTATTATTTTATTGAAAATGTGTTCATTTTATATCGTTGTATTGTTGTTATAACTGATTTTCAGGACAGTTTTCTGAGTTGCACTTTCAATTCCTTGCGTTAATTATTCATCTGCATTTAATTATACTAACTAGTTTGACTGATCTCCACTTTCCTCGAGAACGGTTGGTAAAGGTTTTGATGAAACTGAGTCTAAAGCCTTCTTAAGATATATTAATTCCAAGCATAGCGGCAGTTCGTAATGACTGTTCCGCTCCAAAATTTGGTTTGCGCGGTGCCCGTAGTAAATTCTGTTGTCAGCGCGCGCTATATATATATATATATATATATATATATATATATATATATATATATATATATATATGTGTGTGTGTGTGTGTGTGTGTGTGTGTGTGTGTGTGTGTGTTTTATTCTCTGTAAATGTGCTGGTGCAGATGTAACACGCACCATAAATTAAAAAGGAAATTAAATCTCTTTCCCACCCGGTTGTTGCCTCCAGGTCTTCCAGAAAGAATTAAGACTTAGTTAAAAGCACTTGCTTAACGTTAACTGTTCCTATAAAAGGTGGTATGCCATTTAATGGCAAGTAATGCAAAAGTACAAGTATTAACAAAAAAAAATGAAAACTCAATTGTTCGAAAATATTACCAGTGCTGCTAGCAATTTTTACTTAAATATAGAAGGGAGAGCATTTGATGATACGTAAACTTGTTGGTAGTATAATTTCATCTTACACCGCCGGTTCGCGCTTCAGACTTTACTGAACTAGGGCGCCTACGTAGGCGCTTTGTCGATAACTGTTTGCCGTCGCCATTTAAACTAGTTTTCCTGCCAGGTGTAATTGGAAAGATACCAACTGACTCGACACGGGAAAGGATGGGCGCGCACTTGTCACTTTGTGGATATGTAAATGTTCGCAGCTGTGAGCTCTTTTCCCCGCCACTAACCGAACTAGCGGCACCTAACAGCAAAATTTTAACGATTCTAACCGTTTTCTCGTTATCTATTACTAAACGGTTGAAATGTCACCCTTCCCAATTGCACGTTGCCTAACCAGAGGCATCCAGGGACAAGAAAAATTTGATTTTGGGTATTTCATATAATTATTGACTGAGTATAAAAGTTTCATATGCTGTCGTAATCAGCTGTGTAGGAAGTGTAATTTTACGTTAAACGTTTAACACAGCAAGTCAAGTGTTGCAGTTAGAAACAGCGTATATATCTTGACGCAGCGGAACTCAACGGAACACAAATTACCCAGACTGTGCTCATCCAGGGTTCGAATCTTTTAAGAATTGGAACTGGGGGATTAGTGTTCAAAAATATTCCCCTTTCTTTGCATTTCTGTGAAAATTGGAGCGTGCCGCGGGAAATACTTCAAGAATAAATTATTTTTTAAATTTTTATGTTGAATTAAGATTCACCGAGTGTGTGGTTCATTCTGAAAATATGCTGAAATAAATCGAAGGACCATGTAAATAATTGACCCTATGTAACAAACTAGATCGGGAGGAGAAGCACTGTTGTGTGTACTTTCAAAGTACTAGGTGAAGTAAGACAGCTTTCACATGCTGTCTGCCAGTTTCGAAGCCTGCTGTCACGGTTGGATGGTTCGCTAGTCCTATCTAATGTTTGTATCTGAGTTGAGTGCGGTGTACGTCTCAGCATGCAGACGCAGTACCGGAGACAAATTGCGCGCCCAGCGCTCCCACGAGACACGCAGCTGGGCCGTGACTTATCAGTGCCTCTACGCACCCGCGCCATGCCGACCTCCTGTAAACACGGAACGGCGATCACTCAATGTCGGCCACGGTGTGTGTGTGCGTACGTGTCGTATGCCAGACTCCCTGGCAGCCAGTGCTAGCGCCGAGTACAGCATGTTTCAAGGTCAGATTATAAATTATGTTGGTAAACAAAATATACACGACAAAAATATCAAATTAGACACGATTCAGGGATAGTCTTCCGCTTGATATCGTGCACGGAAAAGAATTTCTGTAAACTTGCTACAACCAGTGGCGCAAAAGGCACTTTTTTTGGCGAGGCTCATGCTTGTTTAGCCGCATTCTGTTGGTAGATCGTAACTGACACGAAGTTGCTTCATCCTAAAAACCTAAGAGGTGCAAACTTTTATTTTCCGAATCTCACAAAATAGCAGCATGAGTCATCGGTGGGCACTGTACTCAGGGAGCAATGCATTATCCGTGTGGCTCCAAATGTAAACGTTGCGGAAGGACGCTTTATACTGTTGTCTTGAGAAATCAGAATTAATTATTTCCCCCCTATAGTGGTCTTTGAGCAAATTGGTAATGTGTTCGTTTGACAATGCGTTTTAGCTCGAAAGGCAACACAAATTTGTTCGACAACGACTTGGCATGTTAGCGGACGTACATTGCTGATGGCGATAGAACTGCAGTCCTATGCAACAAAGCAGACCAAAAACGAGGAGGCACATTATAGAGCTGTCAGCGGAACTGGTAATTCATTTGATATAAAAAGTTGTTATAACTTACTGAAGGCAATTCCATAAATTCTCTATAGCTATATTAACAGACGCACTGTCACGAAACACATATACAGAAAAACTCAAGTTTTGTACTGTTGCAGCCGCTCTTCAGATCTCTGCCGCGAGAGTGCAGCAGTGAGCATTAAGGCAACATGCCGATAGATGCCGACAAAGCGTATGTTGTGCGTGAAATGCATTCACATCAGTCTGTCATATCATTGAAAAGACACTTCACTGTGAAGTTCAGCAAAGCAAGTTCTTCATCTGTCATCTCCACTCGGCGATGGTGTGCGCAGTTCAAAGCTTCAGGATGCCTCTGCTTGGGGAAATCAACTGACAGACCTGCAGTGAGTGAAGAAACGGTTGACCGTGTGCAGGCGAGTTTCGCACGCAGTCCACAGAAGTCGACGAACAGAGCAAGCAGAGGGCTGAACATACCACAACCGACCGCCCGGAGGATCTGAAGGAAACTACTCAAGCCGAAGCCTTGCAATTACTACCAGTCCTGGCTCTCATTGACAAAATTACACACTTTGAATTTCCTGCACAATTGCAACATGTTGTGGAAGAGGGTGAGTTTTGTGAGAAAATCATCTTCATTGAAAAAGCGACATTTTTTGTGAATTGAATAGTGAACAGCCACAATATGCGAATCTGGGGGACAGAGAATCTCCACGCTGTCGCGAAGCACATACGAGGTGCACCAAAAGTTAGTGTGTTCTGTACAAGTCCCGTTTTCTTCTGTGATTAGACCGTTGTAGGACGCTTGTATCTGGACATACTGGAAAATTGGTTCATGCCACAAATGAAGACCTACAGTGTGGACATCATCTACAAGCAGGATGGTTTTCCACCCCGCTTACATCACGATGTTAGTGAATTCTTAAATAGGAAATTGAGAAACTGATGGATCGGTCGTAGTGGGTTTGACGATCAGCAGTTCATGTCAGGGCCTCCACGCTTTCCCAATCCAACCCTTTGCGGCGCCAAAGATTCAGTATTTACACCTGCTCCATCAACAAACCTGCCAGAACTGCGTGTTTACAACAGTACTTTTGAACAAACTTATAAGGAGGACTTGATTGTGGACTTAATATATGCAAAATCATTAGGGGGCGGAACATATGGAGCACTTTCAATATAAAAAACTCTTTGGTTTTTATATGTGTGCAGAGCCCTGTGACAATATGTCGAACAGTTAGTTACAGCAAATCTGTGAAATAGTTTCAATAATTTATAATTACCATGTATTGTAATGTTTCGTGAAATGCAGCACACGACGATATGTCTTTTGGGATCACCATGGCAATGAAGCAATGCAAGAGACTTAACCTAGCGGCAGCTCTGCCATGCGGAATTTGTTCGAACTTCTGAGTATTAAAAAATACACTATCCAATGACTCTCAAGTGTGTATTTTGAAGAAGGAAAATTAGTGGAATCCTGTTTTCATGGCGTTCCGCTGTCTATTGATTGTTATGACTTGTTACTCACTGGAATACCAAGTATTTAATTTTACTATGCTTATTTTTTGTTTTTGAGTTCTGAGTTAAAAGAATCAGCTCAGCATTCAAGACAAGCATATCAAGTCAAATGATCAAAATGTTCAATGCTGGGGAGAAGACAAGCGTTCCTCTTAAAATATGGCGTACCATTAGTATATTGTGAAAAGAAACTTCCGCTGTATTTCTTTGACTGTAGTATTACGCAGTTCAGGGAAGAATCCAGGTGAACATACTGGTAACGATGCACACATGAAAATAGGTTTAAGGGTTTTGAGGAGGAAATGACAGCACTCGTTCATTCTCTGTGAAACCAATGTACACACGGCAGGTCATTTCGTCGTGACACATTCAAAACCATTTAATCAATCTTGGCAAAAAGGTTCTTGGAAATGTAATACACAGCTCGGGTGGAAAATTATGACCAACACAACTTACAATTATGGATATGAACTCATAATTAGAACCCTCCTAGTACAACCGGGGTCGATATGACCCCTTAAGCACAATGTAAAAATATGTACACCTTGTCTTCTCCCTCCGAAACAATTGTATCGAACGATTTTTTGTTCCATTTCATATTTGCAACACACTGAAATTTATTCATGTGATTTTTGGCTTTTCCACTGAGTGCCACTGAGCCCAACCCAACCACAATTTAAGCTGTTCGTTTCTTGAATGTAACATTAGTGAAAATAGAATGATGACTTTTTATGTTAGTTCATGTCAATAAAAGCCGTGTGAATTACTACGCGTCTGTATGACCCCAGTGGTACAAAAAAATTGTGGTAGGAGGAAGGTCGAAGGGACTGTGTTTCAAAGCAGCTCTAGCAACATTATATAGATTTTAATTGGTTTCTCGGAATAACTTACGGTGAGTGCTAGAAGTTTCGGACACAGCCTTTTGCCTTTTACATCCTTACCGAGACTGAATTTACGCTGGAACATACGGGTGGCGGTGTCCAAGATCCCAGAACTTTAGGAAAGTCCCGCCATCAGTGATGGAAATAGTTGCCATTACTTCCGTTGAGGACACTCCCTTCAGCGCTGTTCTCTTTTTATCGAGAACAGCTTTTCGTCTTAATGCAACAGATCAAACGTAAATGCAAAACTTTTGAAATGTGTAATATTAATGGACTTTTCGTAGCATCCCGTTTATAGGAGAAATACGCACAGATTTAGTATTGTTCCAGCTGTATTGGTTTATCGCATACGGATTTTTCGGCTGTTTGTCGTTAGGTAACAGGTAGGGAGTGTGCACACCAGGCTGGGTAGGCCGTCCCCAGGAGGTCCGCAGTACATCTTCGTATTTCTCCCGAAACCGTTCCAGCTTCCCATCAGAGGTGCGATGTCCGTGCCGCGGTCGATAACTGTGGACACTTGTGTGTTTTAATCCCTTCTTCATCTACCAGGCGAGGCGGCGCATGTGTGAAGTACTGAGCTCGTATTCGGGAGGACAGCAGTTGAAATCCCCGTCGTGCCATCCAGATTTAGGTTTTCCGTGGTTTCACTGAAAGGCAAATGTCCGGCGATTTGCTTCGTCATCCTTACCCAACACGATCCTGTACTCGGCCTATAATGACATCGTCGTCGATGGTACATTAAACCTTAATCTTCCTTTCTTTAATATTATACTTTCTTTCTCGGTTAAAGATTATAGGTAAGTGTTGGATGTAAGAGCTGGTTTGTTGTTTGTTTTGGTTTTTGGGGAAGGGTACCAAACAGCGAGGTCATCGGTCCCATCGGATTAGGGAAGGATGGGAAAGGAAGTCGCCTTTGCCCTTTCAAAGGAACCATCCCGGTATATGCCTGAAGCGATTTAGGGAGATGACAAAAAACCGAAATCAGAGTTTGAACAGTCTCTTCCCAAATGCGAGTCTAGTGTGCTAACCACTGCGCCAGTTATTGTGAGACGAGGATGTTGGCGCGTGAGAGAAGAATCATGGTGGACCGCATGAAACCAAGCAGAAGCGAGATTTTGGCGAGGGGGAGGCTACGCAGGTATGTTATGATCACCTACTTCGGGAACGGAAAAGAGAAGCGGTTCTCTGGAGAACAGTACCTATTCCCGTTCCGTACTGCTAATTTTATCTTTCAATTCCATTTCGTACAACGACATCGTATAGCTCTCGTTATTTAAACAATACGGCAGTTTCTATGAGATTAAGATTAATAGTGTTTTCAGATAGGCCGTCTTTTTATTTTGGTTTATGATGCATTATCAAAAATTCATCCACGTTTTTGAGAGCCACTATTCAGCTTAAAACATCAATGTAGGCCTGTGCTGTGATAGTGCCACGCAAAACAACAAAGGGTGCAAGCCCCCTCCATGGAAAACACGACGACACCGTAACACCACCGCCTCCGAATTTTGCGGTAAGCGCTACACACGCTGGCAGATGACGTTCACCGGGCATTCGCCATACCCACACCCTGCCATCGAATCGCCACATTGTTTACCGTGATTCGTCACTCCACACTACGGTTTCCGGTGTTCAATCGTCCAATGTCTACGCTCGTTAAACCACGCGAGGCAGCGTTTGGCATTTACCGGCGTGATGTGTGGCTTATGAACAGCCGCTCGACCATGAAATCCAAGTTTTCTCACCTCCCGCCTAACAGTCGTAGTACGTGCAGTGGATCCTGGTGCTGGTCAGAAATCCTGTGTTATTGTCTGGATAGATGTCTACCTATTACACATTACGACCCTCTTCAACTGTCAGCGGTCTCTGTCAGTCAACAGACGAGGTCGGCCCATACGCTTTTGTGCTGTACGCATCCCTTCACGTTTCCACTTCACTGTCACATCGTAAACAGTGGACCTAGGGATGCTTAGAAGTGTGGAAATCTCGTGTACAGACGTTTGACACAAGTGACACTCAATAACGTTCGAAATCCGTGAGTTCCGCAGAGTGCCGCATTCTGCTCTCTCACGATGTCTAATGACTACTGAGGTCGCTGATATGGAATACCTGGCACCTAATATGAAAAACGTATGTTTTTTGGGGGTGTCCGGATATTTTTCATCACATAGTGTAGCTTAACATCGACGTGATTCACGCCGGAAAACTAGTTCCGTTGGACTAGGCCGAGAGAAAGAGTGAGTTGTTGTATTTGAGGATAAATTATGCTGACGTTCGCCTAAAGTGATTTACGGAACACAAAGAACACATGGTGAATCGGACTGGCCGGCCGAGTATTTGAACCCCGATCTTTCTCGCTATGCATGAATTCGAGCTTGCGTGTTGGAACACACACACACACACACACACACACACACACACACACACACAGAGAGAGAGAGAGAACTACTGTGTTTTATTTTAAACCTGCTGTCTATCGCATTTTGTGACAGTAATAATTAGGCACAGTCGCGAGACCGTGTCTTGCACCGCTCCGCTGTGGCACGCACTTGCGAAATTCGCAACAGACACGCCGATGGGGTTGTAGGAGACGGCGTCGCCATTCCCTTTCGTCGGCTGTTGTGGCTGCCTCCAGTTCCCTCCCCCTCCCCCTCCGTTTTCTCTCTCTCTTTCTCTCTCACTCTCCCTCTCTCCCTCCCTCGCCGCTTCCCTCACTCCCTCACCCTTTCCGCTCAGCCCTCTCCCGCCATTATTGATTGTGGTACTGCTGTTGGCGCGTACGCCGAGGGTGCAACGCCTGACGCTGTAGCACGCGGAACGGAAGACCGCGTCTTGCAGAACAAAGGATACACACACCTACCTGTTGGCTGTCAGCGCGATGCTCGACATCATTTCATTCCCTCTCTAAAAAGCTGCGTTCACAATGGCACCGACAACGACCGCCATACGCCGTCGGCAGAGGTCGACCGATAACATTGGCCGACCGCTCACAGTGCGTTCGATCTCCTTTGTCAATTTGTGGCGGTATCAAGGTAGTCAGGTTACCTTAGATTGGAATCTATTCTATCAAGGAGTTTAGTCTATTTTAACCTCCCAGTGCGGGATGGATGCCCCGACGCCTCTGTGCTTGGAGACGAGTGCTGCATTGCGGCTGTTGCTATTAAAATGTCTCGAAAAGAAAGTGGCGAGTTCTATACAATCATTCCTCAGTTATTCGAATAACCAGAGAAGTTTTGCGAATGTATGAGATGAAAATGAAAAAGTTGTATTACAAACACACTGCCGCAGAGCTTCAAAGAAATTCAGCAAAACGTTAATCTTGAATGACTGTCATTTAGAGTATTTGAGAGAGGCAAATTTTGTAATAAGATGATCTGATCGCTTAAAGCACGGAAGTGCAAACACATACACCACATTTGTAAACCATATCCTACCCTACTGGGATAAAAACACATGAAGCAGCAGCGCCGCGCGGGATTAGCCGAGAGGTCCAGGCGCTGTAGTCATGGATTGTGCGGCTGGTCCCGGCGGAGGTTCGAGTCCTCCCTCGGGCATGGGTGTGTGTTTTTGTCCTTAGGGTAATTCAGATTAAGTAGTGTGTAAGCTTAGGGACTGATGACCTTAGCAGTTAAGTCCCATAAGATTTCACACACATTTGAAGCAGCAGCAGTAATTTGTAGGTAGCTAATGGCCACCTACCACAACAGAAAGAAGATCCACTACAGAAACTTAAACATAAGATACGCCACCATTCTCACTTGAACAAATTATTTTTTGAGGTTATAATTCATGCTTAAAATTTCCGGCAAAGTTTTTGCCCTACGAAGGAGTTATCTGAATGTTAGTCTCTTTGTGATTTTTCGCAAGTCACTAGAATTTTTTACGCTTCCGACATTGTTTGAATTATTCAACTCAACCCTTTGCATTCTGTCTGTGAAATATGATTCAAACTGTCTGTGTGTAAAGTCACCAGTTCAATACAATTTGAATTTTTCTAATAAAATAACACGAGCTATACAAACGTCTTTGAATGATTAGAAAAAATACCAACTGGCGATATTTTATTGTTTAAGGCGGTACCATTTGGTGGGATGTATAAGTAGCATTCTTTGTCGAGCAGCTATCCAAACTTTGATATGCTAAGTAAGCTGTTTCCACTTAAGTGAGAGATTACACTTCAGCACATCACTTTTTCGAATATTTTGGAAAAAGATGCTCATACGGAAATTGGACGATTATTTTTTAAATCATTCTTGTCATTCTTAACAATTGCATATTTCAATCTCTGGAAAAATTCCATTTGCCGGTGATGCATTGCGTATATTATTTAGGACACTATCTAGTAAGTTGGAATAACTTTTCAGAATTCTGTTAGAAATTCTATCAACACCACATGAGCTGTTTTACTATGGCATAGACATGATCTGCTCAATCGTTGGCAGTAATGCGACCTTGCAGGGTAACCCTGGGGTTCGTGGGATGCCATGATATGGCTGTCCAAATCGTTATGAGCCCCGTCATGTGTCAATCTTGGGACGAAAACTGGGCCTGAATTTGAAAACAGTGTGAAACAAGACGTATCCAACCAAATGTCTTTCTTCCACTGCTCCATAGTCCAGGTTTCTGGCTTCATATCCACGTTTTCCTGTTAGGGACATTTGCATCACTGGTGAGTGTTCTTGGAATTCCAGTTCACCCTGCAATTCGCTGCTTATGGAGTTCCCTTCAGTTGTTTCAGCACTGGTAGGATTCAGGAGTGCGAAATCCAGTTGTCCAGTGGCTTTTGCAGCTGTTGTCCTCTTATTTCCTGTCACTATCCTCTTCAGTGACCAACTGTCACAATCACTCAGCACCCACTTTCGTCTGCATTGTGACTTAGCAGGCGATTTTTTATTACTTTCCCTGTATGCCGTTATGCAAGCACTCACCATACAAGCACCAACAATTTGCCTGCATTCAAATTCACTTAGGTCCAACATGAAGCACTCACAACCATGCAGAACGTTGTTCTGATCACAACTGATACTTGCAGGGTATTGGGGTCATCCCACAGGTGTCATTCATGATGAAAGACAACAGAGCTAGCATCTGAATTTTTCAAACATGCATTTCTCGCAATGTTTCTACGTTTTTGTTCAACCCCTGTACCTCATTCACGTGCATTCGGCGTCTTTTGCCATTAAAAACACTGAGATGCAGCACTCATCGCCAAGCAAAGAGCTGTCATGGTGACCATCCTGCGCAAGGAGATTAGATTAGATACTAATTTCCCTGATAGAATAGATCCTAACCTATCCTCCATCCTGTCAAAAACTGAACCTATTTCGGTCCAAGCAGTTTGTGATTTTGGGAGTATGTGTCTTGAAGAGATGCCGCACGTTATTTCCAGTCTGCGAAAGGTTGCCAGTCAGTTGACAAAGTAGTCAAATTCGTGACTGCCGGAGAGTCCACCTCTCCATTCTCTCCCCCCAATTATGTCTCAAAATATGTGGTTTCTGGCCAATCTGTGTAATGGAAACATTGCAAAATCCATCAAAGTGCACCTCAAGAAGTGGCAGTAAAACTCCTCTTAAATAATGGGCTTTATCAAGCAAATGCCATTAGGAGGCGAAGAGCTTATTTGCAACTGGAAATTTCATGTCCTTGTTTCATGAAATCGCTTGTAGAACTCTCTGTAGGTGCTGACACGTGTGGACGTAGTGCACTCTAGTGAAACATTTACGTTCTTTTCTACAGTGGAGAGAACTGCCAATGCCAGAAACAACAGTATCTTTAAAAATAGCATGACAGTACTATTAGAAGTTAATTAATGATGACTCAGTACCTAGTAAAGAGGTGTGGAGACAGGAATTCGAGAGTGAACTTTCAGTGTCCCTGTACAAGTGGAAGCTATTACAATTTCCTTAAGTTCAATTTGTTGATAGTATCAGAAACTCATAGAGCCGTTCTCTGTAGACATCACACCCCTAAACCTCTGCTATGTCAAACTAATCATAATTTTAAGGAGCTTCTTAAGAATCTCTACTATCCATTTGAAGAACATCATTCAGTATCAGCAGTTCTTAAGAAATTGACTGTTACAATCCAATTCCACTAGGAAAATATTCGAAGTGCTTTCTGCTATTCATGCCTGCAATACATTACTGGAAAACGTATTTTAATATATCTTTGGGGAAAAGTCCATTCCAGAGCCTTCAACTATGAACCTGCACATTGTGTGTGTGTGTGTGTGTGTGTGTGTGTGTGTGTGTGTGTGTGTGTGTGTGTGTGTTGTAGTGATTAAAATTATACACTCATAGGTGGTGATGATAACAGGTATTCAAAATCACCTCTGTAACGAAGCTAAGACCTTTTCCTTTCCACCTTCGTCGACCTGTTTCATTACTCCGACTCTAATGATGCAGACAGCTCTTTCACCTTCAACCTTCCTGCCATTCAGAAGATAAGTTCTTGGAGCTTCATTTCATGTGGTGCATGCTATCTTTGTAGTAACATCTCTGACTGGCATTTAGTGAGCATTTCTTTGCTACTTTCGGTCACTGATCACATACATAGCTCTTGCTGATGCATCCCCAGCCCCTTATCTCTTTTAGTCCAGTGAATGATAGTAGCTGTGAAACACAATTGTTCTTTTGCACAGAATCTTGTAGACATTCTTCAGTCAGAACTTCACTCTGCTCAAGACATTTGCAACCCTCTCATTTTCTGGCTGCAACAGAAGTGGTAGTGCATCATTACAGTTTTTTTATTATTAACATTTCCAGATAGCTTGTACAGACAGTTGTTATCTTGATCAGTACATTGATCACTTTCAAGAAAGCTGGATGTATACCTGTGTGAAGTGCAGCAACATTTTTTACTTGTATGTATATGTTCTGCTCACATCATTCCTGCCAAAAGTTACAAAATACTTATTATGGTATATTTAATTGATGTGCAAAGGAGTGTGTTATCTTTTGGTGTGGTCTAAAAACTCTTAACCATATCTTTTGATACAAGAGTAAAGTGCAGGAGCAGCAATGCAGCTTTAGAATTTTGCATGGCTTTCCTAAGCAGTGGTTGCACATGTTGCATTTGTTGTGAAAAGAATAATGCACTGCAAGTTGTTGTAGTGTGTAGTACGTAAATAATGGCATAAGGCCCTTATTTTCTTACCAATTTTGTCCACAGTGATATTATTGCTAGCTTGTCAGATGTGTTCAAGAGAGAATGAGGCTGTAATTTCACATCTGATGGTGCAATTTAGTGATCCTGTGAAGTAAGAAATGTTCACGCAGCAAGGGGAGAGACTACCAAGTATGTGATATGCCATACAAAAATGGTTCAAATGGCTCTGAGCACTATGGGACTTAACAGCTATGGTCATCAGTCCCCTAGAACTTAGAACTACTTAAACCTAACTAACCTAAGGACAACACACAACACCCAGTCACCACGGATATGCCATACAATTTTACGATCTGAAAACAGTCATACACAGGTGACGTAAGCAATGCAGTACAAATATGTCTGATGGAGGTGAAAGGCTCAGGAACACTGATATTTATTTATGGAAGTGAAAGTATAAATTCAGCATGCAAAAAGAACAAATCTCTGTCAAAGCCATTGTTGTTGTAATCTCATCAACAACAGTTTTGTTTTGGTAAATGGTTTCTGTGTGGAACCGAATGCTAAAGTACTTCTGCAGGCAGGCAGCTAATAGATCTTCTTACTTTTTGGATATTTTCTGCAGCGATACATTCCACAGACATGCCACAGCTAGTCACTTTTGTGTTTGAACAGGACCTACAGACTGTTGAACATGCCACTATCTGTCAAAACAGAAGAATAGTGGTTAAGTGTTGGCAGGATTACAGTGCAAGAAATTCAAAATTTTTGTTCTGCTTTTGCCTCCATACATTCTGTGAAATTGAAAGGAAATGCAGTTGTAAGAACTGAACTTTTCCTGTGATAATTTGATTCCATCTTCAGGTATAACAGAAGCTGTGCCTTCAAAGCTGATCAAGAGAGCTGATCCTGGAAGATGCCAACACCAGTTTCAGAAATATTTCGCTTGTCTTCATGTTTTCTTGTGCTTAACGTTTTTTCACTGGATAGAGAGAATAGTAGGTTGGCTAATGTACAGCTGACACTAGTATGATGTATTCTGTATTGTAATTGATTACATTCCATACAGTAGTTCTAAGCAAAAATCTAACACTCATTGCAGATAAGATTTTATAATGTTCCCCTTTTTGTTTACAGATCTGCCTACGACAATGTCACAAAAACGAAGGTGGCAATTAAAAAGATCTCACCCTTCGAACACCAAACATACTGTCAGAGAACACTAAGGGAAATTAAAATCCTGACGAGGTTTAAGCATGAAAATGTAAGTACTATGACATTTTGAGTACTGGACATATCTGGGCAATAATTAGATATTTATTGTATTTTTCCTTTGTTCTGATTAACAGAACTGTGTTATTTCTGGTTGAATTGTAATAACAATAGTAAATACATCAGTACCCATTATGTATGGGTAGTTAACATAAGCATCCAGTTACATTGTTTTATGTATCTTGAAATTTGGTGATCACCAACATGCTTTTCAAATTTGAAAACATGAAAAGGAGAAGTAAATGTAACATTTTGCTTATAAAATGTTTATATTAATATTAATATAAATGGAAACAGAAGAACGACTGCTTCTAGAATGGAATATTGCAGCATCTGCATAATTTTTCCAGCAGCTGTATGAAGCAACAGAAAGCAATACAGATATAAATAACTGAACACATTTCATAGAAGAGTAACAGACATCAGTTATTAAAAACACAGATGAAATGCCACTTCAGGCATTAAAAACAACAAATATAAAACTATCTCGGATACTGAATTGGCCTGGGGGAAGAAGAGATACAAATAGGAGCAGGACATTTCAATACAGTTAACTGGTTTTGGGAGCTCCGATAAGGCATCTCCTTCTAACAAGAAATGGTAGAGAACAAGGCACAAGAGGAGATGACAAGAAAAACATGTAGCTTAAGAAAACAAGTGGCTGTTGTAGCGTTAGTGGAAGTGTAGTAAGAATGATAGGCAGTGAAAGAATACTCTGAGGAAAATTCAAGGAGTCTCAAATGGGCTGCAGCACTCTTATTTGATAAAAGTTCTAGCAGGTAACTTAGTGTTGTTGCTGCCCCCCCCCCCCCCCCTCCCCACCTCTTCTCCCTTGTTGTCCAGTACAGATAATGGAAGTATAGTGATAATTGGTACTGTGATTTTTTTCCAGTCAAAAGTGTTTCTGATTTATTCTATGTTATTTTCCAGTTACTTATATAACCCTTTTTCAGAATGGATTATTTGCAAGTTCATTTATCCTACAAGGTTCTGCACAGCTCTAGTAATTTTGTTGACTGAAATGGCATGCTGATGCCATCAGGACTGTCAGCAATCATCCCAGTGACTCCTGAAACTGCAGATTTCACATATTAATTGTTTTTTGAAAATTAATTTTACATGGCATATTTTTCAAATGCTTATGGTTGCTATGAATTTTCCTTCCAGTAATATTTATTCCAGATAATAATTTACAAACAAACAAAATTTGGTTGAAACTGCATTAAGCATTTTATTGATTCACTCATTTTTGCATTGTGCCCTTTCTCTTTGTCACTCCCAAAGGGTCAATCAATCCAGTGTTTTTTCTTACTCCTTGTTGTAAGTAATGTGTGTACAAATTTTATCTGAAATTGCTCCAAACATACATACTTTTGTATATATCTATAGTTACAGTTTCTCAGTTTTCAGGTCTGTTTTTCTATCATGTATTTGTCTTGTATTTGTATTGTATTTAATTATGAATATGTTCAACAGATAATAGATATCAGAGACATAATTCGAGCAGTGACCATAGATCAGATGAAAGATGTGTACATTGTGCAATGCCTTATGGAGACTGATCTTTACAAGCTCCTCAAAACACAGGTAAGGCTGTATGGAAAGACAGCTTATAAATTTACATCTTCATTTGTGCATGTCAAATGAGGGAATTAATTTTTGAGGCTATATTGTGCTTTTCTATTTTAATACTATTTTAAACTTTGTAGGAAAGTTTTTGTAGAATGTAAATACTCTTGAATAAAAGGAGACACTCACTGAAAAGTAGAACCGTTGAGTTGGCAACAGGCACACCAAAACGGACAATTTGCTGGCTTTCAGAGTTCTCCTATGATGAGTTTTGTGTGTGTGTGTGTGTGTGTGTGTGTGTGTGTGTGTGTGTGTGTGGGGGTGGGGAGTTCTGTGTGCATTATTTTACTGTAGCTTGTCAAATGGCAACTTCAAAAGCTAGCATGTTTTCTTTCTTTTGTGTGTGCCGATCGAATACTTCTACTTTTCAGTGAGTGGTACCCTTTAAACCAAAAGTATTTGGTCCTTTTTTTAGTTAGTCTCAAGTTTGGAAAGTGTCATATCCTCAAATTTTCTTTTCTGTTTCCAATTGGGTGACAATGATTAATAACTGTAATGAACTCCATAGTTGAAGGTTCAATGCTTTCTTCTACATTGCCTTTTATTGCTAAAGATATTTTGATGTAATCGTAATCTGTGTGTTTCCTCTACTCTTTTAATTTACAGGTAGTTTATTTATTTAATCGGTGCAATTATTTTGCCTATAAAACAGCTTGTAAGATTTTGTTTCTTTATTTATAAGCTTAAATTTCATGTTTACTAATTAGATATCTATTCTGATGTTTCAGAAACTGAGCAACGACCACATTTGTTACTTTCTGTATCAAATACTAAGAGGCCTGAAGTACATCCACTCAGCAAACGTGTTGCATCGTGATCTCAAACCCAGCAACTTACTACTCAATACAACTTGTGATCTCAAGGTATATTAATCCATTTTCATTTAAAAAGCTTTTGTGATTTACTGATACTTTCCCACAGTGAGCACATTTTATCTTGGTGGTATAGGATAATTGGAGCCTAGGTGAACATTTTAAGTGGTGTTAAAGTATTGTTATTTTTATGAGTAATGACAGAGTAAGGTGGTGCAGTGGTATGGCACTGGATTTATATTTGGAAGGACAGCAGTGGAAATCCCATCATTTCATATTAGTTTCAAGAAGTCCTATGAAGACACTAAGCACTGGACTAAAAGGAATTGATCAACGCACTGTCTGAACAGGCTTTGGAAGGCCCAGTGGTATTGATTGACCATCACATTATCCCCAAGTGGTAGGCATCACTAGATACGGATATGGAAGGGCATGTGGTCAGCACACTGCTCTCCTGGCCATTGCCAGTTTTTGTGACTGGAGGTGCTACTTCTCAATTAAGTAGCTCCTCAGTTGTCCTCACAAGGGCTGAGTGCACCCCTCTTGCCAACAGCACTCAGCAGACCCAGACAGTCACCCATCCACATGCTAGCTGATCCCAACAGCACTTAACTTCAGTGCTCTAACACTGCGGCAAGGCATTCGGCACAAAGAATACTAATAGATAGAAATTTGTTAATATCCTTTCTGAACATAGGTTAAACCATTGATGTCTTTGAGAGAGTGTTTTCAGACTTCGTACTATAATTGTGTTTTATTATTGCCAATAATTCTCTTTTTATAAAAAAGTCATTACATATATCAGTTTGTGGATGATTTTACTGTTTTCTTCTACCACTTGAGACTTCCAATGATGATTCATCAATTTTAACCTCTTGAGTCAATGATTACAGGATAATTCATGTAACACAGATTATATATTTTCTATGAAAGGAATCACATATCTAAATATTAATGACAGCTATTAATGTACCAAAACTATCAGTAATGGGGAGGGGGGTCCAATTTAGGACTTGGCTAGTGTGCATAAATGGCTGATTGTGAAAGGCTTAAAGGTCCTCCTGCCATCCAGGGTAATGTCCACCTCGCAGTTAATGGAATTCTGCTTGCGTACCAACTGCAGAAAGGTAGGAAAACTGACCATAAAAATGAGGTCATTTGGGAACTGTGCAGAGCAGGAACCTTTATAAAATAATTATTTTATTGGAGCGAAAAACTGTGTGGCAGTATAAGCTAATAAGTATGTGGAGGAGGACTCGCATGGCTGCTACACGGTTATCTATGAATATTTCCTATGATTTGCTTACCAGATATTTCAGTTTCTGAAGTGCCATTAAATTCTTAAATTGCCTTGACCTTCAGGGTGCTCTTCAGTCTCTCCAGTGAACATACCAAATAGATTAACATTTCATAACATCTAGGACTTCCTCCTCCATGTACTCTGAAAAGAAGAAATGAGCATGCAGAATCATCAGAGAAAGAAACCTCCACATGATAAATTGTACTGTCTGTTGTTACTGTGCAGAGAAGTGGCTAGCAGTAAAGGACAATAAGAAGAAGTTTTTGAAACCAAGGACCTTTCTTCCACTTGTACGAGAACTGATTCTGGTCCTCCTCCAAATAGGGAATGTTTAGATTCTGTCTTTGGTGAGAGGTACACCACTGTGCTGTATTTCATTTTACAGATTGTTGTGCATCACATTTTAATGCAGAGTGTGTGTGTGTGTGTGTGTGTGTGTGTGTGTGTGTGTGTTATTTTGATGCTTGGTGTGCCTTTCATTTTACCTCACAAGATACGAGCATGGTTTGAAAAGTTCTAGAAACAGAATAGGCTTGGTCCAACAATGTTCCAGTGCCTTGATCGCATCTCGAAAATGAGTTTCCTCCAGGCCTGCAAAATTGTTGTCAACTCCAGCTATCAATTCTTCATCTGAAGTGAATCTTCATCCACCAAGAAAAATTTTCAGTTTTGGGAAGAGATGAGTCTGGCAGAGCCATATTAGGTGAATAAGGCAGGTGTGGCAACAGTTCATACCTTAGTTTGTATAATTTTGCCATGGCAATGGCAATTACCTTGCAGATATTTTTTTCATTTCTAATTCTTTAGTTAACATGTGATACACCCTTTCAGATGACATCTAGCAAATGTCAGCAGTTTCACACACTTTCAGAGATCCTCCTTGACCATTTTGTGCAATTTTGCAATGATTTGTGGATTAGTGTCACATCTTGGCCAACCACTGCGCGGATCATCATCTAAGCTCTCCCAACCAAAAATTCATTTGTGCACTTGGCAACAGTTGAATATGAAGGAGCAGAGTCTCCCAGTGTGTTCTGGAAATCAGCATGAATGTCCTTTGCTTTCATACCTTTCTTGACGAAGTACTTAATCACTGTTTGAATCTCAGTTTTTTCCATCTGCGCAAATCACTACATGTGAACAACAACAGAGCCATGTTACTGCCACAGCTCTCTTCCAAGAGCACTGACGTGGCATGTGTTTACAGGCAACAGGCCGATGAATATCACATGAACAACTCGTTGTGCTAGCACTAACCTCTGATGGTGGTTCCGAGAACTTTTCAAACCACCCTTGTACCTGTTAGTATGTTATTAGGCAATTGTGGGTGGGATGTAAATAATAGGAGGTAATGGTAAGCATCCAATCTACAGTCAAGATGTTAAAGTGCTGACAGGCACACGGATGAGATCTAAATCGCTGCTGAGTTTTTGGACAGTGTTCTCCTTCAGAGTTAATATATGGCTACATTATGCTTCCAGGCTACATTTTACAGCTGCTACAGGCTGATTGATAGGTTTTTGAGTAAATTAACATAGTGTGTGTGTGTGTGTGTGTGTGTGTGTGTGTGAGAGAGAGAGAGAGAGAGAGAGAGAGAGAGAGAGAGAGAGAGAGATTTTGAGATTGAGTGATTGATTGATTGGACCTGGAATAATGTATGGGGAGAGGTGTCTGACTTCTAGGTTCACTGTGAAAGCAGGAAAAATCAGACGGGTTTATCCAAAAAGGTTTGTAGGCTTGCAGCCAAGCATATTGTCTTCATCCTTTATGTGAATGTCCATTCATTGTAATAGAGCTATAGATTATCCAGTACATAACCTTATTAGTCCCAATAAGGAAGCTTCAGTGATTCTTTGAGACAACATATTCAACACTTCTTAATGGAAACACAGTGCTAATTAAAACTGACAAATTTTCACAGCCTTTAAATACCTTTATTATTTACAAACACAGTTAGCTTCAGAGGCATTGATGTCTCAGATAAAAGATACTGTTTTGAACTATAAATGACGCTATAAGTGCCACCACAAAAAACACTGAATGCCAGTTGGCAGAGTATGTGAAATCATGGTCAGGGATAAACATAAAAATTTTACAATTGCGACAGCATGAAGAATTTAACAAGTTTGCAGGAGTGAATGTAGGTTGAGTAAATGAGATACAGGGTTACACTAGAACATGACTGACTTCGGAGACGGCTTGGTCGTACCAAGAAAGCTACGACTCTGGAGGCACTGCTCAGGATGTATTTGAAACATGGCATAATGTGGAGTTCCTGATCGCTCCGGCTCTCAATTGCAAAAGACTTTACATCTGACATGCACATCAATCCCTTCCCTCTCTAAGAAGCACACAGGATTGAAAGTGACAAGACCTGTGCCTGAGTTGACGAATCAGGGGATGAGGGGAGATGAATCTCCACCAGGGATTCTGCCTGGGTGCTCCCAGCTTAGATGTTGTGGATAATGTTTGAGATGGTGACAGGCTGATGAGCCATCAGAGACTGTTGGTCAAGGACTGGTGAGAACGGGCGAGCAACTTCTGCTGGCTGCAGTGGCTGGTGGGTTTCGCTGGGTCAGGGCACAAATTATATGCCAAGTGGCACACAGCTAGTGAGAGATTCTTTGGGTGCTGCAGGGAGTTGCAGTAAGTGTGGTTGGTCCCTCCCACCTACGTTAATGTCACTGTTCATCTGATTTGTGGTGCATGTTGCTTAGTGATATATGAGGGTAGCTGGTTATTGTGGCATGTCAGGAATGGCGACCTATTGCAACTATATAAAGTTACCATCACTTGAGGCCAACAATGATGGCTTTTCACCACTCAAGTGCCTGCCTGAAAGAGTGTGCCCAGAAAATGGAACCTTGCTGTACTGTAATCTCAGAGCAGCGGTGTCCGAAGGCAGCCATGAGATCGAAGAAATTACAAGAAGTGCTAGAAACTGTTATATAAATAATGCAACATTAACCCACAGAAGAACAAGGAGACAACATATTTTCATAAAGTTTATGACAAACATTGTGTGCCAGCTATATGCAAAATGTTTCCATTGAATTTTCATGCACATAAAATGTGAAATGAGCGATGCGTTGGCACATCAGAATTAAAATTACCCTGTGCACCACAATTCGATAAAACATCTCTCCCATGACATAACAGAACATGGATGTCTGCAGCCATTTGTCTTCATACATCAACCTAAAAAAAGACTATGCAGCATGGATGGAAACTTGAATAACCCATGGGATATGCCACAGACCTGGCGTAAGCTAAAATAATTAATAAGAGAATGCTCAGAAGCTTCCCTCAGTAAATTCTTTTATTACACCACCGTAACTTGAGGCCTATGTGCAACAGCGTACAGTTGAAAATGCGGAAGAACTAACCACACTAGATATGTAGCATCTGTATGCAACAGGACCACTTTCTATCTGAAGAGGAGAAGGCCATAATTTGTTAGATGAAATATATTGTATACTTTCAACTGTATGCTGCTGCACATAGACCTCAAGTTAAGATGGTGTAATAAAAGGTTTGTTAAGGAAAGCCTCTAAGTATTCTTTTATTATTTATTTTGGGCTTGGCTGGGTCTGTGGCGTATTCTATGGGTTGAGTCTCCATCCACATTGGATAGCCTTTTTGTAAGTTGATGTATGAAGACAGATGGTTGGCTACATTACTATATTCCTAGGCATTAATTTATATATTAGTCCATAACTTATTAATATAATGCAATAAATGAGCTTTTGTAGGTTTGTGAGTCAGGATTGCGTTTTGGTTTTTCATGTTCTTTGGCTACAGACACCCATGTACCCAATCCAAGATGCGGACTGTAATTGTTTCTGACAGTTTTCTGTTGATATCCTACATAGTATTCACGGACCTAACATAGGCTATCACAGTGTCTAATTTTTTGGTGCATTGAATATGATATGTTACCCTATAATGGTAGAATTTTCAAATAGGTTGTGGTAGCTTCAGATATTGAGTTGAACATCGCTGTAGTTTGATTTTAAAAACTTACTAAACATTTTTTTAGCATAAAATCTAACATAAAGAAAATTATTTTTGTTTTGTAACTGTTTCACTTACTTACTGATACAGTAAAGAAAAAGAAAACCTTGTTTTGTAATTGTATAACACAAGTTTCATAAATATGATGTATGGAGTTTCTTAGCAGTATTCTGTCAAAAACCTCAAAAATATTTTATAAACATTTTAGAATCTTTTTTGCACTGAAGTGCCAGAGGAACTGGTATAGTCATGCACATTCAAATATAGAGATATATAAACAGACAGAATATGGCGCTGCAGTCAATAACACCGATATAAGACGACAAGAGTCTGTGCAATTGTTAGATCAATTACTGCTGCTACAATGGCAGGTTAGTAAGATTTAAGAGAGTTTGAATGTAGTGTTGTAGTTTATGCACAACTGAGGTAGTGAAGTGGGGATTTTCCCCATACAAACATTTCAGGAGTTAACCATGAATATCAGGCATCAGGTAAAACATCAAATCTTTGAAATTGCTGCGGCCGGAAAAAGATCCTGCAATAACGGGTCTGACAGTGACTGAAGAGAATTATTCAACAAGGCAGAGTTGTAAACATTCTGCAAATTGCTGCATATTTCAATGCTGGGCCATCAACAAGTGTCAGCGTGCCAACCATCGATGTGGGCTTCGGAGCTGCAGGCCCACTTGTGTACCCTTGGTGACTGCACGACACAAAGCTTTACACATCGCCTGACCCGTCAACAGCGACATTGGACTATTGATGACTGGAAACATGATGCCTCGTGGGACGAATTTCATTTCAAATTGTATCGAGCGGATGGATGTGTACGGGTATGGAGACAACCTCATGAATCCATGGACCATGCACGTCAGCAGGGGACTGTTCAAGCTGGTGGAGGCTTTGTAATGGTGTGGGGCATGTGTAATTGGAGTGATACGGGGCCCCTGATATGTCTAGATATGACTGTGACAGGTGACATGTATGTAAGCATCCTGTCTGATCACCTGCGTATTCAAATACAGAGATATGTAAACAGACAGAATATGGCACTGCAGTCAATTGCCCAAGTCCAACTGACTTGGGCAATTGCAGCAGGACAATGTTACGCCCCACATGTCCAGAACTGCTACAGAGTGACTCCAGGATTGCTCTTCTGATTTTAAACACTGCCACTGGCCACCAAACTCCCCTGACATGAATATTATTGAGATATCTGGGATGCCTTGCAACGCAACATTCTGTTCAAAAGAGATCTCTTACGAATTCTTGGACAGCCCTGCAGGATTCGTGGTGTCAGTTCCCTCCAGCACTACTTCAGACATTAGCTGAGTCCATGCCACGTCATGTTGGTGGCACTTCTGCCTGCTTGTGGGGGCCCTGCACAATATTAGCCAGGTTTACCACTTTCTCTGGTTCTTCAGTGTGTATGTATATTTGAAATCATGGTTACTTTTGAATTATGTATTTGACTTTTAGTGATAGAATCTATGTACTGCAGCGACACCTGTTGTTCTTGCGGTCAGTTCATCTCATGCATTAGCTATTGACAATCTGTCTTCTGTTGTCCTGCTAGTGATGACATGTAATGTTATAGGAATTATGTTTTGCCAAATTGTGATGTACATAATAATTTTAATTGATTTGTAAGTATTGAATTGTACAGAATTACAGAATACAGAATTGTAAGTAAGGTTATAGCTAAAACGCAAATAATATGGATCAAAATACAGAACTGGAAATTTATAAAACAATTCACTTAATGTAGGATAAACTAAATAAAGGTAGAAGTAGTTTTAAAAAATGTTTTAGCTAGAATGCAATTTGAAGTTATGAAAAATTTTATTCTTGATAAGATACAAAGCTTACTTCATCATGTTAACAATAGACAATGTAAGAAGTGGTGTAGTTTGACAGCCAAGGTTCGTAGTAACAGTGGAGCTAGAATAGTAAATGCTCCTGTCTTTGCTAAACTTGTGGAGAATTTAAGTAATATCTGTTTCAGTGATGCAGAAATTTATTTATTAGAAAAGGGTTTGTAATATTACTTGCAAAGTGTGTGTCTTAGATATGGCATGAAAGAAGTTGTTGCAGAAACTAAAATAGCATTAGACGCTTGAAACATGAGTAAAAGTAAGTGTACGACAACAGCAGTTAAAGCACCTAACTTCATTATTTATAAGTGTGGTGGCTCAACCCAAACAACAAATGAATTTAGGGTCTTGGCCTCGATTAATAAAAAATTATTGTGAAACAGCCAAGCGATTGTAACCAAGGCCGATAAGAATAATCTGTGGTCATAATACATGGCCAGGATTTTATTTCGAAATCTGAAAAATTCTTTTCTGAAAATAATACTTAGGGTATTGAAGAATACCCAACTGACAAATTTAAGTGTATTCTTAACAAGAAAATTAAAAAGTGTAATTTCATTTTAGATGAAAGAGAAAAGCACAATTTAAAAATGATGAATTTCCGGGTTCATGCTTTGTGCCATCAGTTCAAGGTACATAAAGAAGACCAAAGTGTTAGGCTGATTGTAGAGGGAAAATTTGCACCTAATTACAAATTGGATAAATTTTCAAATAAAAAATTAAAGGAATATTATGCTTTCAAAAACTCAAAATCTCATAAATAGTTTGGAATTGGCATCATTTTTAGAAAATGTTGACATTCTGAATGATTCAGAGTTAGTATCTTCTGATATTAAAAAAAATCTATATACCAACATTCCTGTCAAGGAATGTATAGAGGTCATTAAGAATAAGTTTGTAACTCATCAGAAATTAAGTAAGGCAGAAATTGTCGAACTGATCAAACTCTTGGAATTTTTTTATTTAATAATATAATTGTCATCAAAATGAGGGGCTAGCAATGGGTAATTGTCTATCTGGCATAATGGCCGATATTTTTGTGAACAATCTTAAAAAATATATAACTTAATTATAGAACTGCGTATTACCGATGTTACGTAGACAATGTGATCACCCTTATCAGGAAAGACAAAAAAGGTGTGTTAGAGTATCTAGAGGCTCTGAATGGTTTACAAAAGAATATTCAATTTACAGTCAAGTTAGACAAAGATGAAAGTTTAAATAACTTCGATCTTACAGTTTCCAAAGGTAATGGGAAACACAAATATAGTATTTTGTACAAACCTCATATGCAGGTTTGATCATAAGAGCAGACTCTTGTCACCCTCCATGTTTAATACCTTAAACTTTAAATTGTGGCACAGTATCAGAATTAATAATGACAAATATAAAAAGAGGTTAAAATATAAACTCGAATGTGGGCATTTTAATAGGTTCCATGTAGAACAAAGTGGCAGGTCGTTTTTGTTTTTAGATATGCAGCACACACTAGTACGCATAACAAAACTGCTTTTGGAGAACATCTTCAAGAATTTAAGCATAATATTACTGGCATTTATCACAATTTGAAGGTCTTACTCAACGCCCCTAAAAGTAAGAAACCTGATATTTTAGAAAGTATGCAGGTATACAGACACAGCAAACAATACAAAGAAAATGTTCTCAACGATCAGTTGTATTTTGCTGGTAAGTTTCTTCAGAATATTTCATGATATTCTATAAATTGGTGTCTGTGGACTTTGCTATGTGTTGTCTTAGTTCCATACATCTGTATCAGTTGGTCATCAGATATAAAATTATTTTTGACCCTTTGGCCTTGAATTTAGACCGAGGGCTAAATTTATGTGATCAAATGTTTGTTTGTGTGGATTTGATACTTTGCTTAATTAATTGGTGTTCAGTTATATTGCTCCATCTTTAATCCCATTTTACTCAGTTTCCTTTTAATGTAAGAGATTTTAGCAAGTTTAGCTCCCTGTGGTATAAGGGTTTTGAAAGTAGACTTCAAGCTATGTAGCATTGTACGTGACTTAAGCGTTATTATTCTTTACATGTAATGTCAGGTGAATCTAAGGGCTTCCACTTTGTTGCTAGTGGGTGGTAATATCTTGTAGCATACAGACGCTAGGTATCAGAAGTTTCTATAAGTAATGTGGTTAGGGCTTCTGTACTTAACATAATGTTGTCACATGTAAACCTCAAGCTATGTTGCTGTATAAGTGACATATTAACATAATGTCTAAGTACTCTAGTACAACTTATTTTGTGTTAGAGGAAGGGAATATCCCCATTCATGCATTTGTAGGATGTGGAAATTGCTTGTATTCTCACCTTGCATACTTATTGGCTTAGGGTTTGGGTGTAGACCTCAGGCTATGCTGTTATGTAAATAATTATCTTCTTTATACTGTTTAATTAGTGGACAATAATATCCAGTTGTACACAGAAGCTAGGTTGCCGTGTTTCATATTTAATGCATCTGTTCTATAAATTTCTACTTAATTTTGTTAAATGTTAATCTTGAGCTGCATTGCTGCATAAATGACAGGTTATTGAATATCTCCCCGTATCTTTTCACAGCTCATTTTATGGATAGAGGAAAGTAATTTCCTAATCTAGGCTATTTCTATGCAGTCAGGTATCGCTTACTTCGTTATTACTCCTCCAGTGTTGGAGTACAATAATAAGGGTCTGCTATATATTTCACAGGTGGTTATCTAGCAAAGCTTTGGTTGTCTACCCTTCAGATAGAGGATGGTATTAACCTATTGCATATGGGTGCTAGGTATCTAGTGTGGTTTCACTGTAGACCTTGGGCTATATAGTAGTGCGTATGTCGTGTAAGTGTTGATATATTTCATATGTAGGTATCTAGTGAAGGTTTGGCCATCTATTCTTCAGATACATGATGGTGTTCAGTTGCCAGGAAGTGAAAATGTTTCAGATACTAGCCTTTAATTCTTAATGAATTATTGGACAATGGCTGTACATAAACTCGGAGCTACGTTAGGGTGTATAAGTTGGTCTACTTTATACCTTTTAAATGGAGGACTTTTGCAGGCAGATGCTAGGCTCATTGAGTCTTACATTCAGTTAGCCTGTTCTGTAACAGTTCCAACTTACATTAGGGAATGTAGGCTTTCTCTTAATAAACTGTTTAATCTCATTGTGTAGATAGAAGGTAACATAAGCTGTTGTTGAGGCAGTTGGATGTCTCATATTTTCCTACTACTCCTTCTGTATATTTTCTCACTATGGTCTGAACGTAGCCAGCAAGCTGTATAGTGATGTATATGTCGCATAACTGATAGTGTATTTCACATGTAGATATCCAGCAAAGTTATGGCCTTCTACTCTTCATATGGGAAATGGTATTATCCTGTTGAATACAGGTGCTAGGTATCCAGTATGATTAGTTATTCAGTACTTTCGACTGTATGATGCTGCACATAGGCCTGGAGTTGAGGTGATGTAATAACAAAATTTATTAATGGAAGCCTCTAAGTATTCTTTTATTAATTATCTTGGCTTTTGCCAGGTCAGTGGCATATCCTAAGAGTTATTCAAGTTTCCATCCACATTGGATAACCCTTTTGTAGGTTGAGGCATGAAGACAGATGATTGCAAGCGTTACTATATTCCTAGGCATGAAGTTGTACATTAGCGCATAACTTACATTGTTGTTGTTGTCTTCAGTCCTGAGACTGGTTTGATGCAGCTCTCAATGCTACTCTATACTGTGCAAGCTTCTTCATCTCCCAGTACTTACTGCAACCTACATCCTTCTGAATCTGCTTAGTGTATTCATCTCTTGGTCTCCCTTTATGAGTTTTACCCTCCACGCTGCCCTCCAATGCTAAATTTGTGATCCCTTGATGCCTCAGAACATGTCCTACCAACCGGTCCCTTCTTCTTGTCAAGTTGTGCCACAAACTCCTCTTCTCCCCAATTCTATTCAATACCTCCTGATTAGTTATGTGATCTACCCGTCTAATCTTCAGCATTCTTCTGTAGCACCATATTTTGAAAGCTTCTATTCTCTTCTTGTCAAAACTATTTATCGTCCATGTTTCACTTCCATACATGGCTACACTCCATACAAATACTTTCAGAAACGACTTCCTGACACTTAAATCTGTATTCGATGTTACCAAATTTCTCTTCTTCAGAAACGCTTTCCTTGCCATTGCCAGTCTACATTTTATATCCTCTCTACTTCGACCATCATCAGTTATCTTGCTTCCCAAATAGCAAAACTCCTTTACTACTTTAAGTGTCTGATTTCCTAATCTAATTCCCTCAGCATCACCCGACTTAATTCGACTACATTCCATTATCCTCGTTTTGCTTTTGTTGATGTTCATCTTATATCCTCCTTTCAAGACACTGTCCATTCCGTTCAACTGGTCTTCCAAGTCCTTTGCTGTCTCTGACAGAATTACAATGTCATCGGCGAACCTCAAAGTTTTTATTTCTTCTCCATGGACTTTAATACCTACTCCAAATTTTTGTTTTGTTTCCTTTACTGCGTGTTCAATATACAGATTGAATAACATCGGGGACAGGCTACAACCCTGTCTCATTCCCTTCCCAACCGCTGCTTCCCTTTCATGCCCCTCGACTCTTATAACTGCCATCTGGTTTCTGTACAAATTGTAAATAGCCTTTCGCTCCCTATATTTTACCCCTGCCACCTTTCGAATTTGAAAGAGTGTATTCCAGTTAACATTGTCAAAAGCTTTCTCTAAGTCTACAAATGCTAGAAATGTAGGTTTGCCTTTCCTTAATCTATTTTCTAAGATAAGTCGTAGGGTCAGTATTGCCTCACGTGTTCCAACATTTCTGCAGAATCCAAACTGATCTTCGCCGAGGTCGGCTTCTACCAGTTTTTCCATTCATCTGTAAAGAATTCGTGTTAGTATTTTGCAGCTGTGACTTATTAAACTGATAGTTCGGTAATTTTCACATCTGTCAACACCTGCTTTCTTTGGGATTGGAATTATTATATTCTTCTTGAAGCCTGAGGATATTTCGCCTGTCTCATACATCTTGCTCACCAGACGGTAGAGTTTTGTCAGGACTGGCTCTCCCAAGGCCGTCAGTAGTTCTAATGGAATGTTGTCTACTCCTGGGGCCTTGTTTCGAGTCAGGTCTTTCAGTGCTCTGTCAAACTCTTCACGCAGTATCGTATCTCCCATTTCATCTACATCCTCTTCCATTTCCATAATATTGTCCTCAAGTACATCGCCCTTGTATAGACCCTCTATATACTCCTTCCACCTTTCTGCTTTCCGTTCTTTGCTTAGAATTGGGTTTCCATCTGAGCTCTTGATATTCATACAAATGACTCTCTTTTCTCCAAAGGTCTCTTTAATTTTCCTGTAGGCAGTATCTCTCTTACCCCTAGTGAGATAAGCCTCTACATTCTTACATTTGTCCTCTAGCCATCCCTGATTAGCCATTTTGCACTTCCTGTCGATCTCATTTTTGAGACGTTTGTATTCCCTTTTGTCTACTTCATTTACTGCGTTTTTATATTTTCTCCTTTCATCAATTAAATTCAGTATTTCTTCTGTTACCCAAGGATTTCTACTAGCCCTCGTCTTTTTACCTACTTGATCCTCTGCTGCCTTCACTATTTCATCTCTCAAAGCTACCCATTCTTCTTCTACTGTATTTCTTTCCCCCATTCTCTTCAATTGTTCTCTAATGCTCTCCCCCAAACTCTCTACAACCTGTGGTTCTTTAATTTTATCCAGGTTCCATCTCCTTAAATTCCCACCTTTTTGCAGTTTCTTCAGTTTTAATCTACAGTTCATATCCAATAGATTGTGGTCAGAGTCCACATCTGCCCCTGGAAATGTCTTACAATTTAAAACCTGGTTCCTAAATTTCTGTCTTACCATTATATAATCTATCTGATTCCTTCTAGTATCTCCAGGATTCTTCCATGTATATAACCTTCTTTTATGATTCTTGAACCAAGAGTTAGCTGTGATTGTTATGCTCTGTGCAAAATTCTACCAGACAGCTTCCTCTTTCATTCCTTACCCCCAATCCATATTCATCCACTATGTTTCCTTCTCTCCCTTTTCCTACTCTCGAATTCCAGTCACCCATGACTATTAAATGTTCGTCTCCCTTCACTACCTGAATAATTTCTTTTATATCATCATACATTTCATCAATTTCTTCATCATCTGCAGAGCTAGTTTGCGTATAAACTTGTACTACTGTAGTAGGCTTGGGCTTCGTGTCTATCTTGGCCACAATAAGGCGTTCACTATGCTGTTGGTAGTAGCTTACCCGCACTCCTATTTTTTTTATTCATTATTAAACCTACTCCTGCATTACCCCTATTTGATTTTGTATTTATAACCCTGTATTCACCTGACCGAAAGTCTTGTTCCTCCTGCCACTGAACTTCACTAGTTCCCACTATATCGAACTTCAACCTATCCATTTCCCTTTTTAAATTTTCTAACCTACCTGCCCGATTAAGGGATCTGACATTCCATGCTTCGATCCATAGAACATTAATATAATGCAATCAATGAGCTTTTGTAGGTTTGTGTGTCAGGATTGCATTTTGGTTTCTCGTGGTTCATGTTATTTGACTACCGATGTCCGTGTACTCGATCTAAGGTGCAGACAGTTGACGGTTTTCCATTGGTAGTCTATGTAGTATTCTGTCCCTGTTATAGGCCCACACATCGCCATTTTCTTGGTGCATTAAATATGATGCATTGCACTACAATGAATCTATATTAAATTTTTTACAGATAAGATCTATGTACTACAGTGGTTGTGGTCAGTTTGTCTCACACGTTGGCTATTTACAGTTAGTCTTGTGCCGCCCTGCTAGTCATGATGTGTTATGTTACAGGAATGATGTAGTTGTTCATGAAAGGAAATCTGTTGCTCACTATAAGATAGTACTGCTGTGAGCACTGTTAAGGAGGGAGGGGGGGGGGGGGGGGTTGACAAGTGTCTATATTGATCAGACTGGCTGAGGCTCCTGTATCTGATTGAAACTTTGTGCAAAACCCAGCTGTCTCCAAGTTTGCTGTGATACTGTGCAGCTGTAGGCCCACGGCCATTGACATGCTCTTGGGCTGAATCGCAAAAACAGGAAATTTGTCCAGCATTCTGCTAACCATTATTTCCTCCACGTAGCTGCTAAATGACCTGGCATAAGGCAGACTTCACAAGTTGCATAGAAATAGGCACATTGTCTCCTCTCGTGTAATGACCAGCAATCTAGACAAGAGTTTTAAGCCCGCAAGGGTGAGAGGGGCGCTTTGGAAGGACGGCGCTCCGCCCCTGCTGTGAAATTCAGTTGCTAAGTAATGCAGCAGAAACAGAGAGCTGTCCAGTGGACTCCACCTTTGTAACAGACTGGTGACTGGACACTGGATAACCTACTCCGCTACAACAATCAACCGACCGCCTGCCTTGGCAATGTGGTCAGTAAAGTGCGAACATTTGCCAATGGAAATCTTTCTCAACTCTATGATTTGTCAAGTGTCACCACCAACCAATTATTTGAAATATATTTTGCACTGCAGCAATCAACTCCTCAAACTCTGCAATGTGTACCGTCTCGTCTAATGTAGGATCCAGATGGACTCGTGCTAGTCTGTACTGCCCTGTCTGGTGCCTGCCACATGATTACATCATGAATTAGGGAGTCTTGATAGAATGTGTTAAATTGTTTACACTCAGTTACATCTATATGCTAACCTCTGTAACTGGGCTATCCAGGGCACAAACACCTGCCTGGGACCTTTATTACGTTGGAAGGAGTGCAACCAGGCAGCTGCCATGTGTGTTTACTGACTGTAGTAGTGCATTAATAATTTACACAATTCTGCAAATTCTACTTTCTGAGGGTCCTCTAGGCCCAACAATTCATTTACCACATCATACAAACTACTACTACTACTACTACTACTACTACTACTCCAGAGCAGCAAACCACTCAGAACTACAAACATGAAGTGCCCTACCTGGCAGTACAGCTTAAAGCAACATATACAATTTTCCCAACTTTCCGTGGTCTCATAAAAACTTGCAAATGGGGGCCAGCAATGGAGTTGCAATCCCCAGCACTCATGCTGTCATCCACATGGCAAGAAAATGGATGACCTGTTGCGTTTGCTGCTGTTTGTAACTGCTGCTGCTGCATTCGTTGTCTCCCAACACTCCAAAAGTCCTTGGTTCCTGATGGCCACAATGCACATTACTAACATGAAAGGGAATATACATACAAGAGCATGTTCTTGTTGCCAACTGTTATATCTCACATAACAAGATAGATTCACCTACAAAAATCACTTGGAATGAATGTGGAATACTGCAGTGCATGACCCTGTGGAAAACACTGGGTGTTGTCAACATAACTGGTAAGCACACTGACCAAAGGTGTTATCAGAGACAAACAGAGAAGCTGTAAGAGCATGACAGTGGGAAGAATTAAACACTTGTGCAAAGCAAGTGCAGGCTGAGTAAACAATACCTGGGCTCGTGCTAACATTTGACTCATTTCAGAACCCACAGGGTTTAATGAGGAAACCTTTGACTCCAAAGGCTCTGCGAAGTGTGTGCATTTCATGTAGAGTGGCTCATTTTGATTCTCAACTGCTAACAACTCCTGATCTGACATACTTGAGGCTGGCACGGATACCAAAATATCAAAACAGCTTCAGCTTTTAACATTCCGGCATTAGTGAAGTTGTTGAATATGAAAATGTGTCCATAACACTGAGTTTGTTACATTTACAATAGATATATAGGCAGCATGTGAGAAAACCACAAAGTTCCTTATTCCATTGACTTAGATTAATTAGTGTTCAAGTATATTTTGTGACTAAAGTGAAGTTGGTCAAAATGATGGTGATAAAGATTTTCATTTGATGTGGTAGCAAGGCACTATCAGAAACAACAATAGAAAATGCTGTGATCATATGGATGTTGTATGTATATGTTATGTGTATTTTTGTGTATGTTTGCTCTGTGTTACTAACTTACCTCTGTAAATATATTTTAATTGGATAGAGAAAAAATCTATTCACTAAGCAGTAGCAGGAGAACATGCATATAAAGGTATTTAAATTTGCAAGCTTTTGGAGCCAGTGGCTCATTCTTCTAGCAGAATGGCTGCAGGGGAAGGCAGAAGGGTGAATGAAGAGGACTGGTGAAATCTAGGAAATGGGGAAAGTCAGAAAAGTCACCTTGGGTCAGGGGAGACTTACTGGAGGGGATAAGAAGGAAAGACTGATTGTTGGGGAGTGCACTGGATGAGGTTTGAGAACCTGAGAGCTAAAAGCTGGAAGATAGCATAATACACAAAGCAGAGGTTACTGACTAGACGTTGTGCACTAGTTAATAAGAACAGGAAGCTAATTGCATTATATGTGGTAGAGGTTGTGGGTGCTGGGAAAAATAGACAGATCAGAAAATGAAAGAATAGGTAACTGAAAGGAAGTTAAGAAAGCAATAGCTACTGTGAAGAAAAGCCGGGACTGAAGAAATTGATGTATATTAAGGCCAGGTTGGTGGCAAAAACAGAGGACATCTTGAAATGAGGTGGAGGTCTGTGAAACTGGTTCTGGGGGAGGAATCCAGATGGCACATGTGATGAAATGGGCACTGAGGTCATAACTGTAATGCTGTAGAGCATGCTCTGTAACAGGATATTGTGTGTTGCCAGTATGCACCCTCTGCCTGTGCCTCTGCCTGTGCTTACGCCTACGCCTACTCATCCTAGTTGATGACATGGGCATAGGCAGAGGATTTACAGTTATAACACACTGTTGCAGAGCATGCTGTACAATGTGACAGTTCTGACCTCATACCTTTGCCTGTTTCTGTTTCATAACACTTGCCATCCGGATTCTTCCCGCAGGCACCAGTTTCTCACATCTCTGCAGATGTTTTGTCAGTATACTCTGTCTCACATATTACCATGTATTGCAGCTTTAAGCTCCCAGGTTTTCAAATTTCATCTGGTGCACTCCCCAACATTCAGTTTTTCCTTATCATACCATCCAGCAAGTTCCCCCTGACTCATGGTTCTGGTTGACTTTTCTGAACTCTCCCCTTTTGCTAAACCTCACCAGCCTTTCCTCCACCCCTCTTTTTTTCCCCTTCAAATCTTCTTCCAGAAAAACGAGCCACTGGCTCCAAAACCTTGAAAATTTGTTTATATATGTGTTCTCCTGCCGCCACTTGGTGAGTAGACGTTTTTATCTGTCCAGTTCCGTAATATTTTCAGAAATTAATCACTTACCTCTGTGAGTTTCTTGGAAACTGTGGCCTGCGCTGAAACACCATAGAATGTGATTCAACCTGGAAAAGCTGCTTATGTTCGAATATAATGACTTTTCTGGAGACCAGAAATCTACTGTGGAGGCATCAGCATGGGTTTCGAAAAAGATGGTCATGAGAAACCCAGCTCGCGCTATTCATCCACGAGACTCAGAGGGCCAGAGACACAGGTTCCCAGGTAGATGAGGTGTTTCTTGACTTCCACAAGGCGTTCGATACAGTTCCCCACAGTCGTTTAATGAACAAAGTAAGAGCATATGGACTATCAGACCAATTGTGTGATTGGATAGAAGAGTTCCTAGATAACAGAACGCAGCATGTCATTCTCGATGGAGAGAAGTCTTCCGAAGTAAGTGTGATTTCAGGTGTGCCGCAGGGGAGTGTCGTAGGACCGTTGCTATTCACAATATACGTAAATGACCTTGTGGATGACATCGGAAGTTCACTGAGGCTTTTTGCGGATGATGCTGTGGTGTATCGAGACATTGTAACAATGGAAAATTGTACTGAAATGCAAGAGGATCTGCAGTGAATTGAAGCACGGTGCAGGGAATGGCAATTGAATCTCAATGTAGACAAGTGTAATGTGCTGCGAATACATAGAAAGAAAGATCCCTTATCACTTATCTACAGTATAGGAGGTCAGCAACTGGAAGCAGTTGATTCCATAAATTATCTGGGAGTACGCATTAGGAGTGATTTAAAATGGAATGATCATATAAAGTTGATCGTCGGAAAAGCAGATGCCAGACTGAGATTCATTGGAAGAATCCTAAGGAAATGCAATCTGAAAACAAAGGAAGTAGGTTACAGTACGCTTGTTTGCCCACTGCTTGAATACTGCTCAGCAGTGTGGGATCCGTACCAGATAGGGTTGATAGAAGAGATAGAGAAGATCCAACGGAGAGCAGTGCGCTTTGTTACAGGATCATTTAGTAATCGCGAAAGCATTATGGAGATGATAGATAAACTCCAGTGGAAGACTCTGCAGGAGAGACGCTCAGTAGCTCGGTACGGGCTTTTGTTAAAGTTTCGAGAACATACCTTCACCGAGGAGTCAAGCAGTATATTGCTCTCTCCTACGTATATCTCGCAAAGAGACCATGAGGATAAAATCAGAGAGATTAGAGCCCACACAGAGGCATACCGACAGTCCTCCTTTCCATGAACAATACGAGACTGGAATAGAAGTGAGAACTGATAGAGGTACTCAAGGTACCCTCCGCCACACACGGTCAGGTGGCTTGCAGAGTATGGATGTAGATGTAGATGTAAAAGGACAGGTAGCAATGTACATGTCAGCAGGGAGCATAGAATGTTCTTTTTCCTGCTGCAAAGTGTGTTCATTAACATATATACACCTAAAGTTACTTACTGAAACAAGTTTGAACTAAGATGTTTATGGTATATTCCTGTTTGGATGATACATTGGCTATTACCAAGTCTGTTGTAACACACAGCTTAGATACCGAAACCTTATGTTTGCTTACAGTTTGTGCCAACACTTTCACACACATAGCATATCCTCTCAATAGTGACTAAAGTAAGCATAGTATTCATGACCTTCTCTCTAAAGTACCACAACTGTTAGCAGTCAGTAAATATTTTAAAAGTTCAGTGCTAGTTATCAGTTCTAGTTTGCTCACCTTATACTACACAGCTCACCAATGTCAATAAATCTGAAGCTTGGAGTTACGACCTTATAGCCCACTTTTAGACCATCAGAAGAAAGTCACAAATTTGCCCAAATATTTCAAAGCTTCTGGAAATGTGTGTTATGCCAAATATCAGATATTTTCTGAACCACCCTGCTTCTTAATGAGAGCAAGTTTCAACATATTTACTAGCTCACATAAGCTTAGTTTCTCATAAGCTATGATGGTCGACTTAAGGCTGCTCGAGACGTGTGCACTCAAAGTTCACTCCCTTTCAGAATGCACAAACATTCTGTCTTGGTTGAAACAACCTGATAATGCCCCTCTTTGAGTAATCCCAGGTCTGAATGTTCTTAAATCAGTTCACAGAAGATGTATTTCCCAGAAGGAAAATAAACTGTATATAATTCCTTTTTTATTTGTCTGAAGAACAGAAATAAAAATTTTGCTTCTACAATCCTTACAATGGCTACTTCGCATTAAGCACATCATACCATGTATGTGACTCACTGGACTGGTATGTAAGATGATTGATACACTCATTCATCATGATGGATGATAAATTTCAAGATTCACACATTGTGTATATGCTGCATTCACTCTTTCTTTCACACTTACAGATCAAAACAATAATATAAAAAAATAATCATTATTTTGAAGTTAAGAACTTTGTGATTTTACTAACTAAATATTGTTTAACTATTTTGGTGGTTAAGTACTGAGTTTGTCATATTACAATGATTTTACAAAAAAACATATTAAAGTGCCTGAATGTTGATTGTAATGAGAAGTTAATTTATTTTAGTTTTTAGGTAATTTAAAATATTCCAGAAATTACCTCAAATGTGAAACTGAGGCTTGTAAAATAGCTAACTATTGTATTCTGAAAGGCACTATCAAATTTCATATTAATTGGTGTTTGGCAAACAATCTCATTCATGTACAGGTTCATGAGGAATTTAGAAGGTCTGAGGAGTATATGTATGTGATGAGGCCTGCAACAGCAGGCAAGCACATATACGATGTGTGTTACATTTTTGAGTGTGGAAACATATTCAGTAGGCCACCTGACCACTGAGATGAATCTTATAGGTTCCTGAGCATCAGCATTTCGCTTTTAATGAGCACTACATGTACAAGAGATCTTGGAACGCCCAATGTTTAAATGGGCATCTTCTGACATGTACCACTTAAATTAAGTGTGTGCAAATTTTGAATGCTCACCCTTTTTAATAATTTTGCCAAGATGACTTAATGAGAATCAGTGGTGGTGAGATGATCAGTTGTTTGTGGAACCACACAGAAGTGCTCATGGTCTTCCTGTTCATGCACCATGCTGCATGGGGGTGTTTGTGTTGGGGTGTAGAGGCGTGTGGACTCCGGGAGCCTGATTCTGCTGAACGTAGAATATTCACAACAAAGAGCCTCAGGTAGGAGGAGGAGCAAGAAATGTGTAGCACATTTCTACCGAGGCCAAGAAGCCTAGGAATATACAAAATGTTGGGAAGAAGGAAGTGCTACTGCTAGGTAGTAGCCATGGGTGAGGTGTAGGCCCTCAGTTACAGGAAAGTTTAGGGGCAGCGTACCAGGCCACCAGTATCTTCAAGCCAAATGCAGGGCTAAGTCATGTAATAGAGGACTTAGGTTCTTTATGTAAGGACTTTACAAAAGAGGACCATGTAGTGATAGTGGGTGGGGCGGGCAACAATATGGACAAGGATGGGGCATATGACTCAAGGCACCAATGTAAACTTTGTTGAGCTGTTCCGGCGTCTTGACCAGCCACATCTTGATGTAGCTTTGAGGCGAATAAGTGTGGGGTTGGGGATGGCTCTGAGGACAGCCAACTTTGCTCACGTTTCTCTGGTGCCCGTTTGGACTATCAGCAGATAAGGTTTCACTAGACATGGCCTACACGTAAACAGGACTGGGAAGGGAAGATTGGTACAGCTGATTCATGAAAGTATGAGGGGTGGATCTTGGGCCACATACAGTCAAATACCTGTTGTCGTGGGTAGGAGAAGTAGGTCTTTTTTAGGATAAAACCAGACAACAGGTTCTCCTGTCTAGAGTATCTCCGGCTGTTTAAAAAATACTGAAACAGCCACTCACAAGACAGATTTTAACACTTCAAATATCACACATACCAGATGTCACAAAGAAAAACAAACAATTGGAAAGAGTAACATGGGGCATTTCACAGTCTTAACAATCCTCCATCAAAACATGCAGTCAATAAAAAATATTTGAAGTTTAGCTCGAATCTTTGAACTGCCTAGTAGTTGGAGTTACTAGAGTGCTGGTGTAGAGACTCAGAAATCCAATATATAGTATGATCATGGTATGAAATGGCAAACTCTTACTGCAGAACTGCTTCAAGGGGTGGAGGATCATGCATTTATATCAGAAAAGGAACATAGTTCAAATCAAGACGTGACCTTAGTACAGTAAGTGAAGACAAACACTTTGAAGTATCAGCTATTGAATTAACAGGACTTGATATCACCAAGAAAATAATCATTTTGTGTGTGTATAGATCTCCCAGGGGTAGTGTGGACACTTTTTTCAATAAATTAACAGAAGTTCTAGATAAAGTCTCAAGTACAAAGGTCAACATAATTCTGTGTGAGAACATTAACAGCAACACTAATATCATAAACGAATCCTTCAAAGTTTTGGCATGTATCTATTGGTCAATAGTGCAACAAGGGTTACTATAATGACTGCATCACTAATTGACCATGTGATGTGGCTGTAAAAGATCTCGGACTATCAGAACATTGCTGCCAAATAACAACAGTAAAGTCAGTCATCGAATCAGCCCCTCAACTAAGAGCCTACAAATGACATCTGTCAGAAAACAAAGTAAAAGGTTTTTCAAAACAAAGCTGGGATGAAGTCTACAAGGAAATCAATGTGAATAACAAATTCTGTAAATTCTTCACGTTATTTAAATCAAACTTCGAAAAGGCATTTCCAAAAGTGTTCTTGTCTGTGTCAACATCACACAAAAAACAGATGGACAACAGCAGGTATTAAGAAGTCCTCCCTAACACTTAAATACCCTCAGTTCCATGAAAAAGAGTTGCAATGATCCAGAATTCTTAATTTTCTATCATAGATACAAAAAGATCTATAGGAAGGTGCTGATTGCTGCAAAAAAGTCATTTAATGACAAAATAATATATAATGCTGAGAATAAAAGCAAAGCAGTCTGGGATGTTATAAAAAAGGAAATGGGGAGAGGCAAACAAATGCAGACTAACATATTGCTAAGGGAGGGGGATAAGGTAATAAATGATCCAAAACACTTAGCAAACTGTATAAACGAGCATTTTTCAAGTATTGCAGAGAAGTTACAGCAAAAATTCCCCAAAGCAAATATAACACCTGTAAATAATGTTGCACTAAATACAATGATGTTACTTTCAACCACAGAGAATGAAGTCAATAAAACTGTTCAAAAACTAAAAAATAAAAAGTCAGTAGGCTTAGATGTAGTACAAATGTGTGTACTCAAACAGTGCATAGAGATTATAAAAGGCCCCTTAACAAATATAATAAATGAATCTGCATCAGGGACATTTCCAGGGCAGTTAAAACAGGCAAGAGTTGTAACTTTGCTTAAGAAAGGTTACTGTCCCATTTCCCTGCTGTCACCATTCTCAAAAATAATAGAAGCAATTATGAAAGGCAGATTAATGACTTACCTGAATAAATTCAATCTCTTAAGCGAATCACAGTTTGGTTTCCGAAGCGGCAAAAATATGGGGTCAGCAATAGTAGAATTCACAAAAGTTGTACTTGAAGATGAGTGTGTCACAGGTATATTTTTTTATCTTTCTAAAGCCTTAGCTACAGTCAACCACAAGATTCTATTAAATACATTTGAAGCATTAGGAATACGGGGGTACTAATGACTGGTTTTGATCATACCTAGCAAAGAGTAGAGATAACACATACCTAAAATAGATCTAAACACTTAGTAAAACAATTATCAGAACCAAAATACATTAATATAGGGGTCCTGCAAGGTAGCATATTAGGACCAATACTATTCCTGATGTACATCAATGACTTTCCCAGAAGTGTTACTCATGGTGAAAAAATTCTCTTCACTAATGACAGCAATATTATAGTCACTGAGAAAACAAGAGAACTCCTCACAGAGGAAGCAAATGAAACTCTCAAGGAAGTTGGTCAACAAGCAATAAAGTGACATTGAGCATAAATAAAACTAATGCCATGAATTTCAGTTTGAAGAGGAAGAATGGCAATGTTAAATTAAATATAGATGGCACCTTTATAGACTGTGTAACAAATGCAAAATTTCTATGAATGAATATTGATTCTCAGTTGAAGTGGTGTGAACACACGAAAGTACTTGCAAAAAGAATGTCATCAGCATATTATGCCCTTAGAATTCTATCATCACTGTGTAACATGCAGTGTCTTTTAGTTATGTACTATTCATATGTACACTCAGTTCTTAGCTATAACATTCTGTCTTGGGGAACAAATGCACAAAATATGAACACAATTTTCGAAGTCCAGAAAAGAGCCATAAGAATAATAACCAAATAGTAGTCAAGCTCATTGTAAAGATCTGTTCAAAACACTGGGGATTTTAACTGCACCATGTGAATACACTTACTAGTCACTTGTTGTTGTTGTTGTCGTCGTCTTCAGTCCAGAGACTGGTTTGATGCAGCTCTCCATGCTACTCTATCCTGTGCAAGCTTCTTCATCGCCCAGTGCCTACTGCAGCCTACATCCTTCTGACTCTGCTTAGTGTATTCATCTCTTGGTCTCCCCCTATGATTTTTACCTTCCACCCTGCCCTCCAATACTAATGCCTTGATGCCTCTTAACATGTCCTACCAACTGATCCCTTCTTCAAGTCAAGTTGTGCCACAAGTTACTCTTCTCCCCAATTTTATTCAGTACCTCCTCCGTAGTTATGTGGTCCGCCCATCTAATCTTCAGCATTCTTCTGTAGCACCATATTTCAAAAGCTTCTATTCTCTTCTTGTCAAAACTATTTATCGTCCATGTTTCACTTCCGTACAAGGCTACACTCCACATAAATACTTTCAGAAATGACTTACTGACATTTAAATCTATGCTCGACGTTAACAAATTTCTCTTCTTCAGAAACCCTTTCCTTGCCATTGGCAGTCTACATTTTATATCCTCTCTACTTTGACCAGCATCAGTTATTTTGCTCCGCAAATAGCAAAACTCATCTACTACTTTCAAGTGTCTCATTCCCTAATCTAATTCTACTACCTTCTATTACCCTCATTTTGCTTTTGTTGATGTTCATATTATGTCGTCTTTTCAAGACACTGTCAGTTCCGTTCAACCGCTCTTCCAAGTCCTTTGCTGTCTGACAGAATTAGTGTCATCGGCGAACCTTAAAGTTTTTATTTCTTCTCCATGGATTTTAATACCTACTCTGAATTTTTCTTTTGTTTCCTTTACTGCTTGCTCAGTATATGGATTGAATAACATTGGGGACAGGCTACAACCCTGTCTCACTCCCTTCCCAACCACTGCTTCCCTTTCATGCCCCTCGACTCTTATAACAGCCATCTGGTTTCTGTACAAATTGTAAATAGCCTTTCGCTCCCTGTATTTTACCCCTGCCACCTTCAGAATTTGAAAGAAAGTATTCCAGTTAACATTGTCAAAAGCTTTTTCTAAGTCTACAAATGCTAGAAATGTAAGTTTGCCTTCCCTTAATCTATCTTCTAAGGTAAGTTGTAGGGTCACTTTTGCCTCACGTGTTCCAATATTTCTGTGGAATCCAAACTGATCTTCCCCAAGGTTGGCTTTTACCAGTTTTTTGATTCATCTGTAAAGAATTCGTGTTAGTATTTTGCAGCCATGACTTCAGTAGTTCTAATGGAATGTTGTCTACTCATGGGCCCTTGTTTTGACTTAGATCTTTCAGTGCTCTGCCAAACTCTCCGTAGTATCATATCTCCCATTTCATCCTCATTTACATGCTCTTCCATTATGAGTGAAGTGTTATGAAACAATGTATGTATAGTGTGTGCAGTGACTGATAGTGAGATTTTAGTGAACAATGTTGCATTACATTATTTAATAAGTTTTTTGTAAAAAAAAGTGTTGTATACCAGGAGTAAATCTAATGATAGTGTCTAACTAGAAGTCTGTAAATGTATGTGTGTATGAATCAGCTTATTTTAAATTGGTCTAAATGTGTAAATACTTCAGCATGTCCTATATTCTTGTAAAAAGAGATCTATGGATGAATAAAGCTGCTGCTGCTACTACTACTACTACTACTACTACTAGTTATTGTTAGAATCTGTCAGCTCAGAACCTGTTTATGAGAGGGAACATGTCTTCAGGGCACTTATACAGTATTATGAGTGACATTCGGAGTTGGTGGAAGGCTTCAGTTTATTTTTGCAGCAGTTCAGAAATGCGCTGTTGAACAGTGTTGCACAAATATTGGACATAGAATTGTTCCAAATAAGTGACATTATTTACTGAATGAATTTAGCTCTAATAAAGTTTGTGAAACTTTAAAGTCTGTAAGCATGAGCACTGTTACACTGTAACCAACATTGTGTTCCTTTGTAGAACATCAATAGACTTGCGAGGTTTAATTGGACAGTAACTTTATTTGAGCAGAATAACCATGGTTGTGAAAAGCAACACGTGAACTGATCCATCCAATTGTGTAAATTAAAATACTGTAAGGCATAACTTGCTGTGAGAATTGTTGAACGCTAAAATGAAAACATTTCAGTTAAAAGTTTGTCATTTAGTCCAAACAAAAATTTCTTTGATATTCAAGTTTACAGGCTGCATTGGTCTGGATTCTCCTTAATTTGCACAGATACATGAATCCTTCGTACACAGTGGTCTCTCCATTGTTTGCTATTATCACAATTTGCTCATAAATCACAAAGTCACATTTCCTCAAACTGTTACATTAATTTTTTTCTGTGATCTAATTTGTAATGAATAATCAGTTTAATCCAAGAGCTTATTCTATTTTATCGCATTTTGTATAATCAGTCCACATTCACGTTGATAGAATATTTCAGAAATGTCGTAAATAACAACTGTTCAGAGTAATACATACAGAATGAACTTTATCGTTCCTGAAACTATATCTTCTTGTTTATGGCTGGTGTTTAGGTTTGATACAGCTGTGCTACCCTCTTCAACTGTGTGTTACTACAGCACCCACATCCACTTCAACCTCGTTGTTGCCTTCATTCTGCAATCATTAATCCTTGCACATCCCTTCACTACCAAATTAACTATTTCTTTATGGCTCAGGATGTGTCCTGTCAACTTGTCTCTTTGTTAGTTATGTAGTGCCAAAAATTGCTTTTCTCTTTTTTCTCAACTCTGATTCTTCTCCATTGCCTAATGATCTTCCCGTCTAATCCCATATAATCGAAAGCATTCTTCTGTAGCACCATGTTTCAAAGACTTCTACTCTCCTCTTTTCTGTACTTCTTATCATCCGCATCTCGTTTCCGTATAAGGCTACGCTCTTGACAAATTCTTTTAGAAAATACTTTTTAATTTTGTGATGTAGTTCACTCTGCATCACCTTATTTTATTCAGCTACAACCTGTTACTTTTGTTGATGTTCAACTTAAAACCTGAGTTCAAGACAGAATTCGTTCTGAGTAACTGATTTTCTGTGTTCTTTACTACCTCTAACAGAACTATAGTGTCCAGAATTAGACTTTCACTTTGCAGCGGAGTGTGCACTGATATGAAACTTCCTGACAGATTAAAACTGTGTGCCGGACCGTGACTCGAACTCAGGACCTTTGCCTTTCGTGGGCAAGTGCTCTACCAACTGAGCTACCCAAGCACTTCCTTTCTTCCAGGAGTGCTAGTTCTGCAAGGTTCGCAGAAGAGCTTCTATGAAGTTTAGAAGGTAGGTGACGAGGTACTGGCAGAATTGAAGCTGTGAGGATGGGTTGTGTGTTGTGCTTGGGTAGTTCTGTTGTGCTTCGGTAGCTCAGTTGGTAGAGCAATTGCCTGTGAAAGGCAAAGGTCCAGAGTTCGAGTCTTGGTCCGGCACACAGTTTTAATCTGTCAGGAAGTTTCAGAACTACAGTGTCATTGGCAAATCTTAAAGCATTTATTTTTTCTCTCTGGCCTTCAGTTCTTTTACAGATGTATCCTTTGTTTCATTTACATCTACATCTGCATCTACATCTACATCCACACTTCGCAAGCCACCCGACGGTGCGTGGCGGAGGGTACCTTGAGTACCTCTATTGGTTCTCCCTTCTGTTCCAGTCTCGTATTGTTCATGGAAAGGAGGATTGTCGGTATGCCTCTGTGTAGGCTCTAATCTCTCTGCTTTTTTCCTCGTGGTCTCTTCGCGAGATGTATGTAGAAGGGAGCAATATACTGCTTGACTCCTCGGTGAAGGTATGTTCTCGAAACTTCAACAAAAGTCGGTACCGAGCTACTGAGTGACCTCTCCTGCAGAGTCTTCCACTGGAGTTTATCTATCATCTCCGTGACGCTTTCGCGATTACTAAATGATCCTGTAACGAAGCGCACTGCTCTCCGTTGGATCTTCTCTATCTCTTCTATCAACCCTATCTGGTACGGATCCCACACTGCTGAGCAGTATTCAAGCAGTGGTCGAACAAGCGTACTGTAACCTACTTCCTTTGTTTTCAGATTGCATTTCCTTAGGATTCTTCCAATGAATCTCTGTTTGGCATCTGATTTTCCGACGATCAACTTTATATGATTATTCCATTTTAAATCACTCCTAATGCGTACTCCCAGATAATTTATGGAATCAACTGCTTCCAGTTGGTGACCTGCTATATTGTAGATAAGTGATAAGGGATCTTTCTTTCCATGCATTCGCAGCACATTACACTTGTCTACATTGAGATTCAATTGCCATTCCCTGCACCATGCTTCAATTTGCTGCAGATCCTCCTGCATTTCAGTACAATTTTCCATTGTTACAATGTCTCGATACACCACAGCATCATCCGCAAAAAGCCTCAGTGAACTTCCGATGCCATCCACAAGGTCATTTATGTATATTGTGAATAGCAACGGTCCTTCGACACTCCCCTGCGGCACACCTGAAATCACTCTTACTTTGGAAGACTTCTCTCTATTGAGAATGACGTGCTGCGTTCTGTTATCTAGGAACTCTTCTATCCAATCACACAATTGGTCTGATAGTCCATATGCTCTTACTTCGTTCATTAAACGACTTTGGGGAACTGTATTGAACGCCTTGCGGAAGTCAAGAAACACCTCATCTACCTGGGTACCCATGTCTATGGCCCTCTGAGTCTCGTGGACGAATAGCACGAGCCGGGTTTCACACGATCGTCTTTTTTCAAAACCCATGCTGATTCCTACAGAGTAGATTTCTAGTCTCCAGAAAAGTCGTTATCATTTATTGCTTGTTCTGTGTACAAAAAGAATAACACAGGGAATAGGTTTCTACCCCATGTCACTCTCTTCTCAACGACTTCCACCCTTTCATATCCTTTGACTCTCATGACTGCAGTGTAGTTTCTGGACAAGTTTTAGATTGCCTTTTCTCCCTGTATTTAATCCGTGCTACCTTTATAATTTCAGAGAGTTCTCCAGTCAACACTGTCAAACCCTTTTCTATAAAAGTAGCCACACATTTTACTTGCAGTAGACACTAATTTCTTCAATGATTTATTGATGTATGAAAATAAATATTAATTTTTCTTTTTTACAGATATGCGACTTTGGATTGGCAAGGGTAGCTGATCCTGATCATGACCACACAGGATTTCTTACTGAATATGTAGCTACACGGTGGTACAGAGCACCTGAAATAATGCTTAATTCGAAGGTATGTGATTTTAAAAACCTCCTACAGCAGAATCCTGCTAATCTGAACCCCGGTAATCCAAACGTTTGGTTAATCCGAACATGATAAATGTTAGTCTAAGTATGGAAAACTGTATGGTAAACTGCTGTACGTACACACTATTTTAATTTACACAATACAGTAAACATGTGTTAGAAAAATTGGCAAGAAAACATTAGGTTTAAACAGTGCATAACAGTGAAAGAAAAGCTGTTAAAATTACTAAAATACAGTGGATGTTTTATCCATACTTTTGTTTTTTGGTGTAATGAAGACAGTCTGTTATACGACACATAGTTACGCCATCGTCTTATAAACATCAAATCAGCAGGTGTAGCAGTGGGCTGTTGCTCCAAATAATGTAGCACAAGGTCAAGGGCTTCTGATGAGTCACTGTGTGGCACCAGCTCTCCTTGGTCGCTTTCAGGCTCATTGTGACTTCCATCACAGCAGTCCACTTCTTCCTGGTCGTGAACTAAATCAGCGTTAGTAAGGTTCTCCACACATGCCCCATCTGCTGCCATCCTTTCATCTATGTCTCCTTCACTAGCTTCTTCACATCCAGGGTTAGTCTGTATCATTTGTATTACATTTTCCTCTTCATTTTCAGCTAGGTTGTCCTGAAATTCAAGAGATGTCTACAGTTTTCTCCACGATTTTCTCAGAGTATTTTCTGAAATATTCTGCCATGCCTCAGCAGCTCAATAAGCAACATCCTTCAAATTGGTATTTTTTATTTTGTCCACTAGGGGAATGCTGTCATCTTGGATCAGCATCCTTAAAAATTGTTTTCTGTTAATGTTTTAATGTTTGCAGTACACCCTGGTCCATTGGCTGTAGAAGTGGTGTAACATTTGGCGGCAAAAACTTCGCCACAATTTCTTCATCACATTATTCCTCAGTGCTTGGGTGAGATGGTGCATTATCTATCAAAAGGATTGCACTGGGAGACAAATGATTTTCCTTAGAAAACCATTGAACAGCGGGAACAAACTGGCAATGAAACCATTCTTTGAACAGCTTACCATCCATCTATGCTTTTTTTCTGGTTTCGATAATACATGGGCAGGGACTTCATGTTGCAGTTTTTAAAAGCTCGGGTCCTAGCAGATTTCCCAATCAGCATTAAAGGCAGCTTGTGATTATCAGCAGTGTTGCTGCATGCTAATAAAGTCACACGATCTTCGCACATTTTAAGACAAGGAGCATGGTCGTGTCTGCTTTTGATGCCAGGCTTTTTGTTGGCAATGCCCTAAAATTAAGGCCAGTCTCGTCAGCGTTATAAATTTGTTGGGGAAAATACTTTCCCTCTCATCATTTTTTCACACTCACCCAAGTATTCCTTTGCTCCATCACGTACAGAAGAAACCGTCTCTCCTGCAATTGTTAGCTGACGGATTCCATGACTTTTCTTGAATCTGTCCAACCAATCCGCACTCGCACTAAAAAGAATCATTACCATTCATTAAGTTTTTCAGGTAAACAGCATTCTCCTAAACCAGTGCTCCACTCAAAGGAGTTCCCCTTTCTCTTTTCTGCATAAACCCAAGGAAAAGAGCTTCATCCACTTTATCATACTGGGACTGTTCCAAAGTCTGCCAGATTTAGTGTGTTTTTCCTGAAGACGTTGCACAGGAATGTTCAAACTTCACTTGGTTAATCTTCCAACCACAAATGGTTGCTTTACCAACACTCAGTTCCATTGCTAGTTTACATTTTCACCATTGTCTTTCCACTTCAAAGCATTCAGTTTTTCTTTGAGGGTTAACGTTGTATGTTTCCGTTTACTCACTACGAAAATACACTCCTGGAAATTGAAATAAGAACACTGTGAATTCATTGTCCCAGGAAGGGGAAACTTTATTGACACCTTCCTGGGGTCAGATACATCACATGATCACACTGACAGAACCACAGGCACATATACACAGGCAACAGAGCATGCACAATGTCGGCACTAGTACAGTGTATATCCACCTTTCGCAGCAATGCAGGCTGCTATTCCCCCATGGAGACGATCGTAGAGATGCTGGATGTAGTCCTGCGGAACGGCTTGCCATGCCATTTCCACCTGGCGCCTCAGTTGGACCAGTGTTCGTGCTGGACGTGCAGACCGCGTGAGACGACGCTTCATCCAGTCCCAAACATGCTCAATGGGGGACAGATCCATAGATTTTGCTGGCCAGGGTAGTTGACTTACACCTTCTAGAGCACGTTGGGTGGCACGGGATACATGCGGACGTGCATTGTCCTGTTGGAACAGCAAGTTCCCTTGCTGGTCTAGGAATGGTAGAACGATGGGTTCGATGACGGTTTGGATGTACCGTGCACTATTCAGTGTCCCCTCGACGATCACCAGTGGTGTACAGCCAGTGCAGGAGATCGCTCCCCACACCATGATGCCGGGTGTTGGCCCTGTGTGCCTCGGTCGTATGCAGTCCTGATTGTGGCGCTCACCTGCACGGTGCCAAACATGCATACGACCATCATTGGCACCAAGGCAGAAGCGACTCTCATCGCTGAAGACGACACGTCTCCATTCGTCCCTCCATTCACGCCTGTCGCGACACCACTGGAGGCGGGCTGCACGATGTTGGGGCGTGAGCGGAAGACGGCCTAACGGTGTGCGGGACCGTAGCCCAGCTTCATGGAGACGGTTGCGAATGGTCCTTGCCGATACCCCAGGAGCAACAGTGTCCCTAATTTGCTGGGAAGTGGCGGTGCGGTCCCCTACGGCACTGCGTAGGATCCTACGGTCTTGGCGTGCATCCGTGCGTCGCTGCGGTCCGGTCCCAGGTCGACGGGCACGTGCACCTTCCGCCGCCCACTAGCGACAACATCGATGTACTGTGGAGACCTCACGCCCCACGTGTTGAGCAATTCGGCGGTACGTCCACCCGGCCTCCCGCATGCCCACTATACGCCCTCGCTCAAAGTCCGTCAACTGCACATACGGTTCACGTCCTTGCTGTCGCGGCATGCTACCAGTGTTAAAGACTGCGATGGAGCTCCGTATGCCACGGCAAACTGGCTGACACTGACGGCGGCGGTGCACAAATGCTGCGCAGCTAGCGCCATTCGACGGCCAACACCGCGGTTCCTGGTGTGTCCGCTGTGCCGTGCGTGTGATCATTGCTTGTACAGCCCTCTCGCAGTGTCCGGAGCAAGTATGGTGGGTCTGACACACCGGTGTCAATGTGTTCTTTTTTCCATTTCCAGGAGTGTACATACACCACTACACCTGAACAAATACAATACAACTGTTACATGTGCCAGTGATTGATAACTAACATAACCAAGCACTTTGCGAGCCAACTGGCAGTGCACTGACCTCAGACACTACTTATCTGCTTGGTATACTTAATTCTAGAAACTTGCCACCGTAACGCTGGCTAATCCGAACAAATCGGTAATCCGGACGAGGTCCGGTCCCAGTTAGTTCGGATTAACAGGACTCTACTGTACTCAAATTCTATAAATTTCTATATTGCTGATTCTGTCATTCATTCTTAATGACCCTGCGTATGGGCAGTGATTACCAAATCAAATGATTCCATTTTTTCAGAAGATTTCTTTGCAGCTTAGAAATTTCTTTAAATCAGTTTCAGGCACAAAGCTACAGATCACTTCACATTTAACTCCTGTTTATTGTCAGTAACATTTAAATTAAGTATAACTTTACTGTTTGGTATTGATATGAAGTCCCAGCGAAAACAATCAAACTCTGGTTTATAGAAAGAGTGGGGATGGAGTGGGGGAAGAATCTCCAATTTAATTAATGGATTCACTCACTAACGTTAGACAGATAATAATCGCAAACTAATCATCAGTGTTAGACATAACAACCAATGCTGCAGAAAAATAATCATTACAATGGACTTGTCATATCTTTAAACATGTAATAATTTCATTAATGAAGTAAGTATAAGTAAAGATTTAAGCAGCTGTGGGGAATGTAGAGAAAAATTGTAGATTGTGACAGCCACAGATTTATCTGCCAGAGAATTTAACAACAGAAAAATGTTTTCTTTCAGTCTTCCATTTAAAAATGGAATGTTTTGAATGGAAATTTAACTTTAGTATGTCTTACATTTAAAATTGTGCCTTTAAATCTTGGTAGATTACAGAGCAGTTAACATACTAGATCGTGATCAAAAAGTAAAGGGAATTTTTGTTTTTCTTAAAGAATCTTTCATTTATTCATGAGCATCAGCTTTATGCTCTTCAAAGTAGTCTCCCTCGGATGTTATACGATTGTGTCAGTGCTTTTCCCAGTCTTGGAAGCACTTCTGAAACTCACTTTTTGTTATGGTCTTCAGCTCCTTCAGCAATGCTGTTTTACTTTCATCAATGGTGGCAAAATGACGTCCTTTCATGGTCCTCTTCAGCCTTGGGAGCAGAAAGAAGTTGCAAGGGTTCATGTCTGGTGAATACAGTATCTGTGGAAACATAACAATTTTATTTATTTTTATGGACAGGCTTTGAGATGTGAGTGGAAGCATTATTGTGATTCAATTTCCACAGTTCTGGTTGTTTCTTTCGGATAGTTTCATGCAAATGGAGTGTAACTTCCAAGTAATATTCCTTATTGACCACAGGACCATAAAGCAGGAGCTCATGATGCACTATCTCGTTGTAATCGAAGAAAACAATGAAAAGAACTTTCACCCCCCCCCCCCCTCCCCCCTCCAGTCCCCCTCGGTCTTTGCTTTTTAGGCAGTTTCTCTTGGTACAGTTGGGCCTTGGTTTTGATGTCATACCCTTGTACTCATGTTTTGTCACATTTACTAGTTTTGAGTCAAGGTAAACTTCATTCAACAATTCCTGAGCGATATCTATGTGATGTCATTTTTGGGTGAAATTCAGCAGTTTCAGAACAAACTTTCTTACTTTGTTTCATGCCCAAAACATCTGAAAAATTGTTTGGTCCGAGGCAAAGGACATGCTTACATCAGCAGCAACCTGTCTGATGGTGATTCGGTAGTTTTCCTGAACCATTTTCTTTATTATTCCACAGTGTTGTCAGTAATGCAAATTCTTTGATCTACCTTTTTCAGAAATAAAAACGCGCTGAGCACTCAAAAATATGTATAACCTTTTTGACTGTTAACAATAAACTAAATACTCAAAACAGCTGAAAATGCAAACATACATCAGGAATCTGTGTAATAACAGAATAACAAAAAATTGAGAACTGGATGTGTAACACCCACAAAAATTTAAAAAAATTCCCATTATTTTTGATATCATCGTGTATGTAACACCTGTGTTGATATTTTGCCAGAGTGTGGTAAGTATTGCTTTCTGTTGTTTAGAATGTTAAAACAATGTGTCCACTTTTTTGTAGATTTTAAATGGTAATATTTCCAACAATTTCCCACAATTTTAGATTTTTAAAAATCTTTCACAGAGTATTTTAAACTTCTTACCTCTTCGGAATTTATGCTTCAAATACTTGTTGTACAAATGTTTGATAATTTCCAATTCTTTTGCACAGGGTTACACGAAATCAATTGATATCTGGTCTGTCGGCTGCATCTTAGCAGAAATGCTATCAAACAGGCCCATTTTCCCTGGAAAACACTATCTAGATCAGCTTAATCACATCCTGGGAGTTTTGGGATCACCAACACATGAAGACCTTGAATGTATCATAAATGAAAAAGCTCGCAGTTACCTCCAGTCATTGCCATTTAAGCCAAAAGTTCCATGGACAAAGTTATTCCCTACAGCTGATCCCAAAGCACTAGACTTGCTGGACAAAATGTTGACATTTAATCCACACAATCGGATAGTAGTTGAAGATGCTTTGGCGCATCCATATCTTGAACAGTACTATGATCCAGCTGATGAGGTAGGTACAGTTTTTTTCATTTAGTGTACTACCAAAAAGAAAGAGAAAGAGAGAGAGAGAGAGAGAGAGAGAGGTGTGTGTGTGTGTGTGTGTGTGTGTGTGTGTGTGTGTGTGTGTGAGAGAGAGAGAGAGAGCGAGAGCGAGAGACCATAACCTAAGTAGTATGGTATGGTAGGCTGCATGATATTACAAATTGTGTGGTTTGGTCATTTTACAAGAAGTCATCATCTGCAGCTGAAGACTGAAAAATTATTTCTGCCTCCTCTAAGGTTCAGCATGTATTTTGTATTTGTGTGTGAAACTTGTTAAAACTAAACTCTTATGTGATGTAAAGCACGGGGAAAAGGTGTGAGAATGCTTGTAAATTGAAAGCAAAATTTAAAAACATACTTTATCAGCCATTTGTTTAATAAATTATCTGATTTTCTAGATTCAGGAATACAAAATTTCTTTTATATATGTGACATGTAGCAGTACTATGCCTAAACAGGCACATCTTCTAAGAAACACAGAATATCAAGAGATCCAGTGGAAGTTATAGGTCATACATCTGGGTACATTTTCTAATTTTGTGTAAGATACCTTTGTCAACCACAGATCAGTCATCAACCCATATTGAGTAGTGGTTTCATAATGTGGAAGAGAATCAGAAAATATGACAAGATAATAATGTCTTAATTTTTGTATTCTTCTATTCACTCCAATGACAGTTAGGAGACAAATATGGTACAGAAAGTTGTGATGGAATGTTAAATAATTTAGCAGTAAAGGTAACAGCTCACCAAACAGTAGAGGCATGAAATTTGTCAACATAACTGTGATCTGGGAGCTGGATGGTTAGCTGAATAGTGTGCACTGCAGTTGAAGTGATTCTCACAAGTTTCACAGGATGCTGCCCAAGTCCCATATGACCAGTTGGTCGGGTTTGGTAATGTGTGTGCTTAACAAATATGAGAAGGAAAATGTATTTTTCCGTACGTTTTCCTTCTCACCTTTGTTATGCACACTTATTACTGGCCCGATCGGTGTGTTCACACGAGACTTCAGTGACACACTGTAGCAGTCAGCACAAATGTTTACAGTGCAGCACATGCATCTAACCATTGGACTGTTGGTACACTGTTAATGATGACTCTGCGCCTCTACTGGCTGGTGAGATATTATCTTTGCAGATACAGCATGTCTTGTGCAGGGCCAGCTGGTGTCAAAGATCGTATGTAGACCAAAAGTTTTGTTTGAATCGCTCTGATGGTTTCAGTGACTCCATACAAAAGAGAGTCCTACTCCTAAATTGTTTACAAGATTTGATGTGGGAGAGAGACGCATTGCCAAAGTTGAGTACACAAATGTTTAAATGTACTGGGTTAACTGTCTTAGCAGTTCATAACAAAAAGAAAGAGTTTTGGTTTTACTTCATTTTGTAGTTCTTGTTAAGAGACTGTTCTGGAGTTTGCGTTTCTAGTGTATTTAGTTGTCATTGTAAAGAGACAGAAATTCAGAACAGAAACTTCATGTTGTATTTGCGTGTTGTATTTGCATGTTGATTTACATAAGACGATCCATCAGATATTTGACTCACTGCTTGTACTCGTTAAATTGGACATCTGACATCTTTGTGGCAAAAACTACTTTTACTTGAGATCATTATTCTTATTGAATCAAATTTGGAGGTGGCGCAGTGGTTAGCACACCGGACTCTCATTCGGGAGGACGACGGTTCAATCCCGCGTCCGGCCATCCTGATTTAGGTTTTCCGCGATTTCCCTAAACCACTCCAGGCAAATGCTGGGATGGTTCCTTTGAAAGGGCATGGCCGACTTCCTTCCCCTTCCTTCCCTAATCCGATGAGACCGATGACCTCGCTGTTTGGTCTCTTTTCCCCAAACAATCCAATCAAATTTGATCTTAAAGTTTTGAGGGTAAGGTCAGTCCTCTGTGTCAGACTGACTGCTGATATTAGACCATGTCTGATGTACATCACGTGACCCTCCTGTTTTTGTTTGTTAATGAAAGCTTGTTGGAGCAGGCGGGGTAATACATGGTGTACATAAAGTCCAGGAACACAATTATTTATTGCACAAGAACTAAACATTGTACAGATGTCATACATCGACTGTGGCGATCGCTTCCCATATTCTCTCCTGGAGCTCTGCTACATCACTTGGTAGAGGTGGTTCATACATCAGATTTTTAATGTGTCCCCACAGAAAAAAAATCACATGGAGTGAGATCGGTTCTCTTCTGTAGCACAGCCGGTCCATCGATGCGTCAGTGCTGACTGTCGGCAAATTACCTAACTATACTGTGGCGGTATATGTGGGGGGGGGGGGGGGAAGACAACTTTCAGGGTTTTTCTTCAAAATGACATATGTATGATATCTGTACAATGTTTGGTTCTTGTGCAATAAATAATTTAAAGTTTACCCAGACTTTATGTACACCCTGTATTTGTATTCATGGTTGCTGTGTATTACAGTAAGACTTCATTGTCTCTGTTTCTCAATGAAAATAGAATAGAAGGTAAGTGGTTGGGCTGAAACTGCCACCTGTAGTGGCAGTTCCATTACAATCTAAGTTTCTGATAATGATATTTCCCAGGGACTGTTTACATCCTGCATTGCTTTAGATCCAATGTCTAGTATGCAGAGACTTCATTCATTCATTCATTTATTAATAGTGTTATGGTATGGACTCCTACAGTTTCTCTTTGGACAGGATGGTATTAAGTGACAACAGGACCAAGACTAAACAAGTTGATGAATATTTGGTGTGTTGATAAGTTGGTACATGTCCCTTTTGTTGGGACACAGGGTGTTTCTTAGGAAATGCAGGATGTCTTTCAGATGATCAGTACTTGGCATTAACTCTGACTGGTAACCCCAGACAGAAATAATGTATAGACAAACAGACGTGACATAATTTAATTATTTGTTATATTGCTACTAATCGCATTCTGTTTAAGAACCCAATATGTAGAAGCTTGTTGTTATAGGTGTGCACAAAACATGTTGTTTATCTTCATGTGTCCCACAGAGGCTGTATTGTGCGAATCTTCAAGTGGTGAGGTTCTGTATACTGGATCCTCGTCCACATCAACTGTTTGTTTTTGCTACCCTAATGTGATCTTCAGTCCAAAGAGGAGTTTGCTGTAACTCTTAATATTCACGTCAGTAAATGCTTCGCAAGTCTTTTCATCGCTGCATAACTATTGCAACCCACATCCATTTGAGCCTGCTTATTGTAGTTAAGTTTTGGTCTCTCTCTCTATGGTTTTTACTGCCTATATTGCCATCCATTACCAAATTGACTAGTCTTTGATGCCTCGAGACGTGTCGTATCACCTTTTCCCTTCTTTTAGTCAATTTGTGCTAGAAATGTTTTTCACAGTTTGATTCAGTATCTATTCATTAGTTATCTAATCTTCAGCATTCTTCTACATTACCAAATTTCAAAAGCACCTCTCTCTTTCAGTCTGTACTGTGTGCTGCCCAAATTTCACTTCTGTAGAAGGCTGGACTCCAGAGAGATACTTTCAGAAAATACTTTCTAACACCAAAATTTATCTTTTCTTTCTAGTTTAATTTTATTATTCCTTAATTTTAGAGATCATACAGAGTTCTGGGCTATTTTGAGTCAGACACAAAAGAAGACCAAAAATGCACCTGATGATCCTTCCAAACCTTCCACTTCAATCTGTTACTTGGCTAGATTTTACTTGTGTTTATTATTTTTTCCCCTTTAGTCTTCTCTCCATGTGAAGTAAGGTCTCAGTGACTGTCATGAAGTTTTTTTACTCGTAAACAAGGCAGTTGATTTGTCTTGACAAGAAAAAAGCAGACACAAACCAAATCCAATTTTAGAATGTAAACGATGTCAAACAGCTGTACAGAGCATTTTTTTAAAATGAAACATTCCAAGTTTGAAATTTTGTAGTGTTTAATTTCTCTCATCAATGAATTTTGGAGCCACTGTGTAGGGCACCTTTATTTTGTGTGTTCAGTGTTTGCCTGCTCACTGTTTTTCGGCCTAGGATTCCCGTAATACTTATAAATAAAAATTGGCATGTTTCAGAAAAGTATATGATACTATTAAGATAATTCTACTTTTCAGCCTGTTGCAGAAGAACCATTCCGATTTTCTATGGAACTTGATGACTTGCCGAAAGAAACACTGAAAGAATACATATTTGAGGAAACAGCTTTGTTCAAACAGAGGATGGCTCAGGAACAGAATATGTAGTGCAGTCATAAATATGTAAAGCACTCATGTATGTACCAAACCTCCAAGCATTTCTTTTTTCACTGCATTGTAATTACAGAAATATTGAAAAACCTTACATAAAGCCATTCAGTACAAAATATGTAGAACTTCAGTATCTTCATGTGAATTTTGTCTACAGATGAGTAATATCTTACAGTACACTGTTTAATTATTTTATACACAAGTAAAGTGTAACTTCTATTAAGTAATAGATTAGCTTAAATTAATTTTATGTGTAATTACAATTCCAGTGTTTTCACACAGTAATCGATAATGTCTACAAAATATCATTTATGAATGAATAAGCTATGTGAATGTCATCCCTCCTGCAGTTTTGTGGTTGTAAAGATAGCTTGTGAGAGTGGTTTTTGAAAATATCTTTTTGTATATTATTTCGTTTCAGTAGCCAGAATTTTTTTATCAGAAGTAATTGAATTATGTTGTAGATTTAGTTAATCAGCCTGAAACTTCAGAACTTTTTTATATTTGCCATTTCAAAAAACTAATACTTTGAGCTAGGGTTGTTGGGAAATACCATGTGGGAGGTGAAATGTATAGCACTGGTGGCACACACACACACAAAATTGAGAGACTTGTAACTTCAGTAACTAATATTTCCTTCCTCGGAGAGGAGAGAGGGATAAGTTGGAGAATGTTCAAAGGAAGGCCAGATCACAAAGAGCCTGGAGTGATAGGGACCCATCAGTGGTAAGGATGACAGTAAACAAAGATGAAGGGGAAGGTGTCCTGGGGTGGGGGGGGGTGGGGGTGGGGTGGGGGAGAAGTCCAAAGAAGGTGTGTGTGTGTGTGTGTGTGTGTGTGTGTGTGTGTGTGTGTGTGTGTGTGTGTGTGTGTGTGTGTGTGTGTAAAAGAGGGGAGGAGATGTTTTAACACATGTTAAGTCCATGAAGTGTTGGGAAGCAAGAATATGTTTGGGATGCAAATTTCCGTCTTTGGAATTCAGGGAAATTAGTATTGAGTGGGAGGATTCAAGTAGCCTCTGTGGTATAGCAGGCACTCAGGTCGCTTCGAGTCATACTGTAGAGCATATTCAGCAGCTGGCTGACCATTCTTCTGTGACCATTCATGCGGTCGGCTGGTTCAGTGATGGACATGCCTGTATAAAATGCTGTGCATTGGATACAGCTCAGCTGATTAACCAACATGCATGATTTCCGTGCTTTTGATTATTGTGGGACTTACCAGTGATGGGGGCAGGAGGGCAGTGAATGGGAGCATGGGGCAAGTTTTGCAGGGGGGCAATTCTAAAGGTGAGAACCTTGGGATAGGGGTAAAGATCTGCAAATGACATAAGGTTTGACTACGATGTTACGCATGCTAAGAGAGCAAGGCAAGGTGACAGAAAGTGATGTAGGGAGGATACTGGGAAGAGACGATTCGTATCAGTGCTTGGCTTTCAAAAGATGTCATTACCACTTGCCAGTTAAAAAGTATTAGCTTAGGTTTAGTCACAGACAGTATATTCTTTATAGTACAAGAGTACTACAGTATCCTACTGGCACATTTGTGTGATATATCTTAAAGTGTAACACATGCAAAAAGATCAACATTATATTTGGAAGTTTAGCTTCTCTTGCAGCTTATTAACCTTAGAGACCAACATTATACTTGAAAGCTTTTCTTTTCTTATTGTAGCACTATGTATATCAATTTAAACCATTAACTTTTCTTGTTTCTGTGTCCGCACTACTCAAGTGATGGTGTTGCTAATTGGCTGAGTACGTCATGTGTCCTATGCTGTGAATATCCGCTGTCATCGGCTGGCAAGATCACGTGACATGAGCTATGACTGGCTTACAAAAGCACATCACAATCTCAATTTCAATGCTTGTGAAAGTAACATGCGGTTTTTGATGGAATTAGAATTTATACTTTCGTAATACGAAAATATGCAGGCTACATGTTGCTTCACAACAAAGATCTTTCCAAACCCCACCCTCATTTTATTTTCTAAAGTGCTGGGAAATTCTACGCCTGTGTATAAAACCATAACCATTCAAAAGATCGATAAGTTTTACAGTTTCGACGGAAAATATACTGTCACTTTACACGGAAAAAGTATATTTCCACCCAGGAGGAAGTGTACTTTTAGTCGGGAAATCCGGGAATTTGTTTTCCTTGTCCACGTTTACACCCGGTGAGGGGAGGGTCTCAACTAAAGGCTTCATCGACTCTATGACGGACTTGGCTGCAGATTTCTAGACCTGTGTTATCATCTGGGGATTTGTAGGACTCACCTTGATAGGTCAGGTGTCCACTACATAAAGGAAGCAGCTACTCTGGTGACAGAGTACTTGTGGAGTGTACACAAAGGATTTTTAGGCTAGGTGGTAGTTTGAGGTGCTCCGATGAACACTCACCAGTCGATTCACAGCAAGGGAAGTCAAACGTCTTCAGAATAAAGACACTTTGACTGTCACCATTTTATCAGTAAACTGTCAAAGTATTTGTAATCAAGTTCACGAATTTACTATCTTCCAGGAAGGTTCTTGCATTCAAATTATTCTTGGGACTGAGAGCTGGCTGAAACCCAAAGTCGAAATCTCTGAGATATTTAGCGAGTCATCGAGTGTATATCGGAAAGACAGATTAGGGCCCATAGGAGGGGGAGTTTTCATTGCACTTGACAAAAATATTGTCTCTGTTGAGATCGAAATTCAGTGTGACAGTGAAGTTGTCTGGTCGCATATAGCAGAATCTGAGTTATAACAGAATCTGAGTTAATTGTTGGATGTTTTCGCCAGCCACATGATTCTGCTGTGGCAGTTCTAGAGTCATTCAAGAAAAGTCTATGGTCAATAGTATGTAAATAACCACATCATGCAATACTAGTTGGATGCGAGTTTAACCTGCCAGTTATAGACTGTGGCATGTCTATAGATTCATTGGAGGGGGGGGGGGGGGGGGGGTGCTACAGACAGAAAGTCGTGTGAAATACTTTTGAACATAATTTTCTGAAAATTGTCTTGAGCAGGTAGCTTGGCAGCCCACATGCAATGGAAATATCTTAGCCCATGTAGCTACAAATAGACTGGACCTTATCGAAAATTTCGGTATAGAAACGGGGATTGGTGATCATGATGTATAGCCACTATGATTACAAAAGTTAATAAATCAGTCAAGAAGGCTAGGAGAGTGTTTCAGCTAGATAGAGCAGATAAGCGGTTATTAACACCTCACTTAGACAGTGAATTAGCATCACTTAGTTTCAGTAAGATGGATGTAGCAGAATTATGGGCAAGGTTTAATCAGATTATAAATTGTGGTCTGGAGATTTACCATGCCTAGTAAGTGGATAAAGGATGGAAAAGACCCACCATAGTTTAATAACAAAATTGGCAAGAGGCTGAGGAAGCAGAGATTGTTGCACTCTAGGTTCAAAAGGGGACACACAAATGATGACAGTGAAGGTTAGTAGAGATCTGTGCGCCTGTGAAAAGATCTGTGCACGAAACCTACAACTACTACCACATTTACACCTTAGCAAAAGATCTGGCAGAGAACCCAAGAAAATTCTGGTCGTATGTAGAATCGCTAAGTGGTTCTAAGGCTTCCATTCAGTCCCTTGTTGACCAGCCTGGTGTTTCAGTTTAAGATAACAAAACGAAGGCTGAGGTTTTAAATTTCACATTCAACAAATCATTCACACAGGAGAACCATACAGACATACCGTCATTTGACCATTGGACAGACTCCTGTATGGATGACATAGAAATTAATATACCTGGCATAGAGAAACGACTTAAAGATTTGAAAGCAAATAAATCGCCAGGTCCGGATGGAACCCCAGTTTGATTTTACAAAGAGTACTCTACGGCATTGGCCCCTTACCTAGCTTTCATGTGTCATGAATTTGTTGCCCACCACAAAGTCCCAGGCCACTGGAAAAAAGCGTAGGTGGCTCCAGTGTATAAGAAAGGTAAAAGAATGGACCCGCAAAATTACAATTACTATCCCTAATTTCTGTCTGCTGTAGAATCCTTGAACACTTCATCAGTTCAAATATAATAAACTTTTTTGAGGCTAAGAAGCTTATGTCCATGAATCAACAGGGCTTTAGAAAGAATCGTTCATGAAAAACTCAGCTTGCCCTTTTCTCTACTGATACGCTTAGAACTATGGGTGAAGGGCAACAGGCAGATTCCATATTTATAGATTTATGGAAAGCATTTGGCATGGTGCCCCATTGCTGGCTCTTAACAAACATACGAGCATTTGAAATAAATTCACATATATGTGAGTTGCTCAAACACTTCTTAAATAATAGAACCCAATATGTTGTCCTTGTGACAGGTGTTCATCAGAGACAAGGGTATTGTCAAGAGTGCCCCAGGAAGATGTAATAGGACCGCTGTTGTTCTCTACATACATTAATGATTTGCCGGACAGGGTGGGCAGCAGTCTCTGATTGTTTGCTGATGATGCCATGGTGTATGGGAAGGTGTTGAAGTTGAGTGAGTGTAGGAAGGTACAAGACAACTTGGACAAAATTTACAGTTGGTGTGATGAATGGCAGCTAGCCCTAAATGTAGAAAAATGTAAGTTAATGTGGATGAGTAGGAAGGACAAACCTGTAATGTTTGGATACACTATTACTAATGCCATGCTTGACACATTCAAGTCATTTAAATATCTGGGCGTATCATTGCAAAGAGATATGAGGTGGAATAAGCACGTGAGAACAGTGTTCGGTAAGGGAAATGGTAGACATCAGTTTATACTTTTGTGTACTGCTTGAGTGTTTGGGATCCATGCCAGGTCGGATTGAAGGGACACATGTAAGCAATTCAGAGGTGGGCTGCTAGATTTGTTACCCGTAGGTTCAAACAAAATGTAGGTGGTAGGGAGATGCTTCAGGAACTCAAATGGGAAGCCCTGGAGGGACGGTGACATTCTTTTCAAGAAACACTGTTGAGAAAGTTAAGAGTACTGGCATTTGAAGCTGACTGCTAAACGATTATACTGCCACCAACATACATTGCGCGTAAGGACCACAAAATTAAAAAAACACGAAATTAGGGCTCATACGGAGGCCTACAGACAGTCATTTTTCCCTTGCTCTATTTGCAAGTGGAACAGAAGGGAAATGGCAAGTAGTGGTACAGGGTACCCTCCACCACGCACTGTATGGTGGCTTGCGGACTATCTACGTAGATGTAGATACACACAGTTCTTCTGTGTATCTTCTCTCTCTCCTCGATCATGAAGATCCCAGACTAAGAAGTAATACTCGAGTTATTTGAGGGTGTTGCACACTATCTCCTTCGTAAATGGACAACACTTTCTGGGGATTCTTCCAGTGAATTTCAGTCTGGCATCTGCTGTTCCTATGATTAACTTTTTGTGATAATTCCAGCTTAAACCACTATGTACATATATTCCCAGACATGTACTGTGACTGTTTCAAGTGACTGTTCAACAATTGCAGTGAAACAATAAATAATCTATCCACCTAGATGTACTGCCCATACCCACATTGTGTTGATTCTGTGCTGCAGGTCATCCTGCATTCGGTACAGTGTTCTAGGAGGCTGACTTCTTTATTTATGATGACATCATGTGCAAATAGCTTTTTGTGGCTTCTGACATTATCCACTAGTTTGTTTATGTATTTTGTGAACGGTAGTGCTCCTACAACAATCTCTTTGAGTAAGTGTGAAGATACTTTTATGTGTGAATATGGCGTGTGGGAGATCAGCTTGTGAAGTAGGTTTTTGGGGTAGTGCCTTACTGAATAGCATAGGTTTGTCTGTTACTGCTGATCAGCCATCTGTGGTTGGCTTGACTGCATTTTAGTGTGGAAGGGTTTGCAGCTATGAAAATGGAATTTGTTTCTGTAGGTGGTAGGTTTTTTGTGGATTGGTGACATTATGGAGCCATTAATGGGGTTGAGGTCAATGCTCAGAAAATTCGAATGCTGAGCTGAAAAGGGCAAGGTGAAATGAATTGGAGAAATGGTATTAAGGTGATGGAGGAATAAGGGTAGTGCCTTGCTCTTGGGTCCATATCATGAATGTAGCAAGAGTGAACCACGCAAGAGCCTTAGGATCTTGGGAGAATAGAAACAATTTCTCAAGGTGAAATTTGCATTTTAATGTGTCATGTGGGTGTCAGTGACTGTCCCGCAAATTTCTTTTTATATCTTTATTTTGAGTGAATAGTATTTATTAGTAAAGATATAGTTGGCGACAGGTGGGAGTGAATTTAAAGTCAGTAGGACATTGAGAGTTGGGAGTGTTGGTAGTAGAGAAGTGAGTCAGCAGCTTTGTAGCAAAGACCTGTAGAATTCAGATGAAACAGTTGGAGAGAATAAATAATCGAGAAATAGTCACTATAGACAAGGCTTTAATTTGCTGTTATTTCTATTTTTAACAAAAAAAGTTGTACTGGGCTTTCAAGGAACCAGTGTAGTGTAAGTCCATATATGTTTAATATGTAATCTTGCTGGCTGCTGTAAAGAGTGTTGACTATTGAACACTTAAAGTAATATTTTTCATAGATGCCATTCTGAGTGTTATTCGTATAGAGAACGAACACTCAGTGTGCGGACATTTGTATATCATAGGAAATGAAAAAATTGTTCTGAATGAAGTACATGTCCAAGGCTTAAAATACTCCCCATGGCCTGTTGGAATCGTAATCGTACATGTGTGTATTTTAAAAAAGTCTCCTCTGCCTCTTCCCCCAGTAACAAGTAGTTTTCCTTACTCTGGAAGGGTATCTTAGTATGCAGTGCCATTTGTATATTAAAAGGTGTTGATACATTATCCAACAACTGATCAGCACTTTATTGTATTTGAAGAGCTGTGGATGGGGACGTCACATGAAATTTCTCAAAGCAGTGTGAGTGCACTCATCTTCATCCACAGAGACAAACCAGTAGGAATTGTTTGCCTCAGTGTCATTGTTTTAGTAATGATGTGTTCAGTTGTTAGGCTAAGACTATAAGGCATGTAAACTGTTGTATTTATATTAGCACTTTTATTTTCTTTGCAGCTTTGCACAAGCGAAGTGTTTGCTCCACTACATGACCATCACATGTTTCCGGTCGCCTGTGTTCATTATTCTTGTACCATGCTTTGGTATGGGGAAACACAGGAGATAAATGGAGGAGACATATCCTTTTTGCCAGATGTTAAATGGTTCTGCTGGTAATAAATATTCATGTTATTATTGTACAGGACTCAGTAGTATATTTTGGTCATTTGTGTCCTTCTATCTGTGATTTATGTAATTTGATCCTGCCCTCCATCTTTAAACTTATTACATAAATGTATTTTACATTTAGAGTTATGAAAGTAAGTCGTCATCATCACAGATTCATCAAGTCAATTTAAAAAGTGTTAAAATATTTCAAACAGCTCATTACAAGTACATAAATTGCATCTTGATAATTTGTATTCTTCAAACAGTTAACTATACATAATTATTGCTTGTTTCATTCTAGTTTAATGCACAACTAATATTGGACAAATTTGACTTTTAATCAGTGTCACTAAAAAGTGATGGTGACACTGTATTTTTATGAGATGCAGTTTGTATTTGGAGTTTTCAGCTTCCATAACTTCCCGTATTTGAACTTGTACCCTGATTGGCTAAAAATCTTTATTTTTATTACCAGTTGAAAAGAAACTTGTGCTCTTCCTATGTGTTGTTTAATTGTGAGAATCAGGGATTGGAGGTTAAGCAATGTGTATTTATTATACATAAAGTGGAAAAGTATCCTAAATCACGATTTCAGTATTTTAAATGTGAAGACTACTGAATATGATTTTTCTTTGTCATTGGTCATATTTTCCTCTACATCATAATCATCATCCATCATCTACATATAAAACAAACACACACACACACACACACACACACACACACACACACACACACACATACACATTCGCTCTCGCACACTATTTACTTCTATATATCTCTGTATCTATTAGTGTTTTTGTCTTATCTTATTCATCTAAATGTCTATTCAGAATAATTTTATGTATGCAACTTGTTGCAAAAGACAGAACTGAAGCCTTCGGCTGTATTGGAGAGTAATGCAAACATACATGGATGTATGGCGTGTGATGAGAAGACTAACTGGGAAGCTGGTGCAGCACAGTGAAACACACACTCGCAGTTTCAGTTCTATAGTGGATGAACTGAGTAACTCTACAGTGCTGAGACGAAGTCAGTGTGCTGCCAGCCCAGTTGCAGTATGTGTGTGCATTACACATATGTATTTCAAGAATTATGTGTGCGACAGAGTGATATACAACCAAAAATTGTGAAATTATGTGGCCTAAATACTTTTGGAATTTTCTTCAGATAGTTATTTTAGTGTTGAAAGACAGTTTAGCTATGTTAGGTTAGCAGACCGTGATAGTTCTTTGAATTTTAGATAAACATTTAACTAAATTGCAGAATAATTTTTTGATTCATTACAATATGTCTCAAGGCGACAGTGAGAAGGATGCCATATTATTTTTACAGCTTACCTTGTCATTTAAGAAAAAATTGTTGTTCCATTTTATCTACTGTAAACCTATGAGTGTTTTGGCATTTAGTGTACGTGGAGATAGGTGATATTTATGAAGCTTTTTGCGCAAAAATACCATGCTAGTTAGTTAAACTAGTAGGTACAAATTTGTTGTATGTAGTGTTCTGTTATATTTTTCACACTGTTAATACTGTATTTATGTCAGTAGATTATCACACAGACTGTTTGTGAAATATTGAGTAAGGAACGTTATAAAAAACCATAGTCACAGTTGATGTCCTGGTCTGTGAAGTATTTGCTGCTTAAATAAATTAGTGTCTTGGTTTTGCAGTGAATATGAAAATTTTGTTATGTCTTGAATAAAAACTTTCATGTGCACTACATTCAGTCCTATTTTGAACAATTACTTTCGTGTATTCATCGTAGGAACACAACATTCACTAAATGTTCACATAGATACAAACTCCTATTATGTGTTTGTGCTTCTGCTTTTTTCCAGCTAGAAGCAGTGAATCTTCATGTAAGATTTCAACTAGTGGTGGGTTATGAGTTACTCCTTTTGTTCTCTCTTGGAACTTAATTATGTGTTGATGGAGTGGCCTTAAAATCTCTGTGTAATTGGTGGAGTGGCCTTAAGACTTATTCATTGGGTCATAATTAAAAACACTTTTATTTCTGGGCTTTTGAGCTCGTAAAGAGAGAGTTTCATCTCCACCTAGAGCTGTCATTGAACAACATTGTTTTGTACTTTGAAATTTAATTAATTATTATTGTATTCAAATGTATAATTTTTGATGAATAATATATACACTGACTGAATAAAAATAAAATGCTGTGTAATCATAATGCCTTTTAAACTCTGCTAACTACGTTTAGGTAGTGAAAATATAGGAAGGCCAAAATTAAGTCAGTCATCATAAAATGAGCCTTATGGATTACTTAGTTTGCAGTGAGGATAATTATTCTGTGGATGGATGTTTCTGTTAGAAGTCTCCCATTGCTTTTACAAGAAGGTACAGTGTTTTGTAATAACAAGTCTTACTCACATAAATATGAATGGAATACATCAAACATCAGTCACTTTTACCTCCATGTCTGGTGCTGTGATATGTGTGATGTGACATGTATGTACTGGTTAAGAAATCATTCAGATAAAACTATTTTGTACCATTTGTACATTGGTATGTATTCATACTTTACTTTAGTGTGTATAATATATCTTATTGGTGAGCATGGTGTTTTTGCGTATGTTGTCACGATTGTTGTTGTATTAAATTATTAAGAACTGTCTGTTTCTGCAGTGCAGTGGTTTTACTGGTTATCATTCATTTTAGTGAAAAATTTACCATTTCCTCAGTAAATACAGTATTACCATTATCATGATGATTATTATTACTATTATTATACTCATCAAATTGTTGTGCTAAAAATAAAAGCTTTGTTAGCAATGTTAACTCATTCATTTAAACATGTGCCAATCCTGAAGTAATATGTTCTCAGATTTTCAAAGCTACAACAATTTTGATTCTGGGCCAATACTTCATGTTCTTCTATAATCATCAAAAACCCGAGTTTCTTGCTGTGGATGTGATTCAAGGTGAATGTCAATTTAGAGTTATGTGAAAGCCCATAGCAAGTTGATATGTACAAGTGGCAGCACAAAAAGATGTAGTTGCTGAAATCTGAATACTGATGATGTTATGCAGGAGCCAATTGCATTACAGAGTCTACACTACTGCTCATAAAAATAAAGGACACTTGGTGATGGTGAGTGTAGTTGAGGGCAGTATGCCTTGTTGACACTCATCATGAAACACACCCTCTAAAAATCACAAGAAAGTCCTGCAGCCATGAGGTAGAGTCGGGGATGGAAGAAAAGTGAAATACCTGAATATCACAGAATGTAGTATAGTGACTTTGTAGTTTGTTGGCATAGTCAGCAGACTGATAACTGTTGCTGTGCAGTTGCTTATTTTGTTGTTGTATTGTTTTAATTTGTTTAATCTGCAGTAATCACAAAATCAACGGAAAGAGTATTTCACAACTCTTAATAATATTTTATCATCTTTCGTAAGCACACAGCATATGGTTTGTGTACCATTTTATATACCATCCAGAGGCCCTTCACTTTAGTGGCGATCTGTATTTTCTCAGAAGGAAGACCAAAAAGTTAGTAATAAATTTCTCCATTTTCAGCCAGCTGCTCCTGTTCAGGTAGGGTGACATTTTATATGTCATTGAGTGAGTGTTCTGGGCATGGGGGTGAGGCCAGTTCCCTCACATTGTCTGGTTCATCTCCGCCCACACAGGGTGAGTATGGCCGAGGCCTGGTACAAGAAGAGGCCATTTGAAAAGAAAAGTTCCAGTCTGTTCTGCAAACCATCCTGCATCGCAGCTGACATGTATTGGAGACTCATCCTGATGAAAACAGATTAATCATGCATGATGTAGTTCTTTGGTGTAGTTCTTGCACTGATAGGATCCTAACGTTACCCATAAAATGAGTGGACTGTGCAGTATCAAGTTGGCCATCTATCCTCTGAAGCATCCCAAATTTATGGAATCACATCAGCCTCCAGGCTGCCAGACACAGTGCCACTGTGAAATGACTGATGTATTTGGGCTTGAAACAGACACCATGCAGCCTGTATACCCATACTGGACCATCTTTCACTGTAGAAAATACTGATTTATTGGAAAATATTACGGTCCACTAGATAGAGATAATCCTCACAGGGCACTGCTCAGTAGAGTTTGTGATCATTATGAAGCTTCCTCTCGATGGCCACACATTAACCAGGTAGGCTGGTGCCCGAACTGTGTCAGCTGATGTGGGAAACAAAGTAGGATATTTCAACTGCATGACATTTAAAAAAGGATTTTGCAGTGATTCCTTTAATTGTTTATTTTCCTGGACTTGAGTTGCTACATCCCAGTGGCCACACACACCATCTGGATTCTCCAGTAACACAATATCATTTTATCTATTATTGTGCAATGGCGAAGCCTCTGATGCCATAAAATTCTCTTCACACACAAGAGCAATGACCTGGTTATGAATAGCCTGTCTCAATAAGGCGGCAGCTCCCACTCCAGCACCACCACAGGAGTGAACAGCATTTGTTTGTGAATTTGTTTATGAGCATCTAACAACTGGATGGTTTTAACAATGATGTTTTAAAGTGCTCCATGTGAATGATGAATCCCTGAAATCACAAAAAGTGTTAGTTATGCAGGCTTCAATCGTTAAGCATCTCATCAGTGTAAAGAATTTTAAAAGAAGTTGTTTTCTGATATGTTAACAAGAGAGTTTTTAGTTCAAAGAAGTGACATAGGTGCTGCACAAACTGCATCCCGTATAAAGATTCACGATACAAGAGGTGGAGGTAGTTTAACAGTGTATTACCTTGATGAAACATGGGTCAATTAGAATCATTCCAGGAAGATCTGCTGGAAAATGAGTGATGATACTGGCAGTTTTAAAGTTTTCATAGGAATAGGTTCTCGGATAATTATTCTGCATGCTGACGCTTCTTCTGGTTTTGTTTCTGAGAGTAAACTTGTATTTTGTGTTTCTTAAAACAGCAGTGACTACCATTCGGAAATGAACGCTGTGAGTTTGGTGATGTGATTTACAATTATTGTCATACCTTGTTTCGCAGTCGGTCATTACCAGTTATAATTCAACTGTTACAGAGAAAACACCAAGTACAAACACCAGAAAAGCAGATATTTTTCCCTGGCTTAAAAATAAAAATATTAAGCACAGTATAAACCAAACTCGTGCCGATCTCGTGCAGTTTGTTAATTTATTCAAGTCACGTGACAGAACGTACAAACTTGACTTCTTTGTACATGAATGGGCTCACACAGTTTTGCATTTGCCCACTTGCCACTCAGTTTAGCCCCACTGAATTAATTTGGGCAAAGGATAAGGCTATGTGGGAGAAAAAATAGTTAAAGATAACATTCACTGAATCGCTTGTGCATGAGGCAGTAAGCAACATCCCACCTGTAGCATGGGCACAGTCTGTGCAGCATGCTGAAAAGGTTCAGAAAGAATAATCTGACAGGGAAGTGATGATGGAAATAAGCCTTAAACCTATCATCGTAAATTTACAATCAGATTTTTCGGAAACATATTCAAGTAGAAGTGACGGTGGTATTGCGATGTAGACTTTGGACAAAAGTAAATAATGTTTCTTAGTTTTAAAGACTTGTGGTTTAAAAAATGTGTTTGTCAACATATCAGTTGCGTACATAATAATTTGAATTTCCTAGCCTTTTTGATTAGGACTTCGTATCCTTTGAATTATGCAGGCTATAATGTTCAACATATTGGCCAAGGAAAACTTAAGCTTCTCCTACCACGTTGTATGCTCTAATAAAACGTGAGAATGCAACTGGATAAATTCGTCAATTCCACATGTAAACCTCTGTCATTTTTTAGGCACGAACTGAATAAGGCCCTAAAATGACAGTAATTGTTACTTGTCGAGATATCGGCGGTTTTCGATGTTATCGGTCATCGTTCCCTGGAGTTATTAGCAGATGATGGTTAATTGTTTGCTTGTTCAATGGATTTTAAAAAATCTATTGCGTAGAAGCAATTGTCAAGCAAATATGATGATTTTCGGTTTGTGCTTGAAGTTAATTTAAATTGTGTATTAAATTTTTACTTGTAATACAGTTCAAATCACAAATAAATGATAATTGTTGCTGGCAGTTTCAATGTTTTTGTTGTTAGACAATTGTCATTTTGAGAAAAATTGCGCTTCATATCTTCACAAAGCTGTGTCAGCTGTTCTCGTCTCCCGACTTCGCACAGAGAAAATCTGTGGAACAGTGGACGCAGTGTCGTCAAGACTTGAGCTAATATTTCTCTCATGACGACTGATCGAAATTGGTTTTAATACTTACTATTCCCCTCATAGCTCTGAATGTATAATACGATGTACCATAGGCAAAGGAACCTGACTGTTGACTGCAGTTACACAGTTCGGCAACGTGAACTTTGTTTGCCTGCTCTCTACTTCCGTGGATGTGCAGTTCTCATTCCTTCACTGTTCCGCCTCTATGCACTGAAGCACTGCCACGTGACGCGAGCTGTAGTATTTGATGATGAGGATGGGACTACCGTGTCCATATTGCATTGTCTGGACACTTTGTCCCGCTTGGTAGAGGTGGTGCAGTAAATGGGCTTTAACCTGTCAACTGAAATTATTGTCGGGACTTCTCCAATGTCTGACAGAAACTGTTTGTCACCATGAGTCAGATTGTATCCCCTGATCCATAGTGATATGGAAAGGGAGCCTGAAACAGGCAATCCACCCTCAGAAAAGGTGGTAGCTATTGTCTCTGCTGTAATATCTGCCATGGCAAAAACCTCTGGCCAGCGTGCAGCTCAATTAACTGCAGTAAATCAGTAGATTAACCCCTCAGAAGGTTGTAGATGCCCTTTTATATTCAAATGCACACAATTAAGTGGTAGAAGTGTACAGAGTGGCACATGAACGTGTTGGGTTATTTTATTCTGCTGTCAGGCAGTGCTTTGACACACAAGTCTTGCAATCTGCTCCCAAATTCTGCCACCCAAAAGCTCTTTCGACCAATTTGATAGTACCGCATACCCTTGGATGTAACAGTTGATTTAATAAAATGAGGGCTTGTTGGCGATAACCAGTCGTCACAAAAGGGTGTACTCTTTGTGTTGCTGCATCGCATATATCCCAGTGTTTGCTGTCAATAGACTGGAATGTTGTGCTAAAATCTCTTGTAACTCTGGATTTAGCTGTTGGGGTGCTGCAAGTGCTTCATAATCCACAGCACTTGTGATCTCAAAGATATAAGTCTTGAGTTGCCCAATTTAATCTAACTGATGGAGCAGGCATGCGAAACATTGTCAGGCCTGTGTTGAAATGTGTACGCAAGAGGCTGTTTGTCAGTAACCCTGAACTGTTGCCCCTCGAGTGTGTGTCGAAACATTTTAGAGGCATACATAGTGTCAATTCACCATCATATGTGGACAGCTTCTTGCTAAAGATTGCCAGTACTGCATCCAGTGCTGTTGCAGAAGTGTCGACTGTGAGTGTAAGAGGTCTTGCAGAACTGGATGTGCCTATAGTGTGGCATCTGGGATAGTGGATTTAGTTTAGCAAAATCTTCCAGTGCTTCATCAGGCACTCGACTCTGTCACAAGATTTATGCCCCTCTCATAGGAACTCGTTTAATGAAGCCACTTAGAGGGCACGATTCTGAACAAAGCACCGATAAAAAATATGTGACTTACAGGAACCGACATAACTCACATATTGGCACTGGCTGTGAGTAATTGATTGTTGACTTCTTCTATGGAGGCCATATTCTATGGGCATTAATGGTGCAGCCCAGGTACCGTACCTCTATTGCTCCAAAAACACACTTTGTCACATTTGTGAGCAAGCCATAAAGACATAAAGACAGTCGAAAAGTTGGTGTAAATTTTATAGATAATCAGCCACTGGACTAGACATAATTAACACAGGGTTGATGTAAACAAAGCAGAATTCAATATTGCGAGTCACTTCATCCATAAATCTTTGAATATTTTGCGCAGCATTACATAGGCCAAATGGCATCCTGGTGAATTCAAAAGTCCAGATGATGGACTTGTGGCTGTTGTGGGTATGTCTTCTGGTGTGTCTTAACACTATGCTGTGTGTGATCACCTAGTTCTTTTGTCCACAGCTAGTTTTCTGATCTCTTCATTTCTGACTGCACCATGCACTTGATAACTGTATTTTTAAGTGCTGTATACCACTATGTAGCTGGTGGCGTGTCTAGAATGCCTTGCACTTTGGTCGTCTTCTCATTTAGTGCTGCAACAATGTAACAGTATTTGGTCTTGTCGGCAGTAATGTGATTGCACAAACTGGCTCTCCAACTGCGCATACCAAAGCACCAAATTTTGTTGCCAGAGTGGAAGTGGCTTCACTGCAATGCAGCTGGACTACCATGCTTCCCGGCTCCTCATCTGTGGGTGTTGATGTTGCCATTGGCAAAGTCTAGTATTCTGTGTAAATCATGTTGGAAATATGTGACCCATCTGGTACAGGTTAATGTTGTAGCACGAGGGGTTTATGCACATGCTGTAGCCAACGCAGTTGTTTAAAAGTCATCAGGCAATGCAGTTGAGTCACGATTGCATCGCATGACAGGGTTGTGTCTTACTAAATGTGTTGCATCCAGTGCGGTTATCTTACAATCATCTTAGAGTCACCAAGATGTTAGAGACACCAGTAAATGTTGGGTCTTATAACAAGATACTTATTTCAAACATTTAACAAGATGTAACATACAGGAAAGTGAATAAACGATATCTCCAGATATTCCCAGAAAAATAAAACTAATTTGTTTCACCAAAACATTAGTGTGTTGTATGCCTAGAAGATGTGGAAAATCTGAAGTGATAGATGTTCTGTACCTCCATGAAAGCTGTGTACCATCAAATGGGGTGATTTCAGACGGTTTTGCCATTATTTTGATTGTAACTTTCATTTATATTGTTAGGTTAAAGTGATTGTTGTGGAAGTAGTAGGGTATATGTGTAACGAATAAAATATCCCAGAACTAGGTGTATGTGTAGGTATATTTATCTGAGGCAGGTAAAGTGTCTGAAGTCACCCTATGAATTGGGGTGATTTCGGACACATGTGGTTTTTAAATCTCTGTCCAAAGTTACAGTATATAGAGGGCGAATTCGGACAGCGACTGCCTCTTTTAATTCTACATGCTTTTAATTTCATTTTGGTGACATTTACACATTTTACGGTAGCCCTTTTTTATGAATAAGTGATATGGAATGATATAATGAATTTTATATATTACAAGTAAGTTTTTATTTTGCAAGAATTTAAATAAAATCTTTTACAGTTCTTAACTGAAATATTAGAAATTAGACAGAAACAAACAAAGTAATTTAACTAAAAGGTCAAAATAATTTTTCTCACTCATCATTCTAAATTAAGTTGCAAACGCTTTAAATAAACGATTGTCTTCGAGTCTAAAGCACATATTCTCGAAAAATGAACATTCCTCTCTTCTCAACTGGTGTGGGAAGTATTCTCGAAATTTACAATTTTTGTATTGTGTCTTCATTGAGGACATTAGGAAACACACATATGTTTTTACAGTTCTCGTGTGGGCACAAGAATTTCACACTTAACTTCCGTAGCACCAACATTCGTGGCCACTCCAACATACTGCCTTGTTTGCTCCTTGTTTCCACATTTATATTTGTACTCTGCAACAAGAAAAGCCTCTTCTTTCAGCAGTAAAACTCCATTGGATGATGTGTCGTTTTCATTCACTACTGCTAGAAGCACTGTCACTTGCTTCAACACTGTTTTCGTTTCCTTGAAAATCTCGGCCAGTGATTGATTTTGCAGGTTGAATGTCTAGTTTGTGGTGGCGGCAGGAGCTACCAAGCTTATTTGGAGGATAACGAATTTTTTTGAGCATTTCTTCAAAAGTGGAAGACCATGCGTCTGCGTTGCTTTGCTGGCTCTCCTCATTATCAGGCAATTTTTGTAAGACATGATCTGGATCAAAAGGGATTAGGCAAGTGGCGCGAAATCCACCCTTTATGTTTTCCTTGGAGTTTGCTGAAATCTTAGTCGGTGTCTGCTTCAGAAGAGATGGGAAGGCATCCTTGGAAATGGTCCCATGAGTGTGTTTCTTCCAATCAGTTAATACAGCTCGCCATGCTGCTTTCATTGGCTTGAAGAAGCTTACATTGAGCGCTTGGAGGAGGTGCGTGCTATTGGGGCGAAGGAGAATGAATGAAATATTGTTCCGCTCACACCTTCAATAACACGTAGAGATACGTGACTGGATAAGTTGTTTCCAATCATGACTGTTGGCCCATTCTGCCTCTTCAAATAGGGCAAAGCGATTGTAAGAACCAGTCTTCAAATACTGGCAGGTCAAACCATCCACTTTCGTTCCACTAGCTGCCATAAATATTGATTTTGATGAGTCCATCACTTTTTCAGCATGCTTACTCCCTCGTTTCGTAATTATCTGCTGCATGCCTGGATCATCTGACATGTTGGTTTCACCATGGTTGATCATGTTGCTAGGTGGGAGATTTTCCAGCTTTGCCTTGATATTGGAGAAAAACTTCTTAACAGTCTCTTTGTTCACTTCTGCACAAGCTCGTTTAATATTTTCACTTAAGCGAAGGGAAAGATCTTCTGACTGTTGTTTGAGGAATAAATGCACCCATTCTTCTCCTGGCAAATTATTACGAAATTTCTTCTCTTTTTGACCAGATTTATCACGGTAGCCTTTAACTAAATATCTAATATCCAATTTAGTGAAGGGAAATCCCCAATGTGCAGTCCTCAAGATACCTTGCTTCAACATTTCTTCTTCTTTATTTAGCACTGGCTGTCCTCCCATTTTTTTCGGATGTGCTTCCTGCACTTTATTTTGTATGGTTGATTTAGGAATACCATACAGATCACACGCTTTTCTGCATGATAATTTACCACTCTGAATATCACGAACAGCTTTATCTAAAAGTTCCGGGTCATAATTACACCATACTGTAGCACCTCTCCTGCTGTTATACGTTCTTGGCATTGTCCGAAATCATACAGTACACAGTACACAGTTTTACAAAAACCGTCGTTATTTTATAACCTTGCATGAGAAACTCGACAAACTTGTACAGAAATTCTCACAATGCTGTTAGCTACTGAGCACGTCATCAATTACGGTTACAATAACTTCTCGCTTGGCATAACAATAGACACTTTACAATAATGCGTGGCTTTTTAACACTGAGAGTGTTCGTCAATTATTCACCTAGGGAAATGATTGACGCAAAATAAAAGTTGTGGAAAGCGATAAATGCAATCTTGTGCTTAAAATAACTGGCGCATAGATGTTAAAATAAGTAACTCTTTGTTTCTATGCAGTGGCAAAGAGCAAATAAGCCATACTGTCCAAATTCGTCCCGGTGTCCGAAATCACCCCGTTTGACTGTAACCACAGGGAAGAGAAGTTAAATATCAGGGACTATAGACTTTATCACTTTCGTGCAGGTTAACATGAAAAAAAAAATCAGTTGCATTTGTAAGAGTTGGATACGAAGTCAAAAATATTGAAACAAATACTTTTTGTATTACTCAAAACCTAGAAGCATGTGCTTGTGAGTTGTTACTGGAGAATGTTTCTCTGATAATTGTAGCAGTTGACAAATCCCCTCTAGTACGCTTTAAGCTATTTATGAGGAATCTAGATGCATTATTGAGCTACCTGTAAGATAAGAAGAAACAGTACCTTCTGGAGATTTCATTGTAGATTTCTTAAAAGATATGGACAGGAAAAATGAACTTGAATTAATATTAGGATGTTTCAGTCTAATTTCAGTAGTCAGTTTTCCAACTTGTTAGCAGCAAAATAGGACAACACTGTTGATAACCTTTTTAGAGACAGTGGTCAGCTGAAAAAATTAATATATAACCAGTTGCTAATGGACCATCTGATCATGATTCACAATTAATGGAAATAAACAGTATGCCAGCTTACAACCCTGAGGCAAGTTCATACAAAGCAGTGAGACTTCTTAATGAAAACAGGATACAGTGTTTTAAGAGCAAGCTAAAAGGTGTGATTTGGGATGAGGTATATGTAGAAAGAGATGCTAATGTCAAATTCATTTTATTCCATTGCAAATTAATGTCAATATTTCAATGCTGCTGCTTTCCCAAAAAATTATCCAGAAGGTCCAATAAAAAGCAAATAAGCTGTGGATAACTGAGGTAGTTAATTCTCCTGTAAGAAAAAAAAAAGAGGGAAATTTGTTGTATTTTAAGGAAAATCATTAAAATATCCTAACAGAAGTAAATAATGCAGATAATAAGACAAACTATATGGGACATTATCAGATGGGAAAATGGACAACCAGTCAGCTACGTGATTCCGTAACAATTAAACTAAATGACATTGTTGTGACTGGTACGTCACAAGTTGCAAGTGCTTTTAACAATTGCTATATAAACATAGCAGCAAATATAGGATTAATTGGTTCAGTTAAATAAGCTAAAGCATATATTAAAAACGTCATTGTGTAAGACATTAAGAAACTAGAAGCAGCAGCAATGTGCTTTATTGAAATTAACACAGTTATAAAAATTCTAAGAAACAGATGCTCGTATGGGGTTGATGTATTTTCAAACAGGATTCTGAAAAGCTGTTCCAACTTAACCAAGTAGCGTTTTTAGCAATACATTCAGTACATTATTGGCACAGGGAATTCTTATAGAAGATTAAAATATGCATTTGTTAAACCACTGCATAAGAAAGGCGAAAGACAGATTTATTGTCCCATTTCCTTACTTACATCTTTTTCCAAAACATTCAAAAAAAGTAATGTGCTCATGAGTTTACTTAGCATCTCACAGTTTGGATTCTAGAAAGGTTTGCTCCACTGAGAATGTTGTTTATACATTCACTCATCAAACAGTCCAAGCATTAAATAATAAAATATCGCCGGTTAGTATTTTTTTATTTTTCCAAGGTGTTTGATAGTGTAGATTGTGTTACCCTTATAGAACAACTCAAGTTATGCACAGCTGGTTTGACTCGTACTTAAAGAGCAAAATTCAAACGGTTGCACCAAATAATTCAATAATTGGTGTTATATTTATAGACGTCGTGTAGATATCTATTCAAGGAGCTAGGCATTTAACCGCGCTATCTCAATACATATATTCAGTTATGAAATTTCATCATAAATAATCCATCACAATTTGAAAACAACAGTGATGTCCATACCTACAATACTAGATGGAACTCATGACAGCAACTCCATTGACAACACAAATCCTGTACTGAACAGTTTGAACATAATTTCTGTAAAGTTTGGTACCCATTGTTGTTGTTGTTGTTGTTGTTGTTGTTGTCGTCATCTTCTTCAGTCCTGAGACTGGTTTGATGCAGCTCTCCATGCTACTCTATCCTGTGCAAGCTTCATCATCTCCCAGTACTTATTGCAACCTACATCCTTCTGAATCTGCTTAGTGTATTGGTCTCCCTCTACGATTTTTACGCTCCACGCTGCCATCACATGGTAAATTTGTGATCCCTTGATGCCTCAGAACATGTCCTACCAACCGGTCCCTTCTTCTTGTCAAGTTGTGCCACAAACTCCTCTTCTCCCCAATTCTATTCAATACCTCCTCATTAGTTATGTGATCAACCCATCTAATCTTCAGCATTCTTCTGTAGCACCACATTTCGAAAGCTTCTATTCTCTTCTTGTCCAAACTATGTATCGTCCATGTTTCACTTCCATACATGGCTACACTCCATACAAATACTTTCAGAAACGACTTCCTGACACTTAAATCTGTATTTGATGTTAACAAATTTCTCTTCTTCAGAAATGCTTTCCTTGCCATTGCCAGTCTACATTTTATATCCTCTCTACTTTGACCATCATCAGTTATTTTGCTTCCCAAATAGCAAAACTCCTTTACTACTTTAAGTGTCTGATTTCCTAATCTAATTCCCTCAGCATCACCCGACTTAATTCGACTACATTCCATTATCCTCGTTTTGCTTTTGTTGATGTTCATCTTATATCCTCCTTTCAAGACACTGTCCATTCCGTTCAACTGCTCTTCCAAGTCCTTTGCTGTCTCTGACAGAATTACAATGTCATCGGCGAACCTCAAAGTTTTTATTTCTTCTCCATGGACTTTAATACCTACTCCAAATTTTTGTTTTGTTTCCTTTACTGCGTGTTCAATATACAGATTGAATAACATCAGGGACAGGCTACAACCCTGTCTCACTCCCTTCCCAACCGCTGCTTCCCTTTCATGCCTCTCGACTCTTATAACTGCCATCTGGTTTCTGTACAAATTGTAAATAGCCTTTCGCTCCCTGTATTTTACCCCTGCCACCTTTCGAATTTGAAAGAGAGTATTCCAGTCAACATTATCAAAAGCTTTCTCTAAGTCCACAAATGCTAGAAATGTAGGTTTGCCTTTCCTTAACCTATTTTCTAAGATAAGTCGTAGGGTCAGTATTGCCTCACGTGTTCCAACATTTCTGTGGAATCCAAACTGATCTTCTCCAAGGTCGGCTTCTACCAGTTTTTCCATTCATCTGTAAAGAATTCGCGTTAGTATTTTACAGCTGTGGCATATTAAACTGATAGTTCAGTAATTTTCACATCTGTCAACACCTGCTTTCTTTGGGATTGGAATTATTATATTCTTCTTGAAGTCTGAGGGTATTTCGCCTGTCTCGTACATCTTGCTTACCAGATGGTAGAGTTTTGTCAGGACTGGCTCTCCCAAGGCCGTCAGTAGTTCCAATGGAATGTTGTCTACTCCTGGGGCCTTGTTTCAACTCAGGTCTTTCAGTGCTCTGTCAAACTCTTTACACAGTATCGTATCTCCCATTTCATCTACATCCTCTTCCATTTCCATAATATTGTCCTCAAGTACATCGCCCTTGTATAGACCCTCTATATACTCCTTCCACCTTTCTGCTTTCCGTTCTTTGCTTAGAATTGGGTTTCCATCTGAGCTCTTGATATTCGTACAAATGACTCTTTTTTTTCTCCAAAGGTCTCTTTAATTTTCCTGTAGGCAGTATCTATCTTACCCCTAGTGAGATAAGCCTCTACATTCTTACATTTGTCCTCTAGCCATCCCTGATTAGCCACTTTGTACTTCCTGTCGATCTCATTTTTGAGACGTTTGTATTCCCTTTTGCCTGCGTCATTTACTGCGTTTTTATATTTTGTCCTTTCATTAATTAAATTCAGTATTTCTTCTGTCACCCAAGGATTTCTACTAGCCCTCGTCTTTTTACCTACTTGATCCTCTGCTGCCTTCACTACTTCATCCCTCAAAGCTACCCATTCTTCTTCTACTATATTTATTTCCCCCATTTGTGACAATTGTTCCCTTATGCTCTCCCTGAAACTCTGTACAACCTCTGGTTTAGTCAGTTTATCCAGGTCCCATCTCCTTAAATTCCCACCTTTTTGCAGTTTCTTCAGTTTTAATCTACAATTCATAACCAATAGATTGTGGTCAGAGTCCACATCTGCCCCTGGAAATGTCTTACAATTTAAAACTTGGATACTAAATCTCTGTCTTACCATTATATAATCTATCTGATACCTTCTAGTATCTCCAGGATTCTTCCATGTATACAACCTTCTTTTATGATTCTTGAACCAAGTGTTAGCTATGATTAAGTTATGCTCTGTGCAAAATTCTACCAGACGGCTTCCTCTTTCATTTCTCTCCCCCAATCCACATTCATCCACAGTATATTCACCCATACAGTAAATAATTTTCCATACACATGTGCTCAAGTATATCTCTCTGTAAAAGCAAATAAAAATTTGCTTGATGTCTTCCTAAGAGGCAAGCTCCATTCCTTCCAAACCAGAGTTAGATTAAATTCAAGGAATCATATCGATTGAGAGATTTATATGAAATACATTAAAACAGTGTTCCAGAAGCAACAAAACATGCCAAATTTAAAGGAATGCAAGATCCCCAAGATGGTGAAGTTTTACAGAAACTCGAAAATTAGCATGTACTGCAATGTGAGATGCTTTTAATAGTTATCTCAACAAAACTCATCCTCAAAACCTGGCAGAAAATAAAAAAAAAATTCTGGTTTTATGTAATTCAATTTTTGTCATTATTCCATTTTAAATTTTCCATTGTATGGTTGTATGTAAAATACACCAGCAGCAAGAGACAATCAATACCTTTACTGTATGACATCGATGGTAATGTTAGTGATGACAGTCACACCAAAACAGAGTTACAGAATACTCTTTTCTCATATTCCTTTACAAAAAAAGATGAAGTAAATATTCCAGAATTCAAATGGAGAATTGCTGCCAACATTAGTAGCTTAGAGGTAGATATTCTCGGTGTATTGAAGCAGCTTAAATCGGTTGAAAAGGGAAGGCTTCCAGTCCAGATTGTATACCAGTCAGATTTCTTTCAGAGTATGCGGATACAATAGCTCCATAGCTCGTGGTCATATACAACTGTTCGACAAAAGATTCGTATGTAGTCAGGAAAATTGCACAGGTCACACCAATACTCAATAAAGGGAATATGGGTAACCTGCTGAATTACAAACCCATATCACTGATGTCAATCTGCAGTAAGATTTTGGAACATATGCTGTGTTTGTTCTTTATGAATTACCTTGAAGGAAATTATCTGTTGACAGGCAGCACTGATTCAGCAAGGGATCACAAATTGATTCCATATTGCTAGATTTCCAGTGCCTATGGAGCATTGTCTTAGTTGTGCAACTGGTTTACTGATTTACTAACAGAAAGGTCACAGTTCATAGCAACTGACAAAAAGTCACTCTGTAAAACAGAAGTGGTATCTGATGTCCCTCAAGAAGGAACAGCTGAAATTCTTAAGAGTGAATAAAGTTCCATGGTCTGATGAAATACCTGTCACATTCTATACTGAATTTGTGGCTGAGTTAGCCCCTTTTCTAACTTGTGTTGCTTTCCTTCGCTTCTCTTCCCTCTCATTCAGGCCTTATGCCAGAAGAAGGAGCCATTGTCTCTGAAAGGTTGAAAATTTTAACATCTTTACATGAGTGTTCTCCTGCCATTGGTTGGCGAGTAGATTTTTTTATCTATCCAATTACATTATATTTTCAAATGTTTTGTGTGGTCTCTCTAAGACTGGGGAGCAGAGCACCTGCCACGTTACATATGGCTAACAGGATTTCCAACCTTATCAGTGAATAGTAATGAAAACCTCTCCAGCCACTACTACAACCACTGTCTTTTGCACTCAGGATATATTTTTGTGAATGAGGTTTAGCTTCCACACTGTCCTTCTCATGTTCATGTGCCGTGATCCTACAGCTGGCGACTGAGCAGCGATCAGGTAACTGGAGTAGATGGTCCGACCATTCGAGCATGGGACATGAGAGTGAGAGCAAAGGAGGGTGAGTTCAGTTACTCCCTGCATCCAAAGTGGTTGTATTGACATCTACCGGACTTTCACAGGTGCACATGGAACAAGCATAAATGCCTGATGCAGACCTGTATGCTGAATGTGTCCGTATTAGGTATAGGTCACGAAACCTTAGTTTTCAGAAAGGTAGGAGGTTGACACTCGTAATGTTATGTAACTTTTCTGCTTTCAGCGTGAGTGCTGGTGCAGTGATTGGAACAATTACTTACCAACCAAATGTCATGGGGTCAAATCTCTGCGTGTTCTTTTTTCATTTTTTGTTTGTGTAAATAAAGTATTTAATAAAACTAAATATCATCTTTAGCTTGTGGACTAATTACAGGATAATATAATAATGTAGGTAATCATAATATAGTACACTGTTTTAGATCATCGCAACACACATTGTTTCATATTATCATTCAGGCAATGTCTTATCATTAACTAATTACACACTGGCACATTTTCATGATTATGATCAAAGTTTCTTTTCTGGCGACTATTGTGCAAAAGAGACATTATTTGCCAGAATGTCTTTCATTCAGTACTTGTGGTGCAGAAGATTTGTGGTTTTTGACTGCTTCTATGATATTAATTACCTGAAAATTTGTCAAGATGAAGTTCAAGAAGAGAATGCCTTAACAGTATGCTTTATGATTGTCGGTATGTTTAATGACCATTTCACAAGAGTTATTTTTCAGTGGTCCGCAATGAGTGTGTTACAGCAGATTGAAATTGATGATTTGTCAGGAGCAGTTTCCACCTTACCAGAACTTATGTGGTCGTAAGAAAATCTCAGTGCTCAAGCAGCAGCTGCTTCTGTGCAGACTAAACAGTCACCTTTTGATAATCTTCACCCTTCACATAGGGTTATAACACCTCTTTTCCTAGGTGCAAATTTGTGAGAGTTACCCTTTTGCAGAATTAGATGAACATAATTGTGTGTTTATAGGATTAAAGCAGTTGGACTGTTAACTTAATTTTCAAATACAGCACCATATTAAAAAGAGAAACTAGAGTTGTAAACAGGATTCGAATCTAGATTCATTTAAGCTATAGTAATAGTATGTAATCATATGAACAAAAACAGTCTCCAGTCCAAATGAGAGAATGTATTAACATCATCAGTCGCTCATAATTTCTACAAAGCTCTCTACTGTTAAGCATGAACAAAGTAATAAAACTTTCCACACTATAATGTTTACTAACTGACCAGTTTAATAAACAAAATACTTCTTTAATGAAAATTAATCAATCACTCATCTGAATAATTTCTGGAATTTGGGAACTCTAGGATTGTGATATCATCCAACAACACTTTCAGTAGTACTTTTCACACACAGAACTACACAGCACATCTGCTAAATTTTTGTAATATTAATTTAAGAAGAAGTAATTCCAGACCAGTTTGAAATTTTAAACCAACTATTTTCTGTAGCAATATGGTGTTTAGATCACATTGAGTAATTTATTAACTACATTACCTTTTAAACCAAATTAACAGTTTGACTCACATCTTTAAATACTTTAATTAATTAACAGTTTGACTCATGTCTTTAAAGTATTTAATTAAAGTATTTAAAGACATGAGTCAAACTGTTAATTTGGTTTAAAAGTAATTAATTTCAGCAAAATCCCAAAAAATGATCTTCAAATTTATGGATAGTCAGAAATTTTCTGGATCTGAAACAGGATCTTAACACAAGCTAAGTGACTTAGTTCAGTGATGTTCTTATTACACGTGAATACTGAATTTTATGAATGTACTGACACACTGCAGTGAAATGACTGATCCATACATTGTTACAAATCTAAAGAATATGTACGTTGCTTGGAGGTGTCAAAGTGGTTATGTGCTATGGCTATGTTGCTGGGCAGTATTACAGGATTCTGGCTCTTCATATGAATAGCTCAATTACTGAACCCCTGAAGTTCTTTTGGCACACTAAATTTGTGTCCTCAAGCCTTTTCCTTTGGCATTCTAAACCTTCCATACATAGAGGAACTTCTTTCCACCTTATTCTTCCTAATCAATGTATTTCTAACTGTCAGTTCCCTATGCATGAATAAGCAAATGAAACACACCTCCTAATTATATTTAATGAAAGGAAAAGGCCTACATACATTTGAGAACATTAACAACAATAATAATTATTATTATTAAAAGATCAATATTTATTTGGGTGGGACAATAGCATTGTTGTTACATCAACAACATAAAGTATTGCTGTTACAGGCTGTGATGGAATACACTTATTATTACTTTATTAATTAATAATATTTTTTACATAACTCAGAGCCATCCAATGTCAGTGGGCTAACAGCAAATGCTGATGTTAGTTTTGCCATACCTGTGTCCACATATGACACTCATTGAATTAAACTATAAAGCAGCCATATCCTCTGCTGAAAATTAACTGCATATCATTGGAATGGATGGACGTTTTCCATGCAATAAGTGTGCCTTACAACAAAGGAGAAGGGGAAAATTTACAATGTAACATTGAGGCAAACCTGTGCCCCTTTACATAGAATACATGTTGAATATTCAGTTACAGTGATAATAAGTATAGATGCAAGGATAATTAGGGTAAGAAACAAAATGCAAGTATGTTGTAACAAGCCACCAGACACCATGAGCCCCCTATACTGAAATACTCAGAAAATATGCTAGAACATCCTGTGAATTTTTGTCAGTTCTGTTCGGGGTCACCTCATATAGCCTTTTTACAGCTGTTTCCATTTTCTCCAAACGTCTCTTTAATTTTCATATACACAGTATCTATCGTTCATTTAGTCATGTGTGTTTCTACAATGTTTGATCCCTCCTGTAGCCATTCCTGCTTACTCATTTTACATTTTCTGCCAGTCTCATTTTTGAGGTGTTTTATTTCTTTCCTCATTTGCTGCATTGTAAAATTTGCTCCTTTTGGCTGTTAAATTCACTATCTTTTACATAACCCAGGGATTTCTACTGGACCTTGTCATTTTGTCTAGTTGATCCTCTGCTACCTTCAGTATTTCATCTCCAAAAGCTACCCAATTGTCTTCTGTTGTAGTCCTTCCACTATTTCCGTGAAATGGTGTCTAATGTTTACTTTGAAACTCTGACAACCTCTGGTGCTTTCAGTTTATCCAGATCTCATGTTCTTCATTTCCTACTTTTCTGCAGTTTCTTCAGTTTTAATCTGCAATTCATAAACAAAAGTTATGGTCTGAGTCTGTGTCTTATTTGGGAAATGTTTTACAGTTCAAAATCTGGTTTCCAAAACTTTGTATTGCCAATATGTTATCTATATGAAACGTTCTGGTGTCTACAGGTCTTTCCCATGTATACATTGTTTGCAATGATTAAATTGTGCTCCATGCAGAATTCTATAACACATCTCCCGCTTCCATTCCTTTCACCAAATACATGTCATCTGACTATTTTTCCTTCTCTACCTTTTCCTACTATCGAATTTCAGTCCCATATCACAGTTAAAATTTTTTCTCCATTAATGAAATGAATAATTTCTTTTATATCAAACTTTTTTCCCTATGTAATTTGTGATGCTAGTAGGCAGATAAATTTGCACTACTGTGATGCTCTTACCTTTGTGTTTATCTTGGCTATGATAATGCATTCACTATGCTGTTCCAGTTTTTCCAATTCATTATTCATCCTGCTCCTGCATTACTGTTATTTGATTTTGTGTTCATAGCCCCAATTATGGAAATCGAAGATGATGTAGATGAAGATGAAATGGGAGATACGATACTACGTGAAGAGTTTGACAGAGCACTGAAAGACCTAAGTCGAATCAAGGCCCCAGGACTAGACAACATTCCATTAGAACTGCTGACAGACTTGGGAGAGCCAGTCGTGACAAAACTCTACCATCTGGTGAGCAAGATCTCAGACTGCAAAAAGAATGTAATAATTCCAATCCCAAAGAAAGCGGCTGTTGACAGATGTGAAAATTACCGAACTATCAGTTTAATAAGTCGCGGCTACAAAATACTAACACGAATTCTTTACAGACGAATGGAAAAACTGGTAGAAGCTGACCTCGGCGAAGATCAGTTTGGATTCCACAGAAATGTTGGAACACGTGAGGCAATACTGACCCTACGACTTATCTTAGAAAATAGATTAAGGAAAGGCAAACCTACATTTCTAGCATTTGTGGACTTAGAGAAAGCTTTTGACAATGTTGACTGGAATACTCTCTTTCAAATTCTGAAGGTGGCAGGGATAAAATACAGGGAGTGAAAGTCTATTTACAATTTGCACAGAAACCAGATGGCAGTTATAAGAGGTGAAAGGGAAGCATTGGTTGGGAAGAGAGTGAGACAGAGTTGTAGCCTATCCCCGATGTTATTCAAGCTGTATATTGAGCAAGCAGTAAAGGAAACAAAACAAAAATTTGGAGTAGGTATTAAAATCCATGGAGAAGAAATAAAAACTTTGATGTTCGCCGATGACATTGTAATTCTGTCAGAGACAGCAAAGGACTTGGAAGAGCAGTTGAATGGAATGGACAGTGTCTTGAAAGGAGGATACAAGATGAACATCAACAAAAGCAAAATGAGGATAATGGAATGTAGTCGAATTAAGTAGGTTGATGCTGAGGGAATTAGATTAGGAAATGAGACACTTAAAGTAGTAAAGAAGTTTTGCTATTTGGGGAGGAAAATAACTGATGATCGTCGAAGTACAGGGGATATAAAATGTAGACTGGCAATGGCAAGGAAAGCGTTTCTGAAGAAGAGAAATTTGCTAACATCGAGTATTGATTTAAGTGTCAGGAAGTCGTTTCTGTAAGTATTTGTATGGAGTGTAGCCATGTATGGAAGTGAAACATGGACGATACATAGTTTGGACAAGAAGAGAATAGAAGCTTTCAAAATGTGGTGCTACAGAAGAATGCTGAAGATTAGATGGGTAGATCACATAACTAAAGAGGAGGTATTGAATAGAATTGGGGAGAAGAGGAGTTTGTGGCACAACTTGACTAGAAGAAGGGATCGGTTGGTAGGACACGTTCTGAGGCATCAAGGGATCCTCAATTTAGTATCGGAGGGCAGAGTGGAGGGTAAAAATCGTAGAGGGAGACCAAGAGATGAATACTGTAAAGAGATTCAGAAGGATGTAGGTTGCAGTAGGTACTGGGAGATGAAGAAACTTTCCCAGGCTAGAGTAGCATGGAGAGCTGTATCAAACCAGTCTCAGGACTGAAGACTACAACAACAACATCAACAACATGACTTGAGTAGGCGATAACTGACAGCATCATCTGTTAACGACCTGTGATGGCTGCTCAGATTGGCTCGTGAATCGTTTATATAGATAATGAACGGCAAAAGACCTCTAACATTACCTTGGGGAACGCCAGAAACGATTCTGTTTTACTCGATGACTTTCCATCAGTTATAACGAACTGTGTCCTCCTGACTGGAAATCACGAATCCATACACATAACTGCGACGACATTCCATTAGAACGCACTTTCACTACAAGCATCTTGTGTGGTACAGTGTCAAAAGCCTTTTGGAAATATAGAAATACGGAATCAATTTGAAATCTCTTGTCAGTAGCACTCAACACTTCGTGTGTGTAAAGAAAAAATGGTGTTTCACAAGAACTATGTTTTCCAATCCGTGTTGACCGTGTGTCAATAGACCATTCTCTTTGAGGTAATTCATACTGTTCGAACACAAAATATGTTCCCAAATTCTGTTGCATGTCGACGTTAACTGTATGGGCCCGTAATTTATGGATTACTCCTATTACGTATCTTGAATACTCACGTGACCTGTGCAACTTTCCAGTTTTTACGGATTTTACATCGAGAGAGCGGGTTGTTAAATATGGAGCTATTGCATTAGCATACTCTGAAAAGAACCTAATCGGTATACATTCTGGACCAGAAGACTTGCTTTTATTAAGTGATTTAAGTTGCTTCACTACTTCGAGGATATCTACTTCTACTTTAAAAGTTTTGATAAGTGCTAAAGCTGAATTGTAAGTGGCATTAAAAAAGAAGTGAGCCGGATACATACTTACAGAAACAAGTACCTGTATGTTAGAAGTTGACCCTGGCTGTTGAGACACTTGTCCCACTGTGACATAAGGCGAGTGAATGGTTGTCTCATAAAATTCCCGAGGCTGCGATGTTAACCAGTTCCACACATACAGCTGGACGTCGTTGTCCACACGAGTGCAGGAAAGGTTATGCTGACATTCTTCTTTGACCAAGATGGCCCCCTTCTGATTCACTTCCTGCAGCACGAGACAACAGTGAATGCCCAGCGTTAGTCGCAAACCTTGATCACCCTTCGCCAAGCAATCAAATCAAAACGACCGGGCAATCTCACCCGTGGGGTCATCTGTTCCACGACATTGCAGAGCCTCATATGGCCAACACAGTCGCGGCACTTCTGCAGAAATTCAAATGAGAGGTTCTCGGCAACCCTCCATACAGTCCGGACCTCTTTCCCTGTGATTACGCCATTTTTGTTCCCCTTGAAAAGGCTCTGAGGGGCAAGCGATTCACCTCGGACGATGGCGACCAGCTGTACTTGCGAAACTGGTTAACATCGCAGCCCCGGGAATTTTATGAGACAGCCATTCGCAGCCTTGTGTCACAGTGGGACAAGTGTCTCAACAGCCAGGGTCAATACTTCTAACATACAGGTACTGGTTTCTGTAATTATACTTCCGGCTCGTTTCGTTTTGAACGCTCCTTATACTTCCATTTGACAAAAGGTCATACTGTCGAAATCGCAATATTGGTTTCTGCAAATAAATAATTTACAATAAAAATGCGACCACTATGTCATTTACAAAATTGTACATGACTGAACACCAGCTACGAGAAGTTAATCTTAGTTTTTGAATGAAATTTCTCGAATATAATGACACTGTAAACGTGTTTTTAGTTTGATTTCCTCAAACAGAGCAAACTTAGCTTTTGCTCGCCTAGCTTAAATTTATCACTTCCAAAAAAGGCGCATTTTAACTGGTAGCGAGCATTCCAACAAGTGGTAACTCACAGCCACACCGACATCTGTGCGTTACTGCATGTTAGCGCGCGCAAGTGCTTGAATTTGTATGTGCAACGACCTGATTGACTAACTTCAGGGCAAAATAATTCTGAAACGGCGCAGAGCATCGAATGTTTTTCTTAACAGTTATTTATCAGGAACATTTTCTCTGCAACACCCTTGCAACATTTTCGGACTAATTCGAACTATTCTAAGTTCACACTTTACCGTCAGACTGTGAGAGCCACCCATAAAGTATAAACGGAAAATGTTATCATCTACTACTCGTGCTTCGTAAAGCAAGAATACGGATTTTCGAGTCATATTTTCCTGTATTCGAAATTCACTGCCATGCCGCCAGGATCACTAATGTCGTTCTGTTCCCACATCGTGCGCTTCTTATACACTGAAAAGACAAAAGTCATTGTCCTAATATCGTGTCGGACCTACTTTTACCCGGTGTAGTGCAGCACATCGACGTGACATAGACTCAACTAGTCGTTGGAAATCTCCTGCAGAAATAATGAGCCATGCTGCCTCTATAGCTGTCCATAATTGCAAAAGTGTTGTTGGTGCAGGATTTTGTGCACGAACTCACCTCTCGACTACGTCCCACAAATGTCAGGCGATCTTGGTGGCCAAATCATTCGCTCGACTTGTCCAGAACGTTCTTCAAACCAACTGCGAACAGTTGTGTCCCAGTGACATGGTGCATTGCCATCCATAAAATTTCCATCTTTTTTGGGGAACATGAAGTCCACGAATGACAGGAGCCCATTCGCTCCGTATAAACACCAGACCGTTATGGAGCCACCACCAGTTTGCACAGTGTCTATTGTTGACAACCTGTATCCATGGCTTCGTGGGATCTGCGCCACACTCGAACCTTCCCATCAGCTCTTACCAACTGAAATCGGGACATAGGTGACCAGGCCACAGTTTTCCAGTCGTCTAGGGTCCAATCGATATGGTCACTAGCCCATGAGAAGCGATGTCGTGCTGTTAGCAAAGGCACTCACGACTGTCGTCTGCTGACATAGCACTTTAACGCCAACTTTCGCCGTACTGTCCTCACAGATACGTTTGTCATACGTCGTACATTGATTTCTGCGCTCTTTTCTCCTAGTGCTGCTAGTCTTTTAGCACTGACCCTGAAATTTGCTATTCTCAGCACACTCTCGACACTGTGGATCTCGGAATATTGAATTTCCTAACGATATCCGAAATGGAATGATGATGATGATGTTTGGTTTGTGGGGCGCTCAACTGCGTGGGTATCAGCGCCCGTACAATTATCCAATCTTTGCTCAGTCCAATTTCGCCACTTTCCTGGATGATGATGAAATGATGAGGACAACACAAACACCCAGTCATCTCGAGGCAGGTGAAAATCCCTGACCCCGCCGGGAATCGAACCCGGGACCCCGTGCTCGGGAAGCGAGAACGCGACCGCGAGACCACGAGCGGCGGACTCCGAAATGGAATGTCCCATCCGTCTAGCTCCAAGTACTATTTCGCTTTCAAATTCTTTTAATTCCTGTAGTGCTAATCGCTCGAGTAGAAATGACAGTTCTGCCAATGCACTGCCATTTTATAACGTGTGCGCGCGATACTATGGCCTGTCAAGGCGAGATTTGTATAGAAGCAATACTCAGTATTATGTTTCAGCTTTCCACACGCGTCCAGTAATCGCGCAAGGTTAGAAAACTGCGAAAATTTTCGGCCGGCGAAGAGCTTTTACTCTGCACATCCTGTCAGTAGATCTTCTTCGTACTAGCTATTACAGTTGGAGTCATGAACGATGGCGGTCGAGTTTAGGCTTGTTCTGCGCATCTACGTCACGCATTCTCCGACAGCCAAAGCGCGTTCAGAAGTGTTCTGACAAGGAAACCTCCCCATCGCACCCCCCTCAGATTTACTTATAAGTTGGTACAGTGGATAGGCCTTGAAAAACTGAACACAGATCAATCGAGAAAACAGGAAGAAGTTATGTGCAACTATGAAAAAAAAAAAGCAAAATATACAAACTGAGTAGTATGGGGAGAGTCCATTCCCTTGTCTCACTGCAGTTTTTATCTCGAAGCTTTCTGAGATCTCACCTCTAAATTTAACCTTCGAATGGGTGTTTGTCAAGGTGAGTCTGCGGATTTTGTTTTCTAGTCCTAGTTCCTGGAGTATTTTGCTAAGCGTTTCTCTATCAGTGGTGTCATAGGCCTTCCTGAAATCAACAAAGGTGACGACCATCATGCAGTTTCTAATTGTGGAGTACGCCAGTCCAGGTTTAAGGTTGAGGATCTGTTCATCACAGGATTGTGTCTTCCTGAAGCCACCCTGATATTCTCACAGTTGACTATCTAGTTGATCTTCTGTCCTTGTTTATAATGCCTCAGAGAAAATCTTGTGTGTTACTGGGACGAGAGAAATTCCACGGTAGTTGCTCAGATCAGTAAAATCTCCCTTTGTGTGTAGCGGATTGATCAGAGCCTTGTTTCAATCACGTGATGATTTTTCTGTTTCCCAGATGTCCTGGATGATCTCGGTGAGCTTCCAGCACACCTTCAGAGTTCAGCAATGATATAGTGCTCTCCAGCTGCCTTATTATTCTTTAGTACTTGAATTATTTGTCCATCTTCTTCCAATGAAGGAGGCAGTGAGTCCGGCTTTGGTGTGGTTTGTTTGTAGTTGAAGTCTTCGCTGGGTGGATGACAGCTGAGTAGGTTTTTGAAGTACTGAGCTAAGAGGTGGCAGTTGTTCTTTTCGCTAAAAACCAGTTAGCCTTGCGAGCCTCTGAAGTGGAGGCTTGGCAGATTGTATTCTCTGAGTGTTTGCTTGAAGGTTCTGTAGAAATCTCTGGAGTTATTCTTAGCGAAGCTCTCTTCAATTAGGGTTAGTTGGTTTTGTGTGAAGCCTTAGCTGTAAGCCTTCTTTGTTCTAAAAAGTTCTCCCAATTTTTCTTGGTTTTCTTACAATTCCACTTCCGCCACAGTGTCTGTCTTTGGGCTATTGCATCGTCACAGTCTTCATTGCACCACAGATGCTTCCTTCTTCTCATTGGGTGGGGGGGGGGGGATGTAGTTCATTGGCTGCCTTCACAAGAGTCTTCTGCACTTGGTCCCAGCTGCTGAAATCTGTACTGTTCAGTCTGTGGTTTACTTCTTGTTGGTCCTTAAGTCGCTCTACATCAAATCTTAGCATCTTGGAGGTTTTGTGTACTCTAGTGTGTCTAGATTTTCTTGAAATGGACACATGATCTATCTGAAATGCACCCAAGTTGGTGTTAGGTGAAATCCAAGTCTTCTGCTTCCTTGGCAGGTTTTTGAAGGCTGTGGACTTCATGACCAACCCAAAAGTCCTACTCAGGTCCACCAATCGTTCCCCACTGCGATTGGTTCTCATGTGTGCTGGATAGTTGCCCACTATATTACTGTACTTTTTCTCTCTTTCCAGTTGGGCATTGCAGTCACCAAGCAGTATGAAGGTGTGAGTCTCTGGAAATTTAGAGAGAATTTCTTCTAAGTCTTCCGCAAATTTGTCAGTTCTATCTGTATTGTGTCTGTTGTCCTGGTTGGTTGGGACACGTACGTTGACTACATTGTAGCCCTTGTTAGCACATTTGAGGGAGAGGTTGGATACACAACTGTTTGGGGAGGTGAAGCCAATCATTGAATCCAGTATCTTGTGACTGATTATAAATCCTGTACCTAAGTGGGGTACTTCTTCATTACCTGCTGATCCACTTTTCCTTTGAGGATTCTGTATCCTTGGGACTCAAAGGCACGATCATTCATGAATCTGGCTTCCTGTACTGCTGTCAGCGGATCGGTCAGTTGTTCCAATTTACTCACTTCGAGTAGTAAATTAGCATTCAAAAAATGGCTCTGAGCTCAATGGGACCTAACTGCTGTGGTCACCAGTCCCCTAGAATTTAGAACTACTTAAACCTAACTAACCTAAGGACATCACACACATCCATGCCTGAGGCAGGATTCGAACCTGCGACTGTAGCGGTCACGCCGTTCCAGACTGTAGCGCCTAGAACCGCACAGCCACTCCGGCCGGCTCATTAAATGTTGCGAAGAAGGTTTGCCGTCTCGGTCTGAGTTTACGTCCGCTGATTCCAGGATGCTCCGACTCATCCTCAAAGCATGTTGGTGCGGACTCCCCAGAATCCGAAGGTCCGCTAACGTCGCCTTGGGTGACGGTGGATTGGTTACCACCTGGGGTAGTGCATTCAGCGAAATTTCCCTCCATGCTCAGTTGAAGATTTTTCTTTGTGGGACAGTGGCGAGCGGCTGTCCAAGATACTACCCAAGTTGTTAGCTTGAGAGGCCCCTAGACAGGTTGCCTTCACTATGGCTAAGAAGCCATGTCCACACCAGTCTTTACTTATGACAACGGATGGTAAGGTAAAGGACAAGGCAGGGACAGGATGAGGATAGGAAAATGGGGATGGATAGGATGTTGCGGGACACACTCTGTCTGGTTCCTCCCCTTCGACCTGTCTGGCTTGGGTGACCCTTCTGGCAGCTAAGCTACCGCCGGCATAGCCCTCCGGATCCAGAGCACGCAAACCTCCTCGCCTGCACGGACAGTGCTTCGTTAAGGCGTTGTCCCCTCTTCAGTGTATTTATTTTATTTTTATTAAAACAAAAATTTTGTGGATGCGACGCGCGCTCAAGATTATGCACGTGGGTGCTCGGGCCTCGGCGCAGCCAATCAGTCGGCGCGTATGCCGCCACCTGTGTACATGCATATCGCTATCCCGTGATTTTTGTGCCACCAGTGTAATCTGGTGTCGTGTGATCAACACCGACTCAAAGAAAGGCCTCGGCGCTTGTTCCTGACGTCACGTCAGCTAGGCACGGCGAACTCCACGTCTGTTGCAGGCAGAAACGCCTGGGCGCGCTTATCACTATAAATCTCTTATTTTTGGACAAAATGTTTGGTATTGTTTTGGATTCTGCAGTTTTATTTAGATGAAAGATTTTCTTACTATCGTAAAGCTACAAATGAAGATCATAGTTCTGTATTACTGAATCCTGTCGAAACAAACGTAGATCAATATGAGAAGATGCTTCGCCCCATTGCAAGCTTCGGAAATTTTACATTCAAGTAACTGTATTTACTTGATCCATTTTGCTATCGAAACTTACCCCAACCCCCTTACAATGAACTCGTTTCTTTTATTTATTTTCGTTTGACATCGTCACTGGAAATGTGAACTAATTTACAAATGTCCAACTGTTGCTAGTCATTAGATTACAGTCGTTTTCAACGAAAGGAATTCTAAACAGGAAACAAAATAGCTTCATACATCGGAACCACTGCTGAGCTTAAACTTTTTGAAACATGGACATTAGAACAGATAAATATTCAAATGGTTCAAATGGCTCTGAGCACTATGGGACTCAACTGCTGAGGTCATTAGTCCCCTAGAACTTAGAACTAGTTAAACCTAACTAACCTAAGGACATCACAAACATCCATGCCCGAGGCAGGATTCGAACCTGCGACCGTAGCGGTCTTGCGGTTCCAGACTGCAGCGCCTTTAACCGCACGGCCACTTCGGCCGGCGAACAGATAAATATTCCCCTCTTGCAACTGAAAGGAGAAACTTTATAAGATAAAAAAATTTTATCTGATAAAACAAGTATCTCTCTTTTGCATCTTCTTCTGTCCCCCACCCCCTCCCCCAACGTGTACAATCGCAAGATATTTCATTAACATTCACTGCTCCTCACCCCATAGTCAACCAAGATACCTAAAGAAGAGCACCAGTATGTTCACAGTTTCTTGTAAAAGCAACCCAGTACAAACGTAACTTCCTCAGATTTACAAATAAGGTAAAGAAGCACGAATTCTGTTGCTGCTGGACCATGAAGTTGTTTTTGTATGTCAATCCTTAAAACTGGTGGAAATTTAAGTTCAGGAGTACACTATTTGTTAAGAAGTGTAATGAATTGCACAATTAATTGATCGCAGAAATGTCTCAGAACAACGTGTGTTGTTCAACTACCACCAATAGTTTCACATTTTCCTGTGCCAGGGAGGGAGACACCACCATTATGAGTATGCCTGCGACAGACCTGGCGTTCGCCGTGCCTAGCTGACGTGACGTCAAGAACAAGCGCCGAGGCCTTGCTTTGAGTCGGTGTTGGTGTGGTGCGCCACGCCACTCGGCCGAGCGGCCTGCCTCGCGAGCTGAACGGAAGGGCGCGGTCTGCGCTTGCTGCTACTCCGCCGTCGGCTTCGCCGCCGCCACGGTCGCCGCACCAGGGTACTCGGCCTGTGTGCAGAAGCCGAGCCCGAGGCTGTGGCCCCGGCGAGCTGGCGGAAATTACGCGCGGCAGCAGTGGCCCGCCACTATCGATTACTCGCTATTCCGCCCGCTGTCGGCAAAGTACTCCGTCCCCAGGTGCGCCTCGCAAATTACCCGCACCGGCAGCTCGTCCGGCTCCCGATCGGCGCCGGATACAAACTTTCCGACAAACTAAAACTGGGTCCAGCTTAGTCGCCGTTCGTGTTTTCCCCACCGTGGAAGGCTGACAACCCGCTGGCGTTGTTGTCAGATTCTCGAGTACCGGAGAGTCCTACATATACAGGGTGTTACAAAAAGGTACGGCCAAACTTTCAGGAAACATTCCTCACACACAAATAAAGAAAAGATGTTATGTGGACATGTGTCCGGAAACGCTTAATTTCCATGTTAGAGCTCATTTTAGTTTCGTCAGTATGAACTGTACTTCCTCGATTCACCGCCAATTGGCCCAACTGAAGGAAGGTAATGTTGACTTCGGTGCTTGTGTTGACATGGAACTCACTGCTCTACAGTACTAGCATCAAGCACATCAGTGCATAGCATCAACAGGTTAGTGTTCATCACGAACGTGGTTTTGCAGTCAGTGCAATGTTTACAAATGCGGAGTTGGCAGATGCCCATTTGATGTATGGATTAGCACGGGGCAATAGCCGTGGCGCGGTACGTTTGTATCGAGACAGATTTCCAGAACGAAGGTGTCCCGACAGGAAGACGTTCGAAGCAATTGATAGGCGTGTTAGGGAGCACGGAACATTCCAGCCTATGACTCGCGAATGGCGAAGACCTAGAACGACGAGGACACCTGCAATGAACGAGGCAATTCTTCGTGCAATTGACTATAACCCTAATGTCAGAGTCAGAGAAGTTGCTGCTGTACAAGGTAACGTTGACCACGTCACTGTATGGAGAATGCTACGGGAGAAACAGTTGTTTCCGTACCATGTACAGCGTGTGCAGGCACTATCAGCAGCTGATTGGCCTCCACGGGTACACTTCTGCGAATCGTTCATCCAACAATGTGTCAATGTTCTCTTTACGGATGAGGCTTCGTTCCAACGTGATCAAATTGTAAATTTTCACAATCAACATGTGTGGGCTGACGAGAATCCGCACGCAATTGTGCAATCACGTCATCAACACAGATTTTCTGTGAACGTTTGAGCAGGCATTGTTGGTGATGTCTTGATTGGGCTCCACGTTCTTCCACCTACGCTCAATGGAGCACGTTATCATGATTTCATACGGGATACTCTACCTGTGCTGCTAGAACACGTGGCTTTACAAGTGCGACACAACATGTGGTTCATGCACGATGGAGCTCCTGCACATTTCAGTCGAAGTGTTCGTACGCTTCTCAACAACAGATTCGGTGACCGATGGATTGGTAGAGGCGGACCAATTTCATGGCCTCCACGCTCTCCTGACCTCAGCCCTCTTGACTTTCATTTATGGGGACATTTAAAAGCTCTTGTCTACGCAACCCCGGTACCAAATGTAGAGACTCTTCGTGCTCGTATTGTGGACGACTGTGATACAATACGCCATTATCCAGGGCTGCATCAGCGCATCAGGGATTCCATGCGACGGAGGGTGGATGCATGTATCCTCGCTAAGGGAGGACATTTTGAACATTTCCTGTAACAAAGTGTTTGAAGTCACGCTGGTACGTTCTGTTACTGTGTGTTTCCATTCCATGATTAATGTGATTTGAAGAGAAGTAATAAAATGAGCTCTAACATGGAAAGTAAGCGTTTCCGGACACATGTCCACATAACATACTTTCTTTCTTTGTGTGTGAGGAATGTTCCCTGAAAGTTTGGTCGTACCTTTTTGTAACACCCTGTATATACAGAGGGGTCCAAAAATGTATGCACTGTTTAAAAGTCCATAACTTGCAAACTAACTGACGGAGTTGTCTCATTTTTGGTGAAAGGGTAGTTTAAAGCCCAACTTAAAGATATCACTGTAGGTGTTCGAAATGGTCACCATTAACATCCACACACAAACGATGCCGCCGGACTGCAGCACGAACTACTGACTGCAACGTGTTCAGTTGGATATTTGCACATGAATGTACGATGGATTCTCGAAGTTCAACCAATGTGCGTGGCTTTTGTCGATAAACGACGTCCTTTAGTGTTTCCCACAGGTAAAAGTCCAGAGGAGTTAGGTCTGGGGAAAGTGGTGGATACTCCACAGCACATCTACGGCCTATCCATCTTCCTGGTAGATTTTCCTCGAGATATGCCCTAACAAGATTTTGGTAGTGGGCTGGGGCACCATCTTGTTTAAAGTAAACTCTTCCGCCTCCATACAAGTCTCGGATGGCAGGTAAAATGGGTGTCTGAAGCTTCTGAAGGTACACCTCACCGGTAACTGTGCCGTCAAAGAAGAATGGCCCAATCAAGGCCCGGTAAGACAACCCACACCACACATTTACTTCTGGCGAATTCACGGCTTTGTCTGCATGGACGTTCGGATTTTCGGCGGTTCAGTAGATGCAACTGTGGCGATTTACTATACCATTCAGTTTGAACTGTGCCTCATCAGACCACACAATCATCTCTGCAATGTCTTCATCGTTGCGCATCATGTTAGTAAACCACTTGCAGTACTCCATTCTACGATCTGGGTCGTCCTCGTTCATTGGGTGTAGCAATCGTGGGATGTAGCACTTCCACTTTGCTGTGTTCAAAATCCGCCGAACACTTGAGCGACTCACTCCAGTTTCACGGGCACGCTGTCTCACAGACTTCTGTGGTGAATTGTTGTAATACACGACGGGAGTTAGCTGGACTTGTTACTGGTACAGGTCGTCCAGATCGTTGTTTGCGTACATATTTAACACAGCCTCCGGCTTCAAATTTGTCTCGAATGCGACGGATTGTTACGCGTGTCGGTGGCTCTGCTTGATATTCATTTCACCATTGCCGTTGAACCTCATTAATGTTTTCGTACTTAAAATAGCACTTCAAAACTGACTTCCTTTCATGTTTACTCGAGTAACTATGTGCAACTAAGAACAAAATACTGACTGTCTGGCGACTGTCATCTGACAAAACAAAACAACGCAATGCAACGCTTGTGTGGCGATTTCCGGAACTACAAACTACTACACCACCAAAGATGAGACAACTCCGTCAATTAGTTTGCCAGTTATGGACTTTTAAACAGTGGCTACCTTTTTTTGGACCCCTCTGTATTTGTTCTTTTGTTCTATTCGATTATCTTCCTGTATACGTATTTTTTCTGTCTCATCTAACGCACACATACCGGAAAATGTCAAAAGGCATCTTGAGAAACAAGAAGAAATTTTCACTTTATCGAGAAAACGCCGTTAGCAAGCAAGTAACTTTGCAAAGTGATTGTGTCATTTGGGTTTTTGTATGTTATCGATGTGCACTTGAGAAAAGAGAGCAAGTTACGTTACTGTTAAACAATCTTCCATCTTGTCGTGGCACAGTCTTTGCCTCTGCGCAGTCTTATACAGTCTAGCTGAAGTGTGGTAGGTAAATGGAAATGAGGGTTTGGCGTCATTGGCCGAGATTCCCTTTTCGGGGCGGGTCTTATTACATTTCGACGCCACATTGGGCGATCTGCGCGCCGGATGGGGATGAAATGATGATGAAGACGACACAACACCACGTCCCTGAGCGGAGAAAAATCTTCGACCCAGCCGGGAATCGAACCCGGGCCTGTAGGATGGCAATCCGTCACGCTGACCTCTCAGCTATAGTGGCGGACAGTGTGGGAGGTGATGGACGTATTCTGTAGTGCTGTGTTGACTTTTGGTTGTACTTGTTAGATGAAGAAAGACTGATTATAAAGGACAGCAAGGATGGATATGATGTGTGCACTGAAAGGTGAAACGAGTATAAATTTAGAATATGTTGTTATTTTTTTGAAGAGAGAGGAAGTTTGTGATAAGACTGCAGCACTGCGCACCTAATTTGTAAGAATGATGATTGTCAGCTAGTTAACTTGCTCACAGCTGACAGAAAGACAACCCCACTTCCCTGGGTCATGCATTAACATATTAACTGATTTAGCCGTTTGGTTTTTATAGAAATTCTCTATTAACATTGTACCCCCTTTAAATCATAGTTAAGCATAGTATTGTTCAGATCTATGTTATGTGTAAAGATCACGTGAAGTATTACTCTCTCTTTTTGAATATACAGGGTGGTCCATTGATCGTGACCGGACCAAATATCTCACGAAATAAGCGTCAAACGAAAATACTACAAAGAACGAAACTTGTCTAGCTTGAAGGGGGAAACCAGATGGCGCTATGGTTGGCTAGCTAGATGACGCTGCCTTAGGTCAAACCGATATCAACTGCGTTTTTTAAAAATAGGAACCCCCATTTTTATTACATATTCGTGTAGTATGTAAAGAAATATGAATGTTTTAATTGGACCACTTTTTTCGCTTTGTCATAGATGGCGCTGTAATAGTCACAAACATATGGCTCACAATTTTATACGAACAGTTGGTAACAGGTAGGTTTTTTAAATTAAAATACAGAACGTAAGTACGTTTGAACATTTTATTTCGGTTGTTCCAATGTGACACATGTACCTTGGTGAACTTATCATTTCTTAGAACGCATGCTGTTACAGCGTGATTACCTGTAAATACCACATTAGTGCAATAAATGCTCAAAATGATGTCCGTCAACCTCAATGCATTTGGCAATACGTGTAACGACATTCCTCTCAACAGCGAGTAGTTCGCCTTCCGTAATGACAATGCGCTGACGCATGTTGTCAGGCGTTGTTGGTGGATCACGATAGCAAATATCCTTCAACTTCCCCCACAGAAAGAAATCCGGGGACGTCAGATCCGGTGAACGTGCGGACCATGGTATGGTGCTTCGACGACCAGTCCACCTGTCATGAAATATGCTATTCAATTCCGCTTCAACCGCACGCAAGCTATGTGCCGGACATCCATCATGTTGGAAGTACACCGCCATTCTGTCATGCAATGAAACATCTTGTAGTAACATCGGTAGAACATTACGTAGGAAATCAGCATACACTGCACCATTTAGATTGCCAACTATAAAATGGGGGCCAATTATCCTTCCTCACCGAGCGGGGTGGCGCAGTGGTTAGACACTGGACTCGCATTCGGGAGGACGACGGTTCAATCACACGTCCGGCCATCCTGATTTAGGTTTTCCGCGATTTCCCTAAATCACTCCAGGCAAATGCTGGGATGGTTCCTCTGAAAGGGCACGGCCGCCTTCCTTCCCTAATCCGATGAGACCGATGACCACGCTGTCTGGTCTGTTTCCCCAAACCAACCAACCAACCAACTATCCTTCCTCCCATAATGCCACACCATACATTAACCTGCCAAGGTCGCTGATGTTCCACTTGTCGCAGTCATCGTGGATTTTCCGCTGCCCAGTAGTGCATATTATGTCGGTTTACGTTACCGCTGCTGGTGAATGACGCTTCGTCGCTAAATAGAACGCGTGCAAAACATGTGTCATCGTCCCGTAATTTCTCTTGTGCTCAGTAGGAACACTGTACACGACGTTTAAAGTCGTCGCCATGCAATTCCTGGTGCATAGAAATATGGTACGGATGCAATCGATGTTGATGTAGCACTCTGAACACCGACTTTTTTGAGATTCCCGATTCTCGCGCAATTTGTCTGCTACTGATGTGCGGATTAGCCGCGACAGCAGCTAAAACACCTACTTGGGCATCATCATTTGTTGCAGGTCGTGGCTGACGTTTCACATGTGGCTGAACACATCCTGTTTCCTTAAATAACGTAACTATCCGGCGAACGGTCCGGACACTTGGATGATGTCGTCCAGGAGACCGAGCAGCATACATAGCACACGCCTGTTGGCATTTTGATCACAATAGCCATACATCAACACGATATCGACCTTTTCCGCAATTGGTAAACGGTCCATTTTAACACGGGTAACGTATCACGAAGCAAATAACGTCCGCACTGGTGGAATGTTACGTGATACCACGTACTTATACGTTTGTGACTATTACAGCGCCATCTATTACAAAGCGAAAAAAGTGGTCCAACTAAAACATTCATATTTCCTTACGTACTACACGAATAGGTAATAAAAATGGGGGTTCCTATTTAAAAAAACGCAGTTGATATCCGTTTGACCTATGGCAGCGACATCTAGCGGGTCAACCATAGCGCCATCTGGTTACCCCCTTCAAGCTAGACAATTTTCGTTCTTTGTAGTTTTTTCGTTTGACTCTTATTTCGTGACTTATTTGACCCGGTCACTATCAAATTTGCGCTTTATCGAGGAAACGCCGTTAGCAAGCAAGTAACTTTGCAAAGTGATCGTGTCATTTTGGTTTTTGTATGTTTTCGATGTGCAGTTCAGAAAGAGAGCAAGTTCCGTTACTGTTAAACAATCTTCCATCTTGTCGTGGCACAGTCTTCACCTCTGCGCAGTCTTATACAGTCTAGCTGAAGTGTGGTAGATGATGGACGTATTCTGTAGTGCTGTGTTGACTTTTGGTTGTACCTGTTGATGAAGAAAGACTGATTATAAAGGACAGCAAAGATGGATAGGATGTGTGCATTGAAAGGTGAAACGAGTATAAATTTTGAATAATGTTATTATTTTTTTGAAGACAGAGAAAGTTTGTGATAAGACTGCAGCACTGCGCACCTAATTTGTAAGAATGATTATTGTCACCTAGTTAACTTGCTCACAGCAGACAGAAAGACAGCCCCACTTCCCTGGGTCATGCATTAACATATTAACTGATTTAGCCGTTTGGTTTTTATAGAAATTCTCTATTAACATTGTACCCTCTTTAAACCATAGTTAAGCATAGTATTGTTCACATCTGTGTTATGTGTAAAGATCACGTGAAGCGTTACTCTCTCTTTTTGAGTATATACTTCATTCTAAAATCGTTGTCTTGGCATATTTCGTAGGAATATGTCGCTCTCCCCACCCCACTGTTTATCCGTATGCATTACCACATGCAACAGTTTGAACATGTATTTATAAACAGAAATCTAGCATAACCGCTGCCTGCTTGCGGTTTGCCGTTGTGCTTTCAAGAAATCTGCAACAGTGTTGTCAAGACGGGAGGTAAGTGGAAATTTTGATTAGGGCCAGATAATTGGCTTAGTTCAGTTGCGCGTTTAATACAATTCAGATTGCATTCAGATCAGTTACTGTTCAGTTCAAATAAGGTTCTGTTTAGTCAAAAGTTAGCATACAAGTTTAAGTTGTATAACACTTTGTGTGGTCATAGTTTTGTTAATAAGTAGACTTCTATAGAGTGATAGGTAAATTTGGGCTACATTTCGTACAGAGACTAATGTATTGGGGAGGTTACAACTTGTTAGCAACTGGAAGTAGCGACACATGCTTCGCGCTCTTATTTCCCCTCCATTCATTCGTGAAGCTGATGCCAGTTAGTAGCATTTTTGTTACCATATTCCAGAGTTCACACAAGGCAGGTCCTTCCAAGCTATCATACTCTTATGTGACAGCAGCCATTTTGAATCTTTAATGTGATGTATCAAACTCTATTCGCATAGTGCTCGTCGCTAGAAAATACAGGGCAGTTGTAATTTAACTTTCGCTGCTTGGGAGGGCCCCCAGAGGACAGTGAAGCTTTCTGGAAACATTTGTAAGGACACACGGAACACAGATAACTAATAAACCATTGAAAGAAACACGTTTTAACTACACATCAGAGGGTAACATCTGTTAACTCTTTGAAGGGCAGAGGAAACTGTAACTAACCATATACGTAGACGGTTTCAATGGGTGGTGGTCACTGTGGCTAACCACATAATATTTTCTCCCTTTACCGCTCCGGGGCCAGTAGTCTCTCTGCCAACCACCTAATTGTTGCCTAAAATGCCGCTAGATGGCAGTGCAGGTCTTCTGTGCCAATTTGCCGCGTACACAGAACAATAGTTGATACTTCTTCATTGTTAGCACTGTTCTCGGAAGAGGCGTGCAGTATTCTCTGTAGCTCTTCTTCATACAACTATTTTTGGTAAGTAATTGCTTATATTTATGTGTTCAACACATATAAGGCTACGTGTAATGTAATTTTAAACTGAAATAGAATTTTCCATGTTTTACAAATTTCTGTGTGATTAGTGCTGCTAATCACCGCCCTTCTGCTCCACCCAGTATATTTTCTTCGTCTCCATCGAATATGTCTAGCCGAAAAGGAATGTTACCAAATTTTATTTGGAAAAATATCTTCTAGTGACAGCAGTGTTGACAGTGACAGCACTGACCCCCATTCACGACAAGCTGGGCAAGTTCTGGTCTTGTGTGCAGTCTTGTGGTTCTAAATTTAACCATTTGTCTTCATGGAAAGAATCATATTATTTTCATGGACAATTATTTTACATCATATGATCTGTTCATGGACCTAAAATCCAATGGTGTGTACGCTTGTGGAACAATAAATCCCAGAAGGAAAAACATACCAAACGTCAAGGAGGAAAAGGAACTGGAAAGAGGGGAATTCGATTACAAAATATGCAGTGATGACATAGTAATCTATAGATGGAAAGATAACAGGGCAGTCAACATGATTTCAACATGTCATTCACCATCAGATGCGTCCACAGTAACTCGAAAAATGAAAGATGGAACAATAACCAATATCACTTGTCCAACTGTATTGAAAGACTACAATTCCAATATGAACTATGTGGATAAACTCAGACTGTGCTATTGTCAGAAAAACCAAGAAATGGTGGATGAGATTGTTTCTTCACTTTTTAGACTGCAGTGTGACAAACGCGTTCATTATGCACAAGGAAATCGAAAAGGAGCAGTTCATAATAAAGATTTCCGTCGAGAGGTGTACAAAATCTTGTTGGCTCCAAAAATAGTTTCAGTGGCAGCTAATTTTGCTTCTGTATCCCAAAGTAGTATAGCAACCCAGATCAAATCACACAAACCATACGTGGACGAAAGTATTCGCCACGAAAGCAGTAAACAACAACCAATTCACTCATCATCTAGAAGATGCGCAGTTTTCAGTTCAAAGAAAAATCCAGTGCGAACAGTATGGATGTGTTCAGTATGGCTCTGAGCACTATGGGACCTAACATCTATGGTCATCAGTCCCCTAGAACTTAGAACTAATTAAACCTAACTAACCTAAGGACAGCACAGAACACCCAGCCATCACGAAGCAGAGAAAATCCCTGACCCCGCCGGGAATCGAACCCGGGAACCCGGGCGTGGGAAGCGAGAACGCTACCGCACGACCACGAGATGAGGGCGATGTGTTCAGTATGCGAAGTACCTTTGTGTCTGAGAGCAGGCAAGAACTGTTTCAAGAGATACCAAGAAAATTAAAAACTAGTTATTTCAAAGTTCAACCACCAAATATCGAATCTGTATACTGTAATGGGGTGGTGTTTACCTGTAGTGACCACATTTAATGTTAATATTTTGTTGTTGTTTAACTGAATGTATAAAATGTATAAAACATGTCGAGACAATAAAACAAATGTGTTACAAGTAAAAGAAATTTGAAATTTGCAAATAATTTTTCTTGCCCCACTAGGGTAAATTTTAGTGGTGTTTACCTGCCCCTCAAAGAGTTAACTGCGTACTACGTTTACGTTCCAGATCAGTGTGACGTCCATCTGAATACACGACAGCCTACAACCACACTAGAGATACCATTTCAGAACTGTTCGCAGTATTTTTCGAATGATGGACCATGGAATGTTCAGCCGTAGTGACACATCTCGTGCTCTGATTGAAGATCACACATTGCGTCCAGCACTCTCAGCCACGGCAACAGTAACTTAACACTTTTTGACACAACTGGCCGTCCGTCTCTCCCAGGAGTAATTCCTAAATCGCCTGTCAGTTCAAACTTCCGAATCATGTTCTGCAACCCTCGTGAGGAAACACAACCTCTCTGCATTCCTTTAATGCTGTAAGTAGGCTGTTTAGGTTTTTATGTTGGTAACGCGACGTAGCGCTCTGTATGAAAATCACTGACTATGCTGTGTGCAGTCTGTGGCTGTTTGGACTCATTGTTAGAATATTCGGTAGTATAGTGTTGGGCAATTCGATGTGAACTTGCGGATTTTATGAACTTTTAACGGGCAAAATTGTGGCTTTAGCGGAAAAAAATTTTTAGCGACTTCTAGCGACTGTTTAGGCAGTCAAGACTAAGTTACCTTTCAAATCTTTTGCATACGAGTCGGTCTTAAAACTCAGTCACCTTCGGTTATGGACCACCGCTACATCCTCCGTGTTGTGCTAATTTTCTCTTCCTAATAAATATCAACATTCCTTTACTTCCCTAATTCCCCTTGTGGGGAGGGAAAATAAAAGATTACTCTATGAAGAAAAACTCAACGCATGCATATTGTACCGCAAAATACTTTTACACCACCAGTATCCGCTAGAGACTTTAATTAGCTCTTCGTTTATACTCGCATAATTTAGTCAATTACGGTTCAAAACGCTTCCTTGCTATCATGAAATTTTTTACGACCTGCTAATTTTAACAATTTTCTTGGAAACTTATACACGGCTATCTTAATTATGTACAAAAAGATCCACATATTTCCTTAATCTAGTACAAAAAAGCACAGCTGTGTTTACTTTTGTTTTTTAATGAAACTGAAGTATGAAACCAAATACTAGTATATTAATAGGTACAGATTGGAAAAGTTGTCAACTGACAAGCTTATTTGTATCCGAGAAACGGTCAGCCATTTACACAGTAGTAACATCATGAAAAGATGATAGAGAGATTTTTGCCAGTCTCGTTAAGTGTCAAAGATCTTATGCCAAATGAGTGAATAGAGAGTGTAAATATTTTCTCGCAAGCCTAAAAGTGTAAGTATGTTAAAATGGGCATTTTTTAAATTCCTTTTGTAGGGATTATTGAAAGTGAGATTGCGTTGCGCTAAAATATTGTGTGTCAGTTTAGTGATGATCAGAATAAGTAAAGACAGAACTGTCTAAGTACGTTCAGTTTTACTCAGCTGTCTCTGTATCAAATAACGTAGAAGTTTACCTGCACAGTAATTCATAATTTTTCTAACAAGGGAACCTCCCCATCGCACCCCCCTCAGATTTAGTTATAAGTTGGTACAGTGGATAGGCCTTGAAAAACTGAACACAGATAAATCGAGAAAACAGGGAGAAGTTGTGTGGAACTATGAAAAAATAAGCAAAATATACAAACTGAGTAGTCCATGCGCAAAATAGGCAATATTTAGGATAATCTGAGACCAGGAGCGCCGTGGTCCCGTGGTTAGCGTGAGCAGCTGCGGAACGAGAGGTCTTGGGTTCAAGTCTTCCCCGTGGTTAGCGTGAGCAGCTGCGGAACGAGAGGTCTTGGGTTCAAGTCTTCCCTCGAGTGAAAATTTTTATTTTCAGACAATTACCAGAGTTCAGGCACTCACACATAATCAACTTCGCTCTCCAAAATTCCAGGACATGTTCAGTTTTGCTTGGACATATACAGGATTTGACGGTCTACACACGGAAAAATTTGAAAACGTTAAAAACATATGTTTTGACAGAGCACAGAGGAAACTGTGCGACTGTGAAACTGTTGCATTCATTTGTTGCAGTTTATGTGACACACTCTTATGTTTTCATCACTTTTTTGGGAGTGGTTATCACATCCACAAGAAAACCTAAATTGGGCAAGGTAGAAGAATCTTTTTACCCATTCGCCAAGTGTGCAAGTTAGGTGCGTCGACAACATATTCCTGTCATGTGACGCATATGCCGTCACCAGTGTCGTATAGAATATATAAGACGTGTTTTACTGGATCAAATGTTTTCGGTTCTCATTGGAGAGGCACGTCCATTCGTCTACTAATCGCACGGTTTTGCGGTGCGGTCGCAAAACACAGAGACTAAACTTATTACAGTGAACAGAGACGTCAATGAACGAACGGACAGATCATAACTTTTCAAAAATAAAGTAAGTAAACTTTCCGCTCGAGGGAAGACTTGAACCAACGACCTCTCGCTCCGCAGCTGCTCACGCTAACCACGGGACCACGGTGCTCCTATGCTTACATGCTCCTTGATATTGCCTATGTTGCCGATGGACTACTCAGTTTGTATATTTTGCTTATTTTTTCATAGTTCCACACAACTTCTTCCTGTTTTCTCGATTGATCTGTGTTCAGTTTTTCAACGCCTATCCACTGTGCCAAATTATAACTAAATCTGAGGGGGGTGCGATGGGGAGGTTCCCTTGTAAGGGGTCGTTTCAATGCGTCAACACTTACGAAGAGCAGCAACATTGTTGCTCTTCTTTTCATAAAACAGCTATACGAATAAAGCCGCGCTCACTTTATCCAGACCCATGTTTACTGACTGCTAAATGCACACTGATACTTGTGTTTCAACCGTACGGTGCGGTGCCAGTACTGGCTCCTAACGACAAGTCATGGCACTAACGACAAAAATCCTGCAACACACTGTCTCAACAATATCATCACGAAGTTTATTACCCATACGGTAAATACGAGGGTCGTTTAATAAGTAATGCCCCACATTTTTTTTAGAAAAAGCCATGTTGGTACTTAACATTTGATGTTTGTTCTGTGCGCTGGTGAAGTTTCTAACCGTTCTGGTAGATGGCAGAGCCGGAGTACAGCGTCAAAATGGCGCCTACATACGATTCACGTTACAAGCAGCGTGCTGTTTTTGAATTCTTGTGCGCAGAAAAAGAATCCGTGGTGAGCATTCATAAACGTTTGTATGCAGTGTATGGCGATGCTGCAGTTGATAGGAGTACAGTTGGGCATGGGTCTATAACTGGTACCTGAGAACCGGTTGTGGTGTTGATCTGTAAATGTAATCATTTCATGTGCTCCTTATGCACTGTTACTCCGTCCTCAGGCCACGAGTGGCCTACCGGGACCATCCGACCGCCATGTCATCCTCAGAGGAGGATGCGGATAGGAGGAGCGTGGGGTCAGCACACCGCTCTCCCGGTCGTTATGATGTTATTCTTGACCGAAGCCGCTACTATTCGGTCGAGTAGCTCCTCAGTTGGCATCACGAGGCTGAGTGCACCCCGAAAAATGGCAACAGCACATGGTGGCTGGATGGTCGCCCATTCAAGTGCCGGCCACGCCCAACAGCGCTTAACTTCGGTAAACTCACGGGGACCGGTGTATCCACTGTGGCAAGGCCGTTCTCTTATGCTCTGTTGCAACAATAAATTTTGAGTGAACTGGAAACCTCTAAAAGAGAGTTCTAATTTTTCCAGCAGTGTAGATAATAATGTTAGAGCCTCAGGAAATGCAGAAACAGATCTACGCTCGGGACGTCCTGTCACAGCCACTGCTCCAGACATGCTGAATTGTGCGGATGGCATTATTCGTGCCGACTGGCGCATCACAACTCGACAATTGACTCTACCGTTGCCGGTCAGCATTGAAAGTGTGTCTGCTATGATCGAGACTCTCGGATACTCAAAGAGGTGCTCACGATGGGTTCCACGAATGCTCACAGTGGACCACAAAATTCAGAGAAAGGCCATTTCATCTGAATTGTTGGAGCGTTTTGAGATCGACGGAGAGGCTTTAATGTCACGGATCGTTACGGGGGACGAAAGCTAGGTGCACCACCTTGCGCCGGAAACGAAAAGGCAGTCCATGGACAAGAGTTTTTACCAGTAGGGAATACATGCTCTTCCACAACGTCGGTGTACGGCCGTTGAAGGTGGATACTATGTAGAAAAATAGGACATGGACAAGACATGTTGATGTACATTGCCACCAAATTCTGACTCTTAACAATAAATATGTTCTGCGAAAAAAATGTGGGGCATCACTTATTAATCGACCCTCTTAGTTTTCCGTCTGCCCTGGCTCATGTAGCCAAAATTTAATTATAATCACCATGGAAGTTTGTGGTTGGAAAATTTCTAAATAGGGTGCTGCACTGCACCGAAGTTTAGCAGAAATTCGTCTAAAGGGATCAGCTTATTCAGATTTCCTTCAGACAAAGACCCAAGGGCAATATGCTTACAGAACTGTAGGAGAGAGAAATGTAAACCAACTACACATTCCAAGTTCCGTGAGGTATGGAAATTAACTGGATAAAGTAATTACAGCTGAAATATCGTATGTTTTCTACACAAAATATATGTGTACGATTTCTTCAAGCTTTCACGATTTACAATTTGAGTTGAATAGTGCCTATGCAAGAAGATTGTTACAAAACTTCACGTTTCAAAACCACAGAACCTAGTCTCTTCTAAACGAAAATATCCAAAAGCGAAGGTAGTAACCAAAGGTACGAAGGTACAAGCATATGGAATAGGTTCCCAGGTACGTGAGTGGTTTGAAGAATTCTTATATAACAAATGTTCAAATGTGAGTGAAATCGTATGGGACTTAACTGCTAAGGTCATCAGTCCCTAAGCTTACACACTACTTAACCTAAATTATCCTAAGGACAAACACACACACCCATGCCCGAGGGAGGACTCGAACCTCCGCCGGGTTATATAACAGAACTCAGTATGTTGTCCTCGATGATGAGTGTTCATCAGAGCCAAGGGCAGCGTCACGAGTGCCGCAGGGAAGTTTGACAGGACAGCTGTTATTATCTACACTGCTGGAAAAATTAGAAATCTCTTTTAGAGGTTTCCAGTTCACTCAAGATTTATTGTTGCAGCAGTGCATAAGGAAACGGCCTTGCCACAGTGGATACACCGGTTCCCGTGAGATTACCGAAGTTAAGCGCTGTTGGGCGTGGCCGGCACTTGGATGGGTGACCATCCAGCCGCCATGTGCTGTTGCCATTTTTCGGGGTGCACTCAGGCTCGTGATGCCAACTGAGGAGCTACTCGACCGAATAGTAGCGGCTTCGGTCAAGAATACCATCATAACGACCGGGAGAGCAGTGTGCTGACCCCACGCCCCTCCTATCCGCATCCTCCTCTGAGGATGACATGGCGGTCGGATGGTCCCGGTAGGCCACTCGTGGTCTGAGGACGGAGTAACAGTGCATAAGGATCACATAAAATGATTACATTTACAGATCAATACCACAACCGGTTCTCAGGTACCAGTTATAGACCCATGCTCAAACACCCATACTAGTATGTGGTGTAGCCTCCACGGGAGGCAATGCAGGCGGCGAATATTATCCTAGGATACTTGTACTTTTGTAACAGTTGTTGGTTGATGAGGCACACAAGTCACTTCTCGTCCCATCATATCCCATACTTGCTCGAATGAAGACAAATCCGGAACGCTGGCCAGAGAAGCCGCTGTACGTCTTGGAGAGCACAATGAGTTTCACAGGCAGTGCGAGGGCTAGCGTTATCCTACTAGAACAACACATCATCTGCTGCAAGAACGGCAAAAGAACTGGATTAACAACGTTAACGTTCTGTACTTGCTGAGCAATGGTTAGTGTCCCCTCCAGAAACACTATAGGTGAACGAGAGCTGTAACGTATCGCACTCTGGACCATAATGCCTAGTATGGGGTCAGTGTGTGTTAGATGAATGCGCTCTAGGAGACAGTGTTCACCAGGTCTACGTTATACGCACAAATGACCATCACTTACGTGCTAGAATCTGCTTTCATCGCTAAATACCACGGCGCGCTATTCTACCTTCCAAGTAATCCTATGACGGCATCAGTCGAGCCGCCGGCCGGTGTGGCCGTGCAGTTCTAAGTGCGTCAGTTTGGAACCGCGTGACCGCTACGGTCGCAGGTTCGAATCCTGCCTCGGGCATGGATGTGTGTGATGTCCTTAGGTTAGTTAGGTTTAATTAGTTCTAAGTTCTAGGCGACTAATGACCTCAGAAGTTGAGTCGCATAGTGCTCAGAGCCATTTGAACCATTCTTGAACCATCAGTCGAGCCGTGCAAGTCGATGCTGCGGCGTGAGTAGAAGACGGGATAGAGGTGTGCGTGCCAGTAGTCCCACAGCTAATAACCGGTTCGCAACAGTTGGTGTTGACACGTCTGGCTCACAAGCCCTCTTACCTGTGCTGTGATAGCTTTATGATGTGCCACTGCTAGACTTACAGTACAATGGTCAAGGCTAGCATCTGTGCTGCTTGGACGTCCAGAACCTCGTTTACAGGCATGAAAATGTTCACGCAACGAACCAAGATCGTTGCAAAACTGGCGCAGCACGTCCAGCTTGCATGACAATTCTCTGAAAGGAGCACCCCGAAACTTAGAAGGGCACAGACTGGCCCATTTCAGACTCGCTCTGTTGGCTGTAGGACGCACGAGCGTGTCTCCGTGGCATTGTTGCCTGTTTGCTTCACACGCTTGCACCACACTGAGCCTTCTGGCTGTGAGCACTCCGTATGAAAAGGACGGCGCTCTGGTAGCAATGCCACTACGCTACCTGTCTGCGGACGACGTTGAAAGCATTATCAGTATATCTACTGTTTCCCAGGTGGCATGCACCGTCGTCGGATCTAAATCGACGTCGTCTTTCCAGGTATACTAATTTTTTTCCGGCAGCATGTACACATAAATGATCTGGCGGACAGGGTAAGCAGCACTCTGCGGCTATTAGCTGATGATGATGTGGTGTATGGGAAGGTGTTGGCGATGATTAACTGCAGCGGTATACAAGATGACTTTGACAAAATTTGTTGTTGGTGTAACTAATGGGAGACAGCTCTGTACGTAGAAAAATGTGAGTTAATGCAGATGAGTAAGGAAAAGCTAACCGATAACGTTCGAATGCAGCATTATTATACAGTCACATCGATTAAACATCTAGGCGACGTTGCGAAGCGACATGAAACGGAATCAGCTAGTGATGGTTGACGCCAACTGCAGAACGATTCTACTAGCGCTAACACTCGTTTTGCGTAAGGATCACGTACATAGGGTTAGAGAGATCAGGACTCTTACCGAGCCATATAGACTGCCATTTTCCCCTCGTTCTATATGCAAGTGGAACAGAAAGGAAATGACTGGTACTGGTGCAAGGCACCCCCCCCCCCCCCCACCCCCAAACACCATACGTTGTCTTGCGCATTATCTACACTCCTGGAAATTGAAATAAGAACACCGTGAATTCATTGTCCCAGGAAGGGGAAACTTTATTGACACATTCCTGGGGTCAGATACATCACATGATCACACTGACAGAACCGCAGGCACATAGACACAGGCAACAGAGCATGCACAATGTCGGCACTAGTACAGTGTATATCCACCTTTCGCAGCAATGCAGGCTGCTATTCTCCCATGGAGACGATCGTAGAGATGCTGGATGTAGTCCTGTGGAACGGCTTGCCATGCCATTTCCACCTGGCGCCTCAGTTGGGCCAGCGTTCGTGCTGGAGGTGCAGACCGCGTGAGACGACGCTTCATCCAGTCCCAAACATGCTCAATGGGGGACAGATCCGGAGATCTTGCTGGCCAGGGTAGCTGACTTACACCTTCTAGAGCACGTTGGGTGGCACGGGATACATGCGGACGTGCATTGTCCTGTTGGAACAGCAAGTTCCCTTGCCGGTCTAGGAATGGTAGAACGATGGGTTCGATGACGGTTTGGATGTACCGTGCACTATTCAGTGTCCCCTCGACGATCACCAGTGGTGTACGGCCAGTGTAGGAGATCGCTCCCCACACCATGATGCCGGGTGTTGGCCCTGTGTGCCTCGGTCGTATGCAGTCCTGATTGTGGCGCTCACCTGCACGGCGCCAAACACGCATACGACCATCATTGGCACCAAGGCAGAAGCGACTCTTATCGCTGAAGACGACACGTCTCCATTCGTCCCTCCATTCACGCCTGTCGCGACACCACTGGAGGCGGGCTGCACGATGTTGAGGCGTGAGCGGAAGACGGCCTAACGGTGTGCGGGACCGTAGCCCAGCTTCATGGAGACGGTTGCGCATGGTCCTCGCCGATAGCCCAGGAGCAACAGTGTCCCTAATTTGCTGGGAAGTGGCGGTGCGGTCCCCTACGGCACTGCGTAGGATCCTACGGTCTTGGCGTGCATCCGTGCGTCGCTGCGGTCCGGTCCCAGGTCGACGGGCACGTGCACCTTCCGCCGACCACTGGCGACAACATCGAAGTACTGTGGAGACCTCACGCCCCACGTGTTGAGCAATTCGGCGGTACGTCCACCCGGCCTCCCGCATGCCCACTATACGCCCTCGCTCAAAGTACGTCAACTGCACATACGGTTCACGTCCACGCTGTCGCGGCATGCTACCAGTGTTAAAGACTGCGATGGAGCTCCGTATGCCACGGCAAACTGGCTGACACTGACGGCGGCGGTGCACAAATGCTGCGCAGCTAGCGCCATTCGACGGCCAACACCGCGGTTCCTGGTGTGTCCGCTGTGCCGTGCGTGTGATCATTGCTTGTACAGCCCTCTCGCAGTGTCCGGAGCAAGTATGGTGGGTCTGACACACCGGTGTCAATGTGTTCTTTTTTCCATTTCCAGGAGTGTATATAGATGTACACTACGTGATCAAAAGTATCCGGACAAATGGCTGAAAAGGACTTACCAGTTCGTGGCGCCCTCCGTGGGTAATACTGGAATTCAGTATGGTTTTGGCCCGCCCTTAGCCTCGATGACAGCTTCCACTCTCTCAGGCATAAGTTCAATCTGGCGCTGGAAGGTTTCTTGGGGAATGGCAGCTCATTCTTCACGGAGTTCTGCACTCAGGAGAAGTATGGGTGTCGGTCGGCGAGACCTGGCACGAAGTCGGCGTTCCAAAACATCCCAACGATGTTCTATAGGATTCAGGTCAGGACTCTGTGCAGGCCAGTCCATTACAGGGACTTTATTGTCGTGTAACCACTCCGCCACAGGCCGTCCATTATGAGCAGGTGCTCGATCGTGTTGAAAGATGCAATCGTCATCCCCGAATAGCTCTTCAACAGTGGGAAGCAAGAAGGTGTTTAAAACATCAGTGTAGGCCTGCGCTGTGATAGTGCCACGCAAAACAACAAGGGGAGCAAGCCCCCTCCATGAGAAACACGACCACACCACAGCACCACCGCCTCCGAATTTTACTGTTGGCACTGCACACGCTGGCAGATGACGTTCGCCAGGCATTCGCCATACCTACACCCCGTCGTCGGATCGCCACATTGTGTACCGTGATTTGTCACTCCACACAACGTTTTTCCACTGTTCAATCGTCCAATGTTTACGCTCCTTACACCAAGCGAGGCGTCGTTTGGCATTTACCGGCGTGATGTGTGGCTTATGAGTAGTTGCTCGACCATGAAATCCAAGTTTTCTCACCTCCTGCCTAACTGCAGTGGATCCTGATGCAGTTTGGAAATCCTGTGTGATGGTCTGGATAGATGTCTGCCTGTTACACAATACGACCCTCCTTAATTGTCGGTCAACAGACGATGTCGGCCTGTACGCTTTTGTGCTGTACGTGTCTCTTCACGTGAACATTTCACTATCACATCGGAAACAGGGGACCTAGGGATGTTTAGAAGAGTGGAAATCTCGCGTACAGACGTGTGCCTCAAGTGACACTCAAGTACTTGACCACATTCGAAGTAAGCAAGTCCCGCGGAGCGCCCCAGTCTGCTCTCACAATGTATAATGATTAGTTTCGTCGCTGATATGGAGTACCTGGCAGTAGGTGGCAGCACAATGCACATATATGAAAAACGTATGTTTTTGTGGGTGTACGGATACTTTTGATCACATAGTGTAGATGTAGACGCAGTTAACGTGAGATATTCATCAAAAAAATGGTTCAAATGGCTCTGAGCACTATGGGACTCAACATCTCAGGTCATAAGTCCCCTAGAACTTAGAACTACTTAAACCTAACTATCCTAAGGACATCACACACACCCATGCCCGAGGCAGGATTCGAACCTGCGACCGTAGCAGTCCCGCGGTTAGATATTCATCAATGTCTTCCAGTTTTCCTGTATCCATATTTCTAACAGAAGGCAGCTGATATCTTTATTTTAGGTTGTTAAATGTGAGCTGCTAATGGGTAATCTATTACTATCACCTGTGTAACCTGATATGTTGTTTTTTTATGAGGGAGGCAAGTTAGTGTCGAGCACACTGCGCCCTGAATTAAATTGTGGCCACTTAGAAGTTTATATAAAACACTCCTGTTTAAAACTCTACTGTGCTATCCTTTCAGTTTCTGTTGATAATGACTACTGTCTTGGCTTGCTTTGTGTGGCCAACATAACTCTGCAAAGTAGTCAGTGAAATCTTTAATACAAAGAAGAAACTTGAAGATGGGAAATGTCACATCTGACACACTAAGTAATTGTTTTTTCCAAGTTTTGCAGCTAAAGGCGCCATTCTGTGATTGGAAATATTGTAAAAAACAAGCTTGGTTTCATAGCTGAGTGTATGCCAGTGGTTAAACTGTCATTGATAAATTGCAATAGTTGCAGCTGTACGTCTTGAGATCAGATTGAGATGAAGACAACGCAGGCCTCATGCTGGTAAAGTGGCTACTGATAAGGCTACTTCAACTTAATTCTTTATTTGAACAGTTTTAGGTGTGAAATACTGTAATTTCTTACCTATACTTTCAGCCACTGAAGTGTGTGGTGAAGAACCGTGTGCTCTGCTATAAGAAATATACGCTACATCTGAAGACAATATTGTAAATTTGTAGTTAAAGAACGAGAGACAGAACTCAGAGGTGAGGTTTTATATTGATGTCACTTTCATCATTAAAAAAGTTCGCTAGTCAGAAATGACTGGATGATAGTCTGCGTGAAGTACTCTTCTATCTTCAAAGATGAAGAAGGTTGAAAGATACGATTCATTTACTCTCATGTATAAAAAATACTATATTATCTGTAGAAAAGCATCAGATATACCTGTTCTGAAGGACTGGATAAGTTTCGGCTTCCAGTGCTAATTCAGTGTTGCTAAATGACAAATTTCAATTTAATTGGTGCCTCGTAAAGGTGCAAATACACGGATGAGCCAAAACATTATGACTACTTGATTAATAGCTTGAAATACATAAATGATTCTGCGTATCAGATCACAAAGTTTGTTGGTAGGTTTGTGGCACTAGATGTGGCGTTAGATGTCTACGTACAGGCCATATAATTCGCCTAAATAATAGGCCACTGATTTGCGTACGCAGTGATGGCTCCTGATAGCGACCCAGATGGGTTCCACAGGATTTACATCGGCTTAATTTGGTCGCCGGGACATCAAAGTGAGTTCACCATAACGCTCCCCAAACCACTGTAGCACGGTTCTGGCTCCGACACACGGACAATTGTACTACTGAAAGATGACATCTCCGTCGGTGAAGACATCAATCGTGAAAGGATGCAGCTGGTTAGGATCTGTCAGCGGGTGTTCGATTACTACCACAGGTCCCACGCAAACGCAGAAGAATGTCTCCGACGGCATTATACTACTCCTACCAGTCTGCGTCCGTGGCGCGCTGCACGCTTCGAGCCGCCGTTTACCTCGATGACGGCGTTTGTGGAGACGGCCGTCGACCTACTGAAGCAAAGATGTGGTTCGCCCGAAGAGCCGACACATTTCCATTGATCGGCAGTCGAATTCAGATGGTCCCGTGTAGAGTGCAATTGTCATTGACGATGTCGTTGGATCAACATGTCAACACATAGAGGTGGTCTGCTGCGGAGCTCCGTGTTCAACAATGTACGATGAACGGTGTGCTCCGAAACACTCGTGCGTGCACCAGCAATGTGCTGTTTCGGCAGAGATGCCACAGATCGCCATCTATCCCACTTTACGAGGTGCATTCAAGTTCTAAGGCCTCCGATTTTCTTTTTCTCCGGGCTGGAAAGAGATAGAAACATGCGCATTGTTTTAAAATGAGGCCGCGTTCATTGTCAATACGTCCCAGAGATGGCAGCACCGTACGGCAGATGGAATTTTACCGCCAGCGGCGAGAAAGAGAACCGTTTTAAATACTTAAAATGGCGACGTTTTCCTTACTTGAACAGCGTGCAATCATTCGTTTTCTGAATTTGCGTGGTGTGAAACCAATTGAAATTCATCGACGGTTGAAGGAGACATGTGGTGATGGAGTTCGTGGGTGCGACAGTTTAATGAAGGCAGAACATCGTGTGACGACAAACCGAAACAACCTCGGGCTCGCACAAGCCGGTCTGACGACATGATCGAGAAAGTGGAGAGAATTGTTTTGGGGGATCGCCGAATGACTGTTGAACAGATCGCCTCCAGAGTTGGCATTTCTGTGGGTTCTGTGCACACAATCCTGCATGACGACCTGGAAATGCGAAAAGTGTCATCCAGGTGGGTGCCACGAATTCTGACGGATGACCACATGGCTGCCCGTGTGGCATGTTGCCAAGCAATGTTGACATGCAACGACAGCATGAATGGGGCTTTCTTTTCGTCGGTTGTGACAATGAATGAGACGTGGATGCCATTTTTAAATCCAGAAACAAAGCGGCAGTCAGCTCAATGGAAGCACACAGATTCACCGCCACCAAAAAAATTTCGGGTAACCGCCAGTGCTGAAAAAATGATGGTGTCCATGTTCTGGGACAGCGAGGAAGTAATCCTCACCCATTGCGTTCCAAAGGGCACTACGGTAACAGGTGCATCCTTCGAAAATGTTTTGAAGAACAAATTTCTTCTTGCACTGCAACAAAAACGTCCGGGAAGGGCTGCGCGTGTGCTGTTTCACCGAGACAACGCACCCGCACATCGAGCTAACGTTACGCAACAGTTTCTTCGTGATAACAACTTTGAAGTGATTCCTCACGCTCCCTACTCACCTGACCTGGCTCCTAGTGACTTTTGTCTTTTTCCAACAATGAAAAACACTCTCCGTGTCCGCACATTCACCAGCCGTGCTGCTATTGCCTCAGCGATTTTCCAGTGGTCAAAACAGACTCCTAAAGAAGCCTTCGCCGCTGCCATGGAATCATGGCGTCAGCGTTGTGAAAAATGTGTACGTCTGCAGGGCGATTACGTCGAGAAGTAACGGCAGTTTCATCGATTTCGGGTGAGTAGTTAATTTGAAAAAATATCGGAGGCCTTAGAACTTGAATGCACCTCGTACAGAGCAGGCAATCCTCTGAATCGCACGCTCCGTGAACAGTCGTGATGTTCACCAGTTAGCGCCTAGTGGTAGTTTCACTGTCCTTCTACCTCTTTCCTTAAATGCTAACGATAATAGCACGTGAACATTTGAACAGCTTGCTCAATTTTGAGACACTTGTTCACATGTTTGGCGTAATAATAATCTGCCTTTTGTCTAAGTCGCTTATCTCAGTGTACGGGGTGCATTCAAGAACGATAATATCCGAAAACGCCTTTTTTCTGCACTAGTGATGGCGCAGCGTTTCGTCTGCCCTAGCTCCAGTATGCTGGCTCCGTTAGGAACACTGGTGTCCAGACCTCCCATGCATCAGGCGTGTTCAGCGATCTGCTCGTGCCAGCTGGCTCATGCTCAGGCCACAGCAGCGAGCAACTGACTGGCTCACGGCGATACGTAGTGATTACAGGAGGGGTGTGCGGAAGGCAGGGGAGGGAGGGATCAGAACAAGACAGCGTCGAAACGAGTCTTAATTCTACAACCGATAGTGTCACGTTAATCGGATATGTAGAGTTTCACAGTGGCTTATTAATGCGTTACGTAGCAAATTTATTTTCTAAGACTTGCATTAATGGTTCAAAAAATGGTTCAAATGGCTCTGAGCACTATGGGACTTAACATCTGTGGTCATCAGTCCCCTAGAACTTAGAACTACTTAAACCTAACTAACCTAAGGACATCACACGCATCCACGCCCGAGGCAGGATTCGAACCTGCGACCGTAGCAGTCGCGCGGTTCCGGACTGAGCGCCTAGAACCACTAGACCACTGCGGCCGGACTTGCTTAATGAAAAACGACAATGAAGTGAAACATCTCTTAGTACACTCGAAGATAAGAAAAAAGAACGACGCACCACCAAGGAGTTTGCAAGTTGATCACAAATTAATATCCATACAGGACGGAAAAGGCACAGTTGTAAGCTTTGGCGGCCGATGGACAAACGTGTGATGCTGCAGCGCTATTTCACCGTGGGGCTGGCGAGGATAGTAAACAGGGGACATGTCGATAGCAGGGTATAGAATCTTTGCGAATTTCATTCCGTGTACTCAGTTGGAGGCGCGTGAGCAGTAGAGATGGGGGATCCGCTCTTGAACTGATTCATAGAGTTGAATCTTTCAAAGGAGTGAACTATCAGTGATTCAGAAAAAAAGAACGGTAGCTCCAAACGTTTCCCACGGCAGAGAGAGAGAGAGAGAGAGAGAGAGAGAGAGAGAGAGAGAGAGAGACGGAGCATGTCAGCAGCGCCTCTGCTGGTCACAGCACAGTGCACGCCACACAACACAGCCAGCGCCGGCCTCTGCCCTGCTTCTACCTTGGCTGCCTGCGTTGTGCAGTGCCCCATTGGATTTTGTGTTTCACATATGCCGTGCCATCTCTGTGCGTCGTCTGCCGCGTGCAGTGTCTGGCGCAGCTTAACTTCGCATCGCACTCTGTCGGTGATCGTTTCAGTCGCACATCCTGCCCTCTGGGCAGTTGATGCAAGCAACAGGACAGAGAGCCAACTAGCGGATAACATAGGAACTACTTGCAACAACCTGCTCGCAAGGGAACGGACGATTTGTCTCGGAGCGGGTGAGTTCACCGCTCCCCCCACTCTCGGAACTCGCCCGCTCAACACTCACCCCACCGTTCTTGACTCTAGCCAGAGCATTGAGCAAAGCAACTCAGGTGTCACTCTGGTCTCTGCGGTCTTAGCTCACGCAGTAATACAGCTCGCGGCTCGACCTGCTAGACTCAGTGCTTCTGCATCGGAGTTCGTCTCTACTGGATATTGTTCTTCCTAGTAATACCGCTATGTATATTACATTATTATGTTATGTATACATCATTTGTTTTTATTTTATTTTTATTTGTTTAAACTGATCAGATTAGGTTCCTGACGACTCCTCTTACTATAGGATTTTTATTATGGACACTCGAATTTACGCTTTAATTACGAGCGGACCGATAAATGTATCGCAAAATGTGATACACCAATATTTTCCTTGTTTTATTCTGCGTAAGGCTATATGCAGCACTTTCGTTTTACAGTCAAATTTATATTTTTTTTTCTTATTCTGGTACGGATTTTGCGATTTTAGGCGTCTTCGGAAGGAAACGTTCACTTTAAAAGTATATGGCTTGCGATGTATTTGTATGAGGTTAATGAAATTTTAATACATTATAGCCAAATGTATTGTTAATGTAAATCTCAAGTTACAACATTTTCCGATCACCCAAAAAGCCACGATAGTGCAAAATAAATCAATAATCAAAAACTTTGTCATATCGTGGAAATTTCAATAAACAATACAAAATTCTTACTCATTATCTGTGTTACTTCAAAATAAGATCAAATAAGATCAAAATACAGGTATAGTACTGGAATAAACCAAGTTTAAAGGGCAATGTGCCTTCCATTTATTTTCTATTGTAAATGAGTGGTGAGTCATGAAAAAGAGCTAATTCATTTCAGGGAGTGAACAGCTCTGATCCGATCTCTGAAAAGAACAGTTTTGCCCATTTCTAGTGAGCAGTGTAGGCAGATGTCGGCATTTGAGAGAGGACGTGTAGCTGGGTTCAAGGAAGCCGGTTGGAGTAACCTGCGAATCGCTCGTTATTTGGAGAGGAGCGATGCCACTGTTCGATAATGTTGGCAGGAATGGGTGAACCATGACCAAAAATTTGGAATTTTGTGGTAAGTTCCTATGGGACCAAACTGCTGAGGTCATCGGTCCCCAGGCTTACACATTACATAATCTAACTAAAACTACATTAAGCTAAGAACAACACACACACACACACACACACACACAAGTCCGAGGGAGGAATCGAACCTCCGACGGGGGGAGTCGCGCGAACCGTGGCAAGGCGCCCTAGATCGCACAGCTACCCCGGGCGGCGAACCATGATCGAACACAGCACAATATAGAAGAGGTCGACCTAGGGAGACAACAGAACTTGAAGACCATGCTGTCGTCAGAGAGACAGTCAGAGCACCGGCTTCATCATTATCGTCGGTCACACGTTGAACTGGTGTTTCAGTGACCACATGGGCCATTAATAGGTGGCTCACAGAAAGGGGTCTGAGCTCACGAGGCCATTGACCTCTGTGCACCAACAAGCCAGTTTGCAGTGGTGTCGGACACATCCAGTCTGGAATCTGGTTGACTGGAGTAGAATTTTCTCCAGTGATGAATCCCGCTTCGAACTGAGCCGTAATGACCAGTGAAGACGTGTTTGCAAACACACCAGACAGCGTGGGGATCCCAAGCTGATTCTCGCCCACTTTACCGCCCGACAACCAGGAGCGATCGTGTGCTGCGGCATTTCTTTAATGCACATTCACAAAGCCACGTTACTTGCGTTCGACAGTTACGCCGTAGCAGCTGCGCACACTTGTGAGTCGTCAGCAGTCGAAGAAAATAAAATGTTCCTCCTCTCACTTCTATTAACCCCACAATGGCCGCATTTCATACCACACTGCCTCCGACGTGAGCGACAAACTTTATTTAGCTCACGGCCAAATTCACCAACGTCAATTAAAATCACGCAGATCTTAAAATGCTACTGTCTCCGTAAGTACTTTTTTTTGTTACTCAGCAAGAAAAATTCACTCTTAAGTAGCTGTTAACGTTAGTTGACATTTATGGACTCCGCTGTTTGTTACTAGGAGCACATTATCATAAAATAATCAGAACATTGCTGGCCGCTCAAACATTTTATTCGGGTGACATGCGGCTTGTGGGCCGTAGGTTAAGGACCAGTGTTCTGTTCCACTCTAGTGAGACATTCAAAAACTTCGCGTTGGCGAATGGCGAACTATTTTTGGGGATTGGTTCAAATGGCTCTGACCACTATGGGACTTAACTGCTGAGGTCATTAGTCCCCTAGAACTTAGAACTACTTAAACCTAATTAACCTAAGGACATCACACACATCCATCCCCGAGGCAGGATTCGAACCTGCGACCGTAGCGGTCTCGCGGTTCCAGACTGTAGCGTCTAGAGTCGCTCGGCCACGCCGGCCGGCTATTTTTGGGGATTCCACGGTAAATGGTTCAGGGTACACCTGTTAATAGTCAGTACCCGTTACATGTCCCACCTTTTTGCTATCGTTACTCCTTGCTCAGTGTACATATGAATAAAATTGGTGATAGGCTAGAATCCTGTCTCACACCTTTCGCAACCACAGCTCCCCTTTCGCGCCCCTCGACTCTTGTTTCTGTACACGTTGTAAATAGTCTTTCGCTCCCTCTATTTTATCCCTGCCACCTTCAGAATTTCAAAGAGAATATTCCAGTCAACACTGTCAAATGCTTTCTGTAGTCTGCAAATGCTATAAACGAAGCTTTGCCTTTCCTTAACCTATCTTCTAAGATAAGTTGTGGGGTCAGTTTTGCCTTCCGTGTTCCAACATTTCTACGGAATCAAAACTGATCTTCCCCGAGATCTGCTTTTACCAGTTGTTCCATTCTTTTATAAAGAATTCGTATTAGTGTTTCGCAAGCATAACTTATTAAATTGATAATCTTGCAGTTTTCCTACCTGTCAGCACCCGCTTTCTTCCGAATTGGGATTATTATATTCCTCTTGAAGTCTGGGGGTATTTCGCCTTTCACATACATCTTGCTTGCCAGATGCAAGATTTTTGTCATGACTGGCTCTCCCAAGGCTATCAGTAGGTCTGATAGAATGTCGTCCACTCCTGGAGCCTTGTTTCGACTAAGGTCTTTCAGTGTTCTGTCAAATTTTTCTGGCAGTATAGTGTCTCCAATCCCGTCTTCATCTAAGTCCTGTTCACTTTCTATAATATTGCTTTCAAGTTCATTTCCCTTGTATAGACCCTCTGAATACTCCTTTCACCTGCCAGTTTTCCCTTCTTTGCTTAGACTTGATTCTCCGCCTGAGCTCTTACTATTCATACATCTGCTTATCTTTCCTCCAAAGGCCTCTAATTTTCCTGTAGGCGGTATCTACACTCCTGGAAATTGAAATAAGAACACCGTGAATTCATTGTCCCAGGAAGGGGAAACTTTATTGACACATTCCTGGGGTCAGATACATCACATGATCACACTGACAGAACTACAGGCACATAGACACAGGCAACAGAGCATGCACAATGTCGGCACTAGTACAGTGTATATCCACCTTTCGCAGCAATGCAGGCTGCTATTCTCCCATGGAGACGATCGTAGAGATGCTGGATGTAGTCCTGTGGAACGGCTTGCCATGCCATTTCCACCTGGCGCCTCAGTTGGACCAGCGTTCGTGCTGGACGTGCAGACCGCGTGAGACGACGCTTCATCCAGTCCCAAACATGCTCAATGGGGGACAGATCCGGAGATCTTGCTGGCCAGGGTAGTTGACTTACACCTTCTAGAGCACGTTGGGTGGCACGGGATACATGCGGACGTGCATTGTCCTGTAGGAACAGCAAGTTCCCTTGCCGGTCTAGGAATGGTAGAACGATGGGTTCGATGACGGTTTGGATGTACCGTGCACTATTCAGCGTCCCCTCGACGATCACCAGTGGTGTACGGCCAGTGTAGGAGATCGCTCCCCACACCATGATGCCGGGTGTTGGCCCTGTGTGCCTCGGTCGTATGCAGTCCTGATTGTGGCGCTCACCTGCACGGCGCCAAACACGCATACGACCATCATTGGCACCAAGGCAGAAGCGACTCTGATCGCTGAAGACGACACGTATCCATTCGTCCCTCCATTCACGCCTGTCGCGACACCACTGGAGGCGGGCTGCACGACGTTGGGGCGTGAGCGGAAGACGGCCTAACGGTGTGCTGGTCCGTAGCCCAGCTTCATGGAGACGGTTGCGAATGATCCTCGCCGATACCCCAGGAGCAACAGTGTCCCTAATTTGCTGGGAAGTGGCGGTGCGGTCCCCCACGGCACTGCGCAAGATCCTACGGTCTTGGCGTGCATCCGTGCGTCGCTGCGGTCCGGTCCCAGGTCGACGGGCACGTGCACCTTCCGCCGACCACTGGCGACAACATCGATGTACTGTGCAGACCTCACGCCCCACGTGTTGAGCAATTCGGCGGTACGTCCACTCGGCCTCCCGCATGCCCACTATACGCCCTCGCTCAAAGTCCGTCAACTGCACATACGGTTCACGTCCACGCTGTCGCGGCATGCTACCAGTGTTAAAGACTGCGCTGGAGCTCCGTATGCCACGGCAAACTGGCTGACACTGACGGCGGCGGTGCACAAATGCTGCGCAGCTAGCGCCATTCGACGGCCAACACCGCGGTTCCTGGTGTGTCCGTTGTGCCGTGCGTGTGATCTTTGCTTGTGCAGCCCTCACGCAGTGTCCGGAGCAAGTATGGTGGGTCTGACACACCGGTGTCAATGTGTTCTTTTTTCCATTTCCAGGAGTGTATGTTTCCCCGAGAGGAGGGTGCTTCTAAATCCTTACATTTGTCCTCTACCCATTCCTGCTTAGCCATTTTGCACTTCCTGTCGATCTCATTTTTTAGACGTATGTACTCCCTTTCGCGTGCTTCATTTAGAAATTATGATTCTCAATAATTAGTATATGTCAGCAGACAAGCTTTTACTAGTCTTTATAAAGTTAATATGTAAATAATAAGTGTCAAATAGACCAAGAATAACGAAGTCTAAACAACGCGAAGCTGTCACTAGTGTACTACTTTTTAGTATACAAACTGTTGTAAAGCATCGTTTCAGCCCTTGATTCTTGTCTCTTGTCTCTTGTGTCTTATGTTTTGTATCAGCTGTCTCTTCAATGTTTGAAAAAAGGAAAATACAGCAGTTTGGAAATCAAATGACTTTTCTTCAAGTAGTCTGGGCAAACTTTATTCTAAGGTGCGAACGGCATGGATTCAGGACAACAACTATTTCAATACAGTAATAAACTATACGAAAAAGGGGAAAGAATTCTTCAATCTAATGATGGTTGAGCTATTCCTAACCTGATAAAAAGCACAGTGTTTTAAATATGGTTCACTGAGAACTATGTTAATATTTCGGGAAGAAAAGTATTCGGAACATCTTACAACGAAATGTTTTTCAGTTGTCGGTGTTAGCTGGTTCCGCCATCAGTAATTAATATCTTCAGATTTCATTTGTGAGCTAGTCGGCGATTATCAAGATAAAACTTTAGATTACGTAATTTTCATTTAAACCTTGGAAAACAAGAAGTATTCAATATAGGAAAATGACCATTTTAGCCATAAAATGTAAACCACTAGGGAAAGCATTCAAAGACAGAATTAAATGGCTGCACAACTTCTGTCAGCAGGGCTGTTTTGAAGCGTTAGGAAGAAAAGTCACGCAAACACGGGGCTTTGTCATCCATCTATGAGTTTATTTAGAGAGAATATTTATAGAAGACTGCAGCTTCTTTTTCTGGTCTCCTTTTTACCTAACGACGTGTGACCATTAAAAACCGGAAAAATAATAAGCCAAAAACAAAAAAAATCCGGAGTCACAGTTTGGCACATACACGAAGAGAAGAAGACAGTAGAATACATTCGCTAATGAAATTCGTCATTCACATTTTGTGAAAAACGTGACGTCCTTAAGTACAACACCAGAGCGAAAAATGATCTCTATTTCACATTACTTAACCTGTCAGTGGGTTTGGTAGGAGTTCAATATGCATCAACAAAAATTTTTGGTCATTTACCCAATAACATAAAATGTCTGACAGGTAAGAGAGCAAGCTGTAAATCTAACTAAAAGCCATTTCTCCTGGATAACTCCTTCTGTTCCACGGACGAATTTTTATTTAAAACCTGGTAGCCTATAGAAAAAGACCCTGTTTTGTAAGTGTAGTGTCACAGGTAGGACTAAAAAGTGATCATTTCGATAAAAGAATGGTTCAAATGATCTATAGAACGTGTAGCTAATTAGACTGTGCAACCACTATGCTCCCATCAACGTAAATCTCGCTAGGGACTCTGAGAATAAGGTGAGAGAGCACGTACAGAGGCACGAAGACATTTGCTTTTCCGTCGTTCAATGCGCGAACTGAGTAGGAAAGAAATGCTTCAATATTGCTACCAAGTACCCTCTGCTACGCACACTACTCTGGCTTGCGGGGTGTTTATGGAGATGTAGTAATCACACTGAGGCTTTGCAGGTGTGGGTATGGTGGAGGCAGAGCCCTCACGTTCGGCGGGCAAATAACTTTAGTAGTGTGATGGACATTGCTGATGGACCCAGGAGATACTGACAGGACGCCAAAGCTGAAAGGACAAGAAAAACTAAGGACTCAAAATGGTGTTGGCCGATAACGCGCAGGCTTAGCGTCTAAACTGTGAGGTAGAAATTACAAAAGATGTAAGCCTAATTTCGTGACGGTGTGTAAAATAAATGCACGAATAAATAAATATTAAAAGTTGAGTCACCACATGGCGCGAGCTACTGGAATCTCTTCAACGTCAAGTTCCGTCTCGAATGTCATTACGCAAGGAGAGTAATGATTTTTCGCACTGTGGCGTGGCTCGCATTTTCTTGTACAAGCTTGATTGCCGATCTGAAATATGACGTCGCGAGCTGGCACGCAACGCTTCCGGTTCGTGTCGAGTGTTGATTACAGTCCGCTGTGGGCGTGCCTAATACTTGGTGCATGTGCCTAATTAATGGCTCGCGTATTTATGGACGCATGGCCGCGATAAATTAACAGAAAATTCTGATTTAAACCGACCACTTACGGAACACTCCCAGGGCGGTTAACTCTCTTTTTCGTGGAACAATACTGAGTGATTTTAATTAAAGATTAAGACGGCATAAGAATTTTTTCCCTTTTTTTCCAACTGCTGGTAAATTGCATGTCGACCGGACATTTAACCGACTGCAAGACTAATATTGTGCAGTACGGATGAGATACTTGGGCAGTGTGAGAGAAAGAACTACATCAGATACAGACGACAACACAATGAGTTTCGTGAAATCTATTTCTATTCGATAGGGGATTTTAAAATCCAGAACAGTGTCGTCATATAAGACCGAGGTGCACATGAACTTTGTAGGGGCGACATAGAGATAAAAGGATATACGAGAGAGACAGATTCCAATTTTGAAGAGGAAAGTTAAGATGAAAATTACTTTAATGTCACTGCTGACCTACACAATGCAACCGTCCCTTATATGACATTGTACTCTAAGAACAATATTTTTACTTGCACGTTTTTCAAAAAATGGTTCAAATGGCTTAAGTGCTGAGGCCATCAGTCTCCTAGAACTTAGAACTACTTAAACCTAACTAACCTAAGGACATCACACACATCCATGCCCAAGGCAGGATTCGAACCTGCGACCGTAGCGGTCACGCGGTTCCAGACTGAAGCGCCTAGAACCGCACGGCCACACCGGCCGGCGGCACGTTTTTCCGCATATGTAATGCACTACGTGCCTTTGAGAGATAAGGCGAAAGTAGGACGCGGAACGAATCTGTACGTAAGGTTAGAGGAACAGTTTAGCTGACTGGCTTCGTTCGGAGACATTCTGCAAATAATTTTCCGAATACTTGTTGTATTATTTTATACATTTCTATTGCAGCACGACCATCTGCAGGCATTTTCCCATTCTGCATCCACTGAATGGCTTTAAGCCCCTCATCTGGCCTTAGTTTTGGAATGTCATTAATTCCGTTATTAATTATCTTTGGTTCTCATCCACATGACCTGCACAATTATTAAAAGAAACCTTTGAATGTTAGTACAAGTTTCATTCAGTGGTAAGCTATTTTGCCATCTGCCGTCTCACTCAACACTGTGTTCTTGTTTTTCTTGAAGTTCCTCTTATCAAATGTTCGTTGTACTTTTTTCTCAGATGCACTTAGGAATACCTTTTTTTAATTTAGTATGTTCTATCATGTAACTATTATCGTTTGCGTGAAATTGCCGTCTTCTCTTTAAAAGTTGATTTTTTTTATACATTAGTCATATTCGCATCAGAAACAACTTTTGCTGTTTGCCTAAGAATCTATGTTAAATAATGGTCCCCATCATCTACATATATATCATTTTCTAACATGTTTAACTTGTTCCTTAATTTAGTATAGTATGCCTCCCTATTCTTAAGTAAATTATCGTCGTGATCTACGAATCTCATTTCCGGCCCAGCTCTATGCCTGTATCTTATGAGTCTAACATCACTTACAAGTTCAAACTGCTGTAGGGTGTCACATGCTGTATAATTCCATTACTGTTTGATGATTATAGTCATTGTTTTCTTCTAGAAGAAATATACCCATCAATACTGTATCTACGCACGCAACCCGTGATCACTATAGTGGGGAACTGTGCACCACAATCATCAAAATGATTAAAATTGATGTTTTATTCCTACGAAATTATTGTTAAAGATCCAGTGAATAGTGAAACATTTTCTACATGCTAATTTACATACAGTGAGGCCATAAAGATACTTTACGTGTGTTGCAAATAAATCCCCTAGATTTTTCGCCCTTACCCATTGTCTTTTTTGTTGTTCTTATATTGTACCAATATAATTTCTAATTATTAGGCCTATTAGAATTATTATTGGAACACTGGCAAATAGAAATGAGCGTATGGCATCGTTGGTCGGGAGGCCCCATTCGGGGAAGTTCGGCCGGCAAGTGAAGGTCTTATTTCATTCGACGCCATGTTGGGCGACTTGCGCGCCGGTTATGAGGATGAAATGATGATGAAGACAACACAACACCCAGTCCAAGAGCGGAGAAAATCTCCAACCCTGCCGGGAATCGAACCCGGGCCCGCTTGCATGGGAGGCGAGCACGTTACCACCCAGCTAAGCAGGTGGTCGGAACACTGGCTTAGTGTTATATAACACTTTAAAACTTCATGAAAACGGAAATGTGAAAAATAATGCTTACAGAAGTACTATACTGGGATAAGTAATGCTGCAACAATGATGCTTGTGAAAAACACAGTCACTTAAAAAAAGTGTGGACCTGGTGCTGGATAGGTACTTTCCAGGCCAAAGATTAGATGGAATTTCAAATAACAACGCGCTGCCATCTCTTACAAATCTCTAAAATAAAAGTGTTTGGGGAGTACAGCAGTCCACTATAATTTTAATGGGTTAACGTCTAAGACGTTCCATGAAGCAATTTCTTTTACTCTGTGAACCTTTGTCATTTCTGTAATCATAGGCAACGTATCCCACTGAAGTGTCACTCTTTACGTCCCGTCTCACTATTACATCAAATTCTCAAAACTGGAACCATCTCCAGAACTTTGACAAGGCATAAAAACCATTGGGACTATCAGTCTCCTCTAAGCAATGTGCAAGATAGTCACTAAAATTATCAACAGCCTCGGTGGAAAACGCTGAAAACATTAGGTTTTAATCAAGTAGTGTTTAGAAATGTAAAAAAACAGAATGTGTCATCTGAAAATGGAGTGTGAATTTCCTTTGCCTGCGACTCATAGATTTAATACGGGTTGGGAAAGTGACTTTTTGAGTGTAAATAAGTTAAAGTTGCTTGTCAGGGAAAGTAACTTAGTTACAGTTACAGTTATTATACATCAAAAGTAACTGTATCAGTTACAGCTGTCATTACAGTTACCTCTAAAAATTATTATTGTAACTCATCTGTTTATAAATAATGAACCCTATACATGCATAAAGAAGACAATCTTTAACGTCAATTAATAGTTAAATACATTGTCTGCAGCCTCTTCTACCTCAGTGCAACTCAGCTGAATTGATTTTTTCATTGTCAACAACAGTTGTTTCTCAAACTTTCATCTCCCAGTTTGCCCCTCATTGCCTTCAATACAAGACGCACTATACTGAAAACTCTTCCTGCAGATGCACTAGTTGGTATGCTTGTATTATATTTAATAAAGAGGGCTTTGACTGTCGGAAACACAATGAGAATCTGTATATCTGTTGTAGAATTTAATAAAAGTTACTCAAGATCGTGCTCAGTACGTAAGTGTATTTTGTCTCTTAAAACTGAAAAGTCACGCTCTTCGTATTCCAGCATTTTTGATTTTTTCCCTGGCAAAGTCTCTTAATAGCTGTTGTTTGTGAATAGTCTCTCCCTTTTCATCAACGAAGTAGAACAAAGACGTCCTTGAGTCTAAACTGTGTGTATATATTAATTTAGCATCCAAATTCTAGCAAGTAAACTACAGCCCAAGAGCAATCTGAACACGAGAGGATGGACAGAACTACGTTCGAATTCTGCAGTTGTAGGAACATAACCCAGAGATCACCAAATTTTAAATTCACCACACTTTGTCACAAAACTTTGCATTAATCAATCAGCTGCAACCAATAACATTATTAATTACAAAGCTGTTACAAGAGACGGGCACAACACACCCCCCGGCCGCACATTACGCCAACAGCGGCCGCCTGCAATATCATGGACAGTCTGTTAGCAAGTTGCTACATGTAACTCTAAAACAAAAAACGAGCATACATATAACAACAAATAACGTTATTATGAAAGCCCACAACCCGCCCCGAGCACTGGTATTGTTTTGCTGAGAGTTTTTTTGTTCCGTCGTTACAACTGCAAGAAAATGCGTGTTTTTCTCACTAGACGCGTTTCGCTTTATTGAAGTCAAGTCTCGTCAGTGGTCTGTAATTACAAATATTTACAGTTTGATTTGTTCTTTAGATCGAAAACAGGTTGTTAACAAATTGTTGATTTTTAGTTACGGTAATTTTTGCATGGTTTTTCGCCTTCACCAGGAAACGTTGTCTGTTAGCATGTCATTGCGTTCTTTCTTCGTTAGGCGCTGATATTTGTGGTCTAATTTTACGCTGCTGTGCAGAACTATGCATTTTTTACATTTAACGCAGCACTGTTTCGTACACCACTGGTCACTGTTTACGTATACTTCTATGTATCGCGTTTTGCAGTGTTGCCGATATTGCCACTAGTTTTTCTTTGATCTATATTTTTTCTTCTCTCTGCAGTTCATTGCATTTGTGTTATTCTATTTAATTATGTTACTGTGTATTTAAATACTGTGTAAGGGTAATGAAGAAATGGTGATGGAGTTTTCTTTTATTAGTAGCTGGGGGATGGAGATACAAAAATGAGTGGACAGTAAGTGCATATAGAGTGATTGAGAGCGAGTTGGAGGAAAAAGGTGAGGGACAAGAAGTGAAATGAAATTGGCGGTGGGAGGTATAGGGGGGATTTGAGTGAGAGAGGGTGAAGGATGGATAAGGCCCTTTTTATACTTTTATATGATTTTTTCAATTATTTTATGTAGTGTTTATTTATAGGTTATTTTGTGTTAATGGTTGGTTGATTGATTGGGCAGGAGGTCATCGGTCCCGTGGGATTAGGAAAGGATGTGGAAGGTAGTCGGCCATGCCGTTTCAAAGGAACCATCCTCACATTCGCCTGATGCGATTTAGGGAAATCACAGGAAACCTAAATCAGGATGGACGCGGGTTTGAACTATCGTCACCCGAATGCGAGTCCAGTGTGCTAACCGCTGCGTCATCTCGATCGGGGTGTTAATGGTTTGTGTACATGGAAATTTTCTTGGAAAGGTAGGAGGTGTCTCTCTTCGCTGGTTCTTATAACGTTCACACCTTTTTCAGCAGTGGTTGGTCTCTGGCATTCCTGCTTAAGATAGTCTGAAAATGTTCAATGGTTTGTACCATATTTCAGTGCTCTGATGTATTGTTTATATCTTGTGTCAAATGTCATGCCAGTCATCCCAATGTACAAATTTTTTCACAGTCTCCGCAACTGAGCTGATAGATACCATATTGTTGGTATCTATCTGGTTTTAATTTCAGTTTTGGGATGTCTTTTTGCATTGACTTGTTTTGCTTGTCATAATGTATGGCGTACGAGTATAAGCTGTTTCAAAGCATCGGCAAATTGAGGATCTCTCGAAAACAAGTCGTTTTAGCTGCGATTTGTGACAACAAAAAACTACAGTTCGGTAGGTAACGGCTTCCTAAAGTTGATATCGTTACAACTAATGTGCTACGAAAGTATACAATTTCAGTTCTATGGTTCAATGATGTTCTATCAAAATCACGTTTTTTGGTACAGTTTGCATATTAAATATCAAATAATGACATTTGTGTATACAGTCTTTAGACAGTGTACTCATGAGATACGTTGTAACTAGATGTGGGTGTGCGAACAGTAGAAACTGTTAGTTCGCCTAAACAGGTTATTCCGAAGGATTTAAATGTGCTTAATCTCATGTTGGTAAATTGTCGAAGTGTCTTAGCAAGATCCCCGAGTTAATCTCCGAAATAAAGAGTAGCAATGTCAATATTGTACTAGGTACCGAAAGCTGGTTGAAGCCGGACGTAAAAAGCAGTGAAATTTTGAACTCGGATTGGACAATGTTTAGGAAGGACAGGACTGATGCTATGGGAGGTGGTGAGTTAATTGCAGTTAATAGCTGTTTAAACGCAGTTTAGATCGGTACTGGGTCGGACTGTGAAATAGTCTGGATAAAGCTGTCAACCAGACAAGGATTGGCCATTGTATTAGGATGTTTTTATAGACCACCAGCACCCGCAACAAACGTCGCAGAACATTTCAGGGAAAGTCTTGAGTACATAGGAAGTAAATATCCAAATTATCCATTAGTTATAGGTGGAGACTTTAATCTAGCATCCATTGACTGGGAAAATTACACTTTTATCACAGGGGGCAAGTTATTCTAGGAGCGCTCTCAACATACAACCTTGAGCAATTGGTTAGAAAACCAACTTGAGATGGCAACGTATTAGATATCTTGGCGACAAACAGACCTGATCATTTTGAGGAAGTTAATCTAGAAGAAGGTATTAGCGACCATAATGTCGTTGTGGCTTCTATGTCAGTGGGAGATGCAAAATAATAATAATAATAATAATAATAATAATAATAATAATAATAATAAAAACAGCGTAGAGTTTTCTTGTTTGGGAAAGCAAATAAAAGTGTCATTAATGAATATCTTCATAGTCAGCTCCAAGCATTCACCGCGGGACACAAAGATATTGAGCATCTTTGCTCGGAATTTAAAGGTATTGTCCACCATGTGCTAGAGAAGCATGTGCCTATCAAAAGTATAAGGGAGGGGAAAGGATCCACCTTGCTACATCAAACATATTAGGAAGTTGCTGAGAAAGCAGAGAACTTTGCACAGTCGTTTTAAACGCAGTCACTGCCCCGCTGACAAACAGAAAATATGAGAAATGAAAGCGGCTGTCAGAAGAACAATGAGAGATTCTTTTAACGAATTTGAAAGCAATATTTTATCTGCAGATTCTAAAAATAACCCCAAAAATTTTGGTCGTACGTAAAATCTATGAACGCTACAAATAATTCAATACTTTATCTTGCTGACAGTACGGGTAATGTGACAGATGATAAACAGAAGGCCGAAATTCTAAACCTAGCCTTCAAAAACTAGTTTACTGTAGAGGACTGCAGCACCATGCCCCCTTTCAGTTATCGAAAAAACGCAAGTATGGCTGACATAGTGTTTAGTGTATCTGGGATTGTAAAACAGTTAAGATCTTTAGACGTCAGGAAGGCATCTGCCGCAGGATGTATCCCCGTAAGATTCTATGTTGACTATGCTACAAATATAGCACCACTCGTATCCATCATATATCAGAGATAATTGGAACAGCAGAAAGTTCCATGGGACTGGAAGAAGGCTCAGGTCATAGAAATCTATAAAAAGGGTAGAAAATCGGATTCACATAATTACCGGCCAATTTCACTGACATCGATTTGTTGTAGAATCATGGAATATATTTTATGCTCAGACATAATGACCTTTCTAGACTCTCAGAAGCTCATCTGCAGAAACCAGCACGGTTTTAGGAAACAACGGTCATGCGAGACACAGCTGGCCCTCTTTGTGCATGATATGCAACAGGCTCTAGATACCGGCTCCCAGGTCGACGTCATATTTCTCGACTTTCGAAAGGCGTTCGACTCAGTTCCGCACTGTCGCTTGGTACAAAAAGTGCGCGCTTACAGTCTATCCGGTGACATATGCGGTTGGATAGAAAGTTTTCTAACGGGCAGGAGCAGTATGTCGTCCTGATTGGGGTGACTTCAACAGAAACAAGCCTATCTTCAGGTGTGCCACAGGGTAGCGTAATAAATCCTCTGCTTTTTACGATTTACATAAACGATCTGGTTGATGGTATTGACAGCGGGCTTAGACTGTTTGCCGATGATGCTGTAGTCTACAGGAAAGTAGTATCACGCGAAAGTTGTGAACAAATCAATGAAGATTTGCAGAAAATAAATGCGTGGTGTAATGACTGGCAGTTATCTCTCAATATTAGTGAGTGTAACCCCCCATGAACCACGGACCTTGCCGTTGGTGGGGAGGCTTGCGTGCCTCAACGATACAGATAGCCGTACCGTAGGTGCAACCAAAACGGAGGGGTATCTGTTGAGAGGCCAGACAAACGTGTGGTTCCTGAATTCCTGAAGAGGGACAGCAGCCTTTTCAGTAGTTGCAGGTGCAACAGTCTGGATGATTGACTGATCTAGCCTTGTAACACTAACCAAAACGGCCTTGCTGTGCTGGTACTGCGAACGGCTGAAAGCAAGGGGAAACTACAGCTGTAATTTTTACCGAGGGCATGCAGCTTTACTGTATGGATAAATGATGATGGTGTCCTCATAGGTAAAATATTCCGGAGGTAAAATAGTCCCCCATTCGGATCTCCGGGCGGGGACTACTCAAGAGGACGTCGTTATCAGGAGAAAGAAAACTGGCATTCTACAGATCGGAGCGTGGAATGTCAGATCCCTTAATCGGGCAGGTAGATTAGAAAATTTAAAAAGGGAAATGGATAGGTTAAAGTTAGATATAGTGGGAATTAGTGAAGTTCGGTGGCAGGAGGAACAAGACTTTTGGTCAGGCGAATACAGGGTTATAAATACAAAATCAAATAGGGGTATTGCAGGAGTAGGTTTAATAATGAATAAAGAAATAGGAGTACGGGTACGCTACTACAAACAGCATAGTGAACGCATTATTGTGGCCAAGATAGACACGAAGCCCACGAATACTACAGTAGTACAAGTTTATATGCCAACTAGCTCTGCAGATGACGAAGAAATTGATGAAATGTATGATGAGATAAAAGAAATTATTCAGGTAGTGAAGGGAGACGAAAATTTAATAGTCATGGGTGATTGGAATTCAAGAGTAGGAAAAGGGAGAGAAGGAAACATAGTAGGTGAATATGGATTGGGACTAAGAAATGAAAGAGGAAGCCCCCTGGTAGAATTTTGCGCAGAGCATAACTTAATCACACCCAACACTTGGTGTAAGAATCATGAAAGAAGGCCGTATACATGGAAGAACCCTTTAGATACTAAAAGGTATCAGATAGATAATATAATGGTAAGACAGAGATTTAGGAACCAGGTTTTAAATTGTAAGACATTTACAGTTGCAGATGTGGACTCTGACCACAATCTATTGGTTATGACCTGTAGATTAAAACTGAAGAAACTGCAAAAAGGTGGGAATTTAAGGAGATGGGACCTGGATAAACTGAAAGAACCAGAGGTTGTACAGAGTTTCAGGGAGAGCATAAGGAAACAACTGACAGAAATGGGGGAAAGAGATACAGTAGAAGAAGAATGGGTAGCTTTGAGGGATGAAATAGTGAGATATGCCTCTACATTCTTACATTTGTCCTCTAGCCATCCCTGCTTTGCCATTTTGCACTTCCTGTCGATATCATTTTTGAGACGTCTGTATTCCATTTTGCCTGCTTCATTTACTGCATTTTTAAATTTCTCCTTTCATCAATCAAATTCAATATTTCTTCTGTTTTCAAGGGTTTCTACTAGCCCTCGTCTTTTTACCTATTTGATCCTCTGCTGGATCAAATAGGTAAAAAGACGAGGGCTAGTAGAAACCCTTGAAAACAGAAGAAATATTGAATTTAATTGATGAAAGGAGAAATTTAAAAATGCAGTAAATGAAGCAGGCAAAATGGAATACAGACGTCTCAAAAATGAGATCGACAGGAAGCGCAAAATGGCAAAGCAGGGATGGCTAGAGGACAAATGTAAGAATGTAGAGGCATATCTCACTAGGGGTAAGACAGATACTGCCTACAGGAAAATTAAAGAGACCTTTGGAGAAAGGAGAACCACTTACATGAATATCAAGAGCTTTGATGGAAACCCAGTTCCAAGCAAAGAAGGGAAAGCAGAAAGGTGGAAGGTATATATAGAGGGTCTATACAAGGGCGATGTACTTGAGGACAATATTATGGAAATGGAAGAGGATGTAGATAAAGATGAAATGAGAGATATGATACTACGTGGAGAGTTTGACAGAGCACTGAAAGACCAGAGTCGAAACAAGGCCCCCGGAGTAGACAACATTCCATTAGAACTACTGACAGCCTTGGGAGAGCCAGTCTTGACAAAACTCTACCATCTGGTGAGGAAGATGTATGAGACAGGCGAAATACCCTCAAACTTCAAGAAGAATATAATAATTCCAATCCTAAAGAAAGCAAGTGTTGACAGATGTGAAAATTACCAAACTATGAGTTTAATAAGTCACAGCTCCAAAAGACTAATGCGAATTCTTTACAGACGAATGGAAAAACTGATAGAAGCCGACCTCGGGGAAGATCAGTTTGGATTCCGTAGAAATGTTGGAACACGTGAGGCAATACTGACCCTACGACTTATCTTAGAAGAAAGATTAAGAAAAGGCAAACCTACGTTTCTAGCATTTGTAGACTTAGAGAAAGCTTTTGACAATGTTTATTGGAACACTCTCTTTCACATTCTGAAGGTGGCAGGGGTAAAATACAGGGAGCGAAAGGCTATTTACAATTGGTACAGAAACCAGATGGCAGTTGTAAGAGTCGAGGGACATGAAAGGGAAGCAGTGGTTGGGAAGGGAGTGAGACAGGGTTGTAGCCTATCCCCGATGTTATTCAATCTGTATATTGAGCAAGCAATAAAGGAAACAAAAGAAAAGTTCGGAGTAGGTATTAAAATCCATGGAGAAGAAATAAAAATTTTGAGGTTCGCCGATGACATTGTAATTCTGTCAGAGACAGCAAAGGACTTGGAAGAGCAATTGAACGGAATGGATAGTGGCTTGAAAGGAGGGTATAAGATGAACATCAACAAAAGCAAAACGAGGATAATGGAATGTAGTCGAATTAAGTAGGGTGATGCTGAGGGCATTAGATTAGCAAATGAGACACTTAAAGTAGTAAAAACGTTTTGCTATTTGAGGAGCAAAATAACTGATGATGGTCGAAGTAGAGAGGATATAAAATGTAGACTGGCACTGGCAAGGAAAGTGTTTCTGAAGAAGAGAAATTTGTTAACATCGTGTATAGATTTAAATGTCAGGAAGTCGTTTCTGAAAGTATTTGTATGGAGTGTAGCCATGTATGGAAGTGAAACGTGGACGATAAATAGTTTGGACAAGAAGAGAATAGAAGCTACCGAAATGTGGTGCTACAGAAGAATGCTGAAGATTAGATGGGTAGATCACATAACTAATGAGGAGGTATTGAATAGATTTGGGGAGAAGAGAGGCTTGTGGCACAACTTGACTAGAATAAGGGATCGGTTGTTAGGACATGTTCTGAGACATCGAGGGATCACCAATTTAGTATTGGAGGGCAGCGTGGAGGGTAAAAATCGTAGAGGGAGACCAAGAGATGAATACACTAAGCTGATTCAGAAGGATGTAGGCTGCAGTAGGTACTGGGAGATATAGAATCTTGCACAGGATAGAGTAGCATGGAGAGCTGCATCAAACCAGTCTCAGGACTGAAGGCCACAACAACAAAAACAACAACCTACTGCGGATAACAAGGCGAAAATCCCCATTAATGTACAAGTACAAAATAAATGGCCAGTCTTTGGAAGCGGTAACGTCCGTTAAATATCTGGGTGTGACTATTCGAAATGATCTCAAATCAGATTACACAAGTAACGGGTAAGGCGAATTCTAGATTGCGGTTTATTGGTAGAATCCTGAAGCGATGCAGTCCTGCAACAAAGTAAATAGCTTACAATACGTTAGTTCGTCCAGACTTGGAATATTGTTCGTGTGCATGGGACCCTTCGCAGTTGGGTCTGATTCAAGAGATTGAGAAGGTCCAAAGAACAGCGGCAAGATTCGTGACTGGTACATTTAGCCATCGCGAAAGCGTTACAAATCTCATAGAAATTAAATATTTTGATAACAATTTAGTGATCTTTTAGTCTCCCTTCTCTTCAGCTTGATGATGAGTGGAGACTCTTTACTGATTCGTCAAAGTTGAACTTAAAAGCAGTGCTTTTGCATATTAGTAATGAGCTTCCTCCTATTCCAGATGGGTATAGTGTGCAAATGAATGAGTCATAGCAAAACATGAAAATTTTACTTGAAGCCATCAAGTATAATGACTCTCAGTGGCAGATTTGTGGTGATTTGAAAGTGGTTGCACTGACATTAGTTATGCAGTTAGGGTATACTAAGTATTGCTGTTTTCTCTGTGCATCTTATTACAGTAAACATGAATGGTCCACCAGAAAATCTCTTCAACCAGTTCTAAATAACATTAAGAGTGAACCTCTAGTAGAACCTAAAAAGATTCTGCTCCCGCCCTTGAACATCAAGTTTGGTCTCATGAAAAACTTTGTTAAGGGTATGGACAAAGATGGTGAGGCGTTTAAGTTCTTAGGGCAAGGATTCCTTACTTAAGTGATGCCAAAGTAAAGGAGGTCATCTTTGTAGACCCACAGATTCGAGAGCTTTTTGGAGACCATACTTTTTATAGAAACATACAAGGTGATGAGAAGCATGCATGGGAATGTTTTAAGATAGTCTGTTTACAGTTCTTAGGGAACAAACGAGCATTAAATAACAAAGAGATTGTAGATAACATGTTGCCATCTCATGAAAACCTTGGTTGTAACATGTCACTGAAAATACATTTCTTACATAGTCATCTTGACTTGTTCCCCATACATTGGGATGGAGTAAGTGACGAACATGGGGAGCGATTTCATCAAGATATGCCACATTGGAGAAGAGGTGTGCCGGAAAGTAAAGCCCTACTATTTTAGCACATTACTGCTGGGCTGTGGTAAGGGATGTTCCCGAGTATGTGTATAAAAGTCAAGCCAAGCGAAAACGGTCATCTTCTGAACTTATCTCTGAACAAAATGTGTAGCTCTATATGTTGTACATGTGAACATTTAACATTTGTAATCCTTTATATATATTTGTGACCAGTCAATTTATATCTTCTTTTCTGCTTTACATGGTCTTGGTACAAAGCAGACTTACAAAGTATTTTCATTCATGTGATATTATCTTCATTTTTTCTTAATATTTTACTTTTGTACTTCCAGCATGGCACTGAAATTTGTCAATGCATAACACATAACGCAATTGAAGTAATTATTCACTTAAAATTTGTTATGCTGAATCCTGGAACATGAATGCATATTTATTTAGTGAGTTATTTAAACAAAAACGTAGATTACTTTTAAAAAACTAGAGCTAAATATTTATGAAAATGATGATTTTGTATCATTTTATACTGAAATAAACATAACTAACTCAAAATCACGCAATTTACACACTTTCACTTCAGATTTGTTGTTCAGTGTTATGCGTCTTCCTTATTCGTGTGATAGATGTATGATCTTAATAGTCGATGTTATTTGTTATAAATAATGTATTTGCTGCAGTTCTTGTTGCAATAGCCAATGACTTCAATGTTCTTGCAGTGGCCAGACATCTTAATGTGACAGCCGGTCTGTCTGAAAGTAAACACAAGTTACGCACTGGATGTTTTTGCTATTATGAAACTTTCTGCAAAATATATACGTTGGGTTTAAGGACTGGCTCATGTTTGTATCTTGTTGTAAGTATCTTTTTTCAAAGATGGTGAGCACCTTAAAAACAATCTCGCCTTCCATTCGAATGAAATTACGATACGAATCCCGATCTTGAAATCTATGTGATGAAGCGTGTTATTTCAGAGTGTTGATAGTGAACGCAATATCGAGAATATGGATACTATGCGTGCACAAACCGACTTCTTGGGTACTATACCTCAGCTATATTCAATTTAAAACCTAAAATGGGATGAAAATGCAATTGAGTTAATGAATAACTTTTATTAGCATGAATCTCAAATCGTTGTACATCATTACGTACTGTTCCTCTACCAGCAATTCGCTGTTCTAGCGATCGACGGATGCAGAATCTTCTTCGTTGAGCTGTAGCACTGAAAGGGTATACTTTCGTAAGTACACACGATCAACTAATGGAAACCGCTACCTACCGATAGGAGAACTATACCTAAGAGTTCGCGGTTGAGGAATAATCGTATATATCTAGGCTATTATCAGTAAGAGAACTAAATAATTTTAGGTTTATATTTATTAACAGAAAATCTGCATGCTCAGAAAACTACAACAGCAGAGAGTTATACTTTCATTGAACTTTTCAAAAATAAAAAAACGGGAAATGCGCACTCTTTCGTTCACCTGCGCTTAAGAGTATGCAAAACATGTCCAAAGAGTAGGCATTTAGCAAATGTCACAAATGAGCGCAATATCAGCTCCAAATGAAGAGCACTGTTCGTGCCACCGTCTCCCACTCTTAATGCAATGAATCCAGTCCACTGGAAACGCGAACATCTACGTTCTCTACTCTCAACTTTGAGTCTTTTCCTTAAATCAGACTCCTTCGTACCTAGAGCGGCGGCAGCCTTGGTTTGCTTTCTCCATTTTCAATTCGTTGTCTGGCCTTCAGTTTAGATGAGCTTACTGTCCGATTTTCGTACTTAATTTGAAGTCATTCAGAAACAAAACCTATCCTTCGAATTCCACAACGCACGCAAGAGGTACAAATTTGCAGTTTTACCCTAAAGAGAGACCGACCGAGGTTGCGCAATGGTTAGCACGCTAGACTCGCATTCGGGAGGACGACGGTTCAAACCCGCGTCCAGCCATTCTGACTTAGGTTTTCCTTGATTTCCCTAAATCGCTTCAGGCAAATGCCGGGATAGCTCCTATGAGGGGGCACGGTCGACTTTCTTCCACATCCTTTCTTAATCCGATGAGACAGATGACCTCGCTGCTTGGTCCCGTCCCCCAAATCATCCAATAAACCAATGAAACAATCCTAAATAGAACACATGCACTCTTTGGGAACGTTGTCTGCGCGCTCTTTCGCACAGAACCAATGATTCCAAGCGAAGTCAACAGACGGCACCACACGTCACATTTGCAAAACATGTGGATGCAGCATGATAGGTTGCTAGCCAGCCTTTCAAAATGCAATCAAGAATTAAAGTGTATTGTTCGTGTATTCTGTGTGTAACTTGTGATACAGAGTACCAGAACTACATCAAGTAAGCTGAAAAGTGGTTCTTACCTGTTTTACTTCGAAAACACACAATTTCTTCACACAACTTCTACGAGGTGTTTCTGATAGTACTCTGAACACAACAACGTCAATGGCGAGTAGATTAGTTTAGTCAACTGTCGGGAACACAAGCTGCGCTCTCTTTGGGACTGCGAATTCTTTGGTACATATACCCTATGTGCTCGTAGTTAGCTGTCAGTTTATTAGAACAAATCACAGCTAAATTCGGCGCGTTTTCGAGAGATCCTCAATTTGCTGATGCTTAGAAACAACTTACATTTGTACCACATACACTATGACAAGGAAAACCCACGAAATGCGATGCTTGACATCATAGAAAATGGCGGCTCCCATGTTCTGTTTGTGACGTAAAATGGTGTCGCTTTCCTCTCCACGAGACAAAAACCTTCTATGCCAGTTCTTTGTTTCACGCTCCGCAGTGTAGTGGAACGTGCAATTCCACACTGTGACGTCACCAGCTCCTCGTCCACGTCCCATGAGAGGATGGCCTCATGGCTTCGGCGCTCCACGCTCTTCACTTCGAGGCGAACGATTCATCGCGAGCGAAAAGCAACGCTCTCTCAAGTAGATTGCGGACTGCCTCCGTTTGCAGAATGGCTTCCAGCGTATAACCGTTAACTGCTCCCGCATCTGGCTGATCCATCCAGTTGGTTTTTAATTTTTGGCGGAAGTATGCAAGACAGAATTAGGTCTTTGTTTTCAAATGCACATTCAAACCTCTTCTGCAGACCCAAAAAGAACTGCATCAAGCAGAGGTCTGCAAAGTGTCGGCTTAGAGGCCAACTCATTCAGCTTTTGTTTCAAAGCAGTCGAAGTCGGGAGAGGGAATCCCATGAACATGTTGTGTCCACCTTGTAGTAAGTTCAGACCCTGTACCAGTGGATTCACCACTTCACAACATTCTCTCGGGAAAGTACTTTCTTCAGGGGTTAGTCTTGACAATGAACAACAATCCATTCAGCTGTCAATTTTTTAATTGCTACTATCACCTGTATGCAGATCCATTGGAGAGCCTCATCCACTGCACTCCAACTTGTAATGTGTTGACTGATTCCGTTCGTTCCCCAAACGTGGAGGACTTTACAGTGGAGATCCTTGAAGCTTTTTCTGAACTTTGCATTTTCAAGTGCATGCTCAGAATCTTTCACGGCAATCACTTACTGATTATAATGTATTGAAGATATTTACAAATTCTAAATCCTCACAATCATCATGAATTGCGTTATTTTCTTCTTGTTCGTCAGTAATATTTTGCCTCTGAAACAAGCTAAAAACACTGCAAAAAGTTTGTGCCATTTTTTGTTGTGGTGCTAGATACTTTACGTTGTCTGTGGTATTCTAACAATGTGTTACTTATATCCTTGACCAGAGGTTCGTATGTATGTCTTCGTTCCAAACATTTACTTGTCAACACTGTCATTTTTCTTTCCAGTGTGATTGGATCAAGCCAGCGAGCAGTTATTCCGATGAAGCTCCTAAAACACAATAAAGTAACGTAGTTCAAAAATCAGTGAACCGAAATTGAAAACACAATTGAGAACTGTGTTGATCTCGATATTAAATTATAAAATAGGCGAAATGAGTAACTGTGTTGACCTCCACATTAAATTATAAAATATGCTAAATAAGTAAATGAAATATAAAATAGTGCACTCTAAAATTTGACAGATTTATGAGCGTGGCTTTTGCCTTTACTCCATACATCACTGGTAGTCGCCGCCAATCTCACCTTCTAAATTTCGCCTTGGATTTGATTTTTCATTCTCTCAAATTTCTTATTTAATCTTTCGCTTACAGTTTTTCTTTTTTCACAATTGACAGAAACTTTGACAAACCCAGACGTGCAAGATCTCGAAAATACGGCTCTTCTACGGGATGGATGAGCGTTCTCTACGATCAAGTTCAGTATTGCTTTGTCAACCATACTTCGCGTTACATACTGTGAAGTTGAAGGGTTGCTCAAAGGGTTCAGTATCGTTTATCTCTAGGTTGGCCCTCTAACCGTACTGTTGTACTTTATTTTTGTGCCTTACGTTATGTTTTCCTCAATCTGTTTAAGGGAATGTGGATGTTTGCTCTAAACGAAAGTGAGAATTGAATATAAGAGTATTAGCTTTTTCATGTTGATAGTTATAAATATTGAGAATCTTTCCTATTTAAATAGAACGATGTTATCAATCACAATTTTATTTAAGTACCTGACGCTATCAGCAAGCATAAAACGTAACCTTTAGGGGCCGACATGTTATTTAAGTTCATTGTGGACCTCCTACTGCTTTGTATTCTTTTTCCACTGGCTCTCATTATTTGCAACAGAAGGAATCATTTTGCCATCCAGCGTAAAAAATTCGAACTCTTCAGAGTAAGCTGCCAAAGACATTCAAGCGTCTGCTTCCTTCTCCATGTCGGAAAGTTGTGGAAATGAATGTAGTAACATCGGAGGTTGGATGCTATTCAGGTGTGACACGTCACGTGACTGTTATATACTCATTGTTGAGTACATAATTTACAGATGAAAATGTTACGAATGAATGAGTAGGAATTAAATGCAATAGTTACACTAGAATTATAATTCATACACTTCCTATGCACGTTGTTGAAGAGGTATAATTTCGAAACAATTATTTTTTTTCAAAATAAAACCCGGTGTTACATCGTCTTAAGATTTTCACAACAAAATATGTTACGTGCGATAAAAAAGTAACAACACTACGTTAAATCGTTATCGATAACAGTAACTTACTTGACGTAAAAGTTACTTTATGGTAATAATAACGCCGTTACCGATCGTTACCTTTGAAAAGTACCTGTAACAAGTAACGGCGGTACAAGTACGTGTGACTACCCAAATCTCGTTTCAATTGCACTGACGGAAAAAACCGCAACGCCATGAAGTAATTAATGTAGAGTAATAGCCGTACCATAGGTGCAACCACAACGGAGGGGTATCTGTTGAGAGGCCAGACAAACGTGTGGTTCCTGAAGAGGGGCAGCAGCCTTTTCAGTAGTTGCAGGGGCAACAGTCTGGATGATTGACTGATCTGGCCTTGTAACATTAACCAAAACGGCCTTGCTATACTGGTACTGCAAACGGCTGAAAGCAACGGGAAACTACGGCCGTAATTTTTCCCGAGGGCATGCAGCTTTACTGTATGGATAAATGATGATGGCGTCCTCTTGGGTAAAATATTCCGGAGGTAAAATAGTCCCCATTCGGATCTCCGGGCGGGGACTACTCAGGAGGACGTCGTTATCAGGAGAAAGAAAACTGGCGTTCGGAGCGTGGAATGTCAGATCCCTTACGCGGGCAGGTAGATTAGAAAATTTAAAAAGGGAAATGGTTAGGTTAAAGTTAGATATAGTGGGAATTAGCGAAGTTCGGTGGCAGGAGGAACAAGACTTTTGGTCAGGTGATTACAGGGTTATAAGGCAACGTGTCGACACCCTGTAGAGCATGTTGGGTTAAAACAGCGGTACGTGGGCGAGCGTTATCTTGTTGGAAAACACGCCCAGGAATGCTGTTCATGAGTGGCAGCACAACAGGTCGAAGCACCAGACTGACGTACAAATTTTCAGTCATTCTGCTGTCGTACGAAATCATACCACAGATCAAAACTCTAGGTGTCGAACCAGTGTGTTAAGGCAAGAAAAAAGGAATAAGAGTGAGATAGAGTTAATACTTTCATCCTTCTTTACCTCCTCTGCTATACTGCAGATGACGTGTCACTGAGCACATTTGTACTGTGCATGCAGTACACGTGAGGTGCCTAGTTGCTTCCACTGCCCTGTGTGGAATAAATAAGTTCTTGTACACTTCACTAACCTGCTGTCTTCATGGTGATGATGTTCTCAGCGCAGAAAACAGCACGAAGGCCGTGGATTCCTTTTCTTGAGGCTGAAATTAACTTCGCAAGGAACTGCTGCTACGAATAAACTATAACTCATTCGGGATGCCACTCGCGTTTTTATTGATATAGACACGAGAAACTATTCTTGATCACAACGTATTGAACATATCTTTCCACAGTCATTATATCTGGCTAAAATAACATGAAATACATCCTGCCACAGACAACTTGTCTGTCTACTGGAACCGTCAGAACTGGAGAATGAAATTACATGAATCAAATACTACTATTACAGACAACATGTCTGTACCTAGCGACGGACCGGCCGGAGTGGCCGTGCAGTTCTAGACGCTACAGTCTGGAACTGAACGACCGCTACGGTCGCAGGTTCTAATCCTGCCTCGGGCATGGATGTGTGTGATGTCCTTAGGTTAGTTAGGTTTAAGTAGTTCTAAGGTCTAGGGGACTGATGACCTCAGAGGATAAGTTCCATAGTGCTCAGAGCCATTTGAACCATTTTTGAACCATTTGAACCTAGCGACGGTCGGAACTGTAGCAAATAAAATTGCATGAAACAAATACTGCTATAACAGACAACATGTCTGTCTACTGAAACGGTCAGAGCTGGAGAGCCGGACTGCCCGAGACACTTCGCGCGCCAAGCCAGCAAGGCGTGACCCGAACGCCACCGAAGTAATATCGTCAGTCTTTTGATTTAGTAATACTTTGATTTTAATAATTTTGAAATGATTGATTGATAGCTGGCTGTTGAGAGAAGTTTATTTAAAAAATGAAGTAATTTGGATGACAGGGCCGGCCGGAGTGGCCGTGCGGTTCTAGGCGCTACAGCCTGCAGCCGAGCGACCGCTCCGGTCGCAGGTTCGAATCCTGCCTCGGGCATGGATGTGTGTGATGTCCTTAGGTTACTTAGGTTTAATTAGTTCTAAGTTCTAGGCGACTGATGACCTCAGAAGTTAAGTCACATAGTGCTCAGAGCCATTTGAACCATTTTTGGATGACAGGTTTAATTAATAATAGCAACTAAAGTTTAACGTTTTGGCGCCCTACCGCCGAACACAGCAGCCAATCACAGAGCAGCAGCATCATGCAGGCGGTCTTTCTCACGGGAATGGTACCGAGTCTAACATCTGTCACCGGTACCTCATCCCACATTGCGTCATCTCTATGCTTTCTTGCATCTCCACTGCCCTGGGAATAGCTTCCTGGAGCCTAATATGATGGCTGAATAACCCAGAAATATTAGTGTCTAGCACGCAGACAGGTTGGTTTGGTTGCAAGCCCTCAAACGGCATGCATCTAACCAACAAACGGCCGTCACTGGCACCGAGGCAGAACCAGCTTTCATCAGCAAACACAACATGAAACGTCCCCTTAGAACAATTTATACACGACTGTGCTTAAACTGACACACAATGTTTTTAGCGCAACGCAATCTGACTTTCAAAAATCCCTACAAAAGAATGGCCCTGACTAACATTAACCTATACCTTTCACAAATCACTTACCTCACAAAAATCTTCGTTACTGGAACTACCGCAATACAGCGAGCGCCACTATTGCCAGCTAAATAAAAGATTCAAACTACGGAAGTCACTAACTACTGATAGGGATAGTTAGCAAATAAAAGATATTAATAGAGAACAAACAATGTATTTACCTTAACATTCATAATATATATAGCAGTTCATGACAAATTACAAAACTCCGCCATCTCTCTCCCCACATCCACCACTGCTGGCGGCTCACCTCCAACTGCGCAACGCTACGCGCTGGTCACATCCACCTGCCGCTGCCCAACACTACAATGGCAGACAACAATGCAAACTAGCCACAGACTGCACACACCACAGCCAGTGATTTTCGTACAGAGCGCTACGTAACGTTGCCAATAAGAAAACATAAACAGCCTACTTACAAACAGACCTCCACCCCACCCTCCTATGAGCTATCACTTGACACCACTGACGTAGCAAACGGTGGTGGTGTGGAGTCAGTGGTCCTTGAAGCTGTCCTTGGAGTAACCGATTTGTAACAGTTGGTTGTGTCACCGTGGTGCCAACTGCTGCTCAAATTGCTGTTGCGGATGCAGTACGATGCGCCAGAGCCATACGCCGAACACAATGGTCTTCCCTCTTGGTAGTGCCACGTGGCCGTCTGGGGCCCTGTCTCAAAAATGGTTCAAATGGCTCTGAGCACTATGGGACTTAACATCTGTGGTCATCAGTCCCCTAGAACTTAGAACTACTTAAACCTAACTAACCTAAGGATATCACACACATCCATGCCCGAGGCAGGATTCGAACCTGCGGCCGTAGCAGTCCCGCGGTTCCGGACTGCAGCGCTCTGTCTCTTTGAGAACGGTACATTCTCGTGACCACCGCCCCCAGCAATCATGTACAGTGGCCTACATTCCTGTCAAGTGTTTCTGCAGTATCGCAGAAGGAACATCCAGATTCTCACAGCTCTATTACATGACCTCGTCCAAACTCAGTGAGGTGTTGACAAAGGCGTCTTTGTCACCGTAAAGGTGTTCTTGACTAACATCAACTCACTGCGTCCAATCTCAACGGTAACTAACGCTCACGGCCTTTACGGCGTGTATTTAAAGCAAACATGGTCTGCACCCTCATAGTGGCGGTACTAGCGCCATTCTTATATGAGGGGTACGAAATCTGAATAGACATCATCTTTCAGCTATAGAAACACGCCTACCAACCTTCCTTTATGTTTCACAACTTCCTCTTGGTGTTGCGATTTTTCGTCAAGCTGTATATACCTGTACAAACAGCCCTTTGTGTTGGTGCAGTTGGTATACAGTGTGGTTCAAGTGGTTCAAATGGCTCTGAGCACTGTGGGACTTAACATCGGAGTTCATCAGTCCCCTAGAACTTAGAACTACTTAAACCTAACTGACCTAAGGACATCACACACATCCATGCCCGAGGCAGGATTCGAACCTGCGACCGTAGTGGTCGCGCGGCTCCAGACTGAAGCGCCTAGAACCGCTGGGCTACAGTGGCCGGCCTATACAGTGTGGAGTACATTCATGATGGGTTCAGCTACCATTAGACCTTATGTGGGTAGCGGAAAAAATGAGAAGCGAAAGAGAAATCTGTCTTCAGCAACTGTACAGCAAGTCTTCAGATTCCCAACAGGCAAATGTAATACTTGCTAACCAAATGTAATTATACAAAGCGTCATCGATCTCGCTTTAGTGATGACCGATGACATTTTACTGTTTTCTTCTAGTGCAGATGATCTTGAACAACTAGTGGGATAACTTTATAGAGGAACGTCAGAAGTGAGTCTAAAAAAACAATTCCAAAAGTATTAACATAATGTGTAGTCTGCACGTTGAAAGTAAGGTTGTTAAAACAATTATTATTGGAACGATTTCCCTAAAACTGCTCCATAATATAATTAATGACCCACTATTGAAATTAGATTACCAAATGAATTCGAATTGCTAGTGATACATGAAAGGTCAGAGGTAACCGAAACAAACACCAATGATTGTGAAACTAATAAGTGCTGCTCCACTTTTTTCCCTCTATAATGCCGGCCGCGGTGGTCTAGCGGTTCTGGCGCTGCAGTCCGGAACCGCGGGACTGCTACGGTCGCAGGTTCGAATCCTGCCTCGGGCATGGGTGTGTGTGATGTCCTTAGGTTAGTTAGGTTTAAGTAGTTCTAAGTTCTAGGGGACTTATGACCTAATATGTTGAGTCCCATAGTGCTCAGAGCCATTTGAACCCTGTACAATGAAGGATATGTGTAATGTTTTTCTGTAAGCTGGGTCCACTAGCTGACCGTGGGAGCGTGAGGACCACAGGCGTACCGCTGCAAGCGAGTAGTAAAACTGTTCCTCGCTGTAAGGCAGAGTCCCGGGCAGGTACACAATGAACGGGCAGGCGCTGTCAGGGGCGGCGCCCCACGTTAGGATAAGAACTTCGCAGAGGGCAGAAGGCACCATTGGGCAGACTGCAGACATCCACTGTGAGAAGCAGCGAAAGGGATGCTTTTTAAACAGATAGAGATCTGCAAGAGGACTGTGTGGTATCCAGCACTATTACGAGGTGCATTCAAGTTCTAAGGCCTCCGATTTTTTTTCTAATTAACTACTCACCCGAAATCGATGAAACTGGCGTTACTTCTCGACGTAATCGCCCTGCAGACGTACACATTTTTCACAACGCTGACGCCATGATTCCATGGCAGCGGCGAAGGCTTCTTTAGGAGTCTGTTTTGACCACTGGAAAATCGCTGACGCAATAGCAGCACGGCTGGTGAATGTGCGGCCACGGAGAGTGTCTTTCATTGTTGGAAAAAGCCAAAAGTCACTAGGAGCCAGGTCAGGTGAGTAGGGAGCATGAGGAATCACTTCAAAGTTGTTATCACGAAGAAACTGTTGCGTAACGTTAGCTCGATGTGCGGGTGCGTTGTCGTGGTGAAACAGCACACGCGCAGCCCTTCACGGACGTTTTTGTTGCAGTGCAGGAAGGAATTTGTCCTTCAAAACATTTTCGTAGGATGCACCTGTTACCGTAGTGCCCTTTGGAACGCAATGGTTAAGGATTACGCTCTCGCTGTCCCAGAACATGGACACCATCATTTTTTTCAGCACTGGCGGTTACCCGAAATTTTTTTGGTGGCAGTGAATCTGTGTGCTTCCATTGAGCTGACTGGCGCTTTGTTTCTGGATTGAAAAATGGCATCCACGTCTCATCCATTGTCACAACCGACGAAAAGAAAGTCCCATTCATGCTGTCGTTGCACGTCAACATTGCTTGGCAACATGCCACACGGGCAGCCGTGTGGTCATCCGTCAGAATTCGTGGCACCCACCTGGATGACACTTTTCGCATTTTCAGGTCGTCATGCAGGATTGTGTGCACAGAACCCACAGAAATGCCAACTCTGGAGGCGATCTGTTCAACAGCCATTCGGCCATCCCCCAAAACAATTTTCTCCACTTTCTCGATCATGTCGTCAGACCGGCTTGTGTGAGCCCGAGATTGTTTCGGTTTGTTGTCACACGATGTTCTGCCTTCATTAAACTGTCGCACCCACGAACGCACTTTCGACACATCCATATCTCCATCACCACATGTCTCCTTCAACTGTCGATTAATTTAAATTGGTTTCATACCACGCAAATTCAGAAAACGAATGATTGCACGCTGTTCAAGTAAGGAAAACGTCGCCATTTTAAGTATTTAAAACAGTTCTCATTCTCGCCGCTGGCGGTAAAATTCCATCTGCCGTACAGTGCTGCCATCTCTGGGGCGTATTGACAATGAATGCGGCCTCATTTTAAAACAATGCGCATGTTTCTGTCTCTATCCAGTCCAGAGAAAAAAAATCGGAGGCCTTAGAACTTGAATGCACCTCGTAAATCTGCGCACCGAGCAGCGACGCGCTCCATCATGCGCGCAGAGAAACACATCGTTGGCCGCACTTCTCAGTGCTCGGCCCGCCGCTAAAATCGCTAGCCACATCAAACCACAGCGATTGGCCACCTATAATACTCAGCGACTGGTCGCCCGGAATATACAGCGACCCCAGCCGCTGACTCCAAGAAACTATGGAGCGTTATTTAACGCCGCTACTGACGTCTTGAAGCCTTCCCTCTTGGCCGACGTCATCGAACGTACGGATACCTCCGATCCTCCCCTTGCTCCTAGCTTCCGGTACTTGGGCCACACAGCACCATCAGAACTTTACACTCCCATCACTACATAGGACATCAGCCTCACACTCCGCCCCTGGCCACAATCGCATTACCTACCGCCATATCAAACACTGCTCTTTGTCCTTCCATGCAATCCTTGCCGCCCTCTACAACATAATCCTTGCCACCGGCTTCTACCCCAACCTGTGGAAAACCTCATATCCTGATGTTCCCCAAACCTACCTAGCCTCCATCTGATGCCTCTTCCTATCGCCCTATCTGCCTCACCTCGGTGTTCAGCAAGCTCCATCCTTACCCAGCGCATCCAGCACCACCTCCTCTCCAACACCCAATGTCGCTTTCGACCTTCCTCCTCTGGTGACGACCAACTCCTACGCCTCACCCATCTCCTCTCCCTCCAGCTTAACTCCCGTAGCTCTGCCATTTTTGTCTCCCTAGAACTCGAAAAGGCCTACGACCATGTATAGCACACCAGTCTCGGTTCAAATTCCAGACCTACGCCCTTCCTATCAACTCTCTTCGTATATCTTGCGAAGAGACCATGAGGATAACATCAGAGAGATTAGAGCCCACACAGAAACATACCGACAATCCTTCTCTCCACGAACAATGCGAGACTGGAATAGAAGGGAGAACCGATAGAGGTACTCGAGGTACCCTCCGCCACACACCGTCAGGTGGCTTGCGGATTATGGATGTAGATGTAGATGTAGATATGTCTGTCTGACTGCCTCCTCCCTATCCCACCAACCCTCCTACATTACCCTTTATAAACCGATTACTGCACCGTCTATCCCTACGTGAGTGTGCCCCAGTGCACTGTCCTCTCCCCACTCATCTACCTCCTGTACAAAGAAGATATGCCCCAACCTCCCCCCACCCCCTCCAGTCCACCTCCTGCAGTATGCCGATGACACCGCCTTCCTTGCCCTTGCTTCCTCGCTTCTACCCTTCAACGGGTGCCAACGCCTTCTCGAGAATCACATTGACCTTTTTGCCACACGGTGTAACCTGTGGCTTCTAAAAATCAGTCTTTCCAAGATCTAGGCAATCATTGTAGGTTGTACCACTCGCTCCTTCCGACTCCTATCCTGTCCACCTCTCCCCCATCCTCACCTACCTTCGACTCACCACTGACCGTCACCTCACCTGGTTCCCTCATCTCTGCGCTATCCAACCCGAAGGCCACCACCACCTCCGTCTCCTTAAATTTCTCTCTGGCTGGACGTGGGGGTTGAACCCCTCTACCATCTGATACACCTACAAATCCTTGATCCATCCTATCCTCTGCTATGCCAGTCCCACCTGGATCTCCGCCCCACCCCCCTCCCCCAAATTCTATGTCGCCCCAAATCCTTGAGCGCCATGTACTCTGCCTCGCCTTCCACATACGCCTCCTGTACCCCATGTGGAGCCTCTACGACCTGATTCCGTCCCCCCCTTAGTCTGTGGTGCGTCATCTTTGTGTCTACTCTACAGTACAGTGTTTACGTGAGTGTTCATTGCTCTGCACCACCAGTTTTAACTGTTGCGAACAGAAACCAGACTGTCGTTATGTTTTTTAATTGTGCCTGTCTGCTTACTGCGTGTCTTCATTAGCATTGTCAACCCTGTGTTTTTATATTTTAACTTCCACAACTTTCCGCCATTTTACAGTTTTTAAAAAGTCATCGTGTTATCGCCCGTTTTAATGTTCGTTATGTTCTCATTATGTTTTTTAGCTCTTCTGTAGGCTGAAGAGCGGCATATTAAGCTGCTGCCAGCCCCTCCCCCCCCCCCCCCCCGCCCTCTGGGTTCAATTGGTTTTGAGCACTATGGGACTAAACTTCTGTGGTCGTCAGCCACCTAGAACTTAGAACTACTTCAACTTAACTAACCGAAGGACATCACACACATCCATGCCTGAGGCAGGATTCGAACCTGCGACCGTAGCGTTGCCCTCTGGGGATGAATCGAAATTCAATAAAGGAAAAAAAAAGTCTTGAAGCTAGACCGAACGGTTATTTTGGAGTAACCGCTACCACAGTTATAGCTGTTTTTTTTTATAACCATTACTTTCAACGGTTATAAATAACTGTCGGTTATTTTTCACTACCGAATACTCCAAACGGGGTTACAGCTAAATAACGAAGTAGGTGGAAACCATCAGTTTAGTTATCAGTTACAACTGCGAGTAGTGCAATGTGGCAGGAATATCACATAAATCGTGCCATAACCTTAGCTAATTAACTGTCCGGTACGTTTCAGTTGATGTTTGGACGGTTATTGGTGTTTCATATTATGTGTATGTAGGCTATCGGTCGCTATTAGAAATATTATTCTTGCAACTGCAACAGAAAATACGCGGAACTTCGCCACAACACTGTTTAAGTGAAATGTTAAAAACGTGCTTTTTAAGTATGAACTAATATGTAATCTTAATACTGTAGGTGAAATTTGAAGCTTAATTTCTTCTGCTTTTCACTTAATGGAATAAAGTCCAGCCTTGTAATACAGCACAAAAATATACGTAACGTGAGAGTTTCGTTTACTCTAGTACTAAATAGTCCATTTGAGGAACGCATGAGTACGCTAATCCAAGTTTTATGTGAGATTTTGAAAACTGCTCGATTTCTTCACCTAACGTGAGGATCTTAATTTTCGGTGGAAGAATGACTAAATTCTACATCTACATCTACATCTACAAGGATACTCTGCATATCACATTTAAGTGCCTGGCAGAGGGTTCATCGAACCACCTTCACAATTCTCTGTTATTCCAGTCTCGTATAGTGCGCGGAAGGAATGAACACCTATATCTTTCCGTACTAGCTCTGATTTCCCTTATTTTATCGTGGTGATCGATCCTCCCTATGTAGGTCGGTGCCAACAAAATATTTTCGCATCCGAAGGAGAAAGTTGGTGATTGCATTTTCGCGAGAAGATTCCGGCGCAACGAAAAACGCCTTTCTTTTAATGATGTCCAGCTCAATTCCTGTATCATTTCTGTGACACTCTCTCACATATTTCGCGATAATACAAAACGTACTGCCTTTCTTTGAACTTTTTCGATGTATTCCGTCAGTCCTATCTGGTAATGATCCCACATCGCGCAGCAGTATTCTAAAAGAGGAGGGACAAGCGTAGTGTAGGCAGTCTCCTCAGTAGGTCTGTTACATTTTCTAAGTGTCCTGCCAATGAAACACAGTCTTTGGTTAGCCTTCCCCACAACATTTTCTATGTGTTATTTCCAATTTAAGTTGTTCGTAATTGTAATACCTAGGTATTTAGTTGAATTTACCGCTTTTAGATTAGATTGATTTATCGTGTAACCAAAGTTTAACGAGTTCCTTTTAGCACTCAAACAGCCTAAAATATTTAAAAAAATGCATTTTCGCAGAAGTTTGACAAAATTCAACTATATCCTACCTCAGTGAAAGAGATTTCTAATATTATTAGCTCTCTTAAAAACAAATGTTCCAGTGGTTATGATGAAATCAGCACTGCCTTAATTAAATGTTTCTCTCCAGAACTTTGTGACATACTGAGTTACTTACGTAATGAATCCCTCCCCAGTGGTACTTTTCTGGATAGGCTTAAATACGCTATTGTCAAACCATTACACAAAAAGGAGACAAATCATCAGTGGAAAACTTCATTCTGTTCCATTTCATTATTGGCAATATTTTCAAAAGTGTTTAAAAGGGTTATGTACAATAGACTTTATAAACACTTAGTACAGAAAAATGTTCTCATTCACTATCGGTTTGGATTTTGCAAAAGATTGTCAACTGATCAAGCTATATTCACTTTTACAGATGATGTATTAGAATCAATAAATCAAAAGTTATTATCACTTGGAATATTATGTGATCTGGCTAAAGCTTTTTATTGTGTTAAGCATGATATTCTTATATGAAAGTTAAAACATTATGGGATAACAGGAGTAGCAGGCTCATAGTTCTCATCCTATCTTTTTAATAGAAAACAGTGTGTGTCTGTATCAGGCTTACCACATAACAATAGTCACTCAAAATATGAAACCATCAGACAAGGGATGCCCCAAGGCTCTATTTTAGGCCCCTTGTTGTTCCTGTTATATATTAATGACCTTCCATATGCAGTGTCACAAAATGCAAATTTTGTCTTATTTGCAGATGATAAAAGTATTTGTATAAAAAACAGTACCCATGATCTTACTGAGCAATCAGCTAATGAAATATTTGTAAGTACCAGTGGGTGGTTCACAGAAAATGGATTGTCACTGAATTTTGACAAGACTCAGTACATATAGTTTAGTACCTCACAAAGAATACCTGACCCTACCCGTGAGGCCATTTTCTGGGATGGCCTTCGGCTGTGTGTCTGAGGTATGACTTTTGAGTTTGTCTTTATTGAGGTTCTAATAATTATACCACAATGACCTGTAACGGCCTTGCTTAAAATCATTGTACCTGTTTGCACACCTTACACCGTTTGGCATAAATACATATTCTCTATAAGCTTCTCTAAACTGGCGCAACAATTGTTCCAAATTAGGCTTATAATACCACAATTCTTCCAACACTAAAACAGCTGCAGAAAAATTAATCTTGTTGCCATAAAAGGTAATAGCAAGTTCATCAATCCTCTGTTGACTATTAGGAACAAGGAAAGCCAGGCGTAGGTCGTCCTGATACTTACGAATATGGTCCCAGTTGGCATAAAAAAACTCCAATGCAGACATTGGCTGTAAACAAATACTTTTATTCAGAATGTTACATTACCTTTCCTTTTACAAAACGTCATATAAACTCTATTTCTTACAATAAATGTGACATATTTAACTTCACTTTGAACATTATCCGTCTTTTCAGGATCATCACCAGCAATCTGTAGACCAATATAGAATGGACTGGATCCTTGAAACAACCTATTTTTAATGAAATTAAAGCTGTAGACAGTGTCAAATTTTTAGGGCTACTAATTGGCCGCAACTTAAATTGGAAAACTCACTCTCTAGACTTAATGAAACGCCTTAGTTCAGCCTCACTTGCAGAACACATGATAGCAGAAATAGGTGATTTAAAAATGAAGAAGTTAGTTTATTCGGCCTACTTCCATTCACTAATGATTTATGGAATCATCTTTTGGGGAAACTCCTCCCACAAAGAGAACATTTTCAAAATTCAGAAAGGAGTCATTATAATTATAGCTGGAGTCAGTCCTAAATTATCAGAGACCTCTTTAAGAAACTTGGTATTCTAACTCCAACTCCTTTTTGTAACACCCTGTATTAAGCAAATTACCTGTTACGATATCCACCTCCTGCATCGTCTTCCTGCAATTCTTACGATGACAACTCTGTGTGGATAACATGAGGCTTTTTGCAGATGATGTTGTAGTATATCGAGAGGTTGTAACAATGGAAAATTGTACTGAAATGCAGGAGGATCTGCAACGAATTGACGCATGGTGCAGGGAATGGCATCTCCTCATTGATGTTCTTAGTCATTTCCAACATGTCTCTTTTTATACAAAATACTACAAAACATGATTATAATACCAAAACCAAAAACAATCTGTATAAGGACTATAAAAGCTTAACATTAGTACAAAAGGGAGTCAAATACGTCGGTACTCATATATTCAATAACTTACCAGAGCATATCAAAGGTCTTGTAAGTGATAAAGATCGGTTTCAGAGTGAATTAAAGAACCTCCTGTTGGCCAACTCCTTAGACTCCATTGATGAATATCTTCACAAGGATTATAGCTCATAACTCTGTCTGCATTAGAATTGTACATATCCATATATCTGAGGAAAAAAAAAGCTTTGACTCCTTCCACATCCGAGAGACTCTTCTCCAAAGGGTCCACGGAAAACGATAAATGTAACGCAATGTAATACTTTGAGAAGATACTCAACTGTTTTTCCATTTTTAGATCCGCTACAATACTCAAATATTTCAGTAAGTGTAAAGCCCCTAAAAATGGCCATGGAGTATTTCCGTAACAGTAGGAAAATATTTTGTTCACTCAAGGAACTATTCCCTCTGGAAATATCACCGGATTCTACGATCTTTAACTAGAGTCAACCGTTATTAACTTCCAGGTTGCCTGTAGTGGTAGCCCGTTAACTGCCAGAGAACAAGAACTGTGAGCGAATGTGATAACTGCCAGAGAAAAATGCCGACCTCTGACAGTTATTTCCATAGTCGCTCCAGTTCCTTATAACTGTACTTGTGGTGTCACCGCCAGACACCACACTTGCTAGGTGGTAGCCTTTAAATCGGCCGCGGTCCGTTAGTATACGTCGGACCCGCGTGTCGCCACTATCAGTGATTGCAGACCGAGCGCCGCCACACGGCAGGTCTAGAGAGTCTTCCTAGCACTCGCCCCAGTTGTACAGCCGACTTTGCTAGCGATGGTTCACTGACAAATTACGCTCTCATTTGCCGAGACGATAGTTAGCATAGCCTTCAGCTACGTCATTTGCTACGACCTAGCAAGGCGCCATTACCAGTTACTATTGATGTTGTAAAACATGTACCGTCACGAGCGATGTTCACCAATTATGGATTAAAGTTAAGTATTCCAGCTGCTACGTACGTTTTTAACTAGTCTCATTTCCGTGTCCTGTTCCAGACCACACGTCAGCCTGCGTGAGTTTAAACGCGTGCCTTTCGGCTTCCTCATAGTGGGTTGGCTGTCTTGCCAATCCACAACAGTACTACCCGCCCAAACTAATTTGACACTCAGAGCGGTGACTCAAGGGAACGACCGTACATATGCAATGCCTTTACGCTCGCTCCTATCAGCCAGCGCTCCGACATTAACTTTATTCAATTGTTTGTGCTGAAAATCGTGAGAGCGCACTTCACAGTTCTATCAACAGATGGCGCGCTGTCTCACAGTTATTTCCATGGCGTATAGAACACCTTCCGGATGGTCTATCACTCTCCGTCGTAGCCAGATCTCAGAAGAGTTGACGCGAAAGCGTAGTACGATCTTCGGTAAACACAGATGGCGCGAGGCACTGTTGGCAGTTATTCCAGTAACTGGTAGAATCAGAGAAGCGGTTACCACAGTAACTGCTACTTCTCAATAACCGGTTATTTCTATCTGTTGCGTTATTTCTTGCCATGTCTACCAGTTCTCATCGTGCTATGTTCTACTCCACAACTCGAAGCGCTACGTTGCGGTGGACTGTTTCGCCCCTTGGACTTTCAGTACCCGCTGCTCGATGTTGATTTGGCTGCGCTCTGGACTCAGATTTCGGGTGCTGTACTGGAGCTTGGACGTCAACTTTCACTAGGCTTTGTACGTCCGCCGGAATTCCACTCTTCACTTACACTTCCTTAGACGTTGCTATAATTTTCCATAAAGTGATCTTCTCCAACTTGGCGCTTGGCGGCAGAATTATTTTTATCACTGTTGTGTTGATAAACTGTAGAACGGCGACATATTTATTGTGTTATTCCTAGTTATAGCAGATTGGAAAACACGAGGCCCTACGAGTGGGAAGAAACTGTCGGCCCCAAAGGTGGGCAGCAGTAATTGATGTTTAAATTTTGCAACGGAGCCCTTGACTGGTTCACCAAAATTATTCTTTTAGCACGGATGAAGACTGGCGACTGTGTCCACGAGCCACTATCATTGGCTGAAGCGTGAAACCACCCTCATTGTGGAAGAGAATTTCTGCTCTCTGCCCCACTCGAAGAGAGACAAATGTGCTACTGGTTAATCACAGCAGATTCCCTAGGAGAACGATGACTGTTGCAGTTTTTATGAATTTTTTTTGGTCAGGACTCGGACGATCTTCAGTGACTGGCTAATGAGAATCCAGTGCTAGCAGAACCAGCAACATTTTGAGAAGGAGAGTTTGTCTTGGATCGTCAGTGGGAAAGATGTCATCGCCTTGGAACTGCAGAGATGGCAAACTTCGTCATAAAGCTGATCACAGATGCCAGAGCTGAAATTACACACACCAAAAAAAGTTCTGCGTTATCTCGCTTCCGAGAGTTCGGGAATCTGTACCTATCGTACCACCATACAGCGAGACCTTCAGAGATTGTGGTCCAGATTGCTGTGCACACTCGTATCTCTAATACCCAGTAGACTTCCTCTTGCATTGATGCATGTATGTTTTCGTCGAGGCATGCTATCCACAGGTTCATCAAGGCACTGTCGGTCCAGATTGTCCCACTCCTCAACGGCGATTCGACTTAGATCCCTCAGAATGGTTGGTGGGTCACGTCGTCCATAAACAGCCCTTTTCAATCTGTCCCAGGTATGTTCGATACGGTTCAAGTCTGGAGAACATGTGGCCAGTCTAGTCGAGCGATGTCGTTAACCTGAAGGAAGATGGGGACGCGAATTGTCGTCCATGAAGACGAATGCCTCGCCAATATGCTGCCGATATGGTTGCACTATCGGTCGGAGGATGGTATTCACGCATCGCACAGCCGTTATGGCGCCTTCCATGACCACCAGCGGCATACGTCAGCCCCACATAATGCCACCCCAAAACAGCAGAGCACCTGAACCTTGCTGCAATCGCTGGACAGTGTGTCTAAGACGTTCAGCCTGACCGGATTGCCTCCAAGCACGTTTCCGACGATTGTCTGGTTGAAGGCATATGCGACATTCATCGGTGAAGAGAACGTGACGCCAGTCTTGAGCGGTACATTCGGCATGTTGTTGGGCCCATTCGTACCGCGCTGCATGGTGTCGTGGTTGCAAAGATGGACCTCGCCATGGACGTCGGGAGTGAAGTTGCGCATCATGCAGCTTATTGCGCACAGTTTGAGTCGGAACACGACGTCCTGTGGCTGCACGAAAAGCATTATTCAACATGGTGAGTTACTGTCAGGGTTCCTCCGAGCCACAATCTGTATGTAGCGGTCACCCACTGCAGTAGGAGCCCTTGGGCGGCCTGAGCGAGACATGTCATCGACAGTTCCTGTCTCTCTATATCTCCTCAATGTCCGAACAACATCGCTTTTGTTCTCTCCAAGATGCTTGGACATTTCCCTTGTTGAGATCTCTTCCTGGCACAAAGTAACAATGCGGACGCGATCGAACCGAGGAATTGACTGTCTAGGCATGGTTGAACTAGAGACAACACGAGCCATGTACCTCCTTCCTGGTGTAATGACTAGAACTGGTCGGCTGTCGGACCCGCTCCGTCTAATAGACGCTGCTCATGCATGGTTGTTTGCGTCTTTGGCGGGTTTAGTGACATCTCTGAACAGTTCAAATGGTTCAAATGGCTCTGAGCACTATGGGACTCAACTGCTGTGGTCATAAGTCCCCTAGAACTTAGAACTACTTAAACCTAACTAGCCTAAAGACATCACACACATCCATGCCCGAGGCAGGATTCGAACCTGCGACCGTAGCGGTCGCGCGGTTCCAGACTGTAGCGCCTAGAACCGCTCGGCCACTCCGGCCGGCTCTCTGAAAAGTCAAAGGGGCTGTGTCTGTGATACAATATCCACAGTTAACGTCTATCTTCAGGAGTTCTGAGAACCGGGGCGATGCAAAACTTTTTTTGATGTGTGTATAGCTCTCAGCTCTTACTGCAGCCATCCGCCGCACCTGAGTTTTAGAATATCGATAAGCATGAGTTGTAACTGCGTACGTCATGACAAGGGGACCGTGAAGTAATTTTTTTAAGTTTTTCTTTTCTCAATTAATTCAAGCACTCATCTAGTTGAACTGAACATGTACTTAGGCAATGGAACTGGTGTTTATGTGTATTTTTCTGGGTCTCCTCTTCAATCTGTTGACTAATTCAGCGTCCATTGGTGGTTTAAGTGGTCAGAGAATTGTATCATTTCATTTCCAATTCCACCTCCCTGTGACAAAGTATTATCTTGTATGTTTAATCGTTCGTTTGAAGCTTTTTGCACTTTGTAGTTATTTGTATTGAGTATCCAATGATTGGAACTAAGTTAATCCATCTTAGTAATATACAGGGTTTTATTGTGACGTATAGCTTCACTCGATCGTTGGATAGAACCCTTTCTCCTTGTATGTATGTGACCCATGGTACCCATGTTTAACTGGGTCACCGTTAGTTTTCATTGCGTGACTTCGTCATAAAAGTTCACATGATCTTGCGCGGAGCAGTCTGCTCACAGTAGAAATCACTGGTTTCATATGTTGTTACTATCATAGGGGTATACTAAATGCTCAACCATTGTCTCACATAAGAATTTGGCAACTCTCGACTAGCGATTTTCCGAACAGCGGAGATTTTCTGATATATTAAGTCGCCTTATAGCTAGCCAAATTAAGAATTTAGCGACTCCTGGGTTAAGATTTTGCAGACACTAGCGATCTTCTGATGAGCAGTTGTCCACGGTTTTAAAAGTTTAACTGTTTGATTCTTACATTCCAAGACCGGAAAAGAACATGAGCGCACCATAATAGCAACGAACTTCACGTACGTAAAATAATGTTATGTTGTTGGCGCTGTGCTGATTTGCACTTTTCTTGCAGTAAGAGGCAGGTAAGGATAGTCAGTTGTTGTCCCGAGTCTCAACGACGAAGTTTTGGGGGATTTACTTATCTGTGTTCGTAGTTTCGGAAGGGTTTCATTGTGCTTTCTTTTGTACGGGAGGTTAGATATTTTGTGGTAGGCGAGAGGTGTTTTGTTTGTTGCAGCATCTGGACATGTCGAAGTTAACCCCTGATCGCACACACAGTTTAGCTAGAATGAACGAAGTTGAAAAACAAGAATCCCGTAGATCAGAAATTACGGATAGTGAATTAACTATGGATTTCCAGCCTGACAGTATGCAACAGAGCAAGGCTAAGGAAATTCAGAATGATAATTTACAGAGATCAGTACTTACAGAGACTAAACCGAGTAATATACTGGATAGTGGGGACCAGTTAGCAATTGAGTCTAAGAGCGAGGAAAATGTGACGATCTCACACCGACGCCAATGGCCGTGAGGAAATAACAAATAGTGTTACAAATAGTGTGCCAGTTCCTCCTGCACCAGCTCCATTTAGTTTTTAATCTTTTCTTATTGAGAGGACGGTAGGAAACTAAACAAAATTACAGAAAGATGGAAGAAAATTTGGGAATAATAGTCAAAAAGACAGAAGAATATTTCGCTAAGCTAGAAAAGAAGGTAGTAGATCAGGCAAAAGAAGCAACAAGTTGTTCGGCAAGCTAGATAAGAGCATCGAAGAGGAGATCAAACAGTCCCAAGTCAGGTCAACTCAAATAATTGAGGAGCATGTGTATGGTGGTAACACTAAGATAGTTACCTAGTCACAACAAATGAAAGGCACAATGGATGAACTGTGGAAAGTTATTGATATAAATGAAGAAAATATTGAAGAAATCAAAGAAAGGAAAGCGAAGTCACAGGATAAGTAGCTACAGTCAAGAAGCAAGTCGAGCTGCTGTTGTGCCAGCTAATTTAAAAGATAAGGAAAAAAATCGAAGTATTATTTAATTTCAAAGGAATTCAGGCAGACATTAACTACATAAACCATGAAGTGTCTGTCGAATTATTTAAAGAAAGAGGGAGAAGCATTGAATCAGGGAAAAGTAGAAAGAATAGTGAGCCAGTCATGAAGAAAGAGGAAGCACTGCATCAGGTGACTGGCAGATTCTGCCGCACACGAGGCGAGCCAGCTCACTAATTTCCATCTGTAAAGACAGCAATTCCAGTAGGCATGGGGTATCAAAAAACTGGTGGGGACGAGAGACGAAAGCACATTGTCTCTGTGCAAAAATAAGCGCTATTCCAGGACTGTTCAAACAGCCTTCATCAAAAGAGTTGGTTTCAACAATTCTCAAGACGGACTGTCAAGAGCATGGTCTTTAGGATCTCAGAGAGAAAGCAGCAGCGACTACGTGAATAACTGCAGTCAAGTGCGAAACGTATGAGGAATTTAAATGTGCATTTTAAAATGAGTAATAGGCACAAGATAAACAAGAGCTTGTGAAACTGAGCTTCATAATGCTGGGTCCGTATGCTCAATCGCAATACTGAGATACAATATAGTATTTCAAAGAGACGATGAGACGTAAAAAATTTGTGGAGAGCAGAAGAAATTGACAGGGCTGAGATTCCAACTTTGCCGTTAGATGGTACATAACCCAGAGCCTTACTCGTCAGTTGCGATGCATTAAAAAAAAGAAAAAGAAATTGTCGTAAGTGGTGCGATGTACGACAACCTGACAGAGGATATTGCCAATCCCATTCTAGATGTGAAGATGGTTGAAGTAATGATGCCATGCATTTTAGACTCAGGCACTCAAGCTTCGGTCATAGATAAACATGTGTATTAGATGAGCGATAGGGAAAAGCAATTGTCAATGATCAGAATGCACAGGACGAAAGTGCGGGATGCAGGATATGGGAAGTGTGTGGAAGTCCAAGAGCAGATCAGGGACAATTTCGAGTATAAATGGCACACACTCGGCGCAAACGTTTTGACCATGTGGAACCAGAGAGTGAGGGTATTGCTGTTCCCGCTTCCTAAAATTCTACTTAGTAATACTGCACTTGAAACGAAGATATGCATTGTTACGCCGGAATGGGAAAGAAATTAAATTATATTCAGGGACAGTTTAGATGGCTTGTCTGATGAGAGGTTTGATATTTATTGTACCAGCACACCATATATCCACAGTGAGAATGGATGTTGATACACGAGCTTATTTTACATCAGCAACAATAATTATTGCTGTACCGACGAGAATTAAGGTATTAGGATGACTGACGACACTCTACGGAAAAATGTTCAAGCTTATCCCGCCATCGCTACGAGCCCTAGGTTTGATATGTTAGGGATTGTACTCAGTGGTGAAGGAAAAGTGCCATCATAAAATGAGCAAAACTAGTTAATGGATGTAGCCAAGAAAGAGGTGGACCAACAGGAAGAAGAGAGTTATACAGTCGATTCATCGGATGTGCTGGTGATAGACACAACACCAGAATTAGTGGTAGAAGATGAGATGTCAGACACTGAAGAATATTGTGGTGAAGATGATGATGATGATGAGTGGGAAGGTGCTTGGTCCAGCAACTCCAAAGACGAGGTGATAAATTCCTTAGGGTGTAATACTTTAGAAAAGGTTAGTAAGATGGTCGACAAACTTCTTCATTCAAGAGAAAGGCTAGATGCGATGCTAGACGTACCTAATGAAAATGATGACGACTCAGGTGGTGAAGAGTATGAATATGTACACGGTGAATCAGCGGTAAAACCCTGGGAAGACAAATGTGTTATAAACACAGGAAGTCCAGATATTCTTATAGTTGAAAGAGAAAATGAAGAGGAAGGAGCACTGAATAGCCGGCCGAAGTGGCCGTGCGGTTAAAGGCGCTGCAGTCTGGAACCGCCAGACCGCTACAGTCGCAGGTTCAAATCCTGCCTCGGGCATGGATGTTTGTGATGTCCTTAGGTTAGTTAGGTTTAACTAGTTTTAAGTTATAGGGGACTAATGACCTCAGCAGTTGAGTACCATAGTGCTCAGAGCCATTTGAACCATTTTTGAGCACTGAATATTGACGACTTGGACGACCTGTGGAGATATTAATTCAGCTTGGAAGATGAACAAGGACAGTAAATACCGGAAGTATGAGGATATATGTTACATGTTAGTTAGTAACGCGAATATCAACGAGGATTTATTGAAGACTGCGAAAGACCACTGAAAAGAAAGTTTTTAAGCCACAGTTTTTTCTTTATCTACTGAAAATCGTACCGTGTAAGGAAAATTATCCACAACATTGAAAATCGAAACTCTGAAAAGCCGCGAGTGAAACAGTCAGGAATATATTTCTCACCTAAAACGATGTATAGAATAAAGAGAGCTTGAGACGGGGGCCGAACCGCACAATAACCCTGAAAGAGTGGTTCGGTGTGGGGCGGCGGAGGGGTGAAGTGGACCGCGGTAGTCGTCGTGGGGTTGCGGACTACTGCGGCTGTGGCGGGGACGGAGCCTCTCCGTCGTTTATAGGTCTCCGGTTAACATACAATACAATACACTCTAGTAGGAAGGCCCATCAGGCAGGTCCTTTCCCAGTCATTTACTATTTTTCTTTTAGTAATTCAACATGCAACTGGGATATAATTTATATGCCGTTATACTGCACTGAAGAGCCAAAGAGATTGATACACCAGCCTAATACTGTGTAGGGCTCCCGCGAGCACGCAGAATTGCCGGAACATGACGTGGCATGGACTGGACTAATGTCTGAAGTCGTACCGCAGGGAACTCGCACCATGAATCCTGCAGTGCTGTCCATAAATCCGTAAGAGTACGTGGGGGTGGAGACTTCTTCTGAACAGCACGTTGCAAGGCATTCGAGATATGCTTAATAATGTTCGTGTCTCGGGAGTTTTACTCAGAAGAGATTTCCTGGAGCCACTCTGTAGCAACCCTGGACGTGTGGGGTGTCCCATTGTCCTGCTGGAATTGCCCAAGTCCGTCGGAATGCACAGTGGACGTGAATGATGCAGGTGGTCAGACAGGAGCAGTGTCACCTGTCGGAGTCGTATCTAGACGTATCAAGGGTCCCATATCACTCCAACTGCACACGCCCCACACCATTACAGAGCCTTCACCAGCTTGAACAGCCCCTGCTGACAGGCAGGATCCATTGATTCGTGAAGTTGTCTTCTCATTCGTACACGGCCATTCGCTCGATACATTTTGAAACGAGACTCGTCCGACCAGGCAACATGTTTTGAGTCATCAGTTCAATGTCAGTGTTGACGGGCCAAGGCGATGCGTAAAGGTTAGTGTCGCGCAGTCATCAAGAGTACATGAGTGGACCTCCGAAAGCCCACGTCGACGATGTTCCGTTGAACGGTTCGGTCGTTGACACTTGTTGATGACCAAGCACTAAAATCTGCAGCAATTTATGGTAGGGTTGCACTTCTGTCACGTTGAACGATTCTCTTCAATCGTCATTGGCCCCATTCTTACAGTGGCTTTTATCGGCCTCAGCGATGTCGGAGATTTGACGTTTTACCGGATTCCTGATATTCACGGTACACTCATGAAATGGTCGTACGGGAAAATCCCCACTTCGTCGCTACCTCGGAGATGCTTTGTCCCGTCGCTGGAGCGCCGACCCCGTTAAAACTCACTTAAATCTTGATAACCAGCCGTTGCAACCGCAGTAACCGATCTAACAACTGCGCCAGATACTTGTCTTATATATTTCTTCATAGTTTCCCGGCGATCTGTTGACATCTTGGATATTCGGGAATCCAGCCGGATGTTCGCGTCGTTCTCGCACGATATTTCAACAGCGTGCCTCGCTGTCTTCTTCAGGTGCTACTTGAGACTGGTCCTTGGGTTGATCGAGTCCAGTATTTATGCCTGGGAGGAGCTGGGCGTTCCCTAATCGGTCCGGCGCGGACCTATTAGGGAACGCCCAGCTCCTCCCAGGCATAAATACTGGACTCGATCAACCCAAGGACCAGTCTCAAGTAGCACCTGAAGAAGACAGCGAGGCGCTTCAGTGTATACCTCCTCATTTTATTTCTATTATGGATTGCGAGGCTCGAACTGGTGATTGAGTTGAGAGTAACTGCATGTTTGGGGAATTTCATCGGTGAGGGGATGGATTTCTGTTCTTAACACACTACTGACCATTAAAATTGCTACACCACGAAGATGACGTGGTACAGACAGGAAATTTTACCGACAGGAAGAGGATGCTGTGATATGCAAATGATTAGCTTTTCAGAGCATTCACACAAGGTTGGCGCCGGTGGCGACACCTACAACGTGCTGACATACGGAAAGTGTCCAACCGATTTGTCATGCACAAACAGCAGTTGACCGACGTTACCTGGTGAAACGTTGTTGTGGTGCCTCGTGTAAGAAGGGGAAATGCGTACCATCACGTTTCCGACTTTGATAAGGGTCGGATTGTATACTATCGCGATTGCGGTTTATCGTATCGCGACATTGCTGCTCGCGTTGGTCGAGATCCAATGACTGTTAGCAGAATATGGAATCGGTGGGTTCGGGAGGTTAATACGGAACGCCGTGCTGGATCCCAACGGACTCGAATCACTAGAAGTCGAGATGACAGACATCTTATCCGCATGGCTGTAACGGATCGTGCAGCCTCGTCTTGATCCCTGAGTCAACAGATGGGGATGTTTGCAAGACAAAAGCCATCTGCCCGAACGGTTCGACGAGGTTTGCAGCAGCATGGACTATCATCTCGGAGACCGTGGCTGCGGTTACCCTTGAGGCTGCATCACAGACGGAGGCGCCGGCCAGAGTGGCCGAGCGGTTCTAGGCCCTTCAGTCTGGAACCGCGCGACCGCTACGGTCGCATGTTCGAATCCTGCCTCGGGCATGGATGTGTGTGATATCCTTAGGTTAGTTAGGTTTAAGTAGTTCTAAGTTCTAGGGGACTGATGACCTCAGATGTTAAGTCCCATAGCACTCAGAGCCATTTGAACCATTTTGAACAGACAGGAGCGCCTGCGATTGTGTATTCAACGACGAACCTAGGTGCACGAATGGCAAAGCGTCATTTTTTTCGGATGAATCCAGGTTCTGTTTACAGCATCATGATGGGCGCATCCGTGTTTGGCGACATCATGGTGAACGCACTTTGGAAGCGTGTATTCGTCATCGCCATAGTGGCGTATCACCCGGCGTGATGGTATGGGGTGTCATTGGTTACACGTCTCGGTCACCTCTTGTTCGCATTGACGGCACTTTGAACAGTGGGCATTACATTTCAGGTATGTGGCAACCCGTGGCTCTCTCCTTCATTCGATCCCTGCGAAACCCTACATTTCTGCAGGATAATGCACGACCGCATGTTGCAGGTCCTGTACGGTCCTTTCTGGATACAGAAAATGTTCGACTGCTGCCCTGGCCAGCACATTCTCCAGATCTCTCACCAATTGAAAACGTCTGGTCAATGGCGGCCGAGCAACTGGCTCGTCACAATACGGCAGTCACTACTCTTGATGAACTGTGGTATCATGTTGAAGCTGCATGGGCAGCTGTACCTGTACACGCCATCGAAGCTCTGTTTGACTCAATGCCGAGGCGTATCAAGGTCGTTATTACGGCCAGAGGTGGTTGTTCTGGGTACTGATTTCTCAGGATCTATGCACCCAAATTGCGTGAAAATGTAATCACATGTCAGTTGTATTATAACATATTTGTCCAATGAAAACCCGTTTATCATCTGCATTTATTCTTGGTGTAGCAATTTTAATGGCCGGTAGTGTACTATGTTTCGCCCACTGTAAGCAGCAGCTGAATTTGGCCGAGACGGGGTGGCCGGGTGTCGCTTGAATGTTGCGCGTTGGGGACCTTCCCGGAAGGAAGTGAGGACAACTTGCCAGCAGTGAAGGGCTTCACAGTCAGAGTCGACCTGTTAAGTTGCCGCCAGTTTGCTCCGGCTGTGCGCCAGCCAAATCGCTTTACTGCTCTCTCTCTGTGTTGCCAGAAGCCTGGTGCTGTGGCCGCACGGCAGAGTTCTGGGCCGCGGTACGCGCACTGCCCGGGATGCTGGAATTGGCAGAAATTGCCCTCTGGCTCTGCGGGACGCCCACGGGAGAGACACCGCGCGTACACCGGTAAATTTACGTGCCCGGTCATCGCAGCCCACGCTCGGGTTGTCAAGCGCGCGAATTTGGCGTGGCCTGCGATTAGTGGGCGGACTGTGACGTCTGCCCACACTCAATGTACACTGGCGTCCAAAACTGAAACAACAAATTGCTATTAGCGCTTTGTGTGTCTTGTTCACGATGTAATCGTACAAACTGTCAACCAGATGATCGTGTTTTGCATGGAAGATGGCATTCCGGTCAGTGGACAACCATGACAACGATGACGTCAAGATACCAATGCATCCCAATCACAGAAACCCTAATAAACAACAGCTGCCGTACGGGATTAGCCGAGCGGTCTGGGGCGCTGCAGTCATGGACTGTGCGGCTCACCGAGCGAGGTGGTGCAGTGGTTAGCACACTGGACTCGCATTCGGGAGGACAACGGTTCAATCCCGTCTCCAACCATCCTGATTTAGGTTTTCCGTGATGTCCCTAAATCGTTTCAGGCAAATGCCGGGATGGTTCCTTTGAAAGGGCACGGCCGATTTCCTTCCCAATCCTTCCCTAACCCGAGCTTGCGCTCCGTCCCTAATGACCTCGTTGTCGACCGGACGTTAAACACTAACCACCACCACCACTGTGCGGCTCGTCCCGGCGGAGCTTCTTGTCCTCCCTCGGGCATGGGTGTGTGTGTTTGTCCTTAGGATCATTTAGGTTAAGTAGTGTGTAAGCTTAGGGACCGATGACCTTAGCATTTAAGTCCCATTTGGTTTCACACACATCTGAATATTTTTGAAACAACCCCTTGTTGTAAAAGAAATAGGAAAATTAGTGATCCTGACAGTGACGGCAGATACTGACGACAACTTTTATACTTGTGATAATTTTATCAACAGGAATGTCATGTGAATAATAATATTTATCATTCAATAGAGACTGAATGGCCGGCCGCGGTGGCCGAGCGGTTCTAGGCGCTTCAGTCCGGAAGCGCGCGACTGCTACGGTCGCAGGTTCGAATCCTGCCTCGGGCATGGATGTGTGTGATGTCCTTAGGTTAGTTATGTTTAAGTAGTTCTAAGTTCTAGGGGACTGATGACCTCAGATGTTAAGTACCATAGCGCTCAGAGCCATTTGAACGAATTTTGAGACTGAATGAAAGAATCTGATATACGCGACAAAAACATCCAAGAAAGAATTGCAAAATAATTAATAACGAAGGTTAAAGCCCAGATGGTAAATTGGCCAAAGGTAACATTTACCATAGAAGAGAGCTTTAGCCGCATCGAAAAGGAAGTTCGATGTGACTACAATGTAGCTCGGAAATGGAAATATTAGCTTCAGTTGCTATTTAGTCGCTCTCTAGTACTATTTCGATCGTAGCATGCATGTAAGCGCTACTAGATTGTTTGAAGCTAATCGGAAGTTTGAAAGTTTTGCGGTATAGTCTGAAGCATTATTCAGAAGTCATACTAAGGCAAAGTCATCTTCACCGTTAGGAAGATAACGGGATACGGAGATTCGCGGCGAGGTTAAATCGTGTGAGATTTGTGATGGGACTTAGCCTTCGTGATACCGAATAAGCACGAACATTTAAGGTCACTGAAAAATAAAGACCGCTGACAGACAAACAATTATTAGTCTCGAGTAGGTAACATACAAACGCAAACAAGAAGAACGTACAATTGCGCAGAGTTGTCAGAAGTTGTCGTCAACTACAGGATTATTGATGCAAACGGAAGCAATTCCCGGAGTGAGAGATCGGTGTGCGTGCTCAGCGTAGGGAGAATTAATTACAAGGAACAATAAAATTGGATTCAAACTTTAATTCTTCGCGTCGCCTACATAATTGAATAGACATTATTAGGCGTTTTAGTGAAAATTAATGGACTATTAGGATATTATGAAGTGAAAAGTGAATTCATGATTATTTAACAGTGAACAGCCATAGATTTGTCCCAAGATTACGACGCGTTCAGAACTTTGCTTAAGTATACCGAGTGATGAAAAAGTCAGTATAAACTTGAAAACTGAATAAATCACGGAATAATGTAGATAGAGAGGTTCAAATTGGCACACATGCTTGGAATGACATGGGGTTTTATTAGAACCAAAAAAATACTAAAGTTCAAAAAATGTCCGACAGATGGCGCTTCATCTGATCAGAATAGCAATAATTAGCATAACAAAGTAAGACAAAGCAAAGATGATGTACTTTAAAGGAAATGCTCAATATGTCCACCATCATTCCTCAACAATAGCTGTAGTCGAGGAATAATGTTGTGAACAGCACTGTTAAACATGCCCGCATCTCGTGGTCGTGCGGTAGCGTTCTCGCTTCCCACGCCCGGGTTCCCGGGTTCGATTCCTGGCGGGGTCAGGGGTTTTCACCTGCCACGAGATGACTGGGTGTTTGTATTGTCCTCATCATTCGTGAAAGTGGTGAGATCGGACTGAGCAGAGGTTGGGAATTTGTACGGGCGCTGATGAGCGCGCAGTTGAGCGCCCCACAAGCCACACATCATCGTCATCATCTTCCGTATGCACGGAGACCTTCGCGCTGAGCTGTGCTCGTCCGGACGCCCGGTCGAAAATCAATTTTTCACGCGGCCACGAATTAATCGGGACGCTTGGGAGCTGAAGACTCTTGCAGACGCCCGTCGGCTTCACGTCATACGTCTGCGGTTCTGGTAAAGTGTTGCAGCACCGGCAGACAGGGAATTCCGAAGTACATTACCACGACTTGCTGCCTTGTTGCCATCCTCAGTAGCCGCAGTCAGTCTGTTCGCATGCAAGCCAGCATCTTTTCTGTGTGTGTGGTCAGTCACCGTTTTGATTTAGGTAAATTCCACGTTAGTATTACGCATAAAACAATCGTGAGGCGGGACCTGAGGAGTGTTCTACTCAGAATCTCGGGGGCACCGTGTGTGGTACAGGGAGTTTTCCCTATAGATATTACAATTCGTCACAGAACTGAAGAGGGAAAGAGGCGACAAAATAAGAGAAATAACTGGACGAGACATAACCGAAAAACGGAAATTAAACAAGTCGAGAATTGATACATGGCAAGCCGGCCGGTGTGGCCGAGCGGTTCTAGGCGCTTCAGTCTGGAACCGCGGGACTGTTACGGTCGCAGGTTCGAATCCTGCTTCGGGCATGGGTGTGTGTGATGTCCTTAGGTTAGTTAGGTTTAAGTAGTTCTAAGTTCTAGGGGAATGATGAAAAAGGTTCAAATGGCTCTGAACACTATGGGACTTAACATCTGAGGTCATCAGTCCCCTAGAACTTAGAACTACTTAAACCTAACTAACCTAAGGACATCACACACACCCATGCCCGAGGCAGGATTCGAACCTGCGACCGTAGCAGTCCGAACTACTTAAACCTAACTAACCTAAGGACATCACACACACCCATGCCCGAGGCAGGATTCGAACCTGCGACCGTAGCAGTCCCGCGGTTCCAGACTGAAGCGCCTAGAACTGGTCGGCTGGGACTGATGACCTCTGATGTTAAGTCCCATAGTGCTCAGAGCCATTTGATACATGGCAAACAGAATTGGTCTCAACTGATAAGGGAAGACGCGTCTACTCTTCTTTCCCCAGTAGACGAGAGCGGTTGAACTTGAAGTACATAAATTCAACAGGTGGCATGGTGCACCTCCTCGGGGGACCGTGGCCCGTATTCTGTGCATCTCCACAGGATTGGCCTGACACAGACTCACGCCTGCCTGTGGTCAGAATTGCACACCTGAACGTATAGTGTTCATCTGCGATGCCCTATGACACCAGGACATAGCTCATCGGGACACGGGACAATTAATAAGCAGACAAGATGACTGGAAACCTATAAAACACACCGCAAACGAAGTGTCGCGAGTACTGTATGCAGCATACAAACAGGAGACAGACCATACGCTAGAATAAGACAGCCTCCACATCGGACAGATCAGCAGTACATAGTAAACGACAGAGACACAAGCAAAGACACGGAATCGGATGCTATGTCGCACACAGGAAGTAAAGATGAGATAAACATACAAACATAGCAAAAGTAAGCGAAGGTTCTATAGCGTCCCCAGTGCCATATTACGAAAACACAATATTTATAAAGAAGACATTCATAATTTGTAAGAGATTTTTTTTTCATGTAGCCGTAAAATAATAATTTCTCTGTCCAGGTTTCAAATGCAAAGAAATAATTTATGACAAAATGATCTAAAGAGGTGACAAGATACACTCTTTTGTTAATTTTTTTAGTCGTCTTTATTACTTCTTCTCTTGTTTTTCTTTGTGTCGAGGGACATCTTGCGTGTGCTGACAAATGTAAGCATATTTGTATGAGTTAAGCATATAATATACTGATTTAATATTATTGTGCACTTTTAATTTGTAAGAGGTGATCCCGATTTCATGTCCGCCTTCCTTGAATTAACCTGCATTCAAGTAATTTACAGTTCAACAATTGCAGCGGCTGATGCAGCCAACGACGCCATTACTTGGCGATATTAACTTATGAAAAAATTAGCGGAAGCTGAAAACTCGCCCGCTATTAGCATAATATTAATTTTTCTCCACAGCCGCCCGACGTTGCAGAAAATACTTAGCTTTAAGATTCTTATTTTCAGTACCATAGCCGAGACCCAGAGCCAGGACTCTGACTACAATACAATGGTTAATGGAGGTAAGAAAAATACTCTCGCGCTTGTGTGGGCCGCAATTTTAATTAATAACTAAAGATTTCTTGCTTTAAAGTGAACTGACTAGCCGAGGAAATTAATATGCGAAGTTTATTACGTTGTTCAGCTTGTATGCTCATGTTTGTAAGATGCAGCGAGTCTAACATTCATTAACGTAACGAATAATTTGAAATTAATATTGTTAAAAAGGAGAACTTCAGGAACACATTTAATCGTAAAATCAAAATTTAAATGAAATATCATTTTTATTAAGGCCCACCACGTAAGTCGGCAACAATCAAAGAATAATAATCACAATAATAATATATATATTAAATTACGACGGCCGAAGTTACGCGAGAGTTCTACAAGACAGCCAGTCTGAAAATATAAGTCTCTATGTAGCTGTTTGTTACACCATTTCGTAGCATGCAATACTACCTGAAGATGTGACATTTCTTCTTCTTTTTCTCCATCAGGTGTAACTGGCTCGAAGTTATACCGAACCCTCGCACCTGATGCAATTGACTACGACATTTTAAATCGACTCCCAATCTCCACTGTTACCTTAAGCTCTGAAACACATTACAGCCTAAACAATCAGTACATTAAATTAAGCATTTTCACTGTCAAACCAACATATGTAACAGATCTAACCACACGCGCAGAAGGTATAAAGGGAAAAACTGTCACATCATATCTAAGTCAAATTTCGATCTCTTGTTTCTTCCATTAAATACACTTTTAATTTCAATTTAAAATATATTCACATACTATTATATATCTCATTTATTATCATTATCAAAATTAGCAACAAGTTTAAACAAAATTATATACATGCATTTGTACGTAAAAAATTATATATTATATATATTACTAGTAACCAAACCGAATTTGTATGATATAAGATGTAAAATCACATAATGTACGACCTCATATGTAATAACAGGCAGCAATTCTTTACTTGGGAAATAAATAAATAGTATTAACGATCCTCAACTCACAGTAGAGTCCAAGCACGTTTCCGGTAGTCCACCTGGGAATACAGGCGTGTACTGTTAGCAAACCAGCAGCAAATCTTGTTCGTGTTAGTGATTTTTCTACAATCGGCCACTCTAAGGTACTGAATCAAGATCCAAATATCAGTTTTGTGCTTACCGGAAATAAGTCTATTTGTTCTAGCTTAGTACATTTTCTTATGGTTCGTGATCATTAGTTGACTTCCTTTCCCAGCTCACACATTTTGGAGAGGTTATCACACAATTTATTTAACAACTGTGTTTATGAGAAAATAGCCATCTCATTAGTATACGTATGAGGACCAAAGGAAATCAGCGTTCGGAACCCTTGCACCGCAGTATCAACATGCACTCTTTTGAGAACGGTGGATATCAAAATTCTTCCCTATTGATATTGATGAATGTGAATCAGTCCCTAAACAGGACCACCACAGGCTAACCTCCTGTCCGATAGACTGAAGATGCAGGGTGTATTGTGTTTGCTGTGCTGTTCACTGGAAGTACAGCTGACGTCTACAATATGTCCATACTTGAGGTAATTAATAAAAAATGACATGGGTATTAATTACATCGGTACATGGGAGAAATGGATGAGAAACACAGATTACGATGAGGTAATGGTAAATGTGTAAGTAAGACTAACCAGTTATGAGATTGTTTAACGAGGAATTAACGGTTAAATTTCATATAGTGCTTAGCTTTTCTTGAAATATTGTGTTTGTATGTACGTTGTACAAGGGCTGCCCAGAAAGCCATGAACTGCATTGTTTTCTTCAACAGTTCTTTATTGAACGTAATGAAAATTACACATACGAAAGAATGGTGTTTTATCTACACACCCTATTTTGCCATGTAATCTCCATCCCGTTGTATGGCCTTCCTCCAGCGCGAAACAAGGACGTAAATGCCCTGTCGGTACCAATCTTGTCGTGGTGGCGGAGCCAGTACTTCACTGTGAGAATCACCTCCTCAGCGTCCTGAAACTGTCTGCCAACTGCCGAGTGTCATGCGTCTGTCCTCGCGAATGACAACATCAGCTCGATGCAACATGGCAGGTGCGACAGCCGTGGATGGTCTCTCCGACCGCTGCAAATCGTGGAGCTTCGCCGAACCGCCTTCTGATGACCTCACCCTGCGTTCCCAGCTACTAACTGTACTTATTACGGCCGGCCAGAGTGGCCGAGCGGTTCTAGGCACTACAGTCTGGCACCGCGCTTCCGCTACGGTCACAGGTTCGAATCCTGCCTCGGGCATGGATGTGTGTGATGTCCTTAGGTTAGTTAGGTTTAAGTAGTTCTAAGTTCTAGGGGACTGATGACCTCAGAAGTTAAGTCCCATAGTGCTCCGAGCCATTTTTTTTGTACTTATTACGACAGCAGATGCTCCGTAGGCTTTGCACAAGCGTTTGTGAATATTCTCCACAGTTTTTTTTCTCCGCACGTTGCTTGTAACGTACATTTTCTATTCAAGATGGCCACCGAGTGAGATCACAGGTATTTTCTTCGTCCGCTAAAAGAACTTATTTAAGAGGTAATTGTATCAAATTTAAATGTTCTTTGTTTCCTATACTTGCTATAGAGTCCGTTCTTGTCACACAACTGAGTATTAGCGTCCCAGCCGAGCATGTTCTTGAAGAACTTCGTGTTATGTGAAGTCCTGACAATCGTGACATAACCCGAAATTCTGAGTGACATAAACACTAAAAATTCTATTCAAGTTTACTTGCTAGTGAAAAATTCGTTAAAAATAGCTACTAGTTTCATCAGTGTCTAATGTCGCAATAAAAGTGTAAATAAACGTTTCTAAATCGTATTCAACCAACACATTTCATATTGTTTACTAGTTAGATAGACGCGATCTAGGCCTAAATGAATCCGAGCTATAAACGTTTAAAAGCCTGACCAAACACGCTTGATAACGTAAATTCTCTAAAAGCAGAGTAGTTACTTATTCATTCTTCTGTCATTGTAACTCTAAATCAGGAAAAAAAACAACAACCGCACATAGGACCTTTGTGTCGTTTTTTGTTTACATATAGCCAATCTTCCGTCCTTCACAAATTTAAAACATTCTTTAAACTTAATAATTCTTTCGTAACTGACATTGAGTGAGAAATGTGGGAGCTGTTATATGGTAGTGAGTAGGGGGATTTGTTGCCAATCTTGTAGGAAATATTTTCATTCGGGAGGATGCAGTGGGGAATATGTTAGGTGAACAGAAGAAGCTGTCTCCTGGAACTGCAGACTATGCATTATGAACATTTTGACTGGGGAACAGGAAAGGAAAATCCGTGACCTTCGGGCTCAATTGGAGGAAGCAAGGAAGGAACTGATAAGGATCAAGGAAGATAGGGGGGAGGAGGGTGGTTGGGAACTGGCAGCTGGTAGGAGGATAGGAAGAAAGAGAACGTGATCTGACAGTTTAATCAACACCAAAAACAGGTATCTACCACTGCCAGAGTTAAGTGGAGAAAAACCTCAGGTAGAACGAGGAGCAGGAAATGTGCAGCACACTTCAACCGATGCCAAGAAGCCTAGGATTGTACAAAGTGTTAGGAAGAAGAAAGTGTTGCTGCTAGGTAGTAGCCATGGGCGAGGTGTAGGCTCTCAGTTACAGGAAAGTTTAGGGGCAGCATACCAGGCCACCAGTATCTTCAAGCCAAGTGCATGGCTAAGTCATGTGATAGAGGACTTAGGGTATTTATGTAAGGAGTTAACAAAAGAGGACCATGTAGTGATAGTGGGTGGGTTGGGAAACAGTTTGGACAGGGATGGGGCATATGACTTAGGTGGTGACCTGGACAAGATAGCTTTCTTGACTCATAGCAGCAACATATACTTCGTTGAGCTGTTCTGGCGTCATGATCGACCACATCTTGATGGAGCTATAAGGCGAATCACTGTGGGGTTAGGGATAGCCCTGAGGACAGCCACTTTTCTCATGTTTCTCTGGCGCCCATCAGGACTATCAAAAGATGGGGTTTCACTAGGCATGGCCAACACCTGAACAGGACTGGGGAGGGAAGATTGGTACAGCCGATTCATGAAAGTATAGGGTGTGGATCTCGGGCCAAATACCTGTTGTCATGTTTTTTTAGGATAAATCCAGACAACAGGTTCCCCTGCCTAAAGAGTATCTTCAGCAATCTAAAAAATACAGAAGTAATAATACACAAGACAGATTTTAACATTCCAAATACCACACATACCAGATGTCACAAAGAAAAACAAAATCATTGGAAAGAGTAACATGGGGCATTTCACAGACTTAACAATCCTCCATCAAAATATGCAATCAATAAAAAATAAAATACAACTATCAGAAGCTGAGCTCGAATCTTTGGATTGCACAGTAGTTTGTGTTACTGAGCTCTGGTGTAGAGACACAGAACTCCAACATGTAATACTATCGCTACATGAAAGAGCGAACTCTTATTGCAGAACTGCATCAAGGGGTGGAGGATCATGCCTTTAAATTAGAAAAGGAACACAGTTAAAATCAAGACATGACCTCAGTACAGTAAGTGAAAACAAAAACTTTGAAATATCATCTATTGAGTTAATAGGGCTTGATATCACCAAGAAATTAGTCATTTTGTGTGTATTGTGTATAGATCTCCCACTGGTAGTGTGGACACTTTTTTCAATAAATTAACAGATGTACTAGATAAAGTCTCAAATACAAAGGTCAACATAATTCTGTGTGGGGACATTAACATCAACACTGATATTACAAATGAATCCAGCAGCACCCTCATAAGTATCCATGGTCAATGTGCAACAAGGGTTACTATAATGACTGCATCAGTAATTGACCATGTGGCCACAAATATGGACAGGGAAAAATGTGATGTAGCTGTAAAATCTGGGACTATCTGACCACCTCTGTCTAATAGCAATAGTAAAATCAGGCATCAAATCATTCCCTAAACTACCAGCCTCCAAACGACATATATTAGAAATCAAAATAAAAGATTTTTCAAAAAAACTAGCAAAACAAAGCTGGGATGAATATGAATGTGAATATGAAAGTGAATATGAAATTCTCTAAATTCTACACATTATTTAAACTGAAATTTGAAAAGGCATTTCCAAAAGTATGCATGTTCATATCAACATCTCACAAAGACAGATGGATAACAGCAGGTATTAAGAAGGCCTCCCAAACACTTAAATACCTCAGTTCCATGAAAAAGAAATGATACAGAATTCTTAATTTTCTATCATAGATACAAAACGATTTATAGGAAGGTGCTGACTGATGCAAAAAAAGTCATTTAATGACCAAATAATATACAATGCTCAGAATAAAAGCAGAGCAGTCTGTGATGTTATAAAAAAGGAAATGGAGAGAGGTAAACAAATGCAGAATAACATACTTAGGAAACTATGCAAATGTGCATTTTTGAAGTATTGCAGAGAAGTTACAACAAAAATTGCCCAAAACATGTGTAACACCTGTAAATAATGTTGCACTGAAATACAATGATGTTACTTCCAACCAAAGAGAATGAAGTCAAGAAAACTATTCAAAGGCTTCGATGAAGTACCAATTTTGTGTACTGAAACAATGCATAGAGATTATACAAGGCCCCTTAACAAATATAATAAATGGATCCTTCACATCAGGGACATTTCCAGAGCAGTAAAAACAGGAGAGTTGTACTTTTGCTTAAGAAAGGTAATGCAGAAAACACAGAAATTTACTGGCTCATTTCCCTACTGTTACCATTCACCAGAATAATAGAAGCGATTATGAAAGACAGATTAGTGAATTACCTGAGTAATACGCTCTTTAAGCGAATCACAGTTTGTTTCAAAAGTGGCAAAAATACCATGTGAGCCATAGTAGACTTCACAAAAGTTGTACTTGATGCTCTTGACAAAGATGATTGTGTCACAGGCATATTTTTGGATCTTTCTAAGACCTTTGATACAGTTGACCACAAGATTCTATTAAATAAGTTAAAAGCATTAGGAATAAGAGGGGTAGCTAATGACTGTTTTCGGTCATACCTAGCAGATAGGGTACAAAGAGCAGAGATAACACATTCTTCAAATAGATCTAAACATTTAGTAAAACAGTTATCAGAACCAAAATACAGTAATATAGGGGTTCCACAAGGTAGCATTTTAGGACCAATACTATTCTTGATATACATCAATGACTTTCCCAGTAATGTTACTCATGGTGAAAAAATTCTCTTCGATGATGACAGCAATATTATAGTCACTGAGAAAACAAGAGAAATCCTTGCAGAGAAAGCAAATGAAACTCTCGAGGAAGTTTACAATTTGTCAATAAGCAATAAAGTGACATTGAATATAAGAAAACTAACGCCATGAATATCAGTTTGAAGAGGGAAAATGACAATGGTAAAGTAAATATAGATGGCACCTCTATAGACTGTCTAACAAATGCAGAATTTTTGGGAATTAATATTGATTCTTGGTTAAAGTGGTGTGAACACACAAAGGTACTTACAAACAGAATGTCATCAGCATGTTATGCCCTTAGAATCCTATCATCATTGTGTAACATACAGTGTCTTTTAGTTGCATACTGTTTATATGTACACTCAATTCTTAACTATGGCTTTTTTGGGGGGGGGGGGAGGGGGGGAACAAATGCACAAAATATGAACAGAATTTTCAAACTCCAGAAAAAGAGCTATAAGAATAATAACCAAAAATAGTAGTCGAGCTCATTGTAAAGATCTGTTCAGAACACTGGGGATTTTAAGTGCTCCATGTGAATACACTTACCAGTCAGTTGTACACATCAAAAGTAACATTGGTAATTACTGCACAAACAGTTCTGTCTGTAGCCATGGAACGAGAGCTAGACTCAACTTACATTTACAAAGAAAAAATAAACATTAAACTCAAAACAACATTTTTCATCAAGGAATAAAACTGTACAATAAATTACCGAAAGAGATTAAAGAAACTGCAAAAATACACTTATAATAAGGCAGCTAAAAGTACCTGTTATGCAATACATTTTATACAGTGAATGACTACTTAGGTAAAACAGTGTAGGGGTTTGGTAAAAAAAAGTTATACAAGTAAATAAAAATAATGATTATAATACACCCAACATTCAACATAACACCTTCACACTATGCTTTTTCCCTTCCCTTTTACTCTTCTAGAAAAACGTACCCTCCAAGCTATGCATAGCACAATACTAACACCTCTTCCTCTTTCTGAGCTCAACATCTCGCTCATTTGAGGGATGCTGACTCAGTTTTTCAGTATAGCAAATGGGAAGTTGCGGTACAGAAAATGGTCCAGCTATCACCAGTGTGTGAGTGTTTGTGTGTGTAGTGAATGAAGTTTAATGAAGCCATGTGTGTATAGCGTGGGCAGTGACTGACAGTGAGATATGAGTAAACAGTGTGGCACTACATTATTTAATAAGTTATTTGTAAAAGAAGTATTGTATACAATGAGTAAATCTAATGATTGTCTCTAACTAGGAGTCTGTAAATGTATGTGTATGCTATTTAGCTTACTTTAAATTGGTCTAAACTTGTAAACAATTTGACATGTCCTATATCCTTGTAAAAAGAGATCTACGGATGATTAAATCTAGTACTACTAGTCCTACTACTACTACGTCACCTACAGACGCCATTTTGAAACTGTCCTACAGCTATGCTATCTGTCGCAAGTGGCGGAAACTTGGAGCGCTCACTCAGGAGACGTCAAGTGATACATACATAACGTCTCGCATACGTAGCATTGTTTTCGGCTGAGAAAAAAAATGCGGTGCATCACTTTCTGTGCAACTCTTGTATGTTCAGGAGACTATTTTCAGCAACGAATATCAGCCGAGGCATTGAAAAGAATTAAGCAAACTTTTTCAGAATGAATAGTACGTTCCATCAGTAAAAAGATTTCCCTGCAAATATTGGAAGAAGAATAGGTAGCTTGGCGCCACAATTATGATAATAGCACTTGTAATTATGGTAGCATAGTGCATGGAAAGGTAATTGCGAAATGTCTGCAAGGTATCATCGGATATAGCACAATGAGAACTAACAAACACATCCATCCATTTCCAGAGCTAGAAGAGACTGTTAATAATAAGTAATTCTTGTAATCGATATATTGTGTACCACCGTGCTTGTGGTTTACTAGTCACATTGGGCTGTGACATTATGGTCATCAAGCTATTTTTTGGTGTTCTCTAATAAAGACTCGACGCTACCAGTTACTAGACTAGTATTGTGAAGTTAGATGCCCGTAAACAAAGCCGGCCGCGGTGGTCTAGCGGTTCTGGCGCTGCAGTCCGGAACCGCGGGACTGCTACGGTCGCAGGTTCGAATCCTGCCTCGGGCATGGGTGTGTGTGATGTCCTTAGGTTAGTTAGGTTTAAGTAGTTCTAAGTTCTAGGGGACTTATGACCTAAGATGTTGAGTCCCATAGTGCTCAGAACCATTTGAACCATTTTTCGTAAACAAAGATTCGTTCGGTTATTACCTTATGCCAGGGGCGTTCAATCAGTTGTGCAACAATTTTTTTTCTCAGCCAGTTTTGACTGAAAAAATGCGGAATTTGTTGTGGGACATCATGGAACATTTCCGCTTCAGCCCCTTTAGTTCCATGACGTTGCGACAGGGGACGGCGCTATACGTAGCCTTGTGAGATTGTGAAACTCTTGCGTACATTTGTTGCAACTTATGTGACACACTACACTACTGGCCATTAAAATTGCTACACCAAGAAGAAATGCAGATGATAAACGGGTATTCATTGGACAAATGTATTATACTAGAACTGACATGTGATTACATTTTCACGCAATTTGGGTGCACAGATCCAGAGAAATCAGTACCCAGAACAACCACCTCTGGCCGAAATAACGGCCTTGATACGCCTGAGCATTGAGCCGAACATTTTCTGTATTCAGAAACATGCGGTAGTGCATTATCCTGCTGAAATGTAGGGTTTCGCAGCGATCGAATGAAGGGTAGAGCCACGGGTCGTAACACATCTGAAATGTAACCTACTCTGTTCAAAGTGCCGTCAATGTGAACAAGAGGTGACCCAGACGTGTAACCAATGGCGCCCCATACCTTCACGCCTGGTGATACGCCAGCATGGCGATGACGAATACACGCTTCCAATGAGCGTTCACCGCGATGTCGCCAAACACGGATGCGACCATCATGATGCTGTAGACAGGACCTGGATTCATCTGAAAAAATGACGTTTTGCCATTTGAGCACCCAGCAACACCATTGCAGGCGCTCCTGTCTGTGATGCTGCGTCAAAGGTAACCGCAGCCATTGTCTCCGAGCTGATAGTCCATGCTTCTGCAAACGTTGTCGAACTGTTCGTGCAGATGGTTGTTGTCTTGCAAACGTCCCCATCTGTTGCCTCAGGGATCGAGACGTGGCTGCACGATCCGTTACAGCCATGCGGATAAGATGCCTGTCATATCGACTGCTAGTGATACGTGGCCGCTGGCATCCAGCACGGCGTTCCGTATTACGCTCCTGAACCCACCGATTCCATATTCTGCTATCAGTCATTGTATCTCGACCAACGCAAGCAGCAATGTCGCGATACGATAAAACGCATTCGCGATAGGCTACAATCCGACCTGTATCAAAGTGGTGGTACGCATTTCTCCTCCTTAAACGAGGCATCACAACAACGTTTCACCAGGCAACGCCGGTCAACTGCTGTTTGTGTATGAGAAATCGGTTGGAAACTTTCCTCATGTCAGCACGTTGTAGGTGTCGCCACCGGCGCTAACCTTGTGTGAATGCTCTGAAAGGCTAATAATTTGCATATCACAGCATCTTCTTCCTGTCGGTTAAATTTCGCGTCTGTAGCACGTCATCTTCGTGGTGTAGCAATTTTAATGGCCAGTAGTGCATAATGTTTTCAGCATTTCCTTAGGTGAGATCACATTCACATTTATTCGGACCCGTAAATGGGGCAAGGAAGCGTATCTCACTCAGTTCACAGGCGTACAAATTATGTGCGTCGGTAAGAGATTCCTATCATGTGACACACGTACTATCACTAATGCCGTGTATGACACAACAGGCGTGTTTTCCGGTGGAGGCTTCGGTTGATTTGTCGCCATCAAATATTTGCCGTTCCCATCCGGGAACCACTTCCTTTCGCCTGCTAATAGAGTAGTTGTGCAGAATCAACTGTCGTTATAGGTCCAATCCTTACATCTCTCTATTGTAAATGGACGTTACACCACGACATAGACACAAATTTTGCAAGATTCTACTCCAGGCGGGTGTAAAATGAATGTGCAGCGGAGAATAATAAACGCTAAAATGACGATTTGGTCCTGTCTGGCTACCCCCTGAAGCAGATCTTAGGCTCTCTTAATTCTATAAATTACAATCTAAACATAAGTGAATGATGAAGGCAACTAATCCTACTAAATGATAAACGTTGTTCCTGCTTATATATTTATTTTAGATTAAAAAAAACCCTTTATTTTACGAAGTTTACATTTCCTAAGTAAAATTACTCATCAATTGCCCAACTCTGCCACTTATTATGACTGCGCGGTCTAATATCAATAACACGAAATGACTAACATCATCTACGTTCCAATCACTAGAAGACACTACTTTCAAAGATGATCTACGGTGGTGTGGAACCTCAGTGGAAAGAAGCTAACGTGATCACAACTGTTTCGCTTTTATAGGCATAATAAGCCGAAGCAATTTGCGATATCACCGTATGTAATGCATCCGGTGCGTCGAAGTGATGGTTCTCGTACTCGTCTGCGACGGTGGAAGAACTTGCGACCGAACCGCCGAATCTTTCCATGAGTAAATGGGGTATGTTCTCAACTGACTCGGTTGTTTTAACCCCCTCCCCTGACGGAATGACCCGCTTCCTAATTCCATATGTACACTCCTGGAAATTGAAATAAGAACACCGTGAATTCATTGTCCCAGGAAGGGGAAACTTTATTGACACATTCCTGGGGTCAGATACATCACATGATCACACTGACAGAACCACAGGCACATAGACACAGGCAACAGAGCATGCACAATGTCGGCACTAGTACAGTGTATATCCACCTTTCGCAGCAATGCAGGCTGCTATTCTCCCATGGAGACGATCGTAGAGATGCTGGATGTAGTCCTGTGGAATGGCTTGCCATGCCATTTCCACCTGGCGCCTCAGTTGGACCAGCGTTCGTGCTGGACGTGCAGACCGCGTGAGACGACGCTTCATCCAGTCCCAAACATGCTCAATGGGGGACAGATCCGGAGATCTTGCTGGCCAGGGTAGTTGACTTACGCCTTCTAGAGCACGTTGGGTGGCACGGGATACATGCGGACGTGCATTGTCCTGTTGGAACAGCAAGTTCCCTTGCCGGTCTAGGAATGGTAGAACGATGGGTTCGATGACGGTTTGCATGTACCGTGCACTATTCAGTGTCCCCTCGACGATCACCAGTGGTGTACCGCCAGTGTAGGAGATCGCTCCCCACACCATGATGCCGGGTGTTGGCCCTGTGTGCCTCGGTCGTATGCAGTCCTGATTGTGGCGCTCACCTGCACGGCGCCAAACACGCATACGACCATCATTGGCACCAAGGCAGAAGCGTCTCTCATCGCTGAAGACGACACGTCTCCATTCGTCCCTCCATTCACGCCTGTCGCGACACCACTGGAGGCGGGCTGCACGATGTTGGGGCGTGAGCGGAAGACGGCCTAACGGTGTGCGGGACCGTAGCCCAGCTTCATGGAGACGGTTGCGAATGGTCCTCGCCGATACCCCAGGAGCAACAGTGTCCCTAATTTGCTGGGAAGTGGCGGTGCGGTCCCCTACGGCACTGCGTAGGATCCTACGGTCTTGGCGTGCATCCGTGCGTCGCTGCGGTCCGGTCCCAGGTCGACGGGCACGTGCACCTTCCGCCGACCACTGGCGACAACATCGATGTACTGTGGAGACCTCACGCCCCACGTGTTGAGCAATTCGGCGGTACGTCCACCCGGCCTCCCGCATGCCCACTATACGCCCTCGCTCAAAGTCCGTCAACTGCACATACGGTTCACGTCCATGCTGTCGCGGCGTGCTACCAGTGTTAAAGACTGCGATGGAGCTCCGTATGCCACGGCAAACTGGCTGACACTGACGGCGGCGGTGCACAAATGCTGCGCAGCTAGCGCCATTCGGCGGCCAACACTGCGGTTCCTGGTGTGTCCGCTGTGCCGTGCGTGTGATCATTGCTTGTACAGCCCTCTCGCAGTGTCCGGAGCAAGTATGGTGGGTCTGACACACCGGTGTCAATGTGTTCTTTTTTCCATTTCCAGGAGTGTATAAAACCAATACGGACTTGTAGCTGTCACGCCTTTGCGCTTACTGCTACGTATTTTAACTGTAAATAGCTCAGTCCTAATGGTAGGAAGTAGTAGTGAATTCACGTTGTTAATATTTGAATACAGCACAGCTGCCACAAGCTCAGCTCACTTTTACTCCACTCCTACCCTCGCCATTGCACCACATTAACTAGGTGCTACGTGGACCATGCTAAATTCACTTGCGTATACATTTTTGACCGTTACTCGCCAGTATTTACCTAATGATTAGTACACTCCTAACCGGACTATTTCCCTAAGAGCTGTGATGATTGAACGGGTTCGATCCACGGCCTACAGTGCCCTACAGTTCACACGGTAACACTGCCTACCTGACCCACTTAACTTGGTAGTGAGCTTATGTATCCAATCACCACTGCTAGCAGCAGTGGATAATCCTATCAGCACGACGAGAGCAGCAGACTTACCGTCGAATCCTCCTGAAAATACTTATAACTACGGTCGCCAGCTCTGAAGGAGCAAAAGAATAAATCAATTTTTGGCTCGTTTCAAAGTGAAATGGCTTGGGTTGAATTTAAACTTATTTCTGAATATTACTATTTCTGATCATTCTAGATGATTCTACAAAGCAAATACTTTCTCAATTTCTGTGAATTGGCTTGGTAATTACTACCAAGACAGTTTGTGCAACTTGGGTTAACAAAATTCTATCCTTCAACTTATTTAATGATTTTGGATATTACTCTTTGGACAATTGATACAGAATTAGTTAAGTGACTTTACTTGAAAGGTTACTCAGAAAAATTTAAGTAACTATAAATAGGCGACTCATTCTGGTGTGACCATTGCTCTTTTCAACATTCTTATACGCTAAAGTATTCTACAACCAAAAGAATTGTAAATGAAAGAGGCGATTGTGGCCTCAGTCTGATTCCACTATACTATGTTTGAGGTTACTAGACTTTACAATGAACAACATGCGTCGTAATTTTACTCATTACTATATTCTGTCCTCTGCACTTGCATAAAAGAAAACTGGTATCCTCCTTTTACATGTAAACAAAGTTCGACTTAACAATTGCAAGCAGTCTTGCCTTGGGTAGACGTGTCGGTGCTGGTGGTGAGATGCATGTGGCTAACGCATCTCTTCATGCCTCATGCCCTTAATGGCGGCTGGAACTACGAGCTGTAGCACTCGTATAAGCTACTGCACGTCCGCCATAAAATCTGGGCGCAGGAACTCTTACAATCAGCCCCAGTGGCATAGAGGCGGCTTCAACAACCATTCGTCGCGTTTCACTCCAAAAACGGCGACGATATTCGCCTCTTCTCTGTTGCACAATCACTTTTGCGTGAGCACAGTTACGCACGTCCGATCACGTCAACACTCCCCAGGCCATTCCATTGTTCAGTCCCTGTGTCTCCAGCTACCCCTAGCTACACTCGTATCACCAAGAGTGGGGGCGTTCCCCTACCACCTTTTTACCGAAATCATTTAGTATTTAAGAATATTTATATTTATTACCCTGGAGTTCATACCAGTCATAATGATTTACTACTAGCGCTTTATAACATTAAATTATACAGTAATAACTTATAATTACCAAGAAAAAGAATACATTTGACTCCGAGAGCTTAGTGCATTGTCTGACAGGTAGCGCTAATTCCCAGTTTCGCCAATAGATGGCATTAGGGTGCACTCCCTGGCAGTCTCACACAAGCGCGCCCGTTTCCGACGCGCGGGTTCCAAATTACTGTCAGCCCACCATCATTTCAGTTCCGTTACACATGCCCCACTTCTTATTGAAGTATCTTACAGTGATAATTCAATAAGAAGTCTCTCCTATAATGAATCTGAAATGTTCGTTAAGCTTTTTACCAAGGGTTTTCCCTTTCTTACTGATACACCTCGATACTTATATTACATATTTAAAATTAAACACCAATTCTTTCTCTCTTTCCTGCTAAACATTACATAAATGATTTACAGATATTCTTTCCAATTTTCTTACTTCTAAACACAGTACACTTTAAACATCTTTTTTACAAAGTTTTAAATACACTTCTTTTATCTCAGGCAAGTAAAACACACGTTATGCGCCTATTACTTTGTAGCCCGTCCTTTTCACTTTACCTCCTCACTTTTCTACCTCTTCCACAACACTTATTTACACATCTATTAAGGCTTTCTTAGAAGCTCAGTCTTTCCCAGTCTGTTTAGTCTCTACTTAAACTAGAAGTTTCATTAGAATACTGCAATATATTTTCGTGACATTTACCTTTCACATAGAACAAAAGAAACAAAACTATTTACATATTGGTTTACTTTAATATTTATTTATATATTTATTTTCAATCTGGTAGAATTCGTGGTTCATACCTTTTGAGATCCACTATGTTTCTTACTCCCAGGCGTTTGCCTGTTAATGGGTACTCTAAATGATAAGCATTCACATTGGGTATGGACACTATTTTAAATGGTCCATTATATATATATTTAAATTTGCTGATCTCGTTATTAATTTCACTTGACTTTTCATGTGTTTTTACAAGAACGAGATCACCTATTTTGAATTTAGGATTCCTTACTTTTTCGCCGTGACGACGAACTCTCGCATCTGCTTGTTTTCTCATCTTGTCTTTTACTAAGTTCTTTTTACTATCATAATCTAATTCAACTCTATCTGGAAATTCTAGTAGGTCTTCTACTAGACTTTTACTTCTTGTCTTTTTCAGGATTTCTTCTGGAGTAAATCCAGTGCTCTCGTTGTTAATGAATTCATGATTTCTTCGAATTCACTCACATACATGCCCCACTTCTTGTGGTTACCATGGCAGTACGTCCTAAATAACCGACCTATCTCACGCATATATCTTTCTGCCGGATTGCTTGATGGGTGATAAGCTGAGATATGTACCACTTCTACCTGTTTCTCAGTTATCCCATCCTTCCACATTTTTGAGCAAAACTGAACACCATTATCTGATAGTATTCTCTTTGGCTTCCCTACTTTCACAAAATAATCACACACCATTTTATCATACACAGCTCTGGCAGTAGCTTTTCTCAAGGGATATAGCTTTATATACTTTGAGAAAAGTTCAACTGCTACAAATATGTACACAAAACCCCCCATGGTTTTCGGTAATGGTCCAAAGATATCTACTGCTACTATTTCTAATACTTCATCAGGTTTTATTGATTGCATGGGCCCTTGATTAGTTGCATTTGTTACTTTCGCCTTTTGGCATAGATCACAAGATCTTATCCTCTGTGCTACCCTTCGTGCCATGTTGTTAAAGGTAATGCATTCATCTAACTTATCGGTACACTTCCGTGCACCACAATGGCCATATGCCAAGTGAACATAATCTATCAGCACTTCAGTGTGTTGTTCCGGCCAACATACTCTCCACTTCCCTGGATTATTTAACCTTTGAAGATACAGTACACCTTTATGTATTTTATATGAAGCCCTTATGTTAGTTGCGTCCGGATTGTCAAACTTGACCTTTACCGACTTGAGTGCATCATCATCACTTTATATCTTCGCATATTCCGACATGTTTCCCTAATTTTTTCTCTTCCTTCCGCTTTTTTGAAGTAATTCACCTCAAAAACATCTTCCCTATTCTTTACACTTTCTAGTGTCTCACATCCTTCCGGTAATCTCGACAAAGCATCCGGTACTGCATGTTCTTTCCCTTTAACATACTTGATCTCTATATCAAATTGTTGTAAAAACAGCGCCCATCTGGTCAACCTGTTATGTAACAATCTGCAGTCCTTCAAAAATATTAACGCTTTGTGGTCTGTATGGACCACAGTCTTATGTCCCCATAAGAAAAGTTGAAATTTCCTAAAACCCCATACTATAGCTAAAGCCTCCTTCTCTGAAACTGTATAGTTTCTTTCATACTTAGACATGGTTCTACTCGCAAATGCTATTTGTCTATGCGTTTTTTCCCCATCTATCATTACCTCCTGAAATATGGATACTCCCAATCCATAATCTGAACTATCTGTTGCCATGTGGAATGGTTCACACAGGTCAGGGTGCCATAACTTTATGTTTTTAGCCAAATTGTCTTTTAGCCGGTTGAATGCTGTTTCACATTCCTCAGTCCATATATACACTCTGTTCTTCTTAAGTAGGTTGTTCAGATGTGGGCTATTGAACACCTGATCATCCACATACTTACGATAAAAGGAACAAAGTCCTATAAACGACTTTAGTTGTTTTTTATTCTTGGGAGCCGGACAATTTCTTATTGTTTTGACTTTATTGGGATCCTTTTCAATTCACTCTGGTGTTACTATGTGACCCATCTGGTCAACCTGTTATGTAACAATCTGCAGTCACATGATACCTAGTTGTGTTTGCAGATCATGGCAAAGTATGTGGGTGGGTTCTTGTAAGGTGCGAAAGTATGGCCACCTTACAATTTGAATACAGCTAACAGCGGCAAAATAATACTAATTAAAACAAATTGGCTCGAGGGAGGTTTGGACACGGGTTGCCCGCCTGGCATTCCAACACTCTGACCACTCAAATGCAATGCTGCAGCCATTTATCTACCCTCAATATTGCACTTGTTAAGCTTGGACCTTTCACTGTTTCTATTTTGCTTTCTTTCTTTCACCTTCTTCCTGTTTTCTTGCTTGATCTTGTCCAGTTTTTGGCAAGCTGTCCACCGGGCCCTCTTACCACTAAATCTGCATGAGGTCCGATGGGGAGCGTCTCTTGTAAGAGTAAAATGTAAGTGCTGCGTAACATTAAAAGGAAATACTACATGCTTAAAACCATAGTTTTCAAAAATATAAATTGGCACCCCCCCTCTCGTTGCTTATCCGATCTTGCGTGTGACAAACAACTTACAGAGAAATTGGGAGTGGAACTGTACGCAAATGGATAACGCTAGGTTTAAATGTGGCACTGTCACCCCTAATTAATCTGCGGTGGTAGTGTTGACGATAAATCACACCTATTTTTACTTCCAAAAATGAACGATCACGAACACTTAGGGCAGGGGCGGACAAACGTTGCACGCGGCTCACGAGCGCACAGCGCTGCACGTGTGCTGCTCGCATGCAATCGTCGACCGGGGCTGTGGCGACAGCCGGCAGGTTGCGGCACTGTAGTGCCAGGCTAAGCTGCGGACGTTGATGCGTAGAGACCACTACGTAGTGAACGTTGTATTGCAAAAACCGGAAAATGCAGATTGAAACAAGGAAACTGAGAAGTGGAGATTTGCTATCTTTTAAAAAGTAATGGGAGAATTATTTCTTCTTTGTGCAAAAACGTGAAAATTCGAAATGTTTAATATGTGGCAGTATTCTCGCTGGTTAGCGGAAGTTTAGTATTGAAGGCCATTATAACAAATTTCACAAGTACGAGTACAATTTATTGTCGGATTCTGAGCGGATGGGGAAATTGACTGAACTTAAGAAGAGCGATCTGACGATACTAGATGAACCTGTCGTAGTTGCTGTGGTCACGAGAGATCTGCGACTTCCTTTCGTCATGTCTCTCATCTAACTGATTTAACATTTTATGGAGCACTGTTTTCAATTTTTAAGGACGACGACAATAATAGCCCAGCTGTAGGTGCGAGTTGTAAGATTGCACATAATATAGCGACAGCTGGAAAACCATTTGCTGAATTAGTAAATGTCGGTTAAGAGGAAACATCAGTGATGAAAATCTAAGTAACTGTTTGCGTTTGTGTGTATGTAGAAATTTTATTCCACTCCACCTGTGATAATTAAATAAAACGTATCGTACGTAATAGGTACTCTTTCAAACCACGATATCTTTCAAGCACTCCTACTAATCTTATTCCTTCATTCAATAAAGCAAGCTATGAAACAAAACGCATTGCAGAGGAAGGAGCGGACAGAAGGTATGATGGGGAGGGGATATAAGCGGGTGGTCAGCTTGCCCCTGTGTGCACGCAGAACACCTGTTAACTGCACGCGTGCAAGTGCACCATACACGTGCAGGATTCCTGCCCGCCCCTGTAGGGTGTACAATGACATCAAACACATACACAAAAATAAAATAAAGCAAAAGGCTGAATTCAGGATCAGTCACTGAAAGCAAAGGCTCTTCTGAATCACAATAATTTTATTATAACCTTCAGATCAATGCTGAATAAAACAAAATCAACAATTTACAAATTATCGTCCGTACTGGCATTGGCAGTGAACTGTGTTGAAATCGGTCCAAAACGTGATCTCTTATGACTTGGCTGATTGACTGATATCGACACAAAACGTAAAATACGAAGAACCACTACACCCCAGTATCGTGAAACCTCTGTGGAAACAGCAATTGCACGTGATCCAACTACTTAACGTTACTCCTAACACAGGCCGAAGCGGGAGCGATCTCAGCGTAATATTCCTGTTGTAGCGGCGGTCTCCGACGGCGACGGCGCGGCCGTGATGTCAGCGTGTGGCGTCTCGGAAAGTACAATCCTACAGTATTCGAACAACAGATTGCTGTCCGTAAACTTCTCTAATTGCGACAATGTTTCCGTCAGCAATGAACTGGCGCGGCTAACGTCCTCTCAGAACGAAAGACCAAGAGGGGGGACGACTTGGCTAACGTCCTCTCAGTACGAGAGCCCAGAACGGAAGACCTCTACAGAGAGTCGAGCAAGATCGCTCTTCACCTCTGTTTTCCCAGCTGAACTTTTACCGAGCGAATCACATCACTAGAAGCTCTCAAAATGCTCAGTTTCCCAGTGCCGACCAATATACGGCCTGGGAATAGAACTCTTTTCCACAATTCTTCCCTTTCTACAAAATTTCACAAGTAAACTCCACCCACGCTGGCTGGGAAGAACCACGGCTGTGGGCAATAACACGTTTACTGGAAGTTTTCTCGCAAGGGACGATTCGAGATTTCCGGCCGGTGTGGCTGTGCGGTTCTAGGCGCTACAGTTTGGAGCCGCGAGACCACTACGGTCGCAGGTTCGAATCCTGCCTCGGGCATGGATTCTAACCTTAGGTTAGTTAGGTTTAAGTAGTTCTAAGTTCTAGGGGACTGATGACCACAGATGTTAAGTCCCATAGTGCTTAGAGCCATTTGAACCATTTGAGTCGAGATTTTCCCGGCAAGATTCCCCGTCGTAGCGAACTCAGATTCTTGCATTGAAAGTCTGTTATTCAGAATTCCTGGCCTGCCCCACTTGAGTTACTCGATGGCGTGAAATTAGCGGGACATAGGCGAGAGCACGCACAGGAGAGCCCGTCCAGCTATCCACTGCTCTGTTTTGGTAAACACTTGAACACCTGCAGCCGCGCGTCCCTCAGAGGCTGGCGGCCGCTGTGGCCTCTCTAAACGGATTACAAAACTTCCCCAGTTCACCATTCATGCCGTCAGGCTGTGGCCTTCGGCGGCTAGCCGGGGATTTAGCCTAGCTCTGTCTCGCATATAGCCTCTCCGCAAAATCTTTTAATTACAAAATCGCAGAATTCTCGCTGTATTACCTAGCCAGCGTGCCGATGCGTCTCCACATAGATTTCCTACACCGTAATTTAGAGTATTATTCCAACAAACAACAACTATTTACCTACAAAGCGATTGCGCCGCTGTCAGTCGTTAAATGGAATAACGTAAGGTGCAAAACCGTTGCCACCTTACGGAATAAATAACAGAATTCGTCATTAGTTGCTAGCTTTGGTATGGTCTCCCTTATTATGGAGTGAATGTATGAGGACACATTTCCAGTCAGTGGGTAGTCTTCCTATTTTTTCAGATATAACAAAATACACGATAAGCAGGTAAAGTAATCACGTAGCATGAAACGAACAGAGTGAAATGCCGCCCTCGCTGACGACATCTATTATTGAAAATCGCGCAACTGGAAGTAAGAGCCTGAGTGGGAAGCATCGATAGTAGCGCTGTGCAGGAGAGGAAGTTGGTGGGGGTACAGCATGCGTGTGCTGTACCTGTCGGCTGGAGTTGGGGAGCAGCTGGTGTGTTGTACCATGCTGGGGGCTGGCAGTGGTGGTGGTGGTGGTGGCTGGCGTTGGGGTCCGGACAGAAGACGGACGAGCAGCGGGCAGTGGGCAGCGCGCAGCATGGCGCGCCCCTGCGTGCTGCGGCTGCGGTCGCTGTGGTTGCAGGCGCCGCCGCTGCAGCTGCGCTGGCGCTGCTGTAGCCCGTACCTCACCACACCTCAGGCGCACCGGCCATGGGCGCGCCGCAGAATTCTTCACCGCTGGCGGCAGCCAGAGTTGGCCCGTCCCGAGGCCTGCTGTACGCTCTGACGGACGCTGTGAATTGCCGCTACAGTGCATCTCCCTCCCTCCCTCCCTCCCTCCCTCCCTCCCTCCCTCCCTCCCTCTCTCTCTCTCCCCGTCTCTTTTCTCGTGTTTTGGAGGGGAAACATCTTCACAGTTACCAGTGATCGCTTATTTATTTAAGCAAAGCGTTTCAAATGTTTAAACCTCCATTATCAGGTAGGTACACAAGTTTTAATACAGTGATCGTCAAAGTTTTTTCGCTGAAGAGCCAATACCAACAACGTAGGGCGGCGCCTCGGACCTTATATGACATTTCGCCAGCACTAGTGGCTGACATTATCTAAGTTTCACCCACCGTCGCTGGTGGTGGACTCGAGCCGAACTCGCGACCGCATACTACACACATCAAAAAAGTTTTGCATCACCCTGATTCCCAGAACTCCTGAAGACAGACATTGACTGTGGATATTGTACCACAGACACAGTATCTTTGACTGTTCAGAGATGTCACTAAACCCGCCCAAGACGTAAATAACCAAGCATGAGCAGCGCCTATTAGACGGAGGGGGTCCGATAGCATCCCACCATGAAGGAGGTACACGGTCGTGTTGTCTATAGTTCAGACACTCTGTAATCTTCTTTGTTGGTTTGTAAATGTTCTTTACGCCGCGTTTGCGTAGTATACGGCCGATTCTGTCCGTCACTCTGGGAACGTACGGCGGAAAGGCCGTACCCGACATTTCTTTTTCCAATGAGTCACTTCGCCGAGCGTTTGGCTCTCTTACACTTCTAATATCACTTGTGGAGTACCCATTGCTCCTCAGGACACTTTCCAAGTGTTGTATTTCGAGCGTATTAATCATGCCTCTTTTCTGCCTCGGGTGGTTCAAATGGCTGTGAGCACTATGGGACTTAACTTCTGAGGCCATCAGTCCCATAGAACTTAGAACTACTTACACCTAACTAACCTAAGGACATTACACACATCTATGCCCGAGGCAGGATTCGAACCTGCGACCGTAGCGGTCGCGCAGGTCCAGACTGTAACGCCTAGAGCCGCTCGGCCATTCCGGCCGGCTTTATTGTGCATTCAGGTTTCATTCACTGTATGGCCATCTTCAGTCCAGTGAATATAAGTTCAAAACTTAAAAGCACTTATGCCGTAGCTGCACATAATCACAACTGGACTGTTCTTGTCAAAGGTTGAGTTCACACTCAACCTTTGATATGGATAGCCGAGTTGCGAATATGTACATATATACGGTGTCCCGTAAAGAACCCAATTTTTGATTTAATAAGACAACAGGTAATTTATGGCAAAATTGCTAGCCTTATTATGTCGCTATGAGGTACAAAGACTGCTATTGAACACGAAACAAAATATCAGGCAGATGTACTCCTCGGTTTCGTCTCCACTCATACATTCTGTGAACAAAATTTTCGACGACTCTAGAGCGAAGTCTCGTTTGAATTTGGCTATAACCCATCTAATTTCTGCCTTGAGCTGAGGGGTGGTTCGTGGCTTGTTCACAGAAAAACAAGATTTGACAGACCCCCACAAAAAAGTCACATGGTGTCAAATCACACGATCTCTGCGGCCAGTTCTAGTCGCCATTATAGGAGATGAGACGAGCAGGGAATCTTGCTCTCAGCAACCATGTTGTTTCAATGGCAGTGTTGCAGGTTGCCTCATCCTATTCGATCCATAGGTGTTCCTCATTTAATTCTTACGATTGCGGCTATAAAAACTGTATTATGGGGTACAATAAAGATCACCAGCGACTAACCGTAATTGCCTTTCCAGTCTCGTCTTCAAAAAAAGTATGGGCGAATTAGCCGACAGCCCATAAACCGCACCAAACAGTGGCTTGTTCTGGTTAAAGACACTTCTCGCGGGACCATGCGAGGATATTCTGTGCCCGAATCCGGCAATTTTGTTTGTCCACATAACCATTAAGGTGGAAGTGTGCCTCGTCACTGAAGATTATGTTCTTATGAAAATCACTATCGAATTCTTGTCTTTGCGAATGGGCAATCGGCAAATGTTCGGCGCTTCAGATGGCACATCGGCTTCAGCTCTTGTGTTAGTTGGATCGTAAAAGAAGGCAAACCACTGAGTCCCGTGCGGCTCGTGTTCGTGCCGTTATTGCTTGACATCTTGGCGGCACTCTTGTCTCGTTTCTTATTCGATTTATTAGCATCACTAAGTTGCTGGCTTGCCTGCCCGTGAGTGGCAGTTGCAGCGCTTATTTATAAGAGCACTGTCGTACTATCTTTGAAGCGACCGCTAGTAATTCCGGGTCATCGTGTGTCGGGAGTTGAGTCGGGATGGAGCAGCAGTGAGCTCCAGACAGCCACGACTCGCTCGACCGTTGCCGACACACACGACTTGAGTGGGGACGACCTTGGTTGGTCGTTCGGTCGGTCGTGTCATCGGACGACGTGTATTTGCTCGCCGACCGCTTCTGGGTTCTCCGTATGTGCCGACTTGTGATTCGCCCTCGTTGTTCCATAGTCACTGGTTTTAGTATTGTTCGAGTTGTTTGTGGAAGTGTTTCTTGGAACCGTGTGTAGCTTTTGTGGTTTTGACTGAGCAGCTATTTTAATGCTGTCTGCATGCTGCATGTGGTCAGTCGGATGGGACGGAGCAGTGAGGAAGTGTCCATGGCGCGGGGCCAAGCCGGGACCGCTGGCGGCGTGCACGCGCTGTCGGATCGTGAGGTGCTAGCTGCGAGAGTGACGAAGTTCGCTGTCCACCGAACCTGGACACTCAAGTTGAGTGATCAGTTAACTCGTTATGAAACCTCAACTACTGTGACATCTCTTTGCTCATTTGCAGGTTGTTGCTCCCTGGGACATTTGGGCTAGCAGCAACGTGTGATGTGTTGGAGTCAATGAAATCTTGCAGCTGTCTTCCCATATTGTGATTAATTATTAAATTGACTGTTACTTGACAGTGAAGTGCACCAGCGGTATTTTCTGCCATGTGGCCGTTAACGCCCAGTTACCTGCCCTGGTCCTTAGCATAGTTTTCTGGCAGTGTGCCGTTCCTCGTCGTGTTGTGCTGTCCAGCATGGCGTGTAGTTCGACAGCCTTGTTTGGTTCATATTTTGCTTAGAGTGGTTATTGTTCCCTTGGCTGTTTTTAGACGCCAATTTCTGAAGACATAGTGCTGTTCATATCCTCATCCTCGGTCGATATTTCCCATCCTTGTGCCGTTGGTCGGATGGAAGGGAATTGGTTAAATTGTTCGTTGGTCCTTGGGCCGTCCCTAGTTTGATTTGCCATTCGATTATTTAACTTCAACTATTGGCTGCATGTCTCACCTCACGTTATGTTGGAGCTACCTTCTCAGGCCGACCCTTAAAACATTTCTGAGCACCACTTGCTCTATTTGTTTTAGATTGTGGTTTTCATTTTAATTAGAAGTGCGAGGCCTTCAGCCTTGTATATTCAATGCCTTTTAAATTTTACATAAAGGCCTTCAGCCATGTTAAATTAAAATTTTGAAGGTTGATTTTATTTAAAAAAAATTTTTTTTGCGTGAAATTTGTTCTATCTAAGATTGTTTGTAATCCAGGCCTTAAGCCGTTAGTTGTTTGATGTGTTATGTGTGGCCTTCGGCCGAATATTTACGTGAACCCCTTTTAATAAGTCCTTCAGCCCTGTGCATCCTTTAAAGGAAAATTTTTGTGAGAAGGAAGGGGTTTATTTTAATTTATTTGTCTGACTTGTTGTTCAGGCCTTCAGCCGTTGTTTCAAATTTGCTTGTGGTCTTCAGCCGTGCAATAAGTTAGTATTTCTTTAATTAGGCTTTCGGCCGTTCTGTTGTAAGTTTAAAAAGAAATTTCTTGGTTTGAAAAAATTGTTTGTTAACGTGTTTTAATTATAATTGTCCTTCAGATGTGTAGTGTAGGCCTTCAGCCGCTGATTGTTTTCAACTGCATGTTTTTTTTTTAAATTTTACCTTCTATTTTTAATTGCTTTTGATTTCGAAGCCAGGCCTTCACCCGTTCTTGTTTTTGGTGTGGCTTTGGCCATTCAGCCCAGAAAGCATCTCAAGTTTTCTTTACCTAGGCCTTCAGCCGTATTGTCTAATTGAAGCAATCTGTAAATAAGTGGTTCTTAGAAAAATAAGGTTGTGTGTTTGATTGTGCAACTCACAGTAATTGTTTGCCGCCCCATCCACAACCTTAACCTTATCCTGTGCGCACTCGGAATACCTACCAGTCAGGTTTCAACCACCTCTCGGAATGGCTGACTACTGAGAACGTCGGCGAATCGACTTCACTGGACTCGTAGCGACGAAAGAGTCATTCTCTACCGGTCGACGAGAACGAGGCAGTGCAGGAGATGTGATGTTCATTGCCGATCCTGTATCTCCAAATTTCCTTACCAGTCTCTGCACTGTTGATACATAAGGCAAATTCCTCCCACCAAAAATTACAAAAAGTCTTCGAATGACCTCTGCATAGCATTCAGCTTACTTGAAATGCTGCCCGCATCTCGTGGTCGTGCGGTAGCGTTCTCGCTTCCCACGCCCGGGTTCCCGGGTTCGATTCCCGGCGGGGTCAGGGATTTTCTCTGCCTCGTGATGGCTGGGTGTTGTGTGCTGTCCTTAGGTTAGTTAGGTTTAAGTAGTTCTAAGTTCTAGGGGACTGATGACCATAGATGTTAAGTCCCATAGTGCTCAGAGCCATTTGAACAATTTGAACTTGAAATGCTCTTTCAAGCCGGCCGTGGTGGCCAAGCGGTTAAAGGCGCTACAGTCTGGAACCGCGCGGCCGCTACGGTCGCAGGTTCGAATCCTGCCTCGGGCATGGATGTGTGTGATGTCCTTAGGTTAGTTAGGTTTAAGTAGTTCTAAGTTCTAGGGGACTGATGACCTTAGAAGTTAAGTCCCATAGTGCTCAGAGCCATTTTTTTTTGCTCTTTCAAAATCTGGATGCCTGGATCGATCGTGTACCCCTCCATTTTAGCTGATAACAATACATACAAATGCCAGTTGACAATGACAGTTCGGTAATTGCAATATCAAGAAATGACAGCCGCTAACTTTCAGCCTCTGATAATCCATGAAGCCGGATATGTAGTACTTGAATAATGATAACAAAACCAGCGGCTGTAAAAAATGGTTTAAATGGCTCTGAGCACTATGGGACTTAACATCTATGGTCATCAGTCCCCTAGAACTTAGAACTACTTAAACCTAACTAACCTAAGGACAGCACACAACACCCAGTCATCACGAGGCAGAGAAAATTCCTGACCCCGCCGGGAATCGAACCCGGGAACCCGGGCGTGGGAAGCGAGAACGCTACCGCACGACCACGAGATGCGGGCCCAGCGGCTGTATTTGAATCTACCGTCGTTGATTCTTTTTAATACATGGTACCAGTTTCGACATCACATGGCGTCATCTTCAGGCCCGTGCATATAGTAACATACACAATGGGATAGTAGAGTGTGAGAGCACAGACAACATAAATCATAGTTCATGGCTAGAAAGAGATAAATGACATCACAAAATTACGTAATAAAAATATGGTATTGTTATCCATACAAAACGAAATGAGCATCTAACTTATACTGCATTTTTTATTTTTATAATGGACCTAATGTACTTGAAGGGATCCCACACATACAAAGAGTTACACCAGCAAAGCACTCGCAGTCAAATACATCCCTAACAATACGTGCACATAGGGTTAAAAGTAGCATAAATATCTGTCGACAAACTATTGCCGAGGAACATCTCGTATGGTAAATCCGCTATTTACATGCAACACTGGGCTATAAAGAGTAACTTAGTAAAAGTCAATCAGTAAAACCAGTAGGCACCTATATGCAACTATACATACTGGACCATTCAAAACAGCCGGCCGGAGTGGCCGAGCGGTTCTAGACGCTACAGTCTGGAACCGCACGACCGCTACGTTCGCAGGTTCGAAACCTGCCTCGGGCATGGATGTGTGTGATGTCCTTAGGTTAGTTAGGTTTATGTAGTTCTAAGTTCTAGGGGACTGATGACCTCACATGTTAAGTCCCATAGTGCTCAGAGCCATTTGAACCAACGCAAAACGCCCATATGGAAACCCAGCAGAATAAAACAAAGAACATGCACGTATTCACACACAAGAACAAGACAGAGAACTCCGAAGGTTCCATAATAATGGGAACCTAGGTAGTAACTTATTCAAACATAATCAAAGTCGAGCGCATCCATACGCATCCCAGGTAAAAATGCTTAAATCATATTTTGTACCTCTGTACGCCTGAACTGCAGTATGGTAGTGGTACACCAGTCTAACCAAACTGTGCGCCCAAAAGGCACTTCGCGCAGAGAAAATCAACACTGAACCCACTCCCAGTTACTAATGAACCGACACAGCCACACATTCAAAACAAACTAAAACTGCCAGTTGAAGCCATTCATTGTACTGCATTACGTGAACCGCAACAAGGTCACAACCGAACACTGCACAGACAAACACAAAGTAATGAAAGGACAAACAAACGATATGCTCACACTGCGGCGGGGCGGCTTAAAAAAAAGTTTGCTCGTTCGTCGTACTGTTCACTGCAAATAGTTCCACCTACCTCAGTACGGCGGCGGGTCACCAGCTCGTTTCTCTGCGTACTTATATACTGCGCTGACGCCGTAAAAGCAGTGTTGAAGAAAGCGCCATCAATGTGTGAACTCTGGAAGCAAGCTATCCTGTAAATTCTTGTAATACCTTTCAGGCGGAAAGTGGTTGCTTCGCTCTCTCAGTAAAATGTAAAAATCCTGAAACGAGCCTTTTATTCCATTTCAGTTAAGAAAAAAAATACCTGCCGTCAGCCCACATGTAATTAGCGAACAACATCACTGTCCTCAGTTCACAGTTTATGCAAGGCAGCTTGATATGTACTTAAGTCCAACCCGAAGAATTACGTGATTTCACACTCAATACTCCACTACTATATCTGAGTTTCACATTCAGTCCTTTTCAGTGGATTTCTATTAAAGAAATTGCTTGCCAAATATTCCATATACGTATATGAAACCGAGCGGGGTGGCGCAGTGGTTAGACACTGGACTCGCATTCGGGAGGACGACGGTTCAATCCCGCGTCCGGCCATCCTGATTTGGGTTTTCCGTGATTTCCCTAAATCACTCCAGGCAAATGCCGGGATGGTTCCTCTGAAAGGGCACGGCCGACTTCCTTCCCAATCCTTCCCTAATCCGATGCGACCGATGACCACGCTGTCTGGTCTCCTTCCCCAAACCAACCAACCAACGTATATGAAACATACCACGCGGAATTTTACAAAGGCCGAAAGTTCACACGCATTTATCTTTCCAACAAAACTATTCTAGAACTTCCAAACTTCACAAAACAGTCTGTAAATGCAACTCCTTCTCAACATAATCCGGACGCGAAATACCAATAACTTCTTCATTTTACACATTATGCAGACGGACACATTCAACATGACCTATACGTTCAATAGCTACCCAGCGATTCCTCAATGCTGCTCCTTCCACAGCCTATAACTCCCTGGCAGTGCGCGGGTTTTTGCTAAACTTCGATTGGTTGGTCAAAATGACCAGCCAATCAGAACAATCGTTCGAAATCATTCTCGCGCCAAAACTGTCCTACGCAAATCACTATTCCCAATTGCATTCACGTCATTTCAACATGCAAATATTGATATAAAGTTTAACAAAACAAAACGAAAAGAAAATTAATCTGGGAATTTATTAGAAAACTATTACTCTGCAAACGGCTCTTCTGGCTGCCTTCTTACAAAAGCAAGCACACGTAGACATACGTCATCAGCAAAGTGGGCACAAACATCTTTCCCACGCTGAAATTTACCGTATGTCCCACATACACACTCTCACTCACTCTCATTTACTCCCACAATTATATTAGACAGAAATGATAATGTTGTCTGATTTTTATATTACGAAAATGTAAAGTAGTTAAAGTTTTTTAATTAAATCTTAATTAAATAATTCTACCCAGAGAGTAATGGTTATGTTTTCAAACTGTTATAGTTCCTAACTGAATTTAATTATCTAAGTATCGGTTCTTGACTTTTTAAGTAATTTTCGCTATCTCCGAAACTATGATACTTACAACGTTGAAATTCTTATACAATCTTCTCCTGAATAACAAAAACTAGTGTACCGATTTTGAAAATGATTCAATACAATTTAATATAGTTTTTTTAGAGTCTTAAGGTTTTGAATATTCAGTCGCTTGAAGTGACACAGATACCGCTTCCTAGCATAGCGACAGGTGCGAATGAGTCATTGCTAAGACACAACTGGCTGTCTCCTTCACAGCCAACGGCTCCAATGCTACGGGCTATTCTGCAACGTAGCTTACTGCAATAAAGTTATCGCGTATTGACTCGCGACGTTACAACACCCCTCGAAAACTGGAAGTGTTCGTTGAGTATCCGGACCAACCGGTCCACACAACCATGTTAATGCCACACACTGGAAAATTTCCAAATAACACTCCCAGTAACCATATCACAACTGGTCTCATTATCCACTTCGGACCAACCATAAACACAGTACACAGTTGGACACCAAAATGAACCTATTTGGACAGGCAGCACAGAAACCCTAAATACAAAGACATTAAAAAAACTCTAAAACCAAATACATATTGAGGCCAGGAACGGTAAGTCACAGGAAACAAATATACGTACTAAAAATACAGAACGACGAAACATTTGAATGCCTGCACAATAGCGAATGGCACACATACAATCAGCCGAAGCAACAACACAACCGTACATGTGGAAGATATAGTGACACCACCTAGTACGAGGAACGACTGTTGTTGTTGTGGTCTTCAGTCCTGAGACTGGTTTGATGCAGCCTCTAGCAGCCCTACCACAACAAAGGTCAAAATTTAATAATGATTGTGGTGTTGCTCACGCTGCTAAATACTGCATTTTCGGGCAATAACAAAGTTATTATGTGGCAGGTGTCATTGGAGCACAGTTAATAAAGTCATTTCATGTAATAACGAATAAACTAGGCACTCATCTCTTCGTGTTTTCCACGCTGGTCTCGTTGTAAAATCATGGCTCAGTCGTCGAAAATCTAGATGGTGATGATTCCAAGCTCGGATGCAAAGAGGCCTAGGTTTTATTCTGCTATATTCAAAAGTTTTATAGATGTATTTCACAAACCATTCTTGAAGATTACACTTTTGCAGGTCAATGGTGATGTAAAAAAAAGTAATCAGCACTCCGAATTTTAGTTACACTTCATTTTAATTGCTTTTATTGCAATATCACGTAAAACACAAAACATCACTTCACAATACAAAACATACTTGAAAACATCTTTCTCACTGATAAAGTTCACATTTTATAAGCTGACTACAATATGCGTCTTTCCAACATGGCACCCAAGACTTGACTTTCTCAAGATCCGACTCTCTAACAACTAACTAATCGCTTACGCGCCCAAAAGTCAGAGTTACAAGAATGTCAAAGATCATTGTGACAAAAGGAAGAATACACATAAGAATAATATCATTGCAACATAAACATATCGATGTATCAAAGTACCTCTACATTAATGAAATTAAATCTGATTGTTGTCTCAGAAATATGTTAACTACTTTACAGAAACACAGTAGAATATTGCTGGTATCGAGAGGTTGAGTTGAGGTGCCGTAATGGTTACGTAATTCAAGCACCATTACAAGCTCTCCATGCTACTCTATCCTGTGCAAGCTTTTTCATCTCCCAGTACTTACCGCAACCTACATCCTTCTGAATCTGCTTAATGTATTCATCTCTTGGTCTCCCTATACGATTTTTATCCTCCACGCTGCCCTCCAATACTAAATTGGTGATCCCTTGATGCCTCATAACATGTCCTATCAACCGATCCCTTCTTCTGGTCAAGTTGTGTCACAAACTCCTCTTCTCCCCTATTCTATTCAATACCTCCTCATTAGTTATGTGATCTACCCATCTAATCTTCAGCATTCTTCCGTAGCACCACATTTCGAAAGCTCCTATTCTATTCTTGTCCAAACTATTTATCGTCCATGTTTCACTTCCATACATGGCTACACTCCATACAAATACTTTCAGAAACGACTTCCTGACACCTAAATCTATACTCGATGTTAACGGATTTCTCTTCTTCAGAAACGCTTTCCTTGCCATTGCCAGTCTACATTTTATATCCTTTCTACTTCGACCATAATTAGTTATGTTGCTCTCCAAATAGCGAAACTCATTTACTACTTTAAGCGTCTCATTTCCTAATGTAATTCCCTCAGCATCACCCGACTTAATTTAACTACATTCCATTATCCTCATTTTGCTTTTGTTGATGTTCATCTTATATCCTCCTTTCAAGATACTGTCCATTCCGTTCAAGTGCTCTTCCAAGTCCTTTACTGTCCCTGACAGAATTACAAAGTCATTGGCGAACCTCAAAGTTTTTATTTCTTCTCTATGGATTTTAGTAGCTACTCCGAATTTTTCTTTTGTTTCCTTTACTGCTTGCTCAATATGCAGATTGAATATCGGGGAGAGGCTACAACCCCGTCTCACGCCCTTCCCAACCACTGCTTCCCTTTCATGTCCCCCGACTCTTATAACTGCCATCTGGTTTATCTACAAGTTGTAAATAGCCTTCGCTCCCTGTATTTTACCCCTTCCACCTTCAGAATTTGAAGGAGAGTATTCCAGTCAACATTGTCAAAGGCTTTCTCTAAGTCTACAAATACTAGAAACGTAGGTTTGTCTTTCCTGAATCTATTTTCTAAGGTAAGTCGTAGGGTCAGTATTGCCTCACGTGTTCCAACACTTCTACGTAATCCAAACTGATCTTTCCCGAGGTCGGCTTCTACCAGTTTTTCCATTCGTCTGTAAAGAATTCGCGTTAGTATTTTGCAGTCGTGACTTATTAAACTGATAGTTCGGTAATTTTCACATCTGTCAACACCTGCTTTCTTTGGGATTGGAATTATTATACTCTTCTTGAAGTCTAAGGGTATTTCGCCTCTCTCATACATCTTGCTCACCAGATGGTAGAGTTTTGTCAGGACTGGCTCTCCCAAGGCTATTAGTAGTTCTAATGGAATGTTGTCTACTCCCGGCGCCTTGTTTCGACTCAGGTCATTAAGGCTCTGTCAAACTCTTCACGCAGTATCATATCTCCCATTTCATCTTCATCTACATCCTCTTCCATTTCCATAATATTGTCCTCAAGAACATTGCCCTTGTATAGACTCTCTATATACTCCTTCCACCTTTCTGCTTTCCCTTCTTTGCTTAGAACTGCGTTTCCATCTGAGCTCTTGATATTCATACAAGTGGTTCTCTTTTCTCCAAAGGTCTCTTTAATTTTCCTTTAGGCAGTATCTATCTTACCCCTAATGAGATAAGCTCCTACATCCTTACATTTGTCCTCTAGCCATCCCTGCTTAGCCATTTTGCACTTCCTGTCGATCTTGTAGGAATTATAAAAGCAAAACAATACTAAAAGAAACTACTCTATTCCATGAATATGGTGTTCTTCACAGGAGCATACATTCTGTGTGATGTCTTGTCCGATGAACATTTTTGTTTACTCTTAAGCGTGCGTAATTAATGAGATGTCGCAGTATGTAAGCTGTCGCGAAAGAGAACTTTTGTGTCTCTTTGCTCCGCCTTCCACTTTCAGCTCAGTTCAAATACTATCCATTCAGACACAGCCTCAACAGCTGGCAACGTCGGCAGATTTCTGAGGGGTTTAATTGTAGACGAGGCAGACAATTCGCCAGCGCCGCTGCCACAGTTGCACCGGAAATTGATTAACGCCCTCTGTCTGTGTGAATCATACCTCTTTGGTCAATTAGCGTTCCGCTCCACAAAAGAGGATAATCACTTTCCCCGGAGCTGCATTTGAGGGAAATTAGTCACACTCAAGTTCGCAGTCACCGATCTCTTTGATATCACTTTTCCATTCAGGAGATAACGGTATTACGCGAGAAACAGCCGCAGGAGGTTTCTGCTAAATTCATACTGAAATTGAAGCTAATCCGTTTTAATTAAATATACATTCTTTTACGTGATAACGGTGTGGACATATGGCTTATTTAAAGAATGTGTTAGCCCATTTTCGTTATTTTTAATCCACTTAGCAGGAATGGCTAGCTGAACAGAGACCACCAGATGAGTTCTCTGATGAATTATGGGACGCGTACATAATTATTTCTCTTCCATGGAAGCTTTTCTGGGTAATTTAAAGACGAACTGATTTCCTGACCTTTCGTTATAGTTTCGTGTACAGGAAGCGTTACGTTCATTTGTCATCACTCGATCACTCACGCAACTCAATGTCAATAACAAAAGTTTTAAAGATTCCGTACTTGATCGTACTGTACAGCCTGTAATGTGTTACGCTCTGTAAAGATATTTTGTGATCTGAAGATGATTGCTAGCACAGTCGAAACGCGTAGTGGGAAGTAATGAGCTGTTTGTGAGATGAATAACACTAACTAAGAAGAGAAAGGTAATATAAATAATGAAAAATGGAAAATGGGGTACACACACGCACGCACGCACGCACACACACACACACACATATGCGTGCACATATATACAAACACACACATACATTTACATATTAGACACACACACACACACACACACACACACACACACACACACACACACACTCATAATCTAGACAAATAAAAGTTATATTAAACATTACGATCACTTTTCTGCATTCTAAACCATCGCCTTTGAAATCTTGTTTTAAATTCCTACATCATCTTGCCTTGATTGTGTCAATTCAAATGGTTCAAATGGCTCTAAGCACTATGGGACTTAACATCTGAGGTCATGAGATCCCTAGACTTAGAGCTACTTAAACCTAACTAACCTAAGGATATCACACACATCCATCCCCGAGGCAGCATTCAAACCTGCCACCGTAACAGCAGCGCGGTTCCGGACTGAAGCGCCTAGAACCGCTCGGCCACAGCGGCCGGCTCATGTGAATTCCTGACCTTTATCGTTATATGGTAGGTATTGATAGCACCAAGTCTCGTTACCCTTGATGACTTTTCCCGAAAAGGAATGGTCTGCGTTTTGCATTTCTTAAGTCGCAGCTGGCTGGCTTTCCAAGCGTCATTGTCTTTTTGTTCGGGAGTCATGGTATGGAGGACAAACTTTGCTCAGGCTTTTCTCTTCTCCAAAACATTCTGTAGAACGTCTTGAACACTTGATTTAAAGATGTTACACCACCGCGATTTGTAATACAACAATGTTGACACACTACGGCCGCTCGTCCATTATCTGACACTGCCTGCTCACAACGGTGTGGTCAAATGCACGTCTGTTGTTTACAGTTGTAGGTTCTAGGTGACACAGTATTTATAGCGCTGACGTCGCTTACACGCCACGAATAAATTCAGTTTCGGAACTTTTTGGTCGGACGGTATTCTCGGCGGGTTTACTCGTATTATAGTAATGGAATTTGTGTTTTCGTGTCTTCTTGATGTTTATTTTTTTGATGGCTTTGTTTTCGTGACACACTGCGGAGATTACATTAGTGTCTGGTATTTTTTCTACGAGCGTCATCACGCAAGAGAGGCGAAATACCTGAAAGCAAAAGGGTATTTACTTTTTACGATACCTGTTGTTGGTGGTGTGGTCTTCAGTCCTGATTCTGGGTTGATGCAGCTCTCCTTGCTACTCTATCCTGTGCAAGCTTCTTCATCTCCCAGTACCTACTGCCGCCTACATCCTTCTGAATCTGCTTAGTGTGTTCATCTCTTGGTCTCCCTCTACGATTTTTACCCTCCACACTGCCCTCCAATACTAACTTGTTGATCCCTTGATGCCTCAGAACATGTCCTATCAACCGATCCCTTCTTCTGGTCAAGTTGTGTCACAAACTCCTCTTCTCTCCAGTTCTATTCAATACCCCCTCATTAGTTATGTGATCTACCCATCTAATCTTCAGCATTCTTCCGTAGCACCACATTTCGAAAGCTTCTATTCTCTTCTTGTCCAAACTATTTATCGTCCATGTTTCACTTCCATACATGGCTACACTCCATACAAATACTTTCAGAAACGACTTCCTGACATTTAAATCTATACTCGATGTTAACAAATTTTACTTCTTCAGAAACGCTTTCCTTGCCATTGCCAGTCTACATTTTATATTTTATATCCTCTCTACTTCGACCATCATCAATTATTTTGCTCCAAATAGCAAAACTCATTTACTACTTTAAGTGTCTCATTTCCTAATCTAATTCTCTCAGCATCACCCGACTTAATTCGACTACATTCCATTATCCTCGATACCTGGAGATATAAAAATTCTGCAGTACGCACAATGAGAACGTAAAAAGATGACCCTTTTTGGTGAAAATCGTTTCAACGGCGAAAAACCCAATGTATTTAACGAGAAAAATAATTTTCGAAGTTTGGCGCTTAGAAACAAAACAAGATACAGAGGGTACAATAAAAGTTCGCTATTTACCGTATTCTTAACACTTTGCCGTCCGCACGTCTCGCACAAATTTATTCGTTTGGCGCCGGCAGCGGTAAGTCGGATTACTTTTACTTGGCTTGTCGCCGGCCGCTTGTCACCTTTCCGTTGATGACGAACTTCAGACACTTTGACTTTCGCGCGCTTTAATTTTCCGGAAATCCTCTATTTTGCCGTATCGTTCCACAAACTCGAGTTTTCTTTTCAAGTAACTTCTCTGTAAGTTCTACACTGTTATAATAATCATCCATGCAGAGATGATGCCACTTTCCATGAGAAGGTGTCAGTAGTTCCGTCACTGTTTTGCTGAAGGCTGTCCAGCGCCGGAATATATCTTGAATGAGGAAATGTATCCCATACTCCAATCACACAGCATCTGAATGAGTATGCCGTATTTCGTAATTTTCGACGGATTGTAAACTTTAAAATTTAACTGTCCACGCCACGGTATCATTCCTTCATCAATTGAGATGTTTTTACTTAGATTAAACGTTTCTTTAAAGTTTTTGGAAAAATGATCAGATACGAATTGCACTTTGACAAGCCGGTCAGCATTATCCAGTTTATTGCTGCTGTCGGAAAAATGTAAAAATGATAATATTTGTCTGAATCGGTTGCGGGACATCATTTTGCGAAATATCGGTGTGTCTATCAACGAATTCGTTGACCAATAATCATTGATGCTTGGTTTTCTTACAATTCCCATAAGAAGAGCAAGCCCAAAACATTTTTTAAGTTTGGGTCCCGTAACGTCGACAAATTTGGCGTTTTTTAAATCCAGTTTCCTTCTATTGCAATTTTGACTGTAGTACTTTCTGGTTTCGTTGCTAATATACTCAAAAAGATCGTTCCCAGTATGTAATTGTTCGATATCCTCGACGCTCTTTGTATCTTTGGGAAACATGTTTGGACCCGGGGATCCTTCGAATTTATTATTGGTCCTCGGTAAATCAAAGTCTGACCACTGTGCACTGTCTTCTTCGTCTGATTCAGCCGAATCAGTCGTCAACCGTAGCATTCGCCGAATTCTTCTTGGACGTATTTCACCATCTTCCTACGATTCTGCTTCACTTTCATTTTTTTTTGATATCCAATGTCTTCTTCCCTCCCGGCCAAGTCGTCCGGAACCTCAGACGAGACGTCCGCGCGTTCATCGTAAATAATCCTATCGTCTCTTTCGTCCGCCATGATGAAAGGGCACAAGTACCTATAAAAACAAAACACTTGTTGACGTGTGTAACTTATTGTTACCTAAACAAAACACCAACAGAATGCGAAAGATACTAACGTGCTGTCGCTGGTCACTGTGCGATACTGTGCACACGACACCACTGTGGTGTCGCCGGACGGCATAGTGTTAATATTGTTTTACGTATTGTAAGTATATACACTGGCTGAAAAGAAAGAGGAAGATACAGTTAGAATGGAATAGGAAACGGTTTGAATCTTCACGGACTGGGAGGGTATGTGATGTTACTTGACTGTTTACAATATCGAGTCAAATTTACAAACAACTTTGCGGTATGAGCTCATTTATTAAGGATGAAAGTCCTCGAAGAGGAGGGCAACCACATGCAAATATAATAAAAATGACTCGACAAATGCTTGTTGGCTGCTAAAACATTCTCGTAGCTGTTTTTGGAGATTTTCTTAACTTCCGCATTCAAAAACAATAATAAAGCAGATTTGTGATTGGTGAATGAATTTGTTGACCTAGTAGGCCAATCTCTTTCGTTTAGTTGTTTTTCCTTTAATGAATGTGATTTTCGTCAAAATGACAGCTTGGCAATGGGTCCAAGCCTTTCTGGGACTTTGTCCGAGATTTTTATAAATAGTCTGCAACGCGAACTCTTCGCGAAGCAGAATGAGCTAGTTAATAAGACTGTACTGTACAAATGTTGACAACGTATTCGTCGTTTTTAACGGGAGTAACGACGAGGCTCTCAGACTAAAAGAAATTTTTAACTCTCAACACCACAATTTTAATTTCGCTATGGAGTTTGAAGCTGAAGGTTGTCTTAACTTTTTGGATTTACGGATAAGTAGAAATGGCTAGTGTTTGGAATAAGAAGTTTTTGATAAGTCGACAACAGCATATGTCATTATTGCTGTGAATTCTAATTATTTTCCATCATAGAAGTAAGCTTTTTTTTCGTTCAGCGTTCCACAGGTTAAAAAAATTGCACTTGATCAGGAGGCCACCGACAGGGAAATAGCCACCATTGTACAGATAGGGATTGCAAATGGATTTAAAGAAAGTGACATTAGGATAATGAGTGAAAAAATTTTATCACAGACAAATGACTGGAACGAAGTAGTTCGATATGCTGCTAGGACGTATGAGTTCCGGGAAAATCAGGAATACAGAAATACAAGTCGCTGAGGAATCAAATAAATAGGAAGTGCAGGGAAGCAAAGACGAAATGGCTGCAGGAAAAATGTGAAGACATCGAAAAAGATATGATTGTCGGAAGGACAGACTCAGCATACAGGAAAGTCAAAACAACCTTTGGTGACATTAAAAGCAACGGTGGTAACATTAAGAGTGCAACGGGAATTCCACTGTTAAATGCAGAGGAGAGAGCAGATAGGTGGAAAGAATACATTGAAAGCCTCTATGAAGGTGAAGATTTGTCGGATGTGATAGAAGAAGAAACAGGAGTCGATTTAGAAGAGATAGGAGATCCAGTATTAGAATCGGAATTTAAAAGAGCTTTGGAGGACTTACGGTCAAATAACGCAGAAGGGATAGATAACATTCCATCAGAATTTCTAATATCATTGGGGGAAGTGGCAACAAAACGACTATTCACGTTGGTGTGTAGAATATATGAGTCTGGCGATATACGATCTGACTTTCGGAAAAGCATCATCCACACAATTCGGAAGACGGCAAGAGCTGACAAGTGCGAAAATTATCGCACAATCAGCTTAACAGCTCATGCATCGCAGCTGCTTACAAGAATAATATACAGAAGAATGGAAAAGAAAATTGAGAATGCGCTACGTGACGATCAGTTTGGCTTTAGGCAAAGCAAAGGGACGAGAGTGGCAATTCTGACGTTACGGCTCATAATGGAAGCAAGGCTAAAGAAAAATCAAGGCACTTTCATAGGATTTGTCGACTTGGAGAAAGCGTTCGACAATATAAAATGGTGCAAGCTGTTCGAGATTCTGAAAAAAGTAGGGGTAAGTTATAGGGAGAGACGGGTCATATACAATATGTACAACAACCAAGAGGGAATAATAAGAGTGGACGATCAAGAACGAAGTGCTCGTATTAAGAAGGGTGTAAGACAAGGCTGTAGCCTTTCACCCCTACTCTTCAATCTGTACATCGAGGAAGCAATGATGGAAATAAAAGAAAGGTTCAGGAGTAGAATTAAAATACAAGGTGAAAAGATATCAATGATACGATTCGCTGATGACATTGCTATCCTGAGTGAAAGTGAAGAAGAATTAAATGATCTGCTGAACGGAATGAACAGTCTAATGAGTACACAGTATGGTTTGAAAGTAAATCGGAGAAAGACGAAGGTAATGAGAAGTAGTAGAAATGTGACCAGCGAGAAAATTAACATCAGGATTGATGGTCACGAAGTCAATGAAGTTAAGGAATTCTGCTACCTAGGCAGTAAAATAACCAATGACTGACGGAGCAAGGAGGACATCAAAAGCAGACTCGCTATGGCAAAAAAGGCATTTCTGGCCAAGAGAAGTCTACTAATATCAAATACCGGCATTAATTTGAGGAAGAAATTTCTGAGGATGTACGTCTGGAGTACAGTATTGTATGGTAGTGAAACATGGACTGTGGGAAAACCGGAACAGAAGAGAATCGAAGCATTTGAGATGTGGTGCTATAGACGAATGTTGAAAATTAGCTGGACTGATAAGGTAAGGAATGAGGAGGTTCTACGCAGAATCGGAGAGGGAAGGAATATGTGGAAAACACTGATAAGGAGAAGGGACAGGATGATAGGACATCTGCTAAGGCATGAGGGAATGACTTCCATGGTACTAGAGGGAGCTTTAGAGGGCAAAATCTGTAGAGGAAGACAGAGATTGGAATACGTCAAGCAAATAATTGAGGACGCAGGTTGCAAGTGCTACTCTGAGATGAAGAGGTTAGCACAGGAATGGAATTCGTGCGGGCCGCATCGAACCAGTCAGTAGACTGATGACAAGAAAAAAAAAGAGTTTAAAAAGTATAACGTAGTGGTGGTAGCTTTCAATGCTATTAACAAATTGCGGAAGCTCCTCAGACATAGTGTAGAGTAGCCTGTTAATAAGTTTTGCAATTGGGAGGGGGGCGGGTCTATAAGATTGTTTGTGGAGCTTGTCATAAGTTTTATACCGGACAGACTGCGAGGCAGTTCAGAACACGATATAGGGAACACGGTTATCCTACCTGAGGTAGTGCACTAGGAGCTCATTTATGTCAGTGCTGGTTCAAATGGCTCTGAGCACTATGGGACTTAACAGCTGCGGTCATCAGTTCCCTAGAACTTAGAACTACTTAAACCTAACTAACCTAACGACATCACACACATCCATGCCCGAGGCAGGATTCGAACCTGCGACCGTAGCAGTCGCGCGGTTCCGGACTGAGCGCCTAGAACCGCGAGACCACCGCGGCCGGCATGTCAGTGCTGTCATCAGCTTCGTGTCATGGAAAGCAATTTAGAGATTCTTCATTATGAGAATAAAGGTGTTTCTTTGGATATCTTGGACGACCTAGAAATTTTCGTACATAGAGCGCGTTTCCATGATTAATTACTGAATGAGCAGATCAGTGGAACAAGAGAATATTTTTTTCATATTTTTAAAAACGTCTTCAGTTGCCATTGGAAGTAAAAATCGTGGCCCTTTGCGGCCACTATTTGTAACACAATATGTATGGTGATGTTTGCACAATTTCGAGTTTATTTTTATTTGCTTTAAATTTTCACATATGTAATATTTGCTATCATATCTTACACCTTTTTATGCCCTTGAGCTTTATTTTTGTCATTGTTACTAATCTGGACATTAAATTCCCTTATGATACTGGCGACTCCGGCACCTGGCATTGTGTCAGCCTGAGGCGTCCCTTATCGGTCACAGCGCGCGTTGACTGCAACTCTGGCTCTGGTAATTTGGTTTCTGTCTGTGGGAGTGGAAAGTTACTGCGCCTGATATACCATATGCATTTGTTGGTGTACGGCGTTTACAACTGCCTCTTGAGCTTATAGACTAGGTCTACAACGTTGCTTCCGCCGTTTTTTCTCGAAGTCCGGGGCTTTATTGTGAAAAACGTACCAAAAAATTATGATTCATAGTATTGCCCACGGCTGGCCACTACATTCTCCAATCTTTCGGATAACATACGAATCGCGTGGCGGAAGAACTGGGCGTCTTTTGTGGGGATCCATGAATCACTCGTGTACCCTTGATGACTGCACGACACAGAACTTTACGTCACGTCTGGGCCCGTCAACACTGACATTGTACTGTTGGTGACTGGAACCATGTTGCCTGGTCGGACGAGTTTCGTCTCAATTTGTATCGAGGAGATGGACCTGTATGGGTACAGAGACATGGGCCCTGCATGGTAGCAGGGGACTGCTCAAGCTGGTGGAGGCTCTGTTCTGGTGTGAGGCGTGTGCAATTGGAGTGATATGGGACCCCAGATACGTCTAGATACGACTCTGACAGGTGACACGTATGTAAGCATCCTTTTTGATGACCTGCATCCATTCATGTCCATTGGGCATTCCGACGGACTTGGACAATTCCAGCAGGACAATGCGATACCCAACACGTCCAGAATTGCTACAGAGTAGCTCCAGGAACACTCTTCTAACTTTAAACACTTCCGCTGGCTACCAGATTCCCCAGACATGGACATTATGGAGCTTATCTGGGATGCCTTGGAATGTGCTGTCAGAAGAGATCTCCACCCCCTCGTACTCTTACGTAAACTACTAGCCATTAAAATTGCTACACCACGAAGACGACGTGCTGCAGACGCGAAATTTAACCGACAGGAAGAACTTGCTGTGATATGCAAATGATTAGCTTTTCAGAGCATTCACACAAGGTTGGCGCCGGTGGCGAGACCTACAACGTACTGACATGAGGAAAGTTTTCAAGCGATTTCTCATACACAAACAGCAGTTGACCGGCGTTGCCTGGTTAAACGTAGTTGTGATGCCTCGTATAAGGAGGTGAAATGCGTACCATCACGTTTCCGACTTTGATAAAGGTCGGATTGTAGCCTATCGCGACTGCAGTTTATCGTATCGCGACATTGCTGCTCGCGTTGGTCGAGATCCAATGACTGATGGCAGAAAATGGAATCGTTGGGTTCAGGAGCGTAATACGGAACGCCGTGCTGCACCCCAACGGCCTCGTATCACTAGCAGTCGAGATGACAGGCATCTTATCGGCATGGCTGTAACGGATCGTGCAGCCACGTCTCGATCCCTGAGTCAACAGATGGGGTTGTTTACAAGACAACAACCATCTGCACGAACAGTTCGACAACGTTTGCAGAAGCATGGACTATCAGCTCGGAGACCATGGCTGCGTTTACCTTTGACGCTGCATCACAGACGGGAGCGCCTGCAATGGTGTTCTCAACGACAGACCTGGGTGCACAAATGGCAAAACGTCATTTTTTCGGATGAATCCAGGTCCTGTCTACAGCATCATGATGGTCGCATCCGTGTTTGGCGACATCGCGGTGAACGCACATTGGAAGCATGTATTCGTCATTGCCATACTGGCATATCACCCGGCGTGATGGATGGGTTGCCATTGGTTACACGTCTCGGCCACCTCTTGTTCGCACTGACGGCACTCTGAACAGTGAACGTTACATTTCAGATGTGTTACGACCCGTGACTCTACCTTTCATTCTACCCCTGCGAAACCCTACATTTCAGCAGGATAATGGACGACTGCATGTTGCAGGTCCTGTACGGGCCTTTGTGGATACAGAAAATGTTCGACTGCTGCTCTGGCCAGCACATTCTCCAGATCTCTCAGTAATTGAAAACGTCTGGTCAATGGTGGCCGAGCAGCTGGCTCGTCACAATACGCCAGTCACTACTCTTGATGAACTGTGGTATCGTGTTGAAGCTGCATGGGCAGCTGTACCTGTACACGCCATCCAAGCTCTGTTTGACTCAATGCCCAGGCGTATCAAGGCCGTTATTACGGCCAGAGGTGGTTGTTTTCGGTACTGATTTCTCAGTATCTACGCACAGAAATTGCATGAAAATGTAATCACATGTCAGCTATAGTGTAATATGTTTGTCCCATGAATACCCGTTTATCATCTGCATTTCTTCTTGGTGTAGCAATTTTAATGCTCAGTAGTGTATTTAGGGAAAGCCCTGCAGGATTTATGGTGTCAGTTCCGTGCAGCACTACTTGAGACATTAGACGAGTCCATGCCACGTCGTGTTGCGGCATTTCTGCGTGCTGGCTGGGTCCCTACAGGATATTAGGTAGGTGTACCAGTCTTCTTTGGCTCTTCGGCGTATTATGGGCTGGCTGCGCTGACAATGTCGTGCAGTGAAGCCGCGAGCGGCGTTCATCACGACCAGAACGCCTCTTACAGCTGGCTCATCTGCGGGCAGCGGATCAGGGCTTGTCCGCCGGCCCTGGAGCCGTCGTTGCTGACAGATGAGGGCCGCGCGCAGTGTATCGCCGCTGCCGTGATAGCGCCCTCGGCCGCCCCTCTTTCTCCGCAACAACGCATCAATCAAAGCGGCTCTGCCGGGGTGGGGGGCTGTGGCGTTGTGGCGCCGTGAGCCCGCCCATTACACACCGACAGCGGCGCGCGCAACCGGCCCTAATTGCGATTTAATGTCGGCGTTCAGCCCCGGCTGATGTGGGCTCGTAAAAGGTACTCCTCCGGATTACTGGAAGCAGGGGCCCAACTCCTGCACACTGCCCTGTGCGTTTAATGTGGCCTGCTCCGCCATCGAGCCCACTGTCTAAGAGGTCTACAATAGAGTGCTGCAACGCTCAGTGTTTGACCGGTCACGGCTCGCCTGTTGACGGGGGGACCGAGCCGCTCGTGTCCGGCCCCACACCACTCGGCTCGGTCACGTACTCGCCCCATGTCTGTTGTCCGGATTCCGGACACGCGGATAACCGAGCATGACCGGTCATCGCTGACGTCTCACCTCGCCTCGCTACGGCTCGCTGCACTGCGCTGTGCTGTACAAATACAACGCCTCTCTCTCTCTCTCTGTCTCTATCTCTCTCTCTCTCTCTTTTAGTACAAAAGTAACATTTCCAAGAACGGGTACGTGACACAGCTAAATTCATAAAGCACCTGGAAAGTAAAATGATATTTCAATAAAATCGTGGATAGAAGACGAGTCTTATTTCCAAACAAAAGAGATATTTTTCCTTTCATTTATAGGAAACATTAAATAAGTGCTTTCCCTGTAATCTAGAAGACAACCATCTTCATAAAGAAAGCATACAAAGAACATTAAACATTTACAGACGTAACTTGTTATACGTTTCAATTGTTTGCAACATAAACAAAATTATAGTTATTGTTGATCAGCAGGAAATCACTAACGCGTTCCGGATTTAATTGGCTGCGGCAATTTGTTAGTAACATGCCGGCTTTACTAAAGCCCCTTCCACTAGGTGCGCTTGTTGCTGCGATACATAAAATACGTCTTGCAACTGCAGCCAAACCTGGCAGATCTGTTTCATGTCTGCTCCACCGCTTTAAGATGTCATCATCATCTCCGGGGTGCATTAAAATGTACAGATCTACTTCATCTGCTGCGGATGATCTCTTGCTCCTCCATTCCTTGAAACGAGCTCTCTTTCTGGGTGGTGATGACACAGTACTTTAAGGATCTATGATAATAAACAAAAGAGACAAGTAATACAGAACTGATATGGAAATCATCGAAACATTCCCGTAAGAGACCGATGACCTCGCTGTTTGGTCTCTCCCCCCAAACAACCCGAACCCCCGTTCCCATAAAAACGAGATGTTTTACGTTAATGAAATATTATACGAGTCACAACACTCCCGTTTCTCTATAATACACTTTCCACTAACTATGCAAAAACGATTACGTTAATGATTGAATGCTGTACCTGCGTACGTAGCACACATTTGTCTCATATTGTTAAGAATTTCCTGCTTTTCACTTATTTCAAGCATATTAAGATAACGGAAGGACGGCCAAAGAAACGATCTTTGTGAGGTTTCTTGCAACTGTGTTTCTTTAAATGAGTGGTTGCCGACTGGAAAAACAATAAAGTGGAGCAGTTTATGCACGATACGTACCCAGTAGACGCAATGTTTTCATCTACAACCAACAGAAATGTACTCCATACTTGGCTTTTTAAACCTTCCCGTTTCTTTAATGTGTAAACATTGGTTTCAATCTTACGTGTTACTACACTGGCTTCCTCGCGCTGCATGATTACAGAGAGACACACCAAAAATAAGAAGCCCGTACTGGCTGCAGTGTCACACGGATAACACGTGTAATGTGTTCGAAGTTATGTGCTACGTATTCGGTCACGGCTTCTATGCTCGGTCACAAGAATTAGTGCGGGTAGCCTATACAGTTAGGGTGTGCTCGCCCCACCTCGTATTTTGTGCTCGCTTACTCGGTCATGCAGGACTCTAGTCTACAACTTTGCTTCCGTTGTTGTTCAGTAGGTGGCAGTAGCGGCAAGTGGTGGTGCAGATGTTAGGTCTTAAGCGTCTTACACTAAGCATAGGCACTTGTAAACATAACGCCATCAAAATATTGATCGATTCGTAATTGAATCATAAAGTTATTCTCGACTGTCACCTTAAGAGCTCAGTTCTCGTCATTTGCGGAAAAAATTCTGGTCTAATATGATTAAATTTAGGCCCGGGATCATAAAATGCTCGGTAAGACTTGCGGTGAGGCAACTATCAGTGAAAGAAACTGCAGAGATCCGTTTCAACGCTTAAAAAAACCGCTGTTTTGACGTCGAAAATTGGCATGGTGGTGGCAGAGTGAATCTTTTCGAGGCTACTGAAACCGACGGAAACAACCACTGTGCGGAGCGATGGGGCTGGTCTCTCAGCTATCCTTGTAAACAATCTGTCCACCTACCTCGATAGGTTTCAGGATGTGTGCCCCAACACTTGCAATGGTAGATGTTGGTTTAGCCAACAAAAGCACTGTTGAAAATTCGACTAAATACCTGCCATGAAGTGATAATTAAATCAAGACCCTAAGCTGTCGATAGACGTTGATTTACATCAACGGGGACAGTTGAAAATCTGTACCCCGACCGGGACTCGAACCTGGGATCTGCTGCTTACATGGCAGACGCTCTACCCATCTGAGCCACCGCGTGCACAGAGGATAATGCGACTTCAGGGATTTAACCCCTGCACGCTCCCAGTGAGACCCACATTCCCAATTTCATGTCCACACACTACATTCGTAGTGCCCCTGCCCATTACACTCATTACTCGCGGCAGACAATCTTACCGAGTCCCGTAAGAGATCTGGCAATCCGTGTGCATCCAGCACATAAGAAGGTCAATGGCCGGTTAGCCTTAACTATATGGAGATGGTATCTGTTTTTTCGGACATGTCCGAAAGAACAGATACCATCTTCAAATACCTACTACGCAAACGCCACCTAACTCCAGTCCATGGTTAGCATCTGAAAGTTACTTAAACTGTCGAGCGCTCGGGATTCTTTCATTACTCGTTTGAGAAAACGAGTAAAATTTCCTTTAGGACGGTTTATTGTCTTTAAAACAAGGAAAATGGCTACCAAGTCCGTATTTAATATCCCGATATCAGTTATGCAAAGTTACTACTGTCTCTGTTACAAGGTCACACCCGAAAGCAGCCAGAAGATATTTAGTACGACTCGATATTTTGTACTTGTTAAACAGACACTGACCCACGTCTACTTGCGAGTTAACACATTCAGTCGTCCAGTAGACTTGTAAAGAAGTGCTCGTCGTCATGTCTCCTTATCTGCACGAATCCGCTACGCGGAGTGTAATATGTACGACATGTAATGTTCACGCGCGAATATTTCCTAAAATAAACGAATCGTAAACCTCAAACCTTGGTTCAAATGGCTCTGAGCACTATGGGACTTAACATCTGAGGTCATCAGTCCCCTAGACTTAGAACTACTTAAACCTAACCAACCTAAGGACATCACACACATCCATGCCCGAGGCAGGATTCGAACCTGCGACCGTAGCAGCAGCTCAGACTTTCACAAATTACTCAGTACTGTAGTCGCTTTTCGCTAACCACACGAGAACCAATCGAACGCGTGAATTTCTCCATTTTGGCACAAATTTGATCAGCGCCGCTTAACGTAGGTGTTTACCAGAAGACGGCTCCCGAGCTACTATCTCGACTCTTAGATCTGAGGCACAAAACCCTACCGAAACGCGCTGGAATTGATGAATTAGTGTAGTATGTTAAGCAGCCAATCAGATCATCTCGAGCACCCCTATACCCGCGGTATTTCTAATGTCAGCCAACCAGATTACCACAAGTAATTTACACTAGAAATCTCGTAATTATGAAATTAAATAAAATTTAATGGAAACAAAATACGACTGCTTTCCACAAAAAAAATTACTAATAAATTTAATACTCAATGTTCCTCCTGGCTGCCTTTTACAAAATCAGGCTCACTCGGATACACGTCACAAATTCCTGTTACGCACAAACAATTTTTTCACGCATACATTTACATAGTTTTAATAAAATATCACATTCTCACTTTACGTATGTCTTCCGTTCACTCTCAGTCTCTCCAAAACACTCACACAACCCAAACACGATGATATAATAATTTTCCAGTGTGCTTCCAATTACGTCACAAGTCTTTGGCAATGAAACTAAAGAAAATTCCAGAAAATTATATTGTATGAATCTATCCTCTTGGTTGTAGTTTCAATTGACACAATGATGAATACATTACAGTCCCTAACTCGGTTTCACAATGACAGCACGATTATCATAAGTTTTAGGTAAAAAATTACATCTCCGAAATTATTGATTTGAAATTTTAATAGTATGGATGTTGTAGTCATAGAATTTGGTATACCAAGTGTTAGAGAGACCGATTAATATTTAATTGTACTTCATAAAGAGTATTGTACGCAGCTTTGGGCAGACGGCTCCACGGCAAGCTACGCTTCCAGTGAAAGATGATAACTCGTAATAATTTGCTACGTTACAGCAGGAGTTCCTTATCGAAAGCAACTGATGCGTTTAAGCCGAGCACTGCAAGACAAACGACCACAATGCTCAAATGGTTCAAATGGCTCTGAGCACTATGGGACTTAGCATCTATGGTCATCAGTCCCCTAGAACTTAGAACTACTTAAATCTAACTAACCTAAGGACATCACACAACACCCAGCCATCACGAGGCAGAGAAAATCTCTGACCCCGCCGAGAATCGAACCCGGGAACCCGGGCGCGGGAAGCGAGAACGCTACCGCACGACCACGAGCGACCACAATGCAGAGATAGACATGAAAAAATGATTTTGCAACATTACAGTCCTCAACAACATGTCGCAAAATCCGTCGAAACGTACTTGGAAATGATGAAATGGAAAGTACTACCCCACCTGCCGTATTCTCAAGACGCTGCACTCTCTGACTGCCACCTTTCTCGATCAGCGGCACTCGGCTGTCTGGCCAGCACTACCGGTCACATGAACACGTGCAAAACCGGATCGATCCGTGGATCCCCTCAGAAGGTGCCCAGTTCTTCCGTTGTGGGAAACGTACGGTGCCCGAAGGATGGGAGAATGTAGTGGCCAGCGATCCCCGATACCATGAATTGTAATTTTTTTGTAAGTTTTCACAATAAAGACTCGAACTTCGAGAAAAAAAGGGCGCAAGCAAAGTTGTAGATCTAGTGTATCTCACTGGGGTACTTCCGTCTCAACTGGCTCTGAAATGTAGCAAAGTGGAGTGGCTCTACTTCTTATTTCATCTTTAATGAATTTGTCGTATGACAGATTTTAACTACAGGTTCTTTTTCTGAGCACCTTCATTGACCTGTTTCTAATGCTGTCCATCATTCCAATTCTATTCTTACTTCTTCCTCTCATTCATTTCACTTTTTCCACTAGAATTCTTTGCTGCAGACAATTCCCAATCATTTATTGAAGTTACGGAATAACACGCAAATGACACACTGCGGAAAAACAGTTTTAGATCGAAGAAAAACTCGTGTTGAAGACGGTAACAATGCACAAAACATGCGATTCACGAATAACCAGAAGGATACAATTAAACAGTAGTAGTGGTAAGTTGTGTTGTTTAACATAAATGATGCTTGGTTCTACAATACAGTCTCAGATTACACAAGAATCAACAGCGCCAAACGAAGAAATAACCACAAAACGTGCAAGCACACGGCGTTTCCTGATGTGAATGGAAAACAAAGCACCAAATACGGTAATTAAAAACCAACTTCTTTTATAAGGAATCCTTTTTCGATGTAGAAAGGAACTCAGATTGTAAATATCTTTCCTTATGGACCAGTGATGACATTATACACTCATGCTCATAAATTAAGGATAATGCTGGACAACTCTCTGGTGGTCGGTTTGCGGGGTTAAATCACCTCGGGTTATGACCATGCGGTGTATTTGACCTGCGATCATCGCACCGTGGCGCTGGCAGCAGTCCACATACGCAGAGGTGTGTTGGTGCATGTCAGAGTACAGTGCAGCGAGTAAGTCTACAGACATTTTCAGACGTGGTAATAGTGACTGTGTGTTGAAAATGGCTCAAAGGACACATATTGATGACGTTATGAGGGGTAGAATACGAGGGCTAAACACAGCAGGTCGTAGCACGGGCCCTCCGTGTGCCACAAAGTGTGATCTCAAGATTATGGCAACGATTCCAGGAGACAGGAAACGCGTCCATTCGCTACAGTACGGGACGTCCACAGTGTACAGCACCACAAAAAGACCGATACATCACCATCAGTGCCCGCAGACGGCCACGGAGTACTGCAGGTAGCCTTGCTAGGGACCTTACCGCAGCCACTGGAACACTTGCCTCCAGACACACAGTCTACAGACGACTGAACAGACATGGTTTATTCGCCCAGAGACCTGCAAGGTGCATTCCACTGACCCCTGGTCACAGGAGAGCTCGTAAAGCCTGGTGTCAAGAACACAGTACATGGTCATTGGAACAGTGGTCCCAGGTTATGTTCACGGACGAATCCAGGTATAATCTGAAAAGTGATTCTCGCCGGGTTTTCATCTGGCTTGAACCAGGAACCAGATACCAACCCCTTAATGTCCTTGAAAGGGACCTGTATGGAGGCCGTGGTTTGATGGTGTGGCGTGGGATTATGATTGGTGCACGTACACCCCTGCATGACTTTGGCAGAGGAAGTGTAACAGGTCAGGTGTATCGCGACGTCATTTCACCAATATGTCCACCTTTTCAGGGGTGCAGTAAGTCCCACCTTCCTCCTGATGGATGATAACACACGGTCCCACCGAACTACCATCGTGGAGGAGTACCTTGAAACAGAAGATATCAGGCTAATGGAGTGGCCTGCCTGTTCTCGAGACCTAAACCCCATCGAACACGTCTGGGATGCTCTCGGTCGACGTCTTCAAACCCCTACGAGACTTCAGGAGCTCCGACGAGCACTGGTGCAAGAATGGGAGGCTATACCCCAGCAGCTGCTCGACCACCTGATCCATAGTATGCCAACCCGATGTGCGGCCTGTGTACGTGTGCATGGTGATCATATCCCATACTGATGTCGGGGTACATGCGCAGGTTCAAAATGGTTCAAATGGCTCTGAGTTCTATGGGACTTAACTTCTGAGGTCATCAGTCCCCTAGAGCTTAGAACTACTTAAACCTAACTAACCTAAGGACATCACACACATCCATGTCCGAGGCAGGATTCGAACCTGCGACCGTAGCGGTCGCGCGGTTCCAGACTGTAGCACCTAGAATCGCTCGGCCACACCGACCGGCTACATGCGCAGGAAACAGTGGCATCTTGTAGCACATGTGTTTCGGGACGGTTTTCTCAACATATCGCCACTACCGTGACTTAAGACCTTTGTCGCGTGTGTTCCCTGTGTGCCTATGCTATTAGCGCCAGTTTTGTGTAGTGCTACGTTGCGTGGCATCACATTCTGCAATTATCCTTAATTTATGAGCGTGAGTGTATTTCAACGAAATGAAACGCATTCGGACGGAATTAAAATACCCTCAATAATAGCAACTATGGACAGTGTGGTCACACAAATGAATTTAATGACGCCTTATGAAGAATTCCTATGCACTATACGTGCCATCGAAGATTTTTTTCCCTTTCTGGTCACTTTCATCATTTTTGCCCTCTTTATTACTTCACATTCTTAAATCTGTCAGTCCACTTCGTCTTAACCATTCTTCTCCATAGCCACATTTCAATACTTTATAAACACCTTTCTTCCTTCTTTTTAACTGTCCATGATTGACTGCTGCTTAACAGCGCAGGCCGGTCATAAAATGTAGCAAATATTTCCTCTAGTCCACTTGAATTCTTCTAGATGGTAGTAACTGCTTCACCATTTCAGATAGCCCCTTTCCCATAGATATGCTCCTCCTTATTTCTTCTGTACAGCTTCTGTTCCATGTAATAATGTGGAAGAGCTATGCAGAGCGCAGACGGATAGCACCAGGCTCGTTTCTGGAAGATAAGGGGGTAAAAATGAAGAAGAGCGATGTCCTAAGGTACTGAACTGGGAACTGAAGAAAACAATTGGGCAGCTCTGCAAAAAGCAAGCGCTGGGCTGTGACACAATACCATCTGGGTCACTAAAAGTCTTAGGTCCAAATTCAGTGGTCAGACTGACTGAGGTTGTAAACAGAATTTATAACACGCGAATCTGGCCTCAAGACCTATATAAGTCCATTCTATTACCTGTACCTCAAAAGTGCAACACAAAAGAATGCAAAGATTATAGGGTAATTAGTTTCAGCAGTCATGTTACAAAGGCTGTAACGAGAGCCATACTTAGGAGAATTGAAAAGAGAACTGAGGAAAATTCCGGAGATAACCAATAATGGTTCAGGAATGTTAAAGGAACAATAGATGCCCCAGACAGTCTCAGGATGATTGGAGAAAGAACTACTTTCCATCCACAAAATAATATTTACAACATGTGTGTACATGTATCTCTTAGATGGAAAGTAGTCGAAACCTGTTAGTGACCCTCAGTTCTTACCTGTATGGTTCGGATTTTCAAGTGCGGTTTTCATTGTGTGTTACGTAAAAATACGTCAGGTTATGGGATTTCCGTCGGTCTGAGACCCACACATGACTGAATTAATAGATGTATCATGCAGCCCTGAAAACTACTTAGCAGAGTGTGATCGATAACAGGAAATCACCACATACAGGGATTAGGGACATCTTCCAAACGAAATTCCTCATTTACCACCTTACAGCAGAGAATGAAAAGAAAAAAAAAAGATTTAGTAATGTCTCTCTACAGACTTTCTCTTTCAGCAATATTAAGCATTGAACTTCACTCTTACATTAGCCGATTTGTTCTTCGTGTTCAATGACGCTGTCGTAGAAGGGGTGTTGTCGGAGCTCTAACGATGGCTGGGAACCAGGAGAGAAGAAGGTTTCGTGGTAAAATCTTAACTTCAAACACTTTACACCTGGCGATTTTATTGTAACTAGTACACTACTGGCCATTAAAATTGCTACACCACGAAGATGACGTCCTACAGATGCGAAATTTAACCGACAGGAAGAAGATGCAGCGATATGCAAATGATTAGCTTTTCAGAGCATTCACACAAGGTTGGCGACGGTGGCGACGCCTACAACGTGCTGACATGAGGAAAGTTTCCAACCGATTTCTCATACACAAACAGCATTTGACCGGCGTTGCCTGGTGAAACGTTGTTGTGATGCCTCGTGTAAGGAGGAGAAATGCGTACCATCACGTTTCCGACTTTGATAAACGTCGGATTGTAGCCTATCGCGATTTCGGTTTATCGTATCGCGACATCCCTGCTCGCGTTGGTCGAGGTCCAGTGACTGTTAGCAGAATATGGAATCGGTGGGTTCAGGAGGGTAATACAGAACGCCGTGCTGGATCCCATCGGCCATGTATCACTAGCAGTCGAGATGACAGGCATCTTATCCGCATGGCTGTAACGGATCGTGCAGCCACGTCTTGATCCCTGAGTCAACAGATGGGGACGTTTGCAAGACAACAACCATCTGCACGAACAGTTCGACGACGTTTGCAGCAGCATGAACTATCAGCTCGGACACCATGGCTGCGGTTACCCTTGACGCTGCATCACAGACAGGAGCGCCTGCGATGGTATACTCAACGACGAACCTGGGTGCACGAATGGCAAAACGTCATTTTTTCGGATGAATCCAGGTTCTGTTTACAGCATCATGACGGTCGCATCCGTGTTTGGCGACATCGCGGTGAACGCACATTGGAAGCGTGTATTCGTCATTGCCATACTGTCGTATCACCCGGCGTGATGGTATGGGGTGCTATTGGTTACACGTCTCGGTCACCTCTTGTTCGCATTGACGGCACTTTGAACATTGGACGTTACATTTCAGAGGAGTTACGACCCGTGGCTCTACCCTTCATTCGATCATTGCGAAACCCTACATTTCAGCAAGATAATGCACGACCGCATGTTGCTGGTCCTGTACGGACCTTTCTGGACACAGAAAATGTTGGACTGCTGCCCTGGCCAGCACATTCTCCAGATCTCTCACCAACTGAAAACATCTGGTCAATGGTGGCCGAGCAACTGTTCGTCACAATACGCCAGTCACTAGTCTAGATGAACTGTGGTATCGTGTTGAAGCTGCATGGGCAGCTGTACATGTACACGCCATCCATGCTCTGTTTGACTCAATGCACAGAGGTATCAAGGTCGTTATTACGGCCAGAGGTGGTTGTTCTGGGTACTGATTTCTCAGGATCTATGCACCCAAATTGCGTGAAAATGTAATCACATGTCAGTTCTAGTATAATATATTCGTCCAATGAATACCCGTTTATCATCTGCATTTCTTCTTGGTGTAGCAATTTTAATGGCCAGTAGTATAGGATAACGGAATACGGATAGAGCACTTGACCACGTCGGTAATGGTTCCGTTTCATAAGAAACGAAATGCACAGTGTTGTGAGACCTACAGAACCATTTCACTAATTTCACACGCCGGAAAGATTCTTCTAAACGTCATCCAAGAACGCTTGAGAACCAACTTAGAATAAATAATACAACCAGAGAAAGCTACGTTTGTGCATAATAAAGGAACACGAGAGTACGTTCTCAGTGTCATACAGCTAACTGAAAAACGTGTAGAAATTTTAATGGCCAGTAGTGTAAATGAAGGAATGCATTTGTTTTGTTAAATAGTGCATTTCGTTTAACACAAGATACCGAAGTAATTTTGCTAATAAGACTATATGAGTAAATCCAGCAGCTCACAGATGATCTCAGTGGCATATATGAGACGTGTAATAAGAATAATTTTAGAATGTTTTTAAGGTCGTCTTCATACGGCGTTCGGTGGCTGATTCGGAGAGCGTGCAACCCTCGCTATATCTGTGAAAGGGCACCTCTTTCGGGCGGTCATCTTTTAAGAGGCATGCATCGCGTTGGTGAAAGAAATTGTGCACTGTTAACTAGGACACACAGATCCGTGAGCATTTATCAATTATGCGTTGGCGGTTGTTCCGAAAGTTATTGGGAGCGGAAGAGGTCGTGTTATCCATTGAGACCAGTATGGGGTACTCCGCGTAGCTAGACGCTTAACGAACAAGCGAGGTACGAAGTGCTGCGTTTCTCAAATAGATTGGATCTTATCAGACAGGACTCTGTCGCAGCAATTGGAATATCTTAGTGGGGAAACCGATGCCTCTGACGGTGTTGTGCTGGATGGTTCCTTGTACACACGATACGTGGCTAATCATCCGATTCAATGTGCATCTTTGCAGAATCAGTACAAAGTGTTACTGGCAATGGAGAGATGAGTATGCTTACATAAGGTACAAGCAGGAATGAATTTCTTGTTAAATACAACACTGCAGAAATCGTTTAATGCATGATATCAGTGTCTTTTGTTAGAACAGTAAGCTGTGGTATTCGTTTATAGCGATGTTAGGTAATTTTTGCATCGGACGTCTTGTTTGTGGTGTCGACTGGGTGTGAGCAGTATCGGCTGAATCGTCTTGGTTTGGCGATAGAAATCACACAAATTCTGCACATTTCTGCGGCTGCATTTATCTTCTGCGGTGGATGACTTTGTATGAGGAAATAGTTTATTTCTGATGCACTGTGGGCATTTATCAGTCTTATTTGGGCGGTAGGGATGTGTATGCAGCGTGATTCATTCGCCTCTACATATAGGTTTCGTGCAACCCGCAACTCGTACCAAAACCACAAGAGAGATTTTCATATTTCCTCGCTCGCTACGTGCAACCTAGTATTCCTTCACAAAAAAATTAGCAGAACCTGACTGTAGGAAATGTAATGTAGTTAACTTTGATACTAGGACATGTTTTCGCCGGAGACCACTGTTTTCGAGTTATTCAAGAAAATCACATTTGAAGGTCACTTTCGGTAAGTTTTTCTCGAATAATTCGAAAACTACGGCCTCTAGCGAAAACGTATTCTAGTAAAAGATTTAACTACATTAAATTTCCTACAAAACGCTCCTGTTGATTTTCTGTGTAGCACTAATAGTCTGCGCACAGCGAGCGAGAGAACAGGTAAATCTTGCGTGTGGTATTTGACGTCATTCTGGGCTGCATAAAACCCATGGATAAAAACTTTTTGGAAATTTGTGGTAAGGTCTTAAGGGGCCAAACTGCTGTGGTCATCGGTCCCTAAGCCTACACATTACGTAATCTGACTTAAACTAACTTACGCTACGGACAACACACACACCAGTGCCCGAGGGATGTCCCGAACCTCCGACGGGGGGAACCGCACGGACCGTGAGAAGGCAACCAAGACCGCGCGGCTCCCATGGATAATGGCCGCTGAATTACCGCGTATACTCTGGCTATTTTCACAGTTATTTAGGAGTCTTATAGCGGTGACACACACTAATAATGCATGGTTTATTTACATAAGATATTGTGTTGTGGTAAGTTAATTTGACTCTTGTTTTATTCCACTTCGGAGCGCTTGCTGACCGAAATTGAAATTGCACACACAGTTTTTGTAGTATTAGAAACAGGATGGCCAGAGGAGCTTGTTTCTTATTGCTCAAGAGAGAAACGGGGAGGTGGAGGGAGCAAAGCCAACCACATATTTCCGCCGGCTTGTCAGGACCTGTTTGTCGATATTCACGTGGGGCAGATGGCCTCTCTGTGAATATTTGATTTTGTATCAGTGGGAGCAACTACACCGATCACTTTGGGAACCATTACACATACATTGTTAAAATATTGCAGATTTATTTTTCTGCCATTGCTGGGCGGTCAGCTATCGTAGCGTTCGTTGACGTGGGTAGGTTGCGGCCAGCCTAAGCTCTCTACGCGCCAGTGCCTGAAGCGCTGCATATCCTACATGCAACTCACCGAGTTCGGCAATAGCAGATCCTGTGGCTGGTGAAGGCGGAACACATGTTATTTGTGTCCATGTTGCCGGCCGGAGTGGCCGTGCGGTTCTAGGCGCTACAGTCTGGAACCGAGCGACCACCACGGTCGCAGGTTCGAATCCTGTCTCGGGCATGGATGTGTGTGATGTCCTTAGGTTAGTTAGGTTTAATTAGTTCTAAGTTCTAGGCGACTGATGACCTCAGAAGTTAAGTCGCATAGTGCTCAGAGCCATTTGTGTCCATGTTGGGAATATGAAAACCTCAGAATTTTGCTATGACATCATAGGTTTTGTTAATATTTGCACAACTCTTACCAGTAGGAGTACATGCCCATTTTGTAAGTAGGCTGTTTAGGTTTTTATGTTGGTAACGCCACGAAGCGCTCTGTATGAAAATCACTGACTGTTCTGTGTGAAATCTGTGGCTGGTTTACATTGTTGGAACACTTGCTATTGTAGTGTTGGGCAGTTGGATGTGAACTTCGCGTAGCATTGCGCAGTTGTAGGTGAGCCGCCGACAGTGGTGGATGTGGGGAGAGAGATGGCAGAATTTTGAGAGCGGACGATCTGGACGTGTGTCCGTCAGAAAAACGAAATTTGTAAGACTGGATGTCATGAACTGATATATGTATTATGACTTTTGAACATTATTAAGGTAAATAAATTGTTTGTTCTCTATCAAAATCTTTCATTTGCTGACTATGCCTATCAGTAGTTAGTGCCTTCCGTAGTTAGAATCTTTTATTTAGCTGGCAGTATTGGCGCTCGCTGTATTGCAGTAGTTCGAGTAACGAAGATTTTTGTGAGGTAAGTGATTTATGAAAGGTATAGGTTATTGTTAGTCAGGACCATTTTTTTTGTAGAGATTATTGAAAGTCAGATTGCGTTGCGCTAAAAATATTGTGTGTCAGTTTTAGTGTTGATCAGAATAAGAAAAGGGAGAAATGTCTGAGTACGTTCAGTTTTGCTCAGCTGTTTGAAATTCAAATAACGTAAGAGGTTTACCAGCACTGTCATTTATAAAGTTTTTTCTAAGGGGACGCCACAATTTTAACACAAATTCTACGATGTCGTACACACTATTGATATAGGACTGATGCAGCAAGAGTTTATTTGTTTGTATACAGCTGGTGATACTTCTTTAACATTAAAAGTCTTTGAAAAAGCGTTTTTGTTGTTAAATGTTTCGTTATTTGTTTGTAAATCGTGCTTGCGACATTTGTTCAATATTTACATTCTTGATGAGAGTCAATTTGTCGTTAAATGATGTTGCAGTAATTTGCAATAAGAGCAAATATATTGTTGTACATTTACTTGTAGATTACAGGTAATAGGAAAAATATGGAATAATATGTAAAAATAATAAAATGATTGAAAAATACAAATTATGAAAAATGTGGAAAAATAAGAAAAATGGTAAAAATATAGGAAAATGTCGACAAAATGAAAAATTAGAGTACTTACATGTCTACTGGGGTGGTGGTTCGGTGCTGCTGGCTCCCGGAATGACGAAATTCGTGTATTGTAATATTTTCACTTTAGCTTGTTATTAACAGATATCCACACTCTGGTCATTTCCCTAGACCTCGAATGACAAAACTTGAGCCATTATAATAACAACAAAATTAATTTATAAGAAATACCCACCCCTTGATCTTCTCCTTATACCTCAAATCATGAAGCTAACGTAATTGTGATAAATTTAACTTATTATTATTTATAACAAATACCAACACCCTAACACCAAACAGACGTATGGTGCACAGCCTCGAACAGCACATCCCACGCAACTGCTCTAGTAATTACAGGGGTAGGAGGAGGGGAGCTCTAATCCTATTGGTCTGGGAGGGAGAGGGGGAGGACGGTGACCTCGAATATACCTCACCTAACTGCCACAGCTGTGACATGATACCTCCCTCTCACGGTCAAATGTAATCTGACACCGGAAATCCTCGCCAGAGTGTTATTGGTAACCTAGTAAAAGACCATTATCTGGTCCCGTCTTGGTACTGCACAATTACTATGAAGCCATTAGAGAGCCGCTGTGCGAACGTTCTCGTCGTTGGCAAATCTCTTTATCGTCAGATGTTCTCTCAGCTTGCCCAAAATATGGAAATGGCGGGATGTAAAATATGGACTGTTAGACGGTTGCTTCAAAACCGCCAATCCAAAACGTTAAGCAAAGCTTGCCTTGTGCTCGCCTTGTGGGTCGTTGTAATATCCTACGGGAGAACAATGCCTCGTCTTTTCACATCTCTTGTTCTTTATAATGTTTCGCAGCAATGTCAATGTTGTGGTAGTACGAGTTGGCGTTAACGGTCGTGCCCTTTGCCCTAAACCCTGTGTACACAACTCCTTTATAGTCGAAGAAAACAGTGGCTGACTATTATCTTCCCTGATGATGGCGTAACTTTCGATTTCTTCTGCGGAGGCGACGAGATGTGTCTCCATTTTACTGACGCTCTCTTTGCAGCACGAGTGAAACGATGGACCCATGCGTCATCGCCGGTAATGATGCGGCTTAGGGAAACGTTGCCTTCTGCGGAGTAACGCTGAAGAAAGTCCGGAGACGCAGTAAACCCTACGCCTTTGTGTCCAGGTGACAGTGATCCCGGAATACAGCGAGAGCACAGTTTTCGATACTGCAGACGATGTGGCATGAGGGAATGAGTACTGCTTTCTGAGAGGCACATCTGATGAGCAACGTCCGAGATAGTCAGTCTTCAATTGCTGCGAATCAGTTCCTCGGTTCCCTGTACATTGTCGGCGGTGGTCGATGTTGATGGCCTTCATCCCTGATTACCATTACCTACACTGAAGAGCCAAAGAAAATGGTACACCAGCCTAATATCGTGTAGGCCCCCCGTGAGCACGCAGAAATGCCGCAACACGACGTGGCATGGACTCGACTAATGTCTGAAGTAATGTTGGAGGGAACAGACACCATAAATCCGTAAGAGTACGAGCGGGTGGAGGTCTCTTCTGAACAGCACGTTGCAAAGCATCCCAGATATGCTCAATAATGTTCATGTCTGGGGAGTTTGGTGGCAAAACTTGCAAGAGTGTTCTTGGAGGCACTCTGTAGCAATTCTGGACTTGTGGATTGTCGCATTGTCTTGCTGGAATCGCCCAAGTTCGTCCGAATACATAATGCACATGAATGGAAGCAGGCGATTAGACAGAATGCTTATGTACATGTCACCTGTCAGAGTCGTATCTAGACATATCAGGGGTCCCATATCACTGCAACAGCAGACGTCCCACACTATTACAGAGCCTCCACCAGCTTGAACACTCCCCTGCTGACATGCAAGATATATGGATTTGTGAGTTTGTCTTCACACCCATACACGTCCATCCACTCGATACAATTTCAAACGAGACTCGTCCGACCAAGCAACATGTTTCCAGTCATCAACAATCCAATGTCGGTGTTGACGGGCCGAGGTGAGGCGTAAAGCTTTGTGTCGTGCAGTCATCAAGGGTGCACGAGTGGGCCTTCGGCTCCGAAAGCCCATATCGATGTTGTTTCGTTGAATGGCTCGCACACTGACACTTGTTGATGGCCCAGTACTGAAATCTGCAGCAGTTTGCGGAAGGGTTGCACTTCTCTCACGTTGAACGATTATCTTCAGTCGTCGTTGGTCCCATTCTGGCAGGATCTCTTTCGGGCCGCAGCGATATCGGAGATTTGTTGTTTTACCGGATTCCTGATATTCACGGTACATTCTTGAAATGGTCGTACGGGAAAATCCCCACTTCATCGGTACCTGGGAGATTCTGTGTCCCATCGCGCGCCGACTATAACACCACGTTCAAGCTCACTTAAAGCTTTATAACCTGCCATTGTAGCAGCAGTAACCGATCTAATAATGCGCCAGACAATTGTTGCGTTATATTGGCTTTGTCGACTGCAGCGCCGTATTCTGCTTGTTTACATACCCCTGTATTTGAATACGCTTGCCTATACCAGTTTCATTGGCGCTTCTGTGTATATCTGTGCGGTCGTGGTCAAATTGTTGGCACCATTTCACTACGCCTAGGCACGACATTGCTTTTGGTACATACACCGCCGGAATTTCAGCGTGAATCCGTTCGTAGTTTAGACGTTGTATGAACAAGAATAATACCGTCCAGCCTGCTTCAACTTTGGAGTGCGTTCGTGGCTTCCTGTGTCATTTCGCCCTCACACTGTGGTGCACCGTCACCCGAATCGCAGCAGCACTGTGTCTGAGGAAAACCCGGAACATGTAACCCTTTCCAACAACGCGCCGTTCTTGTCGCGCATTGGTCTTAGCGTGGGACGACGTGGATAACGTACATCCTGAAGTTCCAGCATACAGTTCCACTCCTTAAATGAGTTTTATTTTCAGTTCCACACTAACAGCGTATGTTGAATATGTGAAATCTCCTGATTCTTACTTGAGCCGTATTTTTCGAAACTTTATTATTCGGGATATATTTTAGAGACTGGTTATAATAGTAGATTGTTCAGGTACAGACATTTTACTTAAAGAAATATTCTAAATTTACGATCAACCAAAACCAGGTGCACACTTCAAACTTCGATCTAGCTAATAATTGTTTATTTTAGGACTGACATGCTTTGTGATCGAACGAGTGGTTATCACGTTGTGTAACGTCGCGAGTTAATGCGCGATAACATTCGTTGCTATACAGCCCGCAGTATTGGAGCCAGAGCCTGTGAAAGAAACCGCAAGTTGTGTCCTGTCAATGAGTCGTGTACATGATGTTACTGCAGCGTGTGAACGCACAAGCGTGTTACTCCGAACAATAGTATATTCGTGTCACGTGTGAACCTAAATAAATGATATTAATTATTATTCAGTCAGTTTCAAAATCGGTACACTACCTTTTGATATTCTGGAGAAGATTGTATCCAAATTTCTACATTATAACTATCATAATTTCAGAGACAGAAAAAATTGCTAAAAAAGTAAAAAACCGAGACTTAGGAAACTAAATTCAGATAGGAAATATAATATTTTATCTTTTGGTATGATTGGAAAACATAAGCAGAACTCGCAGTGTGCAGAATTAATTAACTGAGATTTTCATATCAAAACATTAATTATTTTTCGTTTTCGTAATATAAAAATCAGACAAAATTATTATTGGTGTGTAAGATTGTTGTGGGAGTACATGTGAGTGAATGAGAGTGTGTAGGTGGGACATTCGTCAAATTTTAAATTTGCATTATACAGGGTGTTACAAAAAGGTACGGCCAAACTTTCAGGAAACATTCCTCACACACAAAGAAAGAAAATATGTTATGTGGACATGTGTCCGGAAACGCTTACTTTCCATGTTAGAGCTCATTTTATTACTTCTCTTCAAATCACATTAATCATGGAACGGAAACACACAGCAACAGAACGTACCAGCGTGACTTCAAACACTTTGTTACAGGAAATGTTCAAAATGTCCTCCATTAGCGAGGATAAATGCATCCACCCTCCGTCGCATGGAATCCCTGATGCGCTATTGCAGCCTGGAGAATGGCATATTCTATCACAGCCGTCCACAATACGACCACGAACAATCTCTACATTTGGTACCGGGGTTGCGTAGACAACAGCTTTCAAATGCCCCCATAAATGAAAGTCAAGAGGGTTGAGGTCAGGAGAGCGTGGAGGCCATGGAATTGATCCGCCTCAACCAATCCATCGGTCACCGAATCTGTTGTTGAGAGGCGTACGAACACTTCGACTGAAATGTGCAGGAGCTCCATCGCGCATGAACCACATGTTGTGTCGTACTTGTAAAGGCACATGTTCTAGCAGCACAGGTAGAGTATCCCGTATGAAATCATGATAACGTGCTCCATAGAGCGTAGGAGGACGAAACTAAAATGAGCTCTCACATGGAAATTAAGCGTTTCCGGACACATGTCCACATAACATCTTTTCTTTATTTGTGTGTGAGGAATGTTTCCTGAAAGTTTGGCCGTACCTTTTTGTAATACCCTGTATATCGTCTTAAGTAACCTGCAAGAGTTACGCTAGCCTGTCGTGGGAAAATGTTCATAGGGAATTTACCCACTTTGCTGATGAAGTACGTCTAGGTGTGACTGCTATTCTAACAGAGCAGCCAGAAAGTCAGCTGGAGTGTTATCTGTATCTAAAGGATATTTACAGATTTATTGCCTTTTCGTTTTCGTTTATTAAACATTACTTTAATATTTGTATATCAGAATGACTTAGATGCGTTTCTGTATAAGGATTGGTGCAGCCCAGTTTTGGCGCGAGTATGATCATGAGTGAGCATTCTGATTGGCAGAGAGTTTGGTCAGCCACTCAGAACTGAGACGGTTCCCGCTCGTTACCTGATAGATAATAGCAAAATAACTGTTGATGGTCGAAGTAGGGAGGATATAAAATGTAGACTGTCAATGGCAAGGAAAGCGTTTCTGAAGAAGAGAAATTTGTTAACATCGAGTATAGATTTAAGTGTCAGGAAGTCATTTCTGAAAGTATTTGTATGGAGTGTAGCCATGTATGGAAGTGAAACATGGACGGTAAATAGTTTGGACAAGAAGAGAATAGAAGCTTTTGAAATGTGGTGCTACAGAAGAATGCTGAAGATTAGATGGGTAGATCACATAACTAATGAGGAAGTATTGAATAGGATTGGGGAGAAGAGAAGTTTGTGGCACAACTTGACCAGAAGAAGGGATCGGTTGGTAGGACATGTTCTGAGGCATCAAGGGATCACCAATTTAGTATTGGAGGGCAGCGTGGAGGGTAAAAATCGAGGGGGAGACCAAGAGATGAATACACTAAGCAGATTCAGAAGGATGTAGGTTGCAGTAGGTACTGGGAGATGAAAAAGCTTGCACAGGATAGAGTAGCATGGAGAGCTGCATCAAACCAGTCTCAGGACTGAAGACCACAACAACAACCTGACAGATATACTGGGAGTGAGGCTGCAAGAGAGGAGTCTCGCTAGCTTTGAACGCGGACGGTCATGTTACTTGTGCCAGTCAAAATAATGTGTAAAATGTAGGAATATTGAGTTCCTCGTGTTTGAGACGTGTCGTGACTAACGCTGATGTAGTTACAGACAGTTTTGTGAAATTTGGAAGTTTTAGAACTGTACTGTTGGAATGATATTCGTGTGTGAAAGTTGGGCCTTCGTAGTATCCGCGTGGCATGTTTCAGTATTCAACCACGTCTCATGTCGCCCTGCTTCTCTCCACCGCACGCTGCGTCCGACCACTTCCGACTTCCATCGACAACTGCTCGCTCGCTGCTACTCGCGATAATAACATTTCAGACTCAGAGTTTGCGTATGCACACACCAGAATCATAGACGTCCAACTTTCTACAGTTGTGGAGATTGCGTATTACAGGCTTCTTCGGCCGGCCAGTGTGGCCGAGCGGTTCTAGGCGCTTCAGTCTGGAACCGCGCGACCGCTACGGTCGCAGGTTCGAATCCTGCCTCGGGCATGGATGTGTGTGATGTCCTTAGGTTAGTTAGGTTTAAGTAGTTCTAAGTTCTAGGGGACTGATGACCTCAGATGTTAAGTCCCATAGTGCTCAGAGCCATTTGAACCATTTGAACAGGCTTCTTCACAACTGTGCACGTATTTTCACAGAAACAAAGGTAACTGGGCTAAGCTGTCGAATAATGATTAGATCATTAACATGGAAGGAGCCAGCCAGTACAGTCTACATCTACATCTACATCCATACTCCGCAAGCCACCTGACGGTGTGTGGCGGAGGGTACCTTACCGTGAGTACCTCTATCGGTTCTCCCTTCTATTCCAGTTTCGTGTTGTTCGTGGAAAGAAGGATTGTCGGTATGCCTCTGTGTGGGCTCTAATCTCTCTGATTTTATCCTCATGGTCTCTTCGCGAGATATACGTAGGAGGCAGCAATATACTGCTTGACTCTTCGGTGAAGGTATATTCTCGAAACTTCGACAAAAGCCCGTACCGAGCTACTGAGCGTCTCTCCTGCAGAGTCTTCCACTGGAGTTTATCTATTATCTCCGTAACGCTTTCGCGATTACTAAATGATCCTGTAACGAAGCGCACTGCTCTCCGTTGGATCTTCTCTATATCTTCTATCAACCCTACGTGGTACGGATCCCACACTGCTGAGCAGTATTCAAGCAGTGGGCGAACAAGCGTACTGTAACCTACTTCCTTTGTTTTCGGATTGCATTGCCTTAGGATTCTTCCAATGAATCTCAGTCTGGCATCTGCTTTACCGACGATCAACATTATATGATCGTTCCATTTTAAATCACTCCTAATGCGTACTCCCAGATAATTTATTTAATTTTCAACCAGAAGCGAGCCCGCCTTCCTTCGAGGCAGACTCGCCCCGGGTCGGCGCCGAGCGCTCCCGCTAACCTGGGTGCTCCCTCGCTTTGGCGGCGCCCTGCCGGCCTGACAATGCGTCACCTGGAATTAACAGCGCGCGCCCCACTGCGACCGCCCAATCCTGCGGCTGACAGCGGTTTTAATTTCCAGGGCCGTTTTAATTAAACCAAGACGCCGCGGACATCGCGGAAAATTAAAACTGTTGGCATCTGCGGTCCTGGCCACGGCCCAGTTCTAGTCCTGCTGGAAACGTCGCCACGACGGCAGGTGTAAAAGGAATGCTTTGGAGTCACCACCGTTCACTGGCCACATTGCCGAATAACAAGAAAGCAGTGTTAACGATGAAGGCTACAATTACTTTTACAGAGGTATCAGAAGTAGTAGGACGTTTGGTTCAATATCCCAAGACAATTACGGGAATCTTGCAAAGAATAATGTTGAAATGAAATGTCGTGTGGCTAAGGCCCCCCGTCGGGTAGACCGTTCGCCTGGAGCAGGTCTTTCGATTTGACGCCACTTCGGTGACCTGCGCGTCGATGGGGATGAAATGATGATGATTAGGACAACACAACACAACACCCAGTCCCTGAGCGGAGAAAATCTCCGACCCAGCCGGGACCTTAGGATTGACATTCCGTCACGCTGACCACTCAGCTACCGGGGCCGGACAAGAATAACGTTAAAAGATGATGAATGTCTGTCTGTAGTGCTCAGCCCAGAGGTTGGTTTTGCAGCAGTATATCATTCCCCTCTTCCGTCTGCCTTCCTCTTCATTTCCGCGTATGTAGTGCACCCCACATCATTCAAAACGTGCTGTGTGTGCGACATCTCTGGTTTTTCCCTGCGATACCGTCACCCAATACCTCCGTCAGCTATTGTTCCAGAAATGTTGTTCTGTCATAAAAAGTGTCCTACGAGTTTGTCTCTTTTTCTTTGGATGTGTCTCGACAGAGATCACGTTTCCTGTATCTGCTCAGCACCTTTTCATTGGTAACTCCGCCTCGCCAGCTGATCTTCATCATTCTTCTATAGCATCAAACCTCCAGTGCTTCTAGCCGTCTTCTTTCTTGTTTTCCTATTGTACTCGTTTCACACCCGGCAATCTTTCCCTATAACTCTAGATACTGCATATAGTTCCAACTTTATAATGCATTGTTATATATTTTTTGCGGCTTTATACTTCCAATGTTTTTTTCCTTGTTAAATTCAGAATATTTAATGACACTTCATGCAGTTGTAGGTCCTCTACATGATTCCATTTCAGTAATTTTACGATAATTATGTGTTTCATTATTTATATCTGCATTGTTCTGGGACTACGCTTTTAATATTTAACGAAAAAATTTTTTATATAATTTTGTTTTTATAGTTTCAGAGTAAGAACGTACGACCTTATATTTTTAAAATTTCACTCTTGTGTACTATTTTCTAACCCTTTTACAGTTTTACGCATCCGTTCTCTTATCTTAACATAAGATTTTTTTTACATTATTGACTTTTTGCAATTTTAGTATAAGACCCTATTTAGTTGAACCCATAGATTCCTGCCACTACCCCCCCCTCCCCCCCTTGTCTTCTTTGCCTGCTCTCAGTTCCCCTCGCTCCATTTCATAATCTCACTGTTTTATTGCGTCTACATTTTATATACCCATTGTTCTACACTATTAGCGTTTCAGCGAGAAATTTTACGTATTTATACTGTACATTCTGTAATATTACCACGACTGCTCTTGTTGAGCTCATGGTATCCCTACCACCCTCTCCCTGGTTCCTTCCCCTTCCCTCCCTCAATCAACCTCTCTGTTTCCCCTTCCCCCCTGTCACCTACCTCCAACATATACCTATTTAAACCACTGACAGCAGTTGCAAAGCACAGTACTCTGATATGTGGTTCTGAGTAGAGAAGACGTGTTGCTGACGCAACTATTTTCGTAAATTGTATGTTAATGTACAATTGTTTTCTTTTCTGCTTATTGTAAAATATTAGATGGTTCATATTTAGTTTTACTTTGTTTCAAGTCTGAAGATGATCCAGAGTGATCGAAACATGTAATATAATTAAAAATCTGCAAGTGAGATGGAACAGTAAATAAGAATTATCTTAAATATCTATACAGTTTCTGAGTCTCTCAAGATATTTATGTCGAGTATAGTTGTCTAGAGATTGTCAGTAGGGGCCACAGAAAGGCGCCTCGACTACAAAAGAACTTGGGTGCCAGTGAGGCAGAGATCCTGCTGTGAGAGTTATTTAAAACCATGGGTTTCGAAAAAAAAAATTACGGACAATACCTCTGTACCGGGGCATTATTACGCTCTGTTTGGTACCTCTCGTTCGCTCTTGCAACACACAAAATCACAAGTCCAATTATGGTCGACATTAATTAATATCATTGGTAGCCTCAAGGGCTTGTTCGTCTCTAATTAAGGGAATTCTGACGCGGCGGTAATACTCGTAGCGCACCAAGCCGCCGTGCTGCTCGTAACGTGGAGCGGAGGTCAGTGTCTGCGGTCGAACGTGCTGCAGGTCGCCGGTTCAAATCCTGTCTGCGCTCGTCCTAGTTAGCAAAAGCACTGACGTTGAAGTGGCTGGAGCTTGTTACCCAGAGAAGAAGTACTTTTGTCACAGTGTAACACGTTTATTTCCGAGTACGTTTTTGTCTCTTCTCTTTTTTTCTTTTTTAAAAATGGCTCTGAGCACTGTGGGACTTAACATCTGTGGTCATCAGTCCCCTAGAACTTAGAACTACTTAAACCTAACTAACCTAAGGACATCACACAGATCTATGCCCGAGACAGGATTCGAACCTGCGACGGTATTCTTTTTTAAACAACGAAATTTGGTACAATAATAACTCTCATATAAAAGCAATTCTTCATTAACAATAATTAAATTACCAGACCAACGTAGTGATCTCCATTATTACCGTATTTTACGGACTGTAAGACGCATGTTTTTTCTTCGAAAATTTGCCTCCAAAATTGAGGTGCACTTCATACTCGAAATTAATATAAAAATGTCCAGTGCTTGATTTAAATTTCCACCAGTCTTAAAAATGGCCACATATTCGATGCCGCGGGAAACCTATCTCTATCTGGAAACACTGGATTCAACTGGCAGCAGCATACACCAGTGCGACGAACATGAACTGCCATGATTCACAAGCTTACTGCCACTGTCTCCCTCTCGCCCCGCCATCCCAAACCCAGAACACTGTCTGGCCTACGATGCGTCATTGCAGTCTACGGTGCCAGTGAACTTGAACTGAAAGTTGCTTGTGTTATCGATAATAGCAAAATATTTTTGTTAGTAGCTAGTTTCTAATGGAAACAAAGGTATTCATATGATGCGGGCTACAAATTGAAAGTAATAGCATATGCGGAAGAACATGGAAACAGAGCATCTAAGTGGCATTTCGGTCCTCCACCAACAGAAAAAAACCATACGCGATTGGCGGGCTAGTAAAGAAGAACTGAAAACAATGAGGACGACTAAATGTGCAAATAGAGAACTGAATGCAAAATGGCCAAAACTAGAAGATGATGTATTGAAATGGATTCAAGGACAGCGTGAAAATGGCATTGGAATTAGTACAAAACTGATTCCGATACACGCTCGTAAGCTAGAGCTACAGTGGAACGTAACAGACTTTAAGGGTGGAGTTGATTGATGATATTTGAAGTGACTGTCAGAGAGGAATGGAACAACGGATGTTGGATGAAAGCCCAACATGAATGCACTACAAAGGGAGCTTTAAAACGACCTACAATCAAACAAGTGGGTCAGTGGATAAAACGGTCGTGGTCTAGCGTGAGAGAAGAAGACAATATTGTTAAATCTTTCAAAAATGTGACATGAGTAACACTCTCGATGGCAGTGAAGACCATCTTACGTATGATGAAGACGACGATGATGAGGAAGAGGAAAAAGAAGAAGACGGTGGAAGTTCAGATGACGATTTTCACGGATTTTAAATGTCAGTTCGGTTTTATAAACTAAGAATTTTTTAATCTGGCTTTGCAATCGAATAAGAAAAAATGATAAAAATGTTGTTTTAAAAAAATATTGCTTAAAAATTAAGGTGTGTCTTAGAGTCTGTAGCGTCTTTTAGTCTGGAACATACGGTACTACTTTTAACATAATTATCAAATAAAGGGTTTCAGCTAAGGCAAGAGATTTAATTAAGAAAATCAGATGATGCTGAAGGAATTTGATTTGGAAATGAGACACTTAAAGTAGTAGATGAGTTTTTCTATTTCGGCAGCAAAGTAACTGATGATGGTCGAAGTAGAGACGATATAAAATGTAGACTGGCTATGGCAAGTAAAACGTTTCTGAAGAAGAGAAATTTATTAACATCGAGTGTGGATTTAAGGGTCAGGGAGTATTTTCTGAAACTATTTGAATGGAGTGTAGGCATGTATGGACGTGACACACGGACGATAAATAGTTTAGACAAGAAGAGAATAGAAGCTTTCGAAACGTGGTGCTACAGAAGAATGCTGAAGATTAGATGGGTAGATCACGTAACTAATGAGGAACTATTGAATAGGATTGGGGAGAAGAGAAGTTTGTGGCACAACTTGACCAGAAGAAGGGATCGGTTGGTAGGACATGTTCTGATGCATCAAGGGATCACCAATTTAGTACTGGAGGGAACCGTGGAGGGTAAAAATCATAGAGGGAGACCAAGAGATGAACACACGAAGCAGTTTCAGAAGGATGTAGGTTGCAGTAGGTACTGGGAGATGAAGAAGCTTGCACAGGATAGAGTAGCATGGAGAGCTGCATCGAACCAGTCTGTGGACTGAAGACCACAACAACAACAACAACAACAACAACAACAGCGTATTTTTACGCACGTGCGCTTTAGTGAATCTTCCAGTGCTCAGTATGAATTTACATAAAAGTTAATTAACCAGAAAACTTATGCGAAAGCCTTACTCCCAGTTGATTTTAAGAAATTTCTACACAAGCTTCTGATTTACTTAACGGGACATACAACTCTTACATAGTGAGAAAATTTATAAATAAGAAATATACGAATCAAATTGGTTAACGAACTGTCTGCTTGCAGCTTACACACTCGTCCAATTGTCAACAGAACCCTGCTTAATACACACAATAAATCGTTCGTTACTGCGCTTACTACAACATAGAAAAACACCAACTTATGTAAACTGAATGTGGAAGAGGGAGAAAGGAAACGAAAGAAAAGGCATTATTGATTTCAGCTGCATCGGGACTTTACGCGGAATCAACGGCGGCGAATAAAAATGTGTGCCGCACCGGGACTCGAACCCGGGATCTCCTGCTTACTGAGGCAGCTGCGTTGACGACTGCGCCATCTGGAGACAGGCACGCCATCTGGAGACACCTACACGCAGTCGCCCTAAAGAAGAGACACCACGCATTCATATAACATATAAAAACCAAGTTACCAGAACGGCAATCACGACTCACAATAGGCACGGTGGATTTGCGGAACGAAAACAAAATTTTACCGGTGTTCTGTACAATTGGTATTAAAAAGTAGCTGAAGCAGAACACTTTCTCAGAAACTGTGTGCTCGAGGTATTGTCATAAAACAGTCAAATAAAGATAACAACTAATCGCTTCCCAGCTTTCAAATGTATATACTGTTCCACTAGGCAAGCCGACTAGCACGGAATGAATAAATGTTAGAGCGCAGCCAGGGGCATTACATGAACACACGCCGTTCTGCACGCAGTCGCAAGATCCTCCCAGAGGGAGGAGCTGATCAGCTTCAGTTACGATGACACAAACAGAACATGCAACGGTACAAAGCAGCCTCTTGACAGCGACCCGGGGCGAGCAGTCGCGAAATGTACAGCGCACTCAGGAGCGGCTTGGACCAGGTACTTCTAGTTAAACGTCCAACCGATATGTTCAAAAATGAGAAATTCCGGTCTCTGCCGCATTCGGGCAATGAAAGAATTCAGTGGCGGCAAATGAAAATTTGTACCAAGGCCCAGGTCTCCTGCTTAGTATGCAGGTGTGTTAACCGGCTACACCATATGGGCAGAGTGGTTAGACACAACTGCACCGACTACACAAACACGCCACCCCCTGAATCCAAATTCCCCTCCACTACCAAAGTAGCGTCCCGTAAAACCTTTCCCTCTTTGTTGCTCGTAGCATCGCGCGAAGTTCCGCAAGATGTTGGGCGAAGAGTGTTCTGCACTGAATGACCATCACACTATGTGATGAAAAGTATCCGGACGCCCCCAGAAACATACGTTTTTCAAATTAGGTGCATTGTGCTACCACCTACTGCCAGGTACTCCATATCAGCGACCTCAGTAGTCATTATACATCGTGAGAGAGCAGAATGGGGCGCTCCGCGGAACTTACGGACTTCGAACGTGATCAGGTGATTGGTTGTCACTTGCGCCATATGTCTGTGCGTGAGATTTCCACACTCCTAAACATCCCTAGGTCCACTGTTTCCGATGTGATAGTGAAATGTTCATGTGAAGAGACACATACAGCACAAAAGCGTATAGGCCGACCTCGTCTGTTGACTGACAGAGACCGCCGACAGTTGAAGAGGGTCGTAATGTGTAATAGCCAGACATCTATCCAGACCATCACACAGGAATTCCAAAGTGCATCAGGATCCGCTGCAAGTACTATGACAGTTAGACGGGAGGTGAGAAAACTTGGATTTCATGGTCGAGCTGCTGCTTATGATTCACACATCACGCCGGTAAATGCCAAACGACGCCTCGCTTGGTGTAAGGAGCGAAAACATTGGACGACTGAACAGCGGAAGAACGCTCTGTGGAGTTGTAACGCCGGAAATGCATATCCTCCTATTTCCATCTATTGTGCTATAAATTTGTTTTCCTTATTTTTGTTACCTGAATATATGACATTTCTGTGTCTTTACATATTGTAATTGTTTTACTATTTGTATATATATATTTATGCATTTATGTCGATGTATAATTGGTTTGTTTCGTAAATATTATTCGTATTTTTACTCTGGGTCTTGCCTAGGGAAAACTGGTATCGAACGATTACATCGATAGGCCGTGTGAAGAATCAAAGAGTGTAGGATCTTTGGTAGTGTTAACTCTGGCGCGTGGAGCGCGGGCAGAGAGGGAGTCTGGCTGGAGTAGCGAGTGGAGCAGGTGTGTTGTGTGACGCTCCCGCGAGTTGCCACGCTTTCGGGGTTTATCAGCATGTAATTGCGCTCGACTTGCGATGATAGTTTCTGACATGGTGTCACGGACGGGAAGCATTAGCTGGCGCACATCAAGAGCCCGTTTCGTCTGGTGACCGTGTCGAGAAGAAGGCGCGCCAACATCCAGCTTCTGCAACAGCGACGGCCGACAATGAGTGACTGTCGCCACATCCTCGATCGACGGCTTCAAACCTTCAATCAACCAACAAGGAAGACTGGAAGCACGTAAAGTTTTAGAACTGTATGGCAGACCTCAGCTTTTCAAACTTTTAAAATTGTTGCATCGCAAAATTACAGCAACTTAGCATGAACCTTTGTTGCTCATTGTCCCAATTGCATTGCCAAGCAGGGTCCCTACCTTTTCCGAAATGAACCCGAGTGTCGTTGAAATTCAAATATAATTCGATTTCACTGCTTTAATTTCAAAGTTCAGTTAAGGCATTCATAGCTGGCTACAATATTTAGATTACACAAGCACGAATTAAGAGTGCGAGTTTTGTTACCATATTTTAGCTTACCTGTGACTGCAGCTCAGCTTGGTACGTACTAAAATTTACTATTGTTAATTGTTCAGAATCATTTAATTTAAGTTCAAAGTTAAATCTCTTATTTATAAATTGCGTAGCTTCAAGTAGCTTTTGAAATGATTGTTGAGGTAGTCCAAGACTAACCGTATTTTACTGAATTTCGATGTGCTTCAGAAAGAAAGCTCACTATTAATTTCAGTCACTAAATTAACTTTCGATTTTCCGGTTTTATTAATTCTTTTGCTAAATTAAGTCAGAGTGTAGCGAAATTTATTACTTCTGACAAACTTTCAGTTTTCACACTACACTTGTCAATCTTCAGTTGCCACGCTTCTAGTGCTAATTATATGTGTAATAACATTTCTTTTTCAGTTACTATAGTAATTGTCCTTAGGACTGGCGACCGTAGTTTCCCCCAAATTTCAAATACCTAATTACCGCTAATTAATTGTTAACATAACGGCCGCACATTTACTTTCTTTATTAACTTTACCCCTTTTCAAAATTAATTTCCACCAGTTCATTAGCATTTTTCCTTTCATTTAAATGTAACCCTTTCCTCCCTCTTTACTGACAGATTAACTTCGGTGATGATTGCTTTTCCCAAATTTCCATTAGGTACACGCGGTTTAATTTTTCACTGTCATTAAGGTCGATAAGTGAGGGGGAGGTTACAGAGTGACGAATCACGGTACACATTGTGGCGATCCGATGGCAGGGTGTGGTATGGCGAATGCCCGGTGAACATCTGCCAGCGTGTGTAGTGCCAACAGTAAAATTCGGAGGCGGTGGTGTTTCATGTTTTTCATGGAGGGGTCTTGCACCCCTTGTTGTTTTGCGTGACACTATCACAGCACAATCCTGCACTGATTCTTTAAGCAGCTTCTTGCTGCCCACTGTTGAAGAGCGACGGCGTTTGCATCTTTCAACACGATCGGGCACCTGCTCATAATGCACGGCCTGTGGCGGAGTCGTTACACGACAATAACATCCGTGTAATGTACTGGCCTGAACAGAGTCCTGACCTGAATCCTATAGAACACCTTTGGGATGTTCTGGAACGCCGAATTCGTGCCAGGTCTCACCGACCGACATTGATACCTCTCGTCAGTTGCCGCACTCCGTGAAGAATGGGCTGCCACTCACCAAGAAACCTTGCAGCACCCGATTGAACGTATGCCGACGAGAGTGGAAGCTGTCATCAAGGCTAAGGGTGGGCCAACACCATACTGAATTCCAGCATTACCGATGGAGGGCGCCACGAACTTGTAGGTCATTTTCAGCCAGGTGTCCGGATACTTTTGATCACTCAAAGTATCTCCGAAAGAACAGACATCACTTATATAGATATACAGGGTGTTTCATAATTCATGTAAACACTTCTAGAGATTGTAGAGGGGAATTAGTAGATAAAGTTTCACATAGGAACCCTTGTCCGGAAACGTCATCCGACGTCGCTACGGAGTGTCAGTTACAGGCGCCGGCACTTCTAATTGTATGTATATGGAGGGTGAATAATTATTGATGTTAGAAACTTAATAGGATGATGGCGAATGATAAATGTATTAATTTGACGTGAGGGTCCCATTACCGGAAACAAACGAGTCAGAAATTATAAGCCTAAACCGTACTGATATATCTGAAAGTGGAATGTCTGTATATGTACCGGTACTGATGTTGATAAAATTGTAGGGTAGCCAACCTTCAGAGGTGGTAGTATGGACGAAAGCAAGCAATAAATGTCCAGTAAACATGGGCTCTAAAAACAAAATGTTGATCACGTAAATTTATTTGGCAGAGGTGTACAACCTCAGTTGTCAGATGCGACTCGAATCCCTACAAAATAGTAATTTTTATTGTCTTTCCATCTCGCTCAAACATTACATTCTATACACAGTTATTCTGGCCAGCTACACTTGCCACTACAAGAGTGATCACCTGACGGACCAAAATCCAAGGACGGCGCAGAGCCCGAACTATGGTGCAGTATAGCCCAGCATTCTGTGAATAAACCAATCAGGAGGCGTGGGGGAGGGGCCGTGTGACTGCCTCCCACTGCTCCAGGTCACAGGGCTTAGACCGCCTGCCGCTGCACTCTTGCATTTTGCATCATCCCTTGTTTCTATTGCACGAGCGGCACTCCATTGTTAATTTACAATTTATTTTTTTCTCACACAAACTAAGAACCCCTAGGTCTCAGCAAATACTTGCACTTTCTCAACATAGTCTCCATTAAGCTGAACATACATGCGCCACCGATATCGTAACTTCTGTAGTCTCTCCTCAAACCACTTTCCGAAAGCTTTCTTTTTTGAAGTTTGTCGCAACCATCGCTCGATAGCTGCACGCAGTTCTCCTGTATGTCTGTGAAAAGGTGTTCACACAGATGTTTCCCCAAGCCACAAATAAGTGGCAGTAGCAATCTGTCAACTCAGGGGAATACGGTAGATGTTGCATCACCTGAAACTCCATGTCCGTGACGGCAACCCAGTGGTTCACCAACTCGTATAGGGACGACCCTTATGGTGTTGCAACAATACTCCTTTCACCCATTTTCCTAGCCTGCTTTTTTAATTGCGCGGCGCAACCTCAGAAGAGTGTCCACATACGCAACGCCGTTGATGATGGGCCCCGGCTCCAGCCAGTTAATCAATAATGAGGATTCGGTCCTCGTCCCAAAAGACTGTGGCGTTGTGTTTTCTCGCCGACGTCTCTGTGTAGATCTTCTTTGGTGGGGTGCTGCCTGTGTGCTTTCCTTGGATTGACTGGACTTTGATCATGGTAGAGAAGCCATATCTCTTCGCCAATCACGAGTTTGGACATTAAGCTTTCTGGATCCCGTCTGTGTCGTTGAAGATCACCGACACTTGCTGCCACCAATCGCCTGTAGATATCTACAGTGTTTACATCCTCCTTCCACAGAAACAGTGTGGTCCAGTGCTGTCCTTGATGACGACAGCAGTCGCGAATATGGGCTGTAGTCCTATATGCGGTGTACTATACAAGTGAACAACTCTCTCCTAAAATTCTCCCAATAAACCGAAGTCGTCCATTCGCTTTCCCTATCACAGCTCTCAGATGCTCGTTCCATCTCATATCGCTTCGCAACGTTACCCCCAGATATTTAAACGTCTCGACTGTGTCAAGCAGAACAGTAATAATAGTATTCTTCCTACACATCCTCATTAACTTACATTTTCCCACATACAGAGCTAGCTATCATTCATCACACCAATTAGAAATTTCGTCCGTCTTGTATCTTCCTTGAGTCAAAATTGGGAGTTTGTGGTAAGGTCTTATGGGACCAAACTGCTGAGGTCATCGGTCCCTAAGCTTACATACTACTTAATCTAACTTAAACTAACTTACGCTAAGGACGACACACACACCCATGCCCGAGGAAGGACTCGAACCTCCGACGGAGGAAGCCGCACGGACAGTGTCAAGCCGGCCGCTGTGGCCGAGCGGTTCTAGGCGCTTCAGTCCGGAACCGCGCTGCTGCTACGCTCGCAGATTCGAATCATGCCTTGGGCATGGATGTATGTGATGTCCTTAGGTTAGTTAGGTTTAAGTAGTTCTAAGTCTAGGGGACTGATGACCTCAGATGTTAAGTCCCATAGTGTTTAGAGCCATTTGACCCATTTGGACCGTGACAAGACGCCTCAGACCGCTCGGCTGCCCCGCGTGGCCATCCTTGAGTCACTCAACTTCGACACCTTACCATACACCATAGCACACCCTGTTCGTCAAATCATTTATGTATACGGAGAACAATGAATTTACCTTTACATAAACGCGAGGTTTAACCTCTTAAAGACAGAAACACGCACGAAATTAAGTAAATATACTACGAGGATAACACAGAAAAAGATAACTCTTAACTGGCCGCTCTATAGATGTATATCAGCCGAGATCTGGAGACTTACAACTATAATGATGCATCAGATGGCATACCGCGATTGCTGGGGATAAATAAAGTGTAAATCAATACAGAGCGCCCTTCATGACTTCCGTCTGCTCCAGTCTCTACTATTCAGATTTAGCCCTTTCTAGTTCCTTTTAACTTGTGGCCATCCCCACCCCTATTAACGTACACTACTGACATATGGAAGAACTACACCCATGGTCATAAATTAAGGGTAATTGCATAATGTGGTGCCACACAACGTGGCACTACACAACACTGACGCTAATAGCATAGGCACATGGGAACAAACACGACACGGACCTGTAAATCCACTGTATTGATGATAAGTTGAGAAAACCGTCTAGAAACACATGTGCTACAAAACACCACTGCTTCCTGTGCTTGTATCCCGACATCAGTGTGGGATATGATCACCATACACACGTACACAGGCCGCACAACGGGTTGGCATACTCTGGATCAGGTGGTGGAGCAGCTGCTGGGGTGAAGCCTCCCATTCTTGCACCAGTCCCTGTCGAAGCTCCTGAAGTGTCGTAGGGGTTTGAAGACGTGCAGCGATACGTCGACCGAGAGCATCCCAGACTTGTTCGGTGAGGTTTAGGTCTGGAGAACAGGCAGACCACTGCATTCGCCGGGTATCTTCTGTTTCAAAGTACTCCTCCATGATGGCAGCTCGGTGGGGTCGTGCGTTATGATCCATCAGGAGGAAGGTGGGACGCACTGCACCCCTGAAAAGGCGGACGTACTGGTGCAAAATGACGTAACGATATATCTGACCTTTTACAGTTCCTCTGTCAAAGACATGCAGGGATGTACGTGCACTAATCGTAATCCCACTCCACATCAACAAACCACGACCTCCATACAGGTCCCTTTCAAGGACATTAAGGGGTTGGTGTCTGGATCCTGATTCACGCCAGATAAAAACCCGGCTAGAATCACTGTTCAGACTATACCTGGACTCGTCCGTGAACATAACCTGGGACCACTGTTCCCATGACCATTTACTGTGTTCTGTGTTCTTGACACCAGGCTTTACGGGCTCTCCTGTGACCAGAGGTCAGTGGAATGCACCTTGCAGGTCTCTGGGCGAATAAACCATGTCTGTTCAGTCGTCTGTAGACTGTGTGTCTGGAGGCAACTGTTCCAGTGGCTGCGGTAAGGTCCCGAGCAAGGCTACCTGCAATACTCCGTGGCCGCCTACGGGCACTGATGGTGATGTATCGGTCTCCTTGTGGTGTTGTACACTGTGGACGTCCCGTACTGTAGCGCCTGGACGCGTTTCCTGTCTCCTGGAATCGTTGCCATAATCTTGAGATCACACTTTGTGGCACACGGAGGGCCCGTGCTACGACCTGCTGTGTTTAACCAGCCTCCAGTCGCCCTAGTATTCTACCCCTCATAACGTCATCAATACGTGTCCTTTGAGCCATTTTAAACACACAGTTACCATTAGTACGTCTGAAATCGTCTGCACGCTTACTCGCTGCACCGTACTCTGACATGCACCAACACACCTCTGCGTATGTGGACTGCTTCCAGCGCCCAGTGCGACGACTGCAGGTCAAATGCACCGCATGGTCATACCCCGAAGTGATTTAAACCCGCAAACCGCCCACCAGAGCGTTGTTTCACCATGTATTAGCTTTATCCCTAATTTATGAGCATGAGTGTACACTGAAGAGCGAAAGAAACTGGGACACCTCCATAATATCGCTTAAGGCTCCCGGGAGCACGAAGATGTGCCAAAACACGACGCGGCGTGGACTCGACTAATGTCTGAAGTAGTGCTGGAGGGAACTGACACCATGAATGCTGCAGCGCTGTCCATAAATTCGTAAGGGTACGACGGGTGGAGATTTCTTCTGAAATGCGGGTTGCAAGGTATCCCAGATACGCCCAATAACGTTGATGTCTGGGGAGTTTGGTGGCCAGTATAAGAGAGTGTTCCTGGAGCCACTCTGTAGCAATGCTGGATGTGTGGGGTGTCGCATTGTCCTGCTGGAATTCCCCAAGTCCGTCGGAATGCACAATGGACATGAATGAATGCAGGTGATCAGACAGGATGCTTACGTACGTGTCTTGTGGTGTTGTACACTGCGGACGTCCCGTACTGTAGCGCCTGGACACGTTTCCTGTCTGCTGGAATCGTTACCATGATCTTGAGATCACACTTTGTGGCACACGGAGGGCCCGTGCTACGACCTGCTGTGTTTAACCAGCCTCCAGTCGCCCTAGTATTCTACCCCTCATAATGTCATCAATATGTATTCTTTGAGCCATTTTCAACACACAGTCACCATTACCACGTCTGAAAACGTCTGTAGACTTACTTGCTACATTGTACTCTGTCATGCACCAACACACCTCTGCGTATGTGGACTGCTGCCAGCGCCACCGTGCGACGACCGCAGGTCAAACGCACCGCATGGTCATACCCCGAGGTGATTTAATCCCGCAAACCGCCCACCAGAGCGTTGTTTCACAATGTATCAGCATTGTCCTTAACTTATGAGCATGAGTGTAGATCCTTCTTGGAGGCTCCCAAATGTTCAAATGTGTGTGAAATCTTATGGGACTTAACTGCTAAGGTCATCAGTCCCTAAGCTTACACACTACTTACCCTAAATTATCCTAAGGACAAACACACACACCCATGCCCGAGGGAGGACTCGAACCTCCACCGGGACCAGCCGCACAGTCCATGACTGCAGCGCCGCAGACCGCTCGGCTAATCCCGCGCGTCGGAGGCTCCCGTTGCATCACGAAACTGCAATAAACGCAGACGTTTTATTTTACTTTATTACTTTTTAATCGACCTTGTCAAACACCTCTCCCTTTCCGTTCACATCCCACACATGAAATCCTGTAAAGAGGTGACAACTGACGCTTTATCAGTAGCCCTCGTGTGTGAATGGAGCTTCAGGCGCTGGCGCTGTCGCCTCACTGAGAACAACAGTTTTTCACGTCGCCACTTGCGTAGCACCTCATCGTGTTCCGTGTAGTGGTTGTATGCGTGGCGGGTGGGCCGCAGCGATCCGCAGGCCGCGGTGTAGGCTGGAAGCGAGTGCCGTAGCCGCCGCCGTCTGCAGTACTCGGTAGTAGGAGCAGGCGGGCGGCTCGCGGCTATTGTGTGTCCGCAGAGGCGCCTCGCCCGCTGCCGCCATTGTCTCGCGGAGGCGGCCGCAGGGGTTAAGAGGGGCAGAAAGCGCCGGCCGCGCCGCCCGGACTCACCGGCTCTGCGGCCGTCTTCCGAGTAATCACGCAAAGTCGCGCCTCACCTACAAATCCCCCTCAACAAACCGAGGGAATATGGAAAGCACTCTTACATTGTGTGCGTTCCTCGCTACACTATTTCATTACGCCGCAAGAAATTTTGGCTGCCTGAGATGGAAAACGAAGACTTACAAAGGACCCAAGGCAGCTGCGAGCAACAAGGAACAGGAACAGAGAGAGAGAGAGAGAGAGAGACTGGAAAACGTGTTAACCAACACTGATATTTTGTTATAATCCGGCACTTTGTATCTCAAAAAGGACACTAATAACGAAAAGGAGAATACAGAAAACTACCACAATACTTATTAGCATAAGCATATTTGTTGAATGAATATAAACTAGTAAAACACAGTGGTTACTAATATTTTTGGTATTAATATGCCGTGTTTTCTGTTTTAGCCCAACGCGTTTTGGAGCTATAATTCCACCGTAAAGGAAAACAATTTTTTTCAGGCGACAATTAACAACATATATACAGTGCGATTCAGCTGCCCCTACCGATAGGTTTTATGCAAACCGCAACGCCTTCAGACACCACGCGGGAGATTTTCATATTCTCTTGCTCGCAAACTATTAGTCTTCTTATTAAATACTACCTTAGATGCTGGTAGTTGGAGTCCACAGTTTTTGTTCATCCTGCCTGCTGGCTTCTTGTGATGATACTTGCACAGAAACTTGCATCCCATAGCACATATTTCTTTATATCTAACTGAGAATTGAAATACCACTTTTCATAGATTTAGCTTTAAAAATTCTTTAATATTATGAAATTTTTACCCAAAAACTTTAATTCCCTATCCCCCCCCCCTTATTCACAGAATTTCCAAAAAAACTGAAACACATATTTTTTTAATTTCTAACTTAGAAGTCGAAAACCAGTTTTTGTAGATGTAGCTTTGAAAATGCCTTATTAATTCTTTCATAATAATTTACTGTCAAAAAAAGCTTTCACATGCTATTTTACCCCATTTATGGTTATATTTAAAAAAATGCTGAAACAAATAGTTTTTTTATTTCTGACTTAGAAACCAAATACCAATTCTTGTAGTTCTACCTTCTAAATTGCCATAATAGCGAAATGATTTTAAAAATCCTTTCATCCCCTATTTCATAACCTTTGGAGTGGAATTTCGAACAATCCCTTGTTAAATGATGCCTACAATATAAGATCCAAACCCACCTCAAATTTCAAATCCTTAGCGGTTTGGGCTGGGAAATGAGAAGTCAGTGAATCGGTCAAGCCCTGTTTACACCTCTTAGAGGTTGAATTTCCAAAAACACTGAAAAATGTCCTTTTCATTTATAACACATACATTTTCTTATTTCTGACCGAGAACACAAATACCACTTTTCGTAAGTCTAGCTTCAAAACGGCCTTAATAGCGACGTTTTCCACAAAATCTTTGATCCTATATTTTACCCTCTTAAGGGTGAAATTTCCAAAACAAACATTCTTAAACGACGCCTACAGTATGAGATCAACACCTTCTCTGAATTTCAAGTTTCTAGCCATAGGGGTTTGGACTGGGCGACGATGAGTCAGTCAGTTAGGGCACTGCTTTTTATATACACTCATCAAAAAAAGTATTTTGCACCCCGGTTCCAAGCTCTCATGAACATTGACGTTTAATGTGTGTACTGCATCAATAACACAGTCCCTTAGATTGTTTGTATATGCCAGTCAGCCCACCCAATGTTATAAACAACCACTCATGTGCTGTGCCTATGCGACGGAGTGGGTAAGACAACCGATCAGTTCTAGTCATGACTCCAGGGAGGAGGTACACAACTTGTTCTATCTGTACTTCCAGCATGACTAGAAGATCAGTTCCGAAGTTTCTACATCTACATCCATACTCCGCAAGCCACCTGACGGCGTGTGGCGGAGGGTACTTTGAGTCTCTCTATCGGTTCTCCCTTCTATTCCAATCACGTATTGTTCGTGGAAAGAAAGATTGTCGGTATGCCTCTGTGTGGGCTCTAATCTCTCTGTTTTTATCCTCATGGTCTCTTCGCGAGATATACGTAGGAGGGAGCAATATACTGCTTGACTCCTCGGTGAAGGTATGTTCTCGAAACTTCAACAAAAGCCCGTACTGAGCTACTGAGCGTCTCTCTTGCAGAGTCTTCCACTGGAGTTTATCTATCATCTCCGTAGCGCTTTCGCGATTACTAAATGATCCTGTAACGAAGCGCGCTGCTCTCCGTTGGATCTTCTCTATCTGGTACGGATCCCACACTGGTGAGAAATATTCAAGCAGTGGGCGAACAAGTGTACTGTAACCTACTTCCTTTGTTTTCGGAGTGCATTTCCTTAGGATTCTTCCAATGAATCTCCGTCTGGCATCTGCTGTACCGACGATCAACGGTTTTTTCTTTTTATGTATTCGCAGTACATTACACCTGTCTACATTGAGATTCAATTGCCATTCCCTGCACCATGCGTCAATTCGTTCGAGATCCTCCTGCATTTCAGTACAATTTTCCATTGTTACAACCTCTCGATGTATTACAGCATCATCCGCAAAAAGCCTCAGTGAACTTCCGATGTTATCCACAACGTCATTTATGTATATTGTGAATAGCAACGGTCCTATGACACTCCCCTGTGGAATACCTGAAATCACTCTTACTTCGGAAGACTTCTTTCCATTGAGAATGACATACTGCGTTCTGTTATCTAGGAACTCTTCAATCCAATCACACAATTGGTCTGATAGTCCATATGCTCTTACTTTGTTCATTAAACGACTGTGGGGAACTGTATCGAACGCCTTGCGGAAGTCAAGAAACGCTGCATCTACCTGGGAACCCGTGCCTATGGCCCTCTGAGTCTCGTGGACGAATAGCGCGAGCTGGGTTTCACACGATCGTCTTTTTCGATAGCCATGCTGATTCCTAGAGAGTAGATTTCTAGTCTCCAGAAAAGTCATTGTACTCGAACATAATACGTGTTCCAAAATTCTACAACTGATCGACGTTAGAGATATAGGTCTATAGTTCTGCACATCTGTTCGACGTCCCTTCTTGAAAACGGGGATGACCTGTGCCCTTTTCCAATCCTTTGGAACGCTACGCTCTTCTAGAGACCTACGGTACACCGCTGCAAGAAGGGGGGCAAGTTCCTTCGCGTACTCTATGTAAAATCGAACTGGTATCCCATCAGGTCCAGCGGCCTTTCCTCTTTTGAGCGATTTTAATTGTTTTTCTATCCCCCTGTCATCTATTTCTGTATCTACCATTTTGTCATCTGTGTGACAATCTAGAGAAGGAACTACAGTGCAGTCTTCCTCTATGAAACAGCTTTGGAAAAAGACATTTAGTATTTCGGCCTTTAGTCTGTCATCTTCTGTTTCAGTACCATTTTGGTCACAGAATGTCTGGACATTTTGTTTTGATCCGCCTACCGCTTTGACATAAGACCAGAATTTATTAGGATTTTCCTCCAAGGCAGTACATAGAACTTTACTTTCGAATTCATTGAACGCCTATCGCATAGCCCTCCTCACACTACATTTCGCTTCGCGTAATTTTTGTTTGTCTGCAATACTTCGACAATGTTTATGTTTGCTGTGAAGTTCCCTTTGCTTCCGCAGCAGTTTTCTAACTCGGTTGTTGTACCACGGTGGCTCTTTTCCATCTCTTACGATCTTGCTTGGCACATACTCATCTAATGCATATTGTACGATGGTTTTGAACTTTGTCCACTGATCCTCACCACTATCTGTATCTGAGACAAAATTTTTGTGTTGAGCCGTCAAGTACTCTGAAATCTGCTTTTTGTCACTTTTGCTAAACAGAAAAACCTTCCTACCTTTTTTAATATTTCTATTTACGGCTGAAATCATCGATGCAGGAACCGCTTTATGTTCGCTGATTCCCTGTTCTGCATTAACTGTTTCAAATAGTTCGGGTCTGTTTGTCACCAGTAGGTCTAATATGTTATCGCCACGAGGCGGTTCTCTGTTTAACTGCTCAAGGTAGTTTTCAGATAATGCACTTAAAAAAATTTCACTGGATTCTTTGTCCCTGACGCCCGTTATAAACGTTTGAGTCTCCCAGTCTATATCCGGCAAATTAAAATCTCCACCCAGAACTATAACATGGTCGAGAAATCTACTCGAAATGTTTTCCAAATTTTCCTTCAGGTGCTCTGCCACAAAAGCTGCTGAGCCAGGGGGCCTATAGAGACATCCAATTACCATGTTTGAGCCTACTGTAACGGTGACCTTCACCCAAATTATTTCACATTTCGGATCTCCGTCAATTTCCTTCGATACTATTGCAGTTTTTATCGCTACAAACACGCCTCCCCCTTCACTGTCTAGCCTGTCTCTGCAGTATACATTCCAATCCGAGTTTAGAATTTCATTACAGTTTACACCTGGTTTCAGCCAACTTTCTGTCCCTAGTGCTATGTGGGCATTGTGACCGTTTATTAATGAGAGCAGATCTGAGACCTTTCTATAGACGCTCCTGCAGCTTGCTATTACCACATTAATATTGTCATTTCCTGTTGCGTTTGGCCTAGTCCTACCTTGTCGGGTCTCAGGAGGCGTCTTGTCGGGCCTAGGGAGGGAATTCTCTAAACTAAAAAACCGACATGTGCACTCTTTCACTCCACACGTACTCCGCTACCCTTCCGGCGTGTAGTGCACGCCTGACTTATTCAGGGGGACCCTACATTTCTCCACCCGATAGCGGAGATCGAGAAATTTGCACCTCAGATCTCCACAGAATCGTCTGAGCCTCTGGTTTAAGCCTTCCACTCGGCTCCAAACCAGAGGACCGCGATCGGTTCTGGGAACGATACTACAAACAGTTAGCTCAGATTCCACCCCGCGAGCGAGGCTTTCCGCCTTCACCAACTCCGCCAACCCCCTGTACGAACTGAGGATGACCTCTGAACCCAGACGGCAGGAGTCATTGGTGCCGACATGAGCAACAATTTGCAGTCGGTTGCACCCAGTGCTCTCTATCGCCGCCGGCAGGGCCTCCTCCACATCTCGGATGAGACCCCCTGGCAAGCAGACAGAGTGAACACTGGCCTTCTTCCCCGACCTTTCCGCTATTTCCCTAAGGGGCTCCATCACCCGCCTAACGTTGGAGCTCCCAATCACTAGTAAACCCCTCCCCCCGTGTGCCTGCTCGGACCTTGCTGAAGGAGCGGCCACATGTCCACTCACAGGCAGAGCGGGCGATGCCACACGGCCAGCCTCCACATTGACCCTTCGCCTCGTGCGCCGCGAACGCCGCTGAACCCGCCACTCCCCTTGGGGAGAGAGTGGCCCAACCGCGCCCGGTACCCGCGAAGATGTCTCGACAGCAGGGACCGTGGGTGAAGCATGTAACACCTGGGGTGTACCATGCGATGCACCAGACTCCCCACTGCCCCTACACTCCGAGGCCATCAACATGTTCAGCTGTTCGCGAACAGTGACCAGCTCCTCCTGCGTCCGTACACAGCAGTCACACATCCCATCCATCCTGAGAAATAAACAATTTACTGTAGAGAGTTAATCAACTTTTAACTATACTGCTAATTCACTAATGGCGGCTGATAGCTGACTAAACTTTGGTTAATAGACACTTCTTGTCGAAAACAATGAAAATAAGCACTATCTGTCTCTGGAGTGTATTCAAAACAAACACGAAATCTATGGAACACTATTAATAGTACTCGAAAATTAAAGCTTCCTAAAAGCAGAAATACACGGAAGAAGAAGTGACAAGTAAGAAAAATACAGTTAATACTTAAAATGTTAATTTACAACCCGGAGTTGATTTTAAAATTATTCTAGGGAACCACGGCTCGACTTTGGTGCAAACAAATCGAGCTCGAATTCTCAAATATCGGCGCGGAGTTTAAGATGCGCGGCTGGATATCGGGCGTTATCGTAGCGTGTGGGATACAGTAACATTAACCGCAATCTAAGGACATTAGCTTTATAATAACTATCAAAGACATATGAGCGGCATAGTAATCGTCCTGATGCTTCAAGAAAGCGAGAAGCGATTTACTGTCGGGATACGACAAATATTAATCATTGCATAGTCAGCTTGTTGATACGTTGCTTAGCAACTCATAAACGGACAGTGATGGAATTATTGAAACGCTCTTTTAAGTATCAATGACCACTACACACAAATCAGAAACTAATTACTCTAACTGTGAGTGACTTCTGCATTGGATGAGTTTTTTTTTATTTCAGCTAATTGGTATTAATAAACTTCTTTTGAGGCTGAAACTTCATCAGTGGTGCCGCGCTCATGCAGTTTAGTAGAACGATAGATAGTACTAGCTACGCTACTATTTATAGTTTTAAAAGAAAAGAGAGCACACACCTGTTTTTCTTTTGAGAAATGTTCGTACTTCAGTTATCAGTATTCTCAAACCAGAGCCACGAGTGACGCTCCCGCACAGCACTACGATATCGTGAACCACCACACACATCTGCTCCCTTCTCAATACATTTCTGCATTGAAAACCCTGAGATATAGCCGCGCTACGAAGAAGGAAGGAAGAAGAGGAAAGATCAGCGAAAGAAACGGAACAAAGAGAGAAGGGGAGGTCACACCTTCTTAAATGGTGCCTATAATATAAGATCCAAACCCTCCCCAAATTTCAAGTTTCTATCCTTAGCAGTTTGGGCTGGGAAATGAGGACAGTGAATCGGTCCAGCCCTATTTAAACCTCTTAGAGGTTGAATTTCCAAAAACACTGAAAAATATGCTCTTCCTTAGGGGTGAATTTCCGAAAATAATGAGTGCATATTTTTTTTTAATTTCTGAAACAGAAACCAAATACCGATTTTCTTAGATTTAGCTTAAAAAAACTTGCTTAACGGAATATTGCCGTAAAAAATTTCATCCTCTATTTTACACCTATATGGGTTGAATTTTCGAAAACAGATAAACATGTATTTTTTGGTTTCTTACCAAGAAGCCAAATTCCCGTTCTCATGTAGCTTTAAAAATACTTTAGTAGTTCTTCCAGTAACCATTTAGCTTTACCGACTATTTCTCACAGACAGAGGTTAAAGTTCCAAAAATTGTGAAACATACATTTTCTTATTTCTGACCGAGAACGCAAATACCATTTTTCGTAAGTCTACCTTCAAAACGGCCTTAATAGCTGCGTTTTCCACAAAACCTTTGATCCCATATTTCACCGTCTTAAGGGTGAAATTTCCAAAACAAACATTCTTAAACGACGCCTACAGTATAAGATAAACACCTTCTCTGAATTTCAAGTTTCTATCCATAGGGGTTTGGACTGGGAGACGATGAGTCAGTCAGTTAGGGCACTGCTTTTTATATACACTCATCAAAAAAAGTATTTTGCACCCCGGTTCCAAGCTCTCATGAACATTGACGTTTAATGTGTGTACTGCATCAATAACACAGTCCCTTAGATTGATTGTATATGCCAGTCAGCCCACCCAATGTTATAAACAACCACTCATGTGCTGTGCCTATGCGACGGAGTGGGTAAGACAACCGATCAGTTCTAGTCATGACTCCAGGGAGGAAGTACACTACTTGCTCTATCTGTACTTCCAGAACGACTAGAAGATCAGTTCCGAAGTTTGATCGTTTCTGCATTGTTACTTCATGTCAGGAAGGGCTCTCATCAAAGGAAATTTCCAGACGTTTCAGAGTGAACCAAAGCGATGTTGTTCAGACATGGAGATGGCACAGAGACACAGGAGCTGTCGGCAACTTGCCTCTTTCAGGCCGGCCAAAGACTACTACTGCAGCTGATAACTGCTAATTACGAATATCAGCTCGGAGGAATCCTGAGAGGAACTCCACCATGCTGAGTGATGATTATCGTACAACCTCAGGACTTCGTGTTTCGACTCAAACTGTACGACATAGGCTGCAAGATGTGCGACTTTATTCCCGACGCCCACGGGAGGTCCAACTTTGGCACCTAGACACCAAGCAGCTCGGTACAGATGCGCCCAACAACACGCTGAATGGTCTCATCAGTTTTGGCATCAAATTCTATTCACAGATGCGATTCGCATATACCTTCAAACAGCCACTGTCGGAGACGTTTTTGGAGGCAGTCTTGTCAGCCTGCACGTCTTAGACACACTGTCCAGAGACAGCAGCAAGGTGGTGATTCCCTGATGTTTTGGTGTGGCGTAATGTGGGACTGACGTATAACATTGGTGGTCACTGACGCAATCAAGCGGCTGTACGATACAAAACTGATACCCCCCGACGTATAGTGCAACCATACCGGCAGCATTTCGAGATAAATTAGTTCAAATGGCTCTGAGCACTATGGGACTTAACATCGGAGGTCATCAGTCCCCTAGAACTTAGAATTACTTAAACCCAACTAACGTAAGGACATCACACACATCCATGACCGCAGCAGGATTCGAACCTGCGACCGTAGCGGTCACGCGGTTCCAGAGTGAAGTGCCTAGAACCGCTCGGTCACAGTCGCCGGCGGTTATGGCCAAGCATGAAAGTGCATCGTTTTCCCTTCAGTTGTTGCTCTAAGGGGGATAAGCTGGCTGCTAGCTTGTTGAGGCACAGAATATTTAGTACTAAATCAATACTTAAATATACAGCCATAAACTGGCAATGTGCAACCGATATACACTCCTGGAAATGGAAAAAAGAACACATTGACACCGGTGTGTCAGACCCACCATACTTGCTCCGGACACTGCGAGAGGGCTGTACAAGCAATGATCACACGCACGGCACAGCGGACACACCAGGAACCGCGGTGTTGGCCGTCGAATGGCGCTAGCTGCGCAGCATTTGTGCACCGCCGCCGTCAGTGTCAGCCAGTTTGCCGTGGCATACGGAGCTCCATCGCAGTCTTTAACACTGGTAGCATGCCGCGACAGCGTGGACGTGAACCGTATGTGCAGTTGACGGACTTTGAGCGAGGGCGTATAGTGGGCATGCGGGAGGCCGGGTGGACGTACCGCCGAATTGCTCAACACGTGGGGCGTGAGGTCTCCACAGTACATCGATGTTGTCGCCAGTGGTCGGCGGAAGGTGCACGTGCCCGTCGACCTGGGACCGGACCGCAGCGACGCACGGATGCACGCCAAGACCGTAGGATCCTACGCAGTGCCGTAGGGGACCGCACCGCCACTTCCCAGCAAATTAGGGACACTGTTGCTCCTGGGGTATCGGCGAGGACCATTCGCAACCGTCTCCGTGAAGCTGGGCTACGGTCCCGCACACCGTTAGGCCGTCTTCCGCTCACGCCCCAACATCGTGCAGCCCGTCTCCAGTGGTGTCGCGACAGGCGTGAATGGAGGGACGAATGGAGACGTGTCGTCTTCAGCGATGAGAGTCGCTTCTGCCTTGGTGCCAATGATGGTCGTATGCGTGTTTGGCGCCGTGCAGGTGAGCGCCACAATCAGGACTGCATACGACCGAGGCACACAGGGCCAACACCCGGCATCATGGTGTGGGGAGCGATCTCCTACACTGGCCGTACACCACTGGTGATCGTCGAGGGGACACTGAATAGTGCACGGTACATCCAAACCGTCATCGAACCCATCGTTCTACCATTCCTAGACCGGCAAGGGAACTTGCTGTTCCAACAGGACAATGCACGTCCGCATGTATCCCGTGCCACCCAACGTGCTCTAGAAGGTGTAAGTCAACTACCCTGGCCAGCAAGATCTCCGGATCTGTCCCCCATTGAGCATGTTTGGGACTGGATGAAGCGTCGTCTCACGCGGCCTGCACGTCCAGCACGAACGCTGGTCCAACTGAGGCGCCAGGTGGAAATGGCATGGCAAGCCGTTCCACAGGACTACATCCAGCATCTCTACGATCGTCTCCATGGGAGAATAGCAGCCTGCATTGCTGCGAATGGTGGATATACACTGTACTAGTGCCGACATTGTGCATGCTCTGTTGCCTGTGTCTATGTGCCTGTGGTTCTGTCAGTGTGATCATGTGATGTATCTGACTCCAGGAATGTGTCAATAAAGTTTCCCCTTCCTGGGACAATGAATTCACGGTGTTCTTATTTCAATTTCCAGGAGTGTATTAATAGGCCTGCATGTCGATATTTCTTCCGTCAATATATCGATAATATTTTTCCATTTGTAGATAGGCGATAACGATAAGTATTTAAATATCGCTAAATCGGATTCCCAGTATTTTTAAAAATATCAACAATCCTAGATGCTAGACTGTTTTTGATGTGTGTGTGTATAGATTGTTACAATATATACAATGAGGAGTATCAAGTATTCCATAGTGTGTGTGTGTGTGTGTGTGTGTGTGTGTGTGTGTGTGTGTGTGTATGTGGATTAATTACTCTACAGCGGAATGGAAACATAAAATGAAACTAAAATTCCCCCACCTTCGGACTCATCCGCGGCGCACTAGGAGATCAGAGTGCTGCTGGATTGTGACGTCTCGCAGCTGCAGATGCGAGCAGAATCCCCGCTGTTTAAGCCTGAGGGATCTGTGCGCCACGTCACTCAGGCTGGAGGTGGCGACCCGCTGCGGTGAAGCCGCGCGCCATTCGGCGGCCGCGGCTGGAGTGTTATCGCGGCGAGCGGCGCCGGCGCGCAGTGGGGGAAGTGGAATTAACTCCTCGCGGCCTCCGGCCACGCACGCGCCAGCTCGCCGTGGCGCAGAATCCGCTCCACTGCCTGGCGTCGCGTCGCGTCGCTTTATTAAGTGCTGCCCTGCGCGCCGCCAGGGATAACGACGCCAGCGCGCAGCGGCGCAACCGGCCTCTGGAAATCTGCCCAATTACCGACGCCGTGCGTCAAGCGGCGCCCCGGCGGCCCGGATTAAACCGCACCTGGGGATTCGTTAAAAAAGTTTGCCTCTCTAATGAAACGCCGGCGCCGCGTCACTCGCGCTGTTCGTCTGTTAGAGGGGCGCGCACTGCCGCTGCCACTTCATTACACTCGGCTCGGTACCTTCCCGCAGCAGATCAGATTAGTTGGGATACACTATTGGTTCTGTAGCGGACTGGCGTGCTACAGCACTACATCTACACTGAGATGACAAAAGTCATGGGTTACCTGCTAATACCGCGGCGGACCTCCTTTGGCCCGGCATAGAACACCAACTCGATGTGGCACGGACTCAAGAATTCGGAAGACCCCTGCAGCAATGTTGAGCCACATTATATCTGTAGCCGTCCATAACTGCGAAAGTATTGCCGGTGCACGATTTTGTGCACGAACTTACCTTTCGATTACGTCCCAGAATTCTTCGACGGTATACATGTAGGACGGTCTGGGTGGCCAAATCGTTCGCTCGGGTTCCCAGAATGAGATTTTCACTCTGCAGCGGAGTATGCGCTGATACGAAACTTCCTGGCAGATTAAAACTGTGTGCCGGACCGAGACTCAAAGTCGGGACCTTTGAATTTCGCGGGCAAGTGCTCTACCATGGCCGGCCGGTGTGGCCGAGCGGTTCTAGGCGCTTCAGTCTGGAACTGCGCGACCGCTACGGTCACAGGTTCGAATCCTACCCTCAGCATGGATGTGTGTGATGTCCTTAGGTTAGTTAGGTTTAAGTAGTTCTAAGTTCTAGGGGACTGATGACCTCAGAAGTTAAGTCCCATAGTGCTCAGAGCCATTTGCTGTACCATCTCAGCTACCCAAACACGACTCACGACCCGTCCTCACCGCTTCAATTCTGCCAGTATGACGTCTTCTACGTTCCAAACTTCACAGAAGCTCTTCTGCGAAACTTGTAGAACTACCACTCCTGGAAGAAAGGATATTGCTGAGACATGGCTTAGCCATGTTTCCAGAATGAGATTTTCACTTTGCAGAGGAGTACAGCGGAATCCCGAGTTCGAATCTCGGTCCGGCACACAGTTTCAATCTGCCAGGAAGTTTCATTCGCTCAGGTTGTTATTCAAACCAGTCGCAAACAACTGTGGACCAGCTGACATGGAGTATTGTTATCCATAAGAATTCCACCCTTGTTTGGGAACATGAAGGGCGTGAATGGGTGCAAATGGTCTCCAAGTATCCGAACATAACCATTTCCAGTGAGTCATCCCTGTAAACATAGCCCACACCATTATCCAAGCATTTAGAGATCTGGTGCTACAGACGAATGCTGAAAATAGGTGGACAGCTAAAGTAAATAACAAAGATGTTCTGCGCAGATTCGGGGAGGGAAGAAATATGTGGAAAACAATGACAAGGAGAAGGGACAGGATGTTAGGGCACCTGTTAAGACATCAGGCATAGACTTCCATTGTACTGGAGAAAGCTGCAGAGGGCAAAAGCTATAGACGAAGACAGAGATTGGAATACATCCAGCTGATAATTGAGGACGTAGGTTACAACTGCTACTCTGAGGGGAAGAGATGGGCACAGGAGAGGAATTCTTGGCAGGCCGCATCAAATACCATGACCCAGAAAACAAAATTTATACAGTATGGTCCATTGATCGTGACCGGGCCAAATATCTCACGAAATAAGCGTCAAACGAAGAAACTACAAAGAACGAAACTCGTCTAGCTTGAAGGGGGAAACCAGATGGAGCTATGGTTCGCCCGCTAGATGGCGCTGCCGTAGGTCAAACGGATATCAACTGCCTTTCTTTAAATAGGAGCCCCCTGTTTTTATTACATACTCGTGTAGTACGTAAAGAAATATGAATGTTTTAGTTGGACCTCTTCTTTCGCTTTGTGATAGATGGCGCTGTATTAGTCACAAACATATGGCTCACAATTTTAAACGAACAGTTGGTAAGAGGTAGGTTTTTTTAAATTAAGATACAGAACGTAGGTACGTTTGAACACATTATTTCGGTTGTTCCAATGTGATACACGTACCTTTGTGAACTTATCATTTCTGAGAGCGCATGCTGTTACAGCATGATTACCTGTAAATACCACATTAATGCAATAAATGCTGAAAATGATATCCGTCAACCTCAATGCATTTGGCAACACGTGTAACGACATTCCTATTGAAACGTCCCCTTTGAACATTTATACATGACTGTGCTTAAACTGACACACAATATTTTTTAGCGCAACGCAATCTGATTTTCAGAAATCCCTACAAAGGAATGGCCCTGACTAACATTAACCTGTACCTTTCACAAATCACTTACCTCCCCAAAAATCTTCGTTACTCGTACTACTGCAATACAGCGAGCGCCACTACTGCCAGCTAAATAAAAGATTCAAACTACGGAAGTCACTAACTACTGATAGGGATAGTTAGCAAATGAAAGATTTTAATAGAGAACAAACAATGTATTTACCTTAATAGTCATAATATATATAGCAGTTCATAATATCCAGTATAACAAATTTCAAAACTCCGCCATCTCTCTCCCCACATCCACCACTGCTGGCGGCTCACCTCCAACTGCGCAACGCTACGCGCTGTTCACATCCAGCTGCCGCTGCCCAACACTACAATGGCTGACAACAATGCAAACTGGACACAGACTGCACACAGCACAGCCAGTGATTTTCATACAGAGCGCTACGTAACGTTGCCAATAAGAAAACATAAACAGCCTACTTACATAGCCCCCATGCTCCCCACAAAAAATTTTACAAATTTTTTTGGGCACTGGCCAATACATATTTGTTAAAATTTTTTTCACAATTACAATAACAAAGAAATCAAATGCACACACTTATTGATACAATGTTGGTCAAAAGCTAAAATTTTCTCACAGTCCATAAAGACAGTCCAGATTGTTCATCACAGTAAAACTGCCGTTTCTTTTCTCAAAGTCTGAGCAGTAAAAGACAATGCACACGGAAGTAGTGGATTTCCATGCAGTCTTGAAGAAGTAGTGCTGTCCTTCCAACGGAAAGACAGTGCTGACTCTTGACATGGTGACAGGTAATGGGCCACAACAGAGGAAACCCACAGTAGAGTCATTCGGCGTTTTGAAGAATATTGGTAGGTAGGTCATCACAGAGCAGACCCACTGTAGTCCTGGTAGAGAGTATGGTATTGGTGTTGGTGGGCCACCAGAGGTGCAGACCCACTGTAGTCCATGTAGAGATGACCAGCAGCCATCTGCTGTGACTGTGCAGGTGCACAATCACCATCGAAGAGTCTTGCAGAGAAGATAGCAAGTCCATAAACCACCACTTGTACACTCACAAAGTTTTTTAGAATTGTCCTTAGAACCAGCAATGCTGTTATCCAGTCCCTTGCGGAATTAGTAACACACGTGCAAACACTAACAGTCCCAACTTCTCACATATTGTGCTATCAACTGCGAGTAGTTCGCATTCCGTAATGTTCGCACATGCATTGACAACGAGCTGACGCATGTTGTCAGGCGTTGTCGGTGGATCACGATAGCAAATATCCTTCAACTTTCCCCACAGAAAGAAATCCGGGGACTTCAGATACGGAGAACGTGCGAGCCATAGTATGATGCTTCGACGACCAATCCACCTGTCATGAAATATGCTATTCAATACCGCTTCAACCGCACGCGAGCTATATGCCGGACATCTATCATGTTGGAAGTACATCGCCATTCTGTCATGCAGTGAAACATCTTGTAGTAACATCCGTAGAACATTACGTAGGAAATCAGCATACATTGCACCATTTAGAAAAAAAAAATGGTTCAAATGGCTCTGAGCACTATGGGACTCAACTGCTGTGGTCATAAGTCCCCTAGAACTTAGAACGACTTAAACCTAACTAAACCAAGGACATCACACACATCCATGCCCGAGACAGGATTCGAACCTGCGACCGTAGCGGTCGTGCGGTTCCAGACTGTAGCGCCTTTAACCGCTCGGTCACTCCGGCCGGCGCACCATTTAGATTGCCATCGATAAAATGGGGGCCAATTATCCTTCCTTCCATAATGCCTCACCATACATTAACCCGCCAAGGTCGCTGATGTTCCACTTGTCGCAGGCATCGTGGATTTTCCGTTGCCCAGTAGTGCGTATTGTGCCGGTTTACGTTACCACTGTTGGTGAATGAAGCTTCGTCGCTAAATAGAACGCGTGCAAAATATCTGTCATCGTCCCGTAATTTCTCTTGTGCCCAGTGGCAGAACTGTACACGACGTTCAAAGTCGTCGCCATGCAATTCCTGGTGCATAGAAATATGGTACGGGTGCAGTCGTAGTTGATGTAGCATTCTCAACAGCGACGTTTTTGAGATTCCCGATTCTCCCACAATCTGTCTGCTGCAGTGGGCCGGCCTGAGTGGCTGAGCGGTTCTAGGAGCTACAGTCTGGAACCGCGCGACCGCTACGGTCGCAGGTTCGAATCCTGCCTCGGGCATGGATGTGTGTGATGCCCTTAAGTTAGTTAGGCTCAAGTAGTTCTAAGTTCTTGGGGATTGATGGCCTAAGCAGTTAAGCTTAGGTCAGAGCCATTTGAACCATATGCTACTGATGTGCGGATTAACAGCGGCAGCCTCTAAAACACCTACATGGGCATCATCATTTGTCGCAGGTCGTTGTTGACGTTTCACATGTGGCTGAACATTTCCTGTTTCCTTAAATAACGTAACCATCCGGCGAACGGTCCGGACAATTGGATGATGTCGTCCAGGATACCGAGCAGCATACATAGCACACGCCCGTTGGGCATTTTGATCACAACAGCCATACACCAACACGATATCGACCTTTTCCGCAATTGGTAAACGGTCCATTTTAACACGGGTAATGTATCACGAAGCAAATACCGTCCTTACTGGCGAAATGTTACGTAATACCAGGTACTTATACGTTTGTGACTATTACAGCGCCATCTATTACAAAGCGAAAAAGGTGGTCCAAGTAAAACATTCATATTTCTTTACGTACTACACAAATATGTAATACAAATGGGGGTTCCTATTTAAAAAAAAACGCAGTTGATATCCGTTTGACCTACGGCAGCGCCATCTAGCGGGCCAACCATAGCGCCATCTGGTTTCCCTCTTCAAGCTAGACGAGTTTCGTTGTTTGTAGTTTTTTAGTTTGATGATTATTTCTTGAGATATTTGGCCCTGTCACTATCAATGGACCACCCTGTATATACATATAATTTTCTTTGTTTTCTGGGTTATATAGTGAGCCGTGCTGCGGCTCGCGTTGGTGCTGTTTGTGTGTTTCCACCCTCTCTTGGAGGTCAGACGGTATCGTTTAGTCGGCATGGTTGTGGTTGTTTGTCTTCTTCTCCTGTTGACTGGCGCCACTCGGTTTCGCAAGCGTGTCCTGTCCGCTAGTGGCAGCAGCGGCGGTTATCGGTCTGTAGTAACTGTTGCTCTATCTTTGGGGCGACGTCGTTGTTTTTCCGGGTCGCGTGAGTGGTCCAGTTCGGTTGTGGACTCAGGAGGAGCCAGGTGTGCGCAGTGCCAGAACACGCCGGGACTGCTGCCAGAACGCGTGGACGGGTATTGTTCCATCGTTGCATTTGGTTTATCGGACGTTAGGTAGCTTCAGCAAGATTGTCATTAGTCATTCGTTGGACTGCCACTAGTCTGAGTTACCAACTTGTAAAGTGAATGCAATTCTTGGCTGCCTATCTCATCGCTCGCGGAAGTGTTTGTTGCCGGACCTTCTCAGAGTTCGATTCCTGGAGCACCGTCTGTGGTCTCCTGGTTCTTGTAAGACATGTGTGTTCTAAAAGGAGGTCTGATGGCCAGTAGTTCGGTGTAACGCTTATTCAGCGCACGCCTTCTGAGGGTATAATCTGCCTCAGTACCTTTTAAGGAACTTATGTACTGGTCCTTGTGCGTTATTATTGTATTATTTATTACAATACCTTCTAATGCCTACAATAAAAGTTATATATGTCTAGTTAATAGTTCTGGTCTCCTTCTGGTATAAATCTAGCAGTGTAGTGTTCAGTGGAAGTTAAGGGTTGTGTTAGAAAGTTTACCATCATCTTATTTAACCGATTTGGTGATCAGTTGCTTGTTTTCTAAGTAACCTTTGCTATTGTGTTTGCTGTTTTACAGAAGGTTTATAAATTTTTTATGTTATTGCCGTTCCTGGCGTGTAAGGCCTTCTGCCCAGATCACAGTGGCTTGCTTTTAAAACATTATCTGCTCTATCTGTATTTAATGGTGATTTGCTAAATTGTAACTAATTGAAAACACTATTATTTACACAGTTGTTTTCCTTCATTAATAACGTGTAGTATTTTTATTCATCGTTGAGCCAGGAATTATTGGTTTAAAATAAATTGTGTGTAACTTTAAAAGGCAACCAATAGTAACTGAATACGGCCCCGTGCACAATCGCAACCGAATCCTGCTTTCCCTTGACTACCAGGTTTCAAATAGTTGTGTTGGGTTATCAGTCTTGTGACTGGTTTGATCAATCTTTTGACTAGTTTGATGCGGCCCGCCAAGAATTGCTCCCCTGTGCCAACCTGTTCATGTCGGATATAGTTTCCACAGTGCCTTGGTGACAACTTGGGTGCGAACCCTACCATCAGCTAACAGCTCTTACCAACTGAAATCGTGACTCATCTGACCAGTTATCAATTGAAGACATAAAATCTTAAAATGAGTTCGTGATCATATATTTGCCATTTTATTTTACAGGTCCGTCTTGATCACATAATTTTTCTTTTTTTATGTATTTTACTGTTACCGGTTTTGGCTACTGCCATCTTCAGATCATAAAATGTTCTGATGTAGTATCAACGTCCAACTAAACATGTAGGTAACTATAAGTGCACTTACTATGTACCTACATGTTTAGTTTGACGTTGATACTACATCAGAATTTTTTATGATTTGAAGATGGCAGTAGCCGAAACCGGTCATAGCGAAATGAAAAAAAAAGTGATCCAGACGGACCTGTAAAATGAAGTGTCACCTGACCAGACCACGGTTTTCTAGTCGTCTATGGTCACGAGCCCAGGGAGGCACTGCAGGCGATGTAGTGCTGTTAGCAAAGTCACGTTACTTGTCTGCTGCCAAAGGTCATTAACGCAAATTTCCCAGCACTGTCCTAACCGATACGATCACCGTACGCCCCACATTGATTTCTGCAGTTATTTCACGCAGTGTTGCTTGTTTCTTAGCAAAAAAAAAAAAAAAAAAAAAAAAAAGGCTCTGAGCACTATGGGACTCAACTGCTGAGGTCATTAGTCCCCTAGAACTTACAACTAGTTAAACCTAACTAACCTAAGGACATCACACACACCCATGCCCGAGGCAGGATTCGAACCTGCGACCGTAGCGGTCTCGCGGTTCCAGACTGTAGCGCCAGAACCGCGCGGCCACTTCGGCCGGCTGTTTCTTAGCACTAAAAGCTCTATGCCAACGCCTCTTCTCTCGACTGTTAGTGAAGGCGTCGTTAGCTGATGGTAAGGTTCGCGCTCAAGTTGCGGACAAGGCACTGTGTTGTCCGTGGTCAGAGGTAATGTGTGAAATTTTGTATTCTTGGCACTGTGGATCTCGGAATACTGAATTACCTAACGATTTCCGAATTACCGTTCCGCGTTCAAAGTCTGTTAAATCGCGTAGCGTGATCATAACGACGTCGGGAACCTATTCACATGAGTCACCTGAGTACAAGTGGGAGCGCCGCCAATGAACTGTCCTTTTATGCCTTGTGTACGATGTGCTACTGACATCTCTATATGTGTATATCGTTATACCATTACTTCTGTCAGCTGTGTGTAATGATGCCGTGTCCGTACAGACAGCAACGCTGACACCATTGCTGAAAGATTGTCATTTGCGAGTTAACTGCGCAGTTCTTTACACGAGCAAAGCAATAGCGTGTTCACTGAGGTCTTTAGTAACATGAAGTGATTGGGCAAGAACAGAATCTTTGGTGTGACGTCATAAGCGAGTGACTGCGTGTGAGATCGCTCTCTAAGTTTTTATATATTTTTAGGTTTCAGATACATATTTTAACCGTTTTTGTGATAATATTTACTATATAAGTGACGTATTAGTGGTTTCTTCATTTACCTCTGACTTTCTTGTGTTGTGACCTGATATTTGTGAGTGTTTCGTGTCGAGCAACTTAACCTCTTGCCTGTGTTTACATTCCGCGCTGACCAGTTACAGCTGTAGCGGCGCATCGAAAGCTAAGTACTAATTAATTGTTTGTCTATAGTGGTTTATTTAGGAACTTTAGTAGCCTTCAACCGGTGTTCTTGGTGTTTTGTGGTGAAATAATTTCAGAAGAACCTTTTGGGAACTGTTTTCAGCTTCGTTACTGTGTCATTAGACGTTTGATTCTCTTTCTGTATTAGTCTTTTGTTATATTCACATTTGTTGTTTATTAATACTGTTAATAATAGTAGTTACTTCCCTTGTAGAGTAAGTTTGTGATTATTGTAGTCAGGTTTTTAACAACTTCTTATTGTAGTAGCGGAACTTAGAAAAAGTAAAATTTTACCATGAGTGAGAAGTGTGCGCTTTGCCGTAGGTTCGTGAGTAGTGGATTGCGGTGTGAGACTTGTTCGAAGTATTTTCACTGGGGGGAATGCAGTGGGGAAGCCAGTGGGCATTCTGGTGAGATCCTCTCCTGGAACTGCAGGTTATGTAGCAAGAGTAAGTTGATAGAGGAGCAGGAGCGTAAGATCTGTGCTCTTCAGGTGCAGTTGAAAAACGCACAGGAGGAGCTAGATAGGATGAGGAGGGAGAAGGGGGTTGGGGAATGGGAGCTGGCTGTTGGCAAGAGATCTGCTAGGAGAAGAAGATTTTCAGATAGTTTTACTATTGGTGTTTACAATAGATATGACCAACTGTCAGAGTCTAGTGGAGAGGAATCTCAAGTAGCTGTAGATGTAGGAAGTATGCAGCAGACCTCAGTAGTTACTGTGCCTAGAACAGTTGCAAAGTCGAAGAGGAAGGAAGAAGGTTCTGCTGTTAGGTAGTTCTCATGGCAGAGGTGTAGGCCAGCAGTTGCAGGAAGTGCTGGGGAGTGAATACCAGGTCACCAGCATTGTGAAGCCTAATGCAGGGTTGGCTCAGGTGACTGTTAACATAGGGGGGTTATGTAGGGATTTTACTAAAGAGGATCAGGTAGTGATTGTGGGTGGGGCTGGTAATAGTATTGGTAGGGATGGGGAGTATAACATAGATGGTGACCTGGAAAAGACAGCCACTCAGACTGGCAACACGAATGTGCATTTCGTGGAACTGTTTCAGCGTCACGATCTGCCTCATCTTAATACAGCCGTCAGGCGTAATAACATGAGACTTGGGGGTGCGCTGATGACAGAAAGCATGGGTCACGTTTCAGTGGTGTCGGTGGAGTCTATCAGCAGGACGGGTTTCACTAGACATGGCCTGCACCTCAACAGGTATGGGAAGGTGAGGTTGGCAAAGCTTATAGGTGACAGCATAGGTGGGGTTGGTGGGATCACTCATGGGAAAATTCCTGCAGTAGTGGGTGTTAGAGCTGCACCTTTTTTAGATTGAAGTCAGCTGATAGGTATTCCTGCTTAAGGGAAGTCTCTCTAACAAAGAAACCACTTTCGACAAAGCTTAGGTATCCGAGTAATGAGGGAATTAGTATATTTCATCAAAATATACAAGGTATTAGAGATAAATTTAGTGAACTGCTTATAGATGTTGACTCTGAAATTATCGGTATATCTGAACACTTCTTAAATAAGGAGATAATTCAGAGTCTTCCTTTACCAGGATACTGGTTGGCTGGCAGCTTTTCGAGGAGCTCTTTGCGGCGTGGGGGAGTAGCCATGTATGTGAAAAACGGCATCCCATTTGAGTCAATTGATGTTTCAAAGTACTGCACTGAAAAAGTGTTTGAATGTTGTGCAGGTGTGGTTAAATTTAACGGAGCTAAACTTGTAACTGTTGTTATTTATAGATCCCCAGACTCCGATTTCACAACATTTTTGTTAAAGCTAGAGGAGGTTCTTGGTTCACTTTATAGGAAATACAAAAAGTTAGTTATATGTGGTGACTTCAATATTAACTGTATAAGTGATTGTGCAAGGAAGAGGATGCTGGTAGACCTCTTTAATTCGTATAATCTTATGCAAACCGTATTCTTTCCAACGAGAGTGCAAGGGAACAGTAGAACAACCATAGACAACATTTTTGTTCATTCCTCATTACTAGAAGGGCATTCTGTTAGCAAAAAGGTGAATGGCCTTTCAGATCATGATGCACAAATTTTAACTTTAAAAGATTTTTGTGCTGCAACACGTGTTAAATATAGTCATCAGCTGTTCAGGAAAGCTGATCCAGTGGCTGTAGTGACCTTTGTAAACCTTATAAAGGAACAAGAGTGGCAAGATGTTTATAGCGCTGATGCAGTAGACGATAAATATAATGCTTTTCTCAAGACTTTTCTCATGCTCTTTGAAAGTTGCTTTCCGTTACAACGTTTAAAACAGGGTACTAGCACAAACAGGCAGCCTGGGTGGCTGACTAGAGGGATAAGAATATCTTGTAGAACAAAGTGGCAATTATATCAAAACGTTAGAAACAGTCAAAATCTAAATGCAGCAGCCCATTACAAACAGTACTGTAAGGTGCTTAAAAATGTTATTAGGAAGGCAAAAAGTATGTGGTATGCAGATAGAATAGCTAAGTCTCAGGATAAAATTAAAACCATATGGTCAGTCGTAAAGGAAGTGGCTGGTCTGCAGAGACAGGTCGAGGATATAGAATCAGTGCGTATTGGGAATGTCCGTGTTACTGATAAGTCGCATATATGTACAGTATTTAATAATCACTTTCTGAATATAGCAGGTGAACTAAATAGAAACCTAGTCCCAACAGGGAATCATATAGCGCTCTTAGAAAAAAGTGTTCCGAGACTGTTGTCTGAAATGCTCCTCCATGATACTGACAAGAGGGAGATTGAGTTAATAATTAAATCACTAAAGACCAAGAACTCTCATGGATATGACGGGGTAGCTAGCAGAATACTGAAGTATTGTTCTATGTATGTTAGCCCAGTTCTCAGCCATATCTGTAACTTTTCCTTTAGGAGTGGTCGGTTTCCTGACCGATTAAAGTACTCGGTAGTGAAACCACTTTATAAAAAGGGAGACATTGATAATGTTGACAATTTTAGACCTATTTCTATGCCATCGATGTTTGCTAAGGTTATCGAGAAGGTTGTATATACAAGGTTACTAGAGCATTTAAATTCACATAATTTGCTGTCAAATGTTCAGTTTGGTTTTAGAAATGGTTTAACAACTGGAAATGCTATATTCTCTTTTCTCTGTGAGGTTTTGGATGGATTAAATAAAAGGTTGCGAACGCTAGGTGTTTTCTTTGATTTAACGAAGGCTTTTGACTGTGTTGACCACAAAATATTACTGCAGAAGTTGGACCATTATGGAGTAAGGGGAGTAGCTTACAATTGGTTCGCCTCTTACTTTAAGAACAGAAAGCAGAGGGTAATTCTCCGCAATATTGAGAGTGGTAGTGATGTTCAGTCCCTATGGGGCACTGTTAAGTGGGGCGTTCCCCAAGGGTCGGTGCTGGGGCCACTGCTGTTTCTTATTTATATAAATGATATGCCTTCTAGTATCACAGGTGATTCAAAAATATTTCTGTTCGCTGATGACACCAGCTTGATAGTGAAGGATCTTGTGTGTAATATTGAAACAGTAACAAATAATGTAGTTCATGAAATAAGTTCGTGGCTTGTGGAAAATAATTTGATGCTAAATCACTGTAAGACTCAGTTTTTACAGTTTCTAACTCACAATTCAACAAGAACCGATATTTTGATCAGACAGAATAGGCATATTATAAGCGAGACGGAACAGTTCATGTTCCTAGGCGTTCGGATAGATAGTAAGCTGTTGTGGAAAGCCCATATCCAGGATCTTGTACAGAAGCTAAATGCTGCTTTATTTACCATTAGAACAGTATCTGAAATAAGTGACACTTCAACACGAAAAGTAGTCTACTTCGCATATTTTCATACGCTTATGTCGTATGGTATTATTTTTTGGGGTAATTCTTCTGATTCAAAAAGGGTATTTTTGGCTCAAAAACGGGCTGTTCGAGCTATATGTGGTGTAAGTTCGAGAACGTCTTGTCGACCCCTATTCAAAAATCTGGGAATTCTGACATTGCTCTCACAGTATATATTTTCTTTAATGTCGTTTGTTGTTAGCAATATTAGCCTATTCCCAAGAGTTAGCAGCTTTCACTCAGTTAATACAAGGCAGAAATCAAATCTGCATGTAGAATGCACTTCCTTGACTCTTGTGCAGTAAGGAGTGCAGTATTCTGCTGCATCCATTTTTAATAAGCTACCACAAGAACTCAAAAATCTTAGCAGTAGCTCAAACTCTTTTAAGTCTAAACTGAAGAGTTTCCTAATGGCTCACTCCTTCTATTCTGTCGAGGAGCTCCTGGAAGAGCTAAAAAATTAAGCAAATTCCAGTGTTAGATTGTTGATTTTCGTCATTTAAACTTACGACTTGTCACCTGAATATGTTTTTTTATATTTCATTTTATCTGTTTCTAATATCGTGTTATAATTTCATGTATTGACTCGTTCCATGACCATGGAGACTTCTCCTTAATTTGCTCCCACGGAACAATAAATAAATAAATAAAATAAATAAAACAGAACATACAATTATTCTGACTCGACTTTATTTAAGGGGGACTTGTGTACTGCTGCCTTTTGGCCCGTAGAACATTTAAGCACTGATGTGGCTTAGCGTGATACACGGTCCAGTGACATTAACGTGCCCACCGATAAACTTCAATGACAACGAAAAATAACTATTTGCAGGCGGCAGGTGGCGACACTGGCTGTGGTGGGTCTGCAATGTGCAACGGCCGCGCAGGAAACTGTGCAGTCGTTCTCGTAATGCAGAAATGGAGCGATTTGTCTGACGTCTAAAAGGGCACGATTATTGACTTTCGGGGCAAGGGTAGAAGCATTTCCGAAACGGCAGACTGTCGTGGTTGAAGTATACCGTGCTTGACAAAATGGCGCTATCAAACACCGTCAACTGTTGTGCACCATGGGCAATACTAGACAGGGCTGAACGACGGCTGCGGAGATGTGTAGGGGGGAACAGACGTGTACCTGTTGAGCAACTAACAGCTCGCCAGGTTGGTCAAGTTGCTCACTTTGTCACATGCCTCTACCCTCAGAATTGTGCGTGAGAGGCTGTCGGAACAGGATCTTCGAGTACAGTAGCGAGCGTGCAGTGAAGTATTGTGGTTCAGCACAACGCTCTTTATGACTTGTAGCTTCTCGTTCAGTAGGTCGATAGCAGTGGCCAGGTGCTGCCAGTGGTGGGCAGAGTCTGACAAGGCTGTGGGATGCTGAAAAAGTGTGGCTACTGTGTCCAGACTAAGCGCCTGCAACTGTTGCTTCCCGCGAAGCAGTCCGATACAGCGGGCCCCGGACCGAGTAGGGGTCAGCGTGGCCGGTCGTCCCGGAAACAACGACGCTTCCCAGAGACCACCAGGAGGCGTCCACGGCGCCGCAAGAGGTCGCTACAGCCGCGGACCTCTTTCCTTCCGCTCGACACGTGACTGCAAATAGAGCCAGCCATATCCATGCGCCAAGCAGTATTTAGGCTGGCGCAGGAGCCTCGAGAGGCCATCCATAATGCCAATTCCCACACCTTCTACCCCTCTGCAGGTGTGCCCCAGGGCTCTGTCCTCTCCCCTCTCCTCTACCTCCTGTACACGGCAGGTATGCCCCAACCCCCTCCCCCCTGCAGTACACCTCTTGCAATATGCTGATGACACCGCATTCCTCGCCCTCGCTCCTACCCTCCAACGGTCCCAACGCCTTCTCCAGAATCATCTCTACCTTTTTGCTGCATGGTGTAACCAGTGGCTCCTGAAACTCAACCCTTCCAAGACCCAGGTCATCATCGTAGGTCGTACCACTCGCTCCTTCCGGCTCCTGGATTTCTCCCTTACTGTCTGCGCCCGTCCTGTCCGCCTCACCCCCACCCTCACCTACCTTGGCCTCACCATTGACCGTCACCTCACCTGGATCCCTCATCTCCGCTCCATCCAATCCAAAGCCCACAACCGCCTCCGACTCCTCAAACTCCTCTCTGGCCGGACATGGGGGTTGCACCCCTCTACCATCCTCCACACCTACAAATCATTAATCCGTCCCATCCTCTGTTATGCCAGTCCTGCCTGGATACCTGCCCCCCTCCCCCCCCAAATTCTATAAGTCCCTCCAGATCCTTGAGCGTCATGCACTCCGCCTCGCCTTCCATATACGCCTCCCGTCCCCCACGCGGATCCTCTATGATCTCATTCCTTTTCCCCATCTGCTCCTATTGCTCGAACATATCCGCATCCTCTACACCTCCCGCCGTCTTGAACCCCCTTACCCCCTGGTTGCTCCTCTCCTCTCCCATCCCCGCCCCCTGCCCCGTCTTCACTGTTGTGTCCCCCCTACCCTCCATCTCTACACCCTACATCTCCTTTCCCAAGGTGGCTTCCATCAACTCCCCCTCCCGGGTGATGCCCTCTCTCCCTCCATTTATTCCTCCTATCAACTCTGATCCTCACTCCCCCTCCTTTCCTCTGCCCTTTCCCTGGGCTCCCTCTTCCCCCCTTCCGTCCTGTTTTCTCCCCACTAAACCTCTCCCTACCTCCCTTCTCCCCCCCCCCCAAGTCCTTTTGTATTCCCCTCCTCTGCCTACCCCACTCCCTGTCGCGTCTTCCCTGCGCCCCCCACCCCTCTTATGGGTCCTCATCCTCCATCAGCTCCTTTCCCGACTCCCCCCCTTCGCTTTTACTCTCCTTTCCCCACTTTTTTATTTTCCCATCATCTGTCCAGTTTCCCCCCACCTGCTTTCGGTTGTGGTATGTCACATTTGGCAACTTTTTAGTGCAGTGTTCCAGTGACTATTCAGTGTTGTTCGTCTTTCTCGTGTTGCGAACAGAAACCATGCTGTCGCTGGGTGTGAATTTTATGTCCTTTGCGAACAGAAACCAGACTGTCGCCGTGTTTTTTTAATTGTCTGTCTATTATTTTACCTGTCTGCTTCGTATGTATTTTTATTAGCATCATCATCGCTTTGTTCTGTTTTAAGTTCCACGTTTTTTTCGCCATGTTGCCCTTTAAGTCTTCGATTTTATCTCTTGTTTTTTATTATATATTATTTTCACCTTTTTAAAATAAAGTCTGTAGGCTGAAGAGCGGCACACTAAGCTGCTGCCAGCCCGCCCCCTTCGGGGGGAATCGAAATTCAATAAAGAAAAAAAAAAAAAAAGACCTGGAGAGGCGTCTGATTCCTGGTCTATTATAAACATTGCCAACCCCTTTTGCTTCCTGTTTTAACTTTCTGCATTTTTCCGCAATTTTACACTTTAAGTCACCGTTTTATCGCCTGGTTTTCTTATTTCTTTTCTTCTTCCGTTTTTAGAAACAAAGTCTGTAGGCTGTAGAGCAGCGTACTAAGCTGCTGGCAGCCCGCCCCCTTGGGGGGGGGGGGGGGAATTGACAATCAATAAAGAAAAAAAAAAAAAAGAACCTGGAGAGGCAGTTCACGCCGAGCGAGCCCACTGGTGTCATCATAGCCGCCGCGTCATCGTCCACCGCCGCCAGCGTACCGGAGCCATCCTCGCAGGGCTTCCACTCGTCCTCGGACTCAGGTGACGGCAGCGTGGAGTCCGCGCCGCTCTTCACGAGACGCCCGGGGCTTGGTTTGGTGAAGTTGGATGGTTACTACAGACAGTTTATGTTTGGAAGAATTTCTGATTTAGTTATTGGTAAGCTTGGAGGATCAGTCCTACCTCACGAATATTGTTTTGTAAATTTTGAAGAAAGACTCAAGTTTAAATAAAAACGCTATAACTCACACTCTGAGATTTTCCTACCGGCGGACGGCGGATATATTAGTGGCCACAGCTGGCAGCGACAAGTCCTTACTGATGCGAGATGGTAGTCTGTCGTGGGCGCGGTTAGACAGCCGGATGGCGAACAGTGCACTCTGCCGAAGGGCGCTGCCAGAGGCGTGCAGAAGCCCCGAGTTGAACGCAGGACTCTCGGAGACGGGCTGGTGAAGGGTGATGAAACCCAATGGCCTCAGTAGCGCCATTTTGAATCCTGGAACTGACAAGGCTAGCCCACAGATCGTAGACTGGTAGCTTCGCCTAGCATACGGTGTCGCTTGATGAAGCTGTAGCTGCTTGGCTGGTCCACTGGCCACAGACTGGTGTGGAGACTGCAGCGGACTAATGCGCGGCGTCGGTGGAAGTGCTGATATATTAGCTGAGCGAGGCTCTTTGTACTCGCCCTGGGCGGGCGCGTTATGACAAGAGGTGCCCTCCCATTGTGCGGCAGAGTGTACCAATCCAGCGCACGGTTATAGCAGGCCGCTGCATTGCAGGACACAATGCCAGTCTGCGTCCACCTGCAGAATTATGTAGGCGCCCTAGTATCCTGCAGCTGGGTGTGTGGCCTGCCTGAGATCGATGCTGTAACACTTACTTTTCACCCAATTCATTTGTTGTTTTCTTATGTCTTCTCTTTCGATCTGTTAAATTCAATATCTCGTATGTGGCTTCGTGGCTGCAGTTATATAGAACCAAGAGTAGAAAAGTGAAATTGAAGGAGAGTGAATGTGCTGAGAAGTACAGAGAATTAATAACACAAAAATTTCCAAAAGATGTTTTCTGCGATGTAGAAAAAGAATGGAATTTATTCAAAGACACTTTAGTCGAAGCAGCACAAAAAGTATGTGGCAGAACATCTGGAAAGGAAAAAATAAGACAGACAAGTTGGTGGGATGATACCACAATCCAAGCAGTTAGAAGAAAAAATGGAGCATGGAGAAAATGGTGGAAAACTAAAAATGACGAAGACCATAAAAGATATATAGAGGAAAAGAAGAAGTGCAAAGAAATAGTGGAAGCAGCAAAGAAAAAGGCATGGGAAGAGTTTACAAAAAAACTTGAAGAAGATGTGAAGAGCAATAAGAAAATGTTCTATAAAATGATGAAAAATAAAAGGAAGGCTACTGAAGTACCAGTAAAGATGGAAACAGAGGACGGTACCATTACTGAAGATCCAGGGAATATAAAAGATCTCTGGAAAGAACATTTTAAGAAGCTGTTAAACGCTGAGGACCAGGTACATGAGGAAACAACAAATAATGGAGAAATTGAGAGAAGTTGGGAAGCAGAATTAGGACAAATTACACAGGAAGAAATGGAAAAAGCTGTGAAGAAGATGAATGGGGGGAAAGCCCCAGGACCTGATGAAGTATCAGTGGACATGATAAGAGCAGCAGGTCCAGTGGGAATGCAGTAGCTGTATAGAGTACTATCAAGCGTGTGGAGAAATAGTAAAATACCTGGCGACTGGAGAACAGGAGACATTGTTCTCATCTTCAAGAAAGGCAATAAGAGACTTTGTAAAAACTACAGAGGAATAACCCTCATGAGTCATACAGCCAAGATTTTTGAAAGAATTTTACTAAATCGAATAAGTGAAAAGATAGAAAAGGAGCTGAGTGAAGAACAGCATGGGTTTAGGAAAGGAAGGAGCACAATCGACCTGATATTTTCGATCCGTCAACTGATGGAAAAAAGTTGGGAGTACAACAAAAGGGTGATAATGGTTTTTATAGACATAGAAAAGGCATATGACTCAGTTGACAGGGAAAGACTCTGGGAAGAACTGAAGAAGATAGATATAGAAGATAGATACATTAATGTTATAAAGACAATGTACAGAGGCCACAATTTTAGAATTAGAACACCATTGGGGAACTCTGAATACTTCGAAATAAGACAAGGACTTAAGCAAGGAAGTATTCTATCTCCTGCGCTTTTTAATGTTGTGATGGAGGGAATGAATAGGGTAGTTAAAGATATAGTAAAAGAAAAAGACAAAAAGATGATTTTTGCAGATGATATGGTAGTATGGGGTGATAAAGAGGTAGATGTACAGTTACAGCTTGATGCGTGGAAGGAAATAATGAAAAGGTATGGATTAAGAATAAATAAAGATAAGAGTGAAGTAATGGTATTTGGAAGAGAGAAAGGAATCAATGGAAATATTACCTTGAATGGAGAACCCCTCAAAGTGATAGAAAGTTTCACTTATTTAGGGAGTGAAATATCTAGGGATGGAATAATAACTAACGAAATTAGTAGGAGGTTACAGAAGGGAGGCAATTTCTACCAAACAATAAAACATCTGATTTGGAATAATGACGTTTCAGAAAGAGCAAAACTCCTGATGTATAAGAATTATTACTTCCCTATTGTCACCTATGGTGGAGAAACATGGACAATGAAAGAAAGGGACTGGAGCAGACTGCAAGCAGGGGAAATGAAATTTCTCAGAGCAGTTAAGGGAAAAACAAGAATGGACAGAGTAAGGAATTTAGAGATTAGAAAGGACCTCAAACAAGAAAGTATGAGAGAAGAAATTGAAAGAAAGAGATTAAGCTGGTATGGGCATGTTAAGAGGATGCATGGGCAGAGACTCCCCAAAATTATGGAAGAACTAAAGATGGATGGGAAAAGACCTAGAGGGCGCCCAAGAACACGCTGGAAAATGGGAGTGAGAATATCTGTTGAAAGGAGAGGTGTGACCTGGCAGCAAGTGGAGGAAGAAAAGTGGTGGGAGGACCGAGCCAAATGGAGAGGACTCGTCAGCACCCAGACCCGGCAGTAGCTGGAGCGGGATTCGGATATAGATAGATAGATAGTAGAAAAGTGAAAAAAGACAACTAACAATTGGTTCCGCAACATTAGCACACATTACAGCATCAGTAAAGCCCTGTAAGTAATATCAGTTTTGCATAACCTCGGTTCCCAGAACTCCTGAAGATACACGTTGACTGTGGATATTGTACCACAGACACAGTCCCTTTGACTGTTCAGAGATTTCACTAACCCCGCCCAAAGATGTAAACAACCATGCATCAGCAGCGCCTATTAGACGGAGGGGGTCCGGCAGCTGATCAGTTCCAGTCATCCCACGAGGAAGGAGGTACACAGCTTGTGTTGTCTGTAGTTCAAACATTCCTAGATGGTCAATAACGCGGTTTGATCGCGCCCGCACTTTTACTTTGTGCCAGGAAGGGTTCTCAACAAGGGAAGTGTCCAGGCGTCTCGGAGTGAACGAAAGCGATGTTGTTCGGACATGGAGGAGATACAGAGAGACAGGAACTGTCGATGACATGCCTTGCTCAGGCCGCCCAAGGGCTACTACTGCAGTGGATGACCGCTACCTACGGATTGTGGCTCGGAGGAACCCTGACAGCAACTCCACCATGTTGAATAATGCTTTTCGTGCAGCAACAGGACATCATGTTACGACTCAAACTGTGCGCAGTAGGCTGCATGATGCGCAACTTCACTCCCGACGTCCATGGCGAGGTCCATCTTTGGAACCACGACACCAGCAGCGCGGTACAGATGGGCCCAGCAACACGCCGAATGGATCGTTCGGGATTGGCGTCACGTTCTCTTCACCGAATGAGTGCCGCATACGCCATCAAACAATCGTCGGACACGTGTCTGCAGGCAACCCGGGCAGGCTGCACGCCTTAGACGCACTGTCCAGCGAGTGCAGCAAGGTGGAGGTTCCCTGCTGTTTTGGGGTGGCATTATGTGGGGCCGACGTAATCCACTGTTGGTGATGGAGGGCGCCGTAACGGCTGTACGATACTTGAATGCCATCCTCCGACCGATATTGCATCCATGTCGGCAGCATATTTTCGAGGCACTCGTCTTCATGGACGACAATTCGCGCCCCATTGTGCACATACTTCCTTCAGGATAACGACATCGCTCGAATAGTGGCCAGCATGTTATCCAGATATGAACCCTACCGAACGTGCCTGGCATAGATTGAAAAGGGCTGTTTATGGACGACGTGACCCGCCAACCACTCTGAGCGATCTACGCTGAATCGCCGTTGAGGAGTGGGACAATTTGGATCAACAGTGCCTTGATGGACTTGTGGATAGTATGCCACGACGAATACAGGCATGCATCAATGCAAAAGGACGTGCTACTGGGTATTAGAGGTACCGGTGTGTACAGCAGTCTGGACCGCCAGCTCTGAAGGGCTCGCTGTATGGTGGTACAACATGCAATGTGTGGTTTTCATGAAGAATAAAAAGGGCTGAAATGTACTCCACTTTGCCAAATACGTCCTGTTTATTTTTACAGCAAGGCTAAAAATTTCTCGGAAAAAATGCTCTCTAATTGCTAAAGAATAATAGAGGTTTTGCTTCGAGGTAAAATTCCACAATAACACGTTCTTTAATTCTGCATCCATTTACTGAAACTGCATTTACAGGAATGATGTAATAAACGTGGTTCTCAACGAGGTTGACCGAATAAAGAGCAATCTTTTTGAATCTAAACGAACTCTGTTTTCTGGTATCGCTTTTGAAAAGTTCCCGCAGCAATTTTGAATAAATGTGCGTGGCGCTGTACAAATTTGTGTTTCGGTTCCTTCGCGACAAATACCACCCGGCATCCTGTTCTAGCAATGTAAGCGATAGGGAGTAAGACGACTGTGTAATCTTTTGGAAGACCATCGTTCTCTCAGACGTGGGATAGCAGTTGATGAGGCTGATGATATAATAAATTATTTTAAACGACTAGTTTCGGTGCAACACTTACGTAATGTTCAGGTCCGCTATAAATCAAATGAGTACCTTCATTCCTCGGCCCATGTATCTTTTTTTTTTGGTAATCAGTCTTCTGACTGGTTGGATACGAATTCCTCTCCTGTGCTAACCTCTTCGTCTCAGAATAGAATTCCAACCAACATCCTCAATTATTTGCTGGATGTATTCCAATCTCTGCCCTGTACAGCCCCCTCTGGTACCACGGAAGTGATTCCCTCATGTCTTAACAGATAGCCTATCATCCTGTCCCTTCTCCTTATCAGTGTTTTCCACATATTCCTTTCCCCTCCGTTTCTGCGCAGATGTTCCTCATTCCGTCATTATCAGTCCACTAAATTTTCAACATTCGCCTGTAGCACCGTATCTCAATTGCTTCGATTTTCTTCTGTTCAGGTTTTGCTACAGTTCGTGTTTCACTACCATACAATATTGTTCTCCAGATGTACATTGTCAGAAATTTATTTCTCACATTAAGGCCTATTTTCGGTACCAGTAGATTTCTCTTGGCCAGGAATGCCGTTTTTGCCAGTGCTAGTCTGCTTCTGACGTCCTCTTTACTCCGTCCGTCATTGGTTATTTTGCTGCTTAGGCAGTAGAATTCCATAACTTCATCTACTTGGGACCATCAATCCTGAAGTTAAGTTTCTCGCTGTTCTCATTTCTACTACTTCTCATTACCTTCGTCTTTCTTCGATTTACTCTCAATCCATAATCTGTACTCACTGTGTTCATTCCATTCAGCAGATCCTGTAATTATTCTTCACTTTCACTCACGATAGCAATGTCATCAGCGAATCGTATCATTGATATCCCCTCACCTTGAATTTTGATTCCACTCCTGAACAGTATGGGGGAAAACTACATCCCTGTCTTACACTCTTTTTAATCCGAATACTTCGTTCTTGGTCGTCCACTCTTATTGTTTCCTCTTGACTCTTGTGCATACTATATATTACCCGTAACTCCATATAGCTTACCCCTATTTTTATCAGTATTTCGAACATTTTTCATGCAGCCATTTCGTCATAGCTTCCCTGAACTTCCTATTTATTTCATTCCTCAGCGACTTGTTTTTCTGTAGTCCTGAATTTCCCTGAACATTTTTGTACTTCCTTCTTTCATCGATCAGCTGAAATATTTCTTCTGTTACCCATGGTTTCTTCGCAGTTACCATCTTTGCACCGATGTTTTTCTTTCCAAATTCTGTGATTGCCCTTTTTAGAGATGACCATTTCTGTTCAACTGTACTTCCTATTGAGCTATTCCTCAGCGTGTCTCGTCATCCCTTAGTTCGTCTGTATCCCACTTCTTTGCACATTGATTCTTCCTGAGTAATCTCTTGAAGTTGAGCTTACTCTTCATCACTACTGCATTGTGATTTGACTCTATATCTGCTCCTGGGTACGCCTTACAATCCGGTATGTGATTTCGGAATCTGTGTCTGTCCATGGTGTAATCTAACTGAAATCTTCCTGTATTTTTAGTTACCTATTAAAAAGTTTTTCTTATGGAATAATATTATATATCCAGTATATTGCTTTTTATTGCAAGTTGAAAGCTGTGACTATGCAGAACATGTTACTTTGCGTATAATAACTTACTAGATAAGTTTGTTAGCTGTGTGATAATCAAATTATCTGCGATAGCAAATATTCTGCGAAAGATATTGTTCCAAAGAACTACAGAGATCGTGTGCCCCATCAAAACCTCTTTGGCGCAGAAACGGCAGGGGAAGAAAAGCGAGGGGAAGGGAATAAGAGAGTGGAGAGAAACAATTCCCGCGGGGACCACCTCTGGGAAGAGGGCCCTTCTTTTGTCCTAAATGGAGCAATTAGCAGGGAGATGCTGCGGGCATAAGCATTGATGTGCGGGTAATTAGGCTCTTATTGCTCTTCAAACTACACGACTAGGGTCTGAGAAACGTACTGGATATCTGTTCGTAATAAGAGCTCCATTTAAGATTCCCGATATCAGTATTTCCTGTCACTTTTAGTGATGCCGATGCTCTATAAATGAGTCCGAGCGAGGCAGTGGGCTTTCATTTAGGACGCGCGGATAATGGCACTGGAAGAATGGCGTTTATTTCTACACTTTTTGATGATTTTTAAATGTTGATCTAAAAAGATGATTTAAGCTGGTCACGTGATTGAAAATATTCAAATTGCCTCCATTGTGCAAAAAAAAGCATCCACATTGAAGTCTACAATCTAAAAATGAATTTTATTGTTATTAGTTGACATATTGAAATCTGATGTGCACACTACTAACGTTCGACAATAATATTCATTTCAAAATTGGCTTAGAACTGGCTTTCCGGTTCCTAGGCCACCCTCAGACAACTTAAGACTAAACAAATAGTTCACGAAACATCTGCGACAGTTTATAGCTGCACAAAAGATTGATTTTGCGAACATGTGTGACCCTGTGCGACTCTGTAACTATACGAAAAACACAAGCACAATGAAATACAATAAGAAGCCATATAAAAAAATCTGCCTCGTATTATATTGTACTCAAAGATTAAAAGTACAGCGTGTACAACTCAAGACAATGTACAATTTTGCACTGGGGAACAGTTATACTATGTAAAACAAGGATATTACCTTGTGGTGAGAAAAATAACTGATCAGTGATGCTTTACTGGCATAACAGAGGCCAATTATCATAGCGCTGCGCGCTTCCTGTTACGTAAGCCAGAGACTGATTTGCTGTCCGTATATAGACCATTATACAGGGTGAATAATCTAAAACTTTCACCACAAATATTGCGGAAACGGAAAGTGCTACTGATGCGAGATTTCACAGAATGAACTGGTATCCAATGGATTTTACTGTTGATCAATAAACAGAATGCAATAATATGCATTAATACTTGGAGTATTTTTTGGGAAAAGATACACTTTTTTAAATAGAACAAGTAACGAACTAAAAGCAGGGTGAATTATAATGTCACTGGCGTTTCTTGTAGAATTCCAGTGCGAGTCGTTTACGAGATATCGTTTTTTGAAAAATTCCGACATCGACACTTGTTTGCGCCATTTAGCCTGTGTACGAGGGTGAGTCAAATGAAAACCTTCAATATTTTTTAAATATTATTTATTGTGCAGAAGTGGTACAAAGCAGTATCACTTTTCAACATACTCTCCGCACGCTCAATGCAAGTCCTTCAGCGCTTACAAAGTGCATAAATTCGTTTAGAAAAAAATCTTTTGGTAGTCCGCGCAACCACTCATGCACCGCGTGGCGTACCTTTTCATCAGCACGGAACTTCTTTCCTCCCAATGCGTCTTTGAGTGGTCCAAACATATGGAAATCACTTGGGGGAAGGTCTGGTGAGTATGGTGGATGAGGAAGACACTCAAAGTGCAGGTCTGTGATTGTTGCAACTGTTGTAGGGCGGTATGGGGCCTTGCATTGTCATGTTGCAAAAGGACATCTGCTGACAGCAATCCACGTCGCTTTGATTTGATTGCAGGCCGCAGATGATTTTTTTAGGAGATCTGTGTGTGATGCACTGGTGACAGTGGTCCCTCTACGCATATAATGCTCCAAAATGACGCCTTTTTCGTCCCATTCGTCCCAAAAGAGTCAGCATAACTTTCCCTGCTGATATTTCTGTTCGAAACTTCTTTGGTTTTGGTGATGAGGAATGGCGCCATTCCTTGCTCGCTCTCTTCGTTTCCGGTTGGTGGAAGAGAGCCCAGGTTTCGTCGCCAGTAACGATTCTTGCAAGGAAGCCATCAACTTCTCGTTCACAGCACCGAAGAAGTTCTTCACAAGCATCAACACGTCGTTCTCTCATTTCAGGAGTCAGCTGCCGTGGCACCCATCTTGCAGACACTTTGTGAAACTGGAGCACATAATGCACAATGTGGTGTGCTGACGCATGACTAATCTGTAAACATGCTGCAATGTCATTCAGTGTCACTCGGCGGTTTTCCTTCACTATGGCTTCAACTGCTGCAATGTTCTGTGGAGTCACATCTCGTTGTGCCTGGCCTGGACGAGGAGCATCTTAGACTGAAGTACACCATTTGCGAATTTTCTACTCCATTCGTAGACTTGCTGCTGTGACAAACATGCATCACCGTACTGAACCTTCATTCGTCGATGAATTTCAATAGGTTTCACACCTTCACTACGCAAAAACCGAATAACAGAACGCTGTTTTTTCCTGGTGCAAGTCGCAAGTGGGGCGGCCATCTTTATACTGATACTGCAACGGTATGTGTGCATCTGCACTATGCTGCCACCTACAGGCCATTCTGCACGCTGTTTGTATCACGCTAACCAACTTACAGGATAACGGTGCGAAATTTCGATTTGTTATTATAAATTTAAGGATTTCATTTGACTCACCCTCGTAGTTGCTAGATACGATGTCGCTATGTTTACTTACAGTGTGCTTGTGTGTTCGTTGAGTGCTTTGCGACTTGCTGGTCAGTTAGTACGTAACAGCCTAAGCAGTAGGTCGTGAGTGGACGATGCGATTTACCAATGCAGAAAAAGTCGATACGCTCATGGATGTGTGGAGAGTGTAGGAAGAATGCAGTTCGTTCATGTACGGTGTATGCGCAAGATATCCCAACAGACGGCAACCATCTTGGTGATTATTTATCAATCTCTTCAACCAGTTACGTGAAAGTTGTAGAAACAGAAGGAAACACGTGATGATACAAGAGGGGACAATTAATGTGCTTACTGAAACTGCAGTTGATCCGCTCGTTAGCTCCCGCACCGAGCGAGATGGCAAAGTGGTTAGCACACTGGACTCTCGTTCGGGAGGACGGTGGTTCAAACCCACTTCCGGCCATCTTGATTTAGGTTTTTCGTGAATTCCCTAAATCACTCCAGGCAAATGTCAGAATGGTCCCTTTCACTGGGCACGGCCGATTTCCCTCTCCATCCTTGACACAATCCGATCTTGTGCTCCGTCTCTAATAACCTCGATGTCGACGGAAACTTAAACTTCATCTCGCTTCCTTCCTTCCGTTAGGTCCCGCGCAGTCGCACGAGGAAGTGACACGAGTGAGGCAAGTGTGCTACGCATTCTCCATCAGTATAGATTTCATTCTTGTCACATTCCTCTCCATCAGGCCTGCAGCTCGTGGTCGTGCGGTAGCATTCTCGCTTCCCACGCGCGGGTTCCCGGGTTCGATTCCCGACGGGGTCAGGGATTTTCTCTGCCTCGTCATGGCTGGGTGTTGTGTGATGTCCTTAGGTTAGTTAGGTTTAAGTAGTTCTAAGTTCTAGGTGACTGATGACAATAGATGTTAAGTCCCATAGAGCTCAGAGCCATTTGAACCTCTCCATCAAGAGCTGCATGGAGACGATTATGAGAATTAGAATTGTACTAATACCTTCAGCTGCTAACGGGCGTTGATATATATCAACGGGGACAGGTGAAAATGTGTGCTGAAAATGTGTGCCCCGACCGGGACTCGAACCCGGGATCTCCTGCTTACATGACAAACGCTATATCCATCTGAGCCACCGAGGGCACAGAGGATAGCGCGACTGCAGGGACTATCTCTCGCACACTTCCCGCGAGACCCACATGCTCACCTTGTATGTCCACACGCTACATTCGTAGTGTCCCACCACAACACACTCATTACTCGTGGAAGACATTCTTACCAAGTCCCGTAAGAGTTCAGGGAATATGTGTGCATTAGAACAGAAGAAGAAGGTCATGGCCGGTGTTGCCAGAACTATATACTTATATGTATATGGTCTCTGTTCTTCGGCTGCGCAGCTTCCTAACAGACCATCTGCCACGCATGCTAGAAGACGTTCTTCTGCAGAACTGGAAGAACCTATGGTACCAACATGATGGCTGTCCAGCCCAAGTGCACGAGGTTCTACAACATGTCTTCACGAATTGTTTCCAAATCGTTGGATTGCACGCAGAGGACCTGTACCTTGGCCGTCCTGTTCTCTGAATTTTACACCTCTAGACTTTTTTCTGTGGGGAAAGATGGAAGACGCTGTCTGCAGACTCATATCAACTACACTCGATGATATTCAAAGACGTATTATTGCAGCCAGCTCGGATATCTCCACTGAAACGGTAGCACGTGTGCAGCAGTCGTTCCATATCGGACTGGAATTGTGTACTGCCGCTGCCGCTGCCGGTGGTCATTTTGAACACATCCTGTGATCGTCAGTTGTCTCGTTACTGGTCAGAATTCACAGGACTAGTGGAAGCACTTTGGAAATATGTGGTAAGGGCCTGTGGGACCAAACTGCTGAGGTCATCGGCCCCTAAACTTACACACTACTTAAACTAACTTATACCGAGGACAACATACACACAACCATGCCCGAGGGAGGACTCGAACCCCCGACGGGAGGAGCCGTGCATGCACTTGTGTTTTTCTTTAGCGCGTGCTAATACGGGTATTTTACAAGTGTCGGTGCGGGAACTTTTCAAAAAACGGTGTATCGTAAGCGACTCCCAGTAGAATTCTGCAGCAAACACCACTGACATTCTAACTTGCCCTACTTTTAATTTGTTAATGTCAGTAGACATGGTTCCATTTAAAAAATTATACGTTTGCGCAAAAATTACACTTTATAAGCAATATTAGAATCTGCTGACAGCGTAACAATACGAACCTCTGGCTACCAAACCATTTCGTGAGCAAGGCACTTCATTCCGCAATATTTACGGTGCAAGTTTTACGTAGGTGATTCACCTGTACATTGTACTAAAAGTCGCAGTACGGAATTTTTTACCCTGATTAGAGACAATACTTAACTTGAAGTTAACAAGTACTAAATGGAATGGTCATTCTTCCCCCCCCCCTCCCCCCAACGTGTCATTCCCTCGTGGACGGACGCTTTAATATTGCAAACTCTTGTCCACAGCAGAAGCTGATAAACCACCCTTCTACGGATGCACTCCACATGGTGACAGGTGATTCATTTCCTGGCTCTGTAAAATATTATTCGTAACTCACACAAATTTTGTTCACTACTGCCTATCTAATGGAAGGGAAGACCTGACGTGCAGTAATTAATATTTCAGGAGCAGATTACTAAAATCGAGAAAGCAATTATTTCGTTTATGCTGTACGTCTCGTTTGTACAGTGGGGGCCATTACTGAATGGATTTATTAGTATAAAAATTTGATTTTTATTTTTCACTTGATGTTCGTCAGTGCCTTCTGCCAGTCTAAGGCACTGCAGTCATAGACTGTGCGGCTGGTCCCGGCGGAGGTTCGAGTCCTCCATCGGGCATGGGTGTATGCGTTTGTCCTTAGGATAATTTAGGTTAAGTAGTGTGCAAGCTTAGGGACTGATAACCTTAGCAGTTAAGTCCCATAAGAATTCACACACACATTTTTTTTGCCTTTTGCCTAGCGGCTAGTATCAGCGTCTCAGTCACGTTGCCCAGAACCGGAAAGAACCACCCTGAAACTCACGTGTTGAACCATCACCAGCTAAAAACTATGTTTGATTTTTCACCTAAACGGGTGCCTACTGCTTTCCCCTCCTGGCCAGTCCTGACGCATTAACACGTTATTATGTGACTGAGTGCTTGTGTAGCGGGGACATAATTTTTCGTATAGCTGTTGTTGTGTTGTTGAGAGAGGTTTGATGCAGCTCTCATTGCTACTCCATCCTGTGCAAGTCTCTTCATCTCGGCATAATTGCTGAACCCTACGTCCTTCTGAATCTGCTTTCTGTATTCAACTCTTGGTCTCCCTCTGCGATTTTCACCTCCCCCTTCCCCCCAAACACTTTGTTCAAATATTACATTATTGATCTCTTGATGTCTCAGAATGTGTCCTATCAACCGATCTCCTCTTTTGGTCAAGTTGTACTACAAATTTCTTTTCTCGCCAGTTCTATTCAGAACCTCCTCTACGTATCGCATTTCAGCATTCTTCTGTATCAGCACATTTCGAAAGCTTCTACTCTCTTCTTGTCTGAACTGCTTATCGTTCATGTTTCAGTTCCGTACAAGGCTACACTCCCAGGTAAATATCTCCAGAAAACACCTGATACTTAAATCTATATTCGATGTTAACAAATTGATCTTCGTCAGAAACGCTTTTCTTGCCACTGCTAGTCTACACTTTATATCCTCCCAGCAGAGCTTGTTCTTGAAACTTTATGTTATCTGAAGAACTAGTTTCACCAGTATCTATTGTCACAATAAAAGTGTAATTAAACGTTTCTAAATCGTATTTAACTAACACATTTCGTATTTTTTACTAGTTAGATAGACACGATTTAGGCCTAAATTTTCCGAGTTATAAATGTTTAAAAACCCGACCATACACGCTTGATAAAGTAAATTCTCTAAAAGCAAAGTAATTACGAATTCATTCTTCTGTCATTGCATGTCTAAATCAGTACAAAAACAAACAAACGCACATTAAGATCTTTGTGTCGTTTTTTGCTTACATACAGCCAATCTTGCGTCCTTGACAAATTTAAAACATTCTTTAAACTTCACTATTCTTTCGAAACTGACCACGAGTGAGAAATATGGGAGCTGTTATAGGGTAGTGAGTAGAGGGATTTGTTGCCAATCTTACAGGAAATATTGTCACTGCGGTGGGGGGGATGCAGTCGGGAGAATGTTGGGAGAACAGAAGAGGCTCTCTCCTGGAACTGCAGAGTATGCAGTCGGAACATACTGATTGGGGAACAGGAAAGGAAAATCTGTGCCCTTCAGGCACATTTGGAGGAAGCAAGGAAGCAACTGATTACGATCAAGGGAGATAGGGGAGAGGAGGGTGGTTGGGAACTGGCAGCTGGTAGGAGGATAGGAATAAAGAGAACACGATCTGACAGTTTTACCATCAACAGCAAAAACACGTATCTACCACTCTCAAGACAGATTTTAACACTCCAAATATAACACATATCAGATGTCACAAAGATAAACAAACCATTGGAGAGAGTAACATGGGGCATTTCACAAATTTAACAATTCTCCATCAGAACACGCAATCAATAAAAAATAAAATACAACTATTAGCATCTGAGCTCCAATCTTTGAACTGCAGACTAGTTTGTGTTACTGAGCACTGGTGTAGAGACACAGTAATCCAATATGTAGTATTATCATTGCATGAAAGGGCAAACTCTTATTGCAGAACTGCTTCAAGGGGTGGAGGATCACGCATTTATATCAGAAAAGGAACGCAGTTCAAATCAATACATGATCTCAGTAAAGTAAGTGAAGAGAAACACTTTGAAATATCAGCTATTGAAATAACAAGGCTTGATATCACCAACAAATTAATCATTTTGTGTGTGTATAGACCTCCCAGTGGTAATTTTTCAATAAATTAACAGAAGTTGTAGATAAAGTCTCAAGTACAAGGTCAACATAATTCTGTGTGGGGACATTAACATCAACACTAATATCAGAAACGAATCCAGCAGGACCCTCATAAATATCTTTTAAAGTTTTGGCATGTCCCTATTGGTCAATAGTGCAACAAGGGTTACTACGATGACTGCATCAGTAATTGGCCATGTGGCCACAAATATGGAAAGGGAAGAATGTGATGTAGCTATGAAAGATCTCGGACTAGCAGACAATCTTTGTCAAATAACAACAGTAAAATCAGGCATCGAATCATTCTCTAAACTACCAGCCTACAAACGACATCTACAGAAATTTTCAAAAGAACTAGGAAAACGAAGCTGGGATAAAGTTCCCTGTTGTCACCAGTCTCAAAAGTAATAGAAGCAATTATGAAAGACAGATTAATGAATTACCTGAGTAAATACAATCTTTTAAGCGAATCACAGATTGTTTTCCGAAGTAGCAAAAATATGGAGTCAGCCATAGCAGAATTCACGAAAGTTATACTTGATGCTCTTCACAAAGATGAGTGTGTCACAGGCATATTTGAATCGTTCAGTCGACCACAAGTTTGTATTAAATAAATTAGAAGCATTAGCAATAAAAGAGGTAGCTAATGACTGGTTTTGAGCGTACCTAGCAGATAGGGTACAAAGAGTAGAGATAACACATAATTCAAATAGATCTAAACATTGAATAAAACACTTATTGGAACCAAAATACATTAATATAGGGGTTCTGCAAGGTAGCATATTAGGACCAATACTATTCCTGATGTACATCAATGACTTTCCCAGTAGTGTTACTCATGGTAAAAAATTCACTTCGCTGATGACAGCAATATCATAGTCACTGAGAAAACAAGACAACTCCTTGCAGAGAAAGCAAATGATACTGTCAAGGAAGTTTACGATTGCTAATAAGCAATAAAGTGACACTGAACATAAAGAAAAATGATACCATGAGTTTCAGTTTGAAGAGGGAAAATGACAATGTTGAATTAAATGTAGATGGCACCTCTATAGACTGTGTAACAAATGCAAAATTTCTAGGAATGAATATTGATTCTCAATTGAAGTGGTGTGAACACACAAAGGTACTTGCAAACAGAATGTCATCAGCATGTTATGCCTTAGAATCCTATCATCAGTGTGTAACATGCAGTGTCTTTTGGGTACATACTATTCATATGTACACTTAGTGCTTAGCTATGGCATTCTTTTTTGGGGAACAAATGCACAAAATATGAACACAATATTCAAACTACAGAAAAGATCCACAAGAATAATAACCAAAAATAGTAGTCAAGCTCATTGTAAAAATCTTTTGAAAACACTGAGGATTTTAAGTGCTCTGTGTGAATACATTCACTAGTCAGTTGTACACATCAAAAATAACATTAGTAACTACTGCATAAACAGCTCTGCCCACGACCATGGAACACAACTTACATTTACCACGAAAAGTAAACATAAAGCTCAAAACAGCATTTCCTACCAAGGAATAAAATTGTACAATAAATTACCAAAAGAGATCAAAGAAATTGCAAAAATACACTCATTTAAAAAGGCAGGTAAAAAGTATCTGTTATGCAGTACATTTTATACATTGGAGGATTATTAGATATAACAGAGTAGGGGTTTGGAAAAAAAAATGTTATACAAATAAATAATGATAATGATTATAAAACATCCAACATTACACAGAATACCTTCATATTGTTTTTTTCCTTCTTTTTTCATTTTCTAGAAAAACTTACCCTCAGCACAATACTAACACCTCTTCTTCTTTCTGAGCTGAACATCTCAGTCATTACAGACGGATGCTGATTCAGTTTTTTCATGATAGCAAATGGGAAGTTGCTGTACAGAAAATGGCCCAGAGATCACCAGTGTGTGTGTTTTTGTGTGTGTACTGAGTGAAGTGTTATGAAACAATGTGTGTGTATCGTGTGCAGTGACTGAGAGTGAGATATGAGTGAACAGAGTTGCAGTATATTATGTAATATTTTATCATCATCATTTTAGACTGATTATGCCTTTCAGCGTTCAGTCTGGAGCATAGCCCCCCTTATACAGTTCTTCCTTGATCCCCTATTCAGTGCTAACATTGGTACCTCTTCTGTTGTTAAACCTATTACTTCAAAATCATTCTTAACCGAATCCAGGTACCTTCTCCTCGGTCTGCCCCGACTCTTCCTACCCTCTACTGCTGAATCCATGAGTCTCTTGGGTAACCTTGCTTCTCCCATGCGTGAAACATGACCCCGCCATCTAAGCCTGTTCGCCCTGACTGCTACATCTACAGAGTTCATTCCCAGTTTTTCTTTGATTTCCTCATTGTGGACACCCTCCTGCCATTGTTCCCATCTACTAGTACCTGCAATCATCCTAGCTACTTTCATATCCGTAACCTCAGCCTTGTTGATAAGGTAACCTGAATCCACCCAGCTTTCGCTCCCATACAACAAAGTTGGTCGAAAGATTGAACGGTGCACAGATAACTTAGTCTTGGTACTGACTTCCTTCTTGCAGAAGAGAGTAGATCGTAGCTGAGCGCTCACTGCATTAGCTTTGCTACACCTCGCTTCCAGTTCTTTCACTATGTCGCCATCCTGTGAGAATGTGCATCCTAAGTACTTGAAACCGTCCACCTGTTCTAACTTTGTTCCTCCTATTTGGCACTCAATCCGTTTATATTTCTTTCCCACTGACATTACTTTCGTTTTGGAGATGCTAATCTTCATACCATAGTCCTTACATTTCTGATCTAGCTCTGAAATATTACTTTGCAAACTTTCAATCGAATCTACCATCACAACTAAGTCATCCGCATATGCAAGACTGCTTATTTTGTGTTCACATATCTTAATCTCACCCAGCCAGTCTATCGTTTACAACATATGATCCATAAATAATATGAACAACAGTGGAGACAGGTTGCAGCCTTGTCTTACCCACGAAACAACTCTGAACCATGAACTCAATTTACCGTCAACTCTAACTGCTGCCTGACTATCCATGTAAAGACCTTTAATTGCTTGCAAAAGTTTGCCTCTTATTCCATAATCTTGTACAACAGACAATAACTTCCTCCTAGGAACCCGGTCATATGCCTTTTCTAAATCTATAAAGCATAGATACAATTCCCTGTTCCACTCATAACACTTCTCCATTATTTGCCATAAGCTAAAGATCTGGTCCTGACAACCTCTAAGAGGCCTAAACCCACACTGATTTTCATCCAATTTGTCCTCAACTAATACTCGCACTTTCCTTTCAACAATACCTGAGAAGATTTTACCCACAACGCTGATTAAAGAGATACCTCTGTAGTTGCTACAATCTTTTCTGTTTCCATGTTTAAAGATTGGTGTGATTACTGCTTTTGTCCAGTCAACCTGTCCCGACTCCCACGCCATTTCAATTATCCTGTGTAGCCATTTAAGACCTGACATTCCACTGTATTTGATGAGTTCCGACTTAATTTCATCCACCCCAGCCGCTTTATTGCACTGCAATCTATTGACCATTTTTTCCACTTCCTCAAATGTGATCCTATTTCCATCATCATTCCTATCCCATTCTACCTCGAAATCTGAAACATTACTGACCGCATTTTCACCTACATTGAGCAACTCTTCAAAATATTCCCTCCATCTGCCCAAGGCATCCACAGGATTCACCAGCAGTTTTCCTGACCTGTCCAAAATACTTGTCATTTCCTTCTTACCTCCCTTTCGAAGACTGCTAATTACACTCCAGAATGGTTTTCCAGCAGCTTGACCCATAGTCTCCAACCTGTTTCCAAAGTCTTCCCACGATTTCTTCTTGGATGCTGCAATTATCTGTTTGGCTTAGTTTCTTTCTTCAACATAACTTTCTCTGTCTACCTGGGTTCTGATATGTAGCCATTTTTGATACACCTTCTTTTTCCTTTTACAGGCTGCCTTGACTGTATCATTCCACCAAGCTGTTTGCTTCATCCTACTTTTACACACTACTGTTCCAAGACATTCTTTAGCCACTTCTAGTACTGTGTCCCTGTACCTTGTCCATTCCTTTTCCAATGACTGTAATTGACTACATTCAACTAACTGGAACCTTTCTGAGATCGCTGTTATGTACTTGTGCCTGATTTCCTTGTCCTGAAGTTTCTCCACTCTTATCCTTCTACATATGGACCTGACCTCCTGCACTTTCGGCCTCACAATCCCAATTTCACTGCAGATTAAATAATGATCAGTGTCATCAAAGAATCCCCTGAATACACGTGTGTCCCTCACAGCCTTCCTGAATTCCTGATCTGTTATTATATAGCCAATGACAGATCTGGTTCCCCTGCCTGCCCAAGTATACCGGTGAATGTTCTTATGTTTAAAAAAGGAGTTTGTGATTACTAAGCCCATACTGGCATAGAAATCCAAGAGTTGTTTCCCGTTCCTGTTGGCCTCCATATCCTCTCCAAATTTACCCATAACCTTTTCATACCCTTCTGTTCGGTTTCCAATCCTGGCGTTAAAATCACCCATGAGCAGAACACTGTCCTTGTCCTTTACTCTAACAACTACATCACTGAGTGCCTCATAAAAACTATTCATCTTATCTTGATCTGTCCCTTCACAATGCGAATATACTGACACAATCCTAATTTTCTTGCTAGACTGTGTCAAATCTATCCACATCAGTCGTTCGTTTACATACCTTATTGCAACTACGCTGGGTTCCATTTCTTTCCTGATGTAAAGCCCTACACCCCATTGTGCTATTCCTGCTTTGACTCCTGACAGGTAGACCTTGTATTCTCCCACTTCCTCTTCTTTCTCACCCCTTACCCGAATGTCACTAACAGCTAAAACGTCCAGCCCCATCTTACTTGCAGCCTCTGCCAGCTCTACCTTCTTCCCAGAGTAGCCCCCATTGATATTAATAGCTCCCCATCTCATTACCATTTGTTTGCCAAGTCGTATCTTAGGAGTCCCTGGTTTGTCAGTTAGAGGTGGGACTCCGTCACCTCGAAAGGTCCGAGGCATTTTGCTCTGATTGTTGCCAGCATCATATTTAAAGTACCAGGGAAGCAGGTTGCTAGCCTTACTTGCCCCGAGTCCCACTGGGTTTTACCCCTAACGGCTGAGGGACTAACCGGTGGATTTGGTAGTCTTTGCTGTATGAGCACAAAGGTGACCACGACTCAGAATATGTCCGAGATGCCCAGCCTTATTCCAAAGTGACTGGTATCCCGACTGTCGGGACCACTTACTTGGCCACTCATACGTTGCCCGTGGTTCATGAACTAGGACATGACTAGAGGAACCCACACCATGAAACACTTAATATCTTATTTGTAAAAAAAATAGTATTGTATACCAGGAGTAAATCTAATGATTGTCTGTAACTAGAAGTCTGTAAATGTATGTGTATACAAATTAGCTTATTTTAAATTTGTATAAACTTGTAAATACTTTGACATGTCTTACATCCTTGTAAAAAGAGATCTACAGACGAATAAAGCTACTACTACTAGTACTACATCTTCCCCAAATATATCCAAACGTCAGCGTTGCCTGACGTGTTTCTACATTTCTCTGGAGCCCAGACTGATCTTCCCTAAGTTTGGCTACTACCAGATTTTCGATTCTTCTGTAAAGAGTTCTTGTTGTATTTAGCATCCATGACTTATTAAAGTAATAGTGCCGCAATATTCACCTATTTCAGCACCTGCTTTCTTTGGAGTTATTACGTTCTCCTTGAAGTCTGAGCGACGCATATAGATCTATGTTGTCAGAAGCATGCGGGTACCAAATTGGCCACCAGATGTCAGGAGAGGCGCACCCGCAAGTATAAAAGAAGGCGAGGAGCACTGTGTTGACAGTAGAGAAGCAGTGACAGCTGAATGGTTCTGTCAGCAGAGCTGAGTGACTTCGAACATCAACCAGTCATTGGATGTCACCTGAGTAACAGATCCATCAGGGACATTTCAGCCCTACTAAAGCTGTCCAAGTCGACTGCTGGTAATATGTCTGTGAAGTGGAACGGTAGGTAAACCAAGACGAGACAGACGCCACGCACTGATGGACAGAAACCGTCGACCTTTGCTCAGGATCACTGTAAATAAAATCAGGCGAAGAAAATAATCGTAAGTACCAAAGTACTAACAGCAGATCCCCTAGCAAAATGACTGCACGTAAGGAGTTAAAAAGAATGGGGTACGATGATCGAGGAGCTCCTCAGATGCCACACGTTTCTGTCTCGCTGCTAAGCGACGCTTTAGGTGGTTTTAAAAATCTACTGGACAGTGGGTGATTGGAAACTAGTGATTTTGAGTGAAGAAGCAGTCTATATACCGTGGATATCCGGCGTAGGGATTTAGGTTTGACGAATGGGCGGAAAACATTACCTGCAGTAATGTGTAGTGCCAACAATGAAGTGCGGAGGTAATGGTAATATGATATGAGTACTGTTGCGGGGTCGGTGTGTCGAACCACTGACTCCAGATGGCAGACCTGAAGCCGGGACTCACCACGCCATATTTCGTCAGGAGGCCGAGCAAGTTCAAAGGCGTCGAGGGGTAATGCAGAGTGACACAGCGGTATTCGGAAACATTGCTTTATTAAGCTAATTTACAGTGTTCGATGGTGAAGCGTAGTGTCAGCGTGCCGCCCACCAATGTCCTGCGAGTCCAGCCAGCTCAGCAGATTCCTGGTATGCCGACACCACTGCTGTCATCATCAAGGCCACCGACCAATGCAAGTCGGCCGCCGCTCTCCTGGTCGCCGCCCGCCGATGCGTTGCGACTTGCGCGGCACTGCTGTCCGCAATTCTGGAGACTGCTAAAGTCCCTGATCCTCACTGCCCTGCCCTGCCCTGCTCTGTCCGACTATGGGACGAAGGTGAATGTACTGGACACCTGTAGACCTCGGACCGCTGCTGCTCCCAGGATGGGACTGGACTCGAACCCGCGCCCTCCTGGACGCTGTGCCGCAACTTGCCGCTAGTGGTGCTTGCCGGATAGCAACACCCGCCACCGTCTCTGGCGCTGTTGCAGCACTGCTGCGCCTCCCGCAGTGTACGCCTCGCCCGGACCCCGGTACGCCAGATGGGAAGCGAACGTGGCCTGTAGACTGGAATGGAACTGAGCCCTTCCTGGACCCGCTGCAGACTGTGCAATCTCCAAGTTACAGCCTGCCATTCCATCCCGACGCAGTGTTGTGTCCCCTGAGGCGAAATATAGCCCGAAGAAGTACATGGAAACAAAGTATAAGTTTATGATCAATACTTATAACATTGCTGCCACACTGGTCCCTATAAGCATAGATCAGCACATGTCCGCCCCGATGCTCGACTGACCCCCTGTCAAGCTAAAATTGCCCGTCTATATATATTGGTTTCTCCCTCGCTTCTGACATTGTGTCCGAGAGAGAAAGAAACTATCGCACAGATAAATTCCCACATGTCAGCCATTTACAAATCGCCACTCTTAGCTCTGGCCCAGTGCCCTGCCTCATACATCGCAATAACTTAAAGCAACGCTGCAGTTTCCTGGCTCATTGTTGCCCCACTCAAAACAAATCGTACGTGCAATACCGCCGTCGCAGCTCCAAGCTCACGAGTTGTGGGGCGGCGGGTGGAATAATTGTTAATGTTCCTATTATTTATTTAATGCTGTTGTTTACATTCTCAACACTGGCTCTCTAACTACAATATTGGCAACCAGAAAGTGATTAGCAAAACGTGAAGCCTGTAATTAGAATTCGTAGTGCCCACTTCATCTGAGAAATACATTATAGCTACAGCTTATAGCTCTGAGGAATTAGGAGATTGTCTGGGATTCATAATCAAAAACCATTTATGTTCACTATATTCTGACAGACACAGACCAAAAAGAATCCACACAGTCCAACTACCAGAGCAGTTCAGAGTCTAATGCGCTGATGCAACTGTAACTGTTCAAATTAAATGTTTAAGTGGATGCTCGCCATAATTTGATGATAATGTTCATCAAACGCCACGCTAATAATGGTAGAATGTCTGTCCTGCGGCGGCACGTGAAAATACGACATACGCAAACTAAAGATAGATCATTAACGTCATCCCAAAATTAACACTTCACTCGAAAACGATTTCATGGTTACGCGTATCCCGAGTAACTTATTACTGCATCCGAGGCTGTTTATATCAACGATACCGACGCGACGCGACTCCCGGCACAGGTGGTGCGCTAAACAGTGTCAGGAGAGAACTGGGGCCTTCCTCTCCCATGCAGCATTCTTACATATAAAGCCACGGCGCGGACGGCTAAGGGAACGCCTGATCAAATCTGCTCTCCCGACTATCCGCTGGGCTAGTAATGCACCACTTTGAGTTATCGAGTAAATCATTGCTTCCTTTGCTGATGGCCGATGAAGCTCTCAATTTAAATGTGCAATTAGCACACAGGTAAGTAATCATAATAAAAGTCTGGCGTGGCTAAGTCAAATATTTTGGTCGAGATAATTAATTTAATTACACTACACGCAGTAGACGAGCTCTGAACTTGCCCTTTGGAGATACGCTATTGCTATAGTTTTATAGTTATTCTGTTGAAACTTCTCACATTTTTATGATTATAGCGGATCTCCCTTCTACTTAAATTTAAACATCCTAGCTTTATTTATTCGCCTACTTAATCTATTTCGCTTCCTTAATTTCTAAGACAAAAACCAGAAAATCATGAATTTCAACTAAAATTTTAATTTGTGACATCCAGAATACTGTTTCTACCAAATTATTATGCAAAAGGAATCTAAATATAAAGTTTTAAGTTTCTAGCTCTTTTCTGTTGCGCCAATGATTTTTACAGAAAAACATCCAAATTTCGAAAATGGTTAAAGTTATTGAATTGATATCCAACACATATTGATTTTGTATTGCTCCTTATTAGCTAGAAACTTTTCAGGTTATTTACTTCATTTTAAAGTATTGCGCAATATTTATGACGTCAGAGCTAGTTACAGCGGACTAGGCTGGCACACAATGGAAAGACTGATGTGAATTTTATAAGGCATGAGTATGCTGCTTCCCTACATCATCCTCTACTTAATTTTTCTGAATGTAAATGAAAAAAAAATTACAAAAAGGGAAGCAAGAGTACAGCTTAACTCCCAATGAAAATTAAAATTGAAATGTAAACATGTAGAAATATTGAAAGAAAACGTATTACCTACTTCAATTATTTAAATTGCTGGCATGTTCACTGCCTCTTAAGCAACATGACTCAAAATTTAAGCAAAATCAGTGAAACACTTTGGCATACATATCACCTTAGACAGACAAACACATAAAAATATGTAAAATTATGAAAATCTTAAATCCATTAAATTGTCTGTAAATATTGTTACATACACAAATTCAAAGAAATTAACACAGTTATTCATGATACATAAACAGATAATTATATCTTAGCAGTCTTTTCTAAAACTGAAAGAAAATTTCGCAAATCATGACTATTTCATTTTTACACAGGTGGTTGTAGCCGCTTTGGCTGGCGTTCTACACATACATTCACAAGGGTAGAGGAGGGGAAATTGCTATGGTATGCGTCCTTCACGTTCACTCTAAATTACATGGGGAAAGGGGAGCGGTCACTGTGAGTTGTGTCCAAGTCACTCCACGCTTTCACGCAGCTACCAGGCTGCCATTATCTGGTTTGTCCTGTAGAACAAACAAAAAGAGTGCCTCAGACTGTTCATTTAATATCTAAGGGTGGGTCACATTGAAATGGGGATATATACATTTTATCTTTCAATATGTTACTGGAACAAAGTTAACAGAACTTTTTCAATTTTACTCTCTCGGTTACTTAACTGTCATAAAATAGGTAAACAAATGGCTCAAAACGCCGTTAGTCACATACTAGAGAAAATTTATGCTCAAGGGATACAATCATAAATCCTATTTAATCTCAATTTATTATTTCTGGCCCGGAACACTGAACCAATGCTCGGTACATTCCTGACAAATCTGTATTTTATTTACTTAACTGACTCATCTTCGATCACCTTATTCTTAGAGATAATATGAGTATATTTGATTCGCAGTTGTCTTCTCAGCCTCTTTGTACATGTGAGTAACTTGTGGTAATAGTAGTTCTGAGTGTTCAAAACACACTACGCTTAGTTGACTACTAAATCCACTTATTGGTCCTCTGCTGCTGTGTCAGTTCCACATCTGCAATTATGTACTTACTTCATCGAAGTGTATTTATGCTGAGCTATAGATAAAGTTTCACGTCTGCCATTATGTTACTCAATTATGTTGCTAGTGTATGTACTTATTTAACACTCACTCTATTAACATTTAAGGCATAGGATAGCACATTTATTTCATAGCTATAGTGTATTGCAGCTTATCAGTTTGCTCACGTGGCAATCCATTTCCACTCGATCGGACGCTGAAACCACAGGTAGTCTCTCTCGACCTACCACTAAAGTGCATTAAGTAATTATGGACGAGCGTAATGCTAAATTCCTTAAATCTATAGGACACCATGAGCTGCTCTGTCTCATCTAACATAAGAGTACCTATGGTCGCATTCACGCCAACAACCTCAATACGTGTAGGTATGTCCTGTCACACACTACACCAAATAACGTCCAGCTCCAACCTTATAAATATTTCAAGGACGTGTCCTTCACGTCTGAACCACAAACACTGTTCAATTCTATTACACTGCCATTCCTTGCTACACAAGGTGAGTTCATTCTTACAACTTATCTGCATATTTTTCATAACACTAAGCAATCTCTTTTACCATTAATTAGTTAGCTCTACAGCATACAATAGGTTTCACTGCCACTTCAGATCCTGCTTGTACACGAATTTGTATATCTTTTTAAATTACTGTTGGTGGACCATTTCCAATAAAACAAGAACTTTGTACTTATAATATTACCAGGGTTCTATACATACTTGTTACTCAAATACCTTTGTATCTTAATTACATCGTGCTTCTCTGTTGTTTATGTCACTGTTAGGTTTGTCACATTAGGTATTTTCTTCACTAATCGGTGGATAGAATGGTTCAAGAACTCATGGCTTGATAGCCATGACAGAAAATTTTAGTATTGCAAAGAAGGAGTCGAAACTTTGGTAGATAGGAAAGATGGGGATAGAGTGAAATCTGAAATGGGAAAGAAGATCTCACACAGCTGGGACTGCACAGCTGCCACACTGTGTAGAGGTTACAGAACAACCTCCTCCCTACAGAATTTATTCACTACCTATGAACTTCTTTAGGTCGATCACGTTCCTGAGACCGAATAGCTTTTTGCTCTTTGGGTACTCTAGCTTATATGCATTGGCCTGTGGTTTTCCTATGATCCTGAAATGTCCTTGGTATACGAACATGAATTTCTTTGTTTCTGCATTTATTTTCTTTGATTTTCCCTTGGTTTTGACAAGGACTAACTGATCTATTTCAAAACTGGTGGGTACAGCTTTTGCGTCATGACGCTTCTTCCTTTCCAATGCTCTTTTTCTTATATTTGCCCTAGCCTTTAACTTCTTCTCGTCTGTGGATATCTTACTTTTACTAAGATTAACACCTTCGTCCCAATATCTCCTATTTTTCAGAACTGGTATAGGCGGTTCCCAAGTTTCATCATTAGTTACTACATGTTTATCAATAAAAGGTATCGTAATTACTCCGGTAATCGGAAAGACCATTTTTAACTGGCTTCTTTCAAAGTCAACAACACTCTGATATTTTGACAAGAAATCTATGCCAATTAAAACCTCAATACTGAGATTATTTACAACTAAGCATGGATGATCAATTAGATTACCATTAATGTTAAAGGGCAGCAAAGCTTCTTGTTTTACCGTTTTTGACACCTTGTCAGTAGCACCAATTATTCTTAGTCCTGATACCCTCTTTACGGTAAGCTTGTCCTTACTAGGTAATGCATCAAAGAAGGACTGAGATATCGCACTCACCTCACTTCCACTGTCTAAGAGACAACGTACATTGATACTCAACATATTCACTATTATTATAGGGTGGCTTATTCTAGGTTGTACAGGTGGTTCCTCAAACTCATCAAATAGTTCCTTTTGGATTTGTCTCCAACTAAAGTGATCGACATCTGTCTTCATTACATTTAGGTCAAAGTGTGTAGGGGTTTCCTGAATTACATTTTCAGCTGCCTTTTCCAGTCGGTCTATTAATTTTAAATCGAAACACCGCACGACTTCATTACATTTAGTTTGCTGAACATGCGCCAGCTAGAGCATCTTCATCAGGGTACGCCCTCTAACCCTGGTAGGTCGGAGTGTCTGCAGGCTACCCCTGCATTGCCTCCATGACATCTCGTAGACGAATTTCTTGGTTCTTCTCTTTTTGTTGCTGTCTTCTGGTTGCCCTAAAATTATTGTAGTCTCAGCGATTCTGCGCCTCCAGACCGGGCATAACACTAGTTACAGCTAAACCACTTCCACTATTATCGTCGAGTTCCTTCTCAAGTAACAACTGGTCACAGCTACTGGGTTCATCGACCCACAACAGGTTGTCCTCTACATTCTCACTTACCTCCTGTCCTAAATCTATTAGTACAGTCAACATCCTGCACAGGCACTTTAGATAAGAGCACATCATCCTTATCGTAAATATAAGCATGAATTTCTTCTGCTTCTTCACCTGACAATTCAGTATTTTGTAGCTCTTCCCTACCATTACACTGCTGCGCCTTCTCTTTCTCTTCCCACTTAGAAAGCGTCTCTAACATGGTATCTATTAAATACTGTGAGTGATCTAATATTTCTGCTGTATCCTTAGATGCTACCGACCCCTCATCCACATGTTCAGTCTGAGTATTCTGATCTGTCTTACCAATTACTGTAACTACTGGCTTAGGAAAAGTAACCGCCTGGTGAGCGCCAGTGTCCTCATAGACGGGAACTAGTTTTCCTACCTCGGCCTACTACTGTTTCCTTTATTTCCATAATAGTTAACTGGCACAGCATTGCTTTCCACACTGTTGTTTACCTGCATAATTTAGTTTGGAACAAAATAACTATCATTTGGATGCCATTGTTGGTTCTGATAATTATTTCTCCAATTCCTACCTCTTTTAGGATGGCGAACACCTACTGTTGTGATGTTTGCATTGTCATTCTGCTCGTTCTTAAAATTACTACTAGTGTTATTACTATTTCTGTTATTACGTGCTTGCTCCTCATTGGCAGCAACACGCTCTACACGTTCCAAATACTCAATGAAACGATCAAGATTGTCTCTAGGGGCAGATATAATTCTAGTTTGCCAATACCATGGCAGTTTGGCTTCAAGACCTAGTATTATCATTTCAAGTTTCAGCTTTTCCGCCAAATGTGACAAACGTGAAATCCATGACCTAGCAAACACTTTAATATATTTCTTGCCTGCATTGAAGCGTTTTCCATTCCAACATTCTCTCAACACTTCATTTTGCTTATTGCTAGACCAATACTCATTAATGAAAGCTGTTTTAAATTCCGCTAATGTTTTACACTTCAACATAACATCAGCTGACCAACGCATGGCGTCACCTGCTAAATGGTTTCTAATAAATGAGATTTTTTCTCGTTCAGACCAAGTTGGTGGAATCACATCTTCAAAATCGTTCCAGAAATCTAGCGGGTGGATATTTTTATCTGGATCGAACCGCAAGAACTGCCGACATCCGATAAATGCGGCGTTTGCAGCTACAACTTGTTGTATACTACCATTACCAGAAGTTACTGAAGCTACTTTACTCTCAATGTTAGCAATGTTAGTACTAATATTTTCTACTCTCATTTCAACATTATCTACTCTTTGCACAATATGAGTAGTATCAGTTTTGATTGCATCTACTTCTGCTTGACATATGTTTACTTTTATATTAACATCTTTGAACCTATCTGAGCACAGTTCAGATCCCGCCTCGATCTTTTCTGTTAACTTGTGCTCCAGCTTCGCATCTTCCATTTGGAAGTCTTTGCGAACCTCAGCAACTTCGGATTTTACTCTTTTATACATTTCAGAAAATTGTTGAGCAACCTTTTTCTTAATATCCTCATGATTGCAATCAATTTTGTAATTCAAACTGTCCAGATCCTCTTTCAACTTATTGCAACCAGCCTTGAAGGTATAGTCCATTACCTCCAATCGTTTATTAAAATTAGTTTGGCTGGCCACAATCTCATATTTTAATTCTGCATTACTGCTTTTGACCTCAGTTATTTCAGACTTTAATTCAGCTGTCATTTTAGCATTACTGGTAGCTATTGCTTGTAATATAACATTTAAATCAATAGCCCCAGTATCTTTGGGTTGCTCACTAGCTTGTTTTTTATCACACTAAGGTGACGAAAAACTAGCTCCAATACCAGAATCATCAAAACGAAGTGAAACATCTGATTGATCAGTCATATCTAACTTATCCTTTTTAAACTCTACCACCTCTGATGAATGTTTCCTTTTTAACTCATCAGATAAACTATCATCCAATAAATTAACAATTTCTGATTTCTGATTTACTACAGGGGTCTCTGTTATTGAATCATTGCCCCTTTTCACACTGCTGTCAGGAGACAATACTTCATATTTCACTTTAACATTCCTATTCTCATGCATATTTACACTTGAACCATTGTCTGGATTTACAGTTCCCTCAACAGACATAGGTTCTGATCTAAGTTTAACCTCAGTTTCTTCTGGCAGTTCCATCGCCGACAGTCTTTTAGTGCAGGTTAGTGAAATTTTTAACAGCTTTTCACTTAACTTAGTTCCTTCTGCACGACGTATGGCGTTGCCGGCGCGGAGTACCAGGATTACTGTTGCGACGCGGCGTGTTGAACTGCAGACGGCACTTCGACGGCTGCTGTGTGGCCCGCAACGGCAGGCGCGACTCCGGTTGCTCCGGCGGACGACTGCGGTGAGGCGAAACTGGCTTCTCGCGATGCCAGCAGTGCAGCTAGACTCAGCGCCAGCTCCGTCAATCCAGATGTGTTGTTAATCCAATTGCGTCGTCCACATGCACATGTAACACTATCACTGTTCTATTACTCAGTTGCGTGTTGCATTTCACTCCCGAATCCGAATATTTAAAAATCACTTTCACTTTTACTCAGTTTGTTTCCCAGCCAATTAGCAACATATGTGGGGCAGCGGGTGGAATAATTGTTAATGTTCCTATTATTTATTTAATGCTGTTGTTTGCCGCTCTCAACACTGGCTCTCTAACTACAATATTGGCAACCAGAAAGTGATTAGCAAAACGTGAAGCCTGTAATTAGAATTCCTAGTGCCCACCTCATCTGAGAAATACATTATAGCTACAGCTTATAGCTCTGAGAAATTAGGAGATTGTCTGGGATTCATAATCAAAAACCATTCTCTCTAAAATGTTCACTGTATTCTGAAAGTCACAGACCAAAAAGAATCCACACAATCCAACTACTAGAGCAGTTCAGAGTCTAATGCGCAGATGCAACTATAACTGTTCAAATTAAATGTTTAAGTGAATGCTCGCCATAATTTGATGATAATGTTCATCAAACGCCACACTAATAATGGTAGAATGTCTGTCCTGCGGCGGTACGTGAAAATACGACATACGCAAACTAAAGATAGATCGTTAACGTCATCCCAAAATTAACACTTCACTCGAAAACGATTTTATGGTTACGCGTATCCCGAGTAACTTATTACTGCATCCGAGGCTGTTTATATCAACGATACCGACGCGACGCGACTCCCGGCACAGGTGGTGCGCTAAACAGTGTCAGGAGAGAACTGGGGCCTTCCTCTCCCATGCAGCGTTCTTACATATAAAGCCGCGGTGCGGACGGCTAAGGGAACGCCTGATCAAATCTGCTCTCCCGACTAGCCGCTGGGCTAGTAATGCACCACTTTAAGTTATCGAATAAATCATTGCTTCCTTTGCTGATGGCCGATGAAGCTCTCAATTTAAATGTGCAATTAGCACACAGGTAAGTAATCATAATAAAAGTCTGGCGTGGCTAAGTCAAATATTTTGGGCGAGATAATTAATTTAATTACACTACACTCAGTAGACGAGCTCTCAACTTGCCCTTTGGAGATACGCTATCGCTATAGTTTTATAGTTATTCTGTTGAAACTTCTCACATTTTTATGATTACAGCGGATCTCCCTTCTACTTAAATTTAAACATCCTAGCTTTATTTATTCGCCTACTTAATCTATTTTGCTTCCTTAATTTCTAAGACAAAAATCAGAAAATCATGAATTTCAACTAAAATTTTAATTTGTGGGACCCAGAATACTGTTTCTACTAAATTATTATACAAAAGGAATCCAAATATAATTTTTTAACTCTCTAGCTCTTTTCTGTTGCGCCAATGATTTTTACAGAAAAACATCCAAACTTCGAAAATGGTTAAAGTTATTGAACTGATATCCAACACATATTGATTTTGTATTGCTCCTGACATGCTAGAAACGTTTCAGGTTATTTACTTCATTTTAAAGTATTGCGCCATATTTATGACGTCAGAGCTAGTTACAGCGGACTAGGCTGGCACACAATGGAAAGACTGATGTGAATTTTATAAGGAGTTAGTATGCTGCTTCCCTACAGAGTGCCATGTTTACCTTGCCTGGCCTGCTTCCGTCGTCTGTTACCACACACTGCCAGCGGCCCCAGATTTCACCGTCCAACCGCACCATCATTGAATTTTGATAAAATTTCCCTTTCCCTCGACTAGGACTGACACTAGCGCAGCAGTATCATGATATGAGCACATTTTTTGTGGTTAGGGTGTGGTCCTCTCTGTTGCGTTTCAGAAAACACTAAATGTGGGAGGATATGAACACATTTCGCAACATTGGGTATTGTGCACAATATAGGGACAATTCTACAGTTTCAGTACAGGAGCATTTGCTTCCAAAAACTGCGTATGTCCCACCTATCTACTATCCCCTTGGAGTGGAAAACCAACCACAGTATCGATACATCAGAACCTTACTTGGGAGAAATGTCTTGGTGGGCTCGGCTAATGAAGCCAAGCTGAAGAACATTTTGATTAATACTTTTTGCTCTGTTGACATCAGAAAGCAAAATGGCGAACAATAATGTCAGCTAACAAGTTTTAGTTTTCGACATGTGGCTAAATACAATCATTAAAACCTTTAAAAGCTCAAATCCTTTCAAAGCCTCCAATATTTCACAAAATGTCAGACATTCTCCGGCGTCTCCACTGATTAGAGATTAGATTAGATTAGATTAATACTAGTTCCATGGATCATGAATACGAAATTTCGTAATGATGTGGAACGAGTCAAATTTTCCAATACATGACATAATTAAGTTAATTTAACAACATACTTAAGTTAATATAACAACTTTTTCATTTTTTTGTGTTTTTTATTTTTATTTTTTTTGTTTTTTATTTTTTTTAATATATATATATTTTTTTAATTTATATCTAAAAATTCCTCTTTGGAGTAGAAGGAGTTGTCATTCAGAAATTCTTTTAATTTCTTCTTAAATACTCGTTGGTTATCTGTCAGACTTTTGATACTATTTGGTAAGTGACCAAAGACTTTAGTGCCAGTATAATTCACCCCTTTCTGTGCCAAAGTTAGATTTAATCTTGAATAGTGAAGATCATCCTTTCTCCTAGTATTGTAGTTATGCACACTGCTATTACTTTTGAATTGGGTTTGGTTGTTAATAACAAATTTCATAAGAGAGTATATATACTGAGAAGCTACTGTGAATATCCCTAGATCCTTAAATAAATGTCTGCAGGATGATCTTGGGTGGACTCCAGCTATTATTCTGATTACACGCTTTTGTGCAATAAATACTTTATTCCTCAGTGATGAATTACCCCAAAATATGATGCCATATGAAATTAACGAGTGAAAATAGGCGTAGTAAGCTAATTTACTAAGATGTTTATCACCAAAATTTGCAATGACCCTTATTGCATAAGTAGCTGAACTCAAACGTTTCAGCAGATCATCAATGTGTTTCTTCCAATTTAATCTCTCATCACCAAATATGCACAAATTCTGGGCATTGCCATGTATGATGTACCGACACGCCTTCAGTTTCCTCATTCATCTCTAATAAAGGCAAAGCAGGTTAACATTTGTATGGCAATCCGAAAATGAACTACTATTAATACCGTGCATTAACGTTTAAACTATTTAAGGACTTACCACTTAAACTCCGGTTTAGCTAAGAACTAACAAACTACGACGTAAAACATTTTTGCTTAGAACTATCCCAGAGATGTTCATTTTTTAGGGTTCCACAACTCAATCTTAAAAACGGAACTGTTATAGGACCTCTTCGTTGTGTGTCTGTCTGTCGGTACGACAGTTAAGAACCCTTTTTCTCAGGAACGGGTAGACATATCAAGATGAAATTTATGCCACATACTAAGATGTATGGTCCCTTAGTGTGCAAAATATTGAAGCTCCTAAGTCAAACCAGTGAAAAGATACGACCATTTCTGTCACATGTTTTGATACTCGCATATTAACTCATCAAAAGGTATGGGGTACTTCCCGTTGACAAGGACTCGTTAAATTTTGCAAGAACATTGGTTTCACAGTACAACTAAAGGAAAAAATCCGAAAACTGTTTGACTGCCACAATATCAACGAAAAATATTTTTGTCATTTGTTATCCAACTTTGTCCCTTCGTCCATCTATTGACTCTTTTTTTTCGAGGAACGGATAGATGTATCAATTTGGAATTTATGTCACATAATGAAGTCTAAGGTCTCTTGGTAGTGTAGTAAATGTAAGCTTCTAAGTCAGTGCAATCAAAACATACGATCATTTACGTCACATATTTTGGTACTCACAAACTAACTCATCAGAACTTCCCTTTGGCCTAGAATGATGAAATTTGGCAAGAAGAAAGGTCCAACAATACAACTAAAGGAAAAAATCCGAAAATTGTTAATTTGTAATTGTATCACAGGAAAAGATTTTTTTGACATTTGTTATCAGACTTTCTGTCTGTTTCTCCGTCTCTTGAGACCCTTTTTTTTTAATATAATGATCGAGTAGATGTATCAACGTGAAATTTATGTCACATACTAAGGCTTATGATCCCTTAGCGGTGGAAAACATTGAAGCTTTTAAGTCAATGCAGTCAAAAGATACGGCCATATATGTCACATATTATAATATTCGCCAAGTCAGCCACGGAAACCTACACGGTACTTCTCGTTGGCCTAGAATCATTAAATTTGACAAAAAGGAAGGTTTCACAGTACAAGTAAAGAAAAAGATCAGAAAATTGTTAAACTGTAATTATATCACACGAAAAAAATTTCTTTTCTCATTTGGTATCCGACGCCAAACTTGAAATTAAAACAGTCAGCAGTTCCGCAATCTGACTGACTGCGTCACATTGGTAAAAGTCAAACATTAGGCAAGGAATAACTGTATTGCTCATATGACGCGTTTCGCAATTTACCCATCATCAGATATTCGGGAACGAATACTGCACGTATATATGGCGTTTAAAGCCGAATGTGAAACATACATTCGCATACTAATCTTCGAATGTTTGTTTCTCGTGCACCTTGAAACTTTCGCAGATTGGTCTGAAAGGCAGTGAACGCTCCTGGATATTTGATGACAGATGAATTCCGAAACGCATCATATGAGCAATAGAAACAGCCAATTCTTGCCTGATGATTGGCTTTCACCATTGCGACCCAGTCAGCGGAGAACTACTAATTATTAGAATAATGGTCAACTGCCTCCTACATGGTTTTATATCACATTGATATTATAGATATTAAAACTTTCTCGAAAATCTTTGAATCCGTGGGACCGATATCTCGCCAGTATGAATATCGATAATCATCAAGATTCTCGATTTCCTGAATGGATGAACTGTCTGTATAAATAATTAAGTTTGTACTGAACCCTCACCGCGCTAGTCCTACACAAGCCTGGACAAGTTTTCTTCTTAACAAAGTTTGTTACATAACCAGTACCTCGACACGCCGTTAATGCCACACAACTGCAGGTACAACTCGCAAATGCGTCCAGTAAATTGGGAGGGGGTAATAACCGTCCCACCAGAAGGTGCTATGCAAAATAACAGCCTTGCAGAAATCCCTCCCGCGGCTTAAGATATGTCCCGGAAGGAAACCGCAAACTGCGAATAGCGGGTAGCCACGCACACCCAGTCTCTAGCACTACACCTCGCTATAGGTAGTGCAGATACAGCAAGCTACTAACGACGGCCGTCAACGGTCCGTTATTCGGAGTAGAGTTCAAGACATCGATCTCACTCAGAACAAGCAAGTACAATCAGAATGCAGTACTTTGGAACTATTAGCCACAGAACACACTACATTCCACGCATTCCTCGAGATAATACACCGAGCGAGGTGGCTAGTTACAACACTGGACTCGCATGCGGGAGGACGACGTTTCAAACCAGCGTCCGGACATCCTGAGTTAGGTTTTCACGATTTCCCTAAAACGCTTCAGGAAAATTCCGGGATGGTTACTTTGAAAGGGCGTAGGCGATTTCCTTCCCCATCCTTCCCTAATCCGATGGGAGCGATGACCTCGCTGTTTGGTCCCCTCCCCCAAATCAACCAATCAAAACAACAGCCACAACAACTGCCGGCCTCCAATGTGTCTCGCCCCTGCTCCGAATGCAATGAATCGTCCAGTCAGTCTAATATGACAAAAAGCTTCTCGTTTCCATCCAAAATCTTTGAGAAAGTGATGTATTCGAGAATAGTATCTTATCTTACCAGAAATCTACGTCTACATCTAAGTGATTACTCTGCTATTCACAATTAAGTGCCTGGCAGAGGGTTCAATGAACCACCTTCAAGCTGTCTCTCTGCCGTTCCATTCTCGAACGGCGCGCGGGAAAAACGAGCACTTAAATTTTTCTGTGCGAGCCCTGATTTCTCTTATTTTATCGTGATGATCATCTCTCCCTATGTAGGTGGGCTCCAACAGAATGTTTTCGCAATCGGAGGAGAAAATTGGTAACTGAAATTTCATGGGAAGATCCCGTCGCAACGAAAAACGCCTTTGTTTTAATGATTGCCACTCCAATTCACGTATCATGTCTGTGGCACTATCTCCTCAATTTCGCGATAATACAAAACGAGTGGCCCTTTCTTGAACTTTTTCAATACCATCCGTCAGTCCCACCTGACACGGATCTCACACCGCACAGCAATACTCCAGAATAGGCCGGACAAGCGTGGTGTAAGCAGTCTCTTTAGTAGACCTGTTGCACCTTCTAAGTGTTCTGCCAATGATTCGCAGTCTTTGGTTTGCTCAACCCACAACATTATCTATGCGATAGTTCCAATGTAGGTTATTTGTAATTGTAATCCCTAAATATTTAGTTGAATTTACAGTCTTCAGATTTGTGGGACTTATCGCGTAATTGAAATTTAGTGGATTTCTTTTTGTACTCATGTGAATAACTTCACACATTTCTTTATTCAGGGTAAATTGCCAGTTTTCTCACTACACCGATTTCTTATCTAAAGCATTTTGCAATTCGTTTTGGCCATCTGATCACTTTACAAGACGGTAAATGGCAGCATCATCTGCAAATAATCTAAGACGGCTACTCAGATTGTCTCCTATGTCGTTAAAATACACTCCTGGAAATTGAAATAAGAACACCGTGAATTCATTGTCCCAGGAAGGGGAAACTTTATTGACACATTCCTGGGGTCAGATACATCACATGATCACACTGACAGAACCACAGGCACATAGGCACAGGCAACAGAGCATGCACAATGTCGGCACTAGTACAGTGTATATCCACCTTTCGCAGCAATGCAGGCTGCTATTCTCCGAGACGATCGTAGAGATGCTGGATGTAGTCCTGTGGAACGGCTTGCCATGCCATTTCCACCTGGCGCCTCAGTTGGACCAGCGTTCGTGCTGGACGTGCAGACCGCGTGAGACGACGCTTCATCCAGTCCCAAACATGCTCAATGGGGGACAGATCCGGAGATCTTGCTGGCCAGGGTAGTTGACTTACACCTTCTAGAGCACGTTGGGTGGCACGGGATACATGCGGACGTGCATTGTCCTGTTGGAACAGCAAGTTCCCTTGCCGGTCTAGGAATGGTAGAACGATGGATTCGATGACGGTTTGGATGTACCGTGCACTATTCAGTGTCCCCTCGACGATCACCAGTGGTGTACGGCCAGTGTAGGAGATCGCTCCCCACACCATGATGCCGGGTGTTGGCCCTGTGTGCCTCGGTCGTATGCAGTCCTGATTGTGGCGCTCTCCTGCACGGCGCCAAACACGCATACGACCATCATTGGCACCAAGGCAGAAGCGACTCTCATCGCTGAAGACGACACGTCTCCATTCGTCCCTCCATTCACGCCTGTCGCGACACCACTGGAGGCAGGCTGCACGATGTTGGGGCGTGAGCGGAAGACGGCCTAACGGTGTGCGGGACCGTAGCCCAGCTTCATGGAGACGGTTGCGAATGGTCCTCGCCGATACCCCAGGAGCAACAGTGTCCCTAATTTGCTGGGAAGTGGCGGTGCGGTCCCCTACGGCACTGCGTAGGATCCTACGGTCTTGGCGTGCATCCGTGCGTCGCTGCGGTCCGGTCCCAGGTCGACGGGCACGTGCACCTTCCGCCGACCACTGGCGACAACATCGATGTACTGTGGAGACCTCACGCCCCACGTGTTGAGCAATTCGGCGGTACGTCCACCCGGCCTCCCGCATGCCCACTATACGCCCTCGCTCAAAGTCCGTCAACTGCACATACGGTTCACGTCCACGCTGTCGCGGCATGATACCAGTGTTAAAGACTGCGATGGAGCTCCGTATGCCACGGCAAACTGGCTGACACTGACGGCGGCGGTGCACAAATGCTGCGCAGCTAGCGCCATTCGACGGCCAACACCGCGGTTCCTGGTGTGTCCGCTGTGCCGTGCGTGTGATCATTGCTTGTACAGCCCTCTCGCAGTGTCCGGAGCAAGTATGGTGGGTCTGACACACCGGTGTCACTGTGTTCTTTTTTCCATTTCCAGGAGTGTAGATCAGGAACAATAGAGGACCTGTAACACTTCCTTGGGTAACGCCGGATATTACTTCTGTTTTACTCGATGACTTTCCGTCTATTAGTACGAACTGTGACCTTTCTGACAGGAAATCACGAATCCAGTCGCTCAACTGAGGTGATATTCCATAAGCACACAGTTTGGTTAGAAGACGCTTGTAAGGAACGGTGTCGAAAGCCTTCTGAAAATCTAAAAATATGGAGTCAATTTGACATCCTCTGTCGATAGCACTCATTGCTTCATGAGTAGAAAGAGCTACTTGTGTTTCGCAAGAACGATATTTTCTGAATCCGTGCTTACTATGTGTCAGTAAATCGTTTTCTTCGAGGTTCTTCATAATGTTGGAATACAGTATATGTTCCAAAACCCTATTGCAAATCGACGTTAGTGATATTGGCCTGTAATTCAGCGGATTACTCGTATTTCCATTTTTGGGTACTGGTGTGACTGGAGCAACTTTCCAGTCTTTAGGCACTGAACTTTCTGTAAGCGAGCGGTTGTATATAATTGCTCAATATGGAGCTATTGCATCTGCATACTCTGAAAGAAACCTGACTGCTATACAATCTGGACCGGAATCCTTGTCATTATTAAGTGATTTAAGGTGCTTTGCTACACCGAGGATATCTAATTCTGTGTTTCTCATCTTCGCAGTTGTTCTTGATTTGAATTCGTGAATATTTACTTCGTCTTCTTCGGTGAAGGAGTTTCGGAAAACCGTGTTCAATAACTCTGATTTGGTGGCACTGTCATTAGTGACTTCACCGTTGTTATAGCGCAGTGATGGTATTGATTGCTTCTTGCCACTGGTGTGCATTATATATGACCAGAATCTCTTTGGGTTTTCTGCCAGATTCCGAGACAGAGTTTCGTTGTGGAAGTTATTAAAAGCATCTCGCGTTGAACCCCGCTCTATAATTCAAACTTCTGCAAAACTTTGCCAGTCTTGAGGATTTTGCGTTCTTTTAAATTTGGCATGCTTTTTTCGTTGCTTCTGCAACAGCGATCTGACCCGTTTTGTATACCATGGGGAATCAGTACCATCACTTATTAATTTATTTGGTATATACCTCTCAATTGCTGTCGATACTGTCTCTTTGAAATCATTCCACATCTTTTCTACCCTCAAAGTGATCAGATCAGAAAGAGTGAAGACTGTCTCTTAAAAAGGCGTTAAGAGCATTTATATGCTTTTTTAAATAGATGTACCTTACGTTTCTTTTTTATGGTTGTGGGTGTTACGGTATTCAGCCTAGCAGAAACTACCTTGTGGTCGCTAATCCCTGTATTCGTCACGATACTCCCTATTTGTCCAGGATTTCTTGTTGCTAAGACGCCAAGTAAGCTTTCACAACCTTTTATACTTCGAGTAGGCTCATGAACTAATTGTTCAAAATAATTTTCTGAGAAAGCATTCAGTACAATTTCGGATGACGTTTTATGCCTGCCACCGTATAATTTTTCCAGCATATGAGGGTAGATTGAAGTCGCCACCGACTATAATTGTATGAGGGGGGTACCTATTTGAAATGAGACTCAAATTTTCTTTGAACTGTTCCGCAACTATATCTTGTGAGTCAGGGTGTCGGTAAAACGATCCAATTAATAGTTCAGCCCGATTGTCAAGTACAGCATCTACCCATACTATTTCGCAGGAACTATCTGCTTCAGTTTCACTACAAGGTAAACTACTTCTGACAGCAATAAATATTCCACCAGCAACTGTATTTAATCTATCCTTTCTGAACACTGTTAGATCATTTGTAAAAATTTCGGCTGAACTTATTTCCGGCTTTAGCCAGCTTTCTGTACCTATAACTATTTGAGCTTCAGTGCTTTCTATTAGGGTTGGAGCTCTGGTTCTTTCCCAACACAGGTACGACAATTTACAACTACAATACCGATCGTTTCTACAACGACCTTACTGTGTTTTACCTGCCCACTTTAAGACCGACGCCCCTTCTGTGGTTTCCTGAGACACACTAACTTTAAAAAAAGTGCAATCCCTTCCACACAGCTCCCGCTACACGTGTAGCCGCTTCCTCAGCAGATTACAGTTTGGGTTTCAGAAGAGTTTCTCTACTGAGAATGCCATTTGCACGTTGATTCACCAGATTTTACAAGCATTAAATAATACACTACTGGCCATTAAAATTGCTACACCAAGAAGAAATGCAGATGATAAACGTGTATTCATTGGACAAATATATTATACTAGAACTGACATGAGAAATCAGTACCCAGAACAACCACCTCTGGCCGTAATAACGGCCTTGATACGCCTGGGCATTGAGTCAAACAGAGCTTGGATGGCGTGTACAGGTACAGCTGCTCACGCAGCTTCAACACGATACCACACTTCATCAAGAGTAGTGACTGGCGTATTGTCATGAGCTAGTTGCTCGGCCACCATTGACCAGACGTTTTCAATTGGTGACAGATCCGGAGAATGTGCTGGTCAGGGCAGCCGTCGAACATTTTCTGTATCCAGAAACGCCCGTACAGGACCTGCAACATGCGGTCGTGCATTATACTGCTCAAATGTAGGGTTTCCCAGGGATCGAATGAGTGATAGAGCCACTGGTCGTAACACATCTGAAATGGAACGTCCACTGTTCAAAGTGCCGTCAATGCGAGCAAGAGGTGAACGAGACGTGAAACCAATGGCACCCCATACCATCACGCCGGGTGATACGCCAGTATGGCGATGACGAATACAAACTTTCAATGTGCGTTCACCGCGATGTCGCCAAACACGGATGCGACCATCATGATGCTGTAAACAAACCTGGATTCATCCGAAACATCGACGTTTTGCCATTCGCGCACCCAGGTTCGTCGTTGAATACATCTCGACTGCTAGTGATCTGTTGACTCAGGGATCGAGACGTGGCTGCACGATCCATTACAGCCATGCGGATAAGATGCCTGTCATTTCGACTGCTACTGATACGAGGCCGTTGGGATCCAGCACGGCGTTCCGTATTACCCTCCTGAACCCACCGATCCCATGTTGGATTTCGATCAACGTGAGCAGCAACGTCGCGATACGATACACCGCAATCGCGATAGGCTACAATCCGACCTTTGTCAACGTCGGGAACGTGATGGTACGCATTTCTCCTTCTTACACGAGGCATCACAACAACGTTTCAGCAGGCAACGCCGGTCAAATGCTGTTTGTGTAAGAGAAATCGGTTGGAAACTTTCCTCATGTCAGAACGTTGTAGGTGTCGCCACCGGCGCCAACCTTGTGTGAGTGCTCTGAAAAGCTAACCATTTCCATATCACAGCATCTTCTGCCTGTCGGATTATTTTCGTGTCTGTAGCATGTCATCTTCGTGGTGTAGCAATTTTAATGGCCAATACTGTAAGATAGCGGAGGTTAGTATTTTCTCCGACCTATCTAAGGCATTTGATTGTATTCTCCTAGATAAACTGAAGTTTTATGGGACTGATGCTACAGCCAACGAATGGACAACATCGTATCTAACCAAAAGACTGCAGTTGTACTTAAGCAAAACAACCAATATAGTCCGAGGATGTAATTTTAGTGGTAAGAAATCTCGTATGGTGTTCCGCAAGGCTGAATCTTAGATGTATGATTGTACCTCATATATGTAATAAGTCTTTGCCTAATATACAACAAGCAGGATTAGTTCTGGTTAAATAATTGACTGACTCTCTGTGAATGATTTCAGACTCAGTTTTAAAACGACACAACTTATACAGTTCTGCGTATCTAGAGTACTATACCAATAATAAGTGTAACACATGGTGAGGAAGTAATAAATAGGGTGCAAACTTCACTGATAGAATTTAAACTGGAAAAAGTAGATTTTGAAATTCCTAAAATAACTTACTTCAGCCACATTTCCACTTAGAACGATTGCAGATCTTGGGGAGAGACAAATCAGTAAGTTGACACATTTTACATATTTTCATTCAGTAATGTCATATGGAATTATATTCTGGGTTAACTCATTTTTAAGAGAAAAAGTCTTAATTGCTCAAAAACCTGCTGTAAGGATAATATGTTCTGCTCAACCACGACCATCTTATAAACATTTGTTTAGCGATTTGGGCGTTCTGACCACTGCTTCATAGTATATTTATTCCCCCACGAAGTTTGTTGTAAATAATCCACTACAGCTCAAAAGAAACAATGATGCATCTAATTACATTACAAAAGGAAAATTGATATTCCTTACTCCACATTAAGGTCGTTTTTAGGACAAAAAGAGGTGCACAAAGCTGCAACAAAAAATTTTTATCACTTACCTAGCGATATGAAATGTCTGACAGACGGCAAAGAAAAATTTGAAAACAAGCTGAAAAAGTTTCACATTGACAAGTGCAGCTACATCTACAGGGATACTCTGCAAATCACATTTAAGTGCTGGCAGAAGGTTCAACGAACGATCTTTAGAATTCTCTATTATTCCAATCGCGCATACCGAGCTCAAATAAAGAACATATAAAGTAAATCTTTCCGTGCGAGCTCTGATCTCCCTTATTTTATCATGGTGATCGTTTCTCTCTGTGTAGGTCGGTGTCAACAAAATATTTTCACATCTGCAGGACAAAGTTGGTGATTGGAATTTCGTGAGAACATCCCGCCGCAAAGAAAAACTCCTTTGTTTTAATGATGCCTAATTCATATCTTGAATCTTTTCAATGACAATCTCTTCCCTGTTTCGCGATAATACTAAACGTGCTGCCCTCCTCTGAACATTTTCGATGTGCTCCGTCAATCCTATCTGGTAAGGATCGCATATAGCGCAGCAGTATCCTAAAAGAGGACGGACAAGCGTAGTGTAGGCAGTCTCCTTAGTAGGTCTGTTACATTTCCTAAGTGTCCTGCCAATAAAACGCAGTCTTTGGTTTGTCTTCAAAAAATGTTCAAATGTGTGTGAAATCTTATGGGACTTAACTGCTAAGGTCATCGGTCCCTAAGCTTACACACTACTGAACCTAAATTATTCTAAGGACAAACACACACATCCATGCCTGAGGGAGGACTCGAACCTTCGCCGGGACCAGCCGCACAGTCCATGACTGCAGCGCCTTAGACCGCACGGCTATTTGCCCCACAACATTTTTATGTGTTCTTTCCAAATTAAGTTGTTCCTAATTGTAATTCCTAGGTATTTAGTTGAATTTACGGCCTTTAGATTTGAGTGATTTATTGTGTAACCGAAGTTTTGTAATGCCGGAAATCCATATCCTCCTATTTCCATCTATTGTACTATAAATTTGTTTTCCTTATTTTTGTTACCTGAATATATAACAATTCTGTGTCTTCGTATATTGTAATTGTTTTACTATTTGTATATATATATTTATGCATTTATGTCGATGTATAATTGGTTTGTTTCGTAAATATTATTTGTATTTTTACGCTGGGTCTTGCCTAGGAAAAACTGCTATCGAACGATTACATCGATAGGTCGTGTGAAGAACGAAAGTGTTTAGGATCTTTGGTAGTGTTAACTCTGCCGCGTGGAGCGCGGGCTGGGCAGAGGGAGTCTGGCTGGAGTAGCGAGTGGAGCAGGTGTGTTGTGTGACGCGTCCGCGAGTTGCCGCGCTTTCGGGGTTTGGCAGCGTGTAATTGCGCTCGACTTGCGATGATAGTTCCTGACATGGTGTCGCGGACGGGAAGCATTAGCTGGCGCACAGCAATTCGTCTGGTGACCATGTCGAGAAGAAGGCGCGCCAACATCCAGCTTCTGCAACAGCGACAGCCGACAATGAGTGACTGTCGCAACCTCCTCGATCGACGGCTTCAAACCTTCAATCAACCTACAAGGAAGACTGGACGCACGTAAAGTTTTAGAAGTGTATGGCAGACCTCAGCTTTTAAAACTGTTCAAATCACAAAATTACAGCAACGTAGCATGAACCTTTGTTGCTCATTGTCCCAGTTGCTTTACCAAGCAGGGTCCCTTCCTTTTCCGAAATGAACCCGAGGGTCGTTGAAATTCAAACGCCAGCATTAAAGTAATATAGCTAATTCTATTTCACTGCTTTAATTTCAAAGTTCAGTTAAAGTATTCATAGCTGGCTACAATATTCAGATTACACAAGCACAAATTAAGAGTGCGAGTTTTGTTACCATATTTTAGCTTACCTGTGACTGCAGCTCAGCTTGGTACGTACTAAATTTTACTATTGTTAAATGTTCAGAATCATTTAATTCAAATTCAAAGTTAAATCTCTTATTTCTAAATTGCGTAGATTCAAGTAGCTTTTGAAATGATTGTTGAGGTAGTCCAAGACTAACCGTATTTTACTGAATTTCGATGTGCTTCAGAAAGAAAGCTCACTATTAACTTCAGTCACTAAATTAACTTTCGATTTTCTGGTTTTATTAATTCTTTTGCTAAATTAAGTCAGGGTGTAGCGAAATTTATTACTTCTGACAAACTTTCAGTTTTCACACTACACGTGTCAACCTTCAGTTGCCACGCTTCTAGTGCTAATTATATGTGTAATAAGCTTGCTTTTTCAGTTACTATAGTAAGTGTCCTTAGGACTGGCGACTGTGATTTCCCCCAAATCTCAAATACCTAATTACCGCTAGTTAATTGTTAACGTAACGGCCGCACATTTACTTTCCTTATTAACTTTACACCTTTGCAAAATTAATTTCCACCAGTTTCATTTGCATTTTTCCTTTCATTTAGATGTAACCCTTTCCTCCCTCTTTACCGACAGATTAACTTCGGTGACGATTGCTTTTCCCAAATTTCCATTAGGTACACGCAGTTTAATTTTTCACTGTCATTAAGGTCGATAAGTGAGGGGGAGGTTACACGTGGCGACCTGGTGACAGCACAATCTTCGGATTTGAGGTTGTTCTGGACACGAATTTTGCATTGTGCAAATCTCGTAAAAAAGTACTGGTTACGTACAGGCCGTTACGTCAGCGAGAATAAGTAGTGGGAGTAATCCTAATTATATTTGAGGTTTGGCGTTTATATTGAAAATTATTAAAATGAGTGAAGGCAACAATTGCCAAAATTTGGTAGACTTGGATAAGGAACAGTGGGAAGCGCGCACCGCGGTACCCATTGTTCAGGGGCAGGCGGCTAGCATGAAAGACGCGACCGCCGAAACGCAACAGTGAGCAGAAATGGAATTCCAAACTTTAGAAAATGTTTCGGAATCGGAAGCGAAAATCAAATCTGAATCCCTTGATGACGAATACGGGGGGGACAATTAAAGAGGAAGCCGCTACGGAAGTAAAACCGGTAGTTTCCGGGAATTTAACTGATTTATTGAATGTTTTGATTAACGAAATCAAGAGTCAATCGGCAGAAATTAAAGCTCTGTCTGCCAAGCAAGAAGATCAGGCTGCCAAGCAAGAAGCTCAGGCTGCCAAGCAAGAAGTTCAGGCTGCCAAGCAAGAAGCTCAGTCTGAAAAAATTGAACGGATGCTAGACAATCAGAACAAAGCTATTAACGTTGTTAACAACAATGTTGGAGTTGTTAACACAAAAGTTGATAAAATCAAAGAAGATATTGTTGTAATTAATACCGAAATCGGTAATCTTAAACAGGAAATGATAGGCGTTCAGGCGGAAATTGCGAGCATAAATACTCGTTTTTATTCCGAAATTAGCAGAATCGAGAAAAGTGTAGGAGAATCAGTTGCTCAGATAATCGAGAATAAGGTGACGGAACAAATTCAATTATTGGTAAAAGAGGATCAAAAGAAGGTGGAAACTTTAAAGGCTTTAGTATCCGAAGTAGACACCAAAGTGACAAAGCAGGCTAATACCTGCGAAGAGAAAAAAAGGGAAGTAGAAACGCTTGCGACAACCACTTGCCAAGTAATTACGAGAGTGTCGGAATTAGAAAAGAAACTTGACGAAAAACAGAGCTATGTGTCAATCTGTGCACATAGTTCGGAATTGTCGACGAAAGAGGAGCGGTTCGACCCCTTGAAAAAAGGCGGTATACACGCGACGGATTTCATTAAAAATTGTGAAAGAGTTTTACCCAGATCATGGACTAATGAGAGAAAAATTAATGCGGTTATTGATGTGCTTGCTGGTGATGCCAAGCGTTGGGGCTTAAACCTCAACATTACGAACCTGACTTTTGACGAGTTTAAAAATTTGTTTCTGGCTGAATACTGGTCAGAGCAAAAACAGCAAAGTGTCTGGCGCGAATTTGTCGTATCGAGGCCTTTCGATGCGAGTTCGCGCGGCTCGATGAAGGAGTTTTGTGAGGGCTGGATCCGCAAGTTGGAATATTTGCGTGATCGCCGCACGGAATCCGAAATAGTCTGTAAACTCTACAAGAAGCTTCCAGATGATACAAAACGCTACGTAGGAAGCAATTACAGGACAGTAAATGATTTCCTGGAAAGAGTGGAGGACGAGGACAATTGGCGCAATAATCGCGACAGTGGTAGAGGTTGTGGTAACAACAACTGGTACCACAGCAGCCACAACAATGATAACTATGGGAATAATGCATACCGCAATCTTGGCAGCAATAACAATAGTGGTTCGGGCCGTAATGACAATCGGTACAATGCAAATAATAACAGGAATGACGGAAACCAGTATCACACTAGCGTGATACGGGCTTCGCAGAATAGTAATAACGCCAGAGGGTGTGATCAGCCGCCTCAGCAGCATCCGGGGAGCGTATCTGCTGGGACGAGACAGGGAAACCATTAGCCGCGCCGGTGAGGGGCCGAGCGGGCGTGGAGAAATTTTGGCGGCCCAATAACAGGAGAAAACCTAGGTGTCGTCGTTATGAAAATTCCGTGTGGAATAATCAACGGCGGGAGAGTGTGCCAGTGTTAGGAGAAAGGAGTGCGCCCACAAGTAGTAGATCAGCTGTAGACACGGCAGTAGAAAATACATTCACTGTCAGTGAGAACAATTTAAGTAGTGTTCCGGAAATCGATTATAAAGTGGAAGCTGTAATACCCACAGCGGAACTGGAGATTGAGTTTAAGAATGATTCGCAATTGTTGAGAGAAGATCAGATGTCGGATAACACGTTCGTCATTGAGCGAGGGGATGCAGAGAGGGATGAGGTCTGGTTAAGGCAGTTCGGTCGCTTATACGACGAACTAAGAGATTATAGGGGCCTGTAGGGGAGAAGTGTTTATGGGGAGCGCGGGCAGGAATTGCCGCGTCTCGTCCCACAGGAAGATAGTATTTGTGAAGTGATAGAAAGTTCTGGCCCTAACCGGCAGACTTTACTAGAAATAGTTGATGTTAATGGGGAGCACGAGCAAGATTCGTCGTGTTTCGTCCCGCAGGAGTTGGATGTTGAAGTAGTAACGGAAAGTTCTGGCCCTAACCGGCAGACTTTACCGAAAGTTAGTGGTAGAAGTAGCCGACCCATCCGACGCAAACCTCCAGTTTAAACATTGCGAGAGTATTAAGGAGAAAGATTGCGAAAATTTTAGTGATAGCCGGACACGATTGGTAGAAAAGCACATAGATTACAGCGTATATGAGGTTAGAGCTGACATTATACGGTCAGACGATAGCAGTGTGGGTTGCGCAGATCTAGCGGAAGTAATTGCAGAAACTACTGGGCACATTTCTCCAGGTAGACTGACAGATGAGGTCAATCTGACCAAAGAGGAATCAAGGAATGTGACAATTAGTGAATTGACAGCAAAGCAACACTCACTAGCTGACGAGTTACAGGAAAAGGTTTCGGTATTGGAGGCGAAGCTACAGACTAAGCCTCAGGACAAACGTGTCGAAATTAAAACTGTATGTGAACAGAGGCTGAAAAAGCCGCCAGATAAGCCGGATTTAGGATCAAAGCCGGATGGTTTTTTCTGGAATGACCTGGACATAGACGAGGATTTACTGTGGGAAAAGAAAGAAACAGTCGAGGACAAGTGTAGACAGATAGTAGTGTCTGTTAATATGCACGACCTACAACTAAACGTGTTGATTGACACCGGTGCCGAATTGAGTGCTGTATCTGGGAAAATATTTGAGTTACTGAAAGACAGACCTGGCATCGTAGTTATGCCAGTAACAGGAGTGAAAATTATCGGTGCTACTGGGAAGGCCAGTAAACCGGTCACAAAACAGATTTTTGTCAACTTCGTGATATGTGGGGCACGATTTGAACAAGAGTTTGTCGTCGTGCCAGACTTGACTACGGAAGTAATTATCGGGTTAGATTGGCTATTAAAGTACCGTGCAGTGATTAACTGCGAAAGCAAAACCTTGACATGTACGTCACAAGATAAAACAATAGTAGTTAGTTTTGACGAGGCAGGAGACGGTGTGCATAGGCAATACCAGCCTATACACATTGTTAATTGGCCGGATGCTATTGACGTAGGTATGAATTTGAACTACTGTAATGTGAGGAATCTCGGCATTGACAATAGTGTAGAAAGTGAATTGGAAAGTATTGTAGACGGTGTGTCAAACGTAACACACGAACAAAGACGAGGCTTGTATGAAGTGATAATGAGGAATAAGAGTGTGTTTTCAGACAAACCGGGACTTGTGGAAGGATATAAATGCAAGTTGCATGTAATTCCGCACGAACCATTCTTCGTGAGACCGTATGCTATACCGCTGTCCAAAAAGGAAGCAGTGCAACGGGAGATAGATAAGATGATCGAATGGGGAGTGATTGAAAGAAGTACGAGTCCATACAATAACGGTTTGGTCATTGTAGCAAAACGGGATGGTAATGTGCGTATTGTGATTGACGCACGCACGTTGAATAGGGTCGTTCAACGCCAAACAGACAGACCAGAGAGTATGGAGGAGATTTTGCAACGTTTTCATGACGTTAAGTTCATGACTAGCCTCGATCTGACGGCTAGTTACTGGCAAATAGAACTCGAAGAAGAATCTAGGCCATACACCGCCTTCTTGTTTGCGGGCAGGTGTTATCAGTATAGAGCACTGCCGTTTGGACTTAATATATCTGTGTCAGTATTCATCAGGGCCCTAGATAAAGTGCTAGGACCGGCTTTGAGTTCAAGATTAACTGTGTATGTTGACGACCTATTGTTGGCCAATGCCACTTGGCATGACCATTGTGACCTGTTAGATGAAGTTCTTAGAGCATTGCGCCGTGGCGGAATGACTCTAAAGTTAAAGAAATGCGAATTTGTGAAGCAGGAACTGAAATTTTTAGGGCATGTAATTACCACTGCTGGTATTACGAAGGACCCAGAGAAACTAGAGGCAATAAGGAATTGTCCTCCACCCAAGTCTAGGAAACAGTTAAAAAGTTTTCTAGGGTTAACAGGATTTTACCGTAACTTTGTAAAAGGACAAGTGTTTAATGATGAAAATTTGAATAATCTCTTACGCAAAAATGTTCCGTTTGTGTGGACTGACGGGTGTCAGGCCGCTTTCTAGAGATTAAAAGACGAGTTGTTAAGATCTAACATACTATTTCATCCTGATTTATCGCTACCCTTCCACCTGGGAACGGATTCGTCGAATTACGGGGTGGAGATAGAACTGTTCCAAGAAGTTGGTAAAGGGGAGGATAAGGAACACCGGAGTGTCTCGCTATCGTGTGGGGATTCAAGAAGTTCAAGGGTTACCTATGGGACCGTAAGGTGATTATTCATACGGACCATAAGGCGCTCACTTATCTGAAGGATTGTAAACTACTTCACGAAAGACTGACTAGGTGGTCGCTGTATTTACAGCAATTTAACTATGACATCTGTTACGTAAAAGGGACCGACAATTGCGTAGCGGATGCGCTGTCGCGTTTGCCCGAGTCTAATCAAGATGAATTAAAAGATGAGGCAGACGGAGTGGTCAAATTATACTATTTTAAAGAAGCTGAGGGACGTAAATTAATAATGAACATCTGTAAGAATCTACGTCGTCATCAGAACGAGGACGGTTGTTTAAATATGGTGAAAACCTGATATGACGAAAGGAGTCCACAAGGAGAGAAATTAAGGAAGTATTACAAGCTATACGATCATATCTTGCACATACGTAAGGGTGAAGATAGTAATATTTGGCAGGTATGCTGGCCCACCAAATACTCGTACATCACGGAAATAATAGACTACTACCATTTGGCGTATGGTTACTGTGGACCAAAGAAATGTACGGAAAAGCTGAGTGAAGTAGTGCATTTTAACAACATGTTAAAACGCGTTACTGACAGAGTGAAAACTTGCGATTTATGTCAGAAGGTGAAGGTTACCAACTGTACGAGTCGTGGTCCTATGCAAAGTATAAGGCCTAACGACACCTTTGAATTACTGTGCGTGGACTTGTACGGACCTTTGCCCAAGTCATCAGGAAACTTTGCCTACATTTTAGTAGTGCTAGAAGCTTTTTCCAAGTTCATCAAACTATACCCGATTAGGAAAGCTACAGCCAAAGCGGTCTATAGCAAGCTTGTGAACGATTATTTTGTTAATATTGGCAAGCCCAAGGCGATTCTATCAGACAATGGGGCACAATTTACTTCTAAGTTGTGGAATGAAGGCATGGAAAGTAATGGGGTCGAGGTGATCCATATTTCAGCTTATTGTCCGGCTGGAAATCCCGCTGAGAGGTATATGCGCGAGCTAGGCCGACTTTGCCGTACCTATTGCCATCACAATCATAGGGCATGGGGCAAATATGTAGCAGTATTTGAGAGAATTATGAACACCTTGAGACATGAATCGACGGGATTTTCTCCAGAGGAAATACTGTTGGATGACAGAAGTAAAAGTTTAGTGGAAGAGATAATCAAATTCCCTCCACGGATTGACATTAGTATTGGTGTGAAAAAAGATCGTTTGCAAGAAGTAATGAAGCTAAAAGCCGATGCTCGCATACGTCGTCATGACGCTAAAGCGCGTTTTGCTAAGTTTGCAATCGGAGACTTAGTACTTGTAAAAGCTCATGAGAAATCGAGCGAGATAGACCATGAAATCTCTAAATTTAAGTTTGTTTATAATGGACCATATAAAGTCATTGGTATACCTCACACAAATGCTTATTGCTTAGAGTATCCAAGCTCTGGAAAGCTATTAGGTGCACGGAACATTGTAGACTTGAAATTGTACCAACCTAGGATCGATTAATGCCACACAATGGGTAATTTGTACAGTATGTAAAATAGAGTGTAAGATTTAACGATTTGCTAGATTGCCATGTTTTTGACTGACCAAGGTCATTAAAGAAGTTGTAATTAATAAGTAATTAATTTTGATTAATCAATTTAATTTTTAATCACTTTAATCATGATCTAATGAACTGAAAAATCCAAGCTGCTAGTTTAAGTTTTCAGCTGAGTCACAGTAGATTAAGGAATGTAAATATGATTTTGTAAATAGCTGTAAGATTTCATGAATGTGTGTTTTACTAGTCATTGCCGATGTACTTAGACGCTGTTTTAAGTTTCAGGCTAGTACATGCGTGTGATGATGGACAGTGTTGAGTTATCCACTGTGATAGTATTGAGGGACTCCTTGAGATTACTCGGGAGCGAGTTTTTCCTAAAGAATTCAGTGAAACGGTCGTTCTGGAAATGCCATCACACAGGCGAGTGAGATCAAGCGTGCCGCACAGGCGGGCGCAACAATAGTGGCGAGGCGGAGCCGCTGTCGGCTCTTGTGCCGCTGTCGGCTCTTGTTCTGCTGTCGGCTCTTGTGCCGCTGTCGGCATTCTTTGTACTTGCGAGTACGGAAGGCGGAGTTGTTTTTCTTCCCGGACAGCTGATGTGAAAGAATTCTGCTGTCAATATTTATGTTTTTGTCGATCTGCTGTATATTATTTCTTGTTTAGCGTGGACTTTCATGGCGAGAGTATTAATTATGAAAAGGTTATATAAAATGTGTATGCTATGTAATTAATAATTAATTTGCGTATTTTGATCTACCTGTTTTTATGACCATGTACTCTGATTAATTTTGTAAATAGTATTCCATTTCTTGATAGTGTTATGGATTTTGACGATTTTGGAATAGCTAAACCATTTTCTATATTTTCTATGAATTTTAATATGTTATCAACCTGTTTTATTTTGATCAAGATGACAGAGTGGAATAAGATTAGGAGTGTCTCCACTCAATTATTATCGTCTAAAAATAGGTTTTTGGTTAATTAGGTGAATGCTAAATTTTGTTGATGTTTTGAGCATATGCATTTCCGCTGTTTCTTTTTTGGGACATTTTCTGAGTCTGTGTAGGTTACACGAACATCCTCAGACAATGTGGGGCACGTGTAACGCCGGAAATGCATATCCTCCTATTTCCATCTATTGTACTATAAATTTGTTTTCCTTATTTTTGTTACCTGAATATATAACATTTCTGTGTCTTCGTATATTGTAATTGTTTTACTATTTGTATATATATATATATTTATGCATTTATGTCGATGTATAATTGGTTTGTTTCGTAAATATTATTTGTATTTTTACGCTGGGTCTTGCCTAGGGCAAACTGCTATCGAACGATTACATCGATAGGTCCTGTGAAGAACGAAAGTGTTTAGGATCTTTGGTAGTGTTAACTCTGCCGCGTGGAGCGCGGGCTGAGCAGAGAGTGTCTGGCAGGGAGTAGCGAGTGGAGCAGGTGCGTTGTGTGAAGCTCCCGCGAGTTGCCGCGCTTTCGGGCTTTGGCAGCGTGTAATTGCGCTCGACTTGCGAGGATAGTTTCTGACATGGTGTCGCGGACGGGAAGCATTAGCTGGCGCACATCAAGAGCCCGTTTCGTCTGGTGACCGTGTCGAGAAGAAGGCGCGCCAACATCCAGCTTCTGCAACAGCGACGGCCGACAATGAGTGACTGTCGCAACCTCCTCGATCGACGGCTTCAAACCTTCAATCAACCAACAAGGAAGACTGGACGCACGTAAGGTTTTAGAACTGTATGGCAGACCTCAGCTTTTAAAACTGTTCAAATCACAAAATTACAGCAACGTAGCATGAACCTTTGTTGCTGATTGTCCCAGTTGCATTACCAAGCAGGGTCCCTTCCTTTTCCGTAATGAACCCGAGGGTCGTTGAAATTCAAACGCCAGCATTAAAGTAATATAGCTAATTCTATTTCACTGCTTTAATTTCAAAGTTCAGTTAAAGTATTCATAGCTGGCTACAATATTCAGATTACACAAGCACAAATTAAGAGTGCGAGTTTTGTTACCATATTTAAGCTTACCTATGACTGCAGCTCAGCTTGGTACGTACTAAATTTTACTATTGTTAATTGTTCAGAATCATTTAATTCAAGTTCAAAGTTAAATCTCTTATTTCTAAATTGCGTAGATTCAAGTAGCTTTTGAAATGATTGTTGAGGTAGTCCAAGACTAACCGTATTTTACTGAATTTCGATGTGCTTCAGAAAGAAAGCTCACTATTAACTTCAGTCACTAAATTAACTTTCGATTTTCTGGTTTTATTAATTCTTTTGCTAAATTAAGTCAGGGTGTAGCGAAATTTATTACTTCTGACAAACTTTCAGTTTTCACACTACACGTGTCAACCTTCAGTTGCCACGCTTCTAGTGCTAATTATATGTGTAATAAGCTTTCTTTTTCAGTTACTATAGTAATTGTCCTTAGGACTGGCGACTGTGATTTCCCCCAAATCTCAAATACCTAATTACCGCTAGTTAATTGTTAACGTAACGGCCACACATTTACTTTCTTTATTCCCTTTACCCCTTTGCAAAATTAATTTCCACCAGTTTCATTTGCATTTTTCCTTTCATTTAGATGTAACCCTTTCCTCCCTCTTTACCGACAGATTAACTTCGGTGACGATTGCTTTTCCCAAATTTCCATTAGGTACACGCGGTTTAATTTTTCACTGTCATTAAGGTCGATAAGTGAGGGGGAGGTTTAACGGATTCCTTTTAGCACTCATGTAGATGGCCTCACACTTTTCGATATTTAGAGTCAACTGCCAGTTTTCGCGCTATACAGGTATCTTTTCTAAATAGTTTAGTAAATTTTTTGATCTTCTGATACTTTACTAGTCGATAAACGACAGTCATCTGCAAACAACCTAAGGCGGCTGCTCAGATTGTGTCCCAAATCGTTTATATACACTCCTGGAAATTGAAATAAGAACACCGTGAATTCATTGTCCCAGGAAGGGGAAACTTTATTGACACATTCCTGGGGTCAGATACATCACATGATCACACTGACAGAACCACAGGCACATAGACACAGGCAACAGGGCGTGCACAATGTCGGCACTAGTACAGTGTATATCCACCTTTCGCAGCAATGCAGGCTGCTATTCTCCCATGGAGACGATCGTAGAGATGCTGGATGTAGTCCTGTGGAACGGCTTGCCATGCCATTTCCACCTGGCGCCTCAGTTGGACCAGCGTTCGTGCTGGACGTGCAGACCGCGTGAGACGACGCTTCATCCAGTCCCAAACATGCTCAATGGGGGACAGATCCGGAGATCTTGCTGGCCAGGGTAGTTGACTTACACCTTCTAGAGCACGTTGGGTGGCACGGGATACATGCGGACGTGCATTGTCCTGTTGGAACAGCAAGTTCCCTTGCCGGTCTAGGAATGGTAGAACGATGGGTTCTATGACGGTTTGGATGTACCGTGCACTATTCAGTGTCCCCTCGACGATCACCAGTGGTGTACGGCCAGTGTAGGAGATCGCTCCCCACACCATGATGCCGGGTGTTGGCCCTGTGTGCCTCGGTCGTATGCAGTCCTGATTGTGGCGCTCACCTGCACGGCGCCAAACACGCATACGACCATCATTGGCACCAAGGCAGAAACGACTCTCATCGCTGAAGACGATACGTCTCCATTCGTCCCTCCATTCACGCCTGTCGCGACACCACTGGAGGCGGGCTGCACTATGTTTGGGCGTGAGCGGAAGACGGCCTAACGGTGTGCGGGACCGTAGCCCAGCTTCATGGAGACGGTTGCGAATGGTCCTCGCCGATACCCCAGGAGCAACAGTGTCCCTAATTTGCTGGGAAGTGGCGGTGCGGTCCCCTACGGCACTGCGTAGGATCCTACGGTCTTGGCGTGCATCCGTGCATCGCTGCGGTCCGGTCCCAGGTCGACGGGCACGTGCACCTTCCGCCGACCACTGGCGACAACATCGATGTACTGTGGAGACCTCACGCCCCACGTGTTGAGCAATTCGGCGGTACGTCCACCCGGCCTCCCGCATGCCCACTATACGCCCTCGCTCAAAGTCCGTCAACTGCACATACGGTTCACGTCCACGCTGTCGCGGCATGATACCAGTGTTAAAGACTGCGATGGAGCTCCGTATGCCACGGCAAACTGGCTGACACTGACGGCGGCGGTGCACAAATGCTGCGCAGCTAGCGCCATTCGACGGCCAACACCGCGGTTCCTGGTGTGTCCGCTGTGCCGTGCGTGTGATCATTGCTTGTACAGCCCTCTCGCAGTGTCCGGAGCAAGTATGGTGGGTCTGACACACCGGTGTCAATGTGTTCTTTTTTCCATTTCCAGGAGTGTAGATAACGAACAGCATAGGGCCTATAACACTATCTTGGGAATGACCAGAAATCGCTTCTGTTTTACTCGATTACTTTCCATCAATTACTACGTACTGTGACCTATCTGACAGGAAATCACGAATCCAGTCAGATAACCGGGACGATATTCCATAAGCAAGCAATTTCACTACATGCCGCTTGTGTGGTACAGTGTCAGTCGCCTTGCGGCAATCCAGAAATACGGAATCAATTTGAAATCCCTTGTCATCAGCACTCAACACATCGTGCGAGTAAAGAGCTAGTTGTGTTTCACAAGAACGATGTTTCCTAAATCAGTGTTGACTGTGTGCCAATAGACCGTTTTCTTCGAGGTAATTCATAATGTTCGAACACAATATATGTTCCAAAATCCTGATTCAATCCCGCGTCCGCCGGCCAGTGTAACCGAGCGGTTCTAGGTGCTTCTGTCTGGAACCGCGCGACCACTACGGTCGCGGGTTAGAATCCTGCCTTGGACATGGATGTGTGTGATGTCCTTCGGTTAGTTAGGTTTAAGTATTTCTTAGTTCTAGGGGACTGATGACCTAAGATGTTAAGTCCCATAGTGCTCAGAACCATTTGAACCATTTGAATCCCGCGTCCGGCCATGCTGATTTCCGTAAATCAGTCCAGGAAAATGCCGGGCTGATTCCACTGAAAGGGCACGGCCTACTTCCTTCCCCATCCCTCCCTAATCCGATGAGACCGATGACCTCGCTGTCTGGTCTCCTTCCCCAAAAACACCTCAACCCCAACCCCAAAATCCTGCTGCATATCGATGTTAATGATATGTGTCTGTAATTTAGTTGGATTACTACTACTACTTGTCTTGAATATTGGTGTGACCTATGCAACTCTCCAGTCTTTGGGTACAGTTCTTTCGTCGAGCGAAGGGTTGTATATGAGTGTTAAGTATGGAGCTACTGCATCAGCATACTCTGAAAGGAACCTAATTGGTATACAGTTTGGACCAGAAGACTTCGTATTCCGTAGAAGAATTTCTATTATTGTAATGTGTAAAAAGTGGTGGGTAGGAACTACTTATTCACAGCTGTACAATTTAATGAATGTAACCAAGTGCTATAAGTAGAATTTTCTATCATAAGTACAAATATTACTTAATGTATTATGAATAAGGACGATTTTCGTTCCAAATTTAGTTTTCAACAAATTACTTGAATACTAGTAGAGTCACATAATTAATGTTTTTTATATCAAACTGAGGCTACACACGAATTTTCACCTTTCTGAGTCTAATACTTAGAGCTTTCAATTTTTCGTGAAAACGCCGATATTGACTAGAAAATTCACCGATGAAGTTGAGACTTGCAACTTTTGATTGTGACATACATTTTTCAGAACAGTTTTTGGCTTTCTACCTGCCTTATTTAGCACCACTTGTTTTGTTCTTAAGATAATATATTTAGCAAAACATATTATGAGATTTTACAATGTTAACATTAATGTACTGAAGCATACAGAGACAAAGTTTGGGAACCCTATTTCAATTTTTAATTTCATTCACAGATAGTAGAGCAATACTTTCTTTGTATGCTACGCGCAGGCGCGTTATGATGACGTGGCGCTAATGGCAGTGAACTGGGGTTAAGTCCCTGCACACGCGCTCCCCTCTGTAGCTCTCGTTTCGCCACAACCGGTGCCCATCTTGATCAAAAATGAGTCACCTTCCATGTTGAAATTAAGCGGTAGCAGATGTCAACACGTTTCAACTTTAGTCCTTCAATAAGTTGCAAGAAGCCCGTGTTTTGCGAACCAACTGTCGGCTGTACGAGTGCTTGCAGGGCTGACAACGTGTGCTTTTTCCCGGCAGACCAAATCAAGTGTTGCGGTGAGCCCCCATTAAACTAAAAATCTCGGTGAACCAACTGTGCATATAAAAGGAACGCCTGCGATCCTACTAGATTTGATCGAGGCCGTAATCGCTAGCTTATAGAGAAAGACACCACTGCAATCACTGTAAAAGGTACCCCTTCCAACTACCATACGAAATTCACTGATCTGGCAAGATATCATGTAGTCAATAAGACAATAAGTGAAATTAATGATCTGACAGTGAAAGAAAAATGTACAGAATGACCAGGTCACCACAGGTGGAAGTCGCTGGACAATTAATATGCAGATGTCGTTCCTAAACATAAAAGCACTTCGTTTTCGTGCTACAAGTGGCCCTTCTGGACCATCCGACCGCCGTGTCATCCTCAGCTGAGGATGCAGATAGGAGGGATGTGTGGTCAGCACACCGCTCTCTCGGTCGTTATGGTGGTTTCTTTTGACCGGAGCTGCTACTGTTCGGTCGGGTAGCTCCTCAATTGGCATCACGAGGCTGAGTGCACCCCGAAAAATGGCCACAGGGATGGCAGCCCGGATGGTCACCCATCCAAGTGCCGGCCACGCCCGACAGCGCCTACCTTCGGAGATCTGACGAGAATCGGTGTGTCCACTGCGGCAAGGCCGTTGCCTTCTAAACATATGGCACTACTTTAAAGTTTATAAATCGACAACTGAGTACAAAAAGAAAACAGGGAACTGTCTCCGCCCTTAATTAATAACACGAGTGATCAATCGACCCGATACCCTCACAAGAAGGGAAATAGGACAAGAATGATCGTGCTGAACCTCTGAACTTGCACACTGCATAGATGCTAGGAATCGCTGTGAATTTCACCATTCCAACGAAAAGGTCCCTCTACAAACTATTCCACGCTTCTGCGCCAATTTCTCGCGTTGCAGTGCTAGCATGGCGGGCAATTGTGCGCCTCTGGCAAGCAGAAGTTTCCAGAGGTGCGATCGATTTTTTGAAACTGTCTATACAATGATGTTGGTTAAGATCCTAGGTATCACACACTGCAGACATTCACCATGGTGGGCAATCGTTTGCGAGAAATTGCCCAAAAAAGTTGGAGTTTTGTGTGACACACAATAGCATTAAGAAAGTTACATTGAAGAAAGTGGTTTTGTGGTATTATGGAGAAGCTAACAACATCAAGTGCAGGAGGACTGAGAACTCGAAACCTCCAAGAGTGGCAAAGTCTTACAGAAGCTCGAAACCTAGAGCTTACTTCAATGCGAGATCCTTTCAAAAGTTTCCACAACGAAATTCTGCCTCCAAATCAGGCAGAGAATTCAAAGAGATTTTGGTCGTATGAAAAGTACAACCTCGGGAAGACACAATCAATATCCTCAGCGTGTGATAAAAATGGCGATGTTATGGATAATGGTGCCAATAAAGCAATGTTACTAAACACAATTTTCCACAATTCCTTCACCAAAGAAGATGAAATAAATGTTCCAAAATTCGAACGAGGAACAACTGCCAACATGAGTAACAAAACACTTAATAAAGGCAAGGCATCCGCTTCTGCTTGTGTACCAGTCAGGTTTTTCTAGTCTAGATCTCGACATGGATACTCTGCAAATCACACTTAAGTGCCTGGCAGAGAATTCATCGAACCACCTTCGCGATGATTGTCTGTTATTCCACTCTGGAATAACGAGCGGAATCTTTCTGTGCGATTTCTGATTTCCCTTATTTTATTATGATGATCGTTTCTCCCAATCTAGGACAGCGACAACAAAATATTTTCGCATTCGGAGGAGAAATTTGGTGCTTCAAATTTCGTGAGAAGATCCCGTCACAACAAAAAACTCCTTTGTTTTAATGATGCCCAATTCATATCTTGTATCTTTTCAGTGACAGTCTCTTCCCTATTTCGCGATAATAAAAAACGTGCTGCCCTCCTTTTAACATTTTCGATGTACTGCGTCAATCCTATCTGGTAAGGATCGCCGACCGCGCAGCAGTATTCTAAAAGTGGACGGACAAGCGTAGCGCAGACAGTGTCCTGTCAATAAATCGCAGTCTTTGCTTATCCTTCCCCAGAACATTTTCTATGTGTTAATTCGAATTTACGTTGATAGTAATTGTAATTCCTAGGTATTTACTTGAATTTTCGGCCTTTAGTTTTGACTGATTTTTCGTGTAACCGAAGTTTAACGAATTCCTTTTAGCACTCATGTGGATGACATCACACTTTTGATCATTTAGGGTCAATTTCCAATTTTCGTGCCATACAGATACATTTTACGAATCGTTTTGTCATTTATTTTGATCTTCTGATGAGTTTACTAGACGATAAACAACAGCATCATCTGCAAACAACCTAAGGCGGCGGCTCAGATTGTATCCTAAAGCGTTTATACACATAAGGAACAACAGGGGGCCTATAACACTACCTTGGCGGATGCCAGAAACCACTTCTGTTTTACTCGATGAATTTCCGTCAATTATTACGGATTTTAACCTGTCTGACAGGAAGTCATGGATTCGGTCACATAAGTGAGACGATATTCCATAAGCATGCATTTTCACTACAAGATACTTGTGTGTCAAAAGCCTTCTGGGGCTCTAGAAACACGAAATAAATTTGAAATCGCTTGTCAATAGCACTCAAAACTTCATGTGAATAAAGAGCTAGTTGTGTTTCACAGGAACGTTGTTTTCTAAACCCATGTTGACTGTGTGTCAATAAACAGTTTTCTTCGAGGTAATTCATAGTGTTTGAACACAATACATGTTCAAAAATCCTGCTGCATATCAACGTTAATGATATGAGCCCGTAATTTAGTGGATTACTCCTACTACCTTCCTTGAATACTGATATGACCTGTGCAATTTCCCAGCCTTTGGGTACTGTTATTTCGTCTCGCGAGCAGTTGTATATGATTGTTAAGTATGGAGATAATGCATCAGCATACTCTGAAAGGGACATAATTGGTATACAATGTGGACCAGACGACTTGCTTTTATTGAGTGATTTAAGTTGCTAAGTTGCTTCTCTACTCAGAGGATATCTACTTCTATGTTACTCATGTTGCCAGCTGTTCTTGATTCGAATTCTGGAATATTTACTTCTTCTTTTGTGAAGGCATTTCGGAAGGCTGTGTTTAGTAACTCTGTTTTGGCAGCACTGTCTTTGATAGTATCTCCATTGCTATCGCGCGGAGAGGGCATTTACTGTGTCTTGTCGCTAGCATACTTTACTTACGACCAGAATCTCTTTGGATTTTCTGCCAGGTTTCGAGATAAAGTTTCGTTGTGGGAACTATTGTGAGCATCTCGCACTGACATCCGTGCTAAATTTCGAGCTTCTGTAAAAGATCGTCAATCTTGGGGATTTTGCGTCTGTTTAAATTTGGCATGTTTGCTTCGTTGTTTGTGCAGCAGTATTCTGACCCATTTTGTGTACCAAGGAGGATCAGCTCCGTCGCTTGTTAATTTATTTGGTATAAATCTCTCAATTGCTGTTGATATTATTTCTTTGAATTCAAGCCACATCTGGTCTACGTTTATACCGTTCATTTGGAAGGATTGTCTCTGAGGAAGGCGTCAAGTGAGTTTTTATCTGCTTTTTTGGATAGGTATATTTTTCGTTTTTGCTTTCAGAGTATGCTGATAACGTTGCCTTATGCTTAGCAATCATGTAGAGCCGCCAGCTCGTTGACAGATGCGTACTTAAAAACTGGAAAGTTGCAAAAGTCACACCAATACCGTAAGACAGAAAATAGGATTAATCCGCTGAATTACAAACCCAAATCTCTAACGTCGATTTGGAGAACGATTTTGGATCATACGTTGTGTTCGAACGTTATGAATTACCTCGAAGGCAGCACTCTATTGACACACAGGTAACAGGGGATTAGATAAGGTCGTTCTTGTAGAAATTAAGTAGCTCTTTATTCTCATGAAGTTGTCAGTGCTATCTACATGGGGTGTCAAATTGATTTCATATTTTTAGAGTTCCAGAAGGCTTTTGAAATCGTTCCTCACAAAAACATCTAATCAAACTGCATGTCTATGGAGTGTTGTCTCAGTTGTGCGATTGGATTCGTGATTTCCTGTCACAAAGTTCACAGTTCGTAGTAACTGACGGAAAGTCATCAGGTACAACAGAAATAATATGTGGTGTTCTTGAAGCAAGTGTTATACGGCATCTGCTGTTCCTGATATACATAAACGTTTCAGGAGTCAATTTGAGTAGATCTATTACATTGTTTGCAGATAAAGCTGTCATTTACCGTCTTGTACTGCCATAAAATGATGAAAACCTATTGCAAAATGATTTAGATAAGATATCTGTGTGGTGCGAAAAGTGGCAGTTGATTCTAAATAATGAAAGTGTGAAATCATCCACATGACTACTAAAAGGAATCCGCTAAATTCCGATTGCAAGATAAAACACCCAGACCTAAAGGCTGTAACTTCAGTTAAAACCTTAGGGATTACAATTACGAATTGGAACGATCACATAGATAATGTTGTGGGGAAAGCAAGTCAAAGACTGCTATTGTTTGGCAGAACGCTTAGAAAATGCAACAGGTCTACCAAAGAGATTGCTTACATTAAGTTGTCCGTTCTCTTGTGGAGTACTGCTGTGCGGTGTGGGACCCGCATCGGATGAGGTTCGACGTAGGAGACCGAAAAGTTCAAAGGAGGGCAGCTCGTTTTGCATCATCGCGTAGTAGGGGGGAGAGTGCCACGGACATGATACTCGAATTGGGGAGACAATCATTTAAGGAACTGCGATTTTCGTTACAGCAGGATCTTATGATGAAATTTAAATCACCAACTTCGTCTTCAGAGCGTGAAAATATTTTGTTGGCACCCAACTACAAAGGGAAGAATGATCATGATAATAAAGTAAGATATATCAGAGCCCGCACGGAAAGATTTAAGCGTTCGTTTTTCAGGCGCGGTGATAGAGAGGGGAACGATAGAGAAATAGCTTGAAGGTGGTTCGATGAACGCTCTGCGGACACTTCATTGTGAATGGTAGAGGAATCATATAGATGTTGATGTGGCACAAAAACGTTATGGAAGCCGAGAAGGCAAAGTGAGAAATTTAAAAGCGTGTTATACCAAAAGTGTAGATGTTTTTCACTGTCGTGAGACAATGAAACAATGAGTGTTTTTTATATCGAGGTTTTCCTACTGTGTCAGTAAATATGCAAATAAATAAAATTCGACGATCAATTAGTTTCTTGGTGTACTAAAAGTAGTTATAATTGACTACCCTTCTTGCGCGCGAATTTGGCCGTAAGACATGGAATGTGATACACACTGTCGTACGACACTTCTGTCTGAAAAGATGTGTACATAAATGGGGAATGCGTTTAATTCTAAAACCGAATAACTCTTAAAGATCGCCTCCAAAATAGCTAACACTCAGAAGCAGAAGTTCATTTAATTATATTAATCCCTCAACACATCGTTCGTCGCATTGAAATATTTTTCAGATGTAGATGAAATTGCTCAGTGAGATATGTACTCACGAAATTTAATTACACCTTCCGAGGTCAGTTTCCTTTGATTTGTTTCCTTCGCTAGATTCATGGTAAGGAAACTTAGTTTTTATACTTCTCTAAATTACCTAAGAACTGCTTAAGAGGACGACGGTTCAATCCCGCGTCCGGCCATCCTGATTTAGGTTTTCCGTGATTTACCTAAATCGCTCCAATTAAAGGCCGGGATTATTCCTTTGAAAGGGCACGACCGACTTCCCCGTCCTCCCCTAATCCTATGAGCCCGATGACCTCGCAGTTTGGTCTCTTCCCCCCCAAAACAACCCAACCCAACTGCTTAAGAACTCTTCAGCGACGTAGGCTTAGATGTTTGGAAATGCTGACTTTCATCTTACGAATAATATAGAAGCAGTAATTTTTAGTATATTTTACTTTAAATACATTAATGCTACCAAGCTTCCGATCTACTGTTGCAAAAACATATTTATTTTCTCCCCCCGTCGGAGGTTCGAGTCCTGACAACGCCTCGCCGGGAAAGCTTGAAGAATTACATTAATACAGCTGCTGAATCTCTCAAGACGAATACGTCAGCTATAGTCAATAACGACAACCCTTCCTAGCGATTTCTTCACGTAGTAATATCAGACTCCTTTGTGTGAGGCGCTAAGCACGGTTTAAGTTGCGCTCTTCTGAACAGTTGCATCTTCTGGCAATCGACAGATGACTCCGCACCACTCAGAGAACCGAGTGTTCACGTAGTGGCTGCCGATAACTTGACAATGCTTCACATCTCAGTGCAACAAATCGACGAGTATCAGCGAAAAAATCCTATAAAAGTACTGCAGAAAATACGTCTGTATCATTTATTATACTGTGTGGTTATAATTAAATGTTCCTTGTTTAATTCGTTATAACATGGAAACTAATTGCCTTACGAGTACCAAACTTGCTAACATTGATGTCCAGAGTATGGAGTGAATGATTTCCATGCGTCACAGCGCCACCGTCCAGTTCCAACTATGGCCCCCAGGTGCCGCCATCAGTTATCGTGATGCATATCACCTGTCCAGTCGCAATGCACTTGTTGATATGTCAACATGGGCTTGGACAACAGGAGCGGAGCATTATTGGTGATGCTCTATTATAAAAAAAATAGTAATGCTGCAGATGTAGTTCGAGAATATCGCCGGCTGAAACGATTACGGAAGGGACCTCTTTCTACAATGTCCGCAGCTCGTGGACTCGCGGTCACGTACTCGCTTCGCGGGGTCCCGGGTTCGATTCTCGTCCGGGTCAGGGATTTTCACCTGCCTCGAGATGACTGGGTGTTTGTGTTGCCCTCATCATTTCATCATCATTCGTACGGGCGCCCCACAAACCAAACATCATCATCATCATCTTTGTCCACCTGATGTGCAGTGCATGACGAAGAAGTACGAATCAACTGGAGAACTGGGCGTCGGTCCCGGAAAAGACTGACGACCGATTGCGTCACAGATGGTTGATGAAATCGCTTTTGCTATGGCAGACAACGCTGCGCGCAATTCCCTATCGTCAGGCAGGGCGCGTGCTGTGTCACAACAGGTGAACATCCCGTGTTCCACTGTAGGGAAGGTGCTTCGAACCATTCTCAAATGGTATCCGTACAAGATCCATATCGCACAGCAGCTCGCACCACAGAGCGCATAAGGACGTGTTGACTTCGCTCTTCACTTTCTCGCTAGATTTAAGTTGGTGAGGACTGGCCCTGGACCATTCTACGGACAGACGAAGCTCATTTTTCTCTGACGGGTGAGGTGAACGCACAGAATTGCCGAGTGTGCGGATGTTCACCTCCAGTCTCACTGTGTATGAAGTTCCTCTGTGTGGTGAACGTGTCACCGTATGGTGTGGCTTCACGGATACGTTCATCATTGGTCCATTCTTTTTTGAACAGGTTGGCGCTCAAGGACCGATGACGCGCAGTGTGTCTGGCCAGCGTTATTATGATATGCTTCGCCAGCATGTCATACCCGCCCTGCAGGAGAGAGAGGAATTGAACTGAACAGTTTTCATGAAAGATGGGGCCCCACCGCACATCGCTTGTGAAGTTCGCCTGCTTCTCCGAAACACATTTGTAAACAATCGAATTATCAGCCGATCGTTTCCAAATGCTTGGCCGGCACGATCACCTGATCTCACTCCCTGTGATTTCTAGTTGCGGGGCTGCTTGAAGGACAGGGTTTACCAGGGGAACCTTCACACATGTGCTGTTCTGAAGGGCAGCACATCAAGAGAGGTAGCCAACATACCTGCGGATATGCTTCCGTCTGCTGTGCAGAATGCAATACTGCGCTTTCAGACTCTTCTGAATACTGAAGGGCGCCATACTGAGCCTCTTTTCTAGCAGTGATGGTACCGGTATGTAATGGTATGATGTACCGTAGCAGCATATTAAAGGTGTTTCAGTTGAATTTATTCTGCATTATTTCGTTTCTCGAAGTCCTTGATTGAATAGGATTGGGGAGAAGTTTGTGGCACAACTTGGCCAGAAGAAGGGATCGATTGGTAGGACATGTTCTGAGGCATCAAGGGATCACCAATTTAGTATTGGAGGGCAGCGTGGAGGGTAAAAATCGTAGGGGGAGACCAAGAGATGAATACACTAAGCAGATTCAGCAGGATGTAGGTTGCAGTAGGTACTGGGAGATGAAGAAGCTTGCACAGGATAGAGTAGCATGGAGAGCTGCACCAAACCAGTCTCGGGACTGAAGACCACAACAACAACAACAAGTCCTTGACATTAACGCTACAAAGTTGGGTACTCGTATGGCAATTAGTTTTCGTGTTATAACTAGGTAAATAGGGAAAGTTTAATTATGACTACTCAGTACATAGCATTTCTATATTATCGATAGTGTGAATACAACTTCGTGATATTCCCCTCCACACAAAAAAGAGACATCACTGCAGAGGTCCTGGGTTCGATTCACAGTAGCCACATAAGATGTTACTTGTTGTCACGAGGATAAGTGCAAAGTCGCCTGACAAAACGTTGGCAGTGAAATTAACATGGAAGCCAAAGCAGTGGCTTTCAACAGCCTCTGGGATACATGGTACTTATTTATTTAACTCAACAGTGATTAGTGTAACTTAGAACGGTTAATCAATGTAAAACTCCCAGAATAAAAAAAAAAACCAAGAGTGAAACAAAATCCATATCCAGCATCGTCCAACTGCGACTGAGTGGATGCCCCAGCAGTAACGATTTCAGCGTCGAGGGACTTTGAACACTGTCCACTCTTTGGCCTCGTGCCACAGCCTGAGTGACACCCATTAGCAAAGTGGATATGCTGATATCGATTACCTATCGCGCCGGAATTCAGCCCCTAATTAGCAGCCAGAGGGTGACAGCGGGGGCGGAAATGCTGCGACACTGCCTGAGGTCCCAGAGGTCGCGGCCGAGCGCTCGCGCTCATCACTGTGTAAGTGGCTCATGTCAGATTCAACCGAGCGCAGCGCGCTGGAAATTTCTACATGTCCTAGCGTTTATCTCCCTTATTTACCACCGTAGCGTCGCACTAGTCGATCTGCATAACTGTTTCATGCGAACGGTGAGTTGCTTACAGGTTATTGTTTCTATTTTTTGCGAATGTCTACATAATTAAGAGCTGGGCAGGACGTAATTATTTACGGACAAAAAGTTACGCGCCCCCGGAGACATGACACTATGCCACGTAATACTGCCTGTAGTCTTGACAATAAGCTGATCTCAAAGAGGAAGAAGGCGCAAGAGTCTGATATGAGACATCCAGCTGAAGCCACTCAATCCACAGTGTTGCGAACAGAAATCATGCTGTCGCTGGGTGTGCTTTTTATATCTCTTGCGAACAGAATCCAGACTGTCGCCGTGTTTTTTAAATTGTCTGTCTATTGTTTTTCTGCTTCCTGTGTGTTTTATTAGCTTCATCGACCCTGATTTTTATGTTTTACGCTCCAGAATTTTCTGCCATTTTTACCTTTAAGTCACCGATTTTATCGCCAACTGTTATTATTTTTTATTATCTTCATCTTTTTAAAACAAAAAAAAAGAAGCCACTCACAGACATTAATATCAAAAATTGAGTCTGCCTTGTTGCAAAACACCTTGTTATTCGTTGATTTCAGTATTCTCCCAAACTAGTTTCGGCAACAAATATCACCATCATCAGTGGGGTTTTTTAATCCAAAACATGCAGAAAATAGCATGGTTACACAATCACAGTAGCACATTATTAAATTTTTTACTATTCGTTCTTTGCAATATTGTTTACTACGGATACTTTGATACTACCTTTTTATTTATTATTGTATGTTACAGCATGTTTTAAGTAATTATTGTCGCTGTTTGCGACATTTTGTGTGCGCTTTTTTCTGTTGCCGTTTTTTACTTAGCGAACATCATGTCATCTGCAACCATGTGAGCGGCTGTTAGTAAACAAATACTAAAAGGTGAACTTCGTATGCCAGCAATATAGACTTGGGGTTGTGGTAGTGTTGTGGAAACCAGTTATTTGGTGTGTACTGAACTGTTTCTTAGCTATACGTGTACTCATGTTCGTTGGATGGTATGTAGTTGCTTTTGTATACAGAAAAACAAAACTTCCGCACTTTGTTTCTGATCCAGAATATTACGCCATCTTGTTGTTCGCGTGTGTCGCGAGAGGTGTATCGCATGTCGCGAGAAAGGCTATGAAAACTGTAGCGTGAATTACGACGACTTCTGTTCATTATTTATGTCTCTGTGTGTGATGGGAAGTGGTTCTTTTGCGTGTGTGTGCTTTCTGTTCTGTGTCCTTGGTCAGTTCTCTCACGCCGGCCGCGGTGGTCTCGCGATTCTAGGCGCGCAGTCCGGAACCGCGCGACTGCTACGGTCGCAGGTTCGAATCCTGCCTCGGGCATGGATGTGTGTGATGTCCTTAGGTTAGTTAGGTTTAAGTAGTTCTAAGTTCTAGGGGACTGATGACCGCAGCTGTTAAGTCCCATAGTGCTCAAAACCATTTGAACCATTTGAATCAGTTCTCTCAGAGCGGTAAAGAGTGTGTTATTGCAAAGTGTTGTGTTTTCGTTTATTACATTTTTCCCTTCGACTATAGCCTTTTGTATGTAGTAATTTTCTTCTATTGTTAATTGTCGGTCTAGACTTTTGCTGTTTCTCAGAATGTATAGATCGTTTTCGTTATTAGTGGGGTTATGGTTTTTGTTCATTAGATGCTCTGCAAAAGTTGAATGTGTGCTGTCACTCTTTAGAGCTCTCATCTGCTCTGTGTACCTCGTTTGGAAGTTTCCGCTTGTTTGTCCAATGTATTGGGCCTGACAAGAGTTGTAGGTGAGTTGGTATATTCCAGCGTTGCTGAATTTGTCTGAGGTATTTCTGACTGGTCTTAGTCTTTTCTGAACTGTATTGTTTGTTTTGAATGTTGTTGGGATCCCTTGTTTTTTCAATATGTTTCCTATTCTATGGGATATTTTGTTATTGTATGTTAGTGGGTACCATCTCTCTCTCTTTTTTCTGAAGTGGTGTGGTCTGCTGTGTCGTCTGTGTGTACTGCATGTTTCCGTTTTACCTTGTTGTTGAGTTTATGATGTCTGTTTTGTAGTCGTTTTCAACAGCAATCTGTTTGATTATATTTAGTTCCTGTGTGTAGTTTTTCTGGTTTTAGAGGTGTTCTGTTTATCCTGTGGAGCATGTGTGTGAAACTGGCATATTTATGCACTGTCGGGTGGTTGGATGAGCTGTGGATAACAGTGCTTGTGGATTACTTTCGTCTTTCTTCTGTATACTCTCAAACCGTATTCTGTACTCAATAGACTGTTCAATCCATTCAGCAGTTCATGTAATTCTTCTTCATTTTCACTCAGGATAGCAATGTAATCAGTGAATCATGTTAAGGAAGTCAGTAATGTGTAGGACCATCTCTGGCTCCTAAGCAAGCAGTTATTTGGTTTGGCATTGGTTGACTGAGTTGTTGGATGTCCTTCTGAGGTATGTCGTGTCACATTCTATCCAATTGGAGCGTTCGATTGTCAAAATGGAGATCAATGGAAATGGTTTGTGGGCCCCACCCTTAATGATCTAAACGTTGTCAACTGGGGAGAGATACGACCTTGTTGGCATAGGAAGGGTTTGGCAAGAAGGAAGACAAGCAGTAAATCTCTCGCCATGTGCGGTCGAATGTTATATCGCTGGAATGTGAGCTCGGGATGGCCGCCCACGAAGGGGCGTAAAGTATCATAGACTTAACGCTATGCTGTAAGGACGTCATGGGTGAAAAAAAAAATTGGTCATCGGGGTGCAATTTGAAGGTGGGTTCATCACTGAAGACAGTTATACTCCAGTGAATGAGATCCGAGGCTGAAGGCGTGTCTGTAGACGCTCTGGACAGCAGTGGGATACCAACCCGACTCCCGTGTGCCATTTGGTCCGACAACCAGAAGATGCTCTAGGTTGCTATTTCTTTTCGTAGCAGGACCTCTTTGGTCGTCATCCACGCCACCTTTACACCACAGTGGTTCATCGACGATACTGTGAGCTCAGTTTTGTTGTCCTTCATGTCAAGGCATCCTGGGCATACATTTCAGCAAGATAACGTGCGCCCGCACACGGCGAGAGTTTCTATGCTTGTGTTCGTGCTAGCCAATGCAGATGTTGGACCTCCCCCAAGTATTATGGACAGTGCCCTCCAACCATCTCGAGATTTGGCGATCCAACGCTCCAATTGGACAGAATCTGGCACGATATCTCTGAGGAAGACATCCAACCACTCCGTTAATCAATGCCAAGTCGAATAACCAACGCGTTATTGAGTTCCTAAATTAGTGAAACTGTTCCTCTTGATAGAATTATCCAATTTTTCTGAAACTGTAATCATTTGTTTGTCTGTACACGTACATCACATCTACAGATTTCCGTCCCACTCACATATTCCTTCGTGGTTACTTACGGTGTACATACGGAACTAACGATCAGGACTTAGGGCTACAGGATACACGGATGTGTCCTGGTATTCGGAATCCTTCATTGTGCCAACTCACCAATTTCCGCAGAGTGGTAGCCCAAAAAATGTTCGACAGCGATCAGTCCAGAGAGTGAAATCCAAACAGCGCCGTCCCGCCACACCCTTGGATTCCCCGCGGGAGCTCCGTCCTTGCAGGCGATGTTGACCTCCCGCTCGCTGATCATCTAGAGACACCACCAACATACAGTGCCGTCGCGGCAGTGGTCTCTAATCCCTGTACCTCTCGTGGTGCTCTCTGTTTGCTCTGGACTATTTGTTGTTAAGCGGTCAACCAAGCCACTTCTTTTCGTTTCCTTCTCCTCCTGTGGATGCTTCGCTTTTTTGTCCAGCATTTATTGCCACCTGCATTCCTTGGACTCCACCTAACATTCTGCATTCGTCTTAAATCTCTCACACTACTTTTCCATTAGCTCATTAACTTTTCCTTCTCTTCAGAGTCGTCGAACATCTTTACGGATACGCAGGACCCAGGAAATCTACATCCATTACTCCGAAAGCGACCTTGCGGTGTGTGGCGGAGGGTACTTTGTGTACCACTGTCAGTTCTCCCCTTTCGTGTTCCGGTTGCGACTGTTCCGCAGGAAGAACGAATACTGCTCAGGCACCGCGTGGGATCGAATCTCGCTAATTTTACTTTGTTAGGAGATGAAAAACTTCTTAGCCAAGCTCACAATAAAACACCGTATTGTGGCTAACCGGCTTCAGTAAACTATGTTACTATGATCAGATCTTCGTACAGGTTATTATAAACATCTTGAGCCAGATGCACACAAGATTTTTCCATTAAATCTCCAGATGCACAACAAGGACATTAATGATGCGTTGGCACGTCAAAAGCAAAAGTTAAAATTACTATGTACACAAACCGCCACAACATTACATCGATATGATCACACGTCATGCCTACTAGGGTGCCACAAGACTGACAGTCTAGATGTCGATGCATCATTCATGTCATATGTTGTGCATATGGAGATTTAATGGAAAGATTTTGAGTGCATCTGGCACAAGATGTTTATAATAACGTGTACGAAGATCTGATGAGGGTAACAGAGTTTACCAAAGCCGGTTAGCCACAATACGGTGTTTTATTGCGATCTTGGCTAAGAAATTTTTCTTCTCCTAAGAAAGTAAATACGGATCGCCCCTTTCATACTCAGTATGAGTAAACTAACTATTTAATTTTAGCTTCATTGTCTTTCCGCGAGATATACGTGGGATGAAGCAACATATTTGTCGAACAGGTGTTTCGTAAGCTATTTCCTTTGTCGATGTACTACATTTCATGAGGTTTCTTCCATTGTACCTCAGTCATTCAGATCTGTGTTCCAGTCAGCAGTTCTGATGAAGATGATACGGAGATATCACTAATGCAAAAGTTTCTGACAGGAGACAACTGGATACCATGAGAGATTTCAATGGAAAAATGGTACAAGAGGAATATGGAGGTCCATGGAACGTTGGTAACTTTGGGTTACGCTGGAGAAATGAAAGAGGTGAACGAATGCTAGAGTATGTTGGAACTCAAAATCTCTGTTGCATGAATGCCTTCATTAAGAAGTCCACCCAACGTAAATTGATGTAGAAGAGCCGTGATAGAGGCATAGAGGCATAGTCAGGTATGCTGAACATATCATTAAGCGAGAACATACAATAAACAGTTATAAACAAAAAAAGATATACTAATGTACCTACCACAGATCCCAAATAAAATGTTGCTCATATATGTGGAATGAATAAAGAAATCTTAAACATACTTTCAGTTAAAGGATAATAACTATAGCACAGGACTTAGATAGGGATCTTGGTAACTTCGGCTTACAGTTAATATTTACTTCATAAAACCGTGTATTACAACACTCGGGCGTTTACCAAGATTAGGCCTTTGCCCTCGACTTCAGTTTCAAGAAAAATAATTTTAGGAATCTGATGATACAACAGATCAAAATAATAAACCACCCTAAATAAAATACAATAAGCTTATGTCACAAAATGAGGAACAATAACATACAACAGGACTTAGCTAAAATGCATTTGTGCAGTCGATAAATAAAATAATCTTGTTTAGACTGTATGACAATACTGACTAAGAAAAATTTACTGTACAATATAGTTCCAAAATAAAATGACAACTTTTTTCTGCCCATGACTAGCTTTAGAAGTGGGTACCAAATAAAAAAGTAACTAGCTTCTTCTTGTTAATAAATTTACAAGAGTGCATTAAAACACTAATTCTTCTACCTATACACTTAGAAGAATGTACGAGGTGCGACAATAAAGGGATGAGACTGATTTTCTTTGAAATATGTGGCAACCCTGCAGGCTTGTGTAGGCACAATATCTTTGACCTTGGTCTATAAGTGCGGCTGGTCCCGGCGGAGGTTCGAGTCCTCCCTAGGGCATGGGTGTGTGTGTTTTTCCTTAGGATAATTTAGGTTAACTAGTGTGTAAGCTTAGGGACTGATGACCTTAGCAGTTAAGTCCCATAAGATTTCACACACATTTGAACATTTGACCAACAAGGGCGTGTTGAAAAGTAATACCTGCAAATTTTTTATTCTGTTCTCAATATCAGTTGAAGTACTGAATGTCGTGCTCATTACCCAGTGGTCCATTCCATTTCGCTGACGCAAGTTGGAACCCACTGCCGACAGAGGGCACCGAAATGTAACGCGTAACATTGTGGTGTGTAATGTAACTACGTCGGTGCATGAGAAACAGCGTGCTGTAATCAGAAAACTGAAAGTACGAATTCGAAGAGTTTATCCACACGTGGAGGACTCGCTCCCTCAGGATGAAGCTAGACCACACACGGGTGCTACGTCATCTACAACAACCAAACACCTCGGGTTCCCTGTCATCGATCGCCCTCCATACAATCCCTACTTGGCCCCATCCGATTTTCACTTGTTTCCAAAACTTGTAAGACGTGTGTATTTCTATTGTCTATTGTCAAACCACAATTTATGAAATATGTTTATATTTTATTAATAGGATTAAGTAGGAATAATTAATATTTGTTATCTTGGAAATAATTGTGGTAGCAGGGAATGTCTGCATCAAAGTATTGTTGGCGGGAGAGACCGCACATTGATATAATTTTTAAATGGGCGGGAGGGCCACGTATGGATACATTTTAAGAAAAGAGCGGTAAAGACCGCGCATTGACACATTTTGTAATGGTAACAGGGATTGTCTGCACCAGAAAGCATTGTTGGCGGGAAAGACCACGCTTTAGCGTTCGTAGGAAGTCAGTAGTAAGGGAGATGTGAAGCGAGTCGGTAGCAGGTCTGAAGTGAGAGGTTGAGAGGAGCGGTGTGCCTGCCAGCCACCAGCTATGATTTACAAGAGATTATAAACGGACGTACAGAGACATCAGCTATTATCATAAGAGGAACCATTATTATTGATTTTTTTTGAGAAACTAAAGACTACTGAAGGTATGTTTGAGCAATGCTAGTTCTAACATTATTGTAAAAAGTAAGTCCCATTAGAACTTTTGTAAAATCATTTCATTACCAACAGTAAATATTTGAAGAATCGTTTTCAGAATATAATTAATTTTTGCCAATGGCCATACCATGTTGAATACACCGGTTCTCGTCCGATCACCGAAGTTAAGCATCATGGGGGCCGGTTAGTACTTGGATGGGTGACCGCCTGGGAACACCGGGTGCTGTTGGCTCTTAAAAATTCCCCCCCACGAACCATGGACCTTGCCGTTAGTGGGGAGGCTTGCGTGCCTCAGCGATACAGATAGCCGTACCGTAGGTGCAATCACAACGGAGGGGAATCTGTTGAGAGGCCAGACAAACGTGTGGTTCCTGAACAGGGGCAGCAGCCATTTCAGTAGTTGCAGGGACAACAGTCTGGATGATTGACTGATCTGGCCTTCTAACACTAACCAAAACGGCCTTGCTGTGCTGGTACTGCGAACGGCTGAAAGCAAGGGGAAACTACAGCGTAATTTTTCCCGAGGGCATGCAGCTTTACTGTATGGTTAAATGATGATGGCGTCCTCTTGGGTAAAATATTCCGGAGGTAAAATAGTCCCCCATTCGGATCTCCGGACGGAGACTACTCAAGAGGACGTCGTTATCAGGAGAAAGAAAACTGGCGTTCTACGGATCGGAGCGTGGAATGTCAGATCCCTTAATAGGCAGGTAGGTTAGAAAATTTAAAAAGGGAAATCGATAGGTTAAAGTTAGATACAGTGGGAATTAGTGAAGTTCGGTGGCAGGAGGAACAAGACTTTTGGTCAGGCGAATACAGGGTTATAAATACAAAATCAAATAGGGGTGATGCAGGAGTAGGTTTAATAATGAATAAAAAAATAGGAGTCCGGATAAGTTACCACAAACAGCATAGTGAACGCATTATTGTGGCGAAGATAGACACGAAGCCCACGCTTACTACAGTAGTACAAGTTTATATGCCAACTAGCTTTGCAGATGACGAAGAAATTGAAGAAATGTATGATGAGATAAAAGAAATTATTCAGATAGTGAAGGGAGACGAAAATTTAATAGTCATGGGTGACTGGAATTCGGCAGTAGGAAAAGGGAGAGAAGGAAACGTAGTAGGTGAATATGGGGTAAGAAATGAAAGAGGAAGCCGCCTGATAGAATTTTGCACAGAGCACAATTTAATCATAGCTAACACTTGGTTCAACAATCATAAAAAAAGGTTATATACATGGAGATACTGACAGGTTTCAGATAGATTATATAATGGTAAGACAGAGATTTAGGAACCAGGTTTTAAATTGTAAGACGTTTCCAGGGGCAGATGTGGACTCTGACCACAATCTATTGGTTATGAACTGTAGATTAAAACTGAAAAAACTGCAAAAACGTGGGAATTTAAGGAGATGGGACCTGGATAAACTGACTAAACCAGAGGTTACACATAGTTTCAGGGAGAGCATAAGGGAACAATTGACAGGAATGGGGGAAAGAAATACAGTAGAAGAAGAATGGGTAGCTCTGAGAGATGAAGTAGTGAAGGCAGCAGAGGATCAAGTATGTAAAAAAAACGAGAGCTAGTAGAAATCGTTGGGTGACAGAAGAAATATTGAATTTAATTGATGAAAGGAGAAAATATAAAAATGCAGTAAATGAAGCAGGCAAAAAGGAATACAAACTTCTCAAAAATGAGATCGACAGGATGTGCAAAATGACTAGGAATGGATGGCTAGAGGACAAACGTAAGGATGTAGAGGCTTATCTCACTAGGGGTAAGATAGATACTGCCTACAGGAAAATTATGGAGACCTTTGGAGGAAAGAGAACCAGTTGTATGAATATCAAGAGCTCAGATGGAAACCCAATTCTAAATTTGTACAGAAACCAGATGGCAGTTATAAGAGTCGAGGGGTATGAAAGGGAAGCTGTGGTTGGGAAGGGAGTGAGACAGGGCTGTAGCCTCTCCCCGATGTTATTCAATCTGTATATTGGGCAAGCAGTGAAGGAAACAAAACAAAAATTCGGAGTAGGTATTAAAACCATGGAGAAGAAATAAAAACTTTGAGGTTTGCAGATGACATTGTAATTCTGTCAGAGACAGCAAAGGACTTTTAAGAGCAGTTGAACGGAATGGATAGTGTCTTGAAAGGAGGATATAAGATGCACATCAACAAAAGCAAAACGAGGATAATGGAACGTATTCGAATTAAGTAGGGTGATGCTGAAGGAATTAGATTAGGAAATGAGACACTTAAAGTAGTAAAGGAGTTTTGCTATTTGGGGAGCAAATTAACTGATGATGGTCAAAGTAGACAGGATATAAAATGTAGACTGGCAATGGCAAGGAAAGCGTTTCTGAAGAAGAGAAATTTGTTAACATCGAGTATAGATTTAAGTGCCAGGAAGTCGTTTCTGAAAGTATTTGTATGGAGTGTAGCTATGTATGGAAGTGAAACATGGACGATAAATAGTTTGGACAAGAAGAGAATAGAAGCTTTCGAAATGTGGTGCTACAGAAGAATGCTGAAGATTAGATGGGTAGATCACATAACTAATGAGGAGGAATTGAATAGGTTTGTGGAGAAGAGAAGTTTGTGGCACAACTTGACTAGAAGAAGGGATCGGTTGGTAGGACATGTTCTGAGGGATCAAGGGATCAGCAATTTAGTATTGGAAGGCAGCGTGAAGGGTAAAAATCGTAGAGGGAGACCAAGAGATGAATACACTAAGCAGATTCAGAAGGATGTAGGTTGCAGTAGGTACTGGGAGATGAAGAAGCTTGCACAGGATAGAGTAGCATGGAGAGCTGCATCAAACCAGTCTCAGGACTGAAGACCACAACAACAACAGCAGCAATTAATTTTTGCCAGCAATATTGCATTACTAATTATAATCCATCCCAGAAACCATCAAGTAAAACTTTGCAAAATTTTATTGTTGTCAAGAAAAAGTTTAACTATGAATTACGTAACTTCAGTCAGATTAATTAAAGAATAACGTCAGCTTTGCTATTAAAAAAATTACGTGAGCTTTGGTAATAAATACAGCCACTTATTATGACAGCCCACCAGCAGCTAAAAGAGTATAGTAAAACAGAGTAAGTATATTCATGTCGCAGTTCGATGTAGCAGTCAGATAGCGATCCAGTAACAGTAAAACAAGGTAAGGAACAGTTTTGGGTTATTGCAGGTAACGACTGAGGGCCACGACGACGACACATTCTATGTTTCGTCGAAATAATCAGCAAATCACTTTTAATAAGCAGCATTTAAATTTGTATGCGAAGATTGCACTTATTATTATTGAGAAAGAGAATTAATTTCAAAGGGAAGATTTCATTTGTTATTAGTAAGCAAGAGCTAGAAATCCTAAGGAAAGGTTTCCTAGGTTATTATAGAAGGAAAGGTTATGTAACAAAAGAGGTATAGAGGAGACGGGAAGGTTTCAAACTTAAAGAACATCTTCGAGGACTTCACTTTGATAGTGACGAAGTGGTACAAGCAGAGGTGAGGTGGTGGATCCGTCAACTAAGTCAAACTCTCTACAGAGATGGTATCAACCAGCTGGTCTCTCTCGTTGGGAGAAATGCGTTCGTTGCCAGAGTGACTACGTTTAGAAATAAATATGTAGACACCGCCGTGTCGTCGATAATCGACCATCTCAGATATGCTGTAAGTTAATGCAGCATCGGCAGGCGCCATTGAGGATGAAGGAGTAAGACACGCCACCTGTCGTTACGAGCCCCCACCGCCATGACAAGTCTTCAAATACCGTCGCCCAGGTGAGGACGGACTAGCTGTGCAGGAGTCCAGTCCGAGTCTCGTAGACTATCAACAATTCGGTCACGGGTACAGATCACGACGTAGTTCCGCATCAGCCTACAGAGGACAGAACGGGCATACGTCGCTCAGTCAAGCCTCGTTTCCTGCTCCCGTGGACACAGTACTAATTGATACCAACGGACACGCAAGTGTCACGACTGCAGTGAAGAGTTTGGGTTCCTCAATTGCAGACTTTTTCTGCACGTAGCTCAGTGAGCTCTGCTGCTCTGTGCCTGAACCTCCATTAGTTCCACGAGTGCTCTCACAGCCACAGCACCGAGGAGCAAAAGCTAAACGTATGGTTTGTGTATTAATTAAGTTTTCTGATCCCGATTCCAAAGAAAGCAGGTGTCGACAGATACGAAAATTACCGAATTATCAGTTTTATATGTCTCGGCGGCAAAATACTTACACGAATCCTTTACAGAAGAATGGAAAAACTGGTAGAAGCCGACCTCGGGGAAGATCAGTTTGGATTTCGTAGAAATGTTGGAACACGCGCTGCAATACTGACCCTACGACCTGTCTCAGGAAATACGTTAAGGAAAGGCAAACCTACGTTTATAGCATTTGTAGACTTGGAGAAAGCTTTTGACAATATTGACTGGAATACTCTCTTTCAAATTCTGAATGTCGGGTAAAATACAGGGAGCGAAAGGGAAGTACAGTTTGTACAGAGACCAAATGGCATTTATAATAGTCGAGGGGCACGAAAGGGAAGCAGTGGTTGAGAACGGAATGAGGCAAGATTGCAGCCCATCCCCAATGTTATTCAATCTGTATATCGAGCAAGGAGTAAAGTAAAGAAAAGAGAAGTCTGAAGTAGGAATTAAAATCCATGGAGAAGAAATACAAACTTTGAGGTTTGCCGACGACACTGTAATTCTGTCAGAGACAGCAAAGGACCTGGAAGAGCAGTTGAACGGAATGGACAGTGTCTTGAAAGGAGAATATAAGATGAATATCAACAAAAGCAAAACGAGGATAATGGAATGTAGTCGAATTAAATCAGATGATGCTGAGGAAATTAGATTAGTAAATGAGACGCTCGAAGCAGTAGATGAGTTTTGCTTCCTGGAAAGCAAAATAACTGATGATGGTCGAAGTACACAGGGTATAAAATGTAGTCTGGCTATGTCAAGGAAAGTGTTTCTGAAGAAGAGAAATTTGTTAACATGGAGTATAGATTTAAGTGTCTGGAAGTCTTTTCTGAAACTATTCGAATGGAGTGTAGCCACGTATGGAAGTGAAACATGGGCGATAAACAGTTTAGGCAAGAAGAGAATGGAAGCTTTTGAAGAATGCTGAGGATTAGATGGGTAGATCACGTACACCATGTGATCAAATTTATCCGGACATCTGGATGAAAATCAGTTACAGGTTCGTGGTGCTCTCCATCGGTAAGTTGTTTGACACACGATCGTTGTCCAACCTCCTACCGCAAAATTGTTTTTTATTCTTTCAGAGTGAAATGTTGAAATAGTTAAACTAATGCAGCGTAGTAATTTTTCGATTATTCTGTTGTAGATTCTTTGCGAACAGTCAAGAAATGTACCAGAAGAGCGTCGTACGGAATTCTGAAGTAATTTAAATTGAAGAAAATAAATGATAAACTTTTGCTCATGGAAGAAAAACTTGCAGAAATATTAAAATGTTCACCTCTTCAAACAGCTGCTTTAAGTCGTGCTTTGAGATACGTCGAAAGTGACTTCAAGAAAAAATAGACAGCCAGAGACAAAGAAATTATTGGTATATTTTTTTCTGATCCAGAATACTCATACTCTTTTCCAATCACTGACCTCAATGCAAATTTCGTTAAGCGACTCAAAGTAATCCTGGAAGTGATTTTGAGTTGTAACAGAAATGACACAGAAATTTGATGCCTTTTCTCCTGTAACTACAAAAATGTTCACGGATTTACAGTATGTGGCTGGTACACTACGTCACCGAGTTGTCACAAAGTTTTACTGCGTGGTTCCGAAGGATACCTAAACTACACTATGCGATCAAAAGTATCCGGACACCTGACTGAAAATGACCTACAAGTTCGTGGCGCCCTCCATCGGCAATGCTGGAATTCAATATGATGTTGGCCCACCCTTAGCCTTCATTACAGCTTCCACTATCGCAGGAATACGTTCAATCAGGTGTTGCAAGGTTTCTTGGGGAGTGGCAGCCCATTCATCACGGAGAGCTGCACTGAGGAGAGGTATCGATGTCGGTCGGTGAGTCCTGGCACGAAGTTGGCGTCTCAAAATATCCCAATAGGATTCAGGTCAGGACTCTGTGCAGGCCAGTCCATTACAGGGATGCTGTTGTCGTGTAACCACTCCGCGGCAGGCCGTGCTTTATGAACAGGTGCTCGATCGTGTTGAAAGATGCAATCGCCATCCCCGAATTTCTCTTCAACAGTGGGAAGCAAGAAGGTCCTTAAAGCATCTATGTAGGCCCGTGCTGTGATAGTGTCACGTAAAACAACAATGGGTGCAAGCCACCTCCATGAAAAACGCGACCACACCATAACGCCACCGCCTCCGAATTTAACTGTTGGCACTACACACGCTGGCATATGACATTCACCAGGCATTCGCTATACCCACACTCTGCATCGTAACGCCACATTGTGTACCGTGATTCGTCACTCCACACAATGTTTTTCGACCATTCAATCGTCCTATATTTACAATCCTTACACCAAGCGAGGCGTCGTTTGGCATTTACCGGCGTGATATGTGGCTTATGAGCAGCCGCTCGACCATGAAATCCAAGTTTTCTCACCTCCCGCCTAACTGTCATAGTACTTGCAGTGGATCCTGATGCAGCTTGGAATTCGTGTGTGATGATCTGGAGAGATGTCTGCTTATTACACATTACGAACCAAATTTCGGCGATCTCTGTCAGTCAACAGCCTGTACTCTTTTGTGCTGTACGTGTTCCATCACGTTTCCACTTCACTATCACATCGGAAACAGTGGACCTAGGGATGTTTAAGAGTGTGGAAATCTCGCGTACAAACGTATGACACTAGTGACACCCAATCTTCTGGCCACAGGTCGAAGTCCGTGAGTTCCGCGGAGCGCCCCATTCTGCTCTCTCACGATTCCTAATGGCAATAGAAGTCGCTGATATGGAGTACCTGGCAGTAGGTGGCAGCACAATGCACCTCATACGAAAAACGTATGTTTTTGAGGGTGTCCAGATACTTTTGATCACATAGTGTATCTCATGACGAGGTACTGAATAGAACTGGGATACAGAGAAATTTGTGCTACAGCCTGACTAAAAGAAGGAATCTGTTGGTAATTTCAGGCATCAAGGGATCACCAATTTAATACTGGAGGGAAGCGTGGAGGGATAACAATGGTTCAAATGGCTCTGAACACTATGGGACTTAACATCTGAGGTCATCAGTCCCCTAGAACTTAGAACTACTTAAACCTAACTAACCTAAGCACATCACACACATCCATGCCCGAGGCAGGATTCGAACCTGTGACCGTAGCGGTCGCGTGGTTCCAGACTGAAGTGCCTAGAACCACTCGGCCACAACGTCCGGAGTGGGGGGGGGGGGGGTAAAACTCGTAGAGCGAGACCAAGGAATGAATACAGTCAGCAGATTCAGAGGGATGTAGGTTACAGAAGTTACTCGGAGCGGAGGCTTGCACAGAACAGAGTAGCATGGAGAGCTGCATGAAACCAGTGTTAGTGCTGAAGACAACAACAACAACAACAACTACTACTACTACTACTACTACTACTATTAAGTGTTCTGTTGATTGACTGGTCACTTGTTTACCTGTATGTGTGTCCAAAGCAGGAATCTACAATATGAAGAATAAAGTAATAATGACTGTTGTATTCAAAAAGCTGTAAGAGTTTCTGTAGAAAAAATTCAGAGTGATTACTTTTCGGCGTGCCCTCGTACCAACACAAGGCCTCTACACACAACACAAAACTACAACTGCTACGTAGACCACAGAGAGGTTCAGATAACTGAAGACACAATAACAGAAAAAGGAGTTAAGCAAAAGACACCGTAAATTATCCCTATTACACTGTTATCAAAGAATTGCAAAGCTGTATTTACAATCTAACGATCAAAATGCAACATTCTGTGGCATCACAACCACGGCTTGCAAAAGCAAAACATGTGACTATTCGGCTCGCTCTGAAGATGGTTGAATGATACACAGCCGAAATATCAGGACAAGAAATGGAATTCATGCAGCTGCATGCCCGAAATTTAATGGACCACTTGACAATAAATTTGGTGCAGTCGAATTTCTCACAGCCTCGCCGTTCTTTCATACAACTACAAAGTGAATCAAGCTGACTTCGTCTTTGGTTCAAATGGCTCTGAGCACTATGGGACTCAACATCTATGGTCATCAGTCCCCTAGAACTTAGAACTACTTAAACCTAACTAACCTAAGGACATCACACAACACCCAGTCATCACGAGGCAGAGAAAATCCCTGACCCCGCCGGGAATCGAACCCGGGAACCCGGGCGCGGGAAGCGAGAACGCTACCGCACGACCACGAGCTGCGGACTGACTTCGTATTTCCCGGCACACTCTGCCGCAATGTAATCTAGACATTGTCAGTTGTTCTCATAGCGTAAATGGAAAATGAAATGAGCGTTTGGCGTCATTGGCCGGGAGGTCCCTTGCGGGGCAGGTCCGGCCGCCTTGGTGCAGGTCTTATTACGTTCGACGCCACATTGGGCGACCTGCGCGCCGGATGGAGATGAAATGATGATGAAGACAACACAACACCCAGTCCCTGAGCGGGGAAAATCCCCGACCCAGCCGGGAATCAAATGCGGGTACGCAGGACGGCAATCCGTCACGCTGACCACTCGGCTATCGGGGCGGACATAGCGTAGATGATAGCTCACGAGACTGATCAGCCTTTGGCTCGCATTCGATCCTTACTACTATTCCATGGCCGACTGTTGTAGCGCTCTCTTGTTCGGTTTTACGTAACCAAACGAAGAAGACGTTTGGCAACACCGTTTCTGGCGGGCCGTTTGAATCTGTGTGCGCAACGGCCTGATTGGCTAATGCGATGCCCCACCCAGATTTATCCTAATATGGATACCTATTCGCTTATAATAGACTGTGAGCCGCGCTGGGACTCGTAAATGTCTGTGAGCGGACCATACCGTGTTAGGTGAGCTAATTTTATCACCGTATCGCTAGATGGCAGAAGCGTACCGTGATTGCTCTAATACCTCACTGCCTTCTGTTATTGTTATCCATCTATGCATGGCTCATAATAATAAGTTACGAACAAAAATTTTGTATTATTGAAATGAAACAGTTTATACAAGAGGGTAAGGATATTTGTATTGTTACACTAACTTCAACGCTAATTAACTAGGAAACGGCGCACCGTATCGAATTTTTTTCTTAATAATTATTACTCAGCATAACCTACTCAGGAACACCGGTGCTAGGTTTTCAGACTGTTTCTGACCCCCCTGCACACACGTGATTCGGTTCTATTAAGACATTCATCAATGGAAACGAAGGCGTTAGTCAGCAGTAAATCATTTAGGCTCCTCTTAAACTGAACTTCATTAGTAGCTATGACTTCAAGCAAATTATTGAAAATAGACACTTTTCTGGGCCAAAGTAAGTGACTTTTAACTCTTAGAGACGATGTTTCTTATTTCTGATGTTCGCTGCGTGAACTGGACAGTATATACACACATCAAAGAAAGTTTTGCATCACCTCGGTTCCGAGAGTTCCGGAACCTCTACAGAAAATTGGAATAGATATAAACATAAACATCATTTCCGCCCTTTTTATTCCTCATGAAAACCACGCACTGCATGTTGTACCACCATACAGCGAGACCTTCAGAGGTGGTGGTCCAGATTGCTGTACACACCGGTACCTCTAATATTCAGTAACACGTCCTCTTGCATTGATGCATGCCTGTATTCGTCGTGGCGTACTATCCACAAGTTCATCAAGGCACTGTTGGTCCAGATCGACCCACTCCTCAACGGCGTTTCGACGTAGATAGAAGGTTAGTGGGTCACGTCGTCCATAAACAGCCCCTTTCAATCTATCCCAGGCATGTCGATAGGGTTCATGTCTGGAGAACATGCTGGTCACTTTAGTCGAGCGATGTCGTTAACCTGAAGGAAGTATGGGGCGCGAATTGTCGTCCATGAGACGAGTGCCTCGCCAATATGCTGCCGATATGGTTGCACTATTGGTCGGAGGATGGCATTCACGTATCGTACAGCCGTTACGATGCCTTCCATGACCACTAGCTGCGTACGTCGGCCCCAGATAATGCCACCCCTACACAGCAGGGAACCTCCACCTTGCTGCACTCTCTGCACAGTGTGTCTAAGGCGTTCAGCCTGACCGGGTTGGTCCAAACACGTCTCCGATGATTGTCTGATTGATGGTATATGTGACACTCATCGGTGAAGTGAACGTGAACCCAATCCTGAGCAATCCATTCTGCATGTTGTTGGACGCATCTGTACCACGCTGCATGCTGTCGTGGTTGCAAAGATGGACCTCGCCATGGATGTCGGGAGCGAAGTTGCGCATCATGCGGCCCATTGTGCACAGTTTGAGTCGTAACACGATGTCCTGTGGCTGCACGAAAAGCATTATTCAACATGGTGGCCTTGCTGTCAGGGTTCCTCCGAGCCACAATCCCTAGGTAGCGGTAATCCATGGCAGTAGTAGCTCTTGGGCGGCCTGAGCGAGGCGTGTCATCGACAGTTCCTGTCTCTCTGTATCTCCTCCATGTCCGAACAACATCGCTTTGGTACGCTCCGAGGCGCCTGGACACTTCCCTTGTTGAGAGCTCTTCCTGGCACAAAGCAGCAATGCGGAAGCCATCGAACCACCGTATTGACGATCTAGGCACACAGACAACACGAGCCGTGTACCTCCTTCCTGGTGGAATGACTGGAACTGATCGGCTGTCGGACCCCCTCCGTTTAATAGGCGCTGCTCATGCATGGTTGTTTACATCTTTGGGCGGGTTTAGTGACATCTCTAAACAGTCAAAGGGACTGTGTCTGTGATACAATATCCACAGTCAATGTCTATCTTCAGGAGTTCTGGGAACAGGGTCATGCGAAACTTTTTTTGTGTGTGTGTGTTTTTCCACTCGGAAAACTTCAGCTTTGCTTGGTGAGTTATGTTAAAAAATATCATTCATGACTTTATGGAATGAAAATAAGCGAAGTATACTGCTTTTATATTTTAATATTCCTTATGTATGATAACATCTCGATTTCAAACAAAAAGCTGCTTAGGTGCTTCAGTAGTTCTGTGTTATGATTCTGCCAGTTTAAGGTATTATAAAGCTGTAGTCCTAAAAATTTAACACTGTCGACATCATTCATTTGCTTGTCATATTTTAGGCATATACTGAGGGAGACCTCTTGTAAGTTCTGATCTGTCTGTACTGCGTTTTCTTTTTTTACATTTAGTGACAAAGAATTGGTTAGCAAGAGTATACACTGACCACGTTTGTGAAGCATATGGCAGATATCGGTTGACTTACAGTATACTGGGGATATAGAGTCTTTCTGCAATGCAGATTGCTAATATAATACTCACGAGACCCATTGTAAAACACTGGTCAGGTATGCTGTACCTATACCAAACTGGACCATCAGAGAATCTTGGTCACGTGCAAAGAATAGCAGGACCAGTGTGTGCAGGTTTATTTGACGTTAAGGCAGAACGTCGCGGAAATGTTTCTTAAGAACCTTCGTTGGCAGAGGCTTGAAGACAGATGAAAACTATCCCACAAAAGCGTACTTACATCGTTTTAAGAGCCTGTATTAAGTGAGGAATCTGCGAAGGAACCAATATCCCCGGCATATCGGTCACGTAGGGATCGCGAAGACAATATTAGACTATTACAGCGCCGTGATTCCTCCGTGGTCTAGACGCTAATGGAACAGGAAGAAATTCTGATAAGTGATACAGGATTTACGCGGGAAGTAGGTACTTTCTCCCACACAATTCACAGTGTTTCTCAGAGCATGCATTAAGTTTATATTTCCATCCATGCCTTACACTTAAAAGTTGTGACGCCTCCTGGAGAGACTTGTAAAAATTAAACTAAACCTATACCAGACGTGTAAATGTGAAGCCTAAAAAAAGTAAAAAACCGAGAGTATTTTTGTCGATAAAAATCGTAGCTAATACGACAGGCAATTATAGGAGCTAGAACTTGTTAATGTGGTATTTTTGTGTTAAAAATGTTAATAAAATACGTATTTTTGTACCAAAGAGTAACTATACAATGTAAAGACTTTCTTCTAAATATGAACATCTTATCTCACTAAGGTTAAAAAACACTTGGTTCACAGATCGAATACTAATTTTGTCTCTGCTGTTGAAGAATGAAGTCGCTTAGTTGTTCTGATGGACCAAGTATTTGATGTACGTATTTTCTGTTAATATATGTAGTAAAAAGTGAATTTCACCTTGTCTTATTCAAAACCTTTCCCTCCCTGTGGAAATATTTAAGTGAAAAATAATTCTTTAAAGTGAGTTGTGTAGAAGATTGCCCATCCGGCTTTCTTTTGTCGTAATGGCGCACAGGCGGCCATTACGTGAAACCTAATTGAAATATTAAATATGGGGCTTCACCCTCAAGTTAACGTAATAAATATTTGGATATTGGTAATAATTTTCAAGCATTTATATTGGTAAAGTTTATTTTATCAGAATTTTTACGGAATTGCATGGATAGATTTAACCGCAAATGGCAACAAGGCTTGGAATTGCTTCACGATTTCTTTGAGTTTGCAATTAATTTAGTTCTGTCAAGGAAGTGCTTAACCTAAATTTAACCCAGGGAGAAATGAATGAAATTATTTATCATGAGTACAAATCCTTATGCTACGTATGTGGTAGTATCGTCTCTATCTTCGCAACAATTAATTTAAGGGGCAATAACACTAATAATTGCATACTACTTCAGATTATCTTTGAGCTAACCGCGAGTTTATATAACGTAAGCAAACCATCGCAAGCAAAACTGTACCCCTTTTTACTAATATTTGTGCCTGCGTTTTAAACTTGATTATACTCGGTGTATAGGCAAGCCGTATTTACGAGCGTGCAGAATATACGCGTCGCCAAGAGTGTATATCCTTTACCTTTCTTTCCCAACAACTCCAACCACATCTTACATTAAAATCAAAACAATTTAATACCAAAGAAGAGAGGGGTAGTACTTTTAACAACCGACGTAACACTTACCTATATTTTACTGTAATTAATTAATCAAATACACTGCCTTTTTGCCAGATCGTTACAGTGCAGAATCCTTTAAAAAGCATATTTTGATAGCCCCAGGTTGTAATACAGAAGCCACCAAATACGATATTTCAGGTACAGAAAGGACTTATCCTATATAGCGTCTGCTCGTTTTTGTCGCTGACGTACAAATCAATCCCGCATAGTATTGGCCCACGTTCCACAACTAGTTCAGGAAAACCTGACATACTTTATTCTGCTCTTTACTCTCTGAAATTCTTCTGGCGGTGAAATTCCTCTTTTTAAATTTTTTAAATTTATTGGCTATTGGATACACCGATACTGTTACTTCAACTTTGCCAGATTGTCTTCCCATTAAAGTGTAAACCTTTCTTTTACTGGAATGTCTGAGTAATTGAAAATTAAAATTTCATTTATTTTAAGAATAATATTATGACAGAAACACACAAAACACTGGTGTAATAATATACACTCTACAATATTTATTATTTGTTACACGAACCTGTTTTCGGCTGTTACGCCATCATCAGGTTCAAAGATAAGTATGTGATGCAGTGAAGTTTTGTTGGATCAAAGATTTTAAACTAGAACATCTACAGAGTATCTCCATTTCTAGAGATGAAAATGTTAATGATAGATTGGGAATAAAACAGGCAAGGTTATTTCAGTGTAAATGCGATGTAATATTATTTAACTAAGATAAAATATGTGTCACATTAACTAATTAACTATGAACACATTACAACAGTTGTACATAGAACATGACTGAATAGTTCTTTGGAATATGTTACCAAAGTTTTATTCCTACTCTAATATCAACATTTTCATCTCTGGAAATGGAGATACTTTATACATGCTCTAATTTAAAATCCTTGTTCGAACAAAATTTCACTGCACCGGATAGTGTCTTTCTACCTAGTGCTGGCGTAACAGCTGAAAACCGGTTCGTGTAATAACTAACAAATATCGTAGAATTTTACAGCAGTATTGTGTGTGTTTCACTTATACTGTAGAAAACATTCTACCAAGAACCGACGGAACAGACAGTCAACGCAATTAAGAGTAATACTTCAATAAGTACCGTAGCGAAAAAGTCTCTCTCTCCCTGGGTTAACAAACAAGTTTTTAAATGGGCGCAATGAACAAACACATTCACATTCACATCCATACGCATACGCACACACTTGTTTTCAATAGTGTCAAAACATTTGAGGGATGTTCTTGTTCCTGTAAGTAGTCAGTCTGATTTCTTTCAGTGTAGTGGCAGAAAATGAACATAAACACTGCTGTGCAAAACTTAAGAACGAGCAAGGAAAATAATACAATCTTAACTATTGTGTGGAAATGAATGAAAACGCGGGAACATGTTGCCAGAGGTCTCCCAGTCGCGCACAGAAATCTGAACGTCACATGGCGAGAGGTGAACGTGACTATAGCGTCAAATAGGACTTGACCAGCAACACGAGACTGTTGAAGGAGCGGGAAAAGGCAATATGTGTCAATTAGCGAGCTGTTACGATGCACTGTGGTCGTGTTCTTCATTACAATATGGCCCAGAGATACCATCTGGATGACTTAGGAAGAGTTATCAAGAAACTAGAAAGAAAAAGTGTGACGAATGCAGCGCAGGAGTATGGTACTGTTGACAGCATTGTTTCACGTGCACGGTGAGCGTTCCGAATAACATTGAAGAAGAGGAGATGGTCGGCCACAGTCAACTAAAGCAGCAGATGACCGCTGCATTCTACAACAGGCAAGAAGGGACCCACGTCAAACAGAGGAACCAATTGCAACCACATTTTATAGGACTCTCTGCAGTAGCATGGCGAATGCTTTGGGGTGGTCTCTCTGCCCAAGGACCAGTTCGTTGTGTTCTGTTGATCCCACCCGTCAGCGGCGCCGTTTGCGGTTGTGACAAGAGCATAGGGAGTGGACCGACGAGGAATGGGATTCCTTATTCTTCTCGGTCGAGAATAGATTCAGTCTGAGTGTGCGGCGGGGCGTGTTTAGTCGGGTGGCGTACTTGTTTGATCACTGTCTCGTCATATTGTGCACTACAAAAGTTCCACCTACCTCACTACGGCGTCTGATCACCAGCCCGTTTCTCTGCATACGTAGATACTGTCCAAACGACTTTAAAAGCAGCCTTGAAGAAAAACACCGTCAATACTTACGTTTGCAAAGTCTGCATGAACTCTGGTAGCAAGCTATCCTGTAATATCTTATAACAAATTTCGGGTGGAGGGCGATTGCTTCATCTCTAGAAAAATGGCAAAATTCTGCAACGAGATCTTTTATTTCTTTAGGGTCAATATTAAACACTTGCCATCAGCGCATATTTAATTAACAAATAATATCACTGTCCTCAGCTCACAGTTCATACAACCCAGTACACACACAAGGCAGCCAGGAATGTACTTAAGTCCGACCCGAATTATTACACTATTTATAGTTATCATTCTGCTAAAATATACGATTTTCACATTCGGTCCTTTTTCAGTGCATTTCTAATAAAGAAATTGCTCGCCAGATATTCCATAGACGAATATGAAACATGCCACGTGGAATTTTACAAAGGCCGAAAGTTCACACGCATTTATTTTTTCAACTAAACACTTCAAAAAGCTCAAATTTCCACAATCTGTCCGTAAATGCAACTGCTTTCACGGCAATCTCGACGTGAAAAACCAGTAACTTCATCATTTTACTCATAACGTAGACGGACACGGCCATCATGACCTGCACGTCCGATAGCTAGCCAGCGACTCCTCAATGCTACTCCTTCCACAGCCTATAACTACCTAGCAGTGCGCGGCAACTGTTTAACTCTGATCGGTTGATCAAAATGACCAGCCAATTTCAACAATCGTTCGAGATCATTCTCGCGTCAAAACTGTCCCACGCCAATCATTATTCACAGATGCATTTACGTCTTTCCAACCATGCAAATACTAATATAAGACTTAATAAAACCAAACGAAAAGAAAATTAATCTTGGAATAAATTTAGAATATGATTTTACTTTCAACTGTTATTCTGGCTGCCTCCTTACAAAAGCAAGTACACGTTGACATACGTCATCAGCAAAGTGGGCACAAACATCTTTCCCACGCTATGATTACGTAATGTATTACATAAATTTAATCTTGAAATTTAACGTATGTCCCACATACACACCCACACTCACTCTCATTTACTCCCGGAACAATATTAAAAACAAATAATAATTTTGTCTGATTTTTATATTACGAAAATGTAAAGTAGTTAAAGTTTTTTTAATTAAATCTTAATTAAATAATTATGCCCATTGAGAGTTCTGGTTATGTTTTCAAATGGTATCAAAAGGTAAACTGTTATAGATCCTAACTGAATTTAATTTTCTAAGTGTCGGTTTGGGGTGTTTTAGATAGTTTTCTCTAACTCTGAAAGTATGCCAGCTAGAAAGCTGAGATTTTTACACAATCTTCTTTTTAATAACAAAGTGCAGTATATTGACTTTTAACTAAATTGAATAATATTTCACATAGTTTATTTAGATTCTTAGGGGCTTGAATATTCTGTCGTTCGAATTGACACAGGCACCGCTTCCCACGGCTAGGCTAGCGATAGGTGCAAATGAGTCACGCTAAGATACCAGCAGCTGTATATTGTCACCGCCAACGGCTCCAAAGGTACGAGCTCGTACTTCAAAGTAGCTTACTGCAATAAAATGCTATCGCGTATTGACGCGCGACGTTACAAGTGGTGATCCTGTAGGTACCGCCATACGTGGGAACATGTAATGCATTCAGGAACGCTGCCGAACACGATCGTTATGTTCCGGCGACGCACAACGTTAGATGGGCGTATTGACCTTCGAATGGTTAAACACTGTACTCTAACCAGTCAGTGTTATTGTGCCACTGTACTTCTTCCCCGTTTGCGCCTTTTCAGCTTCACAGCGTGCGAACGCATCGAACAGCGCAAGTGGAGGAGTTCTTGGAACGAGAGGATATTCGGCGAATGTACTAGCCTGCCAGTACCACCGACTGAAATCCCATCGAATACTTGTGGGTTGCTGTAGGGAGCACGTCCACATACACCAACGACCATCCAGTAGGTCAACAGCACTGGTGGAGATATGGAACGACCTACCACAACAAGTCCTCACCAATCTTGTCACCAGTATGGGATTACGCTGCGGAGCATTCTCTGCTGTTCGTAGTGATTACGCTTCTTGTTAAGAAGCATATTCCGCTTTTGTAATGTCAAGGGAACCGTCATAAATTGTGGTGTGTTCGGCGACCGATGCCTGCTGCGTAACATCCGTCACCTGCCTTGGCGCACCCCAGCTGATGACACCTTACACTGCAGCTGAGGTTACGCCACTACAGATGAGACTCGCAACACTTCGTGACAGGTTTGGAAGACGCATCTTAAAGAACAGACGAGGCATGAGTGACATCCTGACGTAGCGACCTAGACGCACAGCCAAATCGAGACACATCTACCCAACAACGATCACAGCACGTAACACCAGCAACGAGTACAGCGACGTCTCAGAAGAAATAGAAGAAATTCTTATTCTGACACAACACACACCACTGCCACAACACCTAGATCCTCGCGTTGAACGTAGAGGTAATGTTGACAATGATTAAAGGTCTACACGCTCCATTCCACCAGTGACACCTGTCGAATGACAAATTACATTAAATTAAATGGTTCAAATGGCTCTGAGCACTATGGGACTTAACAGCTGAGGTCATCAGTCCCCTAGAACTTAGAACTACTTAAACCTAACTAACCTAAGGACATCACACACACCCATGCCCGAGGCAGGATTCGAACCTGCGACCGTAGCAGTCACGTGGTTCCAAACTGAAGTGCCTAGAACCGCTCAGCCACACCGGCCGGGCATTCAAATTAAGAAAAATTAAAAATAAAAGAAGCACTCTAAAACAAATTTAAGTTAAATCAATTACATACCATGTCAAACAAAGGCGTAGTATTGTGTCCACATTTAACAATGTCCAGTTCTCATATAAATATGTAAAGTACTGTAAGTCTCAACCATTATAGGCTGCATCCATTGTATTTCCTTTTCATTCTGACCTAGCATAGTACTACTGCTCCTAATAGTGATACTTGCTTGATTTTATATTTTCTAATTATCCTAGGTACCACCGACTTAAAATTAATATCAGAATTAAAAATGAAAGTATACTTCAGTGTACGAACTTAAACTTGGATTCCTATGTTTTACTTTTGCGTAATGACTAGCTTTGTTTTCCTTGATCTTAATACATTTTACCACCCACTACTGTATTGACTTCTACATGTAACAGTGTTTAGTCTCTACTCGTGCAAAAATTTGTGTTTTTAACACACAATTTAAAAAAAGATATTATTGTTAATACTGAATAATGCAAAAATTTGCATTAACCAAATATATTAAAGAAAAATAAATAAAGAGAAAAAAACATCAGGACGATGGCCGCAAAGAGCCGCAAACTCTCAATCGGCCCACCCTTCACTTTCGGGAAAGGGTCTAAAAGGTGTTTCTTTTTTTTTTTTAAATGCAACTATTTTGCAATAAAAGTGTCACTGGGTATTTCTTTCAGTTACGTTCTGTGCAGCAGTTGAAGGGCTTATTTCAATATTGGTACAAGTCCATTTTTGTTCATTCTGAGATACAGAATCCTGAAGTTAAATGAGCACTGAAAAGCCTGCAGTTGAGATACCAGAAATATTCAAGCATATATACTTAAATATTAGACTACATTCCATTATCCTCGTTTTGCTTTTGTTCTTTGAAGTGATGCTGACGAAATTAGATTAGGAAATAAGACGCATAAAGCAGTAGATGAGTTCTGCTGCTTGGGAAGCAACATAACTGATGATGGTCGAAGTAGAGAGGAAATAAAATGTAGACTGGCTACGGCAAGGAAAGCGTTTCTGAAGAAGAGAAATTTGTTAACATGGAGTATAGATTTAAGTGTCAGGAAGCCTTTTCTGAAAGTATTTGTATAGAGTTTAGCTACGTATGGAAGTGAAACATGGATGATAAATAGTTTAGACAAGAAGAGAACAGAAACGTTTGAAAAGTGCTGCTAAAGACGAATGCTGAAGATTAGATGGGTAGATTACGTAACTAATGAGGAGGTACTGAATACAATTGGGGAGAAGAGGAATTTGTGGCACAACTTGACTAGAAGAAGGTATCGGTTGGTAGGACGCGTTCTGAGCCATCAAGGAATCACCAATTTAGTACCGGAGGTCAGCGTGGAGGGTAAAAATCGTAGAGGGAGACCAAGAGATGAATACACTAAGCAGATTCAGAAGGATGTAGGTTGTAGTAGTTACTCGGAGATGAAGAGGCTTGCACAGGATAGAGTGGCATGGTGAACTGCATCAAACCAGTCTCAGGACTGAAGACCACAACAACAACAATATTTTTGTGACTACGTTTTTATGTGCATTTCTGAATAAATTCTGAAAATGATCAAATGTTAGTTTTTTTCCTTTGCTGCTAATGCCACCAGAGGACTCCAAGAATCACTCTTAAGACGATTGCCAGGCACTGATCGTATTGCCTCACATTAGGATACATGTATTATCAGTTATGGCGATTAGTTTTGAAATAATAAATAGTCCACTTACTTTTTTTCCATGTTTCTCGTTTTCGTTTGACTGTCCCTAATATGTAGATGGCGAGTGATGCGACGATCTCTGGTTCCGGTTTTTCTGCTTCGGGCGAATCTAATATCGCTCGAATCTTGCACAGAAGCGACGTCAGAATGACGTGCCACTCCATGAGCCCACGAAAGTCCATAGCAGCTGAGTCCGAGTGACACCAGACTCTCCCGTCTGTAACTGGACTCTCGGAAATTTCGACGAAAAATCTCGGCTAAACCTTTGTGACATTGGAGAATATTATTGTCTTTTCTGCTCCCTTCATTCGCAGCAGTTGTTAAGCTGTGCTCTTAGGTTCCTGCCGAACGAAGCCATCGGAATACGCGTCATATTCGCAAATAACCAACTAGATATTTGAATGAGGAAGAATATAATTTTAACTGAGTTTTCTGTCAGTGAAGGCAGAATTTCGTAATAATATAAAATAGGAAAACGCTTCCTAGTGTTCTGCAAAATTATGTTTATTTAGACAGGAATAAGATTTCTACTTTTTAGGCCATCTACACATATAAAAATGATGTACGACTTACACAGAGGTTATCTGTGTACAAGATACAAAAGTAACGTTCATTGCTTACATAGGAAAACATTACATTGTTGTCACATAGAAATAATTCCATTAAGGAAAAGAGAGGAGGAAACAGATTTTATGTAGAGACACGCTTAAGGGGAGACGGAAGGCAAATGGGCTTCAAAAATTCGATTTTTAGATTTTAGCTAATTGAAATACCTGGTCCTTCCTGCGTGAAAGAGTTTTTCTTTTTATATAAATACGACAATTTTTTTGTGAGATACGATAGTTTTCCTGACGCTCTGTGCAATCTGGCATTTAAATGCCACGCCTTTCTTTTTGCGTCATGCAGAGCTAATGGCTGGCTCTGAGCACGATGGGAGTTAACTGCTGAGGTCATCAGTCCCCTAGAACTTAGAACTACTTAAACCTAACTAACCTATGGACATCACACACATCCATGCCCGAGGCAGGATTCGAACCTGCGACCGTAGCGGTCTCGCGGTTCGCAGAGCTAATGCACAGCATTCTTTTACGCCTTGTATATTATTTCATGCTTCTGTTGTTTTATCGCTTCAATGTTTCGTACCCTGTATCTACTATCGATACTCGTATTGAAAGATGGTAAGGAGGTAGGTGGTATGAGTCGCCGGAGAAATGTTAAAATAGATTAAAGAATTGTTATGGATTGGCCATAAGAAGAAATGTACGTAATTTAGAAAACATGAAAAAAGCTGTATGGGCTATCGTATTCCATAAGCTTTCCACAAATGAAAATCCAGTGCACAGTCTTTGCCCGAATGATCTTGGCACTTGGTGCAAGTACAGGAGAAGTGCCAGATATGACCACAAACATTCTTTAGCTGCATCAGTAATGAATGAAATTAAACCCATATCTAGAGACCTTTGTAAAGATACCTTGTTGAAGAAATGTCTTCATGGGAATACCCAGAATTTAAACGAATGTGTGAATTCTGTCATTTGGAACCAGTTACCGATAACTGTATTTGTTCAGCTTAAAATCCTCAAATTTGGTGTTTGTGATGGTATTTTATGCTTCAAAGATGGAGTAATTAGAAAACTGGATGTTTTGGAATTATTGAGCATATAATCTAGTGGAAATACTGCAAAATCCTTGGTGCAAATAGATAAAGAGAGAATCTGCAAAGCAGATATTGCTAATTTAAAAGTGCTCAAAAGAAGCCAGACAGAAAAGGAGAGGGACCAAGAGAAAAAAGAAGATCAGTATGATTCAGATTCTGCTCAGTATGGTGCGGGAAAATATTAGTGGTAAGTAATTCTCATGAATAACTATACTAGAATTGCAATATTAAACTTTAAATGGATTTTTCTGAAAACTACATTTTTTTTACTTTCACGTACCATACTTTGATAAACTAATGGGGTTAGAAACATGAAATTTAGTCAACTTGTACTGCAGATGGTAATAAGTTATTATAATTAAATTGATAACCTCCAAACAATCAAAAACTGTTTTATAATAATTAATGTACAAAAAAGTTAAATTTTACTAGTGAAAGAATAAAAGTTTTATCTTCAAAACCATAAGAGGTATTACGTTCATTTTACTTGTAAATTGAGGCACCTATGTTATACAGGGTGTTACAAAAAGGTACGGCCAAACTTTCAGGAAACGTTCCTCACACACAAAGAAAGAAAATATGTTAAGTGGACATGTGTCCGGAAACGCTTACTTTCCATGTTAGAGCTCATTTTATTACTTCTCTTCAAATCACATTAATCATGGAATGGAAACGCACTGCAACAGAACGTACCAGCGTGACTTCAAACACTTTGTTACAGGAAATGTTCAAAAGTTCCTCCATTAGCGAGGATACATGCATCCACCCTCCGTCGCATGGAATCCCCGATGCGCTGATGCAGCCCTGGAGACTGGCGTGTTGTATCACAGCCGTCCACAATGCGGTACCGGAGTTGCGTAGACAAGAGTTTTCAAATGCCCCCATAAATGAAAGTCAAGAGGGTTGAGGTCAGGAGAGCGTGGAGGCCATGGAATTGGTCCGCCTCTACCAATCCATCGGTCACCGAATCTGTTGTTGAGAAGCGTACGAACACTTCGACTGAAATGTGCAGGAGCTCCATCGCGCATGAACCACATGTTGTGTCGTACTTGTAAAGGTACATGTTCTATCAGCACAGGTAGAGTATCCCGTATGAAATCATGATCAGATGCTCCATTGAGCGTAGGTGGAAGAACATGGGGCCCAGTCGAGACATCACCAACAATGCCTGCCCAAACGTTCACAGAAAATCTGTGTTGATGAAGTGATTGCACAATTGCGTTCGGATTCTCGTCAGCCCACACATGTCGATAGTGAAAATTTACAATTTGATCACGTTGGAATGAAGCCTCATCCGTAAAGAGAACATTTGCACTGAAATGAGGATTGACACATTGTTGGATGAACCATTCGCAGAAGTGTACCCGTGGAGGCCAATCAGCTGCTGATGGTGCCTGCACACGCTGTACATGGTACCGAAACAACTGGTTTTCCTGTATCACTCTCCATACAGTGACGTGGTCAACGTTACCTTGTACAGCAGCAACTTCTCTGACGCTGACATTAGGGTTATCGTCAACTGCACGAAGAATTGCGTCGTCCATTGCAGGTGTCCTCGTCGTTCTAGGTCTTCCCCAGTCGCGAGTCATATGCTGGAATGTTCCGTGCTCCCTAAGACGCCGATCAATTGCTTCGAACGTCTTCCTGTCGGGACACCTTCTTTCTGGAAATCTGTCTCGATACAAACGTACCACGCCACTGCTATTGCCCCATACTAATCCATACATCAAATGGGCATCTGCCAACTCCGCATTTGTAAACATTGCACTGACTGCAAAACCACGTTCGTGATGAACACTAACCTGTTGATGCTACGTACTGATGTGCTTGATGCTAGTACTGTAGAGCAGTGAGTCGCATGTCAACACAAGCACCGAAGTCAACATTACCTTCCTCCAGTTGGGCCAACTGGCGGTGAATCGAGGAAGTACAGTACATACTGACGAAACTAAAATGAGCTCTAACATGGAAATTAAGCGTTTCGGGACACATGTCCACATAACATCTTTTCTTTATTTGTGTGTGAGGAATGTTTCCTGAAAGTTTGGCCGTACCTTTTTGTAACACCCTGTATATATGCAGGAAAAATTTCATTGTTTTATCACTTATAGTTCTTTTGAAAAGTGTACCTAATAAAAGGGTAAAATAGCATTGGCAGAATAGGGATAAAAATTGCCTTCCGTCTCCCCTTAACAGGTGATGAGAAATAAGATTAATTTACAGTCTGGGTCAAGTATTTGTAAATGAAACTTAGCATATCAAAGGGATAAAATTATATTGAGTCTGATCAACAACACGAACTGTTTTGCCCGGAGTGGCACCTTGCCTGGGGAGTCTGATTGCTCGTGAACGGTGTCGCATTGTGTTCAGCGTGAATCTCGTTGTGCACCAACCCGCATGACCATTGTCATCGTGTTTGGCGGCGACCTCGGGAGAGGTCCCATTCTTTCCATGTGTTGGAGCGGCACAGTGGCGGGGACTCGTCGGTTACGACTTCAAGTAACGGCTAGTAGTAATTGAGCAATGTGTGAGGGCGGAACGGTACGTCACGGACATTCTATGTGCTCATGTGTAAAGTCTCATGCGACAGTGCCTTGGTGCCATCTTTCAACAGGACAATGCTCGTCCACATGTGAGATGCTTCGTGAATTCAAAAGACAATTCGCAGACGGACAACGGCTCTTTCCGCGAGGAAGTTTTGCGGAAATTTAAAGAACCGACGTTTGAAGTCGACTGCAGATCGACGCTACTGACGCCGAATTACATTTCGCGTAAACACCACAAAGTTACAACGAGAGAAACTAGGACTAGTACGGAGGTTTACAGACAGTCCTTTCTCATTCGCTCTATTTGTCAGTGGAACACGAAAGGAAATGACCAGTAGTGGTATGGCGTACCCTCCACCATGCAGCGTATGGTGACTTGCAGAGTATGTACTGTACGTAGATGCAGATGGCGCGTGATGTTAAAGTACTCCTGCGAGTAGCATTACTATGAGGATTCTGCATACAAACTAACTTTTGACCACGGCTGCCTACATTAAGGAGCACAGGTCGAGGATGAAAACATTTTACGTATTTAGATACTCCTGCAATGCGAACGTTACATTTTTTTGCTTCACTGAAGCATTTTAGAATATTGTGGCATTTGATACGCTTCTAAGCTGAGCTAAAGTAATTACTTTGTACGTTACAAGGTATTGTACTTAACCTCAACTGGGTCCCGAACATTTGCAATAATTGGTATCTATTATGCTATCTCTAGCGATACGTTAACTTCACTCCCTCATCTCCATGACACATACACTACTGGCCATTAAAATTCCTACACCACGAAGATGACGTGCTACAGACGCGAAATTTAACCGACAGGAAGAAGATGATGTGATCTGCAAATGATTAGCTTTTCAGAGCTTTCACACAAGGCTGGCGTCAGTGGCGACACCTACAACGTGCTGACATTAGGAAAGTTTCCAACCGATTTCACATACACAAACAGCACTTCAACGGCGTTGTATGGTCAAACGTTGTTGTGATGCCTCGTGTAAGGAGGAGCAATGCGTACCATCACGTTTCCGACTTTGATAGAGGTCGGATTGTAGCCTATCGCGATTGCGGTTTATCGTATCGCAACATTGCTGCTCGCGTTGGTCGAGATCCAATGACTGTTAGCAGAATATGGAATCGGTGGTTTCAGGAGGGTAATACGGAACGCCGTGCTGGATCCCAACGGCCTCGTATCACTAGGAGTCGAGATGACAGGCATCTTATCCGCATAGCTGTAACGGATCGTGCAGCCACGTCTCGATCCCTGAGCCAACAGATGGGGACGTTTGCAAGACAACAACCATCTGCACGAACAGTTCGACGACGTTAGCAGCAGCATGGACTATCAGCTCGGAGACCATGGCTACGGTTACCCTTGACGCTGCATCACAGACAGGAGCACATGCGATGGTGTACTCAACGACGAACCTGGGCGCACCAATGGCAAAACGTCATTTTTCGGATGAATCCAGGTTATGTTTACAGCATCATGGTGGTCGCATCCGTGTTTGGCGACATCGCGGTGAACGCACATTGGAAGCGTGTATTCGTCATCGCCATACTGGCGTATCCCCCCGCGTGATGGTATGGGGTGCCGTTGGTTACACGTCTCGGTCACCTCTTGTTCGTATTGACGACACTTTGAACGATGGACGTTACATTTCAGATGTGTTACGACCCGTGGCTCGAGCCTTTATTCGATCCCTGCGAAACCCTACATTTCAGCAGGATAATGCACGACCGCATGTTGCATGTCCTGTACGGGCCTTTCTGGATACGGAAAATGTTCGACTGATGCCCTGGCCAGCACATTCTCCAGATCTCTCACCTATTGAAAACGTCTGGTCAATGGTGGCCGAACAACTGGTTCGTCACAATACGCCAGTCACTACTCTTGATGAACTATGGTATCGTGTTGAAGCTGCATGGGCAGCTGTACCTGTACACGCCATCCAAGCTCTGTTTGACTCAATGTCCAGGCGTATCAAGGCCGTTATTATGGCCAGAGATGGTTGTTCTGGGTACTGATTTCTCAGGATCTATGAACCCTAATTGCGTGAAAATGTAGTCACATGTCATTACTAGTATAATATATTTGTCCGAATACCCGTTTATCATTTGCATTTCATCTAGGTGTAGCAATTTTAATGGCCGGTAGTGTAGTTTAGAATTCACAGTCATGTTTTATAGATGGAAAATAGCTTCACGAAAAAGACAGTGATAACTGACACAAGCATTGCACTTCTTGCGTTGCCGAAGAATTTTTCAGGTATTTCGGAACATTGTGACACGCAACAAGTATCAAGACGTGGAAAATAATTAATTTAAAGCTCTGTTGTGTTTTAAGGCAATTTTTTCCATAGTTCATATACGTTGATGTATTTTTTGATAAATGTTTCGAATACTTTTCAGAACAGCGCAGATGGAGGTATACTGCGACAGTAATACTAGGTTATGACAGCAGGAGAGGAGCGGTAGGTGTGAGATGTATTTTTGTGTTGATAAATAATTCAGGTCGTTCGGATACTTTTGAGCACAGCACAGATGAGAGACTACATTGTAGTTGACTCTAAAATTAAATACAAGGCTATGATTGGAGTGCAGTGTGTATTCACGAAATTTTATGTAAATATCATGGATGGTGGTGGTGGTTGATAGTGTTTAACGTCCCGTCGACAACGAGGTCATTAGAGACGGAGCGCAAGCTCGGGTTAGGGAAGGATTGGGAAGGAAATCGGCAGTGCCCTTTCAAAGGAACCATCCTGGCATTTGCCTGAAACGATTTAGGGAAATCACGGAAAACCTAAATCAGGATGGCCGGAGACGGGATTGAACCGTCGTCCTCCCGAATGCGAGTCCAGTGTGCTAACCACTGCGCCACCTCGCTCGGTAAATATCATGGACCTGTTGTCATTTTTACACATCATTTTATATCACACTGGTTTAATGGAAAGAGTAGAAGGAGGGGATATAAAGTAAACAATTAGTCTGTATCTAAATAATGCCACATGAAGCCATTTTTACGACAGAAATAATGAATATCTTAAACTTTCAAGTACTGCCTACATAATTTTTACATGTCTGGCACCATTCTTGTACATCATTTAAAGATTACACTCTGAATGGTTGGAAAGGGGGGAGGGGGTATAAAGCACTCGATTAGTCTAATTCCGCCATCTTCGATTTTTAGTACTGTGCTATGTTTGGTTTGAAAAGAAGGGGGATTATAAGGCACACAATGGTAACTTGATATCATGTAGCACGTCAGCCTCAGTTGCAAATAGAAACGAATCTTTATCAGGTTTCTGCCAAAATAATTTGGCCTTCTTCAGAAGGCGCAGCTCTCGCGGCCTACCGACCTCGTCCGCGCAGTGGGGCCTTCTGTTTCTCTTCAGCCCAAGTAATGTAGATTATGACTGGTTACTACGGTGCTACAGTTTTATACTTGACATGGGCAAACTTTGGCATGCAGTAGTTTAGTGTCACTGGCGTCTAAAGAAGGACAATTATTTTGGCTCAAACCTGGGTAAAGATTGGTTTCTATTTGCAACTGAGGCTCACGTGTTATGTGTTCAATTATCACATTTGCTGACAGGGCTGCACGATGTCACAAATTCTTTACTTGACACTATTTTTACACTACTCTGAGCGATTGGAAAGAGTGACGGGATGCGGTATAAAACACATAACTGGTCTGCTTCTATGTTCTTGGTTTTTTAATACGGTGCTATGACTGCTTGGAAAGAGGAGGGAGAGTTATAAGGCACAAAACTGGTTTGTACATGAATAACGTAATTTGACACCATTTTTATAGTAAGCTTTGATTGGTAAGTGATGGAGAGGAGGGGGTGTGGGGAGTATCCTTTCTATTTTCAACTACTGACTGACAGATTGATGATGTGATGAGTTCTGGTTTATTGATGGCGTCATGTATGATCTTTACGTTCACACACAGTCACATGATGTTGGGCAATATCAGGGTCAAAGGTTAAAAGTCATTGACCCCTGCACCTGCATGTATGCTCCTCAAAGGTCAAAGGTTAATTTGTATCCAGAATACTCTCAGTAATCTCACTCCTGTGGCCAGCAAGGGCCACAGATACGTACCCAACAAAACTTGTATGGGACCAATACGTATGCAAAGTATGTCCCAGTGCCAGTGTCTGGGATTTCGAGGGCCAGTTACAACAGTTGTGGACCAGCTTAACTCAGGAGAAACTGCAATGGCTTTATGACCGCTTTCCCAACTGAACTAGTGCATGAATCCAAGCCGGAGTGGATGAAACGTCATACTGATAACTTGGCCCGTTCTGCAAAGTAGACTCTGTAGAACCATGGACCTTGCGGGTTGGTGGGGAGGCTTGCGCGTGTCAGAGACAAAGAGAGGCGTGCCATAGGTGCAACCACAACGGAAGGACATCCGTTGAGAGACCACAAAAACATGTGGCAGCAATCTTTTGAGTAGTTGCAGGGGCAACAGTCTGGATGATTGACTGATCTGGCCTTGTAACATCAACCGAAACGGCCTTGCTGTACTGGTATTGCAAACGGCTGAAAGCAAGGGGAAACTACAACTGTAATTCTTCCGGAGGGCATGCAGCTCTACTGTATAGTTAAATGATGATGGCATCCACTTGGGTAAAATGTTCCGTAGGTAAAATAGTCCCCCATTCGGATCTCCGGGTAGGAACTCTCAGCAGGACGTCGTGTCAGGAGAAAGAAAAGTGGCGTTCTACAGATCGGAACGTGGAATGTCAGATCCCGTAAACGAGCAGATAAGTTAGAAAATTTAAAAAGGGAATTGGATAGGTTAAAGTTGGATATAGAGGGAATTAGTGAATTCGGTGGCAGGAGGTACACGGCTTCTGATCAGGTGAATACAGGGTTATAAATACACAATCAAATAGGGGTAATGTAGGAGTAGGTTTAACAATAAGTAAAAAAATAGTAAAGTGAATAAGTTACTACGAACAGCATAGTGAACGCATTAGCGTAGCCAGGATAGACACGAAGCCCACATCTGCTACAGTAGTACAAGTTTATGTGCCAACTTGCCCCGCACATAGGGAGGAAACTGAGTAAATGTATGATGAGTTAAAAGAAATTATTCAGATGGTTAATTCATGGGAGATTTAATAGTCATGGGGGATTGAAATTAGGTAGTAGAAAAAGGAAGAGAAGGAAAAGTAGTAGGGGAACATGGACTGGGGAAAGAAATGAAAGAGAAAGCCGCCTGGTAGAATTTTGCACAGAGCAAAATTTAGTCATAGCTAACACTTGGTTTAAGAATCATGAGAGAAGGTTTTATACATGAAAGAGACTTGGAAAAACCGGAAGGTTTCAGATTGATTATATAATGGCTAGAGAGAGATTTAGGAACCAGGTTTTAAATTGTAAGGCATTTCCCAGTGGCAGATGCGAATTCTGATCACAATTTGTTGGTTATGAACTGCAGATTAAAACTGAAGAAACTGCAAAAAGGCAGGAATTGAACGAGATGGGACCTCGATGAACTGAAAGAACAAGAGGTACTAGAGGGTTTCAGACCGAGCATTAGAGAACGATTGACAAGAACAGGGGAAAGGAATACAACAGAGGAAGAATGGATAGATTAGAGATGAAATAGTGGCGACAGCAGAGGATCAAGTAGGTAAAAAGACGAGGGCTAATAGAAATCCTTGGGTAACAGAAGAGATATTGAATTTAATTGACGAGAAAATACAAAAATGCAGTAAATGAAGCAGGCAAAAAGGAATACAAACGTCTCTGATATGAGATCGACAGGAAGTGTAAAATGGCTGAGCGGGGAGGGCTAGAGGACAAATGTAAGCATGCAGAAGCTTACGTCACTAGGGGTAAGATAGACAATTCCTATAGAAAAATGAAAGAGACCTTTGGAGAAAAGAGAACCACCGGAATGAACACCAAGAGGTCAGATGGAAAATCAATCCTAAGTAAAGGAGGGAAAGCAGAAAGGTGCAAGGAGTATATGGAGGGGGCATACAAGGGAGACGCACTTGAGGGCAGTGTAATGGAAACGGAAGAGGACGTAGAGGAAGATGAGGAGGGAGATATGATACTGTGTGAAGAATCTGATAAAGCACTGAAAGCCCTGTTGCATCTGGTGAGCAAATTATATGAGACAGGCGAAATACCCTCAGGCTTTATGAAGAATATAATAATCGCAATTCCAAAAAAGTCAAGTGCTGATAGGTGTCAAAATTACTGAATTATCAGTTTAAAAAGTCAAGGCTGCAAATTACTGACTCTAATCCTATCCTGGTAGAAGCCGACCTCGAGGAAGATCAGTTTGATTCCTGAGAAATGTAGGAACACGCGAGGAAATCCTGACCCTAGAAGTTCCCATAGGAGATAGATTAAGGAAAGACAAGCCTACGTTTATAGCAGTTGTGGACTCAGAGAAAGCTTTTGACAAAGTTGACTGGAATACTCTCTTTCAAATTCTGAAGGTAGCTGGGGTAAAATACAGAAAGTGGAAGCCTATTTGCAAATGGTACAGAAACCAGGTGGCAGTTATAAAAGTCGAGAGGCATGAAAGGGAAGCACTGGTTGAGAAGGGATGATTGTAGCCTGTAGCCGATGTTATTAAATCAGCACACTGAGCAAGCAGTAAAGGAAACAAAAGAAAAATTTGGAGTAGGAATTAAAGTCTAGGGAGAAGAAATAAAAACTTCGATGTTTGCCGATGACAGTGTAATCCTGTCAGAGACAGCAAAGGACTTGGAAGAGCAGTTAAAAGGAATGGACGGTATCTTGAAAGGAAGATATAAGATGAACATCAACAAAAGCAAAACGAGGATAATGGAATGTAGTCCAATTAAATCAGGTGATGCTGAGATTAGCAAATGAGACAGTTAAAGTAGTAGATGGGTTATGCTATTTGAGAGGCAAAATAACTGATGATAGTGGATGTGGGAGGATATAAAATGTAGACTGTCAATGGCAAGAAAAACTTTCCTGAAGAAGAAAAATTTACTAACACCAAGTATACATTTAAGTGTCAGGAAGTCCTCCTTGAAAGTATTTGCATGGAAGTGAAACATGGACGATAAACAGTCTAGACAAGAAGAGGATAGAAGCCTTTTGAAATGTGATGCTACAGAATAATGCTGAAGATTGGATAGGTAGTTCAGATAAAACCAATTCGGAGCTAATGAATAGAATTGGGGAGGAGAGGAGTTTGTGGCACAACTTGATTAAAAGAAGGGATAGGTTGCTAGGACACATTCTGAGGCATCAAGGGAACACTAAGTCAGTACTGGAGGGAAGCTTGGGAGAGAGACCAAGAGATTAACAAAGTAAGCAGATTCAGAGGGATGTAGGTAGCAGAATTTTTTTTTTTTTTTTTGGTTATCAGTCTTCTGACTGGTTTGATGTGGCCTGCCACTAATTCCTCTCCTGTACTAACCTCTTCATCTCAGAGTAGCACTTGCAACCTACGTCCTCAATTATCTGCTGGATGTATTCCAATTTCTGTCTTCCTCTACAGTTTTTGCCCTCTGCAGCTCCCTCTAGTACTATGGAAGTCATTCCCTGATGTCTTAATAAATGTGCAATCATCCAGTCCCTTCTCCTTAACAGTGTTTTCCACATATTCCTTCCCTCTCCGATTCTGTGGAGAACCTCCTCATTCCTTACCTTATCAGTCCACCTAATTTTCAACATTCGTCTATAGCACCACATCTCAGATGCTTCGTTTCTCTTCTGTTCCGTTTTTCCCACAGTCCACGATTCACTAACATACGATGCTGTACTGCAGACGTACCTTCTCAGAAATTTTTCCTCAAATTAAGGCTGATATTTGATATTAGTTGACATCTCTCGCCAGAGTCATATACATTCTACACACCAACGTGAATAGTTGTTTTATTGCCTCTTCCCTCAATGATTTTAGAAATTCTGATGGGATGTTATCTATTCCTACTGATTTATTTGATCTTAAGTCCTACGAAGCTCTGTTAAATTCTGATTCTAGTACTGGATCTCCTATCTCTTCTACATCGACTCCTGTTTCTTATACTATCACATCAGACAAATCTTCCCTCTCATAGAGGCTTTCATGTATCCTATTCTTTCCACCAATCCGCTCTCTCCTCTGCATTTAATAGGGAAATTACCATTGCACTCTTAATGTTACCACCCTTGCTTTTAATGTCACAGAAGGTTGTTTTGACTTTCCTGTATGCTGAGTCTTTCCTTCCGACAATCATTTCTTTTTGGATGTCTTCACATTTTTCCTGCAGCCATTTCGTCTTAGCTTTCCTGCACTTCCTGCAGTAGTTATTCGGAGATGAAGAGGCTTGTACAGGATAGAATAGGATGGGGAGCTGCATCAAACAAGCCTTTGAACTGAAGGCCACAACAACAACGATCACTGAAATCACATACGCTCTGAAACAGTGAAGGTTCCTCACCTTTTGGATGCTCCACATTTTTTGACAGTCATTGTATTTGAAATGCAGTAAACAGTATGAACTGAACAGAAAGTGAACGTTCAAAGAAAAATTCCATCCTAATACGTTCAAAGTAAATCCGCTTGGCGTTCTCGATTTGGTCCCAGTCACAGTGCGGTGATGGTGTGAGGTGACGTATAACGAGGTGTTGTCGGTACCGGGAGTGGTCGTATTCGACTCTGGCAGCTGTCATTATCAAGCAAAAATTCAGTGTTGTATTTTATAAAAATAAAAACTGTTGATGTTTTCTTGGCCATTTCTTATCTCGGCATTCGGGAGGACGACGGTTCAATCCCGTCTCCAGCCATCCTGATTTAGGTTTTCCGTGATTTCCCTAAATCGCTTCAGGCAAATGCCGGGATGGTTCCTTTGAAAGGGCACGGCCGATTTCCTTCCCCATCCTTCCCTCACCCGAGCTTGCGCTCCGTCTCTAATGACCTCGTTGACGACGGGACGTTAAACACTAATATCCTCCTCCTCCTCCTCCTCTTATCTCGGTATCTTCGCACGAAATTTGATTAACGGGTTTTCTGACGTTTCACCAGTAAAAGTTTCTGGCTTTGTCAAGGGGTGCACCTCGCAGTAGTCCAGCACGAGCGATATGAGATGAAACTTGGTACAACGCCAACGACTTGTACTGGCGAGACGTCAGATAATCGATAGATAAACGTCGGGCGAAGACCCAGAGACAAAAGCCAACATGCGCTACGTTATAAAGATCGTCATTCTAAGCGCCCACATTTACAATGAGGAACCGAATGAGGAAAGCCTCAGTGGCTCGAGAGGTGGGCCGAGCTGCGTCAAAAGCGCAGCCGCTGAGCTGGGAAGCAGGTGGCGGGTGGCGGTGTCTGCTAATGAAACGCCGCCTCCTTGCGTCCCTCCATCTCAGGGGGGCTCCAGTTTCTGCCCCCACACCATCTAGTCACCTCCCATTTAGCTTTTTTATGCCCATCCCTCTGACTGAAGGTTAAGAAAAATCGTTCAAATGGCTCTAAGCACTATGGGACGTAACATCTGAGGTCATGTCCCCTAGACTTAGAACTACTTAAGCCTAACTAACCTAAGGACATCACACACATCCATGCCCGAGGCAGGATTCGAACCTGCGACCGTAGCAGCCTCGTGGTTCCGGACTGAAGCGCCTAGTACCGCTCGGCCACCGCGGCCGGCTGAAGGTTAACACCTACAGCTGTTCTTTCGATGTTGTTTATTATATGGGTACCAGTTTCGGTGATTCAGTACGCCATCTTCAGGCCTTGACTGATGCTGAGGGGGTGAAATCTCATCGTATACACGATTCCACCAGTGGGCAACATCGATGAACTGGTTTTCGTACACTGTAACAACGATGTTGTATTGCTCCATCAGCTACCAACGAAATCGTGTATACGATTGGAGTTAGCTCCCTCAGCGTCAGTTAGGATTTGAAGATGGTGTATTGAATCACCGAAACTGGTAGCTATATAATAAATAGCATCGAAAGGAAGGCTGGAGGTGTTCCATTTTATTACCTCCGATTTACGTCGTCACAGTCCGCTGCACAGGTGCACGTTCCTGCATAGGGAATATAGACGGTGAATGTAACGGCGGTACGTGTAACAGGACTTTCGCTAAGCTTCTTAAACCAAAAAGGAACTTTGTATTGTGACGGTAACATTACAAATGAAAACGTTTGCAAACGAGTAGTTGGGAATGATGAGGTACAACGCCCCAAAAAAAACCTAAAGGGTCACTCAGAATAGACAAATTCTTTTTATCCTACAAGATGTGCAAACTGTTATTATGAATATTGTTGTGTCTAGACAAGACAGCCTAGACACAATGGGAGGAAGCCGAAAGGCACGCGCTTAAACTCTCGCAGGCTGGCGTGAGGTCTGAAACAGGATACGTAATGAATGCTATAAAGAAAAGTACGTAGTTTCTGGAATACTTAACTTTAATCCACATTTGTAGAACATCGCTCTTGATGATACATTAATAGAATCTCAATATCTATACTGGTAATGGCGCCTTGCTAGGTCGTAGCAAATGTAGCTGAAGGCTATGCTAACTATCGTCTCGGCAAATGAGAGCGTAATTCTCAGTGAACCATGGCTAGCAACGTCGGCTGTACAACTGGGGCGAGTGCTAGTACGTCTCTCTAGACCTGCCGTGTGGTGGCACTCGGTCTGCAATTACTGACAGTGGCGACACGCGGGTCCGTCGTATACTAGCGGACCGCGGCCGATTTAAAAGCTACCACCTAGCATGTGTGGTGTCTGGCGGTGACACCACAAATATTTTGTACTCGTGAAGTTTGACAAAGTCAAATGAATGCAGTTCTTCAGAGTAACGCAAGACATTTAGCAATAGACGTGTACTATTTCACGTTAAAACTAAACTCTGCTCGAAGAGGCCATGAAGGCCCAGTGGTACCGACCGGCCGCCGTGTCATCCTCAGGAAACAGGCGTCGCTGGATGCGGATGTGGAGGTCACACCCGTCTCTCGGCCGTATGTCAGTTTACGAGACCGGAGCCGCTACTTCTCGATCAAGTAGCTCCTCAGTTTGGCTCACAAGGGCTGAGTGCACCCCGCTTGCCATCAGCGCTCTGTAGACCGGATGGTCACCCATCCAAGTACTGGCCCAGCCCGACAGCGCTTAACTTCGGTGATCTGACGGGAACGGGTGTTACCACTGCGGAAAGGCCGTTACTATTTCACATCGATCAGTGTTAATATGATTTCGAATCGTAAAATCGCGTAGAATTTGCCCTCACTCAGGTGGTTTGTAACATTCCATCATGGCCTGCTCCGTGAAGCGGAACACCTTACTCCTCGTCGTTAGCTAAAAACAAAATAAGAATTAACATCCCCGTCCCAAAAGGAGAAGCGATGAATGACAATTCCTACATAACAGTACAATTGGACCACCTTTTCTGGCTGGTATTGTAAGCGAAAGCACAACAGGGTTGCTTGGTGGGTCCTGTCTGTGCCTTACCTACACTTTGGCGACATAGTAACCATCCGCACTTTCTCGAAATGTAAGTTACCTGACATTACCTGTAGTACAAGCACTCGTGCGTTGTTCACCGCCCAGTGAATTCTGTACCTCCACCAAACCATACTGCTAATGCTGGGAAGTGTCGTTTCGCCACCACTAAACAAACTGACAAAGTTGTCGCCACACACACACATACACAAACACACAAACACACACAAAATTCCTTTACAGAGTACGTAGGCATAGAGAAAGGAAGAGACAGAGAACAGAGAGAGAGAGTGAGAGAGACAGTAAAAGAAAGCTGTGTCGTGGTGGCGGGGGGAGGGGAGGGAAAGACAGGAAAACAGACCTTGTTTATGTTGTAAGGTGGCTATAATTTCGCACCTTACAAGCACTCATCTACATACTTTTCCGTGATTTACAACCGGAATTAGGTATCATTTGATAGGTTGTACATCGTATATATGAATATTTAAAGAAGACTGACATTGTCACGTACACCTTGTAAATAGTTGTTAATGCTTATTACATGAAAGGTGATGGGGTATCTTTTTTAACAAAACGGCGTAATCAATGATTGCCTATACTGGTAGAGTTTGGAACGCCAGTGGAAATGAAACGGCAGTCGTAACTCAAGCCCTGGGTGGAAAAGTCCACACAGTTGTGTTGGACCTGCGAGCGGTTCTAGGCGCTTCAGTCCGCAACCGCGCGACTGCTACGGTCGCAGGCTCGAATCCTGCCTCGGGCATGGATGTGTGTGATGTCCTTAGGTTAGTTAGGTTTAAGTAGTTCTATGTTCTAATGGACTGATGACATCAGATGTTAAGTCCCATAGTGCTCAGAGCCATTTGAATCATTTTGTTGGTCCTGCTTGACACAGGAATTAGCCAAGAGGGACGGTCGGTGCGCCTGAATGCTGAAGCACAATACAGCTGCGGCCGTCCGGAATTGTAGCGGGGCCGGAAGGATAACCGGCTAATACTACGGAAACTGAAAATCTTGGACGCAGCAGAGAGGAACGAGAAAGTGTTACCTGCGAAATCACACAGGCTGGGTTATTTCCGAGGATTTTTACTCTGAGAATGTATTCCTAATTAACGGGGATTGATATTTCCTCGCAAACTTCCCGCGCTGCACGACAAAAGACTAAAATATCGATGGTCGGCGTTCGGAAGACACTGTAGAGAGGGAGAATATTCCGTGGTTTCGAGAATGTGATTCGCCTTCTGTAGTTACGACGGAGGGGAGCCAAGCTTTGCTGGGAAGCCAGCGGTGGAAAGATTGAGGTCTTCCATTTTGAGCGCCCGTGTCTGACGGTCGCTCAATATCAGCTTTGTTGCTACAGACGGACTTGCTGTCTTTGCTCTCAGGAGATTTTATAATTAGGACGGTTAGGCACTGTACTGTTGCGAACTTATACGATTCTGGACCTCGCCTCCAGATAGGGAGTCGTCGTTGAGTACGCAGCATTCAGTGTTTGAGAGCACTTCTTCTGCCTATACTCAGGTTGAGATGTTGTCTGAACTCCGTCCTTGCGGCTGGGAGTTCGCGTTTCTCGTCTGTAGAACACAAAGAGGAGAAGGCAGTATTAGATTATACTAGGGAGAGAACCGCATTCTGCCGTCCTAGTGTTTGAATCAATCTGTATATTGAGCAAGCAGTAAAGTAAACAAAAGAAAAATTCAGAGTAGGTATTAAAATCCATGGAGAAGAAATAAAAATGTTGAGGTTCGCTGATGACATTGTAATTCTGTCAGAGACAGCAAAGGACTTGGAAGAGCAGTTGAACGGAATGGACAGTGTCTTGAAAGGAGGGTATAAGATGAACATCAACAAAAGCAAAACGAGGGTAATGGAATGTAGTCGAATTAAGTCGGGTGATGCTGAGGGAATTAGATTAGGAAATGAGACACTTAAAGTAGTAAAGGAGTTTTGTTATTTGGGGAGCAAAATAACTGATGATGGTCGAAGTAGAGAGGATATAAAATGTAGACTGGTAATGGCAAGGAAAGCGTTTCTGAAGAAGAGAAATTTGTTAACATCGAGTATAGATTTAAGTGTCAGGAAGTCTTTTCTGAAAGTATTTGTATGGAGTGTAGCCATGTATGGAAGTGAAACATGGACGATAAATAGTTTGGACAAGAAGAGAATAGAAGCTTTCGAAATGTGGTGCTACAGAAGAATGCTGAAGATTAGATGGGTAGATCACATAACTAATGAGGAGGTATTGAATAGGATTGGGGAGAAGAGAAGTTTGTGGCACAACTTGACTAGAAGAACGGATCGGTTGGTTGGACATGTTCTGAGGGATCAAGGGATCACAAATTTAGCATTGGAGGGCTCCATGGAGAGTAAAAACCGCAGAGGGAGACCAAGAGATGAATACACTAAGCAGATTCAGAAGGATGTAGGTTGCAGTAAGTACTGGGAGATGAGAAGCTTGCACAGGATAGAGTAGCATGGAGAGCTGCATCAAACCAGTCTCAGGACTGCAGACCACAACAACAACAACAACAACAACAACAATGTTTGAATAAATTATTTTTTATATTTTCTGACTGGAGTTCTTCTGTCGTCGCAGACGTGTACGAGAACCATCACTCCCACGCACCGGACGCAGTACATACGATGATATTGCTAATTGCTTCGGCTATAAAGATAAACAGCTATGATCATGTTACTTTTATGTCCACTGAGGTTGCACACCACTGTAGATCATCTTTGAAGAATATTGTCTTCTAGTCTTCGGTACGTAGATGATGTCAGTCATGTCGAGTTATTTATATTATATCGTGTAGCCATAAAAAGGGGCAGATTTGGAAATTTATCACTAATATTAGTTAGGAAATTAATTTGTGTTTCTTTATGTCCATTGGGCATTGATATATAAGCATTTGTAATATATAAAGGGGTTTTAATCTACAATAAATGTACAAGCAGAAACAGTCATTATCATTTTGTAGTTACTAGTTCGGTTAATCATTCATTTATGTTTATGTAGTAATTTATATGTTGAAGAGCAAGAAAGAGGAGATATTATCACCACTAAGATATCCTAAGATCTGTTTCAGGGGGTAGTCAGACAGGGCCAAATCTTCATTTCTGCGTTCAGTATTTTCCGTTGGGCACATCCATTTTACACCTGCCTGGAGTGGTATGACCATCGATCAACAGCTAAATCCGCATTTTAACCTCTTTTTAAGTGTAAATAAGTTATCACTCATGCGGGGCGTGTTTTTCTGCAGTTAGTCCCTTTAACAGACTTCGTATTGTTTCGTTACCGTTATATACTAGTCCGCTCTGTTAAGCACCATCTGTCTCTCTACTATCGGTACACCTAGTCGCGGGACACAATACCTCTTTGCGTGTACAGTCCACGTTCCACATATCACTCGTTTCACGTCACTCCTAACCTTTATCTCCAGTTTCAGAAGCAGTAACCGCCCCCTTTGCGCCAGACGTTCGCACGATTAGGCCGACACAGCGAATAAATAGTTTCCTTCCGAGATACACGGTGATTCATGCACCCGCGTTAATTACGGTCGTTTACAGCATGGACAACGTTAAATAGCGTGACAAAAGCAGTATTTTCCGGTTAATGTAGTAACGGCGTGTTATCTGCGAACCCAAAGTGCAAACGAATACGGGGGGGGGGGGGGGGGGGGGCACTTCCGTGTTGAAAATTACGGAAATCTGACGTACTACAACTGCTCAAGTGTACTTTTGATATCACTTAAATCTGCCAAATACTTAAATTAGCTATAGTAAAAACGTAATAAAACTACTGCGACAAATTTGTATTTTAAAGATAAAAACGATAGTTTAAATAAATATTGTAAACATTCGCTGTATTTCTAAGAAGAAAGCTATTGTTCCTTCGAGAACTGTCAAAACGCTTTTGTCATCGAACTACCTACCGTTAGGACGAGACACTTCCTGCATTCAGATGGTCTCATGTGCACGTTTTCGTACTGCTCCAGTCTTTGCTGACGGTACTTGTCTGGAATGTAACCTTGTACGGTAGTAAGACTTGGACGATAGGCAGTTCAGATACGAAAAAGATACAAGCTTTTGAAATTTGATGCAACAGCAGAATGATGAAGATTAGATGAATAGACTGAATAACAGGAAGGAAGGAATATTGGGTTTAACGTACCATCGACATCAAGGTCATTAGAACCGGCCGCGGTGGTCTAGCGGTTCTAGGCACTCAGTCCGGAACCGCGCGACTGTTACGGTCGCAGGTTCGAATCCTGCCTCGGGCATGGATGTGTGTGATGTCCTTAGGTTAGTTAGGTTTAAGTAGTTCTAAGTTATAGGGGACTGATGACCACAGATGTTAAGTCCCATAGTGCTCAGAGCCATTTGAACCATTTTGAAGGTCATTAGAGACGCAGCATAGGCTCGGACTATTTCAGGGATAGGGAAGGAAATCGGCCATGCCCTTTCAAAGGAACCACACCATCATTTGCCTGGAGCGATTTAGGGAAATAAGTAAAATCTAAATCTGGATGGCCGGACGCGGGTTTGAACCGTCGTCCTCCCGAATGCGAGTCCAGTGTGCTGACCACTGCTCCACCTCGCTCGGTAATGAATAACAAATGAGGATGTACTGAATCGAATTGGTGAAAAAGGAAATTTAGGGCAGATCTTAATTAAATGAAGAGATCTATTGACAGGACACTTACTGAGTCATTAAGTAATCATCGAATTGGTGAGTTGGTAATGGAAGTTGGGGGGGGGGGGGGGGAGGTTGTAGAATGAGACCAACGCCTGAATACAGGTGATGTAGGTTCGGTAGTTACACAGAGATGAAGAGACTTGTACAGAACAGACTACTTCAAATCAATCTTTGGACTGAAGCCCCAACAACACTGTTCAATCAACGGGAAAATTGGCCCATAGGATGCCGACGTATCAGCTGCTGTGCAGTACCGTATGAGCAGAAAATGTGTGCACTAGATCCAAGAGCTAAAACTGCATGTGCAAGACATAGGCATACAGGAAAGGGATACCGACAATTTTCAAATCGAAAAATCTTGAAAATCTTGGCTGCCATAATTTTCCACGGTAGTATTAGACCGAGGACCAATGCTTCATAGACCGTGGAGCGGCTCAGGATCCAAATTGCGCGAATTAAGGGGACAAGCCCTTGAACGGGCTGCATTTTTGGCACCCTCATAGTGCAACTGATCTATAAATAAGAGACAGCTCGAAATTCTTAGACACAATTAGGGTCATTAGTCTGCATCTACATATTTACTCCGCTAGCCACCAATCGGTGTGTGGCGGAGGGCACTATTCGCGCGGAAGTCATAGTCTCCCCTCCCCTCCCTCCCCCCCCCCCCCCCTCTGTTCCACTTGTGGATCGTGCGGGGGAAATAAGTCTGTCTGAACGCCTCAACGCCTCAACGCCTCAGTACGAGCTCTAATTTTCCTTAATTTTGAATGTTGATCATTGCGCAATTTGAAAGTTGGTGGTAATAATATATGCGCTACATCCTCGGTGAAGATCGGATTTTGGAAATTAGTGAGCAGCCCCTTCCGTTTAGCCCGCCGTCTGTCTGCAAGTGTGTCCCACTTTGAACTTTCTGTGAGATGTGTTACGCTCTCGTGATGGATAAATGTACCAGTCACGAATCTTGCCGCTAAGCATTTCCCAAAAATCATTGAGATATTTATTATACTTTGGTACTGACAACAATATTTATGACAGAATAAAAAAACAGAACACTATTTCACTGCGGTATCATTTTCTTTGGAACTACTAACTGCACAGCTTGGAAAAAGATTCAGAGTACAGACAACATTCACATAAGTGTTTTACGCCTCCGATTTCCTTCCCTGATGCTCATCTGTGAAAAAGACACGTAGTTTATTTTACTACAACGAAAATATTTAAAAATGTAACTCGAATATCACCGACATTATCATAATGTTATAAATTTTTCAGGAAATAGTAGGCAAGGGAGGTAGATGAGGTCATTCTAAATATCTGTATCAATTTTTGTGAGTTTAACTTCGGTCATTTAGGAGAAAAGTGTACCCGAATGATGATAATTCAAGTTTTCGGTAAATCGCAAGCATACTCTAGTTGCCCTGCTGTTTCCTTATCCTCCAAACTCTATCTATTTATTCTTTTCTTTATCCTTGACTCCTTGGTAGCAGCTTCTGCAGCTGTCTCTGCTTCGGTTACCCGCCGCTTATCAATAGCAGTTAGAGTTGAAGCCATATTCCTTCCTGTCTGGATGTTCAATTTCTTCATAACATTGACCCTTTAAATTGCACCATCACTGAATATTATTAATGCATCCATAACACCAATCTTCAGCACTGTCAGCCCAACAAATACAGTTTTTTTTCCACTGAAGTCTTTACATAATTTTCTCACTCGAGCTCCCATTCGTTTTTGTACCTGCCCAACACATTAGTCCGCAGCTCGTGGTCTTGCGGTAGCGTTCACACGTCCCGCGCACGGGGTCCCGGGTTCGATTCCCGACGGGTTCAGGGATTTTTCCTGCCTCGAGATGACTGGGTGTTGTTGTGGTGTCGTCGTCATCATCAGCATCATTCATCCCCATTACGGTCGGAGGAAGTCAGTAGCAAACCACTTCCACTAGGACCTTGCCTAGTACGGCGGTACGGGTCTCCCGCATCGTCCCCAACGCTCCTCGGAGTATGGGACCTTATCATCACCAACACATTCAAGCTTTTCTATCAGTGTGTCCCCATATGGTCTGTCATTAACAACAGTAGTGTGTCCTTTTCACTCTCCATCCCCAAGGTAGCCTACATACCTCACACCACGACTGACCTCTGATCTTCTAAAAATGTTTAGAACTCCTTTCGTTTCCACGTTTCCACTTGGGCCATCAAAGTTCTTTATACAAACGTTAGTGCCAATAAATTTACTTGAACAACCCTGGCAGTGTTTTGTTAGACATTCATTGCCTAGTATCTTACCAGTTTCAATGAATATGGCAGTTGCAAGCCTATTCACAGAAGTATGACCTCTCTTCTGCCCAGATCCATCAAATGCTGCTACAATGTCTGTATTCTCAGACAAGGCTACTGCTTCTTCTGCTGCTATTTTCATTGAATGTTCACTTACACCACATAAAGCATTAAGTATTAATTTATTGTATCTGTCAAACCTCAGTGGAGGTGGAGGCAAATCCATCACTGCACAAAAAGTCAGGGAAGCTCTCCTTCCCCTTCCAATACCTCGCATTGCATAAGCAAGCTGAATATTTACACTGTAAGGTAGATTATCAGTTACTGGCGATGTCATAGTATCACTGTGCATCTTACACAAGTTACAGGCAATCACTAACAAACTTGAAAGACCCTTCCTTGCTGAAATGTCCTCAGAAACGTCAATATTATCTTCACAATTGCAGTACTTACACTACTGGCCATTAAAATTGCTACACCACGAAGATGTGCTACAGACGCGAAATTTGACCGACAGGAAGAAGATGCTGTGGTATGCAAATGATTAGCTTTTCAGAGCATTCACACAAGATTGGTGGCGACACCTACAACGCGCTGACTGGAGGAAAGTTTCTAACCGATTTCTCATACACAAACAGCAGTTGACCGGCGTTGCCTGGTGAAACGTTGTTGTGATGCCTCGTGTAAGGAGTAGAAATGCGTACCATCACGTTTCCGACTTTGATAGAGGTCGGATTGTAGCCTATCGCGATTGTGGTTCATCGTATCGCTACATTGCTGCTCACGTTGGTCGAGATCCAATCACTGTTAGCAGAATATGGAATCGGTGGTTTCAGGAGGGTAATACGGAACATCGTGCTGGATCCCAACGGCCTCGTATCACTAGCAGTTGAGATGACAGGCATCTTATCCGCATAGCTGTAACGGATCGTGCAGCCACGTCTCGATCCCTGAGCCAACAGATGGGGATGTTTGCAAGACAACAACCATCTGCACGAACAGTTCGACGACGTTTGCAGCAGCATGAACTATCTGCTCGAAGACCATGGCTGTGGTTACCCTTGACGCTGCATCACAGACAGGAGCGCCTGCGACGGTGTACTCAACGACGAACCTGGGTGCAAGAATGGCAAAACGTCATTTTTTTCGGATGAATCCAGGTTCTGTTTACAGCATCATGATGGTCGCATCCGTGTTTGGCGACATTGCGGAGAACGCACATTGGAAGCGTGTATTCTTCATCACCATACTGGCGTATCACCCGGCATGATGGTATGGGGTGCCATTGGTTAACGTCTCGGTCACCTCTTGTTCTCATTGACGGAACTTTGAACAGTGGACGTTACATTTCAGATGTGTTACGACCCGTGGCTCTACCCTTCGTTCGATCCCTGCGAAACCGTACATTTCAGCAGGATAATGCACGACCGCATGTTGCAGGTCCTGTACGGGCCTTTCTAGATACAGAAAATGTTTGACTGCTGCCCTGGCCAGCACGTTCTCCAGATCTCTCACCAATTGAAAACGTCTGGTCAATGGTGGCCGAGCAACTGGCTGGTCACAATACGCCAGTCACTACTGTTAATGAACTGTGGTATCGTGTTGAAGGTGCATGGGCAGTTGTACCTGTACACGCCATCCAAGCTCTGTTTGACTCAATGGCCAGGCGTATCAAGGCCGTTATTACGGCCAGAGGTGGTTGTTCCGGGTACTGATTTCTCAGGATCTATGCACCCAAATTGCGTGAAAATGTAATCACATGTCGGTGCTAGTATAGTATATTTGTCCAATGAATACCTATTGATCATCTGCATTTCTTCTTGGTGTAGCAATTTTAAAGGCCAGTAGTGTAAATTTCACACCACTCTTTTAAAGTCTTGGCAGCATATATAGGTTAAAAATAAATATAATTAGGCTTGTTCTTATTACATTCAGAAAGAGAAAGTTTACGAGCCGGCCGTTGTGTCCGAGCGGTTCTAGGCGCTTCACTCCGGAACCGCGCTGCTGCTACGGTCGCAGGTTCGAATCCTGCCTCTGGCATGGATGTGTGTGATCTCCTTAGGTTAGTTAGGTTTAAGTAGTTCTAAGTTCTAGGGGACTGATGACCTCAGATGTTAAGCCCCATAGTGTTCAGAGCCATTTGAAATTTTACGCCTAGAAGCACTGCCTGTGGACACAGTTTCCGCAGGCGACTTTTGAAGCAACTGATGTGTACTATTTGGTTGTGTTTGGAACTGGTTGCCGCGAAACTGTCGTTTGGGGCTAAATTTCTTTACTCTCGGCATTTGTAGCACAGGAAACAGAAACACAGAAACAAAACAACACACAATACTAAACCACACGCGTATGAAATTCCGAAATCGTATGTTCTCAGATCTTTGTTTACATTCGAACCATAGCTTTCTAGACATGGCTGTACTTTGGTTCCGAAAGTCAGTGCCTTCTAGAATACACCTGTGTTAACAGTCCGTAACTAACGACGGAAAAAACGGAAGAACAAAATAATGCATCACGTATTCTGATGCACTTCAAACTGGCAGATGGGCGTGGCCCCTATGCAACATTACGTTCAACTTCAATTGTAGAACGAATGCAAAATGATATTGCACATAAATTATACATTTTTGAAAAAAGCATTAAAGGTTCTTTTCTATAGACCAAGATAATTTTTTTCAAATTTTTGGTCATTTTCACGAGCATGTCTCCTTAAAGAATAATGGCCGAGGACAAAGATCGAAATAAGCCAGTCATAAATGACGAGGTCCGTAGGTGGGCGAAACGAAAAGAACAAGAAATGTTTTGTAGCATTGAAATTTATTGAGACCACTATCGTCTCTTTCTGATCCCCTAGTTTTAGAGTGTGCCACTTATTAAAATGATATGATTCTGTTGTCATAATCTGTATTAACTTAAAATGATGCTTGTGGAGTGAAGAACACCGACAAACCGTGGCTCAGGTAAAATCTCGTGTCATCGTTGCGCACCACGAGACTGTGAGTTGGCTTGGACGCGGGAAGGTTTGTATTTACTCCTCATACGGATAACATCTACTCATTCAACAACTACAGAGAGATGTATGTAATCAGTGAAAAAATTGCAACTAAAAATGAATGCTTAAGGACAGTAATTGTAATCAAATTAGTGGCGCTAGACAAACAATAGCTGGTACTTAACTGACGTTGCGGGTTGGCCCCAGAATTAAATCTTCCTCAAGATTAACAAGTCTCTTCACAGGATTATTATACGTCTTCCATATTTCGGAATTTTACACCAACAAAGATTTCACTGTGATGACTAAGTGGGCGACGTCAATTCTACACTTCTGTCGCAGTAATTGTCTGTAGCTTCTTTAAAATTAGTACAAGTATTTAAATTCGATCTGAGCAGATACTAGGAAATGCGTATTTCTGTCATGCGCATGCCGTTTTATTGACTGATACTGAAGAGGCAAAGAAACTGGTACACCTGCCTAACATCACGTAGGGCCCCCATGAGCACGCAGAAGTGCCGCAACACGACGTAGCATGGACTCGACTATTGTCTGAAGTAGTGCTGGAGGAAACTGACAACAAGAATCCTTCAGGGCTGTCCATAAATCAATAAGAGCACGAGAGGGTGGACATCCCTTCTGAACAGCACGTTGCAAGGCATCCCAGATATGCTCAATAATGTTCATATCTGGGAAGTTTGGTGGCCACAGAAGTGCTTAAATACAGAAGAGTGTTCCTGCAGCCACTCTGTAACAACTATGGACTTGTGGGGTGTCGCATTGTCCTGCTGGAACTGCCCAAGTCCGTCGGAATGCCCATGGACGTGAATGGATGCAGGTGATCAGAAAGGATGCTTACATACGTGTCACCTGTTAGAGTCGTATCTAGAAGTATCAGGGGTCTCATATCACTCCAACTGCACACGCCCTACACCATTACAGAGCCTCCACCAGTTTGAACTGTCCTCTGCTGACGTGCTGGGTCCATGGATTCACGAGATTGCCTCCAAACTCGTACACGTCTATCCACAAGATACAATTTGAAACGAGACTCGTTCGACCAGGCAACATGTTTCCAGTCCAATGTCAGTGTTGACGTACCCGGGCGAGGCGTAAAGCTTTGTGTCGTGCATTCATAAAGGGTACACGAGTAGGCCTTCTGCTCCGAAAGCCCATATCGATGATGTTTCGTTGAATGGTTCGCACGCTGACTCTTTTTGATGGCCCAGCATTGAAATCTGCAGCAATTTGCGAAAGGGTTGTACTTCTGTCACGCTGAACGGTTCCCTCCAGTCAGTTAGCACACTGGACTCGCTTTCGGTAGGACGACGGTTCAATCCCGTCTCCGGCCATCCTGATTTAGGTTTTCCGTGATTTCCCTAAATCGTTTCAGGCAAATGCCGGGATGGTTCCTTTGAAAGGGCACGGCCGATTTCCTTCCCAATCATTCCCTAACCCGAGCTTGCGCTCCGTCTCTAATGACCTCGTTGTCGACGGGACGTTAAACACTAACCACCACCACCACCACCATCCAGTCGTCGTTGGTCCCGTTCTTGCAGGTTCTTTTTCCGGCAGCAGCGACGTAGGAGATTTGATGTTTTACCGGATTCCTGATATTCACGATGCACTCGTGAAATGGTCGTAAGGGAAAATCTCCACCTCACCGCTATCTCTGAGATGCTGTGTCCCATCGCTCGTGCGCCTACTGTAACACCACGGTCAAACTCACTTAAATCTCGATAACCTGCCATTGTAGTAGCATTGACCGATCTAACAACTGCGCCAGACACTAGTTTATTTATATAGGTGTTGCCGACCGCAGCGCCGTATTCCGCCTGTTTTCATATCTCTGTATTTGAATACGCATGCCTATACCAGTTTCTTTGGCGCTTCAGTGTATATCATCGCCAGTGGCCTGCAATGAAAGTGTGAAGTATTTTGTTTGTCTCTACTCCCTACACGTACAGTCACGCAGATCTGGCGACCACTGAAGGCTACATTTGTCGTGGCATGGCTTGACACTTCTCTGGTTGCAAACCCAGCCGCTCGACTGCCGGTCTACCACAACATAAAGCCTGAAGTTTTTAACGAAACATTGTCACTTACATTCACGCAGTGTGCTGTCGAAATCTGAACTCATTAATTAATTTTTATGTAATGCTGGTTGTATTGCAAGACTTGTGAACAAATAATTGCAGATTAGGAACTGCGCATTTATTTTTGTTGTGTTGTAATTGAGAATATAAAACAAATCGACTTGCATAGTCGGATATCTTTCTTAGGATGTTATAATTTAGCAACTTAGCGGCCGCTGCTTCGCTTGCGCAGACTGCGTGGCCTGCAGTGACTTTTATCTTTAATCGTATTTTAATGTTGTTCGCAAATCGCAACACCTTCTATGGTTTTCGTGTTAATTAAGGTCATATAAAAAAGGTCTTTTCCGAAAGCAATTCGGGCCAAAAAGCGATTCTTGTGGCTGGAGTCCAAAAGTTTTGTTAATCGATTTGGCGTGGTCGACGATGAATCAGTGAATCAGTCTGACCCTAATTCAGCCCCATAGGGATTGATTGAATTACCGAAAACAGTGAAACATGAATTTTTTCACATCTATCCGAGAGACAAACAACAATTTTCAAAGATTTACCTCTAAAAACGCTTTCGCAATGAAATATTTTTATAAACCGTTCCACCTCCTATTTCACCCCCTTATGGATTGTTGTTGTTGTTGTTGTTGTCTTCAGTCCTGAGACTAGTTTGATGCAGCTCTCCATGCTACTCTATCCTGTGCAAGCTTCTTCATCTCCCAGTACTTACTGCAACTTACATCCTTCTGAATCTGCTTAATGTATTCATCTCTTGGTCTCCCTCTACGATTTTTACCCACCACGCTGCCCTCCAATGCTAAATTTGTGATCCCTTGATGCCTCAGAACATGTCCTACAAACCGGTCCCTTCTTCTTATCAAGTTGTGCCACAAACTCCTCTTCTTCCCAATTCTGTTCAATACCTCCTCATTAGTTATGCGATCTACCCATCTAATCTTCAGCATTCTTCTGTAGCACCACATTTCAAAAGCTTCTATTCTCTTCTTGTCCAAACTATTTATCGTCCATGTTTCACTTCCATACATGGCTACAATCCATACAAATACTTTCAGAAACGACTTCCTGACACTTAAATCTATACTCGATGTTAACAAATTTCTCTTCTTCAGAAACGCTTTCCTTGCCATTGCCAGTCTACATTTTATATCCTCTCTTCTTCGACCATCATCAGTTATTTTGCTCCCCAAATAGCAAAACTCCTTTACCGCTTTAAGTGTCTCATTTCCTAATCTAATTCCCTCAGCATCACCCGACTTAATTCGACTACATTCCATTATTCTTGTTTTGCTTTTGTTGATGTTCATCTTATACCCTCCTTTCAAGACACTGTCCATTCCGTTCAACTGCTCTTCCAAGTCTTTTGCTGTCTCTGACAGAATTACAATGTCATCGGCGAACCTCAAAGTTTTAATTTCTTCTCCATGGATTTTAATACCTACTCCGATTTTTTCCTTTGTTTCCTTTACTGCTTGCTCAATATACAGATTGAATAACATCGGGGACAGGCGACAAACCTGTCTCACTCTCTTCCCAACCATTGCTTCCCTTTCATGTCCCTCGACTCTTATAACTGCCATCTGGTTTTTGTACAAATTGTAAATAGCCTTTCGCTCCCTGTATTTTACCCCTGCCATCTTTAGAATTTGAAAGACAGTATTGCAGTCAACATTGTAGAAAGCTTTCTCTAAGTCTACAAATGCTAGAAACGTAGGTTTGCCTTTCCTTAATCTTTCTTCTAAGATAAGTCGTAGAGTCAGTATTGCCTCACGTGTTCCAACATTTCTGCGGAATCCAAACTGATCTTCCCCGAGGTCGGCTTCTATCAGTTTTTCCATTCGTCTGTAAAGAATTCGCGTTAGTATTTTGCAGCTGTGACTTATTAAACTGATAGTTCGGTAATTTTCACATCTGTCAACACCTGCTTTCTTTGGGATTGGAATTATTATATTCATCTTGAAGTCTGAGGGTATTTCGCCTGTCTCGTACATCTGGCTCACCAGATGGTAGAGTTTTGTCAGGACTGGCTCTCCCAAGGCCGTCAGTAGTTCTAATGGAATGTTGTCTACTCCTGTACCTTGTTTCGACTCAGGTCTTTCAGTGCTCTGTCAAGCTCTTCACGCGGTATCGTATCTCCCATTTCATCTTCATCTACATCCTCTTCCATTTCCATAATATTGTTCTCAAGTACATCGCCCTTGTAGAGACCCTCTATATACTCCTTCCACCTTTCTGCTTTCCCTTCTTTGGTTAGAACTGGGTTTCCATCTGAGCTCTAGATGTTCATACAAGTGGTTATCTTTTCTTCAAAGGTCTCTTTAATTTTCCTGTAGGCAGTATCTATCTTACCCCTAGTGAGATAAGCCTCTACATTCTTACATTTGTCCTCTAGCCATCCCTGCTTAGCCGTTTTGCACTTCCTGTCGATCTCGTTTTTGAGACGTTTGTATTCCTTTTTGCCTGCTTCATTTACTGCATTTTTATATTTTCTCCTTTCATCAATTAAATTCAATATTTCTTTTGTTACCCAAGGATTTCTACTAGCCCTTGTCTTTTTACCTACCTGATCTTCTGCTGCCTTCACTACTTCATTCCTCAGAGCTACCCATTCTTCTTCTACTGTATTTATTTTCCCCATTCCTGTCAATTGTTCCCTTATGCTCTCACTAAAACTCTATACAACCTCTGGTTCTAGGTCCCATCTCCTTAAATTCCCACCTTTTTGCAGTTTCTTCAGTTTTAATCTACAGTTCATAACCAATAGATTGTGGTCAGAGTCCACATCTGCCCCTGGAAATGTCTTACAATTTAAAACCTGGTTCCTAAATCTCTGTCTTACCATTATATAATCTATCTGACACCTTTTAGTATCTCCAGGATTCTTCCATGTATACAACCTTCTATCATGATTCTTAAACCAAGTGTTAGCTATGATTAAGTTGTGCTCTGTGCAAATTTCTACCAGGCCGCTTCCTCTTTCATTTCTTAGCCCCAATCCATATTCACCTACTACGTTTCCTTCACTCCCTTTTTCCTACTCTCGAATTCCAGTCACCCATGACTATTAAATTTTAGTCTCCATTCACTACCTGAATAATTTCTTTTATCTCATCATACATTTCATCAATTTCTTCTTCATCTGCAGAGCCAGTTGGCATATAAACTTGAACTACCGTAGTAGGCATGGGCTTTGTGTCTATCTTGGCCACAAAAATGCGTTCACTATGTTGTTTGTAGAAGCTTACCCGCACTCCTGTTTTTTTATTCATTATTAAACCTACTCCTGCATTACCCCTATTTGATTTTGTATTTATAACCCTGTATTCACCTGACCAAAAGTCTTGTTCCTCCTGCCACCGAACTTCACTAATTCCCACTGTATCTAACTTTAACCTATCGATTTCCCTTTTTAAATTTTCTAACCTACCTGCCTATTAAGGGATCTGACATTCCACGCTCCGATCCGTAGAATGCCAGTTTTCATTCTCCTGATAATGACGTTCTCTTAAGTAGTCCCCGCCCGGAGATCCGAATGGGGGACTATTTTACCTACGGAATATTTTACCTAAGAAGACGCCATCAGCATTTAACCATACAATAAAGCTTCATGCCCTCGGGAAAAATTACGGCTGTAGTTCCCCTTGCTTTCATCCGTTCGCAGTACCAGCACAGCAAGGCCGTTTTGGTTAGTGTTAGAAGGCCAGGTTAGTCAATCATCCAGACTGTTGCCCCTGCAACTACTGAAAGTGCTGCTGCCCCTCTTCAGGAACCACACGTTTGTCTGGCCTCTCAACAGATACCCCTCCGTTGTGGTTGTACCTACGGTACGGCCATCTGTATCGCTGAGGCACGCAAGCCTCCCCACCAACGTCAAGGTCCATGGTTCATGGGGGTAGGCTTATGGATTGAATTTACAAAAATGGTAACATGAGTATGTTTCATTTCTAACGAAGAAGCCAAATAAAAATGTTCATAGATTTAGCTTAAAAACACTTGCAAAATGAAATAGTTCCATAAAAAAATTCATCCCCCATTTGAACCAAATAGGCGTTGAATTTCCAAAAAACAGTGAAACATCTATTTTTTTTCTAACTGAAAAGCTAAATTTAAATTTTCTTTGATTTATCTTTAAAATTTGTGTTATAAGAAAATATTTCCATAAAAGATGTTATCCACTGTTTCCTCCCCTTAGTGGTTAATTTCGAAAAACAGTGAAACAACTATTTTTTCTGTGTAACAGAGAAGCCAAATACCATTTTTGATACACCTAGTTTCAAAAATACGTTAGTTCTTTAACAATTATACATTCTCAAAAAAACTTTCATCCACTATATTACCCCCATAGGGTTAAATTTCGAGAAATGCTGAAACATATATTTCTCTATTTCTGACCGAGAAACCAAGTACCACTTTTCGTAGGTCTAACTTCAAAATTGCCTTAATAGAGACTTTTTCAAAAATCCTATCGTCCTCTGTTTCACCCCCTTACGGTTAGAATTTCGTAAAATCCCTTCTTAAACGACACCTATAGTATAAGATCGATACCCTCTACAGACTTCAAGCTTCTGTCCTTAGTGGTTTGGCTGGGCAGTGAGGAGTCGATCAGTCAGTCAGTCAGTCAGAACGTTGCCTTTTATACTGAAGCGCCAAAGAAACTGGTGCAGGCGTGCATATTAAAATACAGAGATACGTAGACGGGCAGAATACGGCGCTACGGTCAGCAACGCCAATATAAGACAACAAGTGTCTGGCGCCGTTGCTAAATCGGTTACTGCTGCTACAATGGCAGGTTATCTAGATTTAAGTGAGTTTGAACATGGTGTTATAGACGCCGCACGAGTGAAGGGACACAGCATCTCAGAGGTAGCGATGAAGTGGAGATTTTCCCGTACGACCATTTCTGGCAGGAGTCGATAATTAGCAATTCTGACTTAATCTGCATCTACATCTACATCTACATTTACACTCCGCAAGCCACCCAACGGTGTGTGGCGGAGGGCACTTTACGTGCCACTGTCATTACCTCCCTTTCCTGTTCCAGTCGCGTATGGTTCGCGGGAAGAACGACTGTCTGAAAGCCTCCGTGCGCGCTCGAATCTCTCTAATTTTACATTCCTGATCTCCATGGGAGGTATAAGTTCATCCAGAAACACACCCTCTCGAAACTTGGAGAGCAAGCTACACCTCGATGCAGAGCGCCTCTCTTGCAGAGTCTGCCACTTGAGTTTGCTAAACATCTCCGTAACGCTATCGCGCTTACCAAATAACTCTGTGACGAAACGCGCCGCTCTTCTTTGGATCTTCTCTATCTCCTCCGTCAACCCTACCTGGTACGGATCCCACACTGACGAGCAATACTCAAGCATAGGTCGAACGAGTGTTTTGTAAGCCACCTCCTTTGTTGATGGACTACATTTTCTAAGGACTCTCCCAATGAATCTCAACCTGGTACCCGCCTTACCAACAATTAATTTTATATGATCATTCCACTTCAAATCGTTCCGCACGCATACTCCCAGATATTTTACAGAAGTAACTGCTACCAGTGTTTGTTCCGCTCTCATATAATCACACAATAAAGGATCCTTCTTTCTATGTATTCGCAATACATTACATTTGTCAATGTTAAGGATCAGTTGCCACTCCCTGCACCAAGTGCCTATCCGCTGCAGATCTTCCTGCATTTCGCTACAAAGTCGTCTCACGCAAATTGTAGCAGATGATGCAAGACTTTTCGAGGGTACAATATGGAGCAGCAAGAATTACGCATCTTTGTTCCAGGGATGTTTCTCAAAGGTAGTCATTCTGGAGTCTGGTCCGTCTAGTGAATAAGAGACGTGGAGTATTCGCGGAATTATCTTAGCGCCACATTCTCGACTTCATTGCTTCTGGCAAACAAGCTATAGCCAATTTATTTCATTATTCATGTAGAGGTAAGCTAAACTGTGTTAACATATATGGTGTTGAAAAGTACTTGCTGGCCGGTGTGGCCGAGCGGTTCTAGGCGCTTCAGTCTGGAACCGCGCGACCGCTACGGTCGCAGGTTCGAATCCTGCCTCGGGTATGGATGTGTGTGATGTTGTGATGTCCTTAGGTTAGTTAGGTTTAAGTAGTTCTACGTTCTAGGGGACTGATGACCTCAGATGTTAAGTCCCATAGTGCTCAGAGTCATTTTAAAAGTACTTATAGTTCAGTATACTGACAACTAATTAAAAACTAGTTTATTATTTTATTTAAAGCATAACTTATTACTTACTTCTATCTTGGAATTGCTGTTTATTGTGTTTAAAAGAAACAACAGTCAATGAAATGTCTGTGTTGTTTACTAAAGTAAGGATCGCAATTATCATGGATCGCATTGATACCGCACTTGATTAAATTTCATTCGGCTAAATTAGTTTACTGAAGTTTCCAAGATTAAAGTGTCTAGAGTCTAATGACAATTACTGACTTCATTTTGCGTAAAGTAATGTTTGAAAAGGAGCTCACTTAACATCTCGTTAATTTCATTCATGTGCAAGAAAGCTATAGCTACATTTCTGGAACTACAGGGCTATTACAAATGATTGAAGCGATTTCATAAATTCACTGTAGCTCCATTCATTGACATATGGTCACGACACACTACAGATACGTAGAAAAACTCATAAAGTTCTGTTCGGTTGAAGTCGCACTTCAGGTTTTTGCCGTCAGAGCGCTCGAGAGCGCAGTGAGACAAAATGGCGACAGGAGCCGAGAAAGCGTATGTCGTGCTTGAAATGCACTCACATCAGTCAGTCATAACAGTGCAACGACACTTCAGGACGAAGTTCAACAAAGATCCACCAACTGCTAACTCCATTCGGCGATGGTATGCACAGTTTAAAGCTTCTGGATGCCTCTGTAAGGGGAAATTAACGGGTCGGCCTGCAGTGAGCGAAGAAACGGTTGAACACGTGTATCTGGACATGCTGGAAAATTGGCTCATGCCACAAGTGGAGACCGACAGCGCCGACTTCATCTTTCAACAGGATGGTGCTCCACCGCACTTCCATCATGATGTTCGGCATTTCTTATACAGGAGATTGAAAAACCGATGGATCGGTCGTGGTGGAGATCATGATCAGCAATTCATGTCACGGCCTCCACGCTCTCCCGACTTAACCCCATGAGATTTCTTTCTGTGGGGTTATGTGAAAGATTCAGTGTTTAAACCTCCTCTACCAAGAAACGTGCCAGAACTGCGAGCTCGCATCAACGATGCTTTCGAACTCATTGATGGGGACATGCTGCGCCGAGTGTAGGAGGAACTTGATTATCGGCTTGATGTCTGCCGAATCACTAAAGGGGCACATATCGAACATTTGTGAATGCCTAAAAAAACTTTTTGAGTTTTTGTATGTGTGTACAAAGCATTGTGAAAATATCTCAAATAATAAAGTTATTGTGGAGCTTGTGAAACCGCTTCAGTCATTTGTAATAACCCTGTATAATGTCATTGTAAACCTCTATTTGCAAGTAGAGTAATTGAATTCCGCGAGGAAAACTCGCAAGATGAGCTAGTATTGGTTACTATGTAAGTAGTGAATGCCGTCTCTGTGCTTCAGTGAAAAATAGTTAAGAGACAGGTAACTCCAGGTAATGGTGAGGTACAGTGTAGTTTCTCTCTTGATACAGCGATCCGCTAGTGTGCCCCCTAAACGTTCGGGAAGAAGTACGAGAATCTAATTAATATTGAGACAGGTACAAGCGTGGTTAACATTAGTAAGAGGATTCAGTGTATTCTAAAATAGCCCTCAAATTGTAAATACTGTTGTAACTAGTAAGACGTTACACTTTAGGATTGAGAGCCAAGTTCCTAGAATGGTCACGCATCTTAACAGGCGCAACCTCACAACCGTAGCAAAACATAACAAGAGCACACCACAATTGCGAATCTAATAGGGGGTGTAGGGTCCTTATAAGCTCCACCTCATCTCCTGCGGCGTTGAATGTTAAGTACGTTTTTTAAAATCTATTCTTCTTAGTCACTCTCGAATCAAGTCATTTTTATGGAATCAGACAATGTTTTTTATTCCGCGGCCTACCGTTGTATATCGTTGGAGAATATAAACCCAGTTAAAGTGTTCATGATAAATAGTTAATAACCTTTCAGCTATGTACACAAACGTTTACAGAGCACATATCACATTTTCGAAACTCCGTAATTTTCTCCCACTGCTGAGCATTAGTTTGAAATTTGGCTCATAGCTGCCTATAAAGTACCTCTGTGACGGTGGAAAAGCGTGGCTCTCTGACGTCATCTATGGGCTCGGCAACGCTTGAAACAGCAAGGTGACGACACATTCGAAAAAAATGCCACAGCTCAGACGTTGACGTTAGGTAGAAGGTGGGTTAATGACGTCACACAGGCAACACATTTTCCCGAAATTCTGTCCTACGCCATCGTGGATGTGTCACACGATGGGAAGGTCGTACCTCCAGATAACTCCAGAGCTCTTAGCCACATTTCACCCCTTCTTTTGATGACTCTGAGATGGAGGTCAGAACAACGACACCCAGCGTTGAAGTTATGCAGTTTTCTTACGGGCGGTCGAAGAAAATGTTGTGTAGGGTACTGTGGGAGTCAGCAACGACACAAACAAGGAAGGAGGGGAATTGCAATAGCCGGCAGCAGGCATCAAAAGTGATCTGTGCACAACGCTTTCAAGTTAATAGAACACTTCATTCCTATTAAGGGAAGAAACATAACTTAGATTGTTGTTATAAGGTGGCATGATGTTCGAAGAGATCTCGAGATTGCTACCGGTCCTCGCCAACTTCACGATATTTCGACTGGAAGATGGCTTCGTTCCTTCCGGACTTGGAGAACTGTATTAGCAAGTAGAATAATTTAATTACTCGAGGAAAATTCGTAAGGTGAGTTAGTATTAGCTGCTGGCCCAGTAGTGAATGCCGTCTCCGTGCTTTAGTCAGAAACTGTTATCAGACCGATTACTCCGGGGTAATAGTGTAATTTCCCTCTTGAAACAACGACCTGTCAGTTTAGCCACTAAACGTGCCGGAAGAAGTACGATTGTTTAACAAATATTCAGGTATTAACATCAGTAAGAGAATCTAGTATATTTTAAAATAGCGCTCAAACTGTTAGTATTAGTGTAGCGAGTACGAAGTTACATGTTACAATAGAGATCCAAGGCAGCTTAACAGGCACTACCTCACAATCGTGATAAAAGACAAAAAAGAGAACACCATAGCTACGAATATAATAGCTGGTGTAGGGTTCTTATAAGCTGCACGACATAACAAGTCTTTTAAAACGTATTAAACAAGAGACCTCCTTGCAGAAACAAGAGACCTCCTTGCAGAGAAAGCAAATGAAACTCTCAAGGAAGTTTATGGTTGGTCAATAAGCAATGAAATGACACTGAACATACAGAAAACTGAATTTCAGTGTGAAGGGGAAAAATGACAATGTTAAATTAAATGTAGATGGCACCTCTATAGACGGTGTAACAAATGCAAAATTTCTAGGAATGAATATTCATTCTCAGTTGAAGTGGTGTGAGCACACAAAGGTACTTGCAACTAGAATGTGATCAGCATGTTATGCCCTTAGAATCCTATCATCAGTGTGTAACATGCAGTGTCTTTTAGTTACATATTATTCATATGTACAATCAATTCTTAGCTATGGCATTCTTTTTTGGGGAACAAACGCACAGAATATGAACACAATTTTCAAACTCCAGAGCCATAAGAATAATGACCAAAAATAATAGTCGAGCTCATTGTAAAGATCTGTTCAAAACTCTGGGGATTTTAACTGCTCCATGTGAATACATTTACCAGTCAGTTGTATCCATCAAAAATAACATTGGTAATTACTGCACAAACAGCTCTGTCCATGACCATGCAACAAGAGATAGGTTTAACTTACATTTACCAAGAAAAAATAAACATAAAACTCAAAACAGCATTTTCGACCAAGGAATAAAAGTGTACAATAAATTACCAAAAGAGAATAAAGAAACTGAAAAAATACTCTTAGTTAAAAAGGCAGCTAAAAAGTACCTATTATGCAATACATTTTATACACCGAAGGATTACTTAGATAAAACAGAGTAGGGGTTTGATAATAAAACGTTATACAAGTAAATAATAATTTTAATGATTATAAAACACCCAACATTCCACATAAAACCTTCACTTTATGTTTTTTTCCTTCTTTTTTGCTTTCTAGAAATACTTCCCCCCCCCCCCCCCCAGCTTTGCAGAGAGCACAATACTAACACCTCTTGCTCTTTCTGAGCTCAACATCTCACTTATTATGAAGGGATGTTGACTCAGTTTTTCAGGATAGCAAATGGGAAGTTGCGGTACAGAAAATAGCCCAGAGATCACCAGTGTGTTTATGTTTGTGTTTGTGTGTGTGTGTGTGTGTGTGTGTGTGTGTGTGTGTGTGTAGTGAGTGAAGTGTTATGGAACAATGTGTGTATAGTGTGTGCAGTGACTGGCAGTGAGATATGAGTGAACAATGTGACATTGCATTATTTAATATGTTATTTGTAAAAGAAGTATTGTGTACCAGTAGTAAATGTAATAATTGTCTCTAACTAGAAGTCTGTAAATATATGTGTGTACGAATTAGCTTATTTTAAATTGGTCTAAACTGGTAAATACTTGACATGTCCTATGTCTTTGTAAAAAGAAGTCTACGGATGAATAAAGCTACTGCTACTAGTCACTCTCGAATCAAGCCATTTTTCTGGAATCAGACAATATTTTTTATTACGCGGCCTCCATTGTATATCGTTGGAGTAAATACACCCACTTAAAGTGTTGATAATGATTTGTTAAGAAGCTTTAAACGCTCTGTATAAACGTCTACAGTGCTCGAAAAAAGTATCACTTATTCGAAACCCCGTAATTTCCTCTCTTTCCGACGCGTAAGTTTGACATATAGCTCAAAGACGCCCACAACATTCCTCTGTAATGGGGTGGAAAAGCGTGGCGGCTTACGGCGTCGCTTCAAATAGCAAGGTGTCGTCACGTGCGGAAAAAAGGCCGAAGCTCGAAAGTTCTTGTGTGCTGTAAGGCTGGTTTATGGTCTCACACTGGCTACAAATTTCGCCACAATTCAGCCCTACGCCATCGTGGACGTGTCGCACGATGGGAGGTCGTCACAGTCCACCTCTTAGCCACAGTTCACCCCTTCTTTTGACGACTCTGCGATGGAGGTCAGAACCGCGACACCCAGAATTGAAACTACACGGATTTCTCACGGGTGGTCGAGGAAAATATTTCAGACACGAACAGCCCTCAGAAGGTGGTATAAAGGGCGTCCATGAAACATTAAGTTCGCATTGTGATCAGCAACAGAGCGGCGTTCTTTACAATCTTTCACACTGCTAATGTCTCCAGGACGATCCAACCCTATTCCAGGGACACTGTGGGCTAGCAACTCCACTGAACGTTATCTCAACCCTTTGCAGTCCATGCTGATTTCGCTCTGATGTGAATGATGGAACCAGTAGGAACCGTTCAAAACCACACGAAGAAACTTGAGCGCGATCCCAAGCAGCAAAGGGTGATAATGATTTATTAGTCCTGTTTCTCGCCCTCCTATGGCGTGATCATGGAGGGGTGGAACATTGACATGTGCCAGAATAAAATGGCGAAATGTCGCTCTAAGACCCCCAATTCGGCAACACCCTCAGTGCCACTAGAGAGAGGCCGAGTGGACACTCCTCAGAATGAAGTCAGGATGGCAGTTGGGTACCTGTGAAGCCTTTCTGGCTCTACTAAAACATTGTCAAAGTTCAGGTGTTGATTAACCATGTTTACAGCGGTCTCGTATCCGATGCCTCATTCAGCTTGTAATATCTCTCTATATTCGATGAATTATTCTGATACAATCCTACCCTTGAATGACGTTTACAAATTTTTATCTTCATACTCGCAGAATCCATGCGCAAAATAGTTTCATACAATAGCTATGCCATGAGCGCATAATTATTCTTTGTAGTACTCTCTCTGGTGGTTGCTAGAAAAAGAAAAAAAAGCTTCCGAGATTGTCTTCGTGCCGATTAGCCTGAGCTTTGTTTTGAAGAACTGTAATCTGATTATTGAGATTTATGACAGAAGATAACTGATACGAAATTGTACGATTAAAATGGAAATATATATATATTGCTCCTTCATACAAAAGGTGTGTATTTGACATTTGAGAATTAATGATATTCATCCATATATTGCGTAGTTGTTAATCAGAAGTTAACTTCCGAAAGACTGGATACGAACCTGCATTTAATAATCCAAGAGCTCCATCAATTCTTCGGAAGGTTAAACTTCATCAAAGCCAAATATCCGCGCTTTGATCTGAGGTTTCCCGACTGATTATACAACGCTCCCAAAATTACGAGGCATTTTATTTGTACAGATTAGCAGACTGCCGCAAAGCACGAGCCTCCAGAGAAGAAGAATCATCGCCTGAATTCATTCTAACAAGTAAAATTTCTGAATCATTTTTAGTGACTGAGCTATGACTGTGTTTCCTATCATGAATGACTGATTGCTCGAACGAATTGAGAGCTACATAATCACGTAGATAGGAGGAAAAATTACAAGCTGCGTGTCGGATTCCCGCTGACGGATGCCGAGTCAGCTGCTCGTCTGCAGGTCCAAGCGAAGAGAGAGTTTACAAATCTTTAACATATTGCAGCGTGTCAGCAACTGTGAAATTTACAGCAAATAAACAATTTTTTTCAGCCTTCAGTTGCAAGGTAATTTCACTCGTTTACCTAGGTTTCGATTCCAGTAATGGAATCTTCTTCAGAACAAAAATGAAATTATTTTGTGAGCCAAACACTGGCCGTGTCACAGATTATGCGTCTTTAATGTTATAATTTTTTAATCTGTGACATGGCCAGTGTTTGGCTCACAAAATAATTTCATTTTTGTTCTGAAGAAGATTCCATTACTGGAATCGAAACCTAGGTAAACGAGTGAAATTACCTTGCAACTGAAGGCTGAAAAAAATTGTTTATTTGCGAAGAGAGAGTGACCTGCCGCCACGGCGCGCTACCGGCGCGGCTATGGTCCAGCGCGAATGGTCTCGTACTAGCTGCTGGAGTGTGCTGGATCCCACTCCGAATTCTGTGTTGACCCTTTAGGACCCATCTGCGATGTGGTGTTGTCGGAAGTCGTGTGGTCGGACGATCTCCTTCCTACCGACCAGGTAGGTCTCAGCACCTGGAGGCATCTAAGTGTTGTCAGTTTCTGCGCTGAAGTTGAATGCTGCCAGCACTCCACGATGTGGTGTTGTCGGAAGACAGTCAGCTTCTCCATCAGCAATGGTAGGCGATGACGAGTGTAAAGCTCATCAGATGATGACCGTCAGCTGAGATACACCTTGGGCTGGCTCGTAGACAGTTCTGGAATATGTAGGACATACGAGGGTGAATCAAATAAAAACCTCAAATTTGTAACAACAGATTTAAATTTCGCGCCGTTATACTGAAAGTTGCTAAGTGTGCTACAAACAGCGTGCAGAATGGCCTGTAGGTGGCAGCATAGTGCAGATGCACGCATACCGTCGCAGTATCAGTATAAAGATGGCCGCCCCATTTGCGACTTGCACCAGGGAAGAAGAGTGTTCTGTTATTGGGTGGCCGGCAGGAGTGGCCGAGCGGTTCTAGGCGCTACAGTGTGGGACCGCGTGACCGCTACGGTCGCAGGTTCGAATCCTGCCCCAGGCATGGATGTCATTAGGTTGGTTAAGTTTAAGTAGTTCTAAGTTCTAGGGGACTGATGACCTCAGCAGTTAAGTCCCATAGTTCTCAGAGCCATTTGAACCACTTTTGTTATTCGGTTTTTCCGTAGTGAAAGTGTGATACCTATTGAAATTCATCGACGAATGGAGGTTCAGTACGGTGATGCATGTTTGTCACAGCAGAAAGTCTACAAATGGAGTAGGAAGTTCGTATATGGTGTGACTTCAGTGGAAGATACTCCTCGTCCAGGTCAGGCACAACGAGTTGTGACTCAACAGAACACTACTGCAGTTGAAGCAATAGTGAAGGAAAACCGCCGAGTGACGCTGAATGACATTGCAACATGTTTACAGATTACTCGTGGGTCAGCACACCTCATTGTGCATGATGTGCTCCAGTTTCACAAAGTGTCTGCAAGATGGATGCCACGGCAGCTGACTCCTGAAATGAGAGAACGACGTGTTGATGCTTGTGAAGAACTTCTTAGCTGCTTTGAACGAGAAGGTGATGGGTTCCTTGCAAGAACCGTTACTGGGGACGAAACGTGGGTTCACTTCCACCAACCGGAAACGAGTGCCTTCCTTATCCACTATACTCACCAGACCTTGTCCCAAGTGATTTCCATGTTTGGACCACTCATAGACGCAATGGAAGGAAAGAAGTTCCGTTCTGATTAAGAGGTACGCCACGCGGTGCATGAGTGGTTACGAGGACTACTAAAAGAATTTTTTTTCTAAAGGAATTTATGCACTTCGTAAGCGCTGGAGGACTTGCATTGAGTGTGGCGGAGATTATGTTGAAAAGTGACACAGCTTCTGCACAATAAATAATATTTAAAAAGATATTTAAGGTTTTCATTTGACTCACCCTCGTATATTCCGTACAGTATCGTAATCATGGAATCGAGATCTATTACTGTGAACACCATCGATCCCAATGATCAGCTCCTTGAGGGCTGGAGCACTCGACTCTTAACGTGAAGTTATGACACGACGTACGATTCGTAATGGCTGCACGTGCCCTCCTAGTTCTGCCATATTCGCTTAACAGGGTCTTAACTGCTGTGTAGGTTCTCTGGCACTGTTTCTTACGAAACAGGTACAGTTTTTTCCATATCTCTTACGAGCTCGAATATGCATGTCACATTTCCTTTGGTTTTTCTCTCCCGTCCTATTTTCTTCTGAGCTCACCCCCTTTACCTGGTCGCTGTGTTATAACGCGCGAGGGCTGGCCCTCTTGCGACGTACTGGTTATTTTCTGCTTCTGTGTCTGCCTCTGGCGTGGCTGCACTTTGCCTGTAGCAAGATGAATGCGTTTTAGTAATGAGCCGTGCTGCAGCTCGCGTTGGTGATGTTTGTAGGCTCCCGCCGTCTGTTGGAGATCAGACCGTATCTTTTAGTTGGCATGGTTGCGGTTGTTTGTCCACTTCTCGTCTTGACTGGCGCCACACGTTTCGCAAGCGTTGCCTGTCCGCTATTGGCAGCAGCGACGGTTATCGATATGTAGTAACTGTTGCCCTATCTTTGGGGTGACGTCGTTGTTTTTCCGGGTCGTGTGGGTGTGGCAGTTCGGCTGGGGACTCAGGAGGACTCATGGACTGCCTGACGGAAGGGCTGTGGTCACGAGGGTGCACGACCTCGTCGTAAACCAGATCCTGCAGGTTTCAAGATAAATGCATTTCAATTGAAGTAGAGAAACCTCCACCATTGTGATATCCCGCGATTCTCCAGTGACTTGGATTCGTGTTGCTGCTCGTAGTGTTGCCGAGGCGAAGAGCAGCGAGTGGAGTGCTTGGGGAAGACGAATCTGATTATGTTTCCTTGACTTCTTATTACTATTTACTGCATTCAACTTGTTACAATTTGTTAAGTTCAACCAGCGGTAATTTTTCTTGCCTGGTGGCCGCTAACACCCCAGTTACCTGCCCTGGGGGTTAGTCTATGTAACGGCAGTGTACGTTTCCTCGCCTTGCCGCTGCTGTCCGGTAAGAAGTGTTGTTTTGACAGCTTTCTTAATTGTAAGCCGGTTGGTGATTCTCCTACTCTGGTGGTAGTGATTCCTTTCTCTTTCCGGGCAGTCTAAACACAGTATTCTGGGAACGTAGTGCAGACCGCCGGTTCCGGCTTTGGCGTATTGTTCTATCGTTGCATTTGGTTTATCGGACGTCGGGTAGCTTCAGCAAGATTATCATTAGTCATTCGTTAGGCTGCCACTAGTGTGAGTTACCATCTTGTGAAGTGAATGCAACTCTTAGCTGCCTATCTCATCGCTCGCGAAAGTGTTTGTTGCTGGACCTTCTCAGAGGTAAATTCCTGGAGCACTGTCTGTGGCCCTTGGTTCTTGTAAGACATGTGTGTTCTAAAAGGAGGTCTGATGGCCAGTTGTTCAGTGTAATGCTCCTTCAGCCCACGCCTTCTGCGGCTATTATCTGCCTCAGCACCCTTTAAGGAACTTGTGTTTTATTATTGTATTATTTAGCACAATACCTTGTAACGCCTACATTAAAGGTTATATATGTCCAGTTAATAGTTCCGGTCGCCTTCTGGAATAAATATAGCAGTGTAGTGTTGAGTGGATGTTAAGGGTTGTGTTACAAACTTGACCATCATCTTATTTCACCGGTTTGGTGATCAATAGCTTGTTTTCTAATTTACCTTTGCTATTGTATTTGCTGTTTTGCAGCAGGTTTCTAATTTTCTTATATTATTGCCGTTTATGGCGTGTAAGGCCTTCAGCCGTGATTGTGGTCATTTGCTTTAAAATTCTGACTTGGTATTTGTATTTTAGCAGTAAGCCTTAAAACCTTATTTACCACCATTACTGCCGTCTGATGCCTTCTGCTGTATTTGTGGCTACTTGCCTTTAATATTTCAATGCCTGTTATTTGTAAGTTGCAGCGAGTTTTAAACAATTCTTAATTTATTGCCATTCCTGGCGTGTAAGGCCTTCTTCCCAAACCACAGTGGCTTGTTTTAAAACATTATTTGCTGTATCTGTATTTAATGGTGATTAGCTAAATTGTAACTCACTGAAAACACTAATATTTACACAGTTGTTTATTCCTTCATTGATAACGTGTGGTAGTTTTATTTACTGATGAGTCTGGAATTACTGGTTTAAAATAAATTGTGTATAGCTCTAAAAGTTAACCAATAATAACTGATTACGGCCCCGTCCACAATCGTAATCGAATCCTGCCTTCCATTGACTGCCAGGTTTCAATATCCTTTCCGTCTAACACGAAATTTAAAACAAGAGGTGAGGTGAACATGAAAAAGTTGTTTAATGTTAAGAAGTGCTACAAGAAAGAACTACAGGATGGGCAAAATAAAATTGGGCTGGGAAAAACAGTGAGGGGAGAAAATTGCCGCAACAAAATGTGGTTATCGCACGCACCCTGACTGCAGAATTGGACGTCAATCTGGTTATTCGACCTGTCGGGCTGCCATTTATGACCGGCATTTCTAACACCATAATGAATACTGTAAATATTTGTACTGATTAATTCTGTTCAATGTCAAGTATGTATGTTTCAGTATGTAATGTCTTTGAGCTATTGTAATGAAGTGAAAAGTTGTATAAAATGTTTTCTCTTTACCATTTAAATTCTTTGTATTAATTGAAGGAATATGTTATATAATTATGTGGCTTTTCTGTCGACATGTTAATGTATTTAAATATTAAGATTTTTTTAAAAGATGTTTGTTTACAACTATGTAGAAGCTGGTTTATACCTAGGGACTTGCACTGTATAAAATGAAAAGCAACAGTATTCCCCATATGGAACGGAAGTGAGTTGGCGCGCACCAAAATGTGGTTGACGCGGGCTAAAAGGTGGATGTGGCGCTCAGTCTGGGCGCCAAGTGAGACAACAGTGAGTCGGCAGCTAGCTACTGGATAGTCTGGTCTGGTCAGAGCAGCAAGTGAGTGAACAGCGCAAGTGCCGAGGGTGGCATCCAGTACCTGGATTAATACGGAAAGGCCTCGGGTGTGTGTACGACCATAAAATGGTGCTCTATTAACGGAAAAGGCTCTAATGTCGGAAGTATCGTCGCCAAGAAGAAGATAACAGAGCAAATTACATCCAGAGGAAGGACCAGGTAGCCACCATGTACTCGCCACCAATATTGCGCCATCACTTCAGCAAATCTAAGAGGTCAGATTTACGTCAAAGTATGAGCCAGTACTTTTAAGAGTTGATTAATTTGCAATAATAAGGCAAATTCTGTGAAACTTGTGTCCGATCCTTGATTTGGTTCCTCTCATGATACCTCTTAGGATCCTGTTGTGTTGGCAGAAGAGCCAACACCGTGTTACTAGAGGAGGCCGAAATGCACGCTTTTTAGCTCACGCAGGCTGGCGTGAGGAGGGAAGAACTATACTGACGTGAGGTCTGGAACATGACAAGGAATTGGAATTCAGAAAGAGGACGTAAGTAGTTTGATACTTAACTTTAATCCATTAATGATGCACGTCGCTCTTGACGGTACATGAGTCACAATATCAATATCAGTAGTAACTGGTAATGGCGCCTTGCTAGGTCGTAGCAAATGACGTAGCTGAAGGCTATGCTAAACTGTCGTCTCTGCAAATGAGAGCGTCAGTAGTCAGTGAACCATCGCAAGCAAAGTCGGCTGTATAACTGGGGCGAGTGCTAGGGAGTCTCTCTAGACCTACCGTGTGGCGGCGCTCGGTCTGCAATCACTGATAGTGGCGACACGCGGTCCGACGTATACTAACGGACCGCGGCCGATTTAAAGGCTACCACCTAGCAAGTGTAGTGTCTGGCGGTGACACCACAGATCCACTCCACATAAATACTGATTTCCGAGTATCCTGTGTGTTAAAATTTAATGAAAATAAATAGTTGATTATTTGCACAATTCTGAATGCAAAAATATGTCTAGAGATACCGTGGTTTCAATTGAAGTTAAGAGAGGAAGTTAGTGTTGCATTTATGAAAACCTCCATTGTGATTGATTTGCTTTATTTCAAAGTGTTTGTGCTTTAAAGATTAACTGCATTAAATTCTGTTAGTGAAAATTACTGGTTGTATAAACGGCAATAAGATAGCATGTTGACTTGAAGTTAGTTAGAGTGTAAATGCATTTAAAGTCATAATTAAGAACCTGTATGAAAAATCATTGGCATTAACCGTTTTAAATGTCATGCAAGGTGAGTGAAATTTGTCAAAAAGTAATACCTAAATTTGCATCTACCAAATCGTCTCAGAAAAGTATCTTTAGTTTGCTTTAGTGTAATGGTCAGTTTGAGAATCTCCATTTTGGTGTTGCTTAATAAGAAGAAACATTCTTGAACAGTGAATTCACTAATTGCATGGTGAAGTAGTTCTAGAGTTTTGTGTAGTAAAAATTGGAAAGACAGTTTGAGGGCCCCACCTAAGTCTTTGCCTATAAAAGATAAAGTTACAGCAACTGCTTTTATTCATAAAAACAGAAACAAGATTACTTCATAATGAGTGTAAAAATCCTATTGCCAGTGACTTTTAACTGTATTTGTACTATATGAAAAGTAACTATTGAAACAGGACTATGTCAATGTCCATTTTTGGTTTAGTAGTGTCTTTCACAACATTCGATGATGAGATAATTTATATATGACAAAGTATTATTGTTGAGAAGAGATAAAGCGTCAGTTGTTTCTGTGAGAGCTTGTACATACTATTTATGACTGCTAGTATTCACTGTATGACTTATCCTATTATAGTAGAGTTTCATTGCACTTCTCTGGGAAAGAACTAATGGTAGCTGTCCTTTACCAAAATTCAATACAGATTCTTTAAAAGTAATGTTTCATATTACTATCCCTAATTAATCTGGCGACCGTATTTTATTTCATTTAAGTAAACTTGGTTTCTTAAGAAACTTTCCAAATTTCAATCTTTAGTTCTTTGGTGTCTACTGTTATATTAAATTCACGTTCGATAATCCAAATCCATTAGGTAACTCACGGTCAGTTTACTTAAATCCTCCCAGAGGATAACATTTACTGCAACGTAATACCATAATTGTTAATACACATTGTGTCAGTATAACATACGATGCAGTATAGTGTTATATTTGGCTTCCTTGTGACAGGGCTAAAATCTTAGCGTCACTAGGTAAACTGCATGATGATACAACAAACGTTGTAGTAGTGTTATACATTCCAGTGGGTGTTTTGCAAAAGGATAACACTCCTCCAAATACTGCTGTTGTAACCAAACACGCTCCAGAGAGTGCCGACAAGCTGCCTTGGCCTGCTCGATCACCAGATCTGTGTCCAGTCCACCACATGTGGGACGTCCTCGGACGACAACTCCAGCGTCATCCACAATCATCAACAACCGTCCCCGTATTGACTGACCAAGTGCAACAGCCACGCAACTCCAGCCCACAAACTGACGTCCAGCACCTTGAAATACAATGGACACACGTTTGTAGGCTTAGATTCAAGTTCCTTGTGATTCCACTGCTTATTAATGCACCAGTACTTCACATTTGCAGAGGGCTATCTCACGATTACATTGATCTGTAATGTTGCAATGTTAATCACGTAAATACGTAACCTAGACAAATGTAGTCGAGAAATTTCATTACTCTATGTTAATTATTATTTGATGTTGTGATTTCTTTCCGTCAGTGTAATTATAAGAGTGACATGGAATTTACCCTTTTAAGGGTCAGCAAAATTGCCCAACAAAGCAGACGCTGGAAACCGTGATTTCGATGCGCCAGGCGCTTCTTGGCGCATTTCTGCGCATGTGCGTCTCGTTCATGCTCTGTCCCGACTGCTTCGATGTGTCGGTACGTTTGAATGACAGTGGAACAGACATGTTTGGTGACCAGTTGAACGCAACAGAAATTGGAGCTCGCGATCGAACACTGCGCATTCGTTGTCGAGCATTACGTGAAGCACAATTCGTGTAAAGTGTGTGCGCAAACGTTTGTGCAAGAGTTTAAGCTGAAAATGTTCTGGCGAAACCTGCAGCGAAGTTTGCAGTGGAAACATTAGCGGTAAAACGCCGCGAAACGCTCTTTGTGGCAAATGAAAACCGTAACTATCCGAAAAGTGTATGAACACAAGAACACATTGGTGGAGACAAGGAAAGAACACAACAATGTCCGACAAGATCACGACGTTATTTATCTGTGCAAGTGGGGATTACGAGATCATCGTGTTGAGACATTATCAGTAAGGGACCTGCATCTGCACCCTCACAAATTTACTGTTATGCGTGAGTTAAAGCGACCAGATGAAATTTACCGTGCTGAGTTCTGCCGGTGGTTTCCAAGAAGGGAAACTTCCCATCGCACCCCCCTCAGAGTTGGTGGTATCATGGCCCCGTGGATAGACCATCAAAAACTGAACACAGATCAAGCATGTAAACAGGAAGAAGGTGTACTGAACCGTGAAAAAAAAAGAAGCACAACAGGCTCAGTGAACGGTTCACGCTTAAGATGTGCAACAGCGAGCGAGTTGCAAGTACCAGGACATCGTGGTTGTGTGGTCGTGGTGTTGGACTGCAGCGATAGAGATCTGTGTTCAAATCTCCCTCATGCCCTCTTTTTTCACAATTTTATAAACTGTCCGTCCGGTCATTGACGTTTCTCCTTCTGTAGTCTTGGGAATTGTCATGCTATATGATGGTAGTAGAATAGGAGTCATGTGGTAGTAACATATTACCGTCTCAAGGAAACGTGATGAATTGTGACACGAGGCGAGATCCTGCATAGACCTTTCTCGGAAATGAAGACTACAAATAAGCGGACGTGAACTATATGCCGGCCGCTGTGGCCGAGCGGTTCTAGGTGCTTCAGTGCGGAATCGCGCTGCTGCTGCGGTCGCAGGTTCGAATCCTGCCTCGGGCATGGGTGCGTGTGACGTCCTTAGGTTAGTTAGGTTTAAGTAGTTCTCAAGTCTAGGGGACTGATGACCTCAGATGTTAAGTCCCATAGGGCTTAGAGCCATTTGAACCATTTGTGAACTATGTTACAACAAAGGAATTCAAGAGTCAAAACCTCCAAAACGCAGCACGAGAATCATAACATGTGGTACTTGCGTAGAACAAGGGTGAGGGTCCCTTCGTTACACCTGCTTGCTGCAAAGTGATGTTAAACTACGGTACAGACACAAATTGGAATTCAGCGAAGAGACACGTCAATGACTGGACGGACGGTTCACAATTTTGAGAGAAAAAAATGGGGCACGAGAGTGATTTGACCTCGGATTACCTCTTCGCACTCCATCAACACCGTGACCACATTACAAGAACGCCACTGTTAGTTAAATTCACTCGATATTGCACTTTTTTAGATTGGAACGTTCGATGTTTCCATTTTGCTTTTTTTTAACAGTTCAGTACACCTTCTTTCTGCTTTCATGCTTGATCTGTGTTCAGTTTTTGACGGGATATTCACTGGACCGTGTTACCACTAAATGTGAGGGGGAGAGGTGCGATGGGGGGGGGGAGGGGAGTTTCCCTTGTGAGTAATGTGGCATGAGGACTTTTGGATCTGCAGTTTTTCATTTCATCAGATGAGGGCTGGTTTAGCCTATCAGGGTATCTGAACTGACAGAACATTCACCATTAGGGCATCAGAAAATCCGCGCAAGTACTGTGAAGAGCCGTCGAATAACATCAAGATTTAAAAAAAAAAATTATTTTGTGATGCCTTCAGCTGCCATTCTCTTTATTTGATGTAAGATTGTACAATTTCGGTCTTAGGCCATTTTCAAGTATTTTATTGAAGTCCTTTCTCCTACGACTGCATGTAATTGTAGTATCATAATTAGAAATACTTTTTCGCTATTTACTTTATGATATTGGTCAGTACTACAAAAATCGTCCGATTCCGGTTCGAAGTTCGGTACTATTTTTTATGGTTCAAATGTCTACCTCAACGAAGCTCAAATCTGTTGTTTGGTGCGCAGTGTGTGGTGTCTGCATCGTAACGCGATGCTTTCACCATACTATCAACGCCAACCGGTACTCCATATGTGGGCCAATTCACGGAATATGAACGACTGTATGGATGATTTCTAGAAGATAGAGCAACGTCATATCCAGCTTGACAACCTTATCACGAGTACACGAGGCGTTAATTGAGGAGAGGACAAGTGAGCAGACGCATGGCCACCTCGATCGCCTGATCTCTTTCCCTGTGACTTTTACCTGTGGGACAAATTGAAGGGTCCGATCTACGCAAAGAATCCTCACTCATTGCAAGAGCTGCAGTAGAACATTGAAGACGCTGTTGTTGCTATCCCTCATGCAGAGCGGCTATGTGCGTCACGCAGTTTGATAAAACGAGCATACCGCTGCATAGACGTGAACGGTGGCCATTTCCAGTATCTTCTGTCAGGTTTGTTGACGAGGCTCAATCACGCGCCAGTCTAATCCTAAATATGCTCCAGGCCAGTTTTTTTGCCTTTCCTATATATCTCTGGTTTTATGCACCGTTATTCAAAACCTAGGACAAATGTAACTTTCGCATGATGTCTCACTGCTAGGTAACGTTACGCAATGAAACTTGGTCGATACATAGGAAGAACTGCTACATATAGGACAGAAAGTAACCGAAAGACATATGGAGTGAGACGAACAGAAGTCGTAAGGAGCAATATTTGTGGTTACTTATTCTAGGATTGAAGACAACTGTGTACGTTGAAATGACATGTTTAATGTCGCTCGCAATATTTGGAAAAAATACACGCTTTTATACAATTTTCAATGTGACAAAAAAAGAACAGTTGTCAGGATAACGCATCTCGTCAACATAAAAAAGTGGAATAATCCTAAACACAGCAATATTAAATATTAACTCTCAGAAGGTTAAATTATCCTAAACACGACAATATTAAAGCTTAACTAGAAGTTTCTTTACGAAACTGTTCCTACACTTACTTTGTGATGTTGGTCAGTACTACAAAAATCGTCCGATTCCGGTTCAAAGTTCGGTACTATTTTTTATGGTTCAAATGGCTCTGAGCACTAAGGGACTTAACTTCTGAGGTCATCAGTTGCCCTACAACTTAGAACTATTTTTTTTTTCTTTATTGAATTTCAATTCCCCCAGAAGGGGGCGGGCTGGCAGCAGCTTAGTATGCCGCTCTTCAGCCTACAGACTTTGTGAGAAATATCAAGAGAATAGATAATAAAAAACAGGCGATAAAATCGGAGACTTAAAGAGTAACATGGCGAAAAGAAATCGTGGAACTTAAAACAAAGAACAGAGGGATGATGATGCTAATAAAATACATACGAAGCAGACAGGTAAAACAATAGACAGACAATTAAAAACACGGCGACAGTCTGGATTCTGTTCGCAAAAGACATAAAATTCACACCTAGCGACAGCATGGTTTCTGTTCGCAACACGAGAAAGACGAACAACACTGAATAGTCACTGGAACACTGCACTAAAAAGTTGGCAAATGTGACATACCACAGTCGAGAGCAGGTGGGGGGAAACTGGACAGAAGATGGGAAAACAAAAAAAGGGGGGAAAGGAGAGTAAAAGCGAAGGGGGGAACCGGGAAAGGAGCTGATGGAGGATGAGGATCCATAAGAGGGGTGGGGGGCAGACGCGACAGGGAGTGGGGTAGGCAGAGGAGGGGAATACAAAAGGACTTGGGGGGGGGGAAGAAGGGAGGTAGGGAGAGGTTTAGTGGGGAGAAAACAGGACGGAAGGGGGGGGGGGAGAGGGAGCCCAGGGAAAGGACAGAGGAAAGGAGGGGGAGTGAGGATCAGAGTTGATAGGAAGGATAAATGGAGGGAGAGAGGGCATCGTCCGGGAGGGGGAGTTGATGGAAGCCACCTTGGGAAAGGAGATGTAGGGTGTAGAGATGGAGGTAGGGGGGACACAACGGTGAAGACGCGGCAAGGGGCGGGGATGGGAGAGGAGAGGAGCAACCAGGGGGTGAGGGGTTTCAAGACGGCGGGAGGTGCTTAGAACTACTTAAACCTAACTAACCTAAGGACATCACACACATCCATGCCCGAGGCAGGATTCGAACCTGCGACCGTAGCGGACGCGCGGTTCCAGACTGCAGTGTCCAGAACCACTCGGCCACTACGGCCGGCTACTATTTTTAGGATGACAATCAAATCTACAGTGGATGGTTAGTTATGTGACAAATTGAGCAAAAGATTACCCAAGGTCGCTCGAGTTTACAGTGGACACAAGCTGGTGAACCAACAAGTATATGCCGCTGCACGCGGAATTTACCTTAAGCTGCGATGAGCCGTCATCTGCTAGGCCGCTCTCTTTCGCTGAAATTCCTACAAAACTAATTACACATTCGCTGAATTTTCCAGCAGAAACTTTCCCTATGTTTCTCGTTATGCGAGAGAACATGTACTCATCCCTAATCTTAGAATATGGTGATATATAAATGCATGATTGGAGCAGCGTCCACATTATAATGCCCTCTCAGTTCTCACAAGAACAGTTAACTAACAGGCTAGTTCGTTTCTCCACAGTTGGAGCTAAACGATGCTACAGCTAATTTCTAGCTGGATATCAACGGCTGTGAACGCAGTGTTCACATAAATTACTCCTCTGTGTTGTACAGAGCGTTATGCGCTCCATTCTGTACTTGACGCCAGTCCAGAGAAGAGTCCCCAAAAATTTTCATCTTGTTTTACTCATAGCCAAACTGTCTCCCCACCTGGGTTCCTTTGTTCTTCACGTCACGGCTTTTTTCGACCAATAGGAGTGTCCCTCTTTTTTTGTGGAAACTCTCTCTACGAATCGCAAGGTCCCTGCCATTAAATTGCGTCGTGACTTTAGCTCTTTCCTCCTTTCTAGCGCGTTTCCGCCAATCGAACGTTTTGTGCCCATTCCAGACGCCTAAATGAGTACATTGACTCTCTCACGTGTGTACCACTCGCTGGACACGTGATCGAAAATGCATAACTGGTCTCGTTTAAAAAAAAAAAAATAATGGCTCTGAGCACTATGGGACTTAGCAGCAGTGGTCATCAGTCCCCTAGAACTTAGAACTACTTAAACCTAACTAACCTAAGGACATCACACACATCCATGCCCGAGGCAGGATTCGAACCTGCGACCGTAGCAGTCGCGCGGTTCCGGTCTTGTTTCCTATCCATTTGGAATCCCGAAATGCAGTTTTCTAAAGGCTTTCTTTCCTGTCCTCCCTCAGATGGGCTGTTATACTCGCTCCCCCCGTCTGAGTCACCTGGTCAGTCGTTGACTTTCCGCCTGGGACACTCGTTTAAGTGGGTTCTGTGGTACCCCCTGTAGCGCTGCCTTGCTTCTGCCCACGTCCGCCTGAATTCCAAAGTAAAACGCTTCTCGCTGCTTGTTTCACCTTCCACTCAAACATGCATTATAGGAACGGTGTGTTAATTACTGTCGGTTGACTGTCATACCTTTTTGCATTACATACTGATAGTCAAATTTGCTCATTACCGCCGAATTAAGTTAGGTGTCATATTCACCTTCCCATTGCAATGTATAAAGCTCTCATGTAAGGTGCAAATCTGACCTTCATTTATCCTGCCACCTTACAAAGTGATACTTTTATTGAAAGACAATAATTACACTAAAGTCATTGTGATTTATAATGGTCCCTTGGACATTACAAGAGATGAGACATGGTATGTAATATAGGGTGTGTGATTGCCACAGAGGGCAATGCATGTTCTGCAAACGTGCTCCCGTGCTACTAACAAAGATGATAAAGAGTTCTTGTGGGAGGGGGTTCAATACCTCCACCAGCACTGTTGAAAACTGCCGGATGGTCGTAGGTGCAAATGGGAGTCCTGCAGTACGTTACTCTAAAGCATCCCACACATGCTCCATGTGATTCAAGGGGGAAAGTGTAGGCCAGTCCATTCGCCGAATGTCTTCTTGTTACAACAGCTCCTCCACATGCAGAGCTCATCCTAAAAAACGAAACAAAAGCGAAATAGCTGCGGGGCAAGAAAGCAGACGTGCTCGGCTCTCGCAGGGGCTGAGCTGGCAACCAACACGACGGCGGTGTGTTGCAGGATGGCGTCGGCGCCTGACGGCGTTTGCTACACGCCAGCGGCCATCGTCGCAGCCTTAAGTGAGCACAGCTCTTTCCAAAAAAAAGAATCTGTCTTCATTTGATTAGACGAGAACGAAGTACGATGCTGATTAATAAGCGTGATTTTACTGCAAAGTTAATTGTGACGCACAAAACTGATAAATCATCTTTCCACGGTAGGGTATAATCATGCTGAAGACAGACCTACAACACAGACTTCGTCGATTTCCCGTCAGCCAGCCATCTCCTCACTGCAATGGCCTTTTCTTTTCTTCCGACTTTAATATACACTACAACAAATATTAACAGCTTAGTAAATGGAAAGAGAGATTATAGCAGGCTGATGGATCGTACGTTGGGACACCATGGGAGGGGCAGAGTGGCACGCAGATCACCAGGTATGCCTACCTCAACGGGCAGACATACGAGAATTTTCGAATGTGTGTGAAATCTTATGGGACTTAACTGCTAAGGTTATCAGTCCCTAAGCTTACACACTACTTAACCTAAATTATCCTAAGGACAAACACACACACGTATGCCCGAGGGAGGACTCGAACCTCCGCCGGGACCAGCCGCACAGTCCATGACTGCAGTGCCTTAGACGCAGAAATGCGAGGGAAGCTGGTTTGTTTTCAGTTACAGTAGCTCACTTACTCACCGTCTCTCATTGTAAGAGGACTAGTGCTATGCGAGTGCAGTCATGAGTGGTAACAGCTAGTTATTTAATAGTCGATGGTGTATTGATAGTAGAATCCAGCTACCGACGCCCGCGGCCTTATTTCTGCAAGCTGATTTGTTGTCCTGTGCACTGCTCCATGGTCAAGCAAATTCTGGGACGGTTTCTGAGAAAGGAAAGGGCCGATCACCTTCCCCGTCATTGAAACAATCCGAGCATGTGCTGCATCTGTGTTGACCTCGTTAAATCACAATCTTCACTGTTGGAGAAACAACGATTTTAAAAGATTATATGAGGATCTCTAAAATGACCCTGTGTCCTCGGAGTCTTTCGCAGTCATGACTGGATAAAGTCTTCTCGGTTTTCAAGCCGCATCAATTCCAATAAAATACTGTAGCTTTCGATGGCTAGCCCCGCCGTCATTGTCAATGCAGTGTGAGACTGCTGGAAAAACTGCGCAATATCCTGACGGCAATGGCGGACCTAGCCATCAAAATCTCGAGAACTTTATTGGAACTGACGCGGCTTGAAAACGGAGAAGATGTATCCTAAAATGACCCTGTGCTTTTCAGTTTTTTTTCTTTTTTTTATTCATTAGTCTTTTGACTCGTTTAATGCGGCCCGCCACGAATTCCTGTTCTGTGCCTACCTCTTCATCTCACAATACAACCTACAACTTACATCCTCGATTATTTGATGCGCGTATTCCAATCTCTGTTTTCCTCTACAGCTTTTATGCTTTTGCAGCTGCCTCTAGTACCATGGAAGTTATTCCCTGATGTCTTAACAGATGTCCTGTCATCCTGCCCCTTCTTCTTGTCAGCGTTTCACACATGTTTCTTTCCTCACCTATTCTATGAAGAACCTCGTCATTACTTACCTTGTCAGTCCACCTAATTATCAACGTTCTTCTATAGCACCACTTGTCAGACGCTTCTATTTCTCATGTTTTGGTTTTCCCACAGTCCATATGTCACTACCATACAATGCTATGTTCCAAACGAAGATGTTCAGAAACTTCTTCCTCAAATTAAGGCCTATATTTGATATTAGTAGACTTCTCGAGGCCAGAAATGCCTTTTTTGCCAGCGTTAGTCTGTTTCTGATGTTGTCCTCCTTGCTCCGTCCGTCATTGGTTTTTTGCTGCCTGGGTAGTAGAATTCCTTAACTTCATCTACTTCGTGGCCATTAATTCCGATGTTAAATTTCTTGCTGTTCTTATTTCTGCTACTTGTCATTACTTTCGTCCTTCTATACAGGGCTATTACAAATGATTGAAGCAATTTCATAAATTCACTGTAGCTCCATTCATTGACATACGGTCACGACACACCACAGATACGTAGAAAAACTCATAAAGTTTTGTTCGGCTGAAGCCGCACTTCAGGTTTCTGCCGCCAGAGCGCTCGAGAGCGCAGTGAGACAAAATGGCAACAGGAGCCGAGAAAGCGTATGTCGTGCTTGAAATGCACTCACATCAGTCAGTCATAACAGTGCAACGACACTTCAGGACGAAGTTCAACAAAGATCCACCAACTGCTAACTCCATTCGGCGATGGTATGCGCAGTTTAAAGCTTCTGGATGCCTCTGTAAGGGGAAATCTACGGGTCGGCCTGCAGTGAGCGAAGAAACGGTTGAACGCGTGCAGGCAAGTTTCACGCGTAACCCGCGGAAGTCGACGAATAAAGCGAGCAGGGAGCTAAACGTACCACAGCCGACGGTTTGGAAAATCTTACGGAAAAGGCTAAAGCAGAAGTCTTACCGTTTACAATTGCTACAAGCCCTGACACCCGATGACAAAGTCAAACGCTTTGAATTTTCGGCGCGGTTGCAACAGCTCGTGGAAGAGGATGCGTTCAGTGCAAAAGTTGTTTTCAGTGATGAAGCAACATTTTTTGTGAACAGACACAATGTGCGAATCTGGGCGGTAGAGAATCCTCACGCATTCGTGCAGCAAATTCGCAATTCACCAAAAGTTAACGTGTTTTGTGCAGTCTCACGGTTTAAAGTTTAAGGCCCCTTTTTCTTCTGCGAAAAAAACGTTACAGGGCACGTGTATCTGGACATGCTGGAAAATTAGCTCATGCCACAACTGGAGACCGACAGCGCCGACTTCATCTTTCAACAGGATGGTGCTCCACCGCACTTCCATCGTGATGTTCGGCATTTCTTAAACAGGAGATTGGAAAACCGATGGATCGGTCGTTGTGGAGATCACTATCGGCAATTCGTGTCACGGCCTCCACGCTCTCCCGACTTAACCCCATGCGATTTCTTTCTGTGGGGTTATGTGAAAGATTCAGTGTTTAAACCTCCTCTACCGAGAAACGGGCCAGAACTGCGAGCTCGCATCAACGATGCTTTCGAACTCATCGAGGAGGACATGCTGCGCCGAGTGTGGGAGGAACTCGATTATCGGCTTGATGTCTGCCGAATCACTAAAGGGGCACATATCGAACATTTGTGAATGCCTAAAAAAACTTTTTGAGTTTTTGTAGGTGTGTGCAAAGCATTGTGAAAATATCCCAAATAATAAAGTTATTTTAGAGCTGTGAAATCGCTTCAATCATTTGTAATAACCCTGTACTCTCAATTCATATTCTGTACTCGTCACACTTCTTATTCCATTCAACTCATACTGCAATTCTTCTTCACTTTCACCGAGGGTAGCAATGTCATCACATTGATATCCTTTCGCCTTGAATTTTAATCCCACTCTTGTACCCTGCTTTTATTTCTGTCATGCTTCTATTATCAACCGCAACGACAGAAATGCCGGTCTGGTGCCTTTGCCTTTCCTAAAGCCAAACGGATCATCATGTAACAGATCCTCAATTTTCTTTTCAATTCTTCTGTATATTATTCGTGTCGCCAACTTCGGCGCATGAGCTGGTAAGCTGATGTACCAACATTCTCGCACATGTCGACTCTAGCAATATTGAGAATTGTGTGGATGATGTCTTCCCGAAACTCTGATGGCATATCGCCAGTCTCATACAGTCTACAAATCAAAAAATCGTTTTGCTGCCACTTCCCCTATTGATTTTAGGAATTGAGATTTCATGTCATCTGTTCTGCCTTATTTGATTTTAAGTCTTCCAGTGCTCTTCTGAATTCTAATAATGGATCCTCTATCTCTTCCAGGCGGTCGAAGTGGCCGAGTGGTTCTAGTCGCTGCAGTCTGGAACCGCGCGACTGCTACGGTCGCAGGTTCGAATCCTGCCTCGGACATGGATGTGCGTGATGTCCTTAGGTTAGTTAGGTTTAAGTAGTTCTAAGTCCTAGGGGACTGATGACCTCAGAAGTTAAGTCCCATAGTGCTCAGAGCCATTTGAACCAATCTCTCTCTTCCCTATCGATTCCTATTTCTTCTCGTAGTACATCATGAAATAATTCCTCTCCCTCACAAATGCCAGCAACGTACTCTTTCCACCATATCCTCCTATCTGAAAATTTTTCTTCCGTTATCGATATCTCCCTTTGGCCGCAGTCGTTGCGATGCCACCATTGTGACTCAAGGCCTTGATAGATTAGCATTATTTTCTATAAAAAGTACAGGAGTTGTGGAAGGGGAAATTTTCCGGCCATTTAGCACGTAAGACTTGACACTTGAGCCGCACAGTTACACCGAGCATCGATCCTACAAGCCGATAATGGGATTCCTGGTGGGCTCGCCCCCCCCCCCCCCCTGCCACTTTTATCCGGTACCTGCACAGCGGAGCCCGGCGCCACTTGGAGCGCGTGATCGATAGTCGACCACTCGGCAGAAGTTGGCGGCTGTCGCCGGAAGAGCGCCGGCGAGCGTGATGGATGGCTGTTTTTAATTTGCAGCCTCCCGCGTCCCGCGCGAATGGCGCGTCATTAGCACGGCCGATATGTGCTGCAGGCCACTCGCAGCCGGCGGAGCTCAAAGCTGAACACGTCCTCTCCAGAAGGACTGTGGTTCCAACGCAGTTACCTGCTCTAGTTCCCGTGCGATTCAGGTGTTTCAAAATGAATATCTGGGTTTTAAGGCTTTGTACCATTTATCGTATTCACCTACAGCTGTAAATAATACATTAAATGGAAGAGCAACTCGAACAGTTTTGTTCATATACCTGTGCGCATGCGCAAGTACTGTTTCCTGTGACCGTTAGCAAGCGGTAATAGCAAACCTGGCGACTACGGTTTGCAGGGCCTGAATCTGTGGATACAGTACAACGTGACTTCCATTGTAATCCTCCAAGTGATAATAACATTCGTAGATGGTGTCGTCTATAGAATACTGTAGGCATCGGCTGTCTTTGCAAAGGGAAGAGCGACTGACAAACGCCTTGAACGACTGAGAGTGTCTTCCACACGTTGCCTCAAGAAACCAGTTCGAAGACTAGTCGTGATTTAGCAATTCCAGTGATGTACAGTCATGGAAATAAGTATTCATACAGTAGGTGGTGACAAACTACGATGGTGTGTTGGGATAGTAAATCACCCACAGCGCCGATACGAATAAGTACAGTGTTGTAGCGTCAGATAACCATGTTCTTCGTAGTGAAGCTTCCCGTATGCGATGAATCTATTCTGGGAAAATAAAATATGTTACACTCCGCACGGTCTACGACAGGGCAAAAAATGGCTCTTTGCACTATGGGACTTAACATCTGAGGTCATCAGTCCCCTTAGACTTAGAACTACTTAAACCTAACTAACCTAAGGAGATCACACACATCCATGCCCGAGGCAGGATTCGAACCTGCGACCGTAGCAGCAATGCGGTTCCGGACTGAAGCGCCTAGAACCGCTCGGTCACAATGGCCGGCCTACGACAGGGCAAAATGTACTCATACAGCGGACTAGTTTCAACCAAACAAACGGCTGACGCAGCCCCGGAGTGCATGCCACACTTGTGTAGTCGTGTGGCGGCCGTGAAGCAACAGCACGTCGGACGTGCGTACCGTGGAACAGCAGAATGGGTCGCAAGGGGAAGGAACCGACCATTGAGGAACGAAACATCGTTGTCGCCCAATATCTTCAACACAAGTCGTATGCCGAAATTGCGAACACCGAACGACTGTGCAATCTATCATTAAGCGATATAAGGACAGACATGTAGTAATAAACAGTGAACGACACGGTCGACCACAGACGCTTACAACAAGAGTGTCCAGAATGGTACTAACATGGGAACCTCCCCATCGCGCCCCCCTCAGATTTAGTTATAAGTTGGCACAGTTGATAGGCCTTGAGAAACTGAACACAGATCAATGGAGAAAACAGGAAGACGTTGTGTGGAACTATGAAAAAAATAAGCAAAATATACAAACTGAGTAGTCCATGCGCAAGATAGGCAACATCAAGGATAGTGTGAGGTCAGGAGCGCCGTGGTCCCGTGGTTAGAATGAGCAGCTGCGGAACGAGAGGTCCTTGGTTCAAGTTTTCCCGAGTGAGAAGATTAATTTTTTATTTTCAGTCAATTATTACCTGTCCGTCCGTCCGATGCGAGGTAACTGCGCCGTAGTATGGGGACGCTACACCTAAACAAATATCGAAACTCACGACGTCAGTCGACTACAGCGCACGGAAGAGAGAGCATTCCTACTAACGAGGCTCCCTGGCTGGCAGTTGACTGTTCGCTACTTTGAACGAGAGTGCATTAAATACGTGAGATGTAATCCGTGGGCAATATGAATCCAGCAAATATAGCTCGCGACTTCGATAAAAAGGTCAATAAACACTTTCCGAACTGTAAGGAATCGGAAAGTTCCTTAAGGGATCGAACAACTGTCGAACATTTGTATGATTATTTCCTACATTTGTTGATAAACAGTACGTGTGATGATGACGATATCTTGCTGATTGCTGCGGGGCTGTATGTACCAGATGATGAGATTGTTGACGATCCGTACGAAGAACACGAAGAGGAAATACTGCGACTTCAATCTGATGGTATTTCTTTGGATACATGAACGAAACGCTAAAATACAGGTTACTGTCCAAACCAATTAAAAGACGCAAATATAGATTATGGAGTGAAGTAACAAGTAAATTTAAGAAATTTAAAGGGATGGAGGAAAAAAGCACAATTAAATATTGCAAAGAAGCCGTGGAACGAGGTGGGACCCGAAGACAGAAGTTCAGTGAACTAGAAAACCATCTATAACGACAATTTATTAAAGCCAGAAATGAATTAAGTGCAGTGCATGATACAGACCTACAGATTTGGGGATTGCATTACGCTAAAACAAATCGGCCTGGACTTCAAGGCTTCATCTCATTGACTTGTCACGTTCAAAAGAAAATATAAAATTACGAGCAGGAAGACTACGAAATAAGTAAGCAAGAACTACGCGAATAAACTGGAAGAACTTTTAAAGTGTTCCAAGACGCTTGTTACAAAAACTAACGTTAGATTCCAACAGTATGAAGACGCATATATTATCGACACATATCAATCCGGTTTTAACTATGAAATGAAATCAATCCGCACGTTATCGCTAGTTGAAGAAGGCGACACGGAATGTACTGTAGATCAGCTGCATCCCACTTCACATAGTTATACCATAGAATATGCTCTGAAGAAAGCAAGATTTATTTTACCTACATTTTATTTATGTTTGCAGGAAAAAATAGTGTATTTGGACCACAAGTTCAGCAACAAGTGAATAGGGTACTTGCGCAAACGCCGAATGTCATTGTGAATTGCAGTGCGTCATGAAAAATGGAGAAAAGACTAGTGAAAGACTTTAATGAACGTGTGATTGCTCCTTACGCTGACAAAGATTTTGCCTTACTCCTTGACAGCTATACAGGACAGAAGGATCAGGGGTTGTACAATTTTAGTGTGGCACTAGGCGTGATTACCATTCCTCCAGGTTGTACACCTCTTGTGCAACCGTTAGATGTGTTTGGTTTTCGGCAAGTGAAATACTTTGTGAAAAGATTCTATGATTTTGCGAAGCTGCACAGGTACACCGAGCAGTATTATTTACGTGATCGTGTGTCAATTATCAAAGTTCAGGCACTCACACATAATCAACTTCGCTCTCCAAAATTCCAGGACATGTTCAGATTTGCTTGGACATATGCAGGATTTGACGGTTTACACACGGAAAAATTTGAAAACGTTAAAAACATATGTTTTGACAGAGCACAGGGAAAACTGTGCGACTGTGAAACTGTTGCATTCATTTGTTGCAGCTAATGTGACAAACTCTTATGTTTTCATCACTTTTCTGGGAGTGATTATCACATCCACAAGAAAACCTAAATCGGGCAAGGTAGAAGAATCTTTTTACCCATTCGCCAAGTGTACAAGTTAGGTGGATCGACAACATATTCCTGTCATGTGACGCACATGCCGTCACCAGTGTCGTATAGATTATATCAGACGTGTGTTCATGTGGAGGAATTGGTTGACCTATGACCTTGCGATCAAATGTTTTCGGTTCCCATTGGAGAAGCACGCCCTTTCGTCTACTAATCGCACGGTTTTGCGGTGCGGTCGCAAAACACAGACACTAAACTTATTACAGTGAACAGAGACGTCAATGAACGAACGGTCAGATCATAACTTTGCGAAAATAAAGTAAGTAAACTTTTCAGTCGAGGGAAGACTAGAACCAAGGAGTTCTAGTTCCGCAGCTGCTCACGCTAACCACGGGACCACGGCGCTCCTGACCTCACACTATCCTTGATGTTGCCTATCTTGCGCATGGACTACTCAGTTTGTATATTTTGCTTATTTTTTTCATAGTTCCACACAACTCCTTTCTGTTTTCTCGATTGATCTGTGTTGAGTTTTTCAAGGCCTATCCACTGTGCCAACTTATAACTAAATCTGAGGGGGGTGCGATGGGGAGGTTCCCTTGTACGAATCATCAAGAAAAACCCGAAAACGACAGCGTCGGCACTATCCGCATATGTACATGACCACATCCGAAAGGACATCACTCCATCGTACCATTCTCAATCGTTCGGGCTACAAAGCCAGGGTCCCGAGACGAAAGCCCTACATCAGCAAAAAGAACAGGATGTGGCGGGCGGAATTCGCGAAACAGCATGTATCCAAGACAGCAGACTTCTGGGATACTGTATTGTTTAGGGATGAAAGCAAGTTTCATATTGTGCACAATGATGGTAGGATCTTGGTCTGGAGAAGACCCAATACAGATCTCAACCGAAACAACATTTAACCCACGGTGAAGCATGGAGGTGGTTGAGTGATGATATGGGGCTGTATGTCAGCCTACAGTGTCAAATTAGTGTTTGTGAAAGGTACCATGGACAGATTTGTGTATATGAACATTCTCAGACAGAACTTACAACAGAGTGTTGACGCCTTGGGTCTTCCAAGAAATTATTACTTCCAACAGGAGAATGATCCCAAACATACGGCGCAAATTGTCCGGCTGTGGTTACTCTACAACACTCCACACACTCTTAAAACACCAGCTCAGAGTCCGGACGTGAATCCCATCGAGCACTTGTGGAGTGATCTGGAAACACGAGTGAGAAAACACGACATCCGTAGTAAGGTTCTCCTTCGAGGATGGGAAGGTATCACGTCGGACACTACAGGAAAATTGGTCCATTCCATGCCACGGAAGTTGCGAGGAATAATACATCGGAAGGGTATACATACGAAGTATTAAACATGTTCTGGCTTTGTTAGAAGTGTAATTTTCTGTAGGCGTATGAATACTAAATTCCCAGCGCAGTAGAGAACTTGGCAGTCGTTTTTGTATTTTGTTTTGTAAAGGCTTGTTCATTCTCCTTCTATATACCAGCATAGCTACATTGGTGACTGGCCAATGTGCATAGTGCATATCCGATTAGTGTTTTTGGTTTCGTATTGTCAATAAAGGCAGTTTACTTTCCCACGCTCTAGTGTATGAATACTTATTTCCATTACTGTATGTGTGGAGACTTTGAAGGAGACGCCAACAACTGTGTCGTCCTTGTTTGCAGTTGGTACGAGTACTAAAGCCTACAGATTATGGTTTGTAGCGTCGCAAGTTTGTTCCGAGCGAACGTTTGTTTTAGGATAGTTAGCTGCATGTAACTTCGGGGTCTGACATCTTCTGGCCTAACCGGGAGACACACGCGTGTGTCACTACCTGCCGTGGGAAAGCTATCCAATGTCTCTTACTGGACGCGTGCATTCTCCACCTATAAGAACCTAAATAAATGATGTTAAATATTATTCAATCATTTTCAAAATCGGTACACTGCCTTTTGACATTCAGGAGAAGATTGTATCCAACTTTCAGCTTTATAACTACCATAGTTTCAGAGATAAAAAAAAGAATTGCTAAAAAAGTGAAAAACCGACACTTAGGAAACTAAATTCAGTTAGGAAATATAATGGTTCATCCTTTGGTATTATCTAAAAACATAAAGAGAACTTGCAGGGTGCAGAATTAATTAATTGAGATTCTCATATTAAAACTTTAATTATCTTTCGTTTTCGTAATATAAAAATAAGACAAAATTATTATTGGTGTCTAAGATTGTTGTGGGAGTATATGTGAGTGAATGTGAGTGTGTACGTGGAACATTCGTCAAATTTGAATGTTGCATTATATACCGTCTTAAGTAACCTGCGAGAGTTACGCAAGCCTGTCGTGGGAAAATGTTCATAGGGAATTTACCCACTTTGCTGATGACGCATGTCTAGGTGTGATTGCTATTGGAACAGAGCAGCCAGAAAGTCCGCTGGAGTATTATCTGTAGCTAAGGGATATATAATGGTAAGACAGAGATTTAGGAACCAGGTTTTAAATTGTAAGACATTTCCAGGGGCAGATGTGGACTCTGACCACAATCTATTAGTTATGAACTGTAGATTAAAACTGAAGAAACTGCAAAAAGGTGGGAATTTAAGGAGATGGGACCTGGATAAACTGAAAGAACCAGAGGTTGTACAGAGTTTCAAGGAGAGCTTAAGGGAACAATTGACAGGAATGGCGGAAAGAAATACAGTAGAAGAAGAATGGGTAGCTCTGAGGGATGAAGTAGTGAAGGCGGGAGAGGATCAAGTAGGTAAAAAGACGAGGGCTAGTAGAAATCCTTGGGTAACAGAAGAAATACTGAATTTAATTGATGAAAGGAGAAAATATAAAAACGCAGTAAATGAAGCAGGCAAAAAGGAATACAAACGTCTCAAAAATGAGATCGACAGGAAGTGCAAAATGGCTAAGCAGGCATGGCTAGAGGACAAATGTAAGGATGTAGAGGCTTATCTCACTAGGGGTAAGACAGATACAGCCTACAGGAAAATTAAAGAGACCTTTGGAGAAAAGAGAGCAAATTGTATGAATATCAAGAGCTCAGATGGAAACCCAGTTCTAAGCAAAGAGGGGAAAGCAGAAAGGTGGAAGGAGTATATAGAGGGTCTATACAAGGGAGATGTACTTGACGACAATATTATGGAAATGGAAGAGGATGTAGAAGAAGATGAAATGGGAGATACGATATTGCGTGAAGAGTTTGACAGAGCACTGAAAGACCTGAGACGAAACAAGGCCCCGGGAGTAGACAACATTCCATTAGAACTACTGACGGCCTTGGGAGAGCCAGTCCTGACAAAACTCTACAAGATGTACGAGACAGGCGAAATACCCTCAGACTTCAAGAAGAATATAATAATTCCAATCCCAAAGAAAGCAGGTGCTGACTATGAAAATTACCGAACTATCAGTTTAATAAGTCACAGCTGCAAAATACTAACGCGAATTATTTACAGACGAATGGAAAAACTGATCGAAGCCGACCTCGGGGAAGATCAGTTTGGATTCCGTAGAAATGTTGGCACACGTGAGCCAATACTGACCTTACGACTTATCTTAGAAGGAAGATTAAGGAAAGGCAAACCTATTTTTCTAGCATTTGTAGACATAGAGAAAGCTTTTGACAATGTTGACTGGAATACTCTCTGTCAAATTCTACAGGTGGCAGGGGTAAAATACAGGGAACGAAAGGCTATTTACAATTTGTACAGAAACCAGATGGCAGTTATAAGAGTCGAGGGGCATGAAAGGGAAGCAGTGGTTGGGAAGGGAGTGAGACAGGGTTGTAGCCTCTCCCAGATGTTATTCAATCTGTATATTGAGCAAGCAGTAAAGGAAACAAAAGAAAAATTTGGAGTAGGTATTAAAATCCAGGGAGAAGAAATTAAAACTTTGAGGTTCGCCGATGACATTGTAATTCTCTCAGAGAGAGCAAAGGACCTGGAAGAGCAGTTGAACGGAATGGACAGTGTCTTGAAAGGAGGATATAAGATGAACATCAACAAAAGCAAAACGAATATAATGGAATGTAGTCGAATTAAGTCGGGTGATGCTGAGGGAATTAGATTAGGAAATGATACACTAAAAGTAGTAAAGGAGTTTTGCTATTTGGGGAGCAAAATAACTGATGATGGTCGAAGTAGAGAAGATATAAAATGTAGACTGGCAATGGCAAGGAAAGCGTTTGTGAAGAAGAGAAATTTGTTAACATCGAGTATAGATTTAAGTTTCAGGAAGTCATTTCTGGAAGTATTTGTATGGAGTGTAGCCATGTATGGAAGCGAAACATGGACGATAAATAGTTTGGACAAGAAGAGAACAGAAGCTTTTGAAATGTGGTGCTACAGAAGAATGTTGAAGATTAGGTGGGTAGATCACGTAACTAATGAGGAGGTATTGAATAGGATTGGGGAGAAGTTTGTGGCACAACTTGACTAAAAGAAGGGATCGGTTGGTAGGACATGTCCTGAGGCATCAAGGGATCACAAATTTAGCATTGGAGGGCAGTGTGGAGGCTAAAAATCGTAGAGGGAGACCAAGAGATGAATACACAAAGCCGATTCAGAAGGATGTAGGGTGCAGTAGGTACTGGGAGATGAAGGAGCTTGCACAGGATAGATTAGCATGGAGAGCTGCATCAAACCAGTCTCAGGACTGAAGACCACAACAACAACAAGGGATATTTCCAGATTTATTGCCTTTTCGTTTTCGTTTATTGAACATTACTTTAATATTTGTACATCAGAATGACGTAGATGCGTCTGTGTGTAAGGACTGGTGCAGGCCAGTTTTGGCGCTAGTATGATCATGAGCGAGCATTCTGATTGGCAGCGAGTATGGTCAGCCAAACACAATTGAGACGGTTCCTGATCGTTACCTGATAGTTGTACTGGGAGTGAGGCTGCAAGAAAGGAGTCGCTCCCTAGCTTTGAACGCAGATGGTCATTTACTAGTGCCAGTCAAAATATTGTGTAAAATGAAGGAATATTGAGTTACTCGCGTTTGATACGTGTTGTGACTAGCACTGATGTACTTACGTACAGTTTTGTGAAGTTTGGAAGTTTTAGAACTGTTTTGTTGGAATGATATTCGTGTATGAAAATTTGGCCTTTATACACTCCTGGAAATTGAAATAAGAACACCGTGAATTCATTGTCCCAGGAAGGGGAAACTTTATTGACACATTCCTGGGGTCAGATACATCACATGATCACACTGACAGAACCACAGGCAACAGAGCATGCACAATGTCGGCACTAGTACAGTGTATATCCACCTTTCGCAGCAATGCAGGCTGCTATTCTCCCATGGAGACGATCGTAGAGATGCTGGATGTAGTCCTGTGGAACGGCTTGCCATGCCATTTCCACCTGGCGCCTCAGTTGGACCAGCGTTCGTGCTGGACGTGCAGACCGCGTGAGACGACGCTTCATCCAGTCCCAAACATGCTCAATGGGGGACAGATCCGGAGATCTTGCTGGCCAGGGTAGTTGACTTACACCTTCTAGAGCACGTTGGGTGGCACGGGATACATGCGGACGTGCATTGTCCTGTTGGAACAGCAAGTTCCCTTGCCGGTCTAGGAATGGTAGAACGATGGGTTCGATGACGGTTTGGATGTACCGTGCACTATTCAGTGTCCCCTCGACGATCACCAGTGGTGTACGGCCAGTGTAGGAGATCGCTCCCCACACCATGATGCCGGGTGTTGGCCCTGTGTGCCTCGGTCGTATGCAGTCCTGATTGTGGCGCTCACCTGCACGGCGCCAAACACGCATACGACCATCATTGGCACCAAGGCAGAAGCGACTCTCATCGCTGAAGACGACACGTCTCCATTCGTCCCTCCATTCACGCCTGTCGCGACACCACTGGAGGCGGGCTGCACGATGTTGGGGCGTGAGCGGAAGACGGCCTAGCGTTGTGCGGGACCGTAGCCCAGCTTCATGGAGACGGTTGCGAATGGTCCTCGCCGATACCCCAGGAGCAACAGTGTCCCTAATTTGCTGGGAAGTGGCGGTGCGGTCCCCTACGGCACTGCGTAGGATCCTACGGTCTTGGCGTGCATCCGTGCGTCGCTGCGGTCCGGTCCCAGGTCGACGGGCACGTGCACCTTCCGCCGACCACTGGCGACAACATCGATGTACTGTGGAGACCTCACGCCCCACGTGTTGAGCAATTCGGCGGTACGTCCACCCGGCCTTCCGCATGCCCACTATACGCCCTCGCTCTAAGTCCGTCAACTGCACATACGGTTCACGTCCACGCTGTCGCGGCATGCTACCAGTGTTAAAGACTGCGATGGAGCTCCGTATGCCACGGCAAACTGGCTGACACTGACGGCGGCGGTGCACAAATGCTGCGCAGCTAGCGCCATTCGACGGCCAACACCGCGGTTCCTGGTGTGTCCGCTGTGCCGTGCGTGTGATCATTGCTTGTACAGCCCTCTCGCAGTGTCCGGAGCAAGTATGGTGGGTCTGACACACCAGTGTCAATGTGTTCTTTTTTCCATTTCCAGGAGTGTAGTATCCACGTGACATGTTTCAGTATTCAACCACTAACCATTTTTGGCGACCAAATCCACCAGAAGGACCGAGTGTAATAACTCATGTTAATGGTGGAATTAATGACTGTGGAAACATTGTTTAACTCGGGTCGGAGTTGGACAGATTTCTGGCAGCTGTGCGTGCAAAAATGAGCGTATGACTTGTCAACATGACGAAAATAAGCAATAGTTTAAATGTGGACTGAATAGTGCCGTTTCTTTGGTGATAAGAACAAATTAACATTTTTGTGTGGAAATTTTGGACATTATTTTCCAGAAGCCCATCCATTATCTTACTGTCCGATAGATTTTTTTATTGACAGTTTTTCTACAGAACTTCATTTCATTAGTAGAGTTGCGCTGCCTCAGTACTTGTAGATATTAGATGGTGCTTTTATCAACACTGCTTTTACATCATCTTGTATCTACGTTGCTGAGTGAAGGGACATCGAACAGACGCCGTTCTGAGGTAGGTGAATTTATAAATTGCAGTACTGAACAGCTAAACGCCGCACCGCCGCAGGTTGTCGTGCCAAGTTTGCAAACGAAATGTTGCTGCTTTACCACGAAAATTTTCTGGATTGATCTGTCTTTGATGAATCGACATTTCATCTGGGTAAAAACGTAAACACACATATTGTGCGCTTCTGGCGATCAGCAAATTCCTACGGCATGGTACAGTAGCAATGCAAATCCCCGAAACTGAATGTCTTTTATGCAATATCCTGGTTGAAGGTTTATGAACCTTTCTTCATTGGTAACTGGTGTTTCTTATCTTGATGCACTAGAACAATGGCTCTTCCCTGAATTGGAGGAAGCTGAACCACAGAACTTCCTTTGGCAACAAGATGGTGCTCCATCTCACTGAAATAACAGAAAACGCTTTTGGTTAAACAATGTTGTATAGGTCGCGCAGGGTACGGTGGCCGAAGCGCAGTGCTAAGTTTTCGTCCAAAGGGCTGGGCGAGTTCATTCGTTTGTTCACAGGGGGAAGCCGACAAGTGTTTGCCACCTTTCAGCCGGTCGGCGATGACAGAAACAATGTGCACGCCCTGCAGTCTTTCTCAAACGATTTCACAGAAACTATTGGCCAAAAAAATTTCATTTTTGCTTTAATTGTAACTTTATATGTCAGGTTCATTGTGATGCGCCCATCATTTCGTTAATGGCCGTAGTTTTTGGGATATTTACGTGGAAGTAAGACATTGCCCGAAATTCGGAAAAGCTTGCAATGAAAAATAGGGGTCGCTATGATTTTGTGTCTGGTGCATATTACATAATATGTTGGTACATATGAAATTTAGCTTACATATTCAATTTTTTTTAGATTGGTTGGAGGTCTCTATTTGTCACCAATCTCGAGAAAAATGATCTTACGTAGCGCACTCATTTGTGATCGCACCACGCTAGAGTGAAATATCCACAACATTGTATATATGGTTCTCGGGCCAGACAACGGATGTCATTGTGAAAACTCCACAATATTTCATCAGCGCAACTCGCCGAGATCTTCAGGTGCGACGAACAGGTGCGGCATGTAATACATCGGACAAACTTGTCGCACTGTAGAAGAGAGATGTATTGAACACCGACGCTACACTCGTCTGGAGCAACCAGAAAAGTATGCAGTGGCCGAGCATTGTCTCCGTACAGGCCATTCTAAGAACTATCAACATACCAAAATTCTCGCATCGACGAGTTCGTACTGGGACAGTGTTATCAAGGAAGCAGTGGAAATACGTAGCTCGACGAATCTTGTAAACAGAGACACGGCTTTCAGCTTAGTACAGCTTGGGATGCAGCACTGGCCATATTGAAGTCGCTTCGAGCAGAGAGGAGTACTATTGGTCATAAGACGGATGACGATTCGCTAGCAACATAAATATTCTGTTGACAACGGGAGGATAATCAAGGCGCCTACGCGGACGCGCATTTTTGCCTGCGGCTTCCGACAGAGGTCGGTGGGGCGGCCGATGGCAGCGCAGAGTAACGGCGGCAGCCTCCGCGCGTGCGCCGAAGTCTTTGGTTCTTCATCCTGTAGGTCTCATTGCTGTCCTTCCAGCTATCGGTTGATATCGTCGCTATTGGCCATCGAATTTGGCGCCTCCACGCATGCGCACTTCCTGCCTAAGACTGGCATAAATAGGGGGCCCTGGTCCTGCCTTAGCCATCTCCAGCGCTACTCCACAAGGATACCGCCCTTCGATTGTGCCATTCCAGCACTAATCATAGCGCTAGGTTTCAGGTGCCAGCCAGCCAGCCAGCCAGCCAGCGGTCCAGCCGAGCAGCACAGCAGCAGCAGCAGCAGCAGCGGTCCCGGCAGCAGTCCCGGCCAGCAGCAGCGGTCCAGCCGGCAGCAGCCAGCCAGCCCTCCAGCAGCAGCAGCAGCAGCGGTCCAGCCAGCAGCACCAGCCAGCCAGCCCTCCAGCAGCAGCAGCAGCAGCGGTCCAGCCAGCAGCACCAGCCAGCCAGCCCTCCAGCAGCAGCAGCAGCAGCAGCGGTCCAGCCAGCAGCACCAGCCAGCCAGCCCTCCAGCAGCAGCAGCAGCAGCGGTCCAGCCAGCAGCACCAGCCAGCCAGCCCTCCAGCAGCAGCAGCAGCAGCAGCGGTCCAGCCAGCAGCACCAGCCAGCCAGCCCTCCAGCAGCAGCAGCAGCAGCGGTCCAGCCAGCAGCACCAGCCAGCCAGCCCTCCAGCAGCAGCAGCAGCAGCGGTCCAGCCAGCAGCACCAGCCAGCCAGCCCTCCAGCAGCAGCAGCAGCAGCAGCGGTCCAGCCAGCAGCACCAGCCAGCCAGCCCTCCAGCAGCAGCAGCAGCAGCGGTCCAGCCAGCAGCACCAGCCAGCCAGCCCTCCAGCAGCAGCAGCAGCAGCGGTCCAGCCAGCAGCACCAGCCAGCCAGCCCTCCAGCAGCAGCAGCAGCAGCAGCAGCAGCGGTCCAGCCAGCAGCACCAGCCAGCCAGCCCTCCAGCAGCAGCAGCAGCAGCAGCAGCAGCGGTCCAGCCAGCAGCACCAGCCAGCCAGCCCTCCAGCAGCAGCAGCAGCAGCAGCGGTCCAGCCAGCAGCACCAGCCAGCCAGCCCTCCAGCAGCAGCAGCAGCAGCGGTCCAGCCAGCAGCACCAGCCAGCCAGCCCTCCAGCAGCAGCAGCAGCAGCAGCAGCAGCAGCGGTCCAGCCAGCAGCACCAGCCAGCCAGCCCTCCAGCAGCAGCAGCAGCAGCGGTCCAGCCAGCAGCACCAGCCAGCCAGCCCTCCAGCAGCAGCAGCAGCAGCGGTCCAGCCAGCAGCACCAGCCAGCCAGCCCTCCAGCAGCAGCAGCAGCAGCAGCGGTCCAGCCAGCAGCACCAGCCAGCCAGCCCTCCAGCAGCAGCAGCAGCAGCGGTCCAGCCAGCAGCACCAGCCAGCCAGCCCTCCAGCAGCAGCAGCAGCAGCAGCAGCAGCGGTCCAGCCAGCAGCACCAGCCAGCCAGCCCTCCAGCAGCAACAGCAGCAGCAGCGGTCCAGCCAGCAGCACCAGCCAGCCAGCCCTCCAGCAGCAGCAGCAGCAGCGGTCCAGCCAGCAGCACCAGCCAGCCAGCCCTCCAGCAGCAGCAGCAGCAGCAGCGGTCCAGCCAGCAGCACCAGCCAGCCAGCCCTCCAGCAGCAGCAGCAGCAGCGGTCCAGCCAGCAGCACCAGCCAGCCAGCCCTCCAGCAGCAGCAGCAGCAGCAGCAGCAGCGGTCCAGCCAGCAGCACCAGCCAGCCAGCCCTCCAGCAGCAACAGCAGCAGCAGCGGTCCAGCCAGCAGCAGCAGCCAGCCAGCCCTCCAGCAGCAGCAGCAGCAGCGGTCCAGCCAGCAGCACCAGCCAGCCAGCCCTCCAGCAGCAGCAGCAGCAGCAGCGGTCCAGCCAGCAGCACCAGCCAGCCAGCCCTCCAGCAGCAGCAGCAGCAGCGGTCCAGCCAGCAGCACCAGCCAGCCAGCCCTCCAGCAGCAGCAGCAGCAGCAGCAGCAGCGGTCCAGCCAGCAGCACCAGCCAGCCAGCCCTCCAGCAGCAACAGCAGCAGCAGCGGTCCAGCCAGCAGCACCAGCCAGCCAGCCCTCCAGCAGCAGCAGCAGCAGCGGTCCAGCCAGCAGCACCAGCCAGCCAGCCCTCCAGCAGCAGCAGCAGCAGCAGCAGCAGCACCAGCCAGCCAGCCCTCCAGCAGCAGCAGCAGCAGCGGTCCAGCCAGCAGCACCAGCCAGCCAGCCCTCCAGCAGCAGCAGCAGCAGCAGCAGCAGCAGCGGTCCAGCCAGCAGCACCAGCCAGCCAGCCCTCCAGCAGCAGCAGCAGCAGCGGTCCAGCCAGCAGCACCAGCCAGCCAGCCCTCCAGCAGCAGCAGCAGCAGTGGTCCAGCCAGCAGCACCAGCCAGCCAGCCCTCCAGCAGCAGCAGCAGCAGCGGTCCAGCCAGCAGCACCAGCCAGCCAGCCCTCCAGCAGCAGCAGCAGCAGCGGTCCACCCAGCAGCACCAGCCAGCCAGCCCTCCAGCAGCAGCAGCAGCAGCAGCGGTCCAGCCAGCAGCACCAGCCAGCCAGCCCTCCAGCAGCAGCAGCAGCAGCGGTCCAGCCAGCAGCACCAGCCAGCCAGCCCTCCAGCAGCAGCAGCAGCAGCGGTCCAGCCAGCAGCACCAGCCAGCCAGCCCTCCAGCAGTAGCAGCAGCAGCAGCGGTCCAGCCAGCAGCACCAGCCAGCCAGCCCTCCAGCAGCAGCAGCAGCAGCGGTCCAGCCAACAGCACCAGCCAGCCAGCCCTCCAGCAGCAGCAGCAGCAGCAGCAGCAGCGGTCCAGCCAGCAGCACCAGCCAGCCAGCCCTCCAGCAGCAGCAGCAGCAGCAGCGGTCCAGCCAGCAGCACCAGCCAGCCAGCCCTCCAGCAGCAGCAGCAGCAGCGGTCCAGCCAGCAGCACCAGCCAGCCAGCCCTCCAGCAGCAGCAGCAGCAGCGGTCCAGCCAGCAGCACCAGCCAGCCAGCCCTCCAGCAGCAGCAGCAGCAGCAGCAGCAGCGGTGCAGCCAGCAGCACCAGCCAGCCAGCCCTCCAGCAGCAGCAGCAGCAGCGGTCCAGCCAGCAGCACCAGCCAGCCAGCCCTCCAGCAGCAGCAGCAGCAGCGGCCCAGCCAGCAGCACCAGCCAGCCAGCCCTCCAGCAGCAGCAGCAGCAGCGGTCCAGCCAGCAGCACCAGCCAGCCAGCCCTCCAGCAGCAGCAGCAGCAGCGGTCCAGCCAGCAGCACCAGCCAGCCAGCCCTCCAGCAGCAGCAGCAGCAGCAGCAGCAGCAGCAGCGGACCAGCCAGCAGCACCAGCCAGCCAGCCCTCCAGCAGCAGCAGCAGCGGTCCAGCCAGCAGCACCAGCCAGCCAGCCCTCCAGCAGCAGCAGCAGCAGCGGTCCAGCCAGCAGCACCAGCCAGCCAGCCCTCCAGCAGCAGCAGCAGCAGCAGCAGCAGCAGCGGTCCAGCCAGCAGCACCAGCCAGCCAGCCCTCCAGCAGCAGCAGCAGCAGCGGTCCAGCCAGCAGCACCAGCCAGCCAGCCCTCCAGCAGCAGCAGCAGCAGCGGTCCAGCCAGCAGCACCAGCCAGCCAGCCCTCCAGCAGCAGCAGCAGCAGCGGTCCAGCCAGCAGCACCAGCCAGCCAGCCCTCCAGCAGCAGCAGCAGCAGCGGTCCAGCCAGCAGCACCAGCCAGCCAGCCCTCCAGCAGCAGCAGCAGCAGCAGCAGCAGCAGCGGTCCAGCCAGCAGCACCAGCCAGCCAGCCCTCCAGCAGCAGCAGCAGAAGCGGTCCAGCCAGCAGCACCAGCCAGCCAGCCCTCCAACAGCAGCAGCAGCAGTGGTCCAGCCAGCAGCACCAGCCAGCCAGCCCTCCAGCAGCAGCAGCAGCAGCGGTCCAGCCAGCAGCACCAGCCAGCCAGCCCTCCAGCAGCAGCAGCAGCAGCGGTCCAGCCAGCAGCACCAGCCAGCCAGCCCTCCAGCAGCAGCAGCAGCAGCAGCGGTCCAGCCAGCAGCACCAGCCAGCCAGCCCTCCAGCAGCAGCAGCAGCAGCGGTCCAGCCAGCAGCACCAGCCAGCCAGCCCTCCAGCAGCAGCAGCAGCAGCGGTCCAGCCAGCAGCACCAGCCAGCCAGCCCTCCAGCAGCAGCAGCAGCAGCAGCGGTCCAGCCAGCAGCACCAGCCAGCCAGCCCTCCAGCAGCAGCAGCAGCAGCGGTCCAGCCAGCAGCACCAGCCAGCCAGCCGTCCAGCAGCAGCAGCAGCAGTGGTCCAGCCAGCAGCACCAGCCAGCCAGCCCTCCAGCAGCAGCAGCAGCAGCGGTCCAGCCAGCAGCACCAGCTAGCCAGCCCTCCAGCAGCAGCAGCAGCAGCGGTCCAGCTAGCAGCACCAGCCAGCCAGCCCTCCAGCAGCAGCAGCAGCAGCAGCAGCAGCGGTCCAGCCAGCAGCACCAGCCAGCCAGCCCTCCAGCAGCAGCAGCAGCAGCGGTCCAGCCAGCAGCACCAGCCAGCCAGCCCTCCAGCAGCAGCAGCAGCAGCGGTCCAGCCAGCAGCACCAGCCAGCGAGCCCTCCAGCAGCAGCAGCAGCAGCGGTCCAGCCAGCAGCACCAGCTAGCCAGCCCTCCAGCAGCAGCAGCAGCAGCGGTCCAGCCAGCAGCACCAGCCAGCCAGCCCTCCAGCAGCAGCAGCAGCAGCAGCAGCAGCGGTCCAGCCAGCAGCACCAGCCAGCCAGCCCTCCAGCAGCAGCAGCAGCAGCGGTCCAGCCAGCAGCACCAGCCAGCCAGCCCTCCAGCAGCAGCAGCAGCAGCAGCAGCAGCGGACCAGCCAGCAGCACCAGCCAGCCAGCCCTCCAGCAGCAGCAGCAGCAGCAGCGGTCCAGCCAGCAGCACCTGCCAGCCAGCCCTCCAGCAGCAGCAGCAGCAGCGGTCCAGCCAGCAGCACCAGCCAGCCAGCCCTCCAGCAGCAGCAGCAGCAGCAGCAGCAGCAGCGGTCCAGCCAGCAGCACCAGCCGGCCAGCCCTCCAGCAGCAGCAGCAGCAGCGGTCCAGCCAGCAGCACCAGCCAGCCAGCCCTCCAGCAGCAGCAGCAGCAGCGGTCCAGCCAGCAGCACCAGCCAGCCAGCCCTCCAGCAGCAGCAGCAGCAGCGGTCCAGCCAGCAGCACCAGCTAGCCAGCCCTCCAGCAGCAGCAGCAGCAGCGGTCCAGCCAGCAGCACCAGCCAGCCAGCCCTCCAGCAGCAGCAGCAGCAGCAGCAGCAGCAGCGGTCCAGCCAGCAGCACCAGCCAGCCAGCCCTCCAGCAGCAGCAGCAGCAGCGGTCCAGCCAGCAGCACCAGCCAGCCAGCCCTCCAGCAGCAGCAGCAGCAGCGGTCCAGCCAGCAGCACCAGCCAGCCAGCCCTCCAGCAGCAGCAGCAGCAGCGGTCCAGCCAGCAGCACCAGCCAGCCAGCCCTCCAGCAGCAGCAGCAGCAGCGGTCCAGCCAGCAGCACCAGCCAGCCAGCCCTCCAGCAGCAGCAGCAGCAGCGGTCCAGCCAGCAGCACCAGCCAGCCAGCCCTCCAGCAGCAGCAGCAGCAGCAGCAGCAGCGGTCCAGCCAGCAGCACCAGCCAGCCAGCCCTCCAGCAGCAGCAGCAGCAGCGGTCCAGCCAGCAGCGGTCCAGCCAGCCAGCCCTCAAGCAGCAGCGGCCCCGGCCCCGTCCGCGGCAGCAGCAGCAGCAGCAGCAGCTGCGGCATTCCTGCCACCCATCGTCGAGTCAGCGCCAGCGCCAGCAGCGTGGTACTCTGGTCTTCGTCCGTCTTCGTCTTCCTCCGTCTTCCTCCGTCTTCGTCTTCCTCCGTCTTCGTCTGTCCCCAGTTTTTGTCCTTTCTTTTTCGTTCTGTGCGTTTTTGTTTCTCCCTGTCGTCATATCAGCCCCCACCACCACTACCACCACAGCCATAGTTTATACTTCCCCCTCCGCCGCCACCACCACCATAACATGGTGTGCCCAGTCACACCCCCCTCTTTCCATCTCGCCTCTTCTCACTCTCCCTTCGCCCTCGCTCTTTGTCACCCCGTCTCTAGCTTCTTCCTCCCGCTCCTCTCCCTCTGATCCTTTCCTCCCACTCCCCCAGCCTGTCACTGCAGCTCCAGCTAGAGTGGTGGCCCGTTGGGCCACTGCTCATGCCCAACTCTCCCCATCGCCTTCGCCATCACCGCCGCCACTGTCGCCGTCGCCTTCACCGTCACCATCTCCGGCGCCAACTGCTGTGTCCACGCCGGGACCTGTCCCTTCCCGCCACCTCCCTTTAGCTCCCGTCCCTCATATCACCACCCACCCTTCTGCCGCCGTTAAACGCCCTAGTGGCACCACCACCTCCTCCACTCCCAAGAAGGCCCCGCCTCGTCCTCCGTCCGTCCCCCCCCCACTGGGATGCCATGGATGTCTCCTCGCCTGGCCCTGCTCACTCCGCCTCCTCCTCCTCCTCCTCCCCCCCTCTTTATACAAATACCTCCTCTCCCATCCCGATCCTTCCCTTCTCGAGGCCCGGAATCTCTCCCTCCTCCTCCGCCAGCACTTCCCTGGTGCCCCCATCTCTCTCCTCACTCCCAGATGGCATTCCATTCTCATCTCCTCCCCCAGCCCAACCCTCCATACTGACATCCTCTCCTGCCTCCCCATCACCCGTTTTGGTACCAACGCCTCCCTCACCCCTGCTCCTTCTCCATCTCCTACCAGCCAACCCCAATACCCACGTCACCCACCGACCCTCACCGCCGTGATCACTCAGCTCAGTCCATCGATCACGGAGGAGGAGGTGTTGGCGGAGCTCAAGGCGCATCCTACGCTGGAGGTGCGGGCGGTCTGCCGCATTTTCAACTCGGCCGGCCCCACCCCCCTTATGCGGGTTTTCTCCGAGGACGCCCCCTCCATTGACCGTCTCCTGATGGAGGGTGCCCTCCTCTTCAACCAGCGCTATATGGTCGACCCCTCCCGTTCCCCTCCTCAACCCATGCACTCCCAGAGGTGTCTGCGCTATAACGCACACCCAACAGCCGAGTGCCGCGAGGCCCCCACCTGCCCGCATTGTAGGCAAGCGCACTTCCTCTGGCAGTGCCCTAACCTTCAATGCCCTCCCTCCTGCAATACCTGCAATCTCCCCCATCCCACCTACTCCCAAAAGTGTAAAGCCCGACCCCCTCTGACCACTCCTGAACTCACCGTCCCTGTCCATCCTCAGGACGCTCCCACCCCTCCTGGCAATTCCCTTCTTCCCCCCCCCCCCCCCCCACCGCTGAGGACATCATCAGGTTCCTCACCATCATCCTTCAGACTGTTCATCCTTTTCAGTGCCCCCACACCCTCAAACAGATATCCCTCGCCGCCCATTCCATTTTCCAACTCAAAATGTACGCCACCTACTCCAACAACCAGGCCCATTTCACCTTCTCCCAATCTTGACACCCTCGTCTAAATCCCTGTCATGGCGCGACAGCACCGTATCCTTTTCAACAATATCAGCTCTCTTCCTGCCAACAAGAACCTCTTCCTGCACACCCTTGCCACCCACCGCGTGGATGCCTTCCTCCTCAATGAAACCTTCCTCCAACCCCACCACATCGTCCACACTTCGCCCTATCTCCTCCACCACTCCGATAATCCCCTCCCAATTGCGCGTGGCGGAGTTGCCATTGGTCACCACCACCAGATCCCCGTTCGGCTCCAACCTCTCCTTCCCAACCCCACTGAACACCTGATCCTTAGTCTCTTCCTCTTCGGCCTTACCGTTACCTGCGCCACCATCTATGTCCGCCCCAACGCCCCTCTTCCCTTCAACTTCCTCTCCCACATCGACCGTACCTTCTCCTCCTACGTGATCGCCGCCGACCTCAACATCCACAGTCGTTCCGCTGCCCAGTTACGGCGGTGGCATCGGTTCCTCTCCTCCCTTCAAGGCGACCTCATCCCCATCCCCCAGCACACCCATCCCGAATCCAACTCCACTCCTGATGTTATCTTCTCCTCCCCCAACCTCCTTCGCTGCATAACCATGGATGTCCTGGAGCCTATTGGTAGCGACCATCTCCCTGTCCTCCTCACCGTTTCAGATGGTCGTCGCTCCCGCCCCGACCCTCGTAATGACCTCCCCCCTAAGTACGTCCATGACTATTCCCATGCCAACTGGAATGCCTACCGGGATACCCTCTCCACCCAGGTCGGCAGCCACCCCTTCACCTACCACCACCCTGACGATGTCATCCATTCCACCTCCTTTCTCCAGCAGACCTTGTCTGAGGCCGTGGAGGCCCACGTCCCTACTGTCGCCATCCACCCCCACCGTCCTACCTTACCCCCACAGGCCGTCCTCCTCCTCCGTGAATCCCGCCGTCTCTACCGTGCCTTCCTCCGCACGCGTGACCCGGACACACTATGACGCCACCGGCAACTCCAGCGACACATTCGTAATTTGCTCGCGGCTAAGAAACGCCGGGACTGGCGACAGACATGCACCCGTTTAAATGCTACCCTCCCCCTAATATCCTCTTCTCCATGATGATCACCCCTTCCCTGACACCCTTAGTAAGGCCAATCACTTTGCCTCCTACCTCTCCGATGTATTTTGCATCCCCGATCATCCCCAGTTCGATTACTCTCTCTTCCCCGATGTCCGCGATCGAACTGACACCTCTGTCCCTCCCCTTGCTCCTGGTTTCCAGTACTTGGACAACATTGCACACTTGGAACTCAATGCCCCTATCACTATACAGGATCTCGTTGCTACACTCCGCACAAAACGCAACACCACTCCTGGTCACGATTGTGTCACCTACCGTCACCTTCGTGAAGCTCCTGTCTCTTTCCTCTCCACCCTGGCCAGGCTCTACAATGTAGTCCTGTCCACCAGTTACTACCCCGACCTGTGGAAAACCTCCCGTATCCTAATGTTCCTTAAACCTGGTAAACCGCCGTCCGCCGTCTCCTCCTACCGTCCCATCAGCCTTACCTCAGTCTTCAGCAAGGTCCTGGAATCTATCCTCACCCGACGCATCCACCAGCATCTCCGCCAGCACCGCCTCCTTCCCGTTACCCAGTGTGGCTTTCGGCCGTCCTTCTCTTCCCACGACCTTCTCCTTCACCTCACTCATCTCCTTTCCGACCAGCTTACTTCCCGTCGCTCCACAATCTTCGTCTCCCTGGACCTCGAACGTGCTTATGACCGCGTATGGCATTCCAGTCTCCTCTTCAAGCTCCAAACCTTCGCCCTTCCCATTAACTACGTCCGTCTGATAGGCTCCTTTCTCTCCCGCCGTCCTTCCTATGTCACCATCCATAACGCAGATTCCTACACTTTATTCCCCTCCGCCGGTGTGCCCCAATGCTCCGTCCTATCCCCCCTTCTGTACCTTTTGTACACGGCGGACATGCCGCCGCCGTCACCCCCGTCCACCTTCTCCAGTTTGCCGATGACACCGCCTTCCTTGCCCTTGCCCCCACCCTGCAGCACTCCCAACAACTTCTCCAATCCCATCTTGACCGGTTCACCGCTTGGTGCAACCAGTGGTTGCTCAAGGTCAATCCCTCCAAAACCCAGGCGATCATTGTAGGCAAAACCACCCCTTCCTTCCGCCTCCTTGATTTCTATCTCACCGTCTATGGCCGTCCTATCGCCCTCACTCCCACCCTTAAGTACCTTGGCGTCACCCTCGACCATCGCCTCTCCTGGACTCCCCATCTCTGGACAATCCAAGCCAAGGCACGCTCCTGACTCCGTCTCCTCAAGCTCCTTTCCGGCCGTACGTGGGGTCTGGACCCCTCCACCAACCTCCACACCTATAAATCCCTCATCCGCCCTATCCTTTGTTACGCCCATCCAGCTTGGATCTCCGCCCCCCCTACCTTTTATCAATCCCTACAAATCCTTGAACGCCATGCTCTCTGCCTCGCTTATCGCATCCGTCTCCCCTCCCCCACGTGGATCCTGTACAATCTCATCCCCTTCCCCCACCTCCTCCTTTTCCTTGAAAGGATACGGATCCTGTACACCTCCCGCAAACTCGATTCTCCTCATCCGCTAGTCTCCCCCATCCTCTCCCACCCCCGCCCGCTGCCGCGCCTGTATTCCCACGTCCCATCCGGTCTCCATCTCTCCACCCTCCTTACCCTCTCCCAAGGTGGCTTCCGCCAGCTCCCTCTCCCTGATGATGCCCTCCTCCCCTCCATCTACCCCTCCTACCAACTTTGATCCTCCCACCCTCCTCCTGTGTTTGCTCCTCTGGGCACCCTCCCTCCCTTCTCTCCCTCTTCCCTACCTCCTCCATTTCTCCCCACTCCTCCCCCGGGCTACCCCTCCCCTGTCCCTCTCCTCCTCTCCCATCTCCTCAGCCATTGGCATCCTTGTTCTCCCCTCTCCCCCACCTCACCCTTATTCCCCTCTTGGCAGGTCCCCGGACTCGCACAGGCTAAGTGGACATTCGCGCGCCGGAGATCAACGCCATCAGTGTCTCGTGTGTGCCGTCGTGTTTAGTGTTCAGTGTTCACCGTCACACTCCATCGTTCACCAGTGCCATCATCATCTTCAGTGTTTGTGCTTCGTGTCAACAGTTTGTAGTGTGGATTATCATCGAGTGTGAACGGCTTCATGTTTTTTTATGCTCATGTGTCTACTGTTTTTTCCCGCCGTTTTGTTCCAGGCCATGTATCTTCTCTATTTTTGTCATTATACTATCTTTGGCTGAAGAGCGGCGTATTGTGCTGCTGCCAGCCTACCTGTTCTACGGGTTTTAAAATCACAATAAAGAAAAAAAAAAACCTGGCTTAACAGTGTGTTCGTCGCACCTAAAGATGTCGGCCAGTTCCGATGATGAAATATTGTAGAGTTTTCACTATGACATCCGACGTCTCGCCCGAGAACCATATATACAACATGTTCGTCGGGAAAGCCTGAAGCAACACATCCACAACATTCCTCATATTTCATGTACGTTTTGAGATATCGAAATGAGACTTTGGCAAATGACAGAACGCAAAAAGGAGAGTATTTTTCCGTACGGTTATTATGCAAAACTTCGTTTCCTACCGTGTTATTCCACTAACACTATTTCTGCCTGCTATAAAATTTTCCGATGAAAGAATGTAATTTTCTACATTTACACCTACATCTACATGGATACTCTGCAAATCACATTTAAGTGCCTGGAAGAGGGTTCATCGAACCACCTTCACAATTCTCTATTATGCCAATCTCGATAGCGCGTGGAAAGAACGAACACCTATATCTTTCCGTATGAGCTCTGATTTCCCTTTTTTATCATAGTGATAGTTTCTTCCTATGTATGTCGGCGTCAATATAATATTTTCGCCCTGCAATGAGAAATGCCTTTGTTATAATGATGTCCATCCCAAATCCTGTATCATTTTAGTGACACTCCCTCCCCTATTTCATGATAATACAAAACGTGCTGCCCTGCTTTCAACGTTTCCATGTGCACCGTCAATCCTATCTGGTAAGGATCCCGTACCGCGCAGCAGTATTCTAAAAGAGGACGGACAAGCGTAGTGTAGGTTGTTTCCTTAGTAGATCTGTTACATTTCCTGAGTGTCCTGTCAATAAAACGCAGTGTTTGGTTAGCCTTCCCAAAAACATTTTCTATGTGTTTCTTCCAATTTAAGTTGCTCGTAATTGTAATTCCTAGCTATATAGTTGAATTTACGGCCTTTAGATTTGATTGATTTATTGTATAACCGGAGTTTAACGGATTCCTTTTAGCATTCATGTGGATGACCTCATACTTTTCGCTATTTGGGGTCAATTGCCAATTTTCGCATCATACATATACCTTTTCTAAATCGATTTGCAATTTGTTTTGATCTTCTGTTGAATTTATAATCGATAAATGACAGCATCATACGCAAACAACCTAAGAGAGCTGCTCAGATTGTCTCCTAAATCGTTTATATAGATAAGGAACAGCAAGGGGGCTAAATCCAGATATAAGGGATCAACTTGAAATCACTTTCGATAGCACTCAGCACTTCATGCGAGTAAAGTGCTAGTTGTGTTTCATATGAACGATGTTTTCCAAATCCGTGTTGACCGTCAATAGACAGTTTTCTTCCAGGTAGTTCATGATGTTCGAACACAATATACACTATGTGAAATAAGGTATCCGGCACCCCAAAAACACACGTTTTTCATATTAGGTGCAGTCTACTGCCACCTACTGCCAGGTACTCCATATCAGCGACCTCAGTAGTCATTAGACATCGTGACAGAGCAGAATGGGGCGCTCCGCGGAACTCACGGGCTTCGAACGTGGTCATTACGATGTGATAGTGAAGTGGAATCGTGAAGGGACACGTACAACACAAAAGCGTACAGGCTGACCTCGTTTGTTGACTGACAGAGACCGCCGACAGGTAAAGAGGTTCGTAATGTGTAATAAGCAGACATCTATCCAGACTGTCACACAGAATTCCAAACTGCACCAGGATCCACTGCAAGTACTATGACAGGTGGGAGGTGAGAAAACTTGAATTTCACGGCTGCTCATAATCCATACATCACGCCGGTAAATGCCAAACGACGCCTCGCTTGGTGTAAGGAGAGTAAACATTGGACGATTGCACAGTGGAAGAACGTTGTGTGGAGTGACGAATCGCGGTACACAACGGCAGGGTGTGTGTATGGCAAATGCCCGGGGAACGTCATATGCCAGCTTGTGTAGTGCCAACAGTAAAACTCGGAGGCGGTGGTGTTATGGTGTGGTCGTGTTTTTCATGGAGAGGGATTGCACTCCTTGTTGTTTTGCGTGGCACTATCACTGCACAGGCCTACATTGATGTTTTGAGCACCTTCTTGCTTCCCACTGTGGAAGAGCAATTCGGGGACTGCGATTGCATCTTTCAACACGATCGAGCACCTGTTCATAATGCACGGCCTGTGGCACGGTGGTTACACGACAATACTATCTCTGTATGAACTGGCCTGCCCAGATTTCTGACCTGAACCATATAGAACATCTTTGGGATGTTTTGGAACGCCGATTTCGTGCCAGGCCTGATATCGATACCTCTCCTCAATGCAGCACTCCGTGAAGAATAGGCTGCCATTCCCCAAGAATCCTTCCAGCACCTGACTGTACGTATGCCTGCGAGAGTGGAAGCTGTCATCACGGCTAAGGGTGGGCCAACACCATATTGAATTCTAGCATTACCGGTGGAGGGCGCCACGAAGTCATTTTCAGCCAGTTATCGAGATACTTTTGATCACATAGCATATATTTCAAAATCCTGCTGCATGTCGACGTTAATGATATGGGCCTGTAATTTAGTGGATTATTCCTGCTACGTTTCTTGAATGCCGGTGTGACCTGTGCAACTTTCCAGTCTATGGGTACGGACCTTTCGTCGAGCGTACGGTGGTATACGATTGTTGAGTATGGAGCTATTGCAACAGCATACTGTGAAAGGGATCTTATTGGTATACAGTCTGGTCCACAAGAATTGGTTTTACTAAGTGATTTAAGTTGCTTCACTACTCTGAGGATATGTACTTCTACGTTATTCATGTTGGCAGCTGTTCTTGATTCGAATTCTGGAATATTTACTTCTTTTTCTCTTGTGAAGGCATTTCGGAAGCCTTTAACAGCACTGCCTTCGATAGTATCTCCATGCCATCGCGCAGAGACGGCATTGATTGTGTCTTGCTGCTAGCATACTTCAAATACGATTAGAATCTCTTTGGATTTTCTGCCTAGTTTCGAGACAAAGTTTTGTTGTGGAAACTATTATAAACATCTCGTGTTGAAGTCCGCGCTAAATTTCTAGCTTCTGTAAAAGTTCGTCAATCTTTGAGATTTTGCGCCTTTTTGAATTTGGCATATTTTTTTTGTTGTATCTGGAACAGTGTTCTGACCCGTTTTGAGTGGAGGATCATCTCCGTCGTTTGTTAATGTATTTGGTACAAATCTCTCAATTTCTGCTTATACTATTTCTCTGATTTCAAGCCACATCTGATCTGCTCTTATATTATTAATTTGGAAAGAGTGGAGATTGTCTCCCCAGGAAGGTGTCAAGTGAATTTTATCTGCTTTTTTGAATAGGTATATTTTTCGTTTAGTTTTGGAGGATTTGGGGGTTACAATATTCAATCTCGCTACGACAGACCTGTGTTCACTAATCCCTGTATCCGTTTTGATGCTTGTTATTAGGTCAGGATTATTTGCTGCTAAGAGGTCAACTGTGTTTTCACGACCGTTTGCCACTCACGTGGGGCCATCTATAGTTGGTGAAAAGAGAAATGCTGTGGGATTTGGAACAACATAAGTGAAGTCATTACAAGATTATTTGTACTGAGGATGTGCTTTTTCATAACATGCTCCCCTTACTTTTTTTCAGTTCCTCACTTAATAAACTTAATAAACCATTGTTTCAGAATTATCTCGCAGTTGCGTATGCGCCACATGTTACTGAGATGAGACTGTGTAAACTCCAAAAGCAAATTTCAACCTGGCAACAAGAGAAATGTGTGGGTTTCACTCGTAACTCCTCTCTCGTGACTCTTTTCTGATACTTACAAATGGTTAACAAAACTGGTGAAAATAAATCGTTGCATTTTCGGAGGAATTCTTTTTAGATACTAACGAAATTATTTAAATCTTTTTGAATGGTCACCATGCAAGTATGGGCGTGGAGGGGTCCCGCTTAATATTCACCAAAACTGTGAGTGCATGCTTCAGTTTAGAACGACATTTCCTCTCCAGCCCTCAATATTTCTCCTACAGCGCTCTGAGCGAACACCCGTCACTGCCACGCTCCGCATGCTTCCCCAGTTGACAGCGCATCTAGCGTGCGCTGCGCCTGACCGCTGGATTGGCCGGGGCCGGATGATAGAGTTTATTTCGCATTGCCTCCAGGTTCATCCGATCTGACGGCATGCGATTTTCAAATGCGGAGTTCATAAAGGATCATGTGTGTGTGCCTCCACTACCAGCTGATCTACACTACATTAGAAACAGCATTGTTGCAATAATTACTCCAGACGCACTGATCAATGTTGCCGAAGAGCTTGGTTATCGGTTAGATGTATGCCAGTCACAAATGGTGCTCACATTCAACACTTGTGAGAAAAACTGCTTCAGTTTCTCTTTAATTTGTTGTGCTATTTATAACTGTGAGTTGAATGTAATAAATAATTTTTTTTTTTTTTTTTTTTTTTTTTTTGGTCATCAGTCTACTGACTGGTTTGATGCGGCCCGCCACGAATTCCTTTCCTGTGCTAACCTCTTCATCTCAGAGTAGCACTTGCAACCTACGTCCTCAATTATTTGCTTGACGTATTCCAATCTCTGTGTTCCTCTACACTTTTTGCCCTCTACAGCTCCCTCTCTCCCTCTAGTACCATGGAAGTCATTCCCTCACGTCTTAGCAGATGTCCTATCATCCTGTCCCTTCTCCTTATCAGTGTTTTCCACATATTCCTTTCCTCTCCGATTCTGCGTAGAACCTCCTCATTCCTTACCTTATCAGTCCACCTAATTTTCAACATCGTCTATAGCACCACATCTCAAATGCTTCGATTCTCTTCTGTTCCGGTTTTCCCACAGTCCATGTTTCACTACCATACAATGCTGTACTCCAGACGCACATCCTCAGAAATTTCTTCCTCAAATTAAGGCCGGTATTTGATATTAGTAGGCTTCTCTTGGCCAGAAATGCCTTTTTTGCCATAGCGAGTCTGCTTTTGATGTCCTCCTTGCTCCGTCCGTCATTGGTTATTTTACTGCCTAGGTAGCAGAATTCCTTAACTTCATTGACTTCGCGACCATCAATCCTGATGTTAAGTTTCTCGCTGTTCTCATTCCTACTACTTCTCATTACCTTCGTCTTTCTCCGATTTACTCTCAAACCATACTGTGTACTCATTAGACTGTTCATTCCGTTCAGCAGATCATTTAATTCTTCTTCACTTTCACACATCATACACATCCTTAAAACACCGATGTTCATTTTTGAACACCCAGTATCAAGCACCTGTTGTATCAACTGCAACACAGTCCTACAAGCTTGTGACAGACACTGTTTAGAACGATCAGAATGAAGACTTGATGAAGCAAGCGCTGGGCGGCTATGCTAGGCCCATAATACAACACCTCTCCAAAGAGTCAAGAACTACCTTTCTTCTAACATTTTTAATATTTTTGGTAATTTGTTGACGAAGACTGTAAAAAGGAGTTGTTATTAGATTCCATCTGGAAAGATGTAGAATACATGTATTGCAGGGTGAGCTTCATACAGCTCTTCACAGGCAGAAAAGGGATATATAGGCCAGACACTGATCTAATTCTGCAGGTGAGACGTGCAATGGCATTTGTGTGGTACCCTTCGGTGCGGCGTTGTACCGTCGGCGGTTGACTGGGTTGCTCCATGCTGCAGCAAAATGTGGTGTTTCCACAGCTGACTACTTGGCAAGAGACTACCTTTCGTCACAGCACACCAGGCCATAGCGAGTACCACAAACTGTTTTATATTCTGAGCAACCGCAGCTGTTAGAAGGTTTGATGTTAGGAAGAACTCCGCTTACAGCTGGTAAGACTGTTGTGTATTAAAACAAGACTGGTTTCGCGACTTCAAGCCACATCATCAGGTATGCCTATGATCTTCTAACGTTGTTCACCTGATGCGGCTTGGAGCCGCGAAACTGGTCGTGTTTTAATAAACAGTAATTTTACCAGCTGTAAGCGGAGTTCTTCCTGACATCGAGTATAGGCGGTATGAATGCTGCCAGCTCAGCCGGTTGCTAGCCGGAGTGGCCGAGCGGTTCTAGGAGCTACAGTCAGGAACCGCGGGACCACTACGGTCGCAGGTTCGAATCCTGCATCGGGCATGGATGTGTGTGATGTCCTTAGGTTAGTTAGGTTTAAGTAGTTCTAAGTATAGGGGACTGATGACGTCAGAAGTTAAGTTCCATAGTGCTCAGGGCCATTTTTTTAGCTCAGCCGGTAGCAGAATTCGTTCGGCGTCGTGCACTCGACTGGCACAGTCGCTGCACCAGTCATGGGTCGAATTTAGGGGACCGTAGGGTGAGGCCCGACACACACGACCGAGAAAAAGGCGCGCGTGCTCGCAGCGGTATCACGGCGTCAGAAACCGTTTCAGTACCTAGACATATGACGACATCATAACGGTAATCGCCCAGCAGTGTTAGAGTGGTAGTCAACCAGAACGTACCTTGGCAGAATAAAGCAAGTAGTGTTTGCTTACTTCGTTTATGGACAGGTTAAGAAACACAACAGGAAATTTTGGAACCACTCAATGGTTAGTTCACGGTAGCTGAAAGGAGCGTTAGCTACACTGTATATACACTGCTGGCCATTAAAATTGCTACATCAACAAGTAATGCAGATGATAAACGGGTATTCATTGGACAAATATATTATACTAGAACTTACATGTGAATACATTTTCACGCAATTTGGGTGCATAGATCCTCAGAAATCAGTACCCAGAACAACCACCTCTGCCCGTAATAACGGCCTTGATACGCCTGGGCATTGAGTCAAACAGAGCTTGGATGGCGTGTACAGGTACAGCTGGCCACGCAGCTTCAACACGATACCACACTTCATCAAGAGTAGTGACTGGCGTATTGTCATGAGCCAGTTGCTCGGCCACCATTGACCATACGTTTTCAGTTGGTGAGTGATGCGGAGAATGTGCTGGTCAGGGCAGCCGTCGAACATTTTCTGTATCCAGAAACGCCCGTACAGGACCTGCAACATGCGGTCGTGCATTATCCTGTTCAAATGTAGGGTTTCGCAGGGATCGAACGAAGGGTAGACCCACGGGTCGTTACACATCTGAAATGTAACGTCCACTGTTCAAAGTGCCGTCAATGCGAACAACAGGGGACCGAGACGTGTAACCAATGGCACCCCATACCATCACGCCGAGTGATACGCCAGTATGGCGATGACGAATACACGCTTCCAATGTGCGTTCACCGCGATGGCGCCAAACATGGATGCGACCATCATGATGCTGCAAACAGAACCTGTATTCGTCCGAAAAAATGACGTTTTGCCATTCGTGTACCCTGTTTCGTCGTTGAGTACACCATCGCAGGCGCTCCTATCTGTGATGCAGCGTCAAGGGTAACCACAGCCATGGTCTTCGAGCAGATAGTTCATGCTGCTGCAAACGTCGTCGAACTGTTCGTGCAGATGGTTGTTGTCTTGCAAACGTCCCCATCTGTTGACTCAGGGATCGAGACGTGGCTGCACGATCCGTTACAGCCATGCGGATAAGCTGCCTGTCATCTCGACTTCTAGTGATACGAGGCCGTTGGGATCCAGCACGGCGTTCCATATTACCCTTTTGAAGCCACCGATTCCATATTCTACTAACAGTCATTGGATCTCGACCAACGCGAGCAGCAATGTCGCGATACGATAAACCGCAATCGCGATAGGGTACAATCCGACCTTTATCAATGTCGGAAACGTGATGGTACGCATTTCTCCTCCTTACACGAGGCATCACAGCAACTTTTCACCAGGCAACGTCGTTCAGCTGCTGTTTGTGTATGAGACATCAGTTTGAAACTTTGCTCATGTCAGCACGTTGTAGATGTCGCCACCGGCGCCAATCTAGTGTGAATGCTCTCAAAAGCTGATCATTTGCATATCACAGCATCTTCTTCCTGTCGGTTAAATTTCTCGTCTGTAGCACGTCATCTTCGTGGTGTAGTAAGTTTAATGGCCAGTAGTGTAGATTTAAGAGAAGATGGAAGTAAATTCTTAATTTTCGAATGAATGTAGAATCGTTTGATGCATTAACAACAAAACGACACCTATAAGATCAACTGTTCATCTCTTGCCAGCTATGTTGGTAGTGGTTGCTCACTAATTGATATGCACTATCAATACAGGATCGGCCACGCAACATTGTGTGAGACAGTAAGGAAAGTTTGTACAGCTGTGGTGGAAGTCTTCTCTTATTTTACGACCCACCACCTGATATCTTACGGTGGGTCTTGTTTGACCTCTTAGCCGCTGCGACCAGTGTACAGGCCCTGATGTGGATTGTCATTTCCACACCTGTACCCGCATGCGGTCGCACCATTGCCCGTGTCCCGCCATGTCGAGGCGGGTCTTATTTTGATCTCATTTTGTTTGTTGTTTATTTGTCTGTTGTTTTGCTTTTTATTTTCATTTTTTCTTTTGTTTTCTTTCTTTGAAAGCTTTCCCAAAACCATTTAACAAAAAATTTTACAAAATAAATTGAATACTTGAAGAACAATACAAGTTGAATAGTTAGGAATGAAGAAGAAAAGAAAAAAGATCGGAAAAGAAGAAGTTCGAATTTGAAATACCTCCACCGTGGGGTACTGAGGATAAAAGCCTTGGATTTAAACGTCAAACCATTGATCCTCATACTCCAATATCCTTTAATTCCACCCTTGGGAAGTCTTGCACAGAGTCCATACAGTAACTGACGTAGAAGAAAGGTGGCTCAAAAATGTCAGGGGTTTTGAATATCAAATGATATGACCAATGAAATTTCTTCAGTCCATGCAGGAATTTCACGACAGCAGAAGTAATGTTTTCGCTGATTACTTTATTTGCAACGCTGGCAAAGTGGAATGGCAAGACAAGCGTAGCCAAATCTGATCGGTAACAATCGCAGTGAATACTCAATAAATTTATTTCCAAACTATTGAAACGTGTGCAATAATATATGTTGTGGCTGCAATACAATAAAAACACTGAATACGATGAACCAGCTGTGTTAACAAAAATTAATTTAAACCTTCATTGTTAATTGGAGCTTTACTTATTCCCATGAAAGGACTCTTGCCAGGGAGCAGAGCCTTTGATGCTTAGCGCAATTTCTAGTGTTAAATGGCCGTATTCAAGCAAAAACGCCACCTCTACAACACAAACACATAACAGTTTGAAACTTCCTGGCAGATTAAAACTGTGTGCCGGACCGAGACTCGAACTAGGAATCTTTGCCTTTCCGTTCTCCCCATCCTCCTTCAATTAAAACAAAATAGTTTAATAGTGGTGTTTACGTGTATCACTTCTCCCCTAATTCGCTTTTGTAGCGAAACCCGCACAAAACTTTACACGTACGAGAAGCAATGCGGTGATCTGAAATAGACGGCACTAAATCTATCGCTTTATGCTAAATTGCTCCCCTAGACTCTGCGAAACTTGGCATCGGGGTAGTAAGCACACTGATAACAGTGCCACTAAAGCAGTGTTATTAAACACGGTTTTCCTTAGTTCCAATGTAGAACAACTGCCAAGATAGAAGTAGATATCCTCGGTTTAGCAAAGCAGCTTACATCACTTAATAAAGGCAAGGCCTCCAGTCCAGATTGTACACCAGTCAGGTTCCTCTCAGAGTATGCTGATAAAATAGCTCCATATTTAGCAGCCGATCGCCACAGATAGATCCGTACCTAAAGACTTGAAAACTGCTCAAGTCACATCAATACCCAGAAAGGGAAGTAGGAGTAATCTGCTGAATTACACGGCCATATCACTCACGTCGATTTGCAGTAGGGTTTTGGATCATATACTATATTCGAACATTATAAATTACCTCGAAGAAAACGATTTATTGACACACAGTCAGCACGGGGTCAGAAAATATCGTTCTTGCGAAACACAACTAGTTCTTTATATTCATGAAGTAATGAGTGCTATCGACAGGGGATGTTAAATTGATTCCATACTAGAATGAAATTTTCACTCTGCAGCGGAGTGTGCGCTGATATGAAACTTCCTGGCAGATTAAAACTGTGTGCCCGACCGAGACCCGAACTCGGGACCTTTGCCTTTCGCGGGCAAGTGCTCTACCAACTGAGCTACCGAAGCACGACTCACGTCCGGTACTCACAGCTTCACTTCTGCCAGTATCTCGTCTCCTACCTTCCAAACTTTACAGAAGCTCTCCTGCGAAACTTGCAGAACTAGCACTCCTGAAAGAAAGGATATTGCGGAGACATGGCTTAGCCACAGCCTGGGGGATGTTTCCAGAATGAAATTTTCACTCTGCAGCGGTGTGTGCGCTGATATGAAACTTCCTGGCAGATTAAAACTGTGTGCCCGACCGAGACCCGAACTCGGGACCTTTGCCTTTCGCGGGCAAGTGCTCTACCAACTGAGCTACCGAAGCACGACTCACGTCCGGTACTCACAGCTTCACTTCTGCCAGTATCTCGTCTCCTACCTTCCAAACTTGCCCGCGAAAGGCAAAGGTCCCGAGTTCGGGTCTCGGTCGGGCACACAGTTTTAATCTGCCAGGAAGTTTCATATCAGCGCACACTCCGCTGCAGAGTGAAAATTTCATTCTGGAAACATCCCCCAGGCTGTGGCTAAGCCATGTCTCCGCAATATCCTTTCTTTCAGGAGTGCTAGTTCTGCAAGTTTCGCAGGAGAGCTTCTGTAAAGTTTGGAAGGTAGGAGACGAGATACTGGCAGAAGTGAAGCTGTGAGTACCGGACGTGAGTCGTGCTTCGGTAGCTCAGTTGGTAGAGCACTTGCCCGCGAAAGGCAAAGGTCCCGAGTTCGGGTCTCGGTCGGGCACACAGTTTTAATCTGCCAGGAAGTTTCATATCAGCGCACACTCCGCTGCAGAGTGAAAATTTTATTCTGGAAACATCCCCCAGGCTGTGGCTAAGCCATGTCTCCGCAATATCCTTTCTTTCAGGAGTGCTAGTTCTGCAAGTTTCGCAGGAGAGCTTCTGTAAAGTTTGGAAGGTAGGAGACGAGATACTGGCAGAAGTGAAGCTGTGAGTACCGGACGTGAGTCGTGCTTCGGTAGCTCAGTTGGTAGAGCACTTGCCCGCGTAAGGCAAAGGTCCCGAGTTCGGGTCTCGGTCGGGCACACAGTTTTAATCTGCCAGGAAGTTTGATTCCATACTTTTTGATTTCCAGAAGGCTTTCGACACCGTTCCTCACAAGCGTCTTCTAACGAAACTGCGTGCCTACGGAATATCACCTCAGTTATGCGACTGGATTCGTGATATTCTGTCAGAAAGTCATCGAGTAAAACAGAAGTATTATACGGCGTTCCCTAACGAAGTGTTATAAGCCTTCTATTGTTCCTGATCTGTATTAACGACATAGGAGACAATCTGAGAAGCCGTCTTAGATTGTTTGCAGATGATGCTGTCATTTACCGTCTTGTAAAATCATCAGATGACCAAAACGAATTGCAAAATGATTTAGATAAGATATCTGTATGGTGCGAAAAGTGGCAATTGACCCTGAATAAAGAAAAGTGTGAAGCTATTGACTTCAGTACTGAAAGAAATCCGCTAAATTTCGATTACGCGATAAGTCAAACAAATGTGTAAACTGTAAATTCAACTAAATACTTAGGGATTAAAATTACAAATAACCTAAATTGGAACGATCATTTAGATAATATTGCGGGTAGAACAAACAAAAAACTGCGATTAATTGGCAAAACACTAAGAAGGTGCAACATTTCTACTAAAGATACTGCTTACACCACGCTTGTCCGCCCTATTCTGGAGTATTGCTGTGCGGTGTGGGATCCGCATCAGATGGGACTGACGGATGACATCGAAAAAGTACGGAGAAGAGCAGCTCGTTTTGTATTATAACGAAGTGGGGAGATAGTGCCACAGACACGATACGTGTTTTGGAGTGGCAATCATTAAAACATAGGCGTTTTCCTTTGCGACGGGATCTTCTCATAAAATTTCAATCACCAGTTTACTCCTCCGTTTGCGAAAACATTCTGTTGGCACCCACCTACATAGGGAGAAATGATCATCACGATAAAATAAGAGAAATCGAGGCTCGCACAGAAATATTTAAGTGCTCATTTTTCCAGCGCGACGTTCGAGAGCGGAACGGTAGAGATACAGCTTGAAGGTGGTTTATTGAACCCTCTGCCAGGCATTCAATTGTGAATAGCAGAGTAATCATGTAGATGTATATGTAGATGTAGATCAGTTGTGCACGTTTTAAGGAGCTTTTGCGCATGAGCAACTGCCGTGACGTATCTGCCTTACGGGCCAAATACATACGGAGTTGATAAACAATGTACTCGGTTCACGGCGTGCACAGATAGCCCTTACCAGTCATCTACAAATTTATGTCAATGCCATCAGGTGGTAGCACCTGCAGCAGACTTTTATCCCCGTTCGCTTGGCACATACCCCGCTAGACGGTAGCACAATCATCAGATATGCCAAGAATGGCTCTGAGCACTATGGGACTTAACTGCTGAGGTCATCGGTCCCCTAGAACGTAGAACTACTTAAACCTAACTAACCTACGGACATCACACACATCCATGTCCGAGGCAGGATTCGAAACTGTGACCGTAGCGGTCGCGCGGTTCCAGACTGTAGCGCCTAGAACCACTCGGCCACGCTGGCCGGCAGATACTCCAATTCCCTCGCTATACAGTAACATTAGGTCGGACATCAGTATGTGTTATAGTGATAGAAAAACCTATTTTGTAGGTTTCTGAATGAGCTACAGTATATTAAGTTTAGGGGTTTGTCATACAGTAAACCATTTGAGGGGCCGAGAAAGCACATCATCGTCGATTGTGAGACTGTAGCATTTATTCGTGCTTCTGACACCTGTTGATACTATGGTGGGTCAGGTTTATTTGTATTGTAGGCCCGCATTGTACACGTATATGAACAATGACGAATAGACGTCTTACTGGCTTCTCAGATATTCACATAAATGTGGGGTCGAAGATGGTGTGCTTTTGGCCTTTATGGCTCTCAGCGTCTGATTGTATTCTACTCAAGTGACCTTGCTGGTAGACAGTACTACCTGAATTTAATCATTTCCGCAAATGGCAGTTTGTGTTTGGTGTTGCTTGTTTACTGTGCAATAATCGGCTTTTTTGTGCATTGACAACCTGAACTCTGTTGAGTGTATTTTAAGCGCTAAGAGAAAAGAAGATTACCAGGAAAAGTTAGCCGCAAAGGAACTAGGGCCTCCCAGACCAGATTCTGAGACGAACTCAAATAATCGTGATTACAAGCGAAAATTTAACAAAGAAGCGCACAATAAGCGTAAGTTGTCGTGTGGGAGCAACGTATAAATGTCTTATTTACAGCCCGGAAGTTAATTCATTAACAAATACATGGATTAGGGATCTTGTACATTTGTCCGAAGAAATAAAAAGTACGAAAACTCCTACTTAAACAAAAATGCGAAACGGAGAGTAGTGAAAGCTTAAATATTATTTCGTTCTAGTAAACTGTACATAACTATGTACAAAAGAACAAAATTCCACAAACACCTTTCTTCTTTCAGACAAGTTTTGCATACTATCATTATTATTGACAGGTGTATAAATATATTGATAGGCCTAACTGTTACACAGCAGATGCTATTAATTCCACACTCTCATATTTATCTGAATTTAAAAACTTCTTAACACCCACAGTGTATAATTACGAGCCGCCACTGACTGCAGCAGTGACTGGCGAGCACAATAATGCCACGCAACGTTCTCGCAGCAAGTTAGCGAAACCCCGCCGTCGTGTGTTCGCCTCCATTGTTACACATTTGCTACTGAAACCCACGAGACAATCACGCGGCGAGCGGCGATAACAAATCGCTTGTGTGCATCGAGCCGAAAGTGGTACCACCAAGGGAAATTGAGTTCGGTGAGAACGCACACCGTGGTTATTGATACAAGCTTGCCACTTACACTTTTTGAATCCATATACACACATCAAAAAAAGTTTTTCATCACCCCGGTTCCCATAACTCCTGAAGATAGATGTTGACTGTGGATATTGTTTCACAGACACAGTCCCTTTGACTGTTTAGAGATGTCACTACACCCGCCCAATGATGTAAAAACCATGCTTGAGCAGCGCCTATTAGATGGAGGGGGTCCAACAGCTTATCCGCTACAGTCATTCCACGGGGAAGGAGGTACATGGCTCGTGTTGCTGTGATTCAACCATGCCTAGACAATGAATACCGCGGTTCGATCGCGTCCGCATTGTTGCTTTGTGTCAGGAAGGGTTCTCAACAAGGTAAGTGCCCAGGCGTCTCGGAGGGAACCAAAGAGATGTTGTTCGGACATGAAGGAGATACAGAGAGACGGGAACTGTCGCTGACATGTCCCGCACAGGTCACACAAGGGCTACTACTGCAGTGGATGACCGCTACCTACAGATTACGGCTCGGCAGAATCCTGACAGCAACGCCACCATGTTGAATGACGCTTTTCGTGCAGCCACAGGACGTCGTGTTACGACTCAAACTATGCGCAGTAGGCTGCATGATGCGTAGCTTGACTCCCGACATCCATGGCGAGGTCCATCTTTGCAACCACTACACCATGCAGCGCGGTACAGATGGGCCCAACAACATGCCGAATGGACCCTCAGGATTCGCATCACTTTGTCTTCACCGATGAGTGTCGCTTTTGCCTTCAACCAGACAATCGCCGAAGACGTGTATGGAGGCAACCCGGTCAGGATGAACGCCTTAGACACACTGTCCAGCGAGTGCAGCTAGGTGGAGGTTTCCTGCTGTTTTGGAGTGGCATTATGTGTGGCTGACTTACTCCGCTGGTGGTCATGGAAGGCGCCGTGGCGGCTGTACGATATGTGAATTTCATCCTCCGACCGATAGTGCAACAATATCGGCGAGGCATTCGTCTCCATGGACGACAATTCGCGCCCTAGTGGTGCACATCTTGTGAATGACTTCCTTTACGTCGGCCGGTGTGGCCGAGCGGTTCTAGGCGCTTCAGTCTGGAACCGCGTGGCCGCTACGGTCGCAGGTTCGAATCCTGCCTCGGGCATGTATGTGTGTGATGTCCTTAGGTTAGTTAGGTTTACGTAGTTCTAAGGTCTAGGGGACTGATGACCTCAGCAGTTAAGTCCCATAGTTCTCAGAGCCATTTGAACCATTTTTGAACTTCCTTCACGATAACGACATCGCTCGACTAGAGTGGCCAGCATGTTCTCCAGAAATGAACCCTATCGAACATGCCTGGGATAGACTGAAAATGACTGTTTATGGACGACGTGACCCACCAATCACTCTGAGGGATCTACGCCGAATCGACGTTGAGGAGTGGGACAATCTGGACGAACAGCGCATTGATGAATTTGTGGATAGTATGCCACGACGAATGCAGGCATGCATCAGTGCAAGAGGACGTGCTACTGGGTATTAGAGGTACCATTGTGTACAACAATCTGGACCACCACCTCTGAAGGTCTCGCTGTATGTTGGTACAACATGCAATGTGTAGTGTTTATGAGCAATAAAAAGGACGGGAACGATGTTCATACTGATTTCTATTCCAATTTTCTGTACAACTAGCGGAAAAACGTTTTTTGATGTGTGTATTATAAGGCATTGCAATGAATATTTACAAGTAAAAAATATGTAATGAACAGCACTGTGGCGTTTATGCCACATGTCTTACATTTTACTGTACTTTGTTGTTACGTTTTAAGGTACAATATAGAACGATTTTCGTCGCTGCAAGTTAGCAAGGAGGTAGTGTCATTCGGCATACCCATCCCAGTACGCACCAGATGGTCTCAGAGCATGAGAACGATGGGGTGGGCAGAAGCTGTAACGTGCTGGAAAATAGAGAGCCAGCGGTGATTCATCTATGAGGCTGGAAGCCAAGGAGCGAATCTTTCATTATTTATATCTGATGTTTCAACGTTAACGTACATCTCTAACTGTGCAGTTGATGTTACTTACACTGGAGACTTATTGACATTAATTTCTATAACTTTCTATACACTTTCAGAGAATAATATCGTTTTTCATTCAATATTGATAGTCATTCGCAGATACCAAGAACCAATCATAAGCGCGCCTTGAGCGGGTAGGCTACAAACTGTTACGATAGCTCATCACTAGTCTGTAATCGGTTCCCGAGGAGGTAGTACGTGAATCCGCGTATAAAATGTGGAAGATGGAATAGTTTATTAAAATTGTCTCAGATGAACTTGTTTTTAGCCTAACTAGTTCTACGATCGGTTTCTGGCAATAAATGATTTGTTGTGTGAACTGCGATTTCGCGTAAGAGTTGGTCGAATTACTAAAAGTTGGCTCGAAAAACGTATACGTGCGACATCGCGTGAATTCTAACACTGTGCGGAGCCTCTTATTGCGACTATTCACGGTGCTCTTGAAGTAATTAGTATTCGGAAACTTTCGTGTAAGTGTTAACAGCAGTCTACTTCTCAAAACTGTTTTCTCGATTTTGTGAATCTATCAATAAAAGGTTTTGTGTTGTCTCGTTGTCATTGTAGGCTTGTACCACGGGAAGCAAGGAGAGGATGTTGCTTGGTGGCCTGTATCCTCTTTCCATAACACAAACTGCACTCATGTATTAACAGGGTTCTTTATTAACCAAAACGGCCAAAACGGAAAGCTACTTATCTTGAGCTAGTCCATGTGTTGTGCTACAAGCTCTTCCTTAAGAGTCCACGTTAGCCTCACTGCTGGTGAAGCACACGTCCCACTATGTGCACTACTCTGGTCGCTATGAGCTGCCTGAGACTGAGACTCCGACTGCGGCTGCGATTGCAAGCGACTGGGCTGCGACTGATGACTCAACTCTGTCTTCGACTGTTTGGGCCGTTTGGTACGCGGCGGCTCTCTAAATACGAAGGCTGTCCAGAAAGTAAGTTACAATTGATCGCGAAATGAAAATCACAGTGAAAATCAGAAATGTTTCATTTGTAACAGTTAGCTACACCTTTCAGCTACTTCTCTACGTAGTCGCCGTTCTGACTCAGACATTCGTCGCAGCGTTGTACCAACTTTCTAATACCCTCATCATAGAAGGCAGCCGCCAGTGGTTTCCGCCAATTCTCTACGCTGGTCTAAAGCTCGTTGTCTGTGCCAAAATGTTGTCTTCATAGCCAGCGGTTCGTTTGAGCAGAGATGAAACTCAGTGGGAGACAATTACGGGCTGTATTGTGGGTAACCAAACATTTACAATTGAAATGATGCAGGAACATCTTCATTGCCCCTGCAGAATGAGGCTGAGAATTGTCTTGAAGAAGAAACCGCACGACAGTTATGTAATGTTGGCTGCATAGCTTCAGGGGAAAATTCTCACCAGGCCCTCGTACTTGGCGGGAGACACTATTTTCTATAACATCTTTACTCGCTCACTAAGAGCTCAGGAATGAAAAGAACAACATAATTCTACCTAGAGTCATACTAGAGACACTGCCCAACGCATCTTTGTAAAGCTTTATCGGATTTTCATAGTCGTTTCCATTTCGCGACCGATCGTAACTTACTTTCTGGACAGCCCTCGTAGTAGTGGCCGAGAGGGCGTTGGTGGGGCGTTGCTTGCAAGACTCTCTGTTTGGCCACTCTCCTGAAAGGCGCATTGCTTGCGCCTATTACCGATCTTCTTGCAACCTCTTTGCTGTTTGGTGTGCTGGTAACAGCTTACACCAGCACAAAAGGGAAATCAAGTGACATCCCAGTATTTCGTAATTTCATCTAAGTTATTCTCGGTAAAAGCTGTGCATTGAAAGTTGTGGGTGATGTTTACCATGCGTGAGACTCTGCACAAAAAAATGGCTCTCAGCACTATGGGACTTAACTTCCAAGGTCGTTAGTCGCCTAGAACTTAGAACTACTTAAACTTAACTAACCCAAGGACATCACACACATCCATGCCCGAGGCAGGATTCTAACCTGCGACCGCAATGGTCGCGCGGCCGCAGACTGTAGCGCCTAGAACCGCTCGGCCACCCCGGCCGGCAGACTCTGCACAAATGGACCATACAGGAACTTGAAACTCAACAAAACAAAGTAGTACCTCGCACATCGAAAACATTACGTAAAAATGGCGTAGTACAAAGAGAAACCAACTTGAGAATGAGAATAGTTTTCCCAAATGCGTCGTGTACAATATAAATAAAAAGAAATCGTGACTGGTGGTAGAAAAGTTATTTATAAACAAACCCATTGTTTTCAAAGTCGCAGGCTTTCGCAAAATATTTTACAGTGAACAAAATCAGATTTCATTTTCTAGCCTTTACTTCGCCATGCACTGTGTACTGCATGCACCTTAGAGCCTGTGGCTGTCGGGGAAGAAACCAACATGGACGGTGGCTACGAGTGATCTTCACAAGACAAGAGGTACGGAAATCACCACCAGTTAAGGCAGGAGCAGTGGTTGCGGATGTTGGATTCAAAAATCCACCGTGTTTGTTGCACCTGGCTTATCTTTTTGGTGAAAGTACTACATTCAGGAACCCAACAAATGAGTGTGCAATTTGCGTTGCCATGAAACTGCTAATTGTCATATCTGACTGTCATAATTATTATTCTTGGCATCCCCTACAACGTGCAAATTCGTTACACACAGCATCATCTGTGTGGGGAAAATGCCATTAAAGAGTGGCGAATTTTAATAGGATGCATTTACCCTTCACTGCTGGTGAATGCTGTGGATGCCTTGGGCAGATGGAGGGAATATTTTGAAGAGTTGCTCAATGTAGGTGAAAATGCGATCAGTAATGTTTCAGATTTCGAGGTAGAATGGGATAGGAATGATGATGGAAATAGGATCACATTTGAGAAAGTGGAAAAAATGGTCAATAGATTGCAGTGCAATAAAGCGGCTGGGGTGGATGAAATTAAGTCGGAACTCATCAAATACAGTGGAATGTCAGGTCTTAAATGGCTACACAGGATAATTGAAATGGCCTGGGAGTCGAGACAGGTTCCATCAGACTGGACAAAAGCAGTAATCACACCAATCTTTAAACATGGAAACAGAAAAGATTGTAACAACTACAGAGGTATCTCTTTAATCAGCGTTGTCTGTAAAATCTTCTCAGGTATTGTTGAAAGGAAAGTGCGAGTATTAGTTGAGGACCAATTGGATGAAAATCAGTGTGGGTTTAGGCCTCTTAGAGGTTGTCAGGACCAGATCTTTAGCTTACGGCAAATAATGGAGAAGTGTTATGAGTGGAACAGGGAATTGTATCTATGCTTTATAGATCTAGAAAAGGCATATGACCGGGTTCCTAGGAGGAAGTTATTGTCTGTTCTACAAGATTATGGAATAGGAGGCAAACTTTTGCAAGCAATTAAAGGTCTTTACATGGATAGTCAGGCAGCAGTTAGAGTTGACGGTAAATTGAGTTCATGGTTCAGAGTAGTTTCAGGGGTAAGACAAGGCTGCAACCTGTCTCCACTGTTGTTCATATTATTTATGGATCATATGTTGAAAACAATAGACTGGCTGGGTGAGATTAAGATATGTGAACACAAAATAAGCAGTCTTGCATATGCGGATGACTTAGTTGTGATGGCAGATTGGATTGAAAGTTTGCAAAGTAATATTTCAGAGCTAGATCAGAAATGTAAGGACTATGGTATGAAGATTAGCATCTCCAAAACGAAAGTAATGTCAGTGGGAAAGAAATATAAACGGATTGAGTGCCAAATAGGAGGAACAAAGTTAGAACAGGTGGACGGTTTCAAGTACTTAGGACGCATATTCTCACAGGATGGCAACATAGTGAAAGAACTGGAAGCGAGGTGTAGCAAAGCTAATGCAGTGAGCGCTCAGCTACGATCTACTCTCTTCTGCAAGAAGGAAGTCAGTACCAAGACTAAGTTATCTGTGCACCGTTCAATCTTTCGACCAACTTTGTTGTATGGGAGCGAAAGCTGGGTGGATTCAGGTTACCTTATCAACAAGGTTGAGGTTACGGATATGAAAGTAGCTAGGATGATTGCAGGTACTAGTAGATGGGAACAGTGGCAGGAGGGTGTCCACAATGAGGAAATCAAAGAAAAACTGGGAATGAACTCTATAGATGTAGCAGTCAGGGCGAACAGGCTTAGATGGTGGGGTTATGTTACACGCATGGGAGAAGCAAGGTTACCCAAGAGACTCATGGATTCAGCAGTAGAGGGTAGGAGGAGTCGGGGCAGACCGAGGAGAAGGTACCTGGATTCGGTTAAGAATGATTTTGAAGTAATAGGTTTAACATCAGAAGAGGCACCAATGTTAGCACTGAATAGGGGATCATGCAGGAACTGTATAAGGGGGGCTACGCTCCAGACTGAACGCTGAAAGGCATAATCAGTCTTAAATGGTGATGATGATGATGATGCATTTACCCTGATTATTTGTTACACTTCGCACCCCTGTGCGTGGAAGTGTAATTAATGTGACAGACAATATTTTGAACAAGTGCATTTAACCCTCATTATTCGTTACAGCACCTCTGTCCATTTTCCTGAAGCCTCACATGGTGGCTGCTTTCCCCAACCTAAAGACGCAAAGTGGTTAGTCTGGACACTCATAGTGGACAGCAAACCTCATTCAAGTGCAGCAACACAACCGATCTGGCGTCTTCCTCTGAGGGCAAACTGTGATGTTCTTAAACTGAACTCTCGACGGTTTCATCTACATTACAAATATGACGAACAGGTTTAAATTGTTTTTCTTGCATTGTTTTAAGGATACCAAAAAACTTGTCTACGCGGACAACGTTAAGAGCATGTCTCCTAGCTATTGACGTACGCTTCCTAAGACTAGTATTAGGGTGCTGTATTTGCGAGCCATCTCCGCCATTTTGATGATGATGATGGTAGTCGATTCGTGAGGCGCTCAACTGCGTGGCTATCAGCGCCCGCACAGATTTCCAGTCTTGTGGCAGTCCAGTCTCGCCACTTATCGCGAATGACGATGAAATGACGAGGACAACAGAAACACCTAGTCCCTGGGCCGAGAAAATCCTCGGCCCTGCCGGGAATCGAACCAAGCAATCGGTTAGAGCACGATACTTATAATCGCAGTATATTGTTGCACTCTGCCAAACGGAATCCTAATCTCCAAAGATAGTTCAATGTAAATCCATGGAATAGTTTTTCCATTTCAGTAACGCAGTCAAGAATTTCTTGTTCTTGTTTTGTATTGAAAACATACAATGAGATTCCCGTTAGGCACTCAAGCAATTTTTCTCTGTTTTTTTCCTAGAAGTCTTCTTTTCAGCGTATAACATGAGATCGCCTTTCTGGCACAGAACAAGGCGTCTCATCATTCTTTACTGCTTCAGTCACATTTTCTATCACAGCAGTGTCCTATGGGTATTGCTCTGACTTATGGACATATTTTAGGCACTATTACCTCAAATAATACCAAGGAGCTGCAGCAGACCATTTTCAATCGGTTTCTTGTGTCAGGCCACATATAGTAAAACAGAGATGGTTTTAAACAAATTTAGCTGATTAATTCAAAATCGTCACAAAGCAATTAAATGAAAGATGATGCAAGCGTCAAGTCGTTATTACCCATATCAAGCTATGAGCGCTTTAAAACCGCTCGTACACAGAGCTCACTCTATCTCAGATATAGATGGTTTGCCTACAGATTTCGCCCACCTAAACACAGTGTTCATAGAAGTGGATGTTCCACCCTTGCAGCTTAAGAGGGCAGTGTCGGCTAAAACCAAGAATCAGGAAGTGGAAAAGAACACGCCGGCAAAATGTTTAGTTTTATTTCCTTTTGTGGTCATCATTTCGTTTGAAATAGCAAGAATCTTCTGTATATTTCAGGCGAAAGTGATTTTCCGTCCACCATCTAAGATTGCAGACCTTTTTGGGATCAGTGAAGGGCGACTTGTCATTGCGGAAGGCCGGAATTTACAGAATAGCTTTTCATTACGGTACGGCTTACACAGGGCAAACCACACACAATGTGAAACAACGCTGCACTGAACACCAACGTTGCAGTCGCCCGTTGCAAGCAAGCAAGTCCACTATTGCCGAACTTTGTATTTCCACACTATTTTAAATGGTTTGTGATACAACTGTGATTCTGACCACAGAAACATCTTTTTGGGACACGCTTATTAAAGAATCCGAGGAAATACATCTTACGGAAAAGCTGATGAACAGTAGTAGCGGCTACCAGTTGGACCCCACCGTCTCCACGATTTGCTCTAATCGAAAACGACGGAACACTCCGAGGACCGCGGCGAGTGGTAACACAGAGGAGACACCTGAGTCCCGCGGTTCCACGAGCGAGGGCAACTCCTGTCAAGTCTCCGAATGAAGCACTGGTGTGACGACTGAGTTCACGACATCCAGAGATTTATGACTCTATATGACATTTTCGTTTATTTGGAAAGATGCGTATGGGGCCTAAAGATGGCATATTGAAGTGCTGAAATTGGCGGCCTTCAAAACGAAATAACATTTTAAGTTACACAGCTGTTGGTGAATTTCATTATTATTGACAATTACTGATTCTTTTGCCTTTTAGGGGCAATTTCCCATTCCAAGGGCAAGAGAGTGTCTTGAATCTCCGTCCGCTACTCTGCCCTTTTGACAAGGCCGTTGGCAGAACAAAGGAGGCTTCTTATGCCGGAAGTTATCGACCGCCTTTGCTGGTGATTTTGATTCAAAATTAAAACAGTGGCGAGGCTCTACCCTGGGTGCGAGGACGGTTTGATTAGTAGTCAACGACGTTACCCCTATACTACGGGTCTAACGCAGCTAAAAACACTCATGCTCATAAATTAAGGATAATATTGATACATGAGCAAGATGTATAAAACAGGCGAAATACCCTCAGACTTCAAGAAGAATATAATAATTCCAATCCCAAAGAAAGCAGGTGTTGACAGATGTGAAAATTACCGAACAATCAGTTTAATAAGCCACAGCTGCAAAATACTAACACGAATTCTTTACAGACGAATGGAAAAACTAGTAGAAGCCGACCTCGGGGAAGATCAGTTTGGATTCCGTAGAAATACTGGAACACGTGAGGCAATACTGACCTTACGACTTATCTTAGAAGAAAGATTAAGGAAAGGCAAACCTACGTTTCTAGCATTTGTAGACTTAGAGAAAGCTTTTGACAATGTTGACTGGAATACTCTCTTTCAAATTCTAAAGGTGGCAGGGGTAAAATACAGGGAGCGAAAGGCTATTTACAATTTGTACAGAAACCAGATGGCAGTTATAAGAGTCGAGGGACACGAAAGGGAAGCAGTGGTTGGGAAGGGAGTGAGACAGGGTTGTAGCCTCTCCCCGATGTTATTCAATATGTATATTGAGCAAGCAGTAAAGGAAACAAAAGAAAAATTCGGAGTGGTATTAAAATCCATGGAGAAGAAATAAAAACCTTGAGGTTTGCCGATGACATTGTAGTTCTGTTAGAGACAGCAAAGGACCTGGAAGAGCAGTTGAACGGAATGGATAGTGTCTTGAAAGGAGGATATAAGATGAACATCAACAAAAGCAAAACGAGGATAATGGAATGTAGTCGAATTAAGTCGGGTGATGCTGAGGGAATTAGATTAGGAAATGAGACACTTAAAGCAGTAAAGGAGTTTTGCTATTTGGGGAGCAAAATAACTGATGATGGTCGAAGTAGAGAGGATATAAAATGTAGACTGGCAATGGCAAGGAAAGCGTTTCTGAAGAAGAGAAATTTGTTAACATCGAGTATAGATTTAAGTGTCAGGAAGTCATTTCTGAAAGTATTTGTATGGAGTGTAGCCATGTATGGAAGTGAAACATGGACGGTAAATAGTTTGAACAAGGAGAGAATAGAAGCTTTCGAAATGTGGTGCTACAGAAGAATGCTGAAGATTAGATGGGTAGATCACATAACTAATGAGGAGGTATTGAATAGGATTGGGGAGAAGAGAAGTTTGTGGCACAACTTGACCAGAAGAAGGGATCGGTTGGTAGGACATGTTCTGAGGCATCAAGGGATCACCAATTTAGTATTGGAGGGCAGCGTGGAGGGTAAAAATCGTAGGGGGAGACCAAGAGATGAATACACTAAGCAGATTCAGAAGGATGTAGGTTGCAGTAGGTACTGGGAGATGAAGAAGCTTGCACAGGATAGAGTAACATGGAGAGCTGCATCTAACCAGTCTCAGGACTAAAGACCACAACAACAACAACATTGATACATGGTGAAACAACGCTCTGGTGGGCGGTTTGCGGGTTTAAATCACCTCGGGGTACGACTATGCGGTGCATTTGACCTGCGGTCCTCGTACGGTGGCACTGGTAGCAATCCACATACGCAGAGCTGTGTCATTGCTTGACAGAGTACGGTGCAGCGAGTAAGTGTGCAGACGTTTCCAGACTTGCTAATGGTGACTGTGTGTTGGAAATGGCCCAAAGAACACATATTGATGACGTTATGAGGGGTAGAATACTAGGGCGACTGGAGGCTGGTCAAACAAAGCAGGCCGTGCGGTTCCTGGCGCTTCAGTCCGGAACCGCGTGACCGCTACGGTCGCAGGTTAGAATCCTGCTTGGGGCATGGATTTGTGTGATGTCCTTAGGTTAGTTAGGTTTACGTAGTTCTAAGTTCTAGGGGACTGATGGCCTCAGATGTTAAGTCCCATAGTGCTCAGAGCCATTTGAACCAAATACAGCAGGTCGTAGCACGGGCCCTCCGTGTGCCACAAAGTGTGATCTGAAGATTATGGCAACGATTCCAGCAGACAGGAAACGTGTCCAGGCGCTACAGTACGGGACATCCACAGTGTACAACACCACAAGAAGACCAATACCTCGCCATCAGTGACCGCAGACGGCCACGGAGTACTGCAGGTAGCCTTGCTCGGGACCTTACCGCAGCCACTGGAACAGTTGTCTGCAGACACACAGTCTATAGACGACTGAACAGACATGGTTTATTCGCTCGGAGACGTGCAAAGAGCATTACACTGACCCCTGGTCACAAGAGAGCCCGTAAAGCCTGCTGTTAAGAACACAGTACATGGTCATTGGAACAGTGTCCCAAGTTATGTTCACGTACGAGTCCAGGTATAGTCTGAACAGGGATTCTCGCCGGGTTTTCATCTGGTGTGAACCAGGAACGAGATACCAACCCCTTGATGTCCTTGAAAGGGACCTTTAAGAGGTCGTGGTTTGACGGTGTGGGGTGGGCTTATGATTGGTGCACGTATATCCCTGCATGTCTTTGACAGAGCAACTGTAACAGGTTAAGGGTATCGGGACGTCATTTTGCACTAGTATGCCCACCTTTTCAGGGGTGCAGTGGGTCCAAACTTCCTACTTCCTGATGACGCACGGCCTCACCGAGCTGCCATCGTGGAGGAGTACATTGAAACAGAAGGTATCAGGCGAATGGAGTGGCCTACCTATTCTCCAGACCTAAATCCCATCGAGCACGTATGGGATGCTCTCGGTCGACGTATCGCTCCACGTCTTCAAACCCCTACGACACTTCAGGAGCTCCGACAGACACCGGTGCAAGAATGGGGGCTATACCCTAGCAGCTGCTCGACCACCTGGTCCAAAGTATGCGAACCCGTTGTGTGGCCTATGTACGTGTGCATGGTGATCATATCGCATATTGATGTCGGGGACTTACAGATATGTGTCGTGTGTGTTCCCTATGTGCCTATGCTATTAGCGCCAGTTTTGTGTAGTGCCACGTTGTGTGTCACCACATTCTGCAATTATCCTTGGTTTATGAGCATGAGTGTACATGACGTCTAGTTCCATCTGTGGCATAAAATGATTTGTAATCTCTGCCCGATTTCAAATTAAATAAAAGTTCTTTCTGCCTATGTATTCGCAATACGTTACATTTATTATGACGTGAAAAAACTACATCTCTGGGAAGTGGTGGAGTGGAACTACAATATTTGAAATATTAGTTCACTTTATTACAGCACCGCCTCCAATTCATCGTTGCAGTATGCAGCGAGAGAGCTTTATCTTCTGTAGTATCGATGCGAGTAGCCGACTTTGTTATGGCACCGCGATATTTGAACGACACCACAACATCCATTTATTGGGGTCCATTGCCACTCTATGCACGAATCATCAATCCTCTGCGGGGCTTCCCGCATTTCGCTACAATTTTCTATAGTTGCAGCTTATCTGTGTACAACAGCATCATCCGCAAGAAGCCTAACGACACTTCCGACACTATCAGCTACGTCATTTACAATGAGGTGACAAAAGTCGTGGGATAGCGATATATACAGGGCTATTACAAATGATTGAAGCGATTTCATAAATTCACTGTAGCCCCATTCATTGACATATGGTCACGACACACTACAGATAAGTAGAAAAACTCATAAAGTTTTGTTCGCCAGAGCGCTCGAGAGCGCAGTGAGACTAAATGGCGACAGGAGCCGAGAAAGCGTATGTCGTGCTTGAAATGCACTCACATCAGTCAGTCATAACAGTGCAACGACACTTCAGGACGAAGTTCAACAAAGATCCACCAACTGCTAACTCCATTCGGCGATGATATGCGCAGTTTAAAGCTTCTGGATGCCTCTGTAAGGGGAAATCAACGGATCGGCCTGCAGTGAGCGAAGAAACGGTTGAACGCGTGTGGGCAAGTTTCACGCGTAGCCCGCGGAAGTCGACGAATAAAGCAAGCAGGGAGCTAAACGTACCACAGCCGACGGTTTGAAAAATCTTACGGAAAAGGCTGAAGCAGAAGCGTTACCGTTTACAATTGGTACAAGCCCTGACACCCGATGTCAAAGTCAAACGCTTTGAATTTTCGGCGCGGTTGCAACACCTCATGGAAGAGGATGCGTTCAGTGCGAAACTTGTTTTCAGTGATGAAGCAACATTTTTTCTTAATGGTGAAGTGAACAGGCACAATGTGCGAATCTGGGCGGTAGAGAATCCTCACGCATTCGTGCAGAAAATTCGCAATTCACAAAAAGTTAACGTGTTTTGTGCAATCTCACGGTTTAAAGTTTCCGGCCCCGTTTTCTTCTGCGAAAAAAACGTTACAGGACACGTGCATCTGGACATGCTGGAAAATTTGGATCATGCCACAACTGGAGACCGACAGCGCCGACTTCATCTTTCAACAGGATGGTGCTCCACCGCACTTCCATCATGATGTTCGGCATTTCTTAAACAGGAGACTGGAAAACCGATGGGTCGGTCATGGTGGAGATCATGATCAGCAATTCATGTCATGGCCTCCACGCTCTCCCGACTTAACCCCATGCGATTTCTTTCTGTGGGGCTATGTGAAAGATTCAGTGTTTAAACCTCCTCTACCAAGAATCGTGCCAGAACTGCGAGCTCGCATCAACGATGCTTTCGAACTCATTGATGGGGACATGCTGCGCCGAGTGTGGGAGGAACTTGATTATCGGCTTGATGTCTGCCGAATCACTAAACGGGCACATATAGAACATTTGTGAATGCCTAAAAAAACTTTTTGAGTTTTTGTATGTGTGTGCAAAGCATTGTGAAAATATCTCAAATAATAAAGTTATTGTAGAACTGTGAAATCGCTTCAATCATTTGTAATAACCCTGTAGATATACAGATGCCGGCAGTATTGTGTACAAAAGGTATGAACGGGCTGTGTATTGGTGGCGCTGTTATCTGCGTTGAGGTGATTAGTGTGAAAAGAGTTTCTGACGTGATTAAGACCGCACGGCGGGAATTATCAGACATCAGACAGGCAGAGTGGCAGTTGCAGCTAGAAGCATCGAACATTCCATTTCGGAAACCGTTAGGGAATTCAGCATCCCCAGGGGGTGTGCCGACAGCCTGTACTTAACGATCGAAAGCAGCGGCGTCTGCGTAGAGTTGTCAGTGCTAACAGAGCGAGCAATACTGCGTGAAATAGCCACAGAAATCAATGTGGAACGTACTACGGACGTGTCCGTTAGGACAGTGCGTTGAAATTTGGCGTTAATGGGCTGTGGCTGCAGACGACCTTTATGAGTACCTTTGCTAACAGCATGGTATCGCCTGCAGCGCTTCTCTCGGGACTCGTGACCAAGTCGGTTGGACCCCAGACGACTGGTAAACCGTGGCGTGGTCGGATGAGTCCGTGTTCCAGTTGGTAAGAGCTGATGGTAGGGTTAGTGCGTGGCGCGGACCCTGCGAAGCAATGGACTCTAATTGTCAACAAGCCACTGTGCAGACTGGTGGTGCATCCATAATGGTCTGAACTGTGTTTACATGAAATGGTCTCGGTCCTTTGGTTCAACTGAACGGATCATTGACTCGAAATGGTTACAGATCTGATAAAGTTACCTTCAGGTATTTATCTACGATAATGTTAGAAGCTGAAGAAATAAATTAAAATTTGTCTACATCTACAGCTACATCTACATGGATACTCTGCAAATCACATTTAAGTGCCTGGTAGAGGGTTCATCGAACCACCTATACAATTCTCTATTATTCCAGTCTCGAATAGCGCGCGGAAAGAATGAATACCTATGTCTTTCCGTACGAGCTCTGATTTCCCTTATTTTATCGTGGTGATCGTTCCGCCCTATGAAGGTCGGTGTCAACAAAATATTTTCGCATTCGGAGGAGAAAGTTGGTGATTGGAATTTTGTGAGAAGATTGAGTCTCAACGAAAAACGCCTTTCTTTTAATGATGTCCAGCCCAAATCCTGTATCATTTCTGTTGCACTCTCTCCCACATTTCGCGATAATACAAAACGTGCTGCCCTTCTTTGAACTTTTTCGATGTACTTCGTCATTCCTATCTGGTAAGGGTCCCACACCGCGCAGCGGTATTCTAAAAGAGGACGGACAAGCGTAGTGTAGGCAGTCTCCTTAGTAGGTCTGTTACATATTCTAAGTGCCCTGCCAATAAAACGCAATCTTTGTTTAGCCTTCCCCACAACAATTTCTATGTGTTCCTTCCAATTTAAGTTGTTCGTAATTGTAATACCTAGGCATTTAGTTAAATTTACGGCTTAGACTGATTTATCGTGTAACCGAAGTTTAACGTGTTCCTTTTAGCACTCATGTCGATGACCTCACACCTTTCGTTATTTAGGATCAACTGCAACTTTTTGCACCATTCAGATATCTTTTCTAAATAGTTTTGCAGTTTTTTTAATCTTATGATGACTTTATTAGTCGATAAATGACAGCGTCATCTGCAAACAACCGAAGACGGCTGCTCAGATTGTCTCCCAAATCGTTTATATAGATAAGGAACAGCATAGGGCCTATATCACTACCTTGGGGAACGCCAGAAATCACTTCTGTTTTACTCGATGACTTTCCGTCAATTACTGCGAACTGTGATCTCTCTGACAGGAAATCACGAATCCAGCCACATAACTGAGACGATATTCCACAACCACGCAGTTGCACTACGGGCCGCTTGCGTGGTACAGTGTCAAAAGGCTTCCGAAAATCCAGAAATACGGAATCGATCTTAAATCCCTTGTCAATAGCACTGCACACTTCATGTGAATAAAGAGCTAGTTTTGTTTCACAGGAACGATGTTTTCTAAACCCATGTTGACTGTGTGTCAATAGGCCGTTCTCTTCGAGGCAATTCATATTCTTAGAACACAATATATGTTCCAAAATCCTGCTGCATATTGACGTTAACGATATGGGCCTGTAATTTAGTGGATAACTCTTACTACCTTTCTTGAATATTGGTGTGACCTGTGCGGTTGTCCAGTCTTTGGGTACGGATCTTTGTGTGTGTGTGTGAGTTTGAGGTTTACGGGCGCTAAACTGCGTGGACGGATCTTTCGCCGAGCGAACGGTTGTATATGATTGTTAAGTACGGAGCTAATGCATCAGCACACTCCGAATGGAACCTAATTGGTGTACTGTCTGGACCAGAAGACTTGCTTTTATTAAGTGATTTAAGTTGCTTCACTACTCCGAGGATATTTACTCCTACGTTACTCATGTTGGCTGCTGTTCTCGATTCCATTTCTGGAATGTTTACTTCGTCTTCTTTTGCGAAGGTATTTCGGAAGGCTGTGTTTAGTAACTCTGCTTTGGTAGCACTGTTTTTGATAGTATCTACATTGCCATCGCGCAAAAAAGGCCTCACACACTCCGACACTGCGTAGAGACCACCAGCGGGCACGGCCAAACTACACCCCGCGGTGATTTCCTCGATGCTCCAATCCAACCGACTGAATGCTCGCACACAGCACAGCCGGAAACTGATGTTCGTCTGACACCTCCCGGTGGCGTGCACGCAGTACGACGCCCTTGTGGATGTCATGGCGTAACCGGCAGTGAGTGCAGCAGACTGTCTGCCTGTCATTGCTTTGGTGCTGCGTACCAAATATGGCCCGTGGATGAACCCTGTGCACGCACCAGCATCACGTGTAAACTTCTGGCTTGCCACGTTCAAAATGGTTCAAATGGTTCTGAGCACTATGCGACTCAACTTCTGAGGTCATCAGTCGCCTAGAACTTAGAACTACGAGGGCTGTTCAGAAAGTAAGCTCCGATTGATCGCGAAATGGGAACCACAGTGAAAATTAGAAATGTTTTATTTTTAACAGTTAGCTACACCATCCAGCTACTTCTCTACGTAGTTGCCGTTCTGACTAAGACATTTGTCGTAGCGTTGTACCAACTTTCCAAAACCCTCATCATAAAAGACAGCCGCCAGTGCTTTCCGCCAATTCTCTACGCTGGCCTACAGCTCGTTTTCTGTGCCAAAATGTTGTATTCATAGCCAGCGGTTCATGTGAGCAGAAATGAAACGCAGGGGGAGTCAATTACGGGCTGTATTGTGGGTAGTCAAACATTTCCAATTGAAAACGATGCAGGAGCATCTTTATTGCCCCTTCAGAATGCGGCTGAGAATATTGCCTTGTAGAAGAAACTGCACGACAGTTATGTAATGTTGGCTGTATAGCTTCAGGCGAAATTTCTCACCAGGTCCTCGTACTTGGCGGGAGACACTATTCTCTAGACAACTTTACGCGATCACTGTGAGCTCAGAAATGAGAGGAGTGATGTGATGCTATCTAGGGTCATACTAGAGACACTGCCCAACACATCTGTGCAAAGCTTTATCGGATTATCATAGTCGTTTCCATTTCGCGATCAATCGGAGCTTACTTTCTGAACAGCCCTCGTAATTAAACCTAACTAACCTAAGGACATCACACACATCCATGCCCGAGGCAGGATTCGAACCTGCGACCGTAGCGGTCGCTCGGCTCCAGACTGCAGCGCCCAGAACCGCACGGCCACTCCGGCCGGCTTTGCCACTTTCCCTAGGACTGCGCGGGTTACGGCGCCTAGGTACGTGCTACATCTTTTACGCCTATGCTGGTGTGAGTGCTAAAGTGACTGCATCAGATTAGCGTGGTGCTTAGCTACGGCTGCGGGAGGTTGATCATGTGTGTGATTGACGTTGCTTTTTTTTCTGGTGTCTTTGATGTCATGTTTGTCTGGCCCATTAAGTTGTATCAGTGTTGCCTGTAGCAACTGGGCTAGGGTTTCTGTGAACTGTGTATCTCGGTGCGTTGGGCTTTCATACACAGCTAGTGGCCTGTTCTCGAATGTGAAACTTCCCTGTTGCTTCATGTTAGTGTTTAGCTTGGCTTGCCGTTTGTCTACTGGTGTGTGTAACTGCGTGTTTTACGTGCAGCAAAGAACAGACATGTTTTATTGAGATGTTAAATTGTGAAGCGTCCAGCCACTTCAATGCCGTTAAATATTTATTGCACTGGTGGTGCTGAGGTTGTCTGTTAGATGGCTGCATGTATGTGAAGCTATTAATTTCAGGTTGCTACCGTTAGATCCTGTAAGGTTTAGCGCGCCAGTTGCACCAAGGTTATGCGAAATAATCGATGTGTTGTAAGTTAATTAATGTACATGTCATGTATCTTCTGTTTTGCAGAGTTTTATGTTGGGCATCTCTTCTAAAGGATTTATTGTTGCTTGTAAATGTATCACAGCTTGATTCTGTTAAGTTTAGTGCCCCAGTTGCACTAAGGCTATTCATACTGATGTACGTGAGTTATGTGCGTTTTTGTCCTCTAGAGATTTATATGAACATTTATTTTAAAGAATTTGGTGATTGGTTGTAAATGTCTTTAAGACTGACAAGCGGAAAGTATGGCTGTGAAGTTAAAGCAACTGCAAATTTAAATATTTGTAAAGTAATTTAATGTAACCCGACGCGGATCAGCAATCAGCAAACTAGCTCAGTACTCATGGTAGTTAAGGAACTATGAATAATTAATTGTCTCTCTCTTTAATCACCACCAAAAGTGTAGTTAAAACTCGTGTGTTTATAACATCAGATAATATTTCATATGCCAGTTCAATCTGAAGTAATGAAACCCGTGACTCCATATTGTGGTTTCGTCTCGAATACCAATATAAGATAACAAGCATAATCTTTTGTCGATGAAATGTTATGTCAGAACTAGAATGATGTGACCAGGCCTTTCTGCCTGGGGTGTTATCTCGCAACCTTGAGAAAATCTGAAAGTGAAATATATTAAATTATTCGTAGCGGCCACATAGCTCGTAGAATGTGAAAGAAAGTTTAGTGTCCTAACCGGCGGCACGTCTCGAAGACGTTTTGAAAGAAAATTACTAATTATTTTCTAGTATGGCGCTTGACAATGGTCAATATTCCGTTAAGGTCACGTCTACTCAGTACAAGTAGGGTTGAAAAATATACATTATTGAATACCGTACACAAATTTTAAGTTATGAACAATTATATATTTTCTTCGTTTTCGACTTATATAGACTATTACAGCAAGATGAACTTCAGACAGTCGTTCTTTTCTCCTCAAGTCCAATAACAGAAGAAGACGAAAGAAGACGACAAAAGAATAGGGAGTTCAGACACAGAATATCGAATGTCCATGGAATTGCTATATAATGCATTTGTTTACTCGCTGGTATGCTTCGCCAGCTATTCACACAATAATTATCGATACATGGCATTTACACAATTCCAGCTCATGACCACCTTAGGAGATACAGTACAACACAGGGTTATTTGTTGTTTTCGTATCCGTTAGAGGTCTGTCCGCCATCTCGCCTGCTCTAACTATTCATCACGTTTACTTGCAACGGTAATATATTCTCACCACATGACGCATACTCTGTAGGTAACCAATTTATAGTTTGACAATTACCAGTACTACAGAAGTAGAAGAGAGATGTCAATGACCGGAGGGACAGCTCATAATTTTGCGAGAAAAACGGAGCTCCCGCTTTGCAGTCCAACGCCATGTTCACACAGCCACAACTCGTCGTTCTCACAGTTCGCTCGTGGCTGCACATCGTGAGGTTGCACAGTTCACTTTCTCTATTTTTCTCCTTTTCTCCCAGTCCAGTACACCTTCTTCATGCTTCAATGTTTGATCTGTGTTTAATTTTTGACGGGCTATACAGTGGGCCAACTTACCACTCAATCTGAGAATCGTGCGATGGGGAGTTTGCCTTGTAAGTATCGAGCGCACTGCGCCCGTCCAAACAGCAATAAATGTAGGAGGAAGCAATAGGTTGGTCGAATCTTCGCGCAGTGTAAGCTGGTGGAATTTAAACTCATTATGCAGACGTCTTCCTTGCATCGTAAGCCATTGTAATTGGCCGAGCATCTCCGTCACACTTTGGTCCTCAGTTTAAGAACCTGTAGCGGAACGTGCTGCTCTTCCTAGGATCTTCTCTATTTCCTCTGTCCGTCCTATCTGGTAAGGATCCCAGACAGACTTCAGTTTGACTGCGAAGTTATCGTTCCAAATCAAAAACTGTACAATCATCTGAACTGAACGTGCGGAGGCTACATTTAGTTTTTGCCTGAGTTCCAATTTCAGTTCTTTTAGTTCTGGTGTTCGTGACGATAAAGTGACAATGAGCGACAGAAAGAGGAAATTTGCACTCTCGTGTGACTGCAGCTGCGTTGAATCCGGGATTCTTTTTTCGAAGAGCGGATCGTTGTTTATGTGGTGTCACCACCAGACACCATACTTGCTAGGTGGTAGCTTTTAAATCGGCCGCGGTCCACTAGTATACGACGGACCCGCGTGTCGCCACTGTCAGTGATGGCAGACCGAGCGCCGCCACACGGCAGGTCTAGAGAGACGTACTAGCACTCGCCCCAGTTGTACAGCCGACTTAGCCAGAGATGGATCACTGACAAATACGCTCTCATTTGCCGAGACGATAGTTAGCATAGCCTTCAGCTACATCATTTGCTACGACCTAGCAAGGCGCCATAGCATTTGATAATTATTATTGTGAAGCCTGTACAGTAACGAGAGATTTTCCCCAATTGTGGATTAAAGTTAAGTATTCTACCAGTTACTCTTGTTTTGCTAGTCTTATTTCTCTGACCTGTTCCAGACCTCACGCCAGCCTGCGTGAGCTTAATCGCGTGCCTTTCGGCTTCCTCCAAACTCCGTGAATTGGCTCCTGCCAATTCACAACAGTTTATGTTATGTGTCGACAGAAGTGCCGACACAGTGTTATTTAGAATGGCCGAATAGGCACGCTATCAGCTCCCCCAGAAGATCGTAAAGTCTGAAACAGGATACTTCATAAATGCTATAAAGAAAAGAACGGAGCGTCTCATATACTTAACTTTATTCTCTTGTGTGGTACATCTCTATGGTGAATACAAGTAAGACTCTCTCCAGATATGGTTAACTGCGCCTTGCTAGGTCGTAGCTATGGACTTAGCTGAAGGCTATTCTAACTGTCTCTCGGCAAATGAGAGGAAGGCTTCGTACGTCTAGTCGATAGCAATGTCGTCCGTACAACTGGGGCGAGTGCTAGTCCGTCTTTCTAGACCTGCCATGTGGTGGCGCTAGGTCTGCAAGTACTGATGGCGGCGACACGCGGGTCCGACATGTACTAATGGACCGCGGCCGATTTAAAGCTACCACCTAGCAAGTGTGGTGTCTGGCGGTGACACCACAGTTTACTTTTTTCACTGCACTGTCACATGTCGTGTTAAGCTCCTGGAGACAGTTTTTCCATCAAAACACTGTAAACGGTCACATTTTGTATACAGGATTCGAATATCTAGCACGTGCTGAAGCGCAGAGTTCAGAGACAAATCTGGTGGCCTATCACAGAAGCCAAAAGGATGGGTTTTTTTAATAACGGATGGCATCTGTTTGAGGTTCGTGTGACAGGTGACAAGAAGACAGTGCGAACATTTCGATTATCGGAGGGAACTGCGCAGTTTATCGTCGCAATTGATAAGTCCCCCCCGCAGGCGGATTCCGTGAACTGCGCATTCCCTTCAAGTAATTGTACAGTTCATGGCTCAGACATGACGTCACACGTAATAAACCCTGCAGTTAACCTGACGGTGTCTAGGCTCCCTAAAACGGTATCCTCAGATATCCGCCCGGAAAATGAAAAAATATGGCTTCTGATTGAATTACACCCACCTTCCACAATGATACTATTAAGAACAGTTAGTTGATGAAGACATTTTAAATAAAGACGCCTTCTATTCTGAATTTCGAATTAATTTGGAGAGAATGATAGCAGATACTTAACTTCGACAGCGTTGTTTCGACACGAGTTCTTCTGCTGACTTGGTGTTAACCATGGTCCTAGCACACTGGACTCGCATTCGAGAGGACGAGGGCTCAAACCCGCGTCCGGCTATCCTGATTTAGATTTTCCGTGATTTTCGTAAATCGCTTCAGGATGATTCCTTTGAAAGGGCACGGCCGACTTCCTTCCCTAACGCGACGGGACCGATGATCTCGCTGTTTGGTCCCCTCTTCCCGAATCAACCAACCAACCAGTAATGATCCGGGTTTTTACCAGCTGCTTGACTAAAACGCAAGCTTCCTTTTTGACAGTTTATTAAATCTAGGGAAAACCTTTTCGCGTACTTTTGACGTAGACGATAGATTCCATTTTCATCATAATAACAGTAAATCAAACGTTGTTCTGTATAATCCAAATAACCAAGAAGTGTCCACAGCCGATAATCAACTAGTGCCGAGATACAAGCACTGTAACACAGATTCCTCCTCACACTCCGCTCCACGCATGCCCACTAAACCACGCTCTGAAAACCAAGGATACATAGACAAATGTGCCAAACACAGGCTTCCAAGAAGCTACATTGCTATGAAAATATGAAATACGACTTGAACGTCTGAACATCAGAAGGTACAAATTGATGCCTTATTTCAGATCATGATTTGTGTTAATACGTTCAATTATTATTTTTCCTCTAATCAGTCTTAAATGAAATGTAAGTCACCTGGATGGCTACTCTTCTCGGAGCTCCAGCATTTACGCCTCTTGAACATATAAAAAACATTACTCAGATGAACTTTAAGTAAAAAATGAGCTGCAAATAACCGAAAATTGGATAGAAATAATGGGCGGCCCTGTCAAAACCGAAAGACCTGCAAGTTCACAAAAAACGGCACCGTAAAGTCGTTTTAGAAATCAGGCTTCGGTGGGTTCAATGCCGGTCATTGACCATCAGCCAACGATTGTTATAAAGTTCGTTGCGAAATTACAGAGCCTCGCCGATCGATTCTTCCTGTCCAACGAGCACCCGACACAGCCTCCCCATTTGGCGCACATCGGCTGTCGTTCTGCCTGGCCATGGGGGCGTATGATGGGCAGACAGCGTTAATGTTGTAACGTAGGCCGTGACAGCCCACTGCTCTCCATGTAGGTGGTGACAGGCGGGACAACTTGCATCGGGCCACGGGCTGTAAACGTTCGAAAACACTGCCCTCAGTCCGGGGCATTCACAGATGCGAACACTGCTATCAAACAGATATCGGAAAGCAGAGAAAAAGAGACAAAACACCGATTTTCCACTGTGCACAGTGTGAGCCAAACTTTTAAGGCCAAAGTTATTCTGTCAGTAGAGGAACCTGATTCGTATATTGGGCTGGTGCATAAGTTCGTAGCGTTTTACCATAAATTTAGTAAACACGACAGATATATTATGTGAGTGTATTGTATACTAAACCGGGGACCTAGAAACGACGGAGAGACTTCGTCCCGCTGTAGCCCTCAGTGGTTCACAACCCCACAACAGACCACAGCAGTCCACCCACCCAACCGACGCCCCACGCCGAACCTAGGGTTACTGTGCGGTTCGACCCCCAGTGGACCGCCGCGGGAACGTCTCATACCAAACGAGTGTAGCCCCAAATGTTTGCTTGGTAGACTAGTTACGATGTACGCGTACATGGAGACAGTGTTGCCGCGGCAATCGCCGACATTGCGTAACTGAGGCGGAATTAGGGGAACCAGCCCGCATTCGCCGAGGCAGATGGAAAACCGCCTTAAAAACCATCCACAGGCTGACCCTCACACCGGACCTTGACACTAATCCGCCCGGCAGATTCGTGCCAGGGACCGGCACGCTTTCCCGCTCGGAAGGCAGCGCGTTAGACCGCACGGCTAGCCGAACGGGCTTCAATAGAGACTTTACCCATCGACAATATATTCTCCTTCATTACTTACGATGCTGGGATAAATTTTCGATTCAGCGACTGTATAAACCACATGGTTTTGAGGCGCAAGATCATGTAAATATGGCGCGGATTGACTCCCCAACCCAACTCCTGTCTCCACAAGCAGAAAATTCAGGGCGCACAGGAAATCCAAAAGCACTCATCACTAATTCAAATGTCCGTCACAGGGAAACGTGGTGCCGAAGACATAAAATTTCGACTATGGGACAATGGAAGAAAGTACAGGGCTATTACAAATGATTGAAGCGATTTCATAAATACACTGTAGCTCCATTCATTGACATATGGTCACTACATACTACAGATACGTAGAAAAACTCATAAAGTTTTGTTCGGCTGAAGCCGCACTTCAGGTTTCTGCCGCCAGAGCGCTCGAGACCGAAGTGAGACAAAATGGCGACAGGAGCCGAGAAAGCGTATGTCGTGCTTGAAATGCACTCACATCAGTCAGTCATAACAGTGCAACGACACTTTAGGACGAAGTTCAACAAAGATCCACCAACTGCTAACTGCATTCGGCGATGGTATGCGCAGTTTAAAGCTTCTGGATGCCTCTGTAAGGGGAAATCAACGGGTCTGCCTGCAGTGAGCGAAGTAACGGTTGAACGCGCGCGGGCAAGTTTCACGCGTAGCTCGCGGAAGTCGACAAATAAAGCAAGCAGGGAGCTAAACGTACCACAGCCGACGGTTTGGAAAATCTTACGGAAAAGGCTAAAGCAGAAGCCTTACCGTTTACAGTTGCTACAAGCCCTGACACCCGATGACAAAGTCAAACGCTTTGAATTTTCGGCGCGGTTGCAACAGCTCATGGAAGAGGATGCGTTCAATGCGAAACTTGTTTTCAGTGATGAAGCAACATGTTTTCTTAATGGTGAAGTGAACAGACACAATGGGCGAATCTGGGCGGTAGAGAATCCTCACGCATTCGTGCAGCAAATTCGCAAATCACTAGAAGTTAACGTGTTTTGTGCAATCTCACGGTTTAAAGTTTACGGCCCCTTTTTCTTCTGCGAAAAAAACGTTACAGGACACGTGTATCTGGACATACTGGAAAATTGGCTCATGCCACAACTGGAGACCGACAGCGCAGACATCATCTTTCAACAGGATGGTGCTCCACCGCACTTCCATCATGATGTTCGGCATTTCTTAAACAGGAGATTGGAAAACCGATGGATCGGTCGTGATGGAGATCATGATCAGCAATTCATGTCATGGCCTCCACGCTCTTCTGACTTAACCGCATGCGATTTCTTTCTGTGGGGTTATGTGAAAGATTCAGTGTCTAAACCTCCTCTACCAAGAAACGTGCCAGAACTGCGAGCTCGCATCAACGATGCTTTCGAACTTATTGATGGGGACATGCTGCACCGAGTGTGGGAGGAACTTGATTATCGGCTTGATGTCTGCCGAATCACTAAAGGGACACATATCGAACATTTGTGAATGCCTAAAAAAACTTTTTGAGTTTTTGTATGTGTGTGCAAAGCATTGTGAAAATATCTCAAATAATAAAGTTATTGTAGAGCTGTGAAACCGCTTCAATCATTTGTAATAACCCTGTATATTGAAATTACAGATTTTTTTATATTTTTCAACAAAGTCACCATTTTCGTAAAATTCTCCGCATGGGCGCATTCCCAATCTTTCGCAGCATTTTGAAGTTTGTAGCCGTCGTCATCGACGTGTTGCGACCCAAGTAACTTCTTCATGTGAGCGAACAGTTCAAGATTACTTGGCGCCAAGTCCTGACAGTTATCTTGATAAAAATAGTACAATTGCTGTTATTCATTAAAAGTTTTGCTTGCTGGCACGGTAAGCTACGTGTAAGCATACGTTAACTTTCATTTGTAATAACCCTGTAATGTTTTTCAGCAGTTGTGGCTTGTATAAATGGTATGGGACTGCCGCTGGTAAAGACTTGCAGAAATACCGACAGCCGTAATTTTATTAATTATTTTATTGGACTACCAATTTCGTAGCCTCATTTGCACCATCTTCAAACACCTGTATAAGTCGACAAAAATCAAGCTTCAAGTAGACAACAAATCTGATATGCAACATAAAATGTCATTATTTAAACTAAATTAACTATGTATGTACATTAGTAAAAAGTATAAGAAGAGAGCTCACAGATATCAAGATGCTAAACTAAAGTGCATGACATGCAAACATTGGTCACAGAATTGTCATGTACCAATCAACTGTATTAATAGAAACTGCATAAAATACAAAGCTAACATAATATTAGAAAGTAAAGGAAATGTCATCATATTATAGTAATGAGAAAAGCCTTCATTGAAAAAGTACACTGAATCATATCGTACTAACGATGGTATCACGTGGTCGTACTCTAACGAAACACCTTGAGTACAGGTAATCTGTCTCGATGTATAAATATTGAAAAATAGGGGCCCGAAACAATGAATGCGTAAACATGATAAAGGAATAAAGAAAACTAACACTAGCAATGTTACTGAACTGCAAAGGGATTGCAATAACCATTAAAAAGTCTATAAAACTAGAAATGAGCCTTGCATTTAGGCCAAAGGAAGAACTTAAGATGTGTTGCCATTTTTCGGGGTGCACTCAGCCTCGTGGTGCCAATTGAGGAGCTACGCGACCGAATAGTAGCGGCTCCGGTTACAGAACACCATCACAACGACTGGGTGAGCGGTGTGCTGACCGCACGCCCCTTCTATCCGCATCCTCAACTGAGGATGACACGGTGGTCAGATGGTACCGATGGGTCACTTGTGGCCTGAAGACGGAGTGATTTTTTCTTTTTTGTAGCACGTAGCTGTGATTCACATGTCGTATTACACGTGAATCATACCGAAAAAAGACAACAAATTTTAAAAATATAACAAAATGTACAAAACACAAGAAAATATAAAACCAGAAGTTTTCATCGATATGATGTAGAACGTGTACAAATATAGCCGCAGTAGAGAAATAACATTGTAATGTACGATGTTGAAATTACGTAAATAGCTAACATGTGGAAGTGGTTGACCCATGGGACATACAGCTACGCAAACCACTACTTTCTTATTATACGACATGAGGTTAATATTTAGTTGTTTTCACAGCCATTTTGATTTCACGCTTATGTTCCAGTAGCTCATGATGCTTCGCTTTTCGCATACTAAACCCTCTATTTTCATTACGTAGAATTCTCTTTTGCGTCTTCCTGATGTATGCTTTCACCTTTAGGGTCAATAGCCTACCGCACTTTAAATATACCGTTTCCCCTCTTGTCATCCTCGCTAGGTACTACTGTCTTTAGCTGAAGGTTTTGGGTTACCAAAGTAACTGTCTTTGGCGTTTGCTCACTCTGCCACGCAGCAAGTAATTATAGTACGGGCGTGATAATGTTCGTATATAAGCTCCGGCGACTGTTCTCGCCCTTCTGTACTTTTCTTTTATGTGGCGGTTGATGAGTGGATGTTTCCTGCGTTTGAGTTTGTGTACGTCATTGCTTCGTGTAACCTTTTTTGGCTGGCGTTCTCCTTTGTTAATCCGCCTGTTATTTCATAGCTTTCATTTTTAACCTTTTCATCTCACATTTTCAGCTTTTTGACGCTGGATAATGTATAGAATGTTGCTTCATACTTCTTTCATTTAACTGATGGTTATTTTATATTATGACTGATTCTTATGAGGACGTATTATATTGGGCATCTTATTTATAGCATTTTTCGTGTAATGAGTTTGTCTTTATTCAAGGTTAAGGTACTCTGTAGGCATTGCTCTCTTAATAGAGGTAGTTTTCCCGTTTACTTTACCGCTGTCCATTACTTTTACTTTTTTGGTACGGTTTCGTCGATTCCTGACAATTTTAGCTTTAATTTAGCAGTAATTTAAAGCTACTGGAATTGTGGCGGTGGCTATCACGATAGTGTGACAGTCACTTGTTTCAGTTGTAGCACTATGCCCTACTTTGATTTATTTATACAACAGTGCAATCAGGGGCCAGTACATTTATTGCCAACTGACAAGTATTTTATCAGATTTTGCTTAGCTCCTCAATGGATCTAGTGATATTGGTTGCCTGCTGTTAGCGTGTTCGCCCGCATCTCGTGGTCGTGCGGTAGCGTTCTCGCTTCCCACGCCCGGGTTCCCGGGTTCCCGGGTTCGATTCCCGGCGGGGTCAGGGATTTTCTCTGCCTCGTGATGGCTGGGTGTTGTGTGCTGTCCTTAGATTAGTTAGGTTTAAGTAGTTCTAAGTTCTAGGGGACTTATGACCACAGCAGTTGAGTCCCATAGTGCTCAGAGCCATTTTTTTTGTTAGCGTGTTCCTTTATTTGTTTATATATTTTCGATAATACCCTCTAGTTTTCTGATCGTCCTTGACGTGTGCTTTCACTGGTATGATCAATGGACTACTACATTTTAAATAAACGGACATCCTATTGTCTCCCTCGTTATTAACTGCTATTTTAAATTGATACGTTTTGGCATTTACACACGTTGCAGCACAATATTTACGTGTAGTATGGGCGTAGTAATCGCGAGAAATAACCAATAATGACTATCACTCACTTTCGAATACTTTTTCTTGTAAGTGACGTTTGATGAGTGGGTGTTTTTTGGGGATGCGATTATATACATCATTCCTTCTCGAAACTTTACCTTATTTGATATTCTCTCTTGTTAGCTCTTCTTTGTTTAACATAGCTTTCAAATTTAACCACGTCGGGCTTCATTGACGCGGGGCCGTGTCTGTACACGATCTCGTTTCATTAGATTTTTAATAATCTCCTTTACTTTTCAACCTATTTTTCATTATTATTTGTGTAGCTTTTTGACCATCTGGCAGGAGATTGTTTGCATCCCGCCATTTTATTGGTTTCCATGGTTCGAGTTTTCCTCCCTATATATTGACTACTTTGGCGCACCAACCATGATTCTATTTGCATACGTTTTCTATGTGCTTATTAATCTCTCATCTCCCATATTCGTGCAGCGTTTCTACGTTTTAACAGATATTGGCTCATATGCTGTCTTATTTATATTATTCAGTCTCTCTTGGTCCTTTGTTCTTCAAATACTCATATTTTGTTGAGGATATGTTCTCATTATTTTAAAGTATCAGTTTTCTTCATAAACTATTTATTCTATTGTATCACAGCTTATAACGATACTTAATGTTGTTATTACAATAATTATCACATTACATAATATACGGATAACTGCTGTTAGGGCTGACTGAGTTTTAAGGGTTCACTTCCTTTATGCTTCTACACCAGCTTACACAGCCTGAGCGTTTACTTTGTTGATGACTTCTGGTTTTATATTTTCTTTTATATATTTTGTTATATTTTTAAAAATTTTGTTGTTGTTCGATATGATGCTCGTGTAATAGGACATGTGAATCACAGCTACATAAAACGAAAAGAAAAGGAAATTCCTTTTTCGATCTTAGGTTCTTACTTTGACCTAAATCCATGGTTCATTTCTAGTTTTCTAGTCTCTTTAACCGTTATTGTATTCCTTCGCAATTCAGTTACACTGCTAGGCTTAGTCTGCTTTATTCCTTTATCGTGTTTGCGCATTCATTACTTCGGTTCCCTACTTTTCAATATTTATATACTCAGACAGATTCTCTGTCATCTGGACGTTTCGTTGCAATACGACCACTGTATATGATACCATTGTTCGTACAATATGACTCCGCCTGTTTTATTCCAAGAAAGCTTTTCTAATTACCATAATACACTCCTGGAAATTGAAATAAGAACACCGTGAATTCATTGTCCCAGGAAGGGGAAACTTCATTGACACATTCCTGGGGTCAGATACATCACATGATCACACTGACAGAACCACAGGCACATAGACACAGGCAACAGAGCATGCACAATGTCGGCACTAGTACAGTGTATATCCACCTTTCGCAGCAATGCAGGCTGCTATTCTCCCATGGAGACGGTCGTAGATATGCTGGATGTAGTCCTGTGGAACGGCTTGCCATGCCATTTCCACCTGGCGCCTCAGTTGGACCAGCGTTCGTGCTGGACGTGCAGACCGCGTGAGACGACGCTTCATCCAGTCCCAAACATGCTCAATGGGGGACAGATCCGGAGATCTTGCTGGCCAGGGTAGTTGACTTACACCTTCTAGAGCACGTTGGGTGGCACGGGATACATGCGGACGTGCATTGTCCTGTTGGAACAGCAAGTTCCCTTGCCGGTCTAGGAATGGTAGAACGATGGGTTCGATGACGGTTTGGATGTACCGTGCACTATTCAGTGTCCCCTCGACGATCACCAGTGGTGTATGGCCCAGTGTAGGAGATCGCTCCCCACACCATGATGCCGGGTGTTGGCCCTGTGTGCCTCGGTCGTATGCAGTCCTGATTGTGGCGCTCACCTGCACGGCGCCAAACACGCATACGATCATTGGCACCAAGGCAGAAGCGACTCTCATCGCTGAAGACGACACGTCTCCATTCGTCCCTCCATTCACGCCTGTCGCGACACCACTGGAGGCGGGCTGCACGATGTTGGGGCGTGAGCGGAAGACGGCCTAACGGTGTGCGGGACCGTAGCCCAGCTTCATGGAGACGGTTGTGAATGGTCCTCGCCGATACCCCAGGAGCAACAGTGTCCCTAATTTGCTGGGAAGTGGCGGTGCGGTCCCCTACGGCACAGCGTAGGATCTTACGGTCTTGGCGTGCATCCGTGCGTCGCTGCGGCCCGGTCCCAGGTCGACGGGCACGTGCACCTTCCGCCGACCACTGGCGACAACATCGATGTACTGTGGAGACCTCACGCCCCACGTGTTGAGCAATTCGGCGGTACGTCCACCCGGCCTCCCGCATGCCCACTATACGCCCTCGCTCAAAGTCCGTCAACTGCACATACGGTTCACGTCCACGCTGTCGCGGCATGCTACCAGTGTTAAAGACTGCGATGGAGCTCCGTATGCGACGGCAAACTGGCTGACACTGACGGCGGCGGTGCACAAATGCTGCGCAGCTAGCGCCATTCGACGGCCAACACCGCGATTCCTGGTGTGTCCGCTGTGCCGTGCGTGTGATCATTGCTTGTACAGCCCTCTCGCAGTGTCCGGAGCAAGTATGGTGGGTCTGACACACCGGTGTCAATGTGTTCTTTTTTCCATTTCCAGGAGTGTAGATGGCACTAAGAGGAAGTCCAATTGCACTGGTGGGGGGAGGGGAGGTGTGAATGGAATAACAAGATATCCGATGTGAAGAAATAATTGCGTCAAAAAAAACATTTTTAACGTAACTGGAGTGCTATCTCTTCACATCGGCATTCTTCATAAAACAGCTGCGGAAATTGATGAACAAAAATCTGGATGCAACATTGGTCTTTTGCGGTGGGCAGAGACGTGTGAGCGGAAATGCTGACGTAATCGGTGCTTGACGCTACCAACAGAAACTGCAACGGTTAGCTTCACCGCACAATTTTGACACTACAACTCTCGCTGTTGCGAAAGGATGTTACACCACGTCACAGTCACAAATCTGAATAAAGCGAACAGACATCTCAATGACCGGAAGGACGGTTCACAATTTCGTGACGAAAAAAAAAGGCTCGAGGGAATTTCGAACACTGATCGCCTGCTCTATAGTCCAGCACCGTCATCACATGACCACCACGCGACTGCGTTTGATATTCGCTCGAGGTTAAACATCTTTAGCTTGGAACATGCGATGTTTCAATTTAGCTTACTGTTGTTCACAGTTCAGTACACCTGCTCCGTGCTTTCACGCTTGATCTGTGTTCAGTTTTTGACAGACTGCACACTGGCCCCTCTTACCCCTAAGTCTGAGGGGGTTGCGATGTGCAGTTTCCCTTGTTAGTAACCCCACGGCGGTTGGGGTGAACTGGGCCGCCCCGTGCTTATTGACTCAAAGTAAACAGGCCACATTTCATGACAGATGTTTCCAACATCTGGCCTGATTTACATGCTAACAGTGACGATTTGGGCAGCCGTGTTGTTGTATTCCACCATTTTGCGGGAAGAGTTGTACAAGATTCCCTTGAAAACTATGCAGCATCTGTATTTATCCATTCCGAGAGGACTGGAACATGTTGCGAACGTCAACTTGTTTCCTACATCATGTTAGGCTCGGTAATGTGTTGTGTTTCTAGTGTTTATATAGTGTTTCGTCGCGTAATGGTCACTCAGTCCTATTGTAATAGAGGTTCCCCAAATGTACCCAAATGAGTTTCGTGAGAACAACATTGCTTTTCATCCAGGGATTTTGATTTCAATTTACGTCTTCAAGTCTGTTCTTGTGCCGGACAATACGTCAGGTCACGCGCTGCCTTCTCGCTGGCGACACTGTACAAGCTGGCATCGAAATATTTCCCCACCGAGACTGTTTCAGAGATCTGACCACATTTCTAAAGTGTCCTCGCCTGGCAAGAACGCATTGTCTTGCAACAAAGCCAAGGTTCCCGTTCACAGACCTCTGTATAAAGACCAAGTACGTAAGCCCGGAAGACAGTGTCCGTAGTGGGGTCGATATCCGAATAGCAGCTACGCGAAATATAACCCTCGTTAGAGTAGTACGATCTCACGCGCCGACTCCTTAAACATAGTCGATTACTTTTTCTTCCAATGCACTGCGCGAGCTGTTCTGCCGTGCACCTTTCTCGTTCACGTTGCTATACTCGCGACGAATTAGTCAGTTGACTAGTGAGGGCCGCAGTGTTCAGTCCCCTAGACCGACCACACTAACTATGCAAAGCTAAAACATTGTTAGGTGTTAGTTAAAAGGTGTGTTCAACTCGATATCTTTGCAATTTGATTAGCATTTGCGTGCTTTCATATAGTCGTCATGAAATACTCAAGTATACTCACTGTAAGCCTTCATTTTTAAAGGAAGTGTTAATAATGTACTGCGAGAGAGAATGTGAGCGTGTCAGAAGGTTACTGAAAGAAACTCTGGTAGACTCTGAACTTGAAACCGAACCAGAATTTTGTGCATACGAGGCCTCAGAGGAAAGGAAAAGGAGAAGAAGCAGCAAGTAAGAGCTGGATCCTGGTGGAGAGGTGACCACTTTACGAGAGCATTACTTCTATTCAGGCAAAGATACTGAAAATGCCAGGAACGTCGTTTGGAAGTGGATCGGTGGGTTGTTTGCGACTAAAGTGGGCTGACACACTTTTTTATACTTCATTTAATTTTTCCTACTCAAATTTCATCAAAAAATAATCTTCAGATCGGAAGTCATGTTGCAACACCCGACGCCCTTAGGTAGACGAGCCGCCAGATTTGAGAACCTGCCCTCACGGAGCAGCGCACCCATATCCCGGCAAAAGTATTTTATGCTTTTTTTCGGAACGTGATGAAAACAAATTAATTTCTTTAAAGTCAGTACCGCCATTAGACTGTTTTTTATTTGCAGTGTTATATTACACGATCATGATTTCGGCTATAAAGTGCCATTATCAAATGTTTTAATGCCGTACAGTGCCTAAGATGACGTACTGTCGTATTTAAAATGCTCTATTAGACACATTGTCTATGGGTAAATATTTCTGGTAAAAGCCTACTGTTTTGTCTCTGAGTATACCATATTGACTGTGACCCAAATTATCAAAAAATGTATTAAAACAAATACATTGTTGATTTTAATTATATATTTACTTTCAAAATATACAAATTTGATAAGCAAACTATTACAATATTTCTTTATTCAGTGTCAAAATGTTGGCCATCGTCTTCTTTATCATCTTTGCCTGTCTCTCTAGTTTCATCGCTTTTATTATCTTCTAGGGGTAAAGATTTTGTGTTTGCGACCATTAGACTGACTGCGAAAATGGAACACTTTTCGTATGATGCCTTGCTCTGCTACAATTGGGTGTGAATAATCTACTATGTAGTTCATCTCTGTTACAGTACACACTTGAAAATTTGCGAGCAAAATTAGTTCTGTAGTGCCATTTGTACTTGTTGCCGGTCTCAGCTGCTTCCTCCGACAATTGGCCTATGGGTAGATCTACACTACGTGCTCAAAAGTAACCGGACACTCCCAAAAACATATCTTTTTCATATTAGCCGCATTGTGCTGCCACCTTCTGCCAGGAACGCCGTATATACGACCTCAGCAGTCATTAGACATCGTGAGAGAGTAGAATGGGGCGCTCCGTGGAACTCACGGACTTCGAACGTGGTCAGGTGATTGGATGTCACTTGTATCATACGTCTGTACGCGAGATTTCCACATTTCTAAACATCCCCAGGTCTACTGTTTCCGATGTGATAGTGGCTGACCTCGTCTGTTGACTGACAGAGACGTCCGACAGTTGAAGAGGGTCTTAATGTGTAATAAGCAGACATCTGTCCAGACCTTCACACAGGAATTAGAAACTGCATCAGAATCCACTGCAAGTACTATGACAGTTAGGCGGGAAGTGAGAAATCTTGGATTTCATGGTCGAGCGCCTGGCCATAAGCCACACATCACGCCGGTAAACGCCAAACGACGCCTCGCTTGGTGTAAGGAGCGTAAACATTGGAAGATTGAACTGTGGAAAAACGTTGTGTGGAGTGACGAATCACTGTACACAATGTGGCGATCCGATGGGAGGGTGTGGGTATGGCAAATGCGCGGTAAACGTCATCTGCCAGCGTGTGTAGTGCCAACAGTGTAATTCGGAGGAGGTGGTGTTATGTTGTGGTCGTGTTTTCCATGGAGGGGGCTTGCATCCCCGTTGTTTTGCGTGGCAGTATCAAAGCACAGGCCTACATTGATGTTTTAAGCACCTTCTTGCTTCTCACTGTTGAAGTGCAATTATGGCATGTCGATTGCATCTTTCAACACGATCGAGCACCTGTTCATAATGCACGGCCTGCGGCGGAGTGGTTACATGACAATAACTTCCCTGTAATTGACTGTCCTGCACAGAGTGCTGATATGAAATGAAATGTCGTGTGACGAGGGCCTCCCGTCGGGTAGACCGTTCGCCTGGTGCAAGTCTTTCGATTTGACGCCACTTCGGCGACTTGCGCGTCGATGGGGATGAAATGATGATGATTAGGACAACACAACACCCAGTCCCTGAGCGGAGAAAATCTCCGACCCAGCCGGGAATCGAACCCGGGCCCTTTGGATTGACAGTCTGTCGCGTTGACCACTCAGCTACCGGGGGCAGACAGTGCTGATATGAATCCTATAGAACTCCTTTGCGATGTTTTGGAAAGCCGGCTTCGTGCCAGGCCTCCGACATCGATACCTCTCCTCAGTGCAGCACTCCGTGAAGAACGGTCTGCCATTCCCCAACAAGCGTTCCAGCACCTGATTGAACGTATGCCTGCGACAGTGGAAGCTGTCATCAAGGCTAAGCGTGGGCCAACACCATACTGAATTTCAGCATAACCGATGGAGGGCGCCACGAACGTGTAGGTAATTTTCTGCCAGGTGTCCGGATACTTTTGATCACATAGTGTAGTTCAGATATGCCTTCGCTACCACGCAGTAAAACTTCGTGACTAGTCGGTGACGTAGGGTACCAGCCACATACTGTAAATCTGTCAACATTTTTGCAGTTACGGAAGAAAAGGCATGAAATTTCTGTGTCAATTCTGTTACCACTCATAATCACTTCCAGGATTACTTTGAGCCGCTTAATGAAATTTCCATTGATGTCAGTGATTGAAAAAGAGTTTGAGTATTCTGGATCAGAAAAAAATTGTATTCCTACATTCATACTACGAGGGATGTCAACGAGAACACCTATTTCTTCTTTGCAAGCTTTTTGAATTATCTTGTTTGTTTAATAATTTCTTTTTCCCTGGCTGTGTATTTTTTCTTTAAGTCACTTTCGACGTATCTCAAAGCATGACTTATAAGAGCTGTTTGATCAGGTGAACATTTGTAATATTTCTGCAAGTTTTTCTTCCATAAACGAAAATTTATCATTTATTTTTTTCGATTTAAATTTCTTCAAAATGCCGTACAAAGCGCTTCTGTTAAATTTCTTGAGTTCCCAAAGAATCTACAACAGAATAAACGAAAAATTACTACGCTGCATTAGTTCAACTAATTCAACATTTCACTTTGAACGAATAGAAAGAAAATTGCGGAGGAGGTTGGACAACGTTAGTGTGTCAAACACTTTCATCGGTCTAAATATCGCTCGGAAAACAGATAACTTCAGACATTGTGAAAGGTGGACACATATAGGTTGACTGGACATTTATTTGCGGTTAGTTTCAGAATGAGTGGAAATTTCATGTTACGAGAGCGGTGCAGTTGCGTGTGACATCTGTGGAATAGTCGACTTACGGCAGTAACAGTAGTATTTCTGAGCTTGTGTATCTTTTGCTCAGTGGCAGAGCGGGTAGATCGGTTGTTGGACACGAAGTAAGAGGGCAGAACTTTTAGCGTAGCGCGTACTGGAGGAGGATTTTGCTGCAGAAAACTGTTAGGAATTATTTATCTGATGGAAGGACTTACAGACGCAACAGTTATGGAACAGAGGGAATGGATTGCCTTATTGATGTGTTTCTGAGGTGATAATTTTTGCTGGTGCGTATTGATAACGTTAGCAGTTCTTGAAACAGAACAGTCCAAATCTCCGCCTCAGTTTAGGTCATTTCAATTTGATTTGTTTCAATCTGCATAATCGTAAAGGCGTTGCCTTGTAAAACTTTTGTAAAGAAAGTAAAGTTTTTGGTTTTCTTTAAAGTTTTGTTCTTGTGAAATATGAGTTTAAAATACAGCATTGTCATTATATTGAGCGAATTAGTATTTTCATTTCCAGTAATGTGGTGTTGTTTTAGTATGAGAAAATCATGCCAACCTTTTTAGGTTTACTTTTGCAGCCGGCAGGAGTGACCGAGCGGTTCTAGGCGCTACAGTCTGGAACCGCGCGACCGCTACGGTCGCAGGTTCGAATCCTGCCTCGGGCATGGATGTGTGTGATGTCCTTAGGTTAGTTAGGTTTCAGTAGTTCTAAGTTCTAGGGGACTGATGACCTCAGAAGTTAAGTCCCATAGTGCTCAGAGCCATTTGAACCATTTGAACTTTGGCATATTTTAGCGGGCGCAATTTCTTCGTGATGCTGCTGATTACGCTGTAATTTTTCAGATGAGGTTGTTTTCACATTTTGGTGGTTCTTTCGTTTCTCATTTAACGTTTCAAATGCATAAATTCTAATCATTTTATTTGTAATTCAGACTTTTAATGAGTTAGTGAACAGTGTGTGTTTCGTAGTGTTGCTTCATAATTTCAACGATTCAATTTTTTGGGCAGTGCACCGTTTGATTTTGGTAGTGGTTTCTTGAGTAAGTTTTCATTTCCTGCTCAGTGTACGTCAGTTAGTTTTGTGTTTATGTAAAGGTGTCCACTGAGACATGCTGTTCGCAACGATAATTTCAGTTCAACTCTTTTATAACAGAGGATAGTACATTCAGTTTTGAGCAAAAAGCAGGCAAACATTTTAATGCTCTTTGGATAAACGAACGATGGTGTCAGAGCAAATAACTTTCAATTGAAATTTGAAGATTGTCTGTAAACATACAATTTAAAGAATAAAACCATGAAGGTATGATATAAAGTACATACCTATTATAACACTTCCGTCTGCTACTACTTACCATTGCCTTAAAGTTGGAAGCAGATCGGAAAATGGAACTATCTTGTTAAAGCAATTATGGTATAAAGCAACAGAGCAGTGTTACCCTCTGAGAGGAATTTTGTTCTGTTGACCGCGATTTATCTAACGGAGGTGGCTTATCGGAAGTGAAAGTCAGAATTACGTAAATAATTAAACAGTAACAAACAATATTTTACCTATCCACAGTGTCCAGATAATAATGACAACGGTCGCCAGCCTAATTAGGCATAAGAATAAGTAACATTCTTTTCCAAGAAAATAGATATGAATAACTTTAATGGACAGACACAGCCTATACTTTATCACATGAGAGTGCAATGAACTCTGTCACTAGCAGATGTTGACGTTAAAGAAAGTGCTAACAGTTATAGGAGAACAAGGCTATTTGCATAAGGACAACAGAAAATGACATACTCTTTTATCTTCAAGGCTTGGTCAAACTGAATGGTTTCAATAACATTACTATTAAAGTGTACTATAGGAATATACAATTAAGCATAGATTCAGTCTCACTTTTCAAACATTTTCGTATCTGACATGAGATGTGAATAAAGTTCACTGCAAAATTATAAATTTGGCATAGGTTTAATCTTTCTTTTACCAACTACTTTTCTAATTGACATGGGAAAAAATTCATTAGCAAAATATTTCTCACTGTCCCCTGAATAATAGAAGTTACTGTTTTCATAGATAGTGATCTTTCTGTTACTTGTTACCTAGCATAAGCACAATAGACAAACTGTGGATCCTGTTACACTATTAATATGCACTTCCAATACACAAGAGATACAAGCACTTAGCAAACATGAGTACGGTATATAACTTTCCACAAATGCAGTTCACGAATTTTACTGCAGTGAGACACAATATTGACAAATTTGTAAAAAACTGATTCACCTTTTAAAATTTACAACAGGCAGCACTATGGTCATTAACTAAGCAAAACTTTATAAGCCTCAGTTTTAAGAACTTTTAATTTTTAAAAGTAACAGCAAATTGTCTTTATTACTACCGTCTTCTACTTTCAAGTCAATGATTAAATAGGTAACTTTGAAAGTCCACAAAACTTTAAATTGGACTGCTTCAATCACTGGGAGGCTTTCACAAAGCTACATTTACTACCGCCCACAATCTTACCAAATCCACAGTAAATCTCTTCTTAACAGTATCAAACAACATTACTTAATTAACTGTTTGGCTTTGAGGCTTTCATTTTTCCACAACAAGGACACTCGGTAATCATAGTTCAAATGGAGAGGAACCTAAAAGGTGTGGTGATAAGGACAAAATCAAGGTAGGTACATAAATTCAGTTATAAGTTACGTTATATTTGAGCACACTAAAACATCCAAAGAGCAGATCCTTCACTTTACATGTTTTCAATTCCTTGGTTCCTTTTCAGTGATTGCGCAACGTGGTGGCGAGTGCATGTCGGTGGGTGGATTTGCAGGCGGAAGTGCTGGACCCTGTCATTCCTTGGTGGCGATGATAGATACCAGTTCCAGGATAGCTCCAGCTCTTTATCCATCCATCCGAGGCATTACAGTTTGGTAGCTCGTCCCCGACTGACTCTTGGTTCCACCTTTATATCCATGCCCACCACATTTTGCGCGCCCTACACAGTTTCGTTCCCGAGGGGAACCAGACCATTACTTATAAAATAAATAAGAACTCTAAGTGAAGGTCAGCAGTTAACATAACAGCAACCAAATATATTAAATAAAACAGAACATTTGCACATAAGGCATTTCTACAAAAAAATATTTAAACAAAATTATTCAACCTCAAAGGTAACCAAAGGGATTATGTGAGAAAGACAAAACATATAATTTGCTCATATTATTAATATTACAGAGATTACACTTCATTACAGTATCGAATTAATCATACACTCATTACAGAAGTTCAACGATGGGATGCTGAACAAAACAGAAAACTAAATGAATCAACGAAAGGTATGTAGTGTCTAAGCTATGGTATTACACTATCATTTACATATTCAGTAGGTGTTTTTGTCTAATCGTAACGACAAAAGCGAAGGAAACACACGTCGCACACACATTTATCTCCCCCTACGTCTGGTTTGCGACTGAATTTGCGACAGGTGGCGTGAGTGCGGAGTAAGGTTCTGACTGCCGAAAGACGTACAGCTTGTCGATCTTGAGGATTAACACGTTTGAAACGATTTTAAAGTAACATGGCGATGTTGATTTTTAACCGATTCCTGAGTACAAATACTCCTACGTGCGGCGCCTGTAGCAACGACGGCGGGCACCCGTCAACTGCTAAGGCTATGGGGTGAGCGGAAAACGGAAACACTCTTACTGTGAAACAGAGTTCCGAGCTAACAACTTGGTATCACTTCAAACAACAACAATTCTGGCTGGCGACGCTTAAAACCACATCAGAACATTCCGTTGTGGATTGTGCTAAAACTCAAAATGGTATAAAAAAACTTTAAACATGATAGCAACGTGCACAATGTTTCAAAACTAGTGTAACACTACCGCCCACTGCTACCGCTATACAATAACCTTAAAGTTGGAGGCAGATCGTATACTGAAATTATCTCGTAAAATCAAGTATGGTAAGAAGCAACAGCGCAGTGTTACCCTCTGAAAGGAATCTTGTTGTGTTGACCGTGATGCACCTAACGAAGGTGGCTTATCGGAAGTGAAAGTCAGAATTATGTAAATATTTAAACAGTAACAAACAATATTTTACCTATCTACACTGTTCAAAGAATAAAGAAAACGGTCGCTAGCCTAATTAGGCAAGAGAATGATTGACATTCTTGTTCAAGAAAATAGATATGAGTAACTTTAATGGAAAGATCCAACCTATACTTTGTCACACGAGAGTGCAACGAACTCTGGCACAAGCATATGTTAACGCTAAAGTCTGAACTGACAGACAGAGCAGAACAAAGCTATTCGCATCAGTAAATAGATAATGACATACATTTTTGCCCTCAAGGCTTGGTCAAACTGAATGGTTTCAATAACATTACTATTAAAGTGCTCTTTAGGATTATACAATTAAGCACAGATTTAGTTTCACTTTTCAAATACTTTCCTATCTGACATGAAATGTGAATATGGTTCACTGCAAAATTATGTATTGTGCATATATTAAGTCTCTCTCTACTAAATACTCTTCTACTTAACATGATGGAGTTCACTAGCAAACACTTTCTCACTGACGTTTGAATAAAAGAAGTTACTGTTTTCATGGGTAGTGGTCTTTCTGTTAATTATTATCTAGCATGAGCACAATAGACAAACTTTGGATCCTATTAAATTATTAATATGCACTTTCAATACACAAGAGGACAAGAACAAGCACTTAGCAAGCATGAGTATATAACTTCCCACAGTTACAGTTCTCATCCTTTACTGCAGTGAGACACAAAGTTGACGTATTTATGATATACTGACTCACCTTTTGCAGTTTACAACAGGCAGCATTAAGATCATTTACTAAGCATAACTTTATAAGCCTCAGTCTTAAGAATTTTTAATTTTGAAGTTGACAGCAACTGTTTTAATACCTGCTTGTACTACTTTATTACTATAAATTCTGTTTTTCATTTTGGTCGTTTATCGAGCCCACAAACTTTTAATAAGCAGTTTTAACTGCAAAATTACTTTCAGCCAACATTATTTACTTTAGCACACTATTTTGCTACATTAACTTTAACTTTCTTTTTACTATGTTCAAGAGGCATTAATTAGTAAAACATTGGGCTTTAATATTTTTTCAATAAGAACACTCGGTAATCACTTTAGCAGTATGTGACAGAGGATAAATCAAGGTAAGTTTTCATAAATAGTCCTTTTGTTTACCTTATAATTGAAAACAAATAAATCATCCACATGAGCTGATCCTTCACTGTACATTTCTACAATTCCTTGGTTCCGTTACAGTGATTGCGCAACGTGGTGGTGAGTGCATGTTGGTGGGTGGATTTGCAGGCGGAAATGCTGGACTCCGTCATTTCTTGGTGGCGATGATAGATACCAATTCCAGAATAGTTCCAGCTATTTATCCATACATCCGAGGCTTTGGCACATTGCAAAACGGCACGAAAAGCCTCTCTTGGCACTAGTACAATACACAACTTCTACATGAGCTGTTGGCGGATAGGTAGCTCGTCCCAGACTAACTCTTGGTGCACCTTTTCATTCACGCCAACGACATTTTGAGCGCGCTGCACGACTCCGTTCACGAGGGGAACCACAACACTTTTTATACATATAGAGAACTAAGAACCCTGAGTGAGGATCAGCAAATACAGAGTAACAAGACATTTTGAACAAAACATGTCATTTGCACACATTGACAGTTCAACATAAAATAGTAGTGGGTGTTAGAGCTGCTCCTTTTTTAGACTGAAGTCAGCTGATAGGTATTCCTGCTTAAGGGAAGTCTCTCTAACAAAGGAACCACTTTTGACAAAGCTTAGGTATCCGAGTAATGAGGGAATTAGTATATTTCATCAAAATATACAACGTATTAGAGATAAAGCTAGTGAACTGCTTATGGATGTTGACTGAAATTATTGGTATATCTGAACACGTTTTAAATAAGGAGATAATTCAGAGGCTTCCTTTACCAGGATACAGGTTGGCTGGCAGCTTTTCTAGGAGATCTTTGCGGTGTGGGGGAGTAGCCATGTATGTGAAAAACGGCATCCCATTTGAGTCAATTGATGTTTCCAAGTACTGCACTGAAAAGGTGTTTGAATGTTGTGCAGGTGTGGTTAAATTTAATGGAGCTAAACTTCTGACTGTTGTTATTTATAGATCCCCAGACTCCGATTTCACAACATTTTTGTTAAAGCTAGAGGAGGTTCTTGGTTCACTTTATAGGAAATACAAAAAGTTAGTTATATGTGGTGACTTCAATATTAACTGTATAAGTGATTGTGCAAGGAAAAGGATGCTGGTAGATCTCTTTAATTCATATAATCTTATGCAAACCGTATTCTTTCCAACGAGAGTACAAGGGAACAATAGAACAACCATAGACAACAGTTTTGTTCATTCCTCATTACTAGAAGGGCATTCTGTTAGCAAAAAGGTGAATGGCTTTTCAGATCATGATGCACAAATTTTAACTTTAAAAGATTTTTGTGCTGCAACACGTGTTAAATATAGTCATCAGCTGTTCAGGAAATCTGATCCAGTGACTGTAGAGACCTTTGTAAACATTGTAAAGGAACAAGAGTGGCAAGATGTTTATAGCGCTGATACAGTAGACGGTAAATATAATGCTTTTCTCAAGACTTTTCTCATGCTCTTTGAAAGTTGCTTTCCGTTACAACGTTTAAAACAGGGTACTAGTACAAACAGGCAGCCAGGGTGGCTGACTAGAGGGATAAGAATATCTTGTAGAACAAAGTGGCAATTATATCAAAACGTTAGAAACAGGCAAAATCTCAATGCAGCAGCCCATTACGAACGGTATTGTAAGGTGCTTAAAAATGTTATTAGGGAGGCAAAAAGTATGTGGTATGCAGATAGAATAGCTAAGTATCAGGATAAAATTAAAACCATATGGTCAGTCGTAAAGGAAGTGGCTGGTCTGCAGAGACAGGTCGAGGACATAGAATCAGTGCGTAGTGGGAATGTCCGTGTTACTGATAAGTCGCGTATATGTAAAATATTTAATAATCACTTTCTGAATATAGCAGGTGAACTAAATAGAAACCTAGTCCCAACAGGGAATCACATAGCGCTCTTAGAAAAAAGTGTTTCGAGACTGTTACCTGAAATGCTCCTCCAGGATACTGACAAGAGGGAGATTGAGTTAATAATTAAATCACTAAAGACCAAGAACTCTCATGGATGTGAGGGGGTATCTAGCAGAATGCTGAAGTATTGTTCTATGTATGTTAGCCCAGTACTTAGCCATATCTGTAACTTTTCCTTTAGGAGTGGTCGGTTTCCTGCCGATTAAAGTACTCGGTAGTGAAGCCACTTTATAAAAAGGGAGACAGGGATAATGTTGACAATTTTAGACCTATTTCTATGCTGTCGGTGTTTGCTAAAGTTATCGAGAAGGTTGTATATACAAGGTTACTGGAGCATTTAAATTCACATAATTTGCTGTCAGATGTACAGTTTGGCTTTAGAGACGGTTTAACAACTGAAAATGCTATATTCTCTTTTCTCTGTGAGGTTTTGGACGGCTTAAATAAAAGGTTGCGAACGCTAGGTGTTTTCTTTGATTTAACGAAGGCTTTTGACTGTGTTGACCACAAAATATTACTGCAGAAGTTGGACCATTATGGAGTAAGGGGAGTAGCCTATAATTGGTTCGCCCCTTACTTTAAGAACAGAAAGCAGAAGGTAATTCTCCGTAATATTGAGAGTGGTAGTGATGTTGAGTCCCAATGGGGCACTGTTAAATGGGGTGTTCCCCAAGGGTCGGTGCTGGGTCCACTGCTGTTTCTTATTTTTATAAATGATATGCCTTCTACTATTACAGGTGATTCAAAAATATTTCTGTTTGCTGATGACACCAACTTGATAGTGGAGGATCTTTTGTGTAATATTGAAACAGTATCAAATAATGTAGTTCATGAAATAAGTTTGTGGCTTGTGGAAAATAATTTGATACTAAATCACAGTAAGACTCAGTTTTTACGGTTTCTAACTCACAATTCAACAAGAACCGATGTTTTGATCAGACAGAATGGGCATATTATAAGCGAGACGGAACAGTTCAAATTCCTAGGCGTTCGGATAGATCGTAAGCTGTTGTGGAAAGCCCACGTCCAGGATCTTGTTCAGAAACTAAATGCTGCTTTATTTACCATTAGAACAGTATCTGAAATAAGTGACAGTTCAACACGAAAAGTAATCTACTTCGCATATTTTCATACACTTATGTCGTATGGTATTATTTTTTGGGGTAATTCTTCTGCTTCAAAAAGGGTATTTTTGGCTCAAAAACGGGCTGTTCGAGCTATATGTGGTGTAAGTTCGAGAACCTCTTGTCGACCCCTATTCAATAGTCTGGGAATTCTGACATTGCCCTCACAGTATATATTTTCTGTAATGTCGTTTGCTGTTAGCAATATTAGCCTATTCCCAAGAGTTAGCAGCTTCCATTCAGTAAATACTAGGCAGAAATCAAATCTGCATGTGGAATGCACTTCCTTGACTCTTGTGCAGAAAGGAGTGCACTATTCTGCTGCATCCATTTTCAATAAGCTACCACAAGAACTCAAAAATCTTAGCAGTAGCACAAACTCTTTTAAGTCTAAACTGAAGAGTTTCCTCATGGCTCACTGCTTCTATTGTGTCGAGGAGCTCCTGGAAGAGCTAAAAAATTAAGCAAATTCCAGTGTTAGATTGTTGATTTTCTTCATTTAAATTTACGAATTGTCGCCTGAATACGTTTCTTGTATTTCATTTTATGTGTTTCTTCTATTGTGTTGTAATCTCATGTATTGACTCGTTCCATGACCATGGAGACTTCTCCTTAATTTGGTCCCACGGAACAATAAATAAATAAATAAATAAATCAAACATAAAATAATTTAAACAAATTTTCAGTTATATATAATAAGTCTTGTCTCCCTCCAAGTGAGGCAAAGTGCTTAACTAATAAAGACAATACATTGCAAAGGATTAAACCAGGACATCAAAGTTTTTACAAAGAAAAAAGTACACATTTTTATACAGTACCGAATTAATCATAGAATGATTACAGAAGCTCAACGATGGAATGTTGAACAAAACACAAAGCAAAATGAATCAGCAAATGGTATGTAGTGTCTACGCTACGGTGTTACACTATCATTCACAATCAAGAGGTCACATACTTAAGATTTTTTCACGTGCCCAGGTAATAATAAATGTCAGTAGGCAGAGTGGCGGCCACTCTCTAAACTGCACCCACAGTTACTTAAGCTAGAGCGCTCACTTATCGACTTAAAGCCCATCGAACACGTGTGTAGCGCGTTGGGCAGACGTACTGCAGCACGTCCACACGCACCAACTATCAGTCGCGCTGTCGGAGGAATGGAACACCGTAGCACAGCAACTGGTTAGCAACCCTGCGGCCAGTGTGGGAGCACATTGCAGACGATGCATAACTCTCTGTCGTGATCAAACACACCATTTAGAACCGTGTCCCGTCTTCTGTAATGTCCAGGGGACTACGATGAATCGCGCTAACTCCAGTGTAATTATAGTGTTTGACTAAAAGTGTCATTTGGGGACGTGTAGTTGCGCATTTCTTTCAGTTACCCCTGTAGTGTGCTGCAGTTCTTCCTACGTGTAGTCCTTTTCCATCGAGCTGCGTTACTGATAGTGACAAATCATGGGAAAACTACTTTCGTCCTTAAGTTCTACACAATGGTGTACATTATCTTACTTTTAATGTTAAAAAAAAAATGGTTCAGATGGCTCTGAGCACTATGGGACTTAACTTCTTAGGTCATCAGTCCCCTAGAACTTACAACTACTTAAACCTAACTAACCTAAATACATCACACACATCCATGCCCGAGACAGGATTCGAACCTGCGACCGTAGCAGTCGCGCGGTTCAAGACTCTAGCGCCTAGAACCGCTCGGCCACCTCGGCCGGCTTACTTTTAATGTAACTGATTTCCAAGCCTACTGTCACACTTGTTCTATTAACCTGTTTCATTCGCAACTGAAGCTGTACTGCACTTGAGGTAAACTCGGTCTGTGTTTATTATCATTCACTCTGGGCCCTATTGGATCACGACAAAGTGTATTGAGATTTCCTTGGTGCTTCTATTACTCTCATTCTCTCAGAATGGGTTCTCGCCAGGCAAAGATGTTCCAGTCTGCTTGGGTTATCCTGCTCGGCTGACCGTCCAGTCGTGAATTATGTGTTTAAAATATTTTCTCTCTGGTGTATCAAGTTGTTTGCTTCCTGCTTCCTTCACTACTCTTTCACTGCGTCGATTCATTTTATTGTTTCGATTTTAGATTTACAGCGGGTTTCACAGAACTACAAAAGTTCTCAAGTTAACTTGGTTGGTTCCATTACTTTAACATGCCCATAAAAATTTAGCCCGCGTTTTCCCATAACCATATAAATGTTGGTATGCTTCTCAATTTCTTTATTTATTCTTAATCTGTATGTCCTTCTTCAGTAGAATTGGATTTAAACGTTATCTGATTACTTCACGTACTTTCTTTTGAATTTATTCAGTGTCCATCTTTCTGCTTAAATTCTTTCAACCTCATAAAGACACTCTGGTTTGATGACTGCGTTTTAGTGTCAGAGTTGGTTGTATCTTGAGCTGCATTTTTTGTTGTATAAGTCCCTTGCAAGCCTCGAAGCTGTTTTTTTTGTGACAACGAATTTCGAAACCAGTCTTTTCCAGACCAATGTCCTGAACGATTTCACCTAAATATTTTAACTGAGAGATGTTCGTGACTATCCCGTATTTAATTTTTAGAATTTTGGGTGCCACGTAGTTGCTAGTTATGTATTTTTTCAAATTACATTTGGAGCTCTTTTATTTCTATTGTTTCTTTATGAATATCTGTTGTTTAGTTTTTTCTCTGTTTCAATTTCCTGACATAGAATCACCGGGTCGTCTGCGAAAGTTAACAGTCTGTCTTAATGTTGGTTCTTCACACAAAGGAGTGCTGCAAAGTAATGGCTCCGTGTTTTTAATGTAAAAACCAATACAGATTTTTAAATAAAACAAACGTTATTAACATCATACATCTTCATTCTTCATGTCAACATATTTATTTCTCAACATAGTTACCCTGGCGACGGACACATTTCTCCCAGAGAGATACCATCACTCTAGGATGTTTGACCTTGTTAACGGAACCACAACCTCACCTCTCCTTACACCGCTTCAACACTATCAAACTGAAGTCCTCTAAGGCGTTCCCTAAGTTTTGGAAACAGATGAAAGTCGGATGAGGCCAAGTTGGTAATGTGTGGAGGATGATCGATGACAGTGAACCCAAAACTGCTGCTGATGTCGCAGCGCTCGTGTATGTTGTGGCATTGTCTGACTGAAGGAGAACATACTCCGTGTGAAGACGACCTCGTCGCATTCGAAACTCGATTACAGCATGCTGTTTCTCAAGCACCGATGTAGTTAAGTTACACACCACCATCTTACACGTTACAGTTCGAAGTCCTCTAGAGGTAGAGGTCTGCAAATATTTAGAGATGAAGAATAAAGATGTGCAATGTTAATAACCTTTGGTTTATTTAAAAAGATTCAAATGTTTTCACATAAAACTTCGGAAGCATTATCTTTCAACATTCCCCTGTTATTTGACTTGTTCGTCAATTTTAAGCTCCAATTTCAGCTTTCGTCACTCTTGGATTATATTTTCTAAGACGCAGTTGCAAAGTAATGGAGTGTGTCCATCACCTTGTCTATCTCTTGTTGTAATTTCAAAATTTTCTGAAATTACTTCTCTTGATTTTTATCTCTGCGTTTGTTGTCAGTGATAAAATGTTATTTTCACCCACTTAGCAGATACAGGCGACTTACAGCCGATCCGTCACGTCACTTAGGTGCTGGGACGGGCAGTACACGCAAGCGCTGGAGTCCAGACCGACCCTCCTCTCCCTCCCCCCCTCTGACCCCGCATCCACACCTCCCACCACAGCCGGACGGCGCGACGGGAGCGCCGCGCCTGGCGTGTAGACAGCCCAGCGCTCACTCAGCCAGTGCGGGTCTGCCGTCCGACAGGCGCGCAGCGCGAAGCACGGGCCGAGGTACACCGCAACCAATTTCCGGAGGGTACTTCGCTGCTCACGCGATGTCGAGCGCAATTGAAGGCGACGTGCCAAACACGGCTACATAGTTCTGCCCACGATACGTTTCTTACGCGATTATCATACAGCATAACAGTTACACCAGACAGATTTTTCTGGTACAATTACTGTTTTCAATTTACATTTGTGATTTTTTTGCATCGTGTACATATATCAAGCCAATTTCATTAACTGCCGCGGCCACGAGATAGAATTACATCCTCGTCGTAGAAGGCCACAAGAATTTGTAATAAATGTACTTCTGTTGCTACTGTCTTGTGTTAAGTACCATATTTATGCAAGATTTGCTTAGAAATTTTACAAGTTATTCATACCGCAACTTCTGTAACTAATCCCCTGCTAGACATTGATCATTAATAGATAATCACGTGCACGTAATGCTTTATTTTCAATACTGCAAATGAGATAAGCAGGAAATTCTACCTTGATATTTACCGAAGGTGATCCTCAATTAATGTTTTGAGTTCTTTGATAACAGAAATTGTAGAGACAATAAAGACAGTGGCCGAGACGCGATAGTTTATTCTGCTCAGGTAGGCGGGTCGTCTGGTAAGATAAACATTTACGCCTGCCGGTTAGACAGCCCCCATTACAGGAGTCAGTGTCGGATCGGTATGGGCAGGCGAAGCTTGCGTCTGATGCTCGCTTTGACAGCGATGCTGGGCTGCTGGTGTGGCGGTTACTTCGGTGCTGCGGCTTTGCATCGCACGCGTCACTTCGCTCACCGCTACAACTCCTCAGGTAAGTGTTCGCTGCGTGCGTCAGTTGTTGCTACGGCAGCCGCTCTCTGCCAAGAATTGTGCGTCGGGGAAAGTGCCCGAATCTGAACACCTATTTAATATCTAATCTCTTCCCTTTATACATTGAAACGTCCCCTTTGGAAAATTATAAATTACTGTGATGGTAAACCCCTTACGTTATCTGATTTTCAAACAGCTGAGCAAAACTGGGCGTATTCAGACATTTCTCTCTTTACTTATTATGATCATCACTAAAGTGACACACAAATTTTTAGCGCAACGAAATCTGACTTTCAATAATCACTACAAAAGAATGGTCGTGACTAACAATAACCTATATCTTTCATGAATCACTTACCTCACAAAAATCTTCGTTACTCGAACTACTGCAATACAGCGAGCGCCAATACTGCCAGCTAAATAAAGGATTCTAACTACTGAAGACACTAACTACTGATAGGCATAGTTAGCAAATGAAAGATTTTTATAGAGAACAAACAATGTATTTAGCTTAATAGTGTTCAAAAGTCATAATATATATAGCAGTTCATAATATCCAGCATTACAATTTTACTCTTTCTGATGGACACACGTCCAGATCGTCCGCTCTCAAAATTCTGCCATCACTCTCCCCACATCCACTACTGCTGGCAGCTCACCTCCAACTGCGCAACGCTACGCGCTGTTCACATCCAACTGCCCAACACTAAAATAGCGAATATTCCAACAATGCCAACCCGCCACAGACTGCACACAGCATAGTCAGTGATTTTCATACAGAGCGCTATATGGCGTTACCAACATAAAAACCTAAACAGCCTACTTACAAAGCCCCCATGCTCCACACAAAAATTTTACAAATTGTTTTGGGCAGTGGCCATAGAAATTTGGAAAAAATTTTCATAATTACAATAAGAAAGATATCAAATGCACACACTTATTGATACACTGTTGTTTAAAAGCAAAGATTCTCTCACAGTCCATAAAGACAGACCTGATCATTCATCACAGTAGTAATTGCAGTTTTTTTTCTCAAAGTCTGAGCAGTAAAAGAAAATGCACACGGAAGTAGTGGATTTCCATGAAGTCTTGAAGAAGTGGTGTTGTCCTTCCAACGGAAAGACAATGCTGACTCTTGACATGCAGACAGGTAATGGGCCACAACAGAGCAAAGCCACAGCAGAGTCAGTCGAAGTTTTGAAGAATATTGGTAGGTAGGTAGGTCATCACAGAGCAGACCCACTGTAGTCCTGGTAGAGAGTATGGTATAGGTGGGACATCAAAGGTGCACACTCACTGCAATCCTTGTAGAGACGGCCAGCAGCCATCTGTTGCGACTGTGTAGGTGCACAATCACCATCGAAGAGTCTTGCGGACAATATAGCAAGTCCATAAACTACCACTTGTGCACTCACAAAGTTTTTGGAGTTGTCCTTAGAACCAGCAATGCTGTTAACCAGTTCCTTGCTGAATTATTAACACAAGTGCAAACACTAACAGTCCCAACTTCTCACATATTGGGCATATGACGAACAGAAATGTGTGCACTGAAATGAAACTTAATTTGAAGAACTGGTGTCTATTCAATTACAAATTTACGACATGAGAATACAATTACAAAGGTACAAAATACATCATTAAAGAACATAATTATACAGATAACATTTGTAGTAATACGGGCTTTACAAAATAACCGAAATAAGATATACATCAGTGTTACAGGGTATGACATAAGTAAATACATAAAAGATCAGAATAACTTTCGAAACATCAACTTCACACCTGAGCATTAAAACAGAACAGAATAAATAATGTCTAAACATCTTTACAAAGTACATAACATATTATAAATGTAAATTATATTTGGAATAAGTAAAGAGAGAAATGTCTGAATACGTTCAGTTTTGCTCAGCTGTTTGAAAATCAAATAACGTAAGGAGTTTACCAGCACAGTAATTTATAATTTTCCAAAGGGGACGTTTCAAAATCAACTGAGTCCTGCCCACATATGTATTTAGGAGCTAATTTCAGGAACTATTGTAGCGATTCTGATCCGGTTGCGACCAACAGATGGACTGATTCACGAGGAACCTTCTTATATACGGCGTGATCCAACCGCCCCTACTGCTGTCGTTTTATGCAACTTGCACTGTTACAGCTGTCCATTAAGCACGTGCGAGATTTTTATATTTTCTCGCTCGCTTCGCACAACCTATTTGTCCTACAGAAAAAATCAGCAGCACTTTTTTTGTAGAAAATTTAGTATAGTTATATTTCGCTAGAGGCCGTAGCTATTCAAGAAAAACGTACAAAAGGGAATTCAAACGCACCCCCACTGCCACACTCAGCCCACGCCGGTCAGGATTTCTAGTATGTTAGTCATGGCACTGCCCCCGGACCTCTGTACAACTACACTCCTGGAAATGGAAAAAAGAACACATTGACACCGGTGTGTCAGACCCACCATACTTGCTCCGGACACTGCGAGAGGGCTGTACAAGCAATGATCACACGCACGGCACAGCGGACACACCAGGAACCGCGGTGTTGGCCGTCGAATGGCGCTAGCTGCGCAGCATTTGTGCACCGCCGCCGTCAGTGTCAGCCAGTTTGCCGTGGCATACGGAGCTCCATCGCAGTCTTTAACACTGGTAGCATGCCGCGACAGCGTGGACGTGAACCGTATGTGCAGTTGACGGACTTTGAGCGAGGGCGTATAGTGGGCATGCGGGAGGCCGGGTGGACGTACCGCCGAATTGCTCAACACGTGGGGCGTGAGGTCTCCACAGTACATCGATGTTGTCGCCAGTGGTCGGCGGAAGGTGCACGTGCCCGTCGACCTGGGACCGGACCGCAGCGACGCACGGATGCACGTCAAGACCGTAGGATCCTACGCAGTGCCGTAGGGGACCGCACCGCCACTTCCCAGCAAATTAGGGACACTGTTGCTCCTGGGGTATCGGCGAGGACCATTCGCAACCGTCTCCATGAAGCTGGGCTACGGTCCCGCACACCGTTAGGCCGTCTTCCGCTCACGCCCCAACATCGTGCAGCCCGCCTCCAGTGGTGTCGCGACAGGCGTGAATGGAGGGACGAATGGAGACGTGTCGTCTTCAGCGATGAGAGTCGCTTCTGCCTTGGTGCCAATGATGGTCGTATGCGTGTTTGGCGCCGTGCAGGTGAGCGCCACAATCAGGACTGCATACGACCGAGGCACACAGGACCAACACCCGGTATCATGGTGTGGGGAGCGATCTCCTACAGTGGCCGTACACCACTGGTGATCGTGGAGGGGACACTGAATAGTGCACGGTACATCCAAACCGTCATCGAACCCATCGTTCTACCATTCCTAGACCGGCAAGGGAACTTGCTGTTCCAACAGGACAATGCACGTCCGCATGTATCCCGTGCCACCCAACGTGCTCTAGAAGGTGTAAGTCAACTACCCTGGCCAGCAAGATCTCCGGATCTGTCCCCCATTGAGCATGTTTGGGACTGGATGAAGCGTCGTCTCACGCGGTCTGCACGTCCAGCACGAACGCTGGTCCAACTGAGGCGCCAGGTGGAAATGGCATGGCAAGCCGTTCCACAGGACTACATCCAGCATCTCTACGATCGTCTCCATGGGAGAATAGCAGCCTGCATTGCTGCGAAAGGTGGATAAACACTGTACTAGTGCCGACATTGTGCATGCTCTGTTGCCTGTGTCTATGTGCCTGTGGTTCTGTCAGTGTGATCATGTGATGTATCTGACCCCAGGAATGTGTCAATAAAGTTTCCCCTCCCTCGGACAATGGATTCACGGTGTTCTTATTTCAATTTCCAGGAGTGTATTTGCGCGCGCACGAATTATTTCCCACTTGCGAACTGTTTCGGTCTTAATTGGCTGGCCTTCTTACGCGAAGGGTTTAATCGAGCACTTCAAACTACAAAAGTGACGAGTCTTGCGAATTTTTAACATCATAAAATAAACAATATATCGATGTATTCGGCAGCCCTGCTTACTACGAAAGTACTGTACTTGTAAGGTCTAAGCTTTGATTCAACTGTCAGCATAATTAGCTTTAGCGTAACGTTTACAAAAATCCTTATTCTTTCATTACTCTCGCGGGTACGTTTAAATTAATAATGTTAAAGAAGTAGCTGACTGTGCTGGTGTCGTAAGATCCCAATCGATAGAGACAAAAAAGGTCGAATATCAGAAATAGTTCGTGTAGACGGAAGTATTTATACAGTGGTAGAAGGGAGTGCCACAAACAACACACTAGAAATCCTGACCGGTGGGGGAAGAGAGTGGAGTGAAGGTGCGCTTGAAGGTCAGTTTTTGCGTTTTTCTTGAATAAATGGAAAACCATGGCCTTCAGCAAAAACATATCCCAGTATAATTTTTAACTACATTAAAGTTCCTACGAAAAGGCCCTGCTCAGTTTTTCCACAGGAGTCTGTGCATAGCGAGTGACACAATATGAAAATGTCGCAAGTGATTTATGAAGGCCAGATATAACATTGTGGGCTGCATAAAACGAAACGGGTGCGGGCAGCTGAATCACCCCGTATAATTTACAAATGTTTCTTGTAGACTGGCTGAAATGTGATGAATTAAAGTCTACCGCCGCTGTGAAAACGACGGCACTGGCATCTAGCGGTACAGCCACTGCAACTTCAGGCAGCAGCGAAGCTTGAACAGAATCTGAGTTGGACCTGATTGTTTAGCACATGCCTCAAAATCGAAAGGTCGCGGTATAGAATCCGGGTCGAATCAATTTTTCATCGTCTTTGCACCAAGCAGTCACCTTTCAACAATGTGGACGTTCGCCAGAAGCGAAACGTGGTTCGGATTCCATGTGAAACTGTAGATGTCCTTATCACAGTGCTCACTTGGCATGCTGTTTGATGGTCTAGCAACGGAGCTTGGTTACTGGCGGTACCTGGAAAATGCCCATAGCGCTCTCGATCCCATGTTGAGGTACTGTACGCTCTTTGCAAATTATTTATGCAGTGTTTTCATTAAACCCTACCACCACCTAATAGGGAAGTGTCAGGCTCAGTTTCACTTTCCACACAGCATCACATTGAACACAGTATGTCCTGAATTGTAAGCAGTAAGGAAGGACAGAGATGAGTGGATTCGTGGAAAGCTCCATTAACTGAGGAAAATAGCGAAGCAGAATGAGCCTGTTGTAGATGTTTTTACATGGCATTGTTGGACATAGAAAATACTAATAACAGTGGACTCGAAAAGCCCAGTGTCTCCGTTTTTTTGGAGAAAGATTGTTTTAGCTGATGTAGCACAAGTTTTTTCTAACATCGTGTTCTATAGGATTTTCATTTGTACACATTTACTAATTAAATCATATAACGAAAAAATTATAGCGCTGTGGATCGTAACGCCTTGGGAGAATTTTTTTGGAACAACTAGGGGCAACGCCTGAAGAGGGAGAGTCTCTGTATGCCAATATTTTCACAGATGTTTGCGGGACCTCTGCAGAATGTCAAATGAAACACCTTTCAGCCGTCTAATTTCCAAACTGTTATTTTATTGGGCTACCAGTTTCGCTGATATATTACGTCATCTTCAGGCAAAACGGGCCTGAAGATGGTGTAATAATCGCCGAATCTGATTGCCCACTAAAATAACTGTTTGGAAATTTAGACTGCTAAAAGGTGTTTGATTTCTCGTTCTGAACAGGGATAGTTCATTTTTTACGGTGGGGTAAAAGTGACAGTAAATTTGAGGATATGCTAGATGACGATCAGCTTGGTTTTAGAAAAGGTAAAGGCACGAGAGAGGCAATTCTGACGTTTCGGTTGATAATGGAAGCAAGAATAAAGAAAAATCAAGACACATTCATTGGTTTTGTCGACCTGGAAAAGGCGTTCCACATTGTAAAATGGCGCAAGACGTTCGGAATTCTGAGAAAAATAGGGGACTTTCCAAGAGGGAATAATAAAAGTGAACCACCAAGAACGAAGTGCTCGGATTAAAAGGGGTGTAAGACAGGGATGTAGTCTTTCGCCCCTGCTGTTTAATCTGTACATCGAAGAAGCAATGATGGAAATAAAAGAAAGGTTCAGGAGTGGGATTAAAATTAGATGTGAAAGGATATCAATGATACAATTCGCTGATGACATTACTATCCTGAGTGAAAGTCTAGCAGAATTACATGATGTACTGAATGGAATGCACCCACTAATGAGTACAGAATATGGAGAGAGAGTAAATCGAAGAAAGACGAAAGTAGTGAGAAGTAGGGGAAATGAGAACAGAGAGAAACTTAACATCAGGACTGGTGGCCAGGAAATAGAACAAGTTAAGGAATTCTGCTACTTAGGCAGTAAAACAACCAATGACGGACGGAGGAAGGAGGACATCAAAATCAGGACAGCATTGGCAAAAATGGCGTTCCTGGCCAAGAGAAGTCTACTAGTAGTGTCAAACATAGGCCTTAATATGAGGAAGAAATTACTGAGAATGTAAGTTTAGAGCACAGCATTATATAGTAGTGAAACTTGGACTGTAGGGAAACCGGAACAGAAGAGAATGGAAGCATTTGAGATGTGATGCTACAGGTTGAAAAGTAGGTGGACTGATAACAAGTAAGAAATGAGGAGGTTCTGCGCAGAATCGAAAGGAATATGTGGTAAACACTGACAACGAGAAGGGACAGGATGATAGGACATCTGTTAAGGCATCCGGCACTGACTTCTATGGTACTAGAGGGAGCTGTTGGGGGAAAACACTGTGGAGGAAGACAGAGATCGGAATACGTCCAGTAAATAATTGAGGATATAGGTTGCAGGTGCTACTCTGAGATGAAGAGGTTGGCACGGGAGAGGTGCCAAGTAGGAGTAGCATTGACTTTTGTTTCTTTCTTTTTAAGATTAAACTTAGTCAGATAAGTAGATAGTTAGGCGGAGAAAAGACCTGTAGAGCACTTGAGGGGAAAAGAAAAAATGGCGGGCTTGGGGATCGAATCCCGTTCGGACCGTGGATTTTTGTCTCAGTTTCTTAACCTCCTAATCACTTCTCAATGAAGTGGAGATTCGCCATAAACGAAAAGTCTTTGAAATTTCATGTTAAACTGCATGTCGCCTTTACCCGGTCGGATAAATAGTTGGGGAGACGGAAGTCGCCGTATTGACCTCGAGTTGAAAGACTTGCACCGAGTCATTTTTGAGCTACACTATATTATTGTTACCAGAATCCGCACACATAGGATATTTCACAATTCATGTTACATACTTCTAGAGGCTGTAAAGGGGACTTAGTAGAGCACGTTTTACATAGGCAACCATGTCCGGAAACGTCATCCAACGACGCTACAAAGTGTCAAATTTGTAGGTCCCGGCGCCTGTAAATGTATGTGATGCCTTGGTGATGTTACAATCTTTCTAGGATGATGGGGAAGGATAAGTGTATCAATCTGAGGTAAGGGTCTGTGTACCGGAAAGGAACGAGTCGAAATTTATAAGCGATAACCATTCTGATATCTGTGACAGTGAAATACAGGTACAGGTACTGTTATTCCTAAGACTCTAGGGTATACAACTGTCAGTGGTGGTAGTATAGACCAAGACAAGCAAAAAAATGTAAAGTAAACATAGGCTGTAAAATGCATATCTGAGGAGCTATGAGCACTTGATCATCTTCGCTACAGTGAAACACATCTCCTCTACTGAACAAGTGCTCAAATCTCTTAAGGTATGCATTTTAGAGTCCATATTCACTGCCACCTCTGAAAGTTGGTTACCCTGCAACCTTAGCAACAACATTACCGGTACATGTATTCCACTGTCAAGAGGTATCAGAACCGTTTTCGCTTATAACTTTCGTCTCGTTCGTTTCCGGCGCAAGACCCCTACCTCACATTGATACATTTATCCTTCTTCACAGTTCTTGAAAGTTTCTAACATCATCACAGAACCACCCTATGTACACATACATTTAGAGGTGCTTTCACCTATAAGTTTGACGCTGTGTAGTATCGTTGTATGACATTTCCGGAAGTGGGTTACTACGTATGTAAAATGCGATCCACAACGTCTCCTCTACAAAAAACAACCTCTAGAAGTGTGTGACATGAATTTTGAAACATCCTGTACATACACACATTGTCCTGCAATAAACGCTATTCGCAAGAACTACTGTGGGGACTTTTTATTGGGTTTTCACTTGTCGAGACCTTGATTCACGAGTGTATATATATACTGAAGAGCCAAAGAAACTGATACTTCTACTTAATATCGTGTATGGCCTCGCAGCACGCAGAAGTGCGGCAACACGACGTGGCATGGACTCGACTTAAGTCTGAAGTAATGCTAGACGGAACTGACACCATGAATCCTGCAGGGCTGTCCATAAATCGACAAGGGTACGAGGGGGTGGAGATCTCTGCTGAACAGCACGTTCCCAGGCATCCCAGACATGTTAAATAACGTTCATGTCTGGAGGGTTCGGTAGCCAGCGGCAGTGTTTAAACTCAGAAGAGTGTTCCTGGAGCCACTCTGTAGCAGTCCGGACGTGTGGGGTGTCGCATTGTCCTGCTGGAATTGCCAAGTCCGCCAGAATGCGCAATGGACACGAATGGAAGCAGGTGATCAGATAGGATGCTTACGCACATGTCACCTGTCAGAGCCGTATCTAGACGTATCAGGGGTCCCATTTCACTCCAACTGCACACGACCCACACCATTACAGAGCCTCCACCAGCTTGAAGAGTCCACTGTTGACATTCAGGGTTTATGGATTCATGAGATTGTGTCTATAACCGTACAAGTCCATACGATCGATACAATTTCAAAAGTAACTCGTCCGACCAGGCAACATGTTTCCAGTCATCAATAGTCCAAAGGCGGTGTTGATAGGCCCAGGCGAGGCGTAAAGCTTTGTGTCGTGCAGTCATCAAGGGGACATGAGTGGGTCTCCAGCTCGATGATGTTTCGTAGAAAAGTTTGCACGCTGACACTTGTTAATGGCCCAGCATTGAAACCTGCAGCAATTTGCGTAATCTGTCACGTTGAACGATTCTCTTCAGTGGTCGTTGGTGCCGTTCTTGCAGGATCTTTTTCCGGCCGCAGCGGTGTCGGAGATTTGATTTTACCGTATTCCTGAAATTCATAGTACTCTCGTGAAATGGTTGTACAGGAAAATCCCCACTTCATCGATACCTCGGAGATGCTGTGTTCCATTGCTCGTACGTCGACTATATGCCACGTTCAAACTCACTTAACTCTTGATAAGCTGCCATTTTAGCAGCAGTAACCGCTCTAACAACTGCGCCAGACACTTATCTTATACAGAAGGTACCGACCACAACGCCGTATTCTGCCTGTTCACATGCCTCTGTATTTCAATATGCATGCCTATACCAGTTTCTCTGGCGTTTCAGTATATGTACTTTGATGAATTACATTATTACAGTCCCACGCCGCGTCTTTCTGTCTGCCTGTGAAGGCTACACCCAGGAACTACTGTGTGGGTTTTGATGCTCGCGGCGCAAAGGCGTGACCGTCCCGCCGACAAATGAACGGCCGCGGAGCCTTTGATGCAAAGCTACCATTGTTAGCGGCTTGCTGTGGGGCTGTCCGCCCACGCTTTTAGGCGCTGCGGAACGGCAGCAGGTGGCGTGTCCTGCTTGTACCTTTTGCTTTGCATGATAGCGATGGTTTTCACTTACGTAACGCTGTCCTCTGATTACTCGCTGCTACCAGTGCGAAGCTGGACCGGGTCGTTGGAGTTTTAATGACTGAACATTCTCGACATTTATCTGGAAAAAAATGTTATTTATACTCCATATAGTAATTTACTTGATATACAGGGTGTTTGAAAAAGAACTCCCTATTTTTAATATGTCCTAGAATCTGTACAGAGTGGCATACACTATTTTAGTTTGTGGTGTTTGATTCATCAACTTTCCAAGTTTGGCTCCCCTGCAGTTGGCAGGTCTACTTGACCTTGAGACGGCACCAGTGCTGTTTTTTTTCCCTCTGTTCCCTCAGTTCAGTACAGGTGTGCGTGCCGTGCAGTGCAGAGCAACTCAGCAACAATGTGTACTCCGCAACACAAAGCGCAGTGTGTTATTTGGCTTGCGAAAATTGAGTCAGTTATAACTGGGCAACGTAATTTTAGACGACAGTATGGTGGTGAGTCACCTACAGAAAAAACTGTCCGTCATTGGCTAAAGTCTTTCAAGGAAACCCATAGTATTTTAAAAGCAAAATCGCCAGGTAGACCGGGAACCTATGAAGATTTAGAACACGTCCATGTTTTGTGTGTTCGGAGCCCAAAGAAGTCATTGGCCTGATGTAGTCTACAATTAGGAGTGCTTAAAGGTACTGTGTATGCTGGTGTGCGTAAAAGACTTAAGTTGCACATCTACAAATTGCAACTGTTACATGAAATGAAATCTACTGACAAAATAGAAAGGTATGAGTTTGCTGTTGACTTTCTACACAGAACTGATGATGATGTCAATTTAAAAAAAAAAAAAAAAAGATTCTCTTTTCTGATGAGGCTACATTTCATGTCAGTGGAACAGTTAATCGTTTTTTGGGGTGCAGAGCTTCCATAAGAAGTTATTCAGCATCAACGTGACTCTCCCAAAGTTAACGTCTGGTGCAGTTTGATAGAGGATCGTGTGATTGGCCCTTTCATACTTGTAGAAAAAACTGTAAACGGGGACGTTTACTGTGACGTGTTGACAGAGTACGTCTTACCCCAAATGGACGATATCGAGGCGTGAAAGAAGCTTGTGTTTTTCCAACAATATGGCGCCCCACCTCAGCACAGTAACCATGTGTGTTCGGTTCTTGACACACGCTTTCCAGAAAGGTGGATAGGCAGGGTTTGCCCATCACCTTGGGCACCACGAAGCCCAGACTTAACCCCAGTAGACTTTTTCTTTTGGGGCCACATAAAAAATGTTGTGTACAGTGTAAAGATCAGAGACACCAATCATTTACAGGAAAGAATCGTTGCAGCGGTTGGGACAGTTGCACCTGAATGTTGGTGAATATGTGGCGAAAGGTGGAATATCATCTCGACGTGTGCAGGGCACCAAATGGATCCTCCGGTGACATGTACTAGCATTAAACAAAGCTTGAAGGAATTCTCTTTCATGATGTCTTTTTCAAACACCCTGTATTACTACAAAAATAATAATTTATGAATTTCTATCAAAACATTGCACCCTGTCAGTGCCAAAAATGGACACCTCCCCCAAAACACCTCCTCCGTTTATCTTGACCATTCCAAATAAATTTTTGTCCAGAAGCAAATTGAGAAATATATGAAGCAAATGTAGTAACTTTAAATAATAATGTATAGCCACCTGTTATTTTTTATGATCTTTCCAAGGCGTTTGACTGTGCAGGTCATGATACTTTACTCTTTGTTGACAGACAAAACGCAAAATATTGTTGAATAATTCAAACAATGTCGGTAAGGTAGAAAATTTTAGTCACTGGGGAAGAATCATAAAGGGACTCTGACAGAGTTCAGTTTTGGGTCCATTCCTAATCCTTATAAATGTGAATGACCTTCCACATAACATTCAAGAAGGAAAATTCGTACGTTTTGCAGAACATACTAGTATTATAATAAATCCCATCAGGGAGAAAGCAACAGACGACTTGGTAAACGATGTTTTCCAAAGAATTATTCAGTGGTTTTCTGAAAATGGACTCTCCTAAATACACTACATTCAGTTCTTTATAACAAATAGAACATATCAACAACTGATGTAGCATATTAGCATCAGTCAGTAAGTGGGGTAGAATGCTCCCAATTTGTAGGTGAACATACTGATTAAAAATTGAACTGGAAAAAGCATATTACTGTCGTTTCCAAACAATTAAGTTCACCTACTTTTTCGCTTGGTATAAGTGCTACTCTTGGAAACAGATGTATCAATCATCTGATATATTTTGCGTATTTCCAACCAGTAGTGTCTTATGGAATAATTCTCTGAAGTAACTAATCACTTAGAAAATACTGATTACACAAAAGCGAGCAGTAAGAATAATATGCCGTGTTCACCCACAGACGTCACGTAGGTACCTCTTCGAGTGGCTAGGCATTTTATCTGTGCCGTCGCACTACATATTTTCGCTAGTAAAATTCGTCATAAATAATCCAGCAAAATTTAGGAAGAACAGTGAGGTACATACCTACAACACTAGAGGGAAAAATGACCTTTATCACCGATTCTTAAAGCTATCAGTGGCTGAGAGAGGAGTTCAATATGCAGCTACAAAAATTTTTGATCATTTCCCCAATAACTTGTCTGACAGGTAGCGAAGCAAGTTTTAAATCTAATTTAAAATCATTTCCCTTTGAGAGCTCGTTCTATTCTAATGTAGAATTTCTACTTAAAAATTGGTAACCAATAAAAAAAATTAAGTATATTGATTTGTGTGGAATGAAAATAATGATGTGTATTTTAATGTTAACACTAATCGTATACACTTATTCTTATTCTGTATACTGACTTGTTCAACATGATTTCGAGAAAAGAATCGTTCATAAGATCTATGGAACATGTAACTACCAAAATACAGGCGGACATTAACTACCATGATGTCATTTCTCGTAACTTGGTTCGTTACGAGGATACAGACAGTAGAGGGTTTGTTTTCAATAGCACCCTATACATTTTTATTCAGTACTCACATTCTTTCCTCAAAACCTGTTCAAAAAGGTATCACAGTGCATCACTCATGTACACATGATGTCATTAGAAAAGTAATATGAAACTGACTTCTCTGTACTAGCATACGGGGTAACGTAACTGGTCCAATCGCTGTAGTTTGTAACACGCCCGGGAAAGGGGGTAGATATGCAGTACTAATATAATCTAGTTTTTAGCATTCGAGACTGTACAACACTCCCTAGACACAAGAACGAGGCTGGATATTTAACGATCGTGTGCCTAAACCCACGTACCTGGTCTTTCCCATTCCGGTTAATCTGCTGCTCTCTGCACTGCCTGCTATGTGTCCTGTAATAAGTATTATCTAGCAGGGAGAGGAGCCACTCACGCCAAAATACCAAGTTGATCTGGTAGAATTCACTGTGTTCTGTCAAACACTCGCTCAGGCGGGCTTGCACTGTTCACAATTAACATTATTCCACTATCCAAGCGATCAGTATTTGTACCCCAAGCACGTGTCCATTGTGAAAAACAAGGTTGCTGCCTGAATGATGGAATTCAGTGCAAAGAAACGGTGCTTAGAACACTGTCCAACCGATGTCTTATCATTGTACGATTGGCACAGTTCTTCCAACAGCACTAAACAGTTCAATAGCTTATAACACGAGCTTGCGCGTGATCGAATCGCGACTTCTGGGTACGATATACGAACGAAGTTCCTGCGCCCGTGATATTCAGCCAGTCAAAACGATATGTGTTTCTTTCTCTTAGAACTTGCAATTAGGATCACACCAGTGCACATTATTTTTCCGTAACCGACGCGACGCGGTTGATTGTTGTTCTCCCGACACGACACACGAAACCGAGAAACATCACCTTTCGGATAAACATTGATACTGCGTCCTGAATACTGAAATTAAACGCACAACTTGTGTGGCAAACATTTTCAATTACTTTTCACGATAACTTGTAAGATACGTGCTGCAGCCACGGCATCAACACAATACTTTTCTCCATGCTCCACGAAAGCAACGCCTCGACTCACCACTGTTGCTCTGCGCTCGGCAGACAGGCGACTATCGATAGTCGGCGATACAATTCTATGCTTACAAGTTGACAGCAAACAAACGGAAACACAAGGAAAGTGCAGTTGAAGATTTGTGTGAGTACAGTGTACTCCAGCTAGGAGAAATGCTGCTCATGTATGAATAATGTAATAAGCGTGAACTGGTGACAAGTTAAACGGGACGTACACCGGTTTTAGGAACGTCAGTCTCCAGTTCCAGCTGTCGTGTGCTCACGTGTGGCTTCAATGCAACAGAAGTGAGAACAGTAACAGCTTCTTCTGTGCGACCTGTATGACGATTGCGTGGATTTGAGCCGAAATTTTCCGTTTCGTGACGCGTCACAACAAGACGGCGGGAGGTCGGTCCGCTTCAGAATGTAACTCTCCATAGAGTTGGGCTGCCTGAATAACATTACGCCTATCTTCAACAACGGCAGAAAGGAATGTAATGACGGTGCAGTTGTTAATCAATGACTGCCTTTAATCTCCACAGCAAAAAAATGGTTCAAATGGCTCTGAGCACTATGGGACGTAACATCTGAGGCCATCAGTCCCCTAGAACTTAGAACTACTTAAACCTAACTAACCTAAGGACATCACACACATCCATGCCCGAGGCAGGATTCGAACCTGCGACCATAGCGGTCGCGCGGTTGCGGACTGAAGCGCCTAGGACCGCTCGGCCACACCGGCCGGCTTATCTCCATAACATATCGCTTAAAGTTATTACGGTACTGTTCTACATGTGCTTAGTATTGTAAAGAAGAAAACCTTTAAGTAACTATTTTCCCCGCTTAAGATTCTCCATAGAAGAGTAGCTATTCAACCTTCTCTTCGTTGGTGTATACCGTACTCACACAAATCTTCAAGTAACGACTCTTGACTGAATGCATTATCCTTGTGTTCCCAATTGTTTACTGTCGGCTCCAGCAATTGGACGAGTTATGTTATCCCGGAAACCTGTACTGGGTACAGTGACAGTCATTTCGTGTTACGTTTTTAATAACGTCGTTTTTACTTGAATTGTGCACCGTGATACGTTTCTGATTAACAAATAAAAAATATAAGGTACTGTTTAAAAAAAACCGTACTGATGATCGTATATTTGGAATGAACAAAGCTTAACAAGAACAGCAGTCATTCTGGTTAATCTCCCTCTGGCTGCTAAACAACGTTTGCTTGATACTTGTTTTATCGAACTCATAGACAGATGGTTATTTGGGGTGGTCAAGATGAATGGACAAACCTGTGTACACTAAGCTTTTAAACGAAAGAGAGTATTACTGAAATATGATGTTTGTAGAATTTTTGTGTCTTCTGCTTGCTAAATCAGGGGGTAGGCTTGATGGCCACTGAGGGGCGTGTAGCAGTCGAGATAACCGGGCATGTGCCACAGTGGTGAAAATATCATCGCGGTAGAAATAACGATTTATTCTCTGTTGATAGCCAACAGTGGCTAACTATTTATGTCGCATATGTTACGAAACGTAATACTCAAACCTAAGTTTTTAACACCCTAACACCCAAGGTTACTAAATAATAAGGTTGGGCAGTAAGCGCTCTGCTCTGCCATTGGCTGGCCTAGTGACGTCAGCGTGGAAGCAAGCGCTCACAAGCAGACGACACGGCATGCGCGTTTACAAGTTTTTGGCGGAAGATTTTGTTTATACCAGAAATGAGATGTCTAAACTGCTTTTCTGCTGCTAAAATATTACAGTTAAAACTGATGAGTTATATTCTTTCGCAGCTCATGTCTCACACATCGGTAAAATGTCAGATCACAACCACACTGACACACACTTGAAACTCGAAACCTCGGCTCAAAGAAATCAGAAACTATTCATTTAATCGCATTGAAATGAATTTACTTAAGAGCTCGAAGTTGCACACACATGTTTGTAAGAACAGCATTCCTTCTTTCTAAAGCCGCTATAGTAGTCATCAAAGTAACTTTATCTGTGTCTGAAAAAAAAAATGTCATCTGTACATGTGCTCTTATTATGATGTTTCTTATTTGGTGACAGCTTTTCCAGAGTTTTCTTATGTAGTTCTCGTTTCTTATACCGTTTGGTTCTGTCTTCTGTTGCGGGTGACACATTGACAGTCGCACTACTGCACGGCTAATTGCACGAAGGAACTGCATGTGGCTTGAGCATTCTTTTTCGGAGCAAATTAAGCAATTCAGACTGAAAATCCCTTAAGTAATCTGTTTCTGCGAAATGACGAGAACATATTCTTGCATGCGCAACATTTACACTGTCTTTCCTACAACATTTCGACAACCACAGTTTTTGTAATGTTTCATTACGCGGGAAACTGTGATACATTACGTCAGTTCCCTTTGTGCTCCAATTGTAGGAAAAACAGCCCGTTACAGCACAGCCTGGCATTGTAAAAATTAATTCTCTCACTCACTTGTAGATTCTCCAATAAGAGTTCCACAGGACGAACCATAAACTATAGAGCTGGCGAACACAATGTTGATCCTGCTGTCCACTATCGCTAACTATTTCAGTTCCGAATCAAATATCAAGTACAGCAAAAACCGTTAACACTCCAGAATTCCGAATGTTTCCGCTGTTGACTGAGTACCTCAGAAGAAGGAGTTCAATCAAAATACTCCTTCAAAGACAACACAAGTAAAACAATCACACACTATTCGAACTGTGCACTGTTTGGCACAGCTTTAAACACACAATTCGAACTGTGTACTGTTTGGCACAGCTGCTTCCACCGTGACGTTATGCGCACAACTGATTGAATACCTCAGAAGAAGTAGTTCAATCAAAATTCTCCTTCAAAGGCAGCACAAGAAAAGCAATCACACACTATTCGAACTGTGTGCTGTTTCGCACAGCTACTTCCACCGTGACGTTGTGCGCACAGGTCAGCCCTCAAAGCTTCAGTACTATCATATAGACACTCAACGATATAGTGGCTGCGAGTGGCAGCAGCGATTCTAAAAAGACCCGCCCGGCTGATGAATTAACGGCGAATATAATCATCACCAAAGACAAAGAAACAGGAAAAAAATAATTCACTCTTTTAAAAACACGACGCTTCACATTGGACACCAGCAAGATTTACACCCTATGGCGAAAATAATTTCAAGAGCCTGCATTGAGTTTATCATAACACGGATCAAAACCAGCGACGAGTTACATTGCCGTCGTTTCTCAAAAGTAAAGTTCAATATCCAGGACGTGGATTTATTCTCGCTACAACGATTACGGATCTGCTGCCATTTGCATTCCCCTCCCGCTTTTCATTGGGATTCTACAGAACCATCGTCGATCGCCGCAGCTGTGGAGTCCTTGGATCGACATCGCCGAGATTCAGAAGGAGAATTCTTCCTTCAGCGAATCTATTGCTGGAGATACAATAATAATAATAATAATAATAATTATTATTATTATTTTTAGAGAATCTTCAAGATTTTTGTTAGAAAAAGTCCTGCAATTAAGTTCACAAACATTCGTAAAATTCTTTTTTCTCATTTTTTTATCACAGTCGCCCAGTACAGCGCACATTCATTCAAGAGAGAGTTAGTACATTATTGCAATTACCTTGGGGAAGGGATATTATACTGTTTCACGACTGCAAGGAGGTGATTCCCTGCGTCTTTACGTACCGAGATAAAAATCCCAAAATTGCCACTTTTAAACCGAGTCGCACACATGACAGGATGTATAAGGGAACTCAGCAGAGAAAGTATAAGTAAAATACACTCCAAAAAAAAAGGAACATCAAGGAAATTGGATGATTTACTCACGACAAAGAGCTCCGCAAAGTGACCAAGTCAATAACTCATTGGTGCACCTGTGGCCCTTATGGCCGGCCGGGGTGGCCGAGCGGTTCTACGCGCTACAATCTGGAGCCACGCGACCGCTACGGTCGTAGGTTCGAATCCTGGCTCGGGCATGGATGTATGTGCTGTCCTTAGGTTAGTTAGGTTTAAGTAGTTCTAGGGGACTGATGACCTCAGAAGTTAAGTCCCATAGTGCTCAGAGCCATTTTTTGGCCCTTATGCAAACAACTACTCGGCTTGGTAGTGATTGATAGAATTGTTAGTTGCCCGCCTGTGGGACATCGTGCCAAATTCTGTCCAATTGGCGTGTTAGCTATTTGGAGGGCCCTGTCCATAGTGCTCCAAACATTCTCATGTAGTGAGTGATCCTGTGACCTTGCTGGCCAAGATAGGGTTTGGTAAGCACTAAAACAAGCAGTAGAAAGTCTCTTCCGTTACCGGGCTGACATTATCTTGCTGAAATGGAAGCCCAGGATGGCTCGTCGTGAACGGCAACAAAACTGAACAGGGAATATCGTCGATGTACCGATGTGCCGTTAGGTGCGGCGGATGACAAGCAAAGGGGTCCCGCTATGAAAGGAACTGGCATCCGAGATCATCACTTCTGGTCGTCAGGCTATGTGGTCGGCGACATTGGGGCTGGTATCTCACCGCTATGTGGGGCGTCTCCAGACTCGTCTTCTGCCTGGAATTTCATTGACTGGTACAGAATTGTCTTCAGGGATGAGTCCTGCTTCGAACTGAGCCTCGATGGCTAGCGAAGAAACATGTGGTTCAGATTACACGGTAAACTGTAGATCCCCTTTTGCCAGTTGGAGAACTGGCGTAAGTTATGGACACGCAAGCCGCCGAAGTGCCGTCCAGTTGAAAGACTTGCACCAGGCCAGTGGGCTACACGATATGTAAGTTTGGAATATCATAGAGTCTACTACTATGGATTCTTGTAGTACACCCATTGAGGTATGCACCACAACTTATTAACAAAATAAACAGAATTCCTTCAGAAAACAAGAACGATTTTGGTTAATTACAAAATATCATTACCAAAACAAAGCAGGCTCTCTCTCCTAAGTGTGCATCTAGAAAATAAAAACAGTAGTGCGTATATCCTCTCCGCACGCAGATGAGTTCTTCCATTCTGCGAGGCATATTCTGGGTGACATCGTCAAATTTATCTTGCGGTATGAGGTCCCACTCTTCAATGGCAGCTTCAGTGAGGTTCTGAAGATTGTAAGGTGGATTAGGACGCTGTGCAATGGCCACCTTCAACAGATCCAATGCATGCAGCATTGCATTCATGTCTGGCGACTATGTTGGCCAATGCATTCGGTTGATGTCGCATATTTGAAGATACCGAGACACTGATAGAGTACGGTGCCGTCTTGTTATCGACTGTAGGACCTTAAGTCGTTTGTAGGATCTCTTAGATGTATCGGGGACAAGTCAAGCTGCCGTAGATGGGAATGAGATGGGTCCGCCGTTCCATCATTATTGCCACCCAGAACATTGCACTTCTACCTGGAAACGGATAGACTTCCCGAACGTGTCGGCGTTACTGCTGTCGTCTAGCGCGTCTGCAAACACAAACACGTCTAGTGTCCGGTAGCAAACCTAACCTGGTCTCGTCAGCAAACGTGACATTACTCAGTTCCGCAATGGTTCAACGTTGATGTGCAAGATCCAGGCGCATCGACTGCGTCTGTTCACTTGGTTCAGTGCAGAATTTTTCAATGGTCTTCTGGAATGAAGACCACTCTGATGAAATCTTCTATGCACTGGTTGGTCTGAGATAAGAATACTTGTTGCTCGGGAGAAGACATTTCGAATATTCTAGGCAGCTGATTTTGGGCACCTGCAAGCCAATAATTGGAGGAAACGATCTTGCACTGGTGTTGTCATACGAGGACGACCACTGCGAGGTCTATCGTTCACATTCCCCCCCCCCCCCCCCCCCATGCACTTTCTCCACATCTTAGACGTACCACTTTGAGTGACATGTAACCGGTCGTCAACATGTTGCTGTATATGACCTGCTGAAAGTACACTACAGGCCATTAAAATTGCTACAACAAGAAGAAATGCAGATGATTAACAGGTATTCATTGGACAAACATACTATACTAGAACTGACATGTGATTACATTTTCACGCAATTTGGGTGCATAGATCCTGAGAAATCAGTACCCAGAACAACCACCTCTGGCCGTAATAACGGCCTTGATACGCCTGGGCATTGGGTCAAACAGAGCCTGGATGGCGTGTACAGGTACAGCTGCCCATGCAACGTCAACACGATACCACAGTTCATCAAGAGTAGTGACTGGCGTATTGTGACGAGACAGTTGCTCGGCCACCATTGACCAGACGTTTTCAATTGGTGAGAGATCTGCAGAATGTGCTGGCCAGGGCAGCACTCGATCAGTCGAACATTTTCTGTATCCAGAAAGGCCCGTACAGGACCTGCAACATGCGGTCGCGCATTATCCTGCTGAAATGTAGGGTTTCGCTGGGATCGAATGAAGGGTAGAGCCACGGGTAGTAACACGTCTGAAATGTGACGTCCACTGTTCAAAGTGCCGTCAATGCGAACAAGAGGTGACCGAGACGTGCAACCAATGGCACCCCATACCATCGCGCCGCGTGATACGCCAGTATGGCGATGACGAATACACGCTTCCAATGTGCGTTCACCGCGATGTCGCCAAACACGGATGCGACCACCATGATGCTGTAAACATAACCTGGATTCATCCGAAAAAATGACGTTTTGCCATTCGTGCACCCAGGTTCGTCGTTGAGTACACCATCGCAGGCGCTCCTGTCTGTGATGCAGCGTCAAGGGTAACCGCAGCCATGGTCTGCGAGTTGGTAGTCCATGCTGCTGCAAACGTCGTCGAACTGTTCGTGCAGATGGTTGTTGTCTTGCAAACGTCCCCATCCGTTGACTCAGGGATCGAGACGTGGCTGCACGATCGGTTGCAGCCATGTGGATAAGATGCCTGTCATCTCGACTGCTAGTGATACGAGGCCGTCGGGATCCAGCACGGCGTTCCGTATTACCCTCCTGAACTCACCGATTCCATATTCTGCTAACAGTCATTGGATGTCGACCAACGCGAGCAGCAATGTCGCGATGCGATAAACCGCAAACGCGATAGCCTACAATCCGACCTTTACCAAAGTCGGAAACGTGATGGTACGCATTTCTCCTCCTTTCTGAGGCACCACAACAACGTTTCACCAGGCAACGCCGGTCAACTGCTGTTTGTGTATGAGAAATCGGTTGGAAACTTTCCTCATGTCAGCGCGTTGTAGGTGTCGCCACCGGCGCCAACCTTGTGTGAATGCTCTGAAAAGCTAATCATTTGCATATCACAGCATCTTCTTCCGGTTGGTTAAATTTCGCGTCTGTAGCGTGTCATCTTCGTGGTGTAGCAATTTTAATGGCCAGTAGTGTATATCCACTGTCCTGATTCTGTCAAAGTGTTGTAGCCTACGCCTCTACTTGGCATGTTATTGTACTGCTGAACAAAAACTAAATAGAGCTGTTGTTGATATTGGACTGCTCGCGGTGTGCCGCTGTGGCGACGGTATGTTTACACAACAAGGAAATAGCCATAAAGCATGCCAGTAGTAAACACCATCCTGTATATGGGCTCTAACTGGACAATGCATGACGTGTCTAGGTCAATGAGACCTCTAGAATCGTAGACTATATTTTACAATGGTATTACCAAGCCTTTGTTGAGCAGTGTGTATACAGGGTGAACGTTAATGAAACCGACAACCTGCAGGAAATGACTGGAAATGGAGGAAAAATGGTCTTTTGAACGTGTGTCCGGAAATGCATCGTTGTATCGGTAGATGGCGCTGACGAATGACACTTCCTCCGACCACGTGCCCTGTGTGCGTTGTGTGTTGCAGGCTGCGTGATTGACGCAGCGTACCGTAAGCAGGAGAATGGTCCGGTATCCGTGTCATGAACATGATCTATGATACTGAAACATGTACCCTCGATAGAGAGAATGATCAAGGCTGCAAGCATCAGAGATGAAATTTCTTAGATCCACCATCCAGAAGACCAAGATGGGCAAATTAAGGAATGAGGAGGTGAGGAAAGAAGCCGGAATAAAGACATCCCTATTAGATCGAACTGGTGCATCTGGACTTCCATGGTACGGGCATGTGATGAGAATAGAGCCAACTAGAACAGCCAAAATAAATTTGGAAAGACAAGTGGATGGGAAGAGACCTCAGGGAAGACCTTGAACCTGATGGATGGACTTGATTAAGGCTGATCTAGTGACCAGAGGATGGGCAGTGGATGATGTTCTCCGTGAACTGGTGTATTTGGACGGGACGAAGTGGAAGAGGCTCGTTACCATTACCTGGGAAACTGGAACTGTTAAAAGACGATGATGATCCATGTTAGGAACGAGTTGCCGTTTGTGCACGGCTAAGCAGATGGAAACGGTCGGGAGGCAGCACAGCTATACGAAAACAAGTACTCTCACAGACACCAACCACGTCACACAACATTTCAAGCCCTTTTTCGGCGTTAGTGTCACAGTGGGTCCTTTCAGACAGACGAACGTGTAAGGAGGCGACGGACTGTGCCTACACCAGATCTGGAGGACCAGGTTTTGCCTCTCGACCAGCTGCTTGTCCGTACACTAAAACCCACTCGACTTGTTCCTGAGATGAACATCGGACCATTCCGCTGCTTACAGTACGATCCGTCAATCACACAGCCTGCAACACACAAGGAACACACGGCAAGCGGTCAGAGGAACCGTCATTCGTCAGCGCCATCTGCCGTGGCAACGATGCAATTCCGCAGACATATTCGTAGGAACTTTTTTCCTCCATTTACACTGAGGTATCCGTCCCTGCGGTTTGTTCACGCTGTGTACATAATTAAGTTTGACAGAACCCTCACTGCGCGATTCCTGCTCGCATTTATTTATCTGTCACAATATTTCCTTGGGGCTAGTCACCAGCAAGGTTCAACCACTTCAAGATGTCGGACTGTTGCCGCGAGGAAATATTGAGGAATTTTCACGATGTCACCCGGCGGCAAATCCGTGAAGACTACTTACATTTTTTAAAATTATACACTCATGCTCATAAATTAGGGATAATTGCAGAATCTGGTGCCACACAACGTGGCACTACACAAAACTGGCGCTAATAGCATACGCACACAGGGAACACACACAACACAGATCTGTAAGTCCACAGTATTGGTGATAAGTTGAGAAAACCGTCCCGAAACACATGTGCTACGAAACGCCACTGTTTTCTGCACATGTACCCCGATATCAATATAGGATATGATCACCATGCACACGTACACAGGCCACACAACGGGTTGGCATACTCTACATCAGGTGGTCGAGCAGCTGCTGGGGTATATCTCCCCATTCTTGCACCAGTGCCTGTCGGAGCTCCTGAAGTGTCGTAGGAGTTTGAAGACGTGCAGCGGTACGTCGACCGAGAGCATCACAGACGTGCTCGTTGGGATTTAGTTCTGGAGAACAGGCAGGCCACTCCATTCGCCTGACATCTTCTGTTTCAAGGTACTCCTCCACGATGGCAGCTGGGTGGGGCCGTGCGTTATCATCCATCAGGAGGAAGGCGGGACCCACTGCACCCCTGAAAAGGCGGACATACTGGTGTAAAATGACGTCCCGAAGCACCTGACCATTTACAGTTCCTCTATCAAAGACATGCAGTGGTGTACGTGCATCAATCATAATCCCACCCCACACCATCAAGGACATTAAGGGGTCGGTATCTGGCTCCTGGTTCACGCCAGATGAAAACCCGGCGAGAATTGCTGTTCATACTGTACCTGAACTAATCTGTGATCATAACCTGGGACCACTGTTCCAATGACCATGTACTGTGTTCTTGACACCAGGCTTTACGGGCTCTCCTATGCCCAGGGTTCACTGGACAGCACCTTGCAGGTCTCCGGGTGAATAAACCATGTCTGTTCGGTAGTCTGTAGACTGCCAGTCTGGAAACAACTGTTCCAGTGGCTGCGGTAAGGTCTTGAGTAAGGCTACCTGCAGTACTCCGTGGCCGTCTGTGGGCACTGATGGTGAGATACCGGTGTTCTTGTGGTGTTGTACACTGTGGATATCTCGTACTGTAGCGCCTGGACACGTTTCCTGTCTGCTGGAATCGTTACCATAATCTTGAAATCACACTTTGTGACACACGGAGGGCCCGTGGTACGATCTGCTGTGTTTGACCAGCCTCCAGTCTCCCTAGAATTCTACACAACGTAATCAATACGTGTTCTTTGAGCCATATTCAACACACAGTCACCATTAGCACGTCTGAAAACGTCTGCACACTTACTCACTGCACCGTACTCTGACATGCACCAACATACATCTGCGCATGTGGACTGCTGCTAGCGCCACCGTGCGGAGACCGCAGATCAAATGCACCGCATGGTCATACTCCGAGGTGATTTAATCCCGCAAACCGCCCACCAGATCGTTGTTTCACCATGTATCGCCATTAACCTTAATTTATGAGCATGATTACAGATTAAAGGCATCGCACACTCCAACGGTGGCTGGGCCCGAAATTAATTATTCTTTACGAACTGACGAGCGGAAATTGGTTCCTAGCGTTCTGCAAGTTGTGGATTCCACATCTGGACGCACCAATTCGGTGTTTGTAGCACAGAGCAACAGAACAGATTGATGTGCATGAGGCCAGCCCTCACAACCCCAGGGAAAGTTTCTGAGGACAACTGTCGAGATAATTGTGTAAGAAAAAAATCTGTATCTAAAGTGTTGTTGTTGTGGTCTTCAGTCCGAAGGCTGGTCTGATGCAGCTGTCCACATTAGTCTGTGGTATGAGCGTCACATGTCGGTGAGCGATATTTGATTATTTTTCAGCCCATTCCATAGCTATTTTTCAGGAGAGAACAAGCCTTACTAATTCTGGAGGAAGGCTTCGGATTATCTTGTTAAGAGACGAGTAGGCCAGGTGTTCGTTCCGTGGCTTGCCTTGACCACAGGAGGACAGTCATAGTTTCTGGAGAAGGAATATGGTTCCCCAGGGCGCTGCAGTTAACGGAAGTGGGCGCGGTTGCTCCCTGCTCCTCATTCTGGAGGCGAATGCGGTTTTCTCCTCTGAAGGGGGTTGCCGCTATGCCACTTCAAGTCCCTAGAGAATAATTCTTCGTAACAAATTCAATTCCCTGTGCGGTGACCTAAGAACTGGCCCACATGGCGCCGCTCGGCCTCCGTGAGAAAATTCTTTGCCTTTCCCTCCAGATATCGTAATCCAGTCGGCTGATTCTTGCCGGCACAGTGTTTGGGCAGCACGAAGGGCTTGTAAATAGCCTGTTTGTATGTTGGGAGCGCTATAGACTGTGTTAATATCGCTGGCAGCGCTCGGCGCCCTCGGCAAGAGATCATGTAGTTGGACGGACTAGCAGTTAGCTAGTGGATGGGGAAGTATATGGACACGATTTTCTTAGTGGAGACTCTGTGCGGGAAGGACACGCAATGTAAAGTGAGATGAAATGATGTGTTTATAAGAAAATATGCAAGAAAATATATGATGATAAATGTATATTGGATAACGTTTGGGCAATGGAATTCTTGACAACTATATAATTTTTGGATCTGGATGTCACATGAATAAGGAAAAATTTTCTAAATACATTGTTTCCTCTTCAACAAAATCTTTCTTTTCCTAACAAATGCCCCCGAGTAATTAGAGTAATAGGGAGATGAAGAAGCTTGCACAGGATAGAGTAGCATGGAGAGCTGCGTCAAACCAGTCTCAGGACTGAAGACCACAACAACAACAATTAGAGTCTACGTTGTTATTGTTGTGGTCTTCAGTCCAGAGACTGGTTTGATGCAGCTCTCCATGCTACCGTATCCTGAGCAAGCTGTGTCATCTCCAAGTACCTACAGAAACCTACATCCTTCTGAATCTGCCTACTGTATTCATCTCTTGGTCTCCCTCTACCCTCCAATACTAAATTGGTGATCCCTTGATGCCTCAGAACATGTCCTACCAACCGATCCCTTCTTCTAGTCAGGTTGGGCCACAAAATTCCTCTTCTCCCCAATTCTATTCAGTACTTTCTCATTTGTAACGTGATCTACCCATCTGATCTTCAGCATTCCTCTGTAGCACCACATTTCGAAATCTTCTATTCTCTTATTGTCTAAACTATTTATTGTCCATGTTTCACTTCCATACATGGCTACACTCCATGCTAATACTTTCAGAAGAGTCTTTCTGACACTTAAATCTATACTCGATATTAACAAATTTCTCTTCTTCAGAAACTCTTTCCTTGCCATTGACAGACTACATTTTATATCCTCTGTACTTCGACCATCATCAGTTATTTTGCTCCCCAAATAGCAAAACTCATCTACTACTTTAAGTGTCTCATTTCCTAATCTAATTCCCTCAGATAGTGCAATGATATGATTTGAAAGCTGCTTAAAAGACAGACAGCAATGTGTTGTCTGTGTAAATGAAAAATCTTCCCAGAAACATGTCTCCTCAGGAGTGCCACAAGGATCAGTCTTAGGACCACTTTTGTTTTCCTTATATATCAATGATATTTCTTCGGTTGTGTCCAGTAAATACCATTTCTATGCGGACGACCTCCAGCTCTACTTAAGCGTCAGACCTGAAGATATAAAAATTGAAATCGCTCAGATGAATGATGATCTGTCTTCAGTGGTGACATGGGCGAAAACCCTGGGGCTTAAACTAAATGTAAAAAAGACACAATTAATCTTAATCGCTCATCAGAAAATAATAAGTTCAGATTTCCGCGAACGGCTGCCTCCTATTCTGCTGGACGGTATTCCAACACCATATCAAAAAACAGTTAAGAACTGAGTATAACTTTGGATGAGCATCTCATCTGGACAGAGAATACAGTCACAGTGTGCCGGAAGACGTCCGCTTGTCTCTATGCTCTCAAAAAGTTTCGGAACGTATTTCCACAGGACTTGAAACGCCAGCTCGTGCAAGCACTCGTTCTACCGAGCCTCCACTATTGTGATGTAATTCAACAAGGCATGAGTAGTGAAAACAAAAGACGGTTAGAACTAACCACGGATGCCTGTGTACGTTACACCTTCAACATTCGCCGATATGACCATGTTAGTGCCTCATCTTCTCAGCTAGGGTGGCTGATGCCGGACAAATTGCGTGACTACCACACTCTATATCTACTTCACCGGCTCCTCGTCGCGCAAGCACCCCAGTAACTTGCTTCAGAGATTAAACACCTTTCATGCCATCATAATCGAAGCATGATGTCATTGTTATTTGGTATCCTAACTGTGCTCACTCACAAAACAAAAACTTTGCAAACTCCTTTACAGTTTCCGCTGACCGCCTCTGGAACAAACTGCCCCTTACATTGAGCAAAATTCAATCCCTTGCTGCTTTTAAGAATAAGGTGAAGCATTTCCTAATATCATCCTCATAACGTTTTCACAAAATTAATGTACATTGTCAATCCTCCCCTTTGTCAAATAGCAAAGTTAGTGTCTCCTATCTTGCTCCTTTCTCTTCTTCCTCTTCATCTATCTCCAATAGCCACGCAATCTTCTTTTCCTTTATATTTCCTTAATTATGTGTCATCATGTACCTATTCTTCTCCTCCCTTAACCCAGAGTCTCCCTCATATGCCCTGCTGCTAGCACTTCTATCTAGAATCCGTCTCTATCATAATGTCTAATTATAGCAGTACTTACTATCTACGAATATAAAGTATATACATATGTATGTTTCCAAGTGTGCCTTTGTAATTGTTTATTTCACTTTTTGTACTAGATGTAGTTTACAATGCCTACTAAAACTTATGAAAGTAAAATAAGTAGAATGCCTGGTTATATGTAAGAGAGGGCCTGATGGCCCTAATCTTGCCAGGTTAAATAAATAAATATAGAATTTTATTACAAAATGACACACACACACACACACACACACACACACATACACACACACACACACACACACACACACACACACACACACACACACACACACATATATATATATATATATATATATATATATATATATATATATATATATATCCCAAGCAAAGGGCGACATGCAATCTAAACAATGCCCTTCAGTATAACAATTTCCAATATATGGAAGTACTACGTCGGATGCTTATATCCAGATAGCTGGTCTTGACTCTTCTGTACAACTCGCAGAACTGCGCCGCGGCAGGTCTGGTGCAGCTCTTATGTCCTCTTCGTGTAGAGGGCGCTGCTGTTGCATTGTCTTCCTAGAGAGGGATCGGTCCACATGCAAATGACTGACGTCTTCTTCGCAGCTCTCTCTGCTCTAATGTTCCCGACTGGTGTGTTTGCGCTTGACCTTATGCTGGAACTCAAATAGGGCACCAAACAGTGGCACAATCTAGCAAGCCTTAGACTAGCACTTGGTCATGATCAACACAGGCGAAATCTGAAAGTATTCTGGCAACAAAAGGCCTCTTATTAACATACTTTCTGTATTGGACGCAAGAAAAACTAACGAAACAGTGTCACTAAATGAAGGAGGAGGACAGTTAGTTTAGACATAAGGAGCTATTATACACTTGACCATTAAAAACACTGACATAGAATTATTCTTTATATGGTTGTGTTAACTGATATGATTATTATTTTTTTGCTTTAGTGGCATCTATTTTTTACACTAAACATAACAAAAAAATAAACGTGTGGCACTGAATCTGTTGTAGTCTGAGCAGTTGTAGCCAATTACTCCCTAAATAAGACAAAAGCTATTAAAATGATTGCTGAACTACATAGAAGTTTTACTGTAATAATGGTTGTAATGTTGGTTCAGCATTTAGTATGGGGACCCAGCAGCTATTCCATCATTTGGGTGAGATCAGAACCAAATAGTTCTGACAAGACAAAATGAGCAAAAACTTTCAAACACAAATTCATAAATATAAACACTCTGCACACCTGTGAAGCAGGTATTCATTAAGTTGATCCTTATACTGCAGTGGTCAGTAACTACACTGAAGATCACTGTTGTATGTGGTTACTTTTAACAATGAATTTAGATTTCGACAAGATAGATTTCTATATAAAAATAGTTCTTTTCTTTGTAACAGCACTGTGGTAAAATCTAAAGTATTCTTCTGCGGGATTCACGTGGAGTGACTCAGAAACAGGTCTAACTGAATACTTGAGATGTATTCTACTTCAAAGAAGTTAATAGTCACTATTAAAGCAACAAACATTTTTGGAGCTCAGTTAAATTAGGACACTCGGAAACTGCATCACTAGAAAAAATAATTACAGAGGTAGTTTCAGGCTCCATCAATGAGTGGAATATGGCTAGCGGCCGATAACAACGTCTTGCATGTCAAAATGCTTCTGTAAGTTCAGAATGGGAACTTTGTGCAGGGTCCCCGCGTTTTTAGGTAAACGAAGCGAAATTCTCACTGTATAATGCTACTGGCTACTACCCAGTTAGCAATTCGTCAATAACGTTACTCCCATGCAAGTAATTTAATGTGATCGTTATTGTGTGCTAAAGGAAAAGGTATCGGATTATGTTGTGTTATCCACTAGGATCCCGTCTAAATAAAATGACCAAGTATTAAGATGAGATTCTCAGCACAAAGCTGAACTAAAAGCAGTCATTATTCGCAGATAAAGCAGATGATTGGTGCATGAAAGACTAGGAGCATTCAACTTACAGCGTGAGACAAAGGTGCCAGTCGCGACCTTCTGTGGCTGAAATACACTCCTGGAAATTGAAATAAGAACACCGTGAATTCATTGTCCCAGGAAGGGGAAACTTTATTGACACATTCCTGGGGTCAGATACATCACATGATCACACTGACAGAACCACAGGCACATAGACACAGGCAACAGAGCATGCACAATGTCGCCACTAGTACAGTGTATATCCACCTTTCGCAGCAATGCAGGCTGCTATTCTCCCATGGAGACGATCGTAGAGATGCTGGATGTAGTCCTGTGGAACGGCTTGCCATGTCATTTCCACCTGGCGCCTCAGTTGGACCAGCGTTCGTGCTGGACGTGCAGACCGCGTGAGACGACGCTTCATCCAGTCCCAAACATGCTCAATGGGGGACAGATCCGGAGATCTTGCTGGCCAGGGTAGTTGACTTACACCTTCTAGAGCACGTTGGGTGGCACGGGATACATGCGGACGTGCATTGTCCTGTTGGAACAGCAAGTTCCCTTGCCGGTCTAGGAATGGTAGAACGATGGGTTCGATGACGGTTTGGATGTACCGTGCACTATTCAGTGTCCCCTCGACGATCACCAGTGGTGTACGGCCAGTGTAGGAGATCGCTCGCCACACCATGATGCCGGGAGTTGGCCCTGTGTGCCTCGGTCGTATGCAGTCCTGATTGTGGCGCTCACCTGCACGGCGCCAAACACGCATACGACCATCATTGGCACCAAGGCAGAAGCGACTCTCATCGCTGAAGACGACACGTCTCCATTCGTCCCTCCATTCACGCCTGTCGCGACACCACTGGAGGTGGGCTGCACGATGTTGGGGCGTGAGCGGAAGACGGCCTAACGGTGTCCGGGACCGTAGCCCAGCTTCATGGAGACGGTTGCGAATGGTCCTCGCCGATACCCCAGGAGCAACAGTGTCCCTAATTTGCTGGGAAGTGGCGGTGCGGTCCCCTACGGCACTGCGTAGGATCCTACGGTCTTGGCGTGCATCCGTGCGTCGCTGCGGTCCGGTCCCAGGTCGACGGGCACGTGCACCTTCCGCCGACCACTGGCGACAACATCGATGTACTGTGGAGACCTCACGCCCCACGTGTTGAGCAATTCGGCGGTACGTCCACCCGGCCTCCCGCATGCCCCCTATACGCCCTCGCTCAAAGTCCGTCAACTGCACATACGGTTCACGACCACGCCGTCGCGGCATGCTACCAGTGTTAAAGACTGCGATGGAGCTCCGTATGCCACGGCAAACTGGCTGACACTGACGGCGGCGGTGCACAAATGCTGCGCAGCTAGCGCCATTCGACGGCCAACACCGCGGTTCCTGGTGTGTCCGCTGTGCCGTGCGTGTGATCATTGCTTGTACAGCCCTCTCGCAGTGTCCGGAGCAAGTATGGTGGGTCTGACACACCGGTGTCAATGTGTTCTTTTTTCCATTTCCAGGAGTGTAAATACGGCAAACGTACCCATGGCTCTTGATCTACAATGAGATGACAAAAATGACAAAAGCCATGGGACACCTCCTGACATCGTGTCGGACCCGCTTTTGCCCGGCGTAGTGCAGCAGCTCGACGTGGCGTGGACTCAACAAGTCTTTCGAAGTCCTCTGAGCCGTGCTGCCTCTGTAGCCGGCAGTAATTGAGAAAGTGTTGCCTGTGCAGGATTTTGTACATTAGCTGACCTCCCGATTGCGTCCCACAAATGGTCGGTGGGACTCATATCGGGCGATCTGTATGGCCAAATTATTATCTCGAACTGTGGAATGATCATATAAAATTAATTGTTGGTAAGGCGGGTACCAGGTTGAGATTCATTGGGAGAGTCCTTAGAAAATGTAGTCCATCAACAAAGGAGGTGGCTTACAAAACACTCGTTCGACCTATACTTGAGTATTGCTCATCAGTGTGGGATCCGTACCAGATCGGGTTGACGGAGGAGATAGAGAAGATCCAAAGAACAGCGGCGCGTTTCGTCACAGGGTTATTTGGTAACCGTGATAGCGTTACGGAGATGTTTAACAAACTCAAGTGGCAGACTCTGCAAGAGAGGCGCTCTGCATCGCGGTGTAGCTTGCTCGCCAGGTTTCGAGAGGGTGCGTTTCTGGATGAGGTATCGAATATATTGCTTCCCCCTACTTATACCTCCCGAGCAGATCACGAATGTAAAATTAGAGAGATTAGAGCGCGCACAGAGGCTTTCAGACAGTCGTTCTTCCCGCGAACCATACGCGACTGGAACAGGAAAGGGAGGTAATGACAGTGGCACGTAAAGTGCCCTCCGCCACACACCGTTGGGTGGCTTGCGAAGTATAAATGTAGATGTAGATTGTAGAATGTTCTTCAAACCTGTCGGCCTTGTGACATGGCGCATTGTCATCCATAAAAGTTACGTGGTTGTCTCCAACACGAAATTCGTGAATGGCTGCAGATGGTCCACAAATAGCCGAACATAACCATTCCCACTCAATGATGGGTTCAGTTGGACCAGAGGACACAGTCCCTTCCACGTAAACACACCCCACACCACTATGCAGCCACCACCAGTTTGCACAGTGCCTTGTTGGCAACTTGGGTCCTTGGCTTCGTAGTGTCTGCGCCACACTCGAACCCTACCATCAGCTCTTTCCAACTGAAATCGGGACTCATCTGATCAGGCTACGGTCTTCCAGTCGTCTAGGGTCCAACCGATATGGTGACGAGCCCAGGAAAGGCGCTGCGGACGGTGTCGTGCTGTTAGCATAGGCACTTGTGTCGGTCGTCTGCTGCCATAGACCATTAATGACAAATTTCGACGCTCTGTTCTGACGAATACGTTCGTCCTACGTCACATATTGATTTCTGCGGTTATTTCACGCCGTATTGCTTGTCTGCTAGCACCGAAAACTTGGGCTGGGGTTGTTTGGGGGATGAGACCAGAGAGCGATGTCATCGGTCTCAGGATTGGGGAAGGACTGGGAAGGAAGTCGGCCGTGCCGTTTCAAAGGAACCATTTCGGCATTTGCCAGGAGCGATTGAGGGAAATCACGGAAAACCTAAATCAGGATGGCCGAACGCGGGATTGAACCGTCGTCCTCCCGAATACGAGTTCAATGTGCTAGCCACTGCGCCACCTCGCTCGGTCACCGAAAGGTCTAAGCATTCCTCTCTGCTGTTGTTGTTGTGGTCTTCAGTGCTGAGACTGGTTTGATGCAGCTCTCCATGCTACTCTATCCTGTGCAAGCTTCTTCATCTCCCAGTACCTACTGCAACCTACATCCTTCTGAATCTGCTTAGTGTATTCATCTCTTGGTCTCCCTCTACGATTTTTACCCTCCACGCTGCCCTCCAATGCTAAATTTGTGATCCCTTGATGCCTCAGAACATGTCCTACCAACCGATCTCTTCTTCTGGTCAAGTTGTGCCACAAACTCCTCTTCTCCCCAATCCTATTCAATACCTCCTCATTAGTTACGTGATCTACCCACCTTATCTTCAGCATTCTTCTGTAGCACCACATTTCGAAAGCTTCTATTCTCTTCTTGTCCAAACTAGTTATCGTCCATGTCTCACTTCCATACATGGCTACACTCCATACAAATACTTTCAGAAACGACTTCCTGACACCTAAATCTATATTCGATGTTAACAAATTTCTCTTCTTGAGAAACGCATTCCTTGCCATTGCCAGTCTACATTTTATATCCTCTCTACTTCGACCATCATCGGTTATTTTACTCCCTAAATAGCAAAACTCCTTTACTACTTTAAGTGTCTCATTTCCTAATCTAATTCCCTCAGCATCACCCGACTTAATTTGACTACATTCCATTATCCTCGTTTTGCTTTTGTTGATGTTCATCTTATATCCTCTTTTCAAGACACTGTCCATTCCGTTCAACTGCTCTTCCAAGTCCTTTGCTGTCTCTGACAGAATTACAATGTCATCGGCGAACCTCAAAGTTTTTACTTCTTCTCCATGAATTTTAATACCTACTCCGAATTTTTCTTTTGTTTCCTTTACTGCTTGCTCAATATACAGATTGAATAACATCGGGGAGAGGCTACAACCCTGTCTCACTCCTTTCCCAACCACTGCTTCCCTTTCATGCCCCTCGACTCTTATAACTGCCATCTGGTTTCTGTACAAATTGTAAATAGCCTTTCGCTCCCTGTATTTTACCCCTGCCACCTTTAGAATTTGAAAGAGAGTATTCCAGTCAACATTGTCAAAAGCTTTCTCTAAGTCTACAAATGCTAGAAACATAGGTTTGCCTTTTCTTAATCTTTCTTCCAAGATAAGTCGTAAGGTCAGTATTGCCTCACGTGTTCCAACATTTCTACGGAATCCAAACTGATCTTCCCCGAGGTCGGCTTCTACTAGTTTTTCCATTCGTCTGTAAAGAATTCGCGTTAGTATTTTGCAGCTGTGACTTATTAAACTGATAGTTCGGTAACTTTCACATCTGTCAACACCTGCTTTCTTTGGGATTGGAATTATTATATTCTTCTTAAAGTCTGAGGGTATTTCGCCTGTCTCATACATCGTGCTCACCAGATGGTAGAGTTTTGTCATGACTGGCTCTCCTGAGGCCATCAGTAGTTCTAATGGAATGTTGTCTACTCCCGGGGCCTTGTTTTGACTCAGGTCTTTCAGTGCTCTGTCAAACTCTTCACGCAGTATCTTATCTCCCATTTCATCTTCATCTACATCCTCTTCCATTTCCATAATATTGTCCTCTCTGCTATCGGTCGTTAAATGATGCCAGTCAGCCACTGCTTTGTCATTGGTGAAAGAGAATGCCTAAAAGTGGGTATTATTTGCACATTCTTAACACTGTGGATCTCGAAATACTGAATTCCCTAACGATTTCCGAAATAGAATGTTTCGTGCTTCTAGCTCCAGCTACCATTCCGCGTTCTGTTAATTCCCGTCGTACGTCCATAATCACGTCGGAAAACTTTTAACATGAATCATTTGAGAACAAATGATAGCCCTGCCAACGCCCCCCTTTCATACCTTGTATGTGCGATGCTATCACCACCTGTAGAGGTGTGTATCGCTATCCCATGACTTTTCTCACCACAATGCATAAGACTGTCTAAAAATTGTCTTCTAGGCGCCGAATTTCTGTGATTCAGAGCCAACAAATAACTGCCACGAATAATTAGCCGGTGATCTTTAACATCCGAGGCATTAATGTTCAGTCTTCCTGCTTTACTCCCCTGATTAATCACACTCGAAGTGAACAGCATGCATGCTAGCGACCGACTCTATTGACTATGTTTGCCACCAAAACCACATTCGGTTCGACCGCCGAAACCACGTTTTTAAATCCCGCCATTCGAGTTTCGTTACGCGGGGACTTCACGTCATATTTTACATCACTACATATCCACACTGAAGAGCCACAGAAACTGGTACATCTGCCTAATACCGTTTAACGCTCCCGGGAGCACGAAGATGTGCCGCAACACGACGCGGCATGCACTCGACTAATGTCTGGAGTAGTGCTGGAGGGAACCGACACCATGAATCCTGCAGCGCTGTCGATAAATCCGTAGGAGTACGACGGGTGGTGATCTCTTCTGAATAGAATGTTGCAAGGCATCCCAGATACGCCCAGTAATGTTCATATCTTGGGAGTTTGGTGGCCAGCGGAAGTATTTAAACTCAGAAGAGTGTTCCTGCAGCCACTCTGTAGCAATTCTGAACGTGTGGGGTGTCGCGCTGGCCTGCTGGAATTGCCCAAGTCCGTCGGAATGCACAATGGATATGAATGGATGCAAGTGATCAGTCAGGATGCTTACGTACGTGTCACGAGTCGTATCTACACGTATCAGAGGTCCCATATCACTCCAACTGCACACGCCCCACACCATTACAGGGTCTCCACCGGCTTGAACAGTCCCCTGCTGACATTCAGGGTCCATGGATTCATGACATTGTGTCCATACCCGTACGAGACTCGTCCGACCAGGCAACATGTATCCAGTCATCAACAGGCCAATGTCGAAGTTGACGGGCCCAAGCTTTATGTAGTGCAGTCATCAAGGGTATACGAGTGGGCTTCGGCTCCGAAAGCAGATATCGATGATGTTCCGTTGTTGATGGCCCAGCATTGAAACCTGCAGCAATTTGAGGAAGGCCTATACTTCTGTCACGTTGAATGATTCTCTTCAGTCGTTCTTATAGGATCTTTTTTCGGCCGCAGCGATTTCGGAGGTTTAATTTTTTACCGGATTCCTGATATTCACGGTACACTCGTGAAATGGTCGTACGGAGAAATGCCCATTTCATCGTTACCTCGGAGATGCTGTGTCCCTTCACTCGTGCGCCGACTATAACACCATTTTCAAACTCACTTAATCTTGATAACATGCTACTGTAGCAGCAGTAACCGATCTAACAACTGCACCAGGCATTTGTTTTCTTATATACACGTTGCCGACCGCAGCGCCTTATTCTGGCTGTTTGCATATATCTGTATTTGAATAGGCATGCCATACCAGTTTCTTCGTCACTTCAGTGTATATTCGAAATGCATAATGCGTTCTACAGATACTGTTTTAACAAAAAAATGTTCAAAAAATGTTCAAATGTGTGTGAAATTTTATGGGACTTAACTGCAAAGGTCATCAGTCCCTAAGCTTACACACTACTTAACCTAAATTAGCTTAAAGACAAACAGACACCCATGCCTGAGGGAGGACTCGAACCTCCGCCGGGACCTGCCGCACAGTCCATGACTGCAGCGCCTGAGACCGCTCGGCTAATACCGCGCGACTACTGTTTTAACACTTTAGTGCTTCGATAGAACAGTACTTTTGAAAATACATACATACGTTAAGTACGGTGATATCGCATCAAATAACATGGTGAACATTAAGTATAAACAGACAAAGAAGTTACTTGAGATAAATATCGACATGAAAGGTACAACTGGTCACTGTGGAAGTGCTCCGTGTCCTCCCTCCTATGCAGAGTTTTTCAAAAAGTCAAGAGTTGGGGCACTTGTCGTGGGTGAGCTGTCTGGGGCACTCGAAGTCCAGATGGCATCAGGGGCGCTCCCTTACTCTGGCGCCATCTCGGCTGTCTTCATCCGGTGCTGACTGGCGTGTTCTGCTATACGTTTGTCGAGTTCTGAGTAAGTGTCACATCTCGCATTAGCGCTACCCACTTTCTGAGCAGTTCACAACTTGTGGGATTTGCCACACGAGTTGCCTGATTAATTGTATTATTTCATGTGTCTTGCACCCGTTTTGTTTGTATTTGCGAGCTGCACAGCTTCGCAAAGCTTATAAAGTTTCCGAAGCAGTCTCCGACGTAGGTGAGGTACCTCCCACAGTGTTGGCGAGACATTCATGATTAAATTGACCTTCCAGAGAGCTTTGTGTTTGAATATTTTAGACGAGCGGTCGCCAAACTGCCGATCGCGAGCTACTATTAGCTCGCCAGAACATTTCGGTAGACCACTCAGGTTGGCTAGCCTGGATTTCACCTCTGAGCTACGACCGCGCTCATGCCAACGGCAGTTTGTTTCTTGCGCAACTGCTATTGTCGTCAAGACTACTACATTGACAGCCTCATATTTGATTATATGTGTGCGAGGTTAGGCAGGTTGCGTTTTTTCGCGTGTATAGGGCATTTTCTAAAGTGGATAGTTTGATTTATGATTTGATGCTAAACTATATTTGTTCTAATGATGACGTGTTCAAGCAAAAACTAAAAAGAAGTTTCATTCGGAATGGAGAACTGATTACTACTTGATCAAGTACAGGATAAACGTGTGTGTTTACTTTGCTATGCATTAATTGTATATCAATGGGGAAGAGAGGAAAGGTCGAACGTTACTTTAAAAGCGTTTACTTAGGGATTCGAAGCGATTTACCACTGGATTCTGTTCTAGGGAAAGGAACCTTAATGCCCAACAGTCAACTTTTTTAACCCGTTAGATAAAAATCGAGCAATACCTCAGACGACATTCCAAGTTTCAAAAATTATTGCAGAGGATAAGAAACAATACGAAGACGGTGATTTAATGAAAACTGCATTTTTAGAAGTTGCAGATTCATTATGTGATAGTTACAAAATGGTATTTAATTAATATTCTTTTTATGTTTACTAGTAATGTAAGTTCATGGATGATAAACATATTTCTTCGGTTAGCTGAAAGAATTTAAAAACGGTAACGTACCTCAGAAGCTTCATAAGTTTGGCGACCACTCTTTTCGACGACTTTTTGCTTGTTACGTTGCAGTAATTTCTTAGTCAACATTACAAGACTTTACGCTCATTTAGTTGGCAAGTTATTTTTGTCATTTTAATATGGTATACCACGAGATTTTGAGCCAATAAATGACTTATAAAATTCAAAATTGATTTACATCTCAGTACCAAACTACTGTCTTACAAATGATCTTGGTTAGCCGGCCCTCCACAAACAAATATAATTCTCCTTAACTTTTTTATCCACACTGTGACGATTTTCCATTGCCAATAAGGTGTCAACAGTTTTAATGAAATATTAAATGTGAGAGTGGTGTAATTCGTCCTTTACGTGGGTTGCACTGAAATCATCTCGATGTGCTAAAGGCACGTCCTAGAGAGACGAAGGGATAAGCAGTAAAAGTTAAGTTCATGCCGACCCTGAACCAGGATTGATAAAGCAGGCACAGTTCAAGACTTCATTGCAACAAGCACCTTCATCTTTGCGTAATTTACATCCACATGAACCTGGTTATTGTACACAAGCTTTTGTCTCCCTCTACAGTTATTACCCCCTCCCCCCAACCCTCCCACCCCCACCCCCACACACACTTCCCTCCATTACGAAACTGGCAATGCATTCATGTCTCACAATATAACCTATTAATCTATCTTTTATTTTAGTCGAGCGACGCCATGAGTTTCTTTACTTCCTGATTCGATTCGGAACCTCATCATTTACTATTCTACGTCTACATCTGCAACATATTCGATAAGCCACTTGACGGTGTGTGGCGGAGGGTAGTTCGGGTATCACTAACTGATCCCTACTACCCTTTTCCATTCGCGAATACCACGTGACAAGAATGACTGGCGGTAAGCTTTTGTATTGGCTCTAATTCATGGGAGTTTGTCGTCGTGAGAATTACGCGAGATGTTCATGGGAGGAAGTAATGTGCTGTCCGACTGTTCCCCGGAAAGTGCGCTCTCGAAATTTCAGTATTAAACCTCTCTGTGATGCACAGTGCCTCTCTTGTAACGTCTGCCGTAGGAGTTTGTTGAGCATTCTGCAACGCTCTCGCTCCGGCTAAACGACCCCGTGACGAAACGCACCGCTGGTTGTTGGGTCTTCTCTCTCTCTTCCATCACTCCTACCTCGTGAGGATCCCATAACGATTAACAATACTCAAGGATCTGTCGAACAAGCGCCTTATAAGCCACTTCTTTCGTCGACGAGTTACATTTCCTCAAGACTCCCTAAGAATGTGTCCTGTAACGGTCGCCATGTGTAATCTCCCCCTCACTTATCGACCTTAATGACAGTGAAAAATTAAACCGCGTGTACCTAATGGAAATTTGGGAAAAGCAATCGTCACCGAAGTTAATTTGTCGGTAAAGAGGGAGGAAAGGGTTACATCTAAATGAAAGGAAAAATGCAAATGAAACTGGTGGAAATTAATTTTGAAAAGGGGTAAAGTTGATAAAGAAAGTAAATGTGCTGCCATTACGTTAACAATTAACTAACAGTAATTAGATATTTGAGATTTGGGGGAAATTACGGTCGCCAGTCCTAAGGACAATTACTATAGTAACTAAAAAAGAAAGTTTATTACAGATATAATTAGCACTAGAAGCGTGGCAACTGAAGGTTGACACGTGTAGTGTGAAAACTGAAAGTTTGTCAGAACTTATAAATTTCGCTACACTCTGACTTAATTTAGCAAAAGAATTAATAAAACCGGAAAATCGAAAGTTAATTTAGTGACTGAAGTTAATAGTGAGCTTTCTTTCTGAAGCACATCGAAATTCAGTAAAATACGGTTAGTCTTGGACTACCTCAACTATCATTTCAAAAGCTACTTGAATCTACGCAATTTAGAAAATAAGAGATTTAACTTTGAACTTGAATTAAATGATTCTGAACAATTAACAATAGTAAAATTTAGTACGTACCAAGCTGAGCTGCAGTCACAGGTAAACTAAAATACGGTAACAAAACTCGCACTCTTAATTTGTACTTGTGTAATCTAAATATTGTAGCCAGCTATGAATACCTTAACTGAACTTTGAAATTAAAGCAGTAAAATCGAATGATGCTGGCGTTTGAATTTCAACGACACTCGGGTTCATTCCAGAAAAGGAAGGGACCCTGCTTGGTAATGCAATTGGGACAATGAGCAACAAAGGTTCATGCTACGTTGCTGTAACTTAGTTATGAAAATGGAACAGTTTGAAAAGCTGAGGTCTGCCATACAGTTCTAAAACTTTACGTGCTTCCAGTCTTCCTTGTTGGTTGATTGAAGGTTTGAAGCCGTCGATCGAGGAGCTGGCGACAGTCATTCATTGTCGGCCGTCGCTGTTGCAGGAGCTGGATGTTGGTGCGCCTTCTTCTCGACACGGTCACCAGGCGAAACGGGCTCTTGATGTGCGCCAGCTAATTCTTCCCGTCCGCGACACCGTGTCAGAAACTATCATAGCAAGTCGAGCGCAATTACATGCTGCCAACCCCGAAAGCGCGGCAACTTGCGGGAGCATCACACAACACACCTGCTCCACTGCACCACCCCAGCCAGACTCTCTGCTCTGCCCGCACTCCACGCAGCAGAGTTAACACTACTCAAGATCCTAAACACTTTGGTTCTCCACACGACCTATCGATGTAATGGTTCTATAGCATAGTTTTCCCTAGGCCAGACCAAGCGTAAAAATACAGATAATATTTACAAACAAACCAATTACACATCAACGTAAATGCATAAATAAATATATATAGGCAAATACTAAAACAATTAAAATATACAAAGACACAGAAACGTCATATCTTCAGGTAACAAAATAAGGAAAAAAATTTATAGTACAATAGATGGAAATACGAGGATATGCATTTCCGGCGTTACATCTCTTCCTAGGAATTCAGTCTGGCATCTGCTTTTCGTAATATTTGTTTTGTAAGGTCATTGCTATTAAGCCCGCCCTTGTAGCTACTCCTGTATAGTATTTCCAGCAGTCCCTCATCAACAGTGTAGCTGTACAGTAGTGGATTTCTTTTCTGTGTATACGCAATGTTTAACATTTATGTCCAGGATCAACAGCCAGACAGAGCCCGCAGCATTCATCAGTCCTCTGCAGGTCAGTCTCCAAATCGATACTGCCTTCTGGCGTTGCTACTTTTTATGAATAATCACATCATCTGCGAACAATCTTACAGAGTTCTGCAGGCCTTCGTGGCCGTTGTCACTGAAGTTAAAATCTTCTGGGTTATTAGGCCGCGTCATATTTCGACTAAAATGATCGACGTTCCGATCCCTCTGCTGGATCTGCCTCAGGATCTTCTGGTGTCCACTACTGCCACAACAGTTCTAGCAGTAGTGGACACCAGAAGATCCTGAGGAAGATCCCAGCAGAGGGGTCGAAACGTTGATCATTTTAGTAGAAATATGACGATGCCTAATAACCCAGAAGATTTTAACTTCAGTCTTACAGAGTATCCGCTGCTTCCTACTAGATCGTTTATATACATAATAAACAATAACGGTCCTATCACACTTCCTTGCTCTACTCCAGAAATTACTTTGACGTCTGTCGATTTTGTCCCGTTAACAGCGACGTGTTGGTTCCGCCTGCAAGGAAGTCGTAAATACAGCCGCAAAACTGTTGCGATACTCGATTAGCTCGTATTTTTTTCACTAAACGGCAGTGCGGGTAGTATCAAATGCCTTTCTCAAGTCAAGGAACATGGCATCAACCTGAGCGTCGTTGTCTACAACATGGAGGAACAGAGCGAGCTGAGTTTCCAGGAACTCTGTTTGTGAAATAGTACTACGTGTTGATTTCTAAGGAGGAGATTTTCGTTCTCCTAAAAGGTCATAACTCGTGAGCACAAAAGCATGTTCCACACTTCTACAACAGACTTACGTCAACAATATAGGCCTGTAATTTTGGGCATCTGTCCTGAGGTCCTTGAAAACGAGAATGACCTGCGCTTTCTTTTCTTTCGGTAGGTACCCTTCGTTGCTCTAGCGACCTGCCGTAAACTTCTTTCGCGTAATCTTTGGAGAATCTTGTAGGTGTCTCATGTGGTCCTGATGCCTTCCCACTACTAAGCGACTGTAGCTTCTTTTCTATTCCGCCATCGGTTATATCAATATCTGCCATTCCGACATTCGTACGGTGATTGAAAGGACGGAACGTGTTAGGATCTTCCGCTGAGAAACAGTTTTGGAAGACCGAATTCAGTATTTCGGCCTTGTCCCTGTCATCGTTCGTTCCGGTGCCAGTTGGTCACTGTGTGAATGAATAGAGGATTTCGAACCGCTTACTGATTTTACATACGATCAAAAAGTCTTAGGGTGTTTACTCAGATCGGTTGACTAAGTTTAACTTTGAAAGTCACTGGACGCTTCTCTCATTGCGTGTTCCATCTGCTTATCCAGTGTTAAGCATCCTGCTGTTTCACCTAATTTCAAAAACTTCTTGTCTATACCGTTTACCGTCGGTGCTTAAAAGGCTTCACTCTGTAACACCTCTCTCTTTGTACTTTCGATGCCTGCCTTCTCGAGGATGTCTCTCGGTTCCCTCTGTCCTAAAGCGGGATTCATTACGATTCGGTTATTTAATTGCCTTACACGGGCATTTAGATTGATAAATACCATTTATTGCTACTGACTGTTTCACTATAACTAAAGTTCACTGAATACTACGAGGGCGGTTCGGACAGTAAACATGGCTATAATATTCGTGCGCGGACAGCCGCCATTGTCACATTTGCATATTCTCTGATTCGGTGAGCGTCCAGCAGTGAAAATTTATTTTTTGGTGCATTCGCTTGTTATAACCTCAAAATATGAGCGATGTAATAAAAAAAAATCCATGGAAATGAGAGCACTAATAAGATTTTTTTGGCGCAAAACGTTTCAGCAGCAGACGTAGATCATCAGTCGTTTATTGCATACTGTCCCAACGTTATGAACGAAGGTGTTGTGTGGCAACGGGTCCGATTTTCACAAATTGGTAGAACAAACATTCATGATGAAGATAGAAGTTGTAGGCCTTCTGTTGTGACCAATGACCATGTCAAGAAAATTGATCAAACAGTTCCTGAAAATCGCAGAGTCTTCATCTCTTGTAACAGCAGAGCCCCATGGCTCTACTGAAACAAATATTTCTTTTTTGTCTGTTCCACCTTCTGTTTTTGTAAATATTGTTTGATTGTATTGATAGCACAAGAGTGTTCGCTTTTTCCTTTGTAAAAACTTTGATGTCATGGTTTGATTCTATGCAATGTAGTGTATCTATCTTTTAAATTCATTGTCTCATTTTGATTGAACAAAACTTAATGTATATAATTGTAATTTTGTTTAAATAACTTTTTACAGAAATACCAATATGGGCAAACGATATGTTTTGTTTAAAGTAACTACTTGCTGTTATGTAAAGACTAAACCTCACTAAGGGCTTTTAGTTATTTTGTATGTAAAAGGTGGTGTGGTTCCCCTCGGGAACGGAACTTGGTAGCACGCACAAAATGTGGTTGGCATGGATAGAAAGGTGGAAGAAAGAGTCAGTCGGGGACGAGCTACCAAACTCTCAACTGCTCATGTAAAAGTTGTGTATTGTGCTGGTGTCCAGAGAGGATTTTCGTGCCGTTTTCCAATGTGCCAATGCCTCGGATGGATGGATAAAGAGCTGGAACTACCCTGCAATTGGTATCTATCATCGCCACCAAGAAATGACAGGGTCCAGCATTTCCGCCTGCAAATCGACCCCCTGACATGCACTCGCCACGACGTAGCACAATCACTGAAAAGGAACCAAGGAATTGTAGAAATGTACAGTGAAGGATCAACGCATGTGGATGATATATTTGTTTTCAGTTATAAGGTAAACCAAAAGACTATTTATGAAAACTTACCTTGATTTATCCTCTGTCACGTTACCACTTAGGATCCTTCCCATCCTAAAGTGATTGCCGAGTGTCCTTATTGAAAGAACATTAAAGCCCAGTGTTTTACTAATTAATGCCTCTTGAACATAGTAAAACGAAAATTAATGTTAATGTGGCAAAAGAGTGAGTAAAGTAAATAATGTTCGCTGAAAGTAATTTTGCAATTAAAACTGCATATTAAAAGTTTGTGGGCTTGCCAAAAAGCTAAAGTGAAAAATAGAACTTAAATTAATAAAGTAGTACAAACACGTATTATAACAGTTTGCTGTCAACTTCAAAATTAAAAGTTCTTAAAACTGAGGCTTATGAAGTTTTGCTTAGTAAATGATCATATTGCTGCCTATTGTATATCGCAAAAGGTGAGTCAGTATCTTACAAATATGTCAAATTTGTGTCTCACTGCAGTAAAATTTGAAAACTGCAAACTGTGCGAAGTTATATACTCAGGCTTGCTAAGTACTTGTTTCTCTTGTGCATTGAAAGTGCATATTAACAGTGTAACAGGATCCACAGTTAGTCCTTTATGCTCATGATAGATAACAATTAATAGAAAGACCACTATCTATGAAAACAGTAACTTATTTTATTCAGGAGACAGTGAGAAATAGTTTGCTAGTGAATTTTTTTTATTCCCATGACAGTTAGAAAAGAAATTTGTAAAAGAAAGACTAAACCTATTCTCAGTTTATAATTTAGCAGTGAACTTTATTCTCATCTCTTGTTAGATAGGAAAGTGTTTGAAAAGTGATACTAAATCTGTGTCCAATTTATGATTCTAAAGTGCACTTTAATAGTAATATTATTGAAACCTTTCAGTGTGACCAAGCCTTGAAGGCAAAAGTGTATGTCATTATCTGTTGTACTTATGCAACTAGCTTTGTTCTTCTATAACTGTTAGGACTTTCTTTAACGTCAGCCTCTGCTAGTGACAGAGTTCATTGCACTCTCGTGTGACAAAGTATAGGCTGTGTCTGTCCATTAAAGTTACTCATACCTATTTTCTTGAACAAGAATGTTACTCATTCTCATGCCTAATTAGGCTGGCGACGTTTTCTTTATTCTTTGAACAGTGTGGGTAGTTAAAATATTGTTTGTTACTGTTTAAATATTGACGTAGTTCTGACTTTCACTTCCGATAAGCCACATCTGTTAGGTACATCACGGTCAACACAACAAAATTCCTTTCGGAGGATAACACTGCTCCGCTTCTTTACACTGTAATTGCTTTATTAGAAATAATTTCACTATACGAACTGCCACCAGCTCTGAGGTTATAGTATAACAGTAGCGGACGGTGGCGACCATGACAGGACTATTTTGTTCTGTTAGGGCACAGTGCGTAGTTAACAAAATTTGGTAAATAGACAGCACAAGCTACGGAAGCACTACGAGTGCTATACTCTGAACTTTCTGAATAACTCCCGCAAATTTGTCTTTCAGTTTTGTTAGAGACTGTCACCGATAACTTAGGTTAACGAAAGTTCTGTGCTCGGTGAATACCTAAATTGCTCACAGAGGTCCACAAAACCAAACGAATGAGCTGTGTCTTAAACTTCTTTTCAAACCACGAGGCCGAAGGAGAAGGTTTTTTTGAAGAATATTATGACTGGTGACGAAACTTGGGTGGCTACGTAAACGCTGAAATGAAACAGCAGCCGATAGATTGTAGACATACCAGTTCTCCACGCAATCAGAAGAAGGCTCGTCAGACTTTGTCATCGAGGAATTTTTTCGAATACCGACGCAATTTTGCTGGCTGAATTTACGGAGCGCGGAACGAAGGTCACTTGAGGTGTCTTCTGTGGGACATTGAAGAAACTTTAGCGAGCCACCCAAAACAATCGTCGCGGTATGCTGACATCCCGTGTGGTGTTTTTGCATGACAACGCTTGTCCCGATGAGCCTAAAAAAACTCCAGAGATTTTGAAGCAGCTCAAGTGGAACGTTCCTGATCATACTGCAGACAGTCCAGGCCGATAGGAGGCTGCAGATAATTACGTGGACGTTTCTCTAGTACATGGATGTAATGAACGCGTAAGCGCGTTTGTACTGTTTGAAATTATAAGCGCGTAGTGTCATCAAAGATGATGTGTCGCCTGGAAGCTTGCTTGGACCATCTCTGCTTTGCAGGATGAGCTGGAGATGACGCGCACTATTAATCGTGAGATGAGGAGTGACAGTAATCGGCAGTGGTGTGTCATGAGTAGCAGTACGCCATAAGCAGAGTGGTACGGTGGTAGTTAAGTTCTGAGGAAGGATAACACGTTGATTTACTGATTGAGATAGGGAAAGAGATTGCAACATATTGAGAAGGATACTTTATTATGATTATTTTCATTAGTAACAGAAAAGGGTTAAATTTAAGGTAATTGATTTTAGATTTTGTAGTTTATTGCGGCAGCTTGGGTCAGACAGCCAGAGACATGACTACGGGGAAAGATAAACAGCTGTGCATAGTTTTCAGTTTGAATTTGAGGTAGGAATAACTGTTGAATATTTAATGTCATTTTTACGAGTTACATTTCTGAAAAAGGCTCATTTGACGTTAAAGATTACTTAAGTTTGTTCACTCAAGAGCTGTAACTTTCTTTGTGTGTCAGTGTTTGTGAAGAAAAGAAAGAGATAATTCTTTGAATGTAGAACTTTTGCAATCAGAGAAATAATTATATTTTTATCCCAAGTCATTGTCTGGTTGCAAAGTCCATGCCAAAACATGAGTTCTCATTTTTACTTCTTCAGTTTTGTTATGAACCAAGTATGCTTTGCCATTTTCTTTTAAAGAACGCTTTGCACGAGGCACTTGTCAGTTGTAGCAAATGCGACGCGCTTTCAACAAAAGTGCAGTTACGGTGTTTCCATTGTGCAAGAGGTAAGCCAAAATTAAATAATAGAAGAAAGGGAATACGGAGTTTCTCCAGGTTCAATTTATCATTTTAAAAGTTTAATGATTCATAGTGTTGAACTCAGACAGTATTCTTGCCATTACGAATGTTTAAACAGACAAGGAACCAGATAGGCACTTTCAAGTTACTTTTTCGCATTCGGATTTTGCAACACGTTGTCCCACTCTAAACTCTTATGTTGAAGATTAACGAATTCCTATGTTGAAAGTTAACGCATGCTTACACGTAGCTTACCGTGCCAGCAAGCAAAACTTTTAATGAATAACAGCAATTGCACTATTTTTATCAAGATAACTGTCAGGACTTGGCACCAAGTAATCTTGAACTGTTCGCTCACATGAAGAAGTTACTTGGGTCGCAACACGTCGATGACAACGGCGACAAACTTCAAAATGCTGCGAAAGATTGGGAATGCGCCCATGCGGAGAATTTTACGAAAATGGTGACTTTGTTGAAAAATATAAAAAATCTGTAATTTCAAGATATATATATATATATATATATATATATATATATATATATATATATCTTGAAATTGAAATTATATATATATATATATATATATATATCTTGAAATTGAAATTATATATACAGTATTTTTTCCAGTGTAAGTTTTTTATTTGCAGCCAGACGAAGATTACACACCCAACCGTCCTCGTATATGCTACTGCTATTAACTGAACTATATGATCAGTAGTTTAATTAAAGCTTGGAACGATTTCGCACACCAATTTTCTCAGTTCTACAGGCGAATCACCTCAAAGTCAAATTCTCGCCACCGACCTGTACGATCATTCACTACGACCCTTCGCTCAAGCCTCTACCTACCGACTCCTATTGCCTGCGTTGCTGAACACGGGGCAGACGAAACCCACCCACTGCTGTGGCCAGAGAAGCAGTCCTACTTATCTCTCACGAGTGGCCTGCTTAGCTGAGTGGTAACTTGTTTGCCTCCCATGCAGCGGGCCCGGGTTCGATTCTCGACCGGGTTGGAGATTTTCTCCGCTCGTTGACTGGGTGTTGTGTTGTCCTCAATCTCACTTCATCCTCATCACCGGCACGCGAGTCGCCCAGTGTGGCGTCGATTGAAATAAGAATTGTAGTTGGCGGCCGAACTCCCCCGTTTGGGGCCTCCGGGCCAACAATTACATACGATCATTTAATTTAAGTGGACGATGCTTTTGCCCGATAGGTACGTATGCACGTAACTATATTCGGACGAGCTGTAAGAACAGTAACCTTACATTCACAGAACTGTCAAAATTTTCGGTCTTGGCTCCTTCATGTAGATAAACTCTAAAAGGTAAGAAAATAAACAAAACCTACGATGGTCTTAGGAAGTTGCACAAAAAACACACCATAAATTAATGTTGACATAGTAAAAGCATGAGGTACCTATCACCTAAGTAGCTACATATCTATGAGTAAGGGAGAGTGTTGTACCGAGACGATAATGTATCTAGAAACACATGATCAATTTTGGCCGGTAATTCAGACTAGCGACTGTTTTTAGAATCCGATGAAGGAATGCGCACTAGAAATCTCCGCCATTTTTTCAGTCTTTGTTGTTTGCCAGACGTGGTGTTGTATTCTGTGCAGCATTTGTAAATATTTCGAGTTCTACATACTTAAGTTTAGTATAATGTATTAAAGCTATATGGACTTATTTTTCATTCTTCTGTTACAGAATGTTATGTGTAGTAAAATACGATATGTTTTAAAAACCAGTTACATACTCTGAGAACGGTAAAAGCTGTACTTCGTTAGTCGTTTACCATCTTGTGTCTTGAAACATAAGACGGCCATGAAACATAGGTAATTTGAATATTAACTGAGTTTCTTTCGGGTGTTAACAATTTTACCTGTCTTGAAAATGGAAATTTGTGTTTGCTTTCAATAGCTTCATTTGTAAAACATATTTAACTTTTAACTCGTTTTTGATAGTGCATCAGCTTAATTTGGTTTCACTTGCTGATTATTGGTGTGTAGCATAGTAATAATGTAATAGATAGACTACCAAGGACAGCAATTCTTTTAAATTTCAATAGCATATTTCTTCCTGGTACATAACTTTGGGAAACCATCATTTTTCGGAGTTATTTTTGTAATTTCAGAAAAAGGCTGCAGGACATAGAAAGCGATGTCATCATTTAAATATGGAATAGGAAAATATGTTCTGTTACAGAGGTCGGTAGATGCGAAAGCCTGAGAAGTGTACCGAGGTACAGACTCTCCGCTACAGGTAGTGGTGTCAGTATCAGCAATGACGTCACTCATTGTGATGAAACATTACCTCATAATAAGAAAAGTACCTTGTAGTAAGCGACAGTATAAAAGGGTGACACAAGAGAATACATATAAACCAATTAACCTAATAATCGCAGCGTTATGGTATGATGTCTACGTAAAAGTAATGCATCACGGAATATCAACAAATATGTAAGAGTATAAATGAGAATTAGTGTAGAGGTAAAAAATGTAAGTGTGAAAAGTTATTCGTCACAGAAATTCAGCAAAGCCATACTGTCACTTAAGCACTATGCAAGTAAACCTATTTGTAATAATCACCCAGAGAATCAGGTCAAGAAAAGAGAAAAATGATTGGGATATGACTTTGAACCTATGCCCAATAATTTAGTAATCAAGAAGAGATGCGCTTGTAAGGACATAAATTTGGAAAAAAATGACACATCTACGTAAACTCAGTCTATGACTTAAATGTAAACAACCCATCCTTTCCGGAACGAAATAAGAGAACAATAATGTCTAACTTCTAAAAATTCTCAGAGTAGGTTGTCTCGGAGTATGAGTCATAGACCTATGCAAAGTTTTGCCAGAATTTGTACAATCCTGTGACACAGTAGCTTAGGTGTAAGTGTTTACCACCATAATTTAAAAAATCGATGATATAAATTACATGAAGTGAACAGATGAAAAGACGAGGCAAAACATTATTCAGCAATGTACAAATGATTGTACAACAAAATAAACAGAAATGTCATCAAAGAAGATTTCTAAATCAGATCATCATACAGCAGTTAGACAAAGTTAGCTCATCAGTAACAACAACTCTATCTTTTGTAACAGAATGTTTATTTTGTTTCCAGCCAAACATGTTTCGCCTATTCATATTAGGCATAATCAGTGGTTTTCATTTTTCTGTTCTTTTCATGTGTCGATTGATTCTTCTGTTGGCCAAAAGTGCAAAGAGTATACGTTTCCAATCAATAGTCTGTCCCATTTATATGTTTCACTACACTTAACCGTTCAGTCGTAACGCTACAGCAAGTGAACAATGTCATGTGTAGTGTGCTGCAAGGAAGTTCAAGTCTAGCGAAGTGTGTAAATGTGATGTACAGTCGATTGGAAACACGAACTGAGTACATGTAGTGCGTGCAGAAGAACCAATGGACACACGAAAAGAATAGAAAAATGAAAACCAGTCATAATACGTAATATGAATAGACGAAAAAGGTTTGGTTAGAAACAAATTAAACATTCAGTTGCAAAATACGGTATTGTTGTTAACTACATGATAAACGCAATTTCTGTTTATTGCTTCGTTTTGTAGTACGAACATTAATAATCGGAAACGCACAGTGTCTGAAAAATGCCTTTGCGCCACATTCTTCCTACACACTGCAGCTTCAAATCAATGAAAAGCGTGGACACGAATGATTAATCCAATTCCTAGTACCCTGATTTTGGCGATGTTGCATGAAACACATTTTATCGTTCTCGCACGACATGAATGCTATCGACAATCCACACCTAATTCAAACATTACGCCAAGAGTTCGCACTGCGCGAATAACAATGATAATTCAGAGAACATACCCGGCAGACAAAGTTTCTTTTTTGGTCTAGCTTAACCAGCTGCTGTTGCAGCTATCGATACTTTAGTTCTCAACTTGCAGCCACGTGGAAGAATGAATTTAGCAAAAAATACCAAAAAAGTAGTAAATATTTGCTACGTGTGAGATTATCAGAGCCTCACAACATTACAATAAAACCATGAACTGCTCTTTCTAAAAATCTGAAAAGCGAATTTCCTAGTACGCAAAGGATACACTAATTTATTATATTGGTAAGAAAATCTATTTTTTTGTGGAGTGGAACAGTTTTTCTAACAGGTTTTTCGAAACTTTTTGAAGGAAAAAAATTCAGTGATGTGACTGTTCAAGTTTGTAGCGAATTTTTGGCAAGATTAACTAGCTAATTTTGCAAATACAAGCGCTGTGGCAGCCGATAGAACGCTGTTTTCCACCGTCTGAAGGCGTAATCATCATTTAACAGGACTCGGCCCGAATCCGGAGACTGTCAGTTGTGGAGAGTCATTGTAAATAAGTAACCGTCATTACTTTGACCTTTCCAGATATTAGAGACGCGTCAATGGAAACCGCCACACTTCCACTCCACGTGAAAGTTTTTGGAACTACGAATGAATAAATTAGATCTAGAGAGTTTCCGATGAAGTCCGAACTGTAAATTTAGTCGACGCGTAGATCCACGCTGACAAGTGAAGGGAAAAATCAATAATTACACTTACCTTTTTTCCGTACCCCTTTTAATTTTCAGTGTTATAGATAATGGAATTAGTAACGAATTTTTTTAACTTTTTATAGCCTCGACAGATGGAAATGATCAGAGTTTGAACTGTAAGTAGAAAGTTCTGTTATGTACTGCATATACTATTAATCAAATTGCGTGCATATGGAGTCTCGTCTCAGCTGTGTGACGGGATTCGTGATTTCCTCTCAGAGAGGTCACAGTTCGTAGTGAGACGGTAAATCATCGAGCAGAACAGAAGTGATATCTGGCGTTCCGCAAGGTAGTGTCATAGGCTCTCTGCTGTTCCTGGGCCGGCCGGTGTGGCCGTGCGGTTCTAAGCGCTTCAGTTTGGAACCGCGTGACCGCTACGGTCGCAGGTTCGAATCCTGCCTCGAGTATGGATGTGTGTGATGTCCTGAGGTTAGTTAGGTTTACGTAGTTCTAAGTTCTAGGGGTCTGATGACCTCAGTAGTTAAGTCCCAAAGTGCTCAGAGCCATTTGAACCATTTTGCTGTTCCTGATTTACATAAATGATCTAGGTGATAGTCTGAGCAGTCCCCTTAGATTGTTTGCAGATGGCCCTGTAATCTATCGTCTAGTAAAATCATCAGACGATCAATTCCAATTACAAAGAAAAGTGCGAGGTCATCCACAAGGATACTAAAAGAAATCCGATAAATTTTGGGTATACGATAAATCGCACAAATCTAAGGGTTGTCAATTCGACTAAATACCTAGGAATTACAATTACGAGCAACTTAAATTGGAAAGACCACAAAGATAATATTGTGGAGAAGGCGAAACAAAGACTGCGCTTTGTTGGCAGATGTGACAAACCCACTAAAGAGACAGCCTACATTACACTTGGCCGTCCTCTATTGGAATATCGCTGCGCGGTGTGGGATCCTTACCAGGTAGGATTGACGGAGGACATCGAAAAAGTGCAAAGGAGGGCAGCTCGTTTCGTGTTACCCCGCAATAGGGGCGAGAGTGTCACTGATGTGATAACGCGAGTTGGGGTGTCAGTCGCTGAAACAAAGGCGGTTTTCTTTGCGGCGAGATCTATTTACGAAATTTCAATCACCAACTTTCTCTTCCGAATGCGAAAATATTTTGTTGACACCCACTTACGTAGGGAGAATTGATCATCATAATAAAATAAGAGAAATCAGAGCTCGAACGGAAAGATTTAAGTGTTTCTTTTTCCCACGCGCCATTCGAGAGTGGAATGGTAGGGTAGTAGTATGAAAATGGTTCGTTGAACCCTCTGCCAGGCGCTTAGGTGTGAATTGCTGGGTAACAATGTAGATGTAGATGTAGATGTCAGGCAGATATCAAGTTAATGAAAAGAAGTAATAATAATAAATAATTCCATTTAAGAATGAATAATTATTTGAGATTTTCCATTTTATGACCTACTTTTATGAATGTGGCTACATTTTACTGCGAAGAAAACTTATAGTGGGAAATGTAGATTGAGATCAATAAAACAGTTTATCGTGGTTTTAAGACAGGTCATGCAGAACACGTCCGTGTGGCTTACTTTGTCCAGTCTGACTACTGTGTATGTATAGAATACATTGTGAAGTATAGTGTAAGAATGTAGTTCTACTCTACACCTTTATAATTAACGTCTACTTCTAATTTTTTTAAATTTATTTTTCATATGTCATACATGGCTATTCGTATACACTTTGTATACAATTTAATTACAAATTGACTCTCCAGACATCGAATATGATCTACAGCCTCCTCTGTTGCAGCTAGGAAGCCGATGAATATTCCCTTCTAAGTTCGAACTCGGCATTCTTCCACTATGCGATGGACTGTTTATTTTTCAGCACCGCAGTCACAATTTACAGTTCGAATCTTTCCTCATTTGTAGAGGGGGTCAGAACTTCTTCTGTGGCCAGTGACTATGCGGTTTAAAGTTATCCAGACTTTGCGTGATTGATTGAAACCGAGCGGTTTCTCTTTTATCATGAAGCTGTGGCATTATAGCGGGCAGTATTGTTTCCAGAGATTGTGGATGTCAAAGCTGGATGTCGTCATGTCTTTAGCGGCGAGTAACTGTGGTTTGTGGTCTTCTGCGCTTCAGGTCAGCTATATCATTATGCATGGGCAGCTGAGGTCTATTAATTACCTTTTTGTATTCTCTGAGGAGGGTAATTTTTCGTCTTAATTGATGGGATGTTTGGCTCAGGGTTGGCAGCCATACAGTAGATGTAGATTTTATTGTGGCGCTGACGATGCGCATGGAGTCGTTTAATACCACACCAATCATGTTTTGTGTATGGGCTGTCAATACATATCGGAGCGCAGTATTCTGCTGATGTGCGGAGTGTGTTTGCTGTGGATCCAAAGTAGTGCCGCACAATTCATGGATGATGATGCTTCTTGTCCTCATTTTGCTTGCAGTCTTTATCAGGTGCCCCTTGTCAGAGAGCGTCCTGTCCAGTGTAACTCCTAGATGTTTGGGGTACTTATTACGGTTAAGGCGCTCCGTTTCAAAGATAACATTTCTCTTCTTGTTGAGTGTTTGCAAAGGTGGAAGCATGATACTTCTGTCTTCTTCAGGTTCGGATGCCGTCTCTGTTTGTGAAAGTAGCCACTCGGCGACTTCAGATGCCCCACACGTTCATAAGGGACAATGTGCCCAACATTCCCTCTTCTTTTAATTAGGCACATGATTACTTTATTCTATACGGTTGTCGAAAATTCAAAACTCTGGGACGAATTTACCTTTTAATTAAAGATATTTCTAAAATATTTCCTATATTTCTCTATTATAATGACACAGTTAAAACTCCTTTTTAAGTGTAGGAAATCTTGTTATGTATCGCTATGTAGTGTTTAACGTTTGCAGTGAAAAGTATTTATCCTGTAATTCTACATACCGACAAACTAACAGATCAAAAGTATCTAGGTACCACTATGTGATGCGGAACTGACGAATAGATGTCACGATATGTGGACCTGCCAGTGTAAAAAGATGCGGGGAGTGTTGTGTTGCCAGTAGAGATGCAACAACAACAGAAAGAATCGATCAGCAGAGCTAACTCAATGACTTCGAACGTGAACTAGTCACTGAACGTCACTCGAGTGGAAAGTCCATAAGGGACGTTCGACGTTCCCATCCTTTTAAAGCTACCCAAGTTAACTGTCGGTGATGTGGCTGTGAAGTGGAAACACGCAGGAAGAACCACAGCTAAATGAAGACAGACAGACAGACATAAAAAAAAGAACATGGCCGTGGCGCGGAGCTTGTGTAGTATGCCTTTCTGCCGCTAGGTGTGCATAGCGCAACCCATTGCCAGTTCAGTGCCGCCAGTGTTGTCGACCTGGATTGCTCTGTTCGTCTCCAGTGATTGTTTTTGCTAGCGCTGTTTTGTTCTTGTTTCATTTTTTATGGAAGCTAGTGTAAGTCAATAACGTGCAGCTGTGAAATTTTGTTTTCTACTCGGTGAAAATACCGCTGAAACTGTTTTACTGTCGAAAACAGCTTACCAAGATGTCGCTGTGGGAAAAGCTTAAGTGTACGAGTGGTTTGCTCGATTTAAAAATGGCGACATGTTTGATTGAGGACAAACCTCGTACTGGACGTTCATCAACTGCCCGAACCGATGAAAATATTGAAAAACTTTGAGAGCTTGTTCTCACAGACAGTCGACAGAAAATTGATCAACTGTCAAGAGATTAGAGGGTTATCTTGGAGCTCGGGTCAGCGAATTTTGATGGAAGATTTGGGAATGAAAATGGTTGCTGCCAATTTTGCTTCTCGGGTTTTGACTGACAATCAAAAGGAACGTCTAGTTGAAACATGTGATTCGAAACAACAACTTGAAACTGATCCAGATTTTCTGTCAGAGGTCATTACTGGTGATGAGCCCTGGTGCTATGGTTACGAACCAGAAACAAATCAACAGTCAAGCCAATGGAAGACGTCATCGTCTCCATGTCCAAAAAAATGTCGTCAAGTCAAATCACACATCAAAGAAATGCTGACTTGCTTTCTTGATGCCAAGGGCATAGTTCATTCAGAGTTTGTTCCCCCAAATTAGACCGTTAATCAGACCTTTTATCTCAAAGTTTTAAGAAGATTGCCCTACAGTGTTAATCAAAAAAGATCTGACTTCTGGCAGATTGGAGACTGGTTATTCCATCACGCCAACGCATGTGCACACTCAGCCATCTCTGTGTGTCAGTTTTTGGCTAAAAATGGCACAGTTCCGCTTCCCCATGCACCTTACTCTCCTGACCTGGCTCGTGCAACTTGCTCTTATTACCACGCAAAAGGAGCATGATAGGAAACCGATTTGACAACATTGAAAAAGTCAAGAAAAAAACGGGGGAGAAGTTGTGAACCATTCCTAAAGATGATTAGAAAAATGTTTTGAACAGTGGAAAAACCAGTGGGACAAATGCGTTGGTTGTAATGGAGAGTATTTTGAAGGAAATAGGGTTGTTTTGTAAACAATTTGAAAATACGTAGCTTTTAAAAAATAATTCCAGATGTTTTGCATTGCCCCTTGTACTGAAGGACAGGCATCGTCAAGCATCGCGTAGGGTGGTTGTAAAAAACAAATCAGATGAAATCAGCAGAAGCAATCACTCGTGTGGGTTCCAACTTTCTACCAGCAGTCCATCTAGCACAATGACTTTTCGTAGGGAGTTAAACACGATGAGGTACAGTGGTGGGCTTGAGATGGTGTAAAGGAAGATCCAGTCGACAGTGGCTGATTGAAACGAGTGATATGGACTGACGAATCACGTCGTAGCCTCTAGCTATCCGATGGAAGGTTTTGTATTTCACGAATGCCTGGAGAACTTTAACAGCTATCTTGTACATTGCCAACAGTGAGGTGTGGAGGAAGAACCAAGAGACCACAATAACAATGGAAGAGTACGAAAAAAGTGCTCGGAATACATAGGGTGTAGACCAGTGATACAGTCTTTATCCACTACTGTTAAAGCTAAACATCGAAGAAGCTATGACAGAAATAAAAAACAAGTTTCAGGACTGAGGTAAAAATTTAGGGTGTGGGGGGCTAGTAATAACAAGATATGCTGATGGCTTTGTGTTCTCAGTGGATGTGAGGAAGAACTGCAGGCTCTGGTGAATGGAATGAACAGGACAATGAGACCAGAATACGGATTGAAACGTAAAGGGAGACGAAAATGATGAGGAGTAGAAGAAATGAGATTAGCGATAAACTTAAGAACTTGGGACCATTAAGTAGACTAAGTAAGGGAATTATGCTACTGTGCAAATAAAAGCTTGGGTCCATTAAGTCAGGGATTGTGCTACTGTGCAAACAAAATAAACTAAGTCGTCCGCCTCGGTAGCTGCGTCGTCAGGGTCGATTCCCGGCTGAATCTGAGATTTTCTCCTCTCAGGGACTGGTTGTGGTGTTGTCCTTACCTTCGTATTGTCCTAAGTGACACTGCAATATTGAGAGGGCTGTATGGGCACGACCCGGAAAAAAAGAGCATGACGCATTAAGAAAGAGGAATGTGTGTACTACCGTCAGACGTAGTCCTAATTTGTGAAGAAATGTCTGAGAATATAAGTTTGGAGCACAATGTTTTATGACATTGGATAATGTATAGTGGAAAAGTCAGAGAAGAAGGGACTAGAAGCATTTCAGATGTGGTGTTATAAGAGGATCTCAGAAATTAAGTGGACTAAAGAGACAAGAAGAAAGAAAGAGCTACACAGAAGCGTCGGGGAGAGGGATGTGTGGAAATTACTGCGTAGAAGAAGGGACACGAACATGTGTTAAAGCATCAGGGAATAACTTGTCTGGCGCTAGACGGTGTCGTTGTTGCTGTTGTGGTCTTCAGTCCAGAGACTGGTTTCATGCAGCCCTCCATGCTACTCTTTCCTGTGCAAGCTTCTTTATCTCCCAGTACCTACTGCAACCTACATCCTTCTGAATCTGCTTAGTGTATTCATCTCTTGGTCTCCCTCTACGATTTTTACCCTCCACGCTGCCCTCCAATACTAAATTGGTGATCCCTTGATGTCTCAGAATATGTCCTATGAACCGGTCCCTTCTTCTAGTCAAGTTGTGCCACAAATTTCTCTTCTCCCCAATTCTAATCAGTAACTCCTCATTAGTTATGTGATCTACCCATCTAATCTTCAGCAATCTTCTGTAGCACCAAATTCCGAAAGCTTCTATTCTCTCCTTGTCTAAACTATTTATCGTCCACGTTTCACTTCCATACATGGCTACACTCCGTACAAATACTTTCAGGAACGACTTCCTGACACTTAAATCTATACTCGATATTAACAAATTTCTCTTCTTCAGAAACGCTTTCCTTGCCATTGCCAGTCTACATTTTATATCCTCTCTACTTCGACCATCATCAGTTATTTTGCTCCTCAAATAGCAAAACTCCTTTACTACTTTAAGTGTCTCATTTCCTAATCTAATTCCCTCAGCACCACCCAATTTAATTCGACTACATTCCATTAACCTCGTTTTGCTTTTGTTGATGTTCATCTTATATCATCGTTTCAAGAAACTGTCCATTCTATTCAGCTGCTCTTCCAGGTCCTTTGCTGTCCGTGATAGAATGACAGTGTCGTCGGCGAACCTCAAAGTTTTTATTTCTTCTCCATGGATTTTAATACCTACTCCAAATTTTTCTTTTGTTTCCTTCACTGCTTGCTCAATATACAGATTGAATAGCATCGGGGAGAGGCTACAACCCTGTCTCACTTCCTTCCCAACCACTGCTTCCCTTTCATGTCCCTCGACACTTATAACTGCCATCTGCTTTCTGTACAAATTGTAAATAGCTTTTCGCTCCCTGTATTTTACCCCTGCCACCTTTAGAATTTGAAAGACAGTATTCCAGTCAACATTGTCAAAAGCTTTCTCTAAGTCTACAAACGCTAGAAACGTAGGTTTGCCTTTCCTTAATCTATTTTCTAAGATAAGTCGTAGGGTCAGTATTGCCTCCCGTGTTCCAATATTTCTATGGAATCCAAACTGATCTTCCCCGAGGTCAGCTTCTACTAGTTTTTCCCTTCGTCTGAAAGGAATTCGCGTTAGTATTTGCAGCCGTGACTTATTAAACTGATAGTTCTGTAATTTTCACATCTGTCAACATCTGCTTTCTTTGGGATTGGAATTACTATATTGTTTTTGAAGTCTGAGGGTATTTCGCCTGTCTCATACATCTTGCTCACCAGATGGTGTTTTGTCAGGGCTGGCTCTCCCAAGGCTATCAGTAGTTCTAATGAAATGTCGTCTACTCTGGGGGCCTTGTTTCGACTCAGGTCTTTCACTGCTCTGTCAAACTCTTTACGCAGTATCATATCTCCCATTTCATCTTCATCTACATCCTCTTCCATTTCTATAGTATTTTCCTCAAGTACATAGCCCTTGTATAGACCCTCTATATACTCCTTCCAACTTTTTGCTTTCCCTTCTTTCCTTAGAACTGGGTTCCCATCTGAGCTCTTGATATTCATGCAAGTGGTTGTCTTTTCTCCAAAGGTATCTTTACTTTTCCTGTAGGCAGTATCTATCTTACCTCTAGTGATATATACCTTTACATCCTTATATTTGTCCTCTAGCCGTCCCTGCTTGGCCATTTTGCACTTCCTGTCGATCTTGTTTTTGAGACATTTGTATGCCTTTTCGCCTGCTTCATTTACTGCATTTTTATATTTTGTTCCTTGACCAATTAAATTCAGTATCTCTTCTGTTACCCAATGATTTCGATTAGCCCTCGTCGTTTTACCTAATTGATCCTCTGCTGCCTTCCCTATTTCATCTCTCAAAGCTACCCATTCTTCTTCAACTGTATTTCTTTCCCCTATTGTTGTCAATCGTTCCCTAATGTTCTCCCTGAAACTCTCCACAACCTCTGGTTCTGTCAGTTTACCCATGTCCCATCTCCTTAAATTCCCACCTTTTTGCAGTTTCTTCAGTTTTAATCCATAGTTCACAGCCAATAGATTGTGGTCGGAGTCCACATCTGCCCCTGGAAATGTCTTACAAATGAAATCCTGATTCCTAAATCTCTGTCTTACCGTTATATAATCTATCTGAAACCTTGCAGTATCTTCAGGATTCTTCCATGTATATTGTACCTCTGGAAGAAATTTCATGTCCATGAGAGTGTGTATCATCGTGAAGGAGTCATCGCGTATACACAGCCAGCCAGCGGTGACAATACTCCTGCACTCGTTTAGTAACAACCAGTGGGTCCCCGATTCTTTAAAGAATCCAGTTGCCGTCTATAAAACAGCTTAAAACGAAAGTCTCATTAGTTTACAAATGTTTTAGTGGGTTCAGTATTTGACGTTAAAAAAAAATTACAAATGAGTTAGTGTGTTCAATGTTTGACGTTAGAGATATAAGCGAGAACAAGTTTATAAAAGGTTTAAAATTATTTTTGTTTGAAGTCGCTAAGTGCTCCCAGTACTAACAAACACCGGATGGATATAGTCGACAACCGTGAACTACGTTGCTACGACATACATACACAGTTTTTTAACTGTAATACCTGTGTTAGACCTTTAATTAGCAGAGTGCGAAATTATTTAAAGTTTTTAAATTCGGGCAGTTATTATAGGAGGTACTGAAAATCATACTTTTGATGCTCATGGAAGCCGTTATATAGGCAATTTGCAAAAGGGAGCTAAGCACCATGAAACCTGAACCGGATCAGCCATATAGTGCACCGGTGTGCAAACCTTGAGGACGAAAATAACTGTCGCTTCACGTGTCGTCCGCAGCTCGTGAAAGTGGCGAGATTGGACTGTCTATAGACTGGATATTAGTACGGGCGCTGGTTACCGCGCAGTTGAGCGCCTCACAGACCAAGCATGGCCGTCGTCGCTTAACGTGTCATAGGCAAGTAACGTACCTTGACGAAATTCGGACCATAATATAAAGAGCTGCTACAGTGTGGAATAGAAGGTAAACCAAAGGAAGTGAGGCGAACAGAAATGACACTTCTGGTCAAAGACAATAATTTCAGGGAAGGCGTACGACGTCCGCTGGAGATTACAGAAGGTGATCACCATGGGCGGCAGTGCATGTTCTGCAATGTGATCCCATGCCAGCTACAATTTTGGTAAGGAGTTCATGAGGAAGGGTGCTCCATTTCTCCAGCAGTGCAGTTCACAACTGCTGGGTGGTTGTCGGTATATGTGGACTTTGTGCAACACACACTATGTGATCAAAAGTATCCGGACACCCACAAAAACGTGCGTTCTTCATATTAGGTGGATTGTGCTGCCACCTACTGCCAGGTACTCCATATCAGCGACCTCACTAGTTATTAGACATCGTGAGAGAGCAGAATGGGGCGCTCCGAGGGACACACGGGCTTCGAACCTGGCCAGGGAATCGGCTGTCACTTGTGTCATACGTTTGTACGGGTGATTTCCATATTGCTAAACAAACCTAGGCCCACTGTTTCCGGTGTGAAAACTTGAAGGGACATGTGCAGCACAAAAGCGTACATGCCGACCTCGTCTGTTGACTGACAGAGGGTCGTAATGTGTAATAGGCAGAGATCTGTCCAGACCATCACACAGGAATTCCAAACTGCATCAGGACCCACTGCAGGTACTATGATAGTTAGGCGGGAGGTGAGAAAACTTGGATTTCATGGTCGAGCAGCTGCTCATAAGCCACATCACCCGGCAAATGCCAAATGACGCAGCGATTCTTGTAAGGAGCAGTGGAAAAACGTTGTATGGAGCGACGAATCACGGTACACAATGTGGCGATCCGATGCAAGGTGTGGGTATGGCGAATGCCCGGTGAACGTCATCTGCCAGCGTGTGCAGTGCCAACAATAAAATTCTGAGGCGATGGTGTTATGGTGTGGTCGTGTTTTTCATGGTGGGGGCTTGCACCCCTTCTTGTTTTGCGTGGCACCATCACAGCACAGGTCTACAGTGACGTTTTAAGCACCTTCTTGCTTTCCACTGTGGAAGAGCAATTCCGGCATGTCGATTGCATCTTTCAACACGATCAAGCACCTGTTCATAATGTACGGCCTGTGGCGGAGTGGTTACACGATAATAATATCCCTGTAATAGACTCGCTTGCACAGAGTTCGACCTGAATCCTATAGAACACCTTTGGGATGTTTTGGAACGCCGATTTCGTGCCAGGCCTGAGCGACCAACATCGATACCTCCCCTCAGTGCAGCACTCCTTGAAGAACGGGCTGCCATTCTCCAAGAAACCTTCCAGCTCCTGATTGAACGTATGCCTGCGAGAGTGGAAGCTGTCACCCAACGCTAAGGGTGGGCTAACACCATATTGAATTCCAGCATTACCGATTGACGGCGTCACGAACTTGTAAGTCATTTTCAGCCAGGTGTCCGGATACTTCTGATCACATAGTGTATCCCACACTTGGTCAATGACAAGTTGGGCGAACCGTCATGCCAGTCCATGCGCCGAATATCCTCTCGTTCCAAGAGATCCTTCACCTGCGCATTGTCATCCATAAAAATGAAGCTCGAAAGCACCCATGAAAAGACACATCTGATAAAGTACTACAGTGACACAAAAACATTGATTGCTGAGTGTACCGTGTTCAAAGATTTGCGGGTCAGTACACCCATGCAGGATTATGCCTCCCCACAGTATAACACCACAACCAAGAAAACGATCTTGTTCGACATGTTCCTGATTGCATTACATGTCCCCACATCTCGCCATATGAATGTAGATAACGCACCCGGGAACATTGTCGAACATGATCGTTTTGGTGGTTCATGTATGATGGTGTGGGGAGACATAATGTTGCATGGGCTGTACTGACTTCCAAATCGTTGAACACGGTTCACCGGTCAACATTATTGTGACACTGTGAAACTTCAACATGTCCATCTTCCCAGTGATGCTTACGGCTGTGACTTCATTTTTATGAATGACATCGGCGACATGTCCATCTTTCCAGTGGTGCTTACGGCTGTGACTTCATTTTTATGAATGACATTGCGCGGCCGCATAGAACAGCGCATGTGAAAGAACTGTGAACCGCACTAGTCCACTGAATTGACGCCCTGCCACACGAAATCCTCACCAACCTTGTGGCTGCCATGGGAGCACGGTGCATAGCTATTAATGATGATGATGATGATGATGTTTGGTTTGTGGGGCGCTCAACAGCGTGGTTATCAGCGCCCGTACAATTACCCAATCTTGGCTCAGTCCAATTGTGCCACTTTCCTGGATGATGATGAAATGATGAGGACAACACAAACACCCAGTCATCTCGAGGCATATAGCTATTAAGATCCATGTCCCACCTTTCCTAATGTCCACGGGACTACCATGAAATGAATCGCGGTGCCTTCTGTCTTTGAATGATAGTATCATTTCTGTTACTCTTATTGGGTATTTCTTTCAATTAACTTCTGTACTGTAGGAATTATTTCTGTGCATGGTCCACGTTTCATGAAGCTATATTATTTGTTAGAGACACATTATGCGAAAGTTACTTCCGCCCATAAGTTTTGCAAATAATATGGATGGCGGAGGAAAAGTTATCATTCGTGCAACACGAAGGTTTACAGAAACAATACTGCCTCTACGAGAGCATTCACGAAGCACAGTAGAAGTGGCTTAATGGGTTTGGAACATAGCCAGCAACGCTTCGAACAACTGTCCGCATTCGTGATAATGGCGAAACCGACGGAACTGTTAGCGATGTGCAGAAGGCAAGATCCGGACGACGACGAATAATTAAAAGTATACTGCTCAGTGCGTGCAGTTTTCCATCATTTCATACGACCACGGCAAAAATCATTGAAGCAAGGAGTGCGTGAAAGTGGTGTGAGCTTATCAAGTGTAAGACGCATTCTTAAGAGTGTAATTTCTATGCTTCAAGAAAGACGACATTCCTCAACGAGGGCTGAATACAACGAGTTGTTTAAGCACATGATTCTCGAGGATGAGGAATTTGCAGAACAATTTGTGCGCTGTGGTGAGGCGTAATTCATGCTTAACTATACTTGTATTGTCCACAAATGTCTCCATTGGGCTCCTCACGCCCTTGTAGACAATGCAATGAATCCACTAGGGGCAAATGTGTGACGTTGTCTGTCATAATTTGTGGTTAGATTGGTCCATTCTTCGAGAATACCATAACTGCTCCAGCGTCTTTTGATACGCTGCAGAAAAGTTTATTTGCTGTCGTACAAACCCTGTATGAAATTCAAATTTTTTTACAAGTAGCAACAAAGAGTTCCACCTCACAACCAAAGAGATATTCCCTCGAAAAAAATATGGTGCCCAATAATTGGAATAATGCCTAGGTCGCACCCAGCTACACGAATGATTGTGAAATTGATGCCCAAAAGTACCGTCAAATATCCCTAACATCCACTTGTCATAGAGTATTAGAATATATTCTGATCGCAAATCTGAATAGGTATCGCAAACTGAATGATCTCCAACACGGATTCCGAAAACATCGATCATGTGAATCCAAACTTGCAATTCTCTCACATGACATCATATATATATGTCGTGTGACTAGGGGTCCCCATCGGGTAGACCGTTCGCCGGGTGCAAGTCTTTCGATTTGACGCCACTCCGGCGACTTGCGCGTCGATGGGGATGAAATGATGATGATCAGGACAACACAACACAACACCCAGTCCCTGATCGGAGAAAATCTCCGACCCAGCCGGGAATAGAACCCGGGCCCTTAGGATTGACATTGTGTTGCGCTGACCGCTCAGCTACCGGGGGCGGACACTTGACATCATGAAAGTTGTGGATAAAGGCAGTCAGGTAAATGCAGTGTTTCTCGCTTTCAGAAAAGTGTTTGACTCAGCACCACACCTACGCTTATTACAAGAGTTTAGATGTATGGAGTACAAAGCGAAATTTGCGAGTGCACTGAGGATTTCTTGGTAAGGAGAACTCAGCAAGTTATCTTGGTTGGAGAGCCATCATCAGATGTAGAAGTAATTTCGAGAGTGCCCCAGGGAAGCGTGTTGGTTCCCTTGCTGGTAATGTACGAGGGCTATCCACAAAGTACATTACGTTTTCGTTTGTGTCCGTTAGGGGCGGGGGTAGCGCGGCCATCTTGGTGTCATGGCATTCCGCCGCTCAGTCGGCATCCTGCCGTGCTAGTGAGAGGTTCGTGCTGTACTCCGTTGAGTTACTGTGACAGTTTGAAATGTCAGCGTTAATTGAAAATGCCGCGAAGTGTGAAGTGCGAGCTGTAATAAGGTTTCTGACTGCAAAAAACTGTACTCCGATAGAAATCTATCGGCAGCTTTGTGAAGTGTATGGGGACAACATAATCACTGAAGGTGGAGTGCGTCAATGGGTCATAAAATTTAAAAATGGCCGAAATAACGTTCACGACGAAGAGCGAAGTGGAAGACCCAGCATACTGACTGCCGAACTTGTCGAAAAAGTCGACGCCGCGGTCCGTGAAAACCGTAATTTCACAATAACGGAACTCTCTATGAGGTTTCCACAAATTTCACGAAGTTTGTTGCACGAAATCATTACCGAAAAGCTTGGTTACCACAAGTTTTGTGCAAGATGGATACCAAAAATCTTGACAGAGATTAACAAAAATTAGCGAATGGCTTACGAGAAAGATGGCGACTCATTACTCGATCGCATCGTTACTGGTGACGAAACATGGGTTAAACATGTGAACTGCGAGACAAAATTGCAGTCAATGCAGTGGGGGCACACAAATTCCCCCCCAAAACCCAAGAAATGCATGCAGACAATGTCGGCAAGGAAGGTGATGGCGACTGTCTTTTGGGACAGAAAAGGTGTGATTTTTGTGGATTTCCTGAAAAGAGGCACCACAATAAACTCTCAAAGGTATTGCCAAACTCTGCACAACCTCAGAAGAGCAATACAAAACAAGCGCAGGGGAAAGTTGGGCTCAAAGATCTTGCTGATTCACGACAACGCCCGGGCCCACACGACAAATGCCACTCGTGAAGTTCTCGAATCTTTTAAGTGGGAGTTGTTTCCTCATCCGCCGTACAGTCCCGACCTGGCACCGAGCGACTTCCACTTATTTCCAGCAATGAAGAAGTGGTTGGCTATGCAGCGTTTTGATGACGACGCACAGCTTCAAGAAGAGGTAACCACGTGGTTGAAGGCGCAGGCGGCCGAATTTTACGACGAAGGAATTTCCAAGCTCGTCCATCGCTACGATAAGTGCCTTAATTTAAATGGCAGCCATGTAGAAAAGTAGTATTTAAGTGTGGCTTTCATCTGTATATAATAAAAAAAAATTCCAATACTTTATTTATTTTTAATTCCAAAAGGTAATGTACTTTGTGGATAGCCCTCATATATTAATGACATTGCAGACAATATTAATAGTAATCTTAGAATTTTCGCAGATAATAGAGTTATCTACGAAGTAGCGCGTTATCTACAATGTAGCACAATGTAAAAACTGTTGCACAAATATTCAGCCAGATCTTAATAAGTTTGGTCTAAAGATTGGCAATTCGCTTTAAAAGTTCAGAAATGTAAAGTTGTGCACTTCACGAAACGTAAAAACGTAGGACCCTGTGACAATAATATCGACGCGTCATAACTGCAGTCGGTCAACTCATATAAATAACTAGGTGTAGCACTTTGCAGGGATGTGAAAATAATGTAACGATAATATAGGCAATGTCGTAGGTAAAGCAGCTAGCTGGCTTTCGGTCATTGGTAGAATACCAGCGAGATGTAATCAATCTACAAGAGAGATTGCTTACGAACCACTCGTGCGACCCATGGTAGAACATCGCTCAGGTGTGTGGGACACATACCAAACAGGACTAACAGGGGATATGGAGAAGAGCAGCGTGAATGGCCACCGATCTGTTTTAACAGCGGTAGACTGTCACAAGAGATGCTGAAGAAACTCAACTGGCAGACACAAGCTATATATACTGAAAAAGCATGCTTACTAAGTTTCAATAACTAGCTTTAAATGACGGCTGTAAGAATACACTGCACTTCCTTCGTAGCGCTTCCCTAGGGAAGGCGAAGACAAGAACAGATCAATCACAGCACACAAACACGGAAACATTTAAACAATCATTCTTCCCTAGTTCCATACGTGAATGGAATGTGAAGAATCCCCTAATAACTGGTAAGTGCACTTGACAATGGTTTTCAGGCTATGGATGTTGATGTAGTGTCAGCTTGTACCTACAGGGTGTTTCAAAAATGACCGGTATATTTGAAACGGCAATAAAAACTAAACGAGCAGCGACAGAAATACACCGTTTGTTGCAATATGCTTGGGACAACAGTACATTTTCAGGCGGACAAACTTTCGAAATTACAGTAGTTACAATTTTCAACATCAGATGGCGCTGCAAGTGATGTGAAAGATATAGAAGACAACGCAGTCTGTGGGTGCGCCATTCTGTACGTCGTCTTTCTGCTGTAAGCGTGTGCTGTTCACAATGTGCAAGTGTGCTGTAGACAACATGGTTTATTCCTTAGAACAGAGGATATTTCTGGTGTTGGAATTCCACCGCCTAGGACACAGTGTTGTTGCAACAAGACGAAGTTTTCAACGGAGGTTTAATGTAACCAAAGGACCGAAAAGCGATACAATAAAGGATCTGTTAGAAAAATTTCAACGGACTGGGAACGTGACGGATGAACGTGCTGGAAAGGTAGGGCGACCGCGTATGGCAACCACAGAGGGCAACGCGCAGCTAGTGCAGCAGGTGATCCAACAGTGGCCTCGGGTTTCCGTTCGCCGTGTTGCAGCTGCGGTCCAAATGACGCCAACGTCCACGTATCGTCTCATGCGCCAGAGTTTACACCTCTATCCATACAAAATTCAAACGCGGCCACCCCTCAGCGCCGCTACCATAGCTGCACGAGAGACATTCGCTAACGATATAGTGCACAGGATTGATGACGGCGATATGCATGTGGGCAGCATTTTGTTTAATGACGAAGCTTATTTTTACCTGGACGGCTTCGTCAATAAACAGAACTGGCGCATATGGGGAACCGAAAAGCCCCATATTGCAGTCCCATCGTCCCTGCATCCTCAAAAAGTACTGGTCTGGGCCGCCATTTCTTCCAAAGGAATCATTGGCCCATTTTTCAGATCCGAAACGATTACTGCATCACGCTATCTGGACATTCTTCGTGAATTTGTGGCGGTACAAACTGCCTTAGACGACACTGCGAACACCTCGTGGTTTACGCAAGATGGTGCCCGGCCACATCGCACGGCCGACGTCTTTAATTTCCTGAATGAATCTTTCGATGATCGTGTGATTGCTTTGGGCTATCCGAAACACACAGGAGGCGGCGTGGATTGGCCTCCCTATTCGCCAGACATGAACCCCTGCGACTTCTTCCTGTGGGGACACTTGAAAGACCAGGTGTACCGCCAGAATCCAGAAACAATTGAACAGCTGAAGCAGTACATCTCATCTGCATGTGAAGCCATTCCGCCAGACACGTTGTCAAAGGTTTCGGGTAATTTCATTCAGAGACTACGCCATATTATTGCTACACATGGTGGATATGTGGAAAATATCGTACTATAGAGTTTCCCAGACCGCAGCGCCATCTGTTGTTGAAAATTGTAACTACTGTAATTTCGAAAGTTTGTCTGCCTGAAAATGTACTGTTGTGCCAAACATATTGCAACAAACGGTGTATTTCTATCGCTGCTCGTTTAGTTTTTATTGCCGTTTCAAATATACCGGTCATTTTTGAAACACCCTGTAGATGTCATTGTAGCCGGAGTGGTGAGCGCTCGAAAAGGTAGTAAAGAGTACGTACTTTTCTCTCCTGATCTGACACTTACAGACTACTACCTGCGGGGAACCGTCCAGGAAGACGTGTACCGACAAAGCTATCTAGGCAACGATCTATGTGAAATCATGGTTACACAACGAGCTGCCAGATACACTGACGCACGTATTTCCTTCTGCAGTTTGTGGCACCGTCGGTGATGTTTAGAAGCTCCTGGTGGCCATTTCGAACATTTAACATTCTCTCAGTGCCAATATCTGTAACTCTAACTGAAATTTTGAAGAATATATGGACTGTCAAACAGTGAGTACAATTTTTGGATCCCCCATATATTCACGTTATCAAGTGCTATAAACAACAAACTCGCCTTTCGGTTTTTTTTTTCGCATGGGGAATATTGATGAATTAAGTAGTTCTGCTCCAGTAACTGCTACGTCACTTTCCTCAGTGACGTAACATGTCATTAGGAAGCGGAATACAGTTTCTCATGCCAGAAAAACATTTAACCTCGTTCGCTGCGCTATCGCAGTCCGGTGCATGTTTTTCGACCTGACGCCACTAGCACCTCTTGCGTGTCAATGTGGCCGCTTCTTTATTCAAGAGGCTATTCAGCAGACGCCACTGGGCGAAGTCGAGCCCCCCCCCCCTTTTCCAGAACACCTCACAGCCCTAAAAGCAGGGCGGTTCGGCATCGCTGGCAGCATGCAACGAAAGCCACCAGACACTGCTGGTGATCCGTCACTTCACCACTGACGGACCGGGTTCAGGTCTTACGCGCGGTCTTTTACCTCTCTTGTCGCTCTCATTTGTCCGCTTGTGACAGGATATTTTTCTTCTTCTTTGTTATGTATTCTGGACTGTAAGTAGCATACATCTACATCTGCGTCAATACTCCGCAAGCCACCTGACGATGTGTGGCGGAGGGTACTTCTGACACCACTGATTGATCCCGCCTTCTCTGTTCCACTCGCGAGTGGTGGGTGGGAAGAATGATTGTCAGTAAACCTCTGTGTTAGCTCTAATTGATACGTGGGACTTAGGGAAGGCAGGAAAAGGTGTGGACGGGCCCTAATCAGTTACCGTTGGTTGCACAGTAACCAGGTACATTTTATTTAAGCAAATAATTTTTAAGAAACAATCATTTTTAAAATATGGACTGTAACACTAGCTACAATGACGGCTGAAGGCCTTATTACGAAAGAATTCAAAATTGTTTGTCGGATGAAGGCCACAAGCAATATTTCAGAACAATTAGCAGCTGAATGCCTGAATTACAAATGAGGAAGACAATTACACGTTCAAAATACCAAAATAATTTTTAAAACAATTATTTAAAAAAAATTGACTGTAACACACGCTACACTGACGGCTGAAGGTCTTATTAAGAAGAATTCAAATTATTAGTCGGTTGAAGGCCACAAGCAATAGGAATAATTTAAAGAAAATATTATTTTTAAACAATTGACACAATCAGAGCAAATAAAGAAGGGAATGATCCACAGACAGTGCTCCAAGGATCGACCTGAGAAAAGTCCCTACAGCTGCGTAAGCGGTGAGACAGGCAGCCCAGTGTTATACTCACTTAACAGGATAACAACTCAGACCAGTCACAGTTAAACGCAGGATCAACGCTCTCGCAAAATCTACTTAACGTCCGATGTCAAATACACGATAGAATAACCCATACCAGGCAGTCGGGCGGACTACACTCTTGACATCGTAAAACGACAAACATTGTACAAGAGAACATGTTCAAACCCAAGAATAATCCTAGGTAATCGCAACAAGTTGCCTCCACGAATCCAGTACGCAGACAGCGTTAACATGGTTGCTCATTCAAAACCACAATAGATCACACGGATCCGCGAAAACAATTGCACAAACGACTCAAGCAACACTAAAACCAGTAACTGTGGAGCAACAAGGGCGAATTACAAGTAGACACAAACACAGAGAACCCAGAAGCCGTCGGAAGACCAAATACACGTCATCCGTTGAGACGACCGACCGAACGACCAACCAGCGGTCGGTCCCGATCAAGTCAGGCCAGGCAAACGTCCCAGTATGAATCGCCAGCTAACAGCTTGTTACCATGAGGTCACTTCGGTGACGGATACACACACGGTGGTGGCGGTTTCACTACTCGGATTTAACGATCCATTCAACTTAAAGTAGCTGAATCCGATCCTTGGCGTGGTCGCGCACTCTCGCGACCACATCCTTCCATCGGGTCGTGCATGTATTGCCAGCTGTCCCGGCGAGTCCTGGAGCTGTGCGGACCTCATTGGTTCTCCGTCCCAGCCGAACTCCGACACACTACGACCCGTAAATACTAGACGTCGCTCCAAAGAGAGTACTACTGTACTCGCTATCGATATACTCTGCTGCTGCCACTCACGGACAGACAAAGCGAGCAAACGTAGTGGCGACAGTGAATGCACTAAGAAAACGAGAGGTCACAATCCGAATAAACGACGCCAACCTGTCAACGGGATAAAATCGAGAAAGAGCACGGCTCACTAATTACTAGAATTTTTTCTTTGTAGTCATTTCGCGAGACGTACACTGCCGGAAAAACATTAGTACAACTGGAAAGACCGCGTCGATTTTGATATGGTAACCGGCATATGCCACCTGGTGGACAGTAGACGTACTGATAATGGCTTCAACGTCGTCCACCAACAGATAGCGTACTGACAAAGCTACCAGGGCGCCATCTGTGTCTACCCTTTAATAAGGAATGCTCACAGACACAAGGCTCAGTATGGTGGAAACGTGTGAAGCAAGCAGCCTACCATGCCACGGAGACGCACTCACACATCCTACAGCCAAGTGAGCGAGATTCAAAAATGGTTCAAATGGTACCGATTTGCAGAAGGACCTGCAGAGGACTGATGAATGATGCAGGCAGTGGTAGTTGACCCTAATTGTAAATAAATGTAACACATTGCACTTAGAAAAATAAATCCACTGCTGTACAGCTACACGACTGAGGACAAACTGCTGGAAACAGTATCTACCGTAGGAGTAACTATCCGGAACGACATTAAGTACAATGACGAAATAAAACAAATAGTGGACGAAAGAGATGCCAGACTGAGATACATAGGACGAAAGTTAAGAAAATGTAACTCATCCACGAAAACAATGGCTTACAAAACACTTATTGCACTGAATGTTGAATATTGCTCATCGCTCTAGGACGCTTACCAGGTAGGAGTAATAGAAGAGAGAGAGAGAGTGAGAGAGAGAGAGAGAGAGAGAAATACACTCCTGGAAATGGAAAAAAGAACACATTGACACCGGTGTGTCAGACCCTCCATACTTGCTCCGGACACTGCGAGAGGGCTGTACAAGCAATGATCACACGCACGGCACAGCGGACACACCAGGAACCGCGGTGTTGGCCGTCGAATGGCGCTAGCTGCGCAGCATTTGTGCACCGCCGTCGTCAGTGTCAGCCAGTTTGCCGTGGCATACGGAGCTCCATCGCAGTCTTTAACACTGGTAGCATGCCGCGACAGCGTGGACGTGAACCGTATGTGCAGTTGACGGACTTTGAGCGAGGGCGTATAGTGGGCATGCGGGAGGCCGGGTGGACGTACCGCCGAATTGCTCAACACATGGGGCGTGAGGTCTCCACAGTACATCGATGTTGTCGCCAGTGGTCGGCGGAAGGTGCACGTGCCCGTCGACCTGGGACCGGACCGCAGCGACGCACGGATGCACGCCAAGACCGTAGGATCCTACGCAGTGCCGTAGGGGACCGCACCGCCACTTCCCAGCAAATTAGGGACACTGTTGCTCCTGGGGTATCGGCGAGGACCATTCGCAACCGTCTCCATGAAGCTGGGCTACGGTCCCGCACACCGTTAGGCCGTCTTCCGCTCACGCCCCAACATCGTGCAGCCCGCCTCCAGTGGTGTCGCGACAGGCGTGAATGGAGGGACGAATGGAGACGTGTCGTCTTCAGCGATGAGAGTCGCTTCTGCCTTGGTGCCAATGATGGTCGTATGCGTGTTTGGCGCCGTGCAGGTGAGCACCACAATCAGCTCTATATGATCCAGTGACGAAACGCGCCACTCTTCGTTGAATCTTCTACACTCCTGGAAATTGAAATAAGAACACCGTGAATTCATTGTCCCAGGAAGGGGAAACTTTATTGACACATTCCTGGGGTCAGATACATCACATGATCACACTGACAGAACCACAGGCACATAGACACAGGCAACAGAGCATGCACAATGTCGGCACTAGTACAGTGTATATCCACATTTCGCAGCAATGCAGGCTGCTATTCTCCCATGGAGACGATCGTAGAGATGCTGGATGTAGTCCTGTGGAACGGCTTGCCATGCCATTTCCACCTGGCGCCTCAGTTGAACCAGCGTTCGTGCTGGACGTGCAGACCGCGTGAGACGACGCTTCATCCAGTCCCAAACATGCTCAATGGGGGACAGATCCGGAGATCTTGCTGGCCAGGGTAGTTGACTTACACCTTCTAGAGCACGCTGGGTGGCACGGGATACATGCGGACGTGCATTGTCCTGTTGGAACAGCAAGTTCGCTTGCCGGTCTAGGAATGGTAGAACGATGGGTTCGATGACGGTTTGGATGTACCGTGCACTATTCAGTGTCCCCTCGACGATCACCAGTGGTGTACGGCCAGTGTAGGAGATCGCTCCCCACACCATGATGCCGGGTGTTGGCCCTGTGTGCCTCGGTCGTATGCAGTCCTGATTGTGGCGCTCACCTGCACGGCGCCAAACACGCATACGACCATCATTGGCACCAAGGCAGAAGCGACTCTCATCGCTGAAGACGACACGTCTCCATTCGTCCCTCCATTCACGCCTGTCGCGACACCACTGGAGGCGGGCTGCACGATGTTGGGGCGTGAGCGGAAGACGGCCTAACGGTGTGCGGGACCGTAGCCCAGCTTCATGGAGACGATTGCGAATGGTCCTCGCCGATACCCCAGGAGCAACAGTGTCCCTAATTTGCTGGGAAGTGGCGGTGCGGTCCCCTACGGCACTGCGTAGGATCCTACGGTCTTGGCGTGCATCAGTGCGTCGCTGCGGTCCGGTCCCAGGTCGACGGGCACGTGCACTTTCCGCCGACCACTGGCGACAACATCGATGTACTGTGGAGACCTCACGCCCCACGTGTTGAGCAATTCGGCGGTACGTCCACCCGGCCTCCCGCATGCCCACTATACGCCCTCGCTCAAAGTCCGTCAACTGCACATACGGTTCACGTCCACGCTGTCGCGGCATGCTACCAGTGTTAAAAACTGCGATGGAGCTCCGTATGCCACGGCAAACTGGCTGACACTGACGGCGGCGGTGCACAAATGCTGCGCAGCTAGCGCCATTCGACGGCCAACACCGCGGTTCCTGGTGTGTCCGCTGTGCCGTGCGTGTGATCATTGCTTGTACAGCCCTCTCGCAGTGTCCGGAGCAAGTATGGTGGGTCTGACACACCGGTGTCAATGTGTTCTTTTTTCCATTTCCAGGAGAGTATGTTCTCGAAACTTCAAGAAAAGCCCGTACCGATCTACTGAGCGTCTCTCCTGCAGAGTCTGCCACTGGAGTTTATCTATCATCTCCATAACGCTTTCGCGATTATTAAATGATCCTGTAACGAAACGTGCTGCTCTTCGTTGGATCTTCTCTATCTCTTCTATCAACCCTATCTGGTACGGATCCCACACCGGAGAGCAGTATTCAAGTAGTGGGCGAACAAGTGTACTGTAACCTATGTCCTTTGTTTTCGGACTGCAGTTCCTTAGGATTCTTCCAATAAATCTCAGTCTTTCATCTGCTTTACCGACCATTAATTTTATATGGTCATTGCATTTTAAATCACTCCTAGACCCTACTCCAAGATAATTTATGGAATTAACTGCTTCCAGTTGCTGACCTGCTATACTGTAGCTAAATGATAAAGGATCTTTCTTTATATGTATTCGCAGCACATTACACTTGTCTACATTGAGCTACATTGAGATTCAACTGCCATTCCCTGCAACATGCGTCAATTCGTTGCAGATCCTCCTGCATTTCAGTACAATTTTCCATTGTTACAACGTCTCGATAGACTACAGCATCATCCGCAAAAAGCCTCAGTGAACTTCCGATGTTATCCACAAGGTCATTTGTATATATTGTGAATAACAACGGTCCTACGACACTCCCCCGAGGCACACCTAAATCACTCATACTTCGGAAGACTTCTCTCCATTGAGAATGACATGCTGCGTTCTGTTAACTAGGAACTCTTCAATCCAATCACACAATTGGTTGATAGTCCATAAGCTCTTACTTTGTTCATTAAACGACTGTGGGGAACTGCATCAAATGCCTTGCGGAAGTCGAGAAACACGGCATCTACCTTGGAACACGTGTCTATGGCCCTCTAAAAGGACGAATAGCGATCGTCTTTTTCGAAACGCATGTTGATTCCTACATAGTAGATTTGTAGTCTCCAGAAAATACGTGTTCCAAATACGTGTTCCAAAATTCTACAACTGATCGACGTTAGAGATATAGGTTTATAGTTCTGTACATCTGTTCGACGTCCCTTCTTGAAAACGGGGATGACCTGTGCCCTTTTCTAATGTTTTGGAACGCTACGCTCTTCTAGAGACCTACGGTACACCGCTGCAAGAAGGGGGGCAAGTTCCTTCGCGTACTCTGTGTAAAATCGAACTGGTATCCCATCAGGTCCAGCGGCCTTTCCTCTTTTGAGCGATTTCAATTGTTTTTCTATCCCTCTGTCATCTATTTCGATATCTACCATTTTGTCACCTGTGCGACAATCTAGTGAAGGAACTACAGTGCAGTCTTCCTCTGTGAAACAGTTTTGGCAAAACACATTTAGTATTTCGGCCTTTATTCTGTCATCCTCTGTTTCAGTACCATTTTTGGTCACAGAGGGTCTGGACATTTTGTTTTGATCCACCTACCGCTTTGACATAAGATCAAAATTTCTTAGGATTTTCTGCCAAGTCAGTACATAGAACATTACTTTCGAATTCGTTGAACGCCTCTCGCATAGCCCTCTCAGGATGGAGGACGTCCAACCATACAGTGCCTAATGGTAGTTTCACTGACCTTCTACGTCTTTCCGTAGGTGCTTACGACAGTAGCACGTGAACATTCGACCAGCTTCGCCGTTTTAGAGATACTAGTTCACCGTCTCCGCGTAATAATAACCCGCCCTTTGTCAAAGTCGCTTATCTCAGTGGATTGCCCCATTTGTAGCCCATATCTTCGCTACGGTAACTCCTGTCCGTGTCTGCTCCGCTTACAAACTTTTGTTACCGCGTCGCAAGGCCGAAATGCCACCAAGCGGCATCCAAAATCGCGGTAGCCAGTGGTCATAACGTTTTGGCTCATTAGTGTATATGTAGCTGCGCGTCCGCTCCCGTACCACTCAGCGTCTGGCCTTGGGCTTGATGTTTATGACGTCATATCTCCTGAGCTCTGCGTCGTAAAATGACATAATATTGCAGGCACATTCAGCGACATATGTGGATACTGTCCGTGAAATTTATTGCGAGTAGACGTAGTAGCGAAGAAGTAATAGATTTAAACGTCGTGCATGATGCAGCAGTTCTCCACTCATATCACTGTTTAAGATGTCAAATCTCCTGAACTGCCCGTCGCACAACGATATAATTTCGCCTTCGTACATCCATATTTAAACTGGTTGATGGAGGGACATCAACTGGTATAATTTTTACTAAAAATGAAACGCCTCCATCTCTACTTAAGATTTCATATTTATTTGGCTACTAGTTTCGACGTTACGTCAACGCCATCTTCAGGCCTTATACAGGGTGTTACAAAACGGTACGGCCAAACTTTCAGGAAACATTCCTCACACACAAATAAAGAAAATATGTTATGTGGACATATGTCCGGAAACGCTTAATTTCCATGTTAGAGGTAAAAAAAAATGGTTCAAATGGCTCTGAGCACTATGGGACTTGACATCTGTGGTCATCAGTCCCCTAGAACTTAGAACTACTTAAACCTAACTAACCTACGGACATCACACACATCCATGCCCGAGGCAGGATTTGAACCTGCGACCGTAGCAGTCGCGCAGTTCCGGACTGAGAGCCTAGAACAGCTAGACCACCGCGGCCGTCTGTTAGAGGTCGTTTTAGTTTGTTCTTGCGCCTACGCTCAATGGAGCATGTTATCATGATTTCATACGGGATACTCTACCTGTGCTGCTAGAACATGTGCCTTTACAAGTACGACACAACACGTGGTTCATGCACGATGGAGCTCCTGCACATTTCAGTCGAAGTGTTCGTACGCTTCTCAACAACAGATTCGGTGACCGATGGATTGGTAGAGGCGGACCAATTCCATGGCCTCCACGCTCTCCTGACCTCAACACTCTTGACTTTCATTTATGGGGGCATTTGAAAGCTCTTGTCTACGCAACCCCGGTACCAAATGTAGAGACTCTTCGTGCTCGTATTGTGGACGGCTGTGATACAATAAGCTATTCTCCAGGGCTGTATCAGCGCATCAGGGATTCCATGCGACGGAGGGTGGATGCATGTATCCTCGCTAACGGAGGACATTTTGAACATTTCCTGTAACAAAGTGTTTGAAGTCACGCTGGTATGTTCTGTTGCTGTGTGTTTCCATTCCATGATTAATGTGATTTGAAGAGAAGTAATAAAATGAGCTCTAACATGGAAAGTAAGCATTTCCGGACACATGTCCACATAACATATTTTCTTTCTTTGTGTGTGAGGAATGTTTCCTGAAAGTTTGGCCGTACCTTTTTGTAACACCCTGTATAACACACCATACATAAAACAAAAAATGTGAGACATCAGTAGTCTGTGAGATATTGTACAAAATAAATATGTTATAAGCATATTATTTAAAAGATGACTTCATTAAAAGTAGTTGCATTTCGTTCATTTTCACTAAGATGCAATTTACCTTGACATTAGCAATTTATATGGTAAAAACATGTACAGTGTGTTATATAAGGCCTGAAGATGGCGTTGACGCAACGTCGAAACTAGTAGCCAAATAAATGTGAAATCTTAAGTACAGCTGGAGGAGTTTCATTTTTAATAAAAATATAATTTCGCATTTACATTCATTGCTACATGTGTATACTGTCTCCAAAATATGTCGCGAATACAATTAGTAGTAAAGAAGTAATAAATTATAACGTCATGCCTCACGTGTTACTTTTATTGCGTGGACACCAGAAAAGAAGTAAGTGATAAACTTTTTTCCATTCACCAGTCTGCAACGGTTGTCAGCGAGAAAAAAAATGTAAAAGTTTCAAATTATATTTAAATGCTCTGCATAGCCTCTTAAGTTCTCTCATTCTCAAACACTGGATGAGTAAAGTATGACAATTTACAACTCACGGGCTATGTTTCTTTCCCACCACCACCTCTTTGATAGTACTTACTCCCACAGCAATTGTTGGCTGACAATAAGGAGCGTGTGCACTAAGTCTGATTGAAATCGGTCCATTGGCCTAGCAGGAGATGCGAAACATACACACATACACGCATGCATGCATCCTCGCAGATACACATAATTGTTCATAAATATTAGGGCAACTCGGAAAGTAAGTTCCGATCTGCCGCGAAATGGAAACCACTGTGAAAATTAAAAGAAGTTTTATTTTCAACAGTTAGCTACGCCTTCCAGCTACTTAGCTACGTAGTCACCGCTCTGACTTAGACATCTGTCGTTGCGTTGTACCAGCTTTCCAATACTCTCGTCGTACAAGGCAGCCGCCAGTGCTTTCTGCCAATTCTCTACGGTAGTCTACAGCTCGTTGTCTTCAAAGCCAGCGGTTCATGTGAGCAGAGATGAAATACAGGGGGAGCCAATTACGGCCTGTATTGTGGATGATCAAACACTTCCCATCAAAAACGCTGCAGAAGCATCTTCATTGCTCCTGCACAGTGCGGCCGAGAATTGTCGCACAGGAAAAATCCTAAAAAATGGAACATCGCGGTAATTTACACACACACACACACACACACATACACACGGAAGATACAAGATCACCTAAAATCGGCCAAGGATGCTTGCCAACCGCTGGAAAAAGCTGGTATTTATAGGATTCCGTGTAGTTGTGGGGAAGTGTACGTGGGTACTACAAAAAGAACTGTCAAGAAACGACTAGAACAGCACAAGGGCAATTGCAGAAGAGGGGAGACTGACAGGTCAGCTGTTGCAGAAGTATCTTCATTGCTCCTGCACAGAATTGCCGAGAATTGTCACTTAGAAGGAAACGCACGACAGTTATGATATGTGGGCTGCATGACATCAGGCTAAATCTCTCACCAGGAACTCACGCCTGGCAGGAGACGCTATTTTCTAGGCATCTTTACGTACTCACTGTGCGCTAAGAACTGAAACGACCGACGTGACGCGATCGATAGGCGTACTGGAGACGCTGCCCAACACATCTGTGCAAAGCTTCATCGGATTTTCACAGTGGTTTCCATTTCGCGAACGATCGGAACTTGCTTTCCGATCAGCCCTCATATTTATGGGCAATTATGTGTATCTGTCCTCTGACCGTCCTTGGAAAAGGGAATGACTTACTCATTTTTCCACGGCCAGGTACCCTTCATTGCTCTGGCAACCTACAATGAACTGCTACAGGTAGGGGAGGAAGTTCTTTTGGATAATTTCTACAGGTATCTCGTTTGGTGTTGATGCCTTTCCACAACAAGTGCTAAGCGATTGTAATTGTTTTGCTGTTCCGTGGTCACTTGTCTCAGTACGCGCCATTTCGACATTCATGCCATGATTGAAAGAAGGAACCGAATTATGGTCTTCCACGGTGAAACAATTTCCTGAGAGCGACTTCAGAAATTCTGTCTTCTCTCTGTGATCCTCTATATCGATCCCAGTATGGTCACTGGGTGACTGAATAGAAGATTTTGGTCGACTTACTGGTTTTATGTAAGACGAAAAGATGTTAGGGTTTTTAGTCAAATCGGCTGACAAAGTTTTACTTTCAAAGTCACTGAAAGATATTTATTTAGTTACTTATCGTATGGCAATACTTATTCGAAGATTACTAAACTGTTGCGGGCATCCACTGCTGTAAAACTGAACCTTAATGAATAAGATCGCTTCAGCTGTGTGATAAATCTTTATTTTTGATCCAACTAATTTCGCTGCGTTAGAGTTTCATCTTCAGAGGTACAGGTTTATTCCATGATTTATTCTAAAAGGTAAGTAGTAGATAACCCAACATTCTTTGTCCAGTTGTGATAAAACTGTTTAACCGTCAGGAGATTGGTAGTCCTGTTTAAAATAGAGCAGAACACGGGGAACATAATCCCGATTCAGGAAAACGAAGGGGTTCGCCAGACAAGCCATGGGTCCGGGTGGTTCGTGAACTCGCCTCACAGAGAGTGCTCGGAGCCTGCCTCTGTCTGCATTATTCGCAAGGCTCGCGAAGCACACGAGTCACACGGCTAGTGTGGAGCCACCTTAATATTTACTGGTGGCATCTTGAGCCACATTCCACCTGATTTCAGAAGGAAAATCGTGCCACTGTGTGAATGCTACAAGATTGCTGATAATGTCGACCTTCCAATATTGAAAGACTGAATGTATCATGCGATTGCCGTTCATGCATGCAAACAAACAATTTATCATTCAATTACTGTTTGCTAAGTATCCGAGAATACCAGGAGAGTAGTTTTAGTCATACAAATTTTATATGACTGGATTTTTACCAACCTGACTAGATTCTAAAGTGAAATTTTGTATTTTTAGAATTTTTAAAAATGAGGGACAACCAGGTTCTAAAATGAAATTATGTATTTTAGGTACTATAAAATTACAATTTTCTATAAAATATTTGCTTAATTCTTAGCTGGGAAGACCACAAGAGAATGTTGTTCATAAAAATTTTATTTAATTAGATTTTTAACTTTAGGAAAAATAGGATACAAACCTGAAATTAGGTATTTTTAGGTGCTATAAAACTAGCGTTTTCGCTCATAAATTGACGTAATTCGTGTATGTACAACTTTTATTGCCTTTATTTAATGAGGAACAAAATAGGTTTTTAGCTAAAATCCCAGGTCCAGTTATGACTCATCATTATGTTTTCCACCGAGCACATCGGATACGTCAGGTGTGCATTATGTTTCATAGGGACACTTCTAATTTCATTTTAAACATTTATTGAGGCTATTGAGTTATACTGAATGCTACTCGTTTATCTTCAGTACTTCGGATAATAAATGCATCTTCATTTTCTTACAGCACGACATTGGTAGGATTGCACTCAACAATTTTTGTGATGCAGGGCAGGGTGAAGATGAAGCCTTTCTACGTGTACGTGCATACTGTGCGAGGCGCCGTATGGTGCTTGGCGGAGCGTGCCCTGCACTACCACTAGGCATTCCCTTTCTTGTGCCACTCACAAATAGAACGAGGGAAAAGCGACTGCCTATATGCCTCCGTGTGAGCCCTAATTCTTCCTATCTTGTCTTTGCGGGCGTTACACGAAATGTACGTCGGCGGCAGTAAAATCATTCTGCACTTAGCTTCAGAAGGCGTTTCCCTAAATTTTCTCAATAGGGTTCCTCGAGAAGAAGTTCGCCTTCCCTCCAGGGAGTCCCATTTGTGCTACCGTAGCATCTCCGTAACCTCCGTAATGGACAACTGTATGCTGTATAATGGAATGACGACAATGAAAATTTGTACCGGACCGAGACTCTTAACACTTTGGTCATTCCATTATACAGCAGATAGTTGTCCACATTCGCAACTGTGAATACATTTTACGTCTGTCATAACGGCTGGATTCGCCTCAGTGACTGCTCCTTCGGACATGCATGGATGTTCGAAGAAACATTCAAATTCAATTTTTTCGTTGTGCGCATTGGCTTTCTGGACGTGCTCATAGAGCCGTCTCAACAGCGGAACGCCAGTAATGACGATACGAATGTAAGGACAACACCCAGTCCCCGAGCGGAGGAAATCTCCAATCCGGCCGGTAATTTGAGGGAACATTGCATGTACTTCTGATCAGCATAGGCACTGTAATATGGAATAACACTTTTTTTTGGCTCTTGTACATATCGTATATTACCCGTCTCTCCCTATTGCTTACCCTTCTTTTCCTCAGAATTTCGAACATATTGCACTATTTTACATTGTTGAATACTTTTTCCAGGTCAACAAATCCTATGAACGTGTCTTGGTTTTTCTTTAGTCTTGCTTTCATTATTAGCCGCAACGCCAGAATTGCCTCTCTGGTGCCTATCCCTTTACTAAGGCCAAACTGATCATCATCTAGCACATCCTCAATTTTCTTTTCCATTCTTCTGTATATTATTCATGTAAGCAACTTGGCTGCATGAGCTGTTACGCCGATTGTGCGATAATTCTCGCACTTGTCGCTTGTAGTTCAAATGATTCAAATGGCTCTGAGTACTATGGGACTTAACATCTTAGGTCATTAGTCCCCTAGAACTTAGAACTAGTTAAACCTAACTAACCTAAGTACATCACACAGAGCCATGCCCGAGGCAGGATTCGAACCTGCGACCGTAGCAGTCCCGCGGTTACGGACTGCAGCGCCTAGAACCGCTCGGCCACCGCGGCCGGCACTTGTTGTAGTCTTCTAAATTGTGCGGATGATATTTTTCCGAAAGTCAGATGGTATGTCGCCAGACTCATACGTTGTACACACCAACGTGAATAGTCGTTTTGTTGCCACATCTCCCAATGGTTTTAGTAATTCTGATGGAATGTTATCTATTCCTTCTGCCTTATTTGATCTTAAGTCCTCCAAAGCTCTTTTAAATTCTGATTCTAATAGTGGATACCCTATCTCTTCTAAATCGACTCCAGTTTCTTCTGGTATCGCATCAGACAAATCTTGCCCGGCATAGAGGCCTTCAATGTACTCATTCCACTTATCCGCTCTCTCCCCTGCATTTAACAGTGGGATTCCCTTGCAAATTTAATGTTACCATCCTTGATTTTAATTTCACCGAAGGTTGTTTTGACTTTCCTACGTGCTGAGTCTTTTTCGGTTTCTTCACATTCTCCATGCAGCCATTTCGTATTAGCTTCCCTGCACTTCCTGTTTATTTTATTCCTCTGTTACTTGTATTTCTGTGTTCACTTTTGGTCTCCTAAAATTTTTCATACCACCCTTTCATGCTCTTCATATTTCGACCATAGGGTCTTCAGAATTATCGCTGAAGTGCAATAGGCGACAATCTTTCATCAAACACGAAACACAATACATCATCTCCAGTGTGGATGTCACTGTGACAACAACACTTTAAGTTGGTCTACCTACAACAAGAGAGAGAGAGAGAGAAGAGAAATCGGATTCTATCAGAGCACATGCAGAAGTTTGAAACAAACAAAAAAAATCATCAGTACAACTAGTTACTCTACCGTTTGCAACCAACCGACTAGAATAGTACTTCTGAAATAAATTTTTGTTGTCAGTGGAAGGTTTTATGTTAACCCTATACATCACAACTTACATAAAAAATAAATAAAAATACGTATATGTCAGTCTGTTGTTATTATGAGCTAGATAAAGGCCTTCACTTGTAAAATGTAAACTTTCACGGTCGGAAATATCACAATTAATGAAATGTTCCAGGCTATTATGTCGTGAGCGACTGGATTTCACCTTATAACCCGACGTTTCGTTCCCATCTGCGGAGAACATTTTCAAGAGAGATCGTATATTTTTGGGATGTCCGATCCACACCCTGGCTCGCTACTGACTACTGCAAAATTCCGCTTTGGCGTGACGTCACATGTTTTGAATACCCGACCGCAGTTGGCCGTTGTCGACTGCCGTCGTCCGCTGTTACGATCACCGCATGGTGGAAGCCTGGTTCACATCTTCTTCAGCACCGGAATACTAATGCATTCGATTTCACGCCCTCCTCCTTCCTATTGACATTCCTGGGGTGTTTCTCAATCTCTATGGCCTCTCCGTACAATCTTTCAGGGTATCCATTTGTGGTTCCCAGTACTTGAGTCCTACCAAAAGGAATGTGGTTGTCTCCCGGCTGTGAAGCATGCTCCGCAACAGCTGACCTGTCAGTCTCCACTCTTCTGCAATTACCGTTGTGCTGTTATAGTCATTTCTTGACAGTTCTTTTTGTAGTGCCGACGCACGCCTCCCCACAACTACACGGAATCCTAAAAATTCCAGCATTTTCCAACGGTTGGCGAGCATCCTTCATTTTAGGTGATCTTGTATCTTGCGTGTGGGTGTGTGAATTACCGCGATGTTCCGCTTTCTCAGGACTTTTCCTGTGCGGTCAGTCACGTCCTTAATGAATGACAAGAAAACTTTCGATTTCACCGGCGCTTGAGCGTCGTTTTCATTTCTACGCGGTGGCCTTAACGCTCATTTCACATCAGCGAACTTATAACCATTCTTGAGCAATGCAGGGTGCGATGTCTTCATTCAGCGTCAAGCATCTTTGGTTCGCAGATTTTCTTTGCTTTATCCGCCAATGTTTTTATGATGCCTCGATTTTGTTGGGGGAGGTGGTTCGAAGCACGGTGTAGGTTACGGTCTATGTGTGTGGGTTTTCGGTAAACCGTGTGGCCCAGGCTATCATCTCTTTTCTTGAAAACTAGTACATCAAGAAAATTTAATCTTTCGCCTAACTGCTCCTCCTTCGTGAACTGAATCTTCGGATTGATCCCGTTCAGATGTTTGTGAAAACGATCCAGTTCTTCCGTGCCAGGCCGCCACAAACCAAACGTATCGTCTACGTAACGGAACCAAATATTCGGTTTCTTGTTCGCAGTTTCCAATGCCTGCTCCTCGAATTTTTCCATAAAGAAGTTCGCGATAACGGGCTTAATGGGCTCCCCATAGCGACACCATCCGTCTGTTCATAGAACTCTTCGTTACATTTGAAATACGTGGTTGTGAGGCAATATTTAAACAATTCTACAACACCGGGAGGAAAAATCCGATTCAGCTGTTGCATCACTTCATTGAGTGGAACCATACTGAACAGCGACACCACATAAAAACTAACTAATATGTCCTCTGGTTGTACTACTATGCCATTTAATTTACTGATAAACTGTGCCGAATTCTTGATATACGACCGAGTGAGGTGGCGCAGTGTTAGCACACTGGACTCGCATTCGGGAGGACGACGGTTCAATCCCGCGTCCGGCCATCCTGATTTAGATTTTCCGTGATTTCCCTAAATCGCTCCAGGCAAATGCTGTGATGGTTCCTTTGAAATGGCACGGCCGACTTCCTTCCCCATCCTTCCCTAATCCGATGAGGCCGATGAACTCGCTGTTTGGTCTCTTCCCCTAAACAATCCAATCCAATCCAATCTTAATATACGAATCCGATCGGCCCGCATACTGTCGTAGTAATGGTGTCAACACTTGGCAATCGAATAGGTGGGCGAGCCAATAGCACCTTCGGCAATCCACAAAGTTTTGGTGCTAGCGCAACTAAATTGAACATATTTGTCTGAATTCCTTGTTCGATAGAGGACTTCTTTAGCAACCGGTAACAGATCTAAGAACTTCGTCAGTGGGGTATTTATTTAGTTTTCTATATGTATGCGGATCTAATAAGTCGTTAATGTTACTATAATAGTCGGTCACACTCAAAACAACCGTTGCATTTCCTTTGTCATTGGGGAGAATGATAACACTATCGTCCTAATTCAGGCATTTTATGGCATTCCTTTCACCCATAGTTAAATTACTTTTTGGAGACTTTGCGGGAGGCAATACTCTTAGAGCTTCTACAGGGTGTTACAAAAATGTACGGCCAAACTTTCAGGAAACATTCCTCACACACAAACAAAGAAAAGATGTTATGTGTACATGTGTCCGGAAACGCTTAATTTCCATATTAGAGCTCATTTTAGTTTCGTCAGTATGTACTGTACTTCCTCGATTTACCGCCAGTTGGCCCAATTGAAGGAAGGTAATGTTGACTTCGGTGCTTGTGTTGACATGCGACTCATTGCTCTACAGTATTAGCATCAAGCACATCAGTACGTAGCATCAACAGGTTAGTGTTCATCACGAACGTGGTTTTGCAGTCAGAGCAATGTTTACAAATGCGGAGTTGGCAGATGCCCATTTGATGTATGGTTTAGCACGGGGTAATAGCCGTGGCGCGGTACGTTAGTATCGAGACAGATTTCCAGAACGAATGTGACCCGACAGGAAGACGTTCGAAGCAATTGATCGGCGTCTTAGGGAGCACGGAACATTCCAGCCTATGACTCGCGAATGGGGAAAACCTAGAACGACGAGGACACCTGCAATGGACGAGGCAATTCTTCGTGCAATTGACGATAACCCTAATGTCAGCGTCAGAGAAGTTGCTGCTGTACAAGGTAACGTTGACCACGTCACTGTATGGAGAGTGCTACGGGAGAACCAGTTGTTTCCCTACCATGTACAGCGTGTGCAGGCACTATCAGCAGCTGATTGGCCTCCACGGGTACACTTCTGCGAATCGTTCATCCAACAATGTGTCAATCCTTATTTCAGTGCAAATGTTCTCTTTACGGATGAGGCTTCATTCCAACGTGATCATATTGTAAATTTTCACAATCAACATGTGTGGGCTGACGAGAATCTGCACGCAATTGTGCAATCACGTCATCAACACAGATTTTCTGTGAACGTTTCGGCAGGCATTGTTGGTGATGTCTTGAATGGGCCCCATGTTCTTCCACCTACGCTCAATGGAGCACTGTGCTGCTAGAACATGTGCCTTTACAAGTACGACACAACCTGTGGTTCACGCACGATGGAGCTCCTGCACATTTCAGTCGAAGTGTTCGTACGCTCCTCAACAACAGATTCGGTGACCGATGGATTCGTAGAGGCGGACCAATTCCATGGCCTCCACGCTCTCCTGACCTCAACCCTCTTGACTTTCATTTATGGGGGCATTTGAAAGCTCTTGTCTACGCAACCCCGGTACCAAATGTAGAGACTCTTCGTGCTCGGCCGGCCGCGGTGGTCTAGCGGTTCTAAGCGCTCAGTCCGGAACCGCGCGACTGCTACGGTCGCAGGTTCGAATCCTGCCTCGGGCATGGATGTGTGTGATGTCCTTAGTTTAGTTAGGTTTAAGTAGTTCTAAGTTCTAGGGGACTGATGACCACAGATGATAAGTCCCATAGTGCTCAGAGCCATTTGAACCATTTTTTTCTTCGTGCTCGTATTGTGGACGGCTGTGATACAATACGCCATTCTCCAGGGCTGCATCAGCGCATCAGGGATTCCATGCGACAGAGGGTGGATGCATGTATCCTCGCTAACGGAGGACATTTTGAACATTCTCCTGTAACTAAGTGTTTGAAGTCACGCTGGTACGTTCTGTTGCTGTGTGTTTCCATTCCATGATTAATTTGATTTGAAGAGAAGTAATAAAATGAGCTGTACCATGGAATGTAAGCGTTTCCGGACGCATGTCCACATAACATATTTTCTTTCTTTGTGTGTGAGGAATGTTTCCTGAAAGTTTGGCCGTACCTTTTTGTAACACCCAGTATACGGATATCTCCAGCCGTAACGTTGTCCACACTACGAATGCCTGCTTCTACACTGGCTATTATTTCTTCTGCGGGGACAACTCGCGGTCTCATGGCAAAATTTCCATCCTTAGTAAGAACAGAGATTTTTTATCGTCAGATAACGACGTCCTAATAAATTGACAATCGTGCCGGAAAAGTCTAAATGGTGGATGGTCTTATTAGGTTGCAAATTATAAAATATTTTCTTCTGTCCATTAGAAGTTGTCAACATATGCTTCCTCATAGCATCGTGCAACAGTCTGTCAGTTCTATCCCAGTACCAACACACAATTTACTGCTGATAGTTATATGGAGAGACTGTAACACAGCACAGTCTGTGCTTGCCAGGTCCCGGCGGGTCTGTTGAATCCGCTCTCGTAGTAAAGCCTCTTCCGTCCGTTTGTAAATCCGCTGCGCCTTGGCCGAGCTGCGAAATCGCTTAATCCTCAAAAACTTCGGAACAACACTGACCGCTCTGCAACGGAACAGAAATGTGAGGGAACACAAAATCTGCATTCTCTTCTTCTGTGGACAAAAAAAACGAGGCATCATGAAAACGTTGGCGGATAGAGCAAGGAAAATCTGCGAACCACAGCTGCTTGACGCAGAATTAAAACATCGCACCAACGCATTACTTAAGAATGGTATTCGTTCGCTGAGGTGAAATGGGCGTTAAGACCACCGCGTAGAAATTATAGCGATGCTCAAGCGCCGGTGAAATCGAAAGTTTTCCTGCCGTTCAATAAGGACGTGGCTGACCGCACAGGAAAAATCCCAAAAAATGGAACATCGCGGTAATTTCCACACACACACGGAAGATACAAGATCACCTAAAATCGGCCAAGGATGCTTGCCAACCGCTGGAAAAAGCTGGAATTTATAGGATTCCGTGTAGTTGTGGGGAAGTGTACGTCGGTACTACAAAAAGAACTGTCAAGAAACGACTAGAACAGCACAAGGGCAATTGCAGAAGAGGGGAGACTGACAGGTCAGCTGTTGCGGAACATGCTTTACAGACAGGAGACCACCACCTTCATTTTGATAGGACTCAAGTACTGGGAGCCACAAGTGAATACCCTGAGAGGCAGAGAGGCCAAAGAGATTGAAAAACACACAGGAATTGCAGTAGACAGGAGGAGGAGGCCGTGAAAATGCGTGACATTTGGATTCCGGTGCTGAAGAAGATTTATACCAGTCTTCCACCATGGAGTGACAGCAACAGCTGACGGCGGCAGCTGCGCTCGTTGTTCAAAACATGTGACGTCAGGCCACTGTGCAGAAGCGGAATTTTGCTGCAGTCAGTAGCGTGCCGATGGGGACGACACGTCCGTTTTTAAGGTGAAATCAATTCGACCACGGTATAATAGCCCGGAACATTTTATTAATTGTAAAAGGCCTTTACTTACTCGTGTATTATGGTTATCAGTTATTTGCGTCTACCTTGCAGTTACATGTCTTCGGATATCATCTACTCACCTTCCATTAGGTCGCAGTCTAGGTCCCAGGAACTGATTTCCAATAATTGTCATACTTCGTTCTTCATGGCCTTCGTTTGGGAAAATAGCACAGAATCGTTTCCACCGACAGAGATCACTGGTTTGTGAAACTTTTGAGAAACAGAGAAGTAGCCTCAGGAATATTAAGAGGTCAGATGACGAACCCGTATTAAAGAAAGAAAGTAAGGCTGATAGTTGGAAGGGATACTAAGAAGGTCTATAAATAAACTTGAAGACAATATTATATAAAGAGAAGAAGATGGCTATGGTTCAAATGGCTCTGAGCACTATGGATGATTAACCTTAAACAAACGTAACACTTAACCGCTAAAACATGAATTTACTACAGATACGGCTAACAAGTTACACAACGTATAGGCCTAGTTGCAACAGTAAATACAATTTTTCATTGTAATTATTGTTCTGTCTTGGAATTCAGTGAGGAGGTTGTGCATCCTGTCCACGGCACAGAGCTCTAAAGTCGAGAACCACAGAAATTAAATAAAGTTACAAGTCACTTTCAGCACTGAGTCTGTTTCTATATTTAATTTTTAAATAGGCACATGAAGAAAAACAAATATGCGGATGAAAAGGGTAATAAAGACGCTGTGGCTTTATTTGCTAACGCTGGGAAGTCCTTGAAACTTAACCAAAAACCACTGAATGACAAAGATTTGTAACTTTTCTGTAACTGAAGATCAATGGAAATTTCAAGAAGCTGCTGTTTTTCATTTACGTTTAATGTGCGATTTATAATTTTTGACCCTTCGAAGGGATTGCGAATTCAAATGTTATTATTATACATAAAAGGGAAATATTCTCTGAAGGTTTTTCTAAATCCCTTCAAATGTTGTTTAACGATTTTCTTGACATTTTCGTCCAAAGAAAGATGATTTTCCATCAGAAAGTCGTGAAGGGTATCAAAGCAGTCGGTTTGATTCCTATTGAAAGACATTTCCCAGAAACTAATTTTCTTAATGAATGATTCGATACGGTCTTGCACAATATAAACGCTTATATTTGACCCCTGAAGAGATAAGTTTAAACCGTTAAATTTCTGAGAAAACGTCTGCCATATAAGCTAAAGTCAGAAGCCAGATTTCATCTTCCACGCGCTTTGCTTTGTGAAAGGCACTGTTGACGAGAAAAACGTAAACTTCGTCTTTAAGCTCATACTATCTGGAAATAGTTCTAACTCCAGATAGCCACCTAACTTCAGTCTGAGCGAATAAACACTTATAAATGCTTCCCATTTCCTCACCAAGCACTGCAAAGATACGGGTATATGTTGGGCGAGCCTCAATAAAATTAACTTTGTTACCCCTCTTTTTTTAGTTAGTGTAATTATTGTAATATTTTTGGATGTAAACACTTTGTCATTTTTGTTACCTTGCAGTACTGCAAGTTTCACAGGAGAGCTTCTGTGAAGTTTGGAAGGCAGGAGATGAGTTACTGGCGGAAGTGAAGCTGTGAGGACGCGGCGTGAGTCGTGCTTGGGTAGCGCCGGCACGGTAGCTCAGCGTGTTCGGTCAGAGGGCTGTCTCCTCTCTGTAATAAAAAAAAAACTAAGTGACGAGATCAGCAACGAAGTTCAACAGATGTCACGCGATGTCCGCTACGATCACATGCAAGGGGAAAAAAAAAGCCGGCACGATAGCTCAGCGTGTTAGGTCAGTGGGCAGCTCACCCTCTGTATTAAAAAACTGAGTAAAGGAATCAACGATCAACTTGAACGAGTGTCTTGTGACGTACGCCCAGACGAAACACACACACACACACACACACACACACACAAAAGATGGTAGAGCACTTGCCCGCGAAAGGCAAAGATCCCGAGTTAAAGTCTCGGTCCGGTACACCGCTTTTAATCTGCAGGAAGTTTCAGTAACAGGTACTAATCGAAGCCATCATTATACGCTTCCTTAAGCCATCAGCAAAAAGAAATCAATATATCATTAACTTTAAAAGAATTTTCCGTCGGTGCCTGATGATAATAATAAAATTAAATATAATAAATGGCATCCGTCCATGCTTGAGGGATGATGGTGTAGCATGCTTAGTTCAGAGTCTGCAGCGTCTGCTGTGGCTAAAAAGTCCCACTCGAGAGTGGCAGTCCCTACTGCAGTATGGATATGTGAAATTTGAGGGACTTCGAACAGAAGCCTCTCTGTCTCTTCGCTTTGTCCTCTTCCTGATTTGTTCCTGTGAGCTTGACGCCGTTGCGCACAGTTACTCGCCACTTGACACGGTCATCTGCAATGATTTCCCAGCGACTTGGATTCATTCTGGTCTTGGTCAGGTCTCTCTTGTAGACATCCTTGAAACGAAGATGCGGTCGTCCCACTGGCCTCACACCTTCCTGAAGTTCGCCGTACAGCAGCTGTTTCGGTATCCGTTCAGGATCCATGCGCCTGACATGTCCCAACCATCTTAGACGTCGATGACTCAGGAGTGCAAAGATGCTGGTTGTGCTTGCACGATGAAAGACTTCGGTGTTGGGTACTCTATCTCTCCAAGAGATCTGAAGTATCTTCCGGAGACAGCGGAGATGGAAGCTGCTCATGCCTAGAAAGAGTTGTCCATGTCTCACAGCTGTAGAGAAGGGTGTTTATAACACAAGCGTTGTAGACTTTTAATTCAGTTTTTTTGGTAATCAGTCCGTTGCTCCATACTCTGTTTTTCAATCTAGTCATGACAGATGATTCCTTTGCGATTCTGTTAGTAAGTTCAGTGTCCATGGACAAGTTGCTACATATTGTGGATCCCAAGTAGGTAAAGTCATCAACTGTCTGGAGAGGATTGCCATCAATGCTAATGGATGGAAGGTTGGTAGTGCTCTGTGCCATGATCTTAGTCTTTTGAAGGATGATGAGTAGACCAAACTTTTCACAGGCATTTGATAATTTGTTGATTATATGCTGCAGCTCATCTTCTGTGTTCGCTACTAGAGCTGCATCCTCCGCATATAACAGCTCACGGATAACAACTGAATTTACTTTGGTCTTGGCCTTGAGGCGAGCAATGTTGAAAAGATTTCCATCAGACCTCGTACGTAGATACACTCCCTCCTCACAGTCTTCAAAGGAAAATCTGAGCAGAAGGGAAAAGAAAATCCCAAATAATGTAGGAGCTAACACACACCCCTGTTTCACACCGCTATTAACAGGGAATGCTTCTGATGTTTTACCGTTGAAGCAAATTGTTGCTTGTGTTTTCTCATGGAAAGAGACAATTATCTGCAGTAGTTTAGGTGGGCATCCAATCTTCTGCAACAGTTTGAAAAGCCCATTTCTGCTCACTAAATCAAACGCTTTAACAAGGTAAATGAAAGCAATATAAAGTGGCCTCTGCTGCTCACGACATTTCTCTTGTAGGTGTCTTAAGGAGAAGATCATACCTACGGTTGATCGGCCGGGTCTGAAGCCACGCTGAGATTCTGGGTAGATTCTGGAAGCTAAGATCTGTAATCACATTAGGATGACTCTTGCATAAGCTTTCCCGGCTACACTTAGTAATGAAATGCTATGTTAAATAATAATAATGTTAAATAATAATAATATTAAATAATCATAATTTTAAAAAGGAAAACACTTCCTAATGTTCTGCAAAACTATATTTGTTTTAGCAGAAAACCATTCATATAAAAAGAAAGTAAACTTTTTATTACTTTCTGTCAACGAAGCAGAAAGATGATCCTACTGGAAATATTGCAAATCAACAAACAGATGACACAGAACGCCAGCCTAGTACTAAGTGACAAGACTCAGTTTCCATTTTCCTCTTTGCTAAATTAAGTTTTCGTTACAAATCCTAGATTCAAGCAGTAAATTTATCATATTTCAAATCATTCGTAAAATGTACCTCAACATAAAAACTTTATTTACCCTTCTTTTTTTAGTTAGTGTAATTATTGTAATATTTTCGGATGTAAACACTTTGTCATTTTTGTAATCTTCTGTACAAATAACATCCATGTAAGTCGCACATCATGTTTATCTGTGTTTACGACATTCAGTTGTCACTTGAAGATGATCTGAAAAGCCGAGAACCGGTTCATGCCAAATAAATACAATTTTTCAGAACATTAAGAAGTGTTCTTCTTTTTACTATTAATATCGTTAAGTTCTCGAAGCGGACAGAGACAGCATCGTTGTAACATAGCACACCTAGCGATCGTGTTATAAGGCGAATAAAATAAGCAGATTCAAATGGATGTAGGTTGCAACAGTTATTCACAGATGATTTTACTATTAATGTTGTCTGTAAGGAGACTTGCAAACAGGGTAGAGTAGCTCGGAGAGCTGCATCAGGCCAGGTATCGGATTGGAGACAACAATAACAACGTCTTATATGCTGTTGCTTTTTCAGGGAAGCCTTCCAGCAAAGAAAGCCTTCCTTTCGTCCTAAATGGCACTGATTTGGGGATTTTTCCCTATTTCGTACCACATCTCTTTCTATTACTAGCAATTACAGGGTATCGCAGACGAATGGTCCGTGTTCAGACATATGATAGGTACGATCATTCTTAGCGAAAGAGTGCGGTAAAAATGAGCTCAGATCCAGGCCCATAACTATCATTGTCGATTGCATTACCGCTCTAAGTATAGGAGCTGAGCTTAAGAACAGCAACAGTGTCCCAGCGGATGTTATTGGAACGCTCTTGCTCGACTACTTGTTGGAAATTATGGAATCATGCCGTGTTAAAACTCAGTAATCAGTCTCCGAAATGATTATATTCCATCACATGTGAAGTACATTTTGTAAAACTCATTGCCTATGTCACATTATTCAATACAGTCATATCATAAATCTGAATGACGATTAATATTACTTACTTATATATTCAACATGAAATATTCAGCAATCATCGTCTGAGGGGCTACTACTTTAGCTGCCACACATACAAGGCTACCGTGTTGTACAGTACCATTTGTCATATTGTAAAAATGAACTGTTTTACAGTTCTGACGGTCGGCAACATTTTTTTCACTACGAAAGCGGTTATATGTGAGCATCTGCACACCATTAGGTCCATCATCACACATACAACGGTTATCATAGTCGTAGTAAATTACCAATCTCGTCCGAACACGAGAAGGTGGAACAAGCAAATACACAAGTTTTCCCATAAGCACGGGAACAGTACCTTCTGGGGCAACGAAGCCATCCTAAAGCTACGGCATCCAAGTCTGGGTTTGTACTTAAAAATGTCTAATCCATTGTGACTGAACAGCTAAGAATTTCTTGATATGACTCAATAACCGCTTGCAATAGTCTCAATCTCAATGGAGTTACACGTTTTCTGTATTAAGCCGTTTTCACGTACATGATTGATTCCATGTTCATAGTTTACACATAATATATTTGAAATGGCCGAAGATCGAAACTGTATAATTTCACTGAAAATAAACCAAGCAGTTTACAGTTGCAGGCAGTTATGGCGTCATTTCAAAACTTTAGAGAAACTATAGAACTAGAAATGGCTCTGAGCACTATGGGACTCAACTGCTTTGGTCATAAGTCCCCTAGAACTTAGAACTACTTAAACCTAACTAACCTAAGGACAGCACACAACACCCAGCCATCACGAGGCAGAGAAAATCCCTGACGCCGCCGGGAATCGAACCCGGGAACCCGGGCGTGGGAAGCGAGAACGCTACCGCACGACCACGAGATGCGGGCGAAACTATAGATCCATATACAAAGACAATTACGTAAGAATCCATTTGCTATCGTATTAGCACTCTCAGAAACGAAGAATAAAAGTGGTTATAGATAATATGTTCTCTCCCAAAAATCTGATGCTTACCTGTCCTGTTCATTGCCTGCTGTGAGCGCAACTATGAAATTATCCGCTAGCCTACGAACCCGAAACACTAGCTGTCAATCAGTCAGAGAAATCAAGGAAAATCACAACAAAAACACTTGTTATAGTAGTCAGTACATATTTGATTGTCATATTTACTAAACAAGTTCATAATTATGTACCACAAAGATATGGAATAAACTGTGAATTACCACCGGCAATTGTTTAAAAATATTTCTACTTCTACATTTATAGTCTGAAACCACCATGAGGTGCATGGCAGAGGGTACGTCCCATTGTGCCAGTTATCAGAGTTTCTTCCTGTTCTGTTCACGTATGGACCGCGGGAAGAATGATTGTTTCAATGCCTCTGCGCGTGAAGCAATTACTTTAATCTTTTCTTACGATCCCTGTGTGAGCGATACGTTGGGGATTGTAGTATATCCCTTGAGTAATCATTTAAAGCCGGTTCTTGAAACTTCAGTAACAGACTTTCTCGTGATAGGTTCCGTCTATGTTCAAGAGTCTTTCAGTTCAGTTCCTTCAGTATCTCTGTGACTCTCTTCCACGTGTGAAACAAACCTGTGACCATTCGTGCTGCCCTTCTCTGTATACATTCAATATCCCCTGTTAGTTCTATGTGATATGGGTTCCACACACTTGAGCAATATTGAAGAATCAGTGGCACCAGTGATTTGTAAGCAATTTCCTTTTTAGATTGATTGCACTTCCCCAGTGCTCTACCAATGAACCCGAGTCTACCACCTGATTTATCCACGACTGAACCATTCCATTTCATGTCCCTACAGAGTGTTACTCCCAGATATTTGTATGAGTTGGTCGATTCCAATAGCGGCTCATTGATATTATAGTCACAGGATACTACGTTTTTTCGTTTTTTCAAGTGAAATTTTTTCATTTGTCAACATTCAGAGCAAGTTGCCAATCTCTGCACCACTTTGAAATCTTATGAAGATCTGACTGAATATTTATACAGTTTCCTTGAGATAGGACATCATTATACACTCCTGGAAATTGAAATAAGAACACCGTGAATTCATTGTCCCAGGAAGGGGAAACTTTATTGACACATTCCTGGGGTCAGATACATCACATGATCACACTTACAGAACCACGGGCACATAGACACAGGCAACAGAGCATGCACAATGTCGGCACTAGTACAGTGTATATCCACCTTTCGCAGCAATGCAGGCTGCTATTCTCCCATGGAGACGATCGTAGAGATGCTGGATGTAGTCCTGTGGAACGGCTTGCCATGCCATTTCCACCTGGCGCCTCAGTTGGACCAGCGTTCGTGCTGGACGTGCAGACCGCGTGAGACGACGCTTCATCCAGTCCCAAACATGCTCAATGGGGGACAGATCCGGAGATCTTGCTGGCCAGGGTAGTTGACTTACACCTTCTAGAGCACGTTGGGTGGCACGGGATACATGCGGACGTGCATTGTCCTGTTGGAACAGCATGTTCCCTTGCCGGTCTAGGAATGGTAGAACGATGGGTTCGATGACGGTTTGGATGTACCGTGCACTATTCAGTGTACCCTCGACGATCACCAGTGATGTACGGCCAGTGTAGGAGATCGCTCCCCACACCATGATGCCGGGTGTTGGCCCTGTGTGCCTCGGTCGTATGCAGTCCTGATTGTGGCGCTCACTTGCACGGCGCCAAACACGCATACGACCATCATTGGCACCAAGGCAGAAGCGACTCTCATCGCTGAAGACGACACGTCTCCATTCGTCCCTCCATTCACGCCTGTCGCGACACCACTGGAGGCGGGCTGCACGATGTTGGGGCGTGAGCGGAAGACGGCGTAACGGTGTGCGGGACCGTAGCCCAGCTTCATGGAGACAGTTGCGAATGGTCCTCGCCGATACCCCAGGAGCAACAGTGTCCCTAATTTGCTGGGAAGTGGCGGTGCGGTCCCCTACGGCACTGCGTAGGATCCTACGGTCTTGGCGTGCATCCGTGCGTCGCTGCGGTCCGGTCCCAGGTCGACGGGCACGTGCACCTTCCGCCGACCACTGGCGACAACATTGATGTACTGTGGAGACCTCACGCCCCACGTGTTGAGCAATTCGGCGGTACGTCCACCCGGCCTCCCGCATGCCCACTATACGCCCTCGCTCAAAGTCCGTCAACTGCACATACGGTTCACGTCCACGCTGTCGCGGCATGCTACCAGTGTTAAAGACTGCGATGGAGCTCCGTATGGCACGGCAAACTGGCTGACACTGACGGCGGCGGTGCACAAATGCTGCGCAGCTAGCGCCATTCGACGGCCAACACCGCGGTTCCTGGTGTGTCCGCTGTGCCGTGCGTGTGATCATTGCTTGTACAGCCCTCTCGCAGTGTCCGGAGCAAGTATGGTGGGTCTGACACACCGGTGTCAATGTGTTCTTTTTTCCATTTCCAGGAGTGTAGATAACAGCATCACCTGTAAAAGCCTGATTTTACTATTAATGTTGTCTGCAAGGTTATTAATATACAACATGAAGAGCAAGGGGTCCCAACACACTTCGCTGAGGCACACCCGAAGTTACTTCTACATCTGACGATGTCTCTCCATTCAAGGTAACCTGTTGCGTCCTCAATCCAGTCACGAATTTCACTTGACACCCAACATGATTGTACTTTTTACAATAAGTGTAGGTATGGTACTGAGTCAAATGATTTTCTGAAATCAAGAAATACTGTACCTGCCTGGTTGCGTTGATCCAAAGCTTTCTGTATGTCATGCGAGAAAAGTGCGATTTGGGTTTCACATGATCGATGTTTTCGAACATCATGCTGGTTGGCATTGAGGAGCTCATTCTGTTCAAGATCATTATGTTTGAGCTCAGAATATGTTCTAAGATTCTACAACAAATCGATGTCAAGGATATTGGACGGTAATTTTTCCTATCATTTCTGCTAACCTTCTCGTAGATGGGTGTGACCTGTGCCTTTTTCCAAGAACTGGGCATGGATTTTTATTCGAGGGATCTACGAGAGATTACAGTTAAAAGAGGGGCTAACTCAGCCCATATTCAATATAGAATCTGGCAGGGATTCATCGGGCGCTGGAGTGTTGTTCAGTTTTAACGGTTTCAGCAGTTTCTCAACGCAACTGACAGTAACACTTATCTCATTGCCGGCCGTTGTGGCCAAGCGGTTCTAGGCGCTTCAGTCCGGAACCGTGCTGCTGCTACGGTCGCAGGTTCGAATCCTGCCTCGGGCATGGATGTGTGTGATGTCCTTAGGTTAGTTAGGTTTAAGTGTTTCTAAGCCTAGGGGACTGATGACATCAGATGTTAAGTCTGATAATGATCAGAGCCATTTGAACCATTTTTGAACTCATTTCATTCATCGTTTCAGTGGTACAAGAATTAAATTGGGCCGATTCCCCTTGCTCTTTCTTTGTAGAGGAACACTTGAAAACGGAATTCAGCATTTCAGGTTTTGGTTTGCTACCGTCAATTTCAGTTTCTGTCTCGTTGACTAGGAACTGGACACTAACTTTGGTGCCACTAACATCCTTTATGCCACTAACAGCCTTTATGTACGACGTACGACCAGAATTTATTTGGGTTCTGTGAAAGATCACCAGACAGTATTCTGCTGCGGTAGTCACTGAACGCATCACGCATTGCTCTCTTGACAGCGAAACGCTTTCAGCATCTCTCTATCTATAGCCCTACGCTTTATTCACAACTGTGTAATTACAAACTGGTAACTAAGTGACAGGAGGTGGTATTTCATTCTAGTTATCAGCTCTGTGAGGCAGAAACGTCACAGTATTTTAGTCAGTTTTGCACATAACGATTCCCGTACCATAAACTAAATTGTAAAAGTTTTCATGCACGTGGCCACAGTAAAATTAAATTACTGAGTGATAATGAAATAAACTTTTAACCGAACTAGCAAACTCGGAAATGCTTCGTAATTGAAAAATATCTGTCCATCTGCTCCTCGCACCTCTTTCTGTCCATCTCCTCCTTCCTCCTCGGTGCTCCCATTACATCACCCCCCCCCCCTCCCACCCTGTCTCTGTCAATGTGTTCTATTTCCCCTCTCACTGACATTGAGCCTTGCTTATTGTTGTTGTAAACAAAGCCTTGATTGAGTACTGAGGTCGCTTAAAATAAATGGGCAAATCAGTTGGAATGATTGATGTATGGGAGAGACCTATCCAGTTGCTGGATCGATAAGGGAAGGAGTTTCAAAGACAGTATTTAGCACAGTATTAATCTGCAAATAGAAGTGATTAAAAAGTTTTACACGATTCAGAATCTGTAGCAGTATTCTAATCACAAGCCAATAAGTCACATACAACTTTCCTTTTTTCTGTCAAAACCGACTTTGTTGGGTATACAATTTTTGTTTAATATTTTGTATAAGGAGAACGTATACGTATGGAAGAAAGACTTGGTGTACTGGTTTCAGTGCCCAGCTATCGTAGTTAAATCGGACAGTTAGAAAGAAAAGAAACCGCACATTTTCAGAGCACAACACAGCACAGCATGTTTATTCTCATAGTCAGTCTCAACAGTAAATCTATTCTTTCTAGTTTAAAGAACTATGTCTGTGTGAATGTTTATGGAGTACTTTGTTGAAATTTGAAATAAATCAGTCAACGAATTTTCAAAACTTTAGCTAAAAACGTTTCCATATTATATGTTCTACATATATTTATGTATGATACATATTAAAAAATATATAGCATATGTCTGGTCAAATTTTTATTAGAGTATTGTGTAAAAATATGAAGCAAATCGGTCAAGAACTTTTTGTCAACAATGTTTAGCACATATATATACATATATATACGAGGGGCGTTTGAAAAGTCCGAGAGATGGCACCACCAGCACGTATCGAGGTCATGCTTAGTTAGTAGCATCTTTGGAAAGAACGCACACCAAGTTTCAGCCATATTGGTCTATTTCTTTGTGTTTGGCATTCGTGTTAATCAAGGAAGTCGAGTGATAGTCAAAAAATGGACGAAAACGAATTTCGTGTTGATTAAACATTACTTTATTGAAGGCAAAACGCCTCAGGAGACAAAAGAGAAGCTTGACAAACATTACGGTGACTCTGCACCTTCGATTAGAACAGTTTGTAAGTGGTTTCAAAATTTTCGGAGTGGTCATATGGGCATAAGTGATGCTGAACGTTCTGGACGCCCTGTGGAGGTTACGACTCCAGAAATCATTGATAAACTCCGTGATATGGTGATGGATGACAAGAGTTACGGTGCGTGAGATTGCTAGTGCTGTGGGTATCTCGAATGAAAGGGTATATAATATTTTGCATAAACATTTGGACATGAGAAAGCTATCTGCAAGATGGGTTCCGCGATTGCTCACGCTTGACCTAAAATGGAATCGTGTGAAATGTTGCAAGGATGGTTTGCAGCTGTTCAGGATGAATCCGCGATACTTTAAGCGTCGTATCGTCACTGTGGATGAAACATGGATACATTACTAAACTCCTGAGACCAAAGAACAGTCTAAGCAGTGGGTTACCAAGGGAGAACCTGCACCGAAAAAGGCGAAGACCATTCCTTCGGCCGGAAAGGTTATGGCAATTGTATTCGCGAGGGATAATCCTCATTGACAATCTGTAAAAGGGTAAAACTACGACAAGTGCATATTATTCATCGTTATTGGACCGTTTGAAAACCGAGCTCCAAGAAAAACGCCGGCGATTGGACCGCAAAAAAGTCTTTTTCCATCACGGCAATGCACCAGCACACACTTCAGCAGTTGTGGGCGCAAAATTAGTGGAAATAGGATTCCAACTTGTTTCATATCCTCCCCTATTCTCCAGACTTGGCTCCCTCGGACTACCATTTGCTCCCCAATTTGAAGAAATGGCTTGCAGGATAAAGATTTTATTCAAACGAGAAGGTGATTGCAGCAACTAATAGCTATTTTGCAGAGTTGGACAATTCTTACTATTTGGAAGGGATCAACAAATTAGAATAACGAGGCGGCCGCGGGGGTCTAGCGGTTCTACGCGCTCAGTCCGGAACCGCGGGACTGCTACGGTCGCAGGTTCGAATCCTGCCTCGGGCATGGATGTGTGTGATGTCCTTAGGTTAGTTAGGTTTAAGTAGTTCTAAGTTCTAGGGGACTGATGACCACAGATGTGAAGTCCCATAGTGCTCAGATCCATTTGAACCATTTTTTTTTAAAATAACGTTGGACGAAGTGTACGTTGTTGACATACCTACCTCACCTCCGAGCAAATGGACTCGCCCGCCCCACGTCACCAGCGTGCGCACAATTGAGGGAAACACAGTCACTTGTGAGCGAGCCGTCTAACGTAACGGTGTCACTATGTTTTCGAAACAGGAACAACGGAGTTGGATCGAGATTGAATGTGCCGGAGGTCGTACAGCACGACAGTGTCATCAAGGTCTTCAAGAGGCGTGCGGGGAATCGGCATTGCGTACAGAACAGTGGTACGTTGGGTAAAAGCCTTCAACTAAGGTCGGCAAACTGTGGCAGACATGCGTCGGGCGGGTCGTCCTAGCGTCTCTGAAGAGAAAGTGCATGCTGTTGCCGCGTTAGTGGACACTGATCGACGCCATACGATTCGTGAGCTCGCCCACGAAACCGGATTAGTGCATACGACTGTGCTTCGCATCTTGAAGGAACGCCTGTGCATTCGAAAAATTGCACGACTTGACGGAAATGCAGAAATGGATGCGTTACGACGCTGCTCAGACGCACTTGGAGCGCTATGAGTGCGAAGGAGAGGCTTTCGTATGCAGTATAATAACACTGGATGAGACATGGGCCATATCGTACAAGCCAAAACCGAAACGCCAATCCAACGAATGGCGTCATTATGGGTCAACGCAAAAGTCGAAAGTGCGTCAGAGCCCCATTACGGTGAAAGTTACGGTGATTCTCGCGTACAACTGAGATGGTGTTATCCTAACGCATTACGCTCCTCCACGGCAGACCGTCAATACACAGTACTACTGTTCGTTTTTGGAGCATCACCTGCGACCAGATTTGCGAAAGAAGCGGCTACACTTTCTGCACAACCCACCCATCATTTAGCACGACAATGCGCTGGCGCATACAGCGCATGCTGTGGCTGCTCTGTGCGGTCGATGGGACTGGGAAGTATTGTACCATCCGCCACACTTCCCGGACTTAAGTCCTTGGGACTTTGATTTGATTCCGAAGATGAAGGAACCACTTCGTGGCATTTTCTTCAGAGCTGTTCCAGAGATTCGATAGGCAGTAGACCGCTCGTTTGGCACCATCAACATAACAGGCTCTTCTAAGTGCATACTACGCCTTCCACATCGCTGGCAACGGGTTCTATACAACGCTGGTAACTACTTTGAAGGACAGTAACAGGTGCTAGCATGTAACTCTTTTTTATGGGTTGTGAATAAATAGTTGCCTCTATTTAAGTTCCAACCCCTGTGTATGTGTGTGTGTGTGTGTGTGTGTGTGTGTGTGTGTGTGTTAAAAATGTGTAGCTTATACCCATCTGAGTGTTTTTAGAGTATCGTGTAAAAATTTGAAAGAAATCGGTTAAGAATTTTTCGAGATTCCTGCAAACAACATTTCACAATTATGAGATGTTGTTTAACAACTTTTTCCGTTTATATATTATATATATTAAACAATATATACCCTGTGCGCATCTCAATGTTCATTAGAGCATCGTGTAATTATTTAATTATATGAAGTAAATCTGTCAAGAACTGTTTGAGATTTTTGGAGACAACATTTCCCCTTTACGTAGGGTGTTCGGAAATTACCGTCACAAAATTCTAGGATTTGTAGAGGGGGAGGGGGGGGGGTGAGTACTTAATACTTTGAATAGGAACCCATGTGCGGAAACGTAATGTTTTCGCTCTACGACGGTTTAAATTGAGATGCTAACTCGTCCAGTTCTGCTTGAGGAACTGAACTAGGCGTGACGCTGTACAGCTGTTGGGTAACAATTCGAAAGGAAACGCTACGAAACATCCATTTATCACTTAAGCATATTTGTTGTATCAACACTTAATCATTATATAATTCCTGAACAAAAAAGAATCCAGAATACTGTACATACAGAACAGTACTGATATTACAACAACGGCTCGATGTGGTGACCGCCGACGTTGTTACAGGCGTTGTACCTACAAAGCATGTTTTGGTACACTGGAAGCCGCTAGCTGCAATGCGCAGCATTTGAAAGTAAGCCAGTAGTAACTAGACTTGTGCAATAGTGAAGATGTGCTGATGACTACCCTAGAAGTGAGAGATGGATGTCTTTGACTTTTGGTGCAGCTATTGTAACTCTTGTCATTTTCCTGATTGTTTCTAGTAATAACATGATGGCTTCCCCGAGAAAGTTAACTCTGGCTACTTGCGAAGTCTCTTCCTTACTTCTCTGCCACTAATGATATTAAACAGAATCCCAGACCTGTGGCAGTCACCCTCCTGGTCTGTGTCTTTCGAATGACAAAGTAAGACGCTCAAATTTTGAAAGTTTCGGGAAGCATCGCTACATTAGAAGGAGATTTCAACCCTTTGGAATAATAGAATAGGCACGGCTCTACAAAAGACAATAGTAACATCTTCTAACAGTATAGACATTGATACTATCGTAATATTTGTCGTTTTTGTACTTGTACAACACAATTGTTTAGGACGAGGTTCAGTCTATTTTTCGGAAAGACTCATTTCTAATTTCGTTGAAACGTATTGCTAAACATATGTGTCTAAAACTATTAATTTAAACAACAATGAGAGTTACGTTTATTAGTGTGACTTATATGCAAATTTGGAGTCCCGCTTCATTAACCAAATATTCAAATTTAAAGTATACTTTAATCTGACTTATGTTTCGTCTAACTGAATATTTGGGGCTGTGTTTTCAGAATTTGTGGGATAAGTATAAACAGTAATCGTCAATGTTTCTTCATAAATAAAATTTGACGAAAGTGAAGAACCGCCTATCACTTTTATCAACCCAGGAGATTATACTATGATTAGCGTATATGGCAAAAGTAAGAAGTCATTTAGAAAGTATGCACGTAAAATTTGTTTTGTAGAAGGTAAAGGTTATATTGCGGTCGCACTAAACTCCAAAGGGGTCAGATTGCGCTCAATGGGGTTGCAGCCGTACTATGTCCTTGGAGTGGGGCTGAATCGTAAGAGATGTCGAACTTCGTCAAGAACGTCTTCCTGATGTTCATCGCACTGCGAAATGTCGTTTTCGACCGTGAAATGTTTGGGAATAAAAGCCCCAAAGGAAGGGGGTAGTTTAATTGACGCCCTTTATGTCACCTCCTGAGGCTTTTCGTATCGATTCTAAGCTGCGGTGTGTGAAATACTTTCCCCGGCCGTCCATAAAACAAACACGTGATTTCGACGCTTGCTGTGACGGTTGTGACATTCATCGCAGAGGCGTCAAAAGAAGGAGTGAGATGTGGGTAAAGTGGGGTGTGGTGACCTTCCATCGTGTAACACGATGGCATTGGGCAGAACTGTGGTGAAATTTGGTGCTAGTGTTTCGTCAGTGACCCACCTTACACCTCACACAAACTTCTGAACTGCGGTCTTCTTTTTTTCTTAGCACGTGTCAACACCTTACCGTTTGAAGCGTCGCTGATCTCGAGGCTGACATCGCAGGGCGCCATGCTTTTGCACCGTTTTAGAGGAAGGTTGCACACATCTTTGAGTCCAATTTAAAACTTATGCGGTGGAATGGGAGACAATTACGGGGTCTAGAAAAAGTGATTATTACTTTTGCACAGTGTATAATTTTTGAATTTAACATGGCTTGATTTATTTCATGAAAGTGTTTTCTGTCATTCTGTTTTCTGTATTTCAGCACTGCAAGGCTTTCAGTTATGATTATCAATATATAACAGAAAATGTACAATAATGTGCGTGCCACTAAAGCTCAGAAACGAGTCCCGATACGATTAAGGCAATTGAATGGTGTGAAAGCCCTGTATTCCCCCTCCATGAGGAAGGTTCCCGTTTTGAAGGTCCAAGGGGTGAGAAGTTTCACCCTCTAGAAACTTCTAGAACATTCCACAACACTCAACAGCATCCGATAATATTCCAGAACCTTGGAGAGCGTTCCACAACATTCCTGAATGTTTCGGAATGTTTCACAATGATACGGGATGTTACGAAATGTTCGGGAATAGTCTGGCAAATTCGGAAATATTCCAGAATGTTCGGGAACATCGCGGAACATCACAGATCATTGTGCAACATTCTAGAACACACTAGAATGTTGTGGAATGTTCTGGAACATTCTGGACCATTCGAAGCCTTTTCGGTATGTTCTGGAATTCGCCACTGCTGGGGTTATCCATTGGTAGGGGTATATAAAGCAAGACCCGTCGTGGGCTAGAATGTCAGTATCTTATCAGTGACGAAGGGAGGAACCGAAACAGTAGTACAGTGAGCGAATAAAAAGAAACAGTGAAGTGTGAGCACTCCAAGAGTTGCAGTGACTGAATATAAAACCGAAAATAGACTGTGTAAAGTGTACTTAGTGAATTTGTTTATAAAAAGTTGACGTGATTTATGTTTTAGACAAAGAACAGCGAAAAAACGAAACAGACGAAGGGCGCGAAGCACGTTTAAGTTCCCAAAGAACGACAATGAGCACTGTGAGAAGCAGAGAGATCGAAAAACAACGGAATGAAAGGACTGAAGAATCAATAATTGCTACAAAATCTCATAATAAAAGGCTGTGAATTCAAGCCAGCCGTGACGGTATCACCTTGCGAGAAGCTCGGACGAGGAAAAGTAACTAGTACCGCTTAACAAAAAAAAAATCCATTACGATACGGCGAAAGAATACAAGAAACACGAATATGTCGTAATCGGAAAAATGGATAACATCTTCTAATTATGCAACGCGACGCTTCTTATCGAGGAGGAAATACGAAAAATTTGTTCATATAGACCCCGCATAACAAAATGAAAAACTTTGTTTAGAAACAAGTATTGTAAATAGTTATAACATGTTTTCAATAAAATTTTTTACCTCTTGTACTTAAACAAGTAAATAGTTAGAATATGTTTTCAATATTTTTTTTTTTACCTTTTATACTTTAAAGTTTATCCATTTATTCCATCTACTACACAAACTCATATCAAGTCCCTGAGCGAAGCCGGGTACCCCAGCTAGTTTTTAATACGAGGGCTATCAGAAAGTAGGGAAGAGCGACTGGTATGCTACTTTTCCACATAGTCACCAAACACAATGAGGCACTTATCATAGGGGTGGACAAGCTTTGACAGACCTTCGACGTAAAATTCTGCCGCCCGAGATTTCAGCCAGTGAGTCACGCCCGCCTGGAGTTCCGCGTCGTCATCTAAGCGATGCGTTGCAAGCCAGTTCTTCATCCTGGGAAACAAGTGGAAGTCGCTTCGTGCAAGATCGGAGCTGTAGGGCGGATGAGGGAAAATATCCCATTTGAATGGGTTAAGGAGTTCTTTAGTGCGGTTTGCCGTGTGAGGTCGGGCATTTCCGTGCAAAAACAATATTTTGGACATCAGCTTTCCTCGGCGTTTGTTTTGAACTGCTCTTCTAAGGCTGTGCAAAGTTTGACAGTACTGGGCAGAATTTATGGTTGCTCCACGTTCGAGAAAATCAATAAGAAGCACACCTTTCCTATCCCAAAACATTGTCGCCATCAACTTCCTTAGTGGCTAGGTTTGAAAACATTTTCTTGGTTTTTGGGGAGACCTTGTGTGCCCCGACTCCATCGACTGTAATTTTGTCTCGCAATTGACGTATTTCACCCAAGTCTCGCCACCGGTTAAGATTCGATCCAATAATGAATCACCATGTTTGTGGTAGGCCTCCAGAAATGTCACCGTTGCCCCCATTCGCCGTCCTTTATGGTGCTCCGTAACCATTTTGGGCACTCATCGTGCACAAAATTTGTGGTAGCCTAGCTTTTGAGTGACAGTTTCAAACAACAAAGTCCGTGAAACTTGTGGAAAAGAAAGCGAAAGCGCCGTTATTGTGAAACGACGGTGTTCACGAATCGTTTCATCTTTAGCGACAAGATAGTCAGTCACAACGCTCGGGTGTCCACTCTTCTCTTCATGAACGTTGGTTCGGGCATTTTTAAACCAATTGCACCATTTCCGGACGGAACATTCACTCATTACGTTGTTTCTGTACACTTCGCACAGTTCACGGTGAATTTCTATAGGTTTTAAGTTTTTTTGCCAACAAAAACCGTATCACAGACCGCACCTCACAACTGGCGGGATTTTCGATTGCAGCGCACATTTCACATTCGAATATCGAAAAAAAAAGAAAGAAACATACGCGCAGAGACGTTCTCGCTGTCACGGATGGATGCCGACTGAGCTGCCGAGCACGGACATACCAAAATATACGAGATCGGCGCGCGCCTAGCGGCGTCAGACGGAAACGTTTCCTAATTTCTGAATAGTCCTCGTATATGCAAAGGCATCTGAGTTATTTGATACAGTGAGTTCTACAATCTTTATTTGGGAAGTTAACGAGTTTTTCCAGCGAAGTTAAACGTTGCTGTGGGGAAACGCAGCTTTATTTGTAATACAGAGAGCCCACTAGTTAGACATTTCCATAATTATTGTTTTTATCATTTGCATTTTTTTACGTATTACTGCCATTGATTTTCATAGCCACTTAAAACTGTAGCTTTGGTATGTCATACTGTGTTTATTATTGGGTTCGTGTACTAGATATTTAGTCAGCACTCGTTTGTTTAGCTAAATTACGTAATAACGTATTGTAACTATAACTGACCCCTTAATGAACTGAGTTTGTCCAATTGGACTGACGACCGAATTTAGAAATAATTTCATTGATAAGCTGTGGGTTGTTCATAATTTCCTTGTACTTTTCGTTATCCTCGTTGTTTGTGATTTGCATTACTTTGTAACTATCATTCAAAATTTAGACGAGAGAGAAGGTGAAATTATCTGCAGAAGTAACTTGTTATACATTTTCCACACTAATCAGTACTAGTTCTGGAATGATTTCCCTCAGTTAGATTCACGCGATCGCTGTCATTTGCATAGGAGATTCTAGAGGGGGCAGGATAAAAGATCTCACGTGAAAGTCTTCCTTACATGAAAGGTTCAGTTACTACTGAAAAACCTCTCACTCCGCCATTGAACTGAATCCCGGACACGCTGACGCATCCCTTGAATATTGCGAACGGCTTCGCAGTCTTCCACGATATTGATACGAAGGCACTCTTGCATCTTGTATGGGGTATCGGTATACGAGCCCTCTGAAATGCCTCCACAAATAAAGTTCTAGCGGGGTTGGAGAACGTGGAGGCAGGGAATTGGTTCACCTCCTCCTATCCGTGAAAAATACATCTATATTCCGCAAGCCACCTTTCAGAGTGTGGCGGAGGGTACCTGGGACACCACTTTCTTCTGACCTCATACCTGTTTCACTTGCCAATGGTGCGTGGGAAGAAAAATAAGCTCCCCTATGAGCTCTAATATTCTCGTCGGGGTCTTTTCGCGAGACGTATGTGGGAGCCAGTAATACGAAGAGATTTCCAGCATTATCTGAAACTATTGTTTTCTGCAGAGAAAATTATTTATTTGTCTGCATCAGTATTATCCCATTTGAGGCGTGGCGCCTTATGTCGCTCCTGTCTAGAGCCTGTGTATCGGGAGAATGAGTCATGCATGCACAGTGAGACAGATGGTCTGAAGCGGGTTCAGTGGAGTACGTGTAGTTCCAACTTTCATCTGCTAGAGGACGGTAGCGTACAGGATTAAACAGAAAGAACTATAATGTAGTTAAAACTTTTGAGCACCAGAGTCCAGTAGAGCACAGAGACATTCAGGAAATAGATCAAGAGAATGTTTTGTGAAATGTTCTGTTTATTTCTTGAAGGCTTTTTCGTTTATTTATATTTCCACAGTTTTGTATATGCTTTTAGTGGTGTAAATGATGCGTGAATGTTGTCTAAAGTAAATATGCAGATTATTGTTCGACTGATGAACGCTGTACGAACTAAAGTGCGCGTCATTTATGACGGCGGCCGAGTTTAGGTTCGTTCTGCGCATCTGACATCACAAAACACAGTCAGCCAATGAACAGAGAACGACGTTGCCAGAGTTCGACTGCAGTGCAGAGCACGGACGAGTGCTTTCAGTTTTAGAAACTTTCAGTCATAAATAAAGTGATTGAACAAAAGCAGTGTCTTGATAGCAGACTTTCTTTTATAGAATGTTTGGAAAAAGCATTCTTTATACCAATTGCTTCATATTCTATTAATTAATTAAACCAAACAAGCAATAAGCCTCCTAATTCAGGCGATAGCAAGGAAAGGTGTTTGTACCATTCTCACTAACCGCTTTTTCGCAATAAAGAACAGCGGTAATTGTTGATCTCCTATTGTACTTCGACGAAACGTGAGTAATTCAAAGTCATACCAACAGTGTTTGTCGGTATTTTGCGTGACATTTCAAAGTCCTCCGGCAGGCAAATTGGATAGTGAGCTGCGTTAGCATAATGGTTATAGTGTAGGGCTGCTAAGTGAAAGGTTCTAAGTTCAATCTTTGTTCAGTGTTTAATATTTTCTTTATTTAAAAACAATATCGAAGTGTCTTACTTCATGAATTTTATTCGTTTGAATGTAATGTTTTTAAATTTCTAGTGGCAACTAAAATCGACCATATGGAAAGTATACGCTATGGACTTTTACCTCTGCAAACTCTGCAATGATTTACTACATCTAATGCTGCACAATAACAGCGTTCAACATCGAAACAAAATTAAGTAATTTATGGGGGGAAGGTATCAATCAAGAAGATGTGTTAAAATAAAATTTTTGGGCCAAATAGATTTGTGAAATCGAATGATACGTTTGTCAAAGCAGTCGAAACACCATGTATCTGTACAGACTAACAGTGCAATGATGATAAAATCGTGCACATCGCGGAATGCAGGGAGCACGTCTCTGTAGCAGCGAAAGGGTTAATGTGGCCTTGGTGGCTTTACTTCATAAACTACGCGCTCACTCCTAAACGTAAGTTTGCGAACTATACTATACAATGGCGCTGCTTCTCTTGTGGCGTACAACTGGCAACGCAGCAATCTCCCGCGTCAGGGCGGGCATGCGCGAACCGCCAAGATAAAAGAATTGAACTATAGTGTGAGAAAGTTTTAAGACAGTGTGAATGCAGGCGACGGGAAATTTTGTATCATGATAAGTTAAGTAAGTTTATTGTAAAAGGAAAGCTAATTCGAGGGCAAATGAAAATAGTTAATAACGTAAAGTATAAACAAAATATCAGAATGTTAAATATTTATTTCGGGGAAAAGTACAGTTCGCAAGTATTTGTTGATTGGTTAGTCATGAAAAGCGCGGACTAACGCGGGGGAATAATGTTTTTCTATTGGCCTTAAAGAAAACTGAAGAACCAGAACGGAGTATTTTTCGCGCGTCTTTTCTCTTGGAGTTATAGAATGCTTACAGCAGTCTAAGGGAGTCGGAACCCAGCCTTTCAATGGTATGGTCGTGTCGAGTATGAGCTCCGAAGAACGTTGTAATGTGCCGGTTTTAGTTGTGCTACATGTTTCAAAAGTGTTTTAAAGTGAATGCATATTTATGCCGATGTCTGTTTTTAGAAAGTACGGATTTTTTAAGTAATTTTGTAATGAGAAAATACAGTAATTCCGCGTGGCATATTGAGCAGATTTGTGACCAAAAACTTGACTGAATTAGACACCGATAAACTTAATAGTATGGCGAGTGTTTTCATTTAAGAACAGTCCGTGCTTAGTAGCTGTCCAGATTTCGGGAAATACGTTACCATAAACTTGCTAACGAGAATGAAAGGGTTTGTGGATGACTGTGTTAAGATTAACACGGGCTTGGCAGTGAACGTGTACACTATCAAGCTTCAAAATATACCGAAGTTTTGCCAGTATTTCCATCTTTTTTTCAAAATTAAGACCTTTTCCCGATTCTTAGAATTGTTACGCTACTTTGTATGCATCCTGGTGCGAGTTGCAGTACGGCAGGTTTCTGCTCGGCTTTCCTACCTGCGATCTGCTGCAACGAGTTCACAGGTAGGTGCAGGTACTGGACGAAGGTAACCGAGCGGGCGCAGATTCAAAATAAGGTCCATCAATTATGAACTTCGATAGCGCCATAGAAGACGAATGGATAGCTTTTGAAATAGAAAACAGTGAATGCAACAGAGAGTCACACAGGTGAAAAGACAAGGGCTAGTGGAAATCCTTGGATAATAACGAGATATTGAATGTAACTGACGAAAGGAGAAAACAAAAACGTAGCAAATGAATGAGATAGAAGGAAAATAGAGACATCTAGAAAGTGAGATTGAAAAGAGTGCAGAATGATAAAGCAGGAGTAATTAGACGAGAAATGCAAGGGTGTAAAAGCGTGTATAGCTATCGGAAGGACATGGGCCGTTTATATGAAAATTAATGAAACCTCTGGAGAAAAGAGACGAGCTATATAAATATCAAGAGCTCACATGGAAAACCAGTACTGATCAAAGAACGAACCGCTGGAGGGTGTAATGAATATATAGAAGGGAGAAACATACTTGAAGTCAGTACTGTAGAGACAGAAGAGGAAGTAGATGAAGATGAGATGGGAGGTACGATACTGCCAGAAAAAATTTGACAGTACAGTGAAGGGAATAAATTGAAACAAGGCCCCTGGAATAGATGAAAATCCCTCAAAACTGTTGGGAGAGTCAGTCGTGAGGAAACTATTCCACCTGGTGTGGAAGATATGTGAACACAGGTGAAATACCTTCAGACTTCAGGAAGAGTATAATAATCCTAAGATACACCTGTGGTCAAGAGATAGCGTCCTGGGTCCCAAATCCGCCACTGCTTAAATTTAGAATAAAAATCAACAGCAATTTCAACTGAGGAGTTTTGGCTTAAAAGGTCATTCTTGTTCTGCCAACGGCCTTGTCGAAGTGGCGGAGGAGATGTGAGAGGTTCAGGGCATTCTCTTGCCCTTGGGGTGGGAAAAAGATTGAATGAACAACGAAAGGGTAAAGTTCTACGATTCGGGGCATGGAATGTAAGGAGTCTTGACGTGGTGGGGTAGCTAGAAAATCTGAAAAAAAATGCTTGGCTCAGTTTAGATATAGTGGCAATCAATGAAGTGATATAGAAAGGAGACATGGATTTCTGGTCAGATACGTACAGAGTAATATCAGCAAAAATAGAAAATGGTGTGACGGTAGTAGGATTCCTAATGAATAGGAAGGTAGGGCAGAGAGTGAGATACTGTGAACAGTTCAGTGATAGGGTTGTTCTTATCAGAATCGACAGCAAATCAACATTAACAACAGTTCAGGTACACACGATGACGACGTAGGCAGAAGAAGAAGAGATAGAGAAAATATATGACGATATTGAATGGGGAATTCAGTACTTAAATGGAGATGAAAATCTAATAGCCATGGGGGACTGGAATGCGGCTATAGAGGAAGGGGTAGAAGAAAGAGTTGCGGGAGAATATGCGCTTGATAATACGAATGAGAGAGGAGAAAGACTAATTGAGTTCGGCAATAAATTTCAGCTAGTAACACTGAATCACAAGAGGAGCAGGTATACTTGGAAAAGGCTGGGAGACACGGGACGGTTTCAGTTACACTACATCATGGTCAGGCAGTGATTCCGAAATCAGATATTGGATTGTAAGTGATACCCAGGAGCAGATACAGGCACTGATCAGAATTTAATAATGATGAAGAGTAGGATGAAAGAAACATTGCGCAAAGAAATGGCATACGGAAGTACTAAGGAATGAGGAGAGACGCTTTCGGGCTATAGGTACTGCGATAGTCAATAGGTCAGCACGCAGTTCAGTTGAACAGGAAAGGACATCTCTAAACAGAACAATCAAAGAAGATGGAAAGAAAAACATAGCTCATAGCTCCTAGGAAGGTAACTGCGAAGAAACCACGGATAACGGAAGAAATATTTCAATTGATGGATGAAAGAAGGAAATAAAAAAATTTTCGCGAAGTTCAGGGTTACAAAAATAAAAAAATAAAACCGCAGAGAAGCTAAGCGAAACGGCTACATAAAAAGGTGAAGAAATCGAAAGAGAAAACGTTGTCGGAAGGATTGACTCAGCATATATACACTCCTGGAAATGGAAAAAAGAACACATTGACACCGGTGTGTCAGACCCACCATACTTGCTCCGGACACTGCGAGAGGGCTGTACAAGCAATGATCACACGCACGGCACAGCGGACACACCAGGAACCGCGGTGTTGGCCGTCGAATGGCGCTAGCTGCGCAGCATTTGTGCACCGCCGCCGTCAGTGTCAGCCAGTTTGCCGTGGCATACAGAGCTCCATCGCAGTCTTTAACACTGGTAGCATGCCGCGACAGCGTGGACGTGAACCATATGTGCAGTTGACGGACTTTGAGCGAGGGCGTATAGTGGGCATGCGGGAGGCCGGGTGGACGTACCGCCGAATTGCTCAACACGAGGGGCGTGAGGTCTCCACAGTACATCGATGTTGTCGCCAATGGTCGGCGGAAGGTGCACGTGCCCGTCGACCTGGGACCGGACCGCAGCGACGCACGGATGCACGCCAAGACCGTAGGATCCTACGCAGTGCCGTAGGGGACCGCACCGCCACTTCCCAGCAAATTAGGGACACTGTTGCTCCTGGGGTATCGGCGAGGACCATTCGCAACCGTCTCCATGAAGCTGGGCTACGGTCCCGCACACCGTTAGGCCGTCTTCCGCTCACGCCCCAACATCGTGCAGCCCGCCTCCAGTGGTGTCGCGACAGGCGTGAATGGAGGGACGAATGGAGACGTGTCGTCTTCAGCGATGAGAGTCGCTTCTGCCTTGGTGCCAATGATGGTCGTATGCGTGTTTGGCGCCGTGCAGGTGAGCGCCACAATCAGGACTGCATACGACCGAGGCACACAGGGCCAACACCCGGCATCATGGTGTGGGGAGCGATCTCCTACACTGGCCGTACACCACTGGTGATCGTCGAGGGGACACTGAATAGTGCACGGTACATCCAAACCGTCATCGAACCCATCGTTCTACCATTCCTAGACCGGCAAGGGAACTTGCTGTTCCAACAGGACAATGCACGTCCGCATGTATCCCGTGCCCCCCAACGTGCTCTAGGTGTAAGTCAACTACCCTGGCCAGCAAGATCTCCGGATCTGTCCCCCATTGAGCATGTTTGGGACTGGATGAAGCGTCGTCTCACGCGGTCTGCACGTCCAGCACGAACGCTGGTCCAACTGAGGCGCCAGGTGGAAATGGCATGGCAAGCCGTTCCACAGGACTACATCCAGCATCTCTACGATCGTCTCCATGGGAGAATAGCAGCCTGCATTGCTGCGAAAGGTGGATATACACTGTACTAGTGCCGACATTGTGCATGCTCTGTTGCCTGTGTCTATGTGCCTGTGGTTCTGTCAGTGTGATCATGTGATGTATCTGACCCCAGGAATGTGTCAATAAAGTTTCCCCTTCCTGGGACAATGAATTTACGGTGTTCTTATTTCAATTTCCAGGAGTGTAAAAATAAAAAATAACTTCGTTAATTAAAAGCGGGGGAGGTAACAGTAAGAGTACAACGGGAATTCCTCTGTTAAACGCAGAGGAGAGAGCGGATAGGTCGAAAGAGTACATTAAACGCTCTATGAGGCAGAAGACTTGTCTGATGACGTGATAGAACAAACAGGAGTCGATGTAGAAGGGACAGGGGATCCAGTATTAGAATCAGAATTTAAAAGAGCTTTGGAAGACTTACGCACCGCAGAAAGTATTAAGCGTTTGCCACAAGAGAGACTAGAGTCCTCTATTATTGAAATGCGCACATATTGCTTCTTTTCAAACATTAGGGAGGGAAACCAAATGGTTCACTTTCAACCAATAGCTGGTCTTGTCGACTATTTGACAGGATGTCTGTATAGAACAGGAGGGATAGATAACATTTCAGCCGGCCAGTGAGGCCGAGCGGTTCTAGGCGCTTCAGTCTGGAACCGCGCGACAGCTACGGTCGCAGGTTCGAATCCTGCCTCGGGCATGGATGTGTGTGATGTCCTTAGGTTAGTTAGGTTTAAGTAGTTCTAAGTTCTAGGGGACTGATGACCATTTTTAACATTCCATCGGAATTTCTAAAACCATCGGGGAAGTGGCAACAAAACGACTGTTCATGTTGGTGCGTAGGACGTATGACAATAGCTATCAGAATTTCGGAAAAACATCATCCACACAGTACCGAAGATTGCAAGAGCCGATAAGTGTGATAATTATCGCACACTCAGCTTAATAGCTCATGCAACCAAGTTGCTGACAGGAATAATATGTAGAAGAATGGAAAAGAAAATCGAAGATGTGTTAGATAACGATCAGTTTGCCTTTAGGAAATGTAAAGACATGGGAGAGGCGGTTCTGACGTTGTGGTTGATAATGAAAGGAAGACTAAAGAAAAATGAAGATACGTTCATAGGATTTGTCGACGTGGGAAAAGCGTTCGACCGTGTAAAATGGAGCAAGTTGTTCGAAATTCTGAGAAAAATAGGGGTAAGCTATAGGGAAAAACTGGTGATATACGAGTACAATACATACCAGAACCAAGAGGGAACAATAAGAGTGGAAGACCAAGAACGAAGTGCTCGGATAAAAAAGGATGTAAGACAGGGACGTAGTCTTCTAACGTTACTTCAATCTATACATCGAAGAAGCAATGACGGGAAAAAAGAAAAGTTCAAGTGAGGGATGAAAATTCAAGGTGAAAGGACATCAATGATAAAATTTCGTGATGACATTGTGAAAGTGAAGAGGAATTACAGGATATGTTGAATGGAATGAACAGGCTAATGAGTACAGAATATGGATTGAGAGTAAATTGGAGAAAGGTGGAAGTAACGGGATGTAGAAGAAATGAGAAAAGCGAGAAACTTAAGATCATCAAAATTGGTGATCGCGAAGTAGACGAAGTGAAGGAATTATGCTACCTAGGCAGCGAAATAACCTATGATGAGCAGAACAAGGAGAACATCAAAAGCACACTAGTACTGGCAAAAAGGGCATTGCTGGCCAAGAGAAGTCTACTCGTATCAAACTAGGCCTTAATTTGAGGAAGAAATTACAGAGAATGTAAGTTTGGAGCACAGCGCTGTATGGTAGTGAAATATGGACTGTGGAAATACCAGAACAGAAGAGTTCGAAGCATTTGAGATAGGGTGCTACATAAGAATGTTGAAAATTAGGTGGACTGATTAGGTAAGAAATGTGGAGGCTCTCCGCAGAATCGGCGAGGATAGGAATATGTGGAAAACACTGACAAGAAGAAGGGACAGTATGAGAGGACAAGTGTTACGACATCATGGGATAACATCGATGGTACTAGAAGGATCTGTAGAGGGTAAAAACTGTAGAGGAAGACAGAGACCGGAATACATTCAGCATATAATTGAGGACGTAGGTTGCAAGCGCTACTCTAAGATGAAGAGGATGGCACAGGAAAGAAATTCGTGGCGGGTCGCATCAGACGAATGAGAAGTGGATATTACCGAATCATTAGTTTCGTAAGTCATGCTTACCAAATACTGTCGCGAATTATTTACAGAAGAATGGAAAACGTGGTAGAAGTAGGTCTCGGGGAAGAACAGTTCGGGTTCCGGTGACACGTAGGAATACGCGAGGCAGTAGTGAGCCTACAACTCATCTTAGAAGATTAGAGTGAAGAAAGGTAAACCTACGATTGTAGTATTTCTATATTTAGAGAAAGCTTTTGACAGTGTCCACTGACAACATAATCTCCGAAATTCTGAAGGTAACAGGGATGAAACACTGGGAGCGAAGCGTTATTTACAACTTGTACAGAAACTAGACTGCAATAAAACCATTATCCAAAGCAAGAGGGAATACATGAATCAATAAACTGGTCCCCATCGAAGAAAATTTTCGAGAATACAAGACGCAAGATTTTTCGGGAACAATCTGCGGATAAACCCCTCAATATTTGTGTTTCGTAAAATCAGATGGATGACTCACCTTGACCAACCATGAGAACTCCGTCCGCAAGATTCCACGAGGAAATCTCCGCTCACACCCACACCGATTCCCTAGCACTCCACAAGAAGAGATTCATAGGCATATCCTGAAATTCAAAAATCACCGAGCATCGGGAGAAATCACTACAGAACTGGTCGTAAATCTTGGCGCCAGTTCCCTAAAAAAACTCACACAAATCATGATAGACATTTAGCAGAAACGTGTGTGTGTGTGAAATCTTATGGAACTTAACTGCTAAGGTCATCAGTCCCTAAGCTTACACACTACTTAACCTAAATTATCCTAAGGACAAACGCACACATCCATGCCCGAGGGAGGACTCGAACCTCCGCCGGGACCAGCCGCACAGTCCATGACTGCAGCGCCCTAGACCGCTCGGCTAATCCCGCGCGGCTAGCAGAAACAAAAACTTCACGAGGACTGAAACGGGTGCTAATGCACCCACTGCACCAGAAAGAAAAGCAATTACACAGAAACTCTCTAGGAATTCGCTGAAAGAGCTGGCCTCAAAATATGCTTCCAACTGATTTAAATAACGCTATCGGTATCCCCGTCCTGCAAGTTACATAAAACATTCTGTGAGCTTACCTTCTACAAAGAGTTCAGGACCAACTCGGTCACAAAATTAACGAATATCAAGCCGGCTTCCACGATGGTAGAAAATGTACAGAGTAAATATTCAGTTAAAAAAAAAAAAGAAACATTAAAATACAAAGCGCTCAGGAGGAGCCCGTCCATATGCTCCGTTGTGGACTTAAAGAAGGAGTATGATTCAGTCTATCGGTAGATCCTTCATGTTATCCTCGAAGAAGAAGGACCCGAAAGCCTACGTCTCAACAAACATTCACCCTGTCAACACACACTCAGCAACACAACTTTCAAAGTAAGGTTCATTGGTGATGTGTCAAAACCATTTCTGGAAAAGAAAAGAAAAAGAGAGAAAGAAACCGGTGTTGGGTAGGGTGACGGTTGTCTCCTATCCTCTTTAACCTGCTTTTGGATGAAGTTATTAGAGAATGAGAAAATGAACTTAAAGATTAGAGCTATTGGAAAACCATACGACTTGGAAAACCTAAACATCACAATCAGATTTTTTGCCTAGCATTCGCAGACTATCTGGCAATACTATCAGACATTGAGACGACAGCAATTAAACAGTGACTCTCTAGGAATTCGCTGAAAGAGCTGGCCTCCAAATATGCTTCCAAAAAGCCCAGTACATCTGCTCAATACACCCTCCTCAAGAACTGATCACAAAATATGTAAAAATCGAGAGAATCCCGTGCAAATACTATGGAGAAATTCTTCACACTACAGTGGGAGAGACAATGGCACAGAAAAATCTGATACAGAAACGTAGGAGGACTTACGGTAAAATCTGCAATATCTACAATAAGAAATGGGTGTAGATACGCACAACAATCAGGCACTATATCTCAGTTGTGAAGCTTGAATCCCTAGTGAGACTCTTACACGCCACAGAAAATGAGGTCTGGAAGATATTCCTAAAGAAGAACACAAAATTCTATGAAAGATTGTTCCAAATCAACAGAATAGCGATAGAGACTACACGCGACCGCTACGGTCGCAGGTTCGAATCCTGTCTCGGGCAAGGATGTGTGTAATGTCCTTAGGTTAGTTAGTTAGTTAGTTCTAAGTTCTATGGGACTGATGACCTCAGATGTTAAGTCCCATAGTGCTCAGAGCAATTTGAACCATTTGGTAGAGACTACAATTCCGAAAAATAACCGAAAACATATCAGCTCTCACAGTAGACGTGGGAAAAAGAGGACTGAAATTTTATGGGTGTATCCACAGACTCCCAAAAAGCAAACTCACAAAACTGCGACTAAATAGAACGACTGAAAACCATATTCCGGATCCAGCAGCTCAAAAAGGACTTAGAAATAGGTTCATATAAGCCCACGAACATTTTCATCAGGAACTTGAAACATAAAAAAATTAGCAAATCTAAAGTACTGCCAGAGAATGAAGTCACTGCCACACCAGTGGCAGAGTGGACTCAAGAAAGAAAGAGAACCCGCGGAGAAAAAATGAGAGGTACTTGGAAACATCTAAGATTGAAACATAGTAGGTTTGTGTGATCTGATATGGTCCAATCTCGCTTAGTAATAACACAATAGTACACACACACACACACACACACAATATATATATATATATATATATATATATATATATATATATATATATATATATGGGTACAGATATTGCGTTAGTTGGTGCTTTAGTATGTATGTTCCCCCTTCAGTCTGTTAGTTGCTTTTTCTGTGTATCTGACAGTCTGCCAATATAGACTATCCACTTTGCATCCACACGTCCAAACTTCGATACCGGATCTGCTACCCAAGGGAAGATAAACGTCGCTACCCATACTTGAATGTAGTAACTAATCGAAAAACTTACTGCTCCAAACAGCTATAATTATTACACTGCTCTCAGTCATCATACCCCAAACATCCTGTATACAGGGAGTATCATAATTAATGGCGTAAACGCATACAGTTGAAAGTACGCGAAGTCTCAGTAAACATAGGGTTGAAAATGCATACCTTACGAGCTACGAGCAGTTTTTCATCTTCAATACTGTGAAACAAATCTCTTCTACTGGGCCAAAACAAGAAAAAAATGTCCACTAAACATGTGGTATAAAATGCGCACCTTAAAAGTTATGAGCATCTGTTCTTTTGAAGAGTTATGCTTCAAAGTAGCGAAGATGAAAAAGTGCTCATAGCTCTTAACGTATGCATTTTAGAGGACATATTTACTGGACTTTTTTTCTTGTTTTGATCCATACTGGCACTTCCCAAAATATGGAAAGCAAAGAACTTGCAGTAGAAGAGATTTGTTTCACAGTATCGAAGATGAAAAATTGCTCGTAGCTCTTAAGGTATGCGTTTTCGACCCTATGTTTACTGAGACTTTTTTGCTTCTAGTATCGTGTACTTTTAACTGTACGCGTTTACGCCATTAAGTACGATACACCCTGCATATGATTAGTTTCCCTCCATATTCTGTTTTTCGCTTCGCTGCATATTTGAGCCACACAACCTCTGGTAAGGAAGCGTGCACGTGTGTTTATTCATTTTTTTTATGTGGCCCATTTTCCTTCTCTGCTTATCCTTGAGTGCACGTTATTGTGTGTAAACGGAAGAATGAAAGTGATCTGAAGCACGCTTCTCTCGTAGTCAGATTTTTATCATACGGTTGTGGGCCTGTAGTGCCAACTTGAAATTTTTGCTGCTAGGGATAGAACCAGAGACAGCTCAGAAACAGGAAGTGGGCGCTCTGCTTCGGAATTTGTGTACAGGGTTGGTAACAGGTCCAGTCTTTCCCCCACCATTCGCGTTGTTAGTGGTGCGAACCAGAGAAATAAGCTTGAGGCACTCACCGCTCTGCTCATAGGTCATAGAGACAGGATTCCGTTAAATTGTGTCGGTTTGGTTTTGCAACTACTTTGGAACAGTTCCTCATTTCAGTGAGACATGCCATTGCGAGTTATTCTGCATTATTTTGGGATAAATTCACGGACTTTACGGGACTGCATGGAACTTGCTCTGTTCTAGAAAACGATTGTTAACCTCTTGAATTGCGCTAGTAGAAAAGTATTTTTATCCATCTAATATTTCTGTTCCTCTGGCAGTATCAATTAAAAAACATCCTCAGTCACAAATTGTCGTTTTTCATTAAATACACGATGCATTTCGGACCCTGGCGGTCTATCCTCAGGTGTAAGTTGTCTTAATAAATGATTTATTTTTGATCTTGAATATGGTGAAATATGTGTTCCTATCATGAAAAGGTTTGATGTTAGGATATTAATTTCGTAGGTCAAATGTGGAAAATATGTGCGAAAGAGTGGAAAAAATTAACAGTGTAAACTTATCACATAATCCACGAAATGCGTTTTCAACTTTTTAACACCGTCATGCAATGGTTTCTCCATCCTGTTCACACTTATCATTTCACTCAAGAGGCATGTCTGCATGCACATTTTTGTAAACAATTCAAAGATGAAGTTGTAGATGGCCTGATCAAAGATGAATTTGTTCGTCTTGCCAGAGATCTAATTATTAAGAAATTAACATGTGGAGGGAATAACTTTAGTATAGGACTTTAAAATTATTGAAATACCTGTGTCGTGCGAAATCTGTTCATTTAACAAAGATTCTGTCTGTTTTTTATTTTATGGACGTATATCTCCTGTTGTTCTAAAAGAGTTAGGGTCTTACCATTGACTTCATTATGCAGTACTACCAAATTACTCTCTATACTGTTGATGACATGTTTCGTTTTCAACATATATTGTGCAATAACTGATTCTTTGAAGTGGTTGGGCCTAAAAGCATTTACATGTTCTTGAAAACAGGTTTTGAAGTTACTGCCTATTTTCCCTATGTAGTAGGCAGGGCAACTGGGGCATGATACTTTGTACACATCGCTGCTGATGAACTTTTGTATATTTGATTTTATGTTATGGACGAGTAAGTTTCTAACTTTATACTAGTGGAGAATGCCACTGTTACTTTTTTTTTTGGAAACGTTAGCAATTTTTTTATATGGGGTTTTGGATTGGGACACTGGCAAATATTTTCTCTTCTTTCACACTGTGGCCATTTGTTGCTTACTTTAGTGTATTTGACGGTCTAAATTGTCAATTGTGTTGGCTGTGCAGGAATTGTTTATGGTAATGCTTTTTATTGGATCAGTCTCGTTCCTGGTGCTGCTTTCTTCTCAATCAAGAGATTGTGCTCTGTGTAGCATGGATCTAAGTGCAGCATGTCTCTGTGTGGTGGGATAGCATGCTGAACTGTCCAGTTTTATGTCTGTGCATGTGCGTTTTCTGTGTATTTCTCTTGCCTATTGTCACCTGACCGACAGGATTAAGAAATTGTAATTGTTTTCAAAAATTATCGCTTAGATTTACCTAAAAACGATGTGTCACTTACGAGACACTGATAGTCATGGTAAGCAAACATTAGAAATGAAGCTGGATAATATAATGGTTTTATATTTTGTAAAGTTGTTATGTAGATTTAGAAGTACGAAATGGAAGCGAGTACAGAAAAATTATTTAGTGACAACATGGTATGCTGGAATACAAGTTTATACTTTCATAAAAAAAGATATTCTGTGGTACACATGACATTCTGTGTGGTGGACTCCTGCTCTTACACTTTTGCAACCAGGCATTCTGCAGGGATCACTCATGGAAATATTCCTGTAGTAGTTGGTATTAGAGCTGCACATTTTATAGATTGAAGCCAGTTGATACGTACACCTGCTTAAGGAAAGTCCCTCTAACAAAGGAATCACCTTCAGAGGAGGTCAGGTATCCAAGTAGAGAAGGACTTAGCATATTTCATCAAAACACGTAGGTTGGAACTTAAATAGTGGCAACACTGCTGTGGAGACAGTATGCAATTGAATCTACTATTGTCGCTAACACTGCTGTGGAGACCGTATGTAATGGAGTCTACTATTGTCGCTGATAGCACACGTTGTAGACATACCTACCTCACCTCCGAACAAATGAACTCGCCCGTCCCACGTCACCGACGTGCGCGCAGTCGAGGGAAAGACAGACACTTGCGAGCGAGCGGTCTAACGTAATGGTGTCACTATGTTTACGAAACATGAACAACGGAGTTGGATCAAGATTGAATGTGCCAGAGGTCGTACAGCACGACAGTGTCGTCACGGTCTTCAAGAGGCGTGCGGGGAATCGGCATTGCCGTACAGAACAGTGGCACGTTGGGTAAAAGCCTTCAAGGAAGGTCGGCAAACTGTGGCAGCCATGCATCGCGCAGGTCGTCCTAGCGTCTCTGAAGAAGTGCATGCTGTTGCCGCGTTAGTGGATAGTGATCGACGCCATACGATTCGTGAGGTCGCCCACGAAACCGGACTAGCGCATACGACTGTGCTTCGCATCTTGAAGGAACGCCTGGGCATACGAAAAATTGCATCACGATGGGTTCCGCATGACTTGACGGAAATGCAGAAATGGATGCGTTACGACGCTGCTCAGACGCACTTAGAGGGCTATAATTACAAACATATAATTACAAACTATATAGGAAAGTTAATCCAACAGCAATAGAGGGTTTTTTAAACCTTGTTAAGGAACAAGAGTGCCAGGATGTTTATAGTGCCGATAACATAGATGACAAATATAATGCTTTCCTTAACACATTTCTCATGCTCTTTGAGACTTGCTTTCCATTAGAAGGTTCTAAATGGAATACTAGCAGTAAAAGGCAGCCTGGGTGGCTGACTTGTGGGATAAGTATATCATGTAGAACAAAACGGGAATTATATTAAAATGTTAGAAGTAGTACGGTAGCACATTACAAACAGTATTGTAAGGTGCTTAAAAAAGTTATTAACAAGAGTATGTGTTATGCAAATAGAATAGCTAATACAAAGGATAAAATTAAAAGCGTCTTGTCAGCAGCACAAGGTCGACGAAATAAAGTCAGTTCATAGTAAAAATATTTCTGTTACTGATAAGTCAGATACATGTATCGTATTTAACAAATATTTTCTGAGCATTGCTGGCGAATTAAATAAAAACTTAGTTTTTTCAGGGAATCATGTAACTCTCTTCCAAAATGCCTTTCTGATATTGATGTCTGAAATACTCCTCTGTGATACTGATAAGGGGGAGATTGGGTCAATAATTAAATCACTGAATACTAAGGACTCTCATGGGTATGATGGGGTGCCTAGCATAGTATTAAAGTACTGTGCTGCACATGTTAGCTCTCTACTTACCAATATTTGCAGTTTTTTCTTTAATAATGGTCGTTTCCTGAACGAATAAATTACTCAGTAGTAAAGCCGCTTTATAAAAATGGAGAAAGGGATAATGTAGACAATTTTAGACCTATTTCTATGTCATCAGTGTTTGTTAAAGTTATTCAAAAGACTGTATATATGTATAATTGATAATTTTAATATACATAACTGGCTTTGAAATGTAGTTGATTTTAGAAGTGGTTTATCAACTGAAAATGCTATATTCTCTTTTCTTTGTGAGTACTAGATAGATTAAACAAAATGTTTCGAGCGCTAGGCATATTTTTTGATTTAACTAAAGCGTTTCGCTGTGTTGATCACAGAAGTAGCTCACAATTGGTTCACCTCTTACTTTAACAATTGACAGCAAAAGGTCATTATTCGCAATGTTGAGAATGGCTGTGGTGATGTGGAGCCTGAAGGGAGTATGGTTAAATGGGGGAGAGGGGGGGGGGGTCCCACGGATCGGTGTTGAGGCCTCTCCTGATCCTTATTTATGTAAATGATATGCCCTCTAATATTACGGTAATTCTAAAATATTTATGTTTGGTGATGACACTAGCTTCGTAGTAAAGGATGTTGTGTGCAACACTGGCTCTTTTTCAAACAGTGCAGTTCTTGACAAAGAAAATAAATTAACGCTAAATCACAGTAAGACTCAGTTTTTACAGTTTCTCACACCCAGTTCAAGAAAACCCGACGTTTTAATTTCGAAGAGTGGGCATATGATTAGTGAAACTGAACATTTCCAGCTTCTAGGTATTCAGAGAGAGAGAGAGTAAACTGTCGTGGAAAGCCCACGTTCAGGATCTTGTTCAAAGACTTAATGCTGCCGTTTTTACTATTCGAACGGTATCTGAAGTATGTGGTTGTTCGACACGAAAATTATACTCTGCTTATTTTCATTCGCTTATGTCACATGGTATCATATTTTGGGATATCCCTTCCCAATCTCATAGGATATTTTTGGCTCAGAAACCGTCATCTGCCGAGTCGGTAGATGATGGTTGAAGTGATCGCTGTAGTAAGCAGAAATCTACTAATAACAGTTTACTGGGCCCTGTTTTGACCAGAACCGAGGTGGAATATTCTTACACGTGAGGGGCCTGAAGATGGCGTAGTAAATCGCCGAAACTGGTAGTCAAATAAAATAATTTTGGGAGGGCTGAAAGATGTTTAATTTGACATCCTCAAGCAATGGAGGGTGAGCGTACGACAATGGCAGCCACTAGTGCTGGCGAAACGTCAGAAAAATCATCAAACAAACGTCGGCCGAAGAACGCGACACAGAAGTCAGCAGGCAATCTGTCAATTTTTGCGTAATTTATGCCCTTCTGCGAGCGTGGGCAGTTGTGAGCGTTCGAGAAGCACACACAAACACAGTGGATTGCAAGAGTAACGCGTATTTGCTCGCGTTGTTGCCTAGCGCGCCTGTAAAGTGGGCGTGCTTTACCTCGGCGGAAGTAAATTTGTCCGGCGCTATCGGAGCGTGATTTGGCGTTCACTCTACCCCCTCCCCCTCATCCCCCCCTTCCGCTGTAATTACAGTCCCTTTCACCCTTTATCGCCCGACTTGGAAATTGCTTTTTCGCTCCGCCAGGTGAGCCCCCACTCGCTGCAGAGAGCACTATTGCGTGCACGTAAATGACGCCGCCCGCTCACCTGTGCTTTAGACTTCCGCAGGCTAAACAGCCTCGTACCGTACGTACACGCCGCGCGCCACGAGCGCCAGCGCCGAATTTATACACAGTTTCGCAAATTTGTTTCGCGTCGCTCGTTGCGATGCCGGCATAATTTCTACCTCGCGGGCGGTGCAACTTGGGTGACGGACGCGGGCATCTCCTTACGTGGAGAGCCGCCATCTGCGAGGTACGAGAGCGAACTTCAGTACACACAGACCAGTACCCGCCCTTAAACAATTACGCTAATCGCGCTTCCAAATTGCAGCGGCAATAGAAGCCGGCTACTGCGCGGAAATTTTGATAACGTTCCAAAATTGCTATTAAAACTTTTTTGGATACGGCAACGAAAAACGTAACATTCAGGTTCTGAAAGTTGCTTGTACACATTAGCTCACCGGACACCTCCTTGACTGGATGCGTTGTCCCCTGTGTGTGGTGTAGAACCGGTACCAGACAGTCACTTGACCCTCTAAAGCTGACGAAAGTAATGGCAGTGAAATGTGTGCACGTACCAGTCGCCTGTGCGTGGACCCGTGCTCAGTCAATCCACATTTCGTACAGTTTCGTAGCTTCACAATTTTGTGGATTTAACAAGCTCTGGAAAGTGTCTTCTTTTTGTCTGTATTGTCTTATACAATTGTCTTGCTCAATATACAGATTGAATGACATCGGGGATAGGCTACAGTCCTGCCTCACTCCCTTTCCAACCACTGCTTCCCTTTCATGCCTCTCGTCTCTTATAACTGCCATTTGGTTTCTGTACAAAGTGTAAATAGCCTTTCACTCCCTGTATTTTCTCCCTCCCACCTTCAGAATTTGAAAGAGAGTATTCCAGTCAACATTCCTCAAAGCTTTGTCTAAGTCTACAAATTCTAAAAACCTAGGTTTGCGTTTCCTTAATCTATTTTCTAAGATAAGTCGTAGGGTCAGTATTGCTTCACGTGTTCCAACATTTCTTGTTCCAACATTTCTACGAAATCCAAACTGATCTTCTTCGAGGTCGGCTTCTACCAGTTTTTCCACTCGTCTGTACAGAATTCGTGTTAGTATTTTGCAGCCGTAGCTTATTAAACTGATAGTTCGGTAATTTTCACATCTGTCAACCCCTGCTTTCTTTGGGATTGGAATGATCTTCTTGAAGTCTGAGGGTATTTCGCCTGTCTCATACATCTTGCTCACCAGATGGTAGAGTTTTGTCAACGCTGGCTCTCCCAAGGCTATCAGTAGATCTAACGGAATGTTGTCTACTCCCGGGGCCTTGTTTCGACTTAGGTCTTTCAGTGCTCTGTCAAACTCTTCACGCGGTATCATATCTCCCATTTCATCTTCTTCTACATCTTCTTCCATTTTCCATAATATTGTCCTCAAGAACATCGCCCTTGTATAGACCCTCTGTATACTCCTTCTACCTTTCTGCTTTCCCTTCTTTGCTTAGAACTGGGTGTCCATTTGAACTCTTGATACTCATACAAGTGGTTCTCTTTTCTCCAAAGCTCTCTTTAATTTTCCTTTAGGCAGTCTTACCCCTAGTGATATACGCCTCTACATCCTTACATTTGTCCTCTAGCCATCCCTGCTTAGCCATTTTGCACTTCCCGTCGATCTCATTTTTGAGACGTTTGTATTCCTCTTTGCCTGCTTCATTTACTGCATGTTTGAATTTTCTTCTTTCGTCAATTAAATTCAGTATCTCTTTTGTTACCCAAGGATTTCTATTAGCCCTCGTCTTTTTACGTACTTGATCCTTTGCTGCCTTCACTATTTCATCTCTCAAAGCTACCCATTCTTCTTCTACTGTATTTCCTTCCCCCATCTTTGTCAATCGTTCCCTAATGCTCTTCCTGAAACTCTCTGCAACCTCTGGTTCAGTCAGTTTATCCAGGTCCCACCTCTTTAAATTCCCACCTTTTTGCAGTTTCTTAAGTTTGAATCTACAGTTCATAACCAATAGACTGTAGTCAGAGTCCACATCTGCTCCTGGAAATGTCTTACAATTTATAACCTGGTTCCTAAATCTCTGTCTTAGCATTGTATAATCTATCTGAAACCTGTCAGTATCTCCAGGCTTCTTCCATGTATACAACCTTTTTTTATGATTCTTGAACCAAGTGTTAGCTATGATTAAGTTATGCTCTGTGCAAAATTCTGCCAGGCGGCTTCCTCTTTCATTTCTTACCCCTATTCCATAGTCACCTACTACGTTTCCTAGTTTTGCTTTTCCTACTATCGATTCCAGTCACCCATGACTATTAAATTTTCGTCTCTCTTCCCTATACAAATAACTTCTTTTATCTCATCATACATTTCATCAATCTCTTCGTCATCTGCAGAGCTAGTCATTATATAAACTTGTACTACTGTGGTAGGCGTGGGTTTCGTATCTACGTTGGCCACAATAATGCGTTCACTATGCTGTTTGTAGTAGCTTACCCGCATTCCTATTTTTTAATTCATTATTAAACCTACTCCTGCAAGACCCCTATGTGATTTTGTATTTATAACCCTGTATTCACCTGACCAGAAGTCTTGCTCCTCCCGCCACCGAACTTCACTTATTCCTACTATATCTAAGTTTAACCTATCCATTTCCCTTTTTAACTTTTCTAACCTACCTGCCTATTAAGGGATCTGACACTCCACGCTCTGATCCATAGAACGCCAGTTTTCTTTCTCCTGATAAGAACGTCCTCCTGAGTAGCCCCCGTCCGGAGATCCGAATTGGGGGGGGGGGTCTACTTTACCTCCAGAATATTTTACCCAAGAGGACGCCATCATCATTTAACCATGTAGTAAAGCTGCATGCCCTAGGGAAAAATTACGGCTGTAGTTTCCCCTTGCTTTCAGCCGTTCGCAGTACCAGCACAGCAAGGCCGTTTTGGTTAGTGCTGCAAGGCCAGATCACTCAGATACCACTCCATTGTGGTTGCACCTACGTTATGGCTATTTGTATCGTTGAGGCACGCAAATCTTCCCACCAACGGCAAGGTCCATGGTTCATGGGGTGTGTGTGTGTGGTATATATATATATATATATATATATATATATATATATATATACTTACTTATCGCGAATGGACCCAGAAGGATCACGCAAAGCTTTCTGACGTCGTTTCTTCCATACTTCTTTCATTCGTTCTCCATGTTTTCTTTTTCTTTCTTCTGTCCATTTTGTTCCTGGTCTCTTTAGTGCTTCCTTCTCCGACAATACAATCCACTTTTCCACCTTATTTCTAAAAGTTTTTCTATCTTTGACATCTTTAAGTTCAATATTTGCTTTTTGTAAATCTAATTTTACTTGGCAAATCCATGGTGTTGTTGATTTGACTTTTTCTATGTAAGTGAGAATTCTGTTGGTGAGTCGTGTGGGGGGAAGTCTAGTGACATGTCCATAAAATTTTAATCTTCGCCTTCTTATGTCTGCTGCCAGGTTTGATATAGTTTCTGTGGTTCTTCTTGATTGTATCCGGTATCTTTCTTCTGTTAATTTTGGACCTAAAATCTTTCTCATAATTTTGCGTTCTTCTTTTAGTATTTTTTCTAAGTCACATTTTGTGTGGAGTGTGAGCGTTTCACTAGCATATAGTGCTGCTGGCTTAATTACTGCGCAGTAGTGTCTGATTTTTGTGTTCGAGGAGATGCATTTTTTATTGTATATTTCATGTGTCATACCATATGCTCTCTTCATTTTCTGTTGTCTGATCTTCTGTGCAACTTTCTCTCCTCCGGTTGGCTCCAAAATTTCACCTAGTTATTTAAAATGTTTTACTCTATTTATTTTTCCATATTTTGTGTTCAAACTGTGTATATGGAATTTCGTACAGAAAAATTCTTTCTTTTGAAACGAAATTTGTAAACCTACTTTATCCGCGCATTCCTTAAGGATCTCTATTTGTTTGGTGGCGATTTCTTCATCATCTGCAAGTATGGCCAAGTCGTCCGCGAATGCTAAACAAGATACCTCCACGTTGTCTTTGGTTCTACCAAGATGGATTGATTTCCAGTAGGACTGATTTTTTAATTCTTTTTCCCATTCCTTAATGACTTTATCCAGGACTATATTAAACAGAAGTGGAGATAGCCCGTCACCTTGACATACTCCAGTTTTTATGAGAAAAGGTTCAGAGATTTCTCCCCTGAATTTAACTTTAGATACAGTGTCTGTCAGTGATTCTTTGATAAGCCTTAGTGTTTTGGAGTCAAGTCCAAGTACCTCTAAAATGTTAAACAAAGATTGCCGGTCAATTGAGTCATAGGCTTTCTTAAAATCTACAAATGTACAAATTATGGGCGCATTTCTAATTGCTTTGTGTTTTAATATTGTCTTTAAATTAAATATTTGTTCTATGCATGAGCGACCGGGGCGGAAGCCTGCTTGATAATCACCAATTTGGCGTTCCAGCTGCTCTTGTGTTCTTTTCAGCAGGCATGTTGAGAGAATTTTGTAGGTGACTTGTAAAAGTGAGATTCCCCTGTAGTTATTGACATTTTTTCTGTCTCCTTTTTTATGTAACGGGTGAATAAGGGCACATTTCCAATCCTCTGGTAATTTTTCTGTTTCCCATATTTTTGTTATTATTTTTGTGAGCTCTTGCAACGTCTTTGGTCCTAGGTTTTTTAATAGCTCTGCAACAATGCCATCTTCGCCAGATGTTCTATTATTTTTTAAGTTTTTAATGTGACATTTGATTTCTTCCTATGTTGGTGGTAATGAATCCGGTTGAGCGTTGGCACTGATTTCTTTGGGAAACCTTAAACTAGGTTCTGGGCAATTTAGTAGGTTAGAAAAATATTGAGCCAATACTTGACAGTTTTCCTGGTTTGTTAGGGCTAATTTACCATCTGGTTTTCTGAAACATAAATTTTGAGGGATATATCCTCGTATTTTATCTGCGAAAGTTCTGTAGAAGTCTCTTGTATTATAGTTTTGGAAATTTTCTTCTATGGCATCCAGTTGTGCCTTTGTGTACTTCCTTTTTGCTTGCCTAATAGATTTTGAAACCTGTTTTCTAACCACGTTAAATAAATGTAGACTTTCTTGTGATTTTTTACTGTTATATTCTTGAAATGCCTTTTTTCTCCTTTCCAATGCATTTTCACAGTCTGAATCCCACCAAGGGTGTTTGAATATCTTTTTCAAGGGAATAGTTTCCTTAGCTATTCGCGTGATTTTAGAATGAAATTCTTCCCATGTGTTTGCCTTTTCCTTCTCCCATTCTTCTTTTACTTTAGATTCTTTAATCTTCTTGGTGTCTTCTGTATTTCTGTTTTCTTCTGATGACTTCTTCGTGCTGTAAACTTGATTTTAATTCTAGTTAGGTAATGGTCTGAATCAATGTTTGCTCCTCTGCGTACTTGGACGTCGTAAATTTCTTTTTGTACTGGGTATGAAATCGCCACATGATCTATTTGAAACTCGCCAATTTGTTGTATAGGAGATCTCCATGTCTTTTGTTTTCTTGGACATTTTCTTAGAGATGTTGACATTATCTTCAGGTTATTCTGCTTATATATTTCGACGAGCCTTGTACCATTTTTATTGGTAAATTTATGTGCAGGATATTTGCCTACGGTTTTTTGGTGGATTTTCTCTCTACCAATTTGGGCATTAAAATCGCCGAGTAGAACTTTTGTATCATCTTTTGGAATCTTGGCCATTATATTCTCCAAATTTTCCCAGAACTTTTCTGTTTCTATGGGGTTTTTCTTGTTGTCTCCGTTTGTGGGAGCATGAACATTAACCATTGTGTATGTTTTGTTGGCACATTGTAAGCGCATCGTCATTATCCTATTATTTACGGGAGTAACTTCCTTGATGGAGCTGAGCACGCTCTTGTGTATGATAAACGCCATCCCGAGATGGGGGGCTCCTCTTCCGATTCGTTTATCCGTCTTGCTCTTAAAGATGCGATAGTTGCCATAATCTGATGTTTCTTCATCTGTAAAACGTGTCTCCTGTAAAGCTAGTATTACTATCTTTTGCTTTTCAAGTTCTGTTGTAAGGTTTAGAAGTTTTCCTGGTTGGATTAATGTATTTATGTTAAAGGTTCCAATGTATGTAGGTGTTTTAAGTGGAAGTTTGCCAGAGAGCTCCGACTTTCTCTGATGTAATCTTGTAAGTCCAGGTTCCCCAGAATCCGAATTCCTGGTTGCCATCTGTTGATGGGTGGATTGGTTACCACCTGGGGTAATGTTGTTATTACTTGCACGAGTCATACTTGCTTGTAATCAAGTTGGTCCAGTGTTTCCACTGGGTGTTTAGAACCAGGGATTGTTAGTTCCTGGCGCATTATGACCAGCCGCACATTGTGTGAACAGACGCTGACCAGGATGCCGATGGTTCCCACTTCAGACGCGTCCTGGATTTGGGTGTTGACAGTGCTTATTGTAATGGCGGCACTTACTCGCCATGACACAGCAACGTCTTCGGGTTCTGTGGTTTTTGAATGAGTGTGACCCTTGCCAAAAGTCACCCTCCCACACCCTCGTGATGCTGCCGCCTCGGTCCGGGACTGCTTATTTGGGTTTCCCCTTATTCGCAGCTGTCCACCATATCTGATGGATCGTTCGCTATCCGCCACCTGCGACCCGCCCTGTACCTGAGGCTCGGCTAGGGTATATATATATATATATATATATATATATATATATATATATATATATATATATATATATACGGTGTCCCATTTATCTTGATCACCCTAAATAACTGTTTGTCCAGATGGAAATTACAGAATGTTTCAAGTAAATGTTCTTTAACCGTTAGGGGGACATCAATCAGCATGATTGCCTTCGTTGTAGCTTTGTTTTTTTACGAAGTTATGAGCAGCGGTATGACTTTTTTAAATGCCAACCTGTATTTTTTATTCGGTAATTCATTTCCTCTCCTAAAGACCTACTCAAAAATGTATCACTCTGTACTATTCACTGAAACACAACGTTATTAATTACATAACACAACACTGACTTTGAGCGCGGGTTCACAAACTCGTCTACTTGTTGGAGTTGTCAGAAAACAAATGAAAACCAAGTAAAAACATAACACAAAATTGATTTTGACTCTCTTGTACCATTGTCCAGGAGGAGGAGAACATTCAAAGGTGCTCAAAGTGGTGACCCTGGACACCGATACACTGGTGGAGTCGTTGAATGAAAGAATTATTTACTGCTTCCAGTGTTGCCTGCTGAAGAGACTTACAAGCAAGCACGATACGTTCCTGCATGTCCACTGGAGTTGTTGGAATATCGCGATAGACAACGTCTTTAATGCATCCCCAAAGAAAAAAGTGCAGAAGATTTAAATCAGGAGACCTAGCAGGCCAAGTAACTGTTCCTCCTCGGCCAATCCATCTGGCAGGATATCTTCGGTTCAGAACACGACGTGCACGCAAGGCATTATGTGCTGGACAGCCATCGTGTTGATACCACTCAAGCATTCTGGTTTTTAGCGGCACTTCATCGAGAAGAGGAGGAAGAATTCGTCTCAGGAAGTTGGCACACGCTGTGCCGTTTAGACTACCGTTGATGAAATAAGGGCCAATAATTGTAGTACCAAGCATCCCACATCAGACGTTGATATTCTACCTGTCTAAGCCATTGTGGGTTATCGCTGGACCAATAATGCACGTTCCTTGTATTTACCTGTCCTTTGTTTAAGAAGGAACATTCATCGGTAAATAGAACACTGGAGAAGAAGTTCGGGTTGGGGAGGATTTGCTGCAGTGCCCACTGACAGAACTGTACACGATTCTGGAAATCATTCCCATGAAATTCTTGATGTAGGTGTACATGACAAGGATGGAACCGGTGACGTGTATGAATACGATGCACACTGGTTTTAGGAAAGCCAATCTCGTTCTCAAGCTGTCGTGTGCTCACATGTGGATTCATAGCAACGGAAGCGAGAACAGTAACTTCGCCAGCTTCGTCTGTGCGAGTGCTACAACGATTGCGTTGTCGTGGGTTGAAACTTCCCGTTTCCTGAAGCGTCGCAACAAGACGAGAAAACATCCGTCGAGGAGGGGGGTTCTTGTCAGGATATCGCTCTCTGCACAGTTACGCTGCCTGTGTAGCATTTCGCCTACCTTCAACAACAACAACAATAAAAGAAACGTTATGCCGATGCAGTTTGCAGGAGGGACAGCCTTTACTGTATGCCTACTCTACACAACAATATTTAGAAGGACTGAACTACTGTACTAAATGTATCCGTACATTACTGTTCTGCTAACTTACATTCCCCATAGATGAGTAGCATTTCTACCTTCCCTTCGTTAGTGTACATTCTACTCACACAACTCTTCAACTGACGATGGTTGACGGAACGACGTGTGTGTATTCTACTTATGTTTACATTTGTCCTCTGTCAATGTCAGCGCGTGGATGTGTTCCATTACCCAGAGTACCTGCACTAAGCGCTGGGAGCGTAAACGTCAATGTTGTGCTATGTAATTAATAACGTTGTGTTTCAGTAAATGGTAGTCCGCCTCTGGTAGCTGAGTGACAGCCGGCACGGTAGCTCAGCGTGTTTTGTCAGAGGGCTGCTCACCCTCCGTAATAAAAAAACTGAGTAAAGGAATCAACGAGCAACTTGAACGGATGTCTTGTGACGTCCGCCCAGAAAAAAAGGTGGTCAGCGTGACAGAATGTCAATCCTAAGGGCCCGGGTTCGATGCCCAGCTTGGTCGGAGATTTTCTCAACTTAGGGACTGGGTTGTTGTGTTGTCCTAATCATCATCATTTTCATCCCCATTGATGCGCAAGTCGCCGAAGTGGCGTCAAATCGAAAGACTTACACCGGGCGAACGGTCTACCCGACGGGAGGCCCTAGTCGCACGACATTTCCAGTGAATGGTACACTGTGATACATTTTTGAATAGGTCTTTAGGAGAGGAAATGAATTACCGAATAAAAAATACAGGGTGCCATACCGCTGTTCATATCTTTCATAAAAACAAAGCTACAACGTAGGTATTCATGCTCATTGATGTCCCTCTGATGGCTAAAGAATATCGGCCTGAAACAGTTTGTAATTTGCATCTGGACAAACAGTTATTTAGGTCGGTGAAGGTAAATGGGACATATATATGATCTAGCAAGAAGCGTCAGATGCTCTTTAAAACTCTTGGCAGATGATACGGTTATGTATAGGAAATTAGCAACACCAGAAGACAGTATCGATTTGCAAAATGACCTACAGAGGATTGATAAAATGGTGCAGGCTCTGGCTGTTGAACCTGAACGTGAATAAATGTAACATACTGCGAATACATAGGGAAAAAGGCAATACTGTACAATTACACTATAACGACAAATTGCTGGAAATAGTAGCTACAGTAAAAGATCTAGGAGTAACTATCCAGCGCGACCTTAAGTGGAATGATAACATACTCGTAAAACAAACAGCAGGAAAAGCAGATGCCATACTGTGATTCATAGGCAAAATCTTAAGGAAATGTGACTCATCCACGAAAGAAATGGCTTAAGAGGCACTTGGTCGACCGAGTCTTGAGTACTGTTCATCAGTCTGCGACCCTCACCAGGTAGGTCAGATAGAAGAGATATAGAAGATCCAACGATGTGCGGCGCGTTTCGTCATGGGATCGCTGAGTTGGCGCCAGAGCGTTAGAGAGATACTCAACAAACTCCAGTGGCAGACTGAGACACTCCCTACGTAAGCCCATCGTTACTGACTAGTGGATTATAACCTAACGGTTTAAAATAGTTTGACCGTGTGCAACTGATAAAGACTGATCGGTTAATGTTTGCACGGGAGTTGTTTCGTATCAAATCCAACAAAGCTAATTAGGATGTCTGGTAGCAACAATCGTTACATTCTTTGTTGTTAATGTTCTGTATCTTATATCTAAACAGCACGAATAAGGCAGTTACTCCCTTCGTCTGACAAAGTACACGTAATAATTGCTAACTCATCACAGGTCCCCAATTAATGTTCCCACACGCCAATATTCTTCATGTGGCACTGAATACACAATCCTCACTGCAATCCAAATCGGGGTGTCCGTTGCGGTTGTCGCGTAATCACGGTGCACAAATGTGCACAAGGTCATTTACGTATTTGCTGGAGTTCGGGCCAACGGCTTTGCGTGACACACACAGTCGTTAAATCATTGTGAACGCGGTCGGCCGTCCTGCCGAAATCCGGCCTGCTCGTTTAGCAGCCAACTACTTACTTGCTCGGAGTCTCAGCAGTGACCACTCTGACGCACTGGGCGCTCGACTGTCGATAGTACCTACTGCCACCTTCGTGAGGAAAGATATAGTGTTCTCAATACGTAAGGAGCGGATGACCTCTTAGAAGCCGCTACAAGTGAGGTGTTGTGCATCGCGGTGAGTTTCCTATTGAAATTTCGAGTGAGTACTTTCCGGGAAGCGTCGAGCAACAAATTATTTCACATACATATAGCTAAATGACCAAGAGGAGAAAATTAGAGAAATTAGAGCTAATACAGAGACTTACTGACAATTCATGCGAGGTGCATTCAAGTTCTAAGGCCTCCGATTTTTTTCTCCGGACTGGCAAGAGATAGAAACATGCGCATTGTTTTAAAATGAGGCCGTGTTCATTGTCAATACGTCCCAGAGATGGCAGCACCGTACGGCAGATGGAATTTTACCGCCAGCGGCGAGAATGAGAACTGTTTTAAATACTTAAAATGGCGACGTTTTTCTTACTTGAACAGCGTGCAATCATTCGTTTTCTGAATTTGCGTGGTGTGAAACCAATTGAAATTCATCGACAGTTGAAGCTCGCACAAGCCGGTCTGATGACACGTTCGAGAAAATGGAGAGAATTGTTTTGGGGGATCGCCGAATGACTGTTGAACAGATCGCCTCCAGAGTTGCCATTTCTGTGGGTTCTGTGCACACAATCCTGCATGACGACCTGAAAATGCGAAAAGTGTCGTCCAGGTGGGTGCCACGAATGCTGACGTACGACCACACGGCTGCCCGTGTGGTATGTTGCCAAGCAATGTTGACGCGCAACGACAGCACGAATGGGACTTTCTTTTCGTCGATTGTGACAATGGATGAGACGTGGATGCCATTTTTCAATCCAGAAACAAAGCGCCAGTCAGCTCAATGGAAGCACACAGATTCACCGCCACCAAAAAAATTTCGGGTAACCGCCAGTGCTGAAAAAATGATGGTGTCCATGTTCTGGGACAGCGAGGGCGTAATCCTTACCCATTGCGTTCCAAATGACACTACGGTAACAGGTGCATCCTACGAAAATGTTTTGAAGAACAAATTCATTCCTGCACTGCAACAAAAACGTCCGGGAAGGGCTGCGCGTGTGCTGTTTCACCAAGGCAACGCACCCGCACATCGAGCTAACGTTACGCAACAGTTTCTTCGTGATAACAACTTTGAAGTGATTCCTCATGCTCCCTACTCACCTGACCTGGCTCCTAGTGACTTTTGGCTTTTTCCAACAATGAAAGACACTCTCCATGGCCGCACATTCACTAGCCGTGCTGCTATTGCCTCAGCGATTTTCCAGTGGTCAAAACAGACTCCTAAAGAAGCCTTCGCCGCTGCCATGGAATCATGGCGTCAGCGTTGTGAAAAATGTGTACGTCTGCAGGGCGAATACGTCGAGAAGTAACGCCAGTTTCATCAATTTCGGGTGGTAGTTAATTAGAAAAAGAAATCGGAAGCCTTAGAACTTGAATGCACCTCGTACTTCGCAAGCGCCATTCACGCGTGGAAAAGGGTTGGGGGGGATCAGTTAGTGGTATCAGGACTACCCTCTGCCATACACCGCTAGGTGGCTTGCGCAGTACTGAAGTAGATGCTGAAACTTCCTGGTAGATTAAAACTGTGTACCGAACCGACACTCGAACTCGGGACCCTTGCCTTTCGCGGGCAAGTGCTCTACCAACTGAGCTATCCAAGTACGACTCACGACCCGTCCTTACAGCTTCAATTCTGCCAGTCTGCTACCTCCCAAACTTCGCAGAAGCTCTTCTGGTTCGCAGGAGAGCTTCTGTGAAGTTTTTGCTTTCTACAGCTCCCTCTAGTACTGTGTAAGTCATTTCCTGATGTCTTAGCAGATGTTTATCATCCTGTCTCTTCTCCTTATCAGTGTTTTCCACATAGTCCTTTCGATTTTCCACAGAACCTCCTCATTCCTTACCTTATCAGTACACATAATTTTCAACATTCGTCTCTACCACCACATCCCTAAATACTTCGAGTCTCATCTGTTCCGATTTTCCCACAGTCCCTGTATCACTACCATACAATGCTCTACTCCAGACGTACATTTTCAGAAATTTATTCCTCAATATGTAAGTAGGCTGTTTATGTTTTCTTATCGCCAACGTTACGTAGCGCTCGGTATGAAAATCACTGGCTGTGCTGTGTGCAGTCTGTGGCTAGTTTGCATTGTTGTCTGCCATTGTAGTGTTGGGCAGCGGCAGCTGGATGTGAACAGCGCATAGCGTTGCGCAGTTGGAGGTGAGCCGCCAGCAGTGGTGGATGTGGGGAGAGAGATGGCGGAGTTTTGAAATTTGTTATACTGGATATTATGAACTGCTATATATATTATGACTATTAAGGTAAATACATTGTTTGTTCTCTATTAAAATCTTTCATTTGCTAACTATGCCTATCAGTAGTTACTGCCTTCAGTAGTTTGAATCTTTTATTTAGCTGGCAATAGTGGCGCTCGCTGTATTGCAGTAGTTCGAGTAACGAAGATTTTTGGTGAGGTAAGTGATTTGTGAAAGGTACAGGTTAATATTAGTCAGGGCCAATCCTTTGTAGGGATTTCTGAAAGTCAGATTGCGTTGCGCTAAAAATATTGTGTGTCAGTTTAAGCACAGTCATGTATAATTGTTCTAAGGGGACGTTTCAAATATAAGGCCTGTGTTTGATACTAGTAGGCTTCTCTCGGCCTGGAATGCCCTTTTTGTCATTGCTAGTTTGTTTTAGATGTCCTTGTTTCTATCCGTCATTGGCTATTTTACCACCTAGGTAGCAGAATTAATCTACTTCGTGACCATCAATCCTGATATTAGGTTTCTCGCTGCTGCTTCTCATTACTTTCGTCTTTCTTCGATTTACTCTCAATCCATATTCTGAACTCATTAGGTTGTCCATTCCATTCATCTGATCATGTGCTTCTTCTTCACTTTCACTGAGGATAGCGATGTGATCTGTGGATCGTATCATTGATATCCTTTCACCCTGAATTTTAATTCCACTCCTGAGCCTTTCTTTCGTTTTCATCATTGCTTCCTCGATGTACAGATTGAACAGTAGGGGCAAAAGACTACGTCTCCGTCTTACACCCTTTTTAATCCGAGCACTTCGTTCTTGATCGTGCACTCTTATTATTCCCTCTTAGCTCTTGTATGTATTGTGTATATTACCCGTCTCGCCCTATAGCTTAGCCCTATTTTTCTCAGAATTTCGAACGTCTTGCACCATTTTACATTGTCGAACGCTTCTTCCAGGTCAACAAATCTTATGAACGTGTCTTGATCTTTATTTTCACAGGGTGATTTAGCTGCCCGTACCTATGCGTTTTACGCAACCCGCAACTCTTCTAAAACCACGTGAGAGATTTTCATACTCTTCAAAAAATGGTTCAAATGACTCCGAGCACTATGGGACTTAACATCTGATGGCATCAGTCCCCTAGAACTTAGAACTACTTAAACCTAACTAACCTAAGGACATCACACAATCCATGCCCGAGGCAGGATTCGAAACTGCGACCGTAGCGGTCGCGCGGTTCCAGACTCAAGCGCCTAGAACCGCTCGGCCACTCCGGCCTGCTTTCATACTCTCTCACTCGCTACGTGCAAATTGTTAGTCTTACACAAAAAACGAACAGGACGTTTTTGAAGGAAATTCAATGTAGTTAAATTTGTACTGGGATACGTTTCAAGCTCACTTTTGTACGATTTTCTAGAACAATTAGAAAACTACCGCCTGTCATTACAAAATTTAACTGCGCTGGATGTCCCAAAAAAGGCCCTGTTAATTTTATTTTTGTGGGACTAATAGCTAGTGCATAGCAAACCACGACAGGTTAAGATGGGGTCATTTAGTGAGTCCGTCGAGACTCGTCAGGGTGCCCCAGTGTTTGTGAAACCAGGAACAGACGCGCCCAAGCCTTTGTCAGACACGGCTACTGTCATCTTAGAAGATGGCACGGTCCATAGATTAGTAGTGTAACAATTCGGCACTCACAGTGTTGAAATAGACAACCATGTTCATGTTCATGATAGCCTGAACGAGGGGATGCAAGTCATGATGGGAAAAAACACTCGAAAACCGTCATAGGACCAAATTTGGCCCTAACAACACCTTCCACTGGCTGTAGGCGAATCGCTTCATTCGGTCACCGGCACACTCTACGCATCCCAGAGTCTGACAAGAGAAGCAAAGTCGTGGACCTCGCTACACGCTTCGAGTCAGCTACTGAGCCAGTTTCAGTGTTGTGTTTGGTACACTGAAGGCGTGCTGCTCTGTGTGCCGCTGTGAATGATCGTCTTTTGCGAGGAACCCACTGCGTACAGTTTCCTTCGTAATTCGTCGCTCGGAAACTGGTTGAGATGGACTTGTGGTTCCTGTCGAGTTTGAAACCGACTGTCGCTGCCGACGCGCGACCCTCGTCCCCGCTCTATGTCAGCATCTTTGTACGAGCGACGCTCTTGCGTCGTATTACATGGCAGTAAGCAGTACACCATTCATTGTAGAAACTGGCTACTAACAAAAATATTGTACTGTTACCGATGACACAAGCCAGATTAAATTCAAGTTCACTGGTACCGTATACTGCAACGATGCTTCAAAGACTGGACAGTGTTCTGGGTTTGTAATGGCGGGGTGGGAGGGAGACAATGTTTGCAGCCTTGCCAACCATTGCAACTCACGTTCATCGCCTCGGTTCACTGCTGCTGTCACTTGAATTCAGTGTTGCCAGATAGAGACAGATTTCCCGCGGCATCGAATATATGGCCATATTTACGACCGGCTGGAATTTTAAACCAAACACCTGACTTTTTTATTAATTTCGAGTATAAGACGCATCCGAATTTTGGAGGTAATTTTTCGAAGAAAAAAAGTGTGTCTTATCGTCCGTAAAATGCGGTAATAACGCTTCATACACAATGCAAACCTGCATACCTAAACGCCAACAATGGATGTAGCTAACGAATGGAGAGTTAACGAAAAGGTACCGGTACTGGAAATAACGCGAACTCATTCCACCCAGTCATACAAAACAGAGAAAGAAAATCGTGTGGTCTCCTAGTACAAAATTTAACTGCACTGCATTTTTTACAAAAAGGTCCTGTTCATTTTTCTGTAGGACTAATAGTCTGCGTATAGCGAGCGAGAGAGTATGAAAATTTTGGCCTGGTATTTGAAATTTTTACGGGCTGCCTATAACCCACTGGTAGGGAAACCTGAGTCCCTCTGTGTAGAGAACATAATCAACATAATTTGTATGGCACACACTTGCTGTACAGTTTAATATGTAATGAATGTCACTGCATAAAACAAAAATAAATCAAATAAATATTAATATCTAGGTTTCTAATATATTCCACAACTGTCATGCTCTAGACCATACCGGCAACAAACAATATCCTGTTGCTCTGTATTATGACAATCGTGACCTCGGTGCCTGTTCTACCACACGCGTCGTCTTTATTCTTCCCCCAGACACCAGTTTCTCAGAACTCCGCCGGTGGGGACTAGCGCTACATGTCCTCGATTCTCGCCACCCACCTGGCCTTAATCTGCTTTATTTTCTCCCATGTCACTATTTACTCACTGTAACTACTCCTTTCTTCACTCCGTTTATTTACTGACCTGTCTATTTTTCGCTGTCCTTCTCCCACCTCTGTTACGTAAATTGCGCTTAGATTTTCGTTGTTATTAACTTGTGCACGATGTTTCAGCAGTAATCTTGCGCATTACCGTATCTTACGCCTTTAAGCTCAGGTTTTCAAATCTCGTCTGGTGCAATCCCCAACAATCAGTCTTTCCTTCTTATCCCGTCCGGTAAGTCTCCTCTGACCCACGGTTCTGGGTGACTTTTCCAAACTCTACCCCTTTTCCTAAACCTCTCCAGTCCTTTTCCTTTACCCATCTTCCTTCCGCTTCAACCCTTCTGCCGAAAGAAGGCGCCACTGGTTCCGAAAGATTTTATGCGTAAAACCTTTTTTCATATCTGTGTTCTCCTGCCACCGCTTGGTAAGTAGATTTTTTTTCTATCCAATTACATTATATTGTCACAAATTGATTATTTTCTTTCTTATATCCAGTAAGTCAGTAATTAATGCCATACCATCTGCAAAAGCCAGACAATCTATGGTGACTTTATTTGGGTTTCTTCATAGTTGAACACCCTCAGTATTGGTGGATTTTCTCAAGTTCCTCATCACCTTCTGTAATGCGCTGTTTAAAAGTGTGGGTGATGAACCATCTTCCTGTCTCATTCCTGATTTTATTTAAAAAGGTTTTGACACTTACTTCATAAATTTTATTTTTTATGTTGTATTTGTTAATGTTCCTTTAATTATTTCTGATATTTGTCTAGTCCAAGTTCCTTAAATGTTGATCAACGCATTTCTTTCAATTGAGTAATATGTCCTTTTAAAATCTACGAAAGTTATCCCGTGTTTCAAGTTTCTGATTTTTCTCGTCTCTATTATGTGCTTTAGACTTAGCGTTTGCTCTGCACAAGACCTTCCTTACCTAAATCCTTCTCGATACAGTCCCAACTCGTGGGTCGAGTGTTCTTTCAGCTCTCTTTAAAAGTTCCAGCATGTTATATGTCACCGATAACAGGGAAATCCCTCTGTGATTAGTGGGATAAGTTTTATTTACTTTTTTATGTAGTGGACGTATTAATTCCAATACAAATTCTAATGGTAAGCTGTTTGTTGACCAAATTTGATTAATGATTTCTGTTAGACATAGAATAATATTGTCACTAGAGTGTTTCTATAATTCAGCAACTATATTTTCTTCCCCTCATGATTTGTTATTTTTAAGTTGTTTTATGAGTTATACATAACAAATCAGAAGAATCTGTTGTGTCTTTAAATGAGTATTCAAGGATCAGAAAGCTAGCTGTTAGTAGTGCTTGCACTTGCATGACCTGTTGCATAATGTGTGCTTGGAAGTAGGTTGTGCAGTGCAAGGCCAAAGATTTAAATGTTCGATGTTTGTGTGTGGGAATAAGTGTATGTCCTCACATAGCGTGAAATAGATTTTAATTGTGACACACACACACACACACTCCAACCCCATGTAAGTAAGAAAATTAACAACAATTTAATATGCAAGCATAATGAAGTTCACTGTTCTCTTGATGTTGATGTCGTATCCACAGACATCTGAAAATTGCCAAATCCCAAAACTGGCCAGTAAGCCATTGACATAAAACTTGCATCGCAAATACTGTTGAAATGGAAAGTGCTATTGATGTGCAGTTTTCGCAGAATGGATTGGTAGTCAAGGGCACGTATTGTTAACCAGTCAACAGATTGTATAATTTCTTAGAAAGTGTATTTTTTAATGGAAACATTCGCTTTTTTAATGGAGCGATGCATATTGACATTAATAAACTAAAAGTAGGGTGAATTAGAATATCAGTGGTGTTTGTTGCAGGATTCTAGTGCGACTATTTTACGAGATATAATATTTTTAAAAGATCCCAAAAAAATGGTTCAAATGGCTCTGAGCACTATGGGACTTAACATCTATGGTCATCAGTCCCCTAGAACTTAGAACTACTTAAACCTAACTAACCCAAGGACATCACACAACACCCAGTCATCACGAGGCAGAGAATATCCCTGACCCCGCCGGGAATCGAACCCGGGAACCCGGGCGTGGGAAGCGAGTAAAAGATCCCACACCGACACTTGTACAATATGTGTGGTAGCACACGCTGAAGAAGAAGTGCATAACTGGTTATGTGGGTTCTGGCCAGTAACGAGGCATTTGACCATCACAGGTTGTGTTCAAAATGATCACAGGCAGCAGCCGTACACGCTTCCAGCCTGGTACGGAACGACTGCCGCACATGTACTAGCGTTTCAGTGGAGATGTCCGAGCAGACTGCAGTAATACGTCGTTGCATACATCGCGTGTAATTAGTATGTCCTTGAGGACAGTGTCTTTCAGCTTTCCCCATAGAAAAAAATATGTCTACAGGCGGCAAATCCGGCGAATGGGATGGCCAAGGTACAGGTCCTGTGTCTCCGATCCAACGATTTGAAAACAACTCGTGAAGACATCTGTAGTACTATGGGCTGGGCTACGATCATGTTAGTACCACATATTCCTCCTAATCTGTAGAGGAACGACTTCAAGCATCCGTGGAAGATGGTGTGTTAGGAGGCTGCGACACTCGTGTACCCTCACTGCTCTGTCTGTGAAAAGTGGGCATACGTGCTGATCGATCTCTATGCCACACAACACATTTACTCTCTATAGCTGCTGATGTTCCATCTGACGAAGCAAAGGGGATTGTAAACAGACCTGTAGTGCATGTTTCGGCGGTTCACCTCGCAATGATTGGTAAACGTGGCTTCATCACTAAACTAGATACAAGATGCATCCAGAGTATCCTGTGTAAACGCCTATGTGCAGAAGTTAACATTATCGTCGTATTAGTTTCCATGTAGCTCTTGAGATGTGATAGGAATGGAACCTATGTCGATGGAGAAAGCGTACAACACTTGCCTGACTCAAGCCACTTCCTCGTGCACCTGCACGAGGCCTAATATGCGGATCAACTGCAGCAGCAGCAAGAACATTTAATTGCGCCTCTTCTGTCGTCAATTGTTTCCTTCTGTTACGTTGTCTAGGTGTTACACTAGAACTTCCAAGTAACTGGTTGAAGAGGTTGATAAATAACTGCCGAGATGGTCGACGTCTATTGGGATATTTTCCCATATACACTGTACAAGAACGAACTACATTCTTCCTTCACTCTCCATACACCACGAGCATGTTCGCTTTTTCTGCGTTTGTAAAACTCAGTGCCGGAAAAAGATTAGTATACTCTTTTAGAGGATTCCAATTCACTCAGGATTTATTATTGCAACAGTGCATATGGAGTAAATGAAATGATTACATTTACAGATCAATAGCACAAGCGGTTAAGTTACCTTCGATATGTTGGCGAAAATACATGTTTAATTCCGGAGGTACGCATAAAATATCATCCGAAATTGTGCTAACCGCATTCTCTGAAATTTATTTCGAGCAGTTAGTTCATGAGCCCACGCGAATAGTAAACGGCTGTGAAAACACACTTGACCTTTTAGCAACAAATAAACCTGAGTTAATAACGAGCATCAAAACCGATTCAGGGATTAGTGAACACAGAGCTGTCGTAGCAAGATTGAATATTGTAATCCCCAAACCCTCGAAAAATAAACGAAAAATATACCTATTCGAAAAAGCAGATAAAAATTCACTTGACGCCTTCCTGAGAGACAATCTCCACTCATTCCAAATTAATAATATAAGTGTAGACCATATGTGGCTTAAATTCAATGAAACATTATCGGCAGCAAATGAGAGATTTATACCAAATAAATTAACACACGACGGAGCTAATCCCCCTTGGTACACAAAACGGGTTAGAACACTGTTGCAGAAACAACGAAACAAACATGCTAAATTTAAACAGACGCAAAATCCCCAAGATTGGCGATCTTTTACAGAAGCTTGAAATTTAGCGCGGACTTCAATGCGAAATGCCTATAACAGTTTCCACAACGAAACTTTGTCTCGAAACGTGGGAGAAAACCCAAAGAGATTCTGGTCGTATGTCAAGTATCTTAGCGGCAAGAAACAATCAATGGCTTCTCTGCACGATAGCAGTGGAGATACTATCGAAGACAGTGCTGCCAAAGCAGAGTTACTAAACACAGCCTTCCGAAATGCCTTCACAAAAGAAGATGAAGTTAATATTCCAGAATTCGAGTCGAGAACAGATGCCAACATGAGTAACGTAGAAGTAAATATCCTCGGAGTAGTGAAGCAACTTAAATCACTTAATAAAAGCAAGTCTTCTGGTCCCGACTGTATACCAATTAGGTTTCTTTCGGAGTATGCTGATGGATTAATTCCATACTTAACAATCATATTCAACCGTTCGCTCAACGAAAAATCCGTACCCAAAGACTGGAGAGTTGCACAGGTGACACTAAAATTCAAGAAAGGTAGTAAGAGTAATCCACTAAATTACAGGCCCATATCGTTAACGTCGATATGAGGAAGGATTTTAGAACATATATTGTGTTCGAACGTAATGAATTACCTCGAAGAAAACACAGTCAACAAGGGTTTAGAAAACATCGTTCTTGTGAAACACAACTAGCTCTTTATTCACGTGAAGTGCTGAGTGCTATTGACAAGGGATTTCAGATCGATTCCGTATATCTGGATTTCCGGAAGGCTTTTGACACTGTACCACACAAGCGGCTCGTAGTGAAATTGTGTGCTTGTGGAATATCGTCTCAGTTATGTGACTGGATCTGTGATTTCCTGTCACAGAGGTCACAGTTCGTTGAAATTGACGGTAAGTTATCGAGTAAAACAGAAGTGATTTCTGGCGTTCCCCAAGGTAGTGTTATAGGCCCTTTGCTGTCCCTTATCTATATAAACGATTTTGGAGACAATCTGAGCAGCCGTCTTCGGTTGTTTGCAGATGACGCTGTCGTTTATTGACTAATAAAGTCATCAGAAGATCAAAACAAACCGCAAAACGATTTAGAAGAAATATCAAAATGGTGCGAAAAGTTGCAGTTGATCTTAAATAACGAAAAGTGTGAGGTCATCCACATGAGTGCTAAAAAGAACTCAAACTTCGGTTGCACGATAAATCAGTGCAATCTAAAGGACGTAGATTCAAATACAAACCTAGGAATTACAATTACGAACAAGTTAAATTGAAAGGCACATATAGAAAATGTTGTGGGGAAGGCTAACCAAAGAGTGCGTTTTACTGGCAGGACACTTGGAAAATTTAAGCAGACCTACTAAGGAGACTGCCTACACTACGCTTGTCCGTCCTCTTTTAGAATACTGCTGCACGGTGTGGGATCCTTACCAGGTAGGACTGACGGAGTACATAGAAAAAGTTCAAAGAAGAGCAGCACGTTTTGCATTATCGCGAAATATGGGAGAGAGTGTCACAGAAATGATACAAGATGGTGGCTGAACATCATTAAAAGAAAGGCGTTTTTCGTTGCGACGGAATATTCTCACGAAATTCCAATCACCAACTTTCTCCTCCAAATGCGAAAATATTTTGTTGACACCGAACTACATAGGGAGCAACGGTCATCGTGATAAAATAAGGGATATCAGAGCTCGCATGGAAAGATACAGGTGTTCGTTCTTTCCGCGCTATACGAGATTGGAATAATGGAGAATTGTGAAGGTGGTTCGATGAACCCTCTGCCAGGCACTTGAATGTGATTTTCAGAGTATCCATGCAGATGTAGATGTACACCACGAGCATGTTGCCTTTTTCTGCATTTGTAAATCTCACTGCCGGAAAAAGATTAGTAAACTCTTTTGGAGGATTCCAATTCACTCAGGATATATTATTGAAACAGTGCATGTGGAGTACATGAAATGATTACATTTACAGATCAATAGCACAGGCGGTTCTCAGGTACCAGTTATCGACCCACGCTGAAACACCCATATTAGTAAGCGGTGTAACCTCCATGGGCGGCAATGCAGGCGCTGACTGTGGCATCCAGTCGAAGTTAGACATGGCAATTACTGTCCTATGATACGTTGTGCCACGCCTGCTCGACCTGTTCACGTAGTTCTGTAAGAGTTGTTGGGTGACGAATCGTACGAGTCACCTCTCGTTCCATCATATCCCGCACGTGCTCGTTTGGATACAAGTCTGGAGATTGTGCTGGCCAGGGAAGTTGCTGCACGTGATGCAGAGCACGATGAGTTTCATGGGCAATATGCGTGCGAGCATTATCCTAGTGGAATAACACATCACCTTCCCGTTCCAAAACGGCAAAATAACCCATCTGACAACATCCTGCGCGTACCAACCGCTGGTTAGCATCCCCTCCAGAAACACCAAAGGTGAACGAGAGTTGTAGCTAATGGCACCACAGACCAGAGGTGTCTTGGACAAATGCAGCGTGTCTTGGACAAATGCACTGCACGAGACGGGGCTCTGCAGGTCTACGTCCGGACGCGCAAACCACCAGCACTTGTGTGCAGCCAGAAGCTGCTTTCTTCGCTGAAGACCATGGTGCGCCATTCCATCTTGGAAGTGATCCACTGAGGGCACCAGTCGTGCTGTGCACGTCGATGGTGTGGCGTGAGTGGAAGACGGGCTAGAGGTGTGCATGTCTGTAATCCCACTGCTAATAAACCGTTCGCAACAGTTCGTGTCGACACGTCGGGGCTCACAAGCCGTGTAACTTGTGGTATGGTAGCTGTACCATCTGCCACTGCTGCCCTTACAATACGACGATTCTGGCGGGCGTCTCAGTTGCGAGGCTCTCCAGAACCTCGTCTACAAAAATGGTTCAAATGGCTCTGAGCACTATGCGACTTAACTTCTGAGGTCATCAGTCCCCTAGAACTTAGAACTAATTAAACTTAACTAACGTAAGGACATCCACACACATCCATGCCCGAGGCAGGATTCGAACCTGCGACCGTTGCGGTCGCCCGGTTCCAGACTGTAGCGCCTAGAACCGCACGGCCACTGCGGCCGGCACCTCGTCTACAGGTGCGAGACTGTACACGTGACTACTGATAGCGGCATCCTTGGACAACCTTACACAGCGCGTCCAACTTGACTGAAAATTCTCAGAAAGGAGGATCCCGCCAATCGGAAGGCCACATTGGTCCCTTTCAAATTCGCTCACTTCGCTGTAGCAAGCACGAGTGCGCCTCCGTGGCATAGTTGCCTACTTGCCTCACACGTTTGCACGGTACTGAGGCTTCCAGGTTTGAGCATTCCCTATTAAAGGGTAGACACAGCTGGTGCTATAGTAACTGTGTCGCTATGCTACACTACGGGCCATTAAAATTGCTACACCAAGAAGAAATGCAGATGAAAAACGGATATTCATCGGACAAATATATTATACTAGAACTGACGTGTGATAACATTTTCACGCAATTTGGGTGCATAGATCCCGAGAAATCAGTACCCAGAACAACCACCTCTGGCCGTAATAACGGCCTTGATACGCCTGGGCATTGTGCCAAACAGAGCTTGGATGGCATGTACATGTACAGCTGTCCATGCAGCTTCAACACGATACCACAGTTCATCAAGAGTAGTGACTGGCGTATTGTGACGAGCCAGTTGCTCGGCCACCATTGACCAGACGTTTACAATTGGTGAGAGATCTGGAGAATGTGCTGGCCAGGGCAGTAGTCGAACATTTTCTGTATCCAGAAAGGGCCTATTATATCTCTTAAAAAAAAGTAATGTAACTATTTATTTTGAGGAAACACTCTCCTAGTAAATTTGTTTGTCCTTTGATTTATCGTGATCTGTTACTGATTTTTAGTGGAGTTAGTTTTTAGTTTTAGCTTTCAAAAAAATACAAAAGAGATATAATAAGCAAAATAATGAATTTCGTAGGTTGCCAATTACGTATTATATCTGGTTTTATCGAGCGCCAGGCTCCCTACAAATTACTGCAAATGCAATAGCGTAGTAGCACTCAGCTTTGAAATTATTACTATCACAGAAAATAGACAAGTTTTAATAAAATTATTTCACTGGATTACTTTAATTAATCTGACAGAATATTTTTACTTAATTTCTTCCGCTCCGGCTATTAGACATAGTGCTGTGAAAAAATATTTTTAAATGTACCGCGTAATGGCAGCTAATTGTTAACAGTCAGAGATTACTGTTACTCGCTCCGCAGCAGCTGGAAACATGCTAAATAATTTTCATTAAATATTCTTTTCATAAGGTAAATGTGGCGTAGGTTCTTGAAATAACACACGGAGATCACTTTATACTAATATATTCTTACTACAGTTCACACCATTAAATATTTGCAATTACGCTACGACAGCAACAAATGCTAGCGCAGCACAATAGCTTGCGTACCTTCATCCAGCTAACACCAGAACGAACAGAACAAAACAGACTAGACCGAAGAATGAACATTGCATTGTGTTTTATACTCTTACAGAGATGATAATACTTCTTTTAATTACTTACACATTATAATCTCATACACTAAAAATAATGTCTTTTCTGTATTTATCGATATATATATATTGTATATTTTTACAGTTAAATCAATGATAAATCAATGTTTGCAATTCATTTTGAGTCACATACAGTCATTTTTATTTATTTTTCACCTCGATAATGGTGAATATTGCAAAAGGGACACTGCAGGCCGTACAGGACCTGCAACATGCGGTCGTGCCTTATCCTGCTGAAACGTAGGGTTTCAGAGGGATCGAATAAAGGGTAGAGCCATGGGTCGTAACACATCTGAAATGTAACGTCCACTGTTCAAAGTGCCGTCAATGAGAGCAAGAGGTGACCGAGACGTGTAACCAATGGCACCTAATACCATCACGCCGGGTGATACGCCAGTATGCCGATGACGAATACACGCTTCCAATGTGCGTTCACCGCGATGTCGCCAAACACGGATGCGACCGTCATGATGCTATAAACAGAACCTGGCTTCATCCGAAAACATGAAGTTTTACCATTTGTGCATCCAGGTTCGTCGTTGAGTAAACCACCGCAGGTGCTCCTGTCTGTGATGCAGCGTCAAGGGTAACCTCAGCCATGGTTTCCGAGCTGATAGTCCATGCTGCTGCAAACGTCGTCGAACTGTTCGTGCAGATGGTTGTCGTCTTGCAAACGTCCCCATCTGTTGACTCAGGGATGGAGACGTGGCTGCACGATCCGTTACAGCCATGCGGATAAGATGCCTGTCATCTCGACTGCTAGTGATACGAGGCCGTTGGGATCCAGCACGGCGTTCCGTATTACCCTCGTGAACCCACCCATTCCATATTCTGCAATCAGTCATTGGATCTCAAGCAACGCGAGCAGCAATGTCGCGATATGATAAACCGCAATCGCGATAGGCTACAATCCGACCTTTATCAAAGTCGGAAACGTGATGGTACGCATTTCTCCTCCTTACACGAGCCATCACAACAACGTTTCACCAGGCAACGCCGGTCAGCTGCTGTTTGTGTATGAGAAATCGGTTGGAAACATTCCTCATGTCAGCACGTTGTACGTGTGGCCACCGGCGCCAACCTTGTGTGAATGCTCTGAAAAGCTAATCATTTGCATATCACAGCATCTTCTTCCTGTCGGTTAAATTTCGCTTCTGTAGCGCGTCATCTTCGTGGTGTACCAATTTTAATGGCTGGTAGTGTATCTGTTGGCGGACGACGTTTAAACCATTATCAGTACATCCAATACCCTCCAGGTGGCATATGCCGTCATCGGATCAAAACCAGGTGCACCAATTTTTTTCCGACAGTGTATATCGCATCTTCAAGCACATCGAGTGAACCGATAGTGGGAATCTGCCTGCAAGGCTCACAAGGGAACCTCTCCATCGCCCCCCCCCCCCCCCCCTCAAATTTCGTTATAAGTTGGCACAGTGGATAGGCCTTGAAAAACTGAACATAGATAAATCGAGAAAACAGGAAGAAGTTGTGTGGAACTATGAAAAAATAAGCAAAATATACAAACTGAGTAGTCCATGCGCAAGATAGGCAACATCAAGGATACTGTGAGCTCAGGAGCGCCGTGGTCCCGTGGTTAGCATGAGCAGCTGCAGAACGAGAGGTCCTTTGTTGGTGTCTTCCTTCGAGTGAAAAGTTTATTTTCGCAAAGTTATGATATGTCCGTTCGTTCAGTGACGTTTATGTTCACTGTAATAAGTTTAGTGGCTGTGTTTTGCGACCGCACCGCAAAACCGTGCGATTAGCAGACGAAAGGACGTGCCTCTCCAATGGGAATCGAAATCATTTGATCGCAAGGTCATAGGTCAACCGATTCCTCCACAGGAAAACACGTCTGATATATTCTATACGACACTGGTAACGGATGTGCGTCACATGACAGGAATATGTAGTCGACACACCTAACTTGTACACTTGGCGAATGGGTTTTACCTTGCCCGATTTAGGTTTATTGTGGATGTGATAATCACTCCCAAAAAAGTGATGAAAACATAAGAATGTGTCCCATAAACTGCAACAAATGAATGCAACAGTTGCACCGTCGCACAGTTTTCCTTGTGCTCTGTCAAAACATATGTTTTTAACGGTTTCTAACGTTTTCAAATTTTTCCTTGAGTAGACCGTCAAATCCTGCAAATGTCCAAGCAAATCTGAAAATGTCCTGGAATTTTGGAGAGCGAAGTAGATTATGTGTGAGTGCCTGAACTTTGATAATTGTCTGAAAATTAAAAAAAATTAAACTTTCCACTCGAGGGAAGACTTGAACGAAGGACCTCTCACTCCGTAGCTGCTCACGCTAACCACGGGACGAGACGCTCCTGAGCTCACGCTTGTCCTTGATGTTGCCTATGTTGCTCATGGACTACTCAGTTTGTATATTTTGCTTATTTTTTTCATAGTTCCACACAACTTCTTCCTGTTTTCTTGATTGATCTGTATTCAGTTTTTCAAAGCCTATCCACTGTGCCAACTTATAACTAAATCTGAGGGAGGTGCGATGGGGAGGTCAGTACCGCTGTGGACGCAACCATAGCAGCCGCGGCTTCAGCAGCACGCACAACAAGAAGCCACAGAATAAGCGGTCTTGGAGCAACTAGAGTGGAAGTCTGCTCGTCCAGTGCAACAACCACCCAACATTCCAGCCTTCAGAGCTGAGGAAGGAGACAGTGGCGACTTCCAGCGAAGGCTTCTGCGCTTGTAACGTAGCAAACTATTACGAGTTGTCACCTTGAATTGAAAGTGTGGCTTGCCGTGGAGCCGGGAGGAGACCAGATGGTTCTTACTAGAGATGGGTCGAACTCGTTCATTACCGTGAACTACTTCATTCATTTCACTCTTTGCCGTGAAGCGTTCAAACGAAGTAGTTCATTCATGAAGTACGGAAGCCTGGCGAAGTTGCCCAGTTCACCGCTCAGCTGCGGCTACGCTCGCTTCGCCTCGCTCGTACAATAAAGCTTCGTAATACTTCATAATTTTACCAACAGATGGCCGAACTATGCAGTAACGTGCACGGAACGTTTTGCGCTCTTGTAGCGTTTGAGTTAAATAGAGCATGGTCGAAGGGGACAAAGGAAAGATAAACAGAGAAGCCTATCACATATAAAGAAAGTATTACATTTAATTTTGCTCGATATTTTCTCAGGAAGCGCCCAAGAAAGTCTTTATCTGCCAATGAAACATTATTTGTTGTATTCATGGACTGAAAACTAGGACTACCAACGAAATGCAGTACAATTTTATGTTCCTTTTAAAATTTAATCCAAAATAGAATGAGTATGTTTACCACTGTCATAAAGTCTATATACCTACGTTAAGTAATTATTCAGAAGTTTTCCTGTAGATTTTATTTTTGTTGAGAATAATAACCCTCCAGGTTCAAAACGTAAACTGTCACCTGTAGTCATTGGTACGATTTCAGGTAAAATACCTCTTTCAGTGTTATTAACAAACAGCCAGCCTCTTCGTTTGTATCTTTAATATTCATTTGTCTGCAAGCGCTGCCAACGGTAGGCTACCCGTAGACGCGCCGATGTAGTGGGAGAGGGAGAGCGGAAGAGAATGAGTGAACTAGAAAGAAGTGAGGAGTGTGCTATCTGTGAAGAGTTTGAAGTACCAGTTCATTGAAAATGAGTGGTTAGTTCACACTTCACTGGAGTGAAGCGTTCATTTGAACGACTCATTCACGAGCTCCCCATCACTAGTTCTTACGCTGGCACAGCTGACGCTGGCTACGGGGCCGAGCGAGCCCTGTACCTGACTAGGGCTCCATGCAGTACGTTGCACACACTTCATCTACATCGACATCATACTCCGCAAGCAACCTAATGGTGTGTGGCGGAGGGTACTTTCGGTACCACTACCTTATCCCTCCAACCATGTTCCACTCGCGAATATTGCGTGGGTAGAATGATTGTCGGTAAGTCTCTGTATTGGCTCGTGGTCAATACGCGAGATGTTTGTGGGGGGCGGGGGGAAGTAATATGTTGTCCGACTCCTCCTGAAAAGTGCTGTCCCGAAATTTCAATAGTAAATCTCTCCGGGATGCACAGCGCCTCTCTTGTAACGTCTGCCAGTAGAGTTTGTTTAGCATCTCCGTAACGCTCTCTCGCCAGCTAAACGATCCCGTCACGAAACACGTCGCTCTTCGTTGGATCTTCTCTATCTTCTCTACCAGTCCTATCTGATAGGAATCCCAGATAGATGAACAATATTCAAGAATCTGGTGAACAAGCCCCTTATAAGCCACTTCTTTCCTGGATGAGTTACATTTTCTTAAGATGCTTCCGATGAATCTGGTGTCTGCTTTTGCCACTATCTGTTTTATATGGTCATTCCACTTAAGGTCGCTCTGGATAGTTACGCCTAGATATTTTACGGCAGATGCTATCTCCAGCTGTTTGTCATCAGTAGTATAGCTGTACAGTACTGGATTTCTTTTCCTACGTATGCGCAAAGTGTTACATTTATTTACGTTCAGGGTCGACTGCCAGAGCCTGCACCATTCATCAATCCTCTTCAGGTCGTTTTGCAAATTCTTACTATATTCTGGCGTTGCTACTTTGATGTAAGTAACTACATCATCTGCGAATAGCCTTAAAGAGCATCCGACGCTTTCTACTAGATCACTTATACAGGGTGTTACAAAAAGGTACGGCCAAACTTTCAGGAAACATTCCTCACACACAAAGAAAGAAAATATGTTATGTGGACATGTCTCCGGAAACGCTTACTTTCCATGTTAGAGCTCATTTTATTACTTCTCTTCAAATCACATTAATCATGGAATGGAAACACACAGCAACAGAACGTACCTGCGTGACTTCAAACACTTTGTTACAGGAAATGTTCAAAATGTCCTCCGTTAGCGAGGATACATGCATCCACCCTCCGTCGCATGGAATCCCTGATGCGCTGATGCAGCCCTGGAGAATGGCGTATTGTATCACAGCCGTCCACAATACGTGCACGAAGAGTCTCTACATTTGGTACCGGGGTTGCCTAGACAAGAGCTTTCAAATGCCCCCATAAATGAAAGTCAAGAGTGTTGAGGTCAGGAGAGCGCGGAGGCCATGGAATTGGTCCGCCTCTACCAATCCATCGATCACCAAATCTGTTGTTGAGAAGCGTACGAACACTTCGACTGAAAAGTGCAGGAGCTCCATCGCGCATGAACCATATGTTGTGCCGTACTTGTAAAGGCACATGTTCTAGCAGTACAGGTAGAGTATCCCGTATGAAATCATGATAACGTGCTCCATTGAGCGTAGGTGGACAAAACTAAATGAGCTCTAACATGGAAATTAAGCGTTTCCGGACACATGTCCACATAACAATTTTTCTTTATTTGTGTGTGCGGAATGTTTCCTGAAAGTTTGTCCGTACCTTTCTGTAACACCCTGTATATACTGTAAACAGCAACGGTCCTATCACACTTCCCTGTGGTACTCCGGATATTACCCTTACATCTGTCGATTTTGTCAACTTCTATCTGCAAGAAAGTCTTGAATCCAATAGCAAGTCAGCTCAGATACTCCGTGAGCTCGTATTTTTTTCATTAAACGGCAATGCGGGACGGTGTCAGATGCCTTCCTGAAGTCGAGGAACACGGCACCAGCATGAGCGCCATTGTCTACGTTGCTGTGGATCTCATGGAGGAACAGAGAGAGCCGAGTTTCGCAGGATGTCTATTTGCGGAAGCCATAATTCTTGAGCATAAAACATGTTCCGTAATTTTACAATAGATTGACGTCAGCGATATAGGTCTATAATTGCGTGCATCTGTCTTACGGCCTTTCTTAAAAACGAGAATGACCTGCGCTTTTTTCCAGTCGTTAGGTATCTTACGTTCCTCAAGCGATCTACGATAAATTACTGCTACAAGAGGAGCAAGTTGTTTCGGATAATATTAATAGAAACTTATAGGTATCTCATCTGGTCCTCAAGCCTTTCCACTACTAAGCGATTGTAACTACTTTGCAATTCTGCTATCGGTTATCTCAGTATCTGCCATTTCGTCGTTCGTACGACGATTCAAAGGAGGGACAGTGTTACGATCTTCCGCGGTGAAAAAACTTCGGAAGACCGAGTTAAATATTTCGGCCTTCTCTCTGTTATCTTCCGTTTCGGTGCCGGTGTGAATGCTGAGAGAATGAATAGATGCTTTGAACCAATTACTGATTTTATATACGACCAAAATCTCTTAGGGTTTTTACTCAGGTCGGTTGATAACGTCTTACTTCAAAATCATTGAACGCTTGTTTCATTGCTCTCCTTACGCTCATTTTCGCTTCGTTCAGCTTTTGGTTTGTCAGCTGGGTTTTACTTCTCTCGAATCTGAGATGAAGTGCTCTTTGTTTACGTAGCGCTTTTCCACCACGGCTATTAAACAATGCTCGATCTTTCCCATCCCTTAAACCCTTCCTCGGACATACTTGTCTATGGAATATTGAACGATGTCTTTGAATTTTTTCCATTTGTTCTCACATCTTCGTCCTTATCAACGAATATTTGATGCTGACTGCTTAGGCATTCTGAAATGTGTATCCTGTCACCCTTGCTGAACAAATATATCTTCCTACCTTTCTTAATATTCCTTGTAGGACCCGTCGTCATAGGTGCTGGCACAGCCTTACGATCACTGATACCTTCCTCTACGTTAACTGATTCGATAAGTTCAGGTCTCTATGAATCTGAAGAAGTTCTGTTAAATATTAATCGATCTTTTTCGCACTTAGTGTACCAAATTCTATAGATAGCAGAACCATACTGTTAAAATTTTAAATCAATAACTTAAATATTTTCGGAGACATACATTTTTACCTAACACACATAATAACCGTGCTGTCATTGTGAAACCGAGTTAGGTACTGTAATGCATTCATCTATAGTATTAATTGAAACTACAACCAAGAGGATAGGTTCATATAACCTAATTTTCTAGAATTTTCTTTAGTCCCATTGCCACAGATTTCTGACCTAATTAACAGTACATTGTAAAATTATTAATTAATCGTGTTTTGGTTGTGCGACTGTTTTGGAGAGACAGAGAGTGAATGGGGGACATACGTAAAGCGAGAATGTGATATTAGCGTGAGAAATTTGTGGTGTAATAGGGGAATTTCTGACGTGTATCCGAGTTAGCTTGATTTTGTAAAAGGGGCGTTTAGTATTAAATTTATTGGTAATTTATTTTGTGAAAAGGAGTCGTATTTCTTTCGTTAAATATCATCTATTTTGGAATTACGACATTTCTGGTCTACATTACTTGTGATAACCTCATGGACTGACATTAGAAGTACCGCGACTATAGAAGTGCTCGAGATGATTTGATTGGCTGCTTAACAAACTAGACAATAGAAATTCAGCATTACCCGCGCGTTTGAGTAAGACTTTGTGCCTCAGATCTGAGTCGAGATAGTCACTCGGGAGCCATCTTCTAGTCAACATCTGTGTTAAATCGCGCTGATCAATTTTGTACCAAAATGAAATAATCTGCACTTTTGATCCGTTCTCGTGTCGTTGATGAAAAGCGATTACAGTGTTGAGTAATTTGTGAAAGTTTGAGCTATGTGAGTGGTTTATTTTAGGAGAATTCGCATGTGATCATTTCAAGTCTCACATAAACTCCGCGTGGCGCGCTTCCTGCAAATTACGAGACATTAAGGCGAGTACATCTCTACAATAAGTCTTGAACGACTGAAGGTGTTAACTCGCAAATAGTCGTGGGTCAGTGACTGTTTAGGATGTTTAAAATATCGGATCGGACTAAATATCTTCTAGCTTCTTTTAAGTGTGAACCTATTACAGAGACAGTCAGTAACATTGCATAATTAGTTTCGGCCCATTAAATAAGGGCTAAGGCAATAAACCATCTTACAGGAAATTTTATACATTTTTCAATCGAGTCATGCAAGAATCCCGAACGCTTAATAGTGTAACTAAATTTCAGATGCTGCGCATGGCTGGCGTTATTTGGCCTATGTGTGGTACGTATTTAGCTGACTTTTCGTCAACGCTGCTTTATCGGCTAAACCAGTATCTACCATGGCATCGTGGAAGAGCAACCCGCCCCGCCGCAATTTTCTGGCATATAACATCACAGATGTTGCTATCCGATGTAGTTGTCTTTTTAGCTAACAATCCTAACATTCTTCACCCATTTCTACGGTATAAAAATACTTCTTTAATGACGCTCGCCACTATCTCTGAGTTGTCTACTTTCACTCTACCCTCTTGTGCCTCATATTTTCGGATAATTCTGTGAATTCAGCAAGAATATTTTTATCGCAGAAAAAAGAAATCAGGCGGATCTGCAATGTTAGTTCACGAACTTCTTTTAGAACACTGTTCAGGTGTCTCCGAATTCTGCCATCCATGTACCGTCATGGGATTCGTTGTTGACAGTACTGACTCAGTCAGTGGAAAGTGCAAAAAAGCGACATACACTTGGATGGCGCCTCCTTAACCATTGCACAGAATGGTGTTCAGTAAATTCCATTTTCAATAGAATTTCAGGAGGACTGAAAAAGTTGAGTAATAAATCTCCAGTATCCAAATTCAAGTTGAAAGGCTTCCGCGTGGCACATTACTGATTTTCTGCATGGCATTTCCACGCAGCAGTTCAGAACTTTTGTCTGTAAAGTGATATTTATACGTACACACTGTCAATTTTTTCGTTTAGTTCTTTAGTTTCTTTTGTTTGTAAATTTTCTAGTCGAAATTCTGTAATCAGTGTATTAGCTCGTTTCCTGACAAAGTAGCTTTGGTTGGCATGGTCCTATGGCACCTGAGTTTGAAAAAATGAACAGAGAAGCACATTTAGGTACACAGGAGTGGAAATCATATTCTCTGCTTTTCATTTGCAATCGCAAAGCAAATGGCTAGGAATTAACCTCACTTAATTGTGGCAGCAATGTTAAACGAAGATTTAGACTGCATTAGCTCCGAGCTGAAACACTCGAAAATATGATTATCACTGAATGAAATGAAGTTGTTTTTCTGTTGCTTACAGTACTTACAGCTTAAAAGGGTATTATTTTCGGTGACGGCTGATCCTATATGCGGTACCACTGGTGAAGTCAACTCATAGCACCTTCTCCTGAAATAACTTCCTGCTATAACAGACTGCGGTAAGTCATCCTCATTTATTCGCATCTTTATGTTACAGTATCTGGTTTTAAGTGGATAATATCTCACAGTGAAACGTAAAAATATATGTTGCACACGAACCGATAAAGTTCGTGATATCTATAGAGTGATGGAGTGCAACAATTTCAATTATGTCTCATAAGAATAGTATAATGTCAGAAAATCTGACATGTATTCATGAGGTAATGCAACTTCAACATGCAAACTTCAGCTCTTAGCAAGCAAACAACACGTTTGCATAGGAACGAATCAATGATCTGTGAGTGTCTCAGGTCGAGTTAATCTCATTCGAAATGTATAGCAAAATGGACAGAGCAAATGATTGTGTATTGAATGTTTTTTCACGCAGCCTGGGTAGTAGTAAATTGCGAAATACTGACCGTTAAAGCCTCACATGAAGACAATATACGTGTAGTTAAAACACTGATTTCTTTTTACCGATTGCGTATTTGCGTTAGTCTGAATCACTATTAATATGTGGAACCCTCGTAATTTATTTTTCACAGCGTTGATCACAAGTTTGGGCTTATTGTGGGCATCATCAGAACAATTCAGCTCCACATCTACATCTACATTGTTACTCTGCAATTTACACTTAAGTACCTGGCAGAGGGTTCATCGAACCATTTTCATATTACTTCTCTACCATTCCACTCCAAAATGGCGCGTGGGAAAAAGGAACATCTAAATCTTTCTGTTCGAGCTCTGATTTCTCTTATTTTATTATGACGATCATTTCTCCCTACGTAGGTAGTGTCAACAATATGTATTCGCATTCGGAAGAGAAAGTTGGTAACTGAAATTTCGTAAATAGATCCCGCCGCAAAGAAAACCGCCTTTGTTTCAGTGACTGCCACTCCAACTCGCGTATCATATGGGTGACACTCTCACCCCTATTGCGCGATAACACGAAACGGGCTGCCCATCTTTGCACCCTTTCGATGTTCTCCGTCAGTTTTTTTTCTTTATTGTTATTTCAAAACCTGGTAACAGGCAGGCCAGCTGCAGCATGCTACGCCGCTCTTTGGCCTCAGAGAACACACAAGATACAAATGAAGACATCGAGAGAAAAAAAAAACATGGGTGACATAGAAACGGAGACAAACACTTTTTTAAAATACATGGAGCCGTTCACGGGCGTAGAGTCCAAGATAAAATTTGTTCAGACACTTGGACAGAGACGAATATTGTCACACGTGAACGTAGATGCATCAAAACGAATAACACTGAACCACTGAAGCACAAAATGACGACACACACAGGACACGAGCCGTTGATCTACGGCGCGCGAATGTTCACTAACTGTGTACGAGTCTGAGGACCTGCCAAGAGAGGAGGAGGAGGGGGGGGAGAGGGAGAGGGGAGAGCAGATGCCAAGGGCAGGGGAGATAGGGGAAAGGGAGGAAGGGGGAGGGGAAGCCCGGGGGAAGAGGGGAGGAGGGAGGGGACGGCAGAAAAGGAAAGAGTAGGGAAGGGAAGAGAGGGGAGGGAGGGTGCCTGAAGGAAAGGACACAGGAAGTGGGGGGAGGATCAAAGTTGACAGGAGGGGTAGATGGAGGGGAGGAGGACATCATCAGGGAGGGGGAGCTGGCGGAAGCCACCTTGGGAGAGGGTAAGGAGGGTGGAGAGATGGAGACCGGGTGGGATGTGGGAATACAGGCGCGGCAGCGGGCGGGGGTGGGAGAGGATTGGTGATACAAGCGGATGAGGGGGATCGAGTTTGCGGGAGGTGTACATGATCCGTATCCTTTCAAGGAAGAGGAGGAGGTGGGGGAAGGGGATGAGATAATACAGGATCCGCATGGGGGAGGGGAGACGGATGCGATAGGCGAGGCGGAGAGCATGGCGTTTAAGGATTTGGAGGGATTTATAAAAGGTAGGGGGGGGGGGGCAGAGATCCAGGCCGGATGGGCGTAACAAAGGATAGGGCGGATAAGGAATTTATAGGTGTGGAGGATGGTGGAGGGGTCCAGACCCCACGTACGGCCGGAAAGGAGCTTGGTTTGGATTGTCCGGAGATGGGGAGTCCAGGAGAGGCGACGGTCGAGGGTGACGCCAAGGTACTTAAGGGTGGGAGTGAAGGCGATAGGACGGCCATAGATGGTGAGATAGAAATCAAGGAGGCGAAAGGAAGGGGTGGTTTTGCCTACAATGATCGCCTGGGTTTTGGAGGGATTGACCTTGAGCAACCACTGGTTGCACCAAGCGGTGATCCGGTCAAGATGGGATTGGAGAAGGTGTTGGGAGCGCTGCAGGGTGGGGGCAAGGGCAAGGAAGGCGGTGTCATTGGCAAACTGGAGGAGGTGAACGGGGGGTGACGGCGGCGGCATGTCCGCCGTATACAAAAGGTACAGAAGGGGGGAGAGGACGGAGCCTTGGGGCACAGCGGCGGAGGGGAAAAAGGTGTAAGAGTCGGTGTTATGGATGGTGACGTAGGAAGGACGGTGGGAGAGAAAGGAGCCTATCAGACGGACGTAGTTAATGGGAAGGGCGAAGGTTTGGAGCTTGAAGAGGAAACCGGAATGCCATACGCGGTCATAAGCTCGTTCGAGGTCCAGGGAGAGGAAGATTGCGGAGCGACGGGAATTAAGGTGGTCGGAAAGGAGATGAGTGAGGTGAAGGAGAAGGTCGTCGGAAGAGAAGGACGGCCGAAAGCCACACTGGGTAACGGGAAGGAGCCGGTGCTGGCGGAGATGCTAGTGGATGCGGCGGGTGAGGACAGATTCCAGGACCTTGCTGAAGACCGAGGTAAGGCTGATGGGACGGAAGGATCCTCCGTCAGTCCTACCTGGTAAAGATCCCATACCGGGCAGCAATATTCCAGCAGAGGACGGACAATAAACGCCCCGTTATTATATCCGGGGACTTAGTGCACATTCATCATTGACTCTACACTCAAATATGTCTTCATTAGCGAATCCTGTGCCAGACATAATTTATATTTTCTGAAGATTTTTAAAAACTGAGGTGAACTTTACTATTGTTCACCAGTACACGTCTCGCCTTCAATTTCAGTTATTTCACGTCTTCGTCAACAGATGGCAGCAAACAATAGTGAACATCAGTGAAATGGAAATGAGCATACGCCTTTGTGGGCCGGGAGTCCCACATTCGTGGAAGTTCGGCCGCCGAGGGCAAGTACTTACTGCATTCGAGGCCACATTGGGTGACTTGCACGTCGGAGATGAAATGATGATGAGGACGACACAACACCCAGTCCGTGAGCGGAGAAAATCTCCTGCCCCAGTCGGGACTCGAACCCAGGCCCCTTGGCGTGGCAGTTCGCCGCGCTGACTACTCAGCTAGCGAGGGTAGACTGAAAATTAGTATGTGTTTCTTGTTAAATATATCTCTTGGTGTAGCAACCGACACGGAATTGGACAAGGTAGCGAGCAAACAAATAGATAAACTTATTAGAAACTAAAGTATTTCTCCTAACAAGTGGTCCTTGCATGTGTTTACGTACAGAACGAGGCATGTCGTTCGACAAACGCCGGTTTTATTCCCGAATTTACAAGCGCACTTTCCAGTATTGTTCTGCGCATATGTTCAAAGAACAATTCGGCATTGAGAGTAGGTCACTAAATTCAAACATTATCCGACACCGTGTTGTAACTCCTGGTACCAACTTTGTCCATTACGGCCGCGGCGTGGAGTACTCGGGCGAAATTTGTTCCCAGGAGGGCGCGCTAGCTGTGGAAGAAACGACCGTGTTGCAGAATTGCTACGAAACTTGGCCGCGGTCAGACTGAACGCGAAGAACCGGAGGGAGGGGAAACCGGCGAGCAGTAGAAGAAGGGGAACAAGCGGCGTGCTGCCACTTCGCGTGGGAAAGGCGCAGGGCCGCCCACACCAATACCCACCACACCTCTTTTGTTTAAGTTTGTTCGATTTCCGAAGCATCCGTCGCAGGCGGATAAATGCGAGACTGCCGGTGAAGAGAGAAGGACGAAGACGACTTCAAAGCACATTGAGAAAGTTTTGGAAGTAAATATTGTCATTCAGAACCACTTAAGCATGGATTGTTGTACGTGAAAAGGACTATTGTATGAATATATTATTTAAGGGAGTAGTCCTCTTTGAATAGGTGTCTTTCGCGATTTTTTTCAAGTGAAATAAAAAGTAATGCTAAATTCGATGTTATAGTTTTATTCCTTACACATTTACCGTTAAGATCCCATTTTTGTGTTCACATCGGACGCCTCATGTAACCGCTTGCAGCCGAAACATCGGTCGTAGGCGGGAATTCCCGAAGCTCTCCTATTGCACCTGTAACAATATAATTTTGTGTAAGTCGTTTTCAATAGATTTCTCTCGGCATAGGATAACGATAAATATTAAGTACTAACAAAACGGTGGAGTCACAGTCTAACATAACAGTCGCGACCACAGACCACAGATAACATAAACTGAGCATGATCGGTCATTTTACTGAACCAGCGTCTAAGTCACTCGGAGTACAAACCCGAGCACGTCATTACGCATTTAAAGTGCACAATTTATCACTTTTTGTTACAGATCAAATGTTGTGCTTTTTAGTAGGCGTAGAAGTGAAGACCTTCACATATACGATTGTTCTGTATCCTATCAATTAGGTAAAGTGACGAAAATCTCAGTTGTTACTTTAAAATATTTCCAGAGGCATTTCCATAAGTTGAAAGCTAGGATGGATGTTGGTCTTTGCATGTAAAACTCGGTGAATGACTAAGATTTTGAGACGACATATCGTTAACATCTAGCTCACTACACCAGTGCAATCAAAGTTTTGTAATATACACTACTGGCCATTAAAATTGCTACACCAAGAAGAAATGACATGATAAACGAGTATTCATTGGACAAATATATTATACTAGAACTGACATGTGATTACATTTTCACGCAATTCGGGTGCATAGATCCTGAGAAATCAGTACCCAGAACAACCACCTCTGGCCGTAATAACGCCCTTGATACGCCTGGGCGTTGAGTCAAACAGAGCTTGGATGGCCTGTACAGGTACAGCAGCCCATGCAGCTTCAGCACGATACCACAGTTCATCAAGAGTAGTGACTGGCGTATTGTGACGAGCCATTTGCTCGGCCCCCATTGACCAGACGTTTTCAGTTGGTGAGAGATCTGGAGAATGTGCTGGCCAGGGCAGCAGTCGAACATTTTTTGTATCCAGAAAGGCCCGTACAGGACCTGCAACATACGGTCGTGTATTATCCTACTGAAATGTAGGGTTTCGCAGGAATCGAGTGAAGGGTACAGCCACGGGTCGTAACACATCTGAAATGTAACGTCCACTGTTCAAAGTACCGTCAATGCGAACAAGAGATGACCGAGACGTGTAACGAATGGCACCCCATACCATCACCCCGGCTGATACGCCAGTATGGCGATGACTAATACACGCCTCCAATGTGCGTTCACCGCGATGTCGCCAAACACGGATGCGACCATCATGATGCTGTAAACAGAACCTGGATTCATCCGAAAAAATGACATTTTGCCATTCGTGCACCCAGGTTCGTCGTTGAGTACACCACCGCAGGCGCTCCTGTCTGTGATGCAGTGCCGGCCGAAGTGGCCGTGCGGTTAAAGGCGCTGCAGTCTGGAACCGCAAGACCGCTACGGTCGCAGGTTAGAATCCTGCCTCGGGCATGGATGTTTGTGATGTCCCTTGGTTAGTTAGGTTTAATTAGTTCTAAGTTCTAGGGGACTAATGACCTCGGCAGTTGAGTCCCATAGTGCTCAGAGCCATTTTTTTTTTTTTTTTTTGTGATGCAGCATGAAGGGTAACCGTAGCCATGGTCTCCGAGGTGATAGTCCATGCTGCTGCAAACGTCGTCGAACTGTTCGTGCAGATGGTTATTGTCTTGCAAACGTCCCCATCTATTGACTCGGGGATCGAGGCGTGGCTGCACGATCCGTTACAGCCATGCGAATAAGATGCCTGTAATCTCGACTGCTAGTGATACGAGGCCGTTGGGATCCAGTACGGCGTTCCGTATTACCCTCCTGAACCCACCGATTCCATATTCTGCTAACAGGTATTGGATCTCGAGCAACGCGAGCAGCAATGTCACGATACGATAAACCGCAATCGCGATAGGGTACAGTCCGACCTTTATCAAAGTCGGAAACGTGATGGTACGCATTTCTCCTCCTTACACGAGGCATCATAACAACGTTTTACCAGGCAAAGCCGGTCAACTGCAGTTTGTTTATGAGAAATCGGTTGGAAACTTCCCTCATGTCAGCACGCTGTAGGTGTCGCCACCGGTGCCAACCTTGTGTGAATGGTCTGAAAAGCTAATCATTTGCATGTCATAGCATCTTCTTCCTGTCGGTTAAATTTCGCGTCTGTAGCACGTCATCTTCGTAGTGTAGCAATTTTAATGGCCAGTAGCGTATTACGCGTTCTATCTTGACATCGTTTCGATATCGGTGCTGGATTAAGTAGAAGCCGGGAAACATACGTTTTGATTTCGTGTAAATACCTGACATTTTGCACATGAACGCATTTCTTTTGTTACAAAAGGTTACTAAAGCATTTCACAAACATTCTCGTGGAATCGTTAGAATACTAGCGCTGCGTTATTGTAATTTTGTCTTCCACTCCTGCGGAAGTGAAGAACTACAAGAATTCACAGTGCAAAAAGTCATGCTGTCGCATGTTATAAGAACTGTCAATACGTTTCAACTTGACCACATGTAAAAACGATAACCACTGCTTCGTTATCATGAATTTCGGGGAAAGTAGGTTGATGCACTACTATATGTGTAAGAGTAGTCCCACACTTTGTTGAATTGTCAAAATCAATGCCACATTTCAGCTATAAATGAGAGAAACTATCAGCTCCGTTTCACACGGCTTTCTGCTCCGAGTCACGTGACTCAGATCTTGGTTTCAATCGTTAACGCGGCAGAGATACGGACATGGGCGGTCTATGCTTTATATGGTCAATGGTCGCGACACTCCGTATCGTTTTTGTTAGCCCCAGCGACAGCAGCCCCTCCAAGGGGCCAGCAAGTGACACTCATGAACACGATGTCGGATGAGTGCGAATACTAACGTTTATATTGATTTGTAACATAGTTTCTATGATAGGGAATGTACGTAGCGTCATAAAAACCACACGGACGTGATAATAATCGACAAGAGAAGAATCTTCAACACATTCCCTTTTGAAGTAAAAGTAATTAAGTTTACAAAAATATTCGCGTATTAGAAATTCGAGTGAAATGGAAGAGAGCGTGAATCTTTGGACTCCATAAAATTTTTTAAGTTTAGAGGAAAGTGCCTGTGATAATATCAACAGACAGCCACAGAAGTACGTGCATATCATGCATTAAATGTGTATATATTCTCTTGTTTTCAGTGGAATTAGCTGTAAACCTACACTAATTCGAAAGTATGTCTTTATGAATGAGTTGTAGCTTATGTCATAGATTCAGTGTGAATCGACTGCTTTTTTAGGTATTTAACGATAATTCATGTCTCTTAGTAACTTACTAACGCACAGAACGCAAAAATATAGCCTCTGTTCCGTTAATCAAGTAGAAAATCATAGAAAACGAATATTATCAGTACGATGCATGTGACTACTTTCTCACAGCTCGGAGCGCTAGTGTCGCTCCAGCTGTGAAACTGTAACAACTTTCACACCAGAGAGTGTCGCGACAGTATTTATTAGACTGCGGTGGATTCCTGAAACAATGTCATATTTTTCGACCAAAAAATCGAGATGAAAACGTGCATCGAAAAGAGACTTTTAAAGATATCGCGAAACGGTTCCTTATGCTAATAGAGAATTGAATTCGCAATGCCGGCATCCGATTCCGATCAAAATCGAATGTACCGTTCTCAAGTTATGTTTCCCGCCTATATGAAAATATATACACTCCTGGAAATGGAAAAAAGAACACATTGACACCGGTGTGTCAGACCCACCATACTTGCTCCGGACACTGCGAGAGGGCTGTACAAGCAATGATCACACGCACGGCACAGCGGACACACCAGGAACCGCGGTGTTGGCCGTCGAATGGCGCTAGCTGCGCAGCATTTATGCACCGCCGCCGTCAGTGTCAGCCAGTTTGCCGTGGCATACGGAGCTCCATCGCAGTCTTTAACACTGGTAGCATGCAGCGACAGCGTGGACGTGAACCGTATGTGCAGTTGACGGACTTTGAGCGAGGGCGTATAGTGGGCATGCGGGAGGCCGGGTGGACGTACCGCCGAATTGCTCAACACGTGGGGCGTGAGGTCTCCACAGTACATCGATGTTGTCGCCAGTGGACGGCGGAAGGTGCACGTGCCCGTCGACCTGGGACCGGACCGCAGCGACGACGCACGGATGCACGCCAAGACCGTAGGGTCCTACGCAGTGCCCTAGGGGACCGCACCGCCACTTCCCAGCAAATTAGGGACACTGTTGCTCCTGGGGTATCGGCGAGGACCATTCGCAACCGTCTCCATGAAGCTGGGCTACGGTCCCGCACACCGTTAGGCCGTCTTCCGCTCACGCCCCAACATCGTGCAGCCCGCCTCCAGTGGTGTCGCGACAGGCGTGAATGGAGGGACGAATGGAGACGTGTCGTCTTCAGCGATGAGAGTCGCTTCTGCCTTGGTGCCAATGATGGTCGTATGCGTGTTTGGCGCCGTGCAGGTGAGCGCCACAATCAGTGCACGGTACATCCAAACCGTCATCGAACCCATCGTTCTACCATTCCTAGACCGGCAAGGGAACTTGCTGTTCCAACAGGACAATGCACGTCCGCATGTATCCCGTGCCACCCAACGTGCTCTAGAAGGTGTAAGTCAACTACCCTGGCCAGCAAGATCTCCGGATCTGTCCCCCATTGAGCATGTTTGGGACTGGATGAAGCGTCGTCTCACGCGGTCTGCACGTCCAGCACGAACGCTGGTCCAACTGAGGCGCCAGGTGGAAATGGCATGGCAAGCCGTTCCACAGGACTACATCCAGCATCTCTACGATCGTCTCCATGGGAGAATAGCAGCCTGCATTGCTGCGAAAGGTGGATATACACTGTACTAGTGCCGACATTGTGCATGCTCTGTTGCCTGTGTCTATGTGCCTGTGGTTCTGTCAGTGTGATCATGTGATGTATCTGACCCCAGGAATGTGTCAATAAAGTTTCCCCTTCCTGGGACAATGAATTCACGGTTTTCTTATTTCAATTTCCAGGAGTGTACTTATATGGATATGGTGTCTGTTCTTTCGGGCATGTCCGAAAGAACAGACACCATTGATGACCTGCAGACGTCTAGAACGAAATTAGAATTATATATTAACACCTTCAGCTGCTGACGGGCATTGATACATTTCAACGGGGACAGCTGAAAATGTGTGCCCCAACCGGGACTCCGCCTATTTGAAAAATGTATACCTATATAGATATGGTGTCGGTTCTTTCGGACATATAAGTGTATAGTTCTGGCAATACCGACCATGACCTTCTTCTTCAGCGCTGATGCACATACACTACTGGGCATTAAAATTGCTACACCAAGAATACATGCAGATGATAAACAAGTATTCATTGCACAAATATATTATTCTAGAACTGACATGTGATTACATTTTCACGCAATTCGGGTGCATAGATCCTGAGAAATCAGTACCCAGAACAACCACCTCTGGCAGTAATAACGCCCTTGATACGCCTGGGCATTGAGTCAAACAGAGCTCGGATGGTGTGTACAGGTACAGCTGCCCATGCAACTTCAACACGATACCACAGTTCATCAAGAGTAGTGACTGAAGTATGGTCTCCGAGCTAATAGTCCATGCTGCTGCAAACGTCGTCGAACTGTTCGTGTAGATGGTTGTTGTCTTGCAAACGTCCCCATCTGTTGACTCAGGGATCGAGACGTGGCTGCACGATCCGTTACAGCCATGCGGATAAGATGCCTGTCATCTCGACTTCTAGTGATTCGTGTCCGTTGGGATCCAGCACGGCGTTCCGTATTACCATCCTGAACCCACCGATTCCTTATTCTGCGCCGGCCGGCGTGGCCGAGCGGTTCTGGGCGCTACAGTCTGGACCCGCGCGACCGCTACGATCGCAGGTTCGATTCCTGCCTCGGGCATGGATGTGTGTGATGTCCTTAGGTTAGTTAGGTTTAAGTAGTTCTAAGTTCTAGGGGACTGATGACCTTAGAAGTTAAGTCCCATAGTGCTGAGAGCCATTTGAACCATTTGAACCTTATTCTGCTAACAGTCATTGGATCTCGACCAACGCGAGCAGCAATGTTGCGATACGATAAACCGCAATCGCGATAGGGTATAGTCCGACCTTTATCAAAGTCGGAAACGTGACGGTACGCATTTCTCCTCCTTACACGAGGCATCACAACAACGTTTCACCTAGCAACGCCGGTCAACTGCTGTTTGTGTACTTTCCTCATGTAAGCACGTTGTAGGTGTCGCCACCGGCGCCAACCTTGTGTGAATCCTCTGAAAAGCTAATCATTTGCATATCACAGCATCTTCTTTCTGTCGGTTAAATTTCGCGTCTGTAGCTCCTCATCTTCGTGGTGTAGCAATGTTAATTTCCAGTAGTGTAATTTGGGAAATAAATAAATAAACAACGTAGAGTATTTTGCATCAAGGGGACTCACAATTCCCGTATCGTTGGTTTTGTGTGCAGACACGGGCTAAATAGAAGAGCTTCAAGATAAAATTATTGCTGAGCCATAATGGAACTGAAGGCTGTAAAGCACCCACAGCATTTGGTAGTCTTCACAGCGTGTTGTGAGGCCTCTGGAAATAGGCCATACCTATACTGATGAGCCACAAAATCATGACATACTGTTTAATAGAGTCTTAGTATATCTTTATAGTGTAACACAACAGCGATCCTGTGTGGCATGCGTTCGACAAGTCGATGGTAGGTTTCAGTATGTACGTGGCCCAAGATGTTTAAGTTGCAACGCGCCGATTTCTTACTGGGATACGTAGGCAGGTTATTGCTCTCTGCTACCTTTATTTTAATTCTTTTTCAGATATCCTTTGGTTGCCTTGATCTCAGGCAGCGTTCCTTATAAAGGACGCACCCTTCTCTGACCTCGTAGCCCCATACAATTTCAGTGGAAAAAGTACGTGCACGGCAACCCACTGAATTAATAGTGAGTAACAAAGGTTACTGACTGATATTTTAAAATTGCTGCCGATAACGCATAAAGATAGTGGGGCCGTTAGAGAGAGAGACGTGATAATTTCAGTTAGTGCTTCGCATTTGGCCTTTGACAGTATTTAGGTAGCGCACATTCTGGTGCTTGTGTAGTCTGCTGATCTCTGTTCTTTGGGTTATTTTAATGCTTACTCAAGTATTTAGTTTCAGACATATTGATTTGGAATGACTGTCCGGGACAAGGGAATTTGATTTTAAACGGCAACGTTATTTATTTTACTCGGAAATCGACAAATGATATCATATATAATCAAAACTTTCTGGTGGCTTGCAGTATGCCCGCGTATTTTACGCTGTTAAAACTCACAGTATTTAAACACTGTTTTTGCCCGACACTGAGTGTGGGAAGGAGTAGAAAGCTGGGGATAGCATGTGGCCTATCTGTTCGGACTCACAAACGTTCACGCACATGCAAACCAGGCCGAGAACCTTAGTTAGAAGCAAGTAGATTAAAAAAAATAGTTCAGGCAATGAACAGGACACAACGGTTGGGGTTGTATGCGTGATGCGTCAGATGGATCACTGACAACACCCTTCCGACCAGACTTCATAACTCATGGCGAAGCGATGAAGCTAGCTGCCGGTTTAATTCTGCTACCAGAGCTGGATTGACGCCCTTGGTGGCATGGTGCAAGGCATAGGACAGTTGCAGTGGCGAGCTGTATTACATGCAGAAGCGGGACGCGGTCGTAACAAATCTGGACTGATGTGCTATAAACAGACCTACGTTTACATCTACATCTATACTCCGCAAGCCACCTTACGGTCTTTGGCGGAGGGTACTTTCTGTACCACTATCACTTACTTTTCCTGATCCTGTCACGTATAGTTCACGGGAAGAACGATTGCTGGAAAGTCTCCGTGTGGGTTCAAATCTCTCCAATCTTCACACTACTGGTCGACGTCAGAGCCAACGTCTTGCAGCTTCAGTAACCTCCCCATCATCCACTGCATCCTACGAAGTGCGCCGGCCGTTGTGGCCGAGCGGTTCTAGGCGCTTCAGTCTGGAACCGTGCGACCGCTACTGCCGCAGGTTCGATTCCTGCCTCGGGCATAGGTGTGTGTGATGTCCTTACGTTAGTTAGTTTTAAGTAGTTCTAAGTTCCAGGGGACTGATGACCTCAGATGTTAAGTCCCGTAGTGCTCAGAGCCATTTGAACCATTTGAACCTACGAAGTACTTCCTTCACTGGGCCAAACAGATGGAAGTCAGAAGGTGCGAGATCTGCGCTGTAGGCTGGTTGAGGAAGAACCGTCCAATGAAGCTTTGTGAGCTCCAGTTGGGTGCACAGACTTGGGTGAAGCCTCGCGCTGACATGGAAAAGGAGAAGCTCCTCTGCGTTTTCGTGACGACGAACACGCTGAAGTCGTTTCTTCAGTGTCCTAAGGGTAGGACAGTGCACTTCAGAGTTGATCATTGCACCAATAGGAAGAAGATGAAACAGAATAGCCCCTTTAGAGTCCCAAAAGACCGTCACAATGTCTTTACCGGCAGAGGGTGCGGCTTTGAACTTTTATCTGCGGTGGAGAGGTGGTGTGGGCCCACTCCATGGATTGCCGGCTAGAAGTCATGAACCCATACTTCAGAGCCTAAGGAAACATGAAAGCATAATCTGAAATTATGTTGTGGATACAGCCGATGACTGCATCAATTGTTACCGATCTGAAGAAAATACCCTGGGAAAAGCAACAATGAACATCAAGATTTTTGCCAAAGTGCATGAAGGGTGCAATTAGCTGGCTGCGAATGCTGAGGCCGTACAATAAATTCCTGATGCAATTTTACTAGCTTTGCATCAGCCTCACCTTGTAGACAGCATCGAAGTTCCTGTAAACCACTCCTGAATGGTGCGAGTGTGGAAGACAGTTACAGTGGGCAGATCGAAATTCTGAGTCCATCTCAACCTCCGCACGCTGCTCTAAGCTGGAGACGTTTCTCTCTCCCTCAAGTACATTCTTCAGCGGCTCTAAGCAAGGGTAGTTTTCGATCTTCCCGCAGCAAGTGTGTCCCCACTTTCCTCTCCGAATGTCAGCTGGTTCTGCCAGAGTAGGTATCTCGCCAACCAAGTGCAGCAGACTTTGCAAGTTCATAGCAATAATAATTTTGTAAAGAAGTTTAAAAATTTCCTTCTCTCATGAATTTTGTTATAGTTAATCAATAATTACGTGGTGCAGGAAGAAAGGCAGAGAGTGTCACTACAGGTTAGATTTCCTATCCTGGCCAATTGGAATCATTGCATTTAGACACGCTTGGAACAAAAAATCAAATGGCTCTGAGCAGTATGGGACTTAACATCTGAGGTCATCAGTCCCCTAGAACTTACAACTACTTAAACCTAACTAACCTACGAACATCACACACATCCATGCGCGAGGCAGGATTCGAACCTGCGACCGTAGCGGTCGCGCGGTTCCAGACTGAAGCGCCTAGAACCGCTCGGCCAACGCTTGGAACAATTGACCTTCTACCGAAGGAATTACTGTGAAGCAATCACAAACCCTCTTACTCAGATTGAAACGAACCAACAGCCGGTCCCACGGTCTCACGCTCTGAGCTTTTCACGTTGGTTTCACATACACTCCTGGAAATGGAAAAAAGAACACATTGACACCGGTGTGTCAGACCCACCATACTTGCTCCGGACACTGCGAGAGGGCTGTACAAGCAATGATCACACGCACGGCACAGCGGACACACCAGGAACCGCGGTGTTGGCCGTCGAATGGCGCTAGCTGCGCAGCATTTGTGCACCGCCGCCGTCAGTGTCAGCCAGTTTGCCGTGGCATACGGAGCTCCATCGCAGTCTTTAACACTGGTAGCATGCCGCAACAGCGTGGACGTGAACCGTATGTGCAGTTGACGGACTTTGAGCGAGGGCGTATAGTGGGCATGTTGGAGGCCGGGTGGACGTACCGCCGAATTTCTCAACACGTGGGGCGTGAGGTCTCCACAGTACATCGATGTTGTCGCCAGTGGTCGGCGGAAGGTGCACGTGCCCGTCGACCTGGGACCGGACCGCAGCGACGCACGGATGCACGCCAAGACCGTAGGATCCTACGCAGTGCCGTAGGGGACCGCACCGCCACTTCCCAGCAAATTAGCGACACTGTTGCTCCTGGGGTATCGGCGAGGACCATTCGCAACCGTCTCCATGAAGCTGGGCTGCGGTCCCGCACACCGTTAGGCCGTCTTCCGCTCACGCCCCAACATCGTGCAGCCCGCCTCCAGTGGTATCGCGACAGGCGTGAATGGAGGGACGAATGGAGACGTGTCGTCTTCAGCGATGAGAGCCGCTTCTGCCTTGGTGCCAATCATGGTCGTATGCGTGTTTGGCGCCGTGCAGGTGAGCGCCACAATCAGGACTGCATACGACCGAGGCACACAGGGCCAAGACCCGGCATCATGGTGTGGGGAGCGATCACCTACACTGGCCGTACACCACTGGTGATCGTCGAGGGGACACTGAATAGTGCACGGTACATCCAAACCGTCATCGAACCCATCGTTCTACCATTCCTAGACCGGCAAGGGAACTTGCTGTTCCAACAGGACAATGCACGTCCGCATGTATCCCGTGCCACCCAACGTGCTCTAGAAGGTTTAAGTCAACTACCCTGGCCAGCAAGATCTCCGGATCTGTCCCCCATTGAGCATGTTTGGGACTGGATGAAGCGTCGTCTCACGTGGTCTGCACGTCCAGCACGAACGCTGGTCCAACTGAGGCGCCAGGTGGAAATAGCATGGCAAGCCATTCCACAGGACTACATCCAGCATCTCTACGATCGTCTCCATGGGAGAATAGCAGCCTGTATTGCTGCGAAAGGTGGATATACACTGTACTAGTGCCGACATTGTGCATGCTCTGTTGCCTGTGTCTATGTGCCTGTGGTTCTGTCAGTGTGATCATGTGATGTATCTGACCCCAGGAATGTGTCAATAAAGTTTCCCCTTCCTGGGACAATGAATTCACGGTGTTCTTATTTCAATTTCCAGGAGTGTATTATTTCAGCAGAGATGAATCCTTCTAGCATTTGGTACAACGCAGTTTTTATGGAACACAGCCTGCCCTCCTATGTGCCTGCTGTGGTGACGTATGACACTGTGATTTCCTGTTCTGTACTTGATGGGAGGTGACTTTCAGTACCAAACAAGTTTATGATGCTCCAGTCCTTCTAGATTAACTTCCCTTTCGTGCGCCAGCTAAAGAGGGCGCCCCGCCCACCTGTAAGGCCACAAAAAATGGTATGTATCCCTCATGACAATAAAAGGAAAGCATAAATAAAAGTAATATGCAGTGCAATCATTTACAGTAGTCAATATTGTCTGCAGTTTTCATGCAGCGTTAAAGGCTTGACTATAATGACTATTAGGATGTGTATATTACACTGTAAAGTAAGTTACATGAGAGTTTGAGTATACACTGTCACGTAGCAATGACTAACTTCTTGTATCCATTTCTTTACTCGAATCTAATTAATCATGAGCTACGTAAATCAGTTACTTCTGATTCATTGTTTCTGTGACGAAACTTCAGTTTGTCACTGATGACAAGATGTTTCCCATTTGAACAATTATGCCAATATTCTGGACATTAGCTATTGACAATCAACAAAGATCCACCTTCCAGGCATTAATCAGACCTCATATATGCCAACCTCTGAACTTTGGCTCTCTCTTTTACTCCCCCCCACCCTCTCTCTCTCTTTCTCTCTCTCTCTCTCTCTCTCTCGTTCTCTATCTATCTATCTATCTATCTATCTCTTTCTCTCTCTCTCTCTCTCTCCGCCATAACTTGATGCTAATCTGCCCTTCCGCGTTAGCACACAAAGGGTGACAAGAAACGCCCCAACCACCCACCTACCTCTGTTTTCCCGATCCACTACTGGATCACGCGTGAAGCTTTGATGTTTTGCTCGTGGTACGCAGTAAACGGAAACACTAATGAACGCCTTCGCCCTGCCCCAACAAGGCAGCCTAGAAAGGCGTCTGCTTCGAGCTGCAGGTCCTGCCGAGCTTCTCTGTCGTGCAGGCGGAGCCAGCAGCGCCGCGAGCGCTTGATTGTGTCTTCAGCGCTGCGGGTGGGACCAACTTGCAGGAGCAATATAGATTATTCAGAACAAATTCCTGCCTTAGATAGTATTTAGTGCGCCTTCTGAGACACGTACACGAAACTTCAAAGAGATGGGTAAAAATACCTCTGTTAATTAACATTGTTTATAAGATCACAGGAAACCGTCATCTTCTCTACAAATAGTCTATTACCTTGCTAAGTAGTTTGTGGCATGTGATCCCCTACTTACTGCAATAAGTATGTCTAAATTGGCACTAGCTTCTTACTATTATTACATTGCTTATACCTACCATATAAAAAGCGAAGCGCAAATTTCTCTTCTTCAGAAATGTTTTTCTTGCTATTTCCAATCTGTGTTTTATGTCCTATTTACTTCATCCATCAGTTAATTTGCTGCCCAAATATCAAAATTCATCTACTGCTTGTAGCGAGTCAGTTCCTAACCTAGTTCACTTAACATCGACCGATTTAATTTATACTCATAAATGGATTCACACTGCCAAGTCCTTTGTAAATTTGAGTCGATATTGTAATCGCTGAAATAAGATCACATACCCTCTCAAACCGCGGGAATTCATTTTGTTTCTTTCTCCTTTTCTGTGTGCTATACCTTGTTCGCCAGACAGGATAATTATGGAAAAAAACGTTGTTTTTGTTGTCGTTGTTGCGTTCTTCAGTCCGAAGATGTTTTATGCAACTCTACACGATACACTACACTGTGCAAGCCTCTTATACACTACAGCCTAGATTCATTTAAACCTACTTACTGTATTCGTACTTTGTTCTTCCTGTTCAATTTTTACTCTTCAATACTATCCTCCATTACCGTTATTATACTTTTGTTAATGTTGATGTTATACCCTCCTTTCAAGACACAATCCGTTCCTTTGAACTGTTCCTCCAAGTTCCTTGCCGTCTCTGGCAGAATTGCAGTGACACGGGCAGACCTATTTTTCATCGTTTGTTTCTTCTTCCTGATCTTTAATTCCTATTCCAAATTTTCTATGGTTTCCTTCACAGCTTGCTGAGTATGCAGACTGAATATCATTCGGGATAGGCTACAACCCTGCCTCACTCCTCTCTCAACCTCTGGTGCCCTTTCTCGGCCCTCGACTCATGTAATTGTACCACGGTTTCTGTACAAGCTGTAACTAACGTTTCGCTTCCTCTGGATTTGCCCACTACCTTCAAAATTTCACAGGTGTACTTCAGCCAATAGCGTCAGAAATTGTTTCTAAATCTACACATGTTATAAAAATAGGTTTGCATTCCTTCAACCATCTTCTACGAGAAGTCATAGGATCAATATCACCTCAGACAATCCGACATTTCTCAGGAAGCTAGAAAGATCTTCCCCTAGATCGGCTTTTACCAGCATTTCCATTCTTCTTTAAATGGTGCAATACAATAAAATGCCATGCTGTTAATACAGGCAAAGAAAGGATTCTTTCTTAGAAAACGAATTGATTAAAAATCAAATAAAAACAGTCCCGATAGCGTTTACAGATTTTTATTCGTTAGCAAGCGGTTTCGGCCCTTTCGTCAGACCATCTTCAGTGTTTTCCCCGCTGCAATACAGTAATAATAGATATTCAATACAGAGGGATGAAAATATGGCTGAACATTGTGTAAAACATAAACTACAATAATTACAAACTAGGATGTTATAACTGTTACGGCTTCTGGTGGCGGCAGACGAGATCTGTAGAAGTAAGGTTGTCAATGCTGCATACGTCAGCTTTAGTCGAGATTATATATTGTAAGCTCCGCCCATCTTCTACAGCATTACATCATTAACAACGAATTACGCGTGAGATATTGTGCATTGATTGGTTTAGTCGAATTTATAAGAAAAATATATGCAGAAATAAATACAAAAATTACACAGATAAAATTTTTACATGTCTAATCCTTTCTTAATTGATTTAAGTAATTGAATTAAGAAACAAAATAATAGTCATTCTGTAGTCGCTATCATGTGCAGACTGCCTCCTGTGGGCATTTGTATGTATGCCCTGCAGCAGATAGAGCTATATTTTGTTGCTATGAGGGCGGCTTGCCCAAGGCACGAACCTGTCTCCGCCTCCTCAAACTCCTCTCTGGCCGAACATCGGGTTTGGACCCGTCCACTATCCTCCACACATATACGTCCCTCATCCGCCTCATCCTCTGTAATGCCTACCCCACTTGCATATCCACCCCTCCGACCAACTACAAGTCCCTTCAAATCCTTGAACGCCATGTGCTCCATCTCGCCTATCACATCCGTCTCCCATCCCCCACGCGGATCCTTGACGATTTGAGTCCTTTCCTGCACCTCCTACTTTTCCTCGAACGGATATGGATGCTTTACACCTCCCGCAAGCTTGATCCTCTTCACCCACTTGTCTCTTTCATCCTCTCCCTCCCCAACCTGCTGCTGCTCCTGTACTCTTGCGTCCCACCTGCTCTCCATCTTCGCACTCTCCACACCCTTGCCCACAGTGGCTTCCGCCAACTCCCCCTTCCTGATGATGTCCTCGTTCCCTCCATTTACCCCTCCTATCAGATCTAATCCTCCTCTTCCTTCCCTCGTCGAGGGCTCCCTCTCTCCTTTTTCGACTTCCTTTCTCCCTCTCCCCCTCCTCTCTCCCAGTTTCCCACTCCTTCCCCCTCCTCCCTCCCCATGCTTCCACACTCAACCCTGCCCTATCCCCTTCCCTCACCCTCCATTTCTTCCATTGACTTCTCCCCCCCACACTCCTTTCCCGCCACTGCCTGTCCCCTTCCTCCCCCCCCCCCCCCCCCCGGTGGCAGCCCACTCCCTTGTGTTCAGTGTTCTCAGCGCCAAAGATCATCGCCTGTGTTTTGTGCAACAGTGTTTTTCGTCGTTACTGTGCTTCAGGATTCCCTTCGGTGTGCTCCTTCGTTCAGTGGACAACTGACTGCCTTTGTCTGTGTGCTCTGTCGACCTTGCTTATGTGTCATGTGCCTTACACCGAACGCCTCCATCACATCCTTATGTATACCAACTGTTTTTAACATTCGTGTCTATCTGTCTTCCTATACGATTTCTGTTATTCTGTAGGCCGAAGAGCGGCGTGTGTAAGCCGCTTCCGGCCCCCCTCTGTTTTTAAGGCATTTACAATAAAGGGGAAAAAAAAACGGCGTGCCAGTATCAATGGCTGCGCTGCAGCGAGGCTCACCACATATATACACTACTGGCCATTAAAGTTGCTACACCAAGAAGAAATGCAGATGATAAACGGGTATTCATTGGACAAATACACTCCTGGAAATTGAAATAAGAACACCGTGAATTCATTGTCCCAGGAAGGGGAAACTTTATTGACACATTCCTGGGGTCAGATACATCACATGATCACACTGACAGAACCACAGGCACATAGACACAGGCAACAGAGCATGCACAATGTCGGCACTAGTACAGTGTATATCCACCTTTCGCAGCAATGCAGGCTGCTATTCTCCCATGGAGACGATCGTAGAGATGCTGGATGTAGTCCTGTGGAACGGCTTGCCATGCCATTTCCACCTGGCGCCTCAGTTGGACCAGCGTTCGTGCTGGACGTGCAGACCGCGTGAGACGACGCTTCATCCAGTCCCAAACATGCTCAATGGGGGACAGATCCGGAGATCTTGCTGGCCAGGGTAGTTGACTTACACCTTCTAGAGCACGTTGGGTGGCACGGGATACATGCGGACGTGCATTGTCCTGTTGGAACAGCAAGTTCCCTTGCCGGTCTAGGAATGGTAGAACGATGGGTTCGATGACGGTTTGGATGTACCGTGCACTATTCAGTGTCCCCTCGACGATCACCAGTGGTGTACGGCCAGTGTAGGAGATCGTTCCCCACACCATGATGCCGGGTGTTGGCCCTGTGTGCCTCGGTCGTATGCAGTCCTGATTGTGGCGCTCACCTGCACGGCGCCAAACACGCATACGACCATCATTGGCACCAAGGCAGAAGCGACTCTCATCGCTGAAGACGACACGTCTCCATTCGTCCCTCCATTCACGCCTGTCGCGACACCACTGGAGGCGGGTTGCACGATGTTGGGGCGTGAGCGGAAGACGGCCTAACGGTGTGCGGGACCGTAGCCCAGCTTCATGGAGACGGTTGCAAATGGTCCTCGCCGATACCCCAGGAGCAACAGTGTCCCTAATTTGCTGGGAAGTGGCGGTGCGGTCCCCTACGGCACTGCGTAGGATCCTACGGTCTTGGCGTGCATCCGTGCGTCGCTGCGGTCCGGTCCCAGGTCGACGGGCACGTGCACCTTCCGCCGACCACTGGCGACAACATCGATGTACTGTGGAGACCTCACGCCCCACGTGTTGAGCAATTCGGCGGTACGTCCACCCGGCCTCCCGCATGCCCACTATACGCCTCGCTCAAAGTCCGTCAACTGCACATACGGTTCACGTCCACGCTGTCGCGGCATGCTACCAGTGTTAAAGACTGCGATGGAGCTCCGTATGCCACGGCAAACTGGCTGACACTGACGGGGGCGGTGCACAATTGCTGCGCAGCTTGCGCCATTCGACGGCCAACAACGCGGTTCCTGGTATGTCCGCTGTGCCGTGCGTGTGATCATTGCTTGTACAGCCCTCTCGCAGTGTCCGGAGCAAGTATGGTGGGTCTGACACACCGGTGTCAGTGTGTTCTTTTTTCCATTTCCAGGAGTGTATACTATACTAGAACTGACATGTGATTACATTTTCACGCAATTTGGGTGCATAGATCCTGAGAAGTCAGTACCCAGAACAACCACCTCTGGCCGTAATGACGGCCTTGATACGCTTGGGCATTGAGTCAAACAGAGCTTGGATGGCGTGTACAGGTACAGCTGCCCATGCAGCTTCAACACGATACCACAGTTCATCAAGAGTAGTGACGGAGCCAGTTGCTCGACCACCATTGACCAAACGTTTTCAGTTGGTGAGAGATGTGGAGAACGTGCTGGCCAGGGCAGCAGTCGAACATTTTCTGTATACAGAAAGGCCCGTACAGGACCTGCAACAAGCGGTAGTGCATTATCCTGCTGAAATGTAGGGTTTCTCAGGGATCGAATGAAGGCTAGAGCCACGGGTCGTAACACATCTGAAATGTAACGTCCACTGTCAATGCGCCGTCAATGCGAACAAGAGGTGACCGAGACGTGTAACCAATGGCACCTCATACCATCACGGCATTTGATACGCCAGTATAGCGATGACGAATACACTCTTCCAATGTGCGTTCACCGCGATGTCGCCAAACACGGATGCGGCCATCTGATGTAGCACACTCATTTGTGATCGCGCCGTGCCAGTGATAAAGCCAGAGTGAAATATCCACAACATTCCTCATATTTCATAAACAGTTTGAAATATCGAAATGAAATTTTGCCAAACGATAGAATGCAAAGAGCACACTATTTTACGATATCGTTACATAAAACTTGATTATCTACTACGTTAGTTGAATAACTACAGACTTTTTTGATGAAAGAATGTAATTTTTAAGGGCTATCGATAGCTGGTAAAGCGAAAAATGCTAAGAGCAACATATCTGAAGACATCAGACGTTTTTTGTACCGAAGATGTGTTTTTTTGCAAGCTACTAACTTTACTTCTCCTCAGTTTCTCATTTAATAAATTTAATAATCCACTGTCTCAGAATTCTCACAAACGTGTCTGCTCAACATGTTAGTGAAGCGAGACAGTGTAAACTGCACAGTGTTTCGGCAAAAGAAGCAAATTTTGACAAGACAGCCAGAGAAATGCGTAGGTTTTACTCAAAATTCACCACTTCCTGATGCTTCTCTGAAAGTTACAAACGGTTAACAAGCCTGGCGATTTTCGGCGGAATTCTTTTTAGATATTAGCGAAAGCAGAGGTGACAATAGTGACAATAGATCTTTCTGAATGGTCATCTGCAAGTGTGGGCGTGGAGGGTCCGACTTCATATTTACAAAAATGTGAGAGTAGGCTTAAATTTAGAACGGCACTTCCCCTTCAGCGATCGACATTTCCCTTACAGCTCTCTGAGTGACCCCTACCACCGCCAATCTCCCCACGCTTCTGCAGCAGACTGCACATCTAGAGACCACGGTATTTTGCGCGCACAGATACCATGGCAGAGGTCGGAACGTTGGGGGAGCGGACGTATGGTGGCTTGGAAGTGCATCTTCGAGCTTCAGTTTTGCTTGACGGTAGTAGCGAAGACCGACTGCCACAGTATGGCAGCAGCCATAACGGGTATAACATCGTACTCCTTAATTATTATAGCTCATATTTTAGATACTGTGTAGCCATATTTTCATCCTTCTATAATGAATACGTATGATTACTGTATTGCAGCGGGGAAAAGCCTGAAGGTGATCTGACGAAAGGGCCGAAACGGGATGCCTACGAATAAAAATCTGAAAATGCGATCGAGAGCTGTTTTTATTCGATTTTTAGCAATTTATACCGATCGCTGCTTGGCTCCAGTTAAAGAATACTTTCTAAAATTTTAAAAATGATTAAATCCTGCCATCGTCTGATTACCCCGACCTCTCCTACCCGTAAGAACGGTGCATGGGCCAGGCAATAACTGTAAACAATGCAATCGAAACTACTCTGCACACTGACGCTGCTCTTATTACACTTTTCTGGATTTACCAGTCAATGCGACAAGATCGAAGCGGCAGTTTCCATTTCTAATAGTTAAAACTAGACAATAGTACAGAGAGGGCAGAAGTAGCTATTCTAGTGATATCCCAACTTCCATTTATTTGAGTGCACCTGCCTAACAGTTCAGGGTTTTTCTCGGCTGTCGAAGAAACTGCGGAAAACGAGTTCAGGAAGCAGTTTGTCACCCGCTAACATTGACGTCCGTAGCTGCGCCGGACCTCCTTCTTCTGTTTGCCGTGCTCGCCCCAACTGTAAGTGGGCGGTCTGGGTCGGTAGATAGTGGGGGACGTGACGTGGGCGACTCCTTCCGCCGACCATGAGGCTTCTTTTTGTCGCAGTGTGGGCTTCACACACCCTCCCTGGCGTTTCGACACAATAAAATTCTCGTCTTTTTTGTGTATTCGAATGCTCCACCTTGTAACATTTCTATATTTTATACTTTGTGCATGAAAACATACACAACACTGGTGTAATATTGAATTTGAAGCAAAGATATTACAACCCAAGTTGAAACCCACGCGTTTCTATCGGTACGTTGACGACACGTTTGTGGTGTCCCCACATGGAGCGGAAAAGCTTCAGCAGATCCTGAAACATTTAAAATCTATTCACTGTAATATACAATTCACGACAAAAGTTCAAAAAGAGCGCCATCTACCTTTCCTCGGCGTCTTAGTTAAGGGTATACGGAACGCCCTATGCTTACAATGTTAAATTGAGCTAAAAGTTAGGAACATTTTCTCATTTGTTATTTGGACGATACTCTTGATTTTTTCACAGAACGCAGAGATATGTTCTGCTTTTATGCTGAATTATTAATTTTGAAAAAATAATGTATAGTTTTTCAGATATTTTATTTTTGTAAATGTTTAAAAAAGTTATACATTTTAACAAATATTTTAAAATTTACATCCATTAATACAAAATAATTCCACATATCTTTTAATTCAGATACATTAGAAGGTCTTAAGGAACAACTACAGAAAATTTCATCTTTCTACTTTAAATAGGCCCTGAGAAAATGTACCTTATACAGAAAAAAACTAAAGTTACTGGAAATTAGCTTCAAAGTTTTTACTTCAGTACAAGCCAGCTCCATAGCTTGTATCATCAGAATCGTCCAACAGCTTCCTCTTGATGGCTCTGCTATGCTGTCTAGCCATCTTTGAATATACTTTCATGGCATTATCTGAAGACCTGAGCCGTTCCTTGTCCAAACAAAGCATAGCTGCGGCAGTTCGTAGTCCTACACAGAGCCCCAACTTCTGCAGAACTTGCACTTTGTTATATTGCCCTGATTGAATGATGAAACAGCATTATAAACGCCAAAGTGAAGTGTGTTTATACGCACAAACACAGTTTTAGGTAGTCTATTCCATATCACATGGTTCACACACTCATTTTGATTTTGAGTACGGCCATGAAGACATTTCTTTAGTAGACTAATATCTGCGAGGTCTCGGAATATTGGTTTTGTTTCACCGATTATGGCAGGTGGCAGGTGATGAGGGTGATTGTATTGTTTCTTAGTTACCTTGCCTCTGTTGTACTTGCACCAACTATCGTCTCCTTTTGGACATAGCCCATGTTGGGGATTCTCATTGTTTGAAGCTGTATGAAAAAACAGAGCCCAGACTGCTCTTCTCATTAATTCTGCATCTGCTATATTCTGTCTTATTGCTAGCGTCTGTCAGTCTATTTTTCCCATCTAAAGTTTTTCCATCGCTCAATTTCTTGCCTTGAGCCGTCGAAGTCTTGATCCCATCCTTTTCTGAACATGGCCAACACACTCCAGTTTGGAAATTTTCACATCGTTACCATAGGGTCTCAGTTCCTCAATTTCTTTGAAAGCCTTTGAGTCACCATCTCCAAGATAATTTATGTATCTAACGTTGTACCATTTTACTGAGCGTTGATAAATACTTCTTACACCACCAACTTCCATACCACCACTTGACCCATAGTAACTTGCCATGCACTCCTCTTCATGTTTATTTTTCATTTTCTCCTTGCATCTGCAATGCTTGGAAAGTATTGCCACATCAACTACCTTACCAGTGTCCACACTTGTAGCTGTTACTACACCATTCAGAGATGTGTGGCCTCTCTTCTGCCAGCTTCCATCAAAAGCTATGGACAAGTTTCTGCTATTATTATTTTCAACAAGTGCTTCCTCAACAACATCTTTCATGTTTTCCTGTGCCACATCTTCTACAGCAGAGCCTATTGCAATTATGTGTTTGTTAAATTTTGAAGGTGGAGGAGGGAGGTTCATCACACCACACAACATGGCACCTGCAGCCCTGCCCTTTCCTATACACCGTAATCCATAAACCAGTCTAATGTTTATATCATATAGTTTACCTGTATCTGCAGAAACATGTGAGGAATTGAAGAAAGTAACACTGTGTTTGCAATAACTGGACATAAACACTAATTCACAAGCAAGTCCAACATGTAAGTTTGTTTTCAATGAAATACCACATTTTCCACATTGTTTGGAGCACACATTGTTCTCCAAAACGTCTGATAATAAAGAGACGTTGATTACCTCATATTTTGTAGTCCCAGCATTTAGTTTCTTGTATTCTTCTTCAATTCCAGCTAGTTTTCTTCTTGAAGCACTTTCCGGTGTAGTGGCAGCAGCATCACTCAATGTATCGCTACCAGTGTTGTGGTTAGTCGCTACTGGGACATCAGATACTGATGAAGATGAATCAGACGAATTTTTAGTACACTTTACTTTCTTGCGCCGATGTACACGCTTTCTAAATACCTTCAGACTAGGTCTTGCCATGTTGAAGGAAAGAAAACTCAATGACTTCTCCACATACGACTTTCACAACAATGATATGGATGTACTCACAAAGGAAACAATACAAATTGTGCAGAATCTATTGCCAACTGTCTAGCAGTGTAGCCAACAGAAAAGCTAACTCTCTTGAGCTCAATTATATCTCTGGCAAGGCTGTCTATATCAGGTATATTTCGCGTCTCACATACAAGGTGCGGAACATTGTGTGTCGAAATTATTTTAAAAAATTATTTAAAATAGTCCTATTCACGTTATACAAATATTTTATACATGGTATTAAACGGGAGAGTCTAAATTTTTCGAAAATGCATTTACACAAAAATCGTTTTTTCATCGAAAAACTCATTCCGTATACCCAAGAGAAGACTGGAGGGATCACTGGGTCGGAGTGTGTATAGAAAACCTACACGCATTAACGTCTATCTCCACATCTCGTCCCATCATCATCGTCACAATGTTAGTCGATGCCAAAGACTGGTCCGTAGTGGCGTTGTTTCCGAGGTCTCCTGCAAAGCCGCCAACCCGCAACGTAGCACCGCTAAACGGGTCATCGCTGCAGCTCCGCAGGCGCACCGGCCGAAGTCAGTTGAACTTCGCCTGACCTGCAGCAAGCAGACTGGTGCAGAGAGCGCGCGCAGGAGCAGTAGAAGCCACCACGTCAGCGGACCTTCTACTGCATCCGCCACACCATTTTCCTCAGCCAATCCGAGCCCGCATCGCTAGACCAGTAGCTGCCTGGTAGTCATCCGCTAGCAGAATTAGGAGCTCGGCAGCACCACGCCACCGACCGGTCTCGACATCGCCCTTCTGCCCCCCACCCCCGCTTCCCCCACCCCCACCCCAGCCACCACCTGCACACGGGATAACTAAAAGTCGCAACCTGCTGCTGTGGCATGGACTCTTCTCTTGTAACTCCTTGTACTGCTGATGAGATGGGACTTTAATTTTCTCCCTACTGTTGTTTCATTTGCAAGAGAACTTTTGAGCGGATAGTCTCACGCAGAGATTTACTTCTGTTGTTTTCCAAGAACTTCAAGTTGTCAAAGAAGCCACTCCTTTATTTTCGAGGAGGACTTTTCCTATTTGTTTGGAATTGATAAAGGATAACAGAACATATATTTGTTAACATAAACAGACTGTGTTAATAAATTGATTTTTGCGTGTAATGAACTGACTTACTGTGAAAGTGTCCCAAGCCGGAACACTGGACCTAGAGCTCGAACACTTTCAGACAAGGGCAGCCTCACGAGACAATTACAACAGCTACGAACAGTGTTACGAAGGACTTCGTACACAGAGCGTCAAATTGGTGGGGCGATGCAGGCAAAATCAAGAACGCCTAAAAAACAGGATAACACAGAGACCGGGCGATAGAAACCAAAAATCGCTTACTTGTCTCATGGCGGCCCAGTATACACAAAGATCAGTAGACTCCTTCGGAAACTGCCATCCAGTGTATATCGTTCTCTTCATGTAAGATAAAAAGTATTGTCTGTAATGTTGAAGACGATGTAGGCCTCCGAAAACCGAGTGGGTATCGCATTCCTTGCGAATGTGTCGTGTCTTACCAGTACAGTTGAGGAGAGACGCGCGGCAGTTCGGCGACGCACCCGACTAAAACAACGAAGAAAACCAGCTGTCGCCGAGCACTGCCTCGAATATAACCATCAAATGAAATACTGTGAGACCGGTATTGTGGCGCAAGCGCAATGTGTCTGGAAAAGCTAAATTAAGGTGTCTAACGAAATAAACATGTTATAAAACCTAATAAACAGGGACGGAGGTGTCAGTTTAAATAACGCTTCTATTTATATTAGTTAGGACCAGTTTCCAATTTCCATACCGTGCAGATATTATGCCTGTATCGTTAACCGGATATCTTGCGAGATCTTCTTCAAATACGTAGCGATTCTTATACTTACTTTCCAACACACACATTTCATAAGGTTATTTGTGGTTAATAAAAATCGTGAACAGTCCATTTAGCATGAACTGTACAGCTCACAACCACAACACTAGAAGTGAAAATAATGACCAACTACATTATGCATCCCTATCTCAGTTTCAGAACAGAGTTTTATACTTTGATGCAAAAATCTATGATAAGTTACCTACACCACAAGGTAGGAAATTGGTATTGTCTATTTATTGAACGTGAAATGCAGTCTCTATAGGTAATTCTTGTACAAGTTACCAAGATATTTTGACTCAGCGGTGTGACTAACACATTGCTCTGATGTTCGCATGACATTACTTTTGACCTTTCCAGTAACGAGACAGCCAATGGTAGCCAGCGTAAAGTTACGTAAATCTATCGCTAGTAGTATTAGAAAAAAAGAATTGGCCAGCAAGTCGGAGTAGAATTCGCGCACTGAGGGTTCCGTACAAATAATATTACATCTGTGTAGAGAGTTCATCAATACCACGGATCGAGAGTGTTGTCCGTTTTTGCCTGTTACCGACATTGATAATGACACGATATTGGTCCCAGGGATTCCAAGATTTTCCAGAATATTTTAATTTCCATAATATAAATATGGTGTAAAGTCATACAGGAGGCAGGTGACCGTTATTATAGTAATACCTCTCCATTTAGGCTGACTGAGACGCAGTGATAAAAGTCCTGCGAATGTTTTTTTCACATACAACTCGAAACACCATATCCAGGTGCAGAAATCGCTGCTGGATATCTGATGGATAAATTACGAAACGCGAAATGTGGGAAATAATGTCATCGCTTGTCTGCTGATGTTTGACTTTTACCATTGCGATCCAGACAGCCTGAATGGAGAACTACTGATTGTTATAATTTCAAGCTTGACGTCGGATAACGAATGACAAAAGCAATATTTTTTTGGCTGATACAATTACAAATTAAAAAATTTAGAAATTTTTTCTATGCTTGAACTGTGAAACCGTACTTCCTGCCAAATTTCATTGTTGTAGATCAACGGGAAGTACCCTATAGGTTTTGATAACTGAGTTTGCGAGTGTCAAAAGGCGTGACAAAAATGGCCATGTCTTTTGACTTCACTCACTCAAAAGCTTACCACCAAGGCATCATAGACCTCAGTATGTGACAAATTTCACCTTGATACGTCTGCCTGTCCCTGATAAGAAAGGATTTAAGGTCGGAGAGAGAGACACAGACAGAGAGTGGGAGAACAAAGTGATCCTCTAAAGATTCCGTTTTTCCGATACGCACACTGAGGCGTGGCACCTCTATATCGCTCCTATCTAGAGCCTGTGTACCGGGAGAATGACTTATGCGTGCAAAGTGACAGATGGTCTGAAGCGGGTTCAGTCGAGCACGTAGTTCTACTTTTCATCCATCAGAGTCCAGTAGCGGACAGAGGCATTCAAGGAACAGGTCAAAAGAATGTTCTGTTTATTTACTGAAGGCTTTTTCGTTTATTTATGTTTGTACAGTTTTGTATCTGCTCTTAGGAGTCTTGAAACTTCTTTATTTAAATGTGTGAATTTGTACTTAAATTGCTGAATGATTGAAAAGATGAAGCTTCTACATCACTTGATTCTGAAACAGCTGAGTAAAACGTACTGAGCATACTTTCTCTTTACTTTGTCTTATCTTGTCAGCACTGACCCACAACACTCTAGCGCAACGCAATCTGACTGCTCAAAAAATTACAACCTGACTTCAAATAATTAATACAAAAGAATGGCCCTGAATAAGAAGCAATCCTGACAATAACCTATACATTTCATTGAGCACAAAAATCTTCATGACACGAACTACTGCAATACAGCGAGCGTCAATACTGCCAGCTAAATAAAAGATTCTAACTACTAAAGCCACTAACTACTAATAGGCACGTGGTTAACAAAGGAAAGATTTTGTTGCAAACCAAATAATGTATTTTTTACCTTAATAACGTGACATCCAGTTCAAACACGAATATAAATCGTCATTGACATCCAGAACAAATATACATAATCATGAATAATTTTCAATCACCAAGTCGGATACTTCCAGATCGTTAACCTACGCTAGCGCTTCAGACCTCTACTCTCCATCAATGCTAACTTCTCACATTTAACATCCATCACTGTTGGCTATTCACTTCCAACTGCCCAACAGTACTTCCATCACTGCTGGCGACTAACTTCCATCTGCCCAACACTACTGGCGATTAACGTCCAACAACGAGTCCAACCAGCCACAGAGTCTCTTACAAAGAAAGCGCAGTCACAGATCCAATGCAAAGCGCTACACAGCGCTGCCAACACAGAAGCAATCCACTTACAGTGTGAATGATGCGCGAAAGTGGTCTAAAGTAAATACGTAGGTCACTGTTCTACTGACAAACGCTGTACGAACTAGCGTGAGAAATTTTTAAGACAGTGTGAATGCAGACGACGAGGAACTTTGTATCATAATATGTTGAATAAGTTTATGGTAAAAGGAAAGTTAAATCGAGTGCAAATGAAAATAGTTAATACCGTAAAGTATAAACAAAATATCAGAATGTTAAATATTGACTTCGGCAAAAAGTAAAGTTCGGAAGTGTGTTATTTGTTGATTGGTTAGTCACGAAAAGCGTGGACTAACGCGGGATAATAATGTTTTTCTATTGGCCTTAAAGAAAACTCACCAATGAGACCGTGGTACACTTCGCGCGTCTTTTCTGTTGGAGACAGAGAATGCTTACAGCAGTCTAAAGGAGTAGGAGCCCAGCCTTTCAATGGTATGGTCGTGTGCAGTACGAGCTCCGAAGGAAGCTATAATTTGACGGTTCTAGTTGTGCTACATGCCTCAAAAGTGCTTTAAAGTGAAGGCATATTTCTTTTCGTGTTTTTTTTAGAAAGTACGGATTTTTTAAGTAATTTTGTGTATGAGAAAAGACAGGAATTCCGCGTGGCATGTTGAGCAGATCGGTCACCAAAAACTTGAGTGCATTCAACACCGATAAACTTAATAGTGTAGCGAGCACTTTCATTTAAGAACAATCAGTGCTTAGTAGCTGTTCAGATTTCTGGAAGTACGTTACCATAAACTTGCTAACGTGAATGAAAGGGTTTGCGAATGAGTGTGTTAGGATTAGCACGGGCAAACAGAGAACGTGTAATTCTCGACTTCAGAATATACCGAAGTTTTGGCAATATTTCCACCTTTCATTCAAAATTATGACCTTTTCCTCAATCTTAGAAAAGTTACACTGTATACAGTCTGGTGCGAGTTGCAGTACGGTAGGTTTCTGCTCGGCTTTCCTACTGGCGAACTGCTGCAATGAATTCACATGTAGGTGCAGGTAAAAGGACGAAAAGGAACCGCGCCACCGCGACACGGAAGCAGAAAACTGAATGGTATAAGAGAAGAAAAACTGGATTTTTTTAATGTGGCTGTTTGTCTTCTAAAATATGTAATCGTACGTAAAGTAATGCAGAAGTAGGTCCCATAAATATTAGTTGAATGCATCGAAACTAGTCATTACGTGTTGTTTGTACACATTACAGATTTTGATAGCAGTGAAATCTTTTGCGTGTTAACGTTTAACTAGACTCGTTGCACATCCCATCATCGTATTAGCGAAACACAGTGTGTCAATGAATGAGTGAAGGCACGTATGTTCCAAAACGTGTCAAGATTGTATTTTTAACTCGTGTGCATCGTAAATAAAAGGCATGACATATTCGCCATTCGGATTTCCTACTCTTGCATAGGCTCAGTTGTAAACCATGTAGCAGATTTCGGTTTGGTGGTAAAATACTGCGGAAATGCTATCAGTCTACAAAGGATTTTACTTAGAAATCACTCGTTCGACCCGTCCTACAGCATTGCTTAAGTGTGTGTGGAAACTGTACCAAATAGGACCAGCAGAGGACATTCAACGTATACAGAGAAGACCAGCACGAATGGTTACAGGTTCGTTTGACCCGTAGGAGAGTTTCATAGAGATAATGAAGGATCTGAACTGGGAGCCTCGTAACGAAGTTTCAAGATCCGGCTTTAAATCATGACTGTAATAATATATTACAACTCCCTAGATGTGGCTATCATAGTGACCGAAACGACAATAACAGAATAATTACAATATACACAGAGGCATTTAAACAAACATTCTTCCCGCGCTCCATACTTGAAAAAAAGCCCTAATAACGGGTACAGTGGGGCGAACCCTCTGCCATGCACTTCACGGTGGTTTGCTGAGTAGATGTAGATGTTGGCGTTCTCTTGTTGTCAAGTGCGTTTGGCGCAGTCTTTGAAGTTTGTTTACTTTCTCTTTCTCTCTCTCTCTCTCTCTCTCCCTCTCTGTATGGGTGTGGCTGTGTGCTTCCCTGCAGGGAAGACGATGCCCTTTTCGCGAGGCATTGTTGCGTAAATTTAAAGAACTGGAATCTGAGACCGACTGGAGAATGTTTGTACTGCCGCCAAAGTGCATTTCGCATAAGGACCAGGAACATAAGATGCGAGAAACCAGAGTTCGTTCGGGAGCTTTCAGACAGTCGTTTTTCCCTCGCTCTATTTACAAGTGGAACAGGAAAGGAAACGGCTAGTAGAGGTAGACGGTACCCTCCAACATGCGCCGTACAGTGGCCTGCGGAATATGTATGTAGACGTAGATGCAAACACGTGGTAGTTCCATTTCGTGTCCCTATTGAGCACTACACCCAGTGATTGTACGACTTTACGGACTGCGACTCACTGATGTTATATTCGTAGGAAATTAGCTTTTTACGTCTTTGTAAAGTGCACAGTCTTCCATTTCTGAAGATTTACAACAAGTTGCCAAACTTTGACTCACTTAGAAATCTTATCAAGGTCTGACTGTACTTCACTGTAAACAGCTGCATCAGCTGTGAAAAGCTGAGACCACCTTTAGTCTTGTCCGCAAGGTCATTACATCTATTACATCTACATGGATACTCTGCAAATGACATTCAAGTGCCTGGCAGAGGGTTCATCGAACCACCTTCATAATTCTATATTATTCCAATCTCGTATAGCACGTGGAAAGAATGAACACCTATATATTTCTGTACCAGCTCTGATTTCCCTTATTTTATAGTGGTGATCGTTCCTCTATATGTAGGTCGGTGTCAAAAAAATATTTTCGGATTCGGAGGAGAAAGTTGGTGATTGGAATTTCGTGAGAAGATTCAAAATGGTTCAAATGGCTCTGAGCACTATGGGACTCAACTGCTGTGGTCATAAGTCCCCTAGAACTTAGAACTACTTAAACCTAACTAACCTAAGGACATCACACACATCCATGCCCGAGGCAGGATTCGAACCTGCGACCGTAGCGGTAGTGCGGTTCCAGACTGTAGCGCCTTTAACCGCTCGGCCACTCCGGCCGGCTGAGAAGATTCCGTCACAACGAAAAACGTCTTTCTTTTAATGATGTCCAGCCCAAATCATGTATCATTTCTGTGACACTCTCTCCCATATTTCGCGATAATACAAAACGTACTGCCTTTTTGAACTATTTCGATGTACTCCGTCAGTCGTACCTGGTAAGGATCCCACTCCGCGCAGCAGTATTCTAAAAGAGGACGGACAAGCGTATTGTAGGCAGTCTCCTTAGTAGGTCTGTTACATTAATATGTAACATGAACAGCATCGGGACGCAGCACACTTCCCTTTGACACAACCGAATTTATTTCTGCACCCGCCGATGTCTCTCTAACCAAGATAACAGGTTGTGTTCTCGCTATCAAGAAATCCTGAATCCAGTCACAAATTTTGTTTCATACTCCGTACGATCGTATTTTTGATAATAAGCGGAGGTGTGGTACTCGGTCAAATGGTTTTGGGAAATCGGGAGATACCGCACCTACCTGAACGAATTAATCCATCGCATTCAGTATGTCACGTTCTGACTGGGTTTGACATGTTCTGCGACTGGAACAGGACACACAATAACAACGTTTTCGCTGTGTTCTGGCAAAGTGAAACGAAATTCTGCAAAATATGTGTAGTATTTGTGTGTTCTCGATAAGTCATGTGGACACAAATGAAAAAGTATTTGCTAAAGGTAAACCTTAGCAATATATCCGCGAAATATCGGTACACAAAGAAATTGCGTCTAGATGTAAAATGACGTGTGAATCCGCCAACCGAATTCACAATGACATCATTTAGTTGCAGATGACAAGCTATCCGTACATGATAATGTACAGAGGGCTCTGGATAACCCTATACACTGAGGTGATAAAAGTCATGAGATATTCTCTAATATCGTGGTTCCAAATGGCTCTGAGCACTATGGGACTTAACATATATGGTCATCAGTCCCCTAGAACTTAGAACTACTTAAACCTAACTAACCTAAAGCCGTCGGCACACGGGCCGTGCATCCGAACGTTGAGCGTTGAGCGTGCCGAGTTTCTGACGTCATAGCGTGGAATAGCACGCTCTGGAGTCTTTCCGAACGTGCAGAGCAATATCTAGCATGTCAGATATTCTGAGCGTGCGTCTGAGCGTTGACCAATGAGATGACACAACGCCACCTACGTCACAAGCACTCCGTCTCTCTTCAGTACAGAGTTGTGAGGCGCCATATTGGCATTCATTTCAAGCCTATTTGTATATATGCCGTTTCTGAGCACCAGCAAATTGAGAATCACAGGAAAACCCGTTGTTAACTGTGTAATTCGTTACAATAAAATAATGAGAAACATCATATCCGTGGCAAAGGAATTATTGTAGCTTGCGTATTGTGAGAGTAGGCTATTTGAAGGCAGCGACACACTGAAGATCGACCCAAAACGTATTTTTCTTTGTACAATTTGTTATAATTAAATTTCAGTTAGTAACATATCTACGATTAAGGATTTCAGCAAGGGGTAACATAACCTGATTAGGTGACAAAGGTGTGATGTTGGCTTAGCGTAATGAATAGAGTCACTAAGGACTTATATAACGAGGCCGTAGTTCGCGTCTTGACTCTCCCAAAATTTTTTCCTAATATTCGTGTTTTTATTAGGTTCTGATACTTTATTATTAGTTTAATATAAGCATATATTATAATATTTGATGTTATGTAAATATAAGTTCATCTTTTTTTTAGGGGTGACTTTGTTGGATTGGCTTAATCTACAGGACAGCTTGCGCTACTTGTATGAAGATATTTTGTTCCTTTTTCTTTTACGCCTCGTAGTTCACATGTTGCAAAGTTTCTGCTACTGCGTAGGAACAGTGATCAAGTAAGACTGATCTTGGGGTTTTTACTAAAATGTGGGAATGATGAAATCTTATGCGGAGAAGTATTCCAAATTTGTAATGCACTGTTTGTAATGGAACTTCCATAAGCCTGTGTCCTTATTAATTGGACATGGTACTTTCCTTTTCGTGGACGATGGAGGAAATGTGCGTTTTAATAGAACTAGCGTGGGAATTTTACGCGCGCCCGTTGAATAAACAGTGTGATTACGAAATAGAAGCATCCCTCAACTGCCGCTGGAGTGCGTTGCGATCGCGTATACCACGTTGGGGCCCACGTACCGTATGCACAAGTCACATCGTTCCTGAGCGTTGAGCAGCACGTTGAACTTGCCACGCTCCACGTTAACGTTCAACAGCACGGTCCGTGTGCCGACGGCTTAAGGACATCACACAACACCCAGTCATCACGAGGCAGAGAAAATCCCTGACCCCGCTGGGTCTAATATCGTGTTCGACTTTCTTTTGCCCGGCTTAGCGCAGCATCTCGACATAGCATAGACTTGTCTTTGGAAGACCCCTGCAGAAAGAATGAGCCATGCTGCCTCTATAGGAGTCCATAATTGAACAAGCGTTGCCGGCGTAGAATTTTGTGCACGAACTGATCTCTCGATTATGTCCCACAAATTTTCAGTGGGATTCATGTCGGACAATCTGGGTGGCGAAAGCATTCGCTCGAACTGTCCACGATGTTCTTGAAACCAATCGTGAACAATTGTGGCTTGTTGACGTGGCGCTTTGTCATCCACAAAAATTCCGACGTTGTTTGGGGATATAGTCTCCAGACAGCAGAACGAAACCAATTCCAGTCAATGATCAGTTCAGTTGGACTGGAGAACCGAGTCCATTCCATGTAAACACGGCGCACAGCATTATGGAATCCTTAGCATCTTGCACAGTTCACAATCTGGGTCCGCGGCTTCTTCGAGTTTGCGCCACACTCGGACCCTACCGTCTGCTCTTACCGACTGAAATTCGGACTTACCTGACCAGACCATGGTTTTCCAGCGGTCCAGTCGATGTGGTCACGAGTCCAGGAGAGGCGCTGCAGGCGACGTCGTGCTGTTGGCCACTCTCATCGGTCGTTTGCTGCCATAGCCCACTAAGGGGCTCCGGAACGCCCTATACTTGCAGTGTTAAAATAACGCTTATAAATTACATCTTTCCTCACAAAGAATTTGAGGTAGGAAGTTGAACTTTTTACAGATTATTTATTGGAATATGGGCTACAACTTAACACAGGGATTTTACAAAATTTTAGTTCAGTTATTAAAGATGATTTTTTTTCAATTGTAATGAAAATTCGCAACATTTTTTGCAATTTTTTATTTATATATTCAAAAATATACAGTTTTTTGGAAAAAGGCTGTGTTAAATTATGCGGAAGGTACTGTGTAACATTTACTGAAAGTTTGAAACAAATATGTTTGCAAGATACTTAGAAAACATGTAATTAGTATGAGAAAATAAAAGTTTTGGGAATCGAGCGACAAAGATTGGATTAACTTTTTAGTGTATTCCAGGTCCATAGGATGGATTATCTTCATCCTCTGGAAACTCCTCCTCCAGCTTCCTCTTGTTCCTCCTCCTGTTTACTCTTGCTTGTATTTCTAGACTCTTTACAGCCCTGTCTGCAGCCCGAAGGCGTTCCTTGTCTAAAGCAAGCATCGCTCGAACCATGTTAGAACCTATCGTCTTTATTGTTTACAGTAATAACACATACCTTTGGCTTTCCAACATTTCTCCTTTTCTTAAAAGCCTTCAGAGGATTTCTAATAACTTTACTTTTACTCATTATTATACTTCAACAAAACAGAGACTCAAGAAACAGAATTAATTACGAATATTTTCGAGGTAACGACAGAGTAAATAAACATGAAACAATCGACAATCAAATGGTTCAAATGGCTCTGAGCACTATGGGACTCAACATCTTAGGTCATAAGTCCCCTAGAACTTAGAACTACTTAAACCTAACTAACCTAAGGACACCACACACACCCATGCCCGAGGCAGGATTCGAACCTGCGACCGCAGCAGTCCCGCGGTTCCGGACTGAATCGACAATCACACCAGCGATATATATTGAACCATCACAGGTTAGCCACAACACATACTTTATCTCACATCACTAAAATGTACCTGATGAACACGGACGTTAATAATAACACCATTTGACAGCAGTTTAACAGCGCCACAGTGGGTCACGCCCATGTAGAACACATTTAAAAAAAATTTAAAAATAGTTGTGATCTTCGGAATTGAATAAATTATAATTTTTAAAAGGTAATAGTCTGCAGATTCAGAAAATGCAAAAAAGTAAAAATTGAACTTTTCATGATTTTGAGCCTTTCCGGAGCCCCTTAACGCCAAATTTCGCCACTCTGTCCTAATGGATACATACGCGGTTATGCCACGCAGTGTTGCTTGTCTGTTAGCACTGACAACTGTATGCAAACGCCGTTGTTCTCTGTTGAGTAAAGGCTGTAGGCCACTGCGTTGTCCGTGGTGAGAGGTAATGCGTGAAATTTGATATTAAGGCACTCTCTTGTCATGTGGGTCTAGGAATACTCAATTTACTGAAAGATTTCGTAAATGGAATATGCCATATGTCTAGCTCAACTACCATTCAGCGTTCACAGTCTGTTAATTCCCTTTGGGAGGACATAGCCACTTAGCAACCTCTCCACATGAATCACTTAAGCACAAATGAGAGCTCCACCAATGCACTGCCCTTTTATACAATGTGTACGCGATACTACTGCGCCTACCGGTGTGGCCGAGCGGTTCTAGGCGCTTCAGTCTGGAACCGCGCGACCGTTACGGTCGCAGGTTCGAATCCTGCCTCGGGCATGGATGTGTATGATGTCCTTCGGTTAGTTAGGTTTAGGTAGTTCTAAGTTCTAGGTGACTGATGACCTCAGATGTTAAGTTCCATAGTGCTCAGAGCCATTTGAACCATTTTTGATACTACTGCCATCGCTACCCCATGACTTCACCTCAATATAAAGTAAAATTGAGGTAATAACAACAAAGAAAAACTGTCTTTAGTAAATTTAAGGTAATAACAATAAACAAAAACTGTCTTTAGTCCTCGTATTCTTGTAGATTTGTTAACACTTAAAATATCTTCGCATTTCACAGATTTGAATAAAGAAGACTCACCCACGATTACGCAATGGTGCTGAAATATGTTTTGGTCACAAGGAATATGTTTTGGACAACAGGCGTACCTTATCTCTAATAAAAAGCATGACGTCGAAACGGGAGATTTCGTGGCTATTCCGGGAGCCACCCACAGCCTTTCAACGCGCGCGTCATCCATGAATGGGACAGGAGAGATGAAAGACGATATAAGCCCTCTTTGTATCGTCTGTCGCACTCGTTTGCCTGCAGAGTACGAACGTAAATCTGCGGAGCCAGCTGTCTACGTCACAGGACCGTCCATTCGCACGGCTGAATCCGAAACGGGCATCTCTATTTACAGCCGTCACAGCGACAGCCATCGCTGGCCCGGTAGCTGTACACTGCTTCACATCAAAGCAAGTACAGCGGCAGAGCTGGGCGCTTCTCTTGCGCGGAGTATTTTCTATTTGTCGCCTTACACGGTATTTGGCAGTCACCGCTGATCAGCGATACCTCCGCAGTGGACACAGGCTATTGAGCGCTTGTTGGCAAAAAGCCGTGTTTTCCGATGGACCGTGCTTCTAGTGCGGTCGTAAACGCAGCCGGCGACTTCGTCGGAACATTCGTGTTTCCTGCAGCGAGTGCCGTTCTGTACAGTGTACTAATTATTCCCCTCTCTTAATTCGGCGTTCGAAATATACTCCGTCAGAAGTATCTGGAGGCTTATTAATGCACTTTTATAAGGCATGTGTGCACCCTTTGCCTTTATGACGGTTTGAAATCTGCTGGGCAACTTATTCTTCCTCAATAGCCGAAACCTGACCTGAGCCGAAGTGAACGCTGTAATTTATGCCCAGAGTTAGGTTCTCCGTGATTTCCCTAAATCTCTCCACGCAAATGCTGGGATTATTCCTTTGAAAGAGCAAGCCCGATTTCCTTCCGCATCCTTGACACAATCCGAGCTCGTGCTCCGTCTCTAATGACGTCGATGTCGAGGCGACGTTAAATCCAATTTTCCTTCCTTCCTTTTTTGCGCGTCCAACGGGTTAGTTTAATAGCAGAAAGACATCCCGTGCATGGAGACTGAAAACAAAGAGGTAAATGGAGCTAGAATAAAACAGCAAAGAGATTGCGTGGGTAAGACATACGGGCGTGCCCCTAGCCCAAAAACAAGTGTACATTAAATGTGATCTATCTCGGAAACCATTCGAAATAGAAAATATATCAAAATGAATGTTTTGTGTTTGAGCCGAGCGTTCCTGTCATACCCCTGAATATTGACCATTCGTCCAAACGATCTCACGAACAGGGTGAGCAGCAGTCTAGTACGTTTGCTGAAGACGCTGCAGTGTACGCTAAAGTGTCGTTGAGTAAATGTAGCAGGATACAGGATGACTTGGACAGAATTTCTATTTAGTTTGATGACACTTGTGGCACGACTTGACTAATAAGAGATCGACTGATGGGACACATACGAGGCGCCGAGGAATCGTCAATTTGGTAACGGATAGAAAAATGGTTCAAATGGCTCTGAGCACTATGGGACTCAACTGCTGAGGTCATTAGTCCCCTAGAACTTAGAACTAGTTAAACCTAACTAACCTAAGGACATCACAAACATCCATGTCCGAGTCAGGATTCGAACCTGCGACTGTAGCGGTCTTGCGGTTCCAGACTGCAGCGCCTTTAACCGCACGGCCACTTCGGCCGGCGTAACGGATAGAAGCATGAATGGTAAAAATTGTAGGGAAGGCAAACACAGTAATCCGATTGAAACGAATGTAAGCTGGGGTAGTTATGGAGAGAGGAAAAGGCTAGCAAGGGATAGTCTAGCGTGCAGATATGCATAGAACCAGTCTTAAGACTGAAGACCACAACAACAACAACAACAACAACATGGACAACAAATGGTTCAAATGTTCAATATTTAGTGAGGGTTGGAACGTGTATCGGAAAGACAGATTAGACACCGTAGGAGGTGGTGTCTTCACTGCAGTTGACAAAGATATTGTGTCTACTGAGGTCGAAGTAGAGTGTGATTGTGAAGTTATCTGGACACGTTTAAAAGGGCTAGGGGAAATAAAATTAATTGTGGGGTGTTATTACTGGCCACCAGGTTCCACCGTGACAGTTCTAGAATCATTCAAAGGGAGCCTACATTCTGTATCGCAGAAGTACCTGGATCATGGTACATTAGTCGGAGGCGACTTCAACCTTCCTAGTATAGACTGGGATGTCTATGGATTCGTTACAGGTGGTACAGAAAAGCCGTCGTGTGAATTACTTTTGAACACATTATCCGAAAACTGTCTTGAGTAGCTAAATCGACAGCCAACGCGTAATGGAAATATTTCAGATCTGGTAGCCACAAACACAGCCACAGATAGGGATTAGTGATTATGATGTTGTAATTACGACTATGGTTACGAAAGTTAAAAAGTCGGTCAAGGAGGCTAGGAGAGTATTCTTGGTTCAAAAGGTTCAAATGGCTCTGAGCACTATGGGACTTAACATCTGATGTCATAAGTCAGGAGAGTATTCTTACTAGAAAGAGCAGATAAGCAGTTTTTAGCATCCCACTTAGTAAATGAATCGACTTCTTTTACTTCCGGTACGATGGACGTGGAAGAATTATGGGCAAATTTTAAACACATTGTAAATCACGCATCGGACAAGTATGTGCCGAAAAAGTGGGTTACGGACGGAAAAGACCCACCTTGGTTTAACAGCGCAATTCGGAGAATGCTCAGGAAGCAAAGGCAGTTGCACTCGCGGTACAAGAAAGATCGGGAGAATGAGGACAGGCAAAAAATAGTAGAGATTAGTGCTGCTGCAAAAAGAGCGATGCGCGAAGCATTCAACCACCACCACCGTCATACCTTAGCAAGAGATCTTGCTGAAAACCCAAGGAAATTCTGGTCTTACGTAAAATCGGTAAGCGGGTCGAAGGCTTCCATCCAGTCACTAACTGATCAATCTGGCCTGGCAACGGAAGACAGAAAAACGAAAGCTGAAATTTTAAATTTAGCATTTGAGAAATCTTTCACGCAGGAGGGTCGTACAAACATACCGCCGTTTGAGTCTCGTACAGATTCCCGTATGGAGGACATAATGATAGACATCCCTGGGGTTGTGAAGCAGCTGAATGGGTTGAAAATAAGTAAATCGCCAGGTCCTGATGGGATTCCAATTCGGTTTTGCAGAGAGTACTCTACTGCATTGGCTCCTTACTTAGGTTGCATTTATCGCGAATCTCTTGCCCAACGTAAAGTCCCGACCGACTGGAAAAAAGTGCAGGTGACGCCTGTATATAAGAAGGGTAGAAGGACGGATTCTCAAAATTACATACCAGTATCCTTCACATCGATTTATTGCGGGATTCTCGAACATTTCCTCAGTTCGAATATAATGAATTTCCTTGAGACAGAGAAGTTTCTGTCCATGCATCAGCACGGCTTTAGAAAGCATCGCTCCTGCGAAACGCAACTCGCTCTTTTTTCACGTGATATCTTGCGAACCATGGATGAAGGGTATCAGACGGATGCCATATTCCTTGACTTCCGGAAAGCGTTTGACTCGGTGCCCCACTGCAGACTCCTAACTAAGGTACGAGCAAATGGGCTTGGTTCCCAAGTATGTGAGTGGCTCGAAGTCTTCTTAAGTAATAGAACCCAGTACGTTGTCCTCGATGGTGAATGTTCATCGGAGGTGAGGGTATCATCTGGAGTGCCCCAGAGAAGTGTGGTAGGTGCACTGTTGTTTTCTATCTACATAAATGATCTTTTGGATAGGGTGTATAGCAATGTGCGGCTGTTTGCTGATGATGCTTTGGTGTACGGGAAGGTGTCGTCGTTGAGTGACTGTAGTAGGATACAAGACGACTTGGACAGGATTTGTAATTGGTGTAAAGAACGGCAGCTAACACTAAATATAGATAAATGTAAATTAATGCAGATGAATAGGATAAAGAATCCTGTAATGTTTGAATACTCCATTAGTGGCGTAGCGCTTGACACAGTCACGTCGATTAAATATTTGGGCGTAACATTGCAGTGCGATATGAAGTGGGACAAGCATGTAATGGCAGTTGTGGGGAAGGCGGATAGTCGTCTTCGTTTCATTGGCAGAATTTTGGGAAGATGTGGTTCGTCTGTAAAGGAGACCGCTTATAAAACACTAATACAACCTATTCTTCAGTACTGCTCGAGCGTTTGGGATCCCTATCATGTCCGACATAGAAGCAATTCAGAGGCGGTCTGCTAGGTTTGTTACTGGTACGTTTGATCATCACGCGAGCGTTACGGAAATGCCTCAGGAACTCGTGTGGGAGTCTCTGGAGGAAAGGAGGCGTTCTTTTCGTGAATCGCTACTGAGGAAATTTAGAGAACCAGCATTTGAGGCTGACTGGAATACAATTTTACTGCCGCCAACTTACATTTCGCGGAAAGACCACAAAGATAAGATAAGAGAGATTAGGGCTCTGACAGAGGCATATAGGCAGTCATTTTTCCCTCGTTCTGTTTGGGAGTGGAACAGGGAGAGAAGATGCTAGTTGTGATACGACGTACCCTCCGCCACGCACCGTATGGTGGATTGCGGAGTATGTATGTAGATGTAGATGTAGAAATGGCTCTGACCACTACGGGACTTAACTTCTGAGGTCATCAGTCCCCTAAAACTTAGAACTACTTAAACCTAACTGTCCTAAAGACATCACACACATCCATGCCCGAGGCAGAATTCGAACCTGCGACAGTCGCGGTCGTGCGGTTCCAGACTGTAGCGCCTAGAACCGCTCGGCCACTCCGGCCGGCACATGGATAACAAAGAATACTTAAGATAACACTTGTTTTCTTGCAAATATAAAATAAACGTATTAGTATTGCAAGCCAAACGCCTAGCATTGAATTGCAAGTAAGACAATTAGAAGAAAATGCTAAAATGCAAGAATGAAAAATTTTAGGGATAGGTTTTGGTTCACTAAGTAACCGTGAGAATGGGAATATCTGAAAACCACTGACGAGAAGAAGAGACAGAATGATAGGACACGGGATAACTTCCATGGTACTAACGGCAGCTGTGAAGGGTAAAACCTGTAGGGAAGACAGATTTTTGGAACATAACGAACAAATAGATGAAGACATTGGATATAAGTGGTACTCTGAGATGAAGAAATTGGCGCAGGAGAGGAGCTCACGGAGGACTGCGTCAAACCAGCGAAAAGACAAATGACCCAAAAAGGGGAAAAAAGAGTAACGAATATCTAATTGTTAACAAATGTTGTCGAAATATATCGAAACGTAGAAACAATAATAGAAAAAAGGGGAAATGAATGATACTTTAGGCTGTTTATACAAAAGAATGACAACAAGCTAACGAAACAGAGATCATAGTACATCTGCAGACAAAGATCTTACGAGTTTGATTAAAGAGACGTGGAAAATATAACATAAATGTAGAAGAAGCGCTAGAAATATGTACTTTCAGAAACAAAGTGTTAAACAAGAAGGATTGTAAGCTAGTAAAAGTAAAAGAACAAAGTCTTATGAAGAAAGAAAGGACAAGCATTTATTAGATATTGACTCTAATTAGTCCTCTGTGAGATTATAAAAAATGGTTCAAATGGCTCTGAGCACTATGGGACTTAACATCTATGGTCATCAGTCCCCTAGAACTTAGAACTATTTAAACCTAACTAACCTAAGAATAGCACACAACACCCTGAGATTATAAAGTTGACCTTTTAATCAGATACGCAATACACCATATTGCCAAGAACACACACGAAAATTATGTAACCTTGATTTATCAGTTCATTTCTTTGGTACGGAAAGTTCACTAATCTCTCCTGGGCCTATAACCTATTAGATATTGACCCTAATTAGTCCTCTGTGAGATTATAAAGTTGACCTTTTAATCAAATACGCAATACACCATATTGCCAGGAACATACATTTTTAGAGACCATTTATTCAACGATGTACATAACGAAGATCAAGGAGAAAACATAAACTACCATACATTCGTCAACCTGAAGGCTACGTGAAGAAGGGGGAGGAGATGAAGGTTTGCAAGCTGAAGAAGGTAATTTATGGTCTAAAACAGGCGACACGCGTTTGGAATATGAAATTAGATGTGACATTGCAAAAAATGAACCCAATGAAGTCAGAATATGATTCTTGCATTTACTTCAGAATTGAGAAACAAAGTATACTCATTATAGCTGTTTATGTAGACGACTTGATAATTTTCTCTAATAGAAATAATAGGTGGAAGAAAGAATAAAAGAAAGGATAAATCAGTTTAATATGAGAGATCTTGGTGAATTTAGTTGGTGTCTTGGCATGAGAATAAAACGAAACAGGAAACAAGGGACTATTAGTATCGATCAAAGCAAATATGCAGCAAACATACTCAAGAAATTTGGTATGGAACATTTTAATCCGGTTGCATATCCATTTGAACCTGGTTCAAGGCTGCAAAAATGTGAAAATAAATTGACAGATGAGGAAAACCTTGAGTTATTAGCAAGCCGTAGGATCACTATTGTATTTAGCTCAAAGCACAAAACCGGACATTGCATATGCTGTGGGGGTTCTAAGCATATTCAGTTCTAATTTTTGGAAAATCCACTGGGAAGCGGTCAAACGAATTATGCGATACATTAAAGGCACAGTCAATGTAGGACTAACAACTGAAATTTAAGGTTTCTGTGATGCCGATTATGCATCAGACCTCCATCAGCGGCTATCAACGACCGGCTATATCTTCAAGTTAGCTGGGACAGCAGTTTCCTGGACTTAAAACCGACAACAAACCGTCGCTCTTTCAACTACAGAAGCTGAGTATATGGCTCTATCAGCAGCAGCGCAAGAAGCGGTATACCTTCAAGGATTGCTTCGTGAATTGTGTGTTACGCACAGTGAAACACCAGTAAGTGTATGCTGTGATAATAGAGGTGCCACTGCACTGAGTCACAATGGTGTGCATCATGCTCGAACAAAACACATTGACGTGAGGCACCACTATATTCGTGATTTAATTAAAACAGGAAAATTCAGTGTGAAACCAGTAAGTACCGATAAGCAGCAAGCTGATTTTTTGACAAAGGCACTGCCTAAAGGTAAACATCAGTGGTGCTGTCAAGCTGTGGAACTTAAAGAGTTCACGAATTGACATGTCGAGAACTTGTGGGGGTGTTGGGAACATTCGTATTTTACTCTTTGATGTGTTTTATGTATGGTAGTTTACGTTTTCTCCTTGATCTTCGCTATGTACATCGTTCAATAAATGGTCTCTAAAAATGTGTGTTCCTGGCAATATCGTATACTGCGTATTTGATTAAAAGGTCAACTTTATAATCTCACAGATGACTAATTTCAGTCAATATCTAATAGCATTGTAAAATAAATTTTGCATACTGTCGAAACTTTAACATTGAACTTTGTGATCCAGAAACACGTTCTGATAACAATAAATTGGTTTGTTTGTAACGTAATCCTAGCTGAAACAGTCCATGTGTCTACTGTGAGGGGACAGTATGTGGAGTATGTGGCAGCCTTGTCACCTCTAAACATTGGAGTACTTGTGCTATGTGTCTCTACGAGAGCTGTGTTGCTTCGGGAGAACAATAACGTACGATCGGAGACTCCTTACAGTCACTCTTATGGAGCAAGGGCTGGGACAAGTGAACGTAGAAGCGAATGTCGCTGCGAATCAAAGTGATCTCTCTAGAATATGGAACAAGTTTCTAGCGGGAGGTTCAGTTTAGGATCGTCATAGACGTACCCACGGAACAAAAACAGCAGATGTACAGGAGCGATATCTGTGTATAACAGCAAACAGAATGCTTCAACACAATCCTACACGTCTATGGCAGCAAGTCCAGACAGCTTCAGGATTGCATATACCACCACAAACGATACGAGATAGGCTCCATGAGCACGGACTATGAGCCAAAAGCCCTCTCAAGCCTCATACTTTAAATCGGATTGCGACAGGGGCTGGTGTCGCTCGGGCACTAATACGCAGCAGTCGGACACAATGCTCTTTCCTGATGAGACCCATATCGGTATCCACCCTGACAACACTGATATTAAATTTCCTTTGCTTGACGTCTATAGTCACAATTTTTTCTTTTGTGATCAGATTACCGGTTTCGGTCTATAATGACTATCTTCAGATATGCGGCAAAATATGAGAAAACGTAAATACACTGGCAGATTGTCTAAAGCTTAAACCAATAAAATAGACCATAATGAAAAATACTACTGACATACAAGTAGATTTGTGCGCTTGAAGTATAAAGTATGTTTTATAAAAACATGTCCTAATGTACTGCAGCCATAGTGGCATCGTCAAATGTTCAACACAAGCATCGTCAAATATGTATAAATAACAGCATGTGCAAGAGTCATCTTGTCAGCAGCACTACTGTTCAAAACAAACTGCCGTACAGTGGCCACAAGACGTCTGTGTTGCAAGTTCACCAGATGTCGCTACTGTAGGCGTACACAAATTCTTCAATGATCAATTGAAAAACGTAAAATAAAGGGGGATACAATCGCTGAAGACCGTAATGGGCTTATAAAGTATAAGAGGCATTACAGTAATAAAAAGCGATGAAGTAAAACACTACAAAAGTTAGATTGTTAAAAAGGGTTAAGAGACAGTAATTGACATATGGTCAAGTGACAATATTATAGATAATGATATAAATGATGAACAGCTTTCAGAGTGCACAGAATAATATAAAAAAATACAGAACAAATATCTAAATAAGCCGCAATGAAAGGAAACAGACTGCCGCACATTAGGATATGTTTTTATAAAACAGGTATGCCTCTTCATACTTGAAGCGCACAAATGTAGCCTACATGTATGTCAGTAGTACTTTTCATCATGGTCTATTTTATTGTTTTAAGCTGTAGACAATCTGCTAGTGTATTTATATTTTCCCATATGTTGCTGCAGATCTAAAAATAGTTATTATAGACCGAAACCGGTAGTCTGATGACAAAACAACTTGTGACCATAGACGTAAAGTAAAGGAAATTTGTTGTATATTCGGGACGCTGTTTTATTCATGACTATGTCGCAGCTTGTAAAATACAGATATTCTTGAGTGGAAGCAACGAGGACAAATCTGACACCCTAACTGTATCGCAGACCGCTACCTCTATCGAGGCTGTTCAGCCATGTTTTGAGGTGGATCTTTGTATGGTCGCAGGACAGCTCTCGTGTCAATACATGGGAAGGTGACTAGTGTGACGTATCTGGCTGACAACCTTGCTCGCTCTGTGGCTCCATTTGGTGAAGACACTGCTGCAGGATTCACGCTGATGGTCGACAATGCACATTTCCAGCGACACAATGTTGTGGGCACCTTCCTAGTGGAGCATACAAACAGGCGGACGGAATGGCCTCCATATTTTCCAGATCTCAACTGCATTCTGAATACTTGGGCCACGCTAATACGAGCGGTTTGCAATCGTCCTGTTAAATCAGAGACCACGGGACACCACAGAGGCCGTTGTGGACGAATGGGACAATATAGGCTTAAATGACAATTTGCTAAGAAATGTGCCCAAACACATTCAAAAGTGTCTTCGATTACCAAGAGGTCCAGTTACTTCTGTCATGCAAGATGATAGTGAGAAGAAACTGTCGTGATCGCATTGGATTCTTTTGCAAGGTTTTGTTTTTGTTCGTTTGTTTATGTTTATGAAGTGAAAATGTATCTATCGTCTTTAGTTTTGTTTTCTTATGATTGTGCCTGACAGAACACATCAGCTTCGTTTCCTGTTATGTCCAGTACTGGCGTAAGAGGAAATCTACATCTAAATGGATACTCTGAAAATCACACTTAAGGCCTGGCAGAGGGTTTATCGGATCACGTTCACAATAATTCTCTGTTATTCCAGTCTCGAACAGCGCGCGGAGAAAACGAACACCTATGTCTTTCCGTGGGAGCTCTGATTTCCATTATTTTATTATGGTGATCGTTCCTCCCTGCGAAGGTCAGCGTCAGCAAAATATTTTCGCATTCGGAGCAGAAAGTTGGTGACGGAAATTTCGTGAGAAGATTCCGCCACAACGAAAAGCGCCATAGTTCTAATGATGTCCACCCCACATCCTGTATCATGTCATTGACAGTCTCTCCCCTATTCACGATAATACGAAGCGTTCTGCTCTTCTTTTAACTTTCTCGATGTACTCCGTTAATCCTATCTGGTAAGGATCACCAGACCTCGCAGCAGTACTCCAAAACAGGACGGACAAACGTAGTGCAGGCAGTCTGTTTAGTAGATCTGGTACATTCTCAAAGTGTTCTGCCAATAAAAGGCAATCTTTGGTTCGCCTTCACCACAACATTTTCTATGTGTTCTTTCCAATTTAAGTTGTTCGTAATTGTAATTCCTAGATATTTAGATGAATTTACGGTCTTTAGATTTGATCTTGTAACCGAAGTTTAACTGATTCTTTTTAGCACTCATGTGGATGACCTCACACTTTTTGTTATTTAGGGTCAATTGCCAATTTTCACACCATACAGATATATTTCCTAAATCATTTTCCAATTTGTTTTGATCTTCTGATGACTTTAATAGACAATAAACGACAGCATCATCTGCAAACAACCTAAGAAGGCTGTTCAGATTGTCTCCTAAATCGTTCATATACGAGGGTGAGTCAAATGAAAACCTTAAACATTTTTTTTAAATATTACTTATTGTACAGAAGTGGTACAGAGCTGTATCACTTTTCAACATAATATCCCCCACGCTCAATACAAGTCCTCCAGCGCTTACAAAGTGCATAAATTCCTTTAGAAAAAAGTTCTTTTGGTGGTCCGCGCTACTACTCATGCACCGCGTGGCATACCTCTTCATATTCATTCTTCATGCTGCAATGTCATTCAGTGTCACTCGGCTGTTTTCCTTCACTATGGATTCATCTGCTGCAATGTTCTGTGGAGACACAAGTCGTTGTGCCTGACCTGGACGAGGAGCATCTTACACTCAAGTCAGACCATTTGCCAACTTCCAACTCCACTCGTAGACTTGCTGCTGTGACAAACATGCATCACCCTACTTAACCTTCATTCGTCGATGAATTTCAATAGGTTTCACACCTTCACTACGCAAAAACCGAATAACAGAACGCTGTTCTTCCCTGGTGCAAGTCGCAAGTGAGGCAGCCATCTTTATACTGATACTGCGACGGTATGTGTGCATCTGCACTATGCTGCCACCTACAGGCCATTCTGCACACTGTTTGTAGCACGCTTAACCAAGTTACAGGATAACGACGCGAAATTTCGATTTGTTATTACAAATTGAAGGTTTTCATTTGACTTACCCTCGTAGTTAATGAACAGCAGGGGACCTATACTACTAAGTTGGGGGACACCAAAAATCACTTCTGTTTTACTTGATGATTTTCCGTCAATTACTCGATTTGTGACCTCTCTGACAGGAAATCACGAATCCAGTAGCATAAGAGAGGCGATATTCTATAAGTTGGAGTGTAGCCATGTATGTAAGTGAAACATGGACGATAAATAGTTTGGACAAGAAGAGAATAGAAGCTTTCGCAATGTGGTGCTACCGAAGAATGCTGAAGATTAGATGGGCAGATCATATAACTAATGAGGAGGTATTGAATAGGACTGGGGAGAAGAGGAGTTTGTGGCACAACTTGACTAGAAGAAGGGATCGGTTGGTAGGGCATATTCTAAGGCATCAAGGGATCACCAATTTAGTATTGGAGGGCTGCGTGGAGGGTAAAAATCGTAGAGGGAGACCAAGAGATGAATACAGTAAACAGATTGAGAAGGATGTAAGTTGCAGTAGGTACTGGGAGATCAAGAAACTTGCACAGGATAGAGTAGCATGGAGAGCTGCATGAAACCAATCTCTGGACTGAAGACCACAACAACAACAATTCTATAAGTACGCAATTTTATTACAAGCCGCTTGCATGGTACATTGTCAAAAGCCTTCTGGAAATCTAGAAATACGGAATCAATTTGAAATCACTAGTCAATAGTATTGTATTTCACAAGAAGGATGTTTTCTAATTTCGTGTTGACTGTATGTCAATACACCATTCTCTTCGAGGTAATTTATAATGATCGAACACAACATATGTTCCAAAATCGTGCTGCATATCGACGTTAATGATATGGGCCTGTAATTTAGTGGATAACTCCTACTACATTTCTTGACTTCTAGGTGCTTCAGTCCGGAACCGGCCGACCGGTACCGTCGCAGGTGCGAATTCTGCCTTGGGCATGGATGTGTGTGATGTCCTTAGGTTAGTCAGGTTTAAGCATTTCTAAGTCTAGGGGACTGATGACTCAGATGTTAATTCCATAGTGCTCAGAGCCACTTGAACCATTTCTTGAATATTGGCGTGACCTGTGCAATTTTCCAGACTTTGGGTACGGATCTTTCCTGGAGCGAACAGTTGTTATTTCTACAACGTGCGGAAGGTACACGGTAATTTGTCAGTTTCTTTAGCTCTCTTAAAGAATTTAATTGTTTATTGGAGTTGAAATTGCTTTGCTGTCCGGCTAACCACAGGAGAACCGCACTATAAGGGTGAATTTCTTCCGGGCCTAGAAGTGGCCAGGTAATACGAGAGCACGAAATCGCGATTTCCATCTCGCGCACGAGTGCGCTGCGTATCAGTATTAAGGGCGCCCCGTAAGCGCAGGGCGCGAGCTGAATGCCAAAGTAGCCAGCCGCAGGGTGGCACGCACTGTGGAACAGGGCCGCGGAGGCGGCCTCAGCTCTGCACCTCAGCGCGAGGGAGTCGCAGGGAGCTCCGCACACCGGCCTCTAGCGCCTCCTCCCGACACTTTAAAAATAGCCAAAAAATGTTTGAAAAACAATCAGAAACATCCCTCAAAAATTCTTCCAATCCATCTGTGGCATGAATCAGCAAACCAGTGTTTAATAGTATTAGTTGAAAACAGTCTTGATTGCAATTTTAGTTTTTTTATTTATCAACTACGCGTTTCACCTAATTTAGGCATCTTCAGGCTAATCTACATAGACAGCAGAGAACAAATACATCTATTTAAGGATCGCGATCGAGTTGTGCAACCTAAAAGCATGTATAAACAGATCAAATACTGATAGAGCAAATACCTTAGTTTGGTATTTCTTAGAACGATCCTTTAGACAGTGTAGCTAAAGGGCATCGTCGAGTACATCAGGCCAACATCGCTTTCGTTAACCTCAAAAAATGGCTCTGAGCACTATGCGACTCAACTGCTGAGGTCATCAGTCGCCTAGAACTTAGAACTACTTAAACCTAACTAACCTAAGGACAGCACACAACACCCAGCCATCACGAGGCAGAGAAAATCCCTGACCCCGCCGGGAATCGAACCCGGGACGTTAACCTCAGTAAATACTAGAAATATGAAATAGTAAAAACGGATAAGAGAATTAACCAATGATCGGACACTCAGAAATGCAATCAAATTGAACTTCTTAATATAATGTTTTTACTTAAACTGCTGAGTGAAATTGAATATACTGTTTCTGTGTTATTCGTATCATTTCGACTCTGACCCACAACGCAATCTGACTGCTCAAAAAATTATAACCTGACTGCAAATAATTAATACAAAATAATGGCCCTGAATGAGAAGAATTCTTAGCAATAACCCATACATTTCATAAGTCACTTACCTCACAGAAAATCTTCATTACACGAACTACAGCAATGCCGCAAGCACCAATACTGCCAGCTAAATAAAAGATTCTAACTACCGAAGGCTCTAATTGCTAATAGGCATGTAGTTAGCTAACGAAAGATTTTGTTGCAGAGCGAACAATATATTTATCAGATTTTACCTTAATGAAGTGACAACCAGTTCAAAAAAAATCTATATAATCATCAGTAATAAATTTCCATGACGGATACACCTTCAGACCGTCCGCTCGCGCTAATACTGCAAACCTCCAACACTGCTAATTATTAACCTCTAACCTCCATCATTGCTGTCTACTCACTCTCAACTTCCAACACCGCTGGCTGTTCACCTCCAAGTGCAGACAGAAGAGGGAAATGGCGCACTGGTGCAAAGCAACTTCACGGCTGAACATTGAAGGGAAGAAAGACGAGAAAGAGTTTCTGATTGCAACAAATCAGAATGGGCACAGAAGACAAAGAGTTGTGGTGTATTGCGAACTCGCTTTGCTATTGAAAGTGGTATTTAATTTTTTTTGTATGGTAATGGATAGTTATGCATGCTACTTTGTCTGTGTGGTAATGTGAAGTTGAACTCGTGATTAGAGAAACAGCTAAGCTCGTATTTAAGTTCGTAAGTAATCTCACAACTCTTGAATAGTGACCAGAAACGCAAAAGTTACTCAGAAATGCGCCATAAACCGTGTACTACAACATTCGTGGCGAGAGTACAGTTTGTTCTGCTAAATTTAGGAAAACAGTTTGTTTGCAATAATACAAGCATTCTGACTACGAGAAAATTATGAAGTATATATAACTGCCAAAAATGCCCTACCTGAAAACTATGTCAGTGTTGAAATCCCAACTATTATTTTAATATTTGTGGTATGGTCTTAATGGACCCAACCTACTTAGGTCATCGGTCCCTAAGCCTATACACTACTTAAACTAACTTAAGCTATGCACAACACACACACCCATGCCCGAGGGAGGACTCGAACCTCTGATGGGGGCAGCCGCACAGACCTTGACAAGGCACCCTAGACCACGCGGGTACCCCGCGTAGCGAAATGCTAACTGTATCATACATAAATTATGAATGGCCTACCCGTTTGGGCAATGAATAAATGCTGTGCTGCTGCTATCTTCAAACTACTGCGGCTGCTGCTGCTATGCTAGTGAAAATAAATAAATAAATAAATAAGTATTCAAATTACTACCAACGCGATGCGCAATCCGTGTTTTAAACTGTAGAGGCGTCTACAAAACTCCTGTGCTAATAAATCTCATTACTGCAATAATCATTGTCAGTTGAGTTTCTGTTGCCGGCCGGTGTGGTCGAGCGGTTCTAGGCGCTTCAGTCTGGAACCACGCAATCGCTACGGTCGCGGGTTCGAATCCTGCCTCGGGCATGGATGTGTGTGATGTCCTTAGGTTAGTTAGGTTTAGGTAGTTCTAAGTGACTGATGACCTCAGATGTTAAGTCCCATAGTGCTCAGAGCTATTTGAGCTAAAAGTTCTGTTACTGAGAAATTCAGGAGGGAATGCGAAACTTGAAATATAGAGACGAATGCTGATTCATGGAAAACCAATAAAGTAATTGTATTATCAAAACTTTACATCACTAAGACAAAATATTTTAACACTTGAAATACTAAAAAATCACTTTAATAGCCGAAAAACCTGTACCAGTTCTCTTTACTTTCTTACAAACAAGCATTCTGTCCATCTTTGAAGGAAAAATCAGTTAATCACACATTGTTACTTTATCACAGAAATCTCCAATTCTAAATCCATGACCAAATTAATTACTACACTTGGATGTCTTGGCATACGCGCTATTATTGCACCTTTTGAAGTTTTCTGAAAGAATTTATAAAATATCTCTCCATAAATGGAAAATAATATAAGAAAATTTTTGGCAGCAGGCAGCACGATCAAAACACATCTTGCTCCATCTCAAGATACAACTCCTCTCTCTCTCTCTCTCTCTCTCTCTCTCTCTCTCTCTCTTTCTCTCTCTCTCTCTCTCTCTCCTGTCACTCTCTCTCTCTCTCTCTCCAACACAGGACTCCATCCACAAGCAAATGTTCTACTAACTGTCTCTCACAGGGCAACCTCTTTGGCAGAGATGTTGCGCGCTATTACTCATATGCTATTGAATCTTCACTTTTCTGTGTGCCATCCAAAATATTACCAAAATTACAATTTTCTGTATAAAACAAAACCCTTACGCTATGGTACTGTGTGTCCGACACTAATATGGGTCCTGAGTCTTATTAATCAGTTAGAGTCGTCGAGTCAGCTTCAGAATACTCTTGTCAGGCTGTTCCTATTGTGCGTCAAGCATACACTTCTTAGAAGTGTGCACTGGACTACTGTACGATACAGCACTGTCTTCAAGGTTTTCGTTATAAGTGAAACTGAAATCTGTACCTGTGCACCGCAGCAGTGGCGCGGACTTGTTAGACCATCGTTACCTCGTAGCACCCTTGTTATTTCATAGCTACCTACTTGAAACAATTCAGCTGTGAAACAATTTTGCTGTGAAAGTATCAAACAGAAACACGCAGTGTCAGAGGTGGGGCGATTAACGAAACTTAAGTTGCTCTATAATTAATACAGTGCTTGCGCTTTACTTGTGGTCATTCTGTACTTCGATTTTTCTTCTTAGGTGGTGGCACGACATCTACATAGGTGCTCTGCAAGTCACCGTATGGTGCGTAGCGGAGGGTACCCTCTACCACTACTAGTCATTTTCTTTCCTGTTCCACTAGCAAATAGAGCGAGGGAAAAACGATTGTCTGTACGCCTCCGTATAAGCCCTAATTCCTTCTAATCTAATCTTCTTGGTCCTTACGCGCAATGTTTCTTGGCGGCAGTAGAATCGAACTGCAGTTAGCTTCAAACGCAGATTTTCTAACTTTTCTCATTCTTGTTTCCCGAAAATAATGTCGCCTTCCCTTCAGGGATTCACATTCGAGTTCCCGTAGCCTCTCTGTAACACTTACATGCTGCTCGAACCTACCGGTGAAACGTCCCCTTTCAACATTTATACATGACTGTGCTTAAACTGACACACAATATTTTTAGCGCAACGCAATCTGACTTTCAGCAATCCCTACAAAAGAATGGCCCTGACTAACATTAACCTATGCGTTTCACAAATCGCTTACCTCACAAAAATCTTGGTAACTCGAACTACTGCAATACAGCGAGCGCCACTACTGCCAGCTAAATAAAAGATTCAAACTACGGAAGGCACTAACTACTGATAGGCATAGTTAGCAAATGAAAGATTTTGATAGAGAACAAACAATGTATTTACCTTAATAGTGTTGAAAAATCATAAGATAGATAGCAGTTCATAATATCCAGTATTACAAATTTCAAAACTCCGCCATCTCTCTCCCCACATCCACCATTGCTGGCGGCTCACCTCCAACTGCGCAACGCTACGCGCTGTTCACATCCAGCTGCCCAACACTACAATGGCAGACAACAATGCAAACTAGCCACAGACTGCACACAGCACAGTCAGTGATTCTCACACAGAGCGCTACGTAACGTTGCCAATAAGAAAACATAAACAGCCTACTTACACCGGTAACAAATCTAGCAGCCCGCCTCTGAACTGCTTCGACGTCTTCCTTCAATTCAACCTGTTGCGGATCCCAAACACTCGAGCATTACTCAAGAATATGTCACATCAGCGTTCTACATGCGGTCTCCATTTCAAGTGAACCACTCTTTTCTAAAATTCTCCCAATAAACCGAAGTCGATCATTCGTCTTCCCTACCACAGTTTTCACATGGTAGTTGCACCTCGTATCGCTTTGCAACGATACGCCCACATATTTAAACGACTTCACTGTGTCAAACAGGACACTAGTAATACTGTATCCAAACATTACAGGTTTGATCTTCCTACCCATGCGCATTACGTTACATATTTCCACAATTAGGGACAGCTGCCATTCATCACACCAACTGGAAATTTATATACTTATATCGATATGGTGTCTGTTCTTTCGGACATGTCCGAAAGAACAGACACCATATTCATATAAGTATATAGTTCTGGCAATACCGGTCATGACCTCCTTCTTCTCTGTGGATGCACACATATTCCCCGAACTCTTACGGGACTCGGTAAGAATGTTTTCCACGAGTAATGAGTGTGTTGGGCTGGGACACTATGAATGTAGTGTGTGGAGATACAAGGTGAGAATGTGGGTCTCGAGGGAGGCGTGCGCGAGATAGTCTCTGCAGTCGCACTAACCTCTGTGCCCTCGGTGGCTCAGATGGACGGCCGACACGGTAACAGCGTGTTCGGTCAGAGGGTTAGCTGTCCTCTGTAATAATAATAAAAAAAAACTGAGTTAATGCATCAACAACGAACTGAAACGGGTGTCTTGCGACGTCCGCCACGAGCAGATGCAACGAACGAAAGCGAACAAAATGAGATTAAAAAAAATGATGGATACAGCGTCTGCCATGTAAGCAGGAGATCCCCAGTTCGAGTCCCGGTAGAGGAACACATTTTCACCTGTACCCGTTGATATATATCAACGCCCGTCAGCAGCTGAAGGTATTAAATTAATTCTAACTGGAAATTTTGTTAATCGGATTACCATCAGTTACTGTAGTAGCGTTTGAAACTATTGAAGTAGTAGCTACATCTTCTGTATCACAGTCTCGTCCAAATTCTGAACCTTATGCGTTAGATTAGATTATATTTACTTTCATTCCACTTGATCTGTAGTGAGGAGATCCTCCAGGATGTAGAACATGTCAGAAAAACAATAATACATGAGAAATATTTAAAACTCAAACAAATAAGCTAATATACTTTGTAAGTATTTCTGTTTGCTGATGACACCAGCTTGATAGTGAAGGATGTTGTGTGTAATATTGAAACAGTAACAAATAATTTAGTTCATGAAATAAGTTCTTGGCTTGTGGAAAATAATTTGATGCTAAATCACAGTAAGACTCAGTTTTTACAGTTTCTAACTCACAATTCAACAAGAACCGATATTTTGATCAGACAGAATGGGCATATTATAAGCGAGACGGAACAGTTCAAATTCCTAGGCGTTTGGATAGATAATAAGCTGTTGTGGAAAGCCCATGTCCAGGATCTTGTTCAGAAGCTAAATGCTGCTTTATTTACCATTAGAACAGTATCTGAAATAAGTGACACTTCAACACGAAAAGTAGTCTACTTCGCATATTTTCATACGCTTATGTCGTATGGTATTATTTTTTGGTGTAATTATTCTGATTCAAAAAGGGTATTTTTGGCTCAAAAACGGGCTGTTCGAGCTATATGTGGTGTAAGTTCGAGAACCTCTTGTCGACCCCTATTCAAAAATCTGGGAATTCTGACATTGCCCTCACAGTATATATTTTCTTTAATGTCGTTTGTTGTTAGCAATATTAGCCTATTCCCAAGAGTTAGCAGCTTTCACTCAGTTAATACTAGGCAGAAATCAAATCTCCATGTAGAATGCACTTCCTTGAGTGCAGTATTCTGCTGCATCCATTTTCAATAAGCTACCATAAGAACTCAAAAATCTTAGCAGTAGCCCAAACTCTTTTAAGTCTAAACTGAAGAGTTTCCTCATGGCTCACTCCTATTCTGTCGAGGAGCTCCTGGAAGAGCTAAAAAATTAAGCAAATTCCAGTGTTACATTGTTGATTGTCTTCATTTATACTTACGACTTGTCACCTGAATGTGTTTTTTTTTTTTTATATTTCAATTTATCTGTTTCTAATATCGTGTTATAATTTCATGTATTGACTCGTTCCATGACCATGGAGACTTCTCCTTAATTTGGTCCCACGGAACAATAAATAAATAAATAAATAAATAAAAGTAGCCTGTTTATGCGTTTGTATGTTGGCAGCGCGATAGACTGCATTAATAACTCTGACAGCGCTGTACTCCCTCTGCAAGAGACTCTATGTGGCTGGTAGGACACGGAGTTAGTGGTGTATAGCCAGCAGTGATCGAAGTTAGAATTTAATAGCCAGCAGTGATGGCAGTTGGAAGTTAATAGACAGCAGTAATGGCAGTTGGAGATTAATAGCAGTGATGGAGGTAGGATGTTAATAGTTGGCAGTCATGGAGGTTAGAGGTCTCAAGTCTTAGCGCAAGCGGACTTTCTGGACGTGTGTCCGTCGTGGAAATATAATTTTTGGAACTGGATGTCACGGACGATTATACAAATTTTTTTCAACTGGATGTCACATTATTAAGGTAAAATTTGCTAAATACATTGTTTGCTCTGCAATAAAGTCTTGCCTTGTCACGGTCCGCACAGCTCCCCCCGTCGGAGGTTCGTCTCCTCCCTTGGGTATGGGTGTGTGTGTCGTCCATAGTTAGATTAAGTAGTGCGTAAGCTTAGGGACCGATGACCTCAGCAGTTTGGTCCCATAAGACCTTACTACGAATTTCCAAATTTTCCAAAATCTTTCCTTTGCTAACCACATGCCTATTAGTAGTTAGAGCCTACAATAGTTAGAATATTTTCTTTAGCTGGCTGTATTGGTGCTTACTGTATTACTGTAGTTCGTGTAATGAAGATTTTCTGTGAGGTAAGTGAGTTATGAAATGTATGGGTTAGTTTTAGGATTTTTTCTAATTGAGGGCCATTATTTTGTGTTAATTATTTAAAAACATAGCAAAGTGATAGTACTTTCAATTTCACTCAGCAATTTAAACAGGTTCACTTGCCTTCAGTTTCACTCAACAGTTTCAAAATTAAATAATGTAGAAGTTTCACCTTCCCAAAGTTTACAGAACACAAACTTATTATTGATTAATAAACCACGTAACTGGTCCACGCAGTTATACAGTACTCAACTGAAAAATTGAGATGAAGGTGGTGGCAGTGTCGATCTCCTGTGGCTACTCAAAAAAGGCGGCGAAAGTGTCTATACCTCTTACTGCATAAGAAGCTCTGGATATTCTCTTCTTAGCGTCGTATTTTCGTATTTCAGAGCAAATCAGTGAATGCCATGTAAAAGAGCCTAATTTCTTCCACATCCGAGGCTCTGTAATACAATATTGCTGTTGCTCTTACCTCACTCCGCTCGCAAGATGCAGACACTTTGCATGATAGCCACCGACTAACTCTCGCCACAAAGGAGGTTTGCAGTTCGCCCGCCAAATCCACCCTTTCTACTCCCGGCAAACCAATTTCGTTGCGGAGGGACTTCCCTCCGAGTTTTGCATCTTTATGAACCCTAAGCAGCACCATATAATTCAACCAGTATTACAAGTAAACCTCTAACATTTGCTTTCTTTTGTAGAATATCACTTTATAAATTACATCCACAGATTAATTACAGGTACACGAATGGACGTAGATAATGGATGAAACATTTCCATAGGTATTAGATCAAAGAGCATGGTTATACAGATGTCACATTAAGTAAAGCAGACAAAGAACTTATGTGAAATAAGAAGATAATATCGATTTTGGTGTTACATGTTTTCATACCAGTCTTTGTACTTTTGTTTATCCTATCAGTTTTGTTTCTATGATTCATATTTTCGGTTTTGTTTTCGTTTTTAGTAATTAACTTTAAGGGGTCTACTAATATTTATTGAAAGTCAGAACTGCCTCTTATTTGCAGTGATATAGTAGGTATTTTTGGAGATGCCTTCCATCAACTAATTCTGCGGGCTATGATGGTGGGGGGGGGGACAGCTAATTAGTTAGGTAGTTAATTACTTGTTGCGTGCAATAAGGTGAACGCTTTTTTATCGAAACGAGGAGGATCGAGTCAGTTTAAGAGATATGTATACACGTTTAATTTCAACATTAATGAACATATTTTTCAGTCCTACTGATGCAACTAAACTTAACACTAGGGTTATTATAAGAGGCTACCTACTTTGAAAAAGAAATTCGTCTATGAAATAGAAGGAGTTCTCCAGAAGATATGTTTTTATGTTGGACTGAAAACTTGCATTGCTACCTGACAGCTTTCTTATATTATTGGACAAATGAACAAAAGTTGTTATTGATACATACTAAACTCGTTTCTGAGCCACTGACAGCTTTAATTATGAGTTAATAAAAGACAAAGTTTTCTTCTAATGTATATATATCGTTATTCTTCTCAAATTTCATTATTGAATAATATATACATATACTGTCAAGATGTAGTTGAAATGCGTAACTTCTTGAAGAGTAGGCCTAGTGTGCCTTGGAACACATGATGTTTTTTGGTCGGTACTTCAGTCTAGGGACTGATTTTAGGGTCACATGGAGGAATGTGTACGAGAGACTGCCGCAAGCAGTTCCCGCCATTTTTCTTGTTATTCGACAGGTTGTGTTTTGAGCAGCATTTGTAAATATTTAGAGTTATAGGCATTTAAGTCACGTATTATACAATAAACGTATTTGGTATACATTATTACTTCTTCAGGTACATAATTTTATCGTCAGTGAAACGTTATATATTTTTAGAAGTATTTATATGGCATGTGGACAATTAAGCTATCCTTCGCTGGTCAGAAACCATCTTGTAGCTCGAAACGGAAGTGTCTCTTTTACCATGGAACAGGCGACACTTGCTAATAGAAAAAAACCTCCTCTAATGTCTTAACAATTTTACCTGTATTGGAAACAGAAATTTTCGTTATTTTCTAATATCGTCTATTTAAAAATGCATTCAACTTGTAAACTGGTTTTTGATAATCCTCCTACTCCATTTGGTTCCTCTTATTGATTATTGCTGTGTAGCAGACCAAAAATGTCACAGACAGATGGATTTTTAAATAGAATACTGACAAGATATGATCGACTGCATGCCTCCAAATTTCAGTCAGATATTTGTTGCTAGGTACATAACCATATTTTACCTTGGAACATGTTTCCATATTTAGAAAAACCTTTATTTTTTGGAGTAATATTTGTAATTTCATAAAAAGACTGAAGCACGTAGAAAGTGAATGTCATCATTTAAAAATGGAATAAGAAAAATTATTAACCTTGTATTGCAGGGCTAGCTAGAGCCGCAAGTCTAAAATGTGTACAAAGGAGCACCACTCTTCCTTATTTGTTATTGTGCTGGTCATTAACAAAACGAAAATCGCAGATTTGTTAACCTTTGTCAGAGGGTGGGTACGACGTTTACTGCTATACTTGTGCTTGTAGTTAACGGAATATTTTAGGGAATACAACGCTTGTCTTTAGACAGAGTGTTGATTAATGTAATATCGATATTTACAGAAACAGTGGAAAAGACCTTTGGGAAACAAGGAATATCTTTTGATAAATCTTTTGATTTAAATTATTGTGCCCCTTCCCAGAAGAAAATAAGTGATAGTAAGTACTCGTTGCAATAACAGAGTCCTTCATTTTGGTTGTAAGTCGATAATCAGGCAACATTTCATAATTAGGCAGCTAAAATCGGAAGATTTATCTGTCACGTCTATTTATGCCGGATATGAGAAAATACGCCAAGGTCAGTGTAAACTCAGCCTGTAATTCCTATAAAAAACGGAAACACTACGTAAATGAATGTCGTTTAAAACTCCTTGCAGAATATCTATAGTTGATGTTAATCGTCAGAAACAGTATTTTTGGAGCCGTTGTTCGTACCGAATATGGGAAACTAGATGGCTGGATAGAATAACTAACGAGCAGGTACTATGGATGGGAAAAAACCGACCGTGTATAACCGATATCACAACGCCGGTCACGAAAACCGACAACCGCCGGGAGAGTGGCGTGCTGACCACATGCCCTCCGTATCCAAATCCGTTGACGCTTGTGAGCCGAGGATGACACGGCGCTCGGTCGGTGCCGTTGAGCCTTCAAGGCCTGTTCGGACGGTCTTTGTTTTTTTGTTTTTTAATAACCGTGTAAAAAACAGAAATATCAGTTAGTCATGGAAGCAATGCTATAATTTTTGGTTTTGAAAACATTTTTTATTTTATTTATTTATTTTTTTTTTTACGGAGAAGCAAGCAATTGTTGGTCCTCAAATTTCCATTGCTTTGATATATTGTGTTATTGTAGGAAATAAGAAAGGTGATATTTTAATAAATATTTCGACATAAACTAGCAATAACCACATGGGATAAGAAGAGACAATACTGTACCTGCTACCGTGTTTGCTGCTCTACTGGATGGTACGTGTGTGTACATGCAGTGTGAAAGACTTGTCTCTTCTTATCTACATGGCACTTTCCCGTTGGCGTCTCTGGACATCAGTTCTGGTACAGAATGGCACCATTCCTAGTCTGGAAGTATTTTACGAAGTGCGGTACTGATGAAGTAGAATACCCTGTTTATTTCAAAACATTAACAATGGAAGGAACCACAACAACTTTGTGACATCATATGAGGAGAAAACTTAAAAATTTATCTATAGTTTACAATAAAAATAGAAAGTAGCTAATCTATTGCGCGTGTCTACATAATATGCTTTTATGTGCTTGTAGCTTTTGATAACGGAAAAATTAACGGGAAAAACAGTCTTTCAACTCCAGTTTTCACCTTTTAGCACTGATCATTCGTAATACCCAATAGTGGTATGATCCTCGATTACAATGTCATTTTTGAGCAGAGATTCAAAAAATTAGAATCAATAACAGAATACTGATGATCTTTTTGTAGTATTCGACCGCTTATCACTTTTCGAGAAAAACAGAGGACGGTGGACCGACTATGTTTCCTTCTATTTGCCTATTTAATATTTTGATTCGATGTTAAATGTTAAATTAAATGTAGATGGCACCTCTATAGACTGTGTACCAAATGCAAAATTTCTGGGAATGAATATTGATTCTCAATTGAAGTGGTGTGAACACACAAAGGAACTTGCAAACACAATTTCATTAGCATGTTATGCCCTTAGAATCCTATCATCAGTATGTATCATGCAGTGTATTTTAGTTACATATTATTCATATGTACACTCAATTCTTAATTATGGTATTCTTTTTTGGGGAACAAATGCGCAAAATATGAACACAATTTTCAAAGTCCAGAAAAGAGCCATGAGAATAATAACCAAAAATACTATTCGAACACCTGGGATTTTAACTGCTCCATGTGAATACATTTACCAGTCAGTTGCACACATCAAAAATAACATTGGTAATTACTGCACAAACAGCTCTGTCCATGACCATGCAGCAAGAGATAGACTCAACTTACATTTATGAAGAAAAAATAAACATAAAACTCAAAACAGCATTTTCTACCAAGGAATAAAACTGTACAACAAATTACCAAAAGAGATTAAAGAAATTGCCAAAATAAACTTATTTAAAAAGGCAGGTAAAAAGTACCTGTTATGCAATACATTTTATACATTGAAGGATTACTCAGCTAAAACAGAGTAGGGGTTTGATAAAAATGTTATACAAATAAATAATAATAATAATGATTATAAAATATCCAAAATTCCACATAACACCTTCACTTTATGTTTTTTTCCTTCTTTTTCCTTTCTACAAATGCTTACCCCCAAGCTATGCATGACATAATACTAACACCTCTTCCTCTATCTGAACCCAACATCTCACTCATTATGGAGGGATTCTGACTCAGTTTTTTAGGATAGAAAATGGGAAGTTGCGGTACGGAAAATGGCCCAGTGTGTGTGTGTGTGTGTGTGTGTGTGTGTGTGTGTGTCTGTATGTGTAGTGAGGGAAGTGTTATGAAACAATGTGTCTATAGTGTGTGCAATGACTGATAGTGAGATATGAGTGAACACTGTGGCATTACATTATTTAATAAGCTATTTGTAAAAAAGTGTTGTATACCAGGAGTAAATCTAATGATTGTCTCTAACTAGAAGTCTAAATATATGTACATACGAGTCAGCTTATTTTAATTTGATCTACCCTTGTAAATACTTTGACATGTCCTATATCCTTGTAAAAAGAGATCTAAGGATGAATAAAGTAACTATTACTATTACATGTATCTTAGAACTGAAAGAATAAAAAATTTTCAGTATTTGTTCGATTTCTACGTTCAATACAGGAAATAGTAGGTATAAATAACAAAAAGCGGTTTTAACGGTCAGGTTAAACTGGCGTTGAAAAAAACCGACATGACCGAAGACCAGTTATTTCAGCGATAAACAAGACTTGAATACAGCAGGCGAATTTAAATAGATGCATGAAGAAGGTGGACAGGGACACAGCAAATGTAGTGTGTGGACAGAGGGTTGGAAATATGAGTCTCACGGGTAGCATGCCAGAGATAAGTCCCTGCAGTCGTACATTCCTCTGTGTCCTCGATGCCTCAGTCCAACAGAGCGTTTGCCATGTAAGGAGTAGATCCCAGGTTCGAGTCCGGGTAGGGGCACACATTTTCAACTGTCCCCTTTGATGTTTATCAACGCCTGTAAGCAGCTAATGGTCTGGATGTCATTGTAATTTCATTAATTAGATGTAGTTTACAGTAGCTATGGAGAGATGAACAGCGTTGCGCTGCACATAAAGAGTGAGTGCCATCACTTGAAAATGGAATTAGAAAATATGTTAAACTTCTGTTTCAGGACTTGTTGGAGGTTTATCTGTCTGAAAAGTGTACTCTCCCGTACATACACTGATCTGCCAGAACGTTACGACCACCGATCTACTATCGATATAAAGATGTAGTATCAGTGACCAAGCTGTCCCTGCTGTAGAATTAGGAAGACGCGCGATCTATCTTATTTTGACCGATGGCAGATTGTGATGGCCCGGAGGCTCAGCTCGAGTATTTCTGAAACTGCAAGACTTTGCGGGAGTTCGAGGAGCGCTGTGGTGATTGTCTTCAACACGTGGCGAAACCAAGGTGAAACCACGTCCAGACGTCGTGCAGTTGGGCGGCCGTCCCTCATTTCAGGTGTCGGACGTCGTAGGCTGGGCAGTCTGGTAAGACTGTCCCGAAAGTGTTGATCAAAAATGGTTCAAATGGCTCTGAGCACTATGTGACTTAACTTCTGAAGTCATCAGTCCCCTAGAACTTCTATCTATATCCGAATCCCGCTCCAGCTACTGCCGGGTCTGGGTGCTGACGAGTCCTCTCCATTTGGCTCGGTCCTCCACCACTTTTCTTCTTCCACTTGCTGCCAGGTTACACCTCTCCTTTCAACAGATATTCTCACTCTCATTTTCCACCGTGTTCTTGGGCGCCCTCTAGGTCTTTTCCCATCTATCTTTAGTTCTTCCATAATTTTGGGGAGTCTCTGCCCATGCATCCTCTTAACATGCTCATACCATCTTAATCTCTTTCTTTCAATTTCTTCTCTCATTCTTTCTTGTTTGAGGTCCTTTCTATTCTCTACATTCCTTACTCTGTCCATTCTTGTTTTTCCCTTAACTGCTCTGAGAAATTTCATTTCCCCTGCTTGCAGTCTGCTCCAGTCCCTTTCTTTCATTGTCCATGTTTCTCCACCATAGGTGACAATAGGGAAGTAATAATTCTTATACATCAGGAGTTTTGCTCTTCCTGAAACTACATTATTCCAGATCAGATGTTTTATTGTTTGGTAGAAATTGCCTCCCTTCTGAAACCTCCAATTGATTTCGTTAGTTTCCCCTAGAACTTAGAACTACTTAAACCTGACTAACCTAAGGACATCACACACATCCATGCTCGAGGCAGGATTCGAACCTGCGACCGCTCGGCCACCCCGGCCGGCAAAGTGGTGGTCTAGTGAATAAAAAAAAGTGAAATTTGCAACTTTGACTGGTTCTTCCGTTGTACTGGTTAACAAAAGATGCCGACCCACAGCTATTCCAGCATGCTGCAAGTTGGTAAAATCCTTATTAGTTGCACATGGCAATCAGTGCAAATATTTCAGCTGTACTACAGCTACAGATAGGTCAGACAGTGCTATTAAGGTATGTATTTTCTTAACATATTTGGAATATAATCACCATAATCTGAAAACTGTATATTATCATGCACATTTTTAGGTGTTATTCGTCAGGAAATAATATGAGCCTACGAATGGTGGTGAAACTTCACTGAAACACATATGGACAAAACAGAAGCATCTATCCTCTAAACTAAGTCGTTCCACATCATTTCGTATTTTTCATATCCTGTGCCATTCTTTTACAAATTTCATCCCTGTTGCACTTCACAAATATACTTTTTATAACATTATCTACTTGTGCAACGAATTCCTCTTCACTCAGTATTACTTCGTGTGCCACACAGTTCTAAAAGAAAAAAAGGAGATGGATGTTCACTATTCCTCTCAAAACACAACATTGCTTTCGTTGAACAAGACCTTTACACTGCACAATTATTAAGCTACACCACGACAGGAACTTGCGAGGGCGATGGCTGTAAAAACGGTGGCTCTTTCTTGAAGACCGCAGCCCTCGACCCCACACCACGACGGCCGGGAACGAACTTTCCAGTAGACCAGGAGCACATACCGCACCGTAACATATAGAGAGGAAGAACACACTTCCTCCCGACACTTTCGCATCCTACAGTGTTGGCAGGTCGTGGAAATGGCCCACCTTCTCACGAGTGGGCAGTTTTATTGGTCACTTACATGAACGAATCAGCAACGGCGGACGAAGACTCTCGACATAAGAAGTCACCCTGATTTTTCCATTGGCCTTATCAAAGAGGACGGAGGATGAGGGCACTATCTTTCCTTTTAGGTGGGAAACTGCTCATAAAAAGCGAAAGAATAAGCACTGATCAATGGCATGGCGATACAGAAGGCGCATAAAGTGTATCCGCAGGACATGTTTCCTACAATTGAGAAAGTATCATGATGATCTCTCCATTGGCAAAAGATTCCGCAAAATTGCCCCGTTAGGATCTTCGGGAGAGGACTGCCAAGGGGGAGGTGACCATGAGAAAAAGGCTGAATAACCAATGAAAGGGTAACGTTCTCCGTGTCGGAGCGTGGGATGTCAGAATCTTGAACGTGGCAGGGAAGCTAGAAAATCTGAAAAGGCAAATGGTAAGGCTCAATCTATATATAGTGGGCGTGATTAAAGTGAAATGGAAAGAAGACCAGGATTTCTGATCACATGAGTATAGGGTAGTATCAACAGCAACAGAAAATGGAATAATGGGAGTAGGGCAGAGAGTGATGTACTGCACACAGTTCAGTGACAGGCTTGTTATCGAAATCGATAGGAAATCAACAGCGAGAACAGTAGTTCAGGTATACATGTGGACGTCGCAAGCAAAAGATGAAGAGATAGAGGAAATATATGAGGATATTGAATGGGTAATTCCGTCCGTAATGAGAGATGAAAATTTAATAGTCATGGGAGATTGGAATGTCGTTGTAGGGGAGGGAGTAGAAGAGAGGGTTATGAGACAATATGAGCTTGATAGTACAAATTAGAGAGGAGAAAGACTAATTGATTTCTGCAGTAAATTTCAGATGGGAGCAACGAATACTGTGTACAAGTCACAAGAGGAGGAGGTACACTGGAAAAAGGTCGGGAGGTACAAGAAGATTTCAGTTAGATTACATCGTCGTCACGGAGATTCAAAAATCAGATATTGGATTGTAAGGCGTACTCAGGGCCAGATATAGACTCAGATCACAATTGGTAATGATGAAGAGCAGACTGAACTTCAATGCCAAAGAAGTGGGATACGAAAATACTAAAAAATGAAGAGATATGATTGAATGTCTCTGAGGCTATAGAAACTGTGGTAATGAATAGCTTAGTAGGCAATTCAGTATAAATGGCAATCACAGAAGTCGGAGGGAAAAACGTACGCACAAAGAAGGTAACTGCGAAGAAACCTTGGCTAACAGAAGAAATGCTTCAGCTGATTGACGAAAGAAGAAAGTATGAAAATGTTCAGGGAAATTCAGACATACAAGTCACTTAGGAATCAAAAAAATAGGAAGTGCATGGAAGCTAAGACGAAATGCCTGCACGAAAAATATGAAGAAATAGAAAAAGAAATGATAGTCGGAAGGACTGACTCAGCACATAGAAGAGCCACAACAACCTTCAGTGAAATTAAAAGCGAGGCCGGCCACATGTTAAGATTTGCTGATGATAATGCTATCCTTGTAACTTAGGAAGTGGGGATGAGGGGTACACTTAGGATGGAAGGTCAAGGCCCCTGTAATGTCACTCCTAAGACAACAACTACCAAATTCATTGTTTATTCAAACAGGTAAGAGACAATCAACGAGGCCATCTTTTATAAAATATTACAAATATCTTGCTTCTCAAGCAAGACAGCAGATAACAATAACCAACAAACTTAAAGAGATGACCCACAGAGATTTCAAATAAATTACAGTCTGAAGCTGATTTAAAGAAATGGCACAATTTATTTTTCTTAAATAATTTACAATATGAAGGAGATTTACGAAAAGCATCAGTTCGTTTAGAACCCCCAAAGTCAATCAGCACAGCACGTGACGATAATGACAATTAATTCTCAACAAATTTAAAACTTTTTTAAAAAAGAAACAACAGATGAAATAGGTTAAATTTTGATCAAACGGGCAGTGACCCCAGGCTGCCCTGGGCAAAGGTGACTTAAATGCCTGAAGCAGCAGAACAGCCGCCCAAAACAACACCTATACGCCGGGGCCCCTACCGGGAGTCACTTCCCATTAGACGCCACGCCACAGCTTCTGTGCACCGAATCGGGACGTGGCGCCGCACCCACGCACCCCAACTCGCAGAAACTGGAACACAAACAGACTGCAGAAGACACGGCAAACACCAACCACACATCAATCAATATGGGTTAAGAAAACGATAAACAATAAAATACATAAACTAATTACTGTTGAGTGAGTGCATTCAATAAGTGCACGTATATAAGGAAGTTCATATAAATGACTAGCTTTACAAGTGCAAGTTTTACTAATAACAGAATAACTGGTTGCAATTGAAAAAAAATTTGTTTTACCGCAATATACTAGAGACGTCGCTAGATGTCAATAACCCGAAATCACATGCACACCTTCGTGCTAATCTGCTTCCTAACAGTAATCCAACAAACGGATAACTGCTGATCTCCATAATAAGTTCACGTATACCAAGAAGTACATATAAATGACTAGCTTTACCAAATACAAGTTTTAATAACAATACTAAGTGGTTGCAATAGAAATGGTTCAAAAAAATTATTTTTTTTACAGCAATATACCAGGGACGTCGCTATATGACAATAAACTCAAAATCACACGCACGCCTTCGTGCTAATCTGCCTTTTAATAGTCATCCAACCAGCGGATTTTAAAGCAAATAGTAACTGCTAGTCTGCATACAGTCACACAGACTCTGCCGGCTGCTCGTACTTCGACAACACATTCATTAGAACCAACCGAGCAACAAGTACACTCGCTGCAACGCAAATCGTTTGACGAAACGAAGGCACCAAAACGACTTACACGTACGATGGAGAGCGTTGTTCGAGATGGTCCCGGGGGATGGGTCTCTCCGAGGAAACAGGCCCCAAAGCAATGCGACAAACAGCGCTCGAAGCTGGCATCAGACAGGTCCACCACAATCTCGTGACCGTCTTGCAAGGTTGACCGGCCGCGCCACCGCTGCCCGAGCCCGCGTGTTTGCTCCGTCGTCCCCTCAAGCACGTCCTAGCGCCTTGTAGAGAGTCCGGCGACGGCAAAGATCGTAGTACAGCGGGGTAATCGATAGTACTGTCAAAGAGCTGGTGTGCCAGAAAAGGCTCAATCCCTAGTGAAAGATGTTCAAATATGTGTGAAATCTTATGGGACTTAGCTGCTAAGGTCATCACTCCTTAAGCTTACACACTACTTAACCTAAACTATCCTAAGGACAAACAAACACACCCATGCCCGAGGGAGGACTCGAACCTCCTCCTGGATCAGCTGCACAGTCCATGACTGCAGCGCCTAGACCGCTCGGCTAATCCAGCGCGGCCCTAGTGAAAGTTTTGAAGAAATGCAAGATCTGTTGAATGGAATGAACAGTCTAATGAGTACAAAATACAGAGTGATAGTAACTGGAAGAAAGACGAAAGTAATAAGAAGTAGCAGAAATGAGAACAGCTAGAAGCTTAACATCATAAATGGTGGTTAATAAGTAGCTGAAGAAAAGTTATTCTGCTACCATGGCAGCAGACGGAGCAAGGAGGACATAAGAATCAGAGTAGCGCTTGCAAGAAATGGCGTTATTGGCCAAGAGAAGTATACTAGTATCAAACATAGGCCTTAATTTGAGGAATGTACGTTTGGAGGACAGCACTGTGCTGCTGTGAGACATGGACTGTGGGAAAACTGGAACAGATGAGAATCGAAGCATTTGAGAAGTGGTGCTACAGGTGCGCTGATAAGGGAATGAATGAGGAGGTTCTCCGCAGAATTCTGAAGGAAAGAATATATGAAAATCAGTGCCACAAAAGGAGACAGAAGACATCTGTTAAGACATCAGGAAATAACTTCCATGGTACTAGAAGGAGCTGTAGAGAGTAGAAACTGTAGAGGAAGACAGAGGAAGATGTAGGTTGCAGGTGCTACTGTGAGGTGAACAGGTTGACACAGGAGAGGAATCCGTGGTGGGCCGTATCAAACCAGTCAGGAGACTGACGATGCAGAAAACAAAATCTAAAAGAGACGTGAACGACTTGGACATAATCTCTGGGCCGGCCGGCCAGCGCTCACATTTTATGTCAAAGAGAGTCCGCCCCTAGTCAGATTTAATCATTTGACAAGCACAGTCACAACATTTTTGTCAATTTTCCTGGGCGTTTTAGCAGTAGCGTTGATCTTGGTATGTTTTTACCACTTCTGTCTTCGTGTTCAATCATCACATTATAAACATGATTTGCGTGCCTACATAGCTGGATGCACTGAATCTTCAAAAAAATTTGCAATCAGCGTAATTTGAAAGTATATACACTACTGGCCATTAAAATTGCTACACCACGAAGATGACGTGCTACAGACGCGGAATTTAACCGACAGGAAGAAGACACTGTGATATGCAAATGATTAGCTTTTCAGAGCATTCACACAAGGTTGGCGCCGGTGGCGACAAGTACAACGTGCTGAGATGAGGAAAGTTTCCAACCGATTTCTCATACACAAACAGCAGTTGACCGGCGTTGCCTGGTGAAACATTGTTGTGATGCCTCGTGTAAGGAGGAGAAATGCGTACCATCACGTTTCCGGCCTTGATAAAGGTCGGATTGTAGCGTATCGCGATTGCGGTTTATAGTATCGCGACATTGCTGCTCGCGTTGGTCGAGATCCAATGACTGTTAGCAGAATAAGGAATCGGTGGGTTCAGGAGGGTAATACGGAACACCATGCTGGATCCCAACGGCCTCGTATCACTAGCAGTCGAGATGAGAGGCATCTTATACGCATTGCTGTAACGAATAGTGCAGCCACGTCTCGATCCCTGAGTCAACAGATGGGGACGTTTTCAAGACAACAACCATCTACAAGAACAGTTCGACGACGTTTACAGCAACATGGACTATCAGCTCGGAGACCATGGCTACGGTTACTCATGACGCTGCATCACAGACAGGAGCGCCTGCGATGGTGTACTCAACGACGAACCTGGGTGCACGAATGGCAAAACGTCATTTTTTCGGATGAATCCAGGTTCTGTTTACAGCATCATGATAGTCGCATTCGTGTTTGGAGACATCGCGGTGAACGCACATTGGAAGCGTTAGTTCGTCATCGCCATAGTGGCCTATCACCCGGCGTGACGGTATGGGGTGCCGTTGATTACACGTCTCGTTCACCTCTTGTTCACGATGACGGCCCTTTAAACAGCGGACGTTACATTTCAGATGTGTTACGACCCGTGGCTCTAGCCTTCATTCGATCCCTGCGAAACACTACATTTCAGCAGGATAATGCACGACCGCATGTTGCAGGTCCTGTACGGGCCTTTCTGGATACAGAAAATGTTCGACTGCTGCCCTGGCCAGCACATTCTCCAGATCTCTCACCAATTGAAAGCGCCTGGTCAATGGTGGCCGAGGAACTGGCTCGTCACAATACGCCACTCACTACTCTTGATGAACTGTGGTATCGTGTTGAAGCTGCATGGGCAGCTGTATCTGTACACGCCGTCCAAGCTCTGTTTGACTCAATGGCCAGGCGTATCAAGGCTGTTATCACGCCAGAGGCGGTTGTTCTGGGTACTAATTTCTCAGGATCTATGCACATAAATCGCGTGAAAACATAATCACATGTGAGTTCTAGTATAATATATTTGTCGAATGAATACCCATTTACCATCTGCATTTCTTCTTTGTGTAGCGATTTTAATGGCCAGTAATATATCTTTCATGGTAGTAGAGGGAGCTGTGCCGGCCGCAGTGGCTGAGCGGTTCTAGGCGCTACAGTCTGGAACCGCGCGACCGCTACGGTTGCAGGTTCGAATCCTGCCTCGGGCATGGATGTGTGTGATGTCCTTAGGTTAGTTAGGTTTAAGTAGTTCTGAGTTCTAGGGGACTATGACCTCAGAAGTTAAGTCCCATAGTGCTCAGAGCCATTTTTTGGTATGTTTTTACCACTTCTGTCTTCGTGTTCAGTCGTCACATTATAAACATGATTTGCGTGCTTACATAGCTGGATCCACTGTATCTTCAAAAAATTTGCTTTCAGCGTAATTTGAAATTATATAAATCATAATTTGAATCGAAAGACATTCCGTTATTTGACCCTGTAACAACAACACAACCAGCGACCAGTACGAGATAAGCTGCCTTAGCTGATGGGGGCGGATTATCGGCAGAGTGACTGCAAGTTTGTTGGTTGAGATGGACACTGTGCGGATTTGGGTATCTACTAATGGAGGCTCGATTAAATGCCATAAAATAAACACGAATAGGCGTCAATACGTGGAGCACACCCCCGTCAGCAGGCAGTTAGGCGTGCCTGTGGAGAGGAGCTATTTCGGAGCCTTGTAGGCCGTTTGCCCGGACCGCCACGGCCGGCAGTGGTTTGGCTGCCGGTGGGCGAGAACACCGCCGGGCGACACGGGCGCCCGTGTCCGACTGTCCGCATCCGTCCTCCCGTGACGTCACGGGCGTGCGCCACTTGCTGCCGGCGCCGTCGTATCGACAGCGACGAGATTAATTATTTGCGGTAACATTTGCTAGCAGAAGACATCCGACAACGTAACAGTGATAATGAATAGCGGAGAGCACTGTCTGATACAGCTTGTCTGTGGTAGAACGAAACACACATTTTTTATGGACACCAAAATAGCTGACAGGAAACACATTTACTTTTAAAGCAAGTCACGCTGAAAGCACCGACAGCTGCTACGACAAATGCTACCGGTAACACACATCCTCAGGATCATAAACCGTGACATGAGTAGCAATTAACGGCCCCAAGATACAATCTAAAGTAACCGATGTTATTACTAAGCATTACACTTTGTGGAACAGATTTTATCTCACGCTAACTTATTCAAACCTGATGATGGTCGAAGCAGAGAGGATATAAAATGTAGACCGGCAACAGCAAGGAAAGCGTTTCTGAAGAAGAGAAATTTGTTAATATCGAGTATAGATTTAAGTGTCAGGAAGTCGTCTCTGAAAGTATTTGTATGGGGTGTAGCCATGTACGGAAGTGAAACATGGACGATAAATAGTTTGGAGATGAAGACAATAGAAGCTTTCGAAATGTGGTGCTCCAGAAGAATGCTGAAGATTAGATGGGTCGATCACAGGACGAAGTTTTAGTATAAGATATAAAACGGCAACGACGAGGTACTGGATGGGACTGGGGAGAAGAGGAGTTTGTGGCACAACTTGACAAGAAAAAGGAACCGATTGGTAAGTCATGTTCTGAGGCATCAAGGGATCACAAATTTAGCATTGGAGGGCAGCGTGGAGGGTAAAAATCGTAGAGGGAGACCAAGAGATGAATACACTAAGCAGATTCAGAAGGATGTAGGCTGCAGTAAGTACTGGGAGATGGAGAAGCTTGCACAGGATAGAGTATCATGGAGAGCTGCATCAAACCAGTCTCAGGACTGAAGACCACAACAACAATTTATTCATCACAAAACAGCAATTTAAATATTACGATATGTAATAATTGTTCAAATGGCTCTGAGCACTATGAGACTTAACATCTGAGGTCATCAGTCCCCTAGAAGTTAGAACTACTTAATCCTAACTAACCCAAGGACATCACACACATCCATGCTCGAGGCAAGATTCGAACCTGCGACCGTAGCGGTCGCGCGGTTACAGACTGAAGCGCTTAGAACCGCTCGGCCACACCGGCCGGCGATCTGTTTTACTAACGGGCTGAAGCGTCAAGTTCCATTTGCAGGTTGCCATTGTAACGGCGAACAGGGGGCAACAAAAATATGATTTTCGATATTTCGTAAAATTATTTATCTAATTTAAAAATTTAAAATGCTGTTATATTCTGCTCGTTTAGAGATATAAACTTACGTTAAATATTCAGCATAAAAAGTCAAGTATTAAATTTCGAAACCATGCACACTTCTTTATGCATTCGACAGAATTAGCTGCCAATTGTTTATTCCTTGTTAATTACATATGTTCGCGACAGCTCGCAGGTGTGGCCGAGCGGTTTTAGGTGCTTCAGTCTGGAATCGCGCGACCGTTACGGTCGCAGGTTCGAATCGTGCCTCTGGCATGGATGAGTGTGATGTCCTTAGGTTAGTTAGGTTTAAGTAGTTCTAGGTTCTAGGGGACTGATGGCCTCAGATGTTGAGTCCCATAGTGCTCAGAGCCATTTGAACAATTTTTGTTCACGGCAAGTTTGTTTCGGTGTATGTGTCATTTTCAAGTGTTCCTGTTGACATCATTTTATTCTAGGTCTAAGTAATAGTACTATGGGATTTTATCTTATATTATACCTACATGTAGATAGTGCTAGGTTCATAAACATCTTGGCTGTATACACACTTCACGTGTTTACTTTCTGTAGAAATTTCGCGTTATTTTTCGACATTTGTTAAACGACAGATCATTCCAATGGTGCTTCATGCAAGTAAATTATATCTCAGGTAGTCAGAGATGTGCATTACGTAAATCCGCTATCTTAATGTTATCTACTGTTTTTTGTTAATCGCGTCGAGTTCATTCCTTTTCTTTTTTGTCAATAAGGTTTTCCAGCTAATTTTTATGTCTGAAGCCCGTTTGTTCGTTTAGGATATTATTCGGATATCTATTTGTATCTGCATACATTTCTAGTTCATCCAAAATGTTCATGGTTTGATCTTCCGGTATCCTATGTAGAATTTTTAAAAAGTTTTCGATAGTGTTCATTCTGTGATTTTTATTTCTTAAGTCTAGGCAAAAACTTAACTGCTTGCTTTCGAAATATCTCGTATGTTCTTTTAATCGCACACTAAAACTTCGTCCTGTCTGTCCGGTGTAAAAGCTACTGCGGTCGCCGCAGGATATTTTGTGTGCACGTAAAGCAGACAACATAGTACATAAAGACGTAAAATTGAAAAGAGATGACAAACCCAAGGGCAAACCGACGTTTGTACCCAGAACATAAAAGGGCAACATATCAAACGAAAGAAACAATATCTTAAGGAATACGAAAGTACAACTAGCATTGCACATTACCAATAACTTACACAGAAATTGAGATCAGGAAAAAGTGACGTCCCACATTTTCTAATCCAGGTACATTCACAATTTCCTGCGGCAGCTCCAATAATTTGTACATCGGGGAAACAGGACGAAGTTTTAGTATAAGATATAAAGAATATAAGAGAGATAGCGAAAGCAACCAATCAAGTTTTCGCCTATACCTAAGAAATAAAAATCACAGAGCTAACACAGTCGAAAACGCTTTGAAAATTCTGCATAGGATACGAAAAGGCCAAACCATGAACATTTTAGAAGACCTCGGAATTTATGCACACACAAATAGATATGCGAATGACATCCTAAACAAACAAACGCATCTCAAACATAAAAATTATCTGGAGAACATTATTGGCATAACAGAAAAAGGAAAGGGATGATCGCAACACGATGAAACAAAAACAATAGACTACATTAAGATCGCACATCTACATAACGCACAACCTCTCTGACTACCTAAGATAGAAATTACTTGTAAATATAAATCATCATTGGAACGATCTGTCATTTTATAACTGTCAAAAAATATAGGAAATTGGTATATGACCTATGTAAGCACGTAGTCCATAAAAGAAATTACGTTCAAAGATAATTTATGAGCGTCACCCCATCTAGATATAAGTATAGTTTAGGATAACGTGTCATAGTACTATTATATTCACACTGGAACGATCTATTAGAAAAATATTAAGAAATGGCACTACTAGTCTTCTATAGAAAGTGAATCCTTACCTATCTTTACAGCATCGTAGCCGACCGGAGTGGCCGAGCGGTTCTAGGCGCTACAGTCTGGAACCGCACGACCGCTACGGTCTCAGGTTCGAATCCTGCCTCGGGCATGGATATGTGTCATGTCCTTAGGTTAGTTATGTTTAAGTAGTTCTAAGTTCTAGGGGACTGATGACCTCAGCAGTAAGTCCCATAGTGCTCAGAGCCATTTGAACCATCGTACACAAAAAAATGACTTTACATGATGTGTTATGGACGTGACACCATCTAGACGTAAGTATGATATGAAATCTCATAGTACTCTTACACAGACGTAGAATAAAATGATGTACGAGGGTTGCCCGGAAGGTAATACACCGCATTTTTTTTCAACAATTCTTTATTGAACGTAATGAGACGAAAGAAAAGTGTTTTGATCGCGAGGGGCAGCCGCGCGATCTGAGGCCTCCTGCCAACGTCGGAGGTTCGAGTCCTCCCTCGGGCATGGGTGTGTGTTCCTTAGCATGTGTGTGTTCCTTAGTGTCCTTAGCATAAGTTGGTTTAAGTTAGATTACATAGTGTGTAAACAGTTTGGCCCCATAGGAACGTATCACCAAAGGTGTTTTATCTACGAGGTGCATTCAAGTTCTAAGGCCTCCGATTTTTTTTTCTCCGGACTGAAAAGAGATAGAAACATGCGCATTGTTTTAAAATGAGGCCGCGTTCATTGTCAATACGTCCCAGAGATGGCAGCACCGTACGGCAGGTGGAATTTTACCGCCAGCGGCGAGAATGAGAACTGTTTTAAATACTTAAAATGACGACGTTTTCCTTACTGGAACAGCGTGCAATCATTTGTTTTCTGAATTTGCGTGGTGTGAAACCAATTGAAATTCATCGACAGTTGACGGAGACATGTGGTGATGGAGTTATGGATGTGTCGAAAGTGCGTTCGTAGGTGCGACAGTTTAATGAAGGCAGAACATCGTGTGACAACAAACCGAAACAACGTCGGGCTCGCACAAGCCGGTCTGACGACATGATCGAGAAAGTGGAGAGAATTGTTTTGGGGGATCGCCAAATGACTGTTGAACAGATCGCCTCCAGAGTTGGCATTTCTGTGGGTTCTGTGCACACAATCCTGCATGACGACCTGAAAATGCGAAAAGTGTCATCCAGGTGGGTGCCACGAATGCTGACGGACGACCACATGGCTACCCGTGTGGCATGTTGCCAAGCAATGTTGACGCGCAACGACAGCATGAATGGGACTTTCTTTTCGTCAGTTGTGACAATGGATGAGACGTGGATGCCATTTTGCAATCCAGAAACAAAGCGCCAGTCAGCTCAATGGAAGCACACAGATTCACCGCCACCAAAAAAATTTCGGGTAACCGCCAGTGCTGAAAAAATGATGGTGTCCATGTTCTGGGACAGCGAGGGCGTAATCCTTACCCATTGTGTTCCAAAGGGCACTACGGTAACTGGTGCATCCTACGAAAATGTTTTGAAGAACAAATTCCTTCCTGGACTGCAACAAAAACGTCCGGGAAGGGCTGCGCGTGTGCTGTTCCACCAAGACAACGCACCCGCACATCGAGCTAACGTTACGCAACAGTTTCTTCGTGATAACAACTTTGAAGTGATTCCTCATGCTCCCTACTCACCTGACCTGGCTCCTAGTGACTTTTGGCTTTTTCCAACAATGAATGACACTCTCCGTGGCCGCACATTCACCAGCTGTGCTGCTATTGCCTCAGCGATTTTCCAGTGGTCAAAACAGACTCCTAAAGAAGCCTTCGCCGCTGCCATGGAATCATGGCGTCAGCGTTGTGAAAAACGTGTACGTCTGCAGGGCGATTACGTCGAGAAGTAAAGCCAGTTTCATCGATTTCGGGTGAGTAGTTAATTAGAAAAAGAATCGGAGGCCTTAGAACTTGAATGCACCTCGTACACACCCTACTTTTCAACGTAATCTCCATCTCGTTCTATGGCCCTCCTCCAGCGCGAAACAAGGGCTTGTATGTCCTGTCGGTACGAATCCTTGTCCTGGTGGCGGAACCAGCGCCTCACTGTGTGAACTTCCTTTGCTGAGCGACATCTACCGAGTCGTAATGCGTCTGTCCTCGCGAATGACAACATCAGCTCGCAGCAACAAGTCAGGTGTGACAGCCGTGGATGGTCTCCCCGACCGCTGCAAATCGTGGAGCTCCGCCAAACCGCCTTCTGATGACCTCACCCTCCGCACCCAGTTACTAACTGTACTTCTGTCGACAGAAGCGTTTTTGAATATTCCTCACAGTTTCTTTCCCTCCAGTGAGAAATTTAATGACGACACATCGGTTGTAATGCTCATCACCTACAGATGCCATTTTGAAACTGCCCTGCAGCCACGCTATCTGTCGGAAGTGGCGGATACTTGGTGCAATGACGCAGGAGACTTCAGACAATAGATACGTAACGTTTCGCATTCGTAGGATTATTTTCGGCTGAGAAAAAAAATGCGGTGCATTACTTTCTGGGCAACCCTCGTATAAATATAATATCAACAGGAATACTTGAAAACTGCACATATGCCGAAACAAGCTTGACGTGAATCTATGTAAACTGCAAGAAGTAAAAAAATTACAGCTAATTTTGTAAAAAGTACCAAGATGATGTTGCTCTATCAACTTCTGCGAACTGTGGGCTTAGCAGAGAAGCTATGTACACTGGTCTGCCCAATTTAAGGAAGAGCTAGATAAAGTAAGAAAACATGCTAAAAACTCGGTGGAAATGCAGTAGTGTGGTGCCAGAGGTTGGCTCTGAGCACTATGGGACTCAACGGCTGAGGTCATTAGTCCCCTAGAACTTAGAACTAGTTAAACCTAACTAACCTAACGACATCACAAACATCCATGCCCGAGGCAGGATTCGAACCTGCGACCGTAGCGGTCTTGCGGTTCCAGACGGCAGCGCCTTTAACCGCACGGCCACTTCGGCCGGCGGTGCCAGAGGTCTCCCAGTCGTGCACAAGAAATCTGGGCACCTCATGGCGTTAGGTCAGCGTGACTAAAGCCCCGTGACGAGAGGAAGTTGAAGGAACGCGTCAAATAGCGAGCTGTTACGATGCGCTGTGGTGGTGTCCTTCATTACGCTGTGGTCCGCAGATAAGATCTGGATGAGTTCGCAAGACGATGTATCATCGGGAAACTGGAAGATGGTCGAAGTGTGACGAGTGTAGACCAGTAGGTCGGTATTTATCACACCATGCCATGAGGAGCGTTCCGAATCACGGGCACTACTGCTCGAAGGAGATGAGTTGGTCGACTACGGTGAACTACGGCGCCAGATGAGCGCTACATTGGGTAACAGCAAAGAAGGAACCCAAGTCGAGCAGTGGGTGCAATTGCAACGACGTTTAACAGGAATACAAGTTTCGCAGCCTTACAGACCACAGTGGCATGGCGACTGCATGGGGCGTGGTCTCTTAAACCCGACGACCAGTTGGTTCTGTTCCGTTGACACCCCATATCGATGGTCACTGTTTGCGATGATGCCAATAGTATAGTAACTGGCTCAGGGAGGGGCGGGATCTCGTGCTCTTCTTGGATGAGAGCAGATTCAGTCTGAGTAATCATTCTGGACGTACCCGCACATGCCGAGAGGTTCGAACACGTATGCATCGAGAAATATTATTGAACATAACAGTTTCAGTTGTCCAGATGTTCTGGTGGGGACGTATAATACTGCACGGGTGTAATGACCTCCAAATCTTTGAAGACTGTAAACTCACCAGTCAAAACTATTGTGACACTGTACTCCTCCTCCATGTACATCTTTTCAGGGATTATGGATGACAACGCGTGACCACGTCGAACTCTGCAGGTGGGGGAGCTCTGGGATCGAGATGATATTCGGCGAGTGGACTGGTCTGCCCTTCCACCCGACTTAAATCTCATAGAGCACGTGTTACATGCTTTGGGAAGAGATGTTGCAGGGAGAGATATTGCATCTCGTCCATATGCACCAATGACCATCCAGCAGTTATCAACCGCGCAAATGGAGAAAGAACTCCTTACCAAATGTGTGGGCAGCACAGGAGCATGTTCCAAAGCATGCACTGTTGTCTATGGTGGTAGCACACAACATTCTGGTCTTTAAGATTTAATCTAATGAATAAATAAATAAATAAATATTTTTGAGGGATTTACTGACACACCGTAGTTTGATCTGAGTTAGAGGGAAGAAGAATTGAGTGGTTTATGGAGTATAAATTGTAGAAAAGTTGAAATTTCTTTGAATCAAATTTCGCCTTAAGTCAGGCTGTTACAATGCTGACCCAAAGGGTGCGGGCACTGCTCAGCTCACCTTGGGGCGGGCGCAACTGGTATAGGCTACCTGCAAAGCAGTATTATTGCACGCTTTTTGTACATGTGCCACTTACTTCGCTACCCTTGTCTGCGAGGACTCAGTCAGTGCTGTGGGGTAAATCTAAACAGAAAAGAGGAGACAGATACCTCTATGGTGAATATATTTTTCACCTGAAAGCTAGGTCTCTCTTGATTCAGCAGTCACAAGGTAATAACGATTACTAATTACACCGCAAATGCTAACTTAAATGTATAAACACTGTTAAAAACAGCCTGTCTTCGGAAAGAAAGTTTAGAATAATAAGTAATGTTGGAGTAGCACTAAGCGAAAGATAGAAAATGGGACAAATCTGATTAATTCCATTTTTGACAAGTCACTAGCCATCATGAATAAATGGCTGCCGTCTTGAATGAAGCCTTGCTGGTGGAGCCAGATAGCACAACAACTACATAACAAAGCAAATATACCGGAGATCTACTCTGGCGCTCACCGATTTAGTTGATAATTGACGCCAGTTCAAGACTGTCTCTTCAGGGGATGACTAAAATTACTAGATCACTAAAAAGTAATACACAGATGTGTGGGCGGGGATGTCAGGCGATAGGCCCAGCAGCTAAGAGAAAATTCACAGTGTGCCACATGTGGTGAATCAATTAAATTAAATCATTGGGCATTACAACTTGCATGATCTGCTGCACTTCTTCTGTTGTGGTCCGCCTTTTGCCCGCCTTTTGTAATGCGATTTCAGTATAATTATTGTCTTTGAATAAAAGTGTCATTTCTGTTCATTTCGTTGTTTATTTCTTTCAGTAAGCTATAGCATACTGTAGCAGTTCTTTCTATGTACGGTCCACGTTTCATCGAGCTATATTAGTTGGCAGTGCAGCAGCATCCGAAAGTTGCTTTCGTACACCAGTGTACATACTTTGAGGCAGGGTATATTCATCCGGTATTTGAGAAGGAGAGCATTTAGCGACGTCCAGCAACCTCATTCGTAAAATATTCACCTGTTTCAAGGTCTTTTATTCAAAGGAGTTTGAGTCTTTTAAGGAATAGTGAATTAGCTCGCGGAGTGGGCGACAGGGAAGCGTTGAGGGCAGGTTAGTTGCTGTTTCTATGTCTATATTCTCTAAAATGCTATGTGAAGGGCATTACAGGCTCTACTTTCCATTGTACCAATTACGATGGGTAGTCATAAAGTTTTAATTATCGACTACAAGAAAGAAATTCCTCTAATTATTATTTAAATTTTTATAGGTAATAATTCAAACTTAATGACTGCCCATTGTGTTAGTGCTATTTCCTGTTCGTTTGTGTAATTTTTTTTAGGAATAATTGCTGCTAAGTCATGAGGGAATGACTTCCATGGCACTAGAGGGAGCTGTAATTAGACCAGTCTTCTCATCACAGTACCAACGGGAGTGATACGTAGTGGGATGTAGTATATTCGTAGAGCCAACATTTAAAGCCGGTTCATGAAGCTAAGTAGGCTTTCTCGGGACAGTTTACGTCTATAAGGAACTGCAGACTTTCTCCGCGAATTTGGATGATGAAGCCTTCTCGGCTTATCGGCACAATAAAGTCATCCTTCTGCAGCAACGTTTCGGCACGTTTCCTACTCGTCATCTTCAAGCGAAGAGTCAGGTCCACGTCCAGTTCGTATCTGTACAGGTGTTGGACAGCATGGTCCTCCGCCTCGTCTGTAATGACTGGGCCAGCCGCGCGCCTCCGAAAGGAGTGTCACGGGCAGTGGTGGTGGGAGAATAGCGGATTGCAATAGGGGAGGGGGAGCGACTTACGGGGAGTTGGAGGGTCCGGGCGTCGCATCCTGGTGCTGCCTCTCTATTCTATCCGCTGCTTTCGCAGCTTTCACATCAGAGCCACTTCGATGAAGACTCTGAGGAACTGTTCAGCTAAACGCCCACTGGCTCTGAGCACTATGGTTCAAATGGCTCTGAGCACTATGGGACTTAACATCTATGGTCATCAGTCCCCTAGAACTACTTAAACCTAACTAACCTAAGGACAGCACACAACATCCAGTCATCACGAGGCAGAGAAAAAACGCCCACTACCACGTACTTCCAATGTGGTGAAAAGTTCTACCATCAGTTAAGAGTCACTATGGAATCCTCGCCTGCACCATGCATCGTAACACTGTGTATGGGAAAATTCGAGGAAACGGCTCTCACAACCATGCACCTGAATTCAAACGCATTCTATGGCTGTATGGCGAAGAAGACCTGCAGGGATTTCTTGAGCACTTCAACAGCACTCACAACAACATTAAATCCACCTTGCAAGTAGAAGAAAAACAACTGCCTGCCTTCCCTCGACATCCTGATAGGAAGAAAACTAATGGTACGATGGGCCACTCTTCTTCTTTTGCTTATGGCTTTAACCCGCGGTTTCGCAAGGTCGGCATAGCTAGGAACGGATTTGGCAAGGTTAATGGTAAGGAGTGACCGGATGCCCTACCATCTGCCACCCCATATCCCCCAGTACAGAACTAGTGTACCCAAGCTGTCTGCCTCAAGTATAATTCATGGAATAGTGTGAACATGTTCAGATGTCATGCAAGCCGTCGAACTGAGGCAGGACGTGGGGACCAGCCCGGTATTCACCTAGTGGGGTGTGGTGAACGGCCTAAAAACCACATCCAGGCTGGCCAGCACACCGGCCCTCTACGTCAATTCACCGGGCGGATTCTATCCGGGGCTGGCGCGCCTACCCGAATCCAGGAAGCAGCGCATTAGCGCTCTTGGCTAACCTGTCGGATGGAACATTCTGTCTGCATAAAAAAACAAAAGACACACATAGACATGTAACTAAACGCCTATAGCTGCCACCATCGTGCAAAACGCAAATCTGTGCTCACAGCACTGGTGCACAGAATACGAGACGTATGCGACAAGGAGTCTACCCACCTAGTTGCAGTACCTTAGTAAAATCTTTTACAGAACGGCTACTTGGGTTTACAGATAAGACGCACCCTGCAGGCGAGCAAGAAGAAGAAAGAAGACGATCTTAAACAAGACATAAAGCATCTGGTATTCCTTCGATGTGCTGAACCGCCCACGGACACAGGGCACTGGAGGAAAATAACATTAAAATCATTTTCTGCTCATTGGCTGAAATCAAAAATCTGCTTGGCTCAATGAAAAACAAACTAGGACTCTATACACCTTATATATACGGCCTTGCTGTGCTGGTACTGCGAACGGGTGAAAGCAAGGGGAAACTACGGCCGTAATTTTTCCCGAGGGCATGCAGCTTTACTGTATGGATAAATGATGATGGCGTCTTCTTGGGTAAAATATTGCGGTGATAAAATAGTCCCCCATTCGGATCTCCGGGCGGGGACTACTCAGGAGGACGTCGTTATCAGGAGAAAGAAAACTGGCGTTCTATGGATCGGAGCGTGGAATGTCAGATCCCTTAATCGGGCAGGTAGATTAGAAAATTTAAAAAGGCAAATGGATAGGTTAAAGTTAGATATAGTGGGAATTAGCGAAGTTCGGTGGCAGGGGGAACAAGACTTTTGGTCAAGTGAATACAGGGGTAATGCAGGAGTAGGTTTAATAATGAATAAAAAAAATAGGAGTTCGGGTAAGCTACTGCAAACAACATAGTGAACGCATTATTGTGGCCAAGATAGACACGAAGCCCACGCCTACAACAGTAGTACAAGTTTATATGCCAACTAGCTCTGCAGATGTCGAAGAAATTGATTAAATGTGTGATGAGATAAAAGAAATTATTCAGGTAGTGAAGGGAGACGAAAATTTAATAATCATGGGTGATTGGAATTCGAGAGTAGGAAAAGGGAGAGAAGGAAACATATTAGGTCAATATGGATTGGGGGAAAGAAATGAAAGAGGAAGCCGCCTGGTACAATTTTGCACAGAGCATAATTTAATCATAGCTAACACTTGGTTCAAGAATCATGAAAGAAGGTTGTATACGTGGAAGAACCCTGGAGATACTAAAAGATATCAGATAGATTATATAATGGTAAGACAAAGATTTAGGAACCAGGTTTTAAATTGTAAGACATTTACAGGGTCAGATGTGGACTCTGACCACAATCTATTGGTTATGAACTGAAGATTAAAACTGAGGAAACTGCAAAAAGGTGGGAATTTGAGGAGATGGGACCTGGATAAACTGAAAGAAACAGAGGTTGTAGAGAGTTTCAGGAAGAGCATAAAGGAACAATTCACAAGAATGGGGGAAAGAAATACAGTAGAAGAAGAATGGATAGCTTTGAGGGATGAAGTGGTGAAGGCAGCAGAGGATCAAGTAGGTAAAAAGACGAGGTCTAATAGAAATCCTTGGGTGACAGAAGAGATACTGAATTTAATTGATGAAAGGAGAAAATATAAAAATGCAGTAAATGAAGCTGGCAAAAAGGAATACAAACGTCTCAAAAATGAGATCGACAGGAAGTGCAAAATGGCTAAGCAGGCATGGCTAGAGGACAAATGTAAGGATGTAGAGGCTTACCTCACTAGGGGTAAGATAGATACTGCCTACAGGAAAATTAAAGAGACCTTTGGAGAAAAGAGAACCACTTGCATGAATATCAAGAGCTCAGATGGAAACCCAGTTCTAAGCAAAGAAGGGAAAGCAGAAAGGTGGAAGGAGTACATAGAGGGACTATACAAGGGCGATGTTCTTGAGGACAATGTTAAGGAAATGGAAGAGGATGTAGATGAAGATGAAATGGGAGATATGATACTGCATGAAGAATTTGATAGAGCACTGAAAGACCTAAGTCGAAACAAGGCCCCAGGAGTAGACAACATTCCATTAGAACTACTGACAGCCTTGGGAGAGGCAGTCCTGACAAAACTCTACCATCTGGTGAGCAAAATGTATGAGACAGGCGAAATACGCTCAGACTTCAAGAATAATATAATAATTCCAATCCCAAAGAAAGCAGGCGTTGACAGATGTGAAAATTACCGAACTGTCAGTTTAATAAGTCACGGCTGCAAAATACTAACGCGAATTCTGTACAGACGTATAGAAAAACTGGTAGAAGCCGACCTCGGGGAGGATCAGTTTGGATTCCGTAGAAATATGGGAACACGTGAGGCAATACTGACCCTACGACTTATCTTAGAAGCTAGATTAAGAAAAGGCAAACCTACGTTTCTAGTATTTGTAGACTTGGAGAAAGCTTTTGACAATGTTGACTGGAATAATCTCATTCAAATTCTGAAGGTGGCCGGGGTAAAATACAGGGAGCGAAAGGGTACTTACAATTTGTACAGAAACCAGATGGCAGTTATAAGAGTCGAGGGACATGAAATGGAAGCAGTGGTTGGGAAGGGAGTGAGACAGGGTTGTAGCCTCTCCCCGATGTTATTCAATCTGTATATTGAGCAAGCAGTAAAGGAAACAAAAGAAAAATTCGGAGTAGGTATTAAAATCCATGGAGAAGAAATAAAAACTTTAAGGTTCGCCGATGACATTGTAATTCTGTCAGAGACAGCAAAGGACGTGGAAGAGCAGTTGAACGGAATGGACAGTGTCTTGAAGGAACATGAACAAAAGCAAAACGAGGATAATGGAATGTAGTCGAATTAAGTCGGGTGATGCTGAGGGAATTAGATTAGGAAATGAGACATTTAAAGTAGTAAATGAGTATTGCTAGTTGGGGAGCAAAGTAACTGATGATGGTCGAAGTAGAGAGGATATAAAATGTAGACTGGCAATGGCAAGGAAATCGTTTCTGAAGAAGAGAAATTTGTTAACATCGAGTATAGATTTAAATGTCAGGAAGTCGTTTCTGGAAGTATTTGTATGGAGTGTAGTCATGTATGGAAGTGAAACATGGACGATAAATAGTTTGGACAAGAAGAGAATAGAAGCCTTTGAAATGTGGTGCTACAGAGGTATGCTGAAGATCAGATGGGTAGATCACGTAACTAATGAGGAAGTATTGAATAGGATTGGCGAGAAGAGGAGTTTGTGGCACAACTTGACAAGAAGAAGGGATCGGTTGGTAGGACATGTTCTGAGGCATTAAGGGATCACCAGTTTAGTATTGGAGGGCAGCGTGGAGGGTAAAAATCGCAGGGGGAGACCAAGAGATGAATACACTAAACAGGTTCAGAAGGATGTAGGCTGCAGTACGTATTGGGAGATGAAGAAGCTTGCAGAGGATAGAGTAGCATGGAGAGCTGCATCAAACCAGTCTCAGGACTGAAGACCACAACAACAACAACATACACCCGGAGTCTACAATATCAGTTGCGAACGTGGCAAGCAATACATCGGCCAGACGCAGCGGTGTATTTCGCAGTGCTGTTCCGAATATGCCAAACGGACAAATCTAGAGTGGCAGAGCACAGTCTCAAAGAAGTTTTAATCATTGTGTTGATAGGAGGTGCTCAATCAGTGATGCCTAAAATTACGCAATGTTAAACAATATATTGCCACTGGATCGTGTGTGTGGAAGAGAGAGAGAATAAATAAACTGGGGGGGCAGGAGCTTCCTGTGTAGCGTCTCTGGTGACGTGGCATTACTTCATCCACGTAAGAAGACGGCCGCTGGTTGACCCCAGACTGCAATGAAAACGCAGGGCTCTGATTGGCCTAAAATACGAGGAAACACTTTCCTTCCCTGTATCAAGGTAACAAAGCGATAGTCGGGAATGGACGGTGGAGATGGATGGTTGTATCTTGGGCCTAGTTCCCGCTGATCGCGGAAGAACATGCCGTATCAGTTAAATTGTGGCACTGTTTTGAATTTGCTAAATATAACTGTCACTGTTTTGGCGCGATATGCGGGTTTAAGATCGTTGTAATCTGCAAACGGCGCAGATGGGTGACGAGTGATTGTGTAAATGTGTTTTGTAAGCCACCACAAAGAAAATTAATAGATTTAAAGATAGTATACTTTCAAAAAAACGTTCCCGCTGTTGTTCGACCACCAACTCCTGTCAGTTTCCACTCATCCAGATCCTGAGTCTGTCAAATCGACGATCAGCGCTCCTACTGTGCAAGGTGTGACGTAATCATCTGAAAGACGCAACTCAGTGTACTTCTGACACCTACAGCGAGACATGACAGATGCGCTTGTCTCTACCAGCAGTCTCACTGACTTCAGATGATCTACCAGCGGTAGGTTTTGTAACCGGTCTTGCTAATGCAAGGGGAGTGTTGGAAGGTCATATGTTTGATTTCGAACAGACAGAGATGTTGTGCTGGACGTTTGGATTCTAGGACTTGATCATCAAAGAGACAGTCGAGATACAGGTCCAAGATCTTCTTGTCAACTAGGATAGCGGTTTCCAACTGAGCTCTACATGGGAGAGCGGTTTCCAACTGAGCTCTACATGGGATTTAGCGCTAGCAAGAATACGTCAAGGGCGCTCTGACATGAAAGAAGCCAAGCGAGCAACATCAGGACACGACGCCAGAGCCCCCTCCCCCCCCCCCCCCCCCCCTCACTGCCGTCCACGATCCCGCGCCACCACTGCAGTCTGCGACACGCCTTTCACAGGCCCGCGATTGGCCCAGCTGTTGCTGGCGAGGCAGAGGAGCTTGCGGTCCAGCGCTTATAGAGATACGAGGGTAAATCAATTATTATCCGCAATTTAGTTATATTTTTGTTTATTTTGGTAGTACCGTTATTTCACATTGATGACGCTTGCTTTGTTTATTTGTTGTTATATCTTTGTAATTCTCAAGCTACTGGGTTAGTTTCGTTATCGGTGCCGTGCTGTTAATCATGGCTGCTCCGCTGTCTATCTGCACCAAAGAAGAGCACCGTTCAGTGATCCGTTTTTTGTGGTCGGAAGGCGTATCAGAAGCCGAAATTCATCGAAGACTTTCGGTACAGTGCGGGAACGGTGTCTTGCGACAACAGAGTGTCTACGGATGGATTGAAAAATTCCGAAATGGTGCACAAGTGTTACGCACGATGAAGGAGCCGGACGACCGTTTACCGGCACAAATGAAGAAACCATTGAGCGCTCACGTGAAATGATTCTCTTAGAAAGACGATTAACTATTGACGAAGTGGCACATCGTCTGCAAATTAGCCACAGTTCTGCCTACGAAGTCATCTAGAACAGACTTGGATTTCATAAAGTTTGTGCAAGAGGGTCCCAAAACAACTCACACAGTTGCATAAACAAACGCTCTTGGACATCTGCAAAAAACATTTGGATCGCTATGCTAACGAAGGGTACAACTTCTTAGACAGCATCATTACTGGTGACGAAACATGGATCTATAATTACGAGCCGGAGAGTAAACGGCAGATTATGGAATGGAACATTATAGGACAATAAACTGTGTACGTTACAGTGAGATGCTTACTGCCAGGCTAAAGCCTGCAATTAGAAGCAAACGCCGAGGATTGCTGTCAAAAGGTGTTGTGTTGTTGCACGACAATGCCCGTCCGCATACTGCTGCCCACACTGTTGAAACGCTCCAGAAACTCAAATTTCAGCTACTGAAACATCCTCCATATAGTACCGATCTTGCCCCTTCTATCACTTGTTTGGTCCACTCAAACAGGCGTTAAGGTTCAACTGGCTCTGAGCACTATGGGACTTAACAGCTGTGGTCATCAGTCCCCTAGAACTTAGAACTACTTAAACCTAACTAACCTAAGGACATCACACACATCCATGCCCGAGGCAGGATTCGAACCTGCGACCGTAGTAGTCGCGCGGTTCCGGACTGCGCGCCTAGAACCAGGCGTTAAGGGGCGGTCGATTTGCCTCGGACGAAGCAGTGAAAGAAGCGGTGCATTCCTGGCTCGCAGCTCAACCGAAAATCTTCTTTTATGAGGGCATCCGGAAACTTGTACAACGATGGACCAAGTGCATTGAAACGCAAAGCAACTATGTCGGAAAATGATGTTCTTGTAAATTTGTTATTTGATTACAATAAAATTTTATAACTTACTCTCGTACAAACCGGACATGAAACCGACACTTCCCCTGAAGATGATGGGTAGGAAACTTGTCGAAACGTTACTGCCGAACGACCCCTTGACTTGGCTGGTAACAAAAAAGGCTTGAACAATTTACATTTGGCTCCAGGGGTCTGCCAGTGCAGGTTTTTCAGCATCTCTGTGTCGCCGTTCCTGACAAGTCAGACCGTTCGTGCCTACTTCCTCTATAGACGTTCAGTATTTCCTGTTTTTCGTAGTTGGTACGGGCCTCACTCAAACAGTATTCTAGGACAGGTCGCACAAGTGTTTTGTAAGCAATATCCTTTGCTGAAGCCGGCCGCGGTGGCAGTGCGGTTCTGGCGCTGCAGTCCGGAACCGCGAGGCTCCTACGGTCGCAGGTTCGAATCCTGCCTCGGGCACGGATGTGTGTGATGTCCTTAGGTTAGTTAGGTTTCAGTAGTTCTAAGTTCTAGGGGACTTATGACCTAAGATGTTGAGTCCCATAGTGCTCAGAGCCATTTTTTTGAACCTTTGCTGAAAGGCTGCATTTTCCCCAGTACCCCACCAGTGAACCTCTCCATAGTGCGGGAATATGACACTATTTTTGATGATCCGTTCGACAGGTGCGAACCTTATGCCAGGTGATCCCCTTGGTGCTATTTAAGAGGCATACGCTGGATGCTGAGACCACATTTCACTCTCTCCCTTCACTCAGCATAATGTACCAAAAACATTACAGCACATTGTTCACACTCCCACCGTAGTCACCGCAGAGAAAAGGGTCATGACATTCAGAGGGAGATTTACCGTCTGTGATTAGGTAGTGAGCAATCCCTTGAGTTCAGACATGGCAGTGCTGTGCTTCTGCAATGAGCACACTCATTTCCGGAAGAGAATGTTACATTATCTATGAAGTCGAGGAAAAGAATAACATGTGGTGGAATATATACTAAATAAAGGGGTGGACAAAAATATGGAAACACCTCGAGAAAAGGAAGCTTCACCATAAATGTAAATGCTAACCAAGCCTGCAGATTGCACTGTTGTGTTTAAGGGGTAACATCACCGTAATAACCTGAAATAAAAGCGTTGACTTGACAATATTTTTGGGCAGAAGGAAAGGTGATAGACAAATACGCTACTAGCCATTAAAATTGCTACACCACGAAGATGACGTGCTAAAAAAGCGAAATTTCACCGACAGGAAGAAGATGCTGTGATGTGCAAATGATTAGCTTTTCAGACCTTTCACACAAGGTTGGCGCCGGTGGCGACACCTACAACGTGCTGAAAAAAAAATGGTTCAAATGGCTCTGAGCACTATGGGACTTAACATCTATGGTCATCAGTCCCCTAGCACTTAGAACTACTTAAACCTAACTAACCTAAGGACATCACACACATCCATGCCCGAGGCAGGATTCGAACCTGCGACCGTAGCAGTCGCGCGGCTCCGGACTGAGCGCCTAGAACCGCTAGACCACCGCGCCGGCTACAACGTGCTGACATGAGGAAAGTTTCCAACCGATTTCTCATACAGAAACAGCAGTTGACCAGCGTTGTCTGTTAAAACGTTGTTGTGATGGCTCGTGTAAGGAGGAGAAATGCGTAACATCACGTTTCCGACTTTGATAAAGGTCGGATTGTAGCCTACCGCGAGTGCGGTTTATCGTATCGCGACAATGCTGCTCGCGTTGTTCGAGATCCAATGACTGTTAGCAGAATATTGAATCGGTGGTTTCAGGAGGGTAATACGGAACGCCGTGCAGGATCCCAAAGGCCTCGTATCACTAGCAGTCGAGATGACAGGCATCTTATCCGCATGGCTGTAACGGATCGTGCAGCTACGTCTCGATCCCTGAGTCAACAGATGAGGACGTTTGCAAGACAACAACCATTTGCACGAACAGTTCGGCGACGTGTGCAGCAGCATGGTCTGTCAGATCGGAGACCATGGCGGCGGTTACCCTTGACGCTGCATCACAGACAGGAACGCTTGCGATGGTGTACTCAACGACGAACCTGGGTGTACGAATGGCAAAACGTCATTTTTTCGGACGAATCCAGGTTCTGTTTACAGCATCATGATGGTCGCATCCGTGTTTGGCGACATCGCGATGAACGCACATTGGAAGCGTGTATGTGTCGTCGCCATACTGGCATATCACCCGGTGTGATGGTATGGGGTGCCATTGGTTACACGTCTCGGTCACCTCTTGTTCGCATTGACGGCACGTTGAACGGTGGAGGTTATATTTCAGATGTGTTACGACCCGTGGATCTACCGTTCATTCGATCCCTGCGAAACCTTACATTTCAGCAGGATAATGCACGACCGCATGTTGCAGGTCCTGTACGGGCCGTTCTGGATACGGAAAATGTTCTACTGCTGCCCTTGCCAGCACATTCTCCAGATCTCTCACCAGTTGAAAACGTCTTGTCAATGGTGACCGAGCAACTGGCTCGTCACAAGCCACTCACTACTCTTGATGAACTGTGATATCGTGTTGAAGCTGCATTGGCAGCTGTACCTGTACAAGCCATCCGAGCTCTGTTTGACTCAATGCCCAGGCGTATGGAGGCCGTTATTACGGCCAGAGGTGGTTGTTCTGGGTACTGATTTCTCAGGATCTATGCACTCAAATTGCGTGAAAATGTAATCACATGTCAGTTCTAGTATAATATATTTGTCCAATGAATACCCGTTTATCATCTGCATTTCTTCTTGGTGTAGCAATTTTTTTGTTACATACTTAAATATATGCCTAATAAGTATTACACCACACGTGTACACTTTCTTACTCGAAAGAAAAACTGTATACAATAAGATCACAAATAAACTACCAAATGTCAATACTGCACACAAAAATCAAGATTAGAATTGAAAGAATTGTTTTTTTCGTAAACGTACTGACGTTTGTTGACGCCAAGTTGACGTATTATTCCTGAGGGTAATGCATTTACAAGAAAATGGGTGTTTTTTCACCACACGCGTTTCGCTTTATTGAGGTAGAGTACCATCAGTGATCTGCAATTAAAGATATTTACAATTTAATTTGTTTTTAATATCGAAAACAGTTCGTTAACAGTATGTTGGTTCTTACTTACGATGATTTCAGCTTGGCTTCTCACTCACATCAGGAAATGCCGTCTGCTAGCAGATCCTTGGTGTTTTCCTTCATAAGACACTGATACCTGTGGTCTAATTTTTAGTCTCTCTACATATGTGTTTCTTACGTTTTACACAGCACACTTTTTCGCACACCACTGTTTTCTGTTTATTTTTATACTTCTAGTCTGTATTCTGTTTTGCAGTGTTGCGAACATAACATTGCTAGCAGTTTGTCTTAGACCTGCACTTTTATTCATTTTTTAGTTAATTGTAACTGTGTGTAATTCCATTTAATTATATTGCTGTGTATCTGTATACTGTGTAAGAGTAATGAAGGAATAGTGATGGAATGTTTTTTTTTTACGCTTGTGTGTGTATGTGTGGGGGGGGGGGGGGGAGGGCGAGAAGCAATGATAAGTGGTCACAAGTGTGTAGTAGTGCTGGCAACACTACAGAGCACAATACATGCTTGGAAGTAGAAAAATAAACAGAAAACAGTGGTGTACGAAAAAGTGTATAGTGTAAAACATAAGAAATGCATATTCCTGCAGAGAAACTCAAAATTAGACTACAAGTATCAGTGTTTAACGAGGAAAATAGCCAAAGATGTACCAGCAGACGGCATTTCCCGATGTAGGAGAGAAACCAAGTGTAAAAAACCGTAAGTAGAAGGCAACATATTGCTAACGAACTGTTTTTCGATCTTAAAGGCAAATCAAATTGTGAATAACTTCAATTACAGACCACTGATCATGTTTTCTCTCAATTAAGCGAAACGCGTCTGGTGAAAAAAACACGCATTTTCTTGTAGCTGCAATGACAGAATTAAAGCGCCCTTAGGAATTGTAAAGCAACTACGGACAACATGGCCAAACAAATGAAGAAATTAATGCATTATTGTTTTGAAGGCTTATAACTACACCCAGGCACTACAGGAGGTATCGATGTGGCGCATCTAGTCCGTTTCGGGTCATTCGATGTGCTAGACGAGGAGCTCGTAATTCTATAGAACAAACTGTTAATTAGACTTTTTGCGTCATGTTTTAGAAGGTGCAAAGCATCTTTTAAGCCAATAAAAATATTTTTTGTTACTTCTGTAGTGGTGTTAACCCTTTACCATGAACGGCACTTGTGCAATATTCTCAATACGTTGCAAGTGCCACTCAAGGTCAGAACTGGGTTCTGTGCCATTGTGAGTGCGTTATGTCGGAGCTAAGTGAATTCGTGCATGGGCAAATAGTTGGCGCTGGTATGTCAATGCTATAGTAACCGAGGTAGCGGAAGTGTTTGCTGTTTCATGAGGAATCACGTCGTAGATTTATACCCGTGTTGGCGAATCGGAGAAACTTCATTCGCTAAGTCACAACGGGGACGAAACTGCATGTTCGGTGGTTGGTTCAAATGGCTCTGAGCACTATGGGACTCAACTGCTGAGGTCATAAGTCCCCTAGAACTTAGAACTAGTTAAACCGAACTAACCTAAGGACATCACAAACATCCATGCCCGAGGCAGGATTCGAACCTGCGACCGTAGCGGTCTTGCGGTTCCAGACTGCAGCGCCTTTAACCGCACGGCCACTTCGGCCGGCGGTTGCTCGGTGGTTGGATTGCGACGAAATATAAAAGGACGACACCTATAAAACTCACTGCGGAACTTAATGTCTCACTTGCAAGCGCTTTCAGCACCAAAACAACGCGAAAGGAGGTCCGAAAACTGGAAACTGCAGGGTGAACTGGAACGCTACAACCACTCACCAGAGTGCAAACGCTCGTAACAAGAAAACGTGGCACCGAAGCCATAATACATTGGCTACGGAGCAATGGGAGAAAGTCATTTAATCAGATGAGTCCTGTTTCACAATGTTTTCTACTTCTGACCGAATTTACGTCCCAAGAGTGAAACATAAGGAGGGTTCGGTGATGCCATAGCGTGGTATTCCATGGGTCAAATGGTTACTCTGCAAGGCCGCATTACTGCCAGGGATTATGCGACTATTTTGATTGATAAGGTCCATTCCATGATACAATGTTGGTGTGGGATTGATAGCTACGATGCCACGGCGTAGGTGGAAGTTCTTAGGTTGGCACTACGACAGACAACCGACGACAGCGCCTTCTAGCCGGCGCTGTGGAGCTCTACGAGCTCCGCTCCAGATTCAACCCATTTGATTCCGAGGAGACGACCTAGCAACACCGTTTCTTTTTCACAGTGGGCGAACAACTACTTATACGCAAAGTTAAGTAAAGGTGATATTAGCTCGCACTGCAGTGCTCTATCTCACCTGCTCCTCCTAGCTTCCTACCTTCGGCCTACCTTTCAGTTTTCAGGAGCAGACCCACGCGCCGCCTTCCAGGTGGGATACAAAAGTTGGTGTACACGTTACAATGATGATGGTGTATTCCAAGAACGACATGGCACCCGTTCAGACAGCTCGCGTTGTCCAGGGCGGGTTTCTTGAGCCCGAGGATGAATTGACGCATCTCCCCTAGCTTCCACAGTCACCAGATCTCAATTTTATTGAACCTTTGTTTGCTACTTTAGAGAGAAGAGTGCGTGATCGGCATCAACCCCCATCATCGTTATAGGACACAGATTCCGCCTTTTTGCAAACACACTGTTATTTCTTTTTATCCAAACATGTTTCAGCACCTCTGTGCCATCACCAGTGGGTTTTTGTTTATTGAAAACTTTAAAATATGAACATGTTTTACGTTGTAACTGATCTAACAAAGTGAGACCCAAAGAATGTTTTTATTCGTTTTCCTACTTACCGTGATATTATATTATATGGTTTTGCAGGACCAACTGTATGGTGTCCTGCACTGAGAGCAAACCAACGATGTAAGAGTGAATTTCATCGGCGAATTAAGACATCCCTAGATTTTTAAAAAACAAGGGATGTGTTATCTCGCCGACAAAATTCACATTTACATCCTTTAGCTTTCAGATGACAGGCTATCAGTGCAGGACACCTTATCCTATAATATAATATAAGTGCAAACACGGAGCCGGCGTGGTGGCCGAGCGGTTCTAGGTGTTTCAGTCCGGAACCGCGCGACTGCTACGGTCGCAGGATCGAATCCTGCCTCGGGCATGGATGTGTGTGATATCCTTAGGTTAGTTACGTTTAAGTAGTTCTAGGGGACTGATGACCTCCGATGTTAAGCCCCATAGTGCTCAGAGCCATTTGAACCATTTTTGCAAACACAGAAAGAAAGACACGAGCTGCAGACCCAAAAAATGAATAACCCATCATCATTATCTGAACTTACCAATATTTATCGGGAATAATGGTATAAGATTCCATTGAAAAGCACAAAGGATGTGTATTTATCCATTCTCAGATGTCTGGAAACTCATTTGAATGCCAACGGTTTTTCTGCAGCGTAGTAGTCGCCGTAATTCTGTGTGTTCCATACGTTTGTCCACACCATGTACACCCGAAAATTCGAGCCACATTTCCGAATTAAGTACTCAACGTGAAACTCTAATAAACTCTGCAATGGCAGTATGGTATTCTGCGGCAGAATATGCATGTCCTGTTTGTATATTTCAACGTACGCCAAACACGTGGCCATAACTCTCAATGACACGTCCAGAGTCATAACAGGTTGCCTGAAATCCACTCGAGTCGAATGGCTTTACCACCTCGCTGGAATAGTACTACCCCATGTTCAATGAGAAATGGCCGGAAATGAGGAAAGAAAGAAAGCATGCCTACCCGCAACAACTAGTCAAGGAGCAGTTTCCTAAAAACATCGACAGCACCTAGTACGCCAGTTGAAAAAAAGCTTGTTTGAAACTATGGAGGGCTACGACCTACTTTCCCCCAGGCTGCAAAAGAGTTTCAGAAACTCTCCCACCTGGGTATGATGAGAAATGGACGATTTGGAACTCTCTGAACAGAGTGAGATCTGGAATTGGCAGATCAAAGGTTAATTTAGCAAAATGGGGCTACACTGATCAATGCGATATTCGGTGTGACAGTGGATAAGACCAGACTGTTCTTCGTATGGTTCAATGGCGACTGGGTCCAGCCTCCTGCACAGAAGAACAACTTCATCATGGAACAGAACATGCACTGGCTTTGGCCAAGTTTTGGGCACAAGCAATGTACTCATAACTTTGTACGTAATAGGTATTTTTTCTGAGCGAAAGTAAAACATTTACTTCGTGTTGCTGAAATCAGATACATGTATTATAAACTGCACTTGGTGTCGGCCGTCGTGACCGAGCGGTTCTAGGCGCTACAGTCTGGACCGCTACGGTCGCAGGTTCGAATACTGCCTCGGGCATGGATGTGTGTGATGTCCTTAGGTTTAGTGAGGTTTAAGTAGTTCTAAGTTCTAGGGGACTGATGACCTCAGAAGTTAAGTTCCTTAGTTCTCAGAGCGATTTTTTTGCACTTGCTATTTTGTTTTTACTACTGCACTCGTCTTTCCCGTGCACGATGTAGATACGGCACGCATTTTAACCTTCATTAAACTAATGGTGAAAGGTTATTTAATCCCCACACCATTTGATACTTTCGATGCAGATCCTCTTATATTTCTTACGACACTTCGAAATTATCGATTAGGTACCGAAAAAGACGTATCGACGTCACAGTATACAGCCATGCATTGCAGTTACCTACACTCAACAGGTACACTTACGACATACTTCTCATGGGTCCATGATGTGCAGAGGAAAAATACGCTTTTCTGATCAGGCGGCTCGACAACCCCTCGGAGTCAGCAACACGTCAATGCCATAGGATTCTATTTTTTTGTATTGGAAAAGAATTGTTATAGTTGAATGGTTTATCGACATCCAAGTCATTGGAGAAAAATGACTAGAAGGATAGGATGGAGAAGCGGTCGTTGCACGTCGTTCATCTGCGAGGTGATTAGGAAAAAATGCGGAAGATTTAGATGAGAATGCAATTAAACCTCAATCTCCCGCGATCATGACAACATTGTTATGGTTCATTTGTTCCAGGTAAACTACGAAAAACGCGCTGAATAAAAATGGGGTCTTTCTAGCAGCAGACAGATCTGCAGATAACTTCAGATCTGAGTTCTGCACGACTACATAGTACAGCTCCCTTACTTTTTCGTGCTTTTCGTGCTGCAGTTGACAGGCAATTACGGTATGGAACAGCTTTTAGAGTTAGCTGTGTACATTACATTACACGAACTGGCGCTATCGAGGACATTTTTCTGAGCAATAACGCCGATAAGGCAGTAAATAACGAAGCTGACGGAAACGGAGCACACTAGGAGAAATTGGTGACACCGATTCACTTGTTAAAATTTCACATTTAGTTCTTTCCCCATTTACGAGACGAGGAAAACTTATTACGTAATTATAGTTTGTAAATTCATTTAAAATAAAAGCGACGTTTCATTGTCGAACACAGTTTGGCTCGGTGGCTCATTGGCTGGGAAAGAATCACGGATTTGATGGTCTGGAGGTCGAACCCTGGTGAGTCATGGATTTTTTATCTGTCTGTTTTCACTTCTTTCACTTCAGGAAAATTTTAAGCCTCTGGTAATCCATCGGAGACCTTGAGGCAGTAGCTGCATATGAAGCACTTGAATAATGAAAATTGAAACCAATTGAAACGTCGTGGATTCAAAACATACTACCAGTTTCGAAGCGAAAAAGTGTCATCTTCAGGCCTCTCTATATGGAGCCATACATAACATGATAGTAAAGTATAATGCGAGTTCTGACAACAAAAATCACAGTATTTGACTAAAACGGCGATAAATTACATCATAATATTACATAATAAAAGAATAATATCGGTACCCATTTATATTGCATATTTTTTTATACACTGATTACTTACTGCAGTGACGTAATGTACCTGACGGGAGACCACGTGTACAACGAATTACGCCAGCAAAGCAACCAACGTCGTGTATATACTTAACCAGAACACCTACGAATACAATATATACCAATAACAAGACGAAGCAACCTAATAACATAAAACCAAAAGGTCGGAGCAAACAAATGCAACAAATCATAATGAAGAATCTTTCATTGGATAATGCAGAGCTACCGAAATAATATCAAATATTAATGACCACCAGTACATAAATAATGTAAATCACGGTCTATGTTATCGTTAATCGTATCCTTAGCGATAAGACTCTGTTGCTCTATAGTAATATCAATGTGTTTATACTTTTTTGTGACTTCAACGCTATTTGTATACTAGGTTTTAGATCGTGATTTATGTTATTTATGTATTGGAAGTCATTAGAGCAGAAAAAGGAGGCCAAGATTTCGGCTCGCGGGCAATACCCAGGCATTTAAATGGCAGTGCGGTCGCATTTGGGAGGAGCACACCACAGAACTACAGAAACGCCTTAACAAATCTGTATTTGCAATTCGAGTATTACCAGACATAGGCGGCATAAAAATGAAAAAGTTTGCATACTTTGTCTACTTTCATTCCAGAATGTCATATGGTATAATATTTTGGGGTAACTCTTGAAGTCAAACAAAAGTTTTCAGAGTCCAAAAGCGTGTAATACGTATTATTTATGGAGTAAATTCACGGACGTCCTGTAGAAACCTCTTCAAAGAACTGGGTATACTAACTACTGCCTCTCAGTATATTTACTCCTTAATGAAATTTGTCCTAAATAATATATCTCTTTTTCCAACAAACAGCTCAGTTCATACATACAATACCAGGAACAAAAATGATCTGCACAAGGACTTAAAAGCACTTACTTTAGTTCAAAAAGGGGTCCACTACTCAGGAACACTCATCTTCAATAATTTGCCAGCAAACATAAAAAATTTTGTTACAAATAAAGATTAGTTTAAAAGGAGCCTGAAAGACTTACTAGTGGCCAACTCCTTCTGCTCCATTGACGAATTTTTTAATAGAAACAAATGATGTATTGTATATACTCATACTATTAGTATTGTTATTTTAGCTTAAAAATGATGTATTGTATATACTCATAACATTAGTATTGTTATTTCAGCTTAAAAAAATTGACATGTTCCACATCCACGAGGATCTCCTCAGCACGGATCTATGGAACGAAAAGCTAATCCAAACTAATCTAATCATAGCACACTACTCGGTTTTATATTACACACTTCTCAACAACACAGATCAAACAAACAAATTCTCAGTACTGTTTAATAATTTTTGAATGGTACCGACAGTCTGCATACGGACAGACGCAGAAAATTTCACAGAGTTTCGTACTCAAGTTGCCCCATAATAGTGACTTATTTAGCTTGGTAATCGGAAAACGTTCTTTCACACATATATGCCGATCTAAATATTGTAGAACTTACGTAAAGTCATTGAGGAGACTACCTGAGGAAAGCAACGCACACATGCTGGACAGCCGGCCGTGGTGGCCGAGCGGTTCTAGGCACTACAGTCTGGAACCGCGCGCCCGCTACGGTCGCAGGTTCGAATCCTGCCTCGGGCATGGATGTGTGTGATGTTCTTAGGAGAGTTAGGTTTAAGTAGTTCTAAGTTCTATGGGACTGATGACCTCAGATGTTAAGTCCTCAGAGCCGTTTGACCATGCTGGGCAGTTTTAAACTAAAAAGATTTGTCATTAAAAGTGGAATTGTGTTGGAGGTCAGTCCGTTACATTTGCACTTGCATAGGGGCGCTTTCAACTGAAACGGCAAACGGCATCGAAAACAGCTTGGAAACAGATGCAAGATTGACAGTGTCCTCAAAACCTTTATCAAACTGTCCCTGTAATTCTTTAAGACCGCAATGAATTCTTCAAACCCCGCATTTTCTTTGTCAGTGAGGCTAGGGAACAGGACTGCCTTTGTCAGAATATGTATCTTGTAGAACTCTATTTTCTTTTTAAACGTGTCCCCATCAAAACAGAAAGAAGTTACGTTGCAATGTCTTACTGTGGGCAATGTATAGTCAAGTCCATTCCAGGTGTTCTAATTTTCGTTACTGCACTCCTTTTTCCTTCATAACTTCAAAAATAGAGAGTTTAAAATAGAAAAAGCCGTTCCGGGCATGCCTCTTGACTTAACCAACGTACTGTCCAGTAATATAAGAAGTCTCCTTACTCTTCGTTGAGTTCCATTGAAAACTGTCGCTAATGACAATGAAGTAATGTCTGCGACTTCAGAAATTTTATTATTCGTACCACCAATTTCTTCACGTGCTCCATGCCGGTAAGTTTAGAACAAACTACTTCTTGATGTGCAGAACAGTGAATCCCGTCTGTCGATCGCTGTAATGTTTTCATTGTCAACTAAATCTTTAAATTCTTCCTGCATGGTATTGTAATGTCGCTTCATAGCATCTATACAGTACCAGTCCCTTACGTGACTTGATAAATCTCATCCCTCTCTTCTGTCATTCCATTCATTTTAAAGGAATGTGATGATACGTTACTAGACTGCCTATTTTTCTTCAAACAGCGACTGTGTCTGTGAACATCCTTCATACCATCAACAAGGGTAATAAACAGCGCTGACACCACGATTCTGCCGATCTCAGAGTTTTTCCGACCACTTCCGCTTTTCGTTTTTCACTTTCTTGCTTGTCTTCATCGATCCGCCATCTTACACATACGACGGGTCATAAACCACATAAGCTGGTCTCTTTAGTCGCCACACACAGCTGTTGGGCTGTCTGTGACGTTACAAGTGTCCCACCACGTGGAGGTGGACCAGTGCCTCCTCTGATTCTGATTTTTACAGCTTTAAACTTATTAAAATAAACTCTAAATAACACAAGTCCTTTGCTTACATTAGAACTATGATAAAGTCAGTATTAATAATACTATTCCGTGTTGGCAATAATGTTATTATCGCAATTAAATTACATCTTATTAATCTTTAAAGGAATCATCTTAGTATGCCTTTATTTGTTCTCTTAATAGTCTACAGGTTTCTTTACTTGAGAGTGTTTGATATTCTATAGTGTAATACACACGATAGCAATTTGAGTTTCTTCTAAATTTTCAGCATAAACGAAAGGTATACTTATGTATCCATGGAGTAATCTTGAATAATTTAAAACTTCTATATCTGCACTTTACAAAGTAATATATGGCATTTAAAACTTTTAATTATCAGTGACCTACAATGAAAGCCTAAAACACGAGAAATATGTAAATTGTCATATTAACAAAGCCGAAATTACATTGTTCGTCCAAGATACAAAATACGTCCGATCACATCAGAGGCATGCTTACTACAACTTCACTCTGCGTTAATAACAATATTCCAAAGGGTTTACAATTTTTTTGACAAATGAATTTCTATTAAGTAAGATTATTATTTTACAAATGAATCCAAAAATAAAAATAATAAACAGTACTAGATTGCGTAACTAATAATAGAAATTTTAAGTGTGCAAAATACTTCGTAATTTCAAATTTTTCTAAAAAATAATGATTTCAACTGTACATTGAGAGCTAGTACACATGGATTGTAAAAAAAAAAAAAAAAAAAAGTAATTCCTTTCCATAAATTTTAGCTTGAAATATAACCTTTTGTGTACAAAATTATATGCAATTTTTCAGAAAAACAGCTGAGATAGTATTCGAAAAGTATTTCTGGTATGACTACTACTGTCGAGGAAAAGTAATGCTAGAGGAGGATGTCCCTTTACAAAGTACTGCGAAACTGTTTGTTGGTATAAAAAGTATCGAGTTGCATCGTGGTGCAGAGTGTGAGTTAAACGATAGTACCGCCTGTAAATGGCTGGTGAGTGAGTTCATAGGTGAGTGGGGAACAGGGTTATATCACCTACGGTAGGATCGCGCCTAGTGAAGTGCTGTGGTGGTCCAGCCGATCTTATGGTTGATGATCGCTTTACGCTCTTGCACGGGAAAAATTGTTTTGCTTTGTTAATAAATAAAAATGTTCCATATTCTTCATTTACTGCTTACTTGAGGCTGTGAGTGCTAATACAGGGATTGTATAAAAATATTGAAACACTGCGAGGAATGCATGCTTGAACCTAATTTCGGAAGAGTGGCCAAGCGTGCAGGCGGCCCTATCGTGTTTGGCCACGAGCGACACCGGTGCAGTATCGCCAGTCCCTTGCAAATGTCAGATGTGGTCAGAACACGTGAAGTCGTGATTGCGTTATGCCGGAGCTCAGTGGATTCGAACGTGCGAATTGTGGGTGCTCGTACGGTGCACTAAGACAGCAGAAGTGTTTGGTGTTCGAAGAGCCAAGGTATTGAAGATTTACAGAGCATACAGAGAAAGCAGAAAAACAGCATATGCTAAGTCACAATGCGGACGAAAGTGTGTGCTGATTGATCGCGATTGAAGAAGAGTCCCCCAAAAAACCGGAGTACGACAGTCACTAAGGACTGATTGCTGCACTCGTGAACACTATCAGCACCAAAACAACACGAATGGAGCTCCATAAACTGGGAGTTGTAGGCTGAGCCTTAGTAACGCAAATGCCCATAAGAGAAGAACGTCCCGCCAAAGCCATAAAACCTGGACTATGAGGCAATGGAAGAACGACATTTTGTCAGGTGAGTCTTCTTTCATTATGTTTCTATCACCTGACTAAGTTTACATCCAAAGAGTGAAAGGCCGTCATCGTTAGAAAATGTCTTTCTCTCAAGATGTTCTTTTAGTTTGACGGAAACATGCAAACCACATACTGTAAGACTTGGACTTCCCCATCAGCATACCCTCACGTCTGTGTGGCCTTCGTCAAGCTATAGCCACTATTTCAGTAAGAGTGGACATAACATTGCATTTGCTCAATACATCACCAGAATTTCACTGTGAATCAGGGTTCTTTTTACACTGAAGAGCCAAACAAACTGGTACACCTGCCTAATACCCTGTAGGGCCCCCGCGAGCACGCAGAAGTGCCGCAACACCATATGACATGGACTCGATTAATGTCTGAACTAGTGCTGAAGGGAATTGACACCATGAAGACTGCAGGGCTGTCTATAAATTCGTAACATTACCAGAGGCTGGAGATCTCCTCTGAATAGAAGCTGCAAGGCATCCCAGATATGCTCAATAATGTTCATTTCTGGGGAGTTTGGTAGCCAGCGAATGGGTTTAAACTCAGAAGAGTGTTCGTGGAGCTACTCTGTAGCAATTCTGGACGTGTGGGGTGTCGCATTGTCCTGCTGGAATTGTCAAAGTCCGTCGGAACGCACAATGGACATGAATGGATGCAGGTGATCAGACGGGATGCTTACGTACGTGTAACCTGTCACAGTCGTATCTAAATGTATCAGGGGCCCATAACACTCGAACTGCACACGCTCCACACAATTCAGAGCCTCCACCAGCTGGAACAGTCCCCTACTGACACACAGGGGCCATGGATTCATGAGGTTGTCTCCATAACTACACGTCCATCCGCCCGATACAATTTGAAAGGAGAGTCGTCCAACCAGGCAACACGTTTCCAGTCATCAACAGTCCAATTTCAATGCTGACAAGTGCAGGCGAGGCGAAAAGCTCTGTGTCGTGCAGTCATCAAGGGTACACTTGAGTGGATCGCTCGCTGACACTTGTTGATGGCCCAGCATTGAAATCTGCAGCAATTTGCGGAAGGGTTGCACTTCTGGCTTGTTGAACGATTCTCTTCAGTCATCGTTGGTCCCGTTCTTGCAGGATCTTTTTCCGGCCGCAGCGATATCGGAGATATGATGTTTTATCGGATTCTTGATATTCAAGGCACACTCCTGAAATCATCGCACGGGACAATCACCACCAGAGGCTGTGTCCCATCTCTTGTGAGCCGACTGTAACACCACGTTCAGACTCACTTAAATCTCGATGACCTGGCGTTGTAGCAGCAGTAACCGATCTAACAACTGCCGCAGACACTTGTTGTCCTATATAGGCGTTGCCAACCGCAGCGCCGTATTCCGCCTGTTTACACATATTTGTATTAGAATACACATACCTATACCAGCTACTTTTGTGCTTCAGCGTAGCTCCTCTGATATCCATTTGGGAGCCCATGTTTACTGGACTTGTGTTTTCTTGTTTTGGCCCACATTAAAACCTGTGAAAGTTGTTGGCTCTACATTGTTAGCAGCAACAGTACCGGTACATGTATTCCAATCGCAGAGGTATCAGAATGATTTTTGCACATGACTTGCGATTAGTTCGTTTCCGGAACAAGGTACCTTACCTCAAATTGATACATTTATTCTTCTTCCGCATCATCCCAGAAAGCTTGTACCAACATCACGGAATCTCCCTGCGTATACACACAGCGGGCACTATAACTTTGACGCTCTTAGAGTCATGGATGACTTTCTCGGACACGGGTTGCTATCCACCGTTTGTCGCTCGAAACAGCTTCTACATCACCTCGAAGTTTGTCGGCGTAATTTTGAAACACCCTGCATACGTATGGACTTGAGAAAGTTAGTTACATATGTTGTCGGGCGTTATACCATTGCCCGACTAGAGCGGCTTATTACCATAAAGAGTACATGTTTCGGATTTCCTTTGCTGCAGACCGAGTTATGTAGGGGTACGGGTATCACAAAAGAAAATCGCGGGTATGTTAGGTGCGGATCAGTTTGGCTTTAGGAAAAGTGAGGGCACCAGAGAGGCAAATCTGACGTTGCGCATGATAATGGAAACGAGACAAAAGAAAAATCAAGACACGTTCATAGGATTTGTCGACCTACAAAAGCGTTAGACAATATAAAATGATGCAAGATGTTAGAAATTCTGAGAAAAGTAGGGGTAAGCTACAGGGAGATACGGTTAACATACAATATGTAGAAGAGACAAGAGGGAATAATAAGAGTGGAAGTCCAAGATAGAAGTGTTCTGATTAGAAAGAGTTTAAGACAGGGATGTAGTCTTTCGCGCCTATTGTTCCATCTGTACATCGAAGAAGCAGTGATGGAAATAAAAGAAGGGGATGGGATTAAAATTCAAGATGAAAGGATATTAATGACAGGATTCGCTGATGATATTGCTATCCTGAGTGAAGGTAAAGAAGAATTACATGATTTGCTAATTGAAATGAGCAGTGTAATGACTACAGCATATGGACTGAGAGTAAATCGAAGAAAAACGAAAATAATTAAAAGTAGAAGAAATGAGAACAGTGAGAAAATTAACATCAGAACTGATAGTCAACAAGTAGATGAAGTTAAGGGATTCTATTACATGGGCAGCAAAATAACCCATGACAGATGGTGCAAGGAGGACATCAAAAGGAGACTGGCACCTGCAAAAAGTGGATTCCTGGCCAAGAGAAGTCTACTAGTACCAAACACAGGGTTTAATTTGGGGGAAGAAATTACTGAGAATGTACGTTTGGAGGACAGTATTGTATGGAAGTGCCACATGGACTATGGGGAAACCGGAACTTTAAAGCTCAACTACGTGGGACTGTACGATACTTGTGGGCAAAACATCTACACTGAAGCGCCAAAGAAACTAGTATAGGCATACGTATTCAAATACAGAGATATGTAAAACAGGCAGAATACGGCGCTGCGGTCGGCAACGCCTATATAAGACAACAAGTGTCTGGCATAGTTGTTAGATCGGTTACTGCTGCTACAGTGACAAGTTATCGAGATTTAAGTGAGTCTGAACGTGGCGCACGAGCGGTGGGACATAGTACCTCCGAGGTAGGGATGAAGTGGGGATTTTCCCGTGTGACCATTTCACGAATGTGTCTTGAATATCAGGAATCCAGTAAAACATCAAATCTCCGACATCACTGCGCACCGGAAAAAGAACCTGCAAGAACGGGACAAACGATGACTGAAGAGAATCGTGCAACGTGACAGATGTGCAACCCTTCCGCAAATTCCTGCAGATTTCAATGCTGGGCCATCAACAAGTGTGAGCGTGCGAACCATTCAACGAAACATCATGGATATGGGCTTTCGAAGCCGGAGGCCCATCCGTTACCCTTGATAATTGCACGACACAAAGCTTTACGCCTCGCCTGGGCCATTCAACACCGACATTGGACAGTTGATGACTGGAAACATGTTGATGGTCAGACGAGTCTCGTTTAAAATTGTATAGAGTGCATGGACGTGTACTGCTACCTGGTGGAGGCTCTGTAATGGTGTGGGGCATGTGCATATGGAGTGATGTGGGACCCCCGATACGTCTACATACGACTGTGACAGGTGACAAGTACGTAAGCATCCTGTCTGGTGACCTGCATCCATTCATGGCCATTGTGCATTCCGACGGACTTGGACAATTCCAGCAGGACAATGCGACACCCCACACGTCCAGAATTTCTACAGAGTAGCTACAGGAACACTCTTCTGAGTTTAAACACTTGGCCACGAGAATACCCAGACATGAACATTATCGAGCATATCTGGGATACCTTGCAACGTGCTGTTCAGAAGAGATCTCTACCCTCTCGTGCTCAATGTAGAGCCAACAACTTTCAGAGGTTTTAATGTGGGCCAAAACAAGAAAACACAAGTCCAGTAAACATGGGCTCCCAAATGGATATCAGAGGAGCTACGCTGAAGCACAAAACAAGCTGGTATAGGTATGTGTATTCTAATACAAATATGTATAAACAGGCGGAATACGGCGCTGCGGTTGGCAACGCCTGTATAGGACAACAAGTGTCTGCCGCAGTTGTTAGATCGGTTACTGCTGCTACAACGCCAGGTCATCGAGATTTAAGTGAGTCTGAACGTGGTGTTACAGTCGGCTCACAAGAGATGGGACACAGCCTCTGGTGGTGATTGTCCCGTGCGATGATTTCAGGAGTGTGCCTTGAATATCAAGAATCCGATAAAACATCAAATCTCCGATATCGCTGCGGCCGGAAAAAGATCCTGCAAGAACGGGACCAACGATGACTGAAGAGAATCGTTCAACAAGCCAGAAGTGCAACCCTTCCGCAAATTGCTGCAGATTTCAATGCTGGGCCATCAACAAGTGTCAGCGAGCGATCCACTCAAGTGTACCCTTGATGACTGCACGACACAGAGCTTTTCGCCTCGCCTGCACTTGTCAGCATTGAAATTGGACTGTTGATGACTGGAAACGTGTTGCCTGGTTGGACGAGTCGCCTTTCAAATTGTATCGGGCGGATGGACGTGTAGTTATGGAGACAACCTCATGAATCCATGGCCCCTGTGTGTCAGTAGGGGACTGTTCCAGCTGGTGGAGGCTCTGAATTGTGTGGAGCGTGTGCAGTTCGAGTGTTATGGGCCCCTGATACATTTAGATACGACTGTGACAGGTTACACGTACGTAAGCATCCCGTCTGATCACCTGCATCCATTCATGTCCATTGTGCGTTCCGACGGACTTTGACAATTCCAGCAGGACAATGCGACACCCCATACGTCCAGAATTGCTGCAGAGTAGCTCCAGGAACACTCTTCTGAGTTTAAACCCTTTCGCTGGCCACCAAACTCCCCAGAAACGAACATTATTGAGCATATCTGCGATACCTTGCAGCTTCTATTCAGAGGAGATCTCCACCCTCTGGTACTGTTACGAATTTATAGACAGCCCTGCAGGATTCATGGTGTCATTTCCCTCCAGCACTAGTTCAGACATTAGATGAGTCCGTGTCACGTCGTGTTGCGGCACTTCTGACTGCTCACGTGGGCCCTACACGATATTTGGCACGTGTAATTCTTTCGTTGACTCTTCAGTGTATGAGTTTTCTCTACTGTGAAACTATTGAACACGTGCCCGTTGCTCTTAAGGTATGCATTCTACACCCCATGTTTACTGGACTTACTTTCTTGTTTTTGTCCATAGTACCACCTTGGAAAGTTGACTGCCCTATATTCTTAGCAACAACAGTACCGGACTATGTGTACCATTGTCAGAGGTATCAGAACGATTGTCGCTTGTAACTTCGACTCTCTCGTTTTCGGACCAGAGTCCCTGAACTCAGACTGATACATTTACCCTCCTCCAGCATCCCTTAAAGGTTGCAACATTATCGCGGAATCACCCTGTAAGTATATAAATATAAACCGGTCACTCAGAAAATTATGACCACCCACCTGATTTCGTGCCTATGTCCATCTTTCGCACGTATAACAGCGGCAACACGTCGTGGCATGAAGCAGCGAGGCCTTGATAGGTCGCTGAAGGGAGTTGGTAGCACATCTACACACACACATAAGTCACCTAATTCACGCAAATTCCGTGGATAGGGCGATGAGCTCTGACGCCACGTTCAGTCACATCCCAGATGTGTTCGAAGATTTTCAGATCTGGAGAGCTGGGGGTACAGCTTATCAAATGTAACTCGCCGCTGTGATCCTCGAACAACTCCGTCACACTATTGGCCTTGTGACATGGCGCATTATCAAAATGGTTCAAATGGTTCTGAACAAAATTGTTAAGGCTTTCGTGGCCACTTGTTGACAAACTGCCTATTGGCTTCTGTCTCGGATTCTTCGGCCGACGTTCATCTAATGATTTTTCTGACGTTTCGCCAGCACGAGTGGCTGGCATTGTCAAAGCTTCACCCTCCATTGCCGGTGGTGAACTGGAGGCGAGCTCGCGGCCGCAGACTATATGTACCTGGCGCGCCAACGTCCGAGGGCTTCTCCGCGGTCATTTCCGGTGCGGTTCTCCTCTTGCTACCTGCGACGGTCGTTCGCTGCAGTACGGGAAGCCAGGATCCGTTTACCTTAAGGCTTTCCTCTTTCTTGTTGAAACTGTTCGCGTGTTTTTGTATTTCTACAGCTTCTCTGAACAAGCGCGTGTGATAGTGCTTCTCTACAGCTAGAACTTCCGTGTCGGCGAATTTTATTACGTGGTCGGTCCCATTCAGTGCGTGCTCTGCCACGGCCGATTTCTCCACTTGCCCCAACCTGCACTGTCGCTTGTGCTCTTTGATCCTGGTGTTAATTGATCGTCCAGTCATTCCGACATAAACTTTTCCGCATGTGCATGGTATACGGTATATTCCCGACATTGCAAGTGGGTCTCTTTTCTGCTTCGCCGATCTAAGACACTCTTTGATCTTCCTTGTCGGTTTGAAAATCGTCTTTACGCCATGTTTGCGCAACGTACGGCCGATTCTGTCCGTCACTCTGGGAATGTATGGCAGAAAGGCCGTACCCGACATTTCTTTTTCTGGTTCCGTACTTCGCCGAGTGTTGAAGCGTAACAGACGCACATTGTAGGTTGGGGCAGGTGGAGAAATCGGCCGTGGCAGAGCACGCACTGAATGGGACCGACCACGTAATAAAATTCGCCGACACGGAAGTTCTAGCTGTAGAGAAGCACTATCACACGCGCTTGTTCAGAGAAGCTGTAGAAATACAAAAACACGCGAACAGTTTCAACAAGAAAGAGGAAAGCCTTAAGGTAAACGGATCCTGGCTTCCCGTACTGCAGCGAACGACCGTCGCAGGTAGCAAGAGGAGAACCGCACCGGAAATGACCGCGGAGAAGCCCTCGGACGTTGGCGCGCCAGGTACATATAGTCTGCGGCCGCGAGCTCGCCTCCAGTTCACCACCGGCAATGGAGGGTGAAGCTTTGACAATGCCAGCCACTCGTGCTGGCGAAACGTCAGAAAAATCATTAGATGAACGTCCGCCGAAGAACCCGAGACAGAAGCCAATAGGCGGTTCTGAACAAGATGGGACTTAATATCTGAGGTCATCAGACCCCTAGAACTTAGAACTACTTAAACCTAACTAACCTAAGGACATCAGCTCCGCAGCTCGTGGTCTCGCGCTCGCATTCTCGCTTCCCGAGCACGGGGTCCCGGGTTCGATTCCCGGCGGGGCCTGGGATTTTCACCTGCCTCGAGCTGACTGGGTGTGTGTGATGTCCTCATCATTTCATCATAATTCATGGAAGTGGCGATTTTGGACTGAACAAAGGCTGGAAGTTATACGGGCGCTGATAACCGCGCAGTTGAGCGCCCCACAAACCAAGCATCATCATCATCATCATCATCTAAGGGCATCACACACATCCATGCCCGAGGCAGGATTCGAACTTGCGACCGTAACAGTCGTGCGATTGCGGACTGAAGCGCCTAGAACCGCTCGGCCACAGCGGCCTACTTGGCGCATTATCTTGTTGAAAAGTGACACTGAAGGGGAGTACGTGATCTGCAACCAGTGTAAGATACACCTTTGCCGTCATGATGCCTTGCATGAGCGCTACTGGGCCCATAGATGCCCACATGAATGTTCCCTGGAACATAATGGATTCGTCGGCTTCTTGTCTCCGTCCCGCATTACAGGTGTGCAGGAGCTGTTCCCCTGGAAGACGACGGAATCGTGCCCTCCCATCGGCATGATGAAGAAAATGTCGGGATTCATCAGACGATGCAACCCTCTGCCACTGCGCCAACGTCCAGTGCCGATGGTCACGTTCCTATTTCACTCGTAGCTGCCGATGTTGTGGTGTTAACATTGGCACATGCATGAGTCCTCGGCTGCTGAGGCCCTTTGTAAGGAGTGGTCGGAACACTGCGTGTTCAGACACACTTGTACTCTGCCCGGCATTAAAAGCTAACTTTAGTTCCGCCACAGTTCGCCGCTTGTCCTGCCTTACCAGTCTGCCCAGCCTACGATGTCCGACATCTGTGATGAGTGGTGCCCCCCCCCCCCCCCCCAACTTCACTACGTTTGGACGTGGTTTCATTGTGGTTTCACCCCGTGTTGAAGACACTCGCCGCAGCACTCCTCGAACTCCCGAAAAGTCCTGCGGTTTCCAAAATGCTTGTGTCGAGCTTCGGGCCATCACAATCTGCCCTCGTTCAAACTCAGATAGTTCGCGCACCTTCCCCGTTCTACACACGGACAGCTCGCTCACTGATGATACATGCATCGTGCGTGTGTCTGGCTAGCAGCCATTCCTCGCCAGGTCACGCTGCTACCGCCTTGATGGGTTTATACCGCTAGTAGGTCTGTGGTTATAATGTTCTGGCTGGTCAGCCCCGTTGCTTGTATCTTCGACGCTACGTAGTGGCGTTGGATGACTTTTCCGAACACGTGTTGCCATTCTCAGTTTGTTCCTCAAGGCACCTTCTACAACCCCTCGAAATTTGTCAGTGTAATTCTGAAATACCCTGTATATCAAAATAATAATCTTCTAAGAACCAGCCGACCGATGTGGCCGAGCGGTTTTAGGCGCTTGAGTCCGGAACCACGCGGCTACTACGGTCGCAGGTTCGAATCCTGCCTCGGGCATGGATGTGTGTGATGTTCTTAGGTTAGTTAGGTTTAAGTAGTTCTAAGTCTAGGGGACTGGTGACCTCAGATGTTAAGTCCCATAGTGCTTAGAGAAATTTGAACCATTCTAAGAACCATGCTGGAGGAAATGCTTAAACTTATGAGAAGCAAAATCAGATGTAAATTCTGAGTGCAATATGGAAAAATGCGAAGAAAATAAACATTCATAACTCTCTGGGGAATGGTATCTGGGAAATACATGTTAGTGAGACATCCCTAAGTAAACAGTATTGTGATAATTACTTGAAACCCTCAGCTGCTGACAGGTGTTGTTGACATACCTCGGTGGCTCAGATGGATAGAGCGTCTGCCATGTAAGCAGGAGATCCCGGGTTCGAGTCCCGGTTGGGACACACATTTTCGGCTGTCCCCATCGAGGTATATCAACAACACCTGTCGGCAGCTGAGGGTTTCAATTAATTATCATTTATTCTAGAGAAGCTGCACGGTTACCAACGGTATCTGTTCTTTCGAGCCGGCCGCGGTGGTCTAGCGGTTCTGGCGCTGCAGTCCGGAACCGCGGGACTGCTACGGTCGCAGGTTCGAATCCTGCCTCGGGCATGGGTGTGTGTGATGTCCTTAGGTTAGTTAGGTTTAAGTAGTTCTAAGTTCTAGGGGACTTATGACCTAAGATGTTGAGTCCCATAGTGCTCAGAGCCATTTGAACCATTTTTTTTTTGTTCTTTCGAGAAAAGTTACTATCTTCATGTATAAACAGAATTGTGTCCCCTCCTAAACGTATTTAGTTTGGAATGATAAACTCTGTACTCAATTGAATTTTAGCGCGTCAGCAGTCCGCTTCAAAGAGAACAGATAATGTCCCTAAACCCTCCGTCTAAAATGTTTCTGATCGTAGGTCAGAAAATTTGGTATTGGCCAAACAAAAACTCGATAGTACAAGAGACTAAAAAGAAACGAAAACGATGAGCAATAAATGATGTTAAATCTATATACATGGAAATTTGAATGATCAAATGGTAACGCTCGCAAATTATACTGCATGGAAAGTGACGTATGATATTCATTCATCATTCATGCACATAATGTTTTCGGTGCAACGCTGATAATGTACGTGGGTGTTTTCGCGAACTAGACACCACATTTGAATTTTGCTCGCGCGAGAACTTTAAATGCGATGCAAATAAATGGCAGTATGGCGTCCCAAATTTACCGCGACCCCATTGTGTATGGAACTAGTATAGCGGCGGTTCACAGCAGTACGGGGAAAACGAAAGCCGTCGCTACGTGCTTTTAATGCGGGGACAATATATTCATGAAAAGCCGGCACACAAGCAAATTCTCGCGAACTGCACTTATTGGATGCTACTATTTTCTTTAATGTTTCGATGCCAGCTGTATATGACATAATAACTCGATAATGTGGCTCTTTACTGTGCTTGTTAACTTGCACATTATGTAGAACCACGAACATGTAGTCGGAGCAGAGAACGGCGTCGTTGTTAGTATGCCTATTTACATGACAAAGTACATTATTTTGTATCCAATTCATGAAACATCTGCATATGAAGCTGGGTTGCATCGCAAAACCAAATTCCAGCAATTTTTTTCCCAACTTCGTAAATCGAGGAAAAAGCAACATTCCCCAGTGCTCATAATACTTTAGACGGCAATATTGGGTGTAAAAACGGATACTTCTATGTTGGCTTTCCTTTTAATATTTTGGAATATTTACAAATGCGTGGCCATTAATTCAACAGAAAACCACTTCTAGAATAAAGTAGTAGCTAATTTCCGACGTGTTAGTGATTTAAAGTCGATTAATAACATTCATAAAATTTTATACAGTGATAAACGATCATGTTACAGAGAACTTACAGTATCCATACTGAAATTAGACTGTAAGGTACAGATTGCGCATCTCTGTATTCCTGACCTGGAGTTCCATTTCAGACCACCGGTGAAGATATTAAAAAAACCTCAATTCCCTTGGCATTCGTCGATTTCAACGTATCTTAAGATCAATAGTATTTCTATATTTTCAGTGAACTTTTGACACCGTTCGCGGCTTATAATCAAATTGCATATCGTCTCAGCTGAGTGACTAGATTCGTGATCTCCCTTCAGAAATGTAGCAATTAACTGTAAGTGACGTAGCGAAACCGAAGTGATATCGGGGGTTCCCCGAGAAAGTGTCGTAGGCGCTATGTTGTTCTTCGTCTGTATTAACGATTTATGAAACAATCTGAGTTGCCCTCTCAGATTCTTTGCATGTGATTCTGTCATTTACCGTCTAGTAAAGTTATCTGAAGATCAAAACGAACTGCAAAATAATTTGGACAGGAAGTTAAACGAAATGTTCGTCTGGTGTCATTGTTGGTCGGGAGGTCCCGTCCGGGGAAGTTCGGCCGCCACATTGGGAGACTTGCGCGTTGGTGGTGATGAGGATGATGAGGACAACACAACACCCAGTCCAAGGGGGGGGATGAGTGAGGGGGGGGAGGGATCACGGAGGAGGGGGGCAGGGGGGGGAGAAAATCTCCAAGCCGTCCGGAAATCGAACCCGGGTTTGCTGCATGGTAGGCAAGCACGTTACCACTCAGCTAAGCAAGCAATTTAGACAAGGTATCTGTGTGATACGAAAAGGGGCAATTGACCTAAAAAATAAAACGATTAAGGTTCCACATATGAGCACTACACAATATCGTTGTATTTTTGTTGCAAGAAAAATAACACAAATTTAGAGGTTGTACGAGGTGCATTCAAGTTCTAAGGCCTCCGATTTTTTTTTCTAATTAACTACTCACCCGAAAGCGATGAAAATGGCGTTACTTCTCGACGTAATCGCCCTGCAGACGTACACATTTTTCACAACGCTGACGCCATGATTCCATGGCAGCGGCGAAGGCTTCTTTAGGAGTCTGTTTTGACCACTGGAAAATCGCTGAGGCAATAGCAGCACGGCTGGTGAATGTGCGGCCACGGAGAGTGTCTTTCATTGTTGGAAAAAGCCAAAAGTCACTAAGAGCCAGGTCAGGTGAGTAGGGACCATGAGGAATCACTTCAAAGTTGTTATCACGAAGAAACTGTTGCGTAACGTTAGCTCCATGTTCGGGTGCGTTGTCTTGGTGAAACAGCACACGCGCAGCCCTTCCCGGACGTTTTTGTTGCAGTGCAGGAAGGAATTTGTTCTTCAAAACATTTTCGTAGGATGCACCTGTTACCGTAGTGCCCTTTGGAACGCAATGGGTAAGGATTACGCCTTCGCTGTCCCAGAACATGGACACCATCATTTTTCCAGCACTGGCGGTTACCCGAAATTTTTTTGGTGGCGGTGAATCTGTGTGCTTCCATTGAGCTGACTGGCGCTTTGTTTCTGGATTGAAAAATGGCATCCACGTCTCATCCATTGTCACAACCGATGAAAAGAAAGTCCCATTCATGCTGTCGTTGCGCGTCAACATTGCTTGGCAACAAAAGAAAGTCCCATTCATGCTGTCGTTGCGCGTCAACTTGCTTGGCAACATGCCACACGGGCAGCCATTTGGTCGTCCGTCAGCATTCGTGGCACCCACCTGGATGACACTTTTCGCATTTTCAGGTCGTCATGCAGGATTGTGTGCACAGAACCCACAGAAATGCCAACTCTGGAGGCGACCTGTTCAACAGTCATTCGGCGATCCCCCAAAACAATTCTCTCCACTTTCTCGTTCATGTCGTCAGACCGGCTTGTGCGAGCCCGAGGTTCTTTCGGTTTGTTGTCACACGATGTTCTGCCTTCATTAAACTATCGCACCCACGAACGCACTTTCGACACATCCATAACTCCATCACCACATGCCTCCTTCAACTGTCGATGAATTTCAATTGGTTTCACACCACGCAAATTCAGAAAACGAATGATTGCACGCTGTTCAAGTAAGGAAAACGTCGCCATTTTAAGTATTCAAAACAGTTCTTACTCTCGCCGCTGGCGGTAAAATTCCATCTGCCGTACGGTGCTGCAATCTCTGGGACGTATTGACAACGAACGCGGCCTCATTTTAAAACAATGCGCATATATCTTTTTCCAGTCCGGAGAAAAAAAATCGGAAGCCTTAGAGCTTGAATGCACCTCGTAGATTCAACCAAATATCTAGGGTTACTTGTTATTGTTCATTGTTTTTCCTCTTAACCATCACGTAGAATATCTGGTGGGAGAGGCGAACTATGATTGAGTTTCACTAGCAAAACACAAAATGTAACAAATCTGGTAAGGTGACTGCCTACACTACTCTTGCCCGTTCTCTTCTGGTGTATTGCTGCGCAGTACGGGATCGTTACCAGGTGGGAGGACAAAAAATTAGTTCAAATGTCTCTGAGCACTATGGGACTTAACATCTGAGGTATCAGTCTCCTAGACTTAGAACTACTTAAACCTAACTAACCTAAAGACATCACACACATTCATGTCCGAGGCAGGATTCGAACCTGCGACCGTAGCAGCAGCGCAGTTCCGGACTGAATTGATGGGAGGACATCGAAAAAGTTCAAAGAAGAGCACGTCGTATTGTACTATCGCGAAATAGTGAAGAGAAAGTTATGGATGATGATGATGATGTTTGGTTTGTGAGGCGCCCAGCTGCGCAGTCATCAGCGCCCGTACAAAGTTCCAATTTTTACACAGTCCAATCTAGCCACTGTAACGAATGATAATAATGAAATAATGCTGAATACACAGACACCCAGTCCCCGGGCAGAGGAAATCCCAAACCCAGCCGGGAATCGAACCCGGAACCCCGTGACCCAGATGCGGCAACGCTAGCCACGAGAACACGAGCTGTCGAAGAGAGTTATGAATGTAATAAGCTAGTTGGGGTGACAATCACTAAAACAAAGGCGTTCTTTGTTGCGGTGAGATCTTCCCACGCAATTTTGATCACCAACTTTCTTTTCCAAATGCGATAATATTTTGTTGATACCCACTTACATAAGAAGGAATGACCATCGCAATAACATAAGAGAAATTGGAACTAACAGTTATGATTTAGATATTCACTTTCCCATTTGGTATTCGAGAGCGGAGCGATTGGAAATAGCCTGAAAGTGGTTCTATGAACTCTCTGCAGGCACTAAAGCGTGAATTGCAGGGTAGTCAACCAGATGTACATCTAGATGAACAAACAGAGAGTGTGTTACATTCGTAGCTTAAATAGAAGTCACTGTTTCTGTTTATCAGATTATTCAACTGCGCGATTGCAGTCGAATTATACACTCCTGGAAATGGAAAAAAGAACACATTGACACCGGTGTGTCAGACCCACCATACTTGCTCCGGACACTGCGAGAGGGCTGTACAAGCAATGATCACACGCACGGCACAACGGACACACCAGGAACCGCGGTGTTGGCCGTCGAATGGCGCTAGCTGCGCAGCATTTGTGCACCGCCGCCGTCAGTGTCAGCCAGTTTGCCGTGGCATACGGAGCTCCATCGCAGTCTTTAACACTGGTAGCATGCCGCGACAGCGTGGACGTGAACCGTATGTGCAGTTGACGGACTTTGAGCGAGGGCGTATAGTGGGCATGCGGGAGGCCGGGTGGACGTACCGCCGAATTGCTCAACACGTGGGGCGTGAGGTCTCCACAATACATCGATGTTGTCGCCAGTGGTCGGCGGAAGGTGCACGTGCCCGTCGACCTGGGACCGGACCGCAGCGACGCACGGATGCACGCCAAGACCGTAGGATCCTACGCAGTGCCGTAGGGGACCGCACCGCCACTTCCCAGCAAATTAGGGACACTGTTGCTCCTGGGGTATCGGCGAGGACCATTCGCAACCGTCTCCATGAAGCTGGGCTACGGTCCCGCACACCGTTAGGCCGTCTTCCGCTCACGCCCCAACATCGTGCAGCCTACCTCCAGTGGTGTCGCGACAGGCGTGAATGGAGGGACGCATGGAGACGTGTCGTCTTCAGCGATGAGAGTCGCTTCTGCCTTGGTGCCAATGATGCTCGTATGCGTGTTTGGCGCCGTGCAGGTGAGCGCCACAATCAGGACTGCATACGACCGAGGCACACAGGGCCAACACCCGGCATCATGGTGTGGGGAGCGATCTCCTACACTGGCCGTACACCACTGGTGATCGTCGAGGGGACACTGAATAGTGCATGGTACATCCAAACCGTCATCGAACCCATCGTTCTACCATTCCTAGACCGGCAAGGAAACTTGCTGTTCCAACAGGACAATGCACGTCCGCATGTATCCCGTGCCACCCAACGTTCTCTAGAAGGTGTAAGTCAACTACCCTGGCCAGCAAGATCTCCGGATCTGTCCCCCATTGAGCATGTTTGGGACTGGATGAAGCGTCGTCTCACGCGGTCTGCACGTCCAGCACGAACGCTGGTCCAACTGAGGCGCCAGGTGGAAATGTCATGGCAAGCCGTTCCACAGGACTACATCCAGCATCTCTACGATCGTCTCCATGGGAGAATAGCAGCCTGCATTGCTGCGAAAGATGGATATACACTGTACTAGTGCCGACATTGTGCATGCTCTGTTGCCTGTGTCTATGTGCCTGTGGTTCTGTCAGTGTGATCATGTGATGTATCTGACCCCAGGAATGTGTCAATAAAGTTTCCCCTTCCTGGGACAATGAATTCACGGTGTTCTTATTTCAATTTCCAGGAGTGTATTTACACGAGGTCTGATATTTAGAGTCTCATAAGTCATGCTTATCATCATCACCAAAATCATTTCCACTACGATCTGGTCATGTACTAGGTAGGAGGTCTAGAACCTTCTTGGTTAGCCAACACGCTTACTGTCACTGGTCTGTTGATGTACACACGACGTAAACGACATATCCTCACTTCTACCTCAATTCGTTTACGGTTATAATTAATGGTTTCACATGTGGATAACTTTGGAGATGACTCTGGACGCTACGATACCTGGTGCAGTCTTAAATCGGTTACAGGAACAGTATATCAGCTGGCGTTTCTTCTTCTTTCCGCCCTATCATCCATATCTAACAGCCTACATCCTGATGTCAATTTTAAAACATCTCCTAAGAAAACGAAGTGCAACTATCGTTACGTTTTCTTTGTTGATGATGCCGTCCCCGTTTATGAGTTACAATACTGGAAGCAACCACTGAAGGAGGGTAGCAGTTTACTGTTATGAATTAACTGAAAACCGTGTGACTCAAACGAGACGATGGGTGCAAATCCATTGTCAGTAGCCTTCTGGAAGACTATGCCGTAGAGAGAAATTTAAAATATTCCAAGCCAACGCTGACGCTACTGTTTACGAAATTGGCTGGTACCTGGAAGAACAACCCTTTTTCTAGTGGCTTTTAAATGAAGGTGATGTAGTACTGTGGATGCCGATCAATAAGAATAAATTTAGTGGTTTAACTGTAGATACGTTCATCCTCTACCGTCTCCCCCAGTACAGAAATTGACTGTAGGTGTATTTTATACTGAACATTGCACGAGTATCATAATATATCATTCACTGAAACACAATGTTATTAATTACATAACACAACATTGACATTGAGCCCGGGATCACAAGCTCGTCCACTTGCTGGAGCTGTCAGAAAACAAATGAAAACCAAGTAAGAACATAACACAAAATTGATTTTGACTCTCTTGTACCATTGTCCAGGAGTAGAACATTCAAAGGTGCTCAAAGTGGTGACCCTGGACACCGATACACTGGTGCACTCCTTTAATGAAAGAATTATTTACTGCTTCCAGTGTTGCCTGCTGAAGAGACTTACAAGCAAGAACGATACGTTCCTGCATGTCCTCTGGAATTGTTGGAATATCGCGATAGACAACGTCTTTAATGTATCCCCAAAGAAAAAAAGTGCAGAGGATTTAAATCTGGAGACCTAGCAGGCCAAGTAACTGTTCCTCCTCGACCAATCCATCTGACAGGGTACCTTCGTTTTAGAACTCGACGGCCACGCAAGGCATTATGTACTGGACATCCGTAGTGCTGATACCACATAAGCATTCTGATTCTTAGCGGGACTTCATCCAGAAGAGGAGGAAGAATTCGCCTGAGGAAGTTGGCATACGCTGTGCCGTTTAGACTACCATTGATGAAATAAGGGCCAATAATTGTAGTTCCAAGCATCCCACACCAGAAGTTAACTTTCCATTGACGCTGATGTTCCACCTGTCTAAGCCATCGTAGGTTGTCGCTGGACCAATAAAGCATGTTCCTTGTATTTATCTATTCTTTGTTTGAGAAGGAACAGTCATCGGTAAATAGAACATTGGAGAAGAAGTTCGGGTTGGCGAGGATTTACTGCTGTGTGGACTGACAGTACTATACACGATTGTGGAAATCATTCCCATGAAATTCTTGATGTAGGTGTACATGGTAAGGATGGAACTGGTGACGTGTAAGAGTACGATGTACACTGGTTTTATGAATGCCAATCTCGTGTTCAAGCTGTCCTGTGCCCACATGTGGATTCAGAGGCAACGGAAGTGAGTGCTACGACGATTGCGTTGACGTGGGTTGAAACTTCCCGTTTCCTGAAGCGTCACAACAAGACGAGAAAACATCCGTCGCGAAGGTGGTTTCTTGTCAGGATATCGCTCTCTGTACAGTTCCGCTGCCTGCGTAGCATTTCGCCAACCTTCAACAACAACAATAAAAGAGACATTATGTCGATGCAGTTTGCAGGAAGGACAGCCTTTACTGTGTGCCTACTCTACACAAAAGTATTAAAAGGACTAAACTGCTGTATTAAATGTAACCGTATATAAGAAAAAAGTATTGGAATTACTATTCTGCTAACTTACATTCCCCATACATGAGTAGCATTTCTATCTTCTCTTCGTTGGTGTACATTCTACTCACACAACTCTTCAACTGACGATGGTTGACGGAATGACTGGTGTGCATTCTACTTATGTTTACAATTGTCCTCTGTGAACATCAGCACGTGGATGTGTTCCATTACCCCCACTGCCTGCACTAAGCGCTGTGTTATGTAATTAATAACGTTGTTCTTCAGTGAATGGTACGCTGTGATACATTTTTGAATAGATCTGTAGGAGAGGAAATGAATTACCGAATAAAAAATACAGGGTGCCATTTAAAAAACTCATACCGCTGTTTATATCATTGTTAAAAATCAAAGCTACAACGAAGGAAATCATGCTGATTGATGTCCCCCTGACGGCTAAAGAACATTTGCTTGAAATATTTTGTAATTTGCATCTGGACAAACAGTTATATAGGGTGGTCAAGATAACTGGGCTACCATTATTACAAATGTAGCTGATACAGGCAAGTAAGACCTTCCTGAAATATTCACCTCTTCGCTTACTATAATTTTTCAAAACCTCGTTTTGATATTTTGAGCCATGTCCATCAATAGTTCTCTTTCACTCTGTTAAGGCACATGCAGACAGAACTGGGCGCGCTGGATAAAATCCATTTTCTCGAGCCCGGAGTTATACAGGGCATACGGAAATTCTCGTTACTAACTTCTAGGACTTGTATAGGGAAACGAGTTCGTAGTATTTTGCTTAGGAAACCGTGTCTCAGAGTTGCTTATCCAGGTGTGGAAGAGGGTGGACGCCATTTACTATCTGTCTTGCTACGTGGCCCCTGTAGGGACAGAGGAAGATCTTCTGGCAGTAGTTCTGGCCGCAACACTGGATATTGAAGAGAGACCAGGTGGGAGCGACAGTGTGTACCAGAACATGCTTCGTAGGTACAATTTGTGTAACAACGTTGGAGCTCGCCACATCGAGCCGCTGTTGTAATGTATCCGTACTGGTCTGTACGTACAGTATGCTGGGTTCTTTTTTGTTTAGGAATAACATAAACATGTAATGTTTAAGTGTTAATACAAATAAATGTGCTTAAGTGGTAAATGGATGTTTCATTATATTTCCTTTCCCTAACTGTACTGCGTCAAGCCTAACTCAATCCCTCAAGCAGGAGTGGGGGAGTTAAACATCTGCACTGAAATCGTCGTAGAGCAGAAGTGGTTGGTTTCCGGACACGGTTTCCTCTTCAGAATTTTATGTACTGACACCCCTTCAGAAGCCCTATAAGTCTGTAACGGGAATTTCCGTACACCCTGTATATAGACGGCCTCCCAAGTCTACTGAAAAATTCAATATTTTAGCTAAATTTCACGTGCAGCAATGTATGAACTAATGTGCACGAATTACAAAATCATAGCTGGTCATCTTCAACTTTTATAGTCTTGTCTTCCTCAGTTGCGTGTAATATTGCGGTATATTAATAATTTTTACTTATGGACCGTCTGACCATGACAAACATCCTATACAAATGCAAGAAAACTTCTACATCCAGAAAGCCATAGCAGAAAACAAACATGTGATAAATGAACAAACACACATCAGCACAGGCTCCCTACTACACTTAGTAAAGGAAATGATAACATAAATAAAAAAAAATAATTAAAAAAAAAGAAAAGAAAACTCTTCCCCACATCATTTGGAGACACACAAACACACACACACACACACACACACACACACACACACACACACACACACACACACACATACACAAACGCACACACAAATGCATACACGAACAGACCACAGATACTTCAATAGTTACACTCATAAGTTTGGCAATAACATTCGATCTTTGGCAAAACATTTGACAGTCGGTAACAGAAACCAAAACATTGCTTTAAAACAAGCGTTCAGTGCATAGTGTTGTGGAATAGGGAAAAAAACGCAAATTGGCGTTCATAAAAAGAAGAACAACACCAATAATACAACAGGAGCGTAATATGTAGGAAATTGTCCACGCAGCCTGTAAGTACAGTTCAAAACATTACTACTTAATAGGAAATACCAACCACCAGAACTGTTTATAACCTATAGGCACAAAGACAAAAATGTAAATAAAATAGCTAACATATGTACATATTCCAGGCCAGTGATGATGCCTTGCAGAAAATAAAGGCGAAACGCGTATGGCACTAAAATTGTTTTTTATTCAGTTGCTGTCAGACGGTCCATAAGTAAAAATTATTAATATACCGTAACATAGCTGGTCATAGTCTTCAGTGCAGCCTATTCGAATTTCGCCCATTGTGTTGCTTAAATACGAAATATCACAATAACTGTGATGCTTAATCAGATAATAGGCACTTCACTATGAAGCTGACATGTAAGGCTACAAGATGCAAAAGAATCACTTTTTTTTACGGAATAGTTTCCTTAAGATCGTGTGAGAACGTCTGCACACAAGATGGTACACACACGTCGTTCTGCCCGTAATGGCACTGACGTACCTTGACTGTCGGGCTAACCAGCCCTCTGTGCGTGCAAATGCAGGAGCGAAGAACAACTGGACAGCGCGGAGAGTCGGGGCTCTGGCGGTGAGCTTTCAAATGGTTCAAATGGCTCTGAGCACTATGGGACTTAACATCTGAGGTCATCAGTCCCCTAGAACTTAGAACTACTTAAACCTAACTAACCTAAGGACATCACACACATCCATGCCCGAGGCAGGATTCGAACCTGAACCTGCGACCGTAGCAGTCGCGCGGTTCCAGACTGCAGTGCCTAGAACCGCGTGGCCACCGCGGTCGGCGCGGTGAGCTTTCTTTGTGTTCCCGTCCTTAATGCTGATTCTTGACGGAGATCATTCGGACGCAGATACGTGACAGTGTGGTTAAATCACCGTGAAGAATTAGTGAAGTAGTTGCCTATGTCCGTACTTAACAAATACTGGCCTCCATTACCTTGGAGTCAGTCGTGTGCAGAGAACCACATCGGTAGGTATCTAGCAGTGCAGCGAAATTATGTATGTGGCTACCGTGATCACAGTCTTTATGTGTAAACGCAACTTTCTCTGCAGTCACTGCGCGATAGCGATGAAAATGTTACCGATGATGGTGCCACTAAAGCGGAGTTACTAAATACGGTTCTCCGTAATTCTTTCACGAAAGAAGATGAAGTAAATATTCCAGAATTCGAAACCAGAACAGCTGTTAGCATGAGTGACATAAAAGTAGATATCTTAGGTGTTGCGAAACAAGTCAAATCACTTACGAAAAGCAAGTCTTCCGGTCCAGTTGGTATACCAATCAGGTTCCTTTCAGAGTATGCAGACACAATAGCGTCTATTTAGCAATCATATACAACCGCTCACTTGACGAAAGGTCTGTTCCTAAAGACTGGAAAGTAGCACAGGTCACACCAATATTCAAGAAAGGAAATAGAAGTAACCCATTGAATTACAAACCTCAATACGCAGTAGGATTTTGGAGCATGTACTGTACTCGAACATTATGAATCACCTTGAAGAAAATGACTTACTGATACATAACCAACACGGATTCAGAAAATATCGTTCTTGTGCAACATGAAGTAATGAGTGCTGTCTACAAGGGATCTCAGATCGATTCGATATTCCTAGATTTCCAGAAGGATTTTGATACCGTTCCTCACAAGCGACTATTCATCAAATTGCGTGCATATGGAGTATCGTCTCAGTTGTGTGACTGGATTCGTGATTTCCTCTCAGAGAGGTCACAGTTCATAGTGATAGACAGTACATAATCGAGTAGTGTCATAGGCCCTCTGCTGTTCCTGATTTACATAAACTATCTAGGTGATAATCTGAGCAGCCCCCCCCCCCCCCCTCCCCCTAAGATTGTTTGCAGATGATGCTGTAATTTACCGTCTAGTAAAATCATCAGACGATCAATTCCAATTATAAAATTATCTAGAGAGAATTTCTGTATGGTACGAAAAGTGGCAATTGGCACTAAACAAAGAAAAGTGCGAGGTCATCCACATGGGCACTAAAATAAATCCGATAAATTTTGGTATACGATAAATCGCACAAATCTAAGGGCTGTCAATTCGACTAAATACCTAGGAATTACAATTACGAGCAACTTAAATTGGAAATACCACGTAGATAATATTGTGGGGAAGGCGAAACAAAGACTGCGCTTTGTTGGCAGAAGACTTAGAAGATGAGACAAACTCACTAAAGAGACAGCCTACATAACACTTTTCCGTCCTCTGCTGGGATACTGTTGCGCGGTGTGGGATCCTTACCAGGTAGGACTGATGGAGGACATCGAAAAAGTGCAAAGAAGGGCAGCCCGTTTCGTGTCATGGCGCAATAGGGGTGAGAGTGTCAATGATATGATACGCGAGTTGGGATGGCAGTCACTGAAACAATTGCGTTTCTTTTTTTTTTTTTTTTTTTCCAGCGAGATATATTTACGCAATTTCAATCACCAACTTTCTCTTCTGAGTGCGAAAATATTTTGTTGACACCCACCTACGCAGGGAGAAATTATCATTATAATAAAATAAGAGAAATCAAGGCTCGAACGGAAAGATTTAGGTGTTCCTTTTTTCCACGTGCCATTCAAGAGTGGAATGGTAGAGAAGTAGTACGAAAACGGTTCGAAGAACCCTCTGCCAGGCACTTAAGTGTGAATTGCAGAGTAACCATGTAGATGAAGATCACTGTACACCACTGATCAAAGCTGATGGAGTAAGATCTGCTGCGCTTTCTGCCCTTTGTATTCGAATCTTGTATCTCTCACGGTCAATAATATAGGGTGGGGCAAATAAGAAGCTCGGATGAGTGAATACGATTGGACATGAATGTATGCACATTATCACACCCCGTAATCACGTGCACCACACGCCACGCGATCCTCACCAACTCATTATAGCACATTTACACAATCTGACAGAGTTGTTATCAAAGGCTGTCATTTCAACTAAGTACCTGGGTGTTAAAATTACGAACAACTTCAGTTGGAAAGACCACATAGATAATATTGTGGGGAAGGCGAGCCAAAGGTTGCGTTTCATTGGCAGGACACTTAGAAGATGCAACAAGTCCACTAAAGAGACAGCTTACACTACACTCGTTCGTCCTCTGTTAGAATATTGCTGCGCGGTGTGGGATCCTTATCAAGTGGGATTGAAGGAGGACATCGAAAGGGTGCAAAAAGGGGCAACTCGTTTTGTATTATCACGTAATAGGGGAGAGAGTGTGGCAGATATGATACGCGAGTTGGGATGGAAATCATTAAAGCAAAGACGTATTTCGTCGCGGCGAGATCTATTTACGAAAATTCAGTCACCAACTTTCTCTTCCGAATGCGAAAACATTTTGTTGAGCCCAAACTACATAGGTAGGAATGATCATCAAAATAAAATAAGAGAAATCAGAGCTCGAACAGAAAGGTCTAGGTGTTCGTTTTTCCTGCGCGCTGTTCGGGAGTGTAATGGTAGAGAGATAGTATGATTGTGGTTCGATGAACCCTCTGCCTAGCACTTAAATGTGAATAGCAGAGTAATCATGTAGATGTAGATGTAGAAAGGTGATTATGGTCGCAGCCCCAGCTGGCCAACCAGGTCACCTGACCTACCAGTGTGCGATTACTTTGTGTAGGGAGCACTCAGATCTAAGGTGTATCGCAACAAGCCTCATAGTCTTCAAGAACTGAAGCAGAACATTTAGGATGCATTCCAACCTCGATTTGCTTTCAGCAAATTGCTGACCAGGGCCCAAAAGTGCCAAGAGATGAATAGTGATAGCTTTCAACATCTGCTATAGTCAAGTTGAAACTTCCCCTTTGAAAATTAAGAATGACAGTGCTGGAAAAACTCTTACGTTATTTGATACAGAAACAGCTGAGTAAAATTCAACGTACTCAGACAGCTTTCTCTTTACTTATGCTGATCATCACTAAACTGACACACAATATTTTAGCGCGACGCAGTTTAACTTTCAATAATCCCTGCAAAAGAATATCCCTGACTAACAATAACTTATACCTTTCATCAACCACCTTCCTCACAAAAATCTTTGTTACTCGAACTACTGCAATACAGTGAGCGCCAATACTGCCAGCTAAATAAAGGATTCTGACTAGTGAGGGCATAGTTAGCAAATGAAAGATTTAGATAGAGAACAAACAATGTATTTACCTTAATAGTGTTTAAAAGTCGTAATATTTATATATAAAAGTTCGTGACATCCAGTTTTACATATTTCCTTTTCTGGCGGACACACGTCCAGATCGCCCGCTCATAGTAACATCTCAGAACTCTGGCATCTCTCTCCCCACATCCACCACTGCTGGCTTCTCACCTCCAACTGCCCAACGCTATGCGCTGTTCACATCCAACTGCCCAACACAACACTAGTAAATATTCCAACAATGAGTCTAACCAGCCACAGACTGCACACAGCGCAGTCAGCGATTTTCGTACAGAGTACTACGTGGCGTTACCAACATAAAAACTTAAACATTCTACTTACAAGATTAGTATTGTACTCCTTTCCTTTGTTGTGTTTCTTTGTACCCTGCAACTCTGCTCTCCGGGCCTCTTTTATTTTCTCCACCCTATATCTTCCATTTTTTTTTTAAGATGGTTTCACGCGTTTAATAGCTAGGACCATCCAGGAGCTCGAAGAACATTTATTATTTGTTTGAATATTTTTCTCTTGTAACTTCTAATTCACTTGGAGAACTAACTATGTAACAAGTAATCTGGTATTTTGGATTGGTGCCATTCCATGCTTGAGCAGGCTACCTCGCAATGCGTTGCGTTTCAGATAGACAATATATATTTATTCCACTGGCTTTCTGCTCTTCTCTTGCGTGTTTGTGGTCTCCCCTGTAGCTTTATCTTCCTATGGCTGAAACACCTGCTGTAGGTTCGATGCCCGATGCTACCATGGACAAGACACAGTAGATCCTCAGGTAAGATAATTTGTGTCTGGAGATAGGTGAGCGATTACAGTTAGAACAGTATTTTTAGTTTCTCGCCAATTTGATTCAGATTCGCCAGGCAAACCAGGCACATTTCATTTTTCATTTCTCAAAACTACGTTCTTTGTTCTAAATCGTACGTTCCGTCATACTAAGAACTACATTCAAAACGCATCATATGTTTGCGTATTACTTGTCGTGAAAATTATTGTTTTGTGAATACTGAACAAGTACAGCTCACACTTGCTGAAGAGAAGCATGTTTAATCTCGAGGAGTCGCTTTATTTGAGTGAGTCTCCATCCGTACATTTAATGTTCGAATCGTTAGGAAAAGCATGGATTTTGTCAATGCTCTAGCACTACTACAAGATTTTAAATTCTTTGCGTGTTCTTACGTTTGTCCGAATGTAGCTGTCAAATTTCAGAAGGTCATTCTGACTGTGACTGCTTAGAGGATTGACGTGCCGTGTGCTGAAGGAGAATTATCGTTTGGTTATGAGAATATTGCGTGTGTTTTCTATACAACAAGGCAGTTGCTGAACTAGCTTGCTAACCTGTTCGAATGCTGTTGTTGGGAGTTCTATCGAGCTTTGCTACCGTGGCATTTTATAACGATTATTAGAAAACTTTTCGCGTTTTATAGTATCTCTGCGCTTACTAACTGCTTTGTGTGCTGAGTTAATAAAAGTGCACATTAACGTACTAGCTGTTTCAAGCATCGCAACTGACGTAGCCGCCAACCAAAAAAGCATATTAAATTGCATTGTAGTGAAACTTAAAAAGCAAAAATATTTATCGCTGATAGCCGCTAGTGATTTGAAATTGATTTACGGCATTTACAAACACAGTCACGGTGGACAAAAGAAACCAGTGTTGTTAATGATTTAGTTTCCCTGGGGTAATTACGTTCCAGACGGAAAAATGCATTACCTGTTTTATTTATATTTGCTTTGATGCAGCGTTCTGCAGGCTACAAAAATACAAGCTACAAAAATACATATTATACTTTGTTTTTGTTCACGTTCTAGCTGCTTTCAGAGCATATTATTCCCAAACGTTTTTCAAACTCTCTCTCCCACCGTTTTTCTTTTGTCAAGGTATTTTGAGTAACCATTACATTTTTCAGCCACCTAAGAAAAATAGATAGTGCGGCCTGCGAAGCACGTTCACGGCCTCAGAATACCAGGTACTTACAACACAGTATTTCGCTTTAATGGTGTAATAGCAAGATACTAAAATCTATTCGAAATCTTTCCCAGCGCTATACCGAACACCAACAGAACATTAATTTCGGAAATTTATAAAAACTTTCGGTAGTCAAGCAAGGCCCCGGGACCAAATAAAAGATCTTGCTTGAGAAAAAGTCTGTTGCTAAAAATTATCCAAAAGACAAGATGGCACAAAACATTTTTGATTCAAGGCAACCGGTTTCAAGAGTCTTAGCTGTCATCTTCAGATCTTAAACATTTTTTTTTGTTGCAATAAGCTATGTTCATTCTACGTTGACCTCATGTCCAAAGGGCCACATCCATATACAGGGTGATTATAATTGAAGTCAAACATTCAAACCGCTGTATAAATAACACCACTGGTCAGAATAAGGTCAAATTGCAACGGTATATTATCGGAGAAGGGGGAAAACGAATGGCAGAAGAAAAATAAATAGTCACAAAATGTAGCAATAGATAGCGCTGTAAGCATCATAATTTAATAGTGGACGACTACAAATGACAAATGAATCATACAACAATGCCTAAGGTGTACATTTGACGATAAACTGTACTATTCAGTGTGCATGGGTGTACAGGTGTGATACTGTTAGTTACGTAAGCCCTTCCACCACGGCAAGGTCATATCACATTGGATGGGAAAAATCGGTTTTTAATTGTCCTAAGGTCAGAAACCGCGAAAAAAGTATCAAGAGATCGGTTTTTAATCGTCCTGAGGCCCAAAATATCTTATCTGCAGATTCTAAAAAAACCTCAAAAAATTTTGGTCGTACGATAAATCTATGAACGCTACAAATAATTCAATACCTTCGCTTGCTGACAGTAAGGGTAATGTAACTGATGTTGATAAACAGAAAGCCGAAATTCTAAACCTAGCTTTCAAAAACTCGTTCACGGCAGAGGATTGCAGCACCATTCCCCCTTTCAATTATCGAACAAACGAAAGGATGGCTGACATAGTGTTTAGTGTATCTGGGATTGTAAAACAGTTAAGATCCTTTGACGCCAGGAAGGCATCTGGCCCAGACGGTATCCCCTTAAGATTTTATGTTAACTATGCTGCAAATATAGCACCATTCTTATCCATCATCTATCAGAGATCATTGGAACAGCGGAAAGTTCCACGGGACTGGAAGAAGGCCCAGGTCATAGCAATCTATAAAAAGAGTAGAAAATCGGATGCACATACTTAGTGGCCAATTTCACTGACATCGATTTGTTGTAGAATCATGGAACATATTTTGTGTTCAGGCATAATGACCTTTCTACATTCTGAGAAGCTCATCTACAGAAACCAGCACAGTTTAGGGGACAGCGGTCATGCGAGACACAGCTGGCCCTCTTTGTGCATGATATACAACAGGCTCTAGATACCGCCTATCAGGTTGATGCCATATTTCTGGACTTTGGAAAGGCGATCGACTCAGTTCCGCACTGTTGCTTGCAAAAAAAAGTGCGCGCTTACGGTCTGTCCGATGACATATGCGGTTGGATAGAAAGTTTTCTAACAGACAGGGGGCAGTATGTCATCCTGAACGGAGTGGCTTCAACAGAAAAAAGCGTAACTTCAGGTGTGCCCCAGGGCAGCGTAATAGGTCCTCTGCTTTTTACAATTTACATAAATGATCTTGTTGATGTTATTGACAGCGGCCTGAGGCTGTTTCCCGATGATGCTGTAGTCTACAGGAAAACAGTATCACACGAGAGTTGTGAACAAATCAATGAGGATTTGCAGAAAATAAATGCATGGTGTAATGACTGGCAGTTATATTAGTAAGTGTAACCTATTGCGTATAACAAGGCAAAAATCCCCATTAATGAATGAGTACAAAATAAATGTCCAGTCTTTGGAAGCAGTAACGTCCGTCAAGTATCTGGGTGTTACCATTCGAAATGATCTCAAATGGGATGATCAGATTACACAAGTAACGGGTAAAGCGAACTCTAGATAGCAGTTTATTGGTAGAATCCTGAAGCGATGCAGTCCTTCAACAAAGGAAATAACTTACAATACTTTAGTTTGTCCAGTCTTAGAGTATTGTTCGTCTGTATGGGACTCTTACCACTTGGGTCTGATTCAAGAGATTGAGAAGGTCCAAAGAAGAGCGGAAAGATTCGTGATTGGTACATTAGCCATCGCGAGAGAGTTACAGATCTCATAGAACGTTTGAAGTGGGACACACTTGCCGATAGACGGCGCACTAAACGGAAGAGGCTGCTCACTAAATTCCGAAATCCGATCTTCACCGAGGATGTAGAGCATATATTATTAGCACCAACTTTCAAATCGCGCAATGATCACCATTCAAAGATAAGGGAAATAAAAGCTCGTACTGAAGCGTTCAGACAGACGTTTTTCCCTCGCGCGATCCGCGAGTGGAACAGAGGGGAGGAAATACGAACTTGGCGCTAATTGTGCCCTCCGCCACACACCGCTTGGTGGCTAGGGTAGTATATATGTAGATGTAGAGGTTACGTTCAGAATGTGTTGCGCAATGCGCTCAGAATGTGTTGCGCAATGCTTTCAGATAGCCACACAGCCAGAAGTCACACGGATTAAGATCAGGTGATCGGGACGGCCAGGCTGTAGGGAAATGGCAGCTAGTAATTCTAGCATTTCCGAAATGGCGCTTCAGCAGCAGCATAACGGGATTTGCAATGTCCGGAGGTGCGCCATCTTGCATGAAAATGATCCCATCCACACATCCATGCTGTTGGAGAGCTGGAATGATGTGGTTGCGCAAAAGACACTCATAGCGCTTACCAGTGACGGTACAGATAACAGGACCGGAAGCACCTGTCTCTTCGAAATAATATGGCTCTATGATAAATGAAGCCGCAAACCTGCACAACACAGTGACCTTTGTAGGATGAAGTGGTACGGGTTGATTTGCGTGTGAATTTTCCGTTGTCCATATTGAACAGTTTTGTGTATTGACATTTTCTGTCAGATGGAATTGGGGTTCAGTCTGTACAAAAACTCTTCCACGGCCAATAATTGTCCACTTCTATGCGAGCAAGAAATTCTAAAGCAAAGGTTTCTTTCGCTGGCAAGTCAACACGAAGGTAATTTTGAATGGATAGCAAAGAAGGATGTTTCGTAGAATTTTACGCACCTTGCTCACGGGTATGTCCAATGTTCCGGCAATTCTCCGTGCACTACACGTTTGCAAACCACCACTCGTCTCCTCCTGCACTGCTGTGGCCACTGCTTCCATTGACGTCTAATCAATTCGTTTCCTCCCTCTACCAGGTTGCACACCAAAAGAACCCGTCTTTTCGCCGAATTATTTTCTCCAGACCCACGGCAGTCATCGGACCAACGCTTCTTTTCAAACCATTCAGTGTCCGGAACTTCTGCAGAAAGACGTGCGCAGACATCATTCTAGTAATACAGCTTTACAAGCAGAGCGCGATCCTGCATTGAGACAGTAATGGCGAACGTCGCAGACGCGAAAGGAGGAAAAGCCGTGTGCCTGGCGTTTTTATACCAACTTCAATGGGTCGTGCGCATGACAGGTGTTTTCATTTGCGTATTCTGATACATACAACACCATCTATTGATCAATTTTCACACTATTTTTTTTCTCCTGCCATACGTTTTCCACCTTCTCCGATAATATTCTGTTGGAATTTGACGTCATTCTGACCAGTGGTGTTAATTCTACTGCGTTTTGAAAGTTTAATTGTAATTGTGATTTTAAATATTTTAGCGATGACAAACGTTTATAATATGCTCAGTTTTATCTACTTGGCATCTTTGCATGGGGTAAACAATAAAATGAGAATAGTTTACTGCAAAAAATGTTCAAGACCTGAAGGTGTCAGCTAAGACTGTTGAAACCTGTTGTCTTGAATAAAAAGTGTTTTGTGCGACCTTAGCTTTTGAACAGTTTTTAACAATTAAAGCAGATCGCCCTTCTGTATTCTCATTATGAGAAAATTCGAAAAGTGGGATCTATATCTCGTTTCAAATTATAGTAATTTGAAACTTAGGCTGTAATACGGATCTGTCATTTGACTTGGACCTCAGAGTGACTCTAGAAGTTAGGAAGTGTTCCAGAAAAACGGCAATAATTGCACAAAATACAACTGCAATTGAACCTGTTACATTTGGTGTTTCGGAGGAGGATAATAACTGTTAAAAAAAGTGGCTTTTGTGCTGCATTATTACAAAAGACCAGTGCGATCCAGGTACGGATCAAAACATTGATTATGCTGACTTTTCGTTGAAAATACTTCCAAACCACATTCCTGAGTTTTCCATTTCTCCTAAAGACTAGCAAATCTTCGTTTCGACGTGTTTGCGTTTAATACCTTCAGGTAATCATTAATTGCCAGCTGCCTCCTTCGCCTTGCCATGACGCAGGGCTCTCATAGAATGGCTTATTAGGTGTTTGTGTGTGTGTTTGGGGGGGGGGGGGGCGGGGGGGTGTTATAGGGAAGGTGTAAATCCACACGAAACGTTTTTGGAGTATAATGCGATTCTTTCAGTTCCCTCGGTTCGCATTTTCTCTTCTAACCAGTGTTTTACAGCTCGAATCATTGTGGTGTTGCTTTCGTGCAGAAGCATCACAATTCCTTAAAATCGGTGGTCACGTAATGCTGTAAATACTATAAGTGGCTACAGCTTCTCATATGGACCAAGCGAACAGTGTCAGAAATTCGTTACTACTGGAGTACAAGAGCAGACACGGCTCGTAAAAGCAGTTTCGTGTTGCTGTTAACAGTGGCTGATACGCTACCATAATGTGTGGAATTTATTTTCATAACCCACGGGTGGTTGTAGATGGTGTTACTTTCGGGAAGGTCATAGCCACTGAAACAGGAGTGACCCCGCGAAGATAGCTACACGGGAGATGGGAGATAAGGCGGAGAGCATAAACTCTAAGGCATTTATGGTGAAATGTCACGGAAGCCTTGAGCACTAAACCGTAAATTTCTCGGCTTTAAACAAGAGCACGACTTTCAGCCAACAGCTCCGGTATCTCTCCTCTTCTCGCGTCTTACATAGGCGCAACAGTGCAAGAACATGGCATTCTACCCGCTCACAGATAACGAAGATGTTAAGTTCCGAATGAAACATAAAGCACTGCATTTTAAGCTGCACAAAGGTGGCGAGTCATTGCAAACAAAGTTTAAAGAAAGTCAAACTGCAACATGCGTCCCCGGTACCACGTTATCCTCGAGGATACAGTAAAATTAAAATTAATTCCTGGCTACAAACTATAGTTTTTAGTGTTTACCGTGAAAGGGTTTAATGTAAAACTGCATTAAAAATTTAATCTTTTAAGATCTGAATTTTTTGTAGTGGAAGGAAAATTTTTATTTATGCCCTGAAGTGATTTTTTAATGATTCTAGATGCAAGATTTATACAAAAATATGCACCCATTTCCAAAATATACTTTGTACACTTGGCTTCATTTTATGGACTAAAATAAATATTTATGAGATGTTCTCGATTGTAATAAATATTAAAATGATCATTCAAGAATTACCATGCAAAATAACAATAACAATATTTAATTACACAGTGGAATATAGCGATCCAACCACATCTGTGTATTCTGGCTGTCACGAGCTGCTGCATACTGCTGTATTGTCTTTTGTGCAACAGTTGGTAGCTCTTGCGCATGACGAAAAAAGTAGAACATTAACAAATGTGTATCTCAGGTTTTCATTGGGAAAAGTACTTCCTGTTGCAGCTAAGACACAGGCAAATTTAATGAACACAATTTTAGCTAGAGGGTCTGAAAGAGTTAAAGAAAACGATTGGTAGCGTTTATTTAAGAGGGGTGAAAAATGTAAAATCCAGCGAGAGAAAGGTTACCTTCAACTTTTATATCGGATGCAGCTACTTTACTTTTATTATTTATTTATTTCTCAAGTAAAGACCTACTGCCTGTTGTTATATAGCAGGTCGTAAATTGTGTGATTTTATATGTTATACAAATTCAGTTTTATTACTAGTACATTTTTTTTAAAAATTTTATAAAGGGCTAAATTAAAACAAATAACAATGATAATAAATTATTTACATAATAAGTTGTGGATGTGTTTTAAATTAAAATTAAAAGTGTATTAAAATGGAAGCTACAAGAGATGGAAATTTGACTTAGATATGATGTGACAGTTCATCCCTCTATACCTTCTGCTTGTATGTTTAAGTCTGTTACATATTTTGTCTTGACAGTGTGTAAGTGGGATGTTTAGGTTTTTATGTTGGTAACGCCACATAACGCTCTGTATGAAAATCACTGACTGTGCTGTGTGCAGTCTGTGGCTGGTTGGACTCATTGTTGGAATATTCGCTTGTGTAGTGTTGAGCAGTTAGATGTGAACAGCGCATAGCGTTGGGCAGTTGGAGGTGAGCCGCCAGCAATGGTGGATGTGGAGAGAGAGATGCCAGAGTTTTGAGAGGTTACTATAAGCGAACGATCTGGACGTGTGTCCGCCAGGAAAAGTAAATTTGTAAAGATGGATGTCATGAATTGATAGATATATACACTCCTGGAAATGGAAAAAAGAACACATTGACACCGGTGTGTCAGACCCACCATACTTGCTCCGGACACTGCGAGAGGGCTGTACAAGCAATGATCACACGCACGGCACAGCGGACACACCAGGAACCGCGGTGTTGGCCGTCGAATGGCGCTAGCTGCGCAGCATTTGTGCACCGCCGCCCTCAGTGTCAGCCAGTTTGCCGTGGCATACGGAGCTCCATCGCAGTCTTTAACACTGGTAGCATGCCGCGACAGCGTGGACGTGAACCGTATGTGCAGTTGACGGACTTTGAGCGAGGGCGTATAGTGGGCATGCGGGAGGCCGGGTGGACGTACCGCCGAATTGCTCAACACGTGGGGCGTGAGGTCTCCACAGTACATCGATGTTGTCGCCAGTGGTCGGCAGAAGGTGCACGTGCCCGTCGACCTGGGACCGGACCGCAGCGACGCACGGATGCACGCCAAGACCGTAGGATCCTACGCAGTGCCGTAGGGGACCGCACCGCCACTTCCCAGCAAATTAGGGACACTGTTGCTCCTGGGGTATCGGCGAGGACCATTCGCAACCGTCTCCATGAAGCTGGGCTACGGTCCCACACACCGTTAGGCCGTCTTCCGCTCACGCCCCAACATCGTGCAGCCCGCCTCCAGTGGTGTCGCGACAGGCGTGAATGGAGGGACGAATGGAGACGTGTCGTCTTCAGCGATGAGAGTCGCTTCTGCCTTGGTGCCAATGATGGTCGAATGCATGTTTGGCGCCGTGCAGGTGAGCGCCACAATCAGGACTGCATACTACCGAGGCACACAGGGCCAACACCCGGCATCATGGTGTGGGGAGCGATCTCCTACACTGGCCGTACACCACTGGTGATCGTCGAGGGGACACTGAATAGTGCACGGTACATCCAAACCGTCATCCAACCCATCGTTCTACCATTCCTAGACCGGCAAGGGAACTTGCTGTTCCAACAGGACAATGCACGTCCGCATGTATCCCGTGCCACCCAACGTGCTCTAGAAGGTGTAAGTCAACTACCCTGGCCAGCAAGATCTCCGGATCTGTCCCCCATTGAGCATGTTTGGGACTGGATGAAGCGTCGTCTCACGCGGTCTGCACTTCCAGCACGAACGCTGGTCCAACTGAGGCGCCAGGTGGAAATGGCATGGCAAGCCGTTCCACAGGACTACATCCAGCATCTCTACGATCGTCTCCATGGGAGAATAGCAGCCTGCATTGCTGCGAAAGGTGGATATACACTGTACTAGTGCCGACATTGTGCATGCTCTGTTGCCTGTGTCTATGTGCCTGTGGTTCTGTCAGTGTGATCATGTGATGTATCTGACCCCAGGAATGTGTCAATAAAGTTTCCCCTTCCTGGGACAATGAATTCACGGTGTTCTTATTTCAATTTCCAGGAGTGTATATATGTTGACTTTTGAAAATTATTAAGGTAAATACATTGTTTGTTCTCTATCAAAATTTTTCATATGCTGACTATGCCTATCACTAGTTAGGGCCTTCAGTAGTTAGAATCCTTTATTTAGCTGGCTGGCAATATTGGCGCTCGCTGTATTGAAGTGGTTCGAGTAGCGAAGATTTTTGTGAGGTAAGTGATTCATGTAAGGTATAGGTTATTGTTAGTCAGGACTATTCTTTTATAGGGATTATTGAAAGTCAGACTGCGTTGCGCTAAAAAAAATATTGTGTGTCAGTTTAGTGATGATCAGAATAAGTAAAGAGAGAAATGTCTGAGTACGTTCAGTTTTACTCAGCTGTCTTTGTATCAAATAACGTAGAAGTTTACCTGCACAGTAATTCATAATTTTTCTAAGGGGACGTTTCAAGTGGTAATACTTAATTTCATGTGCTGATAAACAGCTACTCACAAAGGTCTAGAGTGGGTGGTAATTATCGTATGGCAGGGAAACTTGGTGTAATCTAATGCATTAATGCGGAACCACTTATGCCGAAAAAAAATTGTATTCGATTTTGGTCACTAGACGCAAAACTAGCACTGTGAATGCAAGAAAGACTATAGAAATGTTTCCAAGTGTAACATATCAGGGACGGTACTTGGGTGAAAAAGGTCAAACAAGTGAGAAAGTCATAATTTTGATTGTGTTATTAACTACCGATTACATATTTTGTTCAGTATGTGCACCGGAGATGTCGAGGAGACGCTGCATTCGTAAAACGACGTGATCGACAGCTGCTCGCAGCGTTTCCGATGGAATCTGACCAAAGTGTTCTTGTGTACTGGCCTTGAGAATAGATGGAGACCGAACGTGTCCCTGACAAATGTCTTCTTTTAGATATCAAAATGGTTCAAATGGCTCTGAGCACTATGGGACTCAACTGCTGTGGTCATCAGTCCCCTAGAACTTAGAACTACTTAAACCTAACTAACCCACACCCATGCCCGAGGCAGGATTCGAACCTGCGACCGTAGTTTTAGATATCCGCAGAGCCGAAAGTCACGTGGGTTCAGGTGATCTTGCAGGCCAAGCATCAGGTAAACGTCTGAAGATAACACATTTGAGGAAGGTTGTAGTAATCAGACGTTTCACTGAGCGAGTGACAAGAGGTGTTGCCCCATCTTGCATGAAAACAGTGGTTTGCAGACAGGTGCGCTCTTCCGAAACAGGAATCATATGTTGTACAAGTAGGTCGTAGGTCAAGTAGGTCGTAGGTCTCGATAATGTGCAGACGTCACAGTATACCTGACTGGTCGTTTGAGTGTATTCTCTTCAAAGGTGCTTGTGAGACCACACCAGACAGTCACATATGGCAAGTACAGTGGCTCAACGTTCACAACGCGCGCCTTAACAGTACCCGAAATTAGGCACTTCTGTGTATTCACTGCATCGGGTAGTGTAAAATGTGCCTCGCCTCGCCGCAGAATACTGCCCGGATAATGTCACCAACTTCGATCCGTGCCAGAAACAGAAGAGCAAAATCAGAACGTTGCAGCGGATCATGAGGTTTCAGTTACTGCTCCGTTCAGATCACAGACCGAAAAACTTTCCATACTGTTGACCATGGCATGGATACTCTCTTAATGCAGCACTGTAACTGCTGCCAATCGCATAAAACAGTTTCGCTAACCGTGTGTGCACTCTCTTCTCGATATCTATATTGTTCAATCACGTTACGTCTGGTCAAATGACAGCGCGGATGTCACAGCGTCATACAAACAGTGTACAGCGCCAGATTTGCACCTGGTCGCCACAGTTGCAACTAATCTCTTTCCCGATCTGTTCCACATTAACGCATTAGGATAGCTGCCGAGTTTCTCTGCCGCACAATAATTACAGCCCACACTGGAACTCGGTGAGTAGTTACAATTTAACTATAACCACCCGGGGGAAACAGACTTCAGTTATAAGAGTCAAAGGACATGTAAGGGAAGCAGCGATGGAGAAGGGAATGTTATTGAAAGAGTGCAATGAGCAGTCAGTAAACGAAACCAATGAGAAATTGAAAAACGCAATTAAAATTCGGGGTGAAGGAATAAAAATTTTAGGTGTGCGAGGGACGGCAATGGAACAGGAAGATTTGGCCGTTTGCTTATATTTAAAGGTTGACAAATAGCAACAAATCACAAATGCAGTGTCATCTTTCCATTGGTTATGAAGCAACAGATACCATTAGAGACCATGCAGCTCGTTTTTATAATGAAATTACAATGAAATCACTACGCTTAGCTGCATACAGGCGTTGATATACGAAACAGGGACTGTCGAAAATGTGTCGTTGTGGTCTTCAGTCCGAAGACCCGTCTAATGCAGTTCTCCGTGCTACTTAGTCTGTGCAAGCCTCTTCATCTCCGAATAACTATCGCAAACTACATCCAATGAAACCTGCGTACTGTATCCAAGTCTTGGACTACCTCTACAATTTTTGCATCCCTCCCCCCCCTCTCCCCCACACAGACTCCTTTAACTAATTCACAGTTCCTCGACATCTCGCATCTTGTATCTGTATCTTGTCAACCAATCCCTTCTTTTAGTTCAGTTGAGCCATAAATTTCTTTTTTCGCTAGTTAGAGCCAGTACCTCCTCATTTGTTATTCTATCTATGCATCTAATCTTCAGCATTCTTACATAGCCTCACATATCAATAGCTTCTATTCTAGTCTTAACTCTTTAGCCGGCCGCTGTGGCGGAGCGGTTCTAGGCGCTTCATTCCGGAACCATGCGGCTGCTACAGTCGCAGGTTCGCACCCTGCCTCCGGCATGAGTGTGTGTGATGTCCTTAGATTAGTTGGGTTTACGTAGTTCTAAGTCTAGGGGTCTGATGACCTCAGATGTTAAGTCCCATAGTGCTTAGAGCCATTGGAACCATCTTAACTCTTTACCGTTCGTGTTTAACCTCATGATCAGATTACATTCAAAACAAATAGGTTCAGAAAATACTTCCCAATACTTAAATTGATGTTACATGTTAACAAAGTCCTCTTTTTCAGAAATGCTTTTCACGTTGTACCCAGTCTGAATTTTATGTCCTCTATACTTCAACCATCATTAGTTATTTTGCTGCCCAAATAGCAAAACTCCTCGAATATCTACTCATTTCCTAATATAATTCCTTCAGAATCGCCTGATTTAATTTGACTACATTCCGGTATACTTGTTTTATGGTTCAGATGGCTCTGAGCACTATGGGACTTAACTTCTGAGGCCATCAGTCCCCTAGAACTTAAAACTACTTAAACCTAACTAACCTAAGGACGTCACACACATCCATGCCCGAGGCAGGATTCGAACCTGCGACCGTAGCAGTTGCGCGGTTCCAGACTGTAGCGCCTATAACCGCTCGGCCACCCCGTTCGGCTACTTGTTTTACTTCTGTTGATGTTCATCTTCTAATCTCTTTTCAAAGCACTATACATTTAGTTCACTGGTCTAAGCCATTCATGGTCTCTAACAGAATTACAGCGTCATCGATGAACCGTTACGGTTTTATTTCTTCCCGGTGAACTTTAATTCACTTTCCAGATTTCTCCTTGCTATCCCTCACAGCTTGCTCAATATACAGATTGCATAACATCGTGGATAGGAAACAGCCCAATCTCACTCCGTTCTCGATCACTGCTTTCTTTTTTAAATCCCACGAAGCTTATAACAAGAATTTTCTTTCTGTTCACGTTGTAAATAAACTTTAGCTCCCACTATTTTGCCCAACTTCAAAACTTCGAAAATGTAGACCAATCAACATTTTCAAAAGTCTCCTCTAAAACTATGAATGCCGTTAAGTTATGACTTTCTTCAGTGTATCTTCTAGGAAAATTCGTAGCGTTAGTATAGCCTCTGCTGTGAATTGCTACGAACGACGAAATGTGGATGTCCTACACAAAATTGAAATTAACAAATCAGCCAGTGCAGTGACTCCATTCAACGTCATTAAAACCGAAAAAAGGTCAAGTAAACTCCTTACTCGAATGGAAAAATTACGGCCACAGTTTTCTGGGATGGGAAGGGCATGTGTTTGGGGGATGTCATGAAACATGTGTCAACATCTACACCTGGCGTGTATTGCGAAACGATCAACAAACTGAGACGTGACATGCAAATGCAACAGAACCGGAAGTACTCGCCTGGGATAGTCGTCCTCCCCTACGAACCGCTGAGCCCGCATCTCGTGGTCGTGCGGTAGCGTTCTCGCTTCCCACGCCCGGGTTCCCGGGTTCGATTCCCGGCGGGGTCAGGGATTTTCTCTGCCTCGTGATGGCTGGGTGTTGTGTGCTGTCCTTAGGTTAGTTAGGTTTAAGTAGTTCTAAGTTCTAGGGGACTGATGACCATAGATGTTAAGTCCCATAGTGCTCAGCGCCATTTAAACCATTTAAAACGAACCGCTGCCCGTACCAAGAACGACATTCAGCATTTCCGTCGGACATTTTTCGAACACCTCCCCTACAGTCCCGACCTCGCACCCAGTGCATTTTCTCTTCTTACACTTGCAACAATGATACAGTGCTCAGCGGTTTGAAGAAGACGAGCAACTCCGATCACCGTTATAATTCGACAAACTGGTCGGTTTTCAAGAACGAACCTACAACCGAGCGCTAGAGAGCGTCAGTCTGAGAACGACTCGTTATGGTGTCTAAATACGGAAAGTATACAACTTTTTATCTATGTTTGCAGGTGGGGACATTCAGCTGCCAAAATTTTTAAAATTCAGCAGACCAGCAGCTGTCCGTTATTTTGCACCCGTAAATATAGTACGGCAGTATCTTAGCACTGCTGAATTTTCGTAATTCATGTTTTAAATAGTATTAATGTTTAATTAGTGACATTTGTACAAAAGCTAAAAAACTAAGCAAACTACTCAGAATTTTTCCACTGTGTTAAACGTGTTAGTATCGTTACCGACGACAAACAACAGTCGTTATTATTGTACAAATTATCTTCACTTGTCAGTTTCATTTGTAAAACGACCCCCAGTCTTCGAATAATAAGGTACGTGGTCTTATGTCCTCTACCGGATTCTACTTACAGCCGCGCTATGGCTCACTGGCGGCTGCCTCTGCACACGACGTCATAATTTCCTCATCGCAAACGAGACAGCTGTTTCTTTTTTCTTTTTTTAAAGCACTTTCATGAAGCCGGCCACGGTGGCCGAGCGGTTCTAGGGGCTCAGTCCGGAACCGCGCGACTGCTGCGGTCGCAGGTTCGAATCCTACTTCGGGCATGGATGTGTGTGCTGTCCTTAGGTTAGTTAGGTTTAAGTAGTTCTAAGTTATAGGAGACTGATGACGACAGATGTTAAGTCCCATAGTGCTCAGAGCCATTTGAACCATTTTGAACTTTCATGAATTCCATCCTTATGAGTTGCTACTGTACTATGTTTAGTGGATTCTGATACCACAGTTTCGTTTTGTTCCTCTCGTCAGTGCTATATATCAGGTACAAATTATAACATTCCTTAGCGACGGCCTGTAATTATCTAATATTGTTTATGGATCTTTCAGAATCGCCGGCCGCGGTGGCCTAGCGGTTCTGGCGCTGCAGTCCGGAACCGCGGGACTGCTACGGTCGCAGGTTCGAATCCTGCCTCGGGCATGGGTGTGTGTGATGTCCTTAGATTAGTTGGGTTTAAGTAGTTCTAAGTTCTAGGGGACTTATGACCTAAGATGTTGAGTCCCATGGTGCTCAGAGCCATTTGAACCATTTGATCTTTCAGCATCCATTATTTGATGATGTCAGGATATGTGCGTTATAGAACGTTGGGGAGGTCATGTTGGTTTAATGGCTTCATGTAATCCAGTCAAGTGAGTACTTATCTGTCTCCTCCATAGCAGGCACTATTAGCTTTTGCATTTAAAGGCTTCTAACTCGTATGTATCTTGTTGTAAATTTAGCCTAAAAAAGTTGCCATTCATTATCGCGAAACCGGTTGTACCTTGATTCCGCAGTATATGAGAATTAGCATCTACAAGCGGACAGTACAGTTTTTTTAGAAGACTTTATCACAAAAGTTTAGCTATGCATAGATTAAGTTGCGGTTGTCTACACAGAAAACTCTTCTGAAGTCTGGAAGTTAGGTGACGAGTTACTGGCGGAAGTGAAGCTGTGCGGAGGGGTCGTGAGTGGTGCTTGGGTAGCTCAATTGGAAGAGCACTTGCCAGCGAAAGGCAAAGGCCCAGAGTTCCAGTACGGTACTGGCGCATTAATCTACCAGGAAGTTCCATATCAGCGCACACTCCGTTGCAGAGTGAAAAATTAATTCTGGAAATTATAATGTAATTACCGAAATCACAAATTATCAATACGTCAGTCTACATATTCTTCTCCCATCCAAAACTCCTCAGTATCGTGATAACATCTTGTAGCAAATAGTGTTGTAATTTTGTAATTTCTTTGTATGATTCATTGTCCACAACCACGCGGTGCGCAACTATGTGTTCAAGCAGAAATCTATGAGAAAAATAAACCCGCTAGTTGCAATCATTCTGTTACATCTTATGAAAGTTCGTAACTACCTGGCACACCGCTCACTTCTTTGTCTCATTTCTTTATTAGTACTCGCTAATATTTATTAAAAGTGCAGAATTGTGTATGATTGAGCACGTGTACGTGGAATTTATCTACTGTGTTGTGTCTTCCTTGTAAACCGGTAACTACAATACAATTACGCTCATAAACTAAATAGGTAAGATAGACTGACACTGTCATGTGTGAATTTCATGGACATGCAATCGGTTGTAAGTGAAATCACCTGCTGAGAACTATTTGCTGTGAATTAATCTAACACTACCACCGAGCTATTGCGTTATCATATGATGTCGGTAAGTAGGGTTGCTTGTTTGGTTTTATCAAATTACAAGTTACGAAATGATAGTTGTCTGAATAACTTGTAAGTAGGCTGTTTAGGTTTTTTTGTTGGCAACGCCACGTAGTGCTCTGTATGAAAATCACTGACCGCGCTGCGTGCGGTCTGTGACTGGTTGGACCCATTGTTGGAATATTCGCTTGTGTAGTGTTGGGCAGTTGGATGCGAACAGCGTGTAGCGTTGGGCTGTTGGAGGTGAGCCGCCAGCAGTGCTGGATGTGGGGAGAGAGATGTAAGAGTTTTGAGAGGTTACTATGAGCGGACGATCTGGACGTGTGTCCGTCAGAAAAAGGAAATTTGTAAGACTTCATGTCATGAACTGATATATATATATATATATATATATATATATATATATATATATATATATAGTTCTGAGTTCTAGGCGACTGATGACCTCAGAAGTTAAGTCGCATAATGCTCAGAGCCATTTGAGCCAATAAAGCGAAACGACTCTTGTCATGAGACATTCGTCTTTATCAGCGTGTAACAACGTCCACTATACCTTCCGAAGGAAATTTTAAAATTGTTAAAATGTAGATCAAGACTTCCAATAAACCTTTATTTGCATCTGGTTGGCTATTTTTCCAACCTCTCCAAGTTTAACTCTGTTTTGCAGGTTTAAAAGAAAGGCAACTACACTCATGCTCATGAATTAAGGATAATGCTAACACGTGGTGAAACAACGCTCTGGTGGGCGCTTTGCGAGTTTAAATCACCTCGGGCTATCACCGTGCGGTGCATTTGACCTGCGGTCGTCGCATGGTGGCGCTGGCAGCAGTCCACAGGCGCAGAGGTGTGTTGGTGCATGTCAGAGTACGGTGCAGCGAGTAAGTGTGCAGAGGTTTTCAGACGTGCTAATGGAGACTGTTTGTTGATAATGGCTCAAAGAACACATATTGATGACGTTATGAGGGATAGAATACTAGGGCGACTGGAGGCTGGTCAAACGCAGCAGGTCGTAGCACAGGCCCTCCGTTTGCCACAGTGTGATCTCAAGATTACGGCAATGATTCCAGCAGACAGGAAACGTGTCCAGGCGCTATAGGACGGGACGTCCACAGTGTACAACACCACAAGAAGACTGACATCTCACCATCAGTGCCCGCAGATGGCCACGGAGTGCTGCAGGTAGCCTTTCTCGGGACCTTACCGCAGCCACTAGAACAGTTGTCCCCAGACACACAGTTTACAACGACTGAACAGACATGGTTTATTCGCGCGGAGACCTGCAAGGTGCATGCCACTGACCCCTGGTCACAGGAGACCCCGTAAAGCCTGGTGTCAAGAACACAGTACGTGGTCATTGGAACAGTGGTCCCAGGTTATGTCCATTGAAGAGTACAGGTATAGTCTGAACAGTGATTCTCGCCAGGTTTTCGTCTGGCGTGAACCAGGAACCAGATACAAACTCCTTAATGCCCTTGAAAGGGACCTGTGTGGAGGTCGTGGTTTGATGGTGTGGGGTGGGATTATGATTGGTGCACGTACACCCCTGCATGTCTTTGACAGAGGATCTGTAACAGATCAAGTGTATCGTGACGTCACTTTGCACCAGTACGTCCGCCTTTACAGGGGTGCAGTGTGTCTCACCTTCCTCCTGATGGATGATAACGCACGGCCCCACCGAGCTGCCATCGAGGTGGAGTACCTTGAAACAGGAGATATCAGCCGAATGGAATGGCCTGCCTGTTCTCCAGACCTAAATCCCATCCAGTACGTCTGGGATACTCTCGGTCGACGTATCGCTGCACGTTTTCAAACCCCTACGACACTTCAGGAGCTCCGACAGGCGCAGGTGCAAGAATGGGAGGCTATGCCATAGCAGCTGCTCGACCACCTGATCCAAGAGTATGCCAACCCGTTGTGCGGCCTGTGTATATGTGCATGGTGATCATATCCCATATTGATGTCGGGGTACATGTGCAGGAAACGGTGGCGTTTTGTAGCACATGTGTTTCGGGACGGTTTTCTCAACTTATCACCAATACCGTGGTCTTACAGATCTGTGTCGTGTGTGTTCCCTATGTGCCTATGCTATTAGCGCCATTTTTGTGTGGTGCCACGTTGTGTGGCTCCCCATTCTGCAATTATCCTTGATTTATAAGCATGAGTGTATTTATCTCGTGGGGAAAAAAATGGAAACGAGCGTATGGCATCGCTGGCCGGAAGGCCCCATTCGGGAAAGTTCGGCCGCCAAGTGCAAGTCATTACATTGCGTGCCGCTGATGATGATGAAATGTGAGGACGACACAATACCCATTCCACGAGCGGAGATTATCTCCAGCCCGGCCGGGAATCGAACCTGCTCCCGCCTGCATGAGAGGCGACCACGTTACCACCCAGCTAAGCAGGAGGAGATATCTTGGAATGAAATATGTTTAAAAGAATTATTTGTCAGCGAGAACTCTGATAAAATTTCGTTGTTTCATACGAATCTACAACAAGAAATTCCGTTAACTAGAGGGTTCTCGCAAAACCCAGAACAACTTCTCTGTCGAGGGCACATGTAGCGTCAGAATGACTGAATTAATGGTGAAAATTAACAACAGAGCAGTAAATCTGATGATGTGATTGTGTTGTTACACGAACCTTTAGGAAAATGCTCAGAGAACTTCATAGGTACACGCTGTAAGAGGTACGTAAGCAAAAACCAGTTTTTAAAGTTGCTATGTCTCTTTTGACAGTGAATTCCAAGGATATCATTTCTGCAAGGCGATGGCTGACGAAATTGAAGTGATCAGAGAGCTCACAAAAGCGTCCTCGTAGTGTATCTGATGAATGGTGCAGAAAGTACTGACTGCAAGGTACCTAGTCGACTAGTGAATTATTAACGTGGAGACGTGGATGTCGCGCGGAATTCTTCCTAGCGCTGAATGTAAGACGCTCCAGCATAAATCAGCTCCGTGAGTTGCATACAGGAACTGGCTTTCCGGAATTTTCGCACCGGCTGAGTTCCTGGGGAAGCGCAGCACGAAGAAAAGAACGCCAACACACAAGCGAGAGAATTAACTCACCCGGCAAGTAGCCTCGTGTTGAGGATCTTATGAATTATTGCTCAAAAGCGCTCAGTTTTATTTCCTGATGTGACTTAATAAGCTTACATCAGCAAAAATATCTTATCAGAAATTAGGCGTTAACAAAATTTAAACAATAAACAACGAGTTGCTAGTTTTCCAAACTCGCAATGCAGCCCGTTAAAAAAAAACAAACACTGGACGTTCTAAAAGTTCTTTAAAAAAAGACCCAACGCCAGAAGTTTTGCTTTCACTCATTGTCAGGTGTATTTTTATTAGTAATCTAATCAAGCGATAACCATCTTATTACATAGTTTGACACTTCTCCTTTAAATGTAAAGAATGAGTGTGCTGGTAAACTTCTACGTTATTTGATACATAAACAGCTGAGTAAAACTGAACGTACTCAGACAGTTCTCTCTTTACTTATTCTGATCATCACTAAACGGACACACAAATTTTTAGCGCAACGCAATCTGACTTTCAATAATCCCTAAAAAAGAATGGCCCTGACTAACAATAACCTGTACCTTTCCTGAATCACTTACCTCACAAAAATCTTCGTTACTCGAACTACTGTAATGCAGCGAGCGCCAATACTACCAGCTAAATAAAAGATTCTAACTACTGAAGGCACTAACTACTGACAGGCATAGTTAACAAATGGATATATATATATTCAGTGTACTTTATCAGCATCAGCAACAAGGTCCATTACACTTTCTGAAGAGGTCAAGGGTTCCAATAAGCATCTTTTGCAGTTGGTTGGCAGATTTCTTCAGCTTCTCGAAGATTGCTGTCATACACATATTTAAGATTTTAATCCAAAGTTATTTAATACTGGTAGATTTACTACATACACTGACGGGAAAAAAATGGCGACCCACGAAGGTGTTGTGCGACGTTAATGAAAGTTGGTAGGCGTCTTTCTACATCTTAAACATGATGTCTATACAGATATCGCGCCAGTCTTATAAGAGTAGTGCTAGTAATGCAATTATGAGGTTGCAAATATGGCGTACTTTAAATACAAGCTGTAACGGTTGCGAGCGTTAGATAACTTTGAGACTGGAGTTGGTGAGTTGATGTTAGACACGATTGCCTTTAAGAGGGCAAAGGCGCCATTCTCAGTACCTCACTGCGTTTGAACGAGGTCATTTAATAGAGCTATCGGAAGCTGGATGTCCCTTCTGTGATACTACAGAAAGACCTGGCAGGAATGTAACCGCTACACATGATTGCAGACAGCGGTCTTCACGAGAATGTATGGTCCCGAAAGATAAAGCTCCGGACGGCTACGTAGCACTACCGAGAGGGAAGACCATTGTGTTCGGCGTATGGCTCTGGCGCATCGTACTGCATCTGCAGCAGTTGGCACCACAGAGACACAACGAACTGTTACAGATCGGTTACTTCAAGGACAGCTCCGAGGCAGACGTCCTGTTCGGCTCATTCCACCGACCTCAGTTTTTAGTTTTACTTATGTCATGTCCCGTAAATCATTTTCCCGATTATTTTGTCGATATTATGTGGAACAAGTCAAATTACAAGATATATATCTATACACACATGAATAGTGATAATATTAGTATTACTGAAATGCAACTACATTTAGAGATTTATTTTTACCATTTCTGAAACAGAAATTCGTTCATGGAGTAGAAGGAATTGTCCAAAAGAAATGATTTTAAGCTGGATTTAAAACTTGATCTGCTACCTGCGGGACACTATATGTTGTTGGGCAAATGATCAAAGAATTTTGTTGCTGAATAATGTACTCCTTTTTGAGCCGCTGGCAGCTTCAATAGCGGATAGCAAAGGTCATTTTTCCCTCTAGTGTTGTACGTATGAACATCACTGTTCTTCGCGAATTGAGATGGATTATTTGTAACGAATTTCATTAGCGAATATATGTATTCTGATGGTGCAATTAAAATACCTAACTCTTTGAGAAGGTGCCTACATGACGTCCTTGGGTGAACACCACAAATTATTCTCACTGCTCTCTTTTGTGCAATCAATACTTTATGTCTAAGTGGTGAGTTACCCCAGTAAACTGTTCCATAAGACATTATTAAGTGGAAATAAGCAAAGTACGTTAGGAGGCTGATCTGTTTATTACTAAGACTAGCAATTATACGAAGAGCGAAAGAAGCTAAGTTGTTTGGGAAGCTTAGTGATAAGCTTCTTCCAGTTCAAGTTGTCATAAATGTGAACACCCAAAAATTTGGAGAAATGTACCCTATTAACTGAGCCCCGTTCATATGCATTGTCGGTATGACTCTGTTCGGTGTACAGAACTGGATATAGTGAGTTTTTTCAAAATTAGGCGGCCGCGGTGGTCTAGCGGTTCTAGGCGCGCAGTCTGGAACCGCGCGACTGCTACGGTCGCAAGTCCGAATCCTGCCTCGGGCATGGGTGTGTGTGATGTCCTTAGGTTAGTTAGGTTTAAGTAGTTCTAAGTTGTAGGGGACTGATGACCACAGATGTTAAGTCCCATAGTGCTCAGAGCCATTTGAACCATTTTTTTTTCAAAATTAAGGGAAAGTCCACTTTCTGAGAACCACTTAATAATTCTTTGAAAGATATCGTTAACAATATCTTCAGCTGCTTTTTCTGGAATGGGATTTATTATAACACTCGTGTCATCTGCAAAAAGTACTAGTTCCGCTTGCTGAACGTTAAGTGGGAGGTCATTCACATGAATAAGGAACATTGACCACCCCATTGGTATCAAGCGAGAGGTCATTGGAGGGCAGGGCAGAGGTGTGTTGTGTTTCTTGATGGACGCTGGTGCTGATTCGGTGCCAGTGAAGCCCGTTTACTTCACAGGAGGAGGCCAGATGAGGGCCTGCAGCCAACCTGTATGCGTGCTGGACACACTGGATCTACACCTGGAGTTACGGTGTGACAGCAGGAACACTCTCTCGGTTATCCCGCGCACTCTGACTGCAGCATTATTGTACGTCAGTTGGTGATTCGACCCCTTACGCTGCCACTGATTAACAGCACCCCAGGGCTTGTTTCCCAGCAGGACAGCGCGCTGTTGCACTCTAATGTGCTCTAAAAGTGTCGACTTGTTGTCCTGGCCTGCTCGATCACAAGACGTGTCTCCAGTCGACACTTTTGCGACGTCATCGGACGACAACTCCAGCATCATCCACAACCAGCATTAACCGTCCCTGTACTGACGGACGAAGGCAACAAGCATGGAACTCAATCCCACAAACTGACATCTGGTACCTGTACTACACGACGCATGCATGTTTTCCTGTCTGCATTCAACATTCTGTTGTGTACACCGGCTATTAATCTACCAACATTTCACATTTGCTGTGGCTTATATCGCGCTTAGATTAACCTGTAATCTTGCAGAGCGACCCATATTAATATGAAGGGCTTATTTCAAAAGTGGTACAAGTCCATTTTTGTTCATATTGAGATACAGTATCCTAAAGTTAAATGAGCGCTGAAAAATCTGCAGTTGAGATAGCACAAATATTCAAACATATGGCTTCTTGCTAGAGATGAACACTTCTTTCTGTTTCTTTCGATCCTTAATTTCAGAAGCATTATAGGCAGAAAAGTACCACTATTGAAATAAGCTCTTCATTTGTTATATTAACAGAATCTTCCGTCGGTTCTTGGTAGAACAACATTATAATAATAAATGAAAAGCACCAGTTTGCTTTTGTTCTACAATATTATTTTTATTGCTAACAGGTTTTCGGCTTACAAGGCCATCTTCAGGCATTTACTGAGTATTATCACCAAAGAAGTTAAATGTTAGCAGACAACATTGGAAGAGAAGTAACACATCTAGAGCGAAGTAGAAACATACAGTGAGTAACATCTTTGCAATGAAATAGTAAAAACTGAATAGTACATAAATAACAATGGAGTTGACAGGAAAACCTTTAGCACAAAATAAGAATAGCATGCCTACATAACAGTTTCTATTGATAAACAAAACTATTGAAATAAGATAAAATTAGTACTAGGCAAGGCTGCATCAAGAGGTATGAAACATGGAGAGTGATACACAACCAATTAAAAAAGAAGAGACAGTTGTCAATGTAAATACAGAATACACGAGGAACTTAAGCCATATCAATACGATAAACAGAAATTAATAAATGCAGGAAAATTGAGGTGTTTGAGGGAACCTACAGTTTGAGAGTGTGGTGGTACTGCATTTTAAAATTAACATTATAATCAAAGCAGTGGCTGTATACCAGTTTACATTAAATAAATGAGCAAAGTAAAATATGAACAGCATTTGGTGAGGCAACTACAAGGGGAGTTAAACATGGACAGTAATAAAAGTACAAGTTAAAAGCAAACCCTTAACTATTGAAACTACAGCATATGTGGAATACAAAGACAACTGCAACAAATAAAACAACTTAATGACTACAGGAAAATGGGAATATGTAGGAAGAGAGAGTGTGGGAAGTAATGAACAACAAAGATGATTATACGAAGTTTAGGAGAGGGGAAGTGTTGAGTTGTGTCTGGTCATTTAGGATGAGATCTGGACTGTGAGCAAGATGTTTGTTAATTTCCAGGGCTTCGAGCAGGTTGAGTTTATGGCCTTTGTTTGCTAAGTGAAGTACATGGGACACTGGCTGGTGGTTGTGACCCTCACTCAGTACGTGCTCAGCAAATGCAGAGTCTGAATTCTGCAACCTCCAGCCGCGTTCATGTTCTTCATTTGTTACCTAAACAAATGTATTCCGGAAATTTCATTACTCTACATTAATTATTTTTTGCTTTTATATAAAAGATGGAACCCCTCCACTCCCATACCAACGTGGTGACGTGCTCAAAAGATCTACTGTCACCTTCGCAATTATTAATTAGTAATCGAGGACTTCACGAGATGCAGGACCCTGATGTTATACGTGCGTTTGGTTAGGATTAGCCACTAATACGGTCGCATAGTGGAGATAGGCAGTGGACGAAAAACGAACGAAGGGTAGGGGTTTCAGGGGCAACGGGTGGGGGGGGGGGGGGAGGCGGTGTCAAGGGAAGCGCCAATGTAAAGAAACCTCTGCGTTAGTCTCGTCGATTAGTAAGAGCAGTAGCGTTTTTCTTGCCATCTGCGACAGATCGTGCAAGGGCAGGGTGGTTGTTAGTTTTTGGTATCGCGCAATGTTCGGCATCGTTGTCATAGCTTAGGTCGTCATAAAGAGTGTCAGTCGTATCGAGGGGGGGGGGGGGGGGGGCACCTGCGAACTCCCCTGGGCCGGCTGCAGCGTCTGTACCTGTAGCGTGCTAAGGTCGTTATACAGACGGGTCCAAAAAAATGTATCCACAGTTTAAAAGTCCATAACTGACAAACTAATTGACGGAGTTGCCTCATCTTTGGAAGAGTAATACTTTGTAGTTCCGGCAATCGCCACACAAGCGTTGTATTGCGTTGTTTAGATTTGTCAGATGACAGTCGCCAGATAGTCAGTGTTTTGTTCTTAGTTGCACCTAGTTACTGGAGTAAACATGGCTGGCGCAAGGCTTACATTCGATGAAAGGAAGTCAGTTTTGAAGTGGTGTTTTAAGTACGAAAACGTTAATGAGGTTCAACGGCAATGGCGAAATGAGTATCAGACAGAGCCACCGACACGTTTAACGATTCGTCGTATTAGAGACAAATTTGAAGCCTAAGGCTGTGTTAAAGATGTTTACAAACAACGATCTGGACGACCTGTAACAGTAACAAGTCCAGCTAACTCCCGTCGTGTGTTACAACAATCCACTCGCTCACCACAGAAGTCTGTGAGACAGTGTGCCCGTGAAACTGGAGTGAGTCGTTCAAGTGTTCGGCGAATTTTGAAGACAGCAAAGTGGAAGTGCTACATCTCACGATTGCTACACGCAATGAACGAGGACGACCCAGATCGTAGAATGGAGTACTGCGAGTGGTTTACTAACATGGTGAGCAACGATGAAGAGTTTGCAGAGATGATTGTGTGGTCTGATGAGGCACAGTTCAAAATCAATGTTACAGTAAATGGCAACAGCTGCATCTACTGGGCCGCCGAAAATCCGAACGTCCACACACACAAAGCCGTAAATTTGCCAGGATTAAATGTGTGGTGTGAGTTGTCTTACCGGGGCTTGATTGGGCCATTCTTCTTTGACGGCACAGTTACTGGTGAGGTGTACTTTCAGAAGCTTCAAACATCCATTTTACCTGCCATCCGAGACTTGTATGGAGACGGAAGAGTTTACTTTCAACAAGATGGTGCCCCAGTTCACAAGCACAATCGTGTTAGGGCGTATGTCGAGGAAAATCTGCCAGGAAGATGGATAGGCCGTAGAGGTGCTGTGGAGTATCCACCACGTTCCGCTGACCTAGCTCCTCTGGAGTTTTACCTGTGGGGAACACTAAAGGACGTCGTTTATCGACAAAAGCCACGCACATTGGATGAACTTCGAGAATCCGTCGTACATTCACGTGAAAATATCCAACTGAACACGTTGCAGTCAGTAGTAAGTGCTGCAGTTCGGCGGAATCGTTTGTGTGTGGATGTTAATGGTGACCATTTCGAACACTTACAGTGATATATTTAAGCTACACTTTCACCAAAAATGAGACAACTCCGTCAATCAGTTTGCAAGTTATGGACTTTTAAACAGTGGATACATTTTTCTGGATCCCTCTGTATAAGTGGTTGATTGGACATAAATCGATCGCAATGCGTAAATATTTTGGTTGAGTTTAATTGCTTTTATAGGCTTCCCCGCGCTGCTGGTTGGTCCGCTGGCCTACTGTTGGCAATGCCAGTTAGCTTTGCTGTGCTGCAAGGGTTCACCAACAAGTTATTTTTTGGCGTTGCGATTGTTTTTCGGTCACTGTATCTGTGGCGTCTGTTTTCACGGACATGTCCATCGGAATAGACATCATTGTTTTTTATACATTGACCGTAAATACAAACGTTTCGAGGGACGCTACTTCGTAATGCGCTATAAGCTGAGAATTTTGGTCGAACTGAAAGTGTGGTCGGATAGCCGAAGCCGTTAAGAGGAATGCTTACGTAAAGCGAGAAATCCGGTGCGGCACAAATTGTCAACTTTCACTACTGTATTATTTCAGTGCCCAATTGCGGCTGATGCTGGTACTTCCTTCGAAATATTGTTAGAATTTTCCGCTGCTCCTTGGTTGAACACTTCCATGCCTACAAGGGAATCTCTCTATCGCAACCCCCTCAGATTTAATGGTAAGTTGGCCTAGTGGATAGCCCATCAAAAACTGAACATAGATCAATCATGAAAACAGGAAAACGCTGTACTGAAATGTAAAAATAAAAAAAAATGTCGTAGTTAAGTGGACACGATGTTGGACTACCAAGTGGGCGATCTGTGTTCAAAGCTCCCTCGTGCCAATAATTTTTTTTTACGCCGTTCGCTTTATTCAGGTTTGTGTCTGTGTCGTGGTGTAACGTCCGTTTGCAAGAGCGAGGTGTAAAGTAACGGATCTTTAATGACAGCTGATTCTGCATAACTGCTCTATTAGCAGCCGAAAGGAAGGGGCTTTCGAATGGGAAGCGGTAAACGTTTGATGAGAATGCGACAAGTAAGCCGAATTCTCCACCGGAAAACACGTCAGGTGTGTCATACACGGCATTCGTGACAGTACCTGTATCAAATGATAGGCATCTCTTATCGACGCACCTAACTTGTACGACTGGTAAGCGAGTGAGATATGCCTCTTTGCTCGATATTGCTGTTCGTATGAATGTGAGTGTGATCACTCCCAAGGAAATGATAAAAACGTAATAGTTTTTCACATAAACTGCAACAAATGAACGCAACCGTTTCACAATCATACATTTCCTCTGTGCTCAGTCAAAACATATGTTTTTTAACGTTTTTGAAGTTGCGTTCCGTTTTAGAGCTCTTGACTCCTGAATACCTTTCGTGTAACATAGTTTACATCCGTTTATTTGTTGTTTTCATTTCTGTGAGAAGTCTTTGTGGTATCTCGCCTGCCCTCGCAGTTCATCACATTTACTTGCAAGGGTAACGTACGACTGATATTCTATAACCAATGTATAGTATGACAACTGCCGAGACTCCAGAAAGAGAACAAAGATTTCAATGACCGGACAGATCATAATGTTGTGAAAAAAATGGCACAAGGGAATTTTGAAGATGGCCCGGCCGTTTGACATTCGAACACTGTGAACACTTACCCACGACGCCGTTGCTGTTTTGTGCTGCTCTTTGTTACACTTCTTGCTCTTGGACAGCTCACTGTTTCTATTTTGCTTTTTTTCACAGTTCAGTACACCTTCTTTGTGTTTTCATGCCTGATCTGTGTTCAGTTTCTGACGGGGTATCCACTGGAACATCTTACCACTAAATGTGATCAAATATGAAATCTTCTTTAGTTGGATGGTTTACTAGTTTTGGCTAACAATATAGCCACAATCGGTGCGATATTCCTTGACGTCACGGTGACTACCGTACGGTACGTGAAGGATTTGGAACATGATTTTAAACTGATCTTGATTTCGACAAGATGTGGTTCATGCAACACTGAGCTCGACCCCACCGAAGCAGGACAGTGGTGGATGTCCTGGAGAGGCACTTTGAGGACTGGTTTCTGGCTCTGGGGCACCCATGGGCCTCGATTGCCAACCATATTCTGCGGATCTGAGCACATGCGACTCCTTTTTGTGGGGCCATATTAAAGACAAGGTGTACAGCAATAACCTCAAAACCATTGTTGAGCTGAAAACATCCGTTCAGGAGGTCATCGAAAGTATCGATGTTCTGACATTTCAGCGGGTCATGCAGAATTTCGCTATTCGTCTGCGCCACATCATCGCGAATGATGGCAGGCTTATCGAACATGTCATAACCTAAGTCTGAATATCTGTAGTGACTTTTACTTGTTGAATAAAGTGTGTGTACGCAGTAGATTGTAACTAATTTACGTATTTTTATATAGTTCAGTAATTGTCACCTTGCATATTACATACAGAGTGATTCATAAGCGACTTTACAACTATAAAAATTCATATAAATTTATTGAAAGAAGATATAGAGCTGGGTTTAGTGTTATTTTGTAGGGGAACACGTCAATGTTTTTACCTTAAACTGAAGATGTTGCATGTGGCCTCCTTTGATTATCCCATTGGAAGTCAACTTCTTCCCAAAATCGCTGAACACGGTGTCAATTCTTGCACTAAGTTCAAGTAGAGTAGCCGGCACAGGAGGTACATACACCATATCCTTGATGAATCCCCATAGAAAAAAATAGAGTGGTTTCAGGTCTGGGGAACGAGGGGGCCATGCATTTGGCGCATCATGGTGAATCCATTGACCTGGAAAGCGATCACTGAGAAAGTCGCGGATGTCGGCCAGGTAGTGTGGCGGTGCCCCATCTTTCATGAAGTTCGCGAGATATAAGCCGGGTCGATTTCGTAGGACCGTTGACAAAACATTGTCTCACTCGCTGGGCGACGTCGTCAGATGTGCTTGGACGTCCTGATGATTCCCCATGTCTTACTGAGCACCCTGTTTCTACAAAACATTTACGCCACTCATAAATTGCAGGCCTACTAGGAGGATTTCGGCGTACTTGGTACGGAAATTACGCTGAACTGTTGTCGCCAACTTCGATTCTTCAAACCAAAAGACACAGCTAGCACGCTCGGGCCCAGTGAAGGCAGCCATCTTTAACGCAACTGCCGCTAGCGCTCCTTACAGTGCGATTCGGCGCTAGCGAACTACGCGAGACAAAACTTAATTGATATTTATTTGGTCCCATTTGATTACATTTTGTACAAAGTGTGCACTTATAATATAGCACAAGTCAACTAAAACGTATTTTCTTACAATATTTGACCTATTTATTACAATTTGATCCATCAAAGTGGCAATACTTATAATAATTTTGCATACATTTTTCACCTAAATTTTAGCTCCTGAAAATTATTTACATACTACATTATACTCATATTTACGTTTTTCTCCCGGTATTCATGTTCTTGTTGTGGGTTGGCAGGAGAGCCAACACCTTATTATTAGAGGAAGCCGAAAGGCACGCGTTTTAGCTCACGCAGGTTGGCGTGAGGTCTGGAACAGGACAAGGAATTTAGACTTTATAAAAACGGACGTAGCTTGTGGAATACTTAACTTTAATCCATTAATGATGAGCGTCGCTCTTGACGGTACATGATTACAGTATTAATAGTAACTGGTGCTGGCGCCTTGCTAGGTCGTAGCAAATGACGTAGCTGAAGGCTATGCTAACTATCGTCTCGGCAAATGAGAGCGTATTTTGTCAGTGAACCACCGCTAGCAAAGTCGGTTGTACAACTGGGGCGAGTGCTGGGAAGTCTCTCTAGACCTGCCGTGTGGCGGCGCTCGGTCTGCAATCACTGAACGTGGCGACACGCGGGTCCGACGTATACTAACGGACCGCGGCCGATTTAAAGGCTACCACCTAGCAAGTGTGGTGTCTGGCGGTGACACCACAGTTCTCATGTTATTTACATATCATAATACGTTCAAGTAGTTACAGTACCTTTATAACAGTAACAGTAGCATTATTCATTCATTGCTACATATACACTTCTACCTTATAAAATTCTTTTTCCATTAAATGATCGTTTAAAAGTTTTTGGAACGTCTTTTTGTTCACATTGTCCTACAAACTGTTAGGAAGGCACTTTATGAGTTTGACACCCTAGTATCAAGGACTTTTTTCAGCAACTCTCGGTCGGTGTTGTATACTTCTCAGCTGGCCTTTATTTCTTATTTCACATGTATGAACGTCTGCATTTATTTCTAGTACTGCATTTCCTATTATTAACGATATTATTGTTTTGTAAATGTATAGAGCTCAGAATGTTAATATTTTTAGACTATGGAAAACAGTTTAGCATGAGTCTCTTTGTCTCGTGTTCAAGATGGCACTTACAGCTTTTTTTTGCTATTTAAATATTCTTTTCTTAGTCTTGCTGCTGGAATTTCCCCAAGCAGTAATTCCATATTGTAAGTATGGCTCAAATAGAGCTTGGTACAGTGTACATAGAAGCTCCCTGTTGGCGTAATGTGCAACCTGTTTCATAACAAATATTGCAGTGCTTAATTTACAGCAAACATTATCTATATGTTGGTTCCACTGGAGATTATTCTCAACTGTAATCCCTAAAAATTTAAGAGTGGTAACTTCTTCCAGTCTTGTTTCACCTGTGAATGTATCTATGTGTCCTTCCTTTCCTCTTTTTGTGAACAGCATGAACATTGTCTTTTTAGATTTAAATTAGGTCATTTTGTATAAGCCACTGAGCTGTGTTACTTATTGACGTGAACGCACTTCTTCCCAGAGTTTACAGATTTTTTTCTACATTCATTAGTGTCATGTCATCTGCATATAGTATTTTTTTTATCTTTCTCACTGACATCAATATTGTTTACAAATAGGTTGAACAGAAGTGGGCCAAGTACAGATCCCTGCATCCAGTTTCTGTTTCCACATACCTCTTTCTCTTGTTGACGTATGATTTTATCCACTTGGCTGCATGTCTAGGAAATACCAAAACTTTCAAGTTTTCCAATAAGTGTAGCATGGGTGATTGCATCAAAAGCTTTAGACAAATCCAGAAACATAGCAAAAACAGAGTTTCTTTTGCCTAATGCCTCTATAACGGATTCTGTGAGACCTGAGATGGCAGTTTCTGTAGATTTCCCTTTTTGGAAACCATGTTGTGCTGCAATCAGAATACTGTGTTTCTACAGGAATGTGGTCAACCTACTATGCATGAGTATCTCTAGTATTTTTGAGAAACCAGAGATTAAAAACACTGGTCTGTAGTTATTTGGATCATTTTGTCTCCTTTCTTAAATATTGGTACTACTTTGCTTACTTTTAATTTTTCTGGGAATATCCCTTCTCTAAATGAGCAGTTTGAAATATCCATATGAGGTTTGGTTACTTCTTCATCCACATGTTTTTTTAAATAATTTGATACTTCATCATCTCCTGCAGACTTTTTAGGCTTTACTTTCAGGATTACTTTTATGAGTTTTGATTGATGTATTTCCATACAAAATGACACTACAATCACCTCTGTAGGTACTATGAATTTATTGTATATTAATAATAAAAGTTACAAAGTTCTTTTTGAATCACCCTGTACTTTCGTGGAACATTGGATACATTGCGGCGATTGGGAGTTGGAGCCCCATATACGAAACGTAGCCAAACTTGGAAGTCCAACCACATTTACGGAGGTCCATGGGTAAATCTTTTCGTGCAGTAGCATGTGGGGGTTCCGAGTTAACATAGAACTTCGATTTTCAGCGAGCTGATGTTGTGATAGACTGTATTTTAAGAAAAAGATTTTCACTCTGCAGCGGAGTGTGCGCTGGTATGAAACTTTCCTGGCAGCACACACTCCGCTGCAGAGTGAAAATAATCTCATTCTGGAAACATCCCACAGGCCGTGGCTAAGCCATGTCTCCGCAATATCCTTTCTTCCAGGGGTGCTAGTTCTGCTAGGTTCACAGAAGAGTTCAGCACAAAAAAATATAAAATAAAATAAAATAAAAATAAAAAATACAAAAATTAAAAAAAATTATCGCACGCACGACTCCCGACAGGATAACTACACGATCACTTCTCTTGCCTGATGAGATGTATTTCCCAAGAGCAGAAACGAACTCTGTGGCGTGGATCAGCGGCGACGCTGTTTACTACCTATTCGGTAATGGCGAAAAGACAGTACCCGATTTTTGCTATCACCTCAACGAACGACATTGCGCGATCGTCGAGAACCCTAAATACAGGCAATATTTTTCTAATTTTCTTTGGAGCGCATTCCATAATCCGCCTCGCAGCTGGATTATCGATGACATGAGAAGATAAACATAGCACCTCTTTTCAGTTACTTTTTTTTATGAGACTGAACAAACAAAGGAAACAATACAGCAACGAGACGACAGTCATGGAAAAATTAACAGCGGGCTATAGTATGGAGCATCCTTATGTCGCAACGGGACGACTTCCCAATATTACGTTTATGTAGCCAAAGAGGAACGGCTTTCCTTTATCCATTTGTATAAGCATAAAATAAAATAAAAATAATAAAAACAGAAAACCAAACCATCCAAAATCTTTTTTCCTTCTTTTTAAAGTGGTTAACGTTCAAGCCCCGTAATCGCTGGATCGCTGGATCAAGTCACTTAGGTCAGTTTTTTTATAAAAAGTTTAAAAATACTATTTTAAAAAAACCATGGATAGAGTAAAAAAAAGATGGTAGAGCACTTGCCCGCGAAAGGCAAAGGTTCCGACTTCGAGTCTCGGTCCGGCACACAGTTTTAATCTGCCAGGAAAGTTTCAGATTGCGTTTTATTTCGTCATGCACAACAAACGGTCGCAGTGTGTGTGTGTGTGTGAGAGAGAGAGAGAGAGGGGGGGGGGGAGAAAGAAAGAGAGAGAGAGAGGGGGGAGAAAGAAATAGAGAGAGAGAGAGAGAGGGAGAGAGAGAGAGAGAGAGAGAGAGAGAGAGAGAGAGAGAGAGAGGAGAGGCAAAGTGGCTCGTCAGAGTGCCAGAGGACCAGTTCGGGCGGAAGGATGTCGCAGGTGGCTCTCGTGCGCTTACGCGGCTGACGCTAGCTGCGGCATTCGCTGTGAGCGCGCCTCGATCCACGGCGTGGAGCCCGGCGTAAATACGGCGAGCGGCGTCGTTAGCGGTCGCGCCACGGTCGGCTGGTCGCTGTCAATGGCACGCCAGCCAGCCGCGGAGCGGGGCGTGCGTTTTATGGCCGACGCTGCTGCTACCGACGCCAGAGGGCGTTGCGTCGCTGCCATCTCGCAGAACACATTCATCAACAGCCCCACCGCCCCTCTTCTTTCACCTTCCTGCCCGTCCCTGCGTGTACGACCGACACCAGTCACGTTATTACAATTTTAACATTCCAGTTATAATAGTCGAGGTACATGAAAGGGAAGCAGTGGTTGGGAAGGGACTAAGACAGGGTTGTAGCCTCTCCCCAATGTTATTCAATATATAAAATGAGCAAACAGTAAAAAAAAAATTGGGAGTAGGTATTAAAATCCATGGAGAAGAAATAAAAATGTTGAGGTTCGCCGATGACATTGTAATTCTGTCAGAGACAGCAAAGGACCTGGAAGAGCAGTTGAACGGAATGGACAGTGTCTTGAAAGGAGGATGTAATATGAACATCAACAAAAGTAAAACGAGGATAATGGAATGTAGTCGAATTAAGTCGGGTAACGCTGAAGGAATTAGATTAGGAAATGAGACACTTAAAGTAGTAAAGGAGTTCTGCTATTTGTGGAGCAAATAACTGATGATGGTCGAAGTAGAGAGGATATAAAATGTAGAGTGGCAATGGCAAAGGAAAGCGTTTCTGAAGAAGACAAATTAGTTAACATAGAGTATAGATTTAAGTGTCAGGAAGTCGTTTCTGAAAGTATTTGTATGGAGTGTAGCCATGTATGGAAGTGAAACATGGACGATAAATAGTTTGGACAAGCAGAGAATAGAAGCTTTCGAAATGTGGTGCTACAGAAGAATACTGAAGATTAGATGGGTAGATCACATAACTAATCAGAAGGTATTGACTAGAATTGGGGATAAGAGGAGTTTGTGGCCCAACATGACTAGAAGAAAGGATTGGTTGGTAGGACATGTTCTGAGGCATCAAGTCTTCACCAATTTAGTATTGGAGGGCAGCGTGGAGGGCAAAAATTGTAGAGGGAGATCAAGAGATGAATACACTAAGCAGATTCGGAAGGATGTAGGTTGCAGTAGGTACTGGGAGATGAAGAAGCTTGCACAGGATAGAGTAGCATGGAGAGCTGCATCAAACCAGTCTCAGGACTGAAGACCACAACAACAAAAACAACAACAACAACAACAACAACAACAACAACATTCCAGTACGTCGCTCTGCTCAACAATTCTTGAAAATGTTATAAGCTGAACTAAAGCGCCAAAGGAACTGTTATAAATACGAGTACTTAAATACAGAGATATACAACCAGGCAGAATACGGACGGCGCTGCGTTCGGCAACGCCTATATAAGACAAGTGTCTGCCGCAGTTTTCAGATCGGTTACTGCTGCTACAGTGGTAGGTTATCAAGATTTAAGTGAGTTTGAACGTGGTGTTACGGTCGGCGCACGAGCGATGGCACACAGCATCTCCCGTGTAGCGATAAAGTGGGGATTTTCCCGTACGATCATTTCGCGAGTGTACCGTGAACATCAGGAACCGAGTAAAACATGAAGTCTCCGACATCGCTGCGGCCGGAAAAAGATCCTGCATGAGCGGGACCGACGACGACTAAAGAGAAACGTTAGACGTGACAGAAGTGCAACCCTTCCTCAAATTGCTGCAGATTTCAATGCTGGGCCGTCAACAAGTGTCAGCGTGCAAATCATTCAACGAAACATCGTCGATATGGGCTTTTGCAGCCGAAGGCCCACTCATGTAAACTTGATGACTGCACGACACAAAGCTTTACGCCTCGCCTGGGCCCGTCAACATCGAAATTCGACGGCAGATGACTGGAAACATGTTGCCCGGTCGGACGAGTCTCGTTTCAAATTGTATCGAGCGTTTGGACGTGTACGGGTATGTAGACAACCTCATGAATCCATGGACGCTGCATGTCAGCAGGGTAGTGTTCAAGTTGGTGGAAGCTCTGTAATGGTGCGCGGCCTGGCAGTTGGAGAGATATGTCTGGATACGACACTGGCAGTATGTTAGCATCTTGTCCGATCACCTGCATCCACTCATGTCCATTGTGCATTCTGTGTAACTGCCCCAGAACAATGGAACACCCCACTCGTCCAGAATTGCTACAGCGTGGCTCCAGGAAAACTCTCCTGATTTTAAACGCTTCCGCTGGCCACCCAATTCCCCAGACATGAACATTATTGAGCATATCTTGGATGCCTTGTAACGTGCTCTTCATAAGAGATCTCCACCCCCTCACACTCTTACGGATCTATGGACATCCTGCAGGATTAATGGTGTCAGTTCCGTCCAGCACTACCTCCGACATTAGAAGTGTCCATGCCACGTCACGTTGTGGCTGGGCTCTACATGATATTAGGCAGGTGTAGCAGTTTGTTTGGCTCTTTAGTGTAGAATATAATAATCCTTCCCCCTCTGCTCCCCCAAGCCACGATTAAAGAAGCGAGTACCCACGTGTAAAACAGTTTCGAACGATATAAAACAGCTTCGAACGTCTCATTACTCTATGAATAAGTAAACATGCAAAAAAGTCATTCAAGTTCCTCAACATAAGTAAAGCGTAGTTCTTATGCCCTTTGCTTAGCGCCCTCTGCATCCCAATTTTTCCTTTCCGCTTGACCCTGTACCTTTGAACAGTTGGTCTTCGTCTCTGGCATACTGAAAAAAAAGTGGTTCAAATGGCTTTAAGCACTATGGGACTTAACATCTGTGGTCATCAGTCCCCTAGAACTTAGAATTACTTAAACCTAAGGACATCACACACATCCATGCCCGAGGCAGGATTCGAATCTGCGACCGTATGGCATACTGAATACTTACGTTATGCAAATATTTTATTCTTTGGTCTCCCGTTACAATTAAATGCAGACAAGAGCCTTTACCATAGGGCGAATACGTTAATGCATTTATACTGACGTACGCTGAATGTAATCTGCTGTCTTAAGCCATGACATGTCACGTTTCTTGTTTTATATCAATTTTATATATGACAAGAACGGCTCGGAACTATCTAATGTAATTTACCACCGTATAATGTAACACGTGAGTACGTTTACCTGACAAATATGTTTCTGCTATTAATAGTTTTTTACATACGTAAAAATAGTTCGTAATCGTTTTTACCAGATGTAGAAGTATGAAACCGAAATTTGGTTGCAATAATTACACGTCTGTTGTTTGAAACCGACTAACAATATTTTATTTAAAATAATCTCCATTGCTATACATACATTTCTCCCGCCTCTCCTGCAGGCTATGAATGCCACGCCAAAAAAACTTTTTCTTTTCAAGAGAACCACTCAGCGAGGCATTTTCGTACATTTTCATACAAACTGAAGCGTTTTCCCAGTGATGCAAATAAATGACAAAAGGACCGAGCCAAGTCTAGAGAATAAGCTGCATGCCTTAGTATTTCCCAACTGAACGCCTCCATGGGGAATTATCATGGAGCAATATGACTTTGTGTTGCCGTTTTCCATGTTCCGGTCGTTTTTCACGCAATGCTCGATTTAAATTAATCATTTGCTGTTGGTAGCGATCAGTGTTAACGGTTTCACCAGGTTTTAGCAGCTCATAATTGATGACACCTTTCTGATCCCATCTAACGCATAGCATTGTCTTCTTTCCAAAGCGATTTGGTCTTGCAGTGGATGTCGATTTTTTACCTGGATTCAAATATGATTTACGACGCTTACGATTCTCGAAATATATCCATTTATCATCACCTGTCTCTATTCGATGGAGAAACGACTTTCTTTTTTCTGTGGCGAGGGGCATTTCACACGTGGTCTTTCGATTTTCTTGCTGTCTGTAATTCAGTTCATGCGGAACCCATTTTCCCACTTGCTGCACCTTTCCCATAGCTTTCAATCGAGGAGAAACGATTTTCTGTGTCACATTCAATTGTTCCGTGATTTCCTATTGACTTTGAGTATGATCTTCATCCAATAAGGCCTACAATTCGTTGTCTTCGATCTTTTTCGGTGGTTTCCTGAGCTCGTAGTTTCTCACGTCAAAATCGCCACGTTTGAATTTTTTGAACCACTCGAAACACTGTGTTTTCCAAGAGCATGTTCGCCGAAAGCTTCGACAAGCAATCGATGCGGTTCTTCAGCAGTTTTCTTTATATGATAAAAGAAAACCAATGCTGTCCACAAATCGTAGTTCGCAGGCACAAAACTCGACATGTTTATGGTTATTAATTTAATATTTGGGTCAAATTTTGCAAAACTCTAATTCCTCTCTCTCAAACCCCCTATAGGGAGAGAGGGAGAGTAGTTTTAGTTTTAGCGAATCAAAACTTACGAAGTAAATAAGTATGTTTTATTTGTCCTTAACCATTTTCCACGCAAAAATGACAACATCGATTTTCTTGAATTACAGCGCCAACTACCAAGAACCAAAAAAATGTACGTAGTTTTTTATATAGAATCTGATTCTGTGATAAAAAATGGGGGTTCTCGTTTGAAATTTTAAAGTTGCCTCCAGCCCCACCCCCTAGGGGGCTGGGGTGGCAGGCTAATTTTAGCACCAGCAGATGTCCCCCCCCCCCCCCCCCCCCGAAAATAATCAGCTTTGGATTCTACACATTTTTTTCTGTGAAGCTTATTTATCAGCATATTCTGGTTTGTCATCTTAAAATTTACACTCTGTATAAGCCAATTTTTTCAAAAGTAAACGCGAGAAAATTTGTGTAATAGGCTAATTTACTGGAAATTAGCATGATTTCTTCACTTGATATGGTTGTAGAATAAAGTGGATGACCAGATCACAGGTTTTAAGCTTTGCTACACAGTGTCTAAGCATCCACTGACATTCATGTAGTTCCAGATGCCGTCATTCTTTCGCCCCCCCCTCCCCCCCTCCCCTGCCACCTCTCTCTGAGGCGAAATCTGTATACCCCATGTGTCTGCGTACAGACTAAATCTAGTATTGATGTTTGAGAACGTTTAGTAATGTATCTGAAGCGGGATGTGGGTAACAGCCCGGTACTCATCTGGTTAAATGTGGGAAACCGCTTAGAAACCACGTGCAGGCTGGCCGACACATCGGCTTTCGTGGTTAATCCACGAGACGGATTCGATTCGAAACTGACCAACGTTATTTACTTGATCATTAGTACTCTCGAGTGCAAAGTGACAGTAACTCATTACGGTCGCCTGGACGTTACAAACGGCAGGGCATGGTTCTTAAGAGGGTGTGTGACCACCGAGCACAACAGTCCGTACCTCCAATGCTGGCCACAATTTTGGTGAGGAGTTCTTGTGTCAGGGCGTTCCATTCCTCCACGGTCACGGTTGACAACTGTTCGACGGTCATTGGTGTATTTGGTCATGCTGCAGTGTGTCTCCCCGACGTGTCGCACACGTGCTCCATGGGCTTTAAGTCGAGGGGGGAGGGGGGGGAGGGGGGGATGGGCAGTCCAGTCCATTCGCTGATATCCTCTAGTTAAGAAGCTCCTGCACCTGCACCGTTCCTTGCCGTTGCGCATTGTCATCCAAAATAAATGGCCGTATGCACCACTGATAAGACGCACGTGGAGAAGGAGTACAGTGGCACAGTGACGTTGACCGGCGAGTGTGCCGTGTTCAAACATTTATTTATCTAACAAGTTTGTCTGCGTGGCCATCCTCTGCAGCAAGAACAGAAATATTTGTTTTCTAAATAAAAACCTACATTTCTTGTTGCACTGTAATTCATTTCTCCCAGATGCGTTTCGCCTGTTTTTTACTATAAGGCATCTTCAGTGGGATCTACGAGGTGCAGTCACGTTCTAAGGCCTCTGATTTTTTTTCTCCGGACTGGAAAGAGATAGAAACATGCGCATTGTTTTAAAATTAGACCGCGTTCATTGTCAATACGTCCCAGAGATGGCAGCACTGTACGGCAGATGGAATTTTAGCGCCAGCGGCGAGAATGAGAACTGTTTTAAATACCTAAAATGGCGACGTTTTCCTTACTTGAACAGCGTGCAATCATTCGTTTTCTGAATTTGCCCCCCCCCCCCCCACCCAGGGGCTCAGCATTCATTTCCTGAGTACGGGCTTGGCGACCCCGGGGTCCTGAGCTGGGGACTGGTCAGCGCCGCCAGTCTCCTGTCACCGTAAACCCCGGACATGCTTCAGCGACCACCGCATGGCGCGGCGGTGGAATGTTGTGTGCTGCGGGGAATGGTAATCTTGGCTTGACCGCCTGGATTGCGAGGAAGGTAAACCTCTATAAAAACCCCTCAATCTTACAGTGTGCTGCGCACCTATAAGATGCATGGCTGTTGGGGTGGAACAGTCGCAAGCGGGCAACCTCTGGGGCACCTGCCGCACCCCAGTTGTACAAGGCTTACTCAGGCACGCGGGGCTCTGTCTGAGCGGACCTTTAGTTCCCTAGCTGCTCGTGGGACCACAATGGACCCTTCGACCTCTACGTTTCCCCCTACCAGTGGATTGGGTGGGCCACTGGTAGGAAAACACACCCCATCGAAAAAGCGACTTCGTGCTGGGAGTCCTCCAGCGCCTGGTGTTACTAGAGATTTATCAGACTGTCGTAACAGAGCACATGCTAATAACAAGAATGTGTTTTTGATTGTCAAACGGAAGGAAGGTAGCTTTGAGAGAGTTTCTCCCTTTTACATCCACAAGGGTCTTGAGGGAATTGCAGGAACACTGAAATCTGTGAAGCGACTGCACAATGGGACTCTGCTAGTTGAAACTTCTAGTTCCCGTCAAGTCACTTCTCTTAGGAAAGCAACCTGTCTCGGAGAGTATGCTATCGAGACTGAGCTCCACTCCACTTTGAACTATAGTAAGGGTGTTGTGACATGTAGGGGCTTGGTGGATATCCCCAAGGACGAGTTGAAATCTGAGTGGGCTGATGAAGGTATTGTCGACGTGCAGCATATTATGAAACGAGTCGATGGGGACCTAGTCAAATCCGACTCATTTATTCTCACGTTCAATTGCCCGAGACTCCCAGAGCATGTTAAAGCGGGTTTCTTACGTTTGCCAGTACGGCCATATTTCCCCAACCCAATGCGCTGTTTTAAATGTCAGCGCTTTGGGCATACTACGTCGGGGTGCAATGGGATAGCCATTTGTGGTAAATGTGGTCAGCCTGCCCATGAAGGAGCCGATTGTTCATCGCCTGTGAAGTGCATGAATTGCTCTGGGAGTCACCCTGTCTGGAGCCGGGTCTGCCCCATCTATCTCGAGGAACGGAAGATACAGGAGATCAAAACATCTAAGCGCATCCCTTATGGTGAGGCCAAGAAGCTCTTTAAGGCCATGCAGCCTCCTGTGTTTACAACATCTTTCGCTTCCACTCTGCAGAAACCGGTACAGTTGGCCACTGTTGCTACACAAACGGAGGTTGCTAGTGTCAGCACTAATACCTGCGTTTGCCAGTGCACTTGTGCTGTTGCGGTTGTTTTGCAACCTGCAGCTCTCCCCACAACGTCGGAGAAGGCCGTGGTTGCTGACATTGGGGTAATTCCTGCCGCTCCCCATATGGCACCTGCCCAGGCGAGTAAAGCTCCAACTGTGGACAAGGTTCAGCATTCTAAGCCCCTCAAGACGAAGACGCCGAAGGTGAAGGTTTTGCCACCTGAGGAGACTAGTCAGGCTCAGTCCGATGACGATGCCATCGTACTGTCTGACATCTCCCTTGGGTCGCCATCGGAGCTGATGGACATTGATGTAGATCGGGGGCGATATTCTCGCCCCAGGAATAAATCTCTGGCCAGTACGGGCTCTCCTCCAAAGCACAGGGGCAGGGTGAAAATTCAGCCACCCTGATCACTGGCTCCCATATTACAGTGGAACCTGAATGGGTTCAGGAAGCATGTGGCCGAATTACAACTCCTTGTACGAGAGCGCCCCTTGTGCTTATGTCTCCAAGAGACACATTTCCGGGCCACTGATGCTCCTTCTTTACGGGGCTATACCGTGTATCGAAAAGATGATCTGATGGGGGAAAGGGCAAAGGGTGGTGTTGCGGTTTTTGTCCATGACATGCACCACTCATCTGAGCTCCCTCTCGTTACGGACTTGCAAGCAGTTGCAGTTGACCTTCTTGTGGGGCGGAGGCTCACAATCTGTTCCGTTTACTTACCGACTCAGGATGCAATAGACTCTGAGGCTCTCACAGACCTTATTACCCAACTCCCCCGCCCATTTCTCCTTCTGGGAGACTTCAATGCTCATAATGTATTATGGGGCTCTACGACTACTTGCCCCAGGGGTCGCATTCTGGAAAGCCTCATGGCATCCGAAGAACTGTGCATCCTCAACTCTGGTGCTCCCACTCATTTCTGTACCGCTTCTGGGTCGTCGTCAGCTATTGAGCTTTCCTTTTGCTCTCCAGCACTCGCGGATTCTGCTCTGTGGGAGATTGCCGCTGACCTCCATTCCAGTGACCACTTCCCCCTTTGGATTCGCCTCCTGGATGAGACTGTGGCATTACCAGTGCCGCCCAGGTGGCACCTCTGCAGAGCTTACTGGACACTTTTCAGCGATTTAGCTGTTTTGGAACACCGTGCCAGCGTCCACGAATTGGTCGACCATGTTACAGCCGTGATCTCCCATGCTGCTGAATTGTCGATCCCACGGTCCTCAAGTCATCCCAAGAGGCGCCCTGTCCCTTGGTGGACCACTGAGTGCCGCTCAGCCATCCGAGCCCGCCGTGCAGCTCTGCGCCGCTTCCAGTGCCGTCCCTCAGCTGACAATCTTGCGGCCTTTCGGGTGGCAAGGGCCAAAGAGCGGCGAGTGATTAAAGAGAGCAAACGACGGTCATGGCAATTGTTCCTGAACTCCATCTCCCGCTCCACTAGTTCTACAAAAGTATGGGAAGCCATCAGGAGGATTTCCGGGACACGCAGCCAACTACCTGTCACGGCATTGCTGCATCAGGGTTGTCTTCTCACGGCGCCGAGAGACATTGCCCAGACACTGGCCATGTATTTTGCCGAATCTACTGCCACTATTAACTGTGATCCAGATTTCTGCCGCTACCGCACTGCCATCGAGAGGGATCACTTGGACTTACGGTCTCCAAATTCTGAAACCTACAACTGCCCCTTCACAATGTGGGAACTGGATTCGGCGCTGTCTGTGGCTCATGATACTGCGCCAGGTGATGATCAAATCCTGTACAGCATGCTGCACCACTTGTTGCTGCCTTCCAAGGAAGTTCTCCTGACCTGTTTTAATATGATATGGTCATCCGGAACGTTCCCTGACTCGTGGAGGGAGGCGATTTTGATTCCCCTCCTCAAACCGGGAAAGGACCGAATGCATCCCAGTAGTTATCGGAGTATTGCTTTGACGAGCTGTGTCGGGAAGACATTGGAACGCATGGTCAACTGTCGCCTGGTTTGGCTGCTCGAGACCAGGCAGCACCTAAACCACTCTCAGTGTGGCTTTCGGAGATGTCGTTCAACTATAGACAACTTGACCCTGCTTGAGGCGGCCATCCAGCAGGCCTTCCTACGTAATCAGCATTGTCTAGGTGTATACTTTGACATTAATAAGGCGTATGACACTACTTGGCGCCGCCTTATCCTCAATCAACTCCATCAGTGGGGCTTTCGTGGCCATCTCCCCATCTTCATTCGGTCCTTTCTTTCCCGCCGCCTCTTTCGATATCGGGTTGGTAATGTGCTATCTGATTTGTACGTGCAGGAGAATGGTGTTCCTCAGGGACGTGTTTTAACTGTCACCCTCTTTGCCGTCGCCATTAACAGTATCACGTCCACTATCCGGAGTCCTGCCCAGCGCTCTTTGTTTGTGGACGATTTTGCTGTTTTCTGTTCTTCCTCCAGTCTTGTCACTGCTAGTTGGCAGCTGCAGCTTACGATAAAGTGATTAGAGGCATGGATTGCGAAGACGGGTTTTACCTTTTCTGCAGACAAATGTGTGTGTGTTCATTTTAATCGTTCTCGACGTGCTTTTACCTCACCTGAATTGCGTCTGAGGGACACCATTCTTCCTTTTAGAGACACTGTTAGGTTCCTGGGCCTCACTTTTGATTCCAAGTTGTCGTGGTTGCCGCACCTTAAAGACTTCAAGGTGCGGGCCCTGAAGGCGCTGAATATTTTGAAGTGTCTGAGCCATCGGTCCTGGGGAGCAGATCGGGTGCGTCTGCTGCAGTTTTATAGGGCTTTCGTCCGGTCGCGTCTTGACTATGGATGCACTGTGTATGGGTCAGCGAGGCCTTCGTATCTGAAGATTCTTGACACAGTACACCATGAGGGTATCAGGCTGGCTACTGGTGCCTTCCGTACCAGTCCCATCCCCAGCCTGTGTGCTGAGGCAGGGGAACCGCCGCTCACCAGCCGGTGGAAACTCCTCATGGTGCGACAGGTGTGTCAATTCCTTGCCTGCCCTACCTCCCTTGCGTACCATACTGTTGCCCGACCGCCTATGGAACGTCTCTTTTCCAGTCGTCCAAGGGCAACGAGACCATTTGGGATTCGTGCCAAGCATTTGCTTGAGTCCCTTGGTGTGGAGCGTGTGGCACCCCAACTCCAGGGTTTTACCCGCCTGCCTCCCTGGTTGCTCCAGAGGCCCAGCGTCCTTTTAGACTTGTCGGAGTACCGGAGGAGCTGCACTCCTGCGTTTGTTTTCACCTCTTTATTTTACGATATTTTAAACCAGCATGCCGACCATGTACCAGTATTTACGGATGGCTCTAAACAGGGGGACTCTGTTGGTTGTGCTGTTGTTTTCCCTGATCGAGTCGTCAAGTTACGGCTTCATGCAGCATTAACCATCTTTGATGCCGAATTGTTTGCGATCTTGCGGGCATTGGAACAGATGAGATGTGTTCCCAGTCTTAAGTTTCTCGTCTGTTCTGACTCCCTGTGTGCCCTTCAGACCATGCAACACTTGTACCCAGCGGATACGGTCGTCCAGAACATCCATGATGCCCTACTCCACCTGCAACGGCAGGGGAAGGAGGTTTCTTTCTGCTGGGTGCCGGGGCACGTGGGTATTAGGGCAAACGAACTGGCGGATGTGGCTGCCAAAGATGCATGTTCCCTCCCTCACGTTGTTGAATGTGCCGTCCCCCTCCACGCTGTTACCTCCCTTTTGCGTTTTCGTGTTATACGTCAATGGGAAGAGGAGTGGCTGGCAGTCGGTGAAAATAAGCTGCGTCTGGTCAAGGCCACCACGCGGCCATGGCGTACGTCCTACCAGTCATGCAGGCGGGATGAGGTTCTCCTCACTCGCCTCCGCATCGGGTACAGTCCCTTAACGCACGGTTTTTTACTCCAGCGGGAGGACCCCCAAATCTGCAGTGCTTGTGGCGTCCAGATTACTGTCCGCCACATTTTACTTGACTGTCCTTTATTCTCTGACCAGAGGGCGGTGGTTTCCTTGCCACCGGATTTGCCCTCTATTTTGCAAGACGACGCAACGACTGTGGTTAAGGTCTTACGGTTTTGTGTCCTGTCCAATTTGTTGCCTCGGATTTTAGGGAGAGGATTTTAATGTGCTGCTGGGTGACTGGCTCACCCAGGCTTTAGGTAAGAGGTCCGCCACTCACGATTACCTACTTGTTTCACTTCGATTTCTGTTCTCTTTTCCTTGTGTTTCCTTTCCTTTTTTAGTGTGTTTCTTCTCCTCTTGTTTTGCCTCTGTATGTGAGGATTTGTAACTGCGTCAGGTCTGTGCCTTTTAGCCGTTCTCCTTGTTCGCTGTCCGTCTTCGTCCCTTCACTGCATGTGTTCCTGTTTCTATGCGTTTGGGCGCTGATGACCACGCTGTTTAGCGCCCGAAAACCTCAAACCACACACACACACACACACACACACACACACACACACACTGAATTTGCGTGGTGTGAAACCAATTGAAATTCATCGACAGTTGAAGGAGACATGTGGTGATGGAGTTATGGATGTGTCGAAAGTGCGTTCGTGGGTGTGACAGTTTAATGAAGGCAGAACATCGTGTGTCAACAAACCGATGCAACCTCGGGCTCGCACAAGCCGGTCTGACGACATGATCGAGAAAGTGGAGAGAATTGTTTTGGGGGATCGCCGAATGACTGTTGAACAGATCGCCTCCAGAGTTGGCATTTCTGTGGGTTCTGTGCACACAATCCTGCATGACGACCTGAAAATGCGAAAAGTGTCATCCAGGTGGGTGCCACGAATGCTGACGGACGACCACATGGCTGCCCGTGTGGCATGTTGCCAAGCAATGTTGACGCGCAACGACAGCATGAATGGGACTTTCTTTTCGTCGGTTGTGACAATGGATGAGACGTGGATGCCATTTTTCAATCCAGAAACAAAGCGCCAGTCAGCTCAATGGAAGCACACAGATTCACCGCCACCAAAAAAATTTCGGGTAACCGCCAGTGCTCACAAAATGACGGTGTCCATGTTCTGGGACAGCGAGGGCGTAATCCTTACCCATTGCGTTCCAAAGGGCACTACGGTAACAGGTGCATCCTACGAAAATGTTTTGAAGAACAAAATCCTTCCTGCACTGCAACAAAAACGTCCGGGAAGGGCTGCGCCTGTGCTGTTTCACCAAGACAACGCACCCGCACATCGAGCTAACGTTACGCAACAGTTTCTTCGTGATAGCAACTTTGAAGTGATTCCTCACGCTCCCTACTCACCTGACCTGGCTCCTAGTGACTTTTTGCTTTTTCCAACAATGAAAGACACTCTCCGTGGCCGCACATTCACCAACCGTGCTGCTATTGCCTCCGCTGAGTGGTCAAAACAAACTCGTAAAGAAGCCTTCGCCGCTGCCATGGAATCATGGCGTCAGCGTTGTGAAAAATGTGTACGTCTGCAGGGCGATTACGTCGAGAAGTAACGCCAGTTTCATCGGTTTCGGGTGGGTAGTTAATTAGAAAAAAAATCGGAGGCCTTAGAACTTGAATGCACCTCGTAGAACGATAGAGTTGTCTTTTGATGTGTGTTATTTTTAGATTATCAAACAGTTCACGTCGCATTTTTTATGTAAATAAGTAATTACTTACAGTTTGTTGTCATCTGAGTTTCCTCTCATCTGGTCTGGAGGTGGCGTTACCATTCCATTTCCGAAATATAAGAACAATATTATATTACTAACTTTTTTCCTTCACGCTGTTCACTAGGTTTACCCTAATTTTAGTGGTTCACTTTTACTCTTAATTATAACTGCCTTCGGAGCTCATACTACACACGACCGTACCATTGAAAGGCTGGGCTCCAACTACTATAGTCTGCTGTAAGCATTCTATATCTCCAAGAGAAAAGACGCGCGAAGAATACTCCTTTTCTGATTGGTCAGTTTTCTTTAATCCCAATAGTACATTATTCTCCCGGATTAGTCCGCGCTTCTCATGACTAATCAATCAACAAATAACACTCTTTCGAATTGGACTTTTTCCCGAAATAAATATTTAAGATTCTGATATTTTGTTTATACGTAACATTATTAACTACTTTCATTTGCACTCGAATTAACTTTCCTTTTACTATGAACTAACTTAACATACTATGATACAAAATTCCCCGTCGTCTGCATTCACACTGTCTTTAAAATTTCTCACACTAGTTCGTACAGCGTTTATCAGTAGAACAATGTTCTATATATGTACTGTACGCCACATTTACGCATCATTCACACCACTAAAAGCATGTACAAAACTGTACAAACATAAATAAACAAAAAAATCTCCAAGAACTAAACAGAACAGTTCACAAAAACATTCTCTTGGCCTGTTTCTTGAATGACTCTGTCCGCTACTGTACTCTGATAGATGAAAATTAGAACTATGTATTCGACTGAACCCGCTTCAGACCATGTCACTGTGCGCGAATGAGTCATTCTCCCAATACACAGGCTCCAGACAGGAGCGATATAAGGCGCAACACCTCAACCTGACGAGCTTTTTTTGCAACCTTTACCGACCCATTGTGAAGATTGAACCTGGGTCTCAACAGTCATAACCGTAGACCCACGTCTCACCGCCAGTTATGATTCTCTTTAGGTATATCTCGTTCTCATTTGCGCGGTCCAAAAGCTCTTCACAGATTGCAAGGCGAAGATATTTGTGGTCTTGACTCATGAGCCGTGGGACGAACCTGGTGGCAACACGATACATTCCAAGGTGCTGTGTCAGGATTTCATGGCATGATCCAGCTGAAATGTAACATTGTTCTGCAATCTTTCGGAGAGTCAGTCTTCCATTGGCAAGCTCGATTTCGTTGACGTTTGTCACATGAGCGTCGACGGTAGATGTCGAAGGGCAAACTTTAACTTCCGTCTGGCCATTTCTAAATCGTGTGAACCATTAGTAACACCGAGTATGCCTTAAACACTCATCACCGTAGGTTTCCTGCATCATTTACTGTATTTCGGTAAATGTTTTCTCGAGCTTCATGCAAAATTTAATGCAGACGCGTTGCTCCTCTTACACTGCCATCTCGAAATTCGCAAACTGTGCGACAAAACGTTCTACCCAATACGAGGTGCATTCAAGTTCTAAAGCCACCGATTTTTTTTCTAATTAACTACCCACCCGAAATCGATGAAACTGGCGTTACTTCTCGACGTAATCGCCCTGCAGTCGTACACATTTTTCACAACGCTGACGCCATGATTCCATGGCAGCGGCGAAGGCTTCTTTACGAGTCTGTTTTGACCACTCAGCGGAGGCAATAGCAGCACGGTTGGTGAATGTGCGGCCACGGAGAGTGTCTTTCATTGTTGGAAAAAGCAAAAAGTCACTAGGAGCCAGGTCAGGTGAGTAGGGAGCGTGAGGAATCACTTCAAAGTTGCTATCACGAAGAAACTGTTGCGTAACGTTAGCTCGATGTGCGGGTGCGTTGTCTTGGTGAAACAGCACAGGCGCAGCCCTTCCCGGACGTTTTTGTTGCAGTGCAGGAAGGATTTTGTTCTTCAAAACATTTTCGTAGGATGCACCTGTTACCGTAGTGCCCTTTGGAACGCAATGGGTAAGGATTACGCCCTCGCTGTCCCAGAACATGGACACCGTCATTTTGTGAGCACTGGCGGCTACCCGAAATTTTTTTGGTGGCGGTGAATCTGTGTGCTTCCATTGAGCTGACTGGCGCTTTGTTTCTGGATTGAAAAATGGCATCCACGTCTCATCCATTGTCACAACCGACGAAAAGAAAGTCCCATTCATGCTGTCGTTGCGCGTCAACATTGCTTGGCAACATGCCACACGGGCAGCCATGTGGTCGTCCGTCAGCATTCGTGGCACCCACCTGGATGACACTTTTCGCATTTTCAGGTCGTCATGCAGGATTGTGTGCACAGAATCCACAGAAATGCCAACTCTGGAGGCGATCTGCTCAACGGTCATTTGGCGACCCCCCAAAACAATTCTCTCCACTTTCTCGATCATGTCGTCAGACCGGCTTGTGCGAGCCCGAGGTTGTGTCGGTTTGTTGTCACACAATGTTCTGCCTTCATTAAACTGTCACACCCACGAACGCACTTTCGACACATCCATAACTCCATCACCACATGTCTCCTTCAACTGTCGATGAATTTCAATTGGTTTCACACCACGAAAATTCAGAAAACGAATGATTGCACGCTGTTCAAGTAAGAAAAACGTCGTCATTTTAAGTATTTTAAACAGTTCTGATTCTCGCCGCTGGCGGTAAAATTCCATCTGCCGTACGGTGCTGCCATCTCTGGGACGTATTGACAATGAATGCGGCCTCATTTTAAAACAATGCGCATGTTTCTATTTCTTTCCAGTCCGGAGAAAAATCGGTGGCCTTAGAACTTGAATGCACCTCGTACAGCACTGACCAATAAGTAACTGACATACAACAATAAAACTTCCGCCAGTTGCACTTTAAATAGGCGGGTGCGGCGGGTGCAAGGATGCCAAGCGCATTTCGCTCCAACAAACCACTGGCGCGAAATTAGGAATGTTCCGGGAGTTTTTGAACAATCGTATATTGAGAAGTGATGACACATAATACACCCAGGAACAATCTCTATCACTCCCGTTTTGGTGTGTTATGCGTCTCCAACATCTTCTCCATCGAATCGTTGCTACGAGACGATGATGCTACTCGCCTGACAGCCCGTGAAGACTTCGTATAGGAAATTCGCCAAGAAAACCTGCACTCGCATATTATTGATATATTATTAAGAGCCCCAGTCCTTACCAACGTTGGGCCGGCACGGGGGCACGTTGCAGTGCATGTAATGCCGTCCGTGGTGAGCACACACCCTGTTGAGAAGCAAGGCTCGCCTTTGGCAGTATCCAGGAGGCCATCATAAATAGCGGGGACTTCAGTGCAATTATTGTCTTTCAATATAAGTGTCGTATCTGTTCGCCTCACTGAGCATTACTTTCACTTACTTTCTGTCTTGTAGTGTAGCAGTGCTTTCTGCATACGATCCAAGTTTCATCGAGCTATGTTATTTGGCAGTGGCACACCATGCAAAAGCTACTTATTCCCCATAAGTTTTGGGCAACTCTAAACTGCAACGACCGTATTAAGTCCCCAAAGGTTTAGCCAGAAATTACCTGTTGACTTTATGGGAATTTAGACTTACTCGGTGAATTTCGATGATGAACTCTTCTTGGGTTATCAGCCGAGTCAAGGCGTCTTTTCTGCGGCAACGTTTCAACAAGTTTCCTACTCGTCATCTTCAGGTGCAGACAAGTTGATAAGTAGGGAACGTGTTGAAACGTTGCCGCAGAACGACGCCTTGACTCGACCCGTAAGCTGAGAAGAGTTCATCATCGTGCTGGCTCTGTTCCGTTGAGAACGACTTCATGTGAAGCCTCTCGCTGTGACTGCGGCAGCTGGCGGGCTGGCCTCTCACGGTGCCGCATACAGCTGTTACGACGGCCAGACATGAGTGCCAGACTGGTGATTTCGGTGTCGTGGTGTTGACAGGGCCCGCGGCGTCCGTGGAGGCTGTGGAGGGCCGCAGTGTGGCGCTGCCGTGTAACGTGACGCCGCCCCGGCACGACAAGCTCTACATGGTCTTCTGGTTCCGCGACGACCAGGGCTTCCCGCTCTACAGGTGAGCCGCTAGTGCTTCTCTGCCTCGCATTAGCTAGGTATACTTCATTAGGTCCGGAACACGCTACAGAATCTGATTACTGACCTATTCGCGTTATTCCTTCACTATACAAGCCCTTAGATCATAAAGTCCACGACCAGCTAACAAACTACCTAACTACAAATATCTACTAGACGAACACCAATCAGGCCCCTGTAAATATCGCATCACAGCATCTGCCTTATTAAAGACAACTGATAACCTGAACCTTGCCATCGATGCACGAAGGGAGACTACTTTGTGCTTCTTAGACTTCAGCAACGGAATGGACAGCGTCTTGAAAGGAGGATATAAGATGAACATTAACAAAAGCAAAACGAGGATAATGGAATGCAGTCGAGTTAACTCGGAGGATGCTGAAGGAATTAGATTAGGAAATGAGACACTTAAAGTAGTAAAGGGGTTTTGCTACTTGGGGAGCAAAATAACTGACGATGGTCGAAGTAGAGAGGTTATAACATGTAGACTGGCCATGGCAAGGAAAGCGTTTCTGAAGAAGAGAAATTTGTTAACATCGAGTATAGATTTAAGTGTCAGGAAGCCGTTTCTGGTAGTTCAAAATGGCTCTGAGCACTATGGGACTCAACTGCTGAGGTCGTAAGTCCCCTAGAACTACTTAAACCTAACTAACATAAGGACAACACACAAATCCATGTCCGAGGCAGGATTCGAACCTGCGACTGTAGCGGTCACGCGGTTCCAGACTGTAGCGCCTAGAACCGCTCGGCCACTCCGCCCGGATTTCTGAAAGTATTTGTATGGAGTGTAGCCATGTATGGTAGTGAAACATGGAAGATAAATAGTTTGGACAAGAAGAGAATAGAAACTTTTCAAATATGGTGCTACAGAAGAATGCTGAAGATTAGATGGGTAGATCACATAACTAATGAGGAAGTATTGAATAGAATTGGGGAGAAGAGGAGTTTTTGGCACAACTTGACTAGAAGAAGGGATCGGTTGGTAGGACATGTTCTGAGGCATCAAGGGATCACCAATTTAGTACTGGAGGGCAGCGAGGAGGGTAAAAATCGTAGAGGGAGACCAAGAGATGAATACACTAAGCAGATTCGGAAGGATGTAGGCTGCAGTACATACTGCGAGATGAAGCAGCTTGCACAGGATAGAGTAGCATGGAGAGCTGCATCAAACCAGTCTCAGGACTGAAGACCACAACGCGGTTCTAGGCGCGCAGTCCGGAACCGTGCGACTGCTACGGTCGCAGGTTCGAATCCTGCTTCGGGCATGGATGTGTGTGATGTCCTTAGGTTAGTTAGGTTTAAGTAGTTCTAAGTTCTAGGGGACTGATGACCGCAGCTGTTAAGTCCCATAGTGCTCAGAGTCATTTGAACCATTTTTTTTGAAGACCACAACAACAACAACAACAACAACAACAGACTTCAGCAAAGACTTTGAAACTGGCGACTTCGACATTTTATTTGCCAAACTTAGCAGCCTAAATTTCTCGACAAGTGCATTCAGTGGTTTCGCTCATATCTGAAGTCTCACCAGCAAAGTGTCACGTCAGGCACCGTGAAGTCACAATGGAAGTAGATAGTATTAGATGTCCCCCAGGGTTCGGCATTAGGTTCTACACACTTTTTATTGTAGGTAAATGATGTGCTATCAGTTTCGTCCTACCACAAATATCACATGTACGTTGATGACCACCAGTTGTATCTAAGTGCAAAACCAATAAACTTGATAACGGCTGTCGAGAATCTAAATACTGACCTACGTGCACTATCAAAATGGTCGCAGGATGTATGGTTAAAGCTCAACCCACCCAAGACCCAAGTGGTATTGGTTTGTAGCTGTACAATGACTGAATTCTGCATGAACAAATTTGTTATAAAACTCAATTTGACTGTCCTGTCTAAGTACCTTGTGTGTTAGTTCACTTGACTATTATTTTTTAATTAGACACCGGCTCTAAAAATTTTACTTCGATGCGCTCTATGTAATAGTATCCCAGTTGTTTTCTTTCTGTTGTGTAACCTCCTCACTTTATTTGTTTCTGTATGAAATTTAGCCCAACTTTACCCCTACTCTGTAAAAGTCTACGTATTACAAAAACTATGTACTCACAAACTGTTATCCATCTTACACTCGTATGCTAAACGTTGACTAAACAGAATCTAATATGAACTGAACAGTAGCTGATCTGAATGCAATTTGTCTTAATGTTAAATGCGCAACTGAAGTGAAACAATTATCTGGTCCTAGTCAAAATTTCCACTTACCTCGCACCTTGGAAACGTTGTTGTGATTTCTCGAGAGCACAACAGCAAAAAGAAAACAGGCAGCGGCGAAACTAGATTTTAGTTTCTAGATACATATTCAAACTGTTGAATGTGGTAAAGCGTAACTGTAAACAGTGGATCGGGGAGAGTATCTATTCCTATCAAATAATATTCCAAGACAACGATTTTAGAATGAAGAGTATATTCAAAAGACAGAGTAAAACTTCGCATGATCTTCAAACATAACATTGGTCTGAACAATGATATGCTTAACAAAGTGAACAATGATTTAAAGAGGGTAGAATGTTAACAGAGAAATTCTTTTAAAATGAAACAGTTTAATCAATTAATATGTTAATCCATGACTCAGGGAAGTGGGGTAGTCTTTTTCTCAGCGCCGAACAAATTAGTAGCTGACAATAATCATTCCGCCAAATTAGGTGCACTGGGCTGCAGTCTCACCTCAAACATCTTCTCCTCAAAAACAATTACATTACTCAAAATTTATAGTTCTTCCCTGTCATTGTACACATCATATTCATCCTTGCCGTCCTTTCTTCATCTAGCAGATAAAATCACAAGTCCACACGGCGCTAACAACTACGTCCCTCACCTACCACACTTCAACTAAGAACGTGTCAGACTGCACAGACGCAAAGACTGTGATACAAGAGCAAAGATTGCTTAACAGTAACGTAACTTGCACTCTCTCTGAAGTGCACATCAGTGACACACAAAAATCAAAATCACATGACCACCTTACTCTCCAGTGTAGTTGTCTATTCTTATTTAAGCATATTCTATCCCTGCAGAAATGTGTGGCTTATGAAGAGCTGCTCGATCATTGTATCACATACTTTCTAACTTCCTACGACCATTGTGCTAATTTGACTGCTGATAGCACTTTGGAGCTCATGAGTCATTCGTTCTGCTAACTTGATGCCATATCTTACAACCGCTCTCGTCCATGCATTGGAGTCCCTGTCAGTAAGTTGGGTTCGGCTGCTCTTGCTTTTTTGGAGTCACCAGTCCTCTGACTATTTTTACGCACCCCGCCACGAATTTCTCTCACGTGTCAACACTTTCCTCTCAGAGTAGTGTTTGAAACTTACGTCCTCAACTATTTACTGGATGTACTCCAAATCCTACAGCCTTTCCGTTCTACAGCACCCTCTGGTACCATGGATACTATTCGCTGACGTGTTAACACATGTCCTATTAACCGGTCCCTCATTGTTCTTAGAGTGTACCATACACTCCTTTCTTCACCGATTCTGCAGAGAACCTCCTCATTTCTTACTTTATAACTCCACCCTACATCCTCAGAAATTTCTTCCTGAAATTAAGGACTATGTTTTTCAGCAGTAGCCTTGTTTAGGCCAGGCGTGCCCTCATTGCCTGTCCTAGTCTTCGTCTGTCACCACTTATTTTATTTCCAAGGTAGCAGAATTCCTTAACTTTGTCTGCTACGTGACCACCAATTATGACGTTAAGTTTCTCAATATTCTCATTTCTGCTACTCGTCATTGCTTTGCTATTTCCTCGGTTTACTCTGATCCATATTCGTTGTTCACTAAACGGTTTATTTCAGTCAACAGATCTTATTATTCTTCTCCACCCTCGCCGAGCCGCGGTGGATACATTGTTTCCCATCAGATGACCGAAGTTAATCACTGTAGGCACAGCCGTAACTTGGGTAGGTGATTGCCCAGGTAAGCCACGCGCTGTTGACAATCTTCCCTTTGACTTTACTGCACAGAGGACAGAAGGGGTCGTGGGGTATAGTTCCTGATCACCAGTCTTTGCGCCAAGGTCCTCGATTAAACGCCAAACCTCTTCGCTATGTCTCATGAAGTGAGGACGGGTGATGCTGGTGATGCTAATCTGTCTATCGGATGTGGAAGTTTTAAGTTCGGCGGTCCCCTTGTAACGCTGGCGCGTTAGGGCACACGATACTCCTTAAAGCCTGTACTATGGTAAGTTGACGGGCTTCATCTTATGAGAAAGGATTTTTGTATAGATATTGACCACGTGTACCTGAATGGAGGCAAATCAGACTTACACCCCTCCAGTAATAACAATGATACGTCAAGCAAGTCCGAAATGCAACTACACGTCAGGACGGACAAGAAACAACATAGAAGATGCTACCAATTTGTTAATAATACGGTCGCCAGCCTAATTAGGCATTAACTGAGTTTCTTCCCTGTACAAGTTGCTGTACGTTCATGCAAAACAACACGTAGTAATACTGCATAATATAGTGAATTTTAGAACCAGAAAATCTATTGAACTGATAATTTCACTTTCTGGACTGATATGGATAAATCATAAGTACATAACACTACACCATAATATTTACTACAAAATTTCGTACTGTCTATTGATCTGCTTAAAATCGGGCATAGGTTATCCTAAAAATAGCACTTTCGAATCACAGTAACGTCAATTTTGATAAGGATAAAACACTGATAAATTTTGGTTTTTATATTGACTTTAACTTTGCTGGTCAAATCAGTTTAGAACACTTCAGAATTCAACTGAATGAAAAAGAGGGTGGGGGCCCTGAAACTGTTATGATCACTGTATAAAAAAATTTGATTACTGAAATCATTATGTGCTCAAGATTTCCTATATATGGGTTACTACTCTTTTCATCTTATTTCCTGCTCATTTAAATACCATTATATCTGTCTCGAAATAATTAAACTTCATTACTAAATCAATATCGAAATCATCTTCCAACTTTGTCAGACCTCCGTTATTCATTAACTAGTTCATTAACAAAACAGTTCTTTAAACATCATTGTAACCTAGCTAGGTCTGCAGGTAATCATTATTAACACAAAGTTTAATTTTTCATTTCGGGACACTCGGATTGCACAACATTTGGAAAGGACCCTGTCTAGGTTAGTTGTGAGGATAATTAAATGATAGGACAGTTCTGGTAAAATTTAAATTGTTATTGAACAGTATGGAACAAAAGTAACACTGGTCCATACGAATACAGTACTAAAAGTTTCAACCTGTTCGTATCGATGCGGCGGTTGGCGGGCGGTGAGATGGCGAGGCACAGAGCACACATACAACTACAGCAATGGCTCTTGACGTATCGGCACTTTACTTCTTCTTAGCGTCGCAATACTTTTCCATTTAGTGCCTATGGAATTTTGCCATGCTGTATATACGTTGGAACGGCATACCCGAGGCTCAATGAAACTACGTCTTCCAGGAGAGCCTCCTCGCTCCAGACCGTGTTGCTCAGACCAATGCCCAACTCCGACGACTACTGCTGAGCCCGTTATGCCGTACAGTGCCCGTGGGCATTTTCCCGCGCTCGCCTGCCATCCACCTTTTACCGCTCTCTTACAGACAGGGTATTCACCCAAGGTTTTGCATTCTACATATCCTAATACATTGCCTACGTATGGACCAGACGCACAGTTACAATTTTAAACATGTTACAACAGTCTCAACATTTGTTACACTTCAATTCGATTACAATATTGCTTGACATTTGACATAAACATTAATATTCACATTGAAAATTGTTGACAGTTTTCTTAACACAATGGCATGAAACAAAAAAATGAAATCAGAACATCGATTACACTAATTTATCGAAAAATCAGAAAAAAATTACTTATATGTACAATAGTACAGCGTTGTTGTTCTTACACCCTTGGTACTATTCGAGAGGATTCGTCATCATTAAGCATATATGTGGCACCATACACATTAGAATCATCTATAGGGTGTTCCAGGAGGAATGCTCAGTATTCAAGGAACGATGGCTCGAAGCAAAAAAGTATAGTAAACATGGGCTCTGAAATGCATACCACAAGAGCTATGAGTAGCCAACGACCTTCCTGCAGTGGTAACACCGGTTCCCTTGAGATTACGGATGTTAATCGGTGTCGGGCTTCGCTAGCACTTGGATGAGTGACCATTTGTATCTGCCGAGCGCTGTTGGTAAGTGGGGTGCATTCAGCCCTTGTGAGGCTAATTGAGGAGTTTAGTGACTGAGAAGTAGCAGTTCGGCCATGAAAACTGACTACGGCCAGGAGAGCGGTTTGCTGACCACAAGACCCTCTATATCCGCATCCGGTGACGTCTATCAGCCGAGGATGTCACGACGGTCTGTCGGTCGCGTTGGGCTTTCCGAGACCTGTTCAAGATCTATGAGTACTTCTTCAGTACAGGAGATATGCTTCACAGTAGTGAAGATGAACAACTGCTTATAGCTTTTAAGGTATGCACTTTAGAGTCCATGTTTACTGGGCATTTTTTCTTGTTTAGTTCCATACTACAACCTCGCAAAATATGGAAAGCAAAGAGCCTGTAGTACAAGAGATTTGTTTCACAGTATGGAAGATGGAGAAGCACTCATAGCTCTTAAGATAAGCATTTTAGAGCCCATGTTTACTAGAGTTTTTTGCTTCGAACGATCGTCCCTGTCATGTATCTGAATATTGACCTTTCCTCCTGGGACACCTTGCACATTTAACAGTTACACTTAAACAACACACCAGGCACACACTTCCCGAAGGAAAGACGCCAGTGGATGCGGAAGTCCAATTCTAGCAGCTGAGCCTGCCTTTCAAGATCTTCCATCCAATGGTGCGATCGACTTTACTGTCACTAAGGATATCAGTTTCATCAGCGGCCCTTATCAATAGTATCCTTTGACACTGCGCCGCTTTAGAAGGGCTGAAATGTCCCTGATGGATTTGGTACTCAGGTGACATCCACTGACTACTACACATTCGAAGTCGCTCAGCTCATCGACCCCTTCTGTTGTTTCTGCTGCTCTACTGACAAAAATATACTCCTAACCTCTTTTTATGCTGGCGGGTCCGCCTCTAGTGTCATCTAGCGGCCGATTCTCCGTTAAAGAGGGGTGTCTGGACCCTTGTATCAGATACTGTACATAGATGCAGATGTGTTTTATTTATGTATTTATTTAATCTGACCTGATTAGAGCCGTCAGCCCCTCCCTTACTTCGGACCAGGGTTTCGCATTTTTTGCATTATAGTTACCTAATAAACAACAAGTTTAATATGAGCATTAGTAGTAAAATGATCTGAGTGTCTGAGGTGGCAGAGTGAGTGAATTATATTGAACATGAACTTATAAACTTAAAACTGGCAGTATCTGTAGTAATTCAACTGCTGGCACATATGACGAGAAACAATGGAGGTCTACGTTCAAATATCTTGGTTCCCTGATTTCTGATGGTGACTGCAGCCAAGAAATCAGAATATGCTTATTGCTAGGTAGAAAGGCACTGTCAGACTTTGACATGGTTTTAAGTAGTAGAGATATAACTTTGGAGACGGAGATCCGTATTATAAGGACTATGGTCTGTCCATTTGTGGTGTATGGATATGAGACCTGGACCATTAGAACGGCAGGACGGCGAAGAACAGACTCCTTTGAATTGTGGTATTGGAGGAAACTTCTTAGAGTCCCATGGACTGCAAAGAGAACGAATAGGTCAATATTAGAGCAAATAAAACCAGAGTGCTCCCTGGAAGGTCTGATACTAAAATAAAAGCTGACCTGCTTTGGACATATCATGAGAAGACATGTTTCACTGGAAAAAACACTAATGCTGGGGAATATCGAAGGTACGAGAAGAGGAGGATGTTAGAGGATGAGAAGGATCAATGGAATCACGGAAGTAATTGTTCCAATGTGGAAAGCCTACGGGCGAAAGCGCAGGACACAAGAAATTTATGTACTTCAGTTCATGGGTTCACGTAGAGTCGGAACTGACTGAACTAATAGGGAAAGAGAGAGAGCTGCTGCCACTAACAGTAATAATAATAATAATAATAATAATAATAATGAAGATGAGGATGATAACCGTAGACATAAGAGGAATTTATAGGTGCACAAAGTAGATATCACCTGCTATAGCGAGTTGTGAGGAAACGAAATTTAAGGGAACTGTGTCGGCTAAAAATACTGGATATGAGGAAGATCAGACTGCAAATAGTGATGTACAAGGATAACGAGTGTGTACAGGGACAATGGTACCATTATTGTTGGTTTAGTATGTATGTCATTAACTGTGTTTTGAATCTGGAAATCTTGTTCAGTTGTCTAATGTAATGCCGGAGGATATTTCAGAGTCGAGAGCCTGCTACTGGGAAGGACCTCGAGAAAGTAACTAAACGATGGGGCAGTACAGAAAGGATTTGGCACTGATGGGAACGGATGCTTCTGCCATATTGAACAAGAACGTTGAAATCGAGGGGAGACATGGGTAGTAGTCATTGATGAGACAACAGAAGAGACAGAGAATATGGAAATCTCTGCACCTGTCAGCACGCAGCAAGGATATGATGGTAAAATGTGATCAAAGTGTCGGACATCATGTATATAATGAACACCGGCACTCGTAACCAGTTCCAGCCGCCATGAGCTTTCCTGGGAAAGGCCTTGCAGGATAACATCGCTGTAATCAATTACTGGAAGTTCTTTTTCAGGTCAAGAGATAAGGGGTTTCTTCTATATTTTTGTAGGGTATGGAGAGATGCTGATGCCTACTTGCAGTTATGTGCTCAGTCGAATTTAGATTTTCATCTATTATTATTCCCAGTCTCTGTGCTGAAGGAGGGAAGTTGATATTTATCCCATTTAGGGTTAAAGATGGCAGGAATTCCCAACATTTCGGGCAAATTAGCCTAGAATGACCAACCAATACTGCTTGGGTTTTGTATGGATTGAGCTTTAACCATATATCATGTGCCCGTTTTGATAGCGTACACAGAACAGTACTTAGATTTTCGAGTTTCTTGGTTTTGCACTTAGATACAACATAAATTTGCAGTCTGACACAACTGATGACTCATTTGCGTGTAGTGAAAATAGTATTGGACCGAACACCGAGCCCTGGGGGATGGCTAATACTACCAGCCTCCATTGTGACTTTATGGTGCCTGATATGGAACTTTGCTGGTGAGACGTCAGTTCTGAGCATAACCACTGAATTGCACTTGTCGAGAAATTTAGGCTGTTAAGTTTGCCAAGTAAAATGTAGAGGTCGCGAGTGTCAAAGGCTTTGCTGAAGTCTAAGAAGGACATGATAATCTCCTTTTGTGCATCGATGGCAAGCTTTAGATCATCTGTTACCTTTATTAAGGCAGATGCTGTGTTGCGATATCTACAGAAGCCTCATTGGTAATCTACATCTACATCTACATCCATACTCCGCAAGCCACCTGACGGTGCGTGGCGGAGGGTACCTTGAGTACCTCTATCGGTTCTCCCTTCTATTCCAGTCTCGTATTGTTCGTGGAAAGAAGGATTGTCGGTATGCCTTTGTGTGGGCTCTAATTTCTCTGATTTTATCCTCATGGTCTCTTCACGAGATATACGTAGGAGGGAGCAATGTACTGCTTGACTCTTCGGTGAAGGTATGTTCTCGAAACTTTAACAAAAGCCCGTACCGAGCTACTGAGCGTCTCTCCTGCAGAGTCTTCCACTGGGTTTACCTATCATCTCCGTAACGCTTTCGCGATTACTAAATGATCCTGTAACGAAGCGCGCTGCTCTCCGTTGGATCTTCTCTATATCTTCTATCAACCCTATCTGGTACGGATCCCACACTGCTGAGCAGTATTCAAGCAGTGGGCGAACAAGCGTACTGTAACCTACTTCCTTTGTTTTCGGATTGCATTTCCTTAGGATTCTTCCAATGAATCTCAGTCTGGCATCTGCTTTACCGACGATCAACATTATATGATCATTCCATTTTAAATCACTCCTAATGCGTACTCCCAGATAATTTATGGTATTAACTGCTTCCAGTTGCTGACCTGCTATTTTGTAGCTAAATGATAAAGGATCTATCTTTCTGTGTATTCGCAGCACATTACACTTGTCTACATTGAGATTCAATTGCCATTCCCTGCACCATGCGTCAATTCGCTGCAGATCCTCCTGCATTTCAGTACAATTTTCCATTGTTACAACCTCTCGATACACCACAGCATCGTCTGCAAAAAGCCTCAGTGAACTTCCGATGTCATCCACCAGGTAATTTATGTATATTGTGAATAGCAACAGTCCTATGACACTCCCCTGCGGCACACCTGAAATCACTCTTACTTCGGAAGACTTCGCTCCATTGAGAATGACATGCTGCGTCCTGTTATCTAGGAACTCCTCAATCCAATCACACAATTGGTCTGATAGTCCATATGTTCTTACTCTGTTCATTAAACGACTGTGGGGAACTGTATCGAACGCCTTACGGAAGTCAAGAAACACGGCATCTACCTGTGAACCCGTGTCTATGGCCCTCTGAGTCTCGTGGACGAATAGCGCGAGCTGGGTTTCACATGACCATCTTCTTCGAAACCCATGCTGATTCCTACAGAGTAGATTTCTAGTCTCCAGAAAAGTCATTATACTCGAACACAATACGTGTTCCAAAATTCTACAACTGATCGACGTTAGAGATATAGGTCTATAGTTCTGCACATCTGTTCGACGTCCCTTCTTGAAAACGGGGATGACCTGTGCCCGTTTCCATTCCTTTGGAACGCTACGCTCTTCTAGAGACCTACGGTACACCGCTGCAAGAAGAGGGGCAAGTTCCTTCGCGTACTCTGTGTAAAATCGAACTGGTATCCCATCAGGTGCAGAGGCTTTTCCTCTTTTGAGCGAATTTAATTGTTTCTCTATCCCTCTGTCATCTATTTCGATATCTACCATTTTGTCAACTGTGCGACAATCTAGTGAAGGAACTACAGTGCAGTCTTCCTCTGGTCTAGTAGATGTTTGTAGTTAGGTAGTTTGTTAGCTGGTCGTGGACTACCGTTTAGGATAGGGAAAGTTAGTTTTGTGCAATATTCTGAGCACAAGACCCAGGTGCGGGTCAGATTGCAGTGAGTTACACATACAAACAGCTGCGAAGTAGAATAGAAGCCAAAAGGCTGTCGAATTGCTGAAAGAGTATACATAGCTGTTTTGCATATTGCAAATCACAGGCAGAAGGGGCCTACTGGCCAACCTAGCGTGTTATGAGTACATGACACGAAGCAGCGCATATGGAAAAACAGAGGCGCACAGCCACGTGTAAATAGGCGCTGGTTTCTAACGAGATTCATTCAAGTGTGGCAGCTCTCCTGGACAGCGGGGCGTGTCACACCACCAGCTACATGCATCAGCAGATGCGGAGCCAGTGTTCCAGTCCACAGCGGGTAGCTGGTTCAAACCTCTGAGGCCAATGCGGGGTCCATAGCCAGCCAGCGGCGGGCCACTCCATGGCTCGCTACTGCGGGCAGTCGTCCTGGCTTCTATCACACGCCGAAGGCATCCTGAGATGAGGGCCACAAATTTGTATGCTGGATCGTAGGCACACCGGCGAGAAGCACGCAGCTGGCCACCTGCAGCTCAGACGTAGACTGCTGAGTTGACTGCCAGCTCCGCTGGCGTACAAGGCTGACACACAGTGTGAGCACAGGTCGCTGAGGCAGCCATTCCGCGCCAAGCCGTTTCGCAGACAGTGAAGTGGTGTCCTCAGCATTGCGGGACTTGGTGACACAGACCAAGTGAACGTGGCACTGTAGTTGGAAACAATAAATCACTTGGAACGCTCGGACGAGTCTTAATACGGTGTCTTCTACCCCTTCCCGCTACATTTGATCATCCTGATACATTCAGTGGCAGAAGTTCCCACTACAGTATAATCTGAGGCCTTGGACAGTGAAGGAATAATATAAATAAGTCAGTAATTGGAGAAGGCTCCACCAACGTACTTTTTATGTAGTGGCTTGAAAAGTACGCGCTAGTGCTTACACATTTTGTTGTCCTCATGGAGTACTACGAGTGTACGAAGTTGGCAGTAAATCCAGCCTCAGGGAAATTGGTTAGTTAGAAGTGAGCAATAGTGGGCCAATAATAAGCATAGTTTTCACTGTGATGCCATGGTGACCAGTTCATGCTATTCTATTAGGCATGATCGCGTATTTGACTGTGTTGCAAGAAACATGCTTTAGATAGAATTTTTTGTGGCTACAGTCCCTCGTTTGTGGTTCGGTTGTTGTTCAGTTGGGTCTTTCTGTAGGCCAGCTGGTCTATTTCTATTATCGGTTCATGTATGGGCATGCCTGAGTTCTGCATTTCTCACAGCTTGACTGATTCTGTTCCGGTTCTGCTTGTAAGTAATATGATTTTCAGGCGTGGGGCATTATTAATATGTCAGAAGTGCAGCGTCTCTGAGATTCATGAACTGTTTTAATTATTCACTTAGCGAAGGTGTAGGTTTCTTTCTTTCTTTTCTGGTGTTTAAGGGTGCATACTTGTCATGTACATTGCTGGAAAAAATTAATAAAACCTTTTCGAGGTTTCGAATTCACTCAAGATTCAGTGTCGCAACAGAATGTTACATTTACAGATCAATAGTTCAAGTAGTTCTAACGTACCAGGTATTGACCCACACTGAAACACCCATATTAGAAAGTGGTGTATCCTCCATGTGCTGACTCTGGCATCCAATCGATTGTATCGATGGCAAATACTGTCCTGGTATATGTTATGCCACACCTGCTCAACCAGTTCACGTAGTTCTTTGAGAGTTGTTGGTGGAAAAGTCACACGAGTCACTTCTTGCCCCATCATGTCCCGCACTTACTTGATTGGAGACACGTCTGGAGGTCGTGCTGGACAGGGAAGTTGCTACACGTCTTGCAGAGCGCCTTGAGTTTCACTGTTAAATTGTGGGTGAGCATTGTCGTGTTGGAACAACCCGTCCCCTTCCTGTTTCACTAATGGTGCAGAACAACACTGTGCATGTAACGAGTGTTGGTTGGCGTCCCCTCCAGAAACATCAAAGTGAATGAGAGTTGTAGTTTATGGCACCCCAGACCATTTTATATTATTTTTATGTACACGTCAAGTTCCGTAGGACGAAATTGAGGAGCAAATCTCCAAGGTCATGGAACGTGTCAGTATATGAAATTACAACATAAAAGTAATAACAGATAAAAATAAATGTTCATGAACCCGAAAAAGTCAGTCCATAAGTTTAAGTAAACGCAATCAACAATACAATAAGAATCAGCTTAATTTTTCAAGGAACTCCTCGACAGAATAGGAGTGACCCATGAGGAAACTCTTTAGTTTCGATTTGAAATGCGCGGGAATTACTGCTAAGATTTTTGAATTCGAGTCATAGCTTATTTAAAATGGATGCAGCAGTATACTACACACCTTTTTACACAATAGTTAGGGAGGTCCGATCCAAATGCAGGTTTAATTTCTGCCGCATATTAACAGAGTGAAAGCTGCTTATGACAGTAAGGAATATGTATACATATTGAGAGACCAATGCCAAAATACCCAGACTCGTGAACAGGGGTGGACAAGAGGTTCGTGAACTTACACCACTTATTGCCCGAACCGCCGGTTTCTGAGCCAAAAATATCCTTTTAGAATGGGAAGAGTTACCCCAAAATATAATACCATACGACGTAAGCGAATGAAAATAAGAAAATTAGACTAATTTCCGTGTCGAACGATCACTCACTTCACACACCGTTCGAATAGTAAAAATGGCAGTATTAATTCTTTGAACAAGATCCTGAACGTGGATTTTGCACGACAGCGTACTATCTATCTGAACTCCTAGAAATTTGAACTGTTCAGTTTCACTAATCATATGCCACTTCTGTGAAATTAAAACGTCAGGTCTTGCTGAATTGTGTGTTATAAACTGTAAAAACTGAGTTTTACTGTGATTTAGCGTTGAGTTGATTTGATTTTAACAGGAGAGCTAAAACAGCTTAGGTCTAACCCGCCACTGCCCGCACCGAAACTAGGTTTATTGTGTGGTATCGCTCCCTGTACACCTAGTAAAGCCAACCAGTGCCCTTGAATCGTGCAAGGAGTCCCTCTACCAGTTTTTTGTTAGACACAATTTCTTCAGGTCTAGTTGTCCCGAAGATTCTGTATCTTTTACTCTCCAATGCCATGCATTCATAGATCAGGTGTGATGCAGTTTCTTCACCCTCATCACAGATCCTACATTTAGGGCCCTCTTCCATTTTACCCATTGTGTGTAGCTGTTTTCTGAAGTTCACATGGCCGGTCATCAGTCCAGTCATGAGTTTGATCTCTTTCCTGTTCAATCCCAGGATTACAGAGCTTCTTTTTTAAAACATGGCTTGGACATCATTACCTTACCATGTTTTTGTTTATGGACCTTGGTCCAATATCCTACATGCTGTTTCCTAAGCCAGTTCCGTAGTTGTAATTTGATCATAGCCTTGGTGATTGTCAAGGCAGGTACCGGTCCAATAAATGGAGTTGTTGCCCCCCCCCATCCTAGCCAATCTATCGGCTTGTTCATTGCCACAGATCCCTGAGTGGCCAGGGACTCGCACTAGGTACACGCTATTGCTTCCTCCTAGCTCCACCAGAGGCCTGTGGCATGGTGATTTAGCGTTAGTTTATTTTCTACAAGTCATGAACTTTGGTCATGTGCTGCACCATTTGAAACCGAGCCAATGTTGCACACATCCTTTACTACCAAGCTAGTGTCATCAGCCAACAGAAATATTTTAGAGTTACCTGCAATAATTGAGGGCATATCACTTATATAAATAAGGAACAGGAGTGGCCCCAACACTGATCCCTGGGGCACCCCCCCCCCCCCCCCACTTCACAGTACCTCACTCAGACCCCACATTACAGCCGTATTGAGAGGTACTCCACGTATTCTGTAATGGTCCAACTTCTGGAGCAGGCATGAGGCCTGGGACAGGGCCAGTGTGTTTTGGACGAATGCACTCTTATGACGCAGTGCTCACCAGGTCTATGTTGTACAGACAAACGACCATCACTCGCGTGCAGGCAGAATCTGCTTTCATCGCTGAGGACCATGGTGCGTCATTCCACCTTCCAAGTGATCCTCTGAAGGCACTAGCCGAGCCGTGCACGTCGATGCTGTGGCATGAGCTGAAGACGGCTAGAGGTGAGTGTGCCGCTCTTCCCACTGCTCATAAGTCAACAATTCGTGTAGACATATCTGGGCTCACAAGGCCTCTTATCCGCGCTGTGGCAGCTGTACGATCTGCCGCTGCTGCCTTTACAATAGAACGATCCTAGTCAGCGCCTGTGCCGCGTGGACGTCCAGAACCTCGTCTGTGCGTGCGATGCAGCTTGTCCAACTTGTGTAGCAATTCTCCGAAAGGACCATCCCGCCGCTCAGAAGTCCACAATTTGACCCCTTTAAAATTCACTCATATAGCAATAGGAAGCACGAGTGCATGACTGTGGCATAGTTGCCTGCTTGCCTCAGACGTTTGCAGGATACTGACAACGGGAGGCCACGATGTTTGGAACGCGGATTTACTGCAAACTTCGTACACTTGTAGTACTCCACGAGAACAACAAAATGTGTAAGCAGTAAAGTGCAATTCTCAATCGTTATTGAGAAAATCGCAAGATAATTTCGGTCGTCAAATATATACCTGTGAGAGGCCTCTTTTACCACGAAGCGCCGGCAGCCGAATGCGGTCACCGTGGTATTATTTTGTGAATAGGAAATTTCCAACCAACTCCAGACTACATTCCATTCATCTGGCTGATTCCCCTTTGTGTACCACTTGAAACCTGATTGACACATATGAACATCAATTTATCTGTGGAAATGCAAATAATATATGGTTGTCAATCAGAAAAAAATTAGCAACTATGGAGAGAAAACCGCCGTATTTGCTAACGCCATCGTACCTTGTATACCCGGAAGAAGAACTATACCCCACCTGGAAGAAAAATGCCGTCAACTGGTTGAAGGGACACGCGGTATTTTACTTGCTGCCCAGTAAAGAAAGGAGCGAAGGAGATTTTTGGACGTACATTTTCGACCAGCATCACATTATTATGATACATACGCCAACTTCCTCAGAAGAAGAGTCATGTGAACTCCATTTTCGATGATCCGATTCAGAACATGAAGAAACGAGAGACAATTTGATCTTTGAAAAACAAATACGTTCAAGTGACGAACATCACTATCTAGTTTAGACTTGAATTTTTTTCTTAAATGTCAAGGAACCTGTAATTAATTTTTTTTTATTACTTTTAAATGTCAGCTGAAAATTATGTACTACTGTGGAATGTTATGACCAATAAATTGTAAAAAAAGTGGTTAGCGTTCAACTCCTCTAATCAGTGGGTCGCTGGATCGAGTCCCTCTCGTTAGTTATTTTAATTTCTAACACAGTTATTTTCTTTACTATTTATATTACAATTGATGTAATGGGAAAAATACGTGTAATCGAATGAACTTTTATTCAATTTACAATGTTATTTGGCAGTCTACAAATTTTTATTATCACAAATAATATAATATTCATAACTACCGACTAGTAAACGACCAAATGCATAAAGTGATACTGAAAATGGATGCTTGTCCGTGATTTGAGAAATCCGTTATACCTGGAAGGAGCCCGAAACGACTTGTTCTCTGCAAGTTTTGACCGGCACAGGCGGCTTTCGAAAGATGTACAATTAATAGTCGCTTTAGACATTACGAGTACAAGTTGCGGGATGGTATTCTTTGTAGAACATGAGAAACAAAGTTAAACGGCACCATCTGCATTGAATAAATGCTATGTTTCCGCACACGCAAGGTCTTTTGAGGTTTTCCGTGGAAAAACAAACCTCTTAAACATTTTCAAAAGCCTCTCTTTCAGCCGATAATTTGGAAGCAAACCATTCATAACGCACCATTTCCTTAAATATCGCCAGGCCAAGTGGCCATCCGGTTCTAGGCGCTGCAGTCTGGAACCGCGAGACCGCTACGGTCGCAGGTTCGAATCCTGCCTCGGCCATGGATGTGTGTGATGTCCTTAGGTTAGTTAGCTTTAAGTAGTTCTAAGTTCTAGGGGACTAATGACCTCAGAAGTTGAGTCTCATAGTGCTCAGAGCCATTTGAACCTTAAATATCGGCGCTGATCATTTGTCATGCAGTATCGAGTGTATTTTAATAGCGTCTTCACGAGAAACAATTTCTCGTTCTCTTTCGATTCAATACGAACAATTTTGAAGAGACGGTCAAGCATACAAATGGCTCTGAGCACTATGGGACTTAACTTCTGAGGTCATCAGTCCCCTAGAACTAAGAACTACTTAAGTAACCTAAGGACATCACACACATCCATGCCCGAGGCAGGATTCGAACCTGCGACTGTAGCGGTACATGCATACATTTTCAGTATCACTTTATGCGTTTGTTCGTTTACTAGTCGGTACTTATGAATATTATATTATTTGTGATAATAAAAATTTGTAGACTGCCTAGTAACATTGTAAATTTAATAAAAGTTCATCCGATTACATGTATTTTTCCCATTACATGAATAGTAATACAGATAGTAAAGAAAATGACTGTGTTAGAAATAAAAAAAAATTACGTGCGGGACTCGATCCAGCAACCCAGCGATTACAGAGCTTGAACACTAACTACTTTTTTTAAATCTCATTTTGTTCGTTTTCGTTCGTTTCATCTGCTCGGTGCAGACGTCGCAAGACACCCGTTTCAGTTCGCCGTTGATCTATTAACTCAGTTATTTTATGACAGGGGTGCTAACCCTCTTTTTTTTATTCATTTTGTTCGATATTGTTCGTTGCGTTTGGTCTGGGCGGACGTCACAAGACATCCGTTGAAGTTGATCGTTGATTCTTTGAGTCAGTTTTTTTTAAAATTACAGAGCGCACGCAGCCCTCTGACCGAACACGCTGAGCTACCATGCCGGCACCATCTCACCATCTGACCGTGCAGGCTATGACTCGACTGCCGGCGCTTCGTGGTAGAAATGATCACGCACTGGTATATATTTGACGACCGAATTTTCTCAATAACGCTTGAAAAGTACGCGCTACTGCTTACACATTTTGTTGTCCTCGTGGAGTACTACGAGTGTATGAAGTTTGCAATAACTCCGCGTTCCAAACGTCGTGGCCTCCAATGTGAGCGTTCTGGCTGTTAGCATTCCCTGTTAAAGGGTAGACGCAAATGGAGCTCTGATAGGTACGTCTCTACGCTGTCTGTTGGCGGATGACGTCGAAACCATCATCAGTACATCTACTATCTCCCAAGTGGCATATCCTGTTAAGGGATCAAAATCGACAAGGTCTTGATGTACAGTTTTTTTTTTTTCCAGCAGTGTAGTTGAGTAAGTCTGGTAGTAAACCTATGAAGTACACAACTAGAGATGGGCAAAATTGTTCTTTTCAGAGATCGGATCGGAACTGTTCACTCCCTGAAATGAACTAGCTCTTTTTCATGACTCATCACTCATTCACAATAGAAAATAAATGGAAGGCACATTGCCCTTTAAACTTGGTTTATTCCAGTACTATACCTGTATTTTGATCTTATTTGATACTATTTTGTAACACAGATAATGAGTAAGAATTTGTATTGTTTATTGAAATTTCCATTATATGGCAAACTTTTTGATTATTGATTTATTTTGCACTATCGTGGTTTTTTGGGTGATCAGAAAATGTTGTAACTTGAGATTTACATTAACAATATATTTGGCTATAATGTATTAAAATTTCATTAACCTCGTACAAATAAATCGCAAGCCATATATTTTTAAAGCGAAAGTTTCCTTCTGAAGACGCCTAAAATCGCAAAATCGGTACCAGAATAAGAAAAACTATATGTAAATTTGGCTGTAAGACTAAAGTGCTGCATATAGCCTTACGCAGAATAAAACAAGGAAAATATTGGTGTATCACATTTTGCGATACGTTTATTGGTTTGCTCGTAATTAAAGCGTAAATTCGAGTGTCCATAATAAAAATCCTATAGTAAGAAGAGTCGTCAGGAACCTAATCACATCAGTTTAAACAAATAAAAATAAAATAAAAACAAATGATGTATGCATAACATAATAATGTAATATACATAGCGGTATTACTACGAAGAACAATATCCAGTAGAGACGAACTCCGATGCAGAGGCGCTGAGTCAAGCAGGTCGAGCCGCGAGCTGTACTACTGCGTGAGCTAAGACCGCAGAGACCAGATTGACACCTGAGTTGCTTTGCTCAACGCTCTGGCTAGAGTCGAGAACGGTGGGATGAGCGTTGAGCAGGCGAGTTCTGACGGTGGGGGGAGTGGTGAACGGCCACCAGTCACCCGCCCCGAGACAAATCGTCCGTTCTCTTGCGAGCAGGTAGTTGCAAGTAGTTCTTATGTTCTCCAGTAGGAGGCTCTCTGTCCTGTTGCTCGCATCAACTGCCCAGAGGGCAGGACGTGCGACTGAAACGATCGCCAACAGAGTGCTATGCTAAGTTAAGCTGCGCCAGACACTGCACGCGGCAGAGGAAGCACAGTGACGGCACGGCATATGTGAAACACAAAATCCAATGGGGCACTGCACAATGCAAGCAGCCAAAGTAGAAGCAGGGCAGAGGCCGGCGCTCTCTCTCTCTCTGTCTCTCTCTCTCTCTCTCTCTCTCTGTGCTGTGGGAAACGTTTGGAGCTACCGCTCTTTTTTTCTGAATCACTGATTGTTCATTCCTTTGAAAGATTCAACTCTGTGAATCAGTTCAGGAGCGGATCCCCCATCTCTATACACAACACTGTAGAGGCTTCAGAGTCGGCGCCACCTGTTGCTGCTCGCCACACCCCCGTTTTCCGCTGACGCCTCGCCTGTGGCTGCCTGCAGCTTCGACGTGCGCGGGCGGCCTCTGAGCCAGGCCTCGCACTGGTCGTCGCCGGACACGTTCGGGCCGCGCGCCTTCTTCCGGACGACGCCTTCGCCGGCGGAGCTGGTGCTGGAGGACGTGCGCCTCCGTGACGAGGGCGCCTACCGCTGCCGCGTCGACTTCCGGCACGCGCCCACCCGCTCCTACACCGTCCAGCTCACCGTCGTAGGTACGTAGCCAGCCAGCCTCTCCTCGCGCTGCAGGCTCTCGTTTGTTTCGTTCCGTCTACTTATCCGACCCTAGGCATCGTGTCACGGAACGAGTCACTACATAACAAGTGCAGAAGTATGAAACCGGAATTTCCCTGTAGATGGTGCTAGCCGTCGGTGTAGGATTGAGAGCCTATATAGAGTGTGAGAGTGGCCAATGGTGAAAGCGTCGCTCATTGGGTGAGAGCATACAGTAAATATCTCTGGAGTGAGCATTGCGTTCTGCGCATGTTGTCAACATTAAACCAGGATTGTCACGTGTTTTCGGGACTTCGCTGTTCGTGTGTGCTTTCCGCAGAGTTTGAAGTTTATAATATCAAGAGTTTTTGTTGTGTTTTCACCGTTTGTTGATTGTTGAATAGCGATGGTGAATTACTGTTGTTGCTACGGATGCAAAGAAAAATATGTGAATGGAGGGATAGAAACTTTTCATGGGTACTATGTTTGAACATTTCGAGGCGCATTATAATTAAGGCTTGATTCTGTACACCTATTTTTCTACGATTTTATGACTATATAATAGATATTACGGCTCGTACAAAAGCTTATAAACAATCGCTTCCTCTCGTAAATTTGCTAGTTGAACAGGAAAGAGAATGGTTAGTTGTTTCAGCAAATATTTTCCTCCATGCATTTACCAGTGACTTGTAGATTATGTATATAGATTTGAAAGACGGGAGACAGATAAATTCAATAGAGTGGGAGTGTGTAATTGTCTTCGTATAATATGTGTGTCCAAACCTTTTTCTTTACTATAAGTTACAGTAGGATACCATGTTAAGTGTGTCTAGGACTTGGATAATGATTATGTGTGATTTATATTTTAGTTTCCCGAAGGATGAACAACGAGTAAGGCCGTGGCTCCAGAAAATAAGGACGAGTACTTTTGTCCCCACAAAATATTCCAAAGTATGTTCAAAACACTTTGTAGAGGAATGTTTAGACAGAGAAAAATTTGGACGTGTGTGGCTGAAGGTAGATGCTATACTAACTATTTTTAATTTTCCACAGCACCTGCTACCAATTTCTGCATTCAGCTAAAATACATTTTCTGCACGAATCAAATAAAAAACACAATAGTGTAGCTAATCAAAGTACACATTAATCTTCTTTGGTTTATTTTGCCTTCAATTTATTTTCTTCACGATTTGGTTAAGAAGCGTAAAATATTAGTAAACATGTCCCCAAACTCTTTTATTTGTGTCACTTTCTACTTCCCTTAATGGTGTTATATGGGTTGACTGTTACATGACCAACTGTATTGGCTTTACAGTACATTTATTCTCCGATCGCCTTTTACCCCCTTTTTACTCAGTTTACTATTTATTCAATAAACTGGGAGAAAGTACGTAAAATGCGTTAAATAAACACTTCGAAGTGTCACCAGTAAGAAAAATTATGCTTTAGGTCGCAAAAACGAGAAAATAAATACGCAGAAATAGCAGAAAAAAGGACGAGTTAGCAGGGATATAATCAAATGGTTCAAATGGCTCTGAGCACTATGGGACTTAACATCTGTGGTCATCAGTCCCCTAGAACTGAGAACTACTTAAACCTAACCAACCTAACGACATCACACACATCAATGCCCCAGGCAGGATTCGAACCTGCGACCGTACCAGTCGCGCGGTTCCGGACTAAGAGCCTAGAACCGCGAGACCACCGCGGCCGGCGGGATATAATCGCTAATGTGTGGCAAATTATGTGTTTTTCGGACACTAGCAAAAGTACTAGCGTACTGTCAAGTCGTTTTGCAAGACTATCACTGCAAAAATGTACTTCAGGCTCTGTAATACTATAAAGTGCCGTTGTTGTTGTTGTTGTGGTCTTCAGTCCTGAGACTGGTTTGATGCAGCTCTCCATGCTACTCTATCCTGTACAAGCCTCTTCATCTCCCAGTACCTACCGCAACCTACATCCTTCTGAATCTGCTTAGTGTATTCATCTCTTGGTCTCCCTCTACGATTTTTACCCTCCACGCTGCCCTCCAATACTAAATTGGTGATCCCTTGATGCCTCAGAACATGTCCAACGAACCGATCCCTTCTTCTAGTCAAGTTGTGGCACAAACTTCTCTTCTCCCCAATCCTATTCAATACTTCCTCATTAGTTATGTGATCTACCCATCTAATCTTCAGAATTCTTCTGTAGCACCACATTTCGAAAGCTTCTATTCCCTTCTTGTCCAAACTATTTATCGTCCATGTTTCACTTCCATACATGGCTCCACTCCATACAAGTACTTTCAGAATCGACTTCCTGACACTTAAATCTATACTCGATGTTAACAAATTTCTCTTCTTCAGAAACGCTTTCCTTGCCATTGCAAGTCTACATTTTATGTCCTCTCTACTTCGACCATCATCAGTTATTTTGCTCCCCAAATAGCAAAACTCCTTTACTACTTTAAGTGTCTCATTTCCTAATCTAATTCCTTCAGCATCACCCGACTTAATTCGACTACATTCCATTATCCTTGTTTTGCCTTTGTTGATGCTCATCCTATATCCCCCCTTCCAGACACTATCCATTCCGTTCAACTGCTCTTCCAAGTCCTTTGCTGTCTCTGACAGAATTACAATGTCCTCGGCGAACCTCAAAGTTTTTATTTCTTCTCCAAGGATTTTAATACCTACTCCGAATTTTTCTTTTGTTTCCTTCACTGCTTGCTCAATATACAGGCCTGTCTCACTCCCTTCCCAACCACTGCTTCCGTTTCATGCCCCTCGATTCTTATAACCGCCATCTGGTTTCTGTACAAATTGTAAATAGCCTTTCGCACCCTGTATTTTACCCCTACCACCTTCAGAATTTGAAAAGGAGTACTCCAGTCAACATTGTCAAATGCTGTCTCTAAGTCTACAAATGCTAGAAACGTAGGTTTGCCTTTCCTTAATCTAGCTTCTAAGATGAGTCGTAGAGCTAGTATTGCATCACGTGTTCCAACATTTCTACAGAATCCAAACTGATCTTCCCCGAGGTCGGCTACTACTATTTTTTCCATTCTTCTGTAAAGAAGTGGCGTTAGTATTTTGCAGCAGTGACTTCTTAAACTGATAGTTTGGTAATTTTCACATCTGTCAACACATGCTTTGTTTGGGGTTGGAGTTATTATATTCCTCTTGAAGTCTGAGGGTATTTCGCCTGTTTCATACATCTTGCTCACCAGATGGTAGAGTTTTGTCAGGACTGGCTCTCCCAAGGCCGTCAGTAGTTCCAATGGAATGTTGTCTACTCCGGGGACCTTGTTTCGACTCATGTCTTTCAGTGCTCTGTCAAACTCTTCACGCAGTATCGTATCTCCCATTTCAACTTCATCTACATCCTCTTCAATTTCCATACTATTGTCCTCAAGTACATCGCCCTTGTATAGACCTTCTATATACTCCTTCCACCTTTCTGCTTTCCCTTCCTTGCTTAGAACTGGGTTTCCATCTGAGCTCTTGATGTCCATGCAAGTGGTTCTCTTTTCTCCAAAGGTCTCTTTAATTTTGCTGTAGGCAGTATCTATCTTACCCCTAGTGAGATAAGCCTTCACATCCTTACATTTGTCCTCTAGCCATCCCTGCTTATCCATTTTGCACTTCCTGTCGATCTCATCTTTGAGACGTTTGTATTCCTTTTTACCTGCTTCATTTACTGCATTTTTATATTTTCTCCTTTCATCAGTTAATTTCAATATATCTTCTGTTACCCAAGGATTTCTACTAGCCCTCGTCTTTATACCTACTTGATCCTCTGCTGCCTTCACTACTTCATCCCTCAAAGGTACTCATTCTTCTTCTACTGTACTTCTTTCCCCCATTCCTGTCAATTGTTCACTTATGCTCTCCCTGAAACTCTGTACAACCTCTGGTTTAGTCAGTTTATCCAGGTCCCATCTCCTTAAATTCCCACCATTTTGCAGTTTCTTCATTTTTAATCTACAGGTCATAACCAATAGATTGTGGTCAGAGTCCACATCTGCCCGTGGAAATGTCTTACAATTTAAAACCTAGTTCCTAAATCTCTGTCTTACCATTAGATAATCTATCTGAAACCTGTCAGTATCTCCAGGCTTCTTCCATGTATACAGCCTTATTTTATGATTCTTGAACCAAGTGTCAGCTATGATTAAGTTGTGCTCTGTGCAAAATTCTACCAGGCGGCTTCCTCTTTCATTTCTTAGCCCCAATCCATATTCATCTACTAAGTTTCCTTCTCTCCCTTTTCCTACTACCGAATTCCAGTCACCCATGACTATTAAATTTTCGTCACCCTTCACTATCTGAATAATTTCTTTTATTTCATTATACATTTTTTCAATTTCTTCGTCATCTGCAGAGCTGGTTGGCATATAAACTTGTATTACTGTAGTAGGCGTGGGCTTCGTATCTATCTTGGCCACAATAATGCGTTCACTATGATGTTTGTAGTAGCTTACCCACTCTCCTATTTTTTATTCATTATTAAACCTACTCCTGCATTACCTCTATTTGATTTTGTATTTATAACCCTGTATCCACCTGACCAAATGTCTTGTTCCTCCTGCCACCGAACTTCACGAATTCCCACTATATCTAACTTTAACCTATCCATTTCCCTTTTTAAATTTTCTAACCTACCTTCCCGATTAAGGGATCTGACATTCCACTCTCCGATCCGTAGAACGCCAGTTTTTTCTCCTGATAACGACGTCCTCTTGAGTAGTCCCCGCCCGGAGATCCGAATGGGGGACTATTTTACCTCCGGACTATTTTACCCAAGATCACGCCATCATCACTTAATCATACAGTAAAGCTGCATGCCGTATCATGCCGTATCATACCGAAAACTACCAAAAATCGAGTGCATCTGGACCGTGACACCTATTGGAAAGAAGCAGAATGCAATATGACTTGCCCTTAAAAGTTATGTAGCTGGTTTATTCCCGATATCAAATGGATACTGTTAAAATGTATAAATAATCCACGACACGTACGAAAAGAATCCGTCTGTATTAGGGATGTAGTGACATTCGAAATACACAGGGCGCTATACGGACAAATACACAACGTCACGAGAACACGTGACCAGGCCGACAATGAATGTTGACAACACAAAATCTGCTCTGCGCATGTGAATGCTCACTCCAGAGATATTTACTCTATGGGTGAGATCCGATGACGCCATGTTTTTACCAAACTGACGCTGAGTTGGTACGAGTATATGTAAATACTGTGTGTGATTCTGTACCATTGGTTCATTTCAACGCCTCGAACGCCAATTCCATTGTACAATTATGTACAGGTTGTAACACGGTAATATTGTAGGACTTTTGCATGTTCTCTGTCTGTTCTATTTACGGAAATTGCCTTACACTTACTCTGTTGATCGATACTTTTAGAACTTCACAGCAATTTTAGCGGCAAAATTTTTATTTAAAGTGATTTACTGAGCGTCACTGATAATATGAAGTACAAAATCATCAAGGACAGTCAAGAGGAATGCATGGTTGCTCCGCTGTTGTGTGCAAAAACCGAAGTGAAGATGCATGTATGATGCTCGTTTTCCCAAGAAATGAAGAACTGTTAGAAAGCTCGTTTGATTTCTTTGTGTATCGAACAATCAATTTCTTTCTATAGGCTTATAATGCCTACAAAACGAAATTAAAAAATTACAGAACAACCTTTTTACTGATACATCCCCTTCATGAAAGTAATAGCATATGAACACTGCACTAAAGTTAATGTGGCGTTGTAGCACAAGGGTAGATTTTTTTAACTTTGTAATCCAAAGGTCGTGAGTTCGAATCCTGCTCAATCCAGATTTTTTAACGTTATTTTCTAGACTTTTAATGGTTCTAGAGTGACAATTCACGCTACACGATGTGTTTTAACATGTATACGGAACCCTAAGTCTACGTACTTCCTACTAGCGAGTCGCACTTGGCTGTGTAGTATTGGCTACTCACATTGCTGTAAATTATAATTATCGTGTGGATATTCAGTTACCTATTTCGAATTACTTTCTGCTGTTTCAGTAGAGTACCTAAGTATTGATATTTTTCCGATTTTCTGTGGTGTCGAGTTCCTAAAAGTGTGTATAGAATGACATGTTTTGCCAGCATAAGAAAATGTTATAAGATCGACACACACTTAAAATGCGTTATGTGGGGACGGAAAGAGACAAGAGTTTGCCAATTTCAGCGATGAATATCCGCACGGAAAAGTATGAAATATCATCATGTACTCTGAGATACCTTAAATGAAACTTCTTTTTCTCATTAATCAGTTGTCAATGTTTATTTAGCATCATAAAATACAGCTGTTGAAATTCGGCAGACATACACACTGCTTCACGATACTCCCATTTGCTCACATATTTATTAAGCCTATATAAACATAGACGAACAGCATTTGTTTTAATCATGTGCAGAATATTAAGCTATATGATCTGCTTTGGTCTCATGCGTCAAACACATGCCTTCTTTTACTCGTGAAGTGTCTAGCTTTCTGCTTGTGTCGCTACCTAATTGCACGTCCCGCGCGCAATCTGGTAAAAACATGGCGGCTACGGGCCGATTGGCCACTTTCTCTCTATATAGGCTCTCTAGTGTAGGACAACGTCTGCAGCGCCATCTCCTTCCCGTAACGACTGACGACGAATGTCAACACACAGTCACCCAAGTTCCATACATCGGTATCTGTTTCAAACCCGTAAACATGTCGAGTTTTGTGCCTAGGGGAACTACGGTTTTGCGAAGAGTATTGGTTTTCTGTCATCATTTGAGAGAAAACTGCTGCAGAACCACACCGAACGCTTTTCGGAGCTTTCGGTGAACATTATCTTGGGAAAAAGCAGTGTTTCGAGCGGTTCAAAAAATTCAAACGTGTTGATTTTGACGTGATAAACGACGAGCGCAGGAAAACACCTAAAAAGTTCGAAGACAACGAATTGCAGGCCTTATTGGATGAAGATGATACTCAGACTCTACAGGCACTCGCGGAACAATTGAAGGTGACGCAGAAAGCAGTTTCTCTTCGGTTGAAAGATATGGGAAAGGTGCAAAAAGTGGGAAAATAGGTTCGGTATGAACTGGACGAAAGACAGCAAGCAAATCGGAACACCACTTGTGAAATGCTGCTCGCCGGATACAAAAAGAGTTTCTCCATCGAATAGTGACAGATGATGAAAAATGGATATATTCTGAGAATCCTAAGCGTCGTAAATCATGGGTGAATTCAGGTAAACCATCGACATCCAGTGCAAGACCAAATCGATTTGGAAAGAAGATAATGCTGTGTGTTTGGTGGGATCAGAACGGTGGTATCTACTATGAGCTGCTGAAATCTGTTGAAACCGTCGACACTGATGGCCACCAACAGCAAATGATCGATTTAAATCGAGCATTACGAGAAAAACTATCGGAGTATGGAAAAAGGAACACATCGTCATATTGCTCCATGATAACGCTCTATGACAAATAGCAAAACGGGTCAGCGAAACGATCGAGACGTTCAGTTGGTAAATTCTAGGGCATGCGGCTTCTACTCCGGACTTGGCTCCGTCCGATTGTCATCTATTTGCATCGTCGGGACACGCTCTCGCTGAACAACGCTTCAGTTTGTATGAAAATGTTCGAAAACGGCTCGCTGACTTGTTCGCTTTAAAAGAAGAACTGATTTTTTGGCGTGGCATTCATAGCCTGCCGGAGAGGTGGGAGAAATGTATAAATGGCAATGGAGAACACTTTGAATAAAATATTGTTCATCAGTTTCAAACAACAGACGTGTACTTAGTGCGACCAAATTCCGGTTTCATACTTCTACACCTGGTAAATTACAGAAAGTTGATTCAAACATTTATAAACAGAAGAGACTGAAAAGTTAATCAAACAATGGAAGATCTTGGCTATTGTGTAACAATATTATAAAAAGTATAGTTGCTACGCAGCCTATAGCGGAACACGCAACTAACACACACGTGACCACAGCCTCTGGCTGTTGGGGCCAGCCTCTGCATTTGCGTTAGTGTGTACGTGTATGTAGTCTATTTTGGACAACGGCCTTGTTGGCCGAAAGCTCACTTTCTAACAGTCTTTTTGTTGTTCCTATCTGCGACTCATCTCCGCTACAGGGTGGGTAGCAATTTTTATTTTCATAATATTGTTAAAAAATTAATCAAAAAATTAAAATCAATGATTCGCCACAGTATTTTGACCATTGAACCTACAATTCCAAGAAAGCATCTGATTCGACAAGCTGAGAAACAATGGATAAAATCATTAGAGACGTTGGTGCTAAAGCAAAATTAGCAAATATATATGTCTAACACAGCCAAAACAAAATGGCGATGCCTCTTCATACACTGGAAGGAGAATCTAACTTCACGCTCCACTTACTGGGAAGTAAAGTCGAAACGATGTGTCACTCGTTGTGACAGACCCCATATTGATTTCGCCGTATTTCACTGTTTTTGGGGTTCTGTGCCTCTGTCGGTGAAAACGAAACAATTGTTATCCGTCTGTCAGCCCTATTGTTAAGAAACCTTTTCCTTCGGAACGGGAAGGCGTATCAAGTTGAAATTTAAGTCACATACTAAGGTCTACTGTCCCTTAGTGGCTTAAAAAATATAAGCTTCTAAGTCAATGCATTCAAAGCATACTGCCATTTATATTACATGTTCTGATAGTCGCAAACTCACTCATCAAAACATGTAAGATACTTCCCAATGACCAAAGCTCAAGAAATTTAGCTAGAAGCAAGGTTTACCAGTACAGGTAAAGGATCAAATTCGGGATGTGTTAATTTGTAATTAAGTAACATAAAATTTTTTTGTCATTTGTTGTTCTCCACTCATCTGTTAAGATCCCTTTTTCTTAGGAGCGGGTAAACGTATCGAGTTCACATTTACATTCCATAGTAAGGTTACGATTCCTTGGCGGTGGAAAAAACGTGAGCTAAGTCAGTGTAGTCAAAAGATACGGCCATTTACCTCATATACTTTGATACTCGCAAGCTCGTTGATCAAAACCCATACGGCACTTGCCGATCATCTAGAAGCATAATATTTCGCAAGAAGTATGGCTTCACAGTACACGTAAAGGAAAAATATCCCAAGATTCTTAGTTTGTACTTATATAACACGAAAAATAGTTTTTTCTCATTTTTTATCAAACTTCAAACGTTCTCGAAAGTCTTGGAATCCCCAGGACCGACATCTTGCCAGTATCAATGCCGATAACAGGTAAACATCGTCGAGATTTTCGACTCCCAGGTTGGGTGTACTGTCTAAACACATAATTAAGTTTGTGCAGAAATTTTTTTTTCTTGTCGTAACTTGCAGAATGCCGTCCAAGGCAACAACGCATTGATGATTTGTAACAAACACATCACTCTTGTCACACTACTGATCATTAAAATTGCTGCACCACGAACATGACGGGCTACAGACGCCAAATTTAACCGACAGGAAGAAGATGCTGTGATATGCAAATGATTAGCTTTTCAGAGCATTCACACAAGGTTGGCGCCGGTGGTGACACCTATTACGTGCTGACATGAGCAAAGTTTCCAACCGATTTCTCATACACAAACAGCTGTTGACCGGCGTTGCCTGGTGAAATGTTGTTGTGATGCCTCGTGTAAGGAGGAGAAATGCGTACCATAACGTTTCCGACTTTGATAAGAGTCAGATTGTAGCCTATCGCGATTGCGGTTTATCGTATCGCGACATTGCTGCTCACGTTGGTCGAGATCCAATGACTGTTAGCAGAATATGGAATCGGTGGGCTCAGGAGGGTAATACGGAACGCCGTGGTGGATCCCGACGGCCTCGTATCACTAGCAGTCGAGATTACAGGCATCTTATCCGCATGGCTTAACGTATCGTGCAGCCACGTCTCGATCCCTGAGTCAACAGATGGGAACGTTTGCAAGACAACAATCATCTGCACGAACAGTTCGACGACGTTTGCAGCAGCATGGACTATCAGCTCGGAGAACACGGCTGCGGTTACCCTTGACGCTGCATCACAGGCAGGAGCGCCTGCGATGGTGTACTCAACGACGAACCTGGGTGCACGAATGGCAAAACGTCATTTTTTCGGATGTATCCAGGTTCTGTTTACAACATCATGAAGGTCGCATCCATGATTGGCGACATCGCGGTGGACGCACATTGGAAGCGTGTATTCGTCATCGCCATACTGGCGTATCACCCGGCGTGATGGTATGGGGTGACATGGTTACACGTCTCGGTCACCTCTTGTTCGCATTGACGGCCCTTTGAACAGTGGACGTTACATTTCAGATGTGTTACGACCCGTGGCTCTATCCTTCATTCGATCCCTGCGAAACCCTACATTTCAGCAGTTTAATGCACGACCGCATGCTGCAGGTCCTGTACGGGCCTTTCTGGATACAGAAAACGTTCGACTGCTGCCCTGGCCAGCACATTCTCCATATCTCTCATCAACTGAAAACGTCTGGTCAATGGTGGCCGAGCTACTGGCTCGCCACAATGCGCCAGTCACTACTCTTTATGAACTGTGGTATCGTGTTGAAGCTGCATGGGCAGCTGTACCTGTGCACGCCATCCAAGTTCTGTTTGACTCAATTCCCAGGCGTATCAAGGCCGTTATTACGGTCAGAGGTGGTTGTTCTGGGTACTGATTTCTCAGGACCTATGCACCCAAATTGCGTGAAAATGTAATCACATGTCAGTTCTAGTATAATGTATTTGTCCAATGAATACCCGTTTATCATCTGCATTTCTTCTTGGTGTAGCAATTTTAATGGCTTGTAGTGTGCAATTTCTTGTAATTAAATGTCAGTAATGATCCATCGACGGTAAAGCCCTTCTTGAGATACTAAGATGAGCGACAGTGAAGTTCAAAGTTTCGTTTATTTGTTTAAGTGTACAGGTTAAGAAGGTCAATTACGGAGTCGAAGCAATTGGTCCGCACTTGGCAATCTGTTAATATTTTTTTTTAATATGAGCGTTTTTAACACATTCCGGGAGTTTCTTTTGAATATAATGCAAGTATGTTCTGCAATATTCGATGTTATTTACGTCTGAAATCGTGCTCTCTCAGTAAAGACTTTCTTAGATTTCCTGACTTCTGTCTGATTAGAAAACGAAACAGTGATGACATTTTGATTCCATGCTTGCCACGAATATTGCCTATTTTTCCGAAAATGTCGCCATTTCCAAGGTTGTGCTTAGAACGGAGCCTGGGAGGACAGATTGCATTGCTATGAGTGAAATATGCAAAAATTAAATTCATATTCTTCCTTGTCTCAAGTATTCCTCTGTTTATTTCCGAATATGTTGCCATTTCCCAGGGTGTGGTGAGGTAGGAAGCTAAGAGGACAGCTTAAATTGCTGAAAGTGAAATGTGTAACTGTTGTTTCTGCGATTTACGAGGGTCCACTGACCCACAGGGGAAGCTGGTAATAGTGTGACTGAATTTTCTCATTTTGAGAGTACTGAACGCCGATCTGTTTTAATTGTAAAAACTATTCGACAGCCAAGATCGCACAAAATACTTCTTTATTTAAGACAACCTGTTTCAAGAGACTTTGCTGTCATCTTCAGGTCTTAAAATCTTGTGCTGTAAAACATGTTCGTTTTACGCTGAACCTCACATACAAGTTGTCAAGTAGATAACAATCAGCATGTAATATAATGTTTCTCATTGAAAAAATCTTTAAAAACATGAAGGCCATGTACTTATACAAACTCGTCACAGATTCGTGTTGCATCATAATAACACGGTACACAACAGCACATCTGTTTACATATGCTGGACATATTCTAAGAAGGTGCTCTATGTTTTTAAATATTTTAGCGGTAAAAAACCTTTTATTATGAGCTGTTTTTTGTTCACTTGACATCTTGTGCGTGAGGTTCAGCGTAAAATGTTAGAGAACACAAAATTTTAAGACCTGAAAATGTTAGCAAAGTTTGTCGAAACCGGTTGTCTCAAATAAAGAAATATTTCATATACACCAACATCTATGTGATTACTCTGCTATTCACAATTAAGTGCCTGGTAGCGGGTTCAATGAACCACCTTCAAGCTATCTCTCTACCGTTCAACTCTCGAACGGCGCGCGGGAAAAACGAGCACTTAAATTTTTCTGTGCGAGCCCTGATTTCTCTTATTTTATCCTGATGATCATTTCTCCCTGTGTAGGCGTCTACCAACAGAATGTTTACGCAATCGGAGGAGAAAACTGATGATTGAAATTTCATGTGAAGATCCCGTCGCAACGAAAATCGCCTTTGTTTTAATTATTGCCACTGCAATTCACGTCTCATGTCTGTGACACTACGTCCCCTATTTCGCGGTAGTACAAAACGAGACGCCCTGCTTTGAACTTTTTCAATATCATCCGTCAGTCCCGCCTGATACGGACCCCACACCGCACAGCAATACAAGCGCAGTATAAGCAGTCTCTTTAGTAGATCTGTTGCACCTTCTAAGTGTTCGGCCAATGAATCGCAGTCTTTGGTTTGCTCTACCCACAACATTATCTATGTGATCGTTCCAATTTACGTTATCTGTAGTTGTAATCCCTAAGTATTTAGTTGAAAATACAGCCTTCAGATTTGTGTGACTTATCGCGTAATTAAATGTAGTGTTTTTTTTTTTTTACTATTCTTGTGAATAACTTCACACTTTTCTTTATTCTGGGTCAACTGCCACTTTTCGCACCACACAGATATCTTACTTAAATCATTTTGCAATTCATTTTGGTTATCTGATGCCTTTACAAGACGGTAAATGACAGCATCATCTGGATAGAATCTAAGAGGGCTACTCAGATTGTCTCCTATGTCGTTAATATAGATCAGGAACAATAGAGGGCCTATAACACTTCGTTGGGGAACGCCGGATATTACTTCTGTTTTAGTCGATGACTTTCCGTGTATTACTACGAACTGTGACCTTCTATGCAATCTAGGCTGTTGAATGGTTTTTACTGGTAACAGTGTCACGCTTGGCGTACTAGAGATCTAAAGATGTACTATAAGTACACGCCGTTTTGACTTTACTTCCGAGTAAGCAGAGAGAGCGAATAGCTTCTCCTTGCAGTGGAGATAAGCTGCGTCATTTTGTTTTGGATCCTCTAGTGTCGTGCTGCGGTTCTGTGGTGCACGGATTTCAACGTAACTCTGCCTTTTCGATGTGGTAATTAAAGCTTAATGACTACGTGCCGTAACTGCTTAGCAAGCTAAATTGTTATTACTGTTATTTTTAATACAGTTCTTCCAGAGCGGCCGCTGCTGCTGGACAGGTGGGGAAGACCCATCAACTCGACGCTGGGTCCCCTGCAAGAGGGCGACCACGTGTACCTCACGTGCAGAGTCGTTGGAGGTAAGTGTTCTCACTGCCCCTGCAGTTGTTTTCTGTACAGCAAGGCCTGTTCCCAATATAATGGATGCCACAACAGGAACTGAAAGTTGTAAGTACGTCTGATTACTGATTTCTGACAGGGACTAGCAACATCCCAGTTTACAGTACAAAATTACGCAATCCTCTATAAAAGTTCAGGAAACTACAAAACGTCATAATCATTTACAGAAGCCACAGTATAGCAAAAAGTGTGCATCGATAAAGTTATTACGAGGGCTGTTCAGTAAAGAATGATCAAGCTCTTTTTGCGGTCGCAGTTTCACGCCCTGTAATTCAATCTTATGATATTAGCTTAATGTCTGACGAACACGCTGAGATACATTCGATGTAGGCATTCCTGGTTCGCGCCTGCGATAGGCGGGCAAGCTGCGGTGATGTTCAGTACCGTGTACCACAGCAATGATAAGTGTCGCGTGATGAACAATAGGCAGATGGGAAATTTAGCATTCGTCTCAATAAATCTTCGGCTGTAGCCTACGCGATGTTACAGGTCTATGGAGGGAGTGTATTCCCTGCAGCACAGCTTAGATAGACATGGTTTAAACTGTTTAAAGACGGGAGACAATCAATTTCAAAGAAAGTGGACCCGGCGCTCCAATTACTGCTTTTACAGAAGAAAACAACAAGAGTTCTGCTGTCACTGAGACAGTGAATCGACTAACACCCTTACGAACAAGTCCTGAAACACTGAAAATTTCAGTCGATACCACTTCCCAAACAAGAGGACATTCACGTGCAGGCCCGCATGCAATTGAAGCTCATATTAGAGGAAGATCTGGAGTTTCTTTCAAAGGTAATCGCGTTTGATGAAATTTGGCTACGTTATTTTGATCCTGAGAGCGAACAGCAAATCCCAGCGTGAAAATCACTTTCATAAGCAACCCACAAAAGATCAAAAGTGGTTCGGAAAGTTATGGTTATCTCATATTATGATATTCATGGAATGGTTCATCAGCAAGTGCTACATGGACACAAATCAATAACTGGGCAGTACTACAGGGATGCTCTGAAAACCTTGCAAGTTCATACGAGGCGCGAAAGACCACTTGTGAAAAAGGCTGGATACTGCATCACGATAGTGCACGGTCGCATATTGCAAATATTGTTTCTGAATATCTTGCAAAAATCAGTTTTAAGGACATCCCTCGGTCTCCCTATAGTCAGGATTTAGCCCAGTGTGGCTAACCTGAAGGAACGCATTCATGGGAGGCATTTCCCGCCATCAAAAGCAGTAGGGAAGGATGCGAATGCGATTCTGAAGGACCTTTCAAAAACTGGTTTCCAGCTTGTCTCTGTAGACTGACAGAAACACTTGAACAAGTTCATCGTATGCAAAGCAGACTGTTTTTGAGAACGGCCATTAAAATTATGACAATGGTTAAAGTTTTTGTCAAAAAATTATGATCATTCTTTAGTGAAGAGCTCTCGTATGAACGCATGAGCGTATGTAAATGTGACACAGTTGAGTTGGTACTCCTTCAAAATTACACTCAAGTTCTCCACCGTTTTCTGATATGATATTATTGTACTCTTGAGAAGAAGAGCAGGCAGTTGTTCCCGGAATTTAAAACTATATCCCTGATGAGATATAAACATTACCTGGGACTTATTCACATTCAGTTTAACTCCCAGGTATGGAGCCCTTATTATCACCGAATAAAGATCGTCTTTCATCTCGACGATGGCAATATTGTTGTCGCCGGTTTGGCACCTACGGTCGGTACAGTCCACACGAATGTGTAACAGAGACACTCTGGGAGCTTAAATGTGAATCTTTGGAAGCCGCAGACGTTGTTCTCGCGAAACTCGGTCGGATCAATTTAGATAGAGACAGAATTCAAGGACAGTGCAGCAGTACTCCAGAAGAGGACGGAGAAGCGCAGTGTGTGTGGTCCCTTTAGTAGCCCTGTCGCATCTTTTAAGTGTTCTGCCAATAAATTGCAGCCGCGCGGGTTTAGCCGAGCGGTCTAAGGCGCTACAGTCATGGACTGTGCGGCTGGTCCCGGCGGAGGTTCGAGTCCCCCCTCGGGCATGGGTGTGTGTGTTTGTCCTTTGGATAATTTAGGTTAAGTAGTGTGTAAGCTTGGGGACTGATGACCTTATCAGTCAAGTCCCATAAGATTTCACACCCATTTGAACAATAATTTGCAGTCTTTGGTTCGCCTTCCGCACAATATTGTCTGCGTGATCGTTCCAGTTTCATTCGTAATTCTAATCCATAAGTATTTCGTTGAACTGACTGTCTTTAGATTTGTGTGATTTATCGCGTAACCGAAATTTAACAGTTTCCTTTTAGTAGTGGATGACATCACAATTTTCATTACTTACAGTCAATTGATGCTTTTCGCGCGGTACAGGTATCTTCCGTAAATCATTTTGCAATTGGTCTTGATCTTCTGGTGACTTTACTAGATGGTAAATGATAGCATCATCTGCAAACAAACTAAGAGGGCTGCTCAGATTGTGTCCTAAATCATTCATGTATATTAGCAACAGCAGACGGCCTGTAACACTACCCTGGGGAACGCCAGATATCACTTCTTCTTTACTCTATGACTGAATTGTGATCTTTCTGACAGGAAATCACCGTTGCGTCTCACAACGGAGAGGATACTCCATAGACACGCAATCTGATTAGGACCCACTCGTGTGGAATGGTATTAAAAGCCTTCTAGATATCTACAAATACGGAATCAATTCGAAACCCCTGTCGATAGCGTTCATTACTTAGTGTGAATAAAGAGCTAGTTGTATTTCACAAGAACGATAATTTCTGAATCCTTACTGACTATGTGCCGTTAGATTGTTTTCTTCGACATCAATACATAAAATTTGAAACCAGATGTTCCAGAATGTTGCTGCAAGTCGATTTCAGTGATATGGGTCTGTAATTCGGCGGATTACTCCTATTACCTTTCTTGAGTATTGATTTGACTTGTGCAGCTTACCAGTCTTTAGGTACCGACCTCTCGTCGAGCGTGCGGTTGTATGTTATTGCTAAGTATTGATCTATTATAGTATTATACTCTGAAACGGACTTGACTGATATACAATCTGGAGAGGAAGACTTGCTTTTATTAAGGGATTTAAGTTGCTTCATTACTCCGAGGATGTCTGCTTCTAAGTTACTCGCGTTGGCAGCCGTTTCTCGATTCAAATTCTGGAATTTCTGAAGGAATTTCGGAAAACTGTATTTAGTAGCCCCACTTCAGTGGCGGTGTCATCGGCAACATCGCCGCTGCTCTCGTGCAGTGAACGTATTAATTTTCTAAAATCTACGAAGGCTGCGCAGTACTTTCCTCTTTGGTGTCTCAGTATGTCTTCTACTTGGTCCGTCAAGTATTTCACTGCCTGTAGGGTACCACTGCCCTTCATAAAACCGAACTGGCATTCCACAATGTTTCCCTCAACTGTGTCTAGTAATCCTCTGTTACGTATTTTCGTAAATACTTTGAAGAAGAGAGTAATATAAGTAAAACAGATTACCAAGCAAAGTTTTTCTTCCTTTTGAATATTCCCTCACAGTTGTTCCGTGCGGCAGCGTGACTCATTAATAGCCCGGTGCATAGATACAGTGTTTCCAATCTAGAAATAAATAAAAATTCGAAATGATGAATCACATACAATACTAAAAGCATTGATATAACAATTCGAACTGTTGTATGGGTTTCACCGACCTGCATTTAACCTGTCAAATAACTAATACATGTCTATTATCTGGTAGGAACTGCAAGATTGTAGTACAGTACTCGCAATTTAGTCTATGAGTCTAGATGGCAGTATAAAGTAGATCACCCCTAGGCCTGAGAAACCTATGTGTCAGTGTTGGCTAAAACGACGAGGACGTGCGCGTCCTCCCCATTCCAGATGACAGTGGTCCACAAAAGTAACCCATGGCCGAGAGCATCAGGTGGTCAGCCACTGCTGGTCACTCCGTGATTATAGCACAAATTACGACCAGTGTTGCATTCAGGATGTCAGCTTTGAGCGTTTACTGCAAACAGCTACGAGCGGGGGTGCCACTCGCCAAGTGTTCTACATCTACAGGGTGGTCCATCTGAAGTTTCGGATGAGATTATCTCGAAAACTATACATCGGGTAAAAATAGTGCTTAAGACAAGTTCGTAAGCTCAGAGGGGGACATCAAATGATATTACACGTGACCCCTTTGGGTGGGGCGGGGGGCAACTTTTAAATCTTAAGTGGAAATCCACATTTTTTATTGCAGATTCGGATTCTACATAAAAAAAGTAATCCAGTTTTGTCTGAAACATTTTTTTAAACCATCAACAGACGGCGCTGAAATCGAGAAACATTAAAATTGGGGAAGAACTTCGATTTATTTATCCGTGAAGGACGCATCAAATCGATACAAAATGTGCACCAATTCTTTCATTACGCCAAATTAAGCTATTTTTTAACGAAATGTGTCCTACCCGCCACCGTTTTTGATGGAGGGAGGCGGAATGGTATTAAAATCTCGTTAGGGAACTCTTCGCAATTGCATTACTCACCCAACTGTGGCGCTACCGTAGCCAAACTGCGAACTACTGCTCATTATAAAGGTCGGTGCAATGCGATCAGGCGTCCCAGAGGGTTGGATCCCCTCAGTCGACGACGTCAGGTTGCAACGCCTGGGCTACTCTCAGGTTGTAATCTCCGTCTTCGACGGTTGTGTCCGTCCGTCCGTCCGTCCGTCTGTCCGCTTGCCTGCTCGCTGTCCGCCGCCGCAGCTGCTGCCTGCTGCCTGCTGTCCGTCCGTCCGTCTGTCTGTTCGCCGCCGTCTGCCTGTTCACCGCCGTCGCCGCCGCCGCCTGCTGTCCGTCCGTCTGTCTGTTCGCCGCCGTCCGTCTGTTCGCCGCCGCCGCCAGCCGGTGCCCGCCGCCGCCACCGCCGCCGCCGCCTGCTGTCCGTCAGTCCGTCTGTTCGCCGCCGCCGCCAGCCGGTGGCCGTCCGTCTGTTCGCCGCCGCCGCCGCCAGCCGGTGCCCGCCGCCGCCGCCGCCGTTGCCGCCTGGTCGCCGCCGTCCTGACCCTGGTCTACGGCCGTCTTCGTCTTCATCCGTCTTCGTCTTTGTCTGTCCCCAGTTTCTGTCCTTTCCTATTCGTTCTGTTCGTTATTGTTTCTCCCCACCGTCATGTCCGCCCCCACCACCACTGCCACCGCTACCAACACCGCCATAGTTTATACTTCCCCTTCCGCCGCCTCCACCACTATCACATGGTGTGCCCAGTCCCACCCCCCTCCTTCCATCCCTCCTCTTCTCACTCTCCCTTCGCCCTCACTCTTTGTCGCCCCCTCTCCAGCTTCTTCCTCTCGATCTGATCCTTTCCCCCCACTCCCCCAGCCAGTCACTGCAGCTCCGGCTCAGGTGGTGGCCCGTCGGGCCACTGTCCATGCCCAGCTCTCCCTGTCGCCTTCGCCATCACCGCCGCCACCGCCACCGCCATCGTCACCGTCGCCTTCGCCTTCACCGTCACCGTCACCATCTCCGGCGCCGACTCCGGCCCCGGGACCTGCCCCTCCCCGCCACATTCCAGTTGTTCCCATCCCCCACACCTCCTCCACCGCCGTCAAGCGCCCCAGTGGCACCCCTGCCTCCTCTGCTTCCAAAAAGGCTCCGCCTCATCCTTCTTCCCCCACCCATGATGCCATGGATGTCTCCCCGCCCGCCCCTGCCCCCTCATCCTCCTCCTCTACCCCCTCCTCCTACCGCTACCTCCTCTCCCGTCCTGATCCCTCTCTCCTTGAAGCCCGGAACCTCACCCTCTTCCTTCGCCAGCATTGTCCTGGTGCCCCCATCTCCCTCCTCACTCCTCGCCGTGATTCGGTGCTAATCTCCTCCACCAGCCCTACCCTCCACACACCTCCTTTCCCGCATCCCTGTCACCCGCTTTGGCCCACATGCCTCCCTCAGCCCTGTTCCTTCCCCACCTCTCTCCCACCAACCCCAACCCCCGCGTTGCCCGCCGACCCTCACCGCCGTGATCACTCGGCTCAGTCCGGCGATCACGGAGGAGGAGGTGTTGGCGGAGCTTCAGGCCCATCCCCATCTGGAGGTGCGTGCGGTTCGTCGCATCCACAACGCTGCCGGCCCCACCCGCCTTATGCGGGTTTTTTCTGAGCACGCTCCCTCCATAGACCATCTCCTGAAGGAGGGTGCCCTCCTTTTTAACCAACGTTACAAAGTCGACCCCTCCCATTCCCCTCCTCAATCCCTCCGCTGCCAACGGTGCTTGCGGTATAATGCGCACCCAACATCTGAGTGCCGCGAGGCCCCCACCTGCCCGCACTGTCAGCAAGCCCACTTTTTACGGCAGTGCCCCAATCTCCAATCCCCCCCCTCCTGTAATACCTGTAACCTCCCTCATCCCACATACTCCCAGAAGTGTAAGGCCCGACCCCCTCCTACCACTCCCGAACTCACCGTTCCCGTCCGCCCACTGGACGCCCCCACCCCTCCCGGCAACTCCCTTCGCCCACCCCCTACCGCTGAGGACATCATCAGATTCCTCACCATCGTCCTTCAGAATGTCCATCCTTTTCAGCGCCCGCACACCCTCCAACAGATCTCCCTCGCCGCCCGTTCCGTTTTCCAGCTCAAAATGTACGCCACCTACTCCAAGAACCAGGCCCATTTAACCTTCTCCCGTCTTGACACCCTTGTTTAAATCCCTATCATGGCGCAACAGCACCGTATCCTTTTCAACAACATACGCTCCCTTCCCGCCAACAAGAACCTCTTCCTGCACACCCTTGCCACCCACCGCGTGGATGCCTTCCTCCTCAACGAAACCTTCCTGCAACCCCACCACACAGTCCACACTTCGCCCTACCTCCTCCACCGCTCCGATAATCCCCTCCCGATTGCGCGTGGCGGAGTTGCCATTGGGCACCACCGCCAGATCCTCGTTCAGCTCCAACCTCTTCTTCCCGACCCCACCGAACAACTGATCCTTAGTGTCTTCTTCCCCGGCCTTACTGTTACCTGCGCCACCATCTATGTTCGCCCCAACGCTCCTCTTCTCTTCCCTTCGACTCCCTCTCCCACGTCGACCGTACCTTCTCCTCCTACGTGATCGCCGCTGACCTCAACATCCATAGTCGTTCCGCTGCCCAGTTACGGCGGTGGCATCGGTTCCTCTCCACCCTTCAAGGCGACCTCATCCCCATCCCCCAGCACACCCGTTCCGAATCCAACTCCACTTCCGATGTTATTCTCTCCTCCCCTAACCTCCTTGGTCGCATAACGGTGGATGTCCTGGAGCCTATTGGTAGTGACCATCTCCCTGTCCTCCTCACCATTTCAGACGGACGTCGCTCCCGACCCGACCCTCGTAATGACCCTCCCCCTAAGTACGTCCATGACTATTCCCGTGCCGACTGGAATGCCTACCGGGATACCCTCTCCACCCAGGTCGATAGCCAACCTTTCACCTACCACCACCCCGATGATGTCACCCATGCTGCCTCCTTTCTCCAGCAGACATTGTCTGAGGCCATGGAGGCCCACGTCCCTACTGTCGCCATCCACCCCCACACCGTCCTACCCTACCCCCACAGGCTGTCCTCCTCCTCCGTGAATCCCGCCGTCTCTACCGTGCCTTCCTCCACACGCGTGACCCGGACACACTACGACGCCACCGGCAACTCCAGCGACACATTCATAATTTGCTCGCGGCTAAGAAACGCCGGGACTGGCGACAGACATGCACCCGTTTAAACACTACCCTACCTATCAACTCGTCCAAGTTCTGGTCAGCCTTCCGTCGCCTTACCAGAACTAAACCCTCCCCCTACTATCCTCTTCTCCATGATGATCACTCCTTCCCCGACACCCTTAGTAAGGCCAATCACTTTGCCTCCTACCTCTCCGATGTTTTTTCCATCCCCGATGATCCCCAGTTCGATTACTCCCTCTTCCCGTATATCCGCGATCGAACTGACACTCTGTCCCTCCCCTCGCTCCTGGTTTCCAGTACTTGGACAACATTACACACACGGAACTCAATGCCCCTATCACTACACAGGATCTCATTGATACACTCCGCACAAAACGCAACACCGCTCCTGGTCACGATTGTGCCACCTACCGTCACCTTCGTGAAGCTCCTGTCTCTTTCCTCTCCACCCTGGCCAGGCTCTTCAATGTAGTCCTGTCCACCGGTTACTACCCCGACCTGTGGAAAACCTCCCGTATCCTCATGTTCCTTAAACCTGGCAAACCGCCGTCCGCCGTCTCCTCCTACCATCCCATCAGCCTTACCTCGGTCTTCAGCAAGGTCCTGGAATCTATCCTGACCCGACACATCCACCAGCATCTCCGCCAGCACCGCCTCCTTCCCGTTACCCAGTGTGGCTATCGGCCGTCCTTCTCTTCCAACGACCTTCTCCTTCACCTCACTCATCTCCTTTCCGAACAGCTTAATTCCCATCGCTCCGCAATCTTCCTCTCCCTGGACCTCGAACGTGCCTATGACCGCGTATGGCATTCCGGCCTCCTCTTCAAGCTCCAAACCTTCGCCCTTCCCATTAACTACGTCCGTCTGATCGGCTCCTTTCTCTCCCGCCGTCCTTCCTATGTCACCGTCCATAACACAGATTCCTACACCTTTTTCCCCTCTGCCGGTGTGCCCCAAGGCTCCGTCCTCTCCCCCCTTCTGTACCTTTTGTACACAGCGGACATGCCGCAACCGTCACCACCCATCCACCTTCTCCAGTTTGCCGATGACACCGCCTTCCTTGCCCTTGCCCCCACCCTGCAGCGCTCCCAACACCTTCTCCAATCCCATCTTGACCGGTTCACAGCTTGGTGCAACCAGTGGTTGCTCAAGGTCAATCCCTCCAAAACCCAGGCGATCATTGTAGGCAAAACCACCCCTTCCTTCCGCCTCCTTGATTTCTATCTCACCATCTATGGCCGTCCTATCGCCCTCACTCCCACCCTTAAGTACCTTGGCGTCACCCTCGACCGTCGCCTCTCCTGGACTCCCCACCTCCGGACAATCCAAGCCAAGGCACGCTCCCGCCTCAGTCTCCTCAAGCTCCTCTCCGGCCGTACGTGGGGTCTGGACCCCTCTACCATCCTCCACACCTATCAATCCCTCATCCGCCCTATCCTTTGTTATGCCCATCCGGCTTGGATCTCCGCCACCCCTCCCTTTTACAAATCCCTCCAAATCCTTGAACGCCATGCTCTCCGCCTCGCCTATCGCATCCGTCTCCCCTCCCCCACGCGGATCCTTTACGATCTCATCCCCTTCCCCCACCTTCTCCTCTTCCTTGAAAAGATACGGATCCTGTACACCTCCCGCAAACTCGATCCTCCTCACCCGCTCGTCTCCCCGCTCCTCTCCCACCCCCGCCCGCTGCCGCGCCTGTATTCCCACGTCCCACCCAGTCTCCATCTCTCCACTCTCCTTACCCTCTCCCGAGGTGGCCTCCGCCAGCTCCCCCTCCCTGATGATGTCCTCCTCCCTTCCATTTACCCCTCCTATCAACTTTGATCCTCCCCCCCACTCCCTGTTTCCTTTCCTTTAGGCACCCTCCCTCCCTTCTCTTTCCCTTCTCTTTCCTTTTTCCCCCATCCCCTGTCCTCCACCCCTCTTCCCCTGGGCTTCCCCTCCCCCCTCCCCCCCTCTCCCCTGCCCATGGCATCTCTGCTCACCCCTCTCCCTCTCCCACTCCCCCTCCTCCTCCTCCTCCTCTCTTGGCAGGTCCCCGGACTTGCACACGCTCTGTGAACATTCGCGCGCCGGAGATCGTCGCCATCAGTGTCTCGTGTGTGTGCCTTCGTCTGTGTTTAGCGTTCTTTCGTCGTCACACCTCCTCTGTTCACGTGTTCCGTCGCAGCCGTCCGTGTTTTGTGCGCCGTGTCAACTTGTGTCAGTGATGTTTTTTCGTCAGGCGTGAACGACTCTGTGTTTTTTTTTTTGGTGTCTACATTGTTATGCCCACCATTTTTGATTGTATTCTGTGTCCCCTCTATTTTATTGTAACTCTCAAGGCTGAAGAGCGGCGTACTCAGCTGCTGACAGCCCACCTTATGTAAGGTGTTAAAAAATACAATAAAGAAAAAAAAATCAGGCGTCACTTCACTTTCAGAATGTGAACCGTAAACATCAACTGACGAAAGTAATTTATTCTTTAGCGAAACATGGCTCACTATCCTCCTACAGAGATTGTTGATATGATGTAAATTTTAGCTGAATGCCATAACAATTACGCTGCAGCTGCGCAGCTGTATGCGGATATGAAAACGACGTTTGTACCCTTACCGTTCTTGCTTGTGTTCAACTGGATCCCGAAATTAGTAGTCTTGCGATTCAGAGATAAACTGGGATACCGAAATCAACTGTTTAGAGGATTTTGAAGGCACATAAATATCATGCGTGTCACATCACACTGACACAGGCATTAACACCGAAAGATACGCAAATACGCGCGCATTTCTGCCAATGGGCCTTGGAAATGATGAGAGATGACAATGATTTTTTTTAGATACGTTATGTTCAGCGATGAAGCCACATTCAGAAACAATGACGAATTAAATCTTCATGATTATCGTTAATGGTCCCCTGTCAATCCAGACTGGCACAGACCCTTTGACAATCAACACAAACGGTCGTTAATGGTCTGGTGTGGCATTTTAAACGGTTACTTGATAGGACTGTATTTTTTTTACCGAAATGTTACGGGGAATCTTATTTACAACTTCTTCGCAATGATTTATTGGAGCTAATGGAAGATGATTTAGAAGCTAAGCAACAAATGTGGTTCCAACAGGGCAGAGCAGCTCCCCATTATGCTAAAAATGTGCGGAACATTTTAAATTTACGGTACACTGGTCGCTGGATAGGACGCGGCGGACTGATTCAGTGGCCTCCACATTCACCAGACCTAACATGTCCTGATTTTTTCTTGTGGGGTTATTTAAAGAAATGTTTATGAAAGACAGCCCACAATCCGAAACGATATGGAGCAACGCATTCGAAGAGCGTGTGCAGCCATACCACGGGATGTGCTGCTCAAAACTGTGGACAACTTTCGCAGACGATTGACTTTATGCATTGAAGCAAATGGGGATAATTCTGAACAATTTCTTCGTGGCTAATTTCGTTAATTCAGCACCCCAAATTGTGAGAGGCAAGGGGACTAACACTAATGAAGCACCCCAACATGTGAGAGGCTGGGGGACTCACGCTTATGAAGCATCCCATGGGAACATCATTCTAGCACGTCCATGTCGTTGTTCCTGGGTAACGCTAAAAGTAGGATACAGTACATTTTGTACGAAAAATAGCTTAATTTGGCGTAACGAAAGGGTGTACATTTTTAATCGATTTGCTGTGTCTTTCTTGGATAATTCTAAATAAATCAGAGTTCTTCCCCAATTTTACTTTTTTCTCTATTTCAGCGCCATCTGTCAATGGTTTGAAAAATATTTCAGACAAAACTTGATTACTTTTTTATGGAGAATCCTAATTGGCAATAAAAATGGCTGTTTCAATTTAAGATTTAAAAGTTGCCCCCCACCCCACCCAAGGCGGCGGGGGCTGGTGGTCACTTGTAGTATCATTTGATGTCCCCCTTTGAGCATACGAACTTGTCTTACCCACTATTTTTACCCGATGTATTGTTTTCGAGATAATCTCATCTGAAACTTCAGATGGACCACCCTGTACATCTAGACATAGACTGCAAGCCACGGTACGAAGCATGGTGGAAGATACCTTGTGCCACTACAGGTCATTTTCTTTCCTGTTACACTCGAAAGTAGAGCAAGTGGAAAACAATTGTCTATATGCCTCCATGCGAACCGTAATTGCTCTTGTCTTGTCTTCTTTGTCCTTTCGCAAAACGTATGTTAGCGACAATACAACCACTGTGCATTCAGCTGGAAACGCCGGTTCTCTAAATTTTCTCGACTGTTTCACGAAAAGAACGTCGCCTTCCCTCCAGTAATTCCCATTTGAATTCGCGAAGCATCTTCATAACACTTGCAAGTTGATTGAACCTACCGATAACAAACCTAGCAGTAGGCCTCTAAACTGCTTCGGTATCTTCCTTTGATTCGACTTGGTGGGCATCCAAAACACTCGAGCAATACTCTCGAAACAGTCGCATTAGTGTTCTACACACGGTGTGCCCGATAGATGAACAACACTTTCCTAGAAGCCTCCCAACAAACCAGAGTCGGTAATTCGCCCTCCCTACATCTGACCTTAGCGTGCTCGTTCCATTTGATATCACTTTCCAACGTCACATCTAGATATTTAATCGATATGGCTGTATCACCCAACACACCACTAATACACAATTCGAACATTACACGGTTGTTTTTGTTACTGCATTAACTTCCATTTTTCTACATTTAGAGCAAGCTGCCATTCAACATATCAAATAGAAATTTTGTGTGAGTCATCCTTTATCCTTCTACATTCAGTCAACGACTATACTTTCCCATATACAACAGTGTCATCAGGAAACAATTGCAGATTGCTGCTTTCACCATGTGTCAGATCACTTACGTATGTAGAGAATAATAGCGCTCCTATCACATTTTTCCCGGCCACTTCTGAAGACACCGTTCCCTCTGATGACCACTCGCCTTCGAGGGCAACTTCCTGGGGTCTATTACTTAAAATCCTTCGAACCATTCATATAGCTGGAAAGTTGTTCAGTATGCTTGGATATTCATTAATAGTCTCCAGTGGGGTGTAAAACACTCCAGAAATTTAGGATATGGAATCTGCCCGTTGCACTTCATCCCTGGTTCACAGTGTATCTTGTGAGAAAAGGGCAAGCTGAGTGTGTTGGTTTGTAGACAGAAGCTTTTTTTCTCAAGGAAATATTTGACCTTACAATATGCTCACGAATTCTAAAGCATATAGATTTTAGGAGTACTGGTCTCTAATTCTGCAACTCATAAACAGGTAGCAATGTACATAAACAACCCAGGTGTTATATCACGAAGATCATTAGGCTTGAGTAATTGTACTCCTACGTTTCTTGTTGAGAATTATTTATTTCATTAACAGTGCAGAGTAACCCACCGCCTTGAAATGTAAGGTGGGTCGGATGCTTCTGAATGTAATAGGAAAGATTTCTCATTGTTACAATCTTATTGGTATATAGTTGTTAATGCTTTTTTTAATAATATAAAGAACGTAATATACCAAGATTTCTCTAAGGTTACAGAGAATTGAATGCTTAACAATTGTTAAAATGGTTCCATATAATTTGTTACTACCTAGTTGATAAGAATATAATTTATATAATGCAAATGTCAAAGAAAAATAAAAAAAGGAAACGTAACACAATTAGCGTGGCGAAAATAATTTGTAGTATTTAGAGGGAAGTGATATGCTGTATTTGCATGTGTAATACAGTCTAAGTAGCATGTTGGTTAATAATGGCCTATTTCTACCTATTTCGGACGAGAAGTTTTGGGTACAACCTTGGGCTATTATCATCTGAAATGGTTTGTGCTAATGTATGTTGAACAGGTTATACAAATTAAATGCTGATTGAGCACTTAATACATGGAAGACATAAATTTTAGCTTTACATGAGAAATACACTTATGTTTATACCTTGTTAGTAGAAACAGAATATAGTTCATTGCTACTTGAATGCATTATTCCTTAAACAACTTTATTCATTTCTGATATATAAAGTTCATTGATTGTAATTTGAATAGAAATGAGAATATACTTCTGTCTGCACACAATAAGACGAGCAATACGTTACTGCTTGTGTGCAGTATACTTTAAACACTATGCAGGGTGTCATTGGGGAGGAGGAGCCTCGGAATAAAAGTCCTTCGAGCCTTCTCCTCCCAAGCGACATTACCTTATTACTACAGTCTTAGAATGTGGTACCGGTGTTTATTGCTGCTACTTCTTGAGAATACTGTAAAGCACTCTGTGTCTTTACTGTTATCACTCTGAGCCTCTACGATAATGTTGGAAGCTGAAGCCATGAATTAAAGTTTGCGCCACGATTTTCTTGCTCCCGAGGCAGGAATGGTGACCATTACACCACCGCTGCGCTATGGTCAATATTGCTGCACGAACTACCCAAGTCGAATGCCCTCTCCAACACAAACTTCAGTTCATATCTCCAGCTTATTTGTCCCTTGCATTGTCACCATTACCACGGCTCTCCGACAATGGAATAGCACCCCAGCATTGGACGTAATGGGGAAGTCACGTATTACATGTGATCGTACAAATCTTATAATTAAATTTTCCCCGAGACATTTAAGTCTCATTTTTGTCTACGGTGATGTTGCAAGCTGAAGATGTGAATTAAAATTTGTGCCGCGGCTGGGGTTTGAACGCGGGTTTTCTGGCTTATCGGGCAGCAATACTGACCAGTACACAACCGCAGCACTATGCCGAATACTGCCGTGGAAATTTAATACAAGACTTCCCCATTACGTCCAATCCTGGGGTGCTATTCCAATGTCGCAGAGTCCTGGTAATAGTGACAATGTAAGGCGCAAATAAGTTGAAGATGTGATTTGAGGTTTGTGTTGGGGAGAGCATTTGATTTCGGTATTTCACGCAGCAATGTTGACCTTAGTGTGGCGGTGATATAATGGTGAACAGTTCCGTCGCGTAAGCAAGAACACGAATTCTTTACAGACGAATGGAAAAACTGGTCGAAGCCGACCTCGGGGAAGATCAGTTTGGATACCGTAGAAATATTGTAATATGTGAGACAATACTGACCCTACGACTTATGTTAGAAAATAGATTAAGGAAAGGCAAACCCACGTTTCTAGCATTTGTACACTTAGAGAAAGGTTTTGACAATGTTGACTGGAATACTATCTTTCAAATTCTGAGGGTGGCAGGGGCAAAATACAGGGAGCGAAACGCTATTTAGAATTTGTACAGAAACCAGATGGCAGTTATAAGAGTCGAGGGGCATGAAAGGGAAGCAGTGGTTGGAAAGGGAGTGAGATAGGGTTGTAGCCTATCCCCGATGTTGTTCAATCTGTATATTGAGCAAGCAGTAAAGGAAACAAAAGAAAAATTTGGAGTAGGAATTAAAATGCATTTAGAAGAAATAAAAACTTTGAGGTTCGCCGATGACATTGCAATTCTGTCAGAGACAGCAAAGGACTTGGAAGAGCAGCTGAACGGAATGGACAGGGTCTTGAAAGCAGGATATAATATGAACATCGACAAAAGCAAAACGATAATAATGGAATGTAGTCGAATTGAATCGGGTGATGCTGCAGGAATTAGATTAGGAAATGAGACGCTAAAGGAGGAAATGAATTTTGCTATTTGGGGAGCAAAATGACTGATGATGGTCGAAGTAGAGAGGATATAAAATGTAGATTGGCAAAGGCAAGGAAAGCATTTCGGATGAAGAGAAATTTGTTAACATCGACTATAGATTTAAGTGTCAAGAAGTCGTTTCTGAAAGTATTTATGTGGAGTGTAGCCATGTATGGGAGTGAAACGTGGACGATAAATAGTTTAGACAAGAAGAGAATAGAAGCTTTCGAAATGTGGTGCTACAGAAGAATGCTGAAGATTAGATGGGTAGATCACATAACTAATGAGGAGGTGTTGAATAGGATTGGGGAGAAGAGAAGTTTGCGGCACAGCTTGACTAGAAGAAGGGATCGGTTGGTAGGACATGTTCTGAGGCATCAAGGGATCACCAATTTAGTACTGGAGGGCAGAGTGGAGGGTAAAAATCGTAGAGGGAGACCAAGAGATGAATACACTAAGCAGATTCAGAAAGATGTAGGCTGCAGTAGGTACTGGGAGATGAAGAAGCTTGCACAGGACAGAGTAGCATGGAGAGCTGCATCAAACCAGTCTCAGGACTGAAGACCACAACAACAACAATCTTATATCCTCCTTTCAAGACAATGTCCATTCTGTTCAGCTGCTCTTCCAAGTCCTTTGCTGTCTCTGACAAAATTACAATGTCATCGGCGAAGCTCAAAGTTTTTAATTCTTCTCCATGGATTTTAGTACCCACTCCGAATTTTTCTTCTGTTTCCTTTACTGCTTGCTCAGTTATCCAACATTATCGTGGATAAAGATGAGACTGGAATGTCTCGGGGAAAATTTAATTACAAGATTTCTACGAAGTCATGGCCTCTTTCAAGTGCGCCGGCCGGAGTGGCCGAGCGGTTCTAGGCGCTTCAGTCTGGAACCGCGCGACCGCTACGCTCGCAGGTTCGAATCCTGCCTCGGGCATGGATGTGTGTGATGTCCTTCGGTTAGTTAGGTTTAAGTAGTTCAAAGTTCTAGGGGACTGATGACCACAGAAGTTAAGTCCCATAGTGCTCAGAGCCATTTGAACCATTTTTCTTTCAAGTGCGGTGTTCCTTCTTCGTTTACCAGTTGGTTACTTGTCAGTACAATTGAGTTCACGGTCCTCACACAACAAGTGTCTCGTCGGCTGTGACCGGCAGGCAAGCCGGAGCCGGCGGTGCGGTGGCTGCTGGAGGGCCGCGTGCTGGACGAGGAGAGCGAGCAGCGGTCGGGCCACGTGGTGGACAACCGGCTGGCGCTGCGCGGCGTCTCCAGGCGGCTGCTCGGCGCCGCCCTCACCTGCCGAGCCTCCAACACGGCGCTCGCCGACCCCCGCCAGACCTCCGTCACTCTGGACCTGCTGCGTGAGTAGCGGCTGCACACTTCACCACAGAGACTCGCTGGAACTGACAAAGAGGAGTGGACATCTCTCAAAAGGGCTGTCAGTGTGTAATAGCAACACCAGTCGCCTTGTCTTAAACGACAATCGATGCTAACGTTGTACATTGTGTAATGCTATTATCATGGCATGGTTTTTGGCCATCTAAAAGCGTAATTACGACGCCGAGAAGATCAGTAATAGGGCGAGGCCAACTCTACTGCCATGACTACATCGCCGCCATGTTAACAGCCACTGCAAATGACTCCACGAATACCAACAGCCTTCCACGAAATTGTTTATATTTATCATTCTGTAAATGGACCACGTATTTGTGAGATTTGCTTGATTTTAATAATAACCTTGGTGTTTCTAAAAACTCTTACATCCCTGAGTATCCCAAATCACAAACTTGGACAGGAATCATATCCTAGTGAATTTAATTCCGAGTGTCCTAATATATTATGGAAAGACTTATTTGGCAGCTGTAAAAGCAGTTGTGATTGCTTTCTAATGTGTGGTGTTACAGTGTTTAAAGTTCAGTTTTATAGTTTGAGAAATACTCCATTTCCAGTGCAGTTTTAAATCAGTCTGCAGCTATTTTCTTAAACAATTTGCCTTTCTCGAAAAGCTGCCTGAAAATATTAAAGTTACTTTGAAATGAAAAAGATTATTAATTGTTGCATTTATACACTTTGACCCAAATTGTGAAGTTTTATCAGTGTTCATTTCGTGAGAAAGTGGTTGAATTTGAAATTAATGTTGTGTTCGCATTTGCACAGCCAGCTATATTTTGAATAGTTTGAAAGACTGCTTATCGAACCACATTTGTTATTTAAAGAGTTACAGTTTGTTGTGTTTTACATACTTAATAATGAAGCAAAGCAAAGGCTCCTTCAGAGCCAGTGTAGCTAGATTTCGATTCTGTTTAATTGCTTACAATCGAGCGTAAGAAAGAAATATTTACTGTGTTAGCTATTCTAATGCAAATTGGTTAAAGCATAGCCATGGATATCCTGTAATAAGCGCTGACGTTAAAGAGTATGATCATTATCAGACCCCATGATTTAAATTAGAATCGTTTCATACGCTTTCCTGTTTAGTAATGCTACTAGTCTTATATGTATTAGTGATTAGTTCCATAAACTGTTGCATATAGTTCATTTAAGGTTGCTGAGAGAGGTTTGTTATTTTTTGCTATCTCATTGGCTATTTGTTTATCTGATTCTCAAGATAGTAGTACAGTTGAAACTTCCTGGCAGATTAAAAATGTGTGCCGGATCGAGACTGGAATTCGGGAACTTTGCCTTTCGCGGGAAAGTGATCTGCCATCTGAGCTACCCAAGCACGACTCAGGACCCGTACTGACAGCTTCAATTCTGCCAGTACCTCGTCTGCTACCTTCCAAACTTCTCAGAAGCTCTGCGTACATAAATACAACCTTTAAGCTCTTCTGGTCTCAAAGCTCCAGCAATATGAGCCACAATTATCCGCTACTGCTAACGAGGTGTTAATCACGGCACTGCTCCGCCCAGACATATTACCCGTCAGAAAGGACGAGTTTCACATTGCTTGCCAACCACACCTTTTCTACTCCACCAGGCTACTTTCGTAGTTGCGGGGCTTCCCTCATCTTTTATAATCAAACCTAAATTCTCTAACTATGGACCAAGTCATTTACACTACATTATATAACAATCATTTGTTATTTAAACAACATCGTTCACATAACTGAAATACGTATGAATAGTCAAAGAATTTCGATGATAGATACAACACTCTACATAAGCAACACTACAAATTGACATGGAAATATCGATACAGATACACAATAGATCGAAAATAGGTGTTACAAGTACACTGAGGATAAAAAAAGAGTCATTGGCTAGCACTGAGCACACATACAAATGTCGGTAGTATCGCGTACTCAGGACACAAAAGGGCTATCATTTATACGCAGGTGATTCACATAAAAAGGTTTCCGACGTGATTGCGACCCCACGACGGGACTTAACACAGTTAGAACTTGGAATGGGAAATGGTACTAAACGTATGGGACATTACGTTTCGGAAATCGTTAGGGAATTCAACATTCCGCGATCCGCATTGTCTAGTGTGTACTGAGAATACCAAATTTTAGGCACTACCTCCCCTCACGGACAACGCAATGGCCGAAGACCTTCACTTAACGATAGAGAGCAGCGGCGTTTTGCGTAGAGTTTCAGTCGGAACGCATAAACAACACTACATGAAATAACAGCAGAAATCAATGTCGGACGTACGTACAACGAACATACCCGTTAGGACAGTGCGGCGAAATTAGACGACCGCCTCTCCCGGGTTCGTGACCATATCGGTTGGACACTAGACGACTAGAAAACTGTGCCCTGATCAGATGAGTCCCGATTTCAGGTGATAAGAGTTGATGGTATGGTCCGAGTGTGGCGTAGTCCCCACGAAGCGACGGATCCAGGCTGTTAACAAGGTACTGTGCAAGTTGGTGGTGGCTCCATAATGGTATGGGCTGTCTTTACCTGAAATGGACTGCGTCCTCTGCTCCAACTCAACCATCTGAGAGCATCTGAAGTCATTCAGGGACTTCAAGTTCCCAAAGAACGATGGAACTTTTGTGGATGAGAATGTACCTTGTCACGGGACCACGATTGTTCCGATTGGTTTGAAGAACATTCTGAACAGTCGAGCGAATGATTTGGCCACCCAGATCGTCCAACATGAATCCCATCGAACATTTATGTGACATAATCGAGAGGTCAGGTCGTATACAAGGTGCTGTAGCGACAAACACTTTCGCGATTATTACGGCTATAGACACAGCATGGCTCAATATTTCTACAAGGACTTAAAACTACTTTGTTCAGTCCACGCCATTCCAAGTTGCTGCCCTATGCTGGCAAAAGGAGGTCCGACACGATATTAAGAGTTACATCATAACTTATGACACTTCAGTGTATTCCGTAGTTGTGGTGTTATGTTGTCAGGATTGTTTGCATGCGTTGCATATAACTGTTTTGTGATTGGAAACATGGTCCACCTAGGCTGTATTACTCTTTTTATTACCTATGTCATTGGACAATTTTTTAAAAGTTTTATTTTTCTGGGGGTCCACAGCCTCAACGTGTTTTGTGAATGAAAACATGGTCCAAATAGGCTTTTATTTATTTATTTTTTTTTATTCCGCCAAGAGTCACATAATTAGTAAACAATCCATGTTATGCGAGCATACGAGTATGATAACAATATAAGTGTAGATTCCGCTAGCTCAAATATTTTGTAATTTGCGTTGTTGGTACGGTATTCATTAACTACTTTTACTTAGGAATTCAGGCAGTGTTCGTTTATTTGTACAGACAACTGAGAATGAGCGACTGGAGCACAGTATTGTATGGCAATGAATCGTAAACGGTGGGAAAACCTGAACACAAGACAATCGAAGCTTTCGAGAAGTGTTGTTACAGAAGATTTCTGAAAATTAGGTGGACTGATAATGCAAGGAATGAGGAGGGTTTGCGCAGACTCGGAGAGGAAAAGAATATGTGGAAAACACTGACAAGTAGAAGAAACAGGGTGATAGGACATTTGTTGAGACATGAGGGAATTACTTCCATGGTACTAGGGAGGCAAATATTTGAGGATATAGGGTTTAAGTGCTTCTCTAAGCTGTAAAGGTTATTGGAGGAGAGGAAGTCGTGGAGGGCTGCAAAAAACGAGTGAGAAGATGTCAAAAAAATCATTTATATATCAATCTGAATTTATTTACACTTTTCAGAAAAGCTGTTTCATTCAACGGACTTTGTCAGCCAAGAGCGTCAATAATAATTTTCGTACATAGTTAAGAACAGCGCCATGTCCTCTTATCAAATTCAGAGAAGGGAGAGATTATTGCGTCAGTCCCAAAATTCATATGTCACGAGGTAGGAGAGACTTCTTTACATGTATCTTTGGGTATAAAAAACGATACCAACAGTGAGCAGAAGAGACAGAGTCACATGTACATAACGAGAAGCTAGATACAGTTTAAGGACTTGATTCTCTTGTACACCAAAAGCAACAGTGTTTATTTAAAATAAAACCCGTAATTGACTGAACACTTGGTGTATACATTAGGTTGTGCTGTAGCACAGGTGTTTAAAGAGTAACAATCGTAATTCAGCTATATTACATATTTAATTAGGATAAAACTATCGAATTTAATAAAGTGTACCAGTGTCTAATGTATGTATTGTAACACTCCCCTACTTTAAATTCAGATAAGATATATGCATCTGAGTTGCATATGTTTCTAGAAAATTACGAAGCGTGATGCTTTATATTTTATTGCGGATGGAAACAGCCAGTTCTTTTTGAATTCATAACGCCATATGTTCAGTACTCAATGATAGAAATCAACTGATTCTGCTCTGTGCAGTGAAGCATCTTTAGGCTCTATTATGTAGCATTGTCAGTATTCCAAATGCAAATACAAACACATTAAATATGTTCACATGCTCCATTTAATAACTTCTAAATATCTGTGACTGAATTTTCACAAAACAAAGTCAGCAACAGCACTATTCTCATGCACTCAAATTTTTGTATTTTTTGCTTGCACTCATATGACCTAGACTTGACTTGCAATAGCACTCACTGATGCAGGCACTAGAGTATAAATATATTCTTAACGATCAAAACCATTGCGAGTATAGCTGGCAGTAATACTTTAGCGTGATTATAATTACAGAATAATTGGAACAGAGCACAGTGTACTTGAGAAATTATAAACATGGATTTTCTAGTGAGGATTAAGTAATTTACACTCTTTTAACTTGAAACTTTCATCGTGTTTTTGACAGTAAGAACTTAATAGATTTCAGTTAAACAGCTGATTACTTTCCCAAACATGTTACTAACACTTGGGCCAGAACTTTAATTCGTACAGTGTCGTGCTTTCGCTTCAATTTAGAATTACGAAATTAGTAGGAATACAACAGTGTTTAAATCATAAAGAAACGTTGGTTCTATAAACTTGATAAGGATAATAATTATGCTTGCATATTGAATGATGCCTGTCGTCTTTTAAATACTGCAAAGTATGGGTAAGATCAGCTACGAGAAATATCTCTTTACTGATTCCCTACGAACCAAGAATGACTCTGTAAGTACAGGCTACGTCTGATTGCTTGCAACAAGTACCAAACACAAAATTTCTGATTGGTGGGAAAAATTTATTTAAATATTAATTAATTAAACTGATAAAAAGGGGCCACCTCACAGATCATTTGATGATTTAATAAAACACCACTCCATATATTGGATATACAATAATGAGGATAAATTTCATTGAAACATTGCTAAGAAGAGGTGCAGACTGACTGATTTTAAGGATCCTGACTAGGGAGCTGAATGGCGCTGTGAGATGTAATAACAAAGAATTTAGCAATAATTCACATTTTTTTTTCTCATTAACAGTAACAAACACACACAGGAGTTAAAATATAGTTACTTGAGATGCTGGCACTTGTGTCGACACCTGGTACATTATACAGCGCAGCATCTGGACCAACACATGGGGGGCAAGACTGCTAAATTACTGGATATGTTATCGAGATCACACATACCACGTTCAGATTGCTCACTCACACAACGAAAGGTAGAATTTAGAAAAAGAAATTCCCTATTCCGCACGTAAGCTCACTAGGTCATAGCGCGACTGCTTTTAGCGGTCAGTTTCAGAGAACAAAGTCCATTTTAGAACGAAGTCCACTTCTAAAATTCCGTACACCTCCGTAATTTTGTAAATAACTTTACCAAATGAGAACACATCTACTCCATCATGAAACTGAGGCTTCAATTCGAACACGAGAGGTGTTTACGTCGAACTGGAGCCTCCTGGTGTACAAAGAAACACACGTGGTGCATCAGAGTATGGGCTACTAAGTCCATAGGAATGAAATAAAAGTTGGACGGTAAATTAAATAAAATTTAGCACAAGCATTCCACAAAGCACACGACACATTCATACATAGTACGCTAAACTAACTACAGCTGTACAACATGTGGTGGCATCACTTGTCCACGCCAAGTTACATTTGCACAAAATATCTCATCAAATAAACTGATTACTACTGGAATTAACACTTTTCCCTGGTTTCGACCAACTTTGTTGTAAGGGAGCGAAATCTGGGTGGATTCAGGTTACCTTATCAGTAAGGTTCAGGTTCCAGATATGAAAGTAGCTAGGATGATTGCAGGTACTAGTAGATGGGAACAATGGCAGGAGGGTGTCCACAATGAGGAAATCAAAGAAAAACTGGGAATGAACTCTATAGATGTAGCAGTCAGGGCGAACAGGCTTAGATGGTGGGGTCATGTTACACGCATGGGAGAAGCAAGGTTACCCAAGAGACTCATGGGTTCAGCAGTAGAGGGTAGGAGGAGTCTGGGTAGACCAAGGAGAAGGTAGCTGGATTCGGTTAAGAATGATTTTGAAGTAATAGGCTTAACATCAGAAGAGGCACCAATGTTAGCACTGAATGGGGGATCGTGGAGGAATTTTATTAAGGGGGACTATGCTCCAGACTGAACGCTGAAAGGCATATTCAGTCTTAGATGATGATGATGATGATGATGATGGTGATGATGATGATGATGATGATGATGTAAAGCAGTATTGGGATGTAGCCAAGCAGGTAAAGTGAAAAGAAAACTGAAATAGACATGTTACATCATGGCAGTGAGTATGTCATGTGGGATGAGCAGTGTGCTGTTGTTGCAGTGTCTCCACTGTGGGTGAGGTTGACAGTGCCACGTGACCCCCTGGAGGCGGGTCGCCGCTACACGCTGCGCTGCGAGGCGGCGGGTTCCAGGCCCCCCGCCACCATCTCCTGGTTCCGCGCTGGCAGGCACGTCGCCACCTCACAGGTCAGAACGCCTCTAGCACTACTACTACCAGTCCTAGACTGCCGGCCTTTGAAAAGGATAGGAAGTGACGAAATTTTACTTGTTGTACATGTACAGTGTAGCAGAAAGAGCACATGATTAAATTTGTGTGGATTTTTAATTTTACTCTTTCTCTTTTTCTCTTTTTTGTGGAGGGAGGGAGGAGGGGGCGATCAAGCACTTTATTAATTCGATGAGGCCTCTCACGAATTCCTCTCTTCTGCCAACCTCTTCTAGCCAAAGCAGTAGTTACACCCGGCTGGTCCCGGCTGAGGTTCGAGTCCTCCCTCGGGCATGGGTGTTTGATTGTTTGTCCTTAGGATACTTTAGAATAAGTAGTGTGTAAGCTTAGGGACTGATGACCTTAGCAGTTAAGTCCCATAAGATTTCACAACAATTTGAACATTTTTTAAGTACTTCACCTTACGTCCTCATTTGTTTGTTGGAGACACTCTAATCTCTTCCTCCCCTGAAGTTTTTGCCCTCTACGGTTCCCTGTAGTGCCATAGTGCTAGTCCATGATGCCATGCAGTGTCGTCCTGTTTTCTTGTTTTCCACATACTCCTTTCTTCGCCGACACTCCTCAGTCCTTGTCTTATCTGTTCACCTAATTTTCAACATTCTCTCAAACACTTCGATTCTTTTCTTTTTCCTATTTTACCTCTGTCCACGATTCACTACCATACAGTGGTGCGTTCCAAACGTACATTCTCAGAAATTTATTTCTGAAATCCTGGCAAAGGTTTAATACTAGAAAACTTCTCTTCGCCAGGAATGCCCTTTTTGCCAGTGCTAGTATGTTTTTTTTTATCTCATCCTTCCTCCAGCCGTCGTGCGATATCTTGCTTCAAAGGTAGCAAAATTCTTAACTTTGTCTGCTCGGGTCGCCAATTTTGATGCCAAGTTTACCACTAATCTCATTTTTGCTGCTCTTCATTAATTAGGTTTCAAAAAATGGCTCAAATGGGTCTGAGCACTATGGGACTTAACATCTGAAGTCGTCAGTCCCCTAGAACTTAGAACTACTTAAACCTAACTAACCTATGGACATCACTCACATCCATGCCCGAGGTAGGATTCGAACCTGCGACCGTAGCGATCGCGAGGTTCCAGACCGAAGCGCCTAGAACCGCTCGGCCACACCGGCCGGCAATTAGGTTTTCCTTCAGTGGACTGTCACTCCATATATTTTACTCACTACATTGTTCATTCTGTTCGACACTTCCTTTCATTCTTCTTCTCTTTCACTGAAATATCATTCTTGTGAAACAAAACTAGCTTATTATACTCATCAAGTAATGAGTGCTATCGGCAGGGGATGTCAAATTCATTCCATGTTTTTAGATTTCCAGACGGCTTTCGACACCGTTCCTCACAAGCGTCTTCTAATCAAACTGCGTGCCTGTGGAATATCGCCTCAGCTGTGTGACTGGATTCGTGATTTCCTGTCAGAAAGGTCTCAGTTCGTAGTAATAGACAGAAAGTCATCGAGTAAAACAGAAGTAATATCCGGCGTTTCCCAAGGAGGATCTCTGTTGATCCTAAACTATATTAACGAGCCGCCTTAGATTGTTTGCAGATGATGCTGTCTTTTACCGTCTTGTAAAGTCATGAGATGACCGAAACGAATTGCAAAATGATTTAGATAAGATATCTGTCTGGTGCGAAAAGTGTCAATTGACCCTGAATAAAGGAAAGTATGAAGTTATTCACATGATTACTAAAAGAAATCCGCTAAATTTCTATTGCGCAGTAAGTCACACAAATCTGAAGGGTGTAAATTCAACTAAAGACTTAGGGATTACAATTACAATTAACCAAAATTGGAACGATCACATAGATAATATTGTGGTAGAGCAAACCAAAGACTGCGATTCATTGGCAGAACACTTGGAAGGTGCAACAGATCTACTAAAGAGACTGCTTACACCACGCTTGTCCTCCCTATTCTGGAGTACTGCTGTGCGGTGTGGGATCCGCATCAGGTGGCAGTGACGATGAGATCGAAAAAGTTCAAAGAAGGGCAGCTCGTTTTGTATCATTGCGAAATAGGGGAGATAGTGCCACAGGCATGATACATGAATTGGAGTGGAAATCATTAAAACAAAGGCGTTTTTCGTAGCAACGGCATCTTCTCATGAAATTTCAATCACCAGTTTTCTCTTCTGATTGCGAAAAATTCCGTTAGCACCCACCTACAAAGGGAGAAATGATCATCACGGTGAAATAAGAGAAATAAGGGCTCTCACAGAAAAATTGTAAGTGCTCGTTTTTCCCGCGCGCCGTTCGAGGGTGGTATGGTAGAGAGACAGCTTGAAGGTGGTTCATTGAAGCCTCTGCCAGGCACTTAACTGTGAATAGCAGAGTTATCACGTAGATATAGATGTAGAAGGTCGCAATGTAATCAGCGAATTTTATCTTTGATGTCCTTTGACCTTAAACGTTTCTTTTATTTTCGTCACTCCTTTTTCGATGATTGAACGGAGGGACCAAAGGCTGCACCCCTGTCTTACAAAATATTTAATAGCCGTCCTTCTGGGTCTTCAAGCATTATTGTACCTCTTGGTTCTTCTAAATATTTTGCATGACCCTTCTTTTCCTACAGCTTACTCCTACTTTTCTAAGAGATTCGAAAATTTGGCATCATTCTCTATCGTCGAACTCTTTTCCAGGTAGACAAATCCTACGAATTTTTCCTTAGTCTTCTTCCCAGTATCAAACGTAATGTCTGAACCTCCTCTCTGATGCATTTACCTTCCCGAAAGCCAAAGTGAACGTCATCTAACAGATCCTCATTTCGCTTTTCCCTTTTTCTGTGTATTATTGTTGTTAGCAACTCTGATTCATGTGTGATGATTGAGAGCATACATTACACAAAATATAGTAAACACAGCTACGGACACGACAGAAATCGTAAACTATGGATACGTTACTCACTAAAATTATCGTAAGATACGTATCCAAATCATAATAGTACTGAAAGAGCAGTATCGATACCTTGAGCTATCGATACCTACCTTAGTTAAAAAGATAAACGCAACGTCTGAACCTCCCCTCTGGTGCCTTTACCTTCCCGAAAACCAAAGTGAACCTCATCTAACAGATCCTCAATTCGCTTTTCCATTATTCTGTGTATTATTGTTGTCAGCAACTTGGATTCATATGTGATAATTGAGAGCATACAGGACACAAAATTTAGTAAACACAGCTACGGACTCGACAGAAATCGTAAACTATCGATATATTACTCACGAAAATTATCGTCAGACACTATCCAAATCATAATAGTACTAAAAGAGTAGTATCGATACCTTGAGCTATCGATACTTACCTTAGTTAAAACGATTAGAGTACATACTCTCTATCAGCTCCAGTCTTTCGAGCTCTGTTTTTTAAAATCTGTTTGTAACAGTGAGAAACAATCGATTTTCACGAATTTTAAATAGGCTAAGAGGAGCAGTAAATCGAGCAATGTTTTTATTCACATGACATATCGCAATATTTAAAAATTTGGAATTTGAAATATGAAATTAAAGAGCACGTTATCAGAGAAGCAGCTGGCTGATACCCAAAAGAAATTAATTTAAATCTTATCTAAACTTCCCATTCTTCCTCAGTACAGTTACACGAAATCAATATTTTATCGTCCGCCTCTGGTAGCTGCGTGGTGCCGGCATGGTAACTCAGCGTGTTCGGTCAGAGTGTTAGCTGCTCTCTGTAATAAACTAAACTGGGTTAATGGATCAACGATGAACTGAAACGGCAGATGCAAAGAACGAAAAGGAACATAATGAGATTAAAAAAAAAGTGGTCAGTTTGACAGAATGTCAATCCTAAAGGCCCGGGTTCGATTCCCGACTAGGTCGGAGATTTTCTCCGCTCAGTCCTAATCATCAGCATTTCATCCCCATCGACGCGAAAGTAGCTGAAGTGGCGTCAAATCGAAGGACTTGCACCCAGTGAACGGTTTTCCCGACGGGAGGTCCTAGCCACACGATATTTTTATTAATATTTTATCCAATCGTTTCGCTGATAATCTGTTACTTGACTTAGAAAATACTTGCTTGGAGGACACTGATCTCGCTGGAATTATCGGGTAGTGGTTAGAAATCTTACACAACTGGGGGAATAAAACTTCCATGTCTCCCTAGTGCTCTAAAGGATTAGTGAGTCCTGGTGAGAAGGCTTGCTCCATCTTTTTGATCTGTCAGGGCAGGTTCGAAACAGGCGAGTGATCTCTTCTTTTGTTCCTTCCGTGGTATAATGACTTATAATAACTTCATTGTCATATATCCTTTGAGAGAAGAATTAATATCTGGTTCGCTGTGGCTGATGCAGTGGTAGCAACAACAATGTTTCTAATCTAAATCTACATCTACGTGACTACTCTGCAGTTCACACCTAATTTCTTAGCAGAGGGTACGCTGATGCAGTGGTAGCAACAACAATGTTTCTGATCTACATCTACATCTACGTGACTACTCTGCAATTCACACCTAATTTCTTAGCAGAGGGTACGCAGAACTGTTTTCAGATTACAGTATTTGAGAAAAATAAACACCTACATCTTTCTGTGCGAGGTTCTAATTCTCTCATCTTATTACGATGGTCATTTCTCTCTATGTAGGTAGGAATGAACAAAATATTTTCGCATTCCGATGAGAAAGTTGGTGATTGATATTTCGTGGAAAGAACTCCCTGCAATGAGAAACGTCGTTATCCTGATTTCCAACCGGACTCCAGTATCACATTCGTGACAATTTCACTCACATTTCGCGAAAATACCAACAGAGCTCCCCTTCTTCGGACTTTTTCAGTATCTCCCGTCAATCCTAGCACGCAGCTACACTCCACAAGGTGGGGGACAAGACTAGTATTGGCAGTCTCTTTCGTAAATTTGTTGCATCTTGTAAGTGTTTTGCTAATAAAACACAGTCTTCTCTTCGCCTTCAGCACAACCTTATCTATGTGGTTCCTCCAGTTCGTGCTGCAAAGAGGTCCTTTTCCTGATTCGGGGTAGAAAGTAGAGCTGTACAATCCTGCGTAATCGAGTGAACAGTATGGCTGTGCTTGTAGCGCGGGGCGTTGAGAATTGTCCTCATGAAACTTAGCGATGTAGTCATGGAATATTTCGTACCAGAGTAGCTCTAAATTTAAACGCAGATTGCTAGTAGGGTAAGCTGCTTTCATACTTGATCTCATCGAGTGAACAGTCCAGAATCTCACTATTGGGAACATCGTCAGGATGTGTGCATGTAACCAGTGGTAAGTGCCAAAAACGTGTGGCTAACAGTAGTAGATCCCGGCGGAGGTTCGAGTCCTCCCTCGGGCATGGGTGTGTGTGTTTGTCCTTAGGATAATTTAGGTTAAGTAGTGTGTAAGCTTAGGGACTGATGGCCTTAGCACTTATGTCCCATAAGATTTCACACACATTTGAACAGTAGTAACGTGTGCGGTTTTCATGCGATGTTAATGGCTTCCACGGACGGTTTGCGGAAGTACGAGGTTGATGTCAGTAACTACGGCTCAGGTAAAGATCCTGTACGCAAATGGCCTTCTGCAGATGTTGCTAATAAAGGAAATTTGAATAATTACTTAAGTAAGTAAACAACGTTAAGTCGTACCCCTTACCAATGTCCACGTGATTTACGCCAGTGTGATGACAGAAATGTTAAGGGACGTCCTTTACATCACATAATAGTTATTGACATATTGTACTTCAGTATTTCAAAACGTGGTAATGCAAATCGTAGTATCATTAATTGTAACAATTCGAATCTTTTAAATGTATATTTTTGAGAGGTTTTGCAGCTATGTATCGTTAATTCGCCCTGTAAATAAACAGTGTTAAGTGAATTTTAACCCATGTCAGGCAAATTCAGCCTGCAAGTAAGCAATATTAAGTACCCTTTGACGTCTTTTTAAGCAAACATTTTTGGATACAATTTAGAGTTTTGATACTATGGCGTAACTCCAGAAACATTTGAAAAAAAAACTGAATAAAAAATCGTAATGTATGTATTTGAACTACCTTATTTATGACATTTTGTTGAAACTTTACTCTGTAATTTCTCCAAACAACCGCCTTGTCTCTTACCATTATTTATAGCCGATATCTTCAATTGTTATTATGGCAGCTGCATCTGACATTGTGTAATCAAATTAGTTAGTTAGTTACTTGTTCCACTGATCAATCTCATGGCAACCGTTATGATGTGGAACGTGTCAAGCGAAAAACAAATGCACATATGAATTTTTAAAAATTTTTTAAAACTTAAATTTTATATTACCTACCCCATTACCTCAAATGGCACAAAATGCATATATTATACCTATAGATTTATTTATTCCTACACAAGAATTCAGATTGTTGCCAGCATCAGATATAGAAAAGGCATATGACCGGGTTCCTAGGAAGAAGTTATTGTCTGTTCTACGAGATTATGGAATAGGAGGCAAACTTTTGCAAGTAATTAAACATCTTTACATGGATAGTCAGGCAGCAGTTAGAGTTGACGGTAAATTGAGTTCATGGTTCAGAGTAGTTTCAGGGGTAAGACAAGGCTGCAACCTGTCTCCACTGTTTTTCATATTATTTATGGACCATATGTTGAAAACAATAGACTGGCTGGGTGAGATTAAGATATGTGAACACAAAATAAGCAGTCTTGCATATGCGGATGACTTAGTTGTGATGGCAGATTCGATTGCAAGTTTGCAAAGTAATATTTCAGAGCTAGATCAGAAATATAAGGACTATGGTATGAAGATTAGCCTCTCCAAAACGAAAGTAATGTCAGTGGGAAAGAAATATAAATGGATTGAGTGCCAAATAGGAGGAACAAAGTTAGAACAGGTGGACGGTTTCAAGTACTTAGGATGCATATTCTCACAGGATGGCAACATAGTGAAAGAACTGGAAGCGAGGTGTAGCAAAGCTAATGCAGTGAGCGCTCAGCTACGATCTACTCTCTTCTGCAAGAAGGAAGTCAGTACCAAGACTAAGTTATCTGTGCACCGTTCAATCTTTCGACCAACTTTGTTGTATGGGAGCGAAAGCTGGGTGGATTCAGGTTACCTTATCAACAAGGTTGAGGTTACGGATATGAAAGCAGCTAGGATGATTGCAGGTACTAGTAGATGGGAACAATGGCAGGAGGGTGTCCACAATGAGGAAATCAAAGAAAAACTGGGAATGAACTCTATAGATGTAGCAGTCAGGGCGAACAGGCTTAGATGGTGGGGTCATGTTACACGCATGGGAGAAGCAAGGTTACCCAAGAGACTCATGGGTTCAGCAATAGAGGGTAGGAGGAGTCGGGGAAGACCAAGGAGAAGGTACCTGCATTCGGTTAAGAATGATTTTGAAGTAATAGGTTTAACATCAGAAGAGGCACCAACGTTAGCACTGAATAGGTGATCATGGAGGAATTTTATAAGGGGGGCTATGCTCCAGTCTGAACGCTGAAAGGCATAATCAGTCTTAAATGATGATGATGATGGTGATGATGATGACACGAGAATTCATCTATGGTATAGAAGGAGTTGTCAAGGAGATATGATTTCAATTTATTCATGAAAATATTGCTGCTGTCCGTTGGAAATTTTATTTCATCTAGTAATTTATCGAAAAGTTTTACAGCAGCGTATTTTACCCCTTTCTGTGCCAAAGACAGGTTAAGTAGAGGTCAGTGTAAGTCTTTCTTTCTTCTCGTATTATAATCATGAATGTCACAGTTGTTTTTAAACTGGCCCATGTTGTTCAGAACAAATTTTGTTACTGCGTAAATGTACTATGAGGCTGTTGTAAGAATTCCTAACCTTTTAAAGAGATGCCTACGAGATGTCCGACCATGAGCCACACCCATTTTTCTAACCACTTTCTTTTGAGCAGTGAATACTTTTTACCTAAGTGTTGAGTTACTCCAAAATATTGCTTGTTACCATTTCCCAGTACCCCATCTCATTTTCCTCCCTTATCCTACATTATTCCAAATTCACGTTTTCTACTTCAGCCTGAAGGGCACAAATCTTTCTCTTATGTTCAGCGATTTTTCTGTCCTTTCTACATAATCTACATTGTCAAGGAAGAGCCTCATTATATTATTTGTCACATATGGTTTGATAGAAAAGTTTACACAAAAATTTACAGAAAATTTACACAAAAGCAGAGAATAACATGGCACAAGATCACTGAAGTTTTGTAGCATGCACTAACACGTAATTAAAAGCTAATGTACACAAACTTTTAAACTTGCTTTCGAAAGTTCTAATTAACTACCTAAACTCTGTATGACAGGCACGATTTAATTTAACTTTGAACTTTGAAGTCTAGTCAAAAAAATAAAGATCTACCCTCGCCCGAAATTTGCGCCTAAAATGTAAAAAAAAAAAAAAAAAAAAAAAAAAAAAACTAATGACTATACTCTTCGCACTTTGCGTTAGCAAAATTCCTACACGTTTTTGAACAATTTCTGATCCAGTGGAATTCAGCACCAAATTCAACGTAGCTGAACGATGATAATTATGATTTCAGAAACTCAGAGCAACATTCATGTCAACGCACAAGTTCCACCATTTGTATGAGTGCCCGTCACCTATTACAGTGAAGATCGTCTAATTGGATTTGCAGATCTAAAAGCTGCTTGCGTTGTTAATTATTTTGATATAGCTGACACACACACACACACACACACACACACACACACACACACGCACGCGCGCGCGCGCACGCACGCATCACTTGATAAATAAGTCGAAAAATATAGTTCAGAAATACAATGAAGTGATTAGCTACCAAGTAACAAAGATAGAGGACAATGTGTACGGTTGTAGAATTTGTAAATACCATTTCGAAATATTTGACACCCACTATAACTACTCGCAGTTATTATAAGTGCCGTGGCGATCATTCTCGCTTCAGCTCACATGTAGGTGCTAAAAACCATGTTGCCATTTGCCATAAGCGCCCTTCACGTATTTCAGTAAAGCTGCTGTAATTGCATTTACCACTCCATTACTTGCCGATCAATGGATTCAGTAAGAAGCACACATCACAGTCTTCATATGTCAGCTCAGTTATCTATCATCTTTGGTAGCCATTTTCGGACTTCATCGTGTTGTTGCACAAGAAGTAACGTAGGAAGACAACTTGCGTATATGCATCTGGTCAATGTTCAGGGACAGGATAGGAACGATCATTAGAAGTAAAGAAGTGTTGTAAACATGAGCTCTAAAAGGCATACCTTAAGAGCTATAAGCACATGCTCATCTTCGCTAATGCGAAACATGTCTTCATCTTCATCTACAACTACGTGATTACTCTGCTATTCACAATAAAGCGCCTGACAGAGGATTCAATGAACCACCTTCATGCTGTCTCTCTACTGTTCCACTTTCGAACGACGTGCGGGAAAAATGAGCACTTAAATTTTTCTCTGCAAGCCCTGATTTTTCTTATTTTAGCGTGATAATTAATTTCTCCCTATGTGTGGTGTGCGTACTGTAAGACCTTCGGTACACAGAACATCAGATTATTTGACTTCTCGCTCTAGCGAAGTAGGCGATTGTCAGCAATATGTCTCGTGGTCTTATCGTGGCGTGTTTATCTTCTGCCGTTAGGTCAGACGATAGAAATGCCACTTGCAGGCTTAGAGTAGCAGATTGACGGTGACCAACTTTAAACAGAACTTGATTAATTTTCACACACATATATTAAATTAATAATACACATAAACCTCACTTAGCTTGATTCTGGATGCTATTTACAATTTATAATCTTAAGTTCGTTTGGTCTTGGTATGTTAATCTTATTCTCACATATCTCTGATACTTAACAAAGTGTCTATACATTTCTCTTCATGGCTATGTACAGGAATATGATAATCTTATTAGGCGCAGACTGAAACTTGACTACAGACAAATGCAGACTAATGCAGACTGACTAATTGGAGGTCTGTACACTAGTTATAATACCTCGAGCGTTCAGGTATCACTGCGTGAGTGTCATCCGTGAGGAGAAAAGGTTCTACATTAGCAGCAATCTCATTGGCTGCGTTACACATTAATACCCGGATCGGCGGAAGCAGAATTTGGTCCGTCTCTAAGACAGCGCCATCTCGTAGTGCGGAGGCGGACGAGCGCTGCGCCTGCGCTGTTGTGCTTAGCGGGGCGCGCTCTATTGGGAAAGTTGTGTACTCATTGACTATGCGGAACTATGTACACAACACTATGTAAGTTGATGCAAACAGAATGTTTTCACATTCGGAGGAGAAAACTGGTGATTGAAATTTCATTCGAAGATCCTGCCACAACGAAAAACGCCTTTGCTTTAATGATTGCCACTCCAATTCACGTATCATGTCTATGGCACTATCTCCCCTATTTCGCGATAATACAAAACGAGCTGACCTTCTTTGCTCTTTTTCGATGTCATCCGTCAGTCCCACCTGATGCGGATCTCACACCGCACAGCAATACTCCAGAATAGGGTGGACAAGTGGGGTGTAAGCAGTCTCTTTGGTAGACCTGTTGCACCTTCTAAATGTTCTGCCAATGTCTCGCAGTCTTTGGTTTGCTCTACCCACAATATTATCTATGTGATCGTTCCAATTTAGGTTATTTGTAATTGTAATCCCTAAGTATTTAGTTGAATTTACAGTCTTCAGCTTTGTATGACTTATCACGTAATCGAAATTTAGCTGATTTCTTTTAGTACTCATGTGAATAACTTCGCACTTTTCTTTTGTGAGGGTCTATTCCCACTTTTCGCACCATATATATATCTTATCTAAATCATTTTGCAATTCTTTTTGGTCATCTGATGACTTTACAAGACGGTAAATGACAGCATCATCTGCAAACAGTCTAAGAGGGCTACTCAGATTGCCTCATATGTCGTTAATATAGATCAGGAACAATAGAGGGCCTATAACACTTCGTTGGGGAACGCCGGATATTACTTTTGTTTTACTCGATGACTTTCCGTCTATTACTACGAACTGTGACCCTTCCGACAGAAAATCATGAATCCAGTCGCACAACTGAGGCGATATGCCATATGTACGCACTGAACAAGCGCTGACAGCTCTTAAGGCATGTATTTCAGAGCCCGTGTTGACTGGACATTGGGTTTTTTGATTTGCTCCATACTACCTCCACCGAAAATCGGGAACCAAACTTGTAGCAGATGAGATTTGTTCCGTAGCATCGAAGATGAAGTAGTACTCGTAAATCTTAACCCTTGCCTTGAAAAACCGGTGTTTGGGTGAATGTTGAAATGTAGTCAGTTACTTCATATTTTAAAATTCTGAAAAAATATTCATCATTTAAATGACTTACTCGACCAACATCCGTATATGTTTTAAATTTTTCAGAGTGAATGTAACCTTCCCAATGAATTTCGTACTCAGTATTTTCGCGCCGGCCGGTGTGGCAGAGCGTTTCTAGGCGCTACAGTCTGGAACCGCGCGACCGCTATGGTCGCAGGTTCGAATCCTGCCTCGGGCATGGATGTGTGTGATGTCCTTAGGTTAGTTACGTTTAAGTAGTTCTAAGTTCTAGGGGACTGATGACCTCAGAAGTTAAGTCCCATAGTGCTCAGAGCCATTTGAACATAGCCTTATTTTCGCATTTTATCTCGTGAGTAAAAGTGAAAGACGTTCCTGAAAGTGCGTTGTACTGCTGAGAGTGTGCTAAAAGTATGTCTTTAAAAAGGGTGTTGTTGATGTAGCTCAAGAATAAGTAGCGAATTTATGCTTCTTCAATTTTTTTTAGTTGGGACGTATAGCAACGCCTCCCCCCTCCCCCCCCCCCCCCTTTTTAATGCATGTCTTGAAAAACGCACTAATCGATGCAAGGTCGGCGCAGCTGTATTCTGTAAAAGAGGACAGACAAGCGTAGTGTACACAGTCTCCTTAGTAGATGTGTTACATTTTCTAAGATCCTGCCAATAAAACGCTGTATTTGGTTAGTCTTCCCCACAACATTTTCTATGCGTTCCTTCCTATTTAATTGGTTCGTAATTGTAATTCCTAGGTATTTAGTTGATTTACGGCTGACTGATCGATCGTGTAACAGAAGTTTAGCGAATTCCTTTTGGCACTCATATGGATGACCTCACACTTTTCGTTATTTACGGTGAATTGCCAATTTTCGCACCCTACACATATGTTTCCCAAGCCGTTTTGCAATTTGTTGTGATCTTTTGATGACTTTACTAGTCAATCAACGACAGCGTCATCTGCAAACAGCCTAAGGCGACTGCTCAGGCTTTCTCCCAAGTCGTTCATATAGATAAGGAACAGCAAAGGGCCTATAACACTACCTTGGGGAACGCTGGAAATCACTTCTGTTTTTCCCATTGAAGGTGATCGCAGTCCTTTGGGGTGCAGCACGACTCAGATTTTGCTCTTGTGTGCAGATTGTAAAGACCAAGGATCGTTCAAAACAATTCAACGAAATTGAAACATGATCTGGAGCAGGAAAGGGTTTTTATGTATTTTCATTGCTCTTCCTGTGGCGCTATGATGCGTGAATAAAGCGGTAGGTGGTCCTTCGCATGGCTTCTTTCGTTCAGATAAAAAGACATTATGGCGACCACTTCTTTACGAGAAGCCTACTGAAATACTGACTGTATCAACTCGCAAGTATCCGTGGGTCACTGACGGTTTAGGACGTTCAGAATATAAGACCGGACTAAATATCTTCTGGCTGCTATCGGCTGTGAACTTGTAAAAGCGACAGTCAGTAACATTCCATAATTGATGTTGGGATATTAAATACGGACTTGATAGATATTTTACTTTTTTCGAGACTATAAATCAATTTAACGGAAAGGTTGTGAACATGTAAAAGCGACAGTCAGTAACATTCTGTAATTGATGTTGGGATATTAAATACGGACTTGATAGACATTTTACTTTTTTAGAGACTATAAATCAATTTAACGGAAATTTTAGACATTTTTTTTTCAAACGATTCATGCAAGGATACCGAACGCTAGATAGTTTAATTAACTTTCAGCTACTGCACATGGACTGAAGTTATGTAGCCTTTACATAGTGGTGATTTAGTCGATTTTTCGTCAACGCTGGTGTCGTCAGCTAAACCAGGATCTACCATCGCAGAGTGAAGGGGCGGACAACCTGAAACCTACCCAGGTGGGTGGACTGATTATTTAAAAGACAGTGAGAGACCAACCCGCACCGCCACAACATCAAAAGAAGGGACGAAATATGGGTAGGAGGGCCTTTGACGAGAATCTCATCGGGTAACACGACCACGGTGACGTTGGGAAGAATTCTGGTAAAACGCGATATCATTAGCCGATACGATGTCATTAACCCACTTTACACCGAGCATAAAGTTCCGAGCTGTGGCCTTTTCTTCGGAAGTTGCCGAGCCCGGCGATGGCGGCAATGCTTTAGCATCATTACAGAGAGTGATTGCAGGCGCCTTTGAGCCAAATTTCAAACTTAAATGAGGGATGCAGAGGCAATTACAGGCTTTGTAATAAATAATCTTTTAATTCTGTTTCACAGCGTATTTACAGGGTGACAGTTATTGAACTATATGAAATAAAATCGTCATAACTTCTGAACGGTTTGCGTTAGGACGTTCAAACTGCACAGTTGGCCGGGGGGCATGACCTGGATTCGCATGCGCTGTATGGTTTGGTTTAGCGACGAAGTCCACTTTCATTTGGATGGGCTCATCATTAAGCAAAATTGGCGCATTTGGGGACAGAGAATCCGCATTTCGCGATCGAGAAGTCTCTTCACAGTCAACGGGTGACTGTGTGGTGAGCAATGTCCAGTCACTGAATAATGGGTGCGATATTCCTTGATGGCAAGGTGACTAGCGAACAGTACGTGAATGTTTTGGAAGATGATTTCACCCCCATTACTCAAAGTGACGAGGAGCACTTTGGGGATTGCATTCTCACTCTGGGCCTTGATTGGCCGCCATATTCTCCGGATTGAACACATGCGACCTCTTTTTTAGGGGCTATATTAAAGACAAGGTGTACAGAAAGAACCCCAAAACCATTGCTGAGCTGGAAACAGCCATTCAGGAGATCATCTACAGTGTCGATTTTCCGACACTTCAGCGGGTCATGCAAAATTTCGCTATTTATCTGCGCCACATCGTCACCAATGATGGCAGGCATGTCGAACATGTCATAACGTAAATCCGAACATAGTGACGAAGTGACGTTTACATGTTGAATAAAGTGTGTGCACGCCGTAGTTTGTAACTAATTTACGTTTTTTCTTCATACAGCCGGCCGAAGTGGCCGTGCGGTTAAAGGCGCTGCAGTCTGGAACCGCAAGACCGCTACGGTCGCAGGTTCGAATCCTGCCTCGGGCATGGATGTTTGTGCTGTCCTTAGGTTAGTTAGGTTTAACTAGTTCTAAGTTCTAGGGGACTAATGACCTTAGCAGTTGAGTCCCATAGTGCTCAGAGCCATTTGAACCATTTTTCTTCATACAGTTCATTACTTGTCACTCTGTAAAAAGCTGGTAGCCTGAGATGAAAACCTTGCTTTGAAGTGCCTTGCCAAAGAAGTCGCACAGTCTCGGGCGCCTTGTCACGGTTCGTGCGGCTCCCCCGTCGGTGGTTCGAGTCCTTCCTCGGGCGTGGGTGGGTGAGGTGTCCTTAGCGTAAGTTAGTTTAAGGTAGATTAAGTACTGTGTAAGCCTAGGAAGCGATGACTTCAGCGGTTTGGTCCCATGAGACCTTACCACCTACCACTTGCTTTGAAGTGTAGTTTAGTTTGTTCATTAATGTTATTGCTAATGATGTATACATAACCTGAACTTACTCTTTCCACCCATTTCGCTAAGAGAATCGTTTACGTGATCTATGGCACATGCGACTATATACACTGAAGTGACAAAGAAACTGGTATAGGCATGCGTATTCAAATATAGAGATAAGTAAACAGGCATACTACGGCGCTGCGGTCGGCAACGCGTTTATTAGACAACAAGTGTCTCCGGCGCAGTTGTTAGATCGCTTACTGCTGCTAAAATGACAGGTTATCAAGATTTAAGTGAGTTTGAACGTGGTGTTATAGTTGGCAGAAGAGCGATGGGACACAGCATCTCCGAAGTAGCGATGATGTGGGGATTTTCCCATAGAACCATTTCACGAGTGTACCGTGAATATCAGTAATCCGATTAAACATCAGATCTCCGACATCACTGTGGCCGGAAAAAAGTTCCTGCAAGAACGGGACCGACAGCGACTGAAGAGAATCGTTCAACGTGAGAGAAGTGCAACCTTTACGTAAATTGCTGCAGATTTCAGTGCTGGGCCATCAACAAGTGTCAGCGTGCGAACCATTCAATGAAACATAATCGATATGGGCTTTCGGAGGCGAAGGCCTACTCGTGTACCTTTGATGACTGCACGACACAAAGCTTTACGCCTCGCCTGGGCCCGTCAATACCGACACTGGACTGTTGATGACTGGAAGCATGTTGCCTGGTCGGACGAGTCTCGTTTCAAATTGTATCGAGCCGATGGACGTGTATGGGTATGGAGATAACCTCATGAATCCACGGATCCTGCACGTCAGCAGGGGACTGTTCTAGTTGCTGAAGGCTCTGTAACAGTGTGGGGCATATCCTGAACGGACTCTTTCCACAACATTTCCGTAAGAGAATCGTTTAAATGATCTATGGAACATGTAACTAAATACACTGAAGCGCCAAAGAAACTGGTATAGGCATGGGTATTCAAAGACAGAGATATATAAACAGGCAAAATAAACGCCTATATAAGACAACAAGTCTCTGACGCAGTTGTTAGATCGGTTACTTCTGCTACAATGGCAGGTTATCAAGATTTAAATGAGTTTGAAGTGATATGGGACCCCTGATACGTCTCTAGACACGACTCTGACAGGTGCCACCTATGTAAGCATCCTGTATGAGCACCTGTATCCATTCGTGTCCATTGTACATTCCTACGGACTTGGGAAATTCCAGCAGGACAATGTGACACCCCACACGTCCAGAATTGCTACACAGTGGCTTCAGGAACTCTCTACTGTGTTTAAACATTTCCGCTGGTCACCGAACTCCCCAGACATGAACATAATTGAGCCTATCTGGGATGCCTTGCATCGTGCTGTTCAGAAGAGATCTCCACCCCCTCGTACTCTTACGGATTTATGGACAGCCCTGCGCTACTTCAGACCTTTGTCGAGTGCATGTTACGTCGTGTTGCGGCACTTCTGCGTGCTCTTGGGGGCCGTCCACATTAGGCAGGTCTACCAGTTCTTTGGCTCTTCAGCGTAATTAACTTCCAAGATGGTTCTCCAGGCGGGTGTAAAAATAAATGTGAGCAACGGAAAATAATAAACGCTAAAATGAAGGTTTGGCCCTGTCTGACTGCCCCCTGAAGCATATCTTAGGATCTCTTAATGGACTTTAACATAGAAATTACAACCTAAACATAAATGAATGATTAAGGCAACTAATACTACTAAATGATAAACGTTGTCCCTGCTTATATATTTATTGTATATTAAATTAACCTTTATATTACAAAGTTTACATTTACTGAGTAAAATTACTAATCAATTGCCCAACTCTGCCCCTTATTATGACTGCGAGATCTATATCAATAACGCGAAATGAATGACATCACCTACCAACCAAACACTAGAAGACACTACTTTCAAAGATGATCTACGGTGGTGTGGAACCTGAGTGGAAATAAACTAACGTGATCACAGCTGTTTAAGTTTTATAGCCCTAATAAGCCGAAGCAATTTGCGATATCACGTATGTACTGCGTCCGGTGTGTCGAAGTGATGGTTCTCGTACTCGTCTGCGACGACGGAAGAACTCCAGCCACAAATAAACTCTTTCAAACACTAGGACGGCAGAAGGCGGTCCTCTAACTAATATAATGTAATACTCTCTGTGTTATACAGACAAGAAACGCGAACTCCCACCCACAAGGCCGGAGTTCAGACAAAGTCTCAACGTAAGCATAGGAAGAGGAAGTGCTCTCAATTACTGAACGCTGAGTACTCAATAACGACTTCCAACTCGGAGGTGATGTCCAGGATCGTATAGGTTCGCAACAATACAGTGCCTAACTGTTCTAACTATAAACTCTCCTTAGAGCAAAGACAGTAAGTTATAACGATATGTTTACGTAATGTGTATACATAAACATACAGTTATAAATGTCCCCGTTAGTAGTCGCTAATTATAACAATATGTTTACGTTTGTGCTGTAACATATATCTATAATCAGCGGTGGAAATATATTTGCGAACGCCTAATGCGACCGAGTTCAGACATTACGGTATCTCCGGATCTTACAGGAGCTAACAAAATACCAAGAGTGATTGCTTTCACAGTCTCTACTAGGTCTTTGTTTTCGACAAATTTGTCCTTACCAGCAATCCAGTTCTCATACTTTTTTCTAAATTCTCTCTCATGACTATCTAGCCTCTCCTTTACTTTCGTTTCAGTTTCCAGAGTCAAATTTGACATTCCCTCGGTTAGTTTTTCTACCTGCGTAGTACACTGTCTAATCTGTGATTAACCGTGGTTACGGTGGAGTCAAGATTCTAGGTTGCGTTTCGGATGTCAGCTGTCTCGCTTTGCATGGTAGCTAAAGTGTCATTCAGTTCGAAAATTATTCCACTTCGCATTTGAGAAACAGCATCCTTAACTTGCTTTGATACTTCTTTGGCTACGTTTTCTCTAACAGTTTTTATTTCTTCGCTTACTGTAGAAAGTTTATCTTCAAGCGAGGCTAACATTTGTCTATTTCCCTCTTTCATTTGACGATTTTCGTCTTTCAAATCATTTTTAATAGAATTCACCATTTGGCGATTTCCGTCCTGCATCATTTGACGTCTTTGACTCAGTAATTGTTTGACTACATCGTATGAGCAATGCGAGGCGACGGGTACGGCAGTTTCAAGATGGTGGAAAGGCTGTGCTTGACAAGCCACGGCACAGCCGACCCCGCACAGCTGTCATCCCTCGCAGTGAGGAGCGCCTTGATCAACTCATCCGTGCTGGTCGGCGGGTAACGACCAGAGACTTGTGAGCAAAGCTTAATGCCTTGGAAACAATGTTGGGACATCTCGCAAATACTTGTAACATTATGTGATTGCCTTATCATTTTAAATCATTCACTAATCGAGCAGTCGCTCGGCAACAGCTACAGTTAGCAAATAATGTTACGAGAATGTAAAAGGTGAACTACCTGTGACGTAACTTGTTTGTTGTCGAAGCGCCGTCAGAGATGCATTGAGTTACTGACTTTGAAAACCGCGGCGCGAAAAACGGACAGAAGAAGAACACTTTTACACATTCTTTTGATGTACGAGCTATTCTCGATGAACAGTTACTCAGTTACTAATTTTTTTTCTCTTGTCTCTTGTAACTTGTGTCGGACGCGCATGTCTTGCCGCCGTATTATTATTGTTAAAAATAATATTATTTTAGTATAAAGTAGAAGTACAATACTGCATAGCAGTAGATTTATTGTGCGACGTGTATGTGAAAACGACAAAGGAATTATTTTCATTACGAGAAGAGAAGTGCCAGTCAAAACGGCATCCATGTTAAATCCTTCATTGCAGTGTAAGTTCATCTATTAATTGCCATAAATTCAGAGTTAAATGGAATTGGTGTATGGACTATTTATTTAGTACAGAATCTATATTTCACTTCTTCATGAAGTTATTTAATTTTCTTTATGTTTCTGCCAAATAGAGAGTTCACAGTCACGAATTCTTTCGTCGAAATCGGACGGAAGTTGCATGCGGCGAAATATTTTCTCCGCGCCATATTCTAATGGTAAATGCATGATAAACTACGGTCCCTTAGCAATTTCATGTTGAGCTATCCAAAAATAATTATATTTTGAATAGGGATTTACTCTCCTCTGCAATGCAACTTCCGACTGATCAGACGATCCAACAAGAAACAGTCGCACACGGTCGGCGTTCGCAAATATATTTCCATCGCTGATTATAGCTATATGTTACAGCACAAAAGTAAACATATTGTTATAATTAGCGACTACGAACGGGAACATTTATAACTGTATGTTTATGTATACGCATTACGTAAACATATCGTTATAAAGTCCGCCTGTTCCAACAAAGCTGATATCGAGTCACCGTCACACATGAGCGCTCACAACGGGAGACCACATCTCTCCACTGCTGGCCTCCCAACACGGCTTGGTTCCCCACCCTCGTAATTCCGAAAACGAATCATATTCCCGAAACCACGGAATATTCTCCCTCTCCGTAGATTCTCCCGAGCGCCGACCAACCATATTTTAGTCTTTTGTCGTCCAGCACGGGAAATTTACGAGGAAAAACCTATACTCGTACAATGGTACGCTTCTGAGTAAAAATCCTTGGAAATAATCCAGCCTCGTGGTTTCCGAGGTGACGCATCCTCGTTCCTCTCAGCTGCGTCCAAGATTTTCGTAGTTTCCGAAGTATAATCGTTACCGTCCGGCTACAATACCAGCTGGTCTCGACTCTATTGTGTCTTCGCGCTCAGGTGTCCAGACCGTCCGCCTTGCCGCTTGCTGTGTCGAGCTGAACCACCACAGCTGTGTGGGCCTTCCTTCCTTGAGTTGCGCCTGCCGTTTTATTTCCACTGTCGTTCCCACCTCTACTAGTATAGGCAATTATTCATTACGCCGTTTTGATAATAAAGACACCCATTTATATTCATATATATACGATGTACAACCTATCACCTGGTACCTAATTGTGTTCACGGCAAAGTATGTGGATGGGTGCCTGTAAGGTGCGAAGTTATAGGCACCTTACAAACTGACTAGCAAAGGCTTTTCAACAGAAAACGCTATATACGCTTTCACTGATCAAATATTAAATGCTCTGAATAACCGGACATCACCCATTGGTATTTTTTGTGATCTCTCAAAGGTCTTTGATTGTGTAAATCATGGAATTCTTTTAGATAAGCTTAATCATTATGGTTTGAGTGGGGCAGTGCACAAATGGTTTAATTCATACTTAACTGGAAGAATGCAGAAAGTTGAAATAAGTGGTTCATGTAATGTTAAAACAACAGCTGATTCCTCAATCTGGGGGGCTATCAAGTACGGGGTCCCACAGGTTCGGTCTTAGGTCCTTTACTGTTCTTGATATACATTAATGACTTACCATTCCACATTGATAAAGATGCAAAGTTAATTCTTTTTGCTGATAATACAAGTATAGTAATAACATCCAAAAACCAAGAACTAAGTGATGTAATTGTAAATGATGTTCGTCACAAAATTATTAAGTGGTTCTCAGCAAACGGACTCTCTTTAAATTTTGATTAAACACAGTATATACAGTTCCGTACAGTAAATGGCGCAACTCCAGTAATAAATATAGACTTTGAACAGAAGTCTGTAGCTAAGGTAGAATTTTCAAAATTTTTAGGTGTGTCCATTGATGTGAGGTTAAACTGGAAGCAACACATTGATGGTCTGCTGAAACGTCTGAGTTCAGCTACGTATGCCATTAGGGTTATTGCAAATTTTGGTGATAAGAATCTCAGTAAATTAGGTTACTATGCCTAATTTCATTCACTGCTTTCGTATGGCATCATATTCTGGGGTAATTCATCGTTGAGTGGAAAAGTATTCATTGCTCAAAAACGTGTAATCAGAATAATTGCTGTAGCCCACCCACGGTCATCCTGCAGACATCTACTTAAGGATCTAGCGATCCTCACAGTATATATATTCACTTATGAAGTTTGTTGTTAATAATCCAACCCAGTTCAAAAGTAATAGCAGTGTGCACAGCTATAACACCAGGAGAAAGGATGATCTTCACTATGCAAGGTTCAATCTGACTTTGGCACAGAAAGGGGTAAATTATGCTGCCACAAAAGTCCTTGGTCACCTACCAAACAGCATCAAAAGCCTGACAGATAGCCAACTAACATTTAAAAATAAATTAAAAGAATTCCTAGATGACAACTCCTTCTACTCATTGGCTGAATTTTTAGATATAAATTAAGGAAAAAAAACAACAACAGCAACTTAAACATTAGTGTCATGCAATATTTTGTGTAATGTAATATCTTGTACAGACATCTTTTATTAACCTGACACGTTCCACATCATTACGAAGTGTCGTATTCGTGATCTATGGAACAAGTATTAATCTAATCTAATCTAATCTACTGTTACATGATCGAGACAAGGTAGGAGACACGGTGAGCACGTCGCACGCCTGCCTTTGTGTGTGTTGCAGGAGCGCTCGGGCGGCAACGTGTCCCTGAGCGAGCTGACGCTGCGCGCCGGTCCGGAGGACGACGGGGGGCAGGTGGCGTGCCGCGCCCACAACCCCCGGCTGCCCGCCGCCAGGCTCGAGGACGCCCGCACCCTCTCCGTGCTGTGTGAGTCGCAGCAGCGCTGCCGCACTGCGCGTGCCGCTCTCTGTCATTCATTACGAGAATAAACCTGTTTAAGGCGGGTAGGACGTCAAACGGGCCGACTTGGAGCAGGAGGGGCACCACAGGACATTTTAATTTCCACTCTCTATACTCTTACAAATAAATTCATAAAACTTTGTCAGCATGACCAGGAAGGATTCAGAATTCACACTCATAGCAGTGGAAGCTCGAAAACATAACAAAATAATTTTTTTTAGGTACGAAATTTCATCATTTTTCACTTACTGTTGGCTGCATTTGTTGCTATAGGTACATTTTTCTTCACGAGTAAGAGAGATTCTTTCATAAATTTTGCACAGCATACAAACCATACTTACAGATGTATGAAACTCTACAATTTTCCAAATCTATTAAAAACTGTGGTAAAAATTGAGATAATTAACTGCAAAATTTGATTTTTTTTCTGAACATAAAGTTTAAAACGTAACAGCTCATTCAGTTTTTCATAAATTAAATAGATTCTAGAGTTTCAGACACCTGTAAGTATGGTTTGTATGCTGTACAAAATTCATCGAACAGTTTCTCTTACTTATGAAGAAAAGTGTACCTATAGCAACAAATGCAGCCAATAGTAAGTGAAAAAATGATGAAATTTCACATGTAAAAAAATATATTTTGTTATGTTTTTGAACTTCCGCTGCTACGAGTGTGAATCCTGAATCCTTCCTGGTCATGCTGATAAAGTTTTATGAATTTGCTGCTCCAAGTCAGCCCGTTTGACGTTCTACCCCCCTTAAACAAACACAAACGCGATGACTGGCCAGCAACCGTAGTACATGTCCGCTGGGTTTGTTTATGCTCTTGGAAGTACATCCTCCTAATGCATAAGACATCTTATTGCTAAGTTACTGTACATGGAAGTTTAAGATATTTTAATGCAGGCTCGCGAGTCGTGTCCAAGCACGAGTGTCAAAGCGTTCAGCCTCGCTGCACATTTCCCCCACCACCACGGGACACTGTTTGAGTGTGAGCAGCGGGAAGAGGGGAAAACTGCGAACGCGCCGCGTTTAAATGGCAGCGCAGTCGCACTGCGTACGACCTTGTTTTTATAATTCACAAAACAACATACGCCATAAACAGAACAAATTTTCAGTATCATGTAATGATTTTTGCTATGCTGAAGTCGTAATATAATTCTTACCCCGTGCAAACTGCCAACATACGGTAGACGCAAAAAATTGCACTCAAGTTGCCACGTAATCGTGATTTACACTCCTGCAAATTGAAATAAGAACACCGTGAATTCATTGTCCCATGAAGGGGAAACTTTATTGACACATTCCTGGGGTCAGATACATCACATGATCACACTGACAGAACCACAGGCACATAGACACAGGCAACAGAGCATGCACAATGTCGGCACTAGTACAGTGTATATCCACCTTTCGCAGCAATGCAGGCTGCTATTCTCCCATGGAGACGATCGTAGAGATGCTGGATGTAGTCCTGTGGAACGGCTTGCCATGCCATTTCCACCTGGCGCCTCAGTTGGACCAGCGTTCGTGCTGGACGTGCAGACCGCGTGAGACGACGCTTCATCCAGTCCCAAACATACTCAATGGGAGACAGATCCGGAGATCTTGCTGGCCAGGGTAGTTGACTTACACCTTCTAGAGCACGTTGGGTGGCACGGGATACATGCGGACGTGCATTGTCCTGTTGGAACAGCAAGTTCCCTTGCCGGTCTAGGAATGGTAGAACGATGGGTTCGATGACGGTTTGGATGTACCGTGCACTATTCAGTGTCCCCTCGACGATCACCAGTGGTGTACGGCCAGTGTAGGAGATCGCTCCCCACACCATGATGCCGGGTGTTGGCCCTGTGTGCCTCGGTCGTATGCAGTCCTGATTGTGGCGCTAACCTGCACGGTGCCAAACACGCATACGACCACCATTGGCACCAAGGCAGAAGCGACTCTCATCGCTGAAGACGACACGTCTCCATTCGTCCCTCCATTCACGCCTGTCGCGACACCACTGGAGGCGGGCTGCACGATGTTGGGGCGTGAGCGGAAGACGGCATAACGGTGTGCGGGACCGTAGCCCAGCTTCATGGAGACGGTTGCGAATGGTACTCGCCGATACCCCAGGAGCAACAGTGTCCCTAATTTGCTGGGAAGTGGCGGTGCGGTCCCCTACGGCACTGCGTAGGATCCTACGGTCTTGGCGTGCATCCGTGCGTCGCTGCGGTCCGGTCCCAGGTCGAAGGGCACGTGCACCTTCCGCCGACCACTGGCGACAACATCGATGTACTGTGGAGACCTCACGCCCCACATGTTGAGCAATTCGGCGGTACGTCCACCCGGCCTCCCGCATGCCCACTATACGCCCTCGCTCAAAGTCCGTCAACTGCACATACGGTTCACGTCCACGCTGTCACGGCATGCTACCAGTGTTAAAGACTGCGATGGAGCTCCGTATGCCACGGCAAACTGGCTGACACTGACGGCGGCGGTGTACAAATGCTGCGCAGCTAGCGCCATTCGACGGCCAACACCGCGGTTCCTGGTGTGTTCGCTGTGCCGTGCGTGTGATCATTGCTTGTACAGCCCTCTCGCAGTGTCCGGAGCAAGTATGGTGGGTCTGACACACCGGTGTCAATGTGTTCTTTTTTCCATTTCCAGGAGTGTATTTAGTTTCACAATCGAAAGGTCTTTCACACAAATATGTGTATCGAAATATTGCACCACTTTTGCTACCTTATTATGAAGGCTTGGAAACACAACCTGAGGAGAGCAATGTAGACGTCCTGGACAGTTTTAACGTATGTATAAGGATTTCTCATTAAAACGGGAACCTTGTAGGTAGTTCCAGAATGAGATTTTCACCCTGAAGCCGAGTGTGCGCTGAGATGAAACTTCCTGGAAGATTAAAACTGTGTGCTGGACCGAGACTCGGACTCAGGACCTTTGCCTTTCGGTAGCAAGTGCTCTACCATCTGAGCTACCACAATATACTTTCTGTCAGCAGTGCTAGTTCTGAAAGGTTCGTAGGAGAGCTTCTGTAAAGTTTGGAAGGTAGGAGACGAGGTACTGGCAAAAATGAAGCTGTGAGGACGGTGCGTGAGTTGTGCTTGGGTAGCTCAGATGGTAGACCACTTGCCTACAAAAGGCAAAGGCCCGACTTCGAGTCTTGCTCCGGCAGACAGTTTCAATCTGCCACGAAGTTTTGTAGGTAGTTACTTACATCTGCACGTGCGCAGGGGTGCTTTCCACTGAAGCAGCAAACGGTCTCGAAAACGCTTCGCCAATAGATGTAAGATTTACCATGTCCTCAAAACGTTAAGGAAACTATCTCTGAAGGCGACAATTAATTATTCAAACCTCGTGTTTCCTTTAATGGCAGTGATCATAGGGAACTAGACAGTGTTTGTCAAAATGTGTCCCTCTACAAGGCGATTTTCTTTTTAAATGCTTCCCCATCAAGTCAGAAATAAGTTACCTTGCAATGTCTTACTTAGGTAGTGTGCAGTCAAGTCCACTTAAAATGCGAAGTCTGCGTTGCATTTCGGAAGTTCTACTTTTCGAACCTGCACTCCTTTTTCCTTCATAAATTCGACGTAGTGAGTTTTAAATCAAAAAATCGTTCCAGGCATGCCACTTGAGTTGACCTACATACTTCGCTGTGAAACATGAAGTCTCCATATTCGTCGTTCAATTCCATTCAAAAGTTTTTCACTAACAATGGAAGAATACAAGTGACTTCAGAATTTTACTATTCTTACCAACTATTTCTTCAAGTGCTCCAAGCTTGCAAATATAGCACTAACCGCTTTTTGATGTACAGGATAATGAATCCTGTCTGTCGATCTTTGTAATTTTCGTTGTCAACTAAATCTTTAAATTCTTTCTGCGTGATACTGTAATATCGTTCCATAGCAAATATGCAGTACCTGTCACTTACGCGAATTCAGAACTGTCATCCCTTTCTTCTATCATTCCCACTAATTTTATAGGATTGCGATGATAGAGCGCTAGACTATCTCTTTTTGTACAAGCAGCCACTCGACCTGTGAAGGTCCTTCCTATCACAAACAAATATCAAAAGGTAAAAAAAATGGTTCAAATGGCTCTGAGCACTATGGGACTTAACATCTGTGGTCATCAGTCCCCTAGAACTTAGAACAACTTAAACCTAACTAACCTAAGGACATCACACAACACCCAGTCATCACGAGGCAGAGAAAATCGCTGACCCCGCCGGGAATCGAACCCGGGAACCCGGGCGTTGGAAGCGAGAACGCTACCGCACGGCCACGAGCTGCGGACAAAAGGTAAACAGCGCTGACGCCGCGATTTTGCCGAACTCAGAGAGTTGCGCCGACCGAACTGCGCCGCAATGTTAAATCAAATGTCGCGCTGTTCCAGGTGAAATTTGGCATGCCGTGGCCAACACTGTTCTAATGTATTAATAGCCATCGACGTTTTTCTTAATCATCTTTTAACTACATAATTTTTATTTCAGAAATCGTGTACAGCCACAGGCTCTGTACTGTTGTGACCTGATTATTGTTCCGTTAATACATACGGTGAAAATGGTTGACGCTGTTTCTTGTTCCTTAGTAAAACACTGGAAAGGAACAGCATTTAAAAAGTAGCGAGGAACAGGTTGTTCTTCCTCCCCCCTCCCTCTTACCATAACCTCCTACCCCTCTCCCTTTCCACCTCCATATCCACTTCTTCCATTTCCATCTGGCCAACAGCCCTCTACGCCTTCCACCTACCTCATGCATCTCCCCCACCCTCCACTCTTTTTGTTCATTTCTCCTCCACCTTGGTCCTTCCATCGTTTCATCTATCGATCTCAACTTGTCCCTAGCCATGCTCATAGGCACATTTAGCCCCTGCAATACATTTCTGTAGAGCTGACTGATACTGCTCCCATAACACACCTGTCAAGTGCGACAGGCTACACATCAGTGGCCTCAAAATCATTTACTTGCCCATTATGTACAGGCCGTCATGCAAAGCATGTCGATAAAATAGGCCGCTAATACCCCAGATCACGTAAGAAACAGATTGCCCGATCGCTTGGTCTAGCAGGCACCCCTTGCCAGGGAACGGCCACCAGGCGGCAACAGCGTCGCACCCTTGCTTGTGGCACCAACCACTAGATGGCACACCGTTCTGTGAAATATATGGCAACATCGTCCGAACGCATGCAGCTTTCCACCATTTGGCGTCTGTGAAGTACAGCTGTTTCTGACATACCGGTGGTAGTGGATCGAGTCCTCATGCCGAGGGCCTGCGAGTATATCAATTGTGGAAGGAGTAGACGGACAAATCCTGAACTAAAAATGTTCAGATTTCCCGTCAAAGATAAAGAAAGGTTACAGGAGTGGATTTTAAATTCAGGCAAATCAATAAATTAGTTACAAGTAAGAATTAATAAAGAGCCCTAAGCATTCGATCCTATATAAATTTGCCGATCTTATATTCTGATTTAACGTGGCAGACCTTCCTGTACAAGAATCATATCATACAATTTTTAAATGAAATATTTGCTGCAATTTGGACTTTTTTAAACTGTTTATTCACTTAACTATCGTAATTTTGGCTGTAGAGGCATTTTTGTGTGCATTGTGAAAACTGAAACCAATATAAGATATGGATAACAAAATGCAAAGCATAGTGTGGTAACATTTGGTAAACAATTTAAGAAGCATTACCTTACAAGACCTTTCCCTTGGTACATGAAAATGGCTGTAGAGCCGAAATCGCAACAGCGAAATAAATGAATAATAGCCGTCATGTAACTGCTAGGTCATTGGTCCCTCTAAATCCTGGTATACACTAGAGCGAACGAAGTGAAAGAGTGTAAAACCTCGTTTACACTGCTGCAAACAAGTATTTATAGATAATTCGCCAATGTTCACTGCCATTCGTTTATACTTGTGAACAAGCGTTTATACTTGAATGAAGGGAGGAGAATAGAAGAGAACGAGCATAACATGCAAACTATAGACGCTGCCTATTTTAATTTTTTTTATCTGTGTGCTAATAATGCTCACACAGCTTTCACCCGAAAACAACACTACTTATAGTAACAGGTCTGCGCGAGTGCGGATATCCCCAATAATAACTGTGTTGCAGACAAAAGCGTACGTCTGTTGCGAATATTTGCGTGTTATCTTTAAACTGTACAAAGCAAATTTTTAACATAATTATGGTTTACCGTCTGTGGCTCTTCATAGTTGACACCGCCAAAATATGCTCGAAAAACACGCTTTCACTTGCATATTACCGCGTTTGCAGTCCCCTTTCAACAACAATCAAAAATTCATCATTTTGTGCCTCTCTTATATCATTTAGGATAAGTTACATGCAAAGTAAAAGAATTTAAATTTGAAACGACTATCACTAAAATATGTCCAGCCTTAATTCGCATCATAACCGAGTGCGGATTTTGAAATCTTTCTAGTGTCAACCTGCACGTGGATATGTTTTTTACCACCATAATCCGTATCAGAAGAGCTGTATAGCAAAGAGGAAATAGACGGCATGGAAGGCGAGTGTAAAACCTACGCGACTGCAATACAGTCTGCATTTAAACAGTAACTCTCGCGAAATGTTTATGTGTTACTTTTCATTTATTTCATTTCGCATATGATTGTGAGAAATAAACTTGGTTTGTAGAATTACAGGAGCAAATCTACATTAGATTGAAAACTCGGGGAAAAACCACAGCCGATCATGAGTTACAGCAGTGTGACGAATGCATTTCGCGCCCAGCGCTCTAGCCGAACGCAAATCAGCGTCATTCACGTCACCGAAGATACAGCGTTGCCAATTCCGCGACATGGACAGGTCAGTTAGCATTGTAGCGTCGCCTGTGACATCTGTTGACCGACGGGAAAACTATTTTTACGGTTGCCTGTTCCGCCGTAAGGATGGTCAATCTGTTTCTTACGTGATCTGGGCTAATACTCAAACATAACATGCCTGTCATGCAGGGCAGCCTACATGTTGGGGCCTGACAGGTAGGTTACCCTCCAAAGTGGGTTCATTTGGCAGGCCAATACTCTTTCCACACAATATGCCTGCCTTGCAGGGGTTGTCTCTAAGCCAGGGGCTGTGAAACACATGTGATTCTCCATAGCTCTGCTCTCATTGAGAGGAGTTATAAACTACACAGTTCTGATATTCATGAGGCCTGCTCTTTCTGTGCAACATTTTATATGCAAACATCGAATATTGCAATTTATACTTTCATTAAATTGATAAGAAGGTCCCATAGTCTTTTAGGAAACAAAATAACGAAAAAACTGGAAGTAGCTACAGGTTAACAGGATACTAGGGTTTCAATATGACATTGCAATCTTAGTGACATAATATACCACTGGTAAAAATGTCTGCAGACTGTAAATACAGACACTGTTATTTGATACTTAACAATAACAATAAAAAATCATAATTGTGCCTTAGCACTGAAATAGTGTAATGGTATGCTTTCATAGCCCACAAGCTGTAACACGAAAAGCATCTAATACAAAGAGCCTTTAACTAAAGACATGTAGATTCCTACCACTTTATTGTAGCAAATCGTACAAAAACGACGTGTTTTCGAAAGACATCAATGCAGTGGTGCTTTAAAACATAACTTTCGTATCATATACACTAAAATATAACAACTACCAAAATGGATTTAAGCTCTGTATGATCTAATACAATAAGCCATCTCCCAAGTTCGCCTGCCAGATTCTTCCATTTACTTTTCACAGTGTAGTGGAACGTGGAACTTCACTCCTTGATGTGAGTAGTTTCTCATCCACAAAAGTTTTCAAGTCCCGTGCAAGGTCGTCCTAAAGCCCCCATCACACGATGTGCCTAACCGTATACTCTGCACCAGCACACCAAGCTTGCATATCTGTAGCTACGAACTGGTTCACGTTGACCTATACACCAGCCACGGGGCGTATACCTGGCGCGCATGCGCAGTTGGCAGTAATAAAGCGGGAGCCGCAAATAGAACTGTGGAATGTCTTGTAAAGTCGTTGTTTGTACCGAGTGCAACACAAGGCTGACTGTGTGACATATTGGAACGTCATTCATTCAAATTATTTCTGTGAGCTCAAGGTTCCTATTTCATAGGACATTATTTTTTATCATTATTTGTTAAGTAATTGTTATTCTCTTCTGTAGGTTGGTACTGTTCTGAATTACAGACTCAACAGTTAGTTTTATATTACAATTGCATACACAGGTATACATATATCTAAATTTACATTTAAACATAATTTTGCACATGGAAGACCCACTTGTTTTTGAAGGTATTGCCCTGGCAGTGACAACGACGAAAACGAAAAGCCAGACGTTGTTGGTGTTGTGTCTAGACAAGACAGCCTAGACACAATGAGAGGAAGCCGAAAGGCACGCGCTTAAACTCACGCAGGCTGGCGTGAGGTCTGAAACAGGATACGTAATGAATGCTATAAATAAAAGTACGTAGCTTCTGGAATACTTAACTTTAATCCACATTTGTAGAACATCGCTCTTGATGATACATTAATAGAATCTCAATATCTATACTGGTAAGGGCAAGGGAATATATTTAGTGCTTATGAAAGAACTGAAGCCCGAGGATATGCGAGATTTTCTGAACTTCCTGAGGATGGACATGGCCTGTTTCGAGAAGCTGCTGTCTATGATAGAAGATGGAATTAGTACGTGTGACACAGTCATGAAGGAGGTTATCTCACCTCCTCTAAAGTAACAATTAAATCATATGTTTATACGTTTAGTGATCGTACCAGCCTAGATCGCTGATAAAATACCGGTACATGCCCTGTTATGTTGCAGGCTGGTTGTAACACTACATTTCCTGATGACTGGGGAATCCTTTAAGAATTTGTCTTTTAGCCACAGGATAGTAGAGCCCGCCATTTCAAAAGCTGTTTTGGATGGATGCGTTGCAATTTGCAATATTTTAAACGACCAGTACTTAAAGGTGCACTTCTGTTATTTTTCTGAGTTTGGCCGTCTGTCGCACTGGGCCAAACGGCGCAGACTCCCCTATCACGCCAGTTTCTCTTTCCTGGCATTTTGAAATAAAGCAAGAGATGCAATCAAACCAGAGATGACCTTGCGTAAGCTAAGGAATTACGATACAAATCGAAAATCACAGTATAATGTTATACGCATATTACTCAGAAATAAAGTGCCGACGGATCTTATTATGATACAGCGATTCATACATACACTTTTCCTCGCTGTATGCCTGAATTAAGACACTTAATGGCTCTTTGCTCCATCTCATTTCTAGAACATGAAGCAATCAATAGAAAAAATACTTTCTCAAAAGGCTAGGATAAAAGAAGGCCTACTGCCAAGTAAAGGAAAAAAGTTTTTTTCTATATTTATGAAAACCACTTACTGAAAAAATGCAGAAAATCTCCAACACGAAAATCTGTAATTTGCCACTAACCACGTAAAAATAAGCAAATAACAAACAGAGCGCACTGCAGTACCCCTTCCGCGCATGCGCGAGTTATCGCAGAGTAGTGCGCAAGCGCGAATTAACGGCGGTTTAGAATGGCGATTTAGTGCGGGAATTTACGTTAGTTTCACCCATTCTACGGCTAGATAGTTGTCGTCCTAGACCAGTACTAAAGCTCTGCATAGGGAAAGTACGGCCAACTTGCCAGGGCCGCCATTTTGGGAACACTTCGCCGCTGCTGATACATTGACTTCTGCAGCATATTTAGCTGCGTATATTAAAGAAATGCACTCAACTGCCTGATGCACTGCTAAAATTGATCAGCGGCTCCAAACGGAACATGTCGGATATTTAACAACAAAAAAATCTCAACACATTTCAGCTAAAGCTGAAGCATTTGTTGTGGCGAGCATGAAACACAGTTTTTTCTCTGCTATCGTTTATTAATAGCGAAAGCATATTTCTCAATTCTTGTTGCGATATCAACTTTGAACACCTGTTTTCGTAAGTAATGTTAAATTGACCCTATCCAGTAGTCAGCAGGACAAAAGGGAACCAATATTAGTTATCAAGCGCAAGGAAAAATCCAGCCCTAATTTAAAGCTCTACATCTTACTTCTCGTTCCTGCTACTCGGTACTAAGAAAATTCACCCAATGTCTCTTTTGTTATACAAAATAAAGCGTTGGATTCAGATACATATGAGCCGTACCTCAGTAAATAGAACTGATAAACGTGCCTATATGTTTGCGCATGCTTTATATTTTTGTCAGATCTATCCCATAAAATTTCGTCTGCAATTGTTATATAACATTAGGAGAATGGTTACGAAAGTACAAGAGAATACAATATTTTTAAAATGTATTCAAATAAAACTACGTCTACTATCAAAAATAGGATCAAGGAAACAGCAAGAACTGTATTCATATTAATATAATGTAGAGTAGCGGCCAGGTTGCAACAGTAATAAGTCTCCTGCTAACGTTAACGCATACTGAATGATAGGTCATAGGATCGGTCCTTGCCTAGGGAATATTTTTTTATTATTGTGAGCATCGTATATATAAGTTTAAACCGTACTGTACCGTCAATCAGGTCAAATTTTTTACCAGTCATAATGACTTTTACAGTACGACTCACTATTTTTCGTTTTATGTGCTCACAATGGCAGTTTTAACTCTAAGATTTTGCGTTTTGCGATTATATTACCATTAAACCATTTGATTAGCTCTTCTGACTTTCTTTTTGCTGTTCGAATGGATTGGAAACTAAGTAACATAAATTTAAAAACGAGACAAAGACAAAAGGCCCGAAATGAATAAAATTAAATGAATGAAGTCGAGTTCCTGCAACATTTTCCATTGCGACCAATAATCTCCTTTTTGTTGAATCTCTCCCTTCGGAAGGAATTCTGTACAGTTTTCCTCCCTTTTCGCCTGGAAACGAACAGCCAAAAGCACAACACTGATGCATTATTCTAATTAAAACTTCGAAGATACATGCTTCCTGTAGTGGACTGACAAGACAGCCAGTCCACAGTGACGGGTAACCGAAAGGCACGCGTACACACACGCCAACTGGCGTGAATTCTGGAACAGGATACGTTATTAATGCACTAAAGAAAAGTACGTAGCGTCTGTTTACTTAACTTTAATTCCATCATTGTGGTACATCGCTCTTGACTATACAAATGAGACTCTTTCCAGATAGGGTTAATGGCGCCTTGCTAGGTCGTAGCCATGGACTTAGCTGAAGGCTATTCTAACTGTCTCTCGGCAAATGAGAGAAAGGCTTCGTCAGTGTAGTCGCTAGCAAAGTCGTCGTACAACTGGGGCGAGTGCTAGTCCGTCTTTCTAGACCTGCCATGTGGTGGCGCTAGGTCTGCGATTACTGACAGTGGCGACACGCGGGTCCGACATGTACTAATGGACCGCGGCCGATTTAAAGCTACCACCTAGCAAGTGTGGTGTCTGGCGGTGACACCACACTTCCTATGCTGCACACGTAACTCTTGGGCCCACAATGGCTGCTAATGTCACGTGACGCGGTTTCAGCCAATCCTGAACTGCGGACGGCGTCAAACGGAGGGGAGAAGGGTGACCACACTTTCCTTATAAAGAGCTTTAACCAGTACTGCAGCTCAGAGCTTTAACAAGTACCGTTCGCTGCTGATCGTCGTGTAAAGTGGGTTTCATAAACGCATAACTTTTTTTCAGTAGACTCTCTTTTATACTAGCTGTTTGTGAAAGAATTTTTTTCAATTGATTGCTTCATATTCAAGAAGTGAAATGGAGCCAAGAGGCGTCTTAATTCAGGCATACAGCGAGGAAAGGTGTATGTATGACCCGCTGGATCATAATAAGGTACGTCGGCAATTGTTTATTTCTGAGTACTATGCATATAACGTTATACGGTGATTTTCGATTTCTATCTCAATGCCTTAGTTTACGAAAGTTCATGTTTGATCTGATTGCATCTCTTGCTCTATTTCAGCGCGCGGGATTAGCCGAGCGGCGGCGCCGGCACGATAGCTCAGCGTGTTCGGTCAGAGGGCTAGCTGCCCTCTGTAATAAAAAAAAATGAGTTAATGGATCAACAAAGAACTAAAACGGTTGTCTTTCGACGTCCACCCAGAGCAGATACAACGAACGAAAACGAACAAAACCAGATTTTTTTTTAAAAAAGAAAAAAAGCTGTCTAAGGCGCTGCAGTCATGGACTGTGCGGCTGGTCCCGGCGGAGGTTCGAGTCCTCCCTCGGGCATGGGTGTGTGTTTGTCCTTAGGATAATGACACACATTTGAACATTTTTTGCTCTATTTCAGCATGCGAGAAAAGAGAAACTGGCAGTGATAGGGGAGAAAGTCTGTGCAATTTGGCCCAGTGCGACAGACGAGGAGTGCAAAATTCTGAGTGGCACACATGTATATAGTCCAAACTTTGAAGAATAAGACAAATGCATCTTTAAAGTACTGCAGATTGCAGTGGATACATCCACAACCACTTTTGAAATGGTGGGCTGTACTGTACTGTGGCCAAAAGCCAGATTCTTATGATTTCCCAGTAGCCAGGAAACGTAATGTTACAACCGGTCTGGAACGTAACAGGGCATTTACTGGTATTTTATTCGTGATATAGGGTGGTATGATCACAAAACGTGTAAATATATCATTTAATTCTTACTTTCGAGAAGGTGAGATAGCCTCCCTCATAACTGTGTCACACTTGCTAATTCCATCATCTATCATAGACAGCAGCTTCTCGAAACAGGCCATATCCAGCCTCTGGAAGTTCCGAAATTCATGCGGATCCTCGAGCCTCAGTTCTTTCATAAGCAGTGAATATAATCCCCTGCCTTTGTCCCTTCTTTTCAGCCTGGGTGGAACTCAACAACGTCTGGCTTCTTTCTTTCATCGTCGTTCTGCCCTAATCCGAAGATTTACTGCCACTGCCAGGGCATTAGCTCCAAAAACATGTGGGTCCTCCAAGTGCAAAATGCCGTATAAATACATATACCTGTGTAACGAAGAGTCATGATATAAAACTAACTGTTGAGTTTGCAATTCAGAAAAGTAGTAACCAACATAAGAGAATAATAATACTCAATAAATAATGATAAAAACAATTTCTTATTTAATAGGATTCTTGAGTCACATAAATAATTTGATCGAATAACGTTCCAATATGCCACACGGTCCCCAAGAGATCAGACAGATGTCATGCTTTTCGCACCTCATCACCGTCTGCTGCGCATATGCGCCAGGTATATCACGCGTGGGTCGTGTGATAGGTCTATGTGAACCATCCTGTAGTTACAGAGTGGTGTGAGTTCACGAACCTCTTGTCGACCTCTGTTCACGAGTCTGGGTATTTTGACATTGGCCTCTCAGTACGTATATTCCTTATTGTCGTTTCTTGTTACCAATATTAGTTTATTTCCAACAACAAGCAGCTTTCACTCGGTTAATAGTAGGCAGAAATCAAACCTCCATGTGGAACGGACTTCCTTAACTCTTGTGCAAAAAGGTGTGCAGTATACTGCTGCAACCATTTTCAATAAGCACCCACTCGAATTCAAAAATCTTAGCAGTAATCCACGCGCTTTCAAATCTAAACTGAAGAGTTTCCTCATGGGTCACTCCTTCTATTCTGTCGAGGAGTTCCTTGAAAAATTGAGCTGTTTCTCATTGTATTGCTGATAGCGTTTGCTTAAACGTATGGACTGATTTTCATGCAGGTTCATGAACATTTATTTTTATCTGTTATTACTTTTATGTTGTAAGTTCATGTACTGACACGTTCCATGATCTTGGAGATTTGCTCCTCAATTTGGTCCTACGGAACCTGGCGTGTAAATAAATAAAATAAATAAATAAAATATGGACGCTTGGGGCGCTAGTACATAGGTGTACGGTTTACGCGCATCGTGTAATAGTGGCTTAATACCCTCGTAAGTGATGGAATCGTGGCCGGGTGCTGCGTTGTGTTTCTTCGCAGTAGTGCTCCTTATATCGTGTGCTACGTTTCGTGAGCTGCCGGAACGTGTATGCCCGACTGTTAAAAACACTGTGTGTGGTGTTTGTGTTGGCAGACGCGCCGATGGTGACGCTGCGGCTGGGCCCCACCCTGAGCGCGGATGACGTCAAAGAGGGCGACGACGTCTACTTCGAGTGCCACGTGGCGGCCAACCCCCGCTGGACGCGCCTCCACTGGCTGCACGACGTGAGTACACGGCAAGCCGCTTCTAACGATCTCCACACAGGGACACCGACTCGCGTGCGAATCGTGTTGCCAGCGCTGGGTAACACCTCGCAGATCATGGGCTTACGTGGGCTTCCTGACTGTGGCGTTTCAACTCTTTTGTAGCTGCCACAGGAGCCTTCCGATAAGAGGTTTTGCACCGTGAGTTTTCCGAACAGTGTGTCCCCCACTGTTGATTTATACCAAACGTTCACCAGCAGCGCATGTGTTCTCACCGTCACCTAGCAAGTTTCTTCACCGACAACCTCCATTTCCGCATAGTTTCGTAGCCATAAGCTGCTTTTGTTATAAGTAGTCTGTTTAGGTTTTTATATTGGTAACGCCATGTAGTGCTCTGTATTAAAATCGCTGACTGCGCTGTGTGCAGTCCTTCGCTGGTTGGACTCATTGTTGGAATAATGGCTCTGAGCACTATGGGACTCAACATCTTAGGTCATAAGTCCCCTAGAACTTAGAACTACTTAAACCTAACTAACCTAAGGACATCACACACAGCCATGCCCGAGGCAGGATTCGAACCTGCGACCGTAGCAGTCCCGCGGTTCCGGACTGCAGCGCCAGAACCGCTAGACCACCGCGGCCGGCATTGTTGGAATATTCGCTTGTGTAGCGTTGGGCAGTTGGATGTGAACAGCGTGTAGCGTTGGGCAGTTGAAGGTGAGCTGTTGCCGACCGATAGATGGACAATGCTTCCCTGTTCACTAATTGTTTCACTGTCTACACCTGGTCCACTTCCCTATGCACAGTTACCAAATTACTACTTTGAATGTCTGTTAATTCATTACACGGTGGTCCGAACACACTACTCTCGTCTTCACTGTCATTTCTCAGTTTACTTTGGTGCCTAGTATTACGTTTTTCACACGCCATAATTGTCACAATATTTCACACGATACCACAGAAAAGCACGATTTGAAGAGCAAAATAAGAAAACACATTAAAATAGCACTGAAAATAATATCCACTTAATTGGAAGCGCGGCTGCGAAATACTTGGTGCAAATCTACATGCATGTCACAACTGTTTTACAGTACAACAATGAAAAACTACAACTACAAAGGAAATCTTCTCTACAACTGCTTGCTAGCAATAAACAATAACTACAATAATTACTCAAACTACAAGAAAAAAATCAGAAGATTCCAGTGAGGTATCCTCGGCTAAGGTGGACATATGAAACATCCCCTTGAAAGATTATGAATGACTGTGCTGGTAAACTTCTACGTTATTTGATTTTCAAACAGCTGAGCAAAACTCAACGTACTCAAACAGTTTTCTCTTTATTTATTCTGATCATCACTATACTGCCACACAATATTTTTAGCGCAACGCAATCTGACTTTCAATAATCCCTACAAAAAATGGCCCTGAGTAACAATAACCTATACCTTTCATGAATCACTTACCTCACAAAAATCTTCGTTACTTGAACTACTGCAATACAGTGAGGGCCAATACTGCCAGCTGAACAAAAGATTCTAACTACTGAAGCCACTAACTACTGACAGGCATAGTCATCAGATGAAAGATTTTGATAGAGAATAAACAATGTATTTACCTTAATAATGTTCAAAAGTCATCATATATTTCTATCAATTCATGACAACCATCTTTACAAATTTCCTTTTTCTGACGGACACACGTCCAGATCAACCTCTCAAAACTCTGGCATCTCTCTCTCAACATCCACCACTGCTGGCGGCTCACCTCCAACTGCCCAACGCTACGCGCTGTTCACATCCAACTGCCCAACACTACACAAGCAAATATTCCAACACTGAGTCCAACCAGCCACAGACTGCACACAGCGCAGTCAGCGATTTCCATACAGAGCACTACGTGGCGTTACCAACATAAAAACCTAAACAGACTACTTACAGAGTTCTTTACACTCTCAGTAAAGGAAATAATTATAACAACGAAACCGAAGCCGTCTCTTCCCTAGAAGGTCTAGAATGGCTCGGACATTTGAGGGTTTTTTCGAATAAGTTCAAACTACGGGGCACCATACACTAGACATCGGAAGCACAGAAAAGATTCGAAAGGTACTTTCCTGTTTTAATCGTAGAATCCTGGGCATTCACGGCTGGTGTTTGTGATATTACTGATTACAGGGTGTTTCAAAAATGACCGGTATATTTGAAAGGGCAATAAAAACTAAACGAGCAGCGATAGAAATACACCGTTTGTTGCAATATGCTTGGGACAACAGTACATTTTCAGGCGGACAAACTTTCGAAATTACAGTAGTTACAATTTCCAAAAACAGCTGGCGCTGCAAGTGATGTGAAAGATATAGAAGACAACGCAGTCTGTGGGTGCGCCATTCTGTACGTCGTCTTGCTGCTGTAAGCGTGTACTGTTCACAACGTGCAAGTGTGCTGTAGACAACATGGTTTATTCCTTAGAACAGAGGATTTTTCTAGTGTTGGAATTCCACCGCCTAGAACACAGTGTTGTTGCAACAAGACGAAGTTTTCAACGGAGGTTTAATGTAACCAAAGGACCGAAAAGCGATACAATAAAGGATCTGTTTGAAAAATTTCAACAGACTGGGAACGTGACGGATGAACGTGCTGGAAAGGTAGGGCGACCGCGTACGGCACCTACAGAGGGCAACGCGCAGCTAGTGCAGCAGGTGATCCAACAGCGGCCTCGGGTTTCCGTTCGCCGTGTTGCAGCTGCGGTCCAAATGACGCCAACGTCCACATATCGTCTCATGCGCCAGAGTTTACACCTCTATCCATACAAAATTCAAACGCGGCAACCCCTCAGCGCCGCTACCATTGCTGCACGAGAGACATTCGCTAACGATATAGTGCACAGGATTGATGACGGCGATATGCATGTGGGCAGCATTTGGTTTACTGACGAAGCTTATTTTTACCTGGACGGCTTCGTCAATAAACAGAACTGGCGCATATGGGGAGCCGAAAAGCCCCATGTTGCAGTCCCATCGTCCCTGCATCCTCAAAAAGTACTGGTCTGGGCCGCCATTTCTTCCAAAGGAATCATTGGCCCATTTTTCAGATCCGAAACGATTACTGCATCACGCTATCTGGACATTCTTCGTGAATTTGTGGCGGTACAAACTGCCTTAGACGACACTGCGAACACCTCGTGGTTTATGCAAGATGGTGCCCGGCCACATCGCACGGCCGACGTTTTTAATTTCCTGAATGAATATTTCGATGATCGTGTGATTGCTTTGGGCTATCCGAAACATACAGGAGGCGGCGTGGATTGGCCTCCCTATTCGCCAGACATGAACCCCTGTGACTTCTTTCTGTGGGGACACTTGAAAGACCAGGTGTACCGCCAGAATCCAGAAACAATTGAACAGCTGAAGCAGTACATCTCATCTGCATGTGAAGCCATTCCGCCAGACACGTTGTCAAAGGTTTCGGGTAATTTCATTCAGAGACTACGCCATATTATTGCTACGCATGGTGGATATGAGGAAAATATCGTACTATAGAGTTTCCCAGACCGCAGCGCCATCTGTTGTTGAAAATTGTAACTACTGTAATTTCGAAAGTTTGTCTGCGTGAAAATGTACTGTTGTCCCAAGCATATTGCAACAAACGGTGTATTTCTATCGCTGCTCGTTTAGTTTTTATTGCCGTTTCAAATATACCGGTCATTTTTGAAACACCCTGTATTTGTGTAATGGGCATGGAGCCGTGATCCAAGGCATAGTTATTTGCCTGACGTATCATTTTCCAATGTTAGAGACATCAGCAGAGGCTTCAACGACTCTGAGAGCAGTTACAGTCTCAAACAAGCTCAGCAAGTCGAACTGTTTCTACGTAGCTACGTAACGGTCGGTGCGTGACGTCATCAGACTGCTGCACAAGATCGCGGAGTCGCGCCGACATATGCTATTGGAGCTTTCAGAAGGGGAGGAGATAGTAGAGCTTCTAATGAACAACAACCAAGTAAAGGGAAAGTTTTCCTTCCATTTGTAAAAGCTATCACGGATTGCATCAGCAAAGGACTCGGGAAACACGATACTCTTAAATACGTAATGCAAGCCATTTTTTCTCGGCTAATTTCGGTCCAAAACATGCGGAATTTACTATGGTACATACGTGACCTTTCCCGCTTCATCCAGTGCAGTTTCATGAAGTTCCAATATGTGGCGACGCTTTACGTAGCCTTCAAAGTGCGTTCTAAGCAGAGAACCTTCATTGAGTTTCTTTTGGCGGAAAACCAGAGCATCGCAGATATTCCTGGGCGCTTGTAGAATGCCTGAGAGACCTGCCAGTGAACAAAAGCCCGGTGAGTCGTTGGGAGAGACGTTTGTCATCATCGCAACAAGGTCGGGCAAGCATGCCCAAACAAATGCGTGCCGACCGGCCGCACGCAGCTCTGACTCTTATCCGAGCTGATAGACGGATCAGAATCAAACAAGTCGCCGCTCGACTGGAAGTCTGTTGGTAGTGGTGACACACTCATCCACCAGTTGGGTTCCTCTTCGCCTAACTGAAGACCACAGAGAGCAACGAAGGACCATGTATGAAACAGCCGGCACTTTTTGAGGGTGATCATGACAATTTTTTGCCCAACGTTGTCACAGGCTATGAAAAATGAGTTCGTCACTTCGAACGCAAACAAAACGGCAATCCATGGAGTGGTGCCACACCACCTCCCCTTCGACGAAAAAGTTCAAATCCGCACCGTCAACCGATGGCGATAGTTCTCTGCCACTCTGAAGGGGTTATTCTGTTTTATGTCCTCCCTCACGTAGCAACGATGCGATCAAGTCTGACGTGTATTGTGCTATCCTCAGGAAACTGAAGATACGACTCGAGCGTGTTCGACACCACAAAAAGCCAAACAAAATTATCCGTCTCCATGACAACGCAAGGCTTACAGAAGTCTGCACACCCAAGAGGAGCTCACAAAACACCATTGGATTCTTCCTCATCCAGCATACAGCGCAGATCTCACATTTTTCGACTTCCATCAGTTTGGCCCGCTGAAGGAAGCACTACGAAGGAAGAGGTAAGCGTAATGGGGGTGGGGGTTACTGATGAAGCAAGATGTTGGCTCCGACGTTGAACAGTAGGGTGGCATGCAGGCATACAAGCTCTCCCAGTCGTCGCATTGAATCGAGATTAATTTGAAAAGTAGAGTTTTTTAGCCAAAAGAGTGGGGAATAATAAGGTGTACTGGAATCCTGAATAAAACTAAGATTTCAGAAAAATTAATGTGTTACATCACTTATTGATCGCTACTCGTACGGAATTGATACAGGTTTTAAACCAACAATTGTCAGCAGGCCGGTGTGGCCGAGCGGTTCTAGGCGCTACAGTCTGGAACCGCGCGACCGCTACGGTCGCAGGTTCGAATTCTGCCTCGGGCATGGATGTGTGTGATGTCCTTAGGCTAGTTAGGTTTAAATAGCTCTACGTTCTAGGGGACTGATGACCTCAGAAGTTAAGTCCTATAGTGCTCAGAGCCATTTGAACTATTTTGAACAATTATGGTGCGCGAATATCTGAACACTGCAAACGACTTACGCCCGCCACTTGCCGTAGCAGGAATATATAAAATCCCTTTTAGTTGCGGCCTAGCCGGCCGCGGTGGCCGTGCGGTTCTGGCGCTGCAGTCCGGAACCGCGGGTCTGCTACGGTCGCAGGTTCGAATCCTGCCTCGGGTATGGGTGTGTGTGATGTCCTTAGGTTAGTTAGGTTTAAGTAGTTCTAAGTTCTAGGGGACTTATGACCTAAGATGTTGAGTCCCATAGTGCTCAGAGCCATTTGAACTTGCGGCCTACTGTACATAGGAACTACAAAAAGAAATTCCAACATTCGCGTCAAGGAAGAGCAAATGACGCCTAGGCAAGACGGATAAATTAGCAGTAGCATATCATGCACTAGCACCGGGAAACCACCCAGTTCGTTTCTCTGACACTATAGTTTTAGCAAGATCTAATAACTACTATGCTAGATTACACAGATAGGTCACAGAAATACAAAAGCACAAAACCAATTCCATAAGAAAAGGCGTTGTGGGCGCTTGTGTTAAATAAAACAAACAGCACCAACTCTTTCCCACTACAAACACCATATCACACACCATGTGATCAAAAGTATCCGCACACCCCCAAAAACATACATTTTCCAAATTAGGTGCATTGTGCTGCAGCGTACTGCCAGCTACGCCATATCAGCAGTTAACTCCCCCGGCGAAAAGATAAGGCAGCCAAGACTCAGTACGCGCCACAAGCAAAGATAAGAGCGCGAAGGTGAGGTACTGGCAAATACGCTGGCTCGCCAGCAAAAGGCCTCGGCTCGAGTGTTTTATATTGTCCACTCTTTGTTTTGTTAGTTATTTCGCAAATTACCCACTGCAACACTCGAAACCTATGTAACGTCCCCTTAGAAGAATTGTATACGAGACTGTGCTTAAACTGACACACAATATTTTTTAGCGCAACGCAATCTGACTTTGAAAAATCCTTACAAAAGAATGGCCCTGACTAACATTAACCTGTACCTTTCACGAATGACTTACCTCACAAAAATCTTCGTTACTCGAGCTACTGCAATACGGCGAGCGCCACTACTGCCAGCTAAATAAAAGATTCAAACTACTGAAGGCACTAACTATTGATAGACATAGTTAGCAAATGAAAGATTTTAATAGAGAACAAACAATGTATTTACCTTAATATCATCACAAGTCATAATATATGTAATTTCAAAACTCCGCCATCTCTCTCCTCACATCCACCACTGCTGGCGGCTCATCTCTAACTGCGCAACGCTACGCGCTGTTCACATCCAGCTGCCGCTGCCCAACACTACAATGGCAGACAACAATGCAAACTAGCCACAGACTGCACACAGCACAGCCAGCGATTTTCATACAGACCGCTACGTAACGTTGCCAATAAGAAAATATAAACAGCCTACTTACAACACCATATCATACACCATGTCATCAAAAGTATCCGCACACCCCCAAAAAAATACGTTTTCCAAATTAGGTGCATTGTGCTGCAACGTACTGCCAGCTACGCCATATCAGCAGTTAACTCCCCCGGCGAAAAGATAAGGCAGCCAAGAGTCAGTACGCGCCACAAGCAAAGATAAGAGCGCGAAGGTGAGGTACTGGCCAATACGCTGGCTCGCCAGCAAAACGCCACGCCTCTAGTGTTTGATATTGTCCACTCTTTGTTTTGTTAGTTATTTCGCAAATTACCCACTATAACACTCGAAACCTCAGCGAGCTGGTGCGCATAGTCTCAGCTTGCTACTGCTGGGTATCCAGAGACAGAGAGGATTATGTGAGTATGTGGTGTGACGTGTGTGGTGACGTGTGCCAGGGCTCGCCGCTGGAGCACCGGCCGGCGTCTGGGGTGATCGTGAGCAACCAGAGCCTGGCGCTGCAGCGGGTGCGGCGGCAGAGCGCCGGCCGATACGTGTGCGCAGCCGCCAACACGCAGGGGGAGGCCGCCTCGCAGGAGCTGCACTTCCGCGTCAAGTGTGAGTACTGGTCACTCCTGTCATACCACACCGAGTACCGTGTGTGTGGCCTCTAGACGACCTGCAAACAGGGCAGCCATGCACTAACAAGGGGAGGCCGCCAATTGTGAAATTCGTATTCGATTCATACTGCGCATAATAAAAGCCCATGGCCAGAGGTGTAATGTGGCAAAGCACCAAGATGCACTTCTCAACCACTGTCGAGAAAATCGACAGTTAAAAGAAACCGTTGCGGTGAAATACTCTCTACGATTAATACTTTTCTACAGCGCCGTGGCGCAGCGGTAAGCGCTCGGGCTCGTAATCCGAAGGTCCCCGGATCGAACTCGCGCCATGTAACTTTTTTTTATTATTTGTTTTTTTGTAATTAAAATGTATACACACACACACACACATATATATATATATATATATATATATATATATATATATATATATATATAAAATTGCCGGCAATCAGTTGCAACAAATATGCATATAATAAGTTGTTGAAAGTCGTTTGTCGTGGAAAAACTGGCGACTTCGAACATCATTACGTTTTCCGCAAAAAAAAGTTGTATTTCACAAATGTTATTCATTGTCTTCATAATGTTTACCACGTATAGTTAACGGAAGACATAGAAACGATATTCCGAAACGAATACGTATAGTGTAAGTCAAACGTTCGAATTAGAATAGAGACCCCACGAACACAAATTTGCTGTGGCAGGTATGAAATATAAACTCCGTTACTCGCTCGTTACACTTGAAGGACAGATGTTGAATGGGCCGAAACGAGCCCCCGCATAACAGCGTAGTTGCCTGCTAACTTCGAAAAAAGGTAGATGCGGTCCCTAGCGCAACTTATAACATCGTCGAAAATTAGTGCGTACGTGAGAGCTATAGTACACCCTGTTAAACAAATGGAAGCAAGGAAGCGGTACAATTGGAGAGCGATCCGGGCCCTTCGCATGAAAGTGCTGTGATCGAAGAAGATTCTATACACAGTGAACTGGCGAAACAACAATTGAAAGATGCGTTGGTGTATTTTGAAAGCCTCCTTCGTAACAGTAATCGCATCGCAGCAGAACCGTCATCACCAATCATATATATATATATATATATATATATATATATATATATATATATATATATGTGTGTGTGTGTGTGTGTGTGTGTGTGTGTGTGTGTACATTTGAATTACAAAAAACAAATAATAAAAAAAAGTTACATGGCACGAGATTCGATCCGGCGACCTTCGGATTACGAACCCGAGCGCTTACCGCTGCGCCACGGCGCTGTAGAAAAGTATTAATCGTAAAGAGTATTTCACCGCAACGGTTTCTTTTAACTCGATTTTCTCGACAGTGATTGAGAAGTGCATCTTGGTGCTTTGCCACATTACACCTCTGGCCATGAGCATTTATTATGCGCAGTATGAATCGAATCTGAATTTCACAATTGGCGGCCTCCCCTTGTAAGAGGGCAGACTACAGTATGTGATTCCTGTCAGGCAAAGAAACAAAACAGTTTATATGAACATACAGAGTGTCCCAAAAAGAATGACCCGATTTTAAATAGAATTGTTTATTAGGAAGAAGGGCTTAACACCTACAAATTGCATACTAAATTACTTAGAAAAGACAGAAGTTTATAAAAATCCATCATAAATGTTCAATATGTCCTTCATTGGCTGCACGGACGACATGTGGCCGACAGCCGAATTCATCCCCAACTGAGTGTAAGCTGTCTTCTGTCACTGAAGCTACAGCAGCAGATATTCTGGTTTTTAGCCCATCAGTGTCACGAGGTAAGGGAGAAACGTGAACACATTGTTTAACATATCTCCAAAGGAAGAAATCACATGGTGTTAAGTCAGGGGACCTAGGAGGCCAAGAGTGTAAAGCCTGGTCTCGCGGTCCTGTACGCCCTATCCAACGTCGAGGCACGTTGGCATTGAGGAAACTGCGCACGTTGTTGTGCCAGTGCGGTGGTGCTCCATCTTGCCGATAGATGAAATTGTCAGAGTCAAGTTGTGGGAATAACCAGTTCTGTAGCATTGCAAGATATGATTGTCCTGTTACGGTTTCTGCCTCAAAAAAATAGGGTCCATAAACCTTGCTTTGCGAAACAGCACAAAAAACATTCACTTTTGGTGCATCACATTCGTGTTCAGTTGTTTCATGAGAATTTTCGAGCCCCATATACGCACATTATGACGGTGAACCTTACCGCTAATATGGAATGTTGCCTCATCGCTGAATATCAACCGTGACATAAAAGTCTCATTTTCCATGTCCTCTAGAATAGCATTGCTAAAGTCCACTCGCTTCACTTTGTCAGTCTCTCGAAGAGCTTGTGCCAGTTGTAATCGGTATGGTTTGAGGGCTAAACGACGCAGTAACACACGCCACACTGTCATGCTCGGTAATGCAAGTTCTTGGCTAGCATGACGCTTAGACTTGCGGGGTCTCCGCTCTAATGCTCGTCGGATTTGTTCCACTCTTTGTTCAGGAACGCGTGGCCGACCAGGACTTTTGCCTTTACAGTGGCACCCTGTTCCTTCAAACTGTTTATACCACCGTCTAATGTTCTTTCGTGATGGTGGTTTAGCACGGAATCGAATATGAAACGCCCGCTGAACTGCGGTCACTGATTGAGTACGGCTAAATTCAATAACACAGTACGCCTTCTGTTGTGCGGACGCCATATTGCGCGAGACTAGCTGCACGCTCCAGGTCAATGCTCGTAGCGACATCTAGCGGATTTTTTCTGAAACTCTAGACCATACCCATTACATCTAGTGCTGTTTCAGGTACCTAGTGACATTTGTCTCAATACTATTACAAATTAAAATCGGGTCATTCTTTTTGCGACACCCTGTATTTCCGCAAATGAACGGCGAGTCTTGTAATTTTACTTCTCATATTACCTACGAACATCATAACATTTATTTCTGAATTATCTCCAGATGATCACATTGGACAAGACATTGTTAAAGAAAGCGTGTAATAAGGACTATTATTCTAAGTGAATCTTTAACATACACAAAAATTATTCTGTACTTGGAATATTTTCTCGACATCTTGAAGACTAATTCCTGAAAATGTTTGGCCCCGTCGTCTTAGATCCATTTCCCCTTGATTGCATTAATTGAAACACTATTTTCACTGGTTCCCTTAACATTCATTTTTTCACCAAAAACTGTTTCTAAAAGACGTCACAGAATATACAGGGCGTTCGGAAATTCCCTTTATAAACTTTTAAGGCTTGTATAGGGGAGTGAGGACAAGGGTGTTTCAAAAATAACTTTAAAACTTTAAAAATTATCGAAAGAAGATATAGAGCTAGGTTTAGTGTTATTTTGTAAGATTTTCTCTGATGCAGTTTGCTCCAGGATTAATTCCCATATGCTGTAGCACTTTCACCCTACCAATGTTACCATTATTAAAAGCAATAACAGCATCACTGCCCCCCCTCCGTCCCCCATTTTAGTGTCTTCATTCCAACAAAAACATTTTTTGGTAGGCGAGTGCATATAAAATGATTTTTGAACGACTCATTGGGATTTTGAATCTGACCATGCAGACACTTCTTCAGTAATTCAGGATTTGCCAGGTCTCTGTAAATAGGTTTTATGATATCCATGACTCCTGCTGGGATGGAATATTTATGGCTGTTTGAACTGTTTGAGTACTGGACATTGCGGTAATTGCACCATGAATCAGGTCCAGGAGGGTAAAGGTGGTGTACTGGTTTATCATCAGTTGACAATCTGTGGAAGAACGTAGCCCATACTGCCTGCTTCATTTTCACCAAATCTTCAGTATTATTTCTAACGGCCATCCCATAATACTGCTGTAATTCGTCAATCATTTTGTCTGTCAGCCTGCCTCTTATGGTTTTATCATCAGAAAGTTTCTTGTCTCTCAAACTTTGTTTCAACTTCCTGAAACTGATTCCCATCCTCTTCCGGACATGACCAATACAAACAAGTAGTTTAACCTTTATAAAACAGCAATGCACAGCCTTCTGTATAAAAAATTACCAATTGTATTAGATCTTGAAGTAATGCACGTAAAAATTTTTAACATTTTCAACTGGTGTTGATTATATTTAAAAAATAAAATACTTCCCATGTGAGTTTGTAAGTGATAAGGTGGTGGTCCATTGATCGTGACCGGGCCAAATATCTCACGAAATAAGTGTCAAACGAAAAAACTGCAAAGAACGAAACTTTTGTAGCTTGAAGGGGGAAACCAGATGGCGCTATAGTTGGCCCGCTAGATGGCGCTGCCATAGGTCAAACGGATATCAACTGCGTTTTTTTCTAAATAGGAACCCACATTTGTTATTACATATTCGCGTAGTACTTAAAGCAATATGAATGTTTTATTTGGCCCACTTTTTTCGCTTTGTGATAGATGGCGCTGTAATAGTCACAAACATATGGCTCACAATTTTAGAAGAACAGTTTGTAACAGGTAGGTTTTTTAAATTAAAATACAGAACGTAGGTACGTTTGAACATTTTATTTCGCTTGTTCCAATGTGATACATGTACCTTTGTGAACTTATCATTTCTGAAAACGCATGCTGTTACAGCGTGATTTCCTGTAACTACCACATTAACGCAATAAATGCTCAAAATGATGTCCGTCAACTTCAATGCATTTGGCAATACGTGTAACGACATTCCTCTCAACAGCGAGTAGTTCACCTTCCGTAATGTTCGCACATGCATTGACAATGTGCTGACGCATGTTGTCAGGCGTTGTCGGTGGATCACGATAGCAAATATCCTTCAACCTTCCCCACAGAAAGAAATCCGGGGACGTCAGATCCGGTGAACGTGCGGGCCATGATATTGTGCTTCGACGACCAATCGACCTGTCATGAAATATGGTATTCAAGACCGCTTCAACCGCATGCGAGCTATGTGCCGGACATCCATCATTTTGGAAGTACATCGCCATTCTGTCATGCAGTGAAACATCTTGTAGTAACATCGGTAGAACATTACGTAGGAAATCAGCATACATTGCACCATTTAGATTGCCATCGATAAAGGGTGGCCAATTATCCTTCTTCCCATAATGCCGCACCATACATTAGCCCGCCAAGATCGCTGTGTTCCACTTGTCGCAGCCATCGTGGATTTTCCGTTGCCCAATAGTGCATATTACACTGGTTTACGTTACCGCTGTTGGTGAATGACGCAAAATCTGTCATCGTCCCGTAATTTCTCTTGTGCCCAGTGGCACAGTGAACTGTACACGACGTTCAGAGTCGTCGCCATGCAGTTCCTGGTGCATAGAAATATGGTACGGGTGCAATCGATGTTGATGTAGCATTCTCAACACCGACGTTTTTGAGACTCCCGATTCTCGCGCAGTTTGTCTGCTACTGATGTGCGGATTAGCCGCGACAGCAATTTGTCTGCTACTGATGTGCAGATTAGCAGCGACAGCAGCTGAAACACCTACTTGGGCATCATCATTTGTTGCAGATCGTGGTTGACGTTTCACAAGTGGCTGAACACTTTCTGTTTCCTTAAATAGCATAACTATCCATCGAACGGTCCGGACACTTGGATGATGTCGTCCAGGATACGGAGCAGCTTACATAACACACGCACATTGGGCATTTTGATCACAATAGCCATACATCAACACGATATCGACCTTTTCTGCAATTGGTAAACGATCCATTTTAACACAGTTAATGTATAACAAAGCAAATACCGTCCGCACTGGCGGAATGTAAGGTGATACCACGTACTTATAGGTTTGTGACTATTACAGCGCCATCTATCACAAAGCGAAAAAAGTGGTCCAACCAAAACATTTATTTTTCTTTATGTACTACACGAATATGTTATAAAAATGGAGGTTCCTATTTTAAAAAACACATTTGATATCCGTTTGATCTATGGCAGCGCCATCTAGAGGGCCAACGATAGCGCCATCTGGTGTCCCCCTTCAAGCTAGACGAGTTTCGTTCTTTGTAGTTTTCTCGTTTGATGCTTATTTCGTGAGATGTTTGGCCCGGTCACTATCATGGACCACCCTATATATATATATATAGGGTTTCATTTGCATTTTGCATATATAATTTTATTCGGAAAATTGCAAATTTTATGAAATAAAAATCACAAATTGTGAAAAAAAATTTTCCCTTCTAACTCCCCTTGTAAACTCCCCCTCACTTATCGACCTTAATGACAGTGAAAAATTAAACCGCGTGTACCTAATGGAAATTTGGGAAAAGCAATCGTCACCAAAGTTAATCTGTCGGTAAAGAGGGAGGAAAGGGTTACATCTAAATGAAAGAAAAATGCAAATGAAACTGGTGGAAATTAATTTTGAAAAGGGGTAAAGTTAATAAAGAAAGTAAATGTGCGGTCGTCACGTTAACAATTAATTGGCGCTAATTAGATATTTGAGATTTGGGGGAAATTACGGTCCCCAGTCCTAAGGACAATTACTGTAGTAACTGAAAAAGAAAGGTTATTACACATATAATTAGCAATAGAAGTGTGGCAACTGAAGGTTGACACATGTAGTGTGAAAACTGAAAGTTTGTCAGAAGTAATAAATTTCGCTACACTCTGATTTAATTTAGCAAATGAATTAATAAAACCGGAAAATCGAAAGTTAATTTAGTGACTAAAGTTAATAGTGAGCTTTCTTTCTGAAGCACATCGAAATTCAGTAAGATACGGTTAGTCTTGGACTACCTCAAGAATCATTTCAAAAGCTACTTGAATCTACGCAATTTAGAAATAATAGATTTAACTTTGAACTTGAATTAAATGATTCTGAACAATTAACAATAGTAAAATTTAGTACGTACCAAGCTGAGCTGCAGTCACAGGTAAGCTAAAATACGGTAACAAAACTTGCACTCTTAATTTGTGCTTGTGTAATCTAAATATTGTAGCCAGCTATGAATACCTTAACTGAACTTTGAAATTAAAGCAGTGAAATCGAATGATGCTGGCGTTTGAATTTCAAGGACACTCGGGTTCATTCCGGAAAAGGAAGGGACCCTGCTTGGTAATGCAATTGGGACAATGAGCAACAAAGGTTCATGCTACGTTGCTGTCACTTAGTTATGAAAATGGATCAGTTTGAAAAGCTGAGGTCTGCCATACAGTTCTAAAACTTTACGTGCTTCCAGTCTTCCTTGTTGCTTGAGTGAAGGTTTGAAGCCGTCGATCGAGAAGGTGGCGACAGTCACTCATTGTCGGCCGTCGCTGTTGCAGAAGCTGGATATTGGCGCGCCTTCTTCTCGACACGGTCACCAGGCGAAATGAGCTCTTGATGTGCGCCAGCTAATGCTTCCCGTCTGCGACACCGTGTCAGAAACCATCATAGCAAGTCGAGCGCAATTACATGCTGCCGAACCCCGAAAGCGCGGCAACTCGCGGGAGCGTCACACAACACACCTGATCCACTGCACCACCCCTGCCAGACTCTCCCTCTGCCCGCGCTCCACGCGACACAGTTAACACTACCAAAGATCCTAAACACTTTGGTTCTCCACACGACCTATCGATGTATTCGTTCGATAGCATAGTTTTCCCTAGGCCAGACCCAGCGTATAAATACAAATAATATTCTTCACAAAACAAACCAATTATACATCGACATAAATGCATAAATATATACAAATAGTACAACAATTACAATATACAAAGACACAGAAATGTTATATCTTCAGGTAACAAAATGAGGAAAAATATTTGCAGTGCAATAGATGGAAATAGGAGGATATGCATTTCCGGCGTTACACCCTTAAGTCATTTAAGTTGATTCACTGTTCCGAGGTTATGTACTTCTATGTTACAGATATTGGCAGTTGTTCTTGATACGACTTGTTGAATATTTACTTCGTCGTCTTTGGTGAAGGAATTTGCATGTGTTTAGTAGCACTGCTTTGGCAGCACCGTCTTCGATAGTATCTTCATTGCTATTATGCAGAGCAGGCATTGATTGTGTCTTGCCGCTAGCATACCGGAGCCTACTGTCGCGCTCTATACATGGGAGTCGTTATAAAACCCGACTTCTGCTGTAACAGAATGGTCGTCCGTCGTAACCAGTCCCCTAGTGGACACTACAGAGTGGCTGTTTGCAACATACTATGGGATTCGGGTACCTGGCGGAAGACAAGTACTCGCAGTAGCACTTAGAAGTGCAAGGGCTCCAATGGTCCAGGCAACACAGCAGTCGGACAACAGACGACTGAAGGCACGTGCTGTGGTCTGAAGATTACCTCATTTCAAATGATGCAAAGCGTCCAGCTCAACGGCGATCCGATGATGTGTTTAGACCACACTGTGTGGAAGGCATAGTGAAGGCGGAGAGGGTCTCTGCAATTTTTAGGGGAGTTTTTCGTACCACGACTGGGGTCCATTCATTGAGGGTGCCTCGAACATAAACCAAGACGTTTACTTCAACATTCTCGGTGGCAATGTGTTGCCTTTGCCTACAAAGTTTTCATGATTTCCATGCTGCGCCCACCACCATTTTCCAACATGACGGTTGTAGAGTTCACATGACAGTAGGCGTATCTTCCTGGCTTGACCATCACTGATGGATACTAATGCACCTCACTTGTCCCGCTAAATCACCTGATCTCAATCCGATCTCAGTGACTGGGACTATCTGGAATAGTATGTGAAACGTATCAATCAGGTTTCCCACCATTTGGTAGCCGTATCTTACTTAACCATCAGTGGTTGGTTTCAGATAGATATGCCTCATAAAACTAGTAGTCTTCCTTCCTCGCCTGATTCGGACCGCCATCGAGGTCAGAGGCGGTGTTACACAGCAGTAGTACAATGTCTCCTCAGGGTGACCAGTTCTTTGTTTGATGTGCTCATTAATTTCTCTCTCACTACTAAAGGTGATCAGAGGAGCCGTCGTGGGATGTAGTGGAAGCATACCCACGTTGCATCGTGAACTGGCACACTCTTTCGAATGTTCCAGGCTGTAGCCAAATACCATCACACGCTACGTGAATACACAGTTTAACTGTTTGCGTATCACCAACTGGTTGAGCATACGCAAATTCTCTGATGGCCCACACAAGCAAAACTCGCGGGATTGAAGTCTGGTGATGCAGGCGGCCAGGAGTAATAGCCTCCTCATCCAATCCAACTCCTGGGGAAACGTCATTCAGATGCTCAGAACAGTGACACCGTAGTGAGCTGCTGCTCCATCGTGCATGAGCCACACTACCTGTTGTATTGCTGAAGGCACGTTCTCCAGCAAACCAGGCTGAATGTTCTGCAGGAATTTCACGTGTGTGTGTCCAGTGAGGAGTTGCGGGAATACGAATGGTTCCAACAGGTTGTCGCTATTAATCCCAGCCACACAATGATACTAAACAAATGCTAACATAACAGTTCAACCATTTTTTCTGTAGCCCAAGGATGACAACTGGATTCGTTGATTATGGTTAATTAATACGACAAAATGTATAATATAGTTTACCAGTACTAATTATTAAGTACTTTATTACACACTGCCCAATTTGAGACGCAAGCTGACATGTACTTCTTTGTTAGTTTCCTTGTGAGGAATCGCTTCCTTCTTTAATAATTATCTTACACAGGGAGACCTCAGTTATAACCCTATAACACTGCTGAATGTGCAGGGTCTAGCAGAAAGGCATCATATGTATTATAAGTATTTTTTTAAGAACCTTCCGGTTTTTTGTGTATTTCACATGGATATAGTTGTAATGTAAATGTGGGTGTAAATGTACATTGAAGCGCCAAGGATACTGGTATAAGCGTGCGTATTCAAATACAGATATATATAAAGTGGCAGAATACAGCGCTGCGGACGGGAACGCCTACATAAGACAACAAGTGTCTGGCGCAGTTGTTAGATAGGTTACTGCTGCTACAATGGCAGGTTATCAAGATTTAAGTGAGTCTCAACATGGTGTTATATTCGGCGCACGAGCGATGGGACACAGCATCTCCGAGTTTGGGATGATGTGGGGATTTTCCCGTACGACCATTTCACGAATGTACCGTGAATATAAGGAATCCGGTAAAACATCAAATCTCCGACATCGCTGCGGCCGGAAAAAGATCCGGCAGGAATGGGATGAACGACGACTGAAGATAATCGTTCAGCGTGACAGAAGTGCGACCCTTCCGCAAATTTCTGCAGATTTCAATGGTGGCCCATCAACAAGTGTCAGCGTGCGAACCATTCAACGAAACGTTATCCATGTGGGCTTTTGGAGCCGAAGGCCCACTCATGTACCCTTGATGGTTGCACGACGCAAAGCCTTACGCCTCGCCTGTGCCCATCAACACCAACATTGGACTGCTGATGACTGGAAACATGTTGCCTGGACGGACGAGTCCCTTTTCAATTTATATCGAGGGGATGGACGTGTACAGGCATGGAGACAACCCCATGAATCCATGGACCATGCATGTCAGCAGGGCACTGTTCAAGCTTTTGTAGGCTCTGTAATGGCGTCGGGAATGTGCAATTGGAGTGATATGGGATCCCTGGTACGACTCTGACAGGTGACACGTACGTAAGCACCCTGTGCGATCACCTGGATCCATTCACTGCCATCGCGCATTCCGACGGACTTTGACAATTCCAGCAGGACAGTGCGACAGCCCACACGTCCAGGACTGCTACAGAGTGGCTCCAGGAACACTCTTCTAAGTTTAAACACTTACCCTGGCCACGAAACTCCCAAGACATGAACTTCATTGAGGATATCTGGAATACCTTGCAACGTGCCGGACACACACAGTGGTTATGGTTACTGCAAGCCACACCAGAAGTTGGGAAACGGGGCCAAATTTCAAGTAGTTCACTGTCGAGTTGAGATTTTCACAAATGTTTTATTCGTCTCTTACAGAAACTAGCAGTACGGCAATAAACAGCCTTTTAAACGCGCCGCTAACGGCAATCAAGTAATTTATAGAATACAACAATTTAAAATTAAAAAAAACATAGAAGCTAGCAGTACGGCAATTAACAACATTTTAAAACACGCTGCTAACGGCAATCAAGTAATTTATAGCAATACAACTGTTTAAAATTAAAACAAAAAAAAACACAGAAGCTATCAGTACGGCTATAAACTACCTTTTGAAACACGCCGCTAACGCCAATCACAGTAATTTATAGCAATACAACAATTTTTTTAAAAATTAAAGAATATTAGTAAACAGGCTACTAAAGTAAATACAGAACTTTGTTAATAAAGTACGGTGAGGTAGTGAAGCTACCAACACCGCCATTAAAAAAATTAAACAGGTCTCGCCAAACACACGATTAATGGCAACAAAAGAGATTTACAAACTTGGAGGAATTAAAAAAAAATTAAACAAAAGTGTCCTGGAATATCATTAGAACATAACAGATATGACGGACCCGTGTAAGGCGGCCACAAATCACCCACTCAGGGATTCTCAGGCTAGACAGAATACTGACCAATTTAAATACGCCCGTAAACACAATTGCCACTCTCGTGCTGGTCACTGCACCGACTTTTAGCCAGCGAAAATTGTTATAAGATGGCTTAACTTGCTGACAGAATTAGAGCTAACCTCGTGCAAGGAAACATTACACCACCCAGTCCTGAATGAGCGACCACATGATCAACCAACAAGAAGCATGAATTTACTCATGACCCACGACAGAATAGCGAAACAATTAAACTGCCAAAACTACACCTCCCATCGGACAGTAACGAGAGGAGGTGGAAAGATCACTGTCTTTACTTACACCGGTGCCAGGGACAGGAAACCCGGTCGCCGGAGGCCACAAGGCAGAAGAGACGCTGATTACACAAATTATTAGTTAATGTTTAAAGCTTACACGAACTTAACTTACATTTATGCAAGTACACGACCTCCGATGGCAAGGATCCACACATCCGACCGCACACGAGTCGCCAGCGTACCCAACACGCCACTGTCACGCGACAACACTATCTGTCACCGGAGTTCACGTCTTCTCTGCAACGTTGACGGGTAGTGACCGCTCCTTCATGTTAGGTGTCTCCTTTTAAACTCCAGTGTTGAAACGGAGGATTTAAAGAAGCTTGTTAACGTCCCACCAAGGCGAAATGAACAGCGACTACTCGTGGGGCGATACTGTATACAACCAACACGCGGGGAGCTCTTCCGTCAACTCGACCCGCTCGTTACACACAACCGACATACATCACGTGGCGACTCGGTACAACCGACCACGCCTGCGTCGCGCTGGAGAGCCACACTGCCCTCCCGTGTACACCACACTCACTGCACCCAACCGCCTACTTCCGCGCCACCACACGAGGTTCCAACTGGTCAAAAATCTCACTTCCTCCATAGCAGTTTCCCGGAAGCAAAAACGCAGATATCGATAGCAGAGGGAAAAGACAACTAAGCATCCACTTAATGACAGACAACATATCAAACAAATATGTCAGGGGAAGAAAAGGAAAACCAATCCAATCTAGACACAATCTGTAGCACTAGTCGATACCCGGCTCAGTGCCATTCAGAAGATACTTCCACCCCCTCGTACTCTTCCAGATTTATCGACGGCCCTGCATGTTTCATGGTGTCATTTCCTTCCCTCCAGCACTACTTCAGACATTAGTCGAGTGCATGCCACGTCCTGTTGCGGCAGTTCTGCGTGCTCACGGGAGCCCTACACGATGTTAGGCAGGTGTAACAGATTCTTTGGCTCGTCAGTGTAGGCGAACATCTGGATGTAGGTGCTGGTTCAGATGCATAAGCAGACGCAGAGGGAGACATAGATGTCAATGCAGATGTAGATGTAGATGCAGGTAGAGGTTTAACCATAGATGAAAATGCTGATGCAAATGTAGATACAAATCTATATGTAGATGTAGATGCAAATGTAGATGTAGAGATAGATGCAGATGTAGATGCAGATGTAGATGCAGATGCAGGTGTAGATGTAGATGTAGATGTAGATGCAGATGCAGATGCAGATGTAGATGCAGATGTAGATGATGTAGATTTAGATGTAGATGCAAATATAGATTTAAATGAAGATGTAGGTGGAAATATTGGTGTAGATGCAGATATAGATGCAAATGTAGATGTAATAAGCTGTCGCCTGACGCCTTTCTGGAAATGCACAGTTTGCCTGCTGTGCTTGTAGAGCACACGGAGTTGGTGTGGCGGTGTTGCAGACGCGCCGTACTGCGAGGAGGAGGGCGAGTCGGTGGTGGGCGCGACGCGGCAGGAGACGCTGGAGGTGTGGTGCCGCGTGTCGTGCGACCCGCCGGCGCTCGCCTTCCACTGGCAGTTCAACAGCTCCGGCGAGACGGCCGAGGTGGCAGCGGCGCGCTTCTCCAGCAACGGCAGCGCGTCCCTGCTCCGCTACACGGTGCGCTCCGAGCTCGACTACGGCACGCTGCTGTGCTGGGCGCGCAACGCCGTGGCCGCGCAGGCCCGGCCCTGCGTCTTTCAGGTAGTCGCCGCAGGTAAAGCGCGTCCCCGGCTGCCACCACCAGGAGGCCCCAGCTCCATCCCCTGTTCCCTTGACTTCCCACAAGGCGTTAAATATACACTCCTGGAAATGGAAAAAAGAACACATTGACACCGGTGTGTCAGACCCACCATACTTGCTCCGGACACTGCGAGAGGGCTGTACAAGCAATGATCACACGCACGGCACAGCGGACACACCAGGAACCGCGGTGTTGGCCGTCGAATGGCGCTAGCTGCGCAGCATTTGTGCAGCGCCGCCGTCAGTGTCAGCCAGTTTGCCGTGGCATACGGAGCTCCATCGCAGTCTTTAACACTGGTAGCATGCCGCGACAGCGTGGACGTGAACCGTATGTGCAGTTGACGGACTTTGAGCGAGGGCGTATAGTGGGCATGCGGGAGGCCGGGTGGACGTACCGCCGAATTGCTCAACACGTGGTGCGTGAGGTCTCCACAGTACATCGATGTTGTCGACAGTGGTCGGCGGAAGGTGCACGTGCCCGTCGACCTGGGACCGGACCGCAGCGACGCACGGATGCACGCCAAGACCGTAGGACCCTACGCAGTGCCGTAGGGGACCGCACCGCCACTTCCCAGCAAATTAGGGACACTGTTGCTCCTGGGGTATCGGCGAGGACCATTCGCAACCGTCTCCATGAAGCTGGGCTACGGTCCCGCACACCGTTAGGCCGTCTTCCGCTCACGCCCCAACATCGTGCAGCCCGCCTCCAGTGGTGTCGCGACAGGCGTGAATGGAGGGACGAATGGAGACGTGTCGTCTTCAGCGATGAGAGTCGCTTCTGCCTTGGTGCCAATGATGGTCGTATGCGTGTTTGGCGCCGTGCAGGTGAGCGCCACAATCAGGACTGCATACGACCGAGGCACACAGGGCCAACACCCGGCATCATGGTGTGGGGAGCGATCTTCTACACTGGCCGTACACCACTGGTGATCGTCGAGGGGACACTGAATAGTGCACGGTACATCCAAACCGTCATCGAACCCATCGTTCTACCATTCCTAGACCGGCAAGGGAACTTGCTGTTCCAACAGGACAATGCACGTCCGCATGTATCCCGTGCCACCCAACGTGCTCTAGAAGGTGTAAGTCAACTACCCTGGCCAGCAAGATCTCCGGATCTGTCCCCCATTGAGCATGTTTGGGACTGGATGAAGCGTCGTCTCACGCGGTCTGCACGTCCAGCACGAACGCTGGTCCAACTGAGGCGCCAGGTGGAAATGGCATGGCAAGCCGTTCCACAGGACTACTTCCAGCATCTCTACGATCGTCTCCATGGGAGAATAGCAGCCTGCATTGCTGCGAAAGGTGGATATACACTGTACTAGTGCCGACATTGTGCATGCTCTGTAGCCTGTGTCTATGTGCCTGTGATTCTGTCAGTGTGATCATGTGATGTATCTGACCCCAGGAATGTGTCAATAAAGTTTCCCCTTCCTGGGAAAATGAATTCACGGTGTTCTTATTTCAATTTCCAGGAGTGTAGTTTCACAATGTCGCCTGCCAGACAAAGTAAGCGATACCCGTGAACACAGGGCGGGATGGGAAAAAAGCCTTGGAAAGGCAGGTCTAGAATTGTCATCATTTGTCATTTATAAATTCATATCTATTTTTGATGAACACATCACTTTAACAACGGACATGAAGAATACGTGTCAATTTAAACACCCTCTGAAATTTTCCAATTAAAATTAATAAGTAATTAAGATCAATGGCACCATCGTTGTTGTCGTGATCTTCAGTCCAGAGAGTGGTTTGATGCAGTCCTCCATGCTACTCTATCCTGTGCAAGCTTCTTCATTTCCCAGTAACTACTGCAGCCTACATCCTTCTGAATCTGCTCAGTGTATTCATCTCTTGGCCTCCCTCCACGGTTTTTGCCCTCCACGCTGCCCTCCAATACTAAATTGGTGATCCCTTGATGCCTCAGAATATGCCCTACCAACCGATGCCTTCTTCTAGTCAAGTTGTGCCACAAATTCCTCTTCTCCCCAATTCTGTTCAGTACCTCCTCATTAGTTACGTGATCTACCCATTTAATCTTCAGCATTCTTCTGTAGCACCATATTTCGAAAGCTTCTATTCTCTTCTTGTCCAAACTATTTATCGTCCACGTTTCACTTCCATTCATGGCTACACTTCATACAAATACTTTCAGAAACGAATTCCTGACACTTAAATCTATACTCGATGTTAACAAATTTCTCTTTTTCAGAAACGCTTTCCTTTGCATTGCCAGTCTACATTTTATATCCTCTCTACTTCGACCATCATCAGTTATTTTGCTCCCCAAATAGCAAAACTCCTTTACTACTTTAAGTGTCTCATTTCCTAATCTAATTCCCTCAGCATCACTCGACTTAATTCGACTACATTCCATTATCCTCGTTTTGCTTTTGTTGTTGTTCATCTGATATCCTCCTTTCAAGACACTGTCCATTCCGTTCAACTGCTCTTCCAAGTCCTTTGCTGTCTCTGACAGAATTACAATGTCATCGGTAAACCTCAACATTTTTATTTCTTCTCCATGGACTTTAATACCTACTCCAAATTTTTCTTTTGTTTCCTTTACTGCTTGCTCAATATACAGATTGAATGACATTGGAGATAGGCTACAACCCTGTCTGACTCCATTTTCAACCACTGCTTCACTTTCGTGCCCCTCGACTCTTATACCTGCCATCTAGTTTCTGTACAAATTGTAAACAGCCTTTCGCCACCTTCACAATTTGAAAGAGAGTATTCCAGCCAACGTTGTCAAAACTTTCTCTAAGCCTACCATAATGACACCATAATGGAATTTAAAGTTTTTTTTTATAATTTGAAAAAACTTTAATTATCTCATCCTTTAAAACTGTAACCTTACGGGTGATATTTAATGACAGCTAAACAAAAAGATTTCTGTAAAATATATTCTCCAAACCATCAACACACAATCTTAGCATTAAGGTAGATAGACATAAATAGCTTTAACGGGGGTAGAACGTCAAACGGGCCGACTTGTAGCAGAAGAGGCACCACAGGTCATTTTAATTTCCACTGTCTATACTTTTACAAATAAATTCATGAAAGTTTATCAGCATGACAAGGAAGGATTCAGGATTCACACTCACAGCAATGGTAGCTCGAAAACATAAAAAAATAAAAAAAATTTACTTGTGAAATTTCTTCAGTTTTTCACCTACAATTGGTTGCATTTGTTGCTGTAGGTACACTTTTCTTCATAAGAGAAATTCTTCGATGAATTTTGCACAGCATACAAACTGTGGTGTCACCGCCGGACACCACACTTGCTAGGTGGTAGCTTTTAAATCGGTCGCGGTTCGCTAGTATACGACAGACCCGCGTGTCGCCACTGTCAGTAATTGCAGACCGAGCGCCACCACACGGCAGGTCTAGAGAGAGACTTACTAGCACTCGTCCCAGTTGTACAGCCGACGTTGCTAGCCATGGTTCACTGAGAATTACGCTCTCATCTGCCGAGACGATAGTTAACACAGCCTTCAGCTACAGTTGCTACGACCTAGCAAGGCGCCGTATTCAATTGCTATAATACTTCTGTATCATCAAGAGCAATGTTCTACAAATGTGGATTAAAGTTAAGTATTCCAGAAGCTACGTACTTTTCTTTATAGCATTCATTACGTATCCTGTTTCAGACCTCACGCCAGCCTGCTTGATTTTAACGCGTGCATTTCGGCCTTCTCTAGCTATACAACACAAACCATACTTACAGGTGTACGAAACTCTCGAATTTTCCAAATTTATTAAAAGTTGTGGTACTGCATAAACTGAGATATTTAACTATAAAATTTGAGTTTTTTCTAAACATGAAGTTTGAAATGTAATAGCTCAATCATTTTCTAGAGCTTCATTTACCTGTAAGTATGGTTTGTATGCTCTGCAAAATTCATCGAAGAATCTCTCTTACTTATGAAGAAAAGTGTACATATAGCAACCAATACAGTCAATAGTAAGCAAAAAAATATTGAAATTTTACACGTAAAAAAAAATTCTGTGAGTGTCAACTCTGAATCCGTCCTCGTCATGCTGACAAAGTTTTATGAATTTATTCGTAAAAGTATAGACAGTGAAACTAAAACGTCCTGTTGTGCCTCTCCTGCTACAAGTCGGCCTTTTTGATGCCCTTCCCCTAAACAAACGATCTAAATCTGGTCAGTTGGATCAATAGACAAATTTTCTTCAAAAATGAAAGAATATTTACATGGCGCAAGGTGACGTTATGTTAACACATTAATTACTAAAAAAAATCGGGATTTCAAAAATAACCTTGAGGTTAAGGGACAATTTTTTATGCAAGACGCTGCCGTAGGGAAGTCATACAAAAAGCCTCAGTAGCAGTCAGAGTGAAATAAGTGTAACTGGCTGAATTTAAAGCTCACAACAGCCTCAAGACATGACGTCTACATAACAGGCAGGCGCTAAAACGATAACCTTTGTGCGGGAAAGAGAAAGGCTGATAAAACCCAGTTTAATCTGTAGACAACCGGCAACCCCGGTACCAAATGTAGAGACTCTTCGTGCTCGTATTGTGGCCGGCTGTGATACAATAGGCCATTCTCCAGGGCTGCATCAGCGCATCAGGAATTCCATGCGACGGAGGGTGGATGCATGTATCCTCGCCAACGGAGGACATTTCTACATCTACATCTACACTCCATACTCCGCAAGCCACCTGACGGTGTGTGGCGGAGGGTACCTTGAGTACCTCTATCGGTTCTCCCTTCTATTCTAGTCTCGTGTTGTTCGTGGAAAGAAGGATTGTCGGTATGCCTCTGTGTGGGCTCTAATCTCTCTGATTTTATCCTCATGGTCTCTTCGCGAGATATACGTAGGAGGGAGCAATATACTGCTTGACTCCTCGGTGAAGGTATGTTCTCGAAACTTCAACAAAAGTCCGTATCGAGCTACTGAGCGTCTCTCCTGCAGAGTCTTCCACTGGAGTTTATCTACCATCTCCGTAACGCTTTCGCGATTACTAAATGATCCTGTAACGAAGCGCGCTGCTCTGCGTTGGATCTTCTCTATATCTTCTATCAACCCTATCTGGTACGGATCCCACACTGCTGAGCAGTATTCAAGCAGTGGGCAAACAAGCGTACTGTAACCTACTTCCTTTGTTTTCGGATTGCATTTCCTTAGGATTCTTCCAATGAATCTCAGTCTGGCATCTGCTTTACCGACGATCATTTTGAACATTTCCTGTAACAAAGTGTTTGAAGTCACGCTGGTACTTTCTGTTGCTGTTTGTTTCCATTCCATGATTAATGTGATTTGAAGAGAAGTAATAAAATGAGTTCTAACATGGAAAGTAAGCGTTTCCGGGCACATGTCCACTAACATATTTTCTTTATTTGTGTGTGAGGAGTGTTTCCTGAAAGTCTGGCCGTACCTTTCTGTAACACCCTGTAATTCTGACACGGTCACTGAACCTTAGCAGCTATGTTCAGAGTTCATAATAAGAGTAACGAGAATGGCTGAATGTGTCTGGCGCCCCGTGCCACCTGCAGGGCGGCCGTTCCCGGTGCGCAACTGCTCGCTGTGGAACCAGACGTCGTCGTCGGTGGAGGTGGTGTGCCAGGCGGGCTTCGACGGCGGGCTGGCGCAGCACTTCCTGCTGGTGCTGCACTCCGCGCGGGGCGCCCGCCTCAACCTGACGGCCGCGACGGCGCCGCGCTTCGCCCTGGCGGGGCTGCAGCCTGACCAGCCCTTCTGGCTGACCGTCTTCGCCGTCAACGCGAAGGGCCGCAGCCCGCCCGTCCTCATAGAGGAGATCACGCTCAGGGACCCCGAGAGGCGCACTGGTGAGTCTTCGCCTTCCGACAGAGCGGCTGCGTGACCCACAGGCAGCAGTGGCGGCAGGCACTGTTGCCGACAATTACACAACACTGCACATACTCTACACAGGCAATAGGTCCGCGCCTACTATACTGGGTGTTCCAAAATGAATACTGGATTTTTAAGGTTTTGTTGTATTTTAAATAAACTGGAAGCAGTCTTGGTCGCATAACTTTTTTAATGTACAGACCGGTTTCGATCTTTTTATAAGATCATCTTCAGACCTACAATAAACAGGAATTCATATAATCATACACTGAGACTTCCTGGCAGATTAAAATTGTGTGCCCGACCGAGACTCGAACTCGGGACCTTTGCCTTTCGCGGGCAAGGGCTCTACCATCTTTTTTTTTTTTTTTTTTTTTTTTTTTTTTTTTTTTTTTTTTTTTTTTTTTGCACTAATAAGTTCAATTATTATGACCATGCACTGCACTCTGCATGGATCACACTATTGCTTTTGAAATATTATTGGCATGTTACTGACCACGCAGTTGAGTACAGGAGCATTGCAGAACAGTTGGTAGAGAATATTTTAAAATTCACTCAGATATGTGAGAACTGATTTCTTTATGATTACTAGGAAGAGTAATTAATTTCTTTCTTTTTGTTCTGAATCAGAATTTTATTATTATCATAGATGCAATTTCACGTATTTCCGTACATCTTTGTAAAGAAAAAATAATAACTACAAATATACACGAGTTTAAAAAAATAATTACGAATCACTATCACGCAATTTGCACGGAGCGATTTAGACTAATCACAGAAAACGTAATTCAGGATGAAACTTCCTGGCAGATTAAAGCCATCTGAGCTAGCGAAGCACGACTCACGCCCGGTCCTCATAGCTTTACTTCTGCCAGTATCTCGTCTCCTACCTTCCAAACTTTACAGAAGCTCTCCTGCGAACCATGCAGAAGGTAGGAGACGAGATACTGGCAGAAGTAAAGCTGTGAGGCCAGGGCGTGAGTCGTGCTTCGGTAGCTCAGTTGGTAGAGCACTTGCCCGCGAAACGACAAGGTCCCGAGTTCGAGTCTCAGTCGGGCACACACTTTTAATCTGCCAGGAAGTTTCATATCAGCGCACACTCCGCTGCAGAGTGAAAATCTCATTCTGGTAATCATACACTATTGGCCATTAAAATTGCTACACCACGAAGACGACGAGCTACAGACGCGAAATTTAACCGACAGGAAGAAGATACTGTGATATGCAAATGATTAGCATTTCAGAGCATTCACACAAGGTTGGCGCCGGTGGCGACACCTACAACTTCCTGACATGAGGAAAGTTTCCAACCGATTTCTCATACACAAACAGCAGTTGACCGGCGTTGCCTGGTGAAACGTTGTTGCGTTGCCTCGTGTAAGGGGGAGAAATGCGTACCATCACGTTTCCGACTTTGATAAAGGTCGGATTGTAGCATATCGCGATTGCGGTTTATCGTGTCGCGGGGCGGCCGTTGTGGCCGAGCGGTTCTAGTCGCTTCAGTCTGGAACCGCGCGACCGCTACGGTCTCAGGTTCGAATCCTGCCTCGGGCATGGACGTGTGTGATGTCCTTAGGTTACTGATGACCTCAGCTGTTAAGTCCCATTGTGCTCAGAGCCATATCGTGTAGCGACATTGCTGCTCGCGTTGGTAGAGATCCAATGACTATTAGAAGAATATGGAATCGGTGGCTTCAGGAGGGTAATACGCAACGCCGTGCTGGATCCCAACGGACTCCTATCACTAGCAGTCGAAATGACATGAATCTTATCCGAATGGCTGTAACGGATCGTGCAGCCACGTCTCGATCCCTCAGTCAACAGATGGGGACGTTTGCAAGACAACAACCACCTGCACGAACAGTTCGACGACGTTTGCAGCAGCATGGACTATCAGCTCGGAGACCATGGCTGCGGTTACCCTTGACGCTGCATCACAGACAGGAGCGCCTGCGATGGTGTGCTCAACGACGAATCTGGGTGCACGAATGGCAAAACGTCATTTTTTTCGGATGAATCCAGGTTCTGTTTACAGCATCATGATGATCACATGCCTGTTTGGCGACATGGCGGTGAACGCATTTTGGAAGCGTGTATTCGTCATCGTCATACTGGCGTATCACCCGGCGTAATGGTATGGGGTGTCATTGGTTACACGTCTCGGTCACCTCTTGTTCCCATTGACCGCACTTTGAACAGTGGACGTTACATTACAGATGTGTTACGACCCGTGGCTCTACCCTTCATTCGACCCCTGCGAAACCCTACATTTCAGAAGGATAATGCACGACTGCATGTTGCAGGTCCTTTACGGGCATTTCTGGATACAGAAAACGTTCGACTGCCGCTCTGGCCAACACATTCTCCAGATCTGTCACCAATTGAAAACGTCTGGTCAATGGTGACCGAGCATCTGGCTCGTCACAATACGCCAGTCACTACTCTGGATGAACTGTGGTATCGTGTTGAAGCTGCACGGGCAGCTGTACCTGTACACGCCATCCACGCTCTGTTTGGCTCAATGCCCAGGCGTAGCAAGGCTGTTATTACGGCCAGAGGTGGTTGTTCTGGGTACTAATTTCTCAGGGTCTATGCACCCAAATTGCGTGAAAATGTAACCGCATGTCAGTTCTAGTATAATATATTTGTCCAATGAATATCCGTTTATCATCTGCATTTCTTCTTGGTGTAGCAATTTTAATGGCCAGTAGTGTATAAATGACGAAATTAGATATTCATAAAACAGTAAATAACGCTTATATGCCATGAACGTCTGCCGGAGGCGATGGCGCATGGCAATCCTCTTGCTTGTGGACGGTGGTGTACTGCAACGTGAAGAACACCAGCCGCTGATTAAATACATGTAGCCCCGCCAACCGTCTCCGGCATAACGCCATGGATAGCCAATCACGTAAGTCGCATTTCCGCCGCTTAAGAAAGTAACGTGGTAGTTACTGTAAGTCATTATTAACATCTATAGGAGTTATAAAACACGTTAAAATCTTACAGCTTATAAAATATAGTGGAAGAAGGTAATTACTGCGACCTAAACAGTGTGTCTCTCTATCATGTACTGTTATCGACCGCTCTAGTAACCATGGCTACCTACTCGTCTTACTAGGGCCAAAGAGGCTACCTGTGGAGATAGCCTCCTAGTTGCTCTAAGATTGCCAGGAAGACCCAACGAAGGTCGATCAGTATATGATATGAGTAAGTGATATGCACATGAGTTCCTGTTACCATTAAAATTTTAATTAAAAGACATCTCGTCAAAATAACTTAAAAAATGTTACGTCTGATACGCGATATCAGTAGTGGAATGTTACAGAAATTTTATAAAGTTGGAGCTATATTACCGTTACGGTCGTTGGTCTGCATAGGATGCAACGTGATGGCTATCATGAGCGTAAAATTAATGACGTTGTGCCAATAAAGAACAGATAAAACCACTGTCTGGACGGTCACGTGATGAGCGGACGAAATAATGTCTACGATAACCACAATGTTATGATGAAATAAATCTCGGGTCAACACCCGAGATTTATTTCGTCATAAAATACGCCTGGGGAAATTGAAGAATCACACCACCATGTTATGTTGCAATATAGTGTTAATAAATATACCAATAACCGCCGGCATAGCAGGGAACGGTAAATAACATCCCTTGTCAAACAGTAAAACACATAAAAGTGACATATAGCGTATACGCAAGGCATCCCTTGTCAAACAGTAAAACACAGATAAGTGACATAAGCAAGAAAATGGATTGGTGCACACAAGCACTTAATCCAGCGTAATATGTTGTGTAACAACGATCAGATGTAAATATTATGCATGATAATGTGGTACGTTACCAAACATACTGAAGAACATAGGCACATTCGTCTACGTAATGTCTGTCCATATGATATAATAAAACACAAGATATAAACAAATGTGGTAAGCAGTAGCGTACAAACACAATCGACAATAATTGTGCAGTAAAAATGTAATTGAAAGGAATCGTTACAGCGAAGATACGGTTAACGTGACATCTCTACTCATCCAGACTAATGGAACATCGTGAAGGGTGAAGTATTTTAGAATAGTTCCTCAAACAGATCAAAAAAATATTTTTCTCTGAAATCCAGTTGCTCGTTAAGTAGAGTTTCTGGATCTTTTTTCCGACGTATATAGATTTCCAGTTCTTCAAGGGTATCAAGTAAAAGCCCTTTAGGGTCAGTATGCGAAATACTCAAATTGTTATTGATAGTCCCTTCAGAATGCTTATTTTGGTTAATGTGTTGCCTGAAAACAGACTGCTTCCAGTTTATTTATAATAATTACAGATCGCTGTTTGTATTTGTTACATTCCATTTACAATTACTTAAAAAAATAAAATGAAAAAGCAACTCCAACAGTTTTCTTACAACCGTTCAGTGTGAGCGCCATTTGTCACACAGCACACATCGAGTCGATAGGCGAGTTCTTCTCAAACGTTGATCACTGTGTCTGGAGTAACTGTCGCAAGAGCTGCTTCAGTCCTGTTTCCTAAGTTGGGTGGATCAGCTAGTAGTGGAAGCACATACACATGACTTTTTTTTAAGCCTTCTGGCTTCTGACTAGTTTGATGTGGCCTGCCACAAATACCTCTCATGTGCCAGCTTATCATTTCAGAGCTGTATTATGTCACAGAACAGTCACAGATAGCAATTATAAAAAAAAAAATTATTAAAACTCATTCAGCTTCGCTCAGGCAAACTCAAGTCAGGCCAGAGACAGAGGCAGAAGTAAGAAGGGAGGCGGTATATCGCAGGTGGATCAGGTCATCGACACATTACTACGCTGTCTGCTGAGTGAGGATACGCATTTATCAGCAAGGAGACTGCGACAGAAACTGAAGGAAGCAAGACAAGCATATTTGTTAGCTCCTCGTAAATGCTGCAAGAAACTCTCTCTCTTTCACAAGAGCACATAGCAAGGAACTGACACAGCATTTAACAACCTGTTAAGTGAATATAGCAGAATAAGGAGGACAAATGTGGTCATTACGAACTGCAGATCTTCATCATAGCCTCATGCCAGCTCCCTTTAAATAGCCCAGACATCCAGCTCTCATGAAGAGTTGATAATCCGGATTAATGGCATTCACAATAATACCACTCAATTCCATGAGTACGATACTGTAGTGAAACGATGTCTTAAGTGGTCCAGCACACTCTGTAAATAAGGTAAAGATATATTCAAGGCGATAGCCTTCGCCTGACAATGCTATGGTATTCGCGATCTACAATCTACATATGGAGGAACTGACTGTCTTCTGACAACACCACATAGTCAGCACTGAATTCCAACAAGGAAACCAATAATACTATCGTTTAACACTCAGGCACCTCTGGCTGCTGAAACCTACCAGGTGCAGGGAGGAGATCAACCGCCCTCACATATTCTTACACCAGGCATACTGCGAATGTACACTACTGGCCATTAAAATTGCTGCACCACGAAGATGACGCGCTACAGACGCGAAATTTAACCGGCAGGAAGAAGAAGCTGTGATATGCAAATGATTAGCTTTTCACAGCATTCACACATGGTTGGCGCCGGTGGCGACACCTACAACGTGTTGACATGAGGAAAGTATCCAACCGATTACTCATACACAAACAGCAGTTTACAGAGGTTGCCTGGTGAAACGTTGTTGTGATGCCTCGTGTAAAGAGGAGAAATACGTACCATCACGTTTCCGACTTTGATAAAGGTCGGATTGTAGCCTATCGCGATTGCGGTTTATCGTATCGTGACATTGCTCCTCGCGTTGGTAGAGATCCAATGACTGTTAGCAGAATATAGAATCAGTGGGTTCAGGAGGGTAATACGGAAAGCCGTGCTGGATACCAACGGCCTCGTATCTCTAGCAGTCGAGATGACAGGCATGTTATCCGCATGGCTGTAACGGATGGTGCAGCCACGTCTCGATCCCTGAGTCAACAGATGGGGACGTATGCATGACAACAACCATCTGCACGAACAGTTCGACGACGTTTGCAGCAGCATGAACTATCAGCTCCGAGACCATGACTGCGGTTATCCTTGACGCTGCATCACATACAGAAGCGCCTGCGATGGTGTACTCAACGACGAACCTGGGTGCACGAATGGCAAAACGTCATTTTTCCGGATGAATCTAGGTTCTGCTTACAGTATCATGATGGTCGCATTCGTGTTTGGCGACATCGCGGTGAACGCACATTGGAAGCGTGTATTCCTCATCGCCATAACAGCGTATCACCCGGCGTGATGGTATGGGGTGCCATTGGTTACACGTCTCGGTTACCTCTTGTTCGCACTGACGGCACTTTGAACAGTGGATGTTACATTTCAGATGTGTTACGACCCGTGGCTTTACCCTTCATTCGCTCCTTGCGAAACTCTACATTTCAGGAGGATAATGCACGACCGCGTGTTGCAGGTCCTGTACGGGCCTTTCTGGATACAGAAAATGTTCGACTGCTGCCCTGGCCAGCACATTCTCCACATCTCTCACCAACTGAAAACGTCTGGTCTATGGTGGCCGAGCAACTGGCTCTTCACAATACGCCAGTCACTACTCTTGATGAACTGTGGTATCGTGTTGAAGCTCCATGGGGAGTTATACCTGTACACGCCATCCAAGTTCTGTTTGACTCAATGCCCAGGCGTACCAAGGCCGTTATTACGGCCAGAGGTGGTTGTTCTGGGTACTGATTTCTCAGAATCTAAGCACCCAAATTGCGTGAAAATGTAATCACATGTCAGTTCTAGTATAATATATTTGTCCAATGAATGAATACCCGTTTATCATCTGCATTTCTTCTTGGTATAGCAGTTTTAATGGCCAGTAGTGTATTATCAAGGGTCATCACAGAATTCGGATATGGACCTAGGACACTCCAGCAGCCAGTGTAAGCATCGCTTCATGCTGGGTAACGGCCACTCCCGGCAGCCGGCAACCTGCCATGGCATCAGGGTCGTTAATATCTTCCCCTGGGTGTGCAACTGCTGAGGTGACTGGACGGACATTAGCTACAATCCGTCATGTGATTGAATGAGAATGACGACTTGTATACATTGTGAATAAATCACTAAACTCTAATAATCTTTTACTAGTGTTGAAGACACTTCACAGATTTCCGACAGCTATCCTGGCTTTATGCAGAGGTGTCCCCTCTCGGCACTACGTCGCAGCAATTGCAATCTACGTCCTCAATTGTTTGCTGGATGTATTCGAACCTCTGTCTTCCTCTACACATTATAACTTCAGCAGCTCCCTCTAATATCCTGCAAGTTATCAAATGCTTCAAATGGCTCGGAGCACTATGGGACTCAACATCTGAGGTCATCAGTCCCCTAGAACTTAGAACTACTTAAACCTAACTAACCTAAGGACATCACACACATCCATGCCCGAGGCAGGATTCGAACCTGCGACCGTAGCAGTCACGCGGTTCTGGACTGAAGTGCCTAGAACCGCACGGCCACCCCGGCCGGCTGCAAGTTATCCGCCAATGTCTTAACATGTGTTTTACCATCGTGTGCCTTCCTCTTCTCACTGTTTTCCCCATACTCCTTTCCTCGCCAATTCTCCAGAGAACCTCCTCATTCCTTGCCTTATCAGTCCACCTAATTTTCGACACTCTTCTCTAGCAATACATCTCAAATGCTTCGATTCTCTTCTCTTTCTGTTTTCCGACAGAGTGTTTCACTACCGGTGTGCTCCAAGCGTACATTCTCAGAAATTTCTTCCTCAAATTAAGATCTACGTTTGATACTAGTAGACTTCTCTTGGCCAGGAATGCCCTTTACGCCAGTGCTAGTCTGCTTTTTATGCCCTTCTCGCTCAGTCTGCCTCGGTAGTACAGTCCCCTGACTTCATCTATTTCATAACCACCAATTCTGATAGTAATTTTCTCATTAATCTCGTCTTTGCTACTTCTCGTTACTTTCGTATAATATTTACTCTCAATCCATATTCTGTACTCATTAGTCTGTTCATTTTATTCAGCACATCCTGTAATTTTTCTTCACTTTCACTCAGGATAGGAATTTCATCAGCGAATCTTATCACTGATATCCTTCACACTGAATTTTAACTCCACTATTGAAACTGTATTTTATTTCCGTCAATTCTTCATCAGTGTATAGGTTGAATAATGGAGGCGAAAGGATACATCTTTGTTTTACATCCTTTTTAATCCGATCACTTCGTTCTGGGTCTTCCTATCTTAGTGTTAGTTCTTGGTTCTTGTACGTATTGTATATCTCTCTCCTTTCCCAATAGCTTACCGCTGTTTTTCTCAAAATTTCGAACATCTTGTGACACTTTTGAATGCTTTTTCTGGGTCTATAAAGCCTATGAACGTGTCCTGATTTTTCATCAGTGTTGGTTCCATTATTAGTGGCAACATCATAAGTGCCTCTCTGGTGCCTTTACCTTTCCTAAGGCCAAAGTGATTGTCACGTAACAAATCCTCTATTCTCTTTTACATTCTTCTGTATATCATTCTTGTCAACCACTTTGTTGCATGAGCTGTTAAGCTGATTGTGGGATAATTCTCGCACTTGACGGCTCTTTCAATCTTCGGAACTGTGTGGATAAAGTTTTTACGAATTTTTGATACTGTACTGCCAGTCCGCACACCAAAGCGAACAGTCGTTTTCTTACCAGTTCCCCCAATGATTTTAGAAACAGTAATGCATTGTTACCTCCCCTTTCTGTCTTATTTGATCTAAGGTCGCCCAATCTCTTTTAAATTCTGATTCTAATACTGGATCTTCTATCTCTTCTAAATCGACCCTTGTTTCTTCTTTTATCACGTCATCTGACAGATCTTCCAGCTCATAGAGACCTTTAGTGTACTGTTTCCACCTGTCTGCTCTCTTCTCTGCATTTAACTGTGGAAGTCCCGTTGCACTCTCAATGTTGCCATTCTTACTTTTAATTTCACCGAAGGTCGTTTTGACTTTTCTGTATGCTGAGTCAGTCCTTCCAACAATCATTTCTTTTCTGATTTATTCACATTTTTCATGCAGCTATTTCGCCTCAGGTTCCCAGCACTTCCTATTTATTCCATTCCTAAGTGGCTTTTATTTCTGTATTCCTGAATTTCCCCGAACATTTTTGTACTTCCTTGTTTCGTTGATCAGTTGTGTATTTCTTCCGTTATCCATGGTCTCTGGGCTGTTTTCTTTCCAACATCTATATTTACCCTCTTTGCAGATGCCCGTTTCTCTTCAACCGAACTGGCTACGGAGCTATTCATTATCACAGAATTTATAGCCTCGGAGAACTTCAAGCGTATCTCTTCATACCTAAGTACTTCCGTATCCCACTTCATTGTGTAGTGATTGTTCCTGACTAGTCCCTTCAACCTCAGTCTACTGGTCATCATAACTGCATTGCGATATGAATGTACATCTGTTCCTGGGTACGCCTTGCAGTCCAATATCTGGTTTCGGAATCTCTGGCTGACCATGACGTAATCTCATATCTTTCTGTATTTCCCGGCCTTTTGCAAGTATACTTCCTCCTCTTGTGATTCTTGAGCAGAGTATTCCCTATTACTAGCTGAATTTTATTGCAGAACCCAATTATTCTTCTCTCTCATTCCTACTGCCAAGCCAGTATTCTTGTGTACCTCTTTCTTCTACTACTCCCCCTACAACCGCGTTCCAGACTCCCATGACTGTTAAGTTTTCATCTCCGTTTCCATAGTGAATCCTCCTTTGAGTTTCCTCAAATACTTTCTCTCTCTCTTCATCTTTTGCGTGCGGTGGTGACATGTACACTTAAACTACTGTTGCGTGTGTTGCTTTGCTGTCGATTCTAATAAGAACAACACTGTCACTAAACTGTTCACATTAACTCACTTCCTGTTGCCTTCCTATTCATAACGAATCCAACTTCGTTTATACCATTTCCCTCTGCTGCTGATATTAACTTACACTCATCTGACCAGGAATCCTTGTCTTCTTACCATTTCACTTCACTCATCCCCATTATATCTAGATTGAGCCTTTGCATTTCCATTTTCAGATTTTCTAACTTCCCTACCACGATCAAACTTCAGACATTCCACCACGCCCCGACTCGTAGAACGTTACCCTTTCATTAGTTATTCAGTCTTTTCCTCACGGTCACCTCCCCATTATCAGTCCCCTCCTAGAGATTCGAATGGGGAATACTATGGAATATTTAGCCAATGGAGAGACCTTCATCACACTCTTTCAATTACAGGCCAAATGTCTTGTGGATACAAACTATTTGTCGTTAATTCAGTGTTTTCTACTGCCTTCTGCATTCTCATGCCGTTGATAGTAACCGATTATTGTGCGTTTCAGGATAGTTTCCCACCCACAGGGTAAGTGCTATGTCATTCTTTCGTCACGACACCGTAAAATTGATTACACTATTTTACTGTCATTCTTATACTTCCTTCGACCGAGTGTTCACAAGTGCTTTCAGAAACAAGCAACTGTAGAACTCATTCCTGAGCCCAGAGATTTTCAACCGTGCTTTGTCGCACCTCACAGGAGACGTACTTGTTCTCGTATCGATCGAAAAGCAGCAAAGGTCAGCTAACAAGATAACGGGGTTCTTGCGAAACATGGATATATGAATTTAGAGAATAAGTTAAAAATTGTTTTATTCTACCTTGTACATGAGTGTAAGTGAATCTGTGCTAGAGTAACGTCTTTGACGCAGACCTTCGAAATCAGGCAAGTACAGAACTTAAGTGTAAATTTCACGTAGTATTTTTGTTGTGTACATAGTTCGGCGTAGTCAGTGCGTACACAACTTTCCCACTAGAGCGCGCCCTGCTAAGCACAACAGCGCAGGCGCAGGGCTCGTCCATCTCCGTACTACGACATGGCGCTGCCATAGAGACGGACCAAATTCTGCTTCCGCCGATCTGCGTATTAATATGTAACGCAGCCAATGAAATTGCTGCTAACGCAGAACCTTTTCTCCTCGTGGATCACACTCGCGCAGTGATACATGAACGCGCGAGGTATTATAACGAGTGTACAGACCTCCGATTAGTCAGTGTGCATTAGTCTGCACCAGTCTGTACCAGTCTGCATTTGTCTGTACCAGTCTGTACGAGTTCTATATTTGTCTGTACCAGTATATAGTCAAGTTTCAGTCTGCGCCTAATAAGATTACCATATTCCTGTACATAGACATGAAGATAAATGTATAGACACTTTTGTCAAGTATCAGAGATATATGTGAGAATAAGATTAACGTACCAATACCAAAGGAACTTCAGATTGTCAACTATAAATAGCATCCAGAAGCAAGTTAAGTAATTTTTATGCTTGTTATTATTTTAATAAATGTGTGTGAAAATTAATCAAGTTGTGTTTGAAGTTGGTCACCGTCAATCTGCTACTCTAAGCGTGCAAGTAGCATTTCTATCGTCTGCCCTAACAGCAGAAGATAAAAACGCCACGATAAGCCCACGTGACTTATTGCTGACACTCGCCTACTTCGAGCGACAAGTCAAATAATTTGGTGGTGTCTGTACTAAAGGTCTTACAGTAAGCATGTGACAGTTTTACTTTTCTGAAACTGTATTGCTCGGGTCAGCGCCAGGTAGTGCCACACTGGATGTACTCGTTCTCTTCGCAGCGAGCAGTTGTGACCTGCGTCCAGAATAAGCTGAAAAACCGCTAATGGAAATTTGTAATCTATAGCGAAACACTCGATGCCATGCTATTAAAAAAACTATGTGTATGATTATTAAAATGAGCTCCTAGTGTTTGCAGTGCAGCGACACACGCGGACCTTTCATGGCAAGTTCGGACACGCTGCGTTCGGCCGGCGGTCGCTGCGGTGTGAATGCAACGGCGCGACAAAGCGGCCTCCGGTGTAAACGTTATCGCGTTAAGCGCCCGACTGCAACTGCCTCGATGACTGACGTTCGCGTCCGCGTGGCTTCGCTGCCACGTGACACACACTGTGTGCAAGCGTGGCGCAGCAGCTGTTTGTTTCGGCTGTTTGCTGTCGGGGGGACTGCGATGCGCCCACAACGAGCAGCTCTCTCTCTCTCTCTCTCTCTGTGCCACGGTTTTCGCTGTCTAGCCGTCATTCTGTTGTACGCATTTTGTGTCTGTGTGTGTGTGTGTGTGTGTGTGTGTGTGTGTGTGTGTGTGTGTGTGTATGTGTGTCTGTGTGTGTGTTATGAGCCTGCGCGCGGGCTGCAGCAATACGATTACTAAACAAGACCGAAAATGACCGTGTACACTGGTCACCGCCAATGCCTACTCTAACAAAGCACCCGTTTCGGTTCAACATTTCTAGTTTATGGCCGAGTAGCCTGAAACGTGTATAACTAAAGAGCTCTTTCTTTTTTCTAATTAAATGGTATTATAAAGCTAGTCCAAAGATAATATTTATCAAAAGAAGACTCCCAAACAGCAGTACGTTTCCAAAAGTTATTTTATTTAGACGACAGTTTCTGCATCACATACACTACTGGCCACTAAAATTGCTACACCAAGAAGAAATGCAGATGATAAACGGGTATTCATTGGACAGATATATTATACTAGAACTGACATGTGATTACATTTTCACGCAATTTTGGTGCATAGATCCTGAGAAATCAGTACCCAGAACAGCCACCTCTGGCCGTAATAACGGCCTTGATACGCCTGGGCATTGAGTCAAACAGAGCTTGGATGGCTTGTACAGGTACAACTGCCCATGCAGCTTCAACACGATACCACGGTTCATCAAGAGTAGTGACTGGCGTATTGTGAAGAGCCAGTTGCTCGGCCACCATTGACCAGACTTTTCAATTTGTGAGAGATCTGGAGAATGTGCTGGCTAGGGCAGCAGCCAAATATTTTCTGTATCCAGAAAGGCCCGTACAGGACCTGCAACACGCGGTCGGGCATTATCCTGCTGAACTGTAGGGTTTCGCAAGGATCGAATGATGGGTAGAGCCACGGGTCATAAAACATCTGAAATGTAACGTCCACTGTTAAAATTGCCGTCAATGTGAACAAGAGGTCACCGAGACGTGTAACCAGTGGCACCCCATACCATCACGCCGGGTGATACGCCATTATGGCGATGAGGAATACACGCTTCCAATGTGCGTTCACCGCGATGTCGCCAAACACGGATGCGACCATCATGATACTGTGAGCAGAACCTAGATTCATCCGAAAAAATGACGTTTTGCCATATGTGCACCCAGGTTCGTCGTTGAGTGCACCATCGCAGGCGCTCCTGTCTGTGATGCAGCGTGAAGGGTAACCGCAGCCATGGTCTCCGAGCTGATAGTCCATGCTGCTACAAACGTCGTCTAACTCTTCGTGCAGATGGTTGTTGTCTTGCAAACGTCCCAATCTGTTGACTCAGGGAACGAGACGTGGTTGCACGATCCGTTATAGCCATGCGGATAAGATGCCTGTCATCTCGACTGCTAGTGATACGAGGCCGTTGGGATCCAGCACGGCGTTTCGTATTACCCTCCTGAACCCACCGATTCCATATTCTGCTAACAGTCATTGGATCTAGAGCAACGCGAGCAGCAATGTCGCGATACGATAAACCGTATTTGCGATAGGCTACAGTCCGACCTTTATCAAAGTCGGAAACGTGATGGTGCGCATTTCTCCTCCTTACACGAGACATCACAACAACGTTTCAGCAGGCAACGCCGGTCAAGTGCTGTTTTTGTATGAGAAATCGGTTGGAAACTTTCCTCATGTCAGCACGTTGTAGGGGTCGCCACCTGCGCCAACTTTGTATGAATGCTCTAAAAAGCTAATCATTTGCATATCACAGCATCTTCTTCCTGTCGGTTAAATATCGCGTCTGTAGCACGTCATCTTCGTGGTGTAGCAATTTTAATGGCCAGTAGTGTAAATGCCATCATCAGGGTGCAATGTACTCCATGCCTAGACGATCAGATATATAGATACATGCTTAGCTGTAAACATCAATATCTACCGAGCAGGGTGGCGTAGCAGTTAGCAAACTGGGCTCGCAATCTGGAGAACGACGGTTCAAACCCTCGTCCGACTATCCAGATTTAGGTTTCCATGATTTCCTTAAATGAGTTCGGGTAAATGCCGGGATGGTTCCTTTGAAAGGCCGCGGCCGATTTCCTTCTCCTTCCTTCCTTAATCCGATGGGACTTTTGACCTCGCTGTTTGATCCCAACCAACCGTCAATATATGGATACTATCTTAAAAGAACGCAATGGCGTCTTTCGAGCGCTGTAGAAAGCCCTTCGTTGCTGACTAAGTCGTCACTGTGAAATGATGTGTTTCACTGGGGAAAAGAGCCTTGTCAAATAAGGAAAATACATTATTGTGTAATGTCTGTTCTTTCCGACATGTCCGAAAGAACAGACGCCATAAGGAATCCACAGCTGTGATATGCATTACAGGGTGACAATTATTGAACAATATGAAAAAAACGTAAATTAGTTACAAACTACGGCGCGCACACACTTTATTCGACATGTTTACGTCACTACAGCATGTCCAGTTTTAGGTTATGGCACGTTCGATATGCCTCCCATCATTGTCGATGATGTGGCGCAGACGTACACCGAAATTCTGCATGACCCGCTAAAGTGTCGGAATATCTATGCTGTCGATGACCTCCTGAATGGCTGTTTTCAGCTCAATAATGGTTTTGTGTTATTGCTGTACGCCTTGTCTTTAATTTAGACTCCCCCAAATGTGTTCAGATAAGGAGAATATGGCGGCCATTCGAGGCCCATTCCAATGCCTCTGAGTAGCCCAGAGCCAGAATGCTGTTCCCTAAGTGCTCCAGGACATCAAACACTCTCCTGCTTCGATGTGGTCGAGCTCTGTCTAGCATGAACCACATCTTGTCGAAATACACTCCTGGAAATTGAAATAAGAACACCGTGAATTCATTGTCCCAGGAAGGGGAAACTTTATTGACACATTCCTGGGGTCAGACACATCACATGATCACACTGACAGAACCACAGGCACATAGACACAGGCAACAGAGCATGCACAATGTCGGCACTAGTACAGTGTATATCCACCTTTCGCAGCAATGCAGGCTGCTATTCTCCCATGGAGACGATCGTAGAGATGCTGGATGTAGTCCTGTGGAACGGCTTGCCATGCCATTTCCACCTGGCGCCTCAGTTGGACCAGCGTTCGTGCTGGACGTGCAGACCGCGTGAGACGACGCTTCATCCAGTCCCAAACATGCTCAATGGGGGACAGATCCGGAGATCTTGCTGGCCAGGGTAGTTGACTTACACCTTCTAGAGCACGTTGGGTGGCACGGGATACATGCGGACGTGCATTGTCCTGTTGGAACAGCAAGTTCCCTTGCCGGTCTAGGAATGGTAGAACGATGGGTTCGATGAGGGTTTGGATGTACCGTGCACTATTCAGTGTCCCCTCGACGATCACCAGTGGTGTACGGCCAGTGTAGGAGATCGCTCCCCACACCATGATGCCGGGTGTTGGCCCTGTGTGCCTCGGTCGTATGCAGTCCTGATTGTGGCGCTCACCTGCACGGCGCCAAACACGCATACGACCATCATTGGCACCAAGGCAGAAGCGACTCTCATCGCTGAAGACGACACGTCTCCATTCGTCCCTCCATTCACGCCTGTCGCGACACCACTGGAGGCGGGCTGCACGATGTTGGGGCGTGAGCGGAAGACGGCCTAACGGTGTGCGGGACCGTAGCCCAGCTTCATGGAGACGGTTGCGAATGGTCCTCGCCGATACCCCAGGAGCAACAGTGTCCCTAATTTGCTGGGAAGTGGCGGTGCGGTCCCCTACGGCACTGCGTAGGATCCTACGGTCTTGGCGTGCATCCGTGCGTCGCTGCGGTCCGGTCCCAGGTCGACGGGCACGTGCACCTTCCGCCGACCACTGGCGACAACATCGATGTACTGTGGAGACCTCACGCCCCACGTGTTGAGCAATTCGGCGGTACGTCCACGCGGCCTCCCGCATGCCCACTATACGCCCTCGCTCAAAGTCCGTCAACTGCACATACGGTTCACGTCCACGCTGTCGCGGCATGCTACCAGTGTTAAAGACTGCGATGGAGCTCCGTATGCCACGGCAAACTGGCTGACACTGACGGCGGCGGTGCACAAATGCTGCGCAGCTAGCGCCATTCGACGGCCAACACCGCGGTTCCTGGTGTGTCCGCTGTGCCGTGCGTGTGATCATTGCTTGTACAGCCCTCTCGCAGTGTCCGGAGCAAGTATGGTGGGTCTGACACACCGGTGTCAATGTGTTCTTTTTTCCATTTCCAGGAGTGTATGGGTCACTTTGGATAATGGGGATGAAATCTTCTTCTAAAATCTTCAAGTATCGTTCGGTAGTCACCGTGCCATCAAGAAATATCGCACAGATTATTCCGTGTCTGCATATTGCACGCCGTACAGTCACCCGTTCAGGGGGTAAAGATTTTTCGATCGCGAAATGCGGATTCTCAGTCTCCCAAATGCGCCAATTTTGCTTATTGACGAACCCATCCAAATGAAAGTGGGCTTCCTCGCTAAACCATACGAGCATGCGCATACTAATTACTATCATCCCCGTGGCCAAACGTGTAGGTTGAACGTCCTGACGCGAACCGTTCAGAAGTTGTGACGATTTTATTTCATATAGTTCAATAATTGTGATGCTGTATGTAAATTGAAGGTGGTGGAGAAAGGAAAAGGAAGACAAGGGGTGATAGAATATGGACTACCTCAAGCCGTATAATGGAATGACGACACTGAAAATTTGTGTTGGACGATGATTCGAAACAGTATTTCCCGCTTATCACGAGCGATCGCCTTATCATTTGATTATCCGTCCATGACTCACGGCCACATCCAAACTTCCATTTGGCGTCAACCATGTGTCTACCATCTGTACTCGCACATTCATTAGGTATATTTGCGTTCAGGGAAGGCGTTTTATTTGAAAGTCGCTTGTCCGGTGTCGGTGGATAAATACGATAATGCAGTGCCTGTGTTATTCCGAATTACGATTCGAAGTTCCTTCCGACATGCATACATGACAAGGAACAGGCACTGTGGCGACTGCAGCCGTTATTAAATAAATGCCCCAAGGAATTTTCCATCGTAATTCGGAATAACAGTGATACTGCAATATCGTGTTTTGTGGAATCAGCGGGGACGAGTGAAGACGTGTGCGGCCCTGGTATTCGAACCCGGGATCTCTTGCTTATAACAATATTTGTTTATGGTTCATTTAAATTTTTTATATTCTTTTTATTTAAAAATTTTTGCATGTTAGTACTGTATTTTCTGTATAAGTGAAGTGAAGTGTGTTATACTGGAGATTGAAGTTCTGTGCATTGTATGTGAGTAACGCATGTAAAATACTATGTAAATTGTTTATTACGTTAAATAATTTTCTGATGACCTTTCGTATTTAAAAATTTTGTGTGTGTAAATTGTTCATGTTGATGTAAATTTAACAATTTAAGAAATGGTCGTGCTTAGTAACAATATAAGAAGTAGGTGTTATGTAAAAGCCAGTGAGCTTTTGTTTAAAACGAAAGTGGCTCTGGGGAGTGGTAAAGGTGGCAACGCCCAATTGGCGCGCTACCTAGAGCAAGCGCGGGCAGTAAGACAAACAGTCTGTGGGCAGCAGTGATTGAGGCAACACGCTCGTGGAGCAGGAGAAGCTTTGCCTGCGAATTCGGACAAAATGCCTCGCTTGGAGACTGCAAACGGCTTACGGCGTACCTGCGAGTTGTTGGGCTACTGTATGTAGATTTGACCAACGCCAAGAACTGAAACTGAGCCCATAGTGTAAGAGACTTGCAGTCCATATTGCGGGTAGTATATCCGCCATAACTGTTCGCCACACCCGAACCTACAGCTACCTGATAAGACTTTTATAGTAAATTTACTTTTGTACAGCGTGAATCATTAATTTAAACTGTGTTTTTAATAACCATTCTTGAACTGAAAAGAAAGTGGTTCACCCTGATATTGCATCCTAATCATCCACCTATATTGGGTTCCTTCCTGGTGTTTGATGAATCCGAGTAACCTATTTTACAGACTTATAAATACCAAGTCAATATAAAGAGGTACCGTTTAAACTGTTTTTGTGTTTTTTTAACTATTACAAAGTGTTATAGTAAAAGTCTGCATACGTAAAATTCAATGTGAGCGTAGCTAAGTCACTATAATCTGGTAAATGAATATACAGAGTTATTTCAAAGAATAATAGTTTTTGAAAGCAAATTCCAGTAATAAAGATTTTCTTGAAGTGAAATGATCAGAATAAAAAATGTATGCTTTAGTATCTAAATATTTTAGTATTTAAGTCGTTTATTATAGAAAATGCTTTTCTATAGCTCCCCTCTGGCCAAAATTTTTTTTAGTTCCTTATCTACTGGGCTTCTTCTCTTTTTAAAATGTAATGTATAAGGGTGTAGTGGTCAAAAGAAATTGCAGTGTATGCACCAATGTTGTTTACGTGGAGTAATATTTATTTGAAGAAGCAACTTAAACAGTAGCAAAAAAGTACTCAAAATTAATACTTCTGTTTTTCCTGTTTTTCCAAATACTTCACTGTTTCATTGCCTGGATAGGCAGGCGACCAATTATTACATATTTTGAACCACTAAATGAACTTGGAACCGAGTTGTCCATCCTCAGTATAAAATTATTCATACTGCGTTTCTATTTAACCGCTGGATAAAATCTTAGGAAAAGAATTGAACAGTCTGATTTACTTATCCATTAGACACAACAAACGGTCAAATCCTGTAAAAATGGGTAACTGTATTGCTCAGCTTTTCCTATTAACAGGACTATCCTCCCATAGTGTACTTTAGTTGCAAACTAAACTAAATTTTAGTAAGAGGGTTGTACGTGGCTTTTCTCGTAACAGGACTATTTCTGCTGTTTTGTCTAAAACTGACATGGTGAGACCGTGGCTGTGTAAAATAAATATAAATTAATTCTTACAAATAAGAAGACAGCAACCAGCCACTATTAATACTGCTATTTATTTAGGTAAATAGCGCTATTCACCTAAATAAATAGCAGTATTAATAGTGGCTGGTTGCTGTCTTCTTATTTGTAAGAATTAACCTACATTTAGAACTATTTCTTCCGTTGGGGTATAGTATACGTGATAACATAGAGACAGGTTTTTCTGTTAGTGAGGTAACAGCATACTAAATTACAATATTAGTGGTAAGGTTATATGCTCAGTAGGCAATTGCATTAACCACTGCGTCACCCACATCCAGTGTTTATCGCAATTAGGCACAGTAACTCGGAAGGCCTCTCGGCCGACGCACATCCCCGCCTGTCCACTGCCCCGTCTGTGTCTTCCATACTCGCTACCTTGAGATTCCTGCAGGAGGTCGAAGGTATTTGTGTATCTGCGCTGCAGGTGGTTGATTTATTGCCCATCGAGACGATGCAGTTACACGCATGTGCCGTGTCTGTTCTTTCGGACAACGAACCCACCACCTTCAGAGCGGATGCACAATTATGTTCGAGCGCCTGCAGCAGTCTCAAAACAGAGAGCGTGGAGGACGTGGATGGGGACTGTGGATAGGTGGCGCTAGGTGGGGATATGGATGGGCCGGGGAGCGTGGCGAGATAGTCTGCACAAGTACGATAAAAACATTGTCCGGATGGCGCAGTGGTTACCGCACCTGCGTACTAATAAGGAGATCCTGGCTTCGAATCCTGGTCTGGCACACATTTTCACTCGTCACCGCTTATTCCGCATAAAATCCTTATGCAGCTGACATAGCCCCTTCCCTTTCTTTTCCTTTCTCCCTCTTCCACCTTTAATTTACATAAAATAAGAAAACAGTGGCACGCATTAATAAAAATGGCAACAAATCAGGGACATGGCAGAAACAGGGAGGAGGACTCACCAGTTACTTCCTAAAATGAAAGAAAGATAAAGAATGCCACAATTCCTTCCGACCGATAAAGGTGTACACTACCTACGCGGAAACGGTCCACATCCCAGATTCTTTTTATTTTCTCATCAGTCACACTTGTTTGATGCGGCCCACTACGAATTCCTCTGCTATGCTAATCTTTTCACCTCAGACTAGCACTTGCAACCCACGTTCTCAGTTATTTGCTGGATATATTCAAATCTCAGTCCTCCCCTACGAAAAGGTACCACGAACTTTTTAATAACCCACAGAAAATTAATAAAATTATTCATAAATACGCTCGCAAGTCCAATTAGACAAACGGTGCTCATCAACCAGTTAGGTATCACAACAGTTGTTATCAGTACGAGCAAATGCGTGCTCGTGTAATAATTAGCGCGCCTCACCGACAGAAAATTTGTCGATGTACAAAAAAATAAAAAAATAAAAATATTGGCCATTGTTTGAACTTACTGAAGAAAATTAATATAAGAATTGTGCAAATAATCGTTGCTGAAGTCACTAACGAGCAAAATATCTAGTATAGTCAAAACTGCGTTACCTCAATGTAAAATTTATCTAAACACGTTGATTTTAATAAGTTCCCAAATACAGCTGATAGAATTTCACTACTGAAGTAATTTTATAGCATTTGCGTTATATGAATTACTATAGATTCATTACAGTTATCACGTTATAATACGAACCATCAAGCCAAACAGAAGCCACTTTCACAAAATAATTCTGTGAAGATAGTTTTGTGTGATTATGTCCGCCTCCGTAGCGTAGCGATAGTGTTACGGCCTCCCACGCAGGGGGCCCGGGTTCGATTCCCAGCAGGGGACTGGGTGTTGTGTGTCCTTCATCATCATTATCATCATCACTGACTCGCAAGTCGCCGATGTGGTGTCAACTAAAGAGGACTTGCAATACGGCGGCCGAACTCCCCCGCATGGCGCCTCCCGGCCAACAGTATGATTATAGATTTAGTTTTAATATCAGTATCGCCAGTGTAATTTTAATTAAAATTACTTTACTATTCACTTATATTCAGAAATTTAGTTATATGAACGGTCTCTGATAGTTAAATAGAGAAAACTAAGTTAATGACGTGTCTTCATTTTTAACAAAGGCAAAACGCGTTTAAATTTTTATAATTTGCATTTCTTTTGATAGATCAAGGACACTAAGATGTACACTGAAGAGCAAAAGAAACTGGTACACCTGCCTAATATCGTGTAGGACCTCAGCGACGATGCAGAAGTGCCGCAACACGACGCGGCATGGACTCGACTAGTGCCCGAAGTAGTGCTGAAGCGAACTGAAACCATGAATCTTGTAGGACTGTCTACAAATCCGTAAGAGTACGAGGGGGTGGAGATCTCTTCTGAACAGCACGTTGCAACGCATCCCAGATATGCTCAATAATGTTTGGTGGCCAGTGGAAGTGTTTAAACTCGGAAGAGTGTTCCTGGAGCCACTCTGTAGCAATTCTGGACATCTAGGGTGGCGCATTGTACTGCTGGAATTGCCCAAGTCCGTCGGAATGCACAATGGACATGAATGGATGCAGGCGATCAGACAGGATGCTTACGTACGTGCCACCTGTCAGAGTCGTATCTAGACGTATCAGGGATCGCATATCACTCCAACTGCACACGACTCACACCCTTAAAGAGCCTACATCAGCTAGAACAGTCCCGTGCTGATATGCCCGGGTCCATGGATTCATCAGGTTGCCCCCATATCCGTATGCGTCCATCCGTTCATTACAATTCAAAACGACTCGTCGGACCAGGCAACATGTTTCCAATTATCAACAGTCGTATGTAGGTGTTGATGGGCCAGAGCGGGGCGTAAAGCTTTTTGTCGTGCAGTCATCAAGGGTACACGAGTGGGCCTTCGGCTCCGAAAGCGAGTATCGCTAACATTTCGTTGAATGGTCTGCATTTTGACACTTGTTGATGGCCCACCATTGAAATCTGCAGCAATTTGCGGAAGCATTACACTTGTATCACGTTGAAGGATTCTCTTCAGTCGTCGTTGGTCCTGTTCTTGTACGATCTTTTTCCGGCCGCAGCAATGTCGGAGGTCCTGATATTCACGCTACACTCGTGAAGTGGTCGTACGGGAAAATCCCCACTTCATCGCTGCCTAGGAGATGCTGTGTCCCATCGCTCGTGCGACGATTATAGCACCACGTTCAAACTCACTTAAATATTGATAACCTGTCATTGTAGCAACAGTAACCGATCTAACAATTGCGCCAGACACTTGTTGTCTTACAAAGGACGTTGTCCAGCGCAGCGTCGTATTTTGCCTGCTTAAATATCTCTGTATCTGAAAATGCCCCCCTATGCCAGTTTCAATGACGCTTCAGTGTATTAGAATAGGAAAGGTACGCGGTCATTACTATGCCGGAGATCTACACAAAAGCGATCGGCAACCCTTCAGGCACCTCGGACACGCGTGCAGCCTACACTGCCCCTGCACGCCTCAGCGTCACGAACTCGCCCCGTCGCAGAAACGGACGGACGCCAGCCGGCGGTAACAGCGCTGCCAGGGGCCGCCACTTCCAAGGGACCTATTTGCGTCCGCCACTCACGTAACCCGAAAACAGTGTTGCGGGTATTCCGCTATAAAAGTCGGCGCCAGAGCTGCACAGGTCGGTGCTTGCCGTTGCGACTTGTGTATTAACCATTTATATAAAATTACAAGAGTTACAATTCGTTATGCTCAGTATATTTGAATTAAGAATACATAATTTGGTTTCAATTACAGATCAACATCCCTACTCGTACAAGATTAAATTATATTGAGCAGAATATTGGAAAAAATATTACTGTCATAGCTATGTAATAGTGTTTCAAAACCAGGTCCTATCAGTTCTCCTATGCATTAAAAACCCTCTGTTTTCTGTACTTTACCTCCAGCTGCCGTCACCCATCTAGAACGTGTCTTGGTATTTGTCATGGAACCAGGGACCTAGAAACGACGGAGAGGCTGTGTCCCGCCATAGCCCACAGTGGCCCACAACAGGCCACAGCAGTCCACCCACCCCACCGCCGCCCCACACTCTACCCATGGTTATTGTGCGGTTCAGCCCCCAGTGGACCTAACCCCTCTTCCCCCCCCCTCCTCCCCCCGCGGGAACGTCTCACACCAGGCGAGTGTACCCCAAATGTTTGCGTGATAGAGCAATTATGGTGTTCTCTCGGGTATTTGGGATTTTAGTTATTCAAAGGAAAGCGTCTTTGTTATTTGCTGGGCGCACCGTGCTGACTATCTCTGCCGCAGTCCACACATTCATGTCTCGGTTACTCTACTGTCTGCAGCTGGGCAGTGTTGATCAGTTAAAATATATCGGTGAATTTTATATTGCTGTCAGTGATTTGGGGGCTAGCATTCCACAGAGACAGCGTCTCACTGTCACATTTAATTCGCAGAAGAGGGATTACTGTACCGCTGCAGTTGAAAGGGCATCACCGCACACACGCTGGAAGACGGTGTGGTTTCATCTTATCCTTCTTGTTCTACCAGTGGTGGTAGGGACCTCGTGGTATCACGTGGTACACCATCGGTTATCCACCAATAAGGTCAGTGTAGTCGTTGTCCCGATACATACACTCTCCCTGTCATGGTCACCTGGCACTGGTTTAAAAAACACTTACCTTTTCTAACTCGATCCGTTGAGACTGCCTTTTCGGCTGGTATCCTGTTAAAACCAGTCTCCTACTTTCCAAGAGAATAGGCAGATACCAGTGTACGGTTGTTAGGTCACTATGTTCATTAGACTGTTGTAGATGGAGGGGGCAGTTGGGACCCACTCGCCTTCCACCAATATATGGCCACTGCATATTGGAAGTGCTTGAACCTGCCACGGTATCGCGACTTACTCACCAATATGTTGAGCCATGAATTTCGTCGTCAACGTATCGAATCAAATCTGTGTGAATTCCTAAGGGACCAAACTGCTGAGGTCATCGGGTCCCTAGGCTTACACACTACTTAAACTAACTTAAACTAACTTATGCTAAGAACAACACACACACCCATGCCCGAGGGAGGACTCGAACCTCCGGCGGGAGGGGCCTCCTAATCCGTGACATGGCGCCTCAAACCACGCGGCCACTCAGCACGGCGTCAAGGTATGATTGAGTTGACCGGTCTTTCTGGTATTTATGTCATGGCCTCTATTCAGGAGCATTCTTACGCAGTTTATTTCATTTTTGAGGTCCTGTTTGTCTTGTTTTTCTTTTTTAATTAACAAAAAGAAAATAAATGTCGCCGGCAACGACCGGAGAACCACTTTTTTTCTATTGTATGTGCTGAAAGCCATTTAAGATTAACTCCGATTCTGTTCCACTATCTTTTTATGTGTAGCAATCTGCAAGGGTTAAAAAAGTAACACATAAATAAAACATAAAAATAAAGTAATAAAAAGAGCCAGTATCATAGAGGGGCCAGCATAGTGACAGGGGTGCGGAGCGGTGGAGGCATCGTGCGTGTCCAGACCTCATGATTCGACCACTGCCCACCTCGCATCCACCCAGCATGAAGCTGACTGTGTCCTTTCTTTAAGCATTTTCTGTATCATAGAAAAAAGGTTAACATCGCTGTCCGTATATCGTGAGGTCCCGGGATGGATTCCCTGCTGGTTCGGAGATTTTCATCACGCGGAGGCTGGGAGTTTCTGTTGTTCGCATCATTTCGCCTCCTCTTCACCGACTCGCAATTCGCCGCAGGGCGTCAGATACACCACGCAGCCGAACAAACCCACATGGCATCTCCCGGTCAATAACGCCGCACCATTATTTTCGTAAACAACATACTGCGTCACCTCCGCAACTTGTATGCTGCTGTCGTTTCCAGTCTTTATAATCCATGTCTCACTACTATTAATTTTCAAAAGATAGAGTTTTTTCTAACACTTTTTGTTTAGTGTTCTACATATCATCCCGCTGGTATAGTTGAAACTTTCTATTTTCTTCGATATATTTCTTTCTTGTGTGTGTAGGAGATGAAATTTCCCAACAAGTTGAAATCATTTACTTTGTTTTCTGATCGCTAATTACGACTTCGCTTTGGACTGCAATTTGACCTTCCGTCCCAGTTGAAAAGTTAGATTATTTCTCTAGGCAATAACATTTCATTTATAACTGACATTTTGAACGATGTTCCCATTCATCAATAATCTAGTTCGTTAACAGTGAATAGGTATCGCGATTAAACAACAGCACATTATTTTGCCTTCCGAAACCTTTTTCTAGTCAGAATTGTCAGTGATGGAGCAGCTGGCTGAACACAAATGTCAGCGCAAACTTAGTTTTATATTTTACCAAATAAATTATTTTTTCCGCTTTTATGAAAGTTGTTAATAGTAGGTAGAGCGTAGAATATCGTGACATTTACTCTGCAAGTATCTGTCGCTTCTGTTGGTACGACAAACCGCATCATCATGCCACTTGTAGGTTAAATTTTTAAAAAAAATTGACGCTGTGATTCTTTCAGATGAAACATTTAGCACAGAATGCGTTTGTGGGGACGTACGAACATGTTAAAAAGCTCGATTATATACGAACAGTGCAGCAATTGGCTGGAAATGGCAATTATCTTTTACGTGCCTCTGAAAATAGTGTCATATTCCAAGACTACATACAGTCATTCTTTTGAGTTTGTGTATGTACAGGTACTTGCGTGTTTGTGTGTGTGTGTGTGTGTGTATGTGTGTGCGCGTGTGTGTGTGTGTGTATGTGTATGTGTGTGTGTGTGTGTGTGATTGAGTGAGTGAGTGTGAGTATGCGTGTGTGTTTCAGACACGTCTGTGGTTCCAGCGAATCGACCTCGCATGTGTCAATTTCGCAGTTCATGGACCTGGAAAAGCAACACATCAGAACGAAGCCAAACAAAATATCAAACTCTGGTTTATGGTGGAAGGAAATTCAGATATTGGAGAATTTTGAACTCAGGGTTTACTGAACGTACTGGATTTGTTGAACATCACTCCCAAACAAATTTTGAAAATTATCAAAGAGAAGTATGGATTGAAAAAGAAAAGAATGTAAATCATGATGAGAAATTATCGTTTAAAAATTTGAGCGACCTGGGAGCCAATATCTTCAGACACGCAATAATACAACAGTTTGCCTCACATCTGGACACGTTTGTACACCAGGGATTAACGGAAAGCCGTCAATGTTCAGTTACTTTTCGGTAGCAGTTACTGCAATTTTTATGTAACCCAACAAAATTTATATTTAGTGACAAGTTCTTAGATTGACAAGAAAATACATGAGCTTCTGTTAATATATGCGACGGTTCAAGAAACAAATGTTCTGTGACGACTGTTGCTAATAATGTCTCGGAAATACAATAACATTGTAACAACGACCAAAATAAGTAGGTTGGAACTTAAATAGTGGCAACACTGCTGTGGAGACACTATGCAATGGAATCTACTATTGTCATTGATAGCACACGTTGTTGACATACCTACCTTACCTCCGAACAAATGGACTCGCCCATCCCACGTCACCAGCGTGCGCACAATCGAGGGAAAAACAGTCACTTGTGAGCGAGTGGTCTAACGTAACGGTGTCATTATGTTTTCGAAACAGGAACAACGGAGTTGGATCAATACTGAATGTGCCAGAGGTCGTACAGCACGACAGTGTCATCAAGGTTTTCAAGAGGCGTGCGGGGAATCGGCATTGCCGTACAGAACAGTGGCACGTTGGGTAAAAGCCTTTAACGAAGGTCGGCAAACTGTGGCAGACATGCGTCGGGCAGGTCGTCCTAGCGTCTCTGAACAGAAAGTGCATGCTGCTGCCGCGTTAGTGGACATTGATCGACGCCATACAATTCGTGAGCTCGCTCACGAAACCAGATTAGCGCATACGACTGTGCTTCGCATCCTGAAGGAAGTCCAGGGCATGCGAAAAACTGCATCACGATGGCTTCCGCATGACTTGACGGAAATGCAGAAATGGATGCGTTACGACGCTGATCAGACGCACTTGGAGCGCTTTGAGCGCGAAGGAGTGGCTTTCTTACGCCGTATCGTAACACTGGACGAGACATGGGCCACATCGTACGAGCCAAAACTGAAACGCCAGTCCAACGAATGGCGTCATTTACGTCTCCGTGAAAGTCGAAAGTGCGTCAGAGCCCCAGTATGATGAAAGTTATGGTGATTCTCGTGTACGGCTGTGATGATGTTTTCCTAACGCATTACGTTCCTCCACGGCAGACCGCCAATGCACAGTATTACTATTAGTTTTTGGAACATCACCTGCGACAAGCTTTGCGAAAGAAGCGGTGATACTTTCTGCGCAACCCACCCATCATTTTGTACGACAATGCGCGGACGCATACAGCGGAAGCTGCGGCTGCTCTGTTCGGTCGATGGGACTGGGAAGTACTGTACCATCCACCATACTCCCCGGACTTAAGTCCTTGTGACTTTGATTTGATTCCGAAGATGAAGGAACCACTTCGAGGCATTCGCTTCAGAACTGTTCCAGAGATTCGACAGGCAGTAGACTGCTCCATTCGCACCATCAACAGAACAGGCTCTGCTAACGGTATACTACGCCTTCCACAACGCTAGCAACGGCTTCTACACAACGCTGCTGACTGCTTTGAAGACAGCAACAGGTGCAAACATGTAACTCTTTTGTATCGGTTGTGAATAAATAGTTCCCACTATTTAAGTTCCAACCCTTGTATTATCAACGGAAAAGCTTGACGTTAATTTTCACAGAAAATAGATCTACAGATCAAAAAAGGAAACGGGCTGCATATAAGAAAACACCTGCTAGAAACTGAAAACAGAGCACCATCTTTAACGAACAATTCAGACAGTGGCAAATTTCAGTTCAAAACAATAGAAGGTAAGTGGAAAAGCTGAAAGCTGAAGAAAATCAGTTCAGTTTTCAATGTTATGTGAATAAATATGGACGAGTAACATCTGTACATGATAAAAGAAAGGGCAAAAAGCGGGATTTTAGCTGTTTAGTAAATTGTGACATTAAAGATGATTATCGGAGTTGCGATGTGTGAGTTGTTATTCGCATGGCGCATTGAATACGAATCTGTATTTGGGGTATCTCATTTTCGGCTTGAATGAAAACTTTGTACACTGATGCTCATAAATTAAGAATAATGCTGATACATGGTGAAACAATGCTCTGGTTGCGGTTTGCGGGTTTAAATCACCTCGTTGTATGACCATGCGGTGCATTTGACCTGTGGTCAACGCACTGTGGCGCTGGCAGCAGTCCACATACGCAGAGGTGTGTTGGTGCATGTCAGAGTACGGTGCAGCAAGTAAGTAGGCAGACGTTTTCAGACGTGCTAATGGTGACTGTGTGTTGAAAATGTCTCAAAGAACACATATTGATGACGCTATGAGGGGTAGAAAACTAGGGCGACTGGAGGCTGGTCAAACACAGCAGGTCGTAGCACGGGCCCTCCGTGTACCACAAAGTGTGATCTCAAGATTATGGCAACGATTCCAGCAGACAGGAAACGTGTCCAGGCGCTACAGTACGGGACGTCCACAGTGTACAACACCACAAGAAGACCGATATCTCACCATCAGTGCCCGCAGACGGCCACGGAGTACTACAGGTAGCCGTGCTCGGGACCTTACCGCAGCCACTGGAACAGTTGTCTCCAGACACACAGTCTACAGACGACTGAACAGACATGGTTTATTCGCCCGGACCTGCAAGGTGCATTCCACTGACCCCTGGTCACAGGAGAACCTGTAAAGCCTGGTGTCAAGAACACAGTACATGGTCATTGGAACAGTGGTCCCACGTTATGTTCACGGACGGGTCCAGGTATAGTCTGAACAGTGATTCTCGCCGGGTTTTTATCTGGTGTGAACCAGGAAACAGATAGCAGCCCCTTAATGTCCTTGAAAGGGACCTGTATGGAGGTCGTAGTTTGATGGTGTGGGGTGGGATTATGATTGGCGCACGTACACCCTTGCATGTCTTTGACAGAGGAACTGTAACAGGTCAGGTGTGTGGGGACGTCATTTTGCACCAGTATGTGCGCCTTTTCAGGGGTGCAATGGGTTCCACCTTCCTCCTGATGGATGATAACGCAAGGCCCCACCGAGCTGCCATCGTGGAGGAGTACCTTGAAACAGAAGATATCAGGCGAATGGAGTGGCCTGCCTGTTCTCCAGACCTAAACCCCATCGTACACGTCTGTGATGCTCTCGGTCGACGTATCATTGAACGTCTACAAACCCCTACGACACTTCAGGAGCTCCGACAGGCACTGGTGCAAGAATGGGAGGCTATACCCCAGCAGCTCCTCGACCACCTGATCCAGAGTATGCAAACGCGTTGTGCGGCCTGATACTTGTGCATGGTAATCATATCCCATATTGATGACGGGGTACATACGCAGGAAACAGTTGCGTTTTGTAGCATATGTGTTTCGGAACGGTTTTCTCAACTTATCACAAATACCGTGGACTTACATATCTGTGTCGTGTGTGTTCCCTATGTGCCTATGCCGTTAGCGCCAGTTTTGTGTAGTGCCACGTTGTGTGACACCACATTATGCAATTATCCTTAATTTATGAGCATGAGTGTAGATGATTTTCAGAGAGTTGATGAATTGCAAATTATTGAAATAGAAGTTGTGGCATTACTGTCAAACATCACTAAGCGATATTGTTTCAGTTTCTGCAGTTATTTGTGGTTATTTTGTTGAGTATACTGGACATGTAGGCTTGACAGAAAACCTTTATTTATTTACTTATTTATTTATTTTCACTGGCAAGAGTTGTCTGAGTCCTGTTGTTGGTAAAAGGCAGTCGATGAATCTCGTTAGTAGAATCGCTCCCCGGGGAGGGAGTAGCCATTTGCAAGTGAGGCTGTGACCTGCTTCGCGCTTTTGTTGTCAGAGCCGGCACCTCAGTTGGCCTCGCTGAGGTTGGCGAAGCCGTGCTGTCCCTGCTGTCCTTAGAAAACAACTGAGCATGACATTTTCACGTCTTTTGCACAAACATAAAAAGCTGTGATCCCGCAGTGCCATCAGGTCGCGCATGAGAAAGATTGTTGCTTTTGCACCAAAGTTTTGATCATCCAATTCAGATGAGTCGCCGCACCACTGTATTTGGCGCCAAGAAGCCGACAAATTTAGGATACACTGCTCTAAGCCAGTACCAATCTTCTGTTTCTTACTGTGCATTTTGTGTGCCGAGAGTGGAGAGATTCTACTGTGTTGCCCTTTTCTTCACGAAGTAAGCAATATTCTCGTCCATCACATTGTCGTCCGCTCCATGTAGAATTTTTTTTAGAAGTGGAGAGTTGAGTACGGAAAACTGAATTTTGGGGTCATTCACCATGCAACGGCACACCTGGCGGCCGTCTGATGTTAATGAGTCCACGTTTTGATGACTTTGGGGAAATTTTACGTCTTACAATCAGCAATCCCACGATCCATACTCTTAGTAGCTCGCTACTTCTGGCGTGCAACTTGAATTGCTCATTTGATTATAAGCTGTGATTATGTATCATTAACGTTGAATCTGTGAGCTACCCAGATCAGGATAGCTTTTTACGTTGTCTGAAACAGTGTTAGCGTAGGTTTTGTATGAATTAAGTCCAGATGTTTTGAAAACTTGGCCCTCTGTCAACTATTTGTGAATTGTGTCGAATAATAAGAGCAAATAAAAATCTAATATATTCAGACTTGATTCAAGTTACAATAATATGTGAGGTATTGAGTGCATTGATGGACCAATGAGACGTTTAACATACAGTGTGTGGAGGGTGCAGTTTATGCCACAAGTGGTTCTGCGCTGTTTCGGGCATTTTTTTCGCGTGCTGGTTTGGGCCCAATCTTTCAGGATACCATGAACGTGAATCAGGACATTTATTTCAACATACTTTATAACCAAGAGTTACCCTTTCCTCTACATGATCGTGTTGAGTCTGCTGAGAACACTCCCGAATTCCAAACTGAGAAGAGCAATATTCACAGGTCTACTTGCATACATCCCTGACTTGACGAAAACTCCGACATGCTGTCACACTTTGAATGGTCCACTAAACTGTTCGAGGTTAATCCCATACCAAATCTGGTACTACTTGTAACAACAGGTGGAACATAGGAACTTGCACCCAGTAGTTTGTTATCACTGCTAAATGTTAAAATTTTGTATTGGTATGGATCCACAATCTCCATATGCTTAATAAACCTAAACATGATCCATAGTAGACAGAAATGCGATTTTTATTTACTCGTGCGATTAGCTAATTTCGGGTATGTTGCATTGTCAAGAACATTTGTAACATCTGTGCTTATGTGGGATCTAATTGTTAATGGACTAACCTCAGTTGCCTATAGCAAAGCTGAAGCACCTTTGGACTCTCTTCTTCTCCAAACCACAAACGCCATCGTCGAGGCTGGAAGCGGTTCAAAAATGGCTCTGAGCATTGTGGGTCTGAACTTCTAAGGTCATCAGTCCCCTAGAACTTAGAACTACTTAAACCTAACTAACCTAAGGACATCGCAGACATCCATGCCCGAGGCAGGATTCGAACCTGCGACCGTAGCGGTCGCGCGGTTCCAGACTGTAGCGCCTAGAACCGCTCGGCCACACCGGCCGGCTCTGGAGAGAAAAAACCTATTTCTTTTTATTCAAGTTTTTGAATGTCCATCCTTGTAGCTGGAGTACGGGGGACTACGGCTGTTCACTATTATAAGAAAATTAAACACGTACAGTCATCGTTATATTTTCATTTATTGTGTAGCTACCAGTTACGGCGCTTTAGTGCACCATCTTTAGGCCTTAGTTGACGATGAACAAGTTATCATGATCCATATATACGATGACAGTTGATGGTTGGAGAGACGACATCACATTTTCAGGTAGTTTGCGAAAACCGGTTATGTTGGCCGCTAATGCATCATATACAGGGGATAGGCAAAATACTGTGAACAGTGGTAGGAAAGGGATGGTTGTGTTCGGCGATCAACAACGCAGGTAATTTGCATTCAGAGGCCGAGGTCGACGTGCAATGAAGACATAACAGAGTTCCAAAGAGAGCAGATTGAGGGGGCCATATTAGCTGCAGCATCAGTAACCAAGACAGCCAACTTATTGAATGTTTCAAGAGCTACTGATTAAACAGCCATGGCAGACTACACAAAACTTGGAAAGACGTCATCGTGTAAACGTAGTAGTGGGCGAAAATGAAAAGTATGTGACAGAGATCGTCGAACGCTAACACGAATTGTGTCAAAACAACACAAAACTATGGCGGCTAAAGTGACTGCAGAGCGCAATAGCCATCTTCGAGACCACGTATCTATCGGCACTGTTCGCCGAGAATCCCGTACAGCGAATATTCATGGACGAGCTGCTATACCGAAACCATTAGTGACGGCAACCAACGCAAAGAGTCGTAAAACGTCTTCTCAGGAGCATAAATCCTGGATGGCTTGTGGAAATACGTCACATGGTCCGACAAGTCAATGTTTTCGTTATTTCCAACATCGGGCCCAGTTCACGCCTGGAGAACGCCAAAAAAAGCCTACAATCCTGAAGACTTGATTCGGACGGTCAAGTATGTAGGTGGAAGTGTGATGGTGCGGGCAATCATACCATAGTATTCTGCAGGTCCCATCACTACTCTCAAAGGCCGTATTACAACCAACGATTATGTGAACATTTTACACGATCAGGTGCACCGCACGATTGAAATGTTTTCTCCCAACAATGATGCTATATTTCAGAACGATAATGCACCCATTCACACAGCCAGGACAGTACAATCGTGGTATGAGCATGCAACTGAATTTCAGCATCTTCCCTGGGCAGCACTGTCCTCAGTCTTTTAACATTATCGAATGCTTGTGGGCGGTATTGGAGTGCAGACAGGAGTTAGAAGAGGTTCTGATCGAAGAGTGACATAACGTTCCACTGGAGACTATACACTCATTATACGCCAGTATGCCAACAAGAATCCCCTATATATGGATCTTGATAACCCATTCAGCATCAACTTATGCCTGAAGATGGAGTATTGGAGCGCCGAGACTGGTAGCTGAACAGTAAATGACACTTTATGGACGGCTGTAATTGTATAATTTTTTTACAGTATTTTTTTATTCTGCTTACTGTATTCATTTCCTGTATTTTAGACAACGCGTAGGGGGGTACTCTACATCTACATACATACTCCGCAATCCACCATACGGTGCGTGGCGGAGGGTACCTCGTACCACAACTAGCATCTTCTCTCCACTCCCAAACAGAACGAGTGAAAAATTACTCCTATAAGCCTCTGTACGAGCCCTAATCTCTCTTATCTTATCTTTGTGGTCTTTCCGCGAAATATAAGTTGGCGGCAGTAAAACTGTACTGCAGTCAGCCTTAAATGCTGGTTCTCTAAATTTCCTCAGTAGCGATTCACGAAAAGAACGCCTCCTTTCCTCTAGAGACTCTCACCCGAGTTCCTGAAGCATTTCCGTAACACTCGCGTGATGATCAAACCTACCAGTAACAAATCTAGCAGCCCGCCTCTGAATTGCTTCTATGTCCTCCCTCAATCCGACCTGATAGGGACCCCAAACGCTCGAGCAGTACTCAAGAATAGGTCGTATTAGTGTTTTATAAGCGGTCTCCTTTACAGGTGAACCACATATTCCCAAAATTCTACCAACGAACCGAAGACGACTATCCGCCTTCCCGACAACTGCCATTACATGCTTGTCCCACTTCATATCGCTCTGCAATGTTACGCCCAAATATTTAATCGACGTGACTGTGTCAAGCGCTACACTACTAATGGAGTATTCAAACATTACGGGATTCTTTATCCTATTCATCTGCATTAATTTACATTTATCTATATTTAGAGTTAGCTGCCATTATTTACACCAGTCACAAATCCTGTCAAAGTCATCCTGTATCCTCCTACAGTCACTCAACGACGACACCTTCCCGTACACCGCAGCATCATCAGCAAACAGCCGCACATTGCTATCCACCCTATCCAAAAGATCATTTATGTAGATCGAAAACAACAGCAGACCTAGCACACACAGCCATTGTATGTTTTCACATAGAGTAATGACTAGGTGGTGTTGTGCTGTGACAGGAGCGCCGTCGCCGGTGTCCCTGCCGCTGGCGGTGGACCTGGCGCCAGTGGTGGCTGCCCTGGCCGTGTTGGCAGCCCTGCTGCTGGTGGCGCTGCTGCTGCTGTGGGTGCGGCGCGGGCCCCCACCCCTCCTGTCAGCCGCGAAGGCGCCGCCCGCGGGGGAGGCCGACCCCAACCCGGACCTCATACCCGGCAGCGCCGCCAAGGCGCCGGGTGTCAGCGTCGCAGCTGGTGAGTCCTGCTGGCCGGTGGGACTGTCCTGCAGACTACTCTGACAATGGGCTCAGCCAACACCGACTCAAAGGAAGGCCTCGGCGCTTGTTGGTGACGTCACGTCAGCTAGGCACGGCGAACGCCATGTGTGTCGCAGGCAACTCGTAATGGTGGTGTCTCCATCTCTGACACAGGAAAATGTGAAACTATTGGCGGTAGTTGACCAACACACATTGTTCTGAGAGATTTCTGCAATCAATTAATTTTGCAATACATTACACTTATTAACAAATAGTGTACTCCTGAACTTAAATTTCCACCTGTTTTAAGGATTGACATACAAAAAGAACTTCATGGCCCAGCAGCAACAGAGTTCGTGCTTCTTTACCTTATTTGTAAATCTGACGAAGGTACGTTTGTACTGGGTTGCTTTTACAAGGAACTGTGAACATATTGGTGCTCTTCTTCAGGTATCTTGGTTGATTATGGGGTGAGGAGCACTGAATGTTAATGAAATATCTTGCGATTGTACACGTTAGGGGAGGGGGTGGGGGACAGAAGAAGAGGCAAAAGAGAGATACTTGTTTTATCAAATAAATGTTTTTATCTTATAAAGTTTCTCCTTTCAGTTGCAAGAGGGGAATATTGATCTTTTCTTATCTTTGCATGTTTAAAAAAGTTAAGCTCAGCAGCATTTACGATGTATGAAGCAATTTTGTTTCCCGTTTAAAATTCCTTTCGTTGAAAACGACTGTAATCTAATGACTGGCAACAGTTGGACACTTACACATGTAAATTAGTTCACGTTTCCAGTGACGAAGTCAAACGAAAATGAATAAATAAATAAAAGAAACCAGTTCATTGTAAGGGGGTTGGGCTAAGTTTCGATAACAAAATGGATCAAGTAAATATAGTTTCTTGAATGTAAAATTTCTGAAGCTTGCAATGGGGCAAAGCATCTTCTCATACTGATCTACGTTTGTTTCGACAGGATTCAGCAATACAGAACTATGATCTTCATTTGTAGCTTTACGATAGTAAGAAAATCTTTCATCTAAATAAAACTGCGGAATCCAAAACAATACCAAACAGTTTGTCCAAAAATAAGAGATTTATAGTGATAAGCACGCCAAGGCGTTTCTGACTGCAACAGACCTGGCGTTCGCCGTGCCTAGCTGACGTGACGTCACCAACAAGCGCCGAGGCCCTCCTTTGAGTCGGTGTTGGCCCATCTCACTACCTTCACTGTCACGGAGGACACAGTGTTTCATCTCACATCGTCCCCAGAATTAACCCTCACCATCTGTAGCTACACACCTGATTCTCGTTAATGTTAATAAGAAACCACCAGAGCTGCATTGACGGAAATTTTTGTATCATGACCAATTTGTCCACAACAACATCAGTTTATCTGCAGTCGAGGAAAACAAAAATTAGAGTGAAACGTAATAATAATTTACACACATAAATGAAAGCCTCCTTTGCTATTTGGGGAGCAAATTAACTGATGATGGTCGAAGTAGAGAGGCTACAAAATGTAGACTGGCAATGGCAAGGAAAGCGTTTCTGAAGAAGAGAAATTTGTTAACATCGAGTATAGATTTAAGTGTCAGGAAGTCGTTTGTGAAAGTATTTGTGTGGAGTGTAGCCATGTATGGAAGTGAAACGTAGACGATAAATAGTTTGGACAAGAAGAGAATAGAAGCTTTCGAAATGTGGTGCTATAGAAGAATGCTGAAGATTAGATGGGCAGATCACATAACTAATGAGGAGGTATTGAATAGAACTGGGGACAAGAGAAGTTTGTGGCACAACTTGACCAGAAGAAGGGATCGGTTGGTAGGACATGTTCTGAGGCATCAACGGATCACCAATTTAGTGTTGGAAGGCAGCTTGGACGGTAAAAATCGTAGAGGGAGACCAAGAGATGAATACACTGAGCAGATTCAGAAGGATGTAGGTTACAGTAGGTACTGGGAGATGAATAAGCTTGCACAGGATAGAGTAGCACGGAGAGCTGCATCAAACCAGTCTCAGGACTGAAGACCACAACAACAACAACAAATGAAAGTCAGCACATACTGCTAATATTCTTCATAACAAAACCCTACAGAGTAGGCCAACATCATGACTTCAAAAGTCTACCTATACACTTTTAAACATAGCTATTTCTCAGCAACAATATTCAAATGTAGGAATCACACAGCCAACCGGCTGAAGATAACTGTTTGGTACATTGACCTGCTGGATGGCAGTTATTGAACTACGCTGAAGCGCCAAAGGAACTGGTGTAGGCATGCGTATTCAAACACAGATATTTAAACAGACACAATACGGCACTGCAGTCGGCACCACCTATATAATACAAGAAGTTCAAGTGGTTCAAAAGGCTCTGACCGCTATGGGACTTAACATCTGTAGTCATCAGTCCCCTACAACTTAGAACTACTGAAACCTAACTAACCTAAGGACATCACACCCATCCATGCCCGAGGCAGGATTCGAACCTGCGACCGTAGCAGTCGCGCGGTTCCGGACTGAGAGCCTAGAACCGCTCAGCCACCGCGGCTGGCAAGATAACAAGTGTCTGTCGCAGTTGTTAGACGGTTACTGCTGCTACAATGGCAGGTTATCAACATTTAAGTGAGTTTCAACGTGGTGTTATAGTCGGCGCATGAACGATGAGACACAGCATCTCCCAGGTAGCAATACAGTGGGGATTTTCCCGTATGACCATTTCACGAGTGTGCCGTGAATATCGGGAATCCGGTAAAACACAAAATCTCTGACATCGCTGCGGTCGGAAAAAGATCCTGCAAGAACGGGTGCAACGACGACTGAAGAGAATCGTTCAACGTGGCAGAAGTGCAACCTTCCTAAAATTTCTGAAGATTTCAAAGTTGGGCCATCAACAAGTGTCAGCGTGCGAACCACTCAGCAAAACATCGTCGATATGGGCTTTCAGAGCCAAATGCCACCCGTGTACCCTTGATGATTGCACGACACAATGCTTTTATGCCTTGCCTGGACCCGTCAACACCGACATTCGACTGTTGATGACGGAAGCATGTTTCCTGGTCGGACGAGTCTCGTTTCAAATTGTATCGAGCGGACGGACGTGTAAGGGTATGGAGACAACCTTGTGTATCCATGGACCCTGCATGTCAGCAGGGGACTGTCCAAGCTGGTGGAAGCTCTGTAATGGCGTGGGGGGTGTTCAGTTGGAGTGATATGGGACCCCTGACACATCCAAATACGACTGTGACAGGTGACACGTAAGTAAGCATCCTGTCCGACCACCTGCATCCACTCATGTCCATTGTGCATTCCGACGGACTTGCGCAATTCCAGTAGGACAATGCGACACGCTACATGTCCAGAATTGCTACAGAGTGCCTCCAGGAACTCTCTTCTTAGTTTAAACACTTCCGTTGGCCACCAAACTCCAGAGACATGAACATTATTGAGCATATCTGGGATGCCTTGCGGCGTGCTGTTCAGTAGAGATGTGCATCCCCTCGTACTGTTGCGGATTTATAGACAGCCCTGCAGGATTCATGGTGTCAACTCCATGCAGCACTACTTCAGACATTTGTAGAGTCCATGTTATGTCGTGTTGTGGTACTTCTGAATGCTCACAGGGGCCCTGCACCATATGAGGCATGTGCATCAGTTTCTTTGGCTTTTCAGAGTATGTAAAAAATAAAAAAATTAAAAAAAACATAAATTAGTTGCAAACTATGGCACGCACACACTTCACTGAACATGTAAACGTCACTAAAGATATTCGGATTTAGGTTATGACACGTTCGATATGCCTGCCATTATTGACGATGATGTGGCGCAGACGAATAGCGAAATTCTGCGTGACCCGCTGAAGTGTCGGAACATCGATGCTGTCGATGACCTCGCAAATGGCCGTTTTCAGCTCAGCAATGGTTTTGGGGTTATTGCTGTACGCCTTATGTTTAATATAACCACACAACAAGGAGTCACATCTGTTCAGATCCGGAGAATATGGCAGCCAATTGAGGCCTATGCCAGTGACCTCTGGGTACCTCAGAGCCAGAATGCGGTCCCGTAAGTGCTCCTCCAGGACATCGAACACTCTCCTGCTTCGATGGGGTCCAGCTCAGTCTTGAATGAACCACATCTTGTCAAAATCGGGGTAAGTTTGTATAATGGGGATGAAAGCATCTTCCAAAATCTTCACGTGCCATTCGGTAGTGACCGTGCCATCAAGGGAATAGCACTGATTATTCTGTGACTGGACATTGCAAACCGCACAGTCATCTGTTGAGGGCGAAGAGGCTTGTCGATCGCGAAATGCGGATTCTCAATCCCCCAAAAGCTACAACTTCGCTTATTGACGAACCCATCCAATTCAAAGAGGGGTAAACCATACTATACACGCGCATACTAATTCCCATCATGCCCCACGGCCAATCGTGGAGACTGAACGTCCTGGCGCAAACCGTTCAGAAGTTATGATGATTTTATTTTATATAGTTCAAAAATATTGACGCCCTGTAGATTCTGATACCTCTAAGGATATCTTCATCAGAATGAAATTTTAAGCAATCGTAAAATTACATTACGAAAAGGCAATGGTCAAAGTATGGAGCAGATGTGCTCGAGTGAAAAATAAAATACAACACGTTCAGCCGTCGGCTCGTGTGCCTAGCAAGGAACATCATCAGACTCTGACTTGAGGATATCTGCTCCAAACTCTGAGAATTGTCTTCTCGCAATGTAATTTTACGTTTTCTCAAAATTTCATTCTGATGAAGACATCCTTAGAGATATCGAAACGTAGGTCAGTGTACCAAACAGTTATTTGCAACTGGTTCGCTATATGTTTCCAATGTTCAAAGTCTGCTTATCTTTCGTAACGTTAAAGGCAAATTTTGCAACATGACAGTGGCGTACACAGTCTATCAACCCTGGGAATGCAGGCGAATTGGCATGCTGAGTGTACTAATCTGTTCAGACAGTGACCGGCCGCGGTGGTCTCGCGGTTCTAGGCGCGCAGTCCGGAACCGTGCGACTGCTACGGTCGCAGGTTCGAATCCTGCCTCGGGCATGGATGTGTGTGATGTCCTTAGGTTAGTTAGGTTTAAGTAGTTCTAAGTTCTAGGGGAATGATGACCACAGCTGTTAAGTCCCATAGTGCTCAGAGCCATTTGAACCATTTGTTCAGACAGTGCCGCTTAAAGAGATCTGTAACACACAAAATATAGGTTAGTATTTATCGAGCATGCTTTATCCACTGTGCAGTGACACAATCACTGCAAGTAATGACAATCTTATCACAGAAATGTCATTAAAATGTAAAATATACCACACAGTTGATGAAACAATTTGCAAAAAAGCATATAAACAAAAGCAGAACGAAACAGTTATGCACAATAAAAAGGAAAAAAATGTCTATGTTTACACGAAGATAAAACAATAAACGACTGATTATACAAAATGATTAAGCAGTTGTTTACAACATACCAGAACCGGTAACAGTCATCACAGACAATTATCGTAACTAATGAATAAAAGTGATTACAAAATTCGCATTGTCACTGAATATATAAGACTTAAAATAGCTAAACTGGCTGGTTTCATCGGTATACTATTAACAGTATTGAAACAGTGCTCAATTAAACCCGCTACAGTTATGAACAATAAAGAGGAACATTCACCAGAACGTACACCAACTCATATTGTCATTAGATAAACAGTAACAGATTGATTGCATAAAGCGGTTACGAAATAATTACACAGAACAAAAGAGAAAACGTGATTGCGATAGCGCAGAATGATCATAACTAATGAATAAAACTGATTACAATAAACAGTACTGCTACAGAGCGTGTAAAATATCTTTAATTAAGATGTTTCAAAGACATTCACTGTGATTTCTTGATTCAGATGTGTCATTGTCTCCAAATATTTCTTGAGTAACGACTTGTTTTTAAAATCGTTAATTCTGTCCAAAATTTTGTTCTTAAAAATGTTTCAGTGTGTACTGAACATTGTTAACTTACAAACTGAGTGCACTTCACACCAGTTACCATTGACATAGCACTGTTTCCTTGCTGGGCCAATTAACGAAACATTATTGTCAAAACTCCGAAAGATAGACATTTAAATGTTCCGAATTGTTTCAGTTTTTGATACTAAGATTTCTATTACCGATTTTTGCAACAATAAAGTATAGCAACTTCAAAAATTAATCTATGATTCAGCACAATATAAATTTAATTTCACTGTCACCTTATTACAGCACGTAAACAAGGTGAAGGTTGGCCCTTATCTTTTCTGCCGTCACACTGCCACTAAAATTTAAATATACTATGATAAGGAACAGAATATTGTTTACTAGTTTAAATAATTATTCACGTTTAACTGGCTGGCAACAACTTTTGGAACGTGTTTGCATTTAAGAACATATTCAGGATTCTCCCTAAGTCGTAGTTATGGAATCGCCCTCGTATTTGTGTAGATCGGCTCAGAAAAGCATTTTCTTGCCAAGAACTGAGCGCACAACAGGCAGTCATGTTTATATACACGCATCACGATAAAGTTGGCATTAGTCCGAATCTAAAATTAGGATTAGAGCTGCCATTTCTCGGTTTATCGTGGATCTATTAAGTAATATGAATTAAGCACATCATGTACCAAACTTTACATGCAATTGCCCTGTTTCTCATCCACTGTGTCTCACCATTGTTTTCAACTGACAACGAGAGGGCACCAGCAGCGCGATCGACTTTTGGAACCATCTGTACGGTGATGTAAGTTAAGATCCCAGGTACCACACATGCAGCCATTTACCCTGGTGGGCCTTTGCGAGTGACTGACGAAAAAATAGTCGGAATTTTTTGTGACACTCAGTAGCGATAGTCTCGTTGTGTGGTATAATGGATAAGATAACAGCTTCACATGCAGGAAGTTGCGGGTTATGAAGCTCATCAGGCGCAGTAAGATTTTTTTTTATTTTAAAATTTTTATCGAAACTACTTTGATAGTCATTTTCATTCAGTTAATTGATTTAAATGTAATTTTTTGATTCCATTCCTTCGTCGCATAATTTTAATCGTAATGTCAACTTCTTCATTTGCTCTCACTGTTCTCCCTATCAATCTTTCTCCACCTGAAATCTTCGTTCAAGCGCTTTTAATTAATTTTATGTATTAATTTCAATTTAATTTCTTTTGTTTTATCATCCTGTTTTTTCGTTCACATTATAGCGTTCTTTAAATCTAGTTCTCATTTTACCTGAATTTAGTTTTACTTATAAACGTGTCTTCCATTTAAATTTTCATGTGCGTTATTTCGTCCATAGTGCTATAGGTGTGTAGGTTATTTTTTTTAATGTTTGTATGACGATTACTGTGCAGAAAAGTTGCACACTTGGTAACAAAAATACATTTTTTACACCATTGTACAAATATTAATAGATTATTTCGTCTTTCGTTTTTTAACCGATAGATGGGAATTTTCAGATAATTGAATACTACAATAGGTAAATACAACTAATTTCATATTCACAGTAATTCCGATTGCAAAAAAGAACGATATAAAGAAAAAAAATGATGAAATGAAAATATCCATACAGTGATTGAAATTATGTGAGAAATAAATGGAATCAAAAAATTACATTTAAATCAATTAATGATCTACATCTACATCTACATTCATACTCCGCAAGCCACCTGACGGTGTGTGGCGGAGGGTACCTTCCGTACCTCTATCGGTTCTCCCTTCTATTCCAGTCTCGTATTGTTCGTGGAAAGAAGGATTGTCGGTATGCCTCTGTGTGGGCTCTAATCTCTCTGATTTTATCCTCATGGTCTCTTCGCGAGATATACGTAGGAGGGAGCAATATACTGCTTGACTCTTCGGTGAAGGTATGTTCTCGAAACTTCAATAAAAGCCCGTACCGAGCTACTGAGCGTCTCTCCTGCAGAGTCTTCCACTGGAGTTTATCTATCATCTCCGTAACGCTTTCGCGATTACTAAATGATCCTGTAACGAAGCGCGCTGCTCTCCGTTGGATCTTCTGTATCTCTTCTATCAACTCTATCTGGTACGGATCCCACACTGCTGAGCAATATTCAAGCAGTGGACGAACAAGTTTCGACAAAGATTTAAATATAAAAAAAAATGTCACTGTACCTGATGAATTTCGAACTCATAACTTCCTGATTGTGAAACAGTTATCCTGTCAATTACACCACACAACCAGTATATCTAATGAAATTTTTGTAAGGCTGTTGAGTTGTACACAAAATTCCGAATTTTTTTTCGTCAATTACTCGCAAACGAGGGCTACAAGGGTGAATGTCAGCATTGTGTGATGCCTGGGGTCTTAACCTACATCATCGTATAGATGGTTTCAAAAAGTCGATCGCACTGCAGAGGTCCTCTCCTTGTGAGTTCTCTAACTATTCAATAATTATCACCAAGGTGGAATGAGGCAGAACGGGGCATGGACCCCATTTTGGCGCCAGGCCACGCGTTGACAACACGAGAAAATTTGATAGCAAGGAGCAGGTCACGCTGGAGGCTGTAGCGAGTGGGACGTTTCTTTTGTTTCAGGAGGGGCGCTGTCTCGTGATAGCGGTTTCGCAACGGCCTGCTGATCGCTTCCTCGTCTCACATCCACTAGCGAACCGGACCTGTCTGAAGGCGAGTACTACGCACAGTGTGTACACAGGAAAACACGTATTTCTAATAAGCGTACACTAATTGCACTTTACATCTACAGGCTTCACACATTTTGAACCAGAAGAAGAAGGGTTTCTACCAGACAATGCTTACCGCGACAAGGAATACTACGCTGAAGCCACCGTATCCACGCAGCAAACAAAAAGCATGCGGCCTAACTACGGCGTTCAAGAACTAGCGTCTCACACTTGCTGAAGAACTCCCCCATTACTACCAACTTACTGCGACGAACAGTGCTCTCTTTATGCCATCTGTGATTATCTACAATACTGATGGGTGATGCTGTAAGGCTACGTAATGTAATTCTGCATTAAATGTATCTAAGTGCCTTCTTATTTATTCTAAGAAAAATGGCAATTACCATTGCCCTGTAAATAATTTGTTGTAAATAAAGTATACCAAGTTGTTCGATCGACTTTGACAGTTCTTAATGGTGACAGAACGACCACAACGAAGTTGCTTACAATGTCCTCTACACTGGTTTTTGTTACTGTGCACATTGTTCCAGAAATGGGAAACTGTCAATGTTGAATATTGGATATTTGCCGAGAAGAGCTTACCCAGGCGAGGACAGAACTATTTGGTCCTTTCTGGTCCCACACAAAACAGCTTAAATTTTCAAGTCATATAGGAAAAGGTTGTTATCAATGGCTTGATTTCTCTGTGAATATTGACGATGGGCTGACACTACCGGGCATTAAGGGTACGCCGTTTTGCCAAAGATTAGCTATCTTGATCGTGAGCTGTTCCACGAAGACACAAAGCGACTGTGAAAAAAAAGAAGGAACTGCACTATGTTCTTGTAACTGACTAATACTGATGAGTGATACATCATATGGATATGATAATAGTGATTAAATTTCTGCAGCCCTCACAGGAAAGTACGCGCAATTGATGTTACTTTATCATATTCACAATATAAACCTATGTGCTGTGAATGGAGACTAGGTGTCGTTCAGTAATACACTACGAGTTGCCTTGAATGACCATGAATGTTGTCTAATCTTAGGCCTAAGTAGGCCACTTTGAACAAAATTCAAGTAACGGTTTTCATTACAGGTTTTCAATTTTTTTTATGTGTTTTGAAAATCAGTGAAGTGTGTCTTTTTTTACCTTCGAAGACGACATTTCTACTTTTTGCCACCATGGTTTCAAATACATATTATTCGGTTTCAGATACCAAGAAAATCCCCTAAAATAAAAATAAACATTTATTGGAACTTACTTACGTGTTAATTTCCTGTTGGTGTGATGAACGGGAGCTAGCCCTAAATGTGGAGAAACGTAAGTAAATGCGGATAAACACGAAGATCAAACTGTGATGTTCGGATACAGTATTACTGGTGTCCTGCTTGACACAGTCAAGTTATTTCAATATTTTGGCATAACGTTGCAAAGCGAAATGAAATGGTATGAGCAACTGAGAATCAGTGTCGTCGTAACTGCCTCTGCTTCACATCTGCTGTGCAGCGAGCTACGTTAATTTAAGTATTAACTGTATTTTTCTGACTTGTCACTTCTTCTTCCGTGTGTTTTGCTTTTAGGAAGCTTTAATTTTGGAGTACTAGTAATAGTGTTCCATAGATTTCGTGTTTGTTTTGAATACAGTCAGAGAGAGTCCCTTTAGTCAGCTGTAGTGCCAGTAGCGCTAGCGTTTGTTTTGAATACAGTCACAGGTAGTACTTATTTTCATTGTTCTCAACAAGAAGTGTCTAGTAACCACAGTTTAGTCAGCTATCAGTCGCCTTTAGTGAATTAGCACTCTAGTTTAAAGTTGATTAACTCTCTACTGTAAATTGTTGATTTCTTAGGATGGATAGGATGTGTGACTGCTGTGTACGGACACAAGAGGAGCTGGCGGAGGGTCAATGTGGAGGCTGGCCGTGTGGCATCGCCCGCTCTGCCTGTGAGTGGACATGTGGCCGCTCCTTCAGCAAGGTCCGAGCAGGCACACGGGGGGAGGGGTTTATTAGTGATTGGGAGCGCCAACGTTAGGCGGGTGATGGAGCCCCTTAGGGAAATAGCGAGAAGGTCGGGGAAGAAGGCCAGTGTTCACTCTGTCTGCTTGCCGGGGGGTCTCATCCGAGATGTGGAGGAGGCCCTACCGGCGGCGATAGAGAGCACTGGGTGCACCCGACTGCAAATTGTTGCTCATGTCGGCACCAACGACTCTTGCCGTCTGGGTTCAGAGGTCATCCTCAGTTCATACAGGCAGTTGGCGGAGTTGGTGAAGGTGGAAAGCCTCACTGATGGGGTGGAATGTGAGCTAACTATTTGTAGTGTCGTTCCCAGAACCAATCACAGTCCTCTGGTTTCGAGTCGAGTGGAAAGCTTAAACCAGAGACTCAGATGATTATGTCGAGATCTGGGGTGCAAATTTCTCGACATCCGCTATCGGGTGGAGAAAAGTAGAGTCCCCCTGAATAGCTCAGGCAAACACTACACGCAGGAAGCGGCTACAAGGGTAGCGTAGTACGTGTGGAGTACACATGTGGGTTTTCTAGGTTAGAGAATTCCCTCCCTAGGCCCGACAAGACGCCTCCTGAGACGCAACAAGGTAGTAGTAGGCAAAACGCAACAGGGAATGACAATATTAATGTGCTAATAGTAAACTGCAGGAGCGTCTATAGAAAGGTCCCCGAACTGCTCTCATTAATAAACGGTGACAGCGCCCACGTAATACTAGGGACAGAAAGTTGGCTGAAGCCAGATGTAAACAGTAATGAAATTCTAAACTCAGATTGGAATGTATACCGCAGAGACACGCTGGACAGTGAAGGGGGAGGCGTGTTTATAGCGATAAAAAGTGCAATAGTATCGAAGGAAATTGACGGATATCCGAATTGTGAAATAATTTGGGTGAAGGTCACGGTTAAAGCAGGCTCAAACATGGTAATTTGATGTCTCTATAGGTTCCCTGGCTCAGCAGCTGTTGTGGCAGAGCACCTGAAGGAAAACTTGGAAAATATTTCGAGTAGATTTCCCGACCATGTTATAGTTATGGGTGGAGATTTTAATTTACCAGATATAGACTGGGAGACTCAAACGTTTATAACGGGTGGCAGGGACAAAGAATCCAGTGACATTTTTTAAGTGCATTATCTGAATACTACCTTGAGCAGTTAAACACAGAACCGACTCGTAGCGATAACATATCAGACCTTCTGGTGACAAACAGACCCGAACTGTTTGAAACAGTTAACGCAGAACAGGGAATCAGCGATTATGAAGCGGTTACTGCATCGATGATTTCAGCCGTAAATAGAAATATTAAAAAAGGTAGGAAGATTTTTCTGTTTAGCAAAAGTGATAAAAAGCAGATTTCAGAGTACTTGACGGCTTAACACAAAAATTTTGTCTCAAGTGCGGATAGTGTTGAGGATCAGTGGACAAAGTTTAAAACCATCGTACAGTATGCATTAGATGAGTATGTGCCAAGCAAGATCGTAAGAGATGGAAAAGAGCCACCGTGGTACAACAACCGAGTTAGAAAACTGCTGCCGAAGCAGAGGGAACTTCACAGCAAACATAAACATACCCAAAGCCTTGCAGACAAACAAAAATTACGCGAAGCGAAATGTAGCGTGAGGAGGGCTATGCGAGTGGCGTTCAATGAATTCGAAAGTAAAGTTCTATGTACTGACTTAGCAGAAAATCCTAAGAAATTTTGATCTTATGTCAAAGCGGTAGGTGGATCAAAACAAAATGTCCAGACACTCAGTGACCAGTACCAAAACGGTACTGAAACAGAGGATGACAGACTAAAGGCCGAAATATTAAACGTCTTTTTCCAAAGCTGTTTCACCGACGAAGACTGCACTGTAGTTTGCCGGCCGGTGTGGCCGTGCGTTTCTAGGCGCTTCAGTCTGGAACCGCGTGACCGCTACGGTCGCAGGTTCGAATCCTGCCTCGGGCATGGATGTGGGTGATGTCCTTAGGTTAGTTAGGTTTAAGTAGTTCTAAGTTCTAGGGGACTGATGACCACAGATGTTAAGTCCCATAGTGCTCAGAGCCATTTGAACCTGAACTGTAGATTGTCGCACAGATGACAGAATGGTAGATATCGAAATAGACGACACAGGGATAGAGAAACAATTAAAATCGCTCAAAAGAGAAAAGGCCGCTGGACCTGTTGGGATACCAGTTCGATTTTACACGGAGTACACGAAGGAACTTGCCCACCTTCTTGCAGTAGGTCTCTATAAGAGCGTTGCGTTCCAAAAGATTGGAAAGGGGCACAGGTCACCCCGTTTTCAAGAAAGGACGTCGAACCGATGTGCAGAACTATAGACTTATATCTCTAACGTCGATCAGTTGTAGAATGTCGGAACACGTATTATGTTCGAGTAAAATGACTTTTCTGGAGACTAGAAATCTACTCTGTAGGAATCAGCATGGATTTCGAAAAAGACGATCGTGTGAAACCCAGCTCGCGCTATTCGTCCACGAGACTCAGAGGGCCATAGACACGGATTCCCAGGTAGATGCCGTGTTTCCTGACTTCCGCAAGGCGTTCGATACAGTTCCCCACAGTCGTTTAATGAACAAAGTAAGAGCATATGGACTATTAGACCAATTGTGTGATTGAAGAGTTCGTAGATAACAGAACCCAGCATGTCATTTTCAATGGAGAGAAGTCTTCGGAAGTAAGAGTGATTTCAGGTGTGCCGCAGGGGAGTGTCGTAGGACCGTTGCTATTCACAATATACATGAATGACCTTGTGGATAACATCGGAGGTTCACTGAGGCTTTTTATCGATGATGCTGTAGTATACCGAGAGGTTGTAACAATGAAAAATTGTACTGAAATGCAGGAGGATATGCAACAAATTGACGCATGGTGTACGGAATGGCAACTGAATCTCAATGTAGACAAGTGTTATGTGCTGCGAATAGATGAAAAGAAAGATCCTTTATCATTTAGCTACAATATGGTAGGTCAGCAACTGGAAGCAGTTAATTCCATAAATTATCTGGGAGTACGCATTAGGAGTGATTTAAAATGGAATGATCATATAAAGTTGATCGTCGGTAAAGCAGATGCCAGACTGAGATTCATTTGAAGAATCCTAAGGAAATGCAATCCGAAAACAAAGGAAGTAGGTTACAGTACACTTGTTCGCCCACTGCTTGAATATTGCTCACCAGTGTGGGATCCGTACCAGATAGGGTTGATAGAAGAGATAGAGAAGATCCAACGGAGAGCAGCGCGCTTCGTTAGAGGATCATTTAGTAATCGCGAAAGCGTTATGGAGATGATAGATAAACTCCAGTGGAAAACTCTGCAAGAGAGACGCTCAGTAGCTCCGTACGGGCTTTTGTTGAAGTTTCGAGAACATACCTTCACCAAGGAGTCAAGCAGTGTATTGCTCCCTCCTACGTTTATCTCGCGAAGAGACCATGAGGATAAAATCAGAGAGATTAGAGCCCACACAGAGGCATACCGATTATCTTCCTTTTCACAAACAATACAAGACTGAAATAGAAGGGAGAACCGATAGAGGTACTCAAAGTACCCTCCGCCACAGACCGTCAGGTGGCTTGCGGAGTATGGATGTAGATGTAGAATAGTGGTAGGGAAGGCGAAAGGTCAATTTCGGTTTATTGGGAGAATTTTTGGAAAGGGTAGTTTACTTGTAAAGGAAGTGAAAGAAGACATCGAAGCAATTCAGAAGCTGGCTGCTAAATTTGTCACTGGTAGTTTCGAAGAATACGTAAGTGATGTGGAGCTGCTTCGGGAACTTTTCGAGAAACATTATTGAGAAAATTTAGAGAACCGGCATTTAAATCTGACCGCCGAACGATTCTACTGCCGCCAACATATATTGCGCGTAAGGACCACAAAGATAAGATACGAGAAATCAGGGCTCATACCGAGGCACGCAGATAGTCGTTTTTCCCTTGTGCTATTTGGGAGTGGAACAGGAACGGAAATGACGGATAGTGGTAGAACGCACGTACGGTGGCTCGGGAAGTATCTACGTAGATGTAGATGTGTAATATTTAACAGCTATTACATTGTAGCCCATTCACAGAAACTTCCCGGCCCAATGAAGGGAACAGTTGCTTGGTTGGGCCAATGACACATGCTTTTATTTTTGAAATATTTCATTAACAGTGAATGATTATGGCTTCTGCGTCTGCTATAGTGAAATGCAAAACATAAGGTTCCAGTTACACTGAAAATAAAATATTAATTACAATATCCTTGGATTTTATCACACATTTCATTTAGACAGTCCATACATCCATACAAACCTCTGAGCACTGACATAATAGAAATTGCTATGTCAATTTCCATAACGAACGAAAAGACGAAAATCACAAATTATGCAATATTGTTAAATTATTAACTAAATCATCTCTTGGAATTTTGTGTCTCATTCTAAAATTTGGGATACAGAGACACTGAAATGCTTCCTAGTCTTTGTCAGTTCTATCCCAAATAGGAAATAGCTAAATTTGAAGTATGAGAATTGCGTCGTAGTTTTGAATTAAAAAGCTTCATTGATTCACAAAACTGTTCACACCAAAATTACTTTCCATATTTGTAAATCCTGATATGGAACATAATACAGATGTAACCTGTTTGAAGAAGAAAATAAAACTGCAAAACATCTGTTTGACAATCAGAGTGGAAAACACGCCGAAGTCAAATTAAGTATACCATTTCAACACAATATAAACGTCATATTCTCGTAAATAGTTACTGCAAACAATATTCTCAACTTGTAAGTTGCACATTTTTCTAGTTTTTGTAGTAGTATGAACCTGTGTCAGTAGCTTGCAAGCAAAATCCAGAATAACAACTCCAGCATGAACCTGGAGGTTTTAAAATATCTTTGACGTCTCGAGGCAGATGACGCATTTCGTTGTCAGATATGACAGGAAGTGCACGCGTTTTGAGGGTCGCTCTAAAGACTGTTTTCATCACTAACACGTGTGAATATTGTAACCAGTAGTGAAAGTGTGATCGGAATCTGGAAGTAAGCCATTGAAAATGACATCATGGCCAACATTTTTTATTTAAAGACAAACGTCGAACCTCTTACCACAACTTATTTTCACAAAACTGGACAAGAAGCAGCAACAGCAGCAGCCGTGGAGACATCGCCCAAAACTTCAGCAACACCAAAAAGCTAAGTGCAAATTAATTCAGCTACGCTTTCTTCACTTTGTCCAAATTTAAGTACTTTAGGATAGAAAACGAGCACTGGAACCTCTTCATACCCAAAAAGGCATTAGGACAAGTGGATGAAGCGACATCAGAACATCCGCCCAACAAGTGTCACTAACGTTGCCAAAACCCACACAGTAATGCCGACCAAGTAGAGGCACGAGCAAGAAAAGGCAAAGTGGAAGAACAAGAAGAGACAGATTTCTCTGTAAACTCCCCGTATGTATAACATATGTGTGGCTGCCTAAATATGTCTCTGTAATGGAATTCTCTCGCCCATAAATGATTAAACTGACCCTGCCATTGACAAGCAACACCTATCGATTTTCATAAAACGAAGACCCAGGGCCGCGCGGAGTGGCCGCGTGGTTTGAGGCACGATGTCACGGATTGCGCGGCCCCTCCCGCCGGAGGTTCGAGTCCTCCATCGGGCATGGGTGTGTGTGTTGTTCTTAGCACAAGTTAGTTTAAGTAGTGTGTAAGTCTAGGGACCGATGACCGCAGTAGTTTGGTCCCTTATCACACACATTTGAACATTTGAAGAATCAGATAGTGGTTTTATTTCACTTCAGTTTAATAAATAAAACCAATCATTCATTTCAGGATGCAGGTACAATGACTTACAATGGGGTACTGTAACTTGTTCATTCTGAAAAAAAAAAATTAAAATGCGAAAACGATAAAATACGAAGTGCACAATATAGCAATCAACGCAACATGCAATTTCGAGGTTAGGAGAACATATGTTTGACATTAGACAATGTCCCCCCCCCCATTATTAGATGGACAAAAGTTTTGATAATACTGATTAGCGGTAAGGAATAAAAGAGTTTTACCCCTAATGACACTTTCAGAATAAAATTCAGTGGGCAAGTAAATGGAATTCGACCCATTTACTCTGAAGGCCTCCCTATCCACCGAACTGGAATGCACATATCATCGATTAAAGTACGGACAGCAGTTGTACTCCAACGATGGTCTGCTAGTTGTGGTTTTGACCACTATGCAGACAATGTATGTGGCGTACCTGCAATTCTCTGCTACTCAGTGGACGCAATATGCCGTTAACAAACCCCTAGGGCTGAAATTACTTCAGTTCAAGGCAGAGCATGAGTCAAGATTTCTGTTTGCTCATTAGCCAGGAACAGAAATTTGGTAAAAACTTTCTAAAGCCACGACCGTGTAGATATTTCTTTATTTGTAACAACCAGTTTCGACAGACTTTGCTGTCATCTTCAGGTGAGCAGAGTCTGTCGAAATCGGTGGTTGCTGTAAGTAAAGAAATATTCGTGCGATCTTGGCTTTAGAAAGGTTTTACCACGTAAAACGGATCTCTCCTTCCGAGTTCTCGACATGAGAAAATCCAGTCGAATTTGACTCTCGTATTCTCCCGTAAAGAAGCACTTAAATGTGTGTCGGACTCCAAAAAGAGCTAAAAGAGTTGTTACGCGATTAAACAGAATAACAACTCTTTAGACAGAAAAACGACTCACACACTTCCCGTGTCCAAAGCAACACTTCTTAAAATTTAGACAACAGCTCTTCCGATGTGGATATCGGAAGCGAATTCCCTTCTAGCGATCTTCAGAGGCAAATGCCATGCAGGGAAGTGTCCTTTCCTCCCGCCATACGCCGCTCCCAGCTGATTGTGCGGCGTGCACGTTTGAGCTCCAGGTGACGAATCCCAGCGGCCATTACAGAAACATTACCTCCTCCGCATGGGTGATGAATCTGCCAGTCAGTCACCTGAAGCTCATACTACTTTCAGTAGAATTACTGTAAGGCTTCACTTCCCCTCCTTAACGCGTTTATTTTATTTTATTGGGGGTGTGCTCCCATGCTGCCCTTGAGAAGATTCCTCAGAGGTCAGCTTGCCAGCATCTTTTGTGACAATGAGCATCCCTTCACGTTAAAAGGATGTCCTGTTCATATTATTACGCCTCCATGCTCTTTCTCCAGGTCTGCTATTGTGAAACCTTTTCGTCTCGCCTGAGAGCACCTCCCACCTGCTGTGTCCACGCTATACGGGATCTGCAGACTCTGGCATCATATAAACCACTGCCAGCACACGCTGCTCTCCTTCACGGCAATGAATATCCGCCCCTGCAGAACACTACAAGATTCCCTCCTTAGCCGATAGTGGCTTCTGAGCAACGCCAGATACGAGGCCCTTTCTTTCATTGCTCAGCCATAATTAACTCCGATATACAGTGTCAGAGAAACTGTTAGTATGTCATGCAATCCAGTAACAGCTAAAGAAATGATTAATCCGATTTTCCATCATAAATATGAGCTAATGTAAAATAAATCTTCAAGAATGTTAATTGTATGGTGGCAAAATCTTGCCATCTTACAACTCCTTGCATATTTTATACTCAAAAGTCCGCAGCTGCAGATTATGCATACAGATTAAACGTCTGTTATAACTTTGGCAGGCATTACCATCCTCTGACTTAATACAATGCATTTTATTTCATATCACAATTTCCATCATCAGGGAATACATCAATTTCCGTTAATGTACGTCGTCTCATAACCATATCATTCAAATTTTGGATGTTAGTAGCAAAAACGATCCCCTCTTTTTCTTATCTTTGGGTCATGAAACTTAAAAGCCATAACTTTTAGTTTTTTGATTTGGGGTAGTTAAGTTATAGGCCTTAGAAGTTTTATTATAAATGGCTTTTCGGAAGATATATTCTCACCATTACCAATAATGAGTTGATGGTCAGCTTTATAATGTCGTTGGTTAAAACTTTAGACGTAAATCTCAATTTCCACTAGCTATTTCTTGCCACGTGACGCCGATTCAGTAATGGGGTACAATTAGATTTTTGTGTGATATTTCAGTATTCATATCTAGAGGTGCACGTATATTCGACACGCGTGAGCAGAGATGGAGCTTTCCATGAATCATAAAGAGTTTTGCGTTTCTCACTAGGGAGGTAAAATAAGAAAGGGCATTGCGTCAAAAGCTTGAAGCCGATGTCCGCCACCGTAACTAGCCCAGAGCATTAGATTCACCGCCATAGTTCCCCGCGTCGTCACTCTGTGCCGTATTACTAGAGAAAATACGCCTGCAAGGACAGAAAAACGTTCGTAATTACCTTCCTGACACTATGTTATTCATGAAGCTCTATAATTTTTAATGTTTAAAGCAGTTGTTGCGCGCACACGACAGAAATAATGAACAAGAAGCACTCGTGAACAGCAGTCTGCTAATGTTTTGGGCTATTTAAAAAGGCGGCAGGCTCCGCCCACTATGGCTTCAAAACAACGTACAGCGTATAAGTCTGCAGTGCCACCACCCTTCTTTGTTTACCTCCATGTCTCTCACGCTGGTCACAGATGGCACGTTAGCTGCAGTCCAGTAAGACAAATGACAGTCGAACTCAGCGCAGTCTGGGCCAATAGGCCAAGTGGTTTATCTTAGGCTCTAAGATTAATGACTGAGTGGAAACGTATGAACGAAGGGCCAGGCCACAATAGAAATCATACAGGGTTGAAAGTCGGCTGCAATTCATGCACCAAAATTTAGTGTGAATGGATGGGTGAAGTCCGTCATATTGAAACCTAGTAAACAGCTGTGTCTCAAGCCAAAGGCGAACGGATCTTTGTTGTGTTAGCTGTGCATTTTAGCTGTTGGGCTTACCTACAAGTAAATGGTTGTTTGATGTACTGTTGAAGTTAGAAATACAGGGTGATTCAAAAAGAATACCACAACTTTAGGAATTTAAAACTCTGCAACGACAAAAGGCAGAGCTAAGCACTATCTGTCGGCGAATTAAGGGAGCTATAAAGTTTCATTTAGTTGTACATTTGTTCGCTTGAGGCGCTGTCGACTAGGCGTCAGCGTCAGTTGATGCTAAGATGGCGACCGCTCAACAGAAAGCTTTTTGTGTTATTGAGTACGGCAGAAGTGAATCGACGACAGTTGTTCAGCGTGCATTTCGAACGAAGTATGTTGTTAAATCTCCTGATAGGTGGTGTATTAAACGTTGGTATAAACAGTTTACAGAGAATGGGTGTTTGTGCAAAGGGAAAAGTTCTGGACAGCCGAGAACGAGTGATGAAAATGTAGCACGCATCCAGCAAGCATTTGTTCGCAGCCCAGGAAAATCGACTCGCAGAGCTAGCAGAGAGCTGCAAATTCCACAATCAACTGTATGGAGAGTCCTACGAAAAAGGTTAGTTATGAAACCTGAACTTCAACTACGCGAGACGATGGATCGGCCGCCAGGCAGCCCGTGACAGAGCACTTCATCACTGGCCTCCAAGAAGCCCTGATCTTACCCCCTGCGATTTTTTCTTATGGGGGTATGTTAAGGATATGGTGTTTCGGCCACCTCTCCCAGCCACCATTGATGATTTGAAACGAGAAATGACAGCAGCTATCCAAACTGTTACGCCTGATATGCTACAGAGAGTGTGGAACGAGTTGGAGTATCGGGTTGATATTGCTCGAGTGTCTGGAGGGGGCCATATTGAACATCTCTGAACTTGTTTTTGAGTGAAAAAAAACCTTTTTAAATACTCTTTGTAATGATGTATAACAGAAGGTTATATTATGTTTCTTTCATTAAATACACATTTTTAAAGTTGTGGTATTCTTTTTGAATCACCCTGTATATGATAAGCCCTAGTAAGAGAAAAGACCCTACATGGAAGTATCGAATGGTTCCCACAAAGCAGTGCATGAGAAAAATAAGTTTGCCGATTTTCTTGCCGTAAACAATAAAAGCTCACTAAACTGTAAAAAATACTGTGCGCAAATGAAGCAAACCTACATCAACTCCTGAAGTTAGTTTTCCAGTGAGGATCTACTTTTCCTTTAAAAAATTAAAACCGACTTATTTCGTACTGGTATTGTTCTTTATTACTCTATATAATATCTCTCATTCGATTCTGAGCAAACTAAATGGCGTACGAAAGTGATTTCTTTCGTATCTTGTAGTTTCTTACACACCTCTATGGTGAAGTGTCTGTTTTTTCGATATTTGTCATAGTTACTGTGGTAATTAATTTCCAAGTACACTGCAGCATAAAATTTTGGGTGATACATTGCTGTGTACTAAATATAGTTAAGATATCAACACTAATTTTAAAGTTGGAATGTAAGCCGTATCTCACTACAGAATAGAGAAATTGGAAATTAAAATATTCTATTTGACCGCTGATGGTACCAAGTGCAAATAGTCTGCAGCTCAGTCCTGAACAGTGTGTTGAAGTAGATGCACGTTTCTCAAATTAGTGACCGCGATTTATTGTTGTACTTATTGGTGGAAAAAAATGATGAAGAAGACATTCCACTCCAACAGTTACATAATGGAAAGACTTAAGAAAGCTCGTATTTTGGACAAAGCTTGACAATAGTTTCTTTGCGACACTTACACATCGTACTTCGTTAAAACAATATGATTTGTAAAACATTCTCGGAGTTCTTGCCGCGTCAGTTCAGGGTAAAACCTCGAGCCTTCGACGATTTGCACTATCGTCTTCGTCAGGAGCAATTGACAATCAGTGGACAATGGTCGAGGTTTCACCCTGAATTGACGTGGCAAGAATTCCGAGAATGTTTTATACAACAGTGTAGTCGCGAAAGAGTTCGTTCTCGATTGTGATGCATATTACACACCATATTAGAGTGAACTTTTAGACCTGTGCCTAATTCAAACCATTTGCATATATTACATTTTCATGCAGCCTACTGTCTACTTGAGTAATAGGCGCCGGCCGGCGTGGCCGAGCGGTTAAAGGCGCTACAGTCTGGAATCGCACGACCGCTACGGTCGCAGGTTCGAATCCTGCCTCGGGCATGGATGTGTGTGATGTCCTTAGGTTAGTTAGGTTTAAGTAGTTCTAAGTTCTAGGGGACTTATGACCACAGCAGTAGAGTCCCATAGTGCTCAGAGCCGTTTCTTTTAGTAATAGGCGCTTTTGCCATGCTGAGCTTGAGCGAGAGAGCAAGAATTACTTAGTTACTTTTAAGTTGAAAACGCAAATGAAAATTCCAGTGCTGATAAAAACAATAAAACTCCTGCATGGTGCCGTATAACAGCTGTTTCTGTTATAATTGAAGTTGATTTATCAACTCAATGTCACATAAAATAAAACTTAAGAAGTAAAATATAATAGTTGCAGGGGAAAAAAACAATATTTACAAAACAAGTCAGCTTCATTGTCGTTCACAGTTTGCACATTTGAACAGTAATGAATTTAAAAGCTTATGTGTGAAGTTTTAGGATAAAGATTTACCGCAACTTGTTTCATTAGCGTTTCCTTTCGTAAATGTTTTGATTTAGTCGGTTAGGTTACTTCACTTCATAAGAACGTCCATTCCAAGCCGTAGTAGCAAGCAGCTATCGTTTCGCGTTTACTTGGTTTCAATATGGCTTCGAGCGCAAAGCTTGACTTCATATACATCAAAGGACCGCTCTCTGCTTTCCTTTCTGTATACTGTCTATTCTGCGGCTGGACCTTTACCTTTGGCTCACAGATGCTGCCTGCGATAGAGCTTCCGTCGCTTGCTGTGGAGGACGAGGGGGGGGGGGGGGAGGGGGGGGAACGTTGGGGGACGGTACTTGAGTGATACGCGTTTTTGCCGTGCTGAGCTTGAGCGAGAGAGCAAGAATGAGGATTATTTTTGTAGTTACGGATCTCCACTCAGTTTGGTTATTTCAGTTATATTCCAAAGAAAGATTCATGAAACTGCTATTTAAAATATTTTCTTGTGTGGGTCTTCTTCAAAGCTCACGTGGCCCCCAGACAACTAGCCAGCTTTAATATTGCCCTGTTCATTCATTGCATAAAACCTTTGCCTTGCGCTGTTTTATTATAATGTGTTCCGTACGTATCATGTTTTGTAAATTAGCGTTACAAACTTTTGGAGTTTCATGCATTGTTCCTTTGCGTGAATCCATATGCTGGTGTTGTAGTCGCTTCTCGGCCGCGTATTTCGTAATTGTTTAGGAATGTGTTACGCTGAAATGTGTAGTCCAGTCATAACTTCCTGTAGAGGATATTCCTGTAAATTCGGTATTTTACGTACCCCATTGTGGCTATTGAAGACCAACTCCTTTGACTTACCAGGTAGTCATTAACGAGGCCAGAATCTGTGTGACTTTTGCGAAATAAGGATGCTCTCTGATACTGCCTAGAAAGTAATGGTTATCTGAGCCACTTTCCTCATCTACATCTACGTGATTATTCACAATTAAGTGCCTGGCAGAGGGTTCAATGAACCACTTTCAAACTGTCTCTCTACCGTTCCACTCTTGAACGGCGCGCGGGAAAAATGAGCACATAAATTTTTCTGTGCGAGCCCTGATTTCTCTTATTTTATCTTGATGGTCATTTCTCCCTATGTTGGAGGGGGCCAACAGATTGTTTTCGCAATCGGAGGAGACCCCGTCGCAAAGAAAACGCCTTTGTTTTAATGACTGCCACTCCAATTCACGTATCATGTCTGTGGCACTACCTCCCCTATTTCGCGATAATACAAAACGAACCGACCTTCTTTGAAGTTTTTCGATGTCTTCCGTCAGTCCCACCTAATGCAGATCCCACACAGCACAGCAATACTCCAGAACAGGGTGGACAAGTGTAGTGTAAGCAGTCTCTTTTGTAGGTCTGTTGCACCTTCTAAGTGTTCTGCCAACGAATCGTAGTCTTTTATTTGGTCTACCGACAACAATATAAGTATGGTCATTCCAATTTAGATTATTTGTAGTTGTAATCCCTAATCCTTTTAGTTGAATTTACAGCCTTAAGATTTGTGTGACTTATGCCGTAATCGAAATTTAGCGGATTACTTTTAGTACTCATGTGAGTAACTTCACACTTTTTTTTATTCAGGGTCAATTGCCACTTTTCGCGCCAACTTTGAGGAGTTGTTACTTAGCTGAGTGTGGAGAAATCATAGGCTTCGTCACGAGTATGTACATATGATAAGACAGAGCATTTAGAAGTTCGATTTATATGATAATACGTGTATTATATTTCGTGAAAATTTTTATTCATGGTATTTCTTACTACATACGAATATATAATAATAGACTTCCTGACTTTCTTTCTTGACCAGTGTGTGACCTTTGTTTTCGAATGCGTTGTTGGGGGGTCAACTACACGCAAGAAATGATGAACATATGTGTGTTTAGCTCAAAGTAGGTCGTGTATGAGTTTGTTGGGTGTCAATAACGTAGTCGCATCTTCCTTTTCTTGTGTCTGTTTAATCGATATTCTACATTTGTCTCTAGTTTGTTCATTACATGCCATCTGTGTCCACGGCTTCTACTCCTTCTTGTTGAAACGGATTTTATACCTATTTTAGCAACGGAATTAGTAAGAGATACAGATTAAATATGCGAAGGTGTTGATAACCACAAGGTCAGAACCAAAGCAGTCCATTGCACGATAACGGCCTACCAGGCAATAGTACAGAAATGCTTTCTTTCAGTTTTATGTCCTAGTATAGTTGAACATAAACGTTAATACACTCATACTCATAAATTAAGGATCATTGCAGAATGTGATGCCACACAACGTGGCACTACACAACACTGGCGCTAATAGCATAGGCACATAGGGAACACACACAACAGAGATCTTAGGAATTGGTGATAAGTTGAGAAAACCGTCCCGAAACACATGTGCTACAAAGCGCCAATGTTTCCTGCGCATGTACCCCGACATCAACATGGGATATGATCACCATGCACACGTACACAGGCCGCACAACGGGTTGGCATACTCTGGAGCACGTGGTCGAGCAGCTGCTGGGGTATAGCCTCCCATTCTTGCACCAGTGCCCGTCGGAGCTCCTGAATTGTCGTAGGGGTTTGAAGACGTGCAGTGATACGTCGACCGAGAGCATCCCAGACGTGCTGGATGGGGTTTAGGTCTGGAGAACAGGCAGGCCACTCCATTCGCCTGATATCGTCTGTTTCAAGGTACTTCTCCACGATGGCAGCTCGGTGGGGCCGTGCGTTATAATGCATCAGGAGGAAGGTGGGACCCACTGCACGCCTAAAAAGGCGCACATACTGGTGCAAAATGACGTCCCGATACACCTGACCTGTTACAGTTCTTCTGTCAAAGACATGCAGGGCTGTACGTGCACCAATCATAATCCCAACCCACACCATCAAACAATGACCTCCATACAGGTCCCCTTCAAGGACATTAAGGGGTTGGTATCTGATTCCTGGTTCACGCCAGATGAAAACCCGGCGAGAATCATTGTTCAGACTATACCTGGAGTCGTCTGTGAACATAACGTGGGACTACTGTTCCAATGACCATGTACTGTGTTCTCGACACCAGGCTTTACGGACTCTCCATTGACCAGGGGTTAGTGGTATGCACCTTTCAGGTCTCCGGGTGAAGTCTGTTCAGTCGTCTGTAGACTGTGTGTGTCTGGAGACAACTGTTCCAGTGGCTATGGTAAGGTCCCGAGCAAGGCTATCTGCAGTACTCCGTGGCCGTTTGCGGGCACTGAAGGTGAGATACCGGTCTTCTTGTGGTGCTGTACACTGCGGACGTCCCCTACTGTAACGCCTGGACACGTTTCCTGTCTGCTGGAATCGTTGCCATAATCTTGAGATCACACTTTGTGGCTCACGGAGGGCTCGTGCTACGACCTGCTGTGTTTGACCAGCCTCCAGTCGCCCTAGTATTCTACCCCTCATAACATCATCAATATGTGTTCTTTGAGCCATTACTAACACGCAGTCACCATTAGCACGCCTGAAAACGTCTGCACACTTACTCGCTGCACCGTACCCTGACATGCACCAACAGACCTCTGCGTATGTGGGCTGCTAGCAGCACCACAGTGCGACGACTGTAGGTCAAATGCACCGCATGGTCATACCCCGAGGTGATTTAAACCCGCTAACGGCGCACCAGAGCGTTGTTTCACCATGTGTCAGCATTATCCTTAATTTATGAGCAGATTGTGCTGTTGTATTTGATCACAAACAGCACCTGCACAGTGTCTTCAATACGTTGTAAGTGTCATTCGTGGTGAGAACGGTGTTCTGTGTAGTTGTGAGAGCGTTATGTCGAAACTAAGCGAATTCGAACGTGGGCAAATTGTTGGTGCTCGTATGGTGGGCGTTTCCGCAACCAAGATTGCCGAAGTGTTCGGTGTTCCAAGAGGCACAGTATGGAAAATTTATGCCACGTAAAGGGAAAGCGGATAGACATCATCCGCTAAGTCAAAACGCGGAAGAAATTGTGTGTTGAGTGATCGTGACAGAATGTCATAGGAGAGGACTGTGACGAAAATTAAATCGACAGCTGCAAAAGTCACTGCACAACTGAATGTCGCTCTCCCTAGCCCTGTCAGCACCAAAACAAAGCGAAGGGAATACCTTGTGCAGGGAACTGCAAAGCGATATGGTATTCCAAAGCCACTCATTTGTGATCCAAATGCCTGTAACAGGAAAACGTGGTACCGAAGCAATAAACCCGGACTTTGGAGCAATGGAAGAATGTCATTTGGTCGAATTAATCTTGTTTCACACTGTTTCATACCTGTGAGCGAGTTTATGTCCCAACAGTGATCTATGGCGGGGTTTCGGACATCTCTATCTTGGTGTTCCATGGACCCCAGGTCACCCTGAAAGGTCTAATTACTGCCAAGGATTGTGTGACCATTTTGGCTCATCAGGTCCATCTTACGCTAACATGTTTCTTCCCCCACGTTGATGCTGTGTTCCGAGACGACAGGGCCCCATCTCACACAGCTCCCATCGATCAGGACTGTTTTTTGAGAACGAGAATGAATTGTTGCATCCCTCCAGACCACCACATCCACCAGGTGTCTCACTATTACTGAGCCTTTGTGGCCTACTTTGGAGTGAAGGGTACGTGATCGCTATCCATCTTCATCATCGTTACGTGAACTATTTTGCAGGAAGAACTGTTTAAGATTGCCTTAAAAACCGCACAGGACTTGTTTTAACCCATTCCGAGATGCCTGGAAGCTGTTTTGAATGCCAACAGTGTAAATTGTTGTGTTTAGGGGGTTTACATATATTTGTCCACAAACTGTATAGTCTTTAACAGTCCGTTTCGCTTGTACAATAATTGTGAGTGACATTAGTCACATTAAACAATTAATCTCAGCCTAGTGTGCATAAACATGAACCTCAAAAACTTACACTTAAATATTCACTCTGATTAAATAATACACTGGTGTCTAAAATTAAAGCAACTATTTCCCCACCCTGTCTCTAATTCAGGACATAATCATACAAACTGTCAACAGCTGTCTGTACGACCGTGTTCTGCATGGAAGATAGCATTCCGGGCAACGAGACAACCACGCCAATGGTGACGTCGGGGCATCTATCAAACTTGGCAGTGTTTGCCCGATACTCCCACATCCACAATCGCTGTGTACACAGTCACAGACAGAGCAGCATGGCACAGAGAAAATGGCAACCAGACTCTCTGAGGTGGAGGGCCACAAGAAAAATGGAAGCAGGACGGTCGGAAACGATGCGGCCAGATGGCTTAATATGAATCGCTCTGTTATTTCTCGGATGTGGTGACAGTTTATAGAGACTGAAGCTGTATCCTAAAGACCTGGGCAGGGACGACTACGTGTGACTTCAGAATGAGAGGACTTTTATTTGGTTGTAAGGACAAGACTGTACCGCGACAGTACTGCACGGCAACTGGCGTCTGACGTCACAGCATCCACTGGACGGGTTGTATGGAGGCAAAAGATGTGCAGAAGGCTTCAGCAGAGTGGCCTTTGTTGTTGGAGACTTGCTGTATGTGAACCTCTCATGCGTGTTCACAGAAGGGAGCGTCTAAAGTGGAGTCATCGACAAGCTACCTGGACGGCCGAACAGTGGGCCGATGCTCTTCTCACAGATGAACCCCGATTCAGCCTGGAGAGTGATTTTTGACGGCCTCGTCTCTGGAGGGAATGTGGAACACGATTTTGGGGCCCAAACATTGTGGAAAGAGACAGATATAGAGTAGGAGTACTCGAACACCTATTCGTGAAATTGCACGAGTGAATCGGCAAGTTTTAACTGCTGTCAGGTATCGTGGCAGGATCTTAGGACCTCAAGTGCTGCTGTTGCGAGGTGCTGTGGGCCCAGACTTCGTACTGAAGGACGTTAATGCTCGACCTCATAGACGACGGGTGGTTTATGTTTTCTTGGAAACGGAAGATACTGCACGCACGGCGTGCCGTGCTCGCTCTCCCGATTTGAATCCCATAGAGCATGTTTGGGATGCAACATGATATCGATGACACCATTCACAGCATGCCCCGTCTTTGTGAGGCCTGTGCTGCTGCCAGAGGTGGTCACACCCCATACTGAGCACGTTAACCAGTTGTCGGAATGTGTGTGCAAATCCGTTGAGTTTTCGTCTACAGTTATGCACGTACCAGTTGGTTACGGTATGTATTCTTTACATTGTTTCAGCTTTACTATCACCTGTTTATACTGTTTTGTGGCAAAATGAACGCAACATTGCAAAATATTCGTTTGTTGCTTTAATTTTGGACACCAGTGTAATAAACCAACTGCAGTCTTCACTCACTATAACTTTAGGATACGAAACTTCCAGTTGGTAACCATGTCAGGATTCGATCCTGGAATCTTCTGACGATTCCATTACTATTCTGATTTATTTTTCTTGTACCATGCAAAACTTTGTCATTGATAATATTATTATTGAAATTCTTCTTGCAGGTTAGATATTTTGTGTGAAGATTTTTGTACAGCGATCAGTTATTCAAGGACTTTAGTTTTTGAAAATGTTACTTCGTGATGAGCACATTTATAATACTATTTTCGGTATTTACATGTGAGAGACACATTTTTTGTCAGGGAGGTCACAAGATTTGACATTGGAGTAAATGTGGAACGAAACAGCAGCAGGCTGTCTGTGGTGGTAAGGTCCTGGTGAACTGCAGTAGCCTCAAACATGTCAAATTACAGTTCATCATCATCATCATCATTTAAGACTGATTATGCCTTTCAGTGTTCAGTCTGGAGCATAGCCCCCTTATACAGTTCCTCCATGATCCCCTAACATTGGTGCCTCTTCTGATGTTAAACCTATTACTTCAAAATCATTCTTAACCGAATCCAGGTACCTTCTCCTCGGTCTGCCCCGACTCCTCCTACCCTCTACTGCTGAATCCATGAGTCTCTTGGGTAACCTTGCTTCTCCCATGCGTGTAACATGACCCCACCATCTAAGCCTGTTCGCCCTGACTGCTACATCTATAGAGTTCATTCCCAGTTTTTCTTTGATTTCCTCATTGTGGACACCCTCCTGCCATTGTTCCCATCTACTAGTACCTGCAATCATCCTAGCTACTTTCATATCGGTAACCTCAACCTTGTTGATAAGGTAACCTGAATCCACCCAACTTTCGCTCCCATACAACAAAGTTGGTCGAAAGATTGAACGGTGCACAGATAACTTAGTCTTGGTACTGACTTCCTTCTTGCAGAAGAGAGTAGATCGTAGCTGAGCGCTCACTGCATTAGCTTTGCTACACCTCGCTTCCAGTTCTTTCACTATGTTGCCATCTTGTGAGAATATGCATCCTAAGTACTTGAAACCGTCCACCTGTTCTAACTTTGTTCCTCCTATTTGGCACTCAATCCGTTTATATTTCTTTCCCACTGACATTACGTTCGTTTTGGAGATGCTAATCTTCATACCATAGTCCTTACATTTCTGATCTAGCTCTGAAATATTACTTTGCAAACTTTCAATCGAATCTGCCATCACAACTAAGTCATCCGCATATGCAAGACTGCTTATTTTGTGTTCACATATCTTAGTCTCACCCAGCCAGTATATTGTTTTCAACAAATGATCCATAAATAATATGAACAACAGTGGAGACAGGTTGCAGCCTTGTCTTATCCCTGAAACTACTCTGAACCATGAACAAATTACAGTTTTAAATTATAATTTACGAGATGGATAGAATCAAACACAGTACACAACGAAACATATAATATTTAAAATACGCGAATTCTATTAATGTAATGCTAAAGATTGTAAGGAAAAAACAAAGTAAGGTATAATGACAGTTATATAGTCAACGGACAATTTTTTATTTTGCCACCCATTTCATTTCCACATCTCTCCTTGGTTTTATTGGTTGCTTGTTGGACGTACACATTGAGCAACAATTACAAATGCCTCCATATCATGTTCTTCGACTCTCATATCAGCAGATTGGTTTCTGACCAAGTTGTACACAAATGGAACAGATGTACTATGTATCGTAGTTAAAAAATATAACCAAGTCAAATTTTGTTTCCCAAGTTAAAATTTCAACAAACTTCCTTAATGGACGACACACACACACACAGGGAGAGAGAGAGAGAGAGAGAGGGAGACGGGGAGATGGAGGGAGAGAGAGAGGGGGGGGAGGGGAGTCAGTAGTCCTGGTTACCGTGTCTGTTTCAATTTTGTAGCTGCAAATTCACTGAAATGTGGCGTGCTGAGACCACATCTAGGTACTCTTTAGGTTCGCCACAAATGATGAACAGGGAACCAGCTTCAGTCAAGAGTAATTACCTGTTATCTACGCCACACATTTCAGGACTAGTTGAACACTTCAGCCACGGTAAACTGAGAAGGTTCGAGTCGCGTGACGTGGTTCGGTGCCGCTCACAGTCTACGGCCCTATAATTCCGAGACTGACCTAGCGGAATTAACGCAGAAATAACATCTCCCCCCTGCTCGCAGAAACCTCAGTTGCCGTGCAAGCAGAGGTAAGCAGCGTGTGAACGCTACTGTGGATAATTGCGCCATTACGCCAGCTCCGGCGCAGTGGGTCGTGGAATGAGCAGCAGGCACGTTTCGGACAACCGGGCACATCATGGCGCCGCCAGTTTAATCGAAATGTCGGGCAGCTACGATAATTCGTTTGTCCTGTCGTGTTTGGTGTGCGGTCTTTCTAAAAATAACAGTATGGGTGCTTAAGGCCGTAGTATTCAAACAGAAGTTTGACTTCGCTATGTATATAATGGCTGTCGAAAATTACAGCCACTGCTTGAACAAAATACGCATCAAGCGAAAACGTCAAACAGTTAAAAATATATAAGCAATCGACGTTAAGCTGTGGTTGCATGTAGATGTCCCTAACTGTCAAGCAAATTAAGGCCAGAGTGAGGCTCTGACAAGAATCATTCTCATGAGGGTGTACATGAAATACACGCAAGGGAAGACGCTGAATTACACTGAAGAGCCAAAGAAACTGGTGCACCTGCGTAATATCAATTAGGGCCCCCGCGAGTATTCAGAAGTGCCGCAGCAAGACTTGGCATGGACTCGACTGATGTCTGAAGTAGTGCTGGAGTGAATTGACATGATGAATCCTGCAGGGCTGTCTGTAAAAGTACGAGGCGGCGGAGATCTCTTCTAAACAGCACGTTACAAGGTATCCCAGAAATGCTCAATAATGTTCATGTCTGTGGAGTCTGGTAGCCAGCGGAGGTGTTTAAACTCAGAAGAGTGTTGCTTGAGTCACTGTGCAGTTCTTGATGTGTTAGGTGTCGCATTGTCCTGCTGGATTTGCCCAAATCCATCGAAATGCACAAAGGACACGAATGGATGCAGGTGATCAGACAGGATGCTTACGTAACTTTCACCCGTCAGAGTCGTATCTAGACGTATCAGGGATCCCATATCACTCCAGCTGCAGACGCCCCACAACATTACAGAGCGTCCACCAACTTGAACAGTCCCCTGCTTACCTGAAGGTTCCATGGATTCATGAGGTTGTCTCCATACCCGTACACGTGCATCCGATCGATACAATTTGAAACGAGAATCGTCCGACAGGGAACATTTATCCAGTCATCAACAGTCGAATGTCGGTATCGACAGGCTTAGGCGAGGCGTAAAGCCTTGTGTCGTGCAGTCATCAACAGTGCACGAGTGTGCCATCGACTCCGAAAGCCCATATCGATTATGTTCCGTTGAACGGATCGCACGCTGACACTTGTTGATAGCCCAGCATTGAAATCTGCAGCAATTTGCTTAAGGGTTGCACTTCTGTCACGTTGAACGATTCTCTTCAGTCGTCGTTGGTCCCGTCCATTCAGGATCTTTTTCTGGCCGCAACGATGTCGCAGATTTGATATTTTACCCGATTCTTGACATGTACGGTACACTCGTGAAATGGTCGCTACCTCGGAGATGCTGTATCCTATCGCTCCTGCGCCGACTATAACACCACATTAAACTCACGTAAATCATGATGACCTACCATCACAGCAGCAGTAACCGATCTAACAGCTGGACCAGACACTTGTCTTATATAGGCGTTGCCGCCCGCAGCGCCGTATTCTAACTGTTTACTACCTTTGTATTTGAATACGCTTGTCTATATCGGTTTCTTTGGCGTTTCAGTGTAATTTGACTCCAATGCAAACCGTCTTTAACCGGCTAAACTTCACGTAAATTTGATTGATTATTATTTCCCCTCCAAAACTAATGACGGGGAGGAATGCAAGGGAATGCGTGGTTCAACAGCGAAATTCTGCCCTAGAGTCTTACAAAAAGATCTTGCATGGGGACTTAATTAAAACTATTAATGAATAAATGCAATAATTTTAGTAGGAAAAGGACTAATATTAATAAATAAATGCAATAATTTTAGTAGCTGTGTGACCGGTTACGAAGTCTCGTAACCGGTTGGCCCTGACTAGTATTAGCACGCAATCGGACTGCATAAAATAAAAATAAAGAATTACAAGGAATTTCCATTAACACAATTGATTAATTAAGTCCCCTGCAACTATAAAAGCTACGAAACAACAAAGCACAAGTGTAACTGTTCTGTGTGTGGTAGTGTGACTCAACGTATATGTATCTGGCTCGGTTCTTTCTCAATACGACAAAATATTTTAAACACCGTTTACAATGAACTAACTGAAAAACAAGAAATACTATAATTGCACATAGAAACCAGAATTACAAGTCTAATAAATGAACACGAGCCAGATGCTTTGTTGACTGTACCTGTTATCAAGAGGCATTGTCATTAAAGAAAACTGTAATACATTTTTACCTCATTATGTATTGACGAAAATTTTCCATTACACTAGCATCATAAAACAAAATCCCATCTCATTTCTCAAATACACTGTGACAATTGCAACTTCTTCCATCTATACATTACACCAACCGAACACCATCTACTCTCTCGCCCAACAGAACAACAACTGCCCTCGACATCCTCTCAACTACTACTGCACCAGTGGAGGCGGCGGAATAATAATCTTTGGCGCAATCTCTGGCGTTGTGACTCAGTGTAGCCACCTTTCAATCTACTGACTCAAAGACAAACATGAGCATGAAATTCAAATATTAGCTGGATGAGAATCATAAGCGCCGTCAGTTATAGGTAAGTTTACTGACAAAAACTGATAGAGACACAGACAAAATCCAATAGGGGAGGTATCGGAATAAACTGATTTGAGGCTCCTATATGTGACTGGGACAGCAATAAGATGCAAATTAACTGTAATCAAAGCTAACGTGGTAATGATCAAACACTTGGCCGTCCTATTGGCAATGAAAGGAATTTGGTGCTAAGTGCATCCGCTGTGAAGACGAGGCTACTGTGTTGGGCCGTGAATTCGATTAACGGATTCCCTGTTAGCCGGAGCATATATTGCCACAAATAGCAAATTTCGACGTGTAAGTGATGGCTGCGGTTCCTGACCGGTTGTGCTGCGATAAGGCTGGCGTCGTCTGAGGTAAATTGCCCCAAACGCGACCACGAAACAATTTTTGCCTGGGTGACCAGGCAGGTAGTACTCTAAAAAAATACTCTCCGAAAAAGTACAGAACAGTATGGCATTGTGGGTCCGTCTTGATGCAAAACAGTTTTGTTATTTATTTATTTATTCCCCCAAACTAGTTTCAGCGACAAATGTCGCCATTATCAGTGGGTTCTTTGCTTCTAAGACATGCAGAAATAGCATACTCATAAAACACTGTAAAACATTATTATATGTATACTGTCTTTCTCCAAATATTGTTTCTGTGAATAATTCCATAATACCTTATTTACTATTTCCATTCCACTATAGCCTTTTGCATGTAATAATTTTCTCTATGGTTAGTTTTCGGTATAAACTGTTGTTGTGTTTCAGGATATGTAGGTCACTCTGGACATTATTGGGGTTGTGATTTTTGTTCGTTAGGTGATCTGCGAAAGTGGAAGGTGTGCGGGCACTCTTTAGAGCTCTCGTGTGCTCTGTGCATCTCGCTCGGAAATTTCTGCTTGTTTATCCTATGTACTGGGCCTCACAGAAGTTACATGTGAGCTGGTATATTCTAGTATTTCCCTGAGGTTATTTTGTCTTCTCTTCGCCGTAGTTGAACGGTGTCGGTTGTTCTGAATGTTATTGGGATCCTTTGCTTTTTCAATACGTTTCCTATTCTACGTGTCATATGTAAGTGTGTGCCTTTTGTTTGTTTTTCCTGATGTGATGTGGTCTGCTGTGTTGCCTGTGTGTTTTGCCTCTGGGTTTTCAGACCCTTTGGTCGTGCTCTTGAGTGGTTATCCACTATCGTTGTGCCGGCCGGAGTGGCTGTGCGGTTCTAGGCGCTATAGTCTGGAGCCGAGCGACCGCTACAGACGCAGGTTCGAATCCTGCCTCGGGCATGGATGTGTGTGATGTCCTTAGGTTAGTTAGGTTTAAGTAGTTCTAAGTTCTAGGGGACTGATGACGTCAGATGTTATTCCCATAGTGCTCAGAGCCATTTGAATCATTTTTGAACCTCAGAAGTTAAGTCGCATAGTGCACAGAGCCATTTGAACCACTATCGTTGTGTTCCATTTTTTCCTTGTTGCTGAACTTGTTTATGGTGTCTGTTTTGTAGTCGTTTTCAGCAGCAACTTGTTCGATTACTTTTAATTCCGGTGTGTAGTTTTCTGGTTTAAGAGGTGGTCTGTTAAACATGCCAGCTTCACATACATGCTCCACATGTTAAAGTTTTGCGTCACGAACAAGGTGCAAAAGTTCCGTTTCTCTTTTTCTAAAAGTAGTTGCAAGTCGTCCGACGAACATCAGTACATGGCAAACTACGTAACAACCTAGTGCACACCAAAACTGTACCCACAACACACAATAATACCAATTGTGTAACGCTACCATACATAAGTTCACGTTTTTTGTATTTGTTTACTAACAACCACTCAAACAGTTGCAGATGACATGATGTGCGCCGAGAAAAACTGGAGCAAAAAAATGCAGAAAATATGCCGGAAACAGGGGCAACAATTGCAAAAGCATGTTGTGACAGGTAGTATATAAGGTATTATGAAATTATTCACAGATGATTATGAAGTCCCATGCTCCTTGACAGTGCGTAGTGGAACTATGCGGGACCCGCACCGCCGTACTTGGCAAGGTCCTAGTGGAGGTGGCTTTCCATTGCCCTCCTCCGACCGTAATGGGGATGAATGATGATGATGAAGACGACACGACAACAACCAGTCATCTCTAGGCAGGTGAAAACTCTTGACCCCGCAGGGAATCGAACCCGGGACCCCGTGTTCGGGAAGCTAGAACGCTACAACAACAACCAGTCATCTCGAGGCAGGTGAAAATCCCTGACCCCGCAGGGAATCGAACCCGGGACCCCGTGCTCGGTAAGCTAGAACGCTACCGCGAGACCACGAGCTGCGGACTTATTCACAGACACAATGTGTTGAAGAAAATAGTACACATACAATAATGTTTCACAATGGTTTATAAGTATGCTATTTCTGTATGTTTTAGAATCAAAGAACCCACTGATGATGGCTATATTTGTCGTTGAAACTAGCTTGGGGGAATAAATAATAACAAGGCGGACCCACAGTGCCATATTGCTGTTTTTGTATGCAAATAAAGGCCAAATGGAAGAGTTTCAAGATTAAATTATTGTACAGAAAGGTAAGTAACGATTGACTCCTGCGATGGTAACGATGACTCTTCTCTTTCCTTTAGCACAGCTCCATCAGAGCTTCTGCTCCGTTGCTCACCGTAACCGGCATTGACTGTTCTTCCCGCCAGTCTCCACGGCGGCCGTTGTCACACCTCCAATCGCAGCCCCCGAGAGATTTCTACGGGGGAACCTCTAGGACAGGGGCGGGCAAACGTTGCGCGCGGCTCATGAGCGCACAGCGCTGCACGTGTGCTGCCCGCGTGCAGTCGTCGAATGGGGCAGTGGCGACAGCCGGCAAGTTGCGGCAGTGTAGTACCAGGCTGCGGACGTTGATGCGTAGCGACCACTACGTAGTCAACGTTGTACTTCAAGAACCGGAAAATGCAGAGTGAAACAAGGAAACATAGAAGTGGAGATTTGCTATCTTTTAAAAAGTAATGGGAGAATCATTTTTCCTTTGTGCAAAAACGTGAAAATTCAAAAGGTTTAATATGTGGCAGTATTCTCGCTGGTCAGCGGAAGTTTAGTATTGAAGGCCATTATAACAAATTTCACAAGGACGAGTACAATTGATTGTCGGATTCTGAGCGGATGGGGAAATTTACTGAGCTTAAGAAGAGCGATCTGACGATACTAGATGAATCTGTCGTAGTTGCTGTGGTCACGAGAGATCTGCGACTTCCTTTCGTCATGTCTCTCATGTAACTGATTTAACATTTTATGGAGCACCGTTTTCAATTTCTCAGGACGACAACAATAATAGCCCAGCGGTACGAGCTTAATATAGCGAGAGCTGGAAAACTATTTGCTGAATTAGTAAGTGTCGGTTAAGAGCAAACGTCAGTGATGAAAATTTAAGTAACTGCTTGCGTTTGTCTGTATGTAGAAATTTTGTTCCACTCCACGTGTGTGTGCCGGCCGCGGTGGTCTAGCGGTTCTAGGCGCTCAGTCCGGAACCACGCGACTGCTACGGTCGCAGGTTCGAATCCTGCCTCGGGCATGGATGTGTGTGATGTCCTTAGGTTAGTTGGGTTTAAGTAGTTCTAAGTTCTAGGGGACTGATGATCACTGATGTTAAGTCCCATAGTGCTCAGAGCCATTTGAACCATTTGAACTACTCCACCTGTGATAATTAAATAAAACGTATCGTAGGAAATAGGTACTCTTTCAAAACACGACATCTTTCAAGCACTACTACTACTAATCTTATTCCCACATTCAACAAAGCAAGCTAGGAAACAAAACGCATTGCAGAAGAAGGAGCGGACAGAAGGTAGGGTGGGGAGGGGAGATAAGCGGGTGGCCAGCTTGCCCCTGTGTGCACGCAGAACACCTGATAACTGCACGCGTGCAAGTGCACCGCACACGTGCAGGATTCCTGCCCGCCCCTGCTCTAGGATGTGGGACGCCAACGGTCTGTGCTAATTACAGGGCGCATGTGAGTGCGGTGCTACCCCCCCCCCCCCCCCCCGACACCTACGACAGCACCCGTTTCCGCGAAGCCCCAGCAGACTGCGCCACAGGCCGTAGCGCGTGTCCTCCGTCGTCTCTCTCTACATTCACGGCTTTGGACAACAACATTCGCCCTAGTTAAACGCGGTAAGCGCCGTCTGCCAGCTGCCGGTTGCTACCATCAAAAGCCGAGCTTCGGACGACCGTCTTAGGCGCCTGCCCCACGGCCGTTGATCTCGCCCCGCCCCCAGTATGTTCACCGCTGGACCGGTGCGGCTAGAACCTCCATATAATAGGCTGACTTGTCCGCCATGTTCTTCCTAACTCTGAGGATTCGACAACGATTACCTTGTGGATGGTTAACCTATTCTGCTATCCCTTGCAATATTCGTTATAAAATATTCGACATTGCATGTATAAAGTGTTCCGAGCAGCAATTAGTGTGTATTGAGATATTTAGAACGCCCTTTTCATGTAACTGTGTATACTGTGTAAATAACGCAAAATTTCTAGGAATTAATATTGATTCTCAGTTGAAGTGGTGTGAACACTCAAAGGTACTTGCAAACAGAGTCCTATCATCAGTGTGTAACATCCAGTCTGTTTTAGTTACTACTATTCATATGTACACTCAATTCTTAGCGTGGCACTCTTTTTTGGGGGAAAATGCAGAAGAATAATTTTCAAACTCCAGAAAAGAGCCATAAGAATAATAACCAAAAATAGTAGTCGAGCTCATTGTAAAGATCTGCTGAAAACACTGGGGATTTAAACTGTGCCGTGTGAATACATTTACCAGTCAGTTGTACACTTCAAAAATAACATTGGTAATTAATGCACAAACAGCTCTGTCTATGATCATTTAACAAGAGGTAGACTCAACTTACATTTACCATGCAAAAATAAACATAAAACTCAAAACAGGATTTTCTACCAAGGAATAAAGCTATACAATAAATTACCACAAGAGATTAAAGAAATTGTAAAAATACACCTATTCAAAAAGGCAGCTAAAAAGTATCTGTTATGCAATACATTTCATACACTGAAGCATTACTGAGATAAAATAGAGAAGCGGTTTGGTAAAAAAATTTTATACAAATAAATAATAATAATGATTATAAAACATCAAACATTGCACACTATGTTTTTTCCTTCTTTTTTCCTTTTCTAGAAAAACTTAAACTCCAAGCTATGCATAGCACAATACTAACACCTCTTCCTCGTTCTGAGCTCAACATCTTACTCATTATACAGGGATGCTGACTCAATTTTTCAGAATAGCAAATGGAAAGTTGCGGTACAGAAAATGGCCCAAAGATCACAAGTGTGTGAGTGTGTTTGTGTGTGTAGGGAGTGAAGTGTTATGAAACAATGTGTGTATAGTGTGTGTAGTGACTGATAGTGAGATATGAGTAACAGTGTGGCATTACATCATTTAATAAGCTGTTTGTAAAAGAAGTATTTTATACCAGGAGTAAATCTAATCATTGTCTCTCACTAGAAGTCTGTAAATGTCTGGGTATACGAATTACCTTATTTTAAATTTGTCTAAATTTGTAAATACTTTGACATGTCATATACACTTGTAAAAAGAGATCTACGGATCAATAAAGCTACTACTACTACTAACAGAAAAACTGAAAAGCAACATTACACGGCTACAGAAATGTAGGTTCGGAACTTTGAGATAGTTCGTAAATATTAAATGTAATGAGGTAAGAACTGGGCACCAATGTGTCCAGGTATGGGTTTTATGCATTAACAACCTGAGCCAACTTTTTAGTTCTTGCCCGTATATAGGCACTTGCTAAAGTGATGTTTATTTTTTCAATCATAATTAGATGGCTCTAAGGACTATGGGACTTAACTTCTGAGGTCATCAGTCCCCTAGAACTTAGAACTACTTAAACCTAACTAACCTAAGGACATCACACACATCCATGCCCGAGGCAGGATTCGAACCTGCGACCATAGTGGTCGCCCGGTTCCAGACTGTAGCGCCTAGAACCGCTAGGCCACCCCAGCCGGCTCATAATTAGAATATGAAAACGATTCACAGAAGATACTTGTATGGTGTGAAAACTGGCAGTTGACCCTAAATAATGTAAAGTGTGAGATCAACCACATGAATTCTAAAAGGAATCCGTTAAACTTCGGTTACACGATAAATCAGTCTAATGTAAAGACTGTAAATGCAACTAACTGCCCAGGAATTACCATTATGAACAACTAAAATTGGGAAGAATACATAGAAAATGTTGTGGGGAAGGCTAATCAGAGACTGCGTTTTTCTGGCAGAACATTTAGAAGATGCAACAGATCTACTAAAGAGATAAAGGGATTGCCTACACTACACTTGTCCTTCCTCTTTTAGAATACTGCTGCGCGGTTTGGGATCCTTACCAGATAGGATTGACGGAGTACATCGAAAAAGTACTTACCTGTATTACAGTATTGTACACTAGGGTTAGAACGAATGAGGTAGCACAGTTTTCAACAGGGAGAGCTGAGGCTCCAGACTTCATCCAGCCAACTTGATTTTAAGTTTTCTGTGTTTTCCCTAAATTATTTGAGGCAAATGCCGGGATGGTTCCTACTATAATACCACGACCGACCATGTGTCCTATTCTTGCATATTAGACCTGAAAGTATGTAAATGTCTTTATATGTAATTATGTCATTTACGATGTTGTTGAATTGTAATACCAAGACACGTCCACTATCCTTGTAAAAGAGATCTAGGGATAAATAAATGTAGTACTATCACTACTGCTGCTGCTACCACCACTAAGTTTGCAAATAAACTAGTTAACAAATTTAAATACTCACTAATGAAGTTTCTACATTGATCTAAATGTCTCTCAGGAATGCAGTGTTTTTCTACAGATGTTTGTAGACTGATAAACTATGCCAGGTACACAGTTGTCTAATTTCTTACTGCCAAGGATTAACTACAACTCTCTGAGTGTAAACAGTTATTTGTAAGCTTATTCAAATTATCATTTTACCAGCTCTTCAATACTAAATATTGTTGTTTCCAGATTACGTCTCCTGTTTACAATACACTCTAAGAAATAATAGCAGCTCTCGATGTTGCTTTGTCGTCTAGCGAATATCTGTGAATTTTAGTTACTGTCGACAACTAGCTGCAATTTAATCAACGAGCTTCGTATAATTACGTATGTAAGTTACCTTGAGTAAAAAAAATCACTCAATGTATGAGATAGACATGAAATAATGAGTGTAAACAAAGATAAACACAGAGATGGAGGCGAGGAGTCCGCCATTCAACGGAAGATGCTAACAGTCCTTGTTGTCACCTACAAAGTTTCCAAAGAACTCATTGCTGCTGACAGGTATCACCATTGACTGTACATGGAAGGGCACAGAGATTAGTTTCAGTGAAGGATTGCCGCCAATGGACGCCCTATCCGTAGAAAAACACATTTGGGTTGATGAGTACTTGCCTAGGTGAGAAAAGACCCATATCATTACATTCGCAAAAGATGTCTGAGGATGAAAAACACTACGTGAGCGCCGGATATTCCCCCTGACAGTCTTACTGAGCCAGTAAGTAATTTGGTTCTCCTCTCGTTTCAACGCCCTTAAATTAATCTCTTTTAGGATTACAATACTAGCACCAGAAATTACTATAGTTCCATTTTAAAAAGTGAGGCTTGTACCTTAACTAATGTATTAAAAGGGAAAATGGTTGTGAAAATGACAGAAAAATTTGAAAAAAAAGTTATTGGTCTGTAAAAAAGAGCATTTCATGCTGATTTCAAAAATTTATAGTTTATGGGCATTATCGTTCTCCGTTCGTGCTAAAATTGAAGTTGAACGTAATGTTACACAGGGGCCACGCCCATCTGTTAGTGCATCAGAATATGTGATGCATTATTTTGTTCTTCCGTTGTTTCCATCGTTAGTTATGGATCATTAACACAGGTGTGTTCTACAAGGCACTGGCTCCCGGAACCAAAGTACAGGCATTTCTAGAAGGCTATGGTTCGAATGAAAAAAAAAGATCTGAAAATATATATTTGATTTTGGAATTTCAAATTCGTATGATATTGTAGTTATTATGTGTTGTTTTGTTTCTGTGTGTGTGTTTCTTGTGCTACAAATGCCGAGAGTAATGAAATTTAGTTCCAAACGAAAGCTTTGCGGCAACCAGTTCGAAACACAACCGAATAATACACATCAGTTGCTTCAAAAGTTGCCTGCGGAAACTGTATCTACAGGCAGTGCTTCTAAACGTCAACTTTCGCTTTCTGAATGTAATATCAACAGGCCTAGTAGTATTGCGAACAGCAATAACGACGGAAATGTTATTGCGAACCTAAACATGCTGTCAAGACTTTTGAAGAGTGCTGTGAAATGTATGTACTGCAATTGTGAAGTTAGTACTGGAGTTCCTGAGAACATTTCAACAAGGAAGGGCCTTTCAAGTCAGTTAGAAATTGCCTGTAACTCCTGTAAGATGCACAGTGATACTATGACATCGTCCGTAACTGATAGTCGACATTACAGTGTAAATATTCAGCTAGCTTATGCAATGCGATGGATTCGAAGGCGAAGGAGAACTACCTTGATTTTTTGTGCAGTGATGGATTTGCCTCCATCTCCACTAAGGTCTGACAGATACAATAAATTAATAAATAATGCTTTATGTGGTGTAAGCGAACATTCAATGAAAAAAGCAGCAGAAGGAGCAGTAGCCTTGCCTAGAATACAGACATTGTAGCAGTATTTGATGGATCTTGGCAGAAGAGAGGTTTTACTTCTCTGAATGGGGCTGTAACTGCCACATTTATTGAAACTGGTAAGATACTAGATTATGAATGTCTAACAAAGCACTGCCAGGGTTCTTCAAGTAAATTTATTGGCACCCATGTTTGCGTGAAGAATTTTGGTGGCCCAAGTGGAAACATGGAAACGAAAGGAGTTCTAAACATTTTTAGGAGATCAGAAGTCAGTCGTGGTGTGAAGTATGTATAGGCTACCTTGGGGACGTAGACTGTAAAGGCCACACTACTGTTGTTAATGACAGACCATATGTGGACACACTGACAGAAAAGCTCGAATGTACAAAAAATAATGGAAGCTCGGCTGGGAAAATTATGTAAAGACTTCAGTGGAAAAAAGCTGTCAGACGGAAAACACATACGTGGTCCAGGTCGTCTTACAAAAAGTTAAATTGATTCTTTGACTAAATATTATGGACTAGCAATAAAGAGTCATGTAGGAGATTTGGAGAACATGAGACGAGCTGTTTGGGCAACATAGTTTCCCAGAGTGTCAACAGATGAAACCCCACAGCACGGTTTGTGTCCAAAAGGGGAAGATTCGTGGTGCAAGTACTGGCTGAGCAATGCTACAGGCATGCAATATACCCACAAACATTCCTTACCACTTGCTTTAATGTAGGCAATTAGGCCTATATATAGGGATCTGGCAAACAAAAATCTACTTAAGAAATGTATGCATGGTCTCTCTCTCAGAATGGAAATGAAAGCTTCAACAGTTGTATAATGGGAGAAAGTAACCGAAACTGTATTTGTTGGGCTGACAGTGCTGCAGATTGGTGTAATGGATGCAATAATAACATTCAATGATGGTGCAATTTCAAGGATCAGTGTTATGAAGAAATTGAATATCCAGACGGGAAGGAATATGGCTTCAGCTGTAACTGCTATTGATAAGTAGCGGGAAACCGAAGCATAGACAGCTACCAAGGAGTGAAGGATAAAGAAAAGAATGAAGAGAAAGAGTATGGAGGGTACGGAAACTGGAGGACAACTGGAGTATGCAGCTGTAATGTTCTAAACGAGCATAGTGGTAAATTAGTAAACCTGTAAATCTTCTTTTTCGATTTACCAAAAACTTGAATTTTCATCATTCAAGTAAACTTTTCTCCTAAATGACTGAAGTTAAACTCACAAAAATTGGTACATATATTTAGAATGACCTCCTCCACCTCCCTTGCCTACTATTTCCTGAAAAAATGCATAACATGATGATGATGTCAGTGATATTTGAGCTACATTTTTAAAAACATTTTGTAGTAAAATAAATTACTTGTGTTTTTCACAGATCAGCATCAGGAAAGGAAGTTGGAGGCGTAAAACACTTATGTGAATGCTGTCTGTAATCTGACTTTTTCCAAGGTGTGCGGTCAGTGGTTCTAAAGAAAATAGTGTTCCGTTTTTATATACTATTATTAACATTGTTGTCAGTACCAAAATTTAATAAATACCTCAATGATTTTGTGGGAAATGCTTTGACTACAGACCCTAATGATGAGTAAGAATTTTGAGCTATCTCTCATTTGTAGATCAGTTGCACTATGGGGGTGAAGATAATGCTAAAAATGCAACCCGTTCAGGGGCGTGTTCCCTTAATATAGGTATGAAAAGGGGCTTACTAGTAGTGAAGCACTTGCAGTTCAACACCAGTGATTTATGACCTATCGTTTTCGGTATAAAGGTCAAGGTCACCCCCTAACCCCCACTTCAGTAGGCCAGTAGTGTCACATAAAGATGATGGAGAAATGACTGGATCACTTTTTCGAAATCCTGTAATTGTGTCCCAGTCTGTCACGTAAGTTTAAAAAATGTAGGTCAAAGGCGCCTACAATCTTCCCCTGTAACGGTGCAAAGTCGTGCCATCCTGTGACGTCACTCTCAGGGTTGGCGAAGCTTCAGACAGGCAGGTGATGGCACACAGATAAAAAATGCCACAACTCAGAAGTTGAAGGGAGGTGTAAAGTGGGTTAGTGATGTAACACTGGCAGCAGAATTCTGCCCAACGCCACTGTGTGACACGGTAGGAATGGCCTCACAACCGCTCCTACCCATATTTCACCCCTTATTATGATTTCTCTGTCTCTGCAGTGGAGGTCAGAACCGCAACTCCCAGTGTTACGAGTAGCCGAGGAAAACATTTCAGACACACCGCCGCTCAGAATCGTAATGAAAAATCTACAGGGGGTGGCTTAAAGAGCGTCAGTGAAACCACCCCTCCCCTTGGGGCATTCATTCTTACACTTTTCGCGGTCAAAAACGAAAGTTAACAGTGTGATGAGCACAAGGACGACGTTCTAGACAAACTTTGGCCTGTTGATCCCTCCTGGCCGATTAAACTCCTCTCGACGGACGTCACAGGGATGAAACAACATTGAGCGTCATCTCATCCATTGGGAGTGCAGTGCGACCGCAATTTTTGCTCTGTTGTATAGAGCGAAAGCACTAGGGACTGTTCAAAACCATCTGAAGCAATTTGAATGTAATCCGAAGTAGCAAAGGGTCCTTAAGCTTTTTCAGTACTCCTGTTTGACACCTTCCTGTGGTGTGATCTTGTATTGGTGAGATACTGACCCATGCACGAATAACCTGACAAAGAGTTTCTCTAAGATACCTCAGTTTCGTAAAACCCTCGGTGACACCCTCTCACATTTACTGAGAGTGTTAAAAATGTACCTTTACAGAGAAAACCTGCAAAGTAGGCCGAAGCACTAGCAGGTAAGCAACTGCTGGACACACCTCCGAAACCAGTTGACTGCCTGAAGGTGCCTAGGAGTATTTCACAGGTTTTCCTTGTAAAGGGACATTTTTAAAATAGGCAATAAATGTGTGCAGGTGCCACTGAGGGCTTTGCGAACCTTAGGGGTCTTAAAGTGACCCTTTGCCATTTTATCTGTACATGTGTGAATTCCGCACCCTTCTGTGATCACTCCACATCACGGCGTGAAACAGGTGCACTGAAAAAGCGTATTGAGCCTTACTGTTTCAGATCACGTTCAGCTTTCTTCGAATGTTAGTAATTTGTCCCTAGTGGTTCCACCCTGCACACCAGAGCAAAAATTGCGGTCGAACTGCACTTCAAACAGGCGAGATCACGTTCAGTGGGGGTCTCACGATGTCCGTCAAGAACTATTGATTTCCATAGGAGGTGTCAAAAATGCCAACGATTGTCAATAACGTATTCCTTTTGCTCATCATGCTGTAAACAGTCGTTTCCGACCGCGAAATGTGTGGAAATGACTCTTCAAAGGAAATAAGTGGTTTCATTTGCGCTGTTTGTGCCACACCCTGAGGAATTTTCGTTTTGATTCTAAGCGGCGGTGTGGCTGAAATGTTTTCCTCGGCCACTCATTAGAAAACCGCGTGATTTCAACGCTGGGCGTAGCTGTTCTGACCTTCATCGCAGAGACGTCAAAAGAAGGGGGTGAAATATGGATAAGAGGGAGTGTGGGAACCTTCGTTTCGTCTGACACGTCCACGTTCACGTGCCGGCGGGCAGAATTGTGGTGAAATATGGTGCCAACGTGGCATCGGTAACCCACTTTACACGTCGCATGAACTTGTGAGCTGTGGCCTTTCTTCTGCATGTGTCGACAACTTTCTGTTTGTAACGCCATAAGCCTGACGTCGCAGGACGCCATGCATTTGCAACGTTACGGAGAAAGGTTGTAGGCGCCTTTGAGACAAATTCCAAACTTATGCACCGGAATGGGAGAAAATTACTGTGTTTCGAGAGAGTGACCCTTTAATTCTGTTGCACAGTGTAGTTAGTGTCAAACTAGCCCAACTGATCTGGCGGGTTCCATTACTAGACTAGCCTGACACCACCTATTTTGGAAAGAAACAGCCATTTTTGTTCATAGAGCTTCATAGTTTAAGTTTATCAATACCTGTCGGAATAGAAATGAGGATGATGATGTTTGGTTTGTGGGGCGCTCAAGGGCGTGGTTATCAGCGCCCATACAATCTCCCAACCTTTGCTCAGTCCAATCTCGCCACGTGCACGAATGATCATGAAATGATGAGGACAACACGAGCACCCAGTCATCTCGAGGAAAGTGAAAATCCCTGACCCCACCAGGAATCGATCCCGGAACTCCGTGCTCGGGACGCGAGAACGCGACCGCGAGACCACGAGGTGCAGACGCGGGGGGGGGGGGGGGGGGGGGGGGCCTGAAAACCAGTAGTACAACACCGCATGATTTTTCCACCGCTTTTATGTCAAACAATTGGTTTACTCAAGTAGGGGTTAAGCCAGGTGGGGTACTGGGGACAGGAATGACCTCGAACTTGACCTTTAAATTGACAGGTCATAAATCACTGGCGTTGAACTGGCTCTGCTCCACCACTTACGTGGTTTAGTGAGAACGTTTCATAATTCATATTGTGATGACAGCATTACTATATCTTAAACAGTTCACAAATTATCTGGTTTGAACAGCTTAGCTGAATCATTCTACATATGCAGAGCAGGGACGAACAGGGAAGCATTCTATATGTTCTAAAACTTTTAACATTATATGTTAAAATATTTTCCGTTTTCAGAAAAGCTTTTCAAGTTGTTGCTAGTCTGCGTTTTATTTCCTCGCCAGTTCGTCTATTGTCAGTAGTCTTCCAGTCCGCCCCCAGTAGCTGGGAGATGCCAGAATAGTAGCTCAGCGTGTTTGGTCAGAGGGTTATCTACTCTCTGTAATAAAAAAATGACTGAACGGATCAACGAAGAACCTAAACGGGTGTCATCGTACGTCCGCCCCGAACAAATTCCAAGAACAATATAGAACAAAATGAGATTTTAAAAAAAGTGGTCAGCGCAAAAGACTGTCAATCCTAAGGGCACGGGTTCGATTCCCGGCTGGGTCGGAGATTTTCTCCGCTCAGGGACTGGGTGTTGTATTGTCCTGATCATCATCATTTCATCTCCATCGACGCGCAACTCGCCGAAGTGTCATCAAATCGAAAGACTTGCACCCGGCGAACAGTCTACCCCATGGGAGGCCCTAGTCACACGGCATTTACATTTTTTAGTAGTCTTCCTCCTCACACAACTATACTTGTCTAGTACTTTTCATGTCTCATTTAAGAATTCAATTTCCCTGGCATCACCTGACTAAATTATGCTACAACTAATTAACCTTTTTTTTCTACTTTTGCCTATGTTCATCCAATAAATTGTTATCAAGACGCTACTCATTACGTTCCAAGATGTTTGCTGTCTCTGACACAATTATCAAGTCATCAGCGATCCTTGTTGTTTATTATTCCTCTGTATGAAGCTTTACGTCTCCCTTACTGTCCGCCCAATCTACAGACTGAATAAGAGCGGAATTAGTTTACAGCAGCAAACCTTGCAGTATCAATCAACTGGATGCACTTACAGAAGTTCTCTCATATTCAGTTACGAGTGATATCCCACATTCTCTTTTTTTATTTTTTGGTAGTGGTTGTACCAAGAAAACCTTAATCCCCTGGCTGCATTTATTCCCGAGGATGAAATCGCTGCTAGCATATTCACTGAAGTTCGCAGGAGCTCATCAGTATATTGCCGTCCCTTTCTTCTCGGGTCTGGAGGCCAGAAACAGAACAAAAGCAAGGCGTTCCTCGCCTCTGTGATGGCAGACCCCCCTCCCCCCCCTCGCCCCTCCCACCCAACACCTCTGCCTGCTGAGGAACAAGAGGCCGCAGGTGGTCCGGCGTCCATTAGGCAGATTCATGCAGCCGGGGCAAACAGCGCGTTACGCGCTAATGACGAGGCAAGGCGGCCGAGACGGTCACGTGTTGTTCCCTGCCGCGGGAGGGCTAGTTCAGCAACGAAGAGGAATGACAAAAGGGAAGTTATGAAATATTACTGATCATTCAAACTTACTCATAAAACTGATGGCTGCTGACTCTTTACTATATTCACATGCAGTCCTATATCACAATTAAAGTGTCTGTTAAAGACTGGCGATGTTCATAAGAGCAGTCTTACCGAGTGTCATGACACTTGGCTGCGATTGAAAAACCAATTCTACCTGTACCATAGCAGAATTATTTTAAGTTTGCCTGTATACTAGTTTCTAGAAATAGTTGTTGTGCCTTAAGTACAAAGTCTGAATACAAGCAGCTTTCCACGCTAGCCAGTCCTCTGCAAGTCTGTTCAGCTTGTGTAACTTATTTTACATCCTAAATGTACCTAATGTGCTTACTGCATTAAGTTATTTCGTTGCTTAGTTAAATGTTCCATAGAACATTTGAACGATTCTTTTATCGAAAAAATGTGGAACAGGATATATACAGGGTGAGTCACCTAACGTTACCGCTGGATATATTTCGTAAACCACATCAAATACTGACGAACCGATTCCACAGACCGAACGTGAGGAGAGGGGCTAGTGTAATTGTTTAACACAAACCATATAAAAATGCATGGAAGTATGTTTTTTAACACAAACCTATGTTTTTTTTTTAAATTGAACCACGTTAGTTTTGTTAGCACATATAAACAAATACGTAATCGGTGCCGTTTGTTGCATTGTAAAATGTTAATTACATCCGGAGATATTGTAACCTAAAGTTGACGCTTGAAACCTCCGACGTGCAGTTGCGTGTTGTAACAAACACAGACCACGGTCGGCGAGCAGCATCTGCAGGGACATGTTTACGATGACGACCGTTTTTACGAGTGTGGCTGTAGTGCGCTGTTGTGGTTTGTTCTAGCTGTCGCAGTGTCCGCATGTAGCGCTTGCTGCTATTGTTATTCTGCATTCGTCTCCGCACGCAGACCAAGTGTAGTACACCGTGTTATCAGACGTCTGTGATAGTGTAGTGTTGTAGGAACTGTCACCATGGTGTATACGAACTCTGAAAAGGCGGAGATGATACTCATCTATGGCGAGTGTCGACGAAATGCAGCTGAAGCCTGCAGGGTGTATGCAGAACGGTACCCGGACAGAGAGCATCCAACGTGCCGCACATTGCAAAACATCTACCGCCAACTGTATGCAACAGGTATGGTCGTAGCACGCAAACGGGTCCGTACCAGGCCTGTCACAGGAGAAGCGGGTGCAGTTGGTGTGTTAGCTGCTGTTGCCATGAACCCACACATGAGTACACGGGACATTGCGAGAGCCGATCGACTGAGTCAAAGTAGTGTCATGCGCATACTGCATCGTCACCGCTTTCACCCGTTTCATGTGTCGCTACATCAGCAATTAAATGGTGATGACTTTAATCATCGAGTGCAATTCTGTCAATGGGCATTAACAGAGAATGCGTTGCAGTTCTACCTGTTTACCGATGAAGCGGGTTTCACAAACCACGGGGCAGTGAATCTACGGAACATGCATCACTGGTCCGTGGACAATCCTCGCTGGCTTAGACAGGTAGAGCGACAGCGACCGTGGACTGTAAATGTATGGTGCGGAATCATTGGCGACCACCTCATTGGTCCTCACTTCATTGCAGGGGCCCAAACAACTGCAACATACATCGCGTTTCTACAGAATGATCTGCCAACGTCGCTCGAAAATGTCCCACTGGAGACGCGTCGACGTATGTGGTATCAGCATGATGGTGCACCTGCACATTCCGCAATTATCACTAGGCTGACCCTTGACAGGACGTTCGACGGGCGTTTCATAGGACGTGGAGGACGCATAAATTGGCCAGCCCGTTCTCCTGATCTTACACCTCTGGACTTCTTTCTGTGGGGTATGTTAAAGGAGAATGTGTACCGTGATGTGCCTACAACCCCAGAGGATATGAAACAACGTATTGTGGCAGCCTGCGGCGACGTTACACCAGATGTACTGCGGCGTGTACGACATTCATTACGCCAGAGATTGCAATTGTGTGCAGCAAATGATGGCCACCACATTGAAAATCTATTGGCCTGACATGTCGGGACACACACTATTCCACTCCGTAATTGAAAACGGAAACCACGTGTGTACGTGTACCTCACCCCTCAAGGTAATGTACATGTGCGTCAGTGAAAAAGTCCAATAAAAAGGTGTTAGCATGTGGACGTGATGTGCTGTTTCAGTCTATTCTGTACCTAAGGTCCATCACCGTTCCCTTTGGATCCCTACGTATTTCGGTGCTCTCCGATACACATGATCGATCGAACAGCGGAGGAGTGGTACTCAAGCGTCAACTTTAGGTTACAATATCTTCGGCTGTAATTAAAATTTTACAATGCAACAAACGGCACTGATTACGCATTTGTTTATATGTTCAGATGTGCTAACAAAACTAACGGGGTTCCATTTAAAAAAACGTAGGTTTGTGTTAAAAACATACTTCCGTGCATTTTTTTATGGTTTGTATTAACCAGTTACACTAGCCCCTCTCCTCACGTTCGGTTTGTGGAATCGATTCGTCAGTATTGGATGTGGTTTACGAAATATATCCAGCGGTAATGTTAGGTAACTCACCCTGTGTATGTTACAGTCAAAACCTGTTTTTAGTTAGAATGCGTTATTACCAGTTAAAACTAGTTTTTACTGAGCCACTTCTTCAAAACGCGTTTTGCCTGGTTAAAACTAAACTTTCGCTTTTGACCAGCATTAAATTCTAGTTTTAACTGACTTTCGCTTTTGACCAACAATAAATTCTAGTTGTAACTAAGGCTATCAGTATCAACTAGTTTCAGCTAGTAAGATCGCGTTCTAACTAAACTAGACAGAACTAGATTTCACCAAATTTATTTAGAGGTAAATATTAAAATTAAGAGCAACTACGTCTTGATAGAAATAAAAAAACAGCATTTTTGTATTGTGCAATGCAATATTTATTGGAATATTGATCATGCATCCAAACACATTTCAGATAGTGAAACCAAGAAGGCGCCGACACGAAAATTGCGAGTGTTGCTGCAGACTGACTGACAACAGGAAAAACATAAGAAGAGAAACCCATTGTATTGTGAAGCGTGTGAAGAGTGCGATGGTGGATTGTGTGCGAAACAATGCCTTGATCTATACCATTCAAAGAGCCTTTTCTAATAAGTATTCTTCAAGAAATTGTGCTTCCTTTCGATCTACCACTGAAACCTGTCCTCATTATAATTGACTTCCATAATTAAGGACAAATGTCAGACATATTCATTACTTCATTGATTTAATGCTCTGAAAATGGTGCTAAATATTCAAGTAACTAGTTAACATTTTACTTTTAATACTTATGTAGTAATACATTTTATAATAAGTATTCAGTACCTAATCACCTTTCAAACAATGACAGTTTGCCTTGCAATCACAAATAATCAAAATTTAATTGTTAAATTTTTTGTACATTTCTCTTTTATTAAGGCTGTAGCTACTTTTGTCAAATGTACGAGTAATTAATATACTTTTACTGTATGATTATTTTGTTTACACTTTCGTAACTAATACTGTTAACATGGCTCTGTAATGTTCCTTAAAATGTTTCTTCAGTGTATGGTTAAGTGGCTGTAGTTAAGATTAATGACTTAGATGTATGATCAATATTCTCAATAAATATTGCATTGCAAAATACAAAAATGCTGTTTTTTATTTCAGTCGACACGTAGGTGCTCTTAATTTTAATATTTGCCCCTAAATAAATTTAGTGAAAACTAGTGCTGTCTACTTTAGTTAGAACGCATTCTTACTAGTTGAAACTAGTTGATACTCATAGCCTTAGTTACAACTAGAATTTACTGCTGGTCAAAAGCGAAAGTCAGTTAAAACTAGTATTTACTGCTAGTCAAAAGCGAAAGTTTAGTTTTAACTAGGCAAAACGCGTTTTGACGAAGTGACTCAGTAAAAACTACTTTTAACTATTAGGAAAGCGTTCTAACTAAAAACAAGTTTTGACTGTAGCATATACATGAACAAATTATTATTATTTTATTCCTACTCATGCAACTACAAGTAATTTGTTTTTATTTATGTCTTTTTATTTTTGTTTACTGGCTACCGCTTTTCAAGTAGAATAATTCGTCAGTCGACTAGAAGGTGCCGTCCATGAGAAATGATTTTAAATTAGATTTTAAACTTGCTTCACTACCTGCCAGACATCTAATGTTATTGGGCAAATTATCAAAAATTTATTGTTGCTGCATATTGAACTCGTTTCTGAGCCACTGACAGCTTTAACAATGGTTAACAGAGGTCATTTTTCTATCTAGTGTAGTAGGTATGTACACCGTCGTTCTTTTCAAATTAATTATGACGAATGTTACTAGCGGCTATATGCATTATGACGATGCAGTTAAAATCCCTATGTCCGTGAATACATACCTAATGACATTGGTGGCTGAACACTACATATTATACTTACTACTCGCTCTTGTTAAGAAACTCAGTAATATACTTCTTCCAATTCCAGTTTTCATTAGTAAGTACACCCAAAAACTTGGAGCATTCTACCCTACTTACTGACTCATGCACATATGGTATTCTGTTGTTGGTATGAGTCTAATTGTTGTAAAGAACTGAAAGTAATGTTTTTTTATATCTAGGGAAAGTGAATTTTTAGACAACCCCTTAATAATTACATGGAAAATATGAATCACCAACTATTCTGTTGCTTTCTCTCCTATCGAGCGTTGTGACGTAGTGTTTAGCACACTGGACTCGCAATCGGAAGGACGATGGTTCAAACCAAACATCCTCCCCTAATCCAATGGGATCAGTGACCTCGCTGTTTGGTCCCCTCCCCCAAATAAACCAACCAACCTTCCCCTCTATTGGGATTTATTATAGCATTAGCATCATCTAAAAAGAACCGATTTTGTTTGTTGAATTTTAAACGGAAGGTAATTCATATATGTAAGAAATTGGAGTGAATCCAAAATTGAACCCTGTAGGACTCCGTTTGTGATTTTTCACCAATCACTAACATTTTCTACGTTTCTGACATTCTCTGAATTAATCAGTACAACCTTAAACATTGTGTTTGAGCATGATTCAATCTAGCTGACAAGCTGTGCGTAGAGTCATCAATTTCATAAAACTTGAGTTAGTTTCTCTCCACCTTCTACTGCGAATGACTATTCACTGAGACCTCGGAATGTACTCTGGAACCCTATCACTTCTTTTAGTCAGGATGTGTCATAAGGGAATTTTCTTCAGAACTCAAATCAGTATCTCTTCATTGGTTATCTGATCTACCCACCCAATCTTCGACATGCTTCTGTAACACCACGATTACCAAGATTCTATTTTTTTATATTTTACTTTCATGTGTGGCTACATTCCAGACAAATATTTTCAGAAAAGACTTCCTAAAAATTAACTTTTCTTTATTCAAAGTTAGTCCTTGCTTGCTGTCTGCTAAATCTAAGTTTGTGAAATGTTTCCACTGAAATAATGAGGTACAAAAGTGAAGGATGCAAAGTAGCGACGTGATGCAAAGACAGGTATGTTCGTCTATACTCCCTATTCCATACTCGGAAAACGTTTTGTTAGTAAGTGTTTTATGAAAGCTTGAAATATGCATAAGGTAGTATGAGGTCACTAGTCAGTTTTAATTAATATGCAACTATTGAGAACCAGTTTTGGGCGAGGAAAAAATAAAAATTACTGGGTTTCAGTTTCAACTGTTATGCAAAAAAAAAAAAGTTGTTTTTCGTAACTATGAGGAAATATCCCGCCATTAGTGGATATTTTAATTCAGTTCTGCAAAATGTAAACATTTTGTAAATAATTTTTCTACTTGAATTAGGTCTATTGTATGTTGTTATTGTTACCCTAATTTTTCCTACTTTGCTGGGTACTCTCTTCTGTAAATTGCTAGCCTGTCATCTGCTATTAAATTCCCCCCTTTTAGCAGGGGTTTATCGTAGTATGCTGGAATAGCGAAGGGTACCAAGCTATTGGAAAAAGCCCGAGTCATTGCAGTTTTCAAGAAGGGTCGTAGGACAGATGTACGTTATTACAGGTCTATATCGTTGATGTCCACCTTTTGTAGAATTACGTAATGCATTTTATGCTAAAAAATTATGACGTTTTTGGAGAGCTTCCGACTCTCAGCTCGCTCTGTTCTTCCAAGAGATCCACAGCGCTGTTGACATCGACGCTCAGGTTGATGCTGTATTGTTCCACTTCAGGAACACATTTGACACCGCCACGCACCGCCGTTCAGTTAAGCAAATACGAGCTTACCTAGTACCGGAACAGATTTGCGACTGGATTTAAGACTTCCTTGAAGACAGAACTCAACATGTCGCTCTTAAAGGAACAAAATCGACAAATGTGAAGGTAAGTTCCTGAGTGACGAAATAAATCTCGGGTGAACAGCCTGGTATGAGTGTGCATAGGACACAATATTTCGGCAATCGGCCACGTAGCCTACACCAGGTGCGCTGATTTACATCATGCACCTGGAGAAACTGAAGAATCACATCAGGTTCCGGAGTATCCCAAAGAAGTGTGCTTGGATCGCTACTGTTTACAATGTGTATAAATGAACTAATGGAAAGTGTCAGATGCTCTTTAAGGCTGTTCGCAGGTGATGCGGTTCCCTGTAAAACAGTAGAAACGCCAGAAGATAGTACTGATTTGCAGAATAACCTACAGAGAATTGCTGAATAGTCCAGGCTCTGACAGTTGTCTCTGAACATAAATAAATGCAACATTGAGCATATATAGGTAAAGATAGACACCGCAGTACAACTATGCTGTTGATGAGGGACTGCTGCGAACACTAACCACAGTGCAATATCTAGCAGTATCTGTGCCTGGCGACCTTATGTGGAATGAGGAGCGGAGCGGTTCTAGGCGCTTCAATCCGGAACCGCGCGACTGCTACGGTCGCAGGTTCGAATCCTGCCTCGGGGATGGATGTGTGTTATGTCCTTAGGTTAGTTAGGTTTAAGTAGTTCTAAGTTCTGGGGGACTGCTGACCTCAGAATTTAAGTCCCATGGTGCTCAGAGCCATTTGCAGCATTTTTTGGAATGACGACATAAAACAAATAGTAGGAACAACAGATGCAAGACGGATGGAAGAATCTTAAGAACATGTCAACTAATCCTCTAAAAATATGGCTCACAGGGCGCTTGTCGAATCGACTCTTGAGTAGTGTTTATCAGTCTGGGGTCCTTACCACGTAGGATTGATAGAAGAGATTGAGAAGATCCAACGAAGAGCGAAGCGTTTCGTCACGGGGTCGTTCAGTCGGCGCGAGAGCGTTACAGGCAGGCTCGACAAACTCCAGCGGCACACGTCACAAGTGAGCCGTTGTGCATCACGGAGAGATTTACTACTGAGAGAGAGAGAGCACTTACCGGAAAGAGCGGGACAACATGTTATTTCCTCCCATACACGTATCGCGAAATGACCACGATAAGAAATTCCGAGAAATTAGCGCCAGAACAGAGTCTTACCGAAAGTATTCTTCTCATACACAAACAACACAACAATCATAAAACAAATAAACACTGGCACAACATACTAAGACTGTAGTAATAAGGTAATATCGCTTGGGAGAAGAAGGCTCGAAGAACTTTTATTCCGAGGCTCCCCCTCCCCAATGACATCCTGCATAGTGTTTACAGTATACTGCAAACAAGCAGTAATGTACTGCTAGTCTTACTGTGTGCAGACAGAAGTATATTCTCATCTCTATTCAAATTACAATCAATGAACTTTATATATCACAAATGTATTAAGTTACTTAAGGAATAATGCATTCAAGTAGCAGTGAACTGTATTCTATTTCTACTAACAAGTTACAAACTTAAGTGTATATTTCATGGAAAGCGAAACTTCATATATTCCATGAATGAAGTGCTCAATCAGCATTTAATCTGTATAATCCGTGTAAATATACATTAGCACAAACCATTTCAGATGAGAATACCTCGAGGTTGTACTGAGACCTTCTCATCTGAAATAGGTAGAAATAGGCCATTACTAACCAACATGCTACTTAGACTGTATTACTCATGCAGATACAGCATATCACTTCCCTCTACATACTACAAATTATTTTCACCACGCTGACTGTCTTACATTTTCTTTTTTTCTTTTTCTTTGACATTTGCATTATTTAAATTATATTCTCATCAACTAGGTAGTAACAAATTATATGGAACCGTTTTAACAATTGTTAAGCATTAAATTCTCTGTAACCTCAGAGAAATCTTTATATATTATGTTATTTATATTATTAAAAAAAGAGAAAGCTTTAACAACTTATATGAATAAAATTATAGCAATGAGAAGTCTTTGCTATTAGATTCAGAAGCATCCGACCCGCCTTCCATTTCAAGGCGTTGGGTTACTCTGTACTGTTAATGAAAGAAATAAATAATGATGTGTCACTGCCACGTAACGTACCCTGATTAAACATAGAAAGAACTGCTATAGTACATTACAAAAGGCAACTGAAAGAAATACGCAACGAGAGGAACATAAACGACACTTTTATTCGAAGACAGTAGTAACACCGGAGAAACCACGATTTATGATGATCCCCCATGCACCTCCAATGACAGGAAATGGTTCTTAACAGGGTGTGTGCTCACCACGGATGGCAATACATCCTCTCAAACACGCTCCCATACTGACAGCAAGGTTGACAATAGGTAGCGCAGTTGACACCTGCTGGATGGTCGATATTGGATATGGGTGTGATACAAGACGTCTCCCCAGCGCTTCCCACAGGTGCTCGATGGTATTTTAGTCGCTACAAAGGGCAGGCTAGTCGATTCGCTAAATATTCTCTCATTCCAGGAGCTTCTCCTGAACATTCGATGCTGTCGTATCCTTTCATCCATAAAAATAAAGTCATGGCCTAATGCAACACTGAAAAGACGCACATTCGCAAAGAGTGCTGTGTTCAACAGCATTGACCGGGGAGCGCACAGTATTCAAAGATTTGGTGGTCTGTGTGCCCCTACAACCTTATGCCTCCCCACACCACAACACCGGGACCACCAAAACGATCAAATTTCGACAGTGCTGGACGTCCCCTCATATAGCGAGATGGGAACTCGTAATGGACGCAGGAACGTGTGTTGAGCATGATCGTTTTGGTGGCCCAGGTCCACGTGCACCAACGACCATTCATCAGTTGTCAGCCGCACTGGTGGAGGCATGGAATGTCCTACCATGAGAACTCAGAATGAGAGCGCGTTAAAGAGCATGCACTGCTATCCATGGTGATTACACACACACGTCCCGCCTTCTGCAATGTCCAGGGGACCATCATAAATCGTGTTGACCTGAGCGTAATTACTGTCTTTGAGTAGAACTGTAACTTCCGTTCGTCTAGTTGCTTTTTTTTTCAGTTATCTTCTTCACTATGCTGCGCGGGTTCGTTCTACACTGCCGCGCCAAAGAAACTGGTACAGGCATGTGTATTGAAATACGAGGTGTGATTGGAAAATTTTAAGAATGGGTTTGTAATTGTACAATGGTGGTACTTACATGTTACTGTGATGAATCTCTTTCAAAATAGTCCCCTTCTGATTAAACACACCGACTCCAACGGTGTTTTCACTTTTGGAAACATTCCTGGAATTATTTTTTTTCCTGAAGTGTGTTAAGGACACTCTCGGTATTTGCCTGGATGTCTTCAATCGAATAAAATCGCTTCCCTTTCAGTGAAAATGTCAGATTAGGAAACAGGTAAAAGTCTGCAAGGGCCAAATCAGGGGAATAAGGCGGTTGTGGAAGCACAGGTATTTTGAATCTGGTCAAAAATTTAACGACAGAGAAGGCACGATGAGCCGGAGCATTGCCATTGTGTAGCACCCAACCAACTCCTGTCTTTCCACAATGCAGGCGTTTTCTTCTGCACCTTTCCGTGCAAACGCCCAAGGACACATTTATAGTACTCCTGATTAAAAGTCTTTCCTCAGAGGGTAAATGCATGATACATAATACGGGTCGAATCGAAAAACATCACCAACATCATTTTCACCTTCGACCGACTTTGCCGAGCTTTCTTCGATCGTGGTGAACACGGAGCCTTCTCCTGCGAAGACTGCACTTGGGTTTCAGGATCATATCCATATACCCGTGATTCGTCACCTTTAATTACCCTACATAACAAATCTGGGTCACTTTTAGCCCGATTAATCAGTTCTTGGCACACTTCAAGTCGGTATTGTCTCTGGTCACTTGACAACACTTTTGGAATGAATTTTGCGAACACTCGACATGTTTTCAGATCTTCAGTTAAAATTGACTGAACTGCAAAGTAACTTAAATTAAGTTCATCAGCCATGTCTCTAATTGTAAGCCTACCATAACGGCGCACATCGATGCCTGGGCACAGAGTAGTAGCTATCCTACTGCTGAAGCGCTTATTTCTATTGGCGCGTTCACCTGCCAGGCAGTAACGGACTTGCCTCCATCTTGTCACATCGATTACAATTTTAAGGTCCCTACCCATGAACCAGTGGCATTACGTAGTTATTTCTTACACTTAATTTACAACAGGATATTACTCTCAGCCGGCCGCGGTGGTCTCGCGGTTCTAGGCGCGCAGTCCGGAACCGCGCGACTGCTACGGTCGCAGGTTCGAATCCTGCCTCGGGCATGGATGTGTGTGATGTCCTTAGGTTAGTTAGGTTTAAGTAGTTCTAAGCTCTAGGGGACTGATGACCACAGCTGTTAAGTCCCATAGTGCTCAGAGCCATTTGAACCATTTTATTACTCTCACAATAACATTCAGTCTGTGGTGTCACCGCCAGACACCACACTTGCTAGGTGGTAGCCTTTAAATCGGCCGCGGTCCGCTAGTATACGACGGACCCGCGTGTCACCACTGTCAGTGATTGCAGACCGAGCGCCGCCACACGGCAGGTCTAGAGAGACTTCCTAGCACTCACCCCAGTTGTACAGTCGACTTTGCTAGAGACGGTTCACTGACAAATTACGCTCTCATTTGCCGAGACGATAGTTAGCATAGCCTTCAGCTACGTCATTTGCTACGACCTAGCAAGGTGCCATTATCATTTGCTATTTATCTTGTGATGCCTGTACCGTCAGACCGATGATCACCAATTATGGATTAAAGTTAAGTATTCCAGCAGCAACGTACCTTATTGGTTATATTAATTACATTGTCCTGTGTCAGACCTCACGCCGACCTGCGTGAGCTTAAACGCGTGCCTTTCGGCTACCGGTCATAGTGGCTTGGCTGTCTTGCCAAGTCACAACACAGTCAAATACAAAAACATGAAAGGATAAAAAATTTGGAAAACAATAATATTTACAAACACGAAATGACACGTCAGTAGTGCTACAGCCTACCGGTTGGCTATAATTAAAGCGCAGCTACTCACAAGGGTCCGATATGGTCTGTAACTATCGTACGGCAGATAAACTTGGCAGACTTGCTAAAATGCTAATGCGTTAATGAGGAACAGATATACACTTGAAAAAAAAATTAGTTCCAGGTTTGGCCACCAGGTGCAACTCTGGCACTGCACACTGGTTCTACGACGATACTATATCCACGCTTTTATTTGACAGCTCATAACGTGGTGAACAGTACGACTACCGAGAAGAGAGACTGTGCACTGTTAGAGAAACTGTTTAATGTGAACGACGCCAATTGTAGTGCTACAGTGTGAGAGTATCGCCGACTGAAAGATCTGAGGAGAAGCCGGATGTCATCAAATGGTCTAAAGAAGATGATAATCAAATTCGAAAACATGGGTGAGCTTCGTGTTGGAACCTGGAACAGGAAGGCGTCCTATACCGGTGGAATTACAGACGAGGTTGCTTTTGCTGTAACCGACCATGCAGGACGTGCCACAGGTAGTGCTACTGCTTGCGCATTGTCACGAGAACTGTCCGTCTCATGGTCAAAAGCGCGGTAAGTTTTGTGGTCTCTGTTACACTGGAACCCGTACAAGAATCGGACGATGGAGCAACTGAAACCTCATGATCAGCAGGGAGGTTCTGAACTTGCTCTTCGGTTTCTAGCACGGACCGAAGTTGGTGACGTGTGGGTGGGCAATATTCTATGAAATGATGAGGCACATCTTACCCTACCGGGTGCATTAAATACACAGAACTGCCGAATTTGTAGTAGTGTTAAGCTACGTGTTGTGTACTAAAGCCTTTGCACTCTCCTTATGTGAGAGTGTGGTGTGGATACTGTAGTGTAACGACGTAAGTTTCTTATAAATGATTTTCTTTCGACATATGACCATGTGAAGACTTCGTCACCTACGTCAGTTACAACCCACATCAAAATTATTTATATTCTTTTTAAATTGTCTCAGAATGGTTCTTGAACGAAACTGTAAAACATCATTTGAGTCGTATGCGCAGAATTACGTCACTCGGGCCAATTGGTTTGCGTAAACTTTTTCAATTTTAGATGTCGTTTGTTTCTCCTCAGAAATTATATTGATACACTTTATCTGATTTAATCGATATTAGAACTACATTGAATAAACTTTTGAGATTCAAAGTCGCGATGAACACAGTCAAAATTCAATAATCTTGTCAAATAAATTATTAATTCATTCACATAATTCCTCATAAATAAATCCTCGGAACACGTATTTCAACTTAGTAGCATCCACTAGTTAGTTCACCTGACGTGAACCGGAGCTTTGACAAGATAGGACTAACATTTTCAATAAGATTAAACTTCCTATGACGTCATTGTTGTACAAAACATTACAAATAATTCATTATCAATTTTTAGAAGCACGACGCAACAACTCGGTTTCAGAATCTTCTGTTGCTCCTTGGCTGTCGACCCGCGACGTATAGTGGCCAGCAATTTTACCTCTGGTCCCGGCAACGAAGATGCTGTCTCCGTTCGTTGCGCCGCCCTCTCCGTGCATGAAACATGAAAATTTAAATACAAACTTTAGACAATTCACAACTATTACAAATATTACAAAAATACATAGAAAAAACACTAAATTAACTTATATTCACCTGCAAACTGGGCTGACACTGGTGGATGGGTGACGCTTCAGTTTCACGTCCCACTACAATACACAAGCACCTTTATCCTCTCGAGAATACGACCAGAGGGCTTCAGACACAACAACGGCTGGAGTTGTGGTTCATGCACGATGGAGCACCAGCCCATTTTCCCCGAAATGTCCGATAACGGGCTACAGACATTTAATGGGCAATGGAGCGGGTGGTGAAATCCGGTACGTTTGCCGGAACTTAATCCCTAGGATTTAAGCTTTGGGAGACAATTGAAGTCTCTGGTAGATGCTAGCCCAGTAATGGTGTACAGACATTACAGGAAAACGTCTACAGTGCCTGCCAGCGCACCTCAGACCAAACAGGAGATTTTGAGGGAGCGCGTGGTTCCTTATGACGTCGGAGAGAAGCACGCCTTACTATGAACCGACACCATATTGAGGATCTCCTTTAGCGACTATTCATACGTGCAGGACGTATACCATAACAAGAGATTTGATTAAAAACTCTGATGAGTGTTCTCATTTGTTTATTAACTTGTTTACTGCATTCTGTAGATCATTTTTGCCGCGCGGGATTAGCCGAGCGGCTGGTCCGAATCCTCCTTCGGGCATGGGTGTGTGTGTTTGTCCTCAGGATAATTTAAGTTAAGTAGTGTGTAAGCTTAAGGACTGATAACCTTAGCAGTTAAGTCCCATAAGATTTGACACACATATGGACATGTAGATCATTTGTATTGTACGCAGGTCGCACATTGTATTAATTTACATGTTATGTCATACAAATCACTTTTATTACTAGTATATTTCTTTGAAAATGTTACAAAAGGATAAATTAAAAAATAAAAGATATAACAAATTATATATGCCAAAAAATTTTGCAACACCTCGGTTCCGAGAGTTTTTCCGCCCTTTTTATTGCTCATGAAAACCACACATTGCATGTTGTACCACCATACAGCGAGACCTTCAGAGGTCGTGGTCCAGATTGCTGTACACACTGGTACCTCTAATACCCAGTAGCACGTCCTCTTGCATTAAATGCATGCCTGTGTTCGTCGTGGCATACTATCCACAAGTTCAACAAGGCACTGTTGGTCCTGATTGTCCCACTCCTCAACGGTGATTCGACGTAGATCCCTCAGAGTGATTGGTGGATCACGTCGTCCATAAACAGCCCTTTAAAATCTATCCCAGGCATGTTCGATAAGTTTCATGTCTGGAGAACAGGCTGGCCACTCTAGTCGAGCGATGTCGTTATCCTGAAGGAAGTCATTCACAAGATGTTCACGATGGAGGCGCGAATTGTCGTCCATGAAGACGAATGCCTCGCCAATATGCTGCCGATATGGTTGCACTACGGTCGGAGGATGGCATTCACGTATCGCACAGCCGTTACGGCCCCTTCCATGACCACCAGTGCCGTACGTCGGCCCCACATAATGCCACCCCAAAACAGCAGGGAACCTCCACCTTGCAGCACTCGATGGACAGTCCGTCTAAGGTGTTCAGCCTGACAGCGTTGCCTCCATACACGTTTTTATTTATTTATTTATTTATTGTTCCGTGGGACCAAATTAAGGAGAAGTCTCCATGGTCATGGAACGAGTCAATACATGAAATTATAACACGATAGTAAAAACAGATAAAATGAAATACAAGGAACGTTTACAGGCGAAAATTCGTAAATTTAAATAAAGGAAATCAACAATGTAACACTGGAATTTGCTTAATTTTTCAGCTCTTCTAGGAGCTCCTCGACAGAATAGAAGGAGTGAGCCATGAGGAAACTCTTCAGTTTAGACTTAAAAGAGTTTGGGCTACTGCTAAGATTTTGAGTTCTTGTGGTAGCTTATTGAAAGTGGTTGCAGCAGAATAGTGCACTCCTTTCTGCACAAGAGTCAAGGAAGTGCATTCCACATGCAGATTTGATTTCTGCCTAGTATTAACTGAGTGAAAGCTGCTAACTCTTGGGAATAAGTTAATATTGCTAACAACAAACGACATTAAAGAAAATACATACTGTGAAGGCAATGTCACAATTCCCACACTATTGAATAGGGGTCGACAAGAGGTTCTCGAACTTACACCACATATACAGGGTGTTTCAAAAATGACCGGTATATTTGAAACGGCAATAAAAACTAAACGAGCAGCGATAGAAATACACCGTTTGTTGCAATATGCTTGGGACAACAGCACATTTTCAGGCAGAAAAACTTTCGAAATCACAGTAGTTACAATTGTCAACAACAGATGGCGCTGCTGTCTCGGAAACTCTATAGTACGATATTTTCCACATATCCACCATGCGTAGCAATAATATGGCGTAGTCTCTGAATGAAATTACCCGAAACCTTTGACAACGTGTCTGGCGGAATGGCTTCACATGCAGATGAGATGTACTGCTTCAGCTGTTCAATTTTTTCTGGCTTCTGGCGGTACACCTGGTCTTTCAAGTGTCCCCACAGAAAGAAGTCACAGGGGTTCATGTCTGGCAAATAGGGAGGCCAATCCACGCCGCCTCCTGTATGTTTCGGATAGCCCAAAGCAATCACACGATCATCGAAATATTCATTCAGGAAATTAAAGACGTCGGCCGTGCGATGTGGTCGGGCACCATCTTGCATAAACCACGAGGTGTTCGCAGTGTCGTCTAAGGCAGTTTGTACCGCCACAAATTCACGAAGAATGTCCAGATAGCGTGATGCAGTAATCGTTTCGGATCTGAAAAATGGGCCAATGATTCCTTTGGAAGAAATGGCGGCCCAGACCAGTACTTTTTGAGGATGCAGGGACGATGGGACTGCAACATGGGGCTTTTCGGTTCCCCATATGCGCCAGTTCTGTTTATTGACAAAGCCGTCCAGGTAAAAATAAGCTTCGTCAGTAAACCAAATGCTGCCCACATGCATATCGCCGTCATCAATCCTGTGCACTATATCGTCAGCGAATGTCTCTCGTGCAGCAATGGTAGCGGCGCTGAGGGGTGGCCGCGTTTGAATTTTGTATGGATAGAGGTGTAAACTCTGGCGCATGAGACGATACGTGGACGTTGGCGTCATTTGGACCGCAGCTGCAACACGGCGAATGGAAACCCGAGGCCGCTGTTGGATCACCTGCTGCACTAGCTGCGCGTTGCCCTCTGTGGTTGCCGTACGCGGTCGCCCTACCTTTTCAGCACGTTCATCCGTCACGTTCCCAGTCCGTTGAAATTTTTCAAACAGATCCTTTATTGTATCTCTTTTCGGTCCTTTGGTTACATTAAACCTCCGTTGAAAACTTCGTCTTGTTGCAACAACACTGTGTTCTAGGCGGTGGAATTCCAACACCAGAAAAATCCTCTGTTCTAAGGAATAAACTATGTTGTCCACAGCACACTTGCACGTTGTGAACAGCACACGCTTACAGCAGAAAGACGACGTACAGAATGGCGCACCCACAGACTGCGTTGTCTTCTATATCTTTCACATCACTTGCAGCGCCATCTGTTGTTGAAAATTGTAACTACTGTAATTTCGAAAGTTTGTCCGCCTGAAAATGTACTGTTGTCCCAAGCATATTGCAACAAACGGTGTATTTCTATCGCTGATCGTTTAGTTTTTATTGCCGTTTCAAATATACCGGTCATTTTTGAAACACCCTGTAGCTCGAACAGCCTTTTTTTGAGCCAAAAATACCCTTTTTGAATCAGAAGAATTACCCCAAAAAATAATACCATGTGACATAAGCGTATGAAAATATGCGAAGTAGACTACTTTTCGTGTTGAACTGTCACTTATTTCAGATACTGTTCTAATGGTAAATAAATCAGCATTTAGTTTCTGAACAAGATCCTGAACATGGGCTTTCCACAACAGCTTACTATCTATCCGAACGCCTAGGAACTTGAACTGTTCCGTCTCGCTTATAATATGCCCATTCTGTCTGATCAAAATATCAGTTCTTGTTGAATTGTGAGTTAGAAACTGTAAAAACTGAGTCTTACTGTGATTTAGCATCAAATTATTTTCCACAAGCCACGAACTTATTTCATGAACTACATTATTTGATAATGTTTCAATATTACACACAAGATCCTTCCTTACCAAGCTGGTGTCATCAGCAAACAGAAATATTTTTGAATCACTTGTAATACTAGAAAGCATATCATTTATATAAATAAAAAACAGCAGTGGCCCCAGCACCGACCCTTGGGGAACCCCCCACTTAACAGTGCCCCATTGGGACTGAACATCACTACCACTCTCAATATTGCGGAGAATTACCTTCTGCTTTCTGTTCTTAAAGTAAGAGGCGAACCAATTGTAAGCTACTCCCCTTACTCCATAATGGTCCAACTTCTGCAGTAATATTTTGTGGTCAACACAGTCAAAAGCATTCGTTAAATCAAGGAAAACACCTAGCGTTCGCAATCTTTTATTTAATCCGTCCAAAACCTCACAGAGAAAAGAGAATATAGCATTTTTAGTTGTTGAACCATTTCTAAAACCAAACTGTACATTTGACAGCAAATTATTTGAATTTAAATGCTCCAGCAACCTTGCATATACAACCTTCTCGAGAACTTTAGCAAACACCGATGGCATAGAAATAGGTCTTTATAGTTGTCAACATTACCCCTGTCTACTACTAGTGGCTTCACTAGTGAGTACTTTAATCGGTCAGGAAACCGACCACTCCTAAAGGAAAAGTTACAGATATGGCTAAGTACTGGGCTAACATACATAGAACAATACTTCAGTTTTCTGCTAGATACCCCGTCATATCCATGAGAGTTCTTGGTCTTTAGTGATTTAATTATTAACTCAATCTCCCTCTTTTCAGTATCATGGAGGAGCATTTCAGGTAACAGTCTCGGAACACTTTTTTCTACGAACGCTATATGATTCCCTGTTGGGACTAGGTTTCTATTTAGTTCACCTGCTGTATTCAGAAAGTGATTATTAAATACTGTAAACATATGTGACTTATCAGTAACACGGACATTCGCACTACGCACCTCGATCTGTCTCTGCAGACCAGCCACTTCCTTTACGACTGACCATATGGTTTTAATTTTATCCTGAGACTTGGCTATTCTATCTGCATACCATATACTTTTTGCCCTCCTAATAACTTTTTTAAGCACCTTACAATACTGTTTGTAATGGGTTGCTGCATTTAGATTTTGACTGTTTCTAACGTTTTGATATAATTGCCACTTTATTCTACAGGATATTCTTATCCCTCTAGTCAACCACTCAGGCTGCCTGTTTCCGCTAGTACCCTGCTTTGAACGTTCTAACGGAAAGCAACTTTCAAAGAGCACGAGAAAAGTCTTGAGGAAAGCATTATATTTATCGTCTGCTGTATCATCACTATAAACATCTTGCCACTCCTGTTCCTTGATAATGCTTACAAAGGCCTCTACAGCAACTGGATCAGCTTTCCTAAAAAGTTGATAACTATATTTAACATGTGTTGCAGCACAAAAATCTTTTAGAGTTAAAACTTGTGCATCATGATCTGAAAGGCCATTCCCTTTTTTGCTAACAGAATGCCCTTCTAGTAATGAGGAATGAACAAAAATGTCGTCTATGGTTGTTCTACTGTTCCCTTGCACTCTCGCTGGAAAGAATACGATTTGCATAAGATTATATGAATTAAAGAGGTCTACCAGTATCCTTTTCCTTGCACAATCACTTATACAATTAATATTGAAGTCACCACATATAACTAACTTTTTGTATTTCCTTTAAAGTGAACCAAGAACCTCCTCTAGCTTTAGCAAAAATGTTGTGAAATCGGAGTCTGGGGATCTATAAATAACAACAGTTAGAAGTTTAACTCCACTAAATTTAACCACACCTGCACAACATCCAAACACCTTTTCAATGCAGTACTTTGAAACATCAATTGACTCAAATGGGATACCGTTTTTCACATACATGGATACTCCCCCACACCGCAAAGAGCTCCTAGAAAGCTGCCAGCCAACCTGTATCCTGATAAAGGAAGCCTCTGAATTATCTCCTTATTTAAGAGGTGTTCAGATATACCAATAATTTCAGAGTCAACATCTATAAGCAGTTCACTAATTTTATCTCTAATGCATTGTATATTTTGATGAAATATACTAATTCCCTCAGTACTCGGATACCTAAGCTTTGCCGAAAGTGGTTTCTTTGTTAGAGAGACTTCCCTTAAGCAGGAATACCTATCAGCTGACTTCAATCTAAAAAAGGTGCAGCTCTAACACCCACTAGTACAGGAATTTTCTCATGAGTGATTGCTTGAAAGCATATGCGACGCTCATTGGTGAAGAGAACGTGATGCCAATCCTGAGCGGTCCATTTGCGAGGTGCCGGGGTGGAGAAGAAATTGTACCTCTTTAATTCAAACGAATTTTGCATGAGAACGAGACATGCACTCGACCCCCTCCTTATCTACCAGCTAATTAATTATGCTCACAACGGTAACAGAAGAAAATGATGGTGGATCCTGCTAGTTGGTAAAATAAGGAGTGCACACTCACAATAATTTAATAAAAATTGTAATCTACTAAAAAAAAGAGAACTTTATCATAATAAACAACAGGAAATGGGATTCTGCCTATATCTACGAAATGATATGTGGATTAAATATTACAATGAGATTTATTATATATCAGAACATAAATGCACATGATTGTCGACACACAGTAGGTTAAAGGATGGGATATACTGAAATATTATGAGAATAAGAGTTGGCTCGAGAACAAGGGGCTCCTACTCTCTTTGATGCAATAGATTGACGATAATGACTGGAGGTCCTAATGAATCAAATATTAATCTCCCGACAATATAGCAGTATCGCAATTAGTAGTGAGAGCTCAAATGAGATCACATGGAGAAACAAGCAAGGTGCACTTGTACCAAAGCGAGCGCGCGTACTGCTGAGGGATTCAGTATAAAATTGATAAGGTCCTACAATGCCGGAGTCGCAAAATACGGCACCAGTACTGACATCTGCAGCACGTCGTCGGTAGGCAGCGTCCTGATGATGTAGGCGCCGACGTCTGCCGTGCAGCAACTCTGTGTCAACCCCTGGCCGCGAAGGCTGTCCGAGAATTCTTCCGAAAAAAGAGCGACCAAATCGCAAAACTGTCCAACTCCGAGGAAGATCAGATTCTGAATCCTCTGCCCGCGCAAGGCAAAAGTGAAGCCAACATTGCTCTACTCCCTACTCCCCTCGAAAAACTGCGAATCGGCGTCCAGTTCTGATTCCAAAATTCCCCCACACTGTCTCAGAACATCATTCGTGCGAATAGCGATCGTTCCCTCCAATTTCGATCGGGGCTTTATGACGTCAACTAGCCTCAGTTTAAGTTGACCAATCATGCCTCTGCTATTCAGCTGAGGACACTGAACTTGCCGTTTGACCGGCTACGAAAACGACCTGCCTAGACCACCGGCCATCCGGTTCCAGACAGTCGCACCCAGCAGGGCACAGTTCACAAGTATTCTCAGAATCATGCGGACAATTACAGTCAGTCGGTGCCAGGAATCTTCGTTCCGGACGCGCCAGTACAGTAAACACATGAACTGCGGCGACACTCAGACATCTGGCAGATCGTATCACTCTGCATACAATAGGCGAAACTCGACCGACGTCAGTCGTTCCGCCAGCCGCTTAAGCCTATTGTACGAACCCCTAAGAATTCAGCGAAGTGCAGCTCCCAACTGCAAACGCAATGTCCCATGTCCTACGATGCTCGCCTGACCCAGGCCACCCATGGAAGTAAAAACAACATCATTAGGAATCAAGTGAAAAGTATTTTTTGAGCACTCGGTACAAATACTCTCATTACAATAACCTTATTCGGTCTGTTACTACCGTGCAATGATATATAACATTAATAAAATTCCAGAATGAGATTTTCACTCTGCAGCGGAGGAAGGTAGGAGACGAGGTACTGGCAGAAGTAAAGCTGTGAGTACCGGGCGTGAGTCGTGCTTCGGTAGCTCAGTTGGTAGAGCACTTGCCCGCGAAAGGCAAAGGTCCCGAGTTCGAGTCTCGGTCGGGCACACAGTTTTAATCTGCCAGGAAGTTTCATTAATAAAATTGATAAAAAGTAGAGGAGACATGCAAAAGAGGGCATGGAACCTCTCACATTCGGCAAGTTGCTGGGTCCATCTGTACTGCGCTGCATTGTGTCGTGTTTGCAAAGACGGACCTCCCAATGGACGTCAGGAGTGAAATTGCGCTTCATGCAGCCTATTGCGGACAGTTTGAGTCGTAACACGACGTCCTGTGGCTGCAGGAAAAGCATTACTCAACATGGTGGCGTTGCTGTCAGGGTTCCTCCGAGCCATAATCCGTAGGTAGCGGTCATCCACTGCAGTAGCAGCCCTTGGGAGGCCTGAGCGAGGCATGTCATCGACAGTTCCTGTCTCTCTGGATCTCCTCCATGTCCGGACAACATCGCTTTGGTTCACTCCGAGATGCCTGGACACTTCCCTTGTTGAGAGCCCTTCCTGGCGCAAAGCAACAATGCGGACGCGATCGAACCGCGGTATTGACCGTCTAGGCATGGTTGAACTACAGAGAACACGAGCCGTGTACCTCCTTCCTCGTGGAATGACTGGATCTGACCGGCTGTCGGACCCCTTCCGTCTAACAGGAGCTACTCAACATGGTTGTTTACATCTTTGGGCGGGTCAAACGGACTGTATCTGCGATACAATATCCACAGTCAACGTCTGTCTTCAGGTGTTCTGGGAACTGTGGTGATGCATAACTTTTTTTGATATATAGAGCCCTCATATTTTTCTTGTTTGGCTCATACTATCATCTCTCAAAATATGGATTAATTTTTTTAGCGCTCTGTATATTGCACACCTTCTAAGATTCTATGTTGTGATTGTAATTGATTTTAAATCTTAAATATTGTCAGGGAGAATACCCGAAGCGAAATAAAATAGACTTTAGTGCCAAATAGTGTTACTGAATTTTTTACTTTCGCAGGTTTAAAAATGATTAAAAAAGGTGGTTTTGCTGAAATGTCTACTATGAGTGGCGTTCAAGACGTAAGACTTTATTTCTGAAAGGAGGTTCGTTTTATTTAGGATTCCAGTACACCACGCTATTTCCCACTCTTTTGGCTGGAAAACCCAATTTCTCAACATAATCTCCGTTCAATGCGACGGCCTCAGGCCACCTTACTGGAGGGGCCTGTATGCCCGTATGGTAGCACTCTACTGGTCGACGTCGGAGGAAACGTTTTGCTGCATCGATAACCTCCCCATCATCCACGTAATGCTTACTGCGGAATGCGTCCTTCATTGGGCCAAACAGATGGAAGTCGGAAGGTGCGAGATACGGGTTGTAGAGTGGATGAGGAATAACGGTCCAGCGAACTTTTGTGCGAGGCCTTGTCTTGTCAGAGAGAAGGAGAAGTTCATTTGCTCTGATGTAATTGTATTTTCCTGGAGACGTGCTGAGTCTCAACTTCGATAGTGGTGGCAGCTGAAGTAATGAATTATGCTTTTCGAAGATAAAGACTCAGTATGTACATCTACATGGATACTCCGGAAATCATACTTAAGTGCCTGGCTAGGGGTCATCGAACCACCTCCACAATAATTCTCTATTATTCCAATCACGAACAGCAAGCGGAGAAAACAAACACCTATATCTTTCCTTGCGAGCTATGATTTGCCTTATTTTATTAAGATGACAGTTTCTACCTATGTATTTCGGCGTCAACAAAATATTTCCACATTCGGAGGAGAAAGTTGGTGATGGAAATTTCGTGATAAGATTCCGCCGCAACGAAAAGCGCCTTTGTTTCAATGATGTCCACCCCAAATCATGTACCATGTCAGTGACACTCTCTTTCCTATAAACAAAACATACTGCTCTTCTCTGAACTTTCTCGCTGTACTAGGTTAATCCTACCTGGCAGGATTCCAGACCGCGCTGAAGTACTCGGAAAGACGACGGACAAGCCTAGTGTACAAAGTCTAGCACATCTGTTAAATTTTCTAAGGGTTCTGCCAAAAAAAGTCTTCTTCAAAACATTTTCTATGTGTTCTTTCCAATATAAATCGTTCGTAATTGTAATTTCTCGGTATGTGGTTCAATTTATGACCTTTAGATTCAACTGATCTATCGTGTAACCGAAGTGTAACCGATTCCTTAAAGTACTCCTGTAGATGACCTCACACTTTTCATTATTTACCGACAGTCATTCTTCTCACGCTCCATTCGCGAGTCTAACAGGGAAGGGGGTGGGGGATCGGTTAGTGGTTTCAGAAGTATGCTCCACCACACACCGTCCGCTGGATACTCTGCAAATCAGATGTGTGGCAGAGGGTTCATCGAACAACCTTCGCAATTCTTTATTACTTCAATCTCAATAGCGCGCGGAAAAAACGAAAACCTATATCCTTCCGTGCAAGCTCTGTTTTCCCTTATTTTATTATGATGATCCTTTCTCGGTATATATACGGCGGTGTCAACAAAGTATTTTCGCATTCGGAGGAGAAAATTGGTAATTCAAATGCCGTGAGAAGATTCTGCTGCAACGGGAAACGCCATTGTTTTAATGATGTGCACCCCAAATCCGATATGATTTCAGTGACACTCTTGCCCCTATTTCGCGATAATACAAAACGTGGTGCCGTTTCTTGAACTTCCTCGATGTACTCCGTCAGTCCCACCTGGAGAGGATCCCACACCGCGCAGGAGTATTCTAAAAGAGGACGAACAAGCGTAGTGTAAGCAGTCTCCTTAGTAGATCTGTTACATTTTCTAAGTACCCTGCCAATAAAAAGCAGTCTTTGGTTAGCCTTCCCTACAACATTTTTTATGCGTTTCTTCCAATTTAAGTTGTTCGTAATTGTAATTGCTAGGTATTTAGTTTAATTTACGCCTTTAGATTTGACTGATTTGTCGGGTAACCGAAGTTTAACTCATGTGGATGATCTCATACTTTTCGTTATTTAGGGTCAATTACCAGTTTTCGCACTATACACACATCTTTCCTAAGTCGTTTCGCAATTTATTTTGACCTTCTGATGACTTTACTGGTCGATAAACGACAGCGTCATCTGCTAACATAAGGCAGCTGTTCAGATTGTCTCCTAAACCGTTTATATACATAAGGAACAGCAGAGGGCCTATAACACTACCTTGGGGAACGCCAGAATTCACTTCTGTTTTATTCGATGACTTCCGTGAATTACTAGGAACTGGGACCTCTCCGACAGTAAATCGCGAATCCACTCGCGGAACTGAGAAGACATTCCATAAGAGCTTGTGTGGTACAGTGTCAAAAGCCTTCTGAAAATCTAGAAATTGGAATCAATTTGAAATCCCTTGTCAGTCGCGCTCAAGACTTCGTGTGCGTAATGATCTAGTTGTGTTTCATAAGCACGAGGTTTTCTAAATCCGTGCTGACTGTGTGTCAATAGACCGTTCTCTTTGAGGTAATTCATAATATTCGAACACAGTATATGTTCCAAAATCCAGCTGCATATCGACGTTAACGATATGGGCCTGTAATTTAGTGGATTACTCCTACTACATTTCTTGAATATTGGTGTGACCTGTGCAACATTCCAATCTTTGGGTACGGATCTTTCGTCGAGCGAGCGGTTCTATATGATTGTTAAATATGGAGCTATTGCATCAGCATACTCTGAAAGGAACCTAGCTGATACACAGTCTGGACCGGAAGACTTGCTTCTACACTCCTGGAATTGGAAAAAAGAACACATTGACACCGGTGTGTCAGACCCACCATACTTGCTCCGGACACTGCGAGAGGGCTGTACAAGCAATGATCACAGCGGACACACCAGGAACCGCGGTGTTGGCCGTCGAATGGCGCTAGCTGCGCAGCATTTGTGCACCGCCGCCGTCAGTGTCAGCCAATTTGCCGTGGCATACGGAGCTCCATCGCAGTCTTTAACACTGGTAGCATGCCGCGACAGCGTGGACGTGAACCGTATGTGCAGTTGACGGACTTTGAGCGAGGGCGTATAGTGGGCATGCGGGAGGCCGGGTGCTCAACACGTGGGGCGTGAGGTCTCCACAGTACATCGATGTTGTCGCCAGTGGTCGGCGGAAGGTGCACGTGCCCGTCGACCTGGGACCGGACCGCAGCGACGCACGGATGCACGCCAAGACCGTAGGATCCTACGCAGTGCCGTAGGGGACCGCACCGCCACTTCCCAGCAAATTAGGGACACTGTTGCTCCTGGGGTATCGGCGAGGACCATTCGCAACCGTCTCCATGAAGCTGGGCTACGGTCCCGCACACCGTTAGGCCGTCTTCCGCTCACGCCCCAACATCGTGCAGCCCGCCTCCAGTGGTGTCGCGACAGGCGTGAATGGAGGGACGAATGGAGACGTGTCGTCTTCAGCGATGAGAGTCGCTTCTGCCTTGGTGCCAATGATGGTCGTATGCGTGTTTGGCGCCGTGCAGGTGAGCGCCACAATCAGGACTGCATACGACCGAGGCACACAGGGCCAACACCCGGCATCATGGTGTGGGGAGCGATCTCCTACACTAGCCGTACACCACTAGTGATCGTCGAGGGGACACTGAATAGTGCACGGTACATCCAAACCGTCATCGAACCCATCGTTCTACCATTCCTAGACCGGCAAGGGAACTTGCTGTTCCAACAGGACAATGCACGTCCGCATGTATCCCGTGCCACCCAACGTGCTCTAGAAGGTGTAAGTCAACTACCCTGGCCAGCAAGATCTCCGGATCTGTCCCCCATTGAGCATGTTTGGGACTGGATGAAGCGTCGTCTCACACGGTCTGCACGTCCAGCACGAACGCTGGTCCAACTGAGGCGCCAGGTGGAAATGGCATGGCAAGCCGTTCCACAGGACTACATCCAGCATCTCTACGATCGTCTCCATGGGAGAATAGCAGTCTGCATTGCTGCGAAAGGTGGATATACACTGTACTAGTGCCGACATTGTGCATGCTCTGTTGCCTGTGTCTATGTGCCTGTGGTTCTGTCAGGGTGATCATGTGATGTATCTGACCCCAGGAATGTGTCAATAAAGTTTCCCCTTCCTGGGACAATGAATTCACGGTGTTCTTATTTCAATTTCCAGGAGTGTATTAAGAGATGTAAGTTGCTTAATTACTCCGAAGATATCTATTTCTTATTTAGTGATGTTGGCAGCTGTTTTTGATTCGAATTCTGGAATATTTACTTCGTCTTCTTTGGTGACGGAATATCGGAAGGCTGTGTTTAGTAACTCTGCTTTGGCAGCATTTTCGTCGATAGTATTTCCATTGCTATCGCGCAGATGAGGCATTGATTGTATCTTGCTTTACGTACGACCAGAATCAGTTTGGATCTTCTGCATATTTCGTTGTGGAAACTGTCATCAGCATCTCGTGATGTCTCCAGGAAAATATAATTACTTCAGATCAATAGATCGCCTACGCCTGAGGAACAGATAGGATTTCCCCATTACGTCGAAAGTAGGGGTGCTATTCCAGTATCCGAGATCCTCCCGAATGCTGATGATTTAAGAAGGTAAAAATCAAGTTGGGGTGAGGTGTCAACTGAAGTTTGTGTTAGGGAGGGCACTGGACTACGGTAGTCCGTGGAGCGGTTTCATTCACAAAATGGTTCAAATGGCTCTGAGCGCTATGGGACTCAACATCTTAGGTCATAAGTCCCCTAGAACTTAGAACTACTTAAACCTAACTAACCTAAGGACATCACACACAACCATGCCCGAGGCAGGATTCGAACCTGCGACCGTAGCAGTCCCGCGGTTCCGGACTGTAGCGCCAGAACCGCTAGACCACCGCGGCCGGCGTTTCATTCACAATAGCAGCGCGGTGTGTGATGAACCCGTGTTTCATCGCCTGTAACGATGTTCGACAAAAAATTGTCACTATCAGCCTCGTAACGTTCAAGCAATTCCGCACAGATTCTCCTTCGTTGCTCTCTATGGTCTTCTGCTCGACAGCGAGGAGCCAAGCAGGCCCACACCTTTGGGTACACCAACTGTTGTACGAGTGTGCCAGCACTAGCAACAGAGTCGACCAGTTGTCCAGTGAGGTGCTTGATTGTGACCCGTTGATCACCTCGACTGAGAGTGTCCGCACGTTCCAACATTAAAGGAGTCACAGCTGTGTGCGGCTGGCCGGCACTCTGGAGATCAGACAGGTTTTCGAGACCTTTTTACAATCATGAAAAACACCTCGCTTAACGATTCACCGTGCTTTTGTTCACTGCCAGGTCTCCGTAGACATTCTGAAAGCGCCCACGAATATCTGCGATGTTCTGGTTTCCCGCCAAAAGAAACTCAATGACAGCTCTCTGCTTGGACCGCCCCTCCTACAATTTGATGAAGTTTCGATTGGTGGCGGTGCTATGTAGCGGATGATCATCACCCATTACATAGCACCACCACAAAAGAAACTATAGGGGCTGATACGGGGGATATTACACGATGTTCCAAAAAAAAAAAAAAATCTGTCAAGTTGCTTATTGAACACCTCCGTATTGATAAAAGTAAATGTAGTTCAAAAAATCATTGACAGCTGTACATTACAAGTTCATTGGTCGAGTTATATGTGTAGGCGCATTATTGAAGTGGCTGTCATGAGTTCACTGCCAGAATAATATGCTTCTGTCTCTCTCTCCCTCTCTCTCTCTCTCTCTCTCTCTCTCTCTCCCTCTCTCTCTCTCTCTGTCTGTCTCCCAGCGTCTCTGTGGCGATTTAATGATTAATAATCCACATGTTCTTCCGGTATCTCAGTACATCGCACCACACGTGTGGTGTCACAGCCAGACACCACACTCGCTAGGTGGTAGCCTTTAAATCGGCCGCGGTCCGTTAGTATACGTCGGACCCGCGTGTCACCACTGTCAGTGATTGCAGACCGAGCGCCGCCACACGGCAGGTCTAGAGACAGATCCTCGCCCCAGTTGTACAGCCGACTTTGCTAGCGATGCTACACTGACAAATGCGCTCTCATTTGCCGAGACGATAGTTAGCATAGCCTTCAGCTACGTCAATTGCTACGACCTAGCAAGGCGCCATTTATCCTTTGCTATGTATCTGATGAAGCATGAACCATCTGACCGATGTACACCAATTATGGAATAAAGTTAAGTATTACTTCAACTACGTACTTTATTTGCTACTATAATTTCCGTTAACTGTTCCAGACCTCACGCCAGTCTGCGCGAGCTTAATCGCGTGCCTTTCGGCTTCCTCCAAACTCCGTGAATTGGCACCTGCCAATTCACAACAACACGTATAACAACTCACAAGTTTTCCTCCAGACACAACGAGTGCACAGACATATCTGTATTAGCTTACAACAACTTGGTTTTACACGCTTCCACAAGTGATGGGCTTCCTCGTGCTACCTGACCCCATTTTAACTGTTCCGCGCACCTTCATTACGTCGCCGAGCCTCCTCCTGCCATTTCGCAGCACAATTCCCGCAGTTCGGAGCAACGCTGTCTTCAGATCAGTCTCTTCAACCGGACTGTCATCATTGTTCCATAGGATTTGAAAGTTCACGTTCTGAGGGCTTGGTTTCGTAACATACAGATGATAAATATGAAACTTCCTGGAAGATTAAAACTGTGTGCCGGACCGAGACTCGAAGTCGGGACCTTTGCCTTTCGTTGGCAAGAGCACTTGCCCGCGAAAGGCAAAGGTCCCGAGTTCGAGTCTCGGTCCAGCACACAGTTTTAATCTGCCAGGAAGTTTCATATGAGCGCACACTCCGCTGCAGAGTGAAAATCTCACTCTACATGGCAAATACATTGACTTGTACTGGTTTCGCCTTAGAGAAGAAGCTTATTACACAGTTATATATTAATACATTAATGGAACAGCATTCCTAGTCAAAACTTACTAACCTGTTTCTTTCAGATACTATTAAATGTAATTTTCGGTGCGCCTGAGAAAACACGACCGTTGTCATTGTAATTCCCGAGCCAGATAGCGTTATAGGGCAGTCATGCCTGAAAATTGGCCGAAAATCAGGGTAAAATCATGTTTCAAAATTATAATTGAGCGCTATGCATAATTTTTCAAGACCACGGTAGGCTGTCGCTATTTCATTACAGCACAATCTCATTCATCTCATCCGTAACTGAGTAGTGCTGATGCGACAATTATTTTTATATGCAATTGAGACTACATCCGTTTGTAAGCTGCTATCCTACGATACCGGGAAAACTGCTCGTTGTAGTCAGATGACAGTGCTTTCTATGACACCTCTCTTTCTAAATTAATTGTACAATCTACTGCTCGACAGATGGGGCGAACGTTGTAAAACATTTATGTGAAAGTGATCTGTGACTCCACAAAAGTTAATTAATCCCTGTTTTTGAAACAAATGATTGTAGCTTCTGTCGCGAGGGATCTCTTGTCCCTCTGTCACTTTGTTCTGCCTTAGCTTCCGATGTAGACGCACAATTTCATAGGAAGTGCGGTGTTTTTAATGTCTGCATATTTTGTGTCAATATATCAAATGTTTTGTGTCATTATATCAAATGTTCTTATTTAAAATTAACTGCTCTTCACGAGTTGATGACCTAACACGAGCACCATTTTTGTTTCGTAGTTCAGGCTTCTCTCCCTAGAGTTGCAGTCCGTAGCTCGTGGTCGTGCGGTAGCGTTCTCGCTTCCCGCGCTCGGGTTCCCGGGTTCGATTCCCGGCGGGGTCAGGGATTTTCTCTGCCTCGTGATGACTGGGTGTTGTGTGATATCCTTAGGTTAGTTAGGTTTAAGTAATTCTAATTTCTAGAGGATTGATGACCATAGATGTTAAGTCCCATAGTGCTCAGAGCCGTTTGAACTAGAGTTGCAGATGAAAACAAAATATCTTCTGTAGCGCAAACTTCAAACTATATCTTCAAGAAATTTCAACATTCCAGCTGCAGCACCAGGGAGAACGAAATTATTATGCCGTACTGTATGTATCTTGTCCTAATTCGCATTTATCTGTTTCAGTGTTAATTTGAGACGAGGCAACGTGGTTGTCCTGCTAAGAACATGCTACTGATCGGCCGCCATTGTAGCAGCTTATAAGCAAATTTCCACGATCAGTCGCAGAAGCTGCCAACATTATCTTGTCCTGATTTACGAAGTCCGATTAAAATTTTTGTGTGCATTTATATGCCCACCAGCATTGGCCATTCAGCAATTCAATAACGACACACTTTCAATCATCACCCTGCTAAAAATTGACTATGACAATCAGTTACGCCCATTTTTCACAGTCTTTCACTCATTTCATTTTCTTTATCAGAACGTCTCATCTTCTTTATAATACTGCTGCTCTTATCAATTCCATTAGTAAACATTTTTTAACGATTGACTCTGACTCGGATCAGAAATATCACATTGCTGAATTACGACACTACGCTGACTAAGATTAGCTAACGTCGAGTGACTAGCTGCGGACGCTACGTTCCATCCGCAGTGAGGGTTAGAAAGCCTGTTCCCGAACCGCGCTTGCGGTCTCATACGGGTTGTGTACGAGCAGTGTGGAGATCCTAGGGCACGCGAGGAAGTTTAGCTGATGTTTTATTCAGAGCGTCGTAGTTTAAGTGTTTGCCTCTTGGAAAGTAACGGCTCGAGGGAAGACGTTGGCTCTTCGGGACGCATTAGGCACCCGAGGAGAAATTCACGCTCGAAACTTCACACTCCCGCTATGAGAAAGCAAGTCAGGTTTCAGTTCCACTTTGACAAGAGAAACATTTCACAGAGGCAGACAGCAATTCAACTAATGGCGGCGGCAGGGAGTTTTCTGACGCGAGGGGTGGGGAAGTTCACAAACGGAGTTCCGTATTGTTCGATCGGAGGTCTGAACGGTCTTCCATTTATTATTAAAAACTGCGAGTACTTAATTTTGCAGATGACTGACGTTGCCAGTCTTAATAAAGAAACAGCAACTGACGCATTTTATACATATATATATATATTTTTAATAAAGTGGCTTCCTGCAAAGAACATTTCGGAAACACATTACATTCAGTTGGTGCACAAAGGCACAAGTGAAAGAAATGTTAAACGACGAGTAACTGCCAACAAGTAGGGGAGAACATCGTTCCTGGGAACACTTTTCAGGCTTCTACATCTATACAACCCTGCAACAGGAGTTTAATACATTTTCTTACTCACTTTTTAACTGCTGCAGCCTTTTTCGAAATTACAATTACTCCGTAAAATTAGGTTTTTTCCAACTGAAAAAACATGATCCAAGGTATACAGGATGTTACAAAAAGGTACGGCCAAACTTTCAGGAAACATTCCTCACACACAAAGAAAGAAAATATGTTATGTGGACATGTCTCCGGAAACGCTTACTTTCCATGTTAGAGCTCATTTTATTACTTCTCTTCAAATCACATTAGTCATGGAATGGAAACACACAGCAACAGAACGTACCAGCGTGACTTCAGACACTTTGTTACAGGAAATGTTCAAAATGTCCTCCGTTAGCGAGGATACATGCATTCACCGTCTGTCGCATGGAATCCCTGATGCGCTCATGCAGCCCTGGAGAATGGCGTATTCTATCACAGCCGTCCACAATACGAGCACGAAGAGTCTCTACATTTGGTACCGGGGTTGCGTAGACAAGAGCTTTCAAATGCCCCCATAAATAAAAGTCAAGAGGGTTGAGGTTAGGAGAGCGTGGAGGCCATGGAATTGGTCCGCCTCTACCAATCCATCGGTCACCGAATCTGTTGTTGAGAAGCGTACGAACACCTCGACTGGAATGTGCAGGAGCTCCATCGTGCATGAACCACATGTTGTGTCGTACTTGTAAAGACACATGTTCTAGCAACACAGGTAGAGTATCCCGAATGAAATCATGATAACGTGTTCCATTGAGCATAGGTGGAAGAACATGGGGCCCAATGAAGACATCACCAACAATGCCTGCCCAAACGTTCACAGAAAATCTGTGTTGATGACGTGATTGCAGAATTCAACATGACCTTCCTGCAATTGGGCCAACTGGCGGTGAATCGAGTAAGTACAGTACATACTGACGAAACTAAAATGAGCTCTAACATGGAAATTAAGCGTTTCCGGACACATGACCACATAAGATCTTTTCTTTATCTGTGTGTGAGGAATGTTTCCTGAAAGTTTGGCCGTACCTTTTTGTAACACCCTGTATAATAGAATTGTAGCTATAAACAAATATTCTATTGAATGCAAGCGAGAAAATGTGAATACTGTGTTTAATTGTCTGTGTGTTACATTAGCACTCTGCTACACATCAACAATCAAACTAAGAAGTTGTACTATCAAGAACCTTTTAAAGTTAAATACATTTTGAAACATAAGCAATTGGTAAACAACACAAATTTCCATTTTTTAGAGAGTGAATTATGAAGACATTAACGATAAACAGTTAATTTGCAAAATTCTACCTGTTCCATGGTGCAAGAAGCTCTGTTTCAAGGTGCAAGATGATGCACGACCGATGAAGTATAGCGTAGTCATCTACGTGTTATATAAACGGTTTTAAAAGTATATAGAATTTGACTTCCCATAGCTTTAATTTATTATACAGCACTTAAATGTGTAGAACTGTAAATATTTACAAATTCTGCAGAAAACGCAACATCAAATCTGACAACAAAAACGACAGGAGAAAACTGCATAAATTGTTTATGACAGTTTCTTGTGTGCATGCGTTCATGTGTTCCTGAAACCAGTTATTAGACTGAAGTACCCACCAAAAACACATTGTGCGTTCTAGGTGGACTTCAGTGTACGTGCAACACTTGTAGTGTAACGACGTATAGGTTTGTTTATAAATGACTTTCTTTTGATATATGACCATGTGCAGACTTCGTCACCTACGTCAGTTACAACCCACTTCAAAATGATTTATATTCTTTTTAAATTGTCACAGAATGGTTCTTGAACGAAACTGTAAAACATCAGTTGAGTCGTAAGCAAAGAATTTCGTCACTTGGGCCAATTGGTTTTTGCGTAAACTTTTTCGATTTTAGACGTCGTTTGTTTCTCCTCAGAACTTATATTGATACACGTTATCTTGACTTAATCGAAATTAGAACCACACATTAAATAAACTTTTGAGATTCGAAGTTGCGATGAACGCTGTCAAAATCCAATAATCTTGTCAAACATATTATTAATCAGTTCACATAATTCTCCATAAATAAATCTTCAGAACACGTGTTTCAACTTTAGTAGCATCCACTAATTTATTAGCTTCCTACATACAGTTGTGAACTTGAACGTTGACAAACTAGAACTGACATTTTCAATAAGATTAAGCTCTCTATGACGTCATTGTTATACAAAAAGAGTACAAAATTTCATTTTAAATTTTTAGAAGCACGACGCAACAACTCGGTTCCAGGATCTTCTGTTGCTCTTTGGCTGTCGACCCGCGACGTATAGTGGCCAGCAATTTCCTCTCTGGTCGCGGCAGCGAAGATGCTGTCTCCGTTCGTTGCGCCGCCCTCTCCGTACATGAAACATAAAAAAATACAAACTTTTAGATAATTCACCATCATTACAAAATATTACAAAAATACCTAAACAAAACACTAAATTAAACTTATATTCACCTGCAAACTGGGCTGACACTGGTGGATGGGTGACGCTTCAATTTCGCGTCCCACTACACACTCTATCACAGAGAATGTATAAGTTTCAGAGATTCATAGTAACAGGGAAGGTCCGAAAGTAACGCACAATAATATTATTACCAAAATGTTTAATAGGTAGCAAAACAAAAAATCTGAAATTAACTTCTATCTTTTACCTACTTTTCTATGTAGTCATAAACGTTTCCAACACATTTCTTTCTTTCTTTCGCTACTGCCTTTATCCCGCATTGTGCGCAGGGTCGGCAGGGTTAAGTACGGAATTGGCATGGTTAATTTTACAGGGTAGCCGGATGCCCTTCCTGCCGCCACCCCATACCCCCTGGGACGGAATTAGTGTACCCCAGCTATCTGCATCTAGTGTAAATCGTGAAATAGAGTGAATGTGTTTCAAATGTCTGCAAGTCGTGTAACTGACGCCCGGGATTCACCTAGTAGGATGTGGAAAACCGCCTAAAAACCACATCCAGACTGGCCGGCACACCGGCCGTCGTCGTTAATCCGCCGGGCGGATTCGATCAGGGGCCGGCGCGCCTACCCGAGTCCAGGAAGCCGCTCTCGGCTGCCCTGGCGGGTTCAACGTTTCCAACACATTTCTCCCATCTTAATTCCAGTTTAAATATGCTCTGTTCGTAGAAATCAGTTTGCTTGGTGTATAGTCATATGTCGACTGCTGATTCAATTCCGCATCTGTCGGAAAGAGTTAGCTGGCCAGGAATTTCTTCATGGACCAAAGAGATGAAAGTCTGACGTTGCAAGGTCCGGAAAGTATCGCGGGTGCTAGAACACTTCCCACCCAGATTTGGCGATTTTCTCACGAAAAGGAGCAACAAAACGGGGTGAGCATTGTCATTAAGAAGTCTGACAGCGCAGCATTCACAGTGGTCCCGCGCCCAGCAGACTTGAGTCTCTTTGAAATTTTTTTTTTCATACTAGGAAACCAGTATGTTTCCACTCCATAGATGCCTGCTTGGTTCTAGGCGTGTAGCGGTACTCCCACTACTCATCACCACTGACGATTCCTTCCAGAAAGCCACGTCCTTCTGCGGTGTAAAGTGTTATGTGACCCAAGCTTGTAATCATTCGCTGGCCCTTGCAGTTGTCCGTCAGGTTCTTAGGCATCCAGCGAACACTAACTTTACGAAATTTCATCTTGTCATGAACAGTATCGTACACAGCACCGTAGGAAATGTTGAACCGCTGCGGTAAGGTTCGCTCGCAGCTACACATGCAGGCCTCTCAAAATTGCTGCCTCAATGGCTCCGTTATTCTGCGTGGCTGCAGTTGTTACCGGCCGCCCGGAGCGCGGCGAATCACTGAGGTTCACACGACCCTCTTGGGAGATTACACACGACGTGCAGACACCGATATGGTCCATACAGTCGCCCCCATACACGCCACGCACATCCCTGTGGATTTCCCTTGGTTTATGCCCTTTGGCTGGCAAATATCGAACTTCACTGCCCTTCACGAGCTGACGACAGTAACATGTGCGCCATTTTTGTTTTGTAGTTCTGGCTTCTCTCGTTAGAGTTGCAAATGAAAACAAAATATCCTCTATAGCGCAAACTATATCGTCATGAAATTTCAACATTCCAGGTGCAGTACCAGGGGAGAAAGAAATTATTGTACGGCACTTTCCGATCCTCCCTCGTATTAGAGTTTGATCTGATAAGAACATGTTTCGAAAGCTTTTAAATAGGCGTTCTCAGAAACTTTTGCACTTGGTGTCACTGCAAGTGCCGGAGACAAACAAATCAACTATTTTGCTCATTATCGTAGCTAATGTAATATGGAGCAATAGTCTAGGTAACTCATCTTGCAGAATATAAAATTTTCTTCCCAGAAATGGTTCCTGGAGAGTTGTTTAACACGAAATTTATAATAAAGAGTGCACGGCTCTACAGAGGAAAGAACATCTATCCTACTTATAGTATCAGACAAAAAATGTTTTTATTATTTTGATTTAGACATCTACGCAAAGAGGAGTGAATTATGCTGCGGAGAAAAACACTTTCTTAATTATACCAAGAACTGTCAAAAAAAGGTTAACTTTAAAAGCACTAAAAATTACTTCATAACTATTCCCAAAAGGTAATAACAGAATGGGAAGACAAGGGATCTTTACAAGAAAATTAGAGTCATCAAAAGAAAATTCCAGGTGAAAATTGAAATGATAAAGTACAGAAATGGGAAAGATCTCACAGAAGCAGAGGACGCTAAAGAAAGATGGGCAGAATTTGTATGAGATCTATATAAAAAAAGAACTGCATACTAACAATGCTGACAAAGATGAAGTTAACGTTATTTTAACACTAGGGCCAGATATTTTGGCGTTGTTGTTGTTGTTGTTGTGGTCTTCAGTCCTGAGACTGGTTTGATGCAGCTCTCCATGCTACTCTATCCTGTGCAAGCTTCTTCATCTCCCAGTACCTACTGCAACCTACATCCTTCTGAATCTGCTTAGTGTATTCATCTCTTGGTCTCCCCCTACGATTTTTACCCTCCACGCTGCCCTCCAATACTAAATTGGTGATCCCTTGATGCCTCAGAACATGTCCTACCAACCGATCCCTTCTTCTGGTCAAGTTGTGCCACAAACTTCTCTTCTCCCCAATCCTATTCAATACTTCCTCATTAGTTATGTGATCTATCCATCTAATCTTCAGCATTCTTCTGTAGCACCACATTTCGAAAGCTTCTATTCTCTTCTTGTCCAAACTATTTATCGTCCATGTTTCACTTCCATACATGGCTACACTCCATACAAATACTTTCAGAAATGACTTCCTGACACTTAAATCTATACTCGATGTTAACAAATTTCTCTTCTTCAGAAACGCTTTCCTTGCCATTGCCAGTCTACATTTTATATCCTCTCTACTTCGACCATCATCAGTTATTTTGCTCCCCAAATAGCAAAACTCCTTTACTACTTTAAGTGTCTCATTTCCTAAACTAATTCCCTCAGTATCACCCGATTTAATTCGACTACATTCCATTATCCTCGTTTTGCTTTTGTTGATGTTCATCTTATATCCTCCTTTCAAGACGCTATCCATTCCGTTCAACTGCTCTTCCAAGTCCTTTGGTGTCTCTGACAGAATTACAATGTCATCGGCGAACCTCAAAGTTTTTATTTCTTCTCCATGGATTTTAATACCTACTCCGAATTTTTCTTTTGTTTCCTTTACTGCTTGCTCAATATACAGATTGAATAACATCGGGGAGAGGCTACAACCCTGTCTTACTCCCTTCCCAACCACTGCTTCCCTTTCATGTCCCTCGACTCTTGTAACTGCCATCTGGTTTCTGTAGAGATTGTAAATAGCATTTCGCTCCCTGTATATTTTGGCGAGTGAAGTGAAAATACGGCTAAAAACAAAACTAGTGGACATGATGGAATTCCAGCAGAATTGATCAAAGTCGTCGAAAAAGAATGCAGTGAAAGTGCTGCATTCAATATGTTAGAAATTATGGAACACGCAACAGTAGCCAGAAGGCCGGAAAAGATCAGTATTCATTCCGATCCCAAAGAAGAAAATTTCGAAAGAATGCTCAGATCACCGATCAACTGCTGGATTTCATAAAGCAAGAGGAACCAGAGACCAAATTGCCAACATTCGGTGGATTATGGGAAAGGTAAGAGAATTCCAGACAGACGTGTATCTCTGTTTTATTGATTATGCCAAAGCCTTAGACTATGTCGATTACAATAAATTATTGGAAGTACTAAAAAATATGGGAGTACCAGATCACCTCATTTATCTCATACAGAGTTTATACTCTGCCCAAGAAGTCTCGGTGAGAACCATATTTGGAACAACTAAATGGATCAAGAGTCAGAAAGGGGTACGGCAAGGCAGTGTATTATCACCGTACTTATTCAATCTCTATGCAAAGCACGTTATAAGGAATGCCGGGATAGATGAAGAAGGAACTGGAGTTAAAGTAGTTGGGATAAATATAAACAACCTTAGATACGCAGATGATACTATACTGTCGGCAGAAAGTGAAGAAGATTTAAAGACACTCTTGCTGAAGGTGAAAGAAGAAAGTGAAAAAACTGGTCTTAGGCTCAATGTTAAAGAAACGAAAATTATGGCAACTACACCTATCATTTCATGGCATATAGGAGGAGAAACAATGTACCTAGTGTCTACGTTCCGTTATCTCGGCTTCCAAATTTCTGTTGATGGTGACTGCAGCCTCGAAATCAGGAAACGCTTTCTGTTTGGTAGAAAGGCAATGTCAAACATTGGCAAGGTTTTCAGGAGTAGAGATATGAGTTTAGCGACAAAGATCCGTATTGCAGGGCCTATGGTCTTTCCACTTGTGATGTATGGATGTGAGACTTGGATCATTAGAAAGACAGAACGGCGAAGAATAGACTCCTTTGAATTGTGGTGTTGGAGGAAATTTCTTAGAGTCCCATGGTCTGCAAAGAAACTAATAGGTCAATACTAGAGCAAAAACAAAACCAGACTGCTCGCTGGAAGGTCTGATACTAAAACAAAAGGTGACCTACTTTGGAGACATCATCAGAAGATATGTTTCAACGGAAAAAAATAATAATGCTGGGGAAGATCGAAGGCACTAGAAGAAGAGGACGTCAGAGGATGAGAAGGATCGATGGCATTATAGAAGTAATGTGTTCCAACCTGGAGAGCGTACATTAGAAAGTGCAAGACAGAAGAAATTGGTGTGCTTTGGTTCATGGGGTCATGGGGAGTCGGAACCGACTAAACTAATAGAGGGAGAGACAAACTGCCAAAAAGAGTGAATTTTATGTAGAAGCTTTTGACATATGAAAGGTAAAAATAAGTAAATAAAGGAGTGTGCACTTATTCACCCGCTGCACAAAAAAGGCGACAGAACGGATGTCAACAATTACCGAGGCATTTCACTACTACCTGTCACCTACAAGATCTTCTCTTCGTGCCTATTGCAGAGAACACAGGAACATATTGAACACAATATTGGGGAGTATCAAGTGGGTTTCTGACCCGGACGTGCCTGCCCTGAGCAAATTTTTAATCTAAAAACAACGTTGAAATATAGAACTATTAGACACAAGCCAACCAAATGTACATTCGTCGACTTGAAGAAGGCGTATGACTCAGTCGATCGTGAATCCCTTGTCAATACTCTAATAGAACTCGGACTTGACCAGAAAACAGGTCAGCTCATTAAACAGACTCTCTCCAACACAACCTCTAAAGTAAAATTCATGGAGAAAATCTCGGAATGTTTTGAGATCAGAACTGGAGTAAGACAAGGGGACGGACTATCTCCATTTCTGTTCAACACCGTTTTGGACAAGGTCATAAATGAATGGGAGAGTGAGCTTAGAAAATGTGGCCTATGGAAACCAGTGAAGATTGGAAGAAAAACTGAAGTCACCTGCCTAGCCTTTGCCGATGACCTTGCAGTTTTGACAGACAATGAACAAAATGCAATACATCAAATAGAAATACTCAAGGAATGCGCCGAGAAGGTTGGCTTGCAAATTTCTTTTGAGAGCGGAATTTATGTATACACTCTTAAACATACAGAATCCCACCACAAAATATAGACGGATAAACAGAGTTCGACATTTTAAATACCCGGGGGAAATTTTGAAACCCACTGAACTAGAAAAAAAAAAATCTCAAGAAACTCGATCACAGAAACTAAAGAGAGCCTACGGTCGAACACACCAACTTTACAACAAAAAGTGTATCTCTATGCATGCAAAAATTAGGCTCTACAGCGCTGTCATTAAACTAGAGGTGCTTTACGCAGCAGGAACCTTGCCACTCCATAACAAATGCTACTACAAAATCTACAAAAAGAAGAACGGAAGATCATTAGGAAAGTCTTTGGACCACGGAAAACTGAAGCTGGATATAGACTGCAAACCAACAAAACTACAGACGAAATTTCATATATTGCTGCTGACATTCTGTGGACACATACACAGACTCCCTGAGTATACACTCACACGCCAGATACTCAAAGCCACTGAAAACCTTAAACGTATGACATGGGCCGAACAAGTACGAAGAGATCTTACTGATACTCAACTCACCATTCATGACACTGCAGACCGTAAAATCTACAGAAGCAAAGTAGACAAGTGGGAAGTCCAGTCAGAGACAAGAGCCAAAAAGACCGGTACAAAATGGACGGATGAAAGAAAGCAAGCCACGAGCGACAAAATGGAGGTCTCGTGGAAAAACCGCAGGAAGAACTGTAGAAGCTTCACGTGATCCACAAAGGGTCTACCACGTGTATAATAATAAGAATAATAAATAAGTTACTGATATTATTAAAAGAGTTTTCTTTGTACTAAATGCGCTCCACGAACCTGCCGAAGTGGGATGGTTAACGTGCGTCTATGGTACAGATAGCCGTATCGCATGTGTAACCACAATAGCTGAGAGGCCAGACAAATGTGTGTTTCCTGAAAAGGGGAAGTAGCCTTTTCAGTACTTGCAGGGAAACAGTCTCGATGATTGACTGATCTGGTCTCGTAAGATTAACCAGTGTGATCTTCAGGTGCTGCTATTGCAAAACGGCTGAAGGCAAGGGGAGACTACAGCCGTTATATTCCCCGAAGGCATGCAGCACGACTGGTAAATGATGATGGTATATTCTTGGGTAAAATATTCCGGACGTAAAACAGTCCCCCATTTGGATCTCAGGGCGTAATTACTCAGAAGGACAGGGTAGTCTGTGTAAACCAGCTTTGTTGGTTACTCATACATCGTATGTATGGATCATAATAACCCCTTCGGCATCAACTAAGGCCTAAAGATGGTACACTGAAGCGCCGACACTGGTAGCTACACAATAAATGACATTGTAAGAACGGTTTTATGTGTTTCGTTTTCTTATAGTAGTGAACAGCCGTAGTCCCTCAGACCTCCAGTCAAAAGGATGGACATACAAATACTCAGAAAGACGCCATCATCAGGAGTAACAAAATTGGCATCCTACAAACCGGAGTGTGGAATCTTAATTCCTTAATCGGATAAGTAGATTGGAAAATTTAAAAAGGGAAATTTATAGATTGAAGTTACAGTGGGAATTAGTGAAGTTCAGTTGGTTATAAAAACAAAATCAATTAGGGATAACGCAGGAGTAGGTTTAATAATGAATAATAGTGAATGCATTACCGTAGCCAAGACAGACAGGAAGCTCATACCCATTACAGTAGTACAAGTTGATATGCCCTCTACTTCCACAGATGATGAAGGGATTGAAAGAATGTACCAGGAGATACAGAAAACTATTCAGAGAGTTAAGTGAGACGAGAACTTAATTTTGATGGGTGACTAGAATTCGGCAGTAGGACAAGCAACAGAAGGAAAAATAGTGGGTGAATATGGACTGGGGGGAAAGTAATGAAAGAGGAAGGCGCCTGGAAGAATTTTTCATAGGTCATAATTTAATGAGCACCAACACTTGGTTTAAGAATGCTAAAAGATGGTTATATTCGTGGAGGATCCCTGAGCAAGCTAGAAAGTTTCGAATTGATTATATAGTGATTGGAACCATGTTTTAAACTGTAAGACATATACAGGGGCAGAAGTGACCATAATTGATTGGTTATGAACTCCAGGTTAAAATGGAAGAAATGTTAAAAAAACGGAAACTAAGGAGATGGACTGGGATAAATTGAAGGAATCAGAGGTAACTGAGTAGGAGGGTTAGGCAACTACTGGCTGAAACAGAGAAAAGGAATACTATAGAAAACAACTGGGTAACTTTGAGAGGTGAAATAGTGAAGGCAGCAGAGGATCAAATAGGTAAAAAACAAGGCCTACTAGAAATCCTACGATATCGGAATAAATATTGAATTTAACTGATGAAAGGAAGAAATATAAAAATGCAGCAAAGGAAGCAGACTAAAGGCAATACAGACATCTAAGAAATGAGGACAGAAAGTGCAAAATGGATAGCACGAATGGCTAGAGGTCAAATGCAAGGCTGTAGATAATGCGCAACAAGGTGAAAAATAGATGTCGCCTCTAACTAAATTACAGAGAACTTTTGGAGGAAAGAGAAGCAGCTGTATGAATATCAATAGCTGGGAAACCCGAAAGGTGATAGGAGTATACAGAGCGGCTATACAAGGGAAATTAAATTGAAGGCGATACTTGTAACCTCCCCCTTCCTAATCGGCCTACTGGGTTGCGATATATCTGACTGTGAGTGCATATGCCTAATGGAATTTTACAGTGAGTAAGGCTATTGTTACTGAAGGAAAATAATCCTGGTTACGAGAGTGACCTTCTTCTGAAGGAAAGATCTATTCTAAACCTAAGCTAAATACTGGTAATAGTTTTGAATTGGAGTATAGTGCAATCGCTCACAAACAGCACAGGGGGAAAAAGGATACCACGTAATATTTACTACAAAAACCGGTGGTAACACAAAGAAAACACTGACTAGCTAAAAAGGGATAATTAAACGGTCGCCAGCCTGCTAGGGCATTGAATCTCCAGAATCGTGAGAAAGGTAATGGCAAAGAAATTTAAGCAAATAATCACTGTCGCGGTAGCATAAGGCTGTCAGGCTTCTCCACAGCACAACAGTTCACAAGGAAATAAATGAATTCTCAGATACTAACTTTTGAAAGTTAAATGGAATTTCTAGTTAAATAAATGACTGGCTTGACTTCAACTTTCTTATGTAGAAGTGACCTTCAGTAACCTCAGTCTAACGTGACACAAAATTTAGAAAATGACAACACATTTACTTTTGATTATTGAAAGACTGAACTGAATTTACTTGAAGCAATTGGGCAATTGGTTTTACTTTTTAAATAACAACAATAAAATAAATGCAAACCATCAGAAGTCACTCGATAAGCTAAATACAGAATAAGTGGAATTGTGCACTCTTAATTTGTGCTGTATCTTTAGTTATTAGTTTTGCCATTGAAATTTTACTTTACGTTAAGTAGCATCTGTTATGCACTATAAGAATGATCAGTTACTGAAGCAGAAAATTTACACTAAAATTGGACTTCAGCAAATATGCTAACTGGTACTAAATATTTAATCATTTTTCATATTTTTACAACACTCGGTGATTGCATTGAAAGGAAATGGGATCCTGCTTGGCAATACTGTCTGAGGACAATGACAACACAGGTGCTCTTCAAGTTTGAACTATTGCACGTTATTATTCAAGCTATTCAAACTCTGTGAAAGAAACCAACTGTATAAAGCCTCTACATTACTATATCTGTCACTTGACAGCCTTACGATGTTGTAGCTGTGCGGACGATGAAAACTGTAGCCGACGACAATGCTGAGCTGCCGTTGATGTTGACGCTGATGCTGCCGTTCGAGAACCCCGAGCCGTCTTCAGAGCCACGGATAATTATGGGACAGACAACAGTTAGAATTGCAGCTTCCTCCAACTGTCCACTTCTACCGTGCTTTCAATAATCGCAGGTTAACAAATCAGGCACGTCTACACTGGCACAAGCATAGCTGCACACCGCGTCACTGAGAGCGCCCAACAAACATTTGTGAGACTGGTTCTGATCCACCTTCCTACCACAGTTGCGCAAGGATGCTCTGTGAGTGTTTTAGGAATTTGTGTTGAATCTACGGCCTGCAAGGTAGGATGACAACATCTCAGAATGCAGAATTCAGAAGATTGCAGCACTACAGACAGTGATGTAATGAGACAATGATCTCAATATCGGTTCCACTACACTTCCTCTATAGGTAATGTCATCGCCAACAGAAAATAGTGTATGGGTTCAAGCATAACTATATGTTAGCAAAAATGAAAATCTTAGGTTTTCGTTATTCAGATTTATATTTTATTCCAAGTATGACTTATGATATATCAATCATAAATTTAATACATACTGAATGGTAAAATATTGATACTGAGTGTCAACCGAAAATCCTAACTATTCTAAGCTTCTTTAACAGTGAGATGCTTGGTGACCATGTCTGGAGGTCGATAAAATACAAACAAATTAAATGCAATTGGGGCCAGAGATATCAATTAAGCTAAAATGCACAATTAAAACAATTCAATAACTCGAGAGTATAAAGCACTCTACAGTGGCTGATCAATTCTTTTCATTAAATCGGATATCTCGAGTTTCTGCTTCAACTAAGCCCAACAGTCGTGAATCTATTCTAAACCTCTCTCAACTGTTGAACAACGGTCTGATACAGATGACATTTTCACTCTGCAGCGGAGTGTGCGCTGATATGAAACTTCCTGGCAGATTAAAACTGTGTGCCGAACCGAGACTCGAACTCGGGACCTTTGCCTCTCGTGGGCAAGTGCTCTACCATCTGAGCTACCCAAGCACGACTCACGCCCCGTACTCACAGCTTTACTTCTGCCAGTACCTCTTCTCCTGCCTTCCAAACTTTACAGAGGCTCTCCTGCGAACAGGAGTACTCCTACCCGGAATTGATCAATGAAGCTTCGTGGCTGCAGTGAGTTTCCTTTAAGGAAATGCTGAGACTTCTTTACGGTGAGGAAATTATCCTCTTCGTACCTCGCAATGGTACCGTACGAAATTCGAGAATCCTGGCCGCTTCTGTTTCCCATCATTTCACGTGTCAGTCTTTCAGGTTGTGGTAAATCCATTAGATATTTCCCACTGTGACTTTCGCCTAGTCTTGCATGATATCGTTGAAATGGAACGCACTCTGCTCAAATGGCGTTATGCATTACGCTATAGTCTTCGCGTACTCGCATTTCCCTGTCACGTATTGGCTCGGTGTCTTGCCTGACAAATCTTGCCGCTTCAATCATCCTATCCGAATCGTTCCGAAAAGTACGTCTGAGGTACCCGATGTCTTCGTGGCACCGTCTGCTCTTCCTAAGTATCGAAACGTACCTGTGGCATCGCACGTGGTCGGATATCGCTCAACTTCTTCTCCGTCCGTGACTGGAATTGTATTTGCGTGAAATCTTTTTTCATTCCTCGTGAAACTTCTTGCCTTTCTAGTGGCGTTGTTAACTCGGAAGTTGTTACGGATTCAGAGCTTGTATGATCTTGATGACTTCGCTCTTGTATAGTTCGCAACAGTTCTTCTGAGTTTTTCGACTTGCCTACCAATAAAATTCGTACATTTTCAGCATCTACGTCATGTGACATATCGATTTAACCATAATTGTTTCAGGAATTCCATGTGAGGTGTGTTATTTGCTTGACATCTTACATACTTCCGCGCTATTTCGTGACTCAGGCTGCTCTGACTCCTCTCTGCTCGCAACGCGACAGAGATTATCCATACGCAAAAAAGATAAACAACGGTACAGCTACTGCCATTTTGTATTTGCTATCGATACATTTCAATACAGTCCTCTTGCTATTACCCAGAGATTTACAATATTTTCCTTATAATTACAATCAATTATGTACAGTCAGAATTAATACACCAATACATCGATTACCATAGTTTCTGTAATACAGCTTACAGCTTCAGAATCTAAAGTACGGTGCAAGTTATCAATGGATATTAAACGGCGAAGGTATTTTATCTGCATTTTCGGTGTTACATACACTAGACAAGAAAGAAGAAATAGACGAAGATTAGATGGGAGTAATGATACTTCGATACGAACTTCAAAGAGCACTTTAAGACCTAAGTCGAAGCAAGGCCACGGGAGTAGCTGACGTTCCCACATAATTACTGAGATTCTCGGGAGATTCATCCATGACGAAACTATTCCACCTGCTGTGCAAGATTGATAGGGCGAGAAAAATAAAACTGGACCGGAAAATATTTCTGAAACTGACGCAGAACTGACCGTTGTTAATGAACAGAGCAACTGCCCATCACAGGTGATGACGGAAACTGTAATTTCGATTCGCAAATCAGTTTCTGTCATAAGCCTGAGAATGCTCATCTTCCTTACGTTCTTTCCAGAGTACTTCGCTATGCCATTACGTTTGGGTGAATGAGAGGAATGGACGTGTTTGGTGACTAGCTGAATGCGACACAAAATGATGCTGACAATAAAACAGCGCATGTTCATTGCCGAGTGTTACACGAAGCACAATTCGTGGAAAAACGCACGCGGAATTGTTTGGACAAAAGTTTCTATTTATGTAAAACCTCCAGCGAAGTCTGCAACATAAAACATAGTGGCAAAATAGCGCGCTACGCGTTCTGTCATGAACAAAACCTATGATTTTCATTGACAAAGGGTAATCCTGCGCCAGTATTATTCTACATATCTTCCAGGGTATTTCCCGTTTCGCCACCCTGTATGAGACAGACGAAATAACCTCAGACATCAAGGAAAATGTAATAATTCAAATTCCAAACAACGCAGGTACTCACAGGTATTAGTGGTACGGAACCTTTAGTTTAATAAACCAAACTTGAAAAATAGATGGGCATTATTTATAGCAAAAGGGAGAAACTGGTAGAAGCCAACCTTGGGAACATCACTTACGGTTCCAGGGAAATGTAGAAACACGAGAGGCTATAGCGACCTTATGACTTATCTTACAAGGGAAGCCCACGACGTTGAGATCACGGATTTACATCAAACTTGAAACAAAAATGCAACGAATAATAATGAACGAAACGAGATAAAAAGTGGTTAGTTTTCGAGCTTCGTAAGACGGAGGTGTCTGAGGCGTTAGTTCGACTCGTACTCAACTTAAGTTTTAATCTTTACATTTTTGGTCACTGGTCATATTATTTAATTTATATGACACTTGAGGCTTAATATTATTTCAAAAAAATCACATGTTGTTGCGTGAAGTGTTAGTGAAATGCATATTATTTGACTACTTACTATTTTTAATTAAATTTAATAATTAGAACAGACAAATTTATAACTATCGACAAGTAACTGAAGAAACGTATACAGTTTTCATGAAAATGTATGCCCGTCGTGATTTTCGAAATCTCTTGTCGCGCGGTTACCCCACGTCGTCTGAGGCATCTTGGTACAGTTCGCGGAGCTGCCCCCGTCGGATGTTCGAGTCCTCCCTCGGGCATGAGTGTATGGGTGTGTGTGTGTGTGTGTGTGTGTGTGTGTGTGTGTGTGTGTTGTCCTTAGCGTAAGTTAGTTTAAGTTAGATTAAGTAATGTGTAAGCCTAGGAACAGATGACCTCAGCAGTTTGGTCCCATAAGAACTTACCACAAATTTCCAAAAAAATTTTCAAATTTTACTCCGCTGACAGCCCGTGAAGACTTCAAATGTGAAATTCGCCAAGAAAGCCTGCACTCACATTTAACATACTTCTACAGCGCCTGGATGCCGAAGCGTGCGGATGCTCTGTGCTGATGCTGCCGAGGTTAACCCTTTGCTCGTGATTTTGTAGCGACCGGTCGCGCTTGTTCACGCAGTTGGCTACTCGCCTTGCGTGTTCTCGCTCACCAGCGTTTCTTCCAGATTCGACATCAGCCTGCAAGGGCCTTTAGGGACTCGGGTGGCAAAATCTACGTGGCGTGACCCCCCTATCAAAGAAAGCAAAAATTGTCGTCTCTTTCTAAAACAGAATAGTTGTTGTGTTGGGGGCCACGACATGGAGGAGGAGCCGAAACGAGATGATCGCTCCGGGGAACCGCCGACCCCCTGACAAAGGATGAAATTGCCGCCGCCATCGTCAGGCTGACCCCAGAGGAAAGTTGCATCTACATGCAAAGTTTGGCCATGGCCACAGAAGAGGTACTCTCGAGACTCCGGTCCTTGGTACCCGTGGGTCGTGACATTCAAGCGCATGTCGCAGCCGCCACGACAGCTGCCGCGCCAACAGTCGCACCAGCCGCGCCGGCTACAGAAGCCGCAACGTCCTCGCCAACGTCCAGTCTGGCAACACCGGACAAGCCTGCAGAGGTCTAGCAAACATCGCGGAAGCGCCCAGCCGCGGCCGTTGAGGACACTCCCTCCCCCCAGGCAAGTTCCGGTCGCGCCAGGCGGAAAAAGAGGAGGGTGCGTCGCAGGACGACTGCATCGCCGAGGAAACCCGACGAAGAAGGCTTCATCGCGCCCTCCTGGCGCCACAGAGCGAGAGCCAGGGCGTTCGAACTGGTGACGCCGGAACAGGTCCAGGCTGCAAACTGGTATACAGATCTGCTGGTAGTAGTCGAGACTGACGGGACGGGACCACACCGACTACGGCGACAAAACCACCCCGTCGCCCGCCGCTGATCACCATCCAGTGGAATGAGAGCTATAGTGAGCTAAGGGAGAAGCTCTAGTTGTTGTTGTTATTGTGGTCTTCAGTCCTGAGACTGGTTTGATGCAGCTCTCAATGCTACTCTATCCTGTGCAAGCTTCTTCATCTCCCAGTACCTACTGCAACCTACATCCTTCTCAATCTGTTTAGTGTATTCATCTCTTGGTCTCCCTCTACGATTTTTATCCTCCACGCTGCCCTCCAATGCTACATTTGTGATCCCTTGATGCCTCAGAACATGTCCTACCAACCGGTCCCTTCTCCTTGTCAAGTTGTGCCACAAACTCCTCTTATCCCCAATTCTATTCAATACCTCTCATTAGTTATGTGATCTACCCATCTAATCTTCAGCATTCTTCTGTAGCACCACATTTCGAAAGCTTCTATTCTCTTCTTGTCTAAGCTATTTATCGTCCACGTTTCACTTCCGTACATGGCTACACTCCATACAAATACTTTGAGAAACGACTTCGTGACACTTAAATCAATACTCGATGTTAACAAATTTCTCTTCTTAAGAAACGCTTTCCTTGCCATTCCCAGTCTACATTTTATATCCTCTCTACTTCGACCATCATCAGTTATTTTGCTCCCCAAATAGCAAAACTCATTTAGTACTTTAAGTGTCTCATTTCCTAATCTAATTCCCTCAGCATCACCCGACTTAATTCGACTACATTCCATTATCCTCGTTTTGCTTTTGTTGATGTTCATCTTATACCCTCCTTTCAAGACACTGCCCATTCCGTTCAACTGCTCTTCCAAGTCCTCTGCTGTCTCTGACAGAATTACAATGTCATCGGCGAACCTCAAAGTTTTTATTTCTTCTCCATGGATTTTAATACCTACTCCCAACTTTTTTTTGTTTCCTTTATTGCTTGCTCAATATACAAGTTGAATAACATCGGGGATAGGCTACAACCCTGTCTCACTCCCTTCCCAACCCCTGCTTCCCTTTCATACCCCTCGACTCTTATAACTGCCATCTGCTTTCTGTACAAATTGTAAATAGCCTTTCGCTCTCTGTATTTTACCCCTGCTACCTTCAGAATTTGAAAGAGAGTATTCCAATCAACATTGTCAAAAGCTTTCTCTAAGTCTACAAATGCTAGAAACGTAGGTTTGCCTTTCCTTAATCTTTCTTCTAAGATAAGTCGTAGGGTCAGTAATGCCTCACGTGTTCCAACATTTCTACGGAATCCAAACTGATCTTCCCCGAGGTCGGCTTCTATCAGTTTTTCCATTCGACTGTAAAGAATTCGCGTTAGTATTTTGCAGCTGTGACTTATTAAACTGATAGTTCGGTAATTTTCACATCTGTCAACACCTGCTTTCTTTGGAATTGGGATTATTATATTCTTCTTGAAGTCTGAGGGTATTTCGCCTGTCTCATACATCTTGCTCACCAAATGGTAGAGTTTTGTCAGGACTGGCTCTCCCAAGGTTGTCAGTAGTTCTAATGGAATGTTGTCTACTCCGGTGGCCTTGTTTCGAGTCAGGTCTTTCAGTGCTCTGTCAAACTCTTCACGCAATATCATATCTCCCATTTCATCTTATCTACATCCTCTTCCATTTCCATTAAGCTCTACTCAGTCGTAAAACCGCGAAAGATGGTCACGGGGACTGACACGTACAAGGTTAGAGCAGAATGCATAGAGGACCACGCGAAACCCATGCAGTTTTGCGAAACCGAGAAGTGAAACTGCTTTATGCAGAGCATTGAACAGCTGATGCAGCTGAATGTCGTCTTTCGACATTTGCCACTGGAGATGGAAACGGCGTTCCTACAGCGGCATCTGGAGGAAATCAGCTTCCAGACCCCCACGTCGGCCTGATGATGTCGCCCAGGACCCACAGGGACATGCCCTTGTTCACAGTGCTATTGGTTGACAACGTCGACAACCGGAAAATTTTTCAGGTTGACGACATTGCCATCTTCGACGTAAATGTCGAACCACTCCATGCGAAAGGCAAGAGAGCCTAGTGCTTCAACTGCAAGCATATGGATCACGTGGCAAAATATTGCAGGATGCCTGAGCGCCGCTGCAAGTGCGCCAGTCGCGGGACTGCCCAAAGAAGAAAGAAGACTGGCTGAAGTGGTGCAACTGCAATGGGGACCATGTCGCCTGTTATCGAGGATGTGCCGCATTCAAGCCCGGGAAGCGCACCAGCCGCATAAACTAACGGATGCTGGCCGCCAAATCGGCCGCCCCCTCCGAGAGGCCAGAGCCGCTCGCAGGGGAGCCCGCACCGGCACCGCAGCCGTCGCAGCTCCTTCGCCGGCGGCACCGCGGCTGAGAGGAAGGTTGCTGCCCAGCAGGGCGTTCCCAGCACGCCGCTCCACTGCCGACTACGGGAAACGTCTTCCTTCGCTGTTTCGGGAAAGTTTGACTCCATCGCAACAACACCGAGCTGGCCGCGCTTCTGCGGTCGCTCAACCAGCGGATGACTCAGCCACAGGTTGGTTGGTTGGTTGTTTCGGGGAAGGAGACCAGACAGCGAGGTCATCGGTCTCATCGGATTAGGGAAGGACGGGGAAGGAAGTCGGCAGTGCCCTTTGAAAGGAACCATCCCGGCATTTGCCTCAGCCACAGGTGCTCGTGGGAGCAGTGACGGCGGCCCTCCAGGCCACCGCCGGGAGAAGCCAGCCTTAAAATGGATAACGACCATATTTATGGGTTAACCAGTTGCACATTCAACGCGAGGGGCCCCCAACCCCAGCACGGCGAATTTCGCCAATTCCTACAGGACGAGGCGGTCGACATCTGCCTGGCGCAGGAGACCTTTCTCAAACCCGGGGTCGACGTGCGAGCAGCAAATTTTTGCTTCTACCAAGATGACAGAGCCACCCACGGGGCTGGCACTGCCATCTACGTGAAGAAGTCACTGCGCCACCACTGGGTTCAACTGCCGGCACTTAACGTGCTGGAGGCCACAGGAATGGCCGTCAACACCACTGCCAGAAAGATTCTTTTCGTATCGGTGTACCGGCAGGCTGGTAGACCACTAGACGAAGCCGACTTCGACGCTCTGCTGTCGTTGTCGAGCCGATTACGGAAGAAGAAGTTGCTGTGCAGCTTCACTCGCTGAACCCCAAGAAGGCTGGAGCCAGCGATGGCGTCACAAACCTCCTGCTTAAGAACCTTCCGCAGGGATTACACCGGCAACTTGCCGATGTTTTCAACGAGATTCTCCGATCAGGTGTCTACCCCTCTGCGTGGAAACACACGGAGGTGGTGGCCACACTGAAATTCGGCAAGGACCCACGCCAGGCAACCAGCTACCGACCCATCAGCCTGCTCCAGTGCCTCTCGAAGGTTTTCGAGAGGCTGTACGCGAGAAGACTGATGCGGCACCTTGGGCGTGGATGTGTGTGATGTCCTTAGGTTAGTTAGGTTTAAGTAGTTCTGAGTTCTAGGGGACTGATGACCACAGATGTTAAGTCCCATAGTGCTCAGAGCCATTTGAACCATTTTGAAACATCTAAAATCAGTTCACTTCCCTATCGAATTATAATTAAATGAATAATTAATTGTCTGGTACGGTAAATATTTAATGATGAAAGCTTCACAAAAGCCTAATGCAGATTACCTGATTACCTCGTGGCAACAAACTCTCGTGAGGAGCAATATCCATCAGTCTCAAGACGAAATATACAGGGTGGTCACAAACAGCCTGAAAAGCTTTTAAGGGTAGGTTGTGCTGAGAAATAATTGTCAAGAAAAAAAATTCGATACACTGCGCCGTTTTCGAGTCTATTGCCATTGAATTTAGAGAATCAAGGCGTTACGACCGCAAATTCAGGCGGCCCGTCAGATACAGTTAGTGTCACTCATAGCGTAGATATCAGCGTAAGAGGCTACTCAGACTCTCTCTCGGGTTCGATCGTTATTACCGTCCCGTGTGCGATCTCTGCAAATTTCTCTATCGCTCTCTTGTTCGGTTTTAGGAAACCAAACGAAGAACACGTTTGGCGACACCGCCTATGGTGGGACGCTTGAATTTGCGCTCCAAACAGCCTGACTGCTAAACTTCAATGCTAATTAACTCGGAAAGAGCCGAACGCATGGAATTTTTTTAACAATTATTTCTCAGCACAAGCTACCCTACAAAACCGTTACAATGTTTCCAGACTCTTTCTGACCATCGTGTATAGCGAAAGAAGATCAACAATGCAATGATTATGACAAATGCAGCCTTCGCTATCTCTTTGTTCCAGTGCATAAAAGATTTATATTCCGCTTCGCAAAATTATTCTGTGACTTAAGTTCTTCTCTTCAAGACGATTAACCTGAGTACTCTAATTATAATGTGTATGACGAATGCGACCTTCGCCATGTTTCTGATTCAGTCTGGTAAACATTTATATTCTTCCATATAATAAAATTGTTCTGTGATGTAAGTTATTCTCTCCAGGGCGACGGCAGACTCGCCTAGTGGCGGCTGTTCGATTGATGACGATATAACTTAGTTGCCGCTAGTCATCGCTAATATTGCGCTTTCAAGTCGATACAGCATACAAAATACACCATTTGATCAAAAGCATCCGGACAGCCCCAAAAAAATACGTTTCTCATATTAGGTGCATCGTGCTGCCACCTACTGCCAGGTACCCCGTGTCAGCGACCTCAGTAGTCATTAGACATCGTGAGAGAGCAGAATGGGGCGCTCCGCGGATCTCACGGACTTTGAACGTGGTCAGGTGATTGTGTGTCACCTGTGTCATTCGTCTGTACGCAAGATTTCCACGCTCCTAAACATCCCAAGGTCCAGTGTTTCCGACGTGGTAGTGAAGTGGAAACATGAAGGTACATGTACAGTGTGTTAACTGTAAGATGGCCGAGTTGTGAGGGGAGTGCGGGGAGAGGAGTAAGCAAGCATTGGCTGGCGAGGGGAGAGGAGCCATTGGGGGGGGGGGGACAAGGCACGCCTACCAGTTGCAGTGCTGGCACTGCAAATTGCGCGTCATGCTTACACGAAAGCAGACGAAAGGCTTGGAAGTAAGACTCGCTTTAAATGTTGTTCGTAAACGAAACTGAAATCGTCATGTACCTCCTGGAAATTGAAATAAGAACACCGTGAATTCATTGTCCCAGGAAGGGGAAACTTTATTGACACATTCCTGGGGTCAGATACATCACATGATCACACTGACAGAACCACAGGCACATAGACACAGGCAACAGAGCATGCACAATGTCGGCACTAGTACAGTGTATATCCACCTTTCGCAGCAATGCAGGCTGCTATTCTCCCATGGAGACGATCGTAGAGATGCTGGATGTAGTCCTGTGGAACGGCTTGCCATGCCATTTCCACCTGGCGCCTCAGTTGGACCAGCGTTCGTGCTGGACGTGCAGACCGCGTGAGACGACGCTTCATCCAGTCCCAAACATGCTCAATGGGGGACAGATCCGGAGATCTTGCTGGCCAGGGTAGTTGACTTACACCTTCTAGAGCACGTTTGGTGGCACGGCATACATGCGGACGTGCACAGTCCTGTTGGAACAGCAAGTTCCCTTGCCGGTCTAGGAATGGTAGAACGATGGGTTCGATGACGGTTTGGATGTACCGTGCACTATTCAGTGTCCCCTCGACGATCACCAGTGGTGTACGGCCAGTGTAGGAGATCGCTCCCCACACCATGATGTCGGGTGTTGGCCCTGTGTGCCTCGGTTGTATGCAGTCCTGTTTGTGGCGCTCACCTGCACGGCGCCAAACACGCATACGACCATCATTGGCACCAAGGCACAAGCGACTCTCATCGCTGAAGACGACACGTCTCCATTCGTCCCTCCATTCACGCCTGTCGCGACACCACTGGAGGCGGGCTGCACGATGTTGGGGCGTGAGCGGAAGACGGCCTAACGGTGTGCGGGACCGTAGCCCAGCTTCATGGAGACGGTTGCGAATGGTCCTCGCCGATACCCCAGGAGCAACAGTGTCCCTAATTTGCTGGGAAGTGGCGGTGCGGTCCCATACGGCACTGCGTAGGATCCTACGGTCTTGGCGTGCATCCGTGCGTCGCTGCGGTCCGGTCCCAGGTCGACGGGCACGTGCACCTTCCGCCGACCACTGGCGACAACATCGATGTACTGTGGAGACCTCACGCCCCACGTGTTGAGCAATTCGGCGGTACGTCCACCCGGCCTCCCGCATGCCCACTATACGCCCTCGCTCAAAGTCCGTCAACTGCACATACGGTTCACGTCCACGCTGTCGCGGCATGCTACCAGTGTTAAAGACTGCGATGGAGCTCCGTATGCCACGGCAAACTGGCTGACACTGACGGCGGCGGTGCACAAATGCTGCGCAGCTAGCGCCATTCGACGGCCAACACCGCGGTTCCTGGTGTGTCCGCTGTGCCGTGCGTGTGATCATTGCTTGTACAGCCCTCTCGCAGTGTCCGGAGCAAGTATGGTGGGTCTGACACACCGGTGTCAATGTGTTCTTTTTTCCATTTCCAGGAGTGTATATATATATATATATATATATATATATATATATATATATATGAATTTTATGTATGTTTGTCTACTATGTGCTCACAAACCATTCATCCGATTGCGATGAAATTTTGGTGATTTGTTCTCCGTACGCCCACGAAGGTTCCTAGCCGAAAAAAAAAGAAATAAGACACATTCTTGAGGAGATATGACGTCATAAACAATGAGATGCCACCGCGGGAAAATACCCAGATTTATGCATCCACTATTTGCGAATGAGAGCACTTAGCGACTAGCAACAAACGTTACATACAATTTCAAACCTTTACGAAAATTTTTCTCGCTGACACCCCCCACAAAATAATGAAAGGAAAAAAGGGTTGTCGCTTACTACATTTTCTCAGTACGTACCGTAAATCTGCCGCAGTAGGCATGACGTTTTAATGTATTATTTCGTTACTATTAATTCTAATCGCAACATATTTCGCATACGGTATCCACATATATCAGTAAATGCGCCGGCAAATTTATGTCTCTTTACGACATATAATTCAGGAGATATGACGTGGTAAACATCGAGATACGTGAAAAAGTGCCGCGTCAGGCACGACGTTTTGTTCTATTATTTCTTCATTACTAAGACTATTCGCAACACGTTTCGCAAACGTGTTAAAAAAAGTATATAAAACCACGGGCGCATTCCTAAAAAACTCCCGAGATGGGCCAGCAACTGCCTCTTCACTCATTTTGATAATGATTAGCACAACTGCACAATAAAAATACGCAGAACAGTACAGCGCAAAACAATAACGAAGCAGACGACAATGGCTACCTTGTACAACACAGTCAGCTACGTAATGTTGGCAGCAGTCGAAACTGCGTACCTACCGAAGCCTCCCGACGTTTACCGACTTCTACCGATTCAGGACTAGGGAGAGGTCTGCCATCTAAAAGTTTACACACTGTACAGCACGAAAGCGTACAGACCGACCTCGTCTGTTGACTGACAGAGACCGCCGACAGTTGAAGAGGGTCGAAATGTGTAATAGGGAGACATCTGTCCAGACAATCACATAGGAATTCCAAACTGCATCAGGATCCACTGCAAGTTCTATAATAGTTAGGCGGAGATGAGAAAACTCAGATTTCATGGTCGAGCGGCTGCTCATAAGCCACACATCACGCCGGTAAATGCCAAACGACGCCTCGCTTGGTGTAAGGATCAAGGCTAAGGGTGATCAAGGCTAAGGGTGGGCCAAGACCATATTGAATTATTACCAATGGAGGCCGCCACGAACTTGTAAGTCATTTTCAGCCAGGTGTCCGGATACTTCTGATCACATGGTGTACTAGGGAAATCCGTGGCTGCTGTGCTAGCTGCGTGGTTTAGTTGTTAGTGCATCTGCAGAAAACCTGGCTTCATATCTTGCCCTTGATACGAATTTTAATTCGTAGCTTTGGCCTATATTCATTATTACTGATTAACAGAAGTGTTAGGACGTATTTGTATGGCGTGTAACCTTGTAGTGATGGCGTGGTCTTCAGTCGGAAAGCTGGTTTGATGCAGCTGTCAAAGCTAGTCAGTCCTGTGTGAGCCCCTTCACCTCTGAATAAATACTGCAACCATCTGAACTCGCCTACTGCATTCGTGGCTTGGTCTCCCTCTATAATTCTTAATCCTTCTCAGACACTTCCCTCCATTGTCAGATTGAAGACTCGTTGATGTCTTAGGAAGTTTCCTGTAAAGCGATCTCTTCTTGTTCAAATAGCTTGTTCAACAGCCGATATTTTGACAGGAGCACACTGCCATTTACAAGGCATAACTGCAGCAAGTTAACGCCTTGCAAGGGAATTTAAAACCTCGGTTTTCAGAGAAACTCCGCAAAGGTAACATTCACACACGCTGCAAACACTAGTGCCATCAGAAAACAAAGATGACTGACGTCAGATGTTATCGATAGTGAAATTAATAATCAACAGGTGAGGTACCATAAACTCTGTCCTCCTGTCTTTTGACAAACGAGAGAGCAGGATTCCAAGCGGAATTTAAATAAAACCCACCATGTCCGTTTATAAGCTTATTGTGGTGTCACCGCCAGACACCACACTTGCTAGGTGGTAGCCTTTAAATCGGCCGCGGTCCGCTAATATACGACGGACCCGCGTGTCGCCACTGTCAGTGATTGCAGACCGAGCGCCGCCACACGGCAGGTCTAGAGACACTTCCTAGCACTCGCCCCAGTTGTACAGCCGACTTTGCTATAGATGGTTCTCTGACAAATTACGCTCTCATTTGCCGAGACGATAGTTAGCATAGCCTTCAGCTACGTCATTTGCTACGACCTAGCAAGGCGCCATTATCAATTGCTATTTATCTTGTGATGCCTGTACCGTCAGACCGATGTACACCAATTATGGATTAAAGTTAAGTATTCCAGCAGCAACGTACCTTATTGGCTATATTAATTACATTGTCCTCTTCCAGACCTCACGCCAGCCTGCGTGAGCTTAAACGTGTGCTTTTCGGCTACCAATCATAGTGGCTTGGCTGTCTTGCCAAGTCACAACAGTTATTTGCTAATTTAATGTCTATAGCTTCCTTAATAACACTATCCCAACAGATGGAAGTGCATGCCAGAATCTCCGTGTTCTTACATTCCACAGGAAGACCGGTGCCAAGACAATGTTCAGCAAAGGCGGATTTTCTCGGCTGCTGTAGGGGTGTGTGACGCTTACGCTCTGTACAATCGTCCTCCACAGTCCTGATAGTCTGCTCAACATATGACATGCCACAGCTGCAAGGAATACGGTAGACACCCAGCTTACGCAAACCAAGACCATCCTTCACGGGATCTAAGAGGATCCTGATCATAGATGGTGGTCGAAAAACACACTTCACACCATATTTACGCAAAATACGACCAATTCATGTTCGAAACGCTCCTTGCGTAAGACGTAAAGGCCGTAGATTTTGGTGCCACCTCGATATCATTATACCTCACCCGAAGCACAGTTGGCCGGTAGCGCAACGCTAGTCTGATCTTTCAGTATAACCATTGTGACGAAAGCTGACTTCGAGATCGGCTAACTCAACTGACAAACTCTCTCGGTCCAAAATGACATCGGCCCTGTGAACTAAGGTACGAAGTATCCCTTCACGTTGAGCTGGATGGTGACAACTATCACCCCGAAGATACGAGTCATTGTGAGTAGGCTTCCTACAATCGGCATGTTACAAAGTACGAAGCACTTTCCTCCTGACCAACACATGAAGGAAGGGAAGACAGCCATCCTGTCCCACCTCCATCGCGAAACAAGTATTCGAGTGGATTGTATTCAGGTGTTCTAAAAAGTCATTCAAACTCTCAGTGTCATGTGGCCAAACAACAGAAGTATCGTCTAAATATTTGAAGAAAAAAGCAGGTGTATTAGGAAGGCGGCAACTCCTGGATGTCTTCCACAAACAAACTGGCAATAATGGGTAACAACGAGCTTCCCATTTCAACTCCATGTGTCTGCTCGTACTACTGGCCATTGACCAAAAATAAGTGGAAGTCAACACATGTCGAAATAGTTTCTTTAAATTCAGTGCCATACCTAACCTCAATCAACTGTAACGAATCAGACAGAGCAACGCGAGTGAAGAAAGAGGTCATGTCAAAAACGTACTAGAATATCAGATTCATTCAGAGGCAGCCCCTCTAATCGACGTAAGAAACCCACCGAGTCCTTAATGTGGTACTCACACAGACCTACTATAGTGCTGAGCAGTGTTGCAAGGTATTTTTACTTAACGACATATCGGAGCGCCAATGTTGCTCGGGATCCGACGAATGGAACCCCTTCCTTGCGGACCTTAGGAAGGCCGTATAAACAAGGGGGAAGAGCATAACAAGAATAAAGACTCCCGATAGTCTCCTGCGACGAGGAACTTTTCTTCAGGAGGCTGTCAGTCTTTCTCTCAACACTTTTTGTGGGGTGAGCACCGGTGTTGCGATACGCTGAATCAGACAGTATGCACATCATCTTTTGAACTCAGTCCTGCTTGTCCAAGACAACAGTAGCGTTGCCCTTTCCCGTAGGTAAAAGAACAATATCAGGATCAACTCTGAGCTGCTGTGATGTTACTCTTTGATGGACGTGCGTGTCCGATTCAACGCACGACATGCCTCCCTCCTAGCCTCCTCTGCAACATCAGGAGATAGTTTAAAAACAGCCTGATCAACAGGACTAATAAAATTAGTCACTGGAAAACGCTTGGGAGTCGGTGTAAAATTTAAGTTCCCTTGCACAGCGCTTACTTGCTGCATTTATGCTTTGAGAATCGCCGGGCGCGCTCCTGTCAAAATTATTTTCAACAAGCATCATTTACTATATTACTCAGTTCTGCTACATTAACTTTAACTTAGTTTCTTCTTACTATCTCAAGTGGCATTATTGAATTAATAACTGGGCTTTCCTATTTTTACAATTTGGACACTCGGTAAGCATTTTTGACATAGGAAGGACCCTATGTGGTTATGTGACTGGGGATAAAAAATCAAGGTAGGTATAAGAGGTCGAGTATAAGTTACCTTATATTTGAACACACTAAAATATCCAATGAGCTGATCCTTCACTGTCCATTACTATAATTCTTCTGTTCCGTTACAGTGATTGCCAAGTGTGATGGCGAGTACATCTTGGCAGGTGGATTTACAGTTGATAATGATAAAGCTCTTTCATTTCTTGGTGGAAATGATAGCTACCGTTTCCAGAACAGAGCTAGCTTACAAATCCATCCATCCGAGGCTTTGGCACATTGGAAAACGGCACGAAAAGCCCCTCTCGGCACCAGCACAATACACGACTTTTACATAAGCTATTGGCAGTTCGGTAGCTCGTCCCCGACTGACTCTTGGTACCACCTTTCTATCCATGCCCACCACATTTTAGGCGCGCTGCACAGTTCCATTCCAGCCCCTTTTACTTACAAAATAACTAGGAACCCTAAGTAAAGGTCTGCAGTTTACATAACAGCAACCAAACATATTAAATAAAACAGAACATTTGCACATATTTATATTTCTACAAAAAAATTATTTAAACAAAATTATTCAACCTCAAAGATATCAAAGAGATTATATGAGAAAGATAAAACATATCATTTGCTCTCTTATTGTGCATATTACAGAGATTACACTTCATTACAGTATCGAATTAGTCATACACTAATTGCAGAAGTTCAACAACGATGGGATGTTGAACAAAACAGATAGCAAAATAAATCAACAAAAGGTATATAGTGTCTAAGCTATGGTGTTACACGGTCATGTTGTCAGTAGCTACAAAAAGCCATAATTCAATGATTTTCACAATTTCTGGACGAAGTGAGCTACAGCTGACGTCACTTAATGCTCCTTTGCATATAACGCAGTAGCTCAACTGAAACAGAACATCACCAGGATACCAACATTAACCCTTCGATGGTTGAAATATATCTTGCATATACACTGAAGCGTCAAAAAAACTGGTATAGGCATGCGTATTCAATTACCGAAATATGTTAACAGGCAGAATACGGAGGTGCGGTCGACAACTCCTATATAAGACAACAAGTGTCTGGCGCAGTTGTTAGATCGCTTACTGCTGCTACAATTGCGGGTTATCAAGAATTAAGCGAGTTTCAATGTGATGTTATAGTCGGGAGACGAGCGTTGGGACACAGCATCTCCGAGTTAGATTTGAAGTGGCGATTTTTCCCGTACGACCATTTCATGAGTGTACCGTGAATATCAGGAATCCCGAAAACATCAAATCTCCGCCATCACTGCAGCTGGAAAAAATTCCTGCAGGAATGGGACTAACGACGACCGAAGAGAATCGTTCAGCGTGAAAGAAGTGCAGCCCTTCCGCAGACTGCTAAAAATTTCAGTGCTGGGCCACCAACAAGTGTCAGCTTGCGAACCACACGACGAAACATCATCGATATGGGCTTTCGGAGCCGAAGGGCCACTCTTGTACCCATGATGACTGCACGACACAAAGCTTTACGCCTCGCCTGGGCCCGTCAACACCAACATTGGACTGTTGATGACTGGGAACATAATGCCTGGTCTGAGGAGGCTCCTTTCAAATAGTATAGAGCGGATGGATCCATGGACCCTACATGACAATAGGGGAGTGTTCAAGCTGGCCTAGGCTCTGTAATGGTGTGGGGCTTGTGCAGTTGGAGTGATATGGGACCCCTGATACGTCTAGATGCGACTCTGACAGGTGACAGGTACATAAGCAAACTGTCTGATCACCTGCATCCATACATGTCCATCATTCCGACGGACTTGGGAAATTCCAGCAGGACAATTCGACATCCTACATGTTGAGAATTGCTACAGAGTGGTTCCAGAAACATTCTTATATGTTTAACCACTTCCGCTGGCCACCAAACTCCTCAGACACGAACATTATTGAGCATATCTGGTATGCCTTGAAACGCGATATTCAGAAGAGATCTCCCCCCCCCCCTCGTACTCTTACGGATTTATAGACAGCTCTGCAGGATTCATGGTGTAAGTTCCCTCCAGGACTATTTCAGACATTAGTCGAGTCCATCCCACCTCGTGTTGCAGCACTTCTGCGTGCTAGCGAGGGCCCTACACGATATTAGGCAGATGTACCAGTTTCTTTGGATCTTCAGTGTATCTGAAAAATAAATGTCAAAAAACTGTCTCGCTTCGTGATAAATAATTCACTTCCACTACCAATATGTTAAACGTGACCGATTTCGAAAATCGGTGAAATGTGGGATATATTTCTGTGGTTCCCAGTGGTTGTACTTTGTGAGATTGCAGACCGTGTGTTTATACAAAGACTTGCGAAAATAACATGGTTGAAAATGTATCTAATTATATAGACCCAAAAGAACTCCTTTAACTTCCGAATTGTGTGGAACAAAACATCCTTGAATGAAATAATCTCCAAAACGTGTAAATCCCACGCAGTTCTGTTAATAATCCCGTAAACGCTGAAGATTTGGGCTTTACTTCACTACACTTACGTCCTTTAATCAATAAAACTCGATGTTTCTACTCACGATAGTCCGCAGCTCGTGGTCTTGCGGTAGCGTTCTCGCCTCCCGAGCACGGGGTCCCGTGTTCGATTCCCGGCGGGGCCAGTGATTTTCACCTGCCTCGAAGCCGGCCGCGGTGGCCTAGCGGTTCTATGCGCTTCAGTCCGGAACCGCGCTACTGCTACGGTCGCAGGATCGAATCCTGCCTCGGGCATGGATGTGTGTGATGACCTTAGGTTTAAGTAGTTCTAAGTTCTAGGGGACTGATGACCTCAGATGTTAAGTCCCATAGTGCTCAGAGCCATTTGAACCTTTGAACCTGCGTCGAAATGTCTGGGTGTTGTTGTATCATCTTCATCATCATCGTTCATCACCATTACGGTCGGAGGAAGGCAATGGCAAACCACCTCCACCAGGACCTTGCCTAGTACGGCGGTCCGGGTTTCCCGCATTGTTCCCCTACGCTCTGTCAAGGAGTATGGGACTTCATCATCATCACTCATGATAGTGTGATAACATGACTGAGCGCGATGTAAATATCGCCTGTGTGGTATGACAGCTGTCACATTCAACTTTACCCTCGCCACAAAGCTTGCACCAATAGCAAATAAGTAGTTTTAATCCTATTGGTCAGTGTCCGGAACTAATGGCGGACATCGCGATTAACGCGCGCGAACGTATCACACAGTAAAACTAGCCTACTCTCTTTTGAATTAATAATACACTCGCATTTAAAAAAAATGGTTCAAATGGCTCTGAGCACTATGGGACTTAACATCTATGGTCATCAGTCCCCTAGAACTTAGAACTACTTAAACCTAACTAACCTAAGGACAGCACACAACACCCAGCCATCACGAGGCAGAGAAAATCCCTCACCCCGCCGGGAATCGAACCCGGGAACCCGGGCGTGGGAAGCGAGAACGCTACCGCACAACCACGAGATGCGGGCCACTCGCATTTATACCACTTCCCTCCAAAAGGAACACAAAAATACAAGCAAATGCAGCAGCGTTAACTTAAAATGAAATATAGTTTAAGAGAAAGGAAACTGCTTATAAATAAGGGCACGACAACAATACCTACAATGAAGCTAACAGTTCAATGAAAGTAATTTTATTACCACAGGCAAAGGCCGCGGTGGCCGTGCGGTTCCAAGCGCTCCAGTCCGGAGCCGCGCTGCTGCTACGGTCGCAGGTTCGAATCCTGCCTCGGGAATGGGTGTGTGTGATGTCCTTAGGTTAGTTAGGTTTAATTAGTTCTAAGTTCTAGGGGACTGATGACCACAGCAGTTGAGTCCCATGGTGTTCAAAGCCATTTGAACCGTAGGCAAAGTTAAACAGAATTATGCTTTTTAAATGGAAATAAGTGAATGTAAAAGTTCATCCGCTGATTTACTGTTTAGTCTTTGAACAGGGAGAGCGCAAAGCATTGCATCTTATCTTTTCGTTGCTGATGTGTTGAGATGACGACAGTGTGTTGTGATGCTGAAGATGACGTTACAGCAGCTCGTCGGTACAGGCGCAGTGTTGAATCAGCTTCGGTGATCGAATGAAGACTGCTGATGATCTTCTCATGTAGCAATTGATCTCCATGCAGTGAAGTTCACGTCAGTGGCGTATTATAGGCCAGTGGTAGACTTTACGTTGTTGTTGTTGTTGTTGCCAACACTCAGACTGGCGTGTGCGCATGATTTCACGTCCATCACACACGAGATTTGCAGTAACACTGTCCGTTACACAGTTTTAAAGTTTTCCGATCGCGGAATTGCAGTTCATTAGTTACGAGAAAACCGCGACCGCGAATCACAACGCTTGGCGGGAATCAGCACGTTCATAGTACACAGTTTTTAACACGCCTGTGGCACAGTTAAGAATTAGTTACTCTGTTCTCAGCCACAACGCGAACACACATCAAACTTCTGAAACTTGCAAAGTGCACGCGATACAGTCAAAGCGAACATAGTTCACCTCAAAACCCGTAACTACAATGTCGTCCGTACACGGCTGTATTGTCGAATATACACGACCCAGATCAGTTGGCGGTTTTACACAGTCCAACTTGTCTGTCCACAATACAATTTTCAGAATCCGGTACGGGAATAACAGAAACATATATCACCATTAACGAGTTTCGTTTGCACAGACTTGAAAGAAAAGAAAAACAGACATCACACCATATGTGTTCACGTCTGCTCCATCCAACACAGACTCTCACACACACTATTCGACCGTCATTATCAATACTCCCAGGTCGATGCTCGCCAGTATCTCAGTATATTTTTAATTGTACAAACTATTTTAATCACAATAAACATTTTCAGCTAATGTAAATGTAAATGTAGTGTGACTAGGACCTCCCGTCGGGTAGACCGTTCGCCGGGTGCAAGTCTTTCGATTTGACGCCACTTCGGCGACTTGCGCGTCGAAGGAGATGAAATGATGATGATAAGGACAACACAACACCAAGTCCCTGAGCGGAGAAAATCTCCAACCCAGCTGGGATTCGAACCCGGGCCCACAGGATTGACGATCTGTTGCGCTGGCCACTCAGCTACCGGGGGCGGACTTCAGTGAATAATAAGCAAAGAATCAAAATATTTTACCTACTCAATAAACAAGAGATACGTATTTACTGATGTAAAAAATTAATTTCAAAAACTTATTATCTCTAACAAACACAGAACAAATAAACACTATGCTATATAATCGGAAACATCCATATATATATATATATATATATATATATATATATATATATATATATATATATATATGAAACAGAAAGAAAGAGAAGGAAGGAAGAGAAAAGAAAAGAACAGAAAAAAATTTATATCTCCGGCAAATAGCAATGCCTTCACATGTCCCACGAACCTAACTAAAGTGCGCGTCATATATGTTGGCGGCCGAGTTTAGGTTTGTTCTGCGCATCTGACGTCACAAAACACAGTCAGCCAATGAACAGAGAACGACGTTGCCAGAGCTCGACTGCAGTGCAGAGCACGGACGAGTGTCTTCAGTTTTAGAAACGTTCAGTCACAAATAAAGTAATAGAACAAAAGCAATGTCTTGATAGCAGATTTTGTTTTATAGTAAGTTTGGAAAAAGCATTCTTTATACCAATTGCTTCATATTCTATTAATTAATTAAACCAAACAAGCAATAAGTCTTCTAATTCAGGCGATAGCAAGGAAAGGTGTTTGTATCAATCTCACGAACCGCTTTTTCGCAATAAAGAACAGCGGTAATTGTTTATTTCCTGTTGTACTTCGACGAAGTGTGAGTAATTCATAATCACACCAACAGTGTTTGTCAGTATTTTGCGTGATCTGTTAGATACCTCGTGGTGCTGCATTGGAGGGCGAGTTGCGGTAGTGTAGCGGTTAAGGCGTTAGGTTAGTAAGCGTAAGGTGTAGAGTTCAAACCTTGTGCGGTGCTTATTATTTTCTTTATCTAAAAACAATATCGAAGTGTCTTACTTCACGAATTTTATTCGTTTGAATGCAATTTTTTGAAATTTCTAGTGCTTTGTCTCTTCATTAACCCTTTCGCTGCTGCAGACACGTGCTCCCCGCATTCCGCGCTGTGCGCGATTTTGTCATCACTGCACTGCTCGCCTGTGCAGACACATGGTGTTCTCAATGCTTTGACACACTTATCATTCGAATTCACAAAAACTATTTGGCCCAAAAATTAGATTTTTACACATCTTCTTGACTGATACCTTCCCCCCATAAATGACTTAATTTTGTTTCGATGTTCAACCCAGTTATTGTGCAGCATTAAATATAGTAAACCATTGCACGAAATTTTGAACAGTTTGGCTGGCTGGCTCTGAGCACTATGGGACTCAACTGCTGTGGTCATAAGTCCCCTAGAACTTAGAACTACTTAAACCTAACTAACCTAAGGACAGCACACAACACCCAGCCATCACGAGGCAGAGAAAATCCCTGACCCCGCCGGGAATCGAACCCGGGAACCCGGGCGTGGGAAGCGAGAACGCTACCGCACGACCACGAGATGCGGGCTTGAACAGTTTGCAGAGGTAAATGTCCATAGAGTATACTTTCCGTATGGTCGATTTTAATTGCCACAATGTTGAGAATGAAATGTGGACAAGATACCTAAATTTCATATAAAATTTACTGTGTAACAATATCTCATTTAATTTAAGTACCCCATAGGTGTCGTATGTAATATTGAGAAATATTCCATCTTTCGCGACTGCAACAAAAGTGTGTCTGCACAGGCGAGGAGTGCAGTGACAAAATCGCGCACAGCGTGGAACGCGGGGAGCACGTCTCTGTACCTCTCAGACAAACAGAAGCTAAACGATGTCAAAGTTAGCGTAAGGAGGGCTATGCGTGAAGCGTTCAGTGAATTCGAAAGTAAAATACTAGGTACCGACTTGACAGAAAATCCTAGGAAGTTCTGGTCTTACGTTAAATCAGTAAGTGGCTCGAAACATCATGTCCAGACACTCCGGGATGATGATGGCATTGAAACAGAGGATGACAAGCGTAAAGCTGAAATACTAAACACCTTTTTCCAAAGCTGTTTCACAGAGGAAGACCGCACTGCAGTTCCTTCTCTAAATCCTCGCACCAACGAAAAAATGGCTGACATCGAAATAAGTGTCCAAGGAATAGAAAAGCAACTGGAATCACTCAACAGAGGAAAGTCCACTGGACCTGACGGGATACCAATTCGATTCTACACAGAGTACGCGAAAGAACTTGCCCCCCTTCTAACAGCCGTGTACCGCAAGTCTCTAGAGGAACAGAAGGTTCCAAATGATTGGAAAAGAGCACAGGTAGTCCCAGTCTTCAAGAAGGGTCGTCGAGCAGATGCGCAAAACTATAGACCTATATCTCTGACGTCGATCTGTTGTAGAATTTTAGAACATGTGTTTTGCTCGAGTATCATGTCGTTTTTGGAAACTCATAATCTACTATGTAGGAATCAACATGGATTCCGGAAACAGCGATCGTGTGAAACCCAACTCGCTTTATTTGTTCATGAGACCCAGAAAATATTAGATACAGGCACCCAGGTAGATGCTATTTTTCTTGACTTCCGGAAGGCGTTCAATACAGTTCCGCACTGTCGCCTGATAAACAAAGTAAGAGCCTACGGAATATCAGACCAGCTGTGTGGCTGGATTGAAGAGTTTTTAGCAAACAGAACACAGCATGTTGTTATCAACGGAGAGACGTCTACAGACATTAAAGTAACCTCTGGCGTGCCACAGGGGAGTGTTATGGGACCATTGCTTTTCAAAATATATATAAATGACCTAGTAGATAGTGTCGGAAGTTCCATGCGGCTTTTCGCGGATGATGCTGTAGTATACAGAGAAGTTGCAGCATTAGAAAATTGTAGCGAAATGCAGGAAGATCTGCAGCGGATAGGCACTTGGTGCAGGGAGTGGCAACTGACCCTTAACATAGACAAATGTAATGTGCGAATACATAGAAAGAAGGATCCTTTATTGTATGATTATATGATAGCGGAACAAACACTGGTAGCAGTTACTTCTGTAAAATATCTGGGAGTATGCGTGCGGAACGATTTGAAGTGGAATGATCATATAAAATTAATTGTTGGTAAGGCGGGTACCAGGTTGAGATTCATTGGGAGTGTCCTTAGAAAATGTAGTCCATCAACAAAGGAGGTGGCTTACAAAACACTCGTTCGACCTATACTTGAGTATTGCTCATCAGTGTGGGATCCGTACCAGATCGGGTTGACGGAGGAGATAGAGAAGATCCAAAGAAGAGCGGCGCGTTTCGTCACAGGGTTATTTGGTAACCGTGATAGCGTTACGGAGATGTTTAACAAACTCAAGTGGCAGACTCTGCAAGAGAGGCGCTCTGCATCGCGGTGTAGCTTGCTCGCCAGGTTTCGAGAGGGTGCGTTTCTGGATGAGGTATCGAATATATTGCTTCCCCCTACTTATACCTCCCGAGGAGATCACGAATGTAAAATTAGAGAGATTAGAGCGCGCACAGAGGCTTTCAGACAGTCGTTCTTCCCGCGAACCATACGCGACTGGAACAGGAAAGGGAGATAATGACAGTGGCACGTAAAGTGCCCTCCGCCACACACCGTTGGGTGGCTTGCGGAGTATAAATGTAGATGTAGATGTAGATGTAGCAGCGAAAGGGTTAATGCGGCCGTGGTGGCATTACTTCATGAACTGCCCGCTCCCCCCTAAACGTAAGCTTGCGAACTATGCTATACTATAGTGCTGCCTCTCTTGGCGCGTGCGTCGTGTGCAACTGGCAACGCAGCAATCTCCCGCGTCTGGGCGGGCATGCGCGAGCCGCCAAGATAAAAGAATTGAACTATAGACGAAAATGAGTGTGTATCGCGTTATTTTGCGTGTCACTTACGGCTTTGATGTTATGGTGTTTGTCTCCTTCGTTTGCAGCGTGGTAACATGCTGCTTTCTAACACTTTTCTCGTTTCACAGGCATTTTCTGCGATTATTCGAACTTACACAATGTTGTCGCCTCCATTACGTGTTGTTGTGGCTGTGTAGTACTCATTTGTTTAGTGGCATGTTTGACTGGGGGAGGGACGCAAACTGATAGCATTTGTCAGCTCGATTATTTGAATGCGTATTTTGTATAGTACTGTAGTAAACTATGTTATTGGCGTCATTAGGACTACAGTATATGACATCTAAAATGGTAATTTTGCTCATGTTTGTCTTTTATCGGGAATTTATGAAGTGTATCGAATAGCACTGAAAGACCTAAGTCAAAACAAGGCCCCGGGAGTAGACAACATTCCATTAGAACTATTGACAATCTTGGGAGAGCCAGGCCTAACAAAACTCTACCATCTGGTGAACAAGATGTATGAGACAGGCGAAATACCCTCAGACTTCAAGAAGAATATAATAATTACAATCCCAAAGAAAGCAGGTGTTGACAGATGTGAAAATTACCGAACTATCAGTTTAATAAGCCGCGGCTGCAAAATACTAACACGAATTCTTTACAGACGAATGAAAAAACTGGTAGAAGCCAACCTCGGGGAAGATCAGTTTGGATTCCGTAGAAATGTTGGAACACGTGAGGCCATACTGACCCTACGACTTATCTTAGAAAATAGATTAAGGGAAGGCAAACCTACGTTCCTCGCATTTGTAGACTTAGAGAAAGCTTTTGACAATGTTGATTGGAATACTCTCTTTCAAATTCTGAAGGTGGCAGGAGTAAAATACAGGAAGCGAAAGGCTATTTGCAATTTGTATAGAAACCAGATGGCAGTTATAAGAGTCGAGGGGCATGAAAGGGAAGCAGTGGTTGGGAAGGGAGTGAGACGGGTTGTAGCCTCTCCACGATTATATTCAATCTGTATATTGAGCAAGCAGTGAAGGAAACAAAAATTAGGAGTAGGTATTAAAATCCATGGAGAAGGAATAAAAACTTTGAGGTTCGCCGATGACACAGTAATTCTGTCAGAGACAGCAAAGGACTTGGAAGAGCAGTTGAATGGAATGGATAGTGTCTTGAAAGGAGGGTATAAGATGAATATCAACAAAAGAAAAACGAGTATAATGGACTGTAGTCGAATTAAATCGGGAGATGCTGCGAGAATTAGATTAGGAAATGAGATACTTGAAGCAGTAAATGAGTTTTGCTGTTTGGGGAGCAAAATAACTGATGATGGTCGAAGTAGAGAGGATATAAAATGTAAACTGGCAGTGGCAAGGAAAGCGTTTCTGGAGAAGAGAAATTTGTTAACATCGAGTAATGATTTAAGTGTCAGGAAGTCGTTTCTGAAAGTATTTGTATGAAGTGTAGCCATGTACGGAAGTGAAACATGGACGATAAATTGTTTGGACAAGAAGGGAATAGAAGCTTTGGAAATGTGGTGCTACAGAAGAATGCTGAAGATTAGATCGGTAGATCACATAAATAATAAGGAGGTATTGAACAGAATTGGAGAGAAGAGAAATTTGTCGCGCATCTTGACTAGAAGAAGGGATCGATTGGTAGGGCATATTCTGAGGCATCAAGGGATCACCAATTTAGTATTGGAGGGCAGCGTGGAGGGTAAAAATCGTAGAGGGAGACCAAGAGAAAAATACACTAAACAGATTCAGAACGATGTAGGTTGCAGTACGTACTGGGAGATGAAGAAGTTTGGTTCAAATGGCTCTGAGCACTATGGGACTTAACATCTGTGGTCATCAGTCCCCTAGAACTTAGAACTACTTAAACCTAACTAACCTAAGGACATCACACACATCCATGCCCGAGGCAGGATTCGAACCTGCGACCGGAGCGGTCACGTGGTTCCAGACTGAAGCGCCTTTAACCGCACGGCCACTCCGGCCGGCTGAAGAAGCTTGCACAGGATAGAGTAGCATGGAGAGCTGCATCAAACCAGTCTCTGGACTGAAGACCACAACAACAACATCGAATAGTACAATTCCTTAACTCTATCTACAAGTACTGTACTTAGCGAAAGATGAATTATTGATCAGTTTCATTACAGCCCGTAGGACGACTTTTGTCTGCACTTAAAATAAGTCACATAAAGAGGAAATTTCAGTCTGTATATGCCGCATTCATAGAAATACTGGAGTATCCGTTTGGTGGTGTTCGGTCAAGGTGTTCGTACATAATACTTTCCATTTCCGTCAGTGCACTTTACAGCACTAGCACGGGCTAATAGGACGTCCGTCAAGTGCCAGCTACCAGACAGCGGCGGGTAATGTTTTGTGCCGGTGAGGTAGGCGGGCAGCCTACACTGTGGGCGGTCGTGCTGCGCGACCGTGTTGTCCGGGCACAGCAGAGCCAGAGGTGGCGGTGGGGAAGCAGAGAGCACTACGTCACGGCCGGCTCTTTGTCCTGGGCCGGTGAAATGTTGCCTTGTAAATTACAACGGCCAGACGCGCGCCATTCACGCCGCAGCCGGCCGTTAGTCAATGCGAGCGCCGCGCTGAAAACTGCTAATATTTTCTCGCCTTTTCCATAGCTGCCTCCGAAAACAACCCGCTGTGGCTGCGCGGACACCAGCTGCAGACGCGTCTGCTCGCCTTCTCTCTGCTGCGTTATGTGTTGTGGTGGGCTCCTCGGTTGCGCTATAACGCACAATGAACAAAGTAAGAGCATATGGACTATCAGACCAATTGTGTGATTGGATTGAAGAGTTCATAGATAACAGAACGCAGCATGTCATTCTCAATGGAGAGAAGTCTTCCGAAGTAAGAGTGATTTCAGGTGTGCCGCAGAGGATTGTCATAGGACCGTTGCTATTCACAATATACATAAATGACCTTGTGTTTGACATCAGAAGTTCACTGAGGCTTTTTGCAGATGATGCTGTGGTGTATCGAGAGGTTGTAACAATGGATAATTGTACTGAAATGCAGGAGGATCTGCAACGAATTGACGCATGGTGCAGGGAATGGCAATTGAATCTCAATGTAGACAAGTGTAATGTGCTGCGAATACATAGAAAGATAGATCCCTTATCATTTAGGCACAAAATAGCAGGTCAGCAACTCAAAGCAGTTAATTCCATAAATTATCTGGGAGTACGCATTAGGAGTGATTTAAAATGGAATGATCATATAAAGTTGATCGCCGGTAAAGCCGATGCCAGACTGAGATTCGTTGGAAGAATCCTAAGAAAATGCAATCCGAAAACAAAGGAAGCGGGTTACAGTACGCTTGTTCGCCCACTGCTTGAATACTGCTCAGCAGTGTGGGATCTCTACCAGATAGGGTTGATAGAAGAGATAGAGAAGATCCAACGGAGAGCAGCGCGCTTCGTTACAGGATCATTTAGTAATCGCGAAAGCGTTACGGAGATGATAGATAAACTCCAGTGGAAGACTCTGCAGGAGAGACGCTCAGTAGCTCGGTACGGGCTTTTGTCGAAGTTTCGAGAACATACCTTCACCGAAGAGTCAAGCAGTATATTGCTCCCTGCTACGTATATCTCGCGAAGAGACCATGAGGATAAAATCAGAGAGATTAGAGCCCACACAGAAGCATACCGACAATCCTTCTTTCCACGAACAATACCAGACTGGAATAGAAGGGAGAACCGATAGAGGTACTCAAGGTACCCTCCGCCACACACCGTCAGGTGGCTTGCGGAGTATGGGTAGATGTAGATGTAGATGTAGAACGCCAAAACTACGAGGGTAGTTCGGAACGTTCTCGGAATGGAATAGAAACGCCGTACCTCAGTGCAACGTTTTTATTTCTCAACTAGTTCAGAAACACGGCATTACCTGGTTTTTTATTCATAGCTGCGACCGAGAAATTGTACAAGTGGAATTTATTTTTGACTTATACAGGGTGGTCCATTGATGGTGACCGTGCCAAATATCTCACGAAATAAGCGTCAAACGAAAAAACTAGAAAGAACGAAACTTATCTAGCTTGAAGGGGGAAACCAGGTGGCGCCATGGTTCCCACAGAAAGAAATCCGGGGACGTCAGATCCGGTGGACGTGCTTCGACGACCGAGAAATTGTACTAGTGGAATTTATTTTTGACTTATACAGGGTAGAACTTAGAACTACTTAAACCTAACTAACCTAAGTACATCACACACATCCATGCTCGAGGCAGGATTCGATCCTGCAACCGTAGCGGTCGCGCGGTTCCAGACTGCAGCGCCTATAACGGCTAGGCCGCACCTGCCGGCCGTCGTGTAGAGTTCTGCCACTGGGCACAAGAGAAATTACTGGACGATGACAAATTTTTTTTCACGCGTCTATTTAGCGACGAAGCGTCATTCACCGACAGCGGTAACGTAAACCGGCATAATATGCACTACCGGGCAATGGAAAATCCACGATAGCTGCGACAAGGGGAACGTCAGCGGGTATGGTGAGGCATTGTGTGAGGAAGGATAATTGGCCCCCATTTTAATGATGGCAATGTAAATGGTGCAATGTATGCTGATTTCCTAAGTTCTACCGATGTTACTACAAGATGTTTGACTGCATGACAGAATGGCGATGTACTTCCAACATGATGGATGTCCGGCACATAGCTCGCGTGCGGTTGTAGCGGTATTGAATAGCATATTTCATGACAGGTGGATTGGTCGTCGAAGCACGTTCATCGGATCTGACGTCCCCGGATTTCTTTATGTGGGAACCATAGCGCCACCCGGTTTCCCCCTTCAAGCTAGATAAGTTTCGTCGTTTGTAGTTTTTTCGTTTAACGCTTATTTCGAGAGATATTTGGCACGGTCACCATCAACGGACCACCAAAAATAAATTCCACTTGTACAATTTCTCGGTCGTCGAAGCACGTCCACCGGATCTGACGTCCCCGGATTTCTTTCTGTGGGAACCATAGCGCCACCTGGTTTCCCCCTTCAAGCTAGATAAGTTTCGTTCTTTCTAGTTTTTTCGTTTGACGCTTATTTCGTGAGATATTTGGCACGGTCACCATCAATGGACCACCCTGTATAAGTCAAAAATAAATTCCACTTGTACAATTTCTCGGTCGCAGCTATGAATAAAAAACCAGGTAATGCCGTGTTTCTGAACTAGTTGAGAAATAAAAACGTTGCACTGAGGCACGTCGTTTCTATTCCATTCCGAGAACGTTCCGAACTACCCTCGTAGTTTTGGCGTTCTACATCTACATCTACATCTACCCATACTCCGCAAGCCACCTGACGGGTGTGTGGCGGAGGGTACCTTGAGTACCTCTATCGGTTCTCCCTTCTATTCCAGTCCCGTATTGTTCGTAGAAAGAAGGATTGTCGGTATGCTTCTGTGTGGGCTCTAATCTCTCTGATTTTATCCTCATGGTCTCTTCGCGAGATATACGAAGGAGGGAGCAATATACTGCTTGACTCTTCGGTGAAGGTATGTTCTCGAAACTTTAACAAAAGCCCGTACCGAGCTACTAAGCGTCTCTCTTGCAGAGTCTTCCACTGGAGTTTATCTATCATCTCCGTAACGCTTTCGCGATTACTAAATGATCCTGTACCGAAGCGCGCTGCTCTCCGTTGGATCTTCTCTATTTCTTCTATCAACCCTATCTGGTAGAGATCCCACATTGCTGAGCAGTATTCAAGCGTGGGCGAACAAGCGTACTGTAACCCGCTTCCTTTGTTTTCGGATTGCATTTTCTTAGGATTCTTCCAACGAATCTCAGTATGGCATCTGCTTTACCGACGATCAACTGTATATGATCATTCCATTTTAAATCACTCCTAATGCGTACTCCCAGATAATTCATGGAATTAACTGCTTTGAGTTGCTGACCTGCTATTTTGTGCCTAAATGATAAGGGATCTATCTTTCTATGTATTCGCAGCACATTACACTTGTCTACATTGAGATTCAATTGCCATTCCCTGCACCATGCGTCAATTCGTTGCAGATCCTCCTGCATTTCAGTACAATTATCCATTGCTACATCCTCTCGATATACTACAGCATCATCCGCAAAAAGCCTCAGTGAATTTCAGATGTTATCCACAAGGTCATTTATGTATATTGTGAATAGCAACGATCCTATGACACTCCCCTGCGGCACACCTGAAATCACTCTTACTTCGGAAGACTTCTCTCCATTGAGAATGACATGCTGCGTTCTGTTATCTAGGAACTCTTCAATCCAATTACACAATTGGTCTGATAGTCCATATGCTCTTACTTTGTTCATTAAACGACTGTGGGGAACTGTATCGAACGCCGTGCGGAAGTCAAGAAACACGGTATCTACCTGGGAACCCGTGTCTATGGCCCTCTGAGTCTCGTGGACGAATAGCGCAAGCTGGGTTTCACACGACCGTCTTTTTCGAAACCCATGCTGATTCCTACAGAGTAGATTTCTAGTCTCCAGAAAAGTCATTACACTCGAACATAATACGCGTTTCAAAATTCTACACCTGATCGATGTTAGAGATACAGGACTATAGTTTTACACATCTGTTCGACGTCCCTTCTTGAAAACGGGGACGTTCGCGATTAGTTTGAACAACATTCTAGTCCGTTTGAGCGAATGGTTTGGCCTTACAGATCCCCTGACATGAATCCCGCCGGACGTTTATGGGACATAATCGAGATATCAGTTCTTGCACGCAGTCCTGCACGACAACACTTCCGCAATTATGGACGGCTATAGAGACAGCATGGCTCACCATTTCCGCAGGGGACTTCCAATGATTTGTTGTGTCCATGCCACGTCGAGTTGCTGACTACACTGGGCGAAAGGATCTGCGACACAATATTAGGAGCTATCCCGTGACTTTGTCACCTAAGCGTAAAGCTTCTTTGTATACAACGTTTGACACAGTGTGACCGGTGACATGAACAAAGAGCTTGTTTGCTTCACTGACACCGGAGAGAGTCACATACAGGGTGTTTCCGTAAGAGGGTGCAAAAATGTAACAGGACATAGAGAATGCTCAAATGGTTCAAATGGCTCTGAGGACTATGCGACTTAACTTCTGAGGTCATCAGTCGCCTAGAACTTAGAACTAATTAAACCTAACTAACCTAAGGACATCACACACATCCATGCCCGAGGCAGGATTCGAACCTGCGACCGGAGCGGCCGCTCGGGTCCAGACTGTAGCGCCTAGAAACGCACGGCCACTCCAGCCGGCAGAGAATGCTCCTGTGAACAATTTGAGACAGGGAACTTGGGGTCGGAGAAGACAGTTTAATGAGGTATGGAAGCAAAGTTGTCTATCGCTTTGTCTAGCATTACTGTTTTCCAGCTTATATGTAACTAACATGCGTACAAATTTACACGTACTGTGCTGTTTATTAATATGTACATCCTTTATTTCCTGCAAGGAACCAAGGAGGACCAGTCTGATTACTAGGAAGTCATGATGCAGGTTTTGTTTACTTCTCCACAAGGTGGCTCTGTTGCATCGTATTTACAGTGTCCCTTGACAGAACGTGCTATATTTCAACGACAGACCCATTCATTACTCAAGTGCTGGATCCGTGCGTGGCTGGTGTTCGTGCCACATCTCTTTAGTCATCCTGTTTTTCTGTACTACCACCTCGTTATGTTAATTTCTATTACTGGTGTCACTGAGTTGCCGCCTTGCCTGCCCGTGAGCGGCAGCAGCGGCGCTTATAGATATAAGCCCTGGCGTAATATCTTTGTTGACTGCTGTTACTTCCCGTTGTGTTCTGAGTTAGTACGTGTATGCAGTGAGTTGGGAGGCGCTAGCAAAGCAGTTCGGACAGCCTTCAGCTGTCTTAAAATTAAAATTCTTTACTTGCTAAGTCTTAGATTGTTTGGGCCTTCACCCTCATTTGAAATATTATTTAAGGATAAAACCTTGTGCTTCCTACCTTTTGAAAATTTATTGTAGTTGTGTTTTAAATCATGGGCCTTCAGCCGTTTTAAAAATTAAAGAGATTGTGCCTTAAGCCATAAGAGTGTGTGACATATTCAGTCGATAGTTAAGTTCGGATGATGATGATATTTGGTTTGTGGGGCGCTCAACGGCGTGGTTATCAGCGCCCGTACAATTTCCCAACCTTTGCTCAGTCCAATTTCGCCACTTTCCTGGATGATGATGAAATGATGAGGACAACACAAACACCCAGTCATCTCGAGGCAGGTGAAAATCCCTGACCCCGCCGGGAATCGAACCCGGGACCCCGTGCTCGGGAAGCGAGAACGCTACCGCGAGACCACGAGCGGCGGACTTAAGTTCGGAAATTTGCGCAGTAATGTTTGGGCAACTAAATAAAGTTAAATGTGTTCGAGTGTAACTGACACCCTTTCCACAATTCCCACTACCTGTTCTGTCCTGCGGATTTAACTAGGCGTTTCAGTGCTATTCAGAGAAGTATAGTACAGTATTACGGAGCAGTACCGGTACAATTTCGCAGAACCCACTGGCGTGCACCTTGTGTACGTTGCAATGCTCTCGCTACTGAAAGGCTGTACAAGGAATGACTTCCTAACAGGCATCATCCGTCATGACGAATGTATATTTCTGCAGACTGACGAATGCGGGAGACTAGTGCATCGGAAAGAAGAAACGAGGGAGCTGGCAACATGAGGACCACTCGCACATCCGATTTTGAAGAGCATGTGCTGGAACGTGTTGCAGCGGCCCCCACTATACAGGGCTACTACAAATGATTGAAGCGATTTCATAAGTTCACTGTAGCTCCATTCATTGACATATGGTCACGACACACTACAGATACGTAGAAAAACTCATAAAGTTTTGTTTGGCTGAAGCCGCACTTCAGGTTTCTGCCGTCAGAGCGCTCGAGAGCGCAGTGAGACAAAATGGCGACAGGAGCCGAGAAAGCGTATGTCGTGCTTGAAATGCACTCACATCAGTCAGTCATAACAGTGCAACCACACTTCAGGACGAAGTTCAACAAAGATCCACCAACTGCTAACTCCATTCGGCGATGGTATGCGCAGTTTAAAGCTTCTGGATGCCTCTGTAAGGGGAAATCAACGGGTCAGCCTGCAGTGAGCGAAGAAACGGTTGAACGCGTGCGGGCAAGTTTCACGCGTAGCCCGCGGAAAATTGGCTCATGCCAGAACTGGAGACCGACAGCGCCGACTTCATCTTTCAACAGGATGGTGCTCCACCGCACTTCCATCATGATGTTCGGCATTTCTTAAACAGGAGATTGGAAAACCGATGGATCGGTCGTGGTGGAGATGCATGGTCAGCAATTCATGTCATGGCCTCCACGCTCTCCCGACTTAACCCCATGCGATTTCTTTCTGTGGAGTTATGTGAAAGATTCAGTGTTTAAACCTTCTCTACCAAGAAACGTGCCAGAACTGCGAGCTCGCATCAACGATGCTTTCGAACTCATTGATGGGGACATGCTGCGCCGAGTGTGGGACGAACTTGGTTATCAGCTTGATGTCTGCCGAATCACTAAAGGGGCACATATCGAACATTTGTGAATGCCTAAAAAAACTTTTTGAGTTTTTGTATGTGTGTGCAAAGCATTTTGAAAATATCTCAAATAATAAAGTTATTGTAGAGCTGTGAAATCGCTTCAATCATTTGTAATAACCCTGTAAGTACTCGTCGCACTGCACGTGAAATGGGCGCTGCACTTACTAGTGTGTGGGGAGTACTCCACGAACAACATTTACATCCATATCACGCACAACGAGCCCATGCAAAGCTTGTGACTGACTTTGCACCAAGGGTCGCATTGAGCCAGCGGTTGCTCCAACAATGAACTGATCGACTAGATTTTCTCCAGATCATGCCGTTCACTGACGATGCTTCATTTGATCGTGATGGTATTTCGAGCACCAGGAATACCCATGTGTGGGATGAGCAAAACCCTCCCGCTGTGGTAGAGTCACGCCATCAAGTGTGTTTTGCTGCGAATATCTGGGCCGACATTGTAGGCGACAATCTCTCTGGGCCATATCTTCTACCTGGCCATCTGAACAGCCACCTGTACTTGAGGTTTGTGCAAACAGTTCTGCCTCAGTTGTTGGAGAAGGTACTCTCAGCGGTTCGTGAGAGGATGTGGACACAACATGACGATGCACCACCTCACTTCAGTGTGGATGTCAGTAACCATCTCAAAGCAATATTTCCTGGTCACTGGAATGGAAGGAGAGGTGATATTCCACGGCCTGTGAGGTCATCTGACCTGAATCCCCTTGATTATTTCCAACATCAACATCTGAAGGCACTTCTGTATGAGACCCCAGTGGATACAGAGACAGAATTAGTTGACGGAGTTCTATCTGCCTGTCATGTGATTCGAAACACATCAGGGATATTTGTCAGGGTGTGTCAGAATCTTGTTCGCCGATATCATGCTTGCATTGAGTTTGATGGCAATCAGTTTCAGCACATTTCGTAAGATACAGGACAAATGATACGTTATCGTATCAGTAATGGTATCTGCAGTTAACAGTAACTAACATAAACATAAAGTACACAGTAATGTGATTTTTTTCCTATTATCTCCTTAAGCTGGCTTCTCCGACGCCATGTTCCTTGACTCAAATTTTTCAGTGGGGCATCCTCTACATCGTTTTAAATTTTTGCACGCTCTTACGGAAACATCCTGTAGAGCTGGCCAAGGAAAATGCAAATGACAACGAGGTCCACGTCCACAAGATAGCGTCTGGCCTTACGCTTCGTTTATGGTCAAGGCATAACATAAGCTCGTTCGGAATTGTAAACATTTAAAGCGAAATACTGAACTGTTAGGAATAAGCGGGATTCAGGGTATAAAAACTCACTTGCCTGCACCACTTCCCATCAAAATGTCGGCTTCTGTGATGTTGCGTTACGTGTGAAGTAACGTAAAGCCTCTGTGACTGATGGAGTTGCGAGGAGCGAAGTACTGCATGATGCTTTAGATCAGATTATTCACGTTGCACCTCGCTTTCGGGAAGAGGTTCCCGAGAGTAAGTTAAAGCCTGAAGTTCTCGAGCCGCACAAGTCTCGCCTGAAGATCTTTGTTGGATTCTTGAGACCACGTAGTCCTAAATCTTCAGCCATCCTGGTGTATTCAAAGACTTAGTGTTTTGTAGGCGTTCTTATTTCTATACAAAAGGCAATCAGAATGTAATGGGTATGCAACTAAATCACAAAGAAAAATTAATAAATTCATTTTTCCTAACAAAGAAAGCAGCAAAGTATTGTCGTTAAGTCTTTAATACTCGAGGAAAAATCAGTGAATCTGTACATCCTAGGCAAGTAAATTTGCTGCCAGTTTGTATTCATAAAGATAATAGTGTGCTATTTTATTTCTGTCACTGACGTAAAATTACAAAAACACACGTGTCACTGAATTAAAAAAACTAACAGCACCTTCTATTAGTTCTTTGGTCTACTACAAAAGAAACAGCGTCATCTATTGGTTTTCTGACGTACTGCACTGTGATGATTTAACATCCGAGCTACTAACCTCAGCGGGTGACATTCGATAAAACTTTAAATTACGTTACCTTTGTTTCTGTGTTCGTTTTGTGGTGAAATAAAGCCTATACGTTGCCCAAGCTTCGCTCAAGTTACTTGTGAACTCCCCATGAAAATTCATTTAGTAATTTTGGAGATTAGCTTGTTCAATCAGACTAACAGATAGACATGAAGGTTTTAGATAAAACTTCTTAAAGTACGATATCTTTTTTTCCCGTGATCCAATTTTGATGAAATAAAGACTATACACTGCCCAGAGTTACCCGAGGAAACACAATGAAAATTCGAGTAGTAGTTTTCGAGATTAGCGTCTTCAAATAAACAAACACGACCGCTTTATTGTCTTATTATTAGTATGTAGATAAAGTCTCCGTGTACACAAATGCACTTGGTCCAACGATGTTCCAATGCCCGACTCCACCTCGAAAATTGCATTCCTGCAGGCCTGCAAAACACTCGTGAACTTCAGCTATCAGTTCTTTATTTGAAGAGAATCTCCGTCCACCGAGGAAAATTTTGAGCTTGGGAAAGCGACTGAAGTCTGATGGAGTCACATCAGGTGAATAAGGCGGAAGTAGCAATAGTTCGTATCAATTATAATTTTTCCACCGCAGCTACACTTGTACGTGGTCGTTCGTTGTCTAGATGACAGATCACTTTCTTTCTTGCCAAATTGGCCTATCTCGTGTATCTTTTGATGCAGCTAGTCCACGAGGTTAGTGTAATATTGTCCCTTATTTGTTTGACCAGTGGGAAGACAGGTTATCAGCAAAACTGACACCATGAACTTTCCGGCCGACCACGTTGCCTTTGCATTTTTGTGGTGGTGGTGAATCAATATTTTGCCACTGCTTTGACTGTTGTGTTATCTCTTGGGTATTGTAGTGGACCCAGTTCATCTGTCATCACAAACCAGCGCAAAAAATCTAGTTGGCTGCTCTGAAAATGAGGCAAACATTGTCGGAAATTTCCATTCTGATGCGTTTCTGACGCTCCGTTCACGCACCAGTGTAGCAGATAATTTTCTCATATACGGTTCCACTTTTAAAATGAGATATGATTTTCAGATGTCATCCCTACGGCTTTAGCAATTTCTTGCATTTTCAGTCGTCGGCGATCCACCGTGACCATTCCAAACATTTTTGCAATAATTTCTGGGGTAGTGATATCTTCGTCGACACCTACACAGATCATCATCTAAGCTGCCCAGATCAAGTTTCAGGTCGATTGTCCATTTGAAATCAGTTGAATATGAAGGAGCAGCAACCCCCAATGAGTTCTGGAAATTTCCCTTGCTTTGATACCTTTATTTATGAAGTGCACTATGTGATCAAAAGTATCGGGACACCTGGCTGAAAATGACTTACAAGTTCGTGGCGCCCTCCATCGGTAATGCTAGAATTCAGTGTGGTGTTGGCCCACCCTTAGCCCTGATGACAGCTTCCACTATCGCAGGCATACGTTCAATCAGGTGCTGGAAGGTATCTTGGGAAATGGCAGCCCATTCTTCACGGAGTGCTACACTGAGGGGAGGTATTGAAGTCGGTCGATGAGGCCTGGCACGAAGTCGGCGATCCAAAACACCCCAAAGGTGTTCTATAGGATTCAGGTCAGGGCTCTGTGCTGGCCAGTTATTGTCGTGTAGCCCCTCCTCTACAGGCCGTGCATTATGAACAGGTGCTCGATTGTGTTGAATGATGCAATCACCATCCTCGAATTGCTCTTCAACAGTGGGAAGCAAGAGGGTGCTTAAAACATCAATGTAGGCCTGTGCTGTGATAGTACCACACAAAACAACAAGGGGTGCAAGCCCCTCCACGAAAAACACCACCACACCATAACACCACCGCCTCTGAATTTTACTGTTGGCACCACACACGCTGGCAGATGACGTTCACCGGGCATTCATCATACCCACACACTGCCATCGGATCGCCGCAATGTGTACCGTGATCCTCACTCCACACAACGTTTTTTCACTGTTCAATCGTACAATGTTTACGCTCCTTGCACCAAGCGAGGCGTCGTTTGGCATTTACCGGCATGATGTGTGGCTTATGAGCAGCCGCTCGACCATGAAATCGTTCTCACTTCCTGCCTAACTGTCATAGTACTTGGAATTCCTATGTTATGGTCTGGATAGATGTCTGCCTATGACACATTACGACTCTCCTCAACTGTCGGCCGTCTCTGTCAGTCAACAGACGAGGTCGGCCTGTACGCTTTAGTGCTGTACGTGTCCCTTTACGTTTACAGTTCACTATCACATCGGAAACAGTGGACCTCGGGATGTTTAGGAGTGTGGAAATCTCGCGTACTGACGTATGACAAGTGACATCAAATCACCTGACCACGTTCGAAGTCCGTGAGTTCAGCGGAGCGCCCCATTCTCTTCTCTCGCGATGTATAATGACTACTGAGGTCGCTGATATGGAGTAAGTAGTAATAGGTGCACCTAATACGAAAAACGCATGTGCTTGGGAGTGTCTGGATACTTTTTATCACATAGTGTACTTAATCAAAGATCGAATCTCTATTCCTTACCTTCACAAATCACTACACAGAGCATTGGTGCGTCACGTGTTTATTTATTTAACCTGATCTGGTTAGGGCCATTAGTGTAACTCATAAAGGATTACCTGTTATTATGCGGGAATCGTGTTGGGCTAACGATCATATCTGGTGGTAATTTCGAGAACATTTCAAACTGCCTTCTTACAAGACCGATTTTACGATATGGAAGCAGAGAACGACAGCAGAGCTCTTTGTGGGTCGGTGGTGAACCTTGAATACGAGAAGTTATGACGAGAAATCCGAATTTTTAATTCCCAACACACCATTTAGATGGCAATGTTGTTCATTTATGCTTTATTGGTGGACCTAGTTGTCTAGTACTAAATTGTGTGTCTCGAAACTGAAACGTTCCTGTGACCTTGTAAAGTAATATATCCGAGAAATCTCAGTGAGATGTTATGATTAACTTCTCATAGCTGCAGTTCACAGTCATTTAAATTTTTGTTAATTACGTCATGGTCACATTTGGATAGTAAAATAATTTATTTATAAAACCCAGTATTGCAATTTCGACCATGTTGCCATTACGTAGTGGGAAAAATTGCGCCTTAGCACGTCTCAAAACCTCAAAACCATCTGACATGACAGGACAGAGCAGCTCCCTTCATCCTATTTTGTTCCTTATTGCGACTTCTTGTGAGTATTACTTTCTTGAATTGACGTTTCAATATGTTTCTGATATTCGTCTTCATTTTTACTTGCGTCCGTAGTATTTTGTGAAGTAAATAATTCCATATTTGTGTTTATTTCATGTAAAACACGATCTGGTTTCGTTGCATAGTGTTCTGTGGGCTTACGTACATTAGTTCCTGCTTACGAATCCAAGAATGAACTTAAACGTGTTGCAAGTTCATCGTTTGTATTATATTTTATTTCAGTTTGCATCAATTTTTCGTACTTTCCCCCGCTTAATGGAGAATTCCATTTTAGCAGCTACTCAAAGAATTTGTTTTCAACATTATTACATGTAGTCACGGAATGAGTGCGTATTTCTACTTTGATGATGTTGCTTAATGTCACGGAGTATATTTGTTGCCTTATCAACCAAGCTTTTTCCCAGGCAAATGCTAAAACATGCAGCAGTAGCTAAGCAAATGTGATCACTCTATATGGATAGGTACTACAAGCAATACACTTCAGCAAAAATCGAATAATACACACTTTCACGCTTTCATCGTTGTATCCACTAGTGAACTCTGTATAACTTAGAGTTTATTAATCGGAGCCACTTTCAGTACGGTGGAAGTACGTTGACCCTATAGTATACAGTCCCACGTAAAAATATGCACTTTGATGTAGAATATTTTTTCTGCATAGTAGCACCTAGCACAGTAACTACGTACTCTGTCACTAATACTATTGGGCATTTTCTGTGGCAAGAAGCAGTCTATTCAAAGCAGAAGTGTAAAGGACAGTCAAATGAAAACGAGACAGAGGGGGGGGGGGGGAAGTAAGTAAACTGTTTATTATTTCGAAAGTAATCACCATAACTGTAAATTCGTTTATATCACTGTGAAACAAGACAATCAGTACCTTCATGAAAACATGTTCGCGGTTGCCTATGGAACCATGATTGCACCCAGGCGTGAAGATCTTCCTCTGGAGCAAATCGACGACCACAAATGCCATCCTTTAGGACGCTAAAAGTATGAAAATCGCTTGCGGAGATATTGGTACTGTACGGACTGTAGAGAATATGAAAAGCTTTCCGGCGAAACTTCTGCACTGTATTCGAAACAGCCTCGGCAGCACGTGGGCGTTTAAGGATATTGCTCGTATTCTACTTTATGCTCTTTCGCGTCCGTTTTTCGTACTTTCTCGCGTTTACTGGAGAACTCCATTCTAGTAGCTTTTAACAGAATTGGTATTCAACATTATTACATCTCGTCACGGAATGAGTATCTATAACGGGTATAGTGCCCCTTTTGAAATATTCAAGCCGATATATTTGAAGTAAATAATAAAAGGACTCTGAATAATATTATATGGACATAAAAGACAAATTAATTATGAAAAAGTGTTAAATTAGCTTCAAAGAAAGATTATATCGATTGCAATGTAATAAAAAGGCATTATTTATATTATATGAGATCGGAGTGCGTAACATTCTCGAAACTAACATTATTATCTTTGTCATTACATATTAGAGAAAAAAGATGTTTAAAATCACTTCGAGTCAGATCATTTCATCTGCTGTATGTAAGGTACGCTTGCTATTGTAAAGCGGTAGCTTTTGTTCTATTTGTTCTCGTACGTAGCGAATAATTTAAGTGTGTATACTGTGCTTAGTGGAAATATATTTACAAAAAGTGAGTGCATTGTGTTACTTAAAGAACCCATGGAAGCAATTCTTCCTGAATTAATAATTGCAAGAAGTTATTTAGCAATTTTTCAGTATCTGCGAAGCGAGCAGCGGTGATCTTTGACAAGAAACAATTGGCCGCCATAACGCGGCGTATTTAAGTTTATTTTTTTGTGTAACATATCACCACAGCCGGAGCAGAAAGAATCATTTCAAGTTATTCAATTAACTGGAGTTCAATGCTTTACTAATTTTATTTCGTCTAAACATGCATACTTTCAAGGATATGATTTATTCTAGGTTAGTGAACTTAGTCTACATTATATTTCGCCAAAAGCATTTGAAATAATTTGTAGGAAGCCTGGCTCTCATTTAAAACATAATTTAATATTTATCTTTGGCCACCTACAAATCAATATATTTATATATTTCTTATATTATCCCTTTCTTGTGTTTCACTTAATAATAATAATAATAATAATAATAACCACAGAAAGGAAGGGATAATATGCGGGGCAGACAAATGACTGCTTTCTGCTAACATGGAGTTCTCCATTAAATGCGAGAAAACATAAAAAAAATGTATGTGAAAAATAATAAAGAAAAATACAAGCAATATAATTATAACACGTTTGAATCGAGCAATTCAGGAGGGTGAAACTCATATAGGGACTGGTGCTACGTGAAGCAACTCTTCAGCGACTCCCACATACGAGGCATATTTTTGAATATCAACTGTTTTACAATATGTCCGCTGCGGCGCTGCGTTTGTCGATCAGCGCATTAGTATTGAGTGCCTACATTTGTCGACGGCTTGCATTTTAACTAATGTAAAATAAGCACAGTTTATATCCCTGAACACAGAATGGGACAGGGAAACAAGACTTGGAAGGAGAGACCCAAAATCGTCATCATTTGTCACTTACAAATTCATATTTTTTAATAAACATAATACTGTAACAAAGTGCATGAACAATACATGCTAATTTAAATATGCACTGGAAGTCACCATTTAAGATTAACCAATAATTAAAATCAATGTCACAATAATAGAATTAAAATTTTTTTTTATAATTTAAAAGAAATATCAAACTATCAGCCCTTAAGGCTGTAACTTTACAGTTAATATTTAATAACAGTTAAATAAAATATTTCTGTAAAACAAACGATCTTGTCAAACGATCTAAATCTGGCCAAGTGGAAGAATAGACAAATTTACATGACGCAAGGTAACGTTATTCTAAAACATTAATTACTAATAATCAGAGCTTTAAAAATAGCTCCCTGCCGCCGTTGGATAAGCAGCAGCCAGCAGCAAGTCGCACGCTTAGCTCACTCATATATTTTATAGTTTAATTCTCAGTTTTAGGCGTGTTTTTGGGTACTTGCATAGTTTAATTCACAAATTTCGGGCGTATTATAGTGTTTGAGAGTTGTAGCATCGCGTTTTAGTACCCATACAGCGTGAATTCGCTTAGTCGTCAGTCATCTGCTTGTTTTGAACGGATTGTGAGATAAAAGAGAGGAAAAAAAATTGTTAGGGATGGATAGGGACTGCGCCTGTTGTGTACGGATTCAGGGAGAATTGGACACCGTCCGCAAACAGCTGGAAGCTGTGTTGGCCGTGGTCAACAGGCTCCAGGCTGTTGCCCTGGGCCGCGGTGACATTGGGACACCCGAGGCGAACGCTTTGGCGCCTCTGGAATCTGAATCATCACCTGGGATCTCTGATGCCACTGCGCCCTCGGATTCGGACGTCCCTGCCGGTCGTTACTTTCCCGACGGTTATTGGCGAACCGTGGCGGGGTCGCGAATCCCTGGGCGGCAGGCGAAAGTTGGTGCTGGCCGCAAGGCTGTACCCTTACGCCACCGTAACAGGTTTGAGGTACTGCCCACTGCTGAAAGTACTTCTGAGCCAGCAAGGGTGGCTCAAAAATGGTTCAAATGGCTCTGAGCAATATGGGACTTAACATCTGTGGTCATCAGTCCCCTAGAACTTAGAACTACTTAAACCTAACTAACCTAATGACATCACACACATCCATGCCCGAGGCAGGATTCGAACCTGCGACCGGAGCGGTCAGCAAGGGTGGCCTCGCCTGTTGCGGCAATGGCTGGTCTTCGTGAGAGGTCCGGGCAAGCGCAGAGACTGGGATTGCTTGTCATTGGGAGCTCCAATGTTAGGCGGGTGATGGAGTCAAATGGTTCAAATGTCTCTGAGCACTACGGGACTTAACATCTGTAGTCATCAGTCCCCTAGAACTTAGAACTACTTAAACCTAACTAACCTAAGGACATCACACACATCCATGCCCGAGGCAGGATTCGAACCTGCGACCGGAGCGGTCAGCAAGGGTGGCCTCGCCTGTTGCGGCAATGGCCGGTCTTCCTGAGAGGTCCGGACAAGCGCAGAGACTGGGGTTGCTTGTCATTGGGAGCTCCAATGTTAGGCGGGTGATGGAGTCAAATGTTTCAAATGTCTCTGAGCACTACGGGACTTAACATCTGTAGGCATCAGTCCCCTAGAACTTAGAACTACTTAAACCTAACTAACCTAAGGACCTCACACACATCCATGCCCGAGGCAGGATTCGAACCTGCGACCGTAGCAGTCGCACGGTTCCGGACTGCGCGCCTAGAACCGCGAGACCACCGCGGCCGGCGTGATGGAGTCCCTTAGGGATATGGCAGCTAAGGATGGGGAGAAAGTCAATGTGCACTCCGTGTGCATGCCGGGGGTAGTCATCCAAGGTGTGGAAAAGGTCCATCGGGATGCCACGAAGTGTTAAGGGTGCAGCCAACTGCAGGTGGTGGCTCATGTCGGCACTAATGATGTGTGTCGCTATGGATCGGAAGAGATTCTCACTGGTTTCCGGCGGCTATCTGAGCTCGAGCTCGAAATTTAGTGCGGAAGTCAATGCGAGATGCTTTTAATGGTTTCCACAATGAAACGTTATCTCAAAATATGGTAGAAAACCCAAACAGATTCTGGTCGTATGTAAAGCACACCAGTGGCAAAAAACAGTCAATACCGTCACTGCGCGATAGCGATGGAAATGTTACCGATGTTGGTGTCACTAAAGCAGACTTACTAAATACAGTTCTCCGTAATTCCTTCACGAAAGAAGACAAAGTAAATATTCCTTCCTTTCAGAGTATGCAGACACAATAGCGCCTTTCTTAGCAATCATATACAACCGCTCATTTGACGAAAGGGCTGTTCCTAAAGACTGGAAAATAACACAGGTCACACCAATATTCAAGAAAGGAAATACGAGTAACCCATTTAATTACAGACCAATATCACTGACTTCAATTTGCAGTAGGATTTTGGGGCATATAATGTACGCAAACATTATGAATCACCTTGAAGAAAATGACTTATTGATACATAACCAACACGGATTCAGAAAATATCGTTTTTGTGCAACACAGCTAGCTCTTTATTCCCATGAAGTAATGAGTGCTGTCGACAAGAGATCTCAGATCGATCCCATATTCTCAGATTTCCAGAAGGTTTTTGATACCGTTCCTCACAAGCGACTATTAATCAAATGCGTGCATACGGAGTATCGTCTCAGTTGTGTGATTGGATTCGTGATATCTGGCGTTCCGCAAGGTAGTGTCATAGGCCCTCTGCTGTTCCTGATTTACGTAAATGATCTAGGTGATAATCTGAGCAGCTCCCTTAGACAGTTTGCAGATGACGCTGTAATTTACCGTCTAGTAAAATCATCAGACGATCAATTACAATTACAAAATGATATAGAGATAATTTCTGTATGGTGCGAAAAGTGGCAATTGGTCCTAAACAAACAAAATTGTGAGGTCATCCACATGGGTACTAAAAGAAATCCGATAAATTTTGGATGTACGATAAAATCGCACAAATCTAAGGGCTGTAAATACCTAGGAATTACAATTACCAGCAACTTAATTGGAAAGAGCACATAGATAAACAAAGACTGCGCTTTGTTGGCAGAACACTTAGAAGATGCGGCAAACCCACTAAAGAGACAGCCTACATTACACTTGTCCGTCCTCTGCTGGAATATTGCTGCGCGGTATGGGATCCTTACGAGGTAGGGTTGACAGAGGACATCGAAAAAGTGCAAAGAAGGGCAGCTTGTTTCGTGTCATCGCCCAATAGGGGTGAGAGTGTCACTGATATGATACGCGAGTTGGGGTGGCAGCCACTGAAACAAAGGCGGCTTTCTTTGCGGCGAGATCTATTTACGAAATTTCAATCACCAACTTTCTCTTCCGAATGCGAAAAACTTTGTTGACGCCCACCAACGTAGGGAGGAATGATCATCATAATAAGATAAGAGAAATCAGAGCTCGAACGGAAAGATTTAGGTGTTCCTTTTTCCCACGCGCCATTCGAGAGTGGAATGGTAGAGAAGTAGTATGAAAATGGTTCGTTGAACCCTCTGGCAGGCACGTAAGTGTGAACTGCAGAGCATCCATGTAGATGTAGATGTAGAATAACTTGCAAATTAAGGGAAAGTTTTGTACACAACACACTGCCGTAGGAAACTTACATAATAAGGCTCACTAGCAATCAGAGTGAAATAAGTATAACTGAATTAATTTAAAGCTCACAACGGCCTCAAGACATGATGTCTACATAACAGACAGGCGCTAAAACAATAACCTTTAGGCGGGAAAGAGAAAGGTTAATAAAACTCAACTTAATCTGTGGGCAACAGACATCAAAATAAACTTGCGCACCAAGTACGGCGCCGCCCCAGATATACCAGCCGATACCGCAGACACCACGTTGTCACATCAACAGACCTGCCGCTCACGGCGAGCACCCTGTAATTACGTGTGGGCTCGAACTTCGGGGACACGCTTAGCAAAAGCTATCGACAAGAATACCATAGCTTAAGAGCATATTGAAGCCCTCTGTCAGAGGGAAAATGTGACAGAAGAAAAAACAAGAGTCGATAGGGAAGAGATAGGGGATTCAGTATTAGAATCGGAATTTAAAAGAGCTTTAAAGAATTTAAGACCAACTAAGGCAGAAGGGATAGAAAACATTCCATCAGAATTTCTAAAATCATTGGGGGAAGTGGCCACAAAGTCACTAGTCACGTTGGTGTGTAGAATGTGTGAGTCTGGCGAATTACCATCTGACTTCGGAAAAATATCATCCACGCAATTCCGAAGACTGCAAGAGATGACAAGTGGGAGAGTTATCGCACAATCAGCTTAACGCCTCATGCATCCCAGTTACTAACAAGAATAATATAGAGAAGAATGGAAAAGAAAGTTGTGGATGTGTTGGATGACAATAAGTGTGACTTTAGGAAAGGTAAAGGCACCACAGAGTCAATTGTGACGTTGCGGTTGATAACGAAAGCAAAACGAAAGAAAAATGAAGGCATGTTCACTGGATTTGTGGACCTGGAGAAAACGTTCTACAATGTCAAATGGTGCAAGATGTTCGAACTTCTGAGGAAAATAGGGGTAAGCTATAGGGAGAGCCAAGAGTGAATAATAAGAGTGGACGACCAAGAACGAAGTGCTCGGGTTGAAAGGGGTGTAAGACATAGATTTAGTCTTTCGCCCCTACTGTTCAATCTGTACACCGATGGATGGAAATAAAAGAAAGGTTCAGGAGTGAAATCAGGAAAGGATATCAATGATACGATTCGCTGATAACATTGCTATCCTGAGTGAAAGTCAGGTGTCAGGTTAAGACCTTATTAGCAAGTATGGTTATATGGAAGCGTAGCTGAGAACAGTGTGATTGTAATTTGCAGAAATACGCAGTTCATTAATGTGTTGAAGAAAAGAAATTATTTGTGACTCTAAAGTAGTAGTGCAGTTTCTCGTGTTCTGCCAATAAAAAGCGAGTGGCATCCCGTATAAACAAACTGATTGGAAATTTAAACTTTTCTAAAATGAACAGTTCTTCGGTAAGAGTTTCTTACAGCCTCAAGATAACAGATTCACGACCTAGTGCTCTTTGCTGCGTAGGGGACAACAACTATGGAAGACTGCAGGTTGGTGAACATTTCTTAGAACTTATGCATTCCACTTAGGGCGGTGGAACCAAATAAGCAGCTCGCGTGTACTCCAATCTTAGTACAAATGAGATCAGTGACGCTTCATCTGTGATAACACAGAGGAGGTATGAAGAAAGGAAATATTGTCGAGAGAAGGATTTTCTTATACGCTCACCGAGCGAGGTGGCGCAGTGGTTAGCACACTGGACTCGCATTCGGGAGGACGACGGTTCAATCCCGCCTCCGGCCATCCTGATTTAGGTTTTCCGTGATTTCCCTAAATCGCTTCAGGCAAATGCCGGGATGGTTCCTTTGAAAGGGCACGGCCGATTTCCTTCCCCATCCTTCCCTCACCCGAGCTTGCGCTCCGTCTCTAATGACCTCGTTGTCGACGGGACGTTAAACACTGATCTCCTCCTCCTCCTCTTATACGCTCGATGCTATCTCCCTCTCTTTCTGTCCCTACTCAATCTATCTTTTTCAACTTGCCGTAAACGTCACGGCTGTTTTCCGCACCTCCAGAGATTCATTTTAAATACATTAAATGCATTCGCAATTGCGAATAAGGACAACCATCAGCTGTAGAATGGAATGACGACAGTGAAAATTTGTGCCGTACCCGGACTCGAACCTGGATTTCCAGCTTATCGCGAGCCGTCCCCTTACCATTATTTTATCGCATTTTGTTCATTATTTTTTGTTGCATTTGTTGGGGGTGGACGGCCGATGACAGATCAAGTTGATCCGTTCACTCAGTATTTTATTACAGAGGGCAGCTGACCCTCTGCCCGAACACGCCGAGCTACCGTGCCAACACCCATTTGGCCATCCGTGCGCGACTCACGGCCAAACCCAAACATTTATCATGAAATTACAATGAAATCCAGACATTTAGCTGCTGACAGGGGTTGATAAATATCACCGGGAACAATTGAAAATGCCTGCCCCGACCGGGACTCGAACCTGGAATCTCCTGCTTACATGGCAGACGCTCTATCCGACTGAGCCGCCGGGGACACAGAGGATAGTGTGACTGCAGGGACTTACCTCTGGCACGCTCCCCGTGAGACCCACATTTCCCACTTACTGTCCACACACTACATTTGTAGTGCCCCTGCCCACTATATTCATTACTCGCGGCAGTCAGTCTACCGATTCCCGCAAGAGTTCGGGCAATGTGAGTGCATCCGCACTGAAGAAGTCGTTGGCCGGTAAGCCTTATCTATATGAAGATGGTATCTGTTCTTACGGGACCTGTCCGTGCAGTCGCACTATCCTCTGTGTCCTCGGTGGCTCAAACGGATAGAGCGTATGCATTTAAGCAGGGAATCCCAGTTTCGAGTCCTGGTGGGGACATACATTTTCAACTGACTCCGTTGATAATTATCAACGCCTGAAAGCAGCTAAAGGTCTGGATTTCATAGTAATTTCATTCTTAGAGAGCTGCAAGATGACCAGTGGTATCTGTTCTTTTGGACATGTCTCGTAAGAAGAGGTACCATCTTCATGTAGATAAGGCTTACTGGCCAATGATCTCCTTCAGTGTGGATGCACTCACGTTGGCCGAATTATTACGGGGATCGGGAGAATGACTGCCGCGAGTAATGTGTATAGCGGGCACGGGTACTAAAAATGCAGTGTGTGGATAATAAGTTGGAAGTGTGCGTCTCACGGAGAACGTGCCAGAGATAAGTCCCTGCAGTCGCACTATCATCTGTGTCCTCAGTGGCTCAGTCGGTTAGAGTGTCTTCCATATCAGTAGGAGATCCCAGGTTCGAGTCCCGGGCGGGGCACACATTTTCAATTGTCCCCGTTGATATTTATCAACGCCTGTCAGCAGATAAAGGTCTGGATTTCATTCAGTTTCATTCTTCTAGAGCTGCAAGATCACCAATGGTATCTGTTCCATCGGACATATCCGAAAGAACTGATACATTATTCATATTCATACAAACGTCCGAATGTCGTCAAGCATTCGTCTACGACCTGCACTCGCACATCCATTACGTGTATTCCCGTGTATGTCAGACTTTGTACTTGAAAGTTGTTTGCCTGTGTTATTCTGATTACGATGCAAAGTTCCTTTGGATATGCACGCATGTGCAAAGGAACAGGCACTGCGGCGACTACCGCCGTTATGAAATACATTCGCAGTTGCGAATAAGGACAACCATCAGCTATAGACTGGAATGACGACAATACAATTTGTTCCGGACTGGGATTCGAACCCGGATTTCCGAGCTTACCGCTAGCGGTCGCCTTACCTTTGGACAAACATGCATGCATGTGCAAAGGAACTTTGCGTCGTAATCATAATAACACAGACACTGCAATATCGTATTCATTTTGGAAGAGTGTTGCGCCGGAGCCACGAGAGGGCGAGTGGCGTGGAGACGTGTGATGGCGGCGAGCGTCACCGAGTCGAACTGGTCGCAAGTTCGGATGGCGATGTGGTGAGTCGGCTGCTGTATGTAGAACCAGGAGGTCAGCAGCATCGCCTCGCTGGAAGTGCTGGATCGGCGCCAGGGGAAAGACTGATGCGGCTGGCTGGGCTCGAAGGCGTTGGAGTAGTCAGTCGCTGTACGGAGATGAACGAGCGAGTTCTGGGCTAGCCGAGGCCGATTGTCTCGAGCGTCTGGTGTGATGATGATGATGTTTGGTTTGTGGGGCGCTCAACTGCGTGGTTATCAGCGCCCGTACAATTATCCAATCTTTGCTCAGTCCAATTTCGCCACTTTCCTGGATGATGATGAAATGATGAGGACAACACAAACACCCAGTCATCTCGAGGCAGGTGAAAATCCCTGACCCCGCCGGGAATCGAACCCGGGACCCCGTGCTCGGGAAGCGAGAACGCTACCGCGAGACCACGAGCGGCAGACGAGCGTCTGGTGTGCTTCGGTAATGTTGTCCAGCCGGACCTCCCTGAGGTCTGTGGGGGGCGTGGCCGGCGTGTGAACACACCAAGCTGGTGGAGCGGCTGGTGTCTTACTCTCGGGCGAACGGACAGCGTTCCCAGTGGAGGCGGAGAAAGGGGCTTATACGTGTTAGGAGGAGAGCTACCTGAGTGCTTTTGCAGCTGGTGGTTCTGTGGTGGCTACAGTATACTGTGTGATTTACGAGCGGTGCATTGGCCGTGTTTGCCAGCCACGAATCCTGCGCGGAAGTCCGTGGTTGTCGTGTGACAAACTGTGGCCGTTTACCTATGGCGTAGAGGAGTGTGGGCGTGTATGCTGTGAGCAAGAGCGATTCAGTTGGTTAACTGAAGGCCGTGATCGTGATTTTTTATTAATTTTATTAAACCTCAAGAGTTTTGCTTAAGAAACTTCCTGGCAGATTAAAACTGTGTGCCCGACCGAGACTCGAACTCGGGACCTTTGCCTTTCCCGGGCAAGTACTCTACCATCTGAGCTACCGAAGCACGACTCACGCCCGGTACTCACAGCTTTACTTCTGCCAGTACCTCGTCTCCTACCTTCCAAACTTTACAGAAGCTCTCCTGCGAACCTTGCAGAACTAGCACTCCTGAAAGAAAGGATATTGCGGAGACATGCTAGTTCTGCAAGGTTCGCAGGAGAGCTTCTGTAAAGTTTGGAAGGTAGGAGACGAGGTACTGGCAGAAGTAAAGCTGTGAGTACCGGGCGTGAGTCGTGCTTTGGTAGCTCAGATGGTAGAGCACTTGCCCGCGAAAGGCAAAGGTCCCGAGTTCGAGTCTCGGTCGGGCACACAGTTTTAATCTGCCAGGAAGTTTCATATCAGCGCACACTCCGCTGCAGAGTGAAAATCCCATTCTGGAGTTTTGCTTAAACTTCGCCCGAGTGTGACTGCTGAGAATTCATCTGGCAGGTTAATACGACAGCCAACCAGTTGCGGTGATTTTCACTTAACCTTGACCATGGTTTCAACGGATTTAAACCAGTCTTCTTCAGAAGGACAAGAAATAAACTTCATATCAGCAAAAAGTCAATTAATAAAGCGATCTAACATGTCCAGTGTAGCCATCTTGTACAAGTCATCTTGTACTGCCCGCTCAGTTGTATTTCTTATTGCCAGGGAATGAACTCGTCGACCGTTTGTCTAGAGCGGCACTTACTCGCTCCCCAACCGCTTTGCCGACTCCAGGCGCACATTTGAGGATGCAAGTGTGATCTCTGCTCGCTCGGAAATGGAACTTCATCTCGTGGGCTTCTGCCAAATCTAATAAACTCGAGAAAATCGAGGAGGTTACTGCAGCAATGCGCTCTTCCTTCCACTTCTCCCTGAAGGAATCCACAGTCTAATGTCGTCTCCACATCGATCATACCAGACTAACCAATAGTATTCATTTGTGTAACTAGCCACCCCCACATCGTGGTTGTGGAGCCTTACAGACAGTAGTTCGTATCTTGCTGGAATGCCCTCTCCTTTTGGCTTCCCATGCTAAGTATAAACGTCCAGATTCATTGCCTCGAATATTGGTGGACAAGTCGCGGATAGTTGTCCTGGTTTTCAGTTTTCTCCGTGAAAGTGGTTGTTATTCTCATTTACAAAGTATTAATGTAGCTGCAGAGCAGGGACAGGTTGGTTTGGGGTGCAGTGTCTCCCCCTGTACGCTAGGTCTGTGGGTTCCCCGACCCTACCTCCTCGACCAGAATCCTTTCCCCCACGTCCAACTTTCTATTCTGGGTCGCACACTCTGTTGACTAGTGGGCGCTCTTGACTGTAATGGACCAGCGGTGGAACATCTATGAACTGGGCGTTTCCTGTCAAATGCAGACCTCTGGGTTCAGGCATCTACTGACGTCCCTTTTCCCCTCATCTTGGTTTTATTATTCACAGTACAAAATATATCTATTTCGTTTTTAGCCTTCTCAGTCTTACTGTTATGAATCTGCTGACTACAGCAGAAAACAGTGGACGTCTCTGCTTAAGGGATGCACTGCCCTTGGATTGAGGGACTGATGACCTCGTTGTTTGGTTCCTTAGCCCCCCCCCCTCCCCCAATCAAGCAACCAACTCATTTTGTTACTTGTTCTAAATAAATAAACAGTTGTGTGGTATAAGAATTTATTAGGATATTTGCGTGGGTAGCCAACGGCCTTGCCGCAGTGATAATACCGGTTCTTGTCATATCAACGAAGTTAAGTGCCGTCGGGCTGGGCTAGCACTTGGATGGGTGACCATCCGGTCTGCCGAGCGCTGTTGGCAAGAGGGGTGCACTCAGGCCTTGTGAGACTAACTGAGGGGCTACTTGATCGAGAAGTAGCGGCTCCGGTCTCGTATATTGCAGCGGTGTGCTGACAACGTACCCCTCATATCCGCATACAGTGACACCTGTGGGCTTGAGGATGACACGGTGGCCGTTCGGTACTGTTGGGCCTTCACGGCCTGTTCTGGAGGAGTTTAGTTGCCTGTTATATCCGTAGGTAGTTTGGTACAGGTTCGTGTGTAGCTTGTGTAGAAGCTACCTTGTGGTGATAATAGCAATAATAGCAGTTGAGTGTTATGGTGATAGTTAAGTCTGGAAGTGGTTTCGACTTCTTATTTCTTACTGCTGAAGTTCTCTCAGATATGATGACTGGTGGTGGCCGAGGGCCAAGCATTGTAAATTGTTAATGTTGTTGCCGTGTTGTATATACTAGGGTAAAGGTTGGATTTTGTTCTTTTATTTAATGGAAGACACTTTTGTATACAATGTGTTGAGCCCTGTTTAAGGGGCTCCGGAACGCCCTATACTTGCAATGTTAAAATAACGCTTATAAATTACATCTTTCCTCACAAAGTATTTGAGGTAGGAAGTTGAACTTTTTACAGATTATTTATTGGAATATGGGCTACAACTTAACACAAGGATTTTACAAAATTTTAGTTCCGTTATTAAAGATGATTTTTTTCAATTGTAAAGAAATACACAACATTCTGTTGCAATTTTTTATTTATATATTCAAAAATATACAGTTTTTTGGAAAAAGGCTGTGTTAAATTATGCAGAAGGTACTGTGTAACATTTACTGAAAATTTTAAACAAATATTTGGAAGATCCTTAGAAAACATGTAATTAGTGTGAGCAAATAAAAGTTTTGGGAATCGAGCGACAAAGATTGGATTAACTTTTTAGTGCATTCCAGGTCCATAGGATGGATTATCTTCATCCTCTGCAAACTCCTCCTCCAGCTTCCTCTTGTTCCTCCTGCTGTTTACTCTTGCTTGTATTTCTAGACTCTTTACAGCCCTGTCTGCAGCCCGAAGGCGTTCCTTGTCTAAAGCAAGCATCGCTCGTACCATCTTAGAATCTTATTATTTACAGTAATAACACATACCTTTGGCTTTCCAACATTTCTCCTTTTCTTAAAAGCCTTCAGAGGATTTCTAATAACTTTACTTTTACTCATTATTATATTTCAACAAAACAGAGACTCAAGAAACAGAATTAATTACGAATATTTTCGAGATAACGACAGAGTAAATAAACATGAAACAATCGACAATCACACCAGCGATATATATTGAACCATCACAGGTTAGCCACAACACATACTTTATCTCACATCACTAAAATGTACCTGATGAACACGGACGTTAATAATAACACCATTTGACAGCAGTTTAACAGAGCCACAGTGGGTCACGCCCATGTAGAACACATTTCAAAAAAAAAATTTAAAAATAGTTGTAGTCTTCGGAATTGAATAAATTATACATCTATTAAAAGGTAATAGTCTGCAGATTCAGAAAACGCAAAAAAGTAAAAATTGAACTTTTCATGATTTTGAGCCTCTCCGGAGCCCCTTAATGATCTTTTCAGGCTACAGATTTTGTTTCATGGAAAGTTCTATTCTGTTATCGGGAGTTATTTTATGTTAAATAAAACAACTGTTAAATTGTGCCCTACGTCTGTACGACCCCAATCTGAACCCCACATAGCTTAAAACCTACGCTACAGTAACAACAGTTATTCACTATTGATGTCACTAATAAATAAATGTTTGAAAACGAGGCCTGTATGTGTGATATTAATGTTCTGGTCTTAAAGGAAACATTATCAAATTGATCTCACATATTATGGAGAAAAAAGTACACTTGTAGGATATCAGTCCCAGCAATCGACGCGCGAAAATTTGGACCGTTGTTCTAGTTCTCATACCAGTATGCTGTTATGACCCTCTGAATGCACAGCTGTTAAACCTGGCGCGCACCCGTTGTTTGTCACTCGCTCCGCGCCAGTGCAACAGCCTAATGTCAGAGGGTGAAGTACCGTACAGTGGAGTGAGTGAGAGGGTTTTCAAATGGAGCAGTGACACTGGTAACGTGCTTTGTTGACTGCGGCAAAGTCCGCGGTTTCTAGCGCGTAGCTTATGTCAAAGACAGCTTTGCTTTGAACATTTTTGTATTACGTTTCACAAATGCAGTGTACATGAGAGAAACGAGTGAGAGTGTCATTAAAGAAGTAGCGGAACGCTATTTCATTAACATTTCCTTTGACCTTTTTCTTTTTGGGGGGGGGGGGATTTTAAATCTGACATTATTAAAGTGGAGTACATATACAGGAGCTGCACTGTTCTTCACCGTGATTGACATTATTAAACTGACAATCAAAAATAACTAGCTTCATTTCATAATGGTTCTTCAGTTTTTAAACATGGATGCTTGGTTTAGTGACCGATTATAAATTAAAGTTGAACTAAATAAGCCCTCGGTCACAATTTTTAGTCTTTTTGACCCGGTTTCAACACTTCTAGGAGTGTTTTAATCAGAATTTAAATATTTAAAGTGGCCTACAACATAATTACAAAAAAGCTTTTTCGCTTAATATTTATTTTATGCGTGACGTGTAAGTACTGCTTTTTTTGTACTGTCAATCAGTTTTCAGTTTTCAAACTGTATTTCTGTGCTTTTACATAACCAAAAAGTTACCATGTCTGCTGTTATCGCCGCGCGGGATTAGCCGAGCGGTCTGGGGCGCTGCAGTCATGGACTGTGCGGCTGGTCCCGGCGGAGGTTCGAGTCCTCCCTCGGGCATGGGTGTGTGTGTTTGCTCTTAGGATAATTTAGGTTAAGTAGTGTGTAAGCTTAGGGACTGATGACCTTAGCAGTTAAGTCCCATAAGATTTCACACACATTTGAACATTGCTGTTATCATATAAAACTTTGCCTGTGAGTTCATGTACTAAATACTCTTCATTCATTCAGCTGTCTACATTTAAATTTTAAGTAGCTTACTTATACTTACGGCTACTAAATGGCACTCTTGTAATGTTCACCTGCCCTCACTTGCTAACGGGAGCGAAGCAGTCTGTTGCTACCTGTGGCTTTATAGGTATGAGCAGCCCATAATCGCTTGCGTTTCATATATCCTTTTTTAATTTTTTTGTAATGTTTGTGACTAAAGCGCTTCTGGCTTGTTATTTATTTTATACGTGGCATGTATGTACTGTCTCTTTTTTGTACTGTTGGACAGTACTTACACTTGTATATAAAAATGTTCTAGCCCACTTTAAATACAATACTGGCCATTAAAACTGCTATAGAGCGAAATTTAACCGACAGGAAGAAGATTCTGTGATATGAAAATGATTAGCTTTTCAGAGCATTCACACAAGGTTGGCGCCGGTAGCGACACCTACAACGTGCTGACATGTGGAAAGTTTCCAACCGATTTCTCATACACAAACAGCAGTTGACCGGCATTGCCTGGTGAAACGTTATTGTGATGCCTCGTGTAAGGAGGAGAAATGCGTACCATCACGTTTCCGACTTTGATAAAGGTCGGATTGTAGCCTATCGCGATTGCGGTTTATCGAATCGCGATCTTGCTGCTCACGTTGCTCGAGATCCAATGGCTATTAGCAGAATATGGAATCAGTGGGTTCAGGAGGAACGCTGTGCTGGATCCCAACGGCCTCGTATCACTAGCAGTCGAGATGACAGGCATCTTACCCGCATGGCTGTAACGGATCGTGCAGCCACGTCTCGATCCCTGAGTCAACAGATGGGGACGTTTGCAAGACAACAACCATCTGCACGAACAGTTCGATGACGTTTGCAGCAGCATGGACTATCAGCTCGGAGACCATGGCTGCGGTTACTCTTGACGCTGCATCACAGACAGGAGCGCCTGCGATGGTGTACTCAACGACGAACCTGGGTGCACGATGGCAAAACGTCCTTTTTTCGGATGAATCCAGGTTCTGTTCACAGCATCATGATGGTCGCATCCGTGTTTGGCGACATCGCGGTGTACGCACACTGGAAGCGTGTATTCGTCATCGGCATACTGGCGTTTCACCCGGTGTGATGGTATGGGGTGCCATTGGTTACAGGGCTCGGTCACCTCTTGTTCTCATTGACGGCACTTTAAACAGTGGACGATCCTTGCGAAACCCTACATTTCAGCAGGATAATGCACGACCGCACGTTGCAGGTCCTGTACGGGCCTTTCTGGATACAGAAAATGTTCGACTGCTGCCCTGGACAGCACATTCTCCAGATCTCTCACCATTTGAAAACGTCTGGACAATGGTGGCTGAGCAACTGGCTCGTCACAATACGCCAGTCACTACTCTTGATGAACTGTGGTATCGTGTTGAAGCTGCATGGGCAGCTGTACCTGTACGCGCCATCCAAGCTCTGTTTGACTCAATGCCCAGGCGTATCAACGCCGTTATTACGGCCAGAGGTGGTTGTTCTGGGTACTGATTTCTCAGGACCTATGCACCCAAATTGCGTGAAAATGTAATCACATGTCAGTTCTAGTATAATATATTTGTCCAATGAATACCCGTTTATTATCTGCATTTATTCTTGGTGTAGCAATTTTAATGACCAGTAGTGTATTTAAATTCTGATGAAAACACTCTTAGAAGTGTTGAAACCTGGTCAAAAAGACTAAAATTGTTACCGAGGGCTTATTTAGTTCAACTTTAGTTCTTCAGTTGCTTAGGTTTATTAATTTTTGCTTTTGAGGCGTATATACAACTGCAGAATATCAGTACAGGAAAAGTGTTAAATAATACTGAACGTATATGACCGTGAAATTGACATATTATGTACCACACCCATATTACTTACCTATTTCTCGAGTAGGATAGCATGCATTCCCTAACAACATTTCATAAAACATTGAACAGAAGTGTTCTCTTCCGTCAGCTCCAGCATCTTTGAGGGCTCCAGTTGCCACTCCCCTGTACTGTACTTAGCGCTTGAGCATTAGACGGCTGTAGTGGGCCGGGGCGAGTTTCAAACAACCGATGCGCGCGAAAGTTTAAAAGCTATATATTCAGGTCATAACTGTGTAATTCTTTGAGAACTGTGGTCCATAGTTTCCCGCGGGATCGATTGCTGTGCTTGATTTCTTGCAGCCGCACTTTCTTCTCCTTAAAACATGACGTTGACTTCGTGATGTTTCCTTGTTAGCGCAAAATGTTGTTTGTCGTGGTCTGCAATGGGAAGTGTGGTTTGATGCAGCTCTCCCTGCTGCTCCATCCTGTGGGAGTCTCTTCGTCTCCGAATAACTGCTGCAGCCTACATCCTTCTGAATCTGCTCACTATATTCATCTCTTGGTCTCCTTCTACTACTTTTACCCCCTCCCCCCATGCATCCCTCCACCATCTACATCTACATCTACATCTACATACATACTCCGCAATCCACCATACGGTGCGTGGTGGAGGGTACCTCGTACCACAACTAGCATCTTCTCTCCCTGTTCCACTCCCAAACAGAACGAGGGAAAAATGAATGCCTATATGCCACTGTACGAGCCCTAATCTCTCTTATCTTTGTGGTCTTTCCGCGAAATGTAAGTTGGCGGCAGTAAAATTGTACTGCAGTCAGCCTCTAATGCTGGTTCTCTAAATTTCCTCGGTAAATCAATTGGTGATCCTCCGATGTCTCAGAATGTGGCTTACCAACTGATCCGCTTCTCTAATCAGGTTGTGCTACAAATTTCTTTTCTCCTCAATTCTGTTCAGTGCCTCCGCATTAGTTATGTGATCTACCCATCTAATCATCAGCATTCCTCCCTGGCACCACATTTACAGAGCTTGTATTCTCTTATTGTCTAAACCGTTTGTCGTCCACATTTCAGCTCCATACATGGCTACACTCCACACAAATACTTTCAGAAAAGGTTCCTGACACGTAATATGTACTCGATGTTAACAAATTTCTCTTTTTCAGAAAAGCTTTTGTTACCGTTGTCAGTTTACATAGATCTCTACTTCTGCCATCATCAGTTATTTTGCTACCCAAATAACAAAACTCATCTAATTCTTTAAGTGCCTTATTTCCTAAACTAATTCCTTCGGTATCACCTGATTTAATTCGACTACATTCTATTATCCTTGTTTTGCTTTCATTGATGTTCGTCTTATATCCTCCTTTCAAGAAACTGTTCATTCTATTCAACTGTTCTTCCAAGTCCTTTGCTGTCTCTGACAGAATTGCAAGGTCACTGGCGAACTTCATTTTTTTTTTATTTCTGCTCCGTGGACTTTAATTCCTACTCCAAATTTTCTTTTGTTTCCCCTACTGCTGGCTCAATATACAGGTTGAATGATATCAGGGTCGGACTACAACCCTGTCTCACTCCCTCCTCAACCACTGCTTCCATTCGTGTCCCTCGACTCTTACAACTGCCATTTGGTTTCTGTAGAAGTTTTAAGTAGGCTGTACTATCCTCAGAATTGCAAAGAGAGCATTCCAGTCAACATTGTCAAAAGCTATCTGTAAGTTCACAAATGCTATAAAAGTATGTTTGCCTTTCCTTAATCTATTTCCGATGAGAAGTCGTAGGGTCAGTATTGTCTCTCGTGTTCCTACATTTCTCCGAAATCCAAAACGATCTGCCCCGAGGTCGGCTTCTCCCAGTTTCTCCATTCTCTTCACCGAAAAATGTAGACAAGCGAAAGTCAGTCACAGTTTGACGTTGGAGACATGTGCAGTACGATATACTATGCTTACTCCAGAGATACTCCCGCTCTGTTACACGGTTACTGTTAGTAATGTTGTTACAAGTTTACTCTTAATAAGGTCCGGCGGAGGTTCGAGTCCTCCCTCGGGCATGGGTGTGTGTGTGTGTTTGTCCTTAGGATGATTTAGGTTAAGTAGTGTGTAAGCTTAGCAGTTAAGTCCCTTAAGATTTCACACACATTTGAACGCTTTGAACTGTTAGTGATACCAGCTATGAATAATAGTTGCTGCTGCGGATGGTAATCAAAATACGTGAAGAGAGGAAAGGTTAATTTTCGTAGCTATGTAACACGAAGGTCTAATTAAGAGTATCGTAAGAGTAAGAGGGCTTTATATGTTGCAAATAAATGAGACACGGCGTACACACAACAAGATTGTCGTTTGCCACGACTTCACGCAAGGTTCAAGGACGAGAACAAAGGAATGCTCCAAGCTTACAGACAGGTGCCTTTTAACACATTAGGTCAGTGCAGTGTAGTGTAGATGACTTCACTTTCTCTTGTCGAACAACTATTAGTCAAGAACCATCATCCCGTTCTTTAGCGACTTGCGATACACACGACGGTGCAATAACTGTACTCATCTCCGAATTATGATGCTGTTGAAATATAGACGTGATCTTATACAGCAGATTAATATGGTAAGAATTCCGGACCATCGATTCACGGCACATTGTCACATAACATGGACCCAGATTGCACTAGGACGCGGGATATGTGTGGCGGCGTCTAGCGGCTGGGGTGGGAGGGAGGGTGGGGCACTGGGATACAGTTCTGCGAAGCGGCGGCGTGGAAAATGCGGAGCAGCTTCGCTCCCGCAGATGCGTCGGACCTACCGCACACACTAATTAGGTTTCCCGCAGAGCATCGGGCGGACAGCAACGACCGGTGGCGTATGATGTCACCCCAGCCTGGCGGCGTTGTCACGTGCTGTTCACAATGCAACTTCCATCCCCCTGCCTCAAGCCGGGACGTGAACTGCCGACGTCGGGCTGGTTGAGTTACATGACGCCAGAATGTGGAATTTTCCACACGTATACCGCAGACTCAGATACGTCAGATTTTTGTTTCATTGCGAAGGTAACATTTCTCGCTTTTGAAGCCACGAGCCTTATACCCACACACTACATCTCACGGAGGAAACGTCCCGTCGCAAGTAGATAGCCCCTCAAAAACTGTGTAACGCCGGAAATGCATATCCTCCTATTTCCATCTATTGTACTATTATTTTTTTTCCTTGCTTTGTTACCTCAAGATATGACATTTCTGTCTCTTTGTATATTGTAATTGTTTTACTGTTTGTATATATAGATTTATACATTTATGTCGATGTATAATTGGTTGTTTTGTAAATATTATTTGTATTTTTACGCTGGGTCTTGCCTAGGAAAAACTGCTATCGAATGATTACATCGATAGGTCGTGTGAAGATTCAAAGTGTGTAGGATCTTTGGTAGTGTGAACTCTGCCGCGTGGAGCGCGGGCAGAGCAGAGAAAGGGTCTGGCTGGAGTAGCGAGTGGAGCAGGTGCGTTGTGTGAAGCTCCCGCGTGTTGCCGCGCTTTCGGGGTTTGGCAGCATGTAATTGCGATCGACTTGCGATGATAGTTTCTGACATGGTGTCGCGGGCGGGAAACATTAACTGGCGCACATCAAGAGCCCGTTTCGTCTGGTGACCGTGTCGAGAAGAAGGCGCGCCAACATCCAGCTTCTGCAACAGCGACGGCCGACAATGAGTGACTGTCGCCACCTCCTCGATCGACGGCTTCAAACCTTCAATCAACCGACGAGGAAGACTGGACGCACGTAAAGTTTTAGAACTGTATGGCAGACCTCAGCTTTTCAAACTGTTCCATTTTCGTCACTATAATTACAGCAACTTAGCATGAACATTTGTTGCTCATTGTTCCAATTCCATTACCAAGCAGGGTCCCTTCCTTTTCCTGAATGAACCCGCGTGCCGTTGAAATTCAAACGCCAGCATCATTCAATTTCACTGGTTTAATTTCAAAGTTCAGTTAAGGTATTCATAGCTGGCTACAATATTTAGATTACACAAGCACGAATTAAGAGTGCGAGTTTTGTTACCGTATTTTAGCTTACCTGTGACTGCAGCTCAGCTTGGTACGTACTAAATTTTACTATTGTTAATTGTTCAGAATCATTTAATTCAAGTTCAAAGTTTAATCTCTTATTTCTAAATTGCTTAGATTCAAGTAGCTTTTGAAATGATTGTAGAGGTAGTCCAAGACTAACCGTATTTTACTGAATTTCGATGTGCTTCAGAAAGAAAGCTCACTATTAACTTCAGTCACTAAATTAACTTTCGATTTTCCTGTTTTATTAATTCTTTTGCTAAATTAAGTCAGAGTGTAGCGAAATTTATTACTTCTGACAAGCTTTCAGTTTTCACACTACATGTGTCAACCTTCAGTTGCCGCACTTATAGTGCTAATTATATGTGTAATAACCTTTCGTTTTCAGTTACTATAGTAATTGTCCTTTGGACTGGCGACCGTAATTTCACCCAAATCTCAAATATCTAATTAACGCTAGTCAATTGTTAACGTAACGGCTGCACATTTACTTTCTTTATTAACTTTACCCCTTTTCAAAATTAATTTCCACCAGTTTCATTAGCACTTTTCCTTTCATTTAGATGTAACTCTTTCCTCCCTCTTTACCGACAGATTAACTTCGGTGACGATTGCTTTTCCAAAATACCCATTAGGTACACGCGGTTTAATTTTTCACTGTCATTAAGGTCGATAAGTGAGGGGGAGGTTACAACTGAACACAGATCAAGCGTGAAAACAGGAAGAAGGTATACTGAACTGTGAAAAAAAAAGAAAAGAAATAGAAACAGTGAACTGTCCAAGCTGAGTAAGTACCACATCGGGGGAAGGGACAGAGCAATGGCGACGTGTTTCATTGCCGGTAGCTCAGCGTAATAAAAAAACTGAGTGAATGGACCAACGATCAGCCTGAACAGGTGTCATGAAACGTCCGCCCCGGACAAGTACAATGACCAATGATAAACAAAATGATATCAAAAAACAAAAAAGTGGTCACGGAATTGGACTACGAAATGGACGAGCCGCGTTCAAAACTCCATCGTGCCAATTATTTGTAATTATTTATTTTTCCACATCATTATGAAATGTCCGCCAGGTTACCGAAATGTTTCTTCTGTTTCTGTAGTTGTGGCAGTTGTCATACAATACGTTGGTTACAGAAAATAAGTCATTCGGTAAGAATACGTTACCGTCACAAATAAACGTGATGAATATTGGCAGCAGGCGAGATACCACATAGACATCTCACAGAAATGAAAACAACAAATAAAAGTGTGTGAACTAAGTCACAACAAAGGAATTCAAGAGTCAGAACTTCCAAACCGGAACGCAACTTCAAAAACGCTAAAACGTATGCTATAATTGTGAAATCTTGCGTTCATTTGTTGCAGCTTATCTGATAAATTATTATGCTTTCATCTTTTCCTTGGACAGATCACATTCACACGAACACCTAAATCGGGTAAGGAGGCATATCTCACTCACTCACTAGATGTACAAATTTGGTGCATCGATAAAAGATTCCTATATGACACACGTATTGTCACAAATGCCGTGTATGACACACCGGACATGTTTTCCGGTGGAGATTCGGTTGACTTGTCACCTTGCCATCAAAACGATTGCGGTTCCCATTCGAAAGCCACTTCCTTTCGGCTGCTGACAGAGAAGTTGTGCAGAATAGCTGTCATTACACGTCCCTTCCTTACACCTCGCTGTTGCAAACAGACGTCACATGAAGATGTAGACATGAATTTGAATGCAGCAAAAAAAAAAAAAAAAAAAAAAAAAAAAAAAAAAAAAAAAAAACCTGTCGCAAGGGAGCTTAGAACACGGGTCACTCAATTGGCAGTCAACACGTTGACCACTCCCCCCCCCCCCCTCTTATGAAGCTCTAACGCTAACCACTTATTTTTTCGAACGCTAACCAGTTTCTCTCTCCTCCCTCCCACCCTCTCTGTCTCTCTCTCTCTCTCTCTCTCTCTCTCTCTCTCTCTCTCTCTCTGACTTAACCACGACGCCGTACTCCTCCTTCTTCCTCTACGCTGCTGCACTTCTTGCGCTTAGACCGCTCACTCATTCTATTTTGCTTTTTTTTTTCAGTTCAGTATATCGTCTTTCTGTTTTCATGCTTGATCTGTATTCAGTTTTTGACGGGCTGTCCACTGGGCCCTCTTACCACCAAATCTGAGGTGGGGGAGGGGTGAAGGGGGAGTCGATGGGAAGTGTCCCTCGTCATATGAGGAAAGATGGGATGGGAAACACCGAATACTGATTCTGATAACCCGTATCTTTTGGTACCTTTTTGGTCTCGGTTGTAACAGATTTATTATTATTATTATTATTATTATTTTTCATTTTTAATTCCTAACCGCGTAAGAAAACTGGCATATCAATTTGACATAGCAGCAGTGTTGGAAGTCTTAGATTTTAAATAAAGCTTCCTTTTTTGAAGAAATAGTAATGTTTATTCGTAAAAAATGGTTCAAATGGCTCTGAGCACTGAGCCTGAGGTCATCAGTCCCCTAAAACTTAGAACTACTTAAACCTAACAAACCTAACGACATCACACACATCCATGCCCAAGGCAGGATTCGAACCTGCGACCGTAGCGGTCGCGCGGTTCCACACTGTAGCGCCTAGAACCGCTCGGCCACCCCGGCATGCTATTCGTAAAATTTCCATTGCTTTGAAATACTGGATTTGCGTAGAAACTGGAAAAAATGATCAGCTCTGTCTTAATAACAACACTTACAGTTAGACAGTGCTGACAGCTGTGGCCGAACGGTTCTAGGCGCTTCAGTCTGGTACCACGCGGCTGCTACGGTCGCAGGTTCGAATCCTGCCTCGGGCATGGATGTGTGTGATGCCCTTAGGTTAGTCAGGTTTAAGTAGTTCTAAGTCTAGGGGACTGATGATCTCAGATGTCAAGTCCCATAGTGCTTAGAGCCATTTGAACCATTTTTAAGTTAGAAAGTAGCAATAAACGACATAAGAATCGATACAGTATTGCGGAGACGAATCGATAATGTACCTGTTGCTGTGTGGCGTGACCTATTACAGCAGTGGTCCGCAACCTTTCTTAGACCATTACCCCTCTGTGCTATCAGACATTAGCTTGTACGCCCGCCCCGCCCCCCTATCGCCTCTTGCCCTCCGCCCCCTCCCCCATATTACACCAACTCCAGCACCTAACTAAACTGTACAACGAAAGACTTTTGTTTAAGCAATTTTATTTATAAAATGATGGAAGATGAATGACATTTAGTTTATGTGTGGTGTGTATCGCAAGTGTTACGCACAATCCCTTCTCAGATAAGAAAGCTAACTATACTCAGTGAGGGTAGACACTCGTTACAAAACATAATTCCTCTGCATTACTAATTTCCAATGCGGCACTTGTTTGACCTGCACACTGCAACCGCTTTTAAGCCCTTTTTACATGATGATCGAAACTTTTCAGGAAAGATTATAGCCTACTGAAGTGGTCCAAGCGAACTAGGACCGAACTATAAATTCGTACAAGATCTTGTCGCAGCGTATTTAAATGATTAGCGTAAACACAGCATACCACTACTAGCGTAACACTGCCAAAGTCGTGATTTCACAGTAGCGTATCATTAATTATTTATGAAATTTACGAAGATTTAAAAACTTCGGTGAAAATATTTACGAAAATTGCACTATACTCAATAACTCAGAAAGTCTCTTGTGATAACGAAACCATCATAAACGGAAACAAAATTCGACGTATGGTAAATGCCAGAAAGCAACATGGCGGACTCAGCAGATACGTGACTACAGCGGACAGCTACTAGCTCGCGCATGCACAGTGAGACCACTAGTACCGGATTTAGAACTGGCTATATTCCTTTAACTCTAGAATTATCGTGCGTCACTACTAAGGCGAGCATAATAGCGAGCCCGATCGCACGATAGACGGCCGCCATTCACGCAACTGGTTATCAGTCGATTACAAGTTCGTTCATCGTGTACAACGGGCATTAAAATCAACCAAGTAGAGGTTGAAAATATCGCTTCAATTGTAAATCAATGCACTATCTTATCGTTCGTAATCACTTGGTTGCTGCACTCCTTGCTTCTGAACTGGTAGAAATTGGAAGACTTACAGGCTGTTAATGCTCTGTGTCTAACCACAGGCACTAATACTAATAGTAGTAATAATAATAATACTGTTTACAGCACTATAGTTGCCCTTATGTAGTTATTGCTGTGTTGTGCTGTCAATTAATTCATTTATCTGTTTCGAAGCGAGTAATGAAGCAATTCCTGGACTTCTGCAGGCACTATCTACAACTTCACTCACTCTGTCTTCAGGCCACAAGTGGCCAATCGGGACCATCCGACCGCCATGTCATCCTCAGCTGAGGATGCAGATAGGAGGGGCGTGTGGTCAGCACACCGCACTCCCGGTCGTTATGATGGTTTTCTCTGACCGGAGCCGCTACTATTCGGTCGAGTAGCTCCTCATTTGGCATCACGAGGCTGAGTGCACCCCGAAAAATGGCAACAGTGCATGACGGCCTGGATGGTCACCCATCCAAGTGCCGGCCACGCCCGACAGCGCGTAACTGCGGTGATCTGACGGGTACCGGTGTAACCACTGCGGCAAGGCCGTTGCCTATCTACAACTTCGAGAAGACATTTTTTGAGATATTTAGCATTGTTGCATATATGTCTCACGTTTATCATCAGTGGTGCATGGGACAACGCACAACAGATGTGTGTGGTGGGTGGACTATGCGGGCAATCTGCAACCTCCACCGCATTAATACTATTAATTCTGAAAAATTAATTATTGATTACTTACATAATCAGTATTAGACTCTCACAAAATTGTGATAATAGTAACGATTTATTGAAAAAATTTAGTTTCATGACTGAAACAGAATCTAATCGTTTAGTTTTTATCCCTCAGAAGATTTCATTTTACCCTTCAGTGGGTAATTACCCTCAGGTTGAGAATCACTGTATTAAACAGGACGTGTGTACATGGAGTGTGCAAGACTCACCTAACTTGGTCTACACAGTATTTTCTCTGTATCGTCTTCGGGCATCAGTAATGTTACAGAAAAGTATTGTCTCTTGTTTGTGGAAATATTTAATGAAGTACAATGTCCATTTCCTTGAGATTCAAAACGGGAGGAAGCACAACAAACTTGCGACATCATATAAGGATAAAACATCTACATTGTTTCTTGGAAGAGAAGTTAAATTTGATTGATATACTTCCAGTTTTATTTACGTACTATAAACTAATGATAATATCTAAACCATTAATTTCGTGCTCGCTTCAGGGTGGAAAACTGACACCATTTAAAACCGACGACAGAGGGAAGTCACCAACTTGTGACTTCTGCTTTCGCCGTGCCGTCTCTATTGCCATCTTTGCTGGACACAATGAGATCGATTTCTGATACTGCCCTAACACCGTATCCATCGTGATGTCCTTCTTTCATTAAATGTTTCTGTCTTTGTCCGAAGTCTACATTTATTACTGGAAGTAATACAAACAAAAAATCTAAATTCGGTTAGTTCAGAAACTGGTTATTTTGTGCGGTTTTAACTGTCAGGTTAAAATGGAGATGAAAAGAACCAGTCTAGCCCAAAACCGGTTGTTCCACAGTTAACTGCTATCCCTGAGATACAGTAGCTGACACATGACGTCATAAAATTGAATGAAGTAGGAGCGACATGCTGCTAATCAGTTACAGCAGTTGTGGGAAATTGTGCAAACTGAAGATGGAGATATTACCTTTTGTCATGGGTGTCAAGCTTCATACTTTCGTTTATTAATTATTACTACAGTAACATTCAGATTTTGTTTACAATACGGGAGAAGCTCTTACTATAGCGCTATCATTACACAATCAAGACTTCATTTTATTGTCAATTAGCTTACAAACCTGGCAATGCCCAGATATTGATTTTGGCATTTTTTTTTAGAAACGAAAACAAGAAATGAACTGTTTTAGTTGTGAAATATCGAAACAATTTTGTTCCCATGCATCCGTGAGAACACTAAAATTTTTAAAGGGTCATACAAAGAAATACGCATAACGCACAAATGTATAAGTACAGTATCCACATTAATAAACTTAGTGTACAAAATACAAATTCTCTGTAAAGTATATTTACCTCAGAACCTGATTATAAACAATACTTCAAGTTACATCTCCAGGCAGCTGGTCGCAGCTGCTTCACGTGTCTGCAACGCGATTTTGTAAACGTGTCTACGGCAACGCCTCTTCACAACTTTCGGAAGGCTATTGTTTCCCCCTACAGCAGTTAGCCCTTCGTAGATGAAAGCTGTCAAAAGGGCTACCAGATGATAGGGATTTCCTTAACTTGAGTCGACGGTAGGGATGTCTTACTAATTAAGAATAAAGTCGTACAACTTCATGCGTGCTGCGGCATTCTTACACGCAACTTCGTGTTTATGACGTCATATCTCTTGAACTATGAGTCGTACAATGATACAATCTTGTAGATGCATTTAGCAGCACATGTGGATACTGTCTGCGAAATTTATTACTAATAGAATTAGTAGCACAGACGTAATAAATTTAAACGTCCGCCAGGATGCAGCATTTTTTCACACACCTCGTTCTCCTGAAGTACAGGAGGTAAATGGTTCTTATGCCCACAGCGATTGTTGCCTGACAGTAAGGAATATGTGTACTAAGTTTGGTTAAAATAAAAAAACACACACAAATAGATACATACATACATTTTTATAATATGTATGGATTTTCAATAGACACGCACACACACACACACACACACACACACACACACACACACACACACACACATATTCCCATTTCAGTTATTAGAAAGATTCAACTCACTCAGAGTGCCATCGTCTTCGCGCCGAATGACCGACTAGCAAAATGGTTCTAATGGCTCTGAGCACTATGGGCCTTAACTTCTGAGGTCATCAGTCCCCTAGACTTAGAACTACTTATACCTAACTAACCTAAGGACATCACACACACCCATGCCTGAGGCAGGATTCGAACCTGCGACCGTAGCAGTAGCGCGGTTCCGGACTGAAGCGCCCTAGAACCGCTCAGCCACAATGGCCGGTGACCGACTAACTAAGTTGTTAGCGCCAGATAACTCGGTTGTTAATGGAGGGGCAGAACAGTTCGGTTAGGAGTACCGCAGTGCGCATCTGAGATAGCGACTCTGCTAGCAATGGAGATTATAGCTGAGTCTAGAAAAAAGTAATTTGGTATGTGGAATGCTAACAGTATTCGCTAGTCAGTCTGAAAATGATAAATAATTGTATTTTCGTTAATAAGAATGCTAGTAACTTTATGTGTGATTCCTGTAGGTATATGCGTTGCTGCACCACATCTTTGTACGATTTTCAGTTTTACTTGCAGAAGTGTGCATAGTAATTACTTGCGTCTCTTTAACCTATGGAATTCATTTTTTCAATAAGAGACTGCCCTAGCTTGTTTTTTCGTAGTTCCAGTAAAGCCTCATAGCAAAAGCTGCGAACTAAAGATGTACGACCTATCTCTTTGTTGGGTCGAAGACGTCATTTGAAGACAGCAGGTTTGTGACATTTTAGAAGTTAGGAGGGTTGGAACTTAAATAGTGGCAACCCTGCTGTGGAGACACTATGCAATGGAATCTACTAGTGTCGCTGATAGGCTCAAATGGCTCTGAGCACTATGGGACTTAACTTCTGTGGTCATCAGTCCCCTAGAATTTAGAACTACTTAAATCTAACTAACCTAAGGACATCACACACATCCATGCCCGAGGCAGGATTCGAACCTGCGACCGTAGCAGTCCCGTGGTTCCGGACTGCGCGCCTAGAACCACTAGACCACCGCGGCCGGCTGTCGCTGATAGCACACGTTGTTGACATACCTGCCATACTTCGGAGCAAATGGACTCGCCCGTCCCACGTGCGCGCAATCGAGGGAAACAAACTCGCTTGTGAGCGAGCGGTCTAACGTAACGTTATCACTATGTTTTCGAAACAGGAACAACGGAGTTGGATCAAGATTAAATGTGCCATAGGTTGCACAGCACACAGTGTCATCAAGGCTTTGCGAAAGAAGCGGCGACACTTTCTGCGCAACCCACCCATTATTTTGCACGACAATGCGCGGGCGCATACAGCGCAAGCTGTGGCTGCTCTGTTCGGTCGATGCGACTGGGAAGTACTGTACCATCCACCATACTCCCCGGACTTAAGCCCTTGTGACTTTGATGTGATTAAGAATATGAAGGAATCACTTCGTGGCATTGGCATCGGAACAGTTCCAGAGATTCGACAGGCAGTGGACAGCTCCATTCGCACCATCAACAGAACAGGCTCTGCTAACGGTACACAACGCCTTCCACGTCGCTGGCAACGAGTTCTACACAACGCTGGTGACTACTTTGAAGGACAGATACAGGTGCAAACATGTAACTCTTTTGTATCGGTTGTGAATAAATACTTGCCACTATTTAAGTTCTCACCCTCGTATTTGTGCTGATTTGACGCGGAAAGACGAAACTGTGGTCCCTTAAACGGGCTGCTACTCCGCTACGACTGGAGATATTTCTCTCTCCCTCTTTCTATTCGTTTAGTCGATCCCGACTCTCTGTGACCCCATGAACTTAAACACGACAATTTCTTCTGTGCTGCACTTCCTGCTGTCACCGACTTTCCTGAATGCAATCCATTACTTCTGCGATCCCGTCGATCCACCTCCTCCTTTTCCGCCCTCTGCTCCGTGTGCCTTCGATTTTCCCCAGCGTTAAGCCCATTTCCAGCGAATCATGTCACCTCATTACGTGCCCAAAGTAGCTCCTTTGTTCAGTATCAAACCTTACAAGGAGCAATCAGATTTCATTTGTTTTAATGCCGACCTATTTGTTCTCTTTGCGGTCCATGAAAGTCTAAGGAGTTTCCTCGAAAACCACAATTGTAAGGTATCTATTCTACGCAATTCAGCCTTTCTTATATTCCAGATTTCGCATCCGTACACCACAATTGGAAGGACCATAGCCGTTACTATACGGATCTTTGTTGTTAAAGTTATGTCTCTACCCCTTAAAACTTTGTCAAGTTGCCTAATCTGGGAGCCAAGATACCTGAACAATGAAACTACCCTGATTATTTGTCCTCTTATATGCCATGAAGTGACCGGTGTAGTTAACATAACTTTCGTTTACTTGACATTCAATATTAGACCAGCCTTTGAAACTTTCTTCTTTCAGCTTCAGTACGAGTATCGTCAACTCTCCTTCACTTTCTGCCATCAGTAGAGTATCAGCTGCGTATCTAAGATTATTTATACTTAACTCAAATATTTTAATTCCACTTTCTTCTTCAGATAACTGAAATTCCTCATAATGTGTTCTGCTTACAGACTGAATGCGTAAGGTGACAATATGCGGCCTTGCCGTAATCCTTTCTGAATCTTGACCCATTTAGTTGCTCCACATATAGTTCTCGTCTTGTCTTCTCAGTCAGAGTATAAATTATGTATGAGGTGATCTGATACTCATGTATTTTATTACTTCCCATAATTTATAGTGATCGTACAGTCAAGCAGAGCTATACATCTTTCTGGAATTCTCTTGCCTGCCCTCCCCACGTCGATTGGATGCTGGCAATTTTATTTCTGATCCCTCTTTCTTTGTAACATCCAGCTTCTTCTTCAGGCAACTCTCCGTCTATATACTGCCGAAGTCTATTTTGTAATATTTTAAGATTGACTTCCCAAGCGTGTGAGATACGCGCGATTGTTCGGCGATTTGAACAGTCTATAGATTTTCCCTTCTTTGGATTCGGGATGAATACTGACCATTTCCAGTCTTTTGGCCACTATTGGATTTTCTGACACACTGACTGCAACCATTTCACTGCATTCTTTCCAATGATTCTGAACATTTTGCTGTGATTCCATCGTGTTCAAACAATGTTCAAATGTTTGTGAATTCCTAAGAGACCAAAATGCTGAGGTCATCGGCCCCTAGATTTACACGCGACTTAAACTAACTTAAACCAACTTATGCTAAGAACACAACCATGCCCGAGGGACGACTCGAACCTCCTGCGGGAGGGGCCGCGCAGTCCGTGACATGGCGCCTCAAACCACGCGGCCAATTCTCGCACCAATTCCATCGTGTCCATTACCTTTGTTTTTAGCAATATTTTCTAGGGACCATTTGACTTCACCGTCCAAAATATCTGGCTCTGATTCTAAAATCAACTTATCTCCATCATCATCAGTATGCTGTTCCTTATTAGGAGGATCTTCTGCATATTTTGCCCATCTTTCCTTAAAGTCCTCAGCTTCAATTAGATCTTTACCATTCCCATCTTTTATCATTCCAATTTTCCCCTGGAATTTTCCTCTGATGTCATCTATTTTCTTGTAAAGATTGTAAAGATCCCTCGTCTTTCCAATTCCGTTATTCTCTTCAACTTCTCTGCACTGTTCATTTAAGACTATATTCTTGTCTCTTCCAGCTAATTTTGGAAACTCTGCATTTAATTTAAACGTTGCTGATCTGGCCTCTTTGATATTTGCTTTCCTTCGCTCTTTTGCAATTTTCACTGATAACCATCTTACCTTCTTGTTATTCTTTTTCTTCGGAATGTGTTTCTCTGCTGCCTCCTTTACAGCCTCAGCCCCTGTGGGGTTTTATCTTCTAACTCTAATGCATTAAATCTGTTCCTGACATCTAATGTGTAATCAGAAGGTGTACCCTTAATATCGTATGTGCAAGCTGGAATAGCTTTGGCTACTTTTCTGAGATTCCGCCGGAATTTTACAATTAATAGTAGACGATCTGATCTGCAATGAGCTGCACTTCTTGTTATATTTGACTTGAAAGGACTGTTCCATCTCTGGTTACAAAGTATGAAATCAATTTGATTCGCTGCGCTGAGTGGCCGCGCGGTTTGATGCGCCAAGTCACGGACTGAGCGGCCCCTCCCGTCGGAGGTCCGAGTCCTCCCTCGGGCATGGGTGTGTGTGTGTTGTTCTCAGTATAAGTTAGTTTAAGTAGTGTGTAAGTCTAGGGACCGATGACCTAAGCAGTTTGGTCCCTTAGGACACATTTGAACAATTTGATTCCTGTATTGCCGTCTGGCGAAATCCAAGTGTGCAGGCGTCGTTTGGGTAGCTGCAACAGTGCGTTAACTAGCAGAATTCTAGCAGTCTCTGTCGACCATCATTCGTCGGACCACGACTAAATTTTCTCGCTTACACCTTCTACAGACTCATTTCCCACTTTGGTTTTTCCAGTCTCCAGCTACGAAGACCACATCCTTTTTCGGTGTCAACAGCGGTAATTCTTGTAAGTGTCCAAAGATCTGGTCAATAACGCTGTCTTTAGTATCGGTGGTTGGCGCATAAATTTGAATGACTGTGATATTAGAATGGCCTTGAAATCTGTTGTATATCATTCTACCATTTTTATACATGCACTGCCGGCCGAAGTGGCCGAGCGGTTCTAGGCGCTACAGTCTGGAACCGCGCGACCGCTGCGGTCGCAGGTTCGAATCCTGCCTCGGGCATGGATGTGTGTGATGTCCTTAGGTTAGTTAGGTTTAAGTAGTTCTAAGTTCTAGGGGACTGATGACCTTATAAGTTAAGTCCCATAGTGCTCAGAGCTATTTGAACCATTTTTATACATGCACTCCACTGTAGCTCGTCTTACTCTGTTACTAAATATGAAGGCTATTCTATTACTTCCGTTCTACTCTTGTCCAGAATAGTATACCGCACAGCCATCTGAAGCAAATTCTACCATTCCAATCAGCCCTTCTCATTACACTTATGCCTAACATGTAGATGCCAGTTCTCCCCATTTCTCTGTCTACTATGTTCATTTTTCCTAGATACATTCCACTTTCGTTTAGAGTACTGCTCCTTGCAGCACTTACTCTTCGCGAAGTTCCCCTTTCCCAGGAGATCCGAATGGGGAATTTGAAATGTTGAAGAATGTCGAGGTAAGTAAAGCCATGGGGTTTCTTCGGGTAATTTCAGTGGTGGATTTACCGTTGCCTTTCACTGCCCTCCAAAACCTGTCTGCTCACCGACTTAGTTTCCCGCTGTGGTTGGTTACCCACCCTTCCGCTGAGTTGCTTGGGTTAACAGGGGTGCCACGCGTAGGTAGGAAATCGGAGAACTGAGGTGGCAGAGACTAAGAGAACTTTCTTCCTGACTTCTTGTAATCGCATATCACCCCCATTTTTGCTAGTCTCAAGGTGTTTGCAGAGACACCAAGCAGTTAATTTCCTGGGTGCTGGAGACTGTTAACTTAGATGATACGAGTATATGCTGTTTCAGAGCACCTGCACATTGTGGATCTCTCAAAAACCGGTAATGTCTGGTATTTTTATAATAAATTGTTATAATAAATATAATGTCTGGAAACGACACAGTGGTATGTAAAGCCTTTTCGTATTAGATACATTGTATCCATAATTGAAGTTCTAGTTTCAAAACACTCTAGAAAGAGAACCACTGCTCAGTTTGACGTCAAATTTGAACACTATATTAGTAATGCAGGGGGAAACGTCCCTGGAGAAAAATTTAACGAAAATTTGACCAACATATCGCGCATTACGCGTCAGTATATGCACACCAACACCCGCACGGCAGACGGCTGTTCTTCAATTTGCCTCCGAGAGGCTCAACATTACTATCTCCATAAAGGATCGTCTCTACTGGTACAGTTCCTTTACAAGAACGGTGACTGTGGACCAGTAGCCCTGCAGAAGTTCTGGACACTCAAAGGTATGGAAAACAGGCACTGGTCCCATGTCTGCTAAGGGTCTGAAAAAAAATGATTACAATGTTCGAAAAGACAGATTCGTTTGAAGCTCAATGTGGCAGAGGGAGGAAAGTAGTTGATCCGACGTCTGTGGTAGATGTGGCCACAGCATTGCAGAAGGGCCGAGCGGTGGTGTGCAAACATGCAATGCACGGGGAATTGCCAAACATTGGACTTGGCTGCGACCACGCTGCATAAAACTCTACGAAACATCCTGCATTGCTATCCATACTCCGGTCGCTGTGTACGAGCGGTTCTAGGCGCTACAGTCTGGAACCGCGCGACCGCTACGGTCGCAGGTTCGAATCCTGCCTCTGGCATGGAAGTGTGTCATGTCCTTAGGTTAGTTAGGTTTAAGTATTTGTAAGTTGTAGGGCACTGATGACCTCAGATGTTAAGTCCCGTAGTGCTCAGAGCCATTTGAACCATTTTCGAGTTATCCATACATAATCACCCATTTTCAAGGTACCTGCTGACCTGCCCCAGGAAGAAAAATGTTCGCTCTGGAATTTCTTGCTCCCATGGAAGTGGACAATAAATGACCATGGAAAATTCTGTGGATACACGAGTCCCATTTCCATCTCCAAGAACATACCAACAAGCAGAATTGGAGATTGTGAGCAACGGAAAATCCGCACGCACAACTACTGGTACTACTTCATTCTGCATTGGTGACTTGATGCGGGTTAACGGCATCATTTATCGTAGGACCGTGTGATTTCGAGGAGATCAGTTGTGTGGGGCGTGTCTTTATGTACCGTCACTGGTAAACACTAGAAGAGTCTTTTGCGCACCAGCGTCATTCGAACCCTTCAGCAGCGTGGGTGTGTGGGTAGGATCACTTTTGTGCAAGATGGCGCACCTCCGCACATTGCACAGCCAGTGGAGGTGCTGCTGCAGAGGCACTTCGGAAATGCTAGAATTATCAGCCGTCATTTCACTACAGCCTGGCCATCCAGACCAGCTGATATTAACCCGTCTGTGGGATTATCTGAAAGATATTCTATACGTTGCTCCAATAACGAACATAGCTGAACTGAAAGCACCCATTACGGAACGCATTCTGAACGTGACCTCCGAAACACTCCGATCTGTTGTGGAAGATACCGTTTCTCTGTTTCAACTTGTGGCAGAAAACAGTGGACAGCATACTGAACATGTCTCACGCCTGTCTCCAGTCATTTTGCTTTTTATGTCCGTTTGGCCCCAGGTCAATTAAAAACCGATTCAATTTTGTCCTTTATGCGGTTTTTGGCCTCAGGACATTAAGAAACCGATGTTTTCCGTTCGATGTGGTACGACCTTGCCGTCTTTGATGGGCTTGCCGAAATAACAGTGCCACAACATGCACATTGAACATCACGGATGGTGTAATGTGCAAGTCAAATTATAGCCGTCCTATTGCGATTCATTTGTCATTCGTAGCCGCCCCCCTATACGTTAAGACGCTTGCCATCTATAGGTAAAATTTTCGTAAAATTAATTTTTTGTTGCATGGCGCTCCCACCTGCGTGACTAATATGCTGCTCGAATTTGACGTCATTCTGAGCAGTGATTCTCGTTTTATAGTCTTTGGAAACAGGAACTTTAATTATGGACACACTGTTCATCTTGCGTTCTGTGAAAATAAGCCGTTTCGGTACACTGAAGATTTCTCAGAAACTCATCCTTTTTGGTTAGATTTGTTATAATTAAGTACCAGTTAATCTCATATCTGTGGTTAAAGCCTTCGGAACATCGCATGGTCAAAGACGAAAAACTCACATCGATCGCAGTATATTGGATAGAGGTGCAGAATGTCGCGCCTACAGTCAAAGTATGGAACACTACCTGGCAGTCCTGTATCTTCTTTCCGATGCACCACTGCCAGTTTACTGTGTTCCTCACACCCTTAAATTGATGATTTAACACGGATATTGCGTCGCTACTGAATGGTAAAGTACCCATGCAGACATCTCCAAGGGCAAGTAACGCACAAAGAGTCAATGTATGGAACACTACCTGGCAGTCATGTACCTTCTTTCCGATGCACCACTGCCAGTTTAGTGTAACCTTACACCCTTACATTGACGATTAAACACAGAAATTGCGTCGCTATTCAACAGTAAAGAGCCCTCTCCGAAATCTCCAAGGGAGAGAAACTCGCCTACCATCAACATATGTAACGCTACCTGGGAGTCCTGTAGCTTCTTTCGGATGCACCACTGACAGTTTACAGTAACCCTCACAGACATCTTTCTACAAGCATATTTTTATTTATCTTCATGTTTTCTTCATAATTCTGGGACTACCTTACCCATTTAATAGAATAATGGTCTAAGACATTTTATTATTATTGATGAGTGGGCCCAATAGGACCACGCGAGATACAATCCATCGATGTGACTTTTGATGGTTGGCCTTACTTTATGTCCAAATTTGTTTCTTCATTTCAGAATGAAGTCTCTTTCTTTCGTCAGACTGCGGTGTTCCACTCCGTTCTCTAATTTCACTCTGACCAACTTTGGAATCACACATCTTTTGTATGTTTTTCTATCTGTAATGTCTGCCTGACTTATACAGGCTACTTTAAAGTGTTCCTTTATCGCAGCGATCCATTTAATTGGCTCAGTTTTGGTCTTACTTCCGTTTTCATAGAATTCAACTATTTGTTTTTTCAACCTACTGTGTGTCATTCTTTTAATGTGCCCATAAAATTTTAGTATTCCATTTCTCACGTCACCATATATGTCTGTATATTCTTCTATTCCCTTATTATTTCTCAGTCTACAGCTTCTTCCACCAGTAATTTTGGAGCCTAATATTATCCTAATAATAATGTTTAAGTAAGAGAGCTCTCCTTTCAGGATGAGATTGTCCGATTTTGTGAATGTGCCAGGGAACAGGGACCAATGAATTTCAAGACTGCTGTCTATGTCACGCAGCTCATTGCACATGGGGAGAGTATAATTGTCGTGTCCCACTGACGAGTCCTGAGAGGGAGTAGAAGGACTGAAAGATTGCGCATCAAAGAAGTTACTTGACAGGAGGTCTCGTAGTCGTGTGCTGCCTTCTGTGCACCTGCTCCAATGAAAAGAGGGCTGTATGGTGAGTTAGAATACGGAACTCGGCTGGGATCTCAGGGTACACTGTATGCAATCATAAATTCGCACATCCGTTCTATGTACAGGTTGTATACAACGTTGACTAACTGACTTCTTAGTAGTGTAACTTTTCGTAGTTCCCTGAGTTTAAGGCCGAATATAGCGGAGGCGGGAGAGCTGGACTAAGTGTTGACTATATGGAAATGAGTCTAAGTCTCCTCGTAGTTATGCAGCACTGCACTACGCTCTCACAGCATCAGAACTCCAGCTAAATCATATCTGACCGACTGACATGCTGCTCCACCACTGCCGTCACTCCCATCACCCTCTCAACAATATGGGGGTAGCCTTTTATAGCGGTAGTGCACCCGGCACCACTTGTTCTAGAAGTTTCCAGTACTCTCGAGCATTGCGTGTTTGCCACGCGGTAACACGCGAGGCCAACGTGACGAACAGGCCGTTCGCCACTCTCCAAGGGTTGCGTCTTGCGACGGCTGTCGAGCCTCGTGATGCGGCATAGTCTGCTCTTGTTAGCAGAGTCAACATTACACATAAACCACGTCCGGTCACGTCCACCTCGCTGGTAACAAGAATTCCCAAGCCTACATCTCACTTGATTTTTTTTTTTCTTTATTGAATTTCGATTCCCCCGAAGGGGGCGGGCTGGCAGCAGCTTAGTATGCCGCTCTTCAGCCTACAGAATTTGTTTTAAAAAAGGAGAAGATAATATATAATAAAAAAACAGGCGACAAAATCGGAGACAAAGGGTAACATGGCGAAAAATCGTGGAACTTAAAACATAGAACAAAGAGATGACAATGCTAATAAAAATACATAAGAAGCAGACAGGTAAAATAATAGACAGACAATTAAAAAACATGGCGACAGTCCTGGTTTCTGTTCGCAAAATTCTGTTCGCAAATCTACACCCAGCGACAGCATGGTTTCTGATCGCAACATGAGAAAAGACGAAACAACACTGAACAGTCACTGGAACACTGCACTAAAATATGAGATACCACAGCCAAGAGCAGGTGGGGGGTGGGAAACTGGAAAGAGGATGGGAAAATAAAAAAGGGGGGGGGGGGGGAAGGTGAGGTTAGGTTAGTGTTTTTTTGAACGTCCCGTCGACAACGAGGTCATTAGAGACGGAGCACAAGCTCGGGTTAGGGAAGGATGGGGAAGGAAATCGGCCGTGCCCTTTCAAAGGAACCATCCTGGCATTTACCTGAAACGATTTAGGGAAATCACGGAAAACCTAAATCAGGATGACCGGACGCGGGATTGAACCGTTGTCCTCCCGAATGCGAGTCCAGTGTCTAACCACTGCGCCACCTCGCTCGGTAGGGAAGGTGAGGAAAAGCGAAGGGGGGAGGGGGGAAAGGAGCCAATGGAGGGTGAGGACCCTTAAGAGGGGTGGGGAGTGCTGGGCAGACGCGACAGGGAGTGGGGAAGGCAGAGGACGGAAACACAAAAGGACTCGGGGGGGGGGGGGGGGAGAAGGGAGGTAGGGAGAGGTTAGGCGGGGAGAAACACAGGATGGAAGGGAGGAAGAGGGAGCCCAGGGAAAGGACGGAGGAAAGGAGGGGCGGTGAGGATCAGAGTTGATAGGAGGGATAAATGGAGGGAGAGAGGGCATCATCTGGGAGGGGGAGTTGATGGCAGCCACCTTGGGAAAGGAGATGAAGGGTGTAGAGATGGAGGGTAGGGGGGACACAACAGTGAAGGCGTGGCAGGGGGCGGGGACGGGAGAGGAGAGGAGCAACCAGGGGGTGAGGGGGATCAAGGCGGCGGGGGGGTGTAGAGTATGCGGATATGTTTGAGGAATAGGAGCAGATGGGGGAAAGGAATGAGGTCGTAGAGGATCCGCATGGGGGATCTCACTTGAGTTTTAACTCTTATTTTCTATCATTCGCGACATACTGTGGTGGGAATCGAATGCGACTATCAGTACGGGCACCTCTCAGATTTCAGAACACAGCCTTGACTTTGAATCAGTGCTGTCCGCTACATATTTTGACACGCGGTTTACCGTGTCGTTCTCTGTCTCCTTTGTGAGTCGTGGAGCCAATTTGGATTCTCCATAACGTCCAGGACAGGCGGCGAGGCGGTTCAGTTAGGGGGCACTTGTTGCGACCGCTTGCCGCGCCTCTTCCGGCAGAAAGGCCGAAGCAGGCAGCTGCTCACGAGAGAGGTGGGGGTGGGGAGACTGGGGGGAGGCGTTACTGCGATAATTATTTCGCCAACGGCGAGGCAGCGCCGCTCTTGCCTTCTCGCCTCACTCGCTTTTGTACGACGAGGAACATCGCCACCCTTCCGGAAGTGGCGCCTTTTAACTCATCTCAGGCAGATACTGCCACCAGGCCTTTCCCCATTAACTTCTCATTATGTTCTCCGCTATACAAACACGATGAAGGAGGTGAAAAAGCGCACCTACTCCACACTGTATCGTTGCCCTCCCTCTGTTGTAAGACGTATGTAGCAGTCTGTACTTCATTAGCTCTAAGCAACGAGGCTGACGTGTAATGAAGTAGCGCATTTAACGGACTTTCACTCAGCTTGTTGTTGTAGGAGTATTTCTTACTGGCTTCCACACGGAGAGAGAATCTTTTGCGATCAGTGGCGGCTCATAGGTACACATTCTGGGTGCTCACAAATTTTGAAATTCAGATAAATACAGTTATGTGTATCAACATGTTTATACGACTTCAGCCGCTGTCAATAATAATAATAACAGTAATGATAATAATAATAATATGCGTAACTTGTCTGAAAAAACAAAGAAATGTTTTTGTGCATTTTTTTTTGTTTTGTACATAAGTATAGCTTATGGCAAGAACGAAATAATGTTAAAGCTTTCGCTACTCACCGTTTGGCGTTTTTGTGTGTGAGGGAGTTTCCGTGCTGTTTTATTATTTCGGAGAAATGTACAAAATCCATAATTCTGGTACTGGTTAACAAATTAACTTCTGGGCTGAAAATCAGGCATTCTTACGTTGCAACTACACAACTTTCGCTTCTTGTACACCGTTTTGTTAAATGTTCGCTTGTAGTCACGCTTCTTTGATTATGTCACTTTCTCAGACAGCGGATCTGGTCTGGAACGCTCTAGTTTCTGTGTGGCTAACTTTTCATGGTAATTTTATTTTCTGTTAGCGCTTAATAAAGATTCAACAGAGTTCATATTGCCACTCCACAGGAAAGCCGATGGCTGCACAGTAGACAACCAACTCCAAACACAAACTGCCATTTGCGGAAATTATTAAATTCAGATAATACTATTTACCAACAAGGTCACTTGACTAGAAAACAAATGAGGCCCTGACTGGCGTAAGGGCCAGAAGCCACGCCGTCTTCGACATCTACATCTGCATCTACGTGGATACTCTGCAAATAATATTTAAGTCCCTGGCAGAGGGTTCATCGAACCACCTTCACAATTCTCTATTATTCCAATCTCGTATAGTGCACTGAAAGAACGAACACCTATATCTTTCCCTATGAGCTCTGATTTCCCTTATTTTATCGTGGTGATCGTTTCTCCCTATGTAGGTCGGTGTCAACAAAATATTTTGGCATTCGGAGGGGGTAAATATTCTCAGGTATTGCTGAAAGGAAAGTGCGAGTATTAGTTGAGGACCAATTTGATGATAATCAGTGTGGGTTTAGGCTTCTTAGAGGTTGTCAGGACCAGATCTTTAGCTTACAGCAAATAATGGAGAAGTGTTATGAGTGGAACAGGGAATTGTATCTATGCTTTATAGATCTAGAAAAGTCATACGACCGGGTTCCTAGGAGGAAGCTATTGTCTGTTCTACGAGATTATGGAATAGGAGGCAAACTTTTGCAAGCAATTAAAGGTCTTTACATGGATAGTCAGGCAGCAGTTACAGTTGACGGCAAATTGAGTTCATGGTTCAGAGTAGTTTCAGGGGTAAGACAAGGCTGCAACCTGTCTCCACTGTTGTTCATATTATTTATGGATCATATGTTGAAAACAATAGACTGTCTGGGTGAGATTAAGATATGTGAACACAAAATAAGCAGTCTTGCATATGCGGATGACTTAGTTGTGATGGCAAATTGAGTTCATGGTTCAGAGTAGTTTCAGGGGTAAGACAAGGCTGCAACCTGTCTCCACTGTTGTTCATATTATTTATGGATCATATGTTGAAAACAATAGACTGGCTTGGTGGGATTAAGATATGTGAACACAAAATAAGCAGTCTTGCATATGCGGATGACTTAGTTGTGATGGCAGATTCGATTGAAAGTTTGCAAAGTAATATTTCAGAGCTAGATCAGAAATGTAAGGACTATGGTATGAAGATTAGCATCTCCTAAACGAAAGTAATGTCAGTGGGAAAGAGATATAAACGGATTGAGTGCCAAATAGGAGGAACAAAGTTAGAACAGGTGGATGGTTTCAAGTACTTAGGATGCATATTCTCACAGGATGGCAACATAGTGAAAGAACTGGAAGCGATATGTAGCAACGCTAATGCAGTGACTGCTCAGCTACGATCTACTCTCTTCTGCAAGAAGGAAGTCAGTACTAAGACCAAGTTATCTGTGCACCGTTCAATCTTTCGACCAAATTTTTTGTATGGGAGCGAAAGCTGGGTAGATTCAGGTTACCTTATCAATAAGGTTGAGGTTACGGATATGAAAGTAGCTAGGATGGTTGCAGGTACTAGTAGATGGGAACAATGGCAGGAGGGTGTCCACAATGAGGAAATCAAAGAAAAACTGGGCATGAATTCTATGGATGTAGCAGTCAGGGCTAACAGGCTTAGATGGCGGGGTCATGTTACACGCATGGGAGAAACAAAGTTACCCAAGAGACTCATGGGTTCAGCAGTAGAGAGTAGGAGGAGTCGGGGCAGACCAAGGAGAAGGTACCTGGATTCGGTTAAGAATGATTTTGAAGTAATAGGCTTAACATCAGAAGAGGCACCAATGTTAGCACTGAATAGGGGATCATGGAGGAATTTTATAAGGGGGCTATGCTCCGGACTGAACGCTGAAAGGCATAATCAGTCTTAAATGATGAAGATGATGATGATGATGATGATTCGCAGGAGAAAGTTGGTGATTGGAACTTCGTGAGAAGATTCAATCGCAACGAAAAACGTCTTTCCTCTAATGATTTCCAGCCCAAATCCTGTATCATTTCTGTGACACTCTCTCCCATATATCGCGATAATACAAAACGTGCTGCCTTTCTTTGAACTTTTTCGATGTACTGCGTCCGTTCTATCTGGTAAGGATCCCGCACCGCACAGCAGTAATCTAAAAGAGGACGTACAAGCGTAAAGTAGGCAGTCTCCTTAGTAGGTCTGTTACATTTTCTAAGTGTACTGCCAACAATTCGCAGTCTTTGGTTAGCCTTCCCCACATCATTTTCTATGTGTTCCTTCCAATTTAAGTTGTTCGTAATTTTAATATCTAGGTATTTAGTTGAAATTACGGCTTTTAGATTAAACTGATTTATCGTGTAATCGAAGTTTAACGGGACTGTGCGGCTGGTCCCGGCGGAGGTTCGAGTCCTCCCTAGGGCATGTGGGTGTGTGTTTGTCCTTAGGATAATTTAGGTTAAGTAGTGTGTAAGCTCAGGGACTGATGACCTTAGCAGTTAAGTCCCAAAAGATTTCACACACATTTGAACATATTTTTTTGAAGTTTAACGAGTTCCTTTTAGCACTCATGTGGACGACCCCGCACTTTTCGTTATTTAGGATCAACTGCCACTTTTCACACCATTCTGATATTTCTTCCAAATCGTTTTGCAGTTTGTTTTGATCTTCTGATGACTTTATTACTCAATAAACGACAGCGTCATCTGCAAACAACCGAAGAAGGCTGCTCAGATTGTCTCCCAAATCGTTTATACAGATAAGGAACAACAAAGGGCCTATAACACTACCGTGTGGAACGCCAGAAATCAGTTCTGTTTTAATCGATGTCTTTCCGTCAATTACTATGAACTGTGACCTCTCTGACAGGAAATCACAGATCCAGTCACATAACTGAGGCCCTCACATTTAAATGTACAGGGTTATTACAAATGATTGAAGCGATTTCACAACTCTACAATAACTTGATTATTTGAGATATTTTCACAATGCTTTGCACACACATACAAAAACTCAAAAACGTTTTTTTAGGCATTCATAAATGTTCGATATGTGCCCCTTTCGTGATTCGGCAGACATGAAGCCGATAATCAAGTTCCTCCCACATTCGGCGCTGCATGTCCCCATCAATGAGTTCGAAAGCATCGTTGATGCGAGCTCGCAGTTCTGGCACGTTTCTTGGTAGAGGAGGTTTAAACACTGAATCTTTCACATAACCCCACAGAAAGAAATCGCATGGGGTTAAGTCGGGAGAGCGTGGAGGCCATGACATGAATTGCTGATCATGATCTCCACCACGACCGATCCATCGGTTTTCAAATCTCCTGCTTAAGAAATGCCGAACATCATGATGGAAGTGCGGTGGAGCACCATGCTGTTGAAAGATGAAGTCGGCGCTGTCGGTCTCCAGTTGTGGCATGAGCCAATTTTCCAGCATGTCCAGATACACGTGTCCTGTAACGTTTTTTTCGCAGAAGAAAAAGGGGCCGTAAACTTTAAACTGTGAGATTTCACAAAACACGTTAACTTTTGGTGAGTTGTGAATTAGCTGCACGAATGCGTGAGGATTCTCTACCGCCCAGATTCGCACATTGTGTCTGTTCACTTCACCATTAAGAAAACTGAAAACAAGTTTCGCACTGAACGCATCCTCTTCCATGAGCTGTTGCAACCGCGCCGAAAATTCAAAGCGTTTGACTTTGTCATCGGGTGTCAGGGCTTGTAGCAATTGTAAACGGTAAGGCTTCTGCTTTAGCCTTTTCCGTAAGATTTTCCAAACCGTCGGCTGTGGTACGTTTAGTTCCCTGCTTGCTTTATTCGTCGACTTCCGCGGGCTACGCGTGAAACTTGCCCGTACGCCTTCAACCGTTTCTTCGCTCACTGCAGGCCGACCCGTTGATTTCCCCTTACAGAGGCATCCAGAAGCTTTAAACTGCGCATACCATCGCCGAATGGAGTTAGCAGTTGGTGGATATTTGTTGAACTTCGTCCTGAAGTGTCGTTGCTCTGTTATGACTGACTGATGTGAGTGCATTTCAAGCACGACAGACGCTTTCTCGGCTCCTCTCGCCATTTTGTCCCACTGCGCTCTCGAGCGCTCTGGCGGCAGAAACCTGAAGTGCGGCTTCAGCCGAACAAAACTTTATGAGTTTTTCTACGTATCTGTAGTGTGTCGTGACCATATGTCAATGAATTGAGCTACAGTGAATTTATGAAATCACTTCAATCATTTGTAATAGCTCTGTATACCAGTGGAACCAGTGAGACAGCTTTTCGTGAATGTTCCATATATGTACAATGTCGGCCTTCAGTACAGATAAACCTGACCCACCGTAACATCAACAAATGTCAGAAGCACGACTACATGCTATAGTCTCACAGTCTACTATGGTGTAGTTTATGGTTCTCAGAGCCTCAAATGGATTACTCTATGATACAATACAAAACTTAATCTACTATATTTCAATTAGAATCCCACAAAATAGGTTTTTCTATCAGTATAACTATAACATATACTGGTGCCTGATCTAATTTCATTACATAGTGAGTGAATTCGCATAGCTGTAGAGTGTGCTACAGGCTAGCGCGATTTTTGCAAAGCAGACGTAGGTAAGTGTGCTGCACTGTGCTACTACCTGGCAGCATTGATGTAAACTTTTAGTTGAGTGATGAGGGCTAGGAGTGCACACAGTGAATCGTGTACGCTGTTTATCAAATCCGTGTGTATTTGCGCATGTGCAGAAAATCCTTAAAACGTGCACAAGTGAAGGTGTGCTCGCGACCATGATGCCTGATTTCACCGAGTCGAGAGCAGCAATATGCAACACAGCGCGGCAGATTTAGTGTCGCGTATTTCAGATTACCGCATCTACATTTCGTTTACCAGCTTTCAAAGAAAAATAACCAATAAATCCGCAAGGTGTCAAAAGATAGGGTGTTTACGTGCTCCTGTGCTCTTACACAGCAGCCGCCACTGTTTGTGATCCTACGATGTGACTAACGTGCATACACAGGGTGAGTCACCTAACGTTACCGCTGGATATATTTCGTAAACCACATCAAATACTGACGAACCGATTCCACAGACCGAACGTGAGGAGAGAGGCTAGTGTAATTGTTTAATACAAACCATACAAAAATGAAACTTCCTGGCAGATTAAAACTGTGTGCCCGACCGAGACTCGAACTCGGGACCTTTGCCTTTCGCGGGCAAGTGCTCTACCAACTGAGCTACCGAAGCACGACTCACGGCCGGTACTCAAAGCTTTACTTCTGCCAGTACCTCGTCTCCTACCTTCCAAACTTCACAGAAGCTCTCCTGCGAACCTTGCAGAACTAGCACTCCTGAAAGAAAGGATACTGCGGAGACATGGCTTAGCCACAGCCTGGGGGATGTTTCCAGAATGAGATTTTCACTCTGCAGCGGAGTGTCCGCTGATATGAAACTTCCTGGCAGATTAAAACTCTGTGCCCGACCGAGACTCGAACTCGGGACCTTTGCCTTTCGCGGGCAAGTGCTCTACCATCTGAGCTACCGCCCCAGGCTGTGGCTAAGCCATGTTTCCGCAGTATCCTTTCTTTCAGGAGTGCTAGTTCTGCAAGGTTCGCAGGAGAGCTTCTGTAAAGTTTGGAAGGTAGGAGACGAGGTACTGGCAGAAGTAAAGCTGTGAGTACCGGCCGTGAGTCGTGCTTCGGTAGCTCAGATGGTAGAGCACTTGCCCGCGAAAGGCAAAGGTCCCGAGTTCGAGTCTTGGTCGGGCACAGAGTTTTAATCTGCCAGGAAGTTTCATATCAGCGCACACTCCGCTGCAGAGTGAAAATCTCATTCCATACAAAAATGCACGCAACTATGTTTTTTAACACAAACCTACGGTTTTTTAAATGGAACCACGTTAGTTTTGTTAGCACATCTGAACATATAAACAAATACGTAATCATTGCCGTTTGTTGCATTGTAAGATGTTAATTACATCCGGAGATATTATAACCTAAAGTTGACGCTTGAAACCTCCGACGTTCAGTTGCGTGTTGTAACAAACACGGGCCACGGTCGGCGAGCAGCATCAGCAGGGACATATTTACGATGACGACCGTCTTTACGAGTGTGGCTGTAGTGCACTGTTGTGGTTTGGTCTAGCTGTCGCAGTGTCCGCATGTAGCGCTTGCTGCTTTTGTTATTCTGCATTCGTCTCCGCACGCAGACCAACTGTAGTACACCGTGTTATCAGACGTCTGTGATAGTGTAGTGTTGTAGGAACTGTGACCATGGTGTATTCCAACTCTGAAAAGGCGGAGATGATACTCATCTATGGTGAGTGTCGACGAAATGCACATGAAGCCTACAGGGTGTATGCAGAACGGTACCCGGACAGAGAGCATCCAACGTGCCGCACATTGCAAAACATCTACCGCCAACTATATGCAACAGGTAAGGTCGTAGCACGCAAACGGGTCCGTAACAGGCCCGTCACAGGAGAAGCGGGTGCAGTTGGTGTGTTAGCTGCTGCTGCCATGAACCCACACATGAGTACACGGGACATTGCGAGAGCCGGTGGACTGAGTCAAAGTAGTGTCATGCGCATACAGCATCGTCACCGCTTTCACCCGTTTCATGTGTCGCTACATCAGCAATTACATGGTGATGACTTTAATCATTGAGTGCGATTCTGTCAATGGGCATTAACAGAGAATGCGTTGCAGTTCTACCTGTTTACCGATGAAGCGGGTTTCACAAACCACGGGGCAGTGAATCTACGGAACATGCATCACTGGTCCGTGGACAATCCTCGCTGGCTCAGACAGGTAGAGCGACAGCGACCGTGGACTGTAAATGTATGGTGCGGAATCATGGCGACCACCTCATTGGTCCTCACTTCATTGCAGGGGCCCAAACAGCTGCAACATACATCGCGTTTCTACAGAATGATCTGCCAACGTTGCTCGAAAATGTCCCACTGGAAACGCGTCGACGTATGTGGTATCAGCATAATGGTGCACCTGCACATTTCGCAATTAACACTAGGCTGACCCTTGACAGGATGTTCGACGGGGGTTTCATAGGACGTGGAGGACGCATAAATTGGCCACCCCGTTCTCCTGATCTTACACCTCTGGACTTCTTTCTGTGGGGTACGTTAAAGGAGAATGTGTACCGTGATGTGCCTGCAACCCCAGAGGATATGAAACGACGTATTGTGGCAGCCTGCGGCGACATTACACCTGATGTACTGCGGCGTGTACGACATTCATTACGCCAGAGATTGCAATTGTGTGCAGCAAATGATGGCCACCACATTGAACATCTATTGGCCTGACATGTCGGGACACACTCTATTCCACTCCGTAATTGAAAACGGAAACCACGTGTGTACGTGTACCTCATCCCTCATGCTAATGTACATGTGCGTCAGTGAAAAAGACCAATAAAAAGGTGTTAGCATGTGGACGTAATGTGCTGTTCCAGTCTCTTCTGTACCTAACGTCCATCACCGTTCCCTTTGGATTCCTACGTAATTCGGTGCTCTCCGATATACACGATCGAACAGCGGAGGAGTGGTACTCAAGCGTCAACTTTAGGTTACAATATCTCCGGATATAATTAACATTTTACAATGCAACAAACGGCACTGATTACGTATTTGTTTATATGTTCAGATGTGCTAACAAAACTAACGGGGTTCGATTTAAAAAAAACGTAGGTTTGTGTTAAAAAACATACTTCCGTGCATTTTTTTTATGGTTTGTATTAACCAGTTACACTAGCCCCTCTCCTCACGTTCGGTCTGTGGAATCGATTCGTCAGTATTTGATGTGGTTTACGAAATATATCCAGCGGTAATGTTAGGTGACTCACCCTGTATATGAGATCTATTTCTGGAAAATAAAGGTATTTCTGCATTTGTGAAACATGAACATGAACCAGTTACGTACGAACGCAAAAAAGTTTCTTTTAGGGTGCGGATAGTGTCCCAGACGGATTCTCAACTTACTCAGGGTTTGTGAACAGCTAATTGATTGTTTTTTTCGTTCACTTTGTTTACTCGAATTCAACAACCGAATAAAACTATCCCGTGCAGCAACATCAGCTGCATGAATGTTTTTCACTCACACTCTGGGTTTCTGTGGAGACAAATGGCTGACAATTCTCTAACGGTTGCGGCAGCTTCATTCACACTCTGAGTAGTACTGTTTTCACTTCAGTATTTGTTCAAATTTTTCGATTATCTATGACAGTAGTATATCTATGGCGAGTCCAGCGAAATTTGTCTTCATTTGAGGCATCACGTAACGCAGATAAGTGCCCTACCCAAGACGCCGGAAGCCCCTCTTTCTGTATCAGTGACGTTATCGCTCGTATCAGTGACATCATCACACTCTGTTGTACCGAAAGAAATTAAACGCGTCGTTACAATGATGTGTTCTTTTACATTACTTCGGCATGAAACCGAGTGGGTACTATAACACACAAAATATTAGTTCACTTCATTATAACGTCGACAATATGTATTATTAAACTTTGTACAATCCAATCGCACAGGAATGTCGTGAATATGGCTGGCTCTGAACATTAACGTATCACTTGGTACAGACAAAATACAAGTCTCTCACTCATAAGTACTGTTAACAATAACTTTCATGTAGTGTTCTGCCTAACACACTGATCACACAGCTGGCCTTCCAGAAGATGATGCTGCCTTTGTCGATTATCGAGGACTGCGGTGAGCGCTCCGAAACTTTTCTGGGCGTGGCTACGCCAGTCTGAGCATAGGACTAAAATGTATATTCAGCTATCTGAATGCCATAAAAATGGCGTGAATTTCGATGACAGTATTTCCGAAAAAAAATTATGACCTCTTGTGCGAGGATATTTGTGAAAACTGTTGTCATGACCAAAGATATTTGTCTCTGAATTCCGTACGTACACACACACACACACACACACACACACACACACACACACACACACACACACACACACACACAATCTGTATTTCATACGTCCCATTCTAAGCTCATTACTCATATAACCTCAATCTCTCTCTCTCTCTCTCTCTCTCTCTCTCTCTCTCTCTCTCTCTCTCTCTTACAATGTAAGCATTACGTTAGCATTATGTCTTTTCCTTTTCTTCACTCGCTCACACACATGCACAAAAAACACACACACACACACACACACACACAGGTTCGAATCCAGTCTCGGGCATGGATGTGTGTGATGTCCTTAGGTTAGTTAGGTTTAAGTAGTTCTAAGTCTAGGGGACTGAAGACCTCTGATGTTAAGTCCCATAGTGCTTAGAGTCATTTTTTGAACACACACATCCACAGAATTTGAATAACGCTCCACCTCTGTTAATACTGTTCTCCCTCGACATTAACTTTCATTTCACATGTCTGCATTAGTAATAGGTTAGTGCATAAGTTCGCAGCATTTTTCCGTAAGTTTGATAAACATAACATATACACATAAGAGAGACGTTAGTCATCAACAATATATTCTCATTCACCATTTAAAACACAATGCCAACGCTGGGGTAACTTTTCGATTCCGCGGCTGTAGAAATCACGTGATTTTAAGGCGAAGAACACGTCGAGACATGGTCGACCGCATTTTCATCCGGAAAGGAAGTTCCTTGAACGTTGTTCGACAGAGAGCGGAAAATGCGAAAATCTGAATGTGCGAAATCAGGTGAATCAGGTAGGTGCGGAATGACTTCCCAACGCAACTTCAATAGAGCTCTTCAAAAAGTGGGGCGCCGACAGAAGCCTCAGAGAACATTTACACACTTGTGAATTTTGTCATCAATAATCAGTCACAGTTTACAAACAGCAGTAACATCCGTATGTATAATACTAGAAGTAAAAATGATTCAAACTTTCCATCACTCAGCCTTGGTGTGGCACAGAAAAGACTGAAGTATTCAGACATAGAAAACTTCCATGCCTTTTGACATGAAATCCTTTAATGAGTCTGCAACCATGTTACGCTCACTATTATCATCAACATTATTCTCATAAACTAATTTTATATTAAATTAGTTAGCGTAATTGTTACATGCGATCGTCTCTTTAGAGAGTCATAGAAAAGGACCCATGTCTCCTTCAGCTGGTGTGGTAACAAAGTTTCCTTTTTCTTTTTTTTTTTTTTTAAGAGTTTATTTTCAAATGTTCTAGCCAGTGTTGATTCATGCTGCAGAGCTCCGACGAAGATTAGCGCTCACCAAAATAGAAATAATAATGTTAAATTTAACAAACATGTGTTATTTAACGGAAGTCTATAAAGTGTAATATATTTGATGGAAGTTTGTAAACTGTTCGTAGTTAAACACGGGCGTGAGAGATCACAATACGATGTATGACGTTTGCCTCTAGCGATACCCGCTGGTTTAAGACGTTTACTTTGTAACACACTGCGCGGCGTAAGCCAGTTTGGCTTCCGATATTAAGTAAGATCGTTCAATTTTCACTAGGTACTGTGGATTGTGAAGATAGCACTACACGCTGATATATATATTTCCTTTTACAACAACACTGGAATAAAAGAAGTAGAGGCAGGAGATGGTAAAATGGTGAGTGAACCACAAGAAATAATGAGAAGATGGGAAGAATATATAGGATGGCTGCAGACAGTCGACCAGGTAAAGAAGACCTTGGGATAGAAGAAGAAGATAAAGTTGCAGATGATGACAAAGGAAATGTAATACTAACTAGTGAGATTGAAGAATATATGAAGGAGATGAAAAATGGAAAGGCAATGTGAATTGATGAGATCCCTGCGGAACTGTTAAAGTTATTTGAGAAAGAAGGGAGAAGGGTGTTGATTGACTTGTGTAATCAAATATACATGACAGGAAAATGGCCTAAGGACTTTACAGAAAGTATCTTAATACCTATAGAAAAGAAAAAGAACAGCAAAAAGTGTGAAGAACTTAGAACAGTGAGTCTGATATAGCATACAGCTAAAACCTTGCTGAGGACGCTCAACAGAAGGCTTTATGGAAAGCTGAATTGCGTAATAGGAGATGAACAGTTTGGTTTCATGCGAGGAGTGGGAACTAGAGATGCCATTGGGCTACTGAGAGTGATAGGGGAGAGGTACATGGAGAAGAAAAGGAAGGTGTATGTTGTGTTCATTGATCCTGAGAAGGCTTCCGACTGTGTCAGATGGGACAAACTGATGGAAATCCTAAGGAAACATGTAGTTGACTGGAGGGATAGACGGCTAATCAGAAATTTATATTTGAAGCAGAGAGCAAGAGTAAGAATAGGAGGTGTGATGAGTAAAGAAATTGAACTGGGAAGAGGTGTAAGACAAGGTTCTTGTTTATCACCAACACTGTTCAATATATATCTGGAGGAAATTATTAGTGAAAGTTCTGATGGAAGGAGAGGAGTTTGTATAGGGGGACAGAGAGTGGAGTGTATAAGATTTGCAGACGACATGGTTGTGCAGGCAGAGAGCGCAAGAGAGATGGAACAAATGTTAGATCATCTAAACACAAAATTAGAAGGATATGGAATGACGATAAACAAGAAGAAAACGAAAAGCATGGTAAATGGAGGAAAGGGGAGAAAATACCGTATGAAAATAGGGGGAGAGGAAATAGAGCAAGTGAATAACTTCAATTACTTGGGAAGTGTAATAATGGATGATATGTATTGCTCAACAGAAATTAGGAAAAGAATTGCAATGGCAAAAGAAGGATTCAAGAGGAAACAGAAATTACTTTGTGGACCACTAAACAAAGATCTGAGGAAAAGACTTGCAAAATTTTACATCTGGGGCGTTTCACTATATGGTGCGGAGACCTGGAAATTGAGGAAGGAAGATGAAAGAAGATTGGAGGCACTAGAGATGTGGATATGGAGAAGAATGGAAAAAGTGAAATGGGGAGATAGAGTAAGGAGTAAAGAAGTATTAAGAAGAGTTGGAGAAGAAAGAAACGTGCTGAACATCATCAGAAAGAGAAAACAGAACTAGATTTGTCATTGTTTGAGGAGGGACTGTTTATTGAAGGAAGGAATAGAAGGAATGGTGGAGGGAAAAAGGGGAAGAGGAAAAAGAAGATATCAAATGCTGGGCAATATCAAAGGAGACAAATATACAGAAATGAAATGACTGGCTATGGACAGGCAAAATTGGAAGAGGCTTAACCCATGACAAGACCTGCTGTAAGGCAGAATACCATACATAATAGATATTTTCTTTTACTTCTTTCCTGCTTTACTTTGATTATACATGGAAAAGGTTATTACAAAATGAGTTTTGTATATTTAATTCGTGGTATAATTTATGTTTCTGTTTACATAATGTAGTTGTGATAATAATTGCCTTTTTCAATTATTCTAATGTTGCGCGCTTTCTTATCTATTAACATGTTATTTGAATTCATTTTCTTGGGTAGAGTAATGTGAAATTGTGGTTTTGTATAAAATTTTAAATCGATGTAATCAGAATCTTCGAAAGGCCGGTACGACACTATCATATTTCTTTGACAATGAAATATGATCAAATATTCGTCAAATTTCTTTGACAAAGATCTTTGACGTGGCGCTAAAAACGGGTGTTACACTGTGGTTATCGTTTTCGTGAAATTCCAAGATAGCAGACGACAACTTGTTACTATGCGCTGCAGTTTTAGTACCACAATAGCATTGTGTGTGTATTGGGAAGAAAAGCGGGAGAAAAAATGGAAACATACTTGGATGAAGCCCTACGTATTACGTCGAGATAATAAAAGCATTCCGCAAAATTTGTTACGAGAGCTGCAAGTGGGAGAAGTCAAGTATTAATATACAAAATACTTAAGAATGGAGGAGAATGTATTTCAGTGGTTGCTTAGTAAATTGGCTACTCATAATACAAAACAGAATACTATGTTGAGAAATGATGTATGTGCAGAAGACAGGTAAACTGTGACACTACAATTTCTTGATACAGGAGAGACCTACTCTAGTTTACAACACAGCTCTTCGTTTTTTCCGCCGCTTTTCTTCCGAACACACACACAATGCTATTGTATTAGCAACTGCAGCGCATAATAACAGATTGTCGCCCGCCATCTTTAAATTTAACGAAAACAATGACGACAATGCAATACCCCTTTTTAGCGCCACATGAAAGGTCTTTGTCAAAGAATATGACAGTGTATAACGGCCAAAGCGTTGTGAAGCGTGTATTAGCGATGTAGAATCATATCGATAGGTCGAAAGAGAAGGCATCAACAAAGAGTCGGATGCGGGAAGACCAAATTCGAGATGATTATCCTGCCGCGTGTGTACTGCTACACTTACACGGTGAAAAATATCAGTGATTTTACGTGTTGCGTCGCTCATTTGTCGGAAGTGTGTTTTGACTCATTAAACATAAAAAATTAATATGGAGACCAATAAGCTATGCGCACGCCGTAAAGATAATGTTTTCGGTTGTAGACAGCAGAAACTGTTTAGTGCATATCACGGGCTCTAGAATGAAACAAAAAATATGATTACAGATTTTCGTGTAGCATTCTGATTCGAAGAACTTTAACTGTGAATGTATAGTGTGCTGATTGCCGCCTAGTTGAAGTGGTTGCGTAGACAACTGCGCACGGTATTTATTGTTCTGTTGAAACAACTACAACAAATACAACTGACTTGACTTACTTTTGCAGATCGGACGAATTACTGCGAAAAGCGACACACCCCGATCATAAGGCATAAATCTGAAAACTGTGGCTAGTGTGTGTAACAAACATTATGACGTCAGGTTATGTCACACGTTAATGGAAAGAAGCGTGTCCTATGTTCGTCGTTGCATGCAGGTACGCAGATATGAATTAATTCTGCGAGCACCAGGCTTTCCTGTTAGCTTCGCAACAGACGTCCCCAATCAAGGAGCTCAGCAAGAATATGCCGATAACTGGAATACACGCTGAAAGATCATGGACTGACGTGGCGGATGTCGACTACTCGCCGACAGGATCAGCTAAGTGGAAACTGTTTTGCAGGAACAATGATTAAGAGATACCGTGAAGTATATTGTTCTAATCAGTGATGTAAACGCTCAATATGCATAAGCAAGAGTAACTATTCGTGGTGATCAAATTTAAGGTTTTTTTTATGTAATAAAACAATTCCAGTCGTATTAGGATGATTTACAGGCTGACCGGTTTCGACCATTGATCCGATCATCAGTAAATAAATAAACATCTTTATGCGGCTGGAACTGTTTTATTATATGAAAAAAGTTTTAATAGAACCGCTGACTTCCAATAGAAACGAAATAAAATTATGTTTCAAATAATTCTAATTTTACGTAATTGTAAGTTGTCATATTGTAACGCTGTTTTGATTTCTTTCCAACAATAACGTTCAGAAATACAGTTAAAACCTGTTTTCGTCCATTTAGTCATTTCTTTCCACTATCATAATAATTTGACAAGTTCATTGACTTGTGCCATAGTCCGTATTACTGCAAACAATTGCTATCAATACTAATGAGGTAATTAAAAGATAGTTTTATTCCCTTTCATTTGATTTTAATTGCCAATCCTTTTTGTTTATATATTTTGTAAGTGTTTATCTGCATTTGCATGTTTATTGTCTCGCATTTGATGTTATGCAAATTATTGTGCTCTGCCAATGGATTTTGTGTCATTGCATTATTAGGTAGAAAACGCACGAGTTGCTGAGTTAGTTTCTTTAAGAGAATAATTTATCTGTGGTAATCTGTTTCATTTGGACTAATGGCTGCTCATTTGTAATGCTGCCGTTTTTGACTAATTACTTGCATGTGTGAATATAATGTTCAGCCTATTTGAAGAAATGTTCAGTATTCCTGGTTCCAGTGAAGTTACAATTTCGGGGCGCGGTAAATGTAGAGGAGACGGATCGGAATATTGTCAGTCCATGTAGTTGTACACCGTCAGTTCTAGCCCAGTCGAAGATCGAGGAGGTGTTGTTTCGGATGATACAGTTACATTTTCTGATACTCTCTGATCCGTTATCGTCGCAGTATCTACTTCATTAAAGTGTGCAATTGAACTTAACGCCTCACCAAGATTTACACTACAGTTTGCTACTGCATAAAACCTGTTTCCACCCGTTCTTGAGTTATTTCTTGTGCCACAGATGTGAAGATGTTGAATTGTGAAAAGCGTCAGGAGTAAAAATAAAAGAAAACTGAGACAAGAGTAAATTATCTGATAAAGATCTTTGCCCACCTATCCAGTGATATACAGAATTGAATGGATAACAAAATTAAGTTGAAACACAAACTGAAATTATATTAGTTTGACAATTAGTTTGGAAGAATTTCTGAATGTGCAGCATCATGACATTGTTAGTATGTGTGCGACTGTGTGTGTGTGTGTGTGTGTGTGTGTGTGTGTGTGTGTGCATATGGTTGCGTTTGTGTGTTGTAAAAGAGGGAGAGAGAGAGAGTATAAATCACTACATGTATCTAAAAAGCAACTTAATATATCGTGTAAATAACTAGTAATAATAAACATAATATTTAATTTTCTATTTCAGTGTTTTATAGTGTTCACCTACAGTTTTCAGCTCAGCAATCCTTTCACCAGGATATGTTCACTCATTTTGTCAATTTAATCTGGCAGTCCTCATCACAAGGTAAGTAACGAACTGTTTTAGCGAAAAAAATCTCCAGTTATTGCACGTACGTGAAAAATGTAACAGTGAGATTCTGTTTATGTGTATCATGATGAGAATTTTAGTTTTAACCCGAAGTTGCTAACTGAGACATTTGTCATCCCTGATAAGTTGAAACACTGTGATGGTTATTTGAAAATGTGCTACTTATAGGAATGCGTGGTGTATGTTCTTTTGGACATGTCCAAAACAACAGACACCATGCAGAATCCACAGCTGTTATACATTATATGTCAGGTACACATTTTCATTCATCGACGCTGATTCCGCGTAACCTCCCAATGCAGCTGACAGCAGTGATTTCCTCCCTTTCCTTTGTTCCCTTTTCCACCTTCAATCTACATAATATGTGCTACACCGAAACAGAATGTGAACAGGTTAATAACAAAATGTAACACGTCGGTCTTCCTCAAGCAGTGACATCGCGTGCAGCAGAGAGTAAACTGTTGAAAAAAACATACGGCTTGTATATGCCTTTGGTACATTACAGAGAAAAGAGGTGCCGATGATACAGAGTGTTAAAAATGTCTCCCCACAGTGCCGCATGATTGTTAGCCACGCGTGCTGTATGATTGTTCATCTGCCTGGGTTACTTCCCTTCACATGGACGAAAATTTGTAAGTAAAATGTAAGTAAAAATGAATATTCAATTGTGTTTCACTGAGTTTCATTTCGGTATATTCACTGCGGCATACGGTACGCGCGGTTAAGAATCATACGGCACTGCGAAGAGACTTTTTAAACATCCCGTACATTAATAGCAATGTTGGATGTGCCTCAACCCCCAACAATGGTTACTTTCTACATAGATATTGTTGCACTGTTGCATACTCGGATCGCAGCTAGCAGAAACGTGGACACAACTCGCTGTATGGCATAGTTTCAGTTACTCCCTTTGATACAGAAAAGTACTAAGTGTGAATATTAAGCTAAAATTTTGTTACATGTGCAATTAAGTTGCCGACAGTCAGTTTATAAGTCAGAAGAACTACGATGGGCTCAGTGGAAGGACAGAGTTCCGTCAAATACTTTCAGATCTCCAGTCGAAACGTGACGTGCGTTATGGTGGCTAAGCTGCCTGGGAGACAGTAACAGCAAGCATGTAATAAGAGTTGTTGAGCTGTTGCAGAAAAAATCCCTTGTGGTTCCATCAATTTTGGCCGTGAGCTATAAGGTACACACTAAGACAAAAAAAATTGTTGTTGTTGTTGTTGTGGTCTTCAGTACTGAGACTGGTTTGATGCAGCTCTCCATGCTACTCTATCCTGTGCAATCTGATTCATCTCTCAGTACGTACTGCAGCCTACATCCTTCTGAATCTGATTAGTGTATTCATCTCTTGGTCTCCCTCTACGACTTTTACTCTCCAATACTAAATTGGTGATCCCTTGATGCCTCAGAATATGCCCTACCAACCGATCCCTTCTTCTAGTCAAGTTGTGCCACAAACTTCACTTCCCCCAATTCTATTCAATACCTCCTCATTAATGTGATCTACCCATCTAACCTCCAGCGTCCGCCCCAGTAGCTGAGTGGTCAGCGTGACGGATTGCCGTCCTCCGGGCCCGGGTTCGATTCCCGGCTGGGTCGGAGATTTTCTCCGCTCAGGGACTGGGTGTTGTGTTGTGTTCATCATCATTTCATCCCCATCCGGCGTGCAGGTCGCCCAATGTGGCGCCGAATGTAATAAGACCTGCGCCAAGGCGGCCGGACCTGCCCCGCGAGGGGCCTCCCGGCCAATGACGCCAAACGCTCATTTCCATTTCCATTTCCATCTAACCTTCAGCATTCTTCTGTAGCACCACATTTTGAAAGATTCTATTCTCTTCTTGTCCAAACTATTTGTCGTCCATGTTTCACTTCCATACATGGCTACACTCCATACAAATACTTTCAGAAACGACTTCCTAACACTTAAATCTATAGTCGATGTTAACAAATTTCTCTTCTTCAGAAACGCTTTCCTTGCCATTGCCAGTCTACATTTTATATCCTTTCTACTTCGACCATCATCAGTTATTTTGCTCCCCAAATAGCAAAACTCCTTCACCACTTTAAGTGTCTCATTTCTTAATCTAATTCCCTCAGCATCACTCGAGTCAACTCGACTACATTCCATTATCCTCGTTTTGCTTTTGTTGATGTTCATCTTATATCCTCCTTTCAAGACACTGTCCATTGCGTTCAACTGCTCTTCCAAGTCCTTTGCTGTCTGACAAAACAACACACCGCGAAAGAATTATCCGAATAGGACGGAAATCGGTGGATGTTATGTTCATGTACAAACAACCATTGATTACAATTTCAGAAAATTTGGATGACTTACCTAAGAGAAAGCGCTTCAAAAATTGAGCAAGTAAGTGACGCTTTCGTGCATCTCTGGTCCTTATGCAAGCAGTTATTCGCCTTGGGATTGATTGATGGATGTCCTCCTTAGGGATATAGCACCAAATTTCCCCCAGTTGGGAAATTAAATCGTCAGAATCCAGAGCTGGTAGGAGGGGCCTGCCCACAATGCTCCAAACGTCCGCAGCTGCGGAGAGATCTGGCGACATTGCTGGCCAAGGAAGGGCTTGGCAAGCACTGTGTTAACAGTAGAAATTCTCGGCGTCTGCGGGCGGGCATTGTGTTACAGAAATGTAGGCCCAAGGAGGCTTGCCACCAGGGGCAATAAAATGGGGCGTAGAATATCGTCGACTTAACGCTGTGCTGTATGGGTGCTGCGCATGACAACAAAATGGGTCCTGCTACGGAAACAAATTGCAGCGTACATCATTTCCGGTTGGGCGGAATGGCGGGCGAGAGCCGGGTTGGCATCCCACCGCTGTCTGGGGCGTCTGCATACGCGTTTTCGCTGGTCATCGGGGCTCAGTTCGAAGTGGTAATCATGACAATTCTACTACAGTCAATGAGATTCCAGGTCCGAGACGTGTCTGCAGATGCCCTGGACGGCGGTGGCATACCACGCTGACTGTCGCCCACTGTAAGGCCCAACAACCAGGAATGGTGTTCTGGGCCGCCATTCCCTTTCGTAACTGGATGCCCTTGGTTGACACACATTAGACATTGGGGTCGCCGGCACCACCTTTTTGCGAGAGCCTGAAAATTACTTTTGTTGCCAGCCGGAAAGCGAAGAAGGACATACTGACCATAGTTTCCAATCTGCAAGTCCACATTCTGGTCTTGCCCACTAAAAGAAATATTTCTATTCTCTATTTACTCAATTTACTCATCTGGATCAGGAGCTATGATTATAAATGAAGATTATGAGTTCTAATTGACATATATATATATATATATATATATATATATATATATATATGATAAACTTTCACACACATAACATTGTAACATTCTTGATGATAATACTAATATTAAACCTGATGTTTCTATCATAAACAGCACTATGATCAGTTCAGAGGCGACCTCTATGGTAAGTTACCAATAAATGGCATTTCGCTCTGACTTCTAGTGATCTAAGTTAATAGCTCGCCACAAAAATAGAAAGTTATCTCCCACTTGTCACGCGGTTTTGGTATCATTACGGGCTGCACACAAACAATTACTTCTGCGAAATCTATGCGATCCAGGACGGTGTAAAGTCCTCGCGCGTTCACTTCCTACTTGTGCCGAGAACATGCGTTTAGTTGCAGCCTAGCTGTGACGTCACCCGAGGCAGCGAGTAAGCCAGTGTTTGACTGTCGCGGACTGTATGGAAGCTGAGTGCGAAGTGAAGTCTCGTCAAGGCTTGCTTGCTTGCTTGCTTTGAGTTATCTCGAAGCTGCAGCTTCGTTAGGTTGAAGGGTTAGCAGATATAGCTGCTTTCCCTTCTTCCTCTGGTTGATTTTCAGTTCATTGCGTCTTGGTATATTTCTTCTGGTTTGACACTCTCCCTTTTCCTTCTTCTTGCTCCCTCAGCAGCGTTGTTACTCTCGTAGCAAGTCCAGCTATCTCGAAGTCTCTCACCAGTGAATGTGGTTTCCCAGATTCCTGATGAGAGGATTCGTAGATCTTCTCGTGTCGGCATAGAACAGTCTCGCCGACTGCGTGAAGGGGTCCTTCAGCATCAGCACGCCCGGTAGCCGATGTAGTTCGGCCGTGCTGAAGTCTCGCGGAAGAAGGAGTGCCAGTCTCAGGCACCTGTTCTGGATCTTCTGGAAACTGCTGATATGAGTCTGGGCGGCATTCCCTCTCACCATGGTGGCGTATTCCAGCATGGACCTGATAAGTGCCAGATACAGCGTCTTTCCGCAGTGTGGGAACAGTGTGGTCGTGAGATTGAGGAAGAGGTAGAGGAGGCGCATTCTGCCAAGTACCTTACCCCATATTTCGGTGACGTGCGTCTTCCACGTAAGGCGCCGATCTGGTGTGACGCCGGCCGGGGTGGCCGAGCGGTTCTAGGCGCTACAGTCTGGAACCGCGCGACCGCTACACTCGCAGGTTCGAATCCTGCCTCGGGCATGGATGTGTGTAATGTCCGTAGGTTAGCTAGGTTTACGTAGTTCTAAGTTCTAAGGGACTGATGAGCTCAGTAGTTAATTCCCATGGTGCTCAGAGCCATTTGAACCATCCATTGTGACGCCCAGGTAGCGGCCGGTGTTCGACCATGGGATGGTGCCTCCCATGATGAGGATTGGTGGTAGAGCTCCAGGTATACGTTTTTTCATGAAGATCACAGCCTGGCTCTTCACTGCGTTGAACATGAGCCGCCAGTTGGTGGCCCAAGTTCCTAGCTCGTTGCAGGCTATTTTTAATCGTCCTCCCATAAGATGTGGGTTAATGCCCTTGGTGTACAGGTCTGTATCATCGGCATACAGCCCTGTCTGCACCCGTTGCGTTCGCGGCATGTCCGCCGTGAATACGGTATACATGAGGGGCCCCAATACTAAGCCCTGTGGGAGTACGGTGGCTATTTCCCGTTTCGATGAGCTCCAGTCTTCTATCTTCACATGGAAGGTACGTCCCGCGAGGTAGGAGTGGATCAAGCGGGTGTGTGACACCGGAACTCCCTGTACTAGTAACTTGTAGACTAGTCCGTCGTGCCACACGCTGTTGAAGGCGCGGGAGACGACTAGAAGTATACCGTCCCAAGGTACTCTCTCCTCTCCAGAGCCCCCATCGCCTGCTGCACTAGTCGTAGCAGTTGGGGTGTTGTCCCGTGCCCCGTCCTGAAGCCGAACTGCTCGTCGGGAAGCAGGCCTTCTTCTCCGACTTGACGGCGCAGTCTCCTGACGCAGATTCGCTCAAATACCTTTGAGATTGTAGGTATCAGGCTGATGGGCCGGTAATTTTGCGTCAGTCTGTTGTCTTTGCCAGCCTTAGGGATTGCCACCATCTCCGCTTGTTTTCAGGCGGAGGGGTAGTGGCCGGTCCTAAGGATGGCTTTGAACATCTTCGTGTCTCACAGCCTGTGGGGAGACCGTCTTCAGGATTGGGCCTCCAACATTATCGCATCCACCCGCCTTGCGCGGGTCGAGGTGGAGCAGCTGCCGTTGAACCTCTTCTTCCGTTGTCTGTTCGATGAAGTCCTCAGGGTCTTCTGCCGCGAGGTATACACGGAGCCTATCTTCCACCATTCGGATATGGTCGTTATCTACTTCTCCGTCAACTAGCGTGAAGTTGGCCGCGTAGATATCGGCCAGTACCCCAGGTTTTGCGTCAGGCTCAGCTACAGCATGTTCTCCGACATGTGGCGGCGGGACTCGTTGCCTCCTGCGAAGGAACTGCTTGTTTGCTTGCCAAGCAGTGCCGTCTGCGATGTTCAGGGTCGCTGTTCTCCGAGCCCAGTCCTTGTTCCTGTGTTCCGCGACCGCGTACTGAATGGCACGGCGCATTCGATGGATCCGATTCTTCTTCGCCGCCTGGCGGGTGACGTGCCACTCTCGGACCAGCTGGTTCTTCTCCCGGATCATCTGCAGGATTTCCGGCGGCAGCTGGCAGGAGAAATCCTACAGCTTCTGACGTCTGTGCTGCTGATCGCGAGGTGCGTGAAGGCTGCGAGTGTGGCGTCCACGCCGTCAACATCAGGATCCGGCACCGCGGCGAACGTCCCTGACAGGTGCACCCGGAAGTGTTCACAGTCGGTGTTGAAGTAGCTCTTGCGTCCTTCAGGTGGTGCGGCCCCTTCCGAGCTCAGATCGAAGATCACTGGCAGGTGATATGGGGACAGGGCCACATGTCCCGTTGCGACTGCGTCGTGGGTCACCCCTTTGATGATCGCGATGTCCAGGATATCCGGGCGGCTTCTGTCGGGATAGTGTTTAGGGTTGTTTGGCCTCAGCACTATCGCGTCATTATCTGTGGTCACCTTAAGAAGCCTTCTGCCGCTGGTTGTGGTGACTCTGGAGTTCCACTATGGGTGCTAGGCGTTGAATTCGACGCCGATAAAGATGTTTCCGCGCATTGACAACAGTGTCTCGAAGTCCTGTTGTCGTAGGAGTAATCTAGACTTCCAGTACCCTGCGATGAAGGTCAGTTGACCCACTGAAGTCCTGACTGCGACGCCTGTTGCTTCTAGTTGCGTCAGCTCAGTTAGCTGGACCGAAGGCAAGTCGGTCCAAACAGACGTCACGATGCCCAGGGGGACACAGATATGATTAGCACCACGAGTGATGAAGAAGAAACAGATACAGACCAGGGCACCAACACAGATGTTGAAGCGTCCAGCGCGGATGATCCATAGTGTCAACCAAGTTAAATTCAAAGAACAGAGTGGAACAATCAACAAGAAGTGCACAAGTCACACACAATCCTAAAAACAGATTGCACCTTATATATAAACAGTTAACAGCATCTCCATGTTCAATAAGAGCTTAAAGCTAGGTACCTCTTCAAGGGACCAACGCCTTCCGTTAAGAGGCAGCGCACAGTCTGTATGAAAGGATCTTAATTGTGGTCCCTCTCTTTTGAGCCCAACCCGACGGATACCTATGGTAGATCGGGGAAAACCACCGCTCAGGCCGTGTTGCTGGCGGGGCCGGAAGGTGCTAACTGCCACACCACGTATCATTGTAAGTCTCATTGGCTCAGTGTGAACTGTTTGTACAACTAACCTACACAGCCTATACCTTAACCTCCACTATACTAAGAACTTCTCATCTGAAGCTTAAAGCTGGGCACCTCTTCAAGGGACCCACGCCCCCCTGGTAAGAGGCGGCGCACGTCCTGGATGGAAGGATCTTAATTGTGGTTCCTCTCTTTTGAGTCCAACCCGACGGATACCTATGGTAGATCGGGGAAAACCACCGTTCAGGTCGTGTTGTCGGCGGGGCCGGGAGGTGCTTGCGCCTGATGTACTCTACTAGGAGCCTTGTAGGCTCAACACAAACCGTTAGCGTCATTACCTTATTACTTTTACTACGAGTACCCTTTCATTAGCAACTTTGAGCCAAACACAAAATCAGTTACCTTTCTATTGTATATCGCAAATAGTTTAGTAGGCTGGACATGGAGGTCTTAGTTTCTAGCTTTAACGTACCCTAATCTCTTCTAGTTAAGGTAGTTTTAAGGATGGTAGATGTTAAAGGCATGGTGAGCAACGGCCAGCGTCTTGAGGTTCATTCCAAGACCCGGGCCGCCGCCCACAACCAGGTGACGGGCAATATTATATCTATAACTTCTCTATTCAGTTCTCTTACTTCCTTCTTTCTAAATATTTAATTTCGTTTTGTTTATTAATATCTTACTTGATTTTGTATTAGTTATACGTTTTTCTAATGCTGCACAAAAAAAAGATATCAAATGGATCTAAACAGAGCCCGCCTACACGTGGCGGGACACGGGCAACGGTGTGAGTGGGGACGGGAGCCGGGGTGGTGGTACTTTCAGTCACTGCGGACCCCGGACCCAGTCACAGCGGCTAAGTGGCAATATACGACCCACCATAAGAAATTAGACGGTGGGTCATAAAATATAAGCAGCTAGTGAAAAAAAAAAAAAGTGTCGCATGCTGTTTGTCTATCGTCACGATAGCACCTATAGTTAGGTGCCCTCGCGTTTACGCCGGGCTTTAGCCATGTCTCACACACGAGGCACACATCCACGGCTTCGTCGAGTAAAAACTGCCTAAATTCGCCCTCCTGCTACCTTATGCTGTTTAGGTTCCATACGCAGACGGTGAGACCTATGATGTGATTAGGCATCATGGGTGTTGTTGGCTTCTCTTGTGTTGGCCTGTGCAGTGTTACGTGGCTTTATGCTTAATTACAGACTTACTGTTTTATCAGTTGATTTGTTTTCACCACGTAACGCCCGCTGTTTACGTCCTTCTTCGTTGCTGAGCGATGTATCACTTTTCGTTCTGACGCCGCAACTCTTCCTTTCCTATATCTTTACTACTTTTTATCTATATAAATGATGAACTGTTGGTTTTGCCGTTTAACAACTTTTTAATAACTGTGTCACCCGCCTATACGTTTTACATGAACCTTTCAAGACTCGATCGATCTGTTTACAAAGAGAAAGCAGAACATGTCTTCCTTTGACGTTGTCCAACAACGACCTAGGAAGCTCGACGCCCTCGCAGCCCAGGCTCTTCCATGGCTCGCGGTAGTTTTCAGCATTCGTTTTATTCCTTGCCCACTTGCCGCTACGTCGAACTTTCGTGGTGATCGTTGGGCAACGTCTTCCACGTTATCTGCAACATAAATAAACTTTCTTCCCACAGTATTTCTGAAAACCCAAAAACAAACTTAAAGAACATAATAATAATAACTGTTCTTACAATTATTCGTATAAGTCTTGGTCGATTTAATGAGGGGTGGGACAGGCCTAAGCCTTGTGACACCACACCTGGTTGGCCGCAATCGGTGCAGACACGATCATCTGCGGTAGTTGGAGTAGCAACTAGTAAGTATGCGCGTTCGGGATAAGCCATTTTTTACGAAAAAAATTTTATAATTTTGAAAAACTAACATCGGCGTGTACCCTTCATTTTTAATACTTTTTAACGTTAACAACTTTTTTCCATTAAAAATCGTATTTACCATTACTTTATAGCATTGTAAACATTTGTTGTCCTATACCACAATGTATAAGAACTTTAACTTTGCTGCCCTAATCTCTAACTCGTGACGTCACTAGCCTGGGAGCGTACATCGCGAACCGGGGGCTCAAGGATGCAACAAATTGACAAAAAATTAAGAAATATATCTACATTACTGATGAACAGAGTATATAGCAACTGCATGATGCATGTGTATCAACACGGAGGACGGTATAGGGGGATGGGTTGGTGGGTCTCACCCGGACGGCGCGCATACCTAGTAAGACATGTATGCGCGTCCGGGATAAGCCATTTTTGACGAAAAAAAATTTATAATTTTGAAAAACTAACATCCCTCGTAGTTCTGCGGCCTCGGTGGTTACAGTGCTCGGAGGTGGTGGGGGAGGGGGTTCGCGCTGTGGCGGCCTCCCACGTATCCGCCGGTCCTGCCCGGTGTCTCGTGCTCCTCTCGTGGCGGTCGGAGAACGCCTTCCGCTGCGCGGCTAGACCGCCCCGCCTGCCGCGCCTGCTAGGCGTGTTGCTATGCCAGTCTTGCAGGCGTTTCCCTTGCGACCACTGCCGCGGTCGCCGCTGTTGCTGCTGCAGTAGCGTAGTTTCTCCTCGGCTGAACTCGCCTCGCTGGTGCCTGCCGTCCTTTTGCAGCAGCTTTTTTGAAGGCTTTGCAGATGCGGAAGCTGGCGACGTGTTCTTCATTGCAGTGGTAGTGCGTTGGTGTCTTCTTGATCGGGAACGGACATTCCCGGCTCAGGTGCTGCCCGGCACACTTTAGGCAGCGTGGGGACATTTTGCAGTATTTTGCCAGGTGGTCAATTCCTTGGCAGTTGAAGCATTGAAGGGGGCCTCTGCACCTCCTCAGTTTTTGAACTGTGAGCCCGCTGACACTTCCCAATCTCGTTTTTTGAAAGATCTTCTTATGCTCCGGTATGACCTGGAAGAGTGGTGTGTTTGCGCTGCCTTTCGGCAACTTCATCCGGGATACTGTGCTTATGGTGTACCCCTTGACTTCAAGAAGCTCCTTGAGGTACTGGGGGTCCACACTGAAGGGCAGGTGGCGGAAGACTACTTTGACCGTCTTTGTAGGTTACGACGAGTACGTGAACCAGTTTAGTCCATGGCTGTCAATGAGGTCAGTAACGCTTTTGTAGTTTTCCGCGGTCGCGTCACGATGCTGTACATATCGTGACTTGCTGTCTTCGTAGTAAAGTTGTTCTTGACGACCGCGAGGATCGCCTGTTCTAATTCTTTGAAGGAGTCCGGCCATTTCACCATGATGGGTGGTGGCGGGGCCCCTTGCTTCTCTGCTGCTGGTCTGCTGTCTACTCCTCCTTCCCTTCGAGCTCTGCAAACCGGTTTTTAACGACCATGCCTGCAGCAGTGGCAATATGTACAGCTCTGCCAATCTTCTTACGTTTGGGTATTTGAAACCCATCCGCGTCAGTGGTCGTCTTGGGGGCTTTGCACCCTTCCGACGACGCCTTTCTTCGTGCTTGCAGCGTCGGTGCGGTGGTGGGAGCGGCGGTAGTCGCACGTTTCCGGTAGCTTCCCGGACTCGTTTCCGCCGGGCGCTTCCTATCTATATCTACACCTACATTTATACTCCGCAAGCCACCCAACGGTGTGTGGCGGAGGGCACTTTACGTGCCACTGTCATTACCTCCCTTTCCTGTTCCAATCGCGTATGGTTCGCGGGAAGAACGACTGCCGGAAAGTCTCCGTGCGCGCTCGAATCTTTCTAATTTTACATTTGTGATCTCCTCGGGAGGTATAACTAGGGGGAAGCAATATATTCGATACCTCATCCAGAAACCCACCCTCTCGAAACCTGGACAGCAAGCTAAACCGCGCCTCTCTTGCAGGGTCTGCCACTTGAGTTTGCTAAACATCTCCGTAACCCTATCACGCTTACCAAATAACCCTGTGACGAAACGTGCCGCTCTTCTTTGGATCTTCTCTGTCTCCTCTGTCAACCCGACCAGGTAGGGATCCCACACTGATGAGCAATACTCAAGTATAGGTCGAACGAGTGTTTTGTAAGCCACCTCCTTTGTTGATGGACTACATTTTCTAAGGACTCTCCCAATGAATCTCAACCTGGCAACAACCTTACCAAGAATTAATTTTATATGATCATTCCACTTCAAATCGTTCCGCAAGTATACTCCCAGATATTTTACAGAAGTAACTGCTACCAGTGTTTGTTCCGCTATCATATAATCATACAATAAAGGATCCTTCTTTCTATGTATTCGCAATACATTACATTTGTCTTTGTTAAGGATCAGTTGCCACTCCCTGTTCCAAGTGCCTATCCGCTGCAGATCTTCCTGCATTTCGCTGCAATTTTCTAATGCTGCAACTTCTCTGTATACTACAGCATCATCCGCGAAAAGCCGCATGGAACTTCCGACACTATCTACTAGGTCATTTATATACACTCCTGGAAATTGAAATAAGTACACCGTGAATTCATTGTCCCAGGAAGGGGAAACTTTATTGACACATTCCTGGGGTCAGATACATCACATGATCACACTGACAGAACCACAGGCACATAGACACAGGCAACAGAGCATGCACAATGTCGGCACTAGTACAGTGTATATCCACCTTTCGCAGCAATGCAGGCTGCTATTCTCCCATGGAGACGATCGTAGAGATGCTGGATGTAGTCCTGTGGAACGGCTTGCCATGCAATTTCCACCTGGCGCCTCAGTGGGACCAGCGTTCGTGCTGGACGTGCAGACCGCGTGAGACGACGCTTTATCCAGTCCCAAACATGCTCAATGGGGGACAGATCCGGAGATCTTGCTGGCCAGGGTAGTTGACTTACACCTTCTAGAGCACGTTGGGTGGCACGGGGTACATGCGGACGTGCATTGTCCTGTTGGAACAGCAAGTTCCCTTGCCGGTCTAGGAATGGTAGAACGATGGGTTCGATGACGGTTTGGATGTACCGTGCACTATTCAGTGTCCCCTCGATGATCACCAGTGGTGTACGGCCAGTGTAGGACATCGCTCCCCACACCATGATGCCGGGTGTTGGCCCTGTGTGCCTCGGTCGTATGCAGTCCTGATTGTGGCGCTCACCTGCACGGCGCCAAACACGCATACGACCATCATTGGCACCAAGGCAGAAGCGACTCTCATCGCTGAAGACGACACGTCTCCATTCGTCCCTCCATTCACGCCTGTCGCGACACCACTGGAGGCGGGCTGCACGATGTTGGGGCGTGAGCGGAAGACGGCCTAACGGTGTGCGGGACCGTAGCCCAGCTTCATGGAGACGGTTGCGAATGGTCCTCGCCGATACCCCAGGAGCAACAGTGTCCCTAATTTGCTGGGAAGTGGCGGTGCGGTCCCCTACGGCACTGCGTAGGATCCTACGGTCTTGGCGTGCATCCGTGCGTCGCTGCGGTCCGGTCCCAGGTCGACGGGCACGTGCACCTTCCGCCGACCACTGGCGACAACATCGATGTACTGTGGAGACCTCACGCCCCACGTGTTGAGCAATTCGGCGGTACGTCCACCCAGCCTCCCGCATGCCTACTATACGCCCTCGCTCAAAGTCCGTCAAGTGCACATACGGTTCACGTCCACGCTGTCGCGGCATGCTACCATTGTTAAAGACTGCGATGGAGCTCCGTATGCCACGGCAAACTGGCTGACACTGACGGCGGCGGTGCACAAATGCTGCGCAGCTAGCGCCATTCGACGGCCAACACCGCGGTTCCTGGTGTGTCCGCTGTGCCGTGCGTGTGATCATTGCTTGTACAGCCCTCTCGCAGTGTCTGGAGCAAGTATGGTAGGTCTGACACACCGGTGTCAATGTGTTCTTTTTTCCATTTCCAGGAGTGTATATTGTGAAAAGCAATGGTCCCATAACACTCCCCTGTGGCACGCCAGAGGTTACTTTAACGTCTGTAGACGTCTCTCCATTGAGAACAACATGCTGTCTTCCTAGTGCGACTTTCCTCCACCTCCATATCATCTGCGTCTTCAGCTTTCTCTCCGTCGTTCCCTAGCATGAACTGGGCCGTCCGTTGAACGGTGTCCGCGAAGACGTCTTTTATCTCCTTTCGTGGCCCGACTTCAGGCCAGGAGACTGGGTTTTCAGTGGGCGATGTTACCGTTACGGGTGTCTTGCTCTTGGCGATGGCGTTCTTTGGTCCTCCCACGTCGAGTGCGCGCGTTACTTCTTAGGGCGACATGCCTCCTGTGATAGTAATGGTGCGCTTCTGCTTCTTCTTGTTCCCATTCTGGGAACGTATTGCTGCAGGTTGCGGAAAAGGTGTTGTCATCACACATTCCGACGCAGAGACATACAATACCTTAAAGGCTGCGCCAGAGATTAAACTGAGAGGGATGTAGAATTAATCTCTGTAATGTTCATATTGGATTCTCTTTTGTTTCATACTCCAAGAAGGAGTTAAGATACGTTTTCGTTTGTTACCTTGTAGGGGATGTTCGTAATTTTTGACGTGTGGGGAAAGGCAGCCATCTTGTTAGTACTTATGGTTTGTGCGACGAGCAGAGCAAGTCTTATTGTCTTGTGAATAAAAAGTAGTGAGAAGTATCTAAGTTTTACGAGAATTATTTAAAGCGACGTAGTATTGTATTCCTTGGTTTCCACCGTCTTCGTGAAGGAAACCGATGCCGACTTAGGAAGATACACACGGTCAACAAAGAGAAGAACATCGATGGCGACTAATGAATTAATATTGTGGCAGAAGGACTAATTCTAAGTCTAAGGTGAGAACTCTGATTAAATCAACAATGACATAGAATTCAAAAATGTAATTAATCGGAATTGTAAATTATATTACAGGCAAATTTCACGCAACACTGCATTTGTCCGCATTCAAGACGGTCAATACAGTCCGTAAAAAATCCTGTCAAAAATTCTAAAGTTACAGTTCCATACCCATAATTTTTTCTCTTTTCGAAAAAATCAATAATTTTTTTTTTTTTTAATTTCGCGACAGTGTGGCCGCCGGTAATGTATTATCCCCCCCCCCACCCCACCCCCGGCCGGTGACGCGCCCCGCAATTAGCTTCCTCGACATAGGTCGAAGTCACATAACAGCTACCTGATCCATCAGCGTTGTCTCGTACTTTAGCGTCATCATCATCCGTCGTCTTCCCTGAGCGAGACGTTGTAGGTAGCGGACAGGCCGTAACCGCCGGTATAACCGGGGCGGCAACTTCCCCCGCTACTTGCGGTCTCTGCCGAGGCACTGGCCGCATAAGGCCGTCTCATCTCCCCTCCTCCCCCTGGTTCTTCGCCGGCCAAAGTGGCCGTGCGGTTCTAGGCGCTGCAGCCTGGAACCGCACGGACCACTAGGGTCGCAAGTTCGAATCCTGCTTCGGGCATGGATGTGTGTGATGTCCTTAGGTTAGTTAGGTTTAACTAGTTCTAATGACCTCAGAAGTTGAGTCCCATAGTGCTCAGAGCCATTTTGAACTCCTGATTCTTCACTGGCGGGTCCGTCGTAAGCAGAGGGTCGGATGGGGCTGCCGACGGAACAAGCTACAGCGGTCGGCGATCCGCCACTCTGCGCTCGTCTTCTAGTCCAATGACATCAGCCACGTCCATTTCCGGGTTACACAGCCGCTCCATCTCGGTTGGGGGGCCGGATGGGGCCGTCGACAGAGCAAGCTCTGCCGATCGGCGATCTGCCACGCCCTTCGCTTCAGCGTCGCGTTCAGCACGGTGAGCCATCTCTGAGCTCCTCTCCGGACGTTCGGAAGCCTCTCAGGCCGTATTTACATACGGGTGCAGCGGACGGCCAAGCGAACTCCTGCCATCATCTGCTCTATTCCCCCAGTAGTAGACTCTAAATGGCTCTTTCTCGGACACAATATTTTATAACACTGTTGTGTATTAATTTTGTATGAATGGAGTTAAGTAGGCTTTAATCACAGACAAAGTTTTAGCTGGACTGCATTCAGACTTCGCCGTATAGAATTTTTAGAACGGAATTGACATGATCTCTGAACTACAACTTTAAGAGACCTTGCCGGCCGCGGTGGCCGTGCGGTTCTAGGCGCTGCAGTCCGGAACCGTGGGACTGCTACGGTCGCAGGTGCGAATCCTACCTCGGGCATGGATGTGTGTGATGTCCTTAGGTTAGTTAGGTTTAAGTAGTTCTAAGTTCTAGGGGACTGATGACCTAAGATGTTAAGTCCCATAGTGCTCAGAGCCATTTGAACCATTTAAGAGACCTTGTATTGGTTATTATTTACATCAAGGTCTTGAAACTTCTTAAAGCTCTATTATTTAATGGGTTTCATTAGGTGCTGTAATCAAAACTTTGTGTCATTAATATAAATAATACTTAATGTACTACAAATAAGGACGTTATTGTTCTAAATTTAGTTTTCAATAAACTACTCGAAATTAGAGGTAGCTTAATGGGGTCACATACTTCAGGTTTTCATATCAAACTGAAGCTTCAAACGAATTTGTGGCTTTCTAGCTTTATTATTTAGCGCCACTTATTTTATGTAAGACGCATGGAATCTGACTAAAATTTTGTTCCGGTCAAGCTGAAACTTGTAACACTTGTAACATTTGCACATTCTGACCAATTTTTTGCTTTTTTGCTTTATTATTTAGCGCCACTTGTTTTTTATTAAAAACATGTATTTAGAGAAAGATATTCATTCGATCACTCTGAGATTTGACAATTTAAACATCAATATACTGAAGCATATGATGACAGAGTTTGGAAAAGCAACTTCAATTTTTAATTTCATTCTTAAATTATGGCACAATATTTGTATGCTACGCATAACCCGCCAGGTTAGCCGAGCGTGCTAACACGCTGCTTCCAGGACTCGGGTAGGCGCGCCGGCCCCGGAGCGAATCCGCCCGGCGGATTAACGACGAAGGTCGGTGTGCCGGCCAGCCTGGATGTGGTTTTTAGGCGGTTTACCACATCCCCCAGGTGAATAACGGGCTGGTCCCCACGTCACGCCTCAGTTACACGGCTCGCAAGCATCTGAACACTTTCGCACTATTCCATGGATTACAGTAGTCGCAGACAGTTGGGGACACTAATTCCTTCCCGGAGGGGTGGGGCGGGGGGGGGGGGGGAGGAATTACGGGGTGGCGGTAGGAAGGGCATCTGGACAACCCTTCAACTAACATTGCCACATCCGATTAACCATGCCAACCCTGCGCATCCGCGGGAAAAACGGCACAAGCAAAATAAAGAAAGAAAGACTTGTATGCTACGCATAGACGCGTAATAGAGAAGTGGCGCTAGCAGCAGTGAATCCGCTGAGTTCCGGCACACTCTCTCGCCTCTGTATCTCTCAGATGCTACAGCGCTTGTTACGCCACAAGGCCCTTACAGCACAGCAGTACGTGGACGATATTTTAGTCCCGTCGTATGCCACTTCATGGCAAGCCATCCCGAGCTTACATTTCAGCAAGGTAACGCCCAGCCTGCGCACGGCAAAAGTTTCTACTGCCTGTATTTGTGCTTGTCAAACACTGCTTATGCCAGCAAGATCGTCGGATTTCTCCCCAACTGAGATCTTTTGGAGCATTATCGGCTGGGTCCTCTAACCAGCACGGAATTTTGACGACCTAACGCGCCATTTGGACAGAATTTGGCACGATATCCCTCAGGAGGACGTCAAACAAGTCTACTAATCAGTTCCAAGGCTAGTAACTGCTTGCGTAAAGGCCAGAGGTGGACCAACGCATTACTGACTTCCTCAATTTGTGAAGCCTTTGCCTTTGGACAAATCATTCGATATTTCTGAAATTGTAATGATTTGTTTGTCTGTATATGTACATCACATCTACCAATTCTGGTACCATTCGGATAACTCCTTCGTGTTACATCGGTTTTATTTGTTTTAGAGTTTGTAAGACACGAGGAAAAAATGGCTGCAGACTGAGAAAGTTAGTAAAAGAAAGAGCTGGAGAGAAACTTTAAGATTATTGGTCGTCAAATCAGTGATAGATAAGTTGCAGAATTGTTATAGGTTAGCCGTATAAAAGATACAGAGATTATCTACAAGGCATGAAGAGAACTATGTGGGCCGTATTTTGCTATCAACAAATGACAGGCCCGGAATTATCTCCGCCCTGCTTCCCCTGACAACTGGTAACGCTATCAGTGACGTGTGCACGTGGGACTAGAGCATGTGCACAAACATCCGTTGGCATTCTTTTATGGTCACTATCAATCCACTAATTAGACACCTCTCACGTTTTAGTTGTTGGAAAATGCCTTAATGTAAAAAAATGACATTAATGAGTGCCTAAATTCTGTTTTGGACTGGAGTACCTATAACTGTGCTTATAGTAGGTATGAGAAATTAAAGTTTGTCTCCATGACGCAATTCTATATTTTAATGAGGGCATAAAGGTTAAAGCTTTAACAGTGTGAACTATAATCGGAATAGCGTGTAGGGTCTGTATCTCGTTTACAGAGAAAGAGGAAACGCAAACATATCAGGTATTAGTATCAGTTAAAAGGGTCAGGCAATTAAACAAGTCAGATGAAAAGGGGAGAGAAAATGCAAATGATGAACACGATGCTGAATATGACGCTGAGGTGTTTTACTGTAACTAGAAAATTAGCTGTTTTATGCATTTTGAAGTATCTGTCCCTAGTCTTAACTGAAATGTAGATATTTAATTATTATTACTCGCTAAATTATTCGCTGGCAATACAAACGTAGTACTGTAAATATTATATCGCTGATCCGAATCCATCGTCTAGCGTTTGTCTTTGGCGATGCGAGACTTTTTCGCATTCGGTACCCATCTCTCTGAGTCTTCGTACGAGAAAGAGGTAAAATTAATTTCTCACATAATAGCACATCTTTAAGTTACAAATATAAATATACTGTGCTGAGATGTTGACTCAGCAACGAGTAATTCATGTATTCTGATGACCCTTGAGAAGATTAATTAAATACGGTAAAAAACACTGCGTAGAACATTCATTTATACTGTCATACACTGATTTTTTACCAGTTATTTGTATGTGTTTAAGTAGTATCTAATGAAAGAGACAGTTATCATGTGACGTCTCGCGTAGACCCTACTTCAAGCAACTCAAATATTTTCATCTTCCCAAAACAGCTAGAATGTTGCCAATCAAATATCCTGTGAATATACAGTTACACACAGAAGTTTTTCACTATTATTTATCCATTGAAATATCATTATTTTGTTCATTTTGATTTCATATACATATCGACGTTATTTATTTATTTGCCTGACTTTACAATTTCCATACTTCAAATCGAATTACATCAGAACTTTTTTTTCTTTTTTTTTTTTTTTGTAGGTATCATTACCTTAAAAACTAAATGAGCTTTGAAACAGAGTTTTTCATAATATGTTTGACATTTTTTAGTATTTACATAAAAATTTGTATTCAGAGAAGGAAACAGAAAGTGTACGTATTTTGCAGAATATGTTTAAAGTAATGGTTGTCGAACAGTATCAAAATACGTTATTCATTTTCCAGTGAACAGAAATAACTTAATATTTATATAAATATCTCTAAAGAGCTATAGAAAACGCAGTAGAAGCTTCATCTCTATTGTACCTGTATAGTGATAATTTAAACATTAGCCTCATACAGTGCTTGATTTATGACGGTACGCAATGCTAAGCCCTACCAGTACCTCTGACGAAGAAAAGCGTTAAAAAGTTTTAAGACTTCTAAATTAAAAACACACACACACACACACACACACACACACACACACACACACACAGGAACCTCTTTTTCTACCAATCAAGCACTCCCCTTGTTGTGTACATAGTTCCGCGTAGTCAGCGCGTACACAACTTTCCCACTAGAGCGCGCCCCGCTAAGCACAACAGCGCAGGCGCAGCGCTCGTCCGTCTCCGCACTACGAGATGGCGCTGTCTTAGAGACGGACCAAATTCTGCTTCCGCCGATCCGCATATTAATATGTAACGCAGCCAATGAGATTGCTGCTAATGTAGAACCTTTTCTCCTCGCGGATCACACTCGCACAGTGATACATGAACGCGCGAGGTATTGTAACGAGTGTACAGACCTTCGATTAGTCGGTCTGCATCAGTCTGCATTAGTCTGTAGTCAAGTTTCAGTCTGCACATAATAAGATTATCATATTCCTGTTCATAGCCATGAAGAGAAATGTATAGACACTTTGTCAAGTATCAGAGATATATGTGAATAAGATTATCATACCAAGACAAAAGGAATTTGTCAATTGTAAACAGCATCCAGAATCAAGTTAAGTGAGGTTTATGATTTTTATTATTTTAATAAATGTGTGTGAAAATTAATCAAGTTCTGTTTAAAGCTGTTCACTGTCAATCTGATACTCTAAGCGTGCAAGTGGCATTTCTATCGTCTGACCTAATGGCAGAAGATAAACACGCCACGATAAGACCAGGAGACGTATTGCTGACATTCGCCTACTTCGTTAGAGCGACAAGTCAAATAATCTGATGGTGTGTGTACCAAAGGTCTTACAGTACGACACCACACCCCTCATAGGTCTTACCGTCTGCAATAAGGCAACCTACCCCCTGGTATCGCGCATACCGCGAGTATTGTGTATAAGCGCAACAGACTTTCGATGACGTGGTACTAGTATCGAATAAACGTTTATCAGACAGATGTCTCGTCGGGTGACAGCACTACATCATCGTCCTCACATTCTGGTTCGTATTAATACTGTACGATAGAGCGGGTTCAAGTGACCTCTTGGAGGTTTACTATTCAAAGGAATTTCTGGAGGCACCCTCTTGAACCGGATATACTTGATTATTATTTAATCTGTAATAGTTCGTGTTCTCTCGAGTTTTAAACTTCTTCTCGCAGATGTTGTCTGCAGCCTGCTTGTGGTGAAGGGGAGTGTGAACGAAACGAATCTAAAAAATGACAAACATCTTTTGAAATATTGCCGTAATGATATGATCGTATATCCGCTTCAGGGTTCGGCCGCCGTATTGCAAGTCTTTTTAGGTAACACCACTTCGGCGACTTGTGTGTCAGTGATGATGAAAAACACACAACACCCCGTCCCCTGCCGGGAATCGAACCCGGGCCCCTTTGCGTGGTAGGCGGTAACGCTACCGCTGCGCTACGTTTTTTTTTTTATCTCATTTTGTTCGCTTTCGTTCGTTGCGTCTGCTCCGGGCGGACGTCGTAAGACACTCGTTTAAGTTCTTCGTTGATCGATTAATCCAGTCTTTTTATTACAGAGGGCAGCTAGCCCTCTGACCGAACACGCTGAGCTACTGTGCCGGCTACAGAGGCGGACTATTGCCGTAATTAAAGTGAGTTTGTGCTTTTGAACGAGATCGCAGAAGTGATAGTCGACAGTTATCTAAAGGGAGACTCGAATTTTTATTTCGCCCGAGTCCAAAGATACGAGATAATGTGCTAATGCTTTCTTTGTGTGTCGCAGACGATTTGTTTCTTCTGACAACCGAGAGCTCGGTCTATAGAACAGTCGTCACGCAGTTGTCCATCAACGTCACGCCTTCAGCTAAACATCTGCAGGCGAACAAGAGTCAAGTGATGCCGATACCCAACTATTCCATTCTGTTTCCTTGTATCTCACACGAAAGACGGTAATGGTCATCCCAGTCGTACTCTCAAGCCAGATAATTGTATAAATAAAGTCTACAGTTCCGCAACGTGGACAAACGTATTTCAGTTACATCTCTTTCATTCCCTTACCGGCAGAAAAATGCTCCTATTGAAGCACATAAAGGCGAATATGTTATTCTTTAAAGGCTTTTGTCAGAAAAGTGGGAAACCAGCTATCTCACTCCTCAATCCGTCTTCCACACCAAAATTTTTTCGTAGGAACATATTCGGGCGCTTTTAACACAGTACACACTAAATCGTTTCTCTTTGTAGTCAAGCCTTCGTAGTCAGCACCTCGCTCTCACTGATACTGTCTGTATACTTTGTCTCTCTCCCACAGTCTCCCTTTTCTGCCACTGATTTTCGCTTTATTACACTGTCACTGGCTCCTCTCTCACTTACACCGTCTCCTTTTATCTTTCACTACCACTGTCTCCACCACACCTCGACAGCTCAAAAATACTAGGGGCGAACTTGTTTTTTCACCTGTACCCACATGTTTAGAATTACGGCCCAAAATGCGCACTTCCCTATACCTACGTGTTAAAGTTCGCCGTTCTGGGAGGGTCCAGACTCCAGTCCCCCGTACCCCCCACCGTCCCCACAAATACACGCCTAAGTGTGTCTGCACTAATAGAGTACTAATGATTTATTCCCATATACACTCCTGGAAATTGAAATAAGAACACCGTGAATTCATTGTCCCAGGAAGGGGAAACTTTATTGACACATTCCTGGGGTCAGATACATCACATGATCACACTGACAGAACCACAGGCACATAGACACAGGCAACAGAGCATGCACAATGTCGGCACTAGTACAGTGTATATCCACCTTTCGCAGCAATACAGGCTGCTATTCTCCCATGGAGACGATCGTAGAGATGCTGGATGTAGTCCTGTGGAACGGCTTGCCATGCCATTTCCACCTGGCGCCTCAGTTGGACCAGCGTTCGTGCTGGACGTGCAGACCGCGTGAGACGGCGCTTCATCCAGTCCCAAACATGCTCAATGGGGGACAGATACGGAGATCTTGCTGGCCAGGGTAGTTGACTTACACCTTCTAGAGCACGTTGGGTGGCACGGGATACATGCGGACGTGCATTGTCCTGTTGGAACAGCAAGTTCCCTTGCCGGTCTAGGAATGGTAGAACGATGGGTTCGATGACGGTTTGGATGTGCCGTGCACTATTCAGTGTCCCGTCGACGATCACCAGTGGTGTACGGCCAGTGTAGGAGATCGCTCCCCACACCATGATGCCGGGTGTTGGCCCTGTGTGCCTCGGTCGTATGCAGTCCTGATTGTGGCGCTCACCTGCACGGCGCCAAACACGCATACGACCATCATTGGCACCAAGGCAGAAGCGACTCTCATCGCTGAAGACGACACGTCTCCATTCGTCCCTCCATTCACGCCTGTCGCGACACCACTGGAGGCGGGCTGAACGATGTTGGGGCGTGAGCGGAAGACGGCCTAACGGTGTGCGGGACCGTAGCCCAGCTTCATGGAGACGGTTACGAATGGTCCTCGCCGATACCCCAGGAGCAACAGTGTCCCTAATTTGCTGGGAAGTGGCGGTGCGGTCCCCTACGGCACTGCGTAGGATCCTACGGTCTTGGCGTGCATCCGTGCGTCGCTGCGGTCCGGTCCCAGGTCGACGGGCACGTGCACCTTCCGCCGACCACTGGCGACAACATCGATGTACTGTGGAGATCTCACGCCCCACGTGTTGAGCAATTCGGCGGTACGTCCACCCGGCCTCCCGCATGCCCACTATACGCCCTCGCTCAAAGTCCGTCAACTGCACATACGGTTCACGTCCACGCTGTCGCGGCATGCTACCAGTGTTAAAGACTGCGATGGAGCTCCGTATGCCACGGCAAACTGGCTGACACTGACGGCGGCGGTGCACAAATGCTGCGCAGCTAGCGCCATTCGACGGCCAACACCGCGGTTCCTGGTGTGTCCGCTGTGCCGTGCGTGTGATCATTGCTTGTACAGCCCTCTCGCAGTGTCCGGAGCAAGTATGGTGGGTCTGGCACACCGGTGTCAATGTGTTCTTTTTTCCATTTCCAGGAGTGTAATTAGTCGTGGTATTGTCCAAAATATATACTGCATCACGAACTCAAGGCGTCTTTCCAGAGACTAAAATCTGCGACTGTTAAACCCCTTTTTAAAAAAGGTGATAAGAGAGGCGTCAGTAACTGCCAACCTACTTCATTGCTGACATCATTTCCAAAATTTTTGAGACTATGATGTATTCTAGAATAGAGCCTCACCTTGGCAACAATAATATCCTCAGCAAATCACAGTTTGGGTTTCAGAATGGTTGCTCTACTGAGAAAGCCATTTACATGTTCACAAACCAGATATTAGAAGCATTAAATAACAAAATAGCACCAGTAGGTATTTTCTGTGACCTATCTAAGGCATTTGATTGTGTGAATCATAATATACTCCTAGACTAATGGGACTGATGGTTTAGCCAACCAATGGTTCATGTCATATCTAACAAAAAGAATGCAGAAATTTGTACTGAGTAGTAATTCAACCAATAGACTCCAGGGACATAATTCTGACTGGGGAGAAATCACGTATGATGTCGCCCAAGGCTCAATCTTGAGCCTGCTTCCTCAGTTTTCTGTCAGAGTCTTTTAAAGATGACATATTCGCCCTTTTCGTTCTTCGACAGGGGTATCTTTTCCGTGGTTCCCTTTTCAGTGCTACAGCAGGGTGTGCTACCTACATAAAACGAATTCTACAGGTCAGTAAGGATTTGACAGTCATATATATGTACATATACATACATACATAAACACACAATATATAGGGTGGAGAAAAATTGTGTCACGAAATTTTAACCCTGAATATGAGGTGCCAGTAGAAACTAAAATTACTAATATTGTGTAGGTCTACAATACATTATTTTTAAAGTACAGAAACTTAGCGCCAAGCGCTCCGGTTGGCCGTTGGATTTGCAATGCTGCCATTCGTCGGTTGACAGGCAGTGCTATGATTGTCAGTACACACATAAAAACGTCCCTCGCCCTGTCACTGCCCCACCGTGACATGCACACGTGCCGAAGAGGTCCTGCTGTTTGTCTCCACCTCACGTCATTGAAATTCACACGTAAGCTTCGCTTCCGAGCACACTTGTCATCTGCGATTTAGTCACACAGTATGCATGGCGGCACAGAATACGTTTGAAGAACAATGACATATGATTTTTGATTATGGACAAGCCGACGGTAATACGCATGAAGCTCGACGATTGTATGACGAACGGTACACAGCAAGACGCCACCCACACCCGCAAACGTTTACAGCAATTCACTGGCGAGTTGGCGAAACAGATTCGTTAGCGGGATATCATGTTGATGGTGGAAGACCTCGAACACGCCGGGGTGCTGCACTTGAAGAGTCTGTTCTCGAATGCTTCGAGGAAGCATCCACAACAAGAACTCGAGCGGTTGGACACGACATGCGGATCACTCATTAGTTAGTCTGGGAGGTTTTGAGGGATGACGACCAGCATCCATTCAGCTTCCACCCTGTTGTTGTTGTTGTGGTCTTCAGTCCTGAGACTGGTTTGATGCAGCTCTCCATGCTAATCTATCCTGTGCAAGCTTCTTCATCTCCCAGTACCTACTGCAACCTACATCCTTATGAATCTGCTTAGTGTATTCATCTCTTGGTCTCCCTCTACGATTTTTACCCTCCACGCTGCCCTCCAATGCTAAATTGGTGATCCCTTGATGCCTCAGGACATGTCCTACCAACCGATCCCTTCTTCTAGTCAAGTTGTGCCACAAACTTCTCTTCTCCCCAATCCTATTCAATACCTCCTCATTAGTTACGTGATCTACCCACCTAATCTTCAACATGCTTCTGTAGCCCACATTTCGAAAGCTTCTATTCTCTTCTTCTCCAAACTTTTTATTGTCCATGTTTCACTTCCATACATGGCTACACTCCATACAAATACTTTCAGAAATGACTTCCTGATACTTAAATCTATACTCGATGTTAACAAATTTCTCTTCTTCAGAAACGCTTTCCTTGCCATTGCCAGTCTACATTTTATATCCTCTCTACTTCGACCATCATCAGTTATTTTGCTCCCCAAATAGCAAAACTCCTTTACTACTTTAAGTGTCTCATTTCCTAATCTAATTCCCTCAGCATCACCCGACTTAATTCGACTACATTCCATTATCCTCGTTTTGCTTTTGTTGATGTTCATCTTATATCCTCCTTTCAAGACACTGTCCATTCCGTTCAACTGCTCTTCCAAGTCCTTTGCTGTCTCTGACAGAATTACAATGTCATCGGCGAACCTCAAAGTTTTTATTTCTTCTCCATGGATTTTAATCCGTACTCCGAATTTTTCTTTTGTTTCCTTTACTGCTTGCTCAATATACAGATTGAATAACATCGGGGAGAGGCTACAACCCTGTCTTACTCCCTTTCCAACCACTGCTTCCCTTTCATGTCCCTCGACTCTTACAACTGCCATCTGGTTTCTGTACAAATTGTAAATAGCCTTTCGCTCCCTGTATTTTACCCCTGCCACCTTTAGAATTTGAAAGAGAGTATTCCAGTCAGCATTGTCAAAAGCTTTCTCTAAGTCTACAAATGCTAGAAACGTAGGTTTGCCTTTCCTTAATCTTTCTTCTAAGATAAGTCGTAAGGTCAGTATTGCCTCACGTGTTCTAACATTTCTACGGAATCCAAACTGATCTTCCCCGAGGTCGGCTTCTACCAGTTTTTCCATTCGTCTGTAAATAATTCGCATTAGTATTTTGCAGCTGTGACTTATTAAACTGATAGTTCGATAATTTTCACATCTGTCAACACCTGCTTTCTTTGGGATTGGAATTATATTCTTTTTGAAGTCTGAGGGTATTTCGCCTGTCTCGTACATCTTGCTCACCAGATGGTAGAGTTTTGTCAGGTCTGGCTCTCCCAGGGCCGTCAGTACTTCTAATGGAATGTTGTCTACTCCCGGGGCCTTGTTTCGACTCGGGTCTTTCAGTGCTCTGTCGAACTCTTCACGCAGTATCGTATCTCTCAATTCATCTTCATCTACATCGTCTTCCATTTCCATAATATTGTCCTCAAGTTCAGCGCCCTTGTATAGACCCTCTATATATCCCTTCCACCTTTCTGCTTTCCCCTCTTTGCTTAGAACCCTGTCCAACCTAAAAGCTGTGGTGGACTATGAACACAGGCTAGGGTTTTGCCGGTGGTTTCTGCGACGTGTTGCACGAGACCCCGACTTCCCCGCCACTGTGTTGTTTATCGACGAGTGGACTTTCCATAGGGAAGGCCTTTATAACACTCGAAACGTTCATTACTGGGGAAGGGGAAATCCTCATGTCACGTACGTCCACGGACACCAGGACTGTTTTCGCTCAACATTTGGGCAGGCATTGTGAGCGACCATCTGACTGGGCGAGTCCGTCTACCTCCTCGACTTAGAGGGGCAAATTACCTTCAATTTTTGCAAGACACTCTACCTAGCCCGCTGGAAGACGTTCTCCTGGACGTATGGCTACGCATGTGGTTACAGCACGATGGGAACCTGCACGTAACAGTCGTGTCGTGCGCTAATATTTAAATGAACTCTTCGTCGGCCGGGTAGTTGGCAGAGGTGCTCGTAGGACATGGCCCCCACGATCATCAGACCTCACACCACCGGTTCTTTTCCTCCGCGGATTCTTCAAGGTTCCAGTTCACCCACCGGGACGTGAACCACTCAGAGAGCAAGAGGAATTACTGGATCGCATTCAACATGCCTCCAATCACGTCAGAGCAATGCCAGGAGTCTCTGAGGGAGTTAAGCAAAACACCGTTCGACGTTACCAACATTGCGTCGCGTCAGAGGGTCGCCAGTTCGAGCACCAGCTTTAAGGAAACATGTTGTAGCTACAAAAAAGTCCTTTTCAGAGCCGACACGATTTGTAAAAGACTTTCTGTAAGCGAACTAACAACTGTTGGATAGTTTGTTCCCGGTACGTCTTATCACGAAACTACAATGGATGTGTCGGGACCCCGGCGGATTCGCTCTCAGGCGCCTAGAGTGGAACGCTGGCGCGCTACCACCGAGCGAGCATGCGGGTCACATTGGATACATCGCGATCTCCTGCAGGAAAAGCACTCGCGGTCGTGCGTTGTCCATAGCATCCGGCAACAGGGCAATCCCGCGACCAATAAGAGCGCGTGGCGCCAAGTTTCTGTAGTTTAAAAATGGTCCATTGTCGACCACACAACATTAGTAATTTTGATTCCTACTCGCATCAGCTATGTAGAGTTAAAATTCCCTGACAATTTTTCTCTACCCTATATAAACTTGCACACATATAAACAGCAAATAAGTAGGCATAGGTTAACAAAAAATCGTTTGCTTTACATAGTTTCTGGATACTTCACACATCGAACGCAATTCACTGAAAATGCTCGGCTTATGATTTTTGTCTTAATAGATTAAAAATATAATTAGAAATATTTTACTGAATTTTCAGTATTTCCAGTTTTGTAATGTAAGTGCGCTTTTTCTGAGGAGTGAGTGTTCGATTTACTTTATCTGCAAGGAATCTTACAATTTGTTTAAAGTTTTGAATTTGTCATGTAAAGATTCTGCTACTGAGCGGGAACAGACAAAGTAAGCTTTTACAAAAAAAAAAAAAAAAAAAAAGAGAGAGAGAATGATGAAATAATTATTTTATGTGGGGAAGTACTGTACATTTGTACTTCATGTTTGTAATGGATCTTTTACAGGCCGCTGTCCATATTGACTGGACATGGTACTTCCCTTTTTGTCTTTTAACGTGTTCATGGATGTTGAAGATCTTATTTACATTTAATACAAACAGAACAAAATGAGTATCACATAGGCAAGGGGGAAATGTTCCTTTTAATAGAGCTAACATAGGAGTTTTACGCCCATCCATTTCGTAAACAAACCAGTGTGATCCGCGAGCCAGATATACAGCCGACAACTGCCGCTGGAGCGCGCTGTGGTCGCATGTACCGCACTGACGCACAATGTACGATATGCACAAGTCGCATTGTTTCTGAGCTTTCGACAGCACACTGAATTCGGCATGCTCAGTGTTGACGTTTGAAAGTACGGTCTGCGTGCTGACGGCTTAACGCTCCTAAGACTAGGCTGACTTTCACACATCTGAGTAAATTCTTTCAGTAGTTTACGATTAATTTACATCATGTTGCTCGATACAGTGCCGTTAATTAGGTAACTTCACAAGTGACGTTTGCTTGTACAAGCTTGTACAGTGGCGCCACAAACATTCAAAATACACTCTTCGATATGGTTGCACGTGCTTTAATGACTAAAAATCGACCAGGCCTCAAACAGCATGAACTGTCCAAATCCTTCAGCAAAATTACAACATTCTTTTACAAGTGCTTTCAGTAGTGTGTGTAGGCACCTTAACCTGAGGTAGTTCTGTATACCGATTTCGCCATTTCGAGCATTAGCCGTTTATTCAAAAATTATTCTAGCCGCTCTCATACCAATTGTTGTAACATACATAAGTGCTTCCATTGCGCCATAACTGTGGCTCCTTTGATTCGTGCAGAGGTGGTACATACAAACTTTAAGTCATGGTGTGCAATTCTAAAGCATCGACTGCACACCGACCAGTGCAGCGTCGCGAAAGGGCATCGAGAAGGCGCTGACCTGCGCGTCAATGGAAAGAGCAGATAGTGCCACACCTCCAGGAAGACAGAGTTCAGCGCCCCCTGTCAACGCTGACTTAACCATCAGCCCATCGCATGTCGGCCCAGTTCGGTCGCAGACCTCGACAGCATCAGTACTGAGTAATACCGAGACATTACTTAGCCTGCATTCTGCAAGCAGTACTAGAGTGTAAGTACTTGTATGTAGGGGGCACAGGAAGCAAAGGAATCAAATTAGATCATTTTTCTTCCCTTAATAGAAATTACGTTTTCTATAGTTAGAAATTGTGTTGTACAGATGATATTGAATTCCTGCCATCGGCCATCGCAACTTTCCTCCCCCCTTGTTTGTGTCAGTGCTAACCCCCATAGTAGCCGACACAACACATGAAATACTAGCTCGCTTTTTGCACTAATAAATAAAATATTTACTTATCTTTGACACACTTCTTTACCACTGGAGTACTGGATTGCTTACAATTGTCATTGACTAGCAAAGTATCACTTGCAGTAATTAACCAACTGTTCTCTTGCAATACAATGTTCAACCTTTATTAATATACAAGATCGTCATAAACTTCATCAACTCATTGGTCCTACACTATGATGTTTACTACTTCGGATGAGGTCATGAACTAGGGCAGAGTGCTTCCGTGCTCAGCTCTACATTGACCTCAGGGCGAGGGCGCTGCTGTGCTGAGGGATAGGCGTGGTCTTCAGGAACGTTTCCCATAAGTGGCTGCGGATTGCAGCGAGGCCTCACTAATGTCTGTGGTGTCGATTTGCGTTGCTAACTTTCATGTGGCACCCCACGATCTCTGGATCATACCACACCAATTTTCCGTGTGTTGCTGAGGATTAGTGTGTAAAAGTGAATGCAGTATTTGTTCTTGTACCATTTACTTAAAAAAGAACGAAATCACGGATTTAGTAACCTTCGTCAGAGAATGGAGGTCTTTTTGGTAATATCTGTCTTCAAAGACATCAGAACTTTTCAAGAAATAAAAGGAGTATATCTGCGCAATGTATTGACGAATAAAATATTAACATCTATAGATACATGTGAAAAATCCTGAGAAACGAGACGTATCTTTTGATAACTATTTTGACTTAAATAATTGTCTCCATTCTCAGAAGGAAGTAAGTGGCAGCAATTGCTGGATGCAGAAGTTGAGTCCATCATTTTCGTCGTAAGTGAATACTTATGCAGATTTCCAAAATTCAGAAACTATAATCACAAGTTTAAGTTTCACGTCTATTTATATCAGTTAGGAAAAAGTACGATAGACTCATAGTAAACTCGGCTAGTAATACGCATGAGTAAAGAAATTACTACTTAGCAGAATTTTATCTAAAACTCCTTGCAAAATATCTGTGTTTAAGGTAAATTCTCTCAAAAGCATTTTTGGAGTCGTATTTTGTACTGAATGTTAGAAATTAGATGGGTACATCGAATAACCAATGAGGAGATACTGAATCGAATTGAAGAAAAAAGAAATTTGTGACACATCTTGACAAACAAGGGATCGGGCGATGCGAAACCGTCTGTGTGATAACTGAAGAAAATATTAGAAAGAGGCGGAGCAATTGTAAAGCGAGACCAATGTTTGAATACACTAAGGACGTTAAGATGGATGCAGGTCTAGGTAGTTACACAGAGATGAGAGGCTTGCACAGAGTGTACTAGCGTAAATATCTGCATCAAACCAGCGTCCAGACTGAAGACCCCAAAAACTATAACTTCGGACCGATACGAACTTCTACGTCATGTAATTGTTTCACACCTGACGTTCAAAGAGTGCAACATTGTCGGCATTTTCTCCAAAAACGTCGAGTCAAAACATTTCACCGCTAGATTGTCCATTCAGTAAAGAATATCGTTTTTTACTGTGAAGTAACGTGTGATTATGTACGAGAGAGAATCGGGAACGGACAAATGAAAAGTTATGTGAAGGACATTATCGCTATAACTGAAGGATAACGTCATTAGAAACTAACATGAACTGGAAAATTGTGAGGAAAAATAACCTATATAGCCTTTTTGAAGCAACAACCGTGGCGTGCGCCTTATTTAAGGGAAACGGCGGAAAATCTAAATCATACGAAACGGGAGTGCACGTGTTATTAAGAAGTACGATGTAATATTCAATAGGGCGCACAAGTCCAAAGGACCAGGCACTGCAGCGACTACAGCCGTCAACAAATACAGGATATGTATTTGTAGTTGTAAATGTGATCCACCTTCGCCTGTATTTTGGATCCACAACAATGAAAATTTGTACCAGTCCGGGGCTCGAAACCGGATCTCCCGCTTTACAAGAGTGGTCGCCATAACTGCTTCGGCCATCCGTGCACAAATCACAACCAGACCCAAACTTCCATATGTCATCGTCCATGTGTCATAACCAGCACTCGTACGTTACATATATTCCCGTCCAGGAAGGACTTATGTATTCAGAGCCAGAGGCCTGATATTGGCGAATTAATATGAAATAGCAGTGCCTTTGTTGTTAAGAAGTACGATGCGATGTTCCTTCGCCAGTACCAGGCCCTCGAATATTAATAAATATTTCCTTCCTGGTAGGCGGTGTCTGTAATGTACGAGTGCAGGTTGTCTCACATGGACAATAACATATGGAAGTTCGGGTCTGGTTTTTTGATTTGTGCACGGATGGCTGAAGCTCTTGAGACGACCACTCGCGTAAAGCGGTAAATCCGGGCTCGAGTCCCCGATCGACGTAAATTTTCATTGCTGTCATTCCAGTATACAGTTTACAACACTACCGCCTGCTACTGCTATACCATAACCTCAAAGTTGGAGGCAATTCGTATAATGAAATTATTTTCATTAAAGCAGTTACAGTATAAATAAGCAGAGCAGTGTTACCCTCTGAAAGGAATTTTGTTATGTTGACCGTGATGTACCTAACGGAGATGGCTTATCGGAAGTGAAAGTCAGAATTACGTAAATATTTAAGCAGTAACAAACAGTAATTTGCTTATCCTCACTGTCCAAATTATAATAAAAACGGTCGCCAACCTAATCAGGCATAAGAATAAGTAACTTTTTTTTTGTTCAAGAAACTAATTATGAATAACTTTAATGGACAGACACAGCCTATACTTTATCACATGAGAGGGCAATGAACTCTGTCACTAGCTAATGTTGACGTTAAAGAAAGTGCTAACAGTTATAGGAGAACAAGGCTATTGGCATAAGGACAACAGAAAATGACATACACTTTTGCCTTCAAGGCTTGGTCAAACTGAACGGTTTCAATAATATTCCTATTAAAGTGCACTTTAGGAATATACAGTTAAGCATAGATTTAGTCTCACTTTTCAAACGCTTTCCTATCTGACATGAGATGTGAATAAAGTTCACTGCAAAATTATAAATTTGGCATAGGTTTAATCTTTCTTTTACCAATTACTTTCCTAACTGACAGGGAAAAGTATTCATTAGCAAAATATTTCTCACTGTCCCCCCGAATAAAAGAAGTTATTGTTTTCATAGATAGTGATCTTTCTGTTACTTGTTACCTAGCATAAGCACAATACACCAACTGTGGATCCTGTTACACTATTAATATGCACTTCCAATACACAAGAGAGACAAGCACTTAGCAAACATGAGTATATAACTTTCCACAAATGCAGTTCACGACTTTTTCTGCAGTGAGACACAATATTGACAAATTTGTAAAAAACTGACTCACCTTTTAAAATTTACAACAGGCAGCACTATGATCATTAACTAAGCAAAACTTTATAAGCCTCAGTTTTAAGAACTTTTAATTTTTAAAAGTAACAGCAAATTATCTTTATTATTACAGTCTTCTACTTTAAAGTCAATGATTAAATAAGTAACCTTGAAAGTCCACTAAACTTTAAATTGGACTGTTTCAATCACTAGGAGGTTTTCACAAAGCTACATTTACTACCTCCCACAATTTTACCAAATCCTCAGTAAATCTGAATACTCCCTTGTTACCAAATATCAAACAACATTATTTAATTAACTGTTTGGCTTTGACGCTTTAATTTTTTACACAACAAGGACACTCGGTAATCATAGTTCAAACGGAGAGGAACCTGAGACGTGTTGTGATAAGGAAAAAATCAAGGTAGGTACATAAAATCAGTTATAAGTTACCTTATATTTGAGCACACTAAAACATCCAATGAGCTGATCCTTCACTGTACATTACTACAGTGCTTCTGTTAAATTACAGTGATAGCGCAATGTGGTAGCGAGTGCATGTTGGTAGATGGATTTGCAGGTAGAATTGGTGGACTGTCATTTCTTGGTGATGATAATAGATACCAATTCCAGAATAGTTCCATCTTTTTATCCATCCATCCGAGGCATTGGAAAGCGTCAGGAAAAGCCTCTCTCGGAACCAGCACAATACACAACTTTTACATGAGCAGTTGATAGTTTGGTAGCTCGTCGCTGACTGACTCTTGGTTCCACCTTTCTATACATGCCCACCACATTTTGCGCGCGCTGAATGCTTCCGTTCCCGAGGGGAACCACAACACCTTTTACATACAAAATAACTAAGAACGCTAAGTGAGGATCAGCAGTTTACATAACAGCAACCAAACATATTAAATAAAACAGAACCTTTGCACATACTGACATTGCTACAAAAAAATTATTTAAACAAAATTATTCAACCTCAAATATAACCAAAGAGATTATGTGAGAAAGACAAAACATTATTTGCTCATATTGTGCATATTACAGAGATTACACTTCATTACAGTATCGAATTAATCGTAGACCTACACTAATCACAGAATTTCAACGTTGGGATGTTGAACAAAACAGAAAGCGAAATGAATCAACAAAGAGTATGTAGTGTGTAAGCTATGGTGTTACAAGCTGAAGGTTGTTCATACACGCATCTGCGAAAACATTTCCTGTTTTTCTTGAGGGCTGTAATCGCTGCAGTGCCCATTATTTTGAATGCATGCCTGTAGGAACATTTCATCATGCTTCATATTAACACTGACACTGCTTTTTCGTATTAATTCGCCAATACCAGGCCCTGAACTGTCATTAAATGTATCCTTTCTGGACGGGAATATGTTGTTGTTGTTGTGGTCTTCAGTCCTGAGACTGGTTTGATGCAGCTCTCCATGCTACTCTATCCTGTGCAAGCTTCTTCATCTCCCAGTATCTACTGCAACCTACATCCTTCTGAATTTGCTTAGTGTATTCATCTCTTGGTCTCCCTCTACGATTTTTACCCTCCACACTGCCCTCCAATGCTAAATTTGTGATCCCTTGATGCCTCAAAACATGTCCTACCAACCGATCCCTTCTTCTAGTCAAGTTGTGCCACAAACTTCTCTTCTCCCCAATCCTATTCAATACCTCCTCATTAGTTACGTGATCTACCCACCTTATCTTCAGCATTCTTCTGTAGCACCACATTTCAAAAGCTTCTATTCTCTTCTTGTCCAAACTAGTTATCGTCCATGTTTCACTTCCATACATGGCTACACTCCATACAAATACTTTCAGAAACGATTTCCTGACACTTAAATCTATACTCGATGTTAACAAATTCCTCTTCTTGAGAAACGCTTTCCTTGCCATTGCCAGTCTACATTTTATATCCTCTCTACTTCGACCATCATCGGTTATTTTACTCCCTAAATAGCAAAACTCCTTTACTACTTTAAGTGTCTCATTTCCTAATCTAATTCCCTCAGCATCACCCGACTTAATTTGACTACATTCCATTATCCTCGTTTTGCTTTTGTTGATGTTCATCTTATATCCTCCTTTCAAGACACTGTCCATTCCGTTCAACTGCTCTTCCAAGTCCTTTGCTGTCTCTGACAGAATTACAATGTCATCGGCGAACCTCAAAGTTTTTACTTCTTCTCCATGAATTTTAATACCTACTCCGAATTTTTCTTTTGTTTCCTTTACTGCTTGCTCAATATACAGATTGAATAACATCGGGGAGAGGCTACAACCCTGTCTTACTCCTTTCCCAACCACTGCTTCCCTTTCATGCCCCTCGACTCTTATAACTGCCATCTGGTTTCTGTACAAACTGTAAATAGCCTTTCGCTCCCTGTATTTTACCCCTGCCACCTTCAGAATTTGAAAGAGAGTATTCCAGTTAACATTGTCAAAAGCTTTCTCTAAGTCTACAAATGCTAGAAACGTAGGTTTGCCTTTTCTTAATCTTTCTTCTAAGATAAGTCGTAAGGTCAGTATTGCCTCACGTGTTCCAACATTTCTACGGAATCCAAACTGATCTTCCCCGAGGTCGGCTTCTACCAGTTTTTCCATTCGTCTGTAAAGAATTCGCGTTAGTATTTTGCAGCTGTGACTTATTAAACTGATAGTTCGGTAACTTTCACATCTGTCAACACCTGCTTTCTTTGGGATTGGAATTATTATATTCTTCTTGAAGTCGGAGGGTATTTCGCCTGTCTCATACATCGTGCTCACCAGATGGTAGAGTTTTGTCATGACTGGCTCTCCCGAGGCCATCAGTAGTTCAAATGGAATGTTGTCTACTCCCGGGGCCTTGTTTCGACTCAGGTCTTTCAGTGCTCTGTCAAACTCTTCACGCAGTATCTTATCTCCCATTTCGTCTTCATCTACATCCTCTTCCATTTCCATAATATTGTCCTCAAGTACATCGCCCTTGTATAAACCCTCTATATACTCCTTCCACCTTTCTGCCTTCCCTTCTTTGCTTAGAACTGGGTTGCCATCTGAGCTCTTGATATTCATACAACTGGTTCTCTTCTCTCCAAAGGTCTCTTTAATTTTCCTGTAGGCAGTATCTATCTTACCCCTAGTGAGACAAGCCTCTACATCCTTACATTTGTCCTCTAGCCACCCTTGCTTAGCCATTTTGCACTTCCTGTCGATATCATTTTTGAGACGTCTGTATTCCTTTTTGCCTGCTTCATTTACTGCATTTTTGTATTTTCTCCTTTCATCAATTAAATTCAATATTTCTTCTGTTACCCAAGGATTTCTATTAGCCCTCGTCTTTTTACCTACTTGATCCTCTGCTGCCTTCACTACTTCATCCCTCAGAGCTACCCATTCTTCTTCTACTGTATTTCTTTCCCCCATTCCTGTCAATTGTTCCCTTATGCTCTCCCTGAAACTCTCTACAACCTCTGGTTCTTTCAGTTTATCCAGGTCCCATCTCCTTAAATTCCCACCTTTTTGCAATTTCTTCAGTTTCAATCTGCAGTCCATAACCAATAGATTGTGGTCAGAATCCACATCTGCCCCAGGAAAAGTCTTAAAATTTAAAACCTGGTTCCTAAATCTCTGTCTTACCATTATATAATCTATCTGATACCTACTAGTATCTCCAGGATTCTTCCAGGTATACAACCTTCTTTTATGATTCTTGAACCAAGTGTTGGCTATGATTAAGTTATGCTCTGTGCAAAATTCTACTAGGCGGCTTCCTCTTTCATTCCTTCCCCCCAATCCATATTCACCTACTATGTTTCCTTCTCTCCCTTTTCCTACTGACGAATTCCAGTCACCCATGACTATTAAATTTTCGTCTCCTTTCACTACCTGAATAATTTCTTTTATCTCGTCATACATTTCATCTATTTCTTCATCATCTGCAGAGGTAGTTGGCATATAAACTTGTACTACTGTAGTAGGCATGGGCTTTGTGTCTATCTTGGCCACAATAATGCGTTCACTATGCTGTTTGTAGTAGCTAACCCGCACTCCTATTTTTTTATTCATTATTAAACCTACTCCTGCATTACCCCTATTTGATTTTGTATTTATAACCCTGTAATCACCTGACCAAAAGTCTTGTTCCTCCTGCCACCGAACTTCACTAATTCCCACTATATCTAACTTTAACCTATCCATTTCCCTTTTTAAATTTTCTAACCTACCTGCCCGATTAAGGGATCTGACATTCCACGCTCCGATCCGTAGAACACCAGTTTTCTTTCTCCTGATAACGACGTCCTCCGGGAATATACAGAACATATAAATGCAGGTTTTGACACAAGGATGACGACATATGGAAATTTTGGTTTCGCTGTGATTAATGCACAGATGGCTGAAGCGGCGGTTAAACCCACCATTCGTATAAAATGGGAAATACGGGTTCAAGTCCCACTCCGGCACGAATTTTCATTGTTGTCATTCCATTATATATCCGAAGATTTACAATCTTCAACACGGCTGCCTTTCAGCAACCATATACTCGTGTAAGTTTCAACAGAGAAATAACGCACCCATCCGATTGCAAATAATTGTTAATACATTGACAAATTACGACGCCTCTATAGTGAGCGTACAAGCTGTGGGGGGGATTAGAGCGGCAGTTCTCCGCCGCAGAGCCGGCCGATGTGACCGAGCGGTTCTAGGCGCTTCAGTCCGGAACCGCGCTGCTGCTACGTTCGCAAGTTCGAATCCTGCCTCGGGCATGGATGTGTGTGATGTCCTTAGGTTAGTTAGGTTTAAGTAGTTCTAAGCCTAGGGGACTGATGACCTCAGATGTTAAGTCACATAGTGCTCAGAGCAATTTGAACCATTTGGACTGATGACCTCAGATGTTAAGTGCCATAGTGCTCAAAACCATTTGAACCATTTCTCCGCTACAGAGCACGTGGCTGACGGTTGCTACGGGGCCTTGGCGAGCAGCCAGCGATTACGCTGTCTTAGAAAAACTCGAGCGGAAACTTGGAAGGGGAGCGTATGGCCGTGTTTGCGCGCTTGGCGGAATTTATATGCCAGAGGAAATTGATAATAACAGAACTAAGAGTGACACGGAGGTGCGAGTTGGCACTCACGGACAGAAAAATATGTAAAGCTAAATTATCTAGACGTGCCACAAATATGTGTAACAGTTTAAAAGTTGCCTTGAAAATTGTAAATTTATGAAAGCTCGAAAGCTAATATCTTGACATTGCTTCTGGCGATTAATATGAACAAAGTGTTTACGGATGCTGCTAGTAGAGCTGCACCGAGCAATCTTAGCCGATTTAGCAGAATATGCCCCATTCTTGAATGAGAGGTTGGAATATGTGATTCAACTGAGAGAAACTGTTTTTGATAATAAATAAATTTAAAGAGACGAAACATCGGCAGCATTCTAAAGTTTAAAGAGGTAGGTGAGTAAGTATGTATTTTTATTTGTTTATGTTTAGTATCAAAAATCCGGGAAAAGTTAAATCACGCCACAAGAACATTATTTGTGAAAAAATGGTGGCATACACAAAAAATTGGATTTTAAATTGTTATTGCCCAGAAAATTTCCACATTTTTCAATGTATCATATTTTCTTTTGTGTTTAGTTTTAGAATATTCGTAATTTTTTTGTCAAACATTGTTTTGAGTTAGGCAGTCGTTTCGAGGGTGTGTAGGGCGGCCATCTTTGGGAGTTGAATGGGAGCGACGCTAAGAGCCGGACGTGCCACCTATCTGGAGTTTATACTGGGTTGGTAGCCACGATGTATGTAGCGACGTTCGAAGACGATTAAGTTGAGCGCAGTATGGTGGTTTAGGACAGCAGACAACAGTGTGTTTTGTGAACTGTGAACAGACTGTCGAGTGCCGTGATCGCCAAATATGAATTTTATAGTGAAGTGGTGTAGCATCAGTTATTAACGGCCATACTTACTAAAAGCCTCTAAGACTGCATTTTAAATGTTAAGTCAATATATTGACGACTATTCGTGGAAAAAATAGTAAAGCTACTTGTTCAAATTATAAATCAATGTCAGTGGCTCGACGTTTTAAATTTCACCGCAATATCTGCCTGTATTGCTTTTTTTTAATTTTATTTCAGCTTGGAAACAGTTTACGAAAAGTGACCTGGCGCCCCGTGACGAAGAAACCAAATATATATATTTTCGTGCCATAGCACGTGGAGGCCTGAGCTAACTATTCAGTCCAAACTAACTTTTTTATCAGAAATCGGCGAACAGCACCAACACCAACTATATAAATATTTTCTTCATTTTCAGCGAATTTTTACAGTGCGTAGTGCCCAGTACTGTCACACTAAGGATGTCATCATCAGAATTGCATTGTAAAAGCCGTAAAGTTACATTGCAAGAAAACAATAGTCATAGTTTAGAGCAGACATGCTCAAGTCAAAAATTAAAATTGAAAACGTTCCAGCCTTTGGTACATACATCTTGCAAAACACACTTTAAACCTCACAAGCCTACTGAATTCATCAATAGACAGCTTAATAGCTGCCGATTAACTGGAGATACTCCACCGTGGCGGGCACCAAAGGACCAACTTTACTTAATTCGAACCACCGCGATGCGGCTGATAGAGGCACCAGATTATGGGCCAGCCCGGACGTCGTGCGACAACGGAAATGAAGCCGCGGCGGAGAGAAAACACGTCCCCGCTCCGGGCCCAGGGAAAAGGAACGCGTCGTCCGCCACCAAAGCCATCCTGCCCGCACACATTAGAAAAGAACAGTAATATGCACAAATAAGGCAACAGATGAGAATGCCTACGACGTAGGAAATTTTATCGCAGAAGCAACTACACATAAAAGTTAGAAGCTTAACGCTTGTTAAAATTACTTGTAAATTACATGACGAAACAGCAGCGCCTGCTGAGGCAATGACTAGTGCATACTCATTTATGACGGGTGCCTTGCCTTCGACACAGATTATGTTACAAATTTAATTTCGTCAAGTCAATTTATAACAGAGAATACACGTACACTTGGACGGAATATGGCGTGGAGCAACAAATTACCATCAGTTACATTAACCGATGATCATACATCCTGAACCGTGAAATTTACTTTCAAAACCTTTTCTTAAGAATTTACTTTATTTACTAGCGATTCATCAAGAACATTAACACATTTAATCACACTATGTGAGCGTGGAAGTAGTTGCCAATGGGTAACTGATGAGACAAATTAATTTTTTTTTTCAATAAATGGAAATTTTATTCCTAAAAGCCCTTTTTTTTAAAAAACAGATTTAAAATTATAATCAGAAAGCACCCTGCAAATATCAAGTTACAATTTATTCAGAGGCAGAAATAATTTTTTTATAGTATGAGCTTTCGGGTTGAGAACCTTGCCGCTCCCTTTTAACACGGCCATAGTCACGACCGCTCGCTACAACCTCTGAAAGACTACACTGGTGCAAATCTGCAACACACCAGATTACTTTAAACTAAAAATTTTAACAACTCACACAAACACATAAACTATGTACCCTGTAAGAGGGATGGAAATGGTACAAAATACTCATATTAAAAATTATTTGCCACGGAAAGTGCAACTTGTTTTTAAAAGAACTCCTACGGTGGAAGGGTGGCAACTTTATATACTAAAATGACCATTTAAATAAAATCCATGAAATGCAGTTTTACATCAAATGTACCAACATGCTCTACATTACACATATACCACTTCGCAAGATGATAGGCAAGATAAAAATATATTTCAGGAATTCGGCCTTTACACCTTCAAGCAATAAATTCGTTATCACCGAATCCGACAAACATGATAGAGGCAGCTATTAACGTACGGCAGACCGACAGACAGACACTAACTGCCTAACAAATGCGGACGGGACACAGACGAGCAAGCTGCGGACGAGAGACTGACCAAGAAAACAAGTAGAAATTAACGAGTAAATGAAACAACATATCACGAATCACTTAACTTCTAACAAACTGCGATGTCTGGCGAAGACCTGGCGCAGCACACCCAAAATGCTCTCCCGAACCGCCCGCTGTCAGCCGCTGTAACGGACGCAGACGGCTTCGCAGCTCGCGCCGGCCAGACCGATGTCGTGGGTTGACTCCTGTTGCTCTCGTGTCGCCCGCGAAGCCACTACCCCTCGCTATACGGCGCGGCCGACTGGAAACGGAAGGCAACTGCTTTACACTATGCAGTGCAGCGCGCTCTTCAAGACACCAAAGTTTACCACGGCTCACATACAACCATTCGGACGCACGTTGTTATAACAAGTCCAATTCCACATTAACACACACGTGGCCTTACAATATCAGGATTCTAAGCCGGGGTGTTACTGCCTCCAATCCGCACAGGCGGTCTTCAAGGTGCCGTAAAATTTAAGCCTGCAGAGTAGGCCGGAAACTTGCCGACCAGCTTGCACACGGCGTCCGCTGCTCTTCCCTCAACTCGCCACCACCAGTCCTTAAGCGAACCGGCAAGGCTTGCCTCCGGACGATTTAACCACTCGTGGCTTCTCGAGGCCCGTACCAAACAGCCGGAGTCCTCCAAAAACAACAACTTGCCAGCCACGCGTCCTCCAGCTAACTGACTGTCTCTCACAGGGCCTGCCAAACCGACAACACACGCCTCGACCAAAGACCTTAACTCGCGACATATGTTCGGATCGATATCGGCAACCCAAGTAGTTAGTGGCGCCAGCAGAGTGCCATGCCGCCAAAATTAAAGCCACCATGGCTCAGAGGTGTCGAAACCTAGGTCAATGTATTAAATACACACATCGAAAAAAGTTTTGCATCACCTCGGTTCCGAGAGTTCCGGAAACTGTACAGAAAATTGGAATAGACATCAACATAAACATCATTTCTGCCCTTTTTATTGCTCGTGAAAACAACACATTGCATATTCTACCACCATACAGCGAGACCTTCTGAGGTTGTGGTCCATATTGCTGTACACACCGGTACCTCTAATATCCAGTAGCACGTCCTCTTGCAATGATGCATGCCTGTATTCGTCATGGCATACAATCCACAAGTTCATCGAGGTACAGATTGTCCCACTCTTCAGTGTCAATTTGGCGTACATTCCTCAGAGTGGTTGATGGGTCACGTCGTCCATAAACAGCCCTTTTCAATCCATCTCAGGAATGTTCGATAGGGTTCATGTCTGCAGAACATGCTGTCCACTCTAGTCGAGCGATGTCGTTATCCTGAAGGAAGTCCTTCACGAGACGGTAGGGGCGCGAATTATCGCCCACGAAGACGAATGTCTCGCCACTATACTCCCGATATGATAGCACTATCGGTCAGAGGATGGTATTCATGTATCGTACAGCCGTTACGGCGCCTTCCATGACCACCAGCGAAGTACGTCGGCCCCTCATAATGCCACCCCAAAACAGCAGGGAACTTCCACCTTGCTGCACTCGCTGGACAGTGTGGCTAAGCGTTCAGCCTGACCGGGTTGCTTCCAAACACGTCTCCGACTATTGCCTAGTTGAAGACATATGCGACACTAATCGGTGATGAGAACGTGATGCCAATCCTGAGCGTTTTGTTCGGCATGGTGTTCCGTACAGCGCTGCATGGTGTCGTGGTTTTCAAAGATGGACCTCGCCATGGACGTCGGGAGTGAAGTTGCGCATGATGCAGCCTATCGCGCACAGTTTGAATCGTAACACAGCGTCCTGTGGCAGCACGAAAAGCATTATTCAGCGTCGTGGTGTTGCTGCCAGGCTTCCTCCGAGCCACAATCCGTAGGCAGCGGTCATCCACTGCAGTAGTAGCCCCTGGGCGGTCTGAGCGAGGCATGTCATAGACAGTTCCTCTCTCTCTCTCTGTATCTCCTCCATGTCCGAACAACATCGCTTTGGTTCACTCCGAGACGCCTGGACACTTCACTGGCACAAAGTAACAATGCGAACGCGATCGAACCGCGGTATTGACCGTCTAGGCACACAGACGACACAAGCCGTGTACCTCCTCCCTGGAATGACTGGAACTGATCGGCTGACGGACCCCTAATAGCCGCTGCTGATGCATGGTTGTTTACATCTTTGGGCGGGTTTAGTAACATCTCTGAACAGTCAAAGTGACTGTGTCTGTGATGCAATAACCACAGTCAACGTCTATCTTCGGGAGTTCTGGGAATTGAGGTGATGAAAAACTTTTTTGATGTGTGTAATTATTTGCAATTGGTTAGCTATGTTATTTCCGCGTTGAGACAGCCGAAGGTTGTTCATATTCGCAGCTGCACATACATTTCCCACAAGTCTACATCATGATAGCAGATTTGAACCCGAGTCCTTTGAAGTACTGTATGGTTATAATTAAAGTGCAGCTACTCACGAAGGTCCGGTGTGGACTGCAATTACCGTATGGCAGTGATACTTGGTTAATACGTAAATGCATTAATGTGGAAACGATTTACACTAGAAAAATATTAGTTTCCATTTTCGCCGCCAGGTGAAAATCTGGCGCCACACAGCATCTCATCGACGTCTCCAGGCACATACTGAACAAATCGAATAAGCGGCAGTTAATAATAAAACCAACATTACACCTTTCTCACTTGTCTGAACCTTTCTGCCCACATCCCATACCTAATCCATTATATGAGCTTGGATCTATTGCGTCAGCAAACTGAAGGAAACATAACTGGTATACAATCTGAACCGGAAGACTTTCTTTTATTAAGTGACTTAAGTTACTTCATTACTTCGAAAATATCTACTTCTAAGTTACTCATGTTGGCAGGTGTTCTTGATTCGAATTCTGGGATACTTACTTCGTCTTCTTTGGTGAAGGAATATCAGAATACTATGTTTAATTACTCTGCTTTAGCTGCACTGACATCGAGAGTATTTCCATTGCTATCGCGCAGAGAAGGCGCTGGCTATGTCTTGCCGCTAGCATATTTCACATACAACCAAAATCTCTTTCGATTTTCTTCCAGATTTCGCGACAAAGTTTCGTTGTGGGAACTATTATCAGCATCTTGCACTGACGTCCACGCTAAATTTCGAGCTTCTGTAAAATATCGCCAATCTTAGGGATTTTGCATTCATTTAAGTTTTTTTTCGTCGTTTTTGCAACTCTTTTGATCTATTTTGTGAACCATGGGCAAGCTCCATCGTTTGTTAATTTATTTGGTACAAATATTTCAATTGCTGTCGATGCCCAAGATTGGCGATCTCTTACAGAAGCTCGAAATTTAGCGCGGACTTCAATGCAAGACAGTTATAACATTTTCCACAACGAAACTTTGTCTCGAAACCTGGCAGAAAATCCAAAGATATTCTCGTCGTATGTTAAGTATGTTAGCGGCAAGAAACAATCAATGCCTTGTCTACGCGATAGCAATGGAGATACTATCGAAGACAGTGCTGCCAAAGCAGAGTTACTAAACACAGCCTTCCGAAATGACTTCACAAAAGAATACGAAGTAAATATTCCAGAATTCAAATCGAGAACAGCTGCTAACATGAGTAACGTAGAAGTAAATATCCTCAGAGTAGTGAAGCAACTTAAATCACTTAATAAAAGCAAGTCTTCTACTCCAGACTGTATACCAATTAGGTTCCTTTCGGAGTATGCTGATGCATTAGCTCCATACTTAACAATCATATACAGCCGTTCGCTCGACGAAAGATACGTATCCAAAGACTGGAAAGTTGTACAGGTCACACCAATATTGAAGAAATGTAGCAGGAGTAATTCACTAAATTACAGGCCCATATAGTTAACGTCGATTTGTAGCAGGATTTTGGAACGTATATTCTGTTCAAGCTTATGAATTACCTCGAAGAAAACTGTCTATTGACACACAGTCAATATGGGTTTAGAAAACATCGTTCCTGTGAAACACAACTAGCTCTTTATTCACATGAAGTGTTGAGTGCTACTGACAAGGGATTTCAGATCGATTCCGTATTTCTGGACTTCCGGAAGGCTCTTGACACTGTACCACACAAGCGGCATATAGTGAAATTGCGTGCTTATGGAATATCGTCTCAGTTATGTGACTGGATTTGTGACTTCCTGTCAGAGAGGTCACAGTTCATAGTAATTGACGGAAAGTCATCTAGTAAAACAGAAGTGATTTCTGGCGTTCCCCAAGGAAGTGTTATAGGCCGTTTGCTGTTCCTACCCTATATAACCGATTTGGAAGACAATCTGAGCAGCCGTCTTACGTTGTTTGCAGATGATGCTGTAGTTTGTCGACTAATAAAGTCATGTTGTTGTTGTGGTCTTCGGTCCTGAGACTGGTTTGATGCAGCTCTCCATGCTACTCTATCCTGTTCAAGCTTCTTCATCTCCCAGTACCTACTGCAACCTACATCCTTCTGAATCTGCTTAGTGTATTCATCTCTTGGTCTCCCTCTACGATTTTTACCCTCCACGCTGCCCTCCAATACTAAATTGGTGATCCCTTGATGCCTCAGCACATGTACTACCAACCGATCCCTTCTTCTGGTCAAGTTGTGCCACAAACGTCTCTTCTCCCCAATCCTATTCAATACTTCCTCACCCATCTAATCTTCAGCATTCTTCTGTAGCACCACATTTCGAAAGCTTCTATTCTCTTCTTGTCCAAACTATTTATCGTCCATGTTTCACTTCCATACATGGCTACATTCCATACAAATACTTTCAGAAATGACTTCCTGACACTTAAATCTATACTCGATGTTAACAAATTTCTCTTCTTCAGAAACGCTTTCCTTGCCATTGCCAGTCTACATTTTATATCCTCTCTACTTCGACCATCATCAGTTATTTTGCTCCCCAAATAGCAAAACTCCTTTACTACTTTAAGTGTCTCATTTCCTAATCTAATTCCCTCAGAATCACCAGACTTAATTTGACTACATTCCATTATTCTTGTTTTGCTTTTGTTGATGTTCATCTTATATCCTCCTTTCAAGACGCTATCCATTCCATTCAACTGCTCTTCCAAGGCCTTTGCTGTCTCTGACAGAATTACAATGTCGTCGGCGAACCTCAAAGTTTTTATTTCTTCTCCATGGATTTTAATACCTACTCCGAATTTTTCCTTTCTTTCCTTTACTGCTTGCTCAATATACAGATTGAATAACATCGGGGAGAGGCTACAACCCTGTCTTACTCCCTTCCCACAACTGCTTCCCCTTCATGTCCCTCGACTCTTATAACTGCCATCTGGTTTCTGTACAAATTGTAAATAGCCTTTCGCTCCCTGTATTTTACCCCTGCCACCTTTATAATTTGAAAGAGAGTATTCCAGTCAACATTGTCAAAAGCTTTCTCTAAGTCTGTAAATGCTAGAAACGTAGGTTTGCCTTTCCTTAATCTTTCTTCTAAGATAGAGAAGATCAAAACAAATTGCAAAACGACTTAGAAAAGATATGTAAATGGTGCGAAAATTGGCAGTTGGTCCTAAATAACGAAAAGTGTGAGGTCATCCGCATGAATGCTAAAAGGAATCCGTTGAACTTCGGTTACACGATAAATCAGTGTAATCTAAAAGCCGTAAATTCAACTAAATACCTAGGTACTACTATTACGAACAACTTAAATTGGAAGGAACACATAGAAAATGTGATGGGGAAGGCTAACCAAAGACTGCGTTTTATTGGAAGGACACTTAAAAAATGTAACAGATCTAATAAGGAGACTGCCTACACTACGCTTGTCCGTCCTCTTTTATAATACTGCTGCGCAGTGTGGGATCCTTTCCAGATAGGACTGACGGAGTACATCGAAAAAGTACAAAGAAGGGCAGCACGTTTTGTATTATCGCGAAATAGGGGATAGAGCGTCACAGAAATAATACAGGATTTGGGCTGGACATCATTAAAAGAAGGCGTTTTTCGTTGCGACGGAATCGTTTCACGAAATTCCAATCATCAACTTTCTCCTCCGAATGCGAAAATATTTTGTTGACACTGACCTACGTAGCGAGGAACGATCACCACGATAAAATAAGGGAAATCACAGGTCGTACGGAAAGATATAGGTGTTCGTTCTTTCCGCGCGCTATACGAAATTGGAATAACAGAAAATTGTGAAGGTGGTTCGATGAACCCTCTGCCAGGCACTTAACTGCGGTTTGCAGACTATCCATGTAGATGTAGATACTCTCTCTTTGAATTCAAGCCACATCTGGTCTTTGGTGTGACGTCATAAGCAAGTGACTGCGTGTGAGATCGCTCTCTAAGTTTTCATATATTTTTTAGGTTTCAGATACATATTTTAACGGTTTTTGTGATAATATTTACTATATAAGTGACGTATTAGTGGTTTCTTCATTCACCTCTGCCTTTCTTGTGTTGTGACCCGATATTTGTGAGTGTTTCGTATCGAGCAACTTAACCTCTTGCCTGTGTTTACATTCCGCGCTGACCAGTTGCAGCTGTAGCGGCGCATCGAAAGCTAAGTACTAATTAATTGTTTGTGTATACTGGTTTATTTAGGAACTTTAGTAGTCTTCAACCGGTGTTCTTGGTGTTTTCTGGTGAAATAATTTCAGAAGAACCTTTTGGGAACTGTTTACAGCTTCGTTACTGTGTCATTAGACGTTTGATTCTCTTTCTGTATTAGTCTTTTGTTATATTCACATTTGTTGTTTATTAATACTGTTAATAATAGTAGTTACTTCCCTTGTAGAGTAAGTTTGTGATTATTGTAGTCAGGTTTTTAACATCTTCTTATAGTAGTAGCGGAACTTAGAAAAAGTAAAATTTTACCATGAGTGAGAAGTGTGGGCTTTGCCGTAGGTTCGTGAGTAGTGGATTGCGGTGTGAGACTTGTTCGAAGTATTTTCACTGGGGGGAATACAGTGGGGAAGCCAGTGGGCATTCTGGTGAGATCCTCTCCTGGAACTACAGGTTATGTAGCAAGAGTAAATTGATAGATGAGCAGGAGCGTAAGATCTGTGCCCTTCAGGTGCAGTTGAAAAACGCACGGGAGGAGCTAGATAGGATGAGGAGGGAGAAGGGGGTTGGGGAATGGGAGCTGGCTGTTGGCAAGAGATCTGCTAGGAGAAGAAGATTTTCAGATAGTTTTACTATTGGTGTTTACAATAGATATGACCAACTGTCAGAGTCTAGTGGAGAGGAATCTCAAGTAGCTGTAGATGTAGGAAGTATGCAGCAGACCTCAGTAGTTACTGTGCCTAGAACAGTTGCAAAGTCGAAGAGGAAGAAGAAGGTTCTGCTGTTAGGTAGTTCTCATGGCAGAGGTGTAGGCCAGCAGTTGCAGGAAGTGCTGGGGAGTGAGTACCAGGTCACCAGCATTGTGAAGCCAAATGCAGGGTTGGCTCAGGTGACTGTTAACATAGGGGGGCTATGTAGGGATTTTACTAAAGAGGATCAGGTAGGGATTGTGGGTGGGGCTGGTAATAGTATTGATAGGGATGGGGAGTATAACATAGATGGTGACCTGGAAAAGATAGCCACTCAGACTGGCAACACGAATGTGCATTTCGTGGAACTGTTTCAGCGTCACGATCGGCCTCATCTTAATACAGCCGTCAGGCGTAATAACATGAGACTTGGGGGTGCGCTGATGACAGAAAGCATGGGTCACATTTCAGTGGTGTCGGTGGAGTGTATCAGCAGGACGGGTTTCACTAGACACGGCCTGCACCTCAACAGGTATGGGAAGGAGAGGTTGGCAAAGCTTATAGGTGACAGCTTAGGTGGGGTTGGTGGGATCACTCATGCGAAAATTCCTGCAGTAGTGGGTATTAGAGCTGCACCTTTTTTAGATTGAAGTCAGCTGATAGGTATTCCTGCTTAAGGGAAGCCTCTCTAACAAGGGAATCACTTATGACAAAGCTTAGGTATCCGAGTAATGAGGGAATTAGTATATTTCTTCAAAATATACAAGGTATTAGAGATAAAGTTAGTGAACTGCTTATAAATGTTGACTCTGAAATTATTGGTATATCTGAACACTTCTTAAATAAGGAGATAATTCAGAGGCTTCCTTTACCAGGATACGGGTTGGCTGGCTGCTTTTCGAGGAGCTCTTTGCGGTGTGGGGGAGTAGCCATGTATGTGAAAAACGGCATCGCATTTGAGTCAATTGATGTTTCAAAGTACTGCACTGAAAAGGTGTTAGAATGTTGTGCAGGTGTGGTTAAATTTAACGGAGCTAAACTTGTAACTTGTTATTTATAGATCCCCAGACTCAGACTTCACAACATTTTTGCTAAAGCTAGAGGAGGTTCTTGGTTCACTTTATAGGAAATACAAAAAGTTAGTTATATGTGGTGACTTCAATATTAATTGTATAAGTGATTGTGCAAGGAAGAGGATGCTGGTAGACTCTTTAATTCATATAATCTTATGCAAACCGTATTCTTTCCAACGAGAGTGCAAGGGAACAGTAGAACAACCATAGACAACATTTTTGTTCATTCCTCATTACTAGAAGGGCATTCTGTTAGCAAAAAGGTGAATGGCCTTTCAGAGCATGATGCGCAAATTTTAACTCTAAAAGATTTTTGTGCTGCAACACGTGTTAAATATAGTCATCAGCTGTTCAGGAAAGCTGATCCAGTTGCTGTAGAGACCTTTGTAAACCTTATAAAGGAACAAGAGTGGCAAGATGTTTATAGCGCTGATACAGTAGACGATAAATATAATGCTTTTCTCAAGACTTTTCTCATGCTCTTTGAAAGTTGCTTTCCGTTAGAACGTTTAAAACAGGGTACTAGCACAAACAGGCAGCCTGGGTGGCTGACTAGAGGGATAAGAATATCTTGTAGAACAAAGTGGCAATTATATCAAATCGTTAGAAACAGTCAAAATCTAAATGCAGCAACCCATTACAAACAGTATTGCAAGGTGCTTAAAAAAGTTATTAGGAAGGCAAAAAGTATGTGGTATGCAGATAGAATAGCCAAGTCTCAGGATAAAATTAAAACCATATGGTCAGTCGTAAAGGAAGTGGCTGGTCTGCAGAGACAGGTCGAGGATATAGAATCAGTGCGTAGTGGGAATGTCCGTGTTACTGATAAGTCGCATATATGTACAGTATTTAATAATCACTTTCTGAATATAGCAGGTGAACTAAATAGAAACCTAGTCCCAGCAGGGAATCATATAGCGCTCTTAGAAAAAAGTGTTCCGAGACTGTTACCTGAAATTCTCCTCCATGATACTGACAAGAGGGAGATTGAGTTAATAATTAAATCACTAAAGACCAAGAACTCTCATGGATATGACGGGGTATCTAGCAGAATACTGAAGTATTGTTCTATGTATGTTAGCCCAGTTCTCAGCCATATCTGTAACTTTTCCTGTAGGAGTGGTCGGTTTCCTGACCGATTAAAGTACTCGGTAGTGAAGCCACTTTATAAAAAGGGAGACATTGATAATGTTGACAATTTTAGACCTATTTCTATGCCATCGGTGTTTGCTAAAGTTATCGAGAAGGTTGTATATACAAGGTTACTGGAGCATTTAAATTCACATAATTTGCTGTCAAATGTTCAGTTTGGCTTTAGAAATGGTTTAACAACTGAAAATGCTATATCCTCTTTTCTCTGTGAGGTTTTGGACGGATTAAATAAAAGGATGCGAACGCTAGGTGTTTTCTTTGATTTAACGAAGGCTTTTGACTGTGTTGACCACAAAATATTACTGCAGAAGTTGGACAATTATGGAGTAAGGGGAGTAGCTTACAGTTGGTTCGCCTCTTACTTTAACAACAGAAAGCAGAGGGTAATTCTCCGCAATATTGAGAGTGGTAGTGATTTCAGTCCCAATGGGGCACTGTTAAGTTGGGCGTTCCCCGAGGGTCGGTGCTGGGGCCACTGCTGTTTCTTATTTATATAAATGATATGCCTTCTAGTATTACAGGTGATTCAAAAATATTTCTGTTTGCTGATGACACCAGCTTGATAGTGAAGGATCTTGTGTGTAATATTGAAACAGTAACAAATAATGTAGTTCATGCAATAAGTTCGTGGCTTTTGGAAAACAATTTGATGCTAAATCACAGTAAAACCCAGTTTTTACAGTTTCTAACTCACAATTCAACAAGAACCGATATTTTGATCAGACAGAATGGGCATATTATACGCGAGACGGAACAGTTCAAGTTCCTAGGTGTTCGGATAGATAGTAAGCTGTTGTGGAAAGCCCATGTCCAGGATCTTGTTCAGAAGCTAAATGCTGCTTTATTTACCATTAGAACAGTATCTGAAATAAATGACACTTCAACACGAAAAGTAGTCTACTTCGCATATTTTCATACGCTTATGTCGTATGGTATTATTTTTTGGGGTAATTCTTCTGATTCAAAAAGGGTATTTTCGGCTCAAAAACAGGCTGTTCGAGCTATATGTGGTGTAAGTTCGAGAACATCTTGTCGACCCCCATTAAAAAATCTGGGAATTCTGATATTGCCCTCACAGTATATGTTTTCTTTAATGTCGTTTGTTGTTAGCAATATTAGCCTATTCCCAAGAGTTAGCAGCTTTCACTCAGTTAATACTAGGCAGAAATCAAATCTGCATGTAGAATGCACTTCCTTGACTCTCGTGCAGAAAGGAGTGCAGTATTCTGCTGCATCCATTTTCAATAAGCTACCACAAGAACTCAAAAATCTTAGCAGTAGCCCAAACGCTTTTAAGTCTAAACTGAAGAGTTTCCTCATGGCTCACTCCTTCTATTCTGTCGAGGAGCTCCTGGAAGAGCTAAAAAATTAAGCAAATTCCAGTGTTACATTGTTGATTGTCTTCATTTAAACTTACGACTTGTCACCTGAACATGTTTTTTTATATTTCATTTTATCTGTTTCTACAATCGTGTTATAATTTCATGTATTGACTCGTTCCATGACCATGGACTCTTCTCCTTAATTTGGTCCCACAGAACAATAAATAAATAAAAAACATACGTTGTTAATTTGGAAGCAGTGGAGATTGTCTCTCAGGAAGGCGTCAAGCGAATTTTTATCTGCTTCCTGTTCAATCGTCGTCTTAGATCGTCAAAGTGGCGGGTTTGTTGGAGGATCCTGCCCATAATTCTCCAAACGTTCTCAGTTGGAGAGATCCAGAGATCTTGCTAGTCAAGGTAGTGTTTCACAAGCACGAAGATAAGCAGAAGAAACTCTTACCGTGTTCGTGAGGGCATTATCTTGCTGAAATGTAAGCCCAGGATGACCTGCAACGAAGGGAAACAAAACGGAGCGCAGAATATCGTCGACGTACCGCTGTACTATAAATGTGCCGCGGATGACAACCAAACGGGTCCATAACTTTAGACCGCTCCATTCGCACCATCAACAGAACAGGCTCTGCTGACGGTATACTACGCCTTTCACATCACTAGCAATGGGTTCTACACAACGCTGGTGACTACTTTGAAGGACAGTAACAGGTGCAAACATGTAACTCTTTTGTATCGGTTGTGAATAAATAGTTACCACTATTTAAGGTCCAACCCACGTATTTGGAAACATTTCTGTTCGTCGTTATTGCATTCACAGCGGCAGATTTGCACCCAGTGGTCAAAATTGGGATTGGATGACAAGAGCCACTACCTATGGGGATTTTAGTGAGCATTCAATCTGGAGTATGATATATATGTAATCTGGCTGCTATCTAAAGCTATGGCTTGAGATAATTTTTGTTTGCTCAATTTTATGTATAACAAGACCTGCTCGGCTTCACGTAATCTAATGTACCATCATGTGATGTAACAAGGTCCACTACTCCTGAAGAAGATGTTTTTACAAATATCGAAACCTAAGTCAATAAACCTTTGTTTACAACTGGTTGGCTGCTTTTTCAGCCTCTTCAGATTTACACAGTTGTTGTTTCGCAGCCATATTTAAGATTTTAAATTTGTAATTTAGTTTTTTTTTCAGTGAAATTCGGTTCTCTATTAATGTGTTAGAATATCTATCAAGTTCCGCTGCCATGCGATAATTACAGACCACACTGGACCTCTGTGAGCAGCTGCACTATAATTATAAACACTTGGTGCAGAATGCATCCTCCAAACGAACGGTATTTAGAAAACTGCTTTTATTTACTGAGAAAAACACTATATTGCACTTTAAGCGCCATCGATGTTTCTCTAAGAACACAAAAAGGCACAGAAATCAAGTGGAATAACTACATAGTTATAACCTCACGTCTTTTGATCTCTGCCACATCTTCACCGAAGCTGAGCAACACACTGCCGGCTTGTTCTCGAGCGCGGCGTCCCTTTAAAAAGCTCTTTGTTTTGAACTTTCATTTATCAGAGGAACAATGCTCGAAGAAGAATCCTTTGTTATCCAGTAAACACTCGAAGCAGTCGGGGGGATTTATTTTCCATCAGTGCAGCAAACAACTCCCTGGAAGAGGGGGGGGGGGCGGGAGATTCTTTTGGAACTTTACGAATTTCATCGCTTGTTTCTAAGGCGCTTTGGAAGAAGCGACGTCCCCGTCGCCGGCAACTGTTTTATTCAGAAGAGGTCCGTGAGAAGCCGACAGCAGCGCCGCACTGCGGCCGCGAACATAAGCAAGGCTTGCCGATGAATATTGATGGTGTGAGGGGGCCGTACGCTGTGGCTCTCTGTCTTTTTGCAGCTTTTCCCTGATGAATATTCAGGAACATTACCACGACAGCGAATGCTCACGTTGCGGTCACGTAGGCGCACTTTCTTACTGCTTGATTTATCGCCCAGGATTTCGCCTGTGGTTGGTAGTCGTTCAACCATCAACGTTATTCCTTCCAGCGTGTTTAGAGGTAGCCTGTTATGTAAACACTTTACGTAAATTCTGTTATTCCCTTCTTACTTTAAACGTCGAAGACTACGGGTGACAAAGCCTCTTCAAAAAATAACAGCAGTAACAGTCGCGACCAGCAAATTCGTTTAGAAAAGTTATTTCCCTGTCATCGTTCGAAGGGGAAAATGGGAGAACTGGAGCCATGTAAAGACAAAGTTGAAAAAGACGAACTTACTGTCGAAATGGTGTATCAGTTTGATAATTCATAGTCATTTATTTTTCATATAAATCAAATAGGGTCCCAAAGAAATCGGCCAAGGATGTACGAAAAAGCATTTAAAAAATTGCTGCATTCGCTCCTGTTAGTCAACACAGCGCGCAATGAGAGTCAAATGTTTTCCTCAGACATGATGGAAGCCATCAGCATGAAATCAAAAGTTGAGTTTATCTAGTTTATTCTATTTATAAATTTCTCAATAGTGAAATATTTGATATGGTGAATAACAGACTGTCTGAATGAAGTCTTTTTAAATTTCTAGACCAAAAAATGCAGACATAAACCTGGGAACTGCCACAGTCTGTGCACTTAGTGGAAGCCCATGTTCGTCAGGTTCATTACTCAAACAGTATAACCCGTTATTTTTGCAGATTTCTGATCAAATAATGTCCCAAATTTCTTCTGAAAATTCTAAATCATATGAACTAAACGATTCCCAGGGGTTGTATTATGTGAGATTTCAGACCGTGCATTTATACAAAGTCTTGTGAAGATAACTCTATTGAGAATGTATCTAATTATATCGACCCAAAATAACTCGTTTTACTTCCGAATTGTGTGGAACAAAACATCCTTTCAAGGAAATAGTCCCCTAAACGTGTAAATCCCACACAGTTCTATTAATAATCCCATAAACGCTGAAGGGTTAGGCTTTACGTCTCTACACTTACCCCCTGTGATCATCAAAATTCGATGTTTCTACTCATGGTAGCGTGTTAACATGACTGAGTACGATGTAAACATAGCCCGTGTGGTCTGACAGCTGTCACATTCAAATTCACCCTCGCCGCAAAACCCAATAGCGAATATGTAGCTCCAGTCCTATTGGTCGGTGCCCAGAAACCAATGGCAGACACCGCGATTTACGAGCGGGAACGTATCACACAATAAACTTTGCCTGCTCAGTTTTGAATTAATACTACACTCGCATTTATAACACTACCCTCCAAAAGGCACACATAAATACATGCAAAGGCAGAAGTGTTAACTTAAAATTAAATACAGTTTAAGTGAAAGAAAACTGCTTATAAATAATGGCAGGTCAACAATACCTACAAAGAAAGCTAACAGTTCAATGAAAGTTGTTATATTACCATAGGTAAAGTTAAACAAAATTATTGTTTTAAATGGAAACAAATGAATTTACAAGTTCATCCGCTGAACTACTGTTTATTTTTTTAATAGGGTGAGCGCAACGTGTTGCATCTTATCTATTTGGTGCTGATGTGTTGAGATGACGACAGTGTGTTGTGATGTTGAAGGAGGGGTTACAACAGTTCATCGGTACAGGCGACGTGTTGGATCAGCTCCGTCGATTGAATGAAGATTACCGATGCTCTTCTCATGTAGCAAATGATCCTCATCCTACAAAGTTGACGTCAGTGGCGTAATATAGGCCACTGGCAGATTGCACGTTGTTGTTTTTGTTACCAACACTCAGACTGGCGTGTGTACATGATTCTCCGTCTACCACACAAGAGCCAGCCGCTGTGGCCGAGCGGTTCTAAACGCTTGGGTACGGAACCGCGCTGCTGCTGCGGTCGCAGGTTCGAATCCTGCCACGGGCATGGATGTGTGTGCTGTCCTTAGGTTAGTTAGGTTGAAGTAGTTCTAAGCCAATTGGGCTGATGACCTCAGATGTTAAGTCCCATAGTGTTTAGAGCCATTTCAATTTATCACACACGAGATTTGCAGTAACACTGTCCCTTACACAATTTTAAAGTTTTCCGATCGTGGAATTACAGTTCATTAGTGATGCGAAAACCAAGACCGCGAAACCACCACGCTTGCCGGGAATCAGAACGTTCATATTACACAGTTTTTAAAACGCCTGTGGGACAGTTAATAATTATTTACTCCGTTATTAGACACAACGCGAACACACATCGAAGTTCTGAAGCTTACAAATTGCACGCGATACCAGTCAAAGCGAACGCAGTTCACCTCAAAACCCGTAACTACAATGTCGTCCGGACACGGCTGTATTGTAGTTACACAACCCAGTTCAGTAGGCAGTTTTACGCAGTCCAATTTCTCTATCCACAATAAACATTTTCAGAGTACGGTACGGGAATAACAGAAACATATATCACCATTAACGAGTTTCTTTGGCACTGATTTGCAAAAAAACAAACACAGACATCAAACCACACGTGTTCGCGCGCCACTTCCATCTAACACAGACTGTCTCTACACACAGTTTGACTGTCACTATCGATACTCCCAGATCACTCTCACTCTATTTATACAGCATCTCCGTATATTTTTAATTGTACGAACTATTTTCAAAATGGTTCAAATGGCTCTGAGCACTATGGGACTTAACATCGGAGGTCATCAGCCCCCTAGAGCTTAGAACCACTTAAACCTAACTAACCTAAGGACATCACACACATCCATGCCCGAGGCAGGATTCGAATCTGCGACCGTGGCGGTCGCCCGGATCCAGACTGAAGCGCCTAGAACCGCTCAACTACACCGGCGGGGAACTACGGACAATATGGCCACCCAAGTGAAGGACTAAATTTATAGTAGCTTTCGGCAACTTTCTGTAGGCGCATTGGTTTTGGTCTTCAAATTAGTGCTTTTAGTTTTCTTCCTTCGAACATCCTTCTTTTTTTGTTCTTCTAGTTATTTCGTTTCTTCTTTTATTCTTCAAAAAGTTCTTTCGTCAGCGTACTGGTAAGGACTTCAGAGTAATGTTTATTTCCAGTAGCCTTCGTGAGCTTGCTGGTTATTTGTAGATTCATTAGATTTGTAGATTCATTAGTACATTCAAAATATTTGAAAATTGACGTGGAGAGTCTTTGAGCTTGAAATTTCGCAATGACTGAACTTGGCTGTTATAAAAGGGCACTAGCTGTTAATGACACTGCTTGCACAATCTCCAATAGTTGAAATGTGGGTGCATCTGTTTGTTGTGGGGTGAAAGGATTGTTAGCGCCAATAGTAATAGGCGTAGAGCAAATTGTTCGTGTTTCATTCTTCTCGTCAGTAAAATCTTTATCAGAAAAAAATTGTGCTCGAAGGAATTAATATTGCTGCCTTAAAACCAGATATTCCTTGGTCCATAGATATCTCTTAAGAGCATATTCTGTTGAACAGTCCATCTATTCCAGGAAGAGTTACTTTGATTTGATTTTTCGCTTTTAGATGTATGTCCCATTCCTGTTATAAGCTGTAGTAAGAGTTGTGTAGAAAGTCACACAACTGGAGATTGCAAGCTGCTCTGGAAAGACTATTGTCTGTCCATTATTAGCGAAACTTGTTTTTCGGCAGAAGTACTTGTTAGTGTAATACAATACTGTAACCATGTTAGGAAGGTTTATCATTTGTTCAACCATAAGTCGAACAAGAGTAAACGGTTTCTTGAGTACCATCACGTTCCTCCCACGAAAGTGTTGCTACCGACGAAAAATGAACAGCAGTGATACAAAGGTGCCATTTGCATTCATGGCCCAAGATACTATGGTGTTTATGACTCTTTCCCGTGAAATGGTTGCACCAATTCCGACCTTTAGTTACAGTTATTTTCTCTGGTTGAAGGAAAGGCGGGACTCCTACTTCGCCCATGTTGTAAATATTCCCAGATTCAAAGTTAAATATTTTTATTTTGGCAAGACTATTAAAGAAGTGGATCACTTTGGTCTTCTTAAAGCTAATAATTCTATTTATACTACTTGCCTCTTGTTTCTTGTTTTCTAATACTAACCTCAAATTGTTAGCAGCAAATGCCCATGCAAACGACCACCCCCGGCAACGTTTTTTAGTGTTAAATATGTTCTGAACACTAAAGTTCTCAGCCACGTTATAGCATATCTACACAACTGGTTACTACACTCATGCTCATAAATTAAGGATAATACTGATACATGGTGAAACAACGCTCTGGTGGACGGTTTGCGGGTTTAAATCACCTCGGGGTAGGACCATGCGGTGCATTTGACCTGCGGTCGTCACACGGTAGCCCTGGCAGCAGTCCACATACGCAGAGGTGTGTCGGTGCATGCCAGATTACGGTGAAGCGAGTAAGTGTTCAGGCGTTTTCAGACGTGCTAATGGTGACTGTGTGTTGAAAATGGCTCAAAGAACACATATTGATGACGTTATGAGGGGTATACTAGGCCGACTGGAGGCTGGTCAAACACAGCAGGTCGTAGCACGGGCCCTCTGTGTGCCAAAAAGTGTGATCTCAAGATTATGGCAACGATTCCAGCAGACAGGAAACGTGTCCAGGCGCTACAGTACGGGACGTCCACAGTGTACAACACCGCAAGAAGACCGATATCTCACCATCAGTGCCAGCAGACGGCCACGGAGTACTGCAGGTAGCCTTGTTCGGGACCTTACCGCAGCCACTGGAACAGTTGTTTCCAGATACACGGTCTACAGACGACTGAACAGACATGGTTTATTCGCCCGGAGACCTGCAAGGTGCATTACACTGACCCCTGGTCACAGGAGAGCCCGTAAAGCCTGGTCTCAAGAATACAGTACACGGTCATTGGAACAGTGGTCCCAGGTTACGTTCACGGATGAGTCCAGCTATAGTCTGAACAGTGATTCTCGCCGGGTTTTCATCTGGCGTGAACCACGAACCAGATACCAACCCTTTGTCCTTGCAAGGGACCTGTATGGAGGTCGTGGTTTGATGGTGTGGGGTGGGATTATGTTTGGTGCACGTACATCCCTGTATGTCTTTGACAGAGGAACCGTAACAGGTCAGGTGTATCGGGGCGTCATTTTGCACCAGTATGTCCGCCTTTTCAGGGGTGCAGTGGGTCCCACCTTCCTCCTGATGGATAATAACACACGGCCCCACCGAGCTGCCATCGTGGAGGAGTACCTTGAAACAGAAGATATCAGGCGAATGGAGTGGCCTACCTGTTCTCCAGACCTAAACCCCATCGAGCACGTCTGGGATGCTCTCGGTCGACGTATCGCTGCACGTCTTCAAACCCCTAGGATACTTCAGGAGCTCTGACAGGCACTGGTGCAAGAATGGGAGGCTATACCCTGTAGCTGCTCGACCACCTGATCCAGAGTATGCCAACCCGTTGTGCGGCCTGTGTACGTGTGCATGGTGATCATATTCCATATTGATGTCGGGGTACACGCACAGGAAACAGTGGCGTTTTCTAGCACACGTGTTTCGGGACGGTTTTCTCAACTTATCACCAATACTGTTCACTTACAGATCTGTGTCGTGTGTGTTCCCTATGTGCCTATGCTATTAGCGCCAGTTTTGTGTAGTGCCACGTTGTGTGGCACCACGTTCTGCAATTATCCTTAATTTATGAGCATGAGTGTATTTACATCATAAAGTACACTGGGCATCACGGGAAGATGATTAGCAAGTAGCCGATCTTTTTCATTGGTGAACACGGACATCCTGCCAAGCACTGCAGAAGAGCTACGAGCAGAATCTGTTGTTTCTTAGTTGGCAGTTGAAACCCCACTGTGTTCGCGTAGCAGGGTGGTGTTGGTCACAAAAACACAAGTCATCACTGACGTGGACTCAGCACGCGCTGCCGGAAATGTTCGAATGCTGGTGGAGTTACACTAACTGTGTCTTAAGCAAAACTGCATTTCGGTACGAATTGTTGAAAGATTTCATCGTAACGTAAAAGGGCAGAGCAAAAATAGGACATGACAAAGTTACGTATTGTCATAGTTAAGAGATAGGGGAAATACTGTCATATATCATTCTGAGAGTGTCTCCTATGGAAAAAAGGGTGTAAGTTATTACACTATTAAAAGGATTGACAATTCTAAAACTTCGTCATATGCCTTCACTGACAACCAGGATGTGCAGCAACGGAGGTGACGTGGCATTGTAATGGGGACGCGGCTGCAGTTGGGCAGTGTAATGGTCGCCTAGTCGTAGATATTGCTAATTGCTATAATCGCACTATTTCACTCCCATTTACGGAGCTTGTTAGCACTTGATGTTAGGTTGGCGCCATTAAAATGCATTGTGTTGTGGTAATCGCTGCTACTTGCTGGATCGCTGCCGTGTCTCGATGCTGATGCTGGCTCTAAATCTGGTTGTCTAGAGTTAAAATCATGAGGTCCCGTATTTTTTTGTGCTTTTGATGATAAAGAACGAGCGAAACCAACAAATATGTAAACTTCAAATATTTATTACTCTGGTGGCCATCTTAATTCCACTGTCCACCAAAGACCATGACAACACAAAGTAGTACTTCCTTTACATGTTCTTTGCATTGTTTATCCACCTCAAACAATAACACACAAACACACTTTACCAAAGTGGCATTCCGACTGCCTCCCGAACCTTCTTGCTGCTTGTATTTATAACATTGTCAAAGAACTACTAAAAAGAGATATAGTTTATAAGTCACATGTACATCTGTTATCATAATTTGTGCAGAAAAGTTATTAATTTGCATCGAGTGACATAATTTAACATGTTATTAAAATGACAGACAAATTTGTTGACTTGGCAGAACAATTCTTTGTTACAAAAAGGCCGTTTTTAGAAGTTTGTCAATTGACTTCTCTAATTTGCATAAATAAGTAAATAACATGAATTATTAAGAATTACATTGGTTTTCGTCTAAAATAGGATTGATTTCGTGAATACTGAGTGAAACCGCTCCTAGTGAACAAATAGGTTTCACTGGGTGATTTTTATTTAAGGAGATCTAAAATACCAAAGTTGGCCACTATTTTTCGTACTTCATATTAATTATTTAAGATGAACTTAGTGTTTTTACATGATGACATTTGCTGTATCAGTGATCAAGTGATATTAACTTTTGTGTGGGTCAGTTATTCAGTATAATTTAATGGGCTGACTGTTTATGGAGACATGTTATGCAATCATTGTTAACATACACAATAACTTTTCTATAATCATAAATACTCGTTAAACTGGTTGAATTTGGAGGGTATCGCATACTTCGGTACAGTAAAGCCTTTAATATGTTCCGTTACAGCAGTTTGACGTGCAGCGAACGACAGCTGCACTGGTACAGCGTAATCGCCCTTTTTTACGCATATTGAGCCAAAAACGTCTCACCAATTAAAGTCGCGTAGGTAATGTATTTATTTGTTGTTAAAGTATATGCCAATCCGTGACAATTTATGCAGACTTAGACAATGTCATACACTGCCCAAATCTCACGGAAGGCGCGAAGCCATCATTACATTTCGTGTCGGTAAGTTGGATGCATTGACTATTTCAGTATTTACTGCCTCAGCGTTGCGATTTTACGGTCGCTGATGACCACTTGGTTGCGACAGTTAGATTACATTATAATTTTGTATCTGCGGGGAATATCTGATTAGAAAGTTCCAACAATTCCTAAACTATCCTTGTACTTGTTAGGAAGCCACACGTTGCAGCTAGCGACAGAAATATTCTCAGATTCTTCCTCTCGTATTTTATGTTAATTCTAATAAGGACTTTTTAATGCCGAATGAAACAAAATACAATGTTTGACCACGAGAGAAAACAACTGAAGTCCAAACCCTAACCAACAACGTACCCTAAATAAACTGCCTGTAACAGGAAACAGAAGTCTTAACAGGGATGTGGGTCTCTACTGAATAACAGACCCACCTGTTGGTTCTGCATCTTCTGCATCCTCAACCTGTTAAACGCACCTGATCTGATCTGCCGTGAAGCTGCTTGTACATTGCGTTCCATCTTATGAACTCTGATAACGAATTTTGCTACCACATCAAAGCTCTGGCGGAATTTGGTATACCCACAAACGAACAAGAGACGAATCTGGGAAAATCTTAATAATATATTACTGTCGGGGTACGTGTCCCCCATTTCTGTAGGTATACATTAGTTACAGCAATTGGACAAAGTTACAACCGCTTTAACGGAATTCATGGAGCCCAAGCGACGGTAATTTCTTACTCTCGATTGGACAACACCGATAATCAACAGAAAGTTACCTGGCATGAATTTCTGCTGCTAACCTACCACATCTCTACTAGGCTTCGTGACATGGTTGAGCCGTGGCGAGCTGGCGCCAGTCTTATTTTGTTCATGTTTCGTTGAGATTGATTGTGGTTTAGGTAAGCTATCTTTGCTTTTCGCATGTCTTATTTTGCGGCTTCGCAGCCGAAGCGAGTCGGTTGTTAACCTTCGAGATCTCGTGACATTCGCAGGGAAACGAGTGTCAACGGCTGCCGAACGAGCGTGATGACCGTTACACGTTGTGTTGTGAAATTGGTTGGGCGTTTTGCCGACATGGGCAGCTTGGAGATACAAGTTCTGTGACTTCGTTGGGAACAAAATTTGAAGGGAAGCGGTGAAGCTGTGGAACCCGCTCCCTCGTATTGTGTACCTGACGGAGTAAGTCGTTGCAATTGTTTGTTCACCGACGTACTCAGAGATTTTAAACTTTATTATTATGGTGAGACTTTCATAGTCGAACCTTAAGGCGATGTGGAAGAGTTCACTTGGCCTAGTTAAATGGTGACTGTTTATGAAAATTTTCTCAGAAGTTTTACTAGTGCTTTGTGTTTCTTGCAATCAAATGATTTTGTGTTGCCGTTTTTAAAGCCTGCACTCTATTAAAACAGTGAGCCAAAGGTTCTGCGGAGTGTTTCTATGTTTCAGAGTTATTGGAATGTCTTTGTGATTCGGGCAGAAACTTTTTATTGTGCCAGCGCCTTGGCGGGGAGTGAAATGTCATCCGAGATCTAGGCCTGGCAGTGTTTAAGAACCTGGCCACACCGGAGTTGTTCACATATCGCTTTCCAAAGTTTAGTATTTATCTTCCATCCGTCAAGGCGAGCTAAACTGATATATAACCTGTTTGTGTATGAACTTGTTTTCTTAAATATTAGGGACGGGCAACTGGCTAAACCTTAAATTGCATAGCAGCTGCCGAGTTCCTTGTGCAGCTTTTTCTAGTAATTTTTTATTAACACGCCTGAGTACGTGAACATTTATTTTTTAAAGACTGAAACGTCCCCTTTGAAAAATTATACAAGACTGTGCTTAACCTGACACACAATATTATTTAGCGCAACGCAATCTGACTTTCAAAAATCCCTACAAAAGAATGGCCCTGACTAACATTAACCTATACCTTTCACAAATCACTTACCTCACAAAAATCTTCGTTACTCGAACTGCTGCAATACAGCGAGCGCCACTACTGCCAGCTAAATAAAAGATTCAAACTACAGAAGGCACTAACTACTGATAGGGATAGTTAGCAAATGAAAGATGTTAATAGAGAACAAACAGTGTATTTACCTTAATAGTCATAATATATATATAGCAGTTCATGATAAATTACAAAACTCCGCCATCTCTCTCCTCACATCCACCACTGCTGGCGGCTCACCTCCAACTGCGCAACGCTACGCGCTGTTCACATCCAGCTGCCGCTACCCAACACTACAATGGCAGACAACAATGCAAACTAGCCACGGACTGCACACAGCACAGCCAGTGATTTTCATACAGAGCGCTATGTAACGTTGCCAATAAGAAAACATAAACAGCCTACTTACATAGCCCCCATGCTCCCCACAAAAAATTTTACAAATTTTTTTGGGCAGTGGCCAATAATGATTTGATAAAATTTTTCAGAAGTATAATAACAAAGATATCAAATGCACACACTTATTGACACAATGTTGGTCAAAAGCTAAAATTTTCTCACAGTCCATAAAGACAGTCCTGATCATTTATCATAATAGTAATTACAGTTTTTTTTTCACAAAGTCTCATTAGTAAAAGAAATTGCACACAGAAGTAGTGGATTTCCATGCAGTCTTGAAGAAGTAGTGTTGTCCTTCCAACGGAAAGACAGTGTTGACTCTTGACATGCAGACAGGTAATGGGCCACAACAGAGCAAACCCACAGCAGAGTCAGTCAAAGTTTTGAAGAATACTGGTAGGTAGGTCATCACAGAGCAGACCCACTGTAGTCCTGGTAGAGAGTATGGTATTGGTGGGCCACCAGAGGTGCATACCCACTGCAGTCCTTGTAGAAATAATGGTACTAGTGGGTCATCAAAGGTGTAGACCCACTGTAGTCCTTGTAGAGACGGCCAGCAGCCATCTGTTGCGACTGTGCAGATGCACATTCACCATTGAAGAGTCTTTCAGTTAATATAGCAAGTCCATGATAAATTACAAAACTCCGCCATCTCTCTCCTCACATCCACCACTGCTGGCGGCTCACCTCCAACTGCGCAACGCTACGCGCTGTTCACATCCAGCTGCCGCTGCCCAACACTACAATGGCAGACAACAATGCACACTAGCCACGGACTGCACACAGCACAGCCAGTGATTTTCATACAGAGCGCTATGTAACGTTGCCAATAAGAAAACATAAACAGCCTACTTACAAGACCAGTGTTTCTGTTGGAGTTTTTTTTATTTAAGTGGTTCTATCATGTTATGTAATGGCACCTTAGCTTGGCACTAGTGTTCAAGTGTTATTAAGTCACTCTGTTTTCTTAATTTGGAATTGTTTGTTAGAGTATTGAGTACCTTGGGTTTCAAACTGTATTTGCAAAGCTTTATCTAGCGGTTCGTCCACAATTTGTAACTGTCAATTTTTTAAATGGGCCATGTCTATAAACTGTATTAATTATAAATTGTGACTACCAAGTATGATTCCATCCCGCTTCCTCTTTTATGGTATTTAAGATGAGGTGTGCAAGTGTGATACGAATAAAGAATCATGTATCAGTGGTTATTGCTATCTGCTACATGGGACTTCTCGTGATTTTATGTAAGAGAAGAGAGAGAGCAAGATCATTTAATGGAATACCGGGATCCAGTTATAAGAACGAAACTCATTGGAGCAGCGAAGCTAAAAGTAAAGCAGAAAACGTACGGAAACAATCAACAAAAGGTGGACAAGATTTTATGATCACTAAAAACATGTAGACGCGGACAAAACTTGCTACGTGACGTTTTCTGCACACGGTACAAAACCGCAATTCCCTGTTTACAAGCTCCAAAGAAGACAATAGAATATCATAAATTACGCCTGAAGACGCTGCCAACGGAGATCTCTTCCAGAAACATACAGTGAAAAGCAGGATAGGTCGAACGAGCAACTGAAAACAGCACGGGATGACCCTGGAAAGAGGGACAGAAACGAATCCCCTCTAGAAGAATTACAGATTTCTGGCCGCAGAGAAAAGTAAAACTCAATGTCAAATGCAACGAATCCGAATCAGCCCTATAGATAAATAACGAATAAATGCAAAACCAACTCCAAAGGTAAGGAAGAAACGTAAACAGCCAAATATAGTGGACAATGTGATAGCGTCACGAAATTGTGCAACGCTTTTCCCTGCTGACGGAGACAGAAGGCTGTGATTGAGGCAAGTGCCTCTAAACGTTATTCACTTGAACCATTTGTCAGCAGATCGTTCCCGCAGTAAATCACTCACGTTAATGGACTTCGTTCAGTGTCCAGTAAGTCGGACATTACTCTCTTGGCTGCTTAATAAATGTGTTGTTACTGGCTGGGCACAGTCGGCGGAATTGACTGACAGAAATGTATACTCTCCGTACCGCTTCGGACGTTAACTGCAGCTAATACGTCAAACAAAACTGCGCAGCAATTCTAACATTCCAAGCACAGAGGAAATGTAGTCCCGAAACTTTGAAATAGCACATCTTAAAGCACTTTAGTCATAAGAGAAGTGTAATGTCGATACAAAACTTAATTAAGCTTTTATCTATAACCACATGCACATTCTCAGAGTGGGAGGAGAGACAGGCAGTTTTTATGTAATCGCTGCCCGAATTAGGTTCCTCATTTTCTATTCGGATGTTCAGCTTTTTCTGTGTCCTCCTTGATATTTCTCTGGCGTAGGCATCGGAGCGAACTGCATCAGAACCACCATTGCTCTGTACAACTATTTTATTGTACATGAATTTTCGATTAAGGCTGGACAATTAGATCGCGAGCACGGGCACAGATGTAAAATGCTTGTTGGTTGGCGCAGCACATCTGAAAAATATGAGGTACATTGTATTTCTTGTGTAATTCATTTGTATCTGTTTGGTACCCGAATGCATTCACCATTTGTCTGTTTGAAATGTTTAAGATGCAGTCCTGTGCTTATACAATTATGTTGGTTTAAATACCGATATGTGAGATAGACACCTAGAGACGCTGTAAGTAGGCTGTTTAGGTTTTTATTTTGGTAACGCCACGTAGTGCTCTGTATGAAAATCGCTGACTGCGCTGTGTGCAGTCTGTGGCTGGTTGGACTCGTTGTTGGAATACTCGCTTGTGTAGTGTTGGGCAGTTGGATGCGAACAGTGCGTAGCGTTGGACAGTTGGAAGTGAGCCACCAGCAGTAGTGGATGTGGAGAGAGAGATGCCAGAGTTTTGAGAGGTTACTATAAGCGGACGATCTGGACATGTGCCCGCCAGAAAAAGGAAATTTCTAAAGATGGATATATATATACACTCCTGGAAATTGAAATAAGAACACCGTGAATTCATTGTCCCAGGAAGGGGAAACTTTATTGACACATTCCTGGGGTCAGATACATCACATGATCACACTGATAGAACCACAGGCACATAGACACAGGCAACAGAGCATGCACAATGTCGGCACTAGTACAGTGTATATCCACCTTTCGCAGCAATGCAGGCTGCTATTCTCCCATGGAGACGATCGTAGAGATGCTGGATGTAGTCCTGTGGAACGGCTTGCCATGCCATTTCCACCTGGCGCCTCAGTTGGACCAGCGTTCGTGCTGGACGTGCAGACCGCGTGAGACGACGCTTCATCCAGTCCCAAACATGCTCAATGGGGGACAGATCCGGAGATCTTGCTGGCCAGGGTAGTTGACTTACACCTTCTAGAGCACGTTGGGTGGCACGGGATACATGCGGACGTGCATTGTCCTGTTGGAACAGCAAGTTCCCTTGCCGGTCTAGGAATGGTAGAACGATGGGTTCGATGACGGTTTGGATGTACCGTGCACTATTCAGTGTCCCCTCGACGATCACCAGTGGTGTACGGCCAGTGTAGGAGATCGCTCCCCACACCATGATGCCGGGTGTTGGCCCTGTGTGCCTCGGTCGTATGCAGTCCTGATTGTGGCGCTCACCTGCACGGCGCCAAACACGCATACGACCATCATTGGCACCAAGGCAGAAGCGACTCTCATCGCTGAAGACGACACGTCTACATTCGTCCCTCCATTCACGCCTGTCGCGACACCACTGGAGGCGGGCTGCACGATGTTGGGGCGTGAGCGGAAGACGGACTAACGGTGTGCGGGACCGTAGCCCAGCTTCATGGAGACGGTTGCGAATGGTCCTCGCCGATACCCCAGGAGCAACAGTGTCCCTAATTTGCTGGGAAGTGGCGGTGCGGTCCCCTACGGCACTGCGTAGGATCCTACGGTCTTGGCGTGCATCCGTGCGTCGCTGCGGTCCGGTCCCAGGTCGACGGGCACGTGCACCTTCCGCCGACCATTGGCGACAACATCGATGTACTGTGGAGACCTCACGCCCCACGTGTTGAGCAATTCGGCGGTACGTCCACCCGGCCTCCCGCATGCCCACTATACGCCCTCGCTCAAAGTCCGTCAACTGCACATACGGTTCACGTCCACGCTGTCGCGGCATGCTACCAGTGTTAAAGACTGCGATGGAGCTCCGTATGCCACGGCAAACTGGCTGACACTGACGGCGGCGGTGCACAAATGCTGCGCAGCTAGCGCCATTCGACGGCCAACACCGCGGTTCCTGGTGTGTCCGCTGTGCCGTGCGTGTGATCATTGCTTGTACAGCCCTCTCGCAGTGTCCGGAGCAAGTATGGTGGGTCTGACACACCGGTGTCAATGTGTTCTTTTTTCCATTTCCAGGAGACTTTTGAACATTATAACATTGTTCGTACTCTATCAAAATTTTTCATTTGCTAACTATGCCTAGCAGCAGCTAGTGCCTTCAGTAGTTAGAGTCTTTTATTTAGCTGGCAGTATAGGCGCTCGTTGTATTGCAGTAGTTCGAGTAACGAAGAACTTTTTGAGGTAAGTGATTCAGAAAAGGTATAGGTTATTCAGAACGAGATTTTCACTCCGCAGCGGAGTGTGCGCTGATATGAAACTTCCTGACAGATTAAAACTGTGTGCCCGACCGAGACTCGAACTCGGGACCTTTGCCTTTCGCGGGCAAGTGCTCTACCATCTGAGCTACCAAAGCATGACTCACGCCCGGTCCTCACAGCTTTACCTCTGCCAGTATCTCGTCTCCTACCTTCCAAACTTTACAGAAGCTCTCCTGCGAACGTTGCAGAACTAGCACTCCTGAAAGAAAGGATACTGCGGAGACATGGCTTAGCCACAGCCTGGGGGATGTTTCCAGAATGATATTTTCACTCTGCAGCTGTGAGGACCGGGCGTGAGTCGTGCTTCGGTAGCTCAGATTGTAGAGCACTTGCCCGCGAAAGGCAAAGGTCCCGAGTTCGAGTCTCGGTAGGGCACACAGTTTTAATCTGCCAGGAAGTTTCGTATAGGTTATTGTTAGTCAGGGCCATTCTTTTGTAGGGATTACTGAAAGTCAGATTGCGTTGCGCTAAAAATATTATGTCAGGTTAGCGATGATCAGAATAAGTAAAGAGAGAACTGTCTGAGTATTCAGTTTTGCTCAGCTGTTTGAAAATCAAATAACGTAGTAGTTTACCAGCACAGTCATTCATATTTTTTCAAAGGAAACGTTTCAAGGCAATAGTCAAAATACGCATCTCCACAAAGTCATTTTTTACAATAATAAAGCGAAAGAAAGGTGTGTTGTTAGGCAGTTCTTAATGCTACATGTGTTGGCCAACTTTAACAGGACAAATTAGGATCTCAATACCAGGTCTATTTTTTTTAACCTAGTGCTGGTGATGAGCAGGTGACAGAAGATTTATGCTCACTCTGCGAAGGCTTTACCAAGGGAGGCGCCGAGGTTATTGTGGGTGGGCCAGGCAACAGTGTTGACAGAGATCCTGGGTACAATATCGAGTGTGACCTGGCAGAGATTGCATCAATATCGAGGCAAACCAGTGTGGAGTTTGTGTCTGTTTTGAGACGCCATGACCGACCTCATTTGAACTCTTCTGTCATGAGAGTTAATTTCGAATGGCTGCTTATATCGGGTGCATGGTCACACATCGAAGAGGTTCCTGTTGATATTCTCGGTAGATGAGAAGGCATGGCCTTCACCTCACTAGGAAATGGAACGATAAATTGACAGGGCTAATAGCAGAAAATTTAAGGGAGCAGGAGGGGAGGGGGGGGGGGGGAGAGACACTGACGGGAGCGATAAAATAACGGTGGCTACAGGATTCAGAGAAGCACCTTTTCTAGGGTAGGGAGGACAGAAGGAAAACAAGTTTTAAGAGAGATTAAGGTAGAACCAAACCTTCAGTTTGAGAAAGAAACCAAACAACATAATTCTGGCATACTGAATCAGCACGAACAGCTGCTGGCTGAAAATTTTCTGCAATCATCAGAAGTCTTACTTCCACACAGTTTTAACACAGTGGGGAATGTCAGCTACCTTTATTGCATTATAATATTAGAGGACTAAAAAGTAAAATTAATGAACTAATTATCTGCATTGATGAATTAGAGTCATTAAACTCAGCTGACATAATCTGACTCTCGGGTCACCACTGGTATAGAAGTTTAAAGCGTTATAGGATTGAGGTTAGGATCTCAGTTTTGAAGAGCAGAAGTCAAGGAAGGAAGAGGTGCCACATTCATCAGGAACTGTCATACATTTAAGAACATAAACAGTCATAAACTTTGCCTAAAGTAGCATGTGGAAGAATGTGCTACAATAGTAGAATTTCATAATAAGTGTTTCATAATAGTTAGTGTATACTGAGCACCTGTAGGTAACTTAAATCAGTTCATAAATCACCTTAAAGCTCTACTGGCCTATTTCACAACAACAACAACAAAATAGTGATTGCTTTGACTTTAACGCAGATTTTGTCAAAATCTCTCCCAGTAAGAATCTATCAGAGTCATTAATACTATCATTCGACTCATTTCCTACCGTAAACTTCCCAATTAGTGTAGCTAATTGCTCACAAACAGCCACTGATTATATCTTAATAGAAAGGTCTAATGAACAAAATTATATTACAAAACCATTATTTAATGACCTCTCAGACCATGGCATGCAGTTCCTTTTGTTAGATGTTGATACTGAACAGGATATAAAATCTATCAAAACCGAATGCAAGAGGCTGGCTAGTAAGCAAAAAAGTGATTATTTTAGGACACTCCTCAAAGACATGGACTGGAGAGATATATTGAGCGCTAACGGCATTAATGGAAAAGTACAGCACTTTTACTAATAAAGTAGTTATCTTACTTGAACACTGTTTTCCCCAAAAGCTAACCCAGATTAAACTAAAGTCTACAGAGAAATTATGGGTTACGCAAGGAATAAAGGTTTTGTTGTTTTTAAAAATAACTGTGCTTTTTATGTTATCTCAAGAACAACAATCACATCGCAAATACGCTTCTCGGGTTTGCCGCCGGATCGTGTTGTGTAAATCGTACACTATTTCTTCGATGCAACTGCTCGACATCATCAGGTGGTGGTAGCTGCTGCTGTCACTGCTGCAAGGCGCGACTGATGATAATCGCGCGGCGGCGTCGGAATTTATCATGACGGGAGCAGGCAATACGCGTGCGCGAGAAGACGCTCATAGTTGGAGAAAGCGGCGCTCCTGGTGCCCCCTACTGGGAGCTGCAGAAAGGCCATCCACGCGTGCGCTTTGGGCAATAACTGTGCTGCCGGACGCTCCTGCGGATAAAGTTTGAACTAAATCTCAGCTACGCGTTGCGTCACTTGAGGAAACGGAAGTTCTTATTTTCCCTGTTTTTGATTTAATGGCAGCCAGTACTGGATTCCAGGCGGCGCTCAGTTGAAAACCTGCATCCCTGTTGATTAGATTGTCCGCCGTGCGAATATATATGGCTTCCTTAATAACACAGTCCCAGAGAGATGACGCTGGGGATAAAATTTCCGTCTGTTCGTAAAGCATACGATGTCCCGTGTCCAGGCAATGTTCCGCTACCGCTGATTTATCAGGTTGCCCCAGGCGTGTATGACGATGATGTTCGACGCAGCGTTCTTGCACGGTTCGGCATGTCTGTCCAATATAAGATTTTCCACATTGGCATGGGATTTTGTACACGCCACGTTTCCTGAGGCCTAGGTCGTCTTTGACAGAACACAATAAATTCCTCAATTTTGCTGGTGGCCGAAAAACACACTTGACGTCGTGCTTTTTGAGGATTCTTTCTATTCTCGAAGACATGCCGCCAAAATAGGGCAAGAACGTTGTTGCAGTGGGTGCCTCCGCATCTTCATATACATCCCTGCGTCGAGTTTGCTGAGAACGGAATGCATGGCATATTTGCCTTTCGGAATAGCCATTCTGTTGGAATACCGTTCTCAGGTGTTGTAGCTCACCAGGTAGGCTGTCGGCATCTGAGACCACATGTGCTCTATGCACCAAAGAGCATAGTACACTACCGCGTTGAGCAGGATGATGGCAACTTGTGGCCTGCAAATATAGCTCTGTATGAGTTGATTTGCGATAGACGCTGTGTCCCAATGTACCGTCAGCTCTTCTTCTGACTAAGACGTCCAGGAATGGTAAGAGGCCATCCTTTTCCACTTCCATAGTGAACTGTATATTGGGATGTAGCGAGTTCAGATGTCCGAGAAACACAGGTAATGTCTCTACTCCGTGGGGCCACACCACAAAGGCATCGACTACATACCGCCAAAAATAAGAAGGTTTGAGACTTTCCGACTGCAGTGCTTTTTCCTCAAAGTCTTCCATAAAATAGTTGGCCACCATGGGAGACAGAGGACTTCCCATGGCGACACCGTCCACTTGTTCAAAATACTGGTCATTAAATAAGAAATAAGTTGAGGTAAGCACATATTTAAACAACGCCACAATGTCTCTCTCAAACTGGCTGCTGATAAGCTCTAACGAGTTCTGCAGAGGTACTTTCGTAAACAAAGATATAACGTCAAAACTAACTAAAAAATCCGACGCTTGTAACTTAAGTGTCTTCAGGCGTCCTACGAAGTCCTCTGAATTCTGGATATGGTGATCACACTTGCCTGTGAGAGGTCCCAACAGTGTAGTAAGATATTTGGCCAGAAAATAAGTAGGAGCTCCGATGTTGCTCACTATTGGGCGAAGAGGTGTCCCATCCTTGTGAATCTTGGGTAGGCCGTAAAGTCTTGGGGGAACTGCAGCCTGTTGGCGTAGGCCTTTGGTCACTTTAGAAGGAATAGAACTTTTCTTGAGGAGAACTAATGTTTTTCTCTGTATTTTGCCAGTCGGATCCTCTCTTAGCTTGCGATAGGCAGGATCGTCGAGCAGTGCCTCCATCTTGCTGTTGTATTCAACTCGTGAGAGAAGGACGGTGGCGTTCCCCTTGTCGGCAGGTAAAATGACGAGGTCTTTGTCTGATCTCAAGTCTCGCAGGGCCTTCCTTTCTGCTGAGCTGATGTTGTACTTGCTCTGTGGGGGTCGTGTTAAAATTTTGCAGGTGTCCCTCCTGATCTCTTCTGCAACGTCACTGGGAAGCTTCAAAATTGCCTGTTCTATGCCAGCTATGACATCTCGGACTGGAGCTGTCCGTGGTGTTGGTGCATAGTTCAAACCTTTCTCGAGCACTGCAACAGCTGCATCGTCCAGGATTCTACCCGTGAAATTAAACACGGTGCGTCGACGTGGTGCATTCCCTTCTTGCTGTTGGGCCTCAAGACGAGAATACTTGGACATTTGGCGGGCCATGGCTTGTTGTTTTGACCAGTCTGCTAGCGCCCAGGTAGCGCTATCTACCCAATCCCATGATAACGCCGAAAGTTTCGAAGAGATTTTCAGATGCAGTGATAGCAATTTTGTGGACACCATGTGCAGTTCCCGTCTTGTATAACGTACCCTCTCTCTCACTAGGGCTGCACTCGCCCGTACTTTAATTCTAACAGCGGCCGCAGTGTCAATATGATGCTCAACGCGGTAGTGTACTATGCACCAACACCACGGACAGCTCCAGTCCGAGATGTCATAGCTGGCATAGAACAGGCAATTTTGAAGCTTCCCAGTGACGTTGCAGAAGAGATCAGGAGGGACACCTGCCAAATTTTAACACGACCCCCACAGAGCAAGTACAACATCAGTTCAGCAGAAAGGAAGGCCCTGCGAGACTTGAGATCAGACAAAGACCTCGTCATTTTACCTGCCGACAAGGGGAACGCCACCGTCCTTCTCTCACGAGTTGAATACAACAGCAAGATGGAGGCACTGCTCGACGATCCTGCCTATCGCAAGCTAAGAGAGGATCCGACTGGCAAAATACAGAGAAAAACATTAGTTCTCCTCAAGAAAAGTTCTATTCCTTCTAAAGTGACCAAAGGCCTACGCCAACAGGCTGCAGTTCCCCCAAGACTTTACGGCCTACCCAAGATTCACAAGGATGGGACACCTCTTCGCCCAATAGTGAGCAACATCGGAGCTCCTACTTATTTTCTGGCCAAATATCTTACTACACTGTTGGGACCTCTCACAGGCAAGTGTGATCACCATATCCAGAATTCAGAGGACTTCGTAGTACGCCTGAAGACACTTAAGTTACAAGCGTCGGATTTTTTAGTTAGTTTTGACGTTATATCTTTGTTTACGAAAGTACCTCTGCAGAACTCGTTAGAGCTTATCAGCAGCCAGTTTGAGAGGGACATTATGGCGTTGTTTAAATATGTGCTTACCTCAACTTATTTCTTATTTAATGACCAGTATTTTGAACAAGTGGACGGTGTCGCCATGGGAAGTCCTCTGTCTCCCATGGTGGCCAACTATTTTATGGAAGACTTTGAGGAAAAAGCACTGCAGTCGGAAAGTCTCAAACCTTCTTATTTTTGGCGGTATGTAGTCGATGCCTTTGTGGTGTGGCCCCACGGAGTAGAGACATTACCTGTGTTTCTCGGACATCTGAACTCGCTACATCCCAATATACAGTTCACTATGGAAGTGGAAAAGGATGGCCTCTTACCATTCCTGGACGTCTTAGTCAGAAGAAGAGCTGACGGTACATTGGGACACAGCGTCTATCGCAAATCAACTCATACATACCTGGTGAGCTACAACATCTGAGAACGGTATTCCAACAGAATGGCTATTCCGAAAGGCAAATATGCCATGCATTCCGTTCTCAGCAAACTCGACGCAGGGATGTATATGAAGATGCGGAGGCACCCACTGCAACAGCGTTCTTGCCCTATTTTGGCGGCATGTCTTCGAGAATAGAAAGAATCCTCAAAAAGCACGACGTCAAGTGTGTTTTTCGGCCACCAGCAAAATTGAGGAATTTATTGTGCTCTGTCAAAGACGACCTTGGCCTCAGAAAACGTGGCGTGTACAAAATCCCATGCCAATGTGGAAAATCTTATATTGGACAGACATGCCGAACCGTGCAAGAACGCTGCGTCGAACATCATCGTCATACACGCCTGGGGCAACCTGATAAATCAGCGGTAGCGGAACATTGCCTGGACACGGGACTTCGTATGCTTTACCAACAGACGGAAATTTTATCCCCAGCGTCATCTTTCTGGGACTGTGTTATTAAGGAGGCCATATATATTCGGACAATCTAATCAACAGGGATGCAGGTTTTCAACTGAGCGCCGCCTGGAATCCAGCACTGGCTGTCATTAAATCAAAAACAGGGAAAATAAGAACTTCCGTTTCCTCAAGTGACGCTTTTTTTTATGTGTGTGTGTAGTGTGGACTGAAGAGATCATCCTTGATGACTTATTCTTCTAGGATGGGATGTAAGGATAAAAGGAAAACACTTTATTTATTACGCATTCAGTTAGGCTTGGGCACGCAATGGGTCCTTTAGCCTGCTGTCTTTGGTGATGTCTATCTCCTGTGGAGGGTGAAATGTGTCAAGGCTGTTATGTGTGACTGCTTCCTCGTGTTACGACAGATTGCCTATGGGGGATGAAACGTTATTGACTTCGGTACGCGATACTTGTGCCATCTTGCAGGGTTTACCGTTTTTACCGATTGTAATTCTCGAACTTCGTCCCTAAGGGCATCGATCTTGTCAAAAACTCGTAGAGCCTTGTCATGGACCTTCTCTTGTATAGTGGTCTCGTGGAGTGCGGTGCGGATGTCGACGTTTCTTGTCCACCATGGAGCTCCTGTGATACATCGATAGCAAATGTTTTGCAGCGCTTGGAGTTTGTTGGAGTTGGAGACGCACGTAGTTCCCCACGAGGTGGAGCCATACAACATTGTGGGTTCCACCGTTGCCTTATACAATTGGAGTTTAGTCTTAGGGTTGAGATCCTTACTCTTCAGGAACGGAATCAACGACCTGGCCATCTTCTGGGCTGACGTCTTCTTGTCAATATGCTGCGTAAAGAGTAATTTTTTGTAAAGGTAGACACCGAGATACTTCACTCCCGGTGACCATGGGATAAATTGGTCAGCTATTTGGAGTCTGTCGTTCAGAACTGGTTTCCTCCGTGTGAACAGAACGGCTGCCGTCTTCGTCGGGTTGATCGTTATCTTATTTTGCAGCGCCCAGCGTTCCATTACAGCAAGTTGCCGTTGCATCCTAGCGATTAGCTGGTCCAAGTGTCGTCCAGTTGTCAGAAAGGCCGTATCGTCCGCATAAAAACTCGCCGTAACAAGAGGGACTGTTGGGATGTCATTTATATATAAGTTGAAAAGTAGAGGCGAAATGACAGAGCCCTGCGGAATTCCTGCGGAGATCAGTTTCATTTCGGAGTTTTTATCGTCGACTCGGACATACAGTTTTCTGTCCTGCAGAAAGCTGTCTATGAGTCTAATGTAACAATCCGCAATAGGGGTAGTGCGATGCAGTTTGACGATAAGGTTGGGCCGCCACACCTTATCGTAAGCTTTTTCGATGTCAAGGAAGACACCAATCGTGAAGTGCTGCTTGTTGTATCCTTCTTGTATCCGTTCAGTGATCCGTAGAAGTTAAAGTTCGGCAGATAACTTGTCCTTGAAACCGAATTGTTCGGGTCGTATAACATCATGCGCTGTAAGCGTGTCATGGAGCCTCTGCAACAGGACTCTCTCGAGCACCTTGCCAAGGGTCGGCAAGAGGCTAATTGGCCGGTAACTGTTGGGTTCTGCTGGGTCTTTACCTGGTTTGGGTATTGGAACTACTCGAGCCGTCTTCCATGCCGTAGGAAAATATCCCTGCAGAAGGCAGCTGTTGAGAATTCGGGTAAGGAGCACAGTTGGCTTCCTGGGCAACTGTTTCAAATCGGTGTTGCTTATGGAGTCGTTGCCCGGCGTATTATTCCGAGTCTTCCGGATAATTTTACGGATCTCTGCTGGGGTGGTGAGTTGTGGGCGGCTCTGCACAGGCGCAGCACGAAGAGCAGTCCATTCTGCTGTAACGACGGCTTCCTGTTCTTGCAGGCGGACGTCGTTCACGGGGGTCGCTGATGTAGACATCTGTTCTTGGTAAGTCGTAGCATACAGCTCTGCCTGGGCGAGTTCGTCATAGAGGAGGCCATCTGGTCCTCTGATGGCTCGTTTAGGTGGCCGCTGGTGTCGTATGTTCTTGACTACCTGCCATTCGTTCTTGGTTCGAAGTAAGAAGTCATCCATCTTATCTTCCCAGACCTGCTGTCGCCACTCGGCCACTCTCCTGTGCAGTTCTCGTGTTAAGACGTGTGTTTCTCGTCGATCGATCGGGTTTCTATAGCGGAGCCAATGTCGCCTGCTCCTGTTTCTCTGTGTCTTCAGTTCTTGAAGTAGAGGCGGGAACTCGTCGAAAGCTACTACAGGGTAGACCGTGTGAGTAGTTGCCCTCCGTTTGGCTACCTTTATCTTCTGCGTCAAAGTTTGTACCGCGATGTCGATGGCTTCCGGTGTTGAAACGTCCTGCGTCGGGCAGATATTGTTGTCAAGATATGTCCGAAATTGACCCCAGTTCAGAGTTTGTGAGGTTGGGGGCGGAAGGTTGGCCGTTGCGTTTTCCACTATACTGATAACAGGTCGGTGGTCAGACGAAAGATCGTCGACGTTGCGGAGCTGGAGATTCGTCTCAATATTTTTGATGACAGCAATATCTAGGACGTCTGCTTCTTGCCGATCGACGTAAGGAATCAGTGTGGGCTCTCGTGGGCCATGGACTGTGATGCCCAGCTCTTCTTGCATGGCAATCAAAGTTCGTCCACGAGGGTTCGTACGCCGGGAATTCCACGCGACGTGCTTGCTATTAAGGTCACCTCCTAGAAAGATTTTGTCAAAATTGATGAAGATACTCCGTAGGTCGTCTGGCTCCAGGTTTTTTCCGGGGCTGTTGTACGCCGCAAATGAAAGTGATGTTGCCTGCCGCCGATCGAACCGTTACTGCTGTTGCCTCCAGATGTTGGAGGTGTGGTAGTGTTTCATGATGGTCAAGTGACGCAACGCGTAGCTGAGATTTAGTTCAAACTTTATCCGCAGGAGCGTCCGGCAGCACAGTTATTGCCCAAAGCGCACGCGTGGATGGCCTTTCTGCAGCTCCCAGTAGGGGGCACCAGGAGCGCCGCTTTCTCCAACTATGAGCGTCTTCTCGCGCACGCGTATTGCCTGCTCCCGTCATGATAAATTCCGACGCCGCCGCGCGATTATCATCAGTCGCGCCTTGCAGCAATGACAGCAGCAGCTACCACCACCTGATGATGTCGAGCAGTTGCATCGAAGAAATAGTGTACGATTTACGCAATACGATCCGGCGGCAAACCCGAGAAGCGTATTTGCAACAGACCCGTCGGGAAAGCATGAAAAGTCACAACAATAACATCGCTTCGGTGTTCTTAGAGTTTCAGTGGTGCAAAGCCGGCAAAGAATAAGCTTAAAGTTATTAGGACTGATAACGGGACAGAGTTTGTTAATGATCGACTTGGTAATCATTTCAAGAAGACTAGACTGGTGTCATGAATGAATTTAGTTCACTGCATACACCAGAGCAGAATGGTGAATACGGACGTGAAATCAGATTCATAGTGGAAAGTACTAGCACAATGATTATCGATTCTAGTCTTCCAGATGCACTTTGGGCAGAAGCTGTCAACACAGCATTCTATACATAAGTCGCTGTCCATGTAAGCCTAGTAGTAATGAGGCGCCTTATGAGAAAAGATCTAGGAAGAAAAGATCATTAAAGTATATGAAGAAATTGGGTGCTGGGTGCTCTATGAATACTCCCAAACAGTTTCGATCCAAATTTCATAGTAAATCAAAGAAGATGGTAATGGTTGGCTAAATTGGTTACAATAATAATTATAGGCTGTGAGATCCCATACCAAAGGAGATACATGTTTCACGAAACATGGTTTTCAGTGAAAATGCCACAGGGTATCCTATAGAACTCAGGCCCAACAACATTACATATGAGTACAAATTCCTGAAAGATGAAGAAAGAAATAAGGTTCAACAATCTGTTGGAAATGAGGAATTTATGCAAGACCGAGGACCCTATGCCATTGAGAAGGCTGCTCAGTCAGAAACTAATCTTAGAAACCTTTAAGAACTTGCCCTCCTGTGTTTTCAAAACTACTGGCTTATGTAGCAGTAATTGATGAAACGCAAATTTTCAGGGAAGCGATGACATCCGGTGACTCTGAGAAGTGGCACGAAGCAATGAGAGATGAAATGTCTTTATTGGCGCCAAATAATAACTCCAGATCACCAGGCTTTTGGTTGTAAGTGGATTTACAAAAGCCACGCGGGATTAGCCAAGCGGTCTAAGGCGCTGCTGTTAGGGACTGTGCGGCTGGTCCCGGCGGAGGTTCGAGTCCTGCCTCGGGCATGGGTGTGTGTGTTTGTCCTTAGGATAATTTAGGTTAAGTAGTGTGTCAGCTTAGGGACTGATGACCTAAGTGGTTAAGTCCCATAAGATTTCACACACATTTGAACATTTTTGATTTACAGAATTAAAAAATGGCTCTGAGCACTATGGGACTCAACTGCTGTGGTCATAAGTCCCCTAGAACTTAGAACTACTTAAACCTAACTAACCTAAGGACATCACACACTTCCATGCCCGAGGCAGGATTCGAACCTGCGACCGGAGCGGTCGCGCGGTTCCAGACTGTAGCGCCTTTAACCGCGCGGCCATTCCGGCCGGCACAAAATTAAACGTAAACCAGATAGCAGCATAATGAGGTATATGTTGTGGATTGGCAAGAGAGCCAACCCACTATGAGAGGAAGCCGAAAGGCACGCGTTTTAGCTCACGCAGGCTGGCGTGAGGTCTGGAACAGGTAAAGGAAATGAGACTAGCAAAAAAGGACGTAACTGTGGAATACTTAACTTTAATCCATAAATGGTGAACATCGCTCTTGACGGTGCATGTTTTACAGCATCAACAGTAACTGGTAATGGCGCCTTGCTAGGTCGTAGCAAATGACGTAGCTGAAGGCTATGCTAACTATCGTCTCGGCAAATGAGAGCGTAATTTGTCAGTGAACCATCGCTAACAAAGTCGGCTGTACATCTGGGGCGAGTGCTAGGAAGACTCTCTAGACCTGCCGTGTGGCGGCGCTCGGTCCGCAATCACTGATAGTGGCGACACGCGGGTCCGACGTATACTAACGGAGCGCGGCCGATTTAAAGGCTACCACCTAGCAAGTGTGGTGTCTGGCGGTGACACTGTTGTGAATTGGCAGGAGCCAATTCACGGAGTTTGGAGGAAGCCGAAAGGCACGCGTTTAAGCTCACGCAGGCTGGCGTGAGGTCTAGAAAATGACAAGGAATTATAGTAGCCAAAAATAGTGCATATCTTCTGGAATACTTAACTTTAATTCATAATTGGAGAACATCGCTCTTGTTGATACATTAATAACAATCTCAATATAAACTGGTAATGGCGCCTTCCTAGGTCGTAGCAAATGACGTAGCTGAAGACTATGCTAACTATCGTCTCGGCAAATGAGAGCGTATTTGTCACTGAACCATTGCTCGCAACGTCGGCTGTACAACTGGGGCGAGTGCTAGGAAGTGTCTCTAGACCTGCCGTGTGGCGGCTCTCGGTCTGCAATCACTGACAGTGGCGACACGCGGGTCCGACGTATACTAGCGGACCGCGGCCGATTTAAAGGCTACCACCTAGCAAGTGTGGTGTCTGGCGGTGACACCACAGACACCACAGTATACAGCTAGATTATGTGTAAAAGGGTATTCTCAGAAACCTGAATTTGATCATGGAGAATCCAGTTACACCGAAAGTGCAAGTAAAATACCTTCTGCACTTTCCAAAATTTTTCGCCATTTAATGTCCATTGATAACTTGTACTGCAATGCTAATTATGAATCTATAACCTTTATTACAGAAACTATATTTAATATGTAATGGATGTAGAAGTGTTTTTATTTATGAATATATATAACAGTTCAGGACCAATTGGATGAAAATCAGTGTGGGTTTAGGCCTCTTAGAGGTTGTCAGGACCAGATCTTTAGCTTACGGCAAATAATGGAGAAGTGTTATGAGTGGAACAGGGAATTGTATCTATGCTTTATAGATCTAGAAAAGGCGTATGACCGGGTTCCTAGGAGGAAGTTATTGTCTGTTCTGTTCGAGTGGAATGTCAGGTCTTAAATGGCTACACAGGATAATTGAAATGGCCTGGGAGTCGGGACAGGTTCCATCAGACTGGACAAAAGCAGTAATCACACCACTCTTTAAACATGGAAACAGAAAAGATTGTAACAACTACAGAGGTATCTCTTTAATCAGCGTTGTGGGTAACATCTTCTCAGGTATTGTTGAAAGGAAAGTGAGTTGAGGACCAATTGGATGAAAATCAGTGTGGGTTTAGGCCTCTTAGAGGTTGTCAGGACCAGATCTTTAGCTTACGGCAAATAATGGAGAAGTGTTATGAGTGGAACAGGGGATTGTATCTATGCTTTATAGATCTAGAAAAGGCGTATGACCGGATTCCTAGGAGGAAGTTATTGTCTGTTCTACAAGATTATGGAATAGGAGGCAAACTTTTGCAAGCAATTAAAGTTCTTTACATGGATAGTCAGGCAGCAGTTAGAGTTGACGGTAAGTTGAGTTCATGGTTCAGAGTAGTTTCAGGGGTAAGACAAGGCTGCAACCTGTCTCCACTGTTGTTCATATTATTTATGGATCATATGTTGAAAACAATAGACTGGCTGGGTGACATTAAGATATGTGAACACAAAATAAGCAGTCTTGCATATGCGGATGACTTAGTTGTGATGGCAGATTCGATTGAAAGTTTGCAAAGTAATATTTCAGAGCTAGATCAGAAACGTAAGGACTATGGTATGAAGATTAACATCTCCAAAACGAAAGTAATGTCAGTGGGAAAGAAATATAAACGGATTGAGTGCCAAATAGGAGGAACAAAGTTAGAACAGGTGGACGGTTTCAAGTACTTAGGATGCATATTCTCACAGGATGGCAACATAGTGAAAGAACTGGAAGCGAGGTGTAGCAAAGCTAATGCAGTGAGCGCTCAGCTACGATCTACTCTCTTCTGCAAGAAGGAAGTCAGTACCAAGACTAAGTTATCTGTGCACCGTTCAATCTTTCGACCAACTTTGTTGTATGGGAACGAAAGCTGGGTGGATTCAGGTTACCTTATCAACAAGGTTGAGGTTACGGATGTGAAAGTAGCTAGGATGATTGCAGGTACTAGTAGATGGGAACAATGGCAGGAGGGTGTCCACAATGAGGAAATCAAAGAAAAACTGGGAATGAACTCTATAGATGTAGCAGTCAGGGCAAACAGGCTTAGATAGTGGGGTCATGTTACACGCATGGGAGAAGTAAGTTTACCCAAGAGACTCATGGATTCAGCAGTAGAGGGTAGGAGGAGTCGGGGCAGACAGAGGAGAAGGTACCTGGATTCGGTTAAGAATGATTTTGAAGTAATAGGTTTAACATCAGAAGAGGCACCAATGTTAGCACTGAATATGGTATCATGGAGGAATTGTATAAGGGGGGCTATGCTCCAGACTGAACGCTGAAAGGCATAATCAGTCTTAAATGATGATGATGATGATGATGATATATATAATTGATTGTAAATGGAAATGCCGTGTGGCAAGGGCCTCCCATCGGGTAGACCGTTCGCCTGGTGCAAGTATTTCGAGTTGACGCCACATCGGCGGCTTGCGTGTCGATGGGGATGAAATGATGATGATAAGGACAACACAACCCCTGAGCGGAGAATATATCCGACCCAGCCGGGAATCGAAAACGGACCGTTAGGTATGACATTCCGGCGCGCTGACCACTCAGCTACCAGGGGCGGACTTATTGATTGTAATTATAACGTAAATGTTGTAAACTGCTGGGTAATAGCCAAGGGAATTTTATTTTAATGTATCGATAGCAACGACGAAATGGCAGTAGTTGTGCCGTTGTTTATCTTCACATGTGGAGAGTCTCCGTCGCGCTGCGAGCAGAGAGGAGGCAGAGCAGCTTGAGCCATGAAAGAGTGCGGAAGTGTTTGTTGGGCGCTCTCGCTGATGCGCTGTGCAGCTATGCTTGTGCCAGTGTAGACGCGCCTGATTCGTTAACCCGCGAGTATTGGGAGCACGGTACGAGCGGACAGGCGGAGGAAGATGCGATTCTAATTATTGCCTGACCCATAGTTGTCAGTGGCTCTGGAGACGACTCGTGGTTCTCAACCAGCAGCAGCAACAGCGGCAGCTCAGCATTTGTGGTCGGCTACATTCTTCGTCGTCTGCACAGCTGCAGTGTTAACTGACAAAGTATAACTAACATTGTAGAGGCATTACCCAGTGAAATGCAATAGGTAAAAAACTTAGGGCACCTGTGTTGTCATTGTCCTCAGACATTATTACCAGGCAGGGTCCCTCTCCTTTCCATATAGTCACCGAGCGTCATAAAAATATGAATACTGATTAACTACTTATTGCCAGTTTTGTTTGTTTGCTGATGACCAGTTTCAGTCTGAATTTTGCTGCCTCAGCAACTGTTCATTCTTGTATTCCGCAACAGAGGCTTAACTAATTTACAATTTTGAGTATTAACTTCAATCAAAGTAACGTTAAAATTTCGCTGGCAAAACTATTAACTAAAGGTACAGTACAAATTACGGGTGCGCAATATCATTTATTCTGTATTTAGCTTAGCGAGGACTTCTGCTGGCTTGGTACGTACTTTACTGTTGTTATGTTAAAAGTAAAATCAATTGCTCATTTGCTTAAATTCAGTTCATCATTCAGTAATGAAAAGTAAATTTGCTTGCCCTTTTCCAGATTTTTCATTACGTTACGCTGAGGTTTTCGAAAGTCTTTTTTTTTTTTTTACTTAACAGAGTTTCAGTTGCAGCGAGTCATTTATTTAAACAGTAATTTCATTTAAATTTGCTTTCAAAATTTAGTATTTTAGATTAAGTAACTGCAAATTCAGTACTTTCTGGTCATTTATTTTCTCGTGAACTGTTGTGTTGTGGAAAAGTGTGACAGCGTTCTGTTGCCACGCCAGTGATTATTTGCTTAATTTTCTTTACCATTAACTTTCTATGGCCGGCCGCGGTGGCCGTGCGGTTCTGGCGCTGCAGTCCGGAACCGCGTGACTGCTACGGTCGCAGGTTCGAATCCTGCCTCCGGCATGGATGTGTGTGATGTCCTTAGGTTAGTTAGGTTTAAGTAGTTTTAAGTTCTAGGGGACTTATGACCTAAGATGTTGAGTCCCATAGTGCTCAGAGCCATTTGAACCATTAACTTTCTTAGGATTTTGGATATTCATTGCCCTGGTAGCCTGGCGACTGTTTAATTTTCCTTTTTTTGATAATCAGTATATCCTTTGTGTTAATCGTTACATGGTACCATTTTCCTCCCTGTGTGGGTCATGAACGATAGCACTGAATTTCCACACACTTCAAAATTATCATCAGTATCTAGATTAGATTTAGAATAGATTCTTACTTAAGAACGCCCTGTTGTACACTTTCCTCCCAGTAACCGGTATTATTTTTCTTCGGTAGCAATAGCCTTACTCACTGCAAAATTACATTAGGTATATGTGATAACGGTCAATTAAATCGCAATCCAATAGGCCGATTAGGAAGGGGGAGGTTAAAAACTTGGCTTCGGCAGCAGTTTATGATACGGACGTGAAGCAATTTTATGTGAAGACAGCTTTGGTTCAGCAAGTTTAAATGTTGAGCTTGGGACTGTGAGCGGAGTGTTTGAAACTTTTGATGTACTTCTCTGGCACTCCGTGTGTTTCTTTAACTCAATATTATTATTGCTCACATATTTAGTTTTACTTAGGGTGGAATAGTGGATGTGTAAGTCGCCCCATGTGATTGCTACCACTTCATGAGTTTTTGATACAGTATCACTATTGTTCGAGAATTGGCTTTCTTAGTAGGTAAAATGGCGGACATCCATTTTGCTTCAGATAATACGCATTTCGTATTGTGTCGAAAGGTGCTTTCATGTATCCGCAAGTAGAGCGTCATACGTCATAGTCAGGATTTCGTTCGTGATTTGAGCATGAGACATGCATTGTATGTTAATAATAGTATGCAGGTGTATGGCGTCTATTCTGCTACATTGTTTGACTATTTTCCGAACGTCAATTCGCACTGTTGCTTTTATGAATTTTATCAATTATTATAGTACAAACGCTCTGTACAAGTATGTTACTATTGTTTTCGGACAGTAACTGCAGCAGTAGTTACATTATGCAGTGACTATAATCAGTGCTGATTTACATCATCAGTTGCTTTTATATTAACTTAGTGTAATTGTTTACACATGATCCTCTGCTTTAAGAAGTCACAACAAAGCATCCTATCTCCTTCTCCTGTTGTTGTAATAAAGTTTCCTTTCTCCTCCTATCCAACACCTTTAGTTTTTGCGTTTTTTTTTTTACGGTTTGAATTTGAAATGTTATAGCCAGTGTTAATTGAAGTTGCATAATTACCGACGTACATTAGCGCTCACCTAAATAAAAATGTGATTCTCGTTTTTAATGTAATAAATTTAAGAAAAATTTATAAATTGTTCATAATTAAATATTTTCGCGTCACAGAAATCACAGGCCGTCTAAGACGGTGCAGTCATGGACTGTGCGGCTGGTCCCGGCGGAGGTTCGAGTCCTCCCTCGGGCATGGGTGTGTGTGTTTGTCCTTAGGATAATTTAGGTTAAGTAGTGTGTAAGCTTAGGGACTGATGACCTTAGCACTAACTGCTTAAATTTCACACACATTTGAACATTTTTGAAATCACAGTTCGATGTATGACGTTTCCCTCTAATCATCTGGGAGTCTCAAAGGTGTGTACTTTGTAACACACAGCAGGACGGGAGCCAGTTTGTCCTCTGATGTTAAATAAGGATGTTCAGTTTTGACTAGGTACTGTATGTGAATTCCATTAAGGTACGTAATGTATTTTAACACATGACCGAGGCTCACAGTACAACTTGTATACAGGGTGTTACAAAGAGGTACGGCCAAACTTTCAGGAAACATTCCTCACACACAAAGAAAGAAAATATGTTATGTGGACATGTGTCCGGAAACGCTTACTTTCCATGTTAGAGCTCATTTTATTACTTCTCTTCAAATCACATTAATCATGGAATGGAAACACACAGCAGCAGAACGTACCAGCGTGACTTCAAACACTTTGTTACAGGAAATGTTCAAAATGTCCTCCTTTAGCGAGGATACATGCATCCACCCTTCGTCGCATGAAATCCCTGATGCGCTGATGCAGCCCTGGAGAATGGCGTATTGTATCACAGCCGTCCACAATACGAGCACGAAGAGTCTCTACATTTGGTACCGGGGTTGCGTAGACAAGAGCTTTCAAATGCCCCCATAAATGAAAGTCAAGAGGGTTGAAGTCAGGAGAGCGTGGAGGCCATGGAATTGGTCCGCCTCTACCAATCCATCGGTCACCGAATCTGTTGTTGAGAAGCCTACGAACACCTCGACTGAAATGTGCAGGAGCTCCATCGTGCATGAACCACATGTTGTGTCGTACTTGTAAAGGCACATGTTCTAGCAGCACAGGTAGAGTATCCCGTATGAAATCATGATAACGTGCTCCATTGAGCGTAGGTGGAAGAACATGGGGCCCAATCAAGACATCTCCAACAATGCCTGCCCAAACGTTCACAGAAAATCTGTGTTGATGACGTGATTGCACAATTGCGTGTGGATTCTCGTCAGCCCACACATGTTGATTGTGAAAATTTACAATTTGATCACGTTGGAATGAAGCCTCATCCGTAAAGAGAACATTTGCACTGAAGTGAGGATTGACACATTGTTGGATGAACCATTCGCAGAAGTGTACCCATGGAGGCCAATCATCTGCTGATAGTTGCTGCACACGCTGTACATGGTACGGAAACAACTGGTTCTCCCGTAGCACTCTCCAAATTGCCTCGTCCATTGAAGGTGTCCGTGTCGTTCTAGGTCTTCACCAGTCGCGAGTCATAGACTGGAATGTTCCGTACTCCCTAAGATGCCGATCAATTGCTTCGAACGTCTTCCTGTCGGGACACCTTCGTTCTGGAAATCTGTCTCGATACAAACGTACCGCACCACGGCTATTGCCCCGTGCTAATCCATACATTAAATGGGCATCTGCCAACTCCGCATTTGTAAACATTGCACTGACTGCAAAACCACGTTCGTGATGAACACTAACCTGGTGATGCTACGTACTGATGTGCTTGATGCTAGTACTGTACAGTGTGTAAACTTTTAGATGGCAGACCTCTCCCTAGTCCTGAATCGGTAGAAGTCGGTAAACGTCGGGAGGCTTCGGTAGGCACGCAGTTTCGACTACTGCCAACATTACGTAGCTGACTGTGTTGTACAAGGTAGCCATTGTCGTCTGCTTCGTTATTGTTTAGCGCTGTACTGTTCTGCGTGTTTTTATTGTGCAGTTGTGCTAATCATTATCAAAATGAGTGAAGAGGCAGTTGCTGGCCCATCTTGGGAGTTTTTTAGGAATGCGCCTGTGGTTTTATATACTTTTTTTAACACGTTTGCGAAACGTGTTGCGAATAGTCTTACAAGGGGAGGCCGCCAATTGTGAAATTCAGATTCGATTCATACTGCGCATAATAAAAGCTCATGGCCAGAGGTGTAATGTGGCAAAGCACCAAGATCCACTTCTCAGCCGTTGTTGAGAAAATCGACATTTAACTGTCGCTGCGCTGCCGCTGCGGTGAAATACTCTCTACGATTATTAATTTTCAATAGCGTCGTGGCGCAGCGGTAAACGCTCGGGTTTGTAACCCGAAGGTCGCCGGATCGAATCCCGCACTATTCAACTTTTTTTTATTATTTGTTTTTTTGTAATTCAAATGTATACACACACACACACAAACATTATATATAATTCCCGGCAATCAGTTGCAACAATTATGCATATAATAAGTCGTTGAAAGAAGACGTAGAAACGATATTCCGAAACGATTACGTATATTGTAAGTCAAACGTTCGAATTAGAATAGAGACCCCACGAACACAAATTTGCTGTGGCAGGTATGAAATATAAACTCCGTTACTCGCTCGCTGCACTTGAAGGACAAATGTTGAATGGGGCGAAACGAGCCGCCGCATAACAGCGTAGTTGCCTGCTAACTTCGAAAGAAGGTAGATGCGGTCCCTAGCGCAACTTATAACATCGTCGAAAATCAGTGCGTGGAGCTTTGGTACATCCTGTTAAACAAACGGAAAAATGGAGACGGCACAATTGGAGAGCGATCCGGGCCCTTCGCATGAAAGTAATGTGATCAAAGAAGATTCTATACACAGTGAAGTGGCGAAACAACTATTGAAAGATGCGTTGGTGTATTTTGAAAGCCTCCTTCGTAACAGTAATCGCATCGCAGCAGAACCGTCATCATCAATCAACGAAGAAGCCATGGTAATTGGGGAAGAAATGTTCCAGAATACGCTGCAAATGCTCGCCGAAAAAACCCTCGTTCATGATGAGGAACTGATAGACATTAATGAAATCGACGATAATAATGCCTACGAAGTCGTTGAAACGAGTCCCATTGCCAAAGAATCATCAGACGAATACGAGCCGGACGAGAAGAAAAAAAAGGGTACGATTATATTTCTCTGGACTACAAAATTAGAGCTGTAAATCTGGCCAAAGAACATCCAGGCTGGAGTCTCAAAACTCTACAAAAAAAGGGGTGCTCTCGTTTGACAAATATGGGCTATTTATCCAGGTGGGAAGAGCAAATCAAACGTGGCGGTAGCAAATTTGATATATATTGTACCATCGATTCATGGGTGCATGATCGCTTCGTAGAAGCTCGACAAAACTTCCAGCAAGTTACTACCAGAAACCTGCAGCAGTGGGCCTTGGGCGCTGCAAGTCAGTTCCCAGATTTCAACTTCAAAGCTTCAAAAACATGGGTCACCGAATTTAAAAAGAAGCATGGTATTCGGCAACGGAAAATCACAAAATTTGTTTCCCGGAAAGAGACCGCTACCCAAGACGAAATTTTGGCCGCAGCGGACACATTTCGGATCCAGACGCGAACGTTGATAACTAACTTCGACAAAGATTTCGTAATTAATACTGATCAAACAAGTACGTAAAGAGCTGTTCACAAATGTCATATGACATGATGATAGAATATGATAATCTGATATATGATTGACAACACAGATTTCGTATATTTCTTATATAAACGATATTTTTGTATTTTGTTTGTCAGGGTGCCAGTACCAGTCCACGTTCAACAGAACTCTCGCCGAAAAAGGGTCAAAGGCTGTCCTGGTAACCCGACACGACATGAACAAGGTGACGCATTCGTATACGGCACAATATTCAATCACGATGTCTGGACGAGTCTTGCCTCTTGTTTTCGTATGCCTCCAAGAGTCCACAGGTACGTTTGGACCCAGAGTACAGAAGACAGTCGACGAGTACGCCAAGAAGTATACCAACGTTGTTATTACATCCTCCAAATCCGGTAAACTAACAACGGGATTGTTCATGGACTTCTTGCGTAATGCTTTGCAACCATACGTACAAAAGAAAGAGTTTCTCCTTCTGATCGACTCTTGGAGTGGGCAAACGAACTCGGCGTTATACGATGAGACGTTCCAGGACGATAAGAAGTTACCAACGTGCACTATAAAAGTCATTCCTCCAAAGTGCACTCCTCTCGTCCAACCGTGTGACGTTTATTTTTACCAGCAGGTAAAAAATTTGATCAAGCGCCTTCAAAATTGTGCTTTTTTAATCGAGTGAAACCGTGACATCAACTCCAGAGACGATTGTATAAAAATCCAATCCATCGTCCACCACCAATTGTCTTCTCCGATTTTTGCCGATATGATACGATACGCGTGGTATGCATCAAACCTGACGAACGATAGAACAATTTTTCAGAATGTCAATCAGGTGTGTTTCCCAACAGGTAATTTAAAAAAACAATTGTTCTTGTAAAAACGCATCGTTTATCAGATGTGCTCGATGTCGTGCTGTTTTCTGTTTTCCATGTTTCTATGATAACTATCACTCTGGTTTGTGCGATACTCCAGCTACTTCTGGTCACTAATTGTTCATGATGTGCGAGTGTATACCGAACTTTTCAATAAATTGTATCCACTTGAATATTATTTGTGATATTGTGTTTCATTTCAAGTATTATTTTTCCACGACAAATGACTTTCAACAACTTATAATATGCATAATTGTTGCAACTGATTGCCGGGAATTATATATAATGTGTGTGTGTGTGTGTGTATACATTTGAATTACAAAAAAAACAAATAATAAAAAAAGTTGCATAGTGCGAGATTCGATCCGGCGACCTTCGGATTACGAACCCGAGCGTTTACCGCTGCTCCACGACGCTGTTGAAAACTATTAATCGTAGAGAGTATTTCACCGCAGCGGCAGCGCAGCGACAGTTAAATGTCGATTTTCTCAACAACGGCTGAGAAGTGCATCTTGGTGCTTTGCCACATTACACCTCTGGCCATGAGCTTTTATTATGCGCAGTATGAATCGAATCTGAATTTCACAATTGGCGGCCTCCCCTTGTTAGTAGTGAAGAAATAATAGAACAAAACGTCATGCCTGACGCGGCACTTCTTCACGCATCTCGATGTTTACCACGTCATATCTCCTGAATTATATGTCGTAAAGAGACATAAATTTGCCGGCGCATTTACTGATATATGTGGATACTGTATGCGAAATATGTTGCGATTAGAGTTAATAGTAACGAAATAATACATTAAAACGTCATGCCTACTGCGGCAGATTTACGGTACGTACTGAGAAAATGTAGTAAGCGACAACCCTTTTTTCCTTTCATTATTTTATGGAGGGTGTCAGCGAGAAAAATTTTCGTAAAGGTTTGAAATTGTATGTAACGTTTGTTGCTAGTCGCTAAGTGCTCTCATTCGCAAATAGTGGATGCATAAATCTGGGTATTTTCCCGCGGTGGCATCTCATTGTTTATGACGTCATATCTCCTCAAGAATGTGTCTTACTTCTTTTTTTTCGGCTAGGAACCTTCGTGGACGTACGGAGAACAAATCACCAAAATTTCATTGCAATCGGATGAATGGTTTGAGAGCACATAGTAGACAAAAATACATAAAATTCATTTTTATATACACTCCTGGAAATTGAAATAAGAACACCGTGAATTCATTGTCCCAGGAAGGGGAAACTTTATTGACACATTCCTGGGGTCAGATACATCACATGATCACACTGACAGAACCACAGGCACATAGACACAGGCAACAGAGCATGCACAATGTCGGCACTAGTACAGTGTATATCCACCTTTCGCAGCAATGCAGGCTGCTATTCTCCCATGGAGACGATCGTAGAGATGCTGGATGTAGTCCTGTGGAACGGCTTGTCATGCCATTTCCACCTGGCGCCTCAGTTGGACCAGCGTTCGTGCTGGACGTGCAGACCGCGTGAGACGACTCTTCATCCAGTCCCAAACATGCTCAATGGGGGACAGATCCGGAGATCTTGCTGGCCAGGGTAGTTGACTTACACCTTCTAGAGCACGTTGGGTGGCGCGGGATACATGCGGACGTGCATTGTCCTGTTGGAACAGCAAGTTCCCTTGCCGGTCTAGGAATGGTAGAACGATGGGTTCGATGACGGTTTGGATGTACCGTGCACTATTCAGTGTCCCCTCGACGATCACCAGTGGTGTACGGCCAGTGTAGGAGATCGCTCCCCACACCATGATGCCGGGTGTTGGCCCTGTGTGCCTCGGTCGTATGCAGTCCTGATTGTGGCGCTCACCTGCACGGCGCCAAACACGCATACGACCATCATTGGCACCAAGGCAGAAGCGACTCTCATCGCTGAAGACGACACGTCTCCATTCGTCCCTCCATTCACGCCTGTCGCGACACCACTGGAGGCGGGCTGCACGATGTTGGGGCGTGAGCGGAAGACGGCCCAACGGTGTGCGGGACCGTAGCCCAGCTTCATGGAGACGGTTGCGAATGGTCCTCGCCGATACCCCAGGAGCAACAGTGTCCCTAATTTGCTGGGAAGTGGCGGTGTGGTCCCCTACGGCACTGCGTAGGATCCTACGGTCTTGGCGTGCATCCGTGCGTCGCTGCGGTCCGGTCCCAGGTCGACGGGCACGTGCACCTTCCGCCGACCACTGGCGACAACATCGATGTACTGTGGAGACCTCACGCCCCACGTGTTGAGCAGTTCGGCGGTACGTCCACCCGGCCTCCCGCATGCCCACTATACGCCCTCGCTCAAAGTGCGTCAACTGCACATACGGTTCACGTCCACGCTGTCGCGGCATGCTACCAGTGTTAAAGACTGCGATGGAGCTCCGTATGCCACGGCAAACTGGCTGACACTGACGGCGGCGGTGCACAAATGCTGCGCAGCTAGCGCCATTCGACGGCCAACACCGCGGTTCCTGGTGTGTCCGCTGTGCCGTGCGTGTGATCATTGCTTGTACAGCCCTCTCGCAGTGTCCGGAGCAAGTATGGTGGGTCTGACACACCGGTGTCAATGTGTTCTTTTTTCCATTTACAGGAGTGTATATAGATTTTAATGTACATGACGATTTCAGTTTCGTTTACGAACAGCATTTAAAGCGAGTCTTACTTCCAAGCCTTTCGTCTGCTTTCGTGTAAGCATGACGCGCAATTTGCAGTGCCAGCACTGCAACTGGTAGGCGTGCCTTGTCCCCCCACCCCCCAAATGGCTCCTCTCCCCTCGCCAGCCAATGCTTGCTTACTCCTAACCTCGCACTCCCCTCACATCTCGGCCTCTTACAGTTAACACACTGTAGAGCAATGTCAACACAAGCACCGAAGTCAACATTACCTTCCTTCAATTGGGCCAACTGGCGGTGAATCGAGGAAGTACAGTACATACTGACGAAACTAAAATGAGCTCTAAGATGGAAATTAAGCGTTTCCGGACACATGTCCATATAACATCTTTTCTTTATTTGTGTGAGGAATGTTTCCTGAAAGTTTGGCCATACCTTTTTGTAACACTCCGAATAATCTGTTTCCATCCATTCGCATGTCATATCATCTTAATTGGAAAAGGAGACAATTCTTTCAAAAATTAAATAATTAATGCATACAGTAATATTACCATTCACGCTGTTCATTTCTGCCATATTACATGTTACTGCACATACTACACGCAAATCTGCTCTCCACAACACTGCACAGCACGCGTGATAACACACACACACACACACACACAAATTTTTGTGTTTGCTACAAATCTATAAACTTGCATTCACATTTAATTTTACAAAATTATTTTACCTCTTTTATCAGATATTCAAGCTGTTTACCTTCTTTGTGTTTAACTATAAGTTTACCTCATGTTCACTAGTTATAAACATCCTTTAGTTCTTCATTTGTTTTCTCTACTAGGAATTCCGTTGTTTTACTTTAGATTACATGTCGGTGTCATCAGTAAACAGAATGTTTCCCCCGTGTCTGACATGTCTGGAAAGTCACTGATGTACGAGGGCGTGGTGAAAAAATAATGCTTCCGAATTAATCATGTAAAAACTCTTAAACCTGTTAAAATAAAACAAATACTAACATCCTACATTTTTATTCTTCATGTTTCCATATTTTAGTCACCCTGACGACGAACACATTTGTCCCAACGAAGGACCAGTTTGTTTATACCATTAGCGTAGAACGTCTGACACTTCTCCTTGCACCGTTTCACGACTCGCAGAGTGAAGCCCTCGAAGGTGTTATTTAAGTTTCAAAAACTGATGAAAATCGTATGGGGCTTAGTCGGGACTGTATGGGGGATGATCGATGACACCGAACACGGGGTTTCGGATTGTTGCAATGTCGCAGCGCTCGAGTGCGGTTTGGCACTGTCATGCTCCATGTGGAGACGAACACTTTGAAATCGAAACTCGATTACAGCACGCTGTTTCTCACGCACCGACGTAGTTACGTTACACCCCGCCATGCAATTTGGTGCGCTCTAGTGGCAGAGGGCGAATATGTAGGCTCTGAGAATGAAGATGCAGAATGTTAACGTTTGTTTTACTTACAAAGCCTGAAGAATTTTCGCGTAAAAAATTCGGAGGCATTACTTGTCTGTACGTCTTTGTATATAAAAAAACAACGTTAGTCGTAAGATAACAGACTGACTGACTCTTACGAAAATGTGGAGCAGTATTATTTTTTTTGTAGCTGTTATCATTGCTTTATTGACAAATATTTTCTCTGTCGTCAGATTTTGACTGCCGCGGCTACATTTTACCCTTATGACGGATGACGGAAGTCGGAAGTAATATGTTTTAATCCGCTCTTAGTCATAAACATGCAGATACATGCAGAAGTTAATCTCGGCCGGCAGGTTGTTGTCATAACACGCGTCAACATCGAGGCAATAACTCTTCTCGTCCAATTTCACATGGCTCCCATCTGTCACGCCCGTCCATCTCCCGTCTCATCCGAGGATCGTTTGAATTCCGCACGATTAGACAGATGTGCGTCCCTGAGCGATGTTTTACAAATGTACTACGTGGCACAAAATCAAAATTTTATCGTCGTGAACAAATCAACAGAAAACCAACAGATTCTGCTATGAATTACTGACGACGATACAGATAAAAGATCAAACAATAACCAGGCTGAAACATCAATAATACAAGGAAAAGCATAATTTGCTACTGTTACATAATTAGCTTTCAGCCAAATGTTCTTCAGAAAAAGAAACATTCACTCACACCAGCAAGCACACATTACACACACATGACCCCCATCTTTGGCAGCTCAGGTTGTAACGGCAAAGATCCAATCTGTCGGAGATGGCGGTAATGTGTGCGCAAGGTGGGCTCGTTTGTGTGAATGAATGTCATTTCGTTGTGCCTCCCTACAACTCAACGTGTTTTCTTTACGGTGAGTATACTTTTCTAGTTAAAATATTAGGGTTTAATACTCATACACCTTCATTATTACTGTCGTTCATTGGATTTGCCATTATGAAGAAACCTGTTTCACGTGTTACCTCTGGATGAATGGGGAATCCTTGTTCCTTGTTCAGGTTTTAACATTTTTTTTTTAAATGTTAAGGATATTAAGTTGCCGTCTCTTCATGTAAGAATAGATGATGAATGCAGCTAGCCGCTAACTTTGTGTAATGTCTTGTCTGTATAGACGTGTATCTGTTGCCTTTAAGATCCCTTCACCTTCACACATAAATCTATACAGTAAAGTAAGGGCCTCCTCTTTTGTCGGCTGATCCGTGATAAGACAGGCGAAAAGTTAGACTAATGGAGGATTATTAGTATTTTCTCTATTTTCATTCGCTCTCTCTCTCTCTCTCTTTTATCTATGTACAGTTTTTAATATAATATTTCATTACGTGAAATCAGCCAAACAGAATCTTTGGTGGAGTCCTTCGTCTTGGTATTCAGCGGCTGGCTTCCTGTAAGAGATCTTTACATTTATTATTACTGTTAAGCACTGCATTCAGTCGGGAGAATCAATCGTATGGACAATTTGTTCCTTTCACGAAAGATTGCGAATTCCAGATGTGTACGAAGCCTTTTTGGACGATTTAACACAGACTCAGTGATTGCAGGCTCTCTTCGACACAGCTGGAACTTCCCCACTAATTACAGGGCCAACGTGATCATCAAATGATTCAAAAAAAAAACTCATTCGTTCATTCCCTCCAGAACAAAAAAGTCACAAACCTTATTTATGAAGGAAATTGTGTATTCAATCCATCTCCATTACATGTCCAGATCTCCGGTGATTCTGAGTCTTAATTATTTTCCGTTTACAGTCTCATTCTCTTCAAACAAACCGCTAGCGGCACAAATGTTAATGGCTCGCTTTAGCGAGAAGAAAAGCAAAATATGTATCTCTCAGAAACACGTCAATCCCTCAACAGATACTACAGAAGCTGTCCTAGTTACCACTCTAACAACCATGGAGAATACATATATGCATCTCTGTTATTTCAAAGAATAAACGCACTAGAAAATACTTTGGCGTCGTCGAGCTGTCGCCGCATATGTTACGAGAAAATCAGATCAGATACTTTTCCAAAGTGAATGAATGTGGATGGTTTGATTGGCAGTGATTAACTGGTGCGTGGTAGAGGGTATTTTCTGTGGGGACATTACATTTCCGTTTACAGTCTCTTTCTCTTCAAACAAACCGCTAGCGGCACAAATGTTAATGGCTCGCTTTAGCGAGAAGAAAAGCAAAATATGTATCTCTCAGAAACACGTCAATCCCTCAACAGATACTACAGAAGCTGTCCTAGTTACCACTCTAACAACCATGGAGAATACATATATGCATCTCTGTTATTTCAAAGAATAAACGCACTAGAAAATACTTTGGCGTCGTCGAGCTGTCGCCGCATATGTTACGAGAAAATCAGATCAGATACTTTTCCAAAGTGAATGAATGTGGATGGTTTGATTGGCAATGATTAACTGGTGCGTGGTAGAGGGTATTTTCTGTGGGGACATTACAAGGTCCCTCAGAAACTACCATACTTCAAGACTGCCTCTGCCTATGTTAAGTCCTTACATTACTTTGGTACTGAAGATTTTAGTCGTTTTCGTATTTCAGTACCACATCTGCAATATTTTCACTGTTTCAAGTGTTACGCTTAGGATATGATTGGTACTGAAGGCAGGAACACATTGCAGCATCGTTCAGGGAGTGTGGAGTTGGCACCACGTGCTTTCTCTAACGGCTTTTTAGACTTTGAGCAGTAAGCTGAAACGTCCCCTCAGAAAAATCTATAAATGACAGTGCTGGAAAACCTCTTACGTTATTTGATTTTCAAACAGCTGAGCAGAACTGAACGTACTCAGACATTTCTCTCTTTACTTATTCTGATCAACACTAAACTAACACACAATATTTTTAGCGCAACGCAATCTGACTTTCAATAATCCCTACAAAAGAATGGCACTGACTAACAATATCCTATACCTTTCATGAATCACTTACCTCACAAAAATCTTCGTTACTCTAACTACTGCAATACAGCGAGCGCCAATACTGCCAGCTAAATAAAAGATTCTAACTACTGAAGGCACTAACTACTAATAGGCATAGTTAGCAAATGAAAGAATTTGATAGAGAACATACAATGTATTTACCTTAATAATATTTAAAAATACAGTATTACAAACTTAATCTTTCTGATGGACACACGTCCAGATCGTCCGCTCTCAAAATTCTGCCTTCTCTCTCCCTACATCCACCACTGCTGGCGGCTGACCTCCAACTGCACAAAGCTACGCACTGTTCACATCCAACAGCCCAACATCACAATTCCAAAATTTCCAACAATGTAAACCAGCCACAGACTGCACACATCACAGTCAGTAATTTTCATACAGAGCGCTACGTGACGTTACCAACATAAAAACCTAAACAGCCTACTTACAAAGCTTTCTTGAAGCTGCACCGCCGCTGGAACGAACTGTGCATCGCCAGGCAGGTCTGCACAGAGAGTAAGATGTCGGTGTACATATTTCTTTCGCATGCTCCTGAACATACGCTGAATAAAAAGAAAATCATGTCAGATTTACATACCCTCATACGAATAACGCTTGGAATGGATGAAGTGTGCACAGAAACAATCTAGATGACAAATGTAGACTGGAAGTTCTGTGCAGCATTTAAACTTCAAGCAGTTATTTCCAAAAATATCGTATCAATAGCAATATCCAACGAAGAGAACTGGATATGAGCTGGTATAAGAAAGTCCTTTCAGACCATGAAAATCCCAGTTCCATAAAAAAATTACTAGTGGGCTGCAGTTCCTAAACTATTATCAAAGATAGAAAGAGGTTTACAGGAAGATGTCGCTTATCGCAAAAAAGGAAGCAAATGACAAAAGAGTACTTAATGCTAAAAATAAAAGCAAAGCAGCGTGGATGACTGTAAAAGTGGTTCCGACAGTCAGGATACCAGTTACTTTAGAATAAGGCTGGGCACCTCGGACATATTCTGAGTCGTGGTCACCTTTGTGCTCATACGGCAAAGACTACCAAATCCACCGGTTAGTCCCTCAGCCGTTAGGGGTAAAACCCAATGGGACTCGGGGCAAGTAAGGCTAGCAACCTGCTTCCCTGGTACTTTAAATATGATGCTGGCAATAATCAGAGCAATATGCCTCGGACCTTTGGAGGTGACGGAGTCCCACCTCTAATTGACAAACCAGAGACTCCTAAGATACGACTCGGCAAACAAATGGTAATGAGATGGGGAGCTATTAATATCAATGGGGGCTACTCTGGGAAGAAGGTAGAGCTGGCAGAGGCTGCAAGTAAGATGGGGTTGGACGTTTTAGCTGTTAGTGACATTCGGGTAAGGGGTGAGAAAGAAGAGGAAGTGGGAGAATACAAGGTCTACCTGTCAGGAGTCAAAGCAGGAATAGCACAATGGGGTGTAGGGCTTTACATCAGGAAAGAAATGGAACCCAGCGTAGTTGCAATAAGGTATGTAAACGAACGACTGATGTGGATAGATTTGACAGTATCTAGCAAGAAAATTAGGACTGTGTCAGTATATTCGCATTGTGAAGGGACAGATCAAGATAAGATAGATAGTTTTTATGAGGCACTCAGTGATGTAGTTGTTAGAGTGAAGGACAAGGACAGTGTTCTGCTCATGGGTGATTTTAACGCCAGGATTGGAAATCGAACAGAAGGGTATGAAAAGGTTATAGGTAAATTTGGAGAGGATATGGAGGCCAACAGGAACGGGAAACAACTCTTGGATTTCTGTGCCAGTATGGGCTTAGTAATCACAAACGCCTTTTTTAAACATAAGAACATTCACCAGTATACTTGGGAAGGCAGGGGAACCAGATCTGTCATTGACTATATAATAACAGATCAGGAATTCAGGAAGGCTGTGAGGGACACACGTGTATTCAGGGGATTCTTTGATGACACTGATCATTATTTAATCTGCAGTGAAATTGGGATTGTGAGGCCGAAAGTGTAGGAGGTCAGGTCCATATGTAGAAGGATAAGAGTGGAGAAACTTCAGGATAAGGAAATCAGGCACAAGTACATAACAGCGATCTCAGAAAGGTACCAGTTAGTTGAATGTAGTCAATTACAGTCATTGGAAAAGGAATGGACAAGGTACCGGGACACAGTACTAGAAGTGGCTAAAGAATGTCTTGGAACAGTAGTGTGTAAAAGTAGGATGAAGCAAACAGCTTGGTGGAATGATACAGTAAAGGCAGCCTGTAAAAGGAAAAAGAAGGCGTATCAAAAATGGCTACATACCAGAACCCAGGTAGACAGAGAAAGTTATGTTGAAGAAAGAAACAAAGCCAAACAGATAATTGCAGCATCCAAGAAGAAATCGTGGGAAGACTTTGGAAACAGGTTGGAGACGATGGGTCAAGCTGCTGGAAAACCATTCTGGAGTGTAATTAGCAGTCTTCGAAAGGGAGGTAAGAAGGAAATGACAACTATTTTGGACAGGTCAGGAAAACTGCTGGTGAATCCTGTGGATGCCTTGGGCAGATGGAGGGAATATTTTGAAGAGTTGCTCAATGTAGGTGAAAATGCGATCAGTAATGTTTCAGATTTCGAGGTAGAATGGGATATGAATGATGATGGAAATAGGATCACATTTGAGGAAGTGGAAAAAATGGTCAATAGATTGCAGTGCAATAAAGCGGCTGGGGTGGATGAAATTAAGTCGGAACTCATCAAATACAGTGGAATGTCAGGTCTTAAATGGCTACACAGGATAATTGAAATGGCCTGGGAGTCGGGACAGGTTCCATCAGACTGGACAAAAACAGTAATCACACCAATCTATAAACATGGAAACAGAAAAGATTGTAACAACTACAGAGGTATCTCTTTAATCAGCGTTGTGGGTAAAATCTTCGCAGGTATTGTTGAAAGGAAAGTGCGAGTATTAGTTGAGGACCAATTGGATGAAAATCAGTGTGGGTTTAGGCCTCTTAGAGGTTGTCAGGACCAGATCTTTAGCTTACGGCAAATAATGGAGAAGTGTTATGAGTGGAACAGGGAATTGTATCTATGCTTTATAGATCTAGAAAAGGCATATGACCGGGTTCCTAGGAGGAAGTTATTGTCTGTTCTACAAGATTATGGAATAGGAGGCAAACTTTTGCAAGCAATTAAAGGTCTTTACATGGATAGTCAAGCAGCAGTTAGAGTTGACGGTAAATTGAGTTCATGGTTCAGAGTAGTTTCAGGGGTAAGACAAGGCTGCAACCTGTCTCCACTGTTGTTCATATTATTTATGGATCATATATTGAAAACAATAGACTGGCAGGGTGAGATTAAGATATGTGAACACAAAATAAGCAGTCTTGCATATGCGGATGACTTAGTTGTGATGGCAGATTCGATTGAAAGTTTGCAAAGTAATATTTCAGAGCTAGATCAGAAATGTAAGGACTATGGTCTGAAGATTAGCATCTCCAAAACGAAAGTAATGTCAGTGGGAAAGAAATATAAACGGATTGAGTGCCAAATAGGAGGAACAAAGTTAGAACAGGTGGACGGTTTCAAGTACTTAGGATGCATATTCTCACAGGATGGCAACATAGTGAAAGAACTGGAAGCGAGGTGTAGCAAAGCTAATGCAGTGAGCGCTCAGCTACGATCTACTCTCTTCTGCAAGAAGGAAGTCAGTACCAAGACTAAGTTATCTGTGCACCGTTCAATCTTTCGACCAACTTTGTTGTATGGGAGCGAAAGCTGGGTGGATTCAGGTTACCTTATCAACAAGGTTGAGGTTACGGATATGAAAGTAGCTAGGATGGTTGCAGGTACTAGTAGATGGGAACAATGGCAGGAGGGTGTCCATAATGAGGAAATCAAAGAAAAACTGGGAATGAACTCTATAGATGTAGCAGTCAGGGCGAACAGGCTTAGATGGTGGGGTCATGTTACACGCATGGGAGAAGCAAGGTTACCCAAGAGACTCATGGATTCAGCAGTAGAGGGTAGGAGGAGTCGGGGCAGACCGAGGAGAAGGTACCTGGATTCGGTTAAGAATGATTTTGAAGTAATAGGTTTAACATCAGAAGAGGCACCAATGTTAGCACTGAATAGGGGATCATGGAGGAACTGTATAAGGGGGGCTATGCTCCAGACTGAACGCTGAAAGGCATAATCAGCCTTAAATGATGATGATGATGATGATGATGAAGGAGTAGTTCAAATGATCTATGGAACATGCAGCTAAATAACTAAAATATGATACAGGGATACAGAAACAAAATCTCAATACTTTACATACAAAAAACAGGAGAACATCGATAAATGATCCATAGACACTAGCAAATGTTGTGAACGAACATTTATCAGGTATAACACAGAAAATGCAACAAAAATTCTCAAAATGAATTGTTTTTCCAGTAAAAAATAAAGGGCTAACTACAATGATGTTGCCCACCACAGAATATGAAGTCAAAAAACAGTATAAAATTTTAAAAAAGTCAATGGGCATAGATGAAATGCTCATCGGTTGTAAGTACAAAAAAGTGCGTAGCCGGTATACAAGCCTTATTACCTAACAATAAATGAGTCTTTCAACCCAGGTAAGTTTCCAGAGTATCTGAAACAGGCACGGATTGTGCCTCCAGTAAAGAAAGGACGTGTAGAAGATATAGAAAACTACAGGCCTATTTTTCTGATCTCATCACACTCAAAAATAACGGAGTCCATTATGAAAGACTAATGAATTACTTGAATAAACAGAATAAATATAACCTCCTCAGTGAACCACAGTCCGGTTCCAGAAGTGGCAAAAGTGCAAAATAAGTGACGATAGAGTTTTCAAAAGCGATGCCTGGTGTACTAGAGAAGGACGAGTATGTCAGAGCTACATTTTTAAATACATCAGAGGCATTTGAATCACCGATGTGGCGCAGTGATTAGCTGACGGAACTTCTATTCGAGAGAACGATGGTTTAAATCCCTTAAATTGTCTCAGGCAAATACCATGATGGTTCCTTTCAAATGTTATGGGCCGTTTCCTTTCGCATTTTTGAAACCATCTGGGCTTGTGTTCTGTTTCTAATGACCTGATTCTCTAAAGGACGTTAACCCCTAATTTTCCTTCCTTCAAAGGTGTTTGAAACTGACATCATAAAATTCTGCTAACAAAACTAGAATCATTAGGAATAAAGGGACTGCCACTGCCTGAAGCATACCTGAAAAACAGGTCTCAAAGGTTAGAGATGGCGCAGACTAATACAATTGCACAGGTTTTTTTCGGCATTTACTCCGTCATTGTGATTGGTTGAGATAGTGGGACAAAAATGCAGTACTAATGCGGTAGTTCACACGCTACCTGACAAAAAGAAGAGAAGCATTCAGGACTGTAGGAGGAAACGAAATGAAACTTCAAGGAACTTTACGGGTTGAGAGGGTATGTAATATTATTTCAGTGATTACTCTTGAGTGACGAAACTTGGGATAGTGATACGCACATACACAGATGACAGTAATATAGCTTACACAAGATGTGAAAGGGCAGTGCATTGGCGCAGGTGTCATTTGTACTTTGGTGATACACGTGGAAAGGTTTCCGACGTGAGTTTTTGTTATGTCATGTTCCATAGATCATTTTCCTAATTATTTTATCGACATGATGTGGAACAAGTCAGGTTACAAGATATATATACACACAAATGAATAGTGCTAATATTAATATTAGTGAAATTTTTAGTTCTACACATGCAACTACATTTAGAGGTACTTTTTTTGCCATTTCTGAAACAGAAACTTGTCATTGAGTAGAAAGAGTTGTACAAAGAAATGATTTTAAGCTAGATTTAAAACATGATCTGCTACCTGCCAGACACTTTATGTTGTAGGTATATGATCAACGATTTTTGTTGCTGAATAATGTACTCCTTTTTGAGCAATTGACAGCTTCAATAACGGATAGGAAAGGTCACTCTTCCCTCTAGTGTTGTATGTATGAACGTCACTGTTCTTCGCGAATTGAGATGGATTATTTGTAACGAATTTCATTAGCGAATATATGTACTCTGATGGTGCAGTTAAAATACCTAACTCCTCGTAAAGGTGACTACATGACGTCCTTGGGTGAACACCACTAATTATTCTCACTGCTCTCTTTTGTGCAATCAATACTTTGTGTCTAAGTGGTGAGTTACCCCAGAAAACTACTCCATAAGACATTACTGAGTGGAAATATGCAAAGTACGTTAGGAGGCTGATCTGTTTATTAGCAAGACCAGCGATTATAAGAAGAGCGAAAGAATCTGAACTTAGTTGTTTGAGAAGCTTAGTAATAGGCTTCTTCCAGTTCAAGTTGTTATCAATGTGAAGACCCAAAAATTTCGAAAGGTCTACCCTGTTAACTGAGCCATGTTCATATGCTACATCAATTGTCGGTATGACTCTATTCGATGTACGGAACTGGATATAGAGAGTTTTTTTCAAAATTAAGGGAGAGTCTATTTTCTGAGAACCACTTAATAATTCTTTGAAGTACATCCTTAACAATAACTTCAGTTGCTTTTTGTGGAATGGAATTTATTATAACACTCGTGTCATCTGCAAAAAGTACTAGTTCCGCTTGCTGAACATTAAGTGGGAGATCATTCACATGAATAAGGAACAGCAGAGGACCTTAAATTGAACCCTGTGGGACTCCTTTTGTGATAACTCCCCATTCACTAGAATTTACCACGCACCCAACATTATTTGTGCTAATCGGCACAACTTTTTGCTTTCTGTTCATTAAGTATGATTCAAACCAGCTGTGTGTATAGCCTTCAATTCCATAAAACCTGAGTTTTTCTAAGAGTGTGACATGATCCACACAGTCAAATGCCTTGGAGAGATCAGAAAAAAATACCAACTGGCGATAATTTGTTATTTATGGCTTGTACTATTTGATGGGTGAATGTGTAGATAGCATTCCCAGTCGAGTAACCCTTCCAGAATCCGAACTGTGACATGCTGAGTAAATTATTTTCACTTAAATGTGAGACTACTCTTGAATGCATAACTTTTTCGAATATTTTAGAAAACGACGTCAGCAATAAGACTGGTCTATAATTATTTAAGTGACTCTTGTCCCCTTTCTTAGGAAGAGGTTTGACAATTGCGTATTTCAATCTGTCAGGAAAAATTCCCTGTGCCAGCGAAGCATTACATATATCGCTAAGGACTCCACTAATTAAATTAGAACAACACTTCAAAATTCTGTTAGAGACTCCATCAACACCACATGAGCTCTTGTTTTTCAGTATATTCACTTCCCCTAATTTCAGTGGGCGATGTTGGTGCTATTTTTCTAAAGGCCCTTAAGTCCTGGGGAATGACATTTTTTACCATTTTTTCATTTTGCTTCTCCAATTGAACGCTTTAATTATGATTATGGCTGCACGACGGGAAGTAACAGACTTTGAACGCGGAATGTTAGATGGGGCTAGATGCATTGGACATTCCATTTCGGAAGTCGTTAGGGAATTCAATATTCCGAGATCTACAGTGTCAGGAATGTGTCGAGAATAGCAAATTTCAGGCATTACCTCTCACTGTAGACAATGTAGTGGCAGAAGGTAGAGTAGAGTAGAGTGCTAACAGACGAACAACACTGCATGAAATAACTGCAAAAATCAATGTGGTGCCGGCCGGCCGGTTCTAGGTGCTTCAGTCTGGAACCGCGCGACCGCTACAGTCGCAGGTTCGAATCCTGCCTCGGGCATTGATGTGTGTGATGTCCTTAGGTTAGTTAGGTTTAAGTAGTTCTACGTTCTAGGGGACTGATGACCTCAGATGATAAGTCCCATAGTGCTCAGAGCCATTTGAACCAATCAATGTGGAACATACGACGAACGTACCCGTTACGACAGTCTGGCGAAATATGGCGTTAATGGGCTATGGCAACAGGCGACCGACGGGAATGCCTTTGCTAAGCGACGTGAGTGCCTTTGCTAACAGCACGACATCGACTGCAGCGCCTCTCCTGTCTCGTGACCATATCGGTTGGACCCTAGACGACGAGAAAACCGTGGCCTCGTCAGATGAGACCTGATTTCAGTTGGTAAGAGCTGATGGTAGGGTTTGAGTGTGGCACAGACACCACGAAGCGGAAGATACAAGTTGTCAACAAGGCACTGTGCGAGCTGGGGGTGTCTCCATAATTGTGTGAGCATGTTTACATGTAACGGACTTGGTCCTGGTTCTGTTCAGCTACATGGAGAGTATTTGCAGCAATGGATTTCATGTTCCAAAACAAAAATGGAATTTTTATGGATGACTATGCGCCATGACCCCAGACCGCAGTTGTTCGCAATTGATTTGAAGCGCACTCTAGACAATTCGAGCGAATGATTTGGCCACCCATACCGCCCGACACGAATCCCAGCGAACAAAATTGAAATGGCTCCAAGCACTATGGGACCTAACATCTGAGGTCATCAGTCCCCTAGAACTTAGAACTACTTAAGCATAACTAACCTAAGGGTAACACACACATCCATGCCCGAGGTAGGATTCGAATCTACGTACGTAGCAGCAGCCGGGTTGCGGACTGAAGCGCCTAGAACCGGTTGACCACAGCGGCCGGCCCAGCGAACATTTATGGGACGTAATCGGAGAGGTCAGTTCTTGCACAAAATCCTGCACCTTCGCAATTATGGACAGCTATAGAGGCAGCATGGCTCAATATCTTTGCAGGCGATTTCCAACGAGTTGTTGAGCCCATGCCACATCGAGTAGTTGCACTACACCGGGAAAAAGGAAGTCCGACACGATATTAGGAGATATCCAATGACTTTTATGACCTCGGTGTACAATCTCAAGTAAAATTTACAATGAACTTGGCAGTACGAGCCCACTTTATCTCTGACCTGGATTGATGCACTGATTCGGTGGAGAAGGGTACCATATAGCCCTGGTATCCTCTCCTTAAATAACCAGTCTCACAACTTTTGTAACTGGTCCTTGATATCCTGGGAAGGATTTGACGAGCGCGATGGTCCCACACTTGTTCTATCGGAACAGATCTGGGTGTTTTTCTGGCCACAGGAGAACCTTAGCGTTACACGGGCAGTTCATAGGGACACGTGCCACATGTTGACGAGTATGGGCCCGTTGAAAAATGGCACCACGCCTCTGTTGCACGTGAAGACACAGGAAGTCGTGATATACCATTATTCCGCCAGTGATTCATACTTTTGCGCTTCTTGTTTTCCTGCTAATAACTGCTGCAGTAGCAGTAATGTAGCTCTCATCTCCCCATTTTTTACTCGTCTGTTTTGTGACTGGCTTGATGCGGCCCGCCACGAATTCCTCTCCTGTGCCAACCTCTTCATCTCAGAGTAGCACTTGCAACCTAGACGTGATTCCCTGGTATCCTGACAGATGTTCTATCTACATCTACATAGGAATTCCGCAGGCCACCGTACGGTGGATGGCGGAGAGTATCCTGTACAACCATCTCCTTTACTGTTCCACTCGCAAATAGAGCGAGGGAAAAATGACTATCTACATGCCTCCGTATGAGCCTTAATTTCTCGTATCTTATCGTCGTGGTACTTACGCGCAATGTATGTAGTGGCAGTAGAATTGTTCGTCAGTCAGCTAGCTTCAGATGCCGGTTCTCTAAATTTTCTGGTAAATTATCATCCTGTCCCTTCTCCACGTCAGTGTTTCTCATATATTCCTTTCCTCTCCGATTCTGCGCAGAACCTCCTCATTCCTTACCTAAACAGTACACCTGATTTTCAACATTCGTCTGTAGCTCATTTGAAATGCTTCGATTCTCTTCTGTTTCGGTTTTCCCACAGTCTATGTATCACTACCATGCAACGCTGTGGTCCAAACGTACGTTCTAAGAAATTTCTTCGTCAAATTAAGGCCTATCTTTAATACTAATAGATTTGTCTTAGTCAGGAATGCCTAGTCTGCTTTTGATGGCCTCTTGTTTCGTCCGACATTGGTTAGTATGCAGGCTACGTAGTAGACTTTCTTAACTTCATCTACTTCGTAACCTGATGTTAAGTTTCTCTTTGATCTCCTTTTCGCTGCTTCTCATTCCTTTCGTCTTTCTTCGATTTACTCTCAGTCCATACTCTGTACTCATTAGACTGTTCACTCCATTCAGCAGAGCATGTAATTCTTCTTCACTTCCACTCAGGATAACACTGTCAACAGCGAATCGTATCATTGATATCCTTTCACACTGAATTTTAATTCCACTTCTTTCTGTAATTTACATTATTGCTTCTTCGATGTAAAGATTGAACAGTAGGAGCGAAAGACTACAGCCCCGTGTTACATCCTATTTAATCCAAGCACTTCGTTCTTCGTCGTCCACTCTTCTTGATGCAATGTTACTGACTCCAGTTTTGCATAATTGACACCCTCTGTCAAAACCCGTACAGTCTGGCTAAAGCTATCTGCGCATCTATTTCATGTAGTCAGAGTTCTATCACTCACTGCTAGCCATGACCTGATAACTCCTCACACCGTGACGCCACGAGAAACAGCCAGTGGCTGTCCGAACCACGGGAAGAGTGGGACCTCTGCCCAGGTCGTTGCATTACTGGCCGACAGTGGTCATCCACGGTAGCGCGGGACTGCGATTCATCTCTTAACACAATACGACGCCGCTCATCAGCAGTCCAAGCTTCCCGGTCTCAACCCCACTCCAAACTCAGCCGCTTCTGTTCGTTTTGTTAAAGGCAGCCTCCCGCGTTCCGGATGTTGCTAGTCTCAGAACAATGACGCGGGATGACACTGGGTGGTGGAGGATACCCTTTACTTGTTTCCGGATGGCAGGCACGGATGTGAAGGGATTATGGTATGTTTGATGCACAGTACAGTGTTGCCCCATTGCGGTGGTCAGAGGTGATCGGCCGAAACCTTGACAACGAGTAAGGCTGCCCTCATGTTGCCATGCAGTCCAGCATCGAGCCACTGTCACATACAAATGCCCCACAAATCTGGATACTGCTGGCCGAAAGGGACCCATAGTGATGCCATTTCAATCTGTGCCAGGCGCTGATAACGTGGTGTCACACAAGTAAGCAGCCTATTCATTGTTGGGAGTATATTACAGGTTATAAATCTTGTTCACAACATTGAGTGAACACTCGAGTGTAGTTTTGAAGGGAGTGAGAGCTTAGAAGATGAACACAGAGTTTCTTGCAAAACTGAAAATACAGGGCTATTACAAATGATTGAAGCGATTTCATAAATTCACTGTAGCTCCATTCATTGACATATGGTCACGACACACTACAGATACGTAGAAAAACTCATAAAGTTTTGTTCGGCTGAAGCCGCACTTCAGGTTTCTGCCGCCAGAGCGCTCGAGAGCGCAGTGAGACAAAATGGCGACAGGAGCCGAGAAAGCGTATGTCGTGCTTGAAATGCACTCACATCAATCAGTCATAACAGTGCAACGACAATTCAGGACGAAGTTCAACAAAGGTCCACCAACTGCTAACTCCATTCGGCGATGGTATGCGCATTTTAAAGCTTCTGGATGCCTCTGTAAGGGGAAATCAACGGGTCGGCCTGCAGTGAGCAAAGAAACGGTTGAACGCGTGCGGGCAAGTTTCACGCGTAGCCCGCGGAAAATTGGCTCATGCCACAACTGGAGACCGACAGCGCCGACTTCATCTTTCAACAGGATGGTGCTCCACCGCACTTTCATCATGATGTTCGGCATTTCTTAAACAGGAGATTGGAAAACCGATGGATCGGTATTGGTGGAGATCATGATCAGTAATTCATGTCATGGCCTCCACGCTCTTCCGACTTAACCCCATGCGATTTCTTTCTGTGGGGTTATGTGAAAGATTCAGTGTTTAAACCTCCTCTACCAAGAGACGTGCCAGAACTGCGAGCTCGCATCAACGATGCTTTCGAACTCATTGATGGGGACTTGCTGCGCCGAGTGTGGGAGGAACTTGATTATCGGCTTGATGTCTGCCGAATCACTAAAGGGGCACATATCGAACATTTGTGAATGCCTAAAAAAACTTTTTGAGTTTTTGTATGTGTGTGCAAAGCATTGTGAAAATATCTCAAATAATAAAGTTATTGTAGAACTGTGAAATCGCTTCAATCATTTGTAATAACCCTGTACTTGAGTCTGCAGGTTCTAGATGGGAGTTGGAATCGGAACCCTGTTGTGAGCGTCTACTACAACAGCGCTGACACACCACTAGCATTTGGACTTGTCACTGTAGGAGACATACTCGTTAGAAAACAATGAAATCTGCACCACGGGAGTCCCTCGTTGTGACATCAACGCAATGAGCACGCAGATAATGCCGGCTCGCGTTTGCCAAGGACCTGACAATTTAACTCTTCTCCAAAAATGAGGAATCACCTCAGCATTGCTACTTACTTGGGCATCAAACAGGAACTTTCCGATCTTCTCCCTCGTGCCCACAGGCGTCAGAATTCACATACATTTCTAGAAATGATTATCTGTGATGCTACTAATTCGCAGATTTAGCAGTTCTGCGTACCAATATAACGGGAAACACCGCGGTTTTAGCAAGCACTGCAAACATAGGTTTGTTTGATTTCGTTCCAGTAATGGATGTTTCTGGAAAGCCTGCATTTTATCGTTTTCTTTGCGCGAAAGTGGTTTTGGTGGTGTTTTTCAGTCTTAGTGGATATGAACCTTTACAGAAAAATGCCGCTCTAGAACACCCAGTCTTGCATAGTGTGCCGTTCACCGCGTCCTCCCTAGCACACTTTCCGCACCCTCCACTGCTAGTGCTGCCACCTCCCGTCTCAGAGTGATTATTGCACGTGTCGCGAACACAGACATAGACATTGGTCACATTTGTGTGACTGTATCATGTATGAAAAAAACGCTGTTTTTGAATATTGGCCCCCACTTGCATAAATTTCTGCGGACATCCATTCTCGTGCTATATCATGTCAATTATTCGACCTTCACCGAAGTCCGAGGGAAGTTAAAAAGTCGCATACTCAGGTCCTCTTGGCAGGATGCGTTGCGACCCCATCCAATAACGCTAAAAACGCCTAGTAACTGTGACGTATCCTTCCATCTTGGCAAATAATAGATTGAGAAAAATAATTAAATCGAGCAGAAAGTATAGACTAAAGGTTTGCCTCGGGAAAGACACGTTACAAATGCCATTGCGCGACGCAGATACTATTATAACATATGTCAGTATCTAATCAGCCATGTTGTTATATCTAATCAGTCATGGTGTTACATTGTATCACTTTCATTGTATTTTTTAGGCTATCGCTTATTATCTTTCTTTTTATGTATCCGGTCCTTACGACTATTATACATCACCACTGATTGAAAGCCTTTTGAGCGTGAAAACGTGAAACTGACTTCCACGTTAAAAATGGTAATAAGTATTAGTTCTGTCTTCGTAGAAAAGAATACGCAGATTCGACTATTTACAAGTGTAGTAGTTTAAACTACACGACGCGATAAGGTATCGATCGCCGGCCGGTGTGGCCGAGCGGTTTTAGGCGCTTCAGTCTGGAACCGCGTGACCGCTACGGTCGCAGGTTCGAATCCTGCCTCGGGCATGGATGTGTGTGATGTCCTTAGGTTAGTTAGGTTTAAGTAGTTCTAAGTTCTAGGGGACTGATGACCACGGATGTTAAGTCCCATAGTGCTCAGAGCCACTTGAACCATTTTTAAGCTATCGATCGTTCTGCCTTTAAGCAATAAGTGCACACTGACTGACACATTCATTTGCAACATGAAACTCGTACAATAAAATTAAAAAGTCATTCCTAAATGGTTCGTGAGCCGTGGTGCGCCTTTTCTGGACACCAGCTCTTTGGGACGACACTATGGATTACCCGGCTCTTGCCCCTGTTGTGATCTCGCGGTGTTTTCGCGCTCGCGGTAGTTGGTGTCGGACTCCCTACGGGGAGCAAGGACGTGCTTGAGTGCACGAAAGAGGGAAACACGCGTGCTCGGCCAGCAGCGGCGCGCCGGGCCTACCTCGTAAGGCGGTCGCGAGTTTGTGGTGGACCTGCCTGATGTCAACTCCGGGCGCTGTTCGTCGCATTGCCTCGGTGCCTGTTTTCTCGGAGAGACCCATCCCTGGAGGCCATCTCGGGCAACGCTTTCCATCAAAGGTGTAAGTTATTTTGGTGCCTTCGTTTCGTTGAACCATTTGCGTTCCAGCGAATATACTTGTTGCTTGGTTACCATAATGTACGCGTTGTTGAAATAAGAGCAGCCAGCAAAGTGTGTGACCGCACGGTGACCAGCAGTTACTACTCATCATCATCATCATCATTTCGGACTGATTATGCCTTTCAGCGTTCAGTCTGGAGCATAGACCCCCAAATACAGTTCCTCCATGATCCCCTATTCAGTGCTAACATTGGTGCCTCTTCTGATGTTAAACCTATTACTTCAAAATCATTCTTAACCGAATCCAGGTACCTTCTCCTCGGTCTGGCCCGACTCCTCCTACCCTCTACTGCTGAATCCATGAGTCTCTTGGGTAACCTTGCTTCTCCCATGCGTGTAACATGACCCCACCATCTAAGCCTGTTCGCCCTGACTGCTATAGAGTTCATTCCCAGTTTTTCTTTGATTTCCTCATTGTGGACACTCTCCTGCCATTGTTCCCATCTACTAGTACCTGCATTCATCCTAGCTACTTTCATATCCGTAACCTCAACCTTGTTGATAAGGTAGCCTGAATCCACCCAGCTTTCGCTCCCATACAACGAAGTTGGTCGAAAGATTGAACGGTGCACAGATAACTTAGTCTTGGTACTGACTTCCTTCTTGCAGAAGAGAGTAGATCGTAGCTGAGCACTCACTGCATTAGCTATGCTACACCTCGCTTCCAGTTCTTTCACTATGTTGCCATCCTGTGAGAATATGCATCCTAAGTACTTGAAACCGTCCACATTTTCTAACTTTGTTCCTCCTATTTGGCACTCAATCCGTTTATATTTCTTTCCCACTGACATTACTTTCGTTTTGGAGATGCTAATCTTCAGACCATAGTCGTTACATTTCTGATCTAGCTCTGAAATATTACTTTGCAAACTTTCAATCGAATCTGCCATCACAACTAAGTCATCCGCATATGCAAGACTGCTTGTCTGTGTTCACATATCTTAATCTCACCCAGCCGGTCTATTGTTTTCAACATATGATCCATAAATAATATGAACAACAGTGGAGACAGGTTGCAGCCTTGTCTTACCCCTGAAACTACTCTGAACCATGAACTCAATTTACCATCAACTCTAACTGCTGCCTGACTGTCCATGTAAAGACATTTAATTGCTTGCAAAAGTTTGCCTCTTATTCCATAATCTTGTAGAACACACAATAACTTCCTCCTAGGAACCCGGTCATATGCCTTTTCTAGATCTATAAAGCATAGATACAATTCCCTGTTCCACTCTTAACACTTCTCCATTATTTGCCGTAAGCTAAAGATCTGGTCCAGACAACCTCTAAGAGGCCTAAACCCACACTGATTTTCATCCAATTGGTCCTCAACTAATACTCGCACTTTCCTTTCAACAATACCTGAGAAGATTTTACCCACAACGCTGATTAAAGAGATACCTCTGTAGTTGTTACAATCTTTTCTGTTTCCATGTTTAAAGATTGGTGTGATTACTGCTTTTGTCCAGTCTGATGGAACCTGTCTCGACTCCCAGGCCATTTCAATTATCCTGTGTAGCCATTTAGGACCTGACATTCCACTGTATTTGATGAGTTCCGACTTAATTTCATCCACCCCAGCCGCTTTATTGCACTGCAATCTATTGACAATTTTTTCCAAATGGTTCAAATGGCTCTGAGCACTATGGGACTCAACTGCTGAGGTCATTAGTCCCCTAGAACTTAGAACTAGTTAAACCTAACTAACCTAAGGACATCACAAACATCCATGCCCGAGGCAGGATTCGAACCTGCGACCGTAGCGGTCTTGCGGTTCCAGACTGCAGCGCCTTTAACCGCACGGCCACTTCGGCCGGCAATTTTTTCCACTTCCTCAAATGTGATCCTATTTCCATCATCATTCCTATCCCATTCTACCTCGAAATCTGAAACATTACTGATCGCATTTTCACCTACATTGAGCAACTCTTCAAAATATTCCCTCCATCTGCCCAAGGCATCCACAGGATTCACCAGCAGTTTTCCTGACCTGTCCAAAATAATTGTCATTTCCTTCTTACCTCCCTTTCGGAGACTGCTAATGACACTCCAGAATGGTTTTCCAGCAGCTTGACCCATAGTCTCCAACCTGTTTCCAAAGCAGTTACTACTTCCTTTTAAAAACCTGCTGGTTGCATTACTATTAGGAATCTGATTAGCACGAAGGTGTGTTATATTTTTTGGCTCTTTGGGACAGTATCCAGAAGTTTATGTATTCTCTATACGAGATTTCCAGTGTATTTTGATTGCCACCAAGTCGACGCCACTTGTATGTTGCTGTAAAATTTGGGTCACTTATACAGGGTGTTTCAAAAATGACGGTATGTTTGAAACGGCAATAAAAACTAAACGAGCAGCGATAGAAATACACCGTTTGTTGCAATATGCTTGGGACAACAGTACATTTTCAGGCAGACAAAATTTCGAAATTACAGTAGTTACAATTTTCAACAACAGATGGCGCTGCGGTCTGGGAAACTCTATAGTACGATATTTTCCACATACCCACCATGCGTAGCAATAATATGGCGTAGTCTCTGAATGAAATTACCCGAAACCTTTGACAACGTGTCTGGCGGAATGGCTTCACACGCAGATGAGATGTACTGCTTCAGCTGTTCAATTGTTTCTGGATTCTGGCGGTACACCTGGTCTTTCAAGTGTCCCCACAGAAAGACGTCACAGGGGTTCATGTCTGGCGAATAGGGAGGCCAATCCACGCCGCCTCCTGTATGTTTCGGATAGCCCAAAGCAATCACACGATCATCGAAATATTCATTCAGGAAATTAAAGACGTCGACCGTGCGATGTGGCCGGGCACCATCTTGCATAAACCACGAGGTGTTCGCAGTGTCGTCTAAGGCAGTTTGTACCGCCACAAATTCACGAAGAATGTCCAGACAGCGTGATGCAGTAATCGTTTCGGATCTGGAAAATGGGCCAATGATTCCTTTGGAAGAAATGGCGGCCCAGACCAGTACTTTTTGAGGATGCAGGGTCGATGGGGCTGCAACATGGGGCTTTTCGGTTCCCCATATGCGCCAGTTCTGTTTATTGACGAAGCCGTCCAGGTAAAAATAAGCTTCGTCAGTAAACCAAATGCTGCCCACATGCATATCGCCGTCATCAATCCTGTGCACTATATCGTTAGCGAATGTCTCTCGTGCAGCAATGGTAGCGGCGCTGAGGGGTTGCCGCGTTTGAATTTTGTATGGATAGAGGTGTAAACTCTGGCGCATGAGACGATACGTGGACGTTGGCGTCATTTGGACCGCAGCTTCAACACGGCGAACGGAAACCCGAGGCCGCTGTTGGATCACCTGCTGCACTAGCTGCGCGTTGCCCTCTGTGGTTGCCGTACGCGGTCGCCCTACCTTTCCAGCACGTTCATCCGTCACGTTCCCAGTCCGTTGAAATTTTTCAAACAGATCCTTTATTGTATCGCTTTTCGGTCCTTTGGTTACATTAAACCTCCGTTGAAAACTTCGTCTTGTTGCAACAACACTGTGTTCTAGGCGGTGGAATTCCAACACCAGAAAAATCCTCTGTTCTAAGGAATAAACCATGTTGTCTACAGCACACTTGCACGTTGTGAACAGCACATGCTTACTGCAGAAAGACGACGTACAGAATGGCGCACCCACAGACTGCGTTGTCTTCTATATCTTTCACATCACTTGCAGCGCCATCTGTTGTTGAAAATTGTAACTACTGTAATTTCGAAAGCTTGTCCGCCTGAAAATGTACTATTGTCCCAAGCATATTGCAACAAACGGTGTATTTCTATCGCTGCTCGTTTAGTTTTTATTGCCGTTTCAAATATACCGGTCATTTTTTAAACACCCTGTAAACGTGCATTCATTTGAAAGCACTCTCTCAGTTAGTAGTAAAGACTCGTATTTTGTAAAGCTAGTCATTTATACGTAGTTCATTTATATACATCCATTTATTTGAATGCATAATGGAAAATCTCATATAAACATGGAAAAAATACTAACAAAGAGGTAGAGGAACTGGCCAATACTTACCTCAGCTCAGTACAGCCGATAGATACACAAAACAGAACAGAAAATTTTTAACCTAGCTTTCGGAACTTTGTTCCTTCGTCAGGGAGGAGAGAGGGGGGAAGAAGGGAAAGTGGATTCAGTTGCTCACAATCGAGGTTATGAAGCAACAGGGGAAAGGTAAACAGGGAGGGTAGCAAAGATGGAGGCATGGGTTGTAACCTCCCCACAGAAATAATAAAAATGAACCAAGTGTAAACTCCCACAAAATATAATTTAAAAGAAAGCAAGAACCAAGTGTAACCTCCGCACAAAATAATAATTAACTGACTTTTTTTAAATATTGTAACCTCTGAACAAAATTAATTTTAATGTAATCTCTGTGCAGAAATGCATTCACATTTAATGTAACCACAAAATTCTATTCCTAAACACCGAAATAATAAAAAAATCAGTAACCTGGTAAATTTTATGACGACAGTAGCGCTGCGTCTCGGCCCTGTATTCTGAATAAAAAAGGAAAAATTCTTACCTCAATAAAAACTGCAAATATATCTGCTCTTATGTAGAAATTTTTCGACACAGCTTCGTGTAATGCTGGCGTATATTTTTTTCTGATTCTTGGAAGGAATGATCATGCATTGGAAGTATTCTTAAAATTGAAATGAATTCTTTTTTTAAATAATTACTTTATATTATAAAAATTATAATTGGGGCATTTTTTTAAAAGAAATTATTGACAGTTAATATACATTACTAGATATGCGCAAGGCTGCTTCTTTACCTTCTACAATAATACTCATCCTCCAGAGTCCCGACCAAAGCAGATTGCCGACACGCGCAGGCACGCACCGACTACTGCAGACTCCTGCAGACTACTGAAGACTAACACAGACAGAAGACTAATGTCGACTAGCGACAAGCAACAACTAACTACATACTACTCTCTGGTCAGAGACTCTGCCATGCCTCGCCCATCTCCGGCAACGCATACGTCTTACATAGCCCTCCACTGGGAGGGGGGGGGGGGGCAAAAATTTGGCAGCGATGGTGAGTCAATTGGACTTGCCATGAGCAACAAATTTTTCTTAATTAACTAAATTTACAATCACAGAATATATACATATACACTCCTGGAAATTGAAATAAGAACACCTTGAATTCATTGTCCCAGGAAGGGGAAACTTTATTGACACATTCCTGGGGTCAGATACATCACATGATCACACTGACAGAACCACAGGCACATAGACACAGGCAACAGAGCATGCACAATGTCGGCACTAGTACAGTGTATATCCACCTTTCGCAGCAATGCAGGCTGCTATTCTCCCATGGAGACGATCGTAGAGATGCTGGATGTAGTCCTGTGGAACGGCTTGCCATGCCATTTCCACCTGGCGCCTCAGTTGGACCAGCGTTCGTGCTGGACGTGCAGACCGCGTGAGACGACGCTTCATCCAGTCCCAAACATGCTCAATGGGGGACAGATCCGGAGATCTTGCTGGCCAGGGTAGTTGACTTACACCTTCTAGAGCACGTTGGGTGGCACGGGATACATGCGGACGTGCATTGTCCTGTTGGAACAGCAAGTTCCCTTGCCGGTCTAGGAATGGTAGAACGATGGGTTCGATGACGGTTTGGATGTACCGTGCACTATTCAGTGTCCCCTCGACGATCACCAGTGGTGTACGACCAGTGTAGGAGATCGCTCCCCACACCATGATGCCGGGTGTTGGCCCTGTGTGCCTCGGTCGTATGCAGTCCTGATTGTGGCGCTCACCTGCACGGCGCCAAACACGCATACGACCATCATTGGCACCAAGGCAGAAGCGACTCTCATCGCTGAAGACGACACGTCTCCATTCGTCCCTCCATTCACGCCTGTCGCGACACCACTGGAGGCGGGCTGCACGATGTTGGGGCGTGAGCGGAAGACGGCCCAACGGTGTGCGGGACCGTAGCCCAGCTTCATGGAGACGGTTGCGAATGGTCCTCGCCGATACCCCAGGAGCGAGTGTCCCTAATTTGCTGGGAAGTGGCGGTGCGGTCCCCTACGGCACTGCGTAGGATCCTACGGTCTTGGCGTGCATCCGTGCGTCGCTGCGGTCCGGTCCCAGGTCGACGGGCACGTGCACCTTCCGCCGACCACTGGCGACAACATCGATGTACTGTGGAGACCTCACGCCCCACGTGTTGAGCAATTCGGCGGTACGTCCACCCGGCCTCCCGCATGCCCACTATACGCCCTCGCTCAAAGTCCGTCAACTGCACATACGGTTCACGTCCACGCTGTCGCGGCATGCTACCAGTGTTAAAGACTGCGATGGAGCTCCGTATGCCACGGCAAACTGGCTGACACTGACGGCGGCGGTGCACAAATGCTGCGCAGCTAGCGCCATTCACGGCCAACACCGCGGTTCCTGGTGTGTCCGCTGTGCCGTGCGTGTGATCATTGCTTGTACAGCCCTCTCGCAGTGTCCGGAGCAAGTATGGCGGGTCTGACACACCGGTGTCAATGTGTTCTTTTTTCCATTTCCAGGAGTGTATATAAGTGCAGAACATGAAATGAAATATAGTGCACATGCACTGAGTACAGAACATATCAAGCAAAGACAAAATGTGTACACAGTGAGTACAAAACATATTAACAAATGGCAAAAGTGCACACACACTGCAGTACTGAACATATCAGGAAATCACAAATGTATAGGCAATGAGTACAAATCATGTTAACAAAATGACTAAAGTGCACACGCACTGTATATACTTTTTTTACTATTTTACAAGAACTAGGATAGGAACGGCACCTGTGTAGTGCCCTCAGTTGATTGAAAGTGGCAGTCGTCGTCAGAACAGTGTTCTGTGTAGTTGTGAATGCATTACGTCGGAGCTAAATGAGTTCGAACTTGGGCAAATCGTTGGTGTTCATATTGATGTGTACTTCCGTAAGCAAGGTAGCCGAAGCGCTTGCTGTTTCAAGAGGCACAATTTCGAAGATTTACACCGCATACAGGAAAAGTGGAAAAACTTCATTCGATAAGTTACAACGCTTACGAAAGTGGGAGCTGTGGGACCGTGACAGACTTTCATTGAGGAGGCCTGTGACGGAAAATAAGTAGTCGATAGCTACCAAAGTCAATAGTTTCACAAGCTGCGACATAGTCGCATATATGAACAGTGATCCAGTACTGTCAAATGTTTTTTTTTCCAGTCTTTGATCACAATATCAATTCTTTTGACGATGACCGGTTTCAGTCGTAATGACTGCACATGGTGTAGAAAAGATCTGAGGATGGTCATTACTGGCTGAAACCGATCATCGTCAAAAGAATTGATACTGTGATCAAAGACCGGAATAAAAACATTTGGAAGTCAATAGTGAAGTGAATGTCGCCACTGCGAACCGTGTCAGCAGCGAGATAAAACGAAGCGGGTTTCGTAAGTAGGGAACTGCAGTGCGAGCTGAAATAACGAAACCACACTTCAGAGATGCAAGTGTCCCTAATATCAATACGTGGCACCATTACTCCACTATGGAGTAATGGAAAAATTAATTTGGTCGGATGTGTCTTATAGTGCACTGTTTCCAACTTATGGGGTACATTTACGTCCCAAGAGTGAAATAATGGAGGTGTATGTGACCACTTTGGCTGATCTGGTACATTCCATGGTATACATTGTTTCTTTGCCAGTGGAGTTGCTGGGTTCTTATCCGACAAGGCACCTGTTCACACAGCATTGTCCAAGACCGGTTTTGTGAACACTCGGAAGAACTGTCGCATCTCCTCGTGGCAGTCGCAGTCACCATATCTCAATATTATTGAACATTTGTCGTCTATCTTGGAAAGAAGGTTACCTGATAACTATTCAACTCCATCATCGGTACCTGAACTTCGTAAGGGATCCGTGATCCCACGAACATATATATTAGTATGCGACATCCAGGTCAATAGAAGACAGGAATCGATTGTCGAGCGTTGCAGGAGGCAGTGAGATTAGTGTCGGGTGTTAGCAGTAGTGAAAAGACGGGAAAAAAATGAAAAATGGCGGTCGAGCTGAATACGGTGTCAATGGCGGATGTGCCGATTGAGGAGTAAGTTGTAAATTCACCGGAGTGTGACCAATGAGCGCGTCATCTTATCGTCGTGGGGTTGACCCTCATCAATACCTATTCGTGAGTGATATAAAACCAAAAGTGACAAATGTCGAGTTACGTGTTTCGCGTCAACCGCGTCGGCCAGCAACAACCGTGGATTACAGTGAGGATTGTTGTGAATGTTAACCATCACCATTACGTGTGACGAAGTACTTAAAACCAGCAACCAGTAGAATATATAACCATGATTAAACGTGTAAGGCGAAGGTATCAACTGCCTCAGAAATGGTGTGTTAATACAAAATACATATCAGTTTGTATATCGCAACCTTTGTGGTCTTAAATAATAGAAAAACTTCCAATCATCAACTATTCCGTCACAGAACAGCCGCACTCTGTTGGAATACCCCCGAAAGCATGGCAGAAAAACCGATGGCCTTTGATCTATCAAGCACACAGTCATATATTCATAATAATTAACTGTTTGGCGGCTTCGGTAAATCATACAAAACCAAATAAAGGATATAATGCGGGTTTTTCAACTTGCTACTGTTTTGAATGCAAGAATGGATAAAATTGCCTTGCAAAACGTACAGGACCTGTATTTATACATTATCAGACGACAGGAAGCTGTTTTGAGTACCTAGGTTTCCTTCACCATATTAGGCATGGTAATGTCTTGATGATGATGATGATGTTTGGTTTGTGGGGCGCTCAACAGCTTGGTTATCAGCGCCCGTACAATTACCCAATCTTTGCTCAGTCCAATTGCGCCACTTTCCTGGATGATGATAAAATGATGAGGACAACACAAACACCCAGTCATCTCGAGGCAGGTGAAAATCCCTGACCCCGCCGGGAATCGAACCCGGGACCCCGTGCTCGGGAAGCGAGAACGCTACCGCGAGACCACGAGCGGCGGACATGGTAATGTCTTGTGTTGCCATATTTCTGTCTACCGCCTGTAGATATCGAACAGTTATAATTCGTGACGCGTTATAAGCATTGTCAACATAGAACAAATTTTGAACATGTTCGTTTTTAGAAGTGTACTGAATACATGTTCATTATAGTGTGTTTAAATGAACCTTAACTACTTTTATCCATTGTTCCACAATTTGACCTGAATGCTTGAAAGTCTGTGACCCTTGAAACGCGTATGTTTCATATGTATTCATTACCAGCGATGGCGAGGCATGACAGAATCTCTGACCAGAGAGTTATTTATCGTTGCTAGTCTGCGCTTGACCGCGCGAGGCGACAGTTGCAGTCTGTCTGCAGTAGTCAGTAGTAGCACGTAGCGACTCCACAGTTCAGTTGCGAGTTGTACTCTGTCTGTAGTAGAAGTCGGATACAGTAGTTGCGTGTAGTCAGTCAACTGTAGTAGCGAGTGGACAGTTGTACCGAGCAGACGTCGGCATGCGTCGGCGGCGCGATCTTCCCGCGACTCTGGTCACGATTCAGGACGATGTGTAATATTGTAAAAGGTAATGAAGCAGCATTGCGCTCAGCTAATAACGTGTGTTAATTGTAATTAATTTGTTCAAAAATGATGCCCTAATAATAATTTTTCTATAAAGTAACTTTTTAAAGAAAAAGATTCATTTCAAGTTAAATAATATTTCCTATGCATTCCCTCCAACAATCAAAATTAAGTACAGGCCAGCATTGCACGAAGCTATGCCGAAAAATAAGAGCAGATATAGATGCAGTGTTACTGAGGTAAGAATTTATCAGGTTTAATTATTTCACAGGGCCGAAGGTCAGCGCAGCTGCCCTTATAAAATTTATCAGGTTTAATTATTTGTGTTGAGATGTTACAGTCAGTTCATGGTTCATTATTTAATCAATATTATTGTGTGGGTTTGTGATCAATCTTCATTCCTTAACGTTAATTTTGTGGGAAGTTTACATTTGGGCCATTATTATTCTTTAATTTTGCAACGAGGATACGCTTGGCATATTTTATTATTCAGTTAATATTGACTAACTTTACTGCGGGGTGGTTACACCCTTTATAGGTACGTTTATTCTGTATTCCTCCGTCACTAAGGGGCTTGGTACCTGACTACAAAACCAACACAGTTAAATAACATATTTCCAAAAAATAGCATCTTCCCATAGTCTTATTACGAACCGTTGAAGATTCCCCGTTCGATTATGGATGGTCTGCTGGGGAACCTTGAAGTGGATGGTCCATATCCGCCATTTCTACTGTCCTACAGCGTCTTCCACCAGCTGTCAGGAAACCGAAATCAGAAAATCTGTTGTAAATCTGTGTTTCCTACCGACTGATATGGTGGTATTTTGGGACTGTGGTGTCCTCATAAATTATAATAATGAAACAACAGCACATCAACGACGTTATTACAAGGTGAAAATCACTCATGAAGAGTTAAAGTTTCCTATCAGGAGCTGGAATTTCATCTTAGAGCTTGTAATGCCTTGCAGCGTACCAATGCGAGATAATTAACTCAAGAGGCTACGGAAATAGCTATGCTTTCAACCGATATTCACACAGGGTCCGCATTATAATGGCCTGTTCTCCTAAAGACTCCTGCGGTTGATTTCCACCGAGGTGAAGGACATTTGCTAACTAGATTCTAGTAAGCAGTTTATTTTTAACACTAATTACTGACTGAGAAACGTAGAAAAGTAAGACACGAGAACATCAGATTTTTAAGTATGTGATAAAAGTGACATCAAATTATCTGTCGAGCTAGGCTCCAACGCCGTGAGTCCCCGAACAGAAGATATCACTTGAAAAGCTCATTAAAGTTTTATCATACTGCCAGACTGAGTTCCCCGTTAAGGAAGTAATGAGCTCTTCAACTTCATGCTAAGAACATAATTACGCCTCTCTTAATGCTTATGTTTCCTCATCGCGGGCTATTTACGGACATTTGCCGCTTGTGGGCTATAAGTAATGCACTGGACGCGTGATATTGATACGACCACGCCAATTAATTTATCACAGAAATGATCTGGAATTAAGTTTCATTTCGTCGGAAAGAGCTAAGGCTACCATTATGAAACGCTGGATGAATATAGTCTGGGTAATTTGCGCTCCATTTTAAGCGAAAGCTAATTTTTCGCGCACCTCAATGTTTATTACATCGTATCTCCTGAACTACCATCTAAGACAAAAAAAAAGACGCACCAGGAAGCAAGTATCCGAATGGGACGCAAATCGGTACATGTGATGTACATGTAGCAGACAGAAAGAGAAAGAGGTTCGCCCGCATCTCGTGGTCGTGCGGTAGCGTTCTCGCTTCCCACGCCCGGGTTCCCGGGTTCGATTCCCGGCGGGGTCAGGGATTTTCTCTGCCTCGTGATGGCTGGGTGTTGTGTGCTGTCCTTAGGTTAGTTAGGTTTAAGTAGTTCTAAGTTCTAGGGGACTGATGACCATAGCTGTTAAGTCCCATAGTGCTCAGAGCCATTTGAGCCATAGAAAGAGGTTCAAAAACTGAGCAACTGAAGAACGCGTGGTCCCACTTTGGCCCTTACGCAAGCAGTTATTCGGCTTGGCATTGATTGACAGAGATGTTGGACGTCCTCCGGAAGGATGTCGTGCCACATTGTGCACTGCTGGCGCGTTAGATCGTCAAAATCCCGAGTTGGTTGGAGGCCCCTGCCTATAATGCTCCAAACGTCCGTATTTGCTGACCAAGATTGTGTTTGACAAGTACTAAGGCAAGCGGTTGAAACTCTCGCCGAATGCGGGCGGGAATTATCTTGCTGAGATGTAAGTCCAGGATGGCTTGCCGTGAAGGGCAACAAAGCGAGTGGTAGGATATCGTCGGCGTATCGCTGCGCTGTAAGGGTGCCGCACATGACAACTGAAGGGGTCCTGCTGTGAAACGCAACGACGCCTCCGATCATCACCACAGACTTCAGTGTTGTGCATAGTGATATTAGAAATACGCGGAGTGTGACCGTGTGTGTTTTAGTGCTAAGTTTATGTGGTGTGCGTACTGTAAGTCCTTCAGTACACACACCATCAGATTATTTGACTTGTCGCTCTAACGAAGTAGGCGAGTGTCAGCAATATGTCTCGTGGTCCTATCGTGGCACATTTATCTTCTGCCGTTAGGTCAGACGATGGAAATGCCACTTGCACCCTTAGGGTAGCAGATTGACGGTAAGCAACTTTAAACAGAACTTGATTAATTTTCACACACGTTTATTAAAATAATAACAAGCATAAAAATTACTTAACTTGGTTCTGGATGCTATTTACAATTGACAATCTGAAGTTCCTTTGGTATTGGTACGTTAATCTTATTCTCACATATATCTCTGATACTTGACAAAAGTGTCTATACATTTTTCTTCATAGTTATGTACAGGAATATGACAATCTTATTAGGCGCAGACTGAAACGCGACTATAGACTGGTACAGACACATGTAAAACTCATACAGACTGGTGCAGACAAATGCAGACTGACTAATCGGAGGTCTGTACACTTGTTATAATACCTCGCGCGTTCATGTATCACTGCGCGAGTGTGATCCGCAAGGAGAAAAGGTTCTACGTAAGCAGCAATCTCATTGGCTGCGTTACATATTAATACGCAGATCGGCGGAAGCAGAATTTGGTCCGTCTCTATGGCAGCGCCATCTCGTAGTGCGGAGACGGGCGAGCGCTGCACCTGCGCTGTTGTGCTTAGCGGAGTGCGCTCTAGTGGGAAAGTTGTGTACGCACTGACTACGCGGAACTATGCACACAACAGTTTACTAGTGTTATATGTTTCAGTGCGAATGAAGTGTTTATTCGAGAATAACTGGCATCTAAGTTACCTATGTCATAGAAATATAATAAAATAGCTCGTGATGTAATAATAAAAGTAGAAACATCTGAAGAATTGAACCCTGTGGAAGTGCCTTTGTGCTTCTTCCCCAGTCGCTATAACTTTCTATCCTTACAAAAGTTTCAGTTATTCAACATAATTTTTTTTTGCGTTCTGTTTGTATGATTAAACTTTCATTCCATTCGGAAGTAATACACAAGATCAGTATCAGTAATGGTTTAACACCAAGGGACACGCATACACTTTTATATTTGCTGTTTCAACGAAACAAACAGCCCTCGAGTTTAGATTATTTTGAGGATTTCATGGTGTGACACCTTCCATTTCCGCCAGTGTTTCTGCGCCTTGTTTCGAGAACACAGAGGTTGAGACTTCCTGGCAGATTAAAACTGTGTGCCAGACCGAGACTCGAACTCGGGACCTTTGCCTTTCGCCCGCAAATGGCAAAGGTCCCGAGTTCGAGTCTGGATCCGGCACACAGTTTTAATCTGCCAGGAAGTGTCATATCAGCGCACACTCCACTACAGAGTGAAAATCTCATTCTGGAAACACAGAGGTTGCGGGGGAGCAGCGCCGGTGCCGCTCCTGTGACGCGAGCGCCACGCGCCGGCTCCTCGGCGGCCACCCCCACCACCCCCACAGTGCTGAGCACGTGTCGCGCTGCGCGGCACCTGGCGACACTTCACGGCACGGCACGACACGACACGACACGACATGAGAGCAGAGGCGGGCCACCCGGCTTACGAATTAGCTCTCTGGCCCTCGCGTGTGCGGCGGTGCTACCAGCGCGGATTAAAGCAACTTTCCCTGGGTGCCGTTTGTCTTCCTCTCTAGCCCGCTGCACTCGAGTAATATTCTGGAAATCTTAGCACGAATACAAAGGGAGGCATTTCTTTCCCGCCCCAGAAATGTCACTGCGCGGCAGTGTATCTTGGGCTAATGTTGTAAATAGCTTTGTTACCGTAGGTTGCTTTCTGCTCGAGCTTGCATTCATGCAAAGCGAAAATCAGATCCTTGGCACTGATATCGGTGAAAGAGAGTTGGAACCACACTACCGTAAATAACATTAGCACACCTTTCTAGCGGTTTCCAGTCCAGACAAGCTTTATTGTTGCAAATATGTATATGGAGTACAAGAAATTATTACATTTACAGATCAACAGCACAAGCGGTTCTGAGGTACCAGGTATCGACCCATTCTGAAACACCCATACTAGTACGGCAATGCAGGCTCTGACTCCGGCAAGCAGCCAATCGTACAGATGGCTGTCTTGGGATACGTTATTCCACGCTTGCTCGACCTGTTCACGTAGCTTTTATTTATTTATTTATTGTTGCGTCGGACCAAATTAAGGAGAAGTCTCCATGGTCATGGTACGAGTCAATACACGAAATTGTAACACGATAGTAGAAACAGATAAAATGAAATATAAAAAACATATTCAGGCAACAAGTCGTAAGTTTAAATAAAGAAAATCAACAATGTAACACTGGAATTTGCTTAATTTTTTAGCTCTTCCAGGAGTTCCTCGACAGAATAGGAGTGAGCTATGAGGAAACTCTTCAGTTTAGACTTAAGAGTTTGGACTACTGCTAAGATTTTTGAGTTCTTGTGGTAGCTTATTGAAAATGGATGCAGCAGAATAGTGCACTCCTTTCTGCACAAGAGTCAAGGAAGTGCATTCCTCATGCAGATTTGTTTTCTGCCTAGTATTAACTGAGTGAAAGCTGCTAACTCTTGGGAATAGGCTAATATTGCTAACAACAAACGACATTAAAGAAAATATATACTGTGAGGGCAATGTCAGAATTCCCAGACTATTGAATAGGGATCGACAAGAGGTTCTCGAACTTACACCACATATAGCTCGAACAGCCCGTTTTTGAGCCAAAAATACCCTTTTTGAAACAGAAGAATTACCCCAAAAAATAATACCATACGACATAAGCGTATGAAAATATGCGAAGTAGACTACTTTTCGTGTTGAACTGTCACTTATTCCAGATACTGTTCTAATGGTAAATAAAGCAGCATTTAGTTTCTGAACAAGATCCTGGACATGGGCTTTCCACAACAGTTTACTATCTATCCGAACGCCTAGGAACTTGAACTGTTCCGTCTCGCGTATAATATGTCCATTCTGTCTGATCAAAATATCGGTTCTTGTTGAATTGTGATTTAGAAACTGTAAAAATTGAGTCTTACTGTGATTTAGCATCAAATTATTTTCCACAAGCCATGAACTCATTTCATGAACTACATTATTTGATACGGTTTCAATATTACACACAAGATCCTTCACTACCAGGCTGGTGTCTGGTGTCATCAGCAAACAGAAATATTTTTGAATCACCTGTAATACTAGAAGGTATATCATTTATATAAATAAGAAACAGCAGTGGCCCCAGCACCGACCCTTGGGGAACGCCCCACTTAACAGTGCCCCATTGGGACTGAACATCACTACCACTCTCAATATTGCGGAGAATTACCCTCTGCTTTCTGTTCTTGAGGTAAGAGGCGAACCAATTGTAAGCTACTCCCCTTACTCCATAATGGTCCAACTTCTGCAGTAATATTTTGTGGTCAACACAGTCAAAAGTCTTCGTTAAATCAAAGAAACACCTAGCGTTCGCAACCTTTTATTTAATCCGTCCAAAACCTCACAGAGAAAAGAGAATATAGCATTTTCAGTTGTTAAACCATTTCTAAAACCAAACTGTATATTTGACAGCAAATTATATGAATTTAAATGCTCCAGTAACCTTGTATAATAAACCGTCTCGATAACTTTAGCAAACACTGATGGCATAGAAATAGGTCTATAATTGTCAACATTATCCCTGTCCCCCTTTTTATAAAGTGGCTTCACTACCGAGTACTTTAATCGGTCAGGAAACCGACCACTCCTAAAGGAAAAGTTACAGATATGGCTAAGTACTAGATAGTACTATATAGAACAATACTTCAGTATTCTACTAGATACCCCGTCATATCCATGAGAGTTTTTGGTCTTTAGTGATTTAATTATTAACTCAATCTCCCTCCCGTCAGTATCATGGAGGAGCATTTCGGGTAACAGTCTCGAAACACTTTTTCTAAGAGCGCTATATGATTCCCTGTTGGGACTAGGTTTTTATTTAGTTCACCTGCTATATTCAGAAAGTGATTATTAAATACTGTACATATATGTGACTTATCAGTAACACGGACATTCCCACTACGCACTGATTCTATATCCTCGACCTGTCTCTGCAGGCCAGCCACTTCCTTTACGACTGACCATATGGTTTTAATTTTATCCTGAGACTTGGCTATTCTATTTGTGCATACCACACACTTTTTGCCTTCCTAATAACATTTTTAAGCACCTTACAATACTGTTTGTAATGGGCTGCTGCATTTGGATTTTGCCTGTTTCGAACGTTTTCATATAATTGCCACTTTGTTCTGCAAGATATTCTTACCTCTCTAGTCAGCCACCCAAGCTGCCTGTTTGTGCTGGTATCCTGTTTTGAACGTTCTAACGAAAAGCAACTTTCAAAGAGCACGAGAAAAGTCTTGAGAAAAGCATTATATTTATCATCTACTGTATCAGCGCTATAAACATCTTGCCACTCTTGTTCCTTGATAAGGTTTACAAAGGCCTCTGCAGCAACTGTATCAGCTTTCCTGAACAGCTGATGACTATATTTAACACGTGTTGCAGCATAAAAATCTTTTAAAGTTAAAATTTGCGCATCATGATCTGAAAGGCCATTCACCTTTTTGCTAACAGAATGCCCTTCTAGTAATGAGGACTGAACAAAAATGTTGTCTATGGTTGTTCTACTGTTCCCTTGCACTCTCGTTGGAAAGAATACGGTTTGCATAAGATTATATGAATTAAGGAGGTCTACCAGCATCCTTTTCCTTGCACAATCACTTATACAATTAATATTGAAGTCACCACATATAACTTTTTGTATTTCCTATAAAGTGAACCAAGAACCTCCTCTAGCTTTAGCAAAAATGTTGTGAAATCGGAGTCTGGGGATCTATAAATAACAACAGTTAGAAGTTTAGCTCCATTAAATTTAACCACACCTGCACAACATTCAAACACCTTTTCAGTGCAGTACTTTGAAACATCAATTGACTCAAATGGGATGCCGTTTTTCACATACATGGCTACTCCCCTACACCGCAAAGAGCTCCTAGAAAAGCTGCCAGCCAACCTGTATCCTGGTAAAGGAAGCCTCTGAATTATCTCCTTATTTAAGAAGTGTTCAGATATACCAATAATTTCAGAGTCCACATCTATAAGATCTGTAAGAGTTGTTAGCTGATGTGTCGTACGACACACTTCTCGTCCCCAAAATGGTTCAAATGGCTCTAAGCACTATGGGACTTAACATCTGAAGTCATCAGTCCCCTAAAACTTAGAACTACTTAAACCTAACTAACCTAAGGACATGACACACATCCATGCCCTAGGCTGGATTCGAACCTGCGACCGTAGCAGCAGCGCGGTTCCGGACTGAAGCGCCTAGAACCGCTCGGCCACAGCGGCCGGCCTTCTCGTCTCATCGTATCCTACAGGTGTTCAATTGGAGACACGTCCAAGGATCGTACTGGCCAGAGAAGTTGCTGCACGTCTCTCAGAGCACGTAGAGTTTCACAAACACCGTGTGAGCGAGGATTATTCTGTAGGAACGAAACATCACCTTTCTGTTGCAAGAACAGCAAAAGAACGGGTCTAACAACATTCTGCGTGTACCGAGCGGTGGTTAGCGTCCTTCCAGAAACACCAAAGGTGAACGAGGGTTGTAGCTTATCGTACCCTAGAGTATAAGGTCTGGGATGAGGCCAATGTGTCTTGGACGGGTCCACTTAGTTCGTAGCACCTTCATAGAACAACCACAATATATACTCAATGAACAAACTGACCTCAGAACTATAAAGTTTCTCCATTGTTTTTAGACATTTACCCTAATGCTTTACAAGTGGATACTTCTGGACGTGTCAGCCTTTCGTGATATACACAGCCCTCTTAAAACTGCAGTACGTAAAATGAAATGTCATGATCGGCGATGGTTCATCTTTGATATGCATGTACACTGAAGCGCCAAAGAAATTTGTATAGGTATGCGTATTCAAATACATAGATATGTAAACAGTGTAACCTCCCCACAAAAATTTACAAGACAATATTATATAGAAATGGGAGCCAAATGAAACCTTCCCACAAAATGTTGACCGGACGATAATTTGAATGTTAACAAGAATACAACCTAACGTAATCTCCCAGCAAATAAATTTACTGACAATGACAATTAAACAGAAATTCGCAATCTGACTCTGCTGTATCCTCCCGCAAAAATAATGAAAAACAATTCAGTGCTAATGAAAATCAGTGACAATGAAAATTCAATTAAACCGAAATATCGGTCTTTGGCCCTGTGCAAAAATCAGAATTAAATTCTTACCTCATTGTAACTGCTAGTCACATTTCTGCTCTTATTCTTGCGCACAGCATGGAGGAACTGCATTGCAAATAATAATATTCTTTTTTTTTGTAATTTAACTGAAATTTGTCTTTAAGGGAAGTGGAATTAATTCAATTAAATAAATTTTTTTTTCTAAAATTGCTTTTGAAATCAAAATTATTATTGGGGCACTTGTTGGAAATTAATTACAATAAATAAACTTTACATTATCTGATAATTACCTTAATTAACAATATACCTCATTCAGCATCTTGACCAGAATGCCATGTCGACGCTCCCGACTGCGTCCTGCTCGCGACCGTGACCGGACCAGACCACTACTGAACTGCTCTCAACGACTACTACTGTACTGCCCTCAACTAGACAGAGCTACAGACTCGCAACGACTGACTGACAGACTGAGAACCGCTCGCAACACTCGCGCGGTCAAGCGCATACTCTCTGGTCACAGATGCTACAATGCCTCGCCATCGCTGCTATGTTACATACGTGTTTCATAACCCTCCACTGGGGGGGCAAAAATTTGGCAGCGATGGTGAGTCATTTGGACTTGCCAAGCGCGGCAAAATTTTTCTTTAATTAACAAACTTCTACAACTTACAGAATATTTAGATGTAGTACATGAATTAAATGTTGTGCACACGCACTAAGTACAAAATATATCAGACAAAGACAAAATGTGAGTACAAAACATAGTAGCAATCAGAAAAATGTATATACAAATTATTTGACAGATAACAAAGTGCACAGGTACTGAAAAAATTCTTTAGCATATTCAGAACAAATAAACAGACTGGGAAAAAATATTATGTTGACAAGTGACGTGAGTGCACATGCACTGCTGTTGAGAACATGTCAGTAAATGATGAAATGTATATACAATTAGTAACAAATGACATAAGTGCATACGCATTGAAGTATTGAATATACAGAATAGTACAAATCATATTGAAAAATGAGAAAAGTGCACAGGCACTGGAGTTCAGTAGAAAACATATTAACACACAACATAAGTGCACATGCACTGTAGTTCAGAACATATCATTAAAATAAAATACTAAAAAAAATGTATATACAATATAAAAGACAAGAGTGCACACACTGTACTTGAGAACAAATCGAAAAAATGTCTTAGGTATTTTTGCAATAAATAAACATAATGGCAAAAATCATATCGACAAGTGACATAACTGTACTCGTACTGGAGTTCAGCGAATCAAAAAAAAAAAATGTATAGTCATGAACATAAATAATGTTAGCAAAAAAATGATTTTCACTATGTGACAAGAATTAGGATAGGAAAGGGAAGGATCGCATCATGGTTGTAGCACTTTAGATTGCACACAGCTGTTCTGAAAGTCCATATCTTTCCACAGAAGTACAACACCAAGTGACACAATTTGCAGTTCTTTTCCCATCAGAATCCATCAGTGTAGCCAAGACACTGAACTCTCGTAGTAATATTTCATGTTCTCATTTTGGCAGTACATTAGGTACACCAAACAGTGGGACCATAATAACGTCTTCATCGCTCATGGTGGTGGACAGCATGTCGTGTCAACACCACGCTTTTACAAGACACACCAACGTAGAAGTAGTGCAAACCCAAAGGTAGTGCTCCATGATCACTAGGATAGACAGGACAAATGGACATTGCAGTAATTCAGGGTAGTTGGCTCATGAGGTGAAGGACATTAAGTCACATAATATTGACAATTACAGTTTTCATTTGGGGCATTCATACCCCAGTGTTGAACATTTCTGTACCATGAATGTAGTATTACAGAAAAATGTTCACAAAATTAAATTATTGGCATCATGGGTAATCGTATTACAATAAACAGTGGCAGTCCTTGGACGGTTACAAAGCCTATTTAGTATGACAGAATAATGTTAATTATTGGCACTCAGTGGCCAGCAAGTATTGAATAGTACAGAACATTACACTAATTCTTGGCACTCAGTGGCCAGCAAGTACTGAATAGTACAAAACATTACACTCAATCATTGGCACTCAGTGGCCCAGCAATTACTGAATAGTACAAAACATTACACTCAATCATTGGCACTCAGTGGCCAGCAATTACTGAATAGTACAAAACATTACACTCATCATTGGCACTCAGTGGCCCAGCAATTACTGAATAGTATAAAACATTACACTCATCATTGGCACTCAGTGGCCCAGCAATTACTGAATAGTACAAAACATTACACTCATCATTGGCACTCAGTGGCCCAGCAAATATTGAATAGTATAAAACATTGTTCCTCATTCAGTATTATTCAGATCATTAAGAAGTAATAACAATTCATTGAGTGACATTCAGATCATTACGAAGTCATTATTAAAAATCAGCTAATTACAGTCATAGCATTAATAATCATACACATTACAAGTAGTCTCATTACAATAAACAGTGGCAGTTATTAGCCAGTTACAAAGCATTATTTTATACATATATTTTTTTTTGTATCTTTACGAAGTCATTACTGAAGTGACATACTATTCAGAGTTAATCAGTATTATTCAGAACTTTCTCCAACTGGTATCACTATTTGGGACTGGTAATACATTTTTTTTGTTAGCAATGCATTGCGTTTGGTAATTGTAAGAGAAAGCAAGAAGAGAAAAAAGAGAGAAAAAAAATTGGTAGTGGGTTGTTCCTGTAAATGAAAAATGTGTAACGTCATTCGTCATGAGTCAGCTGTAGCAAGATTATGTAACAAGGCAGTATATGTGATCACATTTGTAAATGATAAACACAAATGGGTTAAAAAATGCAAGTACTAGAACAGGTATAATAAGTAACAGGTTTAGTATGTATCATGAAAAACTTCTCCTGGAAAAAATACAAAATGGATTATTGACCTGAAAGAAGAAACGCACACTATGCTGAAAAGTAGTGAACTTCGAATTAACAAGTAGTGAACTGTGTATAAACATGTTTTCCATAGCTGTCCTTTCCAAAACTTTCCGTCATCCTACTATGCAATATAACACCTGCTGTCAAAACAAACTGCAACAAATACTTAAATAACTACGTAGCATAAATACATAACTTCAACATTATCCTCATCTGTAAAGAAAAAACTTCATTATTCATAACAGCATTATCCATATTATCATAACTTCTTTATTATCATCACCTGTAAAGAAAAACTTCATTATTCATAGTAGCATATTCTTCATCATTATTCATCATCACTCATTATCATCTGCAAAAAAATATCACTTCATTATTCATTATACAACTATTCCTTATCTCTAGCATATTTCATCACTAAAACTAAGTGTGTAGTTCTGTCTGACAGCGTGCATCAATCGCCTTGTATTCTGAAAGAAAAAATTAGTTAAGACTGCTATTCTGCGATGTGTATTGTATATTCTTGTTAATGCTTGTTAATCCTGATCCATTTACTCTTCCTCATAAAGTTATTGCATCTTCTATCGTTTATTCCGTAGGTGAAATTCCCATTTCCGTTTAATTTATTTTCTTTACACGTTATTTCTTTCTGAAAATGATGAACAGAAATTAACGTCTTGCATTTAAATCATATACCCACTAAATAATTACTGATTAACGGTAACATACTTAAGCATACAGCCTAACATGACAGAAAACGTAATATGTCAAAAGCATAGACAGTGTTCAAAGGCAAAAAAAAAATGTACACGGAATATCACAATGCAGCAGCAAAAAAAGAAAAACGTAAAATAGTCACGATGTTGAGACATCATAGGGCAAAAAATGTCAAAGTCAACGGGTGTGTTATACCTTAACTATTTCACAGTGCATATAGACAAGACCGGAATACAATCGTACATAAAAAAGTGGAAAATGTGCATGGTCTGATGTGTAACGACAAGAAAAGCGACCTGCTAACCTTACCTTGCCGGGCACTTGCCAAGAAAAAATACGATAATCATCAGTAAGTATTCATGAGAGTATAATTGCATACGTGATCATAAAATTAGCAAATGGCATTATAGCTTGTTAAATCATAAAGTGATTTCATTCAATAAACGGTTTAATGTTTGAGATATGGTGGTTGCCTTTCGATTTTCTGGTTCTCAAAGTTTCGACGTGTACAACATTGGGGTGAGGGATGCTGCGAATCCGATATGGACCTGCGTATACAAGTTCAAATTTACTGCACTTACCTTTTAATTTGCTGGATAAATAGTGTGTACGTACTAATATTTTCTGTCCAACGTGAAAGTCGCGGCGTGTACAAACCTGTTTTTGCTGTCTTCTCCGGCGCTCTGCGGCACGTTTGATGTTGTTCAGCGCAATGTCAATTATTTCGTGGTGTCGTAAGCGACGAGATGTGGGAAAATTTACAAATTCTTTAATTTTGTTTGGTGGTTCAACATTTTTCAGTATAACAGACGGAGATAGCATAGTGGATTCATTTGGAATGGAATTAATTACATCTTGGAATGAGAGTATGTGTGTATCCCAATCAATATGTCTTTTGTGGCAGTATATTCGGCACAGCTTACCAATTTCTTTCATTAATCTTTCACAGGGGTTCGAAGAAGCGTGGTACTTGGATATATAGATCGGAGAAATGTTTCTGGCTCGTAACATGCGTGTCCATACGCTACTACGAAATTGAGATCCATTGTCAGAAATTACTTTCATCACATGCCCTACATGAAATAGAAAATGTTTTACAAATGCTTTCGAAACAGTTTTAGCAGTAGCTTTGCGTAACGGAGTGAAAGTAACAAATTTTGAAGTGAGCTCAACAGCGACAAAGATGTAGCAAAAACCTCTGTTAGTTCTCGGAATCGGACCAAAAATATCTACTGCGGCCATGTGTCTTAATTTAAAAGGTACAATGGGATATAAAGGAGGAATATGTGAAGTGGTGTCTGATTTAGCTTTCTGGCAAATTTTACAAGACGCTAAAACTCGTCGTATACGTTTCTCCATGTTGTTAAAATAACAGTTCTGTCTCAGTATAAGAAAACATTTTCGTGCTCCGTAATGTGCGTAACTTAAATGAGTGTACCAGATCAATTTGTTAACAAGTTCGTCAGGGATGCATAATAACCAATTGTTGCTGTCAGGATGAGAGCGGCGAAACAGAATGTCATTGCGTACAGTGTAATGGTTTCTAATCGTAACATTATTCCTATCTTGCCAAAGCTGTTTAATTTCTTTCCACACATTGTCTTTATTTTGTTCTTGTGCTATGTCTTGTAATGACGATGAAATAAAATTTTCAAATGCAACTTGCTGAATGTACATGACACTGAAATTTGTTTTGCAGAAGTTGGTTGCTACGTCTTGCTGATTGTTGCCGAGAGAACGCGATAGTGCGTCTGCTATAACATTTTGCGTACCGGGTATGTGAACTATTGTGAAATTAAATTCCTGTAAATAAAGTTTCCATCTGCTTAATCTGTCGTGTGTGAATTTAGCTGAAAGTAAAAATTGTATCGCTCTGTGGTCTGTGTAAACTGTGGTATGTCTGCCATAAAGAAAGTGCCGAAATCTCGTAAAGGCCCATACAACACATAATGTTTCCAGTTCTGTAACGGAATAATTTCGTTCAGCGGGTGACAAAATGCGGCTTGCAAATGCGATGTTTTTAATTACTATCGAACCATCTTCTTCAATTTCCTGGAAAATGTGTACGCCTAAAGCTGTGTTGGAACTGTCAGTAGCAATGGAAAAATTTCTGGTAAGATCTGGGTGCGATAAAAGTGGAGCATTCAACAAAGCATGTTTCAGGTTCACAAATTCAGAATGTGCTTGCTTATCCCAAGACCAAATAGTGTTTTTACCTGTCAGTTGACATAATCTAGGTGTGTCTAAAGCAGAATGATGAATAAATTTACGAAAAAAGTTAATTAAGCCCAAAAAACTGCGTAGTTGCTTTTTTGTCGTAGGAACAGTAATGTCACGTAGAGCTTGAAGTTTTTCCGGATCAGGTGCAATGCCTTCCGCTGAAATTACGTGTCCAAGAAATTTTATAGAAGTTTTGCCAAAGTGCGATTTACTAAGATTAACTGTGAGTCCTTGTGCATGGAAAGTTTGTAACAGTTGTTCAAGAATCAGATTGTGATCAGACCAGTTAGCTTCTGCAATAAGAATGTCGTCTACATACGTCGTAATTCTGTTCTTAAGTTCTGTCGGAAGTATTGTGTTCAAACCGCGAATAAAAGCTGCAGAAGAAATAGTTAAGCCGAATGGTAATTTACAAAATTGATAACAGTCGCCGAAACAGAGAAAAGCTGTATATTTTCTGCAATTTGGATGAAGTTGAATTTGCCAAAATCCCGATTTCAAATCTAATGTAGAATAAATAGCTGTACCGTGAAATTTCTGTAAAAGTTCCTCTAGTGTCTGCGGTCGATCTGTTTCATTAATAATTATGTCATTAATGTGACGTGAATCAAGTACGAGGCGAAGTGAGCCATCTTTTTTCTTAACAATATGTAGCGGGTTTATGTACGGACTAACTGCTGGTTCTATAATTCCTTGATCAAGCATATCCTGCAATTCTTTTTTAACTTGTTCTCTGTGAATATATGGAATGGGATAATGCTTTGCTTTAAATGTGTCGTGCTGTTTCACTTGAAATTCATACATAAAACCGGACATAGTACCAGGAATGTTGTCAAAAACTGGAGCTTGCTGTAAAAGAATTTCGTGTAGTTGCGTTCGTTCGTCGTCAGTAGTTGCACTGCTTTGTCTAACTTTATCGGAAATCATTTGCATTACATCGTAGTCAGCTTCGTCTGGAGTATTATCGTTGTGTACGTACGTATCCGTGAACAATGTGGGATTACAGTCTATGTTACGTGTTGCGGAAATGACCTCTGTGCGGTTAATTGTTTGTTCTTCCGCAGATAATGAGTGCTGAAATTCTAAAGCAAGTTGTACATTTTCATCCTTTAACATTAAATAAGAATTTTGAAAATCGATAACTGCGTCGTGTTGTACCAGAAAATTCGTACCTAAAATTACGTCTGTTGTCAGTAATGGAACAATCCAAAAATTAGAGTGGAAAATATGACCTCCAATACAAAATGATAAATGTGTCTGCAATTTAACGTCTACTCCTTTACTCGATACTGCTCCTTTCACTTTTGTTTTGCCTAAAGGTAATGTCGGATAGGTATTCTCTTTGTTGCACTCGTTAAAAGTCTCCTCATTTATTACTGATATAGGTGATCCGGAATCAATTACTGCTGAGAATTTTGATGAACCAATTTTAATTTCGATAACAGGATGTGAAATAGTTTTCTGAACAAATGGTCTTTCCTGCAAGAGTGTGTCTCTGATATCGTCAAAAGTAATTACATTTTCGTGAACAACATTTTGCGTGTCAAACGTAGCGCTTGCGTTATTGGAAGATGCGTCCTGTACAGTATCTAGTCAGATTCTGTCTGTCGTGTTATTATTATTAGGAGGATTCTGTGGCATTTCGACTATTTGAACTGTCCTATTACTTCTTCCCGACGTATTACGCTCTGGATGGTACCTACTGTCGGGTTCATTCATGAGAATATGTTCCTGTTGATTACTTTGTTGCTGGTAAGACCGACTGTTATTATATGTACGCTGATAATTGTGCTCATCGTTTTTACGTCTGTCGTGATAGTCATTCCTATACGGTGTATTGCGATAGGAATTGAAATACTGCCTTCTTTGTACGTAGTTGTTTCCTTGCTGCCGTACGTTACTATTTGTTGTATCAGGGACTATACGTGCTCGCGGCGGAACATTAAAGCCTAGTTGACCTTGTGCATTACATTGTTGGTTACGTATGCTAACCGGCTGGTTTTGATGTTGTTGTTGTGAAATACCTCTATTGTTACTAAAGTGTGGTTCGTGTTGCTGAAAATTTTGACGATATTGATAATTAGAATTTTGGCTGTTACCAAAGTTCTGGTAGTTGTCGTTTCTAAAGCGTCTGTTATCTTTTCTATTGAAATTACGTGTCTGATCATAATTGCTGTACGTTTGTTGGCCTTGGTTGTTATACGAAAAGTTTTTGTTTACGAAAGAATAATCAGATTGCTGTACTTCTAAAAGCTGCAAAAGATCCCTGAATGCTGAAATATTTTCTTTTTGATGACCCGTCAGAAGTGACACTCTTAATGACCTTGGTAATTTAGAGATGCATAATTGAATAAGTGCTGATTCACTGTACGGTTCACTTAGGTACTGGTTTTGTTGCACCATGTGTTCAAAAAATTGAGTGACACTAGGAAAGTTTGAGTTCTCATAATTTGGTAAACTAATTAATTGATCTTTAATTCCGCGTTGCGTCGTCTTCGACCAATACGCTGACAGAAATGCATTCTGAAATTCTTCTACTGAATAACATTGCCTCGCGATCGGTCTCATACGAGTTGCCGGCTCGCCTTCCAAAAAACTGCAAATAAATTCAAGTTTGTGTGTTACGGGCCAAGTCGGTGGAAAAGCAAAGCTAAATTGTTGTATCCAATCCAGGGGGTGAATCTGTGTTCTGTCATTCTTAAACACTTTAAATTTTCTCACTGACAGAAAATGTTTGTAATCAAAGTTATCGTCTCTATGTGATGGAACAGGTTCAGGATTGTAAGAGAATCTGTTGAACTGTGGTTGTTCGGAATCTAAGTCCCGTACTCTCTGTATATTACCCAAATTATACGCGCTGCGTGAGTCTGGCAAATGTTCGAAAAGTGGCGCCTGCTGTGATGTGTTATTAACTGAAATATTTTTCATCTCTGTTAGTTCTTGCTGTAAACTCGACAGTTTTCTACGCAACGTGTTGTTAGACGAGTCGATCTCATTAATTGTCTGCTGCAAATTTTGAAATTCAGGTGTTTGGTTAAATGAAACCGGTGAAGTATCGTCTGATTTATTGTCATTAGCACTTTCGATAGCATCAATACGACTGGCCAATTCATCATATTTTTCAGTCAGTATTTTTGCCTGATCATCGGTTTTAGAATCGGACGCATTAATCTGTTTTTGCAACTTACGCGTAGTTTCGCTCAGTTTTTTAACATCAGCTTTGATGACATCGCAATCCTGTGTTAGTTCTAATTGTTCGAATCTGTCTGTCACTGTTTGAATATCTACTGTATGTGTATCTGTTTTTGATTTAAGATCAGAAATTTCATCCCGTAATTCCGCGTTCAACTGTTCTATGGTATTAATTTTGTCGGACACTGTAGTAATATTATTGTCTACATACGTCTTCGCTTTCGCGAACATTTTACGTTTGTCTTCTTGTCTTTGTGCAGTGATTGTTTCCATGACCTGACGTTTGACTTTATTTTGATCTTGAATAAATTTGCGGAAACGTGTATTACTGTTTTCTATGTGGTGATTAAAGCGTTCGTCAATCTGAGTATTTTGTTGTTCGAATTTCGCGTCGATCTTTTCATCCATTGTGCGCGAAAGTTCTGCTGTCATTGCTTTAAACTCGTCGCGTAATTGTGTAGCTTTTTCAGAGCATTGTTTAGCGACTCCGCTAATTTCCTCTCTGAGTGTTTCTGTTGCGGCTGTTTGCATTTCCCTTAATTCTTGCGCAACAGACTTGATTTCTTCGCTATTTTTACGTGAACAAGCCTCAATTTCCACGCGCAACTGTTCCTTAGTGTCATGGCACTGCGCGGCAACGGCTCTAATTTGTTCACTAAGCTGTCTGGAATTGTCGTCTAATTTTTCATTTAAGTGTCTGGAATTGTCGTCTAATTTTTCATTTAAGTATTGTTTGAGTTTTTCGTTATCTTGTTTGACCTGTTCACTAAGTTTGTCTTGTTTTTCGTTCTGTTCACTAAATTGTTGTTTGAAATCTTCACTCTGTTGTTTGAAATTGTTGTCTATTTTCTCACTTTGCTGTTGTAGCAAACTTGTCATAATTCGTACCAAGTCAAAATTAGCGTTTATATTCTCTGTGCTGTTTAGTGGTGGATCTGGAATTGTCTCGTTTTCAATAACCATTTGGTTATTCTGAGACTTACAAAAAGGTTTGCCAGTCGAATGTACACGGTCGGTCACTATTTCGGAATGAAATGGATCCGTCGTACTTTGTGTATCCTGTTCATTTTCATTATAAAAATTCGTCTGAACGTTACTTGAATTTTCCAAACCGGGTGTGTTAAGCTGGGCAGCGCTCGTTACAATAGAGCGTTCCGCGACATCAATTGTCGTCAAATTAACAGACGAGACAATTGAGTTCGTTTGTTCATCATTAAGATAAAAGTCATCATTAGTGATTGGAATGCACTGATTGTTAGTGAACGCAGCATTGTCATCATTACACTGCGTGTCACAATTACTATCGGTTACATTATTTAAGTCGGTAGTTTCGTTCATAATACCTCGCGATACGCTATTCACAGTCTTTCGCGGCATTTTTACAATAGTCACAAATATTCACAGAACAAATAAGCACAAATGCAAAAACAACACACAAATACAACAGAGCAACGAATTGCCGTTGACCTGTAGAAAGAAAGTCACAAGATTAGTAAAAGCGTTGCGCCAAATCCTAATTATATCTAAGCAAATAAGAGCAGATATCTGACTGTTGTTCAAAAGACTCTCAACGAAATACGATCCTGTACTGGGTGTCGCCAAGTGTAACCTCCCCACAAAAATTTACAAGACAATATTATATAGAAATGGGAGCCAAATGAAACCTTCCCACAAAATATTGACCGGACGATAATTTGAATGTTAACAAGAATACAACCTAACGTAATCTCCCAGCAAATAAATTTACTGACAATGACAATTAAACAGAAATTCGCAATCTGACTCTGCTGTATCCTCCCGCAAAAATAATGAAAAACAATTCAGTGCTAATGAAAATCAGTGACAATGAAAATTCAATTAAACCGAAATATCGGTCTTTGGCCCTGTGCAAAAATCAGAATTAAATTCTTACCTCATTGTAACTGCTAGTCACATTTCTGCTCTTATTCTTGCGCACAGCATGGAGGAACTGCATTGCAAATAATAATATTCTTTTTTTTTGTAATTTAACTGAAATTTGTCTTTAAGGGAAGTGGAATTAATTCAATTAAATAAATTTTTTTTTCTAAAATTGCTTTTGAAATCAAAATTATTATTGGGGCACTTGTTGGAAATTAATTACAATAAATAAACTTTACATTATCTGATAATTACCTTAATTAACAATATACCTCATTCAGCATCTTGACCAGAATGCCATGTCGACGCTCCCGACTGCGTCCTGCTCGCGACCGTGACCGGACCAGACCACTACTGAACTGCTCTCAACGACTACTACTGTACTGCCCTCAACTAGACAGAGCTACAGACTCGCAACGACTGACTGACAGACTGAGAACCGCTCGCAACACTCGCGCGGTCAAGCGCATACTCTCTGGTCACAGATGCTACAATGCCTCGCCATCGCTGCTACGTTACATACGTGTTTCAACAGGCAGAATAAGGCGCTGCATCGGTAATGCCTATATAAGAAAACAAGTGTCTGGCGCAGTTGTTAGATCTGTTACTACCACTACAATGGCAGGTTATCAAGATTTAAGTGAGTTTGAACGTGGTGTTATAGTCGGCACACGAGCGATGGGACACAGCATCTCCGAGGTAGCGATGGCGTAGGGATTTTCCCGAGCGACCATTTCACGAGTGTACCGCGAATATCAGGAATCCGGTGAAACATCAAACCTCCGACATCGCTGCGGCCGGAAAAAGATCCTTCAAGAACGGGACCAACGACGTCTGAAGAGAATTGTCCAAGGTGACAGACGTGCAAACCTTCCGCAATTGCTGCAGATTGGAATGTTGGGCCAATTACAACTGTCAGCGTGCGAACCTTTCAACGAAACATCATCGATATGGTCTTTTGGAGCTGAAGGCCCACCTGTGCACCCTTGAAGACTGCACGACACAAAGGTTTACGCCTCGCCTGGGCCTGTCAACACCGACATTGAAGATTGTTGATTACCGGAAAAGTGTTGCCTTGTCGGACGAGTCTCGTTTCAATTTGTATCGAGCGGATGGACTTGTACGGGTATGGAGACAACCTCATGAATCCATTGACCCTGGATGTCAGTACATGACTGTTCAGGCTGGTGGAGGCTCTGTAATGGTGTGGGGCGTGTGACGTTGGAGTGATATGGCACCCCTGATACGTGACAGGTGACACGTTCATAAGTATCCTGTCTGATCACCTGCATCCATTCTGTCTATTGGGTATTACGACGGACTTGGACAATTCCAGCAGAACAATGCGACAGCCCTCACGTCCAGAATTGCTACAGAGTGGCTCCAGGAACACTCTTCTGAGTTTAAAGATTTCCGCTGGCCACCAAACTACACACACATGAACATTATTGAGCATATCGGGTTATGTTGCAACGTGCTGTTCAGAAGAGATCTCCACCCTCTCGCACTCTTACGGATTTATGGACAGCCCTGCAAGGCTCATGGTGTCAGTTCCCTCCAGCACAAACTTACATGGTAGTCGAATTCATGCCACGTCGTGCTGCCGCATTTCTCCATGCTCGCGGGGACCATACACGAGATTAGGCAGGTGTACCAGTTTCTTTGGCTCTTCAGTATATATTGCATTGCAGTCTCTGCCCAACGTCAAACTGCATACCAAAAAATTTGTAACTGTATGAATGTCGCGAAGTTGAAACATGGTTGTACATGCTGCTAATCCATTATTAATTGTTTTAATGTGTTATATTGTGTTTTGCAAATACACTCCTGGAAATTGAAATAAGAACACCGTGAATTCATTGTCCCAGGAAGAGGAAACTTTATTGACACATTCCTGGGGTCAGATACATCACATGATCACACTGACAGAACCACAGGCACATAGACACAGGCAACAGAGCATGCACAATGTCGGCACTAGTACAGTGTATATCCACCTTTCGCAGCAATGCAGGCTGCTATTCTCCCATGGAGACGATCGTAGAGATGCTGGATGTAGTCCTGTGGAACGGCTTGCCATGCCATTTCCACCTGGCGCCTCAGTTGGACCAGCGTTCGTGCTGGACGTGCAGACCGCGTGAGACGACGCTTCATCCAGTCCCAAACATGCTCAATGGGGGACAGATCCGGAGATCTTGCTGGCCAGGGTAGTTGACTTACACCTTCTAGAGCACGTTGGGTGGCACGGGATACATGCGGACGTGCATTGTCCTGTTGGAACAGCAAGTTCCCTTGCCGGTCTAGGAATGGTAGAACGATGGGTTCGATGACGGTTTGGATGTACCGTGCACTATTCAGTGTCCCCTCGACGATCACCAGTGGTGTACGGCCAGTGTAGGAGATCGCTCCCCACACTATGATGCCGGGTGTTGGCCCTGTGTGCCTCGGTCATATGCAGTCCTGATTGTGGCGCTCACCTGCACGGCGCCAAACACGCATACGACCATCATTGGCACCAAGGCAGAAGCGACTCTCATCGCTGAAGACGACACGTCTCCATTCGTCCCTCCATTCACGCCTGTCGCGACACCACTGGAGGCGGGCTGCACGATGTTGGGGCGTGAGCGGAAGACGGCCTAACGGTGTGCGGGACCGTAGCCCAGCTTCATGGAGACGGTTGCGAATGGTCCTCGCCGATACCCCAGGAGCAACAGTGTCCCTAATTTGCTGGGAAGTGGCGGTGCGGTCCACTACGGCACTGCGTAGGATCCTACGGTCTCGGCGTGCATCCGTGCGTCGCTGCGGTCCGGTCCCAGGTCGACGGGCACGTACACCTTCCGCCGACCACTGGCGACAACATCGATGTACTGTGGAGACCTCACGCCCCACATGTTGAGCAATTCGGCGGTACGTCCACCCGGCCTCCCGCATGCCCACTATACGCCCTCGCTCAAAGTCCGTCAACTGCACATACGGTTCACGTCCACGCTGTCGCGGCATGCTACCAGTGTTAAAGACTGCGATGGAGCTCCGTATGCCACGGCAAACTGGCTGACACTGACGGCGGCGGTGCACAAATGCTGCGCAGCTAGCGCCATTCGACGGCCAACACCGCGGTTCCTGGTGTGTCCGCTGTGCCGTGCGTGTGATCATTGCTTGTACAGCCCTCTCGCAGTGTCCGGAGCAAGTATGATGGGTATGACACACCGGTGTCAATGTGTCCTTTTTTCCATTTCCAGGAGTGTACCTGAAAATGGCATAAATGTCGAAAGTGCAATAGTAAAATAAAAATACAAACATCTAAAAACCACAGACCATTTAAAAAACTTGTTGTGAATGGCTCACAGTCAGCAGAAGGAACCAGTTAAGTATCACCCTTTCAGCAGCAGGAAAGCAAACTGCTTCGTTGCACCCGCTTCACAAGGGAAACAAACACATTCGAAGCACTGGGTGCTACAGATCGGAAACCACCTCACGTTTTCTGCGAAGAACTGAGCTTGTTGAGAAACACACCGCGATCTGGAATCTTGAGAGATTGTGAGAGCAACAGCTGGGAGCGTGTACAGCAACGGAAATTCGACTTCCTGTAACTCTACAGCGAGAGGGGAAGGGCTGCCAAGTATCTAGAACTAATATTTCGCCAGCTAGTGACGGGACGTGATGCGTAATTTCAGTACTTTGGCAACACAGGAGAGGGGATACGGCGAACGAAGCCAGGACCTCTAGCTTCTGTTTGATCTTCTAATCTCGCCAATGACTCTGATGTCACTTGCTGTTTGTCTTTGTGACTACGCCTACACTCTTCATTATTCCCAATTCCTTGGTAACTTCTACTTGCTCCGTGTCATTATAACTCAATTTCAATTACAGTCCAAGCCTCACGTCAAACACATTCGACTTCGTTGTTCTGTGGCTTTTTCTAACGCCTGTCTTCCATTTCCCATCTGATGCTGCTGTGCAGCTTAATTTCCAACGCGGATTAGAGTTTTGACTCCGATTCATTAAGTGCCGCTTGTTTTATACGGCCGTACAAATCTCTGCCAGAGTGTGAATCTCTCTTAGTGAGCTACCTGTGGTGGACCCGTATACTTTGTAGTGACCACCAATAGACAGAGGCTTTGACCGTCTCAGGCCTATACAAATGGTAGAAGGCCGTCCACTGCCGGCCGTTGTCAACGCTATGGGTCCACTCGACCCCTTCGACAGATGTACATGGAACTCGCTGCCTCGTTCACCCGTCGCTGAAGATCAACGTCCATGAATTGGAGCCGGCCTACTCCAAGCCGACAGCACATCGTGGTCTTGTGCCTTTCATTACTGATTCTCGATCACTGGGCACCGGGTTGGATTCCGGTTGTGTCAGAGACTTTCTCCACTCGGGTCCGTGCGTGTGTGTTATCATAATCGTTTCATTATCATCGAGGCGCGGGTCGCCCAAGTGACATAAATCGACATATGCACTCTACACGCAACCTTACATAGGTTTCTTCGTGTTCCAGCGTCACTTCTGTAAGAGGTATGTGCTGCCTGCGATATGTAAGCTATAGGAGAATCTGAGACCAAAGAGCAGTGTTGACTGCAGTACGGTCTGTGTAGCAGTAGCAGTAAGTTGTTGGTAGCGAGCTGTCGCCTGTCTGCGCTTGTCAGTCCAGTCTGGTGTATCATGTTGGCTGGGCCGGTCGCGGTGCAGCGATGCCGGAGCCTGAGTATTATTGTATAAGGTAAAAAAAAAGCAGCCTCGCGCATATCTAGTAATATTATGTAAACTCACATGTAAATCTTTTAAAAATGTCCTAGTAATAATCTTTGTCTAATTTCTAACAAGCATTCATTTCAATTTAAAGAATTTAATATTTTTTTAATGCATGATCATTCCGATTGTTGCAAAAGAAAAATCTATTGCTTCCTTTCATAAATAACAAATGTATAGGCCAGCATTGCACAGATCTGTGCCGGAAAAGAGCTATTGTAAGAGCAGATAGTTGCCGACTTTATCGAGGTGAGAATTTTTGCTTTTTATTCAGAATGATCTTACAGGGCCATGACGCAGCACTGCTGTCGTCCAAATTTTACCAGGTTACTGAATTTATTTTTTATTTTGAGGTTTAGGAATTTTTCTGTTTCGAGCTTATATTAAATGATAAAAGAATTTTGTGGGTACATTAAATGGGAACCAATTTTGTTCAGAGGTTACACAAAAAATAGAATCATATTGTTATTATTATTAATTAAGTTTCTTGTGAGGTTACACAAAAATTAGAATCATTAACCAAATAGTATTAAAAATTGTTTCGTGTGGGGAGGTTACACTTCTTCTCCCTTGACCTGTTCCAGTCGCGTAAGGTTCGAGGAAAGAAGTATTACTAGTAAGCCTTCGTGTGGGCTTGAATCTCTCTAATGTTATCGTCATCGTCTTTTCGCGAGATGTACATAGGACGAAATAATACACCTATGAGCCAAAACATTAAGACCACCTATTTAATTGCGTGGTGTTCCACTTTTCAAACACAGTACAACCGATATTCTGCCTGGAAAGGATTCTACACGCCCTTGACAGGATTCCAGAAGTATTTGGCACCAGAAGTCTGTGCACAGGTCAAGTGATCCCCTCAAATTAGGAGATGTTTGTTCATGGGCACGCAGCTGGCACCTGGTATGTGTTCCAATGTGTGCAGATCAGGCACATTTGCTGGCCAAGTTCGCTACAATGCCCCTCAAAGCAGTGCAGCCGGCCGAAGTCGCCGAGCGGTTCTAGGCGCTACAGTCTGGAGCCGCGCGACCGCTACGGTCGCAGGTTCGAATCCTGCCTCGGGCATGGATGTGTGTGATGTCCTTAGGTCAGTTAGGTTTAAGTAGTTCTAAGTTCTAGGGGACTTATGACCTCAGATGTTGAGTCCCATAGTGCTCAGAGCCATTTGAACCATTTTGAAAAGCAGTGCAGCGTGATTCTGACTTTGCAACACGGACGGTTGTCCTGCTGGAAGATGTCGTCGTCATAGGGGGAGACTTCTAGCACGAAGCGATGCAGGTGGTTCGCAATAATGTTCATGCATTTCACTGGTGTCATGATGCCTTCGACTACCATCACAGATCCCAAGGAAGTCCAACTTAATGTACTCCACAGCGTAATTCTGGCCTTGCTGGCCTGCATCTGTGGCGTGTTGTATGTGTCGTACAGCCATTCGCCTGGATGGTGTGTAAGGACCCAATAATCGACCTAGTGTAACAAGAAATGAGATTCATTCGACAGGCGACACATTTCTGTTGATCCACGGTGAAAGCACAGTGATGCTGTGTCCACTGCAATCACAACTGATGGTGTCGTTGTGTCGACAAAGGAGCACATAGGGGTCGTGCGATGTGGAGCTCCATGTTCAACAATGGCTTTTACACGGTGTGCTCCGAAATACTTGCGCCTGCACCAGCATTGTGCTCTGTCGTCAGGTCTACCACACATCGCTGCCTATCGTACATTATACAGCGGGGGATCCTACGATTTCTACATTTTGTGATGGGACATGGTCGTCTGATACCATACAGCCTACTCGTTATTTCACCATCCTTCAACCACTTTCCATAGGTGCTCCACGAAAGTAGTACGCCAACGGGCGACCAGTTTCGCCGTCTGAGAGATTCTCTTCTCCAACCGAAACGCCACAGCAATATGCCCTTTGTCAAAACCACTTATACCAGAGGATTTCCACATTTTCGGCCTGTATCTTCGCTATAATGACTACCCAATTGCATCTCTGCCGCTTGCATTCTTTCCTTACTGCATCACGTGCCCGTAACAACACCAGGAGGCATTCAACCTCATGGTGGGCAGCGATCTTAATGGTTTGGTTAGTCAGTGTATATTGGTTGGCTCTTCTAGCATCTTACGCTCTCGGAACAGTAGACTATAACATGGTGCAGAAAGCCTCTTTTGCAGTATATACCACTAAACGAACCTGTAACGAAACGTGCTGCTCTTATTAGGACATTCTCGATGAGTGTCGATCGCAAAGTAATGACTCCTATTTCGATTCATGCAAACTACAGGAGAAACAAAAATCAGAACAGCACTGATAAAACAATATTTGATCTACGAACTAGTTTTTACACATAGTCACAATCATTCGTTACGCACTTTTGCCAACGATGAACCAGAGCCAACATGCCGCTCTTGTCAAAATCAGAAGCAGCTGAGGCTAACTACTTCCTTACAGCTTTGACAAAAGCATCCGAGTCTTGAAAACTTCCACCGCGCAGTCCAACTTTCCAAGCCCCAAAGATATGGAACACTGAAGGCGCTAAATCGGAACTATACGGTGGATGTGGCAAGACAGTCCAGTCGATTTTCGCAATGAGTTGCGTGCTCGCAAAACTGGTGTGGAGCCTTGCGTTGTCATGTTGCAAGTGAAAGTTGGTCTTCTTCTCTGGCCTTACCCTGGAAATTCGGGCTTTCAACTTGGTCAGTGTCATCTTAAAGCGTGATGAATTGACAGTTTCTCCAGGTTCCAGCACATCCAAAAGAACCACACTCTGCCTGTCCCAGAAGACGGTGCACATCACTTTTCCTGCTGACGGGTGTGTCCCGAATTTCTTCTTTAACCGAGAATTCGCATGTCCCCCATTCTATGGACTGTCTTTTGGATTTCGGCTCGTAGTGGTGCAACCACGTCTCACCTCAGATGACGCTGATATTCAAAAATTGCCACCTTCACCTTCATACTGGTCCAGCAGGTCCCAACAAATTTCCGCTCGATGAGTCTTTTGTTCTTCTGTAAGCATCCGCGGGACCCATGTCGCACAGACTTTACTATAAACGAGATGTTCCAACATTGTTTCCAAGGCATTCAACATTGCACACAAGTCTCTGGTCGTTACCCGCCGACCAGCATGGATGAGTTGATCAAGACGCTCCTCACTACGAGAGACAACAGCTGTGCAGGGTCGACTGTGCCGTGGCTTGTCAACCACAGCCTTTCCATCATCTTGAAAATGCCGTACCCGTTGCCTCACATTGCTCACGTCTGTTATAACATCTCCGTACACCTTTAGCAAGCATCGATTGATTTCAATCGGCGAAATTTCTTCAGCAGTGAGGAATTCAGTCACACATCGGTGTTTTATACGCGAGCCCATGTCAGTCTCCATTCTGGAACACATCTCTGCTGGTGCCAACTACCGCATAACAACGGAACCACCTTCAAATGAAAGAGAAAACTTCAAACATTAGCACTACACCAACAACATCTGGCGCGGACATCCGAAGTCAGCACAAAAAAATAGGAGGTATTATTTTTTTGGGTAATTCTTCTGATTCAAAAAGGGTATTTTTGGCTCAAAAACGGGCTGTTCGAGCTATATATGGTGTAAGTTCGAGAACCTTTTGTCCACCCCTATTCAATAGTCTGGGAATTCTGACATTGTCCTCACAGTATATATTTTCTTTAATGTCGTTTGTTGTTAGCAATATTAGCTTATTCCCAAGAGTTAGCAGCTTTCACTCAGTTAATACTAGGCAGAAATCAAAAATCCATGTGGAATGCACTACCTTGACTCTTGTGCAGAAAGGAGTGCAGTATTCTGCTGTATCCATTTTCAGTAAGCTACCACAAGAACTCAAAAATCTTAGCAGTAGCCCAAACACTTTTAAGTCTAAACTGAAGAGTTTCCTCATGGCTCACTCCTATTCTGTCGAGGAGCTCCTGGAAGAGCTGAAAAATTAAGCAAATTCCAGTGTTACATTGTTGATTTTCTTTATTTAAACTTACGAATTGTCGCCTGAATACGTTTCTTATATTTCATTTTATCTGTTTCTATTATCGTTTTATAATTTCATGTATTGACTCGTTCCATGACCATGGAGACTTCTCCTTAATTTGGTCCCACGGAACAATAAATAAATAAATAAATACATAAATACATAAAAAACTTTGGGAACGACCCTCTTATTTCCTCTATCGTTCCTATCTGGTATGGGTCCCACAGTGGCGAGCAATATTCAAGTACTGGTCGAACAAGTGTTTTGAAAGGTACCTCCTTTGTTGATGGACTACATTTCCTGAGGGCTCTTCCAATGCATCTCAGTCTGGCATCTGCTTTACCCACGATTAATTTTCTGTGTTCTTTCCAATTCATATCGCTCCGTACGCATACTCCTGGATATGTTATGGAAGTAACTGCTTCCAGTGACTGTTCTGAAAATTTTTAATGATACAATAAACTTGCAACAGATAGTCGAACATCCCACACGCCCAGTAATACCCAATAAAACCATTGGCACATTAGGTTACCTTCCATTCAGAAGGCTGTTGCACGCAGCAATTGTTCTATTGACTTGTAAATAATAGATTTCAGCTGAAATCTAGATATGGCAATAAAATTTTTTAAAAAGGACGACTGATAGCTGAAATCAATTATTTACAAGTCATTAGCACATTTCCCTTTTTACCGCAAAGTCAATTGCCGCCCTTACCGAAAACTGATTCAAGACTTTGGTAAAGTCGCCGGTCCTTAGATAAGCCATCCATGCCGTATCTGCCCAGTCGAAGTGACACTAAGTACATATGTTAACAACTTTCTTATTTATTTTTAATTGTTTTAATAAATTACTTTTCTTTATAATATTTGTGTTCACCTCTCAGTCAATTCGATGCTCGTTGGGTATCCCCTTTAGAAGGATGTTTTGTAAATATGTATATCACTTTTGAATTTGTAACCTTTTAATCGTAATGTGGTGTCAAGGAACCGGTTCTAAGGTACTTACTTCGAGAGATTTTGACCGTGAGTTTAATCTGAACATTTGACTTGGAAAAACGTAGTGAAGTAAATTCTGATTATTTTAGACTCAAAAGAACCTGATTCTCCACCGGGAAAGCCCTGCATCAGAATTTGGTTAGCAAACTCTGAACTATATGTTTTACTTTGTAAACAATAGTGGAACAGGCTGTAATTTTTGCTCAGTTATAACTATAAAAACCAAATAAACTCACACTCTGTTATGGCTATGCGGTAACATAACGATATATAGAAAATAAACACAGTTCGCGTATCCGGGCAACCCCACATTAAAAGATCCCTTCTATTTTCTGCCTTGTACCAAGGTTAAGCGATTAGATTTAATTTTATTGGTCGCCGCTTGGAAACTAACGACAGACGCCACCGATTCACTCAACCTACTGCACACCACAGTCGTATACGTAAATGTGCCTAATGGAAACACTGCACACATACATAAAAGCACAGCCCCTTCAAAATTATGAAAAAATAGGTGCAATAACAACTGAAATAAACTGAAAGAGAAAGATGGAGTTGGTAAATAGCAATGACTACTGTTAATAGTATGATCAAAGAAGACAAAAATGACAGCGAACACTCTACACCGAAACTAGATTCATTTACGAGGGCTATTCGGTAAGTAAGGAACGATAGGTCGCGAAATGGAAATCACAGTGAAAATCAAAACTGTTTTATTTGCAACAGTTAGCTACAACTTCCAGCTACTTATCTCCATAGTCACCGATCCGACTTAGACGTCTGTCGTAGCGTTGTACCAACTTTCCACTACCCTCGTTATAGAAGGCACCCGCCAGTGCTTTCCGCCAATTCTCTATTCTGGCCTACGGCTCGTTGTCTGTGTCAGAATGTTGTTTTCATAGCCAGCGGTTCATGTGAACAGAGATGAAACTCAGAGGGAGAGAATTAAGGGCTGTATTGTGGGTAATCAAACATTGCCAATTGAAAACGATGCAGGAGCATTTTCATTGCCCCTGAAGAATGCGGCTGAGAATTGTCTTGAAGAAACCGCACGACAGTTACGTAATGTTGACTGCATAGCTTCAGGCGAAATTTCTCAACAGGCCCTCGTACTTGGCGGGAGACACCATTGTTCTAATTATCTTTATGTGCTCCATGTGTGCTCAGAACTAAAAAGAACGACGTAGCGCGATCGACGGGCATACTAGAGACACTGCCCAACACACCTGTGCAAAACCTCATCGGATTTTCACTGTGGTTTCCATTTCGCGACCGATCGTCCCTTTCTTTCCAGATAACCCTCGTATATTGGGTCGATGCATAAGTTCCTACCGTTTTTCCGTAAGTTTGAATAAACGTAACGGATATACATGACAAAGACTTAAGTCATCAATAATATGTTCTCCTTCACTATTTACAATAGTCTGCAAGTGGGGTAACTCTTCGATTTCGCGACTGTAGAAAACACTTGGTTTCGAGGCGAAGAACTAGTCGAGCCATGTCCGGAGCGCATTTTCATCAGGAAAGCTTGTTTGATAGAGAGCGGAAAGAGGGAAAATATTAGAGGGCAGAAAATCAGGTGAATAAAGTCGATGCAGAATGAATTCCCTAACGAATTCCTGTAAAGTGTTCTTTGTTAGTATAGCAGAATGAGGGCGGAAGTTATCGCAGAGTAGCATCAATACAAGCCGTCTTCCTGTCCGTTGTCCTTGGGCTGCATCTGCAAGACGTTTCAGTTGTTGTCAATAAATGTCAGCACTGATGGTTACAATGCGGGAAGCAATTCGTAGTACACCACACCTTCGCTTTTCCAGCAGATGCATAACATTATCTTTTGTGGACGCGCGCAGGTCTTTTTACAGGGAGTTGCTGCTTTGTTTGGGCTCAACCATTCCTTTCTTTTCCTTGTGTTAGCCTAGAGACAGCATAGGAATTGTCGGGGTTGTTCATGAGCCAATTGATGACGAGAAAGTAGAGATTGCGAGAACGTTCGGGCTCACATGCGGTTCCTCCTCGTCGAAATGTCTTGGCTCAAACTCGTCTAGGCGTTGAACCACACGTGTCGCATTACACGCCCTAAATTAGACACTTGTGACCCTTTGGTTAAATTGTCTGGCTGATGGCAAGTTTGCGAAATACAAAGTTACCATAGCATATAATAACAGTAATAATAATATCGGGAACTAAATTAACGATCCATAAATGACGTAGGCCACACAGTTGCGATTTGGTTAGATAATGTTTATTCAGTAAGCAAACTAAGAGCGAAAGTGGTCATATTTAGAGTTATTGTTACACTCTAGCGCACAGTTCGATCACTCACAATCTCATCGCGAAATACAAGTTATCTACGCGAAAAGTCAGAGTTCACACCAGGCTCGGGGCTGCTCACCGCTCAGAGACTAAGTCCCGCGATATCACACAGCGTGAAATTTTCTGTCGTTTCACTTCCTAGCTGCCTAAAGACCGAACGTCCACTTCCGCGTCTCCTCCAGCAATCCCCTCTGCCCGTCCTAGGCCGCGTTTCCCGCGCGCCGAACATCTTCGCTCAACTGACTAGTGCAGTTCCCTTTCCCGAAGCCGTCCATCTGATAGGCTACAGCTTATTTTACATAATTTTACATTTAACATATTTAAATAATCAAAGCTTGACCACTTTCACGTTCTAAATAAAGTAACAATAATATCCATTACATAATAAACGTTAAATTCTGTTACATAAAACCAATACAATTTCCTCCTTAGCTTTGAATGCCACGGCCAGTAGCCTTGTATCAATGTGCTTTCTCATAAATAAATGAAGAACAAGTGTAAGTATTATGCACTAAACTTTACAACAAATATTCTATTACCTAATGGTTCAATGAGGTGTCGTGCTGTCATCGTTCAATGTGTTTTGTGTACAGGAAGTGATGATCTGATGCTTAACTGAAAATACTGATAATTTACATTTACTATATCTTTTAAACAAAAGTGTTTGTTACAAGACTTGTGAATTTCACTTTGACAGTAAAACCTAAACTATTATAGATATGATCAATATTCAAGTTTTATTGGGGGTTACCACGAAAATTTATGAAGGATGGTAGATTAAAATTACTGTGGCTTCATTCTCTGCATACTACAGAATTAAAAGTTTCCATAAATGTTTCCCTTTATAGCCGATATTAGGTCCGCCATATTTAACACTGCTACGTCTCTTCGGCCACAAAAGCCTCATACTGGGTTTCCCTATGACGTACGTTCTCGTCTGTCTCACTCACACACTACAGCGCTTAGGCCTCAATAGACAATAGACGCCTGTGAGTTTCCCCATCTCGTGGTGAATCTGCGCCCTCAGTGGCACATGGACCTCGACGACAGGGTTCGTTTCGCAATTCATGTAAGCTGACTCTTTCGGCCATATATTTAAATGAGAGAGCAATGCTCGTTAACTCAAATATGCACATATGACCAGCCGCTGATTGTGAGTTTGGTTTACATCATACGGTACCCATAACCCGAGTTTTGAACATTCCCCATTCCATGCAAATGTCGCACAATGGCGAAATGATCATAGTTCATCACATTTACCGCTTCTCCAGTACACTGATGTGGATCATTATGGATTAATTGGTTTAAACGATCTTCATCAGACCTAAAGGGTATTCCTGAACGCCAGCCGGTGTGGCCGAGCGGTTCTAGGCGCTTCAGTCTGGAACCGCGCGACCGCTACGATCGCAGGTTCGAATCCTGCCTCGGGCATGGATGTGTGTGATGTCCTTAGGTTATTTAGGTTTAAGTAGTTCTAAGTTTTAGGGGACTGACGACTTCAGATGTTGAGTCCCATAGTGCTCAGAGCCATTTGAACCATATCCCTGAACGTGGAGAGTCACTAGTGTCAAAACGACCCTCCTTAAAACGAGAAAAGCGTTTTCTTGCCGTCCTCTGTCCAAGTGATCCTCGTACAAGGCGCAAATTCTTCTGGCTGCTTCCGCTGGTGTCACCCCTCTATTGAACTGAAACAAAAGGATATGTCGGAAATACTCGAATTTCTCCACCTGCCACTCGATTTTATAGCATCCACAACTCCAGTCACTATCTCCAAATGGCAACTCAAATAGCATCAGTGCACTACTAATGAAAAATGACAATAGATAAGCAAACGCACAGCCACCGGAATACCAATATACAGAACAAAAACTCTGCGTACTTATGCACCAACATAATAGAATGAGTAATAATGGCCAAACGTTCACTACAAAGAAAAGATCTTCATTGAACGAGATAGACAGGGAGAGCTTTGCCTTGCAGCCTATCTGTTCGTGATTTGCACGCTGCGACGTCGACGGCGGCGCGTCAGTGGCTCCATCACTCGTAAAAATTGCAATGGATACATCCTCTTGCTTGGTATATGGTTCTCTGGGCGGTAATGTTAACCTCTGTGGCATTCATTTGTTCACGAATTAGTTGCTGTATAGATACAAGATCATATGCGTAAAACTATAACGTTCGTTACGCACAGGCTGCTGTTATTACCGCCCTTTACACATCCTTGTAACGGTGTAAAATTCACTTTACTCGCAGGTCGTGTAACTGCAGGCCGCTGGCTTTTAGCATGCACGCGACGTTCGCGAATTCACACTTTTGACGTGACAGTTTCACATATATTAAACAATTTAAATGCTTCCACAACTTCGATTATAGATTTAACGGTCAGAGCCATTCATTAAATTGCAAATAAAATGAAAATCTTATAGCGCTTTTGTTTGTGCAACTCGATTAGATGCAAACCATTGGTTCTGATAGCGACAATCACTGTCCAATCGCGTGTGCATTGTCTCTGCTGTTCGTAGTACTTGCAGTATTCAAACAGGTTCACATTTTCTTTCATAACGTTTACGTCAATATCTAGTTCAAACTGTGCCCGAAACATAAAAGCTCGGCCGTAAATTTGCCCTTGATTTTTCCCGACGCAGTAATAGCACGTTACACAGCACACTCGCCTGTACATGCCCTTGTACACACACTGACTCTCTGTTCAGCTGCTACTATCGATATCGCCCTCGCATCACAGTTCATGTAACAGTTCTGCATATTAAGTGGTGCGTTTAACAAAAAAGTTCCAAAGAAGATCAAAAAGAAGTTTAAATTTTTGCAAACTAAACTAATAAGAGATTCGTATAGAAACATAAATAAAATAAAACATACGTACACTTCACATTATAGAACGAAAAAGAAAATATTGTGAACCGTCAAAGATATATGAACAGAGTGAAAAGTAATAAAAGAAAGGAAAAGAGGAAAAAATTATCACTCGCGGTGGGCAATGTCTACAGTGGGACTCGAAATCATGAGAGTTACCACACAATATTAGGCTATCAAACGTATCTTGTAAAAGATGTGTTACTTTTTATTTTTTAAGTCTTACGATGAAATTTCGTCAAACATGTCAGAGAATATGCATACAACGTCAGTGACTAGACAATGAGTATTGGTTATAGTTCAAAGATAGGGTATACGAGAAATATTAAAGAAAATCAGTAAACGTCATTCAGTTCTTTGTGAGAGAAAAGATTCGAAAGCCAGGCTTTCCCCTTTTTCTAACTCACTTCAGATGTTGCCTACGGATCTATAGGAGGTACGTGTGATTGAGTGCTGTAATGTATCTCATTTATTGAATAATAAGTATCATACTGGCAGTGAATGTGATTGCATTCATTGTAGGAACTGTGACTGAGGAAGTTGGGATGAGGGGTAACTTAGCATGGAAGGTCAAGGCCCATATAATGACACAACTACCAAAACAATAATTTAACAATTTATTCAAGACAATATTTGTAAAACAGCTAAGACACAGTCAACACGTGGCCATCTTTAGGACAATACCAAAATGTCACATAGCTTGCTTCTTAAGCAAGGCAGCAAATTGTAATTACCAAGACTAACTTAAAGAGATGAGCCCACAGATTTCAATATTTAAAGGAACAATAAATTACAATCTGGAGGTGATTTAAAAGTTGCCAATTAATACAATTCATTCCCAAGCCAATTAAAAGCACCTTCTTTTCTTAAATATGCATGAAACACGTTGAAGGTTTACCAAACAGGCAGTGACGCCAGGCTGCCCTGGGCAAAAGGTGACTCAACTTAAAATGCCTGAAGCTGCAGACCAGCCGTCCAAAACAACACCTAAACGCCGGGACCCAACCGGGAGTCACTTCCCATTAGACGTCACGTCACAGCTTCTGTGCACCGAAGCGAAACGTGGCGCTGCTCCCACACATCCCAACTCGCAGAAAACTGGAACACAAACAGACCGCACAAGACACGGCAAACACCAACCAAACATCAATTAATATAAGTTAAGAGATCAATAAATAACAATACAAATGAAGAAGCAATTGCTCTAATACTGAATGAGTGCATTCAAATAAATACTAACAAAGAGATAGAGGGGCTGGCCAGTACTTAGCTCAGTACATCCGATAGATACACAAAACAGAACAGAAAATTTTTATCCTAGCTTTCAGATCTTTGTTCCTTCGTCAGGGAGGAGAGAGGGGAAAAAAGTGGGAAGAAGGGAAAGTGGATTCAGTTACTCACAACCTTGGTTGTGAAGCAACATAGTTGTGTTTATCTTTATACTATATACCTCTTCATTTCTGTATGCATCCTCTTTGGTGTGAAGCTGGCACAGTACTTACAGCCAGCCGCGGTGGTCTAGCGGTTCTGGCGCTGCAGTCCGGAACCGCGGGACTGCTACGGTCGCAGGTTCGAATCCTGCCTCGGGCATGGGTGTGTGTGATGTCCTTAGGTTAGTTAGGTTTAAGTAGTTCTAAGTTCTAGGGAACTTATGACCTAAGATGTTGAGTCCCATAGTGCTCAGAGCCATTTGAACCATTTTTGAACAGTACTTACAATAGAATATCTTTGGCTTCCCTCTGTCACCCTGTAAGACGTATGCGTTGCCGGCGATGGGCGAGGCATGGCAGAGTCTCTGACCAGAGAGTAGTATGTAGTTAGTTGTTGCTTGTCGCTAGTCGACATTAGTCTTCTGTCCGTGTTAGTCTTCAGTAGTCTGCAGTAGTCGGCGCGTGCCTGCCCGTGTCGGCAGTCTGTTCTGGTCGGGACTCTGGAGGATGAGTATTATTGTAGAAGGTAAAGAAGCAGCCTTGCGCATATCTAGTAGTGTATATTAACTGTCAATAATTTCTTTTAAAAAATGCCCCAATAATTTTTATAATATAAAGTAATTATTTAAAGAAAAGCATTCATTTCAATTTAAAGAATACTTCCAATGCATGATCATTCCTTCCAAGAATCAGAAAAAAATATACGCCAGCATTGCACGAAGCTGTGTCGAAAAATTTCTACATAAGAGCAGATATATTTGCAGTTTTTATTGAGGTAAGAATTTTTCCTTATTTATTCAGAATACAGGGCCGAGGCGCAGCGCTGCTGTCGTCATAAATTTACCAGGTTACTGAATTTTTTTTATTATTTCGGTGTTTAGGAATAGAGTTTTGTGATTACATTAAATGTGAATGCATTTCTGCACAGAGATTACATTAAAATTAATTTTGTTCAGAGGTTACAATAATTAAAAAAAAATCAGTTAATTATTATTTTGTGCGGAGGTTACACTTGGTTCTTGCTTTCTTTTAAATTATATTTTGTGGGAGTTTACACTTGGTTCATTTTTATTATTTCTGTGGGGAGGTTACACTTGGCGACATCCGGCCAGGATCGTATTTCTTTGTGAATCTTCTGATAAGTAGTCATATATCTGCTCTTATTTACTTAAATGTAGTTTGCATCTGGCGCAACGCATTTACTAATTTGTCACTCTCTTTCACAGATCATCGGCAATTTGTTGCTCTTTCTTGTAATTGTGTTTGTTGGATTTTTGCATTGTCCTTGTTTCATTTGTGCTTAATTTTGATTTGTGAAAAATACCGCAAAAAACTGTTAACAGTATATCGCGATGTGCAATGAGTGAAACAGCCGACTCGAATAATTTGACCGATGATACTAGCGACACTCAGTGTAATAGTGATAACCCCCTATTTACAGACAATCAGTGTGTGCGGATAATTAGTAATGATTTTAATGCTAATGATCAGCAAACAAATTCAATTGTGGCCACTGTTAATTTAACGACAATTGATGACGCGGCACGTTCCGTTACAATGAACGCTGCCCAGTTTGATACACCCGGTTTGCAAAATTTACGTGACGAACAGACAAATTTTTCTAATGAAAATGAACAGTGTAATCAGAATACGTCAAATTTATTTGATTCCGATTTAGTGACTAACAGTGCACATCCGATGAGCAAACCTTTTCAAGAATTACAGAATGACCAAATGGTTATAGATAGCGTGACAAATGAAAATACACCAACACACAGCATAGAAAATAGAGTAGGTAATATTGGCTTGGATCAAATTATGGTGGGATTGCTACAGTTTAAGAAGGAACAAAACGACCATTTCAAACAACTTAATGAAAAATACGACAACAATTACAAACAACTTAATGAAAATCTCAGACAGTGGAATGAAAAGTTAAACAACAATTTCAAACAATTTAATGGAAGTTTTAAACAGCCGAACGAAAAACACGACAACCTTAATGAACAGAACAAACAACTTAGTGAACAGATTACAGCCGTTACCGTGCAACGTCATGATACTAAAGAACAATTACGTGACGAAATTGAGGCTTGTGCTAGGAACAGTAGTGAAGAAATTAGATCTGTTGCACAAGAATTAAATAATACACATGACTCGACAACGGAATCAGTTAGAGATGAAATTAATGCAGTCACTGAACAATGTTCAGAAAACGCAACACAGATACACGACGAGTTTAATTTAATGTCAGCAAAAGTTTCACACACTCTGGATGCGGAAGTCGATAAGAAATTTGAACAACAGAATAACCAAATTGACGAACATATTAAAGTGACAGAAATGAAAAATGTTTCAGTCACTAACACGCCACAGGATACGCCACGTTCCGAACATTTGTCACACTCACACAGCCAGTATAACTTAAGTAATTTACAGAGACCACGTCACTTAGAATACGAAGTGACACAGACAAACAGATTTTCACGCAATCGTGAACCGGTTCACACATTCAGAGGCGACAACGTTGATTATAAGCAATTTTTATCCGTGGAAAAATTTGAGGTACTTAATAATGACGGAACACAGATTCACGCTTTGGATAGGATACGAAAATTTGCTTTTGTATTTTTATCAGCTTGGGCTGTAATGCAGAAACTAGAATTAGCATGGATACAGCAATTTGCTTTTGAATTTTCAGCGCCATTGCCTGTAACGCAAAAGCTAAAATTTATTTGCAGCGCGTAATTGACTTCAGGGGATTCATTACGCTTTAATGAATATGTGCCGTAGCGTGCACAGGGCCCCGAGCCATGGTAGTGCTATTTCATCTTTAGTTTTCTGCACTGCTGCCTTCTCTTCTACTATCCTTTATATCTATCAAAACAGCTCTTCAACTATCGATCTATCTAGGATTAAGAATGAGTAAAGAAATCCTGATACGACAAATTTTACCGAAAGTGACAGTTCTCTTTAGACACTCCCGAAATGACAACTACCGCCGTAATTTTAATAACAGATGAAATTGTGATCATCAGTATGTACAACATTTTTAGCAATCGTCAAAATTATCAGCAACCACATTTTGGTAACAATAGACTTTTTCCCCACAACAGCATCAAAGCCAGCCGGTTAGCATACCTAACCAACAATGCAGTCTACAAAGTCAACCAAGCTTTAATGTTTCGCCGCCTACACGCATAGCGTCGGCTCCACCAAATAGTAGCGCACAGCAACAAGGGAATCAGTACGTACAGAAAACACACCATTTCAATACCTATCGCAATGCACCGTATAGAAATGAGTATTATGATAGTCGTAAAAGTAATGAACACAATTTTCAGCGTACATTTAATAACAGTCGGTCTTACCAGCAGCAGACTCATCCGCAACAACAAATTATCATGAATGAACCAGACAGTAGGTATCATCCCGAACGTAATACGTCAGGAAGAAATAACAGAACCGTACAAATAGTTGAAATGCCACAGCATCCTCCTGAAAATAATAGCGCGTCAGATAGAATTTGACTAAATACAGTACAGGTTGCATCTTCCAGTAACTCAAGCAATACTTTTGACACGCAGAATCTTGTTCACGATAATGTTATTTGAAACATGCTTTGTTGAATGCACCTTTTTTATCATACGCAGATCTTACTAGAAATTTTTCCATTGCCACCGACAGTTCTAACACCGCTTTAGGCGTATATATTTTTCAGGAAATTGAAGAAGATGGCATTACAGTAAGTAAAAACATAGCCTTTGCGAGTCGCATTCTGTCACCTGCTGAACGCAATTATTCTGTTACAGAACTTGAAACATTATGTGTTGTATGGGCATTTACGAGATTTCGGCATTTCCTTTATGGAAGACATACGACCGTTTATACAGACCATAGAGCGATACAATTTTTACTTTCCGCTAAATTTACACACGACAGATTAAGTAGATGGAAACTTTATTTGTAGGAATTTAATTTTACAATTGTTCACATTCCCGGTATACAAAATGTTGTAGCAGACGCACTATCCCGTTCTCTCAGCAACAATCAGCAAGACATCGCAACCAACTTCTGCAAAGCAAATTTCAGCGTCATGTACATTCAACAAGTTGCATTTGAAAATTTCATTTCGTCGTCATTACAAGACATAGCACAAGAGCAGAGTAAAGACGACGTATGGAAAGAGATTAAACACCTTTGGCAAGATAGGAATAATGTTACCATTAGAAACCATTACACTGTACGCAACAATATTCTGTTTCGCCGCTCTCACCCTGACAGCAACAATTGGTTATTATGCATTCCTGACGAGCTTGTTAACAAATTAATCTGGTATACTCATTTAAGTTACGCACATTACGGAGCCAGAAAATGTTTTCTTATACTGGGACAGAACTGTTATTTTACCAACATGGAGAAACGTATTCGACGAGTTTTAGCGTCATGTAATATCTGCCAGAAAGCTAAGTCAGATACGACTTCACATATTCCTCCATTACATCCCGTTGTACCTGTTGAATTGAGACACATGGCCGCTGTAGACATTTTTGGTCCGATTCCCAGAACTAATAGAGGTTTTTGCTACATCTTTGCCACTGTTGAACTCACTTCAAAATTTGTTACCTTCACTCCGTTACGCAAAGCTACTGCTAAAACTGTTTCGAAAGCATTTGTAAAACATTTTCTATTTCATGTAGGGCATGTATTGAAAGTAATTTCCGACAATGGACCACAGTTTCGATCTGCTATATGGACACGTATGTTACGAGCTAGAAACATTTCTCCGATCTATATATCCAGGTACCATGCTTCTTCGAACCCTTGTGAACGATTAATGAAAGAAATTGGTAAACTGTGTAGAATATACTGCCATAAAAAACATATTGATTGGGACACACACATACTCTCATTCCAGGATGTAATTAATTCCATACCAAATGTATCTACTATGCTATCTCCGTCTGTTATACTGAAAAATGTTGAACCACCTAACAAAATTAAAGAATTAGTATCCTTTCCTACATCGCGTCGACTACGCCACCATGAAATAATTGACATTGCGCTGAACAACATCAAACGTGCCGCAGAGCGCCGGAGAAGACAGCAAAAACAGGTTTGTACACGCCGTGACTTTCACATTGGACAGAAGATATTAGTATTCACACATAATTAATCCAACAGAGGAAAGAGTAGATGCAGTAAATTTGAGCTTCTATACGCAGGTCCATATCGAATCGCAGCATTCCTCAGCTCAATGTAGTACACGTCGAAACTTTGAGAACCAGAAAAAGCAAGGGCAATCACCATGTCTCCAATATTAAACCCTTTATTGAATGAACATACTTTATGATTTATCACACTGTAATGCCATTTCCTAATTTTTTTTATGACCACTTATGCAATTATATTCACATGAACACTTACTGATGATTATCGTATTTTTTCTTGGCAAGTGCTCGGCAAGGTAAGGTTAGCAGGTCGTTCTTCTTGTCGTTACACATCAGACCGTGCATATTTTTCCAGATGAACTTACACATTTTATGACCACTTATGTAATTATATTTATGTGACTACTTACTGATGATTATCGTATTTTTTCTTGGCAAGTGCCCGAAAAGGTAAGGTTAGCAGGTCGCTTTACTTGTCGTTACACATCAGACCGTGCACATTTTTCCAGATAAACTTACGCATTATATGAATAATTATGCAATTCTATCTAGTGACATATTAATTTTATCAAATTCTCTCTCCATTAAAGTCTTCAATTCTCGCCTCTATTAACTACACAACATACAAACTGAACACAAAGAAAGTCATTTCTTGTCGTTATATATCAGACTGCGCATAATTTCCATTTTTCATGTATGTATGATTGTTTTCCTGTTTTTTTTTGTATGCACTATGAAATATTTAAGATATAACAAACACTAGTTGACTTTAACATTTTGCCTTATGATATCTCAACATCGTGACTACTTTACTTTTTTTTGCTGCTACATTGTGATACTCTGTGTTGCCTCTGAACACTGTCTGTTTTTGACATATTGCGTTTTCTGTCATGCTACGCTGTTTGCTCAATTATATTACTATAAACCAGGTTTATTTAATGGGTATATGATTTAAATGCAAGACATTAATCTTTGTTCATCATTTTCAGAAAGAAATAACGTGTAAAAAAATAAATTAAACAGAAATGGGAATTTCACCTTCGGAATGAACGAAAGAAGATGCAATACCTCGTCACGAAGAGTAAATGGATCAGAATTAACAAGCATTAACAAGAATATACTATACACATCGTAGAATAGCAGTCTTAACTAATTTTTTTTTTCAGAATACGAGGCGATTGGTGCAGGCTGTCAGACAGAACTACACATCTTAGTTTTAGTGATGAAATATGCTAGAAATAAGGAATTCTATACTATGAATAATTGTATAATGAATAATGAAGTGACTTTTTTGCAGATGATAATGAATGATGATGAATAATAATAAGGAGTATGCTACTATGGATAATGAAGTTTTTCTTTACAGGTGATGATAATAATGGAGTTATGATGATATGGATAATGAAGTTTTTTCTTTGCAGGTGATGATAGTAATGATAATGAAGTTTTTCTTCGCAGATGAGGATAATGTTGAAGTTTATGTATTAATGCTATGTAGTTATTTAAGTAATTGTTGCAGTTCGTTTTGACAGTATGTCTTATGTCGCATGGTATGATGACTGAAGGTTTTGGAAAGGACAGCTAGAGAACATATATATTTAAAACACATTTCATTAACTGTTAATTCGAAGTTCACTACTTTTCAGCCTAATATGCGTTTCCTCTTTCAGCTTAATAATCCATTTTGTATTTTTTGCAGGAGAAATTATTCATGAAATTAATGTGCTGTAAGCAGTTGGTCATTAAACCTGTGTCATTTATGAATGTGATCACATATACTCCACTTGTTTCATAACTTTGCTACAGCTGACTCATGACGAATGATGTTACACATCTCCATTTACAGCAATAACTCAAAAGCAAATATTGTTATGCCCCAGTAATTAATTATCGATCCCAACGCAATGCATTGCTAGCACAAAAAAAAAATGTATTACCAGTCCCAAATAATGCTACCAGTTTAAGAGAGTTCTGAGTAATACTGAAAAATGTTTTCTAGTCACAGACCTTGAATAATAGTTACAGTATGTTACATTTTCAATATGTCCTATGTCACTGGAATGATCAGTTCTGAGTAATATGTCATTTGAATGATGAATTCTGAGTAATACTGTATAATGTTTCCTAGTCACAGACCTTGAATAATAGTTACAGTATGTTACATTTTCAATATGTCCTATATCACTTGAATGATGAGTTCTGAGTAATAATGAATGATATTTTGTAATAATGCATACATGCTATGCCAATAATTTCTGTAAATAATATTTTGTTATAATCTATAAATGTTATGTCAGTAATTGACTTTCATTTTGAATGATAACTTCTGAATAATACTGAATAAGGTTTTATAAAAATATAAGAATACTTTGTAACTGGCCAATGAGTGCCAATAATTATTTTATATACACTCCTGGAAATTGAAATAAGAACACCGTGAATTCATTGTCCCAGGAAGGGGAAACTTTATTGACACATTCCTGGGGTCAGATACATCACATGATCACACTGACAGAACCACAGGCACATAGACACAGGCAACAGAGCATGCACAATGTCGGCACTAGTGCAGTGTATATCCACCTTTCGCAGCAATGCAGGCTGCTATTCTCCCATGGAGACGATCGTAGAGATGCTGGATGTAGTCCTGTGGAACGGCTTGCCATGCCATTTCCACCTGGCGCCTCAGTTGGACCAGCGTTCGTGCTGGACGTGCAGATCGCGTGAGACGACGCTTCATCCAGTCCCAAACATGCTCATGCTCAATGGGGGACAGATCCGGAGATCTTGCTGGCCAGGGTAGTTGACTTACACCTTCTAGAGCACGTTGGGTGGCACGGGATACATGCGGACGTGCATTGTCCTGTTGGAACAGCAAGTTCCCTTGCCGGTCTAGGAATGGTAGAACGATGGGTTCGATGACGGTTTGGATGTACCGTGCACTATTCAGTGTCCCCTCGACGATCACCAGTGGTGTACGGCCAGTGTAGGAGATCGCTCCCCACACCATGATGCCGGGTGTTGGCCCTGTGTGCCTCGGTCGTATGCAGTCCTGATTGTGGCGCTCACCTGCACGGCGCCAAGCACGCATACGACCATCATTGGCACCAAGGCAGAAGCGACTCTCATCGCTGAAGACGACACGTCTCAATTCGTCCCTCCATTCACGCCTGTCGCGACACCACTGGAGGCGGGCTGCACGATGTTGGAGCGTGAGCGGAAGACGGCCTAACGGTGTGCGGGACCGTAGCCCAGCTTCGTGGAGACGGTTGCGAATGGTCCTCGCCGATACCCCAGGAGCAACAGTGTCCCTAATTTGCTGGGAAGTGGCGGTGCGGTCCCCTACGGCACTGCGTAGGATCCTACGGTCTTGGCGTGCATCCGTGCGTCGCTGCGGTCCGGTCCCAGGTCGACGGGCACGTGCACCTTCCGCCGACCACTGGCGACAACATCGATGTACTGTGGAGACCTCACGCCCCACGTGTTGAGCAATTCGGCGGTACGTCCACCCGGCCTCCCGCATGCCCACTATACGCCCTCGCTCAAAGTCCGTCAACTGCACATACGGTTCACGTCCACGCTGTCGCGGCATGCTACCAGTGTTAAAGACTGCGATGGAGCTCCGTATGCCACGGCAAACTGGCTGACACTGACGGCGGCGGTGCACAAATGCTGCGCAGCTAGCGCCATTCGACGGCCAACACCGCGGTTCCTGGTGTGTCCGCTGTGCCGTGCGTGTGATCATTGCTTGTACAGCCCTCTCGCAGTGTCCGGAGCAAGTATGGTGGGTCTGACACACCGGTGTCAATGTGTTCTTTTTTCCATTTCCAGGAGTGTATGTCATATGCCACTTGAATTATGAAAAATGTTTTGTACTATTCAATACTTGCTATATGTTTTGTAACTGGCCATTGAGTGCCAATCATTACTTTAACTAATGGAATTATGTTAATACTATTATGAAACGTCCCCTTAGAACCATTATATATGACTGTGCTTAAACTGACACACAATATTTTTTTTAGCGCAACGCAATCTGACTTTCAGAAATCCCTACAAAGGAATGGCCCTGACTAACATTAACCTGTACCTTTCACAAATCACTTACCTCACCAAAAATCTTCGTTACTCGAACTACTGCAATACAGCGAGCGCCACTACTGCCAGCTAAATAAAAGATTCACACTACTCAAGGCACTAACTACTGATAGGCATAGTTAGCAAATGAAAGATTTTAATAGAGAACAAACAATGTATTTACCTTAATAATCATAATATACGTATATGCCATCCAGTCTTACAAATTTCAAGTCTCCGCCATTTCTCTCCCCACATCCACCACTGCTGGCGGGTCACCTCCAACTGCGCAACACTACGCGCTGTTCACATCCAGCTGCCGCTGCCCAACACTACAATGGCAGGCAACAATGCAAACTAGCTACAGACTGCACACAGCACAGCCAGTAATTTTCATACCGAGTGCTACGTAACGTTGCCGATAAGAAAACATAAACAGCCTACTTACATAGCCCCCATGCTCCCCACAAAAATTTTACAAATTGTTTTGGGCAGTGGCCAATAATGATTTGATAAAATTTTTCATAATTACAGTAACAAAGAAATCAAATGCACGCACTTATTGATACAATGTTGGTCAAAAGGTAAAATTTTCTCACAGTCCATAAAGATAGTCCTGATCATTCATCATAATAGGAATTACAGATTTTTTTTTCACAAAGTCTCATTAGTAAAAGAAATTGCACACAGAATTAGTGGATTTCCATGCAGTCTTGAAGAAGTAGTGTTGTCCTTCCAACGGAAAGACAGTGCTGACTCTTGACATGCAGACAGGTAATGGGCCACAACAGAGCAAACCCACTGCAGAGTCAGTCGAAGTTGAAGAATATTGGTAGGTAGGTCATCACAGAGCAGACCACTGTAGTCCTGGTAGAGATTACGGTATTGGTGGGCCACCAGAGGTGCAGACCCACTGCAGTCCTTGTAGAAATAATGGTACTGGTGAGTCAGCAAGGTGTAGACCCACTGCAGTCCTTGTAGAAATAATGGTACTGGTGAGTCAGCAAGGTGTAGATCCACTGTAGTCCTTGTAGAAATAATGGTATTGGTGGGTCATCAAAGGTGTAGACCCACTGTAGTCCTTGTAGAGATGGCCAGCAGCCATCTGCTGCGACTGTGCAGGTGCACAATCACCATCGAAGAGTCTTGCAGAGAAGATAGCAAGTCCATAAACCACCACTGTGCACGCACAAAGTTTTTGGAATTGTCCTTAGAACCAGCAATGCTGTTATCCAGTCCCTTGCTGAATTAGTAACACACGTGCAAACACTAACAGTCCCAACTTCTCACATATTGTGCATTACTATGACCAACAGAAATGTGTGCAGTGAAATGAATGCTTACAAGTTACTTAATTTGATGTACTGGTGTCAATTACAATATTATGACATGAGAATACAATTACAAAGGTACAAAATACATCATTAAAAACATAACAATACAGATAACATTTGTAGTAATACAATATAATACTACAATATAATACTAATCTCTAGTCCTTAAACCTAGTTACAGAAATCGAGTAAGACTCATTGACATGTACTATACGTTGGGTAGTCTGGCACTCAACAGCGGCGTCTGAGGCAGGGGGTGTACTCACTTCCCACCCCACTACAAGAATTCATCAACTGGTATTCCTCCTCCTAGCAGTATAACTGAATCCCGTCAACAACACTGTATGGGTTTGCCAACTGTATGTGACCGAACTTTTACATCCTGGTTAGCACAGGATCAGCCTGCCAAATTCACTTGATATTTTGTGATATTTCCATAGAAAAATCAGTGTGATTTCAACTTAAGTTGCAACATAATGTTACCAAATTTTGATTTTGACCCAGTAAAGTCGCTCCATTTGAAAATCGCAACAAATCTCGTCTTTTACATTGCAATGTACCTATACTAGCCACAACTGGAACAGTAAGGAAGAGATGACCATGACAGCTCTTCACTAGCTCTGAGGTAACATGACCGCCTGTAAGGTTAAGACTGCTTTGGCTCATGCTTCTAGTCGTATTGGAGGTTAGAATTTTAGCCTCTGTGACAAACCTATAAGCAGCCAAATCGAAAATCAGGAAGGAAGCCTTAAGAAATAAACTACTTCAGAAACAGTCTCACTACTTCCAGTACCCAATAGTTTAAGGGCGAAAACTTTTGATACTCCACCTCTTTCCGCTTCTGCGTACATAACCTGCCTATCTAACTACCTGCTTCATTGTTAACTGAACACACAATTTTATTATGAAACACCTCGTTTCAGTTCTACTTGCATATGACACATGACAGGAAGTAAACATAGATCGTTTTGAAGTCTAAAGTGAGTAGTATCTTACTAATTTCTGCCGATATAGGCACGCTTGTGTTGCAAATTCTTTTTTATTTAAATAGATTTTCATTGTAAAATTATCGTAGTAAGTTGTTTTTCACGGGTATTAGTATAATAAACATTTCTATAGCGTTTTCCATTTGTCTATTGAACACAATGGAAATCTTAAGAGAGAAATTATTATCAACCATACATGATCTCCCATGAAGAATTATTCATGTTCAGGGATATGAGCGGAACGATCATTCAGAGCAAAAAAAGTCTAGTTACCACAATCTCTACCATGCGTACCTTATGAACTATAAGCACTTGCTGATTACTGAACAAGTGCTCATAGCTCAAAGTATGAACTTCAAGAGCCCATGACTCCGAGTTTTTGCCTTGTTCTTGCTATTTCTCTGAATATCGACCAAGCCTTCTGGGACACCCTGTATTTTCTTTCACAGTATTTAAAACAGTCTGACAACGTTCCTCTGGTTTACCGATTCCACGCCTGTCGGATCCTGATGGCTCTTAGTTAAAGATGTCATCAAACCAGATTTGAACAGCATTTTCATCCCGAAAGGAATTTTCTTGGTCGTCGTTCGATAAGGAGCGGGAAGATAAACATGTGAAGGATGACATCCCAAACAAGTTAGTCTATGTTTTGCTTATGACATCAGAGCGCTTTATCGCCAAGTGGCAAAGCGTGATGCGAACAATGTTTTTCCACTTGCGACTATTTTACAATTCTTACACAGTGGTCAAAGTTTCAAGTATGCAAAATGGAATACGTAGCTGCAAGATACACACACGTCAAAAAAGTTTTGCATCACCCCAGTTCCCAGAACTCGAGAAGATAGGCGTTGACTGTGGATGTATTATCACAGACACAGTCACTGACTGTTCAGAGATGTCACTAATCCCGCCCGAAGATGTAAACAACAATGCATGAGCGGCGCCTATTAGACGGAGGGGGCCCGACAGCCGATCAGTTCCAGTCATTCCACCAGGAAGGAGGTACGCGGCTCGTGTTGTCTGCAGTTCAACCATGTCTAGACGGTCAATACCGCAGTTCGATCGCGTCCGCATTGTTACTTTGTGCCAGAAATGGCTCTCAACAAGTGTACAGGTGTCTCGGAGCGAACCAAAGCGATGTTGTTCAGACATGGAGGAGGTACAGAGACAGGAACAGTCGACGACATGCCTCGCTCAGGCCGCCCAAGGCCTACTACTGCAGTGGATGGCCGCTACCTACGGATTATGACTCGGAGGAACCCTGACAGCAACGCAACCATGTTGAATAATGCTTTTTTTGCAGCCACAGGTCGTCTTCTTACGACTGAAACTGTGCGAAATGGGCTGCATGATGCGCAACTTCACTCCCGACGTCCATGGCGAGGTCCATCTCTGCAACCACGACACCATGTAGCGCAGTACTGATGGGGCCAACAACATGCCGAATGGACCGCTCAGGATTGGCAACACGTTCTCGTCACCGATGAGTGTCGCATATGGCTTCAACCAGACAATAGTCGGACACGTGTTTGAAAGCAACCCGGTCAGGCTGAGCGCCTTAGACACACTGTCCAGCGAGTGCAGCAAGGTGGAGGTTCGCTGCTGTTTTGGGGTGGTATTATGTGGGAGCGACGTACGCCGATGGTGGTCATGGAAGGCGCCGTAACAGCTGTACGACACGTGAATGCCATCCTCAGACCGATAGCGCAACCACAGCGGCAGCATATTGGCGAGGCATTCGTCTTCATGGACGACAATTCGCACCTCCATCGTACACATCTTGTGAATGACTTCCTTCAGGACAACGACGTCGCTCGACTAGGGTGGCCAGCATGTTCTCCTGACATGAGCCCTATCGAACATCCCTGGGGTAGATTGAAAAGGGCTGTTTATGGACGCCACTCAGAGATCTGCCGGAGGTGTGCACTCTCCGGCAACCTCGTGAGCTGTGGATATGCCCACTTCCTTGGAGGGACACGCTGTTAAAGTCTTGCGAAGTGATAGTCTGACATCTTCGCAAAATCGCCCCAGCATCAAGACACACAATTAAGTATTCTAATTACTAAGAGCGCTTCGTTAACTGTGAGTGTGATCGCTCTTGGTACAGTAAGACGTTGCCGGATGTGTGGTGCGCGTGCGTGCGTGTGCGCGTGCGATTTCATTTGATGCCTCTTACTAAGCGTGTGCTCTGCTTCCGCATAATATTGATGTATTTGCAGAATGTTCATTATCTATTCTTAGCAAGTGTTCAATTTGCTTACGATATCGGTTAATCCATGTCAATATCTCCTCTGCGAGCAATCTGAGTTTTTATTTCTAAAGGTTACCGTGATGAGCTTCGCAGACCACTTAAGGTGGCCAAAATGTGTGTCTAAGCTCTAGTGAGTGTCGGTTCTCGTGAGCCAGTTCATTTCCCACTCTTAGCGTTTGTTTATCAAGTACGGTTTCATTTAAAGGACTTGCGAGTGAAGTTAGTTGTTGTTTAGCCTTGATTTTATAGTGTTAATTTACTGGTCAATCTTGAATATTGAAGTTAAGAAAAGTTTTTGGGCCTCCTGTAGTCGGGTGTGGTCTGTGTTTCAGTGATCTGAGGCAGCGGGCAACCGAAGCGCAGAGCTTCCCTTTAGATTGTAAGTTTGGCTTACGGGCGGTGGACTTCGCCTGCGCTCGTGTGTTCATCTTCGGTAGCGTTTTCTGGGTTCATATTTCGGTGTCCTACTCGATGTGGGGTTGCAAACGGAGCCACGTCTTGGTTAGAAGTTAAGTATCACTTCCCTCAGTCGGTTCCACCGTTCGTGGTTAAACTTCGGCCTTACAAGCTTGCGTTGTTACACATTTACGATTGTACGAAGTTTCAACTTTCTGTGCCCTAAAAGCCCATGGGCATTTGAATAATTTCGTGATTCGCTCTGGAAGGTTCTCTAGTCTAATAATTTGCAAGACTGCGCAGGTTACGTTTCAATGAATATGTTCTAATTATCCGTGTTAAAACTGAGGCTGTATGTCCACTGTTATTTTACATGTGATGTTAAAGTATTGGAATTGAAAGGGTCTTAAATAACGTGTCTTAACTAGAGTTGTTTTCACAATATCCACGGGTGTACTGCCGGTCTACAGTGTCCAACGGGAACAATATTTCGGTGATCATACATATCGCCATCATCAGGTGAACTGACTGACTGAGCTCCTGTGAACGTGCCGGCACGGAAATCCGTACGCTATGAATGCTCAGAGGGAACTGGGTTCGGTCGCGGCGGCGGCCGATTTAAATACCCTTCGCCCGCGGCGCGCTCCGGCACGTTCACAGGAGCTCAGTCGGTCAGTTCACCTGATGATGGCGACATGTATGATCGCCGAAATATTGTGCCCGTTGGACACTGTAGACCGGCAGTACACCCGTGGATATTTACGCCGGGAGAAACTCAAGAATCACATAGAGTTGTTAAAGTTATGGTCAGATTCAGCCTTATTGGCTTCTGTCAATTTTTATATGAGATCGTTGCTAATGGTTTATTAGTTTATTAATGATTTTGTGCAATGAGAGAGTTTCTTGACTATTTTGCCTGAGTGGCGTTTCTGAATGTTTATGGGAGATCGTTGGGTAATGATTTATTAACTTCCTTATAATTTTATGTAATGGGTGTTTCGTAAATAATCTTGCCTGAGTGGCGTCTATCAGTTTTTATGTGATATTGTTTTAGGTACTTAATAAACACATTGGAATGGAAATGTTCACTTCATTGGATCAGCCCTTCCACTCCCTTTAGATTTAAAGGTTAAACAACGCAGCTGTTAAGTAAAAACGTTCCATTGTGGATAGTATGCTACGACGAATACAAGCATGCATCAATGCAAGAGGACGTGCTTTTGGTACTAGAGGTAACGGTGTGTACAGCAGTCTGGACCACCACCTCTGAAGGACTCGCTGTATGATGGTACAACATGCAATGTGTGGTTTTCATGAGCAATAAAAAAGTGCAGAAATGATGTTTATGTTGATCTCTCTTCAAATTTTCTGTACAGGTTCTGAAACGCTCGTAACCGACGTGATGCAAAACTTTATTGATGTGTGTGTATACTACAACCTCAAAGAAGAAAATGACAGGCGATTTATTCACTCTAGTTACCGTGCCGCGCCTCTGTCACCCAGTCACACGGCGCATGATCTTGGCGGTGGGTGGCGTCAGAGTCCGTGACCTTCAGCCAGTGCCCGCGGTAGGGTTAATGTGCACTCGAGCGTATACTGTTGTGATCTCGACGCAGCCACGAGCTGTTCTGCAGAACAGTTTCCGGAAGGTTTTGCTATTGCTGATAGCTTAGTAAGTAAAGCGAATTATCTTTGAGGTGCCACAGATAACAGACAGCCGAAACGCAGGTTAAAAAAAAAGGGTGCGTGTGGACGAAGTCGCGAATTTGTGGTTACATTCCACCACAAGCCGACACTGCACTGTAACAGCTTGAGAGGGAGACGACACTTCCTCCAGACATTTCCATTTTCTACAAAGTTGCAAACTCGTGCATATAGCCAGAACTAGACTTCCGAGGCACGGCTCGTTACATTGGCTGCTTTAAGTGAACGACTCTTACGTAATCTCTCAGACAGCCGGCCAGCGGCCAGGTTCTCTGTCACACTGAACAGTATAAAGACAATGGCTGAAAGCAGGCATTGATTGAAATCAATGGGGCCAGTCGGAAATTTGTGCTGGACTTGGATTCGAACTTGGGTCTCCTGCTTACAAGGCAGATACTCTGACAAGGGTATCGGCAAAATGCCGCGAGTAATGCGGAAAAGTTGGGAATCTGACGGGAGGCCTGCTTGCAGGCAATTTCTGTAATTCCTTTGTATCGTAATTCATAATGGCGCTTCTTGAGAGGGGCCCCGTGAAAATCGCGTGATCATAGGAAAGAAACTGAAAACATTTGTAATTACGTGCGGAAGAGAAGTAACGAATCAATTCCTGGAAGAAAAATTTTAATTCTCACGTGAGAGGGTCACGTTTGTCAGTTGCGTACTATGTTTGCGTTCCAGGTTGCAAATGTTGCTCAATACGACGACCGTCTGCACACGCGACAGCCTGGAACCGAACTAGAGACTGCTCTGCTGCTCCCAGAAACGTCTCAGTAGTAGATTGCCCACCTCCCACACTAAACTCATCATTAACATCCATCGTGAAACTTCCTGGCAGATTAAAACTGTGTGCCGGACCGAGACTCGAACTCGGGACCTAGAGCACTTGCCCGCGAAAGGCAAAGGTTCCGAGTTTGAGTCTCGGTCCGGCACACAGTTTTAATCTGCCAGGAAGTTTCATATCAGCGCACACTCTGCTGCAGAGTGAAACTCTCATTCTGGGAACATCCATCGTGTTAGTGTCCCGCTAATAAACGCTGTCCTTGAGGTAACCTCACAGCCAAAAGTCACATGGATTCCCAACTGGTGACCTTGGTGGCCATGCAATTTTGAACGCTCGACCAGTGTTTCGGTTTTCTTCAGTTATAGAAAAATCGAGTGACCTCACGAGTTGTGAGAGGTGGAGGCTCCATCGGACATCAAAACAGCCGGATCCAATGCACATCTCTCCATTGAGCGGGGATCACATATTGGCGAAATCGTGTGCAGTTCACGCTGCATGTTCTTGATCCTTTGAGTCCAAGTCCCTCCTACGTCGCCGTATCAGTACCCGCACTTAACAGCAAGTCATGACACTAACACTACTAAGAACGCAAATCCTGCAGCGCACAGCTCGAACATCATTCCTACTAAGCTGGGTTCCAATACGATGAATAACTTTTCCGTCTACACTGGCTCAAATAGTGAACATTTAATTACACCATCCTGCACTATACTCAGGAAAGTAAGAAGAGAAATACCGAAGGTTACTTGGGTAGATGGGATCAAGGACGAGGAATGAAGAGGGGGGACACAAATCAATGGCGACCTACGTGGCTACATGGGGTGCGGTGACAGCTGTGGGAACCCCACAGGAAGACGAGAGAGAAAAAAAAACTTGCAAAACGCACTGTGTTAAAAACATTTATTTCTCACAGTTTGGCTACAGATACTGGACGCATTTTTCCTCAGTAGTGTGACATGCATAAACAGAAATTTTTATATAAAACAGCATTAAAATCCCCATTTCGATAAAAATGTAATTTGAGCGAAGTATTTTCCTGACGTTAATAGGCTCTTCTTCAGTCGCATTTGGCTGTGTGGACTTTACATGCTATTGGCCAAGCTTCGGCAAGTCTTAACATTACCGACGATGTAATTTTACAGCTGCAACATGAACAGCATACGTCTTCCAGGTATAGTTCTTGCAGATTAACGCACAATTCAACACAGATGCATAGCACTGGCTCAAGTTACGTCACTATGCATTCCACACTGCCACTAAAGACTTCGCCCTTGCCGCCGATTGTATCGGATTAGTTTCTATCTCATACGATTCCGTGCCAACTGGGCTATAGCGGAGGAGCTCTGACGTATTCCCAGTGCATCCGCCCATTTCATAACCCCGAACGCTCCTGCCACCAACAGTACATTTGTAACTGCCAAGAGAAAGAAGAATACATTACAATTTAATACACTTGTTCTATTTCATATTAACTAGAATTATACTTTATTTTCTTGTGGTTTATCAGCCACCAGTTACTCTAAATAACGCCTCCATTAAGTTTCTCTCTTAATACCTTTTCTCTGTAGGTTTATTAATACTCTCTCAACCTTAATAATTTACACTACTGGCCATTAAACTTGCTACACCAAGAAGAAATGCAGATGATAAACGGGTATTCATTGGACAAATATACTAGAGCTGACAAGTGATTACATTTTCACGCAATTTGAGTGCATAGATCCTGAGAAATCAGTACTCAGAACAACCACCTCTGGCCGTAATAACGGCCTTGATACGCCTGGGCATTGAGTCAAACAGAGCTTGGATGGTGTGTATAGGTACAGCTGCCCATGCAGCTTCAACACGATACCACAGTTCCTCAAGGGAAGTGACTGGCGTAGTGTGACGAGCCAGTTGCTCGGCCACCATTGACCAGACGTTTTCAATTGGTAAGAGATCTGGAGAATGTGCTGGCCAGGGCAGCAGTCGAACATTTTCTGTATGCAGAAAGGCCCGTACAGGACCTGCAACATGCGGTCGTGCATTATCCTGCTGAAATGTAAGGTTTCGCAGGGATCGAATGAAGGGTAGAGCCACGGGTCGTAATACATCTGAAATGTGACGTCCACTGTTCAAAGTGCAGTCAATGTGAACAAGAGGTGACCGAGACGTGTAACCAATGGCACCCCATACCACCACGCCGGGTGATACGCCAGTACGGCGATGACGAATACACGCTTCCAATGGGCGTTCACCGCGATGTCGCTAAATACGGATGCGACCATCATGATGCTGTAAACAGAACCTGGATTCATCCGAAAAAATGACGTTTTGCGATTCGTACATCCAGGTTCGTGGTTGAGTACACCATCGCAGGCCCTCCTGTCTGTGATGCAGCGTCAAGGGTAAGCGCAGCTATGGTCTCCGAGCTGATAGTCCATCCTGCTGCAAACGTCGTCGAACTGTTCGTGCAGATGGTTGTTTTGCAAACGTCCCCATCTGATGACTCAGGGATCGAGACGTGGCTGCACGATCCTTTACAACCATGCGAATAAGATGCCGGTCATCTCGACTGTTAGTGATACGAAGCCGTTGGGATCCAACACTGCGTTCCGTATTACCCTCCAGAACCCACCGATTCCATATTCTGCTAACAGTCGTTGGATCTCGACCACCGCGAGCAGCAGTGTCTCGATACGATAAACCGCAATCACGATAAGCTACAATCCGACATTTATCAAAGTCGGAAACGTGATGGTACGCGTTTCTCCTCCTGACACGAGGCATCACAACAACGTTTCACCAGGCAACACCGGTCAACTGCTGTTTGTGTATGAGAAATCGGTTTGAAACTTTCCTCATGTCAGTACATTGTAGGTGTCGCCACCGGCGCCAACCTTGTGTGAATGCTCTGAAAAGCTAATCATTTGCATATCACAGCATCTTCTTCCTGTCGGTTAAATTTCGCGTTTGTAGCACGTCATCTTCGTGGTGTAGTAATTTTAATGGCTAGTAGTGTGTTTTACTGTATCAGTCTTTCTGGTTTACAGTCATTACCGATAATAAGCCTTGTGTTTATACGAGTATTTAAATACGAGGGTTGGAACTTAAATAGTGGCAACTATTTATTCACAACCGATACAAAGAGATACATGTTTGCACCTCAATGTCCTTCAAAGTAGTCACCAGCGTTTTGTAGAACCCGTTGCCAGCGATGTGGAAGGTGTAGTATACCGTTAGCAGAGCCTGTTCTGTTGATGGTGGGAATGGAGCGGCCTACTGCCTGTCTAATCTCTGAAACAGTTCTGAAGCGAATGCCACGAAGTGGCTCCTTCATCTTCGGAATCAAATCAAAGTCACAAGGACTTAAGTGCGCAGACTATGGTGAATGGTCCAGTACTTCCCAGTCCCGTCGACCTAACAGAGCAGCTAAAGCTTGCGCCCCCGCATTGTCGTGCAAAATGACGGGTGGGTTGCGGAGAAAGTGTCGCCGCTTCTTTCGCAAACCTGGTCGCAGGTAATGCTCCAAAAACGAACAGTAATAATACTTAAGTCCACATCGCTGGCAACGGGTTCTAAACAAGGACAGTAACAAGTGCAAACATGTATCTCTTCTGTATCGATTGTAGTCTTCAATAGTTGCCACTATTGAAGACACACACACACACACACACACACACACACACACACACACACACACACACACACACCGGGAGCATTTTCTTAGTGTTTCGGCAGATATTTGCTATTGTGGTGCCTGTTGTATGGCACAGGTATTCCATATTCCATTTATATGCTACACATTTTGTTTCTGCAAGGCACTTTGTAAGTACGTTCTTGTTTTTGTGCTGTGACATACTTTTATTCATATATGATTCGTGGACTTTGTGTGTTAATAATTTCATTATTTCTTTGTATGTGTTGTATTTGTATGTTTCTGTCTTGTGCAGTGGGCCTAAATGGCCTGTGTATGTGCAACACATGATGACGGTTACATTACATAACGAAGTTTCACATGTTTCAACGATGACTTCGTTTATAAAAATCTGATCATACCCAATATTGTGGTACTTGAAAATGGTGGAAGGCCGAAATCATAATTTTACAGCAGAATAAAAGATCTATAGAGTGAAAGGGAGGAACTGATTTTTTATTAAAGTAAAAAACGAAAAATTGCAATTTCGTTTTTGCGACGTATAACTGGAGTCAACCCAAACATTTATTGCTCGTCACGTCTTTTACTCCACGACCAGTGTCAACAAAGCGTCGCTTTGTTTCCATTAAGAAACAAAATTATTTTAAAATCTAAATTTTAAGTGCCCATTCGTTAGAACACTCCCAAATTAGTCTACTCAGATATTCGTTTTGTCGATATTTTTTAACAGAGACAGCAAAACTAAGAATAAACAGCAATAGGGCAGCGAGTCGGTGCTCCGTGCTTGGCAGTAGCTGGTGTCAGCGTGACGTAGAGTCTCCGGTCGGCGTTCATCGAGCCAACTTGTGTTGAGAACAAGCCGGCGTTCCCAACCGTGGTGCACGGGCCTCGCCGTGCTCGCCGTACTTGTCTTCTGTCGCGTCGGATGTACGGTGCCTATCATTGGGCGCCTTGACGTGCAAAATTGTGGTGGGTTCGTCGTCTCACGCTGAACAGCTTCCCAGCTCGTAATTTGCAAGCTCCAAGTTATTCTGTGTTTAACTAAGAAGATTGTTGGAACTTATTGTGGCGTGGGTAGCTGCCGGAGATGGTTCTGAACTTGGTTCCACAGAGGCCATTTTAAGGAGGCGGATGTGTCTCATTTCGTTTCTCATCAATTGTGGAGTGTGTGTGTTTTAAGTGGTTTTCATACAAGTTTTAACTTGCACCTCGAGACAACATTTCGGAAAAATGGGTAAAACCAGAAGCAAATAAGACACGCACTCAGACAGACTGCGCCAAAAGAACTAGAAGAAGAGACAGAAGAACACAAGTCATTGGCGTGCAGTCCGTTTGTTGGAAACATCTCAAGAAAAATCGGTAGAATCCTGGGGAAACACGATGTGAAATGTGTATTCAGACCCCCTGCAAAAACCTTGACCCTACTGGGTTCAGTGAAAGATGACCTAGGCCTTCGAAAACCAGGCGTTTATCAAATTCTCTGTCAGTGCGGAAAATCCTACATTGGGGAGACAGTCCGCACTGTAGAAGAGAGGTGCAAGCGCCATACCGAATTACACCAGGCCACTAAATCAACCGTGGCTGACCACTGGCTGGCCATACTATGGACTATGAAAAAACAAAATTCCTCTGTCAATCTTCCTACTTCTGGGACTGCGTTACTAAAGAGGCCATCGAAATCCGACTACAGGACGATCTAATTGATAAAGACAGCGGCCTTCAACTTAGTTAGGCTTGGAACCCTGCACTCAGCCTGAAAAAGATGCTGTCCCAGAGATCGAGTACCGCCCCCGATGGCGGCAGCAGGGAGACTACAGACCCCAGTTCAGACCCAGGCGCCGCTTCCCCCACTACCTCCAGTAGCCGCCGCGCCCGCCGCGCCCGCCGCACCAAAGACACCGGGGAGGAACGGTGGAGGGGGTAATGGCTAGTGTATATAGGCGCCGAGAGGAACAGCACAGCATTCGTCAGGAACCACCTGAAGATGGCAGCGTGTACGTCTGCCGAAATATTGTGGAGAAATTACGACGCTACCCGGTCTGATACCCGAGAACTGCTCAAAAAAGTTTTAACTTGTTTTAGGACATAGGACATATTGACCGCTTGGGGACTGGTTGCCGTTGTGTACGCTCCCGGCAGCTGTAGAGTTAATGGTTTAATCATTTGTCACGGCAGGATTTGGTATGTTTATCTAATGTTGAAAGTGCCTTAAGAAACTGCAAGTGATCTCTATGTTTCCTGCTAATTTACTGGGAGACGGATACTGTTAGAGTATTGCTCCATGAGAATTTGGGGACATGCTTATTATATATTCCAGTGTGCCTCTGACTTGACCTTGTTTTCATTGCAATCTATTTGTGCCGCAGGTCATTTGTTAAGTATGTCGTTTCCTGGCGTCGGTGCGGTTATGGATTCTTGTCAGGACCGCGCATTGTGGAGCCGCTCGGTCTATATATATAAATATATACCGTGCGCCTGTGCACAAGCCGTGGGGAGTGAACGCTCGTATTGCCTGCCGGCGGTAGCGTTATTGCTTCCAAATGCTGCTGTGGGCCTTAACGCTGTTCTCTAAAGTTAAGTGAGGCCACTTTGTTAATATTAGCGTTTCTGTAAGTTATTTTACTGGTTATTACTAGCCATTCTTATTCAGCATTTATGTTAATCATTTGTGTATCTTTAATGAATGTGCAACTTACGTTTCCTGTGTGCCAGTTTTGCTACCTTGGTTGGCCCACTTTGCATTTTTAGTATAAGCATGTTTCACTGTGGACCTTTGTGTGTGCAGTTCAGTTTTATTAAGCTTTAAGATCTCTGTTTTTTAATGAAGTTGTGGTATTATGTGGCTGTGTAACTGAGCTGGAAGTGTATAGTGTTACTAGCCCTTTGAGATATGGTTAAACAAGAACGATTGTTTATGATTGATTATTCACTGTACCTACTACCTATGTTTTTGATTGCGGATGCAAAATATGATTCTTATTCGTGTTTCTGTAATTCAATTAATGTGAAAATCTGTATATTGCATGAGTAAGAGGGCAAATGTCCGAATTGAAGTTTATAGTAAAGTCTGTTTTGAGTCAAATTAAAATTGTAAAACAATCACAAGTTTGTCCATCACCAGGGATCCCGGGCTTCCTATTTTCTTTAAATAACTATGGTGAGATTGCAATTTTGATTTTCTAAATAACTGAGTAGTACCACGGTTCACACACATTGACAGTCGCCGGCGCCTACAACTTTGACGCTCCGTAGCGTCGTCGGATGACGTTTCTGGACATGGGTTGCTACGTAAAACTATCTACTAAGTCCCCTACACAACTTCTAGAATTGTGCAACATGAATTGTTGAACACCCTGTAGATCAAAGAGAGACTAGGAGTTCCCAAACTTTTCCTCTGACGGAACGTGGAACATTGAGAATCTGCTACTTTGATGAACATTGTTTATTTTGGAGATCAATAAAATTTTTATAAAAGAAGTTCTTTATTCAGCGATTTTTTCAATTTTAAATCTTAACTAATAACACAAATCAGAATAAAAAATTAAAAATAAATTCTCGAAAAAGAAACGCCATTTTATGAACTGTTTTTTGTGATGCACTTATTCACTTCTCGTGGAACACTGTTTGGGAAATCCTGCGCTAGGTAGACATGAGGGTACATTCACGTAACACCAGAGCGAGCACGTGAACGCGTCGACCATAGACTGTGCAAAACAGTGAAAAGGTTTCAAGAGAAGAGCGAAGGGATGTTGTGTGTTTCCTGACAGTTGGAGAAGTGTGGGGATGTATGTTCATCATCAAAGAATGCCAGTGTACGAAGAGCACTGCATATCTGTTGCAATAGCTGTGGCCGTCATTGTCCCAGAGACTGGATTTATCATCGGATGATGATCGGTTTGTGGGGCACACAGTCCGAGCCTTACACAGTCCGAGCCTTACACAGTCCGAGCCTTACACAGTCCGAGCCTTACACAGTCCGAGCCTTACACAGTCCGAGCCTTACACAGTCCGAGCCTTACACAGTCCGAGCCTTACACAGTCCGAGCCTTACACAGTCCGAGCCTTACACAGTCCGAGCCTTACACAGTCCGAGCCTTACACAGTCCGAGCCTTACACAGTCCGAGCCTTACACAGTCCGAGCCTTACACAGTCCGAGCCTTACACAGTCCGAGCCTTACACAGTCCGAGCCTTACACAGTCCGAGCCTTACACAGTCCGAGCCTTACACAGTCCGAGCCTTACACAGTCCGAGCCTTACACAGTCCGAGCCTTACACAGTCCGAGCCTTACACAGTCCGAGCCTTACACAGTCCGAGCCTTACACAGTCCGAGCCTTACACAGTCCGAGCCTTACACAGTCCGAGCCTTACACAGTCCGAGCCTTACACAGTCCGAGCCTTACACAGTCCGAGCCTTACACAGTCCGAGCCTTACACAGTCCGAGCCTTACACAGTCCGAGCCTTACACAGTCCGAGCCTTACACAGTCCGAGCCTTACACAGTCCGAGCCTTACACAGTCCGAGCCTTACACAGTCCGAGCCTTACACAGTCCGAGCCTTACACAGTCCGAGCCTTACACAGTCCGAGCCTTACACAGTCCGAGCCTTACACAGTCCGAGCCTTACACAGTCCGAGCCTTACACAGTCCGAGCCTTACACAGTCCGAGCCTTACACAGTCCGAGCCTTACACAGTCCGAGCCTTACACAGTCCGAGCCTTACACAGTCCGAGCCTTACACAGTCCGAGCCTTACACAGTCCGAGCCTTACACAGTCCGAGCCTTACACAGTCCGAGCCTTACACAGTCCGAGCCTTACACAGTCCGAGCCTTACACAGTCCGAGCCTTACACAGTCCGAGCCTTACACAGTCCGAGCCTTACACAGTCCGAGCCTTACACAGTCCGAGCCTTACACAGTCCGAGCCTTACACAGTCCGAGCCTTACACAGTCCGAGCCTTACACAGTCCGAGCCTTACACAGTCCGAGCCTTACACAGTCCGAGCCTTACACAGTCCGAGCCTTACACAGTCCGAGCCTTACACAGTCCGAGCCTTACACAGTCCGAGCCTTACACAGTCCGAGCCTTACACAGTCCGAGCCTTACACAGTCCGAGCCTTACACAGTCCGAGCCTTACACAGTCCGAGCCTTACACAGTCCGAGCCTTACACAGTCCGAGCCTTACACAGTCCGAGCCTTACACAGTCCGAGCCTTACACAGTCCGAGCCTTACACAGTCCGAGCCTTACACAGTCCGAGCCTTACACAGTCCGAGCCTTACACAGTCCGAGCCTTACACAGTCCGAGCCTTACACAGTCCGAGCCTTACACAGTCCGAGCCTTACACAGTCCGAGCCTTACACAGTCCGAGCCTTACACAGTCCGAGCCTTACACAGTCCGAGCCTTACACAGTCCGAGCCTTACACAGTCCGAGCCTTACACAGTCCGAGCCTTACACAGTCCGAGCCTTACACAGTCCGAGCCTTACACAGTCCGAGCCTTACACAGTCCGAGCCTTACACAGTCCGAGCCTTACACAGTCCGAGCCTTACACAGTCCGAGCCTTACACAGTCCGAGCCTTACACAGTCCGAGCCTTACACAGTCCGAGCCTTACACAGTCCGAGCCTTACACAGTCCGAGCCTTACACAGTCCGAGCCTTACACAGTCCGAGCCTTACACAGTCCGAGCCTTACACAGTCCGAGCCTTACACAGTCCGAGCCTTACACAGTCCGAGCCTTACACAGTCCGAGCCTTACACAGTCCGAGCCTTACACAGTCCGAGCCTTACACAGTCCGAGCCTTACACAGTCCGAGCCTTACACAGTCCGAGCCTTACACAGTCCGAGCCTTACACAGTCCGAGCCTTACACAGTCCGAGCCTTACACAGTCCGAGCCTTACACAGTCCGAGCCTTACACAGTCCGAGCCTTACACAGTCCGAGCCTTACACAGTCCGAGCCTTACACAGTCCGAGCCTTACACAGTCCGAGCCTTACACAGTCCGAGCCTTACACAGTCCGAGCCTTACACAGTCCGAGCCTTACACAGTCCGAGCCTTACACAGTCCGAGCCTTACACAGTCCGAGCCTTACACAGTCCGAGCCTTACACAGTCCGAGCCTTACACAGTCCGAGCCTTACACAGTCCGAGCCTTACACAGTCCGAGCCTTACACAGTCCGAGCCTTACACAGTCCGAGCCTTACACAGTCCGAGCCTTACACAGTCCGAGCCTTACACAGTCCGAGCCTTACACAGTCCGAGCCTTACACAGTCCGAGCCTTACACAGTCCGAGCCTTACACAGTCCGAGCCTTACACAGTCCGAGCCTTACACAGTCCGAGCCTTACACAGTCCGAGCCTTACACAGTCCGAGCCTTACACAGTCCGAGCCTTACACAGTCCGAGCCTTACACAGTCCGAGCCTTACACAGTCCGAGCCTTACACAGTCCGAGCCTTACACAGTCCGAGCCTTACACAGTCCGAGCCTTACACAGTCCGAGCCTTACACAGTCCGAGCCTTACACAGTCCGAGCCTTACACAGTCCGAGCCTTACACAGTCCGAGCCTTACACAGTCCGAGCCTTACACAGTCCGAGCCTTACACAGTCCGAGCCTTACACAGTCCGAGCCTTACACAGTCCGAGCCTTACACAGTCCGAGCCTTACACAGTCCGAGCCTTACACAGTCCGAGCCTTACACAGTCCGAGCCTTACACAGTCCGAGCCTTACACAGTCCGAGCCTTACACAGTCCGAGCCTTACACAGTCCGAGCCTTACACAGTCCGAGCCTTACACAGTCCGAGCCAATCTAGCCACTGTCACAAATGATGTTGACAGCACAAACAGCCAGAGAAAATACCCAACCCAGCTGGGAGTCGAACCCGGGACACCAGAGGCAGCAACACTAGCCACTCGACCACGAGCTGCGGACTTGAGTGTCGGAATTGCAATGGACATGAAGTGCTTGTCATACAATTGTGTTATTCTTTGAGGAATTGCCTTCCGCAGTCAGGAAACGCACTGCACCTATTTGCTGTTTTGAAGCTTCCATTTCTCTATTTTCAGCACGACTGAGTGCAGTGGACAGTCGGCGTGCACAGGAGCTAGTTTTGTCGTCATATGGGTGCGTGTCCCTGTCCCTCTAGCAGCGACTTTAGGGCCTCAGCGCTCTTGTAGCGGTCATATCTTTCTTAGACAATGGCTCGACGCTCCCTTCAGCGGTTTTCATTTTACAGACTCCGGTTCACTGCTTCTTTGATGCACATTATACAGCAAACACCATCCATTCAGAAAATATCTGGGTTGCTACTGTTACAGCCTATATCAGAAATGAAGTACAAACATCGAAAAACATAGCTTAGCTCCAAAAGAAGTCACAATGTATATCCTGAAACTGCAAGTTATTCTAGGGCATAATTGATAAAGTAATGTACTCTTTTATAACTCAGAATATACAACATTTCTTTTACAGAATCAAGATAATCAAAGAAATAAACCCAGGTAACTCCCACTTACTAACATATTTTGCGTATCTTTAAGCAACTGCAAGGTTACAGCACAGCCTTCGACACACCCCTGTAGATTCACAATGATCTGCATCGGTTGGCATCGCCAGTAGATGTTTGCCCATAGACACATGCATTTAATGGAAAAGGTGTCACGCAACTGGATAATGAGACATGGGTGGCCCTAGCGAAGATGAGACGTGGGTGCTGTAGCCCAAGCAAGTTAAACTGGGTGTCCACCTAACTACGAAATGAAACTGCGGTCTACATTTGGCGCTGTTTATTACAATATTCTCTTGTGACACACATGAATAAACTGATACTGGATCAGTTCTATCAAAAGCAATGCAAAGAACGAGAAAACAGTTAATCTGGGTCACCATAAGTCTAACACGTGAATACCTTGGCAAAGACAGGTTACAAAGACAGGTTAATTCGGATGGATGTGACAAAGCTGGAACCTATGCATGATTTAACGAAAGTTAACCCCCAAGTGGTTGCACAGTTATTGCCTGTGCCCTCCAAATATTTTGGTTGATTCGACACGAGTCTGCAGATGATTGCAAAAGTGTTAGGTTCTGAAATATGCATAGCCGTAACAGCATCTTTCCAGGAATGAAGTGGCTGCCATGCCCAGCCGCAGACAGCGTCCCATCAGCTGACGTCTCAAAGTCAACTGCTCTCCTTTGCGAACCTAAATGATGTCTTCAATATCGAGATCCCCAATGAAGCGTCATGTCCTGTCTCCCAAGGAGCGTGCAGGAGTCTGTCCTCTACCGAGAGCTGCTATCAGGCCCACTCCGTTCTCTGACCGTATCTAAGCTTGCTTCCTGTTCTCCAAGCCCGACCAATTCTATACTATCACTGGTAACAGATATGCTAATTACTGGCCAACCGTATAGTTGTTAGCAAATCAACGATCTCCTTACCATGCTAAAGTTTTGGAACATAACCAATCTTTACACACCTGAGCTTGGAGCTCTTAAACAATTCAGTGTTTCTCTCCTATCATCCATCCTGTTCGATGTGTTAGGCAATGTGGCTTTCTCCACACAGGCACTTCGCAAAAATTGTCATCTTGGCTTCTCCCACTCAGCACTTTGCTTAGATTTACCAATGAGGAGGCCTCCTACAAACTTTTAAGCCAGGGACCATCCACGTGGGGGGGTGGGGGGGGGGGTGAGTGGGGGGGGGGGGGGTGAGTGGTGGGGGGTGAGTGGGGGGGGGGGGGGGGGGGGTGAGTGGGGGGGTGAGTGGGGGGGGGGTGAGTGGTGGGGGGTGAGTGGGGGGGGGGGGTGAGTGGGGGGGTGAGTGGGGGGGGGGGTGTGAGTGGGGGGGTTAGTGGGGGGGGGGGGGCGGTGAGGGGGGGGGGGGGGGGTGAGTGGGGGGGGGTGAGTGGGGGGGGGTGAGTGGGGGGGGGGTGAGTGGGGGGGGGGGGGGGGTGAGTGGGGGGGTGAGTGGGGGGGTGAGTGGGGGGGGGGTGAGTGGGGGGGGGTGAGTGGGGGGGGGGGGGGGGTGAGTGGGGGGGGGGGGGTGAGTGGCGGGGGGGTGAGTGGGGGGGGGGGTGAGTGGGGGGGGGGGTGAGTGGGGGGGGGGGGGTGAGTGGGGGGGGGGGGGGTGAGTGGGGGGGGGGGGGGTGAGTGGGGGGGGGGGGGGGGGTGAGTGGGGGGGGGGGTGAGTGGGGGGGGGGGGTGAGTGGGGGGGGGTGAGTGGGGGGGGTGGGTGAGTGGGGGGGGTGGGTGAGTGGGGGGGGTGGGTGAGTGGGGGGGGTGGGTGAGTGGGGGGGGTGGGTGAGTGGGGGGGGTGGGTGAGTGGGGGGGTGGGTGAGTGGGGGGGTGGGTGAGTGGGGGGGTGGGTGAGTGGGGGGGTGGGTGAGTGGGGGGGTGGGTGAGTGGGGGGGTGGGTGAGTGGGGGGGTGGGTGAGTGGGGGGGTGAGTGGGGGGGTGAGTGGGGGGGTGAGTGGGGGGGTGAGTGGGGGGGTGAGTGGGGGGGTGAGTGGGGGGGTGAGTGGGGGGGTGAGTGGGGGGGTGAGTGGGGGGGTGAGTGGGGCGGTGAGTGGGGCGGTGAGTGGGGCGGTGAGTGGGGCGGTGAGTGGGGCGGTGAGTGGGGCGGTGAGTGGGGCGGTGAGTGGGGCGGTGAGTGGGGGGGTGAGTGGGGGGGTGAGTGGGGGGGTGAGTGGGGGGGTGAGTGGGGGGGTGAGTGGGGGGGTGAGTGGGGGGGTGAGTGGGGGGGTGAGTGGGGGGGTGAGTGGGGGGGTGAGTGGGGGGGTGAGTGGGGGGGTGAGTGGGGGGGTGAGTGGGGGGGTGAGTGGGGGGGTGAGTGGGGGGGGTGAGTGGGGGGGTGAGTGGGGGGGGGGGGTGAGTGGGGGGGTGAGTGGGGGGGGGGTGAGTGGGGGGGGTGAGTGGGGGGGTGAGTGGGGGGGTGAGTGGGGGGGTGAGTGGTGGGGTGAGTGGGGGGGTGAGTGGTGGGGTGAGTGGTGGGGTGAGTGGTGGGGTGAGTGGTGGGGTGAGTGGGGGGGTGAGTGGGAGCGGCAGCAGTGGTGAAAGACTTAAAATCAATTCCAACTGGTTCACCAACAACTAGAGGTGCGATGTACGGGGATACCCAGTGCACTGCACATCTATTGTTTCCCGACAAACAGTACTGCAAACACTCACTGTGCCACTTGTGATATATCGCAAGGCATATAGATGCTCTACTAGAACCATGGACCTTGCCGTTGGTGGGGAGGCTTGCGTGCCTCAGCGATACAGATTGCCATACCGTAGGTACAACCACCACGGAGGGGTACCTGTTGAGAGACCAGACAAACGTGTGGTTCCTGAAGAGAAGCAGCAACTTTTTCAGTAGTAGCAGGGGATGATTGACTGATCTGGCCTTGTAACAATAACCAAAACGGCCTTGCTGTGCTGGTACTGCGAACTGCTGAAAGCAAGGGAAACTACAGCCATAATTTTTCCCGACGGCATGCAGCTTTACTGTGTGGTTAAATGATGATGGCGTCCTCTTGGGTAAAATATTACGGAGGTAAAATAGTCCCCCATTCGGATCTCCAGGCGGGGACTACTCAGGAGGACGTTGTTATTAGGAGAAATACAGGGTTATAAATCAAAATCAAATAGGGGTAATGCAGGAGCAGGTTTAATAATTAATCAAAACATAGGAGTGCGGGTAAGCTACTACGAACAGCATAGTGAACGCATTATTGTGTCCAAGACAGACACGAAGCCCATGCCTACTACAGTAGTACAAGTTTATATACCAACTAGCTCTGCAGATGAAGTTGATGAAATGTATGATGAAATAAAATAAATTATTCAGATAGTGAAGGGAGACGAAAATTTAATAGTCATCGGTAACGAATTAGAGAGTAGGAAAAGGGAGAGAAGGAAACACAGTAGGTGAATATGGATTGGGGGTAAGAAATGAAAGAGGAAGCCGTGTGGTAGAATTTTGCACAGAGCATAACTTAATCACAGCTAACACTTGGTTCAAGAATCATAAAAGAAGGTTGTATACATGGAAGAATCCTGGAGATACTAGAAGGTATCAGATAGATTATAATATAATGATAAGACAGATTTAGCAACCAGGTTTTCAATTGTAAGACATTTCCAGGGGCAGATGTGGACTGACCACAATCTATTGGTTATGAACTGTAGATTAAAACTGAAGAAACTGCAAAAAGGTGGGAATTTAAGGAGATGGGACCTGGATAAACTGAAAGAACCAGAGGTTGTACAGAGTTTAAGGGAGAGCATAGGGGAACAATTGGCAAGAATGGGGGAAAGAAATACAGTAGAAGAAGAATGGGTAGCTCTGAGGGATGAAGTATTGAAGGCAGCAGAGGCTCAACTAGGTAAAAATACGAGGGCTAGTAGAAATCCTTGGGTAACAGAAGAGATATTGAATTTAATTGATAAAAGGAGAAAATATAAAAATGCAGTAAATGAAGTGGGCAAAAGGGAATACAAACGTCTCAAAAATCAGATCGACAGGAAGTGCAAAATGGCTAAGCAGGGATGGCTAGAGGACAAATGTAAGGATGTATAGGCTTATCTCAATAGGGGTAAGATGGATATTGCCTACAGGAAAATTAAAGATACCTTTGGAGAAAAGAGAACCACTTGTATGAATATCAAGAGCTCAGATGAAAACCCAGTTCTAAGCAAAGAAGTGAAAGCAGTAAGGTGGAAGGAGTATATAGACGGACTGTACAAGAGCGATGTACTTGGGGGCAATGTTATAGAAAGGGAAGAGGATGTAGATGAAGATGAAATGGGAGATACGATACTTAATGAAGAGTCTGACAGAGCACTGAAAGACCTGAGTCGAAACAAGGCCCCAGGAGTAGACAACATTCCATTAGAACTATTGACAGCCTTGGGAGAGCCAGTCCTGACAACACTCTACCATCTGATGAGCAAGGTGTATGAGACAGGCGAAATACCCTCAGACTTCAAGAAGAATATAATACTTCCAATCCCAAAGAAAGCAGGTGTTGACGGATGTGAAAATTGCCGAACTATCAGTTTAATAAGTCACAGCTGCAAAATACTAACGCGAATTCCTTACAGACGAATGGAAGAACTGGTAGAAGCCGACCTCGGGGAAGATCAGTTTGGATTCCATAGAAATACTGGAACACGTGAGGCAATACTGACCTTACGACTTATCTTAGAAGAAAGATTAAGGAAAGGCAAACCTACGTTCCTAGCATTTGTAGATTTAGAGAAAGCTTTTGACAATGTTGACTGGAATACTCTCTTTCAAATTCTAAAGGTGGCAGGGGTAAAATACAGGGAGCGAAAGGCTATTTACAATTTGTACAGAAACCAGATGGCAGTTATAAGAGTCGAGGGATATGAAAGGGAAGCAGTGGTTGGGAAGGGAGTGAGATAGGGTTGTAGCCTGTCCCCGATGTTATTCAATCTGTATATTGAGCAAGCAGTAAAGGAAACAAAAGGAAAATTCGGAGTAGATATTAAAATCCATGGAGAAGAAATAAAAACTTTGAGGTTCGTCGATGACATTGTAATTGTGTCAGAGACAGCAAAGGACTTGGAAGAGCAGTTGAACGGAATGGATGGTGTCTTGAAGGGAGGATATAAGATGAACATCAACAAAAGCAAAACTAGGATAATGGAATGTAGTCGAATTAAATCAGGTGATGCTGAGGGAATTACATTAGGAAATGAGACACTTAAAGTAGTAAAGGAGTTTTGCTATTTGGGGAGCAAAATAACTGATGATGTTCGAAGCAGAGAGGATATAAAATGTTTACTGTCAATGGCAAGGAAAGCGTTTCTGAAGAAGATAAATTTGTTAACAGCGAGTATAGATTTAAGGGTCAGGAAGTCGTTTCTGAAAGTATTTGTATGGAGTGTAGCCATGTATGGTAGTGAAACATGGACGATAAATAGTATGGACAAGAAGAGAATAGAAGCTTTCGAAATGTGGTGCTACCGAAGAATGCTGAAGATTATGTGGGTGGAACTAATGAGGAGGTATTGAATAGAATTAGGGAGAAGAGGAGTTTGTGTCACAACTAGACAAGAAGAAGGGACCGGTTGGTAGGACATGTTCTGAGGCATCGAAGGATCACCAATTTAGTACTGGAGGGCAGTGTGGAGGGTAAAAATTGTAGAGGGAGACCAAGAGAGGAATTCATTAAACAGATTCAGAAGGATGTAGGTTGCAGTACGTACTAGGAGATGAAGCTTGCACAGGATAGAGTAGCATGGAGAGCTGCATAAAACCAGTCTCAGGACTGAAGAGAACAACACTAGATACAAATTTCAGATGTTATATTTATTTAGCGTGTCTATACGAAACTGCCCTGAAAGACACCTGTCAAAATTTTAGAAAGTATAATCAGTTGTTTTTAGTAATCAATGGAGATTGAGCAACATCAGTAACATCAAAAATACATTGGCGGAAGAAAATTAGTGCGCGTGGAAATACGTCGATTTTGATCGAATCTCGGTATATGCCACGTGGGAGAGAGTAGATGTACCTACCCTTTAATACGCGGTCCTCACAGCCAGAAGGATCAGTGTGGTGCGAACGTGTGGAACAAGCAGGCAACCATGCCGTGGAGACGCACTCGTGCTTCCTACAGTCAACTGAGCGAGTTTAAACGGGGTGAAACTGTGGCCTTCCGAGTGGCGGGATGGTCCTCTCTGAGAATTGCCACACAATTGGAACGTACTACGTCAGTCGTGCAATCAGTGGTCACTTCAACATTCTCACACCCATAGGTGAGGTACTGGATATCCACAAAGCACCGACGATCGCCAGGATCGTCGCATTGTGGAGATCTTACAGCTACCACGGCACAGGTTAACCGAAGACTGCGTTTTATTGGCAGGACACTTAGAAAATGTAACAGACCTACTAAGGAGACTGCCTATACTACAGTTGTCCGTTCTCTTTTAGAATACTGCTGCGCGGTGTGGGATCCTTACCAGATAGGACTGAACGAGTACATCGAAAATGTTCAACGAAAGGCTGCACGTTTTGTATTGTCGCAAAATATGGGAGAGTGTCACTGAAATGATACAGGATTTGGGCTGGACGTCATTAAAATATAGGCGTTTTTCGTTGCGACGGAAACTTCTCACGTAATTCCAACCCCCAGGTATCTCCTCCGAATGCGAAAATATTTTGTTGACACCGACCTACATAGGGAGGAACGATCACCACGATAAAATAAGAGAAATCAGAGCTCGTACGGAAAGATATAGGTGTTCATTGTTTCCACGTGCTATACGAGATTGGAATAATAGACAATTGTAAAGGTGGTTCGATGAACCCTCTGCCAGGCACTTAAATATAATTTGCCGAGTATCCATGCAGATAAGAGCACTTTTGACTCCAGGCGTGTCAACACGAACTGCTGCGAACCGGTTATTAGCTGTGGGACTACGGGCACGCACACCTCTAGCCCGTCTTCTCACGCCACAGCATCAACGTGCACGGCTCGACTGGTGCCTTCAGATGATTACTTGGAAGATCGAATGGCGTGCCGTGGTCTTCAGCGATAAAAGCAGTTATGCCTGCACGCAGGTGATGGTCGTTTGCGCGTAAGACTTAGACCTGGGCAGTGTTGTCTCAGACTGCATTCGTCCAAGGCACACTGGCCCCCATCACACGCCTTAACCCCGTCTCCCACGGATCAAGATTCCCTGTAAGTTTCCTTGCTGGCTCGCGCGACGGCTACCTTGCGGGCTCCGTCTGCTAGCGTGTTACCTTGCTGGGAACCTTTTAAGATTTCCAGGATAGGTCCGGTGCTATTTTTCTTGTAAGGTTCCCTGCGTGCTACCTGCGTTGGCCCATCATGAGACGTTTCGTTTGTGACGTCAGACGAGGAAAGCTTGAGCGGGAAGCCTTTGTTGATAGTCGCTTTTCTGCTGTTGTGAGGTGCGGTAGGAAGTTCTCATAATTATTAAATAATGGCACCACAGTAGTCCAAGGAAGCGATTGAAGCATTGATTTGTACTTCATGACTGTACGTCGTGAAAAGCGCAAACTATTAGAATAAACACTTGTGTGCAGAAGCACTCTAAAGATTTGCAAGTGCCGTGTGTCTTGTTCGACCATATACGACGAGCAAAGAGTGCTATAGCAAAATGCACAATTTACATACTCTAAGTGGAGTACGCCAAAGTAAAATCATAGAAAAGCAGTGGCGCTGGGATGAAAAACTTAAGTACAAAACTATGAATTTTGGGTTGAATGTAGAAACCTCAACCTCAACTCTTTATGAAGCATGGAGAGCACACCTTTTGCAGTGTTTCTCCTCCTAATCCAGTTTTTCGTCCATTCTTTCTTTCGTCTTCTCTCATTAACATGCATTTCTGCATCGTTTAGCACCAAAATAGCCAATAACGCCAGTTTACTCTTAGCATCTGTACCTGAAGAAGCCATCTTCGTTCGATACAACATGCAGGCGATCACAACACAACTAGCTGCCGATCTAGCACCGTGGGAGAACTTCGGCATGGAAGATAGCCGGCTCCTTTCCCTGCAAACCGGCAGGCATCCACGCCATCTCGTAAGCTTGCGGTGAACATTGCTCCGTGTGAGACGGGCTTTATGGTCTGGAGTTGTCTTGTGACAGCCAGAGCGAGAGCACCAGCAGCAGCGAGTACTGTTTGTATAAAGCGTTTATTTTGCATTTTGTTTACGACCTTCTACTAAGGAAGGGATTCTATTTGTGTTTATCTGCTCTGCATAGTAACTAACAGTTCTTGATAAAACTTTACGTAGTTTTCGTGTTAGATTTCTTAGTGTTTTCTTGATCGTTTAGAACAGAAAGCGCCCTAAAACCGTCTTTGTTTGTTTCGCTGCCGTTAGACACTAGTCACTTGAATCAGCAGTTGTCTTGTGACAGCCAGAGCGAGAGCACCAGCAGCAGCGAGTACTGTTTGTATGAAGCGTTTTTGTACTTATTTGCTGCGCTTAGCTTTTAAATAGTTTTTCTGGGAAAACCTAGCGTAGTTTTCGCGTCTCGTATTTCAGTGAGTGTTTCTTGATTATCAGAGTAGCTCATCAGAAGATTATCTTGGGAATTTGTCACCGTATAGGGTAGGGTAAACATAGTCATGTGTAGGGACTGTGGTTGTTGTGAGCGGACGCAAGGAGAATTGGCCACTCTTCGGGGGCAGGTGGAGGCTTTGTCTGTTAGGCTCATCGAGCTCGAGCCGCAGGCGTCGGCTCGTAGTAGCGTTGGGGCAACTGTGGTGAGACCTATGCCTACTTCGGTGGCCTTGGAATCACATGGAACCCCTGATGTCGCTGCGTCTTCCGGCAGTGAGCATCTTACCGGTCAGCCATCACTCCAGGGTGAATGGCGGACAGTGGTGGGCTCGCGCGTGCCTGGCCGAAAGGCGAAGGTGGGATCTGGCCGCGTGGCAGCTGCCTTACCCCTTTCCAACAGGTACGGGGTGCTTCCTAGTGGTGATGACATCGTTTCCGAGCCACCACAGGATGCCTCGCCTGTTGGGCCAGTGGCCCATTCTCCGGCAAGGTCCCGACAGTCACAGAGGGCGGGCCTATTAGTTATAGGGAGCTCCAACGTTAGGCGGGTTATGGAGCCCCTCAGGAAAATAGCGGGTAGGTCGGGGAAGAATGCCAGTGTGCACTCGGTGTGCTTGCCGGGGGTCTCGTCCGTAATGTGGAGGAGGCCCTTCCGGCAGCTATTGAACGCACTGGGTGTGACCGGCTGCAGATAGTAGCACATGTCGGAACGAATGACGCCTGCCGCTTGGGTTCTGAGGCCATCCTTGGTTCCTTCCGGCGGCTGGCTGATTTGGTGAAGACAACCAGCATCGCACGCGGAGTGCAAGCTGAGCTTAATATCTGCAGCATAGTGCCCAGAGTCGATCGCGGTCCTCTGGTTTGGAGCCGTGTGGAGGGTCTAAACCAGAGGCTCAGACGACTCTGCGACTATAATGGTTGCAAATTCATCGACCTCCGTTATTGGGTGGAGAACTGTAGGGCCCCCCTAGACAGGTCAGGCGTGCACTACACACCGGAAGCAGCTACTAGGGTAGCAGAGTACGTGTGGCGTGCACACGGGGGTTTTTTAGGTTAGAGGGACCCCCCCCCCCTTGGGCGAAACGATAAAATACCTGACGGCTTACCAGAGAGGACATTATCATCGTTGATAAAGAACGTCCGTCCTCAGAGACCAAAAACAGGAAAAGTTAACGTAATATTGGTAAACTGCAGGAGTATCCAGGGCAAGGTTCCTGAATTAGTATCTCTTATTGAAGGAAATAGTGCGCATATAGTATTAGGAACGGGAAGTTGGTTAAAACCGGAAGTGAACAGTAACGAAATCCTAGACACAGAATGGAATATATACCGCAAGGATAGGATAAACGCCAATGGTGGAGGAGTATTTATAGCAGTAAAGAATTCAATAATATCCAGTGAAGTTATTAGCGAATGCGAATGTGAAATAATCTGGGTTAAGCTAAGTATCAAAGGTGGGTCAGATATGATAGTCGGATGCTTCTATAGACCACCTGCATCAGCAACCGTAGTAGTTGAGCGCCTCAGAGAGAACCTGCAGAACGTCGTGAAGAAGTTTCGTGATCATACTATTGTAATAGGGGGAGACTTCAATCTACCAGGTATAGAATGGGATAGTCACACAATCAGAACTGGAGCCAGGGACAGAGACTCTTGTGACATTATCCTGACTGCCTTGTCCGAGAATTACTTCGAGCAGATAGTTAGAGAACCAACTCGTGAAGCTAACGTTTTAGACCTCATAGCAACAAATAGACCGGAACTTTTCGACTCCGTGAATGTAGAAGAGGGTATCAGTGATCATAAGTCAGTGGTTGCATCAATGACTACAAGTGTAATAAGAAATGCCAAGAAAGGAAGGAAAATATATTTGCTTAACAAGAGTGATAGGGCACAAATCGCAGAATATCTGAGTGACCACCATCAAACGTTCATTTCTGAGGAAGAGGATGTGGAACAAAAATGGAAAAAATTCAGAAACATCGTCCAGTACGCCTTAGATAAGTTCGTACCGACTAAGGTCCAAAGCGAGGGGAAAGATCCACCGTGGTATAACAATCATGTACGAAAGGTACTACGGAAACAAAGAAAGCTTCATCATAGGTTTAAGAGTAGTCGAATCATAGCTGATAAGGAAAAGCTGAACGAAGCGAAAAAGAGCGTAAAGAGAGCAATGAGAGAAGCATTCAACGAATTCGAACATAAAACATTGGCAAACAATCTAAACAAGAACCCTAAAAAGTTTTGGTCATATGTAAAATCGGTAAGCGGATCTAAATCCCCTATTCAGTCACTCGTTGACCACGATGGCACCGAAACAGAGGACGACCGAAGAAAGGCAGAAATACTGAATTCAGTGTTCCGAAACTGTTTCACTGCGGAAAATCTTAACACGGTCCCTGACTTCAGCCGTCGCACGGACGCCAAAATGGAAAATATTGAAATAAACGATATCGGAATTGAAAAACAACTGCTATCACTTAGTAGCGGAAAAGCATCCGGACCAGACGAGATACCCTTAAGATTCTACAGTGATTATGCTAAAGAACTTCCCCCCTTTCTATCAGCAATTTATCGTAGATCGCTGGAAGAACGTAAAGTACCTAGCGACTGGAAGAAAGCGCAGGTCGTTCCCATTTTCAAGAAGGGTCATAAATCAGATGCGAATAATTATAGGCCTATTTCGCTTACGTCAATCTGTTGTAGAATAATGGAACATGTTTTGTGTTCTCGTATTATGACGTTCTTAGATAATACAAATCTCCTTCATCATAACCAACATGGATTCCGCAAACAGAGATCATGTGAAACTCAGCTCGCCCTATTTGCCCAAGAAATTCACAGTGCCGTAGACACTGGCGAGCAGATTGATGCCGTATTCCTGGACTTCAGGAAGGCATTTGATACGGTTCCGCACTTACGTTTAGTGAAAAAAATACGAGCTTACGGAATATCGGACCAGGTTTGTGATTGGATTCAGGATGGCCTAGAAGAAAGAACACAACATGTCATTCTTAACGGTTCAAAATCTGCAGATGTAGAGGTAATTTCGGGAGTACCGCAAGGAAGCGTGATAGGACCTTTATTGTTTACAATATACATAAATGACTTAGGTGACAACATCGGTAGCTCCGTGAGGCTATTTGCAGATGACACGGTTGTCTACAAGAAAGTAGCAACATCAGAAGACTCGTACGTACTCCAGGAAGACCTGCAGAGGATTAATGCATGGTGCGACAGCTGGCAGCTTTCCCTAAACGTAGATAAATGTAATATAATGCGCATACATAGGGGCAGAAATCCATTCCAGTACGATTATGCCATAGGTGGTAAATCATTGGAAGCGGTAACGACCGTAAAATACTTAGGAGTTACTATCCGGAGCGATCTGAAGTGGAATGATCACATAAAACAAATAGTGGGAAAAGCAGGCGCCAGGTTGAGATTCATAGGAAGAATTCTAAGAAAATGTGACTCATCGACGAAAGAAGTAGCTTACAAAACGCTTGTTCGTCCGATTCTTGAGTATTGCTCATCAGTATGGGACCCTTACCAGGTTGGATTAATAGAAGAGAGAGACATGATCCAGCGAAAAGCAGCGCGATTCGTCATGGGGACATTTAGTCAGCGCGAGAGCGTTACGGAGATGCTGAACAAGCCCCAGTGGCGGACACTTCAAGAAAGGCGTTACGCAATACGGAGAGGTTTATTATCGAAATTACGAGAGAGCACATTCCGGGAAGAGATGGGCAACATATTACTACCGCCCACATATATCTCGCGTAATGATCACAACGAAAAGATCCGAGAAATTAGAGCAAATACGGAGACTTACAAGCAGTCGTTCTTGCCACGCACAATTCGTGAATGGAACAGGGAAGGGGGGATCAGATAGTGGTACAATAAGTACCCTCCGCCACACACCGTAAGGTGGCTCGCGGAGTATAGATGTAAATGTAGATAAGCTACAACTATCTTTCACCGTTGGTGCTTCTGGAGCGGACGCTAATCAACGATCGGTACGTGTAAAATGTTGTGAGCCACTCCTTTTCCCCTTCTTGCAACCGGAAGGTGACGTCTTGTCCCAGCTGGATAATGCTCGCCCGCACACTGCCCGTGAATTTCAATGCGCTCTCCAAGACTTGGCCACCACAGTCTCCAGATCTATCTCCAATCCAGCACATGTGGGATATGATGGGAGAAGGGACTCGTGCGACTCAACAAACAACACTTACAGAATTACGTGAACAGGTCGAGAAGATCTTGCATAATGTATCCCACGATAGTATTTGCCATCTGATACCTCAAAACTTCTTGTGCTATTGTTCTGTAAATGTAATCATTTCACCTACTCCATATGCACTGTTGCAACAATAGAGTTTCAATGAGTTGTAAATTCTATGAGGATGTACGAATATTTTTCCGGTAGTATAGTCGCACTGCCAGGCAGAACGTAAAATAATTATGATCTCGCGACATAGAACTGGTAAAGCAAAAACGATCACATAGTGAATTTTATTCCTTACCCCCAGCACCCTGGGTAGTGCATGGACAGGTTTTAAAATGTCTTAGCCATAGTTGACGTGCAGTTGATACACTTTGTTAAGTGTCATTGAAGCGTGTTCATCTGTTCGACAAAGTTTAGGACAAGTTTGGATATACTGTTAAAGGATTGCATTTAGAGTGTTCGGGGGGAAGAATTTCCGAAGTTTCAAGCAAGAGGGTCAGGCTCATAACAGATACGCCCATTGACTGGTCATGGGTCGAGAAGAACTGGTTCAGCCGCGACGTGTCCAGGCAGTCGTCGCCCCTGACGTAACTTCCGTGACGCCATACTTGCCGGCGTATTTGAAACAGAGTGTATTGTAGTACAATGTGACGCTCTCTAGTGTTGATTGCCGATGTTTAGAATTTGCTTTTGAGTGGTGTTAGTGCATGAATGGAGCGAAGCAGTGTGGTTTGGTAAGCGTTGTGTATTACCTGTATGCTTCATATTGGAACTGTGTGTCTGGAGCTTTGTTAGAGTGTTAGTGTAGCGTAGGTTATTATTCGATACCGATTTGTTTTCGGCTGTGCGGTTGTTAGTCCGGCGTCTTTTTAATGGTTTGAGAGCAAAGTTTTGCTTCGTCTTCGTTTTGACGATGAAATTCGCTAGTATTTCATTACATGCGCAATGGTTGACGATACGGCTACGAAGATAAAGCGCTTTCGGTTGGATGGTCTGGTGTCAGAATGTCTCAAGCGCCATATCTGCGGGGGATGTCTGGAAGAGTTGTTTCGGATCAGAACATATGGATGTGCCATCGCCACCATGACAATGACTGGCAACCTGTTCAGATGAGTTTCTGGCTCTCAAAGTCTATGCTGGCCATTGGTGATACTGCTTTATTTACTTATGGTGATTTTTGTCTCTTAGGTATAAGTTTGGGGAGGAGGGGGATGGTATGGCGCTAGTCGACTTTCGTGTGACGGCTGATTTTGGATGATAAGTACGTTTCCATGTTTTTTTGTTTATTGTACGTGCGTTTTATGTATGTGCATACGCAAATTGATGTTAATGGACTTCATGAATTTCAAAGTTGTGTTAACTCGTAATAGTTATTAATTAAGGTTAGTGTGTGTATTAGCAATTGTCCTGGTCATTATGATCAACTTAGATTTTCGATAATTGTTAGACAGCGGCTTTTGGTCTTTTCCTGTCAAGAACCTTTTTCTAACTAGGTAGGTGACGAAGATTTCAGTACCAGTTTTTGAATGAGTTGTAGTTTCTTGGTTATGTGGCCTTTGTCATAACTATAAAGGTCAACTGAAGTTTTCTGTACTAGGTTATCGAAGAAAGTTCTGGTTTCCTGGAACCTTTTTTATTGCAGTGCATGTTTTGTATTAGGAGTACGGTTCATTTTGTTTTCTCCGGTACCCAGAACAACCACCTCTGGCCGTAATAACGACCTTGATACGCCTGGTCATTGAGTCAAACAGAGCTTGGATGGCGTGTACAGGTACAGCTGCCCATGCAGCTTCAACACGATACCACAGTTCATCAAGAATATTGTGACGAGCCAGTTGCTCGGCCACCATTGACCAGATATTTTCAGTTTGTGCGAGATCTGGAGAACGTGCTGGCCAGGGCAGCGGTCGAACATTTTCTGTATCCAGAAAGGCCCGTACAGGACCTGCAACATGCGGTCGTGCATTATACTGCTGAAATGTAGGGTAGCGCAGGGATCGAATGAAGGGTAGAGCCACGGGTCGTAACACATCTGAAATGTAACGTCCACTGTTCAAAGTGCTGTCAGTGCGAATATGAGGTGACCGACACTTGTAACCATTGGCACCCCATACCATCACGCTGGGTGATACGCCAGTATGGCGATGACGAATACACGCTTCCAATGTGCGTTCACCGCGATGTCGCGAAACACGGATGCGACCATCGTGATGCTGTAAACAGAACCTGGATTCATCTGAAAAAATTACGTTTTGCCATTCGTGCACCCAGGTTCGTCGTTGAGTACACCATCGCAGGCGCTCCTGTCTGTGATGCAGCGTCAAGGGTAACCGCAGCCATGGTCTCCGAGCTGATAGTCCATGCTGCTGCAAACGTCGTCGAACTGTTTGTGCAGATGGTTGTTGTCTTGCAAACGTCCCCATCTGTTGACTCAGGAATCGAGACGTGGCTGCACGATCCGTTACAGCCATGCGGATAAGATGCCTGTCATCTCGACTGCTAGTCATACGAGGCCGTTGGGATCCAGCACGGCGTTCTGTATTACCCTCCTGAACCCACCGATTCCACATTCTGCTAACAGTCATTGGATCTCGACCAACGCGAGCAGCAATGTCGCGATACGATAAACCGCAATCGCGAAAGGCTAGAACCCGACCTTTATCAAAGTCGGAAACGTGATGGTACGCATTTCTCCTCCTTACACGAGGTATCACAACAACGTTTCACCAGGCAACGCCGGTCAACTGCTGCTTGTGTATGAGAAATCGGTTTTCAACTTTCCTCATGTCAGCACGTTGTAGGTGTCGCCACCGGCGCCAACGTTGTGTGAATGCCCTGAAAAGCTCATCATTTGCATATCACAGCATCTTCTTCCTGTCGGTTAAGTGTCGCGTCTGTAGCACGTCATCTTCGTGGTGTAGCAATTTTAATGGCCAGTAGTGTACTATTAAAGGGCAGACTTCAGACGCAGCTGTATGTGGTCCACAGATAGGACTGTCTTAGTTAATTCAGCAAACACGGGACTATGTTCGCAGTGTTGACGCGTCATGGAACTTTGAACTCCCGGCTGTAGAATAATGGTTTTCGAAAGTGTAGCGCTGTAATCCACATTTATTTTTGTTGCGTTTGAGCCAACTTTGATTTCGCTAGTCGGTTTAATGTTTAAAGGGACCAAACTATAACTTCGTAAGTCCCTCCTACCTGGAAAAGGCAGTAACTAATGTTGTCTGTGCGGACCGACATACAGACACCACCAGGGCGTGGCAAAGTGCCGAATCATATGCAGCAGGAGGCTTGGAAGCCACGAAGAGTCGGCAATTTAGTACCGACAAAATGATATTTCTGCAGTACAACACAAGCCAAACAGTGGAGAGAAAGAAGATACTGCTATTCCGAGAAGGTTACAATAATAACTATACACACCCACTGCAAAAGAGTAGTACAGGAATCAGATGGACATCGAACGGGCCTGAATTTATCATTTTGACAAGTCAGAGTGTGTCACCACTAAGGATGAAGTGACAACCATGAATTTAAGACTGGATCCTGATTGAGAGGGACGAGCAACACAACCCCTGGGATATCGAGCGGTCTCGTTCCGAGACTTACGCTGCTGCTGCTGCTCCTCCTCCTCCTCCTCCTCCTCCTCCTCCGAGTGCAAGAAGTGGTGTGGTAGGAAAGAGTAAGTCGCAGAAATATCGGGATGTGAACGAAAACCAGCAATCCTGAGGCACACACAAATCGTGGCTCCCGCGTCAGAATAGAAGTAACAAGCTGCTGCTTCTGGAGACAGCGAGGGGGGGGGGGGGGGGCGCTGGGCGCTCCTAGAGTGGTTCTCCCAAGGGAAGAGCAGGAACCGCCTGGGAGGAGGAAAGGGAAGGTAGATAGGATGGAGGTAAGGAGAAAGGGGAGAAAGGAGAGAAAGGAGAAGTGGAGGAAGCGGCAGAATCAAAGGTAGACAAAGATTTCTGGCAGGACTGACTAGGATACACAGTCGAGAGTTTTGAATTCCTTAATCTTTTTTCCCTTTTTGTAGATAGAGTGAACTGGCAATGCGAGGAGAATGTATTACAGAACAGTTCACATTATTGGGCGATGCAGTGCGAGGACTTCCCACATGGAGAGGGTGGCCGATGTCGCCAAATATAAAGTCGCCTCACATCACAAAGGCATGTGACCAAACCAGACCAACTGGAAACGATGCGTGGGAGGGGAAATACAGGGCTTCACATCAGAATGTTAAACCGTAAATTTAATCTTTCCTGGAAGAGTATTCCCTCAAAATCGAGAACGTAAGTGCCAGTAACCACGTGCTTGTCCTTAAGATACCTCTGTATTCGCCATAGAAAATGGTCTCCATGCTGCTCCATGTCAGATTTGTCCAGAGTTCATCAGATATGAGGTGCTGGTTCCCATGGAAAACAATACCCTGTGTCATATTAAAGGATTCGTGACGAGTAACGCTCGCTGAAATGCCTCCTAAGTGCTCACAGGTACAAATAGCAGCTGACTGACAGCAGAGATTTTAGTCAGTAGGGAACCAGGTCACCCAACTTATCTTCGATGTTTTCTAGAAGAAAGAGTAGCTTGGTAGAGGCCAAAGTCTCTCCATCGGTCTTGGGAGAAACCAAACAATGGGGAAAGGGTTTCACACCAAGCTGGCGGGACTGGCCATCCTCCCCGGAGGTGACCAGGGAGGGAGAGCATGAAGATGAAGAAAGAGAGAGAGAGAGAGAGAGAGAGAGAGAGAGAGAGAGAGAGAGAGAGAGAGAGAGAGAACCGTTCCTGTCTGAAGAGATGGCAACAGAAAACTGGCCAGAAGTATATAGCTGAGCACACTTCATATGGAGAGAGTCCACCCTCGTACCATCCACTCCTACCACAGGCTCACCCCCTGGGCACCACCCTGCTGCAGTAAGGGTTACCTCCAAAAAAAAGTTGGCAACCACTCCTAGGCACATACAAGGTGGTGACAGCTGAGGCACCTAAAGTGTGATCACTGCTTGAAATTAATAGAAAGTTCTTGGCTGTTATCCTGTGGTGGATTTCAGTTTAAACCAACCATTCGTCCCTATCTGTGGAGGACATTCTCAAGGGGGATTGTAGCTTCTTTGGGTGTCTGATTCACATCCTGGCTTGCTACTCGCCGTGCAAGTTTACATTTTACGATTCCAGTGTTGTCAGGAGCCTCAGTCAAATCGGTACATAATCACCCTGCCACACAGACTGGCTATCATGCTGGTGATCTAGGGGGGGGGGGGGAGGGGCTACAGTGGTGAACGAATGGGGAGACGAGCCCTCTCCAGAGATGCTAGAGAGAGTTCTTTCCAAAATGACCCACACTACAGAAACAATTTGAAATAGGGTTTCAAGTCGCATGGGGGGGGGGGGGGGTCGCAGGAAAAAAAAAACAAGAAAAAAGGGAGAGTGAAAACATGAGACGATACAACAAAGGAATAACAGAACCGAGGGAAAAACCAAGTCACTGTGAAGGGAAACGCCGAAAGGGAACGAAACAGGAAGGGGCGGAGCTATGATGGGAAGGAGGGGCTAAGGGAAGGGAATACAGCCTGGAAGAGAAGAGATGGTTTCGATGGATGATTTGGGGGGAGACCAAAAAGTGAGGTCATTAGTCCCATAATCTAACATGGCAGGAATCAAGGGAGGGACAACACGAACAGCACAATCCAGTCCAGTCAAGGGGGAATGGGTAAGGTGCAAACAGAGAGGGAAAAGGAATGTCAAGGAAGTAGGAAAAAGGGAAAAAACAGGAGGGAGGTGGATGGAAGGCAGGGAGAATCTCTTTGGTGTGGAGGCAAGGTAAAGGCCTCCATAACTAACGCCTACGCTAATTGAGGGACAGTGGAAAATTCATGGACTATTCCTGAGCGGCAAAACTACTTTCGCGAAGAAAACTAAGGACAGACATAACCATGTGAGGGTCGTCTGCTAACACCTGGGAGGTGGGAGGACAAATTTAGTGTGAAATACCAAAAGGAAGGGTGGTCCAGCGAAGCGTGGATCACTGTGAGGAGCCCCACGATGGTGGAAGGTGGGGGGAAAACACTTCATAGTAGAGTAAAAAACCATGGGTCAACCCAGTATGGCCAATATGAAGACGCCAGAGGACGTTAAATTCCCGCCAGGAGATGCAGGGGAAAGAATGCCACATGACTGGAGTCTCCTTGATAGAGCAAAGTTTATTAGACTGGGGGTAGCCTCCCAAGAGTCGGCGCACGACTGTGCAAAAAGGTATCTGATGTAAAGGCGCAAATCCGCCCCCAGAGGAGTCACAGAGAATGTAGGATAAGTGAATGCCTCCTCCTCACCGCCCCCTTCCCCCGCCGCCCCAGGCAGACGGTCAACTTCATTGCACGGGCTACCTCCATGAAGGAAATCAGCCAAACAAGCAGCATCACCAAAATCAGCGAGCGGGTCTTGGATGGCAGATACCAAGAGATGGTGGGAAAAACACTGAGCCTTATCCTAAAGGCTACTCATAAGGGCCATACCCAACAAAACTCGGGTAAGTGAAGACCGTTTAATGAAGCACAGAGCCCAATAAATTGACATCGATTCCGCAGTAAACATCCCACACTTTGCAAGCAAGACATGAAGGCATATCCCATATGATCAGCGGATTTAGGGGCATCATAGTAAGAAAAAATGGAATCCTCAAACTCCCATAAGAGCGTTCATAACAAGCAACAGAATCCAAGGCCAAGGAACTAACCAACAGGGTGGGGCTGGTCGGAAGAGAATGTAGGGAAGAGGACAAGGAGGGGAGATGGAAGCAACAGTGAAGAGAAGCGACGTGGAGCCCAACTGGTAAGTCTATCAGAGGGTGGGCAACAGCTCAAATGCACGAAAAGAATAGAACAGGAGGGGGTGAGCAGGGGAAGAGCAGATAATCATGGCATAGCAGACCAGGAGCTTGGACTGCCTCATGAAAAAGGAAGCATTGGGATGGAGCATAGTCCAGCTACAGATATGCACCACCCTACACTTAAGGGGAGAGAATTGAAAATTGTGCTAGAGCGTCCATGTGAAATTGCACTGGATGGCATCCTGAAACTGTTGCACCACAGATGCCACCTAGTGGCATCTAGCCCAAATACAGGAATCATCCACATACAAAGTAGAGGTGACCAATGGTTTGGTAGAGGCCTCAAGTACATTAATATAATTGAGGAAAGAAAGACAGTTAATACGAAGCTCTGCCGTTTTCCTGGGACCACAGAGAGCTGAGTTCAGTGCTAACCCAGTCTGAAAGATCAGTGGGACATGAATCGGCGAATAAAAATCTGGAGGGGGCCCTGGAGACCCCACTCATGCAAGCTGTGTCATAGGCTTTATGAAGATCAAAGGAAACGGTGAGAAGATGGCCTACCAAACAGATTTCCAATCAAGACAGATGATAGATCGCAGACCATCCCTCCAGAAAGCCACACTAGTAATCTACATCTACGTTTATACTCCTGTGTGGCGGAGGGCACTTTACGTGCCACTGTCTAACTCCCTTTCCTGTTCCACTCGCGTATGGTTCGCGGGAAGAACGACTGCCGGAAAGCCTCCGTGCGCGCTCGAATCTCTCTAATTTTACATTCGTGATCTCCTCGGGAGGTATAAGTAGGGGGGAGCAATATATTCGATACCTCATCCAGAAAAGCACCATCTCGAAACCTGGACAGCAAGCTACACCGCGATGCAGAGCGCCTCTCTTGCAGAGTCTGGCACTTGGGTTTGTTAAACATCTCCGTAACGCTATAATGAGGTAAAGGTCCCAAAATTCAAGGACCCAATTGAGCTGATGAGCTCAGATCCATTCGAATAAGTTACGGGAAACATTGGTCAGGCTTAAGGACTGGAACCACCATACTATCTCTCCATTGAGAGGGGAAAATGCCTTGGAGCCAAATATGGTTAAACACCTGGAAGAGATATTGTGATTGTGGGGGACTGCGGTGTAGAAGCAATTGGTTATAGATGGAATCAGGGCCAACAACTGAATCGTGGGGAGAAGAGATGGCAAGAAGATTCACCCACTCAGTGAAAGGTTCATTCTAGGATTCCTCCCGACGAGGGGAAAATATAAGTGGGAGGCTTCAGCCCACTTTCTACCCCACTGGAGCTGTAGCAGTAAGGGTAGCGAGGTGTGTTCCGCGAGAACTGACGCATCTGTACAAAGATAACCTGGAATGGCAAGGTCTGACATGGAACTCTGCTGCTGACCAACCTTGTGGGGTGTGGGGTGTAGCCCACACCTGTGACGAAAGGACAGAAGAATCTAGGGAGGAGACAAAGCACTCCCAACACTCCCATTTGTTCTGTTTGATTATGTAATGGACTTTGGTGTGAAGACATTTAAAGGTAATATGATCGATGGAGGATGGATGTTACGAGGTGCATTCAAGTTCTAACGTCTCCTATTGTTTTTTCTCCGGACTGGAAAGAGATAGAAACATGCGCATTGTTTTAAAATGAGGCCGCGTTCATTGTCAATACTTCACAGAGATGGCAGCACCGTACGGCAGATGGAATTTTACCGCCAGCGGCGAGAATGAGAACTGTTTTAAATACTTAAAATTGCGACGTTTTCCTTACTTGAACAGCGTGCAATCATTCGTTTTCTGAATTTGCGTGGTGTGAAACCAATTGAAATTCATCGACAGTTGAAGGAGACATGTGGTGATGAAGTTCTGGATGTGTCGAAAGTGCGTTCGTAGGTGCGACAGTTTAATGAAGGCAGAACGTCGTGTGGCAACAAACCGAAACAACCTCGGGCTCGCACAAGCCGGTCTGACGACATGATCGAGAAAGTGGAGAGAATTGTTTTGGGGGATCGCCGAATGACTGTTGAACAGATCGCCTCCAGAGTTGGCATTTCTGTGGGTTCTGTACACACAATCCTGCATGACGACCTGAAAATGCCGAAAGTGTCATCCAGGTGGGTGCCACGAATGCTGACGGACGACCACATGGCTGCCCGTGTGGCATATTGCCAAGCAATGTTGACGCGCAACGACAGCATGAATGGGACTTTCTTTTCGTTGGTTGTGACAATGGATGAGACGTGGATGCCATTTTTCAATCCAAAAACAAAGCGCCAGTCAGCTCAATGGACGCACACACATTCATCGCCACCAAAAAAATTTCGGGTAACTGCCAGTGCTGAAAAAATGATGGTGTCCATGTTCTGGGACAGCGAGGGCGTAATCCTTACCCATTGCGTTCCAAAGGGCACTACGGTAACATGTGCATCCTACGAAAATGTTTTGAAGAACAAATTCCTTCCTGCACTGCAACAAAAACGTCCAGGAAGGGCTGCGCGTGTGCTGTTTCACCAAGACAACGCACCCGCACATCGAGCTAACGTTACGCAACAGTTTCTTCGTGATAACTTTGGAGTGATTCCTCATGCTCCCTACTCACCTGACCTGGCTCCTAGTGACTTTTGGCTTTTCCCAGCAATGAAACACACTCTCCGTGGCCGCACATTCACCAGCCGTGCAGCTATTGCCTCGGCGATTTTCCAGTGGTCAAAACAGACTCCTAAAGAAGCCTTCGCCGCTGCCATGGAATCATGGCGTCAGCGTTGTGAAAAATGTGTACGTCTGCAAGGCGATTACGTCGAGAAGTAACGCCAGTTTCATCGATTTCGGGTGAGTAGTTAATTAGAAAAAAAATCGGAGGCCTTATAACTTGAATGCACCTCGTACTTAAGATGTTGCATGATGCGACGACGATCAGATAGCGTTGGGAATGGCTGTGCTCCACCATGGTAATGGCTGACAGTGAACATGGCCTGTCAAGCGGGGAACAGCAATGCCGCCAGTGCAGATTATCTTATTGGACGGATCATAGACGACTTCCTCAATACAATTCGACAAAGAAGGTGGCAAAACGTCCTGGAGGTATATAGAGACCAATCAGCAGGGTACCCTGGTCATCAGGAGGCGGGAAGTGAACGACAGAATCAACGAGAAGTGGTTACAATCACAGAGGGAAAGAGCGAAAGATCAATGGCAGAGAAAGTTCATTACATGGGACGAAAATTAGGAGGAGCACCATCATTAAGAAGGCACAGGTCGTGGTCGACAAGAAACTTGCCAATGAGGCGCCCCCACTAGATGAAAAAGCACTTCCCCACAAAGGTGTGCATTCAAGTTGCCGAGGAGGAGGAAGGAGGGGGGGGGGGAGATGGTGAAAGAGGGCACTTAGGGAACCAGATGAAAGTGACCTGTCAGGAGGGAGCTAGAGAATGCAAACTGACTGGAGTCCAAGTGGACCCAGACACCAATTGCTTCTAACAGGGTACGAAGTGGGATAAAGCATGGAAGCCATGAAGGGTCAGTGAGTGAGCATCAGTAAAAAGATTCCTGGGGAACGACCCAAGTCACAGTGGAACTGACATGAGTATCCTTTACAGTTTCAGTTTCATTGAATAGGCAGATAGTGGGTATCCAAAGGGAGATAAATGTGCTGGAACCAAACACACTGCTAGGTTACCATCTATCACCAACGAGCATGGGGTGACATCCATAAATAAAAGGTCAAACTCATGGCATCTCCAGGGGCACCAGGGGAGTCTTGTGTGGGGACTTGGGTTTCTTCTTCTTCCCTTATAGGTGACAGAATACAAGGGACTAAGGGAGAGGTGGCTTCTGCAAGATCTGGAACTAAAAAAGACAAGCGGCTATGGGGCACACAGACTGTGTGTCCTGTGGCTGAGATGTGGCAGCAGGCTTCCAGAATGAGAGATGCCAGGGCCAGGGGGAGGTGTCCTAGGAAAGAGCTCCATCACCGACAGGCGCTGGGGAGGGGCAGCAGCACACAGGAGGCAGGGCAGGGGAACCGCAGGAGAGGGGGAATGGAGGGGGGTGGAGAACTGGAGTTAGGTAGAGAGACTCCATTTCGCAAAACTTGTCTCCGACATTTTCAACAAAAAGATAAACGTTCTTTGGCGTAAAATGTGTCCTAATCCATCCTAACGCAGACCAGGCAGCGGGGAAAGTGTTTCACTGCAAGTCAGTGATCCTGGTCCTCTCAAGGGATTAGCCAGGGAAGGAAAGGCTGCAGGGTCATAAGCAGTAACATTCGATAATCCGTTAACTTTTGAGGAGACGGCCATAGAAGAAATGCCAGATTTTTGAAGCTTGGTAAGTTTCATACGCAAGCGTCCACCCTGATACCACTCCTATCAGGGGCCGTCCCCCTGGGCGCCACCCAGTCACAGTAAGGGCTGTCTGGCCAGAATGACAAGCAACCACTCCCAGGCATACATGGGGAGGCAACAGCTCAGGTATTAGAAGTGTGAACCCTGTGTTATCAGGGGGCTCAGCTAGAGGGTACATAACAGCCCCACAACATGAACTGGCTACACATGCTGGGGGTAGAGGAATCCACACCATAGACGATGTGGAGGGAGTTTTTCACCAAATAGCTCACCTTTAGAATTAGAGGTCAAACTCCAAAGGGGACCAAAAACGCCAAAATGTAAGGATGAATGAGGAAAGATAAGGGGAACAAAACTGCAAGGAATACAGGAAACCAGGTGGATAGCCAGATCGACGTAAGTTAGAACACAGAGAGAGGGGAAGGAGGGGGCAGTGGGGAAGGAGCAAGGGTTGGGGGGAAAGACATAGGGAAGGAATCACAGCCTGGGAAGGAAGAATGGGCTGCAGTAGTTCGAGGCCCCGTGTGTGCCACGCACGTACCCACGAAAGTGCTGTGGCCCACCTGGGGGCACACTTTTAGCTAGCAAGCTCCCACTTTCAAAAACAATTTTTAAGTTTCTTCTGTTTCGTTAGTGTTATTTCTTGTAGCAAGTGAAGCTTTTTGAGGACAAATTTGTTTTCAGATTTTCTTTCGAGACATTTTTACGGTAAACAATGGATAGTACTGTCACGATTCTTTTGTTAGTATGGTCCAATGAACGTTGTTGTACGTATGAACTGACAGTCGCTTCTCAGGATCTGTTAGGCCTCTGTGAAATGTTGAACGGAAACTCTAAAAAGAGTAATATTTGTTGGTTTTCTGTATTAATATATTATCTGAACTTGTGTTTATGAAAACCCGTTATTGGCTTTCAGAACAATCTGAAAGGAAGAATTTCTTTAAGGCAAGCCGAAGTGGCCAGGAAAGCGAACTGCAGGAAAGGTAATTGTATTACACCTAAGTTTCCGCTATCAACAGTAGTAGACCGAGTCTTAGAATAGCCATTCTTCTCCGACAGTCAAAATGCCATCCTTTGTCGTCCTCCGCAATCCATACCAACGAAAGAGTTATCAAATATTTATCTGTGACTAGGCAGTATTTAATACTACGACCTGCCAAACTTTGTGTAAATATGAAGATGACTGTTGCTCCCCATAACGCTTATCGTATGACATGCATAATCCGTAAGCGTTGTATCGATGACCAGGACTCAGTGCTGAGGTTTTTACTTTAATCCACGAGGGTGATATAGTCGGGTGATCGGGAGGTTGTGGTAAGCAGCTTTTATTACACGATTTTGGCGCCACATCAGCATTCGTATCTGCTGTAACTCAGTTTCGTGTCGCTGTTTCACGTCGGACCTACACTGGAGGAGCTGAAATTAAGAGACTGCTGTTTTTGATCTTATTCTCTCTTCATCCACAAGCACCTTCACCTCAACCTTCAGGCAATTTGACTGGATTGCATTCTTATTGTTTCATGACACCGTCTGTTCTGTTTATGACCCCAGTTTATTTTGGCTGCTTTGTAATATCAGCATTGACATTACTGGAATAAAATTAAATTGACAGCAGATGAACTAAATATCATTATCTAATCCATTTCACTTATTTCATTTATATGTTTTGAAAATTAGGACCCTCTACAAGAGCCAACTACAAGGAGTTAGACATCTAGCTGTAGAATGTTCTTAGTGGAAAATCCGTCACTAGATATGTTCCCTAAATTATCCAATCGTTTGAATATTCATACCTTGAGTAAATGTAAAAAGGAGGGGAAGACCTGGGTTTTAATACCTATCGAACACTAAGAAAAAACAGTTTTGTCTACCACCCATCCATTAAAACGTGATTCCACTTAATTCAGTACTCACCTGTACCACAAGTGACTAAGAAGACGTCTGTAGACCTACTTTCTTTTACATGGCTATAAATTAAAATTATTTGATACATTAGAACTAAAGTATGCATCATGTACCATGGGACCACCAACCGGTAATTTGCCTGGAAAAGAGTTTTCAGAAATTACTAAAAGTCATTAACTCATTTTCACTTTTTCTTCGTGTTACTAGTTGTATACAGGCATATGAACAGGACTTACCTTTCTATATCCTTGTATAAGATACCAACACGTTACGAAATATGTGGCACAGAGTATCGAAACTTGTAAGGCGATGAGCATTCCTGTAACAGTTTATTGACTGTTATACGACCATAAGTTTCAGGGGACACAGAAAAATCAGGCAATATTAAGCTGCCAAATTTAAACTAGAGGTGTCAGTACAAATATGAAATTAAGTAAGAATGCAGCATGGAGACAGAGAAAGGTACAGTTTTGCCGAAAGGCAGCTAGTGATGATAAAAGCGTGTTCATTGTATCTCAGCATATCTATAACAGGAGGAAGATTGAGCTCAACCGTCCGAAGAGGAAATAAAAGCAAAGGTAGCGGCTGCAGTAGAATTTCCAGCAGGTGGGGCAGTGGAGCTAAACTACAAACACGTTATTTCGCGGAAGCTAGTAGCAATTAAACGAACACCTTACGAGATGAAAATAAAGCCACATACCGCATTTCACGTCTCCATATCAGTAAAAAAAGGAACCTCTTAAAAGGAAACTGCAAAATGTGTGGGCTACGGGAATAGTAGAATGTGAGTGTAGCTAACACAACAGTGTCTTCTTCACAGCAGACAAGGGACGAGACGTACGAGTCATACTTGACGAATAACATGTCTGAACAGAAAGAAAGACCAGAAAACAAATATGATTACAGAATTTTAATGGCGCTAAGGAATGTAAATGTTTGGACCTGGCTTCAGTATATCATCAGGTGGTGTTCGATGCAGACAGTATAGCAATTCACAAATGAATGCAGTATACTATCGGCATCAAAAGCGTCCCTTTGGGCTAAACGTGGCCACATCAGCATTTATTCTCTATTGGATAGAGTTCTCGGTGAAGGTCTATTGAAATTCATCACCTCAGATATACAGTATATGACATTCTGGTTGCAAGCAGTACTCGGAATGGACTTTTGGCAACGTTAAAGAAAGTTTTTCAGAAATTTGAAGCTGCATATGCTAAACTGAACTTGCGAAAATCAGAGTTCAATAGGCAGGAACCTAAATGTTCAGGGCACTTAGTTACACTGGATGGGGTAAAAGAAGACGAGGAAATACTGAAAGCAGCATGTCACTTTGACACCTACCTGCAGGTAGCAACTTAGGGGGTTCTTATGGTCTGTGCCGCTTCTTTCAACGTTTAATAGATGAACAGGTGCTTAATGATAAGTCTGCACAACATGCTTAAGAGAAATAGCGTGGGGTCGTGGACGGAAGATTGCGAGGAAGCATTATAACCAGATCAACAAAAGCTACTTGGCCTGCGATGCTTCCGATTATGCTGTGGGAGTGCATCTGTATCCCAATGGAAAGGGGAAGGGGAAGGAGGAGAACCATATGAAGATCACTTTCAGAAGCAGAATGTTGACAAGCTAAGAACAGAAGTGTTCAGTAACAGAAAGAAGCGCTGACTATATTATTTGGATTCTGCTCCTATGTAGCTGGGAGAAAACGTACAGTAGTTACCTGTCACTGGGCCTTGTTCTCGTAACAAACTGCAACATGGGAGCCAGTAAGTTGGACTTCAGCCATGTAAGAATATCGCTTCGAAGTGCATTACATGCTGAGAGAACAGTTCTCGGCACACTCTCGCACTTACCTTTGGTTTAAAGGAACGAAGACCAGAGCTACCGGCGCCAGAGAAGAACACAATACTCTCTGAAATTGTAGCTCATGGAAGGAGAGTCCGTAGAATGCAACAAAACATACGTTGTGAACTGAACGCCATGAATGACTGTTGGTAAAGAGAAAGTACGGGTGTACTGGAGAGGAGGAAATGCGCACATTTTCAGTGCATGAAGGTTCAAACGGCTCTAAGCACTATGGGACTTTGTAAGTAGGCTGTTTATATTTTCTTATTGGCAACGTTACGTAGCGCTCTGTATGAAAATCACTGGCTGTGCTGTGTGCAGTCTGTGGCTAGTTTGCATTGTTGTCTGCCATTGTAGTGTTAGGCAGCGGCAGCTGGATGTGAACAGCGCGTAGCGTTGCGCAGTTGGAGGTGAGCCGCCAGCAGTGGTGGATGTGGGGAGAGAGATGTCAAAGTTTTGTAATTTGTCATGAACTGATATATATATTATGACTATTAAGGTAAATACATTGTTTGCTCTCTATTAAAATCTTTCATTTGCTAACTATCCCTATCAGTAGTTAGTGCCTTCAGTAGTTTGAATCTTTTATTTAGCTGGCAGTAGTGGCGCTCGCTGTATTGCAGTAGTTCCAGTAACGAAGATTTTTGTGAGGTAAGTGATTTGTGAAAGGTATAGGTTAATGTTAGTCAGGGCCATTCTTTTGTAGGGATTTTTGAAAGTCAGATTGCGTTGCGCTAAAAATATTGTGTGTCAGTTTAAGCACAGTCGTGTATAAATTGTTCTAAGGGGACGTTTCAACTCAACTGCTGAGGTCATCGGCCCCTTAGAACTTAGAACTACTTAAACCTAACTAACCTAAGGACATCACACATCCATGCCCGAGGCAGGATTCGAAGCTGCGACCGTAGCGGTCGCGCGGTTCCAGACTGTAGCGCCTAAAACCGCTCATCGATGAAAGGTGGGGGTGGTTGTATATAGAAAGGGAGATCTCGTCTTACTCTTGACACATGTTCAGTCGAAGAAGACTTAAGGAAATTAAGAAATTTCACCCTGTCTACAATAGTCCTTATAAGTTTTGTTGCACTGCGAAATATATCGTGGGCAAATACAAAATTTTGTTAAAGTTTTCTCCATCCAGTGCTATGCCAAGTAAAAACCAGACCAGTGCGCTCTGCAGAAATGCAGAATGACCAGCAGGCAGAGAGCCAATACCGCAAATAACATGGCACACCCCAGAAGCTATTGCTCCGCCTCGCTCCGACGAGTAGTCAATCATCAATTCAGCAACATGGCCTCACTGGGGATGGACTATAACATTCTGACAGTACAGCATGCCGCCACTAGAACGAGTAAATTTTCCATAACAACACATATCAGCTTACTGACATGACGGAAAAACATCAAGCTGAAGCTGATAATGCCACTGTTGTGACACTAAGGTGTGACTGATGATCCCAGAAACTAAGAAAAATTTGGTTATCCTCGGCAAGAGAGGTCACTTTGCCTCAGGCGGTCAGCCTCAGGCTTCCAACCGCATACTCCCTTCAAGCTGCAGTGGGCCAGCTACGACGCAGCCCCTGTGACAAGGACAGATGACTTCTATCTTTTAGAAGGCTCCCACCTGGTCTGCCAAATCTGGTTGCTGTGAGGTGCCCACATCACATCCACTGATTTGAAGTCCTGAGAATTTCTACCTCCGTAAAAAGCCGAAATAATGGTTTTTGGTGAATCGTCAACCTGTCGCTCTAACCTGACTCATCTGAGAGCAGACACTGCAATCCACAGCCTACCTCTGGTACAGAGTTGCTGTAGTTTACTCAGGCATACTCCTTTGACAGCCCCAAGAGTGCACAAGCATCAAGCAGTCTACGCCACTGCACGAGCTATGCCTGCTGCCCACTTCCCTGCACAGCAGCCAAGTGCTGCATGAGCAGCCACGATAGACAATGGCCTTACGAAACTGCTGATTTGGGCGAGTCAGTAGGTTCCAAGGCTGCAATCTGCATACACTGCCCTTACCACAGCTGTAGAGGCCCGCTAATGCTGAGCTTTAAGCACACTAAGTGTCAACTAACCTGCACCACCATATTCCGCGCCTCGCCATCATGCAACCGAAAGGGTCTCAGCCGAGGCCCTCACAGCTGTAGGAAAACCATCTGAATACCCGTGGACTAGAAAATGTGCGAACTAGAAGAATTTTTGACCTAACACGTAGACAACGGCCATAAATATAATACAAGACAAAAAAAGATGCTCCACGAAGGAATTATCTGAATGAAACGGAAATCAGAAAACACTGGTAGCAGTTACTTCTGTAAAATATCTGGGAGTATGCGTGCGGAACGATTTGAAGTGGAATGATCATATAAAATTAATTGTTGGTAAGGCGGGTACCAGGTTGAGATTCATTGGGAGAGTCCTTAGAAAATGTAGTCCATCAACAAAGGAGGTGGCTTACAAAACACTCGTTCGACCTATACTTGAGTATTGCTCATCAGTGTGGGATCCGTACCAGATCGGGTTGACGGAGGAGATAGAGAAGATCCAAAGAAGAGCGGCGCGTTTCGTCACAGGGTTATTTGGTAACCGTGATAGCGTTACGGAGATGTTTAACAAACTCAAGTGGCAGACTCTGCAAGAGAGGCGCTCTGCATCGCGGTGTAGCTTGCTCGCCAGGTTTCGAGAGGGTGCGTTTCTGGATGAGGTATCGAATATATTGCTTCCCCCTACTTATACCTCCCGAGGAAATCACGAATGTAAAATTAGAGAGATTAGAGCGCGCACAGAGGCTTTCAGACAGTCGTTCTTCCCGCGAACCATACGCGACTGGAACAGGAAAGGGAGATAATGACAGTGGCACGTAAAGTGCCCTCCGCCACACACCGTTGGGTGGCTTGCGGAGTATAAATGTAGATGTAGATCAGTGATGTGGTGTATATGTGCAAACCAATTATTGTAATTTTAGAAAATTTTGATTCATTTGAGTGACACGACTTAATTTGTGAAGCTAATAACGTGTGGTGCCATCTCAGGGCCTTATGCAAATACACTATTGGCCATTAAAATTGCTACACCAAGAACAAACACAGATGATAAAAGGGTATTCATTGGACAAATATATTATACTAGAACTGACTTGTGATTACATTTTCACGCAATTTGGGTGCATAGATCGTGAGAAAACAGTACCCAGAACAACCACCTCTGGCCGAAATAACGGCCTTGATACGCCTGGGCATTGAGTCAAACAGAGCTTGGATGGCGTGTACAGGTACAGCTGCCCAGGCAGCTTCAACACGATACCACACTTCATCAAGAGTATGACTGGCGTATTGTGACGAGCCAGTTGCTCGGCCACCAATGACCAGACGCTTTCAGTTTGTGAGAGATCTGGAGAATGTACGGGCCAGGGCAGCAGTCTAACATCTGAAATGTAACGCCCACTGTTTAAATTGCCGTCAATGCGAACAAGAGGTGACCTAAACGTGTAACCAATTGCACCCCATACCATCACGCTGGGTGATACGCCAGAATGGCGATGACGAATACACGCTTCCAATGTGCGTTCACCGCGATGTCGCCAAACACGGATGCAACCATCTTGATGCTGTAAACAGAACCTGGATCCATCCGAAAAAATGCCGTTCGTGCACCCAGGTTCGTCGTTGAGTACACCATCGCAGGCGCTCCTGTCTGTGATGCAGCGTCAAGGGTAACCGCATTCATGGTCTCCGAGCTGACAGTCCATGCTGCTACAAACGACGTCGAACTGTTCGTGCAGATGGTTGTTGTCTTGCAAACGTCCCCGTCTGTTGACTCAGGGCTCGAAACGTGGCTGCACGATCCGTTACAGCCATGCTGATAAGATGCCTGTCATCTCGACTGCTAGTGATACGAGGCCGTTGGGATCCAGCACGGCGTTCCGTATTACCCTCCTGAACCCACTGATTCCATGTTCAGCTAACAGTCATTGGATCTCGACCAACGCGAGCAGCAATGTCGCGATACGAGAAACCGCAATCGCGATAGGCTACAATCCGACCTTTATCAAATTCGGATACGTACGCATTTCTCCTCCTCACACGAAGCATCACAACTACGTTTCACCAGGCAATGCCGGTCAACTGCTGTTTGTGTATGAGAAATCGGTTGGAAACTTTCCACATGCCAGCACGTTGTAGGTGTCGCCACCGGCGCCAACCTTGTGTGAATGCTCTGAAAAGCTAATTTTCATATCCCAGCATCATCTTCCTGTCTGTTAAATTTCGCGTCTGTAGCACGCCATCTTCGTGGTGTAGTAATTTTAATGGCCAGTAATGTAGTTATTCAGCTTGGTATTGATTGTTACTGGATGTCCCGCTGATTGATGTAATGCCAAATTCTGTCACATTGGTGCGTTAGATCGTCAAAATCATTAGCTGGTTGGAGGGTCCTGCCCATAATGCTCCAAACGTTCTCAATTGGGAAGAGATCCGGCGATGGTGCTGGCGAAGATAAACCCTGACAGGCACGAATACAAGCAGTAGAAACCGTCGCTGTGTGGAAGATGGCATTATCTTGCTGAAATGTAAGCCTAGGATGGCTTGCCATGAAGGGCAACAACGAGACATAAAAAAATCATCGACGTGCGACAGTGCTGTAAAGGGTGCCGCAGATGAGAATCGAAGGGGTCCTGCTATGGAAAGGAATGGCACCCCAGACCACCACTCCCAACTCTCGGGTCATATGGCGGGCGACTGTTAGACTGGTATCCCACTGCTGGCCAGGCCGTCTCCAAACAAGTCTTCGTCCAGGAACCTCAATGGCTGGAGCAGAATTGTTTTCAATGGCGGGTCCCACTCCAAATTGAGCTCTGACTACTGGTGGAGATGTGTCTGGAGACGCCCCAGACCGAAATGGAATACCAACCTGACACTCACCCGGTAACCAGGAGTGATTTTATGGGGTGCCATCACAGTTCATCTCCTCTCATAGCAGAGACACTTAGGTTGTCATCCACGGCACCCTTACAGCACAACGGTACGTCGACGATATTCGATGCTCCCTTTTGTTGCCCTTCATGGCAAGTCATCCTGGACTTACATTTCGGCTACATAATGCCCACCCACAAACAACGGGAGTTTCTACTACTTATCTTTTTACTTGTCAAACAACATTTGCCAACGAGGTTGCCGGATCTCTCACCAATTGAGAATGTTTGGAGCATTACGGGCAGGGTCCTCCAACCGGCTCGGGATTTTGACGATCAAACGGGTCGGTTGGACCGAATTGGACACGATATCCCTCAGGAGGACATCCAAGAACCTTATCAATCGATTCCAAACCGAATAACTGCTTTCACGAGCCCCAGAAGTGGACTAATATGTTGTTGACTTGCTCAATTTCTGAAGCTGTTTCACTTTCATGAATCCATTTTCCCTGAAATTATAATCATTTGTTTGTCTGCAGATGTATCTCAACATCAACCGTTTTCCGTCTATTCGGATAGTTCCTTCATGGAGCATTGTTTGTTTGTGAGTTTTGTACAACGAAAGAAGAGGAAGGAGAAATAAAGTGCTCAATAATGTTACGAGTAAGTATAATGTAGGCGTGCAAGAGGGCAGTGCTACCCACAATGTAAATGAACTGTCATTTATATTCCTCCCTGTTTGTGTTAATAATGTAGTGTTGTGGTAACAGTAATTTAGGCTTTTTAGTGACCAGTGGAATTTTATTTCTTTTGGCATCTTGCTATTTTGATACGATGATGATTGGTTTGTGGGGCTCTCAACTGCGTGGTTATCAGCGCCCGTACAAATTCCGAAACTTTGCTCAGCCCAATCTCTCCACTTTCATGATGATGATATGTTGAGTACAACACAAACACCCAGTCATCTCGAGGCAGGTGAAAATCCCTGACCCCGCTGGGAATCAAACGCGGGACCCCGTGCTCGCAAGCGAGAACGCGACCGAGAGACCACGAGCTGCGGACCTACTTTTATACGATTACACTTAAACGAGTAAGAATGTTAAACGCCAAGCACATTAATTTTTTTGTTGCGCTTGCAGACTTCGAGCCACTTTGATACTGGAATGGGGCTATGACTTAATGCAGATCCCTTTCACCTTGACAGATTCGTTACAAGTTGCAGTTGCGAGACACGGAGCTGAGGTTGCACTTCGGCACGTCACCCTATTCTGCCTCAATAAAGACGGCCGCGCAGAAGAGCTGCGCCGTCATTCTATTTACTCTTCGCTCCAATTGCCAGGGGGTCGCCGACCTTCAACCGCGCAACCGGCCACTGTGCAACAACAATCTACGCCCATCGCGTTCGCCCGGTGTTCCCAGCAGCCGGAAAAACTTGGAAATCACCTACTACAGCTACCTGTCAGTGAGTGCGCGCATTGCTTGAAGTTGTGCGCTCAGATATGAATCATGTATGTGAGCGTTCTGTTTCAGAAAAATTACCAACTTTTGTTCATTATATATGTTGATGTTTTTCAAGTGCAAATACCATGTTTTCTGCCTGTCTTACATTAATTATACAAAAATGTTTTAGCTGTTTTTGTCTTGATAATACATGTATACTTTAATTCCGGTGTCATGTTTGCCATTGAGGTATAATTATTTACAATTTTGGTTCTTTGCTTACAGATACGAGAAGAAACAGTAAAACTCATTGGAAGTACTGAAGTAGATAGTAAATATCCTTGCACATCGTTTTTATTTTAGCTTGTGCTATTGACACCACGAGAGTAAAGTAATCTGATTGACGCTGATGTACAGTTTGAAGATATTTCACCATATAGATGAACAGCTGGTACTGGCAGAAGTAAAGCTGTGAGGACGGGGCGTGAGTCGTGCTTGGATAGCTCAGTCGGTAAAGCACTTGCCCGCGAAAGGCAAAGGTCCCGAGTTCGAGTCTCGGTCCGGCACACAGTTTTAATCTGCCAGGAAGTTTCAGTTGGTATATAGCTTTCAATTCTATGAACGTATCTGTTTCCTTTGATTGGTGCGATGAACTAAACTACAGTTATTGGTATAACTGATAAACTTTATTCTTTTTGCTTATGCTGATCAATGTTTATATATGTAGCACATTTGAAGAATTATAATTTCTGTACTTATAGGAACACAGTTGATAGAGGTTAAAAAAATCATACACCATTACAATCAAAGGATTTTTAGTGATTTTGAACTGGCTTAAAGAAGTAGTCTATAATGTTTAGAGTTGTTTAGGCCATTTGGTGATGCTACTGTTGTTTCTGTGCAGCCTGTGGAGATAACTGTAGATCTATTTGAAGATGAGTCAACAATAGTAGAACGTGATCCTTCTCAAACAAAAGATAATGGTTAAAGTTATCTGTATATTACATACTTAACTGGACTACTTTAAGTTTTGCCACTATTTACAAGGTCGTCAATATAAAAGAATTTCGATATTTTTGTTGCTGTTTAATCCACTTACATGACAAATTTGTTTCCCATGTGTGCTGTATGACTACCACATGCACACACGCTAAACTCATCTAAAACCCAAGAAGTACTAGTTGGTCACTGGAGGCTCATTAGCCCAAAATATCAGAAATCCCTACCATCTTCACCTCCACAGTAACTTCTGTCCTTCAGCAAAGAGTCCAGGAGTCACATTAGGTGAAAATCTAAATTTAACTGGGCACATAACTGGACTGTACAAGAAGGCATCAACATCTCTCCACACCCTACAAAAATACAAAAAGCTCTTTCTCTTGACCTGAAGAAGAAAGTGATGCTGTCATGAAAGACCTAAGTCAGGGACGATCACGATGCCTGGAAATGGTTATGAATGCCTGTGTACGTTATTTCTGTGATGTTCAATACTTTGATCGTATTTCACCATCATATGCACAGCCGTCTCGGCTTTGAGTAGAGAGTTCCATACATTATCTTCCCTACTGTCTTATCAACGAACATTGTCTCCCATATCTCTCTCCTCGAACTTAAGGCTCTTATCTGAACAAGATGGCAGAAACACCCATTCCTATCAGAGCAGAATTCTTTCTGCCCCACGCCATCATTTAGCCACTTTTCAGAGTCCTCAGTAGTATGAACTCGACTCTGCAATAAGCTCCCGCGTCATACTAGATAACTGCATAACATCTCCACCTTCAGAATACTACTAGCGACATAGCTACCGAAGCAACGACAATGACTACCATTGTCCCTGTAGAGACTCATTACCCCTGTACATTCTTTCCAAACAGATGTTTCTCAATTCTCAGTATTCTCTAGCTGATAAGGTCTCCTCAAATTTCCTTTCCGCAGAACTCTGTATCAAAAATATCTTTTACAACTATAAATTCTTTTTATACATTCCACTATCATTATTATTGTCATTAATATTACTATCACTTCTAGTGGCACCAGTTTGCAATAGTACAAGTATTGCCAGCATTAACGTTATTGGTTCATAGTATTATTTACTTACAGTGCCACTTCCGACACTTACGTTTTCAATACCATTTATCATATCAAAATTGGTATATTTTACTCCTTACTGATCGCTGGCTTCTGAAATTTCGTAGCTTACGCGTTTTGTCTCTGGCGGAGGGCATTACCTTGCTGCTTAAAGTGAACAATGCCTGAGCGCTACTGGTCACCCGTCAAGTCAGTGTGCGGAGGGTCGAAGTTTGTATCATACCTAGTGGTCGCTCGCACCCGCATCATACGTAACTGGTCTGAAAAGTTTACTCAAAATTTCTAGCAAAGTTGATAACATTACGTCATTTCACAGAGTAAAAGTATTTCTAATATTTGGTTTATTCACGAAAGGCGTGCGCAAGTATTTATGCAAATTGTGATGGACACAAAATGGTGTTTGCTAATCTAACTTCCGTAGCGAACTCATTGCTATTAGTAAATACTAGGGTTGCCCAGAACGTAATGCATTTTTTCCTTCAACAACGTTTTATTGAACATAATGAGAATTACACGAAAGAATGGTGTTTATCTACACACCCTATTTTTCCACGTAATTTCCATCCCGTTCTATGGCCTCCTTCCGGTGCGGAACAAGGGCGTTTATGCCCTGTCGGTACCAATCCTCGTCCTGATGGTGCAGCCAGTGCTTCACTGTGTGAATCGACCTCAAAATGTCTTCCAGGAATGGCATCCATTGATGGCCCGAAGAAGTGGAAGCTCGCTGCAAGATGCCAGCTGTGACAGCCGTGGATGGTCTCCCCGACCGCTGCAAATTGTGGAGCGCCGCCGAACCGCCTTCTGATGACCTCACCCTCCGTGCCCAGAGACTAACTGTACTTCTATCGATAGCAGACGCTCCATAGACTTTGCACAAGCGTTTGTGAATATTCCCCAGTTTCTTTCTCTGCAGTGACAAATTCAATGACAGCACGTTGCTGTAACGTACATCAGCTACAGACGCCATTTTGAAACTGCCCAGCAGCTGCACTATCTGTCAAGAGTGACGGAAACTTGGCGTGCTCACTCGGGAGACTTCAAATAATACACACGTAATGTTTCGCATTCGTAGCGTTGTTTTCGGCTCAGAAAAAAATGAAGTGCATTACTTTCTGGCCAACATCGTAATTGGGGAAGGCTCTCGTTATTACTCGCTGAATTCACGTGGAAATTTAATACACTAATAGTGTCTCGAGTATGAATGTGAAATGAGGTTAACTAACTTAGCATAGAAGTGGATGAGTTTAGGTTGTGTTAGGTAATGTGTTAAGTGCCAAAGGGATAGTAAAACTAATTTTATTTGCACTATTTCATTGTGACATTTTCTATTTCTTAATTTACGAAACTAAGATTTGCAAACTGCAGGAGACATGCTCATATGGGGTGTTCAAAAAGTCTCTCCGCAGTGCCGTATGATTGTTCGCCTGCCTGGGTTACTTCCCATCAAGTGGATATTCTGTACCCATTCATTCATAGGAAAACTTGTGTTAAGTGAAATACTGAACGGTTATTTTCAGCAAGATGGTGCAACCGCGCATACAGTTCGCGTTTCAATGTCACTGCTTGCTGATGTTTTTGGTGACCGCATAATTTCACAGGGACTTTGGCCTCCACGATCGTCTGAACTACCACCACCTGACTTTCCTGGAGTGCAGTGAAAGCAACTGTCTATAAAAACCGTCCAAAACCCATCGATGAATTGAAAACTGCAATATCCACTTTCACTGCTTCTGTTACAGAAGAAATGTTACAGAAGAAATGTTACAGAAGAAATGTTACAGAAGAAATGTTACAGAAGAAATGTTACAGAAGAAATGTTACAGAAGAAATGTTACAGAAGAAATGTTACAGAAGAAATGTTACAGAAGAAATGTTACAGAAGAAATGTTACAGAAGAAATGTTACAGAAGAAATGTTACAGAAGAAATGTTACAGAAGAAATGTTACAGAAGAAATGTTACAGAAGAAATGTTACAGAAGAAATGTTACAGAAGAAATGTTACAGAAGAAATGTTACAGAAGAAATGTTACAGAAGAAATGTTACAGAAGAAATGTTACAGAAGAAATGTTACAGAAGAAATGTTACAGAAGAAATGTTACAGAAGAAATGTTACAGAAGAAATGTTACAGAAGAAATGTTACAGAAGAAATGTTACAGAAGAAATGTTACAGAAGAAATGTTACAGAAGAAATGTTACAGAAGAAATGTTACAGAAGAAATGTTACAGCTTGTGTTTGGAAACATGGTTAGACGAATTGAATTGTGTATTCAACAACAGGGGGGAGCCTCAACATTTAATGTGAAAATTTCGAAGTAAAAATGAATATTCAATAAATTAATAACTTTTATTTCACTGAGTTTCATTTCGGCATATTCACTGCGGCATACGGCACGCGCGGCTAATAATCATACGTCACTGCGGAGAGACTTTTCTAACACCCCGTATTAGGCACACGGTCAGGATTATTTAGTAATGAAACATGTTCTGTATGGAAAGCTTCCATGCTCGAGTGCGATAGCTGAAAATTTACGAGAAAGAAGCTGTGCAGGAGACGCTGTTTCAGCCGAAACAAACTGCTGCAAATGGTACTTTGCCGCAAGGTACAATCGGCATGATTGTAGGATAAACTGAACTGCGAACTAGATTGTTAAGATTAAACAATAAGTTGGCTCCACCTCACAGTGACCATTCCACCCCTGACGCACTACAGAGCTATGAAAGTCACCGTCACTATCCCCCTCTCCCAACCCCTTACGAAGGCAGTTTCCATGTCGAGTTGTTAAGGCTTTAATGACAAAGCTACGTCCTTTCGCATCAAATTACTTTTAATGCATAGATACCATTCATTGCGTGCACAAATGGTATATATGGCTATGCTGCTAGACTGTACTTCGGCAGCTCTAGTGTGGTCCTACAGTATAGCTGTAATATTACACCACAGTTACCTGTTCTGGTTGACACAGGAATACTGTCGAAACGGCCCAGAAGCCAAAGTGGAGACCATCCTACTTTAGAGCGATTGCTAAAAACGCGCCACAGCTCGATCAATACAGCGAAAGCGAATACCTGTAACATAGCAGGAGAATAAAACCAATCTTAATATTTCCTCCAGCTCCGTTCTGTTGTAATAGCAATTGCAATACGAACATATTCCACAACTGAAAGAAGGTTTATTACACAGAAAGATTTGCCACATATATTTACACTTGCAGCGGATGGGTGAACGCGGTTTTACGTGTTCACTTCAGTTAAATGTGCTACCGACACTAGAAATGGGTAACGCGAGTCAACTTTCAACACACTGTAGTAAATTAGAGGTCCTGTTCTCCGCTAGATAATAAAGACTAGGAAACATTGTGAGGTAATGGGCGAGTCGTCGCGCCCTGAAAATACACTCCTGGAAATTGAAATAAGAACACCGTGAATTCATTGTCCCAGGAAGGGGAAACTTTATTGACACATTCCTGGGGTCAGATACATCACATGATCACACTGACAGAACCACAGGCACATAGACACAGGCAACAGAGCATGCACAATGTCGGCACTAGTACAGTGTATATCCACCTTTCGCAGCAATGCAGACTGCTATTCTCCCATGGAGACGATCGTAGAGATGCTGGATGTAGTCCTGTGGAACGGCTTGCCATGCCATTTCCACCTGGCGCCTCAGTTGGACCAGCGTTCGTGCTGGACGTGCAGACCGCGTGAGACGCTTCATCCAGTCCCAAACATGCTCAATGGGGGACAGATCCGGAGATCTTGCTGGCCAGGGTAGTTGACTTACACCTTCTAGAGCACGTTGGGTGGCACGGGATACATGCGGACGTGCATTGTCCTGTTGGAACAGCGAGTTCCCTTGCCGGTCTAGGAATGGTAGAACGATGGGTTCGATGACGGTTTGGATGTACCGTGCACTATTCAGTGTCCCCTCGACGATCACCAGTGGTGTACGGCCAGTGTAGGAGATCGCTCCCCACACCATGATGCCGCGTGTTGGCCCTGTGTGCCTCGGTCGTATGCAGTCCTCATTGTGGCGCTCACCTGCACGGCGCCAAACACGCATACGACCATCATTGGCACCAAGGCAGAAGCGACTCTCATCGCTGAAGACGACACGTCTCCATTCGTCCCTCCATTCACGCCTGTCGCGACACCACTGGAGGCGGGCTGCACGATGTTGGGGCGTGAGCGGAAGACGGCCTAACAGTGTGCGGGACCGTAGCCCAGCTTCATGGAGACGGTTGCGAATGGTCCTCGCCGATACCCCAGGAGCAACAGTGTCCCTAATTTGCTGGGAAGTGGCGGTTCGGTCCCCTACGGCACTGCGTAGGATCCTACGGTCTTGGCGTGCATCCGTGCGTCGCTGCGGTCCGGTCCCAGGTCGACGGTCACGTGCACCTTCCGCCGACCACTGGTGACAACATCGATGTACTGTGGAGACCTCACGCCCCACGTGTTGAGCAATTCGGTGGTACGTCCACCCGGCCTCCCGCATGCCCACTATACGCCCTCACTCAAAGTCCGTCAACTGCACATACGGTTCACGTCCACGCTGTCGCGGCATGCTACCAGTGTTAAAGACTGCGATGGAGCTCCGTATGCCACGGCAAACTGGCTGACACTGACGGCGGCGGTGCACAAATGCTGCGCAGCTAGCGCCATTCGACGGCCAACACCGCGGTTCCTGGTGTGTCCGCTGTGCCGTGCGTGTGATCATTGCTTGTACAGCCCTCTCGCAGTGTCCGGAGCAAGTATGGTGGGTCTGACACACCGGTGTCAATGTGTTCTTTTTTTCCATTTCCAGGAGTGTATGAGTTCGGACGAAGCAGTGGCCGCACGGACCGCTCGGCCAGCCGGGACCCCGGCAGCAAACACGTGGTGGCGAACGTTCGCCGGACGAGACGGGTAGCCCAAGCGTGTGGTCCATCGAGCACGTGGCTGGAAATTCCTTGGCGACGCTGCGCTCCGGGAGGGCCAAAGATGGCGGACTTTGTGAAACCTTAATGGCTGACATTTCATAGCTCGTCTAGAAAGAAATTAGTAGTAGCCAGATGAATCATGATACCTCAAAAAGAAACATGTACATTACCATTATTTGCACGACGATTCTGATGGTGTAGTCAGATTTTCAATATCTTTATTACATTAAAGTTTAGTATCTGACGGTAAATTATACAAGTAACACCCAGCAGCGAACGTTTCATCCGATTTTGTCGATCGCCGTGTCTTTAGAAAGCTACTGGTGTAAACCTAAATTGGTATCAATTACAGGCATGTAACTTTAATAGTACACGAGTTGTACCCAAGGTTCTCGGGTGTCCAGCCGGATCCGTTCGTCGAAGTTCCACGATATTTCGGCGGATAACCGTTCCGCCATCATCAGGTGGTGCTGATGGAATGATCTGTCTGCGCTGTGTCCGTGGTATTTATGTCCGCGGGTCCCGAGTCGTACCCCGGCGCGGGCGGCCGGCGGGGCGCCGCGTGGTGGGAGGGGTGGGAGAAGCTGCAGCCACGCCCGGTGGTAGGCGCAGTCCATCTCCGTCCGCCGTGGCGGAAGGATCTCGCGTCCGCTCTTGCCGTTGCTCTTTCATGGTGTTTAATAACGGTTTCCAGGCCTTGCTAAGTTGAAACCCGGTGTCGCTGTTGATGAGGTTATCTGTTACTCGAATTTCTATGGCCTCCTTGTAGATACTGTCCCAGTAGGCACTTGCGGGAGTCAGGGTTTTTGTCTCGACACACAGCGAAATTAGAAGTGGCTGCGTGGCTGCAGCTTCCCCCACCCCTCCCACCACGCGGCGCCCCGCCGGCCGCCCGCGCCGGGGTACGACTCGGGACCCGCGGACATAAATACCACGGACACAGCGCAAACAGATCATTCCATCAGCACCACCTGATGATGGCATTCTCGCCCGCCGCGCCAACATGTCTGGACGCCAGAAGGGAAGACGAGGAGAACAAGTTGCCGCATTCCCGCTCACGCCGCGGTGAGTTACGCATAGCCGGTTGTCGCTGTTGCTACTGGACATGCCTGGACGCGGAAGGGGACGCAAAGCTGCTGCCTTGGCGGAGTTGCTGCTCACGATAGCAGGGACTTCCGGCAAGAAGAGGAAGTCTCCAGCGCAGTGCTTTCACTGCCAAAAGCTTGGCCACGTCGCCAAGCACTGCAGCGGCGCAGTTGCGTGCCTGAAGTGTGCGCAAGCACACGACACACGCGACTGCAAAAAGCAGAAGGACGCCCTCTGTACCTGCGCCAACTGCGGTGGCGCACACGCGGCCAACGCCTGTTCCTGCGCCTACAGGAGAAACTGGCGCGGGCCGGAGAAGAAGACGCAGAAGCAAGTGACCACCACACACAAAGAGGTGGTCACTTGTACGGAAGACGTCGTCACCAGGCGTCTTAACGACGCCGTACAAGAAGCCATGTCCGCCTTCAAATCCGCCATGGCGGAAGAGAGGGCGGCCATGCTGGCGGAAGTGGGCGAGGCTCGGCGTCAGATTGCTGTGCTGACGCAGGAGCTTCGCTCAGCCAAAGAAGTCTGCGCCACAACAGAGGATACCGCCACCCAGACGGCTCCTCCACGTGAGAAGGAGTTCGCAACGGTGGCCACGCAGACAGACTAGCCTGCCGAAGGGGAGGCCACACAGCACAAGGAGGACACCGAAGCAGCAGCGCAAGAAGAGGAGTGGGAAGAAGTCCCATTCCCCCCGCTTCCAGACATGTACAGCGCAAGCGCTGTAACGAAGAAGATCGCTGACTCGCTTCGCGATGGCACATACCCCCACCACGACAACCCTTATCCTTTCGTTCCACCTAACCATCCCAAACCTAAACTCCCGCATCACCCATTTGGGTATCAAGAAGGCCTTATTGGTCTTTCTAGGGAGGATTTCAATCTGATTGATTCCCACCCTATCTTTACAGAGTGGCAAATGCGCTGTCTCATCATCTCTCTGGTCAACGGAAAATATGATAAAGCAGGATACGTTACGCATTGTATCTCAACCGAGGGAGAGCCCTCAGCAACAAGCAAGAAGAAGAAGAAGAAGAAAAACAGTCATATCGACAAGTCCAAGAAATAGGTCATCGACACTCCTTGCCAGTCCAGAAATACCTATCAGTTCAGAAAGAAGATTCGACAAGATTCCCAAGGGAGTAAAGGCCAACAGGCCGCAAACTTCCAATCGAACCTCCTCACAGTGAGGAAGTCATAAAAGGAGCAGCAGCACAAGTTGCCGCAATAGTTAGCCTCCTGGGCCAAGCGCTTGGACTGGACAGCAAGCAGAAGAGGAAGAAACCTCTACAGTGCTTCCGCTGTCAGAAGTTGGGGCACTTCACCGCGGATTGCACAGGAGTACTCGCGTGTTTGAAGTGTGCAAAGCCGCACCTCACTCGCGACTGTAAGAAGCCCAGGGAAGCCGCTGCAACATGTTGTAATTGCGGCGGTTCCCACGCCGCCAACCACCGTGACTGCAGTTACCTCAACAGCCGTGGCCGCGGGAGGGAGCGGAACACACACCGACGGCGAACCACTGCGCAAGAAGAGGTGACAAGGAATCAAGAAGCGGTAAATTCTCTGCCCGCGCATCACGCCACTGGCACTTCTGCCGGTGCTGGCGGGAGTGGAGGGCTGTGCTGCTGCAATCCCAACAGCATTCACAAGATCGACGATGCTGTCGCCAACGCAGTTGCTGCTCTCAAATCTGGCATGGCAGGTGAGAGGGCTGCACTTCGGGCCGAGGTGGACGAGGTAGGCCTCCAGCTCGCACAGCTTCGCGAGTTGCTGGCCTGTAAGTCTCGCAAGGGGCGAGAAGTTACGACTGCCACCATCGCCACGCTAGCCGGACGCTCTCCCGGCTCCCGCGGTAACGCAGGGCGCTGTGGTGGTGCCCAAGGAGGTGGCAAATGAGATGTCTGCCCCCTCCTCGAAGGAGGAGGGCCAGCGGAAACAAGATTCCGAGCCAGCTCCGCCAGCAATACGAGATGACGGACCAAGGGCATCGAAACGCCCACCCGCCCTTCCGAGGATAAGGCGGGACTGCCGCTGCTGGGAGATGAAGTCACAACTGCTGCGCCCATCCGAGAACAGGACACAGAAGAGGTGGTCCACACGCCGCCAGCAGAGACAGAGATCACTGCGCCAGAACTGCTGAAGATGGTCGCAAAATCATTGCGTGACAAGACGTTCGCGCATCACAATACCCCGTACCCTTTTACCGCCTCCAATGTTCCTAAACCACCTCTACCCCATAAGCCTTATGATTTCGGCTGGGCAATTGCAAATCTGTCCGCCGTCATTCCTAAGAGGGACTTGGACCTTATAAACCGCTTCCCTATTTTTACCGATTATGATTGGCAGCGTATAATCGCTGCTATTCCGAGAGTTAAGCAGAAGAAGAACAAACATTCTTCTTCCTCTCGCCGCTAGTTTCCTAGCACTCTTTGTATTTTATCCTGTCGAGCTCAGACAAGTTTTAGCAAACCCTTTTTATCCCAGCCAATTTTATCTTTATACTTGTGGAGCAAATGTCAATTGACAACAGACTCCGATATTGTAGACCACCTCAGAGGAGGTTGTCCATACCAGAGAGCTGCAAGCAAGCAAACCTGATGATGGCGGAACGGTTATCCGCTGAAATATCGTGAAACTTCGACGAATGGATCCGGCTGGACACCCGAGAACCTTGGATACAGCACATTCGCCGGGAAAGCCCGAGATCTCCTAGTACACGAGTTATTGGAAGTCGAAGTGGCCGATTACTATCGATCTTGTCAGGCCAGAAGTACTCCACAGTTACACGGAAAAACGGTAGCAGCATGCTTATAAATATATTTATTCATCATCTATGTCTTTTTATGTCCGATATATACTATTCATGAAGAAATTGGTTAAATATTTACTGTGTTTTAGAAAGCACAGAGACATTAGGCTACTGGCGTACCTTTTGTTCTATTCCTTTTATATATGTTTATTTAATTTGTTTATCTAATAATGTGTGTTAGAGCGTTTTTTTTGTTATGGTTGTAGGGCGCAAAACTGCTAAGGTCATTAGCGCCCGGTCTGTGACTTAGGAAACAGTAAAAAAACGAAAACGGAAACTAGCAGCAATGGGAACGAAAGTCATAAAATTGGAGAAACTAAAAGCAGAAGGAAGGCTTAAAAATTCACTACAGATGGGGGTTGGTTGTCCCAAAAAAAAACTTCAAATGACCGACGTCATTTCACTGGCACGAATGAACTCTAGAACGCGATCGGCCGATCGCGTGTCATCTGCTAACATTGACGATATATCAGGCGACAGCTGTAGACGGGCGCGTAACGGATTAAAATAGGGGCACTCAATTAAAAGGTGTCTTACCGTCCACAGCTGAGAGCAGTGGGGACAGAGTGGGGGAGGATCGCCGCTTAAAAGATGTCGATGGCTAAAAAGACAGTGCCCTATCCGGAGTCTAGTTAAAATTACCTCCTCCCGACGACGCGTTCGGGAGGAAGAGGTCCAAGCACAAGGAAGAGTTTTTACGTCCCGCAATTTATTTTGGGGAAGTGTCGACCAGTGCGCGCGCCATAAATGAACAACACGACGACATAAAACGCTCCGGAGATCGGCGACGGGAATCGATTGAATTGCTGGCCGAAGAAGAGAGACTGCAGCCTTGGCTGCAATATCGGCCGCCTTATTTCCGCAGATACCAACGTGTCCCGGGAGCCAGAGGAACGCCACCGAGACGCCCCCCCAGGTGGAGCAAGCGTAGACAGTCCTGAATTCGGTGGACCAGAGGGTGCACAGGGTAAAGAGTTTGGAGACTGAGGAGAGAGCTGAGAGAATCGGAGCAGATAACGTACTGTATCCGCTGATGGCGGAGGATGTAGTGGACAGCCTGGAGAACAGCGTAAAGCTCCGCAGTATAGACCGAACACTGGTCGGGAAGCCGAAATTGATTCGGGGTGTCGCCAACAACATAGGCACTTCCCACACCTAACGATGTTTTCGAGCCATCGGTGTAAATAAATGTGGCTTCCGTCATTTGTGCACATAGAGCAGCAAATGCCCGACGATAAACAAGTGAAGGGGTACCATCCTTGGGAAATCGGCAAAGGTCACGGAGCAGGCAGATCCGGGGACGGAGCCAAGGCGGTGCTGTACCCCAAGTTGTCAAGAAGGTTTTAGGAAAGCGGAAGGAAAGAGAATGGAGCAGTTGACGGAAGCGGACTCCCGGTGGTAGTAGGGAGGAGGGGCGGCGTGCATACCCTACATCAAAGGAGGTGTCGAAAAATATGTCATGGGCTGGATTAGCACGCATGGAAGACAGATGGCTAGCATAACAGCTCAGAAGGACAGCTCGCCGATTGGACAGCGGAGGTTCAGCAGTCTCAGCATAAAGGCTTTCCACAGGGCTGGTGTAAAAAGCTCCAGACACTAAACGTAATCCACGGTGGTGGATAGAGTCGAGACGCCGAAGAATAGACGGCCGAGCAGAGGAGTAGACTATGCTTCCATAGTCCAATTTCGAGCGCACTAAGGCGCGATAGAGGCGGAGAAGGACCACTCGGTCCGCTCCCCAGGAGGTACCATTCAGGACACGGAGGGTGTTGAGGGATCGCAGGCAGCGAGCCGAAAGATACGAAATGTGGGAGGACCAGCATAGTTTCCTGTCAAACATAAGACCCAAGAATTTAGCGACGTCTGAAAACGGAAGGTTGACAGGTCCTAGATGTAAGGAGGGTGGAAGAAACTCCTTACGTCGCCAAAAATTAACACAAACGGTCTTACTGGGAGAAAAACGGAAGCCGGTTTCGATGCTCCAAGAGTGGAGGCGATCGAGACATCCTTGAAGACGTCGTTCAAGAAGGCTGGTCCGTTGAGAGCTGTAGTAGATCGCAAAATCGTCCACAAAGAGGGAGCCCGAGACATCAGGAAGGAGACAATCCATAACTGGATTGATGGCAATGGCAAACAGTGCAACACTCAGCACGGAGCCCTGGGGTACCCCGCTTTCTTGGGAGAAAGTACGGGAGAGAATAGGTTCACCCGCACTCTAAATGTGCGCTCTGCCATAAATTCGCGAAGAAAAAGGGGCAGCCGACCTCGAAAGCCCCAAGAGAATAGTGTGTGGAGAATGCCTGTCTTCCAACAGGTATCGTATGCTCTCTCCAGATCAAAAAATATTGCTACTGTTTGGCGTTTCCGGAGAAAATTGTTCATGATATAAGTGGAGAGAGCAACAAGATGGTCAACTGCAGAACGATGCTTTCGGAATCCGCATTGGGCAGGTGTTAAAAGACTGTGGGATTCCAGCCACCAAGCTAATCGGCAATTCACCATACGCTCCAAAACCTTACAGACACTACTTGTGAGAGAAATGGGGCGATAACTAGAGGGGAGATGTGTGTCCTTTCCAGGTTTCGGAGTAGGAACGACGACAGCTTCCCGCCATCGTCGGGGAAAAGTACTATCGGTCCAAATTCGATTATAAAGGCGAAGGAGGTAACGCAGACTATGGGTTGATAAATGCAGCAACATTTGGACGTGGATACCATCCGGTCCTGGGGCGGAGGAGCGAGAAGAAGAGAGTGCATGTTGGAGTTCCCGCATGGAGAAAACAGTATTATAGCTTTCACGATTTTGAGAGGAGAAAACAAGAGGTCGCACTTCCGCTGCACGTTTCTTCGGAAGAAACGCTGGCGGGTAATTGGAAGGGCTCGAAATCTCAGCAAAGTGCTGACCCAACGAGTTAGAAATTGCAACGGGGTCCACGAATGTATCATGCGCGACAGTGAGCCCAGAGACCGGGGAGAAACTAGGCGCGCCTGAGAACCGTCGAAGCCGACTCCAAACTTCCGAGGAGGGAGTGAAGTTGTTAAATGAGCTAATAAAGAATTTCCAGCTTGCCTTCTTGCTATCGCGGATGACGCGACGGCATCGCGCACGGAACTGCTTATAGTGGATACAGTTGGCCAAAGTAGGATGGTGGCGGAAAACGCGGAGAGCACGTCGCCGCTCACGTATTGCATCACGGCATGCCTCGTTCCACCAAGGAACTGGGGGGCGCCGGGGCAATTCGGAGGTGCGTGGTATTGAATGTTCCGCAGCCGTAAGAATAACGTCAGTAATATGTGTGACCTCATCGTCGACGCTGGGAAAGTGACGGTCACCGAATGTCGCTAGAGACGAAAAAAGTGTCCAATCAGCTTGGGCAAACTTCCATCGTCGCGGGCGCATGTATGGCAGTTGAGGCTGCAGTCTAAGGACACATGGAAAGTGTTCACTCGAGTGTGTATCATCAAGGGCGAACCATTCAAAGCGCCGAACTAGCGGAACAGTACCGACCGCAAGGTCCAAATGAGATAAATTTGTCGTGGAGGCACATAAAAATGTAGGGATCCCAGTGTTGAGGCAAACTAGATCCGCTTGGTGGAAGACGTCTAGCAATAGTGAGCCACGTGGACAAGGATGTGGAGATCCCCAAAGCGGGTGGTGGGCATTGAAGTCCCCAATCAGCAAATAGGGGGGTGGAAGCTGACCAAGAAGATGAAGGAGATCAGCTCGTGCCATTGGTGTGGACGATGGAATGTATACAGTACAAAGAGAAACGTGTATCCGGAAAGGGAAAGACGGACGGCGACAGCTTGGAAGGAAGTGTTTAAGGGGATTGGGTGATAATGGAGAGTATCATGGAGAAGAATCATGAGTCCTCCATGGGCTGGAGTGCCTTCAACAGAGGGGAGATCATATCGGACGGAATGAAAATGAGGGAGAACAAAGCGGTCATGGGGACGCAGCTTTGTTTCCTGAAGACAGAAGATGACCGGCGAGTAGGATCGTAAGAGGATCGATAATTCATCCCTATTGGCTCGAATGCCGCGGATATTCCAGTGGATAATGGACATGGGGTGAACAGAAAATGGAGGAATGTGACCAAAGTTGCTGTCAACTCAAAGACTGCTCGGAGCTAGCGACCGACAGCATGGAATGGGAGAATATCCTGATCAATAGGTTGGTCAGGAGCAGCTCCTGCCACCAGCGATCGGCCGGTTGACTGGCCACCAGCAGTGCGCCTCGGCGACACAGAAGACGGCCGAGGGCGATTTCCGCCAGGTGGTGCTGTAGATGGGACACGCCTTGGCGGAGAAGGAGAGGAACTGGGTTTCTTTGTAGCCTTCTTAGAAGTATGAGGTTTAGATGAAGGAGGAACCGATGGTTGGGAAGTTGCGGTACGTAAAAACTCTTCACGAGTACGCTCTTTTTTGGAAGGCTTGGTGTCTGACTTTTGGGCTCGAGATTTAGCAGAACCCGAGGAAGGGTGAGCCATAGAGTGGGCAGGCGAAAGTGGGGAGGTTGAACGGGCGATCTTTGCGCTGGCCGATCTGACGACCGTGGCACTAAAGGTGAGGTCACAAGTCTGCGTGGCCGCCTCCTTTGTTGGCCGAGGAGAAGCAAGGACAGTGCTGTATTTTCCTGTCTGAGGCACGGTGGGCTGGCGACTGGCAAATAATTTTCGAGCAGCAAAGGTCGACACCTTTTCCTTCACTCTTATTTCCTGGATGAGCTTTTCGTCCTTAAAAACGGGGCAATCTCGAGAGGAAGAAGCGTGGTCACCAATGCAGTTGATGCAGCGAGGGGATGAAGGTGGACAAGCACCCTCATGGGCATCCTTGCCACACGTAACACATTTGGCCGGATTGGAACAGACTGGCTGGTGTGATTGAACCGCTGACACCGATAGCAACGCGTAGGGTTTGGGACATAAGGGCGAACGGAAATTATCTCATAGCCTGCTTTGATTTTCGATGGGAGTTGAACTTTGTCAAATGTCAAGAAGACAGTGCGGGTTGGAATGATGTTCGTGTCAACCCTTTTCATAACTCTATGAACAGCCGTTACGCCCTGGTCAGACAGGTAGCGCTGAATTTCTTCGTCAGACAATCCATCGAGGGAGCGTGTATAAACCACTCCACGCGAGGAATTTAAGGTACGGTGCGGTTCCACCCGGACAGGGAAGTTGTGGAGCAGAGAAGTACGCAGCAATTTTTGTGCCTGGAGGGCACTGACTGTTTCTAACAACAGGGTGCCATTCCGTAATCTGGAACAAGACTTTACACGACCTGCAATTGCGTCGACACCTTTCTGAATAATGAAAGGGTTGACCGTGGAGAAGTCATGACCTTCGTCAGACCGAGAAACAACAAGGAACTGTGGCAACGATGGAAGAACTGTCTGTGGCTGAGACTCAGTGAACTTACGTTTGTGAGCAGACATAGTGGAAGGTGAGGAAACCATTGCGGAAGAATCCCCCATGATTACCAGCGTCTCCGATGGCGCGCTCCTCCCTTGTGGGGGCCCTCACTGAGGGCACTCCCGCCTTAGGTGATTGTTCACACCTCAGGTCACACCTCCCGACAGACGGACGGAGGGACAATCGGCACTTTCGGAAGGTATCAGCTCAGGTAATCACCCCTCCCTGGGCCTGGCCGTTAGCAGGGGGTACGTACGTGTCCTACCTGTCTACCCTGGGCGGCGAATTACGCGTTACCCCGTCACCGGCTACGCATGGAAGTGCGTGGGTCGGCCTTCAGACACGCACAGGGAGGAAAGAAGAGAGAAGGAAAGGAAAGAAGAGGGGTCTCAAACGCCGCAGCGGAGAAAAGTGCAGAGAGAAGCGGGAAGGAAAAGAGAAGGACAGAGGAAGGACGAAGACTTGCAAATATAGAAAGCAAGGAATTTGTAACTGTTTAGAGCGTCCGTCTCCGGACGTAGGCACAAACCATACTCCCAGAGGGGGAGAAAGGGAAGGAAAGAGCCAGAGGTGAGGGGGGGGGGGGCGAAGATGGGGGTGGGGGAAGGATGAGGAAAGGGAAGGTATGCAGCCCGGAAAGGAAGGAGGGCCACATTAGCTCGGGGTCCCGTGCTCGCTACGCACGTGTCCACAAAAGAGTTGTGAACCCCCTGGGGGTGTGTTAGAGCGTGTTTATGGCCCAGCTATAGGAATATTTATATAATTTCAAGTTATTTATATGTAAATCCAGTACTTCGAATGTGTTTCATTATCTTTGTGTGGGTGTGAAGGCATGAAGATATGGCGCGAGCGCTCTAGCCAATCACAGCGCTCGCGAATGGAGAGACTGGATGGAAGCGAGTTCGGGTGGAGAGTGCTGGAGGATGGGACAGGGCACGGGGAGTGCTGGACGTGACGGCGCGACGGACGCTGGGCCGCGGCAGAGACTTTTAGAGTGTGGAGCTGTTTGCGCGCGGTCGCGGCAGATAGAAATACTTTGGAGTGCCGACTTGTCCACTTGTGAGGTTTCCGTGGCTTCTACAGTGAAGGCGTAGTGTGCATTTAGAAGTGAATATCTAGCGAGCTATGTTGTTCATAACGAATTACGTACAGTAGGAATCTATTGTTTCCCTGTTATTTAACTTATACATTATTTAATTGCTGGATCAACACCAGTAAGTGTTTTGCAGAAACATGCCGCATTCTCAAAAGTACTTCTACTATCGTACTATCTTAAGTCTGCCATATTTAACACTGCTACGTCTCCTTGGCCACAAACGGTTTCTACAGGGTTTCTCTAGGACGTAGGTTCTCGTCTGTCTCACTCGCACGCTACAGCACGATAGGCGCCTGCGAATTTCCCCATCTCGTGGCGAAACTGCGCTCTTTGTGGCACACGGCTCTGGCCGACAGGGCTCGTTTCACAATTCCTGAAGGCTTATTCTGTCAGTCATATATTTAAATGAGAGCGAACTGCTCCTTAACTCACAACAGGTAGGCCAATTACTGTTTCTGGAGTTAAACACCAATCACTGATAGTCAAGGTCTACAGTGGGTCAGAGGATATAGAGTTCGGTGTAGCCGAAGTTAACTACCAGTATTAATTACTAGAGCTAGGATTTTTACATAGTTGCATGATTGTGCATATAAATGCATATTTAAGGGGTTATTGCATATATATGCATAACTTTTGCATATTTATACATGTATTTTACTTTTGCAGCAATGATTCTTGGAATACAAGTATTTCACCGCAACAGTTTAAGAAGAGGAGTAAGACCTGAGCAAATTTCTCTTTTATTGTTCTTTTTGTGTAGAATTACTTCTGTCATATTTACAAATCCATCAAAGGGCGCCTAAAAATAAGGCGAACATTGCAATCAGCGATTCCTGTACTATAAAAATAGGTCTCTTCGACAGCTTAACAAAAACTAAATAGCGATCAACAATCATGCGGCAAACCTTTAAAGTTCGATCGGCCATCGCGTCATAAAAGTCAGTACGGTTTGTATTGTGTAACAAACGAAGCCGCCGGCGGTAACAATGACATTTCCAAGAATGAAAAAGTTCCATTGTCAGCTACCTACAAATCAGTAACTACAATCTATTCACCGAGAGCTGGGACGAAACAAACAGTGTCACGTGAGCGACTACGCTCGTTTCCAGAGAAAGCATTCGCTGTTCACGTGATACGTAGGGGTGTGGAAAATCCTTGGCGCACGTTTTGCAGTTGGCGGCGTTCGGCTGGCTGCCGAGCTGTCACAGCGGACCGTGAGAAACCTGGGCAACAATGTACGAAATAAATTTAACAATAATGTTAAACTGAGTTCATACTGGCGAAGCAGATTTATTTTCATTCAGGTTGCTAAGAAAACGCTCCATTCACACACAATTCTTAATTTTAATAACAATACCAGTAATAATAATGAGAAAGGACGAAACAAGGTTCACTCTGTTTAACTGTTTTCGTTGAGGTTTATAACAAACCGCTCCTCTCTCTCTCTCTCTCTCTCTCTCTCTCTCTCTCTCTCTCTCTCTCTCTCCTCTATATTGCAGTATAATTTCCACATTTGAGTTTCCACTCGTAAAGGACAAACGGTTGCAGCCATCGCATTCGAAAAAACTACAAAATTAAATTCAAACCTTTCTGAAACTTTTCTCGCTTACACCCCCACAAAAAAATTTAAAGGGGAAAAGTCTGTCGCGTACTATATTTCGGATGATGATTTGGTAAAAATTCTGCATCAGACGTGAGATTTTAATTTATTACTTCACAATTACTGACTATTGCGCAGAAAATTTGCGGACGTCATCAACATACAGTACCGAAGCAATCATAAAATTATTTTGCTGTGCGACACACAGTTTAGGAGATATGGCGTGATGAATATAGAGTAACGCGAAAAAACAACTTTTCTTGAAAGCTTAAATATTTCTCTTTTTCAGTGGCAATAAATTTTAATGTAATGTAAAAAAAGGGGTCGGTAGGTAGTTCTCGGATCACTTTATCATGCTCAGGTGCCAAATTAAACACGACTTTCGTTTTTTAATTTCTGACGCCCTTGCCTTGTACACCCCTCGACGGGAGCGCTGTGGTCACGCGCCTTGCCGTGTTTACAATACGTTTCTTGTTTCGGTGAATGAAGTATAGTGTGCCGTACTTCGTGATTTCTGAAGTGTGCGCAGGAGGAGACCATATTACCACAGTGCCGAAGGAGAAGAGCAGTAAAGCTTATTTACTTCGACAGTGGGTTGATGGAAATCCTACTCTAACAACAGATGGAAATGTATTGTGACAAGTGTGTCAGAAGCACTTAAGTTCTATTTTTGCTTTCTCAAAGTTAGAAATCAATGTGATTTTCGAGCTGTTTTTTACTTAATGAAAATAAACTCACTATTTTTATACCATTGTTATAGGTGCCCTGTGATAATTCCAGATTGTTCATGGAAATGCTGCTAATAAAAATACCTCAAACATCCAGACAACCTTACCAGCAGCATTTTCTGCAAGCAGAAGTGGAAATGATGGCAATGATAATTTTTCGAAATATCTCTGCAAAGCTTTAGTTTCAGCCAACATCCCTTTATAAATTAAATAATGTAGAATTTCGAGGGTTCCTCGAAAAATATATCAAACGAAAAGTTCATGATGAATCAACAATAAGGAAAAACTATCTTGGCAAAGTTTACAAAGAGGTAAGTTTAAACATTTATTTAATGAAATTAGTTTGCATGTCAGCTACCCCCATATCCCCCACCCTCCATTTAAGTTTCATTAAAACTTTTCAATTTTTTAAGAATTTTAAATCTATTACACAAAAATATTTTAAAATCGAAACAAAGCTTCGTATGGCCTGTAGTGGCAACGAGTTTACGATCAAGAAACATTTTTAATATTTTTGTTATACTTAACCTTCTCCCTCCCCCCCCCCCCAAAAAAAAGTGAGACCCATATTACCATGACTATTTTTTACAAATTTTCAATAAAATAATTCTTTTCGGGTAATACAAGAGATAAGAGATTTGGGGATTCAAACGTGTGGTTATCTGCAGTTGAAACGACTGACTCAAGTGGGAGATATATTGCCAACGTTGTCGGAAAAATGGCGGAATCTGAAACAGGAACACTTCATCTCATTGTCTCCAGAGTAATGGAAAAAGCAAACCATTCTGCTATTGCTAGGGTTGTTCGTAATGCATTACGCGTTTTGGGGCACGCTAAAGAAAACGAGGAAAAACTCCTGGTGATAGTTACAGATGCAGCAGCATATATGATTAAGGCTGCTAAGGCTTTTCAGGTATTTTATCCCAAGGCAGTTCACATAACTTGTTTAGCACACCGACTGGCTGAAGAAATTCAAGCGTATTTTCCAGAAGTAAATGCCTTTATTTGCTCTGTGAAAAAAAATGTTTGTGAAGGCGCCACCAAGAATAAAATAATTTACTGAAATGCCAGGTATTAGTTTACCCCTACAGCCTATCATCACGAGGTGGGGAACATGGATAGAAACAGGTCTGTATTACAGTGAGCATTTAGAAGACTTGAAAAGGGTGCTGTACGTGATGGACAGAAACGAAGCAGCAAGTATCCCAGCTGCAATTAGTGCTTGCAATGAGGAGAGTCTCCAGAGTAAATTAGTGTATATTAGGAGCTACTTCAGTAAATTCCCAGCCACAATCACACGTTTGGAAGAAAAGGCAATGCTATTTTCTGCCCTTGAGGTCTACGAAACAGCTATCGTCGGAGACATACCAGGAGAAACAGGAAGTGTCTTCGCAACAGAATTGAGAAAACTGAAGCAAGGAATCCAGGTTTAATGTTTCTTCGGGATGTGAATAAGGTGTTACAAGGAGAATCTGAAAAACAGCTTAATGGTTATTCTGTAAGTGACATAGCCTCTTTTCGGTACTGTCCTGTGACTTCGTGTGATGTAGAGAGATCTTTCTCTTCGTATAAAAACATTTTAAGTGATAGAAGGAAATCATGTGAAAAATATTTAATTGTTTATTGCAATAAAAGCAACTGATGCTAAAATAGACTAAGAGAAAGAGACGAACAGACAGTAATAAATATTAACTTTGTTAATATTTTATGAATAATTGTATAATCAGATTACTTTAGGAGGATTAAAAGATATGAGAAAGTTTAAATAATGAATTTTATTTATTATGCATATTTTAAAGTTTTTAGAGCATATTTATCAGATTTTTAATGCATAGATGCATGAATATATTCATACTTCTCAGTGCATATAAATCCGAGCACTATTAATTACGAGTCCGAACTGTTGACACGGCCTAGTAGGTCACACGCTGACTGGTGGGTCTGGAGTCCTGCGGCTTCCCCAGGGAAGACAACTATGGCGTCGCTGGCGGTCGGACTGCGACCCGTCTCCCTGGATACACCGCAGTAAGGGTGAAGCTTGTGGAAGAGCTATTGCTCTCGGCGCCTGGCCCAGCGGCTTACTCGGTGAAGACTGCCCTCTGTGGTCTGTGCGCGGCCTTCAATGGACTACCCGCCACACAATATTCTGCATAGTATTTTCAATCACGTCTATGCGTCACAGAGATCGGCCTACAGAGGCAAACATACGACATCGTGTGAAATCGAACTTTTTAAAGGCAGAAAATGATAGTTGAAACTGCGTTTGTAGATAAAGATAACAGTATACTGCTAAGGTCTTCTATAAAGCAATGGCACAGTTACAGGTTGGAGAGCAGTAGGACATGTGTTCGAATCTTGTCTAGTCATTTATAATTACTAAAACTTTATAAAATGACTTTTCAATTAATTAGTTTCAATGCAATTTTTTTTATTTTTAATGATTTTTCGCTTCCTTTTGCTTTTATTTTTCTTCCTATCATTTTTTTCGTTTGCAATCTGCCTCTGTCGCCTATATTCTGTAAATGAGTTCCGGCCAGGACTTCTCACCGGTCGGTATATCGTCAGCCCGCGTAGCAAAAGCGACGAGTTACAGTTCACCTTTAGCAGTGAAACTGAATTTTCTGTCTTGAGTTTGCTCGTACATGTCAGCATTAATCGTCGTGATTAATATTTATGCCGCAGGTTTCTGACCGCCGTTTTTTCGGGTGCATTTCCCGTCAAGAGGTTGTGATTAGGTTAGGACACGAGTGTAAATCCAGGGCTACAAAACGCATTGTCTGCCGCACTTCAGTCACTGGTCGTTTAAAATCTGTCGTAGACAGAGCACCTCGTGTCTGCGTCATACTTGATGGCAGCAGTTTCAAACATTGCTCCGATTTATGCGATGGCCCGTTGCGAACCTCTGATCATCTCGTGGTGAATCTTTTCACACGCACGCCTCCTTGAAGTTACTAAAGTGCAGTTCTCGGCCGGAGAAAGCAATAGAAAGAGCAGCTGTACACCTCGTAATCCCAAGTCTCACTAAGAATTGTTCTGTCGGTGGAAGGAATAGTTAATGAAAGTATTTATGCCCGTAAAATTCTACTCTATCACGGTAAGCTTGCGTACACCAGTTCGTACCAAGCCTTACTCTAAGCTGTACAGAGTCTGAAAGGTCCACACCCACACATCATTCATAACCGTAGACAATTTACGATAATTTTTATTTGTCCTTCACCCAAAGTTTACGAACGGGTAGTTTCTTTTAGAATACCTCGCTCAAATATTGCTATAATCAGACTCACGCAACAGGAAGTTCACGTTCGCGGGTAAGCAGCACACCACGCGCAATTTAGTTACTTAAAATGTCATCCCAAGTTCAATTTTACACCGTGCATTAAATCAAATTGTTCCACACTTTATGGCACTTCTCTAACGTTTTGGTACCGAAATATCAGAGTAATAATAATTTTCACAGGAGCACATGTCAGTAGGTCCGACCACTATGAGATCCAATCCCCGACCGTACTCATCTCTCTACACAAAAGTTTCTAGTCCCCCCGCCCCCCCCCCCAAAAAAAAAGCAATAAGATGCTAAGTTCTGAGAGGAAGAGAATCACAGGCATTCGGAAAGCAGCATCAAACCCGCTCAATCTCACTCATATGTACAGAACCAATCAAAATAAGTGACTGAATTGGACCATTAATTTACTATAAATTCTGAAAACCCGAAAATATAAAATTAATTCCCCCTTAACAAAACTACCTTAACGAAATCAATTTAATTTCCCCAGTACCACAAACTGACGAAACACACGTCATTCTCCAACATGCCTGAAGGGACCATTTACTTCAACGTATAGTATAAAAACTTTACATAAACATTATTTCACATCCACATCTTCATTCACTCTCGTAACTAAGGACAATTATGGTAGTAATTATTAAACGATTTGAAAGTTAAACAGAACTGCAAATAACAATGACTACTTTGACTGCACCTCTACCTGTGCCCGTCAGCTAATGACCTCTAGCAGGACGCATAAGAAGTACATACAACCCGGCATCTGATGCCACTTGTCCTGCGCGTGACTCATACTACACGTATGTCCGCTGCTGTTGCGATCTCAATAGGCATGATGTAAGGCGCTATGCCTCAGTTACATGAACAGCATTTTAGCACTTGTGAAGTGACCCGCCCTGTTTGCGTGTCGCCTTTAACCGAGCGGTAGACGAGGTGGCAACGCTGTCGCGCCCAAGAGACAGAAGTCACCTAGCAAGTAATTTTAATCTGACTAGTGTACGTTGCGACCTCTAGCGGCGTACCTGACGCCTCCTGGCTGCAGCCGGCTTGACCTGCTTTCTGCTTGCTGGCCGACAGGCTGACCCCTACTCGGTCCGGAACCCGCCTGACGGATCTGTTGTGCAGATGCCCGGTGTACGGCGGCGCTCGGTCGATCTTTATTAGGTGGCAAATAGCAATGGTCGTTCGCTCATAGCACGGAATTTCGATTACATCTACGCTATATGTGACATGTGACTTTATGGTTGCCCATAGTGTGTTCTTGAGCACGATTAACTTTAGATCAGAATGAGATTTTCACTCTGCAGCAGAGTGTGCACTGATATGAAACTTCCTGGCGGAAACATGCCCCAGGCTGTGGCTAAGCCATGTCACCGCAATATCCTTTCTTCCAGGAGTGCTAGTTCTGCAAGCTTCGCAGAAGAGCTTCTGTGAAGTTTAGCAGGCAGGAGACGAGGTACTGGCAGAACTAAAGCTGTGAGGACGGGTCGTGAGTCGTGCTTGGGTAGCTCAGATGGTGGAGCACTTGTCCGCGGAAGGGAAAGGTCCCGAGATCGAGTCTCGGTCCGGCACACAGTTTTAATGCGCCAGGAAGTTTCAACTTTCCAACAGTTTACGTCAAATTCGAATTCGTGGCAAGCCTTATTGAACCAGTGATAAGACTGACGAACAAATAAATTAAAAAATCATGGAGTGGCACGGTCCCACAAGCTGAGATTGGTTTGCAGTAGAAACCTGTTTGCTCAACACAGCAATTTGCCAATATAGATTGCGTAACAGGAAGTACAGGCACGCTCCTCACATACAAAGAAATGAGTCATATCGACATCGGTCAGGAAACGCTAAATTTCCGTAACAGAAATCACTCTACACGCCTCTATAGTACACTAATCATGCGACACAGTAACAGAACACACCAACGTCTCTCACGAAATCCTCACATTAAATGGTCAGAATCTGCGTAACCGTTGATTACACCCATCAATATCGAACGCACTGATGTACCATTGGAGCGTTACCTGCCACTTTGCAGTATTCCACAATACGGGCTCGAACACTTCACCTGACACCATGATTCGATAGTTTTCATATGTGCCGGACTACTAATGTCTAGTGGTTCAGATACGGAGAACGTGGAGGCCAGGAAGTCGGTCCATCTGTTCCTGTCAACCTGTCAGGCATTTCATTTCTTACACTCCAACGATTCCTGCTGATTTAGGTTTCTTTATCTTAGATCTGCGTTCGTAACGTCTAGCCACCGTAATTTAGGCCTTCCACGTTGTCTCTGGCCTTAGACAGTGAGACGATGACTGAAATAGGTTGTGCCCGTACGCTGCGTCCAGCCCATCGATGCCTCCATTGTTTGTTTTCTCGTCGACTGGAGCCGCTCCAGCCAGTTGTCGGGTCGTCGAATTTTTGATGTGATCGAGCAGGGAAACGCCTAATGATGATCTCAGTATCTGCATTTCCATGACAATTAGTGAGTGCTCAGCACTTCTACATGCGGCCAACCAATGGTATCATACGATGCAATTGGACTCAGCAACGTGCGGAATTCTTTGATTTTTAATGAACAGGCGTTTTACCACAAAGAGTACCAGTGACGTATTCGTTAGATTCAAGTCATGATTCTTACTAGTATATCCTCAACCAAATAACCGTCATTCTGTAGCCGAGAACCTTCTTGGTAATAGACGATTTGTACAGTTCCGGGAGACGGGATCGTTTGGAGGTACTCTTGTGGATGTTTAAATGGAGGCCAAATATTTGTAGACGATCATACCATTTTTGGACTAGTTTCAAGTCCCTCCCCGGTATCCAGGGCAATGAAAACGGTGAACAGCATTTTCAGTGGTACCCACTTCTGTAAGTCTTGTCATACATTGTCCATTACGGTAACAAAGAACAGCGGAGAAGGCCAAGCCCTGATGAACGCCATCTGTCGCAGGGAATCCGTCAGTTGGTGCTGCTCAACATCACACACCGCTGCTCATGTTTTTGCACAACATTTTCACCCAGTTTATGTAAGTTTCAGAAACTTTATTACGAAGATCATAGCAAACTACCTGATGCAGTACTCTATCAAATTTTTCATCAAGGTCAAAAAAAGGCAAGATGGAAGACTTCTCCATCATGGTGATGGATTTTTCCATCAGTTAGCGCACAACTAAAATTGCTTCTATCGTGCCATATCCCTTCACAAACCCGCATTGATTTACTGAGAGCTGAACGATGTCCCGTAACCTGTCATCAAGGCTAGATTCGAATATCTTCTTAGTGTTGGAGAGGAGCTTTTAAGTATATCAAATATTTCGTGGCATCGATAACGGCTGATCCGCTACTTCACGTAGAACAAACGACTTTGTTTATATTTCGCATTCTTCAAAAAGACAGATCACTAACGAAAGAAATTTACAGTTTTATTTAACTATTTTTGATGCGCTGGAGATGTAATTTTTATCTAGTGCGAACAGTCGACATACAGACGCAGACAGTTTCACAGATTTTCGCATTCAGGTTGCCACTTAATCGTCACTTGTTTGGTTTCATAATCGAAAAAATGTCTTTCACTGTGTGTTGATCTTAATATTGTAGCACTTTTGCAAAAATTTAGAGACGTGAAATCACCTGAAGAAAGCAATGTAGACGTCCTGGACAGTTTTAACAGAAAATCATTTGTCTTTAACATGGGAATTACCTTTCAGATTGATTAGCTACATCTGCACATGCACAGGGACGCTTTCAACTGAAACGGCAAATGGTCCCAAACAGTTAAGAAACAGATTTAAGACTGGCAGTGTCCTCAAAACGTTTAGGAAATTATACTTTCAACTCTTTCAGGGTCATAATGAATTCTTAAAACTTCATTTTCTTTAAGGTCAGTGAGTTTAGGGAAACTGACTATGTCAGAATGTGTCCCTTCTACAAAGGGATTTTTTTTTAATGCATAGCTACAAATCAGAAAAGTTTCTCACCTCGAATGTCTTACTGTGACAGTGTGTAGTCGCGCCCACTTAAAAATGTTATGTCTGCAATCAATTTTGGATGTTCTAATTTTCGTTCCTACACGCCTTTTCCTTGATAAATTCGCCAGTAGCGAGTTTTAAATCGAAAAATTGTTCCACGCATGCCCACTCAACCAACCTACGTTGCAGTAATATTTGAGGTGTCCATACTCTCCGTTCAGTTCCACCGAAAACTCTTGCAGTTGAATATGGAATAATACGGACAACTCCAGAAATTTTGCTGTTAGTACTACCAATTTCTATGTGTGCTACATACCTGCAAATTTAGCAAGAAGTGCTTCATGATGCAGAGAACAATGAACCCCGTCTGGAGAGTTGTAATTTTTTGCTATTTCATGGTTAACTAAATCTGAGTTTTTTCTGCGGGGTATTCTAATGTTTCAGTAATATCAGAAATTGAGTCCGCCTTGATGCAAAACACCTTGTTATTCGTTTATTTCTTTATTCTCCCAAACTAGTTTCGGCGACAAATATCACTATCATCAGTGCGTTTTTTTAATCTTATTATTGTGTTACAGCATGTTTTAAGAATTATTGACGCTGTTTGTGACATTTTCTGTGCGCTTTTTTTCTGTTGCCGTCTTTTACTCAGCGAACATCATGTTATGTTCGTTGGATGGTACGTAGCTATTTTTAGAGACAGAAAAACAAAACTTCCGCACTGTTTCTGATCCAGAATATTATGCTGTCTTGCTGTTCCAACGAATAACAAGGTGTTTTACATCAAGGCGGTCTTAATTTCTAATATTATTGTTTTTCTATGCAAATGGAATAGTTACAAGATAAAATTATTGTTCTAATATTTCATTGCAAATTTGCAGTATCTGTCGTTTATCTGCCTGCATAATATTTGAGAATTCTCATCCAGCTCTTATCAGTCCCATCCATTTTTAAAGACTTGAGACGGTGGCTTGTTAGGCTATCTCTTTCCACGAAGGGTCACTGGACCTGTGAACGTCCTCCATATCACGACAAACGGCGAGGGGTGGGGTCCAGGTAGGAAACGGTGGCCGATGCACAGTGACCAATTTTCATCCAAATCGCTGGGCGAGCTCATTCGTTTGTTCAGAACGGGAGGCCGACGCTATCTTCCACCTTTCGGCCGGTCGGCGATGAAAAAATCGAGGCAGATGCACTGCAATTTTTCTCAAATGATTTTACGGAAATTATTGGTAAAAACATTTCATTTTTGCTTTATTTTTAGCTTTCTATGTTAGGTTCATTCGGACATGTCCATTTCGTAAATTCTCGCAGTTATTGTGCTAATTATGTGTAAGTAAGGCATTGCGAGAAATTCGAAAAGTTTTCAATGAAAAATACCGGTCTCACTGAGTTCGCGTTTGGTACCTGTTACGTAATACGTTGCCGCGCATGACATTAGTTAACATACTGAATTTTTGCTTAGACTTTGTTGGAGGTCTGTCTTTAACCAGTCTCCAGAAAATTGATCTGATATAGCACACTCATTTGCGATCGCTCCCCGCCAGCGATAAGGCCAGAGTGAAATATCCACAACATTCCTCCCATTTCACAAAAGGTTTGATTATCAAAATGAGATTTTGTCGAATGATAACCCGCAAAGAGGGGAGTATTTTGGCATACGGTAATTATGCAAAACATTCTCTACCGCGTTATTCCACTAACTACAGACGCTTTCGATGAAAGAATGATTTTTTAAGGACCATCGATAGCTGATGTGTGAAATGCTGTGGGTTTGGGAATAACATATGTGAAGAGATTGCACGTTTATTTTATACTGAGGATGTGCTTTCTCGTAAGATACTGACCTTACTTTTTCTCAGTTCCTCAATTAATAAACCACTGTTTCAGAATTTCCTAGCACTTCCGTCGGACAACATGTTGGTGAGGTGAGACTGTACAAAGTCCGCTGTTTTGGCAAAAGAAGCAAATTTTAATATGACAGCAAGAGAAAGGTTTTTTTGGTTTTGGGACGCAAAACTGCTATGGTCGTTAGAGCCCGGTCTGTGACTTAGGAAACGGTAAAAAACGAAGATGGAAACCAGCAGCAATGGGAACGAAATTCAAAAAATTGGAGAAACTAAAAGCAGAAGGAAAGCTTAAAAATCCACTACAGAAAGGCGTTGGTTGTCCTCAAAAAAAAGCTTCAAATGACTGACGTCATTTCACTAGCACTAATAAACTCGAGAACGCGATCGGCCGAGCGCGTGTCATCTGCTAAAATGGACGATATATTAGGCGACAGCTGTAGACGGGTGCGTAACGGAGTAAAATAGGGGCACTCACTCAAAAGGTGTCTTACCGTCCACAGCTGAGAGCAGTGGGGACAGAGTGGGGAAGGATCGCCGATTAAAAGATGTCGATGGCTAAAAAGACATTGCCCTATCCGGAGTCTAGTTAAAATTACTCCTCCCGACGACGCGTTCGGGAGGAAGAGGTCCAAGCACAGCGAAGAGCTTTCACGTCCCGCAATTTATTATGGGGAAGTGTCGACCAATGTGCGTGCCATAAAAGAACAACACGACGACATAAAACATTCCGTAGATCGGCGAAGGGAATTGATCGAACAGCTGGCCGAAGAAGAGAGAGTGCAGCCTTGGCCGCTATATCGGTCGCCTCATTTCCACAGATACCAACGTGTCCTGGGATCCAGAGGAACGCCTCCGAGACGCCCCCCAAGTGGAGCAAGCGCAGGCAGTCTTGAATCCGGTGGACCAGAGGGTAGACAGGGTACAGAGCTTGGAGACTGAGGAGAGAGCTGAGAGAATCTGAACAGATAACATACTGTATCCGCTGATGGCGACAGATGTATTGGACAGCCTCGAGAACAGTGTAAAGCTCCGCAGTATAGACCGAACACTGGTCGGGAAGCCGAAATCGATTTGGGGTATCGCCGACAATATAGGCACTCCCTACACCTAACGATGTTTTCGAGCCATCAGTGTAAATAAATGTGGCTTCCTTCATTTGTGCACAGAGAGCAGCAAATGCCCGACGATAAACAAGTGAAGGGGTACCATCCCTGGCAAATTGACAAAGGTCACGGAGCAGGCAGATTCGGGGCGGTGCTGTACCACAAGTTGTCAAGAAGGTTTTAGGAAAGCGGAAGGAAACAGAATGGAGCAGTTGACGGAAGCGGACTCCCGGTGGTAGGGCGGCGTGCATACCCTAAATCCAAGGAGGCATAGAAAAAAACGTCATGGGCCGGATTAGAAGGCATGGAAGACAGATGGCTAGCATAACGACCCAGAAGGACAGCTCGCCGATTGGACAGCGGAGGTTCAGCAGTCTCAGCATAAAGGCTTTACACAGGGCTGGTGTAAAAAGCTCCAGGCACTAAACGTAATCCACGGTGGTGGATAGAGTCGAGACGCCGAAGAATAGACGGCCGTGCAGAGGAGTAGACTATGTTTCCATAGTCCAATTTCGAGCGCACTAAGGCGCGATAGAGGCGGAGAAGGACCACTCGGTCCGCTCCCCAGGAGGTACCATTCAGGACACGGAGGGTGTTGAGGGATCGTAGACAGCGAGCCGAAAGATAGGAAACGTGGGAGGACCAGCACAGTTTTCTGTCAAACATAAGACCCAAGAATTTAGCGACGTCCGAAAACGGAAGGTTGACAGGTCCTTGATGTAAGGAAGGTAGAAGAAACTCCGTGCGACGCCAAAAATTAACACAAACGGTCTTACTGGGAGAAAAGTGGAAGCCTGTTTCGATGCTCCAAGAGTTATGGCGATCGAGACATCCTTGAAGACGTCGTTCAAGAAGGCTGGTCCGTTGAGAGCTGTAGCAGATCGCAAAATCGTCCACAAAGAGAGAGCCCGAGACATCAGGAAGGAGACAGTCCATAATTGGATTTATGGCAATGGCAAACAGTACAACACTTAGCACGGAGCCCTGGGGTACCCCATTTTCTTGGGAGAAAGTACGGGAGAGAGTAGTGTTCACCCGCACTTGAAATGTGCGCTCTGCCATAAATTCGCGAAGAAAAAAGGGGCAGCCGACCTCGAAAGCCCCAAGAGAACATTGTGCGGAGGATGCCTGTCCTCCAACAGGTATCGTATGCTCTCTCTAGAGCAAAAAATATTGCTACTGTTTGGCGTATCCGGAGAAAATTGTTCATGATGTGAGTGGAGAGAGCAACAAGATGGTCAACTGCAGATCGATGCTTTCGGAATCCGCATTGGGCAGGTGTTAAAAGACTGCGGGACTCCAGCCACCAAGCTAAACGGCAATTCATGCGTTCCAAAACCTTACATACACTACTCGTGAGAGAAATGGGGCGATAGCTAGAGGGGAGATGTTTGTCCTTTCCAGGTTTCGGAACAGGAACGACGATAGCTTCCCGCCATCGTCTGGGAAAGTACTGTCGGTCCAAATTCGAATATAAAGGCGAAGGAGGCAACGCAGACTACGGTATGATAAATGCAGCAACATTTGGATATGGATACCATCCGGGCCTGGGGCGGAGGAGCGAGAAGAAGAGAGTGCATGTTGGAGTTCCCGCATGGAGAAAACAGTATTGTAGCTTTCGCTGTTTTGAGAGGCGAAAGCAAGAGGTCGCACTTCCGCTGCACGTTTCTTCGGGATAAACGCTGGCGGGTAATTTGAAGAGCCCGAAATCTCAGCAAAGTGTTGACCAAACGAGTTAGAAATTGCGAAGGGGTCCACTAATGTATCATGCGCGACAGTGAGCCCAGAGACCGGGGAGAAACTAGGCGCGCCAGATAACCGTCGAATCTGACTCCAAACTTCCGAGGAGGGAGTGAAGGTGTTAAATGAGCTAGTAAAGAAGTCCCAGCTTGCCTTCTTGCTATCACGGATGACGCGACGGCATCTCGCACGGAACTGCTTATAGCGGATACAGCTGGCCAAAGTAGGGTGGTGGCGGAAAACGCGAAGAGCACGTCGCCGCTCAAGTATTGCGTCACGGCATGACTCGTTCCACCAAGGAACTGGGGGGCGCCGGGGCAATTCGGAGGTGCGTGGTATTGAACGTTCCGCAGCTGTAAGAATAACGTCTGTAATATGTGTGACCTCATCGTCGACGCTAGGAAAGAGACGGTCATCGAATGTCGCTAGAGACGAAAAAAAGTGTCCAATCGGCTTGGGCAAACTTTCAGCGTCGCGGGCGTATATATGGCAGTTGTGGCTGCAATCTAAGGACACATGGAAAGTGGTCACTCGAGTGTGTATCAGCAAGGGCGAACCATTCGAAGCGCCGAGATAGCGGAACAGTACCGACCGAAGGGTCCAAATGAGAAATTTGTCGTGGAGGCAGACAAAAATGTAGGGTCCCTAGTGTTGAGGCAAACAAGATCCGCTTGGTGGAAGACTATCTATAGTGAGCCACGCGGACAAGGATGTGAAGATCCCCAAAGTGGGTGGTGGGCATTGAAGTCCCCAACCAGCAAATAGGGGGGTGGAAGCTGACCAAGAAGATGAAGGAGATCAGCTCGTGCCATTGGTGTGGTCGACGGAATGTATACAGTACAAAGAGAGAAGGTGTATCCAGAAAGGGAAAGACGGACAGCGACTGCTTGGAAGGAAGTGTTTAAGGGGATTGGGTGATAATGGAGAGTATCATGGAGAAGAATCATGAGTCCTCCATGTGATGGAGTGCCTTCAACAGAAGGGAGATCAAATCGGACTGACTGAAAATTGGGGAGAACAAAGCAGTCGTGAGGATGCAGCTTTGTTTCCTGAAGACAGAAGATGACCGGTGAGTAGGATCTTAAGAGGATCGACAATTCATCTCGTTTGGCTCGAATGCCGCGATATTCCAGTGGATAATGGACATAGGGTGGACAGAAAATGAAGAATGTGACCAAGGTTGCCGTCAACTCAACGACTGCTCAGAGCTTGCGACTGACAGCGTGGAACGGCATTCAGCCGAAGGCAGAGGATCCTGATCCATAGGTTGTTCAGGAGCAGCTCCTGCCACCAGCGATCGGCCGGTTGATCGGCCGCTAGCAGTGCGCCTCGGCGACACAGAAGACGGCCGAGGGCGGCTACCGCCAGGTGGTGCTGTATACGAGACGCCATGGTGGAGAAGGAGAGGAACTGGGTTTCTTATTAGCCTTTTTGGAAACAGGATGTTTAGATGAAGGAGGAACCTATGGTTGTGAGGTTGGGGTACGTAAAAAATCTTCACGAGTAGGCTCTTTTTTGGAAGTCTTGGTGTCTGACTTGTGGGCTCGAGATTTAGCAGAACCCGATGAAGGATGAGCCATAGAGTGAGCAGGCGAAAGTGGGGAGGTTGAACGGGCGATCTTCGCGCTGGCCGATCTGACGACCGTGGCACTAAAGGTGAGATCCCAAGTCTGCATGGCCGCCTCCTTTGTTGGACGAGGAGAGGCAAGGACAGTGCTGTATTTTCCTGTCTGAGGCACAGTGGGCTTTCAACTGGCGAATAATTTTCGAGCAGCAAAGGTCGACACCTTTTCCTTCACTCGGATTTCCTGAATGAGCTTTTCGTCTTTAAAAATGGGGCAATCTCTAGAGGAAGAAGCGTGGTCACCCATACAGTTGATGCAGCGAGGGGATGGAGGTGGACAAGCACCCTCATGGGCATCCTTGCCATACGTAACACATTTCGCCAGATTGGAACAGGACTGGCTGGTGTGATTGAACCGCTGACACCGATAGCAACGCGTAGGGTTTGGGATGTAAGGGCGAACAGAAATTACCTCATAGCCCGCTTTGACCTTCTATGGGAGTTGAACTCTGTCAAATGTCAAGAAGACAGTACGGGTTGGAATGATGTTCATGTCAACCCTTTTCATGACTGAACAGCCGTTACGCACTGGTCAGACAGGCAGTGTTGAATTTCCTCGTCGGACAATCCGTCGAGGGAGCGTGTATAAACGACCCCACGTGAAGAATTTGAAGTGTTGTTCGCTTCCACACGGACAGGGAAGGTGTGTAGCAGTGAAGTACGCAGCAATTTTTGTGCCTGGAGGGCACTGTCTGTTTCTAACAACAATGTGCCATTTCGTAATCTGGAACAAGATTTTACAGGACCTGCAATTGCGTCGACACCTTTCTGAATAATGAAAGGGTTGACCGTGGAGAAGTCGTGACCGTCAGACCGAGAAACAACGAGGAACTGTGGCAACGATGGAAGGACTGTCTGTGGCTGCGATTCACTGAACTTACGCTTGTCAGCAGACATAGAAGATGAGGAAACCATTGCGAAAGTATCCCCCATGATTACCGGCGTCTCCGATGGCGCGCTCCTTCCTTTTGGGGCCCCTCTCTGAGGGCACTCCCACCTTAGGTGATTGTTCATACCTCAGGTCACACTTCCCGAGAAACGGACGGAGGGACCAATCGGCACTTTCGGAAGGTATCAGCGCGGGTAATCACCCCTCCCTGGGCCTGGCCGTTACCAGGGGGTGCGTACGTGTCCTACCTGTCTACCTGGGGCGGAGAATTACGCGTTACCCCGTCACCGGCTATGCATGGAAATGCGTGGGTCGGCCTTCAGACATGCACAGGGAGGGAAAAGAGCAGGGATAGGGAAAAGAGCAGGGATAGGGAAAAGAGCAGGGATAGGGAAAAGAGCAGGGATAGGGAAAAGAGCAGGGATAGGGAAAAGAGCAGGGATAGGGAAAAGAGCAGGGATAGGGAAAAGAGCAGGGATAGGGAAAAGAGCAGGGATAGGGAAAAGAGCAGGGATAGGGAAAAGAGCAGGGATAGGGAAAAGAGCAGGGATAGGGAAAAGAGCAGGGATAGGGAAAAGAGCAGGGATAGGGAAAAGAGCAGGGATAGGGAAAAGAGCAGGGATAGGGAAAAGAGCAGGGATAGGGAAAAGAGCAGGGATAGGGAAAAGAGCAGGGATAGGGAAAAGAGCAGGGATAGGGAAAAGAGCAGGGATAGGGAAAAGAGCAGGGATAGGGAAAAGAGCAGGGATAGGGAAAAGAGCAGGGATAGGGAAAAGAGCAGGGATAGGGAAAAGAGCAGGGATAGGGAAAAGAGCAGGGATAGGGAAAAGAGCAGGGATAGGGAAAAGAGCAGGGATAGGGAAAAGAGCAGGGATAGGGAAAAGAGCAGGGATAGGGAAAAGAGCAGGGATAGGGAAAAGAGCAGGGATAGGGAAAAGAGCAGGGATAGGGAAAAGAGCAGGGATAGGGAAAAGAGCAGGGATAGGGAAAAGAGAAGGGATAGGGAAAAGAGAAGGGATAGGGAAAAGAGAAGGGATAGGGAAAAGAGAAGGGATAGGGAAAAGAGAAGGGATAGGGAAAAGAGAAGGGATAGGGAAAAGAGAAGGGATAGGGAAAAGAGAAGGGATAGGGAAAAGAGAAGGGATAGGGAAAAGAGAAGGGATAGGGAAAAGAGAAGGGATAGGGAAAAGAGAAGGGATAGGGAAAAGAGAAGGGATAGGGAAAAGAGAAGGGATAGGGAAAAGAGAAGGGATAGGGAAAAGAGAAGGGATAGGGAAAAGAGAAGGGATAGGGAAAAGAGAAGGGATAGGGAAAAGAGAAGGGATAGGGAAAAGAGAAGGGATAGGGAAAAGAGAAGGGATAGGGAAAAGAGAAGGGATAGGGAAAAGAGAAGGGATAGGGAAAAGAGAAGGGATAGGGAAAAGAGAAGGGATAGGGAAAAGAGAAGGGATAGGGAAAAGAGAAGGGATAGGGAAAAGAGAAGGGATAGGGAAAAGAGAAGGGATAGGGAAAAGAGAAGGGATAGGGAAAAGGTTGGTTGGTTGTTTGAGGTGAAAGGGACCAAACAGCGAGGTCATCAGTCCCTTGTTTCAAATAGACTCCATGCTGCGAACGGGACATCTCAGAAAAGGCAGAACAATAAAACGGAAAAAGGGGAAACGTAAAAGGGCAATCACGTTGTCATTAGTAAAAACAAACGAGGGAAGTTGGCAAGAGAACGAACCCAACACTATGCTGAAGCAGCATAGGCAAGACCACCTGTGACTTAAAAGGGACAACCGCTATAATGCAGAAAGTACGGATGGGAATAGAAAAACTAACCAAGCCTTAAAAAGAAGGGGTAAAAACAGAGTAAAAGGGAAAGAAAAGAGGATTCCAGGCAGGGAGGTGAATCGGGAATCTCTGAACACCGCCTACAGTGGGAGACACCCAAACACTCACCGCCCTGCCCCAACACCAGAGGGAGATTAAAAACTTTAAAACTGAGAATAAAAACCACTCTCCCGGAGGAAACCTAGAACCAGAGAGACCATCCGGGAATCGTCAGCCAACATCAAAGGTAAAGTGTGGGGGAGTCTGTACTTCGCACGCAGAGCCAAAAGAAGATAGGGAAAAGAGAAGGGATAGGGAAAAGAGAAGGGATAGGGAAAAGAGAAGGGATAGGGAAAAGAGAAGGGATAGGGAAAAGAGAAGGGATAGGGAAAAGAGAAGGGATAGGGAAAAGAGAAGGGATAGGGAAAAGAGAAGGGATAGGGAAAAGAGAAGGGATAGGGAAAAGAGAAGGGATAGGGAAAAGAGAAGGGATAGGGAAAAGAGAAGGACAAAGGAAGGACAAAGACTTGCAAACAGAGAAAGCAAAGAATGTGTTACATTTTCGAGCGTCCATCTCCAGACGTAGGCACAAAACATACTCCCAGAGGGGGAGAAAGGGAAGGAAAGAGGTGGCGGTGAGGGGGGGGGGAGCGGCAAAGATGGGGGATGGGAAAGGTTGCGGAACAGGAAGGTATGCAGCCCGGAAAGGAAGGAGGGCCACATTAGCTCGGGGTCCCGTGCTCGCTACGCACATATCCACAAAAGACTTGTGGACCCCCCTGGGGGGGTTCCTTGCACGTGAATGGGGTCACAGTTTTGCGTATACCCACGTGTCACTGTCAGTTTAGCCCTATTGAATTAATTTGGGCAAAGGATAAGGCTATGTGGGAGAAAAACATTCACTGAAACGCATGTGCATGAGGCAATAGACAATATCTCAGCCGTAACGTGGACAAAGTCTGTGCGGCATGCTGAAAAGCTTCAGAACGCACAATTTGACAGCGAAGTGATAATATAAGCCTTGAAACTATCATCATAAATTTACAATCAGATTGTTCGGAAACATTCAAATAAAAGTGACGGCCATATTGCGATGTAGACTTCGGAATGAAGTAATAATATTTACTAGTTTGAAAGACTCATGGTTTAAAAAATATTTGTCAAGATATCAGTTTCGTACATAATAATGAGAACCTCCTAGCTTTTTTTATTAGGAGTTCGTATCTTTTTGAATTATGCAGACTATAACATTCAACATATTGCCCAATGAGAAGTTGAGCTTCTCCCACCATGTTGTATGCTCTAACAACTCGTGAGAATGCAGCTGGATAAACTCGTCAGAAGTCCTATATTTCCTCATATAAACCCCTGTCATTCTCAAGGCACGAACTGGACAAGGCCCTAAAATGACAGTAACTGTTACTTGTCGAGATATCGGTGGTTTTCGCTGTTATCGGTCATCATTCCTTGGAGATATTCACAGATGATGGTTAATTGTCTGCTTGTTCAATGGATTCTAAATGTAGTATCTCCCTGTAATGTCGAACTAGTTATTGTACGCTCATAATGCCCGTTAACAGCGAAAAATATAACAAATTACTAACCATTTTCAAGGTAGTCGTCTCATTACTCTTTTCTACCACTAATTGTTTTATATGCGGAGATTACACTTAACTACAGTCAAACATTCCCCCCACACACACAATAACCACACACACACACACACACACACACACACACAATAAACACACACACACACACAATAAACACACACACACACACAATAAACACACACACACACACAATAAACACACACACACACACAATAAACACACACACACACACAATAAACACACACACACACACAATAAACACACACACACACACACAATAAACACACACACACACACACACACACAATAAACACACACACACACACACAATAAACACACACACACACACACAATAAACACACACACACACACAATAAACACACACACACACACACAATAAACACACACACACACACACAATAAACACACACACACACACACAATAAACAGACACACACACACAATAAACACACACACACACACACAATAAAAAAACACACACACACACAATAAAAAAACACACACACACACAATAAAAAAACACACACACACACAATAAAAAAACACACACACACACAATAAAAAAACACACACACACACAATAAAAAAACACACACACACAATAAAAAAACACACACACACAATAAAAAAACACACACACACAATAAAAAAACACACACACACAATAAAAAACACACACACAATAAAAAAACACACACACAATAAAAAAACACACACACAATAAAAAAACACACACAATAAAAAAACACACACACACACACAATAAAAAAACACACACACAATAAAAAAAACACACACACAATAAAAAAAACACACACACAATAAAAAAAACACACACACAATAAAAAAAACACACACACAATAAAAAAAAACACACACACACACACACACACACACACACACACACACGTCAGCTGTTCTCGCCTCCCGACACACCCACACCCACGTGTCAGCTGTTCTCGCATCCAAACTTCATGCAGAGGAAATCTGGAGCAGTGGATGTGAATATTTCTCTTATGACGACTGATCGAAATTGGTTTTAATATTTACTATTCCCTCAGATTTGAACATATAATACGATGTACCATAGGCAAAAGAGCCTGACTTGTCCTCAGCAACGCAGTTCGGCAACGTGGACTTTGTTTGCCTGCTCTCTGCTGCCGTGCATGCGCAGTTCTCATCCCTTCACTTCTCCGCCTCTATGCGCTGAAGCGTCGTCTTACGGGACGCGAGCTATAGTAAGCAGGAGATCGCCCGCCATTAGCCATGCTGTCTAACGCACTGCTTTCCGGGAGGGAAAGCGTGCCGGTCTCCGGCGGATTACCGTCGAGGGCCGGTGTGCCAGCCAGGTTGTGGGTGGTTTTTAAGGCGGTTTTCCATCTGCCTTGGCGAATGCGGGCTGGTTCGCCTTATTCCGCCTCACTTACACTATGTCGGCGATTGTTGTGCAAGCACTGTCTCCACGTACGCATACACCATAATTACTCTTCCACGCAAACATCTGGGGTTACATTCGTCTGGTGTGAGACATTCCGTTTGGGAGGGGGGGGAGGTGTCCACTGGGGGCCGAACCGCACAATAACCCTCGGTTCTGTGTGGGACGGCAGTGGGGTCAGTGGTCTGCTGTAGCCTGTTGTGGGCTTGTGTACCACTGACAAGTGAGGGCTACAGCGGGGACGAAACCTCTCCGTCATTTCTAGGCCCCCAGTTCAATACAATACAAGCAGGAGATCCCGCGTTCGAGTCCCTTTCTGGCACACATTTCCATCCGTTATTGCTGTTTCCGCATAAAGCCTCAATGCAGCTGATATCAGTTCCTTCCCTTTCATTTCTTCCCCCTCCACCTTCAGTTTACATCATGTGTATCACAGCTACAGAATCCACAGACACCAAGCATTCATATACGAAGTTTTATTTATTTAAACTGGCTATACGCCCATAATTCACAGTAGTTAAAGCAGGGCCTTTGCATACCGTCGCTTTTTAAAGTTCCGTACCTCAATCGATAAAAACAAATTATAGGATCACTTCTTCAAATTAGTTTTTCCTAGTCAAGAACTGCAGTATAAATTAAACCTATCGAAATAAATTTAAGTGTTTAATGCACAAAGTATAATCAATAAATCGGTATATTCTAGACAAGTAAACGGTACGCATGCAGTATGCACTAACAATATGTCCCGAAACAACGCGCATAGAAACGAGATTTTCCATCGCGCATACCTCGGGTTCTGTTGATAAAAAGGTAGGGTCAATTGTTTCGCTTAGTCCTTGGGCTAGGGACGATTTGTCTATCCAGTAGAAGGGTCGTCTTACTGTAACTAACCTACAGTACAGTATCAGAGTTTGAATATTACACACTTCCACAATCTTAGGCAAATGGAGCAAATTCGTTGATTATTCTTGCATTCGATATGATCTATGGTGAGCCTTAACAGGCTTACGGAGGTGCCATTTAGCCCCTGGACGGTTCCTTAAACCCGAAAAAGAACCTTTACGATTTTTTACCATTTTTCGCCGTCAGCAGTCAGCAGCGGATATCTGAAGTCAGAAAATTGCTTAAATTTTGATGTTATATTCTCTAGGGATTTATCTGGAAGTGCTATCTTCTCGTTTTCAGAAATCTTTACCCATTACCTGAAAAACACCACGACATAGTTTTTGGATACGAAAACCGAACCTCAGATTTCAAGACGGCTGTGCACGGGAAGTGGCTGCAATTTTTACAATTTATTCCTCAAATCCCAATGTCGAGCAACCTTTAACAGTTTTTATATTTTATCCGTTTCTGATGTACAGTGCTTTGAAGTTACACTACACGTAAACGAAAAATAGGCACATAAAACCTGGTGTGAAGTGAAGATGTAGTTTAGGAAGTTCTGCAGCACAGAAATATGCTGTGAAGTGTCTCCCGTATCAGGTTTCTGGAAACCCCACTTTGTACTAAAGCACACGCAAATTCTTTTGCAGTTAAAATCCGGTTGAGGTGCACAATTAGTATGGCATTACTTCAAGTCCACAGAAGTAAAAAGTATCAATTTTATTCACCTATATAGATCTGTCCTTATGAGTGACATGCCATGCAGTAGCAAGGAAAAGGGAACCAGCGGAAAACGCTCCTATCGAAGAAAAAACGCGAATATGCTCCTGTTTACAAAACTGACTGAAGTGGGGTACCAGCTGCCTCGGCACCTTCAAAAATTTTTTCACAAACTTTTTGCATGCGATCATATTTGCGCTTTATTACGGTGAGAGAAGGCGATAGTATGAGTAGGAAAGAGGCCGAAATGTAATACTTGAAGATAGAAGATGATGGCGCGAGAGAGCGCGACAGTAGAAAGAACGAATGATAGTAGCAATAAGAGAGCAAGAGAGGGTGACAGGAGACAGTACCCGTAGGACAGAACGAAAGAGACTGTGATACAGTTGACACACAGATGAGTTGAGCTGAATGAGGGGAAAATGGGCAAGTGGGAGTGGATGGATATAAGCGACTTACAGCGATGGACTAGTGGGTGCCCGCGAGTTAATTAGGGAGGTTGTTGAAGTGAGAGGTGAGATACACGTTAAGAGTGCAAATATATTCGCATGCAAAATTTTTTGGAAAAAATTGTATAGGTGCTGAGGAAACTATTTTTGAGGCAGTTGGTACCCCAGCTTTCAGTCGGTCTTTTAAACAGGAGCATATTCGCCTTTTTGTGCTCCAATACGAACATTTCTCCCCTGGTTCAATGTTACTTTTTATTCGTAAAGATAAGAGTGCGTCACTTAATTATATCACTAACGTAAAATTCCGGAAATACTGCTGTCACTGAGGTTAAAAAAGACTGACACCATCTATTGATTCTTTGGTGTACTACGGCGGCAGTAAGACAATGACCAGAACTACTAAGCTGGGCAGACTCTTAAAACTTATAACAACTTTTTTCTTGTGATCCCAACCTACACTCAAGTTTCCTTTGAAAATTCGACTACGTAGTAGCTTTGGAGATTAGCGTTTTCAGACACGATGGTTTTAAAGTTTTGTTGTTAGTATAGACATAACACATGCAGTTTTGTCATGTTTTATGACGGAACGAAAGTGGTTTACAATGCAGTGCAACGTTTCTGACTGGGGAAATACAAACATCCTTGAGAATTGCTAATACAAACGCGCCAGGTGGACATTTCACTTAAGTTGCATTATAACACAAATACGTAGCGCAACGATTTTGGTTACACGCATGTAATTTGTAAATTATCGTTCATCATAGGGCAACTTACAGGTAACCATTGTATTATATGTATTGACGAGAGCGTGAAAAAACCGTCTGATGATCAATTGTAAAGGACTCTAAACCGGTAACGGTACTTTTTGAAAAAGTAATCAGACCAATTTGCGGCTGGTTGCTGAACAACAGTAAATAAAAGACTTGCGATATTGTCAGCATTCGTATGTTTATGTCATTAGCGTTTAATATCCCCTTCATTACGTATAATAAATACATTTGTCTACATTACTAAATGGCTGGCAACGGTGCAATGTTCGCTGTTCCAGTTACAGGTTCGTCCAGAGGACATTAAAAATTTTATTTTCAATATTTCGCTTGATTATTGACCGAATTTTAAAATGTCTTCTCAAAAGGTATAATCTTATGTTAAAGGTTCACACTATAAAAAATTTACAGTTAGAAAATGTAGATACGTCTTCAGGAAGCGTAACCCACAGCTCGCAAATACCAAGCTTATATTCCTACGCACACGCACACACTACGAAATAAAAGTTTATTGCTTGCTACTCTTACATTTTCGCTGTTCATGTAGTGTTCGTGCAGTGAAACTATCGCTTCGGCAAACCAATTTAATTTGTTATTTCCCTAGTACTGAATATTCGCAACACATTTTGCAGACAATATCCACATACTACTGAAGGTATCTCTAAAATTATATAATTGTGCAACACATAAGGAGCAGTCAAATGAAAACGAATCACCCGCTACAGCGGGACGATCGAATGGTTCCTTTGAAAAATAATCGCGACACCCGATGAGACATGACCCTGTTTCGCAGAACGAGGTCAGCCGCTGACGGACTCTCGACAGCACCCACTCTCGCACTTCCTCTTCCGACTGAAGCAGACGTCCACGCACCTATTTACTTAGGACGCTGAAGGTGCGAAAATCACACTGAGAAATGTCCGGTTTGTGTGGAGGATGTCTTAGTGTCTCCCAACCTAATCACTGAAGCGTAACATTCATCCGATTGGCAGCGTGGGGGCCGGAGTTACAGCGCAACAGGACGGTTCCTTTCGACAGCCAAAGGGTAAACGGCAAAGCCAACAGTTGAGACATCCCATATCTCTCCCGCCAAACAAATCCCAAACTGATCACCTGTTACGGTAAGATCGTGACGACCTCCTCAGACAGCACGGATCCAAAATCAATGAACACACTTTACAGAAACTATGACGCGCCATAAAGTCAGAACGCCCAAGCTTGCAACCCGTATCATCCTGCTGCAAAATAACGACCGCCCCCACACTGCCAATCGTACAAAGGCTTCGCGCTTCAGTGATTTGGTTCAACACTGCAACATCCTCCGTATAGAACGGACCTTTCACCGTGTGAGTTTTACATCTTTGGCGACCGGAAGAAAGACGTGTGTGGGCGTCGGTTTCCGACGGACGAGGTGGTCTAAGAGTGGGGTGCAGTTACGGATCCGTCAGCGGCCGATCTCGTTCTGCGCGACTGCTACGGTCGCAGGTTCGAATCCTACCTCGGGCATGGATGTGTGTGATGTCCTTAGGTTAGTTAGGTTTAAGTAGTTCTAAGTTCTAGGGGTCTGATGACCACAGATGTTAAGTCCCATAGTGCTCAGAGCCATTTGAACCATTTGATCTCGTTCTACCAAACAGGAACTGATCTTCTCGTCCCCCAGTGGAATTAATGTCTTAAGGCGCGCGGTGATTACATTCGAAGAGCCATTCCAGGGCCCCTTTATGGCAGGTGTCCAATTTTCATTTCACTGCCCCATAGTTCAATAGACGTCAAACCCTGAGAAGCAAGAAAAACCAGCTTTTCTTAAAATGGAGCGCAGTTCTGGCTATACCATAGTGTTCGATAACGAGAGCCCTTTACTTCCAACAGAGTTTGATCATAATTTAAAACTTTTTAAACCATTTCTCGTTTGCTTGCTTGATGTTAAATATTCAAACACCTTAGCGCATTTGTCAAGCAATCCGAACTTTGAATCTGTTATACGGGGTAGTTTCATCCTTTGAAGACTAGGGGATTTACTGGTAATACATTTGTCATATGGCTAAACTCCGCATTCAGTAACAGCCTAATTTCATAAGTGTTCAAATGAAGTATGCTCCAAAAATAGAAATTATCCTCCGCTCCACGAAAAGTTGCAAATAAATGCCGGGTTGGAAACTCTTCCTCGTGCAATCAATAACTATAGCTCTGCAATAACCGCATTTCTCGACTACGAAAAGGTTTCAACATCTGCATTTCCGGAAGGCTTTTGACACTGTACCACACAAGCGGCTGGTAGTGAAATTGCGTGCTTATGGAATATCGTCTCAGTAATGTGACTGGATTTGAGATTTCCTGTCAGAGGTCACAGTTCGCAGTAATTGACGGAAAGTCATCGAGTAAAACAGAAGTGCTTTCTGGCGTTCCCCAAGGTAGTTTTATAGCCCTTTGCTTTTCCTTACCCATATAAACGATTTTGGAGACAATCTGAGCAGCCGTCTTCGGTTGTTTGCAGATGACGCTGGCGTTTATCAACTAATAAAATCAGAAGATCAAAACGAGTTGCAAAACGATTTATAAAAGATACCTGTATGGTGCGAAAATTGGCAGTTGACAAATAACGAGAAGTGTGAGATCATCCCTACGAGTGCTAGAAGGAATCCGTTAAACTTCGGTTACACGACAAATCAGTCGATTCTAAACGCTGTAAATTCAATTGAATACCTAGGTATTGCGATTACGAACAACTTAAACCGGAAGGAACACACAGAAAATGTTGTGGGGAAGGCTAACCTAAGACTGCGTTTTATTGGCAGGACACTTAGAAAATGTAACAGACCTACTTACGAGACTGCCTACACTATGCTTGCCTGTTCTCTTTTAGAATACTGCTGCGCGGTGTGGGATCCTTACCAGTTAGGACTGACATCGATAAACTTCAGAGAAAGGCAGAATGTTGTATTATCACGAAATATGGGAGAGTGTCACTGAAATGATGCAGGATTTGAGCTGGAAATCATTAAAAGAAAGGCGTTTTTCGTTGCGACGGAATCTTCACACGGAATTCCAATCACCAACTTTCTCCTTCGGATGCGAAAATATTTTGTTGACACCGACGTACATAGGGATGAACGATCACCACGATAAACTAAGGGAAATCAAGAGCTCGTACGGAAAGTATAGGTGTTCATTCTTTCCGCGCGCTATACGAGATTGGAATAATAGAGAATTGTGAAGGTGGTTCGATGAATCGTCTGCCAGCCACTTTAATTTGATCTGCAGAGTATCGATGCAGATGTAGATCGGGAGGCAGAATTAAACCAGAGCTGACGAATCTACTGCATGATGCGTTTACCTCTGATGAGCAGGCGTCATTACGACATACAACAAAGAAAGTTTGTTTTCTCAGAAGTACGAGGAACCGAGGCAATTACAACATAGATGTGATTTCAATAACGAAAGCCTATGTCAGTTATCATCCAGATATGTTACCACCATGTAAGTAAAGAGAAATCCTAAGTAACAAGAACCCTCAAAGTATCGCGACAACCGTCTCGTGCAATGAAGGCAAAACAATCTGAAGTTCGAGAACTACGCCTCTCCATTTTATCTCCACCTCTTGCCATTAACTAGTACTCGCGACCCAAACAACCTACCGAATCGAATGAAAGTATAACTCGTCAGCGGCGAACTAACATGGATTTCGTGAATGTGTGAAGTTTTCACGACAACTTCAGCACCAGGTACTGTAGAACACAATCTAAATCGCGATGCGATACAGCAGTTTTCCTTTTGGATTGTACCTAAAACGAAATTTACGTTAGGTGATTCCACAGTTCAGAAATTGATGTAATACATCGTGAAATAACATTCTTTTATTCGTAGAAGGGATCCTGGAGTTTCAATAAAGGTTATATTCGTTTTGTCGAGGCCTATGATAGGGTATGGCATCATATGACGATACTCACACAGGCGGTTAGCGCAAACCACAAGACTGCACTTTCCTGGCAAGCGCGCCAGCACACACGCCCAAATCTACACATTTTGTGCTCACTGAAGCCAGTTGTCTTGTGACTACTCGACGCTAGGTCCTGGTGTTTGGACACGTGACGTGGCTGCTATTGGAGCGCCCCCGTGCTACGGAAACGCAAAGCTACGCTTCGTCACGGGGGACTTCCGCCTGGTTGCGGCCACACATGGAAAGGCCCTACAGAGGCTCCAACCAACCAACCAACCGACCGGCCGAACGACAAACTGGACGAGTGTAGATGTCTTCACCGACCGACAAACTTTCCTGCTCTGGCTGTCTACACACACACACACACACACATACACACGCACGCACGCCACCACCACCAAACCACCCAACAAATTTTGCCGTGTGTAACGCTGTCGTGCCAACCGCCCAACAAATATTTGTCTTTTGTCAATGCCCACGGGATTAAATGGTGTTGTAATGTACATGACAGGGTTTGAAATGGACGAAACTCTAAGGCCAGAGTTGCTGATGAAATTAAAAGCTGCTTATGTTTGTGGCACATTCGTGCAAGAAGGATAGCAATACAGATGCAAGAAATTAAGCACTTTTTCACTTAAAAAATTCATAATTGAATCTCTGATTGGAAAAAGGAAGAGAGTCTAATCACCTCTGTTTAGAGAAAACTAAAAGAAAACTTGTTAACAGTTCCAATATTACCTACAGTGTTGTGATCCATTACAAGCTTGTCGAACAAGGTTATCTGTACACAGTGATGAGTCGTTCGATAAATATTTTTGAAGCTATCCTCTTTGGAAGTTGGTGGACATTTGTCCCTTTTCCAATAAATGAGCCTCTCGTGGAGAGTTTGCAAGGAATGTCACAGTAACATTGGTTTACACATCTCATTATTTTTATTTTTGTTACTAACCATTTGAAACCATTGATATTTATTTAGTAAAGCACCTTAAGAACAACAATGTACTGCGATACAATATAAAATAATTTTAATTAACAATATTCTTTAATACTTTTTAATCTTCCTCATCAGATTGTACTATGTTGTCTTTTTGGAAGTCCTAATCTTCTCCATCAGACCGAAAATCATTATTTCCTGTGGGCCACTGAAGAATGTTGTTAAAAACTTTTGATGCTCTAATGGAATGTACTTCGTTATTTTATTAAGATCTTGCAGCTTCTTCGTATTTATAGGAATCTTATTGTTGTATGCCATAGTTCTGAAATAATCAGGTATTTGTTTTCCTTTAAAAAATCCTGCATGTATTGCTAACCAGTCCATCTACCCAGTCCGAACAAATGGCATACCTTGGATTCTGATGCTTATAGGTCAAATGCCGAAATTTAGAAAGCGAAAATCTTTCCTTTGCTTGACAATTTGTGGTTCAAAAATGGCTCTGAGCACTATGGGACTTAACTTATGAGGTCATCAGTCCCATATAACTTAGAACTACTTAAACATAACTAACCTAAGAACATCACACACATCCATGCCCTACGCAGGATTCTAACCTGCGACCGTAGTGGTCGCGCGGTTCCAGACTGTAGCGCCTAGAACCGCTCGGCCACTCTGGCCGGCACAATTTGTGGCAAATGAAGATTTTTTAAAGTGGTATGGCCACCATTCCTTAAAGTCATTAATATCTTTATGTTCAATAATTTTGACTTGAAACGAATTCAGTGTTTTCTTGGATTAGCTATCATTTCAACGTACTGTTTGACAGAGTAGATTCTATCTTGTTGTCGTATGCCTCTCTTCATTACATCAAAATTCCAATCACATGGGAGGAAGGGGTTACCTCCAACAAGAAAATAATGCTGAATTGTTTGAAATTTCCCAGTCATTTCGAGATACATCAGGTACCGTACAACAGTGTTCTTTTTATTTTGCCCGCCACAAGAATCACTGAAAGCATGTAGTTCTTTCACTGAGTCAGGTAGTCCACTTATGTAGTCACTGAGAAATTCGCACACTTCATTGGGATCTCCATTGCCTTGTCCTTCATGGTGGCAGTAAAACTGTGCTGTATTGTCTTTCAGGTTATAGATTCGAAACACAAAAAGCCAGAGTTTTTATAAGTAGAACATATCCTGTACACGAAGACAGTCCGACTACATCATTCCTCTCAACACCCAGTTTTATCACCTCTTCTTGTTTTTTATAAAACTTAGATGCTCGTCGCTTGTGAACCATCAATTCTGCGACGGCAACTTGTTTTGCAGCCTCATTCAGGAACGGAGATTTAATTTTGGCTAGAAATTCCTCATAGGCAGAGCATACATCTACTTCTCGGCGACCGAATCTATAACGAAAATTTTCATTGAAGTTACCGAGATAATATTCATACTTCACTGTCAATTCTGGGTTTTTATCACAAAACAAGTCGTGCATCTTTTCACATTTAAGTTACAATCCAAATATACAATATTTTTGCCACTGTAGTGTGACTGGTGGGTTGGGAAAGATCGAATATGAGGATCAATCCTAGCAATGACATCAGATCCAATTATATTTCCCCTGGTTAATATGCTTTCCACTACAGTCATCTGGCGACTGACCATTAATAAGGAGCGTTGTTAAGCGTTCAAAAGCCTTATCACCCACAGCATGCAAACTGCAAAATACTTTGCGACATACCTGTATCCTTTCGGTCTGTTTCATAACAAAGAATCTGCATGTATCTTTCTTCACAAATGTCGTAATTTCTTTTCTGCTCCTTCTCGTTTGTACAGGTGAATGCTCTATCAGTCCCATTAGATACAGATCTTTCTCCTCCTTAGTTTTACCATCGTACAATCTCCAAAGTATTTCCATTTGATCCTTATCTTTGAAATGTTAAAAATACATTTTGGAATAACTGCAATAAAACAGAATGTTGGAACAATATACAATATACTTCACTTAAATATTTTGTAGTAAAATGAAGACCAACAACACATGAAAGCATTTATATTTCACTCACTTGCATGGTGGACCAGAACGTTTTGCTGGCACAACTAATCATTTACAGGTTATGTATTCTTGTCCTAGTGATCTACCTCTCTTGGGTCTTTCTTTGAAATAGTCGTCTACATTTCATACACCTTTTCTTCTCCCATGCACTTTTTCAATTTGAGAGTCACTTTCACTCATTATGCTACGAGTCTACAAACAGCAACTTACGTAAACACACCGATAATAATGTGGGCCAGTAAAATTGAATCAATGTGTTTAAATGCCACTTAGTAGTATTCTTGTAACATTCTTCGTCTGACATCTGGTGATGCTGCTCACACTAGTGAGTGGAAAACAGAAGAATGTCCCGACATTCTTCTCTGTTCCACTAATTACAGACTTTAAAAGGCTGTACTTTCCATATTATTACTGGTTTTTTCTTCCTGTTTCTACTCATCGATGAGTGGACAGCTCCAAAATCAAATGTGTATCTCAGCTTATTTTTGAAAAAAATAGACTTTCTTCCTTTTTCCAATCAGTGATTCAATTGTTCCGTGTGGCACAGTGAGAGAATGAGAGTCCTTCGACTTTCCGTATTTCTGTTTTTAAGTTTTATTTCCGTACTTTTCGGAAATAAAATCTAAAAACCGAAATATACCTGCTTCATTGATATAATTGTTAAAAAAAGTCCAGCCGATATGTGCTCAAGTCCTCTGCTATAATGAGCAAAGTTTCTCTCTCTCTCTCTCTCTCCCTCTTTTTTTTATTTATTTTACGGATCTAACACTTGCTAAATGCTTCAATACTTATGTGTCTCTCGTACTCATTAGATGATGTGCACCACCAACGTGTGTACTCTTTCTTCTTCGAATTTGAAATGAGTTTCTTAAACTTACAGGTCATCTTTTATGCTACAACCATGCATAAATTAATAACTTTTACATGAATGTATTTTGTTCCGACGGTTTGCGGCCACACACGCAACTGCAAGCTTGACCAGCATGCATGATTAAAGAGCCCTACACACGCACCAGTTTATCAAACGACCGACAGACCAACCAATTTTGTACGCGATTTTTAGTTTTCTGCGGAAATACATCGCGGTAAAGCAAAATAAACAAAAAAAAATGTTCGTGTAACCTTCATATTTTATTTACGCGTTTAGCATAACAGATGTCTGTTGTAAGTTTAAGAAACTCATTTCAAATTAGAAAAATAAAACAAAATAAAAGTCGTGTGACTAGGGTCTCCCGTCCGGGAGACCGTTCATCGGGTGCAAGTCTTTCGATATGACGCCACTTCGGCGACTTACGCGTCCATAGGGACGAAATGACGAGAGTAGGACAACACAACACCCAGCCCCTGAGCGGAGAAAATCTCCGAACCAGCCGGGAATCGAACCCGGGCCTGTAGGATTGACATTCTGTCACGTTGACCACTTTTTTTTCATTTTGTTCGTTGTTGATCGTTGTGTTTGGTCGTTGCGGACGTCACGTAACATCCGTTCAAGTTCGTTGTTGATCCTTTCACTCAGTTTTTTATTACAGAGGCCAACCAGCTCTCTGACCGAACATGCTGAGCTCCCGTGCTGGCTCCACTCAGCTACTGGGGGCGGACATTAGAAAAGGAAAGACTACAAATGGTGGTGGTTTATTAACTCCAGGTCTCGATAACTGGCAAATAAATTTATTGTAGATTTTAACTCTAGAATTAGAATTAATCATGTTAAACAGTCTTTTCCAACAGAATTGTTTTTGTTAACTATTACATTACATTCCTCTTTATATTCTCCTTGCATTCGAAACTTAAAATTATTTGCTAAGTATTTGCACATTTCTTCTTTATTAAAAATTCCTGCAAAATCTTGTGTTATGTCTAAATCCATAAATAAAAGCGTTCCTTTTTAAGTTCTTCTAAAATTTCTGGTAATTCTCGTAAAGGTGTATCGAGTTTAACATCTGCTAATTCTATTTTGTAAGGAATAACAACAGTATTTTTGTACTTTTGTTCTATAATTTTTTTATCTCTGTTAATAATTTGTTTAGTACCTTTAATTGTTTGTGTATTTGGAGTCTAATAAATATGGAATTTTTGCTTTAACTTCATGTCTTGCCAAATTAAATTTAGAAAAATATAGTTCTTGAAATGCTATTAAAACCACCACATGCTTCGTTTTTTTACAAGAAATTTCCCATTTTTCATTTCTCCTTCCCAATCTACAAAATCTGTTATTTTAACTACCATAATATTATTGCAAAATGGCTCTGTAATTGGTTTAAATTCTTCTAATTTTTGTTCTCCATTTTTATATCATATATCTCCAATATTTGTAACAAGATCATTATTATTCAAATTTTCAGTAAGTAACAATAAGACAGATGTTTCGTTGGTTGGTTTTACTTTAATCCTCAAAAATTCTTTTATAAATATTTATTATTTTTTGTAGTAGACATTTCATTTTCAACTCCCATTTATAGAAGAAAAAAATTATTAGGTTTGTGAAAAAGGAGTTAGAATTAGAGATGCAAAATTATTCATAAAAGACATAAATTTAATTGTTTTCGAAAAGTAGTTGAAACTTGGTAGTTGAAAGCATAGAGATGTGATTTTATTACGTATATGAAACCAAAATATGGAGAAAAATTTGAGTTGTGTTATCAAGATACGGACAATTACATTTACAATATTAAAACTGAAGATTTCTATGAAGACATGAAATCACTGATTGATAAATTTGATACAAGTGACTACCCAGCAGATAATATTTATGGTATTCCAGAAGTAAACAAGAAAGTTGTTGGAAAAATGAAGGATGAATGTAATGGAAAATAATGGAAGAATTTTGTGGTTTGAGAGCAAAAGTAGGTGATAAATCAGTGAAAAAATCCAAAGGAATTAAGAAATGTGTTGTTAAAAACAGAATATGTTTAGAAGCTTACAAAGATAGTTTGTTTAACAATAGTCAACAGTACAGGAGAATTAATATGATTCGAAGTGAGAAATATGAAATCTACACAATTGAAATAAACAAGAAAGCTTTGAGTACACATGACAACAAGAGATATGTCTTGAAAAATGGAGTAAATACATTACCATATAGACATTACTCATTACTGAAAATCTAATAAAAATTTTTCTATATAAATCTAACAAATTTTTTTCTGTATAAATGGAGACTCTAATCAAGAATCTCAACATTGCAAACGCATTGAAAGACATTAAAAAAATAAGTGAGATAGAGATAGATGTTTTGTATTATGTTATGGGAAGTGAATATTTTAATAGTAGATATGGAGAGAAACTTTGTGTAGAGCTCAATAATGATTTTAAGATTATTTTATCAGACAGATTTTCTAAATTAATTATTGACTGGGATTTTAATTATTTGAAAGAAGGGAAATTAAAATGGAAATATAAGGGAATGGAGTAACTTATAAATAAAAATAATGAATTTCTTGATATTGAGTTCATGATGTGAATTTCCATTAAATTTTATACTCTTTAAATAATTTACCTTTGTTAACCAATTCATTTTATTTATTTTCTTACGTTAACCTTTTATAGAATGATGTAAAAATAGGTGAATTTGATGTGTACTTTTTTCTCTTATGTTCACCTTTTATATGAAATAAATTATTCAGAAATCGGTTGGTGAACGAAAAAATGAGGTAAATAACTAAAATCGGTGGAGTTAGTCAAAAATTGAGGTATTGATCTAGAGCTCAGAAATCGGTGGGAATGATTTAAATAGACTGAATCTAAAAAATCGGTGGAATTAGTGAGAAATTGTGGTATTGAGCTAGTGAGTGAGCTAGTGAGCTAGAAACCCCAATTTCATTCTACTCACCTCTCACACAGAAGCTTCAGAACAAAGAATTTCACGATTTCAGAGAGTCTTTTGAAGAACTTTTCGTTGTTTGCCTTCCTCTATTTCTTCATGCACACACCTTTATCACTTGTATGAAAGAGCTATAATAATTTAAGAGAGTGACGTGTGGTTTTTGCCTTCACATAGTGTCATATTATGAAGTTATAGGCGTGATTGGTAGCACATATGTGAACTCCTTGATCATGATATGCTGCATGTTCCAATGTGCTTTTCTGCAGTTGGCATCACGCACATTTCGATAATATTCTCCTTCAGTATGGGTTAAATATTCCGAAGATGTAGCATCACATTTAGTAGTAGGACAGATTAGGTTCTGGCCATAAACTCAGATGTCAGCACTTTACTGGTGTCAGCATTCCAGGAACTGGCGACATCAGCGCATTCCAGTACAAGCTTCCTGTCAGTTGCACTACTGACTGAGTTCATTATGGTTGTTATACTCTGATCAGCCAGAACATTATTACCACCAACCCATTATTGATATAAACCCATCCAGCTGACAGCTACATCACCTGGCATGTAGGAGAGAGTGTGGTACCCATATGTAGAATGGGGGACATGTGTGAGCTATCTGACTTTGACTGAGGGCATATTGTGATGGCTAAAAGGCTTGGCATGAGTATTTCGGAAACTGCAGAACTTTTTGGGTGTTTGAGGAGTGCTGCAGTGAGTGTCTTCAGCATATGGCCAAACCAAGGTGAAACCACATCCAGACATCATGGGGTTGGATGCCGACCACTCATTACAGATGTTGGCTGTCCTAGGCTGAGCAGACTGGCAAAACAGGACAGGTGGCAAACTGCGATGGAACTAACAGCAGACATAACACTGGGAAATGTAAAAGTGTGCCTGAACATGCTGTGCACTGAACAGTTCTAACGTTGCGCCTCTGCAGCCAGTGACCCATACAAGTGCCGATGTTAACACCACAATATCAGCAACTATGAATGAAATGGGCTCATGACTGTTGGAACTGGTTGTTGGCACACTGGTAGAGCGTTGCACAGTCTGATGACTCCTGATACCCTCTTCGTCATGCTGATGGGTGGGCATGAATCAAAATCTTCTGGGGGAAAAACTCCTTGATACCTGTACTGTAGGACAGAGACAAGCTGGCAGAAGCACAATTATAGTCTGGGAAACATTCACATGGGGATCCATGGGTCAAGTGGAGCTTGTGCATGGCACTGTGATGGCCAAGGAATATTGTGCACTGGTTGTGGACCATGTACACCCCTTCATGATGATTATGTTTCCCAACAAAAGTAGCATTTTGCAACAAGATAATGCTCCATGACACAGGAGTGTGATATAGTGGTTTGAGGAAGACAGTGATAAGTTCCTGTTGATGTGCTGACCCCCCAGCTGAACCCAAATGAAAACACCTAGGATGTGACTGAACATGGTGTCAGAGCTCAATGCCCCCTTCCCAGAATTGATGGAATTGGGAGATTTATGTGCGCAAATGAGGTGCCGACTCCCTCCAGCGAACTACCAAGGCATCATTGCTTCCATTCCACAATGCATCACTGCTCTTATCTGTGCCAATGTTTGACATACTGACTATTAAGCATGTGGCCTTAATGTTCTGGCTGACCAGTGTATTTAAAGTTACTGACCTCCCATCCTTACCCACACGTTCTACTCAGCCAGCAGTATCATGTTCCTTTCAACAGTTGCCACAGAGCCCCACCACTCTCAGGCAATCTGCACTCGATTCTATGTCTGTGCCGTGTAGTGAGGGAATCAGGCTGTGGATATTTCTTTAAAATAGGAAATCAGTTTTATTATTATTATTGCAGATATGTGAGTTTTGCCATTCGCTATCTGTATGCTGCTGTGGAGGGCCATTGACAGTAGAGTTATCTTACTTGCAAATATTACCATAATTTACAAGGTAAGGTACTCTGACAGTATAAATTAATGACATCATAGTGGTAAATATTTATATTAGACACTTTGACAGTACAGTGCGTTGTATAAATTAACAATGTAACAAATTCTACAAAAATGTTCGTCCCCTAGGCGAGCTGCAAGTGTGACATGGTGCTACCCCACCTAAAATTTCTAGCCAATCTTACCATAATTACTGACTACCTTCAAGCTTCAGTCCTTAATTAAGAGAAAAGTATTGCACATTTTCTGTAATTTGCAGATTTATTACACAAATACCCACTCTAAGTACGAGATAGAAAGTGCCTCCACACCCATCTACAGCGAATTCTAGGCACCTTGTGGTGCCATACAGTGTAATCTAAGTAACTGTGTCTACGATCGGGTGGAGAGTATTCCCAAATTACTTGTACACTGGAAGCTTACTTACAGAAAGGAAATGTTTTTATCTACATCGACATGGATACTCTGCAAATCACATTTAAGTGCTTGGCAGAGGGTTCATCGAACCACCTTCACAATTCTCTGTTGTTCCAATCTCGTACAGCGCGGAAAGAACGAACACCTATATCTTTCCGTACGAGCTCTGATTTCCCTTATTTATCACGGTATCGTTCGTCAACAAAATATTTTCGCATTCGGAGGAGAAAGTTGGTGATTGGAATTTCGTAAGAAGATTCCGCCGCAACGAAAACCGCCTTTGTTTTAATGATGTCCACCCCAAATTCTGTATCATTTCAGTGACACTCTCTCCCATTTTTCACGGTAATACAAAACGTGCTGCTCTTCTTTGAACTTTTCCGATGTACTCCGTCAGTCCTATCTGGTAAGGATCCCACACTGCGAAGCAGTATTCTAAAAGAGGGGGGACAAGCGTAGTGTAAGCAGTCTCCTTAGCAGATCTGTTACATTTTCTAAGTGTCCTGCCAATAAAACGCAGTCTTTGGTTAGTCTTCCCCACAACATTTTCTATACGTTCCTTCCGATTTAAGTTGTTCGTAATTGTAATTCCTAGGTATGTCGTTGAATTTACGGCCTTTATATTTGATTGATTTATCGTGTATACGAGGTTTAACGGAGTCCTTTTAGCACTCATGTGGATGACTTCACACTTTTCGTTATTTAGGGTCAACTGCCATTTTTTACACCATGCACAAATCAAACACATCTACCTCTCTGGTGCACCTCCCTCCCACGTTGCATTCGTTGCGGATTCGTTACTGCAGCTTGCCCTTACATTAAACTTATTTATTTCTTCCTTGTAGGTCCTCGTTAGCGGCACACAATTCTGTTTTTCCCTTGTGTCTGCCTCTAGTGTAGCATCTGTGTTACTTGTTCTGTGAATTCGTCAACATGCTGGTTTCTTCATAGAGACTAAACTTCTTCTGATACTGCAGCCAAAACTGTGTCTGAGCTGTCTGACACAACACCACTCCTGCACAATTCTCGCTTCATCATTTCCAGATTACGCGACTCTAGCTGATCCAGGGGTTCGCCTAGTTTGCTGATGATACATTCGTCTATCCGCTCTTCTGTCTTGCCTAACCATTTGCCCTGGTCTTCCTGCTTATTGCTAATCTGCTAAAGGTATCACTATATGAATGGAAGCTGTGCTAACTTACCATTCGTTCGTTCCTGCACCTCTTTTGTCTCCCTGGTCATCCCTTTAGCAGCTTGGGCTTCTTTCCTAGCCTCTGTAGCTTCATCTTTTGCTTTCTTCGCTACTTTTCTGGCCTCTTTCTGTTCTGATGTTGTTATTATCACTTTTCCCTATTTCTTTTCTGGGTGATTTAGCTTACTCTCTCGCTTATTTCCTTAGATCTTGCCTTCATTTCTCTTGTGTTCTGCTTCTTTTCTCACCTCCCTAACCTCTCCTCTTGCCTCTTCTGCCACTTTCCTAATTTATCCTGCTTCTCTCCTAGTCTTTTCTGCTTCTGCCTTGATTTCCTCCATTGCCTTTTTTACCCTTTCCATCATTTCTTTCCTAAACTCTTCTAATTTTTGTGTCAACTTCTTGATGTCTGCCTTCCAAGCCTTACTGACCATCTCATCCAATTCTAATACAGTAAAATCTATGTCTCGCTGCTCATCTCTTCTACTAAGAGCTAACACCCGCAAACCGAATCGAGTATGCAGCTGTTGTGGCACGTCTAGGCTAACGTTCTCCTCCACCTCGTAATCGCTGATTTTTACTAGTGTCGATGCGTCGTAACGCGACCGTGATCTCTCCCTTGATATCATAATCCACAGTGCCTGCTAACTCCACGCTTTCTTCTCTCCCTGTTTCATTTTTGGATGCGCTCTGATCTGCCTTTTTTTCCTTATCCTGACTTTGCTCCACGTTTTTTACCTGATAAACATTAGCCTAGTTCCTTGCAAACTTCGTTTAGCTTCTCGTTTTAATTCAAATCACAAACTACTTAAATACAGGGCTATTACAAATGATTGAAGCGATTTCATAAATTCACTGTAGCTCCATTCATTGACACATGGTCACGATACACTACAGATACGTAGAAAAACTCATAAAGTTTTGTCCGGCAGAAGTCGCACTTCTGGTTTCTGCCGCCAGAGCGCTCGAGACCGCAGTGAGACAAAATGGCGACAGGAGCCGAGAAAGCGTATGTCGTGCTTGAAATGCACTCACATCAGTCAGCCATAACAGTGCAACGACACTTCAGGACGAAGTTCAACAAAGATCCACCAACTGCTACCTCCATTCGGCGATGGTATGCGCTGTTTAAAGCTTCTGGATGCCTCTGTAAGGGGAAATCAACGGGTCGACCTGCAGTGAGCGAAGAAACGGTAAAACGCGTGCGGGCAAGTTTCACGCGTAGCCCGCGGAAAATTGGCTCATGCCACAACTGGAGACCGACAGCGCGGACTTCATCTTTCAACAGGATGGTGCTCCGCAGCACTTCCATCGTGATGTTCGGCATTTCTTAAACTGGAGATTGGAAAACCGATGGATCGGTCGTGGTGGAGATTACGATCAGCAATTCATGTCATGGCCTCCACGTTCTCCTGACTTAACCCCATGCGATTTCTTTCTGTGGGGTTATGTGAAAGATTCAGTGTTTAAACCTCCTCTACCAAGAAACGTGCCAGAACTGCAAGCTCGCATCAACGATGCTTTCGAACTCATTGATGGGGACATGCTGCGCCAAGTGTGGGAGGAACTTGATTATCGGCTTGATGTCTGCCGAATCACTAAAGGAGCACATATCGAACATTTGTGAATGCCTAAAAAAAACTTTTTGAGTTTTTGTATGTGTGTGCAAAGCATTGTGAAAATATCTCAAATAATAAAGTTATTGTAGAGCTGTGAAATCACTTCAATCATTTGTAATAACCCTGTATGTTTGAAGAAATTCATCACAATAAAATTACAAATAACGACAATGGGTAACACACATGTACAAGGTGTTCAAAAAAAGTGACGAATACTTTTAGAGGTGGTAATACTCATCGAAACAAGAAAAATAAGTCCAATAAACATCAGTCCAGAAACGCACATCTTCCGAGACAAACATATGATTATAGGAAGGGCTGCGCGACGCTTGGGTGCGGATATTAGCACAGCCGTTGCAGTGGCTCTCCGACAAATGTGTCCGCAGGGTACCGTGATGTCTTACTCACAGTACTATACCTTCCATTAGATGGTCTGCAGTTAGTTGTGTGGTTCGAGTCGTGTTGTAGGCTACGTTAGTTTTCGTCGCGTTTGTGTGCCTTATTGTACGGTACTGCAACCATGGTTACATGTCATGGTGCTTCCGAACTGTGAATACATGCCATGGTGTTTCCATTCTTTCAAACGCGGATTCACTTTTGTGTTATTGCTCCATTTGTACGTACAAATGGTGTAGTACATTTACACTTTCTCTCTTCCATCACTTGTCAGTGACGGAAGCCTACTACTCGACAAGTGGAACGGCGGATATGATATTCTCCTTTGATTTGGCAAATGGAAGTAGCCTGCGAACCCTTGCCCTCTACGCTGAAAAATATCCATAGCACAGAGTATCCTCTGATAAGCTGTTCGGAAGAATTTTGCAGCGTCTGGGTGACACAGGTACCTTTGCACCTCGGAAGACTGACAGTGGAAGGCCTCGTACGGACCGCACGCCTGACATGGAGGAGCGTGTGCTGCGTTCGGTGGAAGAAACCCCTGGGACCAGTGTGCGACGATTAGCAGCAGCGGATCGCGTCTCTCACTCCCTTATCTGGGAGTGCTCCTGTACCCACATCAGCTGATCATGGCAGACGGCGTTCCTGTCACTAGTTGTTGCAGAAGTGTGTCGCAGATCCACTGTTCACATCCAAGATTTTATTTACCCATGAGGCAAGGTTCACAAGAGGTGGTTTTGTGAATTTCCATAACCGGCAAGTATGGGCAGATGTAAATCTCCGAGCAATTCAGGAAAGAGAGCATCAACACCGATTCTCGATCAACATATGGACAGGAGTACGTGGTGATAGATTAACAGAGTCATACATGCTACCACAAACGATGGACGATGGCGCACCACAACATCTGCGAACATCTGACGCAGACATTTCAGGACGCCGGATTGATCGAGGGGGGTGGGCGAGGGGGGGAGGGGCGGCACACCTTGGCCTGCTTGTTCCCTAGACCTCAAACCCCTAGACTTTTGGTTATGGAGACGCTTGAAGGAGTTGGTCTACGCCATGCCAATTAAAGATGTGCGGACATTACAAGTTAGCGTCCTCAGTGTGCTCCCTGCCGCCGTTGGATAAGCAGCTGCAGCAGCAAGTCGTATACTCCTAGCTCACTCATTTGTTACATAGTTTAATTCTTAATTTCTTTGCGTGTTTTTGATACTTGCATTGTTTAATTCATAAATTTCGGGCGTATTATAGTATTTGAGAGTTGTAGCATCGCGTTTTAGTACTCGAATAGTGTTAAATCGCGTAGTCTCCTTCCGCCGCCGAGCAGTGTGTCAGCAGTGCACAAGTGGCAGCATTACTGCATTTACTAGGCAATCTTGTAGTTTAATAACCGTTTCAATTTTGTGTCGTTTTGCTTGCGCTCTCTGTAGATTAGTTCAGACGTTCTTTGCACAACAGTTTTTAGCATGGATAGGAACTGCAACTGCTGTGTTCGGATGCAGGCTGAGTTGGCATCCCTTCGCTCCCAGTTTCAGGCAGTGTTGGCTTCGGTCACACAGCTTGAGGCTGTTGCCAATGGGCATCACTGTCGGGGACGGCCAGCTCGTCCCACGCATCCCCCGATCGGACTCCGACTGTGGTTGCCCGGGATACTGCCCGCATTGAGGCTGATCCCTCACCTGTGGTAGAGTGGGAGGTCGTCTCAAGGTGTGGCAGGGGGCGAAAGACATTCCGGAGGGCTGAACGGAAGGCCTCTCCAGTTTGTCTGACGAACCGGTTTCAGGCTCTGTCTCAGGCTGATACTGATCTTCGGCCTGACATGGCTGCTTGTCCTGTTCCAGAGGTTGCCCCTCAGTCTGCAAGATCCGGGCAGTCGCAGAGGGTGGGCTTACTGGTAGTTGGGAGCTCCAACGTCAGGCGCGTAATGGGACCCCTTAGGGATATGGCAGCAAGGGAGGGGAAGAAAACCAAAGTGCACTCCGTGTGCATACCGGGGGGAGTCATTCCAGATGTGGAAAGGGTCCTTCCGGATGCCATGAAGGGTACAGGGTGCACCCATCTGCAGGTGGTCGCTCATGTCGGCACCAATGATGTGTGTCGCTATGGATCGGAGGAAATCCTCTCTGGCTTCCGGCGGCTATCTGATTTGGTGAAGACTGCCAGTCTCGCTAGCGGGATGAAAGCAGAGCTCACCATCTGCAGCATCGTCGACAGGACTGACTGCGGACCTTTGGTACAGAGCCGAGTGGAGGGTCTGAATCAGAGGCTGAGACGGTTCTGCGACCGTGTGGGCTGCAGATTCCTCGACTTGCGCCATAGGGTGGTGGGGTTTCGGGTTCCGCTGGATAGGTCAGGAGTCCACTACACGCAACAAGCGGCTACACGGGTAGCAGGGGTTGTGTGGCGTGGGCTGGGCGGTTTTTTAGGTTAGATGGCCTCGGGCAAGTGCAGAAAGGGCAACAGCCTCAACGGGTGCGGGGCAAAGTCAGGACATGCGGGGACCAAGCAGCAATCGGTATTGTAATTGTAAACTGTCGAAGCTGCGTTGGTAAAGTACCGGAACTTCAAGCGCTGATAGAAAGCACCGAAGCTGAAATCGTTATAGGTACAGAAAGCTGGCTGAAGCCAGAGATAAATTCTGCCGAAATTTTTACAAAGGCACAGACGGTGTTTAGAAAGGATAGATTGCATGCAACCGGTGGTGGAGTGTTCGTCGCTGTTAGTAGTAGTTTATCCTGTAGTGAAGTAGAAGTGGATAGTTCCTGTGAATTATTATGGGTGGAGGTTACACTCAACAACCGAGCTAGGTTAATAATTGGCTCCTTTTACCGACCCCCCGACTCAGCAGCATTAGTGGCAGAACAACTGAGAGAAAATTTGGAATACATTTCACATAAATTTTCTCAGCATGTTATGGTCTTAGGTGGAGATTTCAATTTACCAGATATAGACTGGGACACTCAGATGTTTAGGACGGGTGGTAGGGACAGAGCATCGAGTGACATTATACTGAGTGCACTATCCGAAAATTACCTCGAGCAATTAAACAGAGAACCGACTCGTGGAGATAACATCTTGGACCTACTGATAACAAACAGACCCGAACTTTTCAACTCTGTAAGTGCAGAACAGGGAATCAGTGATCATAAGGCCGTTGCAGCATCCCTGAATATGGAAGTTAATAGGAATATAAAAAAAGGGAGGAAGGTTTATCTGTTTAGCAAGAGTAATAGAAGGCAGATTTCAGACTACCTAACAGATCAAAACGAAAATTTCTGTTCCGACACTGACAATGTTGAGTGTTTATGGAAAAAGTTCAAGGCAATCGTAAAATGCGTTTTAGACAGGTACGTGCCGAGTAAAACTGTGAGGGACGGGAAAAACCCACCGTGGTACAACAACAAAGTTAGGAAACTACTGCGAAAGCGAAGAGAGCTTCACTCCAAGTTTAAACGCAGCCAAAACCTCTCAGACAAACAGAAGCTAAACGATGTCAAAGTTAGCGTAAGGAGGGCTATGCGTGAAGCGTTCAGTGAATTCGAAAGTAAAATACTAGGTACCGACTTGACAGAAAATCCTAGGAAGTTCTGGTCTTACGTTAAATCAGTAAGTGGCTCGAAACATCATGTCCAGACACTCCGGGATGATGATGGCATTGAAACAGAGGATGACAAGCGTAAAGCTGAAATACTAAACACCTTTTTCCAAAGCTGTTTCACAGAGGAAGACCGCACTGCAGTTCCTTCTCTAAATCCTCGCACCAACGAAAAAATGGCTGACATCGAAATAAGTGTCCAAGGAATAGAAAAGCAACTGGAATCACTCAACAGAGGAAAGTCCACTGGACCTGACGGGATACCAATTCGAGTCTACACAGAGTTCGCGAAAGAACTTGCCCCCCTTCTAACAGCCGTGTACCGCAAGTCTCTAGAGGAACAGAAGGTTCCAAATGATTGGAAAAGAGCACAGGTAGTCCCAGTCTTCAAGAAGGGTCGTCGAGCAGATGCGCAAAACTATAGACCTATATCTCTGACGTCGATCTGTTGTAGAATTTTAGAACATGTGTTTTGCTCGAGTATCATGTCGTTTTTGGAAACTCAGAATCTACTATGTAGGAATCAACATGGATTCCGGAAACAGCGATCGTGTGAAACCCAACTCGCTTTATTTGTTCATGAGACCCAGAAAATAGTAGATACAGGCTCCCAGGTAGATGCTATTTTTCTTGACTTCCGGAAGGCGTTCGATACAGTTCCGCACTGTCGCCTGATAAACAAAGTAAGAGCCTACGGAATATCAGACCAGCTGTGTGGCTGGATTGAAGAGTTTTTAGCAAACAGAACACAGCATGTTGTTATCAACGGAGAGACGTCTACAGACATTAAAGTAACCTCTGGCGTGCCACAGGGGAGTGTTATGGGACCATTGCTTTTCACAATATATATAAATGACCTAGTAGATAGTGTCGGAAGTCCCATGCGGCTTTTCGCGGATGATGCTGTAGTATACAGAGAAGTTGCAGCATTAGAAAATTGTAGCGAAATGCAGGAAGATCTGCAGCGGATAGGCACTTGGTGCAGGGAGTGGCAACTGACCCTTAACATAGACAAATGTAATGTATTGCGAATACATAGAAAGAAGGATCCTTTATTGTATGATTATATGATAGCGGAACAAACACTGGTACCAGTTACTTCTGTAAAATATCTGGGAGTATGCGTGCGGAACGATTTGAAGTGGATTGATCATATAAAATTAATTGTTGGTAATGCGGGTACCAGGTTGAGATTCATTGGGAGAGTCCTTAGAAAATGTAGTCCATCAACAAAGGAGGTGGCTTACAAAACACTCGTTCGACCTATACTTTATTGCTCATCAGTGTGGGATCCGTACCAGATCGGGCTGACGGAGGAGATAGAGAAGATCCAAAGGAGAGCGGCGCGTTTCGTCACAGGGTTATTTGGTAACCGTGATAGCGTTACGGAGATGTTTAACAAACTCAAGTGGCAGACTCTGCAAGAGAGGCGCTCTGCATCGCGGTGTAGCTTGCTCGCCAGGTTTCGAGAGGGTGCGTTTCTGGATGAGGTATCGAATATATTGCTTCCCCCTACTTATACCTCCCGAGGAGATCATGAATGTAAAATTAGAGAGATTAGAGCGCGCACAGAGGCTTTCAGACAGTCGTTCTTCCCGCGAACCATACGCGACTGGAACAGGAAAGGGAGATAATGACAGAGGCACGTAAAGTGCCCTCCGCCACACACCGTTGGGTGGCTTGCGGAGTATAAATGTAGATGTAGATGTAGAATGCGTGCCAGCAGGTACAATAACAACCGGGGATACTTCGAAGGGTGCGTCATTCCTTATGCCGGAGGGCAGAGGGGTACAGTGCCATTAAAGGACACCACGTTGAACACCTCCCGTAAAAAAAAAAAAAAAACATGTTTATTGTAAAAAGTATGCATTTCCGGACCCATGTTTACTGGGCTAACTTTTCTTGTTTCGACGAGTACTACCACTTCTCAAAGTATTCGACAGTCCGCCGCTCGTGGTCTCGCGGCAGCGTTCTCGCCTCCCGAGCACGGGGTCCCGGGTTCGATTCCCGGCGGGGTCAGGGATTTTCACCTGCCTCGAGATGACTGGGTGTTTGTGTTGTCCTCATCATTTCATCCTCATCTAGGAAAGTGGCGAAATTGGACTGAGCAAAGATTGGGTAATTGTACGGGCGCTGATAACCACGCAGTTGAGCGCTCCACAAACCAAACATCATCATCATCAGTATCCGACACTTTTTTTTACCACCGTTTATAAACCCATCCAAAAGTTTCAATGCTGCGTCGATGCCCCCTGGATGAAGAGGAGTGTCCACAAAACAAGAGAAAAGAAAGATACATCAGTTAAGCATTTGCGCCAGCAACTGCAACTGAAACTACAAACATCAAAAAAAGTTTTGCATCACCCCGGTTCCCAGAACTCCTGAAGATAGACGTTGACTGTGGATATTTTATCACAGATACAGTCCCTTTGACTCTTTAGAGATGTCACTAAACCCGCCCAAAGATGTAAACAACCATGCAGGAGCAGCGCCTGTTAGACGGAGGGGGTTCGACAGCCGATCAGTTCCAGTCATTCCACCAGGAAGGAGGTACACGGCTCGTATTGTCTGTAGTTCAACCGTGCCTAGACGGTCAATACCGCATTTCGATCGCGTCCGCATTGTTACTTTGTGCCAGGAAGGGCTCTCAACAAGGGATGTGTCCAGGAGTCTTAGAGTGAACCAAAGCAATGTTATTCGGACATGGAGGAGATACAGAGACACAGTAACTGTCGATGACATGCCTCGCCCAGGCCACCCAAGTGCTACTACTGCAGTGGATGATCGCTACCTACGGATTATGGCTCGGAGGAATCCTGACAGCAACGCCACCATGTTGAATACTGCTTTTCGTGCAGCCACAGGACATCGTGTTGCGATTCAAACTGTGCACAATAGGCTAGGTGATGAGCAACTTCACTCCCGACGTCCATGGCGAGGCCCATCTTTGGAACCACGACACCATGCAGCGCTGTACAGGTGGGCCCAAAAATATGCCGAATGGACTGCTCAGGATTGGCATCACGTTCTCTTCACCGAAGAGTGTCGCATATGCCATCAACCACACAATCGTCGGAGACGTGTTTGGAGACAACCCGGTCAGGCTGAACGTCTTAGACACGTTCTCCAGCGAGTGGAGCAAGGTGGAGGCGCCCTGATGTTTTGGGGTGGCATTATGTGGGGCCGACGTACGCCGCTGGTGGTCATGGAAGGCGCCATAACGGCTGTGCGATGCGTGAATGCCATCCTCCGACCGATAGTGCAACCATATCGGTAGCATATTGGCGAGGCATTCGCCTTCATGGACGACAATTCGCACCTCCATCGTGCACATCTTGTGAATGACTTTCTTCAGGATAACGACATCGCTCGACTAGAGTGGCCAGCATGTTCTCCGGACATGAACCCTATCGACAATGCCTAGGATAGATTGAAAAGGGCTGTTTATGGACGACGTGACCCACCAAACACTCTGAGGGATGTACGCCGAATTGCGGGTTGAGGAGTGGGACAATCTGGACCGACAGTGCCTTGATCAACTTGCGGATAGTACTCCACCACGAATACAGGCATGCGTCAATGCAAGAGGACGTGCTACTGTGTATCAGAGGTACCGGTGTGTACAGAAATCTGGACCACCACCTCTGAAGATCTCGTTGTATGGTGGAACTACATGCAATGTGTGGTTTTCATGAGCAATAAAAAAGGGAGGAAATGATGTTTATGTTGATCACTGTTCCAGTTTTTTGTACTGTTTCCGGAACTCTGGGAACCGAGGTGATGCAAAACTTTTTTTGATTTGTGTATATTAACACAGTTGAAATGTACAGGGCTATTACAAATGATTGAAGCGATTTCATAAATTCACTGTAGCTCCATTCATTGACATACGGTCACGACACACTACAGATACGTAGAAAAACTCATAAAGTTTTGTTCGGCTGAAGCCGCACTTCAGGTTTCTGCCGTCAGAGTGCTCGAGAGCGCAGTGAGACAAAATGGCGACAGGAGCCGAGAAAGCGTATGTCGTGCTTGAAATGCACTCACGTCTGTCAGTCATAACAGTGCAACGACACTTCAGGACGAAGTTCTACACAGATCCACCAACTGCTAACTCCATTCGGCGATGGTACGCGCAGTTTAAAGCTTCTGGATGCCTCTGTACGGGGAAATCAACGGGTCGGCCTGCAGTGAGCGAAGAAACGGTTGAACGCGTGCGGCCAAGTTTCACGCGTAGCCCGCGGAAAATTGGCTCATGCCACAACTGGAGACCGACAGCGCCGACTTCATCTTTCAACAGGATGGTGCTCCACCGCACTTCAATCATGATGTTCGGCATTTCTTAAACAGGAGATTGGAAAACCGATGGATCGGTCGTGGTGGAGATGCATGATCAGCAAATCATGTCATGGCCTCCACGCTCTCGCGACTTAACCCCATGCGATTTCTTTCTGTGGGGTTATGTGAAAGATTCAGTGTTTAAACCTCCTCTACCAAGAAACGTGCCAGAACTGCGAGCTCGCATCAACGATGCTTTCGAACTCATTGATGGGGACATGCTGCGCCGAGTGTGGGAGGAACTTGATTATCGGCTTGATGTCTGCCGTATCACTAAAGGGGCACATATCGAACATTTGTGAATGCCTAAAAAAACTTTTTGAGTTTTTATATGTGTGTGCAAAGCATTGTGAAAAATCTCAAATAATAAAGTTACTGTAGAGCTGTGAAATCGCTTCAATCATTTGTAATAACCCTGTATTTACAATATTCTGCAATGAAAAGCAATTTTAACTCATTACCATTAAATCTATGTTGTCAGTTGAATGTTTATACCTTAAATGCCTCACAAAAGATCACATAAATAGCCGAATTCCTGACGAGGATCGGCCAATTTATGCGAACCCTCCCCCTCTCGCCATTGAAGCTAGTTAGTTGTCTAGCTAGATCTTTCCCCCAATGTTCGACGCTAGTTAAACTGTGTGCAGTAGAGTTAATAAACGCTAATTTTCGGCCCAGCAGTAGATCAGTTGGCGCGGGGAAATCACATAGTTTCCTTAATATGCACAGGGATGGCGAGCTAAGAAACGAAATTCAAAGTTACGGCAAATTCCGGAGTTTATTAGTACAAACTGATTTCATTAAAAACATTGTCAAGTAATTCAGTAAACGTCACTCCAGATGTAACGAGAATAATTATAAACTCAAGAAGTGACGTACGGTTGGCGAAGTTGGGGAAAGAAAACACACGATAGTTGAGCTCTGTAACATATTAAATTCTAATAGGCTGAGATCCGCGACTCGACAAAAGTGATTGCGTTTACGCATGGAATATAACTGAAGCTGTTTTGCAACTGCGCCAGCCCCAGGGGCCGAGTAGAGCCTGACTGAAATTACTGCGGGTTATTAAATTCATCGCGAGCTACACCGTCGGTGCTGCCCGTAAATCCCAACATCGCTGGAGTATGAACGTGCTGGCAGCGAGAGGTGCCGATCGCTCGCCGCGTGTGCCTGTGTGCACGCCGCTGCTGCACAGCGAAAATTGGTTCTGGAAACAATCTCCTAGGCTGCAGCTGAGCCATGCCTCCGCTGTATCCTTTCTTCCACGAGTGCTAGCGTGGCGAGTTTCGCAGGAGATCCTCCGTGAATTCTGGAAGAAAGGCTATGAGGTACTGGTGGAAGTAAAGCTGTAAGCACGGGTTTTCAGTCATGCTTAGGTATCTCAGTTGGTTGAGTGCTTGTCCGTGAAACGCAATGGTTCCAGGTTCATATGCCGCTCCAGAGCACTGTTTTACAGCTCTTTTTTACTGCACAGAAGGATTTTTCAGTACAGAATAACGTGGTTGTAAGAAAGCAAGTGAATGTTTTCCTCCTGTTCTCTTTTTCTTCCCTCTTTCTTTTTTCAAATACCTTCGAGGTTATCACCTACATAGCACGTGCACGGTACCCAAAATCTTGATTATTAACTCAGGGCTTAGCCAACCTGACTTTATTATTTAGTTAATCAGAATCTGTAATGGTGCTTCGTTTACCTAAGAACTGTGCTAGCTGCAAAATACCAGTAATATAAAACTTCGTTGTCACTGTTCACATGTAAACATATACCCTGTTACTAACTTTTGGACAGAATAGAGGAAAAAGACAGACGAATAATTATAGCATTTACAGAGCTAAATGTTGGTAACGTGGTAGTAACTTTTGCCGTCATTTAGTTTCAGTATAATTAGCGTTCTTATCTAAAATTTGGTTACTAAAGAAGAATCCCAAATTTTGGCAACTTACACCGTACAGTTCAGTAGCAATTATTGTTGTATCTAAAAGTTAACGTTCAGAGAAGAGTATTCAGTTAATCAGGAATTCAAATGTTTAATTGTGACTTGCAAAAAGACAGTGGACAACAATATCAGAGAGTTGCGTTAATTATTGTAAAGTTATAAAAGAAAGGTTCCGGAAGCCATTTTAATCAATTTGTGGAATGTTATGAAACGAACAAGCTATGTTCCAGATATTACAGTACGGTGTACCGCAGATGATTTAGTACGGAATACAAGTCGAAAAATTACTGCAGGTTACCTAAATTTCGCGTTCGAGAGTTTATTCGATGACTGTTTTTAATGATTTACTGTTAACTCGCAGTTAGTCTCAAGTATTGTGTCAAACTTCAATAATGCTTTCTACAAACTGTGACAATACTGCTGGACTGCGAACTGTGTTATTTCCAAATTATACTTACCGTGCACATCGTTTTCGTTTTGATATGAATATCTACTTCGAAGCACAGTGTAATTAGCGAATGAATTAGTGATATGCTTGCAATATGTTGGTTATCGTTAATCAGTACACCTACGTCGCAGGTTCGAATCCTGCCTCGGGCATGGATGTTTGTGATATCCTTAGGTTAGTTAGGTTTAACTAGTTCTAAGTTTAGGGGACTGATGACCTCAGATTTATGTCCCATAGTGCTTAGAGCCATTTGAACCATTTGAACACCTATGTCAGTTTACTGCACTCGAACAACCAGCATTGCAAGACATCAGTCGAGTGTAATATGTGGCCCACCCTTCAACTGTGCTTACGTTGTAGTGAGTCAGATTCTATTTGGCCATAAACAGTGGGTTACTTAATACCAAAGTGCAATTTAAGTGTTTTGGACTGCAAAAGTGATGTGGATAACATTATTTTATTTGAAACATCCTACTTTCGCCAATTACTTTTCAGCCGGTTTGTGTGTGTGTGTGTGTGTGTGTGTGTGTGTGTGTGTGTGTGTTAGAGAGAGAGACAAAGAGAGTGAGTGAGTGAGTGAGAGAGAGAGAGAGAGAGAGAGAGAGACTCTGAATGTAGACTAATGTAAATCACTTTGTAATAAACCCTTACAAATTCAGAATTCACGGTAATCGAACTGGTGCAGGGAAATGCCACTTTTCTCTAACGGACATCATTTGCGCTAACTTTGTAAATTTTAAAATGTTGAACACATCTCCCACCTCCACATGTATCACTGTTGACCACAAGCATTCAACAGAGTCAAAGGCTGCTCATTACGCTAGCTAAAGCCCACATGACGAAGTGTGTCAAATCCCATCTTTGCGTTCGCTTGAAAGTGTGGCAAAGTGTCGTGCAGCACAGTACACTAACCAAGATGTGTGTCTATAGTAAACAGAGACTGTTATATTTAGAAGATAAAGTCAGAGTAGTTGGTAAAGTCCAAATTGCTGCTTCATCCCAAACAGTGTTTGACACTGCTAAGTCAGCTTCTTACCACATTAAAAAAATCGCGAAAGAACTACGTCCTTCGCGCTAAAGCAAGATTAACTAACCGGAAAACGAAAATGGACAACTGCAGCTAAAGTGACCACCAGTGATGGTTCCGTGTACACTCGGTGCAAACAACAACGCCCAGTCGGAGTTCCCGTAAGAGAAACGAAGCTGCAGACTGCAGCGCAGAGACTTGTGGTTTATTTAGGCCAAACAGGTTTCAAGGCAAGTACTTGATGGCTGATCAGATTCCGTTGTCGAGACAATATCTCTAAAGAATAGGGCGTGTGGAAAGTTCAAATGCAGACCTTACATTTCATAACGAATTAAAGATTGTTGTATAGGACGGTTGTCTTTGGGGACACTTTCCAATTTAATTGAGATTAATACAGAATGAGATTTTCACTCTGCAGCGGGGTGTGCGCTGATATGAAACCTCCTGGCAGATTGCCGGCCGCGGTGGCCGTGCGTTTCTAGGCGCTCAGTCCGGAACCGCGTGACTGCTGCGGTCGCAGGTTCGAATCCTGCCTCGGGCATGGCTGTGTGTGATGTCCTTAGGTTAGTTAGGTTTAAGTAGTTCTAAGTTCTAGGGGACTGATGACCACAGATGTTAAGTCCCATAGTGCTCAGAGCCTTCCTGGCAGATTAAAACTGTGTGCCGTACCGAGACTCAAACTCGGGACCTTTGCCTTTCGCGGGCAAGTGCTCTATCATCTGAGCTACCCAAGCAAGACTCACGCCCCGTCCTCACAACTGTACTTCTGCCAGTACCTCGTCTCCTACCTTCCAAACTTTACAGATGCTCTCCTGCCAGCCTTGCAAAATAAGCACTCCTGAAAGAAAGTATATTGCGGAGACATGGCTTAGCCACAGCCTGGGGGATGTTTCCAAAACAGTTCAGATGGTAGAGCACTTGCCCGCGAAAGGCAAAGCTCCCGAGTTCGAGTCTCGGTCCGGCACACACTTTTAATCCGTCAGAAAGTTTCATATCAGCGCACACTCTGCTGCAGAGTGAAAAATCTCGTATATATATATATATATATATATATATATATATATATATATATATGAAGGGCGTTTGAAAAGTCCGTGCAAACTCCGAGAGATGGCACCACCGGCACGTATCGAGGTCATGTTTAGTTAGTAGCATCTTTGGAAAGAATACCAAGTTTCAGTATATTGGTGTGAATCAAGGAAGTCGAGTGATAGTCAAAAAATGGACGAATAAGAATTTCGTGTGGTGATTAAACATTTGAAAGGCAAAATGCCTCAGGACACTAAATAGAAGTTTGATAAACATTACGGTGACTCTGCACCTTCAATTAGAACAGTTTATAAGTGGTTTCAAAATTTTCGGAGTAACCATATGGGCGCAAGTGATGCCGAACGTTCTGGACGCCCTGTAGAGGTTAAGACTCCAGAAATCATTGATAAAATCCATGATATGGTGATGGATTACAGAAGAGCTAAGGTGCGTGAGATTGCTAATGCTGTGGGCATCTCGAATGAAAGGGTACATAATAATTTGCATAAAGATGTGGACATGAGAAAGCTATCCGCAAGATGGGTTCCGCGATTGCTCACGCTTGACCAAAACCGGAAGACTTAGGAGATGCCCTAACCAGAGCTTGGGAAATAGGTCTTCGTTCAGTGAACAACTTTCCAAGTGTGATAGAATGGTGGACCCAACGAGCGAAACCAAAGCTAAGGAAAGTTTTAGTATCTTTTAGTATAGATATGGACAGAGAAAGGAAACACTGTAGAATTCTACTACAGCATGCTAAGGGACCTCTACGATCAGACAGATGGAATTCATACAAGATTAAAAGACATCAAGGAAATAAAAGCAAAATTAATAAGTCTGAAACGTAAGGAACTGGAGGGACTTAAAATAAAATCCAAAGCAAAGTCAGTCACTGAAGACGAGACTGCTGCATTGTACCACCTTGTCAGACACTCCAAGAATAGAAGAAGTAGTTTCATGGATGAACTTCAAATCGATGATGGTACCATAATCAAAACCCAGAAGGAAATAATTAAAGAGATCTCAGCGTACTATGAACGTATGTATGCGTCAGGGGAAACAAACGAAGAAGAATACGATGATCACTTTGGTACATATCTTCTACGAATATCGCGAGATGATGATGAGAACATTTCTTTGGACATCACCAACGAAGATGTATTAGAAATAGTGTGTAGCTCCCCCGCTAGGAAATCTCCAGGACCTGACGGACTACCCAATGAATTCTATAAACGATTTTGGACCCTAATAGGAGAAAAGTTCACCGAAATTGTCAATGAAGTCTTACAGGAAATGACAGAGCCTGCAGAGTACAAACAATTCAAAATCGTGTTGATCCCGAAGAACAGAAGCTACAAAAAAATAAACAACCTACGGCCGATTTCGCTTTTAAATTCGGATTATAAAATTATAGCTCGAGTAATTAACAAGCGCTTTACACCATGCACCGCTGACATCATAGGCCAACAGCATACTTGTGCTTTTAGAAGGACGATTTTACAAACTGCGGCTTTGTATCGCGATGTCATTGCGCTAACGCAGGCAAGTAACATTAAATGTGGACTGCTTTTCATAGACTTCCATAAGGCATTTGATGAATTTAATCACAAATACCTGATAGAGACAATGCGCTGAATGGAATTCCTGCCAAAAACCACAGACATCATCAAGAACATGGAAATGGGTGTTACTGGACAAATCTCCGTTAACTGTCAACTGACAAAGCAAATTGAAATAAAATGGGGTGCTACCCAAGGAAGCCCCTCATCCATGCTCCTGTTCGTTATGTCGTTGGAACCTTTCCTGAGACAACTACAGCACAGACTGATGCATTACCATTCAAGGAACAAAGACCGTGGTAGGTGCTTACGCGGACGATGTAGGCGTAATCATCAGAGACCAAGCAGAGGTGACACAACTAGAGATGGTACTTGCAAAATACTGTTCCGCATCAGGTGCGAGGATAAATGAAAACAAAAGTAAATTTCTAAATATAAAGCGGCTTGCTAACGTGCGCATTGAGTGGGCGAACCATGTTAATGAACACAAAGCTCTTGGGATAGCATTGGCAACTTCCCTTTTAAAAATGATAGCAATAATTTGGCGGGAGGTGGCAAGAAAAACCAAGGGAGCTTCGATTGAAAACTGTCAACGTAGCATAGACCAGTTCCTGAGAATACTGTTTATCAACACGTATATTTTATCCAAGGCCTATTAGATAGCACAGGTCCTCCCCATTCCATCAATGGTGGCGAAGACGATCATGTCCACCTTAGCAAAGTTTTTGTGGAAAGGGGAATTGTTTCGAGTGCCGGTGAAGACAGCAGTTTTGGATCCAAGCAAGGGGGGAATGGGATTAACCGACATCAAGTCTAAAGCGATGGAACTATATGTCAAACGAACGTGGAGCATAATGTGTAACGATCCCGGGTGCATTACAGCAAAACTATACGACATTGTCAGGCCAGAAAGTGTAGAGCCGCCGATAAATATACAAAAAATAAGTTTTAAACTAAAACATATTAGGGAGTATTATCTTGAACTAAGCTATCTCAGCGAAAATCCTTTAAACTCCAAAAACGTTACAGCGAAGGCGATTTTAGCTGAATGACGGAAACATGAAAGAAAAAATAACATAGAAATTAAATATGCTGGAATAGCATGGAATGTGGTCTAGAAAAACATCAGTAGTGATTTTCTTTTGTCTGACGTGAGAACAGCGTGGTAAAAGGAAGTCAATAACATCATCAGCACTAATGAGCGCGGCAGTCATGGACTGTGCGACTGGTCCCAGCGAAGGTTCGAGTCCTCCCTCAGGCATGGGTGTGTGTGTTTGTCCTTAGGATAATTTAGGTTCAGTAGTGTGTAATCTCAGGGACTGATGACCTTAGCAGTTAAGTCCCATAAGATTTCACACACATTTGAACATTTTTGAACTAATGAGCGTCTCTTTGCCATAGGTTTAAGTGACACTAACCTCTGCAGAAAATGCAACCTCGTTGATAGTGTACCTCATCGTTCCACATGTGGAGATCGGATTACCAACTGGAGGTGGACCAGGGAGAAAATTGCTCAAATAACAAGAACTTCAGCAATCAATATACCGACTAACATTTTCTCCAGACCAGAAGAAAGTTACTACCCTTGTTTAATGGGCAAATATACAAGTTACATTTTTAACAATATTGGGAGCGATGAACATATTGAATACAAGATGTATACAGAAAATGAATTCGATAAAACATTTAAGTATCAGAATCACAATAAGAAATATAGTAACATGCTCTGAATTGTTTTCAACAGAATGGGTATAGGTTAGGAACTGGATTCCTCGTGGAGAGGGGGTTGGTTGTGTCACGTTCCCGACCCTAACCTCACCTGAAAGTCACACATGAAAAATAAATCAGTAGTACAGCAGAATACAAGAATATAACGGCAAACATCTGGTGTCTGATATAAAGAAAGATCTTGAACTCCCTAAGGATTCGTTTAGAAGGCTGGAACTGACAAACATAACAAGGCAGTGAAGGACTTTGCGATGTCGCTGTTCGGGACTGCTCTTCTGTCCACGTAATTTACCCTGGATGGAACACACATCAAGGATTTACTGAATGATTAATTTGGGTCTGGGAAATGATGATGAGGAACTTCACGCTGCAGAAGAAGAAAATGTGCATGATGAATTGCCACCAGATGAAGATGACAGTGGAGGTGCTAAATGTGTGCTACTGCTAAAGACTGCATATCATTCCTCATTCTTTGAATGCTGTAATTTATGACTGCAATTATCTGTCACCTTATTTATGTCATTTCACTGTAAGCTAGCAATTTTTTGTTACTGTTTTTGTGGAATAAAGAAAAAAGGAATCGTGTGAAGTGTTTCAAGGATGGTTTGCAGTTGTTCAGGAAGAATCCTCAGGACTTTAAGCGTCGTTTCGTCACTGTTAATGAATCGTGGATACGTTACTATACTCATAAGACCAAACAACAATCTAAACAATGGGTCACCAAGGGAGAATCTGCACGATAAAAGGTGAAGACCATTCCCTCTGCCGGAAAGGTTATGGCAACTGTGTTTTGGAATTCGCAAGGGATAATCCTCATCGACTATCTGGAAAAGGGTAGAACTATTACAGGTGCATATTATTCATCGTTTTTGAACTGTTTGAAAACCGAGCTGCAAGAAAAACAACGGCGATTGGACTGAAAATAAGTCCTTTTCCATCACGGCAATGCACCAACACACACCACAGCAGTTATGGTCACAGAATTAATGGAAATAGGATTCCAACTCGTTTCACATCCCCTCTATTCTCCAGACTTGGCTCCCTCGGACTACTATTTGTTCCCCAGTTTGAAGAAATGGCGGGCGGGACAATGAATTTATTCAAACGAGGAGGTGATTGCAGCAACTAATAGTTATTTTCCAGACTTGGACAATTCCTATTATTCAGAAGTGATCAACAAATTAGAACAGCGTTGGACGAAGTGTGTAAGTCTGAAAGGAGACTATGTCGAAAAATAAAAAAGGTTTACGCCAAACACGTAAGTAGTTTTTATTTTTCCACGGACTTTTCAAACGCCCCTCGTAACTGTCCCTCACCATCAGAAAATTACGTCTGCCCCTTCTTGACCCAGTTGCGGTGTCTTCTTCACGTCTTCACTTTACAATCACATCACCTGCAGCTGACTTGGCCAACTTTGGAACGGTAGAAAAGTCCTTGATGGACTTGTTGCCCGTGTGACATCCAACGCAGCAGGTGAGATACCAGTAAGATCCTAAAAAGATTATGCAAAAGAACTTCCTCCTCTTCTGCAGCAGTTTATCGTATTTGATGGAGCAACGAAAAGCGCACGTCATTCCCGTTTCCAAGAAAGTTAGCAGGACGCACACAATTATAGATCTATATCGTTGACGCCAGTCTTTTGTAGAATTAAGGAACATTTTTATGCTCCAGAATTATGAAGTTTTTGGAGGACGAAAATCTCCTCTATAAAAATTAACACGCCTCCCGTAAGCAGAAATCCTGCGAAACTCAGTTCGCTCTACTCCTTGATGAGATCCACAGCATTGTTCAGGTGATGCCGTGTTCCTTGACCTCATGAACGCATTTGACACCGCCCCGCACTGCCGTCTAGTGAAAAAAAATACGAGTGTACCAAGTACCGAAGCAGACTTCCGACTGGATTCAAGAGTTCCTTGCAGCCAGGTCTCTAAACGTCGCTCTTAACGAAACAAATTCGACAGATGTATAGGTAGTTTCCGGGGTACCTCGAGGAAGCGTTAGAGAACCATTACTGCTTACAGTGTATAAAAAGTGACCAAAAAATACGTAAAAGAACTTCAGGGACAGATTGCTTGCACCAAAAAAAGAAGAAAAGTGTAGTTAACAACAGCTCTAAAGCGCCGCCTTCAGAAATATGCGCGGTTGTTCATCTTCGACACTATGTAACACATCTCTCCTGCTGCAAGCTCTTTGATTTTCAAATTTTGGGAAGAGGTAGTAAGGGCCAAAACAAGAAAAAATGTCTAGTGAGCATGGGCTCTAGAAGAGCTAGGAGCACTTGTTCGGTAGTAAAGACGTCTTTCACACTATCGAAGATGAACAAGTGCTCTTCTTAGACTCCACGTTCATTAGACACTTTTTACTTCTTTCTGTATAAGGAAATTATCCCTAAAGTTTGTTGGTGTTTTTGGGATATCCTAGATAAATGATCTAGTAGAAAGTGTCAGAAGCTCTTCAAGACTGTTCGCAGATCATGCGTTATCTACAAGAAAGTAGCTACGCCAGAAGAGGACGATTTGCAATATGAAATACAGATAACTGACGAATGGTGCAGGCTCTTTCGGTTCACCCTGAACGTAAATAAATGTTTTTGAAAGATATAACCGCCATTTTATTCCACAATCTAGATTTCGGCCTTAGGCCTTTTTCAAGTGTTACAACTGCAAAGATTAAAGCACAATATAAGTACAAGTATCATAAAAATAGGAGGGCAAGCAGTTAAATTGATGTATGGGCTACATGATTTGTTCTCTTACTTACGTATCAAAAAGTCGTCAGACTTAAGTTAGAACACAAGTCATCATCAAAATATGTATTTTCACTTATATAATTTTGTCAAAAGTAAATGAGAGAACATTTGTGTAATAGGCTAATTTGCTTGCAATTAGCATGACTTCATCACTTTATATGGTTGTGTAATAAAATAGATGACCAAATCACAGGCTTTAACTTAGTTACGCTGTGTCTCAGCAGCCACTCACATAAACATAAGCGAAACGATCGTCAGAGACCATCATAAAGACATCCCAGTTTGCACCATGTGATCTGTGGTATGTCATGGGAAAAAGTTGTGGGACTTTTTATCACACAAGCTAGTTATATTATCTTTGAAGTGGGGAGTAGATGCCAGTGTTTACATTGTATAGAGTGAAGAGCCAGTTTCCCAATGTACATGTAAAAACGCGACTTGCACCCCCGTAATTAAAGATACACAGAAGTACAATCTTGCAAGATAGAGAAAATTTCATACATGGTCAATTATAAAATAAGCATTTATACACTGCTACGAATTACACTCGTGTTTAAAAGTTGGTAATTTACACAAATTAAATGGTCACAAACATCGTTGAAATTTAAGATCCTTTACATAAAAGCTTCAATGACTGTTATAAAAGACGACGTGTGTAATGATACAAAAATGGGAAAAAAGTAGGGGGCGGGATGGGAAGGGGGGCGGGTACGGGCGCATAGTGAATGAGGGAATGGTGCACTTTAGGATTAACCGGAATGGATCAGAGGTATTAAACAGATGAGGGGTGGAGGGGTATAAATGTAACATATTGCACATACATGGCAAAATAATCCACTAACGTACAAACACACTGTTGATGTCAAATTGTTGGAAGCAGTATATACTGTATACAGCGTAACTATCCAGAGTGATCCTAAGTGGAATGGCCACATAAAACCAACAGAGAGAAAAGATGACGCTAGAATGAGATTCATAGGAAAAATCTTAAGGAAATGTAACTCATCCACGAAAGAAATGGCTTGCAAGGCGCTTGTTCGACCGATTCTTGAGTATCGTTCATCATTTTGGAACCCTTTCCAGGTAGGACTGATAGAAGAGATAGAGAAGATACAATGAAGAGCGTCACGATTCGTCACGGAATAGTTTAGTCGGCGCGAGAGCTTTACACAGATGTCACGGCATATTGATAATTTTTACTCGTGGACCGTCTGATAGAAACTGAATAAAACACAATTTTAGTGCCATACGCGTTTCGCCTTTATTTTCTGCAAAGCATCATCAGCGGCAGGTTGCGTGGACGATTTCCTGTATATTACGCTCCTGTTGGTGTTCTTCTTCTTATGAATTCCAATTTGCGGTTTTTGTACCACATTCCACAGTACTACGAACTGAGCACTTGTTTCGATGCTATGTGTTTTATTCAGTTGCTGTCAGACGGTCCATAAGTAAAAATTATCAGTATTCCGTAATATTACACGCAACTGAGGAATACAAGACTACAAAAGTTGAAGATGTTTACACGGATGCTTAACAAACCTCATTGACATTACAAGAGAGGCGTTGCGCATCACGGAGAGGTTTAATACTGAAAGTTCGAGAGAGCACTTTCCGGCAAGAGTCGGACAACAAATTACTTCCCACCACAAACATCTCGCGAAATGAGCGCGACGAGACATTTCGGAAATTAGAGCCAGTATAAGGCTTATCGACGATCGTTCTTCCCACGCTCCATTCGCGAGTGGATTAGGGAAGGAAGGAATCAGTTACTGATACCAAAACTGGATCTCTCCTGACAACACAATACACCCCGCCTCCTTTTACACTGGTGGTTCCGTGTCTCCTGACATCTAGAGACATCTAGTGTCCGGGTAGCTTTGATCAGAGAGTGTATTTATACTTTTAAAAACATGTACCGTAAATTAACTAAGTTTATTTATTTACGCTACACACAGATTTATTCTTTTTCCTGTCTGATTTAAGACTGGGAGAAATAAGTACTGCTTCGTTGCAGTTCAATTTTTCAATTTTATAGAAAGGACAATGAGTGTGTCCACGTGGTACATCGTTGCCGTCTACGGACCGAGCCCAAAGCCCTCCCTCTGCTTTCTTGTGTTCTTTCTCTCTGTGTCGGGAGGCCCTTGCCTTTCTCCTTCATTTTAATAAAGTTCCTGCGTTGAAAGAGTGTGTGCCACTCTTGTCGTGAGCCGTGGGCGCAGAGTGAAGGGGGTTGCGGAGGAGAAGAGGGAAGAGGAGTAGGGTGTTGTCCCATGGTGGGGGGGGGGAATGGGGGGGGGGGATCTGGGACGGGGCCCGGAAGGTAGACGGCTATTGTCTGCACAGCTGCACGCAACCAGAATCACGGGCCCAAGACGTCTGTCTCTTTTAATTTCGGCGTGTTAGTAAAGCGCCCGGCACCACCGTCTAAGTGTGCAGAATAATACACGCGTTTCTTTGTTGTGCGCAGTTTTGAAGGCGGGCACCTGGAATTTCATTTTAAAGAACGCACCGAGCAACTCGTCTCTTATTAAGTTCGCCGCCCGTGTAAGGAATCGTGTTATTAAACTTCATTTTTACAGTAGTCTTATTCACGGCTTCATAAAAGATCTCTGTAAGTTGTCTGCTGTCCCAGTGATGCAGTAAATTGACCATACCAGAGTCGTCCAATGAATAATGCACCACATTTTTTTTCCCTCAGAACTTATTTATTCTTATGAGCTAGAATTTGAGAGACAATATCAGTGAACATTTCTTTTAGATACACTATTTTTCCACGTGGTCTCCATCACTTTTTCGACTATCAGACCAATTGTGTGATTGGATTGAAGAGTTCCTAGTGTAGTGCTAAACGATGAAAATTAATATTACGACGATGTCAAACCTGATTTTCATGATTTAAAGAAGTATTCATGATATTAAAAATGTAATTATAATTTTATTATTTTCATTTTTGTGCTCAGTGTATCAAAGACTTTCTAGTCTGCGGAATAAATTAGCATTGTTTGTACTACGAAACTATATATGATTGTTAAGGGTTATGCATGTAATAATTCGATGTAAGAAATTTTTGTTGAGTCTGAATTTTGTTCTCGTACTGGTCGGTAGAGAAGGAAAAGTTCCTTAATCGATGTGAAGGTAAAAAGGCTGTAAAAAGGAGAGAGAGAGAAAGTAACTACAAGTTATTCAAAACAAAAATCTCTAAAGTGTAACGTCTTGTGATTTCCTATAACTAAAAATTGCAAGGCCTAATCTGAGCCTGTCCTGAATAACAGCGAAGAACATTTATGTTATCAAATATTTTCTTCGTTTGATCACGGTTGTGATTCGCATGTTTATTTTTGTTACGCGACGTGTTATGAATATTTTCATTATACGCGCAAAAGTGCACACAGCTTTAATCGAATCTGCGTCTTTCGGAAACGATAACTTTTAATCAGTACAATTACGCGAATACCGTCTAAATCGCAACCGTGATCGCAAAAGTGTTTCCTGGACCAAATAATTCTTATAAAATGTGTATTCTCCAGAGCGAGCAGCAATGCACTATCGCTGACCCGCAACAATCGAAAGAGTAAAAACAGTGCTTAAATAAAATTGCCACCTTTTAATAATTATTATTATCGCATTAAATAAATAAATAGCAATTCAGTGGCTATCCAATCAATAAACAGAGAGGGCAATTCACTAGATAACAGAACGCAGCATGTCATTCTCAATGGAGAGAAGTCTTCCGAAGTAAGAGTGATTTCAGGTGTGCCGCAGGGGAGTGTCGTAGGACCGTTGCTATTCACAATATACATAAATGACCTTGTGGATAACATCGCAAGTTCACTGAGGTTTTTTGCGTATGATGCTGTGGTAAAGCGAGAGGTTGTAACAATAGAAAATTGTACTGAAATGCAGGATGATCTGCAACGAATTGACGGATGGTGCAGGGAATGGCAATTGAATCTCAATGTAGACAAATTCAATGTGCTGCGAATACACAGAAAGAAAGATCCTTTATCATTTAACTACAATATAGCAGGTCAGCAACTGGAAGCAGTTAATTCCATAAATTATCTGGGAGTAGGCATTAGGAGTGATTTAAAATGGAATGACCATATAAAATTGATCGTCGGTAAAGCAGATGCCATACTGAGATTCATTGGAAGAATCTTAAGGAAATGCAATCCGAAAACAAATGAAGCAGGTTACAGTACACTTGTTCGCCCACTGCTTGAATATTACTCACCAGTGTGGGACCCGTACCAGGTATGGTTGATAGAAGAGATAGCGAAGATCCAACGGAGAGCAGCGCGCTTCGTTACAGGATCATTTAGTAATCGCGAAAGCGTTACGGGAATGACAGATAAACTCCAGTGGAAGACTCTGCAGGGGAGACGCTCAGTAGCTCGGTACGGGCTTTTGTTAAAGTTTCGAGAACATACCTTCACCGAGGAGTCAAGCAGTATATTGCTCCCTCCTACGTATATCTCGCGAAGAGACCATGAGGATAAAATCAGAGAGATTAGAGCCCACACAGAAGCGTACCGACAATCCTTCTTTCCACGAACAATACGAGACTGGAATGGAAGGGAGAACCGATAGAGGTACGCAAAGTACTCTCCGCCACACACCGTCAGGTGGCTTGCGGAGTATGGATGTAGATGTAGATTTAGATGTATAGCCTTCTGCCACTGTTGTGCTCGTAACCAAGGTTTCACTGCATGAATTACTCTCTCATCATCTTCGAAGTATCTAACACGTAGGGAAACTATAAATGGCCCAAACAGGGTCCGAGGATGCCACGTCAGGATTATCGAAGCAATTATGTCCAGCCCAACCTGACGACTTGTTCCCAGGTCATGATAATTGTTTGTCAGCGTCCATTGTCGTCTTGAAGCAAGATTGCAAGATTTCTTTTGGATTTTTGTCACACGGAACACGTCAGAAACTGTTCTTGAGTGTGTTCAGGGCCTTCACGTATGACTCTCAATTAATGGTTGACCATTTTGGAAACACATACACGAGAATGGGACCATCACTATGCCAAAAGACAGCCATCACGTCTTTTACTAATAGCGCATGATACCACTCCAGCGACTGCCTCTTTGTTTCCGGTTCAAAGTGATGCATCCAGGTTTCGTCCCTTGTAACGATCCGTGACAGGAAGTCCTCTCATTTGGACTCTGACTGTTCGAGTAATTCAGATGAAATAGTTTTTCTCTCAATCTCATTGTCTGTCGTGAGCGCTCGTTGAACTCATCTAGAATATACCTTTTAATATCCAAGAGTCTCAGTCATTGCTGGCGCACTCCCAATCCTCATCAACAGCTGTCGAATTGTGATGGCGCTACTCTACACGAAAAATGGCATCTGCGGATCACCACGTCGGCAGCAGCGATTGTGACAGGACATCCCGAACGTGTCCCAGTTTCAGTATATATTATTGTAGTTTTATACCACTTCCGTTCAGGGCCATAGACTATTACACCATTCTGATACTATCTTTAACTCGATGCGGTACATGCCATGTTAATTTTGGGATATGTAGCTGTTTTGTATTATAACATGGAGTACGCCGTTTTCAAGGCAATGGCGCATTGAAAATTTATAACAAACACGTCATCCTTATCATTAAATGTCAGTTAAGTCTTCAAGAAATATTATGATAACGAAGACAAGAGAGGAAAATTACATAACACAGGCCTAGTATAACGAATAATGTGCAATGCGAAGTCGAAGGATGAAGTCGCACCCTGCTATATGCGGTCTTTTCTTTTCTTTTTTTTTTCTTTTTCGTCCTAGCGTTATCACATTCTCGAACTTTCTTATGAATGTAATACATGTGTGTTCCACATTAGTCTATGTTATTTTTCATTTTCATCTGGTTAGAAAAAGAAGGCTGAAATAAATATTTGGCTCTTTATTTGCGAATACATGGCGATTTCCGACTGAGTGGTTAGTCAAGAACCTAAAAGAACGGCTTAAATTTCTGCTATTGATACGAGAAGCAATAGCAGTCACATTAGACCTGGTCACAAATATTTGGCTGTTTATCGAGTCCCTTCAGAGAAAGGCTGAGTGACCTTAGCGGATCCGTTCGTACTCTGGCGTACGCAAAGATCAAGAAGAGACACTTACTCCACAAGTTACAACCAATGGCACATCCGTTTGGTATATTTTTGCTGCTATCGACATGTCACAGTTTCTGCAGTTCCTGACGTTTGAACTCTCTTTAACCATCGCCAAACAGTGTTCCTCTCAACTGCATCGTTAGCACACACTGTACACAAACGTTTGTGGATGTTCGACACGGTTTCTTTCTTTGCAACCAAGAATTCAATTACACCACACTGCTTGTAACGACTGTCTTGCGTAGACGTTATTTTGATAGTTCACTATGGCTCTGGCATCGGCTGGAACTGTTCGAAACTTCGCGCAGGAACATGAGAAGCGTCAAATTTAAACATCCTAAAAGGATGTAACGGAAAGGTATGACCAAATTTGCAGGAAACATTCCTCACATGCAGATGAAGAAAATATGTTGTTTGGATGTTGATTCGGAAATTGGGACATGTACAGGAAAAGAACGTATTAGGGCAGTATAAAAGACTTTACTAAATGAAATGTTCAAAGTGTCCTCCGTTAGCAAGGATACATGCATCAATCCTCCGTCGCATTGAATCCCTGATGCAATGATGTATCCCTAGAGAATTGCATAGCCTACATCTACGTCTACATAGGCCTACATACTCCTCAGACACCCTACGGTGCGTGGCGGAGGGTACCCTATACCACTGCTATTCACTTCCTTTCCAGTTCCACTTGCAAATAGACCAAAGGAAAAACGGCTATGTGTATATCTCTGTAGCAGCCCTAATTTCTCGTATGTTATCTTCGTGGTCCTTACATTTACATCTACATCTACATGATTACTCTGCAATTCACATTTAAGTGCTTGGCAGAGGGTTCATCGAACCACAATCATACTATCTCTCTAACATTCCACTCCCGAACAGCGCGCGGGAAAAACGAACACCTAAACCTTTCTGTTCGAGCTCTGATCTCTCTTACTTTATTTTGAAGATCATTCCTACCTATGTAGGTTGGGCTCAACAAAATATTTTCGCATTCGGAAGAGAAAGTTGGTGACTTAAATTTCGTAAATACATCTCGCCGCGACGAAAAACGTCTTTGCTTTAATGACTTCCATCCCAACTCGCGTATCATATATGCCACACTCTCTCCCCTATTACGTGAGAATACAAAACGAGCTGCTCTTTTTTGCACCCTTTCGATGTCCTCCGTCAATCCCACCTGGTAAGGATCCCACACCGCGCAGCAATATTCTAACAGAGGACGAACGAGTGTAGTGTAAGCTGTCTCTTTAGTGGACTTGTTGCATCTTCTAAGTGTCCTGCCAATGAAACGCAACCTTTGGCTTGCCTTCCCCACAATATTTTCTATGTGGTCTTTCCAACTGAAGTTGTTCGTAATTTTAACACCCAGATACTTAGCTGAATTGACAGCCTTGAGAATTGTACTATTTATCAAGTAATCGAATTCCAACGGATTTCATTTTGGAACTCATGTGGACCACCTCACAATTTTCGTTATTTAGCGTCAACAGCCACTTGCCACACCATACAGCAATCTTTTCTAAATCGCTTTGCAACTGATACTGGTCTTCGGATGACCTTACTAGACGGTAAATTACAGCATCATCTGCGAACAACCTAAGAGAACTGCTCAGATTGTCACCCAGGTCATTTATATAGATCAGGAACAGCAGAGGTCCCAGGACGCTTCCCTGGGGAACACCTGATATCACTTCAGTTTTACTCGATGATTTGTCGTCTATTACTACGAACTGCAACCTTCCTGACAGGAAATCACGAATCCAGTCACACAACTGAGACGATACCCCATAGGCCCGCAGCTTGATTAGAAGTCGCTTGTGAGGAACGGTGTCAAAAGCTTTCCGGAAATCTAGAAATACGGAATCAACTTGAGATCCCCTGTCGATAGCGGCCATTACTTCGTGTGAATAAAGAGCTAGCTGCGTTGCACAAGAACGATGTTTTCTGAAACCATGCTGATTACGTATCAATAGATCGTTCCCTTCGAGGTGATTCATAATGTTTGAATACAATATATGCTCCAAAACCCTACTGCAAACCGACGGCAATGATATAGGTCTGTAGTTCGATGGATTACTCCTACTACCCTTCTTAAACACTGGGGCGACCGGCGCAATTTTCCAATCTGTAGGTACAGATTTATCGGTGAGCGAGCGGTTGTATATGATTGCTAAGTAGGGAGCTATTGTATCAGCGTAATCTGAAAGGAACCTAATCGGTATACTATCTGGACCTGAATACTTGCCCGTATCAATCGATTTGAGTTGCTTTGCAACCCCTAAGGTATCTACTTGTAAGAAACTCATGCTAGCAGCTGTTCGTGTTTCAAATTCTGGAATATTCCATTCGTCTTCCCTGGTGAAGGAATTTCGGAAAACTGCGTTCAATAAGTCCGCTTTAGCGGCACAATAGTCGGTAACAGTACCATCGGCACTGCGCAGCGAAGATATTGACTGCGTCTTGCCGCTTGTGTACTTTACATACGACTAGAATTTCTTCGGATTTTCTACCAAATTTCGAGACAATGTTTCGTTGTGGAACCTATTAAAGGCATCTCGCATTGAAGTCCGTGCCAAATTTCGCGCGTCTGTAAATTTTAGCCAGTCTTACGGATTTCGCGTTCTTCTGAACTTTGCATGCTTTTTCCGTTGCCTCTGCAACAGCGTTCGGACCTGTTTTGTGTACCATGGGGGATCAGTTCCATCTCTTACCGATTTATGAGGAATGAATCTCTCAATTGCTGTTGCTACTATATCTTTTAATTTGAGCCACATCTCGTCTACATTTGCATAGTCAGTTCGGGACTGTTTCTGGTGGATTTGGAAGAAACAGTATCGAGCCTAGCTACAACGACCTTGTGATCACTAATCCCTGTGTCAGTCATGATGCTCTCTATTGGTTCTGGATTGTTTGTGGCAATGAGGTCAAGTGTGTTTTCGCAACCATTTACAATTCGCGTGGGTTCGTAGACTAACTGCTCGAAATAATTTTCGGAGAAAGCATTTAGGACAATCTCGGAAGATGTTTTCTGCCTACCATCGGTTTTGAACAAGTATTTTTGTCAACATATCGAGGGAAGGTTGAAGTCTCCACCAACTATAACCGTATGAGTGAGGTATTTATTTGTTACGAGACTCAAATTTTCTCTGAACTGTTCAGCAACTATATCATCGGAGTCTGGGGGTCGGTAGAAGGAGCCAATTATTAACTTAGTTCGGCTGTTAAGTATAACCTCCACCCAACGCGAAATGTGTGTTGGCGGTGGCAGAGTCGTTCTGCAACAACTTCAATTGTCGGTTCTCTAAATTTTCAGAATAGCGTTCCTCGAAAAGAACGTCTCCTTCCCTCGAGGGATTCCCGTTTGAGTTCCCGAAGGTTCTTCATAACACTTACGTGTCGTTCGGACCTACCGGTAACAAACCTAGCAGCCCCCATCCGAATATTACTTCGATACCTTCCTTTAATCCGACCTGGAACGGATCCCAAACACTCGAGCAGTGCTCAAGAATAAGTCGCACCAGCTTCCTGTATGCGGTCTCGCTTACAGATGAATCACTCTTTCCCAAGATTCTCCCAATAAACCGAAGTCGACCATTCGCCTTCCCTGCTCGTCGCATTTCATATCGCTTTCTAAAGTTACGCCCGGATATATTTAAACGATTTGACTTCGTCAAGCAGGTCACTAGTAATACAGTATCCGAACATTATAGGTTTGTTCTTCCGTAGAAATACTGGAACACGTGAGGCAATACTGACCTTACGACTTATCTTAGAAGAAAGATTAAGGAAAGGCAAACCTACGTTCCTAGCATTTGTAGACTTAGAGAAAGCTTTTGACAATGTTGACTGGAATACTCTCTTTCAAATTCTAAAGGTGGCAGGGGTAAAATACAGGGAGCGAAAGGCTATTTACAATTTGTATAGAAACCAGATGGCAGTTATAAGAGTCGAGGGGCATGAAAGAGAAGCAGTGGTTGGGAAGGGAGTAAGACAGGGTTGTAGCCTCTCCCCGTTGCTATTCAATCTGTATATTGAGCAAGCAGTAAAGGAAACAAAAGAAAAATTCGGAGTAGGTATTAAAATTCATGGAGAAGAAGTAAAAACTTTGAGGTTCGCCGATGACATTGTAATTCTGTCAGAGACAGCAAAGGACTTGGAAGAGCAGTTGAACGGAATGGATAGTGTCTTGAAGGGAGGATATAAGATGAACATCAACAAAAGCAAAACGAGGATAATGGAATGTAGTCGAATTAAGTCGGGTGATGTTGAGGGTATTAGATTAGGAAATGAGACACTTAAAGTAGTAAAGGAGTTTTGCTATTTGGGGAGCAAAATAACTGATGATGGTCGAAGTAGAGAGGATATAAAATGTAGACTGGCAATGGCAAAGAAAGCGTTTCTGAAGAAGAGAAATTTGTTAACATCGAGTATAGATTTAAGTGTCAGGAAGTCATTTCTGAAAGTATTTGTATGGAGTGTAGCCATGTATGGAAGCGAAACATGGACGGTAAATAGTTTGGACAAGAAGAGAACAGAAGCTTTCGAAATGTGGTGCTACAGAAGAATGCTGAAGATTAGATGGGTAGATCACATAACTAATGAGGAAGTATTGAATAGGATTGGGAAGAAGAGAAGTTTGTGGCACAACTTGACCAGAAGAAGGGATCGGTTGGTAGGACATGTTCTGAGGCATCAAGGGATCACCAATTTAGTATTGGAGGGCAGCGTGGAGGGTAAAAATCGTAGGGGGAGACCAAGAGATGAATACACTAAGCAGATTCAGATGGATGTAGGTTGCAGTAGGTACTGGGAGATGAAGAAGCTTGCACAGGATAGAGTAGCATGGAGAGCTGCATCAAACCAGTCTCAGGACTGAAGACCACAACAACAACCCACCCGCATTAACTTACATTTTTTGGACGTTTAGAACTAGCTGGTATTCTTCACACTAACTAGAAATTTTGTATAAGTCGTCTTGTATCTTTCTACAGTCACCGAGCTTCAGCAAACAACTGCAGACTGCAGCCTACCCTGTCCGCCAAATCATTTATGTATACAGAGAACAACAGCGGTCCTATCACATTTGTCTGGTGCACTCCTGACGATATCCTTGTGTCTGATGAACACTCGCCGTCGAAGGTAACATACTGGGTTCTGTTACTCAAGATGTCTGAGATTGGTCTTGGTGGTCCTGTTGCATTGCCAGCTCGGTCACCAGACATGGCACCAACGGACTTCTTCTTCTGGACGCGTGTGGAGAGCCTAGTTTTCAAGACTCTTGACGATACTCGCTCGGACCTGGTTGCTAGGATTATCGAAGCCGCAGAAGTAGCACGCCGGACTCCACGAATTCTTGAGTGTATAAGGCAGTCGATGGTGCGTCGTTGTAGATCCAGCCGTGATGACGGTCGTCGACATTTTGAACACTACCAGTAAGGCAACTGTTCTGCATTTGCTACATACGTAGGTTGGAACTTAAATAGTGGCAACACTGCTGTGGAGACACTATGCAATGGAATCTACTATTGTCGCTGATAGCACACGTTGTTGACATACCTACCTCACCTCCGAGTAAATGGACTCGCCCGTCCCATGTCACCGGCGTGCGCACAATCGAGGGAAACACAGTCACTTGTGAGCGAGCGGTCTATCGTAACGGAGTCACTATGTTTTCGAAACAGGAACAACGGAGCTGGATCGAGATTGAATGTGCCAGAGGTCGAACAGCACGACAGTGTCAACAAGGTCTTCAAGAGGCGTGCGGGGAATCGGCATTGCTGTGCAGAACAGTGATACGTTGGGTAAAAGCCTTCAACGAAAGTCGGCAAACTGTGGCAGACATGCGTCGGGCGGGTCGTCCTAGCGTCTCTGAAGAAGAAGTGCATGCTGTTGCCGCGTTAGTGGAAAGTGATCGAAGCCATACGATTCGTGAGCTCGCCACGAAACCGGATTAGTGCATACGACTGTGCTTCGCATCCTGAAGGAACGCCTGGGAATGCGAAAAATTGCATCACGATGAGTTCCGCATGACTTGCCGGAAATGCAGAAATGGATGCGTTACGACGCTGCTCAGACGCACTTGGAGCGCTATTAGCGCGAAGGAGAGGATTTCTTACGCCGTATCGTAACACTGCATGAGACATGGGCCACATCGTACCAGCCAAAACTGAAAGGCCAATCCAACGAATGTAATCATTATGGGTCGCCGCGAAAGTCGAAGGTGCGTCAGAGACCCAGTATGGTGAAAGTTATGGTGATTCTCGTGTACGACAGTGATGGTGTTACCCTAACGCATTACGTTCCTCCACGGCAGACCGTCAGTGCACAGTATTACTGTTCGTTTTTGAAGCATCACCTGCGACCAGCTTTTCGAAAGAGGCGGCGACACTTTCTGCGCAACCCACCCATCATTTTGTACGTCAATGCGCGGACGCATACAGCCCAAGCTGTGGCTGTTCTGTTCTGTCGATGGAACTGGGAAGTACTGTACCATCCACCATACTCCCCGGACTTTATCCTTCTGACTTTCATTTGATTCCGAAGATGAAGGAACCACTTCGTGGCATTCGCTTCAGAACTGTTCCAGTGATTCGACAGGCAGTAGACCGCTCCATTCGCTCCATCAACAGAACAGGGTCTGCTAACGGTGTACTACGCCTTACACATCGCTGGCAACGGGTTCTACACAACGCTGGTGACTACTTTGAAGGACAGTAACAGGTGGAAACATGTAACTATTTTGTATCGGTTGTGAATAAATAGTTGCCACTATTTAAGTTTCAACCCTCGTACTATACTGTACACTTACAAAACAGGTAAAAGTGTACGTTGTGTGTTGTACGATTTGGTTATTGCATATTACATGTTCCTTCATTGTTCTGAAAGTATTTTTCAGAAACAAACAATAAATTATATGAATGCGTGGTGTCTGATCTGTCGAATATGTCTGATTAGATTAGATTAGATTTACTTTCATTCCAATTGAACCGTAGTGAGGAGGTCCTCCAGGATGTGGAACTTGTCAGAAAAACAACAATACATGACAAATATTTACAACTAAGACAAATAAGCTAATGTACCATTCCAAAGGTCCCAAGTGGAATGATCGTCATTTTTTAATGAACACTAAGAATCATTTTACAAATACTAATGCACTGAATTTAAAATAAAAAAGTTTTTTATTTATTTATAAGGTAATAAACATGTAATACAACTACTGTAATACTTATTTACAATAAACACATTACTGCACGGAAATGGTGCAGAAGTTAGATTCTACCTACACACACACACACACACACACACACACACACACACACACACAGTCACAGACACAGAAATTTTCAGTGAACACATTACTGCACTGAAATTGTGCAGAAGTTATGTTGTACTTATATACAAATCAGTTGGTTTTACTAAGAAATTCATCAATGGAGTTGAAGGAGTTGGCCACCAATAAATCCTATAGGCTTCTCTTAAACTGAATTTTATTGGTTGTTAAGCTTTTTATGGCTGCTGGCAAGTTATTGAAAATGTGTGTTCCTGAATAATGCACACCTTTTTGTACAAGACTAAGTGACTTTAAATCCTTGTGAAGATTATTCTTATTTCTAGTATTGATTCCATGAATTGAGCTGTTGGTTTGAAAAAGTGATATATTTTTAATGACAAATTTCATTAAGGAATAAATATATTGGGAAGCTGTAGTTAGTATCTCTAGTTCCCTAAACAGGCTTCTGCAGGATGTTCTTGAGTTCACACCACATATAATTCTTACTGCACGTTTTTGTGCCCGGAAAACTTTAGCTTGGCTTGATGAATTACCCCAAAAAATAATCCCATATGACATTATGGAATGAAAGTAAGCGTAGTATGCCAGCTTTTTCATTTTTATATCCCCTATGTCTAACAAAATTCGCATTGCAAACAGAGATTTGTTAAGACGCTTTAGCAGTTCTGTGGTGTGCTCCTCCCAGTTGAATTTATTATCAAGCTGTAATCCCAAGAATTTAACACTGTCCACTTCTTCTATCTTCTTGTCATCATATCTTAGACATATACTCTTGGGACACCCCTTACAAGTTCTGAACTGCATGTAGTGTGTTTTTTCAAAGTTTACTGACAAAGAATTGGCTAGGAACCAGTGATTAATGTCCACAAATATTTTATTGGCTGATCTTTCTAAGACTACACTTGATTTGCTATTTATTGCAATGTTTGTATCATCGGCAAACAAAACAAACTTGGCATCTGGTAATGTTACTGATGAAAGGTCATTGATATACACAACAAAAAGTAAGGGCCCCAAAATGGAACCTTGTGGGACCCCACATGTAATTAGTTCCCAGTTGGATGATGCCTGATAGCTTGATACATGTCTCTTTCCTAATAATACCCTTTGTTTCCTGCCAGAGATATAAGATTTGAACCATTTTGCAGCATTTCCTGTTACGCTATAATATTCTAGTTTACTTAAAAGGATATTGTGATTTACACAGTCAAATGCCTTTGACAGATCACAAAATATACCAGTTGCCTGCAATTTTTTGTCTAATGAATTAAGCACATTTTCACTGTAAGTGTAGATAGCCTTCTCAATATCAGAACCTTTTAGAAATCCAAACTGTGACTTTGACAGTATGTTATTTGAGATAAGATGGTTATAAAAACGACTGTACATTATTTTTCGAAAGTTTTTGAGAATGCTGGCAACAGTGAAATTGGACGGAAATTTGATGCTATTTCTTTATCTCCCTTCTTAAACAGTGGCTTAACTTCAGCATATTTCAGCCATTCAGGAAATATTCCACTGATAAACGACTGGTTACACAGATAGCTTAATATGTTACTTAGCTCAGAATCACATTCTTTAATTAACTTTGTTGATATTTCATCATACCCACTAGATGTTTTTGATTTTAAAGATTTTATGATGGACATTATTTCTGTTGGGGTAGTGAGGGTCAAATTCATACTATGGAAGTTACTTGAAATGTCTGGTCTAAGGTAATCCGTAGCAGCATCTACCGAACCTGACAACCACATCTTTTCAGTAACAGTTATAAAATGTTTGTTAAAAAGTTCTGCAACACTATACACATCTGTCACCAATGTATCATTTACTCTTAATGCTATTTGTTCCTCTTCATGTCTGGTTCTACCGGTCTCCTCCTTCACTATATCCCATATTGTCTTTATTTTGTTATCTGATATGACTATCTTTTCCTTGTAATATATTTGCTTTGGCATCCGTATTACAGTCTTTAATATTTTGCAGTATTTCTTATAATGTGCTATAGCATCAACATTGGAAATGTTTCGGATTGACAGATACAGTTTTCTTTTTGTTTTACAAGATACCCCTATTTCTCGTGTAATCCATGGCTTCTTTGTAGACTTTGCTCTAACCTTGGTAAGTTTTGGGGGAAAGCAGTGTTCGAATAAGGTAAGCACTTTATTAGCAAAAATGTTATATTTTCCATTCATGCCATGAGCACTGTAAACATCAGTCCAGTGAATGTCTCTGAGGAGTGTCCTAAAATAATCAATTTTTGGCTTACTGATTACCCTCTTGAGCTCAGATTTAACAGATTTTATATCCTGTTCAGTATTAACATACACAACGCATTCATATAATTGATTCACCTAGATGGACAATGGATTCACCTTCTTCAGTGCGGATGCACAAGTACATGCGACCTCCTGTGGGAATCTCAGAGTAGCGAGCGTAGAGATGGACAGGGACTGTAGACAGGTGGGGATGTGGGTCGGCCGTGAGGCGTGTCGAGATAGTCCGCGTGGTTGCGATAACATTGGCTGGCACAGTGGTTAACGCACCTCCCTAGTAAGCAGAAGATCCTGGGTTCGAATCCCAGTCCAGTGGACATTTTCACTTGTCGCCGCTGACCCTGCGTAGCAGCAGGTGATAGCAGTGCTCTCTCCCCTTTTCTTTCTCGTCACCCCCCCCCCCCCACACCCACCTTCAGTTTACGTATAAAACTGAATAAAGCTTAATTACATTATTATTCTGTAATGAGCTGCCACAGACCGAGGATCCCTTAAACTAAAATAGTCTACATATACAGGGTGAGTCACTAACTATTGCCACCAATAATAACTCCGAAAGTATGATAGTAGCTGAAAAGTTTTTGGGACAAAAGTTGCATGGGACAATGGGGGCCACAATATGACGTTGGTTTTTTGTTGCTAGGTGGGGTCGCGTCAGAGACATGTAGGTCAACTTTGTTTTTTTTAAATGGGATGCTATAGTTTGGTACTTATTTTCTGATAGCGGCTATCGAGACAAATCCAATGATGTGTAACAAACAGTAAGGTCTTTGAAGGCCAACGGAGGTCAAAAAGGTGGCATGAACGTCCATTTACAGGAGATGTTCGAAGTGATGACCATTGGTATCAATGCAGTGCTACAATCTTCTTATCATGGATTGTGTGGTATTCTGTATCACATTAGCACTTATCAAAACACCTGCTCTGACAATTCTCTCTAGTGTATCGCGCGAATATAAATATTCGCCGAATACGGCGTATCTATATAACGTGCCATTGGCATGTAAACAACATTCTACACTTCTACAACACTAGTAGGAATGGTAAGACTAGTATCGTCGAATCAAGTGAATGGGAATGATGTATTCCTTCGAAGAACAAGTCGATATGCTTCTCATTTACGGAGAATGCCAGCGAAATTCAGTGAGAGCAAGACACTTATACGCTGCAAGATATCCTCAACGTACTCACCCTACACGTCGTACGTTTAAATACGTGTATGATAAATTGAGAACAACTGGATCTTTAAGGCATCGGAAACATACCCGGCAAAGGAAAGTTACTAACGAGGAAACGGAAATTGGTACTCTTGCCACTGTGGTTCGAGATCCTTGTGTTAGTTCGCATCAAATCGCAAGGGAATCTGGCACGAGCCAGAGTGGTGTTGTTCGTGTTCTGCATCGCCATAAATATCGTCCATACCATGTCAGTCTCCACCAAGAATTAACTGGTACGGATTGTATGCGCCGCATTGAATTCTGCCGATGGACTCAACTTCAGATTCAGTGGGATAACGCATTTACTAATTTGATATTATTTACTGACGAGGCTACATTCACGAACCATGGAAATGTTAATTTGCATAAAATGCGTTATTGGGCAACTGAAAATCCATGTTGGCTGCGGCAAGTTGCACACCAAAAACCGTGGTCGTTGAATATATGGTGTGGGATTCTGGAGGACGGAATTATTGGCCCCTATTTCACTGAAGGAAATCTTAATGGTCGGACGTGCACCACATTCCTGCAAGAAAAATTAACTCTGTTATTGGAACAAATACCTTTAGGAACAAGGAACAGAACGCGGCAACAACACGACGGGTGTTCGGCACATTTTTCGCTGATGGTAGAAATGAGTTGCAGAGACAATTTCCAAATCGTTGGACCGGAGTCGGAGGAGATGTGTCGTGGCCGGCTCGTTCGCCAGACTTGACGCCTGTGGGTTTTTTCTTGTGGGGATTCATAAAAGACGTTGTTTATAAAGAGATTCCAACTACACCTGAAGATATGCAATAGAGAATTGCCAGAGCATATGTTTCGATAAGTGTGTATGTGATAAGGAATACCACTGAATCCATGATAAGAGCCCGCATCTCGTGGTCGTGCGGTAGCGTTCTCGCTTCCCACGCCCGGGTTCCCGGGTTCGATTCCCGGCGGGGTCAGGGATTTTCTCTGCCTCGTGATGGCTGGGTGTTGTGTGCTGTCCTTAGGTTAGTTAGGTTTAAGTAGTTCTAAGTTCTAGGGGACTGAAGACCATAGATGTTACGTCCCATAGTGCTCAGAGCCATTTGAACCATTTGATCCATGATAAGAAGATTGCAGCACTGCATTGATACCAATGGTCATGATGTCGAACACCTTCTGTAAATGGGCGTTCATGCCAGCTTTGTGACCTTCGTTGATCTTCAAAGATCTTACTGTTACACATCATTGGATTCGTCTCTATAGCCGCTATCAGAAAGTAAGTATCAAACTACAGCATCCCATTTAAAAAAACAAAGTTGACCTTCATATCTCTGAAGCGACCCCACCTAGCAACAAAAAATCAACGTCCTATTATGGCCTCCGTTGTCCCATGCAATTTTCGTCCTACAAATTTTTCAGGCAGGTGAGAAGAACATAAATCGTTTTATTATTATTGTTTTAATATTTATTCTTTCAATAGGATTTTTAATTATTAGTCCTATCATACTTTCGGAGTTATTCTTGGTGGCAATAGTTAGTGATTCACCCTGAATATCTACGTAGAGACTCTGCGAGCCACCATATGGTGTGTGGCGGAGGGCACTTTGTACCAGTATCAGTCATTTCCTTTTCTGATCCACTCGCAAATACAGCGAGGCAAAAACGACTATCTACATGCCCCCGTCCGAGCTCTAATAGCTGTTATCTTATCTGAGGGATCCTTATGTGAAAAGTACGCTGGCAGCGGTAGAGCTGTTCTGAAGTCAGCTTCCAATGGCGATTCTCCAAATTTTGTCAGTAACCTCCAACTTAAAGAACGTCGTCTCCCGTACACTTGCGTGCTGATCGAACCTACTGGTAACAAATTTCTACCGGATCACCTCTGAATTGCTTCGATGTTTTCGTTTAACCCGACCTGGTAGGGTCCCCAAACTCTCGAGCAATACTCAAGAATGGGTTGCTGTAGTGTTCTATATATGATATTCTTTACGCATGAGCTACACTTTCCTAAAGTTCTCCCGATAAACCAAAGTCGACCACTTAGAAGTTATCCCTGAAAGTTTGACGGAGGAGCTCTAGTTCACCCTCTATATTAAACGCTGTAGAAAATAGGGAGCCTTATTTATTGAACGACCTTCTTATTATACAGGGATTTTAAAAAAGAAAGATAATCTCTTTTCTAGGGGATATCGATGTAGTATCTCTGAAACCAGAACTTTAATCAGTTTGGAGTAGAAGTGCAGCTGATAAATTAAAGAGAAAAATCCGTTTTTATCTTTTTCTGACAGTCTGCAACGGCCGTTGTTCAAAGGTCTCCATTAATAAATAGACCACAGACGGACTAAGAAGACTGCCAGTAAAGATTGTTCATAAAAATCCCTTTATTATTATGAACGCATGTGTAAAGAAGCAATTGAGATTTATAAACACCGTAATAATTTTAATAGAAAAGACGAAGCCATTAAATTACATAAAATTTGGATATCAACGTTGCAACATAAGAAAAACGATCGATTATTTTCAATCGAGAATGTTGGCGTTACCAGAGATAATCTCTTAGCCGACGTCACGTGATGACCGTGATGTCCTCTGCACTACTAGTTAGTTACATGTCCCATGGATCATTTTGCACTTAGAAAATGCAATAAGTCCACTAAAGAGACAGCTTACACTACACTCTTTCGTCCTCTGTTAGAATATTGCTGCGCGGTGTGGGATCCTTACCAGGTGGGATTGACGGAGGACATCGAAAGGATGCAAAAAAGGGCAGCTCGTTTTGTATTATCACGTAATAGGGGAGAGAGTGTGGCAGATATGATACGCGAGTTGGGATGGAAGTCATTAAAGCAAAGACGTTTTTCGTCGCGGCGAGATCTATTTACGAAATTTCAGTCACCAACTTTCTCTTCCGAATGCGAAAATATTTTGTTGCGCCCAACCTACATAGGTAGGAATGATCATCAAAATAAAATAAGAGAAATCAGAGCTCGAACAGAAAGGTTTAGGTGTTCGTTTTTCCCGCGCACTGTTCGGGAGTAGAATGGTAGAGACATAGTATGATTGTGGTTCGACGAACCCTCTGCCAAGCACTTAAATGTGAATTGCAGAGTAGTCATGTAGATGTAGATGTAGATAGATCGTACTGATGTGGAACGAGTCATATATTCGGCGCCCCCTCGGGTTCTGGTTGCAGTTCGCTGCTTTATCAAATGGTTCAAATGGCTCTGAGTACTATGGGACTTAACTTCAAAGGTCATCAGTCCCCTAGAACTTAGAGCTGTTTAAACCTAACTAACCTAAGGACATCACACACATCCATGCCCGAGGCAGGATTCAAACCTGCGACCGTAGCGGTCGCGCGGTTCCAGACTGAAGCGCCTAGAACCGCTCGGCCACTATCAACGGAGATACTGAAGCAAATACGTTCTTTTTTTTTAAATGGAACAGTACACGTTTTATAACTGCACTCTATAGCTCTTGAGAAGGAAGTCACAGTGATATAGCATTTGTCAATGTTGACGTTGAAACCTGTCGTACAAAAAATTCGAGAAATGTCCTAAAATGTGAGAGCACGGTGGCCGGAAACGGCATTTCCGGTGCAAACACTGTCAAGCAGGCGTCTCGGACCAGGCTGCATAGTTGTGTAGCTGCACTAAGAGAATAAAGCTTTATTTCCCTTTGAACCAACTTACGTCCTGGATGCAGGTTCACCTACGAATTTTGTATATGGATATATGACACAGGCTAGGATCTAGCGTATCACAAAGAGCTTACGGAAACTACTCCACAATTGATTTACGTGAGCTGAAACAGAGAAGTCAACTGTCCGATCTTCAAAAATATGAGGTATTATACGTTGCAAAAACCAACTACTTTATCTAAATGTTAGTAGGAAGATTTTACCTTTCTTTTCCTGTACGTGGCTGTGTGCTCCTTAGAGGTAAGATACATGATGTCAGACAACTGTCTCTACCTACAATGCTCTTCAAATGGCTCTATGCACTTTGGGACTTAACATCTGAGGTTATCAGTCCCCTAGACTTAGAACTACTTAAACCTAACTAACCTAAGAACATCACACACATCCATGCCCGAGGTAGGATCGAACCTGCGACCGTAGCAGCAGCGCGGGTCCTGACTGAAGCGCCTAGAACCACTCGATTTTAACGGCCCCTACAATGCTCTAAATTATAAAAATACCTTAGTGAGCACCAGTACACCGCAAAATAAATATTCTTCTAAACGAAACGTCGTGGAACAGGAGGGGAAAATTGCTGCCCTTCAGGCTGAGCTAGATCAGGCTAGGGAAGATCTGGACAGGTTAAGGAGGGAGAAGGGCAAAGAGAGGTGGGAAGTGGCAACAGGTAGCAGAAGGAACAGGCCCAGAACTAAGTCTGACAGTTTTGTGGTGAATGTCAAAAATAAGTTTGACCTGTTGCTTCAGTTAGAAACTGATGAGCCTCAAGCAGAGGTAGGTGTAGACAGGACACAACAAACTTTCAATAGGAAATTGAAAAAGAATGTAGGAAAGCCATTGAAAAGGAAGAAAGTTTTGTTGTTAGGCAGTTCTCATGCCAGAGGTGTAGGCCAACTTCTGCAGGAGGAATTAGGACCAGAATACCAGGTCACAAATTTTTTCAAACCAAGTGCTAGTCTGGATCAGGTGACAAGGGATTTAGGTTCACTCTGTAAAGGATTTACCAGGGAAGACACCGTGGTTATTGTGGGTGGGCCAGGGAACAGCATCGACAGAGATCGTGGGTACAGTATAGAGTGTGACCTGGTAAAGATTGCGTCGGCATCGAGACACACCAATGTTGAGTTTGTATCTGTCCTGAGACGCCATGACCGGCCTCATTTGAACTCTTCTGTTGGGAGAGTTAATTTGGAGTTGGAACGGCTGCTCGGGTCGGGTGCGGGGGCTCATATTGGTGTGGTTCCTGTTAATTCTCTCAGTAGGTGGGACTATACCAGGCACGTCCTACATCTCAACAGGAAAGGGGAGGGGAAACTGGCTGGGGTAATAGCAGGAAATTTAAGTGGGGGAGGCACTGCCATGAATGGTAAAATACCAGTGGTTACAGGTGTTGGAGCAGCACCTTTTTTAGGATAGGTAAGACAGAAAGATGTTAAGTTCTACGAGAGGTCAGGATTGAAACAAATCTTCAGTTTAGGAAAGAAATTAAACAGCACAATTCTAGCACATTGGATCACCAATCACAGCTGTCAATTATAAATTTTCACCAATCACCAGAAATTTTATCTCCACCAAGTTGTATCTCAGTCCTAGGTAATTGCATTGATGAATTAAAGTCACCCAACCCAGTTGACATAATCTGCCTCTCTGAACACCATGTGACCACTGGTATAGCAATTAGAAACTCAGACAGGAGAGTACTGCAAATGTTAGAATAAGAAAAGGTTCTCATAAAAGTATAATTAAAAATAATGTAAGTATATTTCATCAAAATATTGGGAGTTTAAAGAATAAAATAGATGAGCTTCTGGTTTGTTTAGAAGATTTAGAAGCTGAGAATGAAATAGATATACTATGCCTGTCTGAGCATCACATTGTTACTGATATGGATAAGGTAAATGTAAGTGGATATAAGCTCTCTGCACATGTAATGAGAGAAAATATGGAGAAAGGAGGAGTTGCCATATATGTCAAAAGTTATCATTGTGCAAAAAGTATAGAAACAAAAAAGTTTTGTGTAGAGAAACATATAGAAGCATGTGCCTGTGAGCTTAAATTAAATAAAGGCACATGTATAATTGTATCTGTATATAGGTTCCCATCAGGAAATTTTCATCTATTTCTGAAAAATTTGGACTCCTTGTTGTGCTATCTGTCAGACAGGGGGAAGCAAATTATTACTTGTGGGGACTTCAATGTAGATTCTCTGAAAGAGGGTAGTAGGAAAAATGACCTTGAAGTATTCTTTCAATTTGACACCCGTTATTGATTTTCCTACTCGGGTAGTAAAGGATAGCAGCTCACTGATAGATAACTTCTTTATAGACCAAGATAAGTTTAACCAGATAAATGCTCAGCCTGTTGAGAATGGTCTTTCTGATCATGGTGCACAGCTAGTTACAATATATGACATAGCTCCATTCAGCGATACTAAACAGTCCTCTAAAGTAGTACGTTCAGTCAACGATTTAACAATTGCAAATTTCAGGGAAAGCCTACAGCAGTTAGACTGGGATGAGGTGTACCGTGAACCTGATGCCAATTTAAAATATAATTTATTTCATGACATTTTTGTAAATGTATTTGAAAACTGCTTCCCCAAGAAAATAGTTTAATATACTGGTAAGAAACCTTGTAACAAACCATGGCTTACTAAGGGTATAAAAATATCTTGTAATCGGAAAAGGGAAATGTATCTGACAGCAAGAAAGAGTAGTGACCCAGCAACTATCAAACATTATAAAAACTACTGTGTTATATTAAGAAAAGTTATTAAAAAATCCAGAAGTACATGTATCATGTCTGAAATCAGCAACTCTGATAATAAAATTAAAACAATTTGGAATATTATTAAAAGAGAAACAGGTCAACCAAGAGCACAGGAAGACAGTATTACCATCAAATTGAATGAAAACCTTACAAACAAAAAGTCAGAAGTTGAAAATATTTTTAACAATCATTTTCTAAATGTTGTGGATATAGTAGGATCCAGGTGTTCATTGGAAGATGCTAGGCTGTTAATGGAAGAGGCCATACCTATGCAATTTGATACAATTGAAATCTCGCCCACTTCTCGCTCTGAAATTAGGAAAATAATAAACTTGCTTAAAAGCAAAAACTCACATGGAATTGATGGCATTTCCAGCAAAATACTAAAAGCTTGTTCTCAACAGATAAGTAAGATTCTCAGCCACCTGTGTAATAGCTCTCTGGAACAGGGCATTTTCCCTGATAGACTGAAATATGCTACTGTTATACCTTTGCATAAAAAGGGGGATAGATCTGATGTCAACAATTACCGTCCAATCTCCCTTCTAACAGCTTTATCCAAAATTTTTGAGAAAGTAATGTATTCAAGAGTAGCTTCACATATCTGTAACAATGAAGTACTATCAAAATGTCAGTTTGGTTTCCAGAAAGCTTTTTCAACAGAAAATGCCATATATGCTTTCACCAATCAAATTTTGAATGATCTGAATAACCGAACACCACCCATTGGGATTTTTTGTGATCTCTCAAAGGCTTTTGATTGTGTAAATCATGAAATTCTGCTAGACAAGCTCAAGTATTGTGGCATAAGTGGGACAGTGCACAAATGATTTAATTCATACCTAACTGGAAGAGTGCAGAAAGTTGAAATAAGTAGTTCTCATAATATGCAAAGATCAGCACATTCCTCAAACTGGGGAACTATCAAGAATGGGGTTCCACAAGGGTCAGTCTTGGGTCCTTTGTTGTTCTTAATATATATTAATGACTTGCCATTCTATATTCATGAAGAGGCAAAGTTAGTTCTCTTTGCTGATGATACAAGTATAGTAATCACACCTGACAAACAAGACTTAACTGATGAAATTGTCAAAACTGTCTTTCAGAAAATTACTAAGCTGTTCCTTGTAAACGGACTCTCACTGAATTTTTATAAGACACAGTACATACAGTTCCGTACAGTGAATGGTATGACGCCATTAATAAATATAGACCTTAATCAGAAGCATATAGCTAAGGCAGGATATTCCAAATTTTTAGGTGTGTCCATTGATGAGAGATTAAATTGGAAGAAACACATTGATGATCTGCTGAAACGTTTGAGTTCAGCTACTTATGCAATAAGGGTCATTGCAAATTTTGGTGACAAACATCTTAGTAAATTAGCTTACTACGCCTATTTTCACTCGTTGCTTTCATATGGCATCATATTTTGGGGTAATTCATCACTGAGGAATAAAGTATTTATTGCACAAAAGCGTGGAATCAGAATAATAGCTGGAGTCCACCCAAGATCATCCTGCAGACATTTATTTAAGGATCTAGGGATATTCACAGTAGCTTCTCAGTATATATACTCTCTTATGAAATTTGTTATTAACAACCAAACCCAATTCAAAAGTAATAGCAGTGTGCATAACTACAATACTAGGAGAAAGGATGATCTTCACTATTCAAGATTAAATCTAACTTTGGCACAGAAAGGGGTGAATTATACTGGCACTAAAGTCTTTGGTCACTTACCAAATAGTATCAAAAGTCTGACAGATAACCAACAAGTATTTAAGAAGAAATTAAAAGAATTTCTGAATGACAACTCCTTCTACTCCATAGAGGAATTTTTGGATATAAATTTAAAAAAAAAAACAAAAAAACAAAAAAAAAGAAAAATATTAATAAAAAAATAAAAATAAAAAAACACAAAAAATGAAAAAGTTGTTATATTAACTTAAGTATGTTGTTAAATTAACTTAATTATGTCATGTATTGGAAAATTTGACTCGTTCCACATCATTACGAAATATCGTATTCATGATCCATGGAACTAGTATTAATCTAATGTAATCTAATCTAATCTAATCATGCTGAACGTAAGCGCATAATGACAGTGTTACCATCTACGTGCGATACACTCTGTCGACTTATTTGACATTGCAGTGTAATTTCGTACACACGTAAATGAAGTAAACAGTTTACAGACAATGATATGGTAACTACCCAAATCCAAAGCATAAATTTTGTTGCCCAAAAAATAATTTTATACTTTATTTAAGTATATGTTCAAACTGTGACCACGGACTAAAGGGACATTTGCCATCGCCGTTCGAAAGAACGATGAACAGATGTAATTACACATAGCATCTGGCGTAGTTGGGGCTTCGTCTTACTCGTAGACTGCTCCCCAAAGAAAGAAATCAAGTGGAGTCAAATCAGGGCACCTCGCAGGCCAACAGAATTTCGTCCTATGCAACGTTCATGAAAATTCTCATTCAGTACTTGCGTTGCAACACGGGACGAGTGAGCTGGACGATTTTCGTGTTGCAGCCACACTGTCAAATATCCAGTGGTGCCTCTTCTAGAAGAATCGGCACAATGTTTGTCTGTAAGTGTTCGTATTAATGTCCATTTAGAACGCGCGGGATGAAGTAAGGTCCCACAATGTTATTTCCTATGATGCCGGATCATACGTGTACGCTCCACAGCCGTTGATGTTGCACCTTGACGAAGCCAGTGTGACTTTTCAGCTGCCCAGTAGTGCATGTTATGCAAATTTACACCAGCGTGTTTAATAAACGTTGTTTCATAGGTTAACACCACAAAACGTAGCGTCGTCTCTCAGTTGCTGAAGGGCAAACCGAGAAAATTCTGTACGACGTTCGAAACAGCGGTTGTCGAGTCCTTGATGTAGGGACAGATGATAGGGATGGAAACTCTGTCGATGCAGGATGCAAATGACACTCGCCTGGCTGATTCCACGTTTCTTGGCAATATGTTTCGTACCACTATGCGGATTCATTAGCGTCGTAGCCAGAGCAACTGCTTCTTGTTCTCTGTCAGTTGCAGTCTTCTCTCTTGTCCTCTTTTTTACGTTCAAGTAAGCTGTCCTTATTAGCATCTTAATAATTCCTACATTTGCCTGGCGCGTAGGCTATTAAAGATGCGGATAGATAGCCCTATACCGCTGTATAGTGTTTACGGCATTTCTTTTGCATTCACCATATACAGGGTGTTTCAAAAATGACCGGTATATTTGAAACGGCAATAAAAACGAGCAGCGATAGAAATACACCGTTTGTTGCAATATGCTTGGGACAACAGTACATTTTCAGGCAGACAAACTTTAGTTACAATTTTCAACAACAGATGACGCTGCGGTCTGGGAAACTCTATAGTACGATATTTTCCACATATCCACCATGCGTAGCAATAATATGGCGTAGTCTCTGAATGAAATTACCCGAAACCTTTCACAACGTGTCTGGCGGAATGGCTTCACATGCAGATGAGATGTACTGCTTCAGCTGTTCAATTGTTTCTGGATTCTGGCGGTATACCTGGTCTTTCAAGTGTCCCCACAGAAAGAAATCACAGGGGTTCATGTCTGGCGAATAGGGAGGCCAATCCACGCCGCCTCCTGTATGTTTCGGATAGCCCAAAGCAATCACACGATCATCGAAATATTCATTCAGGAAATTAAAGACGTCGGCCGTGCGATGTGGCCGGGCACCATCTTGCATAAACCACGAGGTGTTCGCAGTGTCGTCTAAGGCAGTTTGTACCGCCACAAATTCACGAAGAATGTCCAGATAGCGTAATGCAGTAATCGTTTCGGATCTGAAAAATGGGCCAATGATTCCTTTGGAAGAAATGGCGGCCCAGACCAGTACTTTTTGAGGATGCAGGGACGATGGGACTGCAACATGGGGCTTTTCGGTTCCCCATATGCGCCAGTTCTGTTTATTGACGAAGCCGTCCAGGTAAAAATAATCTTCGTCAGTAAACCAAATGCATATCACCGTCATCAATCCTGTGCACTATATCGTTAGCGAATGTCTCTCGTGCAGCAATGGTAGCGGCGCTGAGGGGTTGCCGCGTTTGAATTTTGTATGGATAGAGGTGGAAGCTCTGGCGCATGAGACGATACGTGGACGTTGGCGTCATTTGGACCGCAGCTGCAACACGGCGAACGGAAACCCGAGGCCGCTGTTGGATCACCTGCTGCACTAGCTGCACGTTGCCCTCTGTGGTTGCCGTACGCGGTCGCCCTACCTTTCCAGCACGTTCATCCGTCACGTTCCCAGTCCGTTGAAATTTTTCAAACAGATACTTTATTGTATCGCTTTTCGGTCCTTTGGTTACATTAAACCTCCGTTGAAAACTTCGTCTTGTTGCAACAACACTGTGTTCTAGGCGGTGGAATTCCAACACCAGAAAAATCCTCTGTTCTAAGGAATAAACCATGTTGTCTACAGCACACTTGCACGTTGTGAACAGCACACGCTTACAGCAGAAAGACGACGTACAGAATGGCGCACCCACAGACTGCGTTGTCTTCTATATCTTTCACATCACTTGCAGCGCCATCTGTTGTTGAAAATTGTAACTACTGTAATTTCGAAAGTTTGTCCGCCTGAAAGTGTACTGTTGTCCCAAGCATATTGCAACAAACGGTGTATTTCTATCACTGCTCGTTTAGTTTTTATTGCCGTTTCAAATATACCGGTCATTTTTGAAACACCCTGTAAAAGAGGTATATCCAACTACTCCTCACTGGTGTACCTGTCTGTAAGCAACTTATATTGAAGCAGAAACGCGCGGTCCGCAGTGCAGACAAGTAAACAGGCAAATGTGTTGACATTCTGACACAGCGTAGCGCGACTCTGCTTGGCGGTGTTTACACCTCTAAAGCCGATTCCAACAACCGTGCTCTCGAATTCTAGGACAGATCAGCAGAGCAGATTAGTGTTTAACGTCCCGTCGACAACGAGGTCATTAGAGACGGAGCTCAAGCTCGGGCGAGGAAAGGATGGGGAAGGAAATCGGCCGTGCCCTTTCACAGGAACCATCCCGGCATTTGCCTGAAGCGATTTAGGGAAATCACGGAAAACCTAAATCAGGATGGCCGGAGACGGGATTGAACCGTCGTCCTCCCGAATGCGAGTCCAGTGTGCTAACCACTGCGCCACCTCGCTCGGTATTCTAGGACATTTATCGATTTTTCTTATAACAGGTTTCAACATTAACAAACGATATATCACTTTAATTGTCTTCACAACACCTATCGAATGCAGTTATAAGAAGTATACGGTTCCATTTAAAGAAACTTGCTTCGATTTTTCCGTTGATACCAGCACTAAAAACATTAATCAGGCAAATAAATATGAACCCCTTGACACTCTACCATTTGCCGAAAACCGCGTTTCGGTATGTGCAACCGATCAGGAAAAACGGGGTGTTATTTCTTACGTGACTAACCCCATATACAGGGTGGTCCACTGATCGTGACAGGGCCAAATATCTCACGAAATAGCCGGCCGCGGTGGCCGTGCGGTTCTAGGGCGCTGCAGTCCGGAACCGCGGGACTGCTACGGTCGCAGGTTCGAATCCTGCCTCGGGCATGGATGTGTGTGATGTCCTTAGGTTAGTTAGGTTTAAGTAGTTCTAAGTTCTAGGGGACTGATGACCTAAGATGTTAAGTCGCATAGTGCTCGGAGCCATCTCACGAAATAAGCGTCAAACGAAGAAACTACAAAGAAAGAAACTCGTCTAGCTTGAAGGGGGAAACCACAAGGCGCTATGGTTGGCCCGCTAGATGGCGCTGCCATAGGTCAAACGGATATCAACTGCGTTTTTTAAAATAGGAACTCCCTATTTTTATTACATATTCATGTAGTACGTAAAGAAATATGAATGTTTTAGTTCGACCACTTTTTTCGCTTTTTGATAGATGGCGCTGTAATAGTCACAAACATATGTCTCACAATTTTAGACGAACAGTAGGTAACAGGTAGGTTTTTTAAATTAAAATACAGAACGTAGGTACGTTTGAACATTTTATTTCGGTTGTTCCAATGTGATACATGTACCTTTGTGAACTTATCATTTCTGAGAACGCAGCTGTTACAGCGTGATTACCTGTAAATACCACTTTAATGCAATAAATGTTCAAAATGATGTCCGTCAACCTCAGTGTATTTGGCAATACATGTAACGACATTCCACTCAACAGCGAGTAGTTCGCCTTCCATTATGTTCGCACATGCATTGACAATGCGCTGATGCGTGTTGTCAGGCGTTGTCGGTGGATCACGATAGCAAATATCCCTCAACTTTCCCCAGAGAAAGAAATCCGGAGATGTCAGATCCGGTCAACGTGCGGGCCATGGTATGGTGCTTCGACGACCAATCCACCTGTCATGAAATATGCTATTCAATAGTGCCTCAACCGCACGCGAGCTATGTGCCGGACATCGATCATGTTGGAAGTACATCGCCATTCTGTCATGCAGTGAAACATCTTGTAGTAACATCGGTAGAACATTACGTAGGAAATCAGCATACATTGCACCATTTAGATTGCCATCGATAAAATGGGGGCCAATTATCCTACCTTCCATAATGCCGCACCATATATTAACCCGCCAAGGTCGCTGATGTTCCACTTGTCGCAGCCATCGTGGATTTTCCGTTGCCCAATAGTGCATATTATGCCGGTTTTGGTTACCGATGTTGGTGAATAACGCTTCGTCGCTAAGTAGAACGCGTGCAAAAAATCTGTCATCGCCCCGTAACGTCTCTTGTGCCCAGTGGCAGAACTGTACACGACGTTCAAACTCGTCGCCATGCAATTCCTGGTGCATATAAATATGGAACGGGTGCAATCAATTGTGATGTAGCGTTCTCAACACCGACGTTTTTGAGATTCCCGATTCTCGCGCAATTTGTGTGCTACTGATGTGCGGATTAGCCGCGACAGCAGCTAAAACACCTACTTGGGCATCATCATTTGTACCAGGTCGTGGTTGACGTTTCACACATGGCTGAACATTTCTCGTTTCCTTAAATAACGTAACTATCCGGCGAACGGCCCGGACACTTGGAGGATGTCGTCCAGGATACCGAGCAGCGTACATAGCACACGCCCGTTGGGCATTTTGATCACAATAGCCATACATCAACACCATATCGACCATTTCCGCAATTGGTAAATGGTCCATTTTAACACAGGTAATGTATTACGAAGCAAATACCGTCCTCACTGGCGGAGTGTTACATGATACCACGTACTTACACGTTTGCGACTATTACAGCGCCATCTATCACAAATCAAAAAAAGTGGTCCAACTAAAACATTCATATTTCTTTACATACTACACGAATATGTAATAAAAATGGGGGTTCCTATTTTAAAAAATGCAGTTGATATCCGTTTGACCTATGGCAGCGCCATCTAGCGAGCCAACCATAGCGCCATCTTGTTTCCCCCTTCAAGCTAAACGAGTTTCGTTCTTTGTAGTTTTTTCGTTTGATGCTTATTTCGTGAGATATTTAGCCCGGTCACTATCAATGGACCACCCTGTATACTCAGTTAGCTACTGTACAGTGCATGGTGGAGGGTACCTAGTACCAATAATATTATCTATTTTCTGTCCTAGTCTATTCGTGCGTTGAGCGAGGGAAGAAAAGACTGTCCTTTATACCTTACTTTGTCCTCATGGCCCCTGCAAGAGCTTGCATCAGAATGGTTGCCCAGTCTTCAACTACTGAGTCTCGAAATTTAGCCAACAGGATTTCAAGACAGCTACGTCGCCCGGGCTGTGCCGTCCTGATCTAAATTCGTTCCACGCCTGTTGTCAAGTCAGCTTGATGAGAAGTCCAACTGCTTTCAAGGGCAAGAAAAGTTTGATTTTCAGTGTTTCGTATAATTGTTGACTGAATTTAAAAATTTAAAATGCTGTCATAATCTACTTAATAAGAGGCATAACCTTACTTTAAAGACTTAAACAACAGGACAAGTATTACAGCTAGAAACTGGGAACATGTCTTGTCGCGGCGTAATTCATGGCACGCAAATTACCTGGACTATGTCCGCCCCCGGCAGCTGAGTGGTCAGTGCGACAGAATGTCAGTCCTAAGGGCCCGGGTTCTATTCCCGGCTGGGTGTTGTGTTATCCTAATCGTCATCATTTCATCCCCATCGACGCGCAAGCCGCCGAAGTGGCGTCAAATCGAAAGACTTGCACCCGGCGAACGGTCTACCCGACGGGAGGCCCTAGTCACACGACATTTACATTTAGCTGGACTATACTCCTCCAGTTTAAGTTAGATCTTAGGGACAGATGACCTCAGCAGTTTGCTCCCATAATACCTTACCACAATTTTCCAATGTCTGTGATAAAATCTATTATTGTGGCCAGTCGCTTCAATGCACTGTCTTGACCGCCCACTTGGTTTTTAGTTCAGAAACTGTAATGATGGACGAAATTTGTAACACAAGACAGGGACACTGCAGAAGTAAAAACGAAGTTTTTGTGTACCAAGCATGTAGTGCATGCTGAGAATAATAGGCTTACAGCAAATTTAGATAAAACTTGGGTTTCTCAAAACCTTTCAAACATATATTTTGCTCGACTTCGGTGAAAGTATTGGTTTCAAAATAAATACAATCACTTTTGTGTAGCGTATATTGGCGTTTTGAGTGATGGATGCAATGATGAAGGACACGTATTAGCACCCAGTAAAATATTTTCAAGAAGTAGGGAATATTCTTGGTCATATTCAAGCGAGCCATCCGAACAAAACTCTTGGCTACGGCCTACGACGACTTGCGCGCTGCTGCGCACGGAATATCGCGGTAGTAACTTGCCTCTGTACGTGATACGACACAATAATGATGTCTGAAATGTTACCAAAAATAGTTTTGTAGTTTTCTTAACAACTTTCTCGAGGGAAGTTTCTTTGCAGAACGAAAATTCATCAGCGGCTACATTTTTTACTACGCAGTTGGCACAGTTTTTCGCCTCTTATAATATTTTATTTTTTATCTCAGAATACTTCTATGTTTCCAAAATAAAAGACACTGCATATACATCTGTAAACTTTGAGGATGTTCATTTTTTTCAGTCCAATTACATTAGTGATTCTATTACTACCACAGGTTGAAGTAAAAAATTATTTCCCGCCAAAATTTTTTGTAACGTTGGTTTTCTTTTCTTTTTTTCCCCTAGCAGCTAGTGAGAATTTTCTTTTGGAATGTACTCCATCATATTCTAGACTTGAAACAGAGTTACCTAATCCTTTATTTTAAATTTTTACGAACATTTGAAACTATCATTATAAAAAAAATCTGTCAGTGCTTTAAGACGGCGCAATGACCTTGGACCCCTTTTTTCGTGCTGGCCACTACAGCTCCTCATCCATGTCCGTTTTCACGTCCCATTAGAGGACAGCTTAAGGCCATCAGCAAACAGACCATGCTTTTGAATGTCAACACTGAATGTGCCACATTAAACGGGCTGCTGAATGCTCAGAAATGATGCGACATGTGCATACGGTACGTGTGCCTCAACGTGGTATATGCGCTCCAGTGGCAGTTATCGGCTGTATCTGGCTCGCAAATCACACTGTACAAAATGGACGGGCATAAAATTCCACTGTTAGCTCTATTAATACGCACATTTTCTCCCTTTTCCACAAACTAGTCATGTTGTTCTGTCTGTAACACACATAAATAAAAAATTCGTTATCGGTGAAAAAGAGGCAAAGAGAAACACGCAGTACCACGTCCAGTCATTAAGGACATCAGCTTATATAAATTCTATTACAAATAGCGTGATAAAAATTTACCGCAATTCTCCATATAAGATAAAAATTATTTCATCGCTTTCACTTTTTTGTAGAAGCATAAGATAGTTCTTACTTGATGACTGTGCCTGTTCAGTAGCACAATCTTTACAACACATGAAAAACAAAATTTAAAACAAGAAACTGTAAAATATCTCATTGAAGTAGTGCAAACTGTCTTGTAGATTAAGCCAACTGAAAAAAAACACTCCTCGAAAAGACCACACTTATATTTACATAACATCGAATATTATAGAATACTTCCATTAAATTAATAAGAATATATTAGAGAATGCGACGGATAGTAAAAAAATTTTGGATCCAGTGAAATTCGAATCAGCAATACATCAACCATTCATTATCTTAGATCAGGGCATGTTATATAGGCTTCCCGTGCAAACTGCTGCCGCAAGGGCGTGACGTCATTCGGAATACGGGAAGCGAGAAGCAGGAGGCGAGAGTGCTTGACTTGCATTGTTAATGCACGCCCATTCTCAAATCGTTGCGTTGAAATTAATAGAATGCAGTTGCTTATTAGCTAGTCTTCTTACTGGTCGATTTGTAGTGCTATGAGGGAAATTAGAAATTATTGTGCAAAAATACTTCATATAAAACTGCGGATGATGCTTGTCATCGATTTCCTAAAGATAATGGAACTGCAGCGCAAATGGGTGTCAAGCTGTAGAAGAACTGACCCTGCTAATGTGAATAATGCAAGGATTTATTGAGATCATTTCCATTCCGAAGATTATGATCGGTACTTAATAAAATGAGCTTTTGCGGTTTTCTTTCAAAAGATAATTAAAGGCTGACTTCTTGTATCACAAAAAATTCCAAATTGGCATGGTGATGCCTTTCAAGTTTATCGCAAGCACCGGCAAGGACAACGTGAATATAATTGCCTGATAATCACCCTATTTAGAAACATGTTTCTATGCACTATCGTCTTTGCAATTATTCGTGCATTTCGTCCAGCACAATTTATTTATTTATTTACGCATTTATTTTACCTGGCAAGATTAGGGCCTTCACGCCCTCTCTTACACCAAACCAAGCATACTCAGATTGAACGAATTTCAGTTTGTACAGAACATTATGGACATACCACGTGTTATAAAGTATTAATGTTAAAGAAAAAAATAGAGATTATAACAGTAGTACAAGGATAATTATTACAATCAAAAAAATAATTATAACAATCAAGAAGAAGAATAATAATAAAATAATAATAATAATAATGACTATGTATATGAAAGTAAACATATTTTTCTTTTATGAATGTCAGTCCTGTTGCTAGCTAGGAATTTTCTCGTTATGTTCTTGCGGCTTGTGAGTTATTCACATCGAGCAGAGACATAAGACGATAGAATGGGGTGAGAGATATATAGAAAAGTTAGCTAGATTAGAGGAAGAGAAATAGAATGGTAAAATTCGAAGCTATGATGGAGAGAAGAAAGAAAGAGATGAGAGGGGCACAACAATGGTGGCTATAGCGTCCCTAATACGTAAGTTTTGAGTTCCCTCTTGAATGTTGAGTGGTTCTGGATAAGACGCAGATCACAGGGGAGCGCATTCCATAGTCGTATGGCTCAGACGGAGAATTACACGGAGCAAGATTTTGTGTTACGTAAAGGTACAGCCAAGATGCTAGACGTATCCGATCTGGTATTGCGGTTGTGGAATGATGATAGGTGCTTAATGTGAGAAGATAAGTATTGGGGGCACCAGTGACTAAGAAATCGATGAGGTAAGCATATCGTGTGGAGATCGCATACCTTATGTGGGCGTATCCAACCTAGCTGGGAGTATGAAGGGCTGATAAGATCATACAACCATATATTGCACACGTATCTAACGCAAGCATTCATCACTAGCTCGAGGCATCTCGAATTTTCACTATTTGTGCCGTGTTGAACTACATCACGGTAGTAAAGATTAATAGTGTTTGGACCAATTTTTGTTTAACATGGGTTGGAAATATTTTTCTAAATTTTTGGATTGCATGTAGGGAGGAGAGCGATTTCCGACAAGCTGTGACTGTTTGTTCTTCCCAGTTTAGGTGTTTACCCAAGATTATTCCAAGGTCTTTTACTGTTTTTTTGTATGGTAGTTGGGTACCATTGAGGAGTATTTGAGGGACTGTTTCGCGAAAGTACCGGCTGATTAACTTTGGATGAGATATAAGAATGACCTGGGATTTCTTGGGGTTTAGTTTCAGACCTAGGTTCTGTGCCCATCGAGCAAAGATCTGCGTTCATACTCGCTGCTGCGCCAGCAATGTTCTTGGGGCTTGCACTTACGTACAGTTGGATGTCGTCGGCATATAGATGGTAGTTGCAGGAGTAAATCACTGAAAAAATATCATTAATGTGCAGTGAGAAGAGTAATGGACCAAGGACGGAGCCTTGGGGAACTCCAGAGCGCATGTTTTTCCATGATGACTTCTCCGACCCACAAATGACTTGTTGACTTCTGTTTTTGAGGTAGCTGTCGAACCAGTGTATTGCGCTGTTTGAGAAATTCAGCTGTTTCATTTTAATTAGCAATATATCAAAGTCAACTGTATCAAAAGCCTTGCTAAAGTCAAGCAGTGTTAGGATGGTAGCTTCACGTCTGTCCATAGCATGTTTACTGTCATCAGTTACTTTGATTAATGCAGTTGCTGTACTATGGGGCTTTCGGAAGCCTGACTGATATTTATCATGGGTGTTATGAATTCTGAGATAATCCGTCAGCTGTTCATGGACGATGTATTCTAGGGCTTTAGATATTGCAGGTAGTATGCCCATCGGCCTGTAGTCACCTGGCGACTTTGGGTTGTCAGTCTTGGGTATAGGTTGAATTAAACTTTGCTTCCACTCAGTAGGATATGTACTACTGACAAGAGACACGTTGAAGATGTCTGTGATAACTGGAATAATAGTGTCTACAGCGATCTTAATCATGCCAATGCTCACACCATCATTTCCTACTGCCTCGGAAGATTCTCATAATTGCCTTGTGTACTGTGCCTGTAGTGACATGTTTTAGGAAAAACTTGTCTCTTGAGAGATTGATATCTTGGGGCTGGTAATTTGTCGCTGCGTGGCAGTTTACAGCTGTTTAATTCTTCTGCAGACGCTTGATAAACAGCGTCAGATCTTCGCTTCCCTATACCGAAACTGCGCAGCTTTTTCCACAGTGCAGCAGGTTTCGATATGCCGCATACGACAGAGCGGGCATGTCTGATTTTGGCATTCCTCACGCTTTGCTTGGTTCTGTTTCGTAGTTTCTTGTAAGCCTCACACGCCTCGGGAGTTGGGTTGCGCTTGAAGGTCCTATGTGCAACATCACTTTTATTCATTAACTGGCGTAATTCAGTGGTGAGCCACGGAGCGGGAGCTCTCTTTACCTTGACAGTGCGTTGAGGAGCATGTTTGTCATACAGTGCAATAATTTTGCGACATAATTCCCAAATTTTTCCGTGTAAAGCCGGTTTATTGCTTATATCATGCCAAGGGATGTCTGAGCAATCCTTTTGAAGAGCGTCATGGTTAACACGGTTAACATTTTTTATGTTTCTGTAGGTTACTAGGTCAGATTTTTCTTTGGCAGTATGCTTTGAGTAATTTAAGAATATCACGTCATGAGCAGTAGTTCTTGATGTAGACGTTACTTCTAAACACGAAATAGACATTAAAAATTAAGACACAATTGCTGAGGAGAAAGAACTACGCATTGAAAAGAAGTAACAGGGTCCTGCAAGCCAAGTATTCGAAATATGTTGTGGAAGTAAACAGATGTGCTTCTTCTACTTCCACAAGACTACTCTACGTTTCGCAATTAAATGTTCAGCAGAGGGTTCACCGAACCTACCATTCCAATCACGAACAGCGCACGGGAATAATGAAAATATAAATCTACCCGTGCGAGCTCTGTTTTCTCTTATTTTATTCAAAAAATGTTCAAGTGTGTGTGAAATCTTACGGGACTTAACTGCTAAGGTCATCAGTCCCTAAGCTCACACATTATTTAACACAATAAAGGATGACAGCCAAAAACAGTTGCAGGATAAAATTTTTTATTAAAAGTCTTGACCAAGGTTTCGGTACATATAAATTTACCTTCATCAGAAGTAAAACTTCTAAAATTACATCATGCAATGGAGAATAATAAAAACAATTATGCCAAAGGCGTCGTCAGTAATTTACCCCTTTGTGTGCCAAAGTCAGATTTAACCCTGCATAGTGAAGATCATCCTTTCTCCTGGTGTTACAGCTATGCACACTGCTATTACTTTTGAACTGGGTTGGATTATTAACAACAAATTTCGTAAGTGAATATATATATTGTGAGGACCCCTATATCCTTAATAGATGTCTGCAGGATGACGTGGGTGGACTCCAGCAATTATTCTGATTACACGTTTTTGAGCAATGAATACTTTTCTACTCAACAATGAATTACCCCAGAATATGATGTCATACGAAAGCGGTGAATGAACGTAGGCATAGTAAGCTAATTTACTGAGATTCTTATCACCAAAATTTGCAATAACCCTAATAGCATACGTAGCTGAACTCAGACGTTTCAGCAGATCATCAACGTGTTGCTTCCAGTTTAGCCTCTCATCAATGGACACACCTAAAAATTTTGAAAATTCTACCTTAGCTACAGACTTCTGTTCAAAGTCTATATTTATTACTGGAGTTGTGCCATTTACTGTACAGAACTGTATATACTGTGTTTTATAAAAATTTAAAGAGAGTCCGTTTGCTGAGAACCACTTAATAATTTTGTGAAAAACATCATTTACAATTACATCACTTAGTTCTTGGTTTTGGATGTTATTATTATACTTGTATCATCAGCAAAAAGAACTAACTTTGCATCTTCATCAATGTGGAATGGTAAGTCATTAATGTGTATCAAGAACAGTAAAGGACCTAAGACCAAACCCTGTGGGCCCCGTACTTGATAGCCCCCCCCCAGTTTGAGGAATCAGCTGTTCTTTTAACATTACATGAACCACTTATTTCAACTTTCTGCATTCTTCCAGTTAAGTATGAATTAAACCATTTGTGCACTGCCTCCCTCAAACCATAATGATTTATTTTATCTGAAAGAATTCCATGATTTACACAATCAAAGGCCTTTGAGAGATCACAAAAAATACCAATGGGTGATGTCCGGTTATTCAGAGCATTTAATATTTGATCAGTGAAAGCATATATAGCACTTTCTGTTGAAAAGCCTTTCTGAAAACCAAACTGACATTTTGTTAGTACTTTATTTTTACAGATATGGGAGACTACTCTTGAATACATTACTTTCTCAAAAAGTTTTGATAGAGCTGTCAGAAGAGAGATTGGGCAGTAGTTGTTGACATCCGACGTATCCCCCTTTTTATGCAATGGTTTTACACTGGCGTATTTCAGTCTACTGGGGAAAACACCCTGCTCCAAAGAGCTATTACATACATGGCTGAGAATCCTACTTATCTGTGGGGAACGAGCTTTAAGTACCTTGCTGGAAATGCCATCAATCCCGTAAGAGCTTTTACTTTTCAGTGAGTTTATTATTTTACTGATTTCAGAGGGAGAGGTTGGTGAAATTACAGTTGCTTCAAACTGCACAGGTATGGCCTTTTCTATTAGTAGCCTTGCCTTTTCTAGTGAAGATCTAGATCCTATTTTCTCCACAACATTTAAAAAATGATTATTGAAAATATTTTCAATTTCTGATTGTTTGTTAGTACACTTGTCATTCAGTTTTATGGCACTAAAGTCTTCCTGTGCTCCTGGTTGCTCTGTTTCCCTTTCAATAATATTCCAAATTGCTTTAATTTTATTATCAAAGTTACTGATCTCAGACATGATACACATGCTTCTGGACTTTTTAATAACTTTTCTTAGTACCGCACAATAGTTTTTATAATATTGAACAATTTCGGGGCCAGTACTCCCTCTTGCTGTTAGATACAGTTCTCTTTTACGGTTGCAAGATATTCTTTAGTGATTGCCACCCTATTTTACGAGTCGTATTCGTGGCACTCTCTCTCCCCTGTTTCGCGATAATACGAAACGACCTGCCCTTATTTGAACATGTCTTCAGTTACTCCAGAAGAGGACGTACAAGCGTAGAGTAGGCAGTCTCTCAATAGAACTGTTGCATTTGCTAAGTGTTCTGCCTATATATCGCAGTGTATGGTTTGTTTTACCGACGATATTATTACGTGATCGTTGCAACTGGAGTTATTCGTAACTGTAAGCCCTAAGCATTTAGTTGAATTTACAGCCTTTACATTTGTGTGATTTACAGTGTAACAGAAATTTGGCGGCTTCTTTTTTGGTATTCATGTGGATGACTTCACATTTTTATTAATTATTGTCATCTGCCAGTTTTCTTCTGCAATAAAACAACGAATCAGACAGTGTTTCGCACCACACCATATTCTGTCTTACATTGACAGTTTGTTGGTTTCAGTCACAGAGAAACTGCTTCTGGACTCAGATTAAATCACCGGTATTGACTGCATCTCCGTAATCTCCAGGGGTGAGCTCACTTCTCCTTCAATTGACTAGTTCAATAAAATAAACGAGATGGAAGCGATATTTTGCAGTTTCAATGAGCCACGTGTTCCTACGTGTGACAGAGTGATGCAAAAGATAATTTCTACAATAAAGTTAAAGTTTCCCGAAATTCGTCAATGAAACAACTACGAATATGATATTTCCTGTCATTTTATTACAACGAATCATACAATCAAATTCTGGTTTTCGAGAGATCCTCAATCTTCTGATGCTCAGAAACGGCATACATACATGGACTTCACTTGAAAAACAATATGGCGCCTCTGTACTGAACAGATTGCGCGCAGGGCCCCACAGATGGCGTGGATATGACATAGGTGGCGTTCTCCCATCTCATTTGTCCACGTTCAGACGCACATTCAGAATATCTGACATGCTTGATATTGCTCTGCACATTCGGAAAGACTCCCCAAGTGCTATTTCAAGCTGTGACGTCAGAAACTAGGCACACTCAACTCTTGAATGGACAGTCTGTGTGCCGACGGTTTTGCCTGCGGCAGTCAGCATGTTTCTATACTCCTTATGTGTTTAGATTTCAGATAGTCTCAATAATCTCGCACTTCCATTAATCAGGATAAGCGAGAGCCTAGTGTATTGTATTCCTTGTTAATATAGTCTTTAGGTTAAATTTGCGCCGAATTAGATGTGGACTTATCGAAAAGTTTACAACACCAAAACATTTGCACTGACTAGGACAATATCTCATAGTGGTGCGTTGTAAACACATGTTCTCATTGATCTCTCCAACTGCTCGTTTTTCTTTCCACCACTATTGTATACTTTCACACGTTTCAGCTTTGGCTATTAATAATTTTTCACTCTACGTATAAATTTTTCACTTTGGCACCTCTCTGAGCTTGATGCCCCAAGTGGCTGGCTGTAATCAAATGTGTGTGAATTCCTAATGGACCAAACTGCTGAGGTCATCGGTCCCTAGACTTACACACTACTCACACTAAGTTAAAGCTAAGGACAACACTCACACCCATGCCCGAGGGAGGACTCGAACCTCCGGCGGGAGGGGCCGCACGATTAGTGTCATGGCGCCTCTAACCACGCGGCGCAACTTTTATTTCTTGGGCCTTAAACTTATCCTGTTGACCAGTCGTATTGTTTCTTATGCCTTCACAAATGTGGTCAAACGTTCCTATAGGCATATGTTGGTAGTTCTTGAATTTATGTGTGGTGTAACCTTGGTCGATTAGTAATAGATACTAGGACAGTTCCACTGAAAAGACACGACCTATTACCATCTCCATCCTCTCCCAGTCTACGCTTGGGTTCAATCACAATGCCGGTCCAAAATTCTGTAAGCTCATATTTCGTTCACTACGCAACAGTGCAGAACTGTATCAAATACCTTCCGGAAATAAAAAGCACACAATCAACCTGAGTGCTGTTGTCTTCTACATACCTTCTAAGTCCCACGGATTAACAGACACACCTAAGTTTCATAAAACTGCTATGTGCATAATTTATGTTGATTTATAAGAGAAGATTTTTTGAGTCTCCAAAAAAGATAATACAATGCAGTCACAAGAATGTAACCAGGATCAGAGCAAAGAGATCAGGGTGGAGGAACTGAAGGACAATGTCATACAAAATAATAAACAAAAGTGTTTATGAAGCATGAAACAATTCTTTCTTTACTGTTGTTCCATTCCCCAGGCGGAGGAAGCCAGACTGACTACGTAACTGCTTTTCTGCCATACAGATTTAAAATTTGCAATGGAGATTAAACACAGTGAAAAATGCGGTGAAAGTAAATGATTCTGATGTGGTGATGGCTATTTCAATGGTGACTGATGTGACACCGTAGTGTTCATCAGAGATAAGAGTAGTGTCAGGAGTGCCTCAGGCAGTGTGACAGGACCGCTGCTAATTTTTTATATACATAAATGATCTGGCAGACAGGATAAGTAGCAGTCTGCAACTGTTTGCTATTGATGCTGGGGTGTGTGGGGAGCTGTTGTTGCTGAGTGACTGTAGGATACAAGATAACTTAGACAAAATTTATAGTTGGTGTGATGAATGTAGAAAAATGTGAGTTACAGCAGATGAGTAGGGAAAACAAACCCATTATGTTCAAGTACAGTGTTAGTAGTGTGCTGCTTGAAAGTGAAGTAGATTAAATATCTAGGCATAAAGTTGCAAAGCAATATGAAATGGAATGAGCACGTAAGGATTGTAGTACAGAAGGCAGATGGTAAGCTACAGTTTGTTGGGAGAATGTTTGAAAAGTATGGTTCATCTGTAAAATTGTATAGTATCTAAATTTTTGGGCCATTAGGATCTGACAGTGACCTAATGTTGGACTACAGAGGACAGTGATGAAAGGCATATTCATTATTAAGTTCTTACAATCACAAGAGAGGACTGCTGTATTGTACTCACACATCAAGCACATTGGAGCCCCTTGACATCTGCACTTGCCAAACAAGAACAAATAACGGAATCCCTGCGACATTCTGTGTCATAATGGATCATTTGTTGGAGACTGACACCACAACACAAATGGCTGCATGTGGACTGGTGGTGTGTCTAGGAAGCATGAGGGCTCTCAAATGGTGTCACACTGTGTTCAGCAAAGAATCACGGCTCTGCCAGACTCCAAATGCCCATCATCAACGAGTATGGTGGCGACCTGGAGAGAGTTTTCATTCTTCCAATGTTTTAGAAAAGAACAGTGACATGATTCTTGCAGTCACAGGGCACAGAGAGACTGGTTATGACCTCAAGACATGGGTAGTACTGACTGAAGGAACTGATGGCACATCATGGACATCCTGCATCCTCATGTGTTACCTCTCATGCGAGAGACAGCAGGTCAGTTGTCATCTTCACATGGAACATGTCTATTAACAATGTTACTCCAGTTGCCAGCACAGTCCAGAGATCTGCCCAGATGGAATGTGTGGGACCAGCTTGAGCACTAAGTTCATCCCAGTGCCAGCTTGCCTCAGGAGATAGTATAACAGCTTTATGATACCTTTCCCAAATAAGTCAGTGCATACATCCAGGCCAGATGGGGTGCAATGTCATACTGATAAATGGAGTTGTACTACTACTTTCTTTGTAAATTTTACCTGATTTTGCAGTCACTGATATAACATCACATACCCTCCAAACATGTTAAGTTTCTCCTGTCTGAGTGCCTCCCCCCCACTCTTTGTCAGGCACTGAATGGAGCTCCCCCTCTCTTTGTCAGGCACTGAATGGAGCTGTTAAGTTGTCCCTGGATGATCTTCAGAGGCTTGCTGAACAGCCCTGCATAAAATTGGAGTATGGAAAGGGATTGTGAGAAGGACAGTGGAATGAGATTGCCAAGGAAATGGATTTAGTGGTATTGGTTGGGAAAGGAAGATTTCTAGTTAAAGATGCACGGATTTGGTTTGGAGGAAGTAACCTACAGTAGGATAAGGTGCAGGGCTAAGTGGGGGATCTATTCTCTAAGGCTTGGCAAAAATATTGGGAAGGCTTTCGTGGAAACGTAATGGTGGCACTGAGTATTTAGCAACATTCAAAAGTGCCAAAGTGGATGACATTTTCAGCAGTGATCAAGTGATATGGGTAGTTGGGTGGCAGAATGGCATGTAGATTTAAACACCAACATCATGCGCAATTAACATATTGACTACTATACCGTTAATGATGGATGAGGCCAGGCCAACACACAGCACTAGGCTTGAGGCTCTGCTGTGGCCACATGGCAGTCAACAAGTTAATGAAGTTATTGCTGTATATTTTTCACCATTTATAGCAATGACAAATATTTTTTTGCGTGTGGTTTCTGTAGAAAAAACTGACTGTCTTATTATTGATTCATGCTCCAAGTATCAATAAGTAGAAATGTACTGTTAGGGAAGGCAAAGCTGTAGGAGAGTTCTTCTGAGTATATGTGTTTATCACACTACAGTAAAAGGCATTGGGCACGTAGTGAGCACACCAAGAAAGAAACGGCCCTGTCATCAGCTAGCCTTCAGACTGTCAACAACATGTGATGCTAGCACGGCTAATATCATCTGCAAGTTGACTGGAAACGGGTCTCCAATAGAAGTATTACTAGCTTACTGCAGCATAGAATTTTTGTGTAATGCTCTATGTTTACAATATTTGGATGTGGATGATTATTTATATTAGACCAATTTGTATGCTGAGATATCCTTGAGCAGTACTAATCAATGCCATCACCACTGAAATTCAATGCAACATGGCCTCCAGATGATGTACTGCTTTTATACTCTTGTAGAAATGTGTGAATCAATATGATATTTACTGTGATTAAATGCATGTCTTAAATTTAATGTTCACACGTTATGAGACAGCTGTCGGCCTTAAGTTATGTAACCAGCCCTAGAATACTACTCCTAATCCCTAAAGTTTATTTATAACACTGACATAAAAAAGTTATAACAGCAAAAGAATAATCAATGTAGAATAACGAAAGTTCGGAACTACATTTATCTAGTTAACATATGTAAGTGATTGGTTTTGTTAATAATTCACAACACTGACAGGAAAAAAGTCTTGACACCAACAAATGATTAATCAAACAATGGAAACTCCAGGTAGGAATATCAGCAATGTAGGAAAAGACAGACTGCCACTGGGGTGTATTTTCTCCTCTTTTTCTGCTGTTGTTTATTTTGTTAGATTTGTGGCTCAAAAATGGTTCAAACGGCTCTAAGCACTAAGCGACTTAACTTCTGAGGTCATCAGTCACCTAGAACTTAGAACTAATTAAACCTAACTAACCTAAGGACATCACACACATCCATGCCCAAGGCAGGATTCGAACCTGCGACCGTAGCGGTTGCTCGGCTCCAGACTGTAGCGCAAAGAACCGCAGAACTCCGGCCGGCTGTTAGATTTGTGATGGGCCTTCTGCCAGCACTAGCGGGAAGTTGTGTCCTTGGCCGATATAACGGCAATATTTTGCCGATCCGATACACTGCCAGATGAATGTAGTATTACCTTTATCCTCTCTTCTGAGAGTAGTATTTTCTTTTTGGTGGTCTAGATCCATCCATGCCACCTCCCTGTCGATCCAACTGTGGTGAAGATCAATGGAATGCTTCTGCGACTTCTCTCTGTTGCACTACTAAATAAATAGCAACACTTCTCACAAACAGGAGTATATTTTGCCCAACATTTTCATTACTAGTTTTCACAACATAACAAACAATTGCTATGATGATACCACTCTCTTGAGTACATTCAAACGTCCGTACATGCGTACTGTAGGACCCGAGAGAAAAACCAGAAAAACAACTACTGTGCTTCAGTTGCTCATTATGCCCGTTGGTGCGTCGTTTGCTCCATGGCTCTCAGATTCAGGCACGTGCTGCACCATGGCACAAATGACTTCCGGACGACCAATGGTTGTAACACTATTTTTACTAGCCCCTTTCTTGCCGGCCCCACCACTGCTCCACATTCACTGCACAAAAAACGGAAAACACACAGTTTCCATTTCCCACTACATTTATCCTTATTCAATTTACTCATGAGCATCTCTTGTTGACCGTTTTCCAATGGTGCATTGGGATGTTTACAAATATCCCAAAATGCTACACTACTTACCAGAAAGACAGTTGCAGACAGGCACTCACGATATGTGAGTGTCTTATAATTGTGCCTGTCTGCAACTTGACGTGTCTTCTTTACTGGAAATAGTAATCTGCCTTTTCCTACATTGTTCTAAAAATAATTAATGTAGAGTAAACAAATTTCGGAAATACATTTATTTAGTTAACATACATAAGTGACTAACATTGCAAGATCACAGGTTAATGTAAATGCAAGATAGGCCATTGCAAATGTGAAATGCTGATACATTAATAATGGGTGTAACTGCCAGGATGTTGATTGCAAATCTGCATACATTGTGTTGCACAGGTGCCGAATGTCAGTTTGTGGGACTGAATTCCATGCCTGTTGCACTTGGTCAGTCAATACAGGGATGGTTCACGATATTGCGCATATGGAGCTGTTGTCCGATGATGTCCCATACGTGCTCGATTGGAGACAGATCTGGTGATCGAGCATGGATGTGTCGATACACTGCAGAGTATGTTGGGTTACAACAGCACTATGTGGATGAGCATAATCCTGTTGGAAAACACCCCATGGAATGCTGTTTATGAAGCAGCACAACAGGTCGAATCACCATAATGACGTACGAATTTGTAGTCAGGGTGCATGGGACAACCACGAGAGTGCTCCTGATGTCATACGAAATCACAATCCAGACCATAACTTCACATGTACGTCAAGTGTGTCCAATATACAGACAGGTTGGTTGCAGACCCTCAGCTGTCTTCCTTCAAACTGAAGTTCCAACTAAAGTTGCAAACAGTGGCAGTTTGGGGTCAGTGGAATGCACACTACAGGGCATCTGGATCAGAGCTGTCTTTGAAGTAACCGATTTGTAACAGTTCGTTGTGTCACTGTGGTGCCAACTGCTGCTGCAAATACAGTGCGACCTGTAAGTCAGACACAGAACATGATGGTCTTCCCTCTTAGCAGTGCCATGTGGCTGTCCAGAGCCCGGTCTTCTTGTGTCCGTACATTCTCATAACCACCACTGCCAGCAATCATGTACAGTGGCTGCCAAGTTTTCCTGCAATATTGCAGAAAGAACGTCCTGCTTCTAGTAGCCCTAATTCAGTGAAATGTTGAAAATGGCGTCTTTGTCACCTTAAAGGCATTCTTGACTCACATCAACTCCCCACCTCCAGTTCGCATAGTTAAAGCAAACCTGATTTGCATCATTATAGCAGCCCAGCTGGCAATCCCCCCCATGCAACTGTCAAATTTTAATAGGCACCATCTTTCAGATTTAGAAATGTGCCTTCAAACTTTCATTTACGTTAAACAATTCCTCCTTGGTGTTGTGATATTTTTCTTGTAAGTGTATTATTATTTTTGTTGTAGTGACCATCTAGGATCATGTAACAACTCCAGTTCCTCTTCCTCCCTTGTTTTTTATATTTCCAGTACTTCATCTACTCTACAGATTCTCATTTCCTTTCTTGTCTGTATTGTTGCCGGTTTCTTATTTTTTCTGCATTGAAAGCCTTATAAGCTTAATATTTAATTCTTAAAAAGATTTGTCTTATTTTAGATTCTGTGATGTTTTTTCTTTCTAAATCTTTACTTATTCCTGTCATCCAGGCTATTGTTGCTATCTTCTTCCAGAAACACAGGAAAATTTGTTTTGTGGGCCTGTTCTCATTCATCTAAAAAAGATTATCTTCTTTTAGCTATTTCTTCTGATATTTTCTCTATATTTTTGTACATCTCATTACTAATTTCCCAGCCCTCTGTCATCTGTATTACACCCATCCTTTTTCTAACTATCCATCTTCCAGGTACCTCTATTCTATCCAGCCTCTAGTTCATAGTTAGGCATTGAGACCCATATAAATGTTCTGGTTGACCACTGTGGTATAGGGTTTTAGTTTCTCTCTCTCTTTCTTTCTTTCTTTTCTCTCTTTTTTTAAGGTATGCATTTCTTGTTGTAAATATTCCTTGCTCTCTCCATTTTGCTAACTCTTACATCTACTGCAAATTTTTCTAGTCCATTCTGTTGTTTCTCCAAGGCATTTGAATTTACTTCCTCACTCAATTTTTACCTGCTGGTGTTTCTGTGGATTTTGGAACAATTTTCATGAATTTTATTTTTTAAGCTGACATTTTGGGGCCAGTTCTATTTGCTGTTTCTTCCAAAGGGTTATCTGAATAACTGCATGTCAGATTTTCTGAAAGTATTCCAAAATCATTAACTAAAGCCAGGCAGTTTACCTTAATTCCATCTGTTTTCCATCCTAAAATTATTGGTTCAATTTCATGATTCTTTACTCCAAATTCCAGATCCATTTAATTTTTTCTAGAATTTAGTTAAACAATAAAAACTGTCTAATACCAGCAGATTAAAACTGTGTGCCGGGACGAGACTCGAACTCGGTACCTTTGCCTTTTGCGGGCAAGTGCTCTACCAACTGAGCTACCAAAGCACGACTCACGCCCCGTCCTCACAGCTTTACTTCTGCTAGTACATCTCCTACCCTCCAAACCTTAGTAAAGCTGTGAGGACGGGTCGTGAGTCGTGCTTTGGTAGCTCAGTTGGTAGAGCACTTGCCCGCGGAAGGCAAAGGTCCTGAGTTCGAGTCTCGGCCCGGCACACAGTTTTAACCTGCCAGGAAGTTTCATATCAGCGCACACTCCACTGCAGAGTAAAAATCTCATTCTGTCTAATACCAGTTTCTATTTCTGATGGCTGACAGAATCACCCTCAAGTGCTTACAATATCTGTTAAATCACTAGTCACATTTAAGAAAGAATGTTTTTCTTAACTGAGCTGAAAATTTCTTGTTGAAGAAAGTGGTTAGTGTACTATTTCGTCTTGTTCTGAAGACTTTCTACTAAACAATCAATACAAAGACTGAAATTTGTGTAATGTTTCTGTTTTAAGTGTATAAAAATATGTGTTTCCATCTGTTATTGCAATTCTCAAAGTAACTTAATTTTGTTCATCATATTAGATGTTTAAGGAAAGCCTGCAACTGTGTCATCCATGATTTAAATATTGAAAACTGCACTAGTCACTTATTTCTTTTTATGCTTAGCACAGTGTGTTTCAAAAATTTATTCTCATTTTCACGTGCATTTGTTTACAAACAGTGTAAGTGATGATTTGCATGTGATATTCTGTATAATGGAGGTGGCATAACACCCACTAACTTCAAAAAGAGGAAAGGGGGGCAGAAAATCACACAGGCTAATACCAAACATAGTCATGTCCACAAATGCACTTGAAAATGAGAATAAATTTTCAAAATGCATTGTGCTAAGTATCAAAAGATAACTGGGAAGGTTTTCATTACTTAAATCATTCTCTCAGTAGATTTTCTCATTGCTTGAATGCACATCATAAAAGATATTCTTACAAATTTAAACAGTTCCATTAGCAAACACTCTAAAAGAGAAGTTTCCTAGTCTGTTAATACCTCATCATAGTTAACTATATGAAAGTTGTTAGTGATTGTTTTGACAGCTTGTCCTCACCTGAGACGAACACTAGAATGTTAAATTTTATCTCATGTACTGTATATAAATTATTAGTGTGTATTTCAAAATTATATGTCCAATTTGGACCAATGGCTGTATTTTTACTTGACTACAAATAATTACAACTCCTAAATGAAGCCATATTCAAAGACCGATTTTTAATCTATATTCACCTTATAAAATAATGTTTTTTGGAGATGACACCAATAACCCTGACTGCTTAAAACCCTTTAGTTACACAATCATGGTCTGCAAAAAGGCAACACTTTCTATTAATAGGAAAGTTGCCCGAGACTGCAGTCATGCGTGTGTGTGTGTGTGTGTGTGTGTGAGAGAGAGAGAGAGAGAGAGAGAGAGAGAGAGAGAGAGAGAGAGAGAGTTTGTTGTTGTTGTTGTTGACAAAGGCCAATGGCCGAAAGCTTTAATTGTGAAAGTCTTTTTTTTGTTGTGCCTATCTGCAACTCAGAATCTCCACTATACAGTGAGTATCAAGATTCCTTCTCATAATATTCTTACATTCCATCCTGGATTTTCCGTTGTTGATGACTATTAATAGGGATATTTTAAGGTTGTTGGACAGAGATATTAAATTTTGGTTGGATGGAACTGTTCATTTGGGAGAAGATTGTACGCTGAAACACTGAAGTGGTGAGGTGATATGCAGGTAGGTTAGTTTTTACAATTTGGGGTCAGGTTATCATTGTGTACGAGGCATTTCTGGTAACGACACGAAAGGGTTTCAGAGGGGGAATGTACTACTGCTATGGAAAATGAAGGTGATGGGATCAATGAATGAATGGAATTCCTAAAAATAAAAACCCTGCAGGCAATGGACATGGGATCAAAGTTGTTGCAGACATGCAAAATTTTTCTGATCAAAGTGTATAGGCACAAGTTTTGCATGTTGAAGACACCTTGAATTTGGATATGCATACCCATGAATCAGCCATTAGAGGAGGAAGCATTCACGATCAGCATACCAGCATGTATGGTGGACTGGAGATCAGTGGAAGACCATTTCATCCAAGGACAAATCTGGAATTAGCTCACAGAGTGACCGATTTATTTTTACTTGGCGAGGAACCAAAACCCACTTTACCCATGAATGTAATTAACACACTGACTGCAGCACACAGTGATGGATGTTTCTTCACCAGGCCAGGCATACGGCGTCAGGTCCTGCTGTGGCTGGCTGCAGCCTCGTAGCAGTCTGTGTCTTAACTAGTGAAAGGGTTGTGTTTGGATAAACCTGTGAATCTACATCCTTATGTCTGAGCAATTGGCGATGATTTTGTCCTAAAATATGACTGTTCAACCACAGCAGCAAACAAACTAGCACATGGGATCTTCAACATGTTCCAGCAACATTAACCAAAGTGAGCACGTTCAGAACACTCTCTGGAGATGTGATCTTGAAGTTTTCCCAGCGTATCGAATATTCCACAAGATTTCAGGATTGCAGCCGGATCTCGTCGACTTCTTTCCACGACATTTCGGCTGGCAACCTTACAGCCATCTTCAGGCGAGTGTTTGACACTGGAGATTGCTAGTCCAAGTTGCTCTATTTATACGTAAAAGTGCCGCAAGACACGCATGCACAAGTTACCATTGCATGCGTGCCACCTGTCGGTTCCAAGGCCCTCTACAATATTACTGCATCTATGGAGCACCAACGAATGCGTGATACAAGTAAAACATGCACGCAGACGTGTCCAAAACAATAAAATGCAAAATTTCAATATTAAAATTAAAATTACTTGTCGCTCAACATGTCAGAAGCCATAAAAAGTTTTCTTTTGGTTGATATTAAAGAAATCAACGGGTCCCAGGCCTTATTCATTTGAAAGCCGCCATCACGATTAATGTGATTCTCCGCCAAACGTATTTCCACGGATTCCTTAACAACTGAATCCCAGAAGGTCTCGATGGGGCCAAGATTTTCGTGGCAGAATAATCCATACTATGTCCTGTGGAAATACAATGTTCGGCTACGGCCGACTTACTGGGCTGTAAAAGGCGAGTGTGACACTCATGTTCAATGCAGCAGTCATGTACTGTGCGTGTGGTCTGACCAATGTAGGATTTCCCCACACTCGCAAGGTATTTTTTAAATTCCAGCCTTCCGTAATCCCAGATCATCCTTGGCTGAGCCCAGAAGAGCACGAGTCTTTGTAGGTGGCCGGAAGATTGCTTTCACACGATGTTTCTTTAAAATTCTGCCTACTTTCGATGAAATGTTACCGACATATGGGAGAAATGCTCTGGACTTAAACACCTCTTTATCCTCTTGATCTTGTGGGTGGTCACGTTTTTTCATCCTTAAAGCAGTACTGACCTGATGTGCAGAATATCCATTATGTTGAAATACAGATTTCAAGTACTCTAATTCGTCTGCAAGGCTGTCTTTATCAGACACGACATGTGCCCTATGCACCAGCATTCGAAGGACGCCCATAGTTTGTGACGGGTGATGACAGCTTGACGCCTGCAGGTACAGGTCCGTATGCGTGGGTTTTCGATAGACAGAATGCCCCAATGACCCATCCACCTTGCGATTTACCATGATGTCCAGAAATGTTAGGCAACCATCCTTTTCAACTTCCATCGTAAACTGAATGTTTGTGTGGATGGAATTCAGATGTTGCAAAAACCGTGACAGCTCTTCTTCACCGTGAGGCCACACTACAATAGTATCGTCCACGTATCGCCAGAAGACTGTTGGTTTAAACATCGCCGAATCGCGTGCCCTCTCCTCAAAGTCTTCCATATAAAAGTTTGCTACCAGAGGGGACAGAGGACTACCCATGGCAACCCCATCAAGTTGCTCAAAATATTCATTATTAAATAGGTGAAACAGCGCCGTTATATCGGTCGTAAACTTATTGCCGATAAGTGACAATGAATCCAAAAGAGGGACCCTCGTGAAGAGTGAAACGACATCGAAACTTACTAACAAGTCCGAATCCTTCAGCTGTAGTGTTCTCAGTCTGTTGATAAAGTCAGCAGAGTTGCGAATATGGTGCGTACATTTGCCAACAAAAGGTCTTAGTAGCGAAGCCAGATGACTAGATAAATCATATGTCGGAGCACCGACATTGCTCACTATGGGGCGTAAGGGCACATTATCCTTATGGATCTTTGGAAGACCATATAACCTCGGTGGAACAGAACTGTGAGGTCTCAATCTTTTCACAACTTCTTGCAGCAGAGGAGTTTAGCAACTCTGACGTTTTCCTTTCTACTCTCCGAGTAAGGTCTTTATCAAGCTTCCTGTACGTTGTCTCACTCAGCAAACTAAATATCTTCTGATCATACATATCACGTGGCAACAGTACAGTGCCATTCCCCTTATCCGCCGGAAGACCACAGTCTGAGGATCTCCCCGTAACTTGCGCAGCGCAGCGCAGCCCTTTCCATTCAAGAAATGTTGCTCTTCTGAGGCCGAGTTCTCGTGAGGCCTTGGAACTGACAGGTGGTGCGCATGCAACGGTAACTTGCGCATGCGCGTCTTGCAGCACTTTTACGTATAAACAGAGCGAATTGCACTAGCAATCTCCAGTGTCAAACACTAGCCTGAAGATGGCTGTAAGGTTGTCAGCCGAAATATCGTGGAAAGAAGTCGACGAGATCCGGCTGAAATCCCGAAATCTTGTGGAATGCTCTCTGGAGACTTTTTTCTGCTTCTGTTTCTTTTCCCAAGACCTTTACCTCAGGTGTATTGCTTGACGACATTAACAGCTACACTCATTTACATTTTATTAGCACTTGGAGCTAGGGTATACTCTGACACTACTTGCAGTAGACCCATCTAATAAAATAATTTGTAGTTGTAAAACATTTTCCTAGTTTGAAGATAACTACTTCATATTGAACTGTGCTTTCATGTTTAACTTTAGCAAAGCTTTTGTCCCATTAAGCACTCTGTGTGTGACCTTTGTAATGATTCTGGTAAAACAAACCTGCACTGACTAAATATCTCACTGATTATAGATTCTACTAGTCATTCAATGGCAGAAATGCACTGGTCAATAACTACTTTCTCCTGAGTAACTGAAAACTATAATGGAACGGGTATTAGTAAGGTATCATGTATCGAAAAGGACATAGAAACCCTTTGATTAAAATTACATTATGCATCCAAATGTATACATGTGCAAGCACAGTTCATCGAACATCATATGTGTTCAGTGTCAGGATGAGTTACTGCAATGTTCTATACTGATGACCTGCCACACAATAGAAACCTCACTTCTTGCAGATCCAGTTATCTGTAACAAAGTACCACCTGAAAAAGGTGCACAAATATTCAGTCTGATACTGATAAGATTTCAAACAGATGGAAAGACTGCCAACTCGCTTTAAATGTTCAGAAACGGAAAAAGTGCTCTCGACAAAATATCTCGATGGATAATCATAGCTGGAATCAGTTAACTAACAAATATTCGAATGCAACAATTTCTAGGGATGTGAAATGAAATGACCACATTGGTACAGTTGCAAGACAAGAAGGTGGCACACTTCAGTTGACTGGCACGATATTACGAAAATGCCACAAGTAGATTGCTTACAAAACACACATGTGACCCATACTAGTGTACTGCTGAAATGAATGACACCCATTACAAATCGGACAAACAGGATATATAGTTCAAGTACAAACCCAGATTTGGAAATAATGGCCACGTGGTTAATGAAGTCTACGGATGATTTAGATTTCATGTTGTACTTGAGTCTACACTACTACATGTTCTTAAAACAATATTTTATGTAATTTTATATCGGCATTATAACTATAAAGATGTATTCACAGACAGATCTAAGCAGAGGGGCTTCCTTAGTTGCTCTGTGGCTTTCTCTGATCAGGTTCTCAAGTTCCAGTTACCTTAGAAATTGAACATATACAGTGTAGAATTATATGGGATTTTGAGGCAACTGGAGTAGATGAAATGGGCTGAGATTCCTGAATTCCTCATCTGCTCAAAAGCCTGGATGCCTTCACACTCTACAACTCTTGTACTCAACAAATAAAACCGTCCAAAAAATGCATGGTGCCTTTTCCACCTTCAAAGACTTAGGAATGAGATGTCATCCTGCTGATCACCATGGCACATGGAAATTTACCAAAATGACCCACCAGATGTAGCAGCCAAGGAAATGTTAAATGATAATCAGATGGTTCAGTGTGCTGTCCCTTATATGCTAGCACCTCACTGTGGATGTGCAGAGCCATGCTTACATCGGAAAAAGACTGGCTAGAAGTGAAACACAATAAACTGCAGCTAATAAAGGTCATGTGTCCAAGGTGCATCTCCTTCTAGTGCCACAAACAAGAGAGTCCACCTGACTTGGCATAGCACCCAGCCATGAGACACATGGGCTCCTGCTTGTGGCACCTATGAGGGATGTTCAAAAGAAAAGGTATAAAACTCTTTAGGTATACTGAAGTCCTTGTTCAAAAGGCCTGAGCACAACTATCCCACTATTTCATGAGCCAATCAATTCCTTGTTACCAGAATTCCTGTGAGTGTGACAGAAGTCAGTCCTCTTCATCGTCCAAGTTGAAATGCTTCACTCCGAGATGTTTTGTAGCAGACCAAACACACGGAAGAGACAGGGCGACATATCCGGCTGTAAGGCAGATGCAACAAGCTGCTCCCAGTTGAACTTGGCCATTACACTTCATGTGACCTTGGAAAAGTGTGGACACATGCTCAAAGGAATTCTATGAGTATTGGACCTCTGAGGACGAAAAAGATGATTTCACCTTGCCTGCTGAGGGCACAGCTTTGAATTTTTTAGGGGGATGTCCACAAACCCTCCGGGCGTTACCTTCTCATTGACAGGTGTCTTGTTACGATATACCACAGTGAGATATGCAAATTGCAATCAGTCTGGTTCTTATGACTTTTTGTACCTTTCCATTTGAACACACTTACATCACAGTGTGCCACATTTTAGTTGACTGTTTTAGCTGCAGACAAGGAGAGCAGCAGCTAATTTACCTGCTGATTTGCCTTCTATTTTAGCTGATAATGAGAATTTTTTTGCATTATATATGTTTTAATACATCATTCACTAAATTTCCAGTGTTTTGAAGGATTACACTACATTCAGACTCAACACGTACAAAGAAGAGCACAAAAAAGATAACAGGTTTGTTTGACCCATGGGAGAGAGATAAGATTAGACCAAATACTGTGTACACAGAGGTATTTAATTAGTTTTCTTTCCTGCACTCCATACACAAACAATATGGAAAGAAACCCAACGCAGACTTAGGAGACAATGAGGAAGGTGATAGAATATGGAAAAATTGCAAGATCCCACAAGTTTGGTCATTTCTCTCAAACAACCTCATACGTGTTACATATGCCCAGATGCTGTGTTTACACTATTGCTTGTGAGAGACAATATAAATTTTCCGTAAATAGCTGCTGAGTAGTCTGGAGGGAACCAACCCTACAACAAATCTTATAGTTAGGGGGTTCCTATCCGTTAGTTTCTTTGTGCTACATGAATATTAGGGTTTAATATTTATACTATAGAATTTTCTGTAGGGGCCTATTCTTTTCTTTTCTTTTCTTTTCTTTTTTCTGACATCATCAACAGCTATTTACATAGGACTAACATTGCAGATAAATACAACAGCTTGAGTTAAAAAATCACTAAGAGGCACTATTCATGGTTGTGCAACTACACAAAAGCCACAATAATATATTAATTATGTATCTCTTGATCAGGTGCGAATCTTTTAACCTGATGCCACTTCAGCAGCTGGAGTGCAAATTCCTCTTATTTTATGGTCCAATTTATTTAGTCTTATGAGGCTGAGTATACCCATTTCCACACCTCTCGCATGGCACACATGCCTACAGATGTTCGTATTTTTGAACCAGACACATCATGAAATCAGGCATTGAAGACCCTTTTGAGATCTTGTGGGCAAACGTATTTGAAGTATTTCAGCAAGTTCAGTGCACAAGATTTTTGTGCAAAAGAAATACTGTTTTGTATCACTTATCCCAGCAATTAATAACACTTGTGTAGTCAGGCTGCAGCACTGGGACCATGTATTTCATGTTTATGTTTCAGTAATTCTGTTAGCTCTGAGAATGGACATTTTCCACAAGCTTTAGCTAAGAATTCAGTCATGTTTATTTGTATGTCTACTATAAGGTGAAAGAGAAATGGTTGAAATATACATTGGGAAGCTAAGAGGTATTTTCTGTTCTACTTCATTAAGATTTGATAGTATAGGCTCTTTGAAACAATTTATGGGATAAAAACTTTACAAAAAAACATTTAGCTACCAGCTTACACATTCACTTACAACCAAACTCTAGAGAAAGAAAAAGTGTCACAAATGGAGCAATACAACTATTTTAATAGTAACTTATGAAATATAGTACTTGTGACAGATCAAGGCTTAGATATGGAGCTAGAATTAGTTCCACAAGCCCGTCTACAACTCATGTTGTCTTTGGAACACAAGGTGATTCAATAAGATGAGACAGCTAAAATGGTGAATGTGTTTCTTGTCATGGAATATGTATTATTTAAATGAAAGCTTCCACAATTTGTAATTTACATAGTGATCTCAACTTGTTCGTCATTATGAAACACAGGAATTATGCTACACTAAAGCTTAATATCTTACATGTTTGGTTGGCATGCACGCATATTTACTCAAATGCAAGCTGAACTTTTTTCCGATTTTTGTGGTCCAAAAATGCACCTGCATCTTAGATTCAAGGGAAAGACTAAGGATGTTCCGAAAAATGACACTAGAAGGTAGTTATTTTGCCACAGAAGCTGTTGTGTTAGTGTTTCAAGTATTGAATGTTATTTTTATCGCAGTAGAAATTCAAATTTAATACTGCTCATCTTCAAATTTAATTTAATTCAATTCATATTAATGAGTGTGAATAAGTTCCACATTTGAACGTGAGCACCCTTATAAATGAGCTTTTACAAAACCTTGTTCCTTCCACGAGAGATTTCTACCATAGCAGATGGTCTACACAAATCTTATGTTATCCTCACTGCAAGTAATGGGTGAAACTTTCCCGGTGCACCAAACCCCTTCCTCTAGCATCATTTGTGTTTCTTTCACTGACCCCTCAGTCTTCGAGAGCAGTGCTTGCTACAATTTTTCTAAACACTACATTCGGATTTCACGTTTCATTTCAGTCTACTTTAGTACTTTTGTAAAGAGCCAGGTTTTAAGTCTACAACAATAAAGCATGTTCAGCACACTGCCAAGCTGAAAACTGCTTTCTCTCACCAAGAAAACATCAAATTGTGCTGCAGGTCAGCAATACTGTGTCAATGTGAATAACTTCAAATGGTGGAGGCAGCAAAAGGAACAACTTTTAGCTTGTTCTAGCAACAGAAAAAAACTTTTTCTGGGTCAAAAGTGGCCACTATTACATGTTAGAAGTTGTGCTGAATGATTTTGTCAGGAAGCAGTGACAAAAGTGCTTACCAGGTGAGTGCAGACATTACCAAAGTTAAAGCACATGAAGTTGCTAGACAACAGAAAATCAGAAATTTCAAAGGGAGCCACAACTGGGTTGCCTATTTCATGAAACGTTGGAGATTTTCTCTTGCTAGGTGCACTTCAGTCACACATGAGTGGTCAGAAAACTATGAGGAAAAACTCATGGAATTCCAGAGCTTCGTAATCAGATGGCACACTGAAAATCATGTTCTTGAGGCAGAAAACATTGATCGAACTTCAGTGCATTATGATACGCCAACAAATTACACGGCAGAAGTAAAGGGGAATAAAGATGTCAAGATACAATGTCCAATGAAAAGCAGTTCATATCTGGCGTGCCTGCTTGTGCAGTTGATAGCCATAAACTGCTATCATTTATTGATTTTAAATGCAAGACGTCAGCTACGCCCAAGGTACTTTCAAACAGCATTATTATAAATGCTAATGAAAGTGGGTGATTCAATTGGGACACAGTATTAGAGTGGTTTAAACTTGTATGGCAACATCATCCTGGTACTTTGCAAGGTTTGCCAGGCATGCTTGTACTACATTTGTAGGCAGGTCACACTACTCTGGCTGTAAAGAAAAAATTCTGTAAGAGTAGGAAAGACTTTGCTGTAATTTCAGGAGGGTTGACGTCAATTTTGCAGCCATTGCCAGGTGGAGGGTCTGAATCAGAGGCTCAGACGGTTTTGCGACCGTGTTGGCTGCAGATTCCTTGACTTGCGCCATAGGGTGGTGGGGTTTCGGGTTCCGCTGAATAGGTCAGGAGTTCACTACACTCAGCTGGCGGCTACACGGGTAGCGGAGGCTGTGTGGCATGGACTGGGCGTTTTTTGTTTAGGTTAGAAGGCCTCGGGAAAGTATGGGGTGGGCTGCAATCTCAAAGGGTGCGTGGCAAATACAGGATGTGCTTGGATCAAGTAACAGTCGGAATTGTAGTTGTAAATTGTTGTAGTTGTGCTGGGAAAGTCCCTGAGCTTCAAGCGCTAACAGAAAGCACAGAAGCTGAAATCGTTATAGGTACAGAAAGCTGGCTAAAGCCCGAAATAAGTTCTGCACAAATTTATACGAAGTCTCAGATGGTGTTCAGGAAAGATAGATTAGGCAGAATTGGTGGTGGAGTGTGTGTCTGTCAGTAGTGGTTTATCTTGTAGTGGAGTCTAAGTAGATACTCCGTGCGAATTGCTATGGGTGAAAGTTATACTTAACAGCCGAACTAAGTTAATAATTGGCTCCTTCTACTGACCCCCCTGACTCCGATGATATAGTTGCTGAACAATTCAGAGAAAATTTGAGTCTCGTAACAAATAAATACCCCACTCATACGATTATAGTTGGTGGGGACTTCAACCTTCCCTCGATATGTTGGCAAAAATACTTGTTCAAAACCGATGATAGGCAGACAACATCTTCCGAGATTGTCCTAAATGCTTTCTCCGAAAATTATTTCGAGCAGTTAGTCCACGAACCCACGCAAATTGTAAATGGTTGCGAAAACACACTTGACCTCTTAGCCACAAACAATCCAGAGCCAACAGAGAGCATCATGACTGACACAGGGATTAGTGAACACAAGGTCGTTGTAGCTAGGCTCAATACTGGTTCTTCCAAATCCACCAGAAACAAACGCAAAATAGTTTTATTTAAAAAAGCGGATAAAGTGTCACTAGAAGCCTTCCTAAGAGACAGTCTCCATTCCTTCCGAACTGACTATGCAAATGTAGACGAGATGTGGCTCAAATTCAAAGCTATAGTAGCAACAGCAATTGCGAGATTCATACCTCAAACTGGTAAGAGATGGAACTGATCCCCCACGGTACACAAAACAGGTCCGAACGCTGTTGCAGAGGCAACGGAAAAAGCATGCAAAGTTCAGAAGAACGCGAAATCCCGAAGATTGGCTAAAATTTACAAGACGCGCGAAATTTGGGACGGACTTCAATGCAAGATGCCTTTAATAGGTTCCACAACGAAACATTGTCTCGTAATTTGGTAGCAAATCCGAAGAAATTCTGTTCGTATGTAAAGTACGCAAGCTGCAAGACGCAGTCAATACCTTCGCTGCGCAGTGCTGATGGTACTGTTACCGACGACTGTGCCACTAAAGCGGAGTTATTGAACGCAGTTTCCCGAAATTCCTTCACCAGGGAAAACGAATGGAATATTCCAGAATTTGAAACACGAACAGCTGCTAGCATGAGTTTCTTAGAAGTAGATACCTTAGGATTTGCGAAGCAACTCAAATAGCTTGATACAGGCAAGTCTCCAGGTCCAGATTGTATACCGATTACGTTCCTTTCAGATTACGCTGATACAATAGCTCCCTACTTAGCAATCATATACAACCGCTCGCTCACCGATAGATGTGTACCTACAGATTGGAAAATTGCGTAGGTCGCACCAGTGTTTAAGAAGGGTAGTAGGAGTAATGCATCGAACTACAGACCTGTATCATTGACGTTTGTCTGCAGTAGGGTTTTGGAGCATATACTGTATGCAAACATTATGAATCACCTCGAAGGGAACGATCTATTGATACGTAATCAGCATGGTTTCAGAAAACATAGTTCTTGTGCAATGCAGCTAGCTCTTTATTCGCACGAAGTAATGGCCGCTATCGACAGGGGATCTCAGGTTGATTCCGTATTTCTAGATTTCCGGAAAGCTTTTGACACCGTTCCTCACAAGCGACCTCTAATCAAGCTGCGGGCCTATGAGGTATCGTCTCAGTTGTGCGACTGGATTCGTGATTTCCTGTCAGGAAGGTTGCAGTTTGTAATAATAGACAACAAATCATCGAGTAAAACTGAAGTGATATCAGGTGTTCCCCAGGGAAGTGTCCTGGGACCTCTGCTGTTCCTGATCTATGTAAATGACCTGGATGACAATCTGAGCAGTTCTCTTAGGTTATTCGCAGATGATGCTGTAATTTACCGTCTAGTAAGGTCATCCGAAGACCAGTATCAGTTGCAAAGCGATTTAGAAAAGATTGCTGTATGGTGTGGCAAGTGGCAGTTGACGCTAAATAACGAAAATTGTGAGGTGGTCCACATGAGTTCCAAAATGAAATCTGTTGGAATTCGATTACTCGATAAATAGTACAATTCTCAAGACTGTCAATTCAACTAAGTACCTGGGTGTTAACATTACGAACAACTTCAGTTGGATAGACCACATAGAAAATATTGTGGGGAAGGCAAGCCAAAGGTTGCGTTTCATTGGCAGGACACTTAGAAGATGCAACAAGTCCATTAAAGAGACAGCTTACACTACACTAGTTCGTCCTCTGTTAGAATATTGCTGCGAGGTGTGGGATCCTCACCAGGTGGGATTGACGGAGGACATCAAAAGGATGCAAAAAAGGGCAGCTCTTTTTGTATTATCACGTAATAGGGAAGAGAGTGTGGCATATTTGATACGCGAGTTGGGATGGAAGTCATTAAAGCAAAGACTTTTTTCGTCGCGGCGAGATCTATTTACGAAATTTCAGTCACCAACTTTCTCCTCCGAATGCGAAAATATTTTGTTGAGCCTAACCTACATAGGTAGGAATGATCATGAAAATAAAATAAGAGAAATCAGAGCTCAAACAGAGAGATTCAGGTGTTCATTTTTCCCGCACGCTGTTCGGGAGTGGAATGGTAGAGAGATAGTATGATTGTGGTTCGATGAACCCTCTGCCAAGCACTTAAATGTGAGTTGCAGAGTAATTATGTAGATGTAGATGTACAACAATTTAAGGACGAACATGAAAGTGTGTACATACAGTGGCTATGAAAGAAGATAGGCAATTAACGCCAACAGAATATTTTAAACATGCAAGCTTGTCTCAAGTGCGTGAGTGGACTGACCAACCTTGGAAATGTACCCTGAATAAAATTGTCGTGCATTTAAAAAATGTTGTTTTTCTTAATGGCACAGAGAATGATGATCTCAACAAGGAGAGAAGTGACAAGGAATTAATCATCAGTTATCTGAGTAATGTTTAGAAACAGTATGTGTATGTTTATGATAGTTCAATAAAATTTCCATTTTTTACCCTCACTTTTCATTTGTAAGTTAATTTTCTTTGTAGATATGTACTGTATCTGGCCAGCCGATGAGCCTATGCTACTGGAAATGAGAAAGATATGGTGTGTGTGTCTTATGCGTATGTTTGACTTACTTAAACCTTTCGTTCTATGACATGTTGTAAATTTGTATTCTTGTTTGCCACATTATTAGTTGATTCTCTGCAGTGAGACTCACCTGTCATGTCACCGCCCACAGCCCATCTGCATGCAGATCCTAATAACAACCACCTGTATTCCAGGCGGACATGTCCTAATTTGTCTAACACTGACTGACGTAGGAGATACTGCAGGAGAAAGATTTTCTGCAGTGTTCACATTTTTAATTCTAGTTCGCACTTTGTACAGATCCTTTGTGCTGAAAATAGTTCTGTCTAGACAAGTTATATTTTTAAAACTTAATATAATTAAGCACCCAGTCTATACCCTACCAGAGATCACACAAATCAGAGTTTTGAATACGTAGTTCACTCTTCACCAAATTTATATCCTTTAAATCAAGTGTGATACTCTGTCAACTAAAAATGCAACTTTTTGGATGAAAACACTGCATTACATTGAAAGAAAAAAGTACTTCAAATGAAATTCATGCGATATGGAAAGTCCAACATACGACTTTACCACAAGTTGTGGTACAATCTGTAAAAGTCTTATTGGCCCTTGCTGACCTAGTTCTGCTCTGAATATTTCAATGGATATCATGAATTCTCACTGCTGTCCGTGTTTACAATCTAACAGTAATTTTAAGTGTTGAACAGGCTAAATTTAATTCCGTGTGACTTACAACAAATAATTATTATCCCCCGAAATTACAAGAGAGGTGTAACTAAGGTTGAGCAAGGTATTTTTTACAATGGTACTTCAATAAAGCAAAGCACTTAAATGACTCAAAGAGGAACATCTATTAGAGGTAGTAATTAGATTTCCATGAAGAATACACACTGAACTGAAATGACATCAACACAAATCAATTTTTATTCAATTGCTAGAACAATGTTCAAGTTTTAATAATGTATATCAAATATTTTCATTTTTAGCAACAACTGCACATAAATTGTGTATTTACACTGTCTATATAAGTACAAAATACTTTAAATTAAATATTGCTACACACACACGCGCACACACACAAAGAAAAGAAAAGACAGGAACAGAAGTAGCAAATTTCAGCTTTGTACCACTGGTAGCCTTTATGTGTTGTTAAAGAAACCAGCTCAACAACACAATCATTCAAAAAGCAATTGCTCAGTCTTAACCAAAAGGATCTATGAGTCTGTTGTAGGTAACTTTGATGTGTCAAGGTCATCAAAGTAAGGATGCAAAATTGCCTTCTTTGCAGTTATCCTCTCTGCAGGGCTGTATGTTAACATTTTCTGCAACACAAAAATCTATGTATTACATACATATAAAAAAGGAACGAACACACACACACACACACACACACACATACACACACGTAACAGGATAAGAAAGCTGTGCCATAGGCCAGGAAAGGCATTTCATACCAGCACCAATAGCTCCAACCAATAAAGAATTGCTATGTTTAAAAAACATATCTCATGAAAAAGTTGAGGAATTTGAAAAAATACTCTATGTTACCTCATAGCATAGTTCTCTAGGGGTAAATGGGATAAACTGTGCTAGTTAAAACCTAAATTCATGGTGGTCCATTGATAGTGACCGGGCCAAATATCTCACGAAATAAGCATCAAACGAAAAACCTACAAAGAACAAACTCGTCTAGCTTGAAGGGAGAAACAAGATGGCACTATGGTTGGCCCGATAGATGGCGCTGCCTTAGGTCAAACGGATATCAACTGCATTTTTAAAAAATAGGAACCCCACTTTTTTTACATATTGATGTAGTACATAAAGAAATATGAATGTTTTAGTTGGATCACTTTTTTCACTTTGTGACAGATGGTGCTGTAATAGTCACAAATGTATAAGTACGTGGTATCACGTAACATTCCACCAATGCGGATGGTATTTGCTTCATGATACATTCCCCATGTTAAAATGGACCGTTTACCAATTGCGGAAAAGGTTGATATTGTGTTGATGTATGGCTACTGTGATCAAAATGCCCAACGGGCGTGTGCTATGTATGCTGCTCGGTATCCAAGTGTCCAGACCGGTTGCCAGATAGTTACGTTATTTCAGGAAACAGGAAGTGTTCAGCCACATGTGAAACGTCAACCACGACCTGCAACAAATGAAGATGCCCAAGTAGGTGTTTCAGCTGCTGTCGCGGCTAATCCACACATCAGTAGCAGACAAATTTCATGAGAATCAGGAATCTGCAGTTCTGCCACTGGGCACAAGATAAATTACAGGACGATGACAGATTTTTGCACGTGTTCTATTTAGCGACGAAGCGTCATTCACCAACAGCGGTAACGTAAATCAGCATAATATGCACTATTGGGCAATGGAAAATCCACGATGGCTGCAACATGTGGAACTATCAGTGACCTTGGCGGGTTAATATATGGTGCAGCATTATGGGAGGAAGGATAATTGGCCCCCATTTTATCGATGGCAATCTAAATGGTGCGATGTATACTGATTTCCTACGTAATGTTCTACCGATGTTACTACAAGATGTTTCACTGCATGACAAAATGGCAATGTACTTCCAACATGACGTATGTCCGGCACATTGCTCGCGTGCGGTTGAAGCGGTATTGAATAGCATATTTCATGACAGGTGGACTGGTTGTCGAAGCACCATATCATGGCCGGCACGTTCACCGGTTCTGACGTCCCCAGATTTCTTTCTGTGGGGAAAGTTGAGGGATATTTGCTATCGTGATCCACCGACAACGCCAGACAACATGCGTCAGCGCATTGTCAATGCATGTGCAAACATTATGGAAGGCGAACTACTCGCCGTTGAGAGGAATGTCGTTACATGAATTGCTAAATGCACTGAGGTTGACAGACATCATTTAGAGCATTTATTGCATTAAAGTGGTATTTACAGGTAATCACGCTGTAACAGCATGTGTTCTCAGAAATGATAAGTTCACAAAGGTACATGTATCACATCGGAACAACCGAAATAAAATGTTCAAACGTACCTATGTTCTGTATTTTAATTTAAAATACCTACCTTTTACCAACTGTTCGTCTAAAATTGTGAGCCATATGTTTGTGACTATTACAGTGCCATATATCACAAAGCGAAAAAAGTGGCCCAACTTAAACATTCATATTTCTTTACGTTGTTGTTGTTGTTGTTATTGTCTTCAGTCCTGAGACTGGTTTGATGCAGCTCTCCATGCTACCCTACCCTGTGCAAGCTGCTTCATCTCCCAGTACTTACTACAACCAACATCCTTCTGAATCTGCTTAGTATATTCATCTCTTGGTCTCTCTCTACGATTTTTACCCTCCACGCTGCCCTCCAATGCTAAATTTGTGATCCCTTGATGCCTCAGAACATGTCCTACTAAACGGTCCCTTCTTTTTCTATTCAATACTTCATCATTAGTTATGTGATCTACCCATCTAATCTTCAGCATTCTTCTGTAGCACCACATTTCGAAAGCTTCTATTCCGTTTCTGTCGAAACTAATTATCGTCCATGTTTCACTTCCATAGATGGCTATACTCCATACAAATACTTACAGAAATGACTTCCTGACACTTAAATCTATACTCGATGTTAACAAATTTCTCTTCTTCAGAAACGCTTTCCTTGCCATTGCTAGTCTACATTTTATATCCTCTGTACTTCGACCATCATCAGTTATTTTACTCCCCAAATAGCAAAACTCCTTTACTACTTTAAGTCTCTCATTTCCCAATCTAATTCCCTCAGCAGCACCCGATTTAATTCGACTACATTCCATTATCCTCGTTTTGCTTTTGTTGGTGTTCATCTTATAGCCTCCTTTCAAGACACTGTCCATTCCGTTCAACTGCTCTTCCAAGTCCTTTGCTGTCTCTGACAGGATTACAATGTCATCGGCGAACCGCAAAGTTTTTATTTCTTCTCCATGGATTTTCATGGATTTTAAGACCTACTCCAAATTTTTCTTTTGTTTCCTTTACTGCTTGCTCAATATACAGATTGAATAACATCAGGGAGAGGCTACAACACTGTCTCACTCCTTTCCCAACCGCTGCTTCCCTTTCATGCCCTCGACTCATAACTGCCATCTGGTTTCCGTACAAATTGTAAATAGCCTTTCGCTCCCAGTCTTTTACCCCTGCCACCTTTAGAATTTGAAAGAGAGTACTCCAGTCAACATTGTCAAAAGCTTTCTCTAAGTCTACAAATGCCAGAAACGTAGGTTTGCCTTTCCTTAATCTTTCTTCTAAGATAAGTCGTAAGGTCAGTATTGCCTCACGTGTTCCAATATTTCTACGGAATCCTAACTGATCTTCTCCGAGGTCGGCTTCTACCAGTTTTTCCATTCGTCTGTAAAGAATTCGCGTTAGTATTTTGCAGCTGTGACTTATTAAACTGATAATTCGGTAATTTTCACATCTGTCAACACCTGCTTTCTTTGGGATTGGAATTATTACATTCTTCTTGAAGTCTGAGGGTATTTCCCCTGTCTCATACATCTTGCTCACCATATGGTAGAGTTTAGTCATGACTGGCTCTCCCAAGGCCGTCAGTAGTTCCAATGGAATGTTGTCTACTCCGGGGGCCTTGTTTCGAGTCAGGTCTTTCAGTGCTCTGTCAAACTCTTCACGCAGTATCGTATCTCCCATTTCATCTTCATCTACATCCTCTTCCATTTCCATAATATTGTCCTCAAGTGCATTGCCCTTGTATAGACCCTCTATATACTCCTTCCACCTTTCTGCTTTCCCTTCTTTGCTTAGAACTGGGTTTCCATCTGAGCTCTTGATATTCATACAAGTGGTTCTCTTTTCTCCAAAGGTCTCTTTAATTTTCCTGTAGGCAGTATCTATCTTACCCCTAGTGAGATAAGCCTCTACATCCTTACATTTGTCCTCTAGCCATCCCTGCTTAGCCATTTTGCACTTCCTGTCGATCTCATTTTTGAGACGTTTGTATTCCTTTTTGCCTGCTTCACTTACTGCATTTTTATATTTTCTCCTTTCATCAATTACGTTCAATATTTGTTCTGTTACCCAAGGATTTCTACTAGCCCTCGTCTTTTTACCTACTTGATCCTCTGCTGCCTTCACTACTTCATCCCTCAGAGCTACCCATTCTTCTTCTACTGTACTTCTTTCCCCATTCCTGTCAATTGTTCCCTTATGCTCTCCCTGAAACTCTGTACAACCTCTGGTTTAGTCAGTTTCTCCAGGTCCCGTCTCCTTAAATTCCCACCTTTCTGCAGTTTCTTCAGTTTTAATCTACAGTTCATAACCAATAGATTGTGGTCAGAGTCCACACCTGCCCCTGGAAACGTCTTACAATTTAAAACCTGGTTCCTGAATCTGTCTTACCATTATATAATCTATCTGATACCTTCTAGTATCTCCAGGATTCTTCTATGTATACAACCTTCTTTCATGATTCTTGAACCAAGTGTTAGCTATGATTAAGTTAGGCTCTGTGCAAAACTCTACCAGGCGGCTTCCTCTCATTTCTTAGCCCCAATCCATATTCACCTACTATGTTTCCTTCTCTCCCTTTTCCTACTGTCGAATTCCAGTCACCCATGACTATTAAATTTTCGTCTCCCTTCACTATCTGAATAATTTCTTTTATTTCATCATACATTTCTTCAATTTCTTCATCATCTGCAGAGCTAGTTGGCATATAAACTTGTACTACTGTAGTAGGCATGGGCTTCATGTCTATCTTGGCCACAATAATGCGTTCACTATGCTGTTTGCAGTAGCTTACCCGCATTCCTATTTTTTTATTCATTATTAAACCTACTCCTGCATTACCCCTATTTGATTTTGTGTTTATAACCCTGTATTCACCTGACCAGAAGTCTTGTTCCTCCTGTTCCGAACTTCACTAATTCCCACTATATCTAACTTTAACCTATCCATTTCCCTTTTTAAATTTGCTAATCTACCTGCCCGGTTAAGGGATCTGACATTCCACGCTCCGATCCGTGGAACGCCAGTTTTCTTTCTCCTGATAACGACGTCCTTTTGAGTAGTCCCCGCCCGGAGATCCGAATGGGGGACTATTTTACCTCCGGAATATTTTACCCAAGAGGACGCCATCACCATTTATCCGTACAGTAAAGCTGCATGCCCTCGGGAAAAATTACGGCCGTAGTTTCCCCTTGCTTTCAGCCATTCGCAGTACCAGGATAGCAAGGCCGTTTTGGTTAATGTTGCAAGGCCAGGTCAGTCAATCATCCAGATTGTTGCCCCTGCAACTACTGAAAAGGCTGCTGCCCTTCTTCAGGAACCACACGTCTGTCTGGCCTCTCAACAGATACCCCTCCGTTGTGGTTGGACCTACGGTACGGCCATCTGTATTGCTGAGGCACGCAAGCCTCCCCACCAACAGCAAGGTTCATGGTTCATGGGAAAGGATTTCTTTACGTACTACACCAATATTTAATAAAAAATGGGGGTTCCTATTTAAAAACACACAGTTGCTATCCGTTTGAACTATGGCAGCGCCATCTAGCGGGCCAACCATAGCGCCATCTGGTTTCCCCTTCAAGCTAGACAAGTTTCGTTCTTTGTAGTTTCTTCGTTTGATGTTTATTTCTTGAGATATTTGGCCCGGTCACTATCAATGGACCACCCTGTAGGAACTGAAAACCATTATAATGTTACGTACTTCCTGCTCAGAAAAACATCAGCTTTAAGGATTGCAGATTAAAGCAATGGATACATTCAAGAACAAACCTTAGTGCTTACTGAGCCATGAGACATTTAAACTCCAACATATTTCATCGTAAGTTTCTTGACATAGTATACTGAGTACCCTGCTCCATTTTCCAGACCTCCCACCTCTCCCCCCCCCCCCTTTTTTTTTTTTTTTTTTTTTTTTTTTGCAATAGCACTGACTTAATAATACATCACTTAGCACTATCAAAAGAGGAAGAAACATTTCAGACATGGTTGTGTCTTGTACGCATTTATCCCGTAGATGTTTTGGAAATGAAAAATGTAGAGACATAGTCTGTACAAAATCTTGCAACATGTTTCAAATTATTTTTAAAAATCGGGCGTGGAAAAAGAGCTTTCCTACTTCCACTCTATCGTTAAGCCTCCTAACATTAGCCAAAAACTTTTTAACACCTGTGCACATCACCCTAGATTTATCTAGAGATGTAACCATATTAAAGAATTATTCCAAAGCCAAACAGTTAAGCAATGGAGCTCTCCCATGAGCAGCTTCAAGAAAGGAAGAGGTATAATTACTGCCACATAGTTATTTCTTTTATTACCCTCCAGAATATAGGAATTATCACTTCCTGAGTTAAGTTACTTCCTCCAGATCCTGCATGCATGACACATGCACACCTGTTTGTGGCCATGTGCCTGGGTATGGGGCATGTTTTTGACTGAATGGTACTTACTCTTATTAAGTCCAGCCCTTCTGGATCCAAGTTTTTCATGCAACTGCTCAAATTATCTTGAGTCCATTTAGGGAATGATGGCTTGTAATCTGGTAATTTAGAGACACCAGGCCATGTTTCTTCTGTGGGTGTTTTTAATATACTGAAATAAACACATAATTAAACAACATTTTTATACTACTACTACTACTACTACTACTACTACTACTACTACGCAGTGTAGGCCATATCAAAAAATTTATATGATTCCATAGTGGAAAATATATGATTATGCAATTAAACAAAACCACAGTCATAAACAAGATAGACTGGTTGTAGAGCCCACAATTGTTCAACCTGAATAACCTTTTTTTTATCAGCATTATGCACAACATGCTAGCACAAGATTCATTCACCTTTCTGCATGCAAGTGGTTTCAGTTACCTCACAGAGGTTGTGTGTCTGGTGATATCACCCACTGCTTTAAATTCATCTTACACCACATTACTCGAATGCCTAGTCTGTGCACCGACTTACGTGTCGTATAAGGCAGTTCATGACCAGCAGTTGACTAAGCCTTCATACCATCAGATTGCCCTTCAGATAATTATTCCCTAGAGTTCTATTCCCTCAGATTAAACTGTTAATGGAATAGGCTTCATTGGCTCTAGGGAGCACTTTTTTATATGATCATACATGGTAGGACTTCACAGTAATAAAAGTAATGCCTTGTGTTATTTTCTCCACTTGCTCTGAATCTACCACTGTCTATCTGACGTTTGGTGATTGCAATGTCATATAGGGGAAATTACGTCATGCTTACTGAAGTTTCATTCAGAGCAGTATCAGTAAGTTCTCTATGAGCACAATTCCTCCTGACGGGTGCTGCTTACTCTGCATGGAAAAGCAGAAGCAGGGATGATGTACTGAGAACATCAGGTTACTCACTCAGGAGGCTACCATTAAATCACATGATATACATAGATGTTCATTTTGTTGGGGCTGACTCTGTATGGTTTGCACCACAACTTGCCAGGTCTTCATGCACTGCTGGCAACTTCCAGTTATGGCCTGGGATGAAAGTGGATAAATTTTTTTCCTATTTCTTGCTTTGTCAGATTTGTTAATAAATGCGAACTTTCAGTTACTTCCATAGCTGTCGTCGTCACGCGTTACCTGTGATATTAGTAGCCCATGTAGTACTGCATATGTAGTCAGCCGAATTATGTCGTGAAGACAACGTGAGACTTTAAAATGCTACAGAGATTATGCCAATACTTGTGATGGAGGAACATCAGTAGTGACACTGATTCCATTAGATGATAGATCAGTCAGCTTATTTCCCTATAGGCTTTCTCTATCAAGTACCAGTTTCCATGCACAACTTTGGTTATAGCTGCTGCCCCAGTTAGAGAAGTTATTACAAATTTTAACATCAATGGCTTCTTAATGTAACATCCATACTCTACATAGCGTTCAGAAATTATACATACAAACTGACCAGTTTAAATATTACCAAATTTACAAATAACTAAGAATTCCAGAAATATTGTGACCAAGTTTTTCTATTACTGCACACAGCTCTCTCTCTCTCTCTCTCTCTCTCTCTCTCTCTCTCTCTCTCTCTCTCTCTCGTTTTCTTGGGTAGCCAGAAAATGGATTGAATACCTAGTTCGACCAGGGTTCTGCCATTTTATTTGTGGTACCTCTGGTAATACGAAGGAGTACTATGGGCTGCCCATATGGTGATTGAATACCTACTGGAATTCTTTCACCAAAGAAGCCATTGAGATCAGAATGCACAGCAACTTTAACCAGAACAACAGCTATACCCTTAGTGGTGCACAGAAACTGGCACTCTATGCTGACAGGCTACACACATATAATCTGTGAGACTGGCCATCTAATGGAATCATCATCAAAATCACATTTTTCCATCACAGATATTGACAATCTCTGGTAGCATGTGGAAGTTCCATGACTTCATGATGTGCCTGTGACCTAACATACAAAAATTCTACACACCTAGTATTAAAGTTAATGTCTGACAATAACACAGGAGGAAGTAACCCAAGACACAATATAGAATCAAATCTAGTGCGGCAAGTAATCTGAGATATTTTTCAGACAATGTTGCCATGAAAAATACATTCTTGTATAGGGATGCAAGTGATGTGTCATCTGCATAGATGAGAACAACTGTACTGTCCAACTGTCTGGTCATTTATGGGGCCCCCATACTAAACAAAGGGAGGTCTTTTTCTATCTTCCCCACTGATTTTTGCTCACTGGCATAGAACTGTAAAGTAAAACAATGAAAAATTCCCATAATTCTAAAAAAATTTTGGGTTTTACGAGGATGGTAAAATTCTAGCATTTTTTTCCTGGGGCGTAAACACCCTGCTGACAGTAAGGGATGTGTGTATCAAGTTTGGTTGAGATTGGTCCAGTGGTTTATGAGATATGGAACACACACACACACACACACACACACACACACACACACACACACACACACACACACACACACACAATGAAAACCTGCTTCAGAAAATTGTTCGAAATAAATTTGAGATGTGATGCTGCAAGTGTTAAGTATTAGATAAAAAGTCTCCAATAATATCATTGCAAAGAATATGTTAAATTTTGGAGTAGGAAAATAGAAGGAACAACCTACAAATTTATGAGAAATTATGGACAAATTTCATGTTAAGGCAACTTAACAATTTAGGAACCAGAAACTGAACGACAGAAAAGATGTGGTGGAGCTCCTCAACAAACTAGTGCACACTTAACTGTAGGAAATTTATTATGCAAAAAATATAACATTAGAAAAAACCTCTTTTCTAGTGGATTCTGCAGTCTATAGCATTATCAAATTTGTAGAGTATGAGAATGTTAATACACATATAACCATTTTTGACTGAGGTGTTAACTTTTATACAAAAAAAGTACAAAAGACATACTGAAAATCAAAATTAACAGAAATAAAAATTACACTTAAGCATGTCTCAGTTTCAGGAATAATCACTGAAATGCTTCGTTTCCAAATTTGAAATATATAGCTCACACTTTTATGTCGCCAGTAGCAGCTAAAGAAATGTTTCCAGAAATGAAACTTTCACTCTGTACCAGATTGTGCCCTGATATAACACTTCCTGGAAGAAGTGCTATTGCCAGCCTTATTGTTGAAGTTTCCCAAGCACAAAATTTTAAACCTACCTAGATATCCTGAAATTTGCAAACAAAACATCACTACTTTGTATTTCTGGTATCTCCGAGTTTAGATACTGTTTTACCTGTTGTCCTTGTGTTTTCTTTTGCTGTTGCCTTTCATCACAATACACACAGTACAAATTGCCTAGCAAAGAAATAAATGCATAGCAGACAGCTTGAACCATGAGGCAACATATGGGCGTGAAACCAAACAAGTGTATGTGCATATTTTCTACTTATTTTTATACATGCACTTTTGGTTCGTGCAACAGCAATTGTTAACGAGGTATCGTGTGGACATACCTTTACAGTCACATAGCAATTCTAGAGTAAACTGAAAAGCTGTACTACTGTTTCTACTTTGACTGGCAGTAGTAGGACTGGTGTTGAAATTCTTCAATAGCTTCCTCATCAGGTTGCTGTGCTTTGTGTTCATCTTTGTCATTAGATCACATCAACCCTCTTTTCAGGAAGACTGCAACAAATGTGCATTTCTCAAGCTTAACTGTGTCTTCTGAGAGGAAATCTTCATAAATATTGATCACACTTTGCCCAATGTCTTTGAGAGTCTATCAAGATCTGCAATATGAATTACTTTGCAGTGCTAGGTATAGTTCTTTTTTCCATATACAATCTTCTGCGCCAAAATCACAAAAAGAAAGTCCTCATAATGAAAGCACACAGTAAAAACAACAACCATACAGGTAATGCACTTTTACGCAATGGTGGCTTGTGAGTATACATTCTGGGTGTTCATAAATTTTAAATTCAGCTACATTTGAGAGTGAAATTAATAGTCTCTGCTGTTATGCTTATCAACAAGTTATATAACTACAGCCACTGACAATAGTAATAGTAATAACAACAGTAATACAGGGTGTATACGTGGACACGGAAAAAAATTCCTGGATTTCTCCCGGATGAAAACATACTTTTGCCCTGTTAACTGACAGTATATTTTCTCTTGGTACTGTATAAGTCCTTTGAATGATTATGGTTTTATACACGGGAGTAGAATTTCCCGGTGCTTTATAAAACTAGACACAGGAAAAAAAAACGCGTTTTGGAAAGATCTTTGATGTGCAGCAACATAAAGGCTGCATATTTTCGTATTACGGAGCATTACGAAAGTATAAATCGAGATTGCGATGCACTTTTGTAAGCCAGTCCTAGCTCATGTCACGTGATCTCGCCAGCCGATGACAGTGGGTATTCAGAGCTTAGGACACGTGATGTAGTCAGCCAACAGCAACATAACTGTTAAGTAGCGCGAACGCACAAACAGAAAAAGTTAATGGTTTAAATTAATATACATAGTGTTGCTACACGAAACACAAAACTTTCACATATAATATTGGTCTGTAAGATTAATACGCTGCGAGAGAAGCTAAGCTGTCACATACAATGTTGGTCTTTTACGTGCGTATTACAATTTAAGATATATCATACAAATGTGATCGTAAAGTTTTTAATAACGACTTAAATGTCTGATCTTCTGGGCTCGAAACTCATCTAAATGGCTCATCATCATCATCATCATCATCAAAGAGTTGATTTTTAAATGAGAGTCAAACGCTCTGTGATTTGAGAAATTCATCGTACATTATCGCACATAGCTCCATTGTAACTGCCAGAATGGTGCTTTGATGGTAAAGCTTTTCAAACCACCATTCGGAATATTTTCCCGTGACCTGTTAGAAATAGGTTCGTTTCGGCAGTTGCCAGAGACCGCCAGATGACAGGCGTCACCGCACTTGTGCAGCTACGATGTCGCAGTGAGCCCGTATGTTCGTACATGTAAAACATTAAAAGATTGTACATTATGCCATAGAAGAAACAGAACATTAGAGGATACTCCAAGAGCATCGGAATTTCGAGACCCATACTAAAATGTCCACATTTAAAGTGCACATTTGTATGTCCATATTCCCAGTTAAGTAGGCCATGACCTGAAATTAAGCTTTTCAATGTGGTTTTCGGGATGTAAATTTTTTGGGAGTACCAGTACTGTGTTATCTCACATTTGGTTCTTTATCATGGCATAATGCCATACGTGCTGGAAGTTGAAAATGTGCACTTGAAATGCAGTGAACAATGTGTGGCATTAAAAAGAAAATTTCTTTAGCAAACCGACAAAAATAACTTCATTGTTCTGCAAGGCAATTAATGCTTGACGTCAGAAAGGTAGAAATCAGAAATCTGTTTTGTTTTCATTTGACATGAGAGCAGTAAATGAAGAAGAAACAGCAAAATCACTAAATGTAAACACGGGTCACATGGAGACTACCCACTACCCCACTGTAACTCAGACTGCTCTGCACATCAGCCCCGGATCTACGATATTTCCGAACCAGTGCAATAGTTTGCCACTCCCTCGAGTGTTTGAGATAGGACGTCAAACATTTTTTTAAAAAATCGAATTTTCAAAAATATGTTCATTTTGTAGCACACATCTTTCTGAAGAGTGATGCATAAAACGTGTGTTTGAGGAAATGTAAGACATGTTATTTGGTCGTAAGTGTGCCGTAGGGCATTGCCTCGCCTCCTCACACAGCACTCTTCTGTCGTACGTCAGTGTGCTTCGCTCTGTGGAATTGTATATTTTGTAATGGATGCTATCAAATCATATTCAGGGCAGTGGAAATTAAAATGTCCTGTGGTGCCTCTCCTGCTTACAATTGTCCGGTTTGAAATCTTGTCCCTCTTCAGAAAATTTGCACTCTTTATTCCCTATTAGCTAACAACTTCCTGCCCTGTGTGCCATAAAATTAAATATAGGATACATAAACCCGTAAAGACACGAGACAAGCAAGACAATACACATTTCTTCAATCCTTAGCTCCTAGAATTTATTTCTCTTTAATCTTGCTACAGCTTTACATGGCGTGCTTTCCTTTCTGCGAAAGAATCTATTACCTCATCAAAGTTCGTGAAATATTTTGCTACATGAAAAGTCGAAATGTCGTTGTCTAATACTGAAAAAGCTGTTAATGCAAATAGGAACCAAGACTGGTTTGGTTTCCCTATTTGATTACGTCTATTTTGTCACACTCTGCTAGATAAAACTAAATAGGCCTTTCTAATACTGCCACAATTGTAATACACACCAAATAAACGAGACTGTTTTGGCACAAACAGTCTTTTTTTGTAACTACAGAATATAATTCACAAAGTACCAATATCAAGCGCCTATTAGGCCTAATACAAGCAAAAAGCCTTAGGTTAGGAAGTAGTTTCACACTTCATTCATACGCTGCAGTTTCTCAAGTATGAGGTCGAAAAGTAGTAGTACGAAATTTGTATAAAAACTTGGAATCATCATATTGTTCCATAATTTATATGATGTCCCCGTTTCTACTCCTTCCTCGTTCTAACAAACAGTCTTGTTAGCACTAGTTCTGTAACTGTTCCTGCCAATGTCAAAGCTTATTCGCAGGTTAACTCCACTAACTGCCAGAATCACCGGTTTAGTTATCCCGAGATTATTCTCCGGTTAGGCGTTGCTACATGTTCGTACAACTCATATTCCGCACTTCTTCCAAAATAGAATTTAAAGCAGCTGCTAGCCGGGGACTGTACAACTGGCCATTACTAGTATAGCAATCTGCCCAAAAATTTTCTGTCAAAATTTCATTTTCTTAGATACACCAAGAAGGTAATACGTAATCTTTCTTACCTGTTATTCGTTTATTTCCACTCCTGTAGTCTGAATCTATGGATTTAGCTAGCAATTATAACAACGCTCATCATTCGCAAACCCAATCAACCACACAATCAGACAGCGGTTGTCATTCATCCGTTCGGCCTTACTCTGCTCAGCTCGTATAGCCCCTTTTGTCTGTAGGAAACTTTGTTTCTACATGCGGCGAGGACAGAGACATCATGTACACTATGCATACATTCACAAATCAACTTACGATTTATTCAGAAATCAACTTAGAATGTGTTCAAAAATATTCAAAAACTGAGAGGGATGCATTTCAAAGTCATATGAATAATCGATAGACTAACGTGCGCTGGATGCTAGTCGCTTCGTGAAACAAGGTTTTTTCCCCTCAATAGTATGAATTTGCCCTCCCACCCCCCTCCTAGAACTGGGCTTGCTGCGCATGCAAGAATCTAGCAGCTTAGGCGCTCCAGTAATAGCATCTAGCTGCTTGCTGCGACTGCTTATTACATAGCCAACAGCCACATTTCTGTAGCCAGAAGCGGGAAAAGGTACTACTCAATTGCACATGATCCCACTCGTAACTACTAAAACAAATCTAATGTAAACAGTTGTGACGTCACGTTCATCGGAGGAAATGTGTTGTTACAGAACATTGCATAGTCTTCCTAAAGCCTGACACATTTTGCTGTTGGCAGACGCTTGTATGAGCACTGTGTTTTGCTGCTGTACATGGCGCATTTCCTTTGCAACTTAAGTTTTATTTTCGTTTTTTCTCTCATTCATATTTTATTGTTGCAGCATTATTCTGAAATAGCATATACAATAATATTCTTTGTTGGAGTATCGGTTCTTGCCAGTCAAAATTACAGAAATTTAACTGAAAACAAAAACAATGAAAACTTCCCGGAATTCTAAAAAATTCCCGGGTTTTTCCTGGTTTTCTCCCGGATGAAAAAATTGCCGCGTTTTTCCCAGATCTCCCAGTTGTCCCAGGTCGTATACACCCTGTAATAATAATAATAATAATAATAATAATAATAATAAGATGCATAACTTATGCGACAAAAGAGAGAACTGTTTTGTGGAATTTTGTTGTTTTGTACATAATGAAGTACATTTTAGGAGAATAACAAAATAATGTGCAAGCTTTCACAACTATCTGTTTCACATTTTTGTGTAAGCGGGAGTTTTCGTGCTTTTCCATTTTTCAGACAAATGTAAAAGATGCCTAACAGATTTATTAGTTCACGAATTTACTTCTAGGCTGAAAAATCTGATATTCTTACACGCCATCCACAACAGCAACAACATCTTGTACCCACTGTACACTTCCTTGTTAAATTTTTTGTTTGTAGTCACACTTATTTGAGCCTTTGCAGATACTTTTCCTCATAATTTATTATTCTGTTCCCAGAATGAGAGTTTGACTCTGCAGCGGAGTGTGTGCTGATATGAAACTTCCTGGCAGATGAAAGCTACATGCTGGACTGAAACTAACTTGGGACCTTTGCCTTTTGCAGACAAGTGCGCTACAAACAGTTCCCCAAGCATGTCTCACGACCCATCGTCACATCTTCACTTTTCTGTTAGCATTTAAAATAGATTAAACATAGTACATGTTTACACTGGACACAAAAGCCAGTTTCCGCACAATAAACAACCAACACCAAACACAAAGTGCCGGCTGTGGAAATGATTTAACTTGCGTAGTAATGTCTATCAACATGGTGGTCACTTGACTAGAATAAAATGAGGAACTGAAATCCATAAGGGCCTAAAGCACACTGACGTCACTCTCGCATTTAAGTGAATATCTGAGAAACCAATGATATAGCATTTTGTGAATTTTCATATATACAATGTGGGCCCACAGCACAGATAAACCTAACTTACCATGAGATCAATAGATTTCAGAGCATGAAAGAAATGCTACAATATCTCAATCAACAGTGATGTGCTCTGGGTCCTTATGATTCTTGGCACCTCAAAGGAATTACTGTGTGATAAAATTCATTACTTAACATACTACACATTCAGAAACCCACAAAATAGGTTTACCGACAACACAACTTTCACTGACGTCCGTTCTAATTTTGTTAAAGTATATAGTGAGTGAATTAGCACATCGGAGGAGTGTGCTATCATCGAGCAAGATTTATGCTGAGCAAACAGGGATAAAAGTGTGCCGCAGTGTGCTACCATCTGGTGGCAACGACGGAAACATCTAGTTGAGTGTCAAAGGCTTGCTGTGCACATCGTAAACAGCTGCATGTTGTTTATCACATCCATATACAGGGCGTTACAAAAAGGTACGGCCAAACTTTCAGGAAACATTCCTCACACACAAATAAAGAAAAGATGTTATGTGGACAAGTGTTCGGAAACGCTTAATTTCCATGTTAGAGCTCATTTTAGTTTCGTCAGTATGTACTGTACTCCCTCGATTCACCGCCAGTTGGCCCAATTGAAGGCAGGTAATGTTGACTTCGGTGCTTGTGTTGACATGCAACTCATTGCTCTACAGTACTAGCATCAAGCACATCAGTACGTAGCATCAACAGGTTAGTGTTCATCACTAACGTGGTTTTGCAGTCAGTGCAATGTTTACAAATGCGGAGTTGGCAGACGCCCATTTGATTTATGGATTAGCACGGGGCAATAGCCGTGGCGCGGTACGTTTGTATCGAGACAGATTTCCAGAACGAAGGTGTCCCGACAGGAAGACGTTCGAAGCAATTGATCGGCGTCTTAGGGAGCACGGAACATTCCAGCCTATGACTCGCAAGTGGGAAAGACCTAGAACGACGAGGACACCTGCATTGGACGAGGCAATTCTTCGTGCAGTTGACGATAACCCTAATGTCAGCGTCAGAGAAGTTGCTGCTGTACAAGGTAACGTTGACCACATCACTGTACGGAGAGTGCTACGGGAGAACCAGTTGTTTCCGTACCATGTACAGCGTGTGCAGGCACTATCAGCAGCTGATTGGCCTCCACGGGTACACTTCTGCGAATGGTTCATCCAACAATGTGTCAATCCTCATTTCAGTGCAAATGTTCTCTTTACAGATGACACTTCATTCCAATGTGATGACATTGTAAATTTTCACAATCAACATGTGTGGGCTGACGAGAATCTGCACGCAATTGTGCAATCACGTCATCAACACAGATTTTCTGTGAACGTTTGGGCAGGCATTGTTGGTAATGTCTTGATTGGGCCCCATGTTCTTCCACCTACACTCAATGGAGCACGTTATCATGATTTCATACGGGATACTCTACCTGTGTTGCTAGAACATGTGCCTTTACAAGTGCGACACAACATGTGGTTCATGCACGATGGAGCTCCTGCACATTTCAGTCGAAGTGTTCGAACGCTTCTCAACAACAGATTCGGTGACCGATGGATTGGTAGAGGCGGACCAATTCCATGGCCTCCACGCTCTCCTGACCTCAACCCTCTTGACTTTCATTTATGGGGGCATTTGAAAGCTCTTGTCTATGCAACCCCAGTACCAAATGTAGAGACTCTTCGTGCTCGTATTGTGGATGGCTGTGATACAATACGCCATTCTTCAGGGCTGCATCAGCGCATCAGGTATTCCACGCGACGGAGGGTGGATGCATGTATCCTCACTAACGGAGGACATTTTGAACATTTCCTGTAACAAACTGTTTGAAGTCATGCTGGTACGTTCTGCTGCTGCGTGTTTCCATTCCATGATTAATGTGATTTGAAGAGAAGTAATAAAATGAGGTCTAACATGGAAAGTAAGCATTTCCGGACACATGTCCACATAACATATTTTCTTTGTGTGTGAGAAATGTTTCCTGAAAGTTTGGCCATACCTTTTTGTAACACCCTGTATATTTAGCCCATACAGCGATTATGTCACGCGAGTTGGGCATGCGCAAAATCTCCTTAAAAAGTGCACAACTGAAGGTGTGCTCACGACCCAGATGCCAAGTTTCACAGAGTCTAGAGGAGCCGTAGCCGGGCAGACTTAAGTGCCATAACTTTCAGATTGCAGCATCTACGTTACGTTTAACAGCATTCAAAGAAAAATAAGCAATAAATCCGCAATGTGTCAAAAGTTTTGGTGACCACATGCTCTTGTGCAGCTGCCACTGCTTTTATTGTACTGGAGCTCCAAAGTTGTGTTCAGTGGTAGTCTCGTTTTTAAACCTGTGAACGTGGTGTACTGACTTAGAAACTTGATTTAGTGCAAATATTGTAGCACAAACAAATAGTAGATAAAATGTGATCACAGTATGTAGTCCTAGATGTCATGAACTGAACAAAGTAATAAATGCCATAGAAAGAGGACACCAATTTTTGTGTTCTATAATTTTTTTCACAGCATGCAAATGATCCACCGGGTTACATAGACTTCCACCATTTCTGATCAGAATCCAATGGTATTTTATGAATGTAATAGAGGGAAACATTCCACGTGGGAAACATATCTACGCATATACAGACACAGGCAGACAAATTTGAAATGTGTGTGTGTGTGTGTGTGTGTGTGTGTGTGTGTGTGTGTGTGTGTGTGTGTTTTTTTAATGTCTCAATCAACATACCAACACTTTCATTTGGTAAGTTACAGCACCTTTGTTTATATATATCTATGTTTTCCAATATTATTTTGGTTGTCAACTATCTCAATGGACATCTTTTACACTACAGAGACTAGTAACAGATCGAAAGTTTTATAATTATTAGCCTGGCTCCTTTCTTGGGAAGTGGACTAATAACAATAATACAACAATGATTACCTGGTGAGTTCCACAAATTAAACAGCTAGGTCATCGGTCTCTTGTTCATGGGACAGTTCATCTGAAGTTAGTGATATCCGCCAGAAATTTGATAGAATTGTGACAGTGTGTAGAAATGGTAAAATAGGGGCTCTGAAGGTAATACTGGTGTCAGGTATGAGAAATAACTGAATGAGAGGTAAAAGTAGATGGGTTGGGCTGGTCTGATAGCCAGAAAGCAGACAAGATTAGTTACGTAGTGAGCCTTTACATAGTGCTGCTTAAAGCGATGGGGTGGTCTGTGAAGGAGACTGCGAGAGCCATTGGAATGCCTTTCATCAGTCCTGAATAGCAGTTGCCAAGTCTTTGGTCCACAATGGCACCTGCTGCTGCTGGAAGGAGCCCATTAAAGAGCGATAACAGTTCCATCAGAGCAGATGATTATGTAGGGGACATCCCAAATAACCTTGCTGTCACTATCTGACAGATAGGACAAAGGTGACGGCAGAGGTATACAACTGTCAGTCAGCCATTTGGAGAGCCCAATTTGGTGTTTGGGCCATCGGGTGGTGACAATGAAGTGACAGGGCACCAGGTAGTAATAACTCAGAAGTATCATTCTGTATCTCCCACAGTAGTAAAGCCACCAGACTGGGGGAAATATTGTAATATTAAATACAGTCCAAAAGGTATCATGGGCTGCACCGAAGTCGCTAGGGGTGCCATCATTGAGAAGAGACAGCTCAAAGTCAGAAGTTGGTTAACCAGAAATCCCCTGATAGAACATGTGGTATTACCCCTACAGTGTGTGGTGTGTGCTGAAATAGCCAAATAGGAGAAGAAGGTGGTGGGAAGGGCATAGGGGAGTGGGGAGGGGGGAGGCAGAAGGGAGGAATTGTCAAATTAAAATTGGCAATCAATGTATGTGCCATGCCTAGAGGTAAATATGCATTGCAAATATAGACTTCTGGCTTCGTTCACATTCTCACTATTACTGCTTCCAGTGTGGTATAGAGGGGAATCTACACCATGACAATATCTATGCAAACCAACATAGAGACCTCTTCAGATGCTCTATCAGGGCCTGTATGGTTCCGACAGAAGGCACAGTAACACTGAAGGGCTAGAAAATGGTCATCAGTGATATTTACTTCTTGGAGAACAACATACTAGTCACCTGTAAGGGTGAAATGACATCTATGAACATTGGTTCTGAATCCTATGGAGTGCAGACACTTAGCACCTTCATGGACACAAGAGTAGCCTCTTCCCAAGAGTCCTTCATTTTATCCTCTCTGTAGAGGTTCTTAACTCTTGCCAAGGCTTACCCACTGTGGAGTATGAACTGAATCTGGAGTGGGCAGCCCCGCAGCCCGCAGTACATGGTTCCTTCAGCCACTAGCTGGTATCAGGTCACTGGTCTGTAGGTTTCTGGAAAGTAGGTTCTGTAAGGAGAGAGGTGTCACCGGTAGATGCCATAAGAAATAGCTGCTTCTCCAGCTAGAAGCAGGGAATCCCCAAAGAGGATGCTACAGGAACCATTTAGTCAAATACAAGTTGACTAAACTATGAACATGTTATTCTTACTACATGTACAGCACTGAATATCTATGTCATGGGAGCGGAAGGAGGAAGTCCACGTTCTGTCAATTACCTAACAACAATGGTGGCAAAATTCAGTGTCACTTGGATGGCATTTAAGTGGTCTTATTTTTTCCAGGTTTCAAATTATGAGAGGTTACAGGTGACCTTAAATTCCTGGATTTTACACTCTCTAATTATTGCTGTTTTCAGTCCAAGAACTGGTTTGGTGCAGCTCTCCATGCTACCCTACTCTGTGCAAGCCCCTTTATTCCCAAATAACGACTAAAACCCACATCCTTCCAAATCTGCTTACTGTACTCATTTCTTGGTCTTCCTCCACAATTTTTATCCTCTACACATCCCTAAGAAACTAAATTGGTGACCCCTTGATGTTTCGTGTACTATCAACCAGTCACTTCTTTTGATCAAGTTGTGCCACTAATTTGTCTCCCAAATTCTGTTCATTAGTTACACGATCTACCTACCTAATCCTCAGCATTCTTCCGTATCACCACATGGCTACACTTCAGACAAATACCTTCAGAAAAAGACTTCCTAACACTTAAATCCATATTCAATGTTAACAAATTTGTCTTCTTGAGAAGTGCTTCGCTTGCCATTGCCAGTCTACATTATACATCCTCTACTTCAGCTGTCATCAGTTATTTTGTTGCCCAAATAGCAAAACTCATCTATTACTTTCAGTTTCTTGTTGCCTAATCTACTTCCCTAAGCATTACCCGATTTAATTCAACTACTTTCCATTATCTTTGTTTCACTTTTGTTGATGTTTATCTTATATCCTCCTGTCAATATTCTGTCCATTCCATTCAATTGCTCTTCCAAGACCTTTACTGTCTCAACAGACTTACAACGTCATCAGCAAACCTAAAAGTTTTTATTTCTTCTCCTTGAACTTTAATTCCTGCTCCAAATATTTCTTTTGTTTCCTTTACTGCTTGCTCAATGTACAAATTGAATAACATCAGGGATAAACTACAATCGGGGATAAACTACAACCCTGTCTCACTCCCTCCTCAACCATTGCTTCTGTTTCATGCCCCTCGACTCTTGACTGCTGTCTGGTTTCTGTTCAAGTTGTATTTTGCCCCTGCTACATTCAGAATTTCCAAGAGTCTTCCAGTCAACTTTGTAAAAACTCACTCTACATCTATTAATGCTATAAACAAAGGCTTGCCTTTCCTTAACCTATCTTCTAATACAATTTGCAGCGTCAGTATTGCTTCATGTGTTAAAACATTTCTCTGGAATCCAAACCGATTTTCCCTGAGGTTGGCTTCTACCAGCTTTTCCATTCTTCTGTGAAGAACTAGTGGTAGTATTTTGCAATCATTACTTATTAAACTAATAGTTTGGTAATACCTGTCGGCATCTGCTTTTTTTGGAATCTGTATTATTATATTCTTCTTGAAGTCTGAGGGTATTTCACCTATCTCATACACCTTGCTCACTAGATGGAAGAGTTTTGTCACAGTTTGCTTTTTCAAGACCAACAGTAGTTCTAATGGAATGTCATCTACTTCTGGGGCCTTGTTTCAACTTAGGTGATAACTTTGGTCTTTCCACTGTGTGGGGAGTATCCGCCATGGCACTGCCTGCTCTGAGCGAAAGCTCTCCTCATGAACACCACCCACTCAGAGCAATAGACAGCAGATTTCATGGCCATTGCCCGGTGTCCCCAAAGGACCATCACCTACTCTTCAGAAGCACAGGGAAGCAACAGCTCAGTCTTTAACAGAACATTCCCTGCATAGTCAGTGGGGCTTCCATTGTAAGAATAATTTATAGTGTCTACATGGACTGGGTATCATGTTCGGTATTGTGTAAAATGCTGGACATTGAGTGACCTCATCCACATGGCCTGCACCTAAAAAAACTGGAAGTCAAACTCAGATATGGGGACCAGACAAGAGTTAGCCAAAATTCATGGCGAAAAGTAAAATGGAAAAGTAATAATCAGTGCCCTAGGAATAGGCTAGCTTGTAACAGAGAAGTTGTGCTACAGGTTACGCATGGGAAAAAGAGACACTCTGAATATGATAACAGGACAGGAAACAAAGTGCTGCTCTGGCCTGGGACACAATGTCTGTCACATCTGTACACACAGGAGTTGTGAACTCCCTGGGAGAGAGTAAAAATAATTATGTTGAATTTAAAAACCATGAAATTAAAATTAGTAGCTCTTAATCAAAAGCCGGATGAAATTTAGGTACACTGAACATGTTCTCAGGGAGCAGGTGAAGTAGTTTTAGAGACATCAGTAGACTCAGAATTTCATCTCCAGCGAAACACTCATCACTGCTTTAGACATGCATCAAAACATGGAATGAGAAATATGCAAAACAACTTTGAAAACAATCGAAAAGTAATATTTAAAAAAATAATACAAGTAACAGGGGAATGCTACGTTGTTACAGTTCTTTTAACACACAACTTTTCCCCTCAAATACTCAAGTGTTAGACTGGCTGTTTATATATTTATATGGGTATTCGGCAATAAAGCAGTCACTACCATGGATGCTACAAAACAATTATTAATACAAAGTCAATGATGTAGCTTTATTATGTTCAGTAATTTCATATATTCCAAGAACATGCAGGCGCGTGAACCTACACAAATGAATGAACGTTTAAGGTGTAGACATCGATCCTGTGTAGTCTGTTCAACTACCACTGTGTCATACAGATTTACTATGAAAAACAAGAACAGTTTTAGTGCATTGTATTAAGCAACTGTTTATGTAACTTAACTACTTATGAGAAGTAGAAACAAATCAGCAATGGAAATATTGTAAAACCATCCTGCCAGACTTGACCTACCGGAAGATCCTGAAAAGCTGGTCTATTTCTGAGTCTCCTTGAAACAATGGCTTCTTTGTTGTCATTTCTGCAAATATACATCCAATGGACCATACATCAATTGGACAGGAGTATTTGAGAGAGCCCAATAAAACTTCAGGAGCTCTATACCAAAGAGTTACAACCTGCAATTAAACACATGAAAAATAGAGTTTGTCCAAGTATTATCAAGTAGTATTAGGTTCAGTACATGTAAAATGGTCTAGTAGAACCCACTTCATCATCTTAGAATCTGTTGAAATTTTGTATGGAGATGCCCATAAGTTTTATAGGAGATTCCACATATGCTTGTCTTTCAGTACACATTAGTTGATTGTTATGAGCTCCTCAAGCCACGGCTTTTGAAATTTTGTGACAAAGATGTAAAAGTTTTCATTCTCATTGAATTGGTGTTTATTAAAGAGCTAAGCAACATCCCTGATATAGACTTGTTCAGTTGTTAGCATGATGTGAGGTAAAGTTATGACAAATATTCAATGTTCAGACAGAATTACTTCCCAATTTAACTGTCACAGAAAGCTGTTTTCGTAATTTGTTTTGTATCAGTACTTGTGTCATATGCAATACTTAGCTCCAGGGAATGGATGTTTCTTGCAATAATCAGATGCACCAGTCACAATACAAGAGAAGGAAAGTTGCTACTCACCATATAGTGGAGATTCTGAGCCGTGATAAGCACAATATAAAGATTCACACAATCATAGCTTCTGGCCGTTAAGGCCTTTGTCAGTAGGGGACACACACACACACACACACACACACACACACACACACACACACACACACACACACACACACACACAAAAGCGCAACTTGCACACACATCTGCAGTCTCAGAGAGCTGAAAATACACTGCGATCAGCAGCACCAGTGCATGATGGGAATGGCGACTGGGTGTGTGTAAGGAGGAGGCTGGGGTGGGGAGGGGGAGGGATAGTATGGTGGAAGTGGTGGACAGTGAAGTGTTTTAGTTTAGATGGAGGGTAGGAGAGAAGATGCGGAGCTGAGAGGGGGTAAATAGTGGAAAGGAGAGAAATAAAAATAAAAGAAATTAAAAGACTGGGTGTGGCAGTGAAATGACGGCTGTGTAGTGCTGGCTGGGTGAGGCCAGGAGGGTTACGGGAACGTAGGATGTATTGCTGAGAAAGTTCCCGCCTGTGCAGTTCAGACAAGCTGGTGTTGGTGGGAAGGATCCATATGGCACAGGCTATGAAGCAGTCATTGAGATGAGGGGTATCATGTTTGGCAGCGTGTTCAGCTACAGGGTGGTCCACCTGTTTTTTTGGCCACAGTTTGCCGGTGGCCGTTCATGTGGCCAGACAGCTTGTTGGTTGTCATGCCTACATAGAATACAGCACAGTGGTTGCAGCTTAGCCTGTAGATCACATGACTGGTTTCACAGGCAGCCCTGCCTTTGATGTGATAGGTAATGTTAGTGACCGGTCTGGAGTAGGTGGTGGTAGGAGGATGTATGGGACAGGTCTTGCATCTAGATCTATTACAGGGGTATGAACCATGAGGCAAAAGATTGGGAGCAGGGGTTGTGTAAGGATGAACGAGTATATGGTGTAGGTTCGATGGACGGCACAATACCACAGTAGGAGGGGTGGGAAGGATAGTGGGTAGGACATTTCTCATTTCAGGCACGAGAGGTAGTCGAAACCCTGGCAGAGGATGTAGTTCAGCTGCTCCAGTCCCGGATGGTACCGAGTTACGAAGGGGAATGCTCCTCTGTGGCCGGACTGTGGGACTTTGGGAGGTGGTGGGAGACTGGAAAGATAAGTCAGGGGAGATTTGTTTTTGTACAATGAAGGGCTCCAAAGTATCTAAGCACTGCAACAGTCACCTAGATATTTAGGCAAAGCTGAATCCTCAAATCTCAAAGGTCATCACTAACATAGTACATTTTACATTCATCAGGAATAGTTTATTTTTCTGTACAAGACTCCACATTGATTTCATATTTTTTCAGATATGCCCATTCACCTTAAGTAATGCAGAGACAAATTTTCATAAATGGCCGTAAAACTTTTTTTTAATTTTCAAAGAATGAGTTTGCATCTTACGAGGGCACCACACTAAATCTACATCTACATCCACATCCATACTCCGCAAGCCACCTGACGGTGTGTGGCGGAGGGTACCCTGAGAACCTCCATCGGTCCTCCCTTCTATTCCAGTCTCGTATTGTTCGTGGAAAGAAGGATTGTCAGTATGCTTCTGTGTGGGCTCTAATCTCTCTGATTTTATCCTCATGGTCTCTTCGTGAGATATATGTAGGAGGGAGCAATATACTGCTTGACTCTTCGGTGAAGAGTATGTTCTCGAAACTTCAACAAAAGCCCGTACCGAGCTACAGAGCGTCTCTCCTGCAGAGTCTTCCACTGGAGTTTATCTATCATCTCCGTAACGCTTTCGTAATTACTAAATGATCCTGTAACGAAACGCGCTGCTCTCCGTTGGATCTTCTCTATCTCTTCTATCAACCCTATCTGGTATGGATCCCACACTGCTGAGCAGTATTCAAGCAGTGGGCAAACAAGCATACTGTAACCTACTTCCTTTGTTTTCGGATTGCATTTCCTTAGGATTCTTCCAACGAATCTCAGTCTGGCATATGCTTTACTGACGATCAACTTTATATGGTCATTCCATTTTAAATCACTCCTAATGCGTACTCCCAGATAATTTATGGAATTAACTGCTTACAGTTGCTGACCTGCTATTCTGTAGCTAAATGATAAGCGATCTATCTTTCTATGTATTCACAGCACATTACACTTGTCTACATTGAGATTCAATTGCCATTCCCTGCCCCATGCGTCAATTCGCCACAGATCCTCCTGTATTTCAGTACAATTTTCCATTGTTACAACCTCTTGATACACCACAGCATCATCTGCAAAAAGCCTCAGTGAACTTCCGATGTCATCCACAAGGTCATTTATGTATATTGTGAATAGCAACGGTCCTATGACACTCCCCTGCGGCACACCTGAAATCACTCTTACTTCAGAAGACTTCTCTCCACTGAGAATGACATGCTGCGTTCTGTTATCTAGGAACTCTTTAATCCAATCACACAATTGGTCTGATAGTCCATATGCTCTTACTTTGTTCATTAAATGACTGTGGGGATGTCTATGGCCCTCTGAGTCTCGTGGACGAATAGCGCGAGCTGGGTTTCACACTACCGTCTTTTTCGAAACCCATGCTGATTCCTACAGAGTAGATTTCTAGTCTCCAGAAAAGTCATTATATTCAAACATAATAAGTGTTCCAAAATTCTACAACTGATCGACGTTAGAGATATAGGTCTATAGTTTTGCACATCTGTTCGATGTCCATTCTTGAAACGGGGCTGACCTGTGCCCTTTTCCAATCCTTTGGAACGCTACGCTCTTCTAGAGACCTACGGTACACCGCTGCAAGAAGGGGGGCAAGTTCCTTCGCGTACTCTGTGTAAAATCGAACTGGTATCCCATCAGGTCCAGCGGCCTTTCCTCTTTTGAGCGATTTTAATTGTTTCTTTATCCCTCTGTCGTCTATTTCGGTATCTACCATTTTGTCATTTGTGCGACAATCTAGAGAAGGAACTACAGCGCAGTCTTCCTCTGTGAAACAGCTTTGGAAAAAGACATTTAGTATTTCAGCCTTTAGTCTGTCATCCTCTGTTTCAGTACCATTTTGGTCACAGAGTGTCTGGACATTTTGCTTTGAGTTTGTCATAACACCAAAATTTCTTAGGATTTTCTGCCAAGTCAGTACATAGAACTTTACTTTCGAATTCATTGAACGCCTCTCACATAGCCCTCCTCACACTACATTTCGCTTCGCGTAATTTTTGTTTGTCTGCAAGGCTTTGGCTATGTTTATGTTTGCTGTGAAGTTCCCTTTGCTTCCGCAGCAGTTTTCTAACTCGGTTGTTGTACCACGGTGGCTCTTTTCCATCTCTTACGACCGTGCTTGGCACATACTCATCTAACGAATGTTGTACGATGGTTTTTAACTGTGTCAACTGATCCTCAACACTATCTGTACTTGAGACAAAACTTTTGTGTTGAGCCGTCAGGTACTGTGTAATCTGCTTTTTGTCACTTTTGCTAAACACAAAAATCTTCCTACCTTTTTTTAATATTTCTATCATCGATGCAGTAACCGCTTTATGATCACCGATTCCCTGTTCTGCGATAACTGTTTCAAATAGTTCGGGTCTGTGTCACCAGAAGGTCTAATATGTTATCGCCACGAGTCGATTCTCTGTTTAACTGCTCGAGGTAGTTTTCAGATAAAGCACTTAAAAAAATTTCACTGGATTCTTTGTCCCTGCCACCCATTATGAATGTGAGTCTCCCAGTCTATATCCGGCAAATTAAAATGTCCACCCAGAACTATAACATGGTGGGGAAATCTACTCGAAATATTTTCCAAATTATCCTTCAGGTGCTCAGCCACAACAGTTGCTGAGCCAGGGGGCCTGAGACATCCAATTACCATGTCTGAGCCTGCTTTAACCGTGACCTTGACCCAAATTATTTCACATTTCAGATCTCCGTCAATTTCCTTCAATACTATTGCACTTCTTATAACTATAAACACGCCTCCCCCTTCACTGTCCAGCCTGTCTCTGCGGTATACATTCCAATCTGAGTTTAGGGTTTCATTACTATTTACGTCTGGTTTCAGCCAACTTTCTGTCCCTAATACTATATGTGCATTGTGACCGTTTATTAATGAGAGCAGTCGGTTTCGACAAGGCTACATCGTACTACATAGAGCAATACTGTATGTACTGTACTTCCAAGCAATTCCAATAGATGGCAATGGCATGAAACCACACAATACGAGCAAGAAACACGCTAAAACCCCATCCAACACATGCATGACTTGGCGACACACTGACTTTTTGACATGCGCAATTGCACTGATCAGCAGAAGACTTAAAAAAATAAATAAATAAAAAAAAAAAAAAACAACAACCAACCACCAGCAAATGCATGGCTCCAGGCACACAAAAGTTGAAACTTGTCAAGTGTCAGTCTAGCTAGCAAAAGCATAGCTGCACGATGCGTCAGACAGCACCAATGTCAGCCGTGAAAATCTGAAAAATTTGTTTGGATAAAGCATATTTAGGATAAACGTGACTTGGATAAACAGGAGTTTATTGTTAACATACCAAAACGAAAGATGTCAGAGAAAGCAGAGCTGTTTCCAATGAATGAAGGGCTCCGAAGTATGTAAGTACTGCGCATTGACAGCTAAGAATTTGTCGAATTCTCTAACAAGTATAGGAAGCTACACACCAACAATAGACAGAATCTGCTTGCCATCTGTGGGTAATACTCTTACAAAACTGACCTATTCAGCCCAAACTCTCCATCCTCCCCCCCCCCCCCCCAACACAACTTCACTTTTGCCATCTTTCCACACTCCACAAATGTCCTGCATACCTTGTGGGATTGGCACTCTAAGAACTGTACTGTTTTGAAGCTTTCCATCAGTAAGGGCAGTGCTCTGAAAAATCAAGATTTTGAGTTCGAGTCTTGGTGCAGGACACAGTTCTCATCTCCCACAAAATTTTGGATTCTGTGCTGTTAAGGGAAAGGGGAGACGAGTTCTAGAATTTGACTTCTTTATATGAAATGATCCATTAAATTATACACAGATTCAAGTAATGCCAATACCACTTTAAAGCAGAAAAGTGAAAAGTACACTTTATAACCATCACAGAGTGCTCAGCTGGTTGGAAAGTATTACCATACAAAGCACACTTGCTTACCAATGTAGAAGGCAGTGGTGACCCATTACAAGGTATACAAATGTGAAGAGAAATTGAAACTTAAAATAAATAAATGCATGTAAAATCAAACAATGAGAAACTCCAAGATGGAAAGTAACAGTATTATAAAAAGGATAATTGCTACTTGGTGAGTAGCTGTATGGTGAGTAGCAACCATCCTTTTCATAATATTGTAAAATGCGTGCAAGTTATTTTAAGAGCACTATACCTTCAAATACCAATCCAACAATGTAAAGTACAGGATGAAAAAAATAACAATATTGTGGGAAGTATAGACTGCTACTCTCTACAAAGAGAAGGCACCAAGTTGCAGACAGGAACAATGAAAGAGACTGATAATATATTTACAATGTAGAAAAAGACGATTGCTACCTGATACAATATTTACTATTAAGCTTTCCACATGCATACACATGGCCACAGTATCGGGGCATTGGGACCCGACTGCACCTGTATCTGCAACTATATCTGTATTTGTGCCCGAGATGGACAGCAATCTGTGGGGGTGGGTGGTAGAGGTCAGCGCCCTATCGCACCAGAACACCCTGACAGCACTTCGAGCTGCCAGTACATCTACCGGCAGAGTTGCAAGTGAAGTTTCTTCAACCTGCCTACAGTATCTAAAGTAGCTACACTTTGTGTGTAATATTTAAATAGAAAAAGAATTCAGAAAAATACAGAAATACATTTTTCAATTACATCAGAATGTCGTGTTAGTGGAGGCATGCTGAGATGAACTAAATGAAGAAGACAATTCTACAGAAAGCCATCTCACTAGAAGAAAAGATGTTTGTGACATTAAGGTCTACTCATCACTAGCCAATTATTTGTATTTACAGTGATATTTACAATTTTAGTTGCAATTGTAACATGTTCACAGAAGTGCTTTTTCAGTATTTATTAATACTTTACTATAAAATCAATTTCAATATTATAAATAAATGTATCGGATAAAAAGTAGAAAACCACCCTCATTTATTTACATTTTATTTCTTACAACAATTCAACCACATCTGACTTCTCACATCTATTAGCATCACTTTATCGCTTGCTACAACAGGAGATGTATCTACGCTATTTCCATCTGAAAGCAGCTTTTGAGGAAAGCATAGTGTTGGGGATTTGCGTTTTACAGTTCTTGGGATTGGAGACGGGCATCAGAAACAGGCTGTAAGGAAATTTAGGCTCAATAATTTCCACGTCCTCCAATGGACCAGTGTCCAGAAAGTGCATTATAGTAAGTACATTGAATGCGAGTGCAACTTAGAGGGGCATATTCTTTGAACAGTGCTACATTTATGACGTTCAAGACATCCTACACATTGGTTTTTTAATTCTGGGTTTGAACACTACGGAGATAAAAGGTTCCAATTTATGATCTCATCTGAATCTCTCCAATAAAAGAGTTGACAAAACTATCCACGGTACTCACATGTATGAAGAAAACTATGTATGGGTGAGTAGCAGGTAGCACTTGGCAGCACTACTGGTGTCCTGGTGTAGTACTGGCCTTAAGCAGCTGTGCATTTCACCGGAGCACTGCCAGGATGACAGACCTGCCAGCAGAACCTTGCAGCAGCTCCTCTGTTGGCACTGCTGCCACATTCAAGCAGATGCCACGGGCAGGACACTCCATTGTGTCCCATACTTGTGCCTGGTGTCTGCCAGCAGAGCAGCCATAGCATCCCAGTGCAGTGGGACCTAAAGAGACAGCAAGGAACAGTGAGGGGGGGGGGGGGGGGGGGTTAGCAGGATGGGGTGTAGGAAGTTGCTGTGCTACCTGTAGGAGCATGCAGGGATGATCTGGAGACTGGACAGGACTGGTAAGTCCAGTGTTGGGAGGAAAAGACTAGTTAGTGCATTGGCAGGACAGAAGGCATGTGTAGTGCTGGAGTGGGAGCATGGAAATGGACAAAGGGGCAGGCAGGAATAGGAAGCCAGGAGAGTTATGGCAACAAAGGACACATTATATGGAAAGTTCCCACCTGCACAGTTCAGTAAAGATGGTGGTGTTAGGAAGGATCCAGATGGCACACGCTGTGAAGCAATCACTAAAGTGAAGCACATAGTGTTTGGCAGCATGTTCAGCAACTCATTGGTCCAACCCTCTCTCTGCCACAGCTTGATGGTGTTGATTCACACAGACAGACAGCTTGTTAGTTGTCATGCCCACATGGAAACCAGCACAATGGTTGTGGTTGCAATTTAGTTTGTACCTCACATGACTGCTTTCACATGTGGCCTTGCCTTTGACTGGATAGCAGATACCTGTGATAGGGCAGGAGCGGGTGGCAGTGGAAGGGTGCATGGGGCACGTCTTAGGTCTATTGCAAGAATATAAGGCATGAGGCAAGGGATGTGGAGCAGAAGTAAGTAGGAATGGACAAGGACACTGCTTAGGTTTTGGTGGGTGACAATACCACTGTGGGAGGGGTGGGAAGGACAACAGAAAAGATATTCCACGTTTCAGGGCCCGACAAGAGGTAGTTCAAACACTGGAGGAGAATATGAGTCACTTACTCCAGTCCTGAGTGGTACTGAGTCACGAGGAAATGCTCCTCTGTGGCCAGACAGTGGGGAGGTGGTACATGACTGAAGAGAGAAGGCATGGGAGACTTGTTTCTGTGCAAGGTTGAGTGGAGGCCTCAGTGAAACCTCTGGCACAAGAGAGAAGGCATGGGAGACTTGTTTCTGTGCAAGGTTGAGTGGAGGCCTCAGTGAAACCTCTGGCACCTTTGGAGGTGGAGTGGTCATCACTACACTGTTGTTTCATAATCACAGGTGGCTAGGCAGTATGGAAGGGACTTCGAAGTAGAGGCATTGCTGATTGTTGGTAGGTTCGATACAGATGGAGGTACTGATTTAGCCATCTTTTGAGGTGGACATCAACATCGAGGAAGGTGGTTTGTTGGGTTGGGTAGGACCAGGTGAAGCAAAACATGTTGAGGTTCTGGAAGAATGCGGATAGGGTGTCCTCGCCCTTGGTCCAGATCATGAAGATGTCCACAATGAATCTAATCCACGTGAGTGGTTTGGGATTCTAGCTGGTTAAGAAGGATTACTGTAGAGGACTCAACTGTCAGCATGAGATAGTGCCATATGGTTGCCCACTGCTGTACCACATATGTTTTTTGTAGGTGATGCCTTCAAAGGAGAGGTAACTAATGAGTCAGTGTATGGTTGGTCACAGTAAATAAGAAGTAAGTTGTAGATCTGGAGTCAGTCAGGTGTTGGAAAAGGTAGTGTTCAATATATAGCAGCAAAGCCATGGCCATTGTGGATGTTAGTGCAGAGGGTATGGTATTGACAGTGACTAGCAAGGTGCTGGGCAGTAAAGGAACAGGAACTGTGTAGAGTCTTGGAGGGAATGATTGTGTCTATCACATAGGAGGGCATGTTGCAGGTATTAGGCTGAAGGTGGTGTCCACAGAAGCAAGGATTCTCTCTGAGGCGGCACAGTAACCAGCCACAAGGAGGAATACTGGGTGGTTACGTTCATGGAAAGTAGGAGTGTGGGGGGTGGAGGGGAGAGGAGAGAAAGACTCAGGGGAGAGGTTCTGGGATGTACCTAATTATTTGAGGAGGGACTGGAGATCTAGCTAGATTTCTGGAATGAGGCCACTGTGGCAAAGTTTGTAGGTGGATGTATCCAACAGTTGGTAGAGTCTCAGTTTTTAGGTGGTGGATTGCAGCTCTTGCAGATATAAGATTAGTTTCCTTGTTGAGGGATGCAGGAAAGATAGTGAGGCAAGGTTAGAGGTTACAAAATTCTGTAAAGTTAATAAGGGGAATGTGGGAACAGTAGCGGTGGATCATGGTTAAATGGAGGAGCAAAGTGAGTCGGGCAGGATTCAATATTGCTTTTGGGTCGAGTCTGGAGGGCTGGTGGAAAAAAGTTTCCACTGTAGGGACTAGGAAAATGTCTTAACCTCTTAACACAAAACCCCAAGTTACCTCATTTTTATTACTTTTACCCAGAAAACCATTGTGAAAAAATATGGTTCCGCTTCGTATCTACACAGAAACTAAAAAAAATGACAGTTTCAGGATATTTGAGTGAACGTACAGTGCACGAGTACAATCGAGATCTTATTACTGGTAATCTTCAATATTCCATTGTTTGGTTTTTGCGTAACTGCTTTCCTTCCATACTGCAAACCAGCACTATTTCCGTTTGTTACTACTCTGTAGTGCATTACTTCAACTCCAACCCTGCTATCCACCCTCATCCCTGTCCCATGCCACATCCTTACCCCCTACCACCCACCCTAGCAGATCGCTGCTGGTGCTGCTTCTCCTCTCTCTCTCTCTCTCTCTCTCTCTCTCTCTCTCTCTCTCTCTCTCTCTCTCTCTGCACGTGTTCTCTCTCTCTCTCTCTCTCTCTCTCTCTCTCTCTCTCTCTCTCTCTCTCTGCACGTGTGTGTGTGTGTGTGTGTGTGTGTGTGTGTGTGTGTGTGTGTGTGTGTGTGTGTTTTTTCTACTTCAGAAGAAGGGCTTTGAGATTGTATATGCTTGGATATTGTCATGTCATATGCTGGCTTGCAGTAACCTACATAATCAAATTATCCAACACAATCTACAAAAGGTGTCAGTTGAGAATCAATGGTGTCAGCAGTCTAAAGATGATGCACATGTATGGCATTGTGCAAACCATCACTTAGAGTGTACCAAAAGACATAAATGTCAAATTTAATAGTACAAAATTCTATTTCAGGTAGTAGCAAATTCTGCTTTGACAACTAATGTAGTGCACCATTGTGGTGTCAACTAGGAGAGTAAAAATTACTACAGAGTACCATCCAGCAACAGAATATAGGATCGTTGGCTACAAAACAATACTGTTCTGACATTTATTAAAGCAACATTGAATAATGAGGGCTACACCATCATCATCATCATCATCATCCTCCAAGCCTTTCTTCAACAGGTCCCAAGGTGCCCAAGAACTGTGTTATTCCAGCAGGACAATAGTTATGCACATATTTCCTGAGTTACCTAACATGTCTCGGTGGGTTCTGAATTACTTAACACTTTCACAGTGATTTAACTCTGCTCAGAATCAGAAAATCTGAGTTTTTGGATAATTTTTGCTTTCATATCGACTAACTGCTACTCAAGTGTTGGTCGTTATTCATTACACAGATCCCAGGCTGATGGAGATCCACTTTTAGTGAGGATGGGAGTAGACAATCTTAGTCTAACCTCCTCCCACCTCATTACATATGGGTCTGAGTGAGATGCCCTTCCTTTTTAACCTTACACAACCTATCCCATTAGTTGCAACAGCTAGGCAGTGTGCATCATTTACTTTTACATATATATATATCTGCAGTGCTACTCAGTTCACCTCCCAAGTGCAAATACCAGCCAGCAGTACTGTCTCGTATTTGCTACTTTACTACCACTAGTAACGGACATTCTGAAACTTCGCTCTGAAGCCTCCTACCACTTAATACGGGCACATACTTTTCAGATCTGCAATGATAATTAAAACAGTTTAACAATCACATTTGAAACGCCTCTAGTGGTGTTAAATTGTTTTGCACAAAATGGAAAGAAAATATCCGCTAGAAGGGGTGTAGAGTGCCAACTTAAGAATTTTCAAATGAAACCTTGACCTATTTTCTGTTAAGAGCTTACACTTTATAAGATGGTTGGTTGTGGAGTGTAATATAAGAGATTGAGTCACACGCTGTAGTATACAATATGTATGATTACTGAACATCATAATACACACTACTTGTATTAAGAGATTTTATATTTAAAGTCATGTCTTTATTTTCAACTTACGCTGATAATTGTTTAGCAACAGTTGAGACAATATAGAAAATTTTTTTGTTCAAAACTTATAAGATGATGCAAACAATTGTTCACGAAGTAAACATATTAATAACTAGTTTAAATGCAAGATGGATAGTCCATTTTATAAAGAATAATTGGAACTGATGAAAAGAATTAAAACAAAGTGGAACAGATTCATATCCATCATTAGCTATGGAATGTAAACTTAATATTATCAAAGGCTTTGATGAAAAAATTAAAATTTACGAATTGGCAAAGAAGACTGGCCTACAAGAATCAACAGTCAGAACAACAATAAAATGCAAAGAAGAAATTCTTAAAGCTGTGAAAAATTCTCAGTTTCTGAAATAAAATATCATTTGTGAACATCATGGTGGTATTGCTCAGGTAGAAACGATGTTAAAATTATGGTGCAATAATCAAGGAGTTAAAAATTGTCCTGTTGATTAGAACATGTTGTGCTTTTAAGCTAAGCTCATTTCCGAGAGATTCAAAGAAATTGGGCAGGCAGCCAAGGTGAAAGGTTTAAGCCTAGTAATGGATGGTTTAGCCGATTCACAAGGCACAGCATCACAGAAAGTGGAGAAGCAGCAAGCACTAACAAAATGACTGTCACTCTATCCAGATAAACTAAAGGCAATGATAGAATATGGCTGATATACCAGTCGAACCATATTCTACATAGATGAAACTGGTAGGTTCTGGAACAAGGTGCCTAAAAGAACTTATCACAAATCAGTTCATAGCTCAAAAAGTCCAAGAGCTTGAAAAAATACATCTATAGCTGGGCTGCCCATGTTTGGAAGTCAAATGCCGAAGCCTGGACAACAGCTTTCCTTTCAGAGGACTGGTTTGGTCATCGCTTCATACCTGAAGTCAAATGTTATTGTCAATTAAAACAAATCCCATTTAACACGATGCTATTAATTGATAATGCACCAAGTCTTCCTCCTGTTACTATAATTTGTATCCATGCATGAGAGTTGTATTTTTTACCACAGAATACAACCAGCTTGCTTCAACTGATGGTCCAGAGAGTCATTAAAACATTTAAAGCTTACTACAAGAGAAACGTTTGCGCATCTACATGAACCTATGGCACAAAAGAATGAGCTATCAGTTGAAGACCTTGAGAAACAATTCAATGTTTTAGATGTTGTGAGAATGAAACTTCACAAAAAACTAAATGGCACCTGGAAAAAACTGTGTCCTGTTTTTCCACAATGAAACCCAGAGGGGATCAGCACCACAGGTCATGATCAAATTGATAACATGATTGAATTAGTGGTCGATCTTGGCAGACAAATTTAGAGGTGGATCACGATGATGATCCAGAACTGCTAAATTCACACAATCAGGAACTGACAATTCATGAGCTTATAGTAATGTGTGTGCAAAAGCAAAGCACTGAACAACATGATTCTTTAGACCCAGTACAGTCAGAAGATCAAATGATGGGTTGCAAACTTTATAGAAGGCCCCAGTTCGTAAAAAAATTCAGCAAAAAGAGACTTGAGAGAAATGCCCATTTCTGTAACAAAACGGGGAATAAAAAAATTATTAGGGTGCTACAAGGAAATTTTGCAAGAGAAGAAAGAAAATTAAAAAAAAAATTTACTTCAGACGATGTGGTTAGATTTCACGAAGCATTCTACACCACAATAACTTCGGTTTACAATGTTGCAGTGCATAATACTGTAACTTAATATATTCTGTTGTACTGTCTAACATTTTGTGAAACATATTTCTTCCAAATTACATTGTTTTCTTTAGTGTCTGGTCCCAACTGAACATAATTTGTATGCATTTATATGCAAAATTGAACACCAACTTAAGCAAATTCTACTTACACAGTTATCGCTAAGCCCCACCTATCGTGTATGTCCAGGGTATTACTATATAAACGTGTTTTCTGCTTAGTGTAGTGTCATGCTTCAATAATTTTGTGAAGTTTTTCTGATAACAGCAACACTAAGTACCAAGTATTGTTGAGATTATAAAGTGGATCATGGCTGCGACTGGAGAAAATGAGTGTCAGACAACCAGCATGTCGATCAGTCAGGAGGGCTGTTAAGTTTGGTTTGTGTGAATAAAAGAAGATCTATAAGAGAAATAAGTTTTATCAAGACATTTTGTTAAGCAAAATCCTCACAATATCAGAATATGAAAAAATTCTAGTCACCTCAGGGCTTCTGTAGCTGACACAAATATTTAAACATGACTAACAATCTTCAACACCTCCAACTCAACCAGATAAGCATGGATTAACATAACCTTGTACTGCAAGCCTATTATTTTATAAGGACCACAACATTAAGATGTGGATACTGCAAATAAATATTTTTGACTTGAAATTTTTACTTAATACTCACCTACCGAATATTGTGAATAGCAGCACAACAAGAGGGATCTTTATATATCACTTTTAGAAGCATCACTTTCTTTGTGCAGTGTTGCTCTAATTAATACTAATTATACAGACGTAGCAAAGTATTCCCCGTTTAAACCTGACAACTTACTTCGTGAGTATATACTCTGAGTGGGACGCCATAAGCACGCCCTAATCCAAAATCAGCTACTTTAATGACTCCATTTGGTCCTACAAGTAAATTCTGTGGTTTCAGATCTCTATGCAGTATTCGGCGTTTGTGGCAATACAGCACAGCCAATGTGATCTGAAAAACAAAATTTCAGATAAGAATTTTTGGCAAACACTTTTATATTATTTCTAATGACAAATGGCAAACTGCATCTCTGCAGAAAAGACTTCACAACACATTATGAGCGAACTGGCAGTTTTATAGGCCAGAATCAGTATGGGCAATGTGGGACCTATTTTTGGCTTAACTCGTCATAAGAGGCATCAGTCATGAACTGTCCCTTAAATCCCATACAGTTTATACAAAATTGATATTTAACCCTTTTAAGTAGACAGTGAAAATAAAATGACTGGTTAAATCCTGAAGGATTAATGATGGTGACTAAACAAGAAAGTTATATTTTAAACTACGTCAATGTTTATTTAATAATGTCCATGTATGTGTGTGATGGCCTAACACAAAATGCAGATTCAAAATGGGGGGAATCCGGTTTGAGTAGGACCCATTCACCAAGGGTTCCACAAAGACTTAATTATGTATATAGACAGTTCATTCATCCCGGGAATAGATAGTCGCCATGATTTTTGCCTGTTATCAACATCGATATTGGCAAGATATTAATCCATGAAATTCTAAGATTTTTGAGAATGTTTTAGTTTTAATTTTGAAGTCTGATAACAAATGACACAAGAAATTATACACCATACATTACTAAATCCAAGTTGAGACAAATATTGACCACTATTCCTATACAAAGATAACTGCATAAATGCCAAACATTACATTACAGCTAAATTCATTGCAGTCATTTGATGACCACATATTAAAAATAATACCAAAGTACTAGAAAAATTATAAACAAAGTCCATGAAAAATGCTTACATGGGGTTTTGCAATGTGAAACTTATTAAAAATTACAAACACACATGAAATGGAATGGTATATTGAGGTTACTCATACACTAACAAGATTACGAAAGGATCTGGGAAACTTGTGTTACCCTCCTACTACATGTAACTGTGGAAGATTTTTAGTACTGGCACACCTGCATATTAACTTCTAATAAAACCTTCTGTACTTCTTTATATACATGTATGACTTGAAAAGTAGCTTCTTGTCGTGTTTACTGATGTCGTCAGAGTTCATTTTTACTCCTTATGACTGCGCCAGTAGTTCAGTTTTTATTGATTTTTATAACCAATTATAATTAAAACAATTTCAATTCCTTAATATTAATCTTAGAATTATACTTGAAGTTGCAATGAGCCTGTCTCAGCACTGATCTTTCTGGTGTTTAAATTTGCTGCTATCACGTTTGCAGGAGCTTAATAGTTATAGTTGACAATACGACATTTCTCTTTCATTTCAACCACCTTCGCCTCTCTTCAGCCTTTAGCAAAGTGCATGCATTGGGAAAAACCCACACCTGACCCTCAGCCACAGTCCGCCTGCATTTCTTGCCAGGTTGGCCAGTAGTCATGAACTATCAGAACACTCACCCCTCTCTCTCACTTTGTGAGCCGGCATCTCGTAATGTCACAATACGAAAGTGGTTACTCAGTCAACAGCAATATAGAAAATTGCTTCTCTCTATTCTGATAGCATGATAACTAATATTCAAAAAGTTAATGAATACAAACACCATTGGGTACAAAGGAGAGTAAATGACATTCAGATTCCTTACACACATTCGATGTTATTTATTTGCTTTTCAAACAACTTGCACACATTACAGACCTGCAAAAATTAGTCATTACAAGTAAGTGCAATGAAAATTAAACAACACTGTCATCACAGACATTACCCATTCAACAGTCACGTTTCATTCAAGGACTATGTTGTATACGGTTAAAGCGACTATGTCTTTAAATAGAATTTTGAGGATTTTCACTTACTCAGACATTCCTTCATCACTGTAATCTCAAACTCTCTGATTAGCAATTAGTAAATTCATGTAAAAAAATCTTGGTGGATATGGTGAATGGAACAACACTGGCTAAGGTTTTCACCTTTACATTCTTAAATGGTTTTTCCCTGGGATGCTTGAAGTTCAGGGCAGCAATGTTAAACTCAGTTGGCCAACCCCTTATTTGGTGAAACTTACCACCACCACCACCACCACCACCACCACCACCGTCGTCGTGTGTGTACTTTACTTGTATAGCATTCGACTTCTTTCCACTGACCTTGATGCATCCTGTATTCATCCAGGCTATAGTCTCTTCCTCTATCTTTCCTGTTTTTTAATTCAACTTAATCTTCCAATCATTACTTTTCATTTCCACAACAAACTTCGTTTTTAACTCTGAACATTTTATTTTCCAAATTTCTTGTGAACTGTTAATGTATTGCTTGCATTTCTGCTTGCTCTCTGTGACAAATCAGTGTCACTGGTCATGTAACTGTGGCTTGGTATTAAAGATCTTTCATTTCTTTGATATGCTGGGCAGAATCTCTATTTGCATTAAATCATTACAAGTTTGATACTTTTATTTTAGTGACCACAGCAATACAGTTCAGTTTTATAGGATTAGCATTTAAGGGCTTCAAAATGACAATCTTATCAAATGGCTCACCTGCTATTCCCTCGTACTGAAGTTCCGTAGTTCCTTTAAGGCGGTCACACATGTAACTGTATGCTCAACAAGCATGCGTTCACAAGCGTGCTTTGGCAACCATTCAAGTGTAATCATGGTTGAGCATGTGTACGAAGAACCGGAAGGCTAGTGCAAGCATTCAGTGATTTGATTTTTATTTGGTCCAGTTAAATTACATTGTGTACAGAGTATATACTGCAACGAAGAGTAAGTCAAAGAATACAATATTACATGGAGAAAAAAAGAAGAAAAACTGCAATACCATGAGGCAGCTTCCGCAGCATGTCTACTGTTAATAGTTAATATGGGAATAGTATTTTCATTTCTTTATCTAATCTTTACTCCATACTTCTTTCTTTTCCTAACAAAAGCAAAAGGCTATCAAAGCCAGTGCATTGTCATCTGAGCTAGATTTTTCTCGTAAACAAACCAATTCTTGTACAAGCTTGCCTGAACCGTGTAGACATACATGCTTGTTCCTGCATGCTTGTCAAACGATCAATTACATGTGTGGATCTGCCTTTAGATACATTCAAACTGTGTATACTCCACAAGGGAGCAAGGAAGATGAGGTTTGTGATAAACAGTATCAATGAGAACTTTTGGGATTGAAATTATCTTTTGTGCATCAAATGTCAGTCTAGTGCATTCATCTTTTATTGCTTTCTGCCTGTCTTTTTGCATTGTTGTGTTTAAAAGACCAACCTGTCAATGGAGTTGTTTTCCTTAGTTCACATCTGTGAAGCCTTCCCATTTTGAGGGGGCTTGCCCAAGTCACTTAGAGGCTTAGTTTTTATTTGAAATATGTCCCAGTTTTTGTGTGTTTCTTGGTAGCAGATGTGCATTTGAAACAAAGATCTTTTTTAATTCATACATGCTTAAGGGAGTCACCTACACTCTGAATGTTCAATTTGTTCTTTCAGTTCAACAGCTGTAATAATCACTTACAAATGCATCTCTGTGGATGGGTGTGTGTACTTTAATGTATAATTCTGACATACTTACAGTACCATAGCATACTATAATGTACTTAGTTCACTTTCACATATGACCTAACCTTGACACATTTTTGCGCAAGTAGAGAAAATTTTATATCTTTTTAAACAAAGTTTAGGTAGTTTTAAGTATAAAACATTCCTTTTCTAACTGAATGACAGGAGGATGGCACTACATCACTAGAACTACCCTTATTATACACATATGTCATTTGGCTCATGTAATCTTTCATCTACAACTTGGTCCACCAGTTTGTCACTAGACTTAGTTCACTTCTGCACTGGAAACCTCTGTAGATCTGGCATGTGCCAGGAGTGTCAAGATGAAAAATATATCTCACTGTCCTACCATAATCTAGGTTAGGTTTGCCACGAGAATAATTGTGGTATTCAAAATCAGATGACATGAAAACAAAAAATGGCAAACTCTGCAGTTGGTTCATTCTAGCCCAAGTCCCTGCTACAGTAACTTTTTCGTGTGTATGTCGTCTGCTGTTCTAAGACTGATTTTATGAGATATGTCCAAGTAATGTCTTCCCACATTTAATTGTGGACTGAGAAGAAGAATGTGAGGGCAGATTAAAAAGGATTCTTCAAATGTATGTTCTTTCACAAACAACATTAAATAACTGGTTGTTAGAGTCAAGGTCAGAAGAATTGTGAAAGACTGAGGAACAAACTGTTATCCTCAAGTGAAACATCTACGCTACAACCACAGTCATTAACTATTAATATATGACAAAGTAGGTCCCAAACACCCTTCTCAACCTTTGTTTCAACAAATTTGCTAATCAAATGTATCAGCTTTGCAGAAACACACACACACACACACACACACACACACACACACACACACACACACACACACACACACACACACACACTCGCCCTCTCTTTCACCATTTACTGATTTACTGGAGGTTACAAGCTTCATTCCACACACAGAAAGATGGCTATGATAAAAAGCAGATTGAAACTCCCGATTACCTAGAACAGATGACCATAGTCATGCGCTCTTCACACAAACAGCATCAGCTTTATGTCAACCTATAATGCCAAAGGGCACTCAGCTTATAAGGCATTTCCGAAATTTTATGTCGAGCTCAACAAATACGAAGACCAGTGTACTACTGGACATGGATGTGAAAACACATCTGCAAAGAGATGTCTTATTGGGATGCAGAATTTGAACTTCCTTCATTTATAGTAATGTTGTTGTTGTTATGGTCTTCAGTCCTGAGACTGGTTTGATGCAGCTCTCCATGCTACTCTATCCTGTGCAAGCTTCTTCATCTCCCAGTACCTACTGCAACCTACATCCTTCTGAATCTGCTTAGTGTATTCATCTCTTGGTCTCCCCCTACGATTTTTACCCTCCACGCTGCCCTCCAATACTAAATTGGTGATCCCTCGATGCCTCAGAACATGTCCTACCAACCGATCCCTTCATCTGGTCACGTTGTGCCACAAACTTCTCTTCTCCCCAATCCTATTCAATACATCCTCATTAGTTATGTGATCTACCCATCTAATCTTCAGCACTCTTCTGTAGCACCACATTTCGAAAGCTTCTATTCTCTTCTTGTCCAAACTACTTACCGTCCATGTTTCACTTCCATACATGGCTACACTCCATACAAATACTTTCAGAAATGACTTCCTGACACTTAAATCTATACTCGATGTTAACAAATTTCTCTTCTTCAGAAACGCTTTCCTTGCCATTGCCAGTCTACATTTAATATCCTCTCTACTTCGACCATCATCAGTTATTTTGCTCCCCAAATAGCAAAACTCCTTTACTACTTTAAGTGTCTCATTTCCTAATCTAATTCCCTCAATATCACCCGACTTAATTCGACTACATTCCATTATACTCGTTTTGCTTTTGTTGATGTTCATCTTATATCCTCCCTTCAAGACACCATCCATTCCATTCAACTGCTCTTCCAAGTCCTTTGCTGTCTCTGACAGAATTACAATGTCATCGGCAAACCTCAACGTTTTTATTTCTTCTCCATGGATTTTAATACCTACTCCGAATTTTTCTTTTGTTTCCTTTACTGCTTGCTCAATATACAGATTGAATAACATCGGGGAGAGGCTACAACCCTGTCTTACTCCCTTCTTAACCACTGCTTCCCTTTCATGTCCCTCGACTCTTATAACTGCCATCTGGTTTCTATACAAATTGTAAATAGCCTTTTGCTCCCTGTATTTTACCCCTGCCACCTTTAGAATTTGAAAGAGAGTATTCCAGTCAACATTGTCAAAATCTTTCTCTAAGTATACAAATGCTAGAAACGTAGGTTTGCTTTTCCTTAATGTTTCTTCTAAGATAAGTCGTAAGGTCAGTATTGCCTCACGTGTTCCAATATTTCTACGGAATCCAAACTGATCTTCCCCGAGGTCTGCTTCTATTCTTCTTGAAGTCTGAGGGTATTTCGCCTGTTTCATACATCTTGCTCACCAGATGGTAGAGTTTTGTCAGGACTGGCTCTCCCAAGGCCGTCAGTAGTTCCAATGGAATGTTGTCTACTCCGGGGGCCTTGTTTCGACTCAGGTCTTTCAGTGCTCTGTCAAACTCTTCACGCAGTATCGTATCTCCCATTTCGTCTTCATCTACATCCTCTTCCATTTCCATAATATTGTCCTCAAGTTCATCGCCCTTGTATAGACCCTCTATATACTCCTTCCACCTTTCTGTTTTCCCTTCTTTGCTTAGAACTGGGTTTCCATCTGAGCTCTTGATGTTCATACAAGTGGTTCTCTTATCTCCAAAGGTCTCTTTAATTTTCCTGTAGGCAGTATCTATCTTACCCCTAGTGAGATAAGCCTCTACATCATTACATTTGTCCTCTAGCCATCCCTGCTTAGCCATTTTGCACTTCCTGTCGATCTCATTTTTGAGACGTTTGTATTCCTTTTTGCCTGCTTCACTTACTGCATTTTTATATTTTCTCCTTTCATCAATTAAGTTCAATATTTCTTCTGTTACCCAAGGATTTCTACTAGCCCTCGTCTTTTTACCTACTTGATCCTCTGCTGCCTTCACTACTTCATCCCTCAAAGCTACCCATTCTTCTTCTACTGTATTTCTTTCCCCCATTCCTGTCAATTGTTCCTTTATGCTCTCCCTGAAACTCTGTACAACCTCTGGTTCTTTCAGTTTATCCAGGTCCCATCTCTTTAAATTCCCACCTTTTCGAAGTTTCTTCAGTTTTAATCTACAGGTCATAACCAATAGATTGTGGTCAGAGTCCACATCTGCCCCTGGAAATGTCTTACAATTTAAAACCTGGTTCCTAAATCTCTGTCTTACCATTATATAATCTATCTGATACCTTGTGTTACATTTACACAAAACTACTTGTAATCTAGTGAACTTTTTTAAATTTCAGTTCAGATATTAAAATCTACACAGTAATGTTTTTGTTTATGAACAATGCTCACAGTGCAACATCACCAGTCTGCATAGAGGATAAATTGCCCATTGAGGATGAAGCACCTGTGCATAAAATAAGCTATTAAATGATTAAGGAGGTAATAAAATGAAGACATTTGAAGCTTGAGGTTTCAATGTAATCGAGCTTTACAAATATTTCATCTGCCAGAATTTTTAACAAGGTGTGTGCTCCACATAATGCTGTTAAGCTACATTTTCCTAGCTGCGGGAATTTTTTGCAGTGTGTTGCAGAATACGCTTGCATCTTCTGCTGCGTCATGCGGGTTACAGGGTGCTGCACGAAACTTTTTCCTAGGAGCAGCACGGTGCGCGTCAGAACCTAAAAAATGAAACTATTCTTTACAATTTGGCAACTGCACCAGAGAGTGATACAAGAACTATCTCCCGAAAAAAAATTTTTTAACTCAATGAAAATTTTGTGCTATTGAAATAGATAAATATTTAAAATGTGAAGGAAAGTTGATTTTTTGCACTACTTGATATTTATCGCGCCATATGTCCTAAACTAAGTGTCGTACAACATAACTTTTAGTTGCGTTCTGTGGTATATGTCAACAATGTCTGCAAAAGTTCTCGTCAATAGAGTTGGTAACAGTGAAGTAATACATTAAAATGTAACATCTGATGCAGAGCTTTTACCAAACCAACGTCCAAAATTTAGTAAGCGACAAACTTTTTCCTGTTACATTTTTTGTGGGAGGGTGAAAGGGAGAAAAAGTTTCGGAAAGGTTTGAATTAATTTTTACAGTTTGTTGGAAGTCGGTGGGTGCTATAGTTTCTCCTAGACGAGAGCAGTTTCGTGAGGTTCGTTGTTGCGACACTATTTCCTGCACACTGCGAGGAGCTTTCTGGCAGGCCTGGGGCAGTGCAGCACGACAGCAGTAGAGACAGTGAATGCCAAACATGCAGCGCAGTGCTCAAGCTAAAAAACAGTTAATTTTCGCATTCCAAAAATACATGGAAGTTAGGGAAGAGGACTGTATGTTATTGGAAAGAGTACTCAGGAAGCACAATGCAGTGAGACAAATGTTCTTGCATCGTGAAGAAGGATCATATAAAATTTTAGTTACAAAACATTTGCTCGACGATGCGGAGAAGTTTATGACATTTTTCAGATTCACACTACCAGTTTCATTATTTTATGTTGTTAGTTGAAAACGAACAGAAGTAATTCCTGTAACTGAGTGGCAAAATGTATTAGATTGGACATAATAAAATACAATTTACATCATACTCCACAAGCCACCTAATGGTGTGTGGCAGAGGGTACTTTCAGTACCACTATCTGATCTCTCCAACCCTGTTCCACTCGCGAATAGTTTTATTCATTTTTCTTCCGATTTCTGACCAAATTAAGTTTTTTTTTTTTTAATTTTTCCACTCGACTTCAGCTATACTCAACAAAATTTGCTTTCGGAAACCAGTTTGATAAGTTGCTCATCCTCTGAGGTGTAGAAGTGGTCAGCCAACATTTCTGGTTATTGTTTCTATAACAACTCTTAAAAATTGTCTGCTTTTGCCAGTGCGCACATAATGACCAGTTCCCTTCAAAAATCAGGTAATTATAACTCAGTTGTATTTTACTAAAAGCTTCTAAACAATAACCTAGCCATTATGGATGAAAATTATTACTCTCTAATTTTCTTCTTAGTAATAATATTACTGACCCTTTTAGAACAAATTATACTTGTGCACTTCCATCAAAATTACTTCCTCCGAAATTTCAAAACAGGCGTAGTTTATGAAGACAATTATCAAAAACTGGAAGAGACATATATAATAATTTGTTTCATCAATTAAAAAACTAGTTACTCTTACCTGGTACACATAAGATTTCACAACATCTGGTGCAAGGTAATTCCCATCTCCAAGCCGCTCTATGTATTTCTTCAAATCCATATCCAAATACTCAAAAACAAGATACAATCTTCCACTTTCCATAATAACATCTTCCAGTCTACAGAGAACATACATCATCATCAGTGGCTAGTCTGTTTTAAAGTGACAAAATATTCAATATCACATGAGGTAAATACATTCACATAGCCGAAAAACTGTAGGTAACTTGATATGACGACCGCTACACTCGCATTACAAATACATGCATCTGTCACATTCTTTCAAAAATACATAAACGCACGTAAGGCAATCTGTACACCAGGTGCTCTATCTGATATAGGTGAACACTACATGTAATGTGCATGCATATCTCATTTGGTAACACTAACAAAGAAGCTGAGTGAAGATCAAAATTTGAAGGCATTGCAAAAACTAATTAAAACACTATTAACAGAGCCAGTCCCCCTCATAAGATCAAGGGAAAGTGGAACAGCTGGTGCCCCTTTTTTCCAACTTCAAAACAGACACATAAGACCAATCAACAATTCCCTCTGGCGTAAATACCAGATCAGTGTGAGAAAATGACATCTATCATGTTTGGTGTGCATTTCTACATCTACATCTATGTGATTACTCTGCTATTCACAATAAAGTGCCTGGCAGAGGGTTCAATGAACCACCTTCAAGCTGTCTCTCTACTGTTCCACTCTCGAACGGCACGCGGGAAAAATGAGTATTAAATTTTTTCTGTGCGAGCCCTGATTTATCTTATTTTATCGTGATGATCATTTCTACCAATGTAGGTGGGTGGCAACAGAATGTTTTCGCAGTCGGCGGAGAAAACTGGTGATTGGAATTTCATTAGAAGGTCCCATCACAACAAAAAATGCCTTTGTTTTAATGATTGCCACTCTAATTCACGTATCATCTGTGACACTATCTCCCCCATTTCGCGATAATACAAAACGAGCTGCCCTTCTTTGTACATTTTCGATGTCATCCGTCAGTCCCACCTGATGCGGATCCCACACCACACAGCAATACTCCAGAGTAGGGCAGACAAGTGTGGTGTAAGCAGTCTCTTTAGTAGACCTGTTGCACCTTCTAACTGTTCTGTCAATGACTCACAGTCTTTGGTTTGCTCTACCCACAATATCAGTGTGGTCATTCCAGTTTAGGTTATTTGTAATTGTAATCTCTAAGTATTTAGCTGAATTTACAGCCTTCAGATTTGTGTGTGTTATCATATAATCGAAATTTAGCTGATTTTTTTTTTTTTTTTTTGTTAGTACTCATGTGAATAACATCACACTCTTCTTTATTCAGGGTCAACTGCCACTTTTCGCACCATACAGATACTTATCTTAATCATTTTGCAAGTTGTTTTGATTATCTGATGACTTTACAAGACGGTAAATGACAGCATCATCTGGAAACAATCTAAGATGGCTACTCAGATTGTCTGCTAAGCTGTTACTATAGATCAGGAACTATAGAGGGCCTATAACACCTCGTTGGGGAACGCCAGATATTACTTCTGTTTTACTCTATTTTCCATCTATTACTACGAACTGTGACCTTTCTGACAGGAAATCACAAATCCAGTCGCACAACTGAGGCGATACTCCGTACGCTCGCAGTTTGGTTAGAAAACTGCTTGTGAGGAATAGTGTCGAAAGCCTTCTGAAAATCTAAAAATATGGAATCAATTTGACATCTCTGTCGATAGCACTTATTACTTCATGAGTATAAAGAGCTAGTTGTGTTCCACAAAAAAGATATTTTCTGAATCCGTGCTGACTATGTGTCAATAAATCGTTTTCTTCGAAGTACTTCATAATGTTCGAATACAGTATATGTTCCAAAACCCTACTGCAAATAGACGTTACTGATACAGGCATGTAATTCAGCGGATTACTCGTACTTCCCTTTTTGGGTATTGGTGAGACTTACGCAATTTTACAATCTTTAGGTATGGAACTTTCTGTGAGTGAGCAGTTGTATACAACAGCAAAATATGGAGCTATTATGTCAGCATACTCTGCAAGGAACAATCTGGAGCAGTGGCCTTGCCTTTATTAAGTAATTTAAGCTGCTTTGCTGCACCGAGGATATCTACTTCTATGTTTCCCATCTTGGCACTTGTTCTTGATTGGAATTTAGATATATCTACTTGGTATTCTTTGGTGAAGGAGTTTCGGAAAACTGTGTGTAATAAGTCTGCTTTAGTGGCACTGTCATCAGTGATTTCACAGTTTTTATCACGCAGTGAAGGTATTGATTGCGCCTTACCACTGGTGTGCTTTATGTATGACCAGAATCTCTTTGGGTTTTCTGCCAGATACTGAGAGTTTTGTTGTGGAAATTATTAAAAGCATCTCGCATTGAACCGCGCTATATTTCGAACTTCTGCAAAATTTTGCCGTTCTTGGGGATTTTGCATTTTCTTAAATTTGGCAAGCTTTTTTCGTTGCTTCTGCAACAACAATCTCACCCATTTTGTGTACCATGGTGGATCATTGCCATCATTTATTAATTTATGTGGTATATATCTCTCAATTGCTGTTGATACTATCTCTGAAAAATATTCCACAACTTTTCTACACTTACGTGATCAGATCGGAAGGAGTGAAGACTGTCTCTTAAATAGGCGTTAAGAGCATTTTTATCAATTTTTTTTAAATAGATACACTTTGAGTTTCTTTTTGATGGTTGCAGGTGTTACGGTATTCAGCCTAGCAGCAACTGCCTTGGGGTCGCTTATCCCCGAGTTCGTCACAATACTCCCTATTTGTCCAGGACTATTTGTTGCTAAGAGGTCAAATATGCTTTCGCAACCATTTACATTTTGAGTGGGCTAATGAACAAATTAATCAATATAATTTTCCGAGAAAGCATTCAGTACAGTTTCGGATGACATTTTATGCCTGCCGCCGGCTTTGAACGTATAATTTTTCCAGCATATCGAGGGTAGCTTGAAGTCACCACTGACTATAATTGTATAACCTCTACCCATACTATTTCACACAAACTATCTACTTCAATTTCGGTACAAGACAAACTACCTCTTACAGCAGTAAATACTCCACCAGCAACTGTATTTACTCTATCCTTTCTGAACACTGTTAGAGTGTTTGAAAAAATTTCGGCTGAACTTATTTCCGGCTTTAGCCAGCTCTCTGTACCTACAACTATTTGAGATTCAGTGTTTTCTATTATGGCTTGGAGCTCTGGTTCGTTCCCAACACAGCAACGACAATTTACAACTACAATACCAATCGTTTCTACAACTACCTTACTGTATTTGACCTGCCCACATTTAGACAGATGCCCCTTCTGTGGTTCCCTGAGACCCTCTAACCTAAAAAACCACCCAATCCCTTCCACACAGCCCCCGCAACCAGTGTAGCCACCTCCTGTGTGTAGTAGACTCCTGACCTATTAAGTGGAACTCGGAAACCCACCACCCGATGGCGCAAGTCAAGGAATCTGCAGTCTACACAGTCACAGAACCTCCTGAGCCTCCACTTGGCTCTGCACCGAAGGACCACAGTCTGTTCTATCGACGAGGCTGCAGATGGTGAGCTTCGCCTTAATCTCAGAAGCAAGACTGACAGTCTTTGCCGTTTCTGCTAACCACCCAAAACCAGACAGAATCTGCTCTGATCAAAAGCGACACAAGTCATTGGTACCGACACCACCTGCAGCTGGCTGCATCCTGTGCTCTTCATGGCACCCAGAAGCACCCTCTCCACATCCGGAATGACTCCCCCTAGAATGCACACGCAGTGCACACTGGCTTCCTTGCCCTCCTTGGCAGCCATGTTCCTAAGGGGCCCCATTACGCGCCTAATGTTGGAGCTCCCAACTACCAGCAAACCCACCCTCTGTGAACACCCAGACCTTGCGGGCCGAGAAGTTTCCTCTGGAACAGGGTGGACGATAGTATCCAGCTCAGGGACATCATCAGCCACAGATAACGCCCGAAACCTGTTCATCAAACTAACTAGGGAGGTCCTACGATCGGCCCCTCGGAAAGTTTTTCGCTGCCTGCCAGACTCTGGAACGATCTCCCAGACCACGGGCGAGGGGTGAACCTCAGTGCAAGCAGTACCCGAGGCAGTCACAGCAGTCGACCGATCGGAGGAAACGTGGTACGTGCTCAACGTCCCCCGCATCCCCACAGTGACACCCCTTTGCAGCAGCCTCAAGCTGTGTGACGGAAGCCAACGCAGCCTGGAGCTGTGAGCGAAGGGTCGCCAATTCAGCTCGCATCTGTACACAACAATCAGTTCCAATCCATTACTGTAGTCGTCCCTGTATTAGGCTCGTAAAAATACGCAACAAACAAATAGTGTACTCGCCTTATTAGCAGTGGGAAATCTAAGTGCTCTCTCACGGATGGTCTGACACTGAGCTGTTCTAACCAAACAAACAAAAGCCTGTACAATACAAGGGTCAATACCAACGGTCAATGGCAACGGCGGTACTGTATACTATACTGTTATTGAAATAAAAGGTTGTGCCTATTAAGCACCCTAACACGCAAGAAATCACAAAAATGAACTAGTAACTAAACAGATAACTGAAAATGAGTCACTCCTGTTTGAAGCTCGTAAAAATATGTAACAAGCGAACAGTGTACTCGCCTTATTAGTAGCAGTAACTAGCAGTGTGCTCTCGCTGACTGTCTAACCGCTGCTGGTTGGTCTTTTAACAAACTAACAGGGGAAGATCATGTCCTCTCTGCTTTGGCACTAGCAGCAAGGAAACTTTCATCTGCTGTCTTGTCTACTTTTATTGTTGACATGAGTCGCATGTTGCTGATAGAAGAATACAGATACCATATGTGCTGCTGGGCCCAAAAAGATCCACAGCATAAACATCAAATGAAATAAAATACAATTGGCAATGCAAAGCACTCAAAGGTACCATTGGTGACATAAAAAAAGATTGTTAGGTGCTTGCATCAAGAAGGAACGTTACATTAGATATTTTTGAAGATAAATAGAGGTTGTTTACCCATGATCACACTGTCAGCCTTCTAACAAATTATATAGCATACAATGAAGGCTTTCACGACTGTATGTTTCAGCTGCTGAGGATTCTTCTGGGATGTATGGCCGTGGTCCATGGAACTCTTCGATCCCTGACATTTCGTCCAAAGCTGCGTTGGACATCATCTGAGGTGCTCCTGGTAGTGCTGAGTCAGTTGGCAAGACTCAGCACTACCAGGAGCACCTCAGAAGATGTCCAACGCAGCTTTGGACGAAATGTCAGGGATAGAAGAGTTCCATGGACCACGGCCATACAACCCGGAAGAATCCTCGGCAACTGAAATTATCTAGCAGTTTTATAGAGGACTGTATGTAAAAGGCTGAATTTATAGTTCACATTTCATTAATATTTTGTGTGGCTTTACCTTAATAAAAGATACTTTAATAAAATTCTTTAACCTTTGCATACGTCACTGCAGACTATCCAATTTACACAGAGGCGACAGAAGTCATGGGATATCTACTAATACTGTGTCACACGACCTTCCGTCTGGCGTAATGCAACAACTTGACACAGCGCGGACTCAACACGTCGTTGGGAATCCCCTGCAGATATAATGAGCCATGCCACCTCTATAGCTGTCTATAACCAAGAAAATGGCGGTGCAGGATTTGTGCGTGAACTGACGTCTCGATTACGTCCCTTAAACATTCGATGGGATTAATGTCAGGCAATGTGGGTGTCCAAATCATTCGCTCAAATTGTCCAGAATGTTCTTCAAACCAATTGCGAACAACTGTGGCCCAGTGACATGGCGCATTGCCATCCATAAAAATTTCATTGTTCTTTGGAAACATTATGTCCATTAATGGCTGCAAATAGTCTCCAAGTAGCTGGACGTAAACCATCAGTTCAGTTGGACCAGAGGACCCAGTCCATTCCATGTAAACACAGTCCACAGCATTGTGGAGTCACTACTTGCAGTGCCGTGTTGACAACTTGGGTCCATGGCTTCGTGGGGTCTACACGACACACTAATCCTACCATCAGCTTTTACCAACCTATCGTAACCCATCTGACTAGGCCATGGTTTTCCATTTTTTGTGGGGTCCAACCAATATGGTCACATTCCCAGGAGAGGCGCTACAGGTGATGATGCCATGCTGTTATCAAAGGCACACACATTGGTCATCTGCTGCCATAGCCCATTAATGCCAAATTTCATCATACTGTCTTAACTGATACCTCCGTTTTACCTCTCACGTTGATTTCTGCAGTTATTTCATGCAGAGTTGCTTGTCTGTTAGCAGTGAAACACTATGCAAATGCCACTCCTCTCTGTCACACCAGCAACATGTTGCTTTCAATTAACTGAGCAGCTGCTGTGCTAGTTGATTTAAATTTTAAGAATCCATTTTGATTTTCAAACATTAGGTTGTGCATCTGGAGAAAGTTTGTAACTCTGCTGTATATGACTCAACTATTTTGGAAAAAAGACAGGAAGTATTGAGACTGGTCTGTAGTTTTGAATTTTGAATTTGTCTCCTCTTGTAAAGATTGGTGTTACCTGAGCTATTTTTAGCCTGTGTAGGATGGTGCCCGATTCTATTATATTATTTACTGCTGCAGACCACTGTGCAGAGATATTTTGTCTGCAGACTTCGAATACATTAATACAAAGGCCATCATACCCTGCAGAACTGTAAGATTTTAGAGAGCTAATGATGTTGCTCAATGCCACTGACACTAGTATGTAAATCATTCGGCTTTACATTGGTGTGGGAGTACTCCTAGAATTTCCTTTGCAGAAAAACACTTGAAAACTGTATTTAGCACTTTTGCTTTGCTAATATCAATTTTAATTCTTTCATCCTCCATGAGTGTCTGGACACTAATTTCGGTGCCAGCAACAGCTTCACAGATGACCAGGATTTCTTTAGGTTTAGTGAGATCTTTCAATAAGATTCTGCTGTAGTAGTTGTTGAATGCTAAACACATTGCATTTTTGACAGTAACGTTAGTATTCCTGTATCTACAACCCTATGCTTTATTTTTCACCTAAGGCAAAATACAACAACATTCTCTATGCTAATTTGCTTCAGAAGGTGTCGGTTCCATCTCCTACAAAATCACCACACACAAATATGAGTGATGAACACTAAATGAACCCTGCAAAATTATAACAGTAGTTTTTAATCTTGCACCTACTGCTTACGACATACGGCAGGGAAAGTAGAAAAAATCCAACAAAATGAATTTCCACTCTGCAGTGGAATATGCACTCATATCAAACTTCCTTCAAACTGGGGACCTTTAGAAGATATGAGATCACGTACTAGCAGAAGTAATGCTCCGAGGACAGGTGGCGAATCATGCATCGGTACCTTCGTCAGCAGAGCTCCTGCCTGTGAAAGGAAATGCTCCCACATTCGAATTTCCGTCCAATGCAAAGTTTTAAACTGCCCAGGAAGTTTCAAATCCAACAAAGTTTCCAATAATCACCGCTTTGAGCATCAACCCCGAAAGGTATATATGGGAGAACTTTCATGCACACTTTATTTACTTGCACAGAGAAGGGGGAAGCTACGGTTCAAAGTCGAGTAAAACAACAACACTAGGCACTGCCAGCAGCAAAGAAAACTGTCCCATCAGGCTCTCATTTCAACTGGGAGTTCTGTAAGCACCAAATGAATTCTGGCACAGCATTCGAAAAACCAATGCAAACCTAAGCTATTTAGTATATAAATCACAGGATGATCTATGAATTCGAAAGATTCAGATAATTTAACATCTGAGGCAATGATTACATTGCCGCACACCCTTTTTTGTGCTTTGTGTACTAGGCTTAGATATATATAATATGCACCAAAATACTCAGATTTGATAATACAGATTTTCTGAATTTACCTTACAATTTTCACTTATACCAAAAAGTGTGTTATATATGGCACAAGTGCAGGCATCAGTTTGCACTATAGACTGGTCTGTTATTTATTTCAGACTCACATTAGTAAGCTTCACCAACTCACACAGACTTCATTATCTCCCAACACACCTCAGGCTACGCTACAGTCTGCTGCCACAATCAAGATCTCGGGTGGTGTGGTGAAGGGGGGGTTACTCTCTCAGTCTAACCAAGTCTGGCCAACATCTGACCACTGTGCATGCCATCTATACAACGTAAAACTCAACAGCAATAATAATTCCACTCACCGACTCCCTGTTAACTTGCCATACATAAACTACAGCTACCCCTCCCCATTTCATAATAAACTTTCCCCTTTCAATTTATAACTACAAAGTACGATGGAAGATCGGAAAGTAACACAATAATGTTTTTTGTCCCCTGGTATTGGAGCTGGAATGCTGAAATTTCACTATGATATAGTTCAAAGTTTGCACTACAGAGGGTATTTTGTTTCCATGTGCTCTGGTGAGAGAAACCTCAACTGTGACACAAAAATGGTGAAGAGCAACAAAGCATAGTTCAATATTTGTAAGCCAAAGGTCATAAATCGAGTGAAATTCAAAGGGGGCGTGCATGGGACAACTGTCAAGACCGTAACAATGTCTCTAGGTAGCGTGCATTCTTCCAAGAGGGCCATGTGAACATTAGTGATTTGCACACTCCGAGAGGCCACTAACAGCTGCAATCCCGCAAAATGTCAGAGCCATTGAGGCAGCAATTTTGAACGACCTGAGTGTAAAACTTCAGACCTTATCACAGCAGTTCAACACTTCCTTTGTCGCGGTGTATGATGATGTTCGTGACATACTGAAATTTTATTAAGTCAGTGCTCGCTGGGAGTCTAAGAACCTGACAGACAACCACAAGGGCCAGCGAATGATGACAAAGCTTGTATAACTTAAAGCGTTACGCCACAAGAAGGCACGATTTTCTGAAAGGTCACTGGTGACAACTCATGGGTGTATCACTACACGCCCAAATCCAAGAAGGCCTCTATGGAGTAGAAACATGCTGTACGAAAAAATTCAAAGTAACTCAATCTGCTAGGAAAGTGCTTGTGAACATGTTCACGGAAATGCATATTGTGTTATTAGTGAACTTCGCTGAACAGGGAATCACTGAATGCTGCAGCATATACTGAAACTTCAGTTAAACTGTGTCGTACCCTTCATGACAAACGCAACAACATTAACGCTGCAGCGTCGAACTTCTTCATGACAATGCTTGCCCCCATGTTGTTGCTCCTGTTCATAAGAAGTATCGCCATATTTGTTGTGGGAGGTGCTCCAGCATCCACCATTCAGTCCGGACCTTGTACCCTGCTTGGTCCCATGAAGAAATTCCTGTTTGGCCAAAGATTTGCGACACATGGATATACTCCAACAAACTGACTTCTATGAACAGGGTGTCCTGAAAGTGGTGCCACGATGGGAAAAAATGTGGCGAGAAGGTTGGCGACTATGTAGAATAGTAAAAGATGTGAGTTCATGTGTGGTTTTTTTACCTACTAAACTTTCTGGTAACAAAATTGTCATTTACTTTCTGACCTCCCCTTGTACACGTTTATTACTAAAAGTAACAAAAAAGAGGCAGCCTTCTGATGGTTAGGGCAGTTTGATGCAAAAATCTTTGAAAGTCAAGGAAGGAAGGAAAGAAGATTAGAGCTCAACATACCATCAACAACAAGGTCACTAGAGACCAAACAAGTTTGGATTCAGTGGAGAACCCAAATATGGATGGCTAGATATCTGAACTGCTATCTTTTTTTTTAAAGGAGGGGGTTTCCAGTATCTTGCCACTGCATCACCTCTTTCTGTAATGTGACATAACACTTCCTTAAAGCCTGAGTTGGAGAGGATGGGGGCAAGACTATAATATAGCTTTGCAATGACCTAACAAGTCTACTAGGCTAAGCAGCATATTATCGTTCAGATCATGGTCATAACTAGGGCCATCAATTCTGATGCATTAGCACATACTGAACATGCTACAGGGTATTTATGCAATTAAAAGATATTTCACAGAAACAACGCCCAGGAAGGACATTAGTGAAAAACGCACACTATTTAAAAATGCACCTAATCCACAATTTTGAATATATGGCATTGTAATTTTGTACCATACTTTACATGAAATTAACACATTTACTTTGGACACACACACACACACACACACACACACACACACACACACACACACACACACAGAGAGAGAGAGAGAGAGAGAGAGAGAGAGAGAGAGAGAGAGAGAGAGAATCTATTGTCTCTCTCATTATACTCACATACCTTTGGTTGTCCTTACAGATTGTGGAACAGTTTTCTGGGGTAAAATTAATAGTCCATAAAATGAAATTTTTATATTACCGAAAAGGGCTATTTGAATCTTGTCACATAGATCAAATACGACTCACTGAAAGCCCCTATTCAAAAAGTTGTGTTTGTTTACTGCTTCCTCCATGTCCATATACAAATGTGTGTTTATGACCAGAGCTAGACTTCGTAACCTGCTAACCAACTGGATTACAACAGTCACAATACTTGGAAGTCTGGGTCTCTATATATAGAACAAGTCAGAACTACAGGCACTCACTGATGAGCCACTTTGGTGCCATTCTTTATAATCTGTCTTTTTTTTTTTTTTTTTTTTATCAGAATTAAAACTATTGCTTGTTGAGAAGTGTTTCTACAACATGTTAGCTTATAATGCACTCACTGTTGGATTCTTTAGATTCAGTTAATTGATATACTATCAATGCAATCTGTCTTTGCAAGGGAGGTTTCTACTGTATTTAATGTTCCCTCTGTTTGAAATACAGTGCGACACTTCTGCTGACAGAGGATCTGGTGCCAACCTAACTGTGATGGTTACAGTGTCTGCAGGTTGTTGGCTCCTCATGCTTTATACCTCTTTGGAGTGTTATACAATGTGCTTTTGTGTTTTATTTTTTGAAGAGTGTTTTAAATAAAGTGTCATGTTTTTCCTACAACAGCTATTTACTTACTATACATTTTGTATTTTTCTGTAGTGTTATGTAATTTGTTCATGCTTTTCCACTTTTTAAGTAGTTTTTGTTTTCCTTTCTTTACAAAATTCCTTTTTCCTTTATTTACTTATTGCGCACGTTGCGCTCAAAGTGCAGTGTTTTGTAATTCCCCTTCCAACCAGGAACTTAGCGAGATCGCCATTCCGGTCATAATGGACTGGACTCGCATTGGGCAGAACTGGAGTTTATTCCCCAACTGGCCAGTGTGACGCGGTTTTTCCATGGTTTCCCATTGTCGCTAAGGTGAAAGCTGGCAGGGTTCCTTTGACTATGCCGTCGGACTTCCTGCCCTGTCATCACCTCATCCTACCCTATATTCCTAATGTTTTTGTGTGCGTTTGTCCATGGTTTCGAACCAACTGGATTATTATCATGGCAAAACATAGACTTACTTTTATACAAGTGCGGCAAAATTACAACTCAACAGAAGCGGTATTTTCAACAGTCTTATCCGTCAGTTCGTCTTCCTGGTTTCGTATTATAACACTACCTGACCCGGTGCAATCATTTACTGCCCCACGTTTAACAGTCTAATTACCGATTGCCCCTGCCGTTATCCGTCACACCGCAAATGCACGGCGGTACACCACTGACTCAAAATAATGGCAATACTTAGAAATGCTATTTACTCACCTAACAATGTTTGGATGCGTTAGCTCTTTAAGTAACGAAATCTCGCGGACAGTTGTTGAAGGGACGCCTTCCTCCTCATTTTCCAGTCTAATCTTTTTCAGAGCAACGTGCTGGCCAGTCTTCCTATTTCTTCCTTTATAAACCACTCCATACGTACCTGAAAATAAATATTACAGATTTCCTTCTGACACCGGCCGCCGCCACCACCACCTTTTGTTGAATAATATAATACCTTCGCCAATCTTCTCAAACTTGATAAAATCGTTCATTTTACCACCAACCATATGTAAATACTCAATGTCGTACAACCCTTACTGGTTGCGTGATTAGCTACGACCAAAATACTACACCAATAACTGTTTAAACATGCTGAATACTTAGATGGCCTTTAATATACGTTACATCCCATTTAAAAGTACCAGGTAAACTTTCACAGACGCAAATATTCAAGGGACCAATAGCACTTCTCCTCTACCCCAAAGATGTACTTTCTCGCCAAAGATGATGTCAGTGGTAAACAGTCAACCTACGGCGTCTCGCTTCAAACAGCGCTACCTGTTGCTGACTGTTCAATATCTACTATCTACAATATTGTAATTAAGTAAATGACTCCGTCTCCATGATACACCGTAACGTGGCCGTAGAAGTATACCATTATTAACTATGGAAACAACGTAACCCCGTAATCGTTACATTCTTACCAAATGAATATTGTAAACCGTCGTAATTGGCATACCATCGCGTCTCATAACGTGTTTGTTGTTGCACATGTGCTCAGAATTAAAAATATTAGTTCGTACTGCCTGACGAATATAAACAGTTTATTTACATTGATACCAGTCTTCGGCGCATTTCGCGGAAAGTGTAACTTTTTAAGAAATGTGAATATATGAAGCATTATTCCATATCATTCCAAGTAATGAAGATTTACGCCCATAAATTACAAATATCAAAATGTTTCTCCATCGATTCAATTAATACCACAAATATATTTTTCACTCGGTTTTCTGCATCAGCAGGTCACCGTCTGATGTGAATTAGAGCGCGAGAACTATTATGTATCTATGAAAAATAATAGAAATTGAGTACCGGTAGCATTCTCCTTGTCATGAAACAGGTGTTGTCTACTGGGTGTTCTGTAACGAGAGAAAGTGTAAGCATTGCTGCGTTCTTGGTATAAGAGTCAGTTTTGTTTGTTAATACCACGCTTCCCTAAGATGATGTGTTTCATGTACTGGCATCTAATTTATATCACCAAAAGCGGATAAGTTCTTTCCTCACATTTAAACCACACTCACTAATTTGTTTGCTCAGTTTGTTATAAACTGGAATGTACAAATGACAATATTTGTCAAGCTTCTCTAGTCCTCTACGGATGTGGGAAGTTGAAGCACACAGATTGCAGAGAACAGCAGTGTGAATGGAAAAAGCTCTACTTTTCTCACACAGCACTGTGTCTGCACATGTTCTCTGTGCACATATAGAGCATAGGTCAGAATTGCCTCCTCACCCACTCTGAAAGACAACTCACGTTATGTAATTGTTACTACAATACTATACACAATAATGGCCTCTGTTAAATATGTAAGGCAGGCAGTGGCTATGCACTAACCAAGTGTCACAGCTTGCACTGATTCAGAACTAGGGAGCCCACACATTATGGATAGTTTGACAAGTTGTATTGTTGTTGCTATTTAGGCTAATGACGCACAATATAAGGGGTCATTAACATAGGAAGCTATGTATGAGCATCTTTTGTATGTCTATAAGTAGAGAAAACCTGTTCATGTGAAGCAGACTGCTCAATCAGCCATCCTGATTTTTCCTTTACCTGGTTTTTGCACACCTTCCAGATTATCGATGGATTGGTTACTGCTAATGTATGATGACCTATAACTTCCCCAATATTTACTGCAGTTTATGAGGGTACATAAATTCTTATGGCATGTTCTCACTATCATCATCATTGTCATCACCCTCTTCATCTTAATTTTAGTTTTAATCCTGTGAATTTCTTTGTTTTAAAATTTTCTGAACATGTCAAAGCCACATGTCATTTACATATAAAGAAAACGGAGTTATATTTAAATAAAACTGAACAGTATGTTTTAGTTTTATTATAGTGTAATGTTTCCATTATCAATATTGGTTGGTGATCATTCATTCATACACTCATTCACAATTTGTGCTCTGTAAATCACTTCATAAAGGAGTCCTTCAGGGATTTGGAGCAAGTCCAGTTACACATTACATGGCAGATATGCCTATGAAGTATTTTATTAACAAAGTACAAGTAATCCACTCACAATGATCATTATGCAAAATACTTCTAGACTACATTACATATGTTTAGGTACTTTAGGAAGAAAGCAACTACTTTGACTGTGAGAAAAGTCACTCCTCTTACATGACTTGGCTACTGTATTTATCTACTAAACCATACTAAGCATTTACGTAACTTTACCGATGTCTAACGTCTGTATTATGGGAATTCAAGTCTGTCCATGATATGCAGACAAATGTTGTTTTGTAAATACCCAAATACATTTAAGCACCTTTTTATGAAGCAGACAGTGTTGCTGGAAAATTTAACTCTCTCTTAAAAATAATCTTCCAAAACTTTGAGTCTTGTTTTTCCCTAAAACAAATAAGGTCAAAACTGAACAGAGGCAAGGATAAGGGGTGGATGACTCATAAGATTAAAGCATCCTATTCTATGAGCAGCAAGCACTGCATAATTCACAGGACAACAGGTAGATTTGAAAATCCATTACCACCAGCTTTAGCAAATCCTCCATTCTGTGATTAAAAACTCTCATGTACAACGCTCAATAAAATAAAATGCTTCAAAAATAAGGCAAAATCTATTTGGAATGTTATTAACAATAACTAAACAAAACTAGTAACCCAAATGAAATTGAGTCCCCAGGAGACAGCTCTGGTGAAAATGATGACACTTTCAAATCACTAGCCATCAAATTCAATTATTACTTCTTCACAGTGGCTGCAAACACAGCATCTAATAATAAACAACCAAATACAGATGCTTTACATTTACTTGTGCAAACACTGCATGCACCACCAGCAGACATTAGTTTCAAACAATGGGAAGTCTAATGTGGAAAAACAATATGGAAAGAATATATTGCTATTCACCACATACAGGATGCGCTGAATTGCAGACAGGCACAATGAAGAAAAAGACTGGTAAAATATTAAGCTTTTGGTAGTCGGGCCCCATTGCCCAGAGACAATTGCCATGTGTATGTGAATTGTCCTTTTTTGTGTGCACTTGTGTGGGGGTATTTTTTCTCCTCGATTTCAGAAAAAGGTCTTTGTCTGTAAGCTTAATATTGTAACAGTGTTTTTCACTGTGCCTGTCTGAGACATCAGTTTCAAAAATACAATCCTAAGGAGATTACAGAATTCACTAAAAAGTAGTAATTCTGCTGGCTATGATGGTACTTCTAGTAGAAAAATTAAAATCTTGTGCTGACTGGACAGGACTGCTGTCAAAACTATCTTTGTAATCAATTACTTAAGGCATACTTCCTGATGTTTACATGTGGTGTAATAACGAGATAAGCAAACAGCCTTTAACTACAGATCAATGTAATCAATCCAGTCTTTTAGAAAGTGGCCTACAGTATAATACTGGCTCATTTAACTGAGAAGGACTTGTAAACTGGCTCTCATTTTGCTTTTGTTAAGGGTTAGGGACACAGAAAGCCATACAAGACCTCACAAGCTAAAGACAAAAAAATTTCCTTGATTGAAGTTTCTCACAATGAGAAATCAGAAAGAGGGATCAGTATGTACCCGGGTGACAATTATTGAACTATACGAAATAAAATTAGTATAACTTCTGAACAGTTTGTGTTAGATGTTCAAAATGCACGGCTGCCTAGGTGGCATGATGGGAATTAGAATGTGCATGTGCATAGTTTATTTTTAGCAACAAAGCCCACTTTCATTTAGATGGATTTGTCAATGAGCAAAATTGGCGCATTTTGGACTGAGAATCCGCATTTCGTGATTGAGAAGTCTCTTCACCCTCAAAGAGTGCAATGTCCAGTCACGGAATAATCAGTGCGATATTCCTTGATGGCACAGTGACTACTGACCTGTACATGAAGGTTTTGGAAAATGATTTTATCCCCATCATCCAAAGTGATACTCTTTTCGACAAGATGTGGTTCATGCAAGACAGAGCTCAACCTCATCAAAGAAGGAAAGTGTTTGATGCCGTGCAGGAGAACTTTCTGGACTGCATTCTGGCTCTGGGGTACCCAGAGGCCACTGGCATGGGCCTAGCTAGGCTGCCATATTCTCTGGATCTGGTCACATATGACTACTTTTTTGGGGGGCTATATTAAAGACAAGGTGCATAACAATAATCATTGCTGAGCTGAAAACAGCCATTCAGGTCATCGACAGCATCAATGTTCCGACACTTCAGCAGATCATGCAGAATTACTCTATTCATCTACCCCACACCATCACCAATGATGGCAGGCATATCAAACATGTCATAAACTAAATCTGAATATCTGTAATGATGTTTACACATTAAATAAAGTGTGTGCACACCACATTTTTAACTAAGTTACATTTTTTTCAGAAAGTTCAATAATTGTCACCCTGTACTTTAAAGATATTTGTTGAAGCCAGGATCAAATTGAAAACTGATTTTTAATGACCAGTTTTGACAGGTAAGACTATTATCTTCAGAACTTTAAAAACTTTTTTGGTAGTACGTCATGTTCCATTGCGCATTCATTATTCATGCCATGTTAACATTTTAGTGGAGAATATAGTGCACATTCCACACAGGCTTGTCAAAAATAAAATTACAAATACATTTGTCACAAGTAAAAATATACACAGCTGAAATGCATGTTGTTGAAGTTGACATTTCTACTTGTATAGCACTCCTTTGATGCTTGTCAGTAGTTAAAATCCAAAGTGAACATTTATGCCAATGTTTACATTTACTTGATGAGTGAAACACATTTTGGACCCTTCTCATTCGAAATACATAGTGGAACTAAAAATAAAAAATCCACTTCTTTCTCCCCTCTCCCTTTGTCCGCCTCTCCCCCCCCCCCCCTCAAATCTCCTCCTTCCCTCTCTATGTCCATTTGCACACACACACACACACACACACACACACACACACTTCCCCATGGCCACCTCCTCTTCCCCCTCTTTTTGACCTGGAAACTTTTTTTAATGTTACTGGAAATAAAGCCTTGACTGGGAACTGAATGCAAAACGCCCTATCCACTCACTTAGCACTTTTTATTCCAGTACTGTCAAAGCTTATCTTATACCATCAAAGGCCGGGCCACCTGTGAAAGCAATCATGTCATACACCAGCTTTGCTGCAATCACTGAACAGCTTTTGATATTGATATGACTACCAACCAGCTATCCACCAGGATCAAATAGCCACTGCTAAACCGTGGCCAAGAACAAAGTAGACTAACCTGTGGCACATGCAGCTGAACATAACATGCTTGATTTCAATTACTGCCTCACCTCCTGAGCCACCTGGATCCTCCCCTCCACCACCAGCTTTTCTGAACTGTGCAAATGGGAGTTATCCTTACAACACATTCTCCATTCTTGAAATTATTCTGGCCTCAACCAACCTACAGTAATACAGACTCCCCACCCAACAGTGTCCACCCAATCTGTCCCATCACCTCCCCATTATTCTCGTCCCCTCACCCTCTTTGTGTGCATCTCTCTGCCAGTGCACCTGCCATTCTTTCCCCTTCCTTGCTCCTCTCATTTTCCACTGCATTACCCATCCCCCTCCCTGCCATAAACCACAGCCTCCCAACACTGTACCTGCTGGCACTCTAGTCCCTGCATACCTCCCTCCCCCCCCCCCCCCCTACCTGTACCCTGCTATCCATTCCCCATCCCCTCCAGATTGCTGCTTTCATTCTATGTGACAGTTGCATTCTGATCTGAGTTGCCAAAGATGGTGGTCACATGTGTGTGAGGTGTGCTTGCTTGTGTGAATGCACACCTTGTATTGTTCACGTTTACACTTAGATACAAGTGGGCAGAGCTGTGAAGCTTTTAAGTACCGGTACCTCTCTGCAGAATATCCCACAGCCATCTACAGGGTGATCCATTTGAGATGTCATTATATTTATTAAATTTATATATCTCTGAGCAATTTCCTGTAATGTACATGAAAATGGTGGGAGTTAACAATGAGTGACCATGTTCGGAGGCAATCCCACAGCTTATAGGGAATAGTGCAAACACCAGAAGTCAGAAACACATCGTACAGAGTGCATATTCACAGCACAAGGAACAGGTGTCAGAAACACACTGTATGGGGTGGGACAAGTTAGCACACTTAGTGTTTCTTGATTGTTAAGTGGTAATGGCCGTTACACCACAACAATGCGGTCAATGTGTTGTATGGTACATGAAAGTTTTGAGTGCCATAGATGGCCAGCGAACTTTCAGGCGTTTGTACATTAGGTATGTCCCATCACATCAAGACACTGTTAAATGGTACAACATTTTCTTGGGAAGTGAATTGCAAATGTCTCACACAAGAGGAACACAAAGTAATATGAACAAGGAGGAAGATATTTGACAAGCCATGGCTCAGAGTCCACGAAAGTCACTCGACACACACTTATCATTAGTATTGAAAACACCACACACGTCAGAGGATTGTTAGACAGTACCTTACCATGTGTCCATGCCACATTCCGCACAAACACGTACTGACATAGCTGAATTATGGAGCTCAACTCCAATATGCTATGATGATGTTGAGCAGCAGGAAACAGATGATAAATGGTTAAATTGGTGGATCTTCAGAGATGAAACCACATTTCATGAGAGTGAACGAGTCAACACGCGTAACTGCATCATTTGGGGAACCAAGAATTCACATGTTTCATATGAACTTGAAATAGCCAACCCTGGAGTGAATGTGTGGTGCAGAGTGACACATGAGAAAGTCTTTCACCCAGTCTTTTTTTGTGGAAGAGGCTGTTCGTGCCATCAGTTACTTTGAAATGTTAGAGCAGTATGTGGTCCCTCAGTTGCAGCAAGATGGAAGATTGGACACCCTTCCTGATCAACCATTGCACTGGGCTTTCACAATGTGGGAACAAGTAAACCAGATATTAAATGATTGCAGGTGCGACCATGGTGGACCTGTCCTGTGGCTTCCTAATACTCCCAACACAATGCCTACAGATTTTATTTATTTATTTATTTTGTGGGCTACATCAGGTATTTTGTGGGCTACATCAGGCCAGCACTGTATGCACAAAGACTACAGAATCTAGCTGACCTATAGCGGCAAATGACAGTGATCTTTCAGTATATCACTTCAGATATGCACAATGTGGATGCAACATATGCATTCACAATGGTGGACATCTCGAGTGCTAAAGTGTTGTGACACAAACTCCCTTCTCCTACACCTATGTATACCATTAACAAGCAGTAAATCTGTAAAGTTTCTTGTACATAGTGTTTTCTTTTCTGATATCTCAAATGGAGCACCCTGTTACTGAAAGATGAAATTCCAGCTGCACTATTGTGAAGAGTAATAGGAGATTATGACTTGAAAGCCTGAGATATGTTAATCATTACACCAATTTTCCAAGAGTACGCAAGGTAATTAGAAAGTTTGCTGTCCAAGAAGTCAATATCATGACTACAAAGCAACTTATATCAATTAATCCAAGCAAGGAGATCATCAGGCAACACAGTCAGATCTACTCATCTGGGATTCACCTAGCTATTCTCAATATATTACAATGATCTAAAGGCCCTGAAGCAGAGATTTTGTAATGATTGGAATACTGTACCGTACCCATTTAGACTGCTGGGCTTTGAACAGCCATGGCTCACTCATCACTGATGTCATAAGAACACACCAATAACCTTGGAATTGAGTGCTCATAAGCTCCTGCCATCATAAGATCAGACCACACACCTTCACAGTTATCCACCACCTTACCACCAAAAAATAAAGTTCAGATTTTGTTTCTTGGTTGTGATTGTGACAAAATGCCCCATACCATTACAATCTATCGTACACATGAAGTTCACCTCTGACGAATATTTAAGAGTTTAGTGAACATGCACAATGCTCTGAATCTAAGAATATTTCTAGGTACAACTATACTGACTTTCTGTTGAAACCAGAATTCTACTGCCTCTCACGCTGCATCAATTTTACTGAGTCCCATAGCCAAATGCTTCTTCTGCTACATGCATTCTGTGCTCCTCCCAGGAAATATGTTTATCTCCTACCCACTACTAACTTGTTTTGACTGACCAGTGTAAAATTTAGAAAGAGACCATTTACTTAAATTCAGACACCTCCTCTCTTTCCAGATAGCCCAACTTGACACATAAATGTTAGACTTTGACTCAGATAACTGCCTTTGGTTATACTAAGCTATGTCTTACCACTTTGCATAGCCCACCAGCTGCCCATTCCCTACATTCATCCTCGGGCGCCACACACTTCTCAGCTAGGGTTATTACACCAGCTGTGGGGGTGTGATTACGTTCCACCTCTGTCCATCATGTCACAGCAGCTGCAACTCCCTTAGTACATTGTAAGCACTTTGGAAAATGAACCTGATGTCTGGTAGCCTAAAGGGCAGCAATACCAGCAGTGAACTGATGATGGTTGATATTGAGATGCTGCTTGCTGTAACCTTCCTTGCCCCCACTGGTGTAGCCTGCATCGCTTATTCACCAACTTATATGTGGATGTACACTAGTCAGTCACCAATTCTTCTTCTTTCTGTATTGAATCAGTCACCAAACAAAAACAGCTCACCAAACAGCATATCCTATTTATCAAGGCATCTCACAGATTGCATAAGGTAGACTTTCCTAGGGCCACTAGAGTGAAGTAGCATAATGACAAATTTTTGTTTGACATATTACATACTGCAACATATTTTAGTCAATGCTGAACTCTGTTCTGGGAGTGATTCTTTATTTAAAGATTTATTACTTCTGCTGTGACTGACAGAATAGTTAATGTTCATGTACAATACTAAGAGTGATAAACTGTATTTTATCTGAATGATGACAAGTGATTAAGCCAAGATTTTAGCAGGGAGAATTCAGTGAAAGACCTTTGCGATAGACCACAAGATGATACATGCTTTCAAAGGGAAAAAGTGCAGGACAGCAGTGGAAACTAGGGATTGGAATAGATATTCCCACTTAAGTAGGTGCCTAGTTGATGTGGCTGTTTCCTGAGTGACATGCAACTCCCTCTAAAGTAATCTTTATGATGCCCTTAAAGTCTAAACCAAAATGTATAAAGTTGCAATATTATGATAAGGATAGATTTTTAGTCACAATATAGAGGAGATGTTGAGTCACAAAACGGCACAACAAAAATACAGCTGAACAAGTAAGCTTTCTGCCAAAAGATTTTCTTCTGAATTAGACAACATAACATACATATTCAGACAAAAACAGCTCACACATACAACCACTGCCTCTGGCTACCAAGGCCATGCAGCATTCTATGTGGACAAGTTGACCAACAAGTTGTTCACATGAATGGCCACTGACAGACTGTGGCCAAGAAACAGCTGGATCACCTAGCTGCTCAGCAAGCTGCCCAACACAACATTCTACATTTCAGCGAATGCTTCACAGCCTGTGCCATCTGGATCCTTCCTGCCACCAGTTTTTCCAAATTGTGCAGGTGGGAACTTTCCCTGCAATACATCCATAACCCTCCTGGCCTCAACCTTAATTAGTCTCTGTCCTTTACCCACCTATCCCCTTCCCTGTTCCCACTCCACAATAGCATGTCAATCATGACCTTGTATGCTGCCACAAGCAGCACTTACACTGTTCCCCAGCCCTACCTTGCTCTGTCCCCTGCCCCCCTCCCCTCCCCACCCAGATTGCTTCTCCCATTGCAGCTGCTTGCAGTCTGGTCTCAGTAGCCAAAGACAGTGGTGTGTGTGTGTGTGTGTGTGTGTGTGTGTGTGTGTGTGTGTGTGTGTGTGCACGTGCGCAATTCAGGAGGAGGCCTTTCAGCCCAAAACTTACTTCTTTGGCACTCTTTTTGTTATGCCTGTGTGCAACTCAACATCTCCACTAAATGGTGAGAAGCAATCTATCCTTTTCATAATAGTCATTATTCCATCTTGTATTTTCCACTGTTTAATATATAACATTAGTGTGAAATAAACAATTACTTAATTTCCAATGGAGAATCTAGAAACATTATGTTTTAGATAATTTCACGCAGATTAATGTGAAAGTTGAGCCATGCTAAATCTTGTTTATTTCAAAAGTTATTGTTAATGTTTTTCTCTGGGTAATGAACTGTTCAGGGTATTCCAGGAGGGATTGTCAATATTCCGGAGTATGACAGGAACAACCGGCTAAAAACTCTGGTAACATGAGCCCTAAAATGCATTTTATGAGCTATGAGCACTTGTTTGCCTTCTCTACTGTGAAACATATCTCCTCTAGCTCTTAAGCGTATGCATTTTGGAGCCTATGTTTACTAGACCTTTTTGTCTACACTAGAATATTCGCCATTCCTCCTTGGACACCTAATACAGGTAAAATTATTATTGCTGAATTAATGCAAATAGAATAACCAGCAAAGTGTCTTCAGATGTCCATCAGAAAGTGCTCTCAACTGACAGAAAAACAGTCTGAATAAACATATTTAGCCACCACCATCAAAGAACTGTATGAATGCGATGGTAACAATCACTGAGTAAATTAATAAGCACGTAACAACACTTCACAGTAAGGAGTTAGAACACCCTATTTCTTTATCATTTTTCATCCCTGGTCTTTCCATATACTTGTGAGCTTAAGCAGTTCTGTTTGTGTTAAGTCTAATATTTTAATTTTGTGTTTCATCCTTGTTCTTTCCTTATACTTGTGAGTACATGCAGTTATCCAGAATGAAGTTTCACTCTGCAGCAGAGAGAGCGCTAATTTGAAATTTCCTAGCAGAGTAAAACTGTGTGTTGGACTGGGAGTCAAACCTGGGTCCTTTGCATATAACAGGCAAGTGCTCCACTGATTAAGGAGCAGCTCACAACCCATCCTCACAGCTGTACTTCCACCAGCATCTCATCTGGTACTACCAAACTTCACAGAAGCCCTCCTTGATACCTTGTGGGACTAACGCTCCTTCCTTCCAGATTACTTGTTCATCTTTAGGGTGTACATAAACATCACTTTCACAATCACAGCATTATGGCTTTATGGTGGATCAGCTGATATGATCAAGAAATATGAGAGGGAGAAGGGCAAGATGTTAGAGGAGGGAGTGGTCACACAGTAAATGGGAGTTAAGTGTACACAGGAAATATGCAATAAGAGGAAAAAAGGATTAGGTTGGCAATAAAGTCATTAAAAAAGAAACACAAGGTCGGGTTGGACAAGGATGTGACAGGGAATTGGACATGTCCTTTTCAAGGAAACCATCCTGGCATTCACATCCAGTGATTTAGCAAAACCTAAATCTGAATAGTGAGATGTGCATTGGAAAAATAAAATAGACGTAGAGGGAGACTGCTGAAAGAACAGCATAGAGAAAGATTTAATAGACTTACAGAATGAAAAATCAAACTTAAATGAGACTGCTTGCAGGGAGTGGTGAGAAGGGTAGACACTATAGGAGATTTTCCTGGGCGATTTTGGGACCGAAGGACATGCTGCACTGACAGTTCCTATCTATGCAATTTAGAAAAGTGTGGGGAGTTGTGATGAGTTGGGTGGGGGGTTGGGGAAGATGACCTAATGACACTGGTTGGGAAACAGCCATGTTTTTCAACTTACTTCTGTAAGAAATTTCTACAAGTGCTTGTTGGGTGTGTGAACATGCCATCACTTTTTATCTAATTAAAAATTTTATTGTGAATTATCTTGGCAATTATGGTTTCCTGTGGTAACTTATGTTAAGGTATGTATGACGTGATAAATTTGTGATAGTTTTCCTGGTGTTGTTGATGGTTCAGAACTGAAACCAGTAGCAAAATAAAATACCATTATTACAGACAGCACAGTGTTATGTATTTTTTTAAAATTTGTATATGCTGTTGACCATTGCCTAAGCAAGATGCTGAAGTGTTTCCATTAGAACAAAAACATGCATAAGTTTACTTCTGCAAGTCATTTTGTCAACTTAATTTGAGGAATTTGCTGCAAGTACTTGGAAAAGTGTTTCCACTTGTCACTTCATGAGAGAGGTGAGTGGAACTTTACAATGTTGAGCTTAAAAACCATAACAACTGCTACCACTGATGCATTATTATTATTATTATTATTATTATTATTAGTAGTAGTAGTAGTAGTAGTAGTATTTAAAAAATATGATTAAAACAAAATGTTTAAGTTAAGAAATATATACAGAGTCATACTGATGTAGGCTATTGAATGAACTGAAATCAGAGTTCACACAGACTAAAAACTTTTTGAGTGTGTTGCATGCAAGTCTTGAACATCTCTTATCTATTATACATCCACACCGGCTGTTCAGAGCATCCTCCTACAGGCCAACCGCCAATTAGAACAGCATGCCACCCTCCACCTCAAAAAACTAACCAATCTCCTGGTTTCCCACCTCCGGAAAGACAACTCACTCACTCTTCACAACCTCTCCAGCAAACCTCAACCTCCTCTCATTGCACACAGACCCAGTCTCTCTCATCTACTCAATCTCCCACTTCCAGCTCCGCTCCCCCCAAAACCTCAAAATTCTAATCAACACAATCTGGAACCACAACACCCTAATTCAGTAGTTAACCTTTCCTCCAAACCTCTCTCCCAATCCGAAACCTATGTCCTATCCAAAGGCCTCACCTTCTGCCCCACTCCCAGATTCAACCAAACAGCCCTCGTCAAAGATTTACTGTCCTACACTCGTACTGTCTGCTGGAAATAGCACTTTGCCATGAAGAAAAATGATCCTAATCCTACTCCTAATGATCCAACTCCCCAAGACACTATCCAAATTGAACCCTGCCTGGAACAGTTCTGTCCTCCGTCACAGTGGAACCCACCGCCTCTTCCTCAAAATCACCCTCTCCAAACCTTCCAGAAATTTCTGACTTCCAGCCTTGCCTCTCAATCCTTCTTAAAAAACCTTAATCCTACTCCCAACATCACCACTGCTGAAGCCCAGGCTATCCGTGATCTGAAGGCTGACCGATCCATCATCATTCTTCCGGCAGACAAGGGTCCACGACCATGGTACTTGATCATCGGGAGTATGTGGCTGAGGGACTGCGTCAGCTTTCAGACAACACTACATACAAAGTTTGCCAAGGTAATCCCATTCCTGATGTCCAGGCGGAGCTTCAAAGAATCCTCAGAACCTTAGGCCCCCTACAAAACCTTTCACCTGACTCCATCAACCTCCTGACCCCACCGACACCCCACACCCCTACCTTCTACCTTCTTCCTAAAATTCACAAACCCAATCATCCTGGCCGCCCCATTGTAGCTGGTTACCAAGCCCCCACAGAACGTATCTCTGCCTACATAGATCAACACCTTCAACCCATTACATGCAGTCTCCCATCCTTCATCAAAGACACCAACCACTTTCTCGAATGCCTGGAATCCTTACCCAATCTGTTACCCCAAGAAACCATCCTTGTAACCATTGATGCCACTTCCTTATACACAAATATTCCACACATCCAGGGCCTCGCTGCGATGGAGCACTTCCTTTCACGCCGATCACCTGCCACCCTACCTAAAACCTCCTTCCTCATCACCTTAGCCAGCTTCATCCTGACCCACAACTTCTTCACTTTCGAAGGCCAGACATACCAACAATTAAAGGGAACAGCCATGGGTACCAGGATGGCCCCCTCGTACGCCAACCTATTTATGGGTCGCTTAGAGGAAGCCTTTTTGGTTAGCCAGGCCTGCCAACCCAAAGTTTGGTACAGATTTATTGATGACATCTTCATGATCTGGACTCACAGTGAAGAAGAACTCCAGAATTTCCTCTCCAACCTCAACTCCTTTGGTTCCATCAGATTCACTTGGTCCTACTCCAAATCCCATGCCACTTTCCTTGACATTGACCTCCATCTGTCCAATGGCCAGCTTCACACATCCGTCCACATCAAACCCACCAACAAGCAACAGTACCTCCATTATGACAGCTGCCACCTATTCCACATCAAACGGTCCCTTCCCTACAGCCTAGGTCTTCATGGCAAACGAATCTGCTCCAGTCCGGAATCCCTGAACCATTACAACAACAACCTGAAAACAGCTTTTGCATCCCGCAACTACCCTCCCGACCTGGTACAGAAGCAAATAACCAGAGCCACTTCCTCATCCCCTCAAACCCAGAACCTCCCACAGAAGAACCCCAAAAGTGCCCCACTTGTGACAGGATACTTTTCGGGACTGGATCAGACTCTGAATGTGGCTCTCCAGCAGGGATACGACTTCCTCAAATCCTGCCCTGAAATGAGATCCATCCTTCATGAAATCCTCCCCACTCCACCAAGAGTGTCTTTCCGCCGTCTACCTAACCTTTGTAACCTCTTAGTTCATCCCTATGAAATCCCCAAACCACCTACTCTACCCTCTGGCTCCTACCCTTGTAACCACCCCTGGTGTAAAACCTGTCCCATGCACCCTCCCACCACCACCTACTCCAGTCCTGTAACCCGGAAGGTGTACACGATCAAAGGCAGAGCCACGTGTGAAAGCACCCACGTGATTTACCAACTGACCTGCCTACACTGTGAAGCGTTCTATGTGGGAATGACCAGCACCAAACTGTCCATTCGCATGAATGGACACAGGCAGACAGTGTTTGTTGGTAATGAGGATCACCCTGTGGCTAAACATGCCTTGGTGCACAGCCAGCACATCTTGGCACAGTGTTACACCGTCCGGGTTATCTGGATACTTCCCACTAACACCAACCTGTCAGAACTCTGGAGATGTGAACTTGCCCTTCAGCATATCCTCTCTTCTCATTACCCGCCAGGCCTCAACCTCCGCTAATTTCGAGTTGCCGCCGCTCATGCCTCACCTGTCATTCAACATCTTTGCCTCTGTACTTCCGCCTCAACTGACATCCCTGCCCAAACTCTTTGCCTTTACAAATGTCTGCTTGTGTGTGTGTGTGTGTGTGTGTGTGTGTGTGTGTGTGTGTGTGTGCGCGTGCGCGCGCGCGCGTGTATACCTGTCCTTTTTTCCCCCTAAGGTAAGTCTTTCCGCTCCTGGGATTGGAATGACTCCTTACCCTCTCCCTTAAAACCCACATCCTTTCGTCTTTCCCTCTCCTTCCCTCTTTCCTGATGAAGCAACCGTTGGTTGCGAAAGCTTGAATTTTGTGTGTATGTTTGTGTGTCTATCAACTTGCCAGTGCTTTCATTTGGTCAGTCACATCATCTTTGTTTTTAGATATATTTTTCCCACGTGGAATGTTTCCCTCTATTATATTCCTATTATACAGTCAAATATTCAAAAACAAGGTAAAAAAAATGTAGCAAGCTTTAACACAAAGAGACTGCCTTTTAATTACTCTTAGATTTTTACAAACAGAATTTATTACTTTCATTACAAATGTAATGCACTTGTCATATGCTAATGGATTTCCCATGTCATTTCCCCACACACCCCTATTCCTCACACCACTCCCAAGAGCCAGTTACAAAAGAGTGCTCCATCGTCACCCAATACCACCACAGACTGGAAGAACTGAACCGCATCTTTCGTCAGGCCTTTGATTTTCTATCATCATGCCCTTCAGAACATCCCAACCCTCATAAACTGGTGTCTGTCGCCAACCTCTACAATACCCTAATCCATCCCTAAGCTACTCCCAATCCCAAAACCGCACCATAGAGATCATATCATAGTACAGATTTTTATACTGATATGGCTACCAACCAGCTGTCAACTGGGATGAACGGCCACTGCCAACTGTTGCCAAGAGCAAAGTAGACTACCCTGTGGCACAACATGCAGCTGAATATAACAAGCTCGATTTTCATGGCTGCTTCCCAACCTAGGCCAACTGGATCCTACCCTCCACTACCAGCTTTTGTGAACTGCCCACATGGGAGTTATCCTAGTAGGTCCCCTACAGCACAACAAATCATCTTTCTGGACATTGATCTCTATGTGACATGGTTCCATGAGGACTGCCATCCACATAAAGTCCAAGAAGTATCAATAACACCTCATGTGATTCTATTCGCAATAACACCTCAGTTTCGATAGCTGCCATTTCTCCCACGACACAAGTTTCACCTATAAGTATTTGCCACCCGTGGACTGTGAATATGCTGTGATACACTATTTGCACTCCAGTACACAGCAAGCCTTGCCCAGACCTTCACGATCAGGCGCTACCCCAAAATATGGTTCACACACAGATCTTCTTAGTATTCCAACCACTCAGTAAGCAGTTATGAGGTAGCACCATCTGTATTACCTTCTACCAACTCAATCTGGAGCAACTAAAAACACACCCAGCAGCAAAGCTTTGACTAATTTCACAGTGACCTGATATGAAGAACATCCACCCACAAATCTTTTTCACACCTCCAGTTAATATTATTTTCCAAGTCGAAAAATTTTTACTTTATAAACTAGACAACCTCACTGGTGTTGGACTAAATCATCATCAGAATCTGTAAGATAATAAAGAAAAAAATGGTGTGTATGTGTGTGTGTGTGTGGGGGGGGGGGGTGATATTGTGTATACCTGGATTTTGATACTGTAAATCACTCCATTCTTCTACGTTTTAAGTTAGAAACTTATGGGGTCAGAGGAGTGGCATTAGATTTGTTAAGACCGTACCTTGCTGACAGGAGACAATGTGTTACGTTGTATCATACAACCAGGGGACTTATACAAACAGTAAAATCATCTTATAAAATTCTTAACTGTGGAGTCCCTCAAGGAAGTATTATTGGGCCTTTTCTGTTCATTGTGTACATCAATGATATAATAATTCCAAAAAATGCAGACCTTGTGAATTATGCCAACGAAACCTCCTTCATAAGCTGGGGCTCTACAAAACAGCTAGCAGTGCAAAATAATATGAAGAACACTAGCCTCATCACAGAAAATACAACTAAAAATAAATTGGCATTAAATAAGGAAAAGACAATTCTAATGGAGTTTATGCTAAATTACAAATCAAGACAAGTGGATACTGAGCCAGAGTTATCAATTGAAACAATCGATAAACATAAATTCCTGGGTATTATAGTTGATGAACATCTTACATGGAAGGAGCACATCAGCTACATGTGTAAAAAAATCTCCTGTAATACCTACCTGCTAAAATGCCTTACTAGCATAATAGCATCACCAGTCTTAAGACAAATCTATTTTGATATTATACACACCCACCTACAATACAGTATTGAGATTTGGGGCGGAGCACCAACAGTATACATGGATAGGGCTTTTAGAGCCCAGAAGAGAGCAATTAGGATAATAGCGAATATTAGTAAACGTCAATCCTGTAGAGAATACTTCATTAAGTATAATATATTAACAGTGTATTCATTATATGTTCTAAGGACTATACTGTTTGTAAAAGAAAATATGGAGCACAGTATAATAAACAGTGATATCCATAGTTATAATACAAGGAAGAAAGGGGATTACCACATAAAATTCAGAAATAAAAAAGCAACCGATCATAATCCATTTTCTGCTGGAAGATTTTTTTACAACAGACTGCCAAATACCATAAAAATGTTAAAAGGAAACATTTAAAATAAAATTAAAGGAGTTGTTAATTGCTAAATGTTTGTACTGCATCAAGGATTTTTAATGTTGTATGTACTTTATTTCTATTACTAAACTATTATTATTGTTCATGTATGTAATGACTGACTATGTCCACGACTGTAAAAGTCATTATGGACAAATAAACCATTATTATTATTATTGGCCTCTCAGTTATATACACCGTGGTATGCAATCAACACATATGCGCTGGAGGACAGCTATGCATAAACATCGAATTATCTAATGCACTTGCCATATTGCTACACCAAAAGGTCATTAAATATGTGATAATACCAGTTTAATTCGAACTATTTTATTTCTTTAGCATGTATGTTAAAAACCATAGCTTTTCAATGTGTTAAGTAACTTTTTAATTGCCTTCTGTTAGCCTATTTTATGTTTATGGATGTTCAGATGATTACCAAAGCCTGTTTTGTTCTGTTCAAACACATTTCCTAAAGCAGATAGAGAAGTCCTTGCCTGTTTGTCCAGCATAAAAATTTAACACATTTTTTGACAGATAATTTTATAAAATCCATAACCCATAAATTTGTTAAGCTTCTATACGATTATATAGTATAGACTTCCTCAAAAGAGTTCGTGTAGTACAAAGGCCTACATTTACTTTACCTTTTTTAAAATTAATGAAGGGTTCACTCTGAGTGTGCAGTACTGTATCTCAGTACAACACTTTTTTTCAATAATGAGCATCCTTGTTACTGTCAATATTTCCTTTTCTCCTTATCTTCTTAATTACTTGTATAATTTTACTCAACTCCTTTTTGATTTCATCATTTTTAAGTGGAAACTTTTCACTACTATGGCTCTCTGATATAGGACAGACCCATCTGTATCTTTTTGCAGGGCTTGTTTCAATATTAATGAGTGTTATTTTTTATCATGTAGATAGAAACAAATATTGTCTGTCTCTTGCGAGTGAATGTTTATTTTGTTTTTAAGCTAGTGGTTAGTCACAGTTTGACAGGAGCCATTCTTCTCAATAGATAACTAGACAGTTAATTTCTACATTTCCGAGTTAGCACCTGAATGGATGCTACCAATTTAATTGCTGTTATAAAACTGGAGCATTTACTTTGTTTAGGTCACAGTTTGGCAAGACTGAGCAGTCAAGATAATTCTTTACAGATTCAAGAAAGACAGCTAGGGACGCCATCAAAATACAGTGTAAAAAATGGTAACATCCACTCAGCTACAAACTAGTAAATCAAGATTTTTTCCCAAATTTTGCAGACAAAGGTTGAAACATTACACTGGTTAGTTGTCTTACCCATATAGATACCTGCACATTCCTTGCAGAAAAGTTAGTATATTACATTCAAATGTGGGCCTATATAAAAGTCTTTGACAGGACTGTCTTTCTTGATGGGTGAGATAATATTTGGAGGGCAGTGCCACTAAAGTTTACAGAATGTCCATTCTAAAGGAACTAATTAATGTAACATTAGCTACATCTATAAACATGCTCTGAAAGCCACCGTGAAAAGCACAGCATGTTCGGATTCCTTCCTGCTCCTGTTGTGTATCATGCACAGAAAGAACAATTGCTTAAATATTTTTGTGTGTATTGTTAATTACATAGTGAGTTGAAGTAGGCTTCTGAGGGGTAAACTGCATTTATCTTCAAGCATTAGCGATGTTCCACTGGTACTTTACTGTGATATCAAGTGGCGAAGTTAAGTCCAATAGGGAACTAAGACTTTCTGTTATTTTATCTTGCTGACCTTGTTATTTCAGCACACTCACCAACCTCTTCCAATCGAACTTCTTTTCTTGAAGAGCTACTGTTAATTCTGGAAGTTAAGAGTACAAGTCGAACAGCCAACTCTCAAAATAAATGTGAGGCTTTTCACTAACAATTTCTTGTATTGTACTCCTATTTATAATAGCTGTGTGTTACAAAGCTGTTATTCCAATTGAGTGCATCTGTAAAACAAGTTTCCTCTTGCCCCTGTGACATCATAGTCTTCGTCATGGTCACTCTTTCCCCAAGGTGTGCACCATATCTGCTACGCAGGAACCAATGACACAGAATAAACTTTTTCACCAGCAGATACCGCAAACATGTAATGTCGTCTCGGCTTGCAGTAATGCTGCATCAACCCATCTCGTAATACATGCACATACATAAAAACATACATCCAAACAGTAGTTCTCTACTTCATCACAAAATTAAACTTTTTACAGTGGCAATCATCAATTGTTGGTTCAAAAAATGCTTGTGCAACACATCAATTCACCAAAGTGACATGCTGTCAGCCAGTTCTGGTTTCTCAGCATCAAGGAACATAAATTATCACAGTTTCTCATTAGTCATGTTCCACAATGCTGAAAAGGAGCTTGGGGAGCTCAGTGCTAGAGTGCCAGACTCAGATTCAAAGATCTCTGGTTTGATCCTAGATAAGTCCTAGCATCTGTATGTCACTTATCACCTCTGGCAGTGTTTGATAATGTGCAAAATGTTGAGTTGAACCATGGTTCAGACCTCATGTTAAACAGTAGGTATCCCCAATGCCTTGCTAGGTAAGTCAGTTCAAAGGTCAGAGGAAGGCAATGACATTGCACTTCCAGAGGTACCTTGCCTAATATAGAACTGTTGCGTTCAAACCAACCTTCGGATTGATAACAGGTTAGCTTTTTTAACCAATCACTTAGAGATCTCTTGAGAAGTCTTAGTGGGATTTTGACTGATGCACCAATACATATGTCTTCTATTGTGCTTCTCACTTATGTTAGGAAAAGCATGCAAGGGTCATCAGAGAAGTACACTGTATCATCAGACAGATGAACAATTTTCTTCACTACTTTGCATTAATGTTCAAAACAAAAACAAAATTAATTGTGTCTGGATAAAACAATTTTAATATTCAACCTATACAATAGGTTGTTGTTGGAAGGCTATACAAACAAAAAAGTTAAAAGTTATCCCTTCAGTAAAACAAAGTTCTGTAAACAGCATCTGCAAATAACTACTAGGTCACAGTGTATTAATGTACTTGGTAAACTAAGCCACCATGTCTCATACACAAATCCATAATGTTGTTTTTACACGTAGCTCAAATGCGTAGAAGTACGAGGACAAGAAAAAAAGTTATCAGCCTGGCTGTGGAATACCCCATTTAGTTCAAGGCAGTTTGTGTAACATTTTTTCCAATGACTAGATTCCATATCCGAGGTATAATTCTGAATGATGTAAAAATACTACAGTTGTCATAATCTCTTCACTCGACGCAATTTTTTTTTTTTTTTTTTTCAGATAAAAATTTCATTAGATGGAAGTCATTAGGTGGAAATCAGAGAGTCCCAAATGTGATGAATGGGATGGTAACTTTTCATAAAGTGCTATTCCCTAGTTGTTGCAATATATCCTCTGCAAGGTAGGCAATACGAGCAATCTTGTTTGCATCCAAAAGAACATCGGCCATAATCTTTCCAGCTGTCTAAATCAACTTCACATTTTTATGTAGATGTACCAGCTTCTACTCATTTCTAACAACACATGGTGCAGTATCTCAATGATTTTGTATGAAATTACCACTATGGAGTGTTATTCATATGGACCATACTGAAAAGAAGTGTCCTCATTATTAAATTCAGCCATTAAAAATGAAGCAACATCATCACTACGAATCTTATCAAATCTGTGTGAATTTCCACAAGCCACAAACTTTCCAAAACAACATTAAATTCCAGTTCTTATCTATTTGAGTGAAACAAACAGAGCTTGGCTACTTTAAAGTGCCAGCAAGCTGGCAGGTCAAAAAATATTTCATTTTACCATTTGTACAGACAGAACCCAAACACACAAGTTTGTATAGCTTGGTTTTTAACATTCATAATACACATACGTTCTGGCACAGTACACTTATTTCAAAAAATTGTTACATATAACTGTACACAAAAATGAACTACTCAGGAGCCCAGAGCTTGAATGTTCTGTCATAAGAACTTGTTGCTATATACTGTGAATCAGGTGAAATGTCCACACACATGACCTTTCCATCATGTCCAGACAATGTCCGCAGTGGTTGCCATGTCTTGTTAGACCACACCTGGAAGAAAGGTGAACATTACATGACTAGTTAAAATTAATATAGCCTTCATGAAGGAAAACGACAGTTATTCAATGTTGTTACAAAAAAGTACATACAAATTTGATGTAGTCTGACTGTATGTGACTGTAGACTTTCCCAGCATATATTGCTAGAGTTTCCATCTGGGTGGCTGCATTGAAACTCTGTGATATTTGTGATGAAAGTGACACTCACTGAAACAATGTGAAGTTTAAATGCAGCCACCCAGATGGAAGTATGAAGAGATTTCATCTGCAGACACTACGTTCATTTCATGTGGAATATGGCTGAGGAAACTACACTATAAGAATTATTTGCAGTCAGGTACATGTGTTTATAAAGGTCACAGATACACTATGAAATTTGTGACATTTAGCCACTGTGAAAAATCTGCTGGATGTTCCTGGTATTGCCATTTAAAAATCTGGTACGCTGCTTCACCCATTACCAGCTGTGAACTCAACACATTCAGCCCAAAGGGAAGTCACTCTATTAGTGAATGTCATCTGTTTTATCACTCCAATATCTGTACGAAAATTCATGTAGCTTCTGCCGACAGCTGATGAAATACTGTATGCTATTTTTTAATGATTTGATTTTTAATCATGCAGTGACATACAAAAATCTCAAGTTAACCTAAATATGCCAATCACTGTTCCAAAAAAGGTTTCACAAAAAACACTGCAAAAGAACAAGAAAGCAGTTCCCACAAAATGGTAAAAAAAAAAAAAAAAACACACACACATACACACACACACACACACACACACACACACACACACACACACACGGGGGGGGGGGGTCCTGTTAATGTTAGAAGGAATGGCTCATTTATGATGAGGGAGAAGAAAGTGAGGTTTTGTTGGAAAAACCATTGCGACAATCACTTCCTGTGATTTAGGAAAGCTATCAGAAACATGTTTTATGCTGAACTAGCATGCTGTCCACCATTATTTTTTATGTTCCACTTATATATTTCATGTCATATTGTACAGAAATGTTTCATTTTTAACAAATCTAATGATAACCAATGTGCAAAACTCATTATTTTAACAGTGTAAAATAAAAAAAAAATCTGGAAACAGAATTGCTGACCATCACTTTCAGGAAGTGAAATGTGAACACTGTCAATACACACATAACAAAGTAAAAGTGATATACTATCCCGGCTTGAGGAACTAATCAGTTCCTTCCTCGGTGTGGAGAGAGGGATATGTTCGGGGAGGTTAAAAAATGATGGGCAGATCAACTCAAGTCCAGGATGACAGAGACACACATATAGTGAGGACGAGGGTAAACAAAAATGAGGGGTGGCCAAGCAGTCTCTGAATCCACAAACGATTGCGTAATTTCTTTACTGACATTGGAATCTAACCTCCATCACCTACACTTTATATTTGTTTTTAACTTTCTGAATAAAGTACTTCTTCCTCATACTTTTGTCCAATTTTCTGTCAGTGACATAATTTTCATGATTCTATAAGGAGCAATCAAATGAAAACCAAACATCCACTACAATGGAACTACGGAATGATTCCATTCAAAAGTCATCAAAACACATGTTGTGATCTTTATCCCACTGTAATCAGTTCCTGTTTCATAGAACTTGATTGGCTGCTGGCGGATCCACAACTGCATCCACTCTTGTGCTTAACTGAAACCAACATCCAAGCATGGTGTTCTTCAAGTCGCCAAAGATGGGGATAGCACACAGTGAAAGATCTGGGCTGTACGGAGGATGCTGCACTGTTTCCCAACAAAATCACTGAAGTGTAGCGTTCTTCCAATTGGCAATGTGGGAGCTGGGCTTTATCATGCAACAGGACAATTCTGTCTGACATCATTCTGACAGTCTGAGGACAAATGGCAAAGCCAACAGTGGAAACACCCCCACCAAAGAAGACCAAAGCTGTTCACACAAGTTCCGGAAGGTCATAATGACCTCCTTCGACTGCAGCAGCCATCTGCTTGTCGAGTTGCTCGAGCATCGAACTATAATCAACGCACAGCACTAGTTAGTGCCCGCCCCTCACGCTGCCTATCACATGAAGGCTCAAAGGCTAAAGTCCAGCAATTTGGCTGGGAAACACAGTGTCATCTTCCGTACAGCTTGGATCCTGAACCATGTAATTTTCACATCTTCGGTGACTTGCAGAAAGATAGGCATGGACATAGACTTCAGTTGGATGAGGAGGTGCAAAAGTGGGTGCGGTTGTGTGCCTGTTAGTGGCTGACCGCTTTCTACGGAACAGAGAACTGACTGTCTTGACCCCCAGTGGGATAAATGTCTTACCATGTACAGTGATTACTTTTGAATGGAACTATTCCCTGGTCCCATTATGACAGATGTTTGATTTTCATTTGACTGCCCCTTACATTTACACCATTTTTAAAAAATATTGGAAAGGTTGGCAGAAGTTGACCTCTGAGAAGATCAGTTGAACAGAATGGACATCGTATTGAGAAGGGGTTATAAGATGAACGTAAAAAACTCTGGAGAACAGAAACATTTTAATATCTCTTATAAATTTAAGTATTGTTTTATCATGTAGATAAGAAGAAATTCAATCTTTTGCAACTGGGTATTTTATTTGTGTCTGCCAAACATGTTTCACTTATTCATGCTAGGAGTCATTGGTGATGTTTGATGATGTTTGGTTTGTAGGGCACTCAACTGCGCGGTCATCAGCACCCGAGCATCATCGGTGGTATTCATTTTCATCATTGATGATACCTAGCATGAATTGGCGAAACATATTTGGTACACACAAATAAAACATTCATTTGTAAAAGACTGAATTTTTTCTTATCTGTATGGTATGGGTGTCATTGAAGTATCAACCGAGGAAATATGTCTGCCAATATTAACAACATAAATTTAGATAACAGTATGCCTTTTCTGAAAGTATTTGTCTGGAATGTAGCCTTAAATGAAAGTGGCACATGGAATATGACCAGTATAGACAAGATGAGAATAGAAACTTTGGAATCTCGTGCTACAGAAAAGTGCTGAAGATTAATATGGACAGATAGGATAATTAATGAAGATGTACTAAACAGACTTAGAACAACAATAACTACTACCACTACTTTTAAAAGGATATTCTTAATGTTTGTATACACATATTTAACCATCCAAATCAGACAAGTTATATCAATATAATTGTGCAATGCATCTTATGTTGCACTTACACTATGCAAGCCTCAACACAGTACACAATGAAGAGAGAATTGGACCAAGATATCATTCCATTAATGCATACAGCAGAGAAAAGAGGAACATTTTTTTTTTTGTTAGTATTTTTGCTTCAGAATAAATGTTTTGCAGTATTGCGTCTAGAATAGAAAACATGTGAGCAATTTCCCAAATCCTGGTTACGTACAAGAGAACCACTGACTAAGGACAGGAACCAGTGTTGTCTGAGAAACATGTTGAAGGGGAAGATTGTGAAGTTGTCTGTATTGATTAGATGAGATTCAATTTATTATCTCCCACAACTACTCAAGTGTAGGGTCAGTCATTTTTTAAATCAGAAGCTGAAGTGTGAAGACTTTTATTCATTGTTGATTTTGAAAGTTTTAATTAGTAAGGAATATAACATTTACTTCAAAAGTCTGTTAAGTCCACATCACAAAGACTGTCATGCAAAATATGAAATTATTTTGTTAAAGAAAGTTTTGGTAATGCAGAAAATCTAATAGAAAAAAAAGACAAATGACCCAATTAATCATAAGAGAAAATGAAGTAATATATACCCAATTAGTTAAAATTTGGCTTTGTCTTGTTCAGTTTTGGATCCTTTTCCATAAGATATTAATTAAAAATACATAATATAATTTAGGAGTAAAGAAGACAAAACACACACACACACACACACACACACACACACACACACACACACACACACTATGTACACTGAAATCAGACAGTTGTCTTCCTTACTCCTCCATTATTTACATTCTGCCAAAACTTTCCATGCCACAATTAAAAAAATGTGGTTTATAAAATTACATAAACAAGTTTAGTCAACTTTAAAACCAAAGAACATGGTGGTTATAGCTTGTTATTGAGTGAAGATTTAATTTGAAACACAATGTGAATAAAAAATGTGTTGGAAAAATGATGGATAGATTGAATGTTGCTAGTATCACTCTGACGTAAATGCCATGTTCACTTACATATTTCCCCTTTGCTCCATCCTTTTCCCTCCTTTACAATTTCTATTGTTGTGTATTCTTTCTCCAACTTAATTTTTCTATTCCAATGTCTGTTTCATGTATAAGAGCATGTAATCAACTCTCATAAACTGTATGTGTGGAAAGCAAGTAATATTTATGATTTATATACTCTCACATTCTATGCAGCACTTTTCAGAATAACAGACCAAATAATCTGGAATTACTTGAAATCCAGAGTAGTGAAGAAACTTATTTGTTCAATGAAAGGAAGGCAGTAAATAGAGGTGATGCAGATGACTGGCATTTTTCAATAATCTGTAATCAATCATTATGAAAGGCCTTTGTGTAATGACTATTCTGAAGTTATATGAAACATCAAAGCAAAAGGAAAGATACTGGGAGGTTTTGATACAAATGATATAGCCAGGTACCCTTCTGAGTTCATCATTGGCTAATCAAAGAAATCAACAGAAATTTCAAATGGTATCTCAAACTTCCCACATTTTTTAATTATGCTCATTTTACTGATAGATTTTTCACTTATCACTCAGAGGAATTAAAAAAGCAGAGCAATCCTAAGTGCATTAGAAATAACAGAAATTACCCAGCAAGGGAAGCAGTGGTTGGGAAGGGAGTGAGACAGGGTTGTAGCCTGTCCCCGATGTTATTCAATCTGTATATTGAGCAAGCAGTAAAGGAAACAAAAGTAAAATTCGGAGTAGGTATTAAAATCCAGGGAGAAGAAATAAAAACTTTGAGGTTCGCCGATGACATTGTAATTCTGTCAGAGACAGCAAAGGACTTGGAAGAGCAGTTGAATGGAATGGACAGTGTCTTGAAAGGAGGATAAAAGATGAACATCAACAAAGGCAAAACAAGGATAATGGAATGTAGTCGAATTAAGTCAGGTAATGCTGAGGGAATTAGATTAGGAAATGAGACACTTAAAGTAGTAAAGGAGTTTTGCTATTTGGGGAGCAAAATAACTGATGATGGTCGAAGTAGAGAGGATATAAAATGTAGACTGGCAATGGCAAGGAAAGCGTTTCTGAAGAAGAGAAATTTGTTAACGTCGAGTATAGATTTAAGTGTCAGGAAGTCGTTTCTGAAAGTATTTGTATGGAGTGTAGCCATGTATGGAAGTGAAACGTGGACGATAAATAGTTTAGACAAGAAGAGAATAGAAGCTTTCGAAATGTGGTGCTACAGAAGAATGCTGAAGATAAGGTGGGTAGATCACGTAACTAATGAGGAGGTATTGAATAGAATTGGGGAGAAGAGGAGTTTGTGGCACAACTTGACAAGAAGAAGGGGCCGGTTGGTAGGACATGTTCTGAGGCATCAAGGGATCACAAATTTAGCATTGGAGGGCAGCGTGGGGGGTAAAAATCGTAGAGGGAGACCAAGAGATGAATACACTAAGCAGATTCAGAAGGATGTAGGTTGCAGTAAGTACTGGGAGATGAAGCAGCTTGCACAGGATAGAGTAGCATGGAGAGCTGCATCAAACCAGTCTCAGGACTGAAGACAACAACAACAACAACAACCCAGCATTACACAAGAAGCAGTTACTAATTTTTAAGAATGCCCTGAGAATATAAGATACCTCTCTAGTTTTGTGTTGCTCCGCCAAAACTGCCATCACTCTTTATACGTAAGAAGTACGAAGATGCCAAATTTTACACTTATAGCTACAATTTTATTCAAGGTTTTATTACCTTCGATGAATTGTCATATGAAGAAGTGATCAAAAAATTGCCACTGCCCTTTTGGTATTTAACTTCTGAAATAAGATTCATATGTGCTGGAATCGTATAAAGACAGTGACGCCGGCGCAAATCCCATATTTTACAAGTATTATCTTCACTTCCAGTGGCTATGTGGTAGCTGAGAAGGAAAAAAAGTGTTAACAGAATCTTCCATTGGTTCTTGGTAGAACAACATTATAATAAATGAAAAGCACCCGTTTGCTTTTGTTCCACAATATTACAATTTTTATTTAACCGGTTTTTGGTTTACAAGGCCATCTTCAGACAAGATGGCCTTATAAGCCGAAAACCGGTTTAAAGAGGGAAGAAGAAGAAGTAATATTGTAGAACCAAAGCAAACTGGTGCTTTTCATTTATTGAAAAAAGTGTCTTTGATAAAATGTTTAATGTGTCACAAAATAATTACCAGTTTTAAAGGAAAGTTATTTAATAGTATAAATGAACAGTTGTCAATTTTCTCACCCATTTGGAGAAAAGTCAATTCCATAAATTGACTTCAGATGGCCCTCCATAAACATTATACACCTCCCAGTGCGTAGATCCCAAATTCGACCAAATGCATCAAGTCCACTGAAAAGTATGATTCATGAAACATCTATTAATAATTAAATACTGTACACGTCAAAATGTGTTTGTTGTATTACTGTGGCATTAAAAATACGTAACAACCACCACTGTAAACTAGTTACTTGAAGTAAGACATAAACAGGGTCTTAATTATCTACATGAAAAGTTGTGACTAATCAAAATATTTGTCAGACTAGGCTTCAAATCTGGATCACCTTGACCTCCAGACAATCTGAGAATGCTTCCAAACCAGACTCTCACTTTTCCTGTCACTGATGTTTTCACCAATGATTTTTGAACATTACAGTTGGAGATATTCCCATGAGGTATGCGGGATAACACCTCTAGGGAAACAATTTTACTGGATGCTACTGTATACCAGAAATCAATAGTATCTGTGTATCTGTGATATTATAAAGAAAGATACATTGGCTTTAAGAGAAAAAAATTACTGCAATGATATAGTGGTATCCAAATATCCAAATAATTACACACACACACACACACTTAAATCTGAAGTAACATGAGTTTCCTATGACTTTGTATAAGCACAGTTTTGTGGCAGATTTTCACCACTACTGTAGCCACTACACTGCATAAGAAGATCATGAACTTCAAGTTCTGCTGTACAAATAGAGAAAATAAATAACTACAGAGCACTCACAGGTATTCTGCAAAAGAAAATAGACTGAGTGACAGGTAATGTTTCTGAGACCATTAGAGCATTGTATGTGACTGTATAGGAGAATTCAATCAAACAAACAATGTATCCGTAGTTTATCCTCATTTTTACTGTAGTTACACAAATTCAGTTTTTGTGCTAGCCACCAGATATCTAAATCTACATGGTTACTCTGCAACTCACAGTGAAGTGGCCGGCAGAGGGTTCACTGAACCACATTCAAGCTGACTCTCTACCATTCCACTCTCAAACAGCACACAAGAAAAACAAACACTTAAATTTTTCTGTGCGAGCTATGATTCCTATTATTTTATTATGATGATCATTTCTCCCTATGTAGGTGGGCAGAAACAAAATATTTTCACATTCAGAGCAGAAAGCTGATGACTACAATCTCACGAGGAGCTGCTCCAATGAAAAATGCCTTTGTTTTAATTATTGTCACCCCCCGTTCATGTATCACATCCATGGCACTTTCACCCCTATTTCACAATAATACAAAACAAGCTGCCTTTCTTTGGACTTTTTTTTATGTCCTCCATCAGTCCTATCTGATGTGAATCCCACACTGTGCAGCAATACCACAAAAGAGGATGGACAAGTGTACTGTAGACAGACTCTTTAGTAGACCTGTTGCATTATTTCTTTTGGTACTCATGTGGATAACTTCACACTTTTCATGATTTAGAGCAACTGACATTTTTGCACCCTACCAACATCTTTTCTAAATCATTTTGCAGTTGATTTTGATCATCTGATGTCTTTACAAGATGGTAAATGATAGCATCATCTGCAAACAATCTAACAGGGCTGCTCAGATTGCCTCCTAAATTGTTTATATAGATCAGGAACAGCAGAGCGTATCTAACCCTTCCTTAGGGAACACCTGATATTTGGCTGGGGTGGCATATCAATAGGAGGATCTGAAGCCACTGGTGACATCGTGTGTGGTAGCTGTCGTTGTGGCTAACTTGCGACTGTAATAGTGAGTATGCCATCTGCTGACAAATGCTAAGAGGGAGAGAGCTGTCAAGCTACTGGTTCATTATCTGTCACACGATTGTCACGACAGGCATCCACTATCAGATCACCAACTAAAAGTTTACAAGTTTCTCTAGATCAACGTCTCTCGGGTAAACTTTATGGAGACTGGCCTCTTGGAGTCCAAATAAGTCACCTGCATGTCGAGGGGTAAATGACCACAGCAGTTGTCGTCTGTTTCTTCTGGGCACTATTATGTGCAGCTGTGTGTTCGTGCAGAATCCGCTGGTTTTGAGGTGGTTTAACGAGGCCATTGTTGCTTTTCCATTGAGCGAAATTTCAAATGTGTGGAGTGTGTGCCAGGCATGTCAGCGTCCCGGCTGGAGGCGGTGACCTCACTATTGTGTGCTTTCGACACGAGTCGGAGCGGTTTGGCATGCGTGGTATTTTATGAGATTTAGTGCTGCATGGAGTGACATTGTCTGCAGCATTGATGCACTGTCTATACTGGAGCACAGTGAACATTATGTCCAGCAGGCACTGCTCTGCCTCATGAGCTATCATGGAGTTGTAACTGACCCGGAACCTTGACAGTTGATAGAGTCCATAATGCAGCATCTGGCATGATGTTCAAATCGAACAGCATCTGTAGCCAGTGCCACAACACGGCATCGTGTTGGCAAACAAAGACTACCAATTTCAGCTGTCATTCTGGGGTGCATGACAAGTGCTGGAACAAGGTGAATTTTACCACTTCACATTTGTTTCATTCGGGTGATGCAAGGATGAGATCGCTGATAATATCAGCAGGCTCCACTAAGTGAGAAATTAATGTCACAAATCAAGAGTTATCATTCAAAATTTCTAATAAAGTAAACACACACTGCAACAAAGCAAGCCAAAGTGCCGAGTGTTCTGGCTGGACGAGCAGCTGCTTGGGTTGTGTGGTGAGTCTCTGAAGTATGGATATGGTTGCACTGGTGCTATCGTGCAAAATGGTATAACCGACAAACTACTATGGATGCAAATCTGACAATCATGTCCGGGTAATGTGTGGCCTGTCGCACTCCACCATACATGGTGGTCACATTTCCCAATAGCATTCGCAATGCGGTTGGTAAGAGGGTCATATTACTGTTCATATTTAGTCCAGCTTGTCCTGCCGAGTCATGAACTGATGCACTTGATGCCAAACCTTGTTCTAAAGTCCAACGGTAGACTGTCCTATGGCAGCCAGTGTCATGACATGCCGGAACATGTGCTGGTTTGAGAAGAAACGCCTGCAGGCTTATCTAGTTGATATTCGAGCACTGGTTGACAGATATTATGCTGATGATGCACATAACTCGCTCTGAACCTTGAGGTGCAGTCCTCGAGGGGCTGATGATGTTGAGTAACTGATGCAAGATGCCTGCACAGTTACTGTGTATTATCACAATATGGAACAAAATGTCTGCCAGCCACATTACATATTTGTCACAGGTCACCAATGTGGTAGATTTCCCTACCAATTGCAAGGGTTGTACCAATAACTGAGATGACAAATTGATATGATGCTACTACTTTATTGCTCATAATCCAATATACGAGACATTAACATGATACACAGTTCACCATCGAACTCATCCCCTTAGAAGTCCACACATATATTGCACTTAGCCATATGTGTTATCTAGTAAGAGACATTACTCATGCTGGTATCCCCACACGATTTTTCAGTTTGCTCATATAGGTTACAGATTTAAAACTGTTCATTGAAGTTTTTATAACAAAATGGAAAGGAACTTGCAGATCAGTGTCTAATTCATTATGTGTAAGCCATGTTGATCGGTTTGTGGGGCACTCAACTGCGCCGTCATCAAAGCCTGTACAAAGTCCCAATTTTTTCACAGTCCAATCTAGCCACTGTCACAAATAATGAGGATGATGATGAAATGACGAGGACAACACAGACACCCAGTCCCTGGGCAGAGAAAATCCCCAATCCGGCCGGGAATCGAACCTGGGATCCATGATCCAGAGGTGACACAGCATTCTAGCTGCCACTTTCTCTGTCTAGAGGGTTATCCATTTTTGTAGGTGTTGGCAAATTTCTAAGCTTCTGCTTTTGACTTTTTTTCTCTTTTGTTAGGCAGTATGTGTGTTGTAGTTTTGTGTGAGCATGTGTACTATTATTCTCTGTTCTTATTTTTATTTATTTTATTTTTTATTTATATATGTAGGATAAGTAAATCAAATGAAAACTGAATAAAAACCAGTGCTTGATTTGTGACAGTACACAACAGTATGTTGTACCAGTACTTCCAACAAAAAGAAATCAGAGCCACAGATTTTGAAGTGTGATATGATACAATTTTTCTGTGGCTGAAGTGATGTACGACAAATGTTGTATTTAACAATATAAGGAAAGGGATAGATTGCTACTCACCATAAAGATGACACAGTGAGTTGCAAACAGGCACAACAAAAAGACCATTACATATTATAGCTTTTGGCCAAAGCCTTCTTTAGCAAAGAAAACACAGACACATTCACACAGGCAAGCATGCCTCACACACACATCCCTGTCATCTCCAGCAGCTCAAACTGGAATGGCAAACGGTCCAAGCTGCTGTAAATGGCAGTTACTGTATGAGGTGGGCCTGCTTGTGTGAATGAATTTGATGAGTATGTGTGTGTGTGTGTGTGTGTGTGTGAGTGTGTGTGTGTGTGTGTGTGTGTGTGTCCTTTTCTGAAGAGGGCTTTAGCTGAAAGCTAATCCATAATTGCATTTCCACTGTGCCTGTCTATGACCTAACAAGTCATCTTTATGCTGAGTAGCAATCTATCACTTTCCTAACCTTATTGATATTTCAGCCTAGGCTTTCCATTTTTTTGATGTTGTATATGACTTCTAAAATGCCCAGAAAACACAAAACCATGTTTAAAAGGTCTAAATTTCAAAAAATTCCCCCAGAAGGTAACATGTCTTTTTGCAAACCAAGCACTGATACAATTATTAATAAAAAAATAGAAATAAGAACAAACAATAAAAATAAAAAGAGTGCACGCGCACACACACAAAACTTACATCAACACACATACAGTCAAACAACAGCCAACTGAAAGCAAAAATGGAGAAAGTTGACAACACTTACAAAAAAACAAATGACCCTCTAGACACAAAAAGTGGCAGCTACAATGCTAAGTTTGGAAAACAGAGCAACCACAAGAAAAATTGCAAGCTTTAACCAGTTTTCCACGTCCGAGAAAGCTGTCTGGCTTACAAACAATGCATTACATCCTGATGGGTAAGTGTATGAAATTTGTTATAAAAACTTCCATGAACTGTTTTAAATCTATAACCTATATGTGCAAATGGAAAAAAATCATGTAACATTTCAGGACAGCCTCTGAATACGCCTTGTAAAAATGATGTAACACATCAGGATGCACAAGTAAAATAAAAAAAAATTAATGTGCAAAACACAGTTTTCTTTCAAACTACTGATTTCTCTAGAGCTACTACAAATATGGGCACCACAAGAAACTTGTACCAAGAATTGTGTAAGTTTTAGTCTTTTTGGATGTTCTCTTGACTTGAAAATAACAAGATCTATTGGATATTCCACCACTATTGGCATTGTTTGTGCCAACTGTGGAAATATGACCTGTTTTTGGACCTCTGAAAAGTACAGAATAACATTTTTGAGAGTAATCAGGCTTCTATATGCACTGTCAGCAATCAGTAAATGGCATATTGCTGCTCAAACATTTTGTGTAATAATGGATCCTTCAATGTCACCTGCTAAAATGGACAAATACACTGAAGTGATAGGAGACACTGTTCAGTCCGTAGCATATTTATCACTAAAATGCTGCTGCCAGTGAAGCCAAATATATCAATGAAGGAAAACCACAAATCCAAGGCTGCAGCTGCTGTGGAAATTTTTAAAATATTAGAGAAGGAATGGGGAGTATTTTATACCAAGTTCCTTGGGGATGGTGGCTCCAAGGCTTATGAAAGTGTGACAGGATCTATGTCATACATTAATAGGACAATAACTAAACATGAATGTTGGTCATGTTCAAAAAAGAATGGGCACCCGTCTACGGGAACTGAATCAGAATCTAAAGGATAAAATTTTGTCAGATGGTAAAAGCATTAGAGGTCACTTATCAGATAAAACTATAAATGTACTATAATATAGCAATTAAAATAATGTAAATAATTTGTTGGAAATTACACAAGCTGTTTGGGCAGTATATTTACACCGATCATTGACCAATGATAATCCTCTTCATTTTTCTTTTCCAAGTGGTCCTCAGTTGTGGTGTAAATCCAGAAAAGTTCAAGCTACTGGAGTTCATTAACTATAAAAATTCTATGCCAGTGGCTGTTTTGGAAGTGATTAAGCCAATACATAGAAACTTGGGGCAGCCTGATCATCTCAGAAAATGCCTTCATGGTTGTACCATGAATCAAAACAATCTGCTAAACAACCTCATATGGATTTGTGTGCCTAAGAGTGTATTTGTTGGGATAAAGACTCTGAAATGGAGAGTCAGTGATGCTGTTATTTCATTCAGTGATGGTCATCTGGATAGATTAAAGGTCATGGAAACTCTTGGCATTGTTCTTAATTTTAACACTATTATATGTCTTCAGCTTCTGGACAAAGTGCGAGTAAGCAAGGCTTAGTATGGAACTGAATCTAATACAAAGAAAGCAAGGGCAGCAGGAAAAAGAAACCTAATAGGTGCAGACAAAGAACCAGAACATGGCCTTAATTACTCTGCTGGAATAAAATAAGAGGTGTTTGTAAATTTTCATAATAAATCACTTTGATTGCATTTTCTAGCAGTTGGTATTTTCAAAGTTAAACGTACCTTAATCTCACAAATCATAAATCTAATGACATTTAAATTTTCAGAAATGCTATAATATAGTTCAAAGTTGCCACTGAACTATAATCATGACAAAAACTGACTTATTCTCTGAATCAGGGAGATTTTTATGGAATTTCCCCCAATTAAAAATGGCCTTAGGTTAAACAATTCATAAATATTACACCAACAAAACAATAAACATTAATTCCAGTTCAGTTTGATAGCAATACATCCTGAACAGAGAATTCGAAGACATGGTATTCCGATTCCCCTTAATTTTGAATAGCTTCTACTCACATACCACTTTATTTGAAGCATTTTAAGGAAAAAGTATTTGAGCTACTAGTGTATGTTAACGGAACTCAGTGTGAGAAATGAAGGGTTTTACACTATGTTAGTTAGTTAGTTACGTGTTCCATTGATCAATAGCACGGAAAACCGTTATGATGTGGAACGTGTCAAACGCACAAGAAATGCACACAGGAAACAAGGTTTTTTTTTCATTATAGTGTTATACCTAAATATTTCTATTATCTTATTATTGATGGCACAAAATGCATATATTATATCTCCAGATTTATTTACTCATATTCAAGAATTCATCTATGGTATAGAAGGAGTTGTCAAGGAGGTATGATTTCAATCTGTTTTTGAAACTATTACTGCCATCTGTCAGACATTTTATTTCATCTGGTAATTTATTAAAAAGTTTTATAGCAGCATATTTTACCCCTTTCTGTGCCAAAGATAGGTTAAGTAAAGGATAGTGTAGGTCTTTCTTTTTTCTAGTATTGTAATCATGAATGTCGCTGTTGATTTTAAACTGGTCCATGTTGTTGAGAAAAAATTTCATTACTGAGTAAATGTACTGTGAAGCAGTTGTAAGAATTGCTAACCTTTTAAACAGATACCTACAAGATGTGCGCTTATGAACCCCACACATTATTCTAACTACTTTCTTTTGAGCAGTGAATACCTTTTGCCTAAGTGTTGAGTTGCCCCAGAATATTATCCCATATGACATCAGAGAGTGCAAGTATGCAAAGTATGTTAGCTTACTAATTTCTACATCCTCAAAATTGGCAATTATTCTGATTGCAAAAGTTGGTGAATCTAGTCGCTTTAGGAGATCAAAAATATGACTTTTCCAGTTAAGATTCTCATCTATATGTACACCCAAAAACTTAGTATGCTCTACCCTGGCTTCTGACTTCTTTTGATGTATTATGTTTATTGAAGGAATTATACTTTTTGCAGCAGAAAATTGGATGTACTGTGTTTTTTCAAAGTTCAGAGCAAGCCCATTCGCACAAAACCAATTAATAACTTTTCCAAAGACCTTATTTGTATCATTTTCTATCGGACTCTCTTTTACTGGATTAATAATTATGCTTGTATCATCAGCAAAGTGTCAGTTCAGCATCTTGTTTCACATAAGAAGAGAGGTCATTCACATATATCAAGAAGAGGAGGGGACCCATGATCGAACTTTGTGGAACACTTAATGTAATTTCACCCCAGTTAGATGAAGTGGCAAACTCCTTTGAATCACTTGAAGCATATAATGAGACTTTTTGCTTCCTGTTCTGTAGATATGACTTAAACCACTCATATGCTGTTCCATTTATACCATAGAATTGTAATTTCTCTAACATAATGTAATGGTTCACAAAATCAAATGCTTTGGATAAGTTACAGAATATTCCTACTGGTGACATTTTACTATTTAAAGACTCTATTATGTGGACAGTGAAATTGTATATTGCTGTCTCAGTGTCATTTATGAAATCCGAACTGTGATTTACTAAGTATCCCATTACTGCTGCGATGGCTAACCACACTTGAGTACATTACTTTCTCAAAGATTTTTGAAAATGCTGTAAGCAAGGATACTGGCCAGTAATTATTGACATCTGTGGTTTCCCCCTTTTTGTAGCGAGGCCTGACAATGGCATATTTTAACCTGTCTGGAAAAATACCCTGAGTCAGTGATACATTACATATGTGACTCAAAACATCAGCTGTAATTGCTCCACATTGTTTTAATAACTTGTTAGAGATGTCATCTACTCCAACAGAACATTTATTTTTCAAAGATTTAATAATTTTCCTTATTTCACGAGAAGTTGTTAGATGAAGTTTAGTCTGACTAAAATTTTTCAAAATTGAACCAGTCAAATGGCTCTGAGCACTATGGGACTTAACTGCTGTGGTCATCAGTCCCCTAGAACTCAGAACTACTTAAACTTAACTAATCTAAGGACATCACAAACATCCACGCCCAAGGCAGGATTCGAACCTGCGACCGTAGTGGTCGCGCGGTTCCAGACGGTAGCACCTAGAACCGCTCGGCTACTCTGGCCGGCTTTCAAAACTGACTCTTCCATGTACTGCCTGGCTTTTTCTTTTGAACTATTCTCACCAATTTTTTATCCTACACTTAAGAAGTGATTGTTAAATACAATGGCTACCTGTGTACTGTTGGTTAAGATGGTCTCATTCTCTTTAACAGTAATACTACCTACCCCAGTGGTTATTTTTCCTGTCTCCCTTCTAACGGCATTCCATACTGATTTGATATTATTGCTGGAGTTGTTAATTTCTTCTCTTACATACATATTTCTTGATTTCCTTACAAATTTTCTCAGTATGTTACAATAATTTTTATAGTGTAAAACTGCTTCTGCATCTTTACTAGTTCTTGCTGTCTCATAGAGTTTTCTTTTTCTTTCTGAAGACACTTTAATACCTGTAGTAATCCAAGGTTTCTTTGAAAAGTTTGTGGTGTCACATTTAGTAATTTTCTTTGGAAAACAATGTTCAAAAAGGGATATAAATTTATCAAGAAATATGCTGCATTTATCATTAGCATTTGGCTCATGATATACATCTTCCCAGTTTACATTTCCTAAACTTTCTCCGAAATGATCGATAGATACCGGATTGAGCACCCTCACACTTTTACTTAATGGTTTCTGAAGTGGATGCCCTGTTATATTTTGTAAGTTAATCAGTTGTGCATCATGGTCAGATAATCAATTTACCACAGGAAAGCATGTGTTTGTTCTACATCCTCTTGCTGTGCAAATACATTATATATTAGAGTATTACTGTCCTGAGCTATACGTGTAGGGAAATTGATCACTGATTCTAAGTTATATGTTGTTAACAACACTTCTAGTACACTTTTCCTATCAGAATTGCGTAGAAAGTTAACATTGAAATCATCACAGATTAATAACTTCTCCTTTTTGTCTGACAGACTGCATAATAGGGAGTCAAACTTTTTTATGAATAGCTCCCAATCTCCTAGTGGAGACCTGTACACTGTTGCTAATATCAACACAACATTATCTAGCTGAAGCTTGCATGCACAACCCTCAAAGTGCTTACTTCAACAGTTCTGTATTTATACCTTTGTTTTATGAAAATGGAAACTGCTCCTTTATCCATACTAGATCTACAAGTGTAAGATGCTAAATTATACCCATTTATACTGACATTTTCCATCCCCACAGTTACATGGTGCTCAGACAGACAAAGTATATCAATCTCATTCTTATTTTTGAGATCATCTAAACACGTTATCAGCTCATCTACTTTATTTTTTATTTCCCTGATATTTTGGTAAAGTAAGTTGATACTGCCCTTGGCTTTATCCCTATTTGCTGTGCATGAAGTTTCTTTTCTTCTATTTTCCTTTGTTGTTGTCTGTCTGGAATTTGGCTTTAACCTAAAAAACCTGTCTGCCTGGTCCCAATAACCACAGGGATCACCCCTTGTGTGACTGTGCCCCCCCTCCCCCTACAATATCTGCTAATAGAGAAGCTAACTTATCTTTCCCCTTCTTATTAAGGTGCAGGCCATGTCGAGTGTACCCCCACCTACCAATAGCGTCAACTGGAACAACACTCATGTGAGACTTTGCCGGTGTCTGGAGCATCCTGTTCAGCTCAGTGTTAACACGCCATACAGCAGTGTTTACCCAGGGCTGATCATGGCGCTGAAAGACCTCCACAAACCCCACAATAGTGTGTCCAGTTTCTGCTCCTATTTTATCCAGGTCACTCCTAATACTATATCTTGGATTCATTGCCATGCTGTTTCCTGCTCCCCCAATTATAATTACCTCATCTTCCGTCTCAAAGTCCTTGCATAGCTGACCTAAGTTTTCTGTCACCTGGCTAAGATTTGGTTTCACAAAACTTGTGACCTGGTACTCTGTCCCTAATTTCTCCTGAAGCTGTTGGCCCACACCCCTCACATGACTGCTACCTATAAGCAGAACTTTTCTTTTCCTATTCTGGTTTGATCCCGATCTGCCTTTTTTCTTTAAGCTAGAATTCTGCTTCAACTACATCTGAATGAGGCCATTCCTCCACTACTTCAGATAGCAAGCCAAACTGATTTGTTAACTGAATTTCAGAAGTTTTATCAATTGTTTCCCTTTTTCACCCTTGCTACCTTTTCCCAGCGCCCAGAATCCTATTCCTCACTTAGCTTACATAATTCCAAATTTGCGATTTCTAATTCAGCCTAAAGGGCACAAATCTTTGCCTCCTGTTCCATGATTTTTCTGTCCTTTCTACATAACCTACACTGCCATGGAAGAGCCTCATTATCTACCCTCGTTTCCTCTCCGCTGCACTCGGCCCAATGAAACCACAACCTACAGTCTGTACAGAACACCCCCCTCTTTCAAATTTCTATGGCAACCACCACACTTGTCACACATGGTTTGATAGTAAAATGTAACACAAAAGCAGAAAATAACTTCAACAACACAATAGTTTCGTAACATGTACTAATACGTAACTAAACACTAATGTAAACAAACTTATAAACTTGCTTCAGAAACTTTTAATTAACCACACAAATTCTGGATGAGAGGCACAAATTAATTTAACTTTGAAGCGCTAAGTCTAGTCAAAAACAAATATCTACACTTGTAAGAAATTTACGCTTAAGTATTTAAACAAACTCGCGACTGCCGGCCTTTACGAAATACTTCCTTTTCGATGTAATTACATTTAGAAAAGCGAAACCTTCAACATAGAGATTAGATAAGAAGTAAATGCACTAGTCTAAAATGTAATATTAACTAAATTAGCTTTTATTTCAATATTAATCACTTAACTTAGTGAGAGCTTCGTACACACGCATCCACCTGGCTGCTGTTACCTAATAGCTACTTTATGGGTTTATACTTATATTTCATCCAAGTATAGAAATTATAAAAATAATACAATGCCATACAGTCAATGGATTAAGCAAATTATTTCACTGCTTACACAGTGTTCTAATATTAATTTCATTGGTACTGAAAATGAAGATCTATAAGAAAGATATAAGCGACATTACTACCTTCCAAGAAGGAACTGCAGGCTAGTTTCAAAGAAATGCACTATAACCCCACTTTTATGATACTGGAATTTACGTTTTCCTGCTGTTTATGACTTTCATTGGTCCCGTCAAATTTGCACCTGATTTTGCATCAACATATTTACGATTTTCCCGCAATTTACGCATTACAAAAAAATGTTTGTGGAGAAAAGATGATGCTGGCATGATGTTGGCCGTACAGTAGTGTTTACAAGTATTACATGGTTAAGTTCCTTGACACCAGGGCGCTCTACTCAGCGGATTTGAACAGGTAAATGTGTAAAAGTTGCAACAATTCGTGCTTCGTGCTTTATCTTCTGCCACTGCCAAGCTCTACTTGGCATGGTGGCTCCTGGGAGTAACTAGGTTTCTTTGAATGAAGATATCATGACCGATCACAACCATTTCCAAACTGTCTCTACTGCACGAATGCAGTTTCGTGAATGTTGTGATCATCGTGACACCTTTGTCGAACCATAATTAGTGTGTTTTGGCATATGGTCACTTGGAACACTAGTTTACACTGTCAGTCATTTCGCATTGCACAAATATATTTAAACACAACGTCCATTATGCATTTTATTCATGCAGAGAAAAACGTGTTTCGAGAATCATGTGTAGTATTTATGTATGTATTTTTTGTGATGTTACACAAACAAACAATGAAACAATGTGAGTGACAGTTTGTGAGTGTGTGGTTTTCTATATAACTGATGAGGCAAAGTATCTGATAACCTCAAAAAGATTACTACAGTGCAATAGACACAGAATAACACATAGTCAAACACCACACAAAATACTTATTTAGATTTTTGCACTTGACAACGAGAAAAAATTCTCGAAACACATCGTGCTAAGCATGAAAAAATATGTAACTAGTGCAGTATTTCATTATTTAAGTAATGAATGACAGCTGCAGGCTTTCAAAAACAACAATTATGACATGAAATTGAGTCAAACGTTCCTACTTCCCAGATAGTTGCCAGTTCCAGTTACATCAGCGGTTTTTATTCGGTAATAAATTTTCATTAGATAATAAACAAGTTCCTGCAAACCTTTTGATGCCTGCTATGTAAATATATCATACATACATTTTAATACATCATTTCCCACATTTTGCATTTTCCCATGTTTTACCCCATTTTTTTTAGTCCCTTGAAAAGTGTAAAAGCGGGTTTACACTGTACAAAATAATTTCATTGATATTAAATCAAACAATGGAAAATCCAGGATGGACTGTAACAATATAATGAGAAGGAAAGTTGCTACTCACCATATAGAGGAGATGCTGAGTCACAGATAGGCACAACAAAAAGATTTTCACACTTAAAGCTTTCGGCCAATGGACTTTTTCCACAATACACACATATAAGCATGAGCACACACACACACACACACACACACACACACACACACACACACACACACACAACTGCAGTCTCAGTGTGGTTTCAGTTGCCTGAGACTGCAGTCCTGTGTGTGTGTGTGTGTGTGTGTGTGTGTGTGTGTGTCTATTGTTGACAAAGGCCATCGGCCGAAAGATTTAAGTGTGAAAATGTTTTTGTTGTGCCTATCTGCAACTCAGCATCTCCGCTATATGGTGAGTAGCAACTTTTCTTCTGATTATATTGTTTCATTGATATTAATTGCAGCTCTATTTAAAGTTTAAATGTGAAGCGTGTTTCCTTTGATTCTATTCACACTGTCTATTTTTTTGGCAGTGTTATTTTTGGAACAAGAAAAAAAAAGGATTACATATAGTTACCTACCCAGTACCCACAACAGCACCATCATTTTGAAAAGAAATACAGTAAACTGGCTTGCAGTGGCCTTCCTGATGAAGAACTTCCTGGCATTGCTCCAGGTCCCAGAGTCTCCATGAAGAATCAAAGCAACAAGTACCTAAAAATCGACCTGATGGATGGAATGCTAATCTGGAAACACGGTGAGGTTCATGGCCTTCAACATCTGCTAGTGGCTCTTCACTGAAAAAAAAAAAAAAAATCAAATCAGTTTAACGGACATAACAATGATAAATATTGACTATTAGTCAGTCACAACAATGTTGGTGTTAACATTGTCTTGTACTTACAAGTATTTCCCTCCCCCAAAACTAAAAACCGATATGAAAATTCCTTCTTTTGCATTTACAAGTCCTCACTGATCGTATCATATTTATACCACATTTTGTGGAGAAAATAATTGTTAGAGTTATACTTAGGTAAAATAATCACAAAATAAGAGATAATAAAAACCCCTTGCTTCATAAAAACTTGCAATAAACCTTCCACAGTAAACAACAGATTTCCCGCATGTGGAAAGTGATTATTTGATACTCATAAAACAAAATCAGGAATAAATGTCAGAAATATAGTGTTTGCTCTACCAAGTGAAGTGAAGACTCCATCATACAGAAAATTTGTTCAGGCTTGAAAAGGTTCAACAACAGAAAAGATACTCGCTGTCTCATAAATATTTATGGGCACTACAGAAGACATAATGTAAGAAGAGATAATCTAAGAAGATTTGACAACAAATACAATTAGAAAGCTCTCAAGGTACTTATGATGGAACAAACCATTGAACAATATTGAACAGAAGTAAATATAACACATAGAACATAAAAGTAGGGTTAGAGCAATTTCTCTTGTCATCAAAGTTTGCCTGCAAGTTCATCCTGAAATGTATACACAGAGGACCAAATGTTATCAAACTGCAGGAAATAATAATAATAATATTTTAATGGGTCTCAAGGGCCTGGTGAAAGTCTTTCAATGAGCTGCAGTAATCCTACTGGGGAAAGGGGAGCTACAGTTTAATGACGAATTCAAACCACATCATTTCTGGTGAATCTTCACATTACTGAGAGGTGAAGGCTGGGTTACAGACACGCTAAAAAATTTCTGTGGCTCAACTGAGATTCGAACCTCAACCTATCAGTTTCTGGGCACACTGCAATAGTCTGATTCACGGAGGACAGTGGTTTGCACAGCTTGAGACATGGACAGGGATCTCACTGTTGCTGGTTCTGAGCAACAGTTGTGGTATGCAGATACACATACTCTGCACTTGAACAATTGTATATACTCGAAATTATGTTTCTTGCTTGCTTGTGCAGAATTTGTCATTTACTATCACGATCAGTTACGACAACTCAAAACAAATTAATACAAATTCTTTACATAGCTAATTACAATCATGTTTAATGGTCACATTGGCTACAACATTCACAGCAGAGTAATGAGAACACTACTGGACACTCATTGGTTGTCAGAGGACGCATGATGTAGAGGCATAGAACATGCCCAAACTCATTTGCCATTGTTCTTGACTCCAACTACAGACTATTTGTCAAAACACGTGGATTCTTCCCATCTGTTATGTTTTTCTGCTGCCGTAAACAATCCAATTTTTATTTCATTTAAAATACATTTATCCATTGTCTTGTAGTTCTTAAAAATCTCAAAATCCTATTTAGACTTAATTTCACTTAAATTTATTCAGACTATTTTTTAGCTGTTCTAATTACATTTACTTACCTTTCATTAGGGCACCGAGAGTTAAAAGTTACAGTTAACGTTAGATCAATAATTTGCTACTTGTAAAAAACCTATGAGCTAATTAGCATAATTCCATAAAGTGACCAACACCATTCGGAAGTTAAGCATTCCCACCTTCCTGTCACATATTTTAAATTTCTGAAAACTAATTGTCTTCTACAACAATTAAATCTGAAGTTCTTAACCAGTACCATTTTCTCTCATAGATTTCATTAACACCGCTGTTTATTCCAGACTCTATATACTTTAGTTAACTTAATTTTTCTGTGCCATCTGACACACAACATTATTAATAAATTCTTGCAATTTGCCATTATTTGCAGTGTGGCACTTATTCATGTAAACAAGTCGAATCACACTGAAGAAGTAAATGATGTCCACATATTTTTTCCAATTCTGTAACCAGCAACATTCTCTGTCATCCAGAATTCCACTGACTCTTATAATTAATCAAAAAAAGAACATTCCAACATAAGCTTTTTTCAAAGTATTATGTGGTTTTCAAAATAACTGCTTGTTCTTAGTCCCATCTATAAGTAGTTGGATGTCTTCCAAAATAATCAGTCTGGATGCACTCCCACTGTTTGACTCGCGCCACAATTACGCATACTCTGTATGTGAAAAGACACATACAGACAACTGCAAAACTCAAGGACTTTAATGTGTAAAAACTTTTGTGTAATTACAGTACCTCTAATTAATGAATATTGTGACTGATTTAGCTTGTAATTAGAAAGCCTGTTAAATATTATTGTCAATGAAACCAGTGACTGCTGGACGTGGTGAATTTGATTAAGAAAGGCCAAGATCAAACTACCATAGCGTGATCTTTAACAAACTACTGTACGACAGTGCTGAATGTGAGCAGTGTTGTTTTTGATAAACATGGACTGTTTAGTTTGTGCCACAACTGAAAACTTTGTCACTGTGGTTGTGTGTGTTGGCTTGAGGCTTGCACTAATAATTTGATTGCAGTGCAAAAGCTGGTCCGCATAATTAACTACTGAACTTTGAAGGGAATAAAATGTGTATGTTACTATCATCTATCCCACACTCAATTCGATTTTCAGTTTTGTGGCAATCAAGATTGGTGCTACCAAGGAGAAACTACAAAGTTCCAGTCAGTTTCATCACAACCATCACGCAACTGACATATGCTTTACAGAGAAAATATAAAAAATTAAGCTGACTCTGAAATCAGGCACAGATGACCTTGGTGTGCTGACTGGCTGTTGTGTCACACTCTACCGCATGGTGTCATTTGGGTGCAGTATGGAGGGGAAAGGGATCAATGCATTGCTCTCCCGGTCTTCGTCGGTTTTGCATACCTTTGAGAACTAGATTCTCGTTTGAGTATCATAACAAAACAGATCGTAGCATTAAACTAAACAGTTCAAGAGTTGAACAGGTCATCACAAAATATTCAGTCCTCCATAAATGTCTGTAATGTCCAAAATTATCTATATCCTAATTCCAGTATCAATTACTCTTACAATTTTATTTCTGACTGTCAATCAGCAGCTGTGAAGCACATTTTAAGGAAAAAATAATCAGTTGCCAGCTGCATATTAAATTAACTTCTTGACTAGTTTCAGAAAATTAATTTGCCATCCTCAGAAGATCATACAATTAAGCTTACATCAGAAAGCAATCACCAAGCAAACTCTGGATGATAGAGTCCTTCATTAAAACTTTTACAAGCACTTAAAAAGTAACATAAAAAATGTAAAGATATAGTGACCAAAAAGTTTTGCTTCACAAGCAAAATATTGAAAAAGGCATGAGACATATGATGATTAGCACCATACACTGTTTCTTATATATTGTAACCCCCCCAGCATTATTTATGCAGCCCTCAACTTCTTTCTATAATTTCATGAGTTTTCTTATTTCTTAATTTTCTTTCATCTTATCAGTTTATCATTTCCCCATCGCATGTCTATTTCTGTTACTAACTTCACAACACTGCCACCCATTTATATTTTAGTATTCATCTATGTCTGTGAACATTCCCTGATTCAAGAAACTGAATAATGTAATCTACTAGACAACAATCTTCTATAGCTATAATAGGGTAAGTTTGTATTCAACAATGGTCTCTTCAGATTCTGTAGTACCTTTTCCATCTTTTAAAATTAAATTCTAAATAAACTGATCATCTGCTTCAGGATTTTCTGTTCACTGATTGTAGTTTCCATTGATTAGTTGATCCTTTTGTTTTGTCATTTATGGCCAGACAAAATAAAATTATATCAAACTGAGTGGCCAATAGTTGCAGGAAGGGTAACTTTGAACATGGGATGGTAATGAGTGCAAGATGCACTGGGCCATGGCAAGTACAGTATTAGACAAGAATTCAGAATTCCAGTGTCAACAGTGTCTAGGGTGGAGAACCAATATATCAGACAAAACATTTTGGCAAATGTAAACTGCTGCAGAGAATGACCAGAAGAATTTGACAAACAGATGTCATGTTGCCTATGCAAAACCTTATGGGATGATAGACGATCTATAATGAGTCATAATGCCGCTGATTTGAATGTGGCGTGTAGAGAACCTATCTCTAGCAGGGCTGCAAAGAGTTAAATGCACCACTTAGGCATCAGCAGCTGATGATCAACTGGTGTCCCTTTGCCGACACCTCAACGACCAGCATGAGCCAGTGAACAGCATCCCTGGACAATGGAACAGTGGTGGTATACAGCACAGTCTGAAGACTCTCGATTTCCTTTGTATCAAGCTGATGGGTGCAGGCAATTGTGCAAGGCCATGTGCTGGCTGGAAGTCGTTCAGTTATGTGTAAGCTGCCTTCACACAACAGCATTATTAGGTTCCATTACCTGTCTTCAGGGATCAATGACAAATGCAATGTTATCTGGACTATCTTGCAGACCATCAGTATCCTTTCTGCCATTTTATTGCCCTGATGGAGAGGCCGTGTTTCTACAGTGATATGTCACTGTTCTTTGGTTGCATGCCGGTGTCTCAACTAAAATCCAGTCACATCACGATCACAACTTGGCCCCCCTGATCACCTAATTTCAGCCCAACTAAGCATTTAGGAGATGCTGTCGATGTTTTGAGTACACCTAGTGAACACAGACCAACTACACAAGAAGAATTGTGAGTAGCACTGCTGCAAGATGTGTGGATCAATTTCTCTCCAGGACAATTCCAACAGCTCATAGACTCCATGTCCCAACATGATCCTGACATTTGGAGAACTCGCTGAGCACATCCAGTGCCATCCCATGACTTTTGGCTACTCACTGTATTTCCATCACAACTTATTATGCACAATAAATGAAGGTTGCTGCAGTTTAGTTTTCTTGTTCATCACCATGAAACCACTTATTTTGACATACTTATCACACAGGTAAAAATTTTGTGACCCATGCATGTATAACGCACAGTCAAGAGCAGAAGCAGGAGAAAAATTCATATTTTTCAAACTAACAGTAGTAACATACGTAACTGAAAAAGTACGAGGTGACTACCAGTAAGTTGTAATACAAAATTAGTTTACCAGTGCCAGAGGCTTTACTTGTCTGAGCACATGATTGTCATCAGATCATCGAACATAAGCAATGTCACACGGGGCCAGTACTTAAATGAGTAAGTGCCTGGCTAAGCAAGGTGCTATTGGCTGCTTTCTTCTTGCGGCAAAAGGGAGGAAGGGTGGTGGCATAAAGTCCTGACAGATGGGGACATTAAGCTCAGTGGCCCCCTTGGTATTATTTGGAGAAGGTAGGCTATGTGTCAGCAACACGTTTCATCCTCTCCTTTCTCTCATCATCGCCCCCCCCCCCCCCCCCCACACACACACATTACAGTCACTTAAAAACCATCAGTTACACTTTAAATGCACAACTCTCATACATCGCAAGGAGAGGTGCCAATAAATGTGAAGGGCAGAAAGATCTTTCCAATTAGGCAGCTGAACCTGTCCTTTGGGGTCTCCCAGTCAACAATGCCTTACAACTTAACTTTACTTTACTTTATCCAATGACTAGTTCTGGAAGCATAATCATTTATTTATTTACTTTATTCATCCAAGGATCATTTCATAATAAAATAGGAGTTGTCATGGTAATACATTGAAAATCGACAGCTCAAAATTCCAGATGTACACACAACACTATGAGGGTAGGACAGGTGGTTGAGCTTGGCCTTTATGAAAGAATCACCCAGGTAATTGCCTATAGCCATATACGCAAACACAAATCATGTTGGCCAGACATGACGAACCCCATTCTGCCAAATATCAGGTCAGTGTCTTAACAGATGCACTGCCTCATTCGGTTGGTCCTTACACATAATTTGCTTTAAATAACTTATACTATAAAACATCGTAGTGTTCATCATCATTGCATACATTAAGCACAACCACTAGCGACTTCTGCGCCATGAATATGTTGCTATGTACCTATCACTGACTCCAGTCTGTTCAGAAAACTGGCTCCAGGGTCACAAACACTCAACTATTCTCCATGTTTGTCTTCTTGTCCTTTCCTCTGTCCATGAGACACTGAGCCAGCTTCTCCCCATGATGAGTGAGGGGCTGAACTCAGAAGAATGAAAAGACATTGCTACCATGCACACAGATCCTGACACGTGATTTTCTTTTAAAATCAGTAAACCATACATTGAAATACAGCAAGATGTTGTAGTTATCCCCTTTGATCACTGTCTACTCTTCTGAGTCATCCTGAGTATCATCATCAGGTTGAATTTAACTGAGTCATACTGACTACAATGGGCCATTGTCATGTGACATGAATCATAAAATATTAAATGTCTTTGATAATTATTCATGTATTATCACAAGGCTCACCGTAATTAGCTATAACAACTCGTTTACTTTCAACTAGATGACGATAATGCCATCAGAACTATTACTATATAAAGTAAAGTTATACTGTAACCACCTGGTGACCATATCTTCATTTTTCGAATGGTCTGAAGTTGTGGAATGCCACTTACACAAAATATAAGTAATTTTCAATTCATAAAAATACGAATGCACCTCCTCCATCCGTAACAAATCTCTCAGTACATGCATGACAATGTCTTATATAGCTATGACATTTGAAAACAATGAAACTTAATCATACCTATCGAGATTCCACAGTTTCACAGACCCATCTGCAGCACATGAAGCTAGGGCACAAACTTTGTCATCATTTTCAGACATTGCATGGGGATGAAAAACTATTGCACCAACATTACAATTATGTCCACGAAGTGTTCGTATCAGCTCACAATTAGGTACTGACCAAAGTTTGCACAGTCCACTCCTGAAACATAATGAAATGCAATTCAATTTACTGTTTAAAACATACACTGAAAACATTATGACCAGTGACAAATACGAAGTTGAATGTCACACGGTGGTGGTGCAGATACGTGACACAATAAGGAAGATATTTAAACATCTTGCTTTCTTAGTTACACTGCATTTCTTTATTTCTTCATAACCTCAACACCGTGAATATTTAAAATCTGTTACGACCTGTCACATGCACTTCTGTTTCATTATTGTTGTTGTTATTATTAAACACTGGAAAATCCAGAGTGAAATAATGTCAATATTATGAATGGATTGATTGCTACTCACCATATAGTGGAGATGAGCCGCAGACACACACAACAAAACAACTGCTCAACAACTAAGCTTTTGTCTAAAGGGTATTCTTCTGAAATTGACAACACACACTGGCCTCAGTGGCCGGATTCTGTCTGTGTGTGTGTGTGTGTGTGTGTGTGTGTGTGTGTGTGTGTGTGTGTGTGTGGTGTATTTCAGAAGAAGGTCTTTTGGCTGAAAGCTTACTTGTATAGCAGTCTTTTTGTTTTACCTGTCTGTGACTCAACATTTCCACTATATGGTGAGTACTAACCTAGCCTATTATTATTATTATTTTCTGCTTTGTATACTCATTCTTAATATATCTGGCATAAGTTGATCCTGACAGGTGCACCGGACTGGGCACAGCAGCTTCACAGGCCTACCTCAACCAATAACGTAATGCAGTTTTGTAAATATCTATACGGCAAGGCCACAGTGTTGTCACAGTTCTGCAGATGGCTACTGTTTTCACCTGCAGCCATTAGCACTCCACATTTGAAAGCTGGCAACAGCACTGTGAGCCGGCAGGGATCCACTTACACTCTTTTGACTGTAACAACCTGCCTGGCTTTGCAAGGACACCACAAAGTATCTATGGCATGATGACTTGACTGGTGTATACATAATAAATTGTACACAAACATTCCTCGTTAATCGGTTTGTCCATTAGTGAAAACCATATCAAAACTCCTACATATACAGACAGAAAAATGTGATGGGGCTTTACTTTACAACACGAATAAAAGGAAAATTCACTTCAGAATATTGTTAGTTTACAAAGTGACAGAATGGATGGCTGGTACTGAACTCCTAGAGATGGAATTCCCATACTGCCGAGGGACACCTCTGAAAAGGATGAGGAGTCTCCCAAACTTTCAAAAGCTGTCCATCTTTCCTCCTGACAAAGGAACCAACACATCTGAAAGCCAGGTTTTTTTGAAGCCACATACAGGCCAGACATTATCTCCTTATAATTTTACTATCTTATAATAAATCTTTTGTCAATATCATCACTGGACTAGCATCCTCACCAACCATAAAACTGCAGTTAAGACATCTGTACGTTATTAGAAAAAATTTGAGCAATGTTTACCATTTCATAACCAAATAATGATGGTTGGTTGTTTTTTTATGCTTCAGTTTATTTCTGCTGGATGTGGAGATTACTCACAAGTGTTCTTCAATATGGGAGCATTCATTCTTAAACTACTTCTCAAAACTAATGTTTATAAAAATACATATCTACAATGGCCCTTATTAGAAATAAAAAATGGCTACACGCAGGAAAAAACCTACCATGAGGCAGTAGCAAGCATTGTTGAATCAGGACTGAACTGGCAATACGAAATAGGGCGAGTATCACCTATCTGACTGCAATAGATGGACACTGCCTGAAGTTTCTTTTGCAGCTCTTGTCTTCGAGCTGTACGTGTTGCTTCAGGCAGATTTCTCTCTTCCCTCGCCTTCTCAAGCCGTACTTTAGATCTTGCCAGGGAATATTCTGTAGAAATATTCAGATTTAACACTTATTTCTCCTTTCTTGTAATATGAAATTAATAAATTCCTTATACAAATAGCTAAAATTAGCAATGTCATCAAATGCATGTTAGTACACTGAAGAGCAATGGCATATGTCTCTGTGTTAACTGTCTCAAGAACTCAGAATACCATTTAGGCCAAACACATAAAAGATCATCTTACGAGCTATCCACAGTCTTGATATTTTGAGTGATTCTGGTCCTTCATGATACCAAGTAGTTTCTTGATCTTTCGCTTGTTGCATCCTTTCCTCCTCCTCTTCCTGCTTTTTCTTAATTGCATCTTCACCCAGTCTGCAAATAGCAGATAAACAATAGATAATTAATAACTAGGTACATCCTAAACAGCAATAATTAAAATATGTGCTACATGCAGAAGAATTTCTCATTTTCTGCAGTGTGAGTAGGGAAAATGTAGTTGCACTTTTACTAATACCAAGAGTACTAGGACTGTACATTTCGGTACATTGGAACTCATGAATTCAATATAAAGTCTTTTTAAATTGTGGTTGTTCACTTGTTAACACAATGTAAATTGAGTTGGATATAATCACAAATTCCTGAATACATGTAAAAAATTTGTGTTCGAGTAACCTAAATTTAATAATAATAATAATAATAATAATAATAATTTTGCTCCACGAAGAGTTAAGATAAGAGATCACTTTAAGTTTAGGGATTGGAAGATTGAAATTTATAACATATTACTTTTTGTTTTAAAAGAATGACATCAAGTAGAAACTGGCGAGCAGAGGGGTAAATACTTATAAACATCTCTGATTGAAAACAATATCTATGAATAAAGTGTGTCATTCTTTCTGAAAATCTGTCATTCTGAAACATTTACAGAAAAAAGGGAGGCATAAAACTTTGCAAATTAAATTTAAAGACAAAAAAATTGTCAAAATAGCAATGAAATGTAAGCAGTGACACAGAACGCAAAAAATTATCTTCAAACATTTACAACATAGCTATTGCACATCTACTTTTCGTATCAGACAAAGCATTATATGCCTTCAGCACAAGCATAAAATCTGAAACCAAAGAAATGCTACATCAATAAATTATGCTATTTCTTCTACTTAACATTTTGATAAAATTCAAATTCTTCTAGCAATGAAATATTATAGACAGTGCAGATGTAGTGAACAAGAAAAACTTATTGTTCACACACTAGTATGTGTAATGAAATACTGACAGAAAAATAATTATTGCTACCAGATGGCAGTAGGTACAGGCACAACAAACAGGCAATAAACACCAGCATTTGCAATAAAATGTTCTTTCATCTGGTAAAAAGTAGGAAAAGATTTAAATTAAAGAGGCTGACAATGGCTTAAATAAGTCAGAAAGCTTCCTACAATCTCCAGTTAAAGGATAAGCAACACAACAAGTAAAGCTGAGAGAGAGAAACAAGACAAAAACTGGTGGCTACGGTTGTAAAGGAAAGATAAGTAAATACTGCAGAAGTGGCAGTGAGAAAAGGTAATTGGAAAAGCATGAGAGAATTGAGGGGGGAACTCGTATGACTATCCTCGTTTTTAAAACTGTCTTACCACTATCCAGTCAAGTAATATCACTAGTGAATCTTCACAAAAGGAGGGATAAAAGATGAATGTTAAATGTCTCGCTGATAATGACAACATTAGAAATGAACCAAAGGATTGGAATTAAAGGAATGGTGAATGAATGGAAAGGATCTGATAAAATGGAACCATTCCACCATTTATGTTAAGCAATTTAGAGAAACCACAGAAAACCTAAATTCGGGTCAGCAAACAGAGCTACACCAAAGACACAACAACCTATGAAACAGTGCATGCCTTATACCAGATGAGAAACAGCTGTTCTTTATCTTCTTGTGTTAACACCATGACTGGTCTACACTGATATCAGCAAAATAGAGCCATAGATTATGCTGTGTGAAATAATAGCATTGACATTTGTGCCTGCATCTCTTAACAGTTGATTTGGATTCTTTCTCCAAACACAAGCATTTTGGAATTAGATGTAGTTCACACCAACCAGTTGGCCTCACCTTACGAACAGGTGCTAATTGTTCTGGTGATTCTTTGCGTAACTTGTACTCACCAGCCACAACCCACTCACCTAAGTCATAATTTTCCATCTTTCTTTTATATTTTAAGGCTTATTTTGTCTTTTTCTTGTAAGTGGTCTCCTCCCCCCCCCCCCCGCCCCCCTCTCCCCCCAGTACACGATTTCAATTCCAGTCTGCCCTTGCTTTGCTGCTAACTCATGAACACACACTGCCACACCTTTTATTGTTTGCACCCTGATTAGTCTCACTTATTCCTACCACTTCTTTTGCCAGCTTACTCTTTTACTATAAAGTTAGTGCTTACCTAATTTTTTGTTAATTGCTGTGGTGCTCCTTGTCTGGTAAACAGAATATATAATAGTATTTTTTTCCTGATGGCAATTCTTCTGCACAGTTAAGTACATGAATTTTTGCTGTACGTACAGTAACATTATGAGCATCTTCCTGAACCAAACGATAATTTAATTTCAAGAAATATGATACACACAAGCAACTGGAGAAATAATATCTTAATTAAGAGATACAGTTCATCATCACTATTGCAGTCCAACCATGTTCAAAATTTGTTCCTGGCAAAAATAGAATTTTAGAACTAAGTTTTACAACAAAATTCTCTGCATATTTATTTGTAGTATCAGTGCCACAACAACAGCCATAACTGTTATCAATGCTTTGTAGAACATGTCTCCTCAACAGGGTGTAGAACAGTTTCATTTTGTTTTAAGACAGTGATAATTTAATAAAAGGTGTGCAATGTGTGTTCACAAGATGCTTAGGCAGCACTGCTGACTATGTTCCGAAAGAGCAATATGGTATCCATGGACTAAATCACAAAAAAACTGACTCGGTACAAAACATCATTGCCCAATGGTGTTTTGTACCAAGTCAGAACCATATCTATTTTTTGACTCTGCTGTGACTTTCAATAGCTACATACAGTACCTGGCTTCACTATTACCAGTGAGACAACATCAACAGTTTTGTCCCGTGAAGTACCTTCAATCTCAATATTGCTGTGAAAGCCATACAACCCCTCATAACCTTTGTATCAAATTTTGCCTACTCCACGAAATCTTTTCTTTTCCCCTATAACGAATTGTACACTGACAATAACATATAGGGATTTTTTTTTTTTTCAATGGGACTACTTAGACCCTCCCCTAAAGTTAAGATTCTAGAATTGTTTTACTGTCTTATGATCCCTTACCAAGTCTGAGTATCTGTTTCTTGATTATTCCAGGCTCTTGTAGACTCTTAAGATGACTTTCCATGTATAACACAGCCTCAACTCCAGCTGAAACATGAGGTACTGAATTAAGATTTTTGTGCTATTTTCATAAATAGTCATTACCAAAACGGAATTGCAGATGTTAGCTACTCACAGTGAATGTCACCATGTCTCTTATTACCTCTTGCTCTACACAAATTGCACTTTCACCATATAGCCCTTCTCACTACTAACTAAAACTGCATGAACAGTCCAGCGTATTAATTTTCACCTGTTCCATATAAAATCCTCTGCCTGCCCCTTCAGACTACAGTACTTAGAACTCAACAGAAAATTTCTCATCACCAAGCACTCATTCTACTGCTTAACAATTCTTCTGCAATTGCTCATCAATCAAGTCCAAAACAAGCTGTTTTTCATTAGTGAAGCTAATCATCTCTCCACAACTGTCTTACGATCAAAGTTCACCTTCAGTCACAAACTAGCTTACAATTAATGTCTCAGTATACAGTTACAAGCAAAAGGACTGAGCCAGTAATCTTCTTTTAATGAACTCCCCACAACATCTAGTTTTGGAACGACAAAGGTGGGTGCCAAAGTTCCCATCACAGCACAGGAAACTTTGATGGTTGTGCCAGAAAACTTAAGTATGAAAGACATAAATAAGCTTTGAAAATATTTTCTTAGGTGATTTCAAAGCTGTCTTTTGCAGCTCCCAAAAATTACTAACCACAAATGTCTATTACTAAGTAGAGCACCACAAATATATTCTTTTGCTTTCCTCGGAGTAAAAGTTTTAGACACAGCAAATTAATGGAGCATAAAGTAGAGGAATGTTTACAAAATGACTAGTATTCATTTTGAAGAACTGGGTAACACAAGTAGCAATACTCACTTTACTGTTAGGTACAGAATTGAGACTCAAATATCAATCTTGATAACCTTCATTCACACAGAGAAAATGTTTGATAACACTAACTGGAGCAAACTGTTGAAAGAGATGAAGACTTTAGGAAAAGATTACAGGGAAGAAACAATAGTCTTGCAGCTCTATGTGAATCAGAATTATGTCAAGGGAGAAGATCAGAAAAGGAGTAAGGCAGGGATGTGGCTTTCCTCCACTACTGTTTAATTTGTAATTAGGAAATGCAATGAACGGATTCTCACACGCCAGAAGTAATAGGATAACAATTAATGGAGAATACGTCAGAAACAACATAGCGTTATTGGGAAAATATGAAGAAGAACTACAGTAGGCACTTCACAAGATGAATCAATTTCTAATAGAGAAGTGTGCGATGATGCTCAACAGAAACAAACCACAAATCATGATGTGTGCGAGAGATGGAAAATACAGAGCATTCCAGCAACTTGAAGACAAAGTAATTATCTTCAAGTACTTTAGAAGTTGTATCACAGCAGCTGGTAGAGAAACAACAGATGTTAAAGCTAGAATAGTCCAGGCAAAAGAATTACTTATCCAGACACTAACACTCCTGACACTTAAACAGTGTCTCCTTGACTACCATGAAACTTTTCTTAAAGAGCTACATTTGGAGCATATAATGTACGAGACACAAACTTAGACCTGGGGAAAGTTGAAAAGAAAGACTGTAAGCTTCTGCGATGGGGTGCTGGAGGAGAATGTTGAAGATACCTGGGGCTGACAGGGTTTCAGACAAACTGCTGAGAGGAGCAGGAAAAGAAACCTGCTCAAAACACATAAGGAGGAGCAACATGGTTTGCCACCTACCCAATCACTGAGCCCAGTTCACAACTCTGATTGAGGGAATGAAGGAGGCAAGAAGATGAATAGGACAACTGTGACAGAAGTTCATTGATAAAATTAGAGCTGGCAGCAGACACAACAGCAACACAAAATGGAGGAGGTAAGAGCGAGTCAACCAATTTTCAGGTTGAGGAGAAAAATAAGAAAATGGAATTTTTGGTAGGTATTGTTTATTGAAGGATATTGCAGAAGAAATTAATACTGCTGATGTACTCAGTATCATATTCAATATCTGCAATTGATCTACAACATTCAGTTTCTTACTGGTTTCCCATTCTCTCTTTAATATGTTACACAATGTTGAAATACAAAGGCCTTAAAAATTTTGATTGGGAAAGAATACATAGTAACCAGCCTCTGCTCAGGTTTTCAAATTTATTCTATTATCCTTCATTGGTTTTGAGAGGAAATAATGTTACTGTTTCTAATGCATTAATAAGTCATAATAGCATACTGTCCAGATACAGTGGTCCCACAAAGTTATGACCCTATTTTTTTTATGACAAGTATGAAAAAGTGTTCAGTTTATAACCATGACATTGTACAGAATCCCAATCTGCTGGTGTCAAACTGAATGAGGGTCATCATGTTGAAAACCAGTCTGCTTGGAAATATTTTCATCAAAGAAAATGATCAATAGTGGCAACTTAATATATCTATTACATTAATTATGACTGTCTTGCCAGGCATTGAAGTCTGGAGTCAACACCATTCAATTCATTTTTTTAAAAAAAAGTCTTCAGTCTTTTTGATTAGATTGATGCCATGTTGCATCTCCTGCACCGTGTTAATCTTTTCATTAGTGCATAATTGTCATATTCAACAACGCCTATAATCTGTTTTCCAAGTTCCAGTCTTCTTTCTCTCTCTACTGTTCCTGTTCTTGGATGCTTATCTTCTTTCTCTCTCTACTGTTCCTGTTCTTGGATGCTACTGAAGATGTCCCATTGACTTGCCTCTTCTACTAGCAAGAATTTTCCATAGGCTTCTTTCCTGACCTAAACCATTATCTGTCTAGATAGTAGTTTAACAATATTTTAATATTATAGCACTTCAAACACTCAAAGTTTTTCTTCTCAGCCCATGGTCTCTGCTTCACTTTCATATAATGCTGTAGTCAACACACACGGCTGCAGTCTCTGGCAGCTGAAGCCACACTGCAAGTCGCAGCAGCAGTACATGATGGGAGAGTCAACTGGGTGAGAGTAAGGAGACTGGGGCAGAGAGAAGGACGGATAGAGGGTAGGGGTGGGGGATGTTGAAGTGCTGCTGGGGAGCATGCAAGAACAAGGTGGAGAGAGGGCAGGGCACTTAGGTGCAGTCGGGAGGTTAGACAATGGGCAGGGGAGAGGTGTGTGTGTGTGTGTGTGTGTGTGTGTGTGTAGAGAGAGGGGGGGGGGGGGGTAACACAAAAATAATGGCCAAAAAACAACTGACAGATCAGCTTCGCGGAACATGCTTTGCAACCAGGAGACCACCACGCTCATTTTGATAGGACTCGCATACTGGCAGCCACAAGTGGATGCCATGAAAGGGTGTACAGAGTGGCCTTAGAGATTGTTAAACATGCCAGGAATTTCAGTAGGAAGGAAGAGGGCATAAAACTAAATGACATCTGGATTACGAAGCTGAGGACGCTTACTAATCTTCCACCATGGGGAGATAGCAACAGCGGATGACAGCAACCAACAACAGTCAATTGAACTCAGCTATTCAAAGCCTCTGACACTACACCACTGCATGGGAGCATGCGTAATCAGAATTTTGCTGGTCAGTAGTGAGCCAAATTGTGAACTGGACACTCGAAGAATCTACGACATCCCCCACTGATAATGTCCTTCGCAGATGGGGACAAAACAATGGGTTTCAAAGTGAAATGCATTTGGACATGGCATAATAGCCCAGAATATTTGATTAATTGTGAGTTATGAAGGGCATCAAAGGAGTACTGGTCAATATTCAGGGATATGACAGGAACAATCATCTGAAATGAAACACTTCCTACAGACAAATACCCTATTCCAAATAGTTTATGAGACAGAATACATTTAATACACAATGCTCGTTGTTTTGTGTATTATTTAATACACTGTCAGGTTTACAATTGTAAAACAGTTGGTAAACATTGCATGTGTTTTACAAGTCATCAATCAAAAAATAAACATTTTTTTACATGTTCACCCATAAGCATTATTGTACATGTCACATTACAGCTGTTGTACAATTCACAACAAAAGTTTAAATATCCCACCAACAACTTCAATGCATTTGTGCACTCTTGGGAGAACATGTTGTGTTGTTTGTCAGAGTGCCTCTGCATGTTTCCTAATGAAGGCAGCAGCAACAGTTACGCAAGCATCCATTTCATCTTTTGTATTCACCTTTTGTTTGGACAACTCAAGACATCATCCAGCCACACAGAGAAGAATGTAATGGTGTAAGGTCTGACAATCTTGGTGCCCAGTTAATTGTACAATCACCTGTCATATGCCTGAATATTGACCAATCTTCCTGGGACACCCTGTAAATGTAGAATGAATTGATGTATAACACTGGACAGTAGGAACCGTTGGTGAGAGGGAAGTGCTATGTTAACTATATTCTATTACTTAAATCTCATAAAACAACTGTATTGCTAAGGAGGATTATTTTTTCAAATTTATTTTTATTACAATGCTTGTCAGGCTAATAATATGCTGCTTTCAGTATCAGATTTACAGTCTTGAGGAAACACCAAAATTTAATATATCTACAAAGAGAAAAATATTCCAGAATGAAGGGACAGCCAAAGAAAAATAGGAGAAACTTTTGCTCCCTACCTGGAAACAGCATACTGATGATGTGTACAAAAACTTAGGTAGTTACTAGTTTTCAGAAGCCACAGTTCTTTGGTTTGTCAAGTAAGAGATGAAAGGTTTGAAGGAAATACACTGTAAAGTAATTAAAGATCAAGGAAGTCACAACTGGGCAGAATGTGAGGGAATAAATGATTTATTTCTTACAGTGTAATCAGAATGTGCCCCTCAACCTAGAGTTTTAAGCCACTTTTACACCTGTTGGTCAGAAAGAACTATTAGCTCCAACCATTCACCATTCTTTTGTCAGATAATCCCAAGTTCTGGAATACAGTGACTGTCAACTTCTGCACATCTTACAGTGTAGTTCATGTTATAATACCTATAAAATACAAATAATCTATTGTACTACTCCTTCACAGTTGACAATACAGGACTACCTTGCTAGCAGATCCCTCAGGCGACTACGCCTGTCTGCTGGACCTTCCCCAAATAAGCATATTGGTTCTCCAAGTTGTCTTAGATTACGTTTCACCTCTTCATCATCAGTTGATACATTAATCTGACGTGCTCTTTTACGTCTTTCAAATTCTTCTAATAATGCCTGACGATCACGATTCATTTCTTCCTCGAGTTCCATATATTCTAAACATAACAAAAATGCTAGCTATATATTCAAGTAACATGTTAATATTTATCTAATGTAATAGTAATATTTGTTTGTATTACAAGACACATCCAGTTATACAGATATGTGTAATTATATAAAAATAACTTAACTACAGATATATTACAATATCATTCTAGTTTACTCTCAAAACATACACAATTGTTGACATCTCACTCGTACAATTTCTCTCACTCCTTTTCTTCATAAATTGCATGATGTATAAGTTAAGTAACATAATAATACCATGTTCCACATTTTAGTTCTGCACAAATAGTAAGTGAGTAGACAAGGCGTACTAAAATACTTGTGAACACTGTAATGGTGTGGTCATTGGCATACCATCAGAAGTTGGAATGAAATACAACTGGTGAAATGATGTACTCTTTTAACATATCTCAGTTGAATACAGTATGTTAGTGTTGCTCTGTGACTGGTAAATCAATAAACAAAATGGAGAAGAGCTTACCATTTAAAAACAAAAGAAAATATCAAAGTGGTAGAAGAAAGCTGAGACCATAACTGCTCAATAGAAGAGCAACGACAATGCAAGCTGGAATATGGAATAAACCAATGCAAAATGTGTAAGGGGGAGATTGTGGGAGATGTTCTGGGGCTGTTTATGAAAGTCTAGCAAATGACATCAATGTGAGGTTGAGGTTAGTAGAATCAACATATGTTGCTCTCTTACATCATCAGAAGTTTGGTGTGCATAAAATATATATATATTTCCAAATATTAAAAGAAGATGGCCATTATTAGAGCCTGGAGAAACGTGAACGGTTTTATAACTTAGCACAAGATGGTGAAACCTTTATTGGGAGAATGTTTTCCTATTGTGAGAAACAGTTTGAGTTTAACTGAATGGTACAAAGTGCACTTATGGTGTCTGCGGCTATCATATTGCATGTCTCTGCTGGTAATAACTCAAGTGATGAATGATGGGAACTGAATACAAAAAATCATGAGTCAGTTGTCATGTTGCCAGTTAGAATGCTTATTTGTAATTTCCTATGATTTGTAACTAAAGTTGGCTGGTATTTTGTTCTAGTATGTTAGAAGTTACCCACCTCAATGGAATTTTCAGCAAAACTGGAACCAAGATATATAAATAGGTTATTGAAATTAAATGACAGAAGACCAAGGATAGAATGCACACAGTTTGTGCCACCTAGATCTTTCCTGCCAACGCAAGCTTTTCTGGATTGCACAAGTGGGAGGAACTTCCCTGCAATATACTCTATGTTTCCATAACTCTACTGGCTTCAACATTTGTTAGTCACTGTCCTTCACCCCCCCCCCCCCCCCCCCCCATCCACTTCCTGTTCCCATTCTAACACTACAGAGCCCTCTATTTCACACGTGCATCTACAGTCTGGCTACGCTACACCTCAATCTATTATGGCAATAGTACTTTCGTCTTGAGATTCACTGGCTTCACCCATTCCCAACCAAATTCTCACACTCCAACCTAACCTATGTATTGAGCTAGGCTACAGGTCAGTCTGACAGGACATTAATTTTCTTCCCGCTCTTCCTATTGAAAGCAAATGTAAATAATTGGTATCTTCCACTGAAATAAAACATTACATTCAGTGATTATCACTGGCTACCATACACTACAACTCAATTGGCTATGACAATTATCGACCAACTTGCCAACAGCCTTGTTGCAGTTGTAACACCATTTCCCATCAGATCACCGAAGTTAAACACTGCCGACCTACGCTAGCACTTGGATGGGTGACCGTCCAGGTCTGCCAAGCGCTGTTGGCAAGCGGGGCTTACTCAGCCCCTGGCAGGCCAAATGAGGAGCTACTTGAATGAGAAAGCTGACAAGAGCTGGGAGAGTGGTGAGCTGACCATATGCTCATCCATATCCTAGTGACGTCTCTCGGCTGAGGATGACACAGCCGTTGGTAGGTACTGTTGGGCCTCCCAAGGCCTGTTCGGATGGAGTTTCGAGTTTGTTTATCATCAATGGACTGGCAACATTAGCAAGCAAAGCAAGAGCCACTGACACCTTAAGTGCATTCTATCCAACTGAACAGTAAGCCAGGAAAAATAAGTGCGCTGGGTGTTGAAATTCCACTCTGTCGTGTGCATATGGAAGTCAACTGAATGAGTCAGTAGAAGGAAGTGCTAACCTTCAATTTAATAAGGATTAGACTGATGGGTCAGTAGAAGGAAGTGCTAAATCTCAATTTAATAAGGATTAGGCTGATGGCTTTATCCGTCATGCTTTCGCATGTACAAGAAGCTGATAAACAGTAGTTCCCTGTGTGTCACTAGAAAACACTGTCTGCTACAGGGTGCTCCATTTATCTGATGACCGCCTGTGTGACACAGCAGATGCCTTACCCTGCAATCTGATGCCATGTTGCCCGACTGCTGCGGTGCAATGTGACTACATTTAAAATAACAACAAAAAAACGTTGTACTCACCCATGTTATGCAAGGAGATGCTGAAACTGCCTGCCATTATTTTCCATGCATTTCTGACTTCTACTCAAGAAATTATTATTCACATGATGTAATTCTCTATGAGATATTGAATTAATCGATTCATGGATATTATCCTAGAGTTCTTCTACCGTGTATGGATTTGTTGTGTACACTTTGTCCTTCAGTGCACACCAAATTAAAAATCACATGGAGTTGAGTTAAATCAGGACTTCTAGTGGGACAAATATTGCTACTAATCACCCTTTCATTGAATACATGGTGAATTGTGTGCAAAGGAACATTGGCAGTATGAGCCCTTGCCAAATCCTGTTGAAAATATGTGAAGCTTTGTTTTCTTTCACTCAGTTCATTAAAAAACAATTGCAAAATATTTTTACGTATCTTTCACTTGTAACTAAGTCATTAAAAAAACTGGGCCTGTTATTCTGTCACCACTAACTGCACATCACACCCCTATTTTCTGATCACAAAGGGGTTCCTCATTAAGCATAACAAGTCTATTTGCGCTCCAATGTTAACAGTTCTGGGAATTACCATACCCTTGTAAATGGAACCAAGTCTCGTCTGAAAACAGAATAAGGTAAGGATGCATTTCACCGTCATGCACTTGTTTTAAAACTCATTCACAAAAGTTAACCCTGTGTGCATGATCACCAGGTTGAAGTTCTTGTACTACTGATACTTTATGGGGCCTTAGCCTTTGTACAGAGGTGCACAATATTTTGTTTGCTGCAAAGACGTCTAAGACATTTTTCAGAGGAATTTTCCAGGTGCTGTGCAAAGTCATTAATACAAGCTTCTGTGAGACCTATAAGTCGTCATTTATGCTTCTTGTCTTGAACACTTTCCATCTCATAAAATTTATTCACTAATTTGTGAACTACATCAAAACTCAGAACTTGAATAGCTGGAAACTTCTGTCCAATCTCTGAACAGTCCGAATCATAAATAAACACTAATTGTGAAATTGAATAATTCACTCTTGACATTGTTGTGTAAGGAAACTTCAGTGTCACACTCATGATGCTTGTTTCACTACTCGAATGACACTGACTGACAAGGCACGTATGTCTACACAGCCTACACGCTAAAACCCACAAAAAAAAGGGGGAGGGGGGGGCATAGTGTGGTCCCACAGGACACATTTGACCAGCAGGCAAGGCTTGCACGGCCGGCCTGCAACACACCAGGCAGGCAGTCATCAAATAAATGAAACACCCTATATATAAACTGTTTTGTCTTATTGCATTCATGTTCTAGTTTTTTAATTCAATCAAATATATAACACAAAATATCTCAAAATATCCTCTTCTGGATAAACTTTGCAAGAATGAAACATTTTGCTTCTAATTGGAAGGTCTGTTGCCTAACTACCATAGTGACTTGTGAGTTTATCTTCACGATAATCATGTAGGATCGTGGAGTGTGAACCTTAAGGGACAGTGTATACCAAAGAAGCAGAACCTTGGGAAGATATTTAAACAGTATGTACAATTACAGTTGACCTTCGACAAAAACACTGGTCAAGAAGTGTCTAAACACTATTTGAAGATGGCAATTTTGAACACCTGTGATAACTACCAAAGTAAAAGGTGATGAGTATGATTTTTCTTACATAAATTGGTATATCAGCACAGTGTGATCATTTTTACACAGATTTTTTTCTTTTTCTTTTCCTGAAGGCTATACAGGGTGTTTCAAAATGAATATAAGGGCTTTGTAGCACATATTACGTTCACCCTACAATTATAAATAATACACCAAATGAAAGAGAAACACAAACAGTTTTTCTTACAATTATTCAGTGTGAACACCAATCACACATTGAGTCGACAGGTGAGTTGTTGCGAAACCTTGATCAATCTGTCAGGAGTAACTGTTGTAACAACACTTTCTAAAGTCGGATAGATCAGCTGGTATTGGAGGCACATACACATGATTGCGTCAGATCGTAAGTGAACGCAGAGGTCATGTATAAAATGCTGTGCCAACCAGTCCCTTGCGCCCAATCTACCGGTCGGATACAACTTCATTTAACCAGTCACGTACTGAGCTGTGCCAGTGAGGCTGTGCACCATCTTGCTCCCAAATAAAGATGGGTTGTCAGCTCCTTCCCATTGAGACACGGGCCATAGCTGTAGCACATCAAGATGAGAAACGTCAGCTACAGTTGATTCACCGAAAAAGAAAGGCCCATAAACTTTCCGCAGGGATATTTCTAGAGACTAAGTGCGAAAGACTCACACTCGTTCAACACTTTTTTCAGTCACTCTTTGTCATTCCATACTCTTCCCATTGTGGGATCGACAGAAGCATCCGATCCCACGCGTCGGCTTTGACCCGTGACGTAAGGGTGTTGTCGCGTGTGACGTCATGACAGCACGGAGTTTGGTTTGTGAGTGTGGCGTGTTTGTAGATGTCATCTTGTTGTGCTCTCTGGTGGTATGTTCAGGGTTTTCGTTTGTGTGGTGTAATGGGCTCAGTTTATTTTTGCTCATTATCCAGAATTGTTCTAGTGTCGGCTGTGTTTGTAGTGGAATTCGTTTCACTGAGTTAACGATTTTGTGTGAAGGTTAATTTAGTGTTGTTCGCTGTATGTCGTGTGGTAATTTTAGTAAAATTAATTGGTTGTTGTTTTTGTTCAGGAATGGATATGACGGATAAAATTAACAGTGCGCAGGTCAAGGGAAGTGATCGATCCCAATGTGTGGCTGTGTATGTTAGTGTTGGTATTGGTATTGGGAGATGTTTTTGAGCTATATAGGCCAAGGGAAGTGTTTGATCCTAATTTATGGGATCGGGAGCTGCTGTTGAGCTATATAGGTCAAGGGAAGTGACAGATTCCAGATGATGTGTTTAGTGGTATTTGGGGAATTTTGTGATGTCGGGTTTTTTTGTCGCTTTGTGTGGTTGTGTATGGGGGTGGGTATCTAAATTTGTTTATACTTAGTTTGCCCCCACCCAAAAACACCCCACTTCCAGCGCTCGTCCCATTAGTGTCATTAGGCTTTTTGCGGAAAGTGTGTATGTTTGTTTTTCGATGTATTTTTCCTCATAATGTGTACTTAACGGCTTTATATGCGCCATTTTGGAATCGTGGTTTATGGTCGTTTCCGCCATATTTCTGATGTCATGGGTCAAAGCAGACGAGCGGGATCGGACGCTTCCGTATTTCCTAACGACTTTATATGCACCATATTGGAATCGTGGTTTATGGTCGTTTCCGGCATATTTGTGACGTCATGAGTCAAAGCAGACGAGCGGGATCGGACACTTCCGTATTTCCCCATTGTGTACAGGTATACAAAAAAAAAAAACTGTTTGAGTTGCTCTTTCATTTTGTGTATTATTTACAATTGTAAGTTGAACATAATAAATGCTACAACACTTTAAAACCAGTAGGTTGTTTTTGAAACACCCTTTACTTTTGTCACCCCCATCAGAAAGAAGTGCTTACTATTATGAAAATTGAAGTACTAACTATTGATTACTTTCCTTGGTAATTGTAAAATACTATTCACAAAGGACAAAAAAAAAAATCAAATAACGGGATCTCTATTTGCCCTGGACTCACTATTGAATAACACATCATCACCCATCAACTTGGACCAGTGACGCTGTCAACAAGGCAAATATTTGTTAGCACTATGTACCCACTTGATGACAACGATGCCAGACAATGGCATATATTTTAACTGTCAAAGTATCGGAGCTCCTGAGGGAATGTTCCGAACTGGGGAGGAGATTCTTCTTATTAATGTCTTCAAATGTATTAAAAATTTGAAAATACCAGACCCCAATGAGAAAATAAGGGATTTTCATGGGTGCATTGTTATGACACATTGACTGACTCTGTCAAATCACAAGCAAATTACAACCAGACCTTGTGCTATATGACAGATCAGTCTGCCACAGCAACCCTCATTTTTTTACACACACACACACACACACACACACACACACACACACACACACACACACACACACACAAAAAAAAAAAAAAAAAAAAAAAAAAGAAAAAAAAAAAACTCATTTTTATGGCATTTTGTGGCTTTATCAACTCATAAGCAAACTATCATACCAAAATCACATAAAATTGTTACAAAAAAAAAATCACAAAATTTGTACCATCTGATATGTTGACATTCCCTGCCTCAGGCGGTGAAGATACCATTGCAGTTGGTGGACTGTCCCCATCACTGTCCACAGATGATGTAGGTGCACCAGTAGTTGTAGCAGCTGCAGAAGCAGCGGCAGCAGCATTCAGCCTATTCCGCTCTTGTTCCTCAAGAGAGCCATAGTGAATTGTCTTTTGCTTTTTTATGTACAGAATATCTTCATCATCAGACATGGTTTTTCAAGTTTCAGCTGAAAAAATCAAGATAATAGCAGCATTAAAAATGTGTATTATTAATAAAATAAAGAATGGAAATTTTTATATGATTTACTGGTACATTCATTATTGATTATTCAGGTTAAGGCAGACCTCAGACTGCTTGGATAATCAAAAAGACAGATAATCCAAAAGATAAATATTTTTAAAAGAAACTTCTATTCACAAAACATGGTACATGTTATTCACCCACAATTCAAAGAATGTTAGCACCATTTTACTAACACAGCGCTCCAAAGATCAGAGGCACTGAAAGTTAGCAAGGTCTCAGGACCAAATTAAATTGCTATCAGGTTCTAAAGCTAAATTAACTCTGTTCTATATTATAGTTCACCAAAGGTTCTTTGACAGACTAAACTCCTGCATAGTCACAGCAAAGTGGTAAACAAAAAAATTACAGAGATGAGTCCACCTAACGCAAATCTCCAAGAACTAACTTGGCAAGAAACCTATAGACAGACAGCCCGTATGACAAAATACAACACATTTCTTCAAACCTTTATCACTTTCTTTAACAGCTCTCTCACACAACAAGAGCAGGCACATATGCAGTACTAATAGACATTTGATTTGGATAAATAATGGCATTATGAAATCACATACTATGCTTTTTCATGTTTTACTAATTCTTTGTTTATAAATTTTTTAATCGGCATTCTGTGAACAATATAGTGACTCATTCCATGACCAAGTAGCTTTCGTTTGCACAATCCTAAGGCACCTGATTAAAACTTGATGTAGATAAACCACAGTGTAAACACAGTTTGAAAGACTTTTTGGTAGGCAACTCCTTCTACTGTAAAGATGATTATCTTAACAGAAACTCTTAGACCAGATTAAGTAAAAATATCTGTTAGCTTCCAGTTTTGACAACGCTTGGTCACATCTGTCAAGATTAGATATTCTGTGTATGATACGTTTATTAAAAGTGCACAACCATATTTCATTCTGACAGTGTGTTAATTCTGTTGATATTAGCAGCTCCCATTTACTGTAATGTATCCACATATCTTGACAATCTCCTGACATTCGTTCTGGGAAGTGAGTATTATATTCAGATGTTCTATGTCTTTTATGTTATCCTTTCTGGGATGTTCAATATCCACGAGAATCATCTGATTTTTGGGCCTATGGAACGAAAACTGAATCGAATCTGATCTAACCTAACCTAATAAATAATAGCATTACGAGTCTTTGCCCTCAGGAAGGCCCCTGCAACTCGGTCTACACGTCGGTTCGTTTTCGTATCTTGACGACAAGGCAGTATACCATGGATAGTTATGTGACTAACACCGGCGGCGGAAGCCTACACATTTGTTCAGAATACGGGGACAGCTTTCAAATTTCCGAAAAAATGAAATTTAGTACTACAGCGTCTGTTTATTACTTCAGGGCGTTAAACTGTCGATCACTCATAGAAATAGAATTACGAATAATTTTACACAATTTTGTCTAACAACGTGAAATCTACAAGAGTGGTGAAACGTGAACAAGTACTTCTTGAAAATGTGGGATGGAAGAACTTCAGAGTCGCAGCTTTCCCTGAAATGTGACTGAAAACTGTAAAAATGTCACTGAAACACGTCCCTTGTACACAGTTTCGAAATTAACAAATGTCTTCTGGAATCTGGGAAAAACTATCCATTTCGCATAATGTGTTTTGCTAACTAGAATTAAATACTTTCGATGGTTTTCAGCAAAGGGAACTCTGACACGACAAAAAAACAGCAGCAAATATAAGTCAACAAACGAGCACTGCGCTACTACTGTGCTTAATTACTGATACGTCTACTCTCCATTTTTTTTACACGTCTCTTCCCTGACATTAATCTCATTAATCTAGAGACACAAGATAAATATTTACTAGGAGGTCACGTGTGTTATTGAGTCACACGATTCAAACTATTCTCTTGATTTTTTTGGTAAGACTGTGATATATTTCAAGACAGTAAGTCTCAAAGCACATATTTTACTATTCGACATAATCCAAACAGACATTACGATTGACATAAACAACTTCCTTGCTATCCCATAATATTTTGAACGCTACCAAACACTTACAAAACACAGCAGCACACACAACTTGTAAACACAACCAAAGCACTTCAACGACAAAGTTTTGTCTATCCGCACATCTCGTCAAGGTATTCCGGGGAAGAACATTTTGCCACTGGTGTTGATATGTCGTCGTCCGCTAACATCACAAGTTAACCTATGACCACCACGCTCACTCATTTAACTATAGTGATTTTATGCTTTTGCGTTTTCTTAGCCTTTATTTTATAATCTTGTTTAGTTTTCATGAGAAACAGCAAATGTTGAGTATTTTGATATTTTTTCCATTAAATGTTCTTTCATGAGAGACGCCAGATATCTGAAGGGAAAAATTGTATAGCTGATATCTACACTTCACAACTCATCAAGCAGTTTTCAGTAAACGACCTTTTATTAAGCGAAACCGTCAGTGCAACCAAAGGAGAAAAACACAGTTGTTTATGATGTTTTTTGCTACATAGGAAAAAATACACTATGGACAAGTAAATGGGTTCTATGCATTCCTTTATAAATACTGTTTTATGTGTTTGTATTACATGATTTCTTCGTATTTCACACACTGCTAGTCGATGATTCAACTATACTTGAATCAAAAGTTTCTATTCTCATAGAAAAATGCAACTTGGCCGCTGCAAGTAAACACACAGCTATCATACTCAAAGCAAAGGAAAAACATCAGAAACTAGATCAAAAGTACAAAGTTAGTTAGTTAGTTACTTTTATGTTCCATGGATCATTTTGCACAATAAATCGTCATGATGAGGAACGAGTCATTTTACGTTCATATTGCAAATTAATTTGTATCTACTTGTACTCTAAACATCGCGATACAATTTTTTTCTCCAAAATGAAAACAAGATATACGTATCGAGTTAGCATTTCCTACCCACTACGTTTTACGCATTACAAACACAGAACTACTTCTAGGGGAAAGAAGAAGTTGTGAAAGAGAAACATTTTCAATTTATATTCAAATTTTATCTTGCTGTCTGTTAGACATTTTATATCATTGGGTAAAAGGTCAAACATTTTTCTTGCAGCTTTGTGCACCCTTTTCTGTGCTAAAGACAACCTTAATGCTGAGTAATGAATGTCATTTTTTCTTCTAGAATTATAATTACGAGGGTTTGAACTTACATAGTGGCCACTATCTATTCACAACCGATACAAAAGAGACCAAGGGATGAATACACTAAGCAGATTCAGAAGGATGTAGGTTGCAGTAGGTACTGGGAAATGAAGCAGCTTGCACAGGATAGAGTAGCATGGAGAGCTGCATCAAACCAGTCTCAGGACTGAAGACCACAACAACAACAACAACAACAACAAAAGAGTTATTGTTCGGGCTGCTTCCTTTCTTGATCCTAAGAAAACTTCCCATTTTTCTGGGTCCTTCTTGCTGCTCCAGTCTCTCCAAGCTTTCCTGCGAGTCTCTACCGCTTCGTCACATCCCTTGTTCCACCACCAGTGCGTCCGTTTCTTTTCTTCCATTCCCCATAGTTCAGCCTGTTTCACCATATTTCGCTTCATGTCGTCTCATTCATTGTATGATTCAATTCCTTCCTCATATCTGGATCGATTGTGTCTTAATTTGTCTCTGTCTACCTTTATGTTTTCTGTTGTTCTGTTCGTCTGTGGCAGTCTTTCCCTGTTTGGAATCCAAAGGCACTTAACTTCTGTAAGACAGTGATCCGATTCTATTCTTGTGTTCTTCCTGACCTTTGTGTTCATGATCTCTTTAGCATTTGTCCAGCTGATTGCTACGGGGTCAATTTGGAATTCCCCAAGGCGGGTGCATGGGTTTGCCCATGTCTTTTTCTTACACGGTTTGGCCCTGAAGTGTGTTGTCATCAATCTCATTTTGTGTTCTCGACACAGTTCAATTAGCCTTTCTCCATTTTTGTTTGTCCGCAGGTGTGCAGGGTACTCGCCCACTACTCCTTTATGTTGCTTCTCTCTTCCAATCTGTGCATTATAATCTCCTACTAGTATCTTTATATGTCTATATGGTACGTTTTTCAGTGTGTCATCTAGCTCTTCCCAAAAACTATCAGCACTTCCTTGTCTTTCCTGTTCTTGTTATTTGTAGGTGCATGTCCATTTATTATTGTATACTTTTTGTTCCCTGCTTGAAAAGTTAGTGTTGATATCCTTTCTAACCTGCTCTTCATTTCAGTTATGCCATCCTCGTATCTCTTGTCTACTATGAACCCTGTACCAAAGCATCTAGGTGTGTGTCACTGCTAACTGTATACTACACCTACCACATCGCTGGCAACAGGTTCTACACAACGCTGGTGACTACTTTGAAGGATAGTAACAGATGCAAACATGTAACTCTTTTGTATCGGTTGTGAATAAATAGTTAACACTTTTTAAGTTCCAACCCTCATATGTATCTCATGGTTCCTTTCGAACAGCAGTGGATTATTTACAACAAACTTAATGAGGGAATAAATATACTACGACACATTAGTCAGAATGCCCAACTCCTTAAACAGGTGTCTACAAGATGATCGCGTTTGAGCACCACATATTATTCTTACAGCACGTTTTTGGGCAATGGAGATATTGTTTCTTAAAGATGAGTTACCCTTGAACATTATTCCATATGACATAATTGAACGAAAATAAGTAAAATATGTCAACTTACTGATTGCTCTCTCCCCAAAATTTGCTATGATTCTAAGTGCAAATGTGTCAGAACTAAGTTATTTTAGGAGTTTGCAACTGTGTTTTTTCCAATTTAAATTCTCATCAATATGAACACCTAAGAGTTTTGAAGTTTTCACCCTACGTATTATTTCATCACCATGTGTTACACTTCTCATTGGTGCAGTACCCATAGAGGTGCAAAACTGAATATGATGTGACTTTGTGAAATTCAGGGTTAGGCCATTCGCAGAAAACCAGTCAATTATACTTTTGAGAACTTTGTTCACCATTTCTTCAATTTCTGTATGTATAGTGCGAGTGATTACAATACTGGTGTCATCTGCAAAAAGAACTAATTCTGTTTGTTGTACATTAGATGGTAGATCATTTACATATATGAGAAACAGTAGTGGACATAAGATTGAGCCTTGGGGAACCCCATAAGTGATTTCTTCCCAGTCAGAGTATTGTCCCTGGATTCTGTTGGTTGGATTACTACAAGTAAAACTTTTGGTTACATATGACATGATCAATTGGTTGGTTATACCACCAATCCCTTAAAACCTCAATTTATTTAGCAGTATACGATGATTCAGACATTCAAATGCCTTGGATAGATCACACAAAATACCTATCGGTATTATTTCGTTATTTAATGCTTTTAATATCTGGTGTGTGAACATGTAAATGGCAGTCTCAGTAGAACAACCCCTTTGCATTCCAAACTGTGATTTGCTGAGGATATTATTGTTGCGAAGGTGAATACTATTCTAGAATATATCACCTTCTCAAAAATTTTGGGAAATGATGTCAGCAGTGAAATAGGTGAGTAGTTACTGACGTCTCTCTTATCATGTTTCTTAAAGTGAGGTTTAACAATGGCATATTTTAGTTTCTCGGGAAAAATGCCTTGAGTTACTGATGCATTACATATTTCAGACAATAAAGGACTTGTTATATTGGAACAAAGCTTTAGTACTCTATTGGAAACATCATCAAAACCTGAACAGCTTTTATTCTTGAGAGAATGTATGACCCTATTAATTTGAGAAGTAGAAGTTGGTGGTACATTCATATGATGTAATTTTATGAGAGTTAGTTCTTCAACATATTGCTGTGATCTTTCTTTTGAACTGCCATTCCCTATGTTTCCTGCTATGTTTAAGAAATGATATTAAATGCATTTGCTACCTGTGACAGGCATATATATTTTAAAACCTTATCAAAAGTCTACTCTTCCAACACAGCCTTCCTGCAATAGAGCAGAGATCCAGGAATGTGAGGGTATTTATAGTGCACTTAGTGGCCTGTCTAGTGTAGACTGCTGACGTCACCTTTGCTTCCTGGTGACTTGGACACTGAATCGAGTGTGGCATCAGGCTTCCATGCCCAGCCCCAAAACTGGTTTGACTGGAGGCCTGTGATCTGGAGTCATCAGCTTCCTGACACTGTATGTGAGTGTACTGGATTGACTGGAATCCTGTGATGCGTAGTCATCAGCTTCCTGACACTGTACATGGATGTCTGTTGTCTGCATATTATCTGCACTGTGTGCTCGTTACGTTTTAGTAGCTTGAAAGGTCCAGAATACGGCAATTGTAACGATGGGCGCACTACATCTGCTCTTAACGTCATGTGAGAGCACGTTTTAAGATCTATGAGTACAAAAAGTTTCTGTTCGCCACAGCAGGATGCTGGTGATAGGCATAGCTTGGAAATTTCGAGTTCGATTTGCTCCAGCAATTATGATAGTTGTGCCCTCACTGCTGTGCCGAAAAAATCTCCGACGGCATGTGTAACGTTTCTCCATGAATCATCTCTGCCATTGATGCTCCAAGTTACAAGCAGTATGGAGGCCCATTAAGATCAGCAGCAGTGTGCAGGTCCAACTGTTTCATGGCACATACATGCATGCTTTAAAGGTCTATCTCATTGGTTGCAGGATGGTAGCTGGTACTGTGGTGGTGCTGCAAACTGCACAGTGTGGATAGACTGAGAAGCAGCGTTGACTCCAGTTGCTGCCCCCGATCTGTAGTGGCATGAGCTGTGAAAGGTCATTTTTTTTTATATTTTTACTGGACACCCCAAATACCATAACAGGGTATATTTTCAGTATATACCATCTCCTGTGACGAAAAGAAAAAGTACATACACTAGAAAATTCTGTGAGGTCTAAGAGCAATGACTTTGTAGCCTGAAATAAAGGAAATATATCCTTGTCTTTTTGGTAGATCAAAGTTTTAATGTCTGCTTTATCGTATCCTATTGTTCCGTGGATTACACGTGAGTTATATGTCCTCTTCTGTTAAATGAACAGTAATCCATTTCAAGGTTAATTGTGTTGGGAAACTTGTCCAAAATTACCTTTCATAAGAGTTATTGAGAGAAATAATCAGGTAATGTTAAAATGACCATCTTTTAATCGGACTCGATTTGTTTCATGTGATAATTTTGAATGTCATTTAGCTCCAATTTCTTTACTACTATTTTAAAAATTGTACTTGCATTGTTAACGAAGTCTGGATATTACACTACATTAGATTTTCATCTAAGGAATATTGCTTAATAATAATGCAGTTGCACTATTATTAAATGGATCGATTCCTTAAAGACTGTAAACCTAGACAATATTCTCTAATCTAATAAAAACTGAATGAAAACCCCATTGATATTTAAAGTATTTCATTTAAAAGGAGGAATATCTCCTACAGTCATTGCATTTACTCTTGTAGTGAAGGCAAAGATTAATTTGACTTTATCTTTACTATATTTGTCCATTTCATCACAACTCTCAATTAAGGAGTGGGCAACTCTCATTAGTAGTAGTAAGTTATGTTAAATTGGCCACCATTAACTAAGATGTGTTGAATCCAATCTTATGTATATGTGTAATTTCATGTCGTGTATCATTGTGTATTTAAAAATTGTGTTCTTTTTTACATAGACAACAATTTAATGTGAAAGATTACCCTGAAAACAGTAAGTAAAAGAGAATAGAATTGAGCAAACCCATGATGAAGGTAACAGGAAAATTTTTCATATTGATTGAAATAGTAAATTACACACTTCTGTGCAGCATTAATAAGGAAAGGTAAGAGAGTTACTGTTCTATCTTTATGTGTTTTTTTTTTGGTAGGAAGTTATTTGTGATTAAACCTGCCCACATTTGCATAGGATATTTCTTCTAATTTTTTATATCGAGTTTATGGTCGACCCAATGGATAAATTTTAGTAATTGTAGGTCAGAAGCTAGGGAGCTCATTTGAGTGAAATTGGAGCCAGAATTGACTTTAATACAATAGGTAAGGTACTTATCAATTTGAAAAACTATCCAAAAATTATTCTGAATCAATTAAATATGGAAAAAGTTGGAAGGCCTAAAGAGGTGGCTTCCACTGAGAATCGCGACATGGAATCAGTAGATGACAAATAAGAAATACCAGGTTCCTCAATCGAAAAGGTGGATTCTGTGATATGCAGAACGAAACTGCCTGAAGCATCCACAGAATCGGCTCCTTCATGTAATCCTTTACCGCTATCGTTTACCGATCTATGAGAATTTTTTGAGGAGATGTTAATCTCGAATTCAGAGCACATCGCTCATAAGCACATGACGCAAATGAACAGAACCTTCAGGAGTATTGCATCTGAAATGCACACTAAAGTAATTACACAGTTAATTTCCAATATGAATACGAATTTTGAACATGAAGCATCCTGACTAGAAACGACGGTTAATTGTCAGTTAAAACAAAACTTTTGTAGCATGAAGATGGAAATTTCCGAACCTAAGAAAGCCTATAAAGATTTGGTGTAGGCTGTGACTAATCTGTCTAGGCAAGTCAATTAAATAAAAGCCTTATAACAGTAAGTGCAGTATCCACTGAAAATATTTTGAAAAGTATGTAAACAAGACTCATTACTGGGATGATCCTGTGTCACAACAAGAGGTGATACAGATGCTAAAATCCAAAATCGCTGCTCATGTTAAGGAAAATCTGCTACACATACTGAACACTGACTTGTATATTTTCATGTCAACCCTCGATTATCCTGACCTCTTACATGGAAAGACTAAGTCAAACATCAGTAACTATAGCAGTTCGTCTGTTACAAATGGTAACAATCACTATCATAACTATAATAGAAATGGTAATGGAAGAAGTAATGGTGTGTTACCATTACATCACAATGGTGCAAATAACTGGCTAAATGATGGCATAAACTCCCATTCAACAGCAGTAGGCAACTTGTTGGAAGATACAACTTTGGGTATTTTCAAAACGGAAATAATCTGCAACAACATTGGAATAATAGACAGCAGAATAACTGGCATTCAAATTTTGAAAATATGAAACAGTCAACTGATAACACAAACCAGCTACAAAGCACTGCTGTATCTAACAATGTGGCGGAGTTAAACTGGCGGCAGCACCCACCTGTAAGACTAACCAAAGTCATACATAAGTATCAACGTAGCACCTCAAGTCTGTCAAATTATATGTGTTCTCAAGTGATGGTCAGGGCAGGAATAGGCGGCAAGTCGAGTGAGCATATAAATTTACTCCAGTATAACGATGGTATAGGTATCAGAGGTGAACTGTACACAGAATTAATGCTGCGCAAAAAACAAAATAGTATTGTCATATAATTTAGACATTATGTCATTGTGGGAGGCATACCTCTCTTTTGAGGCGTTTCAAAAGATTTGTGACTCATCCACACCTCGCACCCTCCCATCCAAAACTGTAGAATATTGGGTGGTATTGACACTAAACCAAAGAATGTCGGTGTGCAGACTCAGATGGGAGTAGAGACAGGAAATGGAGCCATAATGAGCATGTTCCTCTTTGTAGAAAACTTATTGCTGAGCTGAATGTGGAGAATAGGATTCCAGCAGGAGAGTAATGCACTTATCAGCCTTTCTTGAATGTTTGTCATATTCAGGTGGCAAACAGGTGCTCTTACTAGTCATAAGAAATAAAACAGAGCATGGCAAGTTTTGTCAAGGTGTTATGGTTTGATTTGTGGGTGTAGGGGTAATGCATATGAAAAATCACTTCCTCTTCTACTCAGAGGACATAAGTTTGAATAATCAGTACATGATGTGCACACTTATAAAGCTCACATTGATAATAAATCCGAATCTGTGTATCTAGATAATCATCAACAAGCTGAATTAATTGATCTGTTGTATGATTATGTAAAGGTGTTTACTGAAAAGCCCAGTATTATCAAAGGTTATAATACAAAATGGATGTAATCCCTCATGAGACAGATTGCTACTCAATTTACTCCATTCTATGGGCCTGATGAGATGCAATTATTAAATAGATAAGACATGTGCTAGAATGGAAGATCATAGAACCCTCTTTCACCTTGCAATAGTCCATTAGTAGCAATAGCGAAGCAAAGAGGTAGTGTATGTTTAGTAGTGGACACATGTGCCATTAATAATATCATTGCACTGATACGTACCAAACCAGAAAGTTTAGAAGAGCAGATTCAAAAGTTCTGTGGGGTAAAATTTCTTACCTCAGTAAATCTAAGACACTCCTATTGTCAAGTACTGTTCTCAGAGTGCTCATGTAAATATACAGCCTTCATATTTGGTTGGCAAAGTTGTCAGTCTCTGGTATTACCCTTCAAAGTTTATATCACTGCGTTATATACTGTCCTAGGTCCTGAGCTGCTTGATTGTTTAACTCTATACGTGGATGAACATGTCAAATTGCTAGGAAAGGCGCCATAGTGCTCAGAGCCATTTGAACTAGGAAAGGCGTTAAAGAAATTTCAGGATTCTGGAGTTACAGTTAATTTACAAAAGTCAAAGTTTTGCTGGGAAAAGATTAGGTTCTTGAGTCAAATTGTCTCTCCAATCGGAATAGTACCCAATTAGAAGCATTAAACAACATGCCTCCACCACATTATAAAATGCAATGGAAGGCTTTTCTCGGTTTTACATCGTTTTTAAGGAGGTTTGTGACCTAGTCCATTACTGAACAATGATGCTTTATTTAAATTATTAAGGAAAAATATTATCTGGCTCTGGTCAAAAGAATAGTATTTGATGTAATCAAAGATGCTCCTCTAAATTCACAATTCCTGACATGTCTAAGTAAATTTGTCTAGTCACTGATGCTTCCTATTTTGGTCTTGGGGCTTGTCTGTTGCAAATGGAAATCATAGCTGATAAACCTGAAGTTAGAGTAATCAGCTTTCTCAATTGAGTTCTTCCTGAATCGAGAGAGTTTATTTTGCAATTGAACTCTAAACTCTGGCAGTAGTTTGGGAATTCAAAAAGTTCAGCTATTATGTTTATGGCAATCATATAAAGGTCTTCTGCAACAATCAAGCATTAAGCTTTTTCTTAACTGCAAGTTCCTTCATGTCTGTCTAGCAAGCTGATCTCTAGCTCCACAGAAGTATAATTTGGAAATAATTCATATCAGTGGAAAGGATAATAGTATTGCAGACACTTTATCCCTGCTACCGCAAGGTCTTCTAGAATTTTCTGAACTAGTTGGACAAACATTCTATTTTATTGTTTTTTCCAACCAAGACCTCAACTTATATTATTTTTAGTTGCCAGAATTGCCGTTTCAAACAGCCAATCCAGATTGGCATAGTTGTGAACAATGTTTCGATAATTTTGATCGATGAGTTTGTTTTCAGCAGTGGCTATGCCGCAGAAATCACTGTTCAGTTTAATGAGGGCAGTTGTCTGGTCAATATACTTTACACACCTTTCACACTTTATTTTCGATTTATATTCAGTCGCTGTATCACTTTGAAGACTCACACTACACTACTTTGTTTTGAATCACTCATTGCACTTCTTTTTCGGTTCCTACTTTCATCACTGATATGAAGAAACTGACATTCGAGCCTACAACAGGCCTTGCTTTATATACTCCTACCAATGGGCAGCCCCACTAGTGGTGAATTCCAGAACATACCAAAGAGGCTTCGAATGGTCCACAACGTTTCAGAACATTTCACAGCATTCTAGAGTGTTCTGGAATGTTCCAAAATGATCTGGGATGTTCCCGTACATTCTGGACTCTTGCTGAATGTTACAGACTATTACAGACTATTTCAGAACATCAGAGATCATTGTGGAACATTCTGGAATGTCGTGAAATGCTCTCGAATATTCTCTAACGTTCTAAAAATATCTAGAGAGAAAAGTTTTGCAGGCATTATATCTTCAAAATCACGCCCTTCAGGTAAAAACAGGAACCTTCTCCATGGATGGGGGATGGAGGTCTACCACAAAATATAACTCCCTTGATCGTACCGGCACTCGTTTCCGAGTTTTAGCGGCATGCACATTGTACACTTACTCTTATAATAAATATTGATTATGTATGGAATATGATGTTTATATTGTGTTGACAATGGTATACTTAATTTGATTTGGGCATGTTTTCCACTCTGATTGACAAGTAGGTGTTTGGCACTTTTGTGTTTCTCTATGAATAGGTTACATCTGTTTTACGTTCCCTATCAGGATTTACAAATAATATGAGTAATTTCTATGTTAGCAGTTTTGTCAATCAACTATGCTTTTGAATTCAAAATTATGACAGAATTTTGATATTTCAAATTTGGCTATTTTCTGTTTGGGATAGGACTGACAAAAACTAGGAAGCATTTCAGTGTCTCTGACTCCTAAGTTTTCGTATGAGACATGAAGTCCCAAAAAATAATTTATTAAATAATTTAACATGATTGCACAGTTTGTAATTTTCGTTGTTTGGTTTGTTAGTGAAATTAAAATAGCTATTTCTGTGATGTTAGTCCTCAGAGGTTTGTTTACATGTAATATGCATTTTGCTGTGTCAACCTTATGTTTTCTCGATAATCGTGTGGTTGCAAATTTGGTTGTAAGCCTACAATGAAGACAATTTTCGATAAGCTGTAATTTCGGTATTATATTTCTGTGTCTATAGAACTTATAGAGCGTCTACAGATCTTAAATGTCGAAATATTGTGTGAACAGATTGTAAAGATTAGCCAGAAAGTTTTACTGAATCTACCGGTAGCATATCCGCATTGTTATAAGCTCAACAATTATTCGAAATTTACTTTTGTCATCCGAAAGTGGTTCAAGAATTGAAGACATGTGCGGAAAAATGGGCTAATCCTCAAATGTAAAAGCTTAGAGATAAGTGTTGCTATCTGTTGCTGGGTACAGGAACTATCAAAATTGGCATTGGTCTTACCCCTAAGTGATATTTAGGGGTGAGACCAACACAAATTTTGATAGATCCAGTACCCAGCCACAAATGGTAACACTTACCTCCAAGTTTTTACATTTGAGGGTTAGTTCATTTTCTGGACATGTCTTCAATTTAGTTGATGAATGCTATTTCATTTATAAGTGTTTATGATGCCCTTGTGTTATTTATTGACCAAAATCCACTTCAACGTCCAACATTTATGCTATCTCTTCTTCTTATTGGATTCTTGGCTCATTACTACTGTTATAACCTGAATAACGACACCAACGCCTGACCAAATAATCTCTGTTGACGCCATATTAAAATCGTGCAACTAGAATTTTGACAGGAGCGTAGGGAAAGAATAGCAGATGCTGCCATTTTCTGTGGTATCACTTTAGTTTGGTGGAAACCTGACTTTAGAGTAGTGTGTTGCGTGGTACACTACTCCTTGTTGCTATCCATCGTCCCATCATCCACCTCCTCGTGTTCATGGTTGGTGAGTAAAATAGCTGGCTAAGCAGGCTATAATCACTGCTTGATTTATTGTAAGTTATCGCTACCTTCACACTACATCAGTGTTTTGGATGATCGGAACAGACTAATTTATGCTGACACTGTTATTTGTCTGTTTACTTGTAACTCTAGTATTGGAACTTGAGCTACAAGCTGGTTTTGCCTGGACTGTTCCTATAAAGAATTTCTCTGTAGCTTACGAGTACTGTGTTGCTCTAGTTTTGTCATTTTTGTGCCTTTTGTTTCTCGAGAGTTTCTACCACAGAGATTGTGTTAGTATATAAACAAAATACTCGAATCGGAAGTGCCACAAGTAGAAAAATGAAACGAATTCGCTAACTCATGGGCGACCTACTGTTAACCAGTTCGACTCCTGGCGTTGGAAGAAGTTTTCATCACTTATACCTGGTGTCCCAGGAGGAATGGTCAACATTTAGGGATATTACAGGAACAATCATTCGAAACAAAACAGCCTACATGCGCTCTAAAATGCATACCTTAAGAGATATTAGCACTTGTTCATCTTCACTACTGCGAGACACATCTCTTCTACTGAAAAAGTGCTTATAGCTCTTAAGCTATCTTGTCAGGTCGATACTAACTCCTCCCAAAATATGGAAAGCAAAGAGCTTACAGCAGAAGAGATTTGTTTCACAGTATTGAAGATAAAGAAGTGCTCACAGCTCTTAATGTAGGCATTTTAGAGCCCATGTTTACCACATTTTTTTTGCTTCAAATGACCGTTCCTGTCATATCCCTGAGTATTGGCCACTTCTACTGGGACTCCCTGTATTTAGCTGCAAATGGTGATGGTTTATGGATTGTAATTGCCACACAGTGCGCACAAGTCATAGGTTAAAGCCCAAATCTTTCAGCAGTGTCTCATGGAACTGAGGGCATGTGACAGAGTTAACACTAATGTGTGCACCCTATAGAAACAGTACGTTTGGTGATCATCTAGGCTGTATTTGAATTTTAACCTTTTACAATCTTTTACTTAAATACTTATGCCTAACAGTATAAACAAAAAATTATATTCCAATATGCTACTACTTGTCATATACACCCACACAGCACATTTGAGTGACTAAAAAAAAGAAAAGCGAGCTTAATATGTTCAAACTTAGGACAACGTACAGTGTTCAGAATTGGAGGCCGATTAGCTGAGCAACTAATGAAATCTTATTCAGAATGCTCGGGAGACATTATCTGTCACCAATTACGGACTTTGGTGTCAATTTATAAGTTTAGCACACATTCCCAACGAAATTATCACATGGTTGTCATCCATGACTTCTAGTTTTGTTTGTTACACTTTCACAGCAATAGAATTTGATCTTGCTCTTCGACTTTTAAACAGATTACCAAAACCACCACACTGGCATGCTGTCGATGTCGTCGTCCCTGTTGTCACTGTATGTTGGATATTAGAAAAACAAAAATACATAACAGTAATAACATTTTTCTTTATTGTTCAGGCAGGCACTCAACAACACATATCAGGTACACTGTATACAGTAGTGCTTCGTTTACGTCATCAAATTTTCCATAGATTGTAAGCATGATCCCATAGCTGTAGGACCCTTTGTCTTCTTTTTACTAGTCATACTTAGTGAATCATACACTTCTGATTAGAGTGAAACATTATTTCTGTAAATAGGCTTCAGTTAAGAGGCTTATTCAGACAATGAACAGGAAAAAAATTAAATGAAAAAAGAAAATAAATAAACATGGCAGCACAACAAGAGGTACAAGAAATCCATGCCCAACAGAAAACTACCAGGATTGCAAAGACCCCATGACCTAAGAAAAATTATACAAGAACAATGTCATGTTTCCTGTGGTAGCCAAAAGAGGAGGTTATAAATATTTCTACAACGAGGTCATAGACCTCTTTCTCAGACAGTACATTGCATCAGTGGTAGTAGGTATCTCCTGACACTTACTGATCATTTAGATGCACTACCGTCTACCAACGAAGTTCCTCAAAAATTTACTTTCTTCTTGATATGTCGGCTAAAAGTCTTGGCAAGTACTATATTTGAAAGGATCATATTGTGCATGCAAATGGGAAATATTTTGGGAACTTTATCTGGCCACCGAAATTGTAAAAGCAGATTTAATAGAAGACAGACAGAATACCTAGAAGACAAATCTTCTTGGAAGTGGATTTGCTTAGTTCATTACGTCCTGAGATGTTGTTTTTCTCTTTTTATCTACTTTTTTAAAAATTAAATTCGAAATGGAGAACACTGATTCGAAAAACGAAGTCACACATTATGTAGATTTTCAAATTTAGTCATTTGTGTATAATTAGTCACACATCTCTTAGCTAAGAGTGAGAGAGAAATTTTTTATGCATTAAAATGGCTGAACAAGCAATAGTTATGGTCTCATTGAGAAATAAATAATAATCAAAAAGGAACCTTGATGACCGAAAATATAATTATAGCAAATAACAGTGAGAGTGGTAGCTAGAACAGAAACATACATATGATTCCACAATAACTGGAACTATCAGAATTTTAATAACTCTTTTGATACAGTTTCTTGATTGATATGTTTAATAGTGCACCAACAACAAATAGTATTGGTGAAGGCAAGGAATCACAGAAGTGCTGTATCAGATTAAATCCACAAGTTATTTAGCACAGAATTCAAAGCTAACAAATGAAAAAGACAAAAGTAGTGAGCACTATCTCAAAATATAACACTAACCTGTAAAAATCATAGCTACATAATACACACTAGAAGTTGTGGAACCTGCTATCTTGAGAAATTACACAGGATGGCTAGAGCAAGCAAAGGGTAAAATATAAATTAGTGATGAACAAAGACTTTTTTGCAAAACAAATCTACTGCCCTCAAACAATGGAGGAAGACTAACAATAAAGTTTTCAAAAGTGAGAAGCAGGCACATAGCAGGATCGGGTAATCTGACATAGACAGTGCAAACTTACAACTCTGGGAGCTTTTGAAGAGAGGTGCTACAGTGCAAAATAAAGTGGTCATCGAATACATGTAGATAGAAATTTGTGAAAAGCGCTGGCTGTGTGAAGTGCCTGCACTTACACAGGCGGTCAGGTGTTTTATACTCTTCAATTTCTTCTTAAATATTGACCGTTGTGGTGAACGAGGAGTTTGTGATTCCAGACGGTTGACACATTGAGGGGGTTGATTGCAAGGGCTTCACCTATGGGAAGCCTGTCCACATGCCCAACAGAGAGCAGAGGAGTGGTGGGCAGTATGCCATCAACAGTATAAACAAAAAATTATATTCCAATATGCAACTACTTGTCATATACACCCACACAGCAAATCGGTTCATGTCACACTTGAGTGACTAAAAAAAAAGCGAGCTTAATATTTTAGAGTATTCGTCATTAATCAACCAGTAGAATCATTCTGTCGTATAGTGCTTAAAGAATGTTTAATGTTGAATTCATGTTAGTGTAGGTATAGAGGATCTATCTGGTCAGCATTGTGTTTATTATGGATGAGATACAGCAAACAAATCTACGCAACATTACGTTATGAAGCGAGAGAAATATGATTCCAAGAATATAATTTTAATGAGAATCAGAAACACTGTCGCCATGCAGAATAAACTCCAGTGTTGCCAGCAATTGAAATGTGTAGTTTGGAACAGAAGGAGAGCAACTGGCAACACCGCAAAATCTGTCTGTCTATGCAGAATGCATCAGGAATCACTCTTCCAACTGGTACGCAACACTTGCAGAAGAAGGATGTATGATGTGACATTGGGCCATCAATGTATTGGTTTTAAGCACTATGGGCACATGTACTAAGGTATCAGTTCAAGGATAATTTAATATGGCCAGATGTGAAGCTGCAGACTGTAAAACACACCAAGTAAATGAATGACTGTAATTGTGAATAATGAGGACAAAGCCCGAAGTAACATTGTAGAAATGAATAACCTGGTGAAAACTAGAAAGGACTGACGAATCATGTGAAGCCTAATGACAGACTGTTGACTGAAAGAAACAGAAACACAGATAGAAGATATTGAAAAGAAGCATCACTTCCTCTACAATAACAGCCAAAGAGATCACACTAGTATGCAGATTGTACTGATTAAGTATCAGGAGTAATGAAAACAATAAGTGAAGAAAGTATTCAGAAATAAGCATTTTGATAAAGGAACACAGCTAGAGAATCCAGTCACGCAACTAAAAAGATTTTCCACTGAAGGAAAGAGATAGATAAGTGTGTGTCTCATTTACTCAGTTAAGTGCCCAGTTCATGCACTATCACTGACTAGCTATTCAACCAAAAGAGAAATCGAGGGGAGGTATAAAGTAGTCCTGTAGAATGTGTGATAAGCATCTATTAATTATATGTGCAACAGTTAATTATTCAATGGGTATGGAATCTGAATGTTTGCTGTTGCATTGATAAATAACCAACCCACTTGCATAAAATCTTGTTTGGATATTTTATATCATATCACTGCACCCTTCCTGGTCTTCTGATAACGTTTCAGGGCTTCCTAAAATTTTTCCAATATTAAGATAGAATTGTCGATAGAAGAATCAGTAAGGCGGTACTAACGTTGTAAACAGTCCCTACTTACAAAGTTCAACAATGATGTACAGCAGGGATGTCCAACATTTTAGCTTACTTGAGCGACATTGGAGGAAGACGAGTACTTTTGGGCCACATAATATACTTAACATTAACAATAACTGTCATGAAGAGAAGAAAAAAAAGCAGTAACGATCAAAGTGAGAATAGCATGGTGTGGCGGGAGTTTCAGATTGAAAATATTCAGTTTATCATAACTTTACACAAATGGAATTTTATGATTTTTTCCCCTATCGTGTGACAGGTGCATACTTCTTGAGCAGCACTGATACTTGCTTTGGGCCACCTGAGGAAGCCTGTTTGGACACCTCTTGTGTAGGGAAAGTCGAAGCGAACAATTTGATTTTGGGCAGTAGTGGACTATCAAGTCGGGAAACTACCACAGGTTGGTCTGCAGAAACCAAGTAAGCAACAGCGGCTGCGCATCACTGGAAATTTTCAAAATTCCCTCGTTCTCATTGTGGAAACTACGACCCTAGAGAAAAAAATGAATAGAACCTTATCTGTAGGAAATTTAACGTACTTTAATTTTTTACTGGAATACATTTTCACTAGAAGCCGCGGATTTCAAGTTGTTCAAGGAAAACGTACCACAGTGACCTCCAAATTCACCCCCACCACAACACTCTGTCCTTACTAGTCAGGATTTTTAGTATGTTATTCATGCCGCTACCTCCTACACTGTGCAAAAATCGGAAATTACAGGAATTATTAGCGAGATACGACATGTTCTGCTCTTGATGTTCCTGTCAGGTCTCCAGCTGGAACATATCACCATCTTGACACAATATTTCTGCAGTCCACCCAGCCGCCATCTTTAGGTGAATAAGCCATCACACTAACTCACCGAATTGACTTGGCTGTTTCGCCATTGGCTTAGTTGACAGCTGTGCACTTATAAGTTCTAGAATTGACATTTGTGTAAATTTTGCCTGACAGTTTCCTGAATTTTAATACTATAAAATTAACAATTAAGTCATTTTATTTGTCTGCCCTTCGTACTACCTAATTAGTGAGGCTTAAATTTAAGTCGCACTGCAATCGTAATTAGCTTTTGCATAACATTCACAAAAATCTTTTTTCTTTCATTACCCTCACAGGGAAGTTGTTGACGAAATAGCTGACTTATCTGCCGGCGTAGTAGACCACTTTGAGTTATTTCCCAGCATTACAGACCCTGAGTGTCTCAAATTGTTCGTCTCGACTTTCTCTGCACCACTGTATTATGTTGCTAACGGTTATCGTTCACGCCCTGTGTAGTAAATGCCATGTCCGAAGGCTTACCACACAGAGAGAGTAAAAAACAGTACAGCATGGAAGGGAATACGTTCCGTATGCACGTTGACAGAGAGGGGAAGTGACCTTCTGTGTCGCCATACTTCATAAAGTGACGCTGTGGACAGCAATAAGTTATTGCCACAGCGTAGTCTGGAGGAGAGAAGATATCGCTGTCCACAGTGATGTTTGGCTAGGTGCCCAGCGGAAGACGATATTTCATTGGCTGCTGGTAGTAGGTGGAGGTGGATGTGTAGTACAGCTACAGACTGATCCACTTTTTGACCTGATGTGCTCTAGGCAAGTTAATCGGCGGTGACTTGGAAACCTTCAGTTCTACATAATGAAGTCGCCGAAAGACAGCGACCACGATAAAATGACCAGTCCTTCACTGTAATGGAGAGTCGCTTGTACAGGAACATTAATCACGATCGCCCGGGAGCGATGTCCCGGCGTTAGCTGCTTCCCGCCGCCTGGTCAGTCTTCTCCGGCGCACCGTCGGCGACGTCAGCGACGCCGGCGGCGGCGGCGGCGACTACGACCGCCCTGGCTGCAGCGGCGCGCTTCTCCTTGCGCGCCTGGTTGCTGTCCTCGAAGAACTGCTCGATCTCGGCGAGCGATTTGGCGCGCGTCTCGGGCACCAGCAGCCACACGAAGGCGCAGCTAGCGAGGCACATGGCGCCGTACAGCCAGAAGGTGCCGTCATTGCCGAGCAGTTGCTGGAAGTTGTGGAAGGTCTTGATGACGACGAACATGAAGGCAAGGTTGAAGGAGCCGGCAAGTGAGCTGAGCGGCCCGCGCTGGCGTTCCGGCAGCAGCTCGCCCATCAGCAGGAAGGGCAGTGTGCAGTAGCCCAGCGAGTAGCCCAGCATGAAGACCACCAGGCTGGCCAGCGGCAGCAGCTCCAGGCCCTCCTCGCGGTTCTGCTCCTGGAACACGAGTGCCGTACACGCCCATCACTTCATAGATCGTAGACGTTCCCACAGCGACTGTAAGAATATTTTATCTGCTACACTCGTACTCTTTGGTTAGCACACACTAGCCGGTGAGTCTGACATTCTGGGACCTTTGATACGTTAAGTTCCTATTTTCGGCAGTGGGAGCGTTGTCGAGTCGCACTGGCATTGTTCCAGTGGTGGTGGTGACAGAGGTGGTGTGGTTGTAGTGTGTATACGGCACTCAACAGTGAGGTCATCAGCACTCTTACTCAACTGGTTGGAGACAAACGTGGTTTTGTTTCGTGTAAAGTATGCAACAGATGGCAAAATATAAATTGGTGATGGTGAAATTTTCTCAGGTTACCAGCCGAGTCAAGGCATAGTTCTGCGGCAACATTTCAACATGTTTCTACTTGTCATCTTCAGGTGAAGTGTCAGATTCATATCCATAGCATGTCTTTATGCTGCTGGTCCACAGCCTCCTTTGCCTCATCTAAAAAGACTGTGCCAATCTTGTGCCCCTGGAAGGGGTGTCACAGATGATGGTGGGGAAGGTAGAATGGCGGAGTGGTGGTGGTCCATCTGCTACCTGCACGACATTTACATCAGAGCACTCTTGGTGTATTCTTGCAACTGCCACACCCCATGTGGAGCTCAGCTGGAAACTGCTATCCCTGTTGATATCACCATCATGGATGCATACACAAAGAAGAAAGAAGACAACCCAGGAGAATATACAAAGCGTCTGGCTTTCCTTCCGTATGATGGACCACCCATGTTCAATATTGCCAGGATTTTGGGGAAAAATAAGATTAGAAGCATTTTTGATTCATTGGCTAAAATAAAATAAAAAATATGCTCGGCTCAATGAAAGACAAATAATGACTATGGACACATGGAGTCTATAGCATCAGTTGCAAATGTGGCCAGATGCAGCGGTGTATTTCGCAGCAGCACTGTTCAGAATATGGTTAGAAGTGTTCGGCTCGCCCAAAAGGAAAAACCTGCAGCAGCAGAGCGCAGCTTCAACAAGGGTCATATGTTTAATTTTGAGCAGACCAAGGTGCTGTACCAGGCAAAGGGGTTCTGGGACTCGATCATCAAAAAGACGGTGGAGATATGGGTTCATGATCACCTTGTTAGCCAGGATAGTGGTTTCCAGCTGAGTTCCGTATGTGGTATGGTGGTTGTAATAATACGCCAAGAGCGCTCTAATGTGAAGGTGACGAAAGCTGCAGATGGAACTGACTGGCAGTGCCAGGATCTGACACTCAGACCCACAAGCATGCTGCGTGTTCCAACCCACCATTGTCCGCTGCTCTACCCACCACCACCCACGACACCCCTTCCAGAGGTGTGTAAGTGGTATAGCTGTTGCAGAAGAGGAAGAAGACCCTGTAGTCCAGTGGATATAAAGACACATAATGGACATGAACCCGACACTTTGCTTGAATATGACGAGTAGGGAACTTGTCGAAACTTTGCTGCAGGGGATGCCTTGATTCAGTTGATAACCTGAGGAAACTTCATCATTGTGGTTCACTGAGAGAGTCTGCATTCCCCATAAAATATAAAATGTGCCACCCTGGGACACTCTCTCTCACTCAGAATTACACTTTGACACAGAAGACCAGAAGATTCATGTCCCATGGCAGTTTTTGATTAAAATAAACAAACTACAGCTACACAACATCTAAAATAGTGTAACAGGGAACTATGCCTGTTTGAGCAATTGGAAGATAAAAGCAACCACCCTGCAAACACATTAAGAAGACCAGATATGATACAGAATCTTAAAATGCGGACCACATTTGATACAGCGTCTTCTAGAATAGAGGACAGGTCAGCTGATTAGTTGGTTGCTACCCTCATGAGTTGGTATAAAACACATTCTGTTAAAATACTGTGAACAGGTACTGTACACAACAAGTACTGCATACTGGCGGATCTTCCCGCCGGAGGAGAAATCTGTGAATCTGTGCCTATTTACAAGTGGGTATGAGAGAAGTTAGCTACCAGGGGCTAAAAGTGTTGGTCGGATCATGAAGATGTGCATCGGTTGCAGTAAATCCTAAAGCTAGTGTTGAGACGAAGAATTCTATTAAGAAGCCGAGCAGTTTAGAGCGCTGGCATTATTTTTTGGGCCTTACTGCAAATACTAGCAATTGAGCTGGTGGGCAGGCATGTCGGTTGCTACATCAGGGCTGTTTAAATACATGAGGTGGACTAGTGCAAACACCACAGTAATGTAACACAGCAGTAAAATGGAGCTCTTGCAGGGTGAGCCAAACTATTTCTGCATCACAAGAACACAGTTTTGTTGTCTCAAACACAGCTGTAAACAGCGTTTTGGCATAACAAATAGGCCACAAACAAATGTAAATAACCATTAATTTCAGCAGAGAAATCAGCAGTCCAGCAATGAGTCTGGGAACAAGGGGGCCACGCCGGACGACTGAGCAATATGGGACAGCTAGCAGCCACTAAATGTTTGGGCTTCCACTGCTGCACTATCTGTGAGTGCCAAGTCCTCCTGAGACCTGCTACTTCTACACCAGTGAGATGGCTCCTAGCCCAATCCAGCAGCAGCCACACTCCTGCCCTAGAGGGCAGCAGAACTAACCTGAGGCAGTACAACTGCTCACCCTTCTGTGCTGGTGAAGATACCGAGGCACTATGTACCATCACTCACAAGGGTGACATTCATCACCGCAGGATGGTATTCCTTGCAAGCAGCCCTGCAGTGGTGCTGGCTCCATTTTCAAGCATCGATGTCCCGCTAACCGGGGTGCATGTCACTGTGTAAGCTTCTGGAGGCATCATTCCTGGACACCGAAGTTATGGCTCAGTAACCATCAACCTGCTGACACCACACGCCATACTGTGAGGAGAAGTGACCGCTAGACGTGTAGTCGCATGAGTGTTAGTAAAATGTTTTGTCTTTTGATGCTGTTTCTCTAAGCTACCAACAGCCTGCTCTCTCGCCTCATCACACTGTCATGATACAGCTCTATACAGAAGTGATGCTGTACCCCTGCACTATTTCAGGTTATTAATTAATAAATATTTATAGAGAGATACAGGGCGTCTCACTGTTGTAGGTACGAATGAAAGGGTTAAGCAAAGGACAATGAAACAAGTAAATAATCCAAATAAACGTAGGTTTGTAAACCAATTCGGCAAATTATGGCTGAGTTACATTGAACACCTCATAACAAAGTCTCTGAGGATCTAAACTGCAGATATTCACTCGATGACAAGCTCTTTACAACAAGTGTTACACACAGGCAATGTTCATGTGAGGGCAGGCTTCAACACATCTCTTCATCAATGTATGTTGTGGTGTCTGATAAAAGATTGTTTGTAATATTATTTTATTTTCATTTTATTCTGGGTGCGGCGTCAGTATTTGTTGGACTTAAGGGGGGTAGGACGCCAAACGGGCCGACTTGGAGCAGGAGAGGCACCACAGAACATTTCAATTTTCACTGTCTATACTTTTACAAATAAATTCATAAAACTTCGTCAGCATGACCAGGAAGGATTCAGAATTCACACTCATAGGAGTGGAAGTTCGAAAGCATAACGAAATGATTTTTTTTACATGTGAAATTTCATCATTTTTTCACTTACTAATGGCCGTATTTGTTGCTATAGGTACACTTTTCTTCATAAGTAAGAGAGATTCTTCGATGAATTTTGCACAGCATACAACGATACTTAAAGTTGTATGAAACTCTAGAATTTTCCAAATCTATTAAAAACTGTGGTAAAAATTGAGGTAATTAACTATAAAATTTGTGTTTTTTCTAAACATGAAGTTTAAAATATAACAGTTCATTCGTTTTTTCATAAATTAAATAAATTCTAGAGTTTCATACACCTGTGAGTATGGTATGTATGCTGTGCAAAATTCATCGAAGAATCTCTCTAACTTATGAAGAAAAGTGTACCTATAGCAACAAATACTGCCATCAGTAAGTGAAAAAATGATGAAATTTCGCACGTAAAAAAAGAATTATTTTGTTAGGTTTTCGAACTTCCACTGCAATGAGTGTGAATCCTGAATCCTTCCTGGTGTTGCTGACAAAGTTTTACGAATTTATTTGTAAGATTATAGACACTGGAAATTAAAATGTCCTGTGATGCCTCTCCTGCTCCAAGTCGGCCCGTTTGACGTCCTACCCCCCCCCCCCCCCCCCCCCTTAAGTGATATAACTGAATAATCTTCTCTGTGGCAGAAGCGAGGGAGGCTGTGAACACAACAAGCCGAGTAGAATGTGCTGATGTGTGTGGTCAGCAGTCTGTCAGGGTCTCTGTTGTGGCAGCTCACGTAATAATGCAATGTGGTGCAGGGTACTGGGCAGCAGGTAGCAGGTGCAGCTTGTACTGCGGCGTCAGCCATCAGATCGTAGACTGCTTGTTACTGGGGCCCTCTCATAGACATCAAAGGGGCGTGCTGAGTAAACACCAGCAGCTCTGCACGGAATGTACAAGATATTGCAGAGTTATAGCATGCCTCTCCACCAAAGACAGATCATGGACTCTGCTGCCTGCTCACAGACGCAAGCCAGGGGCAGCAGCCTTCAGCGCAGTTCCTGTGTACAGCAACAGGTTGACAGTATGCTAAACATCATTAAGTCAGGCTCTCAGCAAGCCAGAAGTATAAGTTCCAAAGACGTCGCGTCAGCAGACGAGATGTTGGCAACTTACAACGACCATGTTCGATAGAGCACAAAGACAGTAACTTCAAAAGTAGAAGTCATCTGGTGATTGGTAGGCAGTACTTCACAGGATCAACATTGTAACTGGTTCACTCTAACTGGATAAAGTATGGGCTTGCAAGCTTCAGTATTTATTGCTGGCCGTCTGAGGCAATGGCGTTATGTCTTGCCAAGGACGACTAGTTTTCTGAGGCCATGTGTGTTCTTCACTACACCTTGGTGTCACGACAGTGGCTTTCAAGTCTTCAGCTTGGTGCTTCTCTACCGTGTCAGTGGGCTGATAAGCATTCTTATGAAAGATCTATTCGTTCTTGCAGCATCGTGCTGTGGTGTGAGAATAACGTTACGATCCCTCCCCAGACATGTCATTTTGCTGAATTAACGATTCAGACTTCTCGCTCTAAAGAGGTGAAGCAGTAGTGTCTGGGATGTGTCATATTACGAGGGTGAGTCAAATCAAAACCTTAAATTTTTAAAAAATATTATTTATTGTGCAGAAGTGCTACAAAGCTGTATCACTTTTCAACATAATCTCCCGCACGCTCAATGCAAGTCCTCCAGCGCTTACAAAGTGCATACATTCCTTTAAAAAAATATTTTGGTAGTCCGCACAACCACACACGCACCGCGTGGCGTACCTCTTCATCAGAACGGAACTTTTTACCTCCTATTGCGTCTTTGAGTGGTCCAAACTTATGGAAATCACTTGGGGCAAAGTCTGGTGAGTATGGTGGATGAGGAAGTGGTTGGTGGAAGTGAACCCAGCTTTCGTCCCCAGTAACGATTCTTCCAAGGCAGCCATCACCTTCTCGTTCAAAGCGCCGAAGAAGTTCTTCACAAGCATCAACACGTCGTTCTCTCATTTCAGGAGTCAGCTGCCGTGGCACCCATCTTGCAGACACTTTGTGAAACTGGACCAAGTCATGCACAATGCGGTGTGCTGACCCATGACTAATCTGTAAACATGCTGCAATGTCACTCAGTGTCACTAGGCGGTTTTCCTTCACTATGCCTTCAACTGCTGCAATGTCCTGTGGAGTCACAACTCGTTGTGCCTAATACGGACGAGGATCATCTTCCACTGAAGTCACAACATTTGCCAAGTTCCTACTCCTAGACTTGCTGCTGTGACAAACATGCATCACCGTACTGCACCTTCATTCGTCGATGAATTTCAATAGATTTCACACCTTCACTACGCAAAAACCTAATAACAGAACGCTGGTCTTCCCTGGTGCAAGTCGCAAGTGGGGCGGCCATCTTTATACTGATACTGCGACGATATGTGTGTATCTGCACAATGCTGCCACCTACAGGCCTTCTGCACGCTGTTTGTAGCACGCTTACCAAATTACAGGATAACGGCACGAAATTTCGATTTGTTATTACAAATTTAAGGTTTTCATTTGACTCACCCTCGTATTTGACTTATTGGACCTATGCTTGTTTCTAATTGTGTTTGCTACATGGTGCGCTGGTCTAGTTTGATTTGGTTTAGTGCTGGGTGGAGGAAACTTTAAGAAAATATTTCACTTGCCCATTGTAACTTTCTGCAGCACAACCTACACCCTACGAAAAAAAAAAGGGTCCAAATGGGACGAAAATCGGTAGAGGTGACGTACATGTACAGACTATTAAATGATTACAGTTTCAGAAAGATTGAATGATTTATTCAAGAAAAAGAGCTTCACAAATTGTTTAAGTCAATAACGTGTTGGGCCATCTTTGCCTCTTACCAAAGCAGTTATTCGGACTGACATTGTTTGATAGAATTGTTGGATGTCCTCCTGAGGAATATCGTGCCAAACTCTGTCCAACTGGCACCTTAGATCGTCAAAATGCCGATTTGGTTGGAGGGCTCTGTCCATAGAGCTCCACACATTCTCAATTGGAAAAAGATCCGGCGACCTTGATGACCAAGATAGGGTTTTGCAAACATGAAGAAACTCTAACTGTGTGTGGAAGGGCATTATCTTACTGACATGTTAAGCATAGGATGGCTTGTTATGAAAGACAACAATATGGCGTGTAGAATGTCATAGACATACCACTGCCCTGTAATGGTGTCACGGATGACAACCAAATGTGCTGTGCTATGAAAATAAATGGAGCACCAGACTCCTGCTTATCAGACTGTATGGCAGGTAACAGTCAAGTTGGTCATGGGCATCTTCAGACACATCTTCACCAATCATTGGGGCTCATTTCGAACCAGGACTCGTCACTGAAGACAATTCTACTCCAGTCAATGAGATTCCAGGCAGAAGACGTGTCTGGAGATGCCCGAGACGAACCTAACTGTTACCTGCCATATAGCTCGACAACCAGGAGTGATGGTCCAGTGTGCCATTTCATAGAAGGATCCCTTTGGATGTCATCTTACAGTACAGTGGTACATCGACAATACTCCACACCCCATTTTGTTGCCCTTCATAGATAATGCCCACCCAAACAAAACGAGAATTTCTACTGCCTGTATTCATACTTGACAAATCCTACCTTGGCCAACACGGCTGCCTGATCTCTCTCCAGTTGAGAAGTTTGGAATATTATGGTCAGGGCCCTCCAACCAGCTCTGGATTATGACGATCTAACGCGCCAGTTGCACAGAATTTGGAACGATACCCATCAGGAGGACATCCAACATCTGTATCATTAACGCCAAGCGGAATAATTGCTAGCATAAAGGCGAGATGTGGACCAATGTGTTACTGACTTACTCAAATTCCACTACTGGTCATTAAAATTGCCACACCACGAAGATGAAGTGCTACAGACACGAAATTCAACCGACATGAAGAAGATGCTGTGATATGCAAATGATTAGCTCTTCAGAGCATTCACACAAGGTTGGCGCTGGTGGCGACACCTACAACATGCTGACATGAGGAAAGTTTCCAACCGCTTTCTCATGCACAAGCAGCAGTTGAACGGCGTTGCCTGGTGAAACGTTGTTGTGATGACTCGTGTAATGAGGAGAAATGCATACCATCACGTTTCCGACTTTGATAAAGGTCGGATTGTAGCATATCGTGATTGTGGTTTATTGTATCGCGAGATTGCTGCTCGCGTTGGTCGAGATCCAATGACTGTTGGCAGAATATGGAATCGGTGGGTTCAGGAGGGTAATACGGAATGCTGTGATGCATCCCAACGGCCTCGTATCGCTAGCAGGCGAGATGACAGGCATCTTATACGCACGGCTGTAACAGATTGTGCAGCCACGTGTCGATCCCTGAGTCAACAGATGGAGACGTTTGCAAGACAACAACCATCTGCACGAACAGTTCGACGACATTTGCAGCAGCACGGACTACCAGCTCAGAGACCATGGCTGTGGTTACCCTTGACGCTGCATCACAGACAGGAGCGCCTGCGATAGTGTACTCAACGACAAACCTGGGTGCGCAAATGGCAAAACCTAATTTTTTCGGATGAATCCAGGTTCTGTTTACAGCATCACGATGGTCGCATCCGTGTTTGGCGACGTCTCGGTGAACGCACTTTGGAAGCGTGTATTCGTGATCGCCATACTGGTGTATCACCCGGCGTGATGGTATGGGGTGCCATTGGTTACACGTCTCGGTTACCTCTTGTTTGCATTGACGGCACTTTGAACAGTGGGCGTTACATTTCAGATGTGTTACGACCCGTGGCTCTACCCTTCATTCAATCCCTGCGAAACCCTACGTTTCAGCAGGATAATGCATGACCGCATGTTGCAGGTCCTGTACGGGCCTTTCTGGATACAGAAAATGTTCGACTGCTGCCCTGGCCAGCACATTCTCCAGATCTCTCACCAATTGAAAACGTCTGGTCAATGGTGGCCAAGCAACTGCCTCGTCACAATACGCCAGTCACTACTCTTGATGAACTGTGGTATCATGTTGAAGCTGCATGGGCAGCTGTACCTGTACACGCCATCCAAACTCTGTTTGACTCAATGCGCAGGTGTATCAAGGTAGTTATTACGGACAGAGGTGGTTGTTCTGGGTACTGATTTCTCAGGATCTACGCTCCCAAACTGCGTGAAAATGTAATCACATGTCAGTTCTAGTATAATATATTTGTCCAATGAATACCCGTTTATCATCTGCATTTCTTCTTGGTGCAGCAATTTTAATGGCCAGCAGTGTACAATAACGTCTGCATATGCATATGAGATTACACCATCCATTTAGGGTATTCTTACAATTTCTTCTGCTGCAAGGATGAATAGCAGAGGACTCAGTGGGTGTTCCTGTAGTACTCCGTTTGATTGGAGTATAATGGCTAGCATTCCTTCCTAGTAAGCAAGGGGTCCTGGATTCAAGTCCTGACCATAACACCTCTCTCCTTTTAGGAAATTCGTTCCGTTTGCGTCTGGAACAATCTATGACGTACATGTTACACGGATAATTGCACTCTGTATAGTTCCGGCAGTGGATGAGAAAAGGCTGACGATGACGACTGTGGTGGTGAAGGCAGGTGACGTGGCCCTGAGGCGCGTACCTACCTGCAGGTTGAAGTAGGCGCCGAGTGCCGCCATGGAGACGGCCATGAGCGCCCCGGAGGCGAGCAGCAGCGGGCGGCGGCCGGCGCGGTCCACCACGAACAGCGCCGCCACGTTGGCCAGCAGCTGCACCGCGCCCACGATGATGGTCGCCACGTGGTCGTCCAGCGTGCTGCCCGCGCTCTCGAAGATCATCACCGTGTAGAACACCACCGAGTCGATCCCTGCCGGCAACACCCACGTCATCGTCATCGTCACTCTGAAACCCGACTTGCTCTCGTGTCACGTGCCATTCCGAAAGGAACTTCTAAAAGTAAGTTACACCCCAGATCACGTAAGAAACAGATTGCCCGATCGCTTGGTCTAGCAGGCAACCATTGTCAGGGAACGGCCACCAGGCAGCGACAGCGTCACACCCTTACTTGTGGCACCAACCACTAGATGGCACTCCGTTCTTTGGAATATGTGGCAACATCGACCGAACGCGTGTAGCTTTCCACTGTCTGGCGTCTGTGAAGTACAGCTGTTTCTGACATGCCGGTGGTAGTGGATCGAGTCGTCATGCCGAGTGCCTGCGAGTATATCAACTGTGGAAGGAGTAGACGGACAAATCCTGAACTAAAAATGTTCAGATTTCCCGTCAAATATAAAGAAAGGTTACAGAAGCGGATTTTAAATCAATGAATTAGTTACGAGTAAGAATTAATAAAGAGCCCTAAACATTCGATCCTATCTAAATTTTGTCGACCTTATATTCTGATATAACGTGGCAGACCTTCCTTTATTTTTTTCGAAGATATCGTTGTTAAGTGCGTACATGAAATTATATTCGTTTACAACTAACAGTAATCAAATGCAAAATGTGGTTATACTTAAGAACGCTTACAGAAATAGAAAGGAAGCAAAATCTGCTTCTTAAACTTATTTACAGTCTCAATGTGAAAAATATATTGTCATTATAACTCACCTAATCCCTATACTTACTCTATGCAAAATAAATAATTCTGTCTGTAATGTCAGAACGCGAAACCCACTGCTCGGTGCAGTATTTGTCAGTAAATTAACTGATTATATTTCAAAGACGTTGAGAAGATTTTGAAAGCTTTATAGTGTTAACCTACTCTTGGAGATCTCTTTTACCACCATAATCCGTATCAGAAGAGCTGCATAACAAAGAGGAAATAGACGGCATGGAAGGCGAGTGTAAAACCAATGCGACTGTAATACAGTCTGCAGTTCAAAAGTAACTCGCGAGAATTTTTTTTTCCTTTATTGTTATTTTAATACCTAAACAAGCAGGTAGGCTGTCAGCGGCGTGCTACGCCGCTCTTCAGCCATAGTGTTGACAGTAACAGAACACAGAATGGAGAATCAGAATGAACATAGTGACGGGCAAAAAAATAGTGGTCACAGACACACAAAAAACACGGAGCCGTTCACACTCGACGATAACGACACTGAAAACACGTTGACACGGCGCACACAACACTGGTGAATCCGACGGCACAAGTGAACGTAGAAGTGTGACGGCGGACACTAAAAACACAAAACGACGTCACACACAAGAGACAAAGATGGCGATGATCTCCGGCGCGCGAAAGTCCACGTAGCGTGTGCGGGTCCGGGGACCTGCCAAGAGGGGAAGAAAGGTGAGGAGGGGTGGAGAGGGTGGAGAGGGGAGAACAAAAATGCCAATGGCTGAGGAGATGGGAGGAGGAGTAGAGGGACAGGGGAGGGGAGGCCCAGGGGAGGACTGGGGAGAAAGGGAGGAGGGAGGGAGGGTGCCCAAAGGAACAGACAGAGGAAGAGGGAGGGAGGATCAAAGTTGGTAGGAGGGGTATATGGAGGGGAGGAGGACATCATCAGGGAGGGGGAGCTGGCGGAAGCCACCTTGGGAGAGGGTAAGGAGGGTGGAGAGATGGAGACCGGGTGGGATGTGGGAATACAGGCGTGGCAGCAGGTGGGGGTGGGAGAGGATGGGTGAGACAAGCGGATGAGGAGGATCGAGTTTGCGGGAGATGTACAGGATCCGTAGACTTTCAAGGAAAAGGAGGAGGTGGGGGAAGGGGATGAGATCATACAGGATCCGCTTGGGGGAGGGGAGACGGATTCCATAGGCGAGGCGGAGAGCATGGCGTTCAAGGATTTGTAGGGATTTATAAAAGGTAGGGGGAGCAGAGATCCAGGCCGGACCCCACGTACGGCCAGAAAGGAGCTTGAGGAGATGGAGTCGGGAGCGTGCCTTGGCTTGGATTGTCTGGAGATGGGGAGTCCAGGAGAGACGACGGTCGAGGGTGACGCCAAGGTACTTAAGGGTGGGAGTGAGGGCGATAGGACGCCCATAGATGGTGAGATAGAAATCAAGGAGGCAGAAGGAAGGGGTGGTTTTGCCTACAATGATCGCCTGGGTTTTGGAGGGATTGACCTTGAGCAACCACTGGTTACACCAAGAGGTGAACCGGTCAAGATGGGATTGGAGAAGGTGTTGGGGGCGCTGCAGGGTGGGGGCAAGGGCAAGGAAGGCAGTGTCATCGGAAAACTGGAGAAGGTGCACAGGGGGTGACTGCGGCGGCATGTCCGCCATGTACAAAAGGTACAGAAGGGGGGAGAGGACGGAGCCTTGGGGCACACCGGCGGAGGGGAAAAAGGTGTAGGAATCTGTGTTATGGATGGTGACATAGGAAGGACGGCGGGAGAGAATGGAGCCAATCAGACGGACATAGTTAATGGGAAGGGCGAAGGTTTGGATCTTGAAGAGGAGACCGGAATGCCATACGCGGTCATAAGCTCGTTCGAGGTCCGGGGAGAGGAAGATTGCGGAGCGACGGGAATTTAGCTGGTCGGAAAGGAGATGAGTGAGGTGAAGGAGAAGGTCGTGGGAAGAGAAGGACGGCCAAAAGCCACACTGGGTAACGGGAAGGAGGCGGTGCTGGCGGAGATGCTGGTGGATGCGTCGGGTGAGGATAGATTCCAGGACCTTGCTGAAGACCTAGGTAAGGCTGATGGGACGGTAGGAGGAGACGGCGGACGGCGGTTTGCCAGGTTTAAAGAACATTAGGATACGGGAGGTTTTCCACAGGTTGGGGTAGTAACCAGTGGACAGGACTACATTGTAGAGCCTGCCCAGGGTGGAGCTCGCGAGAAATGTTTGTGTGTTACTTTTCATTTATTTCATTTCGCATATGATTGTGAGAAGTATCCCTACAGTAGAAATAAACTTGGTTTGTAGAATTACAGGAGCTAATCTACATTCTTTGATTGAAAACTCGGGAAAAACCACAGCCGATCATGAGGTACAGTCAGCTGGGTGACGAATGCATTTCGCGCGCAGCGCTCTAGCCCAACACAAATCAGCCTAATTCACGTCACCGAAGATACAGCGCTGCCAATTCCGTGACTGGTACAGGTCAGTTAGCATTGTAGCGTCGCCTGCGACATCCGTTGACCGACGGGAAAACTATTTTTACGGTTGCCTGTTCCGCCGTTAGGACGGTCAATCTGTTTCTTATGTGATCTGGGGTTACACATTCAAGTAAGTGATAATCCGGCAGACCCATTAGTCTGGCATGTATAACAAAATTATTTTTAGCTTGGCGCAGTTGACAAGAGTGTCCGTGCAGGGTATGGTGACAGATGGGCAGTGACAATTTTTCGTCGAATGCGCTGGGCAAGTTAATTCATTTGTTCAAAAGGGGAGGCCGACATTGTTTACCCCTTTCCGGCTGGTCGACAATGTGCTGCAATGACAGAATCGACGCACACGCCCTGTAGTCTTTCTCAGGCAATTTCACAGTAACATTTTCGTAAGGCCGGTATTACACTATCAAATTTCTTTGTAGCCGGCCGCGGTGGTCTAGCGGTTCTAGGCGCTCAGTCCGGAACCACGCGACTGCTACGGTCGCAGGTTCGAATCCTGCCTCGGGCATGGATGTGTGTGATGTCCTTAGGTTAGTTAGGTTTAAGTAGTTCTAAGTTCTAGCGGACTGATGACCACAGCTGTTAAGTCCCATAGTGCTCAGATCCATTTGAACCATATTTTTCTTTGTCAAATATCTTTGTCAAAAATCTTTGTAAAAGATATTTGATGGTGTAATAGGAACTTTGTCAAATGTCGTCCAATATTTGATCAAATCTAGGGCCTCGCTGTAGATTTGATCAAAGAAATCGCTTGTCTTCTGTTCACTCCAATGTGACATGCTACCACATGGAGTGCTAGCATCGCTGCAGCGTTCTGTCGTCTGTAGTGTTTTTATAAACACTGCCGGTAAATACAATTGGTGTGTATCAACAACTACAAAATTAATAGAGATGTATGAAGCTGATGAGGCGCTTTACAAAGTTAGGCACCCTGAATACAAAAATAGATTAAGAAGATTGGAGACCTGACCTGACCTGACCTAACCTAACATAACATAACCCTCTCCTGTAGCAAGAAATCAGAGTGTTACAGTGAGCCTGTCTTCTGAAGATGTAGCAGTTCTTAAGTGAATATTGTGCTTTGTGATCTGAAGATACACTTCACTGAGCACTTACAGAAATGTATGCTCATCCATTCTTAAGTAATTGATGTACGACTTGACGTCTTCCACTGTAAGCTCACGTAACAAGTTTTGTTGAATGCTTTTATCGTGTCGTCGTAAAACCCACGCTTCCCCCCGATTAGATTAGTTTTTCGGTCCATAGATCCGTGCTGAGGAGATCCTCGTGGATGTGGAACATGTCAATTTTTTTAAAGGTGAAATAACAATACTAATAGTATGAATAAATACAATACATCATTTGTTTCTATTAAAAATTTCGTCAATGGAGTAGGAGTTGGCCGCTAGTAAGTCTTTAAGGCTCCTTTTAAACTGATCTTTATTTGTAACTAAATTTTTTATGTTTGCTGGCAAACTATTGAAGATGAGTGTTCCTGAGTAGTGGACCCATTTTTGAACTGAAGTAAGTGCTTGTAAGTCTTTGTGCAGAACATTTTTGTTCCTGGTATTGTATGTATGAACTGAGTTGTTTGTTGGAAAAAGAGATATATTATTTAGGACAAATTTCATTAAGGAGTAAATATACTGAGAGGAAGTAGTTAGTATACCCAGTTCTTTGAAGAGGTTCCTGCAGGACGTCAGTGTATTTACTCCACAAATAATACGTATTACACGCTTTTGGACTCCGAAAACTTTTGCTTGATTTGAAGAGTTACCCCAAAATATAATACCATATGACATTATGGAATGACAGTAGGCAAAGTATGCAAGCTTTTTCATTTTCATGTTGCCTATGTCTGCTAACACTCGAATTGAAAATACAGATTTTTTAAGGCGTTTCTGCAGTTCTGTGATGTGCTCCTCCCAACTGAATTTATTATCAAGTTGTAATCCCGACCTCGTATGTATGGTTCCTTTTTTTCCCCCATTTCTTTTCCGCATGTGCACACAATGCAATTGCGGTACATGCAACTGCTGCGGTTAATAACAAGTTGTTGTCAGACATCTTGAACTTTGACGAAAAATTAAATGACAGTGTAATACCCCTTCTAGCGCTACGTCAAAGATCTTTGTCAAATGTATTTGACGGAATATTTGATCACATCTTTGATCAAATCTTTGACAAAGAAATTTGATAGTGTAATACCGGCCTAACAAGCTGTCCATGGTTAGGCGACCCACGAGTAATAAATATAACCTGGAGCACACCTAAGCGTGTTGTTCTCACCGTGACGGCAACATCGTAGTGGACAATGGCGAAACTCAACGATCAGTTATAATAAGAATTCAGAAAAAAGAATGAGTATTTCACTCGCTCGTCTAGTATGGTCAAAGGATTGTTTCATAACGAGCACTGCAGTTACGCTCCTCGACGCTAATCCAGATGAGGGACACAGCTTTTCAAGTTCTTCAGTTTAAATGAAACGTGATTAACTTCCGATGATCGGGATTCACCCATGTAGAATTCTTTAAAGGACATTTTTTTTACCAGCGACTGCAGAAATAATTTATTTCACAATCGCAGTTTCGGCCTTTGGCCCATTTTCAAGTGGTACTGCAAAAGATTTTGCCTCAACACGTGTCAGACTTTAAAATCCTCCGACATGTATAAGGCCCATTTTTGACAATGACATATATACGTGTTGGAGTATTTTTAAGTAAGTCTGACATCTGCTGGAGCAAAATCTTTTTCCGTACCACTTGAAAATGGCCCAAAGGCCGAAACTTCAGCTGTGAAATAAATAATTTTTACAGTCAACGCCGAAAATTATGTCCTTTAAATGAAAACGTTGCGATGAAAGAACATTTCAAAGCATCTACTTTGTCCCTTGAGTTCGTAAGCATCGCACTCCTTCACAAAGGCTAGACCAACAATGCTCATGCTAACAATTAAACTTAGTTTCAGTTTCACATTGAAGTTTCCCATTGTTGTATTGCTTTTCCAGATTAAGCTACCACGTTATGAAAGTTCCCGATTAGCTTGATAAATGATCAGGTAATAGCAAAGCCCGCCAACGGATGCTACTGAGTAACAATTACGATACTGATTTGTACACTAATTTCCGCTGCTCTACCATTCGACAGAAAACTTCCAAACTGAATTTTGTCAACATAAGCAAACAGTCCATATCTTTTGGTACCACTTGATTGAGTACCGCTGTTGCACACGAAACCTGAACAACGACTATCCTCTCTCGCATAAAGACGAGCGAATGGTAGCGGCTGGACATTTTTGAACAAAACAGCAAGACAGTACCTTCTGATGGAAAAGGCGCGCTAAGCTCCAAATGTCTCAGAGGAACAACGATACGTAAGGGCTACGATTGGCTACGTCACACTACTATCGATAGTATTACCCCTTATAGGCTTATAGGATAATGAACGTCTAGTCGGAGGGGCAGCACGAATGGTCTCAGGGCTGTTTGACTCACAGGAGAGCGTACGGAGACTGCTTCAAAATGTGAACTAGCAGACACTCAAAGAAGAAGAAAACTATGCCTCGAAAGCCTGATCTTGATAGCGTACAGCAGCAACGAGCCACTGTTTGGTTTTGGAGTACTTTCTTGGAAAACCACAGTTACTAGTTTTAAGTTTAAACATTCGTCGCGCAATGGCTTGCATACATTATCGAAACATACGCTACGTTGGTTCACGTGTGAGTTGCCGTAGCGTATACAAAAAATACATAGATCCAGAAATGTGACAATGATAGTTGTGCTCACACACTCGTATCAGAAAGCAGCTTACGTTAAATCACTACCTGGGACACTTTGTTTTATCGTTTTTTCCCCAACAACTTACATTCGCGTTGTTTTCACACACACCTACAGCTGTTTTCTTTACTATTAACATTCGTTTGGAGGCACCAAAGATTATATATTGTGGATGCGCTACAGCTTTTGGTTCACTTACAATGACGGAAAAAATCGCAACACCAAAAAAATAATTTATATAGAGTGATGAAATTTCGGGATTACGTTTGTGTAGATAAGGTATGTAAGTGATTGCCATTACAAGATCACAGATTACTGTAAGAGCGAGATAAGCTATTGCAAATGTGAAATACAGGTACATTAATAACTGCTGTAACAGCCAGAATACTGAATGCAAGCATGAAAAAGTGCATGCATTGTGTTGTATAGGTGACGGGTGTCAGTTTGTGGGATGGATTTCCACGCCTGTTTCATTTGGTCGGTTTATATGGAACGGTTAATGCTGTTGTGGATGACACTAGAGTTGTCGTCCAAAGATGTGCCATATGAGCTCCATTTGAGACAGATCTGGTGATCGTGGAGGCAAAGACAAGTCTACTCTCTTTAGAGCGAGTTGGCTTACGACAGCGGTATGTGGGCGAGCGTTATCCTGTTGGAAAACATTCCCCGAACTGCTGTTCAAGAATGGCAGCAAAACAGGTCGAATTACCAGACTGATGTACAAATTTACCGTCGTGGGGCGTGAGATAACCACGAGGGTGATCTTGCTGGACCAGAACTAGAAAATCCCTTTTACCACTCTATTAGCAATATCAATGCTGGACCAGAACCAGAAAATCCCTTTTAGCACGCTATTAGCAATATCAACGTGTTTTCAATAAAGTGTACTACCAAGCTTGGGGTACATTATGACTACCACAAAAAATTAAAAATTCAAATTTCGTTAATTATTGCTGACATTTACTCACAACGTCATTTTTACAGAAATACTGACATGTAAGTAAGGTTCTGAACCTGAAAATATTGACTGTCATTTTTTGTGGAAACTGACATCTATTAATAAGACTTAAATTTTTGGGTTAAGTTTAATTGAAAAATTTATAACATTTATCGAATCTGGTAGAAGAATTAATTAAAAACAATATATATATATATATATATATATATATATATATATATATATATATATTCAAAATTTTGAAATGTTAAGCAACTAGCTAGATTACAATACTTACAAAAATTGGACATAAAGTACCCTCCACCCCCTGTTGGTAATGCGATGGTTAATAACCACAGGTTCTGACAACAGGGCAATAAAATTTTTTATTTGTTTAGTGCAGTAAAACATATTGATATACGAGAAAAAGTACCACTACAGCTGTATCTTGAGAAAGTATTTATTCTATCACTCGACTAGTTTAGGCGGTACATTAGTGCCATCCTCAGACCCCAACGCTGCCAAAAGAGTATTTGATTTCCTTGCCGCATTCACTATGGGATTCTTGTTATTGGTACAGTGGACTAGCTTTCATCAGGAGTCTATCAACATGTCGACTGGAGACTGATAGGCACCTAGTGAAAGCTACTCAAAGCTACTAAAAGCTGTACTAATAGCAAGGGTCCCATAGTAAATGCGCCAATGAAATCAAATATTCTTTTGACAGTGATGGAGTCTGAGGATGGCGCTAATGTCCCGCCGAAACTAGTCGTGTGACAGAATAAAGACATTCTCAAGATACAGCTGTAGTGGTACTTTTCTCATATATACAATCAGCAGAAGGCCCTCGTCCATGCACTAAGATGGACATCTATAAAATAAAAAAAAAGAATTGTTGGCTACAGGTAGAACACAATATTGTAAGATTAGTAAATTGATCCACAGATTGATGGGAAAACTTTACTTATAGTTTAGCATGTAAAGTTCCTTCTGGAAACATGCATGCAACATGTCTAATGACAAATTTATATACTCAAAATTGGTAATGGCGCTTTGTTAAATGAGATAAACCAAAATCAAATTGAGGTGGCTTGCTGCTGTGTTCCATTAATATTCTGTATCATGTGCCGTCTCTCCAAAAATGTCGTCATTTCACAAAATAGTCTGCTCACAACGCTGGAAGAACCAGTCTTAGCCGAGGAATGTGTTATAGCCCCCTACATACTGCCTCCTGTAGGGATCGCGAAGACATAATTGTACTAATTACAGGAAGCACAGAGGTATTTAAGCCTTTATCCTTCCCATGATTCGTACACAAATGGAAAGGAAAGCAAACCTAATACGCGATAATATGGCAAGGAGCCTCTACCAGGAATGCCACAGTGGTTCTCAGAGAATGGTCGTACATGAAGAGATCATGTGCCTACCGCCTTCTAAATCTCGGTCGCCAACTCATGATAAAAGCCGATTCTTATTTCATTAATTGCCACAGTTACTGTAATATTTCGGCATTAAGTAAGTTAGTGACGGAAATTCATACAGTTTGCAATGAGATGAGGGGCTCGCTACGAGTTTGAATCTGGTGCTTGTTAGGACATACATTGCTGCATACGAAATGCAGCAAACATACTGAGTTTTTCTTTAAACTTTAGACAAGACCTACAGGGGGTGGACAAAATAATATGAACACCTGACATAGGCACATTAATTATTTTTTGATAAGCAGCTGAGCCACCAATGGCTTTGAGAACAGCTGAACTTCTTAGCAGAATACATACGTAGAATGCTGAATAGATTCCGTAGCAATTTTGGAGGCGGAAATCTGCTCCTCACTTTCCGCTCCTAAACTCCCGATAACGGTTCAATGATGTTAATGTCTGGCGATTGTGTTGGCCACGGAAGATGTTTAATTATACACTCCTGGAAATGGAAAAAAGAACACATTGACACCGGTGTGTCAGACCCACCATACTTGCTCCGGACACTGCGAGAGGGCTGTACAAGCAATGATCACACGCACGGCACAGCGGACACACCAGGAACCGCGGTGTTGGCCGTCGAATGGCGCTAGCTGCACAGCATTTGTGCACCGCCGCCGTCAGTGTCAGCCAGTTTGCCGTGGCATACGGAGCTCCATCGCAGTCTTTAACACTGGTAGCATGCCGCGACAGCGTGGACGTGAACCGTATGTGCAGTTGACGGACTTTGAGCGAGAGCGTATAGTGGGCATGCGGGAGGCCGGGTGGACGTTCCGCCGAATTGCTCAACACGTGGGGCGTGAGGTCTCCACAGTACATCGATGTTGTCGCCAGTGGTCGGCGGAAGGTGCACGTGCCCGTCGACCTGGGACCGGACCGCAGCGACGCACGGATGCACGCCAAGACCGTAGGATCCTACGCAGTGCCGTAGGGGACCGCACCGCCACTTCCCAGCAAATTAGGGACACTGTTGCATTGTTTTTGGCAACAACATGCCAGTTACAGTAACCATTTCTATGTCGGAGAGGTCGAGTAATACATTGAGCCAATGAAGGTAATGATAGGACCAGCTGAATACAACGATATAGCCGCGCAAATCATAACGGAAGCTACCCCACACTTGCCTGCACCAAGGAAGCAGGTCAGATCGTAGGCTTCTTTTGGGGTTCTCAGTACATAAAACCAGCCATTTGTAGTAAAAAATGAAAATGGTAAGTCATCGGACTATACCATATTCTTACAGTCATCAAGCGTTCAGGTTTTATGACAGTGGGAACATTTCTTTCGCAGCTTTGCATTGGCTTCCCTTATTAAGGGTCTCGCAGTTGCAGCCCTTCCATGACTGTTAGCCTTGTGAGCCTCCCGCCGTACTGGTTTTGTCGACAAAATATTCCCCAAGGAGTGTTGAGTTCTGCAGTCACTTTCGCCACAGCAGTTCTATGTTATCTGGCCACAATCATTTAAAATGCTCGTCGGTCTCTGACAGGTAACTTCCGCTTTCGCCCACTATTCCTTCTCGCCGGTGACGTTTTAGCATTTTTGTCTGCGCTGTCATTCCCGTCGATACAGTCGCTCGTGAAACGATAAACAGTTGAGCTGTATCCGTCACAGATGTTCGCGCCACCAACGAGCTGCCCTTTTCAACAGTCTGAGGAATCACGCCATTTCACCAGTCGCTTGTGGTAACCATCACAAAACGAAGCGTATACACTGAATCATAACCTCCAAGACTTGGCATGTCAGCTGTGCAGTGCTGCCGCATCACGGTATTTACACGTACGTTTACACGTACGCAATGGTGCCAACTTTCAACAAGATAAACGACAATGAGGGGAAATAATCGCAACATCAAACAATAATAAATGCAGAGTAATGAAATATCGGGAAAACATTTGTGTAGTAACATGCGTAAGCGATTAACATTGCAAGATTATAGGTTAATTTAAGCACAAGATAAGCCATTGCAAATACGAAATGATTAGGTAGATTAATAAACGGTCGTGTCGTGTGACTGGGGCCTGCCGTAGGGTAGACCGTTCGCCGTGTGCAAGTCTTTCGATTTGACGCTACTTCGGCGACTTGCGCGTCGATGGGGATGAAATGATTATGACAACACAACACCCAGTCCCTGAGCGGAGAAAATCTCCGACCGAGCCGGGAATCGAATCCGGGCCCTTAGGATTGACATTATGTCGCGCTGACCACTCAGCTGCCGGGGGCGGACATTAATAACCGGCCAGAATGTTGAATGCAGGCATGCATTGTGTTGCTCAAGTATCGGATGTCATTTTATGAGTTGGGATTCCACGCCGGTTTCACTTAGTCGGTTAATACAATGCTGGTTATCAACGACGATGGAGTTGTCGTCCGATGATTTCCCATATGTGCTCGAATGGAGAATGATCTGGTCATCGGGAAGGCCAATGCAACACGTCGACAGTCTGTAGAGCATAATGGGTTACAACAGCGTTATGTGGGCGAGAGTTATCATGTTAGAAAACATACACTGGAATACTGTTCGCCGGCAGTTGTGGCCGAGCGGTTCTAGGCGCTTCAGTCAGGAACCGCGCTGCTGCTACGGTCGCAGGTTCGAATCCCGCCTCGGGCATGGATGTGTGTGCTGTCCTTAGGTTAGTTACGTTTAAGTAGTTCTAAGCCTAGGGGACTGATGACTTCAAATGTCCCATAGTGTTTAGACCCATTTGAACCATTTTGAATGCTGTTCATGAATGGCAACACAACAGGCCGAATCACCAGACTGACGTACAGATTTGTAGTCAGGGTGCTTGGGGTAACCACGAGCGTGTTCCTGCAGTCACACGAAATCGCGCCCCAGATCATAATTCCAAGTATATGTCCAGTTTACCTAGCACGCAGACAGGTTGGTTCTAAGTCCTCGGCTTGCCTCCTTCTAAGTAACACACGGCCATCGCTGGCACCGAGAAAGAACCAGCTTTCAGCAGCAAACACAATAGAGCTAAATTCGGCCCTGACATGGGCTCTTGCTTGATGCCACTGAAGTCGCACATGGCGGTGTTCTGCGTCCAGTGTAATCCACGCTAGAGGGCATCTATCTCGGAGCTGGCCTTGAAGTAACCGATTTTTAGCAGTTACTTGTGTCACGTGGTGGCAACTGCTGCTCAAATCGCTGCTGCAGATGCAGTACGATGCACCAGAGCCACACACCGAACACGATGGTCTTCCCTCTCGGTAGCGCCACAAGGCCGTCCGGAGTCTGCTCTTGTTGGGACCGTACGTTCATTTGACCATCGCTGCCAGCAATCCCAGTAGCTGCATTCCTGCCAAGTCTTTTTTGCAATACTGCACGATCTCGTTCAAACTCAATGAGATGTTGATAATGGCCTCTTTGACGCTTAATAGGAACTCACCACGTCCAGTCTCAAAGGTAACTATTTAAAGCAAACCTGACTTCCAATCTCATACCGGCGCCACTAGAGCCACTCTTATGCGAATAGCGAGAAATTTGAGTAGACATCATCTTGCACATGTAGAAACACGCCTACCAACTTTTGTTTATGTCGCACAAGTCCTTCTTGGTGTTGCGACCTTTTTTTCTACCGATGTACGAGGGCAGTTCAATAAGTAATGCAACACATTTTTTTCTCGGCCAATTTTGGTTGAAAAAACCGGAAATTTCTTGTGGAATATTTTCAAACATTCCCGCTTCGTCTCGTATAGTTTCATTGACTTCCGACAAGTGGCAGCGCTGTACGGAGCTGTTAAAATGGTGTCTGTAACGGACGTGCGTTGCAAACAACGGGCAGTGATCGAGTTTCTTTTGGCGGAAAACCAGGGCATCTCAGATATTCATAGGCGCTTGCAGAATGTCTACGGTGAGCTGGCAGTGGACAAAAGCACGGTGAGTCGTTGGGCAAAGCGTGTGTCATCATCGCCGCAAGGTCAAGCAAGACTGTCTGATCTCCCGCGTGCGGGCCGGCCGTGCACAGCTGTGACTCCTGCAATGGCGGAGCGTGCGAACACACTCGTTCGAGATGATCGACGGATCACCATCAAACAACTCAGTGCTCAACTTGACATCTCTGTTGGTAGTGCTGTCACAATTGTTCACCAGTTGGGATATTCAAAGGTTTGTTCCCACTGGGTCCCTCGTTGTCTAACCGAACACCATAAAGAGCAAAGGAGAACCATCTGTGCGGAATTGCTTGCTCGTCATGTGGCTGAGGGTGACAATTTCTTGTCAAACATTGTTACAGGCGATGAAACATGGGTTCATCACTTCGAACCTGAAACAAAACGGCAATCAATGGAGTGGCGCCACACTCACTCCCCTACCAAGAAAAAGTTTAAAGCCATACCCTCAGCCGGTAAAGTCATGGTTACAGTCTTCTGGGACGCTGAAGGGGTTATTCTGTTCGATGTCCTTCCCCATGGTCAAACGATCAACTCTGAAGTGTATTGTGCTACTCTTCAGAAATTGAAGAAACGACTTCAGCGTGTTCGTAGGCACAAAAATCTGAACGAATTTCTCCTTTTTCATGACAACGCAAGACCTCACACAAGTCTTCGCACCCGAGAGGAGCTCACAAAACTTCAGTGGACTGTTCTTCCTCATGCACCCTACAGCCCCGATCTCGCACCTTCGGATTTTCATATGTTTGGCCCAATGAAGGACGCAATCCGTGGGAGGCACTACGCGGATGATGAAGAAGTTATTGATGCAGTACGACGTTGGCTCCGACATCGACCAGTGGAATGGTACCGTGCAGGCATACAGGCCCTCATTTCAAGGTGGCGTAAGGCCGTAGCATTGAATGGAGATTACGTTGAAAAATAGTGTTGTGTAGCAAAAAGATTGGGAAATAACCTGGTGTATTTCAATGCTGAATAAAACAACCCCTGTTTCAGAAAAAAAATGTGTTGCATTACTTCTTGAACTGCCCTCTTCATATTACGAGGGCATTTCGAAAAATAAGATACAATGGCTCGCAGTCCTTAAATAGGACATTTATTTAGAAAACGACAGTTACATCTTATTAACTGGATTATTTCTTATTTTTCGACATAATCACCCCCGTTATCCAAACATTTGTTAAGTCGGTGCACGAGCTTTTGTATCCCACAGTCATAGAAGGTTGCCGCCTGTTGTCGGAACCACATTTCAACTTCATCTTTGATCTCTTCATCAAAAGGTCAGCGGCCCCCGGATATGATTTTCCACCAAGATATGACTTCAGGTAATGGAAGACATGGAAGTCGGTGGGCGCAGCGTCCGGGCTGTATGGTGGATGGTCCAATACGTCTCATTTGAATTGTTTGAATACTGCTTTGGTTACGAGCGCTGTGTGAGGCAGAGCGTTGTCATGAAGCAGCCGGACTCCACTTGTCAGCATTCCCCTGCGTTTGTTTTGAATTGCCCTTCGAAGAATGGTTCAAATGGCTCTGAGCACTATGGGACTTAACATCTGTGGTCATCAGCCCCTAGAACTTAGAACTACTTAAACCTAACTAACCTAAGGACATCACACACATCCATGCCCGAGGCAGGTTTCGAACCTGCGACCGTAGCAGTCGCGCGGTTCCGGACGCCCTTCGAAGACGTTTTAAAGTCTGGCAATATGCAGCAACATTAATTGTCGTTCCAGGAGGCATAAATTCCAACAGAAGAATGCCTTGTCTGTACCAAAAAACAGAAGCCACGATTTTCTTCGCTGAAATCGATGTTTTGCATGTCTTGGCTTTTGGTGAATTCGAATGACGCCATTGCATTGATTGTTGCTTGGATTCAGGTGTGTGGTGATAAACCCACGTCTCGTCTCCTGTCACAATGTGATCAAGGAACTCATCACCTGCTTCAGCATAGCGTGTGAGGAAGTCGAGTGCAAAGCACATCCTTTTCTTTTTGTCTTCTTCCGTTAACAGTTTTGGAAACCAGTGCGCACACAATTTCCTGTACCCTAACTTGACAGTCACAACGTCATAAAGAGTTGTCATTGACACGTCCGGTACGATCTGAAGCAGATCTTTCAATGTGAGACGTCCATTCGCACGAATTGCTTCCTCCATTCTCCAAAGAAGGCCATTAGAGATCACAGATGGCCGACCTTTTCTTTGTACGTCTTGAACATCGGTCCTACCTTCAGAGAAATGACAACACCATTTCGTTACATTTTGTCGACTCATAATGTTCCCATAAACAGAAACAATTTCTTTGTGAATATCCGCTGGTCGCTGACCTTTTGCATGAAGAAAACGTATGACGGAGCGCACTTCGCATTTGGCGGGATTCTGAATAGGTGCAGCCATTTTAAACACGACCTACTCCAACTAGAAGCAACGTTCAACTGCCGAACGACCGCGAGGAGAAAGCTAACGGTTCAAGGTTAACACCAGTGTTGCCAACTTGCTCGCCAAGACTCTTCTGTTCCTCTGGCGTACGGTGTATCTTTACTTTCTGAAATACCCTCGTATTTTGTCTGCCCCCTCCATTCACGAGAAGCCTCTTTTTGGATCTGGCAACCTTAAACAAACAACATAGTTACGTATGACAGCCCAATTTCACCCCGAGTGCTTAGTTTCCAGAGGGCGAGCGAGTGGTCACGCAGGTGCTCGCCTAGCAACCTCCTGAACTGGCCTGCACTGGAGAGGCGGTACTCACCGCTGAGCTGCTGGAAGACGAGCAGCGCGAGCGAGAGGGCCAGCGGGATGAGCACGGGCCTGCGCAGCAGCGCCCTCCGGCTGAAGGGACTGCCCTCCTGGGCGGCCGACGCGCCCTTGCTGGGGGCTTTCTTCTCCTTCTCCTTCTCTGGTGCTGCCGCCTCCTGGAACAAACCCCGCCCACACTTTATAGAAGCGGTTGCAACAGGACTCTGTGTGACATGGGGTGGGGTAGAGTGGGGTGCACTGGGGTGGGGTGGGGCAGGGTGGAGTGCACTTTTCCTCAAGCTCTATGGCATACATGAGATTGACACAGAACTACCTCCAGGACCATACATTCAACACGTGATCTGGGAATGGCATCTCTACTTGATGCCAGCTGGCTTTACATGTGGCCCCATAGTTGATCCTATCCTACTTGATCCCATACTACATATTCTATACACAGCAGACCTACCACAGACTCCACTCTATGGCATCATACATGAGACTGACACAGAACTACCTCCAGGACCACACATTCAACACGAGATCTGGGAATGGCATCTCTCCTCGATGTCGGCTGGCTTTCCACGTGGCCCCATAGTTGATCCCATCCTACTTGATCCCGTCCTACATATTCTATGCACAGCAGACCTACCACAGACTCCACGTGTACAGCTGGTGTTGTATGCTGATAACACAGTGCTCTACACCAAGAGTGACTCCACACATCTGGTTGGTTGCTGGCTTCAGAGGACGGTCGAGAGCCTCACTGACTGGGCAGAAAAATGGTGACCAGTGTTCAACACTAAAAAGACACGAGCCATCATTATCACATGCCTGTCATACCAACGTATTGATAGCTGTCGTGAAATGTAGCACCTCTATCCAGTGGAGTAAAACTCATCGCTACTCAATTTCACATTGGTCAGAAGATTTATGAGGCTTCCGTAACTCAAATTTCAAAAAATGGAGACAGAAGTCCAGTACCAGTTTGCCCGTTTAACTTTAACAACAGCACAAAGTCAATTTGATGGCAATATTGCCTGTCACAACAAGAACTAAATATCTTGGCATCACACTCCATCGCGCTCTAGCTCATAAAAAACATCTGCAAAACACATCAATCAATGTAAAAAACCGCAACAACATCATCCAGAGGCTGTGTGGCACAACCCGGGGGTGGATTCAAAAAATGGTTCAAATGGTTCTAAGCACTATGGGAATTAACATGTGAGGTCATCAGTCCCCTAGACTTAGAACTATGTAAACCTAACCAACCTAAGGACATCACACACATCCATGCCCGAGGCAGGATTCGAACCTGCGACCCAAGCAGCCCAGTGGTTCCACAATGAAGCGCCTAGAACCGCCTGCCCACAGTGGCCAGCATGGTTTCAATGGAGACGTTGTATATATCTGCTCTTGCACTGGATTTTTTCGGCTGCAGAGTATTGTTCTTCAGTGTGGCGTAATACTTGAAACAACAGCCTCATCAATGCACAGCTCAACAACACGATGCGCATGATTACTGGTACAATCAGACCATTTCCTGTCTACTGGCTTCCCCTGCTAAGCAATATCTACCAAACACAGACTCACAGAACTGAGACCCTGCTTAGAGATTACCAAAATACACTCCTGGAAATTGAAATAAGAACACCGTGAATTCATTGTCCCAGGAAGGGGACACTTTATTGACACATTCCTGGGGTCAGATACATCACATGATCACACTGACAGAACCACAGGCACATAGACACAGGCAACAGAGCATGCACAACGTCGGCACTAGTACAGTGTATATCCACCTTTCGCAGCAATGCAGGCTGCTATTCTCCCATGGAGACGATCGTAGAGATGCTGGATGTAGTCCTGTGGAACGGATTGCCATGCCATTTCCACATGGCACCTCAGTTGGACCAGCGTTCGTGCTGGACGTGCAGACCGCGTGAGACGACGATTCATCCAGTCCCAAACATGCTCAATGGGGGACAGATCCGGAGATCTTGATGGCCAGGGTAGTTGACTTACACCTTCTAGAGCACGTTGGGTGGCACGGGATACATGCGGACGTGCATTGTCCTGTTGGAACAGCAAGTTCCCTTGCCGGTCTAGGAATGGTAGAACGATGGGTTCGATGACGGTTTGGATGTACCGTGCACTATTCAGTGTCCCCTCGACGATCACCAGTGGTGTACGGCCAGTGTAGGAGATCGCTCCCCACACCGTGATGCCGGGTGTTGGCCCTGTGTGCCTCGGTCGTATGCAGTCCTCATTGTGGCGCTCACCTGCACGGCGCCAAACACGCATACGACCATCATTGGCACCAAGGCAGAAGCGACTCTCATCGCTGAAGACGACACGTCTCCATTCGTCCCACCATTCACGCCTGTCGCGACACCACTGGAGGCGGGCTGCACGATGTTGGGGCGTGAGCGGAAGACGGCCTAACGGTGTGCGGGACCGTAGCCCAGCTTCATGGAGACGGTTGCGAATGGTCCTCGCCGATACCCCAGGAGCAACAGTGTCCCTAATTTGCTGGGAAGTGGCGGTGCGGTCCCCTACGGCACTGCGTAGGATCCTACGGTCTTGGCGTGCGTCCGTGCGTCGCTGCGGTCCGGTCCCAGGTCGACGGGCACGTGCACCTTCTGCCGACCACTGGCGACAACGTCGATGTACTGTGGAGACCTCACGCCCCACGTGTTGAGCAATTCGGCGGTACGTCCACCCGGCCTCCCGCATGCCCACTATACACCCTCGCTCAAAGTCCGTCAACTGCACATACGGTTCACGTCCACGCTGTCGCGGCATGCTACCAGTGTTAAAGACAGCGATGGAGCTCCGTATGCCACGGCAAACTGGCTGAGACTGACGGCGGCGATGCACAAATGCTGCGCAGCTAGCGCCATTCGACGGCCAACACCGCGGTTCCTGGTGTGTCCGCTGTGCCGTGCGTGTGATCATTGCTTGTACAGCCCTCTCGCAGTGTCCGGAGCAAATATGATGGGTCTGACACACCGGTGTCAATGTGTTCTTTTTTCCATTTCCAGTAGTGTATACAAGAGAAGGAACTACCCACGCATCACGATATATCTGACTTAAGAAAAAAATAGGCTCCGTTCCTGACACCAGCTACTACCGTATGGTGAGGAGTTGGCTACAAGTAACTGCCAACACATCGGAAATTACCAAGAACACGAATGGTTCGAGAAGTATTGTGGGTGTCGAACTTGACAGGAGATTGTGGGTCAAATCAAATAGAATCCGTACTGGACGTGTTCGGTGCTCCGACTCACTCTATAAACGTATTGTGAAGTCTCCGAGTTGTGACTGTGGTGCACTGAATCAATCTGTCAGACATATGAGAGAGGAATGCGTCCTACCATGCCACGTGGAACGATGTTATGAATGCCAGTGCCACAGCGGTAGAATGGAATAAGCACTCCGTCTTCAGGTAACAAGTGGCCCATCGGGACCATCCGACTGCCGTGTCATCCTCAGCTAAGGATGCGGATAGGAGGGGCCTGTGGTCAGCACACCGCTCTCCTGATCGTTACGATGGTTTTCTTTGACTGGAGCCGCTACTATTCGGTCGAGTAGCTCCCAATTGGCATCACGAGGCTGAGTGCACCCCCAAAAATGGCAACAGCGCACGGTAGCCCGGATGGTCACCCATCCAAGTACCGGCCACGCCCGACAGCGCTTAACTTCGGTGATCTGACGGGAACCGGTGTATCTACTGTGGCAAGGCCGTTGCCGGTGGAATGGGATAGAAGCACAAATATTAGTATTTAGTCGATTAATTTTTGTTTTACGCAGTGACATTCATTACATTTTGTGAATGTACTGCGTGTATGTGCCATACGAATGATGATCAGAGAACTACAAAGATGTCTCTGCCCAGTCCACACCGTCATCGATACCACCTCATCTCACCTGACGATCTTCAAATGGCTCACCCGACTGCTTCTAGAGTAGGTGACAGTATATAATCAATCTGAAACCTTCCAGGACTCTTCCATGTACAGTCGGCCTGCTTAGCTGAGTGGCGATGTGTTTGCCTACCATTCACTGGGCCCAGGTTCAATTCCTAGTCGGGTTGGAGATGTTCTCCGCTCGTGGACTGGGTGTCGTGTTGACCCCATTATCACTAACGCCCAAGTCGCCCAATGTGACGTCACTTGAAATAAGACTTTCTTCCATGTACACAGTCTTCTTTCAGGATTCTCAGAGTGTGGGTGATGATTTAATTAAGCTCTGTGCAAAATTCTAGCAAGTGGATTTCTCTTTCATTTTTTCCCCCCAGTCCATATTCTCACATTATTTTACTTCGTTTCCTTTATCTATTACCGAAATCCAGTCCTCCATCATAATTAAATCTTCCTCTCACTTAAGTATCCGAATAATTACTTTTGTCTTATCATACATTCTTTCATACTCTTTATCATCTGCAGAGTTAGTTGGCATGTAAACTTATACTACTGTGGTGAACATTCGCTTCATGTCTATCTTTGCCATAATAATGTGTTCACTATGCTGTTCGTAGTGGTTTATCTGCGTTCCTATTTTTTTATTCATTATTAAACCTACTCCGGCATTACACCTATTTGATAACCCTTTACTGATCTGACCAGAAGTCCTGTTCATCCTACCGCCAAACTCCAGTAATTCTCACTGTAACTTTCTTCAAAGTATCCATTTTCTTTTTTAAATTCTCTAACCTATCAACCTGATTCGGGGATCTAACATTCCAAGCTCCGACCCATAGGAAGCCAGGTTTGTTTTTCTTGATGACGACTTCCTCCTGAGTCGTCCCCAAATGGAGATGAAAGTGGGGGAATATTTTACGTCCGGAATATTTTTCTCAAGAAGATGCCATCATCATTAAGCCATACAGTAGACAGCCAAAAACACTTGCAGGATAAAATTTATTTATTAAAATTCTTGACCAAGGTTTCGGTACATATAAATATACCTTCATCAGAAGTAAAACTTCCTGAACAGAAAGACACATTCATTAGAAAAGCCATATCAACGAAAGTGAGAAACAGAAGCTTAAGTAACGGTGAAATTACTACAGTAATGTAGGCACAAAATCATTAGTACTTACTAAAATTACATCATGCAATGGAGAATAATAAAAACAATTATGCCAAAGGCGTCGTCATTAATTAAAACATCATCTCCATTTGTACAACATGTGTAATGGGCACAGAGTCAAAGCGAACAGTATTAGCAGCATTACTTCACTTATGAACTATTGAGACACGAGTGTGAAAGCACTAGGGCAGATGGTTTCGCCGAGAGAGGGCACTTGCATGTGCCAGACTCGCGCATATTAAAATCCATAAATACATACATAAGCGCATCAAAAAATTATTAAAGGCTGTGTTAATTCAAACTCTGTCTTAATAAGTAAAACGTATCAGGCCAATTAAAGACATTTATGTAAAATAGAAATATAGAACCAATTTATCTGTATCCTAGTGTCAAACGGATAAAGCTTGCGCTTGGAACATCTGACGAGAGAGGGCACTAGTGTAATGCGCGAGAGTCTCGCGTAACGTAGGCAGTGAAATACATACTAGCGAAACAACCAAAAATGTTATAATAAAACGAAAACATCTGTCATTATGAATAAAACATTCGAAACAAAATTTTTTTAGACAGTTTCAAACCCCTCATTGCCTTAATGTAACATAGTCTGGCTGACTAGTAGTTATTTTCTTGCTTGTTAATGCCGGTGAAATGCGCTTTTCCTGTCTTGTTGGGATTCTACGTATTGTGATGTTTGTTTGTTATGAATTTCAATGTGTATATATGGTTAAATGACTACTATGTTTTATTCATAATGACAGATGTTTTCGTTTTATTATAACATTTTTGGTTGTTTCGCTAGTATGTATTTCACTGCCTACGTTACGCGAGACTCTCGCGCATTACACTAGTGCCCTCTCTCGTCAGATGTTCCAAGCGCAAGCTTTATCCGTTTGACACTAGGATACAGATAAATTGGTTCTATATTTCTATTTTACATAAATGTCTTTAATTGGCCTGATACGTTTTACTTATTAAGACAGAGTTTGAATTAACACAACCTTTAATAATTTTTTGATGCGCTTATGTATGTATTTATGGATTTTAATATGCGCGAGTCTGGCACATGCAAGTGCCCTCTCTCGGCGAAACCATCTGCCCTAGTGCTTTCACACTCGTGTCTCAATAGTTCATAAGTGAAGTAATGCTGCTAATACTGTTCGCTTTGACCCTGTGCCCATTACACATGTTGTACAAATGGAGATGAAGTTTTAATTACTGACGACGCCTTTGGCATAATTGTTTTTATTATTCTCCATTGCATGATGTAATTTTAGTAAGTACTAATGATTTTGTGCCTACATTACTGTAGTAATTTCACCGATATTAAGGTTCTGTTTCTCACTTTCGTTGATATGGCTTTTCTAATGAATGTGTCTTTCTGTTCAGGAAGTTTTACTTCTGATGAAGGTATATTTATATGTACCGAAACCTTGGTCAAGAATTTTAATAAAAAAATTTTATCCTGCAACTGTTTTTGGCTGTCATCCTTTATTGTGAAGAATTTTAACAGTTGCTGCCGCCGCCATGTTTAAAATCATGCCATACAGTAGACCTGCATTCCCTCAGGGGAAAAAATAACAGCTGTAATTTCCACTGCTCTCACTCATTCCCAGTAACAGCACAGAAATTATTGTTGTCGAACGTTACAATGTCGCCAGCAGAGATCAAGCCGTTATAAGGCCCAAATGTGGACACACCCAAATTAATGTCCACTAATAATTGTCTGGATATTTTTGATCAGATAGGGAATTTGGCGACATCAGACCGACATCAGCTCAGGAGTCAGTACAGCTAAATACCACTTCTAAACATGGGACGTATCAGCAGCCTAGGGGTAGCCTAGGGGTATCCTGTCAGAACAGTTATACACTAAGGACGAAAGTAACTTTCGCACGATGTGTTTCTGCCAAGCAGTGTAGCTCGATGAAACTTGTACCATACATAGAAAGAACTGCAACAGCGCTGCACAAAAGGTACCTGAGAGAAATACGCAATGAATCGAACAGAAATGAGACTTTTATTCAAAGGATAATAATACTAAAGTTATCAAGATTTATGATAATCCTCTGGCCATTACAAAAGGAGCAACATGGTTCTTAACTGGGTTTGTGATCGCCATCGACGGCAGTGCATGTCCTGCAACGTGCTCCCAAGCTGCCATGAGACGGATGAGTTCTGCTGCATCACTGCAGTTGACAACTGGTCAATGGTCTTTGCTGCATGTTGAGGTACTGCAATACGCCCCACCCCCCTCCTCAACGCCTCTCACAAGTGCTCGTGGGTTTTAAGTCGGGGTAACTGGTAGGCTAATCCGTTCGACGAAACCATAGACAACAAGAAAACATGGCACACCCTGACATTTGACAACAAAATAACACACAGAATGGGAAACATTATGAGGAAACAATGTATAAATGTGGCGCATAAAACAGTCAATAGACTGTGGAAAAGATTAAAGATATCTGTCACCATCAAAGACAAATTCAACAAAGGAGGTATGTACCAGCTAACCTTCAAAGACTGTGATTCAGTATACATCGCAGAGGCAGGAAGAAATTTCAGGATAAGATACTCAGAACATTTAAAAGCACTGAAAAGTGACAGCACACAGTCCACATTTGCAGACCACCTCATCAAAACTAACGACCACCCAAGTGGTATAGAAACATACCTACAAATCCTAAAACACAGTAACCATCTTCCAATTTTTAACAACAGAAGGAAATTACCACATCCAAAAAGCTGTCACACAGGGTAAAAAAGTTATCAGTGACCAAACAATACTATGTAATAAAACACTATTCAACACTCTAAACGAGTTACCAGACAACACAAAATAACACACACACACATACACACACACACGCAGAATGGAAACAACGGAACAGATTCAAAGTTCCGGACGTCAAACGAAAACAAAACAGTAAACAAACAACAGTCGGAAACGTATCCAGAGACCTAAATATGTGCAGTGAAACATGTGTCCAAGGCAAACCAAAATAAAAGGACGCAATATTTACAAACGAGGAGGAGAAAACGTGAGTAAACACTTTCAAAATACAAAACATAATCTGTGAATAACAAACTATACGAAATAGTTCGCCACACCTAAGCTTCATAAAACTTTTACAGATGTCCACATTTTCAGCTCAGCTACACAAAAAAACGTCTGTTTTAGAAAAACAAACTTGTCATACCTAAGGACTAGAGAAATTCTACAATGGTAAGGCCAAACACAGGCATATTCATCGAATTTTACCAGAACACAAATTTTAAACATTGGATAATAAACAAAAAATTCAATACAGATGACTTTCTAACATCCCTCATGTTCTGCAGATGACTTGTGTGCTAATTTCGACCTGTGGTTGATTTTGGTTGGGAGTCACAGAAAACACTATGTAAAATAAAAGATAAAGCACACATACAATTTAACCTAAAAATAACCTGTACGTATGTATTTCAGGTCAATAATGAAAAACCCACTGAGGATGCCACAACTGTGGTCATTAAACAAAATATTAATTTGTTTACTTGCAAAAGGGCGGACCCATCCTTAATTTATTGTTATGAATATCCTCCATTTCCATGTTCCTCCACCTGCGCCTTTCGATACGGTCGCACATTGTCATCCATAAAAATCAAGTCATTGCTGAATGCACCCCTGATAAAATGCACCCCTGATAAAATGCACATAGGCAAGGAGTACAGTGTCACAGTGAAGTTGATTGGTGAGTGTATGGTGTTCATAGATTTGGAGGTCACTAATCCAATGCAACATTACGCCTCCCCACACCATAACAGCTGACCCACCAAAACAATCATGTTCGACAATGCTGGACATACCGTTAAATGGCGAGGGGTGGGAACAGGTAATGCACCCAGGAACTGCATGGAAATGATAGTTTTGGATGTCCAGGTGTTGTGCTGTGGGGAGCCATAATGTTGCATTGGTGAAGTGACCTTCCGATCTTTGATCACGGCACAGTTACCACTCAGTCTTGTTGTGATACTGTATTCTTCCCTCCCTCCGTGTGTCTTTTCAGGGGTGCATTCAGCAATGGCTTCATTTTTATGGATGACCGTGCATGACCACATCAAATGATGCAAGTGGAGGAGCTGTTGGTACTACAAATATTCAGCGAATGGACTGGCCTACTCATTCCCTTGACTACAATCCCCCATCAAGAACACATGGGATGCACTGCAGAGATACATTGCAGGACATCCACATGAGCCAACGACAATCCAGCAGCTGGTGCTGTAATGGAAAGCCCTACCAAAAGAACTCTTTACCAAACTTGTGGCCAGCATGGGAGGGCATTGCAGAGCATGCACTGCCATATGTAGTGATCACACACCCTCTTGAGGACCAAGTCCAGTCTGTTGTAATGTCCAGGAGACCATAATAAATCGCAGTGACTTCATTATAATTATTGTCTTTCAATAAAATGTAATTTCTGTTAATCTCATAGCGTATTTCTTTCAATTACCTTTTATACTGCACTGTAACAGATTTTTCTATATATGGTCCAAGTTTCATCGAACTATGTTACTTACCAACGACACATCACGCAAAAGTTACTTTCGCCCTTAAGTTTTGCAAGCCAACAGCCTTGACACAGTAGTAACACTACGCTGGTTCCCATCAGAACACAGAAGTTAAGCACTGTCAGGCTGGGCCACCGTCCGGGTCTGCCGAGTGCTGTTGGCAAGCGGGGTGAAGCCAATTGAGGAGCTACTTGACTGAGAAGTAGCGGCACCAGTCACAAAAAACTGACAACAGCCGGAAGAGCACTGTGCTGACCACATGCCCCTCCATATCTGCATCCAGTGACACTTTAGGGCTGATGATGGCATAGCGGCCAGTCGGTTCGGATGGTGTTTGTTTGTTTTAAGTTTCGCCTACCACGGCGCTAGCTCGCAGGTGGATGGGGAAGCGACAGTGCGAGATTTCGGAGTACTGAGACAGAAATTTCATCTACTTTTAAACAGGGCACGACAAGACCCGTGTCGAGTAAAGCAGAAGTGATTTCGGGCGTTCCCCAAGGTAGTGTTATAGGCCCTTTGTTGTTCCTTATCTATATAAACGATTTGGGAGACAATCTGAGCAGCCGTCTAAGGTTGTTTGCAGGTGACGCTGTCGTTTATCGACTAATGAAGTCACCAGAAGATCAAAACAAATTGCAAAACGATTTAGAAAAAAATATCTGAATGGTGCGAAAGTTGGCAGTTGACCCTAAATAACGAAAAGTGTGAGGTCATCCACATGAGTGCTAAAAGGAATTCGCTAAACTTCCGTTACATGATAAATCAGTCTAATCTAAAAGCTGTAAATTCAACTAAATACCTAGGTATTACAATTACGAACAACTTAAATTGGAAGGAACACATAGAAAACGTTGTGGGGAAGGCTAACCAAAGACTGCATTTTATTGGCAGGACACTAAGATAATTTAACAGATCTACTAAGGAGACTGCCTACACTACGCTTGTCCGTCCGGTTTTACAATACTGCTGTGTGGTGTGGGATCCTAACAAGATAGGACTGACGGAATACATCGAAAAAGTTCAAAGAAAGGCAGCACGTTTTGCATTATCGCGAAATATGGAACAGAGTGTCACTGAAATGATACAGGATTTCGGCTGGACGTCATTAAAAGAAAGGCGTTTTTCGTTGCGACGGAATATTCTCACGAAATTCCAATCACCAACTTTCTCCTCCGAATGCGAAAATATTTTGTTGAGACCGACCTGCAGGGGGGGGGGGGGGGGGGGAACGATCACCACGATAAAATAAGGGAAATCTGAGCTCGTACGGAAAGATATAGGTGTTCGTTCTGTCTTTACGACATTGGAATAATAGAGAATTATGAAGGTGGTTCAATGAACCCTCTGCCAGGCACTTAAATGTGATTTGCAGAGTATCCATGTAGATGTAGATATAGAGACAGAAGAGGCGGCGTACCTGGTGCGTGCCGTTGTACGGAGGCGGCGTGTCGTCACTGAGGGTGAACACGCCGCTGCTGACGCCGCCGCCGTCTGACTTGACCGCCGTGAGCGCCATTGGTGGCTCCGGAGACGCGGCAGGGTCGCCACCTGTGCAAAACCATAAAACGCTGCCTCAGGCACTCTGCACCTGCAGTATATACATGCATTGCTGGCAGATCATCGACGCTGATTGCGATTTCATCGTCGACGTGTAAACGTCAATGGTCGATTGTTTTTAACCACAATGAATGTTTAGAATGCCCCAAAAGGCTACATACATACACATTTAATGTCATATAATTCTTAATTAACAAAGACCTGTGAGACAGGCGAAATACCCTCAGACTTCCGGAAGAATGTAAGACGGCAGGTGCTGACAGATGTGAATACTACCGAACTATCAGTTTAATAAGCGGCGCTTGCAAATTAATGACACGTATCATTTACAGAAAAATGGAAAAGGTAGTAGAGGCTGACCTTGGGAAAGATCAGTTCGAGTTCTGGAGAAATGTGGTAAACGTGAGGGAATACTGACCCTACGACTTGGCTTGGAAGCCAACTTGAAGAGTTATGTGAATGTATGGAGTATGTTCTATCGGACACGTCCGGAAGGACAGACCCCATGTGGAATCTGCAGCTGTGATACATATTACGTAAATTGAAGGTGGATGGGAGAGAAAGGAAAGGAAAGGGACTATTGACGTCAGCTGCATTGGAATATGATGCAGAATGAGCGGCGACGAGCGAAAATATGTGCCACAGCGGAATTCGAACCATGGATCTCCTATTTAGTTGGCAGTTGCATTAACCACTGTGCCACCCGCACAAAGCGTTTATCATAGTTGCATGGACTATCTCGGCATGCCTACCCGCCGATCCCTTTCCTTTCTTTTCTTCCCCCCCCCCCCTCCCTAACCTTCAAATTACAAAATGTATTTACGACAGTTGTGGATTCCCCGTGTTGTTTTAACTTTCGGACAAGTCCGAAAGAACAGAGGCCACGCTTTCATATAACTGAGTCGCCTCGATGCGCAATGAATCCATGACCTTCACTGCGGATACACAGTTTCGTCCGACCTCCTCTGGAACTCTCAGAGTAGCGAGCGCGGAGCACATGGAGGGCGACTGCGGGTAGGTGGCGCTAGGTGAGGCTGCGGGACGGCGGGGAGGCGTGCCGAGGTAGTCCGCGCACTGCGCTAAAACTGTGTCCTGGTGGCACAGTGGTTGATGCAACTACACTCCTGGAAATTGAAATAAGAACACCGTGATTTCATTGTCCCAGGAAGGGGAAACTTTATTGACACATTCCTGGGGTCAGATACATCACATGATCACACTGACAGAACCACAGGCACATAGACACAGGCAACAGAGCATGCACAATGTCGGCACTAGTACAGTGTATATCCACCTTTCGCAGCAATGCAGGCTGCTATTCTCCCATGGAGACGATCGTAGAGATGCTGGATGTAGTCCTGTGGAACGGCTTGCCATGCCATTTCCACCTGGCGCCTCAGTTGGACCAGCGTTCGTGCTGGACGTGCAGACCGCGTGAGACGACGCTTCATCCAGTCCCAAACATGCTCAATGGGGGACAGATCCGGAGATCTTGCTGGCCAGGGTAGTTGACTTACACCTTCTAGAGCACGTTGGGTGGCACGGGATACATGCGGACGTGCATTGTCCTGTTGGAACAGCAAGTTCTCTTGCCGGTCTAGGAATGGTAGAACGATGGGTTCGATGACGGTTTGGATGTACCGTGCACTATTCAGTGTCCCCTCGACGATCACCAGTGGTGTACGGCCAGTGTAGGAGATCGCTCCCCACACCGTGATGCCGGGTGTTGGCCCTGTGTGCCTCGGTCGTGTGCAGTCCTGATTGTGGCGCTCACCTGCACGGCGCCAAACACGCATACGACCATCATTGGCACCAAGGCAGAAGCGACTCTCATCGCTGAAGACGACACGTCTCCATTCGTCCCTCCATTCACGCCTGTCGCGACACCACTGGAGGCGGGCTGCACGATGTTGGGGCGTGAGCGGAAGACGGCCTAACGGTGTGCGGGACCGTAGCCCAGCTTCATGGAGACGGTTGCGAATGGTCCTCGCCGATACCCCAGGAGCAACAGTGTCCCTAATTTGCTGGGAAGTGGCGGTGCGGTCCCCTACGGCTCTGCGTAGGATCCTACGGTCTTGGCGTGCATCCGTGCGTCGCTGCGGTCCGGTCCCAGGTCGACGGGCACGTGCACCTTCCGCCGACCACTGGCGACAACATCGATGTACTGTGGAGACCTCACGCCCCACGTGTTGAGCAATTCGGCGGTACGTCCACCCGGCCTCCCGCATGCCCACTATACACCCTCGCTCAAAGTCCGTCAACTGCACATACGGTTCACGTCCACGCTGTCGCGGCATGCTACCAGTGTTAAAGACTGCGATGGAGCTCCGTATGCCACGGCAAACTGGCTGACACTGACGGCGGCGGTTCAAATGGCTCTGAGCACTATGGGACTCAACATCTTAGGTCATAAGTCCCCCAGAACTTAGAACTACTTAAACCTAACTAACCTAAGGACATCACACACACCCATGCCCGAGGCAGGATTCGAACCTGCGACCGTAGCAGTCCCGCGGTTCCGGACTGCAGCGCCAGAACCGCTAGACCACCGCGGCCGGCTACGGCGGCGGTGCACAAATGCTGCGCAGCTAGCGCCATTCGACGGCCAACTCCGCGGTTCCTGGTGTGTCCGCTGTGCCGTGCGTGTGATCATTGCTTGTACAGCCCTCTCGCAGTGTCCGGAGCAAGTATGGTGGGTCTGACACACCGGTGTCAATGTGTTCTTTTTTCCATTTCCAGGAGTGTATCTAGTAAGTAGGAGATCCAGAGTTCGAATCATGGTCCGGCACACATTTTCGCGCGTCTCTGCTGATTCCGCGTAAAGTCCCGACATCAATTGTGCCTTGCCTTTTCGTTCCTTTCTGCCCCCTCCACCTTCAGTTTACATAACTTGAAAAGTGGCAAACATACATTTAATGGGGGCCTACAGAACATCACCAGGTGGAGCCCTATTAGTCATAATGGGGCTCTGCCCCTTGGACATCAAAATTAGAGAGCAGGCTGCATGGTTCTGGATTAAGAAAGGAAATGTTATGAAGATAGAAGAGATTTTAGGCACTGGGACTAGGGACGAGGGTGAGATTCGGCAAAGGGGTGAACAAGAACTATGGCAAGAACTATGGGAGGCGGATGAAGCAGAGCGTAGGGCATATGAATTTATTCCAAACATTAGGGAACGATTAAAAGTGAAATACTTTGAACCCACCAGAGGACTAACACATTTTCTCACTGGACGTGGGCCTTACCAGACATACTTATGTCGGTTCGGGAAAAGGGCCACACCCGCGTGTGAATGTGGTGAACCAGAGGGTACTCCCGATCATGTGATTTACGAGTGCCCCCTTTTCAATGATGTTGCTTCCACACTACGTGACCAACTACCTGACCACGACACATACCACTTCATAAGACAACAAGACACTTTTCAAACTCTTAATAAACTAGCAGACGCGGTATCACGAAAAGTGCTAAAGGAATACCTGAGGGAAATAAATTAACGTAAATTAAAGTAAAACTGGAAAATACCAAACACGCGGCCTACTCCTATACCGCCTGCGCGTGGATAGGCCGACCTCAGTAGTCTGGAATCCGCCACGTGCTGGACTAGGGGGAGTGAAGAACAATACCATGGACAAAACAAAGCACCGGAACTGACTTAGGTTAGAACTAGTTAGTAGGACTTGGATTAGAAAATTAGTGTTAGGAACCTGCAGCGAATAACATCTTTGGCCTACCCAGTGTCAGGGGCACGCCCATCGGGATTAGCTCGATGAGCAAGGCAATAAAGTAGGTTTATATATATCTCTGACACAATTGTGACACTGCAGGCAGTAGAGTTAGTTAAGATTTTATACAGGGTGTTACAAAAAGGTACGGCCAAACTTTCAGGAAACATTCCTCACACACAAAGAAAGAAAATATGTTATGTCGACATGTGTCCGGAAACGCTTACTTTCCATGTTAGAACTCATTTTATTACTTCTCTTCAAATCACATTAATCATGGAATCGAAACACACGGCAACAGAAAATATGTTATGTCGACATGTGTCCGGAAACGCTTACTTTCCATGTTAGAACTCATTTTATTACTTCTCTTCAAATCACATTAATCATGGAATCGAAACACACGGCAACAGAACGTACCAGCGTGACTTCAAACACTTTGTTACAGGAAATGTTCACAATGTCCTCCGTTAGCGAGGATACATGCATCCACCCTCCGTCGCATGGAATCCCTGATGCGCTGATGCAGCCCTGGAGAATGTCGTATTGTATCACTGCCGCCCACAATACGCGCACGAAGATGGTTCAAATGGCTCTGAGGACTATGGAACTTGACATCTGAGGTCATCAGTGCCCTAGAACTTAGAAGTACTTATACCCAACTAACCTAAGGACATCACACACATCCATGCCCGAGGCAGGATTCGAACCTGCGACCGTAGCGGTCGCGCGGTTCCGGACTGAAGAGGCTAGAACCGCTCGGCCACCGCGGCCGGCCGCGCACGAAGAGTCTCTACATTTGGTACCGGGGTTGCGTAGACAAGAGCTTTCAAATGCCCCCATAAATGAAAGTCAAGAGGGTTCAGGTCAGGAGAGCGTGGAGGCCATGGAATTGGTCCGCCTCTACCAATCCATCGGTCACCGAATCTGTTGTTGAGAAGCGTACGAATACTTCGACTGAAATGTGCAGGAGCTCCATCGTGCATGAACCACATGTTGTGTCGCACTTGTAAAGGTACATGTTCTAGCAGCACAGGTACAGTATCCCTATGAAATCATGATAACGTGCTCCATTGAGCGTAGGTGGAAGAACATACTGACGAAACTAAAATGAGCTTTAACATGGAAATTAAGCGTTTCCGGACACATGTCCACATAACGTCTTTTCTTTATTTGTGTGTGAGGAATGTTTCCTGAAAGTTTGGCCGTACCTTTTTCTAACACCCTGTATACGAAATACTAATACTTGTAAGAATTTAGCTGCCCATTGTAATTAGAGTATAGCTGTAGCTCACAATCAATTAAATTATAATTAGCTGCAATTGATATTTAACAAACTTACAACCTAAGACCCACTAATCATATAAGGAAGTGGGTTATGCTCTATAATTATTATTGTTGGTTAAATAAAGAATTTTTTTTTGAGAAAACATGCATTTAAACTAGCAACGAAAAATAGGAGAGTGAATGATTATTTACAACTTGTACAGAACGCAGACGGCAGTTGCATGAGTCGAACGACGCCCGAGGGAAGCCATAGTTGAGAATGGGGTGAGACAGGGGTATAGCCTATCCCTGAAGTTATTCAGTCTGTACATTGAGCAAGTTGTGAAGAAAATCAACGAGAATTTTGGAAAGGTAAATAAAGTTCATGTAAAAGAAATAAAAACTTCGAGACTTGCCGATGACATTGCAGGTCAGAGAACGGATAGGGACTTGGATGTGGTATGGAACGGGATGGACAGTGCCTCCGAAAGAGATTGTAATGTATACAGAAATAAAAATAAAACAAGGATAATGTGTGAGTCGTCAGTCATACGACCACACCGCCGCCTGTGAGATCGATCCGCCGGATGCGATTCTCTCGATAAACGGAACAGAAGAACGGCTGTGTTAGCCAAAGAGAACACAGCCAGTCGCTCGCCGCGAGGCGTCGCTAGGCCACTTCATGCGCAACAGGAGTGCAGTGCAGTTGTGACAGTCTACAGTTCGTAGCCGCGCTCAGTGGTTAGACAGCTTCGATGTTAGTCAGTCATCGTCTGAAGCTCAGTCATTGCTGCCATCAAGTCTTTGCAGCCCAGTTCCCAGTTAGTCTTCAAATTCACCGGATTCGACATTCAAGATTACGAGAGATTAATTCGTCACTGCAAGATTTGTGACTTGTAAATTACGTCATTCTACAGACGCTTAGTCTAGTCGCGTCTTCTATAATTGTCAACCAACTGATCATGAACTACAACAAAGTAATAAATACTTCCTTATTTTGTACTCCTGCTAATTAATTGTGTTTTCCTGTTGTAGCTACCAAGCAGTCTTGACTTAGTGGAACCCACGTTTCCACCTCCTTGGCTCCCTCGTGTTGATGGACTCGGTTATGGTGGAAGATCGAGAGCCATCATAATGGAAGTAGTCGAATTAAATCATGCGATGCTGAGGATATTGAAGTAGGAAATAAGGCACAAAAACAGTAACTTAGATGATTTTTGCTATTTGCGCAGCAAAATAATTGATGATGAGTGAAGTAGGGAAGATATAAAACGCAGACATGCAGTATGAAGAAAAGCATTTCTGAAAAAGATGGATGTTTGAATATCCAGTATAAATTTATATGCTACAAAGTCTTTATTGAAAGCCTTTATGGAATGTAGCTTTGTATGGAAGTGCAACGGGGACCATAATCAGTTTAGACAAGAAGAGAGTAGAAGCTTTTGAAATGTGGTGCTACCCAAGAATGATGAAGATTATATGGGTAGATCGAATTGCTGATGAGGAGGTACTGAAAAGAATTGGGGAGAAAGGAAATTTATGGCACAGCTTGACCAAAAGAATGGATCGGTTGGTAGCACACATTATGAGCATCAAGGAATTTTCAGTGCGATAATGGAGGGAAAGAGGGGAGACCAAGAGATGAGTACAGTAAGCAGCTTCGAATGCATGTAGTTTGAGCCAGATGTTCGGAGACGAAGAGGCTTGTACAGGATAGGGTAGCGTGGAGATCTACATTAAAACAGTCTTCGGCCTGAAGGCCACAACAACAACAACAACAACAACAACAGGTACCCGACAACAGCGGCGAGTCTGGGCTTAGCTGGCAGAGTGACAGTACGGGTGTTTTTATTTGCCGAGTAGCGGAAACGCGCTCTTATCCACGAAACATCTGTGAAAGCAATGTCTTCGAATGAGACAGCGTCTGCGTAGGGCCTGGTAAATACTTAGGTGGCCTAACATACTACACTGTCTCTCCACAAGGAACAGTGCGCGTGCAACAAATGTGAGTACATTTCATCCTGAAAAACGACCACACTCAATCACTTAGCAATTTTAATTTTGTATGGTTAATTCGTAACTTTCTTTCGCGATAATAAAATTAGCACGGATATCTGCAGTGTATTGGGCCTACCTCACACCCTTTTTGTGGTGTCACCGCCAGACACCACACTTGCTAGGTGGTAGCTTTAAATCGGCCGCGGTCCATTAGTACATGTCGGACCCGCGTGTCGCCACTGTCAGTACTTGCAGACCTAGCGCCACCACATGGCAGGTCTAGAAAGACGGACTAGCACTCGCCCCAGTTGTACGACGACTTTGCTAGCTACTACACTGACGAAGCCTTTCTCTCATTTGCCGAGAGACAGTTAGAATAGCCTTCAGCTAAGTCCATGGCTACGACCTAGCAAGGCGCCATTTGCCTTGCAGTGATTGTAATTAACCGTATCTGGAGATAGTCTCACTTGTATCGTCAATAGCGATGTACCACAATGATGGAATAAAGTTAAGTATCCGAGGAGCTGCATACTTTTCTTTAGTGTATTCATAACTTATCCTGTTCCAGACTTCACGCCAGTCGGCGTGTGTGTACGCGTGCCTTTCGGCTACTTCCGAGTGGCGTGGCTGTCTTGCTACGCCACAACACTTTTAGCGCTCGATATTTCTTGTTCCTTCCTCGCTCCGAGTGTGTCTGCGTCTTGTCTGAATAAAACTTCTAAGGCGACGTATCACCATCGGACCTCGTGTCTTTCCTTTAGCACCACGCTTCAGAGTGACGCGCGAGCATCGTCCAACACGGTCCCTGTGCATTGTTTTCAGTGTGACTTGAGCACGATACCGGCTCGGAACCAGCTCCTATCACAAGACAAAGACCGGCCACGCTTATCGTTCCTGTGAGGAGCCTGATTCACCGACCGTTACGGGCAGGTTTTCCTCGCGCACGCGACGGCTTGATTCCAGCGCTGAGAAACATTGTGCTGCCTGCCGTAAAATAAACTCACGAAGCTGTTGTCCCGTAGCTCTGATCTGCACTTCTTCGGTTTTGAAGTCTCTACCAGATTTTATTGCCACAAGTCAAACGTCTTGAAATGCTTGTAATAAAATAACCTGCAGTGAGGATGGAACGCAATCAACAGCGTCGCAGCTCCGATAGTACACTCATGACCAGAAAAAAAAACCAGATCACCTTGAACTATTAGAGACAGGACGTTCATATTCACAGGACATGTGCATTACAATGTTCTGCAGAAATGATTAGCATTTGACCCATGTTCAAGGTCAATGCCGATATCGAGGCGCAACACTACCTAACGTAAAATGTGCCTGCCGCTCTCGTCGTCGCTGTATACCGAAGGTAACGAATCATTGTTACTTGAGCAGACGTTGTAACATTATGTGATTGTCTTATCATTTTAAATCATTCACTAATCGAGCAGTCGCTCGGCAACAGCTACAGTTAGCAAATAATGTTGCGAGAATGTAAAAGGTGAACGACCTGTGACGTAACTTGTTTATTGTCGAAGCGTCGTCAGAGATGCAGTGAGTTATTGACTTTGAAAACCGCAGCGCGAAAAACAGACAGAAGAAGAACACTTTTACACTTTTTTTTTTGAGGTACGAGATATTCTCTCGATGAACAGTTACTCTCATTCTTCTCTTGTCTCCTGTAACTTGTGTCGGACGCGCATGTCTTGCCGCCGTATTATTATTGTTAAAATTAATATTGTTCTACATAAAGTAAATGTGTAATACTAAAAGTGCCTAGCAGTAGATTTATTGTGCGACGTGTATGTGAAAACGTCAAAGGAATTGTTTTCATTAAGAGAAGTGCCAGTCAAAACGGCATCCATGTTAAATCCTTCATTGCAGTGTAAGTTCGTCTATTAATTGCCATAAATTCAGAGTTAAATGTTCGTCGTGTATGGACTATTTATTTAATATAGAATCTATGTCTCACTCCTTCATGAAGTTATTTAATTTTCTATATGTTTCTGCCAAATAGAGAGTTCACAGTCACGAATTCTTTCGTCGAGATCGGACGGAAGTTGCATGCGGCGAAATATTTTCTCCGCGCCATATTCTACTGGTAAATGCATGATAAACTACGGTCCCTTAGGAAATTCATGTTGAGCTATCCAAAATAATTATATTTTGAATAGGCATTTACTCTCCTATGCAATGCAACTTCCGACTGATCAGACGATCCAACAAGAAATAGCCGCAACGGTCCGCGTTCGCAAATATGTTTCCACCGCTGATTATAGCTATATGTTACAGCACAAAAGTAACATATTGTTATAATTAGAGACGACGAACGGGGACATTTATAACTGTATGTTTATGTATACACATTACGTAAACATATCGTTATAACGTGCAAGATGCCTCGCAGACTTATTCGCGAACCGCACCGTCAAATCCGTGAGTTTGAAAGAGGGCGCATAATTGGTATGAGTGAATGTGATGCATCTACCCCAGTAATTGCTGCGCGTGTGGGTCGAAGTGTTTCGGCAGTGCAACGGGTGCGTGCATAATGGTTCACGGAAGGCCGGAGAACACGACGAGATGGGTCAGGCCGCACCACCCAGACCACCCCTTGAGAAGATCGACACCTCACTCAAATGGCATTGTGGGACAGATCTGCTTCCTTCTCGGCTTTGGCACAACAGTGTAACACATCTTACTATCAGGAATGACAGTCCGTCACCGTTTATTACGCCATGAGCTAAGTACGCATCGTCCACTTCTCTGCCTAATATTAACGAACGTGCAGAAACGTGCTAGACAGCAATGCTGTATGGAACGACGTCACTGTGGACAAGAACGGCATCAGTCTGGTCAAGACTGTATACCTATTAGGTGCCTTTCGGAGTATGCTGATGCATTAGCTCCATACTTAGCAATCATATACAACCGTTCGCTCGACGAAAGAACCGTACCCAAAGACTGGAAAGTTTGCACAGGTCACACCAGTATTAAAGAAAGGTAATAGGAGTAATCCACTAAATTACAGGCCCATATCGTTAACCTCGATATGCAGCAGGATTTTGGAACGTATATTGTGTTCAAACATTAAAAATTACCTCGAAGAAAACGGTCTATTGACACGCAGTCAACAGGGGTGTAGAAAACATCGTTCGTGTGAAACACAACTAGCTCTTTATTCACATGAAGTGTTGAGTGTTATTGACAAGGGACTTCAGATCGATTCCGTATTTCTAGATTCCCGGAAGGCTTTTGACACTGTACCACACAAGCGGCTTTTACTGAAATTGCGTGCTTATGGAATATCGTCTCAGTTATGTGACTGGATTTGTGATTTCCTGTCAGAGTGGTCACAGTTCGCAGTAATTGACGGGAAGTCATCGAGTAAAACAGAAGTGATTTCTGGCGTTCCCCAGAGTAGTGTTATAGACCCTTTGCTGTTACTTATTTCTATAAATGATTTGGGAGACAATCTGAACAGCCGTCTTAGGTTGTTAGCAGATGACGCTGTCGTTTAACGACTAATAAAGTCATCAGAAGATCAAAACAAATTGCAAAATGATTTAGGAAAGATATCTGAATGGTGCGAAAATTGGCAGTTGACAATAAATAACGAAGGTCATCCACATGTGTGCAAAAAGGAATTCGTTAAACTTTGGTTACACGATAAATCAGTCTAATCTAAACGCCGTAAATTCAGCTAAATAACTAGGTATTACAATTGCGAATAACTTAAATTGAAAGGAACACATAGAAAATGTTGTAGGGAAGGCTAACCAAAGACTGCGTTTTATTGGCAGGACACTTAGAAAATGTAACAGACCTACTAAGGAGATTGCCTACACTACGCTTGTCCGTCCTCTTTTAGAATACTGCTGCACGGTTTGGGATCCTTACCAGATAGGACTGACGGAGTACATCGAAAAAGTTCAAAGAAGGGAGCACGTTTTCTATTATCGTGAAATATGGGAGAGAGTGTCACTGAAATGATACAGGATTTGGGCTGGACATCATTAAAAGAAAGGCGTTTTTCATTGCGACGGAATGTTCTTACGAAATTCCAATCACCAACTATCTCCTCTGAATGCCAAAATACTTTTTTGACACAGACCTACATCGCGAGAAACGATCACGACGGTAAAAAGAGCAATATCAGACCTCGTACGGAAATACACTCCTGGAAATTGAAATAAGAACACCGTGAATTCATTGTCCCAGGAAGGGGAAACTTTATTGACACATTCCTGGGGTTAGATACATCACATAATCACACTGACAGAACCACAGGCACATAGACACAGGCAACAGAGCATGCACAATGTCGGCACTAGTACAGTGTATATCCACCTTTCGCAGAAATGCAGGCTGCTATTCTCCCATGGAGACGATCGTAGAGATGCTGGATGTAGTCCTGTGGAACGGCTTGCCATGCCATTTCCACCTGGCGCCTCAGTTGGACCAGCGTTCATGCTGGACGTGCAGACCGCGTGAGACGACGCTTCATCCAGTCCCAAACATGCTCAATGGGGGACAGATCCGGAGATCTTGCTGGCCAGGGTAGTTGACTTACACCTTCTAGAGCACGTTGGGTGGCACGGGATACATGCGGACGTGCATTGTCCTGTTGGAAGAACAAGTTCCCTTGCCGGTCTAGGAATGGTAGAACGATGGGTTCGATGACGGTTTGGATGTACCGTGCACTATTCAGTGTCCCCTCGACGATCACCAGTGGTGTACGGCCAGTGTAGGAGATCGCTCCCCACACCATGATGCCGGGTGTTGGCCCTGTGTGCCTCGGTCGTATGCAGTCCTGATTGTGGCGCTCACCTGCACGGCGCCAAACACGCATACGACCATCATTGGCACCAAGGCAGAAGCGACTCTCATCGCTGAAGACGACACGTCTCCATTCGTCCCTCCATTCACGCCTGTCGCGACACCACTGGAGGCGGGCTGCACGATGTTGGGGCGTGAGCGGAAGACGGCCTAACGGTGTGCGGGACCGTAGCCCAGCTTCATGGAGACGGTTGCGAATGGTCCTCGCCGATACCCCAGGAGCAACAGTGTCCCTAATTTGCTGGGAAGTGGCGGTGCGGTCCCCTACGGCACTGCGTAGGATCCTACGGTCTTGGCGTGCATCCGTGCGTCGCTGCGGTCCGGTCCCAGGTCGACGGGCACGTGCACCTTCCGCCGACCACTGGCGACAACATCGATGTACTATGGAGACCTCACGCCCCACGTGTTGAGCAATTCGGCGGTACGTCCACCCGGCCTCCCGCATGCCCACTATACGCCCTCGCTCAAAGTCCGTCAACTGCACATACGGTTCACGTCCACGCTGTCGCGGCATGCTACCAGTGTTAAAGACTGCGATGGAGCTCCGTATGCCACGGCAAACTGGCTGACACTGACGGCGGCGGTGCACAAATGCTGCGCAGCTAGCGCCATTCGACGGCCAACACCGCGGTTCCTGGTGTGTCCGCTGTGCCGTGCGTGTGATCATTGCTTGTACAGCCCTCTCGCAGTGTCCGGAGCAAGTATGGTGGGTCTGACACACCGGTGTCAATGTGTTCTTTTTTCCATTTCCAGGAGTGTATATAGGTGTTCATTCTTTCCGCGCGCTATACGAGATTGGAATAATAAATAATTGTGAAGGTGGTTCGATGAACCCTCTGCCAGGCACTTAAATGTGACTTGCAGAGTATCCCTGTAAATATAGACGTAGATGTATCGGATGAAACCAGGTTCTGTTTGTTTGGCAATGATGGCCGCATTTTGGTTCGCCCCACACAGGGGGCGTGACATCGCAGCGACTGCATTCGCACAAGACATGCAGCACCAACGTAAGGCCTTATGGTACAGGATGCTACTGGGTTCAAATCACAGTCGATGCGTGTCCAGCGCACTGTGATCAGTGTGACCTACCTGAGTGACATCCTGCGCCCCACAGCCATACCCTTTCTGCACAACACCCCAGACGCTATTTTTCAGTAAGACAATGCACGACCACACGTTGCTGCACGAAAATGTGCCTTCTTGGTGTCACAGGATGTCAGCCTTTTATCCTGGCCTGCCAGATCACCAGACTTGTAACCAATCGAAAATGTGTGGGATATGGTGAGACGACGGGTGCAGCGCTGTGACCCAATGCCAACCACCACAGATGAACTTTGGAGCCAGATGAATGCAGCAGTGGTGGCTATACCAAAGGACGCTATTCGCGCCTTATACACGTCGATACTACCACGCTTGGAACAAGTTATCAAGGCCCATGGCGGAACCTGTGCCTCCTTGGCGAAACTGCATGGTGAACCGAGGTGACTTAAATGCTAACCATTTTTGCAGAACATATTGATGTACATATCCTGTGAATATGAACGTCCTAGCTCCAGTCATTCAAGGTGTTCTGCTTTTTTCTGAACATTTCTTACAGCTCTGAACATTAGCAGAAAGCGTTACAGGAACCCTGTGGAATGACTGAGGTACGAATAGCCTAAACTGTAATAAAACATTAGTACTAAATAAATGTCGTGTGACTAGGGCCTCCCGTCGGATAGACCGTACGCCGCGTGCAAGTCTTTCGATTTGACGCCACTTCGGTGACTTGCGCTTAGATGGGGATGAAATGGTGATGATTAGGACAACACAACACCTAGTCCCTGAACGGAGAAAATCTCCAACCCAGCCGGGAATCGATCCCGGGCCCTTAAGACTGACATTCTGTCGCGCTGACAGGGCCGCGCGGGATTAGCCGAGCGGTCTCAGGCGCTGCAGTCATGGACTGTGCGGCTGTTCCCGGCGGAGGTTCGAGTCCTCCCTCGGGCATGGGTGTGTGTGTTTGTCCTTAGGATAATTTAGGTTAAGTAATGTGTAAGCTTAGGGACTTAATGACCTTAGCAGTTAAGTCCCATAAGATTTGACACACATTTGAACATTTTTTCGCGCTGACAGGGGGCGGACAACATTAGTACTGGAAGGACCACACAGCATATTTGTCGTCAAGATTGTGTTCCAAGGTCATGTGTCACTGCATTTCACATTTCTCGATTAAGAAGATGATTCCATCTGTTGTTTGACCTGGCCTTCAACAACTCCGTACAAACACCTCCAGGTCCTGTTGCTTCGGTATTTTTTAATTGTTTAGCAATCACCAGCACCGCCGCTCAGTTCTATATCGAGACGATACGGTAATATCAATGAAACTAGAACTGAAATAGAAACTGAGGAAGTAGAACAACATAGTGGCTTCCGATGATGATATCCGCAGCGTTAGACAAGTGACTGATTAGAGAATGGCACATAATTTGGAGACACACTTGGTTTTTATAGATATGCAAAAGGCCTATGACAGTGTACCACTTTCTAGGATATAGGAAGCAATGAATAACCAGAACATCGGTAAATGTTATGTGCAAGCCGTTGCCGGCCGTAGTGGCCGTGCGGTTCTAGGCGCTACAGTCTGGAGCCGAGCGACCGCTACGGTCGCAGGTTCGAATCCTGCCTCGGGCTTGGATGTGTGTGATGTCCTTAGGTTAGTTGGGTTTAATTAGTTCTAAGTTCTAGGCGACTGATGACCTTAGAAGTTAAGTCGCATAGTGCTCAGAGCCATTTGAACCATTTTGCAAGCCGTTAGAAAGCAGCATTCAGATAATAATCGCGTAAAAGTTGGGAAGTTATTATCACTGAAATTTAAGGTTAGCAAACAGCTGACACAAGGATGCTGCTTATTGCCTACTGCATTTAAAGTGTTTTTGAACGAATCACTGAAAAATTGGAAAAGAAAGTTAAAAAAGAAATGGTTCAAATGGCTCTGAGCACTATGGGACTTAACATCTGAGATCATCAGTCGCCTAGAACTTAGAACCACTTAAACCTAACTAACCTAAGGACATCAGACACATCCATGCCCGAAGCAGTATTCGAACCTGCCGCCGTAGCAGTCGCGCGGTTCCGGACTGAAGCGCCTGGAATCGCTCGGCCACCATGGCCGGCAGAAAGGAAAAAAAAAAAACATGGGAATTAGAATTGGGTGATGATATCCGGTTCTCCCTAAATTTCGCCGACGATCATGTCACTTTCGCTGAGGAAGAAGAGGATGTGCATTGTACCTTACGAAAGTTTATAGATGCATGTGAGCAATGGGTGTATGAAAATAAAATTCACAAAGACCGAATATTTGGTCGTGACAGGTATAGAAATGGATCTGTTACGGATGATGGATATTTAGTAAAGTATAGGCCATCATCGAGATATTTAGTAATAATCTTTTCGGACGAGGGTAGAAGTTACAAAGAAATAAAGCACAGAATAGGAAAGCGAAAGGTATCAATTAAACAGCTACATCCCATTATTTGGAATAAAAATACGTCTATAAATTTGAAAAGGACGATATAAAAAACTGTAGTTTAGAGGATTGCTCTGTATGGCTCTGAAATGTGGGAAGTCTCCATCATCGACGAGAAGAAATGGAGTTTTGGAGACGAAGTTGTGAAGTAACAAGAAGAGACAAAATAAAACATGAAGTACTTCGAGAACAGATGCGAGGTACCAAGGATAGTGTACACGCAGTTGAAAAGAACTGCCTAACATGGTACGGATATCTTAGAAGAATGCCAGAAAACAGGTGATAGTCTTCTAAAATGTGGCACCGAAGAACTGCATGAGATAGAAAAAGAGGAAGATACCGTCTACAATGGAATGATGGAGTGAGGAGTGTGATGCAGGACAGGGCATGTAAGAATAGGACAGGCAAGATAGAACGAGATGGAAATTCGGATGCGAGAAATGCTGCATGGTGTACAAAACTCGCAGAAAGTAGAAGACAAGAGAATTAGTTTAAAAGAAAGAAATGTTCGTGATATACAGCGCGTCCCATTTATTTTACTCATCCAAAATAACTTTTTGTTTAGAAACAAAACAAAAAATGTATCAAGCAAATGTTTGTCTACCAGGCGGACGTTCAACAGCATGACAGCCTCTCTTGTATCTTTATTCGTTACGAAGGTACAAACGACAGTACAACTTTTTAAAATAACTCCCTATATATTTTATTCTGTAATTACACCCTCTCACTTGTTCAAAAACGTTCACGTACTCACGTAAACTCGACACTGAATCTAAGAGACAGAAACGAGGATCTTTAATACCATTTTGTAGTACTGAAATCCGTTGTGAGCACAAAGAGTGGTTGATGGTAACATGGCGGATACTGCGCTGCACCATATGAAGAAAAAGTGTTTGGGCCGCGCTTATAAATGCGGTAGATTGGAGCTACAACAAGCAGAAACCAAGGCAACTGCAGCGTCCAAATTGCAGTCGTCATTTCTAACGATGCCCTAATTGAATAAATTTGCATGACGCCAATTTAAGATGGCAAAAACCGAAACGCGTACTGGTGTGAATAAAAGGATATAAAAAACTGGCCCTTCACAACATTGCTTAAAGTAATCCGTCGGGGGGGTGGGTTCTTGTCAGAATGTCACACTCTGCAGAGTTCCTTTGGCTTAGTAGTCTTACGCCTACTTTCAACTACGATAAAAGAAAGCTAATGATGAAGCAGTTTTTAACCACGAATTGCCTTTACTGTACCACATAATATCTCGTTCACACGCTGAGGTGACAAAAGGTGGCGCAGAAATATTGAGCCATACTGCCTGCATAGCCGTTCATAATTGCGAAAGTGTTGCCGGTGCAGGATTTTGTGCACTACCTGGCCTCTCGTTTATGTTGCATAAATGTTCGATGGGATTCATGTCAGGCGATCTGGCTGGCCAAAGCAGTCACTCGAATTGTCCAGAATGTTCTTCAAACCAATCGTGAACATTTGTGGCCCGATGACGTAGCGTATTGTCACCCATATAAATTCCATCGTTGTTTGGGAACATGAAGTCAGTGAACTGCTGTAACTTGTCTCCAATTGGTAAAACATAACCATTTCCAGTCAATGAACGGTTCAGTTGGACCGGAGGGTTCCAATGGCTCTGAGCACTATGGGACTTAACAGCTGAGGTCATCAGTCCCATAGAACTTAGAACTACTTAAACCTAACTAACCTAAGGACATCACACACATCCTTGCCCGAGGCAGGATTCGAAACTGCGACCGTAGCGGTCGCGCGGTTCCAGACTGAAGTGCCTAGAACCGCTCGGCCACACCGGCCGGCGGACCGGAGGGACATTCCACGTAAACACAGCGCAGGCCATTATGGAACGACCATCAGCTTGCACAGTGCCTTCTTGACAACTTGAGTCCATGGCTTTGTGGGGTCTGTACCACATTCCAACCCTACAGTCAGCTCTTATCAACTGAAATCGAGATTCATGTGACCAGGCCAAGGTTTTCCAGTTATCTAGGGACCAACCGATATGGTCACAGCCTGGGAGAAGCGCTGTAGGCGATGTCGTGCTGCTAGCAAAGGCACTCGCGTCGGTTGTCTGCTGCTATCGACCATTATCGTCGAATTTCGCCGCACTCTCCTAATGGATAGGTTCGTCGTTTCTGCGGTTATCTGACGCAGCGTTGCTTGTCTGTTAGCACTGACAACTCTACGCAAACGCCGCTAGCTCTGAAAACCATCGGCCACTGTGTTTCCGCGGTGAGAGGTAATGACTGAAATTTAGTATTTTCGGCACACTCTTGTCACTGCAAAAACTCGGAATATTGAATTCCCAACGACTTCCGAAATGGAATGTTCCATGTGTCTAGCTTCATCTGCCATTCCGCGTTCGAAGTCTGTTAATTCGCGTCATGCAGCCATAATCACTTCGAAACCCTTTTAACGTAAATCACCTCAGCACACCCATGAGAGCTCCGACAACACACTGCCCTGTTATACATCGTGTATGCAACACTACCGCCATTTGTATATGTGCAAGTCACTATCCCATGATTTTTATTACCTTACGCCCATCTTCAACCACAATAAAATAAAACTGATGATGACGCAGTTTTTAATCATCATTAATAAGTACTACACTACTGTACTACATGTATCAGTAGTGTAAATAAGGAAACAATATTTTATTACTGAGTTAACATACTCAGTACATGAGTAGCATTTATTTCTCTTCGTTGGTGTGCCAGATTAGAAGTATGAAACCGGAATTTGGTGGCAATAATTACACGTCTGTTGTTTGAAGTTATTTTATTCAAAATAAACCCTATTGCTATTTATACATTTCTCCCACATTTCCGGCAGGCTGTGAATGCGACGCAAAAAAAAAAAGCAGTTCTTCTTTTGAAGCGAACCTGTCAGCGATCCATTTTCGTACGTTTTCATACGAATTGAAGCCTTGTTCAGCGACAGCGTGTCACTGTGATGCAAACAGATTATAATCGCACGGAGCCAAGTCTGCAGAATAAGCAGCATACCCTAGTATTTCCCAACTAAACGCCTCGATAATTTCCCTGACCCGTTTTGCTGTTCAAATGGCTCTGAGCACTATGGGACTTAACATCTATGGTCATCAGTCCCCTAGAACTTAGAACTACTTAAACCTAACTAACCTAAGGACAGCACACAACACCCAGCCATCACGAGGCAGAGAAAATCCCCGACCCCGCCGGGAATCGAACCCGGGAACCCGGGCGTGGGAAGCGAGAACGCTACCGCACGACCACGAGATGCGGGCCCGTTTTTCTGTGTGTGATGGGGGGTTATCATGGAGCAATATGTCTCTGTGTTGCCTTTTTCCATATTCCGGTCGTTTTTCACCTAATGCTCGACTTAAATCAATCTTTTGCTATCGGTAGAAATCAATGTTAACGGTTTCACCAGGTTTTAGCAGCTCATAACACATGACACCCATCTGAACCCACCAAACACAGAGCATTGTCTTCTTTCCAAAGCGATTTGGTCTTGCAGTGGTCATCGATAGTTTGCCTTGATTCACCCATAATTTACGACGCTTATGATTCTCAAAATATATCCATTTATCATCACCTGTGACTATTCGATGGAGAAATGACTTTCTTTTGTATCTGGCGAGCAGCATTTCACAAGTGGTCATTCGATTTGCTTGCTGTCTTTCATTCAGTTCATGCGGAACCCATTTTCCCACTTTCTGCACCTTTCCCACAGCTTTCAAACGAAGAGAAACGGCTTTCTGCGTCGCATTCACTTGCTCCGCGAGTTCCTGTTGTGTTTGAGTAGCATCTTCATCCAATAAGGCGTGCAATTCGTTGTCTTCGATCTTTTTCGGTGGTTTCCCGAGCTCGTAGTTTCTCATGTAAAATTTGAATTTTTTGAGCCACTTGAAACACTGTGTTTTCCCAAGACCAAGTTAGCCGAAAGCTTCGACAAGCATTCGATGCGACTCTGCAGCAGTTTTCTTCAAATGACAACAGAAAACCGTAGTTCGTAGGCACAAAACTCGACATGTTTATGGGTTTGAAACTGATACCGACTTATGGAACTTGGGTTACTGTGTGTTGACATTCGTCATTCGTTGTCAGCCGTTACAGAAAGCAGATGGCGCTGCAGACGCGGTCTCACGGGCCCCACACTGACGGCCAGCACCATCTACGAGTATACTCTACAGGGAAATTCGGTTTCATACTTCCATACTGGTATATTGTACTCACTCAGACCTTCAACAGAAGATGGCTGACTGTAGGACCGGCTTGAATTTTCCGTGTGTTTACATTTGTTTACAGTCAGCTCCAGCAAGTGGACGAATTAACGTTACACCAGCTGCCTGTACTTTTTACTTGTTCAGAGGAGTCACAGTCGTTTTGTGTCACTTAACAAACTCACTACGTGAATGCTATTTTGTGAAACAATTTTGAACAGAGAGGAAGTGGATTACCGAATAACCAATATAGGAAACTATTTAAAAAGATATACGGCTGTTAATTTCTCCGAAGCGAACAAAGATGCAAGGACGACAATCATACTGGTTAATTTTCTTCCTGATAGCTATAAAACATTTGTCGAGACATTTTTTATTTTGCTCCTGGACAGAACGTTATCTGGTGTGTTTAAAATCAATGGACACCTTGTATGATACAATCCACCATTTACACACTCAGTTGCTTCATTTTTAACACGTTTTTATTAGGTCGCTGTCTTCTTTGTTTGTCTATTCGGTACAAATTTTGCAGTCGATTTTAAACTAACTTCCCGGTGAGCCAGGGACTTGAAATTTCAAACCTGTATGAGAACTGGATGAAAATGCAGTAATGTGGAGTGAGAACCGTCTTCCTGCAATGGGAAGGGGGTGGGGTGAAAACGGGGGCCGGCCTTGTTGGCCGAGAGTTTCTAGGCTCAACAGTCTGGAACCGTGCGACCACTTTGGTCGCAGGTTCGAATCCTGCCTCGAGCATGGATGTGTGTCATGTCCTTAGGTTAGTTAGGTTTAAGTAGTTCTAAGTTCTAGGGGACTGATGACCTCAGAAGTTAAGTCCCACAGTGCTCAGAGCCATTTGAACCATTTTTGAAAACGGGGTCACAAGGAAGCTGACAGCAGAGCGCCGCCTGTCCAACTGGAGTTCGTGCACAATATGTGTGCTTACCAGATAGCGTCACAGCACCTACAGACGCAGTGTGTACAAAGCACCTGCTGCAGAAAGAGTCTCCGACAACTCATTCTACTTACAGATGCACTTCTGTAATGCATGAAGCAATTTCTGCCAAACTGAGCATACGCACCACTTACAATTGGGAAAATTTACTTTGGGAGTAAGACCACACATGTGCACTTACAGCTAAGGATAGGGCTAGAAAGGGATGATATAAAGGCATACCTCAGGGACGGCTGGAGCAGTTCTAAACCAAATTTGATGTATACATGACTCATTTTACTACGTTTTTTTAGCTTGCTCTCTTGTCTGTTGGTCTTTTCTTTAGAAATTTTGCAATTGGTTTTAAAATAAATTCACAATGAGCTAGAGGCTGAAAACTTCCGGCATAGCTCAGCCTTCCCGTGAAGAGTTAGGAGCCTGGTTTGGAGCAAAGATGTCCCATAAAACACTGAAGAAGTTACTACATCCCAATACTAACCTATGCGTCTGAAACATGGATAATGAAAAAAATAGGTGTAAGAATATTACAGGCATGTGAAATGAAGGTCCTTCAGAAGTAAGATAGGAGCATTGAGTAAAGTCAGGATGAGAAATTAAAGGGTAACGGAAATAGCGAAAGAAGTACCTTTACAGAGCAGGATAGAAACATCAAGGCTAAGAAGGTATGAGCAAAAGAGAATGAAAGACAAAAGGATTCCCAAGAAGCTACACGAAATGAAGATGTGAAGGAAACGAGCAAGAAGAAGACCAAGGGACAGATGGCTGAAAGATCTGGAGGAGTGTAATGAAAAAACAGGAGAGGTCTGGAACAGAGTGAACAAAGAAAGATGGTAGGAAAACAGAACTAGATGGCGAAGCTTATGTTCCAAATAGGTGCAGCCTGGAACTGGAAACTGTTCAAGATGATGATAACGATTCAGACATAAAAACGTGAAATGTCACAAATTCATATTCAATCGTTGTTGTGCTCTTCAGTCCAAAGCCTTGTTTGATGCAGCTCTCCATGCTACTCGACCCTGTGGAAGCCTCTTCACCTCCAAGTAGCTACTGCGACCTACATCCTTCTGAATCTGCTTACTGTATTCATTTCTTGGTCTCCATCTACGATTTTTACCCCTCACGCCCCCCTTCAGTACTAAATTGGTCACCCCTTAGTGCCTCAGAATGTGTCCTACCAACCGATCCCTCCTTCTAGTCAAGTTGAGCCACAAATTCCTCTTCTCCCCAGTTTTATTCAGTACGTGCTCATCAGTTATGTGAGCTACCCTTGTAATCTCCAGCATTCTTCTGTAGCACCACATTTAGAAAGCTCTATTCTCTTCTTGTCTAAACTGCTTACCGTCCATGTCTCACTTCCGTACATGGCTACACTCCATACAAATACTTTCAGAAAGGTCTTCCTTACACTTAAATCTATACTAGATGTTAACAAATTTCTCTTCTTCAGAAACGCTTTTCGTGCCATTGCCACTCTACATTTTATATCCTCTCTACTTCGACCATCATCAGTTATCTCTGTATGTCCATTTTTTTTTAGATGGTTGCGGGACTCGGCTGTTCCATAGAGGATGTCAAATGAAACATCTTTCAGCCGTCAAATTTCCAACCTTATTTTATTTGGCAACCAGTTTGAGCGTTTTACTTCAGGCCCCTGACCGACGTGTAGGAGGAATCGCGTGTAGGAACCATCACCTGCCGAATGTTGGTTGAGGTGATCACTATAGCAAAAATCTACTAATACCAGTATTGCTGGCCCTTTTTTTGATCACAACCCAGGCAGATTCTTCCTACACGTCGGTCAGAGGCCTGAAGATGGCGTAGTAAAGCGCTGAAACTGGTTGCCAAATAAAATAAGGTTGGAAATTTGACGGCTGAAATATGTTTCATTTGACATCCGTCGTCAGTTATTATGCTGCCCAAATAACAAAACTCAAGTACAACTTTAAGTGTATCGTTTCCTAATCTGATTCCCTCAGCATCACCTGATTTAATTCGACTGCATTCCATTATCCTCGTTTTGTTTTTGTTGACGTTCACCTTGTATCCTCCTTTCAAGACACTGTCCATTCCGTTGAACTGCTCTTCCATTTCCTTTGCTGTCTTCGACAGAATTACAATCTCATCGGCAAACCTCAAAGTTTTTATTTCTTCTACCTGCACTTTAATTCCTACTCCAAATCTTTCTTTTATTTACTTTACTGCTTGCTCAATATATAGATTGAATAACCTCAGGGATAGGCTGCAACCCTGTCTCACTCCACCGGCCGGAGTGGCCGAGCGGTCCTAGGCGCTTCAGTCTGGAACCGCGCTACGGCTATGGTCGCAGGTTCGAATCCTGCCTCGGGCATGGATGTGTGTGATGTCGTTAGGTTAGTTAGGTTTAAGTAGTTCTAAGTTCTAGGGGACTGATGACCTCAGAAGTTAAGTCCCATAGTGCTCAGAGCCATTTTTGAACCTGTCTCACTCCCTTCTCAACCACTGCTTCCCTTTTGTGTCCCTCGACTCTTGTTACTGCCATCTGGTTTCTACACAAATTGTAAACAGCCTTTCGTTCCTTTATTTTCTTTCTGGTACTTTCAGAATTTGTTAGAGAGTATTCCAGTCAATATTGTCAAAAGCTTTCTCTAAGTGTACAAATTCTATAAACGTATGAAACTTCCTGGCAGAATAAAACTGTGTGCTGGACAGAGATTCGCACTCAAGACCTTTTCCTTTCGTGGGAAAGTGCTCTACCATCTTTTTTTTCGATATACACTCCAGGAAATGGAAAAAAGAACACATTGACACCGGTGTGTCAGACCCACCATACTTGCTCTGGACACTGCGAGAGGGCTGTACAAGCAATGATCACACGCACGGCACAGCGGACACACCAGGAACCGCGGTGTTGGCCGTCGAATGGCGCTAGCTGCGCAGCATTTGTGCACCGCCGCCGTCAGTGTCAGCCAGTTTGCCGTGGCATACGGAGCTCCATCGCAGTCTTTAACACTGGTAGCATGCCGCGACAGCGTGGACGTGAACAGTATGTGCAGTTGACGGACTTTGAGCGAGGGCGTATAGTGGGCATGCGGGAGGCCGGGTGGACGTACCGCCGAATTGCTCAACACGTGGGGCGTGAGGTCTCCACAGTACATCGATGTTGTCGCCAGTGGTCGGCGGAACGTGCACGTGTCCGTCGACCTGGGACCGGACCGCAGCGACGCACGGATGCACGCCAAGACCGTAGGATCCTACGCAGTGCCGTAGGGGACCGCACCGCCACTTCCCAGCAAATTAGGGACACCGTTGCTCCTGGGGTATCGGCGAGGACCATTCGCAACCGTCTCCATGAAGCTGGGCTATGGTCCCGCACACCGTTAGGCCGTCTTCCGCTCACGCCCCAACATCGTGCAGCCCACCTCCAGTGGTGTCGCGACAGGCGTGAATGGAGGGACGAATGGAGACGTGTCGTCTTCAGCGATGAGAGTCGCTTCTGCCTTGGTGCCAATGATGGTCGTATGCGTGTTTGGCGCCGTGCAGGTGAGCGCCACAATCAGGACTGCATACGACCGAGGCACACAGGGCCAACACCCGGCATCATGGTGTGGGGAGCGATCTCCTACACTGGCCGTACACCACTGGTGATCGTCGAGGGGACACTGAATAGTGCACGGTACATCCAAACCGTCATCGAACCCATCGTTCTACCATTCCTAGACCGGCAAGGGAACTTGCTGTTCCAACAGGACAATGCACGTCCGCATGTATCCCGTGCCACCCAACGTGCTCTAGAAGGTGTAAGTCAACTACCCTGGCCAGCAAGATCTCCGGATCTGTCCCCCATTGAACATGTTTGGGACTGGATGAAGCGTCGTCTCACGCGGTCTGCACGTCCAGCACGAACGCTGGTCCAACTGAGGCGCCAGGTGGAAATGGCATGGCAAGCCGTTCCACAGGACTACATCCAGCATCTCTACGATCGTCTCCATGGGAGAATAGCAGCCTGCATTGCTGCGAAAGGTGGATATACACTGTACTAGTGCCGGCCATTGTGCATGCTCTGTTGCCTGTGTCTATGTGCCTGTGGTTCTGTCAGTGTGATCATGTGATGTATCTGACCCCAGGAATGTGTCAATAAAGTTTCCACTTCCTGGGACAATGAATTCACGGTGTTCTTATTTCAATTTCCAAGAGTGTAGTTCGTTGCGTTTGGTCTGGTTCAAATGGTTCAAATGGCTCTGAGCACTATGGGACTCAACGTCTAAGGTCATCAGTCCCCTAGAACTTAGAACTACTTAAACCTAACTAACCTAAGGACATCACACACATCCATGCCCGAGGCAGGATTCGAACCTGCGACCGTAGCGATCTCGCGGTTCCAGACTGTAGCGCCTAGAACCGCACGGCCACTCCGGCCGGCGCGTTTGGTCTGGGCGGACGCCACAAGACATCCGTTCAAGTTGATCCTTGTTTCCTTTACTCAGCTTTTTTTTTATTATTACAGGGGGCAAGCAGCCCCCTGACCGAACACGCAGAGCTACCGGCTGGCTCTCGCTTCCTACCTTCCAAACTTCACAGAAGCTCCCCTGCGAACCTTTCAGAACTAGAATTCCTGTCAGTAAGGATATTGCGTAGACATGGCTTAGCAACAGCCGGGGGAATATTTCCAGAATGAGATTTTCACTCTGCAGCAGAGTGTGCACTAATATGGAACACACCGCATTCTGGAAGCATCCCCCAGGCTGTGGCTAATCCATGTCTCCGCAATATTCTTTCCTCCAGGAATGCTAGTTCTGCAAGGTTCACAGAAGAGCTTCTGTGGTGTTTGGAAGGTAGGAGGTACTGGCACAACTGAAGCTGTGAAGACGGGTCGTGAGTCGTGCTTGGGTAGCTCAAATGGCTAATAAAAAAACTGAGTAAAGGAATCAACAGTCAACTTGAACCGATGTCATGTGACGTCCGCCCAGACCACAAGCGACGAACAATATATAGAAAAGGGGAAAAAAAGGAAAAAAAAGAAAAAAGATGGTAGAGCACTTGCCCGCGAAAAGCAAAGGTCTCGAGTTCGAGTCTCGGTCTGGCACACAGTTTCAATCTGCCAGGAAGTTTCATATCAGCGCACACTCCGCTGCAGAGTGAAAATCTCATTCTAGATATAAACGTAGGTTTGCCAGCATTCTCAAAAATTTTAGAAAAAGTCATGTACAGGCAGCTTCTCAACCATCTGACCACAAATAACAATTATCAAGAACACAGTTTGGATTTCTGAAGTATTCTGATATCGAGAAGGCTATTTACACCTTCAGTGAAATGTACTTAACTTATTAAATAACAAATTACAAGCAGCAGGCATTTTCTGTGATTTGTCAAAGGCATTAAATAAATTAGAATTCTATGGTGTCACGGGCAGTGCTGCAAAATGGTTCAAGTCATACCTCGCTAACAGGAAACAAAGGGTATCAGTGCAATTAAGTTATTAGTCATCATCAGAATGGGAAGAAATTACACGTGGTGTCCCACAAGGATCCATCTTAGCGCCATTGCTTTTTCTTGTGTACATTAATGATCTCTCATCAGTTACACTGCCAGAAGCAGAGTTCGTTTTGTTTGCAGATGACACAAGTATTGCAATAAATAGTATGTCGAGTGTAGTTCTAGAAAGATATGGTAATGATATTTTCATGGATATTAATAAATGATTTAGCCGGCCGTTGTGGCCGTGCGGTCCTAGGCACTTCAGTCTGGAACCGCGTGACCGCTACGGTCGCAGGTTCGAATCCTGCCTCAGGCATGGATGTGTGTGATGTCCTTAGGTTAGTTAGGTTTAAGTAGTTCTAAAGTTCTAGGGGACTGATGACCATAGATGTTATGTCCCATAGTGCTCAGAGCCAACCAATAAATGGTTTAAAGCCAACTCACTGACATTAAACTTCAAAAAGACTCACTATCTGCAATTCAGAACCTGTAAGAGGTTTCCACCCAGCATATCCATAAAGTATGAAGAAGAGCAGATAGAAGAGGTTGACAGTCTTAAATTCCTGGGATTACAACTTGATAATAAATACAGTTGGGAGGAGCACACCCACAGAACTGCAGAAACGCCTTAACAAATCTGTATTTGCAATTAGAGTGTTAGCTGACATAGGCGACATAAAAATGAAAAAGCTTGCATACTTTGCCTACTTTCATTCCATAATGTCATATGGTATAATATTTTGGGGTAACTCTTCAAGTCAAACAAAAGTTTTCAGAGGCCAAAAGCGTGTAATACGTATTCTTTGTGGAGTAAATTCACGGACGTCCTCTAGAAACTTCTTCAAAGAACTGGGTATACTAACTACTGCCTCTCAGTATATTTACTCCTTAATGAAATTTGTCTAAGGCGCTGCAGTCATGGACTGTGCGGCTGGTCCCGGCGGAGGTTCGCGTCCTCCCTCGGGCATGGGTGTGTGTGTTTGTCCTTAGGATAATGTAGGTTAAGTAGTGTGTAAGCTTAGGGACTGATGACCTTAGCAGGTAAGTCCCATAAGATTTCACACGCATTTGAACATTTTTTTTTTGCAATTTGTCCTAAATAATATATCTCTTTTTCCGACAAACAGCTCAGTTCATACATACAATACTAGGAACAAAAATGATCTGCACAAGGAGTTAAAAGCACTTACTTCAGTTCAGAAAGGGGTCCACTACTCAGGAACACTCATCTTCAATAGTTTGCCAGTAAACATAAAAAATTTAGTTACAAATAAAGATCAGTTTAAAAGGAGCCTGAAAGACTTACCAGTGGCCAACTCCTACTCCATTGACGAAATTTTTAATAGAAACAAATGATGTATTGTATTTATTCATACTATTAGTATTGTTATTTCAACTTAAAAAAAATTGACATGTTCCACATCCACGAGGATCTCTTCAGTATGGATCTATGGAACGAAAAACTAATCTAATCTAATCTAATTTCCTTAACCTATCTTCTATGAGAAGTCGTAGGGCCAGTACTTTTAACTGGCCAGGAAAGTACTTGGGCTCGAACAAACAGATCTGTATGAACGTTTGGTTACAAGACCATTATGTACCTCTGAATGTGCTGCTGGGTGTCGTTTTTCTGCAAAACTCAGCAGTCATGCTCTAGATATCACTGTAGATGAAATTGTAGACGCCATACGCAATGCAGCAATCTTAACCATAAATACAAATGCGGAATGTCAATAAAATGCTCCGAGCAATACAAATGACTGCAAAACGCACAGTGAAGAAATGCAAGTTGATCGCATGGCGTATTTGCACATTCTATAATATGAGTGTTGAACGCCACGTCAATGACACTTTTGAAGTTGTTCACTGGTTCACCAATATCGTAGCCAGCGTTCTGCCACGCGTAACGAAGCATTGGTCTGTATACTCCCGTAGGTAACTGATTGTAAATGACAGAATGCATATTCATGATAAAGAATCTGTCGTGCAGTTTCGGCTGCATATTACTGGATCGTAGTTTAATGAAGTCTGTTATTCTATTGGCATATATTTTATGTTGCCTGAAGAAATACATATCCAGAGGTTGTGCATATTTTGTAGTTTTAGGCGGAATGATTTTTAATCTACATGTTTTCCACCAGATGCTTCCAGTAGTACTCGTTCATCCTTATGTTCAGACTAGGAGTCACAAAGTACTAATGACTTCCTCGACAAATGTGGATTCAAAACTGACAGAAAAAACGTCTTCAGATGTTGTTTCGTCATCTTCCCACTCACACTTGCATCGACGACGACATTTGGAGGGCACCGCGTTTCTATTTCCCTTGACACGCGAGGTCCAAACTTTCCATTGGATTCTTGGAAGCAAATACAGAGTTTGTCTGCCAATTGTCCGTCCATTGATATAGCAACATCGATCGTGTAACTATGTGTTGCACAGTTAACTGATTGCAACATCGCGGCAGTGTTTCTCTCCCCTTTCATGGATAGTGTTCTGTCACAAGAAAGTTCATAGTTGAACTGACTCTGATCACAGTTCCATACAGAACTAATATCGATGTTTTCTCTCGTGATATGCTCATTGACGTCAGCAACAAACATTTGAGCTCTTTCAATCAGCTCTTCTTAATCATCCTTATCTTTTCGTGCTTGGAGCATAGTGATACGGCGTGATATTATCCTAAACTCCTTTTTCAATCATCATCATCATCATCATCATTTAAGACTGATTATGCCTTTCAGCGTTCAGTCTGGAGCATAGCCCCCCGCTCCTTTTTCAAATTAGTAATAAATCCTAGTGAAGCTGTAAAGTCTGTACACCCGAGATTTCTGACTACGTCCAATGCCCAGTGTTGTAAATGCCAATAATGAACGGCGGAACCGCATTCTCGCGCTTCATCGAATTTCGCCATTACACGCTCCTTGATGGTCTTGAAGCCGGCCGGAGTGGCCGTGCGGTTCTAGGCGGTACAGTCTGGAGCCGAGCGACCGCTACGGTCGCATGTTCGAATCCTGCCTCAGGCATGGATGTGTGTGATGTCCTTAAGTTAGTTAGGTTTAATTAGTTCTACAGGGTGTTTCAAAAATGACCGGTATATTTGAAACGGCAATACAAACTAAACGAGCAGCGATAGAAATACACAGTTTGTTGCAATATGCTTGGGACAACAGTACATTTTCAGGCAGACAAACTTTCGAAATTACAGTAGTTACAATTGTCAACAACAGATGGCGCTGCGGTCTGGGAAACACTATAGTACTATATTTTCCACATATCCACCATGCGTAGCAATAATATGGCGTAGTCTCTGAGTGAAATTACCCGAAACCTCTGACAACGTGTCTGGCGGAATGGCTTCACATGCAGATGAGATGTACTGCTTCAGCTGTTCAATTGTTTCTGGATTCTGGCGGTACACCTGGTCTTTCAAGTGTCCCCACAGAAAGAAGTCACAGGGGTTCATGTCTGGCGAATAGGGAGGCCAATCCACGCCGCCTCCTGTATGTTTCGGATAGCCCAAAGCAATCACACGATCATCGAAATATTCATTCAGGAAATTAAAGACGTCGGCCGTGCGATGTGGCCGGGCACCATCTTGCATAAACCACGAGGTGTTCGCAGTGTCGTCTAAGGCAGTTTGCACCGCCACAAATTCACGAAGAATGTCCAGATAGCGTGATGCAGTAATCGTTTCGGATCTGAAAAATGGGCCAATGATTCCTTTGGAAGAAATGGCGGCCCAGACCAGTACTTTTTGAGGATGCAGGGACGATGGGACGGCAACATGGGGCTTTTCGGTTCCCCATATGCGCCAGTTCTGTTTATTGACGAAGCCGTCCAGGTAAAAATAAGCTTCGTCAGTAAACCAAATGCTGCCCACATGCATATCGCCGTCATCAATCCTGTGCACTATATCGTTAGCGAATGTCTCTCGTGCAGCAATGGTAGCGGCGCTGAGGGGTTGCCGCGTTTGAATTTTGTATGGATAGAGGTGTAAACTCTGGCGCATGAGACGATACGTGGACGTTGGCGTCATTTGGACCGCAGCTGCAACACGGCGAACGGAAACCCGAGGCCGCTGTTGGATCACCTGCTGCACTAGCTGCGCGTTGCCCTCTGTGGCTGCCGTACGCGGTCGCCCTACCTTTCCAGCACGTTCATCCGTCACGTTCCCAGTCCGTTGAAATTTTTCAAAGAGATCCTTTATTGTATCGCTTTTCGGTCCTTTGGTTACATTAAACCTCCGTTGAAAACTTCGTCTTGTTGCAACAACACTGTGTTCTAGGCGGTGGAATTCCAATACCAGAAAAATCCTCTGTTCTAAGGAATAAACCATGTTGTCCACAGCACACTTGCACGTTGTGAACAGCACACGCTTACAGCAGAGAGACGACGTACAGAATGGCGCACCCACAGACTGCGTTGTCTTCTTTTTTTTTCACATAACTTGCAGCGCCATCTGTTGGTGAAAATTGTAACTACTGTAATTTCGAAAGTTTGTCCGCCTGAAAATGTACTGTTGTCCCAAGCATATTGCAACAAACGGTGTATTTCTATCGCTGCTCGTTTAGTTTTTATTGCCGTTTCAAATATACCGGTCATTTTTGAAACACCCTGTAAGTTCTAGGCGACTGATGACCTCAGAAGTCAAGTCGCGTAGTGCTGAGAGCCATTTGATGGTCTTCCGTAATAATCATCGTACATGTTCTCCAGCGTGTTGTCATCAAAGCCGTGATGTTACTTGCAACTTTAACCTTCTTCTTGGGAGACGGTTGGTATTCACTGTCACTGCTTCCATCGCCTCTTCCCGCACTTGCCGTAGCGCTACCGTTTGCAATGAATTGCTCGTAATTATCATCCTTATCATCATCATTATGTGTTAGTGTTACAACAGTATCTGTTTCTAACTTATGCTCTTATTTCTGCACTATAACAGATACCAGAAAACATGCGAATGATTCGTCTTCTACACCAATACCAACTTCACGAAGAAGGGTTCTTCGTAACTTCATCTCAACCAATCGCAATACATTAGCAGGATTGATTACTAGTCGCCGAGCCATCTGACGCTTCAATACACAAATAATGTCACAAAACGCAACTTCAGAGGCACACTGCGCCGTCCCTACTGGTCCCGACTGGCGTACCGGCAGGTCAGTGTGCAATGCGGCATGGCATACGCAGAGGCCTATAACGGACGACTGCAGAGTTTTGCAGATGCGGGAGTATCACTAGTGCAATAAGAGACCTTTGCATTATTTCTCACACGATTTTGGTGTATTTGTGTTTGTTCGAGCCCAAGTACTTCCCTGGGGAGTAGTTATTAATTTTGTGTAGGCTCGCTGTCGCGCTTTCAGCGGCCGGCAGGCAGCAGCAGCGTGCTTACCAGTGTGCGAGTTGCAGGGGAGGGGGGGATGGGGGGGATTCCCCCCCCCCCCCCCTCTGCATCAGACTATCCCCTCCCCTGGTTTTAGTTTATGCATCCCAACCTGGGATGTTTATTTCCCACGCACTGGAGTAAAACTTTACATATAATTTAAGTTTGTGGAGCCGAACACTGAAAGTTTTTAATACAGTCTTACTATTAATACTATTAATATGTTTGCTTATTAATTTTGAAAAAGTGTTATGTAGTAGGTAAGCATTTCAAAACATTTAGAACTAAACGACAAACCGACGCACGCAACATTTCCGTAGCATGCCACAATGTTGCAATCAGCGTAAACGAGGCTTTAGAGCCAGGTCTGTATTGTATGGTGGATGTGATGTGTTGCGTACGAAACTAAAACCTGCAATCAGATCCATACGTCGTGGAAAACTGTGAAGAGGTGTCATCCTGCAGAAAGATAACGCTCGCCCACATTCTGCCAAACGGACAGCCGACGCAATAAAGGAGTTGAGATTCGAGGTGCTGGAACATCCACCATACAATCCAGACCTGGCTCCAAGCGATTTTTACGTGTTTGGACCCTTAACGGAAGGACTACAGGGAAGAAGATTTGAAAGTAATGAAGACTTGCTGCGGTGCAAAATTGGTTACAGATGCAACCGATAAACGTATGTTCTGATGAAATAAAAAAAAAAACTCGTAAAATGTCGGGAAAACTGCATTGAAGTCCAGGGAGGTTACGTAGAAAAATAACGCATGTTTCAGTTTTCTATCATCAGAATAAGTACAGCTTTTCACAAATGTACATTTACTTTTTGGATTCCCCTCGTATACCTGTATGTAGATGATTTTGTAAATAGGCTTTACCTATAATGTACTTTTAAAGATATAACAAGCGATGGCTTTTCTGATCGTGCTTACGCGTGAATAGTGAGTTTCGGCATTGGAAATGGAAATGTCATGTGGCTAGGGCCTCCCGTCGGGTAGACCGTTCGCCTGGTGCAGGTCTTTCGATTTGACGCCACTTCGGCGACCTGCGCGTCGATGGGGATGAAATGATGATGATTAGGACAACACAACACCCAGTCCCTGAGCGGAGAAAATTTCCGACCCAGCCGGGAATCGAACCCGGGCCCTTAGGATTGACAATCTCTCACGCTGACCACTCAGCTACCGGGGCGGACAGCATTAACATCTATTTATAAATAACAGTTTAACCATGGGTGACGCCACGGTCCAAGCTAGTAACATATATAACTATACTAACCCCCTAAGACATCCCCCCCCCCCCCCCCCCACTGGTAAAAGCACAAATCGAACACTGGTGTTTACCGAAGACGCTGTCGCGGTGCAGCCAGGCCATGGCGCGCGCGGCGTCGGCGTGCCGGCCGCGGTCGGCCAGCCAGACGGGCGACTCCGGCAGCGGCAGCAGCGACAGGAAGAGCAGCGCGGGCGGCACCGCGCACGCGCCGGCCAGCGCCTGCCACGGCAGCCACGCGCCCAGCACGTAGGCCAGCAGGATGCCGCCCGACATGAACAGCGCCGGCAGCGAACCCAGCACCCCGCGCACGCGCGCGTGCGCGCTCTCGTTCACCTGCGCAGCGCAGAGGCGCGTCAAGGGAGGGAAACGCGCGGATACACACGACCTAATGTCACTTCTACTGTTCGACAGATGATCGAACCAAATTTTGTACGTGCTGTCATTGTGTTACTGGCTATAATCTGAACTTTCTTCTGTGTTTTTTTTTTTTTGTGTCAAATAACTTGTCAGGATATTGCTGGATACTGTGCCGTGCGTCGAAACCTTCCGCAAAGTTTGGTATTTTTCGACTTTGTCCCTCTCTGGTGGAATCGCTGGTTGTGTAGAATCTCTTTGCCAGAGAGGCTTGTGGTACCAAACATTGCGCGAGGCAGCGTATGACGGGCAGCGACGGGAGTGTTGAACTAGCAGCGGCACGAGGAAGGTGGTGACCGGCAGGCCCTGTGCTGGGAGCAGTCCGTGTATGGTCCACCACCGTAGCTGAGCTGAGATAATTTAATCCGAGCCTGAAAAAAAAAAAGTGGACAGCATGCCGGCTTGTCATGCCAGGTGGCATGGGTTCGATTCCTGGCTGGATTGTAGATTTTCTCCGCTCAGGAACTGGGTCCTCATTTCATCCTCACCGACGTGCAAGTCACCGAAGTGGCGTCACCTCAAAAGACTTGCACCAGGCGATCAGGTCCACCCTCCGGGAGTCCCTCGCTACACGACATTTCATTTCAGTCCATGTACACTACTGGCCATTAAAATTGCTACCCCACGAAGATGACGTGCTACAGACGCGAAATTTAACCGACAAGAAGAAGATGCTGTGATATGCAAATTATTAGATTTTCAGAGCATTGACACAAGGTTGGCGCCAGTGGCGACTCCTACAACGTGCTGACATGACGAAAGTTTCCAGCCGATTTCGCATACACGAACAGCAGTTGACCGTCGTTGCCTGGTGAAACGTTGTTGTGGTGCCTCGTGTAAGGAGGAAAAATGCGTACCACGACGTTTCCGACTTTGATAAAGGTCGGATTCTAGCCTATCGCGATCGCGGTTTATCGTATCGCGACACTGCTGCTCGCGTTGGTCGAGATCCAATGACTGTTAGCAGAATATGGAATCGGTGGGTTCAGGAGGGTAATACGGAACGCCGTGCTGGACCCCAAAGGCTTCGTATCACTGGCAGTCGGAATGACAGGCATCTCATCCGCATGGCTATAACGGATCGTGCAGCCGCGTCTCGATCCCTGAGGCAACAGATGGGGATGTTTGCAAGATAACAACCATCTGCACGAACAGTTCGACGACGTTTGCAGCAGCATGGACTATCAGCTTGGATACCATGGCTGCGGTTACCCTTGACGCTGCATCTCAGACAGGAGCGCCTGCGATGGTGTACTCAACGACGAACCTGGGTGCACGAATGGCAAAACGTCATTTTTTCGGATGAATCCAGGTTCTATTTACAGCATCATGATGGTCGCTTTCGTGTTTGGCGACATCCCGGTGAACGCAAATAGGAAGCGTGTATTCGTCATCGCCGTACTGGCGTATCACCCAGAGTGATGGTATGGGGTGCCATTGGTTACACGTCTCGGTCACCTCTTGTTCGCATTGACGGCACTTTGAACCGTGGACGTTACATTTCAGATGTGTTACGACCCGTGGCTCTACCCTTCATTCGATCCCTGCGAAACCCTACATTTCAACACGATAATGCACGACCGCATGTTGCAGGTTCGACTGCTGCCCTGGCCAGCACATTCTCCAGATCTCTTACCAATTGAAAACGTCTGCTCAATAGTGGCCGAGCAACTGGCTCGTCACAATACGCCAGTCACTACTCTTGATGAACTGTGGTATCGTGTTGAAGCTGCATGGGCAACTGTACATGTTCACGCCATCCGAGCTCTGTTTGACTCAATGCCCAGGAGTATCAAGGCTGTTATTACGGCCAGAGGTGGTGGTTCTGGGTACTGATTTCTCAGGATCTATGCACCCAAATTGGGTGAAAATGTAATAACATCTCAGTTCTAGCACAATATATTTGTCCAATGAGTACCCGTTTATCATCTACATTTCTTCTTGGTGTAGCAATTTTAATGTCCAGTAATGTATTTGCCGGAAAACGACTTGGCCGCAGCTGAAATGATATCACAATCTAGTTGTAGTTGAGAGCCGTTGTTTGGGAAGCTGTAATTTGGAAAAGAGCTCCCCTTTGCATCCAAGAGCGCTTCGGTTGCGCAATACTGGTGTTGCCCGAAGGAGATCGGCGGTTAAAGCAGCCGTTGGAGGTCTGTACAGCCATCACTGTACCGTGACTGCGCCCTGGTTGGCTTGATAACACGAGGACTGGATAAACGCCACGTGGAGTTTTATTATTGAATGCTTCCCCATTTGTGTCTTTCAGTTGTTCGTCTTGCAAAATTGTAACTGGGTTTGCCCTTCTGGGGCGCCATTAGTTCCAATATTTTGTTATTGGTCGTTTGTTTATCTGTCCGTGGTACAAGGTTGTCATTGAGTTTGCCCTGATCGGAATCGTCTGAAAAATAAATGGTTCCTGTCAGTCTGACATTTCGTGTTCTACACATGAGGAAACGACAAATTAAATTACTCATAATGCAACAGACAAAGGAATTAATTGAGGAGGCGTAAGTCCGTCGTCTGTAAAAAGGAAGAAATATTACAATGCTTCAAGCTGTTCGTTACGTTTTCACCTGGACAAATGTAAAGCGATATCGCTTGTATTAACGATTTCGGAGAAAACTAATTATCTGAATTATTACTGTAAATAATATCAGTACAACGAGTCGTCCAACAGTTAAAATCAAGGCTTCATTTTAAGTACAAGGGGGACCGGGGGAATATAGACCCCTTAAGAAATTTTTCGTTTTGTTTTGTAATCTGTCATTTCCATGGAAATATTCAGGGCACGATGTGTGACCAAGAATGTTAGACTCAGATCTGTACAAGAAAAATCGAAATGTGTTGAATATATTTGGAGCTATATACACTTTTTTTTAGTCTATAAACTGTCGGCACTACCGCCAATACCTGGGTAATGTAAATACCCTTACAAGCTAAAGTCAGCAATTTGAAATACAGACAGAACAACATTTCTGTTCTAAGAAAGCAACACTTACTATCTTAGCATTTATCAAAATACATGAGCAGCACATTTTTCGAAAATGGTGTCCAAGCTTGAAAAAAATACCCAGCTTCAGCTTTATTCAAACCTAGAATTCTGTTGATATTTGTTGCTAACGGTTTTCGCAAGTATTTCTGCTTTAAAACCAGTCATTTCGATTCTTCGAGAGCTGCAAGATCACCAATGGTATCTGTTCTTTCGGACATGTCCGAAAGAACAGATATCATTTTAAGCGTTATTCTTGGTTCGTTCAGCTCCTTTGATACGCTTGATCTCCATGACTTCATTAAACTTAATGTCTTTTTTAGGGTTGTCCTCGCCAAGTGAAATTTTTCTGAAGATTAGGGCACCGGGGAAATATCGACACACAGTCCACATTGCCCCTTATTCATCTCTCGATATTATCCCATTCTCAGAAGGAGGCGGGCTGACAGCAGCTTAGTACGCTGTGCTCTTCATACAGAATTTTTAAAACGTAAGAACCATGGACCTTGCCGTTGGTGGGGACGCTTGCGTGCCTCAGCGATACGGATAGCCGTACCGTAGGTACAACCACAACGGAGGGGTATCTGTTGAGAGGCCAGACAAACGTGTGGTTCCTGAAGAGGGGCAGCAGCCTTTTCAGTAGTTGCAAGGGCAACAGTCTGGATGATTGACTGATCTGACCTTGTGACAATAACCAAAACGGCCTTGCTGTGCTGGTACTGCGAACGGCTGAAAGCAAGGGGAAACTACGGCCGTAATTTTTCCCGAGGGCATGCAGCTTTACTGTATGATTAAATGATGATGGCGTCCTCTTGGGTAAAATATTCCGGAGGTAAAATAGTCCCCCATTCGGATCTCCGGGCGGGGACTACTCAAGAGGATGTCGTTATCAGGAGAAAGAAAACTGGCGGTCTACGGATCGGAGCGTGGAATGTCAGATCCCTTAATCGGGCAGGTAGGTTAGAAAATTTAAAAAGGGAAATGGATAGGTTAAAGTTAGATATAGTGGGAATTAGTGAAGTTCGGTGGCAGGAGGAACAAGACTTCTGGTCAGGTGACTACAGGGTTATAAACACAAAGTCAAATAGGGGTAATGCAGGAGTAGGTTTAATAATGAATAGGAAAATAGGAATGCGGGTAAGCTACTACAAACAGCATAGTGAACGCATTATTGTGGCCAAGATAGATACGAAGCCCACACCTACTACAGTAGTACAAGTTTATATGCCAACTAGCTCTGCAGATGACGAAGAAATTGAAGAAATGTATGATGAAATAAAAGAAATTATTCAGATAGTGAAGGGAGACGAAAATTTAATAGTCATGGGTGACTGGAATTCGAGTGTAGGAAAAGGGAGAGAAAGAAACGTAGTAGGTGAATATGGATTGGGGCTAAGAAATGAAAGAGGAAGCCGTCTGGTAGAATTTTGCACAGAGCACAACTTAATCATAGCTAACACTTGGTTTAAGAATCATGATAGAAGGTTGTATACATGGAAGAACCCTGGAGATACTAAAAGGTATCAGATAGATTATATAATGGTAAGACAGAGATTTTGGAACCAGGTTTTAAATTGTAAGACATTTCCAGGGGCAGATGTGGACTCTGACCACAATCTGTTGGTTATGACCTGTAGATTAAAACTGAAAAAAATGCAAAAAGGTGGGAATTTAAGGAGATGGGACCTGGATAAACTGAAAGAACCAGAGGTTGTACAGAGTTTTAGGGAGAGCATAAGGGAACAATTGACAAGAATGGGGGAAAGAAATACAGTAGAAGAAGAATGGGTAGCTTTGAGGGATGAAGTGGTGAAGGCAGCAGAGGATCAAGTAGGTAAAAAGACGAGGGCTAGTAGAAATCCTTGGGTAACAGAAGAAATATTGAATTTAATTGATGAAAGGAGAAAATATAAAAATGCAGTAAATGAAGCAGGCAAAAAAGAATACAAACGTCTCAAAAATGAGATCGACAGGAAGTGCAAAATGGCTAAGCAGGGATGGCTAGAGGACAAATGTAAGGATGTAGAGGCTTATCTCACTAGGGGTAAGATAGATACTGCCTACAGGAAAATTAAAGAGACCTTTGGAGATAAGAGAACCACTTGTATGAACATCAAGAGCTCAGATGGAAACCCAGTTCTAAGCAAAGAAGGGAAAGCAGAAAGGTGGAAGGAGTATATAGAGGGTCTATACAAGGGCGATGCACTTGAGGACAATATTATGGAAATGGAAGAGGATGTAGATGAAGATGAAATAGGAGATACGATACTGCGTGAAGAGTCTGACAGAGCACTGAAAGCCCTGAGTCGAAACAAGGCCCCCGGAGTAGACAACATTCCATTGGAACTACTGACGGCCTTGGGAGAGCCAGTCCTGACAAAACTCTACCATCTGGTGAGCAAGATGTAGGAAACAGGCGAAATACCCTCAGACTTCAAGAAGAATATAATAATTCCAATCGCAAAGAAAGCAGGTGTTGACAGATGTGAAAATTACCGGACAATCAGCTTAATAAGCCACAGCTGCAAAGTACTAACACGAATTCTTTACAGACGAATGGAAAAACTAGTAGAAGCCGACCTCGGGGAAGATCAGTTTGGATTCCGTAGAAATACTGGAACACGTGAGGGAATACTGACCTTACGACTAATCTTATAAGAAAGATTAAGGAAAAGCAAACCTACGTTTCTAGCATTTGTAGACTTAGAGAAAGCTTTTTACAATGTTGACTGGAATACTCTATTTCAAATTCTAAAGGTGGCAGGGGTAAAATACAGGGAGCGAAAGGCTATATACAATTTGTACAGAAACCAGATGGCAGGTATAAGAGTCGAGGGACATGAAAGGGAAGCAGTGGTTGGGAAGGGAGTAAGACAGGGTTGTAGCCTCTCCCCGATGTTATTCAATCTGTATATTGAGCAAGCAGTAAAGGAAACAAAAGGAAAATTTGGATTAGGTATTAAAATCCATGGAGAAGAAATAAAAACTTTGAGGTTCACCGACGACATTGTAATTCTGTCAGAGACAGCAAAGGACTTGGAAGAGCAGTTGAACGGAATGGATGGTGTCTTGAAGGGAGGATATAAGATGAACATCAACAAAAGCAAAACGAGGATAATGGAATGTAGTCGAATTGAGTCGGGTGATGCTGAGGGAATTAGATTAGAAAATGAGACACTTAAAGTAGTAAAGGAGTTTTGCTATTTGGGGAGCAAAATAACTGATGATGGTCGAAGTAGAGAGGATATTAAATGTAGACTGGCAATGGCAAGGAAAGCGTTTCTGAAGAAGAGAAATTTGTTAACATCGAGTATAGAGTTAAGTGTCAGGAAGTCATTTCTGAAAGTATTTGTATGGAGTGTGGCCATGTATGGAAGTGAAACATGGACAATAAATAGTTTGGACAAGAAGAGAATAGAAGCTTTTGAAATGTGGTGCTACAGAAGAATGCTGAAGATTAGATGGGTAGATCACGTAACTAATGAGGAAGTATTGAATAGGATTGGGGAGAAGAGAAGTTTGTGGCACAACTTGACCAGAAGAAGGGATCGGTTGGTAGGACATGTTCTGAGGCATCAGGGGATCACCAATTTAGTATTGGAGGGCAGCGTGGAGGGTAAAAATCGTAGGGGGAGACCAAGAGATGAATACACTAAGCAGATTCAGAAGGATGTAGGTTGCAGTAGGTACTGGGAGATGAAGAAGCTTGCACAGGATAGAGTAGCATGGAGGGCTGCATCAAACCAGTCTCAGGACTGAAGACCACAACAACAACAACAACAAGAAAATAAGAAACAATAACAACAGGCGATAAAACGGTGACGTAAAATGTAAGACGGTGGAAAATTGTGGAAAGTTAAAACATAAAACTAATGGTGGGCGATGATAATAAAATACACAGGAAGCAGACAGGGAAAAAGTAGACAGACAAAAAACACGGCGACTGTCTGGATTCTGTTCACAAGAGATCACACCCTGCGAGCATTCGCAACACTTCAGAAAAGACGCTCAACACTTAACAATCACTAGGAACACTGCACTAAAAGGTCGACAGGAAGATGACACTTCACAGGCAAGGGCAGATGGGAGGGGGGACCTGGACAGAGGAGGGGGAAGAAAAAGGGGGGGGGGAGAGGAGAGGAAAATTAATTTTTAGCGCCGCAACAAGACTGTCACTTACAGCTCGTCGCCTCTGCACATTGCTTCTGGCATCGCCCGATATGCTGCAGCACTGTCTCCCACTGACTAAACGTAGATAATATGCACAAACGACGGCCATTTTTTGCCGGAATTCGCGCGGGAAATACTGTTGCCTGTTGACTTTCACAAGACATGGATTTGATACTCACATTGTAGCAGAAATTCTAGTATATTCTTTAGTACGTGAATACTATACATTTAATGTGCAATAAATTAAAGTGTGCCTTGATGTAGCGTATTAGCCATTTATTAGAACGTCCCAAAAAAAATGGGGATCGACATGGAAAATAGAATTTCATTTTTATTATTTTAGACACTCTGAATCGATTCCAGAGTTACCTGCTTGGATATTCACTGCTGAAGTTAGTAACATCTATATAGTTTTTTCCTACCCAGTTTAATATATTTTAGATGAGATCATTGTGAATCCAGAAACTATGTCCTACACCAGAAAAATCCAGAAGACGTACTTCTGTACTAATGTTTAAAAACGCTAAACAACGGAAGCATGCCAAATAGTTTCATAGTAGCTGATTTCTATTGTTCCCAATTCTCGCATTTTGATGCGATTAGTAATTACACATAAAAAGATTATGATCCAGGATTTGTCAATGGACATTTCAATTCGAGAAATTCAATTCTGATAAAAGTAAAAGATATAATTTGCTCACACTGAGGATCGAACTGCCGACAACGTGATTTACAATCTTTGAATACTACTTATTGAGCTACATATAACATTGGGACAGAAAAGCGAAATGTTTTGTAAATAACAACGGTGTGGACTGAAGCAGTTTTCCAAAAGTCTTCAAACCAAAAATCCAGCTCCAGAAAGCACTGAGGACATACGTGGCAAAAAAAATGGCGTCGCAGCTGATCAGAGAATCATCTGCAATTTCACCAATGACCACTCTCTGTGTGTGTATAGGTTCTTTGCCACCGACTAAAGCGCTGCTCAAGTGAGAAAACGATGGTACTGCCTGATATGTCGGTGTTCCCCGGTCTCCCCTAAATGAGAAAAACTGAGACGTTCTCTGGAACAACGACTTAAATGAAGTATATTGAAATCGAGATACATAGCATCAAACATTTCAGTTTTGTATTCATTTCAATCTCTCGTACATGGACTAAATTTCAGTCATATCTAACGGAAATATTGTGGTTTCATACCCTATGACATCATTATGTAGTATGTTAAACACAGTGACTGAGACGAAGTACTAATATAGTACCAAACTTAAGTTGTTTTTATTTATATCACTGTATAACATCAAAAACTAAAACTAAGTTTTTCAAATTTTACTATGAAACAGTCGTTAAAATTAAAGGCAGCATTATAATGCAACAAAAATTATATATTTATTAAACGAACATGTTTGTTTGCAAATTAGTAGGAGGTTCTAAAGTTATTCCTTAAGTCTTTTTATATAATAACGGACAAAACACATAACATTCCTCTTTATAAACTTGTTAGTAAGAGTATCATCTACAATGTGAAATAAGTGCATTTTCGATTAAATAAACAAATTAGTAGCACATAATGACTTCCTCTCAAATGATCTTCAATAGTCTTCACATAGTTATTAACGATCACTTTTCTGTTGCAGATTCTGAGTATTCGTTTTCTTTCACAAATGCGTAACTTCTACGCATTTCTGAATTTTCTTCTAGTGGAAATTTGAGTAGTGGGAAAACATCTTTTGCATCTGTAATCACAGGACGTGACGTCTTCGACACTACCATTCCAGTCTTCAATATTGCTAATGCGCATCCTCTTTTTTATATGATGAGGAATAAATAAATGTTCCTGCACAAGAAGACGAGAGTGAAATTGAGTTTCTGTTGCAACGTAAAGCAACATATTTATGTATTCCAAACTGTGTCTTTCCTTTGGATTTCTTGACGTAGTGTGGTGATAAAGCTGATGCCCAGGCTTCAATAATGCCCACTCTTTCTACCGCTTCAAAGGGTGCTGGATTCTTTCAGCAATTCTGAAGTACTGTAATATATTGGCGTGTTTTCAGTATGATTTAGAAGTTTTCCATATAGGCGAAAGTTACGGTCGCATTGACTTTATGTGTCTCCTAGCTGGGAACCCATGTTATATGGTTACGTTTTTCGATTCTGAAAGCCAAATGAAAGATCTTAACATATCTACATTTTTATTTTACTCTCCCCGTTAATCCTATAGAACTATATTATTTGGATCCTTGAGTTCACTACATATGAAATCGAACATGATGATGATGATGATGATGTTTGGTTTGTGGGGCGCTCAACTGCGTGGTTATCAGCGCCCGTACAATTTCCCAACCTTTGCTCAGTCCAATTTCTCCACTTTCCTGGATGATGATGAAATGATGAGGACAACACAAACACCCAGTCATCTCGAGGCAGGTGAAAATCCCTGACCCCGCCGGGAATCGAACCCGGGACCCCGTGCTCGGGAAGCGAGAACGCTACCGCGAGACCACGAGCGGCGGACGTGAATGAAATCGAACAAAGGAACAAACAGTATTTGGATCTTTCTTTGCCGCACCTTCTAAAAAACAGTACAATTTACTTGATCGGTCACAGTGACAATAATCGTTAAAGACATAGAATCATAGTAGCTTCTTATAGAATTGCACAGTAATGTTCACGATAGTTAGAGCCAAGTTCTGAGCGTAATCAAACTCGAGCACCCGTGTTTTCAAATTTGGCCGACCTCAAACACTTCTCCTTTAGTTTGTTCTACGGCGCAACTTTTATTTTGTTCTTCATGTACTTTTTACGAGGATCATTTGCGTTGACGCTCGATATAACCTCACAATCCCGGCAGAAATCATCCGTATCAGTTCGTGGTTTTCGAAATGAATACGGACTGTTCTCTCTAAAGCACTTTTGGTAAGTTTTATACGGTGCAGTACCGTATTACTTTATGGAGTAAATAATTTTGGAAATATTTGAAAAATTTTGCAACACTCAAGTCAGAGTTGTCAAAATATTTCCTTTGCGATCTGCCTCGGCGGCACTGCGATTGTTTGGAAGGAAACGTCCCACTAATTGTTAAGATCGGACCATTTCCAATAATTCCGTGGCTGTTTTATGCAGTCTGTTGCTGTGATATCCTATGTCTTCTTTTACAGTACGAACTCCAGCATTTAACACTTTAAAACCGTTTTTAAACGTCTCTCGGTACAGTATTGTGTAAAACTCTGAAATAGGGATTTACAGACTACAAAACATTGAAACTTCCTGGCAAATTAAAACTGTGTGCTGGACCAGGACTCGAACTCGGGACCTTTGCCTTTCGGGGGCAAGTGCTCTAGCAACTTGTTACATTTTAGGTGCTAAATTTGTGAAGAGCTCCGACCGGACTTAGTTTCATAGACGTTCTAGATACAGTATTTTCTTCTTTTCCATTAAACTTAAAATCAATGCATCTTTCGCGTTCTTTTCACCTATAGCCCAGAATATTTCATGGATCTCTTCTTAATCTTTTAAGTTTCTTTTAACAAAACATTCTTTTGCGCAACTCCTCACTGACTTCAAATTTTCTTAGAACTGACTTTCTTATCAGTTTTCGGCGCAGAATAACAGTGTCCAGAATTTCTCTTCTTCTTCGCGACCTCTTTCTTCCACTTCATTTGCCGAATTTTTCGTTTCCTTCGCATCTTCACTCTCCTTATTTGACATATTTTTTCAGTTTCGTTCGCTTCAGTGTGACGTTTTCGGAACTGATTTCCACGTTAAAGATACCACATTCCTAATAAGTAGGTTTCAGCACAGCGCGCACGAAACACGGGTTCGAGAGGCTTGGGAGTTTGTCTGCTGTCTAAGGCGATCTGTGGAACACAAATTGGAGAAGCACTGCAATCAAATGTTTCTAGAGGGCGTTGTATCTGTCGGACAGTAATAATATTTTGTCAACAGAAAGACTAGTTGGTACAGATTCAATATTTACACGAAACAGGAGAACGACTTAATGGACTTAAACTTGTTATTCCAGGGAACCCCTCACTGTAACTGATACAGTAGTGCGTAGCGAGAGAAACTCGCCTTTTTGCCATCTATCACGTGACTTAGATGTTGATTTCAAACTTTGACTCGGAAGAGATAAGCGCTGTCTGTGTGCCTCAAAGATCAATGTTAACAACGCAGACTGGCCAAAGCGCAGCCATGTTTGAAGCCAATTGGAGACTTTGTCGGCATATTCAGCAATGTCATGTTGCATGTTAGTACGGAATTACATGGTTTTATCTGTTATACAACAACATTTGCTACTGCCAGTCACCATTTTTCTTTATTTCTTGCGTGACGCTTTTCGGAAAATAATTACCAATATGAAGTGCGTTTTTCGTGTGCTATACCGTCTCAAGCGTGATGTGCAATCTTTTTTTGTGTTATTCTGATGCCTTTACTGTAAAGTAAACACGTACATCTTCGCAATCAACGATATATCTTTCCTTATAGATGCTGGCGAATTTGTTTATAATTTCTTCCCACGCTTAATATATCTCTGTCCAGAATGATGATTGGTTGGTTGGTTTGGGAGGAGGGGACCAACGGATTAGGAAAGGATGGGGGAGGAAGTCGGTCGTACCCTTTCGAAGGAACCATTCCGGCATTTGCCTGTAGCGATTTAGGGAAATCACTGAAAACCTAAATCAGAATGGCCGGACGGGACTGAACCGTCGTCCTCCCGCATGCGAGTCCAGTTGCTAACCATTGCGCCACCTCGCTTGGTAGAATGATGTTTCGTGTGTTTGGCGCTAGGAAATGTTTTCTCATGTATTTATGATAGAGGTTTATTTGTATAGGTCACTGGTATGTGTAAAGAAAGCAAACAATAGTAGATGTAAATAAACATTTTCAGATGTGATTCGAAGACTTAATTATCGTTGCTTTTGAGGAGAATTCGGGATATGTAAGCTCATTTTGTTTTTGTATGGCGTAGAGCAGTTCTAATGATAATGTTTTAGGTCATATTGCGTTAAGATTTTGATGAAAAACCTTATTTCTCTTCCTGAAATCAGGAAGTTGCTGAGTAGCCTTCCGTGTTGTAGAAAGGGAATTGTGGGGCCTGTGCGGTGGAGGTGGTGTTTTACGAGGGTCAGCCACAAAATAATGCCTCCTCTTTTTCTAACTTATGTTGTACAAGGAAAGTAAATGCCGTATACACAGGATAACAACCACAACATTCAAGATTAATTTGCACTTTTCGAGATAACCACGATCGTTGTCCAGCTTTTTACCACCTCGAAACAAGAGTGTTGTGTCTTTTTGAAATGGAGAGGGTGACCATTTACAGAAAAACCACTAAATAATAGTTTTAAGAACATTATTTACTGCTTCTTCTGTAGGTGTATGTATGTTTGAACTAATTACAACACTAGAGTCATTTCCAAAAAGAACTAATTCTGTTTTTTTATGTGAAGTCCGCCAGTTATGCAAAATACCGTTTTTCTCAGTGCCCAAACATGTTTCCGCACCACTGTGCCATCATAAGTGGCTTTTCGTTTTTATTTATTCTGCAATGTGAACATTTCTGTTAAATGATTATAAAATTATGTGCATTTTTAGTTCAAACAACAGATCATTTCTTTTGTAAATACCTTTACATTTGGTGTGCATGAATTTTCTGGATCACTTTTGTGTTAATTACTACAGGTAGCTTGTCATCTGCACCCAAATGACGTTGATGAGAAAGTTTTTTCTGGAAGTTAACCTATCTTATAGAAGGTAACTTAGTTTTTCGCGATGTTTTCGCGCCTATTTTTGTATTTATTTACGTTTTCGTGTGGCAAGCACTTCCATTCTCCGCATCATGCTGAGATGTTGTGATTCATGCGTAACTATAACAATTATTTTCCACAAATAACGTAGTAAAACACTTTTTCAGTACATCAGAACACAGTGTGATGCTTGCCACACGAAAACGTAAGTAAATACGAAAATAGGCGCGAAAACATCGCGGAAAACCAAATTACACTCTAGAAGACAGGTTAACTTCCAGCAAAAACTTTCTCATCAACATGGTTTGGTTGCAGATGACAAGCTACTTGTAGTAATTAACACAAAAGTAATCCAAAAAATTCATACACACCAAATGTAAAGGTATTTACAAAAAGAAATTATCTGTTGTTTGAAATAAAAAATGCACATAATTTTACAATCATTTAACAAAAATGTTCACATTACAGAATAAATAAAAACGAAAACCCACTGATGATGGCACAGTGGTGCCGAAACATGTTTGGGTACTGAGAAAAACGGTGTTTTGCATAAGTGGCCGACCTCGCATCCAAAAAAAAATTTAGCTGCAAACACGGCCAATACAAGGAGCTGCAAATTAAAAAGATGGATAATTCTGTTTGTTTTATATTAGATGGGGGGTCATTTACATATATGAGAAACAATAGTGACCGAGCGAGGTGGCGCAGTGGTTAGACACTGGACTCGCATTCGGGAGGACGACGGTTCAATCCCGCGTCCGGCCATCCCGATTTAGGTTTTCCGTGATTTCCCTAAATCGCTCCAGGCAAATGCCGGGATGGTTCCTTTCAAAGGGCACGGCCGTCTTCCTCCCCCCGTCCTTCCCTAATCCGATGAGACCGATGACCTCGCTGTCTGGTCTCCTTCCGCAAAACAACCAACCAAACAATAGTGGACCTTAGACTGAGGCCTGTGGAGCCCACAAATGATTTCTTCCCATTGAGCACAATCTCCTCTCTTTACATTCGTTGGATTACCAAGTACAACTTCTGCATTCTTTTGGTTAGATACAACATCTATTTGTCGTGCTATTCGAAAGTGAACGGTAGAGATAGAGCCTGAAACTGATTCTGCAATCTATCTACCAAACACTTGGGAGTTCTAACAACCCTACCACAACAAAGGTCAAAAATTAATTATGATTGTAGTGTTGCTCACGCTGCTAAATATTGCATTTTCGGGCAACAACAAAGTTATATTATGTGGCAGGTGTCATTAGAGTACAGTTAATAAAGTCATTTCATGAAATAATGGATAAACTAGGCACTCATCTTTTCGTGTTTCCCACGTTGGTCTCGTTGTGAACTCATGGCTCAGTCGTCGAAAATCTAGGTAGTGATGATTCCAAGCTCGGATGCAAAGAGGCCTAGGTGTTATTCTGCGATATTCAAAAGTTTTATAGATGTGTTTCATAAACCATTCTTGAAGATTAAACTTTTGCAAGTTAGGACAATGGTGATGTAAAAAAGTATTCGGCACTCCGAATTTAAGTTACACTTCTTTTTTATTACTTTTGTTGCAACATCACTTCACAATATGAAACATACTTGAAAATATCTTCCTCACTGTTAAAGCTCACATTTCATAAACTGACTACAATTTGCGTCTTTTCAACATGACGATCAAGACCTGACTCTCTAATCACGGCTTACGCGCCCAAAAATCAGAGTTACAAGTACGTCAAAGATCATAGTGACAAAAGAAAGAATACACATAAGAATAATATCATTGCAATATAAACATATCGATGTATCGAAGTACCTCCACATTAATGAAATCAAATCTGAATGTTGTCACAAAAATATGTTAACTATTTTACAGAAACACAGTAGAATATTGCTGGTATCGAGAGGTTGAGGTGAGGTGCCGTAATGGTTACGTAATTCAAGTACCATCACAGAGTGAACTGCAAAATGTTCGTTCAGGTGCAGGTGTACTTACGTAGACCTGGGCGGACGGGATGGAGATGCCGGCGCAGAAGCCGGTGAGGATGCGCGCGGAGAAGAGCATGGCGTAGTTCTGCGAGAAGGCGAGCAGCACCCAGAAGGCGACGAACAGCGGTGCGCTGACCATAAGGGTGCGCTTGCGGCCGAGCCGCTGCAGCAGCGGGCCCGACGCCAAGCTGCCCACGAACGCACCCAGCGGAGGCACCGAGCCTGGCAAAACACGAACGTCATGTGGCAGCCGGCAGACAAAGAGAGAAAAAAACAGACACACTGCTCACATACACTGGTTGCCAAGTAAGAAGTACCTCTGGAAAATACAGGCTGTTACAAAAAGGTACGGCCAAACTTTCAGGAAACATTCCTCACACACAAATAAAGAAAATACGTTATATGGACATGTGTGCGGAAACGCTTAATTTCCATGTTAGAGCTCATTTTAGTTCCGTCAGGATGTACTGTACTTCCTCGATTCACCGCCAATTGGCAAAATTGAAGGAAGGTAATGTTGACTTCGGTGCTTGTGTTGACATATGACTCATTGCTCTACAGTACTAGCATCAAGCACATCTGTACGTAGCATCAACAGGTTAGTGTTCATCGCGAACGTGGTTTTGCAGTCAGTGCAATGTTTACAAATGCGGAGTTGGCAGATGCCCATTTGATGTATGGATTAGCACGGGGCAATAGCCGTGGCGACGTACGTTTGTATCGAGACAGATATCCAGAACGAAGGTGTCCCGACAGGAAGACGTTCGAAGCAATTGATCGGCGTCTTAGGGAGCACGGAACATTCCAGCCTATGACTCGCGACTGGGGAAGACCTAGAACGATGAGGACACCTGCAATGGACGAGGCAATTCTTCGTGCAGTTGGCGATAACCCTAATGTCACCGTCAGAGAAGTTGCTGCTGTACAAGGTAACGTTGACCACATCACTGTATGGAGAGTGCTACGGGAGAACCAGTTGTTTCCGTACCATGTACAGCGTGTGCAGGCACTATCAGCAGCTGATTGGCCTCCACGGGTACACTTCTGCGAATGGTTCATCCAACAATGTGTCAATCCTCATTTCAGTGCAAATGTTCTCTTTACGGATGAGGCTTCATTCCAACGTGATCAAATTGTAAATTTTCACAATCAACATGTGTGGGCTGACGAGAATCCGCACGCAATTGTGCAATCACGTCATCAACACAGATTTTCTGTGAACGTTTGGGCAGGCATTGTTGGTGATGTCTTGATTGGGCCCCATGTCCTTCCACCTACGCTCAATGGAGCACGTTATCATGATTTCATACGGGATACTCTCCCTGTGCTGCTAGAAGATGTGCCTTTACAAGTACGACACAACATGTGGTTCATGCACGATGGGGCTCCTGCCCATTTCAGTCGAAGTGTTCGTACGTTTCTCAACAACAGATTCGGTGACCGATGGATTGGTAGAGGCAGACCAATTCCATGGCTTCCACGCTCTCCTGACCTCAACCCTCTTGACTTTCATTTATGGGGGCAGTTGAAAGCTCTTGTCTGCGCAACCCCGGTACCAAATGTAGAGACTCTTCGTGCCCGTATTGTGGATGGATGTGATACAATACGCCCTTCTCCAGGGCTGCATCAGCGCATCAGGGATTCCATGCGATGGAGGGTGGATGCATGTATCCTCGCTAACGGAGGACATTTTGAACATTTCCTGTAATAAAGTGTTTGAAGTCACGCTGGTACGTTCTGTTGCTGTGTGTTTCCCTTCCATGATTAATGTGATTTGAAAAGATGTAATAAAATGAGCTCTAACATGGAAAGTAAGCGTTTCCGGACACATCCCCACATAACATATTTTCTTTCTTTGTGTGTGAGGAATGTTTCCTGAAAGTTTGGCCGTACCTTTTTGTAACACCTTGTACAAGGCGTGTGGTGTACCACAGGGTTCTATTTTGGGTCCAAAGTTGTTTCTGATAATTGCAGAAGATTGCACTGTTATATTTTACTATATATGGCAAGTGTGTAATGCTCTGCCGGCCATAGTGGCCGAGCGGCTCTAGGCGCTACAGTCTGGAACCGCGCGACCGCTACGGTCGCAGTTTCGAATCCTGCCTCGGGCATGGATGTGTCTGATGTCCTTAGGTTAGTTAGGTTTAAGTAGTTCTAAGTTCTAGGGGACTGATGACCTCAGCAGTTAAGTCCCATAGTGCTCAGAGACATTTGAACCATGTTTGTAATGCTCTCCACTCATTGCAAGTTGTCAGAACAGTGTTCTGTGTAGTTGTTACTGCATTATGTCGGAGCTAAGTCGGTAATTTGTTGGCGTTCGTATGGTGAGTGTTTCCATAACCAAGGTAACCGAAGTATTACGTGTCCCAAGAGATACCTTATCGATAATTTATGCCGCATACTGGGAGAAACATCATCCACTAACTCACTACGTGGACGAATGCATGTACTGAGTGCTCGTGATGGACGGTCATAGACGTTTATAACGAAAAATAAGAGGAAGACAGCGGCAAAAGTCGCTGCAGAGCTCAATGTCACACTGGTGAACCCTGCCAGCACCAAACAACGTGAAGGGAGCTCCATAAAGCAGAGTATTGCAGTTGGAATTCTAAAACCACTTGTCATTAACAGGAAATCATGGTGGCCAAGTAGTAAAAACTGGATTGTGGAAAAATGGAAGAAAGAAATGTAGTCGGATGAGTCTTGTTGCACAGCGTTTCCTACTTCTGGCCGTATTTATGTCCCAAGAGAGAAATATGGCGGGTTGTGCAGTGATGATTTGGGCAGCAGTGTCGTGGTATTCTATGGACGCAAAGGCTAATCTGGAAGGTCGCATTACTGCTAAGGATTATGTGGCTTGGGGTGTGTGTGCAGCTGGAGTGATATGCGACCCCTGATACGTCTAGATACGATTCTGACACATGACAGGTACGTATGCATCCTGTCTGATCACCTGCATCCATTCGTGTCCATTGTGCATTCCGACGGACTTGGGCACCTCACACGTCCAGAATTGCTACAGAGTGGCCCCAGGAACAATCTTCTGAATTTAAACACTTCCATTGGTCAACTAACTCCTCAGATATGAACAATATCGAGCATATCTGGGATGGCTTGCAGCGTGTTGTTGAGAAGAGATCTCCAACCCCTCGTACTCTTACGGAATTATGGACAGCCCTGCAGGATTCATGGTGTCAGTTCCCTCCATCACTACTTCAGACATTAGTCGAGTCCATGCCACGTCGTGTTGCGGCACTTCTGCGTGGTCGCGAGGGTCCTAAACGATATTAGGCAGATGTGCCAGTTTGTTTGGCTCTTCAGTGTAGATGTTATACGTATATGTGTTACATCTTAAATAGCAGATATATTTTGTTTAGTTCATAGACAGCAGACTGCAGTCTGTTGCTACTGTTCAGGATTTAAACTTGATCGTCTGCAAACAACATGTTCCTCACATAATTCTGTTAGTCCCTCTCCGTAGCCCAGTTGTTAGCGTGTTTTGTTGTTATTCGGAGGACTTGGGTTCGATTCTAGGCACTGCTCTGTATTTTTGCTTTGCGGGAGGACTGGAACAGGATGCATTCAGCTAAATGGGGGGCTATTTGAGTGAGAATTAACCGTTCCGAGGCCAAGAAACAAAACAAGCGCTGGCAGAGCGGTGTTCGCAGTTCTGCAGTTTCTTTCTCGTAAATGTATATGTATTAAAGAGCAGTGCTGAAAGGTAGCTACCATGTCGAACTACTCATTTAAAATCATCTGTTCTTTTTCTCACTACCCCAATTACTTCGATTCTTGTATTATTATAGATCACCTGAATTACCCACGTAAGATTTAATGGTACGCCTCTTCGTCTTAAAAATCTGCCGTAATAATTGTCTATTTATTTTATCTAAGGCCTTCATATAATCTATGAAAACAAAGTATGTTTATTTGTTGTATCCCTCTAACTTTTGGCCCTCTTTCTCACTTTGTGTACACGATTCGCAACATTTGACTCCCTACATGAATTTAGTATGTTCCTCAGTAATGCGACAAATGAATCCTGACATCATCCACTTAACGTTAAAAAATTGGTCAGGTGTGAGCAGGGCTCGTGCTCTACATCTACATCTACAAGGATACTCCGCGAGCCACCGTACGGTGTGTGGCGGAGAGTACCCTGTGCCATTGCTTTTCATTTCCTTTTCCTGTTCCACTCACAAATAGAACGAGGGAAAAATGACTGTCTATATGCTTCCATATGAGTCCTAATATCTCGTATCTTGTCGTCATGGTCGTTACGCACAATGTATGGTGGCGGCAGTAGAATGTTTCGGCAGTTAGCTTCAAATACCGCTTCTCTAAATTTTCCCAACAGTGTTTCTCGAAAGAAAGTCGCCTTCGCTCCAGGGATTCCTATTTGAGTTCCTGTAGCACCTTTGTAGTACTTGAGTGTTTCGTACAAACTTAGTTACGTATACAGGGTGTATCATAATTAATGGCGTAAACACATACAGCTGAAAGTACACGATACTAGGAGCAAAATAGTCTCAGTAAACAGAGGATCGAAAATGCATACCTTAAGAGCTACTTGCAATTTTTCATCTTCGATACTGTGAAACAAATCTCTTCTATTGCCATTTCTTTCATGTGCAGTTGTGTTGTAGAAAGAGGATACTACAACTATAATCTTTTAACGGTAAAAGAAATGCTAAAACTATATATTTTAACATTCGGCTGAAGAGCACCAATATGGATCCTGCCACCCCCCCCCCCCCCCACCTACTTTTCCTCTTTCAAATTGGAAGAGTGGAATTATCAATAAAGAAGAAGATAAATGCGGTTCGAGCATCCACTTACTATTGTGGAAACTGAGAGCTAATGTTCTCAAAATACTTACTTGCTCTCACTGATTCTACACACCTGTAGCGTTTAAAAGGCTGAAATTGACCAATGATGTATATGCACTGAATAAAAGTTTGCAGATGAAATAAAACAGAGCTACCTTGTCCAGCTGTGTCCTTGAAAATGTGACCTGAGAATGGGAAGCAGAACTCAAAAAATGTTGAGTTAATAACCAAGGGTAGTTGATCTATAAAAACGATAATCTTATAATTCAGCGTTTAGCTTTTGCTGACGATCTTTCAAATATTGTCCCGAGACACAACAGTGGCAAAAAGAAAAATCAACATTTTAAAAAGATTTGCAGGAAAAAACAGGGCTTCAAATATCCTACGCAAAAACTGAATATATAATAAACATAAAAATGCTCCATATTTCATGAACACAGATTATAAAAAAATTATGAGCCAATAAATGTAAATGCCTTGGTGGGTGATACGGAAAACGGCCGCTACGACGAGGCTAACCAACTCAGGGCACACAAGATGGAAACGGTCTTTCAGTTAGATGGTTCAAATGGCTCTGAGCACTATGCGACTTAACTTCTGAGGTCATCAGTCGCCCAGAACTTAGAACTAATTAAACCTAACTAACCTAAGGACATCACACACATCCATGCCCGAGGCAGGATTCGAAACCGCGACCGTAGCGGTCGCTCGGTTCCACACTGTAGCGCCTAGAACCGCACGGCCACTCCGGCCGGCGGTCTTTCAGTTAACTAAAGATGTGCATAATAATGGATCTAGCTCCTTTGAAGCAAAGTTATAACGATAAAAATAGAACGTTTATACCCTCCAAACGCCTGGATTTGACTACGACAGGGGAAATAGAAAACGTGGCACAGAAACAAAGGAAAACTGTAAAAAAAAAAATACTCGGGCCGGTTAAAACTCAACGGTAAGCAGTGAAACGGGAGTAATGAAGATCTGTAGAAGACAACTGGACAACTGAATGGAACGTTGGTTAAAAGTAGAATGATGTTTTACGATCAACTGGTTCGGTTGAATGAAAACAGGAGATGGTAGAGAATTTTTGAACACGTCAACTGAAAAAAAAATCTTACGTTACAAGTGACTCCAAGAAATGAAGAGTGATGTAAAAGAGAAGAAGATTGGAGAACTTAAAAATCTGGACAGATATAAGTTTCAAAAGAAAATTTTAGATTCCCGTCTACAGAGAAAATCAAAAAAGAAAACTGGAGCAAGGTGGTCAGAAGATGGGAAAAAATAAGTGAAGGGGAGTTGAGGTGGAATCGATGACTATGACACGACATGAATAACGAAACAGTTCACTTGTAAATGACCGGATGTCAGTGTCCAACGGGCACAACATTTCGGCAAGCGACCACATTACCATCATCAGGTGCGCTGACGAACTGATTGCGTGGGTGCCGCGCAAGGCTGCGAGGCGATCAGTTCGTCGGTGCGCATGATGATACCAACATGACGTCTTACCGAAATATTGTGACCGTTTGACACTGACTTTCGACCGTCTACATGTGAACTATTTCTACATAGTTTTGAGTCTTCATTCTTCTGAGTGGTTTGATGCGGTCTGCCACGAATTCATCTCCTGTGTTAACCCCTCCATCTCAGAACAGCACTTGCAACCTACATCCTCAATTATTTGCTGCATATATTCCAGTCCATGTCTTCCCCTACAATTTTTACCCCCTACAGCTCCCTCTAATACCAAGGAAATCACTCTCTGATGTCTTAACAAATGTCCTAACATCCTGTCCCTTCTTCTTGTTAGAGTTTTCCATACATTCTTTTCTTCGCTGATTCTTTCCTTACTTACCAGTTCTAATATTCAACATTCTTCTCTAGGATCACATTTCAAATGCTTCGATTCTCTTCTGCTTCGGTTTTCCCACAGCTCATGTTTCACTACCACACAGTGCTATGCTCCAAACGCACATTCTCAGAAATTTCTTCCTCAAATTAAGTCCTACTTTTGATATTAGTGACTTATCTCGGCCAAGAATGTCCTTTTTGCCAGTGATAGTCTGCTTTCGATGTCCTCCTTGCTCCGTCCGCAATTGGTTATTTTGCTGCCTAGGTAGCAGAATTCCTTAACTCCATTTACTTTGTGATCACCAACCCTAATGTAAAGTTTCTCACTGTTCCCATTTCTACTACTTCTCATCACTTTCGCCTTTATTCGATTTACTCTCAATCCATATTCTGTACTCAATAGACTCTTCATTCCATTCAGCAGATCTTGTAATTCTTCTGCACTTTCACCGAGGATAGCAATATTATCAGCGAATCTTACCATTAATATCCTATCACCTTGAATTTTAATTCCCCTCTTGAATCTTTCTTTTATTTGCGACACTGCTTGTTCGATGTATACGTTGAACAGAAGGGGCGAAAGACTACATCCCTGTCTTACACCCTTTTTAATCCGAGTACATCGTTCTTGGTCGTCCATTCTTATTATTCCCTGTTGGCTCTTGTATATATTGTATTTACCCGTCTCTCCCTAGAGTTTACCCTTATTTTTCTCAGAATTTCGAACGTCTTGACCATTTGACGTTATCGAACGCTGTTTCCATGTCGACACATCCTATGAACATGATTATGAACCGCAACGTCAGAACTGTCTCTCTTGTGCCTTTACCTTTCCTAAAGCCAAACTGATCGTCATCTAGCACATCCTCAATTTTCTTTTCCAATCTTCTGTATATTATTCTTCTCGACAACTTGGATGCATGAGCCGTTAACCTGATTGTTGGATAATTCTCGCACTTGCCAGCTCTTGCAGTCTCCGGAATTGTGTCGATCATGTTTTTCCGAAGGCCTGATGGTATGTCGCCAGACTCATATATTCTACACACCAACGTAAATAGTCGTTTTTTTGCCATTTCCCCCAATGATTTTAGAAATTATGACGGAATGTAATCTAACCCTTCTCCCTTATTCGATCTTAAATACTTCAGAGCTGTTTTAAATTGCGATTGTAATACTAGATCGCCTATCTTTTCTTTAGCGACTCCTGTTCCTTCTTCTATCATATCAATCAGCCCAGTCGTCTCCTCACAGAGGTCTTCAATGCACTCTTTCCACCTATCCGCTCTTTCCTCTGCGCTTAACAGTGGTATTCCCATCGCAGTCTTAATGTTACCACCCTTGCCTTTAATTTCTTCGAACGATGTTTTGATTTTTCTACATTATGATTCCTTTTCCGATTTATTCATAGTTTTCATGTAGCCATTGTGCCTTAGATTCCGTGCACATACTATTTAGTTCATTCCTCAGCGACCCGTATTTCTGTACTCTTTAATTTCCCTGAACATTTTTGTGCTTCCTTCTTTCAACGATCAGCTGAAGTATTTTTTGTATTACCCACGGTTTCTTCGCAGTTGTCTTCTTTGGACCTACATTTTTCTTTCCAACATCTGTGACTTGCCTTTTTAGAGATGTGTAGTCCTGTTCAACTGAGCTGCCTACTGAGCTATTCCCTATTGCTGTATATGTAGCCCTAGAGAATTTCAAACATATCTCTTTATTCCCTAGTACTTCCGTATCCCACTTGCTTGGGTACTGATTCTTCCTGACTAATCTCTTAAACATCAGCCTACTCTTCATCACTACTACATCCTGATCTGAATCTACAGGGTGGTCCATTGATAGTGACCGGGCCAAATATCTCACGAAATAAGCATCAAACGAAAAAACTACAAACAACGAAACTCGTCTAGCTTGAAGGGGGAAACCAGATGGCGCTATGGTTGGCCCGCTAGATGGCGCTGCAATAGGTCAAACATATATCAACTGCGTTTTTGTTTTTTTAAATAGGAACCCCCATTTTTTATTACACATTCGTGTAGTACGTAAAGAAATATGAATGTTTTAGTTGGACCACTTTTTTCGCTTTGTCATACATGGCACTGTCACAAACGTATAAGTAGGTGGTATCACGTAATATCCCGCCAGTGCGGACGGTATTTGCTTCGTTCAAATGGTTCAAATGGCTCTGAGCACTATGGGACTTAACATCTGAGGTCATCAGTCCCCTAGAACTTAGAACTACTTAAACCTAACTAACCTAAGGACATCACACACATCCATGCCCGAGGCAGGATTCGAACCTGCGGCCGTAGCGGTCGCGCGGTTCCAGACTGAAGCGCCTTTAACCGCGTGGCCACACCGGCCGGCTATTTGCTTCGTGATACATTACCCGTGTTAACATGGACCGTCGGTGTTGAGAATGCTACGTCAACATCGATTGCACCCGTACCGTATTTCTATGCAACAGGAATTGTACTTTGAACGTTATGTACAGTTCTGCCACTGGGCACAAGAGAAATTACGGGACGATGATAGATTTTTTGCACGCGTTCTATTTGGCGTCGAAGCGTCATTCACCAACAGCGGTAACGTAAACCGGCATAATATGCACTATTGGGCAACGGAAAATCCACGATGGCTGCGACAAGTGGAACATCAGCGACGTTGGCGGGTTAATGTATGGTGCTGCATTATGGGAGGAAGGATAATTGGCCCCCATTTTATCGACGGCAATCTAAATGGTGCAATGTATGCTGATTTCCTTCGTAATGTTCTACCGATGTTACTACAAGATGTTTCACTGCATGAGAGAATGGCGATATACTTACAACATGATGGATGTCCGGCACATAGCTCGCGTGCGGTTGAAGCGGTATTGAATACCATATTTCATGACAGGTGGATCGGTCGTTGAAGCACCCACACGTTCACCAGATCTGACGTCCCCGGATTTCTTTCTGTGGGGAAAGTTGAAGGATATTTGCTATCGTGATACTCCGACAACGCCTGACAACATGCATCAGCGCATTGTCAATGCATGCGCAAACATTACGGAAGGCGAACTACTCGCTGTTGAGAGGAATGTCGTTACACGAATTGCTAAATGCATTGAGGTTGACGGACATCATTTTTGAGCATTTATTGCATTAATGTGGTATTTACAGGTAATCACGCTTTAACAGCATGCGTTCTCAGAAATGATAAGTTCAGAAAGGTACATGTATCACATTGGAACAACCGAAATAAAATGTTCAGACGTACCTATGTTCTGTATTTTAATTTAAAAAACCTACTTGTTACTAACTGTTCGTCTAAAATTGTGAGCCATATGTTTGTGACTATTACAGTGCCATCTATCTGTCACAAAGCGAAGAAAGTGGTCCAACTAAAACATTCATATTTCTTTACGTACTACACGAATATGTAATAAAAAATAAGGGTTCCTACTTAAAAAAAAACGCAATTGATAACCGTTTGACCTATGGCAGCGCCATCTAGCGGGCCAACCGTAGCGCCATCTGGTTTCCCCCTTCAAGCTAGACAAGTTTCGTTCTTTGTAGGTTTTTCGTTTGACGATTATTTCGTGAGATATTTGGCCCGGTGACGATCAATGGACCACCCTGTATATCTGCTCCTGGGTACGCCTTACCATGCAGTATCTGATTTCGGAATCTCTGCCCATGATCTACACTCCTGGAAATGGAAAAAAGAACACATTAACACCGGTGTGTCAGACCCACCATACTTGCTCCGGACACTGCGAGAGGGCTGTACAAGCAATGATCACACGCACGGCACAGCGGACACACCAGGAACCGCGGTGTTGGCCGTCGAATGGCGCTAGCTGCGCAGCATTTGTGCACCGCCGCCGTCAGTGTCAGCCAGTTTGCCGTGGCATACGGAGCTCCATCGCAGTCTTTAACACTGGTAGCATGCCGCGACAGCGTGGACGTGAACCGTATGTGCAGTTGACGGACTTTGAGCGAGGGCGTATAGTGGGCATGCGGGAGGCCGGGTGGACGTACCGCCGAATTGCTCAGCACGTGGGGCGTGAGGTCTCCACAGTACATCGATGTTGTCGCCAGTGGTCGGCGGAAGGTGCACGTGCCCGTCGACCTGGGACCGGACCGCAGCGACGCACGGATGCACGCCAAGACCGTAGGATCCTACGCAGTGCCGTAGGGGACCGCACCGCCACTTCCCAGCAAATTAGGGACACTGTTGCTCCTGGGGTATCGGCGAGGACCATTCGCAACCGTCTCCATGAAGCTGGGCTACGGTCCCGCACACCGTTAGGCCGTCTTCCGCTCACGCCCCAACATCGTGCAGCCCGCCTCCAGTGGTGTCGCGACAGGCGTGAATGGAGGGACGAATGGAGACGTGTCGTCTTCAGCGATGAGAGTCGCTTCTGCCTTGGTGCCAATGATGGTCGTATGCGTGTTTGGCGCCGTGCAGGTGAGCGCCACAATCAGGACTGCATACGACCGAGGCACACAGGGCCAACACCCGGCATCATGGTGTGGGGAGCGATCTCCTACACTGGCCGTACACCACTGGTGATCGTCGAGGGGACACTGAATAGTGCACGGTACATCCAAACCGTCATCGAACCCATCGTTCTACCATTCCTAGACCGGCAAGGGAACTTGCTGTTCCAACAGGACAATGCACGTCCGCATGTATCCCGTGCCACCCAACGTGCTCTAGAAGGTGTAAGTCAACTACCATGGCCAGCATGATCTCCGGATCTGTCCCCCATTGAGCATGTTTGGGACTGGATGAAGCGTCGTCTCACGCGGTCTGCACGTCCAGCACGAACGCTGGTCCAACTGAGGCGCCAGGTGGAAATGGCATGGCAAGCCGTTCCACAGGACTACATCCAGCATCTCTACGATCGTCTCCATGGGAGAATAGCAGCCTGCATTGCTGCGAAAGGTGGATATACACTGTACTAGTGCCTACATTGTGCATGCTCTGTTGCCTGTGTCTATGTGCCTGTGGTTCTGTCAGTGTGATCATGTGATGTATCTGACCCCAGGAATGTGTCAATAATGTTTCTCCTTCCTGGGACAATGAATTCATGGTGTTCTTATTTCAATTTCCAGGAGTGTAACTGAAATGTCCCCCTATTTCCTGGCCTGTCCAAGTACACCTCCACCTCTTGAATGACGTCGGGAGAAGTTGCAGAATCACACGACACGAACAGTTTGTGTGCTGGGACAGGTAGAGCGGCAGCAGCAGCGGCAGTGGTAAGCGTACGTGTGTGGGTGTACGTTGGGACAGAGAGAGAGAGAGGGCTGCGGTACTTACTGACCCAGGAGACGGCGTCGTCGTCGGGCACGAGCCAGGGCGTCGTCTGCTGCATGGAGGGCACCCCGGGCGACGAGAAGCCGCGCACCAGCCCCACGGTCAGGTAGCCCAGGCTGGCCGCCATCGCCAGCAGCAGCTGCAACAACAACACCAAGTGACTGGCTGGTACCCACACCGTACTCTGTACTGGCTGACCACTGAAACTGTAGCAAATGTCAAATTGCCGTGAAGGGTGCTACGTGCTTGGGTGCGCCAGTTCAGCATTTCATGGCACCCGAATAAAGCAGTTAACACTAGAGTCATACACTGAAGAATGAAAGAAACTGGTACACCTGCCTAATATCGTGCATGGCCCCCGCGAGCGCGCAGAAGTGCCGCAACACGACGTGGCATGGCCTCGACTAATGTCCGAAATAGTGCTGGAGGGAATTGATACCGTGAATGATGCAGGGCTGTCCATCAGTCCGCAAGAGTACGAGGGGGTGGAGATCTCTTCTGAACAGCACGTCGCAAGGCATCCCAGATATGCACAATAATTATCTTGTCTGGGGAGTTTGGTGGCCATCAGAAGTATTTAAACTCAGAATTGTGTTCCTGGAGCCACTCTGTAGCAACTCTGGACGTGTAGGGTGTCGTATCGTCCTGCTGGAATTGCCCAAGTCCGTCGGAATGCAGAATGGACATGAACGGATGCAGATGATCAGTACGTGTCACCTGTCAGAGTCGTATCTAGATGTATCAGGCGTCGCATATCACTCCAACTGCACACGCCCAACACCATTACAAAGCCTCCATCAGCTTCAGCATTCCCTGCAGACATGCAGGGTCCATGGAATCGTGATGTTGTCTATATACCCGTACATGTTCATCCGCTCGATACAATCTGAAACGAGACTCGTCAGACCAGGCAACATATTTCCAGTGCTTGGTAGGTTCCCGGGATTTACGCCGGATCATATTGTAGAAACCGCACAATATTTCAGCGAGACAACTGCCCGCCATCTTCAGGTGCTACTGTCGCGTCGCTGAGAAGCGCGCCAATTTATATGCTGGCTTTCTAGAACAGCGCAGGCGCCAGCGGGGCATAACGTCATCGAAGACCAATCGTAGACAGCGTCGAATACCAGAGTCCTCTGCTGAAGAAACGGGTCGCGGTCTGCGGAAGCGCGCCGCGGCGCGGGAAAATGCGGCCGGGAGCGACGGACCCCGTTCGCGCGCGCGATTTAAGCATCTGCGCTAAGGCTTCCCATCTGTGTTGACTCGGCGCGGTTGCTAATCTGTGGCTGACGATTCCTTAGTGCCGCCAAAGCTGGTTCCCAGGCTTTGCTCAGGTGAAACCCCGTGTCTCTGTTTAATAGGTCACTGCTTATACGTATTTCGACCGCCTCTTTGATGATGGAGTCCCAGTATGTGGAAGCATGCGAGAGGATCTTAGTTTCTTCATAATTCATGCCGTGTCCCGTGTCAAGGCAATGTTCAGCAACCGCAGATTTCTCTGGCTGACCCAACCTCTTGTGACGTTTATGTTCGTCGCATCTGTCTTTGACCGTACGACACGTCTGGCCAATATAAGATTTCCCACACTGGCACGGGATTTTGTATATTCCTGGTCTCCTCAGGCCGAGGTTGTCTTTAACAGAGCCCAGCATCGATTTCACTTTTGCTGGAGGCCGGAAAACACATTTAATCCGGTGTTTCTTGAAAATTCTGCCCACCTTAAAAGACACGCCACCGACATACGGTAGAAAAACCAACCCCGTGGTGTTATCTGCTTCTTCAGGTTGTTCTTGAGGTTTGGAGCGTGCTGGTCGAAACGCGTTCCGGATCTGCTTCTCGGAGTACCCATTCTGGGCAAATACAGAGCGGAGATGGTTGAGCTCTGCCGATAAGCTGTCCTGATCTGAGATGGCTCTAGCCCTATGCACTAGCGTCCGTAATACACCGCTGCGCTGTGAGGGATGATGACAGCTCGTAGCTTGTAAATACAAGTCTGTGTGCGTAGACTTCCGGAACACACTGTGACCCAAGGAGCCGTCTCCTTTTCTACGCACCAAAACATCCAGAAATGGGAGCTCACCATCTTTTTCTACCTCCATGGTAAAACAGATATTTGGATGGAGGGAGTTCAGATGTTCCAGGAACGAAGGAAGCGTTGCTGTCCCATGCGGCCATACCACAAACGTATCATCTACATATCTCCAAAAACATTTGGGTTTCCGAACCGCCATCTCAAGTGCTTTGTCCTCGAAATCTTCCATAAAAAGATTTGCTACTATGGGAGACAAAGGGCTACCCATAGCAACACCGTCAGTCTGCTCGAAATACTGGTTGTTAAATAAAAAGTAAGTCGAGGTAAGCACATGTTTGAAAAGGTGTAAGACATCCCCTTCGAGCCGCGGCGCGGCGCGCTTCCGCAGACCGCTACCCGTTTCTTCAGCAGAGGACTCTGGTATTCGATGCTGTCTACGATTGGTCTTCGATGACGTTATGCCCCGCTGGCGCCTGCGCTGTTCTAGAAAGCCAGCATATAAATTGGCGCGCTTCCCAGCGACGCGACAGTAGCACCTGAAGATGGCGGGCAGTTGTCTCGCTGAAATATTGTGCGGTTTCTACAATATGATCCGGCGTAAATCCCGGGAACCTATCAAGCAGATGCAGCGCCGGGAAAGCCTCAAACAGCACAACATATTTCCAGTCATCAACAGTCCATTGTCGGTGTTGAAGGGCCCAGGCGAGGCATAAAGCTTTCTGTTGTGCAATCATCAAGGCTACACGAGTAGGCTCCGAAAGCCCATGTTGATGATGTTTCGTTCAATGGTTCCAGCACGGAAATCTGCAGCAATTTGCGGAAGCGTTGCAGTTCTGTCACGTTGAACGATTCTCTTTAGTCGTCGTTTGTCCTGTTCTTGCAGGATCTTTTTCGGGCTGCAGCGACGTCGGAGGTTTGATGTTTTACCGGATTCCTGATATTCACGGTACACTCGTGATGTGATCGTACGGGAAAATCCCCACGTCATCCCTACCTCGAAGATAATGTGTCTCCATCGCTCGTGCGCCGACTGTAACACCAAGTTCAAGCTCACTTAAATCTTGATAACCTACCATTGTAGGAGCAGCAACCGATCTAACAACTGCACCAGACACTTCTTGTCTTATATAGGCGTTCCCGACCGCAGCGCCGTGTTATACATGTTTACATAGCTCTGTATTTGAATATGCATGGCTACACCAGTTTCTTTGGGGCTTCACTGTAGATACTCTCTATAGTAGAAAAGATTATGCTGTGGGTTTCTCATTTAGGAATCTCATCTTAACTTTTCTCAGTGGAACGAAAAAACAGTCAGAAGTTAAAAATTTTACTTTTCATTCACTCGATGACCAGTTTAGGCCCGAAAACCATTCTCATACAGTATGCACTGTACCTGTTCATCGTCCATTTTTGATATCTTCGGCAATGCAATGTTGTGATTATTTGATAACGGGTCTCGGCGCGAAACTAGAAATCGAGTGAATAAAAAGTAAGAAATCAGCAGCTCTGGATTGGTATTTCATTCTGCTGAGTAACAGAAGTTGCTGACACTAGCTGCTCCAGCATGCTGGAAATTCGTGAACGTTTTTTGTTTCAGAGATATGGAGTTATGCCTCAGACAAATTGGAAGGTGGCAAGATTTTGCCGCTATACATGAATAATTTTGACGATGCATTTATCGTGTCTACTTAGTATGGATTAGCATTCTAGGTGGGGTTATCGAATTATTAATCATTTATCTGTTGATACAGGGTAGTAGCATCATTCTATGATTTCTGTAGAGTTACATGCTTGGAAAGTAATTTCCCACTGGTTCTGACAGCGGAAAGAAGAAGAGGGACTCTGTGTTCTTCGAAAGAGACACGGGCTGAGGGAGACAGTACTGGCGTTGGGGCAGTTCTTATGACTCTGAAAGGAATAGGACGATAGGAGCGTGTAGCGTTTCTCAATAAAAAAATAGCAAAGGAAGGATTAGATATTTTATATTATTATTATTATTGGTCAGATAGATACGAATAGATAAAAATATAAAAAGGATTAAGAAGACACATCAAAACAAAACTCTCCTCCAAATTGATGACGAATTTGCTAAAAACAACACAAGAAGCTCTTACAGAACTTTAAAACAAAGGTTATCAAGATACAAAGCACCCACCCCCAATTTCGAGATGTAAATGGGACCATTGTTCACAATAAACCGGAAAATTGCAAAATACTAGCAGGCTACTTTGAGAAACTCTTGAATTGTGAACGCATCCTTGAAAAAATTGAATCTATCCCAAATATTCGTGGGAAGCCGGATTCAGAACAATCGACTACTGAAGAACTACAGAAGGTCATTTCAGAACTTAAAAGCAACAAAGCGGTGTTGACGGGCCCAGGCGAGGCGAAATGTGCAGGAAGCAACGTCCCATCGAAAGGCGTGGTTTCATTGACGCACTTTATGCCACGTCCTGTGGCCTTTTCGAGGCGATTCTAAGCGGCAGTGTGTTTGGAATGCCGGCCGGAGTGGCCGTGCGGTTCTCGGCGCTACAGTCTGGAGCCGAGCGACTGCTACGGCCTCAGGTTACAATCCTGCCTCGGGCATGGATGTGTGTGATGTCCTTGGGTTAGTTAGGTTTAATTAGTTCTAAGTTCTAGGCGACTGATGACCTCAGAAGTTAGGTCGCATAGTGCTCAGAGCCATTTGAACCATTTTGTGTTTGGAATGTTTTCCTCGGTCACCCACAAGACAACCGCGTGATTTCAATGGTGGGCGTCGCGGTTTTCACCTCCATCGCAGAGGCGCCAAAAGAAGGGGTGCAATGTGGGTAAGGGGGGCGGAGGGGGGGGGGTATAAAGACCCTCGAATGGTTTGAAGCGTCCACCGCGGCACACGGCAGAATTGTGGTGAAATTTGCTGTCAACACCATTGTTACGTCTTTAATCCACCTCATGCGTCACATGAACTTCTAAGCTGTGGCCTTTTTTCGCCACGTGTCGACACCTTGCAGTTTGAGGCGTCGTCGAACCCGAGGATGATGTCAAAGGGAGTCGCGCTGTTGAACCATTTCAGAGGAAGGCTGTAGTCACCTTTCAGCCAAGTGTCAAAGTGAAGTGTCGCGATGGGTGGGAATTACGTGCGTTACAAAAAGTGATCCTTCAATTCTTGGTTGGTTAATTGATTTGGGAGAGGGGACCAAACAGCGAGGTCATCGGTCCCATCGTATTAGGGATGGATGGGAAGGAAGTCGGCCTTGCTGTTTGTGTGAAGCGATTTAGGGACATCGCGGAAAACCTATATCAGGACGGTCGGACGCGGGTTTGAACCGTCGTCCTCCCGAATGCGAGACCAGTGTGCTAACCAATGCGCCGCCTCGCTCGGTCCTTTAATTCTGTTGCATGGGGTTGCTACATTTTTATTCACTGTTGCATTTGAACTTAATCACACAGAAAAGTGCGGCTACTGACGTCATTAATCTTAAAATTAACAAAAAACAGAATACGGCTTGTAATTCTTAATGGAGAGAAATCTCCAAACTTGTAAGTAACATCTGCCATACCCGAAACGAGTTTTGTAGGACCATTAATTTACAGAACAGACAGAAATTATCTTATGGTTAATGTCAGAAGTTCCATGAAGCTTCTCGTGGACAATGCTGTTGTGTACAGAGAAGTCGCAACGTTAGATAATAGAAGCGAAGTGCGATTCGCTTCGTGGAGAGATTGGAAGTCGGCCCTTAAAACAAACAAATGTAGTGTATTGCACATACAAAGGCAGAGTGTCCCATTATTGTAGGATTGTGTGATTACAACACAAACACAAGAAGCAGCAACATCCATAAAATATCTAGCATAATTCTTCCTGGCGAGGCGTTGTCATGTTGATTAATCGGGTTTCTGCCGGTTGTTCGCGTCTTTCCTGCACGATATTTCAACTGCGTGGCTCGCAGTCTACTTCAGGTGTTGTCTGATACTGATATCAGACAACACCTGAAGAAGACTGCCAGTCACGCAGTTGAAATATCGTGCACGAAAGACGCGAATAACCGGCAGAAACCCGACTAATCAACATGACAAATATCTAGCAGTTTACCTACTGAGTGATTTAAAATGGAACGATCACTGCAAGTAAGGCAGGTGCCAGACTGTTGAACAAGAATATTATTATGAAGTTCGGTAGTTTTTTGAGTATACCTCTACAGTCAATATTTTTCCCTTCAGTTGGAATATCCTGTGATATTGTTTATTAGGAACACGAATTTAGTTGATACGTAGCCCCATCGCGCAACGAGTGCAGCACAGGTTTTTTTTGTAGTCTGTGAGAATTAAAATTTCAAGTGGTCAGGCCGCACACTGTTGCCGAGCAAAACCGTTGATGCCGTAACTGCATGCATTTTGCCCGAAGACCTTCGCGTGAGTGTAGGGAATCCATTGTGTTCTTTTAGATGCCGATAAAGCAGCGTCGGCCTTGAAAACGTTGCCTTGTCTCTAAGTACTGTACCTTCCGCAACGATTGTGTGTGTGTGTGTGTGCAATTTTGCGAAGAGATAACTAGAGGAATAGTTTCGTGAGGGTTAAATTAGCTCTTATACCATTTTAAATAACAGGACTTCACGATAAAAATCTTATTCAAATCTTGTTTTGCGAAACCGTCTTTGATAACAAAGGAAAGGCGGATAAGACGTTTCTCTACGCTGGTGGCGTTGTATCAGGAACTAACAAATGAATAGATTCTAAAAAGTTTCATAACTTTTGCCCCAATTTGTATCCTCATAATTGATAACGTAACGATGTGTATTTTACTGGTAAAGAAGTTATGATTTTTATATATGTTCAAAGATTGCATTTAACATATCGAAAGTTCCCGAAGTTATAAAAGTGGTAAATGCAAAGACAACTGAGAATTAATGAAAGTGCGCTGGAGCGGATGTAATTGTCGTAGTTGTAATTGTATTTGTTCGGTAATGGTTATTTAAATCTATCTATTGTTTTGGGTCTGTTATTAATTCCAACAATTACCTCTTATTTTTAATCATTTATGTTGTTTTCTCAACATGTTACAGGCAAAAATAGGCTAAAAATAGAACAAAAGCAAATTAGTGGTTTTCAATTATTATAAAGCTGTTGTACCAAGAACCGACGGAAGATTCACTTAACAGTGTAAAAATAAACACGAACGATCGGATATAACTGGTGTCCTTTCGTTACTTAATTTTCAGTTAAGGTCTCGAACCCACCTGAGATATTTATCCCGGTCGTTTCTGGCTATGCAGTATTTTGCAATTAAAGGTTCGCGAGTCTAATCGGTTTCCGTTTCCGCACTATGACGTCTGCCAGCCTACTCAGTAGCCTAATACAACTTCTTCTTCTTCTGCTGCTGCTTATCCATTAATGGATGTTGGTGACCACATGTTGCATCCTTCTTCTGTGAACCGCAGCATGTAATAGCTGGTCTACACTTCGTAGTCCTGTCCACTGCTTTACATTGTCAAACCAGAATGTTCTTCTTCGCCTTTTGTTTTCTTTTTCCTTCAATCTTCCCTTCTATTATTAACTGCAGAAGCATATATTTGCTGTTTCGTACTATATGTTCTAGGTATGCAGTTTTTCTTCTTTTAAGCAACGTCGACATTTCTCCCTGCTCGTTCATTCGTTCCAGTACTTCGGTGTCGGTTATTCTTGCAGTCCACGGTATTTTAAGCATTCTGCGATAAATCCACATTTCAAAGGCCTCTAACTTCGTTGTTGTCATATTTAGTGTCCAATTCTTCAGAGCCATATAGAAGCAAGGAACAGATGTAGCGTTTTACAAATCGGACTCTAAGGTTTAGGTATAGGTCTGTGCTTGTAAGAATATTCTTAAATTTTATGAAGGCGTTTCGGGCGTTCTCTATGCGATATTTTATTTCCAAGTCTGTTCGCCAGTCTTCACAAAGCCAGGTTCCGAGGTATTTAAACTTGTTGACTCTTTATATTTCAGACCCTTGAAATCGTAGATTTGCATCTTTAAAGAGTCGGACTCGCGTGTGACAATCATAAAATTTAGTTTTTTTATGTTAATATTCAGGCCTAGAGTACTGCTGTAATCTCCTACTATGTTGACGAGTTGTTGAAGGTCATGTAAATTATCAGCTATCAATACCGTGTCATCAGCGTAGAGAATGTTATTGATGTACACTCCGTTAACCTTTATGCCTTTTTCCACATCATCAAGTGGAAAGCAATTTCACAATGTATTTGAAAAAAAGAAGAAGATTGTTACTGTTGTTGTGTTTGTGAGTCCAAAGAAAGTCTAGATGCTGTTCTCCATGCTAGTCGATCCTGCGCAAGCTCTTCCACGTGCGGTTAGCTGGTACAGCCAACATGCATCTTTACCCACCACGTTTCCTTCCATTACCAAACGTCTCCTTGATAAATCAGGGTCAGTTCCATCAACGTCTCTCCTTTCAGTCAAATTCTGCCTTAAACTTCTAATCTCGTCGATTCGATTCGGTAATTGTTCATCAGCTATCCCGCCTACCCATCTATCCTTCAGGATTCCTCGGTAAAAGCACGTTTCAAAAGTTTCTAATATCTTCTTTTCTGAATTGCTTACCGTTCACATTGCGCTTCCGTAGAAATGTATACGCCAGGCAAATACTTTCACACATAGCTTCCTAATATATGAAACTATGTTCGATGTTAACAAATTTCAGTCTTTCATAAACGATTTTCTTTCTATTCTGCATTTTTATCCTCTACGGCCATCATCAGTTTTACTGCCTAAATAACAAAACTCAGCTACTACTTTCAGTGTCTCATTTCTTGATCTAATTCCCTGGGCGTCACACAATTTAATCGAGTTCATTGCATTGCCCTTGTTTCACTCTTGTTGGCTCTCTTCCTACAATAGATTTTCAAGAAACTATTCATTTCCTTCAACTGCTCTTCCAAGTCCTTTGATGTCTCTGAGAGAATTAAATGTTATCGGCAAATCTCAAAAGTTTTTATTTCTTCTCCCTGAACTTTAATTCCTATCCCAAATTTTTCTTTGGTTTCCTTGACCGTTTGCTCAATATACAGATGGAATAACATTGGGGATAGACTATAACTCTATCTCACTCGCTTCTCAACCACTACTTACCTTTCTCATCATTCGTCTCTATATAAGTGGGGTCTGTACAAGTTTTAGATAAATCTGGCCTCTACTGACAACTTAATACGGAGAGGATTATGTATTTTTACGTCTGACTTGCCAGAGAGCAAGTAATACCTAGTGTCTGTACCGCAGACTGCCTATAGAACCAGCAAGTTGCCACTGTTTCGAGCCCCGTCCTTGTGCAATGCAGCAAATGTTGGACCTCTTTGACGGCCGCGCCACGCCAGTATTTTGACTGCCAACTGTTCAAACGGTCCCCTAGATTGCACAAGTGTGGAAGGCATCACACATGTATCTGTTGCGCGCCGGTACGTTGAGGCTAAATAACGTGCTTATCCTCAGGCGAAGCAGAAATGCAAGATCTTCAGAACGGAATCTCTGGAAAACGCGATGGACTCTGAAAACTGTGCACTCTCGGGTTTTCCCAGAGTATGCAGCAGCAAATATTGTTTAACGAAACCAACACAACCGCTAAAATTCTTCTTTGTTGCTCGTTACAAACAATACTAGCCAGATTTCACGTTTTTCGTCTATAAAAGATATGAGGCTGAAGAGTACGTCGTAATGTTCGGTACTATTCAATTAATCAAAGCTTATAACCTAAACAGTTAGTGTGATTAACTACAATGAAGTTTCGTCCTGAATAGTATATCTCCTCTGGAAATCCCTCAATGGGAACCATGTAAAGTGAAATGATGCAAAACATACCATTGCGCAGTATGTACATGCCAGAACGACAGTGTAAGGTAAATGTGGCCACCAAATTTTCGTGATTAACCGTGTACTGATGACAGAAGGTGAAACGACATTCCATAGCAAGTGCATTTCAAATCGAGTGCCTGACCAAAATATGTATTACATATAGTGGTCTGTAAGTCATCTACACGTAATGGTATCACACGGGGTCACAGTACATGCTGTCTAGAGGTGGATGTCACCAGTTAAAAAAACCGCCAAACACATCCCCAACACTATTTTATCACGTCCTTATGCTCCATTTACGAAATAATGCACGAAGGAAGGAGAATCGTTTCGCAGTTACTAGGAGATAGAGATTCTCTAAATTTATCCATCGGCGTTTCAAGAGTGCGTTGCCAAAATTCTCATTAAAGTTTCTTATGCGTGTCGTACTGACTAAATAACCTTTTACAGTCATATCCACAGACATTTAAGCAATCAGAAGTGCTTTACGAAAGGGATTAACTTTGGATCCATTATTGTTTCTGATATACATAAATAGTCTGCCACATGTATTTTCAACAAATGCAAATTTGACCCTTTGGGAGATGAATTAAAGTTGGAAATAAAAATTAGCACCAGATCTCTTACCGCAAAGGCTGATAACGAAATATTTGAGAATACCAACAAATGGTTCATGGCTAATTAATCGTACTTAAAATCCAACAAAAACTCAGAGCATACAATTCTGTAACTCTCATAGCACTCCACAAGCTTTACAAGCACTCATTCACGCAATGAAACACAGTAAGCACATAGCGCCAAGTTTGTGAAAATGAAGATGCGTCGCAGCCTTAATTGCTAAACCTACACACCATAAATAATGAAACGTTATAGTTCAGCTACTGCTATTTTGTCATATGATGACGTGGTTGGAGATTGTAGCTGTTATGTGAGAACAAATGTTGATGGTGTTGAGACAGCAACCAGCCACAAATTTAAGTTCCTTTATTCAAAAGTTACCATTACCAGTTTCTAATCATTACAATTCACCGTCAGACGGTTTTCATGCTTTCATTAGAACATCTGTTGCCTTTTTATTGATTAGTTGTCATAAAATATAAATAATACATAATTATAAGCACGCCACACATATGGTTGCATTACAGATTTGCACTGGGATGTGACTTACGTGAAATGTCGGTCTGGAGTATTTGTTTTCATAGTTTTCGTCCAACAAATGATGTTCGTAGTTTTCACCACATTCTAATCGTTGCATACACTGATTTGCATCATTGAGCACTTTAGATTTGTCACAGTGCTCAATGATACAAATCTATGTGTGCAGCGATAAGAACGTGGTGAAAACTACGAACATCATTTGTTGGGTGAAAACTATGAAAAGAAATAATCCAGACCGACATTTCACGTAAGTCACATCCCAGTGCAAATCTGTAATGCAACCATCTGTGTGGCGTGCTTATAATTATGTATTATTTATATTCTAGGACAACTAATCAATAAAAAATGCAACAAATGTTCTAATGAAAGCATGAAAGCCGTCTGACGGTGAATTGTAATGATTCGTAACCTGTAATGGGAACTTTTGAATAAAGGAAGTTAAAATAAATTTGTGGATGGTTGCTCTCTCAACAGCGTCAACAATAGTTCAGCTACATTTGCAGTACGGATGATTACACTTACAACTGATTTAAATGTGACCTGTATTCCACGGAGTATCATACGAATGGATCAAAGATCATCGACGGCAGCAAAGTGTGAAGCACAGTGTACAACCCTGTAGATAATCATCAAGCCTTACCTTCCAGGCCCAAGGAGGCAACAGCTTACTACGTGGAAGCCATCGCATATAGGGAAGCAGTAAAATAAGGCAGATCTCGCACGCGATGCAGTTTCTCTAAGCGTACTACAGCAGGAAGTTTCAAATATGATTAAATCTAGGGCCTCGCCGTAGCTTTGATCATAAAAGTCGTTCGTCGTCTGTTCATTGCAATGCGAAACGTAACCGCTTGGAGCACTGCCGTCGCTACAGCTATTTGACGTCTCTGTAGTGGGTTTGTAAACATGGCTTCAAAACTTCCTGGCAGATTAAAACTGTGTGCCCGACCGAGACTCGAACTCGGGACCTTTGTCTTTCGCGGGCAAGTGCTCTACCATCTGAGCTACCGAAGCACGACTCAGGCCCGCTCCTCACAGCTTTACTTCTGCCAGTATCTCGTCTCCTACCTTCCAAACAGGAGGTAGGAGACGAGATACTGGCAGAAGTAAAGCTGTGAGGACCGGGAGTGAGTCGTGCTTCGGTAGCTCAGAAGGTAGAGCACTTGCCCGTGAAAGGCAAAGGTGCCGAGTTCGAGTCTCGGTCGGGCACACAGTTTTAATCTGCCAGGAAGTTTCATATCAGCGCACACTCCGCTGCAGAGTGAAAATCTCATTCTGGATGGCTTCAAAGTTGGTGTGTTCTTTCGAGTTGCTTCGACTACGGTGGAGGGGAGAGCAAGGGGCACAGTGCATGCTATTAATTGTGTGTTGATGGGCAGATGGAATGTGCTGCAGGTGACATATGTCCACAATCACAGCTACAGCCATCCACCTCCACATCTGGAAACATCCAGGCAGCTTTTCAGCAAATCGGAATAGAGGATGTGATCACACTCTAAAATAAAATATTCTTTCTCAGATCTCCATTCTACTTTGTCTATTTTTGAACTCTGGAAGCCACAAGTAAAAACGTGCATCATATGTTTCGTACATTTTACTAATTTTGTAGTTGTTGGAACACTAATCCCATTAATTAAATTATTCAAAATAAAAATAGTTCTTATTGCCCATACAGTGATCTAAACATTTATTTACCTTTACATATTCCACCTTCAATGCTTTATAAATCGCTTCACACGTTTCTGGAATTGTTTAGGTTTCTGTGCAATGTGATATTCGAGTGCTGAGCTGTAAACTACAGTAGCTCTCTATTGTATCAAGAAATCGCAATGTCACAGTTTGCCTGTCTTCTACAGATATAACATTTCTCAAGAGAGTATTCTGTTTTGTTTATGCTGAGCAAATAGTGAAATGCACTCTCATCCATTCGTAAATAATTTATATATAAGACTTGACGTCCTCCACTTACAGCTCTCTTAACAAATTTTGCTGAATGCTTTATTATCTCGACGTAATACCTATGGCTTCATCCAAGTATGTTTCCTTTTTTCCGCCGCTTTCCTTCTAAATACACACAAAATGCAGTTGTGGTACTGGAGCGCATAGTAAGTTGTTATCCGCCATCTTGAAATCTGACGAAAAACATGACGACAGTGTAATACCCCCTGTTGCGCCACGGCAAGGCTCTTTGTCAAAGAAATTTGACGAATATTTGTCGAAATATGATAGTGTAATACCGGCCTAACTTACTTTCTCACGTCGCTACGTAATTAGCTTCCGTACTCAGTTAGTACGATAAAACCTCTCAAGAAAGCTTGTTACGAGTGATTTGCATATTCGTATAGTGTAGGAAAAAGGAGCTGAGGCTCTATGAGGAAGCAAAGTCACGGAGTGTATACAAACAACTGCCTTAAAGAAAAACTTCGTAAGGTCGTTTGTAGTACGACACGCCACAGCTCCAAAACGGAGCTGTTGGAAATCTATGCGATGTCGTAGCCTCCGTACTCTTTTAAGGTAGTGACTGATACGCTGGAGTGCAAAACTTAAGGACGAAAGTAAAATCAGCATGATGCGTCACTCCCAAGTAACGTAACTCGATCAAAACTGGATCATACATGGCGAGAACTGCCGGCCTGTGTGGCCGAGCGGTTCTAGCCGCTTCAGTCTGGTACCGCGCGACCGCTATGGTCGCAGGTTCGAATCCTGCCTCGGGCATTGATGTGTATGTGATGTCCTTAGGTTAGTTAGGTTTAAGTAGTTCTAAGTTCTAGGGGACTGATGACCTGCCGGCCGAAGTGGCCGAGCGGTTCTAGGCGCTACAGTCTGGAACCGCGCGACCGCTACGATCGCAGGTTCGAATCCTGCCTCGGGCATGGCTGTGTGTGATGTCCTTAGGTTAGTTAGATTTGCGTAGTTCTAAGTTCTAGGGGACTGATGACCTCAGAAGTTAAAGTCCCATAGTGCTAAGAGCCATTTGAACCATTTTGAACTGATGACCTCAGATGTTAAGTCCCATAGTGCTCAGAGCCATTTGAACTATTTGAGCCATGGCGAGAAATGCTACAGTATAGTACAGAAGGTAAAATACGCAATGCGACGAAGAGAAACTACATTTTAATTCAGTTACAATGATTACACTGAAGTCGTCGTAATTCATTATTAAAAGTAAAGCTATGAGTACCGGGCGTGAGTCGTGCTTCGGTAGCTCAGATGGTAGAGCACTTGCCCGCGAAAGGCAAAGGTCCCGAGTTCGAGTCTCGGTCGGGCACACAGTTTTAACCTGCCAGGAAGTTTCATATCAGCGCACACTCCGCTGAAGAGTGAATATCTCATTCTGGAAACATCCCCCAGGCTGTGGCTAAGCCATGTCTCCGCAATATCCTTTCTTCCAGGAGTGCTAGGTTCGCAGGAGAGCTTCTGTAAAGTTTGGAAGGTAGGAGACGAGGTACTGGCAGAAGTAAAGCTATGAGTACCGGGCGTGAGTCGTGCTTCGGTAGCTCAGATGGTAGAGCACTTGCCCACGAAAGGCAAAGGTCCCGAGTTCGAGTCTCGGTCAGACACACAGTTTTAATCTGCCAGGAAGTTTCATTATGGTTTCCTCGGCATTGCAAACCGCGGGGCATGGTTTCTGATAGGGTGTGGTTTCACCACGTACAACAATACATATTTTATCGTCAGGGCAGTTTCTTCGTTTCTGCGCTAGATGGTAGCACTGACAGTCTCCCTCCTCCCAACCTTTCCATATCGGCCGGTAGTAGGTAACAAGGCGCTAATGACAGAAAAGGTTTATTTCTTGTGCTGGAGTAATTTTCTTATGCTGTGTGAATTTCTTCATAGTTAGCAGAAAATTGCGGATTTCAATTCATATTTTGCAACAGTTGAGCGTCCAGCATTCAGGTACATGCCCCTTTGCAACAACTGACCCACGCTACGCCATTTTGTTTTATTGTGGAAAACATTAATCTAAAATTTTTGTTTGGGAGTTTCACATACGAGGGACGTTCAATAAGTAATGCCCCACTTTTTTTAAAAAAAAAAGCTATTAATATAGATAGACGAATTTCCTTGTTGCTTTTTCACATTTGGTGTTTATTCTGTGCGCTAGTGAAGTTTCGAACTGTTCTGGCAGATGGCAGAGCCGTAGCACAGCGTCAAAATGGCACCTATATACGACTAACGTTACAAGCAGCGTGCTGTTTTTGAATTCTTGTGTGCAGGAAAAGAAACCGTGGGGAACATCCATAAACGTTTATACGCAGTATAGCTATGCTGCAGTCGATTCGAGTACTGTTGGACTGTTGGACGATGTGTAAAGAAAGTTACAGCCTCAGGAGATGCAGAAACAGAGCTCCATGATCAGCCACGCTCGGCACGTCTTGTCACAGCCACAGCTCCTGACAAGCTGAATCGTGCAGATGGCATTGCTCATGACAACCGGCGTATCACAACTCGACAATAGCCTCTACAGTAATCAGTCAGCGTCTGCAATAATCAAGGCTCTCGGTTAATCAAAGAAGTGCTCACGATGCGTTCCACAAATGCTCACAGCGGACCACAAAATTCAAAGAAAGGCCTTTTCATCTGAATTGTTGGAGCATTTAGAGACCGATGGAGAGGCCTTTCTGTCACGGATCGCTACAGGCGACGAAAGCTGGGTGCACCACTTTGCACCACAAACAAAAAGGCAGCCGTTGGAGTGGCATCATGCTCATTCACCACAACAGAAGAAATACAAGACAACCTTCTTTGCCGGAAAACTCACGCTGACAGTCTTCTGGGATTGTAATGACGTCATTCACGTGGATATGATGCCAGGAGGGGCAACCATCAATTCAGAGGCATACGTGAAGACTCTGAATAAACTAAACATACGTTTCCGACGTGTTCGATCGGACAAGAATCGAGCAGAAATCTTGCTCCAACATGATAATGCACGCCCACACGCAAGTCTGAGAACCCGGGAATATATAGCCAAATTCGGTTGGACATCACTGCCTCATCCGCCCTACAGTCCAGACCTGACATCTTCGGACTGCCATCTCTTTGGGCCGCTTAGAGATTATCTATGGAGAACACACTTTGAAGATGACGAGAGTATCAGTCATGCAGTGAAATATTGTTACGCCTACAGGAGAAGAGCTTTTACCAGCAGGGAATACAAGCTCTTCCACAACGTTGGCGAACGGCCATAGAGCGCGATGGAGACTACACAGAAAAATAGGACATGGACAAGACATGTTGATGTATATAGTCACCCAATTCTGACTCTGAACAATAAATATTTTTTGAGAAAAAAATGTGGGGCACTACTTATTGAACGACCTTCGTATGTGAAACTCCCAAACAATAATTTTAGATTAATGTTTTCCACAATAAAACGAAATAGCGTAGCATAGGGTCAGTTGTTGCAAAGGGGCAGGGGCAGGTTGTTACGGTGTAACAACTTGGCCTGAAGCGTTTTTTTGCTTTCCCATAATTTACACAAGTATGTTTATCTACAGGTATAATGCGTAATTATAAAAAGGAGACTGGTAGTGGCACTATGCCCAAGGAAGCATATGATGAAGCAGCAAATGAAGCGCCGAATGGCTCATCTTCAATGCGAGAAGCTGCCCAAAATTACAATATAAATTATATGACGTTTTGGAGGTTTTGTAAGCGAATGGAAGCAGTGAAAGGAAATAGGCAGCTTATTTTTCATTGTTAGTGTCGCCTATTGGGGCGTTGTAGATTACTTCTGTAATATAACGAGCAAATATATCAATATATTACAAGTAAATTAATCTCCTCAATGATAATAGATACGCGCAGAAAAGCGTATATGAGCCTGTTAATATGTTTTCTTGTCTGTTTATTTTCAGAATCAGAGAGCAACTTGTGCCAAGCATTGAATATAAGTCATCTTGGCATGTCTTCTCCGACGAACAGGAAGCAGAGGTTGAAGAATACATTCAGAAAACTGCTAAGCTCTACGACGGACTTCCCGCGAAGGAAGTGTGAAGTCTAGTATATCAATATATGCCGTGAGTAATAATGCCAAATTTCGCGTTGGTTGGAGTGACACAGAACTAGCTTCCACTGACTGGTTTGGAGGATTCATCAAAAGAAAGAAAATGATTCCCATCTGCACATCAGGGGCTACGACCCTAAGCAGGCCTACAGGCTTCAACAGGCACAATGCAGGTAGATTTCTTACAGATCTTAGTGATATTTATGATCGACACAAACGTCAGCGTCAAGACGTCTATAATGTGGACGAAACTGCCGTCACCGTGGTACAAACGCCTGCCAAAATCGTAGCAAGGAAGGTCGTGAAATGCGTCGGTGCTGCAACTTCTGCGGAAGGAGGAAATCTAGTTACTGTCACCCTGACTGTAAATGAGTGTGGAAACTGAGTCCCGCCTTTCTTTGTGACTCCAAGAAAGAACTACAGGGATTATTTCCTCTGAAATGGGCCGGAAGGAAGCGCAGGGTCTGCAAATATACTACTGGCCATTAAAATTTCTACACCACGAAGATGACGTGCTACAGACGCAAAATTTAACCAACAGGAAGAAGATGCTGTGATATGCAAATGATTAGCTTTTTAGAGCATTGACACAAGGTTGGCGCCGGTGGCGATACCTACAACGTGCTGTCATGAGGAAAGTTTCCAACCGATTTCTCATACACAAACAGCAGTTGACCGGCGTTGCCTGGTGAACGTTTTTGTGATACCTCGTGTAAGGAGGAAAAATGCGTACCATCACGTTTCCGACTTTGATAAAGGTCGGATTATAGCCTAACGCGATAGCAGTTTATCGTATCGGGACATTGCTGCTCGCGTTGGTCGAGATTCAATAACTGTTAGAAGAATATGGAATCGGTGGGTTCAGGAGGGCAAAACGGTACGCCGTGCTGGATCCCAACGGCCTCGTATCACTAGCAGTCGAGATGATAGGCATCTTATCCGCATGGCTGTAACGGATCGTGCAGCCACGTCTCGATCCCTGAGTCAACAGATGGGGACGTTTGCAAGACAGCAACCATGTGCACGAACAGTTCGACGACGTTTGCAGCAGCATGGACTATCAGCTCGGTGACCGTGGCTGCGGTTACCCTTGACGCTGCATCACAGACAGGAGCGCCTGCGTTGGTGTACTCAACGACGAACCTGGATGAACGAATGGCAGAAACGTAATTTTTTTCGGATGAATCCAGGTTCTGTTTACAGCATCATGATGGTCGCATCCGTGTTTGGCGACATCGCGGTGAACGCACATTGGAAGCGTGTATTCGCCATCGCCATACTGGCGTATCACCCGGCGTGATAGTATAGGGTGGCATTGGTGACACGTCTCGGTCACCTCTTGTTCGCATTGACGGCACTTTGAACAGTGGACGTTACATTTCAGATGTGTTACGACCCGTGGTTCTATCCTTGATTCGATCCCTGCGAAACCCTACATTTCAGCAGGATAATGCACGACCGCATGTTGCAGGTGCTGTACGGTCCTTTTTGGATACAGAAAATGTTCGACTACTGCCCTGGCCAGCACATTCTCCAGATCTCTCACCAATTGGAAACGTCTGGTCAATGGTGGCCGAGCAACTGGCTCGTCACAATACGCCAGTCACTGCTCTTGATGAACTGTGGTATCGTGTTGAAGCTGCATGGGCAGCTGTACCTGTACACGCCATCCAAGCTCTGTTTGACTCAATACCCAGGCGTATCAAAGCCGTTGTTACGGCCAGAGGTGGTTCTTCTGGGTACTGATTTCTCAGGATCTATGCACCCAAATTGCGTGAAAATGTAATCACATGCCAGTTCTAGTATAATATAGTTGTCCAATGAATATCCGTTTATGATCTGCGTTTCTTCTTGGTGCAGTTTTTTAACGACCAGAAGTGTAAAAACAAGGAACCTAAAACAGGAAGACGAAAATGCCAGATTGTGGAATCATCTGTTGTGGGAGACGGCTGCTTTTGTATTGAATGTATGGAGCCCTACTCTACATCAAAATCACCGACCACATGGATACAGTGCATGAAGTGTCAAAGACGGACACATGATAGGCGTGCCATGCATGACTTTTTTTTTATATGTAGAAACTGCGAGTCCAATAATGACATGATATTCCTTCAACAGAGTGTGGATGACTTTTAAGTATTCTTTATGTCAGTATCAACGTTGTGTTCTAGTTTTATGCTTTGTTACAACCTAAAATTGTTTATCTTGGATTAAAAGCACAGATTAAATAAATGCATTTTATGGAACCAAAAGACATTTATTTTTAATTATTATGTCACAACTAACCCCGTATACTGCAACAACGTGCCCTATACTGGGGTAAATTGTTACATCATGCAAGTTAGCAAAAAATTTAATATCGGGCGTCATAATCTGAACTCACATCTGGGACAGAAATTGTTTTCTGAAGATTAAATGATGCACTAACGTTAGGCACTTGTGTTTCGTGTCGAGACAAGAGAACAATAAAAAAAATGTGGAACAACTACTCCCAGTCAGCCCTAAGCCCTCGCAACGTTATGCCTCCCCACATCATAACCTGAACCGCTACAACGACAATGTTCCTGGGTGTTCCCACCATTCGCCATATCAGAGTACGTCCAGAATCACTACTCAGACTGAAGCTGCTCTCATGCGAACAGAATCGACCCAACTCTTCGTTGGTTCAGTCCCTGTGCTCTTCGCATGATTGGAAACGGCGCCGCCAATGTGCGGGTGTCAGTGGAACATCACGTACTGGTCCTCGGGAAAAAGACACCACCAACACGCAGTCGCCGTACTACTTTGGAGCTTGAGGTTGCGAGCCTTGCTGTTGTTAAACGTCGTTGGAATTGCTCCCGCTGTTTACGTGGGCTCCTCCTTGCCTGTTGCTCAGTGTACTGGTCTTCTGCTGCTGTAATTGACCGTGGTTAGGCCTCTCCTCTTCTTCCGGCAGCAGTGCCTGTGGTTCTGAACGCTCCCCAAACACAAGAAACAATGCTGTGAGCAACACCAAGCTCCTGAACTACACTCGTCACACTTCGTCTTTCTTCCACTTTCCCGATGATCCTTCCCCAAGTGAAGTCATCTATTTGTTGTCTCAGGGCCGTGTTGTAATGAAGAACGTAACCACAATGCACCGTACCTCCTCGCTGATTGACAAACGCACTGTCTTCTTCCGTTCTTTCAACTGCCTCGTGTTGTTAAGCCAGCTCTTTTGGCGCTTTAGTCACGCCGACCTCACGCCATGTAACGTTCCACTTTCTTCACACGAGTGGAAGATATATGGAAACATTCTCCCGCACTTTCATTTCTTTTGCACAGAATAGTTAGTATCTCGAAGGGAACGATCTATTGATAAGTAATCAGCATGGTTTCAGAAAACATCGTTCTTGTGCAACGCGGCTACCTCTTTATTCGCACGAAGTAATGGCCGCTATCGACAGGGGATCTCAAGTTGATTCCGTATTTCTAGATTTCCTTAAAGCTTTTGACACAGTTCCTCACAAGCGACTTCTAATCAAGGTGCGGGCCTATGGGGTATCGGCTCAGTTGTGCGACTGGATTCGTGAATTCCTGTCAGGAAGGTCGCAGTTCGTAGTAATAGACGGCAAATCATCGAGTAGAACTGATGTTAGGTGTTCCCAAGGGAAGCGTACTGGGACCTCTGCTGTTCCTGATCTATATAAATGACCTGGGTGACAATCTGAGCAGTTCTCTCAGGTTGTTCGCAGATGATGCTGTAATTTACCGTCTAGTAAGGTCATCCGAAGACTAGTATCAGTTGCAAAGCGATTTAGAAAAGATTGCTGTATGGTGTGGCAGGTGGCAGTTGACGCTAAATAACGAAAAGTGTGAGGTGATTCACATGAGTTCCAAAAGAAATCCGTTGGAATTCGATTACTCGATAAATAGTACAAGTCTCAAGGCTGTCAATTCAACTAAGTACCTGGGTGTTAAAATTACGAACAACTTCAGTTGGAAAGACCATATAGATAATATTGTGAGGAAGGCGAACCAAAGGTTGCGTTTCATTGGCAGGACACTTAGAAGATGCAACAAGTCTACTAAACAGACAACTTATACTACACTCGTTCGTACTGTGTTAGAATAATGCTGCGCGGTGTGAGATCCTTACCAGGTGGGATTGACAGAGGACATCGAAAGGGTGCAAAAAAGGGCAGCTCGTTTTTTATTATCACGTAATAGGGGAGAGAGTGTGGCAGATATGATACGCGAGTTGGGATGGAAGTCATTAAAGCAAAGACGTTTTTCGTCGCGGCGAGATCTATTTACGAAATTTCAGTCACCAACTTTCTCTTCCGAATGCGAAAAATTTTTGTTGAGCCCAACCTACATAGGTAGGAATGATCATCAAAATAAAATAAGAGAAATCAGAGCTCGAACAGAAAGGTTTAGGTGTTCGTTTTTCCCGCGCGCTGTTCGGGAGTGGAATGGTAGAGAGACAGTATGATTATGGTTCGATGAACCCTCTGCCAGGCACTTAAATGTGAATTGCAGAGTAATCATGTAGATGTAGATCTTACGGTTCATTATCTAGCTTGTCCTTAAGGGGAGTTAGATCGGAAATTTTTTTTCACATTTTCGGATTTTTATCTCATTATAAAATCTGCAGTTTTCCGAATATATCACTTATAAATTCACGTGGGAAGTATTTTATTTTATTTTTTAAATATGGTCTACACCGGTTGAAAATGTTAAAATTTTTTCGTGCATTACTTCAAGATCTAATAAAATCGGTAATTTTTTATATAGAAGGCTGTGGATTGATGTGTTACAGAGGTTAACAGTGTTGGTCATGTCCAGAAGAGGATGGGAGCCAGGTAGAGGAAGTTCAAACAAAGTTTGAGAGACAAGAAACTTTCTGATGGTAAAACCATAAGAGGCAAGCTGACAGACAAAATGATTGATGAACTACAGCAGTATTATAGGATGGCCATTAGAAATAGTACTGAGGGTTTGTTGAAAATGAAGCAGGCAGTATGGGCTACGTTCTTCCACAGACTGTCAACTGATGATAAACCAGTACACCACCTTTACCCTCCTGGACCTGATTCATGGTGCAATTACCGCAATGCCCAGTACTCAAACAGTTCATACAGCCATAAACATTCCATACCAGCAGCACTCATGGATATCATAAAGCCTATTTTCAGAGACCTGATAAATCCTGAATTACTGAAGAACTGTCTGCATGGTCAGACTCAAAACCCCAATGAGTCGTTCAGTACTCTTATATGGACTCGCTTATCAAAAAATTGTTTTGTTGGAATGAAGACATTAAAGAAGGGGAAAGAAGGGGGTCAGTGATGCTGTTATTGCTTTTAATTATGGCGTTATTGGTAGGGTGAAAGTGCTACAGCATTAATTCTGGAGCAAACTGCATCAGAGAACTTGAATGGATGGACAAGGTTCGCATTGATAAAGCAGAAAAATGGTTCAAATGGCTCTGAGCAGTATGCGACTTAACTTCTGATGTCATCAGTCGCCTAGAACTTAGAACTAATTAAACCTAACTAACCTAAGTACATCACACACATCCATGCCCGAGGCAGGATTCGAACCTGCGACCGTAGCGGTCGCTCGGTTCCAGACTGTAGCGCCAAGAACCGCACGGCCACTCCGGCCGGGATAAAGCAGAGTATGCAGCATAATTGGCCACTAAGGAGTCCAGAAAGAAGAACAGAAGAAAAAACTTGGAAAAAGATCAAGGTGATGATATACGGTATGGTGCTGGGTGATTCTGAGTGACTAAAAATAAAAAATTAACCATATATTAAGTGAGTTACAGTCTCTTGAAACTTTAGAAGCCGTTCTTGAAACTTTACATTTTCTGTTGCATTTTTCCCTAAATCTCAGAAACCACTTCGAGTATTCAAATTTTCATTGAGTGATAACATACATATGCTGAGTCTACTGAACTAAAAGAAGAACATAATGTTACATATAACTAAAATTATTTAGTATAACGTACAAAAAAGTAAATAAAATTTTAACCATGTAATTAAAAAATTGTATTTCCGAAAGCAGTGGCTGAAATGCAATTATTATAGTTCAGTAGACTCAGAACATACAGTTTAATGTTCTGTAAAATTTTCGTGTCAATGGCTACAGTGGTTCCTGAAATACAGGGAAGCCAAGTCACTAAATTTAACATTGTCGGGATAGGGAGTTCCAGTTCCCCTTAAGTTTCGCAGAACAGTGTATTTTGTGCAGTATTTGTACAAGATGTTTCACAGTTTCTATTACAGGTTTCAAGTGATTATAGAGGGGACATACAGATAAAGTTTTGGTAAGGAATTCATATACGTAAGTGTACCGTTTAGATATAAAATGAGTTTGAAGATGGGATCACTTTCAGATATCTCGCTTCACGGCAAGCAGATAAACTGAGAAGAGGGCGCCACCGTCAGTCGGTGTTCTAATTATGACGTCACATTTCATATTCGTCCGACCACATCAACGGCAGCGCCGAGACGGGGACGTCCGCAAACTAGGAGGGTTGGCTGTGGTGCTCCGTGGACGCACTGCATTCTTGACTTTGTAGAGTACGCCACTCGTTACGAAGAAAAGAACCCGACGACACGTACTCGAAAAATTGCCCTCGCCCCTCGCTCCAGTACAGCACACGTCAGACCTCATGCGCAAATGTGAAGCGACAGAATTTAAAGCGATCCGTTCTTTAAACTTATTTTAACATCCAAACAGTACGTTTCCAGTCATGAGTTTGGCTCCAAAATGTTATCTCTTAAGTCCCTTCTACAACACCTAGAAGACTTCAATAGAAATTTTGCAGTCTGAAAAGCTTGCAAGGTTGTTGCAGGGGAGGTTGCGCTGAGAGATAATTGTTAAGAAAAAAATTCGATACGTTGCGCCGTTTCCGACTTAATTAGCATTGAATTTGGCAACTCAGGTCGCTGCGAGAGCAAATTCAAGCAGTCCGCCACATACGGTGTTGCCAGACGTCTTCTTCGTTTGGTTTCCTAAAACTGAACAAAAGAGCGATACAAAAATTGGACATGGGACGGTAGTAAGGATCGAACTCGAGCCAACGACCGACCACTCTCGTGAGCTATCAACAACGTCTTGAGAACAACTGAGACCAATCGTATCCGCCAAGCTGCTGGATTTAGCTCGCGCAACAACCTGACCGTTGAATTCGGCGCTAATTAAATCGGAAACGGCGCAACGTATCGAATTTTTTTTCTTAATAGTTATTTCTCAGCACACCCTACCCTGTGACACCCTTACAAGCTTTTCAGACTCTCTCTGACCACCTCATACAGGTCCACTTCCCTTCCTCCGTTCACGTGTCTTCGCAAAGTTTAATTACTTCTTTTTGGAGCGACATAAAAGTCTTTAGTTCACCAGGCACCAGTGCAACAGGCTGAAACATCCAGAATCTTTGCAGCATAGGACTGTCTACAGTACTAAAGAGTGGAAAATAATTACATACAGTTTTTCGTTAGTTTCATGAAATACCATTTGTAAATACAGATACTTGACAGTATGCTGCACACAATGAATCGTGAATATCTTAAAATTTCATTGCTAGTCAGTGAAAATAGAGGTTACCTCCTTTGCCATGAACGCCACATACCGCCCCACGATCGCATTAGGGAGCACGGATTCCTAGACGAAATCTATGCTTTTGACTGAACATGGACGATTTTGTCGTTTATCCTGCTCCTTGGCTAGAGAACTACATTAACAAAACGCATTTAATTGTGTTACAGTGGTCTGGCACTAACGAAATTTTGATAGGAAAACGTGAAAGACATCTGAAGACAATCTGTAGTTACAAGTTGTATAGGTCAATGACAGTGTTTTGCAACTCTAATGAAAGTCTTATTAAGATCAAACGTGTTTCGTTTATTCTAAACCGTCTTCAGTGGTCAGGGGCTTTTCTTTACTACGTTCTTCCTATTCTTCCACGTGTATGTGTTGGGTTTTCCGCACATAGCACTTTCACTGTACTAAATATATTCACATTTATGTGTTGAGAAGAACCACTGTCATCTCGGCATTTCGTGTATTTTGTTTACTCGTAGACGATTGACTTAAACTCGCCACTGTAACTGCGAAAAATGGTTGCATAAACGAAGATACCTGTCCTGGTTTGAGGCTCGACCTGTAAAACTGTAGGCTGATGCACTAGGTACACTGCCGTATCGTGCGACTTTCCAAAAGCTCCGTTTTGGCGTAGTCGCATGTCTCATGTATCAAAGGTTTTGCGAAGCTTTTTAAGGCCGTTGTTTGTATACAGTACGTGACTTGACTTCCTCGTGGAGTCTCAGCTCCTCATGCGAACAGGTAAGTCACTCGTAAGAAGCGTTCTTGTAGGACTTTAGCGTACTGACCGTCGACTCCCGCTAAAAACGTACGCCTTAATCAAAATGCAGCTCCCATTTGCCGTCTCACAGGCAAAACTTCCCTCAGTGCTAGCGACGAAGGGCACAGGCTGCACGTACCCTTTCCCTTTTTCCATCTGCATAATTAAAACGACCCATTCTGGTGATTCACCTAACCTTCCCACGAGTTCCTGTAAAAACGGTAACCTCAAGGGGAGAGATTCCGTTCTACGCAGCCCCGAATGCGCCGTCCTCCATCATAAGTGCACGTGACAAAATAAGCCATTTCAAATGGTTCAAATGGCTCTGAGCACTATGGGACTTAACATCTGAGGTCATCAGTGCCCTAGAACTTAGAGCTAATTAAACCTAACTAACCTAAAGACATCACACACATCCATGCCCGAGGCAGGATTCGAATCTGCGACCGTACCAGTCGCGCGGTTCCGGACTGAAGCGCCTAGGATCGCTCGGTCACGGCGGTCGGCAACTAAGCCATTTCCTGCAGTTACAATGGTCTGTAAAACAGTCGTCTACAAGTAACTGTTTGTTGTCTCCACACGCGTTACACGTTTCCGCATTGGAGCACGCCATTCATATAGTACTGCAACACTTATAAATTAATTTAATGTATAATTGCACGTTACTATAATAGAAGCAGGGTACACGAAAAACCGACCACAGATCTTTTACTGGCCACGTAAAAACTTTCTGCCCTTGCTCTGACGAACTTTATGCCACTGTATTTCTGTTGTTAGTTGCTGTCAGAACTTAAAGAAACATAACGATACGAGTAGGATCAAATCTCCGAGTATTACATACAAATTTAATTATGTATATAGGTAGTGTATCTACAGGTTTTGATGAGTGAGTTTCCGAGTGTCAAATATGTGACATAGATGGCCGCATCTTTCGACTGCCTTGACTTAGGAGCTTAAGGTTTTTTTGCCGCCAAGGGACTGCAGACCTTAGTATTTGATACAAATTCAACCTGTTACTTCTACATCTGCACAGATACTCCGCAAGCCACCGTACGGTGCGTGGCGGAGGGTACTCTATACAACTACCAGTCATTTCCTTTCCTGTTCCCCTTGCGAACAGAGCAAGGGAAAAAGCGACTGTCTGTATGGCTCCGTATGAGCCGTATTTCATCGTATCTTATCTTCGTGGTCCTTACGCGCTATGTGTGTTGGCGGCAGTAGAATCGTTCGGCAGTCAGCTTCAAATGCCGGTTCTCTAGCTTTTCTCGACAGCCTTTCTCTAAAAGAATGTCGCCTTTCCTGCAGGCATTCCCATTTGAGTTCCTGAAGCATTTCCGTTAGACTTTCGTGTTGTTCAAACCGACCAGTAACAAATCTAGCAGCCCTCCTCTGAATGGTTTCGATGTCTTCCTTCAATCTGACCAGGTAGGGATCCCAAACACCTGAGCAGTACTCAAGAATAGGTCGCACCAGCGTCCTATATGCGGTCTCCTTTACAGGTGAACCAGCAGTAACCGGTCTAACAACTGCGCCAGACACTCGTTGTCTTATACAGGGCTATTACAAATGACTGAAGCGATTTCATAAATTCACTGTAGCTCCATTCATTGACATATGGTCACGACAAACTACAGATACGTAGAAAAAACTCATAAAGTTTTGTTCGGCTGAAGCCGCACTTCAGGTTTTTGCCGCCAGAGCGCTCGAGAGCGCAGTGAGACAAAATGGCGACAGGAGCCGAGAAAGCGTATGTCGTGCTTGAAATGCACTCACATCAGTCAGTCATAACAGTGCAACGACACTTCAGGACGAAGTTCAACAAAGATCCACCAACTGCTGACTCCATTCGGCGATGGTATGCGCAGTTTAAAGCTTCTGGATGCCCCTGTAAGGGGAAATCAACGGGTCGGCCTGCAGTGAGCGAAGAAATGGTTGAACGCGTGCGGGCAAGTTTCACGCGTAGCCCGCGGAAGTCGACGAATAAAGCAAGCAGGGAGCTAAACGTACCACAGCCAACGGTTTGGAAAATCTTACGGAAAAGGCTAAAGCAGAAGCCTTACCGTTTACAATTGCTACAAGCCCTGACACCCGACGACAAAGTCAAACGCTTTGAAATTTCGGCGGGGTTGCAACAGCTCTTGGAAGAGGATGCGTTCAGTGCGAAACTTGTTTTCAGTGATGAAGCAACATTTTTTCTTAATGGTGAAGTGAACAGACACAATGTGCGAATCTGGGCGGTAGAGAATCCTCACGCATTCGAGCAGCAAATTCGCAATTCACCAAAAGTTAACGTGTTTTGTGCAATCTCACGGTTTAAAGTTTACGACCCCTTTTTCTTCTGCGAAAAAAACGTTACAGGACACGTGTATCTGGACATGCTGGAAAATTGGCTCATGCCACAACTGGGGACCGACAGCACCGACTTCATCTTTCAACAGAATGGTGCTCCACTGCACTTCCATCATGATGTTCGGCATTTCTTAAACAGGAGATTGGGAAACCGATGGATCGGTCGTGGTGGAGATCATGATCAGCAATGCATGTCATGGCCTCCACGCTCTCCCGACTTAACCCCATGCGATTTCTTTCTGTGGGGTTATATGAAAGATTCAGTGTTTAAACCTCCTCTACCAAGAAACGTGCCAGAACTGCGAGCTCGCATCAACGATGCTTTCGAACTCATTGATGGGGACATGCTGCGCCGAGTGTGGAAGGAACTTGATTATCGGCTTGATGTCTGCCGAATCACTAAAGGGGCACATATCGAACATTTGTGAATGCCTAAAAAACTTTTTGAGTTTTTGTATGTGTGTGCAAAGCATTGTGAAAATATCTCAAATAATAAAGTTATTGTAGAGCTGTGAAGTCGCTTCAATCATTTGTAATAACCCTGTATAGGCGTTACGGACCGCAGCGCCGTATTCTGCCTGTTATACATATCTCTGTATTTGAAAATGCATGCCTATATGGGTTTCTTTGGCGATGTACTATATGCTTGTGTTACGTTGGTATTCACCACTGTGTTATATGCGATGTAAGCTGTAGTATTGCCTCGAAAATTTGGAGTTAGTACGCTATCGTAAAGGGCGATCAAAAGGTTTCCATTTGGGGGCGTTGCTGCAGCGAATATACAACGAAGTGCGACCCCGATGCAGGTGTAGAAGCACCGATAAATAAGCAAGGGATTAGTGATAATTCGTGTCTTTCAGACGTGCGTGCGGTACATGTGGAAATGTGAACAATGGCCACGTAATTACCAAATGCGTCCAACACGACCAACGTGCTGTTGTTCGTTTCTTGGCTGCGTAAAGATAAATACCAGTAGACATACATCGGAGAATGGAGAATGTGTATGGGGCAGAATGGCTGTCGAAAAACACCATTAGTCTAATGGTGCGCAATGTTCTGTGCTGATCGATCTGGAAGGCCAGCCTCACTCAAGTGGGGAACAGTTGAACTCTCGCCCTATAGTCCTGATCTCTCCCCATGCAACTGTCACGTTTTCGGTCCCTTAAAAAAGGAATTGAATGCTCGATGATTCCTGTCGGACGGGGATGTGCAGCAGGCAGTTACAGACTTCTTCACACAGCTTGATACGGTGTTTTATCAAGAGGGTACCCTCAAACTGGTGCGTCGATGGTGCGTCAATGCTAAGAGCGATTTTGCCTGATTGGCATACCGATTCTGGACTGTACGGTCTTCGAATGTAAACTTTTTGATCACCCCTTACACTTTAAGTGTTTGGAAGTTGCTACAACTCATGGTACCATTCTGACTTGTGTTTGTAATTTGTATGAGTCCATTTTTTTAAACGTATGGCTATGGCCCCCCGTTCGCCGAGTGCCGGTCTTTCAATTTGACGCCACTTCGGCGACCTGCAGTCGATGAGGGTGATAGGGTGATGATGGAGACAGCACAACACCCAGTCCCTGAACGGAGAAAATTCCCCGACCCAGCCGGCAATCGAACCCGTGCCCAGAGGATTGACAATCCGTCATGCTGACAATTTTTTTTTTTTTTTTTTTTTTTTTTTTGTGCGTTGTTCATCGTTGGGTTTGGTCGTTGCGGACGTCACATGCCATCCGTTAAAGTTCGTTTGTTGATCCTTCCACTCAGTTTTTTTTTTTAATTACAGAGGCCAACCAGCTCCCTGACCGAACACGCTGAGGTACCGTGACGGCGACCATTCAGCTATCAGGGGCGGACTATGAGTCCAATACTTTTAATGGATTCGTTGAAAGCACATGCAGGAACTGGACAATGTATCATGTATAAAAACATGGTAGTTCCTGGTAGTTTTAGTAACTGTAAATGTATTTCAGGAGAATTTTAGGTAATTACCATTCAGATAATATAGTGCAAAACAGTAGCTGATTTTCACGTGTCAAGAATGTCGTCGGTAGACTGAACCAACTCCAGATACCTCTATGTGACGTAATATTATGTGCTACATATAGTTTTCCACGAATTTTTACGTTAGGGTATTAGGTAGAAGTCTCCAACGTTTTAATAATATGTGATGGCCTATGATGACTTCAGAAGTAGATTAGGTATAAATTTAAGTCTTTTCCCCTTAAATTAATGACACACTTTTTTAAAATACTTAGCCCATTAGTTCTACTGGTTCGACTTTATTTCTGGTGCAAAAACGCGCAACTACACTGGAGTATGCATATTGCCAATTTTTGTGAAGCTAAGGTATAACAAACCGGCAATACCATTTTGTTCTCAAACACATAGGGTAGACAGCATCATTGGACAGATGTGACCTGTCAGTTACTACACACAATGTAGTTTATGTGCACTCTAGATATTTATATAAAAGCTGTTCATCAGTTTCTACATCTACATCTACATCCATACTCCGCAAGCCACCTGACGGTGTGTGGCGGAGGGTACCTTCAGTACCTCTATCGGTTCTCCCTTCTATTCCAGTCTCGTATTGTTCGTGGAAAGAAGGATTGTCGGTATGCCTCTGTGTGGGCTCTAATCTCTCTGATTTTATCCTCATGGTCTCTTCGCGAGATATACGTAGGAGGGAGCAATATACTGCTTGACTCTTCGGTGAAGGTATGTTCTCGAAACTTTGACAAAAGCCCGTACCGAGCTACTGAGCGTCTCTCCTGCAGAGTCTTCCACTGGAGTTTATCTATCATCTCCGTAACGCTTTCGCGATTACTAAATGATCCTGTAACGAAGCGCGCTGCTCTCCGTTGGATCTTCTGTATGTCTTGTATCAACCCTATCTGGTACGGATCCCACACTGCTGAGCAGTATTCAAGCAGTGGGCGAACAAGCGTACTGTAACCTACTTCCTTTGTTTTCGGATTGCATTTCCTTAGGATTCTTCCAATGAATCTCAGTCTGGCATCTGCTTTACCGACAATCAACATTATATGATCATTCCATTTTAAATCACTCCTAATGCGTACTCCCAGATAATTTATGGAATTAACTGCTTCCAGTTGCTGACCTGCTATTTTGTAGCTAAATGATAAAGTATCTATCTGGGAGAGATCAATAAATTTGTTAGGAGATGCATGATATCTTATTGTGTTGGTTTCTACTACGTTTGTTGTAAACATGTACATCTGATGGTACAAAGGGCGTTCAAAACGTTTTGCACAGTCGACTCTAATTTTTTATTTTTTTCAGGAGGGGAATGAAATTTTTTGTGTACATACTTGGAACATTTAGCTATAAGTTGGTGTATAAAAGTATTTTCTTTTATTTACAGGTGAGCCATAATGAACCGTGAAGTAGATGTCAGGTTGCGACAACGTTCGGTGATGGAGTTCCTCTTCAAGACCGGCGATGACTCTGCCACATCGATTCACAGGAAGTTGCTCTCTGTTTATGGGGAGGACACAGTGGATCGCAGCAATATCCAGCGATGGTTGCAGAGGTTTAAAGGAGATGATTTCTCTCTACTGGACAATCCACGATGCGGTAAACCATCGACTGCACTGAGTAATGTGAATAAAGAGACCATTGATCAAATCATCCAAAATGAAAGATGTGTGACGACACGACAGCTTGCTGAAATGACTCGTTTGTCACTGGGTATGGCGGTATCACTGGTACAGTCACTAGGGTACAGAACAGTCTGCGCATATTGGATGCCTAGACTACTGACAAGAGAAATGAAAGCGATGAGGAAGAATGTGTGCGAGGGTCTCACGAAGACCTTTACTGAAGAGTGGAAACAGTGTTTTGACGGCGTCATTACCCAAGATGATTGTCCAAACCTGAGAGCAAAATCCAATCCATGGAGAAGCGTCATCCGGGTTCCCCTCGGAAGAAGAAACCGAGACTTTATCACGAACAGCAGGCCGAAAGGCGATGGCCTCCTTTTTCTGGGTTCAGTGTGATGTCATTTTCATTGACTTTTTGAAACCTGGTTCCATAATTAACCGGGACCGTTACTGTTTGTCACTGGACAAGCTGTGACGTGCCATCAAGACCCACAGACCACAGCTTCAGGGTCAGCCCACCAGACTACACAATGACAATGCCAAACCCAATACAGCCCTTATGACGCAGGAGAAAATCAGGAAAATAAGTTGGAAAATTGTTCCTCATCCTCCCTACAGTCCGGACTTGGCCCCGTCTGATTTTTACGTCTTTGGTCGTCTGAAGGCCTACCTGCGTGGTAAAACATTCGATAGTGAGAAAGACCTTATTTCCTGTGTCAAGAGATGGTATAAAAGTCAATCCCCAGAATTTTACCAAAGTGCATTTACACCATGGAAAGATCGTTGGGCTAGATGCGTCGCCGCTGGTGGAGGTTACATTGAGTAGGCTTAGTGTATAGGTAAATGTTCCAAGTATGTTCACAAAAAGTTTCATTCTCCTCCTGCAAAAAATAAAAAAATTAGGGACGACTGCGCAAAACTTTTTGAACGCCCTTTGTACATTTGATGGTGAAATTTAAAGGCCTGAAATCGATCATGGTACAATAAAATGAAGACAATTTAATGCTTTAAATGACAGAATGTTTTATCCAGCATAACAACGTAATACATGTCAGTACTACTTAATTTATTACGTATTTCTGATATCACGAAGACTGTGCTGAAAAAGTTTGAAAATATCAGCAGGAAATGAGCAATGTAAACTTCAGTTGGTAAACATACAGGGTGCTAAGGGTACAGGTACAGATATTGGGATAATTGATACTTTAATATGTACCCACTTCACAGTGTTAGTTGCTTTTTCTCTGCTTCTAACAGTGTTACCGCTGACATATCACATAATTTTCTACCTGATGTTTTCTGCACAGTTGTAACTTTGCCATAAAGTGGATTACGCCTGTCAGTATACTCTACTCGTTTTGCATCCGTGCTCCACAATTCAGTACTGACCTGCTGCTCAGGGGAAAATAACAGTTAATGGCTTGCTTGTGTCACAGATTCTTGGAGGTACTAACCAACCTAAAAACATAATATTCAAAACAGTTATAATTATTAGTTTGCAAATGAAGTAAATACTGATGTGATGTTTTCAGTACTGTGCCCTCAGTCATCAATGGAAATATCTGCACTTACACCCCCAACACTCTGCATATCCTCAGGAGGAAGACATTTTCCAAAGGACTGCAGTTCACAACAAACTTTAGACCATGTCTATGCGAGTAAATCCACATTTACAGCCACTTCAGTATCAGAGTCAGTTGCACGACTTCCACGAAATGCTTCTTCAAGCAGAGATAAACAGTCCACCCTACTTGCTGCATCTGTGCTAGACATAATCTCACTGGTCCACTTGTCACTGAATTACCGCGTTGACCATCAGTTACTGTAATGTTTCAGACAATATAAGTAGCAGCTACTCATTGGCATCAGAATCTCCTCCAAATTCTGAACCTCCTACACGCTCTTCTGTAATCTCTTCCCAGCAGTTCATTACACTATTAGCCAGAATTTGATCTGGCATGGAACTATGCCACTTCAACGAAGTCAGTCTTACAGATAAAAAAAAAGTATTCAAGAATGTCACTATTATTCCTATAACTGTAAAAGGCAACCAAAAGTAAGTAAATACTATGCTTATTACATTCCAGTATGTGCGTGAACTGTTTTAGACATGTCACATATTTTCAGCAATCATCCTATAAGTGCAGTGTCAGCGGAAATAATTAGCATTTTCGACGAGATAACCTGTGAAACAATATTATCTGCGATATTCATTCTTCGTTAGAAGAAGCATGTCACAGCATATAATCAGTAAAACTGGATGTAACTAGGAACTGAATTCATGACAATCTGTTTGCTTCCACGAGCGGTGTGAATGAAAACTAGCTGTAAATATGCTTACAAACGACTCCCGTATTCTTTTCATGCTTTATGATGTTGCAAATGTTACAGCGAATTGAACGTACCCTCTTTTATATCAGAAGAGTAATCCCACAGGTGACTAATGTTAGCTGAACACAAAACCAGCTCTGAAGACGAATGGCTCAAAGGCCATCGGTAAATATTTATACTTTACTCAAACGTTCTCTGATATCTCAAGTCTCCCGAGTTAGAAGCCTAGTAATAGTATTCTTAGTTATCAGAGAAATTATTGTGATTATATTAGTACCAATACAATGCGATTGTTTATAGGAAATAAAGAGCATTTAAGGTCAGTGGTATATACAGGGTGCCCCAGAAGAAATGATCAATATTCTGGGATATAACATGAAGAATGGTCATTCCGAACGATAAAAGACTAGTAAACATGAGATGTAAAAAGCAAATCTTAGGAGTTACGAGTAACCTGTTTGTCTTCGATACTGTGAAACAAACCTTTTCTACAGCAAGCTCTTTGCTTCCCATATTTTGGATTTGGTATTATGTACCAAAAAAGAACATAACTGTCCAGTAAACATGAGCTCTAAAACTCATACGTTAATAGCTATGAGTACTTGTTCATCTCCGCTACTGTGAAACACATCTCTTCTACTGAACAAATACCCATAGCTCTTAAGAGACATTTCTGGTGCGAATGATCGTTCCTGTCATATATCTAGATTGTGACCATTCCTCTTGCGACGCCCCATATACCCTTTACCAGTGCCACGTCACGGGTGGACGTCCATGAAATTGACCGAAAACTGCAATTTTAAATTTGTTTTTTATTTATTATTAGAACCCATGGACAAAAAGTTCCCAAAGTTTCAATGATGAAATCGTATCCGAAGTGACTGAAAAATAATTAAATGGGTGATGCGACCTTCGAGTCACGCCCACTTTTTGAAGTTACACTTCAGTACCAGCTCAGTGAACGACAATTCGGTGGAATACTTTGAAGCACACTTGCACGGCATACATCCAGAAGGCTGCGATATGCACTCTTTGATTTTATATCCAAATGAGTCTCTAAATTCACTCATATGGAAACCATACCCTAAAACCGCATTTTCATCTGCCACAGTTGTCAGAATTGGAAATTCTGATGCATTTCTTGTATTTAATGATAAGAACTTAGGAAAGGTGAAGGTATTATAGAGAAACATCTTTAAAGTAGGAAATTTCACTCAAAACATCTTCAGACAAAAAGATTTACAGCGCCCCTCTGTAGCTGCAAAATCAGGTGGAGACCTGGTAACGGAAAGAAGGAAGAAAACAAGAAATCAAAACAGAAACGTTGAAATGAAAGAGGACCGTCAGTATAAATCTGGGGCCTTCTGAAGAGACTACGCAAGAAAAAACGTTAAGTTGAACTTAAAGTTCCAATTTCTGAAGAAATGGGTTTCAAAGTTTATATACTTTTTTCTCAGAATCTATGAAGGTCAGAACTACGAAATTTTCTACACTTTTTCCTATAAACCCAATAAATTGTATCATGGGAAAATTTGGAAATTCTAAGTGTAAGCTGAGATACAGAACAAAGTGCTTGGAATTTTGCATGAATTCATACATAATATTTACAGAACTGTAATTAAAATTTTTTTAAATTCTCCTATTCGATATATTCAAAAATATCTCACGAGAGAAGCTTACTACATGCAAAGAGATTAAACAGACAAATTTAGTAGAAATATCTTGAGTAGTTTCTGAGAAAAATTACATATAATGTTTTTTTAAACAAAGTTTTTAAATGTAATACAAAAAGTTAAATATACAGAGCGAAGAAAAATTCGCGCCCTCGGATTCTGCAGCGTGATTCCTCACACACTGTCAATACAAAAATGTCTGTTACAAAATTTCACCCTGCGCATATTTCGGGCAGTAAATAGACGTTAAAGATTGGCAGTCCGGCAGCACTATAATCCATTGTACGGTAATACCTCTGTGCACAGATGGAACATTGCTCTGCAGTTGGTGCAGTGGATAGTATTTTGCGTTAGCACACAGAAGTTCGAGGGTTCGATTCTGGGTCGAGGCTTATTTGTTTTTATTCGTTGAAAGTATTCTGCATGGTACGGTATCTGGGGTCTTACTCGTCATACAGCGATTACAGGGGGTCTTTTGTAAAACACTTGCAGTTACGTACTACGAACACGGAAATGCGAGTACAATTGTTTTCATTGTTCAGTTTTTAAAGAAGCCTTTTGCACGTAGTGGATGCGAAATGCTTCGCGCCACTGCATCTGCTAGATTCCAAACCTGTTTTCTGTGTACGATGCCCCCATGGTCCCACCGAAATTATTTGCAAAGCACATTGCTGCTGGTGACGTAAGGGCCTAACGAAATGTAATGGAGCTGAACGTAGCAAGAATAATAGTTGGTATTAATCCATGGGACCATTGGGGGAAGGTACACAATAAGAGGTTTGGAATCTAGTAGATGCTGTGGTGCGAAACAATTTGCGTCCACGAAACGCAAAAGGTTTCTTTAAAAGCTGACCAATAAAAACGATTGTACTTCCATTTTTGTCTTTGTAGTATGTAACTGCAAATGTTTTGTAGAAGACCGACAGTAATCTCTGTATGATGATTAAGAGGCCAAATACAGTACCATGCAGACTGCTTTTAGCAAATAAAAAAATAAACCTTGACCTTGAATCGAAAACTCGACCTTGTAACGGGACATCCTCCGCTAGCATTACCTTTCCTCAACAGTATTTGCTGATACCGGTATTATTTTTCGAATTTTAGATAGATCAATATTATCTCAGTTGATTTTCTGAAAACTTTCATATAATTTTATACACAGTATGTTATATTTCAAGATAAAATTTATGAAAAGGAATTACCTTATAAAATATTTTAGTCTCTACGTTATAATCGATAAGTACCAGTTCTGAGTGTACAGTTAAAATTTTTTTTTTGAAACATTTGACAATATGAAGTATTGGCTCACTTAAAATTTCTAGTATTAATTACGCAATCCTGTACTGTTTACTATGTTTATTCCTGGATTAATTTATGAAATAATCATCGATATGAATAATGTTACAGAAACTAGTAGAAATTCATTTGATAAGAAAAAATGGAAACCCTTTGGACGTATGTTATTTCCGCAGAGTGTGAGAGTCGTAAGCATGCCTCTGATGTGATCGGACGTATTTTTGTGCGAACAATGTAATTTTGGCTTTGTTAACGTGAAAAACCAAAATGCTGTGTGATATACTAAAAGGTGAGAAAATATATTTACGTAAAACCAAAAATTCTGCAACAACAATCTTCAAATTTGTTCAGTTCAATCCAACCTAGATGACCTAAAATATGGGTTTTTCAGCTTCAAGAATCAGACCCCTAGACAAGAAGAACTGGAGGCATCTCAACATGTCAAGCTAGGTAAACTTCATAGTTTATTGTAATCCTCGCTCCTCTCAAATCTTCATAAAATTCAGTGTGGACAATAGATGGAAGTAGGAAGGAGGAGGTAGGTTACAACCTCCTGCATGCTAACACAACACGGTATCGACTGTACCAACTGTACACCACTATTGCTATATCCTGGCAGAGGTAAGTTACCGTACACGTGATTATAGTGTTGCCAGACTGCCGATCTTTAACTTCCATTTACTGCTCGAAATATGCGCAGGACGAAATTTTGTGAGAGACATGTTTGTATTGCTAGTTGATGAGGAATCGCGCTGCGAAGTCAGAGTGCGCAAGTTTTTCTTCAACCTATATATATATTGAGCAAACAGTAAAGGAAACAAAAGAAAGATTTGGAGTAGGAATTAAAATCCATGGAGAAGAAATAAAAACTTTGATGTTTGCCGACGACATTGTAATTCTGTCAGAGACAGCAGAGGACCTGGAAGAGCAGCTGAACGGAATGGACAGTGCCTAAAAAGGAGGATATAAGATGAACAATAACAAAAGCAAAATGAGGATAATGGAATGTAGTCGAATTAAATCAGGTAATGCCGAGGGAATTAGATTATGAAATGAGACACTTAAAGTAGTAAAGGAGTTTTGCTATTTGGGGAGCATAATAACTGATGATGGTCGAAGTAGAGAAGATACAAAATGAGACTGGCATTGGCAAGGAAAGCGTTTCTGAAGAAGAGAAATTCGTTAACATCGAGTATAGATTTAAGTTTAGAACGTCTTTTCTGAAAATATTTGTATGGAGTAGTAGCTATGTATGGAAGTGAAAGATGGACGATAAACAGAAGAGAATAGAAGCTTTCAAAATGTGAAGCTACAGAAGAATGCTGAAGATGAGATGGGAAGAGCACGTAATTAATAAGTAGGAACTTAATAGACTTGGGGAGAAGAGGAATTTGTGGCATAACTTGACTAGAAAAAGGGATCGGTTGGTAGGACATGTTCTGAGGCATGAAGGGATCATCAGTTTAGTATTGGAGGGAAGCGTGGAGGGTAAAAATAGTAGAGGGAGACCAAGAGATGAATACACTAAACATATTCAGAAGGATGTAGGTTGCAGTAGTGACTCGGAGATGAAGAGGCTTGCACAGGATACAGTAGCATAGAGAGCTGCATCAAACCATTCTCTGAAGTGTAGACCACAACAACAATGTATATAATCCAAGAAAATTAACAGTAAATGTGTTAATTTCAGGTAAAGCATGGAACAAAATTATATTACCGTGTCTTCAAAATTGTGGCTTTGGTGTATCTTTTAAATACTGCGTATTTTTCAAGAACGTCCCCTCTTAAAGGGTTAAGTGCGGTCGGGGGCAATTTCTTTTCCATGATTAACGATACGACCGCTTTCCCAGTAGCAGCATCTACGATGGAAAGGTTACACCTGTTAACTGTATTTAACGTATAGCCACTTTTTGGAATAGGCCGTGATCTACGCACGATTATATCGTTACAAGATGACAGAGGGGAGGAAAGTATTAGTGGGAGAAGTGGAAGATGAGACACTGCGTGACTGGTGAGTTGGGCTGCACCTGGTTGGTGTAGTCGTGCTGTGGTGGTGCCGGGCGGCAGGCGTACGGGTCGAGGATGGCGTGTTTCTCCGAGGGCTCGCCGCCCGCCCTGAGGCCGCAGGGCCAGCGCCTCCACAAGGTCCGCATCCTGGGCCGCGCCTGGTCGCTACTGCTACGGCGCGCCTCCTGCCGACGTGGTCTGCCCAGCTGGCTGTGACGTCACAAGGTGCCGCGCGCACCGCATGCGCCGCCAGTGATAGCGGACTGGCTTCCAGGTGCGTCCCGTGAAGCGGTTGTGGGAGCAGTCAGAGCACATTCGATCTGATATGCGACTGTATAAGACTGATCCGATTTCACGAGATTGTATCTTCTGCACGAACAAAGACTGACATTTGGGTTCAATTTCATTTTCAAAAGAACCATCCGTTTTGACGAGAGTATGTCGGCATCTGCATCTATACACTTACTCAGCAAACCAACGTACGGGGTTATTAAAATTCTTCTCGGTATTATGCCGCGTCATTACTAAAAACGATCAACAATAATAAACTAAAACAGACGTTTCGGCCGAATTGCAACGGACTTCCTCAGGGCACGACCTGTTTTGCATGGGGATAGGTGCTTCTATTTATTACAGACTATCGATGTCTGAAAGATAGAGGAACCAGAGAAGCAATATTTGCTCTAAAACTAATAATAGAGAAACGACTAGATAAGAACCTGAAAACATAGATAGCTTTCGTATATGTAGAGAAAGCCTTTGATAATGTTAAATGGGATAAGATGTTTGAGGTACTCAAAAAAGTAGGAATAGACCATAAAGATAGAAAAATGATATGGAACCTGTACAAAAACGAGACAGCAGTTATCCGTGGACGGACAAAACAAGAAGAGTTGCAGATACGGAAAGGTGTCCGACAAGGTTGCGCACTATCCCCTGTTATCTTTAACGTATACATTGAAGAGGCACTGAAAAAAGTAAGGGAAAATTCACAGACAGGTGTAGTAATTCATGGCCAACGAATAGATATGATAAGATATGCCGATGATATAGCTGTCCTGGCTGAAAGTGAAGAAGATCTTGTAGTCCTACTGAATAGAATGGATAAAGTTATGGGTGAAGAATATAATATGAGAATTAATAAAGCAAAAACAAAAGTAATGGCATGCGACAAAGAAGATCAAGTGAAAGTCCAAGTTCATGTAGGCAATGAACTGCTTGAACAAGTTGATAAATTTACTTATCTGGGCAGTAATATTACCAGGGATGGAAGGAGCAAGGCAGAAGTGAGAAGTAGAATAGCTCAAGGCTCAAAATGGTTCAAATGGCTCTGAGCACTATGGGACTCAACATCTTAGGTCATAAGTCCCCCAGAACTTAGAACTACTTAAACCTAACTAATCTAAGGACATCACACACACCCATGCCCGAGGCAGGATTCGAACCTGCGACCGTAGCAGTCCCGCGGTTCCGGACTGCAGCGCTAGAACCGCTAGACCACCGCGGCCGGCAGAATAGCTCAAGCAAAGGCTGCTTTTAACAAGAAGAAAAAGATATTAACATCTAAGAGCCTCAGCCTTAAAATCAGGAAAAGATTTTTGAAATCATATGTGTGGAGTGTGGCGTGCTATGGGTGTGAAACATGGACTCTCGGGACAGAGGAAGATCAGAAGCTAAATTCTTTTGAAATGTGGTGCTATAGACGCATGCTCAAAATAAAATGGATCGACAAGGTCACAAACGAAGTGGTTCTGGAAAGAGCAGGTGAGAAGAGAAGCTTCTGGAGTTTCATTGTTAAAAGAAGAGTGCAATTTACAGGCTATCCATTAAGACATAAAGGACTCCTGAACACGATCATAGAGGGATATGTCGAGGGAAAAAGACCAAGAGGAAGACCACGACTGAGGTACATGGATCAAATCGTGAAAGATGTGGGATGTAACACCTATAAAGAAATGAAGAGAAAAGCTGAAAGACGCACAGAATGGAACAAGCTGCCATTGTAGCTGTTGCAAACCAATCCTTGGATTGACCACTACAGAAGAAGAAGATCGATGTCTGACGTCACTGTTGTAAAACTTTTAATTGGCCCTCTGATGTGATTGGCTAGTCATGACGTAAGGGAAGATGGAAGGAAAGAGGCTATTCACGGATGTCCATGTCGTCAACATAATACGTAGGTGAATCTATTCCGTTCACTATGCGCCTCAGCGGATAACCCTCCTTATGGAGCTTAGGTACTCCGTGGATTCTAGGAGGAACAGGCACCTTGGTGATTAGTCTCTTGGCTGTGTCAGGATCAATTCTCGAGTCCTTTACGAGGGCCTTCGTATTTCTGCCTCTCCTCGCCGTCGGGTCACTCCTTAGTACTCTGTAAATGGGATCACTTAGCAGTTCGTCCATCTTCTTTTCATATTCAGAAGTGTCCATCAGAACCGTAGCGTTTCCGTTGTCCGCATGTAGGACCACAATATCCTTGTTATTCCTGAGCTCCTGTACGGCCTGTCTTTCTTCACGTGTGATATTAGCTCCTGGTGGTTTTACTGTTTGTAAAATTCTTACAGTTTCCTGCCTTATCTTTTCTGCCACGACACGTGGTACTTGGCGGAGTGACGCCTTCACAGATTGAATGATCTCTTCTGTGGGAATCGTGGGATAGCACTATACACCTACAGCAGTATACACCTACACAGAAGGTGATAGTATCGTGTACACAAGGCATAAATGGGCATTGCATTGGCGGAGCTGTTATTTGTACTCAGGTCATTCTTGTGAAAAGTTGTACGACTTGATTACGGCCGCACGTCGGGAATTAACAGACTTTGAACGCGGAGTGGTAGTAGGAGCTAGACACAGGGACATTCCAATTCTGAAATCGTTAAGGACTTCACTGTTGCGAGATACACAGAGTCAAGAGTGTATCGAGAACACCAAATTTCAGGTACGAACCCTCACCGGCAGTCTTCACACAACGACCGAGAGCTGCAGACGACGGATGTCAGTGCCTTTGCTAACAGCACGAAATCGCCTGCAGCGCCTCTCCTGGGCTCGTGATCCTATAAGTTGGACCGTAGAACACTGGGAAACCGTGGCCTTGTCACACGAGTCCCAATTTCAGTTGATAGGAGCTGATTGTAAGGTGCGATTGTGGCGCAGACCCGTTGAAGCCACGGACCCAAGTTGTCAACAAGGCGCTTCGCAAGCTGGTAGTGGTTCCATAATGATGTAGGCTGTGTTTACGTCGAAAGGACTAGGGTTGTGGTTATCTACGGCTACTTGGAGACCATTTGCAGCCATTGATGGAGTTCATGTTCCGAAACAACGGTGGAATTTTTATGAATGACAATGCTCCATGTCACTGGGCCACAATTCTTCAAATGGTTAAAATCGCTCTGAGCACTATGGGACTTAACATCTATGGTCATCAGTCCCCTAGAACTTAGAACTACTTAAACCTAACTAACCTAAGGACAGCATACAACACTCAGCCATCACGAGGCAGAGAAAATCCCTGGCCCCGCCGGAATCGAACCCGGGAACCCGGGCGTGGGAAGCGAGAACGCTACCGCACGACCACGAGATGTTGGCCACAATTCTTCATGAGTGGTTTGAACAACATTGTAAACAGTTCGAATGAATGATTTGGCCATTCAGATTGCTCGACATGAATCACATTGAGAATGTATGGGACATAATCGAGAGGTCAGTTCGCACGCAAAATCCTGCACCAGCAACACCTTCGCAGTTATGGATGGCTGTAGAGGCAGCGTGCATCAGTATTTCTGTAGGAGACTTCCAATGACTAGTTGAGTCCACGCCATGTCGAACTGCTGCACTACACAGCTGAAAAGGAGGTCCGACACGGTATTAGGAGGTACCCTATGACTAAATCCTTCTGCAGTGTAGATCCATCATTGAATACTAAATGCCGTATCTAAAGGCGCCTGCGATGTCAGCTACCACCAATACAGATATCTTCGGCGGGCTGTCTATCCTCCAGCTTGCTGGCGACACCGTGCAGCCGTCATAGACACGTGCTGCGCTAGATTCGCCACAAGAAGTGATAGTCTCGCCACCATCCGTGCCACTATTGCCGTCAACAATGCTGCAACGACGAGCACTACTTTGCTTCTGTGAATCACATTCCCACCGTGTGCTGAGCGAATATCCTTCCGCCTGAGGAGTGTTTAGGACGCTGCCTGGCCGCTCTGAATTCATTTCAGTCTGCTGAACCAACCGAGAATCTGCTCACCGAGGCATACAAACACGCTAGCAGTTCCAGCCACCACACCAGCCTGGACGTGGCGCCCTCACAGACACGACGACCGCCCAGCTGTTGGCTTGGAGCCTCAGTGACATTGGCCTCTATGGTCTCAGCCACCAGGACTTGTTACCGCCAGTTTACTGACTTCAGCGATTTTTATTATGGACAGCCATTCTTTTTTCTCCTTTCCTGTGCTAACCTCTTCATCTCAGAGTAGCACTTGCAACCTACGTCCTCAATTATTTGCTTGACGTATTCCAATCCCTGTCTTCCTATACAGTTTTTGCCCTCTATAGCTCCCTCCAGTACCATGGAAGTCATTCCCTCATGTCTTAGCAGATGTCCTATCATCCTGTCCCTTCTCCTTATCAGTGTTTTCCACATATTCCTTTCCTCTCCGATTCTACGTAGAACCTCCTCATTCCTTACCTTATCAATCCACCTAATTTTCAACATTCGTCTATAGCACCACATCTCAAATGCTTCGATTCTCTTCTGTTCCGGTTTTCCCACAGTCCATGTTTCACTACCATACAATGCTGTACTTTAGACGTACATCCTCAGAAATTTCTTCCTCAAATTAATGCCGGTATTTGATACTAGTAGACTTCTCTTGGCCAGAAATGCCTTTTTTGCCATAGCGAGTCTGCTTTTGATGTCCTCCTTGCTCCGTCCGTCATTGGTTATTTTACTGCGTAGGTAGCAGAATTCTTTAACTTCATTGACTTCGTGACCATTAATCCTGACGTTAAGTTTCTCGCTGTTCTCATTTCTACTACTTATTACCTCAGCCATTCTATTTACACTCAATAGTGATTGTCGTCTGCACTAGACACGTTACTTTTTACTTTCTCGTAAGCTCAATATACAGTTATTCACAAATCAAATTCGACCAAGAAGATCTTTTTATTCAGTTATCTGTCAGTTAAATGCATCAGTGGATTTTGTGTGAATCAGTACTTTTATGTGCATGTCTAGCTGGGAACTTTCTCTTGATTGTGGAACTTCATAAAGTCACAAGATTGAACATGAAAAGATATTGTTTTTTCTCCATCTCTTCGCCTCGAAGGAATTCTCTAAATTCTACACGTTGTTGTTTATCACCATTACCAAGAGCCTCTAGCAGCTTAATCCTGTATAGTTTGAAACAAAAGCGTCGCCGGAAAACCCTCAGATACACGAGGAACGGACAACTCTCGGCTTGGATGACGACTAGAGCTTTGAAGACAACTCGCAGACCTCTATTGCATGTGTTCTACGTCTTCAACGTGCACACCGTGTGTGTTTGGGAAGGGAGGAGGGGGAGGCAGAGGAGGAGGTGAAGTGGTATTTCAACCTTGGATTCCTCCTTAAATAGACAAACAGTCTCCTGACACTGCTTGGTGCGATCATCGAATTGTTTGAGGAAGTGCAATGCCGTACTGTCGACGAAAATCACACCACCTAGTTTTAAGTAGGACTCGGGTTTTTGGGTAAATAAATATTTTTATGCAAATACTTTAAACATTTTTCCTTAATTAAATAGATTCCTGGTTATTAGTTATTAAGACATAATACACTGTTGTCTGAAAAAAGTGAAGCACTCAGCAGCAACAGTCTGGAACACCGCACGATAAGAGGATGTGTAGAACAGCGGAAGCATAACAAGTGATTTACATGGAAGAGGGGCGGCGTGCACGTAGGCCCAACAGCGCACCCTCTTTCGTGTGACCGGCCAGATCAGTGTCACGCAATGCTCAGACAGTGCAGAGCAGTCGTACGAAGTAGAAATGCGTAACCAAGTGCCACCATGCCTCGCCAACATCACAGGGTGGAATATCGGCACGTGAGCTTGTTCCAACGGGGCAGAATGACTGGACTCCTGGAGGCAGGTCGCAACTGCGAATACATTTTATGCAATTTATAGCGGGTGTAGTCTCCGCAGTGCCCATTCCTTTGGATATGGATCGTAATTCGAAATAACACAGACACTGTAATGTCGCATTTATCTGTCGATACCGGACAGGGGATTAAAATCCATGGAGAAGAAATAAAAACTTTGAGGTTTTCCGATGACATTTTAATTCTGTCAGAGACAGCAAAGGACCTGGAAGCGTAGCTGAACGGAACGGACAGTGTCTAGAAAGGAGGATATAAATTGAACATCAACAAAAGCAAAATAAGGATAATGGAATGTGGTCTAATTAAATCAGGTGATAGCCAGGGAATTAGATAAGGAAATGAGACACTTAAAGTAGCAGATGAGTTTTGCTATTTGGGGAGCAAAACGATTTATGATGGTCGAAGTAGAGAGGATATTAAATGTAGACTAGGAATGCCAAGAAAAGCGTTTCTGAAGAAGAGAAATTTTTTAACATCGAGTATAGATTTAAGTTTAAGAAGACTTTTCTGAAAATATTTGTATGGAGTGTAGCCATGTATGGAAGTGAAAGAAGGACGATAAACAGTTTAGATAGAACCTTTCGAAATGTGGTGCTACAGATGAATGCTGAAGATTAGGTGGGTAGATCACGTAACTAATGACGAGGTACTGAACAGAATTGGGGAGAAGAAGAATTTGCAGCACAACTTGACCAGAAGAAGGGATCGGTTGGTAGGACATGTTCTAAGGTATCAAGCGATCACCATTTTAGTATTGGAGGGCAGAGTGGAGGGTAAAAATCGTAGAGGGAGACCAAGAGATGAATACACCAAGCACGATTTTAGTATTGGAGGGCAGAGTGGAGGGTAAAAATCGTAGAGGGAGACCAAGAGATGAATACACCAAGCAGATTCAAAAGGATGTAGGGTGCAATAGTTGTTCGGAGATGAAGAAAGTTGCACAGGATAGAGTAGCACGGAGGGCTGTATCAAACCAGTTTCTGGACTGAAGACCACAACAACAACAACCGGGTAAGCGACTTTCGCCTAAATGTATCGCCCGTAAGAGAATATTCATAATGATTGTACTAGTACAGGTTGTAGACAAACAGTTGACGACATATGGAAGGTTGCGTCTGGCCGTGAGTCGTGACCGGTTAGCCTAACGGTAAGTCAGCCGCTCGTGATGAACAGGAAATCCGGGTTCGAGTCTCGGTCCGGCACAAACTTTCATCGTCGTCATCGCAAAATGCAGCTGATTGTTCTTCATATCCGGAACTGCGAATACATTTCATGTATTTCGTAAAGGCTATACTCGCCTGTTCTTTCGATCATGCTTGCATGAACGAAGGAACATTGCATGGTATTTCGGAATAACGCAGACAATTGAACATCGCATGTGAGGAAGATGTTCATACATTCGTTTCATAGGCTGGAACCTCAACCACACTGTGTCACTAATTAACGCTAGTATTTGAAGGAAAACAGAATTTAAATATTGGTAACTTACGTAATCAGTATTACAGTGTTACGAAATAAGGGAAAAATAAATCTTTTTAAAAAATAATGTACCTTTCATGACCGAACCACGGTTGAATCCTTTCGTTTTTAGTCCGCAGAAAATTACCTTTCACTCCTTAGGAAGTAATTATCCCAATGCTGTGAAGACTGATCTAAAACTAATATTTCCTAGGATACGATTCGGCAGATATGGTCACGTTTCTTGGCCTTCAAGATACCCCGATCTTTCCCCTTTAGATTTTTTTTCCTGTAAGGATGCTTGAAAAGCAAAGAAAAAGTAAACACCAGACACGAACTGATCGTCCGGATTACGAACAATACCGCCGTCATAAAAGAACTCCAAGACAATAACAGAAGAGACACGCGTGGTGTTGTCAGGATATTCGAAAGTGCGCTGAAGTCGAGGCACCGAATGTAAATAGGAACGACAGGTTAGACGTCATTGAAGGGGTGGGGGGGGGGGGAGGGGATTCATTGCACTCGACAAAAATACTATCTCTATCGAGGTTCAAATCGAATCTAACTGTGAAGTTATCTGGACATGAGTATCCGGCCTAAGTGAACCGCCGGCCGCGGTGGTCTCACGGTTCTAGGCGCGCAGTCTGGAACCGTGCGACTGCTACGGTCGCAGGTTCGAATCCTGCCTCAGGCATGGATGTGTGTGATGTCCTTAGGTTAGTTAGGTTTAAGTAGTTCTAAGTTCTAGGGAACTGATGACCACAGCTGTTAAGTCCCATAGTGCTCAGAGCCATTTGAACCATTTTTGACCCTAAGTGAACTAAGTTAACCATCGGATGGTTTTCCCGGCCGCCCAATTCGACCGTAACAATTGTGGAAGCAGCACACCGTCTTCAGGCCACAAGTGGCCCATAGGGACCATCCGACCGCCGTGTCATCCTCAGAGGAGGTTGCGGATGCGGATAGGAGAGGCGTGTGGTCAGCACACTGCACTCCCGGTCGTTATGATGGTTTTCTTTGACCGGAGCCGCTACTGTTCGGTCGAGTAGCTCCTCAATTGGCATCACAAGGCTGAGTGCACCCCGAAAAACGGCAACAACGCGTGGCGGCCCGGAAGGTCACCCATCCAAGTACCCGACACGCCCGACAGCGCTTAACTTGGGTGATCTGACGGTAACCGGTGTATCCACTGCGGCAAGGCCGTTGCCCAAAAATTGTGGAATAATGCAAAGAAAATATGTGCTCAGCAACAGGCAGGTTCCATATTCCTAAATTTCCGGAAGGCGCTTGACACGGCGCCCCGTTACAGATGGTTCAAATGGCTCTGAGCACTATGCGACTTAACTACTGACGTCATCAGTCCCCTAGAACTTAGAACTACTTAAACCTAACTAACCTAAGGACATCACACACGTCCATGCCCGAGGCAGGATTCGAACCTGCGACCGTAGCGGTCACGCGGTTCCAGACTGAAGCGCCTAGAACCGCACGGCCACACCGGCCGGCCCCATTGCAGACTCTTCAGGTCAAAACATAAAGGCTAGGTTCCCAGATACGTGAATGGCTCGAAGACTTCTAAAGTAACAGAACACAGTAATTGTTCCCGGCGAGGTGTGATCATGAGAGACAAGGGTATCATCAGGAGTGTCCCAGGGAAGTGTGACAGGAGTGCTCCTATTCTCCATATACATGAATGATCTGACAGAGAGTGAGGAACAACTTGTGGTTGTTTGCTGATGACGCTGTCGTAAACGGAAAATTGTTGTCGGAGGATGGCTATAGGAGGATACAAGATGACTTAGGCAGAATTTCTAGTAGTGTGATGAATGGCTACGATATCTAAAACGAAACAGGACGAGGACGTACGGGCGATAGAAGGGAAGCGCAATTGTCGACGTCGGTATATTTGGAGAATTTTAGGGAACTGTAGCTCATCTACAAAGGATACTGCATTTTAGAACATTTGTGTGACCCATCCTAAAGTACTGTTCTAGTGTTAGGGATCACCTCCAGGTCGGATTAAAGGAATGTATTGAAACAGTTCACAGTCGTGCTGCTGGATTTGTTACCGCTAGGTTCTATCAACACGCGAGTATTACGGAGATGGTTCGTGAACTCAAATGGGAATCCTTGGAGGGAAGACAACGTTCATCTCGCGAAACACTATTGACAAAATTTAGAGGACTGGGATTTGTGGCTATCTGTAGAAGGAATCTACAGTCATAAACGCACATCTCGCTTAAAGAAGGCGAAGACAAGACGTGAAATTAGGGCTCATGTTGTGCTGTTGTGGTCTTCAGTCCTGAGACTGGTTTGATGCAGCTCTCAATGCTACTCTATCCTGTGCAAGCCTCTTCATCTCCCAGTACCTACTGCAGCCTACATCCTTCTGAATCTGCTTAGTGTATTCATCTCTTGGTCTTCCTCTACGATTTTTACCCTCCACGCTGTCCTCCAGTACTAAATTGGTGATCCCTTGATGCCTCAGAACATGTCCTACCAACCGATCCCTTCTTCTTGTCAAGTTGTGCCACAAACTCCTCTTCTCCCCAATTCTATTCGATACTTCCTCATAAGTTATGTGATCCACCCATCTAATCTTCAGCATTCTTCTGTAGCACCACATTTCGAAAGGTTCTATCTAAACTATTTATCGTCCACGTTTCACTTCCATACATGGCTACACTCCATACAAATACTTTCAGAAACGACTTCCTGACACTTAAATCTATACTCAATGTTAACAAATTTCTCTTCTTCAGAAACGCTTTCCTTTCCATTGCCAGTCTCCATTTTATATCCTCTCTACTTCGACCATCATCAGTTATTTTGCTCCCCAAATAGCAAAACTCCTTAACCACTTTAAGTGTCTAATTTCCTAATCTAATTCACTCAGCATCACCCGACTTAATTCGACTACATTCCATTATCCTCGTTTTGATTATGTTCATGTTCAAGTAATACCATCCTTTCAAGACACTGTCCATTCCGTTCAACTGCTCTTCCAAGGCCTTTGCTGTCTCTCAGAGAATTGCAATGTCATGGCGAACCTCAAAGTTTTTATTTCTTCTTCATGGATTTTAATACCCATTCCAAATTTTTCTTTCGTTTCCTTTACTGCTTGCTCAATATACAGATTGAATAACATCGGGGAGAGGCTACAACCCTGTCTCACTCTCTTCCGAACCACTGCTTCCCTTTCATATCCCTCGACTCTTATAACTGCCATCTGGTTTCTGTACAAATTGTAAATAGCCTTTCACTCCCTGTATTTTACCCCTTTCACCTTCAGAATTTGAAAGAGAGTATTCCAGTCAACGTTGTCAAAAGCTTTTTCTAAGTCTACAAATGCTAGAAACGTAGGTTTGCCTTTCCTTAATCTTTCTTCTAAGATAAGCCGTAGGATCAGTATTGCCTCACGTGTTCCAACATTTCTACGGAATCCAAACAGATCTTCCCCGAGGTCGGCTTCTACCAGTTTTTCCATTCGTCTGTAAAGAATTCGTGTTAGTATTTTGCAGCTGTGACTTATTAAACTGATAATTCGGTAATTTTCGCATCTGTCAAGATCTTCTTTCTTTGGGATTGGAGTTATTATATTCTTCTTGAAGTCTGAGAGTATTTCGCCTGTCTCATACATCTTGCTCACCAGATGGTAGAGTTTTGACAGGACTGGCTCTCCCAAGGCTGTCAGTAGTTCTAATGGAATGTTGGGGCCTTGTTTCGACTTAGGTCTTTCAGTACTCTATCAAATTCTTCACGCAGTATCATATCTCCCATTTCATCTTCATCTATCTCCTCTTCCATTTCCATAATATTGTCCTCAAGAACATCGCCCCTGTATAGACCCTCTATATACTCCTTCCACCTTTCTGCTTTCCCTTCTTTGCTTAGAACTGGGTTTCCATCTGAGCTCTTGATATTCATGCAAGTGGTCCTCTTTTCTCCAAAGGTCTCTTTAATTTTCCTGTAGGCAGTGTCTATCTTAGCCCTCATGAAATAAGCCTCTACATCCTTACATTTGTCTTCTAGCCATCCCTGCTTAACCATTTTGCACTTCCTGTCGATCTCATTTTTGAGACGTTTGTATTCCTTTTTGCCGGCTTCACTTACTGCATTTTTGTATTTTCTTCTTTCATCAGTTAAATTCAGTATCTGTTCTGTTATCCAAGGATTTCTACTAGCCCTCGTCTTTTTACCTACTTGATCCCCTGCTGCCTTCACTATTTCATTCCTCAAAGCTACCCATTCTTCTTCTACTGTATTTCTTTCCCCCATTCCTGTCAATTGTTCCCTTATGCTCTCCCTGAAGCCCTGCACAACCTCTGGTCCTTTCCGTTTATCCAGGTCCCATCTCCTTAAATTCCCACCTTTTTGCAGTTTCTTCAGTTTTAATCTACAGGTCATAACCAATAGATTGTGGCCAGAGTCCACATCTGCCCCTGGAAATGTCTTACAATTTAAAACCTGGTTCCTAAATCTCTGTCTTACCATTATATAATCTATCTGAAACCTTTTAGTATCTCCAGGATTCTTCCATGTATACAATCTTCTTTCATGATTCTTGAACCAATGTTAGCTATGATTAAGTTACGCTCTGTGCAAAATTCTACCAGGCCGCTTCCTCTTTCATTTCTTAGCCCCAATCCATATTCACCTACTACGTTTCCTTCTCTTCATTTTCCTACTCTCGAATTCCAGTCACCCATGGCTATTAAATTTTCGTCTCCCTTCACTACCTGAATAATTTCTTTTATCTCATCATACATTTCATCAATTTATTCATCATCTGCAGAGCTAGTTGACACATAAACTTGTACTGCCGCGCGGGATTAGCCGAGCGGTCTGGGGCGCTGCAGTCGTGGACTGTGCGGCTGGTCCCGGCGGAGGGTCGAGTCCTCCTTCGGGCATGGATGTGTTTGTTTGTCCTTAGGATAATTTAGGTTAAGTAGTGTGTAAGCTTAGGGACTGATGACCGTAGCAGTTAAGTCCCATAATATTTCAAACAAACTTGTACTACTGTAGTAGGCGTGGGCTTCGTTAGGGCTCATACGGAGGCATATAGACAGTCGTCTTTCCCTCATTCCATTTCCGAGTGGAATAGGAAAAGAAATCACTAGTGGTGGTACACGACGCCCTCAGCCATTCACCATACGGTGGCTTGAGAAGTATGTATGTAGATGTAGGTGAAGTGAAGTACGAAACGACGTAAAAAGAAAATAGGGAATCAGGATTATGTGACGGATGAGACGGGCTCCTTAACGTAGTTCCTGCTGCATGATAATCCGGTATCTTTCAACAACCACTGCGTCACAGAGTGCTGCTTGTTACGTCACAGGCTCACAGGTGAAATGCGGCGTAACCCCATATTATCTAGGAGTACGTGTTAACGTCTTAAACTCCGTAAGGAAAACGCTAGAGTATCCTTTGATGACTACCGAAAGTGAATTGACTGTACAAATACAGGATGAAAAAGAAACGCAGCACTTGGAGGTTGGCATGCGAATCCTCATCCAGATTTAAGACAAATGTTTAACTAGCAAAATCAGATGGGGTGCATTTTGAAAACGCATGTATGAGAACGAGAAGCTCGCTACACCGTCACATCTTGCATAGCATCAGAATGGAGCCTACAGAGGAACGTGTATCATCCCGCCCTGCCGCAACAGCTGTCGGAGCTCATTGAATAGACTGCTGGGACATCAGAACCCCACCCACAATGAAGCTATGGTTCGAATCTTCGTTAGGTTCCTTTTTTTATTTTTTAGACGTTCGTTCCTCAGTTCTCGTCGTTTATAAGCAGGACGTTATTTTGTCACATGACAATAGCCTATTACATGACAGCAGAATCCATTAAACGGCATGCATTGTCTACTAACTGAGCAGTGCACAACTATAACTGGCAGTTTATGACTGAAACACACACGATACTGGTGTAATATCCTACAGTATTTGCCGGCCGGAGTGGCCGAGCGCTTCTAGGCGCTACAGTCTACAGTATTTGCTATGTTTTACGCGAACCGGTTTCCGGCTGTTACTCCATCATCAGGTACAAAGATAAGTACGTGGTTTAGTGAAATTTTATTGGATCAAAGATTTTGAACTAGTGCATCTACAGAGTATCTCTATTTTCAGAATCGCGTGGTCTAGGCGCCTTGCCACGGTTCGCCAGCTTCCCCCGTCGGAGGTTCGAGTCCTCCCTCGGACATGTGTGTGTGTGTGTGTGTGTGTGTGTGTGTGTGTGTGTGTGTGTGTTGTCCGCAGCGTAAGTTAGCTTAAGTTAGATTAAGTAGAGTGTAAGCTTAGGGACCTATGACCTCAGCAGTTTGGTCCCATAGGATCTTACAAGAAATTTCCAATTTTTTCCGTTTTCAGACATGAAAAATGTTAATGTTAGAAAACAAGAGGGATTATTTCAGTGTAAATGCGATGTAGGATTATTGAACCACAATAAAATGTATGACATATTGACTAATGAACTATAGACAAACTACAAAAGTTGCACGTAGATTAAAATTTCTGAACAATAAACTTTGATGACATATTCCAAAGATGTGGCTGAACATTGGAATATGTCACCAAAGTTTATTATTCAGTTACTTTCTTCTATGTACAACTGCTGTAATTTGTCTATAGTCCATTAGTTAAGATGTCACACTTTTTGTCTTAGTCAAATAACCTTTCATCGCATTTACACTGAAATAATCCCTCTTATTTTCTGACATTAATATTTTTCATCTCCTGAAATGGAGATACTCTGTATACTCTGTAGACGCATTAGTTCAAAATCTTTCATCTAACAAAATCTCACTGCACCATTTATTTATCTTTGTCCGTGATGATGGCTTAACAGTCAAAAACCGGTTTGTGTAACAAATAGTAGGTACTGTAGAACATTATGCCTGTGTTGTGTGTGTTTCATTCAGAATGTATGAAATATTCTACCAAGAACCGACCGAGCGAACAGTCAGCCATATAAATGGTCCTGTCAGGTTCCCGATGGAGTACAGAAACGACGAATACGTAAATATGCTTTTGGTGCTGGGTGCATCCGATAACCAAACTGCTCGAGAGTATGCTGCACGGTACCCTCAGAGGCGCCATACCGATTTGAATGTTTTCGTCGCCTGGAGCAACGCCTTCGGGAAGCCGGTATTCGTCCACAAGTAATGGACGGAAATCTTCCAAGGACATGGGCTACTCCACAAACAAAGAACGCGAATACTTGAAACCGTTCACAAATCACCTCTGCGAAGTACCTATAACGTTGCAAGAGAGTTCGAGATACCTCGAAAACTGATTGTTGAAACGTTGGACGATGAAGGTGTGCAAAAATATAATTAAACGTTAAATCAACACCAGCGGCCAGAAGACCGCATTCGACGAGTACACTTTTGTGAAAGACTTTTGGGCCAAGTGGAAGATAACGAACGTTTTGTAAATAATGTGATATGCACTGACTAATCTAGTTTCACTCGTGAAGGTATTTTCAAGCTTCACAACAGCCATTATTTGTCGGAACACAGCCAACATATCACCCGCGAGCGTGGCTTTCAGGCACACTTTGCCATAGACCTGCGGACAGGAATCGTGGGAGGAGCGCTTTTGGGCCCTTACCTATCGCTGGAAAAGTCGAATGCGCTCTTGGGTCGTACGTTTCTTCACAATTTTTTCCCTGACACATTAGAATACGTTCTTCTTGGTGTTCGGCGACAGCTATGGTTCCAACATACCGCCACACTTTGGAATGAATGTACGTAACTATTTAAACGAAGCGTTTCCAGGGAAATGGATTGGTCGTGGAGGTTCAATGTTCTGCCCTCCATGTTCCCCAGACTTTAATCCAACACATTTTTTGTAGGGACACTTACAAGAACAAGTTTACAGTATTCGAACCATGGATGCACAAGACCTAATAGCCCGTGTGTATGTCACGTTGGCAGTGGTGTATGCAGGTGGGATGCGTAGAGTCCAGTAAAGTATGATCCAGTGAGCGACGAAGTGTTTGCAAATGCAAGGTGGTCGCTTTGAACATCTTGTCTAAAGTGAAAGTTGCTCGTAACTGTAGATAGTGGCTCTGTAAATACGAGGGTTGGAACTTAAATAGTGGCAACTATTTATTCACAACCGATACAAAAGAGTTACATGTTTGCACCTGTTACCGTCCTTCAAAGTAGTCACCAAAGTTGTGTAGAACCCGTTGTCAGCGATGTGAAAGGCGTAGTATACCATTAGCATAGCGTGTTGTGTTTATGGTGCGAATGGAGCGGTCTACTGCCTGTCGAATCTCTGGAACAGTTCTGAAGCGAATAGGGGGAAAGGTGGTACCCGACGGTATTACATCACCACAGCGCGCTTCATCATAACTTACTTCCTCGCTTTTACATTCCTGCACACTTGGACCAATGAAGCAGTTCTACGAATGCGACTGTGGTGAAAGGGCAGCCTCATTATCATCGTCATCCTCTAACAAACAAGCATCACATGCCAGTCTACTATTTTGCTCTACACTAGTGATACAGTTACTGCACAGTGCAGATTTCATGGTGCCTATTCTTGGCCAAGTTACATCTACATCTACATCTACATCCATACTCCGCAAGCCACCTGACGGTGTGTGGCGGAGGATACCTTGAGTACCTCTATCGGTTCTCCCTTCTATTCCAGTCTCGTATTGTTCGTGGAAAGAAGGATTGTCGGTATGCCTCTGTCTGGGCTCTAATCTCTCTGATTTTAGCCTCATGGTCTCTTCGCGAGATACACGTAGGAGGGAGCAATATACTGCTTGACTCTTCGGTGAAGGTATGTTCTCGAAACTTTAACAAAAGCCCGTACCGAGCTACTGCGCGTCTCTCCTGCAGAGTCTTCCACTGGAGTTTATCTATCATCTTCGTAACGCTTTCGCGATTACTAAATGATCCTGTAACCAAGCGCGCTGCTCTCCGTTGGATCTTCTCTATATCTTCTATCAACCCTATCTGGTACGGATCCCACACTGCTGAGCAGTATTCAAGCAGTGGGCGAACAAGAGTACTGTAACCTACTTCCTTTGTTTTCGGATTGCATTTCCTTAGGATTCTTCCAATGAATCTCAGTCTGGCATCTGCTTTACCGACGATCAACATTATATGCTCATTCCATTTTAAATCACTCCTAATGCGTACTCCCAGATAATTTATGGTATTAACTGCTTCCAGTTGCTGACCTGCTATTTTGTAGCTAAATGGGTAAAGGATCTATCTTTCTGTGTATTCGCAGCACATTACACTTGTCTACATTGAGATTCAATTGCCATTCCCTGCACCATGCATCAATTCGCCGCAGATCCTCCTGCATTTTAGTACAATTTTCCATTGTTACAACCTCTCGATACACCACAGCATCATCTGCAAAAATCCTCAGTGAACTTCTGATGTTATCCACCAGGTCATTTATGTATATTGTGAATAGCAACGGTCCTATGACACTCCCTTGCGGCACACCTGAAATCACTCTTACTTCGGAAGACTTCTCTCCATTGAGAATGACATGCTGCGTCCTGTTATCCAGGAACTCCTCAATCCAATCACACAATTGGTCTGATAGTCCATATGCTCTTACTTTGTTCATTAAACGACTGTGGGGAACTGTATCGAACGCCTTGCGGAAGTCAAGAAACACGGCATCTACCTGTGAACCCCTGTCTATGGTCCTCTGAGTCTCGTGGACGAATAGCGCGAGCTGGGTTTCACACTACCGTCTTTTTCGAAACCCATGCTGATTCCTACAGAGTAGATTTCTAGTCTCCAGAAAAGTCATTATACTCGAACATAATACGTGTTCCAAAATTCTACAACTGATCGACGTTAGAGATATAGGTCTATAGTTCTGCACATCTGTTCGACGTTCCTTCTTGAAAACGGGGATGACCTGTGCCCTTTTCCAATCCTTTGGAACGCTACGCTCTTCTAGAGACCTATGGTACACCGCTGCAAGAAGGGGGGGCAAGCTGTACGTATTTACAGCACAGCCAAAGCCTCGTTTTTTAAACCGCATTTCTATTAAGCCTATTGGCGGGACTAAGTTTTGCTAGGTACACTTTTGTCCTGACCTGGGTTGAGGAATCGGATGACGACCGCCAAAAGCCTTGGGACACATCCCAGTATCACGCCGGACCTCCTTCCGCCCGGCATAGTGCAGCAACTCGGCGTGGTATGGACTCAACAAGTCTTTGTAAGTCCGCTGCATAAACATTAAGCTGTGCTGCCTCCTTAGCTGTCCACGACTGCGAAAGTATTGCCAGTGCCGGATTCTGAGCACGAATTGACCTCTCGATTTTGTCCCAGAAATTTTCCATGGGATCTATGTCGGGCGATCTGGGTGGCAAAATCATGCGCTTGAATTGTCCAGAATGTTCTTCAGACCAGTCGTGAACTGTTGTGGCCCAGTGACATGAGGCATTGTCATCCATAAATATTCCATCGTTGTACGGGAAGTCCGTGAATGGCTGCAGATGGTCTCCAAGTAGCCGAACGTAAACATTTCCAGTCAATGATCGGCTGAGTTGGACCAGAGGACCCAGCCCATTCCATGTAAGCACATCCCCCACACCATTACGAAGCCACCACCACCTTGCGCAGCGCCTTGTTGACAACTTGAGTCCATGGCTTCGTGGAGTCTTCGCCATACTGGAACCCTACCATCAGCTCTTACCAACTGGAAGCGAGACTCATCTGACTAGGCCACGGTTTTCCAGTCGTCTAGGCTTCAACCGATACATTCACGAGCCCAGGAGAGGCACAGCAGACGACATCGCGCTGTCTGCTGCCGTAGCCCATTAACGCCAAATTTCGCCGCACTATACTAACGGATACATTCGTCGAACGCCCCACATTGATTTCTGCGGTTATTTCTAGCAGTGTTACTTCCCTGTTAGCACTGCCATGACAACTCTACGCAAACGCCGCTACCCTCGGTCGTTAAGTGAATGCCGTCGGCCATTACGTTATCTGTGGTGAGATGTAATACCTGTAACTTGGTATTCTCTGCACTGTCTTGACGCTGTGGATCTCGGAACACTGAATTCCCTAACGATCTGCTAAATGGAAAGTCCAATGGCTCTAGCTCTAACTATCATTCCGCGTTCATAGTGTGCCAGTTCCCGTTGTGCGGCCATAACCACTTCGGAAACGTTTTCACGTGAATCACCTGAGTACAACTGACAGCTCCGCCAACGCACTGCTCTTTTATACCTTGTGTCCGCGATACGTCCGCCATCTTTAGATGAGCTTATCACTGTCCAATTGTAACGCCGCAAATGTATATCCTCCTATTTCCATCTATTGTACTATAATTTTTTTTTCCTTGCTTTGTTACCTCAAGATATGACATTTCTGTCTCTTTATATATTGTAATTGTTTTACTGTTTGTATATATATATATATTTATGCATTTATGTTTGTTTGTTTCGTAAATATTATTTGTATTTTTACGCTGGGTCTTGCCTAGGGAAAACTACTATCGAACGGATACATCGATAGGTCGTGTGGAGAACCAAAGTGTTGAGGATCTTTGGTAGTGTTAACTCTGCCGCGTGGAGGGCGGGCAGAGAGGGAGTCTGGCTGGAGTAGCGAGTGGAGCAGGTGTGTTGTGTGACGCTCCCGCGAGTTGCCGCGCTTTTGGGGTTTGGCAGCATGTAATTGCGCTCGACTTGCGATGATAGTTTCTGACATGGTGTCGCGGACGGGAAGCATTATCTGGCGCACATCAAGAGCCCGTTTCGTCTGGTGACCGTGTCGAGAAGAAGGCGCGCCAACATCCAGCTTCTGCAACAGTGACGGCCGACAATGAGTGACTGTCGCCACATCCTCGATCGACGGCTTCAGACCTTCAATCAACCAACAAGGAAGACTGGAAGCACGTAAAGTTTTAGAACTGTATGGCAGACCTCAGCTTTTCAAACTTTTAAAATTGTTGCATCACAAAATTACAACAACTTAGCATGAACCTTTGTTGCTCATTGTCCCAATTGCATTGCCAAGCAGGGTCCCTTCCTTTTCCGGAATGAACCCGAGTGCCGTTCAAATTCAGACGCCAGCATTAAAATACAATCATTCCATTTCACTACTTTAATTTCAAAGTTCAGTTAAAGTATTCATAGCTGGCTACAATACTTAGATTACACAAGCACAAATTAAGAGTGCTTGTTTTGTTACCATATTTTAGCTTACCTGTGACTGCAGCTCAGCTTGGTACGTACTAAATTTTACTATTGTTAATTGTTCAGAATCATTTAATTCAAGTTCAAAGTTAAATCTCTTATTTCTAAATTGCGTAGATTCAAGTAGCTTTTGAAATGATTGTTGAGGTAGTCCAAGACTAACCGTATTTTACTGAATTTCGATGCGCTTCAGAAAGAAAGCTCACTATTAACTTCAGTCACTAAATTAACTTTCGATTTTCCGGTTTTATTAATTCTTTTGCTAAATTAAGTCAGAGTGTAGCGAAATTTATTACTTCTGACAAACTTTCAGTTTTCACACTACACTTGTCAACCTTCAGTTGCCACGCTTCTAGTGCTAATTATATGTGCAATAATCTTTCTTTTTCAGTTACTATAGTAATTGTCCTTAGGACTGGCGACCGTAATTTCCCCCAAATCTCAAATATCTAATTACCGCTAGTTGATTGTTAACGTAACGGCCGCACATTTACTTTCTTTATTAACTTTACCCCTATTTCAAAATTAATTTCCACCAGTTTCATTAGCATTTTTCCTTTCATTTAGATGTAACCCTTTCCTCCCTCTTTACCGACAAATCAACCTCGGTGACGATTGCTTTTCCCAAATTTCCATTAGGTACACGCGGTTTAATTTTTCACTGTCATTAAGGTCGATAAGTGAGGGGGAGGTTACACAATGACTTTCGGCACCTCACTGTATATGTAGTACGTCTTCGTTCGTGAAGTTGTCTATGATTGCTGGAAAGAATCTGCAGCACCCCGTATGCTTTCGCTTGCGTGTATGTAATTATTCTTCCAGTCACGACTTTCAGTAGCTCTCGTTCTTGGATCCATTACTGAATCCTTTATCAAGCGTTTCAGGATATGACGTGAGAAAAAGGAGAGTTGGGCTGCACATGATCTCTGTTTTCGGAATCCATACTGGTTGGTGTGTGGCAGGTCTTTCTATTCAAGAAACCTCATCAAGTTTGAGCTCAGAATATGTTCCAAGATCCTACAACAAATGGATGTCAATGATATTGTCTGGTAGTTTTGTGGATCACTTCTTCTTGCCTTCTTGTACACGGATGGGACATGTGCTTTCTTCCAACTACTGCGTTTCGTTATTCGTTCGAGCGATCTACAGCAGGTGATGGTCATCAGAAGCTTTATCTCAGCCACAAATTCGATCGACTGAAATAGGTAATTACGGTTGAATGGAAGAAAAGAAAACAAAGATGATCTAGACTGTTTCATCCTTTAAAGAAAGTTTGTTGTTGCCTCTAGAGAAGCTGCACCTACTGATGCCAATGGATGTTTATTAAAGGTATAAGAGAGAAGTGCAGCTAATACGAGCGTGGCTGAGTGTAGCAGTTCAAAGGTACGAAGCGCGCGCACATCACAAGCCCATTTACGAGGCGCGCCTACTCAGCGGCAACCCGTCACAACGCCGCGCACTGCTTTTCACCCACCGACGGGGTGTCGGAGCAAGAACGCAGTACACTGCTTCTGTACGATCATACAGGGTGTTTCAAAAATGACCGGTACATAGACACAGAAGTAAACCATCTAGTAATTGCAATGAACGTAGCGCCTAGGCTAGAAAGTTTCTATGAGATGGAGACCGTGACAGCTTAAACCAATCTGTCCTCAAGAACGCACATCAACTGGGCATCTCACTCAAAAGTCAAAACATTTGCAACGCGGAGGTAGGAAAATATAAACATCTCACACAGAGGCCAGGTCTGCAGAGTAGGGAGGAGTCAGCCGGAATGGCCGATCGGTTCTAGGCGCTATAATCTGGAACTGTGCGACCGTTATGGTCGCAGGTTCGAATCCTGCCTTGGGCATGGGTGTGTGTGATGTCCTTAGGTTAGTTAGGTTTAAGTAGTTCTAAGTCTAGCGGACTGATGACAGATGTTAGGTCCCATAGTGCTCAGATCCATTGGAACCATTTGAAGTAGGGAGGATTAGGCAGCACAGTGATTTCGTTTCTCGTGCAATAGTCACACAGCAACAGGGATGACTGTGCAGGTGCGAATTGTCTCGCCTCATTTCAGGTCTTGTTCACTGCCAGGTTGTCGTGTCCTGCGTTCGCCATGTTGCGTATAGTTATAATGTTAATGTCTGCATTATTAATTTCTACTAGGACATGGGTATACTGGACAACTTGATGACTTCCTTAAAATATTACAGTATAAATATAACTTTAAGACTGTTGGACTTTTTTTTCGAACATTGACTATTTAACACGTGACCTGTTTCGGGCTTGTGCACATCTTCAGGTTGTTTACATTCATTTACATGTTTCCTTACTCAGTTTTGACTGCGACTGTTTGAATGAAAAACAAATAATGTGATGATGACAAAAAAGATACAAGAGAAACATGATGATGATGTTTGGTTTGTGGGGCGCTCAAATACGCGGTTATCAGCGCCCATACAATTTCCCAAACTTTGCTCAGTCCAATCGCACCACTATCATGAATGATGATAAAATCATGAGGACAACACGAACACCCAGTCATATCTAAGCAGTTGGAAAACTCCCTAACCCTACTGGGAATCGAACCCGGGACCCTGTGCTCGGGAAGTGAGAACGCGACCGCGAGACCACGAGCTGCAGACAAGAGAAACATCAGACAGTGGGTAAGTGATGTGTGTTGAAAACTATTACAGTACTTACATAAAACTAGTGTATCTACATCATTTTCACATTACTTTTATCACATTTTTGAACAAAAATATTTCGTTTTTTACACGTTACTTGTATATTATTCATCATGCTAACTGTTGGTCCTTGCATGTTATTTCGAAGTAGTGGCTGGGTGTTGTGTGATGTCCTTAGGTTCGTTAGATTTAAGTAGTTCTAAGTTCTAGGGGACTGATGACCATAGATGTTAAGTCCCATAGTGCTCAGAGCCATCTGAACCATTTGAAGTAGTGGCACTTTAGATGCTAGTAACTTAAGAAGCATATGCACTCACAACATCTGACGTGTGTACATTGGAAAACAGAGGTTATGGTCAAAGAGCTTAGGTCAAACAATCATGACCTCTATCAAAGATGTCGAAGAAGTTGTTTGACCATAACCTCTCTTTTCCAAAGTAAACACGTTGCATGTTGTGAGTGCACATGTTTCTGAAGTTACATGCCTGTGCTTCTGAAGTTACTAACATCGAAAATGTCTCTACTTCATCAAAGACATAATGGAAGGACCAATAATTAGTGGCGTGACTAATACCAAGTCAACGTGTAAAAAACGAAACATTTTTGTACAAAAATGCAATAAATTTCTTGTGAAAATTGTATAGAAACACCAGTTTTATGTAAGTACTATAATTTTATGCAACATGTGTCACTTAGCCACTCTCAAATATATCATTTGTATATATTTAGCAGTGAACACATGGTGTGTCGTGGGGCGATCACTCTGTTTTTGAACTAATTGAAAAGCCACGATCGCTTCAATCGTTTATTAGACGACCGGTTTCAGCACTCTGAAGGTGACATCATTAGATCTGAAACGTGGATTAACATTTATAAAACCTTCAGAGTGTTGAAACCGGTCATCTAATAAACGATTGACGTGATCGTGGCATTTCAATTACTGTATATTAAAAACCATGGTGTCCATATGGTTTTATAAATGTTAATCCACGTTTCAGATCTGATGATGGCACCTTCACAATGCTGAAACTGGTCGTCTAATAAACGATTGAAGCGATCGTGGGTTTTCAATTATTGTATATATTTAGTCATCATCACATTATTTGTTTTTTTATTTAAACAATGATCTCCAATACTGAGTGTGGAAACGTGTACCTGAATGCATACTACCTGAAGATGGGCACAAGCCTGAAACTGGTCGTGTGTTCAATAAAATCACCTTCTATTGTGACTGGTATCGGTTATTATTCCACACCCTACAAAGGAACAGTCGCAGATTTAAACCGCTTCCATTATGGATGAAATACATTCATCAAGGTGTTGTCATCAGTGCTGCGGATAAGAAGTTGATTTAAAGAAGAAGAGCCGCCTCCTTGTGGTGGAGGCCTCCTGGATCCTCGTTCAGAATGTGGGACAAGGCTACGTGCGCCACCGCAGATTCGCCTCGGCGGCGTAATGGCCGTCCGATGAGGAGGGCATCCGCGAGTTGGCATGGACAATGCGCGCGCCAACGAGCTCTTGACGCGCAGCCCATCATCGTGTTAGCGCCGGCCTCCGCAGCTGCACAGCTGGTCCCTCGACCGGCGTCCAACGGGGTCTGCTTCTTCAGCGAGCGCCGTTCCGTACCGGCAAGGAGGCGATCTGGTGAGGCGGTTACGGTGGCCGACCAACACTTCCGAAAGGGGACACATTTTCTACATCTACATCTACATACATACTCCGCAATCCACCATACGGTGCGTGGCGGAGGGTTCCTCGTACCACAACTAGCATCTTCTCTCCCTGTTCCACTCCCAGACAGAAAAATGACTGCCTATATAACTCTGTACGAGCCCTAATCTCTCTTATCTTATCTTTGTGGTCTTTCCGCGAAATATAAGGTGGCGGCAGTAAAATTGTACTGCAGTCAGCCTCAAATGCTCGTTCTCTAAGTTTCTTCAGTAGCGATTCACGAAAAGAACGCCTCCTTTCCTCTAGAGACTCCCACCGGAGTTCCTGAAGCATTTCCGTAACACTCGCGTGATGATCAAATCTACCAGTAACAAATCTAGCAGCCCGCTTCTGAATTACTTCTATGCCCTCCCTCAATCCGACCTGATAGGGATCCCAAACCCCCGAGCAGTACTCAAGAATAGGCCGTATTAGTGTTTTATAAGCGGTCTCTTTTACAAATGAACCACATCTTCCCAAAATTCTACCAGTGAACCGAAGACGACTATCCGCCTTCCCCACAACTACCGTTACATGCTTGTCCCACTTCATATCGCTCTGCAATGTTACGCCCAAATATTTAATCGACGTGACTGTGTCAAGCGCTACACTACTAATAGAGTATTCAAACATTACGGGAATTTTTTTCCTATTCATCCTCATTAATTTACATTTATCTATATTTAGAGTTAGCTGCCATTCTTTACACCAATCACAAATCCTGTCCAAGTCATCTTGTACCCTCCTACAGTCACTCAACGACGACACCTTCCCGTACACCACAGCATCATCAGCAAACAGCCGCACATTCCTATCCACCCTATCCAAAAGATCTGTTATGTAGATAGGAAACAACAGCGGACCTACCACCCTTCCCTGGGGCACTCCAGGTGAATCCCTCACCTCCGATGAACACTCACCATCGAGGACAACGTACTAGGTTCTATTACTTAAGATCCAAAGAAACTGGTATAAGCATGCGTAATAAAACACAGAGATATTTAAACAGCAGAAAACGGCAGTGCGGTCGGCAATGCCAATGAAAGAAACCAAGGTTCAGGCGAAGTTGTTAGATAGGTTACTGCTGCTACAGTGGCAGGTTATCACGATTTAAGTGAGTTTGAACGTGGTGTTGTAGTCGACGCACGAGCGATGGGATACAGCATCTCCGAGATACCGATGAAGTGGGGATTTTCCCGTACGACAATTTCACGAACGTACCGTGAATATCAGGAATCCGGTAAAACATCAAATCTCCAACATCGCTGCAACCAGAAAAAGCTAATGCAAGGACGGGACCAACGACGACTGAGGAGAAACGTTCAACGTCACAGAAGTACAACCCTTTCGCAAATTGCTGAAGATTTCGATGCTGGGCCATCAACAGCTGTCAGCGTGCGAACCATTCGACGAAACACCATCGGTATGGGCTTTCGGAGTCGAAGGTCCACTCGTGTAGCCTTGATGACTGCACGACACAAAGCTTTACACTTCGCCTGCGCCTGTCAACTCCGGCATTGGACTGTTGATCACTGGAAACATGGTGCCAGGTCGGACGAGTCTCGTTTCGAATTGTATCGAGTTGATGGACATGTACGGGTACGGAGACAACCTCATGAATCCATGGACCCTGCATGTCAGCAGGACAGTGTTCAAGCTGGTGGAGGCTCTGTAATGATGCGCGTGTGGAGTGGGAATGATATGGGACCCCCTGGTGTGTCTAGATACGACTCTGACATGTGATACGTACGTAAGCATCCTGTCTGATCATTAATGCCCGTTGTGCGTTACGACGGACTGGGGAAATTCCAGCAGGACAATGCGACATCCCAGACATCCAGGATTGCTACCGAGTGGCTCCAGGAACACTCTTCTGAGTTTTAACACTTCCGCTGGCCACCGAACTCCCCAGACCGGATCATTATTGAGCATATCTGGCATGCCTTGCAATGTGTTGTTCAGAAGAGGTCTCCGCCCCCTCGTACTCTTACGTATTTAAAGACAGCCCTGCAGGATTCATGGTGTCCATTCCCTCCAGCACTACTTCACACATTAGTCGAGTCCAGGCCACGTCGTGGTGCGGCACTACTGCGTGCTCGCGGGGGCCCTACACGGTATTAGGCACGTGTGCCTGTCTCTTTGCTGTTCTTGTGGGGCGTATGCGGTTCACGCCAGTTTCTTAGTTTAATTCGTAATATTTTCTTACATGTTTGTCGAGTCATTCAGTATTTTAGGGTATCTGAGATAAATGCATTAATTTTTAAAAACTATTTTCTAGTGCATTAACTTTTAAAATCTATTTTGTACACAATTTGCACGAGAAGGTGGATCTCAAATAGTTGCGAAACCGGTTGTATGGATTCATAAGCGACCTGAAGAAATACAGCTACAGCGGGCCATTGGACATTTCATTCAATTTTATTTTAATAGTTTTAACAACTGTATGTCGAAAAAAAAGCTGTTCACTATATGAAGTGTCAAGCAATCATATACGAGTATATTCAGAGTCATTTACTACAGAAGAAACGGAATGAGTGTTAGCGTCCCGCGCCCGGGTTCCCGGGTTCGATTCCCGGCGGGGTTAGGGATTTTCTCTGCCTCGTGATGACTGGGTGTTGTGTGCTGTTCTTAGGTTAGCTAGGTTTAAGTAGTTCTAAGTTCTAGGGGACTGATGACCATAGATGTTAAGACCCATAGTGCTCAGAGCCATTTGAACCATTTGAGTGTTTAGCGTCTCAGCGATGGCAAGGACTCCAGATGAACAAAGATCGGCCAAGATGTTTTTTCAACAATTCATGTGGGCACTGACTCGAAGTGACTTCGGAAAATCACAACAATTCTAAATTTCAATAGTCAGGCGGCAATCTGAATAACGCGGCGAACTACAGTCCACCAAATTTCTCGTTGCGTCACTTCTGTCTGTAACTATGGAAAGGTCAGGTGCGATGGACACCTTTTAAGTTTTATGTGACCAGCACCATTGGCAAATTCTTTGCAGCCATCCTAACGTGATCGATAGCACTGAATGCCAGTGCTTTAGAGTATCTAGGAGTTGCCTTCGTGATTTCGTGATGACTTCTGCTAAATAATGTAACGACATTCAGTAGCGATAGTAAAATGAAATCCATTGATAAATGTACACCGACTGATCAAAAGTATACTGACATCGCTGTGTAATTCAGTATTCACCGCTAGGTTTTTAGGAGAGTCGGCCCGGTAAGTATAAAAGAACGCACAGGGTGTTGTGTTGACAGTGGAGGAGCTGTCACAGCAGAGCACAGGAGAGCTCAGCGATTTCGAACGTGGACTACCCATCGCATGTCACGGGAGTAACAGATCATCAGGGGCATTACAGTCCTTCCAAAGCTGCCCAAATCGACTGGCGATGATGTGATTGTGAGGTGGAAACGCCAAGGAAGGAATAACCTCAGCTGAATCAAAACGAGGTAGACTTCATGTACTGAAGGACAGGGACCGTCGAGCACTGCAGAGGGTGGTTGCAAAATAATCGCACGAAATCAGTGGAAGGGATCAAACTGCTGCCGGTAATCCAGCTAACGTAATGAGTGTCCGTGAGCAAGGGGACAGGAAGACTGGTGTGCAATGAAATGGTCCAGCAGCTCCTCATAAGCCACACGTTTCTCTACTCAATACGAAGCGACGGTTGAAGTGGCGTCAAGGGCGACGCCTCTCGACAGTGGATGACTGGAAACGAGTGATTTCCAGTGATGAATCGCCGTAGCAATCCGGTGTAGGGGTTCTGGCTTTTGCGAATACCTGGAGAACGTTGGCTGCCACCACGTGCAGTGTGAAGCATGAAGGATGTGGTGCTACAGTATGGAGGTGTTTTTCGTGGTAAGAGTGTAGTCCACTTATAGTGATCAAGAAAACGCTAAATGTGAATGAGTATGGACAGGTGTTGCAGCACTGTGTGCTGCGTACAGTGGAGACAGTAACCCTGTCAACATGATAGTGCACACTTTCGTAAGCATCTATGAGCCAGTGGTTTGTGGAAAATAATTTTCCTGAATGGACTTGCCTGTCCAGAGTCCCGGCTTGCACCCAATGGGAAACCTTTGGGATGAGGCAGACCGTCGACTTCTCTCCAACGTGCTTCATCACTACCTTCTCTGGTTTCACCTCTTGAGGAAGAATGGTCGGCTACTACTGTAACCTCCCCCTCACTTATCGACCTTAATGACAGTGAAAAATTAAACCGCGTGTACCTAATGGAAATTTGGGAAAAGCAATCGTCACCGAAGTTAATCTGTCGGTAAAGAGGGAGGAAAGGGTTACATCTAAATGAAAGGAAATGTGCTAATGAAACTGGTGGAAATTAATTTTGAAAAGGGGTAAAGTTAATAAAGGAAGTAAATGTGCGGCCGTTACGTTAACAATCAACTAGCGGTAATTAGATATTTGAGATTTGGGGGAAATTACGGTCGCCAGTCCTAAGGACAATTACTATAGTAACTGAAAAAGAAAGGTTATTACACATATAATTAGCACTAGAAGCGTGGCAACTGAAGGTTGACACGTGTAGTGTGAAAACTGAAAGTTTGTCAGAAGTAATCACTTTCGCTACACTCTGACTTAATTTAGCAAAAGAATTAATAAAACCGGAAAATCGAAAGTTAATTTAGTGACTGAAGTTAATAGTGAGCTTTCTTTCTCAAGCACATCGAAATTCAGTAAAATATGGTTAGTCTTGGACTACCTCAACAATCATTTCAAAAGCTACTTGCATCTACGCAATTTAGAAATAAGAGATTTAACTTTGAACTTGAATTAAATGATTCTGAACAATTAACAATAGTAAAATTTAGTACGTACCAAGCTGAGCTGCAGTCACAGGTAAGCTAAAATACGGTAACAAAGCTCGCACTCTTAATTCGTGCTTGTGTAATCTAAATATTGTAGCCAGCTATGAATGCCTTAACTGAACTTTGAAATTAAAGCAGTGAAAACGAATTAGCTATATTACTTTAATGCTGGCGTTTGAATTTCAACGACACTCGGGTTCATTTCGGAAAAGGAAGGGACTCTGCTTGGTAATGCAATGGGGACAATGAGCAACAAACGTTCATGCTAAGTTGCTGTAATTATAGTGACGAAAATGGAACAGTTTGAAAAGCTGAGGTCTGCCATATAGTTCTAAAACTTTACGTGCGTCCAGTCTTCCTTGTCGGTTGATAGAAGGTTTGAAGCCGTCGGTCGAGGAGGTGGCGACAGTCACTCATTGTCGGCCGTCGCTGTTGCAGAAGCTGGATGTTGGCGCGCCTTCTTCTCGACACGGTCACCAGACGAAACGGGCTCTTGATGTGCGCTAGTTAATGTTTCCCGTCCGCGACACCATGTCAGAAACTATCATCGCAAGTCGAGCGCAATTACATGCTGCCAAACCCCGAAAGCGCGGCAACTCGCGGGAGCATCACACAACACACCTCTCCACTGCACTACTCCAACCAGACTCTCTCTGCCCGCGCTCCACGCGCCAGAGTTAACACTCCCAAAGATCCAACACACTTTGATTCTTCACACGACCTATCGATGTAATCGTTCGATAGCAGTTTTCCCTAGGCAAGACCCAGCGTAAAAATACAAATAATATTTACGAAACAAACCAATTATACATCGACATAAATGCATAAATATATATATACAAACAGTAAAACAATTACAATATATAGAGAGACAGAAATGTCATATCTTGAGGTAACAAAGCAGGGAAAAAAATAATAGTACAATAGATGGAAATAGGAGGATGTGCATTTCCGGCGTTACACTACGTCAGATCTCCAGACACCTCATCGACAGTATCTGCAGGACTCAAGTCTTCATAAAGGCAAAGGTTTGACTCTCTTCATATTAATATCCACTATTAGGTGCCCAGGTACTTTTGACCAGGTAGCACTGACAAACAGAAGGGTGCGAGTCATATTCCGACAAGAAATTGCTGATGTGCGACTCCTGTCTCGCATTAGGTAAAACAGGCATCCACACCCAATACGCTGATGACTTCCAGTGGAGGACCAGAGACAATAGCAAATCCCGACTTTTTCCCCTCTAGAAAACCTGTTCCTGTAAAGTTTCCAACACTTTCTACCACAAGGGGCCAATAATAACGACGGTTTTAAATTTATCACGTAATCTCATGCTCACTAGGGGCTGCATGGTGAAATATCATTGACCATGGACAAAAGAGCACACCAGGAGACGGCAGAGCGAGAGCAGTCCAACTGTAGTCTAAACGTTGCTTTTATTGAGTGATGACTATATTACAGTAACACGTGGGACCATACAGGGAAAAATTTTGCGTTAAAGTAGCTTTTCGCCCAGGCATTCACCAACATACGCGTTTGTCAGATGTATTTCACACACACACACACACACACACACACACATACACACACACAGCATCCCTGTTACAAACAAGGTTATTTTAGATTTGGATGTTACGAACAAGGTTATTTTAGATTTGGAGTTTTACATGCGCATTCGATAGAGCAGTCTCAAATGAGTCTAGTGCGATATTCGTTACATCGGCATTTATTAATCGGAAGAGTAAAATACGAAGAATTAGTGGTACTCCTGCAGCGACTGAGTAGCGCTGCCGCCTGGCGGTAGCAGTCAGCACGAGCCAGAGTGGTACAATCACTTTTGGAGTACTGGTTATTCTTGGTATTTTTGTCTTCCGGTTGATAAATATCGATGTAACGAATATCACACTAAACTAATTTGAGACCGCTCTATCGAATGCGCACCGAAAATTACGGTTTAAAAATCATTTTTTTGCGTAACAGAAGCAAACTGACTCTTTCCATCGAAGCTGGGTGACGTATGAAAGACGTATTTGTTTGCACTGGCTTCAGCTACACTTCGCAAAAAGTAAATTTACAATTACCTACCGAAACACCAGAGAAAATGCCCCTGACGACTCTTGAGAGAGACATCGTGTACATATATTGGGTGGTCAGAAACAGCCTGAAAATTTTGCAAGAGTGTTGAAGGGAAGGTTGAGCCGAGTAATAATTACTGAGAAAAAATCGGTTTGTTGCAGCCTTTCCGAGTTTATTAGCATTAATGTTAGGCAGTCATGTCACTGCGCGCGCAAATTCAAGCAGCCCACCAGATACGGTGTCGCGAAATGTGTTCGTTCGGTTTCCTAAAACCGAAAAAGAGAAAAAAGAGAGTGATACAAAAATTGCATGTGGGACGGTAGTAAGGCTCGAGCCAAAGGCAAAGGCAGAGCAGTCTCGTGCGCTATCATCTACGCTATCATCATCTGTGCTATCAACAGTTATTTCTCAGCACAGCCTACCCTTCAACAATCGTAAAAGGTTTTCAGACTGTCTCAACCACCCAACATAGATGTCAGTAGTGTGTGTATATATATATATATATATATATATATATATATATATATATATATATATATATGGTGGATGAAAACAGACTCGCTAAACAAAACTTTTAACGTCGTTAATGCAAACAAATTACAGTCGAGTTGGAAGAAAAAAACACAACACCACCTGCAACAACTGAAAATGTCAGAAGAATATATTGAGGACAGAAAACTATTCAGAAGTAAAATCAAAAACAGGAATCTATAACGAGCCCCAAAGGAAGAAACCACAGAGATTTTTCTAGTTGAGTTTGCTTCTAGAGGTTAGCCTCAAACGCCATCAACAAAGTGTTCATGATTTCAGTTCTGCCGCACGTTGTTGATCGCCGCTTTCTCAGATACATTGCACATCACGAGGTTGTGGTTATCTTAGCACATGAGTTTAAAATCAGGCTACAAAATGCGTCGTCTGCCGCAGTTCAGTCATTGGTCACTTAAAATCAGCAGAGCATCTCCCACTTCCTTCATACCTTGCGGCAGACGCTTCCAACATTGCTCCGCATTACACATTAACAGCAGCTGTTAAGTGACGCTTCGTGTTTGTTACCCGTAACCGAGCGGTGACCAGCGGCCGATGTGGCAACACTGTAGTGGCAAGTAACGGACGTCAACTATCAAGTAATTTTAATCGGAGTGTAGTGTAGAAATGCGACACTGTGCATGTGTACAAACACAGTTAACCGATGCTTCTCTCATACACTCTCGGTCCCTCACACTGCTTCACCCACTACACACCATGGACAACAATGTGTTCGCTAGGATAGTTTAATAACAGGTAGACATCATGAGGAAAGAGGTTGAAAGCAATGAGGCAAGGTGGCCTGGAATAAAATATCAAATAGGTCGGGTGGGTAAGACAGAGACATTGGGGCACTACTAGACCAAAAAGAAATGTACATTGAATGTGTTTGGCCTCAAAATGATGATGTGTGTGAAATCTTATGTGTCTTAACTGCCAAGGTCATCAGTCCCTAAGCTTACACACTACTTAACCTAAATTATCCTAAGGACAAACACACACACACACACCCGAGGGAGGACTCGAACCTCCGCCGGGACCAGCCGCACAGTCCATGACTGCAGCGCCTTAGTTCGGTGGCCTCAAAAACCATTTGGGATAAGGTATATATCTATTATGAAGTTTTTCGCTTCAAATGTGCATTCCTGTCATATTCCCGAATCTAAATCTACATCTATACTCTGTAATCCATCTTACGGTGTGTAGCGGAGGGTACTTTGTGTACCACTATCACTTCCCCATTTTCCTGTTCCAGTCGTGAATGGGAAAAAATTAAAAAAAGAAACGGAGCAGAAATTCCCAGGTTCGAATTCCAGACCGAAACACAGTTTTAACATTTGAGGCAACTCACAATTATTCATATCCTATTTACACACTGGTGGAAAAAATCGCAACACCAAAAAAATAATTAATATAGAGCAATGAATGTCAGGTCTTAAATGGCTACGCAGGATAATTGAAATGGCGTGGGAGTCGGGACAGGTTCCATCAGACTGGACGAAAGCAGTAATCACACCAATCTTTAAACATGGAAACAGAAAAGATTGTAACAACTACAGAGGTATCTCTTTAATCAGCGTTGTGGATAAAATATTCTCAGGCATTGTTGGAAGGAAAGTGCGAGAATGAGTTGAGTACAAATTGGATGAAAATCTGTGTGGGTTTAGGCCTCTTAGAGGTTGTCAGGATCTTTAGCTTACGGCAAATAATGGAGAAGTGTTACGAGTGGAACAGGGAATTGTATCTATGCTTTATAGATCTAGAAAAGGCATATGACCGGGTTTCTAGGAGGAAGTTATTGTATATTCTACGAGATTATGGAATAGGAGGCAAACTTTTGCATGCAATTAAAGGTCTTTACATAGATAGTCAGGCAGCAGTTATAGTTGACGGTAAATTGAGTTCATGGTTCAGAGTAGTTTCAGGGCTAAGACAATACTGCAACCTGTCTCCACTGCTTTTCATATTATTTATGGATCATATGTTGAAAACAATAGACTGGCTGGGTGAGATTAAGATATGTGAACACAAAATAAGCAGCCTCGCATATGCGGATGACTTAGTTGTGATGGCAGATTCGATTAAAAGTTTCAGAGCTAGATCAGAAATGTAACGACTATGGTATAAAGATTAGCATCTCCAAAACGAAAGTAATGTCAGTGGGAAAGAGACATAAACGGATTGAGTGCCAAATAGGAGGAACAAAGTTAGAACAGGTGGACGGTTTCAAGTACTTAGGATGCATATTCTCACAGGATGGCAACATAGTGAAAGAACTGGAAGCGAGGTGTAGCAAAGCTAATGCAGTGAACGCTCAGCTACGATCTACTCTCTTCTGCATGAAGGAAGTCAGTACCAAGACTAAGTTATCTGTGCACCGTTCAATCTTTCGACCAACTTTGTTGTATGGGAGCGAAAGCTGGGGGGATTCAGGTTACCTTATCAACAAGGTTGAGGTTACGGATATGAAAGTAGCTAGGATGATTGCAGGTACTAGTAGATGGGAACAATGGCAGGAGGGTGTCCACAATGAGGAAATCAAAGAAAAACTGGGAATGGACTCTATAGATGTAGCAGTCAGGGCGAACAGGCTTAGATGGTGGGGTCATGTTACACGCATAGGAGAAGCAAGGTTACCCAAGAGACTCATGGGTTCAGCAGTAGAGGGTAGGAGGAGTCGGGATAGACCAAGGAGAAGGTACGTGGATTTGGTTATGAATGATTTTTGAAGTAATAGGCGTAACATCAGAAGAGGCACCAATGTTAGCAATGAATAGGGGATCATGGAGGAATTTTATAAGTGGGACTATGCTCCAGACTGAACGCTCAAAGGCATAATCAGTCTTAAATGATGATGATGATGATGATGATGATGATGATGATGATGATAGAGTAATGAAAAATAAAGGAAATACAATTGTCTAGGTGACATATTTAAGTGATTAACATTGCAAGATCACAGTAAATGTAAACAAGTGATAAGTCTTTGCAGTTTTGAAATGCTGGTACGTTAATAACCAGTGTAACTGCCAGAATGTTGAATGCGAGCATGCAAACGTGCATGCATGTGTTGTACAAGTGATGGATGTCAGTTTGTGGGATACAGCTTCGTGCCTATTGCACTTGGTCGGTTAATATAGGGACGGTTAATGCTGGTTGTGGATAATGCTGGAGTTGTCGTCCGATGATGTTCCATGTGTGCCCGGCTGGAGACAGATCTGTTGATCGAACACGCCAAGGCAACATGTCGACACTCCGTAGAGCATGTTGGGTTACAGCAGCGATATACGGACGAGCGTTATCCTGTTGGAAAATACAGCCTGGAGTGCTGTTCATGAATGGCAGTACAACATGTCGAATCACCACATTGACGTACAAATTTGCAGTCGGTGTGCGTGGAACAGCCACGAGAGTGCTACTGCTGCCATACGAAATACACTCCTGGAAATTGAAATAAGAACACCGTGAATTCATTGTCCCAGGAAGGGGAAACTTTATTGACACATTCCTGGGGTCAGATACATCACATGATCACACTGACAGAACCACAGGCACATAGACACAGGCAACAGAGCACACACTAGTACAGTGTATATCCACCTTTCGCAGCAATGTAGGCTGCTATTCTCCCATGGAGACGATCGTAGAGATGCTGGATGTAGTCCTGTGGAACGGCTTGCCATGCCATTTCCACCTGGCGCCTCAGTTGGACCAGCGTTCGTGCTGGACGTGCAGACCGCGTGAGACGACGCTTCATCCAGTCCCAAGCATGCTCAATGGGGGACAGATCCGGAGATCTTGCTGGCCAGGGTAGTTGACTTACACCTTCTAGAGCACGTTGGGTGGCACGGGATACATGCGGACGTGCATTGCCCTGTTGGAACAGCAAGTTCCCTTGCCGGTCTAGGAATGGTAGAACGATGGGTTCGATGACGGTTTGGATGTACCGTGCACTATTCGTTGTCCCCTCGACGATCACCAGTGGTGTACGGCCAGTGTAGGAGATCACTCCCCACACCATGATGCCGGGTGTTGGCCCTGTGTGCCTCGGTCGTATGCAGTCCTGATTGTGGCGCTCACCTGCACGGCGCCAAACACGCATGCGACCATCATTGGCACCAAGCCAGAAGCGACTCTCATCGCTGAAGACGACACGTCTCCATTCGTCCCTCCATTCACGCCTGTCGCGACACCACTGGAGGCGGGCTGCACGATGTTGGGGCGTGAGCGGAAGACGGCCTAACGGTGTGCGGCACCGTAGCCCAGCTTCATGGAGACGGTTGCGAATGGTCCTCGCCGATACCCCAGGAGCAACAGTGTCCCTAATTTGCTGGGAAGTGGCGGTGCGGTCCCCTACGGCACTGCGTAGGATCCTACGGTCTTGGCGTGCATCCGTGCGTCGCTGCGGTCCGGTCCCAGGTCGACGGGCACATGCACCTTCCGCCGACCACTGGCGACAGCATCGATGTACTGTGGAGACCTCACGCCCCACGTGTTGAGCAATTCGGCGGTACGTCCACCCGGCCTCCCGCATGCCCACTATACGCCCCCGCTCAAAGTCCGTCAACTGCACATACGGTTCACGTCCACGCTGTCGCGGCATGCTACCAGTGTTAAAGACTGTGATGGAGCTCCGTATGCGACGGCAAACTGGCTGACACTGACGGCGGCGGTGCACAAATGCTGCGCAGCTAGCGCCATTCGACGGCCAACACCGCGGTTCCTGGTGTGTCCGCTGTGCCGTGCGTGTGATCATTGCTTGTACAGCCCTCTCGCAGTGTCCGGAGCAAGTATGGTGGGTCTGACACACCGGTGTCAATGTGTTCTTTTTTCCATTTGCAGGAGTGTAGTTATGTCACGATCGTTTATATGTATCAAAATATTAACGTTAGCGGCTTCGACAAGTAGTTGCCATCTTCAGATGAGCTTAATGCACTAAAAACTACGTACAGATAAATAAACAAATATGGTTAGGCACTTTGAACAGCATGAGGTCATTTAACATGTCACTGAATCTACACCATACCGGCACGTGATAAAAGGCTGAAATCAGAATAACGTCCTACGTTACAGTACAGGACCAACAGCATTGCCTGCGGTTCCCGTTAGACCACCGACATTGAGTGGTCGGTCTTCGCTATCACTTGGACGGGTGACCATCGGGGTCTGCAGAGCACTGTTGGCAAGTGGGATGCACTCACCCCTTGTGAGACCAATAGAGTAGCTGCCGGCCCGAGAAGTAGCAGCTCTGGTCACGAAAACTGTCAACAGCCGGGAGACCGGTGTGCTGACCACATGGCCCTCCATATCAGCATCAAGTGACGCCTGTCGATTGAGCTGACACGGCGGTCGGTCGATGCCGCTGGACGGAGTTTTCACATCACAGAAAAACGGAGGGGGGAACTCTGAATCTACTTATGTTTTCTGCGGTTAATCGTGTAAAACTGATGATGTAATAAAGTGATACACATCAAGGGTACAGGAGTGAGCCGTCGACTCTGAAAGCCCATATCGATGACGTTTCGTTGAATGGTTCGCACGCTGACACTTGTTGATGGACGAGCATTGAAATCTGCAGCAATTTGCGGAAGGGTTGCACTTCTGTCATGCTGAACGAATCTCGTCAGTCGTCGTTGATCCTGTTCTTGCAGGTTCTTTCTCCGGCCGTAGCGATGTCGGAAATTTGATGTTTTACCGGATTCCTTATATTCACGGTACACTCGTGGAATGGTCGCACGGGAAAATCCCCACTTCATCGCTACATCGGAGATGCTGTATCCCATCGCTCGTACGCCGACTGTAACACCACGCTCAAACTCACTTAAATCTTGTTAACCTCCCATTGTAGCAACAGTAACCGATCTAACAACAGCGACATACACTTGTTGTCTTATATAGGCGTTGCGGGCGGCAGCGCCGTATTCTGCCTATTTACATCTCTCTGTACTTGAATACGCATCCCTATGCCAGTTTCTTTGCCGCGTCAGTGTATATATTTAATAAATGCAACTTGTAAGTTCATACCAAAAGTACTTTCTTTCGGTATGAACTTTCAAGTAACATTTATGAACTATACAGGGCTATTACAAAGGATTGAAGCGATTTCATTAATTCACTTTAGCTCCATTCATTGACATATGGTCACGACACACTACAGATACGTAGAAAAACTCATAAAGTTTTGTTCGGCTGAAGCCGCACTTCAGGTTTCTGCCGCCAGAGCGCTCGAGAGCGCAGTGAGACAAAATGGCGACAGGAGCCGAGAAACCGTATGTCGTGCTTGAAATGCAGTCACATCAGTCAGTCATAACAGTGCAACGACACTTCAGGACGAACTTCAACAAAGATCCACCAACTGTTAACTCCATTCGGCGATGGTATGCGCAGTTTAAAGCTTCTGGATGCCTCTGTAAGGGGAAATCAACGGGTCGGCCTGCAGTGAGCGAAGAAACTGTTGAACGCGTGTGGGCAAGTTTCACGCGTAGCCCGCGGAAGTCGACGAATAAAGCAAGCAGGGAGCTAAACGTACCACAGCCGACGGTTTGAAAAATCTTACGGAAAAGGCTAAAGCAGAAGCCTTACCGTTTACAATTGCTACAAGCCCTGACACCCGATGACAAAGTCAAACGCTTTGAATTTTCGGCGCGGTTGCAACAGCTCATGGAAGAGGAACAGACACAGTGTGCGAATCTGGGCGGTAGAGAATCTTCACGCGTTCGTGCAGCAAATTCGCAATTCACCAAAAGTTAACGTGTTTTGTGCAATCTCACGGTTTAAAGTTTACGGCCCCTTTTTCTTCTGCGAAAAAAATGTTACAGGACACGTGTATCTGGACATGCTGGAAAATTGGCTCATGCCACAACTGGAGACCGGCAGCGCCGACTTCATCTTTCAACAGGATGGTGCTCCACCGCACTTCCATCATGATGTTCGGCATTTCTTAAACAGGAGATTGGAAAACCGATGGATCGGTCGTGGTGGAGATCATGATCAGCAATTCATGTCATGGCCTCCACACTCTCCCGACTTAACCCCATGCGATTTCTTTCTGTGGCGTTATGTGAAAGATTCAGTGTTTAAACCTCCTCTACCAAGAAACGTGCCAGAACTGCGAGCTCGCATCAACGATGCTTTCGAACTCATTGATGGGGACATGCTGCGCCGAGTGTGGGAGGAACTTGATTATCGGCTTGATGTCTGCCGAATCACTAAAGGGGCACATATCGAACATTTGTGAATGCCTAAAAAACTTTTTGAGTTTTTGTATGTGTGTGCAAAGCATTGTGAAAATATCTCCAATAATAAAGTTATTGTAGAGCTGTGAAATCGCTTCAATCATTTGTAATAACCCTGTATATAAGGCCGTTCTTGTGGGGCGTATGTATCCACACCAGTTTTCCTGCTTAATACGTAATATTTTGTTCTCTGTTCGTCAAGTCATTTAGCATTTTACGATAACAGAAATAACTGCATTAATTTTTTAAAACTATTATATACACCACTAGATGCAACTCAATTAGTTGTAAAACCGGTTGTGTGGATTTATAAGTGACATGAAAAAATATAGCTACAGCGGACCATTGGACACTTTGTTCAGTTTTATTTTAATAGTTTTAACAGCTTTATTTTGAAAAAACTGTTCACTGCATAAAGTGTCAAGCAATAATGTGTAACTGTTTTTGCTGCGGTTGACCTAGTTTTAAAATTATCGGAAAGGACTCTGAATGCATTCGCCAAGTGACTATTGTCGTCCTTTCAGCACTGCTTGCAACCAGTGTACCAGACTGCAGAGACTCTTATTTATGGAGATTACGTCATCCTATGCAAAACAAACAGACAGAGTAACTGACGATGTAAATAGACCAGTCGCATAATCCTCCTCACTGTCTCGATAAATCTCTAAGTGTGATGCTGGTGCGGCTAGTGTGAATAATTGGCTGTTGTCATGGTAATGTACTTATCGAAGGTGAGGATAATAAATAATTTGCCGTGGAGGAAGAACAATGACGAATTAATGTCAGCTGAGTGAAAGGGGAGTCCCGAGACAAGGTCTGGTAAAACGTCATCGAAATGTCGAAGGGCGCAAATACAAGCGAACATCGTCTCACACAGTCGTTTTGAAAACCAGCTACGGTGCAAGACACTGTGTCTGTACTTGAAGGCATCCAGAATCTTGCTATCTTTTGTGAAACATTAAATGCGTGGCAATAAGTCTTGTAAAGTACCTGTGTTATCGACAATGTACAGATACACAACACTTTACTGGAACGACGCTACTCGTTCGTCTACGGAGATAAATAAGCTACACTTTATAGGAAGCTGGAGTCTGACCAGACAACATTGACACCACACGTGTGTTTGCTGATGCCATTGTACTTGCAGCTGGAGGTTTCCGAAAACTGCAGGGCTATTACAAATGATTGAAGGAATTTCATAAATTCACTGTAGCTCCATTCATTGACATATGGTCACGACACACTACAGATACGTAGAAAAACTCATAAAGTTTTGTTCGGCTGAAGCCACACTTCAGGTTTATACCGCCGGAGCGCTCGAGAGCGCAGTGAGACAAAATGGCGACAGGAGCCGAGAAAGCGTATGTCGTGCTTGAAATGCATTCACATCAGTCAGTCATAACAGTGCAACGACACTTCAGGACGAAGTTCAACAAAGATCCACCAACTGCTAACTCCATTCGGCGATGGTATGCGCAGTTTAAAGCTTCTGGATGCCTCTGTAAGGGGAAATCAACGGGTCGGCCTGCAGTGAGCGAAGAAACGGTTGAACGCGTGCGGGCAAGTTTCACGCGTAGCCCGCGGAAAATTGGCTCATGCCACAACTGGAGACCGACAGCGCCGACTTCGTCTTTCAACAGGATGGTGCTCCACCGCACTTCCATCATGATGTTCGGCATTTCTTAAACAGGAGATTGGAAAACCGATGGATCGGTCGTGGTGGAGATCATGGTCAGCAATTCGTGTCATGGCCTCCACGCTCTCCCGACTTATCCCCATGCGATTTCTTTCTGTGGTGTTATGTGAAAGATTCAGTGTTTAAACCTCCTCTACCAAGAAACGTGCCAGAACTGCGAGCTCGCATCAACGATGCTTTCTAACTCATTGATGGGGTCATGCTGCGCCGAGTGTGGGAGGAACTTGATTATCGGCTTGATGTCTGCCGAATGACTAAAGGGGCACATATCGAACATTTGTGAATGCCTAAAAAAACTTTTTGAGTTTTTGTATGTGTGTGCAAAGCATTGTGAAAATATCTCAAATAATGAAGTTATTGTAGAGCTGTGAAATCGCTTCAATCATTTGTAATAACCCTGTAGTAAATGGCCCGCACGATGGGGTACCCAAAAAAACCGGAATTATTTTTTACAAGCTATATATTTTCAAATTACTTAAAAACAGCCTTCTTGTTGCTGTGGTTTTCTTTTCAGAGACTGGTTTGATGCAGCTCTCCATGCTACTCTATCCTGTGCAAGCTTCTTCAACTCCCATTACCTACTGCAACGTACATCCTTCTGAATCTGCTTAGTGTATTCGTCTCTTGGTCTCTCTCTGCGATTTTTACCCTCAACGCTGCCCTCCAGAAGTAAATTGCTGATTCCTTGATGCCTCAGAAAGTGTCCTACCAACCGATCCGTTCTTCTAGTCAAGTTGTGCCACAAATTTCTCTTCTCCCCAATTCTATTTAATACCTCCTCATTAGTTTTGTGAACTATCCATCTAATTTTCAGCATTCATCTGTAGCACCACATTTCGAAATGTCCTATTCTCTTCTTGTCCAAACTATTTATCGTCCATGTTTCACTTCCATACAAATACTTTCAGAAAGGTCTTCCTGACACTTAAATCTATACTTGCTGTTAACAAATTTCTCTTCTTCAGAAACGCTTTCCTTGCCATTGACAGTCTACATTTTACATCCTCTCTACTTCAACCATCAACAGTTATTTTGCTCCGCAAACAGCAAAACTCATCTACTACTTTAAGTGTCTCATTTCCTAATCTAATTCCCTCAGCATCACCTGACTTAATTCGACTACATTCCATTATCCTCGTTTTGCTTTTGTTGATGTTCATCTTATATCCTCCTTTCAAGACTGTCCATCCCGTTCCACAAAACAGCCTTATACCCTTCAATGTATTCTCCATTACAACTAATATATTTGTCACACTGTGCTTCCACTGTTCGAAACATTTTTGTAATCATATTTCGACATGGCTGACGACTCCTCCCTCGTTTTTTTCTTGATTTCTTCAATGTTGTCAAATCGGTGTCCTTTCATGCAACTTTCCATCCATGGAAACAAGAAAAAGTCGCACGGAGCCAGATGAGGCGAGTAAAGTGTGTGGGGGATCGGAACCATGCCATTTTTAGCCAAAAACTGTGTAACAGACATGGTTGGCTGTGCAGGTGCGTTGTCGTGGTGGAAGAACCAATCTCCTGTGTGCTAAAATCGGGTCTTTTTTAACGAACATCGTTGCGCAATCTTCTTAAAACTTCCAGATAAAAGGTTTGAGTGGTGGTCAGACTTGTGGGGAGCAAACTCTGAATGAACTACACCATTAGCATAAAAAAAAATCAGCATAGTTTTGATGTTTGCTTTGACTAAACGATATTTTTTTGGACGGGGTCACGATGAAGTCTTGCACTTGCTTGTCTGTTGCATTGTTTTTTGGGTCATTACCATAGCTCCAAGACTTATCACCTTTCACAGAAATTCTGGATCAGTATCAAGCTGCTGTTTCAAAGCATGACATGTTTCAACTCGACTGTCAGCCAGAACACCCCGAGGAACGAACATGGCAGCAACCCTTATCATTCCCGAATCTTCCAATAAAATTCGCTGACTGGAGCTCCAAGATAACCCACCAATCTCTGATAGTTGATCAATGGTCTGTCGATGGTCTGTAAGAATAAACTCTCGAATTTTTTCAATATTGTCGTCGATTCGGGCAGTTGGTGGACGTCCAGAATGAGGTTTGTCACCAAACGTCGTGTCGCCATTTTTAAATCGAGCAAACCATTCGTAAACTTGAGTTTTTCCCACAACGTCATCTTGGTAGGCTGTTTTGAACTTTAAAAAGTTTCAGCAGCATTTTTGCCACGTAGAAAACAAAATTTCACAGTTGCACGTTGTTCACAAACTTGGCATCACAAAAAACGAAACAAGAACAAAACAGCGGTAGTAAAAACAATCACTGAAGATGAACAGAACAAGCCAGGTCCACAACACAGGTGGCACTGAACTGACAATTAGTTGCGCTATTCACGCCTAGCGGCAGAAATGCGTACTACTCAAGCTCCGCCCACAGCAATGTTATGCAGTTTTTTTTTTGTTCCCCCTCCTAAAAAGCCACTCACACCAATGTGATCACTGCAGATGTTCGACGTCAACGTGCAGTTATCCCTCACAGACGGTAGCTGGCACCGCTAGTGGTGGAGGATATACGAGGGCTGTTCGGAAAGTAAGGAACGATAGGACGCGAAATGGAAACCACAGTGAAAAACAAAACTGTTTTATTTGCAACAGTTAGCTACAACTTCCAGCTACTTATTTCCAGAGTCGCCGATCCGACTTAGACGTTTGTCGTAGCGTTGTACCAACTTTCCATTACCCTCGTTATAGAAGGCCAAAGTGTTGTCTTCATAGCCAGCGGTTCATGTGAGCAGAGATAACGCTAGTCAAAACTGGCGCCAGCTGTCGTGTACAACGGGCCATGAAGGCAGGGGTAAACGACGGCTGTGGAGATGTCTACAGGCGAACAGACGTTCAACTGTTGAGCAACTGACAGCCCAGGTGAACCAGGGGGCTACCAACACTGTATCTTCAACAACCATCCAGCGAACGTTGCTGCGTATGAGCCTCCACAGCTGGTGCCTGGTTCATGCTCCCATACTGACTGCTGTTCATCTACATCTACATCTACATCCATACTCCGAGAGCCACCTAACGGTGTGTGGCGGAGGGTACCTTGAGTACCTCTATTGGATCTCCCTTCTATTCCAGTCTCGTATTGTTCGTAGAAAGAAGGATTGTCAGTATGCTTCTGTGTGGGCTCTAATCTCTCTGATTTTATCCTCATGGTCCCTTCGTGGGATATACGTAGGAGGGAGCAATATACTGCTCGACTCCTCGGTCAAGGTATGTTCTCGAAACTTCAACAAAAGCCCGTACCGAGCTACTGAGCGTCTCTCCTGCAGAGTCTTCCACTGGAGTTGGCGCTGCTCTCCGTTGGATCTTCTCTGTCTCTTCTATCAACCCTATCTGGTAAGGATCCCACACTGCTGAGCAGTATTCAAGCAGCGGGCGAACAAGCGTACTGTAACCTACTTCCTTTGGACGACGGCTGGAATTTGCAAGCCAGTACCCCAACTGGAATTCCGCTGAGTGATAAGTGTCCCTTTCAGATGAATCACGTTTTATGCTCCATCAGACCGACGGCGCGTACGGTGTGAAACGTCTGAAAGCAAACATCCTGCGACAATTGTCGGCAAGGTCCAGGCTGTATGAGGGAGCGTTATGGTCTGCGGAATATTTTCGGGTCATTCCCTGTCCGATCTTGTCATTCTGGAAGGCTCAATGGATCAACAGAAGTACGCACCTATCCTCGGGACCATGTACACCCCTGCATGCAGTCTGTTTTTCCTCGACACGATGGCATCTACCAGCAGGACAATGCAACGTGTCACACAGCTCGCACTGTACGTGCGAGGTTCGATGAGCGCCAGGATGAGTTTATAGTGCTCCTCTGGCCATGGGATTTAACCCCAGTCGAGAATTGGTGAGACCACCTCGATCGAGCTGTTTGCCCCATGGATCCTCAACTGAGAAACCTAGCGCAGCTGGGCACAGCACTGGAGCAAAGATGGCTCCACATCCCCGTCGCTACCTTACAGAAGCTCACTGACTCTGTTCCTTGACGTCCACACTGCAGAAGGTGGCTATTCTGGGTTTTGACAGGGGGTAACATTGACGTGAGTGGAGAGTGCATAACCGAACCCTTGCTGCTATATGTACGTGTATATAACCGAACCCTCGCGACTACATGTATATTGTTAACTTATATCTTTATCTAGCAAGAAATTGTGTGTAACCGAACCCGTTGCACCAAAGTTACTGAAATACTGCTATGACTGTGCGACCTTATCTACAATTTGTCTCGTCTGTTAATATCGTTTGTAACTGACACGAGTAACCGAAAGTTCTATAATAAGCTATGTGAGGCGCGGTTCAGCACCTTAAATTGCTACGCTCTAAAATGTTCGTTTGATCGTTCGGACGTGCGAACCCGGAGCGTGGCCTTGACTGCGAAATGTATCGCAAACTTCTACTCTCGCAAGAAGGCGTTAGTTGGAACGAAATTTTTTCTCACTCTCATTTGAGTGTATGAATTGGTGTTACACTGTCAAGCAACGTTACTGACAACTGTATGTTAACCGGGGGCCTAGAAACGACGTAGAGGCTCCGTCCCCGCCGCAGCCGCAGTGGTCCACAACCCCACCACGACTACCGCAGTCCACTTCACCCCTCCGCCGCACCACACCGAACCACTCTTTCAGTATTATTGTGCAGTTCGGCCCCCTGTGGACCCCCAGGGAACGCTTCACACCAGACGAATATAACCCCTACGTTTGCGTGGTAGAGTAATGGTGGTGCACGCGTACGTGGAGAACTTGTTTGCGCAGCAATAGCCGACATAGTGTAGCTGAGGCGGAATAAGGAGAACCAGCCCACATTCGCTGAGGCAGATGGAAAACCACCTAAAAATCATCCAAAGACTGACCGGCTCACCGGACCCCGACACAAGTCCGCCAGGCGTACTTGTGTTGGGGACCAGGCGCTCCTTCCCAATCCAGGAAGCCGTGCGTTAGACCGCATGTCTAACCGGGCGGGCAACAACAATTTTAACCAAATTTAACTTTGTATAACATAAACTGAAACTTTTGTTTAAAGGCTAATGAATACTACATCCTACATCCTATATATATATATATATATATATATATATATATATATATATATATATATATACTCCTGGAAATTGAAATAAGAACACCATGAATTCATTGTCCCAGGAAGGGGAAACTTTATTGACACATTCCTGGGGTCAGATACATCACATGATCACACTGACAGAACCACAGGCACATAGACACAGGCAACAGAGCATGCACAATGTCGGCACTAGTACAGTGTATATCCACCTTTCGCAGCAATGTAGGCTGCTATTCTCCCATGGAGACGATCGTAGAGATGCTGGATGTAGTCCTGTGGAACGGCTTGCCATGCCATTTCCACCTGGCGCCTCAGTTGGACCAGCGTTCGTGCTGGACGTGCAGACCGCGTGAGACGACGCTTCATCCAGTCCCAAACATGCTCAATGGGGGACAGATCCGGAGATCTTGCTGGCCAGGGTAGTTGACTTACACCTTCTAGAGCACGTTGGGTGGCACGGGATACATGCGGACGTGCATTGTCCTGTTGGAACAGCAAGTTCCCTTGCCGGTCTAGGAATGGTAGAACGATGGGTTCGATGACGGTTTGGATGTACCGTGCACTATTCAGTGTCCCCTCGACGATCACCAGTGGTGTACGACCAGTGTAGGACATCGCTCCCCACACCATGATGCCGGGTGTTGGCCCTGTGTGCCTCGGTCGTATGCAGTCCTGATTGTGGCGCTCACCTGCACGGCGCCAAACACGCATACGACCATCATTGGCACCAAGGCAGAAGCGACTCTCATCGCTGAAGACGACACGTCTCCATTCGTCCCTCCATTCACGCCTGTCGCGACACCACCGGAGGCGGGCTGCACGATGTTGGGGCGTGAGCGGAAGACGGCCTAACGGTGTGCGGGACCGTAGCCCAGCTTCATGGAGACGGTTGCGAATGGTCCTCGCCGATACCCCAGGAGCAACAGTGTCCCTAATTTGCTGGGAAGTGGCGGTGCGGTCCCCTACGGCACTGCGTAGGATCCTACGGTCTTGGCGTGCATCCGTGCGTCGCTGCGGTCCGGTCCCAGGTCGACGGGCACGTGCACCTTCCGCCGACCACTGGCGACAACATCGATGTACTGTGGAGACCTCACGCCCCACGTGTTGAGCAATTCGGCGGTACGTCCACCCGGCCTCCCGCATGCCCACTATACGCTCTCGCTCAAAGTCCGTCAACTGCACATACGGTTCACGTCCACGCTGTCGCGGCATGCTACCAGTGTTAAAGACTGCGATGGAGCTCCGTATGCCACGGCAAACTGGCTGACACTGACGGCGGCGGTGCACAAATGCTGCGCAGCTAGCGCCATTCGACGGCCAACACCGCGGTTCCTGGTGTGTCCGCTGTGCCGTGCGTGTGATCATTGCTTGTACAGCCCTCTCGCAGTGTCCGGAGCAAGTATGGTGGGTCTGACACACCGGTGTCAATGTGTTCTTTTTTCCACTTACAGGAGTATATATATATCTATCTATCTATCTATCTATCTATATATATATATATATATATATATATATATATATATATATATATATATATATTGAAACGTCCCCTTAGAACAATTGTACATATGAAATGTCCACTTAGAACAATTTATACAAGCCTGTGCTTAACCTGACACACAATCTTATTTAGCGCAACGCAATCTGACTTTCAATAACCCCTACAAAACAATGGCCCTGACTAACTTTAACCTATACCTTTTACAAATCACTTACCTCACAAAAATCTCCGTTACTCGAACTACTGCAATACGGCGAGCGCCACTACTGCCAGCTAAATAAAAGATTCAAACTACTGAAGGCACTAACTACTGATAGGGATGGTTAGCAAATGAAAGATATTAATAGAGAACAAACACTGTATTTACCTTAATAGTCATCAATAGTCATAATATATACAGCAGCTCATGACATCAATTTTTACAAATTTCAAACTCCGCCATCTCTGTCCTCACATCCACCACTGCTGGCGGCTCCCCTCCAACTGCCCAACGCAATCTGCTGTTCACATCCAGCTATAGCAGTTCATGACAACAATGGCAGGCAACAATGCAAACTAGCCACATACTGCACACAGCACAGCCAGTGATTTTCATATAGAGTGCTATGTAACGTTGCCAATAAAAAAACATAAACAGCCTACTTACATAGCCCCCATGCTCCCCACAAAAAATTTTACAAATGTTTTTGGCCAGTGGCCAATAATGATTTGATAAAATTTTTCATAATTACACTAACAAAGATATCCAATGCACACACTTATTAATACAATGTTGGTCAACAGCTAAAATTTTCTCACAGTCCATAAAGACAGTCCTGATCGTTCATCATAATAGTAATTACCGTTTTTTTCACAAAGTCTCATTAGTAAAAGAAATTGCACACAGAAGTAGTGGATTTCCATGCAGTCTTGAAGAAGTAGTGTTGTCCTTCCAACAGAAAGACAGTGCTGACTCTTGACATGCTGACAGGTAATGGGCCACAACAGAGCAAACCCACAGCAGAGTCATTCGAAGTTCTGACGAATATTGGTAGGTAGGTCATCACAGAGTAGACCCACTGTAGTCCTGGTAGAGATTGTGGTATTGGTGGGCCACCAGAGGTGCAGACCCACTGTAGTCCTTGTAGAGATGGCCAGCAGCCATCTGTTGTGACTGTGCAGGTGCACAATCACCATCGAAGAGTCTTGCAGAGAAGATAGCAAGTCCATAAACCACCACTTGTGCAGTCACAAAGTTTTAGGAATTGTCTTTAGAACCAGCAATGCTGTTATCCAGTCCCTTGCTGAATTAGTAACACACGTGCAAACAATATCAGTCCATACTTCTCACATATTGTCCATATACTATGACCAACAGAAATGTGTGCAGTGAAATGAATGCTTTCAAGTTACTTAATTTGATTAACTGGCGTCAGTTACAATTATATAACATAATAATACAATTACAAAGATACAAAATACAACATTAAAGACATAACAATACAGATAATATTTGTAGTAATAGGGGCTTTACAAAAGAATAGAAATAAACATATACATCAGTGTTACAGGAATGATGACATGAGTACATACATAAAAGATCAGAATCACTTTTGAAACGTCAACTTCACACATGAGCATGAAAACAACACAGAATAAATAATGTCTAAGCATCTTTACAAAGAAAATAACAGAATATTAGAAAAATTCTACAACATAGCTCTCATCAGCTAAACACATAAAGACAGGAAAAAAACACAAATACACAAGGGTACACAAACACATAGTGGGATAACACCAAAAGGAAAGGACAACACACAATTACATATTTGGAAAAAGCAGCAAAGAAGAAAGGACAGGGTTTGGTTTACTGCAGTATTTTGCTTGGAGATCTCCCTTCATTCCATAGATCGTTCGTCTTATTTCAACCTTTGCTTCCACCAAAAAAATCCTATCCAAGCATGCTTTCTGTATTTATGTGTTCACATATTTCTTACCTCATTATTTATTTCCAAGATAATCCTACCTACACCTCCTTCCTGTATTCTATTCATATTTCTTTCAAAATAATTATTTCTGATTGTACAATTCTCATTGGGGCCCAAATCTTTCTTCACAATGCATTCTTTACCTATTCTCCATAGTCAGTTTCTTATATAGTCTACCCCCTCTTAAGCTAACTTAAATCTACTGAGCTCAGACATATATACCAAGGGACGAGGCAATGCAGCAAAAAAAAAAATAATTAACACAAACATCAATGACAAAATATAGAAATGGCAAAGCAAGCAACATAAATTAGCAAAGCAAGTGCAATATTACAACTAATATAAGGCAATGCAGGAAACAAGAAAAACTAGCGTAGAAGAGTAACACAAAGTCCAATTCAGTAACACTATGCCTGACAAACAGCAGCAACTTATACCTAAACATGACATAGCTCAAGCAGAAAAAATATTACAGTAAAAACAACAATGCAGACAAAGGAAATGCATATTCACATCTTAATGTCTATGTAATTAAAGTGGTGCACCACAACAACTGATTGTAAAAAAAATATTACCATGTACTTGAAAAGAAAATTTTGTTTTACTGTTGCTAGTTCCTTCTTATTGTTCTTTCCTTTCCAAGTGCTCCTTTTTAAAGAATGTGGATCATAAAATAATTATTTAATAGATCTGTTGACAGAAAGTGTTCACATTAGCAAATGCATTTTATTTTATAAAAGCAATGCTACAACACAGCTGGAAACCAGACATCAAATGAAATAAGCAATTACGCAAACCAAAGCACAAAAATATCATTCAGTAGTCATATGACATTTCATTTCATAAGTTAATGGCTCTCAACTCTCGTAGAAAGACACTTGTCATAATCAGGTGAGCAGATGTACGAATATTTCCCATCAATTCATAAGCATTTCAATAATTAGCACAAAGTGCGAGTAATCATATGTTTTTAAGTAACGAGGGTGTCGCATTAGCGATGAAAGGCACACCTTAATGGCTTGTTCTCCAGGTGTTTGACACAGCTGTGTGCCCACAACGCATTACAAAAATCATATGTTTTCAAGTAACGAGCGTGTCGCATTAGCGATGCCCTCTACAAAGGAATGTCATAAACAGGGGTATAGGCCTCTCTTTGTCCTTCTCTTCCACCTGTGCCTCTGGCACACCCTAATGGCTTTCTTTTCTACCTGAGCGTCTGAAAAGGCTTGTTCTCCAGGTGTCTGACACACCTGGGTGCCCACGTCGCATTATGTGCAGGTGGTCACTTAACTTTCTTACGGAAATATTTACGACAGCAGTTTCCGCTACAGTGACAGCCTCATATAAAAACATTTCACAGGTCAAGAATTTTATTGACATAAACATACCTCAACAGCATAATACACATCGTCGTCGTAAAAATAACATCATAAAACCTCAGTCAAATCTCAAAATCGTCGTAGCTTCCTCCAATAATTTCAAAACCTAACAAAATTCTCTGCTCATGTCAAAGGTGTCATCTGCCTCAAACGTACTTTAAAATCATTCTCCCTTACCAAATACATCATTCAAAGCTCTCATAGTATCACAATGGTACCAAAAAAATATGAACAGTGCACAAAGTACAGACAAAGTACAATTTCTTAAGTGTGAAGTAATCCAACTCTGTAATTGCGTAAACATGTGTCACTGACGTAGTAAAAGGATGTTTGTTTCTCTGTTAAATGATCAGATAGCTGTGTAATTTATGTGTTAGAGAAATATGGTACCGATGTGTTAAATTGTATAAGCAAATACCATATTAGCTAGGGCTCCTTGTGCTTGCCAAACACATGGTACACAAAGTAGGCGTGTACCCCCCTGAGGTTTATTGTAATTGTATCCTCAGGTATAATAGCTTACAGCAATGGAATGAAATGTATCACAAAAAACTTTCTTTGTAATTCAAAAATCTCTAAAAATAAATGTTTTAAGTACAAAATTAATCACTCAAATACGTGTCCTGTAGCGCTAAATGTGCGTCTTGCTGTAAGATAATCTCTGGGAAGTGTCGTAGTTATTGTCCTCCGAAAGCTAAGTTCTGCAGAAGTCAATGTACTTACCTCATGATACACAAAAGTGAAATGCTTTGCGTATAGATAACTTAGTTATTACGCTTATTGCCGTGATGAGGAAAGTACTGTGCTGTAACGTATTGTTGTCCTACGGAAAAGGCTGTCTCCTTGTAGCAATAGCACAAAAGTCACCACTAAAACATGTCTCACTTTATAGAAGAATTCAGAAAAAACTGTGCAGATATAAAACAGATACACCGCAAAAGCAACATTGTAAATTGTCACGCATTAGCAGCGTCGTGATAAAATCGTGTAGCTGTCACATAAACTAACCACTATGTCATCTGGCATTTCACAGAAAGCACCTCAAATCCAGAATCCACTCTCAAGCAAACCAAAATGTTGCATGAAAATTTCATTAGCAGTGCTGGTATATGTTCTAAGTATGTAAGCCTAATAGTCGTTACGTAATCATGCAACTAACAAGCAAGAATGTACACACACAATAACACTGTGTCGTCTGTTCGCAATAACAATGCATTCGTAATTTCTATTTAAATAAGTTCTCTTGGTTCTTGACTGGATGGTTAGTTAGCTTTAAAACATAGTTGCATGTTAACAGTTTCTCAGTGTGACAAATTGTACAAGTAACGTGAAGTGACAATTGCAAAGACTAAGTTAAAAAGCAGATTATCTGTCAATAAATGGTTTTACATGAGAAATGTGGTGTAAACCTTTACTCTTCCTAGTACGCAGAGTTTCAACTTCAACGCAATTATCATGTGGTATACGTCGGATTCTGTAAGGTCCATTGTAAACTAGAAAGAATTTGTGACTCAAGTGTTTCTTCTTATGTGACAATGAATGAGCTTTAATGAGAACTTTCTGACCAATACATAATTTCTTTGCATTTGCTTTACCGTGTAGTTTTCTCCTTTTGTCTGCTGCAGATTTTATATTTTTAGAGCCAAATCAATTATGTCTTTGTGGCGAAGTTTACGTGTATTCGGGAAAGGTACAAGCTCTCTGATTCTGTTCGGAGGTTCTACATTCTTCAGTACAAGAGTAGGTGGTAAAGCAGTGGAATCATGAGGCATTTCATTCAGCACATTTTGAAATAAGTGTAAATATCTGTCCCAATGCTGATGCTTTCTGTGACAATAAAGTCTGCAAAGCTTATTGATTTCTTTCATAATCCGTTCAGACGGGTTACAATGTGGTGAATACAATGAAATAAAAACAGGTTTGATTTTATGATTCCGAAGCATGCGTGACCAAACAGCAGATCTGAATTGCGGTCCGTTATCTGAAATGACTTTACTAACGTGTCCAACTTCACGTAAGAAATTTTTAACAAAGGCGTTGGATACAGACCGTCCAGTGGCTTTACGTAACGGAGTGAAAGAAACAAATTTTGAAGTAAGTTCAACAGCGACTAGAACGTACGAAAATCCATTCGATGTTCTGACAAGGGGTCCCAAAAGATCAACAGCAGCAAATTCTTTTAATTTAGAAGGAATAATTGGAAACAACGGAGCACGATGTGAGATAGTAGACGGTTTCGCCTTTTGACAAAGTTTACAAATAGACAAGACTCTTCGAATTCGCTTTTCCATATTGTTAAAATAACAAGTCGAAGAATATGATAACATTTTCGTGGGCCAAAATGTGCATAGCTGAAATGAATGTACCAAATGAGCTTATTAACAAAATCGTCTGGAATGCAAAGTACCCATAGCTTGTCATCAACAGTGCAGCGTTTGAAGAGTATGTTGTTTCTAACCAGATAATAATGCCGAATCTGAGTGTGTGTCTTTTCATGCCATTTACTTTTGATATCTTTCCAAATCGGATCTTTATCTTGTTCATGAGCAATGTCTTTTAAAGATGTGGTGATGAAGTTTTCAAAGGCGACTTTCTGAATGTAAAGAATACTGAAATTTTTCTCGAGGTTGCCTTCTGTGTTACTTTTCTCAAGCCCAGCCGGTGCGCGTGACAGCGCGTCCGCAACAATGTTCTCCTTGCCGGGAATGTAGACTATTGTGAAGCGGAATTCTTGCAGAAACAATGCCCAACGTTTTAACCTATCATGATTTAATTTTGAAGACATAAGAAATTGTAATGCACGATGATCACTGTATACTTTTACGTGCTTACCAGAAAGAAAGAAACGGAATTTGTTAAATGCCCAAACGATAGCTAAAGCTTCTAATTCAGTAACGGAATAATTTTTTTCAGATTTTGTTAGCACTCGGCTAGCAAAAGCAATGGTTTTCTGAACAGTAGTGTCATTTTCTATGGCTTCTTGAAATAAGTGGGCACCAAGACCGACTTTAGAAGAATCCGTGCTAAGGCAGAAATCTTGTGACAGATCTGGATGAGCTAGTATTGGCGCGTGAAGTAACGCTTCTTTCAAAGAATTGAATTCCAACTGTGCTTGTTCGTCCCAGTTCCAAATAGTATTTTTTCCAGTGAGAGAACAAAGTTTTGGTGTAACTAGAATTTGCATATTCAGAAAACGACGGTAAAAATTTACGAGACCTAGAAAACTGCGGACTTGTCTTTTTGTGGATGGAACTGGAATGGCTCTGATTGCTTCTAACTTTTCAGGATCCGGCTGAATGCCTTCAGAAGAAATAATATGTCCCAAAAACTTCACCTTTGACCTACCGAATTCAGACTTTTGCAAGTTAACTGTAATTCCAGACTCTGCAAAAATACGTAACAAACTGTCGAGGATGCGGTTATGTTGTTCCCATGAAGCTTCTGCTATTAGAATATCGTCCACATATAAGGTGATGTGACGTTTTAAGAACTCAGGTAATATGGAATTTAACCCACGAATGAATGCTGCCGAAGAAATGTTCAAACCAAAAGGAAGTTTCCGAAACTGATAACAAACGCCGAAACAAAGGAAAGCTGTGTATTTTCTGCATTCTGGATGAAGTTCGATCTGATAAAAGCTGGATCTGAGATCAATGGAAGACAACACTTTTACACCATTAAAATTTTGAAGAAGTTCTTCCATCGTCTGTGGCCTATCTGTTTCAGGGATGATGATAGTATTGATTTGTCTCGAATCTAAGACAAGCCTGATCGATCCATTTTTCTTCTCAACAACGTGTAACGGATTGTTGTATGAGCTTACTGCAGGCTCAATAATGCCCTCGTCAAGCATAGATTGTATTTCTGTTCTAACACGGTCCCTATAATGTGCTGGAATTACATATGGTCTAACACAAAATTTAGTATGCTCACGAACACGAAATTGGTATTGAAATCCCTTGATTGTTCCTGTTTTGTGAGTAAAAACTGTGGAATGTGCTTGTAAAATCTCAAAAAGGTCCTGCCTATCAGTGTCATTACAATTCTCAATTGTTTGAATTTTATTCTGAATTAACTCATTAATTTCAAATATGCCGTCGATGTCATCGCTGTCAGTACTTGCAGAGTGATTGTTAGTGTCTAGTTCCATAGAAAATTCCGAACTGTTATCTAACAGAAGGTAAAGCCGATTAATTTCCTCATCATGGTTTGAGAGCCAGTCTTCAAATTTCAAAGCTATTGACATACCTTCTTTCTCTAAACTTATTTCAGCATCGTGAAAGCTTAAAATTGCTTTGTATTCATTCAAAAAGTCTACTCCCAGTATAATTTCCGTCGACAATAATGGAACAATAAGAAAGTTCATAGAGAAGCTGTGGCTTTGGCAAAAGAATTCTAAATTGGTTTGTTGGCGTACATCTACACTTTTTCCAAAGATTGCGCCTTGTAATTTAATCTTACGTAACGGAAGTGTGGGGCAATTGTTCGATTTGTTGCATTTGTTAAAAGCTGTTTCACTAATTACTGAAATAGGACTGCCAGAGTCAAGTACTGCCGTAAATTTTACGTCATTTACAGTAATGTGAATCACAGGATATGCAATGTTGTTATGTTTTACGTCGTGTTCCTGGAGTAAGATGTCTCTAATGTCTTCCATTTTTACGTAATTACTAGCTACGGCAGCTCCGTCGTCAGTTTCATAAGTACATATTGTGGCTGCCAGCGGTGTGAGTCATCGCCTATTGTCTCTTTGTTGGCGCGCGTCGTTATTGGGATTTGGAGACCTAACTTCTACAAATTCATTGTGACGAGAGTGCTCTGCTCTATTTAAATCTCGCCAGTTCTGATGCAAATCAGGTCTGTCGTTACGATCATATCGTCTGTCGTCATGTCGGTAGGTTCGATAGTTTCTTTCTTGTCGGTCATGTGGTGGAGAATTTCTCCCAGAATCGTAACTACGCGCTGGACCGTTGCGTCTAAAGTTATTCTGTCTCCCTTGATAATAGTTATTTTGGTTCCCATATTGTCTGTTTCTCTGATTGTCTCTGTGATAGTCATTACCGCGGAAAGGTGATCTTTCCCTGTAACTATTACTCTGCCAGTGGTTATCATATGGGTGGTGTCTGTTTTGGTCACGATTTACGTTGTAAGAATAGGTTTGTCGTGGCCATTTATTGTTTCTGTCGTCACGGAATTGAGACGGATGTGACCTGTAATGATTGTTTTCCTGTTTTCGCATCCCGCGACTGTCTGTGTCAATTTCCAGTTCTTGTAACAATCCCTGAAAAGCTTCAATGTCGTCTTTGCAACGTCCTGCCAAAATAATATGTCGTAAATGTTCAGGCAGTTTGATTAAGCAAATGCGGATGAGTTCTGAGGGGCTGTATGGGTTTGATAGGTACTGATTCTTGTGCAACATGTCTTCAAAATATTTGACAAGACTGGAAAATTCAGATTGTTCAAAGTGTTTCATCATCATGATGCTATGTTTTACGCGGTCTTGTGTGGCTTGAGACCAATATGCTGAGAGGAAGGCATGGTAAAATTCTCCTTCACTGTGGCAATCGTGAATGACCGATCGCATTCTTACAGCTGGTTCATTCTCCAAGTAGCCACACATAAATTCTAACCTGTGCTCCAATGACCAGTTGGGAGGAAAACAATGAGAGAATTGATGTAGCCATGCTTGTGGATGAATGTCGTTGCCAGAATTCTTGAATGTTTTGAATTTACGTGTAGTAATGAACAGCTTATAGTCAAAGTCATCGTGTCGGCGAGTAGCATGTCGGTCATTGTCACGTCGTTTCGGCGGTTCCATCTCAAAATTCGGTGTACCTTGCCAATTTCTTTCATAACTTCCGAAATGCCCTGTGTTATTATTTTGTGGCTGTTCCGTATTTCTATGTCCCTCTTCCCGTGTTGGGGCGCGAGTGTCCTCTGAAATACGTAATTCTTGTATTACCTGTGTCAGCTGATCTTGTACTTCTCGCATTTCTCTTTTGTACTGTGTGTTGATTTGATTTTGATTTTGTTTGAATTTTCTTATTTGTTCATACTCTTCTGTGTCAGTGAAGGTTATGGGTCTTGTGTCATTCAGATCATCATCTACCTTTGTAGATAAGTTAGTGACCTGATCCGAAAGTTCGGCTACTTTCTCTGATAATGAACTAATTTCCCCCATGTGTCTTTCTACTGTGTCCTTTAAGTTTTCCTGAGTTTTTGCAAGTTGCATAACCGAATCGGTAGATGCAACTGAGTCCATTTTAGCTTGCAAGGTCTCATGATTTTCATGAACAGTAGTCTGCAGTTCTTTTATGGCTGCTTCGTGATTCTGTAATGCGTTTTCATGCCGCGAAAAAATAGGCTGAAAATGCTCACAAATTTGTGTTTTTACGTCATTACAGACCTTTTGACATTTCGATTCAATGTTATGTAACTCAGTAGTTAAATCTTCACGTGTTTGTTCAAGTGTGGTGTCTAACTTCCGAAGATTTTGTTCCATTGTGTCTAACTTTTGAAGCTTTTGCTGTGTTTGTCTCTGATTTTGTTCCATTTGTTGCATTAATTGCAATAATAATGTATTAGTGTCTGGAATCTGTTTCTCTATGCTTTTTGGCAGTGCGTTTTCACCGGCAGCATTCACATTTTGACAAGCAGAAAATGTGTCTTGACTCATTTGAGAAAACGGTGAGGACGCAAAACCTGAATCTACAGTATTAGCAAAATTGTGTCCTATCATTTCGGATTCCTGAGGTGAGCTGTTGCCGACCGATCGAGCGATAATGCTTCCCTGTTCACTACCTGTTTGACTGTCTACGCCATTGTTTGCCGCCCGCTCCATTTCCCTATGCACAGTTTCCAAATTACTACTTTGAACATTAGTTAACTCATTACATGGTGGGGCCAACACACTGCTTTCGTCTTCACTGTCATTTCTTAGTTTACTTTGGAGCCGAGTGTTACGTTTTTCACACGCCATTATTGTCACAATATTTCACACGATAACACAGAAAAGCACAATTTGAATAACAAAAATAAGAGAACACATTAACATAGCACTGAAAATAATATCTAGTTAATTGCAGCAGCGAAATACTTGGCGCAAAGCTACATGCATGCCACAACTGTTTTACTGTACAACAATGAAAGACTGCAACTACCAAGGAGATTCTCTCTACAATTACGCACTAGCAATAAACAAAAGCTACACTAAATACACAAACTACAAGAAAAAAATCAGAAGATTCCAGTGAGGTATCCTAGGCTAAGGGTCGACATATGAAACGTCCCCTTAGAACAATTGTACATATGAAATGTCCACTTAGAACAATTTATACAAGCCTGTGCTTAACCTGACACACAATATTATTTAGCGCAACGCAATCTGACTTTCAATAACCCCTACAAAACAATGGCCCTGACTAACTTTAACCTATACCTTTTACAAATCACTTACCTCACAAAAATCTCCGTTACTCGAACTACTGCAATACGGCGAGCGCCACTACTGCCAGCTAAATAAAAGATTCAAACTACTGAAGGCACTAACTACTGATAGGGATGGTTAGCAAATGAAAGATATTAATAGAGAACAAACACTGTATTTACCTTAATAGTCATCAATAGTCATAATATATACAGCAGCTCATGACATCAATTTTTACAAATTTCAAACTCCGCCATCTCTGTCCTCACATCCACCACTGCTGGCGGCTCCCCTCCAACTGCCCAACGCAATCTGCTGTTCACATCCAGCTATAGCAGTTCATGACAACAATGGCAGGCAACAATGCAAACTAGCCACATACTGCACACAGCACAGCCAGTGATTTTCATATAGAGTGCTATGTAACGTTGCCAATAAAAAAACATAAACAGCCTACTTACAATATATATATATATATATATATATATATATATATATATATATATATATATATATATATATATATATATATAACACAGATACATACAATAATACATTTCACTCTATTTTAGCACATCCTGCCTGCGCTATCGCTTTTATAATTTGGTTGTATCCCCCAAACCAAAATAGGTCATTTTCCGGAGGGGGATGAGAGCTCCTTTTTACTCACGTTATGACAATCCCTCTGAAACAAATACTTAACTACGAAAACAAGGTCGCCAGGCTCTGAAGGAGTTAATTTTGTTGATTCCTTCTGAAATTTACTGAATAACTTTGAAACGGAATTGATTTTATCAATGTAATTATACATGGAAACAAACTGGTATTGTTCCTGGCGTAACTCTTTGGTCACAATGTCTGAAATTTGTGACTGAATAATCACTGAAAGTTGTTTATCTGAACCTGAGAATTATTTGATACGAAAATAACGCCAGAAACTGAAAACGGCAACCAATGGAAACATGAAGCATCAGTTTTGGCTGAACAGCCTGTAAGCCTTTTGTTATTTTTACGACTCTCACACATTGACGTATTACGCAAGTGCGATTTGCAAAATCGTAATTTTAACATAAATCATTATTCAAAACTTGACATAGGAAACAGGATTAGGAAATTTCTTTCGGCAAAATGCAATTCAGAACTACTGAGAATATAAAATTTGTAGTGTTCCAAGAAAGCAATGTTCAGCACTTGCACTGAGCTGCTTGTCGAAAGAAAGCAATAAATTTCTTGCCTTTTTGTTGATGCGCCTTCATAATTAATGGTGGCAATCAATTCTACACATTTTCTTCACGTCTAAGTGAATTAATGTGGATCACCATGACTCTATCAAGCCCATTGTTCCGATTGCAGCAGAGACTCAAAAACTTTGGTAAATATATGTCCGAAATGTCTAACATTTGCGAACTATAAATTTCAGAGAGACCTGTCAATTTGAAGGCACTATATACACGATTCGAGGCACCATGAGGAAGAATTTTAAATTTATATTTCTGGACATCGACAGAACTTCCATCACTGTCTGCGTACCTCTGTCTGCTGCCTTCTCCTCTCACTGCACACGCCACTTGACCCGTCAAGGTCACGCAAACAAACACTCAGCGTGGTTCCCCAGCTTATGTGGCTGAATGGCTTTAACAAAATACAGTTCCTTGGGACTGTTACAGTGATTTACGTTTTTATAAACTGCTGTCGCAAGTAAACAGAGAAAACATTTTGGGTTACCATATGTGTAGCAGCAAACCGCCAATAAATATCTCAATCACATCTCAAGTTATTAGATTTTATATTATTATACATTTAATTTAATTGGGAAGGAAAACATAGGTACAAAGAAGGTAGCTGCGAAGAACCCATGGGTAACAGAAGAAATACTTCAGTTGATTGATGAAAGGAGGAAGTACAAACATGTTCCGGGAAAATCAGGAATAGAGAAATACAAGTCGCTGAGGAATGAAATAAATAGGAAGTGCAGGGAAGTTAAGACGAAATGGCTGCAGGAAAAATGTAAAGACATCAAAAAAGACATGATTGTCGGAAGGAGAGACTCAGCATACAGGAAAGTCAAAACAACTTTTGGTGACATTAAAAGCAACGGTGGTAACATTAAGAGTGCAACGGGAATTCCACTGTTAAATGCAGAGGAGAGAGCAGATAGGTGGAAAGAATACATAGAAAGCCTCTATGAGGGTGAAGATTTGTCTGATGTGATAGAAGAAGAAACAGGAGTCGATTTAGAAGAGATAGAGGATTCAGTATTAGAATCGGAGTTTAAAAGAGCTTTGGAGGACTTACGGTCAAATAAGGCAGAAGGGATAGATAACATTCCATCAGAATTTCTAAAATCATTGGGGGAAGTGGCAACAAAACGACTATTCACGTTGGTGTGTAGAATATATGAGTCTGGCGATATACCATCTGACTTTCGGAAAAGCATCATCCACACAATTCCGAAGACGGCAAGAGCTGACAAGTGCGAGAATTATCGCACAATCAGCTTAACAGCTCATGCATCGAAGCTGCTTACAAGAATAATATACAGAAGAATGGAAAAGAAAATTGAGAATGCGCTAGATGACCATCAGTTTGGCTTTAGGAAAAGTAAAGGGACGAGAGAGGCAATTCTGACGTTACGGCTAATAATGGAAGCAAGGCTAAAGAAAAATCAAGACACTTTCATAGGATTTGTCGACCTGGAAAAAGCGTTCGACAATATAAAATGGTGCAAGCTGTTCGAGATTCTGAAAAAAGTAGGGGTAAGCTATAGGGAGAAACGGGTCATATACAGTATGTACAACAACCAAGAGGGAATAATAAGAGTGGACGATCAAGAACGAAGTGCTCGTATTAAGAAGGGTGTAAGAGTGAAAGTGAAGAAGAATTAAATGATCTGCTGAACGGAATGAACAGTCTAATGAGTACACAGTATGGTTTGAGAGTAAATCGGAGAAAGACGAAGGTAATGAGAAGTAGTAGAAATGAGAACAGCGAGAAACTTAACATCAGGATTGATGGTCACGAAGTCAATGAAGTTAAGGAATTCTGCTACCTAGGCAGTAAAATAACCAATGACGGACGGAGCAAGGAGGACATCAAAAGTAGACTCGCTATGGCAAAAAAGGCATTTCTGGCCAAGAGAAGTCTACTAATATCAAATACCGGCCTTAATTTGAGGAAGAAATTTCTGAGGATGTACGTCTGGAGTACAGCATTGTATGGTAGTGAAACATGGACTGTGGGAAAACCGGAACAGAAGAGAATCGAAGCATTTGAGATGTGGTGCTATAGACGAATGTTGGAAATTAGGTGGACTGATAAGGTAAGGAATGAGGAGGTTCTACGCAGAATCGGAGAGGAAAGGAATATGTGGAAAACACTGATAAGGAGAAGGGACAGGATGATAGGACATCTGCTAAGACATGAGGGAATGACTTCCATGGTACTAGAGGGAGCTGTAGAGGGCAAAAACTGTAGAGGAAGACAGGGATTGGAATACGTCAAGCAAATAATTGAGGACGTAGGTTGCAAGTGCTACTCTGAGATGAAGAGGTTAGCACAGGAAAGGAATTCGTGGCGGGCCGCATCAAACCAGTCAGTAGACTGATGACCAAAAAAAAATTTAATTTGGACACCCTATATTATGAATTTTTATGTATATATAACCATTTATATATATAGTCCATAAATAAGAATGTAAAATGACCTTGTAAGCCACACGAATAACAACAAACGCATACAATTTACTATTTAATGACCCATCTTTAAATGGAGTTAATGACGAATTCGAAAGAAACTTTTACTTACTTGTGGTCCACTTAGGTGGAAACTCACACATGTTAAGCTCATTATAGTAGTTTTGTTACCATGAGAGATGCTGAGTAAGTAATCTATTTGCGCTATTGGGTGGGGAATTGTAGGACGCCCCTAGATAGGTCAGGGGTGCACTACACAAAGGAAGCGGCTACTCGGGTAGCAGAATACTTGTGGCGTGCACATGGGGATTTTTTAGGCTAGGCAGTAGTGCGAGGTGTCCTGATGAACAATCACCAGTCGACGTGCAGGCAGGGAAATCAGGACGCGCTCAGTGTAAAGACACTTCAGCTATCAAGATATTAGCAGTAAATTTTCAGAGCGTTCGGAATGAAGTTCCTGAATTTACTGCCCTCCAGGAAGCGTGTGGCGCGCAAATTATTCTCGGCACTGAGACCTGGCTGAACCCTGAGATAGAAAGTTCTGAAATATTTAATGAGGGTTGGAACGTGTATCGGAAAGACAGATTAGACACTGTAGGAGGTGGTGTCTACATTGCAGTCGACAAAAATATTGTGTCTACTGAGGTCGAAGTAGAGTGTGATTGTGAAGTTATCTGGACACGTTTAACAGGGCTAGGGGAAATAAAGTTAATTGTGGGGTGTTATTACCGGCCATCAGGTTCCACCGTGACAGTTCTAGAATCATTCAAAGGGAGTCTACATTCTGTATCGCAGAAGTACCCGGATCATGCTATATTAGTCGGAGACCACTTCAATCTATCTAGTATAGACTGGGATGTCTATGGATTCACTACAGGTGGTACAAACAAGCCGTCATGTGAATTACTTTTGAACACATTGTCCGAAAACTATCTTGAGCAGCTAAATCGACAGCCAACGCGTAATGGAAATATTTTAGATCTGGTAACCACGAACAGACCAGACCTCATCGACGGTGTCAGTGTTGAGGCAGGGATTAGTGATCATGATGTTGTCATTACGACTATGGTCACGAAAGTTAAAAAGTCAGTCAAGAACGCTAGGAGAGTTTTCTTACTAGAAAGAGCAGATAAACAGTTGTTAGCATCCCATTTACTAAATGAATCGACTTCATTTACTTCCGGTACGATGGACGTGGAAGAATTATGGGCAAATTTTAAACACATTGTAAATCACGCATTGGACAAGTATGTGCCGAAAAAGTGGGTTACGGACGGAAAAGACCCACCGTGGTTTAACAGCGAATTCGGAGAATGCTCAGGAAGCAAAGGCAGTTGCACTCGCGGTACAAGAAAGATCGGGAGAATGAGGACAGGCAAAAGTTAGTAGAGATTTGTGCTGCTGTAAAAAGAGCGATGCGCGAAGCATTCAACCACCACCACCGTCATACCTTAGCAAAAGATCTTGCTGAAAACCCAAGGAAATTCTGGTCGTACGTAAAATCGGTAAGCGGGTCGAAGGCTTCCATCCAGTCACGCACCCATCAGTCTGGCCTGGCAACGGAAGACAGCAAAACGATAGCTGAAATTTTAAATTTAGCATTTGAGAAATCTTTCACACAGGAGGATCGTACAAACATACCGCCGTTTGAGTCTCGTACAGATTCCCGTATGGAGGACATAGTGATTGACATCCCTGGGGTTGTGAAGCAGCTGAATGGGTTGAACTTAAATAAATCGCCAGGTCCTGATGGGATTCCAATTCGGTTTTAGAGAGAGTACTCTACTGCAATGGCTCCTTACTTAGCTTGCATTTATCGCGAATTTCTTGCCCAACGTAAAGTCCCGAGCGACTGGAAAAAAGCGCAGGTGACGCCTTTATATAAGAAGGGTAGAAGGACGGATCCTCAAAATTACAGACCAATATCCTTAACATCGGTTTGTTGCAGGATTCTCGAACGTATTCTCAGTTCGAATATAATGAATTTCCTTGAGACAGAGAAGTTGCTGTCCATGCATCAGCACGGCTTTAGAAAGCATCGCTCCTGCGAAACGCAACTCGCCCTTTTTTCACATGATATCTTGCGAACCATGGATGAAGGGTATCAGACGGAGGCCATATTCCTTGACTTCCGGAGAGCGTTTGACTCGGTGCCCCACTGCAGACTCCTATCTATAGAACGAGCATATGGGATCGGTTCCCAAGTATGTGAGTGGCTCGAAGACTTCTTAAGTAATAGAACCCAGTACGTTGTCCTCGATGGTGAGTGTTCATCGGAGGTGAGGATATCATCTGGAGTGCCCCAGGGAAGTTGTGGTAGGTCCGCTGTTGTTTCCTATCTACAAAAAAAAAAAAAAAAAAAAAAAAAAATTGGTTCAAATGGCTCTGAGCACTATGGGACTTAACATCTGTGGCCATCAGTCCCCTAGAACTTAGAACTACTTAAACCTAACTAACCTAAGGACAACACACACATCCATGCCCGAGGCAGGATTCGAACCTGCGACCGTAGCAGTCAGGCTTTCTATCTACATAAATGATCTTTTGGATAGGGTGGATAGCAATGTGCAGCTGTTTGCTGATGATTCTGTGGTGTACAGGAAGGTGGCGTCGTTTAGTGACTGTAGGAGGATACAAGATGACTTGGACTGGATTTGTGATTGGTGTAAAGAATAGCAGCTAACTCTAAATATAGATAAATGTAAATTAATGCAGATGAATAGGAAAAAGAATCCTGTAATGTTTGAATACTCCATTAGTAGTGTAGCGCTTGACAGAGTCACGTCGATTAAATGTTTGGGCGTAACATTGCAGAGCGATATGAAGTGGGACAAGCATGTAATGGCCGTTGTAGGGAAGGCGGATGGTCGTCTTCGGTTCATTGGTAGAATTTTGGGAAGATGTGGTTCATCTGTAAAGGAGACCGCCTATAAAACACTAATACGACCTATTCTTGAGTACTGCTCGAGCGTTTGGGATCCCTATCAGGTCGGATTGAGGGAGCACATACAAGCAATTCAGAGGCCGGCTACTAGATTTGTTACTGGTAGGTTTGATCATCACGCGAGTGTTACGGAAATGCTTCAGGAACTCGGGTGGGAGTCTCTAGAGGAAAGAAGACGTTCTTTTCATTAATCGCTGCTGAGGAAATTTAGAGAAATCAGCATTTGTGGCCGACTGCAGTACAATTTTACTGCCGCCAACTTAAATTTCGCGGAAATACCACAAAGATAAGATAAGATAGATTAGGGCTCGTACAGAGGCATATAGGCAGCCATTTCTCCCTCGTTCTGTTTGGGAGTGGAACAGTGAGAGAAGATGCTAGTTGTGGTACGAGGTACCCTCCGCCACACACCGTATGGTGGATTGCGGAGTATGTATGTAGATGTAGATGTAGATATGTGCAATAAGGTCAACTGCTTTCACTTGTCTGCAGTAAGCATAGTTAGTGATTATTGATGTGCCCCCCCCCTTCCTCCCTCCCCCCTCAGCTGCCCCAGTGCACAACGACGCAACGGGCACACCAGGTGCAGCCGAGCTGTGCATGCACAGAGGTGTGCGTAGGAGCGAGCATCCATAAACCATGCTGTAAGTAGTTATAAATTATACCAGGTGCTTATAAGTAAACTGACGGTGTTCCGAGTGGCGCATTGGCGGTTGTCTATATCATAGGACACTGAAACATCGAAGGTATAACACACTTATCGGTACACTCGCGGCGTATGCTGGAAAAAATAATAGTTCTCCTTCCTGCCACCAGGGGAAAATGCGGTGCTGTAAGCAGTCTGAATGTGAGATGTTTCCTGTTTCGACGTCAGTATGTTATTTGTTACTTGGCGACAAGTGTTGATTTCTTGTCCGAAGTGGCAGTGGATGTAAAGGATTACGAAGGTTGAAGTTTTCCGTACGAGACACAATGGCTACTGAGAAGAAAGACAGTGCGCTGTTGGTAAAGTTGTTTTACCCACAACAGGAACAATACCACCACTGAACTGCGGGATTATCGCAGACAGAAACTGTTGCAAAGAGGCCCCGTGTCAATAAATGGACTACGGAATATGATCAAGAAACTTGAAGGAACAGGTGCATTGGATGGTGCAGCAGGGAGAGGGACGCGGTCCATTCCCATGGCAGTTGTTGATGAGGCTGCTGCAGCTGTAGCCTACGAGTGACATGTGGCCGCAGAATATTCTTTGGACAGATGAGGCACATTGTAGTCTGCACAGGCCTTGAATGCACAGAACCGCCGCATATGGGGCTTTACTCCGCCGCATGTTGTGCAGGAACATCCACTGTACACAGCTTATGTGGCTATATGGTGTGGTTTCACAAGTTCTTCGAGGAGATTGTAACGCCGGAAATGTATATCCTCCTATTTCCATCCATTGTACTATAATTTTTCCTCCTTGCTTTGTTACCTCAAGATATGACATTTCTGTATCTTTATATATTGTAATTGTTTTACTGTTTGTATATATATATATTTATGCATTTATGTTTGTTTGTTTTGTGAACATTATTTGTATTTATACGCTGGGTCTGGCCTAGGGAAAACTATGCTATCGAACGGATACATCGATAGGTCGTGTGGAGAATCAAAGTGTGTAGGATCTTTGGTAGTGTTAACTCTGTCGCGTGGAGCGCGGGCAGAGGGAGAGTCTGGGTAGAGTAGCGAGTGGAACAGGTGTGTTGTGTGAAGCTCCCGCGAGTTGCCGCGCTTTCGGGGTTTGGCAGCATGTAATTGCGCTCGACTTGCGATGATAGTTTCTGACGTGGTGTCGCGGACGGGAAGCATTATCTGGCGCACATCAAGAGCCCGTTTCGTCTGGTGACCGTGTCGAGAAGAAGGCGCGCCAACATCCAGCTTCTGCAACAGCGACGGCCGACAATGAGTGACTGTCGCCACCTCCTCGATCGACGGCTTCAAACCTTCAATCAACCAACAAGGAAGACTGGAAGCACGTAAAGTTTTAGAACTGTATGGCAGACCTCAGCTTTTAAAATTGTTCCGTTTGCCTCGCAAAACTACAGCAACTTAGCATGAACCTTTGTTGCTCATTGTCCCAGTTGCATTACCAAGCAGGGTCCCTTCCTTTTCCGGAATGAACCCGAGTGTCGTTGAAATTCAAACGCCAGCATTAAAGTAACATTATTCTATTTCACTGCTTTAATTTCAAAGTTCAGTTAAGGTATTCATAGCTGGCTACAATATTCAGATTACGCAAGCACAAATTAAGAGTGCGAGTTTTGTTACCGTATTTTAGCTTACATGTGACTGCAGCTCAGCTTGGTACGTACTAAATTTTACTACTGCTAATTGTTCAGAATCATTTAATTCAAGTTCAAAGTTAAATCCCTTATTTCTAAATTGTGTAGATTCAAGTAGCTTTTGAAATGATTGTTGAGGTAGTCCAAGACTAACCGTATTTCACTGAATTTCGATGTGCTTAAGAAAGAAAGCTCACTATTAACTTCAGTCACTAAATTAACTTTCGATTTTCCGGTTTTATTAATTCTTTTGCTAAATAAAGTCAGAGTGTAGCGAAATTTATTACTTCTGACAAACTTTCAGTTTTCACACTGCACGTGTCAACCTTCAGTTGCCACGCTTCTAGTGCTAATTATATGTGTAATAACCTTTCTTTTTCAGTTACTATAGTATTTGTCCTTAGGAATGGCGACCGTAATTTCCCCCAAATCTCAAATATCTAATTACCGCTAGTTGATTGTTAACGTAACGGCCGCACATTTACTTTCTTTATTAACTTTACCCCTTTTTCAAAATTAATTTCCACCAGTTTCATTAGCATTTTTCCTTTCATTTAGATGTAACCCTTTCCTCCCTCTTTACCGACAAATTAGCCTCGGTGACGATTGCTTTTTCCAAATTTCCATTAGGTACACGCAGTTTAATTTTTCACTGTCATTAAGGTCGATAAGTGAGAGGGATGTTACAAGATGACACCTCATGGGCCTGTTAGCTGTAGGGTGACTTCAGTGTGTTGTAAGCACCTCCTTGTGGAACACTTGATTCCAGCTTTGCAAGAATGCAACTGTGTCCGGGCGACACCACATGTCACTTGCCCGGTGAAATATTTGTTTTCAGAAACCTTCAGTAACAACGGTATCATCTCTAGCCAATTCCAATATGTGTGGCCTTTCAAAACGCATGACGTAAATCCATGTGACTTTTAGTTGTGGAGACATCTGAAAGATCTTGTCTGTCAGGGATGTATCCGAACTCTCTAACCTGAAGGATAGCATACGACGACATATGACTGATTATATGAGGTATGCTCCAAGCAACTGTGGGACATGCTGTGTTATGGATGTAGCATGTTGCTGAGTCAGGATACCATATTGAACATATGTGTATCTTGTGTCCATATCCTAATAAATGTGCCAGAGACACCATTATCATGTGTTTGATCACTCCTCCAGTTTCCCTACACTCTCACCACAGCGCCATATTCTCTACTGGTAGCAGAAAGTGGAACTATTGTCAATACTCCGCGAATGCATCGATTAATGCACATAACTACGATGTTTAAGCACCCTGCACTGGCACACTCGGAACACCGTCAGTTTAATTATAACCACTCAATACAGAGAGTACATTATGCAACAAATTTCATATGTTTTAAACATGGTTTATGTTCACTGATGTAAGAAGAGATCTTCCATCTTAGGGATCGACTTTTGATCCGTGCGCGGCTCGTGTTCATGCCATTTATTGTTTGTCATCTTCGATTATGGTACTGCCGCCTCGTTTTCTTATTCCATTCACTGGCGTCACTAACTTCCTGCCTTACTTGACCGTGAGTGGCAGCAGCAACGCCTATCGATAGTGAACTGTCATACCATCTGTGGAGCGGCCGATAGTATTTCCGGGTCGTCGTGTATCGGGAAGTGAGTTGGAAACGGACCAGCAGTCAAGTCGGGGGATGGAGCTCCAGTAAGGTCTGCACAGCCAGTACTCGCCGACCGCTGGCGACACACATGGACTGTCCGACTGAAGAAGTTTGGAGCGGGAACGACCATTGGTTGGTCGTTTGGTTGGAAGTCTTATCAGGCGACGTGTAACTGGTTCTCTGACCGTTTCTGGGCCCCTTCAATTGATCATCTCGCCGGACGTGGGTCGGTTCCTTGCCTGTGCAGAGATGTCGGAGTGTTCCCTCTGCATGGCTGGGTCCGAGCCAGTGTCTCAGGGTCGTCGTGTGTCTGGAGTTGGTCGGGCACAGAGCAGCAGTCGGAAATGGAGTAGTGAGGTTGGGGACGAAGGAGCGTCGGGTACGGAGCCCAGAGTGATGTGCGGACAGCCAATACCTACCGACCGCTGGCGACACACGTGGACTGTCCGACTGAAGAAGATTGGAGCGGGAACGAGCATTGGTTGGTCGTTTGGTTGGTAGTCTTATCAGGCGACGTGTAACTGGTTCTCTGACCGTTTCTGGGCCCCTTCAATTGATCATCTCGCCGGACGTGGGTCGGTTCCTTGCCTGTGCAGAGATGTCGAGTGTTCCCTCTGCATGGCTGGGTCCGAGCCAGTGTCTCAGGGTCGTCGTGTGTCTGGAGTTGGTCGGGCACAGAGCAGCAGTCGGAAATGGAGTAGTGAGGTTGGGGACGAAGGAGCGTCGGGTACGGAGCCCAGAGTGATGTGCGGACAGCCAATACCTACCGACCGCTGGCGACACACGTGGACTGTCCGACTGAAGAAGATTGGAGCGGGAACGAGCATTGGTTGGTCGTTTGGTTGGTAGTCTTATCAGGCGACGTGTAACTGGTTCTCTGACCGTTTCTGGGCCCCTTCAATTGATCATCTCGCCGGACGTGGGTCGGTTCCTTGCCTGTGCAGAGATGTCGAGTGTTCCCTCTGCATGGCTGGGTCCGAGCCAGTGTCTCAGGGTCGTCGTGTGCCTGGAGTTGGTCGGGCACAGAGCAGCAGTCGGAAATGGAGTAGTGAGGTTGGGGACGAAGGAGCGTCGGGTACGGAGCCCAGAGTGATGTGCGGACAGCCAATACCTACCGACCGCTGGCGACACACGTGGACTGTCCGACTGAAGAAGATTGGAGCGGGAACGAGCATTGGTTGGTCGTTTGGTTGGTAGTCTTATCAGGCGACGTGTAACTGGTTCTCTGACCGTTTCTGGGCCCCTTCAATTGATCATCTCGCCGGACGTGGGTCGGTTCCTTGCCTGTGCAGAGATGTCGAGTGTTCCCTCTGCATGGCTGGGTCCGAGCCAGTGTCTCAGGGTCGTCGTGTGCCTGGAGTTGGTCGGGCACTGAGCAGCAGTCGGAAATTGAGTAGTGAGGTGGGGGACGAAGGAGCGTCGGGTACGGAGACCAGAGTGATGTGCGGACAGCCAATACCTACCGACCGCTGGCGACACGCGTGGACTGTCCGACTGAAGAAGATTGGAGCGGGAACGAGCATTGGTTGGTCGTTTGGTTGGTAGTCTTATCAGGCGACGTGTAACTGGTTCTCTGACCGTTTCTGGGCCCCTTCAATTGATCATCTCGCCGGACGTGGGTCGGTTCCTTGCCTGTGCAGAGATGACGGAGTGTTCCCTCTGCATGGCTGGGTCCGAGCCAGTGTCTCAGGGTCGTCGTGTGTCTTGGAGTTGGTCGGGCACAGAGCAGCAGTCGGAAATGGAGTAGTGAGGTGGGGGACGAAGGAGCGTCGGGTACGGAGACCAGAGTGATGTGCGGATAGCCAGTACCTACCGACCGCTGGCGACACACATGGACTGTCCGACTGAAGAAAACTGGAGTGGGAACGACTGTTGGTTGGTCGTTCGGTCTGTCGTCTCATCGGCGACATGTATTTGGTCTTTTGGTCGTTTCCAGGTCGGTTGCGACGGAGAAGCGAGGAAGTCTCTGTGGCGTGTTATCAGGCCGAGGCAGCATGCGGCGTGCGCGCGCCGTCGGAGTTGTGTGGCACTAGCTGCGAGAAGTGCTAAGTTCGTCGCCCACTGCACCTGCATACCGGAGTTGACCAATAAGTGAACCTGTGTTGTTCTCCTTTTCTCTTTGAGTGATTATTGTGCATTGACTGTGTCTTATACGCCAATTATTAAGACATAATACTGCTGCGATCTTCGTCTTCGCTGGTACCTTGGTTGTCGTGCTGTTGGTCGGGTGGAACGGAATTGATTAGGCGGTTGGTTGGTTCGTCAGCCGTTCGTAGGTCGTGCTGCAACCCGATTGTTTAGGGTTATGCTTGGCTGCCTGTCTCACCTAAACGTGCGTTACTGTTACTTCCCAGGCCGACCCTTGGAACCTTCTGAGGACCGCTCCTTGTCTTTTAAATACTGATTTCCTTTTAGTCTTAAGTACTCTGTGTGGCCTTCAGCCAAGTCTTAGCTTATTAAAATTGTAAGTTTTTTTTCTCTTTAGGCCTTAAGCCGTGAAATTGTTTTCTCCATGGTGTATGACCTTCAGCCGAATTTTTGTACTGCAGTAAGATACCACCTGTGAGGCCTAACATTTTTTGTGGTGTCACCACCAGACACCACACTTGCTAGGTGGTAGCCTTTAAATCGGCCGCGGTCCGTTAGTATACGTCGGACCCGCGTGTCGCCACTATCAGTGATTGCAGACCGAGCGCCGCCACACGGCAGGTCTAGAGAGACTTCCTAGCACTCGCCCCAGTTGTACAACCGACTTTGCTAGCGAAGGTTCACTGACAAAATACGCTCTCATTTGCCGAGACGATAGTTAGCATAGCCTTCAGCTACGTCATTTGCTACGACCTAGCAAGGCGCCATTACCAGTTACTATTGATACTGAATCATGTACCGTCAAGAGCGACGTTCACCATTAATGGATTAAAGTTAAGTATTCCACCAGCTACGTCCGTTTTTCCTAAATTCTAATTTCCTTGTCCTGTTCCAGACCTCACGCCAGCCTGCGTGAGCTAAAACGCGTGCCTTTCGGCTTCCTCTAGTAACACGGTGTTGGCTCTCCTGCCAACCACAACACTTTTTACCATTGGTGGGCATTCCGTTTATTGAATATGATATTCGAGAATAATTCGCATAGACTAGTATCGCGACATCCGGTACCAACGTGTTAGTCACTTAAGAAGATCAGCAATGATCTTTATGGCATTCGTGATCACTAACAAGAGCCAGACTAAAATTCACCATAAGTAAACAAAAAAACCCGCAGTATTTTCCACAAGAGAATAAAACTGTACAGAAAACTGCCCAAGATTATTAAAGACAACAAAAATCCAAATATTTAAAATGGCAGTTAAAGCATACCTCTTAAATTATTCATACTACAATTTCAACGATCATTTAGACAACACAGAGTAGGGAATATTACAACATAACGTTATTTGATAATAAACAGATGCCGTTCTACAGTAAACTGTCGTAGTTTAACGAATCTTACTGAAAAACCTTATGCAGAGGATCTGTGATGGATAATTCTAAATTCTTTCCATTTTATTGTGCTCAGCATCTTATTCAACGTGGTGAGGTGCTGACAGATTTTTCAGACGGGCCACTGGGACAAAGCAAACAATTGAATAGAATGCCGAATATATCGTCGAAGTTGTCAATTCAAAGTGTGTTTGTGTGTGTGTGTGTGTGTGTGTGTGTGTGTGTGTGTGTGTGTGTATCTATCACTCGCAGTGATCAGTGTTGATACAAATGAACAGCGTGCACCCATTTTGTTTGGGTTAACTGGGAAGTTATATGCAAATTGCATAAACAAACTGTGCGGACCATATCAGAATTAACAACACCAGACATCAATCTAGACCTACGTGAAATAATGTTATTGTATGAACGAATTAGTTAGGTTTTTAAATATGTTCTTTCCATTTCCTATTAAGAGACAGTTCCGATATCATTTTGTATAAGATCTGTGGCTGAATAAGCAACTAAACGACTGACTAGCTATTTTGCGTCAATGAACACTGAAATCACTGCTCAGCTATATCAGATAAACACCAGTTCGTTGCCAGACAGAGTATCAAAATGATACTTATTAATCTAAAACGAATTTATGTCACCGCCTTGTTCCCACGTGCTGAATGATAAACAAATTCCGTGAAACCACTTAATCAGAATAACAAAAGAGCGTGACACATAGATATTACTATATGAACGTTATCTAATTAAAATCAGACATTACTCTGACGAAAGAGTTTGATAAAGAATGTGGCAAGTAAGGCACTGAAGCGGAACGGCCACCGAAATACCACGTGTACCACAGTATTCTACACTCCTGGAAATTGAAATAAGAACACCGTGAATTCATTGTCCAAGGAAGGGGAAACTTTATTGACACATTCCTGGGGTCAGATACATCACATGATCACACTGACAGAACCACAGGCACATAGACACAGGCGACAGAGCATACACAATGTCGGCACTAGTACAGTGTATATCCACCTTTCGCAGCAATGCAGGCTGCTATTCTCCCATGGAGACGATCGTAGAGATGCTGGATGTAGTCCTGTGGAACGGCTTGCCATGCCATTTCCACCTGGCGCCTCAGTTGGACCAGCGTTCGTGCTGGACGTGCAGACCGCGTGAGACGACGCTTCATCCAGTCCCAAACATGCTCAATGGGGGACAGATCCGGAGATCTTGCTGGCCAGGGTAGTTGACTTACACCTTCTAGAGCACGTTGGGTGGCACGGGATACATGCGGACGTGCATTGTCCTGTTGGAACAGCAAGTTCCCTTGCCGGTCTAGGAATGGTAGAACGATGGGTTCGATGACGGTTTGGATGTACCGTGCACTATTCAGTGTCCCCTCGACGATCACCAGTGGTGTACGACCAGTGTAGGACATCGCTCCCCACACCATGATGCCGGGTGTTGGCCCTGTGTGCCTCGGTCGTATGCAGTCCTGATTGTGGCGCTCACCTGCACGACGCCAAACACGCATACGACCATCATTGGCACCAAGGCAGAAGCGACTCTCATCGCTGAAGACGACACGTCTCCATTCGTCCCTCCATTCACGCCTGTCGCGACACCACTGGAGGCGGGCTGCACGATGTTGGGGCGTGAGCGGAAGACGGCCTAACGGTGTGCGGGACCGTAGCCCAGCTTCATGGAGACGGTTGCGAATGGTCCTCGCCGATACCCCAGGAGCAACAGTGTCCCTAATTTGCTGGGAAGTGGCGGTGCGGTCCCCTACGGCACTGCGTAGGATCCTACGGTCTTGGCGTGCATCCGTGCGTCGCTGCGGTCCGGTCCCAGGTCGACGGGCACGTGCACCTTCCGCCGACCACTGGCGACAACATCGATGTACTGTGGAGACCTCACGCCCCACGTGTTGAGCAATTCGGCGGTACGTCCACCCGGCCTCCCGCATGCCCACTATACGCCCTCGCTCAAAGTCCGTCAACTGCACATACGGTTCACGTCCACGCTGTCGCGGCATGCTACCAGTGTTAAAGACTGCGATGGAGCTCCGTATGCCACGGCAAACTGGCTGACACTGACGGCGGCGGTGCACAAATGCTGCGCAGCTAGCGCCATTCGACGGCCAACACCGCGGTTCCTGGTGTGTCCGCTGTGCCGTGCGTGTGATCATTGCTTGTACAGCCCTCTCGCAGTGTCCGGAGCAAGTATGGTGGGTCTGACACACCGGTGTCAATGTGTTCTTTTTTCCATTTCCAGGAGTGTATGTGAAACGCTAGACAAAACTTAGCACTAGGTTCAATTAATTGTATGTTTGAATGCATATGAAACATATCGTATTGTTGAAACAAATTTCGGGCTTGCAGCCAGTTGCCGTTTAATTAATTTGAACTAATTAATTAATCAGAATTAAACAATGACCAGCTCCAAGCCGAAAATTTGTTTGAACATTTAACTTGACGGGAAAACTTTAAAATTCACACATATCGGGTTGGTAAACCTGGTACGAGCCATTGCCTCCCGGGCCTTCACTACGACGTGTCACATTTTTAGCAGAATAATTGGTCACTTGCGGGAGCTACTAAATTTGAAACGAAATTTTTCAGATTCTGGTCGTACAAATGTAATAATAAGCGGCTTTGACTCCATAGCAAGTCATTATCAGGTGATCTGTTTAAAATGAAACAAAAACTGTTTTCGTAATACACACTGGTGTGCGAAACTAAAATAGACGAAAGTAACTTACGCATGATGTGTCTTTGCCAAGTGACATAGATCGATGAAACTTGGAACATACATACCGTTTTTAAATTTAAAATCACCAATAAATTAGTGGCCTTTAAATTATGGAAAATATGCTATACAGTTACCCATTTACTGGAGAATGTTTAAATGCTACCCTTGCAAAAAATTTACTGAATGTTTTCTCATTATCTGATAGCATAAAAAAAGAATTAAAACGTTTAATTTTTACCTACGAAAAATTTAGTTTCTCATTTCGGGTTTCCTAATTACGGGTTGTAAATAAGCACAAAAATTTATTGAATTAGTATCATAGCCTTTATTCGTACCAAATGTTTGTTTCAGAGATAATAAGTGCCGCATAATTGTCGGTTACTCTGCAGACGTTTCAGCCATAACAAGTAAAATTTTGAATCTTTGTGCTTTTTCATATGTAAATAACATTTAAAACTTTCCAGGTATCATCGTCGACACCTGCACAAAGCTCGTAACACCAGCGAAAGCAACCCCGATGAACTTAATCCAGTTCTCTTTAGATGTAAGTTGATCACAGTTGGTCGCAGTAAATGCATTCTTCATATTCAGATGATGAGTATTTTCAACATGGTTTCATCAACGCTTGACTTGGCACCTTCCTCACCTTAATCCTGTTGCTTCGTGACCCTCTGGTTCTTTCTTACGAAGAGCTTCCTTTTGGAGGCCCCACATGTTAAAGGTATATTAGATGCATCAAAAGAAGTTCCAGGAGTAGGTTTTGTTGAAGGTGGTCTTGGTACTTGCTTTATTTTTCCCTTAAGCCATCGATTGCTCCAAAACCTTTTAAAATGTGATATCGTCAACACTACTGCTTTACCTGCTATTGGTGTTGCGTCTGATGATGGAAGTAGAGGAGATGGGCTGTTTCCAAAAGCAGAAACCGCCTTTTCGGGCATTCCATTAGTTGCAGTTGACAATGGCCTGCTGTCGCTTCAGAGGCCTTATCAGCATTTGCTCTGCATATTTCTGAGGAGGAATATCCACAGGTAAAGAAACCAGGGGTCCACAAAGACAAATCCCAATTTTTTGAAGCCATCTGCAGCGACTTCCATTGTTGCGGCTCTGCAGTATTCCCAACCACTCAACGTCCCACAACGTCTTTGTTTTTCCAACACTAGAAAGGTGGCATATGGAATAAAATTCAGAACATCTGTTTGTATAAACTGACGCCACATTTTGGGTATCCGAAACACTGTAGCCTATTACCACCCGCTACTGGGATCATCCCTTACTTCTATTTAGGCGCAACCAAACACTTACTGAACTGACGTTGATATATTTTATCAGTTAGGTATGAAAGAGCAAGTTCCAAACTATGGTCTCATATTAAATACTTTCAAAGTACGCCTTACCTGGTTTGGAGAAGAACTTCCAAATGAACTTTGTAAAAAATGTCTATCTCGACCTAAACGCAAAAACAGCTGTGGAGAACGAAACTTGAACAGCACCGGCACCAAATTCGCAATGGCGTATCAGTGTTACTCGTTGCCGGAGCGAGGTAAGGAGAGTAGCAGCAAGCAAGGGGGATATTCAGCTACCCGGAATTAGACAGCCACCAGAAATATGGACACCTTACCTTACAGGAGAGAGCTGAAAGAAATACGCACAGGGACGAACAGTAATAACGCTTTTAATCAAAGACAATAATTACGCTGAAGTCACCGCGATTCATGATGGTCCTCTTGATATCACAAAAAGCGGTACATGCACTGGAGTCCACGATTGAAGCAACAAAAGGTAATTTTTCAAGGTTGCGTTTATTTTGCCACAAAACAGTATGAACGGGTGGTAGTAAAGAAGAAACAATGTAAAAAATACAGAACATAAATAACTGTATATGCATAACGGTAGACAAAAACTTTCTTCGTTTTTTTCCAACTTAACGGATTTGCACACACATTCCGACAACTGACTAATGTGCTCAGTATGGGGTGTGACCACCTCTGGCAGCAATACAGGCCTGACAACGACGGGGCATGCTGTGAATGATGTCATGAGTCTCACGTTGAGGCAATAACGGCCATTCTTTCTGCAGAGCTGCCCGCACGCTTGGAGATTGGTTGGTGGATGCTGACGTGATGCAAGCCGTTCCAATAGTGCATCCCATGGAATTCAAATCGGGAGAGCGAGCAGGCCGCGCCATGTGTGCAATATTTTTCTCTTCCAAAAAAACATCAGCCACCTGTGCTTTATGAGATCGAGCGTTATCGACTATCAATTCGAAGTTTGGGCCCACAGCACTTAGCAACAACCGCAAATGAGGTCCCAAGATCTCGTCACGAAGCCTGGCAGCACTTAAACCTTGCCCATCCCCCAAACAATTTCATGAAGAGGGGTTCGAGTGGTAAACATAATCCCTGCCCACACTATTAGGTATCCCCTCGATATCGGTCTCTTCCCTCAATGTTTGGGTCTAGAAATCATGTTCCATGTTCCCTCTACGAGGGTAATCCCAAAAGTAATGTCACCTATTTTTTTATAATTACATAGACCTGTTTATTTCTACAATGGTTTACATCAGTTTACAGCTTGAGCGTTTAGCTATTTTTCGACATAATCACCATTTCTGTCGATGCACTTTTGTAGACGCTGTGGCAATTTTTGCATGCCCATGTCATACCAGCTCGCCGCCATGCTGTTTAGAAAGTTATGAACCTCTTCTTTCACCTCATCGTCGGAGCTGAATCGCTTCGACCATGATTAACGCTGACAGGTAGTGTGACACTCGGAAAACACTCAACGGGCATTTCAGAACCGGAGGAGAGGAATGTTGAGCAAGGGCGTACACATTCTCCATGACAACGCTCGCCCACACATCGCTCGGCAAACCGTTGCTCTCCTGCAACAGTTTCAGTGGAACATAATCACCCACCCTATAGTCCCGACTTGGCGCCCAGTGACTATCACCTGTTCCCTAGGTTAAAAGAACATTTGGCCAGAAAGCGATTCAGCTCCGATGACCTGGTGAAAGAAGAGGTTCATAACTTTCTGGACAGCATGGCGGCGAGCTGGTATGACATGGGCATACAAAAACTGCCACAGCGTCTGCAAAAATGTGTCGACAGAAATGGTGATTATGTCGAAAAATAGCTAAATCTTCAAGCTGTAAACTGACGTAAACCATTGTAGAAACAAACAGGTCTACCCTGTACTTATAAAAAAATAGGAGACCTTACTTTTGGGACTACCCTCGTAGATGCGAATCCGTCGAGAATCAGTCTCCAGACTAAATCGAGGCTCATACGTGAAAACAATATTGGGCCACTGTCCGACCGTCCAGGTGGCATGTTGATGACTCGACTCTAGACATTTCCCTCTGTGAAGATGCGTCAGAGGTAGACATTGTTGTGGGTTGGCAGGAGAGCCAACACCGTATTATAAGAGGAAGCCGAAAGGCACGCGTTTTAGCTCACACAGGCTGGCGTGAGGTCCGGAACAGGACAAGGAAATTAGAATTTAGAAAAAACAGACGTAGCTGGTGGAATACTTAACTTTAATCCATTAATGATGAGCGTCGCTCTTGACGGTACGTGATTACAGTATCAATAGTAACTGGCGCCTTGCTAGGTCGTAGCAAATGACGTAGCTGAAGGCTATGCTAACTATCGTCTCGGCAAATGAGAGCGTATTTTGTCAGAGAACCATCGCTAGCAAAGTCGGTTGTACAACTGGGGCGAGTGCTAGGAAGTCTCTCTAGACCTGCCGTGTGGCGGCGCTCGGTCTGCAATCACTGATAGTGGCGACACGCGGGTCAGACGTATACTAACGGACCGCGGCCGATTTAAAGGTTACCACCTAGCAAGTGTGGTGTCTGGCGGTGACACCACAGACATACAGCAGGTCTCCGAAAATAAAGGCCACTCTGCCAAAAACCTTCGCGACACCGTTTGCCTCGATACAACGCGTTCACTGGATGCTAACCGCTCACATGCCATTTGCCGTGCACTACTAAGGCAATACTGTAATACCAAAAGGTGGTTCAAAGGGCTCTGAGCAGACTTAATATCTGAGGTCATCAGTCCCTTAGAACTTACAACTACTTAAACCTAACTGACCTAAGGACAATCCAAGTTCGAGGCAGGATTCGAACCTGCGAACGTAGCGATGTCGTACCCTTACAACCAAATAACGGACCTCTCTTCTGAAGTCACACATGGTCAGCCCTGCCATGGTCTATGGAGTACAGTTTCGCTCTCTATAAACTGTCGCCATATCCGAGAAACAACAGAACGATTCACTTTAAGCCATCGGTTCAAATGGCTCTGAGCACTATGGGACTTAACATCTAAGGTCATCAGTCCCCTAGAACTTAGAACTACTTAAACCTAACTAACCTAAGGACATCACATACATCCATTCCCGAGGCAGGATTCGAACCTGCGACCGTAGCGGTCGCGCGGTTCCAGGCTGAAGCGCCTTTAACCGCTTGGCCACACCGGCTGGCTTAAGCCATTGGGCCAAATCAGTTTGCGACTGTCATGCTTCCTTTCTTTCTGTGGCCCTGCACCACAGAGAATCTGGTAGGCATCTTCTCTGTGCCAAACTGCACCGTCTGTGACTGTACAAATGGCGACTGCGGATGCGGGGCTACCCGGCAAACACAACCTCGTTTCATAGGTGCCCTGACGTCATTGTTGGCACGCCTGTCCGTTGAACGGAATGACATCTTCCATGTGGAACGCAATGGTACGGGCATCTGGTTGGCAGTTATATCGTGAATTAGAGACAGGACGGGAAAATGGCGGTTTCTTGCTTTAATTTTGGGCATCAGTGTAGTTGTAGGGTGTGCGATCACCAGGGACGGCAATATGTAATCTGCAATGCTCCCAAAATGGTTCAAATGGCTCTGAGCACTATGGGACTTAACATCTGAGGTCATCAGTCCCCTAGAACTTAGAACTACTTAAACCTAACTAACCTAAGGACATCACACACACATGCATGCCCGAAGCAGGATTCGAACCTGCGACCGTAGCGGTCGCGCGGTTCCAGACTGTAGCGCCTAGAACTGCTCGGCCACTCCGGCCGGCTGTCGTCGTAGGATTGCAGTACGTCTCCCCAACGAATTCCACACGTGCTCGACTGGATTAGAAAAATTTTGTGGACAGAGTTCCGGAATGTCTTGAACAGACCTCGTATATACCACGAAATGACAACTAAGGAAAGAGGAGAGAAATTCAACCTTGTAGAAAGGTGGTTGATCTTCTCGCACAGTATTCGTGAGTCGAACAGGAAAGGCCGGTAGAAAGATGGTCGGTGTTCCTCTCTGTAGAGAGTGTAGCTTCCACATAGTAAGAGGATAATGTCTTCTTTAAATCGAGCGGGGTCGTGAAGCAAGCGTGACTGGCAGGACGCTGTGGATGTGCTCAGTGTTAGTTCACACGCGGTCCAGTGGGCTGCGGCGACAGCCTGCCTGGCGTTCCGCCACATGGGACGTCCTCCACTCCGCGGCAAAGTCACGTGCGGGGGTTCCCCGCCCACTGTGTCCTCTAACGTAGTCAGCAGCGTAAAGCCATGTAATTCATTGGCGGCGAGAGCACTGACAAGAGTGCAGTTGACTCGCTTAACTCGGCTCTAAACCAGCAATCATCTTGTGTGCCCGACCGAGACTCGAACTCGGGACCTTCGTCTTTCGCGGGCAAGTGCTCTACCACACAGTTTTAATCTGCCAGGAAGTTTCATATCAGCGCACACTCCGCTGCAGAGTGAAAATCTCATTCTGGAAACATCCCCCAGGCTGTGGCTAAGCCATGTCTCCGCAATATCCTTTCTTTCAGGAGTGCTAGTTCTGCTAGGTTCGCAGGAGAGCTTCTGTAAAGTTTGGAAGGTAGGAGACGAGATACTGGCAGAAGTAAAGCTGTGAGACCGGGCGTGAGTCGTGCTTCGGTAGCTCAGTTGGTAGAGCACTTGCCCGCGAAAGACAGGTCCCGAGTTCGAGTCTCGGTCGGGCACACAGTTTTAATCTGCCAGGAAGTTTCATATCACTCCGCTGCAGAGTGAAAATCTCATTCTGGAAACATCCCCTAGGCTGTGGCTAAGCCATGTCTCCGCAATATCCTTTCTTTCAGGAGTGCTAGTTCTGCTAGGTTCGCAGGAGAGCTTCTGTAAAGTTTGGAAGGTAGGAGACGAGATACTAGCAATCATCTTGCTTAAAAACCTGAGAAAGGAACAGTGAGATCATCTTGTAGTCTACTTCATTATGATCAATGTTTATAGACTGAACGGAGAGGGACATCACATTAAAATTAGTCGAAAAAAAAGTATACAGGGAGGTCCATTGATCGTGACCGGACCAAATATCTCACGAAATAAGCATCAAACGAAAAAACTACAAAGAATGAAACTTGTCTAGCTTGAAGGGGGAAACCAGATGGCGCTATGGTTGGCCCGCTACATGGCGCTGCCATAGGTCAAAACGGATATCAACTGCGTTTTTTAAATTGGAACCCCCATTTTTATTACATATTCGTGTAGTACGTAAAGAAATATGAATGTTTTAGTTGGACCACTTTTTTCGCTTTGTGGTAGATGGGCTGTAATAGTCACAAACATATGGCTCACAATTTTAGACGAACAGTTGGTAACGGGTAGGTTTTTTAAATTAAAATACAGAACTTAGGTACGTTTGAACATATTATTTTTGTTGTTCCAATGTGATACATGTACCTTTGTGAACTTATCATTTCTGAGAACGCATGCTGTTACAGCGTGATTGCCTGTAAATAGCACATTAACGCAATAAAAGCTCAAAATGGTGTCCGTCAACCTCAATGCACTTGGCAATACGTGTAACGACATTCCTCTCAACAGCGAGTAGTTCGCCTTCCGTAATGTTCGCACATGCATTGACAATGCGCTGATGTATGTTGTCACGCGTTGTCGGTGGAGCACGATAGCAAATATCCTTCAACTTTCCTCACAGAAAGAAATCCGGGGACGTCAGATCCGGTGAACGTGCGGGCCATGGTATGGTTCTTCGACGACCAATCCACATGTCATGAATATGGTACTCAATACCGCTTCAAAAATGGTTCAAATGGTTCTGAGCGCTATGGGACTTAACATCTGAGGTCATTAGTCCCCTAGAACTTAGAACTACTTAAACCTAACTAACCTAAGGACATCACACACATCCATGCCCGAGGCAGGATCCGAACCTGCGACCGTAGCAGTCGCGCGGTTCTAAACTGAAGCGCCTAGAACCGCTCGGCCACACCGGCAAGCAATACCGCTTCAATCGCACGCGAGCTGTGTGCCGGACATCCATCGTGTTGGAAGTACATCGCCATTCTATCATGCAGTGAAACATCTCGTAGTAACATCGGTAGAACATTACGTAGGAAATCAGCATACATTGCACCATTTAGATTGGCATCGACAAAATGGGGGCCAATTATCCTTCCTCCCATAATGCCGCACCACACATAAACCCGTCAAGGTCGCTGATGTTCCACTTGTCGGAGCCATCGTGGATTTTCCGTTGCCCAATAGTGCATATTATGCCGGTTTACGTTACCGCTGTTGGTGAATGACGCTTCGTCGCTAAAAAAAATCGCGTGCAAAAAATATGTCATCGTCCCGTAATTTCTCTTGTGCCCAGTGGCAGAACTGTACACGACGTTCAAAGTCGTCGCCATGCAATTCCTGGTGCATAGAAATATGGTACGGGTTCAATTGTCGTTGATGTAGCATTCTCAACACCGACGGTTTTGAGAGTCCCGATTATTGCGTAATTTGTCTGCTACTGATGTGCGGATTAGCCGCGACAGCAGCTAAGACACCTACTTGGGCATCATCATTTGTTGCAGGTCGCGGTTGACGTTTCACATGTGGCTGAACACTTCCTGTTACTTTAAATAACTTACCTATCCGACGAACGGTCCGGTTGCTTGGATGATGTCGTCCAGGATACCGAGCAGCATATATAGCACACGCCCTTTGGGTATTTTGATCACAATAGCCATACATCAACACGATGTCGACCTTTTCCGCAATGGGGGTTCCTATTTAGAAAAACGCAGTTGATATCCGTTTGACCTATGGCAGCGCCATCTAGGGGGCCAACCATAGCGCCATCTGGTTTCCCCCTTCAAGCTAGACGAGTCTAGTTCTTTGTAGTTTGTTCGTTTGATGCTTATTTCTTGAGATATTTGGCCCGGTCACTATCAATGGACCACCCTGTATACCAACAGACCAGCCAAAGAAATAACTGGCGCTCTTCGGAAGAAACCCACTTATGATGGCAAATAAGGACAAAACCTGGTACCGCCAGGAGACTTCATCCAAGACATAAACTGTCTACATTGGTGTCCAAAATTAAAGCAACAAACCGGTATTTCCTCGGTTGTTGCAAGATGCTGTGGTCTCAAACTTCGTACTGACGGACAATAACGCTCGACCTTGTAGAGCACGGGTGGTTGATGTTTTCTATGAAACGGATGATATTGGAGGCATGGCGTAGGGTACTCGCTCTCCCGATTTGAATCCCATGGGATGCATTAGGGAGACAGGTTGCATCACGTCAGAATCCACGAATCACTCTCCAAGACTGCGAGCAACTCTGCAGGAAGGACGGGCGTTATTGCCTCAACATGAGACTGATATCTTTCGAAGCATGCTGCATCTTTGCCATACCTGTACTGCTGCTGGAGGTGGTTACACTCCATACTGAGCATGTTAACCAGTTGTCGGAATGTGTGTGTACAAAATCTGTTAAGTTGGAAAAAACTAAGAAAGTTTTCATCTACCGTTACGCATGTTGCAGTTTTTTTACGTTCAGAAATCTTTTCATTGTTTCTACTTTGCTGTCACCTGCTTATGATGTTTTGTGGCAAAATAAAAGCAACTTTGCAAAATTTCCGTTTTTTGCTTTAATTTTGGACACTAGTGTAGTTCCAATGCGACAAAGAGCGGACATCACTGCAGGCGAGAAGGGAAAAACACTGCGGCAGGAGAACAACAGTATCGAGGCCTCCGCTGATGAAGGGGTTTTCCATTCTCATCCAGCACTATGTTCAAGAGTTTTGATGACAACTAGTTTCATGTGTTTGCAGCTGATTTTATCTTCACATGAGTCCAGCATGTTTCGCTAGCCTACACATTTGTGCAAAGCTTACGTACGAAAAAGTAACTTTCGGACGATTGTCACTGCCCAGTAAGATACACTATGTGATCAAAAGTATCCGGACACCAGGCTGAAAATGACGCAAATTCGTGGTGCCCTCCATCGGCAGTGCTGGTATTCAATATTGTGTTGGCCCACCCTTAGCCGTGGTGACAGCTTCCATTGCCGCAGGCGTACGTTCAGTCAGGTGCTGGAACGTTTGTTGGGGAATGGCAGCCCATTCTTCAGGGATTGCTGCACTGAGGAAAGGTATCGATGTCGGTCGGTGAGGCCTGGCACGAAGCCGGCGTTCCGAAACATCTCAAAGGTGTTCTGTAGGATTCAGGTCAGGATTCTGTGCAGGCCAGTACATTACAGAGATGTTATTGTCGTCTAACCACTGGCCGTGCATTATGAACAAGTGTTCGATCGTGTTGAAAGATGCAATCCTCGTCCCCAAATTGCTCTTCAACAGTGGGAAGCACGAAGGTGCTTAAAACATCAATGTAGGCCTGTGCTGTGATGATGCCATGCAAAACAACAAGGTGTGCAAGCCCCCTCCACGAAAAACACGAGCACACCATAAAGCCACCGCCTCCGCATTTTACTGTTGGCACTACACACGCTGGCATATGACGTTCACTGGGTATTCGCCATACCCACACCCTGCCATCGGATTGTATCACTGAGCACCGTTTTACCACTGTTCAATCGTCCAGTGTTTACGCTCCTTACACCAAGCGAAGCGTCGTTTGGCACTTACCGGCGTGATCTGTGGCTTATGAGCAGCCGCTCGACATTGAAATCCAAGTTTTCTCACCTCCCGCCTAACTGTCATAGTACTTGCAGAGGATCCTGATGCACTTTGGAATTCCTGTGTGATGGTCTGGATAGATGTATGCCTATTACACATTACGACCCTCTTCAATTGTCGGCGGTCTCTGTCAGTCAACAGACGAGGTCGGCCTGTACGCTTTCGTACTGCACTTATCCCTTCACGTTTCCACTTCACTATCACATCGAAAACAGTGGACCTAGGGATGTTTAGGAGTGTGGAAATGTCGCGTACAGACGTATGACACAAGTGACTCCCAATCACCTGACCACGTTCTAAGTCTGTGAGTTCTTCGGAGCGCCCCATTCTGCTCTCTCACGTTGTATAATGACTACTGAGGTCGCTGGTATGGAGTACCTGGCAGTAGGTGGCAGCACAATGCACCTAATATGAAAAACGTATGTTTTGGAGGGTGTCCGGAAACTTTTGATCACGTAGTGAATCTCGCAGAAACTTCGATCATACATGGGCAGAACTGCTACACTTAAGTATAGAAGTTAAACGAAAGAAATACGAATGACACGAACGGAAAGGACACTTGTACTCAAAGACAATATGTAATTACAGCGTAAACGCCGCGTTATGTGATCGTCATGGACGGCAATGGACGTTCATCGACGAACTCACCAAGTGGCCTCAAGCTTGTTAAGCAGTTTTAATGATAGGGCGATCCATTCCTCCACCAGCGCGAATACCAACTGCTGGATGGTCGCTGGTGCATGTACATCTGCTGTGATACTTCTCTCAAACTTGTCTTATCGTGCTCAACGGGATTTAAGTCGGGAGAAGAGAGAGGTCAGCCCACTCGCCGAATGTCCTCTTGCCCCAAGAGCTCTTCTAAGAGTGCAGTTAGATGCGGTTGTGCGTTGTCATCGATAAAAATGAAGTCTGGGCCGAATGCATTCCTGAAGAGACGCACATGGGGAGGGAGTACAGTGCAACAATAACGTTGATGCTGAGTGTATCGTCTTCATTGATTAGAAGGACACTACGCCCGTTCAACGTCATGCCTCCGCACAACATAACACCTGGACCACCTAAACGATCACGTTCGACAGTGTTCAGACATGAGCGTATGCAGTAATTAGCACTTATTTCTTTTCAAGGCTAGAGCTACAGAGTTATCAGTTTGAGCCTCACCTTCTTCTTCTTCTTCTTCTTCTTCTTGCCCTTCTTTTTTTATTTATGGCATGTCCATTATTTTTAGCATCTTACCAAAGCTTTCCGCGGATGGCGGTGTGAATGGAATGACAAGGTTTACCATGTAAAGAAATAGCACACCAGTTGCGTTAGAAAGCAATTTTTAACGCAGCTAGTGTGCTATTTCTTTACATCGTTGTTCTTCAAAAACTGGTGCTGAAAATGATGAACAAAAATCTGAATTACAAGATTGGTCTTTGCGGTGTGTGGAGACGTGTGAGGGGAAATTCTGACGTAATCGGCGCTCGGCGCTGCCAAAAGAAACTGCAACGTTTAACTTCTCCACACAATGCAACTCCTAGGTCGCTGCCGTTTGCAGAAATGAAAAAAACTGGGAAGTCGACATGAAGTGTTCCGGACAAAGCCGATATGTGATGAAACAACGACGGACCCGTCGGACACCTTTTATTATGACACTCACATGCAGTTACCATTGTTAGCAATGTGGTTATCGCCAAGTGTTAATGCGCATCGTTTTCCTTTCAATTCTTGCTCTAAGGGGAATAAGCAGGCTGCTAGGCTGTTGATGTGCAGAATGTCTAATAATAAATCAATATTTTAAATGCGAACATTTTTAGGTTAGGCTTTACCGTGACTGTTACTGACATTAAATGAAACAACAAGTTCACTGTTACCAGTCACCGTACTGTAGTTTACTTATTTAATGTTTACCATTAGACATCAGTTTAATTTTTTGTAAAAGGAATCCAAAACCATATTCTGAAATAGTGTCTTGTTTCTCCACTAGGCAGTGCCACAAGTTCCTCCAAAAATCGTAACACAACACACACACAAATGTAATACTTACTAATGTAAATCCACCCGATGATGGAAGTTTAAACCTTCGAACGCGTCGTGGAAATAAATAAAACGGTGACTGGTAACAGTGAACTTGTTGTTTCATTTAATAAAATTTTAAAGCTGTATATTCAATACTTAAATATACAGCTTTAAAACCGTCAGTATATGTACAACGTGCAGCCAGTATTTTTATAGGTCGACACGTATAAATTTTTTCGTCTATATATCGATACTTTTCTGATATATCGATACCCCTTAATGGCATTCTTCTTAAATTTCGATACATCGGGTTCCCGATAGTTTTTAAAAATATCAACAGTCCTAGTTTGGGTACCCTTTACTATGACATGTGTGTTTCAAATGGCTCTGAGCACTATGGGACTTAACATCTATGGTCATCAGTCCCCTAGAACTTAGAACTACTTAAACCTAACTAACCTAAGGACAGCACACAACATCCAGCCATCACGAGGCAGAAAAATTCCCTGACCCCGCCGGGAATCGAACCCGGGATGTGTTTCATTTGGTCTGAATTTTGTTGTTATATACTCCTACAATGATTAATTTGCCCATAAAATGGCTTCGTCCTGTGGTATGTTGCGTTTTTTTTCGACTTTGTATGGCCAGCGGTGTAGTTAACACTGACATTAAACATTCGTATAGTACTTTTTACCTGTTATGAACCGGTAACAGTCGGTGAAAAATGATTTTTTAAATATTTCAGTATCTCCTGACCATCTGTGTATTTATGCCGAAAACGCATTGAGGCAATGGAAAACATTTGCAATTTTTTTGGCTCGTTTTCTGCTACTTTTGGATCTCCCAGCATTTTTATCTTCGCTGGTATGGGCCCATTAAGTATCATGAATTTTTAAGTTTCCTTCATCAAGAGAGATGGCGTTTTTGAAAGAACAGTGGTTGATTTCTGTACCGACCACGCTTCAAAGCGATGCCACTTGGGACGGTCTGCAACAAACTCGTTCCTGACGCAGGGCTACCGCCCACAGTGGAATGACGTAACGACGTTCAGTGGATGTTCTACGAAACCGGAAGGCATTTGCGCACCTTCCGGCAACACAACAATAGGAGCGCCAAGCGTGACGAAAGCCTAACCTTGAGGTACAGATGATGTGCGTGAGCTAAACGGCCGATTTAGGCGACAAAGAGAACAACAGAACTGACCAGCACTGGTGACAGTCGTGCAGTGCTTGTAGAGGTCATCTCTGTAATGGCAGGGAAAACAAAGAGGAGCAGCAAAAGGCCGTAGATGGCATTCGATTAAGGTGTAGGTTGGATGGTCCTTTTTCACAGTCTTCCAATTTAACTGCCGTTTCATTCCGATTCACCTGTGTCGCACGCTATATCGTTCTGTTACAAAGCATCGACACAGAGTGGTCAAAAATACGGAAACACCAGAAACACTCCACCATGCCGTGCCTAACACAATGTAGAAAAAGCGTTGTCATTCAAAACAGGTTCCAGTCGTCTCGGAATTTATAAGTACAGCTCCTACTCTTTTCAAGGGAATCTTATATTATTCTTCCTGCAAAAACACGGCAAGATCAGGTAACGATGATGGAGCTGGTTACCGATCAAGCACCTCTCTTTCCAGAGTAGACCTCAAAGGTTCAACAACAGTGAGGTAAGGTGACTGTGGTGATCACGGGAGATGCGACAGTTCATCCTCGTACTCTCAAAACCAGACCTGGACGATGCGAGCTGTGTGAACAGGGGCCCTGTCCTCTTGGAACACAGCATCACAACTGGACAACAATAATTGTACCTTGCATGGACCTGATAAACCAAAATGATCACATAAACTTGGCAATAATGGAACCTTGCCACAGGATATCACAATTTTTTTTGAGACATCAGACTTCAGACTGGTTTGATCCAGCCCACCACCAATTCCTCTCCTGTGCCAACTTCTTCGTCTCGGAGTAGAGTAGCCACTATATGGTTGCCCAAATCATCACTGAATCCTCGCCACGTTTCGCTGTTGGGATGTAATGTTGGAAACAGTGTGAGTGTTCACCGGAGGTGAGGGTATCATCTGGAGTGCCCCAGGGAAGTGTGGTAGGTCCGCTGTTGTTTTCTATCTGCATAAATGATCTTTTGGATAGGGTGGATAGCAATGTGCGGCTGTTTGCTGATGATGCTGTGGTGTACAGGAAGGTGTCGTCGTTGAATGACTGTAGGAGGATACAAGATGACTTGGACAGGATTTGTGATTGGTGTAAAGAATAGCAGCTAACTCTAAATATAGATAAATGTAAATTAATGAGGATGAATAGGAAAAAGAATCGCGTAATGTTTGAATACTCCATTAGTAGTGTAGCGCTTGACACAGTCACGTCGATTAAATATTTGGGCGTAACATTGCAGAGCGATATGAAGTGGGACAAGCATGTAATGGCAGTTGTGGGGAAGGCGGATAGTAGTCTTCAGTTCATAGGTAGAATTTTGGGAAGATGTGGTTCATCTGTATAGGAGACCGCTTATGAAACACTAATATGGCCTATTCTTGAGTACTGCTCGAGTGTTTGGGACCCCTATCAGGCCGGATTGAGGGAGGACGTAGAAGCAATTCAGAGGCGGGCTGCTAGATTTGTTACTGGTAGGTTTGATCATCACGCGACTGTTACGGAAATGCTTCAGGAACTCCGGTGGGAGTCTCTAGAGGAAAGGAGGCGTTCTTTTCGTGAATCGCTACTGAAGAAACTTAGAGAACGAGCATTTTAGGCTGACTGCAGTACAATTTTACTGCCGCCAACTTACATTTCGCGGAAAGACCACAAAGATAAGATTAGGGTTCGTACAGAGGCATACAGGCAGTCATTCTTCCCTCGTTCTGTTTGGGAGTGGAACAAGGAGAGAAGATGCTAGTTGTGGTACGAGGTACCCTACGCCACGCACCGTATGGTGGATTGCGGAGTATGTATGTAGATGTAGATGTAGACACCAGACTCATCTGACTCAATGGGTGCCTTCCATTGTTCCATAGGCCAGTTTTCTCGCTTTCTCGTTACAGTCATTTAAAGCAGACTTTGGAATTAAAGCCCGCACTGCTATTTCCAGCTCATGGAGTTCCCTCCGTGTTGTTTGGTGCTGACATTCAGTTCTGCAGCGACTGTCGTTCTCTTATTTTTGTCACACTCTTATTCAGTGAACGTCCGTCACAACCACATAGAAAATACTTTGTGACTTAGTGGATGATGTTTTCCCACTTTCCCTGTATGCGGTATAACTCTTTGGTGCCTCCTGGAACACCGTACACTTTGGATACATTGGTTACGGAAGCGTACACTATAGGAGCACCAACAGTTTGCCCACATTCGAGTCCACTTGGCTTCCACAAAATGCACTCACAACTACACAGAACACTGTTCTGACCAGGACTGATATTTCCAACTTATTGAGGACACGGCACGGGTACCATTCGTGGTCAAATGCAACAGCGCAACCTGCAGGCTTGATTTGCCTTTATGTTCGAGCATGTATTTCTCGTGGTGTTTCCACAATTTTGTGCAACCCATCTATCTTGGCGTCTATATCGGACGGAGACTCACACAGGCCATGCATGTGAAGTACACTACTGGCCATTAAAATTGCTACACCACGAAGATGACGTGCTACAGACGCGAAATTTAACCAACAAGAAGAAGATGCTGTGATATGCAAATGATTAGCTTTTCAGATCATCCACACAAGGTTGGCGCCGGTGGCGACACCTACAACGTGCTGACATGAGGAAAGTTTCCAACCGATTTCTCATACACAAACAGCAGTTGACCGGCGTTGCCTGGTGAACGTTGTTGTGATACCTTGTGTAAGGAGGAAAAATGCGTACCATCACGTTTCCAACTTTGATAAAGGTCGGATTATAGCCTAACGCGATAGCGGTTTATCGTATCGGGACATTGCTGTTCGCGTTGGTCGATATCCACTAACTGTTACCAGAATATGGAATCGGTGGGTTCAGGAGGGCAAAACGGAACGCCGTACTGGATCCCAACGGCCTCGTATCACTAGCAGTCGAGATGACAGGCATCTTATCCGCATGGCTGTAACGGATCGTGCAGCCACGTCTCGATCCCTGAGCCAACAGATGGGGACGTTTGCAAGACAACAACCATCTGCACGAACAGTTCGACGACGTTTGCAGCAGCATGGACTATCAGCTCGGAGACGATGGCTGCGGTTACCCTTGGCGCTGCATCACAGGTGCTGCGATGGTGTACTCAACGGCGAACCTGGGTGCACGAATGGCAAAACGTCATTTTTTCTGATGAATCCAGGTTCTGTTTACAGCATCATAATGGTCGCATCCGTGTTTGGCTACATCGCGGTGAACGCACATCGGAAGCGTGTATTCGTCATCGCCATACTGGCGTATTACCCGGCGTGATGGTATGGGGTGCCATTGGTTATACGTCTCGGTCACCTCTTGCTCGCATTGACGGCACTTTGAACAGTAGACGTTACATTTCAGATGTGTTATGACCCGTGGCTCTACTCTTCATTCGATCCCTGCGAAACCCTACGTTTCAGCAGGATAATGCACGACCGCATATTGCAGGTCCTGTACGGGCCTTTCTAGATACAGAAAATGTTCGACTGATGCCCTGGCCAGCACATTCTCCATATGTCTCACCAACTGAAAACGCCAGTCACTACTCTTGATGAATTGTGGTATCGTGTTGAAGCTGCATGGGCAGTTATACCTGTACACGCCATCCAAGCTCTGTTTGACTCAATGCCCAGGCGTATCAAGGCCGTTATTAGGGCCAGAGGTGGTTGTTCTGGGTACTGATTTCTCAGGATCTATGCACCCAAATTGCGTGAAAATGTAATCACATGTCAGTTCTAGTATAATATATTTGTCCAATGAATACCCGTTTATCATCTGCATTTCTTCTTTGTGTAGCAATTTAATGGCCAGTAGTGTATATCCTACAAAAAAGTGAAAATAGCAATTTATATTGTACATTCTATTACGGGTGGTTGGTGGGGTGACGATCCAAGAGTATGTATGACTCTTTATCGTACGGTAATACGGTCGTACGTTGACTACGGTTGCTTTTGCTATGGTTTGGCCACTGATTCTGCTCTCCAAATGCTTGACAGATCCCAGCGTTTAGTGATCAGTTGCTGATTGGGTGCCCTATGGTCAACCCCAGGAGTGCTCTTCATGTCGAAGAGACCCTGTTCGACCTCAGAAGACAGCACATTGGCTCCAAGTACCTGCTGAAACGCGTACATGTATTTGAGCAGGACCCCTAGCTTTCGAGGATTCAGTTGTTGACCGAGGATTGCTTCAGTAATAGATACTGGTTCATAAAGAAACTTCCACCACCAGACTTGCATCACTTTCGTTGTTTCACGATAGATTACAGGAACACATCAAAACTTACTAAAATATCAGAGTTATTCATTTGTTGTGGTCTCTGTTTTCACTTGCGTTCCTCTGTCTGATTCGTTGTGGTTAATTGAGCTTAGCTTTGGTGTTAAATTAACTAATCTCTTTCGACATGTGTTGACATCCACTTACTTTTTATTCAACGACCAATATTACGAGCAGACAGATGAAATTTGCATGGATAGCCCGTTGTCTCCTGTGATTGCAAATTTGTTTATGGAAGACTTCGAGGAACGTGCACTGGAATCGGCGCCTTTGAAACCTGCCTGTTTCTTCAGATATGTTGGTGATACTTTTGTTGTTTGGCCTCATGATAGGGAGAATTTGAATGCCTTTTAGGACAACTGAACTAGATCCACCCGAACATTCGTTTTACGAGGAAGGTGGAAGAGGATGGTTGCCTTCCCTTGCTTGACGTTTTGGTTAGAAGGAAGGTTGATGGATCATTGGGATATGCCGTTTACCTGAAACGTACTTACACTGACATGTATTTACTGACTGATAGTTGTCACCATCCGGCTCAGTGTGAAGGGGTACTTCGTACTTTGGTGCACATTTCCCACACTGAGACATTGCCAGCTGAGCTGGCCCATCTTGAATCTACATTTCGTCAGAATGGTCACAGTGAAAGACAGACCGTTGCGTTATCGACCAAAAGTGTATCGGGTGACTGATGATAATACTGAGTCGACACCGATGTCGACTGCCTTTTTGCCTTACGCAGGAAGCACTTGCAACAAGTTCGGTCATATTTTAACGGAAATACGACGTAAAATGTGTTTTCCGATGTCCATCTAAATATAGAGTGCTTTTGGGTTCTGATAAAGATGATCTAGTTTTGCGCAAGGCGGGTGTGTATCGCGTTCCTTAAAGCTGTGGCATGACTGCACAAGGACCATGGAGGACCGATATACTGAGCATAAACGGCATGGACGGTTACAGCAGCCAATTAGATCTGCTGTTGCCGATCATTGGATACTTCTCACCCTATGTTATATAACAACATCGAGATATCGGCATGCACGTCCAGCTATTCGGACAGTGTTATTAAGGAAGGTGTTGAAGTTAAATTAGCTTGCAATCTTGTAAACAGAGATGCAAGTTTTTGTTTAAACTCTGCTTGGTATCCTGCTCTTTACCTTGCCAAAAAATAGAGGGACAATGTTACCTCACCTACCGGTTCGTAGTCTTTCATTATCGATACTTCTGACTTTGGTCATCTTTGGTGGCACTAGAGTTCAGTGTGTGTGTTTTGTCTTTCCTGAATTACTCCAAGAAACGAGGTTTTAAATTTGCTTGTACATCGCCTGTCCGTTGCAGTCTGTGCCTTCAAAATGGCGGGGTGTACTCCCGTCGAAATATCGGTGGTCGCTGTAAATATTACCTGGCTGAATTCGCGTAAATTGTTTGAAAATTGTATACGTCAGGAAAAACTCAGCTGAGACACATCATGATTACCAATTCCAAACCCACCTCCGCTCCGCAACCCGCCCCCCCCCCCCTCCCCCTACGCCTCCTGTTCTAGAAACCTCACTACTTACAGCGGAGCTTACTGCAAAGCTACAGGGACTTAATTATGCTGACGGATTGGATACAGCTCCAACCATTATTCTAAAAGACTCGTAATCAACATTGCTGCTCATATGGAATCACGTGGTCAATCATACCAGTGATTACTCGCTGTACCAGATTATAGGCTGACTGCATCTCTATTAGCTACAAATGGTTCACTAAGTCCTATGTGTTTATCGCGTGGAGTGTCCGCGGCTCGTGGCCTTCCGGTAGCGTTCTCGCTTCCCGCGCACGGGGTCCCGAGTTCGATTCCCGGCGGAGTCAGGGATTTTCTCTGCATCGAGATGACTGGGTGTTGTGTGTCTTTCATCCTCATTCACTCGCAAGTCGCAGTAGTGGCGTTAAAGAACTTGTGGATCGGCGGCCGAACCGCCCCGCGAGGGACATCCCGGCCAGCAATGCCATACGCTCGACTTCATTTCCAGCTGCCCACTGCTACACCATATAGAAACTATCTCTGGTTGAACCAGAGATGAAAAAACTGGATAACCGAAAATCGGTTGTTTCAGGGGTAACCGCCATCCCTACTATGTACCATGTTCGTAGTCAGTCCTAAACCAGGATAAAATGTGAAGAGACGTTCTTGTTGCAAAAACTGGCGGAAAAGCCACTTCTTATACCAAACAGTCTTACACGGTGGTGTTTCCGACCACAGCCTCTCTCAATATTGTGGCTTCCTTTGACGGTCGGAAATCATCATCATCATCAGTGCTCTGCCTAAAGGCAGGTTTTCACATGGTAGTTCTCCAGGCTGTCCGGTCTTCTGTCATCCTCTTCAGGTCTGCATAATTTCCTCTTCCCTTTACGTCGACTATCACCTTGTATCTCCTTCTTCCTCTCAGTCTTCTCCCACAAACCAATCCTTCCAAAGCATCTACTAGCAAGCACTCCATTCTCAATGAATGTCCCAACCAGTTCTTTTTCCTTTCTCTTACAACCTTCAGCAGATATCTTCCCTCACCAACCCTTTCCAATACTCTTTCATTACACACTCTTTCCATCCAGTTTATTCTCTCCATTCTCCTCCACATCCACATCTCAAATGCTTCTAATCTTTTTTCATCCTCTCGTCTCAGAGTCCATGTGTCTGCCCCATATAGTGCCACACTCCAGACAAAACATTTGGCAACCCTTTTCCTTAGTCCTTTATCTAATTTGCCACATAGGTCTCCTCTTTCTGTTGAATGCCTCCTTCCCTATGGCAATTCGAGTTTTCACCTCCTGGTGACATCTCAAGTCTTCAGTTATTGTGCTTCCGAGATATTTAAATTCGCTTACTTGGCTAATGGTAGATTGGCCTATTTTAATATTGGACAGTCTGCGTCTAGTACTGATACCACACTCTTTGTTTTTGCAGTGTTTATTTGCATCCCATATTCCACTCAAGCTTCATTCAAATCTTTGAGCATGTTATTAACTGTCCGCTCACTTTCTGCCACTAGTACCATTTCATCAGCAAATCTTATACATTCTATTCTCTTTCTACCAATACATATTCCTCTTTTCCCATCTAAACTTTTCGTAATAATCTCTTCAAGGTATACGTTAAACAACAGTGGGGAAAGGCAACAACCTTGTCTAACACCTCGTCCAATGCTGCTTCCTTCTGACATTTCATTTCCAATCCTTATCCTTACTTTCTGGTGTAAATATAGATTCTGTATCAGTCGTCTCTCTTTCCAATCTATTCGTTTCCTCTTCAAGATATCCATCAGCGTGTTCCACTAAACTCTGTCAAAAGCCTTTTCTAAATCTATAAAAACAGCAAAGATTTCTCTACCCTTTTCCATATATCGTTCCCCTATAGTTCTTAGCAGGCCAGTAGCATCTCTTGTTCCTTTTCCTCTTCTAAATCTGAACTGCTCCTCTGCAATTCCTCTATCCAGCTTGTCACATAACCTTCTATTCAACACTCTCAGCAAGACTTTAGCTGCATAAGAAATTAGACTGATGGTCCGGTGCTCTTCACATTTTTTAGTATTTCTCTTTTTCTCTATTGGTATCATAACTGTTGCAGCGAAGTCCTCAGGCCATTCCCCTTTGTCATATATCTCGTTAATAGAGGTAGACTAATTCTTTTCTTGTCTTGTTTCCTAGACTCTTCAACAGTTCTGCTGGCAAATCATCTATTCCACATGCCTTCCTATTCTTCATCTCCTTCAGCGCCTTTTCTACTTCTGCTTCCAAGATGGTAAATCCCTTTCCATCTTCCGGCACATATTGCCCCTCTTGAACCTTAATTTCGCTTTGCATTTCATCTCCCTTTACAGATATTCAATATACTCTTGCCATCTGTTCAAAACCTCCCGTGGTTCTTCTGCTAGAGTGCCATCTGCTCTTTCTACAGGGCTATTACAAATGATTGAAGCGATTTCATAAATTCACTGTAGCTCCATTCATTGACATATGGTCACGACACACTACAGATATGTAGAAAAACTCATAAAGTTTTGTTCGGCTGAAGCCGCACTTCAGGTTTCTGCCGCCAGAGCGCTCGAGAGCGCAGTGAGACAAAATGGCGACAGGAGCCGAGAAAGCGTATGTCGTGCTTGAAATGCACTCACATCAGTCAGTCATAACAGTACAATGACACTTCAGGACGAGGTTCAACAAAGATCCACCAACTGCTAACTCCATTCGGCGATGGTATGCGCAGTTTAAAGCTTCTGGATGCCTCTGTAAGGGGAAATCAGCGGGTCGGCCTGCAGTGAGCGAAGAAACGGTTGAACGCGTGCGGGCAAGTTTCACGCGTAGCCCGCAGAAGTCGACGAATAAAGCAAGCAGGAAGCTAAACGTACCACTGCCGACGGTTTGGAAAATCTTACGGAAAAGGCTAAAGCAGAAGCCTTACCGTTTACAATTGCTACAAGCCCTGACACCCGATGACAAAGTCAAACGCTTTGAATTTTCGGCGCGGTTGCAACAGCTCATGGAAGAGGATGCGTTCAGTGCGAAACTAGTTTTCAGTGATGAAGCAACATTTTTTCTTAATGGTGAAGTGAACAGACACAATGTGCGAATCTGGGCGGTAGAGAATCCTCACGCACTCGAGCAGCAAATTCGCAATTCACCAAAAGTTAACGCGTTTTGTGCAATCTCACGGTTTAAAGTTGACGGCCCCTATTTCTTCTGCGAAAAAAACGTTACAGGACACGTGTATCTGGACATGCTGGAAAATTGGCTCATGCCACAACTGGAGACCGACAGCGCCGACTTCTTCTTTCAACAGGATGGAGCTCCACCGCACTTCCATCATGATGTTCGGCATTTCTTAAACAGGAGATTGGAAAACCGATGGATCGGTCGTGGTGGAGATCATGATCAGCAATTCATGTCATGGCCTCCACGCTCTCCCGACTTAACCCCATGCGATTTCTTTCTGTGGCGTTATGTGAAAGATTCAGTGTTTAAACCTCCTCTACCAAGAAACGTGCCAGAACTGCGAGCTCGCATCAACGATGCTTTCGAACTCATTGATGGGGACATGCTGCGCCGAGTGTGGGAGGAACTTGATTATCGGCTTGATGTCTGCCGAATCACTAAAGGGGCACATATCGAACATTTGTGAATGCCTAAAAAAACTTTTTGAGTTTTTGTATGTGTGTGCAAAGCATTGTGAACATATCTCAAATAATAAAGTTATTGTAGAGCTGTGAAATCGCTTCAATCATTTGTAATAACCCTGTATTTCCATGTTATTCCTCTTTCTTTTACGTTCAAATAAAACGTTTGTGGCAGCAAAGCCCATGATCGGAAAAGTCCGCGACACTTTTCCGTCTCCCTGAGCTTGTTACCGCGGAGAGAGGAACACGTGTTAGGTACTGTACCTCCAAAGACGCCGACATAGTCGTGCTATTTCGGGAAATGGTAACGAGTTCGCCTTTTCAAGAAAATGAGGCGCTACTAATCACTTGCAAATTCCGCCTCGCCGAGTCCGCTCTCTGTAGACGCGTACGTGGCGTGAGTGCAGCTCGCGGCTTACCTCAGCCACGCTGTCAGATGCTGTAAAACATTACGGGCGCTGACAGTAAACACGAGTGTAACCTCGGCAGCTATTATGTAGGCAGAGTCGCCGTCCGAGGTTAGCCCACTGCAGAAGGAATCAGCCAGGGAGCATGACGAGGTAAAACGCGGAAAGAATGCGGAGGCACCGCACGATCTTGAACTTAACGTGCACGGAAGGCGAAAGGCGCCGAACTCGTTCGGACTCCAAGGTCACGGATAGCAACAGGAGACAGTCCCAACGGTGTAAGTTAGCGTGACGCTGCAATTTTCACGAGGTGCGAGTTCGTTTACGGGAATTCAGCGTAATTATGTTGGAATTGTAGAGAAGTAAGTCGTATTTTTGTTCGTCACCACAACCGAACAATGCGAGCTCATTGTTGCCAGTGTTTGGAGTAGGAGAGACCAAGCCAGATCTTCACATGGGTTGACTGTCACATGTTTCACTTCCCAGTCGCTGCTGCTTCCTAGCGTTCAAAACTCGGAGCACAGTACGATCGATGCATTCTGTTTTAGGGTACGCAGTTTCCACTTCCTGGCGACAGTTTTTTGGATTTAATTCGTATTACTGTAACTGTTTTGCAGCTGCAACTGTTTATTAATGATACGAAACAGTTTTTGTAGGGAACATCTTTTGGTAGTCCAGATTGCGGTTGTAAACGATTCAGTGATAAATAGTTTCGGCTGAATATTCAGCGTTCTTCAGACCAGTTATCAATTCGAGTGCAGTGTCTATTCGTTAAGCTTAGATAAAGACATATTGTCACCCACACAGCAATAGCTCTTATATGTAGTCATACACAATAAAATAATGGCATGTACCCTTAACGTTGAAACATTATGTAAGCAAACATTCTCCTTGTCCCAGTACCTTGACAACAACATGTATTATGTGGCCAATTCTAAGCAATAAGTAGCATTTTAGAGCAGTTGCACAGAGTCATTCTGTATTAACATTGAGGTTATTTTCAAGGTGTGTTTCTTCAGTTCGTTTTCAGTCTCAAATGTACATCCGGGATTCATTGTTACAAAACTTTCTGCAGTGTTTTTGTAGTTTTTTTCGCTTGCTTCAGATAAGTATGGTGAGAAAGCGTAAAAATGAAAAAATCGAGGAGAAACTGCTCCAAAATGTTTTTTTTTTTTTTTTTTTGCATCAGTGAATAAGGTAAGAAGAGGAGGAATTATCAATTTATAAAGCTGCACCTGACTGTCAAATCAATCGTCGAACATGAGCAAGATTTGGTGAGAAAGTTCCTCAGTATGAAATCGGTGATGAAAAGATAGTTCGGTCTTCTAAATACGTTGATTATCCTTTAAATACATATGATTTTTCTGGTGACGACTTGACCGAATTAAAGCAATATGTTCTTCAAACTGCTCATCTTTATTACGTATATACGCCAAAAGAAATCAGAATCTTGTCATATGATCTTTACATGGCAAATTTTGTTAAATATCCTAATGCACAGGTAATGTGCGCAAGTCCCCTCTTGCAGTAAGACGTTTACCAAAAACTGGCGATGGGCGCAACAGCGATAGAAACAGATGTCTATTAAAAGAATGCTTGAAGAACTAGCTAAGAACGCACGTAAAAAAATGAAATGTCTCATTAGAAAAGAAAATGGAAATAACCAGAAGGCAAAAAATAAGAAAAGAAGTAAAAACTAAGAAGCAAAGAACAGTCGAACTCAGTGAAGAACAGAATGATAATAGCTGCTTTTGTTTAGTTTGTCTTTAACAATTTTCTAACAGTGATACTAAGGAAAAATGGATTCAAAATATATGAATGTAAGAAGTGGGCTCATGAGTGACATACCGCCGGGCCAAATAACTTATACACTGATTAGTCAGAACATTTTGACCACAGACCTACTATCGATATAAAACCGTCCAGGCGATAGCAGCATCACCTGCTATTCAGACACACGCACGGTGCATGTAGTATGACTGAGTGTGCTGTCCGTGTGTAGAATGGGGTTCAAAAATGGTTCAAATGGCTCTGAGCACTATGGGACTTAAAATCTGAGGTCATCAGTCCCCTAGAAATTAAAACTACTTAAACCTAACTAACCTGAGGACGTCACACACATCCATGACCGAGGCAGGATTCGAACCTGCGACCGTAGCGGTCTCGCGGTTCCAGATTGAAGCGCCTAGAACTGCTCTGCCACAGCGGCCGGCCGTAGAATGGGGAAGGCGCGGGATGTATCTGAGTTTGAACGAGGACAGATTGTGTTGGCCCGGAGGCTCGGCACGAACATTTCGGAAAATGCACGACTTGTCGGGTGTTCGATATGTTCTGTGGTGAGTATCTTAACACATGGCGACGTCCAGACGTCGTGTGTTTGGGCGGCCAACCCTCATTACAGATGTCGAACGTCGTAGGCTGGGCGGACTGGTAAAACAGGACAGGCGGCGAACTGTGGAGGAACTAACATCAGACTTTAATAATGGGCAGAGTACAAGTGAGTCTGAACGCACAGTCCACCGAACAGTCCCAACGATGGGCCTCCGCAGCCGACGACCCACACATGTGCCAAGATTAACACCACGCCATCGGCAACTACGACTGAAATGGACACGTGAACATCGGCACTGGACGTTGGCACAATGCCAGAAGCGTTGTATGCTCTGATGAATCCCGATATCCCTTTATGAGCAGACGGAAAAGCGCGAATCCTTCGTCTTCCAGGGGAATAGCTCCTTGACACCTGTACTGTGGGACGAGACAAGCTGGCGGCATCTCCATTATGCTTCGGGGAACATTCAGGTGGGTCCTGGGGAACTTGTGGAAGACACCATGACGGACAAGGTGTATCGTACACTGGTTGCAGATAACATGTACCCCTTCATGACGATCATGTTTCCCGACGGCAGTGGCATTTTTCAGCAAGATACTGCGTCCTGTCACAAGGCCATGGGTGTGATGGTGTAGTTCGAGATTAACACCACGACATCGGCAACTACGACTGAAATGGGCACGTGAACATCGGCACTGGACGTTGGCACAATGCCAGAAGCGTTGCATGCTCTGATGAATCCCGATATCTCTTTATGAGCCGACGGAAAGGCGCGAATCCTTCGTCTTCCAGGGGAATAGCTCCTTGACACCTGTACTGTGGGACGAGACAAGCTGGCAGCATCTCCATTATGCTCCGGGGAACATTCAGGTGGGTCCTGGGGAACTTGTGGAAGACACCATGACGGACAAGGTGTATCGTACACTGGTTGCAGATAACGTGTACCCCTTCATGACGATCATGTTTCCCGACGGCAGTGGCATTTTTCAGCAAGATACTGCGTCCTGTCACAAGGCCATGGGTGTGATGGTGTAGTTCGAGATTAACACCACGACATCGGCAACTACGACTGAAATGGGCACGTGAACATCGGCACTGGACGTTGGCACAATGCCAGAAGCGTTGCATGCTCTGATGAATCCCGATATCCCTTTATGAGCCGACGGAAAGGCGCGAATCCTTCGTCTTCCAGGGGAATAGCTCCTTGACACCTGTACTGTGGGACGAGACAAGCTGGCAGCATCTCCATTATGCTCCGGGGAACATTCAGGTGGGTCCTGGGGAACTTGTGGAAGACACCATGACGGACAAGGAGTATCGTACACTGGTTGCAGATAACGTGTACCCCTTCATGACGATCATGTTTCCCGACGGCAGTGGCATTTTTCAGCAAGATACTGCGTCCTGTCACAAGGCCATGGGTGTGATGGTGTAGTTCGAGGAATACAGTGACGAGTTTCAATTGACGTGCTGTCACTATGTCTGAACGCAATCGATCTGGGATGTGACTGAACGTGGCGTCAGAGCCCATCGCCCCTCCCCGGAATTTACGGGATTTACATTACTTGTGTACGCAGATGTGGTGGCAACTCCATCCAGCGACCTGCCAGGGTCTCATTACTTCTCTGCCACGACGCGTCTCCGCTGCAATCCGTGCCAAAGGTGGACATACCAGCTATTAGGTAGGTGGTCATAATGTTCTGGCTGATCATTGTATATAAGGTGAGGGTGTGCCCCAGAAAGACTTGCCTAATACAGTACATTTTCTTATGTCTTTACTAAAAGTATAATTTTTTGTCTAAATTGGTCTTAAATATTCGTTAGTGCTGTAAAAAAATAAAGATTGATTCTTGCAGTGAAGATAACTGCAAGCAGCCACTTTTGATAATGCCATTTATTTACACGAACAGCGCCATTATCGGTTTCGAAGCGACCGGTTCATCATCAGGTGGCTTGTTAACTTTCAGACACATTTTTGTTGCAGTTTACATTCCCCCATATGATGAAAATTCCTTGAAGTGGTGATGCCCTACAACCAAAACATGCTGTGAGAAGCCTGCCGAAGTGGCCGAGCTGTTCTAGGCGCTACAGTCTGGAGCCGCGCGACCACTACGGTCGCAGGTTCGAATCCAGCCTCGGGCATGGCTGTGTGTGCTGTCCTTAGGTTAGTTAGGTTTAAGTAGTTTTAAGCACAAGGGGACTGATGACCTCAGAAGTTAAGTCCGATAGTGCTCAGAGCCATTTGAACCATGCTGTGAGAAACTGTCTTTGTAATTGTAATATTGCCTCGTAACGATTTCAAACGATGCAAACAAATTATTAAAGTGAAAATGTTTTAGTAACTTTTCGAGTAAATAGCATTAAACGTACTTCGCCAGGTACTGAGAAACTTTCACGCTTTTAAAATGTATCTTACCGTGAATAAGCCGCCTGATGATGGACCTGTCGATTCGAAACAGGTAACGGCGCTATTTGTGTAAGTAAAGAGCATTATAAAAAGTGGCAGGTTGATGTTATCTTCTCTGCAAGAATCAATCCGTATTTGTACGCAGCCACAGCCCCAAAATGTCAGTTTTCGACAAAACAGCATGTCACAAATATTTTCTCTGACATAACTTTTTTTCCGGAGCGTGAAATGCTGCTTTAAAGATCCCAAATACATGGGAAAATACAGCCAAGGATACATACTACGAGATACACTAAATACAGAAAGGGAAACTGTAAATAGTTCCTCTTCAAAAATTAAAAGTCACAAACTGTGCAAATAACCCCGGTCTCCTCTAATGCTATCAACATAATTATCAGCAATTTGACATCCATTACCGGATGAAAGCCTTTACGCTGTACTGTACTCGGTTAGAGGCATCATTGTTCTTCATGTATGGTATTCTAACGTCGCAGGCCCACGTTCTATGAGGTCGCCGTCTCAATCTTTCCATTTCTATCGAAATTGAGCAAAGAACTTTCTTCGTTCACTCGCCTTCCATTTGCCTGCCAACAATCACGGCCAGATTGAGAACGTCTTTCCACACTTTTCCTTACTGTCTCTCCTAGTAACTGTTAACAGGCATGTCTTCATTGATCGGTGAGTATTACTCTGGGGTTTTAATGGTTTTTGCATTGAAAATTGTTAGCGATCCATGACCCCTCGCTCAGATATAGTCACCAGTCACCACACAGATCGCGGGTAGGTCAAAGATCGATTGTCGAGCGCTTAGTCAGTGATATTGTTGTCACTGAGAGTGTAACCAGTAGAGTTGGGCAACACGATTCTTTTTCCCGATTCGATTCCTACGATTCAATCTCACATTGCGGATCGATTCCTATGATTCGTTCACGATTCTTTCACGATTCATTCTAGTCTGCGATGACATGATTCTTACGGAATACAAAAAGTTCTACATCTTACCCACAGATGGCAGGACATGTCTGAAATTGTCAGTGGGGTTAGAATCGAACTGTGTCATGACACGATATGCCAGAAATAGTTTATTTATGAGTAAACATGCGTATGCCGTTACAAGTGTGATTCTCGATTTATACGTGTAATGCCTTAATTGATGAAAGGTCACGTTTGATTTCATTGCATCTATTGTTTTATTTCAGTATGCCAGGAAAGAGGAGTCGATTTGTGCGAAAGGTGATGCAAAATTACGTGGTATGCCAGTTTGGTTGGGTGGCTTGAACGTATCTTAAATACAGACGTCTGTTTTATAGTAACAAAATCTAGCAGTGAGTCAGACGTGGTTTGGCTCATATCATCCTATGTTTTTCTGTGCTAAGATGTCTTCATCACTAGTTCGTGTATTACTCGCGCAAACTAAGCTGACGTCGGCGCAGTGGCTGATGGTAGCGATAGTAAATGGGAAATGCCTTTACGCTCGTTCCCGTCAGCCACCGCCAAGTGTAAGATTGGTTTTCACGAGTAATATTACGGCCCACGAACTTCGTTTGTTCGTTCTGAGCTTCCTTTGTTCACACGCATCCTCCACTTCACTGCCATCTGGCGGTTGTAATCATTCGGCACGACTCGGCATGATTCGGAAGTTGCGTTCGAAGCATAGCGTACTAAGAATCGATGAATCGGTGGAACTTGGAATCGTTACGACTGGGAAACACGCAATCGTTCTTACGATTCTTTTGAACGACGATTCGTCCGTATCACGATTCGATTCTTACGATTCTTTATTTAGAGTCGTTCAAATGAACGACTCATTCACGAATCGCCACAACTCTAGTAACCAGTCGTTGTTGTGACGGCGTAGCAGAAGATAGTGTATTGGAAATACATACCGGAAGGTGGTGTACTGGAAATACACTGCCGTAAAAAAATTAATACACATGGAAAGACGACAGCATATGTCACCTGCGGGTAGTGGATATAATGATTATGGCTTCAACGTCTTGTCCAAGATACACTGGCTCCACCACAGGCCTCATCGTCTGGGGTGCGATAAGCTACAACTCTCGTTCACCTTTGGTGTTTCTGGAGGAGACGCTAAACAGTGCTCGCTACGTGCAGAATGTCGTTAGACCCATTATTAATTACTGATCTTTTAAAAAAGAACCTTTAGATTAAAAATACATTACAAATTAAACTTATTTCATCTTGACATACTTTGTGCTTCAGGGAAATGCACGTAGAGCATGGACCTTTGTTTATTATCTTGCGGTAGCCGGCAATCAAACATTGGCTCTCCATACGCGGCAAGCGAGCATTTTAGCACAGAGCTTATTTGAGGGTATTAAAGACGCTCGAAAAATTACAAACTTGATTTTCACGAGAATTTTTTACAGTTGCATCGAACAGCTTCGGGAAATTGATATTTGATTTCTGAACTTCAGTTAAGAAGTAAGGCTTCCAACTGACACCGTAGATGGGTAAAGAGGGGGAGCTAAGTTTCAAACGATGCCTCGTGGAAGAAAGGGAAGGAGAGAGTGTTTGCGGAATTAGTATCGTCGAAGACAGGGCTGGAAGACGGAGGCTGCAACGAGCTGTTGTTATTTGATGCCTTCCGTGGAATCTCCCAAGGCCGTCCTTGTAGACTGGTGAAAAGCAGGGGTGGTGTGTGTTACCTTTCACCTGCTCCTGATACCTCAATCAACTGCGAACACCTCCGCAATACAGTGTATCTGCTGTTATGTAACAATGCTTTACAAGGACCCGTGCAGGGGGGGGGGGGGGGAGAAGGGGGGTTTCCGTATGCACTTTATCAATGGACCTCGCGAATCTGGTGTGGACACCCTACAGACCTGGTACGTTACTATGTATGCCACAAATGCTGGCGTGTACTACGTACTTGAAAAAAAATTAATTAGGTACCTTTATTTTTTGAAAGTGATTATTAAAACATTATGACTATCCCTCCATAGACTCGAAACTCTCTTTCCGGAATGCAGAAATGATAATGATGGTAGCAATCTGCTGCGAAAAAATAATAAGGGGTCAGGAACGTAACTTATTTTCTGACTGCTGAGTCTGAAACTCGAGTCCGAGAGAGAACGCTGGAAATTGCTGTATGAGGAAATGCAATTTTGTGGAAACAGACGCAATAATCGCGAAATGTTCTGCAACTGCACGTCGGAAACTGTTTCGCGATGCGTCAGGCCTTCACAGTAATTTAGTGAGCATTATACCGTTGAAGAAAGCGAACTAATGGATTCCTGCTTTCGCTGCATCTACAGCGCTAAACAGAAACGTCGAAGAAGGAAGAGCCAGGGAAAAAAATACTGCGCAGATCAGCGCTAAAATCGTCTTACTTCATTTCTCTTCAACTACAGAATCTGATTATTTACTCATTATAAGAACCGTTCCTTTCAGTTGTTTCAGCAGACGGGAGACAAGACCGCAGAGTGCTTCATTAATGTATTTAGGGACGTTACGAAAAAGCTGTGCGAGACGAAAGTGCGATTGCAGATCCTTATACAAGGGCCGTCTTTTAATTTTTTGCAAAAAGAATGAAACAAAAACTTTTTTGCTACGAATAGTCTTTATTAAATGAAATATCCGCCTTCGAAATTTTATAGTTTTGCATGTGGTCTAAACAATGTCGGAAACATTTTTTTCCACTCGTTTTGCTAAGAAACTGTTGAATCCTTTCAAAAAATGCTGAATAGCTTCTTGAGATAATGTAAATACATATCCACACATTTATTGTTGTACATAGGGGAACAGAAAATATTCGTTACGCAACAAATGAGGTGAATACGGGCAATGAGCCATTAATTCAGTGTATCACTCCTTCAAATAAACAATTGTTTAACGTGCTGCGTGACATTGGCTTTGTCATGAGAATGAATGACGCGAAGTTTTCGGGCGTTGTTTCTGGTTCCTGAATGTCTATGAAGGAATTATTCTTCGTCGAGATCTGGAACCATAGAAGGTAGTGATGGGCGCTGGGGTCTGGAATAACGTCTATGTTCTACGTCATCCCCTACGTGTACCATTGAATGCCGTTAGGGACTTTGTGCAGGGCTGTCCATTTCAGTAATGTTTTTGTTCACAGACCATTGCTTCATACATGCTGCTTTATGACACGGTGCATTCTCGTGCTGAAACAATCATCGACTCCGAACTGTTCCTCTACTGTACGCAGTACACAGTGTCGTAAAATTTATTCGTATGTTCATAGCCTTCCACATTTAGCGTTTTCTTAAGCGCAATAAGAGGACTACACCATAATCGCTAACACCTCCAGACCGTAACACCACCTCATCTGTACTACACTTTACCACTACACATTTTGGCAGTTTATGCTCTCCAGGCATTCAACAAACCCATTTCCATTCCATCGGACTTCCGCAGGGTGCAGCGTGATCCTTCACTACAAAATCAGTCGCATTCATATGCCAGTGCTGGCACTCTTTACACCATCTCAAGAGCTGCTTAAGCACTGACTACAGACGTCTTTGGCTCATAGGGAGGTCCTCGACCACTGCACGGTCCCGGCGGAGGTTCGAGTCCTCCCTCGGGCATGGGAGAGTGTGTTTGACCTGAGGATAATTTAGGTTAACTAGTGTGTAAGCTTAGGGACTGATGACCTTAGCAGTTAAGTCCCATAAGATTTCACACACAATTGAACATTTTTATTAAGTGAGCAACCGAGAAAAAGTAAAGTTTCACTTTATGAAAAAGCACATGTCGATACAAAAAAGGGTGTGAATATCTTCACTTCTGTTGTTCCAAAACCCATAACATTTCACGTTCAACCAGCTATGACACTTAAAAATTACATTCTTCTGCCAAAATATTACAATTAGTGGAATATCGCTGTAGGTAATTAAGTTTTGCGTAATAACGATACGGCAAAATACTCTCCTGTTTGTGTGCTGTCAACTCAATCCGTTTATGAAATTTGAGGAATCTTGTGGATATTTCAGTCTGGCTTTGTTGCTGACCCTGTGCGATCGCAAATGAGTGTGCTGTCAGATTAATTTTCTTGAGATTGGTGACAGATAGATACCTCTACCCAAGTCTAAAGAAAAAGTCAATAGGTTACCTAAATTTAATATGCAACAACATATTACGTAATATGAACCAAATGGAAAATTATAGCAACCTCTGTTTTTCACTGCAAACTTTTCCGAATTTCGCACAGTGTCTTACTTCCACTTAAATATCACAATAACTACGACCATTAACGAAATGATGGGCACATCATCATGAACCTGAGATAAAAAGCTTTAAGTAAAGCAAAAACATTTTTTTTAGATTATGCTTATCCATTACGGATATTTTAGAACCGTGACTGTATATTAATTTAAATAAATTATACACAACTGCAACCAGTCACTTTTTCATTAATAATGCTTTATTACATTAACCGGTTTTCGAACCCTTTCAGGTTCATCTTCAGATGATTTCGGCAGAATCCGGGAAGTTACATCATTACTGGTATTGCAAGGATTGTTTTCGTTAGTTTAAGTTTACATTGCCGAAATTCGCGCATTGTTCTAATTACCTGGCGTGGTATCAACAGATTATGCTTATCCAAACCGGTTAATGTAATAAAGCATTATTAATGAAAAAGTGACTGGTTGCAGTTGTGTATAATTTATTTAAATTAATATACAGTCACGGTTCTAAAATATCCGTAATGGATAAGCATAATCTGTTGATGCCACGCCAGGTAATTAGAACAATGCGCGAATTTCGGCAATGTAAACTTAAACTAACGAAAACAATCCTTGCAATACCAGTAATGATGTAACTTCCCGGATTCTGCCGAAATCATCTGAAGATGAACCTGAAAGGGTACGAAAACCGGTTAATGTAATAAAGCATTATTAATGAAAAAGTGACTGGTTGCAGTTGTGTATAATTTATTTAAATTTTTTTTTTTACTCCATAGTTTCTGTAAAACCGTTTGAGAAAGGTTGCAGGGATTGCGCCTCGATTCTGTCATCGCTGACCGGCCGAAAGGTGGAAAACGAATGAACTCGTCCAGCGCTTTAGACGAAAACTGTTCCTTCGCCTTCCCAAATATTCGAAAGTCAGCCAAGCACCAGCCACGTCTACTCTTATGTTACTGAAACCAAAATAAAACAACGCTTAGACAATATTGCAGTGCCTGTGATATTCTGATTACGATGCAACGACAACAGCCGTTATGAAATACATTAAGTGAACTGACAATTGCGAATAAGGACTACCATCAGCTGTAGAATGGAATGACGACATGGAAAATCAATGCCAGCTTGCACAGTGCCTTGCTGACACATTCGGTCCGTGGCTCCGTACTCTCAGCTCTTACCAACTGAAATTGGGACTCATCTGATCTTTTCCAGTCGTCTAGAGTCCAACCGTTATGGTAACGACGCCAGGAGAGGCGCTGCAGGCGATGTTGTGTTGTTAGCAAAGGCACTCACATTGGTCGTCTGCTGCCATAGCCCATTAACTCCAAATTTCGCCGCACTGTCGTAACGGATACGTTCATCATACACAGCAGATTGATTTCTGCGGTAATTTCAGGCAGTGTTTCTTGTCTGTTAGCACTGACAGTAGTACGCAAACGCCACTGCTATCGGTTGATAAGTGAGGGCCGTGGTGAGAGGTAATGTCTGAAATTTGGTATTCTCCGCATACTCTTGACACCATGGATCTCGGAATACTGAATTCCTTAAAGATTTTCGAAATGAAATATCCCATGCGTCTAGGTGCAACTACCATTCCGCGCTTTAAGCCTTTTATTCGCGCCGTGCGGCAATAATCTCGTCGAAAACATTCTCACATGAATCATTTGAGTACAAATGACAGATCCGCCAGTGCACTGCCCTTTTATACCTTCTGCACGCCATACTACCGCCATCTGTATATGTGCATATCGCTAAAAGAGTTGTGCCACCTCAATGTGAAGTTTCATTACTATTCTTAAGACTCGGTAAGCATACCATTCTGTATTGTATGTATGTTTCTTCAGTTTTATTTAACACGTTAATGTGCTTCTTTTTTGTATTACGTAGACGAGCTTAAGAGTCACAGAGGTTAGGAAAGCTAGTCGAAAATCCAATTTTAGCTTTAGTAAAATAGTTTTATTACCAGCCTGAAGCTGGTACTTTTGATGAATAGAACAGCAGGTAAGCGTTTTGAAACAACTTACGGGAATTCAGCCAGGTAATATTTACAGCGACCGCCGATATTTCGGCGGGAGTACTCCCCACCATTTTCAAGGCACAAATTGCCTTGAAAGTGGCGGGGGGGGGGGGGGGGGGGGACGACTCCCACCGAAATATCGGCGGTCGCTGTAAATACTACCTGGCTGAATTCCCGTTAAGTTATATCAAAATTGTAGACGCCAGGAAAAACTCAGATCTCAGCAGGTTACAGTGTTGTATCTTGGAATACTTTGACTTTAGTCTCGTAATAGAAGTTTAACACATTTTCTTACTACATTTTGAAGTGATTGCGTTAGCTTTATATATGCTGCAGTCTTTCTCAGAACTTACAAAAATTGCTCACAAACGTAAAGTTTTTTGAACTGTGGAAAACTGTTCCAAGGTAGAACTTGGTCGTATACCAAGGAACATATATGTTATTCAAAATTTAAAAGTATTGAAATCGAGAACATCTTGTCAATACTGTATTTAACAGTTTGTGTGTGTTACGTTACTACTCTACTACACACCAACAATAACCAGTAAAAGAAAATTAAGAAGAAATGTTATCAAAAACACATACATCAGGTTACCTTCCATTCAGAAAGCTGTTGAACTCAACGACTGTTATATTGACTTATAAATTATAGATTGCAGCGATCAGTCGTCCTTTTTAAATTTTTTATTGTGGAAATCTAGATTTCCGCTAGAAGCTAGCCATTCTCAATGCACTATTATTTTCGCTGAATGCTTGTAATGCATGTAGTCGAAATCTAGATCTGCACAATAATTTTTTTAAAAAGGACGACTGATCGCTGCAATCTATAATTTACAAAACACATACAAGTTAAAAACGGTTTGAAGAACAAGCTTTTGGCAACTAACAAATTTCAGTTTTCAAAACAGGGAAAGTTAAGACTTTAAGGAACTCAGTCCGTTTGCGAATTTCGCGTTCCATGGTAGAACACTTTCTTCTGTTTCAGGGTACGAGGTGATGCACGACCGACGAAGTATGGCTTATGAAACTACACAAGGAATTAAAAAATATTTATAACAATGAAGTCCGTCTACAATCTTTCAATAGCGAATGTTATTCGCTAAAGTACATTGCGAAGCACAGCTTCACTTTCAAGGCTTCAGTAAGCTATCGGTTGACCATCTTCGTGATTTCAACAATATAGTAAGAAAGGGCACGGTGCATTTTCAACTGAAATTGGCAAAAATTATGGTACGACATATACGCTACTGGGGCAAAATACATGCAGATCTCGTTAAAAACTTGTAATGTACCTTTGAATGTTGCTGCTTGTGGTTGAGCGTGACATCGCAATGAAGTATCTTCGTGTAATTATTTCAGCTTACATATACGAGACTAAAAGTTTTAAAGGTATCTCACAAGCAATGGATATTTTAGTTATTCAAAGATGATAAACAATTTGTGTGTTAAGGAATCACAACAGACTTTCAACACTTTTTATTTAGATATCCTATGGGACAGGTGAAATCTAAAATAGTTGTATGGCTTCTATCGCATTCTTCCAACAAATGGTGAAGGAATAAATTTATCGGACGTCGATATCGGAATACCACATTTTCTAACAATAGATTTTGGTACTGTTCAGTCACCTTCAAAGTTAAATTATATTTGATACTGTAAAGTGCTATTAACTGTTTATTGGATATTCTACTTCAACATTAATAGTTAACAGCTTTAAAAGATTCCCACTGCTCTCTTAGGTTTATCTCTGCTTCCACAAGATATAACGCGAGTACTCCCGAAGCTTTGCTAATTTCTCCCAACAGTTCGCGTAACTTGAAAGTGAGTGAAACTATCTACGCTCGTTTATGAGCCGACGGTGCCGAACCAGAATACGCACGTAATGACGCAGAGCCTGAAACCGATAAGAGAGACTGGGGCAGATACGGAGTATTATGAGTTTTTTCTGAACGTTCGTCTGCGCCAGAGTCTAATCCGAATCGATCGAGAACGAGAAAGTAGCAAATAGGTCGTTGATAAGTTCGCCTTCGATGTAACCACTCCAAAGCATGCTTATCCCCGCAGTACCAACGGTTCACAATCAGACGTAGGCAGACGTATACTCAGGCGACAAAAGTCATGGGATACTCCCAGTATCGTGTAGGACCTACTCTTCCCGGGCGTAGTGCAGCAAATAGACGTTGCATGGACTCAACAAGTCGTTGGAAGTTCCCTGCAGAAATACTGAGCCATGCTTGCGAGAGCAGGATTTTCTTCACGAACCGATATCTCGATTGTGTCCCATCAATCTTCGATGGGATAGTGTCGGGTGATCTGGGTGGCCAAATCATTCGCTCGAAGTGTCTAGAATGTTCTTCGAAACAACCGCGAAGAACTGCGGCCTGATGACATGGCGCATTGTCATCCATAAAAATTCCATCGTTGTTTAGGAACATGAAGAGCACGAATGGCCGCAAACGGTCTCCACGTAGCCGAACATAACCGTCTCCAGTCAGTGATCAGTTCAGATGGACCAGAGGACACAGTCCATTCCATGTAAACACAGCCTACACCATTATGGACCCACCACCAGCTTCCGCAGAGCCTCGTTGACAGCTTGGGTCCATGGCTTCGTGGGGTCTGCGCCATACTCCTAATATTACCATCAGCTCTTACCAACTGAAATCGGTAGTCATCTGACCGGGCCAGGTTTTTTTTGTTTGTTTAATGGAATTATTTTCTGCGTCCACAAATCGCAACACCTTCTAAACTTTCCACACTAATTAGGCCAAACAAGTATAGTCTTTTCCCAACGTGCTTCCGACCAAAAAGCGATTCTGGTAGCTGGAGTCCAAGGTTTTCATGAAACATTTCACCCCCTTAGCGGATGAATTTACATAAACAGTGAAATGCGTATTTTTTTTAAATTTGTTACAGAAAAGCCAAATACAAATTTTCATAGATTTAGCCTCAAAAATGCATGGATAATTAAATAGTTCCACAAAACTTTCATTCCCTATTTCACGCCCATAGGTACTTAATTTCCAAAAACAGTCAAACTTGTGTTTCCAACCGAGAAGCCAGTTTCGAATTTTCACAGATTTAGCTGTAAAACTGCTTTGAAAATGAAAAATTTCACAAATCATTTCATCCCCTATTTCAGCCCTTACGGGTTGAATTTGAAAAAAACACTGAAACATATTTTTTAAAATTTCTAACCGAGAAGTCAAATGCCAATTTTCATAGATGCAACTTTAAAAATACTTTAGTAGTTCTTTAATACTGCTTTATTTCCAAAAAAGCTTTCACCCACTATTTTACTCCCGTAGGGGTAAAATTTCCAAAAATGCTGAAACCCATTTCTTTATTTCTGACTGAGAAACCAAATACCAATTTTCGTAGGTCTAGCTCCAAAATTTCCTTATAGGGATATATTTTCAGAAAACCTTTCATCCTATATTCGCCCCCTCAGGAGTGGAATTTCCCACAACGTCTTCTCAAACTACGCTTACAGTATAAAACCAACACCCTTTCTAAATTTCAAGTTTCTATGTTTAGCTGGGCGATGATCAGTCATTCAGTCAGGACATTGCCTTATGTAAAACAAGCACAGCTTGGATATTATTGTAAAAGCCACCAGTACTTGCACTCGTAAGTCATTCAGTGAAGTTCACTCCGAGAGATACTGAAAAAAGTTTGATGGCCGAAATCTACAGTCAGCCGTTAAACAATGGGTATCACCTCAGACGTGCCCACTTCAGTCTTGGTGATCAGCATTTTTCTCACGCAAACCCTCGCTTTCTCACTGGAACCTCTTCTCTCACCAAAGCCGGAGTGTTATTTTGTTGTCATATGCATTATGCGGCGCAAACCGAAAGGTAATTTGAGGTAACAGTATCCTTGATGGGAAGAGAGAACACGAAACATTTATTTGAAGTGCTAGATGCAATTTTAATGCGTTTTCCACTCCTACACATCAGCCTCGCTGGGTACAAGTTATCGTTGCCAACGTAAACGTACATTTGTCTGTCACAGTTTTTCTTATTGCAGTTTTTCGTTACGAAATCATGTTTTGCTCAATGAACAGATTGCACAGAATATCAACAACATTTTCCAGTTATAAGTCTTTCATCTAATTACTGCATTCAAAATATTTAATGTAAATACGATCACATTATCCGACTGTTTGCAGGTGGCTATGGGTGTGTTCTCAAAGTGCACTCAGCTAACAAAGGCTGTTTTACAATATAGACGCTAAATGAACAGCAAAATTTTAATGTGAAGTGGGCGATGCCAAACTGCATCACAACAGACGGTAGCCTCTAAAACCAATGGACACCGATCAGGAGTGTTTCAAAGGGCGCGATAGTCTATGATTCAACGAGCGGGTAGACGCCAGAGCGAAGTAATTTATATAAGGCGTTCTGAAATTCCCGTTACAAACTTCTAGAATTTGTAGAGAGGAGTGAGTCGATAATACACTCCTGGAAATTGAAATAAGAACATCGTGAATTCATTGTCCCAGGAAGGGGAAACTTTATTGACACATTCCTGGGGTCAGATACATCACATGATCACACTGACAGAACCACAGGCACATAGACACAGGCAACAGAGCATGCACAATGTCGGCACTAGTACAGTGTATATCCACCTTTCGCAGCAATGCAGGCTGCTATTCTCCCATGGAGACGATCGTAGAGATGCTGGATGTAGTCCTGTGGAACGGCTTGCCATGCCATTTCCACCTGGCGCCTCAGTTGGACCAGCGTTCGTGCTGGACGTGCAGACCGCGTGAGACGACACTTCATCCAGTTCCAAACATGCTCAATGGGGGACAGATCCGGAGATCTTGCTGGCCAGGGTAGTTGACTTACACCTTCTAGAGCACGTTGGGTGGCACGGGATACATGCGGACGTGCATTGTCCTGTTGGAACAGCAAGTTCCCTTGCCGGTCTAGGAATGGTAGAACGATGGGTTCGATGACGGTTTGGATGTACCGTGCACTATTCAGTGTCCCCTCGACGATCACCAGTGGTGTACGGCCAGTGTAGGAGATCGCTCCCCACACTATGATGCCGGGTGTTGGCCCTGTGTGCCTCGGTCGTATGCAGTCCTGATTGTGGCGCTCACCTGCACGGCGCCAAACACGCATACGACCATCATTGGCACCAAGGCAGAAGCGACTCTCATCGCTGAAGACGACACGTCTCCATTCGTCCCTCCATTCACGCCTGTCGCGACACCACTGGAGGCGGGCTGCACGATGTTGGGGCGTGAGCGGAAGACGGCCTAACGGTGTGCGGGACCGTAGCCCAGCTTCATGGAGACGGTTGCGAATGGTCCTCGCCGATACCCCAGGAGCAACAGTGTCCCTAATTTGCTGGGAAGTGGCGGTGCGGTCCCCTACGGCACTGCGTAGGATCCTACGGTCTTGGCGTGCATCCGTGCGTCGCTGCGGTCCGGTCCCAGGTCGACGGGCACGTGCACCTTCCGCCGACCACTGGCGACAACATCGATGTACTGTGGAGACCTCACGCCCCACGTGTTGAGCAATTCGGCGATACGTCCACCCGGCCTCCCGCATGCCCACTATACGCCCTCGCTCAAAGTCCGTCAACTGCACATACGGTTCACGTCCACGCTGTCGCGGCCAGTATTAAAGACTGCGATGGAGCTCCGTATGCCACGGCAAACTGGCTGACACTGACGGCGGCGGTGCACAAATGCTGCGCAGCTAGCGCCATTCGACGGCCAACACCGCGGTTCCTGGTGTGTCCGCTGTGCCGTGCGTGTGATCATTTCTTGTACAGCCCTCTCGCAGTGTCCGGAGCAAGTATGGTGGGTCTGACACACCGGTGTCAATGTGTTCTTTTTTCCATTTCCAGGAGTGTATTTTGAATCGGAACCCATGCCCGGAAACGTACCGTTTCCGTGCTACAATCATTTGAATACATGCTGGTAATGCGACCACTTATGCAAGTAATTGATTACGCGTGACCCAGTACGTCACTTGTTTTCCAGTTCTATTCATTCATAGCCAAAGAAATTGCTCGTGCGCTCGTTAACGGGTTCTCTTCTACGTGATGCAGTACGGCAGCTTCCAGCTCTGGTGTGCGGAGTTTCCTCGGAGCACCACGATCACGCCTGCTGACGGTAAAGGTAACCCTTTCTCGAAGTCGTTGCGTAACAAATGGTCAAATGTGTGTGAAATCTTATGGGACTTAACTGCTAAGGTCATCAGTCCCTAAGCTTACACACTACTTAACCTAAATTATCCTAAGGACAAACACACAGACCCATGCCCTAGGGAGGACTCGAACCTCCGCCGGGACCAGCCGCACAGTCCATGACTGCAGCGCCTGAGACCGCTCGGCTAATCCCGCGCGGCGTTGCGTAACTGTGGCGAAGAGGGTGTGCGATGGAGTCGGACGTTGTGGAGAACTATCTTGGTAAAGGCGACGAGCAGGTCTTCCAATGCCATGGGCTTCGCCATTCAGAAGGATCATGCCGCTATATTCTGCAAACGTGCACTCACCCATGTCGCTCTAACACTCACAGACACGCTAATGAGACTCGAACCAGGTCAGAGTAGTTGGGCAGACATCAAATGTCATCAGCGGATTCGACATAACCACCTCCACTATGACTATCCTATTACATACCTACCAAGCAAACACGATTTCAAACGGCTGTAGCACGGAAACCGTACGTTTCCGGACCTGGGTTCACGTTCAACATATTATGTACTCCCTCCCCTCGACATGTCCTACAAGATTGTAACGGGACTTTCCGAACACCCTGCACAGAAAACTTCATTTCCTCGTGTACCCAGTGGCACTTTTCCATCCGTCCTACAGAAACACATGCCAGAATAATAGAAAGAAAAAACATCCGAGCGTTGGGTGGCAGACGCTTTTACCTGACAATCATCAACAGTCAAATCCACTTAACTTTAACTGTGAAAGATTTCATATTAACAATCGACCACAACCAACATGGAACCCTTCCCTACCATCACACAAAATAAAGACCAAAGTATACTAAAACTGCCATCGTTGGCTTTTAAGCTACGTTCTTATGCTTGCAGAGAATAATAAGGAATTAAAGAAGATAATTTTTTGTTTTGTTTAATCCCGAAATGTGTTTCACCACAATTGTGGCATCTCCGGTGGCTTTTTATTTTATTGTTTCTGAAATACACCGACGGAAAATAAAAATCGCAGCACCAAGAAGGAACCGTGCGGCATAAATGAAAGTTAGTAGGCGAGTTTCCACGTCTGAAAGATGTCTGTTCGAATTTCACGCCAGTCGCGTGGTGCTAGTAGCCTCACTATGAGGATGCAAATCAGGTTTGCTTTAAATATACGCTGTAACAGTCATAAATGTCAGCTGCCTTTGAGATTGGATGTGGTGATTTGAAAAAGCTAGTCAAGAATGCCTTTAAGGAGACAAAGACGCCATTGTAAACACCTCAGTTAGTTGGACCGAGTTCCGGAATAGGACTATGAGAAGCTGGATGTTCCTTCTGCGATAATGCAGAAAGACTTGGCAAGAAAATAGCCACGGCATATGATTGCTGGGAGCGGTGGTTAAGGGAATCTACCGTCGCAAGAAGAGTGGGATTTGGCTGGCCATGTGGCATTACCAACAGCAATGACCATCGCGTTCGGCGTATGGCTCTGGAGCCTCGTACTGCATCTGCAGCAGCAATACGAGCAGCTGTTGCCACCATAATGAGACAACAAACTGTCACAAATCGGTTACTTCAACGACAGCTCCGAGCCAGACGCCCTGTAGCGTGCACTTCACTGAACCCACCCACCACCATTTGGGACTTCAGCGTTGACAAGCGACAGCTCAACGGAGGGCGGGGTGGAGGTGTGTTGAGTTTTGTGATGAAAGTTGATTCTGCCGCGGTGCCAGTGATGGTCGTGTGGTGGTTGGAAGGAAGCCAGTTGAGAGCCTGCATCCACCCTATCTGCATGGTAGACACGCAGGACCTTGTAACGCCGGAAATGCATATCCTCCTGTTGAAAGGTGGCTACACTGAGCCACAGCGCCAAAAATCGCGCCAGAGAGTATTGTTCCGCCGCCTCCACTGGCAGTGATTATTGAGACGTAGCAGCAAGCAGTTCTTACCGAGAAGTTGTGGTGGACACTGCATGTCGTGAAGTCAGAGTGAGATGTGGTAGTGGAGAGTGTTGTTCCATGTTTTATGCAGTGGTTTGATGGGAGAGATAGCAGATGTTGTTCTAATGGAGATATTGTAATGGTCAGAGTGCATTTCGTCAATATATGGAGGTATTTTCTTTTATTCTTTTATTCTTTCAATGACCTGAATAATGTGTCATTACAGGTTCAGTCAACAAAGCATCTGGCGTGTGTTCTTGTATTAGAGTGTAATTTTGGTTTTCTTGCACAATTATAGTATTTCTAATTTTCTTTTATCACGTCAGTATAAATGGTATTTAAAATTTCTTGTCTTGTTGAAGAAGAACCGTGCCAGATGTGCGTTGAGTCACACTACCACACACAGAACAACTACACTTGTGCTTTGTTGGCTTCGTAGATTTTATAGTTGCTGGGGACTTAATTAATTAATTGTATTAACTGAAATTTTCTTACATTCTTTGTTGTTATTCAAAGCAGTCAGATTGCGTACTAAAACTAGTCAGGGCCAGCCGTTTACGAGACTTGCGTAACCGGACAGACAGCTACTAAATACTAAAAATATTTGCATTTTTATTTATTTAAATTAAGCCCCCATGCCCTGTTTCCATCTATTGTACTATAAATTTTTTCCTTATTTTGTTACCTGAAGATATGACATTTCGGTGACTTTATATATTGTAATTGTTTAACAATTTGTGTTGGTTTGCCGCAGCGGTGGCGGAACAGTTCTATGCGCTTCAGTCCGAAACCGCGCGACTGCTACGGTCGCAGGTTCGAATCCTGCCTCGGGCATGGATGTGTCTGATGTCCTTAGGTTAGTTAGGTTTAAGTAGTTCTAAGTTCTAGGGGAGTGATGACCTCAGATGTTAAGTCCCATAGTGCTCAGACCCATTTGAACCAATAATTGGTTTGTTTTGTAAATATTATTTGTATTTTTACGCTAGGTCTTGCCTAGGGAAAACTATGCTATCGAACGATTACATCGATAGGTCGTGTGGAGAACCAAAGTGTTTAGGATCTTGGGTAGTGTTAACTCTGCCGCGTGGAGCGCGGGCAGAGCGGAGTCTGGCTGGGGTAGGGCGGTGGAACAGGTGTGTTGACAGATGCTCCCGCGAGTTGCTGCGCTTTCGGGATTTTTTCAGCATGTAATTGCGCTCGACTTGGTACGATAGCTTCTGGCACGGCGTCGCGGACGGGAAGCATTAGCTGGCACACATCAAGAGCCCGTTTCGCCTGGTGACCGTGTCGAGAAAAAGGCGCGCCATCATCCAGCTTCTGCAACAGCGACGGCCAACAATAAGTGACTGTCGCCACCTCTTCGATCGACGACTTCAAACCTTCAATCAACCAACAAGCAAGACTGGAAGCACGTAAAGTTTTAGAACTGTATGGCAGACCTCAGCTTTTCAAACTTTTAAAATTGTTGCATCACTAAAATACAGCAACTTAGCATGAAACTTTGTTGCTCATTGTCCCAATTGCATTACCAAGCAGGATCCCTTCCTTTTCCGAAATGAACCCGAGTGTCGTTGAAATTCAAACGCCAGCATTAAAGTAATATCATTCCATTTCACTGCTTTAATTTCAATGTTCAGTTAAAGTACTCATAGCTGGCTACAATAAACAAACAGAACTATATTTAGATTACACAAGCACAAATTAACAGTGCGAGTTTTGTTACCATATTTTAGCTTACCTGTGACTGCAGCTCAGCTCGGTACGTACTAAATTTTACTATTTTTGATTGTTCAAAATCATTGAATTGAAGTTCAAAGTTAAATCTCTTATTTCTAAATTGTGTAGATTCAAGTTGCTTTTGAGATGATTGTAGAGGTAGCCCAAGATTAATCTTATTTTATTTTATTTCGTAATGCTTCAGAAACAAAGTTCACTATTAATTTCAGTCACTAAATTAACTTTCAATTTTCCGGTTTTATTAATTCTTTTGCTAAATTAAGTCAGAGTGTAGCGAAATTTATTACTTCTGACAAACATTCAGTCTTCACACTACACGTGTCAACCTTCAGTTGCCACGCTTCTAGTGCTAATTATATGTGTAATAACCTCTCTTTTTCAGTTACTATAGTAATTGTCCTTAGGACTGGCGACTGTAATTTCCCCCAAATCTCAAATATCTAATTAGCGCCAATTAATTGTTAACGTGACGACCGCACATTTACTTTCTTTATTAACTTTACACCTTTTCAAAATTAATTTCCACCAGTTTCATTTTCATTTTCCTTTCATTTAGATGTAACCCTTTCCTCCCTCTTTACGGACAGATTAACTTCGTTGACGATTGCTTTTTCCAAATTTCCATTAGGTACACGCGGTTTAATTTTTCACTGTCATTAAGGTCGATAAGTGAGGTGGAGGTTACAACCTACATCTGAAGTTATGGTCTGAGGTGCGATTTCGTGTGACAACAGGAGCTCACTCCTGGTTCTCACGAACCCAGATTGCAAATTTGTACGTCAGTCTGGTTATTCGACCTGTAGAGCTGCCATTCATGAACAGTATTCCAGGGGTTATTTTCCAACCGGATAACGCTCGCCTACAAACCGCCGTTGTAACCCAACATGCGCTACTGTACTGACATGTTGCCTTGGTCCTCCCGATCATCAGATCCGTCTCCAATCGATCACATATGGGACATCCTCGGGCGACAACTCCAGCATCATCCACAACCAGCATTAATCGTCCCTGTACTGACCGTCCAAGTGCAACAGGCATGGAACTCCATCACACAAACTGACAACCGGTACCTGTACAACAAAATGCATGAACATTTGCATGCGTCTATTCAACATTATGGCGGATACACCGGTTATTAATGTACCAGAATAGTCCGCAGCTCGTGGTCGTGCGGTAGCGTTCTCGCTTCTCATCCCCGGGTTCCCGGGTTCGATTCCCGGCGGGGTCAGGGATTTTCTCTGCCTTGTGATGACTGGGTGTTGTGTGCTGTCCTTAGGTTAATTAGGTTTAAGTAGTTCTAAGTTCTTGGGGACTGATGACCATAGATGTTAAGTCCCATAGTGCTCAGAGCCATTTGAACCATTTGAATGTACCAGAATATGATATTTGCAGTGCCTTATCTCACGTTTACATTAACCTGTGATCTTGCAATATTAATCACTTAAATGTGTTACCTACAGAGATGTATTCCCAAAATTTCATTGCTCTACCTTATTTATTTTTGATGTAAGCGATTTTTTCCGTTATGTGTATACCGGGTGGTCCATTGATCGTGACCGGGCCAAATATCTGACGAAATAAGCGTCAAACGAAAAAACTACAAAGAACGAAACTTGTCTAGCTTGAAGGGGAAACCAGATGGCGCTATGGTGGGCCCGCTAGATGGCGCTGCCATAGGTCAAACGGATGCCAACTACGTTTTTTTAAAGAGGAACCCCCTTTTTTATTACATATTCGTGTAGTATGTATAGAAATATGTATGTTTTAGTTGGACCACTTTTTTCGCTTTGTCATAGATGGCGCTGTAATAGTCACAAACATATGGCTCACAATTTTAGACGAACAGTTGGTAACAGGTAGGTTTTTTAAATTAAAATACAGAACGTAGCTACGTTTGAACATTTTATTTCGGTTGTTCCAATGTGATACATGTACCTTTATAAACTTATCATTTCTGAGAACGCATGCTGTTACAGCGCGATTACCTGTAAATACCACATTAATGCAATAAATGCTCAAAATGATGTCCGTCAACCTCAATGCATTTGGCAATACGTGTAACGACATTCCTCTCAACAGCGAGTAGTTTGCCTTCCGTAATGTTCGCACACGCATTGACAATGCGCTGACGCATGTTGGCAGGCATTGTCGGTGGATCACGATAGCAAATATCCTTCAACTTTCCCAACAGAAAGAAATCCGGGGACGTCAGATCCGGTGAACGTGAGGTGCTTCGACGACATATGCACATGTCATGAAATATGCTATTCAGTACCGCTTCAACCGCACGCGAGCTATGTGCCGGACATCCATCACGTAGTGAAACATCTTGTAGTAACATCGGTATAACATTACGTAGGAAATCAGCATACATTGCACCATTTAGATTGCCATCGATAAAATGGGGGCCTATTATCCTTCCTCCAATAATGCCGCACCAGCCAAGGTCGCTGATGTTCAACTTGTCGCAGCCATTGTGGATTTTCCGAAGCCCAGTAGTGCATATTATGCCGGTTTACGTTAGCGCTGTTGGTGAATGACGCTTTGTCGCTAAATAGAACGCGTGCAAAAAATCTGGCATCGTCCCGTAATTTCTCTTGTGCCTAGTGGCAGAACTGTACACGACGTTCATAGTCGTCGCCATGCAATTCCTGGTGCATAGAATTATGGTACGGGTGCAGTCGATGTTGTAGCATTCTCAACACCGACGATTTTGAGATTCCCGATTCTCGCACAATTTGTCTGGTACTGGTGTGCGGATTAGCCGCGACAGCAGCTAAAACACCTACTAGTGCATCATCATTTGTTGCATTGTTTGCATTGCATTGCATTTGTTTGTGGTTGACGTTTCACATGTGGCTGAACACTTCCTGTTTCCTTAAATAACGTAACTATCCGGCAAACGGTCCGGACACTTGGATGATGACGTCCAGGATACCGAGCAGCATACATAGCACACGCCTGTTGGGTATTTTGATCACAATAGCCATACATCAACACGATATCGACCATTTTCCGCAATTGGTAAACGGTCCATTTTAGCACGGGTAATGTATCACGAAGCAAATACCGTACGCACTGGCGGAATGTTACGTGATACCACGTACTTTTACGTTTGTGACTATTACACCATCATCTATCAGAAAGCGAAAAAAGTGGTCCAACTAAAACATTCATATTTCTTTACGTACTTCACGAATACGTAATAAAAAACGGGGGTACCTATTTAAAAAAACGCAGTTGATATCCGTTTCATCTATGGCAGCGCCATCTAGCGGGCCAACCATAGCGCCATCTGACTTCCCCCTTCAAGGTAGACGAGTTTCGTTCTATGTAGTTTTTTCGTTTGATGCTTATTTCGGGAGATATTTGGCCCGGTCACTATCAATGGACCACCCTGTATATACAAAATTTTTGTAGGTTAGGAATACGTTGACAGCAAATTTTGTTGCTGTTTGGATTACAAATGTAATTTACCTTCTTTTAATTTGTGTGTTTTCTGTGGCAGCCAACAGAAATCAACTACAAGTCTATATTAACACAGCATTAATCTGCAACACAAGGATGTTAGCCAGGCTTACCTCAAGTCCAGAATAAGCCAGGCCGATTATGATTTTTAATGCTGTCTGTGGTAGTGCCATGCTTGCAAAAATGTATGGGGTTTGAGAATTTTATGACTGGCGAGGAATTTTTTTTAAATTTTAGACCTACATGTTGGACATCGCGGTTTTAAACATTCACTTACGGCTGTGCCTCTCTCAGCCGATCTTGTACCAAGTACTGACGTCGATGGAGAGGCGTGGCTGCCGGCTCTTCCACAACTTTTCACTTACCGGGACTGCTGGTCATTTGGCAACACGACAAGGGCAGTATGTTTATGTAGTTTTGTTGTGTGAGGTAGCTCGTCTAAACGTGTTTGATCAGTTTATCTCTGTTCATTTTCTGTCACATGGTATAGTCACAGGCAAAAGAAAGTGTGTGTTTAGTGTTAATCTGCAACAAGAATACAAATGTTTGAGATTGTGTAGTGACACTAACAATGAGCGTGCTTACTGCACACAGTGTACCGGAGATTTTTCTGTTGCACATAAAAGAAAGGGTGATTTTAGAGACCACGTGAAAACAGTTAAATATAGAGGTACTATTAATACTACTGCTTTACCAAACGTAAGATCTTTTTTTAAGAAACAAAGGTGGGGATAACAGTGATCTGGATTGTGCTGCTAAAGAGGATACATTGTCATACCGCAATGCTAGACACGAATTCTGTACATCAGCCTGAACATTTAAACCGGTTGGAAAATTGTATAGCCCCAAAATTTTTAACTACTGGAACCGAAATCCCGGCAGTTATTGTCAACGTTAATTTTCCATTTAGATCTGATAATGTGTTGTGTTCTTTAGAAAACTTTAATTGTGTAACAATAACGGTGGACAGCTGAAACAGAAGTGGAATAAAATGTAAGATATTTCAGTCTGGAGAAGCGAAACTTTTAAATGTCGATGAAGTTTAAGTGAAACTGCTCAAATTTGGACGCAGTACCTTTCGCAGTGCGTGAAAAAATTCAAAGGCGAAAAAAAATTTCTTCTTGTACTGCTGTCTACCGAAAAATTCTACTGAATAAATCAAGTTTAATGTTTCAGTAAACTGTTAAGACTTTTAAATAATTTCTAAAACACGTCCTTCGTTGGACCCGATCAAATATAATAAAATCTTAAAAATGGCTGCGAACTAGCAACTGTATATATCTGAAGAGGTTGAAAAAATCAACCAACCAGTTGCAAAACAAAGGTTTATTAGCCCTTGACCTAGGTATAGATAATTCTAAAAATATCTTCTTCAGAAGACATAATAAACCTTTGTTTTGCAACTTGTTGGCTGATTTTTTTCCACCTCTTCATAAAACATAGTAATATTTCCTGGGTTGGACACAAAAAGTATGGTAAGCCTAATGTTAGGGAAACGTCTGAATTGAATTTTTATTTTGAATATAACCTTTAAGCTAAGTATTTGTAAGTAGGCTGTTTAGGTTTTTATGATGGTAACACCACGTAGTGATCGGTATGAAGATCGCTGGGTGCTCTGTGTGCAGTCTGTGGCTGTTTGGACTCATTGTTGGAATATTCGCTTGCGTGGTGTTGGGCACTTGGATGTGAACAGCGCGTAGCGTTGGGCAGTTGGATGTGAACCGCCAGCAGAGGTGGATGTGGGGAGAGAGATGCCAGAGTTTTGAGAGCGGACGATCTGGACGTGTGTCCGTCAGAAAAAGGAAATTTGTAAGACTGGACGTCATGAACCGATACATATATTGTGACTTTTGAACATTATTAAGGTAAATACATTGTTTGTTCTCTATCAAAAGCTTTCATTTGCTAACTATACCTATCAGTAGTTAGTGCTTTCAGTAGTTAGAATATTTTTTTTAGCTGGCAGTATTGACGTTCGCTGTATTGCAGTAGTTCGAATAACGAAGATTTTTGTGAGGTAAGTGATTCACGAAAGGTATAGATTATTGTTAATCAGGGCCATTCTTTTGTAGGGATTATTGAAAGTCAGACTGCGTTGCGCTAAAAATATTGTGTGTCAGTTTAGTGATGATCAGAATAACTAAAGAGAAAACTGTCTGAGTACGTTGAGTTTTGCTCAGCTGTTTGAAAATCAAATAACGTAAGAGTTTTCCCAGCACTGTCATTCTTAATTTTCAAAGGAGAAGTTTCATATTGTCGTAAAATGTTCATAATGCCCGATTTGACGCTCATAAAATTGACTTAAATCCAGTAATATTTTTCATGCACATCCATCTTATACAGTTTTACTTCCGATGGTCAGGTCCCAAGCTGTGCTTAGCTGTACCCTCAATAAATACAGTAGTCTGAGGCGAGCAGAGCTTGCAATCTGGCCGTCGAAACGTTGAAGCGGGAGCGACGGGTATGCAGCGAAAAAATTGTCACATAAGGCGATATAGTGGCCACCAGTGACGTCACAAACGGCAGCGGCGCTGTATAAGGGCGGGTGCAGTCACTTCTTGATAGTGGCCAAGGGACATCCGACCAGAAGCCTGTGAATATCTTACCGTCTGGTATGGCTGGAAGCTCGACAGAAATTTAAGTACAAATGGTTCAAATTGCTGTAAGCACTATGGGACTTAACATTTGAGGTCATCTGTCCCCTAGACTTAAACCTAACTAACCAAAGGACATCACACACATCCATACCCGAAGCAGGATTCGAACCTGCTACGGTAGCAGCAGCGCGGTTCCGGACTGAAGCACCTAGAACCGCTCGGCCACAGAGGCCGGCTGTTAAGTACATTCAAAGACAAAAATGATGACGCACCACGAAGGAATAAGCCTAATGGAACGGAAAAGTGTAGATGTGACATACATCTACAGACAAACAAATGATTACAACTTCACCGAATGGTTCAAATGGCTCTGAGCACTATGGGACTCAACTGCTGTGGTCATAAGTCCCCTAGAACTTAGAACTACTTAAACCTAACTAACCTAAGGACATCACACAACACCCAGCCATCACGAGGCAGAGAAAATCCCTGACCCCGCCGGGAATCGAACCCGGGAACCCGGGCGTGGGAAGCGAGAACGCTACCGCACGACCACGAGATGCGGGCACAACTTCACCGAAACTGGATGATTTATTGAAGAGAAAGAGCTGGACAAATTGAGCAAATCAATAAACCTCCAGTCCCTCTCTGGCCCGTATGCAAGCTGTTCTTCGGCTTGGCATTGATTCACAGAATTGTTGGATGTCCTCCTGAAGGATACCATGCCAAATTCTGACCAGTTCGGGCACTAGGTTCCGATGTGGTTGGAAGGCCCTGCCCACAATGCTCCAAATGTTCTCAATTGGGAAGAGGTCCGGCGACCATACTAGCCAAAGTAGGGTTTGGAAAGCGCGAAGACAAGCAGTAGAAATTCTCACCATGTACGGGCGAGCATTATCTTGCTGAAATGTAAGTCCAGGATGGCTTTCCATGAAGGGCAACGAAACGGGACATAGAATATGTTCGACGTTCTGCTGTGCTGTGAGGATACCGCGGATGACGACCAAAGGGGTCCTGTTATGAAAAGAAATGGCACCCCAGACCATCACCCCTGGCTGTCGGATCGTATGGCGGGTGACACTCAGGTTGGTGATCAACCGCTGTTCAGGGCGTTTCCAGACGCGTGTTCGCTGGTCCTCGTGCCTCATTTCGAAGCGGGACTCATCACCGAAGACAATTCTACTACAGTGAATGAGATTCCAGGCCCCAATGATCGGCAAAGACGTGTCTGGAGACGCACCGGACAGTCAAACTGAGTGTCGCCTGCCATATGGCCCGACAACCAGAAGGTCTGGGGTACCATTTCTTTTCATGCCAGGACGCCCTTGGTTGTCATCCTCGACAATCTTACAACACAGCGGTACGTCGACGATATTCTACGCCCCATTTCGTTGCCCTTTATGCCAACCCATCCTGGACCTATATTTCAGCAAGATAATGCCCGCCCGCACACGGCGAGAGTTTCTACTGTTTGTCTTCATGTTTACCAAACCCTACCTTGGCCAGCAAGGTCGCCGGATCTCTCCCCAATTGAGAACGTTTGGAACATTATGGGCAGGGCCCTCCAACCAGCTCGACATTTTAACGATCTGACGGGCCAACTGGACAAAATTTGGCAAGATATCCCTCAGGATGACGTCCAACAACTCTGTCAATCAATGCCAGTCCGAATATCTGCTTCCTAAATTAAAACAGGCTTACGACAGGGAGACGCTCATTCATGTGTCCTCTTCAACCTTGCAGTAAAGAAAGTGGTTCGGGAGAGTAATTTACGTCTATACAATGGTCTCCGATTCGAACACAGCGAAGTAAAACTCCTGGCTTATGCAGATGATATAGAGTTGCTGAGTGAAACTGAAGAAGAACTGAAACACATGTACAGATCTCTCAGCTCCAGTGCCAACAAAATCGGGCTTTTGATTAACCAAGAGAAAACCGAATATATGGAAATAGGTAGAGTCATAAACTCAAATCCTTACTTTGAAATTGACCAACATTCTAAATTCAGAAAAGTTCCCCAGTTTAAATACCTTGGATCACCTTTCAACAGTAAAAATATCATAACAATGGATATAAATGAAAGAATAGCCTCAGGTTCAAGATGTCTGTACTCACTAGGCAACCCACTCAAAATTAAAGCTTTGTCAATCACCACAAAGATGAAGATATACAACACTGTCATCTGCCCCACAGTACTGTACAGTTCAGAAAGCTGGACGCTTACAAAGAATGAAAGAGAAAAACTTAATGTTTTCGAAAGAAAAGTAATGAGAAAAATCTGAGGACGTGTGTTGGAGAATGGCGTATGGAGAATTCGAAAGAACAATGAAATTTATCAGTTAATGAAGCAACCCACTATCATCCAGAATTTAAAAAGGAGGAGAGTGCAATGGGCTGGGCATGTGGCCAGAATGGAGAACAACAGAATCAGCAAGAAAGCATTTGAAGGAACTCTCCAGGCAACAAGACCATTGGGCCAACCTCGTACAAGGTGGAAAGATGACAGAGAAGGACATCGCAGCATTAGGAATTTCCTCAGGGTGGAGAGAGGCTGCGAGAGATAGAAGGTGGTGGAGGCAGATCGTTGATGCAGCGCGTGGTCTACAGGGCCGGTGATCGCTGGGAAGAAGAAGAAGAAGAAGAAGAAAAGGGTCAGAGGTGGACAAACACACAATTGACTTGGTCAGTTTGTGAAGTTTTTTCTCTTGCATACATCATCCAATTTTTTCTGAAATTGCAATCCATTGTTCGTCTGTACATGTACGTCTGATCTACAGTTTTCTGCCCCTTTCGGATAATTTCTTCGCGGCGCGTCAACTTTTTTTTCTTGTTTTGTCGTAAGAGTGTATACGCGTATATCGCCACTACGTACTTTTGTTAGCGCCACCACGCATTCGTACATAACGACAGAGATTGCCTTAAAGCCTCAGAGTGCCTATTACCAGCGTACCCAAAGATTCCTTCCGTTCGAATTCCGATACCATACACAGAGTTGTCCGCAGCTCGTGATCTCGCGGTAGCGTTCTCGCCTCCCGAGCACGGGGTCCCGGGTTCGATTCCCGCCGGGGTCAGGGATTTTCACCTGTCCCGAGATGGGTGGGTGTTGTTGTGTCGTCTTCATCAACATTCATCCCCATTACGGTCGGAGGAAGGCAGCGGCAAACCACCTCCATTAGCACCTTGCCTAGGCGGTGATGGTCTCCCGCATCGTTCCCCTACGCTCTGTTAAAACAGCATGGGACTCCATTTCCATTCCATACACAGAGCTGACATCAGAGATAAATAATGTGGCTATATGTGGAATAACAGTGGTTTGTGCAGGCCAACAGGTGAGTTGAGTGCTAGTCTTCGGAGGTTCTCTGCCCAGTGTCGGATACCCAATGGGACTTGTCTCGGCCGCATAGAGGCCTAATTGCTTGCCGGTTAACGAACAAACAGTAGAAAGAGTCCAAGAGCAAAAGGTAAGCGGTACGAGGAAATTTAGTGGCTAAAGCAAAGATACGCGGTGTCACGTTCTGCGGGCAAACAAAGCAAAACGAGCAACCCTCCACTTGCGGAGCGTGGGACGACAGTCATTGCGCAAACACTCTAACTTCCTGCTCAAGTTACGCTCACGGCTATTTCAGGAGCACCTGTCCATAAGCCGAGACACGGCTGTCAGAGGCCCTTTCTCTCTGGTTTATTTCTTTGCTGGTTTATATTTGTGTTTAAACAACATATCTCTCAGATAGTTTTAAACAATTATCGTATTAGAAATGTGTTGTTTATCCGCAGCTGTTAAAAGTTTCTTTCCAGTATCTTGTACGATAAAACATATTAATCGATATGTTCATTAGAGGCACTGGTACTTTGTCTTTTGTCCGTCTTATGACTAAATCGTTTCTGTGTATAACCAGCTCCCAATCCCTCGAGACCATCACCCCCAAAACGATACTACATATCAGCCGTTACCCATAACAAACAGTAGCATATACACAAACTTTATATTGAAGAAAAATGTAATAAACGACCAGTATGGAACAACTGGATAGAAATAACATATTCTACAGGCTGAGTGGAAAGTAACCCCCTATTTTGAATTATGGATTTCCGTTGATGTAATGATTGCAGTGAAAGTTTTGTAGACTAAAAAAAAAAAAAACAAATGGTTCAAATGGCTCTGAGCACTATGGGACTTAACATCTGAGAACTTAAGAGCTACTTAAACCTAACTAACCTAAGGACATCACACACATCCACGCCCGAGGCAGGATTCAAACCTGCGACCGTAGCGGTCGCGCGGTTCCACACTGAAGCGCCTAGAACCGCTCTGCCACACCAGCCGGCTGTAGACTAAAGTATGCCCTTTTTTCATATGTTTTCCTGTCCCTGTGAAGCCACAGAAATGCCAGGACGACTAAGCATTGAACAGAGAGCCAAAATTGCAGCGAGATAAGTAGTGTGGCTGTCTGCAATGCAGATGCAATGGTGGTGGAGAAGTCAAAATGAGACGCAAGCTGTTCTAGATGCAAAAACAATAACTGACATAGAAAATTAACGACTACCGGAAGTGTCGTGGACATGAAGAGATTAGTGAGGCCCTCGACTTCGGTATCAGAGGAAAAGGTGGCCACAGAGAGGGAAATGTTCGAGAGCTGCCATTCAAAACCAACAAGGCAGGCGGAAAGGGCATTTCGTGTATTACTCGCTATTCTGTGCGTGCAGATCCCCACAATGAGTTAGTTACACACAGTGGGATCCTCATTATATCGAAACGTTGTACCCAGCTGACTGCGACAGCCGTGTTGAATGCTGTGAAATGATGCTAACGTGCAAGTAGACCATTCAAACCTGCTTGAAAAATTATTTGGCGTGATGAAAGTGTTTTTCATGTAGGGCGGGTTCGTTAATCGTCATAATAGCCGTTATTGGACAGGTGGTGATCCCAACGAGACCGTTGAAAAAACGAAGGGCAAGAGACAATGTGGTGCGGATTAACTTTTTACTGTGCTGAAACCTCTACGTTATTTGATTTTCAAACAACTGAGCAGAACTGAACGTACTCAGACATTTCGCTCTTTACTTGTCCTGTCAACACTAAGCTGACACACAATATTTTTAACGCAATGCAATCTGACTTTCAATAATCCTTACAAAAGAATGGCGCTGACTAACTATAACCTATACCTTTCATGAATCATTCACCTCACAAAAATCTTCGTTACTCGAACTACTGCAATACAGTGAGCGCCAATACTGCCAGCTAAATAAAAGATTCTAACTACTGAAGGCACTAACTACTGATAGGCATAGTTAGCAAATCAAAGATTTTGATAGAGAACAAACAATGTATTTACCTTAATGTTCAAAAGTCATCATATATATATCAGTTCATGGTATCCAGTATTACAAATTTACTCTTTCTGATGGACCACGTCCAGATCGTCCGCTCTCAAAATTCTGCCATCTCTCTTCCCACATCCACCACTGCTGGCGGCTCACCTCCCCCACATTACGACTTGTCCGTAAGACAATGGCTCAATGAACGCTTCGCAGGGCGCTGAATAGGTCGTCAAGGTCCCAGAGAATGACCAGCGCGAAGTCCAGATGTCACCTCACGCGATTTTTTGCTACGGGAGTGGTCTAAGGAAGAACTGTATCCCAGCAAACCACATATTAATATCATGTCGTGTGACTAGGGCCCTCGGGGGGTAGACCGTTCGCCGGATGCAAGTCTTCCGATTTGACGTCACTTCGGCGACTTGCGCGTCGATGGGGATGAAAATGATGATGATTAGGACAACACAACACCCAGTCCCTGAGAGGAGAAAATTTCCGACCCAGCCGGGAATCGAACCCGGGCCCTTAGGATTGACATTCTGTCGCGCTGACCACTCAGCTAGCGGACAGAAAACCGCAGACTCTTCGCGAACTCCAGAATAAGTCACGTGACGTCATAAGTCATGTTCCTGCTGAGTTCTTGAGGGAGGTCGTAGAAAACGTACCTGTACGTTTAAGACAGTGTTTAGAAAATACTAGATCGTAGATTTAGTTGTAACTTTTTGAAAAATAACGATATATTGGAAACTGCAGTTGTGTGCAAAAATTTGAGCTATACCTACAACAGTGTAGAAGGAAAAAAAATTAAAATAGGTAGTTACTTTCCGCCCATCCTTACACGTGACAAGTTCATGATCCCAAGCAATGTCATATAGCAAAATAGGAGAACAGTGGACACGCATGCTAAAAAGATTTCTTCCTTTCATGTTCATACAGGTAGTGAAAAATTCAGCTGCTCGTGATACACGAAAAAAAAACTTTTTCTTCAGCTGTTCTTTGCGAGATAAAAATACACTCCTGGAAATTGAAATAAGAACACCGTGAATTCATTGTCCCAGGAAGGGGAAATTTTATTGACACATTCCTGGGGTCAGATACATCACATGATCACACTGACAGAACCACAGGCACATAGACACAGGCAACAGAGCATGCACAATGTCGGCACTAGTACAGTGTATATCCACCTTTCGCAGCAATGCAGGCTGCTATTCTCCCATGGAGACGATCGTAGAGATGCTGGATGTAGTCCTGTGGAACGGCTTGCCATGCCATTTCCACCTGGCGCCTCAGTTGGACCAGCGTTCGTGCTGGACGTGCAGACCGCGTGAGACGACGCTTCATCCAGTCCCAAACATGCTCAATGGGGGACAGATTCGGAGATCTTGCTGGCCAGGGTAGTTGACTTACACCTTCTAGAGCACGTTGGGTGGCACGGGATACATGCGGACGTGCATTGTCCTGTTGGAACAGCAAGTTCCCTTGCCGGTCTAGCAATGGTAGAACGATGGGTTCGATGACGGTTTGGATGTATCGTGCACTATTCAGTGTCCCCTCGACGATCACCAGTGGTGTACGGCCAGTGTAGGAGATCGCTCCCCACACCATGATGCCGGGTGTTGGCCCTGTGTGCCTCGGTCGTATGCAGTCCTGATTGTGGCGCTCACCTGCACGGCGCCAAACACGCATACGACCATCATTGGCACCAAGGCAGAAGCGACTCTCATCGCTGAAGACGACACGTCTCCATTCGTCCCTCCATTCACGCCTGTCGCGACTCCACTGGAGGCGGGCTGCACGATGTTGGGGCGTGAGCGGAAGACGGCCTAACGGAGTGCGGGACCGTAGCCCAGCTTCATGGAGACGGTTGCGAATGGTCGTCGCCGATACCCCAGGAGCAACAGTGTCCCTAATTTGCTGGGAAGTGGCGGTGCGGTCCCCTACGGCACTGCGTAGGATCCTACGGCCTTAGCGTGCATCCGTGCGTCGCTGCGGTCCGGTCCCAGGTCGACGGGCACGTGCACCTTCCGCCGACCACTGGCGACAACATCGATGTACTGTGGAGACCTCACGCCCCACGTGTTGAGCAATTCGGCGGTACGTCCACCCGGCCTCCCGCATGCCCACTATACGCCCTCGCTCAAAGTCCGTCAACTGCACATACGGTTCACGTCCACGCTGTCGCGGCATGCTACCAGTGTTAAAGACTGCGATGGAGCTCCGTATGCCACGGCAAACTGGCTGATACTGACGGCGGCGGTGCACAAATGCTGCGCACCTAGCGCCATTCGACGGCCAACACCGCGGTTCCTGGTGTGTCCGCTGTGCCGTGCGTGTGATCATTGCTTGTACAGCCCTCTCGCAGTGTCCGGAGCAAGTATGGTGGGTCTGACACACCGGTGTCAAAATGTTCTTTTTTCCATTTCCAGGAGTGTATTACATGTGACCAGTTTCGAAGCTAATAAATTTCATCATTGGGCATCCTGAGGCATCCGATGATGAGGTTTATCAGTTCCGAAATCGATCGCATATAATACGTTTACATCAACAAATACACCTGAAGCAAAAGTTAGTTTTTGTCTGTCCTGAAAACCAAGAAGTAAAGTGTTTTTCGTAGCAACAGGCCTTCAGTTAATACTTAGCTTCCTCACCAAAATTAAAATTACAATTTTTTTGGTTCGCCTCTTTCGAGCTTCACCTTGCACATTTTTCCACTTGCTTAGTGCCCAGCGACATTGCTCTACGTATGCCTGGCACAGTACCGTTACAACTTGTATCTGGCATGTGAAAACAGCACAATTGCGTGAGACATTGACATAACTCCCCCATTCGTCGTCCCCACTGGTTTAAAATTACTCGGCTTAGAGCCGGGTTGTTCTTTGTTTTCACATTTGCAAAGGCGAAAGCAACATCGCATCGCATGTTATGACCTGACGAACTGTCCCCATAAACGGCGCTCTTGTCTTGCGAAGCAGCGGATATTGCTTTACGAAATAACCATGTTCTTATCTTGTCACTCGTAATTAAAGAGCTTATTTCGAGCAAGTTTCCTGTTCACGTAACAGTGAAACTCTGAAATCACAATTTCTTTATTTTAAAGTGATTTGAACAAAAATTCAGAGAATTGGGTGATATTTTTGCAGCTACATATGGTTAAACTGCCAACTGAACTATAAAGATCTCAAGGCCTTCCAAATGCGGAATTACGTTCATATAAACTGGAGTTAAGAAGGCCGGCGGGTGTGGCCGTGCGGTTCTAAGCGCGTCAGTTTGGAACCGCGTGACCGCCACGGTCGTAGGTTCGAATCCTGCCTCGGGCATGGATGTGTATGATGTCCTTAGGTTAGTTAGGTTTAAGTAGTTCTAAGTTCTAGGGGACTGATGACCTCAGTAGTTAAGTCCCATAGTGCGCAGAGCCATTTGAACCATTTTTGAGTTAAGAAGACATTTTGGGAAACAGGTAAGGTAAATTTCATGTAATGAAGCCGGATAAGAAATTTAAAAAAATGTGATAGAGTTTTTATTTGTAACCTACAATACAGTACATACCGTATAAGAGAGGATCTGATGCTCACTCCATCATCGTTAGAAGTCGTTTTTCTTTAGCAAAAGTACGCTGCACGTTACCGCTTTAAGATACGTAACTCAGCTAAGATTAATTTAATACCTTTCAACTTCCCTTTTTCACATAAATGGTGCGTGGTTTCTCTATGTGGTTTAAGAGATGGTCTTCTCTTCCGTGCCTGTTAAGAACATACTGTCATAGGAATATATATCGTGTTCGAACGTTATGAATTACGCTACATCAAAGAAAACGATCTATTGACAGACAGTCAGCTCGGGTTCAGAAAATATCGTTCTTGTGCAACACAACTAGCTCTTTATTCTCATGAAGTAATGAGTGTTGTCAACATAGGATATCATATTGATTCCATATTTCTCAATTTTCAAAGGGTTTATGTTATCATTCCTCAAAAGTGTCTTCTAATCAAATTGCGTGCCTGTGGGGTATCGTCCCAGTTGTGCGACTGGATTCGAGATTTTCTGTCAGAAAGGTCACGGTTCGTAGTAACTGACAGAAAGTCACCGACTAAAACAGAAGTGATTCCTGGCGTTCCCCAATGAGTGTTACAGGCCTTCCGCTGTTCCTAACCTGTATAAAAGATTGAGGGAACAATCTGATCAGCCCTCTTAGATTTTTTTGCAGGTGATGCCGTCACTTGCCGTCTAGCAAAGTCATCAAAAGGTCAAAACCAATTGCAAAATGATTTTGGCAAGATATTTATAAAGTAGGAATAGTGACAACTAAGTCTAAATAATGAAAAGTATGAGGTAATCTACTTGAGTAATAAAATAAATCCGTTAAATTCCGTTTACAAGATAAAGTACACAAATCTAAAGGGTGCGAATTCAACTAAATAGGTAGGGATAACAATTACGAACAATATAAATTGGAACGATCAGTAGATATTGTTGCGGGGAAAGCAAAGCAAAGTCTAATTTTCATTGCCAGAGCACTTAGAAGGTACAACAAACCCACCAAAAAGACTGCCTACACTACGCTTGTCCGTACTCTGGTAGAATATTTCTGTACAATATGGGATCTTAAAAGTTTCAAAGACTAACATCGGGAAATATGGGAGAGTGTGTCACTTTTTTTTTTAAATATATGATACGCAAGTTGGAGTGGCAATCATTAAATCAAAGACGTTACTTCGATGCGGCGAGATCTCTTCCATGAAATTTCAGTCTCCAACTTTCTCCTCCAATGGCGAAAATATTTTATCGACACCCACCTACCTGGGGATGAATGACCATCGTAATAAAGTAGGAGCAATCAGGCTCGCACGTAAAAGATTTAAGTGTTCGTTTCTCCCGCGCGCTTTACAGAGTGGAACGAAAGAGAAACAATGTGAAAGTAGTTCAATGAACCCTCTGTTAGGCACTTGAGTATGAATTGCATAGTAGACATGTAGATGTAGACCAGATGTGACCAGGTGGTTTTGCAATCCACTTTGCCAGTTGTTACCCAAATGCAATTCCACTTCTTCTATACCGTGGACCATTTTGTAATTAATATGTATCCAAGCAGATTATTTATCGTCATAGTGAAACCATTCCTCAACATGAGAAAAACTTTCTAAAACGTTTGTTCTGTTTTCCGTCTACTCCGAACACCCATCAACTATGTCCAGCAAGCGCAAAATTATACAGATTAGCCTTCACATGCAGAGAGAAAAATGCGGCGTGGGACTTTAATTTATATTTGTAGATTCATCTCGTTTGAAAAGTATATGACGGCTGCTAGTATTGATCGGCACAGCATATTACTGTAAACAAAGAAGCTCGGCCTCTCCTAGATTTTTGTCTCACTGGATAAAACTGATCGGTTAGTGCGCAAAGGAACGGAGAGATTACGGGAGACTGCACGCCGGCTAACGGTATTCGCGTCTTTCTCAAGGCCGCGGCGAGAGAAGAGACCGTGTTACATGCGCTTGATACTGTTCGCATTTACACAGAAACGTATCCAGTTTTTCAGTCAAACCACACAGGAATCAGTGCCGACAGAGTAATTCATAACAACGCGACTGTAATCTTTGTTGGACGTCTTTTAACTAAGAACCACACATACGATTGTAACGTCCCCTTAGAAAAATTATAAATGACTGTGCTTAAACTGACACACAATATTTTTAGCGTAACGCAATCTGACTTTCAGTAATCCCTACAAAAGAATTGCCCTGACTAACAATAACCTATACCTTTCATGAATTCTTACCTCACAAAAATCTTCGTTACTCGAACTACTGCAATACAGCGAGCGCCAATACTGCCAGCTAAATAAAAGATTCTAACTATATATATATCAGTTCATGACACCCAGTCCTACAAATTTACCGTCTCTGTCCAGATCATCCGCTCTCAGAACCCCGCCATTCTTCTTGAAGTCTGAGGGTACTTCGCCTCTTTCATACATCTTGCTCACCAGATGGTAGAATTTAGTCAGGACTGGCTCTCCCAAGGCCGTCAGTAGTTCTAATGGAATGTTGTCTGCTCCCGGGGCCTTGTTTCGACTCAGGTCTTTCAGTGCTCTGTCAAACTCTTCACACAGTATCACATCTCCCATTTCATCTTCATCTACATCCTCTTCCATTTCCATAATATTGTCCTCAAGTACATCGCCCTTGTATAGACCCGCTATATACTCCTTCCACCTTTCTGCTTTCCCTTCTTTACTTAGAACTGGGTTTCCATCTGAGGTCTTGATGTTCATACAAGTGGTTCTCTTATCTCCAAAGGTCTCTTTAAGTTTCCGGTAAGCAGTATCTGTCTTACCCGTAGTGAGATAAGCCTCTACATCCTTACATTTGTGCTTTAGCCATCCCTGCTTAGCCATTTTGCACTTCCTGTCGATCTCATTTTTGAGACGTTTGTATTCCTTTTTGCCGGCTTCATTTACTGCATTTTAATATTTTCCCCTTTCATCAATTAAATTCAATATTTCTTCTGTTACCCAAGGATTTCTACTAGCCCTCGTCTTTTTACCTACTTGATCCTCTGCTGCCTTCACTACTTCATCCCTCAAAGCTACCCATTCTTCTTCTACTGTATTTCTTTCCCCAATTCCAGTCAATTGTTCCCTTACGCTCTCCCTGAAACTCTGTACAACCTCTGGTTCTTTCAGTTTATCCAGGTCCCATCTCCTTAAATTCCCACCTTTTTGCAGTTTCTTCAGTTTCAATATACAGGTCATAACCAATAGATTGTGATCAGTGTTCACATCTGCCCCTGGAAATGTCTTACAATTTAAAACCTGGTTCCTAAATCTCTGTCTTACCATTATATAATCTATCTGATACCTTTTAGTATCTCCAGGGTTCCTCCATGTATACAACCTTCTTTCATGATTCTTAAACTAAGTGTTAGCTATGATTAAAGTTATGCTCTGTGCAAAATTCTAACAGGCGGCTTCCTCTTTCATTTCTTAGCCCCAATCCATATCCACCTACTATGTTTGTTTCTCTCCCTTTTCCTACTGTCGAATACCAGTCACCCATGACTATTAAATTTTCGTCTCCTTTCACTACCTGAAGAATTTCTTTTATCTCATCATACATTTCTTCAATTTCTTCGTCATCTGCAGAGCTAGTTGGCATATAAACTCGTACTACTGTAGTAGGCATGGGCTTCGTATCTATCTTGGCCACTATAATACGTTCACTATGCTGTTTGTAGTAGCTTACCTGCACTCCTATTTTTTTATTCATTATTAAACCTACTCCTGCATTACCCCTATTTTGTATTTATAACCCTGTATTCACCTGACCAGAAGTCTTGTTCCTCCTGCCACCGAACTTCACTAATTCCCACTATATCTAACTTTAACCTATCCATTCGCCTTTTTAAATTTTCTAACCTACCTGCCCGATTAAGGGATCTGACATCCCACGCTCCGATCCGTAGAATGCCAGTTTTCTTTCTCCTGATAACGACGTCCTCCTGAGTAGTCCCCACCCGGAGATCCGAATGGGGGACTATTTTACCTCCGGGATATTTTACCCAAGAGGACGCCATGATCATTTAACCATACAATGAAGCTGCATGCCCTCGGGAAAAATTACGGCTGTAGTTTCCCCTTGCCAGCAAGGCCATTTTGGTTAATGTTACAAGGCCAGATCAGTCAATCATCCACACTGTTGCCCCTGCAACTACTGAAAAGGCTGCTGCCCCTCTTCAGGAACCACACGTTTGTCTGGCCTCTCAACAGATACCCCTCCGTTGTGGTTGCACCTACGGTATGGCTATCTGTATCGTTGAGGCACGCAAGCTGAAAGGTGGCTACACTGAGCCACAGCGCCAAAAGTCGCGCCAGAGGGTATTGTTCCGCCGCCTCCACTGGCAGTGATTATTGAGACGCAGCGACAGGCAGTTCTTGCCGAGAAGTTGTGGTGGACACTGCTTGTAGCTGAAGTTGGAATGAGATGGGGTAGTAGTGAGTGTTTGTTCGATGTTTTATGCAGCTATGTGATGGGAGAGATAGCAGATGTTATTCCAATGGAGATATTGTAATGGTCAGAGTGCTTTTCGTCAATATATATGAAGGTAATAAATATTATGTTGTCTATTTATTTGTGTGTCCTGAATAATGTGTCATTACAGGTTCAGTCAACAAAGCATCTGGCTTGTGTTCTTGTATTAGAGTGTAATTCTGGGTTTCTTGCACAATTATAGTATTTCTAATTTTCTTTTATCACGTCAGTATAAATGATATTTAAAAATTCTTGTCTTGTTGAAGAAGAACCGTGCCAGATGTGCGTTGAGTCATACTACCACATACAGAACAGCTACACTTGTGCTTTGTTGGATTCGTAGATTTTATAGTTGCTGGGGAATTAATTAGTTAATTGTGTTAACAGAAATTTTCTTACATTCTTTGTTGTCATTCTATGCAGTCAGATAGCGTAACAATTAGTTGTCAGGGCCAGCCGTTTACGAGACTTGCGTAATCGGACATACAGCTACTAAAAATATTTGCATTCATATTTAATTTTAATTTAGCCCCCATGCAAAGCCTCCCCAGCAACGGCAAGGTCCATGGTTCATGGGGGGGGGGGGGGGGGGGGGGATTTAAAAGCCTGGCTGAATTCCCGTAAGTTGCCTGAAAATCAGTCACCTAACCCCCATAGGTAGTATCTCAATTTCTCCAGAATAAAAGGCAGTTGCAGAGTTCAAAATGTTGTTCACAGATATGAATTGTTGGTGAAGATATGAATGTACACTACTAGCCATTAAAATTGCTACACCAAGAAGAAATGCAGATGATAAACGGGTATTCATTGGACAAATATATTATACAAGAATTGACATATGATTACATTTTCACGCAATTTGGGTGCATAGATCCTAAGAAATCAGTACCCAGAACAACCACCTCTGGCCGTAATAACGGCCTTGATACGCCTGGGCATTGAGTCAAACAGAGCTTGGATGGCATGTACAGGTACAGCTGCCCATGCAGCTTCAACACAATACCACAGTTCATCAAGGGTAGTGACTGGCGTATTGTGACGAGCCAGTTGCTCGGCCACCATTGAACAGACGTTTTCAATTGGTGAGAGATCTGGAGAATGTGCTGGCCAGGGCAGCAGTCGATCATTTTCTGTATCAAGAAAGGCCCGTACAGGACCTGCAACATGCGGTCGTGCATTATCCTGCTGAAATGTAGGGTTTCGCAGGGATCCAATGAAGGGTAGAACCACCAGTCGTAACACATCTGAAATGTAACATCCACTGTTCAAAGTGCCATCAATGCGAACAAGAGGTGACCGAGACGTATAACCAATGGCACCCCATACCATCACGCCTGGTGATACGCCAGTATGTCGACAACGAATTTACGCTTCCAATGTGCATTCACCGCGATGTCTCCAAACACGGATGCGACCGTCATGATGCTGTAAACAGAATCTGGATTCATCGGAAAAAATGACGATTTGCCATTCGTGCACCCAGGTTCGTCGTTGAGTACACCATCGCAGGCGCTCCTATCTGTGATGCAGCGTCAAGGGTAATCGCAGCCACTGTCTCCGAGCTGATAGTCCATGCTGCTGCAAACGTCGTCGAACTGGTCGTGCAGATGATTGTTATCTTGGAAACGTCCCCATCTGTTGACTCAGGGATCGAGACGTGGCTGCACGATCCGTTACGGCCATGTGGATAAGATGCCTGTCATCTCGACTGCTACTGATACGAGGTGGTTGGGATCCAGCACGGCGTTCCGTATTACCCTCCTGAACCCACCGATTCCATATTCTGCTAACAGTCATTGGATCTCGACCAACGCGAGCAGCAATGTCGCGATACGATAAACCGCAATCGCGATAGGCTACAATTCGAACTTTATCAAAGTCGGAAACGTGATGGTACGCATTTCTCCTCCTTACACGAGGCATCACAAAAACGTTTCACCAGGCAAAGCCGGTCAACTGCTGTTTGCGTATGGGAAATCGGTTGGAAACTTTCCTCATGTCAGCACGTTGTAGGTGTCGCCACCGGCGCCAACCTTGTGTGAATGCTCTGAAAAGCTAATCATTTGCATATCACAGTATCTTCTTCCTGTCGGTTAAATTTCGAGCCTGTAGCACGCCATCTTCGTGGTGTAGCAATTTTAATGGCCAATAGTGTATTACGCCAACTGAAGATAGACTAAAATAGGATAGCCGTCTGTATTTCTTCAGGGAACTTAGTCTACAGTCTTAGAGTTCAACCACCATTAACGTGCATAAGTTGATAACGTCGTCGATCCAAGGGTTGGTTTGAACCCTAGTGTGCTTCAATAGGCGCTTCTAATCACTTCACTCAGCCTGCTATGAATAAACCGCTGAAATTGTGGAAAAGGAGTAGATCTTTTGAACACAGGGATTCTCTGCTATGTGTATTACCTGGGAGTTTAGTTGATACGAGAGTGCTAAGACGATACGCAAAGATCTTACCCGGGAATCTCTGCAAGGAAGACGCCGTTCTTTTCCCGAAGAACTACTAGGTAAGTTTACAGGAAAATTTATTCGAGACAGATTATAAAACAAGCCTCCACCGTACGCCGCACGAAAGGATCAAATAAAAACAAGTTCAGAGGGAAAAATTCACATCTACATCCATACTCCGCAAGCCACCTGACGGTGTGTGGCGGAGGGTACCTTCAGTACCTCTATCGGTTCTCCCTTCTATTCCAGTCTCGTATTGTTCGTGGAAAGAAGGATTGTCGGTATGCCTCTGTGTGGGCTCTAATCTCTCTGATTTTATCCTCATGGTCTCTTCGCTAGATATACGTAGGAGGGAGCAATATACTGCTTGACTCTTCGGTGAAGGTATGTTCTCGAAACTTTGACAAAAGCCCGTACCGAGCTACTGAGCGTCTCTCCTGCAGAGTCTTCCACTGGAGTTTATCTATCATCTCCGTAACGCTTTCGCGATTACTAAATGATCCTGTAACGAAGCGCGCTGCTCTCCGTTGGATCTTCTCTATATCTTCTATCAACCCTATCTGGTACGGATCCCACACTGCTGAGCAGTATTCAAGCAGTGGGCGAACAAGCGTACTGTAACCTACTTCCTTTGTTTTCGGATTGCATTTCCTTAGGATTCTTCCAATGAATCTCAGTCTGGCATCTGCTTTACCGACGATCAACATTATATGATCATTTAATTTTAAATCACTCCTAATGCGTACTCCCATATAATTTATGGTATTAACTGCTTCCAGTTGCTGACCTGCTATTTTGTAGCTAAATGATAAAGGATCTATCTTTCTGTGTATTCGCAGCACATTACACTTGTCTACATTGAGATTCAATTGCCATTCCCTGCACCATGCGTCAATTCGCTGCAGATCCTCCTGCATTTCAGTACAATTTTCCATTGTTACAACCTCTCGATACACCACAGCATCATCTGCAAAAAGCCTCAGTGAACTTCCGATGTCATCCACAAGGTCATTTATGTATATTGTGAATAGCAACGGTCCTATGACACTCTCCTGCAGCACACCTGAAATCACTCTTACTTCGGAAGACTTCTCTCCATTGAGAATGACATGCTGCGTCCTGTTATCTAGGAACTCCTCAATCCAATCACACAATTGGTCTGATAGTTCATATGCTCTTACTTTTTTCATTAAACGACTGTGGGGAACTGTATCGAACGCCTTGCGGAAGTCAAGAAACACGGCATCTACCTGTGAATCCGTGTCTATGGCCCTCTGAGTCTCGTGGCAGACACATGAAGACGACTGCTTTTCCTGTGGTCTGTAAGCGAGAGGAACAAAAAATGGGAAGCCCTCTCTTAAAATATTTATGGGTAGCACGGTGAACTTAAATCTGAATGGCTGCTCTAGAATGCGAGACCAGCTGGGCCCACCATCTCGATCCGACTGTATACTTGCAAGCATATGAATCGAAAGCACGGAGTACGGTAACCCTCGCGTCTCTCACTTAGAGAAGGCATTACAAGAGAAGGAAGCCACGTTAGGCAGTAGAAAAATGTGCTGCGATCGTGTCTTGAAACTGCCACTGGTTCTTGCATTGAGTTACCTACGGATATATGAAAGTTGTACGCGAGGGTGATAGGGATCAAGGGTTTAATGAGTAACACATGACGCACTGGAAATTTCTCTTGTCTTCTCTCTTACAATAATTACATTTCTGCGAAGACTGATAGCTGCCGTACGCTAATCACGCCTCTCTCCACAACATCAAGACGCTGATAACGACTAATACACTTGAGGAAACGGACCCTTCATTCGCAGAAGATAATGGAATGTGCCTGATATTTTCCGTTATCATTATAGCCCATTCGTTCCTGGGAACCGGTTGGACAACAGATGACGTGATGTATTGTACTCTGGAAGGTGAAACGCAATCAAAATGACAAGCTGAACGACCAAGATTTGTCAACATGGAGGAAGTTTCCAAGTTTCACGGTATTGTGACATTGTGTGGAGTAAGAATAGCACCAAGAAGAACTATACGTGAAGCTAAATGGCAAATTCAAATCTCGCACCTTAAAGAAAAATAGAAAAAATGAGCACTGACTTTCTAGAGCGATTAAAATTCACTTTAGATAAGAATTTCGGCAACAAGTCACATTTTTGTGAAAAAAATTATTTATTTAAACAGTGAGCAGATTCGATCACTTCCTGCTCACCTTCAAATGATTTACGACCAGTTTTCATGCGTCATGTACGCTTTCAGTCGTGACATGATGATCTATCGGATGTCAGAAAATATTGGAATCACAGGTTAAAAATGTATCAGCAAATATCAATGGTTGCTGCCTTTATAATACAACTATTTCAGTAGGTCCACTGTATTCGTCCATCCATCAGGGGCAAAATGACTGCAAAACATACGTGTTCAAAGAGTTGTGTTACACGTTAATGCTAATAAAAAACAACAGTTAAATTATTACACGATAACTTTCTTGGAAAATCATAACTTGTTTACCGGGCAGGAACTCTAACCCAATTTGTCTGTACAAGTGCTGGCTCGAAACATGACAAAGGAAACAGCTTTCAATTAGACAGAACGTTTCAACAATGAACACAGATGTCGAAAGCAAAAAAGAGTATTTTTTGGACTCCAACACATCAATATCTACAAAGTTGGCGGAAATGGCTAGACGCTAAGTGTATGAAGAGTGTAACATATTTTTGACCAAATAATAGAAACTTTATGCTCTGCGCAAAGCAGAATCAATTTGTAAAGAAGTCAGTGCGCTTCCACACAAAGAAAGTACGTATAATTTTGAAGTTTTACAAAATTTGGAATGATCTTTCGAGTCAGCCGTACGTAATATATTGTCGATCTAAAATGGGCAAAAAGGAACCAAGTATTTTCAGCCATACATAGAATGAAGAACTCCGATGGATTTTGATAGGATGAAAAGTATGTTTTCGTGTGTGCATGTTATACATATTTATGCATCTGGCCCACTATTAGCTAAATAAAGCAGCACCAGTGAAACAGATACCGGTAACACCTAGGAGAACGTTTTGCAGTCTAGCATGTGAAATCCTACAGAACTAGCATTAATGGCGGTAGCTACGAGGGATAAGAGTACAACTCATTTTTGCGAAAGGCACTCGAACCTTTAATGCTCTGTACAAAAGACGGTTCGAACCCCGGAACGGCACACAGTAGCAATTCGTCAGAAAGCTATTACAGTTTATATTCCACTGCAAAGAGAAAATGCCACTCTGAGGAATTGCATTTTTCAGAAGTCTTCCACAACACCGAACGTAACAGATCGTATAGTATTCGGAAAACATACTGATACGCATCACGTCCACTACTGGTTAGAAAAAGTTTCACCAGTGAAAGAGATGTCGAAAACAACTAGGGCGTCAACACCTAGCAAAATTACAGCAGGAAGGAGAAGCGCACAGCTCAGCACAAAACGGGTTCGAGTCCCGGTCCGCTATACAATTTGAACTAGACAGGAAGTCATTACAGTTGCAGAGAGAAAGTACAATTCTTAAGTATTACAGAGTTCCGCAATGGTCGTACGCAACATGTTACTCGAAAACCAGGGAAAAGTACAACACGCAACTGGCGCACTCTTTTTCTATATAAAGTCTATCGGTGAAACATATGAAATAACTAGAAAGACTTTTCCTGTTTAGGACGCCTAAACCTACAAAACTGATGTCAATGACTGATTACTAACTGGGAGAAGCATGTAATATATTTCTATTACAAATGAGAGAAAAGAACTCCAGCACATTACCGATTGGTCAGATACTTTTAGCAGTAAAATCGATAATTTTTTTTAAAAAATTGAAAAAGTTCGATCAAATGTTTTGTGAAATGATTTGCCTAAAAGTAAGAAACAAAACAGATTAGAGAAACATTTGACGCACCACATTTGCTGTACATGATCGAGCATCCTGAAAGATGAGTCAAACGTTTCTCTAATCTATTTCATTTCTTTCATCTAGACAAATCATTTCATAAAACATTTAATCGTTTTCGTTATCTTTTTTTGTTTCAAGTTTTGTTGAGAGAACAATCTCATTGACACCTCATTTGCTTTCCTAGCGTCTACTGTTCTCGAAATATCGTACATTTACAACTTGATTTGAAAGAAATAGTTAAATACCCAACGAATGTAACTAGACCTTGAAGACATGAACGTTTTGACATTTCATTTACACAGCTAGCAACATCTGTTCGCGAACTATTTCTTTTCCCTCACATCATTAAGTAAGTTTTGCTTACTTATCCTAATTAATTCCAAACAATTAAATATTCTCGCCAAAACTAGACCTCACCCTGGTCAATTTGATACCCCCTTGCTCCATCTCGCATCCTCAGTTTGGGTACGAAAATTCGGAAAAGTATCCACTGTGTAATCAGTAAAATGTTTCTGGTTTTGTGACCGCATTGTCAGTATGTAAAACTAGGGACGTTTCGGTCACTATTGCAAGTGATCTTCTTCAGGGTGTTTTTGTTTACTGTAACGGAAACCGTAATATTAAACACAAGCACCCTGGAGAAGGTCACTTGAGGGTTCAAGTGGCTATGAGCACTATGGGACTTCACTTCTGAGGTCATCAGTCCCCTAGAACTTAGAACTACTTAAACCTAACTAACCTAAGGACATCACACACATCCATGCCCGAGGCAGGATTCGAACCTGCGAGCCGGCCGAAGTGGCCGTGCGGTTAAAGGCGCTGCAGTCTGGAACCGCAAGACCGCTACGGTCGCAGGTTCGAATCCTGCCTCGGGCATGGATGTTTGTGATGTCCTTAGGTTAGTTAGGTTTAACTAGTTCTAAGTTCTAGGGGACTAATGACCACAGCAGTTGAGCCCCATAGTGCTCAGAGCCATTTGAACCATTTTGAATCGAACCTGCGACCGTAGCGGTCGCGTGGTTGCAGACTGTAGCGCCTAGAACCGCTCGGCCACTCCGGCCGGCAAGAGAGAGAAGGTCACTTGGAATAGTGACCGAAACGTCGCTAGTTTTATACATTGACAATGCCGGTCACAAACTCAGAAAAATTTTGTTGACTTTGACAATGGCCGCGGAAGCCTACGTTTATATTTAACCCACTGTGTAATTTATAGAGAGTCTTCACTTCCCTCAAACATTGGACCAATAACGAATTACGTGATTTAAGGAGCCACTGAGCAGGAAAGTATGCACTGTGACAAAACTGCACTGAACACTCGCGACCACCGCAGCTGACGGAGCGACGCGAGTAGAAACGCAGCCTCGCAGACAGGGTGGCGAGAGCGGCTTTCTCGCCGCCAGCGCCAGATCGCGGACGCCGACTTCCGGTCGCGAATCGCGGCGCAGCGTGCAGCAGGAGTGGCTGCTGACCCGGAGAGACAGACTGACCTGCCTGAGGTAGGCGGCGCTCATCCCGGGCAGCTCCATGGCAGACGGGAGTGACGAGGCAAGAGACCGCCGCTGCCCACTGCACCGCACTGGCGGCGCGCGCCGGCGCACGCTGCTTATATACCGCGCAGCTGCCGGCGGCCTCGCAGGCCGGGGTCTGCACGCGGACTCCAGGCAGGCTGCACCTCTCGCCGCCCTACTTCCTACCTCACCTGCTTGGTGTAAAACCTCTTTTTTTCTGTGGATTGGAGCTGCACGTCAAAAAATAATTCGGGCTTCAAAGTAAAAATTTTAGCTAAGTAAACTGTATGGCCAGCTATGTACACTACTGGCCATTAAAATTGCTACACCAAGAAGAAATGCAGATGATAAACGGGTATTCATTGGACAAATATATTATACAAGAACTGACATGTGATTACATTACCACGCAATCTGGGTGCATAGATCCTGAGAAATCAGTACCCAGAACAACCAACTCTGACCGTAATAACGGCCTTGATACGCCTGGGCATTGAGTCAAACAGAGATTGGATGGCGTGTACATGTACAGCTGCCTAAGCAGCTTCAACACGATACCACAGGTCATCAATAGTAGTGACTGGCGTATTGTGACGAGCCAGTTGCTCGACCACCATTGACCAGATGTTTTTAATTGGTAAGAGACCTGGAGAATGTGCTGGCCAGGGCAGCAGTCGAACATTTTCTGTATCCAGAAAGTCCCGTACAGGACCTGCAACATGCGGTCCGTCTTTATCCTGCTAAATTGTAGGGTTTCGTAGGAATCGAATGAAGGGTAGAGCCACGGGTCGTAACATATCTGAAATGTAACGTCAACTGTTCAAAGTGCCGTCAATTCGAACAAGAGGTGACCGAGACGTGTAACCAATGGCACCCCATACCATCACGCCCGGGTGATGCGCCAATATGGCGATGACGAATACACGCTTCCGATGTGCGTTCACCGCGATGTCGTCAAACACTGATGCGACCATCATGATGCTGTAAACAGAACCTGGATTCATCCGAAAAAATGACGTTTTGCCATTCGTGCACCCATGTTCGCAGTTGAGTACACCATCGCAGGCGCTCCTGTCTGTAATGCAGCGTCAAGGGTGGGCTCCGAGCTGATAGTCCGTGCTGCTGCAAACGTCGTCGAACTGTTGGTGCAGATGATTGTTGTCTTGCAAACGTCCCCATCTGTTGACTCAGGGATCGAGACGTGGCTGCACGATCCGTTACAGCCATGCGGATAAGATGCCTGTCAGCTCGACTGCTACTGATACGATGCCGTTGGGATCCAGCACGGCGTTCCGTATTACCCTCCTGAACCCACCGATTCCATATTCTGCTAACAGTCATTGGGTCTCGATCAACGCAAGCAGCAGTGTCGCCATACGATAAACCGCAATCGCGATAGGCAACAATCCGACCTTTATCAAAGTCGGAAACGTGATGGTACGCTAAATGTGATTTGAGACTTTCTCGGCGTATTCTATTCGTGAATTTTTCTCGGGTGATCAGCCGAGTAAAGGCGTCGTCTTCTCGCAACGTTTCGAAGGGTTTCGTACCCATCATCTTCAAGCGAAGTGTCGAGATGCTGCTCTCTCTCTCATCTTTTGCTTTCCCCTCTTTGGGGAAGTGTGAGGGGGAGTCTGTAGCCTTTAGGCTTTTACTCCCCTGTGAAAGTGTGTGTGTGATTTTTCTGTAGTTTTTGGTGTCTGTGATTTGTGATGATTGTTGTGAGTGTGTCTGGTACTTGCCTGAGGTGGGCGAGAAGTTTGTTGTTATATGGGGAGGAACAGGATGATGGATTTGGTGTAGGGATTTTCTCTTCGACTTAGTCGTCGAAGATCGTCATAGGGCGCTTGTGCTTATCGCGGGACATGTCATACCGACCTAGGGAGTGGATGAGTGCGTTTCTGGATCTGGAAGAACCCTCATAGAAGGCCCTTGCCAGATCCTGGAAACGCTCTCTCAGGAGTGGGATTTCGGCTGCGGCGTGCAAGTCGTCTGTAGGGAATCCAAGAGGTAAGCGCAGTGCCCTTCTGAGGGCGCGGTTCTGCAGCCTCTGGAGTTTGTCCAGGTGCTGCTTCGCCGCGTATCCCCAGACAGGGCACGCATACTCCATTATTGGCCGGATCAGGGCCTGATACACATTTAATGCTAGTGGGCAGGGAAGGGAGCTTGTTGAGTTCAGGATAGGATATAGGATGGACATTCTGGCGCAGACCTTCCTATGGACTTCGTCTATGTGGGGTTTCCACGTAAGACGAGAGTCCAAGGTTACGCCAAGGTACTTGGCGGTTCTGCGCCAGGGGAGTTGGGTTCCATTTAGGTGAAGGTGTAGGGGGGGACGTTGAGGAGGATCGCGCCTTCCGAGCCTGCGGGTAATCAGCATTGCCTGCGTCTTCTCAGAGTTAATGGTGATGCGCCAGCGACGGGCCCAAGTTTCTGTGTTATCTAAAACCCTTTGTAACCTACGGATGACCAGGTCCTTGTTTGCGTTTCTCGTGTAGAAGGCTGTATCGTCAGCGTACTGTGCGGTGTGCACCAGGGGGGCCGTTGGTGTGTCCGCAGTGTACAAACTGTACAATACGGGCCCCAGGACCGATCCCTGTGGCACCCCAGCACGAATACGCCTTCTGGTGGAGGTGGCAGTTTCTACTTTGACGGAGAAAGTCCTATTCGTGAGGTAGCTCTTGATCAGCTGAACTATGCTCCCAGGAAACCCTTGTGTGTACAACTTGTAGAGTAGCCCTCTATGCCATACTGAATCAAAGGCTTTGGCCACGTCCAGTAGCACTATCCCGCAGTAGCCTCTGTGGTTGAAGCCCTCTGTTGCTGCTTCAACCATTCTCATGACCTGTTGTGGGGCAGAGTGGTTCTGTCGGAAGCCAAATTGGAAATCCGGCAGAATTTGCTCTCTGGTAATATGTTCTTGTATGGGTCTTAGCAGGAGGCGCTCATAGATCTTGCTGAGAGTTGGCAAGAGGCTAATCGGCCTGTAGTGCTGCGGGAATAGAGGCTCTTTCCCTGGTTTGTGTATCGCGACCACCTCCGCATGTTTCCAGCAAGCTGGGAAAACACGGGATCGAGTAATCTCGTTGAGGACGTTCGCGAGGTGTGTGATCGCTGTGGGTGGGAGTTTTTTGACTAACTGATTTGTGACACTGTCGTGCCCTGGCGCCTTTTTTGTAGGGAGAGACCTGATTACTCTTGCCACGTCCTCGGGGGCAAAAAGTATGGGTTCGTCCTCTGGGTCCTCCTCGGCATTGAGGAAGACAGCCAGTTGACGACGGACCACTCTTTCATGCTCGTCGTCCTGGGGTTCTGCCGCTTGGAACTGCTTCTCGAAGGAGTCGGCGAGGGCGTTGGCCTTTCCAGCATGGCTGTAGACCAGTCCCCGCTCGCCATGCAGTGGCGGCATCCTAGCGCGTCGTTTTGTAAACTGTTTTGTCGCTTGCCATAGTGTGTGGTCGTCTACTTTGAGAGCTGTGAGGCGGTTTTGCCATTGCTGGTTTCTGTGCTCATTGAGCGCTACCTTCAGTTCTCTCTGTAGACGATTGAGCAGCCTCCTGGTGGCCTGATTTCTGGTGATCTTCCACTCTTTTGCTACTCTGTTCTTATGTCGAATTTGAGCTAGCAAGTGTTCCGGGAGCTGTATTTGCGGTGGTGGGCCATCCCTTTGTGGAGGGGTGGCTTCTTCCGCTGTCTGTAAGATGCTGCCTGTTAGGTCTTGTAGCGCTTGTTCTACTGTTTCGGCAGTAGGTGGCGGAGCGCGAGCGATATCAGAGGCGACAGTTTCTTGGTATCGCTCCCAGTCTGTACGTTTGTACGACGTCTGGTACCGTGGGAGTGCTACCCATTCTCCCACATCGACCTCCAGAATCACTGGGTTGTGGTCGGAGGACATTCTGTTGATTGTCCTTGCGGTCACAAACCCTGCGATCCTCCTAGTGAGAGCTATGTCTAACACATCGGGCCTGCTTCCGTTTTTCGGAAAATGTGTGGGCTCCACTGGACCCCATGTTTCGAAGTGGTGGGTGCGCGCTAGTTGTTGCAGTTTGGCGCCTGCTCTGGAGGTTACTCTAGAATTCCAGTCAGGGTGTTTGGCATTGAAGTCTCCCCCTATTACGAGTTTGCCTTCAATTTGCCCTAGAGCAGCTATGTCTCCCTCATCTATCTGGTCATGTGGGGGTCGGTAGACTGCAACAATTGTTAGGGGTCCGGTGGCAGTGGTTACTTCCACCGCCACTGCTTCAATTTTGTTGGTAGCTGGTAAGAATACCTGGTGGTGGGGGATCCCTCTTTTTATGTATATGGCCACCCCTCCGCCTTGGGTTGGCCTGTCTTTGCGATAGCTAACATATTTGGGGACTGTCGCTTTTATTCCCGGTTTTAGGTGGGTTTCCCCCATCATGCATATGTCGATGGAGAACTCCTTCATGAGTTCTCTGAACTCGACCTCTTGATTAACAATGCCGTCTGCGTTAAAGACGCACATTTTCAGGCCTTGGATGTTTGGTCGTCTATCCATGATGGGGTTTTGATACTACTGAGGAAGTCGCAGAGGGGAGCGACTGCTGGACTGTTGCCTGAAGGGCAGCGAGGATCTGTGTGTTCTGCTTTTGGGCTTCCCTGAATTCCTTCATCATTTCCATGACGAGGTTCATGGTCTGCACCATTACGCCTAACAACTGATCCATGGGGGGGAAGTGTGTCTGGGGTTTCCTAGGGCCCTCTCCGTCAAGGTGGACCTGGTCGTTGTTGCTGTGTATTTCCCGGTGTTGTTCTTGTGTTGGTGTCTGATGTTGTGGTGGTTGGGCAATGCTTTCGTGGTTCCTCGGGGGAGAAACCACTTCCGCATATGTTGCCCTTGGTGTGTCTGGCCTTGGTTTTACCCAGGCCTTGTCTGTGTGTGTTGTCGTGTTTTGGTTTCTTGTGTGTCTGGATGGGTTCGTGGTGTTTTCTTTACGTGTGTGGGGGGCGGCCTTTGCGCCCTTTGCCTGCTGTGTGTGTCTTTTATGGACCTCGCAACCTTGGTAACCCGCTGTGTGGTTTTTGCCACACAGCGCGCACCTTATTTGCGGGTCCGTGTGTTTTATGTTGCACGTTCGTGTATCATGGGCCTCGGCGCATTTTCTGCACCTCACTGCCATTGAGCAGTGTGCCGCAATGTGGTTGAGGCCCTGACATCTGAAGCACTGCACCGTCTTGTTTTTGCGGCGCAGTGGTTCAGTGGTCACAGGGACCGCCAGGATCGTCTTAATGTCCCTTTTGTTCTGTGGGACGTCTGGCAGTGTGACCTGATACAGGGGCCATTTGCTGCCTATGTTTCCCATCTGTTGGACCGCCTTGACGATGTACCCCTGGGCGGTCAGGTCTGTTTTGATCGCCTGGGGGGCCACTCGTCTCGGTAGGTCCCTGATGACAATGTTTCTGTTGCGTGTTTTTGTTGTGGGGAAAGTGTAATGGGGTATGTTTTTGCTGTTGAGAAGTGTTTTTACTGTGGTGTAGTGTTCAAGTGTCAGTAGTGTTATTTTTATTTTCTCACCACCAGCAGGTTTTGCTTTGAAATTGCCTCCCCCGATTGCTGTTTTTAACATTTCGAAGAGTTCCTCGTAGTTCCGAGTGAACTCCGCGACGATCGGAGGGAGGTGGTGGGTGACCTGGTTTTGTGTTTGTGTTGTTGTGTCATGTAGTGTCTCTGGCTCATCGGCCACCGCCTGGAACCTGTTCGGGGTGGGTTCCACTCCCCTGGCCGGTGGAAGCCTCGGCTGGCGAAACGTTTTCTTCGCCAGCACGAAACCATCCGAGTCCTGCCCGGTTACGCGGTTCCCTTCCAGTGCTGGTGTTTCCTGGTCCCCTCCTAGGACGACGACAGGTGCTGTCGGGGGCGCAGGCTCCTCAGAGGGTGTGGAAGTGGCTGGGGTGGTGGTGGTGGAGTGCTTTTTCCCCCTGGAGTGCTTCTCCTTCTTGTCCTTCCTCACACGCCGCTGCTTGGATGTGGTGGACTTGAGTGGGGGGGATTTAAGGAACTGGGATCGGGTAGGGGGTTGGGTGGCAGTTGCGGGTTTGGCAAGGATTTTTGTCGGTTGACTGGGCTTCTGCTTGCCATTTAGGTTGCGGATATGGTCAGCAAGGAGGCCACAGCTGTTGGCAAGCAGGAGAGGGCTGAGGAGAGGGGAGGGAGGGGCGGGATCGCAAATACTGACGATGCATTTGTTTGTTTGCGTATTATGTGGTTTTGCCATGTCGGTCGCGGAAAGGGGGCTTGCTGCCAGGTTATTGTCAGTTGCAACTTTTGTTGGCACCGTTGGGTTTTCCGGTTGCAGTGCTGACCCTAGTAACACGATGGCAGACGCGGAATTCTGGACGGGGGCGGCGGAAAACCTCTCTGTGGGTCCGCGGCCCGCTTCCAGGTCCTGGCCTACTTTTTCCCTATTCTTGGGGGGGGGGGGGGGGCAGAGACTGACTCTGCGGCAGCTGAGGTGCTCCAGACGGCCGGCCGCGCGGCCCGCGGCAACAAGAAAGCGCGCCTCGTGTCGTCGGCGGAAAGAGACCGCCGCGACCCCAAGGCGTCGCCCAAACTCGACATTCCACAACGACGAGAAGACACGACAACTCTGCCAGGCGACGCCATGCAAAATTTTCTCCAACTGCCGTCCGTGCTGAGACCTAGGCGCAAGTGCCCGTCAATGTTTTGATAAAAACAGAGCCGGTGATCACTCCTGTTTTTACTCCCGTGCAAGCGGGGGCCTATGGCTGACAGTACGCCAGTGAGAGGAGCGATGCTCAACCCTCGACTGCTACTCAGCGAGTGTCGAGATGCTGTCTCTCTCTCTCTCTCCTCTCTCTCTCATCTTTTGCTTTCCCCTCTTTGGGGAAGTGTGAGGGGGAGTCTGTAGCCTTTAGGCTTTTACTCCCCTGTGAAAGTGTGTGTGTGATTTTTCTGTAGTTTTTGGTGTCTGTGATTTGTGATGATTGTTGTGAGTGTGTCTGGTACTTGCCTGAGGTGGGCGAGAAGTTTGTTGTTATATGGGGAGGAACAGGATGATGGATTTGGTGTAGGGATTTTCTCTTCGACTTAGTCGTCGAAGATCGTCATAGGGCGCTTGTGCTTATCGCGGGACATGTCATACCGACCTAGGGAGTGGATGAGTGCGTTTCTGGATCTGGAAGAACCCTCATAGAAGGCCCTTGCCAGATCCTGGAAACGCTCTCTCAGGAGTGGGATTTCGGCTGCGGCGTGCAAGTCGTCTGTAGGGAATCCAAGAGGTAAGCGCAGTGCCCTTCTGAGGGCGCGGTTCTGCAGCCTCTGGAGTTTGTCCAGGTGCTGCTTCGCCGCGTATCCCCAGACAGGGCACGCATACTCCATTACTGGCCGGATCAGGGCCTGATACACATTTAATGCTAGTGGGCAGGGAAGGGAGCTTGTTGAGTTCAGGATAGGATATAGGATGGACATTCTGGCGCAGACCTTCCTATGGACTTCGTCTATGTGGGGTTTCCACGTAAGACGAGAGTCCAAGGTTACGCCAAGGTACTTGGCGGTTCTGCGCCAGGGGAGTTGGGTTTCGTACCCATCATCTTCAAGCGAAGTGTCGAGATGCTGTGTTGCGCGGTCCTATAAAGGCTCCTGGACCAGTGACTGATTCCGGGCGCCGACCAATCAGGTACCTGCGGAATCGGCCGCCGCGCCAGTGGTGGGGGGTTCGCGGCGCGGACCGGGCGTCGAGTCCCTGCTGGTTCCTACTACGTCTATGACCGCTACCGTCTTCGTGCCGGAGCGTTCTCTTCTAATTTTAGTTATTGCGGGATTCCAAGCTGTACTAAGTTGGAAACCAGTGTCTCGATTGATCAGGTTGCTGTTCAACAGAATTTCTACAGCCTCTATGAAAACCGAATCCCAAAATCCTTTAGCGTCACACAGCTTCTTCGTACCCTCAAAGAGGAAGATGTGTCCTTCGTTAAGGCTATGTTCCGCTACCGCCGATTTTTCTGTCTGACCAAGGCGTACATGTCTAATGTGTTCCGAGCGCCTCTGCGTGATGCAGCGCTGCGTTTGTCCGATGTATTTCGTACCACATTCACATTCAATACTGTATACGCCCGGAGTCTGCAGTCCCAGGTGGTCTTTGACTGAGCCAAGTATGTCCTTAACTTTACTTGGGGCATGAAAAATTGTCTTGATGTTGTGTTTCTCCAGAATGCGGGCAATCTTGGCTGTTGGCGGTCCCGCGTATGGTAGAAATGCCAGGCATCTGGTCTCATCTTCTTCTTCCGGTGTGTCTACCTTCCTGCTCTTGTGTAGGGCGCGCGAGATTTGCGTCTCATTATAACCATTGCTGCGGAAGGTCTTCCTTAGGTGTTGTAACTCTGCAGGTAGGCTGTCATCATCACAGATAGACTTGGCCCTGTGCACAAGTGTGTTAAGCACTGAGTTGCGTTGTGCCGGGTGGTGGCAACTCTGTGCATGAAGGTATAAATCCGTATGTGTCTTCTTCCTATACACAGCGTGACCCAAGGTGCCATCAGGGTGCTTCTTGATTAGAATGTCAAGGAAGGGCAAGCTTCCGTTTTCTTCCACCTCCATGGTGAATTGTATGTTGCTGTGTATGCTGTTCAGATGTCGCAGGAAGTCTTGCAGGTTCTCTCTGCCATGTGGCCACACGACAAAAGTGTCATCCACATATCTGTGGAAGGCTTTAGGTTTCAATGGGGCGGTGTCCAGGGCTATGTCTTCAAAATGCTCCATGTAAAGATTGGCGATGCCTGGAGCTAAGGGGAACCCATGGCTACACCATCCACTTGTTCATAAAATTTGCCTCCACACTAGAAGTGGGTGTTTGTTAACACATGCCGGAACAGCTTTATTGTGTCCTCACTAAAGCGTGTTTCGAGCAGCGCTAGGGAGTCTTCCAGCGGTACTCGTGTGAAGAGTGAGGTGACGTCAAAGCTGACAAGAAGATCTTATTTATCCAGGCGAAAGCCTTGTAGTACCTTCACATACTCTGCCGAGTTCTTGACATGGTGCTCACAGTGACCCACGATCGGTTTGAGCAGTTGTGCTAGGTACTTGGCTAAACCATATGTCGGTGAGTTGATGGTGCTCACTATGGGTCGCAATGGAACTCCGTCTTTGTGGATCTTAGGGAGTCCATATAGCCGTGGTGGTGCCGGTGCTCTGGGGTACAGCTTCCTGATGACGTCCTTTTCCAGTCCAGAGTCATTGAGCAAGGCGATGGTCTTGCGAGTCACGGAAGCTGTCGTGTCCTTGTCCAGTTGCTTGTAGGCAGTATCTTGTAGCAGTGAGTTTATCTTCTGCCAATAATCTTCTTTCCTCAGTATCACCGTGGCATTGCCTTTGTCAGCAGCTAGAAGGTATAAAGCATACACAGCAACATACAATTCACCATGGACGTGGAAGAAAACGGAAGCTTGCCCTTCCTTGACATTCTAATCAAGAAGCACCCTGATGGCACCTTGGGTCACGCTGTGTATAGGAAGAAGACACATACGGATTTATACCTTCATGCACAGAGTTGCCACCACCCGGCACAACGCAACTCAGTGCTTAACACACTTGTGCACAGGGCCAAGTCTATCTGTGATGATGACAGCCTACCTGCAGAGTTACAACACCTAAGGAAGACCTTCCGCAGCAATGGTTATAATGAGACGCAAATCTCGCGCGCCCTACACAAGAGCAGGAAGGTAGACACACCGGAAGAAGAAGATGAGACCAGATGCCTGGCATTTCTACCATACGCGGGACCGCCAACAGCCAAGATTGCCCGCATTCTGGAGAAACACAACATCAAGACAATTTTTCATGCCCCAAGTAAAGTTAAGGACATACTTGGCTCAGTCAAAGACCACCTGGGACTGCAGACTCCGGGCGTATACAGTATTGAATGTGAATGTGGTACGAAATACATCGGACAAACGCAGCGCTGCATCACGCAGAGGCGCTCGGAACACATTAGACATGTACGCCTTGGTCAGACAGAAAAATCGGCGGTAGCGGAACATAGCCTTAACGAAGGACACACCTTCCTCTTTGAGGGTACGAAGAAGCTGTGTGACGCTAAAGGATTTTGGGATTCGGTTTTCAAAGAGGCTGTAGAAATTCGGATGAACAGCAACCTGATCAATCGAGACACTGGTTTCCAACTTAGTACAGCTTGGAATCCCGCAATAACTAAAATTAGAAGAGAACGCTCCGGCACGAAGACGGTAGCGGTCATAGACGTAGTAGGAACCGGCAGGGACTCGACGCCCGGTCCGCGCCGCGAACCCCCCACCACTGGCGCGGCGGCCGATTCCGCAGGTACCTGATTGGTCGGCGCCCGGAATCAGTAACTGGTCCAGGAGCCTTTATAGGTGATGGTGATGCGCCAGCGACGGGCCCAAGTTTCTGTGTTATCTAAAACCCTTTGTAACCTACGGATGACCAGGTCCTTGTTTGCGTTTCTCGTGTAGAAGGCTGTATCGTCAGCGTACTGTGCGGTGTGCACCAGGGGGGCCGTTGGTGTGTCCGCAGTGTACAAACTGTACAATACGGGCCCCAGGACCGATCCCTGTGGCACCCCAGCACGAATACGCCTTCTGGTGGAGGTGGCAGTTTCTACTTTGACGGAGAAAGTCCTATTCGTGAGGTAGCTCTTGATCAGCTGAACTATGCTCCCAGGAAACCCTTGTGTGTACAACTTGTAGAGTAGCCCTCTATGCCATACTGAATCAAAGGCTTTGGCCACGTCCAGTAGCACTATCCCGCAGTAGCCTCTGTGGTTGAAGCCCTCTGTTGCTGCTTCAACCATTCTCATGACCTGTTGTGGGGCAGAGTGGTTCTGTCGGAAGCCAAATTGGAAATCCGGCAGAATTTGCTCTCTGGTAATATGTTCTTGTATGGGTCTTAGCAGGAGGCGCTCATAGATCTTGCTGAGAGTTGGCAAGAGGCTAATCGGCCTGTAGTGCTGCGGGAATAGAGGCTCTTTCCCTGGTTTGTGTATCGCGACCACCTCCGCATGTTTCCAGCAAGCTGGGAAAACACGGGATCGAGTAATCTCGTTGAGGACGTTCGCGAGGTGTGTGATCGCTGTGGGTGGGAGTTTTTTGACTAACTGATTTGTGACACTGTCGTGCCCTGGCGCCTTTTTTGTAGGGAGAGACCTGATTACTCTTGCCACGTCCTCGGGGGCAAAAAGTATGGGTTCGTCCTCTGGGTCCTCCTCGGCATTGAGGAAGACAGCCAGTTGACGACGGACCACTCTTTCATGCTCGTCGTCCTGGGGTTCTGCCGCTTGGAACTGCTTCTCGAAGGAGTCGGCGAGGGCGTTGGCCTTTCCAGCATGGCTGTAGACCAGTCCCCGCTCGCCATGCAGTGGCGGCATCCTAGCGCGTCGTTTTGTAAACTGTTTTGTCGCTTGCCATAGTGTGTGGTCGTCTACTTTGAGAGCTGTGAGGCGGTTTTGCCATTGCTGGTTTCTGTGCTCATTGAGCGCTACCTTCAGTTCTCTCTGTAGACGATTGAGCAGCCTCCTGGTGGCCTGATTTCTGGTGATCTTCCACTCTTTTGCTACTCTGTTCTTATGTCGAATTTGAGCTAGCAAGTGTTCCGGGAGCTGTATTTGCGGTGGTGGGCCATCCCTTTGTGGAGGGGTGGCTTCTTCCGCTGTCTGTAAGATGCTGCCTGTTAGGTCTTGTAGCGCTTGTTCTACTGTTTCGGCAGTAGGTGGCGGAGCGCGAGCGATATCAGAGGCGACAGTTTCTTGGTATCGCTCCCAGTCTGTACGTTTGTACGACGTCTGGTACCGTGGGAGTGCTACCCATTCTCCCACATCGACCTCCAGAATCACTGGGTTGTGGTCGGAGGACATTCTGTTGATTGTCCTTGCGGTCACAAACCCTGCGATCCTCCTAGTGAGAGCTATGTCTAACACATCGGGCCTGCTTCCGTTTTTCGGAAAATGTGTGGGCTCCACTGGACCCCATGTTTCGAAGTGGTGGGTGCGCGCTAGTTGTTGCAGTTTGGCGCCTGCTCTGGAGGTTACTCTAGAATTCCAGTCAGGGTGTTTGGCATTGAAGTCTCCCCCTATTACGAGTTTGCCTTCAATTTGCCCTAGAGCAGCTATGTCTCCCTCATCTATCTGGTCATGTGGGGGTCGGTAGACTGCAACAATTGTTAGGGGTCCGGTGGCAGTGGTTACTTCCACCGCCACTGCTTCAATTTTGTTGGTAGCTGGTAAGAATACCTGGTGGTGGGGGATCCCTCTTTTTATGTATATGGCCACCCCTCCGCCTTGGGTTGGCCTGTCTTTGCGATAGCTAACATAGTTGGGGACTTTCGCCTTTATTCCCGGTTTTAGGTGGGTTTCCCCCATCATGCATATGTCGATGGAGAACTCCTTCATGAGTTCTCTGAACTCGACCTCTTGATTAACAATGCCGTCTGCGTTAAAGACGCACATTGTCTCTGAGAAGACGCAGGCAATGCTGATTACCCGCAGGCTCGGAAGGCGCGATCCTCCTCAACGTCCCCCCCTACACCTTCACCTAAATGGAACCCAACTCCCCTGGCGCAGAACCGCCAAGTACCTTGGCGTAACCTTGGACTCTCGTCTTACGTGGAAACCCCACATAGACGAAGTCCATAGGAAGGTCTGCGCCAGAATGTCCATCCTATATCCTATCCTGAACTCAACAAGCTCCCTTCCCTGCCCACTAGCATTAAATGTGTATCAGGCCCTGATCCGGCCAGTAATGGAGTATGCGTGCCCTGTCTGGGGATACGCGGCGAAGCAGCACCTGGACAAACTCCAGAGGCTGCAGAACCGCGCCCTCAGAAGGGCACTGCGCTTACCTCTTGGATTCCCTACAGACGACTTGCACGCCGCAGCCGAAATCCCACTCCTGAGAGAGCGTTTCCAGGATCTGGCAAGGGCCTTCTATGAGGGTTCTTCCAGATCCAGAAACGCACTCATCCACTCCCTAGGTCGGTATGACATGTCCCGCGATAAGCACAAGCGCCCTATGACGATCTTCGACGACTAAGTCGAAGAGAAAATCCCTACACCAAATCCATCATCCTGTTCCTCCCCATATAACAACAAACTTCTCGCCCACCTCAGGCAAGTACCAGACACACTCACAACAATCATCACAAATCACAGACACCAAAAACTACAGAAAAATCACACACACACTTTCACAGGGGAGTAAAAGCCTAAAGGCTACAGACTCCCCCTCACACTTCCCCAAAGAGGGGAAAGCAAAAGATGAGAGAGAGAGAGAGAGAGAGCCTTTATAGGACCGCGCAACACAGCATCTCGACACTTCGCTTGAAGATGATGGGTACGAAACCCTTCGAAACGTTGCGAGAAGACGACGCCTTTACTCGGCTGATCACCCGAGAAGATTTCACGTGATGGTACGCATTTCTCCTCCTTACACGAGGCATCACAACAACGTTTCACCAGGCAACGGCGGTCAACTGCTCTTTGTGTATGAGAAATCGGTTGGAAACTTTCCTCATGTCAGCACGTTGTAGGTGTCGCCACCGGCGCCAACCTTGTGTGAATGCTCTGAAAAGCTAATCATTTGCATATCACAGTATGTTCTTCCTGTCGGCTAAATTTCGCGTCTGTAGCACGTCATCTTCGTGGTGTAGCAATTTTAATGGCCAGTAGTGTATTTATTTTAATCTTCTATTAGTCCATCTCCTCCTTACTCCTCTTTCTCTCCCCCCTCCCCCCCCAATCTCTGTCCAACTCACCCACCCCCACTCTCTACGCATCTCCTGCTGCCCCACTCTCTCTCTTCATCTGCTGCTCCCCCTCTATCTGTCCTTCATCTCCTCTCCATATCTCAGTCAACCTGCTCCACCCCCTCCGTCCACCCACTCTTCCCCCCTCTGTCCATCTGCTCCTTCCCCCCTCTGTCCATTTCTTCCCCCCTACATCTCCTCCTTCCCCTTTCTTTGTCCATCTCCTACTCCCCTTCTCTATCTGCTCCTTCCCCTTTATCTATACATCACCTTATCTCCCCTCTCACTGTCCATCTTCTTCTGCTCTGTCTTGCTGACCATCGCCTCCTCCTTCCTCTCTCCATTTACTTCTTGTTCCTTTCTACATCCATTTCTTCCTCTCCCTTCTCTTTATCCATCTCCTCCTACTTCCTTTCTCAGTTCATACCCCCTCCTCCTGTCCATACCGTCCTTTTCTCATTCACGTTATAACGTCGCTAACTAGCGGTAGAGCAGTATATATTGACGTTATATAAAAAATCTATTTGGGCTGCGCTGAAATCCCACCGAGTGCGTATTATTTGTCTCGATCAAGTCAAGCAATTACGTGCTCCCCGGCGTTTTTAAACACAGCTACACGTAGGGATATATCAGTTCCTGTTCCGGTATTAATCATAGCTTCATTACATGCACAACACCAGTATCTCCACTAAAGGGTTTTAGTTTACTAGAGCCTAATAGTTCGTAACAGAGCGATAATTTGTTAATGCGGCAAAGAGTACTTACGCACGCCGCGTTCCTTGGACAATCAATGTCGTCGCACAGATAATTATTTCCTGAGTACACAATGAAAGAAGTAATTAAAGCAGTAATAACACTGAATGCTGATTTATTGGGCTATTTTCACATCCTAACATTGCCATAAGGAAGTAGCTTTTCCTATCTGGGTGGAATTAATGACGAATACTTCAGTCCAAGATATTACGCAAGTTCCAGAGTCCATTAACTGATTTTACGAAAGTTGATTCTTTTCTCATAATTCGGTTTCAAAGTTAGTCTCTATATCGATCCATCATTAATAGTTTCTAACTTTGGGTAATGTCCAGTCTTTCATTGAAAATATTCAATTTAAGACAATTTCGAATCTTTCACTAGCTGGATTCTACGTGATATCCTATTTGAAGTTACTGATTTACTTCTTACAAGTTCAGTGCGTCGTAGTAGATCACATATCTTTAGCGTTCAAAAAAACAAACTCGTCGCGCCCACGTATACGAGCACACGTTTAGGTACGACTTGCTCCGGCAAACTCTCGTAACACAGTAACAGTGCATGGCTCTTTCTTAGGTATTACACACGATTCTCAAACATACTCATAAGGAGTATTCTTTGAGATCGTTCGTCCTACTCCGTGATTTCTAATTACGGTACTTTGCGATCTACTATGATTTTATTTTGAAACTAATGATTCTATTTTTTATTTATTTCTTTTTCAAAACACTAAGCTACTTGGTACTGAATTTCTTTTCTATCTGAATGCTACTATTCAAGCAACATTATTCCAAAAGGGACTTTGTATTTTTTTTCTTTTTTTATGAAATTTGGAACTTGATTTTTGGGATTTTTGGGCTTTCGGGTACTATTTTTATATTCTTCATTTTTAGTCCAAAGGAAGCGGCGTTACAACGTCCATTTCCTCCCCCCTTTCTCTTTGTTCATCGGCTACTCCCTCCTCTCTTTGTCAATCTCTTCCTCTCCTCCTTGTTCCATTCTTTGTCCATGTCTTCTTCTCCGTTCTCTGTGTCTACCTGCTCCTTTCCTGTCTCTGTCAATCTGCTCCTCTGCTCCTTCCGACTCTGTCCACCTCCTCCTACCAACTCCCCTCCACTCCATTTCCTCCCACTTCTATATTAATCTCTTCCTCTCTCCCCTCCATCTCCTCCTACCCCCTCTCGCACACCAGCACCTCCTCTCCATCTCTCTGTCCATCCCCTGCTACCCACTACCTGTGTCCATTTCCTTATTCCCCCTCCCCCCTATATTCACCTCCTCCTCCCCTCCCCCCTCTCTCACCATACACAGCCCCCACCCCAACAGGAGGTTGCCGGTTCTTGTCTCCACAGTATTTCTTACCAGATAGTAAGCAATATCTGTATCAAGTTTGGCTCACATCTTTCCACATATATATTTAACGTATTTCACAGATATTTTCACACATATTTCACCTTCACCCCATCGGATTTTGCACTGCAGTTTCGTTTTAAGCAGTTCAAAGTTTATGACGACAAATATCCTGAGCTATGTGTTGTACAATGATACGAGCTGTGGTTATACAATAAAGGGACTGATGCTGTCACAGAAGAAATACGTATGCGCCAGAGATGAACGACCACTAGCTATGAAGCGTGAAGTCTTCTCATTCGAATGCGGTATCTCTGGCGTCTGTAATGAATCATTGTGGCCGTGGCCTTCGCTTCTGTAAGAGCTGTTATTTTGTTTTGCCGGAAAAATAATAAGTGTAATAATAGAGCAACGAATTGTTGTGAAGTTTTGCATAAAACTCGAAAAAACTGCTACTAAAACCTATTCTTTACTAAAAGACGTTTAAGACAAAGACTGTTTATCACGTACGCGAGTTTTTGAGTGGTTCAAGCGTTTCCAAAATAGCCTACAATACGTTGAAGGTGAATCACACCCGGAACGCCCTTCAGCATAAAAACCAATGAGACTATTGAAAATTTAGGTAATCTAATTTGATATGACCGTCGGTTAGTATTCAATCGATTTCTGGAACTGTATGAAAGACAAAGAATGCGTAACGTCAATTTTACATTACCAATTTAACATGAGAAAATTGTGTGCGAAACTGGTGCCGGAAATTCTCACCATCTAACAAAAAGAAACTCGTGAAAATTTTTGTACTGACACTTTGAATACCATTGAAAATGATGATACTTCTTGGAAAGAGTGATAACATATGAAGAATCTCGGCTTTTCACTAATGATCCAGAAACTTAGCGCCTGTCGACGCACTGGAAAGGTCCAACATCACCGCGAGCGAAAACAGCTCGAATGAGCAATTCAAGATCCAAAGCGATGATGATATTTTTCATACACACATCAAAAAAAAAGTTTTATGCATGAAAAAAAAGTTTTGCACCACTTCGATTCCGAGAGTTCCAGAATCTATAGAGAAAATTAGAATACAGATCAACATAAACATCATTTCCGCCCTTTTTATTCTTCATGAAAACCACACTTTGCATGTTGTACCACCATACAGCGAGACCTTCAGAGGTAGTAGTCCAGATTGCTGTACACACCGGTACCTCTAATACCCAGTAGCACGTCCTCTTGCATTGATGCATGCCTGTAATCGTCGTGGCATACTATCCACAAGTTCATCAAGGCACTGTTGGTCCAGATTGTCCCACTCCTCAACGGCGATTCGGCGTAGATCCCTCAGAGTGGTTGGTGGGTCACTTCGTTCATAAACAGCCCTTTCCAATCTATCCCAGGCATGTTCGATAGGTTTCATGTTTGGAGAACATGCTGGCCACTCTAGTCGAGCGATGTCGTTATCCTGAAGGAAGTCATTCACAAGATGTGCATGATGGAGCGCGAATTGTCGTCCATGAAGACGAATGCCTTGCCAATATGCTGCCGATATGGTTGCAATATCGGTCAGAGGATGACGTTGACGTATTGCACAACCGTTATGGCGCCATCCATGACCACCAGCGGCGTACGTCGGCCCCACATAATGCCATCCCAAAGCAGCAAGGAATCTCCACCTTGCTGCACTCGATGGACAGTGCGTCTGAGGCGTTCAGCCTGACCGGATTGCCTCCAAACAAGTCTCCGGTAATTGTCTGCTTGAAGGCATATGCGACACTCACCGGTGAAGATGACTTGATGCCAATCCTGAGCGGTCCATTCGGCATATTTTTGGGCCCATCTGTACAGCTCTGTGAAGATGGACCTCGCCATGGACGTCAGGAGTGAAGTTGCGCATCATGCAGCCTATTGCGCACAGTTTGAATCGTAACACGACGTCCTGTGGCTGCGCTAAAAGCATTATCCAACATGGTGGCGTTGCTGTCAGAGTTCCTCCGAGCCGTATTCCTTAGGTAGTGGTCATCCACTGCAGTAGTAGCCCTTAGGCGGCCTGAGCGAGGCATGTCATCGACAGTTCCTGTCTCTCTGTATCTCCTCCATGTCCAAACAATATCGCTTTAGTTCACTCCGAGACGCCTGGACACTTCCCTTGTTGAGAGCCCTTCCTGGTACACAGTAACAATGCGGACGCGAACGAACCGCGGTATTTACCGTCTATGCATGGATGAACTACAGACAACACGAGCCGTGTACTTCCTTCGTGGTGGAATGACTGGAACTGATCGGCTGTCGTACCCCCTCCATCTAATAGGCGCTGCTCATGGTTGTTTACATCTTTGTGCGGGTTTAGTGACATCTGTAAACAGTTAAAGGACTGTGTCTGCGATACAATATCCACGTTCAACGTCTATGTTCAGGAGTTCTGGGAACCGGGGTGAAACAAAACTTTTTTGATGTGTGTATATTCATGGAATTGTGTATCTTCACTGGACTCCTGAACGTAAAACCATCAATTACCATTAGTACCTTAGGTTGCTGCTCAACTCCGTGAGAAAGTAAGAGAAATAGGACCCGAATCATGGAAGAACAGGTCATGGGTTCTGCATTAAGACAACGCTCCGGCTCTTACTGAATTGTCTGTTATGAGGTTCTGACAAAATACAGCATTCCAGTGTTAGACCACCCACCTTATTCGCTTGACCTAGCGCCATGTGACTTATCTATTCCCTAATATCAAATCTGCATTAAAAGCTATATGATTTCAGTCTAAGTAGTGAAAGGAAAGGCAGCATGTGTCATCAAGGAGCTCACAGACGAAATCTTACAGCACTGTTTCCGTCAATGGAAAATTCGCATGAAGCGCTGTGGGGATAGAGAAGGGGAGTACTTTGAAGGTGTAAATAATTAAATACGTAAGTTTTTTGTAATAAAATAATTTACGGCATAGTCCTGTTGTTTTATAGTCACACCACGTACACTCGTAATTTTGCAGCTACGTCCAATGGTATACGTGGATATTGTCTGCGAATTGTGTTGCAAATAGAGTTAGTAGTGAAGAAGGAATAAATTAAAAGACCGCCGCATCATTGCTGCACGAACAACGCAAATGTAGTAAGCGATAAAATTTTTCCTCGGATCATTTTACTGGTGGAGGGGAGGAGTGTCAGCGAGAAGAAGTCTCGTGATGGTTTGAAATCATTGGTTGCAAGTCACTACGTGCTCAGATTCTCAAATACTAGATGAATGTAGTATGGCTGTTTGCTCGTCATAAGATATTCTTCTCTCTCACCCCTTTGAGAGGAAGGTGTTTCTTACTCCTACAGCGGTTCTTTCCAGACACCAAGTGATATATGCATCAAATTTGGTTGAAATCGAACCAGTGGTTTAGGAGGAGATATGGCAAATACATACACAAATTCTAAGATTTTTTAAAAATAATGACGCACCACGAGTCATGCAAATCGGTCACAAACTGATATTCATATGCAGTATTGTAAACTATGGCGGCCAACGGATGAATGTGTGACGCTGCAGCGCAATTTCACTGCGTAGCTGGCAAGGATCGTAAATGGGGAACATATCGACACCAGGGCACAGATCCTTTGAAAATTTCATTCCATGTACTCAGTTGGACTGTAATTATGCCTCGCAGGCGCGTGAACAATATACGCAAATGGTTGTAAAATGTAAACTGGGCTGGAAATGTCATAATCAAGAAAATGTCATAATCAAGAAAATATTCCTGGCCGTTAAGCCGTGGTTGGAAGGATCTCACATTAAAACTAAACGTTTCGTCTCCATCTGTGGAAGGCAGTTTCCAGGGGGGGCATCGTAGCTTCTTCAGTGTCCGAGTCATATCCTGGCTCGCTCTCGCCATAACAGAACGGAACATATTATTAATTGTATATACAAGCAGATGTCAGCATTTGCGAGAGGACGTGTAGTTCGACTCAAAGTAGCCGGTTCGAATAATCGGTGAATCACTTGATATTTGAATAGGAGCGACGCCACTATTCGACGATGTTGGCAGCAATGAGTGAACCGTGGCCTGACACAGCATCAAGAAGGAAGCAGTCGACCTAAAGAAATGACAGAGCTGGTAGCCGAGCAGTCATCAGAGAGGCACTCGGAGCCCCGGATTCCTCATTATCATCGATCCTACGTGGAAGTTGGGCTTCAGTGACTACAAGCAGCATTAACTGTGTTTTGTCCTTGTCAACACTGTAGAATCTTGTACCGTAGGAACCAAGGGAGAGGATGTTGTTTGGTGGGCGGTATCCTCTTTCTACAACACAACTACACTCATGTATTAACAGGGTTCTTTATTTACATAGACAGGAAGCTACTTATCTTTAAGAGTCCATGCGTTGTGGTACAAGCTCTTTTGTAATAGTCCACTGTGGCGCTGTTCACTCTCCGCTCGATGGTAGTGGGTGTCCCAGTCGAGATGACGCGGAACGGCGTCCGTCGATCACGACAACGCCAATCTGTAACTACACTCCTGGAAATGGAAAAAAGAACACATTGACACCGGTGTGTCAGACCCACCATACTTGCTCCGGACACTGCGAGAGGGCTGTACAAGCAATGGTCACACGCACGGCACAGCGGACACACCAGGAACCGCGGTGTTGGCCGTCGAATGGCGCTAGCTGCGCAGCATTTGTGCACCGCCGCCGTCAGTGTCAGCCAGTTTGCCGTGGCATACGGAGCTCCATCGCAGTCTTTAACACTGGTAGCATGCCGCGACAGCGTGGACGTGAACCGTATGTGCAGTTGACGGACTTTGAGCGAGGGCGTATAGTGGGCATGCGGGAGGCCGGGTGGACGTACCGCCGAATTGCTCAGCACGTGGGGCGTGAGGTCTCCACAGTACATCGATGTTGTCGCCAGTGGTCGGCGGAAGGTGCACGTGCCCGTCGACCTGGGACCGAACCGCAGCGACGCACGGATGCACGCCAAGGATCCTACGCAGTGCCGTAGGGGACCGCACCGCCACTTCCCAGCAAATTAGGGACACTGTTGCTCCTGGGGTATCGGCGAGGACCATTCGCAACCGTCTCCATGAAGCTGGGCTACGGTCCCGCACACCGTTAGGCCGTCTTCCGCTCACGCCCCAACATCGTGCAGCCCGCCTCCAGTGGTGTCGCGACAGGCGTGAATGGAGGGACGAATGGAGACGTGTCGTCTTCAGCGATGAGAGTCGCTTCTGCCTTGGTGCCAATGATGGTCGTATGCGTGTTTGGCGCCGTGCAGGTGAGCGCCACAATCAGGACTGCATACGACCGAGGCACACAGGGCCAACACCCGGCATCATGGTGTGGGGAGCGATATCCTACACTGGCCGTACACCACTGGTGATCGTCGAGGGGACACTGAATAGTGCACGGTACATCCAAACCGTCATCGAACCCATCGTTCTACCATTCCTAGACCGGCAAGGGAACTTGCTGTTCCAACAGGACAATGCACGTCCGCATGTATCCCGTGCCACCCAACGTGCTCTGGAAGGTGTAAGTCAACTACCCTGGCCAGCAAGATCTCCGGATCTGTCCCCCATTGAGCATGTTTGGGACTGGATGAAGCGTCGTCTCACGCGGTCTGCACGTCCAGCACGAACGCTGGTCCAACTGAGGTGCCAGGTGGAAATGGCATGGCAAGCCGTTCCACAGGACTACATCCAGCATCTCTACGATCGTCTCCATGGGAGAATAGCAGCCTGCATTGCTGCGAAAGGTGGATATACACTGTACTAGTGCCGACATTGTGCATGCTCTGTTGCCTGTGTCTATGTGCCTGTGGTTCTGTCAGTGTGATCATGTGATGTATCTGACCCCAGGAATGTGTCAATAAAGTTTCCCCTTCCTGGGACAATGAATTCACGGTGTTCTTATTTCAATTTCCAGGAGTGTATTAAAAAAAACCTCATCGCGTGGTTTGGTTATTTTCAGATACTGTATCTCGAAATGATATCACTGTCTCGATGGAGCAGTATGCTGGATTGTGTGCGCCGCCCTTGCTTGTAATCAAAGCAATTGTGTTCGTTGTCTGTCGATCTAATTCACTAATAAATGCAGCGACTGCACCACTCGATAACGCGATTCCTCCATTGGTCTGAAATAACCAAAAGTTCCTTGCGTGTTCGCGACAGACCCTTAAGTTTACGCGAACTTCCTGACTATAGTTATTATGCCCGGTTTGAGAATGGTTATTCAAATGTTAAAAAAAAGTGTCCTGAATCATCATTCCATCACCCACGCCGAGGCCACATTATGAATTTTTCGAGGATATTAAGTTGTTAATTATTATTCCGTCGTCATGGCGTCGCTACGTCGCGTATTCAACAACTGCACGACGTAACTCCTGAGATAACATACCATCGAGCAATGCGTCGTAATTTTGGTGTAAAAGTTATTGCTGTTCACATTTAAATTATCACTAATTCACTTGACACATTTATGTTATCAGAATAACCAGTTAATTTCACGAATACACTTTAAATGTCTATGAAATGATGTAGGTGACTCGGAGAATTAAAGTTGATTTAAGGTTTATTGTTCTTCGTAATTGTTGTCTGTCCCTACGCTGAGCACACACACCGATATGTCATTTAGGGAATTATGTCCGTTAACATCAATAATCCTGACTTTGACGATAACTTCTGACAATACGGCGAAATTGTACTCTCTTCGTGAATGCTCTTAGTTGTGGTCTGCTCAAGTCTAATAATCGAGTTTACGTCGGCGATCAGTCTCTTTCTGTGTCCCTTGATGTTCGTGAGTATTAAGTACCACGAAGGCTAAGTCCCATCACAAATCGGTAATCACACGATTCACTTTTCTATCAAATACACTCCTGGAAATTGAAATAAGAACACCGTGAATTCATTGTCCCAGAAAGGGGGAACTTTATTGACACATTCCTGGGGTCAGATACATCACATGATCACACTGACAGAACCACAGGCACATAGACACAGGCAACAGAGCATGCACAATGTCGGCACTAGTACAGTGTATATCCACCTTTCGCAGCAATGCAGGCTGCTATTCTCCCATGGAGACGATCGTAGAGATGCTGGATGTAGTCCTGTGGAACGGCTTGCCATGCCATTTCCACCTGGCGCCTCAGTTGGACCAGCGTTCGTGCTGGACGTGCAGACCGCGTGAGACGACGCTTCATCCAGTCCCAAACATGCTCAATGGGGGACAGATCCGGAGATCTTGCTGGCCAGGGTAGTTGACTTACACCTTCCAGAGCACGTTGGGTGGCACGGGATACATGCGGACGTGCATTGTCCTGTTGGAACAGCAAGTTCCCTTGCCGGTCTAGGAATGGTAGAACGATGGGTTCGATGACGGTTTGGATGTACCGTGCACTATTCAGTGTCCCCTCGACGATCACCAGTGGTGTACGGCCAGTGTAGGAGATCGCTCCCCACACCATGATGCCGGGTGTTGGCCCTGTGTGCCTCGGTCGTATGCAGTCCTGATTGTGGCGCTCACCTGCACGGCGCCAAACACGCATACGACCATCATTGGCACCAAGGCAGAAGCGACTCTCATCGCCGAAGACGACACGTCTCCATTCGTCCCTCCATTCACGCCTGTCGCGACACCACTGGAGGCGGGCTGCACGATGTTGGGGCGTGAGCGGAAGACGGCCTAACGGTGTGCGGGACCGTAGCCCAGCTTCATGGAGACGGCTGCGAATGGTCCTCGCCGATACCCCAGGAGCAACAGTGTCCCTAATTTGCTGGGAAGTGGCGGTGCGGTCCCCTACGGCACTGCGTAGGATCCTACGGTCTTGGCGTGCATCCGTGCGTCGCTGCGGTCCGGTCCCAGGTCGACGGGCACGTGCACCTTCCGCCGACCACTGGCGACAACATCGATGTACTGTGGAGACCTCACGCCCCACGTGTTGAGCAATTCGGCGGTACGTCCACCCGGCCTCCCGCATGCCCACTATACGCCCTCGCTCAAAGTCCGTAACTGCACATACGCTTCACGTCCACGCTGTCGCGGCATGCTACCAGTGTTAAAGACTGCGATGGAGCTCCGTATGCCACGGCAAACTGGCTGACACTGACGGCGGCGGTGCACAAATGCTGCGCAGCTAGCGCCATTCGACGGCCAACACCGCGGTTCCTGGTGTGTCCGCTGTGCCGTGCGTGTGATCATTGCTTGTACAGCCCTCTCGCAGTGTCCGGAGCAAGTATGGTGGGTCTGACACACCGGTGTCAATGTGTTCTTTTTTCCATTTCCAGGAGTGTACATCAAAATCCCGTTATTTGTCCAGTAAAGAAGATCATACTTTAGTCCGACTTCTGACTGATACTTCCAGTCTATATCGTAAAACTTTAAACTTCAGATCGGTTTTAAAACAATCTAGTAGTGCTTAACATGCGTACTACTGTTGCAGAAAACAATAGGGAAGAGAAGTTAACATCTCCATTGCCGAGTTACATTGTAGTCACAGCGAACTTACAGGTCGATGCGGCTACAACTCTCTTCTAGGATAAATGTTATCTTTGGTCGATTTATGGTCTGAGCTTTAAACTTCGTAAATTACAATTTTTGAATTCTTTCTTTAAAGTTTCTGTTTTGAATCGTATGGTATTCTTTCAATCAGTCCTTTCTTTATAATTGTTGTTGTTGTGGTCTTCAGTCCTGAGACTGGTTTGATGCAGTTCTCCATGCTACTCTATCCTGTGCAAGCTTCTTCATCTCCCAGTACCTACTGCAACCTACATCCTTCTGAATCTGCTTAGTGTATTCATCTCTTGGTCTCCCTCTACGATTTTTACCCTCCACGCTGCCCTCCAATACTAAATTTGTGATCCCTTGATGCCTCAGAACGTGTCCTACCAACCGATCCCTTCTTCTGGTCAAGTTGTGCCACAAACTTCTCTTCTCCCCAATCCTATTCAATACTTCCTCATTAGTTATGTGATCTACCCATCTAATCTTCAGCATTCTTCTGTAGCACCACATTTCGAAAGCTTCTATTCTCTTCTTGTCCAAACTATTTATCGTCCATGTTTCACTTCCATACATAGCTACACTCCATACAAATACTTTCAGAAATGGCTTCCTGACACTTAAATCTATACTCGATGTTAACAAATTTCTCTTCTTCAGAATCGCTTTCCTTGCCATTGCCAGTCTACATTTTATATCCTCTCTACTTCGACCATCATCAGTTATTTTTCTCCCCAAATAGCAAAACTCCTTTACTACTTCAAGTGTCTCATTTCCTAATCTAATTCCCTCAGCATCATCCGACTTAATTCGACTACATTCCATTATCCTCGTTTTGCTTTTGTTGATGTTCATCTTATATCCTCCTTTCAAGACGCTATCCATTCCATTCAACTGCTCTTCCAAGTCCTTTGCTGTCTCTGACAGAATTACAATGTCATCGGCGAACCCCAAAGTTTTTTATTTCTTCTCCCTGGATTTTAATACCTACTCCAAATTTTTCTTTTGTTTCCTTTACTGCTTTCTCAATATACAGATTGAATAACATCGGGGAGAGGCTACAAACCTGTCTTACTCCCTTCCCAACAACTGCTTCCCTTTCATGTCCCTCAACTCTTATAACTGCCATATGGTTTCTTTACAAATTATAAATAGCCTTTCGCTCCCTGTATTTTACCCCTGCCACCTTTAGAATTTGAAAGAGAGTATCCCAGTCAACATTGTCAAAAGCTTTCCCTATGTCTACAAATGCTAGAAACGTAGGTTTGCCTTTCCTTAATCTTTCTTCTAAGATAAGTCGTAAGGTCAGTATTGCCTCACGTGTTCCAGTATTTCTACGGAATCCAAACTGATCTTCCCCGAGGTCGGCTTCAACTAGTTTTTCCATTCGTCTGTAAAGAATTCGTGTTAGTATTTTGCAGCTGTGGCTTATTAAACTGATTGTTCGGTAATTTTCACATCTGTCAACACCTGCTTTCTTTGGGATTGGAATTATTATATTCTTCTTGAAGTCTGAGGGTATTTCGCCTGTTTCATACATCTTCCTCACCAGATGGTAGAGTTTAGTCAGGACTGGCTCTCCCAAGGCCGTCAGTAGTTCCAATGGAATGTTGTCTACTCCAGGGGCCTTGTTTCGACTCAGGTCTTTCAGTGTTCTGTCAAACTCTTCGCGCAGTATCGTATTTCCCATTTCATCTTCATCTACATCCTCTTCCATTTCCATAATATTGTCCTCAAGTACATCGCCCTTGTATAGACCCTCTATATACTCCTTCCACCTTTATGCTTTCCCTTCTCTGCTTAGAACTGGGTTTCCATCTGAGCTCTTGATGTTCATGCAAGTGGTTCTTTTTCTCCAAAGGTCTCTTTAATTTTCCTGTAGGCAGTATCTATCTTACCCTAGTGAGATAAGCCTCTACATCCTTACATTTGTCCTCTAGCCATCCCTGCTTAGCCATTTTGCACTTCCTGTCGATCTCATTTTTGAGACGTCTGTATTCCTTTTTGCCTGCTTTATTTACTGCATTTTTACACTCCTGGAAATTGAAATAAGAACACCGTGAATTCATTGTCCCAGGAAGGGGTAACTTTATTGACACATTCCTGGGGTCAGATACATCACATGATCACACTGACAGAACCACAGGCACATAGACACAGGCAACAGAGCATGCACAATGTCGGCACTAGTACAGTGTATATCCACCTTTCGCAGCAATGCAGGCTGCTATTCTCCCATGGAGACGATCGTAGAGATGCTGGATGTAGTCCTGTGGAACGGCTTGCCATGCCATTTCCACCTGGCGCCTCAGTTGGACCAGCGTTCGTGCTGGACGTGCAGACCGCGTGAGACGACGCTTCATCCAGTCCCAAACATGCTCAATGGGGGACAGATCCGGAGATCTTGCTGGCCAGGGTAGTTGACTTACACCTTCTAGAGCACGTTGGGTGGCACGGGATACATGCGGACGTGCATTGGCCTGTTGGAACAGCAAGTTCCCTTGCCGGTCTAGGAATGGTAGAACTATGGGTTCGATGACGGTTTGGATGTACCGTGTACTATTCAGTGTCCCCTCGACGATCACCAGTGGTGTACGGCCAGTGTAGGAGATCGCTCCCCACACCATGATGCCGGGTGTTGGCCCTGTGTGCCTCGGTCGTATGCAGTCCTGATTGTGGCGCTCACCTGCACGGCGCCAAACACGCATACGACCATCATTGGCACCAAGGCAGAAGCGACTCTCATCGCCGAAGACGACACGTCTCCATTCGTCCCTCCATTCACGCCTGTCGCGACACCACTGGAGGCGGGCTGCACGATGTTGGGGCGTGAGCGAAAGACGGCCTAACGGTGTGCGGGACCGTAGCCCAGCTTCATGGAGACGGTTGCGAATGGTCCTCGCCGATACCCCAGGAGCAACAGCGTTCCTAATTTGCTGGGAAGTGGCGCTGCGGTCCCCTACGGCACTGCGTAGGATCCTTGGCGTGCATCCGTGCGTCGCTGCGGTCCGGTCCCAGGTCGACGGGCACGTGCACCTTCCGCCGACCACTGGCGACAACATCGATGTACTGTGGAGACCTCACGCCCCACGTGTTGAGCAATTCGGCGGTACGTCCACCCGGCCTCCCGCATGCCCACTATACGCCCTCGCTCAAAGTCCGTCAACTGCACATACGGTTCACGTCCACGCTGTCGCGGCATGCTACCAGTGTTAAAGACTGCGATGGAGCTCCGTATGCCACGGCAAACTGGCTGACACTGACGGCGGCGGTGCACAAATGCTGCGCAGCTAGCGCCATTCGACGGCCAACACCGCGGTTCCTGGTGTGTCCGCTGTGCCGTGCGTGTGATCATTGCTTGTACAGCCCTCTCGCAGTGTCCGGAGCAAGTATGGTGGGTCTGACACACCGGTGTCAATGTGTTCTTTTTTCCATTTCCAGGAGTGTATATTTTCTCCTTTCATCAATTAAATTCAATATTTTTTCTGTTACCCAAGGATTTCTACTAGCCCTCGTCTTTTTACCTACTTGATCCTCTGCTGCCTTCACTACTTCATCCCTCAAAGCTACCCATTCTTCTTCTACTGTATTTCTTTCCCCCATTCCTGTCAATTGTGCCCTTATGTTCTCCCTGAAACTCTGTACAACCTCTGGTTCTTTCAGTTTATCCAGGTCCCATCTCCTTAAGTTCCCACCTTTTTGCAGTTTCTTCAGTTTTAATCTACAGGTCATAACCAATAGATTGTGGTCAGAGTCCACATCTGCCCCTGGAAATGTCTTACAATTTAAAACCTGGTTCCTAAATCTCTCATTATATAATCTATCTGATACCTTTTAGTATGATAAGCATTAGTATTTATATAACAGTCCTGTTAATCAAACTGAGAAGAGTGCAAATTTTGTTGTTAGTAGCTGCCGTCGCTGTCAGGATGACTAATTTTGCTATTTCTTTTGCAACAAAAGGGTGGTTATTATGGGTTCTACATTTGGGGTGTTACACCACTTTAGCCTCATTGCTGACAAAGTACAATTCCCACTCTGTGACAAATGACAGACGCCCAACTGGAGTGTGAGATGGTGCATCAGTGACTGAGCTAGTGACTGAGCTTGTGACAGACTGCGCCAGTAGCTGAGACTGCCGGAGACTGAGCCCCTCGGTCAGTGGCGGAGATCTGAATACTAGTGATCGAAAGGGCATTGGCGGCGTGTTGCTTGCGAGTCTGTCTGTGGCCTCTCTTCTGATATGTGCGCTTGATCGAGCGCGTACTATCGATCTCCTTGCTACATCTTTGCGACTGGTGTACTGGCGACAGCTTATGTCAGCACAAATTGGCGGCACACAAAAAGGGAGCTGATCTTACGACGTCCCTTGAGCCCACTACCAGTGACGTCTTTGCACCAACAAGGCCGTTTGCAGTGGTGTTGGGCATTCAGCCTGGAATCCCATTGACTTCAGTGATGTTGTGGGATACCAGCCTGACTATTGCCGACCACATGTTCTGACAACCAGGAGCGATGGACTGGCGTGTCATTTCATTTCATAGAAGGACCCCTTTGGTTGTCATCCGCGACACCCTTACAGCACAGCAGTACGTCGACGATATTCTACTCCCCATTTAGTTGCCCTTCATTGTCTGACTGTCACCATCCTCTTATAAACCTAAATCCATTTATTAATTTTGAAGCAAGTTTAAATTCGGGCAGCTGGTCACATTTTCACAGCACTTGACGTGGTGGGATAGTGCCACACTTCAGAGAGAGGCACCAACGGTAGAATGAGAATGAACAGTTTTCACAATACTCATCTTTTACTGTCCTTCATCGTTAAAAGTTTTAGGCTCGTAGTCCTTTCTGAAATGCAACTTTTTATACTGGTCTAAAGCATAACCGTTTTCCTTTTCTTTAAATAATACGAACAGTGGCGGAGTTTCTGTTGTTGGATAGATATATTTTTAGTTATTTCACTTCACAATACAAATTTACATCAAATACTGTGCTAACACAACAAACACATAACTTGTACTCCATACTCGCGCTCCCAACACGTACTCCAAACCCGTACTGAACAAGAAAAAAGATTTACCTGTAACAGCATGTATATTCCTATCATATATAGATCTATTCGTGAAAAATCATCTTTAAAACACAGATCGCAAAAATAAAGAACAAATAATTATTATCATTGTTTATCTTTTTAAGACGTCCATAAACATCACCATAATTACACAAAGTGTTTATAAATGTTGGCGTTTATACATTTGCATATAGCTATAATAGTAGAGGATTTCTGGGTTTTGAGTCTTCAACTTGGGAATCAGTCATTTTATACGATCCAAGATTGGTTAGTACGTTTATCTCACTATAACCAGTTTTATTATAATGGCGAGTCATCGTGGGCTTACATTTCAGCAAGATAATGTCCGCATGGGCACGGCGAGAGTTTCTATTACTTGTCTTCGTGTTTGCCACACCCTACCTCGCCCAGCAACGTGGCCGGATCTTTTCCCAATCGGGAACGTTTGGAGCATTATGGGCAGGGTCCTCCAACCAGATCGGGATTTTGACGATCTAACGAGTCAATTGGACAGAATTTGGCACGACATCCCTCAGGAGGTCATCCAATAACTCTGTCAAGCAATACGAAGCAGAATAACAGCTTTCATAAGGGCCAAAGGTGGATCAACACATTACTGACTTGGTCAATTTGTGAAACTCTTTCATTTTAATTAATCACCCAATTTTTCTGAAATTGTAATTATTGTTTGTCTGTATATATGTACAGCCCATCAACCTGTTTTACGTCCCATTCTGATAATTTCTTCGTGGTACGTCGTTTTCATTTAGTCCTGTAGTGTATATACATATATTTGTATAATATGTATGGATTTATGAGCTCCCAAGTACACTATCTGATCAAAAGCGTCTGGAGCCGGTCAGGGTGGCCGAGCAGTTCTAGGCGCTACAGTCTGGAACCGCGCGACCGCTACGGTCGCAGGTTCGAATCCTGCCTCAGGCACTGGTGTGTGTGATGTCCTTAGGTTAGTTAGGTTGAAGTAGTTCTAAGTTCTGGTCCTGAGGCCCGTTTTGTACAGTCTGTACACTGCGGACACTCCAACGGCCCCCCTGGTGCACACTGCACAGTACGCAGACGACACAGCCTTCTACACGAGAAATGCGAACAAGGACCTGGTCTACCGTAGGCTACAAAGGTTTTTAGATGACACAGAAACTTGGGCCTGTCGCTGGCGTATCACAATCAACTCTGAAAAGACATAAGCTATGCTGATTACCCGCAGGCTCGGAAGGCGCGAACCTCCTCAACGTCCCCCCCTCCATCTTCACGTCATTGTAGTCTGATGTACTGTGCGAGGCCTTCAGCCGTCTATTAATGTAGTTTGTTTTAATTTTAAGTAAGGCCTTCAGCCGACTTAAATTAAAAATTTGAAGATTCAGTTGTTTAGTAACTAAAATTTTGAAAGTTTGTTCAATCTGAAATTCTTGTTATCCAGGCCCCAAGTCCTGAGTTGTTCAATGTCCAGTGTGTGGCCTTCAGCCGAGTATTTACGTGAAATATTTTTTTTTAAATAAGGCCTTCAGCAGCATGTTTTCTTTAAAGCAATTTTGTATAACCTGTGTTCAGTTCTTCAGCCGTTCTTGTTTTTGGTGTGGTTTTGGGCCTTTATCCCAGGAGGTATCGCAAGTTTTCTTAACTAGGCCTTCAGTTGTATTGTTTTAATTTGACACTTTTAAGGCAATGTGTAATTAAGTGGTTCTTAGGAAAATAAAGCTTTGTGTGTTTTGTGCAACTAACAGTAAATGATTACGGCCCCCTCCACAACCATAACCTGATCCGCTCTATCCTGCGAAACCAGATTTCCAGTTGGTTGGTTGGTTGATTTGGGGGAGGGGACGGAACAGCGAGCTCATCGGTCCCATCTGATTAGGGAAAGATGGTCAAGGAAATCGGCCGTGCCCTTTCAAAGGAACCATCCTGGCATTTGCCTGAAACGGTTTAGGGAAATCACGGAAAACCTATATCAGGATGGCCAGACCCGATTTGAATCGTCGTCCTCCAAAATGAGAGTGCTATCCAGTGCACTACCTAGCTCGGTAGCAACAATTATGTAAAACATATGGCTAACAGCAAGTTAAACAAAACAGACGGAAACTCTGCTATTATTTTCGGCTACCTTGACGCCGTAAAACACTTTAGTTTCACGCATGTGGAACTCTTACCAATATCAATAACCGCAACTTAAATTGCAAAAAGATTATTGCAAACACAAGAACATACAGTATGTAAAATATTTGGCAGTCAGCAAATTAAACCTTAACAGCCGGAAACTACGCCTTGCGTATGCTAACAAATACGGAACTCTGAATGCCTTGCCACAAGTAACCTCTCTTTCTTCTTTAGCTGAAGCGTCTCGTCGCTTTCGATTGTAAGAACAGCGAGACCGGTACGGCGGTCCTGCACCATGTTAGATTTAAGATACTTCTTAATAAGTTTTAATTTTGGAAAACTTCTTTCTCCGAACGCCACGCTGGCAAGTATCGTCAGCAAAATACTTTAGGCTGGGGTGATATTGGCATACGATTCTTTGAGTGGGCCTGAGTACTTACGTGTGTCGACCGCTATCTTTACTGCAGGAGAGACCGTAAACCGCAGTAGTTTTACTTCTGAGATGAGGTCAGATGTGTTTACATCAGCTAGTTGCCAGTCTTGCAGATAACCGCTAGCTTCTGACAATTCATTTCAATTTCTCCATTTTGCATTTCACGGCTTTTGGACGGGTGAAAGAGAAACCCGAAGTATTCGGAATAATTAGTCACCTCGTTGAACTTTGATCTCATGCCGCTCAAAGTTTCACCGACGAACGCCAAGAAGTATTCGTTTCTAAATCGTTCTTCGGCTTCGTGCTGCTTTTGGATCTCGTCAGCGACTAAATGGCTCTGAGCACTATGGGACTTAACATGAGGTCATCAATCCCCTAGAACTCAGAACTACTTAAACCTAACTAACCTAAGGACACCACACACATCCATACCCTAGGCAGGATTCGAACCTGCGACTGTAGCAGCCACGCGGTTCCGGACTGAAGCGCCTAGAACCGCTCGGTCACCGCGGCCGGCTCAGCGACAATGGCTGCGCTCTTCAGTCTGTTCTTTTGGAGACCAGATAAAAACTTTGTGTCCCATCATAAATCTGTCAATTCTTTTGCAGCTGACATAGCCGATACGAACCCTGTCTCTGAGCTCAACATCTCACTTGGTATAGAGGGATGTTGACTCAGTTTTTCAGAATAGCAAATGGGAAGTTTCGGTACAGAAAATGGCCCAAAGATCACCAGTGTGTGTGTGTTTGTGTGTAGCGAGTGAAGTGTTATGGAACAATGTGTGTATAGTGTGTACAGTGACTGATAGTGAGATGTGAGTGAACAGTGTGGTATTACATTATTTAATAAGTTATTTGTTGAAAAATTATTGTATACCAAGAGTAAATCTAATGATTGCCTCTAACTAGAAGTCTGTAAATGTATGTGTATACGAATTAGCTTATTTTAAATTGGTCTAAACTTGTAAATACTTTGACATGTCCTATATCCTTGTAAAAAGAGATCTACCGATGAATAAAGCTACTACTAATATTACTGCTACTATAGTTTTTGAGGAAGTCATTCATCCACTTACTTCTTGCAGGGCGACGTGTAACTGCATGTCTTCAGCTTGAAGAACTTTACTGACCTCCTTGACGGTATGTAAGAGGTCGTGCCATACGATAACAGCCAAAATGAATTCGAAGGTGCTCAGGGAGTGATTTACTAAGATAGTGCTTCAGATCAGACAGATGAATCCTTCGTTGTTTCGTCAACCTTTTCGAGCTCCTAACATACTTTCCCCTGTTAGTGTCTGACAGGTCTGGTGTTCACAGCACGAGACTCCCATCTAATATCTGTACGTTTCTTTAAGATTAGTTCAGAACAGGTCTCAGTGAAAGTATTCCACCTCTCTATAGGTGCCGAAAATAGAGTGTACAATTGCTGTACTATGCCGAAAATTGTCACTGCCTCCGTATTACATTTGGCCATGTCTCCAAGGACCAAGTTCAAGCTGTGATTAACACATGCTGTACGCATTATCCGCTTGTTGACCAGCAAAACCCGAGCATGTGCTCATATGGATTTTCGTTTCATATTGGCACCATTATCAAATCCTTGGCCTCGACGATCCATTATATTTAAACTGTTTTCTTCCAGCAGTTCTATTAAAATCTTCGCAAGTCCTTCTCCAGTTGTATCTCTCACTAATGAAAATTGGAACATCCGACACCTTGACGTAACGGATAATCAAACTCACTTGATCTTGACGACTAATGTCTGGGATTGCAATCGAGGATGACGGCATAATACGCTGGTGATCAAAATTAAAGCAACAAATTGCTGTTTTCCCCGTCCAGTGTCTAATTCACGATATAATCATACAAACTGTCAATAGACGTCGTTAGGATCCTGTTCTGCACGGAAGATGGCATTCCGATCAACGGACAACCGCGACAGCAATGACGTCAGGGTACCTATCAAGCGGGATAGTGTTTGCAGTGTAGTTCCACATCCACAACCGCAGTGTACACAGTCAGAGACGGTGCAGTATGGCACAGAGACGACGCTTACAGACACTCTGCTGTGGAGGGCCAAAGGAAGAATAGAAGCACGAGAGTCGCAAAATGATGTGGCCCAGTGGTTTATTGTGAATCGTTCTGTTGTTTCTCGGATGTGGCGACAATTTATAGAGAACGAAATTGTATCCCGAAGTCCAGGGCAGGGCCGACCACGTGTAACATCACAACAGAGGACCGTTATTTGGCTGTAAGGGTACGACAGTACCGGCTTAGTACTACACGGCAAATGGCATGTGAGCTGGCATCATCCACTGGACGCGTTGTAGCGAGGCGAAAGGTGTATACAAGGCTTCGGCAGAGTGGCCTTTATTGCTGGAGACCTGCTGTCTGTTTACCTCTGGTATGCCTTCACAGAAGGGAACGTCTAGAACCAACATGCCACATGGACGGCCGAACAGTGGGCTATTGTTTACACAGATGTATCCTGATTTGATCTGGACAGCGATTCAGGATCGATTCGCATCTGGAGGCCACGTAGAACACGATTTCAGGACCCAAACACAGTGGAAAGAGACCGATATCGAGGAGGATCCTTAATGGTGTAGGCAGGGATTATGTTGACCACTCGAATAGCTCTTCATGAAACTGTACATGTGAACCAGCCAGATTTAACTGCTGTTGGTTGGTTGGTTGGTTTGGGGAAGGAGACCAGACAGCGTGGTCATCGGTCTCATCGGATTAGGGAAGGATGGGAAAGGAAGTCGGCCGTGCCCTTTCAGAGGAACCATCCCGGCATTGGCCTGGAGTGATTTAGGGAAATCACGGAAAACCTAAATCAGGATGGCCGGACGCGGGATTGAACCGTCGTCCTCCCGAATGCGAGTCTAAGTGCTGTCACGTACTGTGAGGAGATCTTGGGATTCTATGCGCTGTCGTTGCGAGGTACTGTGGACCCAGACTTCGTACTCATGGACCATAATGCTCGACCTCATAGAGCGCGGGTGGTAGATGTGGTAGATGTTCTTTTGGAAATGGAAGATATTGCACGCATGGCGTGGCCTGCTCCCACTCCCGATTTTAATCCCATAGAGCACTAGGGAGACAGGTTGCATCACGTCAGCATTCACCAACCACTCTCCAAAAATTGCGAGCATCTCTGAGGGAAGAATGGGCGTTATTGCCTCAGCATGAGATTGATGACATCATTCATAGCATGTCCCGTCGGTTTCAGGCTTTTGTCGGTGCCAAGGGTGGTCACACCCCATACTGAGCACATGAACCAGGTCTCAGAGCGTGTGTGCAAATCTGTTAAGTTGGGGAAAAAACGAAGAACATTTTTGCGTACCATTATGCATGTTGCAGTTTTTTACGTTGTGTATTCTTTAGATTGTTTCTACTTCATTATCACCTATTTATACTGTTTTGTGCAAAATAACAGCAACCTTGCAGAATTTCCTTTTGTAACTTTCATTTTGGACACCAGTGTACTTTCCAGCTAGAATACAGGGTGTACATAAAGTTCAGGAACACTTTCAATTATTTATTGCACAAGAACCAAACATTGTAGAGATATCATACATATGTCATTTTGAAGAGAAGACCTGAAAGTCTTTTTTCATGTGTACCTCCACAGCGGAATTTGGTAATTTGCCGATCGTCAGTGCTAGTCACAAACATGGCGAGTTCAGGAGCGGAGCGCCGGCCTGAGTGGCCGAGCGGTTCTAGGCGCTACAGTCTGGAACCGCGCGACCGCTACGGTCGCAGGTTCGAATCCTGCCTCGGGCATGGGTGTGTGTGATGTCCTTAGGTCAGTTAGGTTTAAGTAGTTCTAACAAGGGAACCTCCCCATCGCACCCCCCTCAGATTTAATTATAAGTTGGCACAGTGGATAGGCCTTGAAAAAGTGAACACAGATCAATCGAGAAAACAGGAAGAAGTTGAGTGGAACTATGAAAAAAATAAGCAAAATATACAAACTGGGTAGTCCATGCGCAAGATAGGCAACATCAAGGATAGTGTGAGGTCAGGAGCGCCGTGGTCCCGTGGTTAGCGTGAGCAGCTGTGCAACGAGAGGTCCTTGGTTCAAGTCTTCTCTCGAGTGAAATATTTACTTTTTCTATTTTCGCAAAGTTATGATCTGTCCGTTCGTTCATTGACGTCTCTGTTCACTGTAATAAGTTTAGTGTGTGTGTTTTGCGACCGCACCGCAAAACCGTGCGATTAGTAGACGAAATGATGTGCCTCTCCAATGGGAACTGAAAACATTTGATCGCAAGGTCATAGGTCAACCGATTCCTCCACAGGAAAACACGTTTGATATTTTCTATACGCCACTGGTGATTGCATGTGCGTCACTGACAGGAATATGTTGTCGACCCACCTAACTTGTACAATTAGCGAATGGGTAAAAAGATTCTTCTACCTTGCCCGATTTAGTTTTTCTTGTGGATGTGATAATCACTCCCAAAAAAGTGATGAAAACATAAGAATTTGTCAGATAATAATTGTCTGAAAATAAAAAATTAAACTTTTCAGTCGAGGGAAGACTTGAACCAAGGACCTCTCGTTCCACAGCTGCTCACGCTAACCACGGGACCACGGCGCTCTTGAGCTCAGATTACCCTTGATGTTGCCTATGTTGCGCATGGACTACTCTGTTTGTATATTTTGCTTTTTTTTTCATAGGTCCACACAACTTCTTCCTGTTTTCTCGATTGATCTGTGTTCAGTTTTTCAAGGCCTATCCATTGTGCCAACTTATAACTGAATCTGAGGGGGGTGCGATGGGGAGGTTCCCTTGTAAGTTCTAGGGGACTGATGACCTCAGAAGTTAAGTCCCATAGTGCTCAGATCCATTTGAACCAAGTGCGGAGCGAGCTTTCTGTATGTTGGAGTTCGACAAAAACAAGTGTAAAATTGCTGTTCAACGGATATATAGAAACAAGTACGGCAAGAAGCCACCAACAAGGAAGGCCATTTACCACTGACACAACAAATTTGTTACGAGAGGTTGCTTGTGCCCGGCAAAGAGAAGCAGACGTCCTAGTGCGAGTGAAGTGAATGTGTAGCGCGTACGATAGACAGGTACGGCAAGAATTCGATTACCGTATTGACGTCTGCCCGGTCACTCATGGTTCGCATATCGAATATTTGTAAAGAAACATTCCGAGTTTCTCTTCAAAATGCAATATGTATGGCATCTGTATAATGTTTAGTTCTTGTGCAATAAATAATTGAAAGTGTTCTCGGACTTTATGTACACCCTGTATGATCTACACTCCTGGAAATTGAAATAAGAACACCGTGAATTCATTGTCCCAGGAAGGGGAAACTTTATTGACACATTCCTGGGGTCAGATAAATCACATGATCACACTGACAGAACCACAGGCACATAGACACAGGCAACAGAGCATGCACAATGTCGGCACTAGTACAGTGTATATCCACCTTTCGCAGCAATGCAGGCTGCTATTCTCCCATGGAGACGATCGTAGAGATGCTGGATGTAGTCCTGTGGAACGGCTTGCCATGCCATTTCCACCTGGCGCCTCAGTTGGACCAGCGTTCGTGCTGGACGTGCAGACCGCGTGAGACGACGCTTCATCCAGTCCCAAACATGCTCAATGGGGGACAGATCCGGAGATCTTGCTGGCCAGGGTAGTTGACTTACCTTCTAGAGCACGTTGGGTGGCACGGGATACATGCGGACGTGCATTGTCCTGTTGGAACAGCAAGTTCCCTTGCCGATCTAGGAATGGTAGAACGATGGGTTCGATGACGGTTTGGATGTACCGTGCACTATTCAGTGGCCCCTCGACGATCACCAGTGGTGTACGGCCAGTGTAGGAGATCGCTCCCCACACCATGATGCCGGGTGTTGGCCCGGTGTGCCTCGGTCGTATGCAGTCCTGATTGTGGCGCTCACCTGCACGGCGCCAGACACGCATACGACCATCAGTGGCACCAAGGCAGAAGCGACTCTCATCGCTGAAGACGACACGTCTCCATTCGTCCCTCCATTCACGCCTGTCGCGACACCACTGGAGGCGGGCTGCACGATGTTGGGGCGTGAGCGGAAGACGGCCTAACGGTGTGCGAGGCCGTAGCCCAGCTTCATGGAAACGGTTGCGAATGGTCCTCGCCGATTCCCCAGGAGCAACAGTGTCCCTAATTTGCTGGGAAGTGGCGGTGCGGTCCCCTACGGCACTGCGTAGGATCCTACGGTCTTGGCGTGCATCCGTGCGTCGCTGCGGTCCGGTCCCAGGTCGACGGGCACGTGCACCTTCCGCCGACCACTGGCGACAACATCGATGTACTGTGGAGACCTCACGCCCCACGTGTTGAGCAATTCGGCGGTACGTCCACCCGGCCTCCCGCATGCCCACTATACGCCCTCGCTCAAAGTCCGTCAACTGCTCATACGGTTCACGTCCACGCTGTCGCGGCATGCTACCAGTGTTAAAGACTGCGATGGAGCTCCGTATGCCACGGCAAACTGGCTGACACTGACGGCGGCGGTGCACAAATGCTGCGCAGCTAGCGCCATTCGACGGCCAACACCGCGGTTCCTGGTGTGTCCGCTGTGCCGTGCGTGTGATCATTACTTGTACAGCCCTCTCGCAGTGTCCGGAGCAAGTATGGTGGGTCTGACACACCGGTGTCAATGTGTTCTTTTTTCCGTTTCCAGGAGTGTAGAATCCTTCCATTAGTTGCCATACCCGCAAAAATAAGAGGATAATTTTAAGAAAGTTAATGGTTAACGTTAGTTTTAAAGAACGTTGAGGAGGCAATGGTCGGAGAAAACAATGCGGTCGTTTGAACTGTACAAGGTGTACGATCTAAGACCGTGCATGGCCTTGACCGCTCCAGGCGCATGTGTTCGTGAACACGGTGCGACGAGTGAGCACCGCTGTGCTTGCAAACGAACGCGCTTGAATCACGGACGTTCTGTGCCTGTACCCTGCCAGTAAAGCACAATTTTTTACTTTATTTTAAAATTATTTATCATTGTCTTATTTCACTGCAGTTATACTACGTCACGTCTTAAGGTTACCTCTAAAAAAATCTTTAAATTTACTTTAAAACGATAGACAAAAGCGGAAGGGGGTATTGCTTCAAACGACACATGAAAACAAGAATGACGGTAAAAAAGTATACTGGGAGTGCAGAAGGCAATAATGCTTGCCAACGCGAAATATCAACCATCGATAACGCAACACTTCGCTCACAGTAAATATGGCGCTTTAAAGGTGAATAGCCGCTTCCAATATCTAGTGAAAATGCATAAAAATTCGTGGGAATAACTGGTAACGCATAAATTTTGTTATTGTCACGTAATTTTTTACACGCAATCTTTATTTTGCATCCCCCTCCCCCTCCCCCACCACCCCCACCCCCACCTTCCTTTGCTTGTGTTATTTCGTTATTGGGCCCCTGAATACAAATATAGTTACAATTTTCAGAATGAAATTTCCACTCTGCAGCGGAGTGTGCGCTGATATGAAACTTCCTGGCAGATTAAAACTGTGTGCCAGACCGAGACTCGAACTCGGAACGGAAGGTAGGAGACGAGGTACGGGCGGAATTGAAGCTGCGAGAAATGGGCGTGAGTCGTGCTTGGGTAGCTCAGATGGTAAAGCATTTGCCCGCGGTAGGTAAGGTACCGAGTTCGAGTCTCGATCCGGTACACACTTTTAATCTGGCAGGTAGTTTCTTATCAGCGCATACTCCGCTGCAGAATTTCATTCTGGAAACATCCTCCAGGCTGTGGTAAAGCCATGTCTCCGTAATATCCTTTTTTCCCTGGAAACATTCCCCGGGCTGTGGTAAAGCCATGTCTCGGCAATATCCTTTTTTCCGTGAGTGCTAGTTCTGCAAGGTTCGCAGGAGAGCTTCTGTGAATTTTGGAAGGTAGGAGACGAGATAGTGGCGGAATTGAAGCTGTGAGTACGGGGCATGAGTTGTGCTTGGGTAGGCCAGATGGTAGAGCACTTGCCCGCGAAAGGCAAAGGTCCCGATTTCGAGTCTCGGTCCGGCACACAGTTTTAATCTGCCAGGAAGTTTCATAGTTACCATTTACCAAATTTTAATCACTTCGTTTTGAATTTGCGCTCCGAGGTAGTGACAGTGATTGTTCTCGTCACGAATACGACCTAAGTGTGGCTTCATCGGTGCATCGAAAGATACGACCATCTCTATCACCTTCAGGAAATTTCCAATGTCAGATTGGTAAACTGTTGACGAAGAATCTCGAAACGCTGAATTTGTTTGTGCTAAAAATTCCACCGCTAAAATTATTCTTCTTAGAACATCTCGCCAGGTTTTCTTTTCTAGACTCTTTCGTGCTTCGTTCATATAATTTGTGTGGCAATGATTTGCCGACAATAACATCCCTGAAACAGTCTGGACCGCCCAATGTTCCGACCTGAACCCAATGGAATACTTGTGGGGTGAGTTAGAACATCGTCTTCGCCCCAAACCACGGTGTCCGGTATCACTACCTTCTCCCGTTTCAGTTCTTGAGGAAGAAGGGATTGCCATAAGGCTGTGGTAGCAGCAATGTTCACGGTTTTACAAAGAACATTAAGAAAGTTAGGAAGATATTTTTGCTTAGCAAGAGTGGCAGGATACAATTTGCAGAGTATCTCAGTAGTCAGCATCAAATATTCAGTGATGGGGCCGAAGATGTGCACCACAAATGGAAAAAATTCAAAAGCATTGTTCGATGTGCCTTAGACGAGTTTGTTCCGAGCAAAGTCTTAAGGGTTGGGAAGGACGCACCGTGGATTAACAGTCGTCTTAGAAAACTGCTCCGTAAACAAAGAAAACTTCATCTCAGATCTAAGAGAAATTTAAAACATAGCTGACAAACAAAAGCTGAACGAAGCGACAATGAGTCTAAGGAGAACAATGAGAGAAGCATTCAACAACTCTGAAGATAAAATATTGTCATTTGATGTCAGTAAAAATGGTAAGAGGTTTTGGTGTTTTTTAAAATGAGTAAGCGGCTCGAAGTCACGTAGTCTATCAGCCGGAGACCATACTGGCACCGAAACGGAAGATAACAGAGAGAAGGCTGATGTACTGAATTCTGCCTTCGCTTCATCGCGGAAGATCGTAACATGATGGCCCCTTTCAACCATCGCACGAACGGCGAAATGGCAGATATTGAGATAAACGATAGCGGAACAGAAAAGCAACTAAATCACTTAGTAGTAGGAAAACATCATGATCAGATGAGATACCTATAAGATTCTACAAAGATTATGCGAAAGAACTTGCTCCCTTCTAGCAGCAGTTTATCGAAGATCGCTGCGGAAACGAAGTCTACCTACCGACTGGAGAAGAAGAGCAGGTCATTCCCGTTTTCAAAAAGAGCAGTAGGACAGCTGCACGTAATTACAGACCTATATTGTTCACGTCAATCTGATGTACACTCATGCTCATAAATTAAGGATAATTACAGAATGTGGTGCCAGACAACATGGTACTACATAAACCTGGCGCTAATAGCCTAGGCACATAGGGAACACATACGACACAGATCTATAAGTCCACGGTATTGGTGATAAGTTGAGGAAACCGTCCCGAAACACATGTGCTACAAAACTCCACTGTTTCCTGCGCATGTACCCCGACATGAATATGGGATATGATCACCATGCACACGTACACAGGCCTCACAACGGGTTGGCATACTATGGATCGGGTGGTCGAACAGCTGATGGGGTATAGCCTCCCATTTTTGCACCAGTGCCTGTCGGAGCTCCTGAAGGCTCGTAGGGCTTTGAAGACGTGTAGTGATACGTCGACCGAGAGCATCCCAGACGTGCTTGATGGGGTTTAGGTCTGGAGAACAGGCAGGCCACTCCATTCGCCTGATATCTTCTGTTTGAAGGTACCGGGTGATCAAAAAGTCAGTATAAATTTGAAAACTGAATAAATCACTGAGGTACAAATTGATACACATGCTTGGAATGACATAGGGTTTTATTAGAACCAAAAAAATACGAAAGTTAAAAAAATGTCCGACAGATGGCGCTTCATCTGATCAGAATAGAATAATTAGCATAACGAAGTAAGACAAAGCAAAGATGATGTTCTTTACAGGAAATGCTCAATATGTCCACCATCATTCCTCAACAATAGCTGTAGTCGAGGAATAATGTTGTGAGCAGCACTGTAAAGCATGTCCAAAGTTATGGTGAGGCATTGGCGTCGGATGTTGTCTTTCAGCATCTCTAGAGATGTCGGTCGATCACGATACACTTGCGACTTCAGGTAACCCCAAAGCCAATAATCGCACGGACTGAGGTCTGGGGACCTGGGAGGCCAAGCATGACGAAAGTGGCGGCTGAGCACACGATCATCACCAACCGACGCGCATCTGTCGGATATTTTGTGAACTTTGTTTTTTTTATTCTAATAGAACCCCATGTCATTCCAAGCATGTGTGGCAATTTTTACCTCTCTATCTACATTATTCCGTGGTTTATTAAGTTTTCAAATTTATACTGACCTTTTTGATCACCCGGTACTTCTCCACAATGGCAGCTCGGTGGGGCCGTGCGTTATCATCAATCAGGAGGAAGGTGGGACCCACTGCACCCCTGAAAAGGCGGACATACTGGTGCAAAATGACGTCCCGATACACCTGACCTGTAACAGTTCCTCTGTCAAAGACATGCAGGGGTGTACGTGCACCAATCATAATGACACCTCACACCATCAAACCACGATCTCCATAAGGTCCCTTTCAAGGACATTAAGGGGTTGGTGTCTGGTTCCTGGTTCGCGCCAGATGAAAACCCGGCGAGAATCGATGTTCAGACTATACCTGGACTCGTCCTTGAAGATAACCTGGGACCACTGTTCCAATGACCATGTACTATGTTCTTGACACCAGGCTTTACGGGCTCTCCTGTGACCAGGGATCAGTGGAATGCACCTTGCAGGTCTCCGGGCGAATAAGCTATGTCTGTTCAGTCGTCTGTAGACTGTGTGTCTGGAGACAGCTGTTCCAGTGGCTGCGGTAAGGTCCCGAGCAAGGCCACCTGCAATACTCCGTGCCCGTCTGCGGACACTGATGGTGAGATATCGGTCTTCTTGTGGTGTTGTACACTGTGGACGTCCCGTACTGTAGCGCCTGCAAACTTTTCCTGACTTCTGGAATAGTTGCCATAATCGTGAGATCTTACTTTGAAGCACGAAGAGGGCCCGTGCTTCGACCTGCTGTGTTTGACCAGCCTCCAGTCGCCCTAGTATTCCACCCCTCATAACGTCATCAATATGTGTTCTTTGAGCCATTTTCAACACACGGCCACCATTAGCACGTCTGAAAACGTCTGCACACTTACTCGCTGCACCGTACTCTGGCGTGCAGCAACACATCTCTGCGTATGTGGACTGCCGTCAGCGCCACCGTGTGACGACTGCAGGTCAAATGCACCGCATGGTCATACCCCGAGGTGATTTAAACCCGCAAACCGCCCACCAGAGCGTTGTTTCACCATGTATCAGATTTATCCTTCATTTATAAGCATGAGTGTAGAATTATGGAGCGTGTTTTATGCTCAAAAATTATTATGAGAAATAAAATTTCCTCCACGAAAATCTACATGAATTCCGCAAACAGACATCCTGCGAAACTCAGCTTGCTCTGTCCTTCTTGAGATCCTTAGTGCTGTAGAGAACGGTGCTCAGGCTTATTTCACAACGTCTCGTACTGCCGTTCAGTGAAAAACACACACGAGCTTATTGAGAATCGGACCAAACTAACTCGACAGACGTTAAGGATGATGATGATGATGATGTTTGGTTTGTGGGGCGTTCGACTGCGGGGTCATCAGTGCCCATACAAAGTCCCAATTGTTACACAGCCCAATTATTGTACATAGTTCAGTCTAACCACTGTCACGAATGATAATGATGATGATGATGATGATGATGATGATGGATGAAATGATGAGGACAACACAAACACCCAGTCCCCGGGCAGAGAAAATCCCCAACCTGGCCGGGAACCGAACCCGGAACCTCGTGATCCAGAGCCAGCAACATTAGCCACTAGACCTCGAGCTGCGGACAGATGTTCAGGAGTACCCTAAGGAAGTGTGATAGGACCGTTACTGTTTACAGTGTATATAAACGATCTAGTAGAAAGCGTGGGAGGGTAAAAATCGTAGAGGGAGACCAAGAGATGAATACACTAAGCAGATTCAGAAGGATGTAGGTTGCAGCAGATACTGGGAGATGAAGAAGCTTGCACAGGATAGAGTAGCATGGAGAGCTGCATCAAACCAGTCGCAGGACTGAAGACCACAACAACAACAGTAGAAAGCGTCGAATGCTCTTTAAGACTGTACGCAGATGATGCGGTTGTCTATAACAAAGTAGCAACGCCAGAGGACAATAGCGATTTGCAGAATGACTTACAGAGGATTGATGAATGGAACAGGCTCTGGCAGTTGACCCTGAACGTAAATAAATGTAACATTGTGCATACATAGTAAAAGAAAGCCACTACTGTACAACTACACTACAGATGACAAACTGCTATAAACAATACATACCAATAACATATTTAGGAGTATCTATCCAGAGCGCCCTTAAGTGCAACGATCACATAAAATAAACAGTACGAAAAGCAGTTTCAAGACTGATATTCATAGAAGAATCTTAAGAAATGATGGAAGTGGCTTCCAAGGCTCTTGTCCAACCGTTTCTTGAATACTGTTCGTCAGTGTGGGATCACTACTAGATAGGACTGATAGAAGAGATAGAGAAGAGTCAACGCGTTTTGCCACGGGATCTTTTAGTTGATACGGGAGCGTTACGAAGGTACTCAACAAACTCTGTTGGCAGACATAACAAGAGAGGCGTTGTGTATCACGGAAAGATTTAAAATTGAAATTTCGAGAGAGCACTTTCCGGGACGAGGCGGACAACATATAACTTCTTCCCACATACATCCGGCATAATGACCAAGACGAGAAAATTCGAGAAATTAGAATCAGTACAGAGGCCTAACCGGCAATCATTCTTCCCACGTGCCATTTGCAAATGGTACAGGGTAGGGGTAATCACTTAGTGATTCCACAAGTACGCTTCGCGACACAGCATTAGGTGGCTTGCAGAGAATGATGGAGAGATCCCTCTACAGGCATTCAGACACCTCACTGAAAGTGTCTGCAGCAGAGATCAAACCGACAAAAAGGCGAAGGAGTGGACACATCCGCTAATTCGAGTCGGGATGCCTCCGATCAGACAGTGCAAAGGCTCGACAGAACTGAGACGACAGGATACGGAAAGCTCCGTGGAAGTCCCTCTCTTGGTGATCACGCACCCTATTTACAATGAAGAACCAAAGAGACTGGTACACCTGTCTAATATCGTGTAGGGCCACCGCGAGCACACAGGGGAAGCGCCGCAACACGAATAATGTCTGAAGTAGTGCTGAAGGGCGTTGACACCATGAATTCTGCATGGCTATACATAAATCTGTAAGAGTACAAGGGGGTGGACATTTCTTCCAAACGGCACGTTGCAAGGCATCCCAGATATTCTCAATAATGCTCATGTCCGGGGAATTTGGTGGCCAACGGAAGTGTTTAAACTCAGAAGAGTGTTCCTGGAGCCACTCCGTAGCAGTTCTGGACGTGTGGGGCTTCGCATTGTCCTGCTGGAATTTCCCAAGTCCATCGGAAATGAACGTGAATGGATGCAGGTGATCAGACAGGATGCTTACGTACGTGTCACCTGTCAGAGTCGTATCTGGACGTATAGGGGGTCCCATTTCACTCCCACTGCGCACGCTCCACGCCATTACAGAGCCTCCACCAGCTTGAACAGTCCCTGCTGACATGCAGGGTCCATGGATTCGTGACGTTGTCTTCATATCCGTACACGTCCATCTGCTCGATATAATTTAAAACGAGACTCGTCCGACCAGGCAACATATTTCCAGTCATCAGCAGTCTAATGTCGATGTTGACGGACCCAAATGGCTCAAATGGCTCTGAGCACTATGGGACTTAACATCTGTGGTCATGAGTCCCCTAGAACTTAGAATTACTTAAACCTAACTAACCTAAGGACATCACACACATCCATGCCCAAGGCAGGATTCGAACCTGCGACCGTAGCAGTCGCGCGGTTCCGGACTGAGTGCCTAGAAACGCTAGACCACCGCGGCCGGCCTTGACGGACCCAGGCGAGGAGTAAAACCTTTGTGTCGTGCACTCATCAAGGGTACACGAGCGGCCCTTTGGCTCCGAAAGCCCATACTGATGATGTTCCGTTGAATGGTTCGCACGCTGACTCTCGTTGATAGCCCGGCACTGAGATCTGCAACAGTTTGCGGAAGGGGTGCACTTCTGTCACGCTGAACGATTCTCTTCAGCCGTCGTTGGTCCCGTTCTTGGAGGATCTTTTTCCGGACGCAGTGATGTCGGAGATTTGATGTTTTAACATATAACTACACCAATTTCTTTGGCGCTTCATGTCCCGTCTTTTTTTTAAGTCGAAGGGACCATCAAGAATCGCGGTGAGCTCACTATAATTATTGTCTTTAAACAGAATTGTCATTTCTGTTGATATTTCTGCGTATTTCATTCACTTCCCTTGGAATTATACTGCTGCATTTCCTCGTACTTATGGTCCAAATTTCATCGACCTGTGTTACCTGTCAGTGATACATCATGCAAAAGTTTTTTCTTCCTTACGTTTTGCATACTACTATAGTTCTGTAACCAAATTTTACTACATTTAGAAATTAACAGTTACAACCGTAGAGACAAAAAACGACCTACTGCTGCTTTAGTTAGAAGTCCACGGTAAGATGGTTTTTAGTAGTGAGTGCTAGAAGTAGTGGGTGTGGGAGAAAGGGGTGGAGGATGGGGACAAAGAGGATTGTGATAACACACAATTCAAGAATGTAAGGGAAGAGAAGATGGCGTGCCTCACAGAGAAAGCCAAAGTGAATCTAGGACCATTGGCCCTTGTGTTTGACAGAAGGGAAGCTGATGTTTTCGAGGAAAACGTCCTGACTGTGACAAAAGGAAGTGCTTCGACTCCTCAAAGCAACACGGCGGTGAATTATGTTCAGAGTCCAGGGCAGCTTTTTGCAGAGGTGGAGTGCGAAGGAGTTCGCGAATATTTTTATTTTGTGAGTGAGCACAGCTTTGATATTAGATAAATGGGATCATGTGTTTAGATTATAATGGCATTAAGGGTGTTTAACCCATTCACTGCTCCAGACGTGCGTATAAGCTAACCGTTTCAATGCTCCAGCAGTGTATGTACGACTTACTACGAAAAATCTTCACAGCGGTCCCCTTCTACAATGGTAGACGAGTAGATACGTATAACGTCTGCTATCCGGCCAGTAAGTCCAAGATGACTGTTGCACACGTATGTGATATAGTTGTTGCGATACTGGAAATTACCCGAACGAGTTACTGAATGCTGAATTCCCTTTATAGGTCAGTGGCATCGTAAAATTACCCAGTTTGTGTGCTGCGCTTTCCGTATTATCGAATAAAATGACAGGACGTTATCGTCCGTTTAAAAAGATGAACTACTGAATCTTCTAAATCAAAGTGACGACGTGGACTTCCGCGTGCCCAATCTAACTGATTATGACTGGACAGATAGTGAGGCCGAAGACCCGTAGGTGAATCCGTTGCCACAAGTATTCAAAACATTTGTGAACCAGTAAATGCTGAACCAGTAAATGCAGATCCAAATTTTTATGTCACCATCGCTTTTTCCGAGAATACATGAGCATATGCCTGACAAATCTGGTAAAAGATACAAAACAGGATTTTAAATGGAAAGACTCTTATTTAGACCCAAAGTGTATAAATTCGGTAACAGTCAAAAAAATGGCTCTGAGCACTATGGGACTTAACTGCTGTGGTCATCAGTCCCCTAGAACTTAGAACTACTTAAACCTAACTAACCTAAGGACATCACACACATCCATGCCCGAGGCAGGATTCGAACCTGCGACCGTAGCGGCGGATAACAGTCATTCCGCTTACGAGATCGCCAAATTAGATGAATCACCTACTGTGTATGACTGCTTCCAAGTATTTTTAGTCAAGAAATTGCAAACTACATAGCTGAGCAATGTAATTTATATTAACAGTGTGGTGTCTTGCTCTCTCGTTGCTATAGGGTACCTACGGGATGCAACGTTCTCGGAATGCTATCCAACAATTTCAAACACACAATATTAGTAGTTTTATTTACAGAAAAGCAAATTGACAATACTTAAGTTTTATTGCATCAGATGACGCTAGCGAGAGGCGACATGGAAACAACGCAGTTCTTGCTATACAGGAAGTCCAAGGAACCACTTCATATGGATCTGTACAGCAGAACACTAACTACGTTGCAGACTCGGACCGACCTTGTGGGGCTGAGACCGTTATTTTTTTTTCTGCATTGGAAAGGGAGGAGGTGGTGGAAGGGGATGAGGTCATACAGGAGTCATGTGGGGGAAGGAAGGTGGATATGGAAGGCAAGGCAGAGCACGTGGCGATGTAGGATATGGAGGGCCTTATAAAAGGGGGGGGGGGGGGGGGCAGCAGGCTAGCATGAGCTGCGTTGATATGCAGCTGTTGCAGGTGGCGCCCCTGGCGCGGCGCGGTCCGCCGATTCTTCACTGCCTTTTCTGGTCTTTCATTTCGCCTCTTCGTTCCGGCTTTTGTGGTTAAGCCAGAACAAACAGCACTTCTGTAGCGACGCCAGTAAAAAATCAACACTGCGACGTTGGAAAAAAAGCACAAATAGTGGTGAGATTTACCTCTTTCCTTGCCGTAAATTTTCTGCTGACTCAAATGAAAATGAAATTAAACAAATAGTTATTGGACCGACCATCCTTTACCGTCTACTCCAATGTTGCGCAAATCATGCCAAGAGGTAGGTACCTTCTCTTACTAAGAAAGTCACACGTTGATAACAATGAGGACCCTGGAGATGACAAAATATGGAAAATTAGGCACATTGTGGATAGTATAAGAAAAGCATTTGCAGATCCTTTCCATCTTCCAATTGATGCATTGACAAAAGCTTAATTTTTTATAAGTCGTGTCTTCTTCAAACAGTACATTCCATACAAACGCCACAGATTTGACGTAAAGTTTTTTGTGTTGTGTGATTGTGAAACTTGATACATTCTTTACTATTTATGTGGGTGCAGCAACGGACGTAAGAAAGAAATTGATTCTGATGTAAATGTTGGAAAATTTGGAAGTATCTTTCTTATTTTACTTGAACGCCACTTTGGTAAAGGTCATGCACCGCATGTTCACAACTGGTATACTAGCCCGGCATTATTTTCTTATCTGCACGACGGAATGACTGCTGCTTGTGGAATTGTAAGGAAAAACCGGAAAAGTATGCTATATATATATATATATATATATATATATATATATATATATATATATATAAAGCTTAAAACGCGTGAGATGGAATTTATGTCAACAGACAGACATCTTGTTCTCAAGTAACAGGACAAGCGGGGGTGAGGATGCTTCCAACTGCTCATAAAGGCGAAAATAAAGTGACTGAAAACATGAAAGAAGCGCAAATGAAACAAAAAGAAAAGCAGCTTTCATAGAACACATACGAAAAACTGTAAAATCGTATAAAAAGTATTTTTCTCTGCTGATTGCGCATTAATTAGATGAAACTCAAAAGGGAAGAAATATTTCCATGTATGGAAACGCGTCACGGAGATCCGAGAGATTTACCACCGACCACAAACAGAAGGCACTCGTAGAAGGAGATCGACTGATGCTGAAAATCCCCTATGCCTAACCGAGCGCCACTTTATTTCACTAATACCAGGAACACCAAAGAAGAAGGCCGCTCAGAGCGGGTGTATATATATGCAAAACAAGGGAAACGGAGTGATACTAGGTACATTTGTATAAAACGTAATACACATACCTGTTTGAATTTTTGTTTCGGAAGATACCACACTTGAAGTTTTACTAACGTGATAACTAATGTATTTATTTCTGCTAATAAAGTACCTTTGGAAAAATAACTATTTTTCTATAAATATTAAAGAAAGAAACAATTTAACATGACAACAATGCATTTGACGACTTAATTGTTTCTCAATAATTATGACATATTGCTGCAATCGCATATGCACTACCGGGAAAAAATAAATTAGTTCACGACGTCGATATTGATGCGATGATGGAGTATGCCACGTCGGGTATATTAGATGTACTGATAATGTTTTCCTCGTCGTCCGCTAACAGGTAGCGTAGTGGTATAGTTAGTTACCAGAGCACCATCTCTGTCTACACTTCAGTACGGAAAGCTCACAGCCAGAAGGCTAAGTGTGTTGCAAACGTGTGAGGAAGGTAGGCAACCGTGTCACAGTGACGCGTTCGAACTGCAGCCTTCCGAGTGGCGGGATGGTCCTTTCGGAACATTGTCACACAAGTTGGACGTGCTGCGTCAATGGTGCAACGTTGCTGGTATCAGTGGTCACGTGAACATTCTCGCACCCGTAGACGAGGTTCTGGACGCCCACGCAGCACAGAGGTCCGCCAGGGTCGTCGTATCGAAAGGGCAGCAGAGGCAGATCGTACAGATAAGAGGGCTTGTGAGCCCAAACGTGTCAACACGAACTGGTGCGAACCAGTTATTAGAAGTGGGACTATGGGCACGCACACCTCTAGTCTGTCTTACACTGACGCCACAGCATCGCTGTGCACGGTTCGACTGGTGCCCTCAGAGGATCACTTGGAAGATGGAATGGCGCACCGTGATCTTCAGCAATGAAAGCAGATTCTGCCTGCACGCAAGTGATGGTTGTTTGCATGTACGACGTCGACCTGGTGAGTGCTGTTTCATAGAGTGCATTCGTCCAAGGCACAATAGCCCCACCCTCAGTCTTATGGTCTGGGGCACAAGAAGCTACAACTCTCGTTGAGCTTTAGTGTTTCTGGAAGGGATGCTAACCAGCGCTCGATACTTGCAGAATTTTGTTAGACCCATTCCTCTGCCGTTATTCTAGCAGAAAGGTGATGTTGTTCCAACAGGATAACGCTCGCCCACACACTGCCCGTGCTCTGCAGATGTGCCACAACTTTCCCAGCCAGCACAATCTCTGAACTTGTCTGCAACCGGGCGCGTGTGGGATATGATGGGACGATACGTGACTCGTGTGACTCATCAACCAACGACTCTTACAGAACCATGTGAACAGGTCATTCAGGCGTGCCGCAATGTACCCCAGGACAGTATTCGTCATCTGTAGGATTGGCTGGATGCCGGAATCAGCGCCTGCGCTGCCGCCCGTGAAGGCTACACCACGTACTAACATGGGTGTTTCAGCAAGGGTCGATACCTGGTACGTCAGAATAGGTTGTGATGTAACGGGCGAGTTGTGGCGCCCTGAAAATATTCTAAGTTCGGAGTTGGAGTGTCTGCGCAGGCCGCTCGGCAAGCCGTGGCTCGTCAGCAACCGTGTGGTGCCGACCATTGGCTGGAGCAAGAGGGGAGCCCCAGTGCGTGGTCCAGGCCGACCGCATGGCTGGGAATTCCATATTGACGCTGTGTCGAGGACTTTTCTTTGTGTCGATGAAGGAGATTTGTATGCCAGGAGTGCCAAAGATGGCGGACTTTGTGAAACCATAATGGCAGACATTTCACAGTTCATGTAGAAATTAATAATAGCCAGAGAAATCATGATACCTTAAAAAGAAACATGTGCATTACCATTATTTGCACGATGATTATGATGGTGTAATCAGATTTTCAATATCTTTATTGGTTTAAACTCTAGTATCTGACTGTAAATTATACAAGTAACACCCAGCAACGAGTTTCCCAAAATCTAAATGGCTCATCCGATTTTGTCGATCGACGTGTCTTTAGAAAGCTATTAGTGTAAACCTAAATTGGTATAAATTACAGGCCTGTAAATTGAATAGTACGTGAGTAATTGGAGGTCAAAGTGCCCGATTACTATCGATCGCGTCAGGCCATAAGTACTCCACAGTTACACGATAAAACGGTAGCAACATGCTTATAAATATATTTATTCGTCTATGTCCTTGTTTATATCCGATATATATTATTCATGAAGAAATTGGTTAAATATTTACTGTGTTTTAGAAAGCACAGAGACATTAGGCTACTGACCTACTTTTGTTTCTATTCCTTTGATATATGTTTACTTAATTTGTTTATGTATTTAATAATGTGTGTTAGAGCATGTTTATGGTCCAGTCGTAGGAATATTTATATAATTTCAAGTTATTTAAATGTAAATCCAGTATTTTGTATGTGTTTCAATATGCTTGTGAATGTGCGTTGGCTCTAGCCAATCGCAGCTCTCGTTACCACGGTAGGCGACTACCGAAGTCAGCGGAGAGACTGTTTGGAAGTGGGGGAGGAGCATCGGGTCGCACAGGACACGGGGGAGTGCTGGACGGGAAGGCGCAACGGACGGTGGCAGGAGATACTTTGGAGATGGTTGAGCTGTTTGCGCATGTTCGCGGGATACAGAAATATTCCGTAGTGCCGACTTGTGCACTTGTGAGATTTCCGTGGCTTGTGCAGTGAAGAGGTAGTATGCCTTTAGAAGTGAATATCTCGTGAACTATGTTGTTGCTCATAACTAATTACGTGAAGTAGGAATCTATTATTTCCCTGTTATTCAACTTATATTTTATTTAATTGCTGGACCTTTGACACCAATAACTGTTTTACAGTAATAAATGGCATTCATAAAGGTACTTCTGCTGTCGTACTCATCATTTAAAGTCGTTAAAATAGTACCTGCTCGTTTTATTTAATTGCAATCTTCCATTTATAAATTTTTATGTTACATTAAAAATTCATAATTGCTGAGTGATAGGAACCTTCGACCATTTGATTCATGTGTGTATTCATATTGTATACTGTAGACTCATCAGTATTTGGCATGTAATGAGGCAACTATGTATCCCAGGCCTAGACAACGAAGTTGAGGGCTACCAATAATTTTTTTGAAAGCCCGCAAGGTTTTGCTACTGGTCTGTAAATGCAATCATTCCACCTACTCTATATGCAATTCTGCAACAAAAGATCTTGATCGAATTGGGCACTACTGGAAGTGTGTACTGATTTTTTCCCGTCAGTGTATACGCACCACCTGAAAATTAGGCGCATATGGCAGGTGGCCGCTCAGACTAATCGCACAGCGCAAGTGTTAACTTCTAATGGGTCGCAGTGGGGAGCTTGTACGCTGACGTCCCGCTGAAGTAGGTACTGCATGTGGAAGTCACATAATTTGTCAGGCCGCAGCCACCTTAACTGGGGGTGTAAAGCACTGACACATGGGTAGTTCTAACCTCTGGTACTTCCACTGCTCGTGCAACGTTGACTTACGTCACAATAGCGAAAGTTTTGTAGAACAAGTGATTGTACATTTCAAAACTTTTTGAGGGCATAGAGACAAGCGGAAATCTTCCGGCACCGGTGACAGTGTTTCCAAAGTAAGACCTAAATTTTTCCCTGTTTTCTGAGGTGGTATTGGAGTACCGTGGATCTGAATAGGAGGCAACTGTCCGCAGAATTCTGAGCACATTTATTTCTGATCGGATACTAAGACTTTTGACTTTTCTGCATTAAGTAAGCCTCAGGTGCCTCTTCCATGTTATCACTGAAGACAAATCGTATTCATCTGAGTGATCACAGTATTTATACCTTCAGATCTGACACCGAGGTAAGGCCAGAGGTCGTTGGCGTGGTAGTTACAGTACAGAAAAGATAATTGTGAGCTGATACTCCGGTTTTATATTGCTATTTTTATATATTATATTAAATTATGATATAATCAAAGTTGTGAGGGTGTTGCCTAAACATGAAAGTATTGTGAATGCTAAGTTCCTGGACAGGAAGCTTAAGTGGTTCTTGTTTTTAAATGAATGGTGTTCTTCTAGCAGTATCGAAAACAGTAATTCTATGTGCTTGTGTTTCGTACGACGCAGTTCAGACCCATAAGCTTTTAGCCGGTCATTTATGCAATTATGTTTTCAAAATTCACTGATTTTATCTTGTGTACGTAATATGTTTGATGAACAGTACATTACCAGAGAGTAATTTTATCACTTCTTGATTGCTAACGTTTATGTTACTATTGAATCAATATTCATGGACAGATTTATTTTCTAAAGAATGACCAATATTAATGAATATCACAAAAGCACTACAGTATTTGCTATAACTCCAGGTTGCTGTATTTCTGTCGGCCGGGGTAGCCGAACGGTTCTAGGCGCTACAGTCTGGAACCGCGCGACCGCTACGGTCGCAGGTTAGAATCCAGCCTCGGGCATGGATGTGTGTGATGTTCTTAGGTTAGTTAGGGTGAAGTAGTTCTAAGTTCTAGGGGACTGATGACCTCAGAAGTTAAGTCCCATAGTGCTCATAGCCATTTGAACCATTTTGCTGTATTTCTTGTGCTTTCTACTTTCTACTCCCAGTCTTTCATTTATGTGAATTTATTTACACATTCAATGGGTCACTTTGTACGACATCTCGTAAAGATGTGCAAAGGGTCAATTAACAGAACATTAGCTGAACTGGTGTTTGACTAATTAGCTGCCATGTACTTTCTGGTTTAATTTTTTAATATTCATCCATTATGTACCGGGTTTTCTTAGTTGTCCCGCACTATTAGTGCAATATTTTTTTTTTCTTGTTTCTAATTTTCTCTCAGTCTCGACACAAAATTATTGGAACTGCAAATATTACAGTGACATCCCCGCTCAACACAAGGTTTCTGTAACACAGTACGATATAATATTGAATTAACAGTGTCCTTAACTGCTATGCTAGTAATGACCACGATAAGAAATTTTCGTCTGCATAGGAAGCTGTGAAGCAGGCCGAAGTGGCCGAGCGGTTCTAGGCGCTACAGTCTGGAACCGCGCGACTGCTACGATCGCAGGTTCGAATCCTGCCTCGGGCATGGATGTGTGTGATGTCCTTAGGTTAGTTAGGGTTAAGTAGTTCTAGATTCTAAGTGACTGATAACCTCAGCAGTTAAGTCCCATAGTGCTCAGAACCATTTTGAAGCAGTGAAATTTTCTTTCCTGATTTCTCTGTACAAGAGACTGAGAGGTAGTTCTTGTAAATTGCGTACAGGTGTTATCTTTTTGTGTACGACTGACAAAGTTATCTGTTAGGAAACTGTTAAGATTTCGTGTAGAAAAACAATTTTAACAATTAAGATAATCATGACGTGAGAGTCTAAAAGAATGTACACGGTCACGAGATTTCCAATGTGATTCGTGTTGTCACCCATACATGTTTCTTGTGGCGTCTGAAAGGCCCAATTCACATATTACTCTTATCTCCCTCTTGATCGCAGTTTTAAGGTTTTTTTTTTCACAGTAAGCTGTTCTCATATGCCTTTAGTAGAATAGTTTATAATGACAGAGTGCAGTGTTTTTCAGATTATGAATACCCGAGAGATCGGTCTCTATGAACCCTTATAAGATCGCTCTTTTTTCCTTCTGCCTGTCTGTCCGACTATTAAGGTTCTTTTTCTCACGAACAGGTAGACGTGTCAAGTTGAAAGTCACGTCACATGCTAAGTCGTATGGTCCCTTGGCAGCGTAAAAGATTTAAGACTGTAAGTCAAGGCAATCAAAACATGCAGCCATTTATATCACATATTTTGATGCTCGCAAACTCACTCATTAAAACCTATAGGGTACTTCATGTTGACATAAGAAATTTGAAAAGAAGCAAGGTTTCACAGTACAAGTAAAGGAAACTATTCGAAAATTTTTAATTTGTAATTATCACAGGAAAAAGACTTTTTTCTAATCTGTTATCCGTCTGTAAGTCTCTCCGTCTGTGAATACCTGTTTTTCTCAGGCATTAGAATAGCAAATGCGAAATTATACAAATAATTTAAACTTAAGATCTAAAATCAGACATTCTCTAAGGTCTTGGAATTCCCAGGACCGAAATCGTGTCCGATTTGATGTCGATATCAGGCAATAATCGAAGAGATTCTAGACACCCGTGGTGGATGAACTACTTACTCGTGTTACATAATTTTGTACAGAATCCTGAGAGCTGGAGTTCTGCTCGCAAGTGGCCAATTTTTTCTTTAACATGTTACCTTTTACTTTCAATTTAACCTTTATACATACAGGCCATTCAAATTGCTACACCACGTGCTACAGACGCGAAATTTAACCAACAGGAACAAGATGCTGTGATATGCAAATGATTAGCTTTTCAGAGCATTCACACAAAGTTGGCGCCGGTGGCGACTACTACAGCGTGCTGACATGAGGAACGTTTCCAACCGATTTCTCATACACAAACAGCAGTTGACCAGCGTTGCCTGGTGAAACGTTGTTGTGATGCCTCGTTTCCGACTTAGATAAAGGTCGGATTGTAGCCTATCGCGATTGCGGTTTATCGTATTGCGACATTGCTGCTCGCGTTGGTCGAGATCCAATGACTGTTAGCAGAATGTGGAATCGGTGTGTTCAGGAGGGTAATACGGAAAGCTGTGTTGGATCCCAACGGCCTCGTATCACTAGCAGTCGAGATGACAGGCATCTTATCCGCATGACTGTAACGGATCGTGCAGCCACGTCTCGATCCCTGAGTCAACAGATGGGGACGTTTGCAAGACAACAACCATCTGCACGAACAGTTCGACGACGTTTGCAGCAGCATATACTGAAAGGTCTCTGTTGGATCCTTTCATCTTAATTTCTAAAATGTGTTGTCATTTACGGCATAAATTCCTCTTCTAAATTTACTGTGGCGTTTCTGACTATCTGGGAGGAGACTGAGTAGTGGAACATGTTACTTTTACACATAAACAAGAACGATCTGTCACACTACTACACTTTAAAACACAGTTTATATGTAATTCATGTCACACAGTCTCATACGGAACCTATATCCGCTTTCTTTTATATACTGTATATGATAAGATACTGTCATCCCCCTTCCCTTCTGTGTGAGAGGATGAATGAGCAAATGTATTTCTAGTTGCATACTGCAGGGTAGCAGACAAGCCTGTCTGCTAGAGAACAGTAGGACCAACGTCGGAACAGGTAGCTACGCTTTCTAAAAGCAGAGAGGTTTCTATCCTTAGTAGGGTCCTATCCGTCCCTTGTCATGTTGGTATAGGAAGCTGCCCCTCTGGCCACTTCCGTTTGTATCTCTGAGCCACCCTCAGGTCAGTCTGTCCGCAGCGAGTGTCTGAAGTGGTAAGATCTCCGGCTAAGCGCGTGTCTGCTAAGTCCGTAGGACAATGGATTTCTTAAGTTCAGCCTAACTGAAAATTTAATCACCTTTATTTCAGGTTTAGCTCTAAAATATCTAATGTTATCTTAAATTGCAACGCAGTGTAATTCGAGTGTGAAGTTCAGAATATATTCCGGTAGTTGCTTTGTCACTACTTTATGAGTAAAGTGGAACCACGTGTTGATCAGTAACTCTAACTAGCATCATCAATCTTCAATGCGAATGTGCGTGAGATTATAACGTCTCGTCTTGACAATATTTTTCAATATAGCAACTTTTCTTTATGTTCAACCCACGTGGAGTGTACTTTGTGAGACCAGTACCACGTGCTTATACAATTGTTTGACCCATCAGGTTAATAGTAAGACGATAGTAACCACTTTGAGGTTTTTCTTTTGTAAATTGCTTTTCGATCTAATTTATTTTAATTATCGAAATTTATTGTGGAGTTACACTCTTTGCGTAAACCAAGTTGACCACGTGAAGCATGTGGTGGAATCATCAAAGTAGCCCTCAGCTACTCTTTTCGGGAAGATTTCACAGGGCGTTAGTATGAATTTAGTATACCAGTGTGTGGTAATTACATGACGGACAGGATTGTGCTACGAACGTAATTTCTTTGGGTGAAAATTGAATCGGTTGGTTGTGGTTAATTTCCTCTTGCATATGTTTCAACGTTCCTCGTGTGTTATTTTATGAATGCAGTGTTGTATGCAGTCTCCCAATCTTGGCTCCATATTTGATGTGTTCCGTAAGATTACAAACTCACATTTTCACAGTCCTAAATAAGGCACCAGCTTAGTTATGACTCACGTTTAATATGCTGAAATTTCAATGATGAATGTTAAAATAAATTTCCAAATATAAACTGATTTAATTATTTTTATTTAAATTCTCTTATATATATATATATATATATATATATATATATATATATATATATATATATATATATATCACCGGTTGTCGTATGACTATTAAAAGATTATAATTAATGTTAGTCTGGTTGGGAATTTGGTAAGCTAGACAGGATACCTGGTGAAACAGTTGTGCAGTAATACAAGGTTAACTTCCCCAGACAGCTCACAGCTTTTAACCCGCTTTTATTGTATATCAGCACCGCTTACAGAACAAATTAAAACAACAACGTTACAATACTATCAGCTCGGAGACCATGGCTGCGGTTACCCTTGACGCTGCATCACAGACAGGACCGCCTGCGATTGTGTACTCAATGACGAACCTGGGTGCACGAATGGCAAAACGTCATTTTTTCGGATGAATCCAGGTTCTGTTTACAGCATCATGATGGTCGCATCCGTGTTTCGCGACATCGCGGTGAACGCACATTGGAAGCGTGTATTCGTCATCACCATACTGGCGTATCAATAGGCGTGATGGTATGGGGTGCCATTGGTTACACGTCTCGGTCACCTCTTGATCGCATTGACGCCACTTTGAAAAGTGGACGTTACATTTCAGATGTGTTACGACCCGTGGCTCTACCCTTCATTGGATCCCTGCGAAACCCTACATTTCAGCAGGATAATGCACGACCGCATGTTGCAGGTCCTGTATGGGCCTTTCTGGATACAGAAAATGTTCGACTGCTGCCCTGGCCAGCACATTCTCCAGATCTCCCACCAATTGAAAACGTCTGGTCAATGGTGGCCGAGCAACTGGCTCGTCACACTACGCCAGTCACTACCCTTGAGGAACAGTGGTATCGTGTTGAAGCTGCATGGGCAGCTGTACCTATACACACCATCCAAGCTCTGTTTGACTCAATGCCCAGGCGTATCAAGGCCGTTATTACGGCCTGAAGTGGTTGTTCTGGGTACTGATTTCTCAGGATCTATGCACCCAAAGTTCGTGAAAATGTAATCACATGTCAGTTCTAGTATAATATATTTGTCCAATGAATATCCGTTTATCATTTACATTTCTTCTTGGTGTAGCAATTTTAATGGCCAGTAGTGTAACTATGGTAACAGGTATGAAAAATTTACCGATGATCTTGATAGTTTGAAATTGGCTTTTTTATTTCCGTATTTGCTTGACAACGAAACAATTTGAGGTGACCACTTAGAGCAAACCACTTTTCTTCTCTTTCCTTTCACCCAGTAGGTATCTGATTATCAGCGTCTCTTTCCGTAAGATGTATATTGTGTTACCCGTGTGCCCCTCAAGTCAGTCCAAACAGTTCCGAATCAAAATTATTAACAAACAGAAAAAGTTAAGTTGGTGGTTTTAATGCCTTAGGAGTTTTACATAGTCACTAGAGTACAATGAACAGAATGTTCGTAGGAACATATGAAACTGCCAGCAAAGCCCTTGTTCAACTCGCGCGCGTCATAGGCTCGAGCGGCCCTTATGTTGTCAAAGCGTTGACCCTAAGCGTGAACTTCTGCACTTCGTCGTTTTGTGGAAGGTTCGTGTTGATAACACAAACTTTGGTCTCCCATGATGACAAGACAATTTCAGACAAGAACTGTCCGCGTTTTGCATATCCATCGAGTTGCGGCAGGCATCTACGCATTGTTGTTTTTGTTCGGAAGTAAATGTGCGTGGTACGACCTCTGCACGGACTTTTCTCTTCTTCAGAGCATTCTGCAGTATGTCCTGAACACTTGATTCAGAAATGTTTCTCCACTGCTATCTGTAACTCGCCAACTTGTAATGCAACACAACAATCTTGACACACTACAATCGCACGTCCACTATGTAAAACTGCCTGCTCGCAACTGTCTGGTCAAATGCACGTCTGTTGTTTAAGGTTGTTAGTTCTAGCTGGCACCGCAATTACTGCGTCGACGTCGCCTACACGCCAGGACTAAATCAGTCTCGGATCTTTATGCTCGGGCGATATACACTGGGCTTCCGATATGACCGCCATAGCTTACACACTAAATGATTCAAGACAGAATAGGCAGTCTCGGGTTTGCAAAATGGTTTTTTATTTACTTCATTTGTGACGCGTTTCAGTCTCACAGAAACATCAGCCATCAGAGGGAAAATCGAGTTTACTCCGTACAAATTTATAAGCCAGGAATCAGCTATAAAGCTACATTCTCGATTAAATAAAGCAACTGGGAAACCACGACCTTAGTTGTGAAAAGAATGTAGCTAAATACAAACTCACCGAGTAAAAGCAGTCCAGGACCGCAGGCAAGTATACAGGAAGTCCTGCAATCACCAAAAATGGCACGTCGTCCAATATAGGACACATCCAGCTATGGAAATAAATGAGAATATGTTTTATGGAGAAGAGCGGTAAGCGGAAAAAAGCGTAAGAAACCACATAAATAAGGATTAGGAAGCTCTAACTTAACACCATGGTTGGTTGTATGCCTTAGTTCGTACATTCATACTTAACTGGAGGAATGCATAAGGTTGAAATTAACAGTACAGATAGTCTACAAAAATCAGCAGATTCCTCTAACTGGGGGGTATCAAGAATGGTGTCGCACAGGGTTCAGTCTTGCGTCTCCTATTGTTCTTGATATATATTAACGACTTGCCACTCTATATTCATGAAGATGCAAAGCTAGTTCTTTTTGCTGATGATACAAGTGTAGTAATCACACCCAAGAAGAAGCAGCTGAGGAAACTGCAAATAATGTCTTTCAGAAAATTATTAAGTGGTTCTCTGCAAATAGACTCTCACTAAAATTTGAGAAAACACAGTTTATACAATTCTGTACAGTAAATGGCATAACACCATTGATAAATATAGACTATGAACGGAAGTCTGTTGCTAATGTAGAATACTCAAAATTTCTAGGTGTGTGCATATGAGAAATTGAATTGGACGAAACACATCCATGATCTGCTGAAACGGTTAGGTTCAGCTACTTATGCTATTAAGGTTATTGCAAATTTTGGTGATAAACAAGTCAGTAAATTAGTCTACTATGCCTATTTTTATTCACTGCTTTCATATGGCATCATATTTTGGGGCAATTCGTCATTAAGAGAGAAAGTATTCATTGCACAAAAGCGTGTAATCAGAATAATAGCTGGAGCCCACCCAAGATCACCTTGCAGACATTTATTTAAGGAACTCGGGATACTCACAGTACCTTCGCAATACATATATTCACTCATGAAATTTGACATTAATAACCCATCCCAATTCAAAAATAACAGCGATGTGCATAGCTACAATACTAGAAGAAAGGATGATGTTCACTATTCTGGATTAAATCTCACCTTGGCACAGAAAGGGATGAATTATGCTGCCACAAAAATCTCTGGTGATTCGCCAAATAGTATTAAAAGTCTGACAGATAGCCAACCAACATTTAAAAGCAAATTAAAAGAATTTCTGTATGACAACTCCTTCTACTCAATAGATGAATTCTTAGATATGAAGTAGTAACTGTAAAAAAATTAATTAATTTGTGTAAATAAAACTTATGCTAAAGTGACACGTTCCACATCATTACGAAATGTCGTATTCATGATCTATGGAAAAAGGATTAATGTATGTATGTATGTACATATGTTCTTCTTACACAGTTCATCGTATGAAGCTTATTGACGCTTAACTCTGAAATTTTCTGGGAAACGTGGCCACAGCGTCACGTGGTGGTGGCGTATTTATTCCAGTAAAGAACTCGGTAATATCTGGCTATATAATCACGGATCCCAAACGTGAATCGATTTGGGTGAAGTTAAGCATCAAAGATGGATAAAAAATGCTAATCGGATGCTTTTATAGACGGCCTCGTTCAGGAGCTGTAGTGGTAGAGCGCTTCAGAGAGAACTTGCAGAATATTGTTAAGAACTTTCCTGACCATACAGGGTAAGTTCAACTTATCAGATATAGACTGGCAGTCATGCGATCAAAACTGGTGCCAGAGACAGGGATTCGTCTGACATAATTCTGGAAGTCTTGTCTGACAATTACTTCGCCCGAAGAAATTAGAGAACCAACCAACGACGATAATGTCTTAGACCTCCAAGCAACAAACAGGCCTGAACTTATCGAATCAGTTAACGTAGAGGATCATAAGGCTGTAATAGTGAAACGTCCCCTTTGAACAATTTATATACGACTGTGCTTAAACTGATACACAATATTTTTAGCGCAACGCAATCTGACTTTCAAAAATCCCTACAAAAGAATGGCCCTGACTAACATTAACCTATACCTTTCACAAATCACTTACCTCACAAAAATCTTTATTACTCGAACTACTGCAATACAGCGAGCGCCACTACTGCCAGCTAAATAAAAGATTCAAACTACGGAAGGCACTAACTACTGATACGCATAGTTAGCAAATGAAAGATTTTAATAGAGAACAAACAATGTATTTACCTTAATAGTGTTGAAAAATCATAATATACATAGCAGTTCATGACATCCAGTCTTACAAATTTCAAAACTCCGCCATTTCTCTCCCCACATCCACCACCGCTGGCGGCTCACCTCCAACTGCGCAATGCTACGCGCTGTTCACATCCAGCTGCCGCTGCCCAACACTACAATGGCAGACAACAATGCAAACTAGCCACAGACTGCACACAGCACAGCCAGTGATTTTCATGCAGAGAGCTACGTAACGTTGCCAATAAGAAAACATAAACAGCCTACTTACATAGTCCCCATGCTCCCCACAAAAAATTTTACAAATTATTTTGGGCACTGGCCAATACAGATTTGAAAAAATTTTTCATAGTTACAGTAAGAAAAATATCAAATGCACACACTATTAATACAATGTTGGTCAAAAGCTAAAATTTTCTCTCAGTCCATAAAGACAGTCCTGATCATTCAACACAGTGAAACTCCCGTTTCTTTTCTCAAAGTCTGAGCAGTAAAAGACAATGCACACTGAAGTAGTGGATTTCCATGCAGTCTTGAAGAAGTAGTGTTGTCCTTCCAACGGAAAGACAGTGCTGACTCTTGACATGCTGACGGGTAATGGGCCACAACAGAGCAAACCCACAGCAGAGTCAGTCCAAGTTTTGAAGAATATTGGTAGGTAGGTCATAACAGAGCAGACCCACTGTAGTCCTGGTAGAGATTGTGGTATTGGTGGGCCACCAGAGGTGCATACCCACTGCAGTCCTTGTAGAAATAATGGTATTGGTGGGTCATCAAAGATGCAGACCCACTGTAGTCCTTGTAGAGATGGCCAGCAGCCATCTGTTGTGACAGTGCAGGTGCACAATCACCATTGAAGAGTCTTGCGGATAATATAGCAAGTCCATGAACCACCACTTGTGCACTCACAAATTTTTTTTTGAAATGTCCTTCGAACCAGCAATGATGTTATCCAGTCCTGTGCAGAATTATTAACACACGTGCAAACACTAACAGTCCCTACTTCTCACATATTGTCCATATAGTATGACCAACAGAAACGTGTGCAGTGAAATGTAATTTACAAGTTACTTAATTTGATGAACTGGTGTCAATTACAATTTTATATCATAAAAATACAATTACAAAGGTACAAAATACATCATTAAAGAACATAACAATACAGATAACATTTGTAGTACAGGCTTTACAACAGAATAGAAATAAACATATACATCAATGTTACAGGAATTATGACATGAGTACATACATAAAAGATCAGAATAACTTTCGAAACATCAACTTCACACATGAGCATTAAAACAAAACGGAATAAATAATGTATAAGCATATTTACAAGGTAAATAACATATTATTAATGCCAATTATATTTGAGGATAACAGTATTCCTCATCATAGTGAATGTAGCTTAGTATTAGAAAAATTCTACAACATAAGTCTTATCAGATAAACATATAAATACAGGAAAAACATAAATACACAAGGGTACACAAACATATAGCGGAATAATACAAGGAAAGGACAGGGTTTGTTTTACTGCAGTATTTTGCAAACAAAACTTTCTTTACTTCTCGGAGATCTCCCTTCATTCTTCATTATTTCCAAAAGACCTATCTATACCTGCTTTCTGTACTTTTCTCAAATAGCCTCTCAGTGCATTTCTTCGAATTCATCGCAACTCATTCTCTTATAGGCTACCCGCTCTTAAGCTAACTTAAATCTACTGAGCTCAGATACATATACCAAGGGATGAGGCAATGCAGCAGCACATAACAAATTAACACAAACAGCAAGGACAAAAAAAATACAAATTGGCAAAGTAAGATACAATATTACAACTAATATAAGGCAATGAGCAGCAAACAAGAAAAATAAATCAGTAGTAAACTGGCTTAGCAGAGTAACACAAAGTCAAATTCAGTAACACTATGCCTGGCAAACAGCAGCAGCAAATGAAATAACTTATATCTAAACATGACATAGCTCAAGCAGAGAAAAACATTACACTAAAGACAATAATGCAGACAAGGGAAATGTATATTCACATCTTAATGTCTATGTAATTAAAGTCGTGCACCACAACAACTTATTGTAAAAAAAATATTACCATGTACTTGAAAAGAAAATTATATATGCAGTTATTGTTATCAGTCCCTTCTTATTGTTCTTTCCATTCCAAGAGCTCCTTTTTTGAAGAATGTGGATCATAAAATAATTATTTAATAGATCTGTTGACAGAAAGTGTTCACATTAGCAAATGCATCTAAGTTTATTTTATAAAACTAATGCTGCAACACAGCTGAAAACCAGATATTAAACAAAATAAGCAATCTCTCAACTACAAAGACAATAGATGTAAAATGTTTCTCTTCATTTCATTAGGCATTTTAGTAAATATCATAAATTATGAGCTCCACAGTATGCTTTCAACAAGGAAATGTCAATAGCGAGGATAATGGCCTCCCCTTTGTTTTTTTCTACCTGTGCCTCTGAAAAGGCACACACTAATGGCTTGTTCTCCAGGTGTCTGACACAGCTGGGTGCCCACGACACATTACGTGCAGGTGGTCACTTAACTTTCTTACGGAAATATTTATGACACCAGTTTCCGCTACAGTGACAGTCTCATATAAAAATATTTCACAGGTCAAGAATTTGCGTTACAAATCTGTAGAAACAAAGTGCTATTGGTATAACAGTGTCCAAAAAATTTTCGTCGGCATTGTAATACATTCACGCATTTACATACATTTCATAAATCTTAAAGTACGATTCTTAGTTTCCAACAACCTTTTTCACAAACCAGAGTCCCTAACCACTACTCATTATTCCTTACCTTATTCGTCGACACTTCTTCAATATTTCATCATAACAGATACCTAGCATAATCAAATAACTCATATAGCATCAGCTTATTGATCATAAACATACCGCAACAGCATAATGCACATCGTCGTCATAAAAATAACATCAAAACACCCTCAGTCAAATCTGAAAATCGTCGTAGCTTTCTGCAATAATTTCAAAACCTAAAAAAAATTCTCTGCTCATGTCAAAAGTGTCATCTGCCTCAAACGTATTTTAAAAATCGTGATCCCATACCAAACATATCATTCAAAACTCTCATAATATCACAATGGTTCCGAAAAAATATGAACAGTTCACAAAGTACAGACAAAATACAATTTCGTAAGTGTGAAGTAATCCAACTCTGTAATTGCGAAAACATGTGTCACTGACGTAATAAAAAAGTTTGTCTCTCTCAGTTAAATGATCAGATAGCTGTGTAATTATGTGTTAGAGAAATATGGTACCGATGTGTAAAGTTGTGTAAGCAAATACCATATTAGCTAGGGCTCCTTGTGCTTGCCAAACACATGATACACAAAGTAAGCTTGTACCCCCCTGAGGATTAATGTAATTATACCCTCAGGTGTTACAGATTACAGCAAAGGAATGAAATGTATCACGGAAAACCTTTGTATCATTGTACTTCAAATATCTTTAAAAATAAATGATTTAAGTACAAAATTAATCACTCAAATACGTGTCCTGTAGCGCTAAATGTGCGTCTTGCTGTAAGATAATCTCTGTGGAAGTGTCGTAGTTACTGTCCTCCGAAAGCAATGTTCTGCAGAAGTCAATGTACTTACCTCATGATAAACAAAAGTGAAATGCTTTGCGTATAGATATCTTAGTTATTACACTTATTGCCATGATGAAGAAAGTACTGTGCTGTAACGTATTGTTGTGCTACGGAAAAGGCTGTCTCATTGTAGCTATACCACAAAAGTTACTACTAAAACATATTTTACTTTACAGAAGAATTCAGAAAAACTGTGCAGATATAAAACAGATACACCGCAAAAGCAACATTGTAAATTGTGTCACATATTAGTAGCGTTGTGATATAGTTGTGGAGCTGTCAAAGAAACCAATACTAAGTCATCTTTAATCTCACAGAAAGTACTTCAAATAAAGAATGTCTTTTCAACTAAACCAAAATGTAACATTAAAATCTCATTAACAGTGTATGTACTAAGTATGTAACCCGTATATTCGGTACATAATTGAGCGACTAACAAGGAAGAATGTACAAATAACAACACTGTGTCGTCTGTTCAATATAACAATGCATTCGTAATTTCTGTTTAAATAAGTTCTCTTGGTTTTGACTGGATATTTAACTTCAAACATTGTTGCATGTCAACAGATTCTAAGTCTGACAAAGCATACTAGCAATGTAAAGTGAAAAGTTGTATGGCAAAGACAAAGTTAAAAAACAGATTATCTCTCAATAAACGGTTTTACATGTGAAATGTGGTGTAAACCTTTACTCTTCCTAGTACGCAGAGTTTCAACTTCAAAGCAATTATCATGTTGTATACGTCGGTAAGGAATGCTAAAATTTGCTCAAGGTTAGCGTCTATGTTATTTTTCTCTGAGCCAGCCGGCGCACGTGGCTGCCTGCGGTGCTAGTCATTCTCTGTTTCTTTGTTGGCGCGCATCGTTCCTGGGATTAGGAGACCTAACTTCTACCAATTCACCTTGCCAAGAGGGCCCTGCCCTGTTTAAATCCCGCCAGTTCTGATGCAATTCAGGTCTGTCGTTACGATGACATCGTCTGTCGTCATGTCGGTAGTTCCTGTAGTTTCTTTCTTGTCGGTTAAGTGGTGGAGAATTTCTCCCTGAATCATAACTGCACGATGGACCGTTGCATCTAAAGTTATTCTGTCTCCCGTGATAATAATAGTTCTGGTTGCCAAATTGTTTGTTTCTATGATTGTCTCTGTCATATTCATTACTACGGAAATGTGATCTTTCTCTGTAACTATTACTACTCTGCCAACGGTTGTCATACGGGTGGTGTCTGTTTTGGTCACGATTTGTGTTGTGAGAATAGCCTTGTTGTGTCCAGTTATTATTTCTGTCATCGCAGAATTGTGATGGATGTGACCTGTAATTGTTGTGCTCCTGTTCTCGCGTTCCGTGATTGTCGGTGTCAATTTCCAGTTCTTGTAAGAGCCCCTGAAAAGCTTCAATGTCGTCTTTGCAACGTCCTGCCAAAATAATATGCCGTAAATGTTCAGGTAATTTGATTAAGCAAATGCGGATGAGTTCTGAGGGGCTGTATGGGTTTGACAGGTACTGATTCTTGTGCAACATGTCTTCAAAATATTTCACAAGACTGGAAAATTCAGATTGTTCGAAATGTTTCATCATTATGATGCTATGTTTTACTCGGTCTTGTGTAGCTTGAGACCAATATGCTGAGAGGAAGGCATGATAAAATTCTCCTTCACTGTGACAATCGTGAATGACCGATGGCATTCTTACAGCTGGTTCATTCTCTAAATAGCCACACATAAATTCTAATCTGTGCTCTAATGACCAGTTGGGAGGAAAACAATGAGAGAATTGATGGAGCCTCGCTTGTGGATGAATGTCATTGGCAGAATTCTTAAACGTTTTGAATTTACGTGTAGTAATGAACAGCTTATAGTCAAAATCATGTCGGCGAGTCGCATGTCGGTCATTGTTACGTCGTTTCGGCGGTTCTATCTCAAAATTCGGTGTACCTTGCCAATTTCTTTCATAATTTCCAAAGTGTCCTATGTTATTATTTTGTGGCTGTTCCGTATTTCTATGTCCCTCTTCCCGTATTTGAGCGCGAGTGTCCTCTGAAACACGTAATTCTTGTATTACCTGTGTCAGCTGATCTTGTACTTCCCAGATTTCTCTTTGGAGTTGCGCATTAATTTGATTCAGATTTTGTTTCAGTTTCCTAATTTGTTCGCACTCTTCTGTGTCATTAAAGACTAACGGTTTTGTGTCATTCAGATTATCATCTACCTTCGTAGATAAATTATTTAGCTGATCCGAAAGTTCAACTACTTTCTCTGATAATGAACTAATTTCCTCCATGTGTCTTTCTGACCTATTTTCAGAGTATCTACTGTGTCCTTTAAATTTTCTTGAGTTTTTGCAAATTGCGTAACCGAATCGGTAGATGCAACTGAGTCAATTTTAGCTTGCAGGGTCTCATGATTTTGATGAACAATAGTTTGCAGTTCTTTTATGGCTGCTTCGTGATTCTGTAATGCATTTTCATGACGCGAAGAAAAAGGTTGGAAATGCTCACAAATTTGTGTTTTTACGTCATTACACACTTTTTGACATTTCGATTCGATGTTATGTAACTCAGTAGATAAATCTTCACGTGTTTGTTCAAGCGTGGTGTCTAACCTTTGAAGATTTTGTTCCATTGTGTCTAACTTTTGAAGATTTGGTTCCATTGTGTCTAACTTTTGAAGATTTTGTTCCATTGTGTCTAACAGTTGCTGTGTTTGTCTCTGATTTTGTTCCATTGTGTCTAACTTTCGAAGCTTTTGCTGTGTTTGTCTCTGATTTTGTTCCATTGTGTCTAACTTTTGAAGCTTTTGTCCCATTTGTTGCATTAATTGTAATAACAATGCACTGTGTCTGAAACATGTTCCTCAGTGCTATTCGGCATTCGGCATTTGAACCGACAATATTCGCAGTTTGAAAAGCAGAAAATGTGTCTTGACTTATTTGAGAAAAGGGTGAGGACGCAAAAGCTGAATCTACAGTTTTTGCAAGATTGTTTCCTGTCATTTCGAATTCCTGAGGCAAGCTGTTGCCGACCGAGCGATCGATAATGCTTCCCTGTTCACTAATTGTGTCACTGCCTACACCATTGTTTGCAGCCCACTCCATTTCCCTATGTACAATTACCAAATTACTACTTTGAACATTAGTTAATTCATTACACGGTGGCGCTAACACACTGCTTTCGTCTTCACTGTCATTTCTCAGTTTACTTTGGAGCCTAGTATTACGTTTTTCACACGCCATTATTGTCACAATATTTCACACGATAACACAGAAAAACACAATTTGAAGAGCAACAATAAGAGAACACATTAACATAACACTGAAAATAATATCTCCTTAATTGCAAGCGCAGCTGCGAAATACTTGGTGCAAATCTACATGCATGCCACAACTGTTTTACTGTACAACAATGAAAGGCTGCAACTACAAAGGAGATTCTCTCTACAATTACGCACTAGCAATAAACAAAATCTACCCTAATTACACAAACTACAAGAAAAAATCAGAAGATTCCAGTGAGGTATCCTCGGCTAAGGGTCGACATATGAAACCTCCCCTTTTGAAAAATTGTACAAGACTCTGCTTAAACTGACACACAATATTTTTAGCGCAACGCAATCTGACTTTCAAAAATTCCTACAAAAGAATGGCCTTGACTAACATTAACCTATACCTTTCACAAATCACTTACCTCACGAAAATCTTCATTACTCGAACTACTGCAATACAGCGAGCGCCACTACTGCCAGCTAAATAAAAGATTCAAACTACAGAAGGCACTAACTACTGATAGGCATAGTTAGCAAATGAAAGATTTTAATAGAGAACAAACAATGTATTTACCTTAATAGTGTAGAAAAATCATAATATACATAGCAGTTCATGACATCCAGCCTTACAAATTTCAAAACTCCGCCATTTCTCTCCCCACATCCACCACTGCTGGCGGCTCACCTCCAACTGCGCAACGCTACGCGCTGTTCACATCCAGCTGCCGCTGCCCAACACTACAATGGCAGACAACAATGCAAACTAGCCACAGACTGCACACAGCACAGTCAGTGATTTTCTTACAGAGAGCTACGTAACGTTGCCAATAAGAAAACATAAACAGCCTACTTACAATAGCAACTATGACTACGTGTTTTACAAGGAGTGTCAAGAAAGGTAGAAAGATATTCTTGCTTAGGAAGAGTGACAGATACAAATTGCATAGAAAGAAGCCGAAATACTGAGTTCGGTCTTTCGAAATTTTTCACTGCGGAAGACTGTAACACAGTCCCCCCTTTCAATCAACGTATGACGTCGAAATAACTGATAGCGGAATAGAAAAGTAACTACAGTCGCTTAGTAGCGGAATGGCATCAGGACCAGACAAGATACCTGTAAGATTCTACAAAGATTATGCGAAAGGACTAACTCCGCTTCTAGCACCAGTTCACCGCAGTTCGCTGGAGCAACGAACTTTACCCAGCGACTGGAAAAAAGGGGCAAGCTATTGCTGTTTCCAAGAATGTCGTCGTAAGGCAGATGCACACAATAACAGATCTGTATCATTGCCCTCAACCTGTTGCAGAATTAGGGAATATCTTTCATGCTCAAGAATTATGACTTTTTGGAGAACCAAAAATCCAACATGAATTTCACAAACAGAGATCTTGCGAAAGATCGTCCATGAGATCCATAGCGCTGTAGACAACGGCCCTCAGGTAGATACCGTGATCCTTGACTTCAGGAAGGCATTTGACACCCTCCCGCACTGCCATTTAGTCAAAGAAATACGAGCTTATAGACTATCGGGCCATTGTATTCATGACTTCCTCGTAGACAGAACTCAAGACCTCGCTCTTAATGGAACAAATTCGACAGAAGGTAATTTCCTAAGTTTTCAGAAAAAAAATTTTACTCCCGTCCTCACTTGCGCGAAAGGCAAAGGTCCTGAGTTCGAGTCTCGGTCCGGCACACAGTTTTAATCTGCCAGGAAGTTTCAATTTCCTAAGTGCTCCAAGGAAATGTCATGAGACAGTTACTGTTTACAATGTATATAAATGATCTAGAAGAAAGCGTTGGGTGCTCTTTAAGACAGTTCCCAGATGATGCGGTTGTCTGTAACAAAATAGCAACCCCAGAAGACAGTATGGATTTGCAAAATGACCTGTAGAGGATTGATGAATGGTGCAGCCTCTGGCAGTTGCCCTTGAACGTGAATAAATGCAACATATTGTGCATACATAGAAAAAGAAATCCACTACTGTATAGTTACACTATTGATGAAAAACTGCTGGAAGCAGTATCTACCGTAAGATGTGTAGGAGTAACTGTCCAGAGCGACGTTAAGTGGAATGACCACATAAAACAAATAGTAGGAAGTGGCTTATAAGGCGTTTGTTCGACTGATTCTTGAGTATTGTTCGTCAGTGTGGGATCGTTACCAGGTGGGACTGCTAGAAGAGAGAGAGAGAAGATTCAACGAATAGCGGCGCGTTTCGTCAAAGGATCAGTTAGTTGGCACAATATCGTTACGAAGTTGCTAAACAAACTCCATCGGCAGACGTTAAAAGAGAGGCGTGGTGCGTCACAAAGAGGTTTACTATCGAATTTAAGAGACGGGACGTTTCGAGAAATTAGAGCCAATCAGAAACTTACCAACAATCAGTCTAGCCACGCGCAATTCCCGAGTGGAACAGGTTAGGGGACTGGGGTCAGTTAGTGCTTCCAGAATATCCTCCGCTGCATACCGTCAGGCAGCTTGCAGAGTGTGATGTAGAGGTAGATGAAGAACGACAATTGTGTTGGAAATGGGGTAACTGAATCTTATTTTAGTATTAAAGCACGACTGCTACGGTTCCTTGGGTCTCGTTGACAGTCAGCTACTGATGATTAAATAACATTCTACAATGCAATTGTGTCCTACGTTCGGAAAGAACTATAGTTAATTACTTAGTTGGTTGCGTGTCCCATTGATCAATCCCACGGTACGGTAGCCGTTATGATGTGGAACGTGTCAGGTGCAGAATAAATGCACATATGACACAATATTATATATATATATATATATATATATATATATATATATATATATATATATATATATATATGTATGTATATGTATATATACACTCCTGGAAATTGAAATAAGAACACCGTGAATTCATTGTCCCAGGAAGGGGAAACTTTATTGACACATTCCTGGGGTCAGATACATCACATGATCACACTGACAGAACCACAGGCACATAGACACAGGCAACAGAGCATGCACAATGTCGGCACTAGTACAGTGTATATCCACCTTTCGCAGCAATGCAGGCTGCTATTCTCCCATGGAGACGATCGTAGAGATGCTGGATGTAGTCCTGTGGAACGGCTTGCCATGCCATTTCCACCTGGCGCCTCAGTTGGACCAGCGTTCGTGCTGGACGTGCAGACCGCGTGAGACGACGCTTCATCCAGTCCCAAACATGCTCAATGGGGGACGGATCCGGAGATCTTGCTGGCCAGGGTAGTTGACTTACACCTTCTAGAGCACGTTGGGTGGCACGGGATACATGCGGACGTGCATTGTCCTGTTGGAACAGCAAGTTCCCTTGCCGGTCTAGGAATGGTAGAACGATGGGTTCGATGACGGTTTGGATGTACCGTGCACTATTCAGTGTCCCCTCGACGATCACCAGTGGTGTACGGCCAGTGTAGGAGATCGCTTCCCACACCATGATGCCGGGTGTTGGCCCTGTGTGCCTCGGTCGTATGCAGTCCTGATTGTGGCGCTCACCTGCACGGCGCCAAACACGCATACGACCATCATTGGCACCAAGGCAGAAGCGACTCTCATCGCTGAAGACGACACGTCTCCATTCGTCCCTCCATTCACGCCTGTCGCGACACCACTGGAGGCGGGCTGCACGATGTTGGGGCGTGAGCGGAAGACGGCCTAACGGTGTGCGGGACCGTAGCCCAGCTTCATGGAGACGGTTGCGAATGGTCCTCGCCGATACCCCAGGAGCAACAGTGTCCCTAATTTGCTGGGAAGTGGCGGTGCGGTCCCCTACGGCACTGCGTAGGATCCTACGGTCTTGGCGTGCATCCGTGCGTCGCTGCGGTCCGGTCCCAGGTCGACGGGCACGTGCACCTTCCGCCGACCACTGGCGACAACATCGATGTACTGTGGAGACCTCACGCCCCACGTGTTGAGCAATTCGGCGGTACGTCCACCCGGCCTCCCGCATGCCCACTACACGCCCTCGCTCAAAGTCCGTCAACTGCACATACGGTTCACGTCCACGCTGTCGCGGCATGCTACCAGTGTTAAAGACTGCGATGGAGCTCCGTATGCCACGGCAAACTGGCTGACACTGACGGCGGCGGTGCACAAATGCTGCGCAGCTAGCGCCATTCGACGGCGAACACCGCGGTTCCTGGTGTGTCCGCTGTGCCGTGCGTGTGATCATTGCTTGTACAGCCCTCTCGCAGTGTCCGGAGCAAGTATGGTGGGTCTGACACACCGGTGTCAATGTGTTCTTTTTTCCATTTCCAGGAGTGTATATATATATTATAATACAGAGTGAAAGATTAATATTTCTATTATTTACCCCATTTCCTTAAATGGCACAAAATGCATATACTATATTTATAGATTTATTTATTCCTATTCAAGAATTCATCTGTGTTATAGAAGGAGTTGTCAAGGATATATGATTTCAATTTATTTTTTAAGCTATTACTGCTGTCTGTCAGACACCTTATATCATCTGGTAATTCGTCGAAAATTTTTATAGCAGCATATGTTACCCCTTTTTGTGCCAAAGATAGGTTGAGCAAAGGATAGTGTAAGTTTTTCTTTTTTCTAGTATAATAATCATGAATGTCACTGGTGTTTTTAAACTGGTCCATATTGTTGAAAACAAATTTCATTAGTGAGTAGATGTATTGTGAGGCTGTTGTAAGAATTCCTAATCTTTTAAAAAGATGCCTACAAGTCGTGCGACTATGAACCCCACACATTATTCTAACCACTTTCTTTTGAGCAGTAACTACTTTTTGTCTGAATGTTGAGTTACCCCAAGATATTATTGATCAAATTAGACGTCAAAAGACGACGGTTACCAGAGTCTGCCGTTAATGATAGCGTTCGTGAATGTATGCTGCGAACAATAATGGAATTTGAACTGTGTGTCAAACAGTTGTGCGATTGTCAGATGGTTAATTCTCTCCAGTCAGTTTCAGCGACCAGCTAGGATAGCCTTGCAGATCTACTGACCTTAACATCGTATTCGCGAATATTGCGATCCTGTGGTTTAGAGTCAGGTGGGTTCAAATTAATGTCAAAACAAAGTAAATAAAAGTACTCGTGCACATTTTAAGTAATTAATCAATCTCAGTAAAGTACTGCCACATCCAGTACGTCAATGGGACGTGAAATTCTAGTCTTACTCCTAGCGATCACACATGCACTGGTACACTGCAAGCTAGCATCTCTCCATGCGTACCAGGATCATGTTCGATTTACAACCTACAGCCAACTACTCACGTTCCTAGACCCTTTTATCCTGTGTACAAATTTCTCACTCTTGCTGTCATACTGTATAAGCTCCCTGTCTAGTTTCGCAAACACATTACTTACAAACGTTAAGTCCGAATTATTACCTGAACTGAAACGTCTTCTCATATATAAAGTTAAAATCAATGTGAAACTTCATTATTTAAATGATTGTGTCTGTACCTAAATTGCTGAATGATGGAGAAGACTCCATGAAGTCGCCAATCAATGAAACTTCTACGTTATTTGAGTCTCAAACAGCTGAGTAAAACTGAACGTAGTGAGCCTACTTTCTCTTTACTTTTTCTTATGTCGACACTGACCCACAATATTCTAGTGCAACGCAATCTGACTGTTCAAAAAAATTACAACCTGACTTCAAATAATTTATTTAAAAGCACTTACCTGACAAAAATCTTCATTACGCGAACTACTGCAATACAGCGAGTGTCAATACTGCCAGCTAAATTAGAATATTGTGGGTCAGTGTTGACATGATAAGAAAAAGTAAAGAGAAATTAGGCTCAGTACGTTCAGTTTTACTCAGCTGTTTCAGGATCAAATAACGTAGAAGTTTCATCTTCTCAGTCATTCTGCAATTTAAGTACAGACACACTCATTTAAATAAAGAAGTTTCATCTATCAATGCTAACTTCTCACATCTAACATCGATCAATGCTGGCTGTTCACCTCCAATTGCCCGACATTACTGGCGATTAACTTCGAACAACGACTCCTAGATTCATAGTCTCTCTTACAAAAAAAGCGCAGTCAGAGATCCAATGCAAAGCGCTAGACAGCGCTGCCAACACAGAAGCAGTCTACTTACACATGACTCTATAAAGTAACGCAATCTGACCATGATATTTTGGTAATATGATCTAGGACAGGAGACTTACTTCTCGCAACTTCACGTAGTGGGCCAAGAAAACAATTTACTTGAACTTGATTAACTACAGAAAATATCTGAATTTAAAAACAACTGTGTTTGTGGCGTAGCTGTATGCTATGTATCCACGCTGTTATCACTGCTGACAAATAGTCGTACACGAAATAAAGTAAGCACACTTGATAGAATGAAAAACTGGAATTCTGCTATCTCGGTCAAACAGCGTTACCCATCTTCCGCTCTGAAAAGGCGTACGTAGAATAACGTTGCGTCATGTTCACAACCGGGTGCAATACCTGAGAGTAATCGTAAAATGCTTTTTAGAAAGTCCTATCTTTGATGTACTCCCTTCATCGATTGATATTGTGCTAACTGCGAAGTGCAAATCGTCGTAAATTCATTTATATAGGAAAGTGATGGCAAGGAAATCAAAATTATTTAAAAATTGTTCGAGTAGAACAGCATACAATTATCTTCAAAATGTAATTAAGCCACAATGGCCACATGTAATATTAGTGGAGCAATAGGCTCCAAACTAGCGTGCTCATGAAGTGCGGATATCTACAGAACCAGATACGATTATTGGTGCCTTGTCTTAAATATACAAGAATGGTACTTGGTGTCATTTATGCGACAGATCAGAAGATGACGTGAGTGGAACGTCGAAACGGGTTGCCTGGTAAAACAATATCAAAATAACGGCTGTTGGTACAGTAATGTTACATTTCATCGACCAGCCGCTGTCACACGGTCCTGTGTCCAAGATGAAGTTAACATTTACGGAAATGAGAGCGTCCTTCGGACAAAGCGTAATGGCGTTCCAAAGACAGATATGCTTGTTGAAATCGATAATTAGTGAATCTGCGACATTATAATACGCGAAATAATTGTCAGCAGTGAAAGTTGCGAGTATAATGGACAACTTTCAACCACAATCACTTGCTTTTACCCTTTGCACTTGGCTCCCTTTGACGTTGCAAATGATTCTAAACACTATTTTGGATGCATAATTTAATTGTCAACATGACTAATTGTAATATGCTTAGAACATTGATAGTTAGCTACGGAACGCCGCATTTTTTTTCCGATGATACTTTTAATGTTACAATCATTCCACTTGATCGCTGAATTTATGCACTCATGTTATTGTTGAAGTGGTTTTAACTGTAGATCAGAAGAAGAGTTTGCCGTTATATTGACAGCATTCGTGTTTTCAGAGAATCTGCGGATCTGAAATAAAGACTGCAAGCAATTCGTATTTTTAATAATTGTTTTGCAAAATATGCGACATTTACTTGCATTAACATTACTGAAATGTATCTCGACTATCTCTTTGTCCGAAAAACATTCACATCACGGTCATACACAGAAGTGCCAAAGAAACTGGTATAGGCATGGGTATTCAAATACAGAGATATGTAAACAGGCAGAATACGGCGCTGCGGTCGGCAACGCATATGTAAAACAACAAGTACCTCGTGCAGTTGTTAGATCCGTTACTGCTGCTACAATGGCAGCTTATCAAGATTTAAGGGAGTTTAAACGTGTTGTTATAGTCGGCGCACGAGCTCTGAGACACAGCATCTCCAAGGTAGCTATGAAGTGGGAATTTTCCCTTACGACCATTTCACAAGTGTACTGTGAATGTCACGAATCCGGTAAAACATCAAATCTCCGACATCGCTGCGGCCATAAAAAGATCCTGCAAGAACGGGACCAACTGAAGGGAATCGTTCAGCGTGACAGGAGTGCAACGCTTCCACAAATTGCTGCAGATATCAAAGCTGGGCCATCAAAAAGTATCAGCGTGCGAACCACTCAACGAAACATCATCGATATGGGCTTTCTGAGCCGTAGGCCCATTGGTGTACCGTAGATGGCTGCACGACACAAAGCTTTATGCCTCGCCTGCATCCGTCAATACCGACATTGCTCTGTTCATGACTGGAAACATGTTGCCTGATCGGACGAGTCTCGATTCAAATTGTATCGAGCGGATGGACGTGTACGAGTATGGATACAAGCTCATGAATCCACGGACCTGCATGTCGGCATGAGTCTGTTCAAGCTGGCGGAGGCGCAGAAATCGTGTGTGTGGCGTGTGCAGTTGGAGTGATATGGGACCCTTGATACGTCTAAATACGACTCTGACAGGTGACACGTACGTAAGCATCCCATCTGATCACCCGCATCCATTCATGTCCATTGTGCATTCCGAAGAACTTGTGCAATTCCAGCAGGACAATGCGACACCCCACACGTCCAGAATTACTACACAGTGGCTCCAGGAAGACTCTTCTGAGTTTAAACACTTCCGCTGCCCACGAAACTCCCCAGACATGAACATTATTGAGGATATCTGGGATGCTTCGCAACGTGCTGTTCAGAAGAGAACCTGCTCCGAGTCTTACAGATTTATGGACAGCTCTGCAGGATTCATGGTGTCAGTTCACTCCAGCACTACTTCAGACATTAGTCGAGTCCATCCCACGTCGTGTTGTGGCAGTTCTGCGTGCTCACGGGGGGCCTTACGATATTAAGCAGGTGCGCCGGTTTCTTTGGCTCTTCAGTGTAATTCGTAGTTTCGCTTTCATTTGCACCTTTGATCTACAGAGAGCCTCGCAGCTGCTTTAGCGTCTGAGGCTGACAACCCCTTCGACATCCCTTAGGTAGGGTTGCCTGACCTCAGGCGCTAGAGCAGCAGCGGAGCACTGCTCAGCTGAATGAGTGTCGAAGTGTCTGAAAGGTATATTTTTAACGTGCTCAACGAAGGTGCGTGGGTGGCTCAGGGGGTGTTGGGCGATCTTAGGGGGACTCTTCGCCGTTTCATTCACATACTTGTCAATGTTGCACCCCTCCCCCTCCCTGTGATTACATCGCAGGTGACCACGAGACAGGGGGGCTGGTAAAGCATAAACACACCTTGCAACTTCGACTCATGTACAAATTTCGTCGAATGGTTTTGAACATTCCCTGATGGTTCCACCGTGTTTACCGGAGCAAAAACAGGTTTCAATACACTCCAAAGCGGTCAGGTCACGTTCACTTTGGTTGCAGCCCCACGGCAACCTTATAGTAGGCCTGAATCGTTCGTGGAGTGTCAGTAGTGTCGAAGGTTGTAAAGAACGTCGTTATGTTGCGGATCGCACAGTGAACTGTCGTTTTCGACCGTGAGCTGTGTAGGAATCAACGCCTCAAGGAGAGGGATGGTTACACCGACGTCCTTTATGCCGCAACCCAAGGCATTTTCGTGTCGATTCGGAACGATGGTGTTCCTGAAATATTTTCCTCGACCATCCATAAGAAACTCGCGTGATTTCAATGCTGGGCGTCATGGTTCTGACCTCCATCACAGAGGCGTCAAAGAAAGTGGTGAAATTTGGATAAGAGAGAGTGTGACGACCTTCTCATGGTGTGACTTGTCCTCGATGGCGTTGGGCAGAACTGTGATGAAATTTGTTACCAATGTGATGTCACTGACCCACCTTACACTTCGCATGAAATGCCGAGTTGTACCCATTTTTTTGCCAGATGTCGACACCCTGCAGTTTGAAGCACCGCCGAGGCCGAGTGTGGTGTTGCAGGACGCCACGCTTTCGTACCATTACAGAGAAAGAGTGTAGGCGCCTTTGAGCCAAGTTACAAACTTCTGCGTCACAATGGTAGACAGTTACGGGGTTTCGAAAACGTGATACTTTTTCTTCCGCAGTACATTACTTGACTGAAACGTCGAAAAAAGATATTAGAGCGTTGACTTTCCTATTAGATGTATTTAGGTTGGCTTTATAACAAAACTTTTACACGTGGTACCCAAAAAATGGTTCAAATCGAACTGAGCACTATGGGGCTTAACATCTGAATTCATCAGTCCCCTAGAACTTAGAACTACTTAAACCTAAGGACATCACGCACATCCATGCCCGAGGCAGGATTCGAACGTGCGACCGTAGCGGTCGCGCGGTTTCAGACTGAAGCGCCTAGAACCGATCGGCCACCAGCGTTCTAGGCCCTGGAACCACTCGGCCACACCGGCCGGCCGTGGTACCCACGTGGTGCACAGATCATCACAAGTTTACTTTATCAGCCGCTGTCACTGTTATCTGGAATCTTTGCATGATAATATACTAATCAAAGGTAATATCTTGAAATGACATCTGTTTATGATTAGCAAAACACTTAGCACTGATAATGTCCTGTTTGTGACGTGCAGTCCCAATCGTGTGCCAACTGCTTTGACCTCTTTCACTCTAATCTCTTCCTTGCCCTGATGATAGTGACCAATACCACTCCTTAATCATAAGTATTTAAAATCTGCTTCGCAAGTACAAAAAATGTGTATTTATTTTCGATATTTTGTCGAAAGTCGACATGTTAAGAAACGTGGCTGTTGTACTTAAGGTTTATAATTTATATAAAAAACAGCTACCAGCCACATGTATGGTTTAAAAAGGTTTATTATCTTCAGACCATGACCGGTTTCGGATTTATCTTTACAAATCCATCTTCAGATGGCAGATTACAAGCGTTCTTAGTTGGACCTAGTTTTGTTTATGTTATTCATTTGCTGCAGAGCTGTGTAGTTCTGCCTGACGAAATATTCGTGCGTTTATGTTTTCGAACGCAAGCTTGATACACTTTTCAATATGCACTATGTGAGTGCTATTCCAGTCTATGGATGACACTTTTAACCTCATCATCTTAATTACACAGGCAGCACACACGAATAACGTTTACAAACGGTGGCCCAGCTTCACATTACAAACGAGAACAATATTTGCAAAGAGCTTACAGTCATAATGACATCCATAGACTGGAATAGCACTCACATAGTGCATATTGAAAAGTGTATCAAGCTTGCGTTCGAAAACATAAACGCACGAATATTTCGTCAGGCAGAACTACACAGCTCTGCAGCAAATGAATAACATAAACAAAACTAGGTCCAACTAAGAACGCTTGTAATCTGCCATCTGAAGATGGATTTGTAAAGATAAATCCGAAACCGGTCATGGTCTGAAGATAATAAACCTTTCTAAACCATACATGTGGCTGGTAACTGTTTTTTATATAAATTATAAACCTTTTGTATTTATTTTACCACAAGCGTTTCGTTTTATTGATTCAAGATATCGTCAGCAGCAGGATTTTCGCCAGAGTGCCACTTACCGCTGGACCTCTGGACGTGTCGTCTGTCAGCTGTTCCTGCGTTTGGCTCCGATATTTTTAACATAATTTCACATCGACTTCCATCACTGCATATTTCCTGACATAAATCCAACAAAATATTGCACCACTGTGTTTATTTACCTTCTCCTGGTTAAAACTTTTCCTACAAAGAAAATATGTCATACTAATATTTTCGGTCATATTCATTAGCGTCTTGAGCGAAGAGAAAATACTGCCTACGCACTGAGATAACTAGAGTCACGGGATACCTCCTAATATCGTGTCGGCCCTCCTTTTGCTGGTGTAGTGCAGCAGCTCGGCGTGGCGTGGACTCAAGTCTTTGTAAGTAATCTGCAGAAATGTTGAGACGTGCTGCCTCTATAGCCGTCCGTAGCCGCAAAAAGTGTTGCCGGTGCAGGAGTTTGTGCACCAAGTGACCTCTCGACTGTGTCCCATAAATGTTCGTTGGGACTCATGTCACTCGATCCGGGTGGCCTAAACAGTCACCGAGCGAGGTGGCGCAGTGGTTAGACACTGGACTCGCATTCGGGAGGACGACGGTTCAATCCCGCGTCCGGCCGTCCTGATTTAGGTTTTCCGTGATTTCCCTAAATCACTCCAGGCAAATGCCGGGATGGTTCCTTTCAAAGGGCACGGCCGACTTCCTTCCCCGTCCTTTCCTATTCCGATGAGACCGATGACCTCGCTGTCTGGTCTCTGTTGTGACTTGGCAAGACAGCCAAGTCACTATGCGAGGATGCCGAAATGCACGCGTTAAGCTCACGCAGACTGGCGTGAGGTCTGGAACAGTTTTGGGAATTTATAATAGCAAATAAAGTACGTAGTTGATGCAATACTTAACTTTAATCGATAATTGGTGTACATCGCTCTTGGTGCTACATAAGTGCAATCTCAATATACACTGGTGATGGCGCCTTGCTAGGTCGTAGCAAATGACGTAGCTGAAGGCTATGCTAACTATCGTCTCGGCAAATGAGAGCGTATTTGTCAGTGTTGCATCGCTAGCAAAGTCGGCTGTACAACTGGGACGACTGCTAGGACGTCTCTCTAGACCTGCCGTGTGGCGGCGCTCGGTCTGCAATCACTGACAGTGGCGACACGCGGGTCCGTCGTATACTAGCGGACCGCGGCCGATTTAAAGGCTACCACCTAGCAAGTGTGGTGTCTGGCTGTGACACCACAGTCTCCTTCCCCAAAAAAACCAACCAACCAACCAACATAAACAGTCGCTCGAATTGTCCAGACGGTCTTCAAACCAATCGCGAACAATTGTGGCCGGTGACATAGCGCACTGTCACGCATAAAAATTTTATCGTAGTTTGGAAACATGAAATCCATGAATGGCTACAGATGGTCTCTAGGTAGCAGATCATAACCGTTTCCAATCAATGATCGGTTTAGTTGGACCAGAGCACCCTGTCCGTTCCATGTAAACACAGCTCACGCCGTGTAAGGGATTCACCACCTTGCTGGAGCAAATGTAATCTCGATGTATTGCTCACTTGCTACAACACAATTCACAGGTGCTGTCTGAGACATAAAATATCTTTGCCTCTGTTAAAAGAGAGCTGCAATAGAGTCGCAGGTCAGAGCAGTCTCTGCGACAGTTGCAGTCGCTCACTGGTACAGTGTAGTTTGTAGTCTGTCGCTGGTACAGCGCAGTTTATAGTTAGTAGTTGTTAAAGTCACAGTGCAGAACAAACGATAAAATTTTATTATATGGAACTGAATAATAATTGTGATCAGCCGCATAGCTAAATGATACCGAGGAAAGAGATGATGATGAACAAATGAATAATTGTTAATATAGTGAAAAATCAACAGTGTAATTAAGTCAATCATTTATTGCAAGATAAATTGTATTACTTTTATTGGCATGCGCGTAGTTAAGTCACTTGTCTGAGATGTTAATATGAATTTGTGTCAATCTGTTCTTTTGTGATTCGTCAGCAGCTGTTGACCTAGATTTGTAATATATTCAATTTTACCGTGTAACGGATTGTAGATTTTTATCAATAACATAAAAAAGTTTTCAGAATATAATTGTTTTTACTAGTCAACTAAAAAAGTATAATTTCCCCCTTAAGTCATTGCCAGTCATTTATCTAAATTAAAATATTCCAGAAATTTTGTTAGATCATAGTCTTGTGTTTTTTAGTAATCAGACGACCAGCTGTGCAGCTTTGTCGCTAAGTAAAGTCAGTTTTTCTTGTAATTGAGATCTCATAAAATGTTATCCAGTATTAGTAGATAGGCCAGCATTGCACTAAGCTGTGCCATTTACGAGCAGAGATATAGACAGCGTTATCAGGAGACACCACCACGAGGTAAGAATTTTCCAGTTTATTTCTCACGGACAGATTCAGATTGATTTCACAGGGCCATGTCGAAGCGCTGCCTATGTCAAAATTTATCAGATGTTCATGAGTTAAGATTTATCAGTTTTCATACGTCAGAATTTAACTATCCAAATTTCATTATTTTTATTTATACGGGAAGGTTACAACCGTTATGGAGCCACCGCCATTTTCCATAGTGCCTTGTTGACAACTTCAGCCAATGGCTTCGTGGGGCTGCGCCACAATCGCACCCTACCATCAGCTCTTACCACCAGAAATCGAGACTCATCTGACGATGCCATGGTTTTCCAGTACTTCAGGCAAACGCACTCGCGTCGGTAGTCTGCTGCCATAGCCCCTTAACGCAAAATTTCGCAGCAGTGTCCTAACGGATGCGTTCGTCGTACTCCTCACATTGATCTCTGCCGTTATTTCACGCAGTGTTGCTTGTCTGTTAACACTGGCAACTCTGCGCAAACGGCGCTGCTCTCGGTCGTTAAGTGAAGGCCGTCGGCCACAGCTTTGTCTGTGGTGACAGGTAGCATCCGAAATCTGGTAGTCTAGGCACCCTCTTGACACTGTGGATCTCGGAATATTGAATTCCCTGATGATTTCCGAAATGGAACGTCTTATGCATCTAGCTCCAACTACCAATCCGCGTTCAAAGTCTGTTAATTCCTGTCGTGCGACCCACGGCGGAAACATTTGCATGTGAATCGCCAGGGTGTAATTTACGGTTACGGTACAATTCTCCGTTCTTCAGCCAAGCAAATCACAAAAAAAAAAAAAAAAAAAAAAAAAAATACAATCAGAAATACAAAAAACTTTGGGTTTGTTTTCTACATTAAATTAAAAATCAAAGACGGACAGTTAAAAAACGGAAATAGTACATTTCAAAAACACATCGCAGGAAGGTGAAAATACTTCTGGTACAAACACTGAAGACCTGCACTTCCACTTAAAATTTGAGGGACATGCGCTAGGGTGAGAGCTATTGCCGGAGGAGGGAGTAAATTCCATACGTTTGAGGGGTGTGAGTGGAAAGACAGGGGTCAGTTAGGTAGGAAAACTATGAAAATGAGAGGTGGGAGTCGAGGAGTGTAGTCAGAAATACAGTCGGTGGGAAAGACAGAGTGTGAGGAGTTAATGCGTCGCGTGGGTAGGGCAGTGGTTGCAAGAGGGAAAGGGGGGGGGGGTGGATGGAGAGAGAAAGGAGAGAGGAGCATTGATGTGGAGTGGATAGGTGGGGAAGAGTTAAGTTTGTTAGGAGGGATAAATATCGGGGCGGATCTCATTATCTGAGAAAGGGACAACTCCGCCGATGCACTGCTACCACCATCTGTGTATGTGCGTATCGTTATCCCATGACTTTTCTCTCCTCAATGTATGCTGCCCTACGCGCCCTTACCGAGCGAGGTGGCGCAGTGATTAGCACACTGGACTCGCATTCGGGAGGACGACGGTTCAATCCCGTCTCCAACAATCCTGATTTAGGTTTTCCGTGATTTCCCTAAATCGTTTCAGGCAAATGCCGGGATGGTTCCTTTGAAAATGCACGGCCGATTTCCTTCCCGATCCTTCCCTAACCCGAGCTTGCGCTCCGTCTCTACAGACCTAGTTGTCGACGGGACGTTAAACACTAACCACCTACCCAACCACCTACGCGCCCTTATCTCTCTCATTCTCGTGCGACTTAGGCGAAATACTCAATGGTGCCAGAAGAATGGTCCCAGACTCGTAGATTGGAGTACATTTCCGTAAATTTACCCAAAGCAACAGTGTTGCCTTTCTTCCAAGAACCCGCTTTTACGCTTCCCGAGCATTTGTTACCCGCACGTGTGCGTAAGACAGACCTCTCGCGTTTCTAAATCGACCGAGCGAGGTGGTGCTGTGGTTAACACATTGGACTCGCATTCGGGAGGACAGCGATTCACGTCTACCACGATGATTTAGGTTTTCCGTGATTCCTGACCGATCCACGCAAATGGTGAGTTGGTTCATTTGGAAAGGGCATGGTTGGTTTCTTCCACTATCCTTTTGTAATTCGAGCTTGTGCTCGGTCTGTAATTACGATGCTATCGGTGGGGCGTTAAATTCTAATCTTCCTTTCTTTTTTCTGAACTTAATGTCTTCCGTCATGTGTACTTGATAAGGACTCCAAACACCGTAAAAGTGCTGTAGAATTTGTTGCGCAAGCGCCTTGGGTGATTTCCTGTAGAAACTACCTCTATATGCTGTGTGCTAACAATCTCCCAAAAATTTCAAAGGACGCAAAACTTATGGACGAAAGTGACTTTGGCATATCGTGTCACTGACAAGTAACCCAGCTCGATGAAACTTGAAGATTATATGGACAGAACTGCTACAGTATAGTACATAACGTTGTTGTTGTTGTTGTTGTGGTCTTCAGTCCTGAGACTGGTTTGATGCAGCTCTCCATGCTACTCTATCCTGTGCAAGCTTCTTCATCTCCCAGTACCTACTGCAACCTACATCCTTCTGACTCTGTTTAGTGTATTCATCTCTTGGTCTCCCTCTATGATTTTTACCCTCCACGCTGCCCTCCAGTACTAAATGGGTGATCCTTTGATGCCTCAGAACATGTCCTACCAAACGATCCCTTCTTCTAGTCAAGTTGTGTCACAAACTTCTCTTCTCCCCAATCCTATTCAGTACCTCCTCATTAGTTATGTGATCTACCCATCTAACGGTCAGCATTCTTCCGTAGCACCACATTGCGAAAGCTTCTATTCTCTTCTTGTCCAAACTATTTATCGTCCATGTTTCACTTCCATACATGGCTACACTCCATACAAATACTTTCAGAAGTGACTTCCTGACACTTAAATCTATACTCGATGTTAACAAATTTCTCTTCTTCAGAAACGCTTTCCTTGCCATTGCCAGTCTACATTTTATATCCCCTCTACTTCGACCATCATCAGTTATTTTGCTCCCCAAATAGCAAAACTCCTTTACTACTTTAAGTGTCTCATTTCCTAATCGAATTCCCTCAGCATCACCCGACTTAATTCGACTACATTCCATTATCCTCGTTTTGCTTTTGTTGATGTTCATCTTATACCCTCCTTTCATGACACTGTCCATTCCATTCAACTGCTCTTTCAAGTCCTTTGCTGTCTCTGACAGAATTACAATGTCATCGGCGAACCTCAAAGCTTTTATTTCTTCTCCATGGATTTTAATACCTACTCCGAATTTATCTTTTGTTTCCTTCACTGCTTGCTCAATATACAGATTGAATAGCATCGGGGAGAGGCTACAACCCTATCTCACTCCCTTCCCAACCACTGCTTCCCTTTCATGTCCCTCGACTCTTACAACTGCCATCTGGTTTCTTTAAAATTGTAAATAGCCTATCGCTCTCTGTATTTTACCCCCGCCACCTTCAGAATTTGAAAGAGAGTATTCCAGTCCACATTGTCAAAAGCTTTCTCTAACTCTACAAATGTTAGAAACGTAGGTTTGCCTTTCCTTAATCTAGCTTCTAAGATAAGTCGTATGGTCAGTATTGCCTCACGTGTTCCAATATTTCTACGAAATCCAAACTGATCTTCCCCGAGGTCGGCTTCTACCAGTTTTTCCATTCGTCTGTAGAGAATTCGCGTTAGTATTTTGGAGCTGTGACTTATTAAACTGATTGTTCAGTAATTTTCATATCTGTCAGCACCTGCTTTCTTTGGGATTGGAATTATTATATTCTTCTTGAAGTCTGAGGGTATTTCGCCTGTCTCATACATCTTGCTCACCAGATGGTAGAGTTTTGTCAGGACTGGCTCTCCCAAGGCCGTCAGTAGTTCTAATGGAATGTTGTCTATCCCCGGGGCCTTGTTTCGACTCAGGTCTTTCAGTGCTCTGTCAAACTCTCCACGCAGTATCATATCTCCCATTTCATCTTCATCTACATCCTCTTCCATTTCCATAATATTGTCCTCAAGTACATTGCCCTTGTATAGACCCTCTATATATTCCCTCCACCTTTCTGCTTTCCCTTCTTTGCTTAGAACTGGGTTTCCATCTGAGCTCTTGATATTCATACAAGTGGCTCTCTTTTCTCCAAAGGTCTCTTTAATTTTCCTGTAGGCAGTATCTATTTTACCCCTAGTGAGATAAGCCTCTACATCTTTACATTTGTCCTCTAGCAATCCCTGCTTAGCCATTTTGCACTTCCTGTCGATCTCATTTTTGAGACGTTTGTATTCCTTTTCGCCTGCTTCATTTACTGCATTTTTATATTTTCTCCTTTCATCAATTAAATTCAATATTTCTCCTGTTACCCAAGGATTTCTCCTAGCCCTCGTCTTTTTACCTACTAGGTCCTCTGCTGCCTTCACTACTTCAATTCTGAAAGCTACCCATTCTTCTTCTACTATATTTCTTTCCCCCATTCCTGTTAATTGTTTCCTTATGCTCTCCCTGAAACTCTGTACAACCTCTGGTTCAGTCAGTTTATCCAGGTCCCATCTCCTTAAATTCCCACCTTTTTGCAGTTTCTTCAGTTTTAATCTACAGTTCATAACCAATAGATTGTGATCAGAGTCCACATCTGCCCCTGGAAATGTCTTACAATTTAAAACCTGGTTCGTAAATCTCTGTCTTACCGTTATGTAATCTATCAGAAATACTTAATGAGACGAACAGAAAAAAAAACACTTTTATTCAAAGACTGAAGTCACAACGTTTTATGATGGACCCCTGGGCACTATAACAGGTATGACATGGTTCTTAGTAGGGTGTGTGACAACCGTAGCCATTCTCTGGAACGTACTCCCTTGCTGGCCACAAGGTTGATAAAGAATACTTGTGGTAGGGAGTGCAACTCCTCCGCCGGCGCCATTGACGAGTGCTGGAACTTCGTTGATGTAAGTGGACATGCTACAGTAAGCCTCACCCAAGCATCCCACAGGTTCTCGATGTGATAAGTCGGGGGGAAAGGACAGATAGCTCATTCGCCGAATATCCTCTCTTTCAAAGATATCCTCCACCTGCGTTGTTCGATGCACTCACACATTGGCATCCATAAAAATGATCTCAGAGCCGAATGCACACCTAAAAATAATCTCTTGCGGAAGGAGTACAGTGTCACAATAATGCAGTCCGGTGAATGTATCATGTTCTACAATTTTGGGATTGTTACGCCCACGCAAGTTTATACCATTCCACACCGTAACACCTGGACTTCCAAAACAATCGTATTCGACAGTAATACTGGGTGCATTGCGTGGTACCAGTCCTCGCCATGTGAGGGAACGTGCAGCAATGTCCAAAATGATCGTTTTGCTGCTACAGTAATATAAGAAATTGACTGCGCCTTGATGCAAAACACCTTGTTATTCGTTTATTTCTTTATTATCCCAAACTAGTTTCGGCGACAAATATCACCATCATCAGTGGGGTTTTTTAATCTTATTTATTGTATGTTACAGCATGTTTTAAGCAATTATTGGCGCTGATTGTGACATGTTTTCTGTGCTCTTTTTTTTCTCTCTTGCCGTCTTTTTACTTGGCGAACATCATGTCATGTTCGTTGGATGGTATGTGGCACCTTTTTACACAGAAAAACAAAACTTTTGCACTTTGTTTCTGATCCAGAATATTACGCCATCTTGCTGTTCGCGCAGCCACAAACCATCCAACGAACATGGCATGATGTTCGCTAAGTCAAAAGACGGCAAGAGAAAAAGAAGAGCACAGAAAATATGTCATAATCAACGCCAATAATTGCTTAAAACATGATGTAACATACAATAAATAAGATTAAAAAAAACCACTGATGATGGTGATATTTGTCGCCGAAACTAGTTTGGGATAATAAAGAAATAAACGAATAACAAGGTGTTTTGCATCAAGGCGGACTCAATTTCTGATATTACTGTTTTTCAATGCAAACACGGACCAAATGGAAGGGTTCCAAGATAATATTATTGTTGCTGCTACAGGTTACGGCTGCTACATGTTACAGTGTCGCGAAGCGTAATGCTGCTGCACTGACGTACTGAACTCCAAATCCTTGAACACGGTACACTCGGTCATCTTCATTCTGTCACTGTATTGCTTCCCCATGTGCGTCTGTCAGGGCAGCACTTCGCTGTGATTTCATTTTCGTGGATGATATTGCGCGACCACATCGAACAGCGCAGGTTTAGGAACTCTCAGAACGATTGGATACTTCGTAAAAGTGGACTAGTCTTCCCTTTCCCCCGACTTAAATCTCGTCGAGCACGTGTGGGCTGAGTTGGGGAGGCATATTGCAGCATGTCCACACGCACCAGCGACCATCCGGCAGTTGTCAAACGTGATGATGGAAGAATGGAACCTCCTGCGAGAAGAACTCGTCACCCATCTTGTAGCCAGCATACGAGTACGTTCCGGAGAATGCACTGCCGCAGCATCATAAATCGCTTTGACTTCATTGTAGGCCGGCCGTTGTGACCGAGCGGTTATAGGTGCTTCAGTCTGGAACGGCGAGACCGCTACGGTCGCAGGTTGGAATCCTGACTTGGGCATGGATGTGTGTGATGTCCTTAGGTTAGTTAGGTTTAAGTAGTTCTAAGTTCTAGGGGACTGATGACCTCAGATGTTAAGTTCCATAGTGCTCAGAGCCATTTGAACCATTTTAACCTCATTGTAATTAGGTATTGTCTTTAAATAAAAGTGTCATTTCTGTTCGTCCTATTTTGTATTTCTTTCAGTTACTGATGTGTAAGTACAGCATGGAATTCAACCTTTTACACGACGACACAAGCTCAAGTCTGTAGGGTGGTAGGACTAGACCAAGTGACACAGCTGGCAATCACCATCGACAGTTGCACTGAACATTTATTTGGCACATTTAAACAAAACAAAACAAATACAAACCATCAACACATTTTTAAAATTACCACACATCTTTAAAATTACCATTAAGATGAGAGCAAGTTACTTCAAAATTTATACATCCATAAACCACGGCACTTATGGCCCATTACACATTTAGTGAAATTATTTATTCAAAAACTATGATCAACCTGAAGAACAATTTACTACAATTTAACGAGAAAATGTAGTCTTTCGTTACTTCAGTGGTTGTTATTACTAAAGTAATTCAGAGTACAGGCAACAACAAATCAGATACCATGGTACACAATCAAGTTACTTAAATGGCAGGCACCGTACAATGTAGGATGTAAAATATAAAATTTCATGTGACCAAGCAACCTCGTGGGAATCAACAAAGCACGCCCAGAAGCGGACGACCGCTCACTCAGCTGTTTCCAATACAGGCTCGGCATGGACCCCCAAACGGGTGCAGCAACGATCACGAATAGGCACGAAAAACCCAGAACTAGTGGGTATCTGCAACAGACTGACATCTGCCTTAAGTAATTAGAAACACAATAGTTCATTACAGTACATCATCTGTAGAATTAATCAACCTATTAATGAACATCAGCTAAGCAGTACAAATCTATTATGTGCGTAAGGCCAATTACACATTAAGGCGCGAGCGAACTAGATACACGGCCAGCCGGCACGCACGGGCAAAGGGGGCGGAAATTATACAACAGCACAAGCAGGACGCAACCCAGGATACCGCACCCGCTACCAAGACAAACAGCAGAAGTCCCGATAAAAAAGCACTCCGTCGTCAGGCCACGAGTGGCCTACCGGTACCATCCGACCGCCGTGTCATCCTCAGTGGAGGATGCGGATAGGAGGGGCGTGGGGTCAGCACACCGCTCTCCCGGTCGTTATGATGGTATTCTTGACCGGATCCGCTACTATTCGGTCGAGTAGCTCCTCAATTAGCGTCAGGAGGCTGAGTGCACCCCGAAAAATGGCAACAGCGCATGGCGGCCTGGATGGTCACCCATCCAAGTGCCGACCACCCCCGACAGCGCTTAACTTCGGTGATCTCACAGAAGTCCCGATAAAAAGAAATCAAAATGCAAGCAACTAGCGTGCAGGCTAACGGTCTATCGACTCCCCCCCCCCCCCTCCTAGCCCGAGGCAAAACACAAAGCAACTTACATCAAAAAGCCACACTTAAATTTTGATTAAATCAGAATTAATTACAATATCCCCTTACTGTTATTAAAGGAATTCTTGTACTTTCATTAATAGAATCAGTTTCAAACTATTTAAACACACAATAACAACTGGTCTCTCAGTAAGTAGTAAGAATTTATGAAACTACTCATTTAGAATTAGACACGTGTCTGTCAGACACACTATTACTTCAGATAGAAACGTAACAGTAATGTTATTGCAATTCACGGCAAAATATATCCATGGAAAATTTTATCCATATATATCTATAGCAATTGACCAGCTTAACTCCGTCGTGTGATATAAATACAATAACCAGACGGCACTTCGACAAGGACCAGCCAAACTGTTTTCTATGATGGTTAAACACTGACAGTAGCAATCTACAAACAGAATGTATCAGCACTCCAGGCCCTAGAAAATATTAATCATTACATCACATACAGCTCTCATTAGAACATTGTGCACTAAGCAAGTTGAAATTAAACACATTCGAGGACAGACTCAGTAGGAGTAGCAACGGCCCGCCAAGAAAATGAAGTCAACAGCACAGAACCCAATAGTCGATTACGGCCACAATTTACAGCAGAAGCAGGGCCCTTACCCTATTGGTTGTCCGACGAAGCTAGCTGCCCCGGATACCGGTGCCAGGAGACACGTAGCAAGCTTCCCAGTGACTTGTTTGCTTCCACGCCAGCGATATTTCCTACGGCGCCGCCACACAGCTAAACAGCCCCTTTTAGATGTGCCCTTCCTGCTGCCTCGCGCAGCACCTGTACTGCGCGCAAGACTTGGCAAACGACGTTACTGCTAAGCGTCCCAAAGCAAAACCCTCGCCACGTGCTAGAGCTTACCCCCTCGCTCCCCGATCGGCCCGGTAGGTGGCGCCACCTCGCGTTCTGCGCACACCCATCCATCCATCCATCCATCCATCCATCCATACTCCGCAAGCCACCTGACGGTGTGTGGCGGAGGGTACCTTGAGTACCTCTATCGGTTCTCCCTTCTATTCCAGTCTCGAATTTTTCGTGGAAAGAAGGATTGTCGGTATGCCTCTGTGTGGGCTCTAATCTCTCTGATTTTATCCTCATGGTCTCTTCGCGAGATATACGTAGGAGGGAGCAATATACTGCTTGACTCTTCGGTGAAGGTATGTTCTCGAAACTTTGACAAAAGCCCGTACCGAGCTACTGAGCGTCTCTCCTGCAGAGTCTTCCACTGGAGTTTATCTATCATCTCCGTAACGCTTTCGCGATTACTAAATGATCCTGTAACGAAGCGCGCTGCTCTCCGTTGGATCTTCTCTATATCTTCTATCAACCCTATCTGGTACGGATCCCACACTGCTGAGCAGTATTCAAGCAGTGGGCGAACAAGCGTACTGTAACCTACTTCCTTTGTTTTCGGATTGCATTTCCTTAGGATTCTTCCAATGAATCTCAGTCTGGCATCTGCTTTACCGACGATCAACTTGATATGATCATTCCATTTTAAATCACTCCTAATGCGTACTCCCAGATAATTTATGGAATTAACTGCTTCCAGTTGCTGACCTGCTATTTTGTAGCTAAATGATAAGGGATCTATCTTTCTGTGTATTCGCAGCACATTACACTTGTCTACATTGAGATTCAATTGCCATTCTCTGCACCATGCGTCAATTCGCTGCAGATCCTCCTGCATTTCAGTACAATTTTCCATTGTTACAACCTCTCGATACACCACAGCATCATCTGCAAAAAGCCTCAGTGAAATTCCGATGTCATCCACCAGGTCATTTATGTATATTGTGAATAGCAACGGTCCTATGACACTCCCCTGCAGCACACCTGAAATCACTCTTACTTCGGAAGACTTCTCTCCATTGAGAATGACATGCTGCGTCCTGTTATCTAGGAACTCCTCAATCCAATCACACAATTGGTCTGATAGTCCATATGCTCTTACTTTGTTCATTAAACGACTGTGGGGAACTGTATCGAACGCCTTGCGGAAGTCAAGAAACACGGCATCTATCTGTGAACCCGTGTCTATGGCCCTCTGAGTCTCGTGGACGAATAGCGCGAGCTGGGTTTCACATGACCGTCTTTTTCGAAACCCATGCTGATTCCTACAGAGTAGATTTCTAGTCTCCAGAAAAGTCACCACCGGTAAGACGACCCATACCGGCGGCGGGAATATCGCTGATCGAGCCACACGGCTCAGTTACCTTCTGTACTTCACTGCAGCAGCTCTTTCCATGTATGGTCCAAGTTTCGTCGAGCTATATTACTTCGCACTGACACATGATTCGAAAACCACCTTCGCCCTTATGCTTTGTGAGCCAGTGTTTATTTCTTACTTGCGCTAGATAAATTCTTCAGAATTATTTTAATAACTAGCAAAAGTATCATCTTCTGAGCAGTTGGTTATGTGTTAAAAGACAGTTTTCAGGGTCGAATGAGCGACCGCAATGTCATCATCTAAGAAAAGCTTCTCAAGTCCAGTGATGTTTATATCCAACCATCCCCAAGAGACTCATCTGACAGTACTCCCCAGCTCTCACTGTCTCATCAGTTCCTCACATGTGTGCCACCTCCACTCTCCCATTGAAAACTCACTACAACACCATTTGTACGTTTTACTTGTTAGCTACTCATCAATCCCTGGACTAGCCATCACTGTAGTACAGCGACAGCAGCTTGAACAGGGACATCACCTGCAACGGTTTAAAAATATTGTACCTTGACAAAATTCGGTTTCAGATTTGTACTCCCATAACCAAAGGTAATCGTTAGATACACATGGTATTTGCGAAAGATTCATCTGATTGCAAAAGAGTATATCTGCTGCACGACTGAAGATATAAATTTGAGGTAAATTCTAACTTATACACTGGACTACAAAATTTTTATCTTCAAAATACTCGTATGATTACACAAGGATATTTACTTTACATGCATTTAGTAAGTAAATAAATTTGTTTTTCGACACAACTTACTATATAACTAACAAATGGTTCAAATGCCTCTGAGCACTATGGGACTTAACATCTGAGGTCATAGTCCCCTATAACTTAGAACTACTTAAACCTAACTAACCTAAGGACGTCACACACATCCATGCCCGAGGCAGGATTCGAACCTGCGACCATAGCGGTCGCGCGGTTCCAGACTGAAGCGTCTAGAACCGCTCGGCCACCCCGGCCGGCCTATAACTAACACTCAAAGTACTGTTTGTCACGGTGAAACTTTTCTATCGTCATCGGTGTGGATAGAACTCACTTTATAATGACTCGCTCTCTCGCTCTATTGGCGATGCAGAGACTGATGGGTTTATGTCTACAAATCAGCATTGTTTTAGAAAGCATCACTCATGTGAAACTCCGGTTCCCCTTCTCTCATATGGTATGCTGCGAACTATGGATGAAGGGCAACAGGTAGATTGCATATTTCTGGGTTTCCGAGAAGCACTTGACACGATATCCCATTGCAGACTGTCAAAGAAGGTACGAGCACAGGGAATAGGTCCCAGATATGTGAGTGGCTCGAAGATACCTTGAGTAATAGAACCCAGTACGTTGTTTTGGGTTGTTTGGGGAAGGAGACCAGACAGCGAGGTCATCGGTCTCATTGGATTAGGGAAGGACGGGGGCGGAAGTCGGCCGTGCCCTTTCAAAGGAACCATCCCGGCATTTGCCTGGAGCGATTTAGGGAAATCACGGAAAACCTAAGTCAGGATGGCCGGACGCGGGATTGAACCACCGTCCTCCGGAATGCGAGTCCAGTGTCTAACCACTGCGCCACCTCGCTCGGTCAGTACGTTGTCTCCGACGGCGAGTGTTCATCAAAGATATGGGTATCGTCAGGAGTGCACCAGTGGAGTGTGACTGGTCCGCTATTATTTTCTATACATATACAGGGTGAGTCACCTAACATTACCGCTGGATATATTTCGTAAACCACATCAAATACTGACGAACCGATTCCACAGACCGAACGTGAGGAGAGGGGTTAGTGTAATTGTTTAATACAAACGATACAAAAATGCACGGAAGTATGTTTTTTAACACAAACCTACGTGTTTTTAAATGGAACCCTGTTAGTTTTGGTAGCACATCTGAACATATAAACAAATACGTAATCAGTGCCGTTTGTTGCATTGTAAAATGTTAATTACATCCGGAGATATTGTAACCTAAAGTTGACGCTTGAGTACCACTCCTCCGCTGTTCGATCATGTGTATCGGAGAGCACTGCAACATACGTCACGTTTCTACAGAATGATCTGCCAACGTTGCTCGAAAATGTCCCACTGGAAACGCGTCGACGTATGTGGTATCAGCATGACGGTGCACCTGCACATTTCGCAATTAACACTAGGCTGACCCTTGACAGGATGTTCGACGGGCGTTTCGTAGGACGTGGAGGACGCATAAATTGGCCAGCCCGTTCTCCAGATCTTACTCCTCTGGACTTCTTTCTGTGGGGTACGTTAAAGGAGAATGTGTACCGTGATGTGCCTACAACCCCAGAGGATATGAAACAACGTATTGTGGCAGCCTGCGGCGACATTACACCAGATGTACTGCGGCGTATAAGACATTCGTTACGCCAGAGATTGCAATTGTGTGCAGCAAATGATGGCCACCACATTGAACATCTATTGGCCTGGCATGTCGGGACACACTCTATTCCACTCCGTAATTGAAAACGGAAACCACATGTGTACGTGTACCTCACCCCTCATGGTAATGTACATGTGCGTCAGTGAAAAAGACCAATAAAAAGGTGTTAGCATGTGGACGTAATGTGCTGTTCCAGTCTCTTCTGTACCTCAGGTCCATCACCGTTCCCTTTGGATCCCTACGTAATTCGGTGTTCTCTGATACACACGATCGAACAGCGGAGGAGTGGTACTCAAGCGTCAACTTTAGGTTACAATATCTCCGGATGTAATTAACATTTTACAATGCAACAAACGGCACTGATTACGTATTTGTTTATATGTTCAGATGTGCTAACAAAAGTAACGGGGTTCCATTTAAAAAAACGTAGGTTTGTGTTAAAAAACATACTTCCGTGCATTTTTGTATGGTTTGTATTAAACAATTACACTAGCCCCACTCCTCATGTTCGGTCTGTGGAATCGTTTCGTCAGTATTTGATGTGGTTTACGAAATATATCCAGCGGTAACGTTAGGTGACTCACCCTGTATATGATCTGGCAGACAGGATGAGCAGTTATCTGATGATGCTATGGTATACGGGAACATGTCGAAGACGACGACTCTAGGAGGATACAAAATTCCTAGATACTGCAATAAAAGGCAGCTAGCCCAAATGTGAAAAAATGTAAGTTAATGGGGATGAGTAGGAAGAGCAAACCTGTAATGTTCGGATACAGTATTACTAGTGTCCAGCCTGACACAGTCAAGTCGTTTAAATACCTGGGCGTAACGTTGTAAAGGGATATGAGGTGGACCGAGCACGTGTGAGCTGTGGTAGGGAAGGCGAATGGCCGACTTCGCTTTATTGGTAGTATTTTAGGAAAGAGTGGTTCACCTGTAAAGGAGACCGCATGAAGGACGCTGGTGCCAGCTACTCCTGAGTACTACCCGTGTGTTTGAGATCCGCACCAGGTCGGATTAAAGGAAGGAAACTGTATCTACATCTACACTATTACTCTGCTATTCACACTTAAGTGACTGGAAGAGGGTTCAATGAACCACCTTCAAGCTTCTCTCTACCGTTCCACTCTCGAACGGCGCCCGAGAAAAACGAACATTTCAATTTTTCTGTGCGAGCCCTGATTTTTCTTATTTTTCGTGACGATCATTTCTCCCTATGCAGCTGGGTCACAACAATATTTCGCAATCGGAGGAGAAAACTGGTGATTGAAATTTCATGAGAAGATCCCGTCGCAACGAAAAACGCCTTTGTTTTAATGATTGCCACTCCAGTCCACGTATCATGTCTGTGGCACTATCTATCCTATTTCGCGATAGTACAAAACGAGCCGCCCTTCTTTATACTTTTTCGATGCCATCCGTCAGTCCCGCCTGATGCGGATCCCACACCGCACAGTAATACTCCAGAATAGGGTGGACAAGCGTGGTGTAAGCAATCTCTTTAGTAGACCCGTTGCACCTTCTAATTGTTCTGCCAATGAACCGTAGCCTTTGGTTTGCTCTACTCACAACATTACCTATGTGATCGTTCCAGTTTAGGTTATTTGTAATTGTAATCCCTAAGTATTTACTTGAATTTACAGCATTCAGATTTGTGTGACTTATCGCGTATCGAAATTTAGTGGATGTCTTTTACTACTCACGTGAACAAATTCACACTTTTCTTTGTTCAGAGTCAATTGCCACTTTTCGCACCATACAGATATCTTATCTAAATCATTTTGCAATTCGTTTGGGTATCTGATGACTTTACAGGACGGTAAATGACACCATCATCTGCAAACAATCTAAGACGGCTACTGACATTGTCTCCTATGTCGTTAATGTAGATCAGGAACAGTAGAGGACCTACAACACTTCCTTGGGGAACGCCGGATATTACTTCTGTTTTACTCCATGACTTTCCGTCTATTACCACGAACTGTGACCTTTCTGACAGGAAATTACGAATCCAGTCGCACAATTGAGGCCATATTCCATAGGCACGCAGTTTCGTTAGAACACGCTTGTGAGAAACGGTGTCGAAAGCCTTCTGGAAATCTAAAAATGTGGAATCAATGTGACATCCTCTATCGATAGCACTCATTATTTGATGAGTATAAAGAGCTAGTTGTGTTTCGCAAGAGCGATATTTTCTGAATCCGTGCTGACTGTGTGTCAATAAATCGTTTTCTTCGAGGAACTTCATAATATTCGAATACAGTATATGTTCCAAAACCCTACTGCAAATCGACGTTAGCGATATGGGCCTGTAATTCAGCGGATTACTCCTACTTCCCTTTTTGGGTATTGGTGTGACTTGAGCAATTTTCCAGTCTTTAGGTACGGATCTTTCTGTGAACGAGCGGTTCTATATAATTGCTAAATATGGAGCTCTTGCATCAGCATACTCTAAGAGGAACCTGACTGGTATACAATCTGGACCAGAAGCCTTGCCTTTATTAAGTGATTTAAGCTGCTTTGCGACACCGAGGACATCTACTTCTATGTTTGTCATGTTGGCAGTTCTTCTTGAATTGAATTCAGAAATATTTACTTCGTCTTCTTTGGTAACGAAGCATTTCAGAGACGGGCTGCTAGATTTGTTACGGTAGGTTCGAACAACAGATAAGTGTTACGGAAATGCCTCAGGAACTCAAATGGAAATCGGTGGACGGAAAGCGACTTTGGTTTCGAGGAACGCTATTGAGAAAACGTAGAGAACTGGCATTTGAATCTGACTGCGGAAGAATCCTACTGCCGCCAACATACATTGCACATTAGGACCACGAAGATAAGACACGAGAAATTAGGGCTCACACGGAGGCGTACAGACAGTCGTTTTTCTCTCGCTTTATCTTCGAGTTGAACGGGTGAGCCGGCCGGTGTAGCCGAGCGGTTCTAGGCTCTACAGTCTGGAACAGCGCAACCGCTACGGTCGGAGATTCGAATCCTGCCTCGGGCATGGATGTGTGTGATGCCCTTAGGTTAGTTAGGTTTAAGCAGTTCCAAGTTCTAGGGACTGATGACCTTAGAAGTTAAGTCCCATAGTGCTCAGAGCCATTTGAGGCATTTTTTTTTTTTTAGAACGGGTGAGGTAACGACTGGTAGTACCCTCCGCCACGCACCGTACATGGGGATGTTGAGTACGACTGTACATGTAGAAGTAGAACGAACAAGCAATTCCTGTGGTCATGATGGCGTGGCTCATAAAGTGAAGCAAAGTCCAGAGTACATAAATTCAGACAATATTGTCCGTGGAGCACAGCGATCTGGTGCTATACTTTGCTTAAAACAACAGTCGAGGTCGCAATAATCAGATTTTTTTTTTTTTTTTGCCCACTATGGCAGATGTTGGCGGCTCCTCGGTTTTTCACGTACAATGTACGATCGCGTTGTCACGTGAAAAACCAAGAAGCCGCCAGCACCTGCCATAGTGGGTCCAAAAAATATCTGAGGATGGCTTTAACGCAAGCCGAAACCGCTCATAATAAACAAATATTATTGCGATCTCGACTGTTATTTTAACGGAAGTCCAGAGTGCACCGAAAGTCGTCGTAAACATGTGCAAACCGTCCAGGGAGCCACCTGAATCGAACAACGTAAACACGGACAAGGTCAATCACTTTGCTATCAGTGACGATGGCTTCGCCGAACGGTGAGAACTGCCGGCCAAGTGCGGGCACTCAGTGTGTGATGCCCACAGGAGCGAGCTGAGGCCGTTGAGTGACCCCGAGCATTTGTGACCATTCCTCCATATCGGTACTCGGGCTGGGCGGTACAGAGGGCCCAGCTGAGACACCTCTGTGTGGAGACGAGATACCAGGTAATCAAAAAGGTCAGTATACGTTTGAAAACTGAATAAATCACGGAATAATGTAGATAGATAAGTACAAATTGACACACATGCTTGGAATGACATGGGGTTTTATTAGAACCAAAAAAATACAAAAATTCAAAAAATGTTCGACAGATGGCGCTTCATCTGATCAAAATAACAATAATTAGCATAATAAAGTAAGACAAAGCAAAGATTATGTTCTTTACAGGAAATGCTCAATATGTCCACCACCATTCCTTTATCAATAGCTGTAGTCGAGGAATAATATTGTGAACAGCACTGTAAAGCATGTCCGGAGTTATGGTGAGGCAATGGCGTTGGATGTTGTCTTTCAGCATCTCTAGAGATATCGGTTGATCACGATACACTTGCGACTTCAGGTAACCCCAAAGCCAATAATCGCACGGACTGAGGTCTGGGGACCTGGGAGGCCAAGCATGACGAATGTGGCGGCTGAGCACACGATCGTCACCAAACGACGCGCGCAAAAGATCTTTAACGCGTCTAGCAATATGTGGTGGAGCGCCATCCTGCATAAACATCGTACGTTCCAGCAGGTGTTTATCAGCCAGGCTGGGGATGATGCGATTCTGTAACATATCGGCGTACCTCTCACCCGTCACGGTAGCAGTTACAAAACCAGAATCACGCATTTCCTCAAACAAAAAGGCCCGATAACGGTAGACGTGGTAAATCCAACCCATATCGTGACTTTCTCGTTGTGCAATGGAGTTTCCACGACAGTTGTAGGATTTTCGGTAGCCCAAATTCTGCAGTTGTGGGCGTTGACAGACCCTCGGAGCGTGAAATGAGCTTCGTCGGTCCCCATAACGTTGCTCAACCAATCGTCATCTTCCGCCATCTTTTGAAACGCCCACACCGCAAATGCCCTAAATCTCCAGGTAACAGTTCATGATGCCGATGGATTTTGTACGGGTAGCATCGGAGGGTACGCCTCAGTGCCAACCAAACAGTAGTGTACGGAATGCCGGTGCGACGTGCGACTGCACGAGCGCTGACTTCCCCGTGCATACAGTCTCCATTTCTTCCTGAACTGTTTGCCCGCATCTCGTGGTCGTGCGGTAGCGTTCTCGCTTCCCACGCCCGGGTTCCCGGGTTCGATTCCCGGCGGGGTCAGGGATTTTCTCTGCCTCGTGATGGCTGGATGTTGTGTGCTGTCCTTAGGTTAGTTAGGTTTAAGTAGTTCTAAGTTCTAGGGGACTGATGACCATAGATGTTAAGTCCCATAGTGCTCAGAGCCATTTGAACCTGAACTGTCTCAGCAGCATTACGCCTTGTGCTCGGTCGGCCACTACGGGGTCTATCGTCTAAACAACCCGTGGCTTCGATCTTCGAAATCATTCTCGTCACAGCTGCATTTGTTCGAATCCCTTTCCTATGGCGATAGGATCGTATCGCTGAATTAGCACATACCCCATTCTGATAATACAGCTTCACTAAAAGCGCCTTTTCAGGTAACGTCAACATGCTGCGACTGCTGGCGCATCCGATTCTCTCTTTCCTTACAGCTCCTTTTATGCACAATTGCCATGCGCAGTCACTGGCGGTTTGCTGTCCAGCGCCATCTGTCGGACATTTTGTGAATTTTTTTGGTTCTAATAAAACCCCATGTCATTCCAAGCATGTGTGTCAATTTGTACCTCTCTATCTACATTATTCCGTGATTTATTCAGTTTTCAAACGTATACTGACCTTTTTGATTACCTGGTATCTCGTCTCCACACAGAGGTGTCTCAGCTGGGCCCTCTGTACCGCCCAGCCCGAGTACCGATATGGAGGAATGGTCACAAATGCTCGGGGTCACTCAACGGCCTCAGCTCGCTCCTGTGGGCATCACACACTGAGTGCCCGCACTTGTCGTCACGGGTCTCACCGTTCGGCGAAGCCATCGTCACTGATAGCAAAGTGATTGACCTTGTCCGTGTTTACGTTGTTCGAGTCAGGTGGCTCCCTGGACGGTTTGCAAATGTTTACGACGACTTTCGCTGCACTCTGGACTTCCGTTAAAATAACAGTCGAGATCGCAATAATATTTGTTTATTATGAGCGGTTTCGGCTTGTGTTAAAGTCATCCTCAGATATTTTTTGGACCCACTATGGCAGGTGCTGGCGGCTTCTTGGTTTTTCACGTGACAACGCGATCGTACATTGTACGTGAAAAACCGAGGAGCCGCCAGCATCTGCCATAGTGGGCAAAAAAAAAAAAAAATCTGATTATTGCGACCTCGACTGTTGTTTTAAGCAAAGTATAGCACCAGATCGCTGTGCTCCACGGACAATATTGTCTGAATTTATGTACTCTGGACTTTGCTTCACTTTAAGAACCACGCCATCATGGTCACAGGAATTGCTTGTTCGTTCTACTTCTACATGTACAGTCGTACTCAACAACCCCCAGTACGGTGCGTGGCGGAGGGTACTACCAGTCGTTACCTCACCCGTTCTAAAAAAAAAAAAATGGCGCAAATGGCTCTGAGCACTATGGGACTTAACTTCTAAGGTCATCAGTCCCCTATCACTTGGAACTGCTTAAACCTAACTAACCTAAGGGCATCACACACATCCATGCCCGAGGCAGGATTCGAATCTCCGACCGTAGCGGTTGCGCTGTTCCAGACTGTAGAGCCTAGAACCGCTCGGCTACACCGGCCGGCTCACCCGTTCAACTCGAAGATAAAGCGAGAGAAAAACGACTGTCTGTACGCCTCCGTGTGAGCCCTAATTTCTCGTGTCTTATCTTCGTGGTCCTAATGTGCAATGTATGTTGGCGGCATTAGGATTGTTCCGCAGTCAGATTCAAATGCCAGTTCTCTACGTTTTCTCAATAGCGTTCCTAACTTTCGGAACAGCATGGCGGCGAGCTGGTATGACATGGACATACAAAAACTGCCACAGCGTCTACAAAAATGCATCGACAGAAATGGTGATTATGTCGAAAAATAGCTAAATGTTCAAGATGTAACCATTGTAGAAATAAACAAGTCTATCTACTTATAAAAAAATTGGAGACCTTACTTTTGGGATTACCCCCGTAAGTACTGTCGGTGATTTCTATGTATATTTCATTTAATATACAGTCACGAGATTCTACAGTACCAATAATGGATAACTCCTTAGCGAAAACGTGCACTGGGGAAGAACGGCTAAGTACCTGGGTGTCTGCTCCAATAGACACCTAATTAGACTCCAACTTGGATTCCATATGGAACCACTGTGCACAGCGACTGTACAAAGTTGGGCCAAAACATTATGACCACCTACCTAAGAGCCGGAATGTCCACTTCTGGCACGGATAACAGCGGCGACGCGTCGTGGCATGGAAACAATAAGACCTTGGTAGGTCGCTGGAGAGAGCTAGCACTATATCTGAACACACAGGTAACCTAATACCCGCAAATTCCGGGAAAGGGGTGGGGAGTGGGCAATGAGGTCTGACGCCACGTACAATTACATACCAGACGTGTTCGATCGGGTTCAGATCTGGCGAGTTGGGGGCCAGCACACCAAGTAGAACTCACCACTGTTTTTCTAGAACCATGCCGTCATGCTACTGGCCTTGCGACATGGCGCATTATCCTGCTGAAAATGCCACTGCCGTCAGAAACATGATCGTCATGAAGGGGTGTACGTGGTCTGCAACCTGTGTACGATCGTCCATTGCCATCATGGTACCTTGGACGAGCTTTACTAGACCCATGGATGCCCACGTGAATGTTCCCCAAGAGCATAATGGAGTCGCTGCCAACTTGTCTCCGTACCTCAGTACAGGTGTCAAGGAGGTGTTCCCCTGGAAGACGACGAATTCGCACCCTCCCATCGGCACTTTGAAGAAGGTATCGGGACCTTGTGACCATGTAACGCTCCGCCACTGCGCCAGCGTCCAGTGCCGACGGCCACGTGCCCAATTCAGTCGTAGTTGTCCATGCCGTGATATTAACATTGGCACATGTTTGGGTTGTCGGCTGCGGAGGCCCATCGTTCAGTGCGCTGTGTGTTCGGACACACTTGTACTCCGCCCAGCATTAAAGCGTGATGTTAATTCCGTTACAGTTCTCCCTCTATCCCGTTTTAGCAGTCTGCCCAGCCTACGACGTTCGTCATCAGTAATGAGGGATAGCCTCCCAACCCCACGGCCTTTGGGCGTGGTTGACCTTGGTTTCGGCGTGTGTTGAAGACACTCCCGACAGCAGTCCTCGAACACCAGACAAGTCTTGCAGTTTCCGAAATGCTCGTGCCGAGCCTCCGGGCCTTCACAATCTGCCCTCCGTGAAGGCCAGATCGCGCGCCTTCTACATTCTACTGACGGACAGCACACTCACTCACATTACGTGCACTGTGCGTGTGTCATTCCTCGCTGGGTGATGCTGCTATCACATGGACGGGTTTGTACAGATAGTAGGTCGGTGGTCAAAATGTTCTGGCTGATCAGTGTTCATCTATCCTGGGAATCGAAAACTTGAACGATTTTTGCATGTTATCGATATCGATACTAACGACATTTTGATCCTGGGAATTCCAAGACTGTATCAAAATGTCTACAGTAGTTCCTCCGACTAGCTTGGACACACAAAAAAGAAGCGAGCAGAGGACTTCAGTTTCTATACGTAGAGAGAGAAGATTTAATGAAACATTTTATTTATTTATTAAAACATGAGTACAACTTATACTTTATGGTTGCATGCAGTAATATTCATCTGTGATGCTATTGATGGATGATGAATGCAGCGTATGTTGAAATGGCCAAAGATATTTTTACGTGATAAAATTACAGTTTAACAAGTTTCATATTTTTTTTTCCTTTACTTGCACTGTGAAACCTTGCTTCTTACCAAATTTCGTGATTCGAGATCAACTGGAAGCGTTCTATAGATTTTGATGTGTGAGTTTTCGAATATGAAAATATGCGATATAAATGGCGTTTTCTTTTGACTGCATTAACTTAGAAGCTAAAAATATTTACGCCGCCAAGTGACTATAGACCTCAGGATGTGACATAAATTTTAACTTGATACGTCAAAATGTTCCGGACAAAACGGTTCTCAACCGTTGGATAAAAAAATTACAAAAATATTTTTGTTTTATATAATTACAAATTAACAAATTTCGGATCTTTTTCCTTTACTTGTACTATGAAACCCCGCATCTTGATAATTTCATGACTGTACCTCGGTGGGAAGCATCCTATAGGTTTGGATGAGTGTATTTTCGGCTATCAAAGTTTGTGAAATAAATGTCCGTATCTTTTGATTAAAGTGACTTAGGAGCTTAAATTTTTTACAGCTCTGAGGAACCATAGACCTTAGTATGTGACATAAATTTGAACACGATACGTCTAGCCGTTCCCGAGAAAAAACTGTTCTTCACGGACAGCCGAACAACAAATCGATCCTATAAGGGTTCGATTTAACAGAGTGAGGCACGCAACCATAAAAATTATGTCAGTGACGAATGCATCCGTGAAGAGACGCACATGGGGGAGGAGTGCAGTGTCACAATAACATTGACCAGTGAGTGTACCATGTCCAAAGATTTGGAGGTCAGTACGTCCATGCAACACTATGGCTCCCCCCCCCCCCAAAAATAATAACCTATAACCTACTGTCACACTCACTCTCACTCTCTCTCTCTCTCTCTCTCTCTCTCTCTCTCTCTCTACCTCCCTTTTCACACACACACAAATACCACAGACAGCTCTGAAAGATTCAGAACAACCCCAGGAACACCTTTAACTGTTCCACTGTCAGCCATCTTGTTTTTACACCCTCAACTGTTCCACTGCCCGCCATGTTTGTTTTTACAGCTGGCAAACTGTGAAACAGTGACAGTGGCAACTCAATATATAGTGTTTGACAGTGATGAAGATGAAGAAAAAGAAAATGTAAGTGAAACATTATGTAAATAGACACACATACACATAGAATTAAATAATTTCAGCCATAGAAATAACAATTTTCAAATCATAATTTTGACTGAAACAATTTATCTACTTTAAGGTGTAAGTGGTTGCAGATGACAAACTGTGGAACAAAACAGTCACTGTAGAAACACAACACATCAGAAAAACCACACCATGAGGTAAAACGGTATGAATTCATAATTTATGTGTTTTTCCAAATATCTGTAATTTCGATTTAAAAGCTAATAGTTACAGAAAAAAAATTCTTTATCTTTAACAGATGAAAAATAAAAGCCCACTGAAGATGCTGCAACTGCAGTGAAACATGTTTGGGTCAAAAAACAAAATTGTGTATTGCTAAAGGCGGACCCTATCCAAAAACATATTTATTATGGCTCCCCACACCCCATCACCTGGATCACCAAAACTATCATTTTCGACAACCCTCCTGGGTGCATTACGTGTTCCCAACTCTCGTCATATGAGAGTACGTCCAGAATCACTACTCAGGCTCAGTTTGCTCTCATTGGAGAAGTGCATGCGACCCCTACTGCTCATTGGTATGGTACCAACGCTCTCGGCACCATCGCAAAAGGTGCTGCCGGTGTGCGGGTGTCAGCGGAACACAAAGTACCAGAGACCGCCCAAATGCAGTGGACGTGCCACTGTAAAGCGTGAGACTGGGTGCCTTGCATTCCTTTTAAGCGGAGACGGAAGGCAAGTGTGCTTCAAAAATTTGATTTTTAGATTTTAGCATATTTGAAATGCCTGGTCTTTCCTGCGCGAAACAGTTTTTGTTTTATATAAATACGACAATTTTTCGTGAGATATGATGGTTTTCCTGACGCTCCGTGCAATCTGGGGATGGTGACAGCAAGGCTTATGACCGGGCCTGTGCAGAACAACTGTATGGGTCCTAATGTCACAATTTCTAAATTAGAGTGCATTGGGCATTTCCAGAAGAGAATGGGGTCCACGTTGAGAAGATTATTGAAAGAAAAGTCAAAAATAGTATTGGAAGATGGTAACAAGATAGGTTGTAAAGGTCGCCTGACAAATGTTGAAATAGATAGATTACAGAATTATCATGGCTTGGCCATAAGAAGAAATGTAGGGAATTTAGAAAACATGAAAAAAGATGTATGGGCTATCTTTTTGTATAATCTTTCCAGAAATGAAAGTCCAGTGCACGGTCTTTGCACGAATGCTCCTGACACTGCAAGTACAGGAGAAGTGCCAGATATGACCACAAACATTCTTTACCTGCATCAGTAATGAATGAAATTAAACCCATGTGCAGAGTCCTTTGTAAAGATACCTTGTTGAAGAAATGTCTTCATGGGAAAACCCAAAATTTAAATGAATGTGTGAATTCTGTCATTTGGAACCGGTTATCGAAAACTGTATTTGTTCAGCTTACAACCCTCAAATTTGGTGTTTATGGTGCTATTTTATGCTTCAATGATGGTGTAATTAGAAAAGTGGATGTTTTGGAATTATTGGGCATAAAATCTAGTGGAAATACTGCAAAATCCTTGGTGCAAATAGATAAAGAGAGAATCTGCGAAGCAGATATTGCTAATTTAAAATGCACAAAAGAAGCACTACAGAATAGAAGAGGGACCAGGAGAAGAAAAGAAGATCAGTATAATTCAGATGATGCTTAGTATGGTGCAGGAAAATATTAGTGGTAAGTAATTCTCATCAATAACTATACTAGAATTGCAGTCTTAAACTTTAAATGGATTTTTCTCAAAACTACATTTTTTTACTTTCAGCTACCATTATTTGATAAACTAATGGGGTTAGAAATATGAAATTTGGTCAATTTGTACTGCAGATGGTAATAAGTTATTACAAGTAAATTGAGAACCACCAAACAGTCAGAAACTGTTTTATAATAATTTATGTACATAAAATTTAAATTTTACTAGAGAAAGAATAATTTTTTTTCTTCAAAACCATGAGAGGCATTGTGTTCATTTTACTTGTAAATGGAGGCATATATGTTATATATATGCAGTAAAAATTTCATTGTTTTATCACTTATAGTTTTTCTGAAAATTGTACCTATTCAAAGGGTAAAATAGCATTTGCAGAATAGGGATAAAAATTGCCTTCCGTCTCCCCTTAAATGTGGCTGCACTTGTAACCCCCGTGTGACGTGGCGCCCTTCTTGCCTGTTGCACGGTGTACCGGTCTTCTGCTGCTGTAGTTGACGTGGTCGACAACCTCCTCCCCTTCGTGGAGCATTGCCTGTGGTTCGGAACCCTACCCATACACGTGTAACAGTGCTGTGAGCAACACCAAATACCTGGGCTACACTCAACGCACTTCGTTTTTTTACAAGTTTCCTCACGATTTTTCTTCACGTGAAGACACTATATGTCGTTGCCGGGCAATGCTGTAATGAGGAATAGCACTTTAGTGCACCACTGATTGACACACACTGTCTTTCCCCGTTCCTTCAACTGCCGGTGTTACGGGGCCAGTCCCATTTGGCACTGTAGTCACGCTGATCTCAACCTGCGTGACGTTCAGTTTTTTTCCGAGCGCAACTGCGAGACCTCTTGCAACATCCTCCCGCACTGTTATTCGTTTCCAGGGAGTAGTTAATACGTTATGTTATTTTGTCTATCTCTTCAGTAAAAATCGCACAACAGTGTATTTAAAATGTAAAACTGTCGATTAAATCCCCTTCTAATCGGGTGAAATTTGGGTTCAATGCGCACGGTGTTCATGGGTCAGCGTATCAGCAACGTTTCCCACTGTAGTGTGTGAGACTGCGGTTGAGCTCCAAGCACACCCTGTGATCTTGAAAATTTCTCAGATATTCAACCGCGTAGCGTCGTCCAAAAGGCGCTATATTTCGGCAAGCCAACTTCTTGTCATCTTCAGGTGATATTGGAGTCTGATTGGTCTCTCACTCACTCACTATATTGACGGGCCTGCCTTGGCCCGAGCTGTAGAAGTTTAAGCTGGTTGAGCTGTTCCTCCTGAAATCCTCTCTGTTGGGAATGTTTTTCTTCGCGTTCTATTGGCCTCTGGTTTCTGTGGACGAAGGAATTTATCTGCCGGGTGATTTCGGCGGCTTCTTGTTCTTCTTTTTCTTGCTGCTTTCTGGCTGCCCGAATTCTATCTTCTTCAGGCGGGAGAAGTCCACTGGCGGCGTCTGTTGCTGGATGTACTTGACTGCTTGGTCAGTCATGTACCGCCAGTCCTCGTCGGTGAAGATCGGCTGCTTGTTTATGAGCTCCAGATCTCCACGCCTGACGAGTTCCCTCCCGTGAAGCTTCTGGTTCAAGGGTTCGCACCCCCAGTGGAATGGATAAGGTTTTTGAGGTAGAAGCGGGATGTTGTCTACCGTGAAAGGGTAAGGATGGCCGTGATGGGGGTAGTTGCCGTCGCGCAGGGAATCTGCGATCTCGTTGAGCACCTCCCTCACACAGTTCTTGTTGGGGCGGGGGAGGCACTCGAACGGCTCGTCTTCTTCTTCTCCTTCGATTTCCATCGGCATTTCCTGCGTCGTCTGCGTTTCCGCAGAGACAGGAGTGACGACAGCTTCCGAGAGAGCCGTCTCCTTGTTGTCGGAGGTTTCCCCGACTGCACGACCAGCTCCCTAGCAACCTGCGTTGCCGCGTCGGCCAGGGAGGCGGTCGTTTGTGTTGCCGCGTCTACCCCCGTACTGGTGGGGGTCGGTCCCACATCCGGCGTCGTGCGGGACGCGAGGTTCAGGGCGACCCTCAGCTGAGTCACCTCCCGACGCGTCTCTTCTAGTTCCGCTCGCAGGGCCGCTCTCTCCTCCGCCATGGCGGATTTGAGCGCGGTGTTGCGTCCTCGTTGGCTTCCCGCAGTGCTTGGCGGAAGGCGTCCACGTCGTCTTTGTGGCGCAGCCCGCATCCCCTACTTATGTAGGAGGGCGGGGTGTCCGCCTTTTCTTCTCGTTGGGCCACCTCTTCGTGTGTGGTGGCCAACTTCCGCTGCTTCCACGTCTTCAGATAGCTGCAGCTGCGCGCGTTTGCGGCGTGCGAGCCACCGCAATTTACGCACGCTGCTGCAGTACCCCTCGGTTTGGTGCAGTTCCGTGTGTCGTGCGGTTTCCCGCACTTAACACACGCAACCACGCCGTCGTATTCCCTGGCTATGTGTCCCAGCTTTTGACACTTATAGCACTGTAATCGTGCCACAGGCTTCCGCTTCTTCTTCTTGTTACCGCAACCGTTGCTCCCGACTGCGTATAGCAGGAGCTCAACAGCAGCAGCAATCTTGCCTCTTCCTCCATTCCTACGTCTCGGCATGGCGTTGGGCTAGTGGGGTTGGCGTGCGCGAGCGGCGGTAACCAAGTGAGCCGCAGCGAGTCGAGCAGCGGAGTGCTTGTGATTGATCTCTGACGGATGCCGACTTTATATAATCTCGACCCCTCTCTCGCAGCCTCCGTCTGGGGCTTCCGAGCGGTTCGCGGCCGGTGGTGGGGGAAGGGCGGCGCTGGGTGGTGGGGGAAGGGCGGCGCCCCATGACAGATCATGGGCCGCAGTCCCTCCGCGGCTACGGCCGCTTGCGGAACTCTGTCGTCATGGTAACAATTCTTCTTCTTCTTCTTCTTCTTCGGGTGACCTGACTGGAGCGGATTTCCGTGTAGACTGTCTTTGTGTTTTAATCATACTTAAAGTTGGATCCCAGGCTTTGCTTAACTGGAAACCGCTGTCTTTATTTATTAGTTCGTCATGCAGCCGGATCTCCGCTGCCTCTTTGAGGATACAATCCCAGAAGGTGTTCGATTGCTGTAACACCTTTGTGCCATTTTTCCCGCACTGGCAAGGGATGCTGTAACCTCCCGGTTTCCGGAGTCCTAAGTCGTCCTGGACTGATCCTAATAATGTTTTCGTTTTGGATGGAGAGCGAAACACACACACTTGACATTATATTTTCTGAGTAGTCTGCCGATCTTTGCCGATGTGTTCCCGACATATGGTACAGTCGCCGTCGCCACCGGTTTGTCTTCGTCCTCGGAAGGCTGCGGTCTCGACTTCTTCGGTCTTAAGGCGCGTTTAATCTGCCGGTTTAGCTTTGAAAATGCTTTCATATTGAGATATTTTATTAACATTTTTCATCCACTATTTGACCCCACAGGGGTTCAATTTCCAAAAACACTGAAATATGTATTTTTTTTATTTCAGAATGAGAAGTCAAATACATATTTTCATAGCTGTAGTTTTAAAAATGCTTTCGTGGTACTTTAATAATGATTTTTTTCCAAAAATCCTTTCGCTCGCTGTTTTACCCCCTTAGTGGTTGAATTTCCAAAAATGCTGAAACAATTGTTTATTTCTGACTAAGAAAATAAATACTAATTTTCGTAGTTATAGCTTCAAAATTGCTTAAATACCGACATGTTTTCAAAAAACGTTTCATCCACTATTGCACCCCCCCCCCTAGGGGTTTAATTTCGAAAACCCCTTCTTAAACGACGCCTATAGTATAAGATCAACACCCTCTTCAAATTTCAGGTTTCTATCCTTAGCGGCTTGGGATCGGTGTTGATGAGTTCGTCAGTCAGGATATTGTATTTTATATATACAGATTTCCCGTTCAAACCCTTGTCTTAATCTCAATTTTTTGGTCTAGTCTGCTCATGAAAATGCTAGTTAGATAGTTAGTTAGTTACATGTTCCATAGATCATTTGAACGACTGTTATATCGACACGATGTGGAACGAGTCACTTTACAGGATATGTATACGTTATTAGTCTTAACATTAATGCTTCCCAAATATTTAAATATGTCTGGTTTTTAAAATTGAATTCATGAACTGTCGGTGGGGTTTAATCATTCGAGAATTTGCTCATGACCATGCACTTAGTGCTCTCCTCGTAAATTTGAAACCCAGCTTTTCTTGCAATACTGCTGTAAGAACTTGTCATAAGCTGCAGGTATTCTTTGCTACCACTAATTAGAACAACGTCATCCGCATACACAAGCCGTTTTCTTGAGATATTACCCACTTTTATTCCAGCGTGGTTTAACTTTTGGTGTTTTCTGTCTAGCTTCTCTCAAATTAAATTAATAAGTATTCTAATACATCTGTATTGGCTTTATTAACTTTTATCGGAGCTGGAACTGTTGATTCTACTCTACATACATGATGCAGGATACAATCTGAGCCGCCCTCTTAGATACTGTCATTTACCATCCAGTAAAGCCAACAAAACATCACAACCAATTGCAAAACGATTTATTCACATATCTATACGGTGCAAGACGTGGCGACAGACCGTGAATAATGAAAAATTGGTCATCCACATGATACTAAACGTAATCCGTTGAATTTCAGTTGCACGACAAATCACACAAATCTAAAGGCTGTCAATTCAATTAAATACTTAGGAATTACATTTACGAATAATTTAAATTGGAACCATCAAAAAGAAAATGTTATAGGGAAGGCAAACCAATGACTGCGTTTCATTGGCAGAACACTTAGGAGATCCAACAGATCTGCTAAAGAGACTGCCTACACTGCGCTTGTCCGTCCTCTTCTGGAGTCCTGCTGCATGGTATTGGATCCTGAAAAGAAAGTATCAACGGAGGACGTCGAAAAAGTTCAAACAAGGCATTTCGTTATGGAGTATCGTGAAATAGGAAGACAGTGTCCCAGATATGATAATCGATTTGGGATAGCAATCATTGAAACAAAGGCGTTTTTCGTTGCGGCGAATTCCGTTAACGAAATTTAAATCCCTAACTTTTCCCTCCGAACGCGAAAATATTTTGTTGACACCAGGCTATATACAGCGAAATGATCATCATCATAAAGTAAGAGAAATCAGAGCTCATGCTGAAAGATTTAAGTGTTCGTTTTTTCCGCGCGCTGTTACAGAGTGGAACGGTAGAGAAATACAGTGAAAGTAGTTCGATGAACCCTCTGCAGGCAGTTAAGTGTGACCAGCAGAGAAGTCAGGTAGAAGTAGAAGTCAGTGGCTGCAGGCGACCATGCCTTGGCAGTTACCTGGCAAACGGCTAGTTTATTGCAACGCTTTTGCTTGTGTCACCGCAAACATTCATCTGCGTCAGTTTGTACTATGAATGACGGTACGTTGCATAAAGTTCAGACAACTACTATTAGAAAAGACTTCATAAAACTTAAATTTACACTGTGGTGACAAAGCCATTGCATAGCGATATGCACATACACGAGGGTGAGTCAAATGAAAACCTTAAATATGTAATAACATCGAAATTTCGCGCCGTTATCCTGTAACTCCCCCCCCCCCCCCCCATGAACCATGGACCTTGCCGTTGGTGGGGAGGCCTGCGTGCCTCAGCGATACAGATAGCTGTACCGTAGGTACAACCACAACGGAGGGGTATCTGTTGAGAGGCCAGACAAACGTGTGGTTCCTGAAGAGGGGCAGCAGCCTTTTCAGTAGTTGCAAGGACAACAGTCTGGATGATTGACTGATCTGGCCTTGTAACGATAACCAAAACGGCCTTGCTGTGCTGGTACTGCGAACGGCTGAAAGCAAGGGGAAACTACGGCCGTAATTTTTCCCGAGGGCATGCAGCTTTACTGTATGATTAAATGATGATGGCGTCCTCTTGGGTAAAATATTCCGGAGGTAAAATAGTCAACCATTCGGATCTCCGGGCGGGGACTACTCAAGAGGATGTCATTATCAGGAGAAAGAAAACTGGCGTTCTACGGATCGGAGCGTGGAATGTCAGATCCCTTAATCAGGCAGGTAGGTTAGAAAATTTAAAAAGGGAAATGGATAGGTTAAAGTTAGATATAGTGGGAATTAGTGAAGTTCGGTGGCAGGAGGAACAAGACTTCTGGTCAGGTGACTACAGGGTTATAAACACAAAGTCAAATAGGGGTAATGCAGGAGTAGGTTTAGTAATGAATAGGAAAATAGGAGTGCAGGTAAGCTACTACAAACAGCAAAGTGAACGCATTATTGTGGCCAAGATAGATACGAAGCCCACACCTACTACAGTAGTACAAGTTTATATGTCAACTAGCTCTGCAGATGACGAAGAAATTGAAGAAATGTATGATGAAATAAAAGAAATTATTCAAATAGTGAAGGGAGACGAAAATTTAATAGTCATGGGTGACTGGAATTCGAGTGTAGGAAAAGGGAGAGAAGGAAACGTATTAGGTGAATATGGATTGGGGCTAAGAAATGAAAGAGGGAGCCGCCTGGAAGAAATTTTGCACAGAGCACAACTTAATCATAGCTAACACTTGGTTTAAGAATCATGATAGAAGGTTGTATACATGGAAGAACCCTGGAGATACTAAAAGGTATCAGATAGATAATATAATGGTAAGACAGAGAATTAGGAACCAGGTTTTAAATTGTAAGACATTTCCAGGGGCAGATGTGGACTCTGACCACAATCTATTGGTTATGACCTGTAGATTAAAACTGAAGAAACTGCAAAAAGGTGGGAATTTAAGGAGATGGGACCTGGATAAACTGAAAGAACCAGAGGTTGTACGGAGTTTCAGGGAGAGCATAAGAGAACAATTGACAGGAATGGGGGAAAGAAATACAGTAGAAGAAGAATGGGTAGCTTTGAGGGATGAAGTAGTGAAGGCAGCAGAGGATCAAGTAGGTAAAAAGACGAGGGCTAGTAGAAATTCTTGGGTAACAGAAGAAATATTGAATTTAATTGATGAAAGGAGAAAATATAAAAATGCAGTAAATGAAGCAGGCAAAAAGGAATACAAACGTCTCAAAAATGAGATCGACAGGAAGTGCAAAACGGCTAAGCAGGGATGGCTAGAGGACAAATGTAAGGATGTAGAGGCTTATCTCACTAGGGGTAAGATAGATACTGCCTACAGGAAAATTAAAGAGACCTTTGGAGATAAGAGAACCAGTTGTATGAACATCAAGAGTTCAGATGGAAACCCAGTTCTAAGCAAAGAAGGGAAAGCAGAAAGGTGGAAGGAGTATATAGAGTGTCTATACAAGGGCGATGCACTTGAGGACAATATTATGGAAATGGAAATGGAAGAGGATGTAGATGAAGATGAAATGGGAGATACGATACTGCGTGAAGAGTTTGACAGAGCACTGAAAGACCTGAGTCGAAACGAGGCCCCCGGAGTAGACAACATTCCATTGGAACTACTGACGGCCTTGGGAGAGCCAGTCCTGACAAAACTCTACCATATGGTGAGCAAGATGTATGAAACAGGCGAAATACCCTCAGACTTCAAGAAGAATATAATAATTCCAATCCCAAAGAAAGCAGGTGTTGACAGATGTGAAAATTACCGAACTGTCAGTTTAATAAGCCACAGCTGCAAAATACTAACGCGAATTCTTTACAGATGAATGGAAAAACTAGTAGAAGCCGACCTCGGGGAAGATCAGTTTGGATTCCGTAGAAATATTGGAACACCTGAGGCAAGACTGACCTTACGACTTATCTTAGAAGAAAGATTAAGGAAAGGCAAACCTACGTTCCTAGCATTTGTAGACTTAGAGAAAGCTTTTGACAATGTTGACTGGAATACTCTCTTTCAAATTCTAAAGGTGGCAGGGGTAAAATACAGGGAGCGAAAGACTATTTACAATTTGTACAGAAACCAGATGGCAGTTATAAGAGTCGAGGGACATGAAAGGGAAACAGTGGTTAAGAAGGGAGTAAGACAGGGTTGTAGCCTCTCCCCGATGTTATTCAATCTGTATATTGAGCAAGCAGTAAAGGAAACAAAAGAAAAATTCGGAGTAGGTATTAAAATCCATGGAGAAGAAATAAAAACGTTGAGGTTCGCCGATGACATTGTAATTCTGTCAGAGACAGCAAAGGACTTGGAAGAGCAGTTGAACGGAATGGATGGTGTCTTGAAGGGAGGATATAAGATGAACATCAACAAAAACAAAACGAGGATAATGGAATGTAGTCGAATTAAGTCGGGTGATGTTGAGGGTATTAGATTAGGAAATGAGACACTTAAAGTAGTAAAGGAGTTTTGCTATTTGGGGAGCAAAATAACTGATGATGGTCGAAGTAGAGAGGATATAAAATGTAGACTGGCAATGGCAAGGAAAGCGTTTCTGAAGAAGAGAAATGTGTTAACATCGAGTATAGATTTAAGTGTCAGGAAGTCATTTCTGAAAGTATTTGTATGGAGTGTAGCCATGTATGGAAGTGAAACATGGACAGTAAATAGTTTGGATAAGAAGAGAATAGAAGCTTTCGAAATGTGGTGCTACAGAAGAATGCTGAAGATTAGATGGGTAGATCACATAACTAATGAGGAAGTATTGAATAGGATTGGGGAGAAGAGAAGTTTGTGGCACAATTTGACCAGAAGAAGGGATCGGTTGGTAGGACATGTTCTGAGGCATCAAGGGATCACCAATTTAGTATTGGAGGGCAGCGTGGAGGGTAAAAATCGTAGGGGGAGACCAAGAGATGAATACACTAAGCAGACTCAGAAGGATGTAGGTTGCAGTAGGTACTGGGAGATGGAGAAGCTTGCACAGGATAGAGTAGCATGGAGAGCTGCATCAAACCAGTCTCAGGACTGAAGACCATAACAACAACAAACAACAACATCCTGTAAGTTGGTAATCGTGCTACAAACAGCGTGCAGAATTGCCTGTAGCTGGCAGCATAGTGCAGACACACACATACCGTCGCAGTATCAGTATAAAGATAGCCGCCCCACTTGCGACTTGCACCAGGGAAGAACAGCGTTCTGTTATTCGTCTTTTGCGTAGTGAAGGTGTGAATTCTATTGAAATTTATCGACGAATAAAGGCTGAGTACGGTGATGCATCTTTGTCACAGCAGCAAGTCTACGAATGGAGTAGGAGGTTCGCAAATGGTGCGACTTCAGTGGAAGATGCTCCTCATCTAGGTCAGGCACAACGAGTTGTAACTCCACATAGCAGCAGTTGAAGCCATAGTGAAGGAAAACCGCCGAGTGACACTGAATGACACTGCAGCATGTTTACAGATTAGTCATGGGTCAGCACACCACATTGTGGATGATGTGCTCCAGTTTCACAAAGTGTCTGCAAGATGAGTGCCACAGCAGCTGACTCCTGAAATGAGAGAACGACGTGTTGATGCTTGTGAAGAACTTCTTCGGCGCTTTGAAGGACAAGGTGATGGTTTCCTTGCAAGAATCGTTGATGTTTGTTGTTGTGGTCTTCAGTCCTGAGACTGGTTTGATGCAGCTCTCCATGCTACTCTACCTTGTGCAAGCTTCTTCATCTCCCAGTACTTACTACAACCTACATTCTTCTGAATCTGCTTAGTTTATTCATCTCTTGGTCTCCTTCTACGATTTTTACCCTCCACGCTGCCCTCCAGTACCAAACAGGTGATCCCTTGATGTCTCAGAACATGTCCTACCAACCGGTCCCTTCTTCTTGTCAAGTTGTGCCACAAGCTCCTCTTCTCCCCAATTCTATTCAATACCTCATTAGTTATGTAATCTACCCATCTAATCTCCAGCATTCTTCTGTAGCACCACATTTCGAAAGCTTATATTCTCTTCTTGTCCAAACTATTTATCGTCCATGTTTCACTTACATACATGGATACACTCCATACAAATACTTTCAGAAATGACTTCCTGACACTTAAACCTATTCTCTTCTCTTCTACAGAAACGATTTCCTTGCCATTGCCAGTCTACATTCTATATTCTCTCTACTTCGACCATCATCAATTATTTTGCTCCCCAAATAGCAAACCTCCTTTACTATTTTAAGTGTCTCATTTCCTAATCTAATTCCCTCAGCATCACCCGACTTAATTCGACTACATTCCATTATCCTCGTTTTGCTTTTGTTGATGTTCATCTTATATCCTCCTTTCAAGACACTGTCCATTCCGTTCAACTGCTCTTCCAAGTCCTTTGCTGTCTCTGACAGAATTACAATGTCATCGGCGAACCTCAAAGCTTTTATTTCTTCTCCATGGATTTTAATACCTACTCCGAATTTTTCTTTTGTTTCCTTTATTGCTTGCCCAATATACAGATTGAATAACACTGGGGAGAGGCTACAACCCTGTCTTACTCCCTTCTTAACCACTGTTTCCCTTTCATGTCCCTCGACTCTTATAACTGCCATCTGGTTTCTGTACAAATTGTAAATAGCCTTTCGCTCCCTGTATTTTACCCCCGCCACCTCCAAAATTTGGAAGAGAGTAATCCAGTCAACATTGTCAAAAGCTTTCTCTATGTCTACAAATGCTAGAAACGTAGGTTTGCCTTTCCTTAATCTTTCTTCTAAGATAAGTCGTAAGGTCAGTATTGCCTCACGTGTTCCAACATTTCTACGGAATCCAAACTGATCTTCCCCGAGGTCGGCTTCTACCAGTTTTTCCATTCGTCTGTAAATAATTCGTGTTAGTATTTTGCAGCTGTGACTTATTAAACTGATAGTTCGGTAATTTTCACATCTGTCAACACCTGCTTTCTTTGGGATTGGAATTATTATATTCTTCTTGAAGTCTGAGGGTACTTCGCCTGTCTCATACATCTTGCTCACCATATGGTAGAGTTTTGTCAGGACTGGCTCTCCCAAGGCCTTCAGTAGTTCTAATGGAATGTTGTTTACTCCCGGGGCCTTGTTTCGGCTCAGGTCTTTCAGTGCTCTGTCAAACTCTTCACGCAGCATCATATCTCCCATTTCCTCTTCATCTACATTGTCTTCCATTTCTATAATATTGTCCTCAAGTACATCGCCCTTGTATAGACACTCTATATACTCCCATCTTTCTGCTTTCCCTTCTTTGGTTAGAACTGGGTTTCCATCTGAGCTCTTGATATACCCAGTCATAAATCTACATTACTTGGGCTGAAGAGAAACAGCAGGCCCCACTGCGCGGACGAAGTCGGTAGGCCACGAGAGCTGCTCCGGAACTAAACGCGGCCGTCAATGTGTACCGTGTACTGCTGATAGTCATGCGCATGAAAGCGTGGAAATATACACTACTGGCCATTAAAATTGCTACACCAAGAAGAAATGCAGATGATAAACGGGTATTCATTCGACAAATATATTATACTAGAACTGACATATGATTACATTTTCACGCAGTTTGGGTGCATAGATCCTGAGAAATCAGTACCCAGAACAACCACCTCTGGCCGTAATAACGGCCTTGATACGCCTCGGCATTGAGTCAAACAGAGCTTGGGTGGCGTATACAGGTACAGCTGCCCATGCAACTTCTACACGATACCACAGTTCATCAAGAGTACTGACTGGCGTTTTGTGACGAGCCAGTTGCTCGGCCACCATTGACCAGACGTTTTCAGTTGGTGAGAGATCTGGAGAATGTGCTGGCCAGGGCAGCAGTCGAACATTTTCTGTATCCACAAAGGCCCGTACAGGACCTGCAACATGCACGGTCGTGCATTATCCTGCTCAAATGTAGGGTTTCGCAGGGATCGAATGAAGGGTAGAGCCATGGGTCGTAACACATCTGAAATGTAACGTCCACTGTTCAAAGTGCCGTCATCGCGAACAAGAGGTGACCGACACGTGTCACCAATGCCACCCTATACCATCACGCCGGGTGATACGCCAGAATGGCGATGACGAATACACGCTTCCAATATGCTTTCACCGCGATGTCGCCAAACATGGATGCCGACCATCACGATGCTGTAAACAGGACCTGGATTCATCCGAAAAAATGACGTTTTGCCATTCGTGCACCCAGGTTCGTCGTTGAGTACACCATCGCAGACGCTCCTGTCTGTGATGCAGCGTCAAGGTTAACGGCTGCCATGGTCTCCGAGCTGATAGTCCATTCTGCTGCAAATGTCGTCGATCTGTTCGTGCAGATGGTTGTTGTCTTGCAAACGTCCCCATCTGTTGACTCAGGGATCTAGACGTGGCTGCACGATCCGTTACAGCCGTGCGGGTAATATGCCTGTCATCTCGACTGCTAGTAATACGAGGCCGTTGGTATCCGGCACGGCGTTCCGTATTACCTTCCTGAACCCACCGATTCCGTATTCTGCTAACAGTCATTGGATCTCGACCAACGCGAGCAGCAATGTCGCGTTACGATAAACCGCAATCGCGATAAGCTACAATCCGACCTTTATCAAAGTCGGAAACGAGATGTTACGCATTTCTCCTCCTTACACGAGGCATCACAACAACGTTTCACCAGGCAACGCCGGTCAACTGCTATTTGTGTATGAGAAATCGGTTGGAAACTTTCCTCGTGTCAGCACGCTGTAGGTGTCGCCACAGGCGCCAACCTTGCGTAAGTGCTCTGAAAAGCTAATCATTTGCATATCACGAATCTTCTTCCTGTCGGTTAAATTTCGCGTCTGTAGCGCGTCATCTTCGTGGTGTAGCAGTTTTAATGGCCAGTAGTGTAACTTTCCTATCATAAACGGTGGTGCCGCTACATCTGAAAGGAAGCTGAGTGGTATACAATGTGGACAGGAGGCCCTGCCTTAAGTGACTTAAGCTGCTTTGCTATACTGAGGATATCTACTTCTAAGTTACTCATGTTGGCAGTTGTTCTAGATTAGAATTCTGGAATATTTACTTCATTCTCTTTGATGAAGAAATTTCGGAGAACCGTATTTTGCTACTCTGTTTTAGTGGCACTGTTATTAGTGACATCACCATTGTTATTGAGCAAATAGCCGGCCGCGGTGGTCTAGCGGTTCTAGGCGCTCAGTCCGGAACCGCGGGACTGCTACGGTCGCAGGTTCGAATCCTGCCTCGGGCATGGATGTGTGTGATGTCCTTAGGTTAGTTAGGTTTAATTAGTTCTAAGTTCTAGGCGACTGATGACCTCAGAAGTTAAGTCGCATAGTGCTCAGAGCCATTTGAACCAAATAAGCTATTGATTGCGCCTTGGCCCTGGTTTAGTTTACACATGACCAGAATCTCTTTGGGTTTTCTTCCAAATTTCGAGATTGAGTTTCGTTGTGGAAGCTGTTAAAAGCATCTCGCATTGAAGATCGCTCTAAATCGCGGGCTTCCGTAAAACTTTGCCAATCTTCACCTTGGTTTCTTTTTCACGTCCTCTATTTGAAGCTTGCTTAACATTGAAGATGAGTCTCTTTCAATACTCCAATCATATACGTAATAAGCATTATACCCATAAGAAGTGATCACTATATGCTTAAAGTGTACACTCGATGATGACAGTGTTATTGTACTGTTGTTCATGGGGATTGACAGTAAGAACACTGGTAAACTGTAATGGAGAGAAAACCATCGTTGTTGTTTGACTTTGTATGAAATTCGCAGGACAAAATCGGTAACAGAAACTGAGTTGCCATGTGGAAGATGTCGCAGATTAGCCCGTGGCCGAGAGAGAGCAACTAGAAAAAATGGCGTAGGACTTGAGAATAAAAGAGAACAAATTGACACCGTATGTTCTTTGGCCCTTTCCCTGGGCTGAAACCAACTCCAAAGCGCCTCTGCATCCGAACAAAGCACTGAGGCAATCAGATGTGTTTGCATGAAGTTCTGTTTGTAACATGCTTGAAGCGAGGACGTCGGATCGCCACAGAGAGTTTCACTGGACCAGAGGTACCTCTGCAGTGACAAGAGCAGAGAGTGTCCAATGATTACTCCGGCTCTTCTTCTTCTAGTCTCATCCCGCTCCATTCGACTAAGCAACACAAGTCAGAGACGAAAATTCGCTGTTTTCGCTCTGATCTTTACATTTGAAGTCTTTTGCAATGACAGGTAGTGACGAAGCAAGCTGGGATCTTTATACTTCCTCTCCTTTTTTTGCCATCTGCCTCCTTATTTTCATTTTTCCCTAATTACCGTTAACTTACATGAGTATAATCTGCATTTCCATAAAAAGAAACATTGGCCCTTAGTCTTAAGGAATATAGCACCAGGTCTAATTTTGTGCTTAGTTTTGTATATATAATTAACTTCCTAATTTATTTCGACTATTTCTAGTTAATGCATTTGTTATAGGGTGAAATCAGTAATTGTTTCTTGACTTAGATTCTATTGTTGACATACAAACAAATATAAATTTTGTACTAATTATAAACATTTGGAAGAAGAACAACTAGGATTCTTTAAGTATTTATTTGGCTCTATTCGAAAACATATTTAGTAAAGCCAGCCCTTAAATAATTCCAAAATAATTACCAGGTTTTTCGAAAGTATTGTTTGTATAACTGAATCTGTTTATTGAATTATTTAAACAAGTAATTCTGTCTAACCTTTATGGTAGAGAGTACTATTAAAAAGAAGGAATCTTTCGATGTATTCAGTTAATTGAATGAGTTATGTTTTAATCGTAATTTCTGTAAACTAAACATCGAACAATGTATAGTTTCAGTGCCTATTATTGCGAGGATATACAAAGGACCGATTTTTGATTCCGAGACAGTCAGCCCACGGCCGATTTTCAGACGGGATGTATGTATCAACTTAACAGTGGATGAAGTGTAACGCAAATAGGTCATCTGTTAGAACAATGTCTGCTTAATTTATTTGAGAAATAGTGTCACATGTACCGTATTATTCTGCAAGAACTGTGAACTCTGTGTGGTCAGGTTTTTACTGCCCATAGATGTTCAACAGCAATATTGATATTTGCCTGCAACGTATTAATGAAGCTTACCAACATTTAGGAATAGTGAACTGGCCATATAATTGTGTAATGTTGGGGGGTTGTGAACAGTGAAAGCAAAGAGCTGTGAAACGCAACTGTGCAACTGTCGGATACATCATTTACAGTGGTCAGTGTTGAACTTCCACTTAAGTAATAGACCAACCAGGGATGTATCAGTCCTTCTAAAGTCCCCCCTCCCCCCCCCCCCAAAGTCGACTGTCATTGTGGAGTGGAAACACGAAGGAACAACCACAGCTAAATAACCTCACGTGCTGACGTCAAGCATTATGGATGGTGGTTGTAAGAAACAGCATAAAATCAAAGGAAGGAATCACCCGTGAGTTTCAAGGTCCTGTCAGTAATGCAGACAGCACACAATAACTGTGCACACGGACTTAAAAAGAATAGTATACAGCGCTCGAGCAGCTCCTCATAAGCCACACACATTTCCGTAGTGAATGCCAAGCAATGCTTGAGGTAATGTCAAGACTGGCGCCACTGGACAGCGGATGACTGGAAACGAATGATCTGGAGCAATCGCAACATAACCAGAGGCAATCCGAGGCAATAGTTTTCGTTTGACGAGTGCATGGAGGACGCGCTACGTGCTGTCGTGTTTGTAGTGCCAACAGCGAAGCTGGTCGTGTTACGTATGGTGGGTGGTTTTTTTTCCCGTTAGGTTTTGGACTCGTTATGATAATCTAGAAGAAACTAAATGCAGAAGTGTATGAATACATCTTACAGGATAGGGTACCGCGTACATTAGAGACACAGCGTGGCAATTCACTCACACCCAAACCTCTCGACGTCAGACACTCAGAGCGGTACCAAACGCTGAATGCCGATTGAGTATCCACAGAAACACTGAGTCCGTGCTGTGTGCTGTCGTCCAGTAGGACACGCGTAAATGGTAAGTAAAAGTATCAGCACAGCTACGGGGGACAAGAAAAGCGTATCTGTGAGTAACTCTGTTGTATGTCTCCTGTGGGTGAGAAGTTAGAGTGTTTGGTCGATGGACCAAAGATCCCGCCTTCAGACGCCACTGATAACAACTTGTTTAAACTGTGCGAGGTGCCGGGGTGGAGAAGAGTTTGTACCTCTTTAATTCTGACGAATTTTGCATGAGAACGAGACATGCATTCTACCGCCTGCTTATCTACCACCTAATTAATTATGCGCATAACGGTAACGGAAGGAAATGTTGGTGGATCCTGCTGGTTGGTAAAATAAGGAGTGCACACTCATAATAATTAATAAAAATCGTAATCTACTCAGATAAAAAAAGAGAACTTTATCATAATAAACAACAGGAAATGGGATTCTGCATGTACCTACGAAATGATGTGTGGCTTAAATATTACAATGAGATTTATTATATATCCGAACATAAAGGCACATGATTATCGACACAAAGAGTAGGTTAAAGGATAGAGTATTCTGAACTGCTATACGAATAAGAGTTGGCTCGAGAACAAGGGCTCCTACTCCCTGTGATGCAATAGCTTGACGATAATGACTGGAGGTCCTAATCAATCTAATATTACTCTCTCGAGTCTCGACTGTGTTGCAGTATCGCGATTAGTAGTGAGACCTCACATGGGATCACATGGAGAAACGAGCAAGGTGGACTTGTGGCAAAGCGAGCGCGCGCGCTGCTGAGGACTACAGGTTAAAACTGATAGGTTCCACAATGCCGGAGGCACAGAATACGAGGTGCATTCAAGTTCTAAGGCCTCCGATTTTTTTTCTCTGGACTGGAAAGAGATAGAAACATGCGCATTGTTTTAAAATGAGGCCGCGTTCATTGTCAATACGTCTCAGAGATGGCAGCACCGTACAGCAGATGGAATTTTACCGCCAGCGGCGAGAATGAGAACTGTTTTAAATACTTAAAATGGCGACGTTTTCCTTACTTGAACAGCGTGCAATCATTCGTTTTCTGAATTTGCGTGGTGTGAAACCAATTGGAGTTCATCGACAGTTGAAGGAGACATGTGGTGATGGAGTTATGGATGTGTCGAAAGTGCGTTCGTGGGTGCGACAGTTTAATGAAGGCAGAACATCGTGTGACAACAAACCGAAACAATCTCAGGCTCGCACAAGCTGGTCTGACGGCATGGGGGATCGCCGAATGACTGTTGAACAGATCACCTCCAGAGTTGGCATTTCTGTGGGTTCTGTGCACACAATCCTGCATGACGACCTGAAAATGCGAAAAGTGTCATCCAGATGGGTGCCACGAATGCTGACGGACGACCACATGGCTGCCCGAGTGGCATGTTGCCAAGCAATGTTGACGTACAACAACAGCATGAATGGGACTTTCTTTTCGTCGGTTGTGACAATGGATGAGACGTGGATGCCATTTTTCAATCAAGAAACAAAGCGCCAGTAAGCTCAATGGAAGCACACAGATTCACTGCCACCAAAAACATTTCGGGTAACCGCCAGTGCTGAAAAAATGATGGTGTCCATGTTCTGGGACAGTGAGGGCGTAATCCTTACCCATTGCGTTCCAATGGGCACTACGGTAACAGGTGCATCCCACGAAAATGTTTTGAAGAACAAATTCCTTCCTGCACTGCAACAAAATCGTCCGGGAAGGGCTGCGCGTGTGCTGTTTCACCAAGTCAACGCACCCGCGCATCGAGCTAACGTTACGCAACAGTTTCTTCGTGATAACAACTTTGAAGTGATTCCTCATGCTCCCTACTCACCTGACCTGGCTCCTAGTGACTTTTGGCTTTTTCCAACAATGAAAGACACTCTCCGTGGCCGCACATTCACCAGCCATGCTACTATTGCCTCAGCGATTTTCCAGTGGTCAAAACAGACTCGTAAAGAAGCCTTCGTCGCTGACATGGAATCATGGCGTCAGCGTTGTGAAAAAAGTGTACGTCTGCAGGGCGATTACGTCGAGAAGTAATGCCAGTTTTATCGATTTCGGGTGAGTAGTTAATTAGTAAAAAAAATCGGAGGCCTTAGAACTTGAATGCACCTCGTACTTTACCAATCCTGAAATTTGTAGCAGGTCGTCGGTAGGCAACTTTCTGGTGATGTAGGTGCCGACTTCTGGTGGCAGCAACTCTGTTTCAACCCCTGGCCTCGAAGGCTGTCCGAGAATTCTAAGTTCTGCCGAAAAAAGTGCGACTAAGTCGCAAGACCGTCCGACTCCGACGAAGATTAGATCCCGAATACCCGCGCCCGCACAACACAAGAGCGAAGCCAACATTACTCAACTCCCTACCATCCTCGAAAACAGCGAATTAGCATTCAGTTCTGATTCCAAAATTCCCCCACACTGTCTCAGAACATCATTCGCACCAATAGCGACCGATCCCTCCAGTTTAGAGCAGGGCTTTATGACGTCAACTAGCCTCAGTTTAAGTTGACCAATCATGCCTCTGCTATTCAGCTGAGGGCATTGAACTTGCCTTTTGACCAGCTACGTAAACAAGCTGCCTAGACCACCGGCCATCCGGCGTCAGACAGTCGCAACCCAGCAGGGCACAGTCCACAAGTTTTCTGAGAATCAAGAGGACAATGCAGCCAGTCGGTGCCAGGAGTCTTCGTTCCGGACGTGCGGTACGGTAAACACATGAACTGCGGCGACACTCAGATGTCTCGCAGGTCGTTTCACCCTGCATACAATAGCCGAAACTCGACCGACGTCAGACGTTCCGCCAGGCGCTTAAGCCTATTGTACAATCCCCACAGAATTCAGGGAATTGCAGCCCCCAACCGGAAACGCAGTGTGCCGCGTCCTCCGATGTTTGCCTCGCACAGGCCACCCAGGGAAGTAACCCAGCATGCATAGGAATCAAGTGAAAAGTGTTTTGAGCTCTCAGTACAATAACCTTATTCGGTTTGTTACCACCATGCAATGACATAGAACATTAATAAAATTACTGAAAATGATGAAAATGAGAGGCGACTTGCAAAAGAGGGTATGGAACCTCTCAACTGTTTACTTGCGAAACTGTTATATGGGAGAACATTTTCCTGACATGTAAAGCACTTTTCGGAGTTTGTAGCAATGTTCTTTCGGCAGTCTGCTTTCGCTTCGTTAGTTGAACTTCATGTAGTCATTACTGATCTTATTATATTTTTGTTTATTATTAATTACTTTTATTACCAACACTTCCAAACGTCTGATGCAATGTTTCCTTATTTTTCTGTTCTGATTGAATAGTCTGTGAAACTACACATGTACTCTATAGGTTTACTACTTTCAAAGAAACGAAGCGAAAGCAGATTGCCATGAGAACATTGCCGTAAACTCCAAATAGCTCTTTTACATGTCATATAAACACGTTGTCCTATATAACACTTTCGTGAGTAATATAGTAAAGATTAAAACTTTGCGTTTCGCAGTCAAGTGCTCTACCATCTACCATCGACAGATATTAGGGTAATACCCGGAGTACCACAGGGAAGTATAGGACCGTTGCTGTTTACAGTATATATATATATATATATATATATATATATATATATATATGTTGTTACAAAAAGGTACGGCCAAACTTTCAGTAAACATTCCTCACACACAAAGAAAGAAAATATGTTATGTGGACATGTGTCCGGAAACGCTTACTTTCCTTGTTAGAGCTCATTTTATTACTTCTCTTCAAATCACATTAATCATGGAATGGAAACACACAGCAACAGAACGTACCAGCGTGACTTCAAACACTTTGTTACAGGAAATGTTCAAAATGTCCTCCGTTAGCGAGGATACTTGCATCCACCCTCCGTCGCATGGAATCCCTGATGCGCTGATGCAGCCCTGGAGAATGGCGTATTGTATCACAGCCGTCCACAATACGAGCACGAAGAGTCTCTACATTTGGTACCGGGGTTGCGTACACAAGAGCTTTCAAATACCCCCATAAATGAAAGGCAAGAGGGTTGAGGTCAGGAGAGCGTGGAGACCATGGAATTGGTCCGCCTCTACCAATCTATCGGTCACCGAATCTGTTGTTGAGAAGCGTACGAATACTTCGACTGAAATGTGCAGGAGTTCCATCGTGCATGAACCACATGTTGTGTCGTACTTGTAAAGGCACATGTTCTAGCAGCACAGGTAGAGTATTCCGTATGAAACCATGATAATGTGCTCCATTGAGCGTAGGTGGAAGAACATGGGGCCCAATCAAGACATCACCAACAATGCCTGCCCAAACGTTCACAGAAAATCTGTGTTGATGACGTGATTGCACAATTGCGTGCGGATTCTCGTCAGCCCACACATGCTGATTGTGAAAATTTACAATTTGATCACGTTGGAATGAAGCCTCGCCCGTAAAGAGAACATTTGCACTGAAATGAGGATTGACACATTGTTGGATGAACCATTCGCAGAAGTGTACCCGTGGAGGCCAATCAGCTGCTGATAGTGCCTGCACACGCTGTACATGGTACGGAAACAACTGGTTCTCCCGTAGCACTCTCCATACAGTGACGTGGTCAACGTTACCTTGTACAGCAGCAACTTCTCTGACGCTGACATTAGGGTTATCGTCAACTGCACGAAGAATTGCCTCGTCCATTGCAGGTGACCTCGTCGTTCTAGGTCTTCCCCAGTCGCGAGTCATAGACTGGAATGTTCCGTGCTCCCTAACACGCCTATCAATTGCTTCGAACGTCTTCCTGTCGGGACACCTTCGTTCTGGAAATCTGTCTCGATACAAACGTACCGCGCCACGGCTATTGCCCCGTGTTAATCCATACATCAAATGGGCATCTGCCAACTCCGCATTTGTAAACATTGCACTGACTGCAAAACCACGTTCGCGATGAACACTAACCTGTTGATGCTACGTACTGATGTGCTTGATACTAGTACTGTAGAGCAATGAGTCGCATGTCAACACAAGCACCGAAGTCTACATTACCTTCCTTCAATTTTGCCAACTGGCGGTGAATCGAGGAAGTACAGTACATACTGACAAAACTAAAATGAGCTCTAACATGGAAATTAAGCGTTTCCGGACACATGTCCACATAACATCTTTTCTTTATTTATGTGTGAGGAATGTTTCCTGAAAGTTTGGCCGTACCTTTTTGTAACTCTCTCTCTCTCTCTCTCTCTCTCTCTCTCTCTCTCTCTCTCTCTTCTCCCTCTCTCTCTCTCTCTCTCTCTCTATATATATATATATATATATATATATATATATATATATATATAGATCTAGTAGAAAGCGTCAGATGCTAGATCTAGTAGAAAGCGTCAGATGCTCTTTAAGGCTATTCGCAGATCACACAGTTGTCTGTATCAAAGTAGCAACGCCAGAAGATAATAAGAATTTGCAGAACTACCTGTAGAGGGCTGATGAATGGTGCAGGCTCTGGCAGTCGAACCTGAACGTAAATAAATGTAACATATTGCGCGTACACAGGAAAAGAAAATCCACTACTGTACAGCTACACTATTGATGACAAACAGCTGGAGGCAGCGTCTGCCGTAAAATATCTAGGCATAACTGTCCGGAGCTATCTTAAGTGGAATGACAATATAAAACAGATAGTGTGAAAAGCAGACACCAGACTCAGATTCCTCGGAAGAATCTTAAGGAAATATAACTCATCCACGAAAGCAGTGGCTTATAAGGCGCTTGTTCAAATGGTTCAAATGGCTCTGAGCACTATGGGACTTAACATCTGTGGTCATCGGTCCCCTAGAACTTAGAACTACTTAAACCTAACTAACCTAAGGACAGCACACAACACCCAGTCATCACGAGGCAGAGAAAAAAGGCGCTTGTTCGCCCGATTCTTAAGTATTGTTCATCTATCTGGGATCCCTATCAGGTAGGACTGATATAGGACATAGAAAAGATCCAACGGAGAGCGGCGCGATTCGATACGGGATCGTTTAGCTGGCGAGAGAGCATTACGGAGATGCTAAACAAACTCCATTGGTAGACGTTAAAAGAGAGGCGTTGTGCATCACGAAGAGATTTGTTACCATTGAAATTTCGGGACAGCACTTTTCAGGAAGAGTCGGACAGCATATTTCTCCCCCCCCCCCCCCCTCCCACACACATCTCGCGCATTGACCACTAGGAGAAAATTCGAGAATATAGAGCTAATACAGAGGCTTACCGACAATCATTCTTCCCACGCACTATTCGCGAGTGGTGCAGGGCTGGAGGGATCGGATAGTGGTACCGAAAGTATCCTCCGCCACACACCATTAGGTGGCTTGCGGCGTATAAGTAGATGTAGATGAGGTACCCAAGCACGAATCATGACCCTTCCTCACAGCCACAATTCCGCCATTACCTCGTCTCCTACGTTCCAGATTTCACAGAAGTTCTCCTTCCTTGCAGGAGTGCTAGTTCTACGAGGTCTGCAGGAGAGCTGCTGTGACGTTTGGAGGTTAGGAGACGAGGAACTGGCGGAATTGAGACTGTGAGGACAGGTCGTGAGTCGTACTTGGGTTGCTCAGATGGTATGGTACTTGCCCGCGAAAGGCAAAGGTCCCGAGTTCGAGTCTCGGGTCGACACACAGTTTTTGTCTACCAGGAAGTTTCAATAAATAAATTTGCCGCCATTGACGTTTGAACCGGGGTCCTTGATGCGAGAATCTAACGCTCGACCAACTTCCCAACGGAAGTAACATGTATTGCAGTTGCTCACAGTTACGCTTTTGATGTGGTTCGTAGTTCTGGTGTTACATTTGATTAACATTTGCGCCTGTTCTGCTGGACGGCAGCACACAGCACGAACCAAATCGGAGTTTTGGTTGATACTCTATCGCCATAGAACGTTTGGTACCGATGTGAGTGTCTAACATCTGGAGGTTTGGGTGTCAGTCGTAAAGCAGCAATGGTTTGTGGGCAATAACATTCTTTAAGTGGTCTGGCCTAACAAGAGTCCATACCTCAATCCAGTGGAACACCCTTTGGATGAGTTACAACGCCGACATCACTCCAGATCTCAGTGTCCATCACTACCTTCTCTGGTTTCACCTCTTGAGGAAGACTGGACTGACATTCTTCAATAGACATTCAAACACGTCCTGAAAGTGTGTCTAGAAAAGTTCAAGCCATCGTAAAGGCTTTTATGTGCAATTATAGTTGTCCAGATACTTTTGATCAGATAGTGTGTGTGTGTGTGTGTGTGTGTGTGTGTGTGTGTGTGTGTGTGTGTGTGTGTGTGTTTCCCCAATTCGATTCGGTAATATTCGGAACCGATAGCCTTGCTCGCAAAGTCCGTAGGTCTGCAATCACATATGTTCAAGCGGTGTAACCAATCGATCAGGGTGTGGGCGCGTTACAACTGAAGTAAAAAACTTATTTATGACTAAAGAAAGTGAAGTGGAGGTGACGGGACAAGTAGTCAGTCGAATACGTGAGGCAGACTGATGAAAGAGGTACTTTGCTGGAGTCCAAGAGATAAGAAAGTACGGTGGCCATGACGTAATGGAAGGTGGGTAAGAGGGATCATAAAGTAAGCAAGAGCAACTCTGATGCGTAGTGCTGGAGCCAAAATCGTATGGAAGGCTCAAGGTAAGGTAGTTATGGAAGTCAGATGACAGCTGCTGCTGATGATGTTAAAACGATGATGGTGACAACGATGATCCAATACGAGAGTTGTTCAATAAGTAATGAAACACATTTTTGCTCGGCTAATTTCGGTTGAAAAAATGCAAAATTTTTTGTGGGATATAGTGGAATATGCCCGTTAAAGTTATATGAAGATCTGATACGTGACGGCGCTAAGGGCAGTCTGTAGCGGAGGTGCGTTCCAAGCAGAGTGCTGTCATTATGTTTGTTTAGGGGAAAAACCAGAGCATCGCAGAAGGTGCTTGCAGAATGTCTACCGACATCTCGTAGTGAACCAAGGCAGTCGAAATGCCAAGTCGTGAGCATTAATGAATGCCACGCTACAGGCTAAAGTTTCAAAATACCCTCAGGAGACGCTTTGAATTTGCTGTAAGATTTGGACAGTGATCTTACGATCTTAAGGTAGCCAGATGCCTCGTGATGCGCGTGGATGGTTGCCATGACATAGGCAGCTATTCTAAAATACACTCTTGAGACACCTGGAATTCCGGAATTGCTGTAAGGATTTCAACGACGACAGAACGATTTTAAAGTAGCAAAACTTTCATATATATTCATTCGAGTTGTCACGACGCGAATGTTCTGCATAGGCCCACTCATAAAAAGGCACTTACCTAACCTTATGAATTTCGATCAAACAAAGTAAATCATAATTAACTGGTGCACTTTTAAAGACCACAGTGACGTATATTCCGTTCTGCAGGCATTGACCCAGATCAGTTCAACTCAGATTCGGTTGGCGCAACGGCAGTAAACTCCAACCTCGTACGAAACCGTCATCGGTAGAGTCGGCCGCCGTCCCCCGCGTGAACACAACTCGAGTTAGCGTTAATCAAACTCGGGTTGACTTGAAATCACCTCAACCCGAGTTAACCCGTTTGGTACCCCGAGTTGACGCGTCACTGGTAGTGACTGAGGGGCGAGGCCAACGAGACTTTCTCGTTGGCCTCGCTGAGGGAGCTCTGACGTCACAGTGGCACATTAAGGACATCCTAAGACCACATGTGTTACTTCTCCTTCGACAGTAGCGTAGCCATTTTTCAACATGACAATGGTCGTCCACAGATGGCACGTGTCTATGAACTGTCTGTAGTACTAAGGTACTCCCGTAGCAGCCAGATCAGTACATCTGCCCCCGATAGAATGTGTGCGGGACCAAATCAGGCATCAATGCTGTCGCTGTGCTAGTGTCCAGGATGTCAGCAGGTATAATACTTGTTGACCAATTTGCTTCGGGGGAGGACACGACGGCTGTATGACACCCTACAGTGTATTTATCCAGGCCATTTGGGGTGCATATTGATGTGGGGTCATACCATCAAGTTCTTTGTAAATTTGAACGATTTTGCAATCACAGAACATCATCACATATCCTCTCAGTCTATGAAGCTGCCGGCCGCTGTGGCCGAATGGTTCTAGGCGCTTCAGTCTGCCACCGTGCTGCTGGTACGGTCGCAGGTTCGAATCCTGCCTCGGGCATGGATGTGTGTGATGTTCTTAGGCTAGTTAGGTTTAAGTAGTTCTAATTCTAGGGGACTGATGACCTCAGATGTTAGGTCCCATAGTGCTTAGAGCCATCTGAACCTATGAAGCTTTATTTCGTTTCTTTCTTCTCTTTAACAGGGTGGTCCATTAATAGTGACCGGGCCAAATATCTCACGAAATAAGCATCATACGAAAAAACTACAAAGAACGAAAGTCGTCTAGCTTGAAGGGGGAAACCAGATGGCGCTATGGTTGGCCCGCTACATGGCGCTGCCATAGGTCAATCGGATATCAATTGCGCTTTTTTAAAATAGGAACCCCCATTTTTTTATTACATATTCTTGTAGTACGTAAAGAAATATGAATGTTTTAGTTGGACCACTTTTTTCGCTTTGTGATAGGTAGCGCTGTAATAGTCACAAACGTATAAGTACGTGGTATCACGTAACATTCCGCCAGTGCGGACGGTATTTGCTTCGTGGTACATTACCCGTGTTAAAATGGACCGTTTACCAATTGCGGAAAAGGTCGATATCGTGTTGATGTATGGCTATTGTGATCAAAATGCCCAACGGGCGTGTGCTATGTACGCTGCTCGGTATCCTGGACGACGTCATCCAAGTGTCCGGACCGTTCGCCGGATAGTTACGTTATTTAAGAAAACAGGACGTGTTCAGCTACGTGTGAAACGTCAACCACGACCTGCAACAAATGATGATGCCCAAGTAGGTGTTTTAGCTGCTGCCGCGGCTAATCCGCACATCAGTAGCAGACAAATTGCGCGAGAGTCTGGAATCTCAAAAACGTCGGTGTTGAGAATGGTACATCAACATCGATTGCACCCGTACCATATTTCTGTGCACCGGGAAATGCTTGGCGACCACTTTGAACGTCGTGTACAGTTCTGCCACTGGGCACAAGAGAAATTAAGGGACGATGACAGATTTTTTGCACGCGTCCTATTTAGCGACGAAGCGTCATTCACCAACAGCAGTAACGTAAACCGGCATAATATGCACTATTGGGCAACGGAAAATCCACGATGGCTGCGACATGTGGAACATCAGCGACCTTGGCGGGTTAATGTATGGTGCGGCATTATGGGAGGAAGGATAATTGGCCCCCATTTTATCGATGGCAATTTAAATGGTGCAATGTATTCTGATTTCCTACGTAATGTTCTACCGATGTTACTAAAAGATGTTTCACTGCATGACAGAATGGCGATGTACTTCCAACATGATGGATGTCCGGCACATAGCTCGCGTGCGGTTGAAGCGGTATCCTATAGTATGTTTCATGACAGGTGGATTGATCGTCGAATCACCATACCATGGCCCGCACGTTCTTTCTGTGGCGAAAGTTGAAGGATATTTGCTATTGTGATCCACCGACAACGCCTGACAACATGCGCCAACCCATTGTCAATGCATGTGCGAACATTACGGAAGGCGAACTACTCGCTGTTGAGAGTAATGCCGCTACACGTATGGCCAAATGCATTGAGATTGACGGACATCATTATGAGCATTTATTGCATTAATTTGGTGTGTACAGGTAATCACGCTATAACAGCATGCGTTCTCAGAAATGATAATTTCACAAAGGTACATGTATCACACTGGAACAACCGAATGAAATGTTCAAACGCACCTACGTTCTGTATTTTAATTTAAAAAACCTACCTGTCACCAACTGTTCGTCTAAAATTGTGAGCCATATGTTTGTGACTATTACAGCGTCACCTATCACAAAGCGAAAAAAGTGGTCCAACTAAAACATTCATATTTCTTTACGTACTACACGAATAGGTAATAAAATATGGGAGTTCCTATTTTAAAAAAAACAGTTGATATCAGTTTGACCTATGGCAGCTCCATCTAGTGGGCCAACCATAGTGTCATCAGGTTTCCCCCTTCAAGCTAGACAAGTTTCATTCTTTGCAGTTTTTTCGTTTGACCCTTATTTCCTGAGATATTTGGCCCGGTCACTATCAATGGACCACCCTGTATATGCTTCACTTTTTTGGTGGTGTAAATTACAGTGTATGGAGATAGTCACCTGAGGTATTACTTTGTGCAAACAATTTAGAGTCATGAGTGACCAACAATTATTTGTGTACATACCACCCCAGGCAAGGGGGTAATCTTCGGTAGGCTGTGAGACACTATACCAGATATACAAGTCTTTAAACATTGCCAAAACGACAGCGGTGGTCTGCCTCCAGTGGCCCAGCTGTGGCGGGACGTTAGAGGGCTATCAGAAGCAGTTAGTCGAGTGTCCCTTTGTTGTGGCTGCCAAGCAGTCTCTGCATTGTCCTGTCGGCCACCGGCGCTGGAACCTTGCTGGCTGCGCTTCTAAGCGTTTCCTCCTTCTCCCACGATACCCCCTGCAATCTCGTAACCGCCGTGGAATTGTCGTTTTCCGCGAACAGAGTCGTTATCCTGTCATACCACTGAAGGAGCGTAATGTCAGCGGAACGACTCCACCGCCTCGAAGGTCTCACGAGCTGCTCGTAATTCCTCGCGTACACGAGAGGTCCGGGTGTTTGCTGTTTGTATCGCGCAAAATGGCTCTGAGCACTATGCGACTGAGGTCATCAGTCCCCTAGAACTTAGAACTATTTAAACCTAACTAACCTAAGGACATCACACACATCCATGCCCGAGGCAGGATTCGAACCTGCGACCGTAACGGTCGCGCGGTTCCAGACTGAAGCGCCTGGAACCGCTGGGCCACCCGGGCCAGCTGTTATCTCGTAAAACGTATCGGCGCACACTTCGTTGTTGACCAGATACTCTGACAATGAAATGACTCATTCTCGATGCTTATTTGGTTCACGAATATGTCGATCAACGCGTTCCACTTCTACACCATTTGAAGCATGATGAGAATCAACTAGGCGTTTACAGTGTTGTTAAAATGTAAGTTGGCTCTTCGGCTACTCAGATATGAATCGGTATAAATCCAGAGGTTGCTGCCGCTATGCATTTTTTTTCTTTTTTTTTTTTTTTGTGTGCAGGGAACGTCTACCAGCTGACGATGCTGTTTAAGGCAGCCATTGTTGCCTCCTGAGGCACTGCATTATTCTTTGCTGAGTGTAAATATCTCCGTAGACGATCAAACAATTTCTATAAAATTTCGCGTGTTTCTGCATCTACATGCATACTCTGCAAATCACATTTAAGTGCCTGGCAGAGGGTTCATAGAACCACCTTCACAATTCTCTATTATTCCAATCTCGTATAGCGCGCGGAAAGAACGGGCTCTGATTTCCCGAATTTTATCTTGGTGATCGTTCCTCCCTATGTAGGTAGGTGTCAACAAAATATTTTCACATTCAGAGGAGAAAGTTGGTGATTGGAATTTCGTGAGAAGATTCCGCCGCAACGAAGAACGCCTTTCTTTTAATGATGTCCAGCCCAAATCCTGTATCATTTCTGTGACACTCTCTCCCATATTTCGCGATAATACAAAACGTGCTGCCTTTCTTTGAACTTTTTCGATGTACTCCGTCAGTCCCATCCGGCAAGGATCCCACACCATGCAGCAGTATTCTAAACGAGGACGGATAAGCGTAGTGTAGGCAGTGTCCTTAGTAGATCTGTTACATTTTCTAAGTGTCCTGCCAATAAAACGCAGTCTTTGGTTAGCCTTCCCCACAACATTTTCTATGTTTTCCTTACAATTTAAGTTGTTAGTAATTGTAATACCTAGGTATTTAGTTGAATTTACGGCTTTTAGATTAGACTGATTTATCGTCTAACCGAAATTTAACGAGTTCCTTTTAGTACTCATGTGGATGACCTCACACTTTTTGTTATTTAGGGTCAACTGCCATTTTTCGCACCATAGTTTGTCAAACTATTTGGCAGTGCGCCGACGGCTTGACTTCTTTGTCAAACACAGGCTACACCTGACACGTTTGTCAATTAAAGGCAGCGTTTGACGTTCCTGAGAGAAATTTTGATTGACGGCCGATTAGACAAAAGCTTTGACCGTCTACGCCTGTGTTTGTCAAACAATAACCAAATGCTTGCCGGACTACTATCTGTAACTGTAACTGGAGCGGATGTCCGCCCCTTGGCTGAGTGCCCAGTGCGCCAGATACCATGCAAAAAAATGGTTCAAATGGCTCTGAGCACTATGCGACTTAACTTCTGAGGTCATCAGTCGCCTAGAACTTAGAACTAATTAAACCTAACTAACCTAAGGACATCACACACATCCATGCCCGAGGCAGGATTCGAACCTGCGACCGTAGCGGTCACGCGGTTCCAGACTGAAGCGCCTTTAACCGCACGGCCACACCGGCCGGCTAGATGCCATGCAGTGGGCTCGGGTTGGATGCCTGGTCGGGTCGGAGATTTTATTCGCTCCGGGTCTGGGTACTGTGTTTTCGTCATCATCGTTTCATCATTATCATCGACACGCAAACCTCCCAATAAGGCGTCAACTGAAAAGACTTGCAGTGGGCGGAGGCCTAACTTCCCCAGGTGGGGACTCCCGGCCATCAATGCGACACCATCATTTCATTTCACTGGAGCAGATTAAGCGGATTTAAAGTTACTACTGTCAAAATACTATGCGACAAGATATGCACATCGTGATAGCTGCTCCAAGAGTGTGGTTAAATTTGAAGAGGCTGGTACGTCTGCGCGCTTGTTTGACATTGCAGTGGACAGCAAAAAGGGAATTTACCAAAGACGTTTGATGCCTGCACGATGGGAGCTCTCCCTACACGACTCCTCACCTCGCGGCCGGCGATGTGGGTGACTGGTTTGCTTTGTCCGCTTGTAACACTTACATCGATTAGAAGTAGGTTTATATTATGTAACGTTGCGTCCGTAATCATGAAGTGTTGATTCTTTGTTATTTAAGGTCATTGATTTGTGACAGGAAATTTAAACTTTGTAATATCAATGGAAAAAGATTAATGATGGTTTAAAATAATGAAATTTTATAATACATGTGAGTTTATAAGATAAACAATGTGTATTGGAAGCTGGTTCATGCTCAAGGCACTTGTACTGTAAAATGTAAAAGACGTAGAGAAGTCCCTCCTCAACGGAAGTGGCACGGCGCCATGTAAAAGGTTGTTTTGGCGGTCGAACTGGGCGGCTCCTTGGTGTGAATGGTAGGCAGTCAGTGGCTCGCCGTTGCACGGTACACATCGACGGTGCCAAGGGAGGCAATTGGAAGCCGCTTTGCAAGGAATTTTGCCTCGGATGTGGATTTGGCTGTTGCTTGTTACTCTCAGCAATTAGGAATGGCTCTAAACACGTTAAAAATCCGTCGCCCAGAAGAAATTTTATGGAGCATTCAAACATCAAGAGCCGTGAGTACAGTTAGCCGCCACGTCGCTTGCCACCACAACTTCGCCACTGTCCCATACTTCATGCATATATATATATCAGAGCATGTGAGTGATTTTAATAATAATCCAAATGCTATAAATCTGTGTTTGGAACCATATCTCCTATCCTGATAATGAACCTATTCAGGGTCCTCTCCAAAGTGTTTATAAAACCGAGTATCCTGTTTCAAATGAACTAGTGGTTTATGTATATTTGTCAAATGTGCAAGGATTAGCAAAAGTTGAAGTTAGTTAGAATGTTGCTAAAGTACTCTCAGTTTATTGCCAAGTATCGTTTTGCAAAAAATTTGTGGCAGATTGTGTAAATGTCACTGTCTAAAATACCTGTTTCACAGGTAATGAAAAAGGCATGTAAGTTAAACTTATTTGAAACATAATTAAGCCTTGATTACTATCATGAAAGATTTTTTTTAAGTTAATTGAGCTCAGTGTTGAACAATTTGCCTTGAAAAGTAAAAACATAAGCTATTCCAAGTGAAGCTAGGAATTAACTTTAGTTGAGTTAATTTTTGCAACTGAAATAATCATGACTAGTGATACAATATCAGTTTACGGGTCCCCACCATATTCTTCTCATATCAGAAAGATAATTTGAATATAATTGCTACTAAGGGAAACAAATATAAGCAGACGGATATAAAGAGTGTATTTATGATATCAATTATCTTTGTTTGTGGTATTTATATGTCAGTTAAGTCAGAAGCCCCTCCTGGCCAATTTTAGTTCCGCACTTCTTGCAGGAACATTTCAGTGATGATCCAAGCAACAATCTCCAGTGTAGATCTTATTAGTGTTTCGTACAATTTTGCTCTATATGATTTCTAGTATGTGCATTACTGGTGACTGCTGCTACATACAGCTCAGAGTGTCCTGCGTCAGTTTGTATCCTATGTGCTATTAAAGGGGAAATCTTAATGGAAGTCACTTCAACAACTGATATTCAGTTTTCTTAAACTTATTTTTCCAAATCAATGTGTCCAACTGGTCTGGCGACCGTTCATTTTTTCATTCGTATATGAATTTCACTACTTTCAGAAATCCCCCAAAGTTAAAGCGTGTTTAGTTTTTTTTCTATTAATTGCAATATAATCAAAATTAAAGTCCGATACCCTTATTCGTTAGACAAACACGCGTTCAAAATTCGAAAAATCCTTTCAGAGGGTAACATTAGCTTATGTCACGTGGTTTTTCCCTTGACAGGACTTGAGATTAGGTTGTTAGGGAAGAGTGATGTATAACGGGCGTTATACGCTCCAAGCAATCCCAACCGGCAATCGGTCAACTTACAATTAACACAACGTAAATATTCTGTACAATGTTTGGTAGATAACTTGCCACTAAATGGAAACCAGTCGTCTGGATTTTATTTTTAATTGCCAAAAGCATCATTCATACTCCCTATTTAAACTGAAGTCCATCCGATACTAAAATATTTCTATGAAGATATACTGTAATTAGGTACCTTCCTCTTCCTTCTTATCTCCCTCTCCGCCCCACCAATAGAGAGCTGCAATCTTCTTATCATGGAATGAGTGGTATTCCTTATCACTTCTGCACTTATCGAAGCACATGCTCTGGCAATTCTCTCTCGTGTATCGCGCAAATAGTAAACATTCACCGAATACGGCGTATCCATCTAACGTGCCATTGATATGTAAACACCATTCGAAGGTTTCACAATACAACACTAACAGGAACGGTAAGACTTGTATCGTCGAATCAAGCGAATGTCAATGATGCATTCCTTCGAAAAATAAGTCGATATGCTTCTCATTTATGGAGAATACCAACGAAATTCAGTGAGAGCAAGACACTTATACGCTGAAAGATATCCTCAACGTACTCACCCTACACGTCTTACATTTAAATACGTGTACGATAAATATGAGAGCAACTGGATCTTTAACGCATCAGAAACATATCCGGCAAAGGAAAGTTACTAACGAGAGAACGGAAATTGGTACTCTTGCCACCATGGTTCGAGATCCTTGTGTTAGTTCACGTCAAATCGAAAGGGAATCTGGCATGAGCCAGAGTAGTGTTGTTCGTGATCTGCATCGCCATAAATTCATCCTTACCATATCACTCTCCACCAAGAATTAACTGGTATGCGTCACTTTGAATTCTGCCGATGGGCTCAACTTCAGATTCAGAGGGATGACACGTTTACTAATTTAATTTTATTTACTGACGAGGCTACATTCACGAACCATGGAAATGTTAATTTTCATAACAAGCATTATCGGGCAACTGAAGATCCATGTTGGCTGCGGCAAGTTGCACATCATAAACCGTGGTCGGTGAATGTATTGTGGGGATTCTGGAGGACAGAATTATAGGCGCCTAATTTGTAAGTAGGCTGTTTATGTTTTCTTATGGGCAACGTTACGTAGCGCTCCGTATGAAAATCACTGGCTGTGCTGTGTGCAGTCTGTGTGGCTAGTTTGCATTGTTGTCTGCCATTGTAGTGTTGGGCAGCGGCAGCTGCATGTGAACAGCGCGTAGCGTTGCGCAGTGGGAGGTGAGCCGCCAGCAGTGGTGGATGTGGGGAGAGAGATGGCGGAGTTTTGAAATTTGTTATACTGGATATTATGAACTGCTATATATATTATGACTATTAAGGTAAATACATTGTTTGTTCTCTATTAAAATCTTTCATTTGCTAACTATCCCTATCAGTAGTTAGTGCCTTCCGTAGTTTGAATCTTTTATTTAGCTGGCAGTAGTGGCGCTCGCTGTATTGCAGTAGTTCGAGTAACGAAGATTTTTGGTGAGGTAAGTGATTTGTGAAAGGTATAGTTTAATGTTAGTCAGGGCCATTCCTTTGTAGGGATTTCAGAAAGTCAGATTGCGTTGCGCTAAAAAATATTGTGTGTCAGTTTAAGCACAGTCTTGTATAAATCTTCAATAGGGGATGCTTCAAATTCATCGAAGCAAATCTTAGTGGTAGGAAGTACACCACATTCCTGCGAGAAACATTAGGTCTGTTATTGTAAGAAATACCTTTAGGAACAAGGAATAGAATGTGGAATCAACACGATGGGTGTCCGGCACATTTTTCGCTGATGGCTAGAAATGAGTTACACAAACAATTCCCAAATCGTTGGATTGGACGAGGAGGAGATGTGTCGTGGCTGGCTCGTTCGCCAGACTTCACGCCTCTGGATTTTTCCTTATGGAGATTCGTAAAAGACATTGTTTATGAAGATGTTGCAACTACACCTGTAGATATGCGAGAGAGAATTGCCAGAGCATGTGCTTCGATAATTACCGGTGTGATAAGGAATACCAGTCAATCCATGATAAGAAGATTGCAACACTGCATTGATACCAATGGTCATCCCTTCGAACACCTTCTGTAAATGGACGTACATGCCACCTTTGTGATCTTCATTGACCTTCAAAGACCTTACTGTTGCACATCATTGGATTCGTCTCGATAGCCGCTATCAGAAACTAAGTACCGAAGTATACTATCCCATTTAAAAAAACAAAGTTGACCCTTCATATCTCTGAATCGACCCCACCTAGCAACAAAAAAACAACGTCATATTATGGCCTTCGTTGTCCCATGCAACTTTTCTCTCACAAAGGTTTTAGCTCCCCTCATACTTTCGAAGTTATTCTTGGTGGCAATAGTTGGAGACTCATCCTGTATATCTCCGTTTTTGTCGGTTTTGGAGAGTATTTTTGGAGAGAATAGCGTGTTGTGTACGTTATGTTTATTCCCTGTCTTTTGAAAGTGTTGGTGATTTTATGTGTGACTTTGTTTGTATGTCATTATTTAACGTCTTATGTTTTCTCTTATGTTTTCCTGATTATTTTGTGTAGTTGTTCTGGTACTGAGTGATTATGATTGTGTTTGGTTTTGTTGTTATGTTAATGGTTTTGTGCTTTCTGCTTTTATTTTACTTTTAATTTTATTGTTTAGCTTTGTGATTGTGTTACTATTGTCCCCTTTGTTTCTGCTATCTGCATTATTATGTCCAGTTCTTTTTAGTAGTTTTCTTTGTCGAGTGGGATTGTGTTGAATCTATGGAACATGTGTCAAAGTGCTGCTTGCTGTTGTGAACGTGGGTGGTTTGACGATTGGATGATGTAATGTCAGTTGCTGTGTGTTTACGGTAAGTTTCAAACGATGCTTATTGTTTTGCTTTTTCATTGTTATATCCCTAAAATTAATTTGGTTATTCTGTTCTCTTTCTATTGTGAATTTTATATTTTTATGTACCTTGCTGAAGCCAGTAAGTAATTTTTCAGTTATTGTTTGTAATTCCTCTATTAAGCAGAGGACATCATCCCTGTACCTGAACTAGTATAGTATGTTGTATTCTTTTGCTACTTTTTTGTGAAAATGATATGTTCAACGGAGTTTATAAAAATATACCATAAACTGGGGACCCAATTGGTAATCTGTCTTCTAGTAAACAAAATTCATTATTGAATTGGAAGTAATTTTGTTCTGTTATGAGCTTTATTAATGTATTTCCTTAATTTATTCATAGGGGAGTTGGCTATGTGTTTTTAGGTTCTTATCTGTAATTTCTATTGTTTCTGCTAGTGGTATGTGGGAATACATCGTTTTTATTTTTACAAAACAAATATTTCTGTGCTTGCTGCTGAGGACGGCCACGCAAAGAAACTCGTTGAGTGAAGGAACGGCAGACCGCGTGCGGGCGAGTTTCGCACGTAGCACACAGAAGTCAACGAACAGCGCAAGCAGAGTGCTGAACATACCACAACCGACTGGCTGGAAGAGTAGTTAAGGAAACTACTGAAGCTGAAACCTTTCCGTTTGCATTTGCTAGAAGCCCTGATTCCCGATGACAAAGTTAGACTCTGAATTTTCAGCAGAGCTGCAACGTCTTGTGGAAGAGAACACGTTTTGTGAGAGAATCATCTTCAGCGATGAAGGAACACTTTTTGTGAATGACACAGTGAACAGGTACAGTGTGTGAATTTAGGGGACAGAGATTCCCCACACTATAATGCAGGACATTCGAGATGTATAAAAGTTAATGTGTTCTGTGCAGTCTCACGGTTTAAAGTTGTCGGTCCCTATTTCTTCTGGGAAACGGCGTTACAGGATCCGTCCATCTCGACACGTTGGAAAATTGGTTTATGCCACAAATGGAGGACAACAGTGTGGACTTCATCTGCCAATGGGATGATGCACAACCCTCTTCCAGCATGATGTACCTGAATTCTTAAACAGGAAATTGAAAAACCGATTGATCAGTCATGGTGGGATTGATGACCAGCAATTCATGTCATGGACTCCACGCTCTCCCGACCTAATCCCAGGCGAATTTTTTGTTTGGGATTATGTGAAAAAAATGGTTCAAATGGCTCTGAGCGCTATGGGACTTAACATCTGAGGTCATCAGTTCCCTAGAACTTAGAACTACTTAAACCTAACTAACCTAAGGACATCATACACATCCATGCCCGAGGCAGGATTCGAACCTGCGACCGTAGCGGGTTATGTGAAAGATTCAGTGTTTACATCTCCTCTACCAACAAACCTACCACAGCTCTGCCCTTGCAACCGTGCTTTTGAAAAGACTGATAGGGACATGGGAGGAACTTGACTATCGACATGATATCTGCAGAATTAGTGGGCGGCACACATCGAGCACTTGTAATATGGAAAAAAATCTTTTTCTACAGAAAATCTGTGAAATGGCTTCAGTCATTTGTAACAACCCTGTACATGAAAAAAAGGCAGGTGCAGACAGGTGAGAATGTTACCAAACTAATACTCTAATAATTCATTGCTGTAAAATACTGACACGTGTTATTTGCTGAAGAATGGAAAACGGGCACTTATGCAGTTTAGGGGGTACGAGAAAAGTATCTATTTTTGAAGGAAACGCGTATTTCTGAAGATATAAGCATACACACCACTGGCCATTAAAATCGCCACACCAAGAAGAAATGCAGATGATAAACTGGTATTCATTGGACAAATATATTATACTAGAACTGACATGTGATTACATTTTCACGCAATTTGGGTGAATAGATCCTGAGAAATCAGTACCCAGAACAACTACCTCTGGCCGTAATAACGGCCTTGATACGCCTGCGCATTGAGTCAAACAGAGCTTGGATGGCGTGTACAAGTACAGCTGCCCATGCAGCTTCAACACGATACCACAGTTCATCAAGAGTGCTGACTGGCGTATTGTGACGAACCAGTAGTTCGGCCACCATTGACCAGACGTTTTCAATTGGTGAGAGATCTGGAGAATGTCGAACATTTTCTGTATCCACAAAGGCCCGTACAGGACCTGCAACATGCGGTCGTGCATTACCCTACTGAAACGTAGGGTTTTGCAGGGATCGAAAGAAGGGTAGAGCCACGGGTCGTAACACATATGAAATGTAACGTCCACTGTTCAAAGCGCCGTCAATGCGAACAAGAGGTGGCCAAGACGTGTAACCAATGGCACCCCATACCATCACGCCGGGTGATACGCCAGTATGGAGATGACGAATACACGCTTCCAATGTGCGCTCACCGCGATGTCGCAAAACACGGATGCGACCATCATGATGCTATAAACAGAACCTGGATTCATCCGAAAAAATGACGTTTTGCCATTCGTGCACCCAGGTTCGACCTTGAGTACACCATCGCAGGCGCTCCTGTCTGTGATGCAGCGTCAAGAGTAACCGCAGCCATGGTCTCCGAGCTGATAATACATGCTGCTGCAAACGCCGTCGAACTGTTCGTGCAGATGGTTTTTGTCTTGCAAACGTCCCCATCTGTTGACTCAGGGATCGAGACGTGGCAGCACGATCCGTTACAGCCATGCGGATAAGATGCCTGTCATCTCGACTGCTAGTGATACGAGGCCGTTGGGATCCAGCACGGCGTTCCGTATTACCCTCCTGCACCCACCGATTCCATATTCTGCTAACAGTCATTGGATCTCGACCAACGCGAGCAGCATTGTCGCAATATGATAAACCGCAATCGCGATAGGCTACAATCCAACCTTTATCAAAGTCGGAACCGTGATGGTACGCATTTCTCCTCCTTACACGAGGCATCACAACAACGTTCCACCAGGCAACGTCGGTCAACTGCTGTTTGTGTATGAGAATTCGGTTGGAAACTTTCCTCATGTCAGCACGTTGTAGGTGTTGCCACCGGCGCCAACCTTGTGCGAATGCTCTGAAAAGCTAATCATTTGCATATCACAGCATCTTCTTCCTGTCGGTTAAATTTCGCGTCTGTAGCACGTCATCTTCGTGGTGTAGCAATTTTAATGGCCAGTAGTGTATAAGCACGGAATACCAAAAAAGTACTTATTTTCATATGGATGCAAAAAAAAGATCAATTACCTATCTGCTTTCACCAACTTATTCATGTTGCTATGCCAATATGCTGCAGACGTTTTAATATACAGTATTTCTTCACAGAGTTCTTTACCCATAGGTAATGTTTACAGTTTCATACATCCTAACCATGATATCTATTGGTGGCTTTGCATATTGTTGCAAATGGTATACGTCGCTGTTGCACACAGTTATGTATCTTGATCAGTGAGCCCAACAACCTATATTTTTCTGTTGAGGCTGTTTGTTTTGAAGTATCGTATATTACTGTGTGTGCCAAAATGGCGAGAAATTTTCCAGATTTGAGTGAGTTTGTAATGGAAGATATATACCATGTTACGGAGAACACCCAAAGCTCTATAAAATGGGCTAGGCAACAAGGTCTTTTGAAGAACGATATGGTGTGTGAAAATGGGAATTGTGTTTGATACAACGAGATGAAGCTGGAGAAAACTACAGGAAAAGATGGCGAAATTTGACGCTGCTGTGTTGGCAGGGACTGTAGAAAGAAATGCTCAATCAGGAAAATGTCATTTTTTGCTGGCAGTCATTTAGACATTTCTAAAATTTTGCGACTGTCTTACATGTGGGCTTTCGAACTCAATAAGCAAAAGTTTTTAATGAGGGAGCTCAAAATTGGCAGTGAGCACACTGAGGTCGATTACTGCCAATTTTGTAGCGATATCTGCCATGAATATTTCTTAATTGAGCCAATAGTGTTGGGCGGCCCTGGCCATACTGTTGAAATAGACGAGAGCTGCTTCGTCATGAGAAAGTACCATAGAGGTCATGCGGTGCGGGAGCAATGGGTCTTTGATGGTTATGACGTTGAGACAAAGCAAAGCTTTATGGTTGCTGTGTCACGACGTGATGCTACCCATTTGCTGTCAATTTTGCAACAGTATGTTTTGCCTGGAACCACAGTAGTTTCTGATTTGTGGCAAGCTTACAACACCGTAGGTAACTTGGGCTACAATCATCTGACTGTTAATCATTCGCTTTATTTTTGTCGATCCCTTTACAAACGCAACCAAAAATCACGTGTAGTCAGTCTGGCAAAAAGCTAAAGAAAAAAATAAAAGGCGTTTCGGAACTCACCATGCTATGCTGAATAACTACCCGGGGGAATTTCTCTGGCGTCAACGTTTTGGGGAAAATACATTCCACAATTTCATTGAGCACGTTCGAAAAAGCTATCCTAATGCTGCAAATTAACTTGAGGTAGCTGTTTTTATCTAATCTGTGATTCGAGCTTTAATGTATATCTGTGGGAAATAAGCAAATATGATTTTTTGAGAAAATTTTGTTATTAATTCCGTCTTTCTTGCAAAAAAAAAGTTTTTGAAATTCCGTGCATACATATGCAATACATCATTTTTGATAAAAAAATTTTGAGACAGTTAATTGATCTTTTTTTTTGCATCCATATGAAAATAAGTACTTTTTTGGTGACGAGCGCATTAGACATGACTGTAACACATAATTTTTGAAATAATTTTTTTTTAGTATTCCGTGCATATATATGCTTATTTCTTCAGAAATACGCGCTTCCTTCACAAATAGGTACTTTTCTCGTGATCAGCGCATGTAACCCCTAAACTGCATAAGTGCCGGAAAACGTAGTAGAGACCAACTTTAGGGAAGATTGGAAGAACAGTTTGGATATGAGAGAAATCTAGGAACACGCGATACAATACTGACCTTACGGCTTATCTTAGAAATTAAAGAAGGGTAAACCTAAGTTTATAACATTCGTAGATTTAGAAAAAGTTTTTGTCAATGTTGACTGGACTACACTCTTTGAAATTCTGAAGGTAGCAGGAGTAAAAAACAGCACGCCAATGGTTATTCACCAACTGTACAGAAACCAAACAACAGTTATAAGAGGCAAAGAACAAGGAACAGGAGCAGTGGTTAAGAAGGGAGTGAGACATGGTTGTAGTTTGAAGCCCAATGTTATTCAGTTTGTACACTGAGCAAGCAATAAAAGAAACCAAAAAGAAAGTTGATGACAGAATTAAAGTTCAAGTAGAAGAAATAAAAACTTTGAGGTTTGCCGATAAAATTCCGTCAGAGACAGCAAAGGATTCGAAGAGCGGTTGAATATAGTATCTTGGTAAGAGGTTATAAGATGAACATCAACAAAAATAAGGGTAATAGAATACAGTTGGATTAAACCAAGTAACGCTGAGGGAATTAGATTAGGAAAAATATATGACGATGACCGAGGTACGGAGGATACGATATGCAGATTGGAAGAAGCAATAAAAGCTTTTCTGAAAAAGAATAGCCTGTTGAAACAGAATATAAATTTTAATGTTAGGAAGTCTTTACTTTAGGTATTTGTATGGAGTACAGCTCTGTATAGAAGCGAAACGTAGACGATTAGCACTTCAGACAAATATAGAACAGAAGCTTTTGAAATGTTGTGCTACAGAAGAATGTTGAAAATCAGATAGATAACCCGAATAACACATGCCAATGTAATGAATCGAATTGGGGAAATAAGAAATTTGTGACACAACTTGACTTAAACAAAAGGTTAGTTAGTAAGACACATCATGATGCATTAAGGAACCGCCATTTTGGTAATGCAAGTAAGAGTGGGGAGAAGGTGAAAATTTCAGAGGGAGACTATGTTTTTAATACGGTAAGCAGGTTCAAACGGGTGTATAATAGGCAGTCAAATAAAACCGCCACAACGGGACCATCGAATGGTTTCAGTCGAATGTGTTACGCCGGCACGCCAGTCGGAAACGAGAGAGCAAAGAAGGCTGTGAAGAAGACGTCAGCCAATTGCACACTGACCGATCCCCCTCCAGGACGACAACGCGACAACAGCGGCCTCTATGGGAAGAGAACATAAGCGCCGCTCCCGAGTGGCCGCAGACCCAGTTCAAGAATAGCTTCAGGACTGGTTATTTCGCTTTTACGATGTAGCATTGTCTATACTGAAGAGACTTGCTTATTGTTTATGTCGCCATTTGCTTGCAACACGTCTACGTATTTCTCAAGTTAAGTATTGTCAGTTACTTTTTGTAATAAAAATCACTAATACGATTTGCTTGAATTGTTGTCTAGCGATCCGATAAAGCAGGTTTCCTAGACACCCCAGTTCGACAACTAGGCAGAATTCAACAGGAAGTAATCACCACACCCGTTTAGACATTTATCCACTGGGAGAAGAGAAGATCAGTTCGTGTTTCGTAGAAGGCGGTCGGCCGCTGGCGGATCCACCAATGCACTTTCTCATCCAAATGAAACCGACATCCATGCATGTCTTTCTTCAGGTCGCCAAAGATGTGAAAATCACATAGTGAAACATCCGGGCTGTATGGAGGATGTTGCAGTATTTCCCAATCAAATCGCTGGCTGTGTGTGTGGGGGGGAGGGGGGGGAGGGGGGGGGAGGGGCCGCTTTATCGTGCAACAGGATGATACCTAATACGTCCCCCTAAGGCAACCTACAGATGCTCGATGGGATTTAGTAGGGGTGTAACACCGAAAATGCAGGATGCATGGCACCTGCTACCGATATATATATATATATATATATATATATATATATATATATATATATAATTGTATGTAAATATTTGTAATTTAAATGCTTTCTTTTAATAAGTAAGGACATTGCTTCACTGTATGTGTACATTTAGGTAGAAATCTGTTGACGTTTCATTGGATTTATCTGTGTTTTACTGTGAAACTTATAAGCTCTGGGAAAAAGCCAAAGGAATTGTTATTTGCATCGACTAGCAGCGATAATAGCAGTGCTTGTGCGTTGTAAAATCTTTGGGTAGAGGGTTGTTGCGCAGAGCGCGCGGAGAGAGTGAGACGGGTTCCAGCGCTTGTAGTGTGCAGAAGTGTGGTGTTCATGCTCTCGCATTAGAGCAGGGGCGGGCAGGAATCCTGCACGTGTGCGGTGCACTTGCACGCGTGCAGTTAACAGGTGTTCTGCGTGCACACAGGGGCAAGCTGGCCACCCATTTACCTCCCCTCCCCACCATACCTTCTGTCCACTCCTTCCTCTGTAACGCGTTTTGTTTTTCTAGCTTGCTTTATTGAATGATGGAATAAGGTTAGCAGGAGTGCTTGAAATAAATCATGGTTTGAAAGAGTACCTATTAGCTACGATACGTTTTATTTAATTATCATAGGTGGAGTTTACAATACGTTTAATATCTGGAACAAAATTTCTGCATACAGACAAACGCAAACAGTTACGTAAATTTTCATCACTTATGTTTGCTCTTAACCGAGGCTTATTAATTCAGCAAATGGTTTTCCAGCTCTCACTATATTAAGCGCAATTTTATAGCTTGCACGTACCGCTGGGCTATTATTGTTGTCGTCCTGAAAAATTGAAAACAGTGCTCCATAAAATGTTAAATCAGTTAGATGAGAGACATGACGAGAGAAAGTCGCAGATCTCTCGTGACAACGGCAACTAGGACAGATGCATCTAATATCGTCAGGTCGCTCTTCTTAAGCTCAGTCAATTTCCCCATCCGCTCAGAATCCGACAATAAATTGTACTCGTCCTTGTGAAATTTATTATAATGGCCTTCAATACTAAACTTCCGGTGACCAGCGAGAATACTGCCATATATTAAACATTTCGAATTTTCACGTCTTTGCACAAAGAAAAAATGATTCTCCCATTACTTTTTGAGAGATAGCAAATCTCCACGTCTCCGTTTCCTTGATTTACTCTGCTTTTTCCGGTTCGTGAAATACAATGTTCACTACGTAGTGGTCGCTTCGCATCAACGTCCGCGGCTTAGCCTTGTACTACACTGCCGCAAGCTGCCGGCTGTCGCCACTGCCCCATTCGACGATTGCACGCGAGCAGCACACGTGCAGCGCTGTGCGCTCACGAGCCGCGTGCAACGTTTGCCCGCCCCTGCATTAGAGAGTACCACTGCGGCGGCATCATGTACGCGCGCCGGCCAGATGGGTAGTAGCAGGAGGAAGGACAGTGGACGGGCGGAAGGGGCTGTATTAATTACGATTGCCCATTCCTGTAATTAGCCCTGGCCCCAGAAGATGCTACCATCTTCAACAACAACAGCAGCAGTTCCAGCAACACAGATTCGTCGTCGGCTCCGAGTTTCCTCGCACGCACAGCACTGAAGTAAGACTGTTCATCGGTAGAAAGTATTAACGGCTAACCCAACAGCACAACTGAATGTGATTTGATTAATGAACGCTATTTAAATAATAATGAGTTAAATTCAGGGCGATTGTGTCCTCATTGCCCCCAGACATTGTTACCAAGCAGGGTCCTTGTTCCTTTTTCCCTTATAAGCTAACTGAAGTTTGAGAATCTGTCACTGGAAAATATCCAAATCTAAAGAAAATGCACAAATTAAGAGTGCAAAGGTTTTATTTATTTTACATATAGCTTGGAGCGCATGGCTGTTTGGTTTGGTATGTATTCTAGTATTTAATTCTGTTCAAGTCAGTAAAAAAGGCTCAGTTGTTCAAACAATAATTTGAAATCTAATTTGAAAATTAAGTAACTGCAAAGTAAAAAGTGTTTGCCTTTCTCTAAATTACTTTGATGACGTTATGTTGAGGTCTCTGAAAGTCATTGTTCACGTAACGAAGTTCAATACTAACATACAGTTTAAGTGTATATTTTCAAATCATCACTCGATTGCCGTTTTCAAAATTTAATGACTAACTTAATGTAGAAGTGACTTCTCAGTTTTCTTTATCATTACATACTCACTTACAAATTAGTGTCAAAAAACGTGACAATCTTCAGTTGCCACGTCAGTGTTTAATAATAAATGTTTTTCTTTCCCATCATCTTGTACAGGATCTTCGATGTAACTCGCCCTAGTGGGCTGGCAACTGTAATTATTTCCTTTTCGTTCATTAGTGTAACTTTTTGGATTCATGATCAGTGGTACCCCTTTTCTGTCCGGTGTTGTTCGTGAGTGAATGCCCAAAATAACTTTCATTTTTCCAAATTGTAGCCCTGTTCGGTTTCATTACTTTTTTATTTTTAGTAGACTTTTCTATCAAAAAGATCGGTTGTACACTTTCCCCCTACTTATCGGTATTACTTCTTCGGGTAAGATAGCCTTATCCAATTAGAAAAATTCCATTAGGTATACACGCGATTCACGGTCATATTTATATCGCAAGCAGGATAGGCCGATTAGTAAGTGGGAGGTTACAGGGGTATGGACAGGCCAGACCGTTTGCCGAATATCCTCTCGTTCCAATAGCTCCTCCACCTGCCCTGTTCGATGCGATCGCACAATGTCATCCGTAAAAATGTCAGTGCCTAATGGACATCTGAAAAGTCGCTCATGAGGACGCACATTAGCGTCACAATAGCGCTGACCGGTGAGCGTACAGTGTTAAAAGATTTAGAGGTCTATGCGCCGTTGTAACATTATGCCACCCACACTGTAAGAAGACATCGCCCACCTAAGCAACCATGTTCGTTAATGTTCCTCGGTACATTACGTGTTCCCACCTGTCGCCATATGAGAGTACATCCAGAATCAGTACTCAGACTGAATCAGTTCTCATCCGAGAAGAGCACGTAAGCCCACTCCATCATGGTCCAGCGCCTGTGCTCTTAGCACCATCTTAAATGGTGGCGATGATGTGTTCGTCTCAACGGAACGTACTGGTCGTCAGGCGAAGAGACCACACCCAGTGTGGAGCGTACGACTGAGTGCATTTCAGTCCTGTTAAACGTGGTTGCAATTGCAGCCGCTGTTGGGCGTGGGTCCCGTCTTACCTGTTGCGTAATGTAGCGGTTTTCTGCTGCTGTAGACGACCTTGGTCGAACGTCTTCTCACCTTCGGGCAGCACTGCCAGTGATCCGGAATGCTCCCCATGCACGTGAAACAGTCCTGTGAGCAGCACCAAATTCCTGTGTTACTCTCGTCACACATTGTCTTTCTTCCAGTTTCTTGATGTTTGTCCTATGTGGGGAGTCATCGAAAAGTTGTCTCTGCGCCATGTTGTAACGAAAAACACCAACACAGAGCACTGTGACTGCTGTCCGAATGACAGATACTGAATTTTCCCGATCCTTCAGCTGCCTCATGATACGAGCTGAACCCAATTGACGTTGTAGTCACGCTGGCGTCACGTCATGTCACAATCAACTTTCTGTGCACGACTCTTGGCAATATGCTCCGCTCTTTCATTCGTTTCTGGCAGGTAGTTAATATCTTATATTACGTTATCTACCTCTTCCTTAAGTATTACAGCGAAGTGTACATTTAAACACTTTTTTTCTTTATTTCTGCTACACTACAATGATCTGCTCGCTAACAAAATATAGCAGGATCAATTTTCCGATTTTCCAAACGAAATCAGTTATACATTATATACTTAGTGTATAACATAACATATACACTGAGGTGACAAAAGTCATGAGAGAGAGATATACGCATATGCATGTGGCGGTGGTACCATATACAGAAGGTACAAAAGGGCAGTACGTTGACGGAGCTATCATTTGTACTCAGGTTATTCATGTGAAAAGGTGTCTGACTTGATTATGGCCACACGACGATAACTAACACAAAAAATGGTTCAAATAGCTCTAAGTACTACGAGACTTAACATCTGAGGTCATCAGTCCCCTAGACTTAGAACTACTTAAACCTAACTAACCTAAGGACATCACACACATCCATACCTGAGGCAGGATTCGAACCTGCGACCGTAGCAGCAGCGCGGCTCCGGACTGAAGTGCCTAGAACCGCACGGCCACAGCGGCCGGCGAACTAACAGACTTTCAACGTGGAATGGTAGTTGGAGCTAGACACATGGACCATTCCACATTTCGGGAATCACTTGGGAATTCAATACTTCGAGATCCAAAGTGTCAAGAGTGTGCTGTGAATATCAAATTTCAGACATTACTCCTCACCATGGGCAGCGCAGTCGCAGACGACCTTTACTTAACAACCGAGAGCAGCGGCGTTTGCGTAGAGCTGTCAGTGCTGACAGACAAGCAACACTCCATGAAATAACGGCTGAAAGCAATGTATCCGTTGAGGGAGTTTGGTGAAATATGGTGTTTATGGGCTATGGTAGCAGACACCCGATGCGACTTTTAGTGTTTCCTTTCCTTGGGGTTTTGCCGTGAAAATACAAAATAGAAAATCTGATTGGGGTTTGAATTTTGATGGAATTAGTTACGGATAAGGCGGACTTCTTATTACTGATTGAGATAGTGCTGTAATTTGACCGTGAATGGCAGACCAGGTCGGCAACACTACAAAAAGCGACTGTAAGGAAATAACACCAGAAATAAGTTGAAATTTACTTTATAATTCTGTCAGAAAGGTAGTATCTATTATAATATAGTCTTCGTGGCTGCATCTGGAATATTTGTTGGTTTTCATGTAGGATGTCCTTTCTTTATTGTTCGCTGGTCTTCTTGTTCTCCGTCTGATAAAAATTTCTTGAAGTTCTCACTGTCTGGATTAATTTATAAATTTGGCGATAACCATTGCGAATCACTACTGAAATAACTTGAAGACGCCGTGTGTTCGTTTCATAATATAGTTTTAATTTCCACTTAAAATCATTCTTTAACATCAGCGCCAAAAAATACACGTCTTAAACGTATGAAGACAAGATAACAAGAGAGAAATGAACTAGTTGTTAGAACAAGCACCTACGCAAAAGTAAAAGAAGATCAAAATTACTTATGAAAATCTGTCGCTGGCGCAGCGCTCTTCTGCATACGTAGACTTTCTGCATGCGCAATCGTAAATCACATCTTTGCTCTGGCGGAGGCGCGGTAGTCAAAGTACCGTTACAGACTGCCTTTGCTAACAGCATGATGTTGCCTGCAGCGCCTCTCCTGCTCTCGTGATCGTATCATCTGGACACTAAACGACCGGAAAACCGTCGCCTGGCCAAATGAGTCCCGATTTCAGTTGGTAAGAGCTGATGGTAGGGTTCGAGTGTGGCGCAGGTAGTATGAAGCCATGGACCCAGGTTGTCAACAGGACGCTGTGCAAACTGTAAGTGGCTCCGTAATGGTGTGGGCTCTGTTTACATGGGATGGAATGGGTCCTCTGGTCCAACTGAGCCGATCATTGGAAATGGTTATGTTCGGCTACGTAGAGACCATTATCACTTAGTTATTCATGAACTTCATGTTCCAACAGTGGAATTGTTATGGATGACAATGCGCCATGTCATCGAGCCACGATTGCTCACGATTGATTTGAAGAACATTGTGCACAATTCGAGCGAATGACTTGGCCACCCAGATAGCCTGACATAAAACCCATCGAATATTTATGGGATTTAGTCGAGAGGTACAAAATCTTGCACCGGCAACACTTTGGCAATTATGGACGGCTATAGAGGCAGCATAGCTCAATATTTCTGTAGGAGAATTCCAACGACTTGTTGAGTCCCTGCCATATCTAGCTGCTGCAGTACGCCGGGCAAAATGAGGTGCGACACAATACTTGGAGGGGGAGGTACTCCATGATTTTTGTCACCTCAGTTACTAGAGTGAGGGCAGAAAATGAAGAAACAAGTAAAGGTATAACATGATTGGAAATTAAACCTACAACTTATCTACGACTAGTTTGGACTCTATGAAGCCAGTGTCTGCCCAAAATGTGCACTGAATTTTTCCAGTTCTGTAGATGCTCACTACAGTATCTGTACTACTACGGATGCTTCTGCACTGTGTGTTCTGGCAGGTCTTACAGGGTGAAAGAATATAAATGATAAGATTCGCTGATCGCATTGATATCAGAAGAGAATATAAGCTTTCGAAATGTGGTGCTACAGAAGAATGCTGAAGATAAGGTGGGTAGATCACGTAACTAATGAGGAGGTATTGAATAGGATTGGGGAGAAGAGAAGTTTGTGGCACAACTTGACTAGAAGAACGGATCGGTTGGTAGGACATGTTTTGAGGCATCAAGGGATCACAAATTTAGCATTGGAGGGCAGTGAGGAGGGTAAAAATCGTAGAGGGAGACCAAGAGATGAATACACTAAGCAGATTCAGAAGGATGTAGGTTGCAGTAGATACTGGGAGATGAAGAAGCTTGCACAGGATAAAGTAGCATGGAGAGCTGCATCAAACCAGTCTCAGGACTGAAGACCACAACAACAACAACAGCAATATTGATATCATCAGTGAAATTGAAGAAGAATTGAATGATCTGTCGAATCGAACGAACTGTGTAATGAGCATGCAAGGGTTTCAGATAAACTGGAGAAAGACGAAAGCGTTGAGGAGCAGCAGAAATAAGATTGGCGATAAACTTCATATACAAACTGGGACCACGAAGAAGACGAAGTTAAGGAATTCTCCTATCTTGGAACCGAAATTACCAATGATGGACAAAGTAAGGAGGACACAAAAGTCTCACTAGTACCATGGAAAGAGGGAATCCTGGACAAAAGAAGTCTACTAGTATCAAACACAGGCCTTAATTTGAGTCTGTTTGACGCACATCTTTGTCTGGTAGTGAATCGTGACGATTGGGAAAACAGGAACAAATGAAAATCGGAAGTTTTTGAGATATGTTGCTATAGAAGGATGATGAAAATTAGGTGCAAAGGGGGTTCTTCGAAGAACCGGCGAGTAAAAAAATTTGTGGAAACTACTGACAAGAAGAAGGGACAGGACGATAGGACACCTGTGAAGACATCAGGAAATAACGTCCGTCATACTAGAGGGAGCTGCAGAAGGTACCAACTGCAGGGGAAGACAGAGATTGGGATACATCCAATAGATAACACTAAGCAGGGTGCAAGTGCCTTTTTGAGATGAAGAGGCTGGCACAGAAGTCATGGTGGAACTCATCGAACCAGTCAGAACACTGATGACCAAACCGAAGTCCAGAAAACAGTAAGTTCTACAAATTCCTTGTCTTGGCCAAAAGTGCATTTCAACCATCTCAACACCCACACAGCTTTGAAATATACTATTTATACATTTTTTGACTGTTATAGACTGCCCAGAGTTTGTGAACTTTTTTCTAGTGTATCTTGCAATACCTGATTTTCACTTTTTTTTCTCTTTTGCTTTGAGATGTACCCTTTTGATATATTCCTCCAGTGCGAGGTGTGAGATTAGGCCACCTGGACGCTGTAGTTCGAGACCACTTGCAAAAAGTAATACCCACTTCGTAAAAGGCAGAAGAGCTTCACAAAAAAGCAGTTGAGCCCCCACCGCTCGCTTGCTGTTTACATGTGTCTGGGAAGTGCACGTCTTGTTACGCCCGACGTGTAGATTACGGCTTAATGGCAGTACACGTGAGACATCAACTTTAAGGCTACATGACCTTTATTCTTTTTTGCCTAGGGATGTCTGCCTGTAGAACGTTACCCATTGAGTTACTGTGTGATGAAGCCAACTCCTAATGAATAGCGCGGAACACAAAAAAACGTAATGAGTTTAAAATGATAACGTGCAATTCGCTTCGTCATTAAGGTGTAACCTAAACGGTCTGTGTGATGTAACAAAGCTCACTCTTTAAAAAAAACATTTCCAGAGGTAAATGAATGTCCCGCTCTTCGGTGATGACAGTTTCCACAATTTTAAGTTGTTACAAAGATTATGAACTTAATTTTGCGTGTGGGGGTTACGAAAAAATGCAGAGAAATAGTGACGTCAGATGAGTCGCGCAATGGCAACAAGGAGAAAACAGCTTCTAAGGTAATCATTCTCGACCACGAGCAAGTGTAATCAGCCAATAATAGGAGGAACGCAATAATTAAAGATTTGCTAGAGTTACATGTGGCACAGTTTCCAGCCGAAAACCGAATTTCTGTTCTTTGCTGTGAAGTTTAAATGTTAAGGCCTGAATCGATTTTAGTGGCCTGATCAAATATTTTGTTTTGCAGTCGTCAGTTGTTTCACACAAGTGGTCTCTGCAAAACAGCTGTTCCGGTGTCTGGTTACGTGAGCAAGATGACTGTTCAGCTTTAATTAAATGTAGGAAGTAGGACAGCTTCTCGCTCAGTCTCTTATGTCTACTGTTTCTTCGCTCAACAAAAAAGGCCGTTCAGATTATCCGACGTTTTTTAAAATAACAAAACAGAATCTGACAACTCGGACACGTTTCAAAAACAGTTGAATATTTTCTTGGTGTCGAAAACCGATTGTGGAAGAGGAAAACTGGCAGCTAGAATAGTATTTCGAAAATCGATGCTGGGGTGTGCGACGACGTGTTTATTTTGCTGATTTCCTATCAGCGCCGACAGTAATCAACTTCCTGGGTTCTGCAGAAAAGCGGCGTGTCCTCTGCTAATCAAAAGCATTTAACCATGTGATGCTATGGAAGTAAATTAGTTTGACTATGTCTGTCTGTAGCTGCTAAATGGATAAAGAGTACTTGAATTAAAACATTTGTTCTGTATTTTCACTTTCTATATGCACATTTGTTACCAAGACCGCCCTAGCGTGCAGTTCCACAAATGATAGAACGAAATTAAGCACATCTTCATTAATCCTTTCATATGTACAACTCTCTCTCTCTCTCTCTCTCTCTCTCTCTCTCTCTCTCTAGTATGCAGTTGTCCGCAGCTCGTGGTCGTGTGATAGCGTTCTCGCTTCCCGCGCACGGGTTCCCGGGTTCGATTCCCGGCGGGGTCAGGGATTTTCTCTGCCTCGTGATGACTGGGTGTTGTGTGATGTCCTTAGGTTAGTTAGGTTTAAGTAGTTCTAAGTTCTAGGGGACTGATGACCATAGATGTTAAGTCCCATAGTGCTCAGAGCCATTTGAACCATTTTGAAGTATGCAGTTTAAGGTTGTAATTCAGACCAAATGTTGAAAGAACCACACTTTTCATCAGTTAATAATCACTTTGTAAAGTAGTTCTAAGTTCTAGGGGACTGATGACCATAGATGTTAAGTCCCATAGTGCTCAGAGCCATTTGAACCATTTTGAAGTATGCAGTTTAAGGTTGTAATTCAGACCAAATGTTGAAAGAACCACACTTTTCATCAGTTAATAATCACTTTGTAAAAACACATGGTGTTCAATGGGTTGCAATGCTCGCTCAAATACTATGCACATCGTCAGTTATGTATTCTGAAAGTTCGCGGTTATGACTGCACAGCACGCCGTGTGGAATGTACAGCCTCCGAACGAAATTGTCAGTCGCCATTCAAAAATGCGAAATTTTCCTAGTCGTCATCGAGAAATGATCATGAACATCTACCGATCAATAATATTCTCGAAAACTCGCTACTCCTCAACTTTTAATGAAAATGCGTTAAGCTCCGGGGCCACGTGACCTCTCATTATCAGAGCTGACCACGGACTCCTTGTCGATTACTCGCGAAATACCTCTTCTAGTACCAGGACGTGCGAAAGATCTCTTCTCTGGTTCGCAGGAGTCAGTCAGCTCCCTGCCGCCGTTGGATAAGCAGCTGCAGCAGCAAGTCGTATACTCCTAGCTCACTCATTTGTTACATAGTTTAATTCTTAATTTCTTTGCGTGTTTTTGGTACTTGCATTGTTTAATTCATAAATTTCGGGCGTATTATAGTATTTGAGAGTTGTAGCATCGCGTTTTAGTACCTGAATAGTGTAAATTCGCGTAGTCGTCTGTCAACTGTTTTTGTTTTGAACGGCCAGTGTCGGTTGGTCACAGTCAGTGTGCTCCCTGCCGCCGTTGGATAAGCAGCTGCAGCAGCAAGTCGTATACTCCTAGCTCACTCATTTGTTACATAGTTTAATTCTTAATTTCTTTGCGTGTTTTTGGTACTTGCATTGTTTAATTCATAAATTTCGGGCGTATTATAGTATTTGAGAGTTGTAGCATCACGTTTTAGTACTCGAATAGTGTTAAATCGCGTAGTCTCCTTCCGCCGCCGAGCAGTGTGTCAGCAGTGCACAAGTGGCAGCATTACTGCATTTACTAGGCAATCTTGTATTTTAATAACCGCTTCAATTTTGTGTCGTTTTGTTTGCGCTCTCTGTAGATTAGTTCAGACGTTCTTTGCACAGTTTTTAGCATGGATAGGGACTGCAACTGCTGTGTTCGGATGCAGGCTGAGTTGGCATCCCTTCGCTCCCAGCTTCAGGCAGTGTTGGCTTCGGTCACACAGCTTGAGGCTGTTGCCAATGGGCATCACTGTGGGGGTCCGGATGGGGGTTTGTCGGGGACGGCCAGCTCGTCCCACGCATCCCCCGATCGGACTACGACTGTGGTTGCCCGGGATACTGCCCGCATTGAGGCTGATCCCTCACCTGTGGTAGAGTGGGAGGTCGTCTCAAGGTGTGGCAGGGGGCGAAAGACATTCCGGAGGGGCTGAACGGAAGGCCTCTCCAGTTTGTCTGACGAACCGGTTTCAGGCTCTGTCTCAGGCTGATACTGATCTTCAGCCTGACATGGCTGCTTGTCCTGTTCCAGAGGTTGCCCCTCAGTCTGCAAGATCCGGGCAGTCGCAGAGGGTGGGCTTACTGGTAGTTGGGAGCTCCAACGTCAGGCGTGTAATGGGGCCCCTTAGGGATATGGCAGCAAGGGAGGGGAAGAAAACCAATGTGCACTCCGTGTGCATACCGGGGGGAGTCATTCCAGATGTGGAAAGGGTCCTTCCGGATGCCATGAAGGGTACAGGGTGCACCCATCTGCAGGTGGTCGCTCATGTCGGCACCAATGATGTGTGTCGCTATGGATCGGAGGAAATCCTCTCTGGCTTCCGGCGGCTATCTGATTTGGTGAAGACTGCCAGTCTCGCTAGCGGGATGAAAGCAGAGCTCACCATCTGCAGCATCGTCGACAGGACTGACTGCGGACCTTTGGTACAGAGCCGAGTGGAGGGTCTGAATCAGAGGTTGAGACGGTTCTGCGACCATGTGGGCTGCAGATTCCTCGACTTGCGCCATAGGGTGGTGGGGTTTCGGGTTCCGCTGGATAGGTCAGGAGTCCACTACACGCAACAAGCGGCTACACGGGTAGCAGGGGTTGTGTGGCGTGGGCTGGGCGGTTTTTTAGGTTAGATGGCCTCGGGCAAGTGCAGAAAGGGCAACAGCCTCAACGGGTGCAGGGCAAAGTCAGGACATGCGGGGACCAAGCAGCAATCGGTATTGTAATTGTAAACTGTCGAAGCTGCGTTGGTAAAGTACCGGAACTTCAAGCGCTGATAGAAAGCACCGAAGCTGAAATCGTTATAGGTACAGAAAGCTGGCTGAAGCCAGAGATAAATTCTGCCGAAATTTTTACAAAGGCACAGACGGTGTTTAGAAAGGATAGATTGCATGCAACCGGTGGCGGAGTGTTCGTCGCTGTTAGTAGTAGTTTATCCTGTAGTGAAGTAGAAGTGGATAGTTCCTGTGAATTATTATGGGTGGAGGTTACACTCAACAACCGAGCAAGGTTAATAATTGGCTCCTTTTACCGACCCCCCGACTCAGCAGCATTAGTGGCAGAACAACTGAGAGAAAATTTGGAATACATTTCACATAAATTTTCTCAGCATGTTATGGTCTTAGGTGGAGATTTCAATTTACCAGATATAGACTGGGACACTCAGATGTTTAGGACGGGTGGTAGGGACAGAGCATCGAGTGACATTATACTGAGTGCACTATCCGAAAATTACCTCGAGCAATTAAACAGAGAACCGACTCGTGGAGATAACATCTTGGACCTACTGATAACAAACAGACCCGAACTTTTCGACTCTGTAAGTGCAGAACAGGGAATCAGTGATCATAAGGCCATTGCAGCATCCCTGAATATGGAAGTTAATAGGAATATAAAAAAAGGGAGGAAGGTTTATCTGTTTAGCAAGAGTAATAGAAGGCAGATTTCAGACTACCTAACAGATCAAAACGAAAATTTCTGTTCCGACACTGACAATGTTGAGTGTTTATGGAAAAAGTTCAAGGCAATCGTTAAATGCGTTTTAGACAGGTACGTGCCGAGCAAAACTGTGAGGGACGGGAAAAACCCACCGTGGTACAACAACAAAGTTAGGAAACTACTGCGAAAGCAAAGAGAGCTTCACTCCAAGTTTAAACGCAGCCAAAACCTCTCAGACAAACAGAAGCTAAACGATGTCAAAGTTAGCGTAAGGAGGGCTATGCGTGAAGCGTTCAGTGAATTCGAAAGTAAAATACTAGGTACCGACTTGACAGAAAATCCTAGGAAGTTCTGGTCTTACGTTAAATCAGTAAGTGGCTCGAAACATCATGTCCAGACACTCTGGGATGATGATGGCATTGAAACAGAGGATGACAAGCGTAAAGCTGAAATACTAAACACCTTTTTCCAAAGCTGTTTCACAGAGGAAGACCGCACTGCAGTTCCTTTTCTAAATCCTCGCACCAACGAAAAAATGGCTGACATTGAAATAAGTGTCCAAGGAATAGAAAAGCAACTGGAATCACTCAACAGAGGAAAGTCCACTGGACCTGACGGGATACCAATTCGATTCTACACAGAGTACGCGAAAGAACTTGCCCCCCTTCTAACAGCCGTGTACCGCAAGTCTCTAGAGGAACAGAAGGCTCCAAATGATTGGAAAAGAGCACAGGTAGTCCCAGTCTTCAAGAAGGGTCGTCGAGCAGATGCGCAAAACTATAGACCTATCTCTCTGACGTCGATCTGTTGTAGAATTTTAGAACATGTCTTTTGCTCGAGTATCATGTCGTTTTTGGAAACTCAGAATCTACTATGTAGGAATCAACATGGATTCCGGAAACAGCGATCGTGTGAAACCCAACTCGCATTATTTGTTCATGAAACCCAGAAAATATTAGATACAGGCTCCCAGGTAGATGCCATTTTCCTTGACTTCCGGAAGGCGTTCGATACAGTTCCGCACTGTCGTCTGATAAACAAAGTAAGAGCCTACGGAATATCAGACCAGCTGTGTGGCTGGATTGAAGAGTTTTTAGCAAACAGAACACAGCATGTTGTTCTCAATGGAGAGACATCTACAGACGTTAAAGTAACCTCTGGCGTGCCACCGGGGAGTGTTATGGGACCATTGCTTTTCACAATATATATAAATGACCTAGTAGATAGTGTCGGAAGTTCCATGCGGCTTTTCGCGGATGATGCTGTAGTATACAGAGAAGTTGCAGCATTAGAAAATTGTAGCGAAATGCAGGAAGATCTGCAGCGGATAGGCACTTGGTGCAGGGAGTGGCAACTGACCCTTAACATAGACAAATGTAATGTATTGCGAATACATAGAAAGAAGGATCCTTTATTGTATGATTATATGATAGCGGAACAAACACTGGTAGCAGTTACTTCTGTAAAATATCTGGGAGTATGCGTGCGGAACGATTTGAAGTGGAATGATCATATAAAATTAATTGTTGGTAAGGCGGGTACCAGGTTGAGATTCATTGGGAGAGTCCTTAGAAAATGTAGTCCATCAACAAAGGAGGTGGCTTACAAAACACTCGTTCGACCTATACTTGAGTATTGCTCATCAGTGTGGGATCCGTACCAGATCGGGTTGACGGAGGAGATAGAGAAGATCCAAAGAAGAGCGGCGCGTTTCGTCACAGGGTTATTTGGTAACCGTGATAGCGTTACGGAGATGTTTAACAAACTCAAGTGGCAGACTCTGCAAGAGAGGCGCTCTGCATCGCGGTGTAGCTTGCTCGCCAGGTTTCGAGAGGGTGCGTTTCTGGATGAGGTATCGAATATATTGCTTCCCCCTACTTATACGTCCCGAGGAGATCACGAATGTAAAATTAGAGAGATTAGAGCGCGCACAGAGGCTTTCAGACAGTCGTTCTTCCCGCGAACCATACGCGACTGGAACAGGAAAGGGAGATAATGACAGTGGCACGTAAAGTGCCCTCCGCCACACACCGTTGGGTGGCTTGCGGAGTATAAATGTAGATGTAGATGTAGATGTACTTTGATTCACGTAACCCGTATTCTCTCTCCTTCAGCCAAACCCTTGCTGAAACCAATTTAGACGTAATTACCTAATAACATACTCCTACTCTTGAATCAAAACAACAATCAAGCCAGTGGAGGACTTCACATTTGCCTCTCCCCAAAAATCACACATAAAAACAATGCCAATTTGTTCTTTCGATACTCAGAGACGTCCATTCAGAGCATTTTTTTTTTTTTGGAATCAGACACTAGGCTTACTATTTTGAAATTCTGAAAAGACAGCGCAATCGCGTGCGTGCGATAGATGTAAAATTTGTGTCCCACACTTCAGTTAACTGAAGAATAGAATACTAATGCTAACAAAAGAAGCACGGGATACAAATTTTACGCAAGCTGGTCTTTTCGTCTTCACCAGTAGTAGTATGGATTCGAAAATAACGAAGTAATACTAGTGTTAGCAGAGGCCAAAAAAAGCAACAACGGTAAAATTTCTGTTTCGTAATGCAGTTGACGCACCCAAACGTAACGGAGAAGAATATGAAACTCAAAGCAACCCCATGAAAAAGACGAATTTAACACAATACAAAAGTAAGACGCTAAACTAACCATACACAAACTCCTGCAGAGAAAACCAAAGGTGGCCTTGACGCCAACAAAAACTACATATCCACATAAAATACACAACAAACAGAACATCAAAAAAGAACGCACATACACACATACAAACAAACATATAAACCAAGAAGTTCACATCAAACAAATGAATTGAATAAAAACAAAAATCCACAGAAAAAACATTGCCTAACATAAGAAAATGAAGAATTATGAATCAACCCAAAAAAATCCAAATCAGTATCTTAATCATCCCGACCAAACCCACACTTTTCCTTAATTATCATTTACCCCCCATCCCAACCTGAAATTAACTAACAAATTTTGGAGGATACATTTGCCCAACACGCTTAAGGAAACACTTAAACGGGCAATATGTATTGGGTACACTAAGTCTGCATAAACATTCATCTAAATGGCTCTGTAGTGTCGAAATGCGTCGTTTGCCCCTCCCTACAACAGATTTTATGGCTGACCAATAACCTTCTATACTACTGGTACAAGCTCCTGTTGTTGAACATCGGAATTCAGTGTTATGATTCACGACAAGATCCTGAAAACTCATATTCTCCAAATACCTAAATGAAGAAAACCCATCTGAAATTACTACAGAACCCTCTGCCACATGACTTTCAATTAATTTCGTCAATACTTTTTTCGTTCGGTTAGGAACTACTTTAAAAACTACATCATCACATTCTGGACCAGAAATTACAGTCTCCCAAACCCATAATCCCTCAGCAGGTAACCACCCAGTTGTAATTAGTTTTGCAAAAATGAGACTCATCGATTTCGACGATAACACCCGACCCGACCCCCCCCCCCCCCCCCCCCCCTCAAAGGTCCCTTTACTTCATATGTTCCCCACAAACTTCTCTACAAAACGAATACCAGTTTAAAACGGTAAGCTCACTCACATAACATTTATGGACACAACCACACAGGATATCTCACACACCAACAGTATGTAATTTTTATTATACCCCTCAACGCCAGCTTCGATTTATCAAACCATGTTCCTCGTCTAATTACGCCCCACAGTTGATTTTCGCTATACCTCCACATAAATAAATCGTGAGCACGGCGAGCAGACACACTTATCAGGAGCATATGCTCGTCGCACTCACAACATCGAACAGAATCAGCAGGAAGACTACATAATTGCAAAAATCGAGTGGCTGAAATCATATCTACTCCCAAATATCTACGAAAATCAAAAAGTAAAAGTTGTCCAAAACGAAAAACAATTCTTTCATATTATCTCAAACTCACTATGAACGGAACTAAGTACCGGATGAACTGGAAAGAACAAATGATTTAAATTAATATAAACGACAAAAATCTTCCAAAACGTCTAGCCCTGTTATTAAAAACACATTCATTTACTTCAGTTTACAATGATGGCGCTTAGCCACAGAAGATAGCCGATTTATTATCTATGGCTGGAAAGGAAAGATATCGATATCTATTAGTAAAGGCTCGAAAATAACGACAGTAATATCTATGAGTAAGTAATGACGTCATTGGTCAAAACAGACAGGTGGTTATCCCATTCTTCAGTTGACCACATTTTTGAGCAAAGAAGACTTTCTTTCATAAATATGAGTTACCCCAGAACATTATTCCATATGCAAAATATGTCGACTTACTGATTCGTCTATCCCCAAGATTTGCAATTATTCTAAGTGCAAATGTGGCTAAACTAAGTTGTTTTAGAAATTCAAAAATGTACTTTTTCAAGTTTAAATTCTCATCAATACACATACCGAAGAATTCGTAAGTTTCGACCCTATTTATTATTTCCTCACCGTGTGTTACACTTATAATTGGTGTAGTACCCTAGATGTGCATAGTAAAATGTGTTGCCTTTTTAAAATAGAGGGTGAGACAAAGACGTAGCCAAAGAGGGCCGGAGGGGGGGGGGGGGGGAGGGGGGCAGGGTCCAGGGATCCACATCTCCTCCACCCTTATCATCTAAATAAAATTGTCACGACCTAGTTGTCGCGCAGTGAAATTGAAAGATATATTGATTTTCAAACATACGACGAAAAAGGGATACGAACTGTCTATAATGAACAAGACCATCGATGGATTTAAATTACCGATATATCGATACCGAATATCGCCCGTCCATACTTCACCTAAGAGTAACTACTGCACTTCGTTGGCCTTACTTGAGCCCGGTTGCCGGCCGGAGTGGCCGAGCGGTTCTAGGCGCTACAGTTTGGAACCGCGAGACCGCTACGGTCGCAGGTTCGAATCCTGCCTCGGGCATGGATGTGTGTGATGTCCTTAGGTTAGTTAGGTTTAAGTAGTTCTAAGTTATAGGGGACTGATGACCACAGCAGTTAAGTCCCATAGTGCTCAGAGCCATTTTTTGAGCCACCAGCTCGAAAGCCGGACCCACCCCCGCGACATGGACGCCTCTGCTGAGAATTACCCAAGTGCGCTTAGAGAAGGGGGCTCTAAGCACCCTGGGCCGGGTTAATGTGCGTGTATGATTCCACGCACAAAGGCTGTACGATCTTGTAACAGTTTAATAACAGATGTTCAATAATTATGTTCAGACTGTAACGTTTTTAAGGTGTAAAAACAATTATACAAAAATAATTTTTTCGTTACTTTTGTAAGAGTACTCAACTTCATTTTAGGAATAGTTATTTATCTCTCGGGCAGGCAGTATTTAATTTTAAAACTGGTCTGTGTAAAGTTTCGACAATATGCTTGGTTCAGCGATATTTTCATTGGAATGCTACTAGCGATCGTCATTCTATACTATGCATCTGTGCATGAAGATGGCTCGATTGTGGAATGGCGATGTATCATGGCTTCACGTTTTACTACAAGGACGATGATCTACTGTGAAATGTCTTATTCGTAATATCCTTGGAAGAGTGATTCCAGCCATCACAACTCCATCGTATTTGTAAATAAACATCATATAAGCAGTAACGTATGCTGTACATTACAGAGGAGTTGATTAGCGTGAAAGGTTATATAACCCTATTATGACGGATAAACGCAAACTCATTTGTGACGTCTAGTTGAAATCAATGCGTGAATCAATGTTGAGATCATAAACCTGTAGCTCATAGTGTTTGTGTATTTCTATTTGTTTTATAAATAAATTTGATTGCTATAGTTTCAATTTAACAGTTAAAATAATTATTTAAGCAGAAGTTCTTGGTCACCTAAGGATATTGGAGAATTTTAATGAAGTGAAGAATACTTAATAGGAGACTGAATTGAGGAACTTGGAAAGCTCTGATGTGCTGAAGGAATTTTGATGCGGATTCTGGTAAGTTGGAAATTTAAATACAGGATTGAAGCAGGAGAAAGATAGCTATTGTCAAAACAGATTTGAACCCTTTAACATTATAAATTATTCAATACGAGGGTAAGATGCTTCTGCTCTGCGACAGTGATCTTTATATTAGAAGACTGAGCAGTTACCATATTGCCAAACGTATATACAGTATACAAGAAATACCCAGATGCACTTTACTGCCAAACGAATTACAACTCTAATATAATGTATTGCCTCTTTGCTAAAAAAATTCCAACTCAATCTTCTACATACTGTCAGCTCACCCTAAATACTATTGAGAATATATATCATGCTTATTTAAGAAGAGTTTTTCTGGCTTAATTTTATAGACCGAGTACTATTTGAATGAAGGCCTCCAGAAAGCAAATTGTGTATAATAGGTTAAAAAATAAATGAATTTGTTTTCAGAGCAAATAAAATCATAAGTCTTTCTATGGTCCTCTTAAACAAATCCGACCCCTCCCCCCTCCCCCTTTGACAAGATCCTGAGTGAGACTATTTGAAAGCCAGTAAATGCTACTTTTAAGGACCGTGATCAGCATTTCTTCCGTATGCTTGGACTGATTACAGTAATACTGTCATCTTCAAATCTAATTACGCTTGTTGTACATTATACAGAAGATCGTTTAAACTTATACTGACGGAAAAAAATCACAACCCCAAGAAAGAGTTCTCCCACATAAATGAAAGTTGGTAGGCGTATTTCTGCAATATTATGTCTGTTCAAATTTCGCGCCATTCCCATCAGACTGGCTCCAGTAGAGCCAATATGAGGATGCAAATCAGGTTTGCTTTAAATACACGCCGTAATGGTCATGAGCATTAGATACCATTGAGACTGGACGTGGTAAATAAATGTCGTGTGACTAGGGCCTCCCGTCGGATAGACCGTTCGCCGGGTGCAAGTCTTTCGATTAGACGCCACTTCGGCGACTTGCGCGTCGATGTAGATGAACTTATGATGATTAGGACAACACAACACCCAGTCCCTGAGTGAATAAAATCTCCGACCCAGCCGGGAATCGAAATCGGGTCCCTTAGGATTGACATTCTGTCGAGCTGACCACTCAGCTACTGCGGGTGGACACTGGACGGGGTGAGTTGATGTTAGTGAAGAATGACTTTAAGGTGACAAAGACGTCATTATCAACACCTCACTGAGTTTGAACGAGGTCGTGTATTAGGGCTACGAGAAGCTGGATGTTTATTCTGCAGAAAGACTTGACAGGTCCGCGTGGCACTGCCGAGAGGGAAGACCGTCGTGTCGGTGTATGGCTCTGGCGCATCGTTCTGTGCCTACAGCAGCAATGTGAGCATCAGTTGGCACTACATGACGCAACGGACCGTTACAAACCAGTTACCTCAAGGACAGCTCCGAGCCAGACGCTATGTAGTGTGGATTCCACTGACCCCAAACCACCGCCATTTGCGACTTCAGTGGTCTCAAGCAAGAGCTCATTGGAGGGCAGGGAGGAGGTATGTTGTGTTTTCTCACGAAAGCTGGTTCTGCCTCGGTGCCGGTGATGGCTGTGTGTTGGTTAGGAGGCCAGTTGAGAGACTGAAACCAACCCGCGCCACGCGGAGTGGCCGCGCGGTTAGAGGCGCCATGCACGGTTTGCGCGGCCACATCTTGCCGGAGGTTCCAGTCCTTTCCGGAAATGGGTGTATGTGTTGTTCTTAGCATAAGTTAGTTTAAGTAGTGTGTAAGTCTAGGAACCGATGACCTCAACAGTTTGGTCCCTTAGGAATTCACACACTGGCCTGACACTTGGACTTATGGTCTGGAGGGTGTGATTTCGTATGACAACAGGAACACTCTCGTGGTTATCCCACGCACTCTGGCTGCAAATTTGTGCATCAGTCTGGTGATTCGACCTGTTGTGCAGTCACTCACAAGTTGCATTCGAGGGGGTGCTTTCCAACAGGATAACGCTCGCCCACAAACCGCCACTGTTGTAACCGAACATGCTGCACGGAGAGTTGATATGTTGCCTTGGCCTGCTCGATCACGAGGTATGTCTCCAATTGTGCACGTGCGAAACATCATCGGACGATTACTCCAGCGTCATTCACAAACAGCATTAATCATCTCTGTATTGACTGATCAAGTGCAACAAGCATGGAACCCCATCCCACAAACTGAGATTCGGCAACTGTACAACACAGTGCATGGACGTTTGCATGCTTGCATACAGCATTCTGGCGGTTATAGCAGTTATTAATGTATCAGCATTTCACATTTGCAATCGGTTATCTCGCACTTACATTGACCTGTGATCTTGCAAAGTTAATCACTTAAATATTTTACCTACACAAATGCATTCCCGAAATTTCATTACTCCGCATAAATTATTTTAACGTGTTGCGATTTTTTCCGTCAGTGTACATGAGGAACAACAGTGGATCTAATGTTGAGCCTTGGGGAACCCCATATGTGACTTCCCCTGTTTAGAATAGTGTCCCTGGACTACATTTGCTGAATTAGTAAGAACAACTTTCTGGATTCTTTTGGCTAGAATGGGACGCCTGCCGTTCAAATTACGGATTACGCCAACCGGATGTCTTCGTGTTGCGCATCCAACGATACTCCACACCATCAGGCCGAGTGCAGCCCCCGTACGACGACGGCGGCTAATGCAGTCTCCTCGGTGCTGTCACGCTGGATACGCCCATTGTAATGTTGTACGAAAGATCAGAACTCATATGAAGAGACGCCGTTACGCCGGTACTGTGTCCAATATTGTTCCTGAGTCCCACTGTCACCGCTCCTCTCTCTCTTTCTCTCTCTCTCTCTATATCTCTCTCTCTCTCTCTTCGCTGCAGCCTCAAGGGAAGCCGCTGTGATGGGGGCCTTGCTGGAAGTCCGCAGTGACCCAGACGTCGTCGCGCCAAGTCCAACCAGGTACGTCACATGGCTGTATGGTCCTTCTCGGCCGAGTGAACAATGCTTCTATCCTCTCTGGCGCTAGTCGCACAGGGACTTTGAGATGGAGGGTAACACTGAACACTCTGTATTCGCATGATGGTCGAGTCATACTGACTAACGCGAGGTACAATTGGGCCAACCACAATCTCTACAGGCCATGGCAGACGTTTCTCCTTCGTGCTCGATCTTCCCACAAACGAGTAACATTCAGATTCTGTATCTGAATGAGAAAATGGCTGCTTATCTGTTCCTACCTTCCTTGTGCCACTGCGCTGAAATGATAATTATTTGCAAATCCAAGCATGTAGAAGGAGGGAGTGTTGTACCTAGAGGATAGTATACATAATGTACAGAGTGTAAAGGAACTGCTCTTCACACTTTTTTTTTCGCGAAGTGTAGAAGAGCAGGATATACTATAGGTAGTTATGAATCTTGCGGTTCACTATTATAATCACACTTCCTGATTTCCGTAACACCCGAGGTATGTTCGAAAATTCCTGAACTTAGTCCATAAAATTTTTCTACGGTAACCTTTTACTTACTACGCATGGGTTTCTTCGAAATACTCTCCTCCACAATTGATATACCGCTCGCAACGCCGTTTCCACTTCCGGAAGCAGTGTTCGTACGCCTCTTGCTGGATCGCGATAAACGCCGTCTACGAAGTTTCTTTTATCTCGTCTATCGTTGCAAATCTTTGTCTTTTCTATAGGCTTCTAAACTATGGAAATTAAAAAATGTCCGCAGGGGCAGGTTTGAAGAGTACGGAGGATGAGGCAGCAGGTGATGAATGTGCGGGTGCGTTACCGTGATGCAAGAGCCACGAATTGTCCAACCACATTCCAGGCCGCTTCCTTCTCACGTTTTCTTACAAGCGTCGCAACGTGTCGCTGTAGTAGCTTCGATTAACAGTCTGTCCTTGTGGCACGAATTCATGATGAGCTAATCCTTCAAAGTGAAAGAAAATTATCCTCACGGCTTTGACATTTGACTTGACCTGACGAGCTTTTTTTGGTGTTGGAGAACTGATAGTTAAATCGGCACCCTAGCTGCAAACAGGCGTTGATATACATCATTGGAGACATGTTGAAAATGTGTGCCCCGACCGTGACTCCAACCCGGGATTTCCTGCTTACATGGCAGACGCTCTATCCATCTGAGCCACCTAGGGCACAGAGGATAGTGCGCCTGCAGGGACATCCCTTGCACGTTCCCCGTGAGACCGACATTCCCAACATGTCCACACCACTACATTCGTAGTGCGCCTAATAGACGTTTGCCTATCACACTCATTACTCGTGGCAGATTAATCTACCAAGTCCCTTACGAGTTGGGGCATAGCATGTGCGTTTGCACAAGAAGGTCAATGGCCGGGTAGCCATATTTTAACTATATATGAAGGTAGTATCTGTTCCCGAAAGAACAGATACCATTGATGACCGTGCAGCTTCTTTAGAATGAAATGATAATTAGATCGACACCCTAGCGGCAAACAGGCGTTGATATGCATCATTGGGAATATGTTGAAAATGTGTGTTCCGACCAGGACTCAAACTGCCATGTAAACAGGAGATCCCGGGTTCGAGTCCCGATCGGGGCACACATTTTCAACATGTCCCCAATGATTTATATCAACGCCTGTTTGCAGCTATGGTGTAGATTTAATTATCATTTCATTCTAGAGAAGCTGCACGGTCATCAATGGTATCTGTTCTTTCGGGAACAGGTACTACCTTCATATATAGTGTTGGAGAACCTTTCCCGACCCACTGTGAAGATTGAATCCTGGTCTCAACATCATAACCATAGACTCACGTCTCACCACTAGTTATGATTCTCCTGAGGAACATCTCCTTCTCATTTGCGCGATCCAAAAGCTCTTCACAGACTGCGAAGCGGAGGTCTTTCTGGTCTTGACTGATGAGCCGTAGGTCGAACTTGGCGGCAACATTATGCATTTCAAGATTCTGTGTCAGGTTTTCATGACATGATCCAACTGAAACGTTACATTCTTCTGTAATCTCTCCGACAGTCAGTCTTCGATTGGCATGCACAATGTAATTGATGTTCCTGGCTTGAGCGTTGTCGGTAGACGTCGAAGGGCGTCCTGAACGAGGGTCATCTTCTAACTTCCGTCCGGTCATTTTGAAGCCGAGTGAACCATTCGTAGCACCGAGTACGGCTTAAGCATTCATCACCGCAGGCTTCCAGCATCAAGAAAAAGTTTTTGGTTCAAATGGCTCTGAGCACTATGGGACTTTAATATCTATGGTCATCAGTCCCCTAGAAGTTAGAACTACTTAAACCTAACTAACCTAAGGACATCACACAACACCCAGTCATCACGAGGCAGAGAAAATCCCTAACCCCGCCGGGAATCGAACCCGGAAACCCGGGCGCGGGAAGCGAGAACGCTACCGCACGACCACGAGCTGCGGACGAAAAGTTTTTCCTGAGTTCCACGAGAATTGTAACGCAGTCGCGTTGCTCCTCTAACTCTGCCATCTCGAAATTCCCAAACTGTGCGACACAACGCTCTAGTCAATACAGCACCGAACAATAGCTAACAGACATACAACAATGAAACTTCCGGCAATTACACATTAAACATAGGCGTCTGCAGGGGTGCCAACCGCATTCGCTCTAACACACCATTGGCGCGAAATTACGAATGTTCCGGAATTTTTTGAACAGACCTCGTATGTAACAAAACCAGTCTTTCTGCTTTTTAATGAATTTTATGCTTGCTTGGAATAAATCAGGTCACAACTAAACTACACTGGTTAATCATAGTTTTATATAATAGTTTCTTTGTTTTTTGTGCCCAATTATATGAAATTAATTGGTTACAATTATATTAGCTAAGAATACTTTATATATGGGATGAATAAGCGGTTCAACTATATGTTATCTACTTCAGATTCACATTATTGGTTAATAGTAGCATTTTCCAGTTGTTGTAAGCATCACCCCGACTGTTTTTTGTTATGTGTGTGGCGTCTTCCTGGGATCGAAAGCAGTAAAGCGTAGAATAAAGGACGCTAGCAACTTGTGCTCAGCATACAGGTCTTATTTTGGTATCCCTGTGAGGGACCAAGACAAGAACTGGTCACCACATGTCATGTTTGGGTGTTGCAGATCCATTCCCGAGGTCTGGTGTAGAGGAGGAAACAGAAAAACGAAATTTAATGTACCTAGAATTTGGTTAGAACCAATAGACTATAAGATGGGCATGAAAACCAATGTTTCTGCGTATCATATTTGTATCATCTCTTAGGCCCATTCACTCAGTGAGCAGTTACCTTTCCCTCCTCCTCCTCCAATACTGAAAGAGTGTGAAGATTGCAGTAGTGAATCAAATGCCGAAGAAGACTTCTTAGAAGATGCTACATATCACTACCCCACACAAAATGATTTAAATAACTCAAGTCAGGGATCTAGGACTTACAAAATATAATGCAGAAATCCTAATGTCGAGACTAAAGGAGTGGAACCTATTGGGAAAGAGTTGCAAAATATCCAACCAGAGGAAACACCGTGAAACTTTCTCACAGTAGTTCACTCGGACAGACAAACTGTGCTATTACCACAATGTGCTAGGCTTTTTCAATGAAATATAGTTTAACTATGATCTAATGAACTGACGATTCTTCATCGATAGCTTCTGCAGTTGTCTGAAATCTGTTCACCTCCATAATGGAAACAAGTATTCCGCAGTTCCAACCACTCATTCAAGTCACCTAGAGGAAGATTACTCAAGAGTTCAACATCTCTCTCAGGTGGTAAAATATGCTGAGCATCAAAGGATGTAACTGATGATTTCAAAATGATGGCATTTTTGGTGGGATTGCAAGGAGGAACACAAAGAATACTGCTTCCTCTGTCTTTGGGATAGCAGGGATACAGGCAATCACTGAGACTGTTGAGTGTCCATTGAGGACGGCATTTGTGGCTGGCCAGAAAAACATGAAGTGGGAACCCCTTTTCAAACAGGAAAAGATTGTAATGCCTCCCCTCCATATTAAGCTTGGACTTATCAAGCAATTTGTAAAGGCGTTAGACACAATAACAGACGCAATGAGCTACCTCCAGAATGTGTTCCCCGAACTATTAGACACTAAGGTGAAGGGTGGAATTTGGCTGGGCCCCCAAGGGAAAAAACTACTTCGTGACGACATAATCAGCAAGCTTCTAGCAGTTCAAATAAAGGCCTGGAAGAGCGTCTGGGATGTAGTGAATGGTTTCCTATGGAATCACAGGGAGGACGGTTGCAGGTATGTGGTAGAGGGTCTTTTGTAGAACTACAAAGCAATGGAGTGCAGAATGTCTCTAAAGTTTGTAACGGAACATATTAAAGGCTTTACTGTACCGAAGTATGCGATACCCTCCAAATTCAACCAGTTTAACGAGTATTTATGATTATAGAAAAGTTATTGTGTATGTTAACAATGATTGCATAACATGTCTGCATAAACAGTCAACCCATTAAATTATACTGAGTAACTGACCCACACAAAAGTTTATATCACTTGATCACTGATACTGCAAATGTCATCATGTAAAAACACTAAGTTCATCTTAAATAATTAATATGAAGTACGAAAAATAGTGGCCAACTTAGGTATTTTGGATCTCCTTAAATAAAAATCACCCAGTGAAACCTATTTGTTCACTAGGAGCGTTTTCACTCAGTATTCACGTAAGCAATCCTATTTTTGACGAAAACCAATGTAATTCTTAATAATTCATGTTATTTACTTATTTATGCAAATTAGAGAAGTCAATTGACAAACTTCTAAAAAACGGCCTTTTTGTAACAAAGAATTATTCTGTCAAGTCAACAAATCTGTCTGTCATTTTAATAACATGTTAAATTATGTCACTCGATGCAAATTAATAACTTTTCTGCACAAATTATGATAACAGATGTACATGTGACTTGTAAACTATATCTCTTTTTAGTAGTTCTTTGACAATGTTATAAATACAAGCAGCAAGAACGGTCGGGAGGCAGTCGGAATGTCACTTTGGTAAAGTGTGTTTGTGTGTTATTGTTTGAGGTGGATAAACAATGCAAAGAACATGTAACGGAAATACTACTTTGTGTTGTGTCATGGTCTTTGGTGGACAGTGGAATTAAGATGGCCACCAGAGTAATAAATATTTGAAGTTTACATATTTGTTGGTTTCGCTCGTTCTTTATCATCAAAAGCATATAAAAAACACGGGACCTCACGTTTTTAACCCTAGACAACCAGATGTAGAGCCAGCATCAGCATCGAGAGACAGCAGCGATCCAGCAAGTAGCAGCGATTACTACAACACAATGCATTTTAATGGCGCCTACCTAACATCAAGTGCTAACAAGCTCCGTAAATGGGAGTGAAATAGTGCGATTATAGCAATTAGCTATATCTACGACCAGGCGACCATTACTAGTTGCATATACTTCACTCACACACAGACGTTTTCAAGTCTCATGTGGCTGCATAATCAGAGGAACAGTGTGAAAGGTTCCATCAGGACTTTCAATTGTTTGAAAGAAGGTACTGAGGCAGTATAATGAGCGAATGCTTGGTGATTACATCTGGAGATGGATCAGTGAGACTGATGTAACTTACAAGAGGAAACGTAGGAAGGCAACACAAAATATGGTTCAAATGGCTCTGAGCACTATGGGACTTAACTTCTGAGGTCATCAGTCCTCTAGAACTTAGAACTACTTAAACCTAACTAACCTAAGGAAATCACACACACCCATGCCATAGGCAGGATTCGAACTGGCGACCGTAGCGGTCGCGCGGTCTCAGGCTGTAGCGCCTAGAATCGCTTGGCCACACCGGCCGGCAAGGCAACACATTTTCAAGCAGACTGTAAACGACATGTAAACATTTTCATGTACTCTAACACTTTTGTCATACATAATTACTGTATATACATTTTAAACCTGGTATTTAAGAATTTATTTTGTTTCATTTCAAGGGTATATGTAAACGAGTATTCATTGCTCCAAATAAATGCATTTTCCTAAAATTAAGAAAATCGATGCCATTTCCCTAAAAGCAATTTCCCACTTGCAACATTGTGTTTACATACTGTTTTGAAACGAACTGCATCAGGATCAATAAAAAATGAAATCAAACATAATCTTTTACATGGTGTAATCATTCAAGGAAATAAATTGATATTTATGCTTCAGCTTATGAAATAACAATGATCTGTATCTTTTTGGTTAACAGTTATCATTTATATCGATAGTATATGCATATCTTTGTATGTGAAATTTATGTACCGCTGGAATAATCAGCAAGTTGCTGGAATCTATCTATCTGTTATGGAGTAATGAGATGGAAATGGCATGGGATGCAGGATTGGACGAACAACCAAACAAAAATTACAGCATCAACGAGCACAAAATTAAGTAGAAACAATGGGCTTTAATTATTACCTTATTTAATTTTGCAAATGCTTGAAAAGTAAGAAATTTGTTAATTTCCTTGATACTTCGATTATCGTAGTCAGTACAGCAAGGAATGGGTCAGACTAGGAACACGCGATGGTTTTTGGTCGCTACATCAGTTTAGCGATTCATTTTGGAATCACATGAAGGAAAGAGCACTAGAGACAGCCATAGGCGGTTTTCTCCATTTCCTACAGCTTTTGTTGTTATTAGATACGATGTTGCGTTTCGCACAACATTTGTAAATATTTCCTGTTCTACATACTTAAGTGCTGTATAATGCAGGGTGTCCCAGGAGGAACGGTCAGTATTCAGGGATATTACAGGAACAGTCATTCGAAGTAAAAAAAAGTCTAACAAAGATGGGCTCTAGAGTGCGTATCTTAAAGAGTTATGAGCACTTGCTCACCTTTGCCACTGTGAAACACATCTCTTCTGCTGAACAAGTACTCGCAGCTCTTAAGACATGCATTTTGGAGCCCATCTTTACCAGAAAATGTATTTTCCTGTTTCGGTGGACACTATTTCCTCGCAAAACATGAAAAGCAAAGAGCTCACACTAGAAGAGATTTGTTTCAAAATATCGAAGATGAAGTGCTCATAAGCTGTTAAGATATGCATTTTAGAGCCCATGTTTACTAACTTTTTCGCTTCACATAATCATTCCTGTCATATATCACAATATTGACGATTCCCCCAACACACTGTGTATATTAAATTGGTTTATAATATACACTCCTGGAAATTGAAATAAGAACACCGTGAATTCATTGTCCCAGGAATGGGAAACTTTATTGACACATTCCTGGGGTCAGATACATCACATGATCACACTGACAGAACCACAGGCACACAGACACAGGCAACAGAGCATGCACAATGTCGGCACTAGTACAGTGTATATCCACCTTTCGCAGCAATGCAGGCTGCTATTCTCCCATGGAGACGATCGTAGAGATGCTGGATGTAGTCCTGTGGAACGGCTTGCCATGCCATTTCCACCTGGCGCCTCAGTTGGACCAGCGTTCGTGCTGGACGTGCAGACCGCGTGAGACGACGCTTCATCCAGTCCCAAACATGCTCAATGGGGGACAGATCCGGAGATCTTGCTGGCCAGGGTAGTTGACTTACACCTTCTAGAGCACGTTGGGTGGCACGGGATACATGCGGACGTGCATTGTCCTGTTGGAACAGCAAGTTCCCTTGCCGGTCTAGGAATGGTAGAACGATGAGTTCGATGACGGTTTGGATGTACCGTGCACTATTCAGTGTCCCCTCGACGATCACCAGTGGTGTACGGCCAGTGTAGGAGATCGCTCCCCACACCATGATGCCGGGTGTTGGCCCTGTGTGCCTCGGTCGTATGCAGTCCTGATTGTGGCGCTCACCTGCACGGCGCCAAACACGCATACGACCATCATTGGCACCAAGGCAGAAGCGACTCTCATCGCTGAAGACGACACGTCTCCATTCGTCCCTCCATTCACGCCTGTCGCGACACCACTGGAGGCGGGCTGCACGATGTTGGGGCGTGAGCGGAAGACGGCCTAACGGTGTGCGGGACCGTAGCCCAGCTTCATGGAGACGGTTGCGAATGGTCCTCGCCGATACCCCAGGAGCAACAGTGTCCCTAATTTGCTGGGAAGTGACGGTGCGGTCCCCTACGGCACTGCGTAGGATCCTACGGTCTTGGCGTGCATCCGTGCGTCGCTGCGGTCCGGTCCCAGGTCGACGGGCACGTGCACTTTCCGCCGACCACTGGCGACAACATCGATGTACTGTGGAGACCTCACGCCCCACGTGTTGAGCAATTCGGCGGTACGTCCACCCGGCCTCCCGCATGGCCACTATACGCCCTCGCTCAAAGTCCGTCAACTGCACATACGGTTCACGTCCACGCTGTCGCGGCTTGCTACCAGTGTTAAAGACTGCGATGGAGCTCCGTATGTCACGGCAAACTGGCTGACACTGACGGCGGCGGTGCACAAATGCTGCGCAGCTAGCGCCATTCGACGGCCAACACCGCGGTTCCTAGTGTGTCCGCTGTGCCGTGCGTGTGATCATTGCTTGTACAGCCCTCTCGCAGTGTCCGGAGCAAGTATGGTGGGTCTGACACACCGGTGTCAATGTGTTCTTTTTTCCATTTCCAGGAGTGTATTTTTAATTCTGAAAGTACAAAATATTATGGTTAGTTGATTCTATAAATTTTTAGAACTATATATATAACATGTGTACAGTGTGGCCATCCTTCGTTGGTTGTGCACCATCTTGTAAGGTAGAAACAGAAGAACATCTTTTACCCGACAACATGTGTCACTTGTAAATGAACTGAGTTTCTTTAATATCTTTAACTGTTTTAGCTGTCTTTAAAAGGGAAATTTCTTTTTGTTTCCAGTAGCTTTTATTTCAAAATTTATTTAACTTGTAATTGGTGTTTGGTAATGTTCTCACTTAATTTGATTTTACTTATTGATTGCTGGTGTGCTGTAGAGTAATAATGTAACAGTTAGACTATTGAATCAGTATTAACAATGTTTTATCGATTGCTGCACTTTTAAATTTCAATAGAATATACCGGGTGATAAAAAATAGTCAGTATAAATTTAAAAACTGAATAAATCACGGAATAATGTAGATAGAGAGGTACGAATTGACACACATGCTTGGAATGACATGGGGTTTTATTAGAATCAAAAAAATACAAAAGTTCAAAAAATGTCCGACAGATGGCGCTTCATCTGATCAGAATAGCAATAATTAGCATAACAAAGTAAGACAAAGCAAAGATGATGTTGTTTACAGGAAATGCTCAATATATCCACCATTATTCCTCAACAATAGCTTTAGTCGAGGATTAATGTTATGAACAGCACTGTAAAGCATGTCCGGAGTTATGGTGAGGCATTGGCGTCGGATGTTGTCCTTCAGCATCCCTAGAGATGCCGGTCGATCACGATACACTTGCGACTTCAGGTAACCCCAAAGCCAATAATTGCACGGAATGAGGTCTGGGGACCTGGGAGGCCAAGCATGACGAAAGTGGCGGCTGGGCACACGATAATCACCAAACGACGCGCGCAAGAGATCTTTCACGTGTCTAGCAGTATTTTTTTTTTTTGTTCTAATAAAACCCCATGTCATTCCAAGCATGTGTGTCAATTTTTACCTCTCTATCTACATTATTCCGTGGTTTATTAAGTTTTCAAATTTATACTTACTTTTTGATCACCCAGTATGTTCCTAGTCACATGAAACTGTTTGTACCTTGGAACATGTTTTCGCATTTGCAAAAACCCTGATTTTCCGGAGTAATTTTTGTAACTACAGAAAAAGACTACAGCACATAAAAAGCGAATGCCATTACTTAATAATGGACTGCCAAAATAAACTTCTGTTACAGGCGAAAGTACGGAAAGTGTTGCAAGATACAACAATGTCCCAGTGTTGCCAATTTAGCGACTTTGTCGCTATAAATGGCGACTTTTGCCTTCGTCTTAGCGACAAAAAAAACTTTTTAGCGACAAAAATTATTTAGCGACTTATCTGGCGACTTTTGGTGTACGACGACTTTTGAAGTACAAATCAAAACTATTTTGGGCCAGTATTTTCATTAACAAAACTAAGATTTTAACAATAGAATGGGTACTACACTGACTTTGTTTTAGATTTACCAAGTTAACTTAAGTTTTTAGCAGATCATGTAGCATTGTTCAGCATTTAGTAAACCTGAATGTGGGAATTGCCTACAGAGTAAGAAAATCTTGACTATATAACAATTCATTATTCATTACTCACTAGCCTGTTATCGTCGATAGCGTATCGATCTATAATTCTTCAACTTTTGAACTCCTTTTATTTTTCGAATTGACAGAAAACATACGTAAAAGTTAAATAAAATACATTTCTCTCCAGCAACCTTTAATTTTTCGAAATGTTAACTCGCAGTCAAATTATTAACACATGCACAGTGGTAACGCAAGAACAATTCGGTGGGGGTATCTCAGACATTATTACGTTTTAAACAATGAATAATAGGACTGATATCGAGTTACTGAGAGTAAATTGTTTCATGACCTCGAGTTCGCCTGAGTTTTAATGTATTTTCAGTGATTATAAATTGGTGGAACTTATGTTGTGGTGGCTTACATAATAGATTTACCGCAGAAGAAGAAGCAGTTCGCTAAAAAATACCAGGATGCGTGAGAAGCAGAACCTGAATTCAATGGGTGGTTGAAACCAGTCGTTGGATACTTATCCAAGGCAAGATGTCAAGTATGTGCAACAGAGTTTGATATTAGAAAGAAGAGTGTGATATTAGAAAGCATTCGAAAACTATTAAGCATAAACAAAAAATTGATTAAAAAAAAAACACAAACCACCTTACCTGTGAAAATTGTTCCGAAAACTACAGTTAGAATAGCAAGCAGAGAGGAAGGCGCCCTTTCTTTATTTTTCGATGAAGAGGGCGCTAAAAACATGCAATTACGTCGTACAAAGTGCACTAACATCATAACTGAAGTTTTGGCTCAATATTTTACACAATAATTGGTTGAAGATATAGGTAACCAAAAATACAGTGTACTAATGGATGAATCCACAGATATATCAATATCTAAAATGCTAGGTATCGTTATATGGTACTATGGTGTAAACAACCAAACCATTAGATCAGCATTTCTCAAACTCACTGTAGTAGAAACTGCAGATGCAAGAAATCTGACTGCTGTTCTTGTGAATTCTTTGAAAGATCTCAAACTTCCAATCGCTAATATGGTAGGAATTGGCACAGATATTGCTTCTGCAATAGTTGGAATAAACAATGGGCTTTTCGAGCAACTCAAGAGAGAATATGGTTTGAAGCATTTGGTAGCGATCCGTTGCATTTGTCACTCTCTTCAGCTTGCAGTTTCGCACGCCTCAGTGAATACCAACTACAGTTCTCTCAAAGCATGAAACAGAAGAGTTATTCGATCTTCTGAGTGACTACGATGAATAGCTCACATTCCGGTATGTATATATTTTATAACCTAATTTGAGTTCTTGCTTTCTTTTGTTACAAATATAGTTGTATATTTTTAGTATATTTTACTACTGTGATTGAAACAACAATCTGTGTTGCTTCAATTATGATAACATGTTTAATTATACGTTAGCGTATTTTATATGTATGTTGTTGCAAGCGATGCGTCATTTAATTAAGACAATATAGCAATTAGGTATGAGACTATTTTTATTAATATTTTATTACCCCCACTGGCTTATTGTACCATTCACAGCACGAAATTTTCAGTACACCCCTCGTAAAATCAGTTTTAGCGACTTTTGATATTGAATCTAGCGACTTGGGTTTTTTAGAGTTGGCAACACTGCAATGTCCTCTTAGTAATGCCAATACTGCTTTCATGGTGCTACAGTAGTGTATTTTGACCAGACACTTCCGCTCTTTTAATTTTGCGATATTGATGTATCTACCTCTCTTCTTTAGAAAACGGATCGAATAAGTACGACATGATTAAGTAGTAGCGTACACATTTATGACACGTAACGTGCTGAAATAGGCATGCACTTACACATTTCATTCAGGATTCGCCACCAAATTTTCAAACGTCAGCCAAGCAATTTAGTTGAGATGTGAATTTTGGGAGGCCCCAAGGCACATGCTTTATGTTACTGTTTATTAACGCTGAAGGCTGTGCCGCCCCTGCGTTAAAGCGTCTAGGCGGCGTATCCAATGAGCAGGATCACGAATTGTTCACGTGCTGGTCATCATCCTGTTAGAGCCGCCTCCGCAACTATCGCATTCGGTCCAAGGACGTTTCAGTTGAGGCGGGACACTTAAATTTGCTTCGTCTCGCCGAAGTCTGAGTAGGCCGCCAAATGGACCACGTATCGAACAAGGTTTCTGTTAACACGTTTACGGAAATCGCGACCAGAGCTAGTCATGCGTAGCTGCTGCCGCAAGGAATTAAGACCTGATTAATTTATATTTAAAAAGGCATATGTATTACTGACTGTAGTAGGAAATGTGCATTAATTATATTACGTTAATAACTAAAATTATGTTAGCATAAACTGTATGAAATAAGTCTGTTGAAACAATTGTTGAAGAACTGATACAAATACAATTTTTTCCAGCGTGTAAAAACTCTAGAGACTGATGGATGAGAGGTTACGGAACAAAAAATATCTAATGAACTTATGTCCGGAAATGCATCGTTTCCATACTAGAGACCACTTATTCAATCATACCCTTCTGGCCATTAAAATTGCTACACCACGAAGATGACGCCCTACAGACGCGAAATTTAACCGACGGGAAGAAGATGCTGTGATATGCAAATGATTAGCTTTTCAGAGCATTCACACAAGGTTGGCACCGGTGGCGACACCTACAACATGCTGACATGAGGAAAGTTTCCAACCAATTTCTAATACACAAACAGCATTTGACTGGCGTTGCCTGGTGAAACGTTGTTGTGATGCCTCGTGTAAGGAGGAGAAATGCGTACCATCACGTTTCCGACTTTGATAAAGGTCGGATTGTAGCCTATCGCGATTGCGGTATATCGTATCGTGACATTGCTGCTCGCGTTTGTCAATATCCAATGACTGTTAGCAGAATATGGAATCGGTGGGATCAGGAGGGTAATACGGAACGCCGTGCTGGATCCCAACGTCCTCGTATCACTAGCAGTCGAGATGACAGGCATCTTATCCGCATGGCTGTAACGGATCGTGCAGCCACGTCTCGATCCCTGAGTCAACAGATGGGGACGTTTGCAAGACAACAACCATCTGCACGAACAGTTCGATGACGTTTGCAGCAGCGTGGTCTATCAGCTCGGAGACCGTGGCTTTGGTTACCCTTGACGCTGCATTGCAGACAGGAGCGCCTGCGATGGTGTACTCAACGACGAACCTGGGTGCACGAATGGCAAAAAGTCATTTTTCGGATGAATCGAGGTTCTGTTTATAGCATCATGATGGTCGCATCCGTGTTTGGCGACATGGCGGTGAACGCACATTGGAAGCGTGTATTCGTCATCGCCATACTGGCGTATCACCCGGCGCGATGGTACGGGGTGCCATTGGTTACTCGTCTCGGTCACCTCTTGTTCGCATTGACGGCACTTTGCACAGTGAACGTTACATTTCAGATGTGTTACGACCCGTGGCTCTACTCTTCATTCGATCCCTGCAAAACCCTACATTTCAGCAGGATAATGCACGACTGCATGTTGCAGGTCTTGTACAGGCATTTCTGGATACAGAAAATGTTCGACTGCTGCCCTGGCCCGCACATTCTCCAGATATCTCACCAATTGAAAACGTCTGGTCAATGGTGGTCGAGCATCTGGCTCGTCACAATACGCCAGTCACTACTCTTGATGAACTGTGGTATCGTGTTGAAGCTGCATGGGCAGCTGTACCTGTACACGCCATCCAAGCTCTGTTTGACTCAATGCCCAGGCATATCAAGGTCGTTATTAAGGCCAGAGGTGGTTGTTCTGGGTACTGATTTCTCAGGTTCTATGCACCCAAACTGCGTGAAAATGTAATCACATGTCAGTTCTAGTATAATATATTTGTCCAATGAACACCCGTTTATCATCTGCATTTCTTCTTGGTGCAGCAATTCTAATGGCCAGTAGTGTATATACAGACGCAGACATGCAGAAAACAGAGAAAACGTAATGCAGCTGTAGAATATGTAGTTGATGATGACTGGAAGCATTCGAGAACAGTGCTATACTACACCATCTGACCAGAAAAATAGCGAATTTGCACTACTTGTTAACAATTGTACTACATTTACAAGCAATTTTAGAGTACGTGCGAGAAGTGGTCATGATCCTATCGATAGCAGCGACATAAAATCGATAAAATTAAGAAAAATGACGAAAAATACTTATAAATTGAGGGAAAATACGCCAAAATGCTGGGGGAGGGGGGGGGGAGAATTGAGGGTAATGCATGTGTACTTGCATGTCTTCTGCTTGGTGCAGGAAAATTCTTGTGCATGGGAACGAGTATGCGACAGCAAGAGATATACGAGAAAAAGTTGACATGAAAGCACCCGGAACCAGGGGAAACAAAAAAAATTGTTCAAATGGTTCTGAGCACTATGGGACTTAACATCTGTGGTCATTAGTCCCCTAGAACTTAGAACTACGTAAACCTAACTAACCTAAGGACATCACACACATCCATGCACGAGGCAGGATTCGAACCTGCGACCGTAGCAGTCGCGCGGTTCCGGACTGAGCGCCTAGAACCAGGCGAAACACTCACTTTTTTGTCCACAGCGATAAGACGATTGGGATAGAATGTTTAACATGGATGACCACCAAACGTAGAGCAGTAAATTTATATATGTCGCGCCACAAGCCCAGCTGTGACCCCAAAGTTACCAGCAACCGTCTATAATTTTTATGAAGTGTCCTTACCTAAAGAGCGTTGTATTACCAGCTGGGGTGACTACAGAATGGATCGCTTGTTTGAACCAGTGCAGGATTGTTTAGGTGTTTTAAACCCTAACAAACTTTATTTACAATGTGCTTCTCTGTGGTCTCCATCAGTCACAGCCACGCGATGTGAGATGACAATAACCTTACAAACAGTTGCTGTGTGGCCTTTTTTCCGTTGTTCTCTCGGGGTGTATCATTTCTGTGGTGTAACTTGCGATCGACTCTTATACAATTTCATGTTCTCTGTGTGTGACTTAGAACACTATCTACCTGCGATCATTAACAGCAAATCTCTCCATTCCACAGTCATCAGAGGGCTTCCAACGCATATGTGATGATGAAACATAACCATCAATGGAAAACCTGTTTCTGCGCCCTCGTCTAGACAAACGAAGATGTATGCGATGTGCTCCATTTCTCTGTCACATCATGGACATAAATCGAGTGTTCAGTTTGTTACTATTTGTTGTTACTATACTTTTCATTCGTACTATACTTTTCATGTCCGTCCTATCCAAAATTCATCCAAGTGGGTCATTGGGGAGGGCGCAGGACTTCTTAATTGATTGGTATATAAGATGCACAAATATTCTTGTAGAAAAGCAAACAGCCCATGAGTATGTCAGCCATATGACCATATACATGTGGAAAACTGTTTACAAAATGACGTAAAAATCGGTAAAAAATTTATGTTAGAGACATAAAAATTCACGGAAGTAACGTGTAAAATGGCGAAAACCTAGTAAACTTATAGAAACTGACTTAAGATACATAAAATTAAAGACAAATGCCATGAAAAGAGTACTGATAAAAATCAATAAAATTGTGTATTCTGTAGGAAGAGAGTAGATTGATGTTACATATACACACCTTCATAATGGAGAGAGGTGCCATTCTGGAGACGTGGCGTCAAGGCGAAACGGTAATATTATCCTGCACATGAGCAATACAACCTACCATCAGGCCATGGCGGTGGTAAACTGCGGTAAGAGTGTTTCAGCTCCCCTGGCTACAGATCGTGGTGTTTATTTCTTCGTATGCGCTTTCGGCTGTCGACGATCATTTTATAGGACTGTTGTGAGCATACCATGTTTTCCGAACCGTAATCGGGCTTGAGCTTCATAAAGGACAGGCGTCATATTTCTCTGCAACCCTATTTAGTGTTTGTGTTACAAAGAATCGATGTTTTCTTTGTTGTGCGAGGTGGTAGTTTTATACTTTACAGTTTGTCACCATAGTTTATCGTAAGAAACTTGCAGGGAGAATGTGTGTCATGCGCTGGGAATATATTTTTCATACTGGAATATTAACAGCGTTGCATTCCACACGACTAATAGGTCGGAAGCCGAGCCGCTCTAGCATTACAACGGGTTTTAAGTGCAGAACCGTGTAGCTTTAGGAATGTATGTGATGTGTTTATGTTCCACGATCATTTCCCTTTTACCAGAACCTTCTTGGAACTGACCCCAGACACTGCACCAATATTTCTGAATTGATTGCGCAATTGATTTATGTAAAAAGCTTCAAACTACGCCCGTTTGGAGCTCCATCATGTAAAAACCTCACGTTTCTTCTTCGTAACCATGTGTTATATTATCACAACACTCCCACATTTATTATACACCGATAAGGGCTGATAACTTACTCCACATGTGCGCATCTGGAGAGCTCTTGTACACTTGGATGGGAGCTGTGAGTAAGATTAGTGTGGAACAGTTTTTGAAGAACAGCAGTTATAGACTCGGTTTGTTCTGTTCCTTTACGAGACGTGGAATGTAGTGCATATAGTAGCCTCCTACTTCTGGTCGGCTGCAACTGAAATCGGTGACAGAGTTTCAGGGAGTGTCGGTCAAAGAGAATGCGAGGAGATCTCTCAATCTCCAACTTTATGTTAAGAATACTAGAATGCCCTGTGACTCCCATCTGCGTAGGGAAAGATGGGAAATCATAATCGTAAATAACGGAATAAGATCGAAGTACTATAAATATGTAAATCAGTATAGGACGCTGTCTGATATACTGTCGGATATATATGTTGGAAACATATGAATGGACTTAATGCACTGTCATCTACCTACATTCACACTCTTGTATATGGTACTCGCAAAGCAGTGAGGGGTGGTTTAGCAATGATACAGAAATTGGGATGCAAGCTGCCGCCTCATTGGTCAGTCTTGAAATTATGGAAGAACTTGTAAAATTGCTAAAACTGATCGCACTATCAACTGTAGTGAGTCTTTTCCATCCTATCTGTTCACTGGTACGTTGTTGATTACCACATGATGATTGACTAACGTCACTGTTGATTTCCACATTATGACTGACTGACATCACTTGTTTGAGATGGAGAGACAGCCTTAGTGCGAGCAACACCCTCCGAGGATGGCCTGCACCAAAGCGGTGATAGCGTACATGACTGCAATATGGTGGATCAGTCGAAACGGGACAGCTAGACATCTGCTACCACCTCATTGTGAAAGATAACTTTAAAATGTAGAGGTCATCAATCACCCTGAGAAAGCTGTTTGGCAACTCCCCACAACACCACAAAACTCTACTAGTTTCCATGTCACGATGTCTTTTGCATTATTTTTTTTTTGTCAGTACGAAACAGAACATCTGTCTTTTACTTCAATCATTCTGTGTGTATTGTGGGAACAACAGCAGTATAATTTATACTGTGCAATGTCCAGTTTTCTGTGAGAATCAATGGATGGAGACCTGTTAAACGTCGGTTTAGCACCTGACACGGACCTCAAAGTCGTGGTGGAAGAAACAAAATGATGGTAGTGTATGTAGCTGTATTCATGCACTGCTTGGATATGTTACAGCTGAAAAAAAACAACAGTGTATCAAGCAACAACTCAGGGACCCTCTCTTTCAATTGATAGTATGTAGGATATGGCCCTCCCACAGTATAGGTGACGAAACTTTACCCTGATCTATGGAAGTGACTTCGGTCACGAGCCGCCAGCTCCAATGAACCAACACCTGTATATTTAATAGGATCGCCACATAGGCTATGGTCAGTGCAGCCACACAGACGATATTTGTTTTCAATATATGAGGAGACAAGGATGCGGTAATATCTTATCGAGTTCTCTAACAGTTGAAGTTAGTGGAGTTTTTATAGTTTGTAGTTTTTCTCTGTTGGGTGGTACAAAATAAAGTGGAAGAAGAGAGTGTTTGGGTGACAGGCATGAATGCACCTTGAGAGATGCAGAGCTCCTTCGGACTGCAGTACTTGTATGTATTTTGGAGAGGTACCACAATGCACTAGCAAAAATGCTCGTACTTCTTCCATGTTCTGCACGATGTGGAGTCTTCCTAATTCTCCCAGCAAGATGCACCATCCTATCTGCTAATATTATCTTTCCTACTACTTCGTGTTGCAGGGGAAAGCTTCGTTTGGTGCTGGCCTTACACATTGTACACAGTTGGCAGAGCTACAATAACATGTCCCCATTTCCACCGAGTGGTCAAAATGCCGTCCTCTCACATTAACTGAGCTCGCCCCGTTTCTCCATGGGATGCAGAAGGTCTTAGATATAGTGCTCTTCGACTTCCGTTCACGTCCAACTTAAATTGGGACGATCACATGGACGAAGCTGCAGGGAGGGTGGGGCAGAGACTGAGGAGCAGTTACAAGATGCAGAGGGACTGTCTAAGAAACTGCACTGGAGTTTTTGCTGTATGGGATCCTTAGCAGATACGTTCGAAAAAGGCGACTCGTTTCGAGATATGGGAGTGGCACAAATACACTCCTGGAAATGGAAAAAAGAACACATTGACACCGGTGTGTCAGACCCACCATACTTGCTCCGGACACTGCGAGAGGGCTGTACAAGCAATGATCACACGCACGGCACAGCGGACACACCAGGAACCGCGGTGTTGGCCGTCGAATGGCGCTAGCTGCGCAGCATTTGTGCACCGCCGCCGTCAGTGTCAGCCAGTTTGCCGTGGCATACGGAGCTCCATCGTAGTCTTTAACACTGGTAGCATACCGCGACAGCGTGGACGTGAACCGTATGTGCAGTTGACGGACTTTGAGCGAGGGCGTATAGTGGGCATGCGGGAGGCCGGGTGGACGTACCGCCGAATTGCTCAACACGTGGGGCGTGAGGTCTCCACAGTACATCGATGTTGTCGCCAGTGGTCGGCGGAAGGTGCACGTGCCCGTCGACCTGGGACCGGACCGCAGCGACGCACGGATGCACGCCAAGACCGTAGGATCCTACGCAGTGCCGTAGGGGACCGCACCGCCACTTCCCAGCAAATTAGGGACACTGTTGCTCCTGGGGTATCGGCGAGGACCATTCGCAACCGTCTCCATGAAGCTGGGCTACGGTCCCGCACACCGTTAGGCCGTCTTCCGCTCACGCCCCAACATCGTGCAGCGCGCCTCCAGTGGTGTCGCGACAGGCGTGAATGGAGGGACGAATGGAGACGTGTCGTCTTCAGCGATGAGAGTCGCTTCTGCCTTGGTGCCAATGATGGTCGTATGCGCGTTTGGCGCCGTGCAGGTGAGCGCCACAATCAGGACTGCATACGACCGAGGCACACAGGGCCAACACCCGGCATCATGGTGTGGGGAGCGATCTCCTACACTGGCCGTACACCACTGGTGATCGTCGAGGGGACACTGAATAGTGCACGGTACATCCAAACCGTCATCGAACCCATCGTTCTACCATTCCTAGACCGGCAAGGGAACTTGCTGTTCCAACAGGACAATGCACGTCCGCATGTATCCCGTGCCACCCAACGTGCTCTAGAAGGTGTAAGTCAACTACCCTGGCCAGCAAGATCTCCGGATCTGTCCCCCATTGAGCATGTTTGGGACTGGATGAAGCGTCGTCTCACGCGGTCTGCACGTCCAGCACGAACGCTGGTCCAACTGAGGCGCCAGGTGGAAATGGCATGGCAAGCCGTTCCACAGGACTACATCCAGCATCTCTACGATCGTCTCCATGGGAGAATAGCAGCCTGCACTGCTGCGAAAGGTGGATATACACTGTACTAGTGCCGACATTGTGCATGCTCTGTTGCCTGTGTCTATGTGCCTGTGGTACTGTCAGTGTGATCATGTGATGTATCTGACCCCAGGAATGTGTCAATAAAGTTTCCCCTTCCTGGGACAACGAACTCACGGTGTTCTTATTTCAATTTCCAGGAGTGTATGATTCACCAGTAGCTGTGATCGTTAAAAGACGTTTCTACAGGATCCAACACAAGTATTTGGTTGAACGGGTAGACTTGATTGCAAATCACAGACAGCATTTCTACCAGAAAGCGTAATACTATCAGCGACTCTAGTGTGTGGCTGTAGACCCAAGACCACTTTTTATACAGGGTGACGACAACACAGTAGTTATGATCGCGTTTTTGATAGGGGGATCCTTACACGACAAGTATGTTGTGAGCTTTAGATCCCTGTGTGGCCAGCTTCAAATGTCAGTTCTCAGAAGTGTTCCTCAAAAAGAACAACGTAATCCCACTGTTGGAAAAGAAAATTACTCACCATGCAAAGTGACTCTCGTGATCAATTTATTAATCTGCCTATCAAGTCAATATCAATGATCTGCCGCCTGGTGGATCGAAGAGATGGCTAGGACACCACATGGAAGGGTTCTTGACAGATGTTTTGTTTCTTTTCTCGTTGCGGCGAAATCTATGAACAAATTTTCAATCTCCCACCTACACAGGGTGAGACTGCCTCTCATGATTTGTTTCGTAAACGCTGGTATGATATGCCACCACATTGGTAGAACGAGACCTGGCATAGTGTACAAAACAGCTACATCCTCTTGAATTACAGCTTCTTGTTGTCGAATGTAAAATGATTGTGTTTTATGCAACACGTGAGCCAACAGCGTTAAAGACTGTATTCTCTAATATTATTTAACGTGTCTAAAATGTTTGTAATACACACATGCATGACAATTTATTTACAGACACTGATTTGAATGCGAGAGACGCTCTCAGGTAGTGTAATTTGTCCATCAAGCTTAAAGAAATTGCTTAAGGGGGGGTAGTACGTCAAATGGGCCGACTTGAAGCAGGAGAGGCATCACGGGAGATTTTAATTTCCAGTGACTATACTTTTACAAATAAATTCATCAAACTTTGTCAGCATCACCAGGAAAGATTCAGGATTCACGCCCATTGCAATGGAAGTTCGAAAACATAACAACATAAATTTTCTTACGTGCGAAATTTCATAATTTTTTCACTTACTAATGGCTGCATTTGTTGCTATAGGTACACTTTTCTTCATCAGTTAGAGAGATTCTTCGATGAATTTTGCACAGCATACATATCATACTCACAGGTGTATGAAACTTTAGAATTTATTTAATTTATGAAAAAACGAATGAACTGTTATGTTTTAAACTTTATGTTTAGAAAAAACACAAATTTTATAGTTAATTACCTCAATTTTTACCACAGTTTTTAATAGATTTGGAAAATTCTAGAGTTTCATACACCTTTAAGTATGGTTTGTATGATGTGCAAAATTCATCGAAGAATCTCTCTTACTTATGAAGAAAAGTGTACCTACAGCAACAAATGCTGCCATTAGTAAGTGAAAAAAAATGAACAAATTTCACATATAAAAAAAATTATTTCGTATGTTTCCGAACTTCCACTGCTAAGAGTGTGAATTCTGAATCCTTCCTGGTCATGCTGACAAAGTTTTATGAATTTATTTGTAAAAGCATAGACAGTGGAAATTAAAATGTTCAGTGGTGCCTCTCCTGCTCCAAGTCGGCCCGTTTGACGTCCTACCCCCCTTAACAGAGAAATTTTTCTTCAGAGCTTAAATTCTCGCTTTTCTTTACTCCGATCACTGTTTCGAAATAACAAGGACATTCTGTGGTGATCAGTAATTTTCGCATCAAATGTGGAAGTTTTTTCCCTGATTTTACGCAGGGTGGACATGTCTCTGCTGAACATCTGTAATCGACGGCGGTACACTTTGTTGGATGTCACAAAATAATGAGATGTGAATTGTATCCTGCAGTTGAAGGTAAAAACTATACCGATTTTGCTCATAAAAGTAAAAGAAAATGGACTGTGCCTATTCCGGTGGAAAGAGGTAGTCTATTATCGTGTTTTCCTTCTTAATAGGTGCTTGATTATAGGAGATGCATTGAAGTTAAATATAACTTGGTTCAAATGGCTCTGAGCATTAAGGGACTCAACTTCTGAGGTCATCAGTCCCCTAGAACTTAGAACTACTTAAACCTAACTAACCTAAGGACATCACACACATCCACGCCCGAGGCAGGATTCGAACCTGCGACCGTAGCGGTCGCGCGGTTCCAGACTGTAGCGCCTAGAACCGCTCGACCACCACGGCCGGCTAAATATAACTGTTACAGAGCAGTGCTCAGAACGACGTGCGCATGCTGGCTGGGCTACTAGAGGTGTGGTGGCCGAGTGCTGTAGGAGGTCACAGCTGGTCTTTCCGACAAATAACTAACTGTAAGGATAGCCCTCTTTTATCGTGGTCTTATTCTGATGGATGTAGCTGCCGCACTCTATTGTATGTGTAGTTTTTGTCAGTGTCGATAATTCTGACCACCCAGCCACATGTTCGCGGAGATGCATTGTACTGAAGACACTGTACTGGGGTCTGCGGCGCTTTAGAAGGAAGGCTTCCTGTTTCCAAGCAGCCGTCTTTTCCTCTTCTTCTTGCCTTTTGTCTACCTGTGACTGATTTCCGCAGACTGGAGACAGGATCTCTTTGTACACCACCAGTGGTAAGATAGAACAGTCATCTATCCGTATCTACAGTGAGGAGAGGGAGGGAGGGAGGAGGGAGGGAGGAAGGGATGTGATGGTGATGTGGATGGCGGGCGGGGGGGGGGGGAGACTACCACCAACAAGTTAGTTAGATTGTGGATTGTGAGCACCCATCTTCCCCAGTATATATGTTACATTATGACCCATTCATTACAAGTGCTCGTTTTTTTCACGATGATTTCAATGTGTAATCAGAACAGTGATGCATTTCCCATCAGTTGTGGGAAAGTGGATTGGCTTCAGTTATCTAGGCTGCAGGGTGATTGTCAAGCAGGCATCTGTAGTGAACTCTGACGTCAAACACCAATAGGTACAATCTTCACTTATTAAACTCCTCTGTGTCCAACACCAGCATCTCGTCAGTTGATCATACACTCCTGGAAATGGAAAAAAGAACACATTGACACCGGTGTGTCAGACCCACCATACTTGCTCCCGACACTGCGAGAGGGCTGTACAAGCAATGATCACACGCACGGCACAGCGGACACACCAGGAACCGCGGTGTTGGCCGTCGAATGGCGCTAGCTGCGCAGCATTTGTGCACCGCCGCCGTCAGTGTCAGCCAGTTTGCCGTGGCATACGGAGCTCCATCGCAGTCTTTAACACTGGTAGCATACCGCGACAGCGTGGACGTGAACCGTATGTGCAGTTGACGGACTTTGAGCGAGGGCGTATAGTGGGCATGCGGGAGGCCGGGTGGACGTACCGCCGAATTGCTCAACACGTGGGGCGTGAGGTCTCCACAGTACATCGATGTTGTCGCCAGTGGTCGGCGGAAGGTGCACGTGCCCGTCGACCTGGGACCGGACCGCAGCGACGCACGGATGCACGCCAAGACCGTAGGATCCTACGCAGTGTCGTAGGGGACCGCACCGCCACTTCCCAGCAAATTAGGGACACTGTTGCTCCTGGGGTATCGGCGAGGACCATTCGCAACCGTCTCCATGAAGCTGGGCCACGGTCCCGCACACCGTTAGGCCGTCTTCCGCTCACGCCCCAACATCGTGCAGCCCGCCTCCAGTGGTGTCGCGACAGGCGTGAATGGAGGGACGAATGGAGACGTGTCGTCTTCAGCGATGAGAGTCGCTTCTGCCTTGGTGCCAATGATGGTCGTATGCGTGTTGGCGCCGTGCAGGTGAGCGCCACAATCAGGACTGCATACGACCGAGGCACACAGGGCCAACACCCGGCATCATGGTGTGGGGAGCGATCTCCTACACTGGCCGTACACCACTGGTGATCGTCGAGGGGACACTGAATAGTGCACGGTACATCCAAACCGTCATCGAACCCATCGTTCTACCATTCCTAGACCGGCAAGGGAACTTGCTGTTCCAACAGGACAATGCACGTCCGCATGTATCCCGTGCCACCCAACGTGCTCTAGAAGGTGTAAGTCAACTACACTGGCCAGCAAGATCTCCGGATCTGTCCCCCATTGAGCATGTTTGGGACTGGATGAAGCGTCGTCTCACGCGGTCTGCACGTCCATCACGAACGCTGGTCCAACTGAGGCGCCAGGTGGAAATGGCATGGCAAGCCGTTCCACAGGACTCCATCCAGCATCTCTACGATCGTCTCCATGGGAGAATAGCAGCCTGCATTGCTGCGAAAGGTGGATATACACTGTACTAGTGCCGACATTGTGCATGCTCTGTTGCCTGTGTCTATGTGCCTGTGGTTCTGTCAGTGTGATCATGTGATGTATCTGACCCCAGGAATGTGTCAATAAAGTTTACCCTTCCTGGGACAATGAATTCACGGTGTTCTTATTTCAATTTCCAGGAGTGTATTTCCTGCCAAAAGAAAAAAGATAGTAGCTTACACCCCAACCTTTTTTCAATTAGCTTGTAGGTGAAGTGTAGTTTGAGAGTGCCTGTCTCTAGTTTTCAGCGATATTGCGAAATTTTTCGCAGCAGGATAACACCAATTGTAATATATCGTCAATTTTTGAGCTGCATTGCGATTGTAGGCAGTCTGTTATTTACTTAATTAGGACCGATCTTTACTTAATTTTCCCGACCATTATAAATAAAGCGCACTAACCTAAGCTTTGTCTCCTGCACCTAGACATTTCCATGTGTTGGGGTTGGGGGGGGGGGTGCACTTGGGCTTTCCATCCAGGACCAGGGTTCGAGTCCCAGAAAGGGTATCACCATTTTTAATTCCCTGACATTTCTCAGATGGGGATGGGGTGGGATGTCAGTACAAGCCAGGGACAATGAAATTCTAACCGCAATTCGAAATTCCCGCCGAAATTCGAAATTCCCCTCATTAGGATAGGTGTTGGGGAGGGGGTGGTGTGGGGAGTGGCCTGGGGCCCTCGAGCAGGCTGAGGAAAACACGTGACATCATCTGGGGGTGGGGGTGGGCATAGTTGGACACTGAGGTAATTATTGATCAATTTAATTAATTTGCATATCAATTTGATATCAAAATTTGCTCGGATATCGCCATCTCTCTACTACTACCATTGGCTGCTGATATTTGTAGCTCACTCACTATCACGAATGAAGCTTACAAAAATGAAAGCTCAGCTAGAGAAATACTAATGAGAACACGAAAATTAACTTAAAATATACATTCTTCTTTTGAATTACTACATCTGCTGACACCCCATCCCATCCCCCACCCAGGAATTTGCGGGAAATTAAAAATGGCGGTGCCCTTTCTGGGACTCGAACACTGTTTCTACTGGATGGAAAGCCTATGTGCTCCCCCAACACATGGAAACTGTCCAGAAGCAGGAGATGAAGGTGAGGTTAATGCTCTTTATATATTTTGGTCAGAAAAATGAAGTAAAGGTAAGTCCTAATTACGTAATTAATCATAAAGATTGGGGCTAATTACACAACTCTATGTGTAGCGATATACAAGCATGGCCTAAAATCGCAATACAGTCAAAAACGGTCGATACCATACAACTGGTGTTATCCTGCTGGGAAAAAATTTCGTAATACTGCTCAGAATTAGTGACAGACACACTCAAACTCTGCCCATCACCTACAAGCTGGCGGGAAAAAAGCAGAGGTGTAAGGTACTATCTTTATTCTTTTTGGCTGGGAATATATTCAACTGGCGAGATGCTGGTGTTGGACAGAGACGAGTTTAAAAATTGTATTACCTGTAAGCATACAGCTGAGGATAGTATCTATTGTTGTTTGATGTCAGAGTTCGCTACAGATGCCTGTTCAAAGACCATCCTGCAGCCGAGGTAGCCAAAGCCAATACATAATACCATAACTGATGTAAAAAAATGCATCACAGTTCTAATTACACTTCAAAATTATAGTGGAAAAATCAGCACTCGTAGTGAACGGGTCATAATGCAGCACGCGTACTGTGGAAAATCGTCCTCCCAAAAGACTGTAGTGCAGGCGGTAGTTGAACGTTCATTCTCATCAATAGGCGTTAACAAACTGCCGAAAACTGAGGCCCTATTACCTCCCCTCATGGCTCCCCCTCCCACTCTCCCTTCATCCATCCACCTACAAGGGGGTGGGGGTATACAGGTTTTTTCAAATGGCCAACTGCTTTGCCAAGCACATTGTAGTTTTTCTGAGGCCAACAGCCATCTCCTCATGTTCGCTATCCACGCTCTGCCTTTCGATATACCCTCTTGGACACTGGCCGCCTTGAGGCGATGCTCCTTCACCGACATAATAGCATGTACAGTCAACAAAAACAATAGGACATAAAAGGTCGGCCACCCCAAGTGCAACTTGTTCCTCTAAAATATACCGACCCAGCCCCGTCCCCACACGGAGCCCCTATAGTCAGGAAGCGACCACCCACAGAGTAGGCACTCTCCCAACGTTTCAAAAGGTTCAAATGGCTCTAAGCACTATGGGACTTAGCATCTGAGGTCATCAGTCCCCTATACTTAGAACTACTTAAACCTAACTAACCTAAGGACATCACACACATCCATGCCCGAGACAGGATTCGAACCTGCGACCATAGCAGCAGCGCAGTTCCGGACTGAAGCGCCTAGAACCGCTTGGCCACAGCTGCCAGCCTCCAACGCGTCCAATAGGCCTGTCATTCTGCAACGGAGAACACTTTTATTTAATGTCTACATCTACATCTACATGTCTACTCCGCAATTCACATTTAAGTGCTTGGCAGAGGGTTCATCGAACCACAATCATACTATCTCTCTACCATTCCACTCCCGAACAGCGCGCGGGAAAAACGAACATCTAAACCTTTCTATTCGAGCTCTGATTTCTCTTATTTTATTTTGATCATCATTCCTACCTATGTAGGTTGGGCTCAACAACAAAATATTTTCGCATTCGGAAGAGAAAGTTGGTGACTTAAATTTCGTAAATAGATCTCGCCGCGACGAAAAACGTCTTTGCTTTAATGACTTCCATCCCAGCTCGCGTATCATATCTGCCACACTCTCTCCCCTATTACGTGATAATACAAAACGAGCTGCCCTTTTTTGCACCCTTTCGATGTCCTCCGTCAATCCCACCTGGTAAGGATCCCACACCGCGCAGCAGTATTCTAACAGAGGACGAACGAGTGTAGTGTAAGCTGTCTCTTTAGTGGACTTGTTGCATCTTCTAAGTGTCCTGCCAATGAAACGCAACCTTTGGCTCGCCTTCCCCACAATATTATCTATGTGGTCTTTCCAACTGAAGTTGTTCGTAATTTTAACACCCAGGTACTTAGTTGAATTGACAGCCTTGAGAATTGTACTATTTATCGAGTAATCAAATTCCAACGGATTTCTTTTGGAACTCATGTGGATCACCTCACACTTTTCGTTATTTAGCGTCAACTGCCACCTGCCACACCATACAGCAATCTTTTCTAAATCGCTTTGCAACTGATACTGGTCTTCGGATGACCTTACTAGACGGTAAATTACAGCATCATCTGCGAACAACCTAAAGCCCGGTCCACACGCAACGATCTGTCTGCGCAGACATCGGCGCAGATGTCTGTACATCCAAAAGATCGCTGCACGACACAAACCCCAATCTACTACTCGCCCGCCATCTGTCGGTGTAGAAAAGAAGTATCAGTGGCAAGCGACTACGCTCCCCGTAAACGTCAAAAATGTAATTCAGTTATTTTGAAATATAGAAATGGATGAAGTTCTCTTGTGTTGCAAAAAACATTCAGACCAACCGCAGGAAACAGAGAAAGCGGTCAAAATGGTGTAGACAGTGGCTGCTAAGGAGAAAGCAGTTTTCTCACATAAATTTACTGCGAGATTTCCGGGGCGAACCTTACGAAAGTCAAGCAGATCAAAATATCATAATGTTGGCTGGTATACTTGATCCACTCCTACACCAGATCTTCTAGATTACTGAACTTTGGATAACTCTTTTCGGTAAACAGTTCGCAACGAATTTATTTTTTTTTATTACTGTTTCTCTGTTTGCCGAGGCGTCAACTGTCCGCAATTTTTCAATTAGAGCATTGTATGGTGCTGTCTTTTTGTCTCAGTCACTATATTCTTTACTTTTAATCTGCCACAAACATGGTGTTTTCTATATATTTCAATGAATTCACTAACAGACTCTCGAGAACACTGACGAGTATCAGCCATTTTAATGCCCTGTGCGCACAAATACAAACACTAGACTGAGCAAACAGCTGTTTCGCGCCAGATTTGCGGCGATCTGCTGTCCACACGCTCCAACTTGTCTGCGCAGATGTGGTTTGAACCCACAGATTTGAGAGGTTTCGCTCAAACCTCCAACTCCAACTTCCAGGTTTGCACACACCTCAGGTTGGTACAAATCTTCTGTCCACACGCAACGATCTGTCTGCGCAGATGTGATGTGCGCAGACATTTGCGCAGACAGATCGTTGCGTGTGGACGGGCCTTAAGAGAACGTAACTCTTTCTTGCAATCTGCTCAGACGTTAGTCACGTCCATGCTACGTGTGTTGCTCCACTTCTGCATGCTCTCTGGGGCCCGACATGATATTAGGCAGGTCTACCTGCTTCTTTGGCTCTTCGGCGTATGTCAGCAGTGATGGTTATTCCTCGAGGAAGCAACTCGTTGTACACCAAACCGGCGTTGCTCCAACAGATCCATAACATTATCTTTTTTGGATGCGCACAGGTCTTGGTGTGGAGAGATGCTGCTTTTTCATGCTCAACCATTCCTTTCTTTTCATTGTATTAGCATAAAGACACCGTTTCTCGTCACCAGTAACGATACAGGGTAGCAAATGGTAGGCGTTGTTCATGAGCCAATTGATGACGAGCACATGGAGATACACATAGGGGCACCAGCTGACTTTTGCGAGTTTAGTTTCTTCGATCATGCAGTACTCACACACCCGATTTTTGAACATTCCTCACTGCATGCAAATACCGCACAATGGCAGAATGATCGCAGTTAATCACTTTTCTAGTTCTCGAGTTCACTGATGTGGATCGTTCTCGATTAATGCGTTTAAACGTTGTTTATTAAACCCTGAAGATCTTCCTGAACGCTGAGAGTCAATGATATGGAAAGCATCCTACTTAAAGCGAGAAAAAGATTTTCTTACTGTGCTTTGTCCAATGGCATTATCCCCATGGACGGCGCAAATGTTTCTGGCTGTCTTCACTGCTGTCACCCCTCTATTGAACTGGAATAGAATTTGTAAAGAGGCTGTTTAAGTTTTTATGTTGGTAACGCCACGTAGGGCTCTGCATAAAAATCGCTGACTGCACTGTGTGCAGTCTGTGGCTGGTTGGACTCATCGTTGGAATATTCGTTTGTGTAGTGTTGGGCAGTTGGATGTGAACAACTCGTAGCGTTGAGCAGTTGGAGGTGAGCCGCTAGCAGTGCTGGATGTGGGGAGAGAGACGCTAGAGTTTTGAGAGGTTACTATGAGCGGACGATCTGGACGTGTGTCTGTCTGAAAAAGGAAATCTGTAAGACTGGATGTCATGAACTGATATATACATATATTATGACCTTTGAGCACTATTAAGGTAAACACATGACACCAAAATCTTTCATTTGCTAACTATGGCTATCAGTAGTTAGTGCCTTCAGTAGTTAGAAACTTTTATTTAGCTGGTAGTATTGGCGCTCGCTGTATTGCAGTAGTTCGAGTAACGAAGATTTTTGTGAGGTAAGTGATTCATGAAAGGTATGGGTTATTGTTAGCCAGGGTCATTCTTTTGTAGGGATTATTGAAAGTCAGATTGCGTTGCGCTAAAAATATTGTGTGTCAGTTTATTGATGATCAGAATAAGTAAAGAGAGTACTGTCTGAGTACGTTCAGTTCTGCTCAGCTGTTTGAAAATCAAATAACGTAAGAGTTTTTCCAACACTGTCATTCTTTACATACAAAGAGGAAGTTTCAAATTGTTGAAACGTTGCCATTCCTCCACTTGGCAGTCCATTTTCCATCATCCACAGCTCCATTCACTCTCTCCAAATGACAAAATGACACTACCTAAACTCAAATACCAACAGTGAACTACAAAAAAATGATAATCAGTAAGTAAACCCTTAGCAAACGGAAACCAGCTTGTAAAACAAAAACGCAACGAAATTGAGCATCAATATAATATACACACTGAAGTGACGAAGGTCATCGGATAGTGATATGCAAATGACGGTAGCATCACAACACAAGGTATAAAAGGGCGTGCATTGGCGGAGCTGTCATTTGTTATCAGAAGATTCACGTGAAAAGATCTCCGACGTGATTATGGCCATACAACAGGAATTAACAGACTTTGAATGTGGAACGATACTGGTAGTTGCAGCTAGACGCATGGGACGTTCTGATTTGGAAATCGTTAGGGAATTCAATATTCCGAGATATACCGTGCCAAGAGTGTGCCGAGAATACCAAATTTCAGGCATTACCTCCTTGAGGTTCGCCGATGACACTGTAATTCCGTCAGAGACAGCAAAGGACTTGGAAGAGCAGTTGAACGGAACGGACTGTGTTTTGAATCACAAGATGGCGGATAGTGTAAAAATTCGTTGTGCGTGTACGAGAAAAAGTGTGAATTTTGCCGTGAAAAAGAAAAATTGTGACAGTTGTAAGGATGAAATTACAAAGCTCAGCGAACGGGTGTCTAGTTTACAATTTATTATCAGTTCCTTGAAGATGGATATCAAGAAACTTAAAGAAGAAAAAAGTGAACGGAACATGAAAAACTCGCGCCATGAAAATACGAATATGTCGGAGAATTGGACGGAAGTACAAAAGACGCAAACAGATAATACAAGATACAGAAAACGGCAAAAGAAACATAAATATAGTGAACGAAAATTACTTTCAAGCTCTTTCGACTACGGATTGTGAAAGTGAAGTTAGCAGTGCCAGTGTACCATGTGGAAAACCAAACGACTTTGTGAATAAGGTAAAACATGGAATATTTCAGCAGCAGTTAAGTAAAAGATCATATGCGAAAGTGCTCACGAAAAATCTTCCACCTCTAAGCTGCTCTACTGAGACAATATCGACATGTGTTAGCAAAAAAGACATAATAAACAGTGCCAAACAAGACTTCGCTTACTGCAAAGATTGGCAGAAAACAGGTAATCTCGGAACAGCAAGTACCGGTAAAATTGAACTGTATGCCGACAGCCAAGGACGAAATACAGCCGCTGAATTTCGGCGTACAAGTAGTCAGAATTTTAGTTTTAACTGTACAATAAAACCAGGAGCGAAATTCAGTGCTGCTACGTCAATGAGTCAAGAAAAAATTTCCTCATTGAGCAAAAAGGACTTTTCCATCTTCCTGGCGGGATCAAATGATATAGCTAGGAACGAAAAAAACGATCTCTTAATCTCGCTAAAAAGAAAACTGTATGAGCTGAGAGGAACAAATGTTATTGTTTTTTCAGTGCCACACCGTTACGACTTGATAGAATGGTCCTGTGTAAATAAAGAAATTGAAACTGCAAATAAAGAGGTGCAAAATATTTGCAAGCGGTTTGAAAATGGAACATTTGTGAACATAAGCAATTTAGGGAAAAGATTTCACACAACACATGGTTCCCATCTACACTCCTGGAAATGGAAAAAAGAACACATTGACACCGGTGTGTCAGACCCACCATACTTGCTCCGGACACTGCGAGAGGGCTGTACAAGCAATGATCACACGCACGGCACAGCGGACACACCAGGAACCGCGGTGTTGGCCGTCGAATGGCGCTAGCTGCGCAGCATTTGTGCACCGCCGCCGTCAGTGTCAGCCAGTTTGGCGTGGCATACGGAGCTCCATCGCAGTCTTTAACACTGGTAGCATGCCGCGACAGTGTGGACGTGAACCGTATGTGCAGTTGACGGACTTTGAGCGAGGGCGTATAGTGGGCCTGCGGGAGGCCGGGTGGACGTACCGCCGAATTGCTCAACACGTGGGGCGTGAGGTCTCCACAGTACATCGATGTTGTCGCCAGTGGTCGGCGGAAGGTGCACGTGCCCGTCGACCTGGGACCGGACCGCAGCGACGCACGGATGCACGCCAAGACCGTAGGATCCTACGCAGTGCCGTAGGGGACCGCACCGCCACTTCCCAGCAAATTAGGGACACTGTTGCTCCTGGGGTATCGACGAGGACCATTCGCAACCGTCTCCATGAAGCTGGGCTACGGTCCCGCACACCGTTAGGCCGTCTTCCGCTCACGCCCCAACATCCTGCAGCCCGCCTCCAGTGGTGTCGCGACAGGCATGAATGGAGGGACGAATGGAGACGTGTCGTCTTCAGCGATGAGAGTCGCTTCTGCCTTGATGCCAATGATGGTCGTATGCGTGTTTGGCGCCGTGCAGGTGAGCGCCACAATCAGGACTGCATACGACCGAGGCACACAGGGCCAACACCCGGCATCATGGTGTGGGGAGCGATCTCCTACACTGGCCGTACACCACTGGTGATCGTCGAGGGGACACTGAATAGTGCACGGTACATCCAAACCGTCATCGAACCCATCGTTCTACCATTCCTAGACCGGCAAGGGAACTTGCTGTTCCAACAGGACAATGCACGTCCGCATGTATCCCGTGCCACCCAACGTGCTCTAGAAGGTGTAAGTCAACTACCCTGGCCAGCAAGATCTCCGGATCTGTCCCCCATTGAGCATGTTTGGGACTGGATGAAGCGTCGTCTCACGCGGTCTGCACGTCCAGCACGAACGCTGGTCCAACTGAGGCGCCAGGTGGAAATGGCATGGCAAGCCGTTCCACAGGACTACATCCAGCATCTCTACGATCGTCTCCATGGGAGAATAGCAGCCTGCATTGCTGCGAAAGGTGGATATACACTGTACTAGTGCCGACATTGTGCATGCTCTGTTGCCTGTGTCTATGTGCCTGTGGTTCTGTCAGTGTGATCATGTGATGTATCTGACCCCAGGAATGTGTCAATAAAGTTTCCCCTTCCTGAGACAATGAATTCACGGTGTTCTTATTTCAATTTCCAGGAGTGTAAATGTACTTGGAAAAAACGTAATAGTAACAAAAATTTTAGAACTTGTAAATAAAATTTCAAATGTGCAGTGTGATGATAGAAAAGTCATACCTCTCATGGACAGGAAGTGTGTGTATCCTGTAGACTCCAATGTGAAATCAGCTGTCAGTGAAGCTACACCTCTCCAAGACAAATGTGAAATTTTATTAATGCAAGTGAACGCTCCAAATGTTAATAATTCACAGAAAGGCACAGCAGTTATGGAACAACAAACACCAGAAATAAGTGAAACAGCAGCAGCACCATCATTATCAGCAGAAGCAGCAACAGCAGCAGAACCAACAACGACGGGAGCAGCAACACAGCAACGCTTAAGGAGGAGCCAAAGGAAAAATACATCTGTGTCATTCAGTGATAATTTTTTATGGTTTCAAGCCAAGAAGAAAATAAAAATGTGAAAAACCAGCCTGCTAACTCACAGATAAGTCACAACAACATCCTATTTTTAAACATTCAGGGTCTTGAAAATAAAGTTGAAATTCTGGAGGAGTCATTGCCACAGAATAAGTATTCTTTCTTGTGTCTATCGGAACATTGGCTTAAACCAGAACAAATACAATACTATGTACCAGAAGGTTATAAATATGGAAACAGTTTTTGCAGATCTCAGTACCGTAATGGTGGTACTGTTATCTATGTTTCAAATGAAATAGAGTGTAGAGAACTAGATCTTAGTTGGGCATGTGTAGAGAAACACTTTGAGACTACCGGGATCATATGTGATATAATGAAACTTATCATAGTATGTATCTACCATTCCCCTGACTCAGATGATAAAACTTTTTTAGATAATTTAGACAGTGTAGTCTGCTACATAACGAAATGGAAACAGTATGTAACTGTAATTGGGGGAGACTAATTCAAGCTTTGATGTAACATGTAACAAACCCAGTGTAAATAAGTTACTGAATATGCTAAGGCAGCACAATTTCCATCATGTAAATTCAGAACCAACAAGACTACAAGCGTGCTTGGATAATGCTTTTGTCAACTGTGCACGTGATATGTACTCCACCAAGGTAAAGGAATTTGTTTTCTCAGACCACTCCATGTTAACAGTAGAGTTAAGACATTTTATAAAAGGGGATGAGAGCAAGGCTGCACAAAAGTTAACAAAATCTAATACCTTAATATTAACAAAACACAATCTCATAAAACTAACACACCAGCTGAGCATAACAAACTGGGACAAATTATTTCAAAACTATGATTCCAGTGCCCAAACAGTTTATGAAACATTCCACAATTACTTAACAGGTATTTTAAAAGCCCATCTTGTCAAAAGAAATACCATAAAACAAGAAAGGGTAAATTTTGGTACACCAAAGAACTGGAGAATCTAAAAAATAAGCTACTGCTGTTGAAGCGCCTTGCCAAAGTAAACAATTCTAATGAAATTAAGGATCTCGAAAAAATCACTAAGAAACTATAAGAAAGAGTTGCAATTGGCGAAACTAAGATACAACACAAATTTCATAAAAATAGTAGAAACCAATGCAAAACAGCCTGGTCAGTAATTAATACTGTTAAAGGTGAAGTCAGAAACTTTGACAAGACAGTCCCAATACCAGCAGATACATTCAATAAATATTTTGTAAGCTGTGCTGATGATATCAAAAAGCTGATCAGTAAACCCAATGTAACATGTATAGATTATCTGAAGAGAGCAAACCTAAATCATAATAGGGCCAGATCATCATTGAAACACTTCAAAGAGGTATGCCAACATGAAGTTTTTAAAATAGTCAAAGAAATGAAAAATTCATACAGTACAGATATTTTTAATATGTCAAACAATCTATTGAAAGAAATCATACATTACATTGCAGCACCATTAACATATTCTATAAACCTGTGTCTCATAAAAGGGTTTTTTCCTGATCCTCGCAAACTATCCAAGGTAACTCCAGTCTTTAAGAAGGGTGTCAAATCAGATCCTGCAAACTACAGACCAATTTCACTAATTCCAGTACTAGGAAAAGTCTTTGAAGGCATAATATATTAGCAGATGTATGAGTACCTAGAACTAAATGGTATGTTAAGTGCATCACAGTTTGGTTACAGAAAAGGAAGGTCAGCTATACATGCCATAGAGCTCTTAGTCAGAGACATTCTAGCAGCATTTGAGAACCATGCACACGCACAGGTAACCTTATGTGACCTGAGCAAAGCTTTTGACTGTGTTGACCACTCACTTCTCCTCTCTAAACTTGAGGACTATGGAATATGTGATAAAAGTTTAAAACTCATCAAATCATACCTCAATAAAAGGAATCAGGTGGTGAGTTCAGGAAGTCATCTGTCAAACATACTCGAGGTTCATCATGGTGTGCCACAGGGATCTAAATTGGGACCACTTCTTTTCCTTGTACACATAAATGACTTACCAGGAAATATAGATGTAAAGACATATATGTATGCAGATGACACAACTTTTCTATCTGTAAACCATGTACTTGATAACCTTGTAAGTGATATGAAATTGGCAAAAGAAAATGCAACATCATGGTTTAATGCCAATGGTCTGCTATTAAATGAGGAAAAGACCCAGAATATGTGGTTCAGTCTATCAAAGACTACAAAAATAGAAAAACAAAAGGCAAAGTTTTTAGGTATTGTACTTGACAACAGTCTAACATGGAACTCTCATGTTGATCACATAGTGGTTAGGTTGTCAAGAGTTATATATTTGTTGAAGAGACTGATGTGTTGTGTGACATTTGAGTATGTAAGGACAGCGTACTTTGCCTTTTTTCAATCTGTTTTAAGGTATGGGTTAATACTCTGGGGAAACAGCAGAAAAATAAATGAAATTATGGTGATACAAAAGAAAGCAATCAGAGTAATGGCTAAGGTAGATAATAGAACACATTGTAAACCATTGTTCATTAAATATAGAATTTTAACAGTAATTAATTTATATATTCTTGACAGTGTTAACTACATACTTGCTGAACTACCTAATTTAAGTGTAGCAAATGAAAGGCATGGCTACTATACAAGAACGTGTACTTCTCTGCTGTTGCCACAAAATAGATTAGCTAAAACTAACAATAGTCATAAGTATATGGCAATTAAAATATATAACAAATTGTCTAAAAATGGGTCAATCAAGCCTGACAAATTATTTAAAGACAAAGTTCATAACTTCTTGTTAACTAATCCATTCTATTCATTAGAAGAATTTTTAGAAATGCCCAATATCAACTTAAATATGTAAAAATTTATTTTATAAAATTAATAGGTTAAGTGAACTGACGAAGTCTATTGCATGTAATAATGCTGAATGACTAATAAAGAATCTGAATCTGAATCTGAATCTGAGGGTATAAGATGAACATCAACAAAAGCAAAACGAGGATAATGGAATGTTGTCGAATTAAGTCGAGTGATGCTGAGGGAATTAGATTAGGAAATGAGACACTTAAAGTAGTAAAGGAGTTTTGCTATTTAGGGAGCAACATAGCTGATGATGGTCGAAGTAGAGAGGATATAAAATGTAGACTGGCAATGGCAAGAAAAGCGTTTCTGAAGAAGAAAAATTTGTTAACATCGAGTATAGATTTAAATGTCAGGAAGTCGTTTCCGAAAGTATTTGTATGGAGTGTAGCCATGTATGGAAGTGAAACATGGATGATAAATAGTTTGGACAAGAAGAGAATAGAAGCTTTTGAAATGTGGTGCTACAGAAGAATGCAGAAGATCACATAACTAATGAGGAGGTATTGAATAGAATTGGGGAGAAGAGGAGTTTGTGGCACAACTTGACCATAAGAAGGGATCGGTTGGTAGGACATGTTCTGAGGCATCAAGGGATCACCAATTTAGTATTGGAGGCCAGCGTGGAGGGTAAAAATCGTAGATGGAGACCAAGAGATGAATACGCTAAGCAGATTCAGAAGGATGTAGGCTGCAGTAGGTACTGGGAGATTAAGAAGCTTGCACAGAATAGAGTAGTATGGAGAGCTGCATCAAACCAGTCTCAGGACTGAAGACCACAACAACAACAACTACCACATCTCACCAGGGACAACACAGTGACCGACGGCCTTCGCCTAACGACCGAGAACAGCGGCGTTTACGTAGAGTTATCAGTGTTAACAGACAAGCAACACTGTGTGAAATAACTGCAGAAATCAATGTGGGACGTGCTACTAACGTATCCGTTATGACAGTGCGGCGAAATTTGGTGTTAATGGCCTATGGCAGCAGACGTCTGACGCGAGTACTTTTGCTAACAGCGTGACATCGCCTCTCCTGAGCTCGTGACCACATCCGTTGGATCCAAGACGACTGAAAAACCCTGGCCTGGTAAGATGAGCACCGATTTCAGATGGTAAGGGCTGATGGTAGGGTTCGAGTATGGGACAGACCCCACGAAGCCGCGGTCCCCAATTGCCATGTCAGCTGGTGGTGGCTCTGTAATTGTGGGGGGATGTGTTTACATGGAATGGACTGGGTCCTCTGGTCCAACTGAACCGATCATTTACTGGAAATGGTAATGTTCGGCTATTTGGAGACCTTTTGTAGTCATTCATAGGCGTCATGTTCCCTAACAACGGCCGGACGGGGTGGCCGAGCGGTTCTAGGCGCTATAGTCTGGAACCGCGCGACCACTACGGTCGCAGGTTCGAATCCTGCCTCGGACATGGATGTGTGTGATGTCCTTAGGTTAGTTAGGTTTAAGACGTTCTAAGTTCTAGGGGACTGATGACCTCAGAAATTAAGTCCGATAGTGCTCAGAGCCATTTGAACCCTAACAACGACATCGTGCCACTGGGACATAATTACTCACAACTGATTTTAACAAAATTCTGGACAATTCGAGCGAATGATTTGGCCAGTCAGATCGTCCGACATAAATTCTATCTAACATTTATGGGATATAATCAAGAGGGCTGTTCATACACAACATCCTTCACTGGCAACACTTTCTCAATTATGGACGGCAACATAGACAGCCAGGCTAAACATTTCTGCAGGGGACTTCCAACGACTTATTGAGTCCATACAACGCCGAGTTGCTGCACTACACCGAGCAAAAGGAAGTCCGACATGATATTAGAAGATATTCCATGACATTTGTCACCTCAGTGTACACTGTTCATAATATATAAGTCTTTAAGAAAAGCTATTCCTGGTTAATTTTATAGACCATATTCTATTTGTATGAAGGCCTACTGAAAGCAATCTATGTTCATAAAATTAGTAAATAAATATATATGCTTTCAGCATAAAATGGAAAACACGAGACTTTTTAAGGCGCTCTTTGACAATCGGATTTCCCCCCCCCCCCTTTTTTTGACAAAATTCTGGCTACGTCCTTGGCGTCTTGCATCGAGAAATCGCTGTAACAACACGCGTTAATCGGACTTACGCCTCGACAAATGAGTGAATTAGTACAGATGTTCACGGTCGTGCTGTGCACTGCCCATTAAAACGCGGATTTCAGCATCTGTCATTTCCTTCCAGTGTTAGATTTCACTATTGGCAGACGTTTGCAAATACAGATTATATTACATAGAAAAAAAAACGAGACACGAAATTTGAAATCTCCAGTTTATAATAAATATTTAACAAATACACATTATGTTGATGAGCATTTTCAACTTCTCACGACGTAATGAATAGCCTATTAAATTTCGTGCACGTTTAATTTAATGGGCACATTATGTTGTTCTTCATGTTCACTTCTCTCTCTTTTAGTAACAAGTATGACGTCAAACTTCAGTTGCTTAAGTACATTAATGTATCATTTTTGAGAATCTCGCATCAGATTAGCTTTTGATTACGGACATCAATACATAACGCAGTTTCATATACATTTTATACATCTTCTAGACATTCTGAAATCAACTGCGCATTTACCGGCGGAAGATTGCTCTAGACATGTTTACCGCGGTGTGGCGTATGGAGGGGCACCCCAAGGCCAAATAAATAAATGAGTAGACCTCTCTGGAAGCGTTCGTCCAGTGTGTGCATAGCTTCGCGGCGTGCTGCGTTGGTGCTGTTGCTGTTGTATTCGAAGGTCTGTATTGCGTAATAATCTATGTTGTATGACCATCCTGTGTACATACAATGACAGTTGAGGATATACTTCCATAATATGCATCCAGTCTTTCTACACTTTCCACTACAAATCTATTTCATTGTGTATGCCAGTAACCTTAAGTTCTTCGAAAACTTATAATGCACTTTCACGTTATAATATTAATGACGTCTGGAAACGAAATTTATGACATAAAGCAATTAACAATGTGTTCCTGGAATATCATCATAATTATGATCGCGCGGTATAGCGGTGGCGTCTTATCCATGTAGCACGTGTTACGGGCCCCGCAGCTGAACTGCCCAGTACATTGGGCGGAAATTAACTGATAACAGTTTTGAATCGAAAACTACTTTTATGGATTATGTATGCATGGCTGTTCAGCATTTTAAGCACTACATGTCATATGTCTTTACATTAAATAGTGCGTGTTTTGAAATGTTTTGTCCTGTGATACTTAGTTCATCATATTTCACGCATAACAAATAGGCACAAGAATTTTATTTGCATGTTGTATTCCGCTCTGTTCTGCCGTCCATTATTTGAAATTGTATCACAATATTGTCGACAGAAAGGGTTCGCTAATCATTGTTAAGAAAGCGCACCTAAAAACTGTTGATGTATGATCGCGTCAAACGACTTAGGTGGCTTAAGCGAAACAAAATAGCTGCCAAGTTTGGTGACTTGTTTATGAAAGTTAGTGCTGATGCAGCTCACTTAGTGCTATTTTTACGTTCCTTCACGCCTTTTCCACTATTTGTTCATCCATTACCAGATGTTGAAACACATTTCTGCAAAAGTTTTCACGGGTGATTAATGTTTTACCTAGTGTGCTTATCGTTTCCCGCCGCATATCATAGTGTTAGGTTTTAATTTATTATCAGTATCGAGAAATCTGTAAAAGACAGCACGGCTTTTCCATTCATTTGATGTTCGTCCTCTACCATACGTGTCAACATATTTCCGCAAAAGTTTTCATCCGAGCTTTAATGTTTAACCTAGTGTGATTGTTTCCCGCAGAATGTCGCAGTGTTAGGTTTTAATTTATTATCAGTATCGAGAAATCTATAAAAGACAGTACCTGCTGGCTGGCTCTGAGCACTATGGGACTTAACTACTGAGGTCTTCAGTCCCCTAGAACTTAGAACTACTTAAACCTAACTAATCGAAGGACATCACACACATCCATGCCCGAGGCAGGATTCGAACCTGCGACCGTAGCGGTCACGCGGTTCCGAACTGAAGCGCTTAGAACCGCACGGCCACACCGGCCGGCCAGTACCTGCTGCGACGGAGAAAAGTCAGTTCCGCTTTCTGGTTATTTAAGCGGTAATAAAAACCTGGAACACGGGTTAACTCTTTCCACTTAACCGAAAAACAAAAGTAAGAACGTCCAGGTCAGAGCCCGTGTATACACTGTCTTAAGTGAGTAGTAGTGTAAAATTTTGTTTCAATTTTATAATGCAAATACTTATCATTCATAAAAGTTAGGCAGAATAAAGTATTGGGAATTGTGACTGCTAATTCAGCTACAATTAACGTGACCTAAAACTCTTTCGACTACAAATAACGTGCCCTAAAAGTGTCGTCTTCCACAGCATGTTCGTGAATATCCTGTGCGTCATAAATACAGTGCTGAATATTTGCAATACGGCCGTTTTCTGTATAAATATCTTCTTCTATATGTTTTGTCTTATCAAGGTTACTAATAAATAGATCTTCATGTGTATGTATGAGTGTTGGAATCCCTCTGTGTGAGTGTCCCATGATACGGCGTTTTCTCGTATTATTTCTGTACGCGTAAAGAGTAACTGCCCGAAAACCACCTTGAATCTCAAGAGGACCAGCTTGAAACGACCTGGAGAACTTTCTTACGTCTCTGTATAAAAAATTTCTTATTCGAGAGAGGTACAAATGTGGGATGACATTTAACTATTTACTTATCTAAATTCCTTGCTTTGTGAACGAAGCTAATGAACGTCACACTTTGAATAATATTTTTTATGTTGCTCAGATAATGATTCAAAAGTCAAAATAGATAACATCTACTACTGAAATAAAATGTTATTAGGCGTTACGTTCATATATTATATGGAAGTAAAGGGAGTTATATTTAAAAAAGCAAATTGGACCCCAGATTCGTAAATACACGGTGTACATAAAGTCCGGGAACATTTTCGATTATTTATTGCACAAGAACCAAACACTTTACAGATATCATACGTATCTCATTTTGAAGAGAACCCCTGAAGGTTTTTTTCGATGTATACCGCCACGGTGTAGTTAGGTAATTTGCCGATAGTCAGCGCTAGTCGCAAACATGGCGAGTCCAGGTGCGGACCAACTTTTTGAGTTTCGCTTCAAATGGCAATATGTATGACGTCTGTACAGCGCTTAGTTCTTGTGCAATAAATAATTAAAAGTGTTTACGGACTTTGCATACACCCTGTACAACTGGCATGGAGTGACCTTAAATCAACCCTGCTGTATGGTGGGATAGTGTCAGTATGTGACTAATGTATTCAGATGGCCTGCAAATGCATAGACGTACGTGTAAGTTCCCCCGATTTAGGCGGGAGACGCTCGATTATTCAGTTATTTCTCCCCATTTTTAGCTATTATCGCCAAACCTAAGACATTCGTTATTCAAACTCTCCATTTCAGCCTTTTTTGGCCAATGGTTGGGAAGATCTTCTCTCATCAGTCGTTTTTAATCGATGTACGTACGTCGTAGGAAATACAAAGGCAGTAAGCCTGTCTACTATTTTAACGTGTGTTTCACAAAACAATGTGGCGCACTGTTTTCGGTGCATAGTCATACTTTGTTATTAAATCCAGAAAACATTCCAACCTAGTACCGATTACCTGAGATACGCTACAGATACGGGTATAGAATCAACGTTTTGGGTGGTTCTACTGTTTTCATTTCTGTTCTTATAGCGGTTATATCGCTTTGTGACGTCATAGACAGACAAATCATTTGTCTCGGACTATACTGAAAATGAGCCGCGGTTCTCGATCATTCTTACCTCCTGGTTTTTAAAACTGAATCTCTGATTTTTTGTTTACGTTTGCAGGTGTTCCTATTGTAGCAACTTCAGTCTCGTTGGCTTTTACGTGGTAGATACTTCCAAACATTTTCACTTGAGTTTAAAAGCTGGTTTTTTTTTCACTTAATCCACTTCGAGATCACATTCGGGCGTTGCATGTCGAACCACACTGAGCAAGGTGTACAGTGGTGCCGGCACTGTAGCTCAGCGTGTTCCCTCAGGGGCTGGCCACCTTCTGTAGTAAAAAACTGAGTGAAGTTCTCATCGACAGAGCTGTCGTGCTAAATAAGCAAAGAACCACTAGCGACATGACGACGAAAAAACAGATTAAAAAAATGGTTAGTACACTGGACTCGCATTCGGGAGAACGACGATTCAGATCGCGGTCTGCCCATCCAGATTTATGTTTTCCGTCAGTCGCTAAAGGCAAATGCAGAGTTCGGGGCGCGGCAGATACGTTCCCTAATCCAAGCTTGTATTCCGTCGCTAAAGACGTCGTCGTCGACGGGGCGCTAAACTCTTTCTTTACTTTTTTGTCGAACCGCTGGTCATCATCTATTTGTTGCATACACAGTTGGCACGCTGTTGATACTGCTTATTCTCTCGGTTTTTTTTGTTTTTTTTCCAACCCGAAACCTTTGACCACATGTTTTAATGTCCAAACTAGGATATATTTTTGAACTTAGTTAACAGGCTTAACTGTGTACTGAAACATTAAATTATATTTATTCAGTTGCACTTTTCAGTAGTCATTACTTTTTTCAGAAATTGTTTGTTTTAATTACATCATAAAATTCATAACAAGGAAGTTCCGAATTAATTTTAACATTTAGCAAATGTTTAACAATAGATATTGAAAGTCTGTCCCTTTCTGCAGACCAGATGTTCCCGATAATTGAAAAAAAGCTCTCAGCTAGAGCAGGCGCCCCAGGCAAATACAGCACACTTCAGATTCCTGTTAGTCCCGTCTTTGGATTTAAAAAATTCTTTAATCTTTGGTGAAGGAGTAACATTAATAACACTTTTTTTTGTTTTCACGTGGTCTTAAGCATCACCTTTCCCTTTATTTATTTTGCAGTACACAGTGTACAATAAACCACGTTCATTATTACTGTCAAAGCACAAACTCAAAAATTTGTATTCCTGTTGCAGGTTAACATGAAACGCGCACTTCGTTTGCCCATTGCCCAACGATGAGACCAAAAACCAGTAGATATAAAATGGTGGAAAACGTGTAGACAAGTCACTCCGCACGAGAAAACAAAATGAACACATTGCCCTTGTTGTGTTGCCGGTTGACTGAGAATTTGTGGCGGAGCCCATCGAATCACCGCCACGACCGTGTCTAAAAACGCAATGTCGAACATATAGCGCTAAAATTTCCAAAAAAAAAAAAAAAAGAGAAAGAAAAAAATCCCTGCTGGTCATAGAATTCTCAAACCCTGAACATTTTACAACCCCGGACATTACTCGGACAGCACTAAAAACCAGCACTATCCGGAAGTATCACGGACGTGTGGTAACACTATCACTGGGAAACATACAACATTTATTTACAACACTTGAAATATGTACAGAAATGTGTTATAATTTTATTGGATGGGCTTAGAAACGTTTACAGTTATGATGTACATCTCATCTTCATGTCTCAACCTCATCGGTTTCTGGTGAATAGTTGACTGTGGTTCAAAAGCACAACTCTAGTCTTATTCCTCACAACACTGCTATGCACCGAGCAGCTGTTGAGTTTGCAGAAAACTATAAAGACTGGCGGAAGAAGTGAACCGATGGCGGTGACATCAAGCAAAGAACGTAACTGTAGACCGAAACATCATGACTAGTCGGACGGCGCGACTGCTGAGTGACAAACCAGTTGATAGCTTACAGCGCGTTGCCAGTCAGTTGCGGGCGACTCGGTCCTCGCGTTGCCAAGCGATTTGAGTTGCGCCGTGTCCTCGCACACAGCTCTGTATTAGTTCCATTTAAAGATGAAAGAGCAGGTTGTGAACATTAACTTTCTCCGGAAAGTCGGAAAAACCTCCCACTTTATACAATTACAAGCTCCCAGACTACTACAGGAGAGATTTGACAGAGAAAGTGGGGTAGTGAAGTGGGAAAAGAATTTCATATTACATGTGTAGTGTGCTGTTTATCTGTTGCTTAAAATAAAATTATCGGTACATCAATGAAGCGATGTACAAACAATTGTAAATCATACCAATAATATTCTTTTGTATGACTCAGCTTCTGTTATTCCATAAAACTTCATTGTCGAGTGGAAACGAACAGTGAAAAGCTACAAATCTCCGATACGTGTAAATACAGTGGTGTTAACATGCAAATAATTTAACGAGCACAAACAACTATCACCACAATTCTATGTATATTAATCTCAGGATATTTGGTTTTCAAAAGAAAAGTAACGATATGTTATGGCGGGAAGAAGTCAGCTGCCCTATATCACTGTAGCATAGTTTGTTCGTTCTATAAAAAAATACGAATTTCGAATCTGCCTGTTACAGTTCCTTGGCGGCTACAAACGGCCTGCAGTTTATACTTTTTTGGGTCTACGGATGAATCCAGAATTTTTTTTATTCCTGTGTAATAATAATAATAATAATTAATAATAATAATAATAATAATAATAATAATAATAATAATAATAATAATAATAGAGGATCGCATCTTCCTTTGAGCTTGAATATGTACTCGACATGCCCAGACTAACCAAAAGAGGTTCGGGTGCGACAAACAGTACTCCCTCTCCTTCACTCTTGCACACGGCAACTGCAGTTTTTCACTTCTGAGTTGCAAGTTAGTCGGCAAGCAGTTGCCGGTGTAGATGACCGTTCGTTGCGTTCCTTTCCAGTCTCCCCGAGTGCGGGCTTCAAGGCAGTCGTTGAGACTTAGTTCTCATATCATAGACCCTGTCAAGTGTATATAGAGCGGCACAAACGATAACTATATCGAAACTTCCTGGCAGATGAAAACTGTGTGCCGGACCGAGACTCGAACTCGGGACCTTTGCCTTTCGCGGGCAAGTGCTCTACCGACTAAGCTACCCAAGTCCTCACAGCTTTACTTCTGCCAGTACCTCGTCTCCTACTTTCCAAACTTTACAGAAGCTCTCCTGCGAACCTTACAGAACTAGCACTCCTGAAAGAAAGGATATTGCAGAGACATGGCTTAGCCACAGCCTGGGGGATGTTTACAGAATGAGATTTTCACTCTGCAGCTGAGTGTGCGCTGATATGAAACGTCCTGGCAAATTAAAACTGTGTGCCGGACCGAGACTCGAACTCGGGACCTTTGCCTTTTGCGGGCAAGTGCTCTACCAACTGAGCTACCCAAGCACGACTGACGCCCCGTCCTCACAGCTGTACTTCTGCCAGTACCTCGTCTCCTACTTTCCAACCTTTACAAAAGCTCTCCTGAGAACCTTGCAGAACTAGCACTCCTGAAAGAAAGGATATTGCAGAGACATGGCTTAGCCACAGCCTGGGGGATGTTTCCAGAATGAGATTTTCACTCTGCAGCGGAGTGTGCGCTGATGTGAAACGTCCTGGAAGTTTCATTTCAGCGCACACTCCGCTGCAGAATGAAAATCTCATTCTGATAACTATATCGACTTATCGGTGCTGGTTGCATCCAATAACCAAGCTGCTGCAGTTGCTCGTGCGTTTACTTAACGGTACTTTCAAAAGCGCCATCCCGATAAGAATGGTTCTCGTCGCCTGGAGCAACAACTTCGGGAAACCGGCAACCTTTGTCCAGAAGTAACGGACAGAAATCGTCTAAGGACTAGACATACTCCACAGAGGACGCGATTCATGAAACCGTTCACCAGTCACTTCTGCGAAGAACCCTTGATATTGCAAGGCATTTCCAGATAGCTCAAAGATTGGTTGTGGAAGTATTGCACGATGAAGAGTTGCATTTATATTATTACATGTTAATACCAACAGCCAAAATACCGCATTCGAAGAGTAACATTTTGTGAATGCCTTTTGAACATAGTGCAAGATAACGAACATTTTATAAATAACGTGATATGTACGGATGAGATGGCCTTTGTAGCAGAGCGTTTCTAGGCGCTTCACTCCGGAACCGCGCTGGTGCTACGGTCGCAGGTACGAATCCTGCCTCGGACATGGATGTGTGTGCTGTCCTTAGGTTAGTTAGGTTTAAGTAGTTCTAAGTCTAGGGGACTGATGACCTCAGAAGTTAAGTCCCATAGTGCTCAGAGCCATTTGAACCATTTTGTTCTGGTCTCCACGTTACCCGGAGGAGCTTAATGCATTAGATCTTTATTTCTGAGGACACATAAACGAACATGTTTATAGTGATCCACACGACCTAAAAAGCTCGCGTGCATGCCGCTTCGGCAATGGTAGATAGAGGCGCGTTACTATGTAACATACGTAAGTGCTACGTAACATACGTACGTATGACCCAGCGAGTGGTAAAGTGTTCGCTAATGCAAGGTGATCGCTTTGAATACGGTCCTGAATTGGGATGAGGAATCGCATGCCGATTGCCCCGAGCGACATTTTTTCGTCACCCTGTATAATGTATTTGTAAATTGAACTTCCTGAGAATATAATAGTCCTGATACCCTAAACAATTTGCGAATTTTTTGTGTAAAAGGACAACATTCCTCGCGCTGCAGATTGAAATTAGAACAAATTTTCGGTGCTTGCACAATGCCGGCTCGCCATTGCTGCTATTAGGTAGCACCGCGCCGGCCGTGGTGGCCGAGCGGTTCTAGGCGCTTCAGTCCAGAACCGCGCGACTGCTACGGTCGCAGGTTCGAATCCTGCCTCGGGCATGCATGTGTATGATGTCTTTAGGTTAGTTAGGTTTAAGTAGTTCTAAGTTCTAGGGGACTGATGACCTTAGCTGTTAAGTCTCATAGTGGTCAGGGCCATTTGAGCCATTTGGTAGCACCGCTGTCAAATCTGATCGCCCCCTGGTTCGTAGCTGGCGTTTCTGCTACATTGTCTTGACCATATGGTGCGCGCGCATTTCCCCCACTTCCCTACTGCTCCACTCGCGAGCAAGAGCCTGAGCTGGCGCCAGTCACCGCCACCTAGGTGGCGTTGCGCCAGTACTCATTCTCACATCAGAATCAGTTGCTAATCTCTGAACTAGAGTTTGTCAGCGGCGCTGCTATTGCCCTCATACTGTAACAGAGCAGTAAATCAATCAGCAGTCTCGAAACTTACGCAGCAGAAACCTCCCTTTCGTGCGAATTGTTATAATAGCTGAAAAGGGCACTTCTACAAAGAGAGCTGAAAATGTTTGCGTAGTCTCCCTTCTGCAGTGTGCGTTGCTGGAAGGATATACTGTTTATTTTGTTTGTTTTACCGAACGGCATTTACTCGCAACTTTTCTTGGTAACTCAAACTGAATAAGTAGTTTTAGCTCACTTGTTACCTTTTTTTCGATTTTTTTTATTATTTGAAGAGATGCGCTAGGTTAGATGCGTTAGGTTAGATTAGGTCAGGTCAGGTCAGGTCTCGTCTCCAATCTTCTTATTTTAATATTTTATTTTTGTATTCAGGGTGCCTCACGTTGTAAAGCGCCCCATCAGCTTCATACATCTCTATTAATTTTGTAGTTGTCGGCACACACCAATTTTATTTACCGGCAATGTTTATAAAAACACTACAGACGACAGAACGCTGCAGCGATGCTAGCGCTCCATGTGATAACATGTCACATTGCAGTGAACAGAAGACAAGCGATTTCTTTGATCAAATCTACAGCGAGGCCCTAGATGTGATCAAATATTGGATGACATTTGACAAAGTTCCTATTACACCATCAAATATCTTTGACAAAGATTTTGGGCAAAGATATTTGACAAAGAAATTTGATATTGTAATACTGGCCTTGGCCGGTATTACACTATCAAATTTCTTTGTCAAAGATTTGATCAAAGATGTGATCAAATATTCCGTCAAATATATTTTACAAAGATCTTTGACGTAGCGCTAGAAGGGGTATTACACTGTCATCAAATTTTTCGTCACAGTTAAAGATGGCTGACAACAACTTGGTATTAACCGCAGCAGTTGTACGTACCCCAATTTATATTGTGTGCAAATGCGGAAAAGAAGTGGGAGAAAAAATGGAACCATACATACGAGGTTGACAGTCTTAGAAGTCCTGGGATTACAACTTGATACTAAATTCAGTTGGGAGGAGCGCATCCCAGAACTGCAGAAACGCCTTAACAAATCTGTTTGCAATTCGAGTGTTAGCAGACATAGGCAACATAAAAATGAAAAAGCTTGCATACTTTCATTCCATAATGTCATATGGTATCATATTTTGGGGTAAATCTTCAAGTCAAACAAAAGTTTTCAGAGTCCAAAAGCGTGTAATACGTATTATTTGTGCAGCAAATTCACGGACGTCCTGTAGAAACCTCTTCAAAGAACTGGGTATACTAACTACTGCCTCTCAGTATATTTACTCCTTAATGAAATTTGTCGTAAATAATATATCTCTTTTTCCAACAAACAACTCAGTTCATACATACAATACCAGGAACAAAAATGATCTACACAAGGACTTAAAAGCACTTACTTTAGTTCAAAAAGAGGTCCACTACTCAGGAACACTCATCTTCAATAATTTGCCAGCAAACATAAAAAATTTAGTTACAAATAAAGATCAGTTTAAAAGGAGCCTGAAAGACTTACTAGTGGCCAACTCCTACTCCACTGACGAAATTTTTAATAGAAACAAATGATGTATTGTATTTATTCATACCATTAGTATTGTTATTTCAGCTTAAAAAATTGACATGTTCCACATCCACGAGGATCTCCTCAGCACGGATCTATGGAACGAAAAACTAATCTAATCTGGGTGAAGCCGTGGGTTTTACGACGACACGATAAAAGCATTCAACAAAACTTCTTACGTGAGCTTACAGTGGTAGACGTCAAGTGGTACATCAATTACTTAAGAATGGGTGAGCATACATTCCTGTATGTGCTCAGTGAAGTGTATCCTCATATCACAAAGCACAATATTCACTTAAGAACTGCTACATCTTCAGAAGACAGGCTCACTGTAACACTCCGATTCCTTGCTACAGGAGAGGGTTATGTTAAAGCTGTCCATGGTTAGGCGACCCACGAGTAATAAATATAACCTGGAGCACACCCAAGCGTGTTCTCACTGTGACGGCAACATCGTAGTGCACAATGGCGAAACTCAACGATCAGTTATAATAAGAATTCAGAAAAAAGAATGAGTATTTCACTCGCTCGTCTAGTATGGTCAAAGGATTGTTTCATAACGAGCACGCTCCTCGACGCTAATCCAGATGAAGGACACAGCTTTTCAAGTTCTTCAGTTTAATGAAACGTGATTAACTTCTGATGATCGGGTTTCACCCATGTAGAATTTTTTAAAGGATATTTTATTTACCAGCGACTGCAGAAATAATTTATTTCACTATCGCAGTTTCAGCCTTTGGCCCATTTTCAAGTGGTACTGCAAAAGATTTTGCCTCAACACGTGTCAGACTTTAAAATCCTCCGACATGTATAAGGCCCATTTTTGGCAATGACATATATACGTGTTGGAGTATTTTTAAGTAAGTCTGACATCTGCTGGAGCAAAATCTTTTGCCGTACCACTTGAAAATGGCCAAAGGCCGAAACTTCAGCTGTGAAATAAATAATTTCTACAGTCAACGCCGAAAATGATGTCCTTTAAATGAAAACGTTGCGATGAAAGAAGAACATTTCAAAGCATCTACTTTGTCCCTTGAGTTCGTAAGCATCGCACTCCTTCACAAAGGCTACACCAACAATGCTCATGCTAACAATTAAACTTAGTTTCAGTTTCACATTGAAGTTTCCCATTGTTGTATTGCTTTTCCAGATTAAGCTACCACGTTATGAAAGTTCCCGATTAGCTTGATAAATGGTCAGGTAATAGCAAAGCCCGCCAACGGATGCTACTGAGTAACAATTACGATACTGATTTGTACACTAATTTCCGCTGCTCTACCATTCGACAGAAAACTTCCAAACTGAATTTTGTCAACATAAGCAAACAGTCCATATCTTTTGGTACCACTCGATTGAGTACCGCTGTTGCACACGAAACCTGAACAACGACTATCCTCTCTCGCATAAAGACGAGCGAATGGTAGCGGCTGGACATTTTTGAACAAAACAGCAAGACAGTGCCTTCTGATGGAAAAGGCGCGCTAAGCTCCCAATGTCCCAGAGGAACAACGATACGTAAGGGCTACGATTGGCCACGTCACACTACACACCTTATGGTGCTTGCGTGTTCAAATTTCATTGGATAGCGAACAGCCAATAACAACCCAGTATACGCTACCTGTGCCGGAAGTGGACAGCGAACCTTGAATACCAACGCGGTCAGTAAACACATAGTTGCAGCAGAAGCGGTGTTTCAGTGGCTTCTAACTTTGTTTCTATAAAGCACATACCTTCCCAGGAATACAGCGTGCTGTCAGGTCTGTATTTAATTCTTTCCTCCCTGAGCCAAAATGTTGTTGCAGCGTTCATACGTGTAACAAGCAAATCCATTATAAAAATGTCAAAATGTTGCATGCCAATGAACAAAAGTTCGACCGTTCTTCGTCGTTCATCCCTCATTTTTTCGAACAATGAAATTCAAAAGCGAAACTCCTCTGCCTTTAGTGTGTTTCTCAGTGGATAAGCTAGCTGACGCATACGCGTCGATAACGAGCAAACTTAGTGATCAGAGTTGGAGAATAAACAGAATTATCTCGATGGATGACTCGCTATATAGCGGATTGCAAACTGTCGCGAAACTTAGAATTAACTTAGAATTAATATTTTCTTTGAAGCGCGTTTAGGAAATTTCACGGCAGCCTACTCCGCCATACCTTCCTAGCAATTCTAGACGAGCAATGCGCAAAATACAGTTTGGAAATTCGGTCCACACAGTTGAAAGCTGTGGGTGCGCGTCATGAGTGTTTCGTTTGTTTTAATTATTTCAAAATATCTTTACTTCGAAATTAAATTTAAAATGAACTAAAAAAAGGAATTCTTCGCACAACTTTAACCAGTATCATATATGATAATTGTTATTGCTGTCTTTCGTGTGTTTAATGTGATGAAATTAAGTTTCAACCCTTTAACTAAGAAAAAGGAAGTTACAAAATATTCTCCAGTCTGAGCAAAAATGTACTCAAAATTACATCCAGACTTGTCACACCAGAAGAACTAAATTTTATAGGTATTCTAAAGATCTGAATTGTATGAGAATTGTGTACTGATTGACATCTCTGGAGGACGATGATGATGATCCCTCTCGCTCCCCTTAAACCCGTAAATTAGCAAAGTGCTTGGGAATGTACGTCGCACATAATACGGCACAGTGTGCTAAGAATACAGTATGTTGCAGTGAAGAATTGCCACCGAATATTATTTCTTATGATGTTAATGATTGGAAGTAGGGTCTGTGGTATGGTAACTAACTTCTGAAATTGTGATCCCCAAAAGAGCAAACACTCAGGACGAAGTTGCTGAATAAATAAAAATATGTAATATCTATAACGCCTCATTTTTTTCAGTGGAAGTTCGTATCCAATATGCTCACCAGTAACCTGAGAACTTCATTTTACTTTACGTTCTAATGTCGTCGAATTTTTACTGTCTTTTTTTCTGTTTCAGTGTTAAGTAGTTGCCTGTTTACAGAGCATTGATTATTTTACTGGAAGTCAATTATCTTGCTCACAGTATGAAGTAAAGGTATATGTCCAACAATTGTTGTCCGACGTTAGTGAACCGTGAGTAATCGATAAATAGATTTTCACATCATGCGTAATAAGGGCACATTCCTGCGTTGCACGGGCCTGATAATTACCAGGTGTGCGTTTATTTTCTCGTATGTGTTCCTAAATGACTGAATTTTTCAGTAATTTGTCAGTCTGTTGTGGCTCTGCCACAAGTTGTTGGCCGCTCTTGGCTAGTTGCCTGTGGCTAAATGCGACGCAGTGCGTAGTAAAGGTAAACATGCGTGCTTCAAACCAACGATGGCTGCGCTCGTGGGAGGACCGAGTTCATTCTTGTCGAGCAGTTTAATCTCTGTGCATGTTAACATGCATATAAGTGGATATATGAGTAGTAATAGATCACCCCACTTTAATTTCGGTCGGAACGGCGTTCCGGCATCTCCCAGGGAATTTTTATTGGACTCACTGGAACAAGTCTGTGCCGGAGATTTTAAATATTACACATGTATGCAATGTAACTATAATTTGCCTCTGCGCCGTCACCAGTGAGCACGACAATGGGTGACCAACGTGATTGGATGGGCAGGTTCTTGGGGCTAGGGACTGTGTGTGTGTGTGTGTGTGTGTGTGTGTAAGATTTGCTTCAGGTAATATTGTTTATATTAAATCTTGTAGTTTTTTGTTATTATTGTAAGAAATTGTATTTTAAAAACATGAATTGCGGAACAGAATTTTGTTAAAAAATTGTTTTTCGGTGTAAATTCTATCACAAGTTTTTAGAAACTGAAACTTGTAATTTTTGCAGCTCGGGGGGTTGTATGATTGAGGAGGTACCTTCCGCCAGCTAAAATTTTAGAAATGGGCACAGTCCCAGTGGGCACATTCTGGACAGAAAAATAAAGGATAGAATGGAACAGATCAAAAAAAGACCTTCTGAACTCCTGATCTCAGACATTATACTGTTTCATAGAAGAAATGAGTCTAATTCTGATCACCGATTTGTGATTATGTATGCAAATATCTAGGTATAGTGAACAAAGTTTTAACATGAAATCGCGGGGTCTAGTGCATCAGGGGATACAACCCGTCGGCTTTGAACAATGACGTCACAAGTCGCCAGAGACCATGTATTAGAAAGATGAAAGAGCGGAGGAGAATGTTGAGAAACAAAGGAATGCGAGAGAGACAATCATTGATCTTGTCAAAAGCCGAGAAGCGATTCTTCTTACTGTTGTAGCACCCTTCAGTAGCTAATAAGTGTTTTTTGGCTTTTAAAAAATAATCTCACGAGATAGAATAAACAGATCCTACTTTATTAAGCAATAGTGTTTTTTGGCTTAAAAAAAATCTCACGAGATAGAATAAACTGATCCTACTTTATTAAGCAATATCTTGTCAAAAGCTGAGAAGCGATTCTTCTTAGTGTTGTAGCTCCCTTCAGTAGCTGATAAGTATTTTTTGGCTTTAAAAAAAAATCTCACGAGATAGAATAAAGTGATCCTGCTTTATTAAGCAATCAGTAAAAAAAACGAAACTGAAACATAACAGCAAAAGCTGTTATGTTTTAGTTTAGTTTTTTTATTGATTGCTTAATAAAGTAGGATCACTTTATTCTATCTCGCGAGATTTTTTTTTTAAGCCAAAAAACACTTTCAGTTTCGTTTTTTTACTGATTGCTTAATAAAGTAGGATCACTTTATTCTATCTCGTGAGATTTTTTTTTTTTTTAAGCCAAAAAATACTTATCAGCTACTCTGCCTTGGACGCTAATAGTATCCCATTCGTTACTTGAGCTATATAGCTATACGCAACATTTTATCTTGCTCGCGAATTGACATAATATATAATGTCAGTGTGAAGGCGAAGTGAAGTACGGGATACAAATTATAGTTGTCGTCAGTGTAAAGGCAAAGTGAAGGATGTTGTGATGGGGGTTTCGGAAGTACACATTCGAAAATGTCATGCTGATACTAGAGCTGGAAAACGAAAAAACATCGCCAGCTCCCACTCACCTCCCCAGGAGTCGGAACTCCCGCACCCATTAGAAGATACAGATGCTTCAGTAGCTGATAAGTGTTTTTTGGCTTTTTTTTAAAAAATCTCACGAGATAGAATAAACTGATCCTACTTACGAATAGGTGGAAATACACATACGTTACATTTTATATGTTTTGATTGTTTATTTAACCTTTGTCTTTCACTTGTCTTTTGCTGTTATGTTTTAGTTTAGTTTTTTTTATTGATTGCTTAATAAAATAGGATCAGTTTATTCTATCTCGTGAGATTTTTTTTTTAAAAAAAGCCAAAAAACATTTATCAGCTACTGAAGCATCTGTATCTAATATCAAGCGATCGCTTTTAGATTCACATTCAATTATTTTAATGATAGCGCTTATTAGAACACAGAACTGCTTTATTATCTATGCCTCGAAGTGAAGACATTACTATCTATGACTAAGGAATGACGTCATTGTTCAAAGCCGACGGGTTGTATCCCCTGCTGCACTAGACCCAAATCGCGTAACACTAGAAGCTGCTTAACACACAATAATTTTGCAGACCATAAAAAATACCGTGTAATTAAATACATTTTAGTTTCATTTGAAAGGAAACAAAAATCCTTTAAGACGAGGAGACTTCGCTTCTCCAATGAACAAATAGGTCTACATATGTGGCCAGGGCGTAACACAGATGTTGTGACTTAATACTTTTTTCTGTTGGACCGAACGAAGTACATATTGGTTTCTATAATATAAAACTGTTTCAGAGTTACAGCTTGTTTGGGTACTGCCATTGTCTAAAAAGTTCGTTTCGTCATTTTGGAATTCGTGATGGGTGCTCGAAATGTGGGTTTTTTCAAAATCGTCTCGTGGTTTCTGTTTTTCAATCTCTTCTTATTTCTTTAAATAATAAATAGACTGAGTCACGAGGAAGGTCGTGTAGAAAGTTTTTGTAAATATTTCGTGGAAATTGGCTGCACTATGATGAATTGAGGTCCGCCTCCGCAGTGGAAATGGTGACATTGCCATCTAGCTGTGAAGACGCCGCAACTCCAAACGACAGAACTTTAGCAGAATCCGAGCCAGGCCTGATGGTTTGGTCAGCCGGATAGCTCAGCGTGTTCGGTCAGAGAGCTGGTTAGCCTCTGTAATAAAAAATCTGAGTGGAAGGATCAACAAACAAATTTGAACGGATGTCATGTGACGTCCGCAACGATCAACAAAAAAAGGTAAAATGCGTGTCTCACAACCGAAAGGTCGCGGGATCGAATCCTGGCTGGATACGGATTTTTCACAGTCCGTTAATGTATCATTCACCTCTTTATTATGTGGACATAGCCAGCAGATTCCGTTTAATTTGTAAGTGTATTTCCAAGAGTAGAGTTGAAGTCGAGCTTGGAGGTCTAGTGGTAAAGTGGCATGCTAGGTAATGAAAATTTAGTGGAATCCAACCCCCGAGTGAGTCTCCAATTGTTTTGTTTTTCTTTCTTAACCTAGTAATCACCTCTTAATAATATTTAAACAGTGAATGGCCTTTTCCCGTTGCAACTGGCTAGGAAGTCACAATATGCCGAAGTGACTTCCAGTTGAAACACACAAGGACATTGAGCCATGCGAAAGAATTTGTACATATACATACATTTTCCTTGTATTGAAGTCCCCAGACGCCTTATTCTGCCTATAAATGGTGTCCCAAACCTTTGGGTCAAATTGAAACAGGTGATAATGGGTCCACAACCGATTATATTTAGATATGGAAACAATGGTCGCAAATGGATGTTTATTGTGTTGTGGACATACACAGCATACACCACATAACAACATAGCCCATAGTAAGTGTTCAAAGCGACGACCGCCAGTCTCGGTGCATGTACTGCAACAGCGCATGCAGTTCTGCCTGTCTCTCGCAAGGATCCCGAATGTGTTATACACTGGAACAAGCAGGGGGTAATAAACAGCATATACCCAAGATGATGACCAAACAGACATACTATATACAACTTATCTCATAGCACATGTCATGTGACAACTGCATGCTTCGCACAGGCACATTAACTTGTGCCACGTGCACACCACTATCCCTTTTGGCAGTTGTCCATCGCACCAAACAGCGTGTGCTGTGTCCGTGGTGAGGTGTGTTACTGTGTGCTGTGCATGACGCGTAGGTCAAAGATGGAACGTTACTTGTCACGAGTGTTGGCAGGCACACATGTAATATACGGTGCGGCAGGATGTAGAGCCCGTAAGCAGAGAACGCTTTCCCAACAGGTGTCATCCTAATTGGAAAATGTTTATTTACCAACTTAATAGAGATTGGGTTACTTCACACCAATGCCTGTCAAAGACATGTCAGAACACCAGACTTTGAGGATATGGTGTTGGATTGTGTGGCTGATCACCTTGGTAATAAGCACCCACCAACTAGCCCATGAAACATGCAGTTCAAAGGATACAGTATGCAGAGTACTGGTGGAACAGGTATTACACCCCTGTCATAATGAATGTGTGCAAGCACTGGGGTCAGTGGATTTTGGACCCCGCACTAACGTCTGCCTATGGATTATCCACTGCAGTGCTGTTGTGCTGAACTTCATACAGTTTTTATTCCTCACCAGTAAGACCTCATTCACCCATGATGGATGTTTTCAACATCCATGTCTGGAGTGAGGACAGTTCCCACACCATCCACGTCAGTGACCACCAGCATCGATTCTCTTTCAACGTGTGGGTGGGCATTGTCCGAGATCACCTGATAAGACTGATCTTATATTTGCTGCCTCTGACTGGTCCACGTTACCCAGTGTTCCTGCGAGGTGTTCTGCCACAATTCTTGGACCTGAGCGGTCTAAGGTGCTGCAGTCATAGACTGTGCGGCTGGTCCCAGCAGAGGTTCGAGTCCTCCCTCGGGTATGGGTGTGTGTGTTTGTTCTTAGGATAATTTAGGTTAAGTAGTGTGTAAGTTTAGTTAATGAAACTGGTTGGTGCACCAGCCCACTTCGATTTTAATGCCCTCGAGCACCTGAACAACGCGTACCTCCATTGTTGAATTGGAGCGGGAGGTCCTGTCCCATAGCGCGATCACCAGATTTCAAATTCCAGGACTTTCGTCTGGGGTTACATCAAGACGTTGGTGTATTGAACCCCCGTAGAAACGGATGAAGACCTGCTTGCTAGTGTCGAAGCTGCCTGTGTCCTGGTACAGCAGACCTCAGGGATCTTTGAGGGAGTGCGGAAGAACTTTATGCACAGTTGCCATGCATATACTGAGACTGCCAGTCGTTACCTTATTTTGAGCCACATTGTTGTGATGCTCTGTACGCTGTGTTTTTCCATAACACAATAAATACACATTTCCGACCATTGGCTCCCTGTCTCAGTAAAAGTATAATCGGTTGTGGACTCTGTCATCTGCTTCAGTTTGACCCCAAAGGTTTGAGGCATTCTGTATATGAAGGCTAATACCAGGAATTTTGACAAGGTTTTAATTAACAGGTATAGGGATTCACGAGGAAGTTGGTCTATTCCATTTATAAATATTTTGTGCAAATTGGTTGAACTATGATGAATTACAGTGTCCCGCCACGTTTTTCTGCCTGTATGTTAAGACTACTCTGAGGAAATACTGTACGGATTTTGATGCTCCCAGAACACACGCATGAGCGCCCCATCGACAAATGAGCGGCTGCAAAGTCTTGGGTGCAGAGCTCGCATTGTTATTGGGTTGTCCGCGCAAGCTTTTAGGCGCTGCTGTATGCTGGAAGTGGCGAGTACTGTTTAAATCGTTTAATTTATGGTAAAGTGATGATATTCAGTTACCTTATGTCGTTTTCTGATTTTCAGTCACTGCACCGCGCAATACCCCTTACAAAATATTACCGCTACACGCCTTTACACACACACACACACACACACACACACACACACACACACACACACACCACTTTATCGGCCAACTGACCGATAGACCAATTTTGTTGCAGCCTACACAAGTTCCAATGGACGTTACTTAGTGTTTACAGCACTACGATGACAAAAGAACTTTTGTCGCGCCGTTGGTCCAGGAGCGCTACACTCGGCATAATTTGTTGGTTAAAGTTGGGGGAGAGGGGTTGGTCGGTTGCCCAAAGCGTCTACACACATCCGGTTTGTTGGGTCGGTAGTAATGATTAAAAATATGTAATAAAAGGAAACATCTGCAGCCGTCGTTTCGATGTTATTACATTGCAATCGGTTTCAGTGACTCAATACACCATCTTCAGGCCTTAACTTATGCTGAGTGATTGAACTGCAGTAGCATACATGATCCCACCAGTGGCCAACATCTGTGAACTGGCTTTCGTAGAATACTGTATAAGCGAGGTTGTGACTGTAAACATGGTAGCAGACACAACATTGCTTTGACAGTATCCTACGAAAGCCATTTCATTGATGTTGGCCGCTGATGGGATCCGCTCAGCATCACTTAAATCCCGAAGATGGTGTACTGAGCCATCGAAACGGGCTGCAATATAACGACATCAAAACAACGGCTGCCAGTTTTTCATTTTATTATGTAAGTGAACGACTGATATCCCGCAGACCATTAATTTTGGGACGGACATAGGAAAAATAATTAAAAATAGTCCAGATTACATTCGAGCAAAGCATAAAATGTATGACAACATATAATCACTAAGATATATACTGTGTTGTGTTTTTTATTCAAACTAGCTAGGTTTCAGAACGCTCTGTTATTAGAATCTTATCGAAAAGGTGTATTGGATTTCCTGCAAATCCAGGATGGCTGGGACGATCCTGAAAAGGCGTGGCATAGCGTCAACTAATGAACTACTATTTTCGGCAAAGTCATAACCAAAGTTTACCGAGTACGACCACAGGCTGGTTGCTGCCTTCAACACTTGAACGGGAAAGATGTCTTTCGAAACTGGTTAATTTTACTGCTGCTTAGCCAATAAAACTTCATCGTGAATGGACAATGTGTTAACTGGAAGGAGCATTTCTCACCGAGGCAGTACAATGTGTGATGCGACTCAAGATACTAAGCAGAAGCAACCCAGCATTGGTGGAGTGCATAAAAAAGTAGTTGAAGTTACTTAAGTGGTTCAAACTGAGACGAGCGATATGACACCTACAACTAATAAATATATCTATTGTATCACAACAGGGATTGCTGCACCCAACTGTATTGTACGATAGAAGTTTAGAGTCATCAGAAGTACTTTAAAGAAGAAAAATTGTTTCTCGACTTAGTTTATCAGCAAAGCTTTTACGTTATGCGTAACAATTAAAAATCACGGATGTTAGATTCGCTACATCTGAGTGAACTACCGGGCATATTTTAAAAAATTTGCAGTGAAGAATGTAGTCATTGGAGAGTTTACATTTGATGGGTGTTTGGTCGTTCAGTGCTGTGTACAAAATATAGCTATTATATCAAAATTGCATTTCACTGTGGACGAAGAGCAGTACATCTTTCCATTCTTGAGAAGTTATGTGAGATGTACTGGAGGTTGTCCGCGATGTTGCCAGCTACGCAGCACGTGCCACACGTGGGGGGCTGTTGCTGCCTGCCATGCAAAGTGCAAAGCTGTCTCGCGATTCTTTTTTCCGTATACTGCCGATAGGGCCGAAACAGGGTGGTGGGTGACCATCCGGGGAAAATCGGGTGCAGGTGGTTTCAAGGACGCGCAAGTCACCCAAGTGATGTCCAATTGAAAGACTTGCATGAGGCTGTCATGCCACATGACAATTTTTATTATTTTGAATACTTGTCAAGCTGACCATATACTACATGCTGACCATAAACTACTTTGTGATATTGAACAGTTGCATAAATACTTTTCTAACTTAATGAATTCATAACTGTTGTATTCGTGAATGGTGGAACAAGAAATAAAACGAGGCGTGAGTAATCAACGAGGTTTATTCTTCCACAAGTGAACACTTCAATGACGGAGCTAGTGCTGCCATTGGGACAGTGATCAGCAAAGTCCTTGGTTGAACCCCCCTGTCTAGAGTGCCAAGTGGCAGAAATCAATGAATAGACCAGTTCCATCCATTGTCTATATCCAGAGGACTGCTAACTGAATGGTGTGGCGCTGAGGTATTGGCCGCAGGGAAGTCAAAGACAAGACTTCCGCCATGAGGTGCTGTGTGCATCTACATAGCCCTCGTGAGGTTGGAAGATGCACGCTGTCGAAGAGTCTAGGGTGGCGTGGCACTGTGTGATTCGTGATACCATCGTGCAGTTGTTTGACATGGGTACACTGGCCAGGAGTTGCTCTATTACCGCAGAGGCAGCTACGTGCATGGGCCACAATTGCGCTGTTCGACTGGGTGGCACTATGGATTAGCCAGAAATAGTTGATCGTGGGGTGTGTGAATCTGACCTGCGACTGTGTGAAGGCAGGCACCAAGGTGTAGACAGTGTTGGTACCGTAGACTTCCCCTCAAAATGCCTCACTGTGATGGACCACATTGATGTTTGAGAGATCTTGACCAGAGGCAGGATGTTGAGGTCAGACTAGAAGCTGGATGTGGACTTGACTGACCTACATTCTAACAATTGTTGCACAGGTATCTGGAAAAACTGGAGGCAGAATGCACCTTCTACCTGTCCTGGTGTGGGGAATCCCACGATGGCGTAGGCAAGTCCAGGTCCGTGGACACCGCAGTAGACGTGCAAAAGAGAACAGTGGCTGCAGCTGAGAAGGCAAAAGGTGCAGCGACTGTGGCAGTGACAACAGCAGTGGCAGCACCACAGCTTGTGATGACAGACTGCAATGCCAGTGCTGCCATGGCGAGGGGAGTAATGTCCTTTGTCGAGCAGACCTAGGCTCCAAAGGCTGTGACGAAGACGGTTGCAATGTGAGAATCCTACTGGTAGTGCACAATAAGTGGTTCAAAACTTGCTGTGGTTGACTACTGGGGGAGATGATCTCTGCCTGAGCACACTCAGGAACAGAAAGAACCACAAAAGGATAGGGAAGACCTGCCATGCAGAAGTTCAGCCGAACATATTTCCCTGAGGCATCATATGGTATGTCGATAAGGACAGAACCAGAGCACTTCCCTTGGAGTGTGAGTGAGTGCCTAATTTCGACATTTGCACTTTGAAGGTGTGCGCTAATCATTCTGCTTCACCATCAACTTGTGACGAGAAAGATGCTGATCCAATCTGGGTGATGCCATTTGCCTTACAGAAGATGCGAATTCTGTTGAAGTCAGTTGTATATCGTTAGCAGGTGCAATGGTAGTCGGTAATTACTCTCGTCATGATATAGTTGCTAAAGCTCAAATTGTGCTGGTCAATGTTGTGGAACTCAGAGGGACCTCAAAAGGAAGTGAAATGGCACAGTTAAATGTATGCAAATTTGGTGTCAGGGGGTGTCTAGTCTTGCCAGTTGCAAAACTTTTGGTGAGGAGCAGGTAGGTTCTCAGCACATTCCTTGCAAGCATGTTCATGTGATCAATGACTTTGTCCATCCCCAGCTACTTGCAGTGCCGTCTAGCCAAATGTTTCATATGAATGATGTGCCAATGTCCTTTATGAAGTAATTGCAACACCTGATGCCACAGAGATATCAGTATCAGCACCCATGTCTTTTTGTTTGGTGTGTGTAAGATCACATCATTTTGAACCGAAAAAGTGCTCTGCTGGAAAACCAATGCCGAAGGGACTCGTTCAGTTGTGATCAGTCGCAAGGGTAACCACTGTGGCTTCATTTACCTGGTCAATGTGAAAGCAAGAGCTTCGTCAAAAGAATCAAATTCCTCATCTGATCTGAGAGGAAGACGAGATATAGTGTCCACATTGGCGAGATATGCCCAGAAACGATAAAGAATCTCTCAGCTATAATTGGCCAGGGTAAGCGCTCGTCATTTGCTTTTTTGTGCCATCTCGATGGGCACAGTTTTGGCTGGGTTGAGTAAACTAATGAAAGGCTTGTGGTCCATTAGCAGGAAAAATTTTCATCCCTAAAGATGAAAGTTGGAAATGCTGTACAGACAATTGCTAAGGCCACCTTCTCTAATAAACTGTAAGGTACCTGAGCTTTGTCAAGCAGTTTTGAGGCAAAAGGAATTGGACAGCCCGTGGTACTGATCCTGTGGGATAGCACCAGCCCAGTGTCATAAGAGACATCCACCATGAGGACTATGGGTTTTGCAGGATCAGTGTGGATTAGACATCTGTCTACCGGACGAAGGAAACATTTTTCCACCTGAGAGCACATAAAGGTGCTGCGATTTGAGCAATATTAGGTATGAAGTGAAGATAATAAGAGGTCTTTCCAAGAACAGACTGGAGATCAGTGAGATGTTTCTGGAAAGGGAGCTTCGAAATAGCCTCCAACTGTTTGGCGGAAGGGTGGACACGTTGGAAGTCGTTGATGTGACAGGGGTATTTGATTTGAGTACAGAAAAAATCGCATTTCTCCCAGTTGCATCTGAGTCCTGCGTTAGTGAGGGTTTATAAGAGGCTTTCCAGATTGTGGATGTGCATCTCTGGAGTACTGCCTGAGATAATGATGATGTCCAGATAATTAGAGCAGGACATCACCTCCTCTAAAAAGCTTTGGAAGATGGCCTGGGTAGAAGTGCTGCCGAAGGGTAGACGCTCATGCTGGAACGGCCCATTGTGAGTGTTGATAATGAGGAAGCGTTTCATTATGCCTTCCAAAAGGAGCTTCAAATAGGTGTGCTTGAGGTCTATCTTCGAGAAGCACACACCCCCTTGTAATTTTCCATTAACTGTTCAGGGAAAGGGAAAGGATACAAATCCATGATAGGCAAAGCACTGACGTTGGACTAAAAATCTCCGCAAAGGTGGAGTTATCTGTTGAGTTTTTTGACTATGACAAGAGATGACGCCCACTGACTGGCAGATACAGGCACGATAAACCCCAGGTCCTGCAGCGTCTTCTTGAATTGTGTCAAGGGACCTGCTGTGCTTTGATGAATTGTCGCTAGGTGGTATCTTTCAAGTTAATGTTGCCAGAAAAGTCTTTCGGCATACCCAGAGAGTCCTCGAAAAGCTAACTCTTTATCACAGAGCTTTGTGATGCTGCTGTTTTTTTTATTATTGGTGGGGGGGGGGGGATGTGGGATTGTTCGTTGCCACATTATCTAATATCTGGAGTCCAAAGATGTCAAAGGCATTGAGGCCAAAAATGTTAGGACTGTCATAAGAGTGAAGCACCATGACTGGAGTTACCTTAGTTGTAGATCTGTACTGCATCTGTAGAAGACAAGTGGCAAGGACAGCTCAGCGATTCCTTTGTATGTGGTGAGGGCCTGTGTCAGAGTTCAGAGTTGTTAGGAGCCAGGCTTTTCAAATATGCACTTATTGATCAATGTAATACAAGCACCAGTATCCGGCTGGAATTGGACATACTGAAAGAAAATTTTTTTGGCAAGCACGGAGGGATGCTGGGGGCGACCGACAACCTGGGAAGATTTATGGGTTGTGGAAATGCTATAGCAGATTTGAGTCAGGAATGACTCATCAAAAACTGGTGGGTTCAGTAGCACGGTTTCATTAATATTGACCTGATGGACTGGTATCCATTGCCTCAGAATCACGAGTGGCCATGTTAACAGACAGTCATTTAGTTTCTGTGAGCAAGCATCTTGGATGTGCCCAATCTTTTTAGAAAACAAACATTTGTTTTGGTAGAAATGACAAGTGTCTCTACCATGAGAGTGTAGCGCTGAGGGCAGGATTGCTATTTGCTGTCATTACGCAGCTGCCTTGGGTGCATGGTAGGTTGTTTATGGTGCGTGGTGTGTGGAAGAAACAGAGAACCCATGTGGAGAAGACCAACGGATGTTAAGAGTGGCCACCAGAGGCGGTGACTTTTCCAACTGAGCGGTGTCAAAATATTTGTGTACCTCAATTATACCAATTACTTCCTTAGGCAAATTATCGAATAGTTTATGGGCTGCTTACCGAAGTCTGGAGTCAGCAACATTTCAAAAAATTATTTCCATAGCATGATGTCCATGTATGACTTACTGTGGGGACATAAAAATTTGAAGGTGCTGGTCATGCCTCTTAACTCTGAGCTATTGCCATTAGGTCTGGGTAGGATGGTGCATAGTTCAGAAGAACTTATACCGTGCGACGACGGCCTGGGAGTTGAAATACTTATCGAGAGGTGCAATGACTGATGGGAAAGGAATTGATTCAGACTTGAGTGAAGGGAAAAAGCTTTACGCAAATGCAGAAGGTATCCGTGCCAACTTCAGTTTGTATTCGACGCGCTCCTCTCTGGCAGTGTTGACCTCGCAGAACGGCAGAGCCAGTCAGTGTCTGCTGCCTTTGTTAACAGCATGAGTGTTAGCAGGGCTTTCTGCAGAAGGTGTCAGTCCTCCAACAGCAATGTCACGTTGTCTACCAGTTGAGTGAAATCTAAGAAGTTCCTATAATGATGCAGGTTCCTCTTGTTGGGCAACTGCCATAAAAATTGCTCAGCGATCCCATGTTGGAAGTAATTAGATACAGAACTGGAAAGCAAAGATGTGCCACCACATCAAAAATCGGAAACAAACACAAGAACCAGCGTGTGTCGCCCCTAACTTGTTGTAGCGGCGAATGGTGGAACAATGAGTCGTGTGTGTGAGTTGCATTTGCAAGAGAGTGTGCTGGGGGGGGGGGGGGGGCTAAGTGCTCTCTCTCTCTCTCTCTCTCTCTCTCTCTCTGTGTGTGTGTGTGTGTGTGTGTGTGTGTGTGTGTGTGTGTGTGTGTGTGTGTGTGTGCCTATCTGCAACTAAGCATCTCCGCTATATGGTGAGTAGAGTAGCAACTGTCCTCATAATACACATATGATTAATGAATATTAAACCATTATTGTCCTTCTTTCCATAGACATTTCTCATACTGACTGAATTTCTGTTTATGTTCCACATTTCCGTTATCAATCTTATTATGTGATTGGGTAACAGTGCAGCCTGGAAGTTCATTCTGAGTCTTCATTTGCAGGTCAAAAACACCAGAAAGATGGTGTCACATAACAGTGATGTTCACTAGCTGATACTTCTTCAGATTCAAATTCTTTATCGTCATTCAGCATTATTACGTGCAATAGACTTCATTAAAATGTAACCTATTCCTTCAAATAATAATCTTGAAAATTGCATACTGAACCACTAATTCTATGACACATGTGTGGATGCTTCACACTATAGCAGTTATCCTGAATAGGTGTTCCAAACTGCGCAGTGACAAAAATGAAAGCCATAAATTTCATGTGCTACCACAACTGATGACACATTTTGTTATGTATTAATATTTTTAGTGTTGATCAATATCCTTGATAAAACCATCACTTTTAAGATTGCCATAAATAATAATATGTACAAATAATGCAGAATGTTTTTGTACATTACCATGATTTATTACAGAATAATTATCATTGAGTAACTGATATTGATGAATGTTAATCCAAAACCAGCCGCTGTTTGAAATAAACTTGTCGTAAAACGTGCCAATGATTTGTTGCACTTGTAAGACAAGATCCCCTTCATCAACAGCTGGTAAAAATTCAACGTAATCCAAAGTGAATCAATTTATTTTGTGTTCACTTTCCAGTATGTTATTTAATGTAAGTGGGAGTGATGAAAGGTAGTGAACCGATGGCAGAAATTACCGACTGCCATATCTCACAGGCCGCCCCCCCCCCCCCCCCCCCCCCCTCTGAGAAGTGTTTTCCATGGTGTAAATGTATTATTGTCATTGTCATCAGCTTTTGATTATGAGGAGAAAACTCCAGACAAGAAAAACATTTGAAATATTTGTCTTTAATAAGGCGATATGCGAATTTCTTAAAATTTTACAGTCCATGTCCTTTATTGCAAGTACGTATTTGAAATGTGATACAGTATCAAAATATAAACCAGTTTTGAAATGTACATATCTACATTTTATTTTTTATCCATGTTTGTACTTGTGTAGCGTCCTGTTGTATAAAGACTTTCATTCTATCAGATAAATGTATTATATAAGCTGAGGTATAACATTTTGTTTATATCCTGTTTAACAATTTTCCAGTTTTGTTTTACTGTATTTATGATACTGTTTCTTCTGCTATGAAGTGCATAACCTTTTTAGAGTGTCAATTTGCCCACCTTCCATTGCAGAAGATGGCACCAAAGTACAAGTTGACTTACTATCCCTCCAAGGCAATAGGAGAACCTATCCGTTTGCTTCTGTCTTATGGCAAGATAGAGTTTGAGGATGACCGTTTTGATAGAAAGGACTGGCCTTCAATAAAACCGAGTAAGTTTTAAAATGAGAGTCTCTCATTATCTCACCTTTCTCTTATAATAAGTTGACATACTGTGTATTTTTTTCTTTCCTTGTTTACTTAGGTACGTAGAAGTTAGGGAGAAATTTTTTCAGTGCGACCTTTTTTTTTTTTAAGTTGTAGGTGTTTATATTCTTCAGTGATTTTTTGAGTTCTTGAGACATAAATATATTCAATATAATAAATTTTATTGTTGAGGGGCAGAAGAAATTGTCAAATGAGTGGAGTGATTTGTCCTCACATGCATATAATATCCCGTCTTACATTTTTCAGTAATATATTCTGGACATTCTTTTGAAAAATATGCTCCTTTCACTCTAAAAGTCAGTCTTTTGTTAATTTTATTATGAGACTTAACATAAATGATCAACTACTGGAGAAAAGGCTTCTGTAACTTTTTATTGTCTTTTACTTGGAATTTTGTTCTGGTAGTCTTGAATCCTTAATCTTAAATTTCCTCAGGAAATGGAAACAAGTTATTTATTTCAGAATGAAATTTTCATTTTGCAGTGGAGTGTGCAGTGATATGAAACTCCCTGGCAGATAAAAACTGCATGACATATCTGTTTTTCAGGAGAACTTTTGTGAAGTTTAGAAAGTAGAAGGTACTTGTGGAAGTAAAGCTATGAGGATGGGTCATGGAGTCATGTTTAGGTACCACAGATTATGGATCACTTTCCCATGAAAGTCAGGCATCCTGAGTCCGATTCTTGGTCCAGCAAACAGTTTTAATCTGTCAGGGAGTTTTAGTCATCCCTCCTTTGCATAACTTCAGAAAATAAAAATATATATTTAGCCAGTGGAATGGATGAATGTGATTGCTGTTTTTGTATTCTATTACATCCCATCTTCTTATTAAGTTTTTAAATTTTACCTGTTTTTGTTTTACAATGTCTATATTGTATAGATTTGATTGTGTGATGCACTCTGTCTGTTCTTGTAGACACTCTGAAGAGGGCATGTTGATTATAAAACTTTGAATAGCACATTGAGATTTTGGCGATGCTATAAACTTATTGTGCTTTATTTAAAATCCCAATTTTCTGACAGTCCACAGCACATACAAATTTGCATAGCAAGCATAGATCATGAGAAACAAGTACAATGAAATTTACAAAATAAGTTTCTTAGATGGCAGAAATACTTTTACTGTACATGTGCAGTCATTAGCAGCTATGACAGAGCTTTTCCGCAAATTAAATTTATTTTTATTTTTGTAAGGAATGTGGAGGTGGCTCTACCAGAAGTTGATAAATGCTTTGCGTACAGCCAGTTTAAAGTTGCATTTTTTGTCAGCATCAATGATATGTCATTTGGGTTCTGATGCCATCCTCAAATACTTCCACCAACTTTTTGAAGTGCTGAAGACAGCTACCTTCTCTCACAAGATGGGAATGCAGCTCCCAACTGTAGTATTGTTCCTAATCTGACTGTGGTCTTCTGGTTTGTAGCCATGTCAAAGGCTCCCATCAGTGCTGTGCTGATCTCATGTGAAAAATACTTGACCTACGAATCGCTATCCACAGGTACCAGAGTATTGACGGCTTGTACATAAATTTATTACAAGTTAGAAAAACCTCTCCACAATTTCAATAAGTGGTTACATGTAGTACATCAAACAGTGAAGATCAGGTCTCCTGTATTTGTTATAAAGGAGAATATACATCCTTCAATTCAATCCAATCCATCATATACATGATATAGGAAAAAGAGGGGAGACCAAGAGCAAGATTTATGTTTTCAACAATCAAGGGAAATAACATTTTCTTAATTACACATTACATATTTTGTCTTCTTTTTATGTGCAAGTCGAAAAAAAAGGTTTATGCAGAAAAATCAAAAGATGAGAACTGTCTCTTTAGACACACAGAAATTCATCAACATTATAGAAACTTTGACTTAATAGTAGCCTCTTTAATTCTTTTTTAAATGTATGTACGTTTCGAACACTTTTTATTTCTTTTGGTAAGGCATTGAACATTATTTTGGTTAGATACATCACACTATTTTGGTACAGGGCTTTTGAATGGTTTGATAGTCATGTACTTCACTGTTTAGAGGAGAGAATTCTTGATTTGACTTCAGGAAACATGGATTCATAGATGAATAAACTAGGTATGATCAAAATTTTCAACTCCTTAAAGAGTCCTCTACATGGATCTCTGTAGACAACACCCTTCAGAGTACAAGTAGCTTTAATTTGGAGCTTAAAACAACTTTTTGTGAAACCTGTATTCCCCCAAAATGTAATAACATATCTTATATTACTATGTAAGTAAGAGTAGTGGGCACATGGTGCGTTTCTTGTAGCTTCCTTAATGTATAATAGTATTTACCAAGTTTTTTATTCAATAGTTCATGTTTTCCCCATTGTAAGTTATTGTCCAGCCATACACCTAAAAATTTTGTACAAGAAGTTTGTTCTATCAGACATTTTCCAATCTCTACTGTTATTTTTTATATTGTTCCTTATGTACCTAAAATTCATCCAAGTGGTTTTTAGTCATTTATAATTAAGTAATTGTTCTTGAACCATTCAGCTGCCTCATTCATTGTTAAAGTTATTTTTTCTTGTAGGTCAGCTTCACTAACTCCCTTGATAAAGACTCGTATTGTCTGCAAAAAGTAGTGATTCTGTTCTTGTTAGATGGTTAGGAAAATCATTAATAAAAACTAAGAAGAGCAGAGGGCCTAGAACAGAACCCTGGGATACACCACAGTTGACTTCCAGATATGTTGAGCAATATTTTGTGCCATTATGTATTATTTCAACACTTTGATATCTGTTGCACAGATACGATTGAAACCAGCTGTATGCTTTTCCATGTACTCCATGGCAATACAGTTTCTCTAGCAAAATATCATGGCTGGTGAAGTCAAATGCCTTGGATGGATGTAAAAATATTCCACAGTTGAAGTCCTCATTATCCATTGCAGTTAAAACCCATTCCAAGAAGTGATATACAGCTGTTTCTGTAGGCTTGTTTTTCCTGAAGCCATTCTGTGCATTGGTTAGAATTTTACATTTGTTTAGGAAACTCAACAGTCTCTCATACACAATCCTCTCAATTACTTTAGCAAAACCTGACAGTTGTGACAATGGTCTATAATTTTGTGTGGTACATGGACAGTCTTTTTTTGTAAAGTGGCTTTATTATTGATTTTTTAAGTGCAGAAGGGAATTCACCAGTTTTAATTGATATATTAATAATATCAACTAATTCAGTTATTATTTAGTTTGCAATATGTTTTATGACATTATGAGGAATACCATCACATCCATAGCACATTTTATTTTGCAGCTTATTAATTGCATTTCTTACCTCTCAATGTATAACTGGGTACAAAATCATTGTCTTTTCATTTGTGGGAACTTTTGACTTACTACTTTTTCAGTTACCCAGGTTCTTGATAAGATTTTGAGCACTGTTAATGTAGTAGTCATTGAACATATTGGCAACAGATTAAGGGTCTTCAACAACTTTTCCTCCCTTTTTTATGATAAGATTGTTTGTCACTCTGGATTTACCAATGTTATGCTTTATGACCTTCCAAACTGATTTGGTTTTATTGCTGTCTTTTCTGATAATCAAATCACTGTTCAGTTTCTTTGCCACATGAATAACTTTTCTGTAGACTTTTGTGTAGCATCTAAGATATGGCTTTAATGCTGCATTATGCTTTGAATGCCAACCCAGATTTCTAAGAGTACCTAAGATTTGTTAATTCCTGCAGTTAACCATGAATTAAATTTGAGAGAGATTTTTACTTTTCTAAGGGGGAAAGCGACATCAAAGCGGTAATTGTAATCGGAGAAAAATGGCTCATATTTAGAGTCTACAGTTTATGTGGATCTCTGTCCCATTCAGCACTGTACAATATGCTATGAAAATTCCTAAGGCTACTTTCATTAATGTATCTTGTTTCTATGTAGTTTCCACTGCCATGTTTTTTCCTAGCCATATTTTTTAGTAAGAGTTTGATTGCCATGTGGTCAGAGAAACAAGTATCTGTTACTTCAGCCTCATAACTAGAGGTCTCTTTGTTAATAAACACCTGATCAATTGTCGTCTCACACCCATCTCCATACCCGTGACATAAGTTACTGTGGCTTCTAAGTTATGAGGTGCAGAGATTTAGCAGTTGATCTTTATGTGCTTTATTATTACTTCTAAAATTGATGTCAAAATTACGCAATACAACTGTTGATTTTGACCTAAGTCTCAATTCATTCATTAGATCCTCAAGATTTTTTAAAAATAAAGTAATATTCCCAGAAGGTGACCTATATATACAGACAATTGCCAAACCACAGTCAGTCAGTTCACAGACAAAGTATTCAAATTCTTTTTCTATACACTACTTTGTTTAACTTTACTTCTTTAGAATGAAGATTGTCTCTAACATAAATACAAACACCTCCATATATGTACATTTCTCTGCAAAAACTGCTTATGATTTTAAATTTGGAAAGCTGCTGTAAATATTTGAAAATTTTTGTAACCAGTGTTCACTGACACATACAACAGATGATACTTGGTTAAAACTGTCTCTTAACAAGACTTCAAGTTCACCCAACTTATTACATTACTTGCAGGCCAGAAAAACAATAAAATTAAAATATATCATTAATCGACAACAGAACCATTGAAGATAATTTTCTATAATTATTCCCATCTATTAACTGTGATAATGAATGAGATACTTTTAACTAAAAAGCTGGCTGGATCTACATATCAGTAATATCAAAATCCAAAAAAGAATACCTGCTAGAAATACACTTAAAATGGACGCCTGTGGCTGTGACATACTTGTTGTTGCATGTAACTCAATAATCTATAATGAGATAAATGGAGGAGCAAAATGTAAGAAATCCAAATGAAGACATGCATCAGCAGTGCATCAAAAGTATGTCAGATGTTTCTGCCCCCACCTACATTATGTACTGAAAGCTTCAAAAATTTATATTTCCCTGAAAGTGCCGTAGTGATATGAGGAAATTTTGTTCTGTCAGCATAGAATGGGTGATGCATCCATTCAGAATGGTAGGCTGGGACTGATATTCTTTTGACTTTGTGTTAACTCATTTTCCAGAAGCTATGTTGGGCAGTTGGTTAGACAATCTATCCAAGAGGGAAACATCTGGCCTGTTGTCAACAGAAATGCCCTAACTTTTTGATCCACTGGATGCAGAGGTAGGAACTGGTGATGATGTCAAGGCTATTATAACATCATTGAACACTAGTATCATATGCAAAGTTAATAAACGTGGGAAGAGAATTCTCTTTAACATGTGTGACAAAGCAATGATTAGAAACTGCCTGAACAACTGACTATAAACGTTGTCTCTGAGAAGGATAATGTGTGTTGTGTGTATGGCAGAAATTTGAAGATACTATAGGCCACATGCTAGGTGTGTTTGTGCTGTTAGAAGACAGTGAGGAATAACAAGGACTCGCAATAAAAATATTAGAATATTGTCACAAAGGCATAGGGATTTCTGTAAAAGTTTCAGACAAGACAAAAAAAAAATCTTTCTGATGCATGAAACCTAAACCTCTAAACAAGCTTTGTCAGAACCAGTTCATGAATTCATATCAATTTATTGCCCACCAAGCTGTCAAAAGTGTCCTATGTAATTAAGGAAATGTGGTAGGACCATTAATGTTCTCTCTCTCTCTCTCTCTCTCTCTCTGTCTCTCTCTGTCTCTCTCTCTCTCTCCCTCTCTCTCTCTCTCTCACACACACACACACACACACACACACACACACACCTGGAAGGTAATATTTTTATCTCCCTGAAGTTATTTGTAGATAACAGGACTGGATGCAGCACTTTAAATAAATAAATATGCATAAACATAATAGAGGGAAACATTCCACGTGGGAAAAATATATTTAAAAAGAAAGATGATGAGACTTACCAAACAAAAGCGCTGGCAGGTCGATAGACACACAAACAAACACAAACATACACACAAAATCTAGCTTTCGCAACCAACGGTTTCCTGACGAGGCAACCGTTGGTTGCGAAAGCTAGATTTTGTGTGTATGTTTGTGTTTGTTTGTGTGTCTATCGACCTGCCAGCGTTTTTGTTTAATATGCATAAACAGATGAAAATACTTAATGCTATTTGACTGTGTAATCAGAATTAATCACAACCAACAAGTATCTTCAAGTAGGTGTCTGGGGTAATTTAAGATGAAACAATTATGACCTAAATCTAAACACCTGAAAGCCAGATGTTAGGTCAGATTTATTGGAAGAGTTGTGGAGAAGTTGGGTTCATCCACCCATGTAGATCACTTAACAAAAACCTTATTCAGTCAATCCATAAAAAAACATTCATCAGTCTTTGGCCTTTACCAAGGTCGATTAATGGAAAAAGAGACAGAATTTTTGTCAACGCGGCATGTAAGAAACTGCTTCTGAATGCACAGAAGGCTTCTCACATAATAGTCCTAATGATCAGGTACAATCAGCTAAATTCAAAGAGCTGCATGCTTTATCGTAGGTTCCGTCTAAACAGCAGATGCACTGCTGATAGCATTACTCTTAACATTGAGTGCCTGCATTACAGTATAAGTCAATAACATGTTAATTGTACCCCTGTGAAGCCCAAGTTGGAATATCAAAAATATTATAAAAAGAATAGAGCACTGTTACCCATAAAAATGACACACTGAGTTGCAGACAGGAACAATGAAAAGACTGTTATACATTGAGATTTTCACCAAAGCTACTATAGAAAAGAAAAGAAAAACCCAACATCCACACAAGCAAGCATACCTCATCCACACATGACCGCTATCTCATGCCAGAATGCAACAAAAGCAGCAAAGTGGAGTGGGGTGGGGAAGAGAGTGCAGGGTAAGGGTAGGGGGAGAAGAGCAATGCCTGGTGGAGTGTGCAGGGGCTAGACAGCAGCAGGAGAATGCTGGCGGGTACAATATCAGGAGGCAGTGGGAGAGGGGGATGAGTGAAAAAGGAGAGGAGCAGAGAAGAGGAGGAGGTGGGGGTGGGAGGGGGGAGCTGGTGTGCACATTGGCAGAGAGTGGTGCACAATGAGGGTGAGACGATGTGAACTGGGAGAAAGTGATAGGACAGGGGGCAGAAATTTTTGAGTGGAGGGTGTGGGGACAGTAGGTTACCATTGTTTGAGGCTGGGATAATTTTGAGAACGGAGAATGTGTTATACAGATAACTTTAATCTGTGGAGTTTAGAAGAGCTGGTGGCGGGAAGGAGGATCCAGATGGGGGGTTGTGAAGAAGCTGTTGAAATCAGGCATTTTATGTACAGCTGCAGGTTGTGAATGGTCCACTTTGTTCTTGACTACAGTCTGGTGATGGCCATTAATCCTGGTAGACTTCTAGTTGGTAGTCATACCAATATAAAAAGCTGTACAGTGATTGCAGCAGAGATGGTATATGACATGGCTGCTGTCTCACTGGTGACCTGCCCTACAGTGGGATAGGCTAAGTCTTTGAGAGGACTGGAATAGGAAGTGATGGGTGGGTGTATTGGACAGGTCTTGCACAGGGTTATGATCCTTGTGTCAAGGGATGGGGTTTGGAGTGGCATAGTGATGGACTAGGATGTTGTGAAGGTTGGGTGGGCAATGGAACACCACTTTGAGGGGTGAGAAATATCTTGGGTAAGATGTCCAAAAATTTCAGGGCATAATGATAGATAATGAAATCCCTGATGAAAGATGTGACTCAGTTTTTCCTGTCTGAGATGGAATTGGGCGATGAAGGGAATGCTTCTTTGTGGTTTGTTCTTGGGGTGGTGGGAAGATTGGGAGTGTATGGGTCTATGGCATGGGGAACATGTTTGCAGACTAGGTCTGGGGGATAGTGCCTGCTTCTGAATCCCTTTGTGGGACCTTCAGCATACTGGAGAAGGGCGTTCTTATCACTGTAGGCACACCAGCTCTCAGAAAGTCATGATGACTTTTCGTGACTGCAGGGAGCCACTGCTCATTGTCTTTCTAGAATGTGGTGCCACAGTTAACGACAGTGGTATATCGACACCATCAACTCCAAAACACCCAGGGAAGTTGGACAGCATCATTGTGTTGCAGAACAATGCCTGCCCACATATAGGTTTGACTGTAGTGCAGAAGTTTTGCTGAGAAGGCCTTACACATCCTCCATAAAGTCACAATCTCTCCATGTGTGATTCCCGTATTTTTGGAGCCCTGAAGAAAGACATTTGTGGCCATCGACTTAACTTTGTCCAAAGCGATGCGTGCCTGGGTACAATAATGGTTCCATAGGCAACCACAAACCTATGAAGGCAGTGACATTCTTATCTCACAATGAGGTAAATGTATTAACAGTTACGGTGAAATAATAAACAGTTTACTTACTTTTTTCTGTCTGTCTTGTTTTCATTTGGGAGCCTGTAATACTGTAGGCCAAAGTTTCAAAGTTCTGTCTTGAAAATGAGAAATAGATAGTTCTTTATTAAAATCACTTCCTGAAAAATGTATATCTATGCATAAACCATTACTTAAAGTGTGATGCTTATGAGATAAAAGAATGAACATATCTGGTAAATCATATTCTCGATGAAGATGTGTTCCCCAATGTCTGAAAATGACAGTTACACTTCCAATTTATAAGAAAGGTGAAAGGAAAATCCCAAGCATTTATAGACCCTTATCAGTAGTTTTCATTATATCAAAAGTCATAGAAAACAGTATACATAAGAAAATTTACATAAGAAAATTTACAGTTATTTTGAAAGCAATGAAGTACTGAGTAATAGCAAGTTTGGCTTTATATTTCAGCTATCAACCATAAAAGCACCAGAATGGCTACTCAATAACGTATATGAAGAATGAGAAAAAGAAACTCACTTGGGTGCAACCCAATTAGATTTAAGTAAAACCTTTGATTCTGTCACACATGACATAATAATGATAAAAAAGCTAGAACATTATGGTGTTGTAGATAAGCCACTACAACTATTTGAGTGATATTTAAGCAAATAAAATAAAATCTTAAGAAATTTGCTTTATTTTAAAGGCATTTAAACCAGATACGCAAAGTGTTAAGTTACTGGGATTGCATTTAGATCAGAAACTCACATGGGATAAGCATACGAATTGTCTGCGTGGCAAACTTGCTTGTACTCTTTCAAGCTGACAAATATTATTAGTAAAAACTTATTAATTTCTTAATAATTTGCTTTCTTTCAACCACAACTACGCTATAGGGTACTACATTGTGGTAACTCAGTGAGTTCAAATACCATCTTCAAATGGCAAAAGAAAGCAGTTAGTTGTATATTAGTCCTAGCAACAAGACAAAGCTGCACAAAACACTTTAAAGAACTCAAGATAATGACACTGCCTAGTAGGTGTATGCACAACTGTTTAATATATGCTAAAGAAAACATAAGCAATCTTTAAGATTCCAAGTCTATGCTTGTAATACCCAAAATAATAACCTAGATCTTCCGTACTCAAAACCAACATTTAACGCATAAGAGCCATAAATACCTATGTTTGAAAATCTGTAATGAACTCCCAAAGCAAGTGAGTGACCTACCAATGAATGGTTTTAAGCATACCATAGGAATGTTGTTCAAATGTATGCCATACTACTCAATTGATGACTTTTTAAATAGTGATACACAGGAGATAGACAGTAGGCAGCCGGTAATTACATCACGAAGTATGCCTATATGTGTGTGACCATAATGTATAAGCATTTACACTTTTTTGCATGGTACTTAAGTTAAAACATAATTATAAATGATACTCTCATGCAATATGTAATAATTATAATAATAATAATTCCCGTGGAGGCTCGGGAAAAGAATAGGCCTCCGGTATGTTCTGCCAGTCGTAAAAGGTGACAAAAAGAACAAACCACTAATAGGGCTAACCCCCCTTTTAGTGTGATTACTTGGTTCAGGACAGAACTAAAGAAGCCTCAGACAAGCGCCGTCATGGTCGGGGACGACGCTTGAACCCTATGCCCGCCCACAATGGTAACGACACTGCTAGCCAACTGGAAAATGATTTAAATCCAAATAGAGGTGTTCTGCAGGATATGCTTCCTACAACCACCCTAGAAGGAAAACAAAGACAGAGGATGAGATGGTCAGATGAAGTTAATCGACACCTCATGTTCTGTTATTACCAAGCAACAAACCTAGGAACCAACACAACTGGATACAGATCACAAGTATACACAACATTTATTACCAGATACCCAGAATTAAAATTTTTAACAGAACAACGACTAGCTGATCAGATCCGTGTAATAATCAAAAATAACAGGATACCCCAGTCAGAATTAGAAAACATCAAACAACAAGTACAAAAAATACTGGAACAAAATAATGTGCAATCAGAAGAAGAAGAAAATACAGTAATGGACTCAAACATCCCAGAGCAAACAAACCAAGACCAACACGCATCAATTAAACAATCAGAGGAAAACAAAATCTTAAGACAGCCACCAGAACAAGCACAAATAGAACACGAAGAGACACACGTGTTAGATATAGAAGAGAAATTTCAGCTGACATATATAGAATACAAAGACACAAATACAGACATTAGACCATTCTTGCATAGACCGCCAAATGACCCACAAGTTGAAACAACAATAAAAACTATCAACACAATCATACACAACAAAATAAATGAAAACACAGCTATGGAAGAGTTACAACTACTGGTTTATATAGGAGCACTCACTATACTAAATATACACACTAGGCAGAGATCAGAACAAACCAACACACAGAAGAAATCCACAAAACCAGCATGGCAACACAGGCTACAGATCAGAATAGAAAAACTGAAAAAGACATCGGACAGCTAACACAATTTATAAGAAATGAAATATCAGACAAAAAACGAAAAAGGTTAGGTAAAATCTCACAACAAGAAGTAATAGAGCAATTAGATGAAAAGAAGCAGAAATTACAAGCATTGGCCAAACGACTTAGAAGATACAAAAAAAGTGAAAATAGAAGGAAACAAAACCAAACATTCAACACAAACCAAAAGAGATTTTACCAAACAATAGATAACACACACATTAAAATAGACAATCCACCAAACATAACAGACATGGAACACTTCTGGAGCAACATATGGTCAAACCCGGTACAACATAACAGGCATGCACGGTGGATACAAGCAGAAACAGACTCATACAAGATGATACCACAAAATGCCTGAAGTGATAATTTTGCAACATGAAGTCACCCGAGCAATTAATTCTACACACAATTGGAAAGCCCCTGGAAATGATAAAATAGCAAATTACTGGCTAAAGAAGTTCACCTCAACACATTCACATGTAACTAAATTATTTAACAGTTACATTGCAGACCCATACACATTCCCTGATACACTTGCACATGGAATAACCTATCTGAAACCTAAAGATCAAGCAGACACAGCAAACCCAGCTAAATATCGCCCCATAACATGCCTACCAACAATCTGCAAAATATTAACTTCAGTCATTACACAGAAATTAATGACACATACAACACAGAACAAAATTATAAATGAAGAACAAAAAGGCTGCTGCAAAGGAGCACGAGGATGTAAAGAGCACCTGATAATAGATACAGAGGTGACATATCAAGCTAAAACTAAACAAAGGTCGCTACACTACGCATACATTGATTACCAAAAAGCCTTTGATAGTGTACCCCACTCATGGTTACTACAGATATTGGAAATATACAAAGTAGATCCTAAATTGATACAGTTTCCAAACATAGTAATGAAAAACTGGAAAACCACACTTAATATCCAAACAAATTCAGATAACATCACATCACAGCCAATACAGATTAAGTGTGGAATATACCAAGGAGACTCATTAAGTCCTTTCTGGTTCTGTCTTGCTCTGAACCCACTATCCAACATGCTAAATAATACAAATTATGGATATAATATTACTGGAACATACCCACACAAAATCACACATTTGCTATACATGGATGATCTAAAACTACTGGCAGCAACCAATCAACAACTCAACCAATTACTAAAGATAACAGAAGTATTCAGCAACGATATAAATATGGCTTTTGGAACAGACAAAGGTAAGAAAAATAGCATAGTCAAGGGAAAACACACTAAACAAGAAGATTACATATTGGATAACCACAGCGACTGCATAGAAGCAATGGAAAAAACAGATGCCTATAAATATCTAGGATACAGACAAAAAATAGGAATAGATAATACAAATATTAAAGAAGAAATAAAAGAAAAATATAGACAAAGACTAACAAAAATACTGAAAACAGAATTGACAGCAAGAAAAGAGACAAAAGCTATAAATACTTATGCTATACCAATATTTACCTACTCATTTGGAGTAGTGAAATGGAGTAACACAGACCTTGAATCACTCAATACACTTACACGTTCACAATGCCACAAATATAGAATACATCACATACATTCAGCAACAGAAAGATTCACATTAAGCAGAGAGGAAGGAGGAAGGGGATTCATCGACATAAAAAACCTACATTATGGACAGGTAGACAATTTAAGAAAATTCTTTCTAGAACGAGCAGAAACTAGCAAAATACACAAAGCAATCACTCATATAAATACATCGGCTACACCACTGCAATTTCATAACCACTTCTACAACCCTTTAGATCACATAACATCAACAGATACGAAGAAAGTAAATTGGAAAAAGAAAACACTACATGGCAAGCACCCGTATCATCTAACACAGCCACACATCGATCAAGACACATCCAACACATGGCTAAGAAAAGGCAATATATACAGTGAGACGGAAGGATTCATGATTGCAATACAGGATCAAACAATAAACACCAGATATTACAGCAAGCATTAAAGATCCCAGTACCACAACAGATAAATGCAGACTTTGCAAACAACAAATAGAAACAGTAGATCACATCACAAGTGGATGTACAATACTAGCAAATACAGAATACCCCAGAAGACATGACAATGTAGCAAAAATAATACATCAACAGCTTGCCTTACAACATAAACTTATAAAACAACACGCTTCCACATACAAGTATGCACCACAAAATGTACTGGAGAATGATTAATACAAATTATACTGGAACAGAACCATTATAACAGATAAAACAACACCACATAACAAACCTGACATCATACTCACCAATAAAAAGAAGAAATTAACACAACTAATCGAAATATCCATACCCAATACAACAAATATACAAAAGAAAACAGGAGAAAAAATTGAAAAATACATCCAACTGGCTGAGGAAGTCAAGGACATGTGGCATCAGGATAAAGTTGACATTATACCAATTATACTATCAACTACAGGAGTCATACCACACAATATTCACCAGTACATCAATGCAATACAGCTACATCCAAACTTATATATACAATTACAGAAATCCGTAATTATTGATACATGTTCAATTACCCGAAAGTTTCTAAATGCAATATAACATATACCGTACAGTTAAAAGGAAGTGACTCTTGATCGAGGTCCGCGTCACTTCCCATTTTTAACCGGACTTAACGCCTGAGAAAGTAAAGAAATAATAATAATAATATTATTATTATTATTATTATTATTATTATTATTATTGACTTTTTTTCCTCAGACTTAAGTCTGGTTAAAAATGGAACGTGACGCGGACCTCGGTCCAGCGTGACTTCCTTGTAACTGTATGGTATATGTTATATTGCATTTAGGAACTTTCGGGTAATTGAACATGTATCAATAATTACAGATTTTTGTAGTTGTATATATATGTTTGGATGTAGCTGTATTGCATTGATGTACTGGTGGATATTGTGAGGTATGACTCCTGTAGTTGATAGTATAATTGGGATAATGTCGACTTTATCCTGATGCCACATGTCCTTGACTTCCTCAGCCAGTTGGATGTATTTTTCAATTTTTTCTCCTGTTTTCTTCTGTATATTTGTTGTGTTGGGTATGGATATTTCAATTAGTTGTGTTAATTTCTTCTTTTTATTGGTGAGTATGATGTCAGGCTTGTTATGTGGTGTTGTTTTATCTGTTATAATCGTTCTGTTCCAGTATAATTTGTATTCATCATTCTCCAGTACATTTTGTGGTGTGTACTTGTATGTGGGGACGTGTTGTTTTATTAGTTTATGTTTTATGGCAAGTTGTTTATGTATTATTATTATTATTATTATTGCTACTGTTATAGTAACACAGTATGGTACCACTATGTATAGGGGAAATGATAATTAAGGAAAAGGTGGGTTTGGGAAGGATGATTAAGATATTGATTTGGGGTTGATCCATCATTCTTCATTTTCTTATATTAGTTCATGGTTGTTTTTTTTTTTGTGGAATTTATTTATTTATTTATTTATTTATTTTTCTGTGAACTTTTGGGTTTATGTGTCTGTATGTATGTGTTTTAGATGTCTGTATGCATGTGTTTTCTTGTGATGTTGTGTTTCTTGGCGTATGTGGATACGTGATTTTTGTTGTCTCTCAAGGCGAGTTTTGGTTTTTTGCGGAGGAGTTTGCACGTGGTAAGTTTAGTTTTTTATTTTTATGTTGTGCTGAATTTGTCTTTTTTCATGTATTTCTCTGTTGTATTATATTGTTCTGCATTAAGTATGAGTTTGTCAGCTGCAGTACGGAATACACATTTTACAGTTGCCACTCTTCTTCCCTTCACTATCTCTAGTATTACTATGATTTTTTTTGAGTTCATACTAGCACTACTGAAGGTGAAAAGACCGAAATGTGTAAAATTTATATCCCGTGCTTAAGTTGACCTATATAGGTCAACTGACGAATAGGAAACTGGTGCTAGCTAAGATGAAAAAGCGATACCTGTAATATTGGTATCATTTACCTATATAGGTCAACTGAAGAACAGGCTACAAACATTATGTTTGTTGGTATTTTTCGGCTTCGGCAGCACCAGTATCCTATTCTTCAGTTGATCTATAGCTCAGCTGAAGAATGGGGTACAAATTTTACTGTTGTCAGGTTTTTTGTCATCGCTAGTAAGACTGTGATAATTTTCAGTCGATACTATTAGTATTGAAGACAAAAAAAATTGTCCCATACTTGAGTTGACCTATATAATTGAAGTATTGTATACAAATTTTAGTGTCTCTCTCTTTTCTCGTGCTTCAGCTGAGGTACAGGATGTCACTTTGATTTCTTCATTTTCATTAGCATTGTTGTCCTATTCCTCAGTTGACCTATATAGGTTAATTGAAGTAATGGATACAAATATTATGTATGTAGGTCTTTTTGCCTTCGCTAGTAATAGTATCTACAGAAGAACAGAGTGCTAGTAGTAGCAGACACGAAAAAAGCAATGCCTGTAAAATTTGTACCCTGTAACTTAAATAGGATACTAACATTAATGAAAATGAAGAAATCGACGTATGTTAAATTTGTATCCCATCTGCAGTTAACCTGTACAGATCGACTGAAGTTCAGGATACACTCAGATGTATGTCAACTGAGGTATTCCATTCTAATGTTACTTCTGTCCTTTTTTTATTTATTTTTTACAGAAGTATCCCATTTTTCTGTTGAGCTGTAGAGGACAACTGAACAAAGGGATACTAGGACTCAAACAAGTGATATATTTAACATTATGTTCAAAATATTAATGGACGAGGTAGACGTCTACCATCTGTTTTCTCTCTCCTGCATTCCTTTGTTTGTGAAAACTCATTTCACCTGTTGAAGCTGTATAAATCTCTGGTAAATTTTGATGTCATTCGTCAAAGCCGACGGGTTGTATCCCGTTCTTCAGTAGTCCTGTTGTTTATTGATTGTATGTTATGTGGTAGTTTCCTGAATATCTTTTTTCCAAGGTGCAGAACTCTTATTTGGCAGAGCTTGGTTTTTGTATGGTGGATATTGAGATATATTTTTTGCCTTGTGTTGTGAGTGTGCACATCCTCATTTTTTAGAAGAGTGCAGTACTTTCAGTCACATGTTGCTGTATGTATACTACAGTTTCCTATACAGGGTGTTACAAAAAGATACGGCCAAACTTTCAGGAAACATTCCTCACACACAAATAAAGAAAAGATGTTATGTGGACACGTGTCCGGAAACGCTTAATTTCCATGTTAGAGCTCATTTTAGTTTCGTCCACCTACGCTCAATGGAGCACGTTATCATGATTTAATACGGGATACTCTACCAGTGCTGATAGAACATGTGCCTTTACAAGTACGACACAACATGTGGTTCATGCATGATGGAGCTCCTGCACATTTCAGTCAAAGTGTTCGTACGCTTCTCAACAACAGATTTGGTGACCGATGGAGTGGTAAAGGTGGACCAATTCCATGGCCTCCACGCTGTCCTGACCTCAACCCTCTTGATTTTCATTTATGGGGGCATTTGAAAGCTCTTGTCTACGCATCCCTGGTACCAAATGTAGAGACTCTTCGTGCTCGTATTGTGGATGGCTGTGATACAATACACCATTCTCCAGGGCTGCATCAGCACGTCAGGGATTCCGTGCGCGGAGGGTGGATGCGTGTATCCTCGCTAACGGTGAACATTTTGAACATTTCCTGTAACAAAGTGTTTGAAGTCACGCTGGTGCATTCTGTTGCTGTGTGTTTCCATTTCGTGATTAATGTCATTTGAAGAGAAGTAATAAAATGAGCTCTAACATGGAAAGTAAGCGTTTCCGGACACATGTCCACATAACATATTTTCTTTCTTTGTGTGTGAGGAATGTTTCCTGAAAGTTTGGTCGTACCTTTTTGTAACACCCTGTATATGAAGGCTTGGAAGTGGGAGGATTTGCAGTTTTGTGCAGAGTGGCTTATTTGATTTTCTGTGTTTGGCACCTTCTGTGATTCTTATGATTCTTTTTTGGATTCTAAATAGCTTGATGGTGTTTGGAGAAGCTCCCCAGAAAATGACTCCATATTTCAGGATTGATTGGACACGTGCATAGTACACACTTTATAGGCAGTCTTTGCTACAGCAGCTTTCAAGAAAGCTCATCACGTAGAAGGATGTATTCAATTTTTTGTTGAGATTGTCAATATGAGTTCCCACCTGAGATTATCCTGGATCCAGAGCCCAAAAAACTGTAAAGTCAACTCTATTTACAGCTTTGATTGACAGCTGGATATTGATAGTTTGTGGAACTTTTTCCTTGACATCATGGAAGTTGATTGCTACAGTTTTTCCTTCATTTCAGCCATTCTGCTGATCAATTGTCTTAGTTATGTTTTCTTGTAGTAAGTTTTGTGATTTTGTAGTAATGAGAAAGGTGGTAAGCATTTTGACAATGTATGTGTGTTTGTAGGTCATTATTTACATATGAGGCACAGCACTGGTTCCAATATTGATTCTTGGAAATACCATATTTCGTGTCTTGGTAATCTGAGTAATGGTTTGTGATTTTATTGCAATAAATGTGTTGTATTTTTACTGTTTGTTCCTGTCCACAAAGGTATAACTTGACCCAGTCATTAACTATGCCTCTGATGCCTAGTTGATTTAATTTCTGCAAGAGTGCTTCATGATCAATAATATCTGTTTCAATTTTGCAATTTTTAGACAAGAAGGGAAAGTCCCTGAGCTAGTGAACTATTGCATAAATATGCTAGTGGTTTTACAGTGAGTTCACTACATCTTTTTATTATGCTATCAGGTATACCAGCTATTCCTAAGGACTCTTTTGTTTTTAAGGTTTTTATGATGGGATCAATCCATACAAAGTGGTCCAATAAAAAAATAATTGGTTCTTGACCATCTCTGAAGAATTTCATATTTGCTGGGTGAATTCCCCATGTTTAGTATTCACAAATATTTTTTTTTAATTTATTTTTTATTATTTTGAAATGGCGGCCATATTTGTTCCAAGCTGCATGTGTATTTTCGTATTTGCAAGCATCTATATTTTTACAATTATTCAGTAGTGGATTGTCCTAAGCCTTTCAGATAAAATGCATTTAGTTCAACACACTCTGGGCCTACAAATTAACATCATTATCACTTAGCTGAATGTATTTTTAATAGCTAATAGTTATCAGCCACAAATTGAAAAACAAAACCTCAATTTTTGAACAGTAGTTTTCCAAAGAAAGATTAATTTCTCAGCTTTAATAATTTTTCTGTTATAGAGTATCAGTGGTGAGCAGCTTACACTTAAAAAATACACTATTTTAAAAAATGGGTTTTTTAATTTTTCCATTTTGTGGCCTGCAATATCTTTGTTGAGCGACCAGATAAAAATCTGAAAATTTCACAGTTAATAGACCTTTATGATATCAAACTTCAGTATAAATTTCAACTTTGAGATTCAGTTGCAAGTTATGGAAAAAGATTACAAACATAAGTCAAAAATACATTTTTTAACATTTGCAATATCTGGTAGGCTAATCAAATAAAGTATGCAAATTGCATAATGTAACACACCACATTACACTAGGTAATGATAATTTGTCCAAACTGTGCTGTGGTAATTGTTTCAGCAGGCTAACAATTGCATCTGCAAGCCTATACAAGTCTGAATGTTGTCTTCCCCCTTACACCAACAATTGTGTACTCACACTTATTTAGCCGAAGTTCTTGAAGTGTGCAGTTGAAAAATGCTGTCTCAATGTTTGTGTTATTATTAATGAAGCATGTCATAAAAGTGTGTATTCTGTTCACTTAGGATTAGTTCTTCCTTGACTAATTCTGTTTGCCAAGGTTTTGGGTATTGGTATTGTATGGAAAGTAATATACTGCCCGTTATCATCACTTAATCCTGTTTTTATGGTTCCAGCCTGGAAGTTGTTTTTTCTGCATTTATGAATATTTGGTCAATGGACAGCCATATTCATTGTAATTATGCTATTTCTGATGTGCAAACCACTGCAGAAATAATTAGTAAGATTATTAGTTAAAATAAAATGGTGTCCTGAAGATATAATAAAATTTCTGCAATCAGAGCAGAACAGTAATGTAAAATAATTGACAAATAACAAGTCACAATCAATCAGGGGTGTAAACAGGGCTGTGTTTTGAAATTTTTGTGATGCAGCTTTGTGTTAGGTGCATTGAGTTTTCACTCTGATATTCATGTTGAAATGCAGTGTACTGAGTCTTAATCAAACGCTTTTCACTCTTATCTACATCAGTGGATTGGACAACTTGTTCCTAGCGAGGGAAGATGATATGTTATCATGTCCTACAGTTAATCATGTAACTGTGTCATGTCACAGAATAAATGTGGTGCAGTGATTTTGTTTATTTTTTAAATTTCATTTAGATATGCCATTTGGACAAGTACCAGTTCTTGAAATAGATGGGAAGAGGATATATCAGTCCCTAGCAATAAGCCGTTATCTTGGTAAGCAGTTTGGACTGGTAGGTGACAATGACTGGGAAAATCTTCAGATTGACATGGTTGCTGACACAGCGATGGATTTGAAACTGAGTAAGTTTAGTATTATTGCTATGCTTGTCATTTCTATTGCGAAACATAACTAGTTTTTCCTTGTAAATTTAAATTGAATCTAGTCACATGTGCTGTCCCCATTCTTCACACAGCCACAGACCTGCACCCTACATTACAATCTTCATATTTATTTTTTCTTTGATCTCATTGTGTTTTTATCTCAATTTCAGTTAGTTTTCGCCTTTCACTATCAGCCTGCTCCTTCGGATTTCATCTTTTTTCCCCATACTACTTCTGTTTCATTCTTTTTGTGATTTTTTCCCAATGTATTTTGGTGTATTATGCCTAACATTTTTTGCACATATTTCTACATTATTTACATTTTTTGCACGTTTTTATCCTCTACCATGGATCCTTGGAGATATAAAAATGTAAAAGCTGGCATACTATGCTTACTTTCATTCCATAATGTCATATGGGATTATTTTTTTGGGGTAATTAATCATGCCAAGCTAAAGTTTCCTGGGTGCAAAAATGTGCATTTAAATACATGTACAGAAAAATTGAAGTAAGTCTAAAACACATTGTTTGTGACAAACCTGATCCTGCTCTGGATAGTTTAAAATGTATCTAAATGCAGGATTGTACTGCAAAATTTGGGATGGGTGGTCACCCTACCACCGACGTTCTCTGGCCAAGAAACAGCTGGACCACCAAGTTGCTGAGTGCACTGCCCAATGCAATGTTCTTCATTTTAAAGATTGCTTCACAGTCCGTGCCATCCAGATCCTTCCTACCAACACTAGCTTTTCTGAATTTTACATGTGAGAACTCTTCTGTGCAATATATCCTACATTCCTCCGGCCCTCCCATGTCCTTGACGAATGCCTTGCTGGCCAAAAGCTAACGTTCTGACAGTCTTTGTGTTGCGCCTTTCTGTGATTCAGCATCTCCACTGTATGATGGGTAGCAACTATCCTTTTCACTACACTGTTACATTCCATCTTGGATTTACCATTGTGTGTATGTATATGTTTCCTAATTCCAATGAAGACCTTTTCAGCCAAAAGCTAATTTGTTTGACAGTCTTTTTGTTCTAGCTATCTGTGACTCATCATCTATGCTATATGGTGAGTAGCAATCTATCCTTTACATAATATTGTCATTATTGCATCATCTATTTTCCAGTGTTAGAATTAAACAAAAATTTCCATTATTATTACCATAATTCGGTGTGAAGGTTTCTGCTTGTGTGTTTCAGGATATTTGCACTGTCAAATGAATTGCCAGTGGCCACTTTAAGCATTCTTATGTAGTCACTGAAAAGAATAGTCAACGTGTTTCTGTAATGTTCTTGTGTACATTGTGACGTTTATCATTTTCCCTGATGCTGCTGTGGTTCACCATAGTTAACACCAAGTGTAATGCCACGTTCTCTTTTTCTGGTTGAATGTACAGTATGTTAACACTGGATTGATGGTCGCTTATTATGTGCTGACCCTGCTAGTCTGCTCCAACTTGACTTCTTGCCCTGCTTGGTAACTCCTTTTTTCAAGTACGAATGCTTCACTGAAAGAGTGTGGTTTCTGCTATCTTTAGCTATGTAAATTATTTCCAACTGTGACTTTGGTTTAAGCACTATTATTTTCTTGCATAAACTTACACAATTGCATTTCACAACTATATGACAATAACTCTTAATCTGGGCCTTCATCCAGAATCAACCAGTCTCTCTTGTGTCATTACTACTTCTATTGACATTTTTGGAGTGGTCTGCTTGCATATTCTATGCAGCTCCTCCAAAGCACCTTCAACTGGTGGCAGCATGGAATAGCATGCTCCATCAGCAAGCAGAGATGTCTGCTCACCGTTCAGGCTGCACACATAGGTAGTGTTGTACCTCACTTGATTCTGAACAGCTTTTCCAGGGATAGTTACTCTTTCCCCCTTGTGCACAAGCTTGATGCAATGTGCACCCCTCAACTCTTTCTCCCATCACACTAAAAAATGCAGTTGGGCCATCCCTCCTTTGAGTCCACCCTAACTTGCCATAGGTTCTCCTCTGTGGGGTAACCTACTCTATAAACCTCCCTTCTCTCTCTCTCTCTCTCTCTCTCTCTCCCTCTCCTCACACAGTGCATCACATTGCATCACATCACATCACATCACATCACATAACTACCACTATGAGGTATCCTAAGTCTTTCATTGCTCTTCAACCTTCTTGCCACATCTCCTGGTGCCTCCCTGCCAGACCTTTTGACTTTATGCTTTGTTTTCTGTACATCTTTTTCATGTCATCCATTTGGTTTCAACATCTCCTTAGCTTCCCTACAGCACATTCCCTTCCCATCTCCCCACGTGTGTGACTGCATTCCCTAGCACTCCATCGTTAGCTTGCTATCTCTTTCTTTATCTCCTTAGGAAGGTCCCAAGTTGTAACACCGCTCCCCCCCCCCCTCCCCCCAACCCTTCAGCCCCATCTCTCCCCGAAAAACATGATTAAGCTAACATTCAAGATGATGAATGTGTTCATATCACTGTATGAACCCACCATAAATTATCTGAGTTGTACACAAAAGTTAGAAAACCTTATCCTATCATTCACGGAAATTACTTACCGTATTTACTCGAATCTAAGCCGCACTTTTTTTCCAGTTTTTGTAATCCAAAAAACCGCGGCTTAGATTCGAGTAAATACGGTATTAGTATTGGAAAATATAAGAAAGTAATAGACTTTATTTTTTTCTGTTATGTTGCTGCAATATATCATGCATCACAAAATTCACAACTAGCTATGCTCAGCTTGCTGTACTATTCCGTAAAGGTTATTCTGGCTGTTTGTAACGTTTTACCAGTTCCACATTATATAATCCTTTTTCCAATTGTGTAGTTGGTTGTACTGGAACAAAGCTTTCAGGTGTAGAATCTTTCTTACCATACATGATGTTCTATATTGATGGAAAAATTGGCTTGTCTCCTTTTTGATGTTTGGATTTAACTGGTGATCAAGAATCAATATCAATTTGACTATCTTAAATTCTGGAACATTTGTGTGACAGTTATGCTGCCGCACCCTTAGTTCCGTGTGTAAACAAAATTGTCACTTACCTGTAATTGTATTTCATGCATAGACGTTGCTTCCAATTTAGGCCACTTAAACATTTTTAGTTATGGTTCCCCAATAAATAGTTTGTCCATCACTTCCACAGGTGATAAGCTCATTGTCATGTGTAGTTCACTGATAATAATATGGAACTCAGGAATTAATTGTGCCCAAGAAGTATGTTTAGTAGGACAACAGATTCTACATAATCGTAAAAGCTTCATAATTCATTCAAAAGGGCTACTCTGCTGGTTGTATTTTGAGATAGATAAATGCTTAACTCTTTCTCATATCAAAAACCCTTTAAACACCTTGACTGAAAAACTGTGGATCATTATCTGTTAGTAATCTGTGTGATCTTCCTACACTTTTGAAATGTTTTTCTCAAAAACAGTGGTTCACTGTTTCTGTATTTGCATTTTTTATGGGATACCATTTTACATATTTCGACCAGCACTCAGGTAGTACAAAATTATGTTATTCCCCCTCTACTCATTGGAAGTTGACTGAAAAAGTCAACTGCAGTAAGGTTATGTAAACATTTGGTATTATAGCATACAACTTATAACTCACAACTTTATCATCTTTCATTTTCTGGCATATTTCACAGGATCTTAAACCTAGTACTACTTTTCTACTTAAACCCACAAAGTAATTGAATTTGACCATGTGCTTGAAGCACTTAAGTACTCCAAAGTGTTCATATCACTTGTGGATAAACTTAATAAGTTTTGTCTCCACAGTCATTATTATACATACTCTCTAGAAAGTCATATAGTTCTTACTCTCCAAAACAAAGCATCATCATGTATTATCAGTTCAGCTTGTTTCATGGTTAACCACTTGTCTTTAAAATATGGATCCTCAGGTATATCTTGCATTATTTTCACTGCCAAGTTTTCTACATTGTTTTTGGTATAACTTGAGGCTAAAAAATGTACATTTAATGTAGGCTTACGTATTTACCTGACAGAACATTTTTATACATACAAAATTATCTTTTGTATCACAAGAAGTGACAAATGCATATTTATGTGAAGAAATTTCAGATAATTGTGATATAATCTTTTACATTCTTGTCAGAAAACATTTTTTTATCTACGTCATAAATGCAGAATCAGGATTTGATTAAATAACTTTGTTCACGTGACCTTTTGATGCAACACCCACTTGCGCATAGGATGACTGCAAAGGTTTTTCATCATCATCATTTAAGACTGATTATGCCTTTCAGCATTCAGTCTGGAGCATAGCCCCCCTTATACAGTTCCTCCATGATCCCCCTATTCAGTGCTAACATTGGTGCCTCTTCTGATGTTAAACCTATTACTTCAAAATCATTCTTCACCGAATCCAGGTACCTTCTCCTTGGTCTGCCCCGACTCCTCCTACCCTCTACTGCTGAATCCATGAGTCTCTTGGGTAACCTTGCTTCTCCCATGCGTGTAACATGACCCCACCATCTAAGCCTGTTCGCCCTGACTGCTACATCTATAGAGTTCATTCCCAGTTTTTCTTTGACTTCCTCATTGTGGACAGCCTCCTGCCATTGTTCCCATCTACTAGTACCTGCAATCATCCTAGCTACTTTCATATCCGTAACCTCAACCTTGTTGATAAGGTAACCTGAATCCACCCAGCTTTCGCTCCCATACAACAAAGTTGGTCGAAAGATTGAACGATGCACAGATAACTTAGTTTTGGTTCTGACTTCCTTCTTGCAGAAGAGAGTAGATCGTAGCTGAGCGCTCACTGCATTAGCTTTGCTACACCTCGCTTCCAGTTCTTTCACTATGTTGCCATCCTGTGAGAATATGCATCCTAAGTACTTGAAACCGTCCACCTGTTCTAACTTTGTTCCTCCTATTTGGCACTCAATCCATTTATATTTCTTTCCCACTGACATTACTTTCATTTTGGAGATGCTAATCTTCATACCATAGTCATATTTCTGATCTAGCTCTGAAATATTACTTTGAAAACTTTCAATCGAATCTGCCATCACAACTAAGTCATCCGCACATGCAAGACTGCTTACCGTATTTACTCGAATCTAAGCCGCACTTTTTTTCCTGTTTTTGTAATCCAAAAAACCGCCTGCGGCTTAGAATCGAGTGCAAAGCAAAGCGGAACTTCTGAAAAATGTTAGTAGGTGCCGCCACAACTAACTTCTGCCGTCGAATATATGTAGCGCTACATAGGCATGCTTTGTAGACACAAAGATAAATACTGGCGCCAAAACCTCTGCGTCAATCTTTTAAAAAAAGGTGGAAGACGAGCTTTTTTTCTCCGTCCCGAGTTTCAACCATTTTCATACATTATCCAACGAAGTAAATACAAATTCCGTATTGTTCATCTTCAAATGTAGCAGAATTTCAATGTACTACGAAAATACGACTGGCAAGACTGAGATGTTTGTCAATATGGCCAATTCTACGTTCTGAATTTTTTCTTACCTGTGAGAAGAGATGGTTGCTAATAGGAACCTGATGAAATGTGAATCACATGCACTATTCTCTTCACCATAAGAATAATACGAATATAAACATTTTGCCATGTATTCTTTCGTGTTTGCTGCTATCTCATTTAAATCCTGTCTGCCTAATAAACTACGAAACTATAGAGCGAGACAACAGCAAACGCGGAAGAATATACGTATCGTGTCATGTTTATATTCGTATTATTTTTATGCCTAATAGTGATACAGTCAGAAATGAAGCACGGCAACTGACTAGATTTTTAAATCTAAGATGACTAATTTCTGTGCAGAATTTTATGTACTAAAGAAGCGGCCGCAAAGATTTTCAAACAGAGAAAAATTTTCGCCTAACTCTCGTTCAGAACATGTTCTATCATACGCAGTCTATTATTTGGTTCTTGTTGATCATTATCAAAGAAAGCAGCAGTGTAAGTAACAACAAATAGCAGTCTCTTGCCATTGTTTCGCTAATGAGACGATTCCTCTCTCTCTTTTTTTTTTAAATTGTAAGCGGCGGTAGCGCGCACAAAAGCAAGTCATGCCGCGAGCGGTGACAGGCCGTAAACACGCACTATCAGAATGCGACAAACAGTGCATGGCACAGTACAGTAATGCATTTTCAGCTTAGAGTGGCGTAAACACCTATAACGAAGAAAACGGCACTTATTAGATCAAAGCAAAATAAGCAAACGATTCAAACCAGACGAAGCACGTGAAAAAGGAAGGGTACCCGTATAAATACGGACGGAGCGCCTGACGCATAGCAATGGCTACCTGGTAAAGCTGAACTGCTAAGCTTACGACTCGAACCAAACTACTGTAGCTGTATCGTCATTCATTCGACCTAAATTGTGTCTCATATTACAATGGACCAACTTTGTTTCGATATGGAGGTGCGGCCTAAAACTTTTCTCTTCCCTTGAATTTCGAGTCTCAAATTTCAGGTGCGGCTTAGATTCGGGAAATTTTTTTTTCCCTTTATTTCGAGTCTCATTTTTCAGGTGCGGCTTAGATTCGAGTGCGGCTTAGATTCGAGTAAATACGGTATTTTGTGTTCACATATCTTAATCTCACCCAGCTAGTCTATTGTTTTCAACATATGATCCATAAATAATATGAACAACAGTGGAGACAGGTTGCAGCCTTGTCTTACCCCTGAAACTACTCTGAACCATGAACTCAATTTACCGTCAACTCTAACTGCTGCCTGACTATCCATGTAAAGACCTTTAATTGCTTGCAAAAGTTTGCCTCCTATTCCATAATCTCGTAGAACAGACAATAACTTCCTCCTAGGAACCCGGTCATATGCCTTTTCTAGATCTATAAAGCATAGATACAATTCCCTGTTCTACTCATAACACTTCTCCATTATTTGCCGTAAGCTAAAGATCTGGTCCTGACAACCTCTAAGAGGCCTAAACCCACACTGATTTTCATCCAATTGGTCCTCAACTAATACTCGCACTTTCCTTTCAACAATACCTGAGAAGATTTTACCCACAACGCTGATTAAAGAGATACCTCTGTAGTTGTTACAATCTTTTCTGTTTCCATGTTTAAAGATTGGTGTGATTACTGCTTTTGTCCAGTCTGATGGAACCTGTCCCGACTCCCAGGCCATTTCAATTATCCTGTGTAGCCATTTAAGGCCTGACATTCCACTGTATTTGATGAGTTCCGACTTAATTTCATCCACCCCAGCCGCTTTATTGCACTGCAATCTATTGACCATTTTTTCCACTTCCTCAAATGTGATCCTATTTCCATCATCTTTCCTATCCCATTCTACCTTGAAATCAGAAACATTACTGATCGTATTTTCACCTACATTGAGCAACTCTTCAAAATATTCCCTCCATCTGCCCAAGGCATCCACAGGATTCACCAGCAGTTTTCCTGACCTGTCCAAAATGCTTGTCATTTCCTTCTTACCTCCCTTTCGAAGACTGCTAATTACACTCCAGAATGGTTTTCCAGCAGCTTGACCCATAGTCTCCAACCTGTTTCCAAAGTCTTCCCAAGATTTCTTCTTGGATGCTGCAATTATCTGTTTGGCTTTGTTTCTTTCTTCAACATAACTTTCTCTGTCTACCTGGGTTCTGGTATGTAGCCATTTTTGATACGCCTTCCTTTTCCTTTTACAGGCTGCCTTGACTGTATCATTCCACCAAGCTGTTTGCTTCTTCCTACTTTTACACACTACTGTTCCAAGACATTCTTTAGCCACTTCTAGTACTGTGTCCCTGTACCTTGTCCATTCCTCTTCCAATGACTGTAATTGACTACATTCAACTAACTGGTACCTTTCTGAGATCGCTGTTATGTACTTGTGCCTGAAGTTTCTCCACTCTTATCCTCCTACATATGGACCTGACCTCCTGCACTTTCGGCCTCACAATCCCAATTTCACTGCAGATTAAATAATGATCAGTGTCGTCAAAGAATCCCCTGAATACACGTGTGTCCCTCACAGCCTTCCTGAATTCCTGATCTGTTATTATATAGTCAATGACAGATCTGGTTCCCCTGCCTTCCCAAGTATACCGGTGAATGTTCTTATGTTTAAAAAAGGAGTTTGTGATCACTAAGCCCATACTGGCACAGAAATCCAAGAGTTGTTTCCCGTTCCTGTTGGCCTCCATATCCTCTCCAATTTTACCCATAACCTTTACATACCCTTCTGTTCGATTTCCAATCCGGGAATTAAAATCACCCATGAGCAGAACACTGTCCTTGTCCTTTACTCTAACAACTACATCACTGAGTGCCTCATAAAAACTATCCATCTTATCTTGATCTGTCCCTTCACAATGCGAATATACTGACACAACCCTAATTTTCTTGCTAGACACTGTCAAATCTATCCACATCAGTCGTTCGTTTACATACCTTATTGCAACTATGCTGGGTTCCATTTCTTTCCTGATGTAAAGCCCTACACCCCATTGTGCTATTCCTGCTTTGACTCCTGACAGGTAGACCTTGTATTCTCCCACTTCCTCTTCTTTCTCACCCCTTACCCGAATGTCACTAACAGCTAAAACGTCCAGCCCCATCTTACTTGTAGCCCCTGCCAGCTCTACCTTCTTCCCAGAGTAGCATTTGTTTGCCACGTCGTATCTTAGGAGTCCCTGGTTTGTCAGAGGTGGGACTCCGTCACCTCTAAAGGTCTGAGGCATTTTGGTTTGATTGTTGCCAGCATTGTATTTAAAGTGCCAGGGAAGCAGGTTGCTAGCCTTAGTTGCCCCGAGTCCCATTGGGTTTTACCCCTAATGGCTGAGGGACTAACCGGTGGATTTGATAGTCTTTGCCGTATGAGCACAAAGGTGACCACGACTCAGAATATGTCTGAGATGCCCAGCCTTATTCCAAAGTAACTGGTATCCCGACTGTCGGGACCACTTACTTGGCCACTCATACGTTGCCCGTGGTTCATGAACTAGGACATGACTACAGGAACCCACACCAGCGTCTTAAATAATTATAAAAGATTTCACCTGTGGCTGGGGTGTGGTTTTCAGCTTTTGTGTTGCTGCAGACAAATGTACAAAGCCTCATATGATGTAAATCAGGTCGTGCTTCAAATCCTTTTTTTTTTTTTATGTCACTTGTACATCTTAAATGCAAGCTGCATCAGTGGCTTCGAAAGTGTCTATGACCTAAGTGTGAAAAAAATCGGGGGCAGTAACTAAAGGCTTTGCAATAGAATGAAGTGAATGGATTTGTGTGAATTTACGATCTCTTACAAACCTAACTTCATCAAAATTATCATATTAAAAGATAGCTGCATTTATCAAGGTATCAATCAAGTTAAAATAAATTGTGGCGACAAGCTAAATTTGGCAGTATATCTCTAAAAGCAGCAACACGGGCAGGTGCTTTCAAGAATACAGGGAAACAAAAGTCAGCATATGATTTAATTAATGCTGTTGGGCTTACCAAACCTTTGTATTTTAGGTGCTTATTTATCTTCTTTGTGGAGGATACCAGTGTGTTCACATTGCCTCATACTAGATATGCTGTTTCAGTTGCATGATGCAGCACATGGGCTAAACATGTACTGTGCTTTAGGTTACGATAAAATATTTTAATTGCATTTCTGGCCTTTGTTATACACAGGGCACAATTACATAACAAGAAGACCTTTTTGCATTTGAAATTATTTGCCAACATTATTCCTAAGAAACAACAAAAATGTCCTGCTACATTTTAAAAACACAATGTTCAGTCTGTGAGCGTTTTAGCAAATCCAGTCCCCTTGGTTTGCCGGTAGAAGGAAACTAGCATCCAGATTATCAAAAGGTGAGGAGTGGTGTTGGAAGAATAAGTTCCCATCGCTTAGTACAACACTGACAACACACATTTCATGCCAATCATCTGCTTCATTAGAAATGTTGCTGGTCGCTGTGAACCCTGAAGTAACATGGAAGCACTTAATAAAGCAGCTCTTGATTAGTCTGGTATTTAATTGACAAAACAATTAATATGGATATCAGGATGAGTTATAAAATTAATTTTTATGTTTGTTTAAGAAAATCATTCAAATTGCCCTCTTTCAAGAATTTTTAAAAGATAAAATCACTGCATTTTTAAATGTGTGCAAGTGGAATCTGACTTTAATATTGCTTTTCACATACTTGTGCATATATTTGAAATAAAATCTTTTAAAAGGTGGTAAGATCTGGGATATTTTGTTTTATGTATTGTTCTGAAAGTAATGGGCATGCAGGATTCAAAGCATCACATAAATCCACAAAAACTAGATCTTGCATTTGCACTAATAAAATGATTGCACACTTTATACTTTTATGTATTTTTGTAGTTTCACCTTTGCTGTATGACTGCAGAAGTTACATGCTGATGTACTTGAAACTTATTTCAGCATTGATCTGCAAATGAAATATAGGCTGTATGAATGCACAGAAGAGAGCAGTTGCGTGGAGGGAAGTATCTCACAATGGTGGCAGCTTACTTTTCATGCCATACACATAAATTCGTGCCACACACTGTAGATATCAAGGATTGGCAGCAGTGTGAGAAAGCATGAAATATGTTGACTTCTGTCAACATCTTCCAAGCTGAACTACGGTGCTTTAGCTCCCAATGGAGTTAGCCGACTGTAACAAAATTCACAAAATTACTCATGTTCTGCACTTTGGCATAATTAATATGAAAAACATCTATAAAAGGTGCTGTCTTGCAAGTTATTGTAATAAATGGACTCGAGCCAGAACAGTGATGTAACATCTGTTATAAATATCAATGTTGCATGTCTGAACCTATTGTTCTTCGAGGGTGTGTGATAGTGTTAAAATGTCAGTGTAGAATCTTGTAGCTGTGTGGCCTAAATATTTGTGCAGTTCCCATGAGTACATGTTCTTTTATCGAAAAACAAAGTGCCAGTAGGGGGTGACTGTCTGGCTTTGCTGAGCACTGTTAGCAAGTGGGCTTCACACAGCCTTTGTGAGGCCAGTTGTGGAGCTTCCTGATTTAGAAGTAGTGGCTCTGGTGTTAAAAGCTGATAACAGTTGGCAGAGCTGTGTGCTGACCACATGCCCCTCCATATCCACATCTGTAGTTGAATTCTTTTATCTTGGCGGCTCGCACATGCCCGCCCAGACGCCGGAGATTGCTGCGTTGCCAGTTGCACACGACGCACGCGCCAAGAGAAGCAGCGCCGTAGTATAGCATAGTTCGCAAGCTTACGTTTTGTGGGGAGCGTGCAGCACATGAAGTAAAGCCACCACGGCCGCATTAACCCTTTTGTTGCTACAAAGACGTGCTCCCTGCATTCCGCGCTGTGCACGATTTTGTCACTGCACTGCTCGCCTGTGCAGACACATGGTGTTCCCACTGCTTTGACACTCTTATCATTAGATTCCACAAAAACTATTCAGCCCAAAAATTTGATTTTTACACATCTTCTTGACTGATACCTTCCCCCCATAAGTGACTTAATTTTGTTTCGATGTTCAACACAGTTATTATGCAGCATTAAATATAGTAAAGCATTGCACGAAATTTTGAAGAGTTTGCAGAGGTAAAAGTCCATAGAGTATACTTTCCGTATGGTTGATTTTTTCCTCCCATGAACCATGGACCTTGCCGTTGGTGGGGAGGCTTGCGTGCCTCAACGATACAGATAGCCGTACTGTAGGTGCAACCACAACGGAGGAGTATCTGTTGAGAGGCCAGACAAATGTGTGGTTCCTGAAGAGGGGCAGCAGCCTTTTCAGTAGTTGCAGGGGCAACAGTCTGGATGATTGACTGATCTGGCCTTGTAACATTAACCAAAACGGCCTTGCTGTTGTGGTACTGCGAACGGCTGAAAGCAAGGGGAAACTACAGCCGTAATTTTTCCCGATGGCATGCAGCTTTACTGTATGGTTAAATGATGATGGTGTCCACTTGGGTAAAATATTCCGGAGGTAAAATAGTCCCCCATTCGGATCTCCGGGCGGGGACTACTCAAGAGGACGTCGTTATCAGGAGAAAGAAAACTGGCGTTCTACGGATCGGAGCTTGGAATGTCAGATCCCTTAATCGGGCAGGTAGGTTAGAAAATTTAAAAAGGGAAATGGATAGGTTACAGTTAGATATAGTGGGAATGAGTGAAGTACGGTGGCAGGAGGAACAAGACTTCTGGTCAGGTGAATACAGGGTTATAAATACAAAACAAATAGGGGTAATGCAGGAGTAGGTTTAATAATGAATAAAAAAAAATAGGAGTACGGGTAAGCTACTACAGACAGCATAGTGAACGCATTATTGTGGCCAAGATAGACACGAAGCCCATGCCTACTACAGTAGTACAAGTTTATATGCCAGCTAGCTCTGCAGATGACGAAGAAATTGAAGAAATGTATGATCAGATAAAAGAAATTATTCAGGTAGTGAAGGGAGACGAAAATTTAATAGTCATGGATGACTGGAATTCGAGAGTAGGAAAAAGGAAAGAAGGAAACATAGTAGGTGAATATGGATTGGGGCTAAGAAATGAAAGAGGAAGCTGTCTGTTAGAATTTTGCACAGAGCATAACTTAATCATAGCTAACACTTAGTTCAAGAATCATGAAAGAAGGTTGTATACATGGAAGAACCCTGGAGATACTAGAAGGTTTCAGATAGATTTATATAATGGTAAGACAGAGATTTAGGAACCAGATTTTAAATTGTAAGACATTTCCAGGGGCAGATGTGGACTCTGACCACAATCTATTGGTTATGAACTGTAGATTAAAACTGAAGAAATTGCAAAAAGGTGGGAATTTAAGGAGATGGGACCTGGATAAACTGACTAAACCAGAGGTTGTACAGAGTTTCAGGGAGAGCATAAGGGAACAATTGACAGGAATGGGGGAAAGAAATACAGTAGAAGACGAATGGGTAGCTCTGAGGGATGAAGGATCAAGTAGGTGAAAAGACGAGGGCTAGTAGAAATCCTTGTGTAACAGAAGAAATATTGAATTTAATTGATGAAAGGAGAAAATATAAAAATGCAGTAAATGAAGCAGGCAAACAGAAATACAAACGTCTCAAAAATGAGATTGACAGGAAGTGCAAAATGGCTAAGCAGGCATGACTAGAGGACAAATGTAAGGTTGTGGAGGCTTATCTCACTAGGGGTAAGATAGATACAGCCTACAGGAAAATTAAAGAGACCTTTGGAGAAAAGAGAGCCACTTGTATGAATATCAAGAGCTCAGATGGAAACCAAGTTCTAAGCAAAGAGGGGAAAGCAGAAAGGTGGAAGGAGTATATAGAGGGTCTATACAAGGGCGATGTACTTGAGGACGATATTATGGAAATGGAAGAGGATGTAGATGAAGATGAAATGGGAGATACGATACTGCGTGAAGAGTTTGACAGAGCACTGAAAGACCTGAGTCGAAACAAGGCCACGGGAGTAGAAAACATTCCATTAGAACTACTGACGGCCTTGGGAGAGCCAGTCCTGACAAAACTCGACCATCTGGTGAGCAAGATGTATGAGACAGACGAAATACCCTCAGACTTCAAGAAGAATATAATAATTACAATCCCAAAGATAGCAGGTGTTGACAGATGTGAAAATTACTGAACTATCAGTTTAATAAGTCGCAGCTGCAAAATACTAACACGAATTATTTACAGACGAATGGAGAAACTCGTAGAAGCCGACCTCAGGGAAGATCAGTTTGGATTCCGTACAAATGTTGGAACACGTGAGGCAATACTGACCTTAGGACTTATCTTAGAAGAAAGATTAAGGAAAGGCAAACCTACGTTTCTAGCATTTGTAGACTTAGAGAAAGCTTTTGACAATGTTGACTGGAATACTCTCTTTCAAATTCTAAAGGTGGCAGGGGTAAAATACAGGGAGCGAAAGGCTATTTACAATTTGTACAGCAGATGGCAATTATAAGAGTCGAGGGACATGAAAGGGAAGCAGTGGTTGGGAAGGGAGTGAGACAGGGTTGTAGCCTCTCCCTGATGTTATTCAATCTGTATATTGAGCAAGCAGTAAAGGATACAAAAGAAAAATTTGGAGTAGGTATTAAAATCCAGGGAGAAGAAATAAAAACTTTGAGGTTCGCCGATGACATTGTAATTCTGTCAGAGACAGCAAAGGACTTGGAAGAGCAGTTGAATGGAATGGACAGTGTCTTGAAAGGAGGATATAAGATGAACATCAACAAAAGCAAAACGAGGATAATGGAATGTAGTCGAATTAAGTCGGGTGATGCTGAGGGAATTAGATTAGGACATGAGACACTTAAAGTAGTAAAGGAGTTTTGCTATTTGGGGAGCAAAATAACTGATGATGCTCGAAGTAGAGAGGATATAAAATGTAGACCGGAAATGGCAAGGAAAGCGTTTCTGAAGAAGAGAAATTTGTTAACATCGAGTATAGATTTAAGTGTCAGGAAGTCGTTTCTGAAAGTATTTGTATAGAGTGTAGCCATGTATGGATGTGAAACATGGACAATAAATAGTTTGGACAATAAGAGAATAGAAGCTTTCGAAATGTTGTGCTACAGAAGAATGTTGAAGATTAGGTGGGTAGATCACTTAACTAATGAGGAGGTATTGAATAGAATTGGGAAGAAGAGAAGTTTGTGGCACAACTTGACTAGAAGGGATCGGTTGGTAGGACATGTCCTGAGGCTTCAAGGGATCACAAATTTAGCATTGGAGGGCAGCGTGAAGGGTAAAAATCGTAGAGGGAGACAAAGAGATGAATACACTAAGCAGATTCAGAAGGATGTAGGTTGCAGTAGGTACTGGGAGATGAAGGAGCTTGCACAGGATAGATTAGCATGGAGAGCTGCATCAAACCAGTCTCAGGACTGAAGACAACAACAACAACAACAACAACAACAACAACAACGGTCGATTTTAGTTGCCACAATGTTGAGAATGAAATGTGGACAAGATACCTAAATTTCACATAAAATTTACTGTATAACAATATCTCATTTAATTTAAGTACCACATAGGTGTCGTATGTAATATTGAGAAATATTTCATCTTTCGCGACTGTAACAAAAGTTTTATTTACACCGGTCACGTTTGGCTTTATTTTAAAGCACTTCAGTCAATCAAAAGGCAGTACACAAAATACATTAAACAAAACTGTGGACTTACAATAACATTAGGACTTGAATATACCATCTATCAGTGAAGTGCTCTGAGCTATGTCAAATATAATTTTTGTATGTGCACACACAAACAACATTTATTTGCTAAAACACAGATCAGCCAACACAAACGTTGAATATTGTGTTACCGCAGTACAAAACTATGAAAGGTGACTTGGCAATGTAGGAGACAAAATACTGTCCACTGAAGATGCTTCAAAAGAGAGAAACGCGTCTGGTCTAAATAAGTCGCTTATTACAGTCGCAAAAGACTGAATATTTCTCAATATTACATACGACACCTATGTGGTACTTAAATTAAATGAGATGTTGTTATACAGTAAATTTTATACGAAATTGAGGTATCGTGTCCACATTTCATTCTCAACATTGTGCCAACTAAAATCAACCGTACGAAAAGTATACGCTATGGACTTTTACCTCTGCAAACTCTTCAAAATTTCATGCAATGGTTTACTATATTTAATGCTGCATAATAACTGCATTTAACATCGAAACAAAATTAAGTCATTTACGGGGAGAAGGTATCAGTCAAGAAGACGTGTAAAAATCAAATTTTTGGGCGAAATAGTTTTTGTGAAATCGAATGATAAGTGTGTCAAAGCAGTGGGAACACCATGTGTCTGCACAGGCGAGCAGTGCAGTGATGAAAAAATCGCGCATAGCGCGGAACACGAGGAGCACGTGTCTGTAGCAGCAAAAGGGTTAATGAAGAGACAAAGCACTAGAAATTTCAAAAAATTGCATTCAAACGAATAAAATTCGTGAAGTATGGCACTTCAATATTGTTTTTAAATAAAGAAAATATTACACACCGCACAAGGATTGAACTCTTAACCTATCGCGTAGAAGCCCAACACCTTAACCGTTACGCTAACGCAGCTTGTCTGTAGTCGTTATTCCTTGAGATGTATAACACGTCACGCAAAATACTGACACACTGTTGGTATGACTATGAATATTCACGCTTCATCGAAATACAATAGGAAATAAACAATTACCGCTGTTCTTTATTGTGAAAAAGCGGTTCGTGAGATTGATACAAACACCTTTCCTTGCTATCGTCTGAATTAGGAGTCTTATTACTTGTTTGGTTTAATTATTAATAGAATATAAAGCAATTGGTATAAAGAATGCTTTTTTCAAACTTTCTATAAAAGAAATTCTGCTATCAAGACATTGCTTTTGTTCTATTACTTTATTTATGACTGAACATTTCTAAAACTGAAGACACTCGTCCATACTCTGCACTGCAGTCGAGATCTGGCAACGTCGTTCTCTGTTCATTGGCTGACTGTGTTTTGTGACGTCAGATGCGCAGGACGAACCTAAACTCTGCCGCCAGCATAAATGATGCGCACTGTAGTGACACCTCTCAGCTGAGGATGACATGTTGGTTGGTTGGTACCATTGGACCTCCCGATGCCTGTTCAAATGGGACTATAAAAATAAAGTACATACACATATATAATTATGAAGAGAAATGCCTTTGAAATGCTCTGAATAATTGGCTTCTATGAGAGTTACATTACATTACCTTGCTTTTCTTATTTCTTTGTAACTCTGTTCTGCCTCGATTAAATTGAAATTTGAGTCCTCATCCCATCCATTCCAACAATGTTTTCATAATTTAAAACATTTCAACTCCATATATCTGTTGGAAAGAGCATTTATGTTTCTTCAAGTATGTTGTATTATAACTTCATGTAAAGAGAGGAACATCACTCTGCAGTAAAAAATCATTAAAGTAGCAATACCAATGCAATCTGAAAACATTTAAGTGCCCTGTTCCTGTTTGTTACATTAATTTAGGTGGTTTTTCAAAGCTATTTGTAAGTGGAAGAAACTGAGCGAGAAGCCTAAAAACATCATTAAGAACCATATAATAGTCACTTTCAATTCTGTACAACAAATATCTACCTGTATGGTGGACATTTTGTTAAAATAATCATTCTTTTATGCAGAGATAGACAAGTTTTTCTATGAACCTGATGAAGTTGAAAAGGAGAAGAAGAAGACAGCAATTCTTAATGAACTGGAGACAATAATTATGCCAAGACTTGATAATTTGGCTAAGGAAAATGGTGGTTATCTTGCAGCGGGCAAAGTAAGTATAAATATGTTTGCTTGAAAGCAAAGGACTGTACATGCTACTTGAGTATAGTTTTTGATAGGCTTAATTCATTTTCATTGCACACTTCCAGATTTTCTGCTGAGGTTCAGTAACCCCACAGCTATAGTGGTGTTAAAAATACACAATATCTTTTGTTTCATTTTATCACAAGAACAAATTTTCTTCTTCTCTTACAGTTGTAAGAAAATGTACAATAGACATAAAATCATTGACACATTACCATGCTTTTGTGATCGCTTACTTTGTCCACTTTATGTAATATTATTAGTGCATCTGTATCCAAACAGACATGCATTTGAACACTCAAGCTTTTGATTTATAAATTATTATGTGACATGTGCTGCAGCAGCAGCAGTAGCAATGTCATCATATACCATGCAATGGAAAATCCAGGATGGAATGTAACAATATAATGAAAAGTATAGTTGCTACTCAACACATAGCGGAGATACCGACTCGCAGAAAGGCACAACAAGAAGACTGTCGGAAAGTTAGCTTTCAGCCAAGAAAGCAGAGAGAGAGAGAGAGAGAGAGAGAGAGAGAGAGAGAGAGAGAGAGAGAGAGAGAGAGGCCTTGTTAGCTGAAAGCTAACTTTCTGATAGTCTTTGTGGTTGTGCCTTTCTGCAACTCAGCATCTCTGCTATATGGTGAGTAGCAACTATCATTTTCATTATATTGTCAACATACACCATCATTGACATGACACAGATGTTGGTAGTCAGTGACTTGCATTGCTATTAATCCAGCAGATACTCTACCAGTAATCAAATATGATTGTGGTATTGGTGGTCATCATTGTAGACCAATGAGCTAGGGTGATAGGTCTATGCACTTTCCCACTTACAGCCATTCATATATACATACATCCAGTTTGAAAAGTGTCAGGGTACTCTCCAGTGCCCAGCGACCCTCTGTGTGCCTTAATGTTTAGCACTGTTCTCGAGTTTCAGTTAACAGTGCCTGTCATCGACCGACATCAGTCTGATAAATTTTCCAGTACTTCTTACATTCTGGTTTTATTGTTTTGCTTTCTTAGATCATAATTATTTCATTTTGCCATATAAAAATGCTTTTTTATGTTATTTTTTTAATTGTCAAATGTGAGTGCTATTAATGTGCCATATCATACAGTGCTAAAGTGCTGATACATAGTGACTACTTACACACACACACACACACACACACACACACACACAAGATATGTAATCAGTGATGAGAACATATTTCAGAACAAACTTGTTGCCAAAGGTGACAGGCACATCTGAATATATGTAGTTTTGAGAAAATGGTGATTTATTGCTTGTAAAAATTGTTGAAAAATCATGATCACACATAGTTACAGAAGTCAGTTTATTTCAGAACTGGTTTGTCACTAACAAAACATCTTCAGGTGTGTGCGTGCAACAAAAAACCGAAACAAGACACAGCAAGGTATTACAAAAACTGTCATGAATGTAGTACAGAACCAACTGAGAATGTACACTGCGAATTTGTAATCAGATGTGCGACACGTTGTAACCACTATTTACTACCATGGCACAAGCCTGTATCTCCATTTAGGTATAAATCAGGAGCTCATACAACACCCAGTAATTCTGTGCAAAGCATTTGACAATACTCATGTAACATACAATTCTCAGTAATGAATATGTCAGCACATGTTGCAGTCAAGGCAGCCAGAACCTAAATATATCATTTTGAAAAGATAAGACTGCTTCAACTTTAAATCCTATATTTATAGGCATGACCAGTTTCACATAATTTTAGCTGCATCATCTGGTACAATAAAAGCAAGTCGTGTTCCGTTCGAGAAAAGAGAATGGGATGATCCAGTGTTCATAGTCAGCAATTTTTCACTAAGTAGTGCACATCAAGCATAAAACAGGGTAAAGTAACATATAGTGCTCCTGTGACAAGCTGCCATGATTCCATTATTAACAATATAAGGTGTAACAGTTGTAAATTGTTGTAGCTGTGTTGGGAAAGTACCAGAGCTCCAACCAGTAATAGAAGCACTGATGCTCAAATCGTTATAGGTACTGAAAGCCGGATATAAGCTCAGCCGAAATTTTTGTGAAGAACCTAACGGTATTCCAAAAGGATAGGCTAAACACAGTTGGCGGTGGCGTGTTTGTTGCTGTCAGTAGTAGTTTAACTTGTCGTGAAATTGAAGTAGATACTTCCTGTGAGCTAGTACAGGCAGAGGTCATTGTTGGCAACCAGAATAAAATAATAATAGGATCCTTTTACTGACCTCCCAATTCAGATGATACAGTTGCTGAAAGGTTCAAAGAAAACTTGAGTTTGCTTTTAAACACGTACTCGACTCATACGATAATAGTTGGTTGTGACTTTAATCTACCCTCAATATGTTGGTGAAAATACATGTTTAATTCTGGAGGTATGCATAAAATATCATCCGAAATTGTGCTGAACGCATTCTCTGAAAATTATTTCGAGCACTTAGTTCATGAGCCCACGTGAATAGTAAACAGTTGTGAAAATGCACTTGACCTCTTAGCAACAAATAATCCTGAGTTAATAACGAGCATCAAAACCAATTCAGGGATTAGTGAAAACAGGGTTGTCGTAGCGAGATTGAATATTGTAATCCCCAAATCCTCCAAAAATAAGCAAAAAATATACCTATTCAAAAAAGCAGATAAAAATTCACTTGACACCTTCCTGAGAGACAATCTCCACTCATTCCAAATTAATAATGTAAGTGTAGACCAGATGTGGCTTACAGTCAAAGAAATAGTATTGGCAGCAAATGAGAGATTTATATCAAATAAACTAACAAATGATGGAGCTGATCCTCCTTGGTACACAAAATGGGTTAGAACACTGTTGCAGAAACAATGAAATAAAAACATGCCAAATTTAAACAGACGCAAAATCCTCGAGATTGGCGATCTTTTACAGAAGCTCAAAATTTAGTGCGGATATCAATGCAAGATGCTTATAACAATTTCTACAAAGAAACTTTGTCTCGAAACCTGGCAGAAAATTCAGATAGATTCTGGTCGTGTGTGAAGTATGTTAGCAGCAAGAAACAATCAATGCCTTCTCTGCGCGATAGCAATGGAGATACTATCAAAGACAGTGCTGCCAAAGCAGAGTTACTAAACACAGCTTTCCAAAGTGCCTTCACAAAAGACGAAGTAAATATTCCAGAATTCGAATCGAGAACAGCTTGCAACATGAGTAACGCAGGAGTAAATATTCTTGGAGTAGTGAAGCCACTTAATAAAAGCAAGTCTTCCGGTCCAGACTGTGTACCAATTAGGTTCCTTTCGAAGTCTGCTGATGCATTAGCTCCATACTTACAAATCAGTGAAATGTCCATACCCAAAGACTGGAGAGTTGCACGGGTCACACCAATATTCAAGAAAGGTAGCAGGAGTAATCCACTACACACACACACACACACACACACACACACACACACACACACACAAATCACACACAAATTTCGAGCTTTCGCAACCCATGGTTGCTTCATCAGGAAAGAGGGAAAGACGAAAGGATGCGGGTTTTAAGGGAGAGGGTAACGAGTCATTCCAATCCCAGCAGCGGAAAGACTTACCTTGGGGGGAAGAAGGGACAGGTATAGACACACACACACACACACACACACACACACACACACACACACACACACACACAAACTCTTTGCCTTTACATATGTCTGCTTGTGTCTGTATATGTGCAGATGGATATGTGTGTGTGTAAGTGTATACCTGTCCTTTTTTATCCCTAAGGTAAGTCTTTCAGCTCCCGGGATTGGAATGACTCCTTACCCTCTCCCTGAAAACCAACGTCCTTTCGTCTTTCCCTCTCCTTCTCTCCTTCCTGATGAAGCAACCGTGGATTGCGAAAGCTTGAATTTTGTGTGTCTATCAACATACCAACGCTTTCGTTTGGTAAGTTACATCATCTTTTTATTTAGTGTTAAAACCTTATGAATTAAGTCGAAGAAAACGGTCTATTATTGACAGACAGTCAACATGGGTTTAGAAAACATCATTCCTGTGAAACACAACTAGCTCTTTATTCACATGAAGTGTCGACTGCTATTGACAAGGGATTTCAGATCGATTCCGTATTTCTGGATTTCCCGAAGGCTTTTGACACTGTACCACACAGGCGGCTTGTAGTGAAATTGCATGCTTATGGAATATTGTCTCAGTCGTGTGAATGGATTTGTGATTTCCTGTCAGGGAGGTCACAGTTTGTAGTAACTGACAGAAAGTCATCGAGTAAAACAGAAGTGATTTCTGGCATTCCCCAAGGTAGTGTTATAAGCCCTTTACTGTTCCTTATCTATATAAACGATTTGGGAGGCAACTGAGCAGCCGGGGGGGGGGGGGGGGGGGGGGGCAGATATGTCATGTGGAGTGTGTGTGTGTGTGTGTGTGTGTGTGTGTGTGTGTGTGTGTACTGTCAAAATTTTAGAAATATCATCTGTCTTTCCATGAAATTTTGAAACAACCTGGCACATGCTGCACTCATTTCTTGCAAGTTTCCGTTGATAGGCCTAAGATGTTCAAATATGCAACCTTGAGTGTCTCATACAAGATGTTAATGCAGTTGTATTAATTTCAGCTCTCGTGGGCAGACTTCTATTTTGTTGGTATACTTGACTACCTCAATTATATGGCTGGGTTTGACATCACAAAGGATTGTCCGAACCTCATTGCACTGAGGAAAAAGGTCCTTGAACTACCAGGTGTCAAGGAATGGGTGGCTAAAAGGCCATACACAGAACTATAAGTTTGACTGCTTACTTTGTTTTGTATGGCCTACAATGATGAAAAAAATTATGAATTGTTGAACAGAAAGTAACTCTGCTTAGATGTTAGTCTTTATGTTTCTTATTAAAGTACTGCTGCAGAGAACTTGAAAGTAATGTTTAATGCTAAAGCTTAGTTTGACTGTTACCCTTTAAATATGTAAAAGTCCATAAAGAAGCAATGTGTCATTTTCTTGTATGTAACAAATGTAACATTTTTTTATGTTCTAATTTGTTCAGTAAAATTTGTATGTACAAAAAAGTAGTCTTGTATTTGGTACCATATTTATTTTAATTAATCTTCTATATGTCCACTATTACCACAAGTCTCGAACAAATATTAAGTGAAGATATCATTAACAATAGAGAACATTATAATGGCAGTGTCACAAAACTTTTAAGTTTTCAATCTTAATCACAAGAGTAACTTTGATTACCTCTTGCTACTGAACACTACACCATTAATACTTGTCTGATTACCAATTTTGACTGATTATCATCATCCTACCATACAACAATCATTACTGCAGTAACATGTTGGGAATATTATACACCATGTTGTACATAAATAGAAAATGAGTTTCTAGTTACATGTTTTATACATCATACATAAACATTACAATGTGGAATGTGTCATCTGACTAAAATTTGGACATGCTTCTTAGTGAAGTACAGGGTGATTCAAAAAGAATACCACAACTTTAGGAATTTAAAACTCTGCAACGACAAAAGGCAGAGCTAAGCACTATCTGTCGGCGAATTAAGGGAGCTATAAAGTTTCATTTAGTTGTACATTTGTTCGCTTGAGGCGCTGTTGACTAGGCATCAGCGTCAGTTGATGCTAAGATGGCGACCGCTCAACAGAAAGCTTTTTGTGTTATTGGGTACGGCAGAAGTGAATCGACGACAGTTGTTCAGCGTGCATTTCGAACGAAGTATGGTGTTAAACCTCCTGATAGGTGGTGTATTAAACGTTGGTATAAACAGTTTACAGAGAATGGGGTGTTTGTGCAAAGGGAAAAGTTCTGGACGGCCGAGAACGAGTGATGAAAATGTAGCACGCATCCAGCAAGCATTTGTTCGCAGCCCAGGAAAATCGACTCGCAGAGCTAGCAGAGAGCTGCAAATTCCACAATCAACTGTATGGAGAGTCCTACGAAAAAGGTTAGTTATGAAACCTTATCGTCTGAAATTGGTTCAAGCAATTCAGCTCTGCAGCTGATAAAATTAAAAGAATCGATTTCTGTGATTTTATCCTTGCTCAAATGGAAACAGATGAATCTTTCGTTTCAAAGATTGTGTTTAGTGATGAAGCAACTTTCCACACTAACGGGAAAGTCAACCGTCACAATGTCTGTATATGGGGCACTGAGAATCTGCGGGAAACGACTCAGTATGAACGTGACTTGCCTAAGGTGAACGTTTTCTGTGCCATTTCAGCCAATAAAGTTTTTGGTCCCTTTTTCTTCGAAGGTGCTACTGTAACTGGACTACAGTATCTGGAGATTTTAGAGAATTGGCTGTTCCCTCAGCTCGAACAAGAAGCACAACAATTCATATTTCAGCAGGATGGAGCGCCACCACATTGGCACTTATCTGTCCGTAACTACCTGAACATCAACTACCCGAGGCGATGGATCGGCCGCCAGGCAGCCCGTGACAGAGCACTTCATCACTGGCCTCCAAGAAGCCCTGATCTTACCCCCTGCGATTTTTTCTTATGGGGGTATGTTAAGGATATGGTGTTTCGGCCACCTCTCCCAGCCACCATTGATGATTTGAAACGAGAAATAACAGCAGCTATCCAAACTGTTACGCCTGATATGCTACAGAGAGTGTGGAACGAGTTGGAGTATCGGGTTGATATTGCTCGAGTGTCTGGAGGGGGGCCATATTGAACATCTCTGAGCTTGTTTTTGAGTGAAAAAAACCTTTTTAAATACTCTTTGTAATGATGTATAACAGAAGGTTATATTATGTTTCTTTCATTAAATACACATTTTTAAAGTTGTGGTATTCTTTTTGAATCACCCTGTATATTTCTGTAGTTGTCTGTAATGGGTATATTTATATCTATTTAATTTCTTTGCTGTTTAAAATGAAGTTAAGTAAAAAAACCTCAGCTGTTAGCAATCGAACAGAAGGTTTGCGTGCATGTGTGTATTTTTCCAGTTCTTGTTTTTATCATTGAACACACAAGAACTTTAAACTGCCTTGCTGATATGGTATATTAGCTGGTGGTGGTGGTGTATTTCTGTCAGTATAAAACTGGATAAGCTGCCCTGTGCAACAAGTTTGAAGAGCTAGTTCATTTGTGCAAAACCAGTTAATAAGTTCCACAAAGCATTATTTAGTATTTTTATTACTGTTGAGATTTACCCAGTTTGACAGCTGCCCTAGTATTGCCTGAAAAACAGACAATTCAAATAAAATTCACAAACAAGACATATCTCCATGACCTGTACAAAGCAGCGTAACTAGCACCTTATGTTGAGCTTTGATTTTGGTGGTCTCCCTCTTTACCTAAGTGCTACTTGCTGATTCTCACTAACTGATCAAGGAGAAAATCAACTCAACATTGACTGACCTCTTTATATTTGTCCTCACACCAACATCATCATTATTATTATTATTATTATTTCCTTCTTTTCTCAGACATTATGTCTGGTCAAAAATGGAAAGTGACGCGGACTTTGATCAAGTGTGACTTCCTTTTAACTGTACGGTATATGTTATATTGCATTTAGGGACTTTTGGGTGATTGGACATGTATCAATAATTACGGATTTCTGTAGTTGTATATATAAGTTTGGATGTAGCTGTATTGCATTGATGTACTGGTGGATATTGTGTGGTATGACTCCTGTAGTTGATAGTATAATTGGTATAATGTCAACTTTATCCTGATGCCACATGTCCTTGACTTCCTCAGCCAGTTGGATGTATTTTTCAATTTTTTTCTCCTGTTTTCTTTTGTATATTTGTTGTATTGGGTATGGATATTTCGATTAGTGGTGTTACTTTCTTCTTTTTATTGGTGAGTATGATGTCAGGTTTGTTATTTGGTGTTGCTTTATCTGTTATAATGGTTCTGTTCCAATATAATTTGTATTCATCATTCTCCAGTACATTTTGTGGTGCATACTTGTATGTGGGAATGTGTTGTTTTATAAGTTTATGTTGTAAGGCAAGCTGTTGATATATTATTTTTGCTACATTGTTGTTATTATTATTATTATTATTAGTATGAAGCATTTCAAAGAAAAATCTCTCTAAATAGCTGCACCAAAGCCCACATGCTTTTACAGATATGTTGATGACATGTATTTAGTGACCACATGGAGTGAAAGGCTTCAGGAGTTTCTCCAACATCTGAACTCTGCACCCCACCATCAGATTCACTATGGAGGTGGAAGAGAATGGCAAATTCTGCTTTTTGTACCCATAGTCAAGCACAAAGCGGATGGCTCTGTGACAAAGCGTGTAAAGGAAAACCAGCCTCACCAATTTGTATCTCCATGCCTCCAGCTGTCATCATGCACCACAGCATGAGGTGGAACAACACAAAATGGTCTTCAGGGCATGTGCAATATCAAATGAAGAAATTGTACCAAGGTAGCTCAACCATCTTCAGGATGTATTAAAGAAAAATAGATATGTTGGGAGACAGGCAGAAGGTACAGGCCCAGAAAATAGAACACAAACCATCTCCATAAATGCATGCACTAGTAGGTATGGTGGAACATGAAGGGGGGGGGGGGGCTCTGTAAACTGAGGTCTGTCATATTCCACACAAATGTGGTAAGGCGTACATCAGGCAGACGTTGTGGGCAGTTGAAGAAATGTGCAAGAAGTGCAGGAGACACCTGTAACTTAAGAAACCAACAAAATCTGTGGTTGCAAAACATTACGTGCCTACTGAGGAATGCAATAAAATATGAAGAAACAAAAGTGCTGAGATGGACCGTGTCAGTTTGAGACTGTCTTCTAAAGGAGACTATTGAAACATGGGTGGCCAACATCCTGATCAACAGAGACAGTGGCTTCAGTCTCAGAGTAAAGCATGGAACCCAGTGTTCAGCCATCTGTAGTTGTAATGTCAACCATGTGTGTCTTCTGCAACTGATGGGTAGTATCAGAAGCACTAAGGGGCCAGTGTTTGCACCTATCATTTGGCAGTCATTCCCCCCTCTGCCCCCCCCCCCCCCTCCACCACCACTCCACCTGACACGACATGCAAATGGGTAGTGACAGAAGGGATGGGAAGCAATAACAGTAGAAAGGAGGTGTGATGTAGTGAGGATACTCATTCTACAGTTATCACCTGAAGATGACGGCAAGGTGTGCTGTCGAAATATCGTGTTTCATAAACAACAGCATATGGCTGTACACCTGAGAGTAATGAAAACAATTTAAATAAAGTATAAAATCATTAGCATAGAGCAAGAAAAGTAGTGAACTCATGATTGAAATCTGCAGTATGCCCACTGTTACTTTTCCCAATGCAGGTGATATGTGGTGTTTTTGTGAATTGAATAGCCTAGTGTACCTTTCGGCATAAGTACAGTAAATAACAGGAAGTTACACAGCATAACTTGATATCATTAACTATGGAGAACATTAGAGTTGGAGTGTCACAAAACTTACCAGTTTTCGGTCTTGATCGCAAGAGTAACTTCGATTACTACACTACACTATTAATACGTGATCTGATTACCACTTGTAATTATCATCATCCTGCCAGACAATAGTACTGCAATAACATGTCAAGAATATTATACGCCATGTTGTGCGTCAGTAGAAAACGAGTTTCTTAGTTACATGTTTTATACATCGCACATAAACATTACAATATGGACTGTGTCAGCTGACTAAAACTTGGACATGCTTCGTAGTAAAGTGTATTTCTGTAGTTGTTTGTAACTGGATATTTATATCTATTTAATTCCTTTGCAGTTTAAAATGAAGTTAAATGAAAAAAGCACAGCTGTTAGCAGTCAAACAGATTTCTGAAAAGACACTGATGTCTACAGCCTTCCAGGATTTATTTGAGGACATTTTCGTGTTGCATTTTTTTAAGGAGTAGTGGAGGGAGAGGGGCAGGAACTTATTGACAAATATTAGTCTTTAAAACTAGCATTGTATAAATCAAACTTCATTGCAGTTAAAATTTTAAGCTTTCTCTTAAATCAAATTTTGATAAATGATTAACCAGGATATGGTTTTTTAAGTGTTTCTGGTCTGTGTATGCAATGAAGTTATTATTTAACTTACAGCATATCATATTTCTAACACACACATAAAACAGAATATCCTTGTGTTTAACTTCCACTTGTCGGAAAACACTATCTGAGTGCTACTATCTTGAGTAACTCAAGTATTGATACATATGACTACTACATAATTTCAATGGCCTTAAACAGCATCTCTGGATCATGTTTTCCATCAGATTCTTTCATGAAATTTACAATGAAATCTCCACAAATTGGCAACCTTTCTGATTTGCCTGACTGTACAATAAGTGATCAAAATTTATCATGAAAATATCTCTCTGACCTGGTGGGACCTGTATACTAAAACATTTACAAATATTTCTTTTTCAAATACAAAATAACACGCATACACTTCCTTACTTTTATCTCTACCTAAACTACAGTTTGTTGGTTTTGGTTACATAAATGATTTAATAAACTGTAGAATTACCGATAGTATTGGTAGCATTGCTAGCGAAAGAAACATAACTGAGTAGGGAAAGAAACATAGTTGAATGTGTAAGAGACAAACTAGGAGTCGACGATTTTATTTAGTTTTTTGTTTGTTTTGCACACAATTGGAACTGCTTATTGTTCTGTGTTAGTCCATAATCTTACAAAATATACATTGCATCATCATCATCATCAAGACTGATTATGCCTTTCAGCGTTCAGTCTGGAGCATAGCCCCCCCTTATAAAATTCCTCCATGATCCCTTATTCAGTGCTAACATTGGTGCCTCTTCTGATGTTAAACCTATTACTTCAAAATCATTCTTAACCAAATCCAGGTACCTTCTCCTTGGTCTACCCCGACTCCTCCTACCCTCTACTGCTGAACCCATGAGTCTCTTGGGTAACCTTGCTTCTCCCATGCGTGTAACATGACCCCACCATCTAAGCCTGTTAGCCCTGACTGCTACATCTATAGAGTTCATTCCCAGTTTTTCTTTGATTTCCTCATTGTGGACACCCTCCTGCCATTGTTCCCATCTACTAGTACCTGCAATCATCCTAGCTACTTTCATATCCGTAACCTCAACCTTGTTGATAAGGTAACCTGAATCCACCCAGCTTTCACTCCAATACAATAAAGTTGGTCGAAAGATTGAACGGTGCACAGATAACTTAGTCTTGGTACTGACTTCCTTCTTGCAGAAGAGAGTAGATCGTAGCTGAGCGCTCACTGCATTAGGTTTGCTACACCACGCTTCCAGTTCTTTCACTATGTTGCCATCCTGTGATAATATGCATCCTAAGTACTTTAAACCGTACACCTGTTCTAACTTTGTCCCTCCTATTTGGCACTCAATCCGTTTATATTTCTTTCCCACTGACATTATTTTCGTTTTGGAGATGCTAATCTTCATACCATAGCCCTTACATTTCTGATCTAGCTCTGAAATATTACTTTGCAAACTTTCAATCGAATCTGCCATCACAACTAAGTCATCCGCATATGCAAGACTGCTTATTTTGTGTTCACATATCTTAATCTCACCCAGACAGTCTATTGTTTTCAACATATGACCCATAAATAATATGAACAACAGTGGAGACAGGTTGCAGCCCTGTCTTACCCCTGAAACTACTCTGAACCATGAACTCAATTTACTGTCAATTCTAACTGCTGCCTGACTATCCATGTAAAGACCTTTAATTGCTTGCAAAAGTTTGCCTCCTATTCCATAATCTCGTAGAACAGACAATAACTTCCTCCTAGGAACCCGGTCATATGCCTTTTCTAGATCTATAAAGCATAGATACAATTCCCTGTTCCACTCATAACACTTCTCCATTATTTGCCGTAAGCTAGAGATCTGGTCCTGACAACCTCTAAGAGGCCTAAACCCACACTGATTTTCATCCAATTGGTCCTCAACTAATACTCGAACTTTCCTTTCAACAATACCTGAGAAGTTACCCACAACGCTGATTAAAGAGATACCTCTGTAGTTACAATCTTCTCTGTTTCCATGTTTAAAGATTGGTGTGATTACTGCTTTTGTCCAGTCTGATGGAACCTGTCCCGACTCCCAGGCCAATTCAATTATCCTGTGTAGCCCTTTAAGACCTGACATTCACTGTATTTGATGAGTTCCGACTTAATTTCATCCACCCCAGCCGCTTTATTGCACTGCAATCTATTGACCATTTTCTCCACTTCCTCAAATGTGATCCTATTTCCATCATCGTTCCTATCCCATTCTACCTCGAAATCTGAAACATTCCTGATCGTATTTTCACCTACATTGAGCAACTCTTCAAAATATTCCCTCCATCTGCCCAAGGCATCCACAGGGTTCACCAGCAGTTTTCCTGACCTGTCCAAAATACTTGTCATTTCCTTCTTACGTCCCTTTCGAAGACTGCTAATTACGAGTACGCTCCAGAATGGTTTTCCAGCAGCTTGACCCATAGTCTCCAACCTGTTTCCAAAGTCTTCCCAAGATTTCTTCTTGGATGCTGCAATTATCTGTTTGGCTTTGTTTCTTTCTTCAACATAACTTTCTCTGTCTACCTGAGTTCTAGTATGTAGCCATTTTTGATACGCCGTCTTTTTCCTTTTACAGGCTGCCTTGACTGTGTCATTCCACCAAGCTGTTTGCTTCATCCTACTTTTACACACTACTGTTCCAAGACATTCTTTAACCACTTCTAGTACTGCGTCCCTGTACCTTGTCCATTCCTTTTCCAAAGACTGTAATTGACTACATTCAACTAACTGGTATCTTTCTGAGATTACTGTTATGTACTTGTGCCTGATTTCCTTATCCTGAAGTTTCTCCACTCTAATTCTCCTACATATGGACCTGACCTCCTGCACTTTCGGCCTCACAATTCCAATTTGACTGCAGATTAAATAAAGATCATTGTCATCAAAGAATCCCCTGAATACACGTGTGTCCCTCACAGCCTTCCTGAATTCCTGATCTGTTATTATATAGTCAATGACAGATCTGGTTCCCCTGCCTTCCCAAGTATACCGGTGAATGTTCTTATGTTTAAAAAAGGAGTTTGTGATTACTAAGCCCATACTGGCACAGAAATCCACGAGTTGTTTCCCGTTCCTGTTGGCCTCCATATCCTCTCCAAATTTACCCATATCCTTTTCATACCCTTCTGTTCGATTTCCAATCCTGGTGTTAAAATCACCCATGAGCAGAACACTGTCCTTGTCCTTTACTCTAACAACTACATCACTGAGTGCCTCATAAAAACTATCCATCTTATCTTGATCTGTCCCTTCACAATGCGAATATACTGACACAACCCTAATTTTCTTGCTAGACACTGTCAAATCTATCCACATCAGTCGTTCATTTACATACCTTATTGCAACTATGCTGGGTTCCATTTCTTTCCTGATGTAAAGCCCTACACCCCATTGTGCTATTCCTGCTTTGACTCCTGACAGGTAGACCTTGTATTCTCCCACTTCCTCTTCTTTCTCACCCCTTACCCAAATGTCACTAACAGCTAAAACGTCCAGCCCCATCTTACTTGTAGCCCCTGCCAGCTCTACCTTCTTCCCAGAGTAGCATTTGTTTGCCACGTCGTATCTTAGGAGTCCCTGGTTTGTCAGAGGTGGGACTCCGTCACCTCTAAAGGTCTGAGGCATTTTGGTTTGATTGTTGCCAGCATTGTATTTAAAGTGCCAGGGAAGCAGGTTGCTAGCCTTACTTGTTCCGAGTCCCATTGGGTTTTACCCCCAACGGCTGAGGGACTAACTGGTGGATTTGGTAGTCTTTGCCGTATGAGCACAAAGGTGACCACGACTCAGAATATGTCCGAGATGCCCAGCCTTATTCCAAAGTAACTGGTATCCCGACTGTCGGGACCACTTACTTGGCCACTCGTACGTTGCCCGTGGTTCATGAACTAGGACATGACTAGAGGAACCCACACCATGAACCACTATACATTGCCTTTTATAAGTAATAAAAACTATGTCTGTGAATGTAACCAAACAATTACTTTTGATGCAGGTACAGTTTACAAGCACAAATATAAAAAGAATTATTATTGGTATTTTGTACTCAATAGAACATCTTTCTTCATGATCAAAGACAGTAGTTGAATAGTGTGAAATTATTTTATGAATAACAGAAACATATTCTGACATGGTTATTGTTTTGCATTTTTTAAACTTTACCTTTCTTCAGGATATTGCGTTTTCTAGCGCTATGTGATAAATCTGTATCATTTTATATGTTTACTTCTGTTGTGTGTTACAAATCAACAATTTTTGAATAAAACCTGAATTAAAGATTGACAGTTTCAATATTGCTATAAATATAGTATATTTTTAAGTTACAGACAGGATGATAACTACATAGAACAAAAATGTTCTACAGATTATGTGGCCCTTTTTATATCCTCAGTTTGTAGACAGTTCACGGCTTCCAATTTCTAGGCGAATCTAGTAAAACTCTATCACATATGCAAACAAAATGAGGTAATGCCCATTAGGTATGCAACACACTTAATTTACAGGTAACACAGTTATGATCTTAACTGATGAAGGCTTCTTGAAAAACTACCATAGCCCACACTTACTTATGGCAGTCTAGGGCAGCCAACAGTAGTTTTGCAACTCTACTCTTATCTATACAGAATTTACACCTGCATTACTAATTTTATTCTTATCTTTTTAATGAATGTGACACCTTCAGTGTATTCTTACCATCAATACAAGACAATTTTTTACAGTTTCTGTCACCACTTACGTCTTGGTAGCCAGTCATATCTTTTCTATCCTGCAGTTCACGGCTTCCAATTGCTAGGTGAATCTAGTAAAACACTTATCACATATGCAAACAAAATGAGGTAATGCCCATTAGGTATGCAACACACTTAATTTACAGGAAACACAAAACACATTATTAACCACACAAATTCACCAAGACATTTGTTCATAAACAAATAAAACATCATTCAAGACCACATGAAATAAGAAACGCAATGTTTACTGGCACAATACCAGAGGACCCACACCACAAGGAGTAGCATTAGGCACAATGATGATGCAAAGCACATCAGATCATCGTTGCTTGTCTCGGTGAGTTCCGTTAGATGGACAGTGAGGTAGATGTTTTCTGGCCTGACACTGCAGGAGCAACTGTACTAGAACTGGAACTCTAGCTGCAGCTGCAACTGGTCTACTGAAGGCTGTGTCTGGCCTTACACACCCATCAGGCAGAACTATTTGTGTTCATCTGATGTGTGGGTCATGTTCTTTGGTAGCAATGCTGCTGGTTTCCTGGTGCGCGCACTTCTTGGAAGTGTAGTTGGTGCCCCCTGGTGGAGTGTGGAACAAATGGCATATAACCATACTGTTTTTATGGAACACAATGTTGTGACATGCAATGCCCATTTTATATGAATACGCAGGTGGACAGTGGGTAGGAAACTCCGCATGGCCGAGACATTGGACTGGCAGTGGATATATCCAGTCTACGGATGATACACAATATCCTTCCCACTTAAGGAGATGGCAAAGCCATCTTGGAAGAGGCTGGCCATGGCTGCTGCATTGTGGCGAAGGTGCAGAGCCGCATTGGGCGCGGCTAATGAGAGGGAGCATGATGGCCGGGCAGGACAACCCAGTTGAACACCCTTTGAGTTGCAGCTTGTGGATTCAAACAGATGCTGGCACAAGAGCCATTAAAGGCACTGGAGCCTAATGTTGCAAAGGAACCTGACTGGGAGGTGCTGGACCAGCCCAGACACATGGGCTATGGACAGGATCCCTTGACTGGACATAAACCTTGAAGTAGAAGATACAATGAACAAGACTTCTGAGCTTCAGGTGTAGGGCTCATTACATTGGAGACAAGAATAGAAAAAGTACATAAAACACTGTATAACAACTTCCAGAAGCTCAGTGCAATTTGCATGAAAATATAAAATTGAACCATTAAGGAAAATGGTCCAAACAAAACAAGCATGCCGTGTCCGTGTAGGGGAACATAAATGACCATTGCGGGAAGTGATGTGGAACGCTGGGTGTCAGCAGAGCTTGCAGTGAAACCTCAAAGAAGCCACAACCCAGAGCCTGCATGAACACGCAATAGGATCAGCAGGGCATACTGGGATGGAGAGCGGGTAGCAAGACTGGCAGCAACAGTGGAAGCAGCCACATGGTCGGCCACAGCAATGCCAGTGGAGAAAACTGGACTGGCTATAGCAATGGTGGCAATATGACCAGCCCTGGCCAGGCCAGTGATGAATACATTAAGACAGCTGGCATCAGCATCTACAGAGCTGCTGATGGCTGGTTGAAACAGGGCCGGCGGTGTGAGTATTGTAAGTTAATGAGCATTTCGCTCTCATTTAAGTATATGGCAAAAAGTCAGGCTTCAAGAATTGTGAAATGAACCCCGTCGTCTAGGTCTGTCTGTGCCACAAAGGGTGCAGATTCACCCTGAGATGGGGAAACCCACAGGCGTCTGTTGTCTACTGAGGCCTAAGCACTGTAGTGTGCAAGTGAGACACATGAGAACCTACGTCACAGGGAAATCCAGTAGAAGGCATTTGTGGCTAGGGAGACGTAGCAGTGTTAAATATGGTGGACCTAAGATCGGCCATAAAGGGAACTATCAGTATTTTCAGTTAAGCATCAAATCATCATTTCCTACACATAGAACAATGACAACCTCATTGAATCATTAGGTAATAGAATATTTGTTGTAAAGTTGAATGCATAAAAGCTACTTTTTATCAGAAAACACATTGGTGCAAGACTGTCGCCCATGACATTCAAAGTTAAAAAGGAAATTGTATTGGTTTTATGTAAAAGAATGTAAAGTTTATTATGTCACGGGTATTATTGTTACTTTATTTAGAACGCGAAAAGGTCAAGCTTTGATGAAATGTAAAATACTGTAGAATAAGGTGTAGCCAATCAAGTGGACAGCCTTAGGAAAGGGAACTGCCCTAGTCAGTTGAGTGAGGACGTTTGGCATTGGAAAAAGTGGCCAGGGACGGGCAGAGGGACAGTTCGAATTGAGATGCAAAAGCGAACAGTCGGTCTTTAGGGAGCTAGAAAGTGAAACGACTTAGAAAATTTCGCGTTGTGTGGTATCGTGGGACTTAGTCTCTGAGCGGTGAGCAGCCGCGCGCCTGGTGTGAGCTCTTAACTTTTAGTGTAAATATCAAGGTGGAGTATTGGACCTGCGTTTTACGATGAGATTGTGAATGATCGAACTGTGTCAAATGGATATGCCCTCAAGTGTAATAGTAATTTTAAATACGACCACTTTTGCTAGTAGTTTTCTTTCTGAATAAATATTATTCTAACCGTATTGCAGCTGTATGACCTATATCATTTATGGGTTGTTAATTTAGTTCTCGACGTTGTTATTACTATTGTTATGTTACATTAACTTTGTTTCATACAATTTTGCAAACTTGCCATTAGCCAGACAATTTAACCAAAGGGTCACAAGTGTCTAATTTAAGGCATGTAATGCGACACATGTGGTTCAACCCCTAGACGAGTTTGGGCCAAAACATTTCGATGAAGAGGAAGCGCATGTGAGCCTGAACATCTTTGGGATGTTAGCTCGCAGGATTTACAACAGGACGAACATTGTTGTGACAGATGTGTTGATGACTAAGAGAGTTGGCTGTGACAGGGCTGGTGATGTGCAGACTGCTTGACTGATTTCATTGCAGGCGGACTTGGTGATGCAGGTGGGCTGACTGTGACAGGGCTGTCGATCTGCGGACTGTGGGAAAGTTTGATGCCACTGCTGACAGGCTTGGCTACAACAAGAGAGACAGCTCTAATAGAGCGGGCAATGACAAGACTGAAACCAATGGCGAGAGAGGTGGCATCTGATGGTGTCAGAAGCAAGGGCTGGGCCTTGAGCGGTGGGACTGCTTTCGTGGAATTCTGTGAACATGAAACTGAATGTTGCATGATACAACAACATAGCAAACAACCTGACTGAAGGTGGTCCAGTATGCCACTTATGGATACCCCATCCAGACCGTGTTCATGAATACTCATTGGAACACTTTGGTGAAGACTGGTAGGCGAAGACGCCGTGTCGAAGTGTGCACATGTTGCATTTGTCTGTCACTACAATTAAAATGCACATCTAAGTGTTTCTCCAACAAGTTGTAGTCTACATCTTCCAGATGAGAGTCCAAGAAAACACAAAAACACAAGAAAGTGACCACTGCACTGCGAATTTGGCATGCCTTAAGCCATGAAATTTAGTCCCAGTTGTTGATGGTACATGACCCTGTCCTCCTGGCTGTCAAACACCTGAAACTTTGTTGCAGAAACAGGAGCAGCGTGAGATACGGCTTTTGCAGCCAAAAGTTGTGTTAAGTCCTGCAGCAGTTTCTGAATTTGCTGCTCCTGTCAGTGAACAACATGAGACAGACGACTTCACCAATGGGATAGACATGGTAATGTAAAAGGGCACTCAAACCCGAGACAAAAATACACTGCCAAGTCTGGGACTTGAACTGTCACAGAAATACAAAAAAAGGCACTAATTAACCATTGTAAACAATACAGACCAACAGCATCAACTAAGAGAATTTCTTTGGCAACAACACATGAATGGAAGACAACCAGTGGGACACAAAGGTACCATCAAAAGATTTGCAGAATGCAACTAAAGCCACTGAATATAGGCTATGAGAACACCAAACACAGGAAAACACTGCCCTCTCAAAACAAAGCAGCACAAAAGGGAAAATCCATTTGCTGAAACTTCGTAACCAGTGAGAAAAAAAAAAAAAAAAATAGACCTCTACTCCAGCAAATAAACTAGCACACAGCAAGAGCCATAGACCTCATGAGAAAAGTCTTGTCACCAATGAGCTCTATGGCGGACAAGGCAAGTGTACGAAAAAGCCACAGTAACAACTCTTTGCTAAAAGGTGGATGAGGGGAGAGAAAAGAACTTTGATAAAGTACTTTAACACAGGTGGACACAGACTTGTTGCCAGTTTCCTGTCGTACACTTTATAGGCAGTTGCTTTCTGTGTTAAAAGATGAATCTCAAGTTGCAATACAAAACACTTTGACTGCACAAATTCACAATGATGTTTGTCCAAAAACAACAGCTAAAAGATCGTTAAAGATCACTTGAAACAACAAAGACAGAGTTTACTTGTGTGATACCAGATCTTTGGGGGGGGGAGGTAGGTGTGCTTGCTTGTTGTGTCTGTCTCTCTTTTACTGATGTTTGTGGATCTGTTATTTTATTGTTATTTTCATGACTTTCTGTGTTGTTTTGGTCTAATAATGTAGTACCTGTTATTTTTTCATGATAGTCCATAGAAATGCATGATCATGAATTGACATGCCCTGTATGATTTGAGATGAAATTGCCCTAATGATATTCCCTATAGGTTCTTAAGTCTTCCCTGTCTCATTTTTATGTGTGTGGACTATTAATGATTCTTTCGGTTCTGTTGTTATGGTCTCAGTTTCTCTGATTATAGTATGTATATCAGGTGAAACAAACTTCTATACAGTGCCTCTCCTTCATATTTTAGTATTTCAGCTGGAATTCCTCCCACTTGCCCTACCATTTTTAGGCATTTAATACTTCCCAGCACGTGTTCATATATTGTTTCTGGAATATGATCATTGTAAGAGCTGCTGCTGGAATTTGTAATTGGCGAGTCTGGATCAGAGCAGTCAACTATATTGTCAAAATATTACGTGCTTGTTGATAAAATTTTGTTTGGTTCATTAGGCAAATCAAATTACCATTCTTATACTTCATGGCCTTATGTTTGTGATTAAAGCTTCTTTCAGTTTTGTTGGCTGTGTCATACATTTTTAATTTTATTTATTTGGTCCTGTTGAGTACATATTATACAACCAGTGTCCAAGTAATATAGGACAAGTCAATTGATACAATACAGTAGTAGATGAACATTTATACATCACATTGCACAGACATTTGTTTATTTACCAAGATCAATTACTTACATGCAGTATTAAAGCCTGCCTTATGCCAAAAACAGTTTAAGTGACTGTTTAAAATAGTAGAATTAGTGATAGCGCATATTGTTATGCTACTAACATATATAAGCAGGTAAATTTGCTTCATGGTCATGGTTTGGATTGAATACAAATTTTAACTGCATTCCTTAAGAAGAGGTTTAAGTGAATGCTCAAGAGTGTCGGATACATGGGAGTTCACATTTTCTCATAATGTCATAGATAAATTTACATTTTATCACCACAATTTCAATTAAACTACAAGTAACAGCATCACACTTTATCTTTAAGGAAGTGCTTTTCTTAGACAGTTTCCCCAACTCTTATTCCTTATAACTTTTAAGTATTCATTCATTTTATAGAAAGTTTGTTTGATGGGGAGTAATTTCAGTTTCCTTTTGAAAACCTATACATTATTTATTTTTTTATATTGATAGGGAGCTTATTGAAGACCTTTATACCTGACTCAGTATTCCCATTTGTACTTTAGCGAGAGTTGCAGAGCCTTGGTGAAAATTTTTCACTTGTCTTGTGTCATGGTTGTGAATGTCACAATTTTTCTGAAACAATTCCCTATTGTTGGCTACAAATAACATCAGTGAGTATATATACTGACGATGGTAAGTATCCTGAGAGATTTGAAGAGACCTCTGCAAGAGGTCTCATTAGGGACCCCACATATTAGTCTCACTGCTTGTTTTTGTATTTTGAAGACTTTTTCAACAACTGCAGCATTTCTCCAGAAGATTATGCCATAAGAGAGAACAGAATGGAAATATGCAAAATATGACGACAACATTATTTCTCTGTCCACTAACTGATGGAGGGAATTTTGTATGTGTGGTTTCATTAATTTTGTGATTGTTAACATGTATTTCAGGAACTTTATTTTTTTCAGAAAGTGTATCATATTGGTTTTTGAAAGATTGAAGGTTAGCCTATTCACAGTGAACCATTTGTGTACTTGAGTAGAGACTATCATGGCTGTATCCTGCATTGTGGAGTTGGGTCCTTTTATGAGGATACTTCTATTGTCGGCAAACATTGCTATTTTTGCTCTGTTATTAATTATGATTGGTAATCATTAATGTAGATTAGGAAAATTAGTGGCCCAAGAATCGAGCCCTGCGGGACTCGATACTTCATATTTCCCCAGTCAGATTTTAATACTGTACCTGTCCGCCTTAAGACAACCCTTTGCTTCCTGTTCTGTAAGTATGATTCCACCCAAATCAAAGATTTGTCTTTAATGCCATAATGTGGAAGCTTTTTTAAGAGTGTGTTGTGATCTACACAGTCAAATGCCTTTGCAAGGTCACAAAATACCCCCATTGGATACCTTTTGTAATGGTTAAATACAGCTCTGTCTGTGGAGGAGCCCTTACAAAAGCTGAAATGTGTAAGAGCCAGTGAGCCATTTTGTGTAGTGTGACTATAAATCCTATCATACACTATTCTCTCAAAAACCCTTGAGAACAGTGGCAACAGAGAGATGGGCAGATAGTTGGATATTTCATCCCTTGCTCCACTTTTGTGGATTGACATCACTCCTGCTTGTTCTAATATATCTGGGAACACGCCAGTTTCCATAGATTGTTTGGACAAATAGCACAATATATAACTGATTAAGTCTGCACATGATTTTAAAATCCTACTTGATATGCCACCGTATCCACAGGAATCTTGAGTTTTTGAGTAACTTTATCGTTTTTTCAATTTCTTTAGGAGCTGTACTTCTGAAATGAAGTGCTACTTTAGATGTTTTTTGCATGCGGTTAAGTAGTTCAATAGCTTCTGTGTGAGACTGTTTATTATGGTTCACTGTTTTCTCAGCTGTAGTGAGAAAAAAATAGTTGAAATCTGAGGCTGCAACATTGTGGTTATTATTGTCAGGTTATATGTTCCTATTTGTCTCACTTTTTATGATGTGCCATATGGATTTTATTTTATTGTTTGAGTTGCTAATTTTTTGTGCTTAGTTCAACTGTTTGGCCTTCTTAATTGCTGATTACAATGTTATTATTTTGATAATATTTACGAATATTGTGAGTTGTTTTCGGTACCAATATTGTTTCTTTCTCTTGCAATTTATTTTATTAGGCTGTTTTTGTGCCTGCAGATTCTTATTTGCTTGCAGCCATTTTATGCATAATTTAATAACCTTGTTTTGAGCTTCCTCAAATTCTTGGTCCAACTACTTATTCCTGCCTTTTTCTCACTTTCCGTAGGTTATTACTTGCAGCGGTGACGACGACTTCTTTTATTCTACCCCGCCACTTACTGCTCGTTATTTCATAATTTTCTCCCATACTACTTAGAATGTCAAAACGGCCTGAGACTTGACCTTTGTATTTTAGTATTTCTGTTCCAATTATTTTTTCCAGCTTAATTATGGTCATGTTTCCAGGTCAAATTTCTGTTATAGTTGCTGCTTTCACCGTGACTCTCATCATACTTATTACTAGGGGTTGTCCGACCACATTTCCTCTCGTCGGAAGTATCGTACATTTCTAATTGCCTTTTATGTCCGTTTTATGTGCGAACAACTGGAATGGATCTCATTGTGACCAGTAGATCGTCGGTGACGCTAAAATTTACCATAAGATGTCATTTTGAAAGACAAATGCGTAAAAAACTTATGACGTAAAGCTGTATCAAACTTACGGGACATGTGGTATGATTAGATTACCACATTCAGGAGTTCAGATCTTCTTCGTATATGACAAGTTAGAAATGCATTAGGATCCACAGACGAAAAACTAACCAAGAACACCTACAATTTATTGTAGGTGGTCTTGGACTAACGAGGGGCGCGGCCTCATACAGTTACGGTTAATATACATAAGAGCGGTGTTGGTAAACCATACGGCAGCTAACATACAATATAGCAATGAGTACTACCTTACTGGCAGTACTGCGTACATGTATTACAATACATATAAAATAAAGGTATTTTGCAATTTCCCCCATAACCCGCTCCTTTCTACACGTACTTGAGGGCCAAGAGACTCGTGGGTAGCGTGGCCGAGCGGTCTAAGGCGCTGGTTTAAGGCACCAGTCTCTTCGGAGGCGTGGGTTCGAATCCCACCGCTGCCATAAATTTTAACATTGATTTCACGTACGTTTCTCATAATCATTTGAGGTTTAAAGAGAAATCCTATTACTTCGGTGTAACGATGTTTGCTCCAGATATACCCCATTGATTTTGCGGACAACAAGGTATTCATACAAAATCTGTATACCTTTTTTTCGGAAAGCAGAATAATTCCTTATGATGAAACCTCGAAAGAAGTAACTTTTCATCGTCAGTTGACGGTGTGTATCACCTGGCTACAAAAATGGGTGAGTCACAAAACACAATAGTTTCAAATGTAGTGCGCTTTTTTCTGTTCTTATTCAGTGTAACTGTCGTATGACAGCTTTCAGCTGGAGGCTCTTCATCGTTGTCTGATCTGACCATCTTACTTCATCTGTTTGTATTTATGCATTGTTCTTCACATCCACATTTCAAAAAATTCATTTCCGTTTAAGGTGATTCCTGAGATCTTGAAAAGCTTTTAATAAAAAGCAGAGAGAACTAGATCTACTGAATTGTTGTAGTTACATTAAAAATGTGCTCTGTATTAAACGGAGTGGAATGAATGAATTATTTTTTAGTTTTGCAAAGCTACCTTTTAATTCTGTAATTTCCAAATTATTTCATTATCCATCAGGGAAAGTAGAACATAAAATATACAAAAATTATATTCTTTTATACTGATGTGTTATATATAAAAACTGTTTAACTGTGTACGTCTACTGGTATGTTCCATCTGAAGAAAACTCGCCACTGAGCACTTAAATTGTAGAAAATTTGCCGTGAAAGTCGTTTGAAAATAACGAACATGGTCAAAGTTTTTATATATGCAACTCAAAAGAAAAACGCAAATTTAGGTCTGATACAAATATGAAGTATTCCATTAATAAAGTCATGTATAATTACTACGGTTTTCAACATATCTTCTGACAATTTTTCTTTTAGACAAATACGAATGCCAGTAATAATAATTTTTTAAGTCTTTAAATTAGGAAATTCTCTCAAAAAAGAATCTGGATCTACAGATTTCAGACATCGCTTTCAGTGACTAAGTTGCTAGTCGACACACTAATTATGCACCTAACTTTTGTGCCATATGTTACTATACATATTTAACTACGGTACAGGTATTTAATAGTTTTACTAAAATCAACCAAGGAGTTTCGCTAGCTTTTATTTTAGCTGTATGTACGTCTATAATTTTATAATCTGTTTAAGCAGAATAATGTTTTGTTATAAAGATGTGTTGATAGGAATGACAAGATTTTGTACATGATGTAAATATATAATATTGCATATCTTTTGTACTTCGACAAGTCCAATATCATGAATGTGATATTATGGGCGCTAAATAAATAACTAAATAAATAAATGTGCCTGTGTCAGACAACACTATTAGTTGCCAAATATTCGATAGGCTGACGACATTAATAATTACTTGGTTGAAAAACTGAAATGTAATGGTCACTTCGCTATTCAGCTGGATGAAGCTACATGCTACCACAATTACGTGATCCAATTTGTGTGCCGCTTATACGTGTCAACAAATTTCATGAGGATCTTCTTATGTGCAGGAAAATAACGCCTAGAACGAAATCAACAAATCTTGTTGAAATACTACACCATTTTATGTTTAAAGACAATATTAATTTGGAAAGATGGTGTGATATCCATATTTACTCATGGATATCGTAGTGTGGCTGGCTGTTACACGGGACTGAAGACTTTCGTAAAGAGGCTCACCATACTATTTGATAACACTTTTATTCGCCGAGAAGCTCTCTCCGCCATGAGGTTCTTCAATCAGTGATCGAAGGGAATCATTAAAAGTCGACCGCTTTAGTTAAGACGTTTCCAAGAAATATGCACAGACTTGGGAACTGAGCACACGTCTCTAATTTTTTGCAGTAACTCTACCTGACTCTCGCATGCGAATATCTTCAAAAATGTTTATGAACTTGGGAATGAACTTTTATTTTACTCTTACCTTGTTCAAGAGAAACATTTGAGTTCCGAGAAGTTCGTAGACAGTGACGGTATTCCGAAACTGCATTATCTTTGTGGCATCCTTTAAAAATTCAGTTCATTGTATGTATCCCATCAAGGTAAACAGTGGTATGCGGAAAAGTGTGGTGTGAAAAACCTTAGATATGCATAGTTCTGCAGAACTGTATACAGTAAACAGCAAGTTGTGGAATGAAAAACGTAAGAAATGTATAGTTCTGCGGAACAACTAAAAATTAGACCACAGCTACCAGTGTCTAAACAACAAAAACATCAACGATTTGCTTGCAGACGGCATTTCCCGCTGTAAGAGAAATCAAGCGAAAATTACCACCACTGGTGATGCTTTACCCCGATAAAGCGAAACGCTCCTGGTGGAAAAAAAAAAAAAAAAAAAAAAAATCACGCATTTTTGCAGTTGCAACGACAGAACAAAAATATCCTCAAGAATTGTAAAGCAACTGCGGACAACATGGCTACACAAATGAAGAATTTAAAGGTGTATATGTTTGGTAATACATATAGCACAATGAATGGACCTAACATGTGAATCCAGTTCTTGGCAAGAACTCCAGGACAACGAGCAGATGCCAAGTTACGTATCCTGATATACACCGGCTACACAGCCTGTTCACATTTCGTCGAATTTCAACTGTCGCAAGTTTACATAGATTCATTTCTATTTAAAGAAAAAGATGTTACGTAGCAAAAGTGATTTGGGATATTTAAGAGTTACCCGTAAGAGAAAGCAACGTTACAAGAAATAAACGTGATAAGGGCTTAATTTCGGCCGGAACGGTGTTCCGGCACCTCCCAGGGATTTTTTAAACTCACTGTAACAGTACCTGAGATTTAAAATAATACACGTGTAATTAAATCGGAACATAACTATAATATGCCGCTGCGCCGGCCCCATTGAGCGTGACAATGGGTGATCAACGTGATGCGATGGGCAGGGACATGGGGCGAGGTACTATGTGTATGTGTGTGTACACAGTATACTCAAGATAAGTTTAGCTCATCATCATCATCATCAACATTTAAGACTGATTATGCCTTTCAGCGTTCAGTCTGGAGCATAGCCCCCCTTATACAGTTCCTCCATGATCCGCTATTCAGTGCTAACATTGGTGCCTCTTCTGATGTTAAACCTATTACTTCAAAATCATTCTTAACCGAATCCAGGTACCTTCTCCTCGGTCTGCCCCGACTCCTCCTACCCTCTACTGCTGAATCCATGAGTCTCTTGGGTAACCTTGCTTCTCCCAAGCGTGTAACATGACCCCACCATCTAAGCCTGTTCGTCCTGACTGCTACATCTATAGAGTTCATTCCCAGTTTTTCTTTGATTTCCTCATTGTGGACACCCTCCTGCCATTGTTCCCATCTACTAGTACCTGCAATCATCCTAGCTACTTTCATATCCGTAACCTCAACCTTGTTGATAAGGTAACCTGAATCCACTCAGCTTTCGCTCCCATACAACAAAGTTGGTCGAAAGATCGAACGGTGCACAGATAACTTAGTCTTGGTACTGACTTCCTTCTTGCAGAAGAGAGTAGATCGTAGCTGAGCGCTCACTGCATTAGCTTTGCTACACCTCGCTTCCAATTCTTTCACTATGTTGCCATCCTGTGATAATATGCATCCTAAGTACTTGAAACCGTCCACCTGTTCTAACTTTGTTCCTCCTATTTGGCACTCAATCCGTTTATATCTCTTTCCCACTGACATTACTTTCGTTTTGGAGATGCTAATCTTCATACCATAGTCCCTACATTTCTGATCTAGCTCTGAAATAATAATAAGTTTAGCTTCGTTCTGAAATTGTGATAGTTAGTACCTATCGGTAACCTTCGTGTCGACTGTCTTTTGTTTACGACCGCCAGCATCCTCAGAAAGCTACAGTATAGCCAAGATAAGTTGATCTTTGTTCCGAAGCTGTGGTCGGTACACACTGCCTTTTTTAAGACTGCCAGCATCCTCAGCGACCTAGCTGCACAGCGACGACTCCTATTACGTGTGTCAGTGAGAAACAAATAACGTAGGCCTATGGAGTCTCTGAACGAAAGCCTCTGTATAATGTGCTTTCACGAAATCTTGCTTCTTCCGTGTCGTAAGTTTCTGCCATAGCTTCTGATCAGCTGCGCGCGGCGCACACAAGGCTGAAATTGGCAACCTTTCGAGCCTGTGTGTAAGCATCCTTTGCCTCACATCCCCTTGCCCGTGGCGCTCGAGATCTGTTCCTCTTTCCTTGCCCCATTCGCCTGTCAGAACATAGGTCGACGCTCAACTCATCCTGGATTACCTATACAGCAGGATTCAAAAATGGTTAAAATGGCTCTGAGCACTATGGGACTCAACTACTGTGGTCATAAGTCCCCTAGAACTTAGAACGACTTAAACCTAACTAACCTAAGGACAGCACACAACACCCAGCCATCACGAGGCAGAGAAAATCCCTGACCCCGCCGGGAATCGAACCCGGGAACCCGGGCGTGGGAAGCGAGAACGCTACCCCACGACCACGAGATGCGGGCTATACAGCAGGAGCAGGCGGTAGCATCTGTTGTTTATATTAATTCTTGTCGTTTTATTACTTTGATTATCGGGACGCATGTGACAGCCAAGCACTACCTAATATATTCCAAAAAGCCGCGCATAAAAATGGGACTCTTCCGGGTCTCCTATCTCGGATTCCATTGGTGATAGAAGGGTAGGGTAAACTGTTTTGGATACCCCTTGGACTAGGGGCCATTTGTATACCTAACAGAAGGATCGTCGTACTGTCACTATCCTACAGTATGAATATTACGCTCTTCTTCCTGCTAAGGCAAACTGAGCAAAACAGGTGGTTCCTTTGTATTTAGTGTGGTCTATGGTGAACCTTAAAAGAATTTTGGAGGCATGTGGGTGGTTGCATAGAAAACCACAAAAATGGTTTTTACCAGTTTTCATACCAAAACTGTTCCACGGATTCCAAGGCGGCTATGCGTAGCAAATGGTTGAAATTTTTCTCTCGACCAATCTTAAAAATTTTCATGATTTCTTTATTGGTATTCGACACACAGAGGTTCGAAGTTACTAGCTCATGTGAGGTTCGTTAGAGAACCTTGAAAATTTTCTAGATATCTTTATCCGTCTCCGAAATACATAGGCTGAAATTTACTCTACGTGTACACGTGAAATACGCTCATAATATCCGGTGTGAGGCGAATATGTAGTTTACAAATTGACGCAGCACTGGGAAATGTGCTGTAATGTGTCTCCGTTATCATCAGAAAGGCTCTGGTAATCGATTGTTGCAGTGCTGAAGCACATGCAGAATTTCTGTGTACGTAAAATCCTGTCTGAGATGTAAAATTAGTTTTCGGTTATTTCTATTTCACATAAGTAAACTATCGACATTTTACTGACTCATAATTCTTTTAACATGAGTGACTTGCCCGGCTGTGGCAGGGAAGAGAAGGGAACCAGAGGAAAAATGCTAATAACATTAGTTTAAAAGAGTCCGACTGAAAATTGGGGTACCAGCTGCCTCATTCTATCCTCCTCTACTCCGCCTTCAGGCCACAAGTGGCCCATCGGGACTATCCGACCGCCGTGTCATCCTCAGCTGAGGATGCGGATAGGATGGGCATGTGGTCAGCAAACCACTCTCCCGGTCGTTGTGATAGTTTTCTTTGACAAGAGCCGCTACTATCTGGTCGAGTAACTCCTCAATTGGCATCACGAGGCCGAGTGCACCCCGAAAAATGGCAACAGTGCATGGCGACCCGGGTGGTCACCCATCCAAGTGCTGGCCACGCCCGACAGCGCTTAACTTCGGTGATCTGACGGGAACCGGTGTATCCACTGCGGCAAGGCCTTTGTCTTACCCTCCTCTATACGCTTAAAATTTCCCCATAAATTTTGGCATGCGAACATATTCGTGAATTTTTTATGCTGAGGGGGAAGGAGACATTGACAGTGGGAAAGACGGAAAAGTAATAAATCCTAGAAGATATCGGACACTGGTTGTGGTATAGAAAGAGCGAAGGAGACAATGGGAGTGTGAGAGAAAGAGAGGCAGCGGCAGTGGAACATACACTGGTATCCGAAATTAAAGCAAGAAACGGAAAGTTTGCAAGTTGCCTTTATTTTGCCACAAAACAATATAAATTCCCACCCTGCCGAAACCTTCTGTACACTGTTTGCCTCGATACAACACGCCCAGTGAATGCTGCAAGATCAGATGCCACTTGCCGTGCAATACTAGGCGGTACTCTCGTGCCCTTACAGCCAAATAACGGTCCACTGTGTCTGGTGTCACCCATGGTCGGCCGTGTCCTGGTCTCCGGGATACAGTTTTGGTCTCTGTAAACTGTCGCCTCATCCGAGAAACAGCAGAACAGCTCACATTATGCCATCGGACCACGTCAGTTTGCGACTGTCCTATTCTTTCTACGCCTCTCCACTGCATAGGGTCTGGCAGGCGTCTTCTCTGTGCCATACTGCACCGTCTGTGACTGTACTCAGCGATTGTGGATGCGGAACTACCCGACAAATACTACGTCGTTTGATAGGTGGTCGTCGCTGGCGTGGTTGTCCTTTGACCGGAATGCCACCTTCCGTGGAGAACACGATCTTACGGTCATCTGTTGACAGTTGGTATGATTATATCGTGACTTAAGCACAGGTCGGAGAAATAGCGGTTTATTGCTTTAATTTTGGACCCCAGCTTAGTTGACGTGACTGAACAGTGCAGAGAAAAGAGTGATGGAGGCAGTGCAAGTGGCACAGTAATAAAGAGGAGGAGAAAGTGGAAGTGGGTGAGAGCCAGTATCAATGAGAGAGAGAGGGAGAGTCTATGGCAATAACAACAAGGAGGAGAGAGATAGTGACAGTAAGATGAGACACAGCAATGGTAAGGAATGAATGAGACAGTAGCAGTAAGAGAGAAAAAGAGGGAGACAGTGGCACTGAATGGAGACAATAGTAGCAGGACGGAACGAAGGCGACCGTGGCCGTGAAACAGGAGACAGTGGCAGTTAGAGAGACACAAAGAGATAATGAGGATGAGTTGGGCTGAACGAAATGACAGAATGGACAAGAGGGAGTGGATGGGTATGATCCACTTACAGCAATGGATTAGAGGGTGTGACCGAGTTGCGGTTAGTGACACTTTTGGAAGTGAGAGAGAGAGATGAATTGCGTGTTAACCAGAACGTGAATATGTTCGCGAACCAACATTTTTGAGAATTTTTTTAAAGGCGCTGAGGAAGGTAGAATGAGGCAGCTGGTACCGCACTTTTCAGTAGGAGTCTTTTAAACGGCAGCATATTTGCCTTTATTGTGCTCCAATACGAGCATTTTTCCGCTGGTAAGAATTACCTTCTAAAAACCTGAATATGAGAACAGTATTTTGTAAAAAATGATTTCTCATTGTTTAACGAGTTTTCAGAAATAGAAACTTGGGATTTTTAGGGCTGGAGGGAGTGAGGAGGGGGCAGGGGGTTATGTGATTGAAGAGGTACGTTCCCTAAAATTTTAGAAATTACGCACTGTGGAACAGGAGTATCCACAAGTAGGTAACAAGAGCCTACGATTTTTGATAGGCCCTACTTTTCGCATCATCCGGCTTATGTGACGTAGGTTTTTCAGCACTGATTGTCATCAACACGAAGTATAGACCGCCAATGAATGTGAAGAAGAGGTGCGAATTGCAGTTTCCAGCCTTCTGCCGAGGTTTAAGGAACTGGTGTCGAAGAAGTAAGATTATCCTTCCCACTGATTTCGTTGCAAGGCAGGATGTAATAACATTAAAAGTTGATTAAAACGTGTTATGCCAATAGTTAATAGAAATAAAAACTCTTACTCATTTTTTCGGAACTTGAACATCTATATCTGCATACATATTCCGCAAGCCACCCTACGGTGCTTGGCGGAAGGTATCCGGAACGACTACTAGCCATTTCCTTTCCTGTTCCACTCGAAAATTGGGAGAGAGAAAAACGACCGTTCTGCAGTTGGCTTCAGTTCTCGGTTCTCAGACTTTTTCAGTTAGTGTCCTTCGAGAAGAAGGTTGCTTTTCCTCCAGGAATTCCCATTTGAGTCCTCGAAACATCTCCGTAATGCTTGCGTGTTGATCGAACCTACTGGTAAGAAATCTAACAGCCCGCCTCTGAATTGCTTCGATGTCTTCCTTCTGTCCGACCTGGTACGGATCCCAAACACTCGATCAGTACTCAAGAATGGTCGCGCTAGCGTCCTATATAATATCTACTTTACAGATGACTTACACTTTCCTAGAATTCTCCCAATAAACCGAAGTCGACCATTCACCTTCCCTACCACAATCCTCACATGCTCGTTCTATATCATATCGCTTTTCAATGCCTAGATATTTTAACGAAGTGACTGTGTCAAGCAGGACACTACTAATGCTGTGTTCGAACATTATGGATTTGTTTTTCCTACTCATTTCCATTATCTTACATTTTGCTACGTTTAGAGCATACCATTCACCACACCAACTAGAAATTCCGTCTAAGACATCTACAGCTACATGGAGTCACACCAGAATATTATCCTGTACAACATTAGTGAACGAGAACATGCAAAATGTTAACTTACTGACGTATATAAAACCAAAGTTTGCAATTATTCTCATGGCAAAAGTATCCGAAACTAAACGTTTTAGGAGCTCTGTTAGCGGTATATGGTTTTCCAGTTCACACTAAGATGACAAAAAGCGTGGGATACCTCTTACTATATATCGGACTCCCTTTTACCCGGCGTAGTGCAGCAGCTCGACGTGGGATGGAGTCGACAAATCGTTGAAAGTCCTCTGCAGAAATATTGAGCTTGCTACCTTATAGCCATCCATAATTGCCAAAGTGTAGCCGGTGCAGAATTTTGTGCACGAACTGACCTCTCGATTATGTCCTACAACCGTTTGCTGGGATTCATGTCGGACTGTATGAATGGCCAAATCATTCGCGCGAATTGTCCAAAATGTTCTTCAAACCAGTCGCGGACAATTGTGGTCCGGTGACATGGTGCATTGCCAGCCATAAAAATTCCATCGTTGTTTGGGAACATGAAGTCCATGAATGGCTGCAAATGGTCTCTAAGTAGCCGAACATAACCATTTCCAGTCACTCATTGGATCATTTGGACCAGAGGACCCATTCCATTCCACGTCAACGTAGCCCACACCATTATGGGGCCACCACCAGCCTGCACAGTGCCTTGTTGACATCTTGGCACCATGGCTTCGTGGGGTCTGTGCCACACTCGGACCCTACCATCAGCTCTTACCAACTGATCATCTGACCAGGCCACTGTTTCCTAGTCTGGGGTCGAACCGATGCGGCCACGAGCTCAGGACAGGCGCTGCAGGCGATGTGCTCGCATCAGTCATTGCTGCCACAGTCCAGTAACGTCAAATTTCGCCTCACTGTACTAACGGATACGTTCGTCGTACGTCCCACATTGGTTTCTGCGGTTATTTCACGCTGTATTGCTTGTCCGTTAGCACTGACAACCCTACAAAAACGCCGCTGCACTCGGTCGTTAAATGAAGTCTGTCAGCCACTATCTAGTCCCTGGTGAGAGGTAATGCCTGAAATGTGCTATTCTCCGCACTCTTTTGACGCTGTGCATCTTGGATTATTGCATTCCCTTACGATTTCCGAAATGAAATGTTTCAGTCTGTTAATTCCCGCGGGCCGCTGTGACCGAGCGGTTCTAGGCGCTTCAGTCCGGAACCGTGCTGTTGCTACGGTCGCAGGTTCGAATCCTGCGTCGGGTATGGATCTGTGTGATGTCCTTAGGTCAGTTAGGTTTAAGTAGTTCTAAGTCTAGGGAACTGATGACCTCAGATGTTAAGTCCCATCGTGCTTAGAGCCATTTGAACCATTTGTTAATTCCCGTCGTGCGGCTATAATCACGTGGAGACCTTTTAACATGAATCACTTCAGTACAAATAACAGCTCTTCCGATGTATTGCCCTTTTATATCTTGTGTAAGCAGTACTATCGCCGTCTGCGTATGTGCATATCGTTATGTCATGACTTTGTCACCTCAGTTTGATCAATAAGCACAGCTAAGAACATAGAACTTTCTACCCTGATTATTATTTCCTGTTGGTGTACTTGGCATACTAGCTTGACAGGAAGTGGGATATTTTTGACAGTACAAAACTGGTGAGGTGTGTTTTTTCGAAGTTTAAAGCTACCCCATTTGTGTAAAACCAGTCCGTAACTTTTCCAAAAATATCGTTTAATATTTTTTTCTGTTGATGCCTCTTGGTTCACCTTCACAACAGCACTTGTACCATCTTCAAATAGGATTAATTCTGCCTCCTGATTACAATAAAATGGCAGAGCAGTAACGTAAAGCACGAACAGTAGTGGGTCAATGATCGGACTTTATGGGACTCCCACTGTAATTTCTCGCCATGCAGATTATGTGGTGTCCCTCTTTTTATTACTGTAGTAGTCTGGGGTTGCTTTCTACATTCTCTTTCTTAAGCCTGACATGTCAAAAAAAACTTGTCTAATAGAATATTACGATTGAAAAAAAAAATGTTGAAATGTGTGTGAAATCTTATGGGACTTAACTGCTAAGGTCATCAGTCCCTAAGCTTACACACTACGTAACCTAAATTATCCTAAGGACAAACATACACACCCATGCCCGAGGGAGGACTCGAACCTCCGCCGGGACCAGCCGCACAGTCCATGACAGCAGCGCCTTAGACCGCTCGGCTAATCCTGCGCGGCTATTACGATTGATGCAGTCAAATTTCTTCGATAAGAGTCGCAGAAGATCCCAACTGCTCATATTTTATCCTGTTCAAAATGGTTCTGAGCACTATGGGACTTAACATCTGTGGTCATCAGTTCCCTAGAACATAGAACTACTTAAACCTAACTAACCTAAGGACATCACACACATCCATGCCCGAGGCAGGATTCGAACCTGCGGGCGTAGCGGTGGCGTGGTTCCAGACTGAAGCGCCTAGAACCTTTTATCCTGTAAAAAATTTATTTTGTTCTCAGTAAATGTTTAAACAGCTATCTCAGAAGAGTCCCTTTCGAAAAATTCCGAACAGTGATTGACGAAGTATCCCATTACCACAGAGATGTGTGATAACCCTGGCGTTCATTACCATCACAAAAATTTTAGAGAATTATGTAAATGATTCAGTATTCATAAGTCCTTTTAGTAGTTTGTGTGTGTCACGAATACGCTGTGCAAGGAGTGAGCCCCCACATTCCAGCGTCCATGTACACAGCGCGTGTGCACTGTAGCAGCTAGCCCGACAGAGTAACTGTAAATCGGTGTTGCAACAACCGAAAGCAGAAGGAAGCAAGCCATCCCTGTGGCACTGACTCAGTTCACGAGGCACATCGGCAGACGTTATCAGCACGGTCGCGGTGCGACTGGCTACCTTTATTTTTTTTAAATCTCATTTTGTTCGGTATTGTTCGTTGCATTTGTTCGGTGCGGACGTCCCATGACAACCGTTCAAGTTCGTCGTTGGCCCAGTCACTGTGACTGAACACGTAGAGCTACCGCCCCGGCGTTTCCTTAGTCAGATGTCGGCGGAATGAGTCCCTCAACAGTTCTGCAGTTTCAGACAAATCCGGCAGTGCACTTTTTTTATTGAAAAGATCAAGAAATCGTATAAACGAAATTAATGTTTCGCGAGAGACTTACGGACTTTTCTCCCTAATTTTACGGACACACGATAACGAAAAATGAGTCATTCTATTACTTACTTCTGAAATGCGTGGCTTTAACGCTTTTGCAGTACATTTACTTACTCACAGTCGCACACAGATATAATTTCCATTTGAAATTTAAAAACTTCCGCTTATCTTCATCTAAATCTTATACGAAATATGCATAGTGTAAGACTTAACGAACGTGAATTAGCAGTCGATGACATTTTTCAGTTCAACATTAGTCAATCAAGTACACGTGTTCGACTAACAGTGAGCTTTAACATTGAGAACAATAACTAAAGTTATTTACGGAGGTAAGGCATCAACCTTTAACGTGTAAAACATTATATTTTGCAACTGAAATACTCATCTTAACGAAGCGACAAGTAAAACAAAAGTAGGAGTTTGCTTTATTCATATAAACCGAAGAAATTGTGGAAAAGCTGACTACAGAAACAGGAAAGTTACACGATGAAGCATGAGTCCAATGGCAGTTATCAAATTTTGTAAACATGTTCGTAACTCTTTTTTTAGCTTAGGTTAGGTTAGGTTAGGTTAGGTTAGGTCTCCTGTGGCAACCTTTTCATCCAAGAGTAGCGTTTGCACCCTAGGTCCTCAGGTTCTATTCCAATCTCTCTCTTCGTCTACGTTTTTACGCTCTACTGTTTCGTCTAGTAGCATAGAAGTTATTCCCTGATGTCGTAACAGGTGTCCTATCATCCTGTCCCTTCTTACTGTCAATGTTTTTCACATATTCCTTTCCTCGCTGATTCTGTAGAGAACCTCCTCATTCCTTACCTTTCCAACATTCTTCTTTAGCATCACATCTCAAATGCTTCTATTCTCTTGTTGTTGTTGTTGTTGTTGTTGTGATCTTCAGTCCTGAGACTGGTTTGAAGCAGCTCTTCATGCTACTCTATCCTGCGCAAGCTTCTTCATCTCCCAGTACCTACTGCAGCCTACATCCTTCTGAATTTGCTTAGTGTATTCATCTCTTGTTCTCCCTCTACGATTTTTACCCTCCATGCTGCCCTCTAGTACCAAACTGGTGATCCCTTCATGCCTCAGAACATGTCCTACGACCGATCCCTTCTTCTAATCAAATTGTGCCACAAACTCCCCTTCTCCCCAGTTCTATTCAATACCTCCTCATTAGTTATGTGATCTACCCATCTAATCTTCAGCATTCTTCTGTAGCACCACATTTCTAAAGCTTCTATTCTCTTCTTGTCTAAACTATTTATCGTCCATGTTTCACTTCCATACATGGCTACACTCCATACAAATACTTTCAGAAACGACTTCCTGACACTTAAATCTATACTCTATGTTAGCAAATTTCTCTTCTTCAGAAACGCTTTCCTTGCCATTGCCAGTCTACATTTTATATCCTCTCTACTTCGACCATCATCAGTTATTTTGCTCCCCAAATAGCAAAATTCCTTTACTACTTAAAATAAGTGTCTCATTTCCTAATCTAATTCCCTCAGCATCACCCGATTTAATTCGACTACATTCCATTATCCTCGTTTTGCTTTTGTTGATGTTCATCTTATATCCTCCTTTCAAGACACTGTCCATTCCGTTCAACTGCTCTTCCAAGTCCTTTGCTGTCTCTGACAGAATTACAATGTCATCGGCAAACCTCAAAGTTTTTATTTCTTCTCCATGGATTTTAATATCTACATCTACATCTACATCTACATCTATACTCCGCGAGCCACCTTACGGTGTGTGGCGGAGGGTACTTATTGTACCACTATCTGATCCCCCCTTCCCTGTTCCATTCACGAATTGTGCGTGGGAAGAACGACTGCTTGTAAGTCTCCGTATTTGCTCTAATTTCTCGGATCTTTTCGTTGTGATCATTACGCGAGATATATGTGGGCGGTAGTAATATGTTGCCCATCTCTTCCCGGAATGTGCTCTCTCGTAATTTCGATAATAAACCTCTCCGTATTGCGTAACGCCTTTCTTGAAGTGTCCGCCACTGGAGCTTGTTCAGCATCTCCGTAACGCTCTCGCGCTGACTAAATGTCCCCATGACGAATCGCGCTGCTTTTCGCTGGATCATGTCTATCTCTTCTATTAATCCAACCTGGTAAGGGTCCCATACTGATGAGCAATACTCAAGAATCGGACGAACAAGCGTTTTGTAAGCTACTTCTTTCGTCGATGAGTCACATTTTCTTAGAATTCTTCCTATGAATCTCAACCTGGCGCCTGCTTTTCCCACTATTTGTTTTATGTGATCATTCCACTTCAGATCGCTCCGGATAGTAACTCCTAAGTATTTTACGGTCGTTACCGCTTCCAATGATTTACCACCTATGGCATAATCGTACTGGAATGGATTTCTGCCCCTATGTATGCGCATTATATTACATTTATCTACGTTTAGGGAAAGCTGCCAGCTGTCGCACCATGCATTAATCCTCTGCAGGTCTTCCTGGAGTACGTACGAGTCTTCTGATGTTGCTACTTTCTTGTAGACAACCGTGTCATCTGCAAATAGCCTCACGGAGCTACCGATGTTGTCAACTAAGTCATTTATGTATATTGTAAACAATAAAGGTCCTATCACGCTTCCTTGCGGTACTCCCGAAATTACCTCTACATCTGCAGATTTTGAACCGTTAAGAATGACATGTTGTGTTCTTTCTTCTAGGAAATCCTGAATCCAATCACAAACCTGGTCCGATATTCCGTAAGCTCGTATTTTTTTCACTAAACGTAAGTGCGGAACCGTATCAAATGCCTTCCTGAAGTCCAGGAATACGGCATCAATCTGCTCGCCAGTGTCTACGGCACTGTGAATTTCTTGGGCAAATAGGGCGAGCTGAGTTTCACATGATCTCTGTTTGCGGAATCCATGTTGGTTATGATGAAGGAGATTTGTATTATCTAAGAACGTCATAATACGAGAACACAAAACATGTTCCATTATTCTACAACAGATTGACGTAAGCGAAATAGGCCTATAATTATTCGCATCTGATTTATGACCCTTCTTGAAAATGGGAACGACCTGCGCTTTCTTCCAGTCGCTAGGTACTTTACGTTCTTCCAGCGATCTACGATAAATTGCTGATAGAAAGGGGGCAAGTTCTTTAGCATAATCACTGTAGAATCTTAAGGGTATCTCGTCTGGTCCGGATGCTTTTCCGCTACTAAGTGATAGCAGTTGTTTTTCAATTCCGATATCGTTTATTTCAATATTTTCCATTTTGGCGTCCGTGCGACGGCTGAAGTCAGGGACCGTGTTACGATTTTCCGCAGTGAAACAGTTTCGGAACACTGAATTCAGTATTTCTGCCTTTCTTCGGTCGTCCTCTGTTTCGGTGCCATCGTGGTCAACGAGTGACTGAATAGGGGATTTAGATCCGCTTACCGATTTTACATACGACCAAAACTTTTTAGGGTTCTTGTTTAGATTGTTTGCCAATGTTTTATGTTCGAATTCGTTGAATGCTTCTCTCATTGCTCTCTTTACGCTCTTTTTCGCTTCGTTCAGCTTTTCCTTATCAGCTATGATTCGACTACTCTTAAACCTATGATGAAGCTTTCTTTGTTTCCGTAGTACCTTTCGTACATGATTGTTATACCACGGTGGATCTTTCCCCTCGCTTTGGACCTTAGTCGGTACGAACTTATCTAAGGCGTACTGGACGATGTTTCTGAATTTTTTCCATTTTTGTTCCACATCCTCTTCCTCAGAAATGAACGTTTGATGGTGGTCACTCAGATATTCTGCGATTTGTGCCCTATCACTCTTGTTAAGCAAATATATTTTCCTTCCTTTCTTGGCATTTCTTATTACACTTGTAGTCATTGATGCAACCACTGACTTATGATCACTGATACCCTCTTCTACATTCACTGAGTCGAAAAGTTCCGGTCTATTTGTTGCTATGAGGTCTAAAACGTTAGCTTCACGAGTTGGTTCTCTAACTATCTGCTCGAAGTAATTCTCGGACAAGGCAGTCAGGATAATGTCACAAGAGTCTCTGTCCCTGGCTCCAGTTCTGATTGTGTGACTATCCCATTCTATACCTGGTAGATTGAAGTCTCCCCCTATTACAATAGTATGATCACGAAACTTCTTCACGACGTTCTGCAGGTTCTCTCTGAGGCGCTCAACTACTACGGTTGCTGATGCAGGTGGTCTATAGAAGCATCCGACTATCATATCTGACCCACCTTTGATACTTAGCTTAACCCAGATTATTTCACATTCGCATTCGCTAATAACTTCACTGGATATTATTGAATTCTTTACTGCTATAAATACTCCTCCACCATTGGCGTTTATCCTACCCTTGCGGTATATATTCCATTCTGTGTCTAGGATTTCGTTACTGTTCACTTCCGGTTTTAACCAACTTTCCGTTCCTAATACTATATGCGCACTATTTCCTTCAATAAGAGATACTAATTCAGGAACCTTGCCCTGGATACTCCTGCAGTTTACCAATATTACGTTAACTTTTCCTGTTTTTGGTCTCTGAGGACGGACGTTCTTTATCAACGATGATAATGTCCTCTCTGGTAAGCCGTCAGGTATTTTATCGTTTCGCCCAAGGGGGGGTCCCTCTAACCTAAAAAACCCCCGTGTGCACGCCACACGTACTCTGCTACCCTAGTAGCTGCTTCCGGTGTGTAGTGCACGCCTGACCTGTCTAGGGGGGCCCTACAGTTCTCCACCCAATAACGGAGGTCGATGAATTTGCAACCATTATAGTCGCAGAGTCGTCTGAGCCTCTGGTTTAGACCCTCCACACGGCTCCAAACCAGAGGACCGCGATCGACTCTGGGCACTATGCTGCAGATATTAAGCTCAGCTTGCACTCCGCGTGCGATGCTGGTTGTCTTCACCAAATCAGCCAGCCGCCGGAAGGAACCAAGGATGGCCTCAGAACCCAAGCGGCAGGCGTCATTCGTTCCGACATGTGCTACTATCTGCAGCCGGTCACACCCAGTGCGTTCAATAGCTGCCGGAAGGGCCTCCTCCACATTACGGACGAGACCCCCCGGCAAGCACACCGAGTGCACACTGGCATTCTTCCCCGACCTACCCGCTATTTTCCTGAGGGGCTCCATAACCCGCCTAACGTTGGAGCTCCCTATAACTAATAGGCCCGCCCTCTGTGACTGTCGGGACCTTGCCGGAGAATCGGCCACTGGCCCAACAGGCGAGGCATCCTGTGGTGGCTCGGAAACGATGTCATCACCACTAGGAAGCACCCCGTACCTGTTGGAAAGGGGTAAGGCAGCTGCCACGCGGCCAGATCCCACCTTCGCCTTTCGGCCAGGCACGCGCGAGCCCACCACTGTCCGCCATTCACCCTGGAGTGATGGCTGACCGGTAAGATGCTCACTGCCGGAAGACGCAGCGACATCAGGGGTTCCATGTGACTCCAAGGCCACCGAAGTAGGCATAGGTCTCACCACAGTTCCCCAACGCCACTACGAGCCGACGCCTGCGCCTCGAGCTCGATGAGCCTAACAGACAAAGCCTCCACCTGCCCCCGAAGAGTGGCCAATTCTCCTTGCGTCCGCTCACAACAACCACAGTCCCTACACATGACTATGTTTACCCTACTCTATACGATGACAAATTCCCAAGATAATCTTCTGATGAGCTACTCTGATAATCAAGAAACACTCACTGAAATACAAGACGCGAAAACTACGCTAGGTTTTCCCAGAAAAACTATTTAAAAGCTAAGCGCAGCAAATAAGTACAAAAACGCTTTATACAAACAGTACTCGCTGCTGCTGGTGCTCTCGCTCTGGCTGTCACAAGACAACTGCTGATTCAAGTGACTAGTGGCTAACGGCCGCGAAACAAACAAAAGACGGTTTTAGGGCGCTTTCTGTTCTAAACGATCAAGAAAACACTAAGAAATCTAACACGAAAACTATGTAAAGTTTTATCAAGAACTGTTAGTTACTATGCAGAGCAGATAAACACAAATAGAATCCCTTCCTTAGTGGAAGGTCGTAAACAAAATGCAAAATAAACGCTTTATACAAACAGTACTCGCTGCTGCTGGTGCTCTCGCTCTGGCTGTCACAAGACAACTGCTGATTCAAGTGACTAGTGGCTAACGGCCGCGAAACAAACAAAAGACGGTTTTAGGGCGCTTTCTGTTCTAAACGATCAAGAAAACACTACTTTTGTTTCCTTTACTGCTTGCTCAATATACAGATTGAATAGCATCGGCGAGAGGCTACAACCCTGTCTGACTCCCTTCCCAACCACTGCTTCCCTTTCATACTCCTCGATTCATAACTGCCATCTGGTTTCTGTACAAATTGTAAATAGCCTTTCGCTCCCTGTATTTTACCGCTGCCACCTTCAGAATTTGAAAGAGAGTATTCCAGTCAACATTGTCAAAAGCTTTCTCTAAGTCTACAAATGCTAGAAACGTAGGTTTGCCTTTCCTTAATCTTTCTTCTAAGATAAGTCGTAGGGTCAGTATTGCCTCACGTGTTCCAACATTTCTACGGAATCCAAACTGATCTTCCCCGAGGTCAGCTTCTACCAGTTTTTCCATTCGTCTGTAAAGAATCTGCGTTAGTATTATGCAGTTGTGACTTATTAAACTGATAGTTCGGTAATTTTCACATCTGTCAACACCTGCTTTCTTTGGGATTGGAATTACTATATTCTTGGAATGTTGTCTACTCCAGTGGCCTTGTTTCGACTCAGGTCTTTCAGTGCTCTGTCAAACTCTTCATGCAGTATCATATCTCCCATTTCATCTTCATCTACATCCTCTTACATTTCCATAATATTGTCGTCAAGAACATCGCCCTCGTATAGACCCTCTATATACTCCTTCCAACTTTCTGCTTTCCCTTCTTTGCTTAGAACTGGGTTTCCATCTGAGCTCTTGATATTCATGCAAGTGGATCTCTTTTCTCCTAAGGTCTCTTTAATTTTCCTGTAGGCAGTATCTATCTTACCCCTAGTGAGATAAGCCTCTACATTCTTACATTTGTCCTCTAGCCATCCGTGCTTAGCCATTTTGCACTTCCTGTCGATCTCATTTTTGAGACGTTTGTATTCCTTTTTGCCTGCTTCACTTACTGCATTCTTGTATTTTCTCCTTTCATCAATTAAATTCAGTATCTCTTCTGTTACCCAAGGATTTCTACTAGCCCTCGTCTTTTTACCTACTTGATACTCTGCTGCCTTCACTATTTCATTCCTCAAAGCTACCCATTCTTCTTCTACTGTATTTCCTTCCCCCATTACTGTCGATTGTTCCCTTATGCTCTCCCTGAAACTCTGTACAACCTCTGGTTCTTTCAGTTTATCCAGGTCCCATCTCCTTAAATTCCCACCTTTTTGCAGTTTCTTCAGTTTTAATTTACAGTTCACAACCAATAGATTGTGGCCAGGGTCCACATCTGCCCCTGGAAATGTTTTACAATTTAAAATCTGGTTCCTAAATATCTGTCTTGCCATTATATAATCTATCTGAAACATTTTAGTATCTCTAGGGTTCTTCCATGTATACAACCTTCTTTCATGATTCTTGAACCAAGTGTCAGCTATGATTAAGTTGTGCTCTGTGCAAAATTCTACCAGGCGGCTTCCTCTTTCATTTCTTAGCCCCAATCCGTATTCACCTACTACGTTTCCTTCTCTTCCTTTTCCTACACTCGAATTCCAGCCACCCATGACTATAAAATTTTCGTCTCCCTTCACTACCTGAATAATTTTTTTTATCTCATCATACATTTCTTCAATTTCTTCATCATCTGCAGAACTAGTTGGCATATAAACTTGTACTACTGTAGTAGGTGTGGGCTTCTTGTCTATCTTGGCCACAATAATGCGTTCGCTATGTTGTTTGTAGTAGCTTACCCGCACTTCTGTTTTTTTATTCATTATTAAACCTACTCCTGAACTACCCCTATTTGATTTTGTATTTATAACCCTGTATTCACCTGACCAAAAGTCTTGTTCCTCCTGCCACCGAACTTCACTAATTCCCACTATATCTAACTTTAACCTATCCATTTCCATTTTTAAATTTTCTAACCTACCTGCCCGATTAAGGGATCTGACATTCCACGCTCCGATCCTTAGAACGTCAGTTTTCTTTCTCTTGATAACGACATCCTCTTGAGTTGTCCCCGTCCGGAGATCCGAATGGGGGACTATTTTACCTCCGGAATATTTTACCCAAGAGGACGCCATCATCATTTAATCATAGAGTAAAGCTGCATGCCCTCGGGAAAAATTACGGCTGTAGTTTACCCTTGCTTTCAGCAGTTCGCAGTACCACAACAGGAAGGTCGTTTTGGTTAGTGTTACAAGGCCAGATCAGTCAATTATCCAGACTGTTGCCCTGCAACTACTGAAAAGGCTGCTGCCCCTCTTCAGGAACCACACGTTTGTCTGGCCTCTCAACAGATACCCCTCCGTTGTGGTTGCACCTACGGTACGGCTATCTGTATCATTGAGGCACGCAAGCCTCCCCACCAACGGCAAGGTCCATGGTTCATGGACCATGTTCATGGTTCATTCTCTTATGTTCCGCTTTTCACGCAGTCCATGTCCCACAACCATACAGTGCTGTGCTCCAAACATAAATATAGCGAGTATTAAATGATTAAAATTTCATTCTGTTTGGAACAGATATCCATCATGAACATCAATATGACCTTCTGACCCCTACGGGCACGGATATACATTTGCATGATTGTGGCATGAAATAAAACAGCCCAAGAATGGTATATTGAAGAATTCCTTGCCTTGCTTAAAACACATGCTGTGCCAGTTCATGGAGGCTGCTGGCTGGCGACTGGTGCGAAAGCATACGTCTTCAGTCTTCCCATTGCACCCCAGAGACGCTCTTTGGGTGACAAAGAAGGGAGTCGGGCAGGCCAGTCAAATACCTGTACGTTCCTCAAGTCGTTTGTTGTGTGGGCTGCTGTGTTTCGTCTTGCAGTATCCTGATGGAATGCGCCACTGGGTATCCTGCTCATAAAGGGTCTGATAACAATGTTCACCATTCTTGGCACAGATTGGGGAACGTTCAGCCTCCCTCCAACAGCTACCAAATCAGCCCTGCTGTTCCATCCAGTAGCTTCCCACACCGTTATTCTTGGAGATGTGGGGTCTCGAGAATCGCTGCTTCCTGTGACCTTCCACTAGGTCGTTTATGGACACGCTGCCAACGATCTGACCACCACAAACAGAAGCGAGACTTATCACTGAACAACACAGGATGCCACTCAGTGTCCAACTTCACGCTGGCGTACACCAGTGGCCGTCTATCTTCTCGGCTTTAGAGCCAACACTGACGCTGTAAGGCGACACATCGGGCCTCATAGAAAGAGGTGGGGGAGGAGGGGGGTGGGAGGGGAGGGGGAGGAGGTGGCGGGTTAAAGTGGCCACTCAAATTCAGTTTCCACCAAACCTTGATTAGTGATAGAAGCTTACCAATTACATATTTTGAATCTACATGTTATGAAGTATCACTCCAAATATTTTTAATAAAATGATACAGTGGAACTCCACGCATTTTGTGAAGGCTTACATAGCGACCAGTTTTCCGTGTCTGAGCTGATACTGTGGCCAGTGCCATTGCAACAGGATCCCATGTTTCTTTTCTGATATCCGGACATCTCTACGCTCTAGTATCTGAAAGAATACCAAGCGGCTGGGGCAGACTGGTTTCTATCAGACTTTTGTATTAGACCAAACAGAACAGAACACAGATGGTTTTAAATAACACTTAATTAATTCAAAATGTCACAAATGAACAGAATGGCGGGTGACAGGTCTGAATATAAAAATGTACAGATGTCAGTTTTATCTGTTGCATTGTGCGTGTTTTTTGGAATTAACTAATTCGTACTGGGTGAACACCTTTTCCACTTTTCCCCACGAGTAGTGTGACAACTTTTCCCGACTTGACATCATATCGGATTAGTAATTCACAGAAGAGACTATCAGACTGAAATAATGAACAAGGAACTCCATTTCTAGACCAAAAGACGTTGTTTAAACATTGATATTTAAAAAAAATTGTACTCTCCATACAAATGAGGTAACAAACATAATATAAATCGCTTATTTTGCATTACACGACTCAAAAACAAAAAAGTTTTTGCTCTCTCTGACAACATTGGCGGTGTACATTATTTAGGTCTATGTATATCATAACTAGTCGATCTCTTCTCGGCAGTCAGTAGCGCTATTGAGGGCATTAAATTCTCAATGACCACTTTTCCCGTCCTGGCCACTTTAGCACTGCTTCCCTACCGATCTTACTATAGATAGGTAACCAACTTAAATTAGTACGTTATATTAATTAATAACAGGCATTGCAATAAGAGACACGATCACAAATGTTTACTAAATGTTTTGAGTGTCATATTTATTTTACTCATTGCATTGCTTTACAACAGCCTTAATTCGAACGTGGAGCCCTGCCGTCTTCAGCGCCGTGGACAGATGCGCTTGTTTTCTCGGCTAAGGATCGGCGGCGCGAACAGCCCGATCGAGGTGGTCCCATAGGTTATCGACTGGATTTAAATCCTGGCAGGTTGGTGGCCAGAGAGGTACAGTAAACTCATCCCAGTACTCTTCGAACCACGGACATGCACTCTGAGCTATGTGGCACGTTGCATTGTCCTGCTGGTAGATGTCATCGTGTTGAGGAAACACAATCTAACTGTGGAGGTGGAAAAGGTCCCCCAGTGTAGATGTATAATTGTGTTGACCCATTGTGCTTTACCGAGAGCACCCAGGGAATGCCCTCCTGATACCCGATGCCAATGTCATTAACGTCGATATTATACACTCCTGGAAATGGAAAAAAGAACACATTGACACCGGTGTGTCAGACCCACCATACTTGCTCCGGACACTGCGAGAGGGCTGTACAAGCAATGATCACACGCACGGACACACCAGGAACCGCGGTCTTGGCCGTCGAGTGGCGCTAGCTGCGCAGCATTTGTGCACCGCCGCCGTCAGTGTCAGCCAGTTTGCCGTGGCATACGGAGCTCCATCGCAGTCTTTAACACTGGTAGCATGCCGCGACAGCGTGGACGTGAACCGTATGTGCAGTTGACGGACTTTGAGCGAGGGCGTATAGTGGGCATGCGGGAGGCCGGGTGGACGTACCGCCGAATTGCTCAACACGTGGGGCGTGAGGTCTCCACAGTACATCGATGTTGTCGCCAGTGGTCGGCGGAAGGTGCACGTGCCCGTCGACCTGGGACCGGACCGCAGCGACGCACGGATGCACGCCAAGACCGTAGGATCCTACGCAGTGCCGTAGGGGACCGCACCGCCACTTCCCAGCAAATTAGGGACACTGTTGCTCCTGGGGTATCGGCGAGGACCATTCGCAACCGTCTCCATGAAGCTGGGCTACGGTCCCGCACACCGTTAGGCCGTCTTCCGCTCACGCCCCAACATCGTGCAGCCCGCCTCCAGTGGTGTCGCGACAGGCGTGAATGGAGGGACGAATGGAGACGTGTCGTCTTCAGCGATGAGAGTCGCTTCTGCCTTGGTGCCAATGATGGTCGTATGCGTGTTTGGCGCCGTGCAGGTGAGCGCCACAATCAGGACTGCATACGACCGAGGCACACAGGGCCAACACCCGGCATCATGGTGTGGGGAGCGATCTCCTACACTGGCCGTACACCACTGGTGATCGTCGAGGGGACACTGAATAGTGCACGGTACATCCAAACCGTCATCGAACCCATCGTTCTACCATTCCTAGACCGGCAAGGGAACTTGCTGTTCCAACAGGACAATGCACGTCCGCATGTATCCCGTGCCACCCAACGCGCTCTAGAAGGTGTAAGTCAACTACCCTGGCCAGCAAGATCTCCGGATCTGTCCCCCATTGAGCATGTTTGGGACTGGATGAAGCGTCGTCTCACGCGGTCTGCACATCCAGCACGAACGCTGGTCCAACTGTGGCGCCAGGTGGAAATGGCATGGCAAGCCGTTCCACAGGACTACATCCAGCATCTCTACGATCGTCTCCATGGGAGAATAGCAGCCTGCATTGCTGCGAAAGGTGGATATGCACTGTACTAGTGCCGACATTGTGCATGCTCTGTTGCCTGTGTCTATGTGCCTGTGGTTCTGTCAGTGTGATCATGTGATGTATCTGACCCCAGGAATGTGTCAATGAAGTTTCCCTTTCCTGGGACAACGAATTCACGGTTTTCTTATTTCAATTTCCAGGAGTGTACAATGAAGGCTTTCACGATCGGATGGTACTGTTGCTGATAATTCTTCCGGGTTATATGGCCGTGGTCCATGGAATACTTCTATTCCTAACGTTTCTTCGGCAGGACTCAACAGGACCAGCCATACCTCTGAGGATGTCCAACGTAGTATTGGACGAAACGTTAGGAATAGAAGTATTCCATGGACCACGGCCATATAACCCGGAATAATTATCAACAACGACGTCAATATTGGTTCAAATGGCTCTGAGTATTATGGGACTTAACATCTGAGGTCATCAGTCCCCTAGAACTTAGAACTACTTAAACCTAACTAACCTAAGGACATCACACACACCCATGCCCGAGGCAGGATTCGAGCCTGCGACCGTAGCGGTCGCGCGGTTCCAGACCGAAGCGCCTAGAACCGCTCGGCCACACCAGCCGGCAACGTCGATATGCAGCACGATTTTGGAACATATATTGTGTTCGAACATTACGAATTACCTCGAAGAGAACGGTCTATTAACACACAGTCAACACGGATTTAGAAAACATCGTTACTGAGAAGCACAACTAGCTCTTTACACATACGAAATGTTGAGTGCTATTGACAAGATGTTTCAAATTGATTACGCATTTTTGGATTTCCAAAAGGCTTTTGTCACTGTACAACACAAGCGGCTTGTAGTGAAATTGCGTGCTTATGGAATATCGTCTCAGTTGCGGGACTGGATTCGTGATTTCCTGTTAAAGAGGTCACAGTTCGTAGTAAAACAGAAGTGATTTCTTGCGTTCCCCGAGGTAGTGTTTTTGGGCCTCTGCTAACTATCTCTTATGTACATAAATGATTTAGGAGACAATCTGAGCAGCTGTTCAAGAAAAAAAAGTGTGTGAAATCTTATGGGACTTACTGCTAAGGTCATCAGTCCCTAAGCTTACGCACTACTTAACCTAAGTTATCCTAAGAACAAACACACACACCCATGCCCGAGGGAGGACTCGAACCTCCGCCGGGACCAGTCGCACAATCCATGACTGCAGCGCCTGAGACCGCTCGGCTAATCCCGCGCGGCTGAGCAGCCGTCTTAGGTTGTTTGCAGATGACGCTGACGTTTATCGACTAATAAAGTCATCAGAAGATCGAAAGAAATTGCAAAACAATTTGGAAAAGATATCTGAATGGTGCAGAAATTGGCAATTGACCCTAAATAATGCGAAGTGTGAGGTCATCCAGATGAGCGCTAAAAGGGATCCGTTAAACATCGGTTACACGACAAATCAGTCAAATATAAAGGCCATAAATTCAACTAAATGGCTAAGAATTACAGCGCGTAAGAATTAGTTACGAACAACTTAAATTGGAAAGAACACACAGAAAATGTTGTGGGGAAGGCAAACCAAACACTGCGTTTTATTGGCAAAACATTTGCAAAATGTGACAGATCTACTAAAGAGACTGCCTACACTACGCTTGTCCGTCCTCTTCTAGAGTACTGCTGTGCGGTCTGGGCTCGTTTCCTGATAGAATTATGGAGTACATCGGGAACGTTCAAAGAAGGGCAGCACGTTTTGTATTATCGCGAAATATGGGAGAGAGTGTCACGGACATGATACAGGATTTGGGATGGATATTATTAAAACAAAGGCGTTTTTCGTTGCGGCGGAATCTTCTCAAGAAATTTTAATCACCAACTTTCTGCTCCGAATGCAAAAATATTTTGTTAACGCCCACCATAATAAAAGAAGGAAAATCAGAGCTCGCGGGGAAAGATATAGGCGTTCGTTTTTTCCGGGCACTGTTCGACAGTGGAATAATAGAGATTTATTGTGAAGGTGGTTCGATGGACCCTCCGCCAGGCACCGAGCGAGGTGGCGCAGTGGTTAGACACTGGACTCGCATTCGGGAGGACGACGGTTCAATCCCGCGTCCGGCTATCCTGATTTAGGTTTTCCGTGATTTCCCTAAATCACTCTAGGCAAATGCCGGGATGGTTCCTCTGAAAGGGCACGGCCGACTTCCTTCCCCATCCTTCCCTAATCCGATGAGACCGATGACCACGATGTCTGGTCTCCTTCCCCAAAACCAACCAACCAACCTCCGCCAGTGTGACTTTCAGAGTATCCACGTAGATGAAAATGGTTGCAGGGTGTTTGCTTTCAGACGTTTCGCGCTGTACTCGCCAACGGCCATTTGCCCGATGGAGCATAACAAGTGACTCGTGTGAAAAGGCCACCAATCCCTACTCAGTTGATGTTCAGTTGCGGTATTGGCTTGCAAATTTCATCTTTATTCGCCGATGAACAACAGTCAGCATGGGTGCAAGAACCAGGCGCCTGCTGCGGAGGCCCATATGCAACAATGTCCGCTGAACGGTCGTTGAGGAGACGCCGCTGCTAACCCCTTGCTTCACCTGGGTGGTCAGTTGGTCAACAGTTGCACGTCTATTCACCCGTACTGTAACGTCTAGAGAAACAAAAACAATATATTATGTAGTAATTAGAGAATTAGATGTATCATATTGTGTCATTGCATAAAATTATGTATTTTTTTTATTATTTATTTTTGAAAACGTCTGCGTCGGCGAGTAATAAAACCGACACAGAAGATAAATGTTAAACAGAGATTAAAAAAGGAACTAGTATATAATGCGTGATGTAGATTAATGTCTTTGTCTTCTTAATTTGGAAGTTGTGCGAGTAAGATCTCCTGTTGTTGTCGTAGAGAACGCGAATGTAGCACTCTTTTGTCGAGACTAAGCAATGTACGCCATTACGTGTGAATTCACAAAGGTCTGTAATCACTGAGATATTTAAAGGTTTTAATAGAGTTGTATAAATGAAAACTTGTATTATTTATTGTTAAGCTTGCTTGCATATTATCCCATCCTGTTGAGACATTTTTCAGTTATATAAATATTATCTGTGGTGCTGAGCTGCGTGGAGAACGAAGAGCCGCTGCCGCGGCGTATTTAAACGACTTACAATATAGTCGAGCATACCGCAAGGAAGCGGTAAAATAATAGTAAAATAATATTATTTCTTTTAGCTTCCAGACTGGCAGTGAAGATCAGCAGATTTTATGATGTGTTGCAGATTGACGCGGGCTGCTGATAGGATATAATTTACAGTGCAAATAATTTAATGTACCTTCAGAATCTGATAGGAATCTTGCTGTGCTCCGTTCTGATCTGGCAAACTTTATAGTGACAACGTATTTTTTTTAATGAGAGTCTCATGTTCTTGGGCTAGTCGTGGTATGAAATAGCATTTTAACGAGAAATAAACTCCACTGCGAACTTGTGTTTTTGAACGATCATACGAACTGTAACATCAGTGTTCATAACAAAGTAATTTCAGCTTTTAATCACTATGAAGTAGGGAAGATATATTGATTCCTAGCATGAGTTGCAGTTACGAAAAATCGTTCCTTAAATCGTAGGCCAGATACAGAACAATAAGACTTCCATATATACATTTTATTCCGCTAAAAGGTAATGATGATAAAGAAAAGAAAAGCACAGCATTGCTAACAGTATTTCACGTAACTCTTTCGTAAATGTGTTGTTACAAAGAGAATAAATAAACTAAAGAATAACAATTTAACAATTCGCGAGAGAGTTGTACGCGAAAGTACCCATCTCCAGAGCCGTCGTTCACCCCTGTCACATATGGCACCACAGTTGGTTTGGCACCGGTTTTTGATTGCGCTATTTTTTAATGCACGGTATAGTTTAACCACTGCGGCCGTGAATAGTTTACAAACTTAACCTTTTCGGAAATGCGTAAACCCTTGCCGTTTTGGACATTAGATAAATGGCTCCGTTCCCGCATTCCGACAAAGACTGCACTGTTTCCTGCGTCATCTCAGCACGCTTTATTACCCTCCACTGCCAGTCCTACCATCTGCCGTCTGTGAGTGGTTCGTGCACGCTGACTTCGAACGTAGGTGGTGGTCACATCAGTGTGAGTGGACCGTGATAACGACAGATTATTTCTTTCCCAGAAAGTCAAATCCTTCGTCGATGCAAAGCGACTATCGTCTCCTTGTTCGCTTGTCCTCCATTTGACGAATGGCATAAAATACCTTGCAGGAATATACCCTAGCAAAAGATGCTGTCCAGATCGGCGAATGCAAATACGACAAAATACCAGAAACCGACTTCCTTTACCGCATTTACACTGAAGCGCCAAAGAACTGGTGTAGGCACGCCTTTTCAATTACAGAGATATGTAAACAGGCAGAATATAGCGCTCCGGTCGACCACGCCTATATAAGACAAGTGTCTGGCGCAATTGTTAGATTGGTTATTGCTACTACAATGGCAGGTTATCAATATTTAAGTGAGTTTTAAGGTGGTGTTGTAGCCGGCGCACAAGGGGTGGGGCACAGCATCTCCGAGGTAGCGATGAATTGGCGATTTTCCTGTACGATCATTTCACGAGTGTAATGTGAATATCAGTAATGTGGTGTAACATCAAATCTCCGACATCGCTGCGGCCAGAAAAAGATCCTGCAAGAACGGGACCAACGACGACTGAAGAGAATCGTTCAACGTGACAGAACTGCAACCCTTCCGCAAATTACTGCAGATTTCAATTCTGGGCCATCAACAAGTGTTAGCATGCGAACCATTCAACGAAACGTCATGGATATGCGCTTTCGGAGCCGAAGGTCCACTCGTGTACCCTTGCTGACTGCACGACACGAAGTTTTACGCCCCGCCTGGGCCCGTCAACACCGATATTGGACTGTTGATGACTGGAAACGTGTTGCCTGGTCGGACGGGCCTCGTTTCAAATTGTGTCGAGCGGATGGACCTATGGATGTATATGGGTATGGAGACAACGTCGTGAATCCATGCATGTCTGCAGGGGATTATTCAAGCTGGTGGAGGCTCTGTAATGGTGTGGGGCGTATGCAGTTGGAGTGATATGGGACCCCTGATACGTCTAGAGACGACTCTGATATCTGACACTTGCGTAAGCATCCTGTCGGGTCACCTGCATCCATTCATGTCCATTGTGCCATTGGACAATTCCAGCAAGACAATACGACTCCCCACACGTCCAGAATTGTTACAGAGTGGCTCCAGGAACACGCTTCTGAGTCTTAAACACTTCCGATGGCCACGAAAGTCCCCAGACATGAACATTATTGAGCGTATCTGGGATGCCTTGCAACTTGCTGTTCAGAAGAGATCTCCATCCCCTCGTACTCTTACGGATTTATGGGTAGCCCTGCAGGATTCATGGTGTCAGCGTTAGTCGAGTCCATGCCGCGTCGTTTGCGGCACTTCTGCTTGCTCACAGGGGCGCTACACGATATTATGGCTCTTCAGTGTAGATTGAGATATCTGTTGAGAGGCCAGACAAACGTGTGGTTCCTGAAGAGGGGCAGCAGCCTTTTCAGTAGTTGCAGGGGCAACAGTCTGGATGATTGACTGATCTGGCCTTGTAACAATAACCAAAACGGCCTTGCTGTGCTGGTACTGCGAACGGCTGAAAGCAAGGGGAAACTACGGCCGTAATTTTTCCCGAGGGCATGCAGCTTTATTGTATGATTAAATGATGATGGCGTCTTCTTGGGTAAAATATTCCGGAGGTAAAATAGTCCCCCATTCGGATCTCCGGGCGGGGACTACTCAAGAGGATGTCGTTATCAGGAGAAAGAAAACTGGCGTTCTACGGATTGGAGCGTGGAATGTCAGATCCCTTAATCGGGCAGGTAGGTTAGAAAATTTAAAAAGGGAAATGGATAGGTTAAAGTTAGATATAGTGGGAATTAGTGAAGTTCGGTGGCAGGAGGAACAAGACTTCTGGTCAGGTGACTACAGGGTTATAAACACAAAGTCAAATAGGGGTAATGCAGGAGTAGGTTTAATAATGAATAGGAAAATAGGAATGCGGGTAAGCTACTACAAACAGCATAGTGAACGCATTATTGTGGCCAAGATAGATACGAAGCCCACACCTACTACAGTAGTACAAGTTTATATGCCAACTAGCTCTGCAGATGACGAAGAAATTGAAGAAATGTATGATGAAATAAAAGAAATTATTCAGATAGTGAAGGGAGACGAAAATTTAATAGTCATGGGTGACTGGAATTCGAGTGTAGGAAAAGGGAGAGAAGGAAACGTAGTAGGTGAATACGGATTGGGGCTAAGAAATGAAAGAGGAAGCCGCCTGGTAGAATTTTGCACAGAGCATAACTTAATCATGGCTGACATTTGGTTCAAGAATCATGAAAGAAGGTTGTATACATGGAATAACCCTGGAGATACTAAAAGGTTTCAGATAGAAACTGAAGAAACTGCAAAAAGGTGGGAATTTAAGGAGATGGGACCTGGATAAACTGAAAGAACCAGAGGTTGTACAGAGTTTCAGGGAGAGCATAAGGGAACAATTGACAGTAATGGGGAAAGGAAAGACAGTAGAAGAAGAATGGGTAGCTTTGAGGAATGAAATAGTGAAGGCAGCAGAGAATCAAGTAGGTAAAAAGACAAGGGCTAGTAGAAATCCTTGGGTAACAGAAGAGATACTGAATTTAATTGATGAAAGGAGAAAATACAAAAATGCAGTAAGTGAAGCAGGCAAAAAGGAATACCAACGTCTCAAAAATGAGATCGACAGGAAGCGCAAAATGGCTAAGCACGGATGGCTAGAGGACAAATGTAAGAATGTAGAGGCTTATCTCACTAGGGGTAAGGTAGATACTGCCTACAGGAAAATTATAGAGACCTTAGGAGAAAAGAGATCCACTTGCATCAATATCAAGAGCTCAGATGGAAACCCAGTTCTAAGCAAAGAAGGGAAAGCAGAAAGGTGGAAGGAGTATATAGAGGGTCTATACAGGGGCGATGTTCTTGACGACGATATTATGGAAATGGAAGAGGAGGTAGGTGAAGGTGAAAAGGGAGATATGACACTGCGTGAAGAGTTTGACAGAGCACTGAAAACCTAATTAGAAACAAGGCCCCAGGAGTAGACAACATTCCATTAGAACTATTGACAGCCTTGGGAGAGCGAGGCCTAACAAAACTCTACCATCTGGTGAGCAAGATGTATGAGACAGGCGAAATTCCCTCAGACTTCAAGAAGAATATAGTAATTCCAATCCCAAAGAAAGCAGGTGTTGACAGATGTGAAAATTACCGAACTATCAGTTTAATAAGTCACAGCTGCATAATACTAACGCGGATTCTTTACAGACGAATGGAAAAACTGGTAGAAGCTGACCTCGGGAAAGATCAGTTTGGATTCCATAGAAATGTTGGAACACGTGAGGCAATTCTGACCTTACGACTTATCTTAGAAGAAAGATCAAGGAAAGGCAAACCTACGTTTCTAGCATTTGTAGACTTAGAGAAAGCTTTTGACAATGTTGACTGGAATACTCTCTTTCAAATTCTAAAGGTGGCAGGGGTAAAGTACAGGGAGCGAAAGGCTATCTACAATTTGTACAGAAACCAGATGGCAGTTATAAGAGGGGCATGGAAGGGAAGCAGTGGTTGGGAAGGGAGTGAGACAGGGTTGTAGCCTCTCCCTGATGTTATTCAATCTGTATATTGAGCAAGCAGTAAAGGAAACAAAAGAAAAATTCAGAGTAGGTATTAAAATCCATGGAGAAGAAATAAAAACTTTGAGGTTCGCCGATGACATTGTAATTCTGTCAGAGACAGCAAAGGACTTGGAAGAGCAGTTGAACGGAATGGATGGTGTCTTGAAGGGAGGATATAAGATGAACATCAACAAAAGCAAAACGAGGATAATGGAATGTAGTCGAATTAAGTCGGGTGATGCTGAGGGTATTAGATTAGGAAATGAGACACTTAAAGTAGTGAAGGAGTTTTGCTATTTGGGGAGCAAAATAACTGATGATGGTCGAAGTAGAGAGGATATAAAATGTAGACAGGCAATGGCAAGGAAAGCATTTCTGAAGAAGAGAAATTTGTTAACATCGAGTATAGATTTAAGTGTCAGGAAGTCATTTCTGAAAGTATTTGTATGGAGTGTAGCCATGTATGGAAGTGAAACATGGACGGTAAATAGTTTGGACAAGAAGAGAATAGAAGCTTTTGAAATGTGGTGCTACAGAAGAATGCTGAAGATTAGATGGGTAGATCACATAACTAATGAGGAAGTATTGAATAGGATTGGGGAGAAGAGAACTTTGTGGCACAACTTGACCAGAAGAAGGGATCGGTTGGTAGGACATGTTCTGAGGCATCTAGGGATCACCAATTTAGTATTGGAAGGCAGCGTGGAGGGTAAAAATCGTAGGAGGAGACCAAGAGATGAATACACTAAGCAGATTCAGAAGGATGTAGGTTGCAGTAGGTACTGGGAGATGAAGAAGCTTGCACAGGATAGAGTAGCATGGAGAGCTGCATCAAACCAGTCTCAGGACTGAAGACAACAACAACAACAGTGTAGATTCATTCTAGGACAAAGTTGAACTGCCTATTAAAACAGGCGTACTAGATTTAAGACAGACTCTGCCCTGCTGACCCTGTACCCGCTTTCCCCTTCTGTACACGGTGCGATGTTAGAATGTGTTGTCGAAGTTAGTAACAATTGCCCAACTACAATTTAAGCATGGAACGTCCACCACGTTTACTGCCTTCGTCCGGGCGCTATCCCCAACTACGTTGTGACATGATAAGCCTTTGCGTCATCATGAACTTACTAGTGGACGTTGTGGAACTGACTATTACCCTCCTGATAAGTGTCAAGGGTCTGCTTGCAACTGATGATATTATTGTACGATGACTTTCATACGATTTTTTTAATAGGAAGACTTATAGGAGTGCAGTTGATACACAGTAAGTAAGAATAATAACGTCTTCTGTCGCAAGTAAGTTTGGTGTTTTATTAAATCACACAATGTACTTCCGCCCTGTGGATCCATCGTCCGCAGCAAATCGTTCAATACAAATACATTATTTAGCGTGCTCTAGAGCGAGGACAGATGAATGCAAATCGCTTAGGAGTCGGTGAGTGAGGTCAACACCAATAGAGAAGTAATGAAACTTGCCATCACAGATGATGAAACGTGGCCTCGAAACTAAGACTCAGTCGTTCCAGTGAAGGCATTGTAGATCGCCAACAGCGTAACTAGTGCGACGTCGCGTAATACACTCCTGGAAATTGAAATAAGAACACCGTGAATTCATTGTCCCAGGAAGAGGAAACTTTATTGACACATTCCTGGGGTCAGATACATCACATGATCACACTGACAGAACCACAGGCACATAGACACAGGCAACAGAGCATGCACAATGTCGGCACTAGTACAGTGTATATCCACCATTCGCAGCAATGCAGGCTGCTATTCTCCCATGGAGACGATCGTAGAGATGCTGGATGTAGTCCTGTGCAACGGCTTGCCATGCCATTTCCACCTGGCGCCTCAGTTGGACCAGCGTTCGTGCTGGACGTGCAGACCGCGTGAGACGACGCTTCATCCAGTCCCAAAGATGCTCAATGGGGGACAGATCGGAGATCTTGCTGGCCAGGGTAGTTGACTTACACCTTCTAGAGCACGTTGGGTGGCACGGGATACATGCAGACGTGCATTGTCCTGTTGGAACAGCAAGTTCCCTTGCCGGTCTAGGAATGGTAGATCGATGGGTTCGATGACGGTTTGGATGTACCGTGCACTATTCAGTGTCCCCTCGACGATCACCAGTGGTGTACGGCCAGTGTAGGAGATCGCTCCCCACACCATGATGCCGGGTGTTGGCCCTGTGTGCCTCGGTCGTATGCAGTCCTGATTGTGGCGCTCACCTGCACAGCGCCAAACACGCATACGACCATCATTGGCACCAAGGCAGAAGCGACTCTCATCGCTGAAGACGACACGTCTCCATTCGTCTCTCCATTCACGCCTGTCGCGACACCACTGGAGGCGGGCTGCACGATGTTGGGGCGTGAGCGGAAGACGGCCTAACGGTGTGCGAGACCGTAGCCCAGCTTCATGGAGACGGTTGCGAATGGTCCTCGCCGATACCCCAGGAGCAACAGTGTCCCTAATTTGCTGGGAAGTGGCGGTGCGGTCCCCTACGGCACTGCGTAGGATCCTACGGTCTTGGCGTGCATCCGTGCGTCGATGCGGTCCGGTCCCAGGTCGACGGGCACATGCACCTTCCGCCGACCACTGGCGACAACATCGATGTACTGTGGAGACCTCACGCCCCACGTGTTGAGCAATTCGGCGGTACGTCCACCCGGCCTCCTGCATGCGCACTATACGCCCTCGCTCAAAGTCCGTCAACTGCACATACGGTTCACGTCCACGCTGTCGCGGCATGCTACCAGTGTTAAAGACTGCGATGGAGCTCCGTATGCCACGGCAAACTGGCTGACACTGACGGCGGCGGTGCACAAATGCTGCGCAGCTAGCGCCATTCGACGGCCAACACCGCGGTTCCTGGTGTGTCCGCTGTGCCGTGCGTGTGATCATTGCTTGTACAGCCCTCTCGCAGTGTCCGGAGCAAGTATGGTGGGTCTGACACACTGGTGTCAATGTGTTCTTTTTTCCATTTCCAGGAGTGTAGTTAAGCTCAAAGCGTTCTTCGATTTTAACGGCATTTCGCATCGTGAGTTCTTGCAACAAGGTCGAACGATCAATAATGAGTACTACTTGCAAGTTCAACGCTGTTTGTGTGAAGTAATCCGAAAAAAAGCACCCGGATTTGAGGCGGAAGTGCCCTTGGCTTTTAAAACACTATAGCGCACTTGCCCACACTTCGTTGGTTATTCGTGAATTTTCGGTCAAAAATAATACTATATACTATATGTGGTTCATGGTGTGGGTTCCTGTAGTCATGTCCTAGTTCATGAACCATGGGCAACGTATGAGTGGCCAAGTAAGTGGTCCCGACAGTCGGGATACCAATTACTTTGGAATAAGGCTGGGCATCTCGGACATATTCTGAGTCGTGGTCAACTTTGTGCTCATACGGCAAAGACTACCAAATCCACCAGTTAGTCCCTCAGCCGTTAGGGGTAAAACCCAATGGGACTCGGGGCAAGTAAGGCTAGCAACCTCCTTCCCTGGTACTTTAAATATGATGCTGGCAACAATCAGAGCAAAATGCCTCGGACCTTTGGAGGTGACGGAGTCCCACCTCTAACTGACAAACCAGGGACTCCTAAAATACGATGTGGCAAACAAATGGTAATGAGATGGGGAGCTATTAATATCAATGGGGGCTACTCTGGGAAGAAGGTAGAGCTGGCAGAGGCTGCAAGTAAGATGGGGCTGGATGTTTTAGCTGTTAGTGACATTCGGGTAAGGGGTGAGAAAGAAGAGGAAGTGGGAGAATACAAGGTCTACCTGTCAGGAGTCAAAGCAGGAATAGCACAATGGGGTGTAGGGCTTTACATCAGGAGAGAAATGGAACCCAGCGTAGTTGCAATAAGGTATGTAAACGAACGACTGATGTGGATAGATTTGACAGTGTCTAGCAAGAAAATTAGGATTGTGTCAGTATATTCGCATTGTGAAGGGACAGATCAAGATAAGATGGATAGTTTTTATGAGGCACTCAGTGATGTAGTTGTTAGAGTAAAGGACAAGGACAGTGTTCTGCTCATGGGTGATTTTAACGCCAGTATTGGAAATCGAACAGAAGGGTATGAAAAGGTTATGGGTAAATTTGTAGAGGATATGGAGGCCCACAGGAACGGGAAACAACTCTTGGATTTCTGTGCCAGTATGGGCTTAGTAATCACAAACTCCTTTTTTAAACTTAAGAACATTCACCGGTATACTTGGGAAGGCAGGGGAACCAGATCTGTCATTGACTATATAATAACAGATCAGGAATTCAGGAAGGCTGTGATGGACACACGTGTATTCAGGAGATTCTTTGATGACACTGATCATTATTTAATCTGCAGTGAAATTGGGATTGTGAGGCCGAAAGTGCAGGAGGTCAGGTCCATATGTAGGAGGATAAGAGTGGAGAAACTTCAGGATAAGGAAATCAGGCACAAGTACGTAACAGCGATCTCAGAAAGGTACCAGTTAGTTGAATGTAGCCAGTTACAGTCATTGGAAAAGGAATGGACAAGGTACAGGGACACAGTACTAGAAGTGGCTAAAGAATGTCTTGGAACAGTAGTGTGTAAAAGTAGGAAGAAGCAAACTGCTTGGTGGAATGATACAGTCAAGGCAGCCTGTAAAAGGAAAAGGAAGGCGTATCAAAAATGGCTACATACCAGAACCCAGGTAGACAGAGAAAGTTATGTTGAAGAAAGAAACAGAGCCAAACAGATAATTGCAGCATCCAAGAAGAAATCGTGGGAAGACTTTGAAACAGGTTGGAGACTATGGGTCAAGCTGCTGGAAAACCATTCTGGAGTGTAATTAGCAGTCTTCGAAAGGGAGGTAAGAAGGAAATGACAAGCATTTTGGACAGGTCAGGAAAACTGCTGGTGAAGCCTGTGGATGCCTTGGGAAGATGGAGGGAATATTTTGAAGAGTTCCTCAATGTAGGTGAAAATGCGATCAGTAATGTTTCAGATTTCGAGGTAGAATGGGATAGGAATGATGAAGGAAATAGGATCACATTTGAGGAAGTGGAAAAAATGGTCAATAGATTGCAGTGCAATAAAGCGGCTGGGGTGGATGAAATTAAGTCGGAACTCATCAAATACAGTGGAATGTCAGGTCTTAAATGGCTACACAGGATAATTGAAATGGCCTGAGAGTCGGGACAGGTTCCATCAGACTGGACAAAAGCAGTGACCACACCAATCTTTAAACATGGAAACAGAAAAGATTGTAACAAGTACAGAGGTATCTCTTTAATCAGCGTTGTGGGTAAAATCTTCTCAGGTATTGTTGAAAGGAAAGTGCGAGTATTAGTTGAGGACCAATTGGATGAAAATCAGTGTGGGTTTAGGCCTCTTAGAGGTTGTCAGGACCAGATCTTTAGCTTACGGCAAATAATGGAGAAGTGTTATGAGTGGAACAGGGAATTTTATCTATGCTTTATATATCTAGAAAAGGCATATGACCGGGTTCCTAGGAGGAAGTTATTGTCTGTTCTACAAGATTATGGAATAGGAGGCAAACTTTTGCAAGCAATTAAATGTCTTTACATGGATAGTCAGGCAGCAGTTAGAGTTGACGGTAAATTGAGTTCATGGTTCAGAGTAGTTTCAGGGGTAAGACAAGGCTGCAACCTGTCTCCACTGTTGTTCATATTATTCATGGATCATATGTTGAAAACAATAGACTGGCTGGGTGAGATTAAGATGTGTGAACACAAAATAAGCAGTCTTGCATATGCGGATGACTTAGTTGTGATGGCAGATTCGATTGAAAGTTTTCAATGTAATATTTCAGAGCTAGATCAGAAATATAAGGACTATGGTATGAAGATTAGCATCTCCAAAACGAAAGTAATGTCAGTGGGAAAGAAATATAAACGGATTGAGTGCCAAATAGGAGAATCAAAGTTAGAACAGGTGGACGGTTTCAAGTACTTAGGATGCATATTCTCACAGGATGGCAACATAGTGAAAGAACTGTAAGCGAGGTGTAGCAAAGCTAATGTAGTGAGCGCTCAGCTACGATCTACTCTCTTCTGCAAGAAGGAAGTCAGTACCAAGACTAAGTTATCTGTGCACCGTTCAATCTTTCGACCAACTTTGTTGTATGGGAGCGAAAGCTGGGTGGATTCAGGTTACCTTATCAACAAGGTTGAGGTTACGGATATGAAAGTAGCTAGGATGATTGCAGGTACTAGCAGATGGGAACAATGGCAGGAGGGTGTCCACAATGAGGAAATCAAAGACAAACTGGGAATGAACTCTATAGATGTAGCAGTCAGGGCGAACAGGCTTAGATGGTGGGGTCATGTTACACGCATGGGAGAAGCAAGGTTACCCAAGAGACTCATGGATTCAGCAGTAGAGGGTAGGAGGAGTCGGGGCAGACCGAGGAGAAGGTACCTGGATTCGGTTAAGAATGATTTTGAAGTAATAGGTTTAACGTCAGAAGAGGCATCAATGTTAGCACTGAATAGGGGATCATGGAGGAACTGTATAAGGGGGGCTATGCTCCAGACTGAACGCTGAAAGGCATAATCAGTCTTAAATGTTGATGATGATGATGATGATGATGATGAAATAATTCTATAATGTTGGCTCAGCCTCGATATTCGCCAGATTGGCTTCATATCAGTTTTCTCTGTTCCTAAAAACAAAGAAAAGCTTCAGGTACTTTCGGTTTGCAAAACTAGTGTGCAAAACTTAAGGACGAAAGTAGCTTTCGTATAATGTGTTGCAGCCACGCAACATAGCTCCAGCAAACGTGGATAGTACATACCCCAGCGAGTTGGTGCAGTGGTCAGCACACTGGACTCGCATTCGAGAGGACGACGGTTCAATCCCGCGTCCGGCCATCCTGGTTTCGGTTTCCCGTCATTTCCCTAAATCGTTTCAGGCAAATGGTTCCTTTGAAAGGGCACAGCCGACTTCCTTCCCTAATCCGATGAGACCGATGACCTCGTTGTTTGGTCCCCTCTCCCGAATCAACCAACCAACCATACATAGAAAGTACTACAGCAGTATACTGCAGAAGGTAACTGAAAGATATACGAAATGAGACGAACGCTTTTAGTCAAAGTCGATAATTACGGTGAAATCACCGCGATTCATTATGGTTCTCTGAACATATTTTTAAATCGAAGATGAATGTACGTACACCGGGTGATTCTTATTAACGTTTAAAAAAACCTCCGAAACGAAGGAGATGACGCTGAGGCAAGTAACTAAATACGAAACACATGGTGCCGCAAATTTCGGCAAATACCCGCAAAGTATATGACAAATGTTGAACATTCGACGTTACCAGACAACGTACATCGCCATACATGACAGCAGTTGGGCTTGTCGGTCCTACCCCGGTCGCTAGGCGCCCCTTTTTCTTTGAACACCTTTCGTGAATGTGGTGTGTTGTAAACGAAGAAGTTACAAAATTATTGTCCTCGCTGTAACCAAGAAAAAGCTGTTCTTATTCTGTGTTTTTTTTTCCTTTTGTGCCTTCTTTTTTTAAGGATGTAAATAAAAGCACTCCGTCTTCAGGCCACGAGTGGCCTACCGGGACCATCTGACCGCCGTGTCATCCTCAGTGGAGGATGCGGGTAGGAGGGGCTTGGGGTCAACACACCGCTCTCCCAGTCGTTATGATGGTATTCTTGACCGAAGCCGCTACTATTCGGTCGAGTAACTCCTCAATTGGCATCACGAGGCTGAGTGCACCCCGAAAAATGGCAACAGCGCATGGTGGCCTGCATGTTCACCCATCCAAGCGCCGACCACGCCCGACAGCGCTTCGGTGATCTCACTGGAACCGCTGTATCCACTGCGGCAAGGCCGTTGCAAGGATGTAAATAAGACGTAAATCATTTACTGGTGGCGACGCAATTCGAGAGCTTACACTCATTTACCTGTGACGCAATACGCTAGAGTTTTGTTGTATTGTGCTTTGCAATAAACCAGAGGAGATCGCGAGAGCTGGTAAATAAAATGGCAAATCTTACCTCAATGTAAAAACATAACCGTCTAACACAATACAAAACCGAGCGAGGTGGCGCAGTGGTTAGACACTGGACTCGCATTCGGGAGGACGACGGTTCAATCCCGCGTCCGGCCATCCTGATTTAGGTTTTCCGTGATTTTCCTAAATCGCTCCAGGCAAATGCCGGGATGGTTCCTTTCAAAGGGCACGGCCGACTTCCTTCCCCGTCCTTCCCTAATCCGATGAGACCGATGACCTCGCTGTCTGGTCTCCTTCCCGGAAACAACCAACCAACCACAATACAAAAAAATATATACCGTGTGCCACAAGCAAGACTCGAACCCTGAGCCCCAAGAGCTAAAGTCGCACGCGAGGGCCAGGAGCCACACAGACGCAAAAACCTGTCTTAAGGGGACCACGTCCTGCCTATCCAACCCATGTTAATTTAGGCAAGTATTTGACCCATTTCTGAAAAAAACTATTTGATGAAGGACCTTAATATTTTTACTTACATGATGCTAATAGAGTCAACTGTACTAAAATCTACTTTATCCATTTTATACTTTTTAAGAAATACTTTTTTATATTTGTTAACAAAAAATATTAAGCTTTTTTCTGCAGAAAATATTTTTTGTGAACTTCCTAATGGGGGAATATTACTGAATGTAGTATCAGAGGTGGCTTTTTATGTTATGCAGAGTCTCTGAAAATTTCATTCATTTATCTATGATAGTTTCTGATATAATGGGGCATATTTAGTGAAAATTTTAGTTTGAGGGAAATTGACTTTACAGAAAAAACTTTTGAAATTTATTACTTACAGTTAATTAAAACTGTCCTGCTGCATATGATGGCCTCTAGCAGGTCTTCCAGCTTCTTTTTCAACTTCCTGGATGTTTGTCTTGCTTTCTTGGCCATGTTAGATGCAGACCTGTCTGCGTCGGCTATCCTCATTTTATCGCAATGTTGCAGCCCAGTGATCATATTTTCACCAGGATTAATTCCCAGCTTTTTCAGTACACGACACTATCCAATATTACCACAATTGAGTGTAATAACAGCATCATGAACTCCTGTTTCATTGTATGCATGCCTACAAATACAGTTTTAGGAAGGCGGTTCCAAATTATGCTGTTGAAACATTCATTTGGGCTCTGTGTCTGCCAATGCAGACATTTCCTTAGAAGGTCAGGATGAGCCAACTCTCTGAAAATTGGTTTAGTTGATGTGATAATACCAGCAGGAAGAGAATGCTGGTGAGAATAAGATTCTCCAGTTGTATTGCACCACGAATTTTCTCCTGATGGATACAATCCATGACATGGCTTATCATCAGTAGAAGACTTATGCAAGAATCTGGCCCAAACATCTCTCTTCATTGCCTCCAGATTTTCTTTATTTCTCCTAATTGCCTGCTCATAGTATACTTCCAAGTTTCCTATAACAACTACTCGCAATCACACTTGAACAAAACTAACAGCGTGTTTGAAAGGGTGTTCTTTACAAAGAGCAGAAACAAAAGAATACCGACCGTTGCATTCCAAGGATAGCCAACACACTCTGGGGTAAAAAACAAAATACCTGAACTGCAATGTAGAGGATATAAAGATCTAAAACATATGCAGAAAAGTGGGTGACAGAAACGTGGGCGTGGCACATAAACACACGTGGTAGGAAAATGCTCTTTAAATGCTCGAAAACAATTTTTTTCATCAAAATCCTTTTCAGAGTACTTATGGTTCAAATGGCTCTGAGCACTATGGGACTCAACATCTTAGGTCATAAGTCCCTTAGAACTTAGAACTACTTAAACCTAACTAACCTAAGGACATCACACACACCCATGCCCGAGGCAGGATTCGAACCTGCGACCGTAGCAGTCCCGCGGTTCCGGACTGCAGCGCCAGAACCGCACGGCCACCGCGGCCGGCCAGAGTACTTAAATAGAACCTTTATCGAAATATGATGAAAACCGAAAATCGATATTTTTCGACCTGAACCACGGTGTGGTCTCGTTTACTTGGGTTGGGATGATCAGGCGCGACCGACCGATAGGCTCCGCCTCTCCGCGTGCAGCGAGGCGCGTCATCTGGTGACGTCACACTGTCAAGACTCGTCATCCTCTTTTCGGGTATTTCCCGTCGTTTGCTGCCTCATGCGTCTGATATTAAATTACTTGCCCCAACGTCATCTACGCTGCTCCGGGGGTTTTTAAACGCTAATAAGATTCCCCCTGCATATGTAGTACGTAGGTACTACAATCTACTTGGCAATAAAACTCTCGTTAATTTGATTTTTTTTCCTCCGCCCCTCTAGATTATTTGAACTCCTATTATTTTGAACCGTCGCTAATTTGGATTTTTTCGCTGGTCCATTGAGTTTCAAATTATCGAGAGTCGACTGTACTTTAACATAATATTACTGCTCTTAATGAGTAGATTATGACAGATTATTAGTTTTTTTTAATTTGCCCAATAATTGCGTGAAATATTGATTTTTGTTGCACGTGGAAGTTGTTAGAAGGCCACCTGCAACTAGTACCGGGTTCCGGGATAGCGGTTTATTGACGTTGATATCGCCAGTAACATAATCGAACAGTAATGGACCTATCCACCTGTTTATGAGCAACAACTTAACTGACAGTCGCAGCACCAACCGTTGATCTACTGCCAGCAGTGGCGTTCAGCAAGTAATGCAACACATTTTTTCTAGGCCAATTTCGGTTGATACAAAATGCGGACGTTATTGTGGGACATTGCGGAATATTCCCGCTTCACCCCCTCCCGTTCCACAAAGTTTCGTCGGGTAGCGACGCTATACGTAGCTTTCAAAATGGTGTCTGTAATGGAGATGCGTTTCAAGCAGAGAACTATCACTGAGAGTCTTTAGGCGAAAAACCAGAGCATGACAATTATTCATAGGCGCTTGCAGAATGTATACGGAGACATAGCAATGAATAAAAGCATTGGTGAGTCGTTGGGCGAGGCGTTTGTCATCATCTACGTCCACATCTACATCTACGTGATTACTTTGCTACTCACAGTAAAGTGCCTGGCAGAGGGTTCAATGAACCACCTTCAAGCTGTCTCTCTACCGTTCCACTCTCGAACGGCACGCGGGAAAAACGAGCTCTAAATTTTTCCGTGCGAGCCCTGATTTATCTTATTTTATCGTGATGATTGTTTCTCCCTATGTAGGTGGATAACAACAGAATGTTTTCGCAATCGGAGGAGAAAACTGGTGATTGAAATTTCATGAGAAGTTCCGTCGCAACGAAAAACGCCTTTGTTTTAATGATTGCCACTCCAATTCACGTATCATGTCTGTGACACTCTCTCCCCTATTTCGCGATAATACAAAACGAGCTGCCCTTCTTTGTACTTTTTCGATGTCATCCGTCTGTCCCACCTGATGCGGATGCCACACCGCACAGCAATACTCCAGATAGGGCGCACAAGCGTGGTGTAAGCAGTCTCTTTGGTAAACATGTTGCACCTTCTAAGTGTTCTGCCAATGAATCGCAGTCTTCGGTTTGCTCTACCCACAATTTTATCTATGTGATCGTTCCAATTTAGGTTATTTGTAATTGTAATCCCTAAGTATTTAGTTGAATTTACAGCCTTCAGATTTTAGCTGATTTCTTTTAGTACACATGTGAATAACTTCAAACTTTTCCTTATTCATGGTCAATTGCCACTTTTCGCACCATACAGATATCTTATCTAAATCATTTTGCAAGCCATTTTGATCATCTGATGACTTTACAAGTCGGTAAATGACAGTATCATCTGCAAACAATCTAAGACGGCTACTCGGATTGTCTCCTATGTCGTTAATATAGATCAGGAACAATAGAGGGCCTATAACACTTCCTTGGGGAACGTCAGATATTACTTCTGTTTTACTCGATGACTTTCCGTCTATTACTACGAACTGCGACATTTCTGACGAGAAATCACGAATCCAGTCGCACAACTGAGGCGATACTCCGTAGGCACGCAGTTTGGTTAGAAAACGCTTGTGAGGAACGGTGTCGAAAGCCTTCTGGAAATCTAAAAATATGGAATCAATTTGACATCCCCTGTCGATAGCACTTATTAATTCATGAGTATAAAGAGCTAGTTGTGTTTCAGAAGAACGATATTTTCTGAAACCTTGCTGACTATGTGTCAATAAACCGTTTTTTCGAGGTACTTCATAATGTTCGAATACAGTATATGTTCCAAAACCCTACTGCAAATCGAATTAGTGATTAGGCCTGTAATTCAGCGGATTACTCCTACTTCCCTTTTTGGATATTCGTGTGACTTGAGCAATTTTCCAGTCTTTAGGTGCGGATCTTTCTGTGAGCAAGTGGTTGTACATAATTGCTAAATATGGAGCTATTTTATCAGCATAGTGTGAGAGGAACCTGACTGGTATACAATCTGGACCGGAGGCCTTGCCTTTATTAAGTGATTTAAGCTGCTTCGTTACTCCGGGGATATCTACTTCTATGTTTCTCACCTTGGCAGTTGTTCTTGATTGGAATTCAGGAATCTTTACTACGTCTTCTTTGGTGAAGGAGGAAGTAGTTTCGGAAAACCGTGTTTAATAACTCTGCTTTAGTGGCACTGTCATCAGTGACTTCACCGTTGTTATCTACATCTACAGCTATGCTCTGCAAACCACCATGAGGTGCATGGCAGATGGTATATCCCATTGTACCGGTAATTAGGTTCTTCCTGTTCCGTTCAGCGCGGGAATAATGATTGCTTGAATGCCTCTGTGCGTACAGTAGTTACTCATCATATAATATTCGCGAGGATAAGCCCATGCGCGATGTCAACGCATTTCATCAAAGTCGCGGGAGTGCAAATGCGACCTCCCACTCCCCCATCCGTCATGATGAATCTCGAGCTGTGGCGTCACCTGGCAGCCTCTGCAGCTCCTTTACATCGGTGTCGCTCAGTGTTTCTATCGAAGGCGTGCAAGTGAGTTCGTGTAGCACGCTAGTTTATGTGTAATTCTTGTTCTCTTACCGTCAAGATCCCTGTGTGAGCGACACGCAGGGCATTGAAATATATAGCTAAAGCAATCATTTAAAGACGGTTCTTGAAACTTTGTTAGTAGACTTTCTCAGGATAGTTTACGTCTGTCTTCAAGAGCCTGCCATTTCAGTTCCTTCTGGCCGGCCGGAGTGGCCGAGCGGTTAAAGGCGCTACAGTCTGGAACCGCACGACCGCTACGGTCGCAGGTTCGAATCCTGCCTCGGGCATGGATGTGTGTGATGTCCTTAGGTTAGTTAGGTTTAAGTAGTTCTGAGTTCTAGGGGACTTATGACCACAGCAGTTGAGTCCCATAGTGCTCAGAGCCATTTGAACCAGTTCCTTCTGTTATCTCTATGACACTCTCCCCTGGTTTAAACCAACCTGCGACCATTCGTGCTGCCCTTCTCTGTATACGTTCAATATCCCATGTTAGTCCAATCTAGTACGGGTCCAACACATTTCAGCAGTATTCTAGGATGCGTCACACGAGTGAGTTGAGAACAATCATCGCAACAATGTCGCACAAATCTGCCCGATCTTGCGCATGCCGGCTGACAGCACACAGCTGTCACTCCTGCAATTCTTTCACAAAATGCAAGAAACGACTCCGCAAATTGCTGCAGATTTCAATGCGTGGCCATCAAGTATCAGAGTGCGAACCATTCACCGAAACATCATCCATATGAGCTTTCGGAGCCGAAGGTCCACTCGTCTACCCTTGCTGACTGCACGACATAATGCTTTATGCCTCGCCTGGGCCCGTCAACACCGACATTGGTCTATTGATGAATGGAACATGTTGCCTGGCCGGACGAGTCTCGTTTCAAATTGTATCGAGCGGATGGCGTGTACGGGTATGGAGACAATCTCATGAATCCATGGACCCTGCATGTCAGCAGGGGACTGTTCAAGCTGGTGGAGCCTCTGTAATGGAGTGGGGCGTCTGCAGTTGGACTGATATGATACACCTGATACGTCGTGACACGTACGTAAGCATCCTGTCTGATCACATTCATCCATTCATGTCCACTGTGCATTCCGACGGACTTGAGCAGTTCTAGCAGGACAATGCGACACCCCACACGTCCAGAATTTCTACAGAATGGCTCCAGGAACACGCTTCTGAGTCTAAACACTTCCGATGGCCACCAAACTCTCCAGACATGAACATTATTTAGAATATCTGGGATGCCTTGCAACGTGCTGTTCAGAAGAGATCTCCATCCCCTCGTTCTCTTACGGATTTATGGACAGCCCTGCAGGATTCATGGTGTCAGCGTTAGTCGAGTCCATGCCGCGTCGTGTTGCGACACTTCTGCGTGCTCGCGGACGCCCTACGCGATATTGGGCAGATGTATCAGTTTCTTTGGCTCTTCTGTGCAAATTTAACATGAGTGTGACCTTTAGTTTCATTCGACAGCCTGATGAAATGCTTCTTTAATATATCTATGAGTACTGTGGAACTGCATTGTCATGTTTGTTGGCCCACCCCTATTGTCAAACCAGATTGCAGTAGTTTTCATTGCACCACTTTTCATTAAATAATTTCACTTTGTTCCATAGATGGGGTGATCTGTTTACTAATTAGGTTACCAGTTACAGATCTTACTGGCATCATAGAGATGCTGAGCAGCCAACCACAGTCTCATACATTTCTTTAAAAAAAAAAAAAAAAGGTAGAGCGTCTGGTAACTGCTCTGAAATCCCTTAGAACGAGGTGGATAAAGGAACGTAATAAATTAACAACTCGGTAGAAGTAAATGAAAGTGTGGGAGCATACAGCCAGAGGTGCCCTAGTCGTGCACCGAAAGCTGAACGTCACATGGCAAGAGGTCAGCGTGACCACAGCACCAAATGGGGCTGGTTCTGCAACACGAGACAGTTTAAGGGACGGGAAAAGACAGTGCGTGTCAGTCAGTGAGCAATTGGCAATTATGTTGCATTGCGGTGGCGTTCTTCGTTACAAAATAGCCCGGAGACAACATTTGGATCTTGGATGACTTCACATGGGGAAGAACCATCGAGAAACTTGGGGAAGGACGAAGTGTGGCGAGTGAAGTAAAAGAGTTTGGTGTTGCTCACGGCATAGTCTCACCTTCATGGGGAGCTTTCCGAACGACAGGCACTGCTTCCCGACAGAGAGGCGGTGGTCGAGTACAGTAGCAGAAGCGACCCACGTCAGACAGGGGGTACAGTTGCAACCACATTCAACAGGACTGTAAGGCACGCAATCTCAAGCACTACGGTGGCACGGCAACTGCATGGAGATGGTCTCTTTTCCCGCCGACAAGTACGTTGTATTCCACTGACACCTGCACACAGGCTGCACCGTTAGCGGTGGTGTCTAGAGCATAGAGACTAGACCAACTAGACCAACGAGCAGTGGAGTCACGCATTCTTCTCGGATGACATCAGATTAAGTCTGAGTAGTGATTCTTGACGTACCATAATATGGCAACAGGTGGGGACCCAGGAGCGTTGTCGAACATGATCGTTTTGGTGACCCAGTTGTTATGATGTGGGAGGCATAATGTTACATGGCCGTTCTGACCTACAGATCTTTGAACACAGCACACTCACCAGTCAACGTTACTGTGACACTGTACTCCTTTCCCGTGTTGCGTCTTTTCAGGTGTGCATTTGGCTCTGACTTCACTTTCATGGATGACAACGCACGATCGCATTGGACAGGAAAGGAAAATAGGTTTAACGCCCCTTCGACAATGAGGTCATTAGAGATTGAGCACGAGCTCGGATTGTGGCAAGGATGGGGAAGGAAATAGGTCGTGCCCTTTCAAAGGAACAATCCCGGTACTTGGCTGGAGCGATTTAACCCTTCTAGTACCACTGTGGTCAATATGACCCCATAAGCACTTTTGAAATATACAGGGTGTAAATTTTAAGCTGATAAACCCGAATAACTCGGAAACTAAGCTTCATACGAAAAAATGTGTAGAATCCAAAGTTGATTATTTTCGAGGGGGACATCTGCTGGTTCTAAAATCAGCCTACCAACCCGGACCCCTGGGGGTGGGGCGGGAGACAACTTTAAAATTTCAAATGGGAACCCCAATTTTTTATTGCAGAATCAGATTCTACAGAAAAAAACTACGTACATTTTGTCATAAACATTTGTTTTGAATCTTGGTAGTTGGCGCTGTAATTCAAGAAAATCCATGTTCTCATTTTTGCGTGGAAAATGGTTACAGATAAATAAAAAATACTTATTTACTTCGTAAATTTTGATTCGCTTAAACTAAAACTCTCGCTCTCTCCCCATAGGGTGCGATTTGAGAGAGAGGAATTAGAGTTTTACAAAAGTTGACCCAAATATTAATTTTTTCCGCAGATTTTCTTGAGTTACAGCGCCAACTACCAAGAATCAAAACAAATAGACAAAATGTACGTAGTTTTTATGTAGAATCTGATACTGCAATAAAAAATGGGGGTTCCCATCTGAAATTTTAAAGTTGCCTCCCGCCCCACCCCCAGGAGGCTGGGGTAGCGGGCTAATTTTAGCACCAGCAGATGTCCTCCTCGAAAATAATCATTTTGCATCCTACACATTTTGTCGTGTGAAGCTTATTTTTCGAGTTATTCTGGTTTGTCAACTTAAAATTTACACCCTGTATATCTCCCTTGTTTCCAAAACGATTATTTTCCAAATTTATGACTTTGTGTCTCTAAGTTGCTTGTATGCAATGACATATTGTTCAGTTTTACCTTTACAACATATTAAAATTTGTGCATGGGCTGTGCACTGAGTACCACTGCGGTCAGCATGACCCCAACCTAAATTTTTGTTTTGTTTCTTGAATGTAACAGAATGACGAATGTTACGTTGAACAGATATTGTACGAAACACCTGCAACAATGAAACTAACATTTCTCACTTATTGTTTATATCCACTGTTGCCATTTCTTGCCTCAGCTGTTCTATATTGCCTCAGTTGTTGCTGGTGTTTTGCCTCAGCGTGTGCAAGAACTACATTATGACTAGAAAACGTTTGAGTAGTGCTGAGACCGGCCGGTGTGACCGAGCGGTTCTAGGCACTTCAGTCTGGAACCGCGCGACCGCTACGCTCGCAGGTTCGAATGCTGCCTCGGGCATGGATGTGTGTGATGTCCTTAGGTTAGTTAGGTTTAAAACGTTCTAGGGGACTGATGACCTCAGATGTTAAGTCCCATAGTGCTCAGAGCCATTTTTTTTTTAGTAGTAGTAGTAGTGCTGAAATACAAGCAATTTTGAATAGAGAAGAGGAATTAGGAGATATACCGTCTGATGACGATGAAGGGATTGATGCTTTTATTTCTGGAGGTAGTGAATCAACTTAAGACTCTGATGAAGAAGTCGGAGATTTGGAAACTCTACTTCCTGAAGTTGCTGACATCTCAAATCAGAATGTTTTCAAGTAAGTGCACATAATCGACCATATGTCTGCAAAAACTTTAATGATAGTACTAATAATAATAATGTGTAAGTACATATGTAAAATAGTAATCCCATTTTTTTCAGTTCGAGAAATGGAAATGAAACTTGGGGAAAAAAATCCTGTTAGATTACATGGGAGACAACCAGCATGAAATATACTGAAGACGGCTCCAGGTACCATGAGGCATATTGCTAGGAACGTAAATACTGTGCAGTCAGCATTTGAATTTTTTATGAAGCCAAGCATTTTCCAGATTATTTTGAAGTGGACCAGCAAAGAAGGTAACATTAGTTTCGGTAACAAATGGACAGATCTTGATAGAGAAGAATTTGAATGCTTTCTTAGCCCGCTTATTTTTGCAGGATTGTACAAAGGTCACAATGAGGGCACAGTGACTTGATGGAGCGAAGAGCATGGCCGACCTATTTTCCATAGTTCTGTGGCTAGGAACCGCTTTACAGAAATATCACGCTGTCGTCGGTTTGATGATGCTTAGCACCGGTGACAAAAGCGTACCCTTGATAAATTGGCTCCTATAGGGGATTTATATAAACAGTGGGTAAGCACGTTACATGATGCATACGAACCACACGAGAATATTACAACCGATGAACAATTGGTAACTTTTAGGGGTAGATGTCCATTTCGCTAGTTCATCCCATCAAAACTAGGAAAGTACGGTATAAAGATATGGGCTGCATGTAACAGCACTAATTACTATGTCACACACCTGCAGGTATACACAGGGAAGGGCGAAGGCCAGCCTAGAGAAATAAATCATGGGAAAAGAGTAGTTTTAGAATTGACAGAACATTTATCCAGGAGTGCTAGAAGTGTCACAACAGATAATTTCTTTACAAGTTTGGAGTTGGCAAAGGAACTAGAACGAAAACAAATGCCTCTGCTAGGAACACTAAGAAAAAATCTGCTACCTGTAGAATTTATCGAAGCAAGGGGAAAAACTGCAGCTTCACGTCTCTTTGGATTCCAGGAATCAGCTACAATAGTCTCCTATTGCCCAAAAATAGGGTAATATAGTGACATTGCTGAGTACTATGCATTTCAGAAAGGTAATAGGCGACGGCGAAGCAGCAAAACCTATTATAATCGTAGACTGTAATACAACTAAATCAGTTGAATACACAATGGACAAGTTAGTCAGGACCTACACCACAAAATGTATGGCAAGATGATGGCCCGTGGTTATTTTTTATAATGTTGTGGACATTAGTGCCCTAAATGCTTTCATAATTTGTCTGGACTAAAATCGTGACTGGAATAAAAAAAAACTACAAAGGAAGAGAATTTCTTCTGGAACGGGGAACAAGTCTAGTAAAACAGAAGTCGGCGCAGTAAAGCTTCTCTTCCTCATCCTTCAGCAAAAGTGCATACAGGGACGGTGCTCCTTATGCGAAAGTTCAGTGGATAGAAAACATTCAGAAACGTGCAGAAGATGATTTTCTTTTTTCTGTAAACAACATTCTTTGTTTTAAATGTAAAGAGTTGCTTTGTTTTAAATGTAAGGATATCTAAGATCAAAGATTGAGACAAGATCTTTAAATACTTATATACATAGTTTACCTGGTTTCAGTCAGTAATGTATGCTTTTATATTAGTTCATTAAAATAAATAAAATACTGCCAGTATATGCCGTGTTAATTACTTGGGGTCATATTGACCCCAGCAGTACTCACTGTAACAAAAAACACCCTGTTCGTAGAGGGGTTAAGGAAGTCGCGGGAACCTAAATCTGGAAGGCCGGACGCGAGTTTGAACCGGCGTCCTATCAAATGCGAGTCCAGTATGCTAACCACTGCGCACCTCGCTCAGCGTGAGTGTATCGAACGAGGACTTCTTGAAACGAGAGGCTGTTCGGCTAAGAACTGGCCAGCTTAAAAAAAGCACACAGGTGTATAAACCAACTCTTGCTTATGAAACAACTGAAGAGGCCCAGTTCCTTAATGCATTCGATATGTCTGTAATAACCGCTGGAACAATTTGGAATGTGCCTCTTCACAATGAAACCGAGGATGACAAACAATAAATTCGTTATAAAATAAGGAATAAAGTGAAACTGAAGGAATGAGTCATCGTAGATCACACTTTTAGGTGCCAGCTTTCAAGGCCGGTATTTACTATCCGCAGCTGAGAAGAGTGCGTGCAGAAAGCATGAAAACTGTCCATGATTTTAGCAAACAGAATTGTAAGGAAGATCATATTATTATGACTACCGAAGCTGCTTTAAAATAAAGCGCAACACTTATGGTTTAAATAAGCCTTTATTACACTCGCAACAGACGGTATAATCTATATAACATGTTGACGACGAGGTTATAAGAGACGGAACATAAACTCAGAATGAAGAAGGAAATCGACCATTTCCGTTTAGGGAACGCATACCAGCAGTTGTTTTTTAAGTGTATGCTACATACAGTACCACATGAATCAAGACACGATGTTTATTATTGCTCCTTTACTTTGTAACAGATACGTTACTTAGCGTGATTTCAGAGTAAATACTGCTACGCACAGATGCTTCAAAACCAGTGTATTATACACACCTACTTTAACAGTTTTGTCAGTTTCCAAAGTAGCGTATACAGTAATTTTGTTTTTAAAATGTTGATATGCGTTAAAACGTGCAGAACTTGTAGAATTGTGTTGTAAGCCTGTTTCTTGCAATGTTAAAATTTGTTGTAGTTCTCGGGTTGTGTTGGCGAGATTCTTCTTCCCCGATAGAAAATTCTGTTAAGAGTGTTTTTGCCAATTAATGGTAAGCACATGAAGATGGACTGGGAAAAATCGCGTACGGATGCCGGTAATACATTAACTACAAGTGCTTTGCAGGACAGAAAAACACGTAATTATCGAAAACCTTCATCTTTACGTGACACAGAACCTAGTACTTATGACCTATCAGCAAAAAAAATGTGACGTAGACAAATATGGTACTTCCCATTCAGCGAGTAAAATTCTGATGATGAGTGCCATGTCTAGATTGGGCAGCGAGAAAGCAGGAAAGACGGTTCTTCACGGCAAATGTGTACAAAACATTCTATATAGACAGTTTTCCTGGTCATTCACTCATTGTTGAAATATTTGGCGTCGTAATCGGACAAACAGCTGCGTGCGTGCCGTGTGTTGACGATTAGTGGTCATCGCAGTTCGACAGTAGAGCAGCTATTGTGTAAACAGGCGCACGGACATCTATAAGGACCAGTGCGATCGGCTACGGTTACTGTTTGGGGCGATCTGTCAGGTTCCGATAAGAAGGTCATCATAAGGCCAGCAGCGCCTTCTCAGTCCTGTGCCGTTCGTAGCTCCTGGTGGATGCTTTCTGGATATTCTTTCGAAAGATGGCATCTTTTATGAGAATGACTTCGTCTGCGAAGATTGTTTTCAAATTCAGCACTCTGCTGGAAACCAAAAGAGGACTCGCCCAGAAAGTATTCACTCAGAAAGTATCAGTTATTGGCGTTCCCTTCAATAAAGGACAGGTAAGTTGTTTGCCGGCAGTCAGAGATTTTGATTGTTGCCGTTTTGAAAGTCTGTTTTTGTTTTTTTCTTTGCGATCGCACTATAATGGTCTGCTAATAAGTTGTGTCGGAAATTGAGTGGCAGGGAGCTAATTTTATAGTGTTGCCAATCTGACGTCAAATAATTTATGCAATGTATACATAAAAATCGAGGTGTAAGATATTTCTATTGATTGATGAATTATAAAAATGATAGACTAAGCAACGGCTTCTGGCGTGCGGACTATACCGTATCTAAAGACGAAAAAATAATATGTCTTTTTCTTTAGTTTTTGGTATTCTGCACAGGTCATTTACGGTATACCACATTGTGCTATCGTAGCTAAAATAAAATGTTTATTGCTTCAGCTCGGTTCCAGTGGTATAAGGCCCACATTGCAGACCACAGACCAGTAGACAGGATATTTGTTACTAATTTGAGTGTGAAGGCATGTTAATAAGTGACCTCAAGAGTAGTTCGTGTCAATCATTTACCTGATTATTCAAGTCAAAATTTTCGACACTGAATCACTTCACCATTAGCTTCTCGGTGATTAAGATGATTGAACTATATTTAAAAGGAGCAGCGATCAAGCTCCTGTCAGGTCATATTGATTTTTCTATTTGTGGTTCACTTTACACTCATTAAGTCATTCGTGTTTTTATTTCAAACAGAGAACCCACATAAAAAATTTCATAGATTTAACTTCAAAATTGCTTAATTAATGAAATATTTCTATAAAAATCTTTCCTCCCATATTTCACCCCCATAGGGGCTAAATTTCCATAAAGAGTGAAACATGTATTTTTTAATATTTTTAAATGAGAAGCGAAATTCCAGTTTTCATAGATTTAGCTTTGAAAATGCTTTCGTAATGGGATACTTTCATTTAAAAAAAATGCATCCCCTATTGAATGCCCTCAGCAGCTGAATTTCCAAAAATGCTGAAGCATGTATTTTTAATTTCTGACCGAAAAGCCAAATACCAATTTCCTAGGTTCTAGCATCAGAAGTGCCTTAATAGCAATATTTGTTTCAAAAACACCTTTCATCCCTTGTTTCACTCCTTAGGGGTTGAATTCTCAAAAATGCTGAAGCATGTATTTTTTTTAAATTTCTGACCGAAAAGCCATATACCAGTTTTGTAGTTCTAGCTTCAAAAATTCCTTATTAGCAATATATTTTCACAAAGCCTTTCATCCCCTATTTAACCCCCCTTAGGGATGGAGTATCAAAAAATCCCTTCGTAAACAATGCCTGCAGTATAAGACAAACACCCTCGGCAGATTTCAAGTTTCTATCCTTAGTGGTTTGGGCAGGGCAATGATGAGTCAGTGAATGAGTGATTTGGAACATTGCCTTTTTTTTATGAAGAGAGTAAGAAAGCAGCTACTTTGAAAAAAAAGTCACTGCCCTTCCTTTTACAATGTTTCGCTGCCAGTTTTATCTACTTCTTGACACCAAGCATTCATGTAACTTTATACTGATTTCAGAGACTAGTATGTCTGTCTGTTCTCTGGACAGGTTTTAATATGAACATTACTGTTAACCAAAGTTTGGTTTAGGTAACTACTAGGATCAGTTCTGAAATATTCCTTTATTTGTTTGCTTCGTGGCTCTTTTTCAAATAAGTTGGTGCTCTGTCTCTAACAATCTTGAAATTAGTGTGTCCTGAAACTCCAACCTTCCTTCCCAAATAACTGGATGTCAGCTTAATTCTTTAAAAGACCATGGCAGCAGTACTTTGACAGGTCTTCTCCACTTAAGCTAATGCTTTATCTCTAATTGGCTCAGTATTGATATGACATTTAAATCTGCCTTGTGATAACCTATAAGTGCACTCATTTATTTTTATGGTGTTACTACATGTGTGGGGTATTTTCTACCCCAGTTAGAAAAAAAAATATTTCCATGAAACTGTTCAGGAAATTGGAATGTACATGTATACATAACAACATTAAAGCATTTTAAAGGTATATTTAATGACTATGAAGATGTTAACATGCAGTTGTCATAATGACAAAAATTAAATGTCTCTTATGTAATCAGAATCATAACGGATAAGTTCTTTGCAACCTGAAAATTAACATTCCTTGCATATTAATGTACAGCAAGTCTTGTGTGTAGTTTTGGTTTTTTGGTCCTTTTGTTGGGGATACACCTCACATCTCCCAGATGACAATCTAGCTTTCTTCTATCTTGGCACTGCGACCCCAATGATGGACCTCACAGCAGATTTGATAAGTCAGGGAAAGCATTTCTTGGTGTTCCAGATGTTTTTCCCACAGAGCACCATCCTTTCCTGTATAGATTAGATTCAGTTTTCGTTCCTTAGACCCATATAATGACTTGATTCTTGTGGGTGTGAAACATGTTAGAAAGCATAACATAAAAAACATAAAACATTTCAATATAATACTTACTACCCTGATCATTTGTTAGGTGATTGTCAAAATAGGTGAATACAATACAGTAAACTGGAACAGCTAATATTTACAGAATAGCATGCTGTCAAAATGAAACATTGTACTGCACTATTAATAAATTTATCAGCCACAAAATACGTAATCTTGACTGTTGTGACCAAGTGCTGTCAAAACTGAAATCTAACAGACATTTTTACTTAAGCTGGCCTAACAGTCTCTGTTAAGATATTCATCCATAGATTAGGAGTTGCCTATCAAAAATTCTTTCAAACCCTGTTTAAATCATAATTTATCTGAAACAAAGTTTTTTATGGTTGCTGGCAGTTTATTGAAAATGTATGTTCCTGAATATTGGACCCCTTTTTTGGACCAAGGAAAGAGATTTTAGGTCCTTATGTAGATTGTTCTTTTCCTAGTACTGATAATACGTTTTGAGCTATTGGCTGGAAATATACATATATTACTTGCAACGAATTTCGTTAAGGAATAAATATACTAAGAAGCAGTGGGTAGAATATATAAAGTTCCTTGAACATGTTTCTACATGACATGATGTTCTTGAATTTACACCACATTTCTTTTGCACGCTAAAAACTTTTGCTTGGTTTGATGCGTTACCCCGGAATATAATCCCATATGACACAATAGAATGAAAGTAAGCAAAGTATTCAAGTTCTTTTGTATTTATATCTCCTACATCAGACGTCATTCTCACTGTGAATACAGACTTGTTTAGGCACTTAAGCAATTCTGTGGTATGCCCTTTCCAGCTGATTTGATTATCAAATTGTAATAACAGAAATTTAACACTGTCAATCTCTTCAATATCCGCATCCTCTGAATCATCACCAGTTCATTCGCCCAGTGCTCTACATAGGAGATGCCATGTCTTTTATCATGTTCAAATCTGAAGTCTGTTCCCAAAGTGCAGTGGCTGGATTATCACACACATGGGGTATTTTTTACCCAGGCACTAGAGGACACACCTCTACTCAAAAAGATAATGCATGAAACTGAGGAAATAACACATTGTTACAAGGAGAGATAGTTGGTTGAAAGGTATGTGGAAGGTCACAGTTGCAGAAGTAGTTAACCACAATGCTACCAACATATCAAAGCTACAGCAGGGTATGTGCTTACAGCTCAATATCAGTGGCACTTCCAAATTGACAGAAGACTCTTTCTGATAAGTGTATCTATGTAAACATATTGTTTCTGAAGTTGGGAGGTTTTTTTTTCCCACTGAAAGATCACAATACAGCCTAATTTTATTTCTTTTTCGAATTAGCTTACTTCTTTTGTGAGACAGTTGTTTACTGTGTCTACAATTTGGTGTATAAAACTAGCAGTGCTGTAACAAAAGTGACATATATTACAAAAATGATTCCACTTTGTATTTTGATCAGAATCTGGATGTTCAGTTTTGGAGTTTTTAAACTATAGCATCTCATTTATTACATATGTTTTGTAAAATCACGTATCTTTCCATCTTCCATATCACTGATGTCAATACTGACAGCAAAATGGCCTGCAACTATAGTGTTCACTAAATGGAATTTTTTTTGTTCCTCTTGTCTATGTCATTATGGTGGGTTTCTCTATTTTCACTACCACATTATAAGTGCATACAATGCCCATAATGTTCTTAGTGTTGGCTGTATCTTCAGTTAGATAACATACTTTCTTGAGAAAATCAAAAAGTACATACTTAAATTAGGCAAAGATATTTTTCATATAATTAGTTGGAGATTGACATATGCTTAGTTCGTAGCGTACATCTCCCACATGTATTAGTTCTTTTGCTGTTAGTTCAGAGCTCAGGACAGCAGTTATTTTACAGTCTGTTAATACAGAAGTAGGATGAAAATACAATACTGGACACTCTTGAGTGGACCACAAACAATTGAAGGAGTAAAGGTAACCACGCCCTTTATATTTGAGTTATTGAGCAATCTACTAGAGATGATAATCCAGATTGAACTCATTATTAAGATTTGCACAGTTCATCTTCCTCAGTGCAGACACACACACACACACACACACACACACACACACACACACACACACACACACACACGGAACATTAACTGAGACCGTAGCAGTGATTTCAACCTTGCTAATGTGCTTGTCGACCAGTCATTGCCAATAATATACAGTGGATGGCTATATACAGGGTGCCCCATGTATCTTGACCACCCTAAATAACTGTTTGTCCAGATGCAAATTACAAAACGTTTCAAGCAAATGTTCTGTAGCAGTCAGGAGGACATCAGTCAGCATGATTGCCTTCATTGTAGCTTTGTTTTTTACAAAGGTATGAATAGCAGTATGACTTTTTTAAATGGCACCCTGTATTTTTTATTTGGTAGTTGATTTCCTCTCCTAAAGACCTATTCAAAAATGTATCACAGTGTACCATTCACTGAAACACAATGTTATTAATTACATAACACAACATTGACGTTGACGCTCCCAGCACTTAGTGTAGGTACTTGGGGTAACGCATCCACGTTCTGACACTGACAGAGCACAAATGTTAACATAAGTAGAATGCACACTCGTCAACCATCGTCAGTTGAAGAGTTGTGTGAGTAGATGGTACACCAACGAAGAGAAGGTAGAAATGCTACTCATCTATGGGGTATGTAAGTTAGCGCTGGCCGGGTGGCCGAGCGGTTCTAGGCGCTACAGTCTGGAACCGCATGACCACTACGGTTGCAGGTTTGAATCGTGCCTCGGGCATGGATGTGTATGATGTCCTTAGGTTAGTTAGGTTTATGTAGTTCTAAGTTCTAGGAGACTGATGATCTCAGCAGTTAAGTCCCATAGTGCTCAGAGCCATTTGAACCTTTTTTTTTTTTTTTTTTTTTTTTTTTTTAAGTTAGCACAACAGTAATTGCAATACTGTTTTCTTATATATGGGTACATTTAGTACAGTAGTTCAGTCCTTTTAAATACTATTGTGTAGAGTAGGCAAACAGTAAAGGCTGTCCTTCCTACAAACTGCATCGACATAATATTTCTTTTGTTGTTGTTGAAGGTATGCAAAATGCTACGCAGGCAGCAGAACTCTACAGAGAGTGATATCCTTACAAGAACCCACCTTCCTGACGGATGTTTTCTCGTCTTGTAGCGACGCTTCAGGAAATGGGAAGTTTCAACCCCCCACAACAACGCAATCGTCGTAGCACTCGCACAGATGAAGCTGCTGAAGTTATTGTTCTCGCTTCCATTGCTATGAATCCACATGTGAGCACATGACAGCTTAACACAAGATTGGCATTCCTAATACCAGTGTACATCATATTCTTACACATCACCAGTTCAATCCTTACCATGTACACCTACATCAAGAATTGGATGGGAATGATTTCCAGAATCGTGTACAGTTCTGTCAGTGGGCACAGCAGCAAATCCTCACCAACCCGAACTTCTTCTCAAATGTTCTACTTACCAATGAATGTTCGTTCTCAAACAAAGGACAGGTAAATACAAGGAATATGCATTATTGGTCCTGCGACAACCCACGACGGCTTAGACTGGTGGATCATCACTGTCAATGGAGAGTTAACATCTGGTGTGGGATGCTTGGTACTACAATTATTGGCCCTTATTTCATCAATAGTAGTCTAAACGGCACAGCTTGTGCCAACTTCCTCAGACACATTCTTCCTCCTCTTCTGGATGAAGTGCCGCTAAGAACCATAATGCTTATGTGGCATCAACACGATGGATGTCCAGCACGTAATGCATTTGCTTGCACGTCATGTTCTTAACTGGAGGTATCCTGCGAGATGGATTGGTCGAGGAGGAAGAGTTACTTGGCCTGCTAGGTCTCCTGATTTAAATCCTCTCGGCTTTTGTCTTTTGGGATGCATTAAAGACGTTGTCTATCGCGATATTCCAACAACTCCAGAGGACATGCAGGAACATATCGTGCTTGCCTGTAATTCTCTTCAGCAGGCAACACTGGAAGCAGTAAGTAATTCTTTCATTCAACAAGTGTATCAGTGTGCAGAGTCACAACTTTGAGCACCTTTGAATGTTCTATTCCCGGACAATGTTACAGTGAATGTTCTACTCCTTGGCAATGGAACAGGAGAGTCAAAGTCAATTTTGTTGTTAAGTTTTTACTTGGTTTTCATTTGCTTTCTGACAATTCCAGTAAGTGGACAAGTTTGTGATCCTAGGCTCAAAGTCAGCATTGTGTTAAGTAATTAATAATGTTGTGACGTTGTTTTTCAGTGAATGGTACACTGTGATACGTTTTTGAATAGGTCTTTAGGCAAGGAAATGAATTACCAAATAAAAACTACGGGGTGCCATTTAAAAAAGTCATACCGCTGTTCATACCTTTGTAAAAAACAAAGCTACAATGAAGGCAATTGTGCTGATTGATGTCCCCCTGACGACTAAGGAACATCTGCTTGAAACATTTTGTAATATGCATCTGGACTAACAGTTATTTATGGTGGTCAAGATAAATGGGACACCCTGTTTATTCATTCCATTATTACAGCAAGACCCACCATACATCTACATCCATACTCTGCAGACCACCGCAAAGTGCATAGCAGAGGGAACATTCTGTTCTCCCAGTTATGTGGGTTTCTTCCCGTTCCAGCCACATATGGAGCCCAGGAAGAATGATTGAGTGTCTCTGTGTGTGGTGTAATTATTCTTATCTTATCCTCATGGTCCCTATGTGAATAATACATTAGGGGGTCATAGTATATCCATAGAGTTACCATTTAAAGCCGGTTCTGGAAACTTTGTTAGTAGACTTTCGCAGGATCGTTTATGGCTGTCTTCAAGAGTGTGCCAGTTCAGTTTCTTCAGTATCTCTGTGACACTCTCCCATGGATCTAACAAAGCTGTGACAATTTGTGCTGCCCTTCTCTGTATACTTTCAATATCCCCTGTTAGTACTATTTGGTACAGGTCCCACACACTTGAGCAGTATTCTTGAATGGGGCGCCCAAGTGATTGTAAGTGATCACCTTTGGAGACTGATTGCATTTTCCCAGGTTTCTAACAACAAATCAAAGTCTACCACTTGCTTTGCTGATAACAGAGCCTATGTGATCATTCCATTTCATATCCCTTCAAAACATTACACCCAGGTTATATGAGTTGGCTGATTCTAACAGTGATTCATTGGTATTATAGTCATAGGATACTATGTCTTTTTCATTTTGTGAAGTGCACAATTTTACATTTAAAAACATTTAAAGAAAGTTGCGAATTTTTTCACCACTTTAAAATCTTATCGACATCTGACTGAATTTAAGCACCTTCTTTCAGACAGTACTTCATTACATATAACTGCATGATCTGCAAGAATCTGAGATTACTATTAATATTGTCTGCAGGGGTCATTAATATACAACGTGAACAGCAAGGGTCCCAATACACTTCTCTGGGGCAGCCCTGAAGTTACTTCTACATCTGACAAAGACTGTCCATGCAAGCTAACATGATGCTTCCTCCCTTCCGAAAATTCCCCAGTCCAGTCCCAAATTTCACTTGATACCCCGTATGATTGTACTATATGGAGACCTTTGAAGTTATCTGCTGCAGTTAATAGTAAACCATCAGTCATTCTGTAGTCATGCAAATTAAGTGTGGCTCTAAGATGGTACCATGAAGCAGATCATGCATGTGTGTTAAGAAAAATAGTCCTGTTACAGGATTCTGAAGGTTACCTTGTGCTGCTGCAGCTCAGCTGGATGCAAGCTCATTTATTGTTATGTGTCTGTGCAAACAGCATGGCAGATCACTCAGCAGTTCCTTGCTGGATGACAGCAACAGTGAATGAAAACCGGTACCTCTTAGAAGCACCACCTCACTATAAAGTAGGGAAGCAGTCACCCCACTGTGTACCTCTTGCCATTGCACAGGAAGGAACACTGAGATTACTGTGACTGTAGGAACACAACCTTTGGGACTTGAAATGTGGGGAAAGATAACCTAGGCTGGTAAGTCTTGGTACAGGCAGGGTACACAATGATGGCAGGAAGCAAGTACATTCAAAGCCACAAGATTCTGCACCATAAAAAGGTATGAAGATTAGGGATTAATGTCCCATCGATGGCGAGGTCATTATAAATGTAGCATGAGCTCAAATTGGGAAGGCAATTGGCCATACCCTTTCAAAGAGCCCAATGTGGCATGTGCCTTCAGCAATTTATGGAAATCACACAAAACCCAAATGTGAAGGTAAGAACTTTACAACTTTTTGAGTTCCTTGTGTAAGGAGAGCCAGTACGTGGCTCCTTTGGGAACGAAGTTTCTCGCGGCGGCACTTATGTATAAAATATTCTCGGTATTCTTGCCGTGTCAGTTCTAGATAAAATCTCGAGCTTTCGACGATTACCTCCATCGTCATCGTCAGGAGCTGACTGTCTCCACTGCTCTCTCTCTCATCTTTTGCTTTCCCCTCTTTGGGGAAGTGTGAGGGGGAGTCTGTAGCCTTTAGGCTTTTACTCCCCTGTGAAAGTGTGTGTGTGATTTTTCTGTAGTTTTTGGTGTCTGTGATTTGTGATGATTGTTGTGAGTGTGTCTGGTACTTGCCTGAGGTGGGCGAGAAGTTTGTTGTTATATGGGGAGGAACAGGATGATGGATTTGGTGTAGGGATTTTCTCTTCGACTTAGTCGTCGAAGATCGTCATAGGGCGCTTGTGCTTATCGCGGGACATGTCATACCGACCTAGGGAGTGGATGAGTGCGTTTCTGGATCTGGAAGAACCCTCATAGAAGGCCCTTGCCAGATCCTGGAAACGCTCTCTCAGGAGTGGGATTTCGGCTGCGGCGTGCAAGTCGTCTGTAGGGAATCCAAGAGGTAAGCGCAGTGCCCTTCTGAGGGCGCGGTTCTGCAGCCTCTGGAGTTTGTCCAGGTGCTGCTTCGCCGCGTATCCCCAGACAGGGCACGCATACTCCATTACTGGCCGGATCAGGGCCTGATACACATTTAATGCTAGTGGGCAGGGAAGGGAGCTTGTTGAGTTCAGGATAGGATATAGGATGGACATTCTGGCGCAGACCTTCCTATGGACTTCGTCTATGTGGGGTTTCCACGTAAGACGAGAGTCCAAGGTTACGCCAAGGTACTTGGCGGTTCTGTGCCAGGGGAGTTGGGTTCCATTTAGGTGAAGGTGTAGGGGGGGACGTTGAGGAGGATGTCTCCACTGCTGCTATGGTAGCCTCTATATAGCCCGAAGACGGCTTCTGATTGGTCGGCTTATGATTGGTCGGCGATTACGTCCCGCTGTCGCAGACGGTGTCACTGTGAGCGCCGGTGGCGCCACCGCTTCCGTTTGAACGTAAACCTTGGAAGGAACGTCTCTGCTGCTTCTCTGCATCAAGCGCTCGTTTCCACGCAGATGGTATCCGCTATCGCGGTTAAAGTTCTTTTGGCTCATTCTTATTTCAACAGCCTCCTTAATAACAGAATCCCAGTACGTGGAGGCATGGGACAGAATTTTAGTTTCATCGAACAATATTTTGTGTTTGTTCGTGAGGCTGTGCTCCGCAATTGCCGATTTCTCCAGCTCTCTATTTTTAATATGGCGTTGGTGTTCTGCACAGCGGTCGGAAACGGTACGAATAGTCTGACCTATATAATTGCTTCCACACTCACAGGGTATATTATAAACTCCAGGGACACTGAGGCCGAGATTGTCCTTAACAGGGCGCATCATCTCCTTAATTTTCTTAGGAGGACGAAAAATCGGTCATATACCACGTCTACGCAGGACTCTTCCAATTTTGCTGGAAATTGCGCCACAAAAAGGAAGAACCGCAATCGGTGTTTCATCCTGTGAGGTTGCAGCATTATCTCGTTTCCTTCTTTTAGAGAACGCTGCCTTTATATCGCGTGCACCATAGCCGTTCTTTCGGAACACGTTCTTCAGGTGATTAATCTCGGACCTTAAGTGGTCCTCATCAGAAACAGTTTTGGCTCTATATACCAACGTGTTCAAAACGGCTCTCTTCTGAGCAGGGTGATGGAAACTCTGTGCGTTCAGGTATAAATCGGTATGCGTCGGCTTACGGTATACAGAGTGCCCAAGACGCCCGTCCGTCTGTCGTTGTACTAAAACGTCTAAGAAAGGCAGTCTCCCGTCCTTCTCCATCTCGACAGTGAACTGGATGTTCGAATGGATGCTGTTCATGTGTTCCATGAATTCTTTGAGAGCTTCTTCGCCGTGTGGCCAGATCATAAATGTATCGTCAACGTAACGATAAAATAAGGATGGACGGAGGGGAGCCGAATTTAGTGAATGTTCTTCAAAATTCTCCATAAAAAAGTTAGCCAGTGATGGAGACAACGGAGAGCCCATTGCCATACCGTCTGTCATTTCATAAAATTTATTACCATACAAGAAGTAGGTGGTCGTCATCACGTGCCGGAACAACTTTATAGTTTCAGGAGGAAAAAGATCCGCCAGCATTTTCAAAGTGTCCTCCACAGGAACTTTTGTGAACAGTGACACCACATCCAGGCTGACTAAAATGTCATTTGGACCAACTCTAATATCTTTGATTTTCTCAATGAACATCTGGGAGTTTTTGATGTGATGTTCACACCGGCCATCTATAGGAGTCATCAACTTTGTTAGGTATTTGGCCAGCTTATAAGTAGGAGAACCAATTTCACTGACAATAGGTCTCATGGGAACATTATCCTTATGGAGCTTCTGTAGTCCGTACAACCTGGGCGGTCTAGGAGCTCGGACGCTGAGATTTTTTGTAATATCGTCTGGAAAGCCCGGAATTCTTCAGTAACTTCATGGTTTTTCTGCTGTACGTCAAAGTTGGGTCCCGTTTAAGACACTTATACGTACTGTCCTCCAACAGTGAAGTCATTTTTCTATGATATTCGGTAGTATTAAGGACCACGGTGGCATTTCCTTTGTCAGCTGGTAATATGACAAGATCTTCATCCTTCTGAAGTAAACGGAGGCCCTCCCTCTCCTCTCTACTGATATTAGACCTGGGAGGCTTAGCTGAGGCCAAAAAGCGACTGGTAACAAGTCTCACTTCGTCGGCGTCGTCCTGTGCAAGATGCCGCACAGCCTGTTCTACTCCACTGATAAGATCCACGATGGGTATAGTACGTGGTATCTTTCTGGATGGAGAGTAATAATCAGATGTAGAAGTAACTTCAGGTGTACCACAGGGATGTATGTTGGAACGCTTGCTGTCCTTGTTGTATTTTAATGACATTGCAGACAATGTTAATAGTAAGCTCAGACTTTTTGCACATGATGCAGTTATCTATATTGAATTACTTTCTGAAAGAAATTGCATAAATATTCTGTCAGATCTTCATAGGATTTCAAATTGGTGAGGAGATTGGCAACTTAGTTTAAATGTTCTGAAGTGTAAAATCGTGTGCTTCACAAAACAAAAAACCTAGTATACTATGACTCACTGATATTATGATCAGTGAGTCACAGTTGGAATCGGCTAACTCATACAACTACATGGGTGTAACACTTTGTAGGGACATGAAATGGAATGATCACATAGGCTCTGTTGTCAGTAAAGCAAATGGTAGTCTTTGATTTATTGCTAGAATACTGGGGAAGTGCAATCTGTCTGCAAAGGAGATTGCCAACAAATCATTTGTGTGATTCATTCTAGAATATTGTTAAAGTGTGTGTGGGACTAATACTAAATAGGACTAACAGGGGATATCGAACATACACAGAGACGGGCATCACAAATGTTCACAGGATTGTTTGACCTGTGGGGGGGAGTTACTGAGATGCTGAAGAAACTGAACTGAAGACTTATGAAGATAGACATAAACTATCCCAAGAATGTCTATTACCAAAGTTTCGAGAACTAGCTTTAAACGATGACTATACGAATATACTACAACCTCCTTACATAGGGATCGTGAGGACAAGATTAGATTAATTACAGCATGCACAGAGGCACTGAAACAATCATTCTTCCCATGCTCCATACTTGAATGGAACGGGAAGAAACCCTAATAACCGGTACAATGGTATGTATCCTCTGACATGCATTTTGCAGAGTTTTTTTTTTTTTTTGCCGAGTATGACTTTAGGTGCAGATGTAGATCATGAGGGATAAGGGAGGTGACATATGCTATTAAGTTAGTGTTCCTCGTTCAGTTACTCATTGTTATTTCACCCTCAAAAGCAATATTATCTGCTCGTATAGTAAATGAAACAGAATTGTTTTGTTTGTTGTGATGTTCTTGTTCTTCTAGAGAGATAAGTTTTGATGTGTTTTTTTCTGGATATAATTATTTTGCTGCCAGATTTGCCAAGTTATTCCACTATTTCTATTATATTTTCTTGTGAATCATGCCAGTATGATCATTCGTACCATTTGTCCATGAGTAACCTCTGTGCCTACAGTAAGTTTGACCGTATATGGATCTCACATACTGGAGCAGCATTCATGTGTAGCCCATCTCAAGTAATCTCTTTTATAGACAAGACGTTCTACTAATAAATGAAATCTTGTGCTGTGAATGTAGTAACTGAATGCTACTACTAATTCAGCCCAAACATCTGTTCCTTGCTATAGTTCCATATAGATGGTCAGTTGCATGATTGATAACTAAACACTTGTATGACAGGGCAGCCCTGTAACAGAAATATGGCAGCATAATAAGAAATAATAAATGACACTTGATTTCCTAACATAAACCTAATACAATGAAATCTAAAGAAGTTTGCAGTCTCTTGGCAGTCTACATATTGTCACTATAACTGTAACTGAGCAGACACTGTGTTATTGTTTGAGTGCTAAGTTGGAATGTGATCTTCAGTGTAGTGTACTGGGCAGGCTGGACACACTGACCTGAAATGTGTAATTCCTGGTGCAGAACTGTTCAAGTTGAACATGCTTCACAACAGCTTCTTCACTATGCGGGTCATTTGCTTTCTCCCTTCCAGAACAAGTTTCTCTGAACTATGCAGACAGGATTTGCCTCACTATCATACGCTCCACTCTTGCAATCCCCTGGCCTAAACCTCTGCTAACATGTTCCCACTGCCTCACTTTACCTTTCTCTTCTCTCTTCTATCCACACTACCCCAACTCCTTCCAGAATGTGCACTGCCTTCTCCCGCTACTCCTCCCCCCACCCCCATATGGGCAGTCTCTTTCTCTCTCTCTCTCTCTCTCTCTCTCTCTCTCTCTCTCTCTCTCTCTCTCTCTCTCTCTCTCTCTTTCTCTCCCTCCCCCCTTTCTCCTCCCTCTCCCTCCCCCTCACCCCTCCCCCTCCCCTCCTCCTGCTCCCACTTTCCTCTCTCCACTTTTCAACCATCTCCATTCTCTTCCCCTCATTCTACGTCTTCATCTTTACCATTCTCTCCCTCCCCCTCAGCTTCTCCCCCATCTCCCACTTCCTGCATCTCATTTTGCTGTACCCTCTGTACTATTTTTGTCTTATTGTGTGGTTGTGGAGTGATCAGTCCAAAGTTCTATGTCTTTCTTGCTACCCCCTCCTTGCATCCTACCATGCTTCCTCCCCATCTCCATTAATAATCAGGTATCAGTAATTAGTCTTGCCGTGGACATGGATGTGCAGTGTGTGTGGGTGTCTGTGCGTACTTATGCTAGAAAAAGAGCTAGTGCTTGAAAGCTAGTGCAAATTCTGTTTTTTGTTACGTTTTTCTGCACTCCATGCGTTGATCAGCTGTAGGTGAATGATTGTATTTCCCCTATTTTATCTTCAACTACAGCAGGCATCATTTCTATGTCTTCGTTTATGAATTTGTCCATTTTTGTATATTTTTCTATCTTTTTTAATGATGTACTCACATTAAGTACTGGATTTTCAGCCAAAACCTGGTGTATCCAAAGGACCTCAGCAGTTGCGTGATGCAGGTCTCATTGGCGCTCTGCAGTCTGTGAGTAAGTAGCTTATATGCCGGAGGGCTCTAGCAACCAAACATTCATCTTGTATGTGACCCCCTGCGGGTACAGGGGTTAGAAAAGGCCCGAGGTATTCCTGCCTGTCGTAAGAGGTTATTAAAAGGAGTCTCACATGTTTCAGCCATTATGTGATGGTCCCCTGAAGGGTTTGACTACCATTTTTCAAAATTTTCCCGAAGAGCGAGCCAACTGGGAAAGACCCCTTACATGGTGCATTGTGTCCATAGTGCATTGAGATCTTTAGCCCACTCCCTCATCGTCGCATTTCAGTCCCGCTCATTCTCCATCTCTTGGCCGAAGACACCTTCCTGCGTGCATTTTCCACCATGCACTATGCAATGTCACTTTCTACGTCGACGATGACTGTGGACTTCTTTGCGCCTGATATCCAGCACGGTAGCCAGTCTGTTGAGGTGGGGCCGCCTTGTACCCTGTTGGTTGTAGACCCCTGACCACACAGGGATCGCTCTGCTGATGCCGGCACCATTAACTCCCCACATATGCCAAGGGGTAAATGCCCCTAGGGCATCGGGACTCCCGGCAATGGCCATCCTGCCAGGCAGCCTTTGCTGTGGCTGAGTGGCGCCCGTGGGGAGGTCCCCTGGTAGGAGTGGGTGCATCAGGGCGGATGACACGCGATGAAGCGTAGTCCATCATCACTTGCTGGTGGTGAAACACCAGCAGTCTGTAAGCAGTCACGAGCTCAATTCAACGCACAGAAGTATGACCCAAATCGTTCCCCTCCCTGGCCACACCATGGGAGGAACGTCAGGCTAAGGGTGGCAGCGGATCTTATTCGCACCGATACCTTGTATGTTCGAGAGCTAATGGGGAATCTTTTATGACAATAAAGTCTCAGTTTTTTGTTGAGCATTTAGAGGACGAGTTTGGGGAGGTGGAGGGGTTGTCAAAAATGAGATCTGGGTCAGTCTTGATCAAAACAGCATCCTCTGCCCAGTCACGGGTGTTACTCACTTGTGACAAGCTGAGGGATGTTTGTGCAACTTTCATGCCCCATAAGAGCTTAAATATGGTCCAGGGTATTATATTTCACAGGGACCTTCTTTTGCAGTCTGACGATGAGCTGTGCGCCAATTTAGAGTGGCGAGATGTACATTTTGTCCTTGTCCACCGGGGTTCGAGGGATAATCAGGTTGCCACCGATGCCTTCATTTTGGCCTTTGAGGGTGATACATTGCCTGAGAAGGTCAAGGTGATGGTCTACCGCTGTGAAGTAAAGCCCTGTATATCTCCCACAATGCGGTGCTTTAAATGCTGGAAGTTCAGCCATATGTCTTCCCGCTGTACTTCCAGCATCACATGTCGATATTGCGGACGCCCATCACATCCCAATATTCCATGTGCCCTGCCTCTCGTGTGCGTCAGCTGCGAAAAGCACCATTCACCTTGCTCGGCAGACTGCAAGAATCTCCAGAAAGAAAGGAAAATTATGGAGTAAAAGACCCTGGACTGACTGACCTACACGGAGGCTAAGAGAAAATTTGAATGCCTGCCTCCTGTATGTATGACATTGTCTTATGCCACCACTACAACAGTTCTGGCACCATCAGCTCCGCCAACACCACTCACCTCTCAGTGCCGGAAAACTAAACCTACCCCCTTGATGGTGGGGGGCATTTCCTTCCATGTTGCTCCTCCTCCCGAACAACCCCCCCCCCCCCCCCCCCCCCTGCAACCATCGGGGTCATCCATCCCCAATTCTAAGCTGGAGAAGTGTAAGTCTTTTTCCGCTTCTTTCGCTAGGAGGGGGTTCCTTTGGTCACTCCCTTCCCCGGTTTCTACTAGTGGGAAAGATGATACCCACCATTGGCTGAAGAGCCCAAAATCAGCTGGTTGTAGGGCTTTACGCTCATCCTTATTCCCAGAGACAGAGCCACTGAAGTCCTCCCAGCCAGGGAAACCCAAGGAGCAGCAAGAGAAATCCAAAAAGAAGACCCCTAAGACCAAGGAAATTGCGGTGACACCCACACCACTGCTACCTACAAGCTCAGCATCTGAGTATGGGTTGGAGATTCTGGCGTCTGCTGAGTACCTAGATCTCGCCAGACCCTCAGACACAATGGATATAGACTGCTCAGGCAATAAGTCGGTGGGAGCAGGTGACTCTGTGGCGTAAACTGCCTCATTGAGTGTTCCGTGCCTTCCCAGTCTCACGATGACTTCATCCTCCAGTGGAATTGCGGTGGTTTTTTCCACCGCCTGGCTGAGCTATGGCAACTGTTCAGCTTTACACCTGCTACCAGCATTGCCCTCCAGGAAACCTGGTTCCTGGTAATGCAGACCCCTGCCCTCCGCGGCTATAAGGGATATTACAGGAACCGTAGTGACGATAATCGAGTGTCAGGTGGAGTTTGCGTTTATGTCCTAAACTCAGTCTGTAGTGATGTGTGGCCCCTTCAAACCCCTCTTGAAGCTGTGGCTGTCAGAATAAGGATGACACAGGAAATAACTGTCTGCAATGTATATCTTCCTCCAGTTGGTGCAGTACCCCTGACTGTATTAGCTGCACTGATTGATCAACTCCCTAAACCTTTCCTACTTTTGGGAGATTTTAATGCCCACAATCCCTTGTGGGGTGGCACTGTGCTTACTGGCCGAGGCAGAGATGTTGAAACTTTACTGTCTCAGTTCGACCTCAGCCTCTTAAATACTGGGGCCGCCCCACATTTCAGTGTGGCTCATGCTAGTTACTCGGCCATTGATTTATCAGTTTGCAGCCCAAGACTTCTCTCATCTATCCACTGGAGAGTGCATGACGACCTGTGTGGTAGTGACCACTTCCCCATCTTCCTGTAACTGCCCCGGCATCAGGCCCACAGTCACCTGCCTAGATGGGCTTTAAACAAGGCGAACTGGGAAATTTTCACCTCTGCTGTCACCATTGACTCTCCCCCACACGGTAACATCGATATGATGGTTGAGCGAGTGACTACAACAATTGTTTCTGTGGCAGAAAACGCAGTACCTTGCTTTTCAGGGTGCCCCGGCGTAAGGCAGTTCCTTGGTGGTCGCCGGAAGTCGCTGAAGCAATTAAGGAGCGTTGGCGAGCTCTACAGAATCATAAGCGGCGCCCTTCCCTAGAACACCTCGTAGCCTTTAAACGGTTCTGTGCCTGCGTTTGCCAGCTTATCAAATGACGAAAGCAGGATTTTGTCCCTGGTGTTATCTACTGATGCAAACGTGATTGCCGAGGACTTTGCTGAGCACTTTGCTTGAGCCTCTGCATTGGAGAATTAGCCCCCAGACTTTCGCACTCTCGAACGGCGGCTGGAAGGGAAAGTCCTCTCATTCACTACATGTCACAGTGAATCCTGTAATGGGTGTTACAGAATGAGAGCTCCTCAGTGCCCTTGCACATTGCCCTGACACAGCTCCTGGGCCTGATCAGATCCAGAACCAGATGATTAAAAATCTCTAATCTGACTACAAGCGACATATCCTCATCATCTTCAACCAGATCTGGTGCGATGGTGTCTTTCCATCGCAATAGTGGGAGAGCACCATCATTCCGGTGCTCAGATCTGGTAAAAACCCACTTGATGTGGATAGCTATCAGCCCATCAGCCTCGCCAATGTTTTTTGTAAGCTGCTGGAACAAGGGTTGGGTCGGGTCCTGGAGTCACGTGGCCAACTGGCTCGATGTCAGGGTGGCTTTCATCAGGGTCGCTCCACCACTGATAATCTTGTGTCCCTTGAGTGTGCCATCTGAACAGCCTTTTCCAGATGCCAACACCTGGTTGCGGTCTTTTTTGATTTGCAAGAAGTATATGACACGAGCTGGTGACATCATGTCCTTGCCACATTGTATGAGTGGGGTATCTGGGGCCCGTTCCCAATTTTTATCCTAAATTTCCTGTCGCTCCGCACTTTCCATGTCCAAGTTGGTGCCTCTCAGTTCTATCCATATCCAGGAGAATAGAGTCCCGCAGGGCTCTGTATTGAGTGTCTCTCTATATTTAGTGGCCATTAACGGTCTAGCAACACCTGTCGGACCGTCCGTCTCTCCTTCTCTGTATGCAGATGACTTCTGCATTTCATACTGCTGCTCCAGTACTAGTGTTGCTGAGCATTGCCTACATGGAGCCATTCACAAGGTACAGTCATGGGCTCTAGCAAAAGGCTTCCAGTTTTCTGCCATGAAGATGTGTGTCGTGCATTTCTGTCGGCATCGTACTGTTCATCTGGAACCAGCACTGTACCTTAATGACCTTAATGATGATCCACTCACTGTAGTGGAGACATATTGATTCTTAGGTCTGGTTTTCAACGCTCGTTTGACTTGGCTTCCTCATCATCGTCAGCTTAAATGGAAGTGTTGGCAGCACCTCAATGCCCTTCACTGCCTAAGCAACACCAACTGGGGTGCAGATCACTCCACGCTGCTGCAGCTCTACGAAGCCCTTGTTCAATCCCACCTTGACTATGGGAGTGTGATTTATGGTTTGGCGGCGCCCTCAGCAGTGCATTTACTTGACTCATTGCACCATTGCGGAGTTTGACTAGCAACAGGAGCTTTTAGGACGAGTCTGGTGACAAGCGTACTGGTGGAGGCTGGAGTCCCCCCATTGAGGATAAGTCGTGCACAACTGTTCGCCAGTTACGTTGCATGCATTCACAGCTCTTCAAATGGTTCAAATGGCTCTGAGCACTATGGGACTCAACTGCTGTGGTCATCAGTCCCCTAGAACTTGGAACTACTTAAACCTAATTAACCTAAGGACATCACACACACCCATGCCCGAGGCAGGATTCGAACCTGTGACCGTAGCCGCAGCGCGGCTCCGGACTGGAGCGCCTAGAACCGCAAGGCCACCGCAGCCGGCATTCATAGCTCTCCTGAACATCCTAATTACCATCTTCTTTTCCCAACCATTGCAGTTTCACCTCCCACATAGACAGCCCAAGTCAGAGCTAACGATTACGGTTCACGTACGTTCGCTTCCGTCCGAACTAGAGTCCTTCCCTTCACCACCTGTCCTCGAGGTCCATTCATGTACACCTCTGTGGTGTAGCTGTAGGTCGAATAGTTGCCTGGAACTTTTGTGTGGCCCTAAGGACTCTGTTCACCCTGCGGCTCTCCACTGTCACTTCCTCTCGATTCTTGAAGAGTTCCAGGGCTCTGAAGTGGTTTACACTGACAGTTCGATGGCTGATGGTAGTTGGCTTCGCCTTTGTCCACAGAGGCCGTATTGAACAGCATTCCTTGCCCGATGGCTGCAGTGTATTCACTGCAGAGCTGGTGGCCATATCTCGTGCACTTCAGTATACCCGTTAATGCCCAGCAGAATCGTTTCTTCTGTGTACCGAGTCCTTGAGCAGCCTACAAGCTATCGTCGACCAGTGCTACCCTCGCCATCCTTTGGTGGCGTCCATCCAAGAGTCCATCTGTGCCCTGGACCGGTCCTGTCGTTCAGTGGTGTTTGTGTGGACCCCAGGACACGTGGGCATCCCAGGCAACTAACTTGCCGACAGGCTGGCCAAACAGGCTACGCGTAAACTGCTTCTGGAGATGGGCATCTCTGAACCTGACCTGCGTTCTGACTTACACTACAGAGTTTTTTGGCTTTGGGAGACGGACTGGCATAACAGTACGCACAACAAACTGTGTGTCATTAAGGAGACAATGAATGTGTCGAAGTCTTCCATGCGGGCCTCTTGCAGGGTCTTTGTTGTCCTCTGCCGGCTCCTCATTGGCCACACTTGGGTGACCCAAGGTTACCTCTTGCGCCGTGAAGACCCACCTCAGTGTCAGTGTGTCACCTGGTTGCAGTGGCCCATATTCTGGTGCACTGTCCCACTTTAACTGCCCTGCGAAGAAATCTTCTGTTACCGGACTCGTTGCCACTAATTTTATCTGACAACGCCTCTTCGGCTGATTTAGTTTTACGTTTTATTCATGAGGGTGGGTTTTATCATTTGATCTAAGTTTTAGCGCATGTCCTTTGTCCCTCTGTCCCCTCCACCCTAGTGCTTTTAGGGTGGAGGTTTTAATGTGTTGCAAAGTGGCCGGCTTTTCCTCTTTATTCTCGTGGTTGGCCAGCCACTGTAATCTGCTTTCTTGTTTTACTCTCTGTCTTGTTTTACTCTCTTGTTTCTAGCATCTCTCTGTTGTTTTCTTGTCCTCTTTTGTTCCTTTTAGTGTTCGTTCCCTTTCCTTCATTCTTGTGGTTTTTCCTTTCTTTCTGTTTTGTGTTATATGTCTCATCTGTTTTATTCTCACACTTGTGGCATTGTTTTATTATGAACAAGGAACCAATGACCTCGTAGTTTAGTCCCTTCCTCCCTCTTTTAAACCACCCACTCATCTTGTATATGATCAGTCCTCCAATTGCCTTCCATTTTTCATTTTCCTGTTTCTTTTGACTATTATCTTGCCTCCACCTCACCAAATTGTGCTTTTTAAATGGCCTGTTAGTATTCTTTTCTATCATCCTCAGCGTAGGTGGAATACAGTTTATAGGTGCTGTTGTGGAGTCTGAGAACAGACTGGTGGTCCCTGTGGTCAATGACAGCAGAGTTCACTAAATGAATGGCTAACCAGGATCAACATACAGAGCATAGCATAAGTTGTAGTAAGTGTGCAAATGGTCCAGGGAGTGACCTGAATGGAAAATGTAAATGCAGGCAAACTCAATCACTCTACTATCAGTTTCATGCATCAATGTCTTCAGAGAATAGAGAGTATTGCTGGACAAGTGTGAGCCTGTGGTATTTACAGACTCTGACATGTCAGTGGATAGACCCACATGATACCCCTACTGCAGTAGTGGTGCCCTGCACAGGAGCACGCTGTGGCTGTGATATAAACCCAGATTATCCCTGACCTTGCCTCTATATGAATACTTGGGCTGGATCAGGAATCCAAATCACTGTCAGGTATTAAACCCCTCCCCCCTTGAATTGCCACATAGGGCCAGAAATGGCCTAGATGCTGCCGACTTCATTTAGGAAGGGGAGAGAGAGGTGTCGAAATCCCTGCCCAGGGCTTCCGTGGTATTTCCTCATCACAGATGTCAGCACTGCCTGTGGAAGTACTGGCTAATCAACAGTTTCTGGGGCACTGCTTGGTACTGGCTACAAAGAATTGAGTGTCGGCCATGGTTCAGATTGGGGCGACAGTTCAGCCTCCGAGGGCACCTCAGTCCGATAATGCTCAACCTTTGTCAAATGTTTGATGAGGGGGTTGTCTCTGATGTTGGTGGGAACCAGAAATGGCTTTGGAACTACAAGCAGTTCCACCTCGATCGGTTTCAATTACTAATCATTGTCAACCAACGTTGGCACCTAAAATGTTGGCAGAGGTTGGAGATGTGGTAGGCAGGTTCTTGGGAAGGCTTGTCACTGTTGTGGTTGCATGAGGCGTGGCCCATTGTTGTCTGCCAAGGGGGAGTAGGAGGCTACATATCATTGCAGCCCAAACTTATTACGATGCCAGACTATGTGCTCTTCGATGGCTGCAACTTAAAACATTTACTAGCTGCAAAGCCGTGGGTTATTGCCAAAAGTGTGGGTCCATACACAGGATCTCAAGTAAGGCTGTGTGTGTGTCCTTAGTGGGGTTTGCTGAGTTGGGCGCAGCTCCTGAAAGAGGGTGTGCAGTCTGTGCCTGTGTAAAATTTTGGCCAGACTATGTCTATGTGTGGGATGCATCGGTATTTTGCAAGGAAGTTGGTGACTGCTAACTTGGTGTTGGCTGGCATCATAATCTTGCACATTTTGCACTTTGGAGTTGATGACTGCCTGCTCTGATTCCAAATTGGACGCTGAGGAAGTTAGGTCAGATGTGCAGTCTGTTGAGTGCCTTCCAGTGTTTTATTTTCCTGTTTCTTTTAACTATTATATTTCCTCCCTCTCACTGACTTGTACGTTCAGGTGGGCTGTGTGTATTATTTCTTATCCTACTCGGCATAGGTAGAGCACAGTTAGTAATCACTGGCACGGGTGCTGACACAGAAACTGGGAACAAACAGACGGTCCCCGAGTTTGTACGCTGCTAAACAGAGGGTCAACCTAAGGCAGTTTTTAAGCTGCAAGTGAGCTATACGGCACATTTTCAGTACCATTCCATTTATAAACTGGAGATTTTTTGAATTAAGAGCCATTGTCAGAAACCATTGTCTGCCCCCTATATTGCAAATATGGAGAAGGCATGGATGATAGTTACAGTGGTGGTGAAAGCCTTTTATGAACCATGTTGCTTCTCAGAATGGCCTGGCAAAATCAGTATGCACTCTAAGCTGGGAGTGGTCAGGGAATGCCAAGGGTTGGAATGCTGTGCAGGGGCTGATTCATTGGGCAAAGGCCTGGCAGTTCTGAAACATAACATTTGTGGTGGTGTCAACACCCGGCCAGCGCACATATCGCTGCTCTGTTGCCTTCAGTTTGCACATTCCCCTATCTGCAGTGTAGATGAGCTGTAGTATGTGGAGGTGGAGCAAGAATGGAATTACCACCCACCATTCATATTTATCTGTGGCTAACAGTAAGACACCATCAGTTGTCTTAAGCCTGTGTCATAATGAAAAACATGGCAGGTGTTACAGCCAACTCTCCGGAAAGAGCATCTATGTTTCCATGCTGTGTGGTCTAGTTACAGTTATTAATCAACAGTGTGCACCATTTCAGCCTCTGCACCATCTTGTCACAAAGTTTTGAGTAGGGACCGAATAGTAAAATGGGGGGCTTGTGATCAGTGATGAAGAGAAACCTAGTACCATGAAGACGTGTGAAACTTTATGACATCGTATATGAAAGCCAACATCCCTTTCACGATTTGTAAATAATTTTGCTGTGCCACGAATACAATGGACTGTTTTGTGCCACCAGCATATTTATTGGAAAGGATTGCACCAGTGCCACAATCTGAACATCAGTGGCAAGTGTTTTCTGGGACTGAATGCTGCTAAATATGAGAGCAATTTAAAGCACTTTTTAAATTGCAAGTGAGTTTTCTGGCATACCTCTACTGTCAATGGCACTTGTCAGAGGTTTCAGAGAAGTTGGAAGTGCTAAAAAGGTGTGGGGCCATGATATTATTTCTCATATTTCCCAACTTCTTTTTCTCATTTGTCATTAGTTTTGGGAGTGATCCATATTTCCTATAGCAGCTCCATGCTTTTCCTTTTCATATGAGTGTCAGTCTTGTGAGTAGTGTCTTTTATTTAATTAATGCTCTAATACTTTTTTATAAATTACTTTTCTTTTTCACTATCACACACAGTAACTCTTTTCCTCCATTCTCCTAATTAGTTGCTGAAACAGAATTTTTTTGTCCCAAAACAAGGGAACAACCTGTATGCAGTGCTAGTTTCTCTTCAATTGATGGCAATTTCCTCTGCTGAACAGTCTGATCATATCGATGAGTGTCTTTCTTTAATGTTGAACATTTCGTTTGTTTTGCATGGATTTTGTATTCATGTGTAAATATATTTAAGAGAAGGTTTCCTTTAAAATTTTCACAGATTTGAATGTTCAGGATGTTGGTGACATAGTTTATGAGCCCATACCTAATTTGCCACCTCTGGAGAACTACCACAACATTGCACATGTAGCTGCTTGCCAAAAGGAGGTAAGAATTCATTCTAAAAAATATTATTGTTTTGCTCTGGCATATTTTCCTCTGTCATGTACTTCACACTGCATTTTACTTCTTATACTATTGCTAAGGGGCACACTTTGTCAGTTTCATGGTCCCCTATATTTCCTTGTCAGCCTGAAAAGTTGTAATGAAACGTTTTATTTCTGTTGAGTTTCTGCAAAAATTTCATTTTTAAGGATAGCTTGATGTTTCAACAGGTATATGTATTTAGGCAGCCAACGGCCTTGCCTCAGTGGTAATTATGGTTCCCAATAGATCAGCAAAGTCAAGTGCTGTTGGGCTTTGCTAGCACTTGGATGGATCACCATCCAGGTCTGCTGAGTGCTATTGGCAAGCAGGGTGCATCAGCCCTTGTGAGACCAACAGAGGAGCTGCTCGATTGAGAAGCAGCGACACTGGTTACAAAAACTGACAGTGGCCAAGAAAGCAGTGTGCTGACCACTTGCCCCCCCTCCCCCGTATCTGCATCTGGTGACGCCTAAGGGCTGAGGACAACAAAGTGGCCGGTTGGTACCATTGGGCCTTCATGGCATGTTCAGGCAGTGTTGTTCATTTGTTTGTATGTATTTTGGCAATCTACATCAAGAATACATTTACCAGCAAACATACCAAGTTTTAATCTTTGTGGACTTGGAGAAGGCCTGTAAAACAATATGTGGGCAAGTATGAAGACTAGTGGTGAGTCAACTACTTACATCAAAGCAACTAAACAGTTCCATATAGAATGTGTGAGGGCTGTCAGACTACAAAATTCAGCATCACTGGAGTTACAAGTATCTAGATCTAGAGATCTAGGAAGCACTTAAAGTCTAGAGGAGCAGATGTGAATGTATGGGAATCCCTGTGGGGGATTGAGGGATGAAATCATGTACACACTCCTCTTTGCTGACGACCAGGACATTGTAACAAGAGACAAGGATGATAATGAATACATTCTTTGGAACTTAAAAGAGGAACATAAAGACAGGACATCACAGTTATTAAACAGTTAAAGATTCAGGATGAAAAGTGATAATATTATTAGAAGGATAGACTGCTACTCACCACAGAGCAGATTTGGTTCACAGACAAGCTAAAGAGTACTAAACATGTAAGATTTGGCCTTCTTCTAAAACAGGCAATGTACGCACACAAATGGAGCTCTCACAGACGTAACTACTGTCTCTGGCTGCCGTGAACAGAACATCACAATCAGCATGACAAAAACCACTTATCTTAAGATTTGAGGATCTGGGGGCAGGAGCCAGCAAGATAAAAGAATGTAAGACTTTTAAGTATCTGGGGGTTATGATATCATCAGACAGAAAAAGTGAAGATGACATAAATAATAAAATACAGTGCTGCCAGCAAGTCACTTTTGTTACCCGTAGTTTTTCTTGTTAGAAGTCTTTCTACTCACTTATTCTGCATACTGAGGTGAATTACATAGCTTTATAGCAGTGTGTATTGTGTTTTTTTCTTTGTGTGTGTGTGTGTGTGTGTGTGTGTGTGTGTGTGTGTGTGTGTGTGTAAAAGAGTAAATTGTTTCCTGGAGAAAAATAAATTGCATTAAATTCCATACATTCTTACTGAACCCCTAGAACATTATTTTAAAAAGCAGATGCTGGATGACATGCATAATGCATATTATTCGCTATGTTTTGATGAAACAACAAAAATTGCTGGTGCAAAGGCATAAGAAACTGTGGTTGGCTATTAGTTAGCAGCTCAGAATAAAATTGTGAGCCATCATGTATAGACTTTTTCATTGGTAAATCAACATCTGAGTATATTGCTGGTAAACTTAAAAGCCCATTAGATTCTACAAACCTTTCTTTGCATATACTATTAATGCTTGGGAGTGCTCTCTCTCACAGGAATGCTGAAGTTAATTGGAGTCTTTCTGTACCAAGTAGATATCTTACAGAGGACTGGGCATCACTCTCAGAAAAAACTGTAAATTAATTATAGTAAAAAACACAGTGAAACTGTGTGACAACAAACCAGCAAAAGTCCCTACGACAAAAGAGGTGCTTTCTTTGGAGCAGTGTGCGAATGAGAAATCCCATAACCACATAGAAGAAGAAAGAAGGAAGAAAAGCAAAAACAACTAATGAAGAGGAAAAAAAGAGCATGAGAAGAAGAAGAAATGCAACAAAAATTTTCAGTGTGGAAAATGAAGGATTCATCGTGTGAGGAAATACTTAAATAAAAAGGACAACAGGAACAGGAAAACTTATGGCAGGTAATAAGCTGGTCTCTGAAGCTAATGAAGACTTATGGTTGCCTTACAGAAGAAAGACTTTCAAGAATCAACACTTGCCCAGGCCATTTTCAGAGGTGCTCTTCAGGTCCAGAAAGAAGTTCAGAATCAGAAACAAGATGCAGATGCTTTCCAGTCTAGAGCTGATAAAAGAAGAAGTGCTTCAGCAACATAATTTTTTTAAGAAAAATCAAAGAATTAAAGGTGCTAATTACTCCAGTGCAATTTTCTGCGCAATTATGTACTTAGGAGGTTTGTGAGAAAGGTTATGAGACTGATAACACCATGAGCAATCTGGCAACACTGTGTTGTTCTGATTGTGTAGTCAGGTTTTTTCATCCCTTCCACATGCTTAGTCAGAGTTTCACTTCCATACAACCACCACATGTTTTTTGTGTGAGCCAACAGCGAAGTTGTGTTTTTGTTGTGTGCTATGAAAATGGAAAGCAGACTTTAGAGCAACATTATGCCATCAAGTTTCATGTTAAACTTGGGGAATCCATGAGTTGGGTGTTGGAAAAGTTGAAACAGGCCTATGGGGAACATTTCTTATCAAGAGCACAAGTTTTTCACTGGCACAAATCATGTTTGGGAGGCCCAGATCACACTGAAGATAAGCTTCGCTGTGGGAGACCTTCAGCTTCAAAAATCAACAAAAATGTTGTATGTGTACATGTTCTTGTGAGATCAGACCAATGTTTAATAATAAGGGAGATGGGTGACCTGTTAAACTTAAAACACTTTCACCGTACGTCAAGTTTTGAGAAAATATTTGCACATGCAAAAGTTTTGTGCCGAAATGGTGCCGAAAAACCTCACAACTGAGTGGAAGGACATCTGACGAAATATGTGCATTGATCTTCCTGAGAGGATTGCTAATGACCACAAATGGTTCAGTTGATGAATCCTAGATTTTTTACTATGTGCATGGACAATGTGGCAAAGTGAGGAGTGGCACACTGAGACATCTCCTCGACCAAAAAAAGCCTGAATGAGCAAATGACACATCAGTACAGTGCTGATTTACTTTTTTGACAACAGAGGTATTGTGCACAAGGAAATTGTTTCTCAGGGACGAACTATCACCCAAATGTTTTACGAAGATGTCCTTGAAATGCTCAGGAAAAGAGTGAATTGAGTGAGACTGGATATTGCAGACAAGTGGACACTCTACAATGATAACACCCATGTAACAAGGTCATTTCCATCATGGGATTTTTTATCTAGAAAGGCATTTCTACTATTTCACTACCACTCCATTGACCTTATCTGAGTCCTTGTGGCTTTTTTCTTTTCCCAAAACTGAAAAATGTCTTAAAAGAACACCATTTTGTGGCTCTGGAGAACATTCAAAAGAGCGTGACTGACATGTTAAAGGCCCTACCAGTTTAGGCCTTTCAGCGTTGCTACAAAGACTGGCAATAACAACTCAGTCAATATATAGCTGCCAAAGAGAACTACTTTGAAGGAGACAAATTTCATTTTTATTTATTTTCTTATCTTTGGTACATAAATTAGGCTCATACTATTCTCACACACATTCTATTTTTTAACTTATTGTGAACATATTACTTCTCCTGTAATTAAAATTTTTTATTAATAACAGTAGAAAGACCATAAATTGTACAATACTTATGTAATTACAAGTAAATAGTGGCCAAACCACATCAGAAGTCGTGCATTTACTATCAGTATTATAGTAGTATATTGGAATTTGATATTGCCCTTACAAAGTCATAGCTAGCAACATTGAGAAGAGACTGTCAGTAATAACATAGCAAATGTGGATGCTGGTCTGGAAGCCCTCCCCTGGAAAATTTTAAAAATTGGAAGCATGATTTAGGTATTCAAATTCTGTATTCCAGACACTTTCCAAAAATAAATAAAGAAGATTTTTCCAGGAATGAAAGCAATTTTAAATGAAAAAATCAAGTTAAGTGGGAAAGGCTAAAAATTAGTTTAGTAAACATCAACGATGCTTCAGAAACGTTGTCTGTAATTTTAAAATGCTGCAAAATCAATATACACTGCTGAAGGAACAGATAAACTCTAATTTTTGCATTTTTGACAAAACAAATAAAAAAATCCTTAGGAGTTCTCACAATATACTCAGTGTTTGAATTCTGAAATGACAAAACTACCAAACACAGATAATGTCACAAAATTCCCAAAAATTTTCATCAGTTTTTAATAATTTACTCTTGGCACAATTTGAAAAATGTTAAAGGAGACGGCCATTACTATAAAAATGTGCATCATTGTGGTATGTGATATTAAGTATGGGTAAATAGATGAACTGTGCACCTTGTTTCATCACCTGGTTAAAATACTGCAAAAGCCTACAGATGAATGCAATGAAATTGTTACCTCACTCAGTTAAAATCAGTTTTATTCCTAGGAGGATTGCCCATAAAGTAATGCACCACATTTTTTTTCTTCGGCAATTCTTTATTGAACATAATGAGAATTACACACACAAAAGAATGGCGTTTAATCTACACACCTTAATTTTCCTTGTAATCTCCAACCCCTTCTATGGCCTTCCTCCAGCATGAAACAAAGGTGTATGCAGGGCTGGTGCAAGCCTAAGTGTTGCCCCGTGCCCCCCCCCCCCCCCCCCCTCCATTTTTTTACCAAACATTTGTGAAATTTTGTTTAAACAAATCTGTAGGAAATGTCAGCAATCAATCACAATTTTTGTTTTTACTTTTCAGATCTACCTAGGCTTCCACCACTGAGTGGCCAGTCTCAAAGCTTTTAATACTTGCTTACATCTAAACCGTCATGTAGACAGTTACGTTCAGCATGACGGTATAGATGTAAACGTAACTCAAAGCATTGAGAATAGCCACACTGTCCCGAAATCTATGTAGATCTGGAAAATAAAAACAAAAATTGTGACTGATTGGTGACATTCTCTACAGATTTGTACAAAACAGTTGCTGGGCACCAGCTCAAAAATGGAGTCAAACCTAGCTAGTCAAATCTTGCTAATTTGAATAAGCCTTTTTCATTTACAAAAATGTTCAAATGTGTGTGAAATCTTATGGGACTTAACTGCTAAGGTCATCAGTCCCTAAGCTTACACACTACTTAACCTAAATTATCCTAAGGACAAACACGCACACCCATGCCCGTGGGAGGACTCGAACCTCTGACGGGATCAGCTGCACAGTCCATGACTGCAGCGTCTTAGGCCGCTCGGCTAATCCCGCGTGGCATGAACTTACAGTTAACATAAACATTTTTCTATGGTTGTGAACAGATAATGTATTCAACGGAAAACAAAATATATTTACAATTTAACAATAATTTGGATTGAATAATAATATTTACAATAATTATTTAATGTTGAACAAAATAAGAAACAACACAGTAAATAACCAAGACACTGAACATAATATAAAAATTTAAAGAAATACTAGACAAATCAAACCTTCCTGGCTTTTGCTTGTGCAAACTCTTTCACATGATCTGTGTAATTTAAGTCCTCTGCAAGTTCATGCTCAATCGATATTGTTGCAAGATCATTCAAATGAGTTTGGCTCATCGTTGATCAAAGGTATGTCTTTATCAATTTCAGTTTTGAGAAACCCCCTCTCCACTCACAACTGTCACTGGGAGTGTTAGGAGAATTCTCAGAGCAATGTTAACATTAGGGCAAAAATTATGTCTTCCTATAAACTTCAGAGTCTCTTTTGGACCTATTCCAGGTTTCAACAATGATGAAAGCACTTTTTGTTCTTCCTCAACTCCAGTGCAAAATCGCTGCGAGGTTTCTACACTTTGTGTCCAGGCTGTCAGGAGGTGCATTCCTTAGCTCGCCGATGTCGTAGAGAAAATCGAAATAATCACAATGAGATTTCAGATGATTGAAGCTCTCATCCAAAGATGTGGTTACTATATCTAAAAGATAATAGTAGAATTCAATCTTGTAACATTTCGTTGGGTCATCTATTGTCTCATCCCTTCCTTCATAGGTAAAGTGTATTGGCTTCTTACTTCGTCGCCGGGAAATGCTTATCCGTGATAACGTCAGATCTTCTAGCTCTAATTCTGTAGCCAATTCTTTGGAATCCATCAAGAAAGACACGAACTTTTCTTCTGTTCTGCAGGTCTCAAAATATGCTTTCGTTTTTTCAAGCACTTCCATGACCTCAGAAACATTTATGTCACTGGTCTGGAGGGTCTTACTGACTACACTGATGTGAAGCAGAACGTCATACCAGATTACCAGAGAAGTGAGAAAGGTGTAATTTTTTATTTGATTCGCAAGTGATGTTGCTTCGTGAGCGGTCATGCCATCAAATTCTTCTGATATCTGAACCAGTGCATCGTAAACGTCTCCAATTTGAAACCTCAGGGGAGTAAGTGCATCGGTGCGACTTTCCCACCTAGTATTGCTCAATGTCTTCAGCGACAGGTTAGGCAGATACTTCTTCGAGACATCCCAACGTCGAATGGAGGATGAGAAGAAGTCATACAAGCTCTTCACTGTCGAAAACATGGAAACAGCATATTTAGAAGACATAGCGGCATTGTTCACAAAAAGATTCAGTGAGTGACTGCTACATGGTACATAAAATGCTCTCTTGTTCATATCTGAAATTCTTTTCTGGAGACTAGACTTCTTTCCTTTCATGTTTGCTCCATTGTCGTATCCTTGCCCTCTTATATTACACAATAGGATTTTTTTTATCTTCCAAGAACTTGAGTACGACCTGCATCAAAGTGGAGCTTGAAGAATCGCACTGGAAGAAATCCCAGGAAATACTCCCGAATTCGGACATCGTATACCCCGTCGAGTCTTGTCTCCTGGATGAAACGTATCGCATCTGTCATCTGCTCAACTTTTGAAATATCTGGTGTGCAGTCCAGAATTATACTGTAATACTTTGCAGATTTCATCATTAATAGAATGTTGTTGGTTATAGATGATCCAATAACATGAATTATTTCATTCTGTGTTTCTTTTCCAAGATAATGATTACCCTTGTTCTCTCCTTGCTTTGTTCTGTGCAGGTGCTCCATCATCACAGTGTCGAAATTTCTGAATAATTCAACGAGTTTCAAGAAGTTTCCGTTGTCAGGCTGAAAGAGTGTACCTGTACTTCCTCTCAAAGGCAGACATTGCCGACCCAGGAAATGAATTATTGCTATTAAGCGCTCAAGAACATTTTTCCCATGTTCGCTTTCAGTATTCAGAAGCCTTTGATGATGGGTGTCAACAGTTTGTGACTTTTTCGGTCCCTCAGAAAACGTGATCCACTTTTTATTTGAATTCAAATGGTCGGTAGACTTCTTGTGACTTTCGAGATACGAAGCAACCTGCCGCCAATCCCTTATACTGTTCTTCACAATTTTTACTGTAAATGACAAAAAAGTTTGCAACAAAAACAGAACACAGCATCCTTGCTCTTTGAGTACACCAACCAATGTCGATCTGCTTCTTGTAAATTCTTCAAAGAATAGCTGTAGTGCACAGGGCTGAAACGCCGGTTGTTCACATTTTTAGGACATTCTTCAGCTTCCTTAATGCACTCGGGAGGACCTCGCATGACAAAAGTCGTTTGAATGCAGTCAGTAATAATTTCCGACCATCTTCCGGGATCTGAGTCAATTGTGTCATCCAGTTTAGGCTTGCCTTCAATCCCTTCTCTGGTGATGAGTACCTCGGCTGATGTTCCTCCAGTATTTTCTGAATCAGGTTGCCTAATTTCAGTTCTGCCTTATGTTTCAATCTCGGAGCTTTCCTCACAAAGCAGGTCTTGAGTCCAGGCGAGGTCTGTTGAATATGTTGTGGATGTCCCACCATCAGCATTGCTACTGTATGCAATGGTTGCAGTACTGTGTTCGTCAACTTTCTGGTTATGTCCTGAAGATAAAGATGTAGCTGCAGTAGCTCCACTAGTTTCTGTACTTTCAAGATCTATTTTTCCACCCTCGCCGCTGCTAGATCGTTCTCTCTTTGGCTTCTTATCATCATCTTCCTTCAGTGCCCGTCTTTTCCTGTATTCACTTTTTCTACCGTCGGACATGTTTCGATCCAGCCTGTAAAGAACGATTACGTGAAACTAACTGTTGATGTCAGTGTACTAACTTTATTTGCAACACACTTCGCAGACAATTTCCTGATATTCCACTGCACATAAACGAAAATTATATTAGTTTAGGATATACTGTTCAGGAGATGAAGTCATAAGAACTGAACCATGTGAAATTGAATTTCAGGCCGAATTTCACTACAGACACTCGTGAAACGGTTGAAGAGTGGGGCGGAAGACAATGGAGAGAGGAAGAATAAGGAGATGCAGTAACATAGTAATGCAATAAATACACACCTGGGCATCGAGGGGTACTAATGCTAGTCAAAATAGATTAACTCACAGCACTGCGGTTGTTCATTTCAAAGAACTGACACTCGTCATCTGTCGTAATTTCCATGTGTCACTTCTTTCGGGTCTGATTATGGTATAAGGGGTAACAAATTAGTCTTCGCTGTATCACTTCACTTTTCTTCATTTTATTTTCATTCTTGCTATTGGGACGACGTGTGCTTATTTGCCGACTTGCCAATTTTTGAAGTAACAGATCATAAGAAAAATAAATTTTCCTATTCTGCAATCTTGAAATAGAAAAATTCTAACTTGTGAGTAATGTGCAATCACAACTCTAATTGTACATTAAATGAAAAGCACTTACCCATTACATCCCAAGTTGCAGGAAATTCGGACCCAGCAATTCTTCTGTTCGTACAAAACGCAATGAAAGTGCTTCTGACCAATCTTGACCCCCTCGGCAACTACCGAAACGAATTCTGTAGTTTTCGTTGTAGAGAATGCAACAATAACAATGGCCTGGAAAGGTGAAGTGATGACGTGGCCGTGCCAGGAACTAGGTCACGTGATGAGGTACAGCGAGGCTACAGTTAAACTAGTGCCCAAGAAGAAGAAGAAGAACAAGAAGAAGCAAGAAGCTCACAATAAGTATGTGACCGATGATATGGATAAATGTATTATCAGGCAGCAATTTCTATGGCATTATGAACAATAGAAAGAAATATGAACTTTGCAAAAACTGCACAACTTTTGTCAAACAGAAATGAGATTCAAAGCTAGCAAGGAAACCCTTAGAAGCAATGTTCTGTCTATGGATTTTCGTTTGAGAAGGTGTCAGACTTAACGTTTTGTTTTGTGGGCCGGCTGTTGTGGCCAGGGGGGGGGGGGGGGGCAGATTTGCCTCGCCTTGGAAAGTGCCACCCCGTGCGGCCACACTTTTCACACGTGCCTTGTGCCTGGGTGTATGCCCTGTCCGTTCCAATCCTTGTCCTGGTGGCGGAGCCAGTGCTTCACTGTGTGAATCACCTCCTCATCGTCCTCAAAATGTCTTCCAACTTCCGAGTCAAAATGCATCTGTCCTCGTGAATGACAACATCAGCTCTCTGCAACATGTCAGATGTGACAGCTGTGGATGGTCTCCCCGACCACTGCAAATCGTGTAGCTCTACCGAACCGCTTTCTGATGACCTCACCACCCGTGCCCAACGACTAACAGTACTTCTGTCGACAGCAGGTCTTCCATAGACTTTACACAAGCGATTTTTGAATATTCCCCACAATTTATTTCTCTGCAGTGGAAATTCAATGATGGCACATTGCTTGTAACATGCATCACCTACAGATGCCAATTTGAAACTGTCCCGTAGCTACGCCATCTGTCAGAAGTAACAGAAACTTGGCGTGCTCGCTCAGGAGACTTCAGATAATACATACAAAACATTTTGCACTCATAGCATTGTTTTCAGCTGAGAAAAAGAAATATGTAGTGCATTACTTTCTGGGCAACCCTCGTACTATTTGAGCTTACTCTCTTGGAACAAAAAATTTTCATTGGCACTCAAAATAACTTACTTTAATAAGCCATGTTGATGAAATCATTCATAGACAGATTTTCTACCTGCTTGGAAAGGAAATCATTGCAATCTATAAAACATTTTACTACCATATGATTAGTGAAATATAAACAGTACCTTTACCAGTTTTATGAAACACCAAATTGAAAAAGGTGTATTTTTTAATTTTTAGTAACTTTCCATAATTCCATACTTAAGATGATAAATCCATAACAATTATGGACAACCCATAATAGTTGACAGCCATGCACAGTGAAAAAAAGGTAAAAAAAGTACAAAACATGTCACTTTTGACAGATATTAGCATAAAGATTTAAAAAATTCTTCTTATTTGTAAACATTTAAATTTTGATTTTAATCAACCCTTTTCTGAGAGATACTGAAACCGTTTCTGAAGAAGAGAAATTTGTTAACATCGAGTATAGGTTTAAGTGTCAGGAAGTCTTTTCCAAAAGTATTTGTTTGGAGTGTAGCCATGTATGGAAGTGAAACATGGACGATAAATAGTTTAGACAAGAAGAGAATAGAAGCTTTCAAAATGTGGTGCTACAGAAGAATGTTGAAGATTAGATGGGTAGATCACGTAACTAATGAATAGTATTGGGGAGAAGAGGAATTTGTGGCACAACTTGACTATAAGAAGGGATCGGTTGGTTGGACATGTTCTGAGGCATCAAGGGATAACCAATTTAGTATTGGAGGGAAGCAGGGAGGGTAAAAGTCATAGAGGAAGACCAAGGGATGAATACACTAAGCAGATTCAGGATGATGTAGGTTGCAGTAGTTCCTCAGAGATGAAGAAGCTTGCTCAGGATAGGGTAGCATGGAGAGCTGCATCAAACCAGTCTCTGGACTGAAGACCATAACAACAACTTCTTTTCTTTTTAGATCCATAATATTATTTTTGAGATACATGTTGTTACGTTTTAAATGAAGTTGAACAATTGAAACTCCAGGTAGGAATACCAACAATGTGTAAAGAAGGCACGTCAAGTTGCAGATAGGCACAATTAAGACACTTATGGAGACACTTACACAAAGCTTTCGGCCATAGCTTTCATCAGCAAAAGAATAACATGCACCATTCATACACACAAGCAAGCACATCTCATGCACACATGACCGCCAACTCTGGCAGCTCAGTCCAGAATGCAGCTATCACATGGGATGGAAGCAGCAGTCTGAAGACCTGTCAAAAGTTAGACAGAGATAGTAGTGTTGTGGTTGATAATGAGGAACAAATATTTCACTGACACTTTACCATTGATACAAAAATCCTTGTGCTGATCTACATTTTTCAAAAAGACCAGGAGTGCTTCTTCTTCGGAAATTCCCCTTTTCTCATCTTAGAGTTTTGCTTCAGCTTTACTTATATATACCATTAACCAGCAAATAATGCCCACCCTTTTTCTTGCAGTTAACAGTATACATTCTGGAAAATACTTCCAGTTTTCTGAAACCCATGTTCAAAATTGCATCACAATCTGTAGCAATGTCTCTAATACGTAACCGGTTGCAAACATACTAGTTTTGAAGGTTTGTATTGTTAGCAGCTACAAAGAACATCAGGTAATTGCTTGAAAACATTTGTAAAATCAATTTCAAACTGTCAAGTCCTGGGAAGAAGAATCCACGTAGTGGAAAGAGTTATGGTAACCGCTTCTGTATAATTGAGGCATGAGGCATTGAGTAATCATAAAATAGGATTGAAAATGGTGCTGAGCTTTGGACAGGGCTAATTGATACAAAACCTTCATACATACATCACCTACATTTCCTGGCTGACTACATTGCCCTACTTCTGTATTCCCTCCCCCACTCCCCACTATCCCATAGTGTAAGAATTGTAAGAAAATGAAGTTAATTTTTCTTACTATTTCACAAATTTTTGTCTCGAAAGATGTGTTGTATCCATAGTAAATCTGTACTGAATTTTCTACTATACTTGGTCACAGACAGACGGTGTCATGTTTCTACAAGTACTGTTTTGACAACAGGTATCAAACCATGTGCGGGAAATTGTCTCGAGCGGTCACATGTGCCTCACAATTGGTGGGGACCATTCAATTACGGCTGGCTCCATCACTGGCAGTGTTAATGGACTGGGAGATAAGCTACCAATTATACTATGGATTGATGCCCATGCAGACATTAACACAATGTCAACTAGCCCATCAGGAAATGCACATGGCATGCCTGTTGCTCTTTTACTCAAAGAGATTGCCGAGACATGGCTTCCAGACTTGCCTGCAATGGAGTGGTTGGTGCCCAAGTACGTATTTATAATTTTTAATGTGAATAAGTTTTAAGATTTTTGTGAGAAATGATTTGAACTTCTGCCTGTCTCTCACAAGCGAGCAAGGAAACTTTGTAGGTATATTATTTTGAAAGAAATATGCATTTGCAGTTCACAAAATAAAGTAAATAATTTGTAGATGTACTCAAAAAAATTATAATTCCAGCAAATAGTTTTATTACATTTAACTGTTACCATAAAGTTCCCAATACTTCCACCTCCTTAAGCATTAATGAATGTTTGACTTTCCTTGTTTAAATTAAAGGAAAGGTAAACTGTTTTCTGTGCAGACATAATACATTTTGTGAATTGTGTTTTATTTATCTCATGACATACATTTGAAATCCATTTGGTTTGTGTACAGGAGACATGTCAAAAATTTATAAAACAGTTACAATGATTTTTCCATTAATAAATAATAGCACTATAACAAATAATAACATTATATTTCTTGGAACGTGTAGCACATTGTATCCAGCTCAAATTTCCAGTTTGTTCCGCATTATTCACCCACTGAGTAATAACACTTCAATGCCAGTACGTCATATAGCTTTCTTTTAAGTGAACTCAAATTCATCTGCTTCAACTTGTTCCCTCGGCATACAATCTGAGGCGGTGGGTGGGGAGCATAAAATTTTCGTTTCTAGTATCATGTGAATGGACAAAATGGTTTCCCTCGAATAATTCATGTCTGGTGTACAAAAATACAGGGTTATTACAAATGATTGAAGCGATTTCACAGCTCTACAATAATTTTATTATTTGAGATATTTTCACAATGCTTTGCACACACATACAAAAACTCAAAAGGTTTTTTTAGGCATTCACAAATGTGTTCGATATGTGCCCCTTTAGTGATTCGGCAGACATCAAGCCGATAATCAAGTTCCTCCCACACTCGGTGCAGCATGTCCCCATCAATGAGTTCGGAAGCATCGTTGATGCGAGCTCGCAGTTCTGGCACGTTTCTTGGTAGAGGAGGTTTAAACACTGAATCTTTCACATAACCCCACAGAAAGAAATCACATGGGGTTAAGTCGGGAGAGCGTGGAGGCCATGACATGAATTGCTGATCATGATCTCCACCACGACCGATCCATCAGTTTTCCAATCTCCTGTTTAAGAAATGCTGAACATCATGATGGAAGTGCGGTGGAGCACCATCCTGTTGAAAGATGAAGTCGGCGCTGTCGGTCTCCAGTTGTGGCATGAGCCAATTTTCCAGCATGTCAAGATACACGTGTCCTGTAACATTTTTTTCTCAATGAAACTGTTTACTACATCTATGGTGTTTTTCCCCTGATGAAAACCAAATTGATTGTTTAGAATAACAGAATATTTTGCAATGAAGTTTTGGATTTGTGCAACAGCAAGTTTTTCAAATATTTTAGATAGGACTGGGAGAATCGAGATAGGATGATTATCTCCCATGATCTCTCTTGATCCTTTCTTGAAGAGTGGTTTGACTTCAGCATATTTCAGTACCTCTGGGAATGGCCCTCTTCAAAACATTGATTTATTATTTGAGATAGTGGGTTTGCAATTCTGTTGTGTACCACCTTAATAACTTCGGTAGGTATTCCATCCAAACCTGCACATTTTTTGTTTCTTAATGTTAGAATAGCATTTTCTAGATCCTCCACAGAAACTTTTAAGAATTTTGTTAAGTTTTCAGAGTTTTCACCTAGGCCAAAGGGATTTACTTTGTTGCAATAATCTGTTACATCTACAGCAGACTTTGCTACATTTATAAAGAATGCATTAAAGTACTCTGGTATTTGAGTTGGATTTACAATAGTATTTCCTTCAATGTCAATTTTTGAAATTTCTTGGTTACAGGCTTTAACACCTAACTCAGATTTAATGTCTGACCACACAGCTTTTGTCTTATTTTTATTATTTAAAATTAGCCTGTTATTTGACAGTTGTTTTGCTGCCCTGACAACTCTTTTAAATATGGTTTTATACAGTCTAACATATTTAATGAAATCAGTATCTTTATTAGATTTTAGTTCTCTGTGAAGTTTCATTATTAATCTTTGCCTAGTGACAATAGTTGATATTAATCTACATTTCTTGTTTGTTGTAATGTTCTCATTGTAATAATTTTCTTTACATGTATTGTGGCAGAAATGAAACTTGTTTATTTACAGACGATAGCCAGCATCCAGTTGTTGAACTCTTATTCATTAAATTTACTTTAGAGGTCAATACAAAAACTCCCATTACTGTTTTATTTTCTGTTTACTTCCTGTCACAGGTCATCAATATTTGACAAAGGACATTTATCATCTGGACTGTTTGTTATTAAATGTATTTATTCATTGCAATCACAGTTTTGGCCTATTAGATTGTTATCAAGTGATAGCCACTAGGAATTGAGTTGTTCTTTTTGAGAGGATACTGTCTTTGTGTCAACCATGTCTATACGTTGTATTACTATACACATGGACTTCGTAAACTTGCTTGACTTGAGGATAATGTATGTGTATATATTATTAGAGAATTTATCTAAAAACAAAGATGTTGTAACTTACCAAACAAAAGCGCTGGCAGGTCGATAGACACACAAACAAACACAAACATGCATATGAATAGGCAAAGGCAATTGTGGTCACATGATACTTCATAGAAAAGCTAAGAAATAAGTATATGGTTCAGAATAACATGCCCACTTATCAAATGCATAACTATGGTTTACTATTTTTAGCCTGTAGTACTGTTCTTTTAAAAAAAAGTTTTCCTTACTGCTTAGTAATGAAGGCCTTCGAGTATAAATAAATATCTGACTTTCTTTGAAATATTTCTTGTGTACAGGAATCAATAACAGTTTAAATCCTTTTGCTTTTCTTTATAGGCTCTCTGTGAAAGACATTGGCTACATTGGTCTACGTGATGTTGACTCAGGTGAAAGGTATGTACATTACATGCAAATGATTCAACATCATGTGGCAATTTTGAAGGAAAAATGAGAATAGATTAAGAAAACTTTTCTTGACAGTAGTATATTATGAAACCTTCATGTACATTTTTTGATTGGACCTAATTTTTTTACTATTGAATGAAAGAGCAGAAGTGGTCCACAAAAAATACATTCTGCATATCTGTTAATTATTTACTCGCTACTTTTTAGTCTTTGAAGAAGTCTGTGATCTAACTAAATTACAGAAATTATGGTGAGGAAAGGCCTAACAGAATGTAAATAATTTTGGAGAAATGGAGCAACTCACCAGATACTAGAAGCATTGAGTTGTCGGCAGGTGCACATAAAAATTGTGGCAGCTGAATACACAGTGACTGAAGTTCGACCGGTAGACAGGGCTGAGGGGTTGTGCTGGGTGGCATGGGTAGCAGGAATAAGAGGTGGGAGGGAGGATTGGGGAGGGGTGGCTGATGGCCCAGAGGGAGGCAGCAAATGTGCAGGATAGGCATGCAGTATGCAACACACACAAGCACCTGAGCTAATAAGTTTGTGTGGCACGTGATGATGATGATGATGATGATGATGATGATGTGGTGGAGAGGATTTGGAGGGTGTGTAAGACAGAGGAAGGGGAGACTCTAGGGTAGAAGGTGTGGGTGCATTGGGTTAGTGGAGACTGAGGCCAGGAGGATTATGAGAGGGAAGGATGAGCTCCAAGGAAAAGTCCTGATGCTGGAAGGAGGGTTCAGGTGGCCTGGTTTCAACTGGAGGCTGTGTATCGTATTCTGTTGTGAGCATCTTCCTTCATCTGTTTGTATTTTCATCCATTTCTAACGTTGTCCGTCATTCCAATTCCCTTCTTACCTCTCTGTCTCATTCCTCCCACTTTTCCCGCTATAACTATTTGTTGCAGACAATTCCTACACTGTAGAGGTCCCAGTCAAGACTTGTTTTCTTTCTCTGATTGCGTCCAGTAATATTCTCTGTTCTCCTATTTTCTTCATTATTTCTTTGTTTTTAAGTCTGTCAGTCCACTTCACTTTTAAGCATTATTCTCCATAGCCACATTTCAAAACTTTCTAACTATCATTCTTCTTAACCATCCCTGATTCGTCACTTTATAACACAACACTTAGCAAATCTTTTTGTCAGCTCCATTGAAATTCTTCTGGCCATTGGTAACTGCTTCACTCTTTCTAATGCTCTTTTTCCCGCCTCCGTCGAGTAGACCGTTTGCCGGGTGCAAGTCTTTTGATTTGTCACTTCGGCGACTTGTACGCTGATGGGGATGAAATGATGATGATTAGGACAACACAACACCCAGTCCCTGCGCCGTGAAAATCTCCGACCCAGCTAGGAATTGAACCCGGGCCCTTAGGATTGACATTCTGTCGCGCTGCCACTCAGCTACCAGGAGCAGACATTTATAAATAATAATGTATAGAATAGTAATAAATAAATGCAATAGGAGTAAGAGAATAATAATAAAAGAGGTCTGCCATAAGCAACAGCTATTATAACTATTGTGATGGAGGGATGTCCACTATAGCATTTGTTCTCTCAGAGGCAGACAGTATTATGCAAGAGGAGAAAAATGAGGATTTTTTTAAGCACAAAAATCATTGATATGTGGAGTATTGTGTTATGATCATGATTTTCTTAAATAATGACTGCAGGAAAATCATTAGAAATGCCACAAATAGGGGGAAAAGCACTGTCACTTAGCCAAATATCAGGGAGGTGGTAATTAAACATTAAACCTGAAGAATAGTCTAATATAGGAGTGGCACACTAAAATTTCATTGTAAATAAAAAGAGATAAAATATGGCGTTTTGTAAAGGCAAATTGTTACTTCTTTCACTGTCTTGAGAGCAATAGCGCCAGTGTTCATATGTGGTATTAAGTCTTAGACAGAATAAATACCTTATGCATGGAGAGATCAGTAATTACATTAATCAGCTGATTATTTTCTTGTAGGAAATTCCTGTCTGATTGTGGTATATTAGCATATAGCACAGAGGAAGTGGAACGTTACGGTGTTTCGGATATAGTACAGGCTGTACTTGCAAAACTTGACCCAAGTGGGTCTCGTCCAATTCATATGAGTTTTGATATTGACAGCCTAGATACGAATGAAGCACCAGCTACTGGAACCCCTGGTAAGTTGTCTCCAGTTATTACTTGTTAAATGTGCACACATTAGTAAAAGTTAATTCTTATGTCTTATAAACTAGTTAGTTATATCATACATTTATTTGCAATGGAGTCTTTAATTTTAATAATATTATTTCATTGTTTTCCTGAAAAGAAATGCACTAAAACAGCCATTGTATCAATTGATCTTGCCTCATCACTTAACACATTGACTGCCACGTGAGTTAAATATAACTCACAGGAAGTGTTCCCTTCGGGCCACGTGAAGTAAATAAAACTTCTCCGTGGTACAGTTGTAACTCACAGGAGCGTGCTGTGACTCGGTGTTATAGTAGGTTATGGCCTCAGTAACAAATCATGTTCGTGGCCTACGGTTTTCAAGAACTCGACAGTAGTTATTGACATTTGAATTCGTGAGTTATATATAACTTACATTGCTCAGTCGTATTGGACTTTTCCTCTTTTTATTATTTATTTATTATTTAGTTTGACATATTACTTACACAGTCGATTGCAAATCACATACAGTTTTATTTACATTCTTCAACTCTAATTGCAACAACAATAAAACTGAAAAATTTGGGTCATTCCACTTTGTTTCTCTAACACCTGTATGCATTGTGCTTTATGAAAAAACACTCTATGCAAAAATATGAGTCACAATTCTTACATTTCCATGCAGTTTGTTTGCATTTCTTGACAGCTTGCTCTCGTCCAAATTCATTCTTCAGTTTTTTGTAGCACACTGTACACCTACGTCTGGCTGCACAATCTGCAGGTAACGTGGTGGCTTTGGTGAGAGATGTCTCAGGCTCATCGGCATCTCCTGTATGGAGCAGTCTCAAAGTCACTTACTCTTTGAATTCTGTGGTTGAGATCTTCTTTTTGTTGATGTATTGGTAAATCACATGAGCATTTACCAGTGCTGACCCTGTCAACAATTCAATTGCAAACTTCCTGTACCATTTCACACACCACCTTAGACAATGCAAGTACAACTTCATTTGGTCAGAAAGATCTATAAAAGACTTTGATTGATTATAGTCAATTATCATTGCTGGTTTTTTCTTTGTGCCCTTCCTGGTTTGAACTTCTGCTTCTTCTTCACCACGAACAATACTCAGCATCAGAACATTCCTCTTATCTTTCCATTTCATTACTACTACACCCGTGGTACTTTGTTTTGTGTTCCCCCTTCTTCAGTTTTGCCTGTACAACATCATGAGGATTCAGTTTTCTGTTTGATCTTAGAGTACCAACTAAATGTGTTGATTGTTCAAGAAGCTGGTGTGCTAGATGAACATTTGTGTAAAAATTGTCTGTATGTAAGATTCTGCCCTCATTTAGTAATCCACTCCTAAGGCTCATAACAACAGAAGTGGCAAGAGGAACACCAGGATTCACATTCTTCCTACAGTAAACTATCACATTCAAGGTGTAGCCACCCTTCAGACAAAGTTTGAACAATTTAATTCCGAATTTATGGAGCTTATTCTTTATATACTGAATGAAACTTAGTCTTCCGCGAAATGGCACAAGTGTTTTGTCAATGCAAACTTCTTTCTCTGGCACAACTGCACTTTGAAATCTCTGCAGTAATTTTTCTATAAGAGGTTGAATTTTGAATAAGCGGTTTCTCAGTGGGCACTAGTTATCGGAAAAATGCCACATACATAAAAGCAGTTCAAAATGATTGCGTGACATAACATTTTTTACATTGTTGTGATAGAGCATATTTCTTGACCAATAATTTGGAATCCTCAGTTTTACATTTAGTGACATCCATAAGAAAAATCCTAAAAATTGTTCAATTTCAGTTTTTCTGACATCAGTCCACTTTTTCAGTCACAGATTAACAGTTACTGAATGACTTTCTAAGACTTGTTTTGCGTACAAATATGTTTGTTGAGTTACATATTCTAAAATTTCATCGGTTACAAAATATTTGAATAAATCGTATGGTGTCCTGCCTTTGAGAGTTAGTGCAACAGAAGCATTTATACCAGAATAGGAATGAATAAATGTAAAGCTTTTCATATTTTTACCCGTAAATGGCCCCAGACATTCTCATTACAATTTGTTCTAAGTGTTCCATCTTCATCTTCAGAACTTTCTGATATTGCACTTACTTCAATTGAACTTGAATCAACTGCAGTAGTTATGGTGCTAACATGGTTAGAGGTGCTTTGTTGCCTGGTTTTTACAGCTGTGAAGTCTGGTTCTTTGACTTAATGTGGACATAAAACTCTTCTTCCTACATTCACTGATGATGTGATTCCATCATCAGAACTTCCGGTTTCACATCCGGTCTCCTCTGGTAAAAACTCGTCTGAGCTATCACCAAATAAAGACACAGAATCTTCATCACTTATGTCCATAACTTCATCTAAAAGCCTCTTAAATACTGGGGCCGCCATTTCAAATGGATTACCAAATTCGTGTTTAACACATTGACTGCCACGGTATAGTTGGGTTACTGACTCCTTGGGGCCATTTACTTTTTTTCAACATCCTGCTTTAGTTTGCTCCAAGTGAACTTGTTAAGTGCAAATAAAGTGAACATATTGCATTTTAGTACCTTTTTTAAATTTTTTTGTGTGAGTTACATATGATTCACATGGCCCCAGAGTAAAGGTACCAGGTGTGTCATTTGCTATATCGCTAATAATTTTAGGTTTGTACTCCTGTCAGTTTTTCATTACACAGCATTTTTCTGAGTGAATACTTTCTGGGCGAGTCCTCTTTTGGTTTGCAGCAGAGTGCTGAATTTGAAATCTCCTTCATTCCTTCCCATGAATATTCAGTTGATTATTTTCACAAGATAATTTTTCATTTATACTAATGCATAATGCGTCTTTATTGTAGTTTTTGCAACAAGCATTCTTTCCTATAGAATCTCAGAGTGTGGAATGACTGTTAATGAATTTTAGACAACATTATTATAGTCTCACCTGCAAATGGTGTTGTGCTGATACCACTGATAACACTCTTAAGGCGTTTCAATGTATTTTTCCTGAATGTGATTCAGTCATTGCAAGTGACAAGAGGCTGTATGTGTGATGACACTGCAATATACTTAGCTGTGATAAGTGAAAGAGATCATCGCAGATGACATTAAGCATCTTTGCAGCTGTCTGCATAGTGACTGTCGTTATTTACAGTGGTTGTTTATCCTCTTTTTCTTTGTTTATCCTGTGCTTGCATAGTACAGTTAAATATTGAATACTGAACAATGTTTATTGTGAATGTGAGCATAAGATGAGTTCCCATAGTGTTGACTCCAAAAAAAGAAAGAGGCGAAGGATAATGATAAAATGTAGAGTCATCTAAAGAATGGATATGTTGATGCAAGCACTTGAGCTTACTGCTCAACCGTATATCACCATCCACGACTTTTAATTCACTGCAAAAGATACGTCAGACGAAAATATCCAAGAAAGATGTATGTAGGTGCGACACGGAAGTGTCGATGCAACCTTAGCTTTGGTCTACGTGAACAGTTGAGGGAGAAGTGATCTTGCCAGCACCCACGCCAGTGATTGTTCTGGAGCTATGCACCCAGTTTGCCCAGCAACTCATTCTCAGAGTGAGGTCTATTCAGCATAACACTCCTGGCAGCAAGGAAACCAGCAGGTGTTTTTGCACAAAGGCCTTGCAAGTACAAGCCATGTGTGGCACAGAGATTGCACCATGCACCTCCTCCGGTTTCGCCATATTCAGGGCCATACAGAGTAATTGCACGTGAGAGGCAAACTTTCAAGATTGAAAGAGACGGTAAACAGGAGACTGTCAGTCGAGCAACTCAAGCCTGCATAAATTGACGAGCATACATCCCCTTTGCATACCACATCATCACATTCCTATGAGGAGGCAGGGCTCTTGGCACCAGTAGACGACACTGAAATGCGTACCTTGGACCAGAAACAGTCTTCACCTGTACCAGCTGTTTTCTTGAGGACCATCTAGCATATACCAATAATTCATGTGCACTTATAGAAATCACATTAATGTTTTGGCTGTATCACCATCATCATGTGATTTGACACAGTAGTGTGCATGTGTAATGTAATCTCTTATCCTCACCACATGGTTAGTCATCTGCGTACATGCATATAAACATACTCTGCAAGCCACTATGAAGTGCCAGGCAGAGCATAAGTACCATTGTACCAAATATTATGGTTTCTTTCCGTGTTGCTATTGTTGTGGTCTTCAGCCCAGAGACTGATTTGATGCAGCTCTCCATGCTACTCTAACCTGCGCAAGCTTCTTCACCTCCAAGTAACTACTGCAGCCTACAGCCTTCTGAATCTGCTTAGTGTGTTCATCTGTTGGTCTCCCTCTACTATTCTTACCCTCCACGCTGCCCTCCAATACTAAATTGGTGATCCCTTGATGCCTCAGAAACATGTTCTACCAACTGACCCCTTCTTCTAGGCAAGCTGTGCCATAAATTCCTTTTCTCCCCAATTCTATTCAGTACCTCCTCGTTAGTTACGTGATCCACCCATCTAATCTTCAGCGTTTTCTGTAGCACCACACTTCGAAAGCTTCTATTCTCTTCTTGTCTAAACTATTTATTATCCATGTTTCACTTCCATACATGGCTACACTCCATACAAATACTTTCAGAAAAGACTTCCTGACACTTGAATCTATACTTAATGTTAACAATGTCAGAGGAGGAAAGTTGCTACTCACCATATAGCGGAGATGCTGAGTCGCTATAGGCACAATAAAAAGATTCACACAAAGCTTTCGGCCATTAAGGCCTTTGTCAGCAGTAGACACACACACACACACACACACACACACACACACACACACACACACACACACACACACACACACGTCTGCAGTCTCAGAGAGCTGAGACTACACTGCGAACCGCAGCACCAGTGCATGATGGGAGTGGCGACTGGGTGGGGGTAAGGAGGAGGCTGGGGTGGGGAGGGGGAGGGATAGTGTGGTGGGAGTGGCAGACAGTCAAGTGTTGCAGTTTAGACGGATGGCAGGAGAGAAGGTGCGGAGGGGGGAGGGGTAAGTAGTGGAAAGGAGAGAAATAAAAGAAATTAAAAGACTGGGTGGGGCCGTTAGTCACTGTCCTCACCCATCCAGCCCCCTCCCTGTTCCCATTCCAGCACTACACAGCCGTCATTTTACTGCCGCACCCAGTCTTTTTAATTTATTTTAAGGCCTTAATGGCCGAAAGCTTTAATTGTGCGAATCTTTTTATTGTGCCTATCGTGACTCAGCATCTCCGCTATATGGTGAGTAGCAACTTTCCTTCTCTGATATTGTTACATTCCATCCTGGATTCTCAATGTTAACAAGTTTCTCTTCTTCAGAAACGTTTTCCTTGCCATTGCCAGTCTACATTTTATATCCCCTCTACTTCGACCATCATCAGTTATTTTGCTTCCCAAATAGCAAAACTCATCTACTACTTCGACTACATCACATTATCCTTGTTTTTCTTTTGTTGATGTTCATCTTATATCCTCCTTTCAAGACACTGTCCATTCCGTTCAACTGCTCTTCCAGATCCTTTGCTGTCTCTGACAGAATTACAATGTCATTGGCAGACTTCAAAGTTTTTATTTCTTCTCCATGGATTTTAATTCCTACTCCAATTTTTTCTTTCATTTCCTTTACTGCTTGCTCAGTATACAGATTGAATAGCATCGGGGATAGGCTACAACCCTGTCTCAGTCCCTTCCCAACCACTGCATCCCTTTCATGCCCCTCGACTCTTATAACTGCCATCTGGTTTCTGTACAAATTGTAAATAGCCTTTCGCTCCCTGTATTTTACCACTCCCATCTTCAGAATTTGAAAGAGAGTATTCCACTCAACATTGTCAAAAGCTTTCTCTAAGTCTACAAATGCTAGAAACGTAGGTTTGCCTTTCATTAATCTATCTTCTAAGATAATTCGTAGGGTGAGTATTGCCTCACGTGTTCCATCATTTCTACGGCATCCAAACTGATCTTCCCCAAGGTTGGCTTCTACCAGTTTTTCCATTCGTCTGTAAAGAATTTGTGTTAGTATTTTACAGCCGTGACTTACTAAACTGGTAGTTTGGTAATTTCACACCTGTCAACACCTGCTTTCTTTGGGATTGGAATTATTATATTCTTCTTGGAGTCCGAGGGTAGTTTGCCTGTCTCACACATCTTGCTCACCAATGGTAGAGTTTTGTCAGGGCTGACTCTCCCAAGGTTATCAGTAATTCTAATGGAATGTTGTCTGCTCCTGCTGGCCGGGGTGACTGAGCGGTTCTAGGCGCTACAGTCTGGAACTGCGTGACCGCTGTTGTCACAGGTTTGAATCCTGCCTCGGGCATGGATGTGTGTGATGTCCTTAGTTTAGTTAGGTTTAAGTGGTTCTAAGTTCTAGGGGACTGATGACCTCAGAAGTTAAGTCCCATAGTGCTCATAGCCTTTTGAACTCTTTTTTGTCTACTCCCATGGCCTTGTTTAGACTTAGGTCCTTCAGTGCTCTGTCAAATTCTTCATGCAGTATCATTTCTCTCATTTCATCTTCATCTACGTCCCCTTCCATTTCCATAATATTGCTCTGAAGTACATCGCTCTTGTATAGACCCTTTATATACTCCTTCCACCTTTCTGCTTTCCCTTCTTTGCTTGGAACTGGATTTTCCTCTGAGCTCTTGATATTCATACAAGTGGTTCTCTTTCGTCCAAAGGTCTCTTTAATTTTCCTGTAGGCAGTATCTATCTTACCCCTAATGATATATGCCTCTACACCCTTACATTTGTCCTCTAGCCATCCCTGCTTAGCCATTTTGCACTTACTATTTATCTCATTTTTGGGACGTTTGTATTCCTTTTTGCCTGCTTCATTTACTGCATTTTTATATTTTCTCCTCTCGTCAATTAAATTCAGTATCTCTTCTGTTACCCATAACATTTGCAAATGTAGTGTGGAAAAAATGGTTCCCTAAATGCCATTGAGCTTGACTTGTCTTGCCTTTGCCATGACAGTGGAAACAATGCTTAGGAGGCTGTCATATGTTCTTAGGTTCCTCACTTGATACTAGGTTTTGAAACTTTGTAAGTAGCCTTTCATGGTGGAATCTATCACTTGACATCTACCAGTTCACACTTTTCAGCATTTTTGTCACACATTCCTTTGGGTCAAACTAAGTTTGACCATTCATGCTGCTTGTATTTGCATATGTTCATTAGTCTGTGTTAGTCCTATTTGGTGAAAGTCTGACACACAGGTAGCGTTACTCTAGCACCTATTGTGCTGTTATTGCTGTTTCTTTAGAAGTTTCTTTACAGTGATTGTGTATCATTGAAGGTACCCCACATCATGAATTGTTCTACTAGATACATATTGATCCAGTGTTTGGTCAACTAGCCTTTTAAACATGAGCTAAAGTTCATATACGTATTGATCGTCTCATGGTGTTCTACAAAAAGGTCAGGTCTATTTGTTGTGATTCGGCAATATTATGAAAAGAATGAATTACTACTCACCATACAGTAGAGATGCTGAATCGCACATGGGCATGACAAAAAACTGTCAAACAAGTAAGCTTTCAGCCGAAAAGGCCTTCTTTGGAATCAGACAAAACACACATACACACGACCACAGTCTCTGGCTGCAGAGGCCAGCCTTGGCAGCCAGTGACTTTGGTTGTGTGCATGTGTGTATGTGTGTGTGCGCGCGCGTATGTGTGTACAGTCTATCCTTTTCATAATATTGTCATTATTCCATTCTGTATTTTCTGTTGTTCATTGTGATTAGGCCTAATATACGTCCATCATGAGTGGGCTGCTAAACTATTTGTTCTAACTGGTTTTCAGATACAGCGTGTAGTGTTTTTTGCAGAATTTCTTGCCATGTCTCCCTCTTAAAAGACAGTAGTTATCCCAATTGGTTGTTGAATGATGACAGCATGATTGGGGAACATCAGTATTAGTAAACTGAAGTTTTCTGTAAAGTTTTCAGTATCATCTTTTGGATGAGAGAAACAGTTGATAGAAGGCCCAGTTGTATGTTTATGTTCACCCTTGAAACTAACTCTTGCCCATACAATTTTGCATGTAGTTCTAGTTTGTATCTTGACTGATTTGAGTTTCTTACAAGCAACTTGAGCACTATAAAGTCAGCAGACATGAAGTTTTATTTTATTTATTTATAGCCCCCCCCCCCACCCCTCCCAAAAGCTGGCCAGGGTGGCTGAGCGGTTCTAGGCGCTACAGTCTGGAACCGCGCAACCGCTACGGTCGCAGGTTCGAATCCTGTCTCGGGCCTGGATGTGTGTGATGTCCTTAGGTTCGTTAGGTTTAAGTAGTTCTAAGTTCTAGGGGACTGATGACCACAGCAGTTAAGTCACATAGTGCTCAGAGCCATTTTGAACCCTCCCAAAAAATAAAAAAAATTAAATTGCAGCCAGGATGAAGAAAATGATGTACTTATAATAGAGAGCTGTTTGCGCCACATGAGAACATGAGGTATTCCCTGCCCTCCTCCCCCTTTCCGTCCCACCCCCTCCTCCAGATCAAAACTCCACCAGTAACAATCTATACAGATCACAAGCCAATCATGCCAGCCTTTCAAGATGTCAGTGATAAGTGTTCCCCTCAACAGTTCTAGCACATTGAATTTGTTGGTCAATTTACCATGGACTTGCATCTTATTAAAGGCACACAAAACAAAGTCACTGACTACTTTTCTCCATTTGCAATATGGTAAATATTTTGAACTGCACACAATCTCACTATGGCCCAAGCAACAGATCAACTGCAACTTTTCCTGTGTGGTCATTCCATGGGACTGAGACTGAAGCAGGTCAAGGTACAAGATGCAAATTCTGAAAATGGATGTGATGTCTCACAGCGGAGGCCATGGCCCTACATTTCATCATACTTTCACAAAGTGGAATTTGACAGTGTCCACAACCTGTCACGTTCAGAGCCAAGTGCCACAACTAGATTATTAACCAATTGTTTTGTGTGGCTGTTAATAAAAAAGGCCATTCAGGTCTGAACTCGTGTGTCTTCGATACCATTGATGCATGGTGAGATGCCACATACATGCAGATGTTGGACATTTCCCCATGTCTCCAGTGAGGTTTGATCACATACAAATCAACCTCATTGCCACCCTGCCCCCTTCAGTAGGTTACAAGCATCTATTCATGGCAGTTGACAGATGCACAAGATGCAGACACTTTAACAGTTGCAGACATATCCTCCAGAACAGTTACAAAATTGTTTGCCATAAATTGGTGAATGTACTTTGACTTTCCCCTCCACATCACAACAGAACAGGGCTGGAAACTTCAGTCCAATCTTTTCAACAAACTATCTAAACCATGTGGTTTCCAATGCCATCACATTACAAGTTATCATCCTGCCAGCAATGGAATGGTGTAACCCTTTGTTGCCTGACGGTACTTAAAAGTACCATAAGTTTTGACTCTCATTATTTTCTCGTGGTGCAGTTTTGTGATCTGAGAGCCTGTCGGTACGTAAAAGTAACTCTGCTCTACTGTTTCATAGATGTTGTTGTGCAATACATAGACCTCTCTGGCGCTCAGAGCTTGAAATTGTTTTTCGCACGCTGCTGTGAAAACAGAAGATTGTATGTGCTTGTTTCCATGGTGTTGCCAGAATTTGTGTGCAATTTATCGAAACTTCCGTTGAGTTTTCCATTGTACGTACTTACCTTCTTTGTTTTTTTTATAATAGTTTGAAGCATTACGTTACAGGTGAATGAGATAAAGTGGAAAATATAAGGCGGACTTATTAGTACCGTCAGGTTGTGCGAACACTTTATTGTAGCAACAATGCGTTACCTCTCACTAGTTGTTCTGTCCACTTTTTCTCACACAGAAATCCGTAAATACATTTGCCTGTGGAACAATTAGAACAAACAGGAAAGGTTTGCCAGGGAATTTACCTAAAGAAAAGTGTCTAAATCAAATCACAGAGAGTCATCTTTAGACCTAACAGTATTTCAATGGAAGGAAAATAAAGTAGTGTATTTTGCGTCAAACTTCCATGGCACTGAACAGAGCGTAGTGACAAGAAAACAGAAATATGGAAATAGTATGACTATACCATGTCCAGTTATTGTATGTGATTACAATAAAAACGTGGGTGGTGTGGATCATGCAGACAGATTACGTTCAACTTATGGTCTTGACAAGCGATCAAAGAAATGGTGGCACCGTCTCTTCTGGGGAGCAATAGAAATTGCTTTTGTCAATGCTTACGTCATTTTCAGTGATCTACATGGGGAACTGCCACTGCTGGAATTCAGACGTGCTGTGGCACTAGGGCTAATGAATGAACAGCAAGTGCCCAATCTCAAAAAGAGAAACTCTGGTAAAGATGAAATAACTCTCCCAAAGAGAAGGAAGGATAACTTTTCTGTTCCGAAGGGTGTACGTCTTGGCAACTGAGGAAATCATTTTGTAGTGTTCAGTTGTAAAAAGAGGACGGTGCGAAATGTGTGCGAAAAATAAAATTCAGTCGAGACCACATTCACAATGTAGTACATTTAAAGTGTATTTGTGCTTCAATGAGAAAAAGAACTGTTTCCTACAATTTCATGAGGTATCACTAAATATGTGATATGTATATACTGTCAAAAATGTATAGCTAAGTTACTATGTATTGTGAAGTTGCTCCAGAATAAATTTATGCGAAATTTAAAAAAAAATCAGAAATATCATATTTCTGTTAATTAATTTTCTAATGTAAAAATATTTAATATTTATGTGGAATAAAGTACAAGTTATAAAAATTGGAGCATTTTTCTGCGCATGTTGTGATTCTGTCCATGGAGTCTGATGGTACTTCAGAGTACCAGGAGAGAAAAAAGTTGTGAAAAATAAAATAAAATTTTCAGAAAAATCCTACCGTCATTTGAGGCCACAATAGCATAAATTCTGCAAAGAAAATGTTAAAAAGTAATTTTTTTCTTATGTCAGGAAACAAAGGGTTAAAGATAGCATAGAATTTGAAAGACCACTCTCATGTGTCATCAAGAGAAATATAGAGGAGCACTTCCTCTGGTCATTTTGGACTATGGTTGGCTTATAAATCTCGTATCAGTGCATTGTCAGTTCAAGTGGTATATGGGGAGCCATTGAGGATTCCAGCAGACTAGTTGACACCTTTACCACTGTCAGACCAGGTGAAACTACCAGTGTTGGTATAGCTATTTTGGGTACAAATCACCAAGCTCCAACAGCCATCTACTTAGCACCAAGGTTAACATCCAATTTTTGTACACAAAACATTGGCAGACTGCTCCCATGTCATCCTCCACACTGATTTAGTTTGTGTCCCTCATCATCCCCTATACATTGGACCATTCCAAACGTTGCAACATGGAGACCAAACAGTAGACATTTTGCAAAATGCTAAATGCAGCAAAGTATCTATCAAGAGACTTACACTAGTGTGGATTGTAACTGCAGGCTCAATGTCCAGCCACCAACTACTGGCCACACTTTCAACTACACCTACGACTGCTCCAGTGCCACAACCAACCAACCACCCACACTATAGTCAGACAGAGGGAGCTGGGGGAGGTGCAGGGGGGGGGGGGGGGGGGCAATGCTGTATGGGAACACACATCAGCCAGTTAAATTTAATATATGTCTTGTGAAAGAGTCTATTGTTCACTGACTAATTTATTGTTCACCTCATTGTATGTTCCTTTTTTCCTTAATAAATTAATCGTCAGTATATGTGAAAATAGCATAATTTGTTGTCAAAATGTCTTAGATTATGGCTTCCAACATTGCATTCACTGGCAGCTCAATTTTTTTTTGCAAAAATTGTATTCCTTTGTTTAAATGATGAAACTTCTCCAAAACAACCTTTTATCATAGCATAATAATAGACAAACTTTGATGTTGACATGTGTTGTGACTCGCCGATCATTCAAAGTGCCACCGCGCAATTACGCGCGTCCTCTACATGCGGCGCTGTCTGCCAGCCATGCAGCAGCTGCGCCACCTAAGCAGCCCACCGAGCAGCGGCCGCTAGACTGGGACTCGGTGCTTATTCGAATGCTAACGAGTACGCATGTCAACTTACTCTGTGACTTTTATATGTGGTTGTGTCGTTCCGAAATATATGTCTTAAACTTGAAGTTCTAACAATTGGCGACGAGGTAGTGGATTTTTCCTTTTCACCGTTGACTCACAGGGTTCCATGGCTACTGTCGAGCAACTCTTGCAAAATCTCCTTGAACAGCAAACGCTTCTAACGGCGGCGATTCGCGATTTCGTCGCGGCGTCAAATGCGGGGCGTTTCTCGTCGTCGTCTATACCTCCTTTTCCTCCTTACAACGAGATGGCGGAAGACTGGCCTGATTATGAAAAACGTCTTCGACAGCACTTCTTGGCATTTCATGTCACGGACGAACAACCATGTAAGTCTCTGTTCCTTTCCTGGATTTCACCTCAAATGTATCGGTTGTTGTTGCAATTGGCTCCTTTGAAGGATCCTGCATCTTTGTCCTTCGCTGAAATGTGCTCACTTCTGTCTGTCTATTTTCAAAAGCAAACGCGTGTGGTAGCCTTCGTGTTGCCTTTTATCGTTGTCAAAAACAACCAAATCAATCCCATCGCGCTTGGGCTGCTGAACTTCACGGCCTCAGTCGAAAGTGTCAATTTGTTACCGACGTTCACAAAGAATCCTATGCCGATTCCATGGTATGGGATGCTATTATCCAGTCGGCGCCCGACAAAGAAGTTTGGCAATGTGCCCTTCAGTTGGCGAATCCGACTCTAGATGAAGTTCTCTCCATTGCGCAGTCTTTTGAAATTTCTCGCGCTGCTGGGGTGCAAATTGAAGCGTGGGGTTATGTCGGGGAAATACAACCTCTGTGCGTTGTTGACGACGTGTGCGGCGCGTCCCCACCGGCCGACGTGGCCGCAGTGCGCTCCCACGCGCAGCCTCGGCCTAGCCGTAAACAACCCGCTAAGAAACTGCAGCAAAACCCCCGGCAACTTCCTTCATGTCTGCGGTGTTTTACGAAACATTCACGGGAGGATTGTCCCCAACGTTGGGCTGTGTGTCACAATTGCAAAAAGAAAGGTCATGTGTCTTCCGTTTGTAAATCCGACCGCATACATGATGTTCATGAACATGACGCTGATTCTGATTCTGTGTTGTCTGTCAATTGCACTTTTTCCCTTTCAGGGAAGTTATTCCTCACTGTCCAAATCCTTGGTCGAGATGTTCGTATGCAAGTGGATACCGGTTCTGCTGCCACTATAATTAATTCTCAGACGTATCTTCAGCTGGGTTCTCCACTCTTGTCCCCTGTCACTCGGCAATTACAGACGTACAATAAACAGAAAATTTCTCTCTTGGGACAGTTTAATGCTGAGGTATCTTACAAATCCGTCGTTCGCACTATTCCAATATTTGTGGTCGACCAGAGCAACGCAGAAAATCTTTTTGGTTTTGATGCCTTTCGCGTTTTTGGGTTCTCCATAGATGACTTTGTCAATATTGTCTCTGACGCTATTCCTTATGCTCAACTGGATTCCTTGTCGACGACGTTTTCGTCCCTTTTTTCTCCTGGGTTAGGCCGTGCAAACGACTTTGAAGCTCATATCACGCTCAACCCCACTGCTCGGCCTAAGTTTTTTCGGGCTCGGCCCATTCCTGTGGCCCTTTGTGATTGGGTAAAACGGGAGTTGTATCGTCTTGCTGTGTCAGGGGTCTTGCTTCCTGTCACTTCCAGTGAGTGGTCCTCTCCTGTCGTTGTAGTTGCTAAGCCAAATGGTGATATTCGTCTCTGTGGTGATTTCAAAGCCACTGTAAATGCTCAATGCCTCATCGACACTTACCCTATGCCCCGTCCTCAAGAACTGTTCACTAAACTTGCTGGAGGCCAGTATTTTTCTAAAATTGACCTGTCAGAAGCTTATCATCAACTTCCTCTCGACGCTGCTTCCCGGCAGTTTCTGGTCCTTAACACGCCTTTCGGCCTCTATCAATACCAACGCTTGCCATTCGGGGTTGCTAGCGCCCCTGCTCTCTTTCAGCGATTCTTGGAACAATTATTGCTCCCTGTTCCTGGGTGTATCAATTATATGGACGACATTGTTGTCACTGGCTCCACCACTGAAGAACATCTTCAAAATCTCCGCACACTTTTTCATGTCTTATAGACTGCCGGTCTTAAGTGTAATCTTCAGAAATCACAATTTTTTCAGGCATCTATCACGTACTTGGGGTTTCAACTCTCTCGGGATGGTATTCGTCCGCTTCAACAGACTGTCGCTGCGATCGATGCCCTTTCTCGCCCTACATCTGTTAAGGAACTGCAGGCCTTCTTGGGGAAAATAGCATACTATCACAAGTTTTTACCGTCTGCGGCTTCGGTGGCTCAGCCGTTGCATCGCCTGTTGCATAAAAACATGCCTTTTCACTGGGCCGCGTCATGGAAAGCGGCTTTCCAGAAATTAAAGACTATGCTGAAACAGGCCCCGTGCCTGGCTACTTATCGAACTGGCCAACATCTTGTTCTTATCACAGACGCCTCTCAATACGGGGTCGGTGCAGTCCTTGCGCACCGTTTTTCTGACGGTTCGGAACAACCCATTGCTTATGCCTCCAAAACGCTCACGGATGCCCAACAAAAGTATTCTCAAATTGAGAAAGAAGCTTTGGCCATCATTTATGCTCCTCATAAGTTTGGTGTTTTTCTCTATGGCTCAAAATTTCATCTTGTTACGGATCACAAACCACTTGTTTCCTTGTTTCATCCATCAACGTCACTTCCCCACAAGGCTGCACACCACCTCCAGCGTTGGGCTCTTTACTTGTCCCATTTCAATTATGAGATTCATTTCCGGCCAACAGCTCAACATGCGAATGCTGATGCTCTGTCTCACCTTCCCATGGGTCCTGATCAGGCATTCGATAGGGACGAACTTTTGTGTTTCCACCTGGATGTTGCAGAGCAGCGGGTTGTGGACGGGTTCCCCATCACTGGGGACCGGCTGGCGGCTGCTACGGGTTCTGACCCGACCCTCTCCCGGGTTTTACGCTGTATTCAGAAGGGTTGGCCAGATCGCCCGTCCGCTAAGACTTCTGATCCGTTGCGGAACTACTACACTTTGCGCTACCGCCTCACAGCTAGGGATGGTGTTATCCTCCTCTCCACTGACAATGCTTCACCGCGTGTTGTGGTACCTGCGTCTTTGCGTGCTTCAGTCCTGCGCCTCCTTCACCAAGGGCACTGGGGTGTGTCTCGCACTAAATCTCTGGCACGCCGTCATGTGTACTGGCCTGGCATCGACTCTGAAATAGCACACATGGTCGCTGCCTGCAGCCCTTGTGCGTCACAGGCCGCTGCCCCGAAGTCGTCTTTGTCACCGTGGCCTTCGCCTGAGAAGCCCTGGGAGCGCATTCATGCTGACTTTGCGGGACCCTTTTTAGGTACTTATTGGCTCCTTGTAATTGACGCCTACTCTAACTTTCCTTTCATTGTAGGTTGCACGTCACCTACCACCGTGGCAACCACCAGTGCTCTCGCCCGCATTTTTTCTTTGGAAGGCCTCCCCTCTACTCTTGTTACTGATAATGGTCCGCAATTTGCCTCTTCTGAATTTGCGGCTTTTTGTGCTCGTCATGGCGTTACACATGTCACGGCCCCGCCATTCCATCCCCAATCCAACAGTGAGGCTGAACGACTGGTCCGCACATTTAAGGCTCAGATGCGGAAACTTCTGACTTCTGCTGCTGAGGAGGCGCTTCTCCAGTTTCTGGCGTCTTACCACTTCACCCCCATGGGCGACCACAGTCCGGCTGAGCTCTTACATGGCTGACAGCCCCGCACGCTACTTCATCTTCTGCGGCCTCCCACCTCACGGCCGCAGGTGCCTTCACTTGGCCGATTCACCGCCGACGACCTCGTCTGGGTACGGGGATATGGCAGGCGGCCAAAATGGATCCCGGGCCGCATCTTAAGACACCGTGGCAGATGCCTGTATGAAATCCAGACAGACACGGGTGTTGCAGTGCGTCATTCGGACCAGCTTCGGCCTCGGGTGCCAGCAACACCTGCTCCGAATGCCGCCACACCACCTTTGGCTCTACCTGATGCTCGGGATCTTGGCATCTCTCAATACTCACAACGCAGCCCTCTCACCGTCATCGCGATGCCAGCACCAGAACGGACGCCACCAGGAGACGTGCCCATGCAGGAACCGGAGGACCATCCTCTGTCTGAGCAAATCTACTCGCCTCCTCCTCCAATGGACGCCGACACATCGCCCATGTCTCCTGTCATATCAACTGGACTTGCCACAATGGGCAGATTGGTGCATGGGGCCCCAGCAGATTCGACCCCTACGTCTCCTGTCATCTCGACCTGTTATCATCGGGGACACTTCCGTCCGTACGGCAAGCCGCATCCTCGAGACTTTACGGCGAGTCAAACAACGCCTATGGACGTTAGCCATCACCAGGACACCTCCATCAAGACCAGTGCAACAATTTCAAAGGGGGGAAAAGTGTTGTGACTCGCCGATCATTCAAAGTGCCGCCGCGCAATTACGCGCGTCCTCTACATGCGGCACTGTCTGCCAGCCATGCAGCAGCTGCGCCACCTAAGCGGCCCGCCGAGCAGCGGCTGCTAGACTGGGACTCAGTGCTTATTCGAATGCTAACGAGTACGCATGTCAACTTACTCTGTGACTTGTATATGTGGTTGTGTCATTCCGAAATATATGTGTTAAACTTGAAGTTCTAACAACATGTACAAACAGTTATGTTCGGAGGAGAATGGCCTGGCAGTTATTTGGGATACCCATCCTTGTGGCCTATGCATCGTAGATGTGGAAGGTTGACTAGACTTAACTTTTCAAACTGGAAAGGATAGACTGCTACTCACTACTTACAGGAGGCATTGAGCCACAGGCCGACACAATGAAAATGAATGCTAGAAATATTTCAGCTTTCAGTCAGTCCTCCTTTAGAAGTAGAAAACTCACCCACATTTACACAAAAACAATGTGTGCACACATGTGGCCTCTGTCTCCATTCACTAAGGCCTGACTGGCCTTGGTACCTGGGGACAGTCGCCTTGTGTGTGAGAGCTGTTCTTGTATGAATGTGTGTGAGTTTTCTACTACTAAAGGAGAACTTTATTCAAAAGCTGAAATATTTCTAGTATTTTTTTTTAATTGTATCTGTAAATGACTCAGTGCTTATTTCATTTGGTGAGTAGCAATCTGTCCTTTTCATATTGTTCTTATTGCATCCTGGTCTTTCAGTCATTTAACTTTCTAAATCGTTTGGTTCAGTATTTTGATCCAAGGATTCAGTGGTTTTATGCCTGGCCATTGACTATTTGGCGTATTACCCATAAAATCTGTGTAGGAATTATACTGATGCAATGTCCCTCAGTGTTCACTTCTGAATGAATTTGTAAGGAACATATTTTCAGGCACACCATACCACCTATTACCCAATTTCAGGATTGGCTTTATTGTGAGCACTTAACTTGGGCTTAAAAGAATTTTCAATTTCTTGTGTTGAGGAATGTTTCCAGAATGAATCTTCCACTCTGCAGCAGAATGTGTGATGGTTTGAAAGTTACTGGCAGATTAAAACTGTGTGCTGAACTGTAACTCGAACCCTGTCTTTCACAGGCAGCGGTCTTACCAGCTCAAACTGTCCCCCGCAGCTGAGTTCTGTCATTACCCCTTTCCTACTTTCCAAACTTCCCAAAAACAATGTAGAATATTTTGTGGCTTAGGGTGCTCAAGCAGGAGGCAGCAGAAATGCCCGTAGTGTTAATTGCGTATAAACTGGTGTCACTGAAATTGAACAGTGGATTATGGTAAGCCTAATAAAGCTTTTAACAGATAAGTGACTTTGTCATCATGTTTTATAGACCAATGTTTTGGCCACTGTTGCAAGTGACCTTTAAGAAGTTGATGTATTTGATCAAGATTGGAGAAGGAAATGCTATAGAAAGATTTACAAACAAGTGTAATAGTTTTCTGCAACTTTTATAATTATTGCACATGTAACCAACTATTTAATGTAATATCAGTGCACAGTGTTAATTGTTGTTATAATAATGGAATGGGATGTGGACATCCAGTGGAAAAAGACACTGGATGCATTAAGTGACATGTGAATCTTGTCTGTTTCATATCTATCTTAACAGTAGGTTTGAGGCTATGGGATTAGCAGAGTGGCTTAACTCAGGCTTATTGTGGATAAACATGGGGAATGATTTGTCTGGTTGGTTTATAGACATGAGTATGTGAGTAGTTATTAATGAAGATTAAGATAAGATCGATTAGATTATGTTAGAGTAAGAGAAATATAAATGAAGAACTGACTAGTTGATGTGAACAAATAATTGCTACTGGAAGGAAAAACAGACATTTCTTCTTCATGTAACTGCTGGAAAAGCTGCAACTGGATTGGTGAATATTAAAATTTTACGCAGTAGGGACTCTGACAAAGGATGCATCATAGGAGTGAAGATTGTGACATAGGAGACTTACGATGGAGAGAAACATTTTTTTAAACAGGCCTTACTAATTGTGGATTGGTGGAGCTTCAGAAGACAAATAATAATGCAGTTTTTATTTGTTATTTAGGTTGTTGTAGGGCCTTCTACTGAGTAGACTTGGTGTCCATGCTGATTACTCTTTCTTCTATTACCACAAGCTCAAAAATTAATTCCCTTATACATTTGGTGTAATTTCTGGGCTTGTTTATCAGATTTATTTACTAGTGATGGTGTTGATTTAAACCATTACCTACTGTGCAAGTTGGTGTCACATTACTTCAACCATGTGATGTTAAAAATACTTTCTCACTTTTTTCACTTGTTCCTAACATAATCTGATCACCCTCCCCCATAATTATTATTATGGGCTTGCATATCTCATTTAATAATAATGTAGGAAAAGATAGATTGCTGCTTACAATAGAGATGACACATTAAGTTGCAGGCAGGTGCAATTAAGACACCCACACGTAACCTTTTGACTACAGCCTTAGCCAGGAAAAGAAAGAGAAACCAGAATGCATTCTGGTCTGAGCTGCCAGAGTTGGCAGTCATTTTATATGCCTTGTGTGTTTAAATGTTTTTCCTTGCCTGCTGCTTCTCTGTATCCTTGTTGTGTGTTCCTTCCAAGCAGATCGGGTATATCCAGTCTAATTTTAGTTTAAAACTTTGTCAGCTTTGCGTAAAATGTATTGAGTATGTGGCTTCCCAGAGGTATGCAACATGTATCTCAACAGATGATGCTACACACTTCCCCATTTCAACTGTTATAAATTCTGTAATTTGATGTAAATCCTTATGCACATAATACAAGTTTAGTTCTAAGTCAGTCTTTAAACAGGTGGGCACATCAACAACAGCCTTGCAGTACATTTACTCCCCTATGAAATTTGTTGGCATCAACAGAAAAATACACAAACTGAAGGAGGAAAATGACAATACAGGGTGTGGACAACTAGCTGAGAAGTGTAACTGATCAGGCCAGGGAAAAATGGATGAGGGAAATCCGCTTGGGAATCCAGACACTGGAGATGAAAGACAAGTACAAAGAGATGTATTGAGTAGTGGAGATAGTGTTTCAGAAAAAGATGAACAAACCTAATGCGGAGATAGAAAGGAAAGCTAGAACTGTATTAAGCAACACACGCGAAGTTCAGGATAGGTGGAAAGAGTATATTGAAGTCTTTATGAAGCTGATAAGATGCTGATCAAAGATCTGCTGATCTGCAAATTGAGAAGCAAGAAGCAGTAAAAGAGGAAAGTCAGGCATTCCCCTTCTACAGATATGATAGAGCTAACTCCTGGTTTCTTACACAAACACCATTCGATGATTTCCTGACAGTCCCGTGTATCCTGTCCTCTTTGTAAATTAGGTGGGATTGCTGGCTGGAATGTGTCTCACTTCCCTCTGTCGGGATCTTGTGTCCACTCACTGGAATGTACCCCACGTATTTCCTACCACACCCACCCCCCCAACCCCCTACCTCTTCCCCTTGAATGGTGCGTAGACCATGGATTAGAACCGACCTGTTCCAGGGTCCTAAGGTCTGTATCACCCCTATGATACTCCGGTGTCTTTTACGTTCCAGCCTTGCAGAGTTCCAGGGTGCTACAATCTTATACACTGATGGTTCTAGAACAATAGATAAGACAGGATACACTTTTACGTCTCCTACTGGCATGGAACACCATTTACTGCCAGAATCATGTAGTGTGCCCATAGCAGAGCTGCTAGCCATTAACAGGGTTCTCCTTTTTGTTACTCAGGCCTCCCTGCACAGTGTTTTAATATGTACTGACTCAATGAGTGGCGTGCTGGCCATGGACCAGTGCTACTCTTGTCACCCTTTGGTCTCTGCTCTTCATGTCCTCCTCTCTGCCCTTTGCAGTGCTGCCTACTCAGTTGTCTCAGTGCCAAGTCACGTGGGCATCCCATAGAATGAACTGGCTCACTTTTTGGCTAGAGAGGCAGATACTTTCCCCCATTCCCTTTCATGATATGCAGATGCGCATCAGATCACTCTTTGCCCAAAAGTGGAATGAGATCTGGTGCACTATTGCTGTCAGTTATAAATTCCGCACAACCAAAGAGACTCCTGTCTTTTGGCATCTACGCATTAGTCATACTGGACTCACCTATTGTTTTCTCTTGTGTAATTAGCCACCTCCACAGTGTGGCTCTGGAGCCTGGCTAACAGTACCCCATATATTTGTGGAATGTCCTTTCTTTTGGCCCTTTGTACTAAGAACAGTATCCCAGATTCCTTGTCTTTAATATTACCTGACAATTCATGGATGGTTGAACTGGTCCTTGCTTTCCTATGTGGAAGCGGTTTTTGTTTTCAGTTACAATGTTTCGCTTTACTCCTGGAGCAGGGGCACGATGGTTATGGTTGGCACCTCTCTTCATGTTTTCTGCGTCTGGCACCCATGACCATTCCCCTTGCAAAGACTGCTCTTTTATCCCTCTGTTTTTCCAGTTTTCAGATTTGGCGTACCCTTTTATGCCTTTTACTGTGTGTGTTTTTAGCTTCCTCACTTTGTAGTTTGACCTCTCTGACTGGATCTGCCCACTATTAGCAGAGAGACAAGTTACTTTTGAATCACAGGACAGATGACCTCACCGTTTAGTCCCCCAATCATTCAATCAGCCATGACTTTGGCAACTAGAACTGTAATGGGCATGTGACCATCGGCACTGGACGTTGGCACATGGCAGAGCATTGCATGGTCTGATGAATGTTGATACCTTCTTTTTCACGTCGATAGGAAGGCATGAATCTATCATCTTCCAGGGGACCAGCTCCTTGATACCTGTATTGTGGGATGGAGACAAAGCGGCTGCATTATGCTCTGGGGAGCTTTCACATTGGCATCCACGGGTCCAATGGAGCTCATGCAAGGCACCATGACTGCTAAGGAATATTGTACACTATTTGTGTGCCAAGTCTGAACACGATCAAACACATCTGGGATGTGATTGGCTGTGGCATCAGAGATCGTTGACCCCCTCCCAGAATTTGTGGGAATTAAGTGACGTGTGTGTGTGTGTGTGTGTGTGTGTGTGTGTGTGTGTGTGTGTGTGTAGATATGGTGCCAACTCCCTCAAGTGCTCTACCAAGGCCTCATTAGTTCCATGCCGTGACATGTCACTGCTGTTATTTGTGCGAATAGTGGACATACCGGCTATTAGGTGGTCATAATGTTATGGCTGATCAGGGTAAATGGTCATCATGTTGCTTTCCACACCATAGTGAGATATCACTATTGTGATCCATGGAACATGGATGTAACAAAACTAAACCTTCCAAAGCTGTGACATTTTATGCGCATTTAATCATTGCCCAGCAAGCCTTAATTATAATGGCCACATCACAGCAAACAAATAATGTAATGTTATCATATTAATTAAGTGCAGTTTTCTTTTGGCTTATGAGCAATGTTAGGAAAAGGATAGATTGCTACTCACAAAAAGGATAGATTGGTGCTCACCGTAAGGATGATCTATTGAGTCGCACACAGGCACAAGGAGAAAACTATAACACGTAATAGCTTTCAGCCAAAGCCTTCTTCAGCAAAGAAAACACACACATACTCACACAAGCAAGCATGCCTCATGCACAGATGAGCACTACCCCTAGCAGCTCTGACTTGAATGTGACTGTCATGTGGCAGTGACATAAACACTGACAGGAAAATAGAATTGCAACACCAGGAAGGAATTGTGTAATATAAATGAAAGTTGGTGGGTGTGTTTCTAAACGAGAAAGATGATGTTATTAAAATTTTGTGCCAGTGACATAAGAATGCCAATAGGAGCACCACTATAAGGACGCAAATCAGGCTTGCTTTAAATACATGCTGCAACAGTCATGAGTGTGAGTTACCTTTGAGATAAGATGTGGTGATTTGATGTTGGTCAAGAATACCTTTAAGGTGATAAAGAACCCATTATCAACACCTCACTGAATTTGAATGAGGTCTTGTAATAGGGCTGTGAGAAGCTTTATGTTCCTTCCTCAATATTGCAGAAAGACATGGGAATGTACAGTTGCAAGAAGACTGGGCTCCGTATGGTCACGTGACACTACCAAGAGGGAAGACCATTCTGTTCAACGTACAGCTCAGGTTCATCGTACTGGAACTGTAGCAGCAATTTTGGCAGCAATTGGCACTGTAGTGACATAATGAGCTGTTACAACTTCAAGAACAGCTCTGACATAGATGCCCTGTTGCACACATTCCACTGACAACGAACAACCACCACTTGAGACTTCAGCAGAGTGTTGTTGAAGGGCAGGATGGAGGTCTGTTGTGTTTTCTAATGAAAGCTGTTTCTGTCTTGATGCCAGTGATGACCATGTGTTGCTTAGGAGGAGGCCAGTGGAGGGCCTGGAGCCAACCTGTCTGCATGCTGGACATACTGGACCTACAACTTGAGTTATGATTTAGGGTGCAATTTTATATGACAGCAGGAGCACTCTTATGGTTATCCATTGCAAATTTGTATGTTATTCTGGTGATCTGACCTGTTGTGTTGCCATTCATGAACAGTATTCCAGGGAGTGTTTTCCAGCGGGATAACACCCACCCAAATATCGCTGTTGTAGCACATGCTTTACAGAATGCTGACATGTTGCCTTGGCCTGCTCGATAACCAGATTGAACCACCCTGTGGGTCCGGGGTTTAGAATAGGCCCGAGGTATCCCTGCCTGTTGTAAGAGGTGACTAAAAGGAGTCTCACACTTCTTGGCCCTATAAGTTCAGGTCCCATTTTATGGTTTGACCCGCCACTTTCGAAATTCTACAGAAGTGCGGGCCATATGGGGAAGGATGCGTTAAATGGTGCACGAGTTATCCATTGTGCTCTTAGATTCGATCTCCTGAACCTCTTGTCATGGCTTTGCATCTCCATCTGCAATTCAACTGTTTGGGCGAGGTCACTTTTTGGGGTACGTCATCTTCTTCCATTGTCTCCTGTCCTCTTTCACCCCCATGACAACATTGGATTTCTCTGCACCCAATATTCAGCACAGTAGCCAGTCCCTTGTGGTGGGCCTGTCATGTACACATTTGTTGGTAGCCCCCTGACAACATAGGGGTCGCACTGCACTACTGATGCCTGAGCTGTAAACTCCCCATGTATGCCAAGGAGTACCGTATTTACTCGAATCTAAGCCGCACTCGAATCTAAGCCGCACCTGAAAAATGAGACTCGAAATAAAGGAAAAAAAAAAATCCAAAATCTAAGCCGCACCTGAAATTTGAGACTCGAAATTCAAGGGGAGAGAAAAGTTTTAGGCCGCACCTCCAAATCGAAACAAAGTTGGTCCATTGTAATATGAGACACAATTTAGGTCGAATGAATGACGATACAGCTACAGTAGTTTGGTTCGAGTCGAAAGCTTAGCAGTTAAGCTTTACCAGGTAGCCATTGGTATGCGTCAGCCGCTCCGTCCGTATTTATACGGATACCCTTCCTTTTTCATGTGCTTCGTCTGGTTTGAATCGATTGCTTATTTTGCTTTGATCTGATAAGTGCCGTTTTCTATGTTATAGGTGTTTACGTCAGTCACTCGAAGCTGAAAATGCATTACTATACTGTGACATGCATTGTTTGTCGCATTCTGATAGTGCGTGTTTACAGCCTGTCGCTGCTCGCGGCATGGCTTGCTTTTGTGCGCGCTACCGCCGCCTACAATTAAAAAAAGAGAGGAATCGTCTCATTAGCGAAACAATGGCAAGAGACTGCTATTTGTTGTTACTTACACTGCTGCTTTCTTTGATAATGATCAACAAGAACCAAATAATAGACTGCGTATGATAGAACATGTTCTGAACGAGAGTTTGGCGAAAATTTTTCTCCGTTTGAAAATCTTTGCGGCCGCTTCTTTAGTACATCAAATTCTGCACAGAAATTAGTCATCTTAGATTTAAAAATCTAGTCACTTGCCGTGCTTCATTTCTGACTGTATCACTATTAGGCATAAGAGTAATACGAATATAAACATGACACGATACGTATATTCTTCCGCGTTTGCTGTTGTCTCACTCTAGTTTCGTAGTTTATTTGGCAGACAGGATTTAAATGAGATAGAAGCAAACACGAAAGAATACATGGCAAAATGTTTATATTCGTATTATTCTTATGGTGAAGAGAATACCGCATGTGATTCACATTTCATCAGGTTCCTATTAGCAACCATCTCTTCTCACAGGTAGGAAAAAATTCAGAACGTAGAGTTGGCCATATTGACAAAAATCCCAGTATTACCAGTCGGATTTTCATAGTACATTGAAATTCGAAGATGAACAATACGGAATTTGTATTTACTTCATTGGATTATGTATGAAAAAGCAGTGGTCGAAACTCGGGCGGAGAAAAAAAGCACGTCTTCCAATTTTTTTTTTTAATTTTATTTACTGACGCAGAGGTTTTGGCGCCAGTATTTGTCTTTGTGCCTACAAAGGATGCCTGTGTAGCGCTACATATATTCGACGGCAGAAGTTAGTTGTGGCGGCACCTATCAACATTTTTCAGAACTTCCGCTTGCTTTGCACTCGATTCTAAGCCGCAGGCGGTTTTTTGGATTACAAAAACCGGAAAAAAAGTGCGGCTTAGATTCGAGTAAATAAGGTAGATGCCTGTCTTCCTGGGGCATCAAGACTCCTGGCAATGGCCATCATGCCAGATGGCCGTTGCTGTGGCTGGGTGGCACCCATGGGGAGAGCCCCTGATCGGAGAGGTGGCATCAGGGCAGATGACCTGCAGTGAAGCGAAGTACGTCATCTATTGCTGGTCACCGTAAGGCGCCAGCAGTCTCTAAGAAGGGCAAGATCAAGTACAATGCTGACAGATATGACCCTAAATTGTTTCCCTCCCACGCTACACCATAGGAGGGACATAGGGCTATAGATAGAAGAGAGCCATATTTGCCTCAGTATTTAGTCTGTAGCAAATGGACGGGACTCCTTACTACCTACAAAGCCTCAATTTTTTATTGAACATCTTGAGGATAAGTTTGGGGAAGTGACAGTGCTGTCCAAGATGAGAAGCGGTGCAGTCTTGATTCACATAGCATTTCCAGCCCAATCCTGGGCGTTATTAGCTTTTGACCAGCTGGGTGACATTCCTGTTTCCATCACTCCCCATAAAAGCCTCAATATGGTCCAGGGGATTATTTTCCATTGCAGTTTGATGATGAGCTCCGTGTCAATCTAGAACAGCGGGGTGTTAATTTCAACCAGCACGTTTACAGGGGAGCCAAAGCAACAGTGTTGCTACTGGTGCCTTCATCTTGGCCTTTGAGGGTGATTCATTGCCTGAAAAGGTCAAGGTGATGGTTTACCATTGTAACGTTAAACCACACATCCCTCCCCTTATGTGGTGCTTTAAGTTCCGGAAACTCAGACACGTCTTCCTGCTGCACTTCCAGCGCCACATGTCGAGACTGCAGACGTCCACTGCATCCAGATACTCCATGTGCGCCTCCTCCCACTTGTATCAACTGCGGAGAGCAGCACTCCCCCTGCTAGCCAGACTACACAGTACTCCAAAATGAGTGGAAAATCATGGAGTAAAAGACCCTGGACCTGTTGACTTACCAAGAGGCTAAACGTAAATTTGAACAAATTACACCACGTTCGGTTGACGTCCACATATGCTGCAACTACATAACCATCGCCGTCACAAGTACCAGTCGTACCACACTCTGTGCCACAAACAATGCGCCCTCCGCTCTTGTACGGAAGGGGTCCTTTGGGACCCTTTCTCCCAAAGTCTCCACTAATTTCACAGTGGACACTCACCAGTGGTGAAAGGAGCCAAAATCTGCTGGATGAAGAGCTTCATGGTCTTCCTCTGTGCCTGAATACTCCCAGAAAGCCACTAAAGGGAAGCGAGAGGGCAAGCAAACAAAGAAGTCTGCTGAGAAAAAGGACCCTCCGGTGTCCCCAACACCACCACTCTACCAATTCTGCACCTGAGGATGAGGTGGAGATCTTAGTGTCCCCTGAGGATCTGGATCTCACTGATGCCTCATCCACAATAGGAAAGAATACAAATACTCAATCAGTGGCAGCAGGTGACCCTGAGGCGTAAGCTGCCTCGCGTGCTTCATGCCTTCCCAGGCTCACAATACAGTCATCCTCCAGTGGAATTGCTGCGGTTTTTTCCACCATCCTGCTGAGGTATGGCAACTTTTAAGCTTTACACCAGCTTTCTGCATTGCCCTCCAGGAAACCTGGTTCCCAGCAATGCAGACACCTGCCCTCCGCAGCTATAGTGGATATTACAAGAACCGTAGAGACTATAATAGTGTACCAGGTGGAGTTTGTGTCTATGTTCTGAACTCAGTAGGCAGTGAACCTGCACCCCTTCAAATCCCTCTCGAAGCTGTGGCTGTCAGGATAAGAACGACGCAGGAAATAACTGTCTGCAAAGTATATCTTCCTCCAGATGGTGCAGTACCCCTGAACGCATTGGCTGCACTGATTCAGCAACTCCCTAAACCTTTCCTACTTTCGGGAGATTTTAACGTCCATAACTCCTTGTGGGGTGGTAATGTGCTTACTGGCTGAGGTAGAGATGTTGAAACTTTCCTGTCTCAACTTGACCTCTGCCTCTTAAACACTGGGGCCTCCACACATTTCAGTGTGGTTCATGGCACTTACTCGGCCATTGATTTAGCCCTCTGCAGCCCAGGACTTCTCCCATCTGTCCACTGAAGAGCCCACAATGACTTGTGTGGTAGTGACCACTTTCCCATCTTCCTGTCACTCCCCCAGCACCATTCCCCCAGACATCTACCAAGACGGGCTTTAAACAAGGCAGACTGGGAAGCTTTCACCTCTGCTGTCACCGATGAATCTCCTCCACATGGTACCATCAATGTGGTAGTTGAGCGGGTCACTAGAACGATCATTTGTGTGGCAGAATACACAATCCCTTGTTCTTTAGGGTACCCCTGTCGAAAGTCAGTACCTTGGTGGTTGCTGGAAATCACTGAGGCCTTTAAAGAGCGTCGGTGAGCTCTACAGCGACATAAGCGGCACCCTTCCCTAGAGCAGCTAATAGCCTTTAAATGGCTCCATGCCTGCATTCGCCAGCTTGTAAAAAGATGGAAACAGGAATGTTGGGAGAGGTAAGTCGTAACCATTGGGTGCCATACGTCACCTTCCCAACTCTGGGCGAAGATCATACGTGTTTGTGCTTGCCAGACCCTGACAGGTGTCACTGGCCTTCACATCAATGGCATGTTATCTGCTGATGCAAACACAATTGCCAAGCTCTTTGCTTAGTACTATGCTCGAGCCTCCACGTCGGAGAATTATCGCTCAGCATTTCACACCCTCAAATAGTGGATGAAAATGAGAGTCCTCTTGTTCACTGAACATCACAGTGAACCCTATAATGCTCCATTTACACAGTGGGAGCTCCTCAGCGTCCTTGTAGATTGCTGTATCACAGCTCATGGGCCAGATCATATCCACAGTCAGATGATCAAACATCTCTCATCTGACTACAAGCGACATCTCCTCGTCATTTTCAACCAGATCTGGTGCGATGGTGTCTTTCCATCACAATGGCAAGAGAGCACCATCATTCCGGTGCTCAAACCCGGCAAACACCCACTTGATGTGGGTAGCTATCACCCCATCAGCCTCACCGACATTTTTTGTAAGCTATTAGAATGTATGGTAAGTCGGCTGTTGTGTTGGGTCCCGGAGTAACGTGGCTTACTGGCTCCATATCAGGGCAGTTTCCACCAGGGTCGCTCTACCATTGTGTCTTGTGTCCCTCAAATCTGCCATCCGAACAGCTTTCTCCAGACACTAACACCTGGTTGCCATCTTTTTTATTTGCAAAACGCTTATGACACGTCCTGGTGACATCATATCCTTGCCACGTTATATGAGTGGGGTCTCCAGGGCCTGCTCCCAATTTTTAACCAAAATTTCCTGTCGCTCCATACTATCTGTGTCCAAGTTGGTGCCTCCCATAGTTTCCCCCCATATCCAGGAGAATGGGGTCCTGCAGGGCTCTTTATTGAATGTATCTCTATTTTTAGTGATCATTAACGGTCTAGCAGCAGTTGTCAGGCCGACCATTGCACCTTCTCTGTATGCAGATGACTTCTGCATTTCATACTGCTCCTCCAGTACTGGTGTCGCTGAGCGGCGCTACAGGGAACCATGCACAAGGCGCAGTCACGGGCTCTAGCCCACGGTCTCCAGTTTTCAGCCGCGAAGTCGTGTGTTGTGCACTTTTGTCAGCGTCTTACCATCCTTTCAGAACCAGACTGATGTGGCTTCCTCATCTTCGTCAGCTGAAGCAGAAGTGCCCTCCGTTGTCTGAGCAACACCAATTGGGGTGCAGATCGGTCCATGCTGCTGCAGTTCTACAAAGCCCTTGTTCAATTCCATCTTGACTATGGTAGTCCAGTTTATGGTTCGGCAGCACCCTCAGCGCTATGTTTACTCGACCCAGTGCACCAATGTGGTGTTCGACTGGCAACGGGAGCTTTTAGGATGAGTCCGGTGACCAGCGTCCTGGTGGAGGGCAGAGTCCCTCCATTGAAGGTTAGGCATGCACAACTGATCGCTAGTTATGTTGCACACATTCGTAGTTCTCCTGATCATCCGAATTATTGTCTCCTTATCCATCCCACTGTGGTTCATCTCCCATGTTGGAGGCCCAGATCAGGGCTTACATTTAAGATTGCGGTTTGCGTCCAATCCCTTCTGTCTGAAGTGGAGTCCTTGCCTTTACCACCTATACTCGAGGTCCAGTCACGTACACCTCCATGATGTACACCTAGGCCGAAGCTTCTCCTGGACCTTTCACATTGTCCTAAGAACTCAGTTAACCCTGCCGCTCTCTGCTGTTACTTCCTCTCGATTCTTGGCATGTACCGGCATCATGAAGTGGTTTACACCGACGGTTCGATGGCTGATGGTCACATTGGCTTCGCATATGTTTATGGAGGACATATTGAACAGTACTCCTTGCCAGATGGCTGCAGTGTTTTCACTGCAGAGCTGGTAGCCATTTCTCGTGCTCTTGAGCACATTCACTCATGCCCTGGCAAGTCGTTTCTTCTCTATACTAACTCCTTGAGCAGCCTACTAGCTATCAACCAGTGCTACCCCACCATCTCTTGGTAGTGACCATCCAGGAGTCCATCTATGCCCTGGAATAGTCCAGTCATTCTGTGGTGTTTGTGTGGACCCCAGGCCACGTCAGAATCCCAGGAAATGAACTTGACAACAGGCTGGCCAAACAGGCTACATGGAAACCACTTCTGGAGATCGGCATTCCCATAACTGACCTGCAATCATTATTATGCTACAAGGTTTTTCAGCTTTGGGAGGCAGAATGGCATAATCTCAGAATGCACAACAAACTGCGTGCTCTTAAGGAGACTACATTTGTGTGGAAGTCCTCCATGCAGGCCTCTCGCAGGGCTCTTATGGTTCTCTGCCAGCTCCACATTGACTATATGTTGCTTACACATGGCTACCTCTTCCGTCGTGATGACCCACGTCGGTGTCACTGTGGCTCACATACGACTATTGTCCACATCTTGCTGGACTGCCCACTTTTAGCCCCTCTGCGGCAGACTTTTAACCTTCCCAGCACCCTACCTTTGGTGTTGGACAACAATGCCTCAACAGCAGATTTAGTTTTACGTTTTATTCGTGAGGGGGGGTTTTGATTGTACCGTCTAAGGATGGGCATTTAGCCTTCTCTCCAAGGCTGCCACCCTCCCTCCATTTTAACTCTGTCGCACTTTCTTTGCACTTGTTTGTCTTGGTGGTCATCTTTTCTACATGTTTTCATCTCACCTTGTCTTCTTAGGTGGACATTTTAATGTGTTTCAGAGTAGCTGGCTCATCCTCTTTTATTATTGTGATCAGCCAGCGCAGACCATCTGCTCTGTGGTTTTAATACCTTCTTCTACTTTTCCTTGTGGTGTATGTTTCCACCATTTTTTGTTTGTTTCATTCGTTTTCTTTTTAGGTGTGGTTCCCAATTCCTTTTCCCCCTTTTACTTTCCCATACATACTTTGGGTGTTTTTATACCTTGAGTCTTGCTTGCATCAGGAAAAAGGGACTGATGGCTCTGTAGTTTGGTACATTTATACCCCAAACGAACGAATGAACCAACCAACCAAATCGAATTGTGGAGTTGTGGTTTATTCATTTCATGGCGTGCATTTGCAATCCATTTGGTTTGCATACAGGAGACATGTCAAGTATTTATAATACAGTTACAATGATATATCATACATTGTATCCAGCTCAAATTTCCAGTTCGTCCTGTATGAATTCATCCACTGAGTTATAACATTTCTGTGTCAGTGCCTTATATAGCTTTATTTTAAGCTTACCTAAATTCATCTGTATTAACTAGTTCCCTTTTAATTTATTATAAATTTTCATCCCCATGTATTGCAGTTCTGGGTATACAGTTTGAGGCAATTGGTGGGCAGCATGAAATTTTCTTTGTTTCTAGTAACATATGCATGAACAGAATGGTTTCCCTCAAATAATTCATGTCTAGTGTATAAAAAGATAGATTACAGCGTTAATATTTTAAATTTTCTAAATAATTGAAGGCATGGTTCTTTATGATTCATAGTGTACATATTTTGAATGATTTTTTTTCCCTGTGTTTATAGTATCCTCACTGTTCATCGAGTTTCCCAAAAAAAAAAAAAAAAAAAAACAATCCTGTACTTAGTAATGGATTCAAAGTAGCTTGTATATGCTACTTTTTGTGAGTCCATGTCAATTGCAATTGACAACATTTGCAGTGCAAATTCAAAGCTACTCTGTTTGTTTGCTAGGTACTCAATGTGTGCCTGCCAGCTCAAATTTTTGTCTATATTATACCAAAGAATTTGACTGAGTCAGCTTCTTCTGTAACTAGGTTGTTGTGAACAATCTTAATCTGCTCACATTGTGACTGTTTGAGTTTGAATTGCATCATGTGAGTCTTAGATATGTATAGATTCAACCCATTTAGCTGGAAACAAGATATTAAGATGCTGATGGTACTGATCACAGATTTGAGAATTTTTTTCTGAATCCTGCTTTTCAACTAAGACAGAAGTATCATCTACGAACAGAACTGATGGGGAACTTATATTTAATGGTAAGTCATTAACATAGAAGAGAAATAGGACTGGGCCTAATATGGAGCCTTGTGGAACACGCTGAGATATTTTCTCCCCGTCAGAAAATTACGCCATTTAAAGAGATGCTAATTCTTTGCTTTCTGTTTGATAATTAGGATTTAAGCCATTGTAGGGCTCTGCCACTGATGCCATACCTGTCAAGTTTGTAAATAAGCAATGCATGGTTTACAGAATCAGACACCTTAGTGAGGTCACAGAAAATTCCTGCCACTTTATTTCTCTTGTCTAAAGATGTACTTATTTTCTCAATGAAACTGCTCACTGCATCTACGGTGTTTTCCCACTGTTGAAACCCAAATTGTTTAGAATAATAGAATATTTTGCAGTGAAGCTTTGGATTTGGGCAACAGTAAGTTTTTAAAATACTTTACACTTAGTTATTTCAAATATTTTAGATAGAACTGAGATAGGATGATAACTTTTCATGATCTCTCTTGACCTCTTCTTGATGAGTGGTTTGACTACAGCATATTTCAGTACCTCTGGGAAATAGCCATCTTCAAAACAATGATTTATTATTTGAGCTAGTAGATTTGCATTTTATTGTGTACTGTTAATACTCCAGTGAGTATTCCATCCCAACCTGCAGATTTTTTTGTTTTTTAATGTTAGGATTGTATTTTCTACATCCTTTACAAACACTTTTTAAAGAGTTTGTAAAGTTTTCAGAGTTTTCATTTATGCCAAAAGGATTTACATCTACAACAGACTTTACCACATTTATAAAGGATTCATTAAGTATCTGAGTTGGACTTACTGTAGTATTTCCTTCAGTGTCAATTTTTGAAACTTCTTAGTTACAGGCTTTAACACCTAACTTAGATTTAATGACTGACCCACACACCCTTTGTCCTATTTTTATGGTTTAAAATTAGCCTCTTATTTGCAAATTGCATTTGCTGCCTTGCCGACTTTTTTGTTATGGTTTTATAGAGTCATAACATACTCAATGAAATCAGTATCTTTATTATATTTTAATTCTCTGTGCTGTTGCCTTTTCCTTACACTGGAAACTTTAATTTCTCATTTTATTGCCGTAGAGTCTAGGTGAAATACACTCCTGGAAATGGAAAAAAGAACACATTGACACCGGTGTGTCAGACCCACCATACTTGCTCCGGACACTGCGAGAGGGCTGTACAAGCAATGATCACACGCACGGCACAGCGGACACACCAGGAACCGCGGTGTTGGCCGTCGAATGGCGCTAGCTGCGCAGCATTTGTGCACCGCCGCCGTCAGTGTCAGCCAGTTTGCCGTGGCATACGGAGCTCCATCGCAGTCTTTAACACTGGTAGCATGCCGCGACAGCGTGGACGTGAACCGTATGAGCAGTTGACGGACTTTGAACGAGGGCGTATTGTGGGCATGCGGGAGGCCGGGTGGACGTACCGCCGAATTGCTCAAAACGTGGGGCGTGAGGTCTCCACAGTACATCTATGTTGTCGCCAGTGGTCGGCGGAAGGTGCACGTGCCCGTCGACCTGGGACCGGACCGCAGCGACGCACGGATGCACGCCAAGACCGTAGGATCCTACGCAGTGCTGTAGGGGACCGCACCGCCACTTCCCAGCAAATTAGGGACACTGTTACTCCTGGGGTATCGGCGAGGACCATTCGCAACCGTCTCCATGAAGCTGGGCTATGGTCCCGCACACCGTTAGGCCGTCTTCCGCTCACGCCCCAACATCGTGCAGCCCGCCTCCAGTGGTGTCGCGACAGGCATGAATGGAGGCACGAATGGAGACGTGTCGTCTTCAGCGATGAGAGTCGCTTCTGCCTTGGTGCCAATGATGGTCGTATGCGTGTTTGGCGCCGTGCAGGTGAGCGCCACAATCAGGACTGCATACGACCGAGGCACACAGGGCCAACACCCGGCATCATGGTGTGGGGAGCGATCTCCTACACCACTGGTGATCGTCGAGGGGACACTGAATAGTGCACGGTACATCCAAACCGTCATCGAACCCATCGTTCTATCATTCCTAGACCGGCAAGGGAACTTGCTGTTCCAACAGGACAATGCACGTCCGCATGTATCCCGTGCCACCCAACGTGCTCTAGAAGGTGTAAGTCAACTACCCTGGCCAGCAAGATCTCCGGATCTGTCCCCCATTGAGCATGTTTGGGACTGGATGAAGCGTCGTCTCACGCGGTCTGCACGTCCAGCACGAACGCTGGTCCAACTGAGGCGCCAGGTGGAAATGGCATGGCAAGCCGTTCCACAGGACTACATCCAGCATCTCTACGATCGTCTCCATGGGAGAATAGCAGCCTGCATTGCTGTGAAAGGTGGATATACACTGTACTAGTGCCGACATTGTGCATGCTCTGTTGCCTGTGTCTATGTGCCTGTGGTTCTGTCAGTGTGATCATGTAATGTATCTGACCCCAGGAATGTGTCAATGAAGTTTCCCCTTCCTGGGACAATGAATTCACGGTGTTCTTATTTCAATTTCCAGGAGTGTATTTCATTAAAAACACGTAGGAAACTATTTAGGAATTTCTCGAAGGTTTCATCACTTGAATTACAATGATCATTTTTTCTGTTTTAGCTTATTACTGCCCGCATCTCTTGGTCGTGCGGTAGCGTTCTCGCTTCCCACGCCCGGGTTCCTGGGTTCGATTCCCGGCGGGGTCAGGGATTTTCTCTGCCTCGTGATGGCTGGGTGTTGTGTGCTGTCCTTGGGTTAGTTAGGTTTAAGTAGTTCTAAGTTCTAGGGGACTTATGACCACAGCAGTTGAGTCCCATAGTGCTCAGAGCCATTTGAACCATTGTTGAGCTTATTACTAAATGTTAGCAAGTTTTCTTTGCTAAAATTCCTTCTCGTATGGATCCTCGTACCATACTTGAAATGTTCTTGTCTGTCTGTGGCAGCTCAGTGAATAATGCACAATGATCTGAAATACCTAGAAATAGATAAAATTTATATACATCTTCATATAAATAATTAATTAGACCGAGCGAGGTGGTGCTGTGCTTAGACACTGGACTCACATTCGGGAGGACGACGGTTCAATCCCGCGTTCGGCCATCCTGATTTAAGTTTTCCGTGATTTCCCTGAGTCGCTCCAGGCAAATGCTGGGATGGTTCCTTTCAAAGGGCACGGCCAACTTCCTTCCCCGTTCTTCCCTAATCCGATGAGACCGATGACCTCGCTGTCTGGTCTCCTTCCCCAAAACAACCCAACCCAATTAATTAGAACATTATCAGTACAGGTTGCTGATTGGCCACTGTCTCATTTTGATTTGATATTAAAATTAGCAGCTATTACAATTTTTTCTTTTTTTTTTTTCTCTACAAATGTCTTTCAGCATAATTTGAAGCTTAGATAAGAATAGTTCTGTTGTTGGATTAGATTAGATTAGATTAGATTTACTTTCATTCCAATTGATCCATAGTGAGGAGGCCCTCCAGGATGTGGAACGTGTTAGAAAAACAACAATACATGACAAATATTTACAACTAAAACAAATAAGCTAATGTACCATTCCACAGGTCCCAAGTGGAATGATCGTCATTTTTTAATGAACACTAAGAGTCATTTTACAAATACTAATGCACTGAATTTAAAATAAAAAAGTTTTTTATTTATTTATAAGGTAATAAAAATGTAATACAACTACTGTATTACTTATTTACAATGAACACATTACTGCACTGAAATGGTGCAGAAGTTATGTTGTACTTGTATACAAATCAGTTGGTTTTACTAAGAAATTCAGCAATGGACTAGAAGGAGTTGGCCACCAATAAATCCTTTAGGCTTCTCTTAAACTGAATGTCATTGGTTGTTAAGCTTTTTATGGCTGCTGGCAAGTTATTGAAAATGTGTGTTCCTGAATAATGCACACCTTTTTGTACAAGACTAAGTGACTTTAAATCCTTGTGAAGATTATTCTTATTTCTAGTATTGATTCCATGAATTGAGCTGTTGGTTTGAAAAAGTGATTTATTTTTAATGACAAATTTCATTAAGGAATAAATACATTGGGAAGCAGTAGTTAGTATCCCTAGTTCCCTAAACAGGCTTCTGCAGGATGTTCTTGAGTTCACACCACATATAATTGTTACTGCACGTTTTTGTGCCCAGAAAACTTTATCTTGGCTTGATGAATTACCCCAAAAAATAATCCCATATGACATTATGGAATGAAAGTAAGCTTAGTATGCCAGCTTTTCCATTTTTATATCCCCTATGTCTGACAAAATTCACATTGAAAACAGAGATTTGTTAAGATGCTTCAGCAGTTCTGTGGTGTGCTCCTCCCAGTTGAATTTATTATCAAGCTGTAATCCCAAGAATTTAACACTGTCCACTTCTTCTATCTTCTTGTCATCGTATGTTAGACATATACTCTTGGGACACCCCTTCCAAGTTCTGAACTGCATGTAGTGTGTTTTTTCAAGGTTTAGTGACAAAGAATTGGCTAGGAACCAGTGATTAATGTCCACAAATATTTTATTGGCTGATCCTTCTAAGACTACACTTGATTTGCTATTTATTGCAATGTTTGTATCATCGGCAAACAAAACAAACTTGGCATCTGGTAATGTTACTGATGAAAGGTCATTGATATACACAAGAAAAAGTAAGGGCCCCAAAATGGAACCTTGTGGGACCCCACATGTAATTAGTTCCCAGTTGGATGATGCCTGATAGCTTGATACATGTCTCTTTCCTAATAACACCCTTTGTTTCCTGCCAGAGATATAAGATTTGAACCATTTTGCAGCATTTCCTGTTACACTATAATATTCTAGTTTACTTAAAAGGATATTGTGATTTACACAATCAAATGCCTTTGGCAGATCACAAAATATACCAGTTGCCTGCAATTTTTTGTCTAATGAATTAAGCACATTTTCACTGTAAGTGTAGATAGCCTTCTCAATATCAGAACCTTTTAGAAATCCAAACTGTGACTTTGACAGTATGTTATTTGAGATAAGATGGTTATAAAGACGACTGTACATTACTTTTTCGAAAATTTTTGAGAATGCTGGCAACAGTGAAATTGGACGGAAATTTGATGCTATTTCTTTATCTCCCTTCTTAAACAGTGGCTTAACTTCAGCATATTTCAGCCATTCAGGAAATATTCCACTGATAAACGACTGGTTACACAGATAGCTTAATATGTTACTTAGCTCAGAATCATGTTCTTTAATTAACTTTGTTGATATTTCATCATACCCACTAGATGTTTTTGATTTTAAAGATTTTATGATGGACATTATTTCTGTTGGGGTAGTGAGGGTCAAATTCATATTATGGAAGTTACTTGAAATGTCTGGTCTAAGGTAATGCATAACAGCATCTACCAAACCTGACAACCCCATCTTTTCAGTAACGGTTATAAAATGTTTGTTAAAAAGTTCTGCAACACTATACACATCTGTCACCAATGTATCATTTATTCTTAATGCTATTTGTTCCTCTTCATGTCTGGTTCTACCAGTCTCCTCCTTCATTCTACCGGTCTCCTCCTTGGCCTCCCTGGGAGTCTTAATATACAGATTATTATAACATTTACTAGTGAGTCTGCTATTTCTACACAATAGCTCTCAAACACACATTCTCCATTTAAATAACTAAATCAGTTTCTAGTCTCATAATTTATATCACTATGTGGAAGTATACATGAGCCTCTATGTGACTTGTTTCTTCTGCAAAACCTACTTGCCAATCTGAAGGTCCCTATCTTGTTTAAAATTTTTGATTGTGTCCTCAGTAAACCAGTGCTTATTTAAACAAACAGTTGTGTTATTTGCACAGTCTGTCAGAATGATTTCCAATTCGTCTGTTTTGGAGCATTTCTTGTTTAAAGTCTCAGTGTTTGAGCTACTTATATTCCAGTGCATGACATCTACTTTGACCATTACTTATAGGCTTTAGCATAAATTTGGGACATCATTGGACGACAACTCCGATGTCACCCACAACTAGTGTTAACTGTTCCTGTATTGACCAACCAACTGCAACAGGCATGGAACTCCATCTCACAAGCTGACATCCAGCACCTATTCAACACATTTGCATTCTTCCATTCAACATTCTGGCAGCTACACCAAATATTAATGTATCAGCATTTCACATTTGCAATGGCTTATCTCATGTGTACATTAACATGTGATCTTGCAATGTTAACCACTGAAATATGTTACCTAGGAAGCGTATTCCTGAAATTTCATTACTCTGCATTTATTATTTTTTGGTGTTACGTTTTTTTTCTGTCAGCTCATTTTTCATTTCAAGGCAGATGGTTCAATTTCTCTCCAGCTTCTTATTTTGCAGAGAAATGAGTGGTGAATTTAATAAAATCACCAGTGACATCAATGCTTTTTGTGTATGAAAGTGGCAGACTTCTGCCAGTATGAATAATAAATATATATTCTTCGAAGCTACAGAAATTATTAAATACTAGCACCTTTTTCAACTTATCCTTAAATAGAACTAATGCTTTTATGTCCTTTATTTTTGCAAGATGTGCATTAATATTATGTAAGGTTGATGTTGCAGCCTTCTCTGACATAAAGCCTTGCTATATACTTCTCTATGAAATTCGTTCCTATTTCTAATTTCATTATTACCATTAAGTGCAACCTCATGTTTACTTTGCTTATTTATATTAAATTGCATCTTGCATAGTACGAGGTGGACTGACACTACGAGAGGGACTGCAGATTGTGGAGGAAGTTCATCGCACTGGACGTATGGCAGCTTTTGATATTGTAGAAGTTAACCCAGAACTCTCAGATGAAAGGGGTGTTCAGCTCACTGTCGAGGCAGCAATTGAAGTATGCCGCTCCGCTGTTGGCTTTGAGCGAAGAGGATGGCCAGCTGCAGGCATTACCATTGACAAAAGGTCATGTAATTAATGCCAAGTGATCTTAACACAACACTGAGTTGTTAAAAAAACCATTGCATTGTTACTGTGGTGTAGTACTGCCCACTGTAAGTTTGAGTCATCTTAGCTGGATGGTGCCATCAGTAACAGGAAATGTTCTAGTCTGTATTTAGAAGACTATGAGCCACTTATTTGTAAAATTGTGTTAAATAATCTAAAAATGTATGAAATGACCATTTACTGTATAGGGAAAGATGGATCAGCGATATGCCTTGACATTGGAAGTTGGTAGGACCCTTGCCATGCAACAACATATGTTCGGAGCCTGACTTGTAAGTTTCAGAGAAGATGTCACTCCTTGTAGTTTCAGAAGCCTGTTGGTTATGCAGTTTAGCCTGTCAAGTTGAAGTTTTTGTTGAAATTTAGAGTCTATTATAGCAGGATTAAGAAACCAGTTTAATAAACAATGTGTGCAAAAAAATTAAACTTCTGAATTGGAATGAAACCAGCCATTTTGTATATGAGCAGAGTTACATCGTTTTAACAGTTTATTCACCTAGTTTAAAGCAGAACATCATGGATTAAATGTGAAGTACTTCAGGATGTGCACCTATTTGGTGCCCATCAGTTTCCCAATAAGGTTCTATCTTAATACTAACTTGGCAGTAGAACTGCAAATTTAGTGGCAGTGAAATTCCACTCACTTTGTCTTCTTGAACATTTTACTGTTCAATAAATTAGACCTGTGACATACATAAAGTTCTCTTAGAAGTGTATGTTCAGTAAGTACCTTTTGAATGGTGTATTTCATCTGTTTTACTCGCCTTATTTCATCTGCTCTTGGAGGACTAATTAAGAGAGCTGCCATCTTGTGTAAATGTAGCTATGTAAATACTGAAAATATATCACTTTTGTCTTTTATCGACCTGTTAATAAATTTCATATAATGGTAGTGCACGGTGAACATGTTCCATGGTACAACAGATGACTAATTTTCTAAATAATTTGTTACATTAATTATCATTCATAATCTACTGATTATGTCTGTATGTCCCAGTATGCTGTTTCACATGTTTGTGACTTACCACCTCCCCTTTTATGAACTTTGTGTTTTACTGCCTAAGTATTTAATTTATAAATCAACTAACATCAATGAAAAGGCTGAAAATTTCTTAGTATTACATTAACTGAATGTTTATGTATAATTTTACTGAAATAAATACCATTGAAATTTCTTCTGCTGTTTGACTGTCTGCATGATTTTCTTCCTTCGTGAAAACTCATGGTGTAAAAAAATGAGGAGGGGGCTCACTCACATCCTAATATTACAAAGAAATATCTGTAGTCTTTTTTAACATTCTTAACAGTTCTTTACTTGGAAAATGATTCTGGCTACAAAATTACAACACAAATTTCAGGTTATTAACAGTCACTATACTTTTCAGTGTGAGAACAAAGTAAACAGTAAATGTTATATAGTGCTTTAAATTGTTCATGTGTTTGCATGTAAAGTGATTGTGCACTGCAGTGTCAAACTAATTACGACACAAGGTGACAGTTTGCCCTTGGCAATTATTGCACCACCTGCAGACTATAACACGTAATGCCATCAACAAATACATTCTACGGAATATCTGGCTGTCGTGCCTACCACCTGATGCGCAGAAGATGCAGTATGCGCTGGTGATCCTGATGCATTTGCACAGATTACATACTGTATCGCAGAAATGTACCCATACCAGCAACACAATGCGTGAAATATAAACACTTCAACAGAGTGCTGTGAAACCTGAGTGAATCCAAAGCAACTGTTGAATGTAATATTTCACAGTAATGAAATGTCTAAACAAATTAGAAGGAAAGTAAGGTTTCCACTTGTGCCTGAACATTGATTTTTGATTTAAAGTCTCCACATAAACAGAGGAAGCCATTTGATTTCTTTGCCACTACCAAGGGTGTGGACCAAGCACCGGTTTTAACATGTTGAACCGCCCCAGTGTCATGGAAAAATCGTGTTCCTGCATAACAGCTGTCCAGATGGAGACTTCAAAGGGCCATGCTCAGCAGATATGGGGTACCGCATTTGGCCATGAGGAGATACAAGCCTGGAAATCTGTGGTACATCTGAAGCCAGGTTCAAATATAGATACAAAGGTGGTCCAAAGGTTGTTAAGTCCCTGGAAGAGAACTGTGTCAGAGACAATCTGAACCTCATCACTGATGGGGAATACAAAAAGCAAGAAGGCATCCAGAATGAAATTGTTGCCTGCTGAATGTCTATTGATGACAAAAGCTCAAGAGATGTTTTTGTAGACAGATATAATTGGGAATTGAATTGGCCAACTCCCTTTGCCTATTCCACCATGTAACTCTTCTGTTTCTTCAAATTCTTTAGCCCATTTATTAACATGGGGCCTCTTGCAGTTATTTCTGTTGGCAGTATTCATGCAATGCATTGCTGCTATTGCTGAGTGAATGCAGCATTCATGTGCCACTGAGAAAGTTGGATCAAAGCACTCCCTCTCATACTGTTGGGGTTCCAGACAGCTTACAAGGTTGATATCTGCACCTCAGTTGCTGAGATAGTGCACGGAGAGCCGTTAAGAATACCAACTGAGTTTCTAACCTCTGTGCCACTTCTGAACCAAACAGAGTTATCCTTGTTTGTACAGACGATTCAGGATTACATGCCAGAGATCGGACAAGCACCAGCTAGGCACAAGGCACTAACATATTGTTTGCATGTCGTGCTGCACTCGAATTCCTCATGGACACCACCTGCATTTCAGGCTGAGAGGCAATGTTTGAACTGATTTTAGGTGGGCTGAACCCGGTAGTACAGTAATGCTTGACCAGTCTGCGACAGAGGTGGGACAAGCCCCTAGCACTCTGTCATGAGCCAAAAATGATCTTAATATTCTGGTCCTGCAATGCAGGACGTATCAGACATTAAGATAGAAATGTAGTATTTGGTCTTATCAGCTTAGACAGAAGGTATGGGACCCTACCAAGTTTTGTGACAAGGAAAGCAATGTGGATGGGCATGGGGACAGTGCTCCCACAACCATACATCCTGCAGGCAATGAACATAGTCCTGGGCAGCTCACACTGGCCTCACAGAAGACCATTCCACTTGCCCTGTCATTGCAGCCAAAGTTGGTTTGTACAATAGCTGGCAGAGTTGTCAAACTGAAGTACTCCTATATTTCAAGTGCTCTGCAGTTTAGTGGATGGTGGGAGGGTAGTATTAGTATCTACACAGGTGAAGTATGATGTACTGTATACTCTCTGGAGTGTGTGAATGGTCAATTATAATTGTTCCTTGAGTGAGATGTTGTTCTTAGTTGCTTTCTATTTTTAATAGAGTTGAGATATCTTATATGTAGGTATTGTAAATTGTCTACAATTGTACACCAATCGCCTCCCCACCCCATGAACCGTGGACCTTCCATTGGTGTGCCTCAGCAATACAGAGAGCCATATCGTAAGTGCAGCCACAACAGAGGGGTGGTTGTTGAAAGGCCAGACAAACATGTGGTTCCTGAAGAGAAGCAGCAGCGTTTTCCGTTGTTGCAGGGTAACAGTCTGGATGATTGATTGATCTGGCCCTGTAACATCAACCAAAATTCCCTTGCTGTGCTGGTACTGTGAATGGCTGAAAGCAAGGACAGGGTGTATATGACCCGGGACAACCGGGAGATCCGGGAAAAACCCGGGAATTTTTTCAACCGGGAAAAACCCGGGAATTTTTTAGAATTCCGGGAATTTTTCGTTATTTTAGGTTTCAGTTAAATTTTTGCAATATTGACTGGTAATAATCGATGCTCTAACAAAGGATATTACTCTATCCCGCTAATGCAGAATAATACTACAACAATAAAACGTGAACGAGAAAAAAATATGAAAATAAAACATAAATTGCAAAGGAAATGTGCCATATACAACAACAAAACACAGTGCTCATACAAACGTTTGCCAACAACAAAATGTGTCAAAGGTGTTAGGAAGACTATGCAGTGCTTTATAACAACAAAATGTCTCCGATGAGAGTGACGTCACAACGGTTTAACTAGATTCGTTATAGGAGTTACGAGCGGGCTCGTGCGCATGCGCAGTTGAGTGGCGGGGCAAACCGATGTATCTGACCCGAATGACAATTACGGGGGTGGAGGGGGTGCCAAATTCATATTCTTGAGAAGAAAAAAATCATGTTTCACAAAGAGCCTAGCATCCAGCGCACGTTGGTCTACCGATTACTCATGATTTTGAAACGCATCCCTCTTGGTTTTTGAACGCACTCTGTAAGTTGAATTCTGAATGAATCATAAGTTAAATTTTGAATGCGTGCCTAGTGTACGTGATGTCTGTCAGGGGAATCCTCGTCGCATCTAGAAATAAACTTTCCTGCAACCAAAAGGGGACCGGGCTATACGAGCTGAGCAGAGTAAAGCCGAACGAGTGAACGCCAACCGCTGTCTGATTATGTGGTTGATTGGGCTCGCAATGATCAGCTGTGCTATAATTACTAGCGAAATCCATAGAGTCAGACTACCAGAGTGGAAATAAACGACTAACAGGAATAACAGGTAAGAAAGATTACGTATTATCTTCTCGGTGTATCCAAGAAAATGAAATTTTGTCAGAAAATTTTTGGCCAGATCGCTCCACTTGTAAGGGCCAGGTGTACAGCCCCCTTCTAGCAGCCGATTAACTTCTATTCTGGAAGTAGGGCGGAAAGTGGTTTGTACGAACATCATAACGCCTAACCGGAGAATAATCAGGGATAACTAAACCGGTGATTCTGGCAGGGTTAGTGAAGTTAACCAGCGACTAAATTTTGACAAAGGCTGGAATAGTTCCAGAGTTAGTCATGACAAGATTGTTTGTTAGGACGAGGAACGGGGACATCACACCAATTAGGGAAGAATATGACGATTCCAAATTTAAGTAAAAATCTCGTACTACTACTTTTCGATCTCATGCTCGAGAAACTGGGGCGTATGAATGAAATGTGAAACTATTTTCTAACATTAAACTATTTGCTTGTAGTAGGCCTAATAGGCAATTTATGTTGGTCTTCGTGAATTATACTCTGTCGTGTTATAAAAATGACCATTTGTGCAAAAACAGTCTCGTTTATTTGGTATGTGTTACAATTTCTGCAGTGTTAGAAAGACCTATTTTGTTTTATCTAGCAGACAGCGACAAAATAAACGTAATCAGATTTGAGACACCACACCAGTCATGGGTAGTATTTGTATTAACAACTTACGCAGCATTAGACAACGATATTTCGGCCTCTTTTCTTTTATGACATAACGTAAGATCTTTTAATGTTTTACACATACGAACATACGGGCTTCCTGCGTCATTGTAGCTGCCAAAGCGCGGTGGCGCCTCTTACCTGGCGCCTCTGACGACTACTGAAACGAACCTATTTCTAACAGGTCGCGGGAAAATATTGCGAATGGCTGTTTGAAAAACGTTACTTTCAAAGCAAATTTCCTCTTTCGCAAGTGGAACTATGTGTGAGAATGTGCGATGAATTCCTTAAATCACAGAGCGTTTGATGACGAGCGATTAGAAGTTGTGGCGACAGTCGACTGCCAGTAACTTCACCGGCAAAGCGCAGAGTAAAAGGTCTTTGAGGACTCGAGGTTCTTTGGATTATTCCTGTCTGCGTCTAGAGAGTGTACACATGTAGTGAAATTGTGCATTGTTTTTCTTGTGTTTCTGGAATAAACGAACCGTAATAAAAGTGCCTTAACGTAATAAGTTGGTATTTTTTGGTGCGTGGACCGTCACTATAGCCATAAAAACCCACATTGGTGACCCCGAGTCGCGAAAATACGTTGCAGTCGCTCGCTGTGTATCACCGGTTTCGCGCCAATAGACAATGTCGCAGCCTCCAGTTTTTACGGCAGTGCACGACGCCGCGACCACAGAATGGACATTCGACTGTGAAGCGCAACGCTTCACCCCGTGTGCCACTAATACACCGGGAATGTTCGTATCTCCCGTGTTTGCCTCGCCTGGCCGGACGACTCTAACCTCGGCCGGCATACCACACCGGGCGCTGTACACATCGTCGCAGACACCTTCCGCGGCATTCTACGCTCAACAGGATGCCCCGCCAGCACAGGACCACGGAAACCCCGAGTTCCTACCACACAGCATGGACCACGCGGCCGGCCAGTTTCTGGGTCCACATGCACGGCTGCCGTTTAACGTGCCCCGCTTCGCGCCGGTCGAAGGTACACTCGCGCCAACCGCGCCGGACCGTTTATACGCCTACCCGTCCTGCCGCCCCGCGCACACCTCGGGCGACGCACCTGCTGTGGTTCCGCCCCGTCACTCGGCGCTCAATCGCGATCTCGCGCCCCTGCTCGAGATTCCGCCCGCGCCTGCCGTGCCGTGCTTGTCGTGTGGGCGCACAGATTCCGTGCCTACATGGACTGGATACCACGTCTCGCCTACACAGTTAACGGACGTTCAACGCAACCCAGTGAACACCTTGCAGAATCCCTGTGCGTTTCGTGCCCCTCCTACAGCCCCGCAAACACTGACCCCCGGCCGTTTTCCGAAGCTGCCGCCGTTACAACCGGACAACCCAGTGATGTGGTTTACCTTGGTGGACAATATGTTGGACATACACGGTATTGCGGACGACAGCACCCGTTTCGTGTGTTTAGTGAACCATCTGCACGACCACCCTGATCTCATCAGTGACTTATTGCTGAATCCTCCTAAGAGCAACAAATATGCCTCTGCTCGCGCATTACTTATCGAACGTCTCTCTCGTCCGCCGGCCGATACTATTCACAATATAATTTACGACGAGACCTTAGGCGACAGAACACCCTCACAGCTGTGGCGACGCTTGCGTGCACAGGTCGGTACCGAGGTTCTGCCGAACTTAGCGCTCTGGGCATTGTGGTTGGTGAAGCTACCACAAGAATTACAGTTACATTTGCTCCCACATACCGCAGCGTCACTCGAGGATAAACTACGGCTGGCGGATCAGGCATACGCTATTATTCGACACAGCACAGTGTCTAACACCGCCGAGGTTGGTAACCCTGTGTGTATACTTCCACCGTCGGGCGGTAGAGGCCGGGCGCGTGCGTATCGCGGACAGCACACGGAACAGCAGCCACCTAGCGGCCAAGACCGGGAACCGCCAGCGGGTCGGCAACAGCCGCTCCCCACCCCAACAGGGCTAGCGCCTGCCCGCCCCGCCTTCCCCCCGCCTGACGCTTCGGCTGGCGGGACGAGTTTAGCCGATTCACACATATGCTGGTTTCACACCACTTTCAGGGACGCCGCTCGCAACTGCCGTCCGCCCTGCGCGTTCCCAAACGCCGCACGCGGGCCGCTGTAGGCGCCACGGCCCGCGGATACAGGCAGGGGCGCCCACAGACATTGCATTCTGTCAGATCCCCCACCCCACGAGGACGTCTGTACGCCTTGGATGTAGGTTCGCGCCGGTATTTTCTCGTCGATACCGGAGCAGACGTTAGTGTCATACCTCCCACATTTTCCATAAAGGACATGACATCAACCAAACTGTCCCTTCAAGCAGCAAATAAGTCGACACTTCGAGTCAAGGGCCTGGCAAAGCTACCTATTGAACTCATACCTGGTAAACAGTTCACTTGGTCCTTCTACGTGGCTGATGTCGAAGATCCAGTATTAGGCATCGACTTTCTTTTTCACTTCGGACTGTCTCCAGATCTTCAGTCAGCCGCATTATTGCACCACGCCTCGTCCACGCAAATAGCATGTTCAGTCGCCTCTTCGGCCCCCCCTCCCCCTCGGCTGCCCGACGACCTTGGCACAGATCCCATCAAGTGCCCCTCATCGGCAGACAGCCTCACGATTTCTACTGCCCATCCCCAACCTGAATGCCCTGCAGTCGACGATCTCCGTCCTCACAACGCCGAACGGAACCGTGCCAGCTCATCGGCTACGCAAGCCCTCACCGAGGCACGACGCCTCATACAACGCCTGCCAACGCCGCCACCACCTGACACCGGAGATGCACCTCGTGGAACCTCGTCGACACCGAAGCAGACTGCTTCCCTGGCACATCAGGTTAGTGACTCTCGTGTGCTACCGATCCCCGTTCACGACGGCCCCCAAATGAGTCTGCCAGCCAAGCTGAACGCTATTACGAATGGCACGACTCACAAAATTGTCACGACAGATGGGCCTCCAGTACGCCATAAAGCGCGCCGACTGCCACCACATAAACTACGCCTTGCTAAAGCCGCAGTGGAGGAACTTCTAAGGACAGGCATTGTCCGCCCATCGGACAGTAACTGGTCCTCCCCCATACATTTAGTTCCCAAAAAGGACGGCACTGTGCGCCTGTGCGGCGACTATCGTCGCCTCAACGCACGGACGGTATTAGACAATTACCCGATACCTCACATACAAGACTTTGCGCAAGTACTCAGCGGAGCATGCATCTTCAGTGTCTTGGACTGCCGCAAGGCATATTTACAGATACCAATGGAACAGAGTGACATTCCAAAGACAGCAGTAATCACACCTTTTGGCCTGTACGAATTTTGTTACATGCCTTATGGTCTCAAAAACGCGGCCCAAACTTGGCAGCGTTTTATAGACTCACTTCTTTTTAACTGCACGTATTGCTACGCATACCTCGATGACATACTAATTTTCTCCCCCTCTGACAGGGAACATGAACTCCACCTGGCCACGATACAGGACTTATTGACACGTAACGGAGTCGAGATCAATAATGACAAGTCGCAACTCCGCTGCACCGCTGTCACTTTTCTGGGGTACACAGTCTCCGCGGATGGTATATGCCCCCCGCAGGAGCGGGTTGACTGCATTCGTAAGCTACCTCTCCCAGTGTCGTTTCGCGAATTACGCCGGTTTTTAGGAACTGTCAATTTCTACCGTCGTAACCTGCCGATGGCGGCAGCAATTCAAGCCCCTTTGACTGATGCATTGGCCGGAAAACAAACCTCAGGCAGTCGCTGAGTACCGTGGTCTGACAGCATGGTGAGAGCTTTTGAAGACCTTAAATCAGCGTTAGCACATGGTGTCACTCTCGCCCATCCTTTGCCAGATGCCTGCATCTCGATTACAGCGGATGCAAGTGATTTCGCAATCGGTGCAGTCCTACAACAGCATGTCAATGACAAGACTCAACCGCTCCGTTTCTTTTCCAAAAAATTATCTACAGCCCAACGTAAATGGTCAGCATTCGACAGAGAATTGCTCGCAGTTTACGAAGCTGTAAAATATTTCTGCACAGACATTGAAGGAAGGAATATAACAATCTTCACGGACCACCGCCCCCTCGCGGAGGCTATCCGTAACCCCGCTACTGACCTTCCCCCACGTAGGTTCCGGCAAATGGACTTAATTTGCCAATACACAACAGACATCCGTTACATTCGAGGGTCAGAAAATGTGGTGGCTGATTACCTATCGCGTATCACTGCAATTTCATCCCCCATTAATTTCGATGAGTTGGCCCACTTACAGGACAGTGACACCGAATTGCACAACCTCCGACAGGACCCAGATACTTCCCTTCAGATCGTTTCGTGCAACCTACCGGGCTCGGCGAAGCCACTGTGGTGTGATACTTCCACGGGCACCTCTCGGCCTATTGTCCCCCCTGCGCTACGTCGCCAAGTGTTCAGTAGTTTACATAACCTGGCACACCCTGGTGCTAAGGCTACTACTCGCCTGGTTACAGAACGCTTTGTGTGGCCAGGTGTGAAGAGGGATTGTCGTACTTGGGCCCGTGCTTGTTTACAGTGCCAGCGCAGCAAAGTTGGCAGGCACACACAACCCAGTCTAGGTAAATTCGACATCCCGAAAGGCCGCTTCCGTCATGTACATGTGGATCTCGTGGGACCATTACCCATGTCGGATGGTTTCAGGTACATCCTGTCCGGCATTGATCGCGTTACACGTTGGGTGGAGGCAATCCCCCTGCAGGACATCACAGCAGATTCCGTAGCACGCGCATTTGTATCCTCCTGGATAGCTCGATTTGGCTGTCCTACATCCATCACCACCGACCAGGGAAGACAGTTTGAATCCCTGCTGTTTAACAAACTCTGCGTCCTCTGTGGGGTGGATAGATTCCGCACTACAGCTTACCACCCACAGAGCAATGGACTGGTCGAGCGGTGGCACAGAACGCTGAAAGCGGCACTCATGTGCCATGGTGGTGAGTGGTGCGATGCCCTTCCCTGGGTTATGCTAGGAATACGCACGGCTTACAAGACAGACCTCCAGGCTTCGCTCGCAGAGTTACTGTATGGCGAGACCCTAGTCCTCCCTGCAGAGTTCGTCAACGACGAAGCAATCGCCGACCTGTCCGACCTCCCCATGCTAGTTGAACGGGTCCGGACACACATAGCCGCGATCCGCACGCCTCCTCCACGGCCACATACCCGCCCTCGCGTGTTCAGGCATGTGGCACTGGACTCTTGTGAGTTCGTTATGTTACGGGATGACACGGTCAAACCGGCATTACAACCACCCTACTCTGGCCCACATCGAGTAGTGTCTCGCAGGGACAATACTATGGACATTCTTGTCAGTGGTCGCCAGCAGACAGTTTCCCTCAAACGCGTGAAACCAGCCTGGACGATCGAAGAATCTGTAACACCTCCCCCCGAGTCTAGTGTTCTTTCATCAGATGGTGACGACCCCGACCCCACACAGACCACTCACCCCCCTGCGTCCCACCACGATCGTAATGGCACCGAGCCTACACCCGAGGGCAACTCAGCGGTTGCGTACGATGATATGCTACCCTCGTTCCAAACAGGCAATGCGTGTGACAATCCACAACCTCAGGCTCAAACTCATGTTGCGTGTGACATTACACCGTCCCAAGTGTTGATACCCAATACCTCCACAGAGTGTTCCAAGGTTTCTCCTGAACTACGTTACTTTTCGCCCCCACCCCCCCTAGTGCACCCTACATCCACTGCCGACGAAATTTGCATCGCAATCAACGCCTCTGAGTGCCAACGCGACGAGCTTTCCTTGCAGCTCCACGAGGGATCCATCTTCGTCCTCCGCATAGGGGACACTTCACGTGGGTCCACACCCACGTCACACATCACCATCCTGCGCACAGTCCCTATCCCAAATGGGGTGGATACGGCTGCCATAACCGCAACGTTCAGCACCGACGGGATGCTCAAGATTCGCATCCCTCTCTCCGCCGGTACTGCAACAACATCCCCTGTGCCCGTCCAGTTCACGCGCACAGGTCGACCAGTCCGACCCCCCCACTGGATGGCGGACTACACGAGCGCTAGTCCACCCTGCACAGACAGTATGGACACTTAGCGCACGCTGCTACCAACCAGCGAGCATCCCACAACGCCACTACACAGGAAGACACCCACGTCCGTCCACCAGTGCTCCGCACTCCTGGGGGGGGGGCTCTGTGGCGACAGTCGACTGCCAGTAACTTCACCGGCAAAGCGCAGAGTAAAAGGTCTTTGAGGACTCGAGGTTCTTTGGATTATTCCTGTCTGCGTCTAGAGAGTGTACACATGTAGTGAAATTGTGCATTGTTTTTCTTGTGTTTCTGGAATAAACGAACCGTAATAAAAGTGCCTTAACGTAATAAGTTGGTATTTTTTGGTGCGTGGACCGTCACTATAGCCATAAAAACCCACAAAGTATTTAGAGCCCAGATCAGACAATCGTGTCGTTATTATGAGCAAATTGGTGTAGTGCTACGGGAAGCTCTCGCTCCTCTGCGGTATCTAATTTATTTGTGGAAAACTTTGAGAACAAGTCACTGGACTCGGCTAAAAATTTTACTGGCACATTTGTGTGATGTATCTTAAAGTGTAACATGGGCAAGAAAAATCAACATTATATGTGACAGCTTAGCTTCTGTTGCAGCTTATTAACCTTAGAGACCAATGTTGTACGTGAAAGCTTTGCTTTTCTTGTAGCAACACTATGTATATTAATTTAAAACATTAACTTTTCCTGTTTGTGTATCCGCGCTACTTAACAGTGATATTGCTATTAGCGGACTACATCACGTGTCCTACACTCTGAATATCCGCTGTCATCGGCTGGCGGATCACGTGACATGAGCAATGACTCGCTTACAAAAGCGTATCGTAATCTCGATTACATGGTTCGGAAAGTAACATGCGGTGTTTGGTGGGATTCGAATTTATACTTTCGTGATACGAAAATATACAGCGTACTTATTGATGCAAAAAAAAAAAAAAACTGTCACTTAATAGCACGGAAAAAGTGTGTTTTCATCCGGGAGAAAGTGTATTTTTAACCGGGAAATCCGGGAAAAATCCGGGAATTTTTTTTCCTTGTCCACGTATACAACCTGAAGGAGAAACTATAGCTGTAGTTTTCCTGAGGGCCTCCAGCTCTACTGTATGGTTAAATAATGATTCCATTCTCTTGCAATCCCCCCATTCATCTCTCCGTGCAGGGACTACTCAGGAGGATGTTGTTATCAGGAGAAAAAAATGCTGACTTTATATGAACCGGAACAAGGGATGTTAGATCCCTTAACTGCAAAGGTATTTCAGAAAATTTAAAAAGAGAAATGGACATGTTAAATTTAGATATGATGGGGTTTAGTGAAGTTTGGTGGCAGGGGGAACAGGACTTATGGTCGGGTGAATACCAGTTTATAAATATAAAATCAAATAGTGGTAATGCAGGAGTAGGTTTAATAATCAATAAGAAAAGAACAATGCAGGTAAGCTACTATAGACAGCATAGTGAATGCATTATTGCAGCCAAGAAAGACACTAAGTCCACACCAACCACAGTAGTGCAAGTTTATAGGACAACAGGCTCCGCAGATGATGAAGAGATTGAAAAAATTTATGAGGAGATAAAAGAAATTATTCAGATAGTTGAGGGAGACGAAAATTTAATAATCATGGGAGACTGAAATTCGACAGTAGGAAAAGGAAGAGAAGGAAAAATGACACGTGAATATGGACGGGGGAAAGGAATGAAAGAGAAGCCGCCTGGTAGGATTTTGCACACATCATAATTTAATCAGATGAGTGTGTGGGGTCTGTTCTTTCAGAAATGTCAAAAAGAACAGATACCATGAGGGATCTGCTGCTGTGATACATATTATGTAAACTGAAGTGGGGGGGGGGGGGGGGGGGGAGAGGAAAGGAAAGGAAAGGAAAGAGAAGGAACTATTAATGTCAGCTGCAATGGAACTTTTTGTGGGTTTAGCGGTGACCAGTGAAAATGTGTGCTGAACTGGGATTCAAACCCAGGATCTCCTGGTTACTAGGCAGTTGCACTAACACAGTGTTTATCGCAATTGCACAGACTTATGTTGGCGCGCCTGCTGGACAACCCACATTCGCACCTAGCGCCACCTATCCACAGTCCCTGTCCATGTCCTCCATGCTTGCTATTTTAAGATTCCCGCATGAGGTGAAAAGTAATTTTGCATCCACACTGAAGGTGCGGGATTCATTACCCATCGAGGTGAATCAGTTACAACAGTGTTTGGTGCTGTTCTTTCAGGTATGCCTGGGAAAAGAGACACCACATAGGATCCAGAGCTGTGAAATATAATATGTAAACTGAAGGGAAGAAGTAGAGGGAAGGAATTATTGATGTCAGCTGAAACAGCACTTTATGCTGATTTAGTGGCGACATGTGAAAATGTGAACCAGACTTATTCGAACCTGGCCTCTCCTACTTACTAGGTGGTTGCATTAAACACTGCACCATCCAGAGACAGTGTGTTTTGCAGTTGCATGGACTATCTTGGCACAGCTTCCAGTGATGCCACATTCCCAACTGATCTGCAGGCCCTGTCCATGTTCTCCATGCTCACTACTCTGAGACTTCCATATGAGGTCAGAGGTAAATGTGCATCCCCACTGAAGGTAGGAGATTCATTGCCCATCGAGTTGAATTAATTACATGAATGTGTGGTGTCTGTTCTTTCGGTCGTGACTGGAAGAAGAAACACCATGCTGGATTCGGAGCTGTCATACAAATTATGTAAATTGAAGGGGGAGGAGGGGGAAGGAAAGGAAAGGAAAGGAAAGGAAAGGGAAGGAACTATTTATGTCAGCTGTGATGAGATTTTAGGTGGATTTAGTGGTGACATGTGAAAATGTGTGACAGACTTATTTGAACCTGGGATCTCCTGCTCACTAGGCAGCTACATTAACCACTGTGCTATCCTTACACAGTGTTTATCGAAATTGCATGGATTATCTCAGCATGCCTCCTGGCTGATCCACATTCCCACCCAGCACTGCCTATTTGCAGTTCCCATCCATGCCCTCCAGGCTCACTACTTTGAGATACCCACATGAGGTCGAACTTAATCATGCATCCACACTGAAGATGGTGGATTCATTGTCCATCAGGGTGACTCAATTGTATCAACACGTTGTGTGTGTTCTTTCAGATGAATCCAACACCTTCAGTGCAGATGCACAATTACAGTCGATATCCTGTGGGAATCTCAAAGCAGTGAGTGTGGGGGACAGGGGCGAGGACTGTGAATGGGGAGTGTTAGGTTGGAATGTGCGTCGGCCAGGAGACCTGCTTTGATAGTCCGCATACTTGTGATAAACATGTGTTTGGATGGTGCAATGATTAACACAATTGCCTAGGGTCGAATGCTGGTCGGGCACATCACTTCTTGCTGCTAAATACACATAAAGTCCCATTCCAGCTGACTTTAACAGCTCCCTCCCTTTCCTCTACTTTCCTCCTACCCCCCCCCCCCCACCCCTCAATTTACATAACATAACTTAATCATCGCTAACAGTTTGTTTAAGAACTATGAAAGAAGATTGTATATGTGGAAGGGACCTGGAGACACTGGGAGGTTTCAGATTGATTGTATAATGATAAGAGAGAGATTTCAGAACCAACCCAAAAAAGGCGTAGGAAATTGAGGGGGATGAGATCTGGATATACTGAAAGACCCAGAGGTTGTTAAGAGTTTCAGAGGGAGTACTAGGGAACGATTGACAAGAGCAGGAGAAAGGAATACAGTAGAGGAAGAGAGATATAATAGTGCAGGCAGCAGACTATCAAATAGGTAAAAATATGATGTCTAACAGAAATCCTTAGGTAAGACAAGAGATAGTTTCTGAATTTTATAGGTGACAAGAGAAAATGTAAATATGCACCAAATCAAGCAGGCAAAAGGGAATACAAATATCTTAAAATGAGACTGACAGGAAGTGCAAAATGGCTAAGCAGCAGTAACTAGAGGACAAATGCAACGATTTAAAAGCAGATTTCACTAGGGAAAAGGTAGATACCGCCTACAGGAAAATTAAAGAGACATTTGGAAAAAAGAGAACAACCTGTATGAATATCAAGAGCTCAGCTGGAAAACCGGTCCTAAGCAAAGAAGGAAAAGCTGAAAGGTGGAAGGAGTATATAGAGTGTCTATACAAATTCAACCCTCATCTTGATAGTTTGCTGAATAAGGTAATAACAAACCGAAAAACAGTTCTTATATGTGGAGACGTAAGTGTAGACTTTAATAAGCCAAGCAGTTCAAAATCTGAGTTGATGAACATATTAACAGCCAATAATTTGGAGATTACAGTATGCTCCCCTATATATAAAAGGAATCATTCTATTACTACTATAGACCAAATGATAATTAGCTCCAAAACAAAATACACTCCTGGAAATTGAAATAAGAACACCGTGAATTCATTGTCCCAGGAAGGGGAAACTTTATTGACACATTCCTGGGGTCAGATACATCACATGATCACACTGACAGAACCACAGGCACATAGACACAGGCAACAGAGCATGCACAATGTCGGCACTAGTACAGTGTATATCCACCTTTCGCAGCAATGCAGGCTGCTATTCTCCCATGGAGACGATCGTAGAGATGCTGGATGTAGTCCTGTGGAACAGCTTGCCATGCCATTTCCACCTGGCGCCTCAGTTGGACCAGCGTTCGTGCTGGACGTGCAGACCGCGTGAGACGATGCTTCATCCAGTCCCAAACATGCTCAATGGGGGACAGATCCGGAGATCTTGCTGGCCAGGGTAGTTGACTTACACCTTCTAGAGCACGTTGGGTGGCACGGGATACATGCGGACGTGCATTGTCCTGTTGGAACAGCAAGTTCCCTTGCCGGTCTAGGAATGGTAGAACGATGGGTTCGATGACGGTTTGGATGTACCGTGCACTATTCAGTGTCCCCTCGACGATCACCAGTGGTGTACGGCCAGTGTAGGAGATCGCTCCCCACACCATGATGCCGGGTGTTGGCCCTGTGTGCCTCGGTCGTATGCAGTCCTGATTGTGGCGCTCACCTGCACGGCGCCAAACACGCATACGACCATCATTGGCACCAAGGCAGAAGCGACTCTCATCGCTGAAGACCACACGTTTCCATTCGTCCCTCCATTCACGCCTGTCGCGACACCACTGGAGGCGGGCTGCACGATGTTGGGGCGTGAGCGGAAGACGGCCTAACGGTGTGCGGGACCGTAGCCCAGTTTCATGGAGACGGTTGCGAATGGTCCTCGCCGATACCCAAGGAGCAAGAGTGTCCCTAATTTGCTGGGAAGTGGCGGTGCGGTCCCCTACGGCACTGCGTAGGATCCTAAGGTCTTGGCGTGCATCCGTGCGTCGCTGCGGTCCGGTCCCAGGTCGACGGACACGTGCACCTTCCGCCGACCACTGGCGACAACATCGATGTACTGTGGAGACCTCATGCCCCACGTGTTGAGCAATTCGGCGGTACGTCCACCCGGCCTCCCGCATGCCCACTATACGCCCTCGCTCAAAGTCCGTCAACTGCACATACGGTTCACGTCCACACTGTCGCGGCATGCTACCAGTGTTAAAGACTGCGATGGAGCTCTGTATGCCACGGCAAACTGGCTGACACTGACGGCGGCGGTGCACAAATGCTGCGCAGCTAGCGCGATTCGACGGCCAACACCGCGGTTCCTGGTGTGTCCGCTGTGCCGTGCTTGTGATCATTGCTTGTACAGCCCTCTCGCAGTGTCCGGAGCAAGTATGGTGGGTCTGACACACCGGTGTCAATGTGTTCTTTTTTCCATTTCCAGGAGTGTATAAATCAGTAGTAATTAAAGCTGGACCCTCAGACCGTCATGCGCAGGCTATAAGCTTTTGTGTAAAGATTAATTCATCTAGCTTGGAAAACATTAATAACCTGGTGGAAGTAGCTAATATGTTTGATAATTATTTTATTAATGTAACAGAGAAACTACAACAGACCTCCCATAGAAAAGAGCATAAAGAAACAGGCAAAAAAGCCTCAAGCAAACCAATGTTTCTGTACCCAACAAATGTAGAAGAAGTACAGGTTACAATAAAAAGCCTCAAAATGAAACACTCTGCAGAAGTAGATGATATACCTGATTTAATTATAAAGAAATGTGGGGGCCTGATTATTGAGCCCTTAACTCACCTACGTAATCTATCTTTTGTTACAGGAACTTTTCCTTCATGTTTAAAATGGTGAAAGTAGAACCATTGTACATGAAAGGAAACAAAGATGATATTTCATACTACAGACCATTGGTACTTATGTCTGTTTTCTCAGAAATATTGGAAAGGCTCTTCAATAAGAGACTAACAGACTTCTTAGAGGATAATGGTACTTTGTCAGAATCTCAATATCGGTTTAGAGCAAATCCTTCAACCAAATCAGCAATTCACTCCTTTCTATTTGAGGTGCTGTTAGCATTAAAGAAAAAATTTACCAAGGGCACGTTTTTAAATATGTCAAAGGCATTCAACACCATAAATTATGATAAATTGCTCTACAAGCTAGAAAATCTTGCACTCATTGGAGCAGCGAACAACTGGCTCTGCTCTTATCTTAAGAACAGGGAACAATATGTGGAAATTGAGCATGAAAGAGATAATGTCTTTAGGAAATGTAATTCCAAGCTACTGACTATTAAATATGGTGTGCCACAAGGATCAGTAATGGGTCCTGTTCTGTTCTTACTCTATGTAAATGACCTAAACATAAGTAATGACAGAATTAAAATATTTCAATTTCCTGATGATACAAGCTTTCTAATTACAGGAAACTCAGAAGAAACCCTCATAAAAAAAATACAAAAAAAAAAAAAAAAACATAAGAGAAGCCACTGACAGGCTAACATGTTATCTTGATAACAATGACTTAAAAATTAACACTAGAAAGACTGTAGCTATGCATATGCACATAGCACAAACAAAAAATCTGATATCTAGAGCTATATGGACACAAAATTACCAAAACAGCCTGTACCAAATTTCAAGTACTCCATCTACAAGACAACTTGAAATGGACAGCACATATTGAGCAAATGAACAAAAAATTAAGTGCTCCTCGTTTTGTGTTGCAGATATTAAAAAACTGTACCAGCTGCAACACTGTTCAATGTGTATATTATGCAGTCATACAATCTCACCTCCGGTATGGGTTTATGTTCTGAGGAAATTCTGGAGATGCTATCAGAATAAGCAAAATTCAAAAAGAAATTATAAGAATAATGGAGAGGGTAGATAATCACAAATCAAGTAAACAATTGTTTCAAGAAAGGATGATCCCACCTCAAAGTGCCAACAGAAAGTTATTTCAAAACAGTCTTATGCATCATAGTATCAAACTGTACAATGCATTACCAGATATCATTAAACACATACAGAAGATTGGTCACTGCAAATCTAAATTGAAGTCATACTTGGTTGAGCACTGGTTTTACACAGTAAATAAATATCTACAAAAATAAATTTTCCTATATTAATCCAATGTAGTCTTATACAGAAATTTGCATATTATCTCCCCATATATATAGTTTAACAATGTTTATTTAAGTATTCATAATTAATTGGTATATAAATGTGTGTTATTTTATTTGCAAAGGTATAATTATACATAAAATTGTTAATATTAACATAAAAGTTCAAATATCTCTTGCACATTGTGCAGCTGTAGATGAAATGGATCAATAATCAATGTACTTGAGGGCATTATTATAGAAATGCAAGAGAAGATGGCAAGATGACACGAGAGATATGATGCTGCGAGAAGAATATTATAGAAAACTAGAAGATCTAAGTCAAACAAGACCCAGGGAGTAACAACATTCCATTATAACTACTGATTGCCTAGGGAGAGGCAGTCATGACAATACTCTTCCATCTGGTGGGCAAGATGTATGAGACAGGCGAAATACCCTCAGACTTCATGAAGAGTATAATAATCCCAATTTCAAAGGAAGCAGATGTTGACAGGTGTGAATATTTCCGAACTATCAGTTTAATAAGTCATGCTGCAAAATACTAACACAATATCTTTACAGAAGAATGATAAAACGGATAGGAACTAACCTTGGGAAAGATCAGTTTCGATTCAAGGGAAATGTAGGAACATGTGAGGCAATACTGACCCTATGACTTTTGTTGCGGTGGTCAATGGTCGAACCCAGGACTCTAGATAGCCGAGCTGAAGCTGGGACCCATTGCGTTGCTTTTGTCAGGAGGCTGAGGAAGTTCAGTAGCGTCAAGGGGCAGAGCAGAGTGATAAAGCAGTATTCAGAAGCGTTTCTTTATTCAACTAGTTTACAGAGGCATAATATCAGCGCACCGCCCGCGCGCTGTTCTGCGAGTCCAGCTGTCTCAGCACTCCTTGACTGACGACACTGCTGCTGCAGTCATGAAGACTGCCCAACGATAGAAGTCAGCCTTGCTCGCCTGGTCGCCGCTCGCCAACACGTAGCGACAGGTGCCACTCTACTACCACGATTCCGGAGACTGTTACAGTCCCTGGTCCCCACCACCCTCCGCCCCGTTTGGCCAGCTCTGTCCGACCATGGGACAAAGGTTGATATACTGGTCACCTGTGGCCCTCGGGCTGCCGCTGCTCCCAGGACAGGACCGAACTCGAACCTGCGCCCTCCTGGATGCAGTGCCGCAACTTGCCACTAGTGGTGCTTGCTGGTTGGCAACACCCGCCGCCGTCTTTGGCCCTGCTTCAGCGCTGCCGCGCCTCTCGTGGCTTACGCCTTGCCCGGACCCCGGATGGGAAGCGAACATGGTCCATCCAGGACCCGCTGCAGACCGCTGTCACTGCCCTCCTTCAGGCACACCATGCAATCTCCAAGTACCTGGCTGCCGTTCTGTCCCACCCTGGTGTTGCATCCCCAGAGGTGGAATACAGCCTAAAAAACAAGTACACAGAATATTTACAGCATCACTGCCAGACTGGCCCCTATAAGCACAGACCAGCACAGGTGCGTCTCGACTCTCAACTGACATGGCACACCCTAGTCTCTAGCTAAAATTGCCCGTCTATTTATACTGCTTTCCCCCTCGCTTCTGATGTAGTGTCAGAGAGAGACAGAAACTATGGCAGGGGTAAATTCCCATATGTCAGCGATTTACACATCGTCCTCCAGGCTCTGGCCTACTGCCTCGCCTCATACATCGCAATAACTTCAAGCAAAACTGAGGTTTCCTGCCTCGTTGTTGCACCACTCAAAACACATTGTGCATGCAATAACACCATCGCAGCTCCTCACTATGTTTACCCGGTCTGGCCTACTGGCTGCCGACTATTACTTACTACACACTGCCAGCAGCCCCAGACTTTATCGCCCAACCGCACCTTTACTGAATTTTAACAAAATTCCCATTTTCTACGACTAAGACTAACACTTGCACACTATTCTTAGAAAATAAGTTAAGGAAAGGTAAACTTGCGTTTATAGCATATGTAGACTTTGAGAAGGTTTTTCACAATATTGACTGGAATACTCTGAAATTTTGAAGGAAGCAGGAGTAAAATACAGCGAGCAGAAGGCTATCTACAACTTGTACAGAAAACAGAGGGCAGATATAACAGTTGAGAGGCATGAAAGAGAAGCAGTGGTTGAGAATGGAGGGAGACTGCTTTGTAGCCTGACCCTGATGTTATGCAATCCGTACACTGAACAAGCAGTAAAGAAAAAAAGAAAAGTTTAGAGTAGGAATTAAAATCCAGGGACAAGAAATAAAAACTTTGAGGTTTGCCAGTGACATTGTAATTCTGTCAGAGAGCGCAAAGGACTTGGAGGAGCAGTTGAACAGAATGGATAGTGTCTTGGAAGGAGGATATAAGATGAACATCAAGGAAAGCAAAACCATGATAATGGAACCTAGTCGCATAAAATCAGGTGATGCCGAGGGTAATTAGATTACGAAATGAGACATTTTAAGTAGTAGATGAGTTTTGCTATTTGGGCAGAAAAATAACTGATGATGGTCAAAGTAGAGGGGATATAAAGTGTAGACTGGCGATGGCAAGAAAAGTATTTCTGAAGAAGTTAAATTTGTTAACATGGAGCATAGATTTTAATATCATGGAGTCATTTCTGAAAGTATTTGGGTGGAGTGCAGCCGTGTATGGAAGTGCAACATGGACGAAGAAGTTTAGACAAGAAACGAATAGAACCTTTTGAAATATCATGCTACAGAAGAATGCCGAAGATCAGGTGGGTATATCATGTAACTAATGTGGAGGTACTGGATAGAATTGGGGAGAAGAGAAATCTGTGGCACAACTTGACTAGAAGAAGGGATCCTTTGGTAGGTCACATTCAGAGACATCAAGGGACCACGAATTTGGTATTGGAGAGAAGTGTTGGGAGTAAAATCGTAGAGGGAGACCAAGAGATGAATACGGTAAGCAGATTTAGAAGGATGTAGATTAGTAGTGACTCAGAGATGAAATGCTTGCACGGTATAGAGTACAATGGAGAGCTGCACCAAACCCGTGTTTGGAATGAAGACGACAACAACAACAATTGTATTCAGTGAAGGAGAAAGCTAGCGGCGGCACAGCGTACAACTGAGTTGAACTCTTTGTGGTATCACAGAGGTTGTATCACTTGAATGAGGCCAGTGAAAACTAGGTGTTTACACATGCAACTACCGTGTCACTGCAGTTTGCCATTATCCATGGCATCACCTGAGTTGTGTGTGTGAACCTAACTTTAGCGTCTTGCCAAAATAATGCACTTATTGTTCAATTACGTGAATAAATACTTTGTAAAGTGACTAAATAAATAGTACAATAGTGATCTCATTCTGGGTTTCAGTAATTCCTTATAATCACTTATTTGTATGACGTTATACAGCGTGGTTTGAAGTGGCGAAACTGACTCGAAAAGTATATTAACTGAGAGTATGTAGTGGCTGAGGTTCCTATTACTGCAGAACAGTAATTACTTCAGCGTATATTTCAATATCATCATAATAATTATTATCTTTAGCTCTTGGGAGTAAATATAACAATGAAGTGGAATTTAAAAAAATTATTTGTGCATTTAGAGACATACAGCTACCCTTGACCCTAATTAAAATCATATGTAAATTCAACAATGTTCGTATTGGGGCGATCACTAAGTAATGATTGTCCTGCACAATATTATAAAGTTTGGTTACTAAATTGATTAACATGCCGGTACAAGAAGCGTTAATGTTTGCAGCACCTGTGTCCTGTTAGAACTTAGACTAACTCTAAAAGATGAAAACCAAGCAAAATTGTTGATGGAAAACACTTACTTTCCGATGTATTTTTGTAAAAGAAATTTGCGCCATTTTCCAATCAGTTACATAGAATGGGCAATTTTAAGATTTATTGTTGCACTCGAGAATGACCATAAAGACACCATGATAATGTAGAATAAATGATGAGCGTGGTCCTCCACGAAAGAAAATCATCCGGTCTACCTTCAGTGTATTGTAGATATCAACCAGTACACACACAAAATTTAGAAACAGAGCTCGTCATAACACGATACGCGTTTTGCAGTGACGATAATGCGTCTAAAGTTATCAGATAGCGCTATGTTACTTGTAATTTAATGCGAGCTGCCTCTGAATCTCGCATCTGTGTATTAGACTTTTTTATAGAGTCATAAAGGTAGCTCAAAAGGAATTCAAATTTGTGTTAACTTCGAAGGAAACTTGGCATTGACAAGTGACTCATTTATTAGTGTAGTGGTTGGCCCTAAACGATTCCTACGAGCTACCCATCTCTGTACCCAACATTTGTGGATCCGTATTCTCTTTATCAACGTGACTACAAGGTTTTTGGATAAAAGCTGTGCAACTCCGATCGAGTAACTTCACTTGTCGCCCTCTTCTAAGTTGCGAAGAAGCATTTACATCTTCCGCTTGTGGATTTATTTATTTATTTATTTTTTATTTATTTATTGTATTTTTTTGCATGGAGACACCAACTGGTGTCTTTTGCAAACGTCATAACATTTTTTTACAAGTTTAGTACAGAAAATATATATATATATATATATATATACAATAATTTATTTTAGTTTAATATTAATATTCACTTAAAGAGTATAAACACTTGTCAATCAAGAAATGTTTCAGTTTCACTTTCAATAAGTTCCCTTTGTGGCAACTTATAGAGCTCGGTAATCTGTTGTACCATATTTGACCACTAATGCATGGACTATGGTCTGTTGTTTTTAATTTTGTTCTTTGTCTGTACTCTGTAGTAGCAGTCTTTATTTCTTGTATTATAGGCATGCGTATCAGAGCACTTTGTTTCTTTGTTTTGATGTGTCACCAAAAATATAATTAATTTGTAAAGAGACAGTGAGGTATTTATGATGAACAAAGATTTCCCTGCATGAATCTCTATACCCAAATCCATGGATAATTCTGATTGCTCTTTTCTGTAGGGTTAATATTCTGTTCATATGTATGTCGGCAGCACAACCCCGTATCTCTATCCCGTAATTAATCTGTGCAAAAATGGTTCCATAATAAATTGTTTTTAATGTCTGATGTGGATCTACTTTTGATAACTGGCTGATTAGATGTAATGAACTGCTGATTTTATTGCATTTTAGATTTTCATCTAGGTGAATACGTGTGAGTTTGTAAGTTTAAATGGCAATAACTGAGATTTACTGATATTAACTTTCAAACCTTGATCTTGGAAATAAGTAGTTATTTGCCGTAGTCCCTCAGTTGCTATCAACGTTAACTCATCATTTTGTTTACCAAGAAATAACAGTGAGGTATCGTCTGCATAGGTTACCAATTGGGAGTTGAAAGGTTGCTCTATATCATTTGTGTACACTAGGAAAAGGAAAGGGCCCAAAATTGAGCCCTGGGGTACACCTTGTGTGACTGTCTCATATTGGACTGGAAATTAATGATCTGATTATTGATTTTGTAAGTCATCTTTGTACACTGCATGCGGTTAAATAAATATGTAGCCAGCAATTGCATGGATGCAGCATTTACATTGTATGACTCAAGTTTACTTAAAAGTAACTCATGGTTTACCGAGCCACTAACTTGCGTGTAAGGATACTGGTACTAATTCATTCCTGTGGAAACCCGACTTTTTAGCAGCTGTGTTTTAACTGGCGTTGTGAAAGTAGGGTGTTTCCATAAGTTGACTTGCGCGAGTGGCGGTGGCGATATGCACGTACAAGTAATTCATGCCTGTGGAAGCCCGGCTTTTAGCCACGCAAGTGATACGTGCGCAGTGCACTTCAATGTAAACAAAAAGTATCGCACGTGCATCGTGTGCGATTTGCCCGCTACTGTGTTTTCAAATGCTATAGAGAATGATGAACTTACTGACAGTGGAGAAGAGTGTGTTTAACATTCAGAAAGCGTATGTCTCTGCAGAATTATTACAAGGGAAATGGCAAGTTGGACAACACGCCATTATTAAAGTGTCGAATAATTGGAAAACCGTTTGTAAAATATATCCTAGGCATAATCTCCATCGCTCTTTCGTCCAAGTGGATACCAGCGTCGTAAAATGTTGTGGAGATTTTCAAGAATCACCTGACTGCGTGATTCCACCTATGGCTTCCGTAGTGGAGAACAGTGTGATAGAGGTGGATCAATTGGAGTTTGTGGACAGCCCAGTACTTGCTTTCAAATCACTGAACGTTACTGTCATTTTTGACAGTGTTACGCAGCTGAAGCTATGGAAGAAAAACAGAAATGTGTTAATTTCTCAGCTCAGAGCCATGCTACGCTTGTATGTGTTTACAGATTGTTGCTTAATATCTTTTCGTAACTTAAAAGAAATCCAGAAAAGTGGAATACATTGCGTGTTTGTAAGGGATATTTATCCATCCAATAGAAACTCATGCGGGAGAATCAATTCGGCAACGAAGGTTTCTATTAGTAGTTTTCTTAGTAAGGTCAGATTTGAACAGTTACAGGATAAACTTACAGCTCCAGCAATCGGTGGGTTAGATGAAGCTTGCGCAAAACTGATAGATATCATAGAGCAGAGTAAACAAGCTAGAGAAAAACCACGACTCACGCTAAGGCACCATGAGCAAGTAAGTATAAAAGACAAGTTCGTTTATTCGTTTGAACTTTATCCTCACGGGACATTTAAGTTTTGCGTTTGGACTGTATGCATTTGACAGTGGCCCAGTGTGGTAATGTTTTCTTGCCAATGCCGGAGAACAAACCAACTAATAATCTCCATGATAAATCAAGGTAGACAACGAAAAAAAGTCGTAGAAAGAATTCGGCTTTTAAGGAAAATTGTTATTAAAAACTGAATTTCTGTGTTTTATTGTAGGGGATCATGTAATATTTGCACAATCACTGGAACATACCTACAGTGAATAGGCCTATCATTGAATGAATAGTGTCTAATTTTGCTGTCTGTAAGTTGTTGATTGTAAACAACTATTAGAGAATAGTAATTAGGAGAGTCTATTTTACTTGGAGTGATTCAGGAAAATCAAACTCTCCTCGTATAAATGTTAATATGCCCCTTGAGTTTTCATTGCAGAAACAGTACTAGTTAAATATTGTTCATGATGAGGAAAAGTCCAGTTAAACAGGTCTTAGGTATATCTACAAAGAAACATCTTAACACGAGTCTGAAAATGTATGTTTCATCACTAGGATGTCCTAAATCAGGTAACATGTTGAAAATGCAAGCTGAAGTTAATTACTGCAGCTGTTCCTGTTAATCGTGTGCATGTTGAAATAAAGCCTGTAGGGGAGCAGACTCAATATGGGATCCTATTTTATTATAAGTAATTTGTGGTAAATACCAAACCTGTGAGCATTATACATTCTGTCTGCTGTATTTGATTTTTGTGTATGATACAGTAAACACCCAGAAAGCTATAATATGATGTGGATTACTGATTTAACTTATTTATTATAACAGTAGTGCAATGTTTGAATAGATGTTTCTGAAATTGTTTCTTAGAAAATTTTGTTGTAGGTGCTTTTGGCTGGCCCTCCAGGTTGTGGTAAAACCAGTCTGGTCAGGCATGTGTGTGCACGTACTAGTGCTGTTATGATCAGTATCAATGCACTGGACATTTGTCACTCTGCTTCAGATACTCCATCTTCAGTATTGAATCATGCATTTAAAGAATCATCTGACCTAACGTACGAAGGTGAGTGTGTGTGTTTTTCGTCCTCTATCATTGGTTATTGAATGCAAGTTAAGTGAATGGAAGCTAGGTTTTCAAAACTCTTCAGATGGAAGGAAATGCAACTTTTTGTCTTTGCTTACCTAAAATTAAAACAAATGCTAATAAGATACCAGTAACTAAAAAATAAGAATGTGATCATGTAAAATATAACTTCATTTTATTCGCATATTCGTTTCAGGAAACTAATTTTAAATTTCGATTTGAAAATCAGGGAGAAGCCTTGCAAGAAGGCTGGTAGATAAAATGAATGTTAAAAAAAGCCTTGTTTTTGACAGGTTTGGCACAAAGTTACTCAGCTGTCAGTTGTGAAATGGTAGTCTTTCCCCATTCCACTGCCAGAAAAGACCAATTTTTGAAACTCAGCCTCATCCTTCACTAGAGCTTCGACTATGTTTTGCCATGCCCGGAGATGGATATTGTACCCAATGTCAGACATCATCCAAAATAATGATCCACTGCCTGCCCAACATACAGAACGTTCTTGTCCATCCCTTTTGCAAACCTGCTTCCATTCCTGCACCTTATGGGTCATTCCCTTCTGATACTCAGGTGCAAGGCCTGTCCCATACACCCCCCCCACCACCTCCTGCCACAGTCCAATCACTTGCATTTCCTACACTATAAAGGGCTAGGACACATGTGAAAGCAGACAGGTTATATATCAGCTATACAGCAGTTACTGCAGCTTTGTGTGAGCATGACAAGTAGCCAACTGTCTATTCACATGAATGGCCACTGCCAGTCACAAACTTGACCATCCAGTTGCTCAACATGCTGTGCACGACAACACAAAATGATTTCAACAAATGTTTCTCTACATAGGCTGTTTGGATACACCTTTCCAACACTAGTTTCTCTGAATTATGCAGTTGGAAATTCTGGGTCCAGCGTATCCTGCACTGCCGCATTCCTCAGGCCTAAACATCTTCTAACCTGCTATATAATACCTCACTTGGCCTGTCCCTGTCTCTCTTCTGTGTGGACCACTCTTTTCTCAACCATATCATGTGCTGCCTTCCCTACCACCTTTCTTCCCCTCCCCTCCCTCCATCTCTCCCCCTCCCTCCATCTCTCCCCCTCCCTCCATCTCTCCCCCTCCCTCCGTCTCTCCCCCCTCCCTCCGTCTCTCCCCCCTCCCTCCGTCTCTCCCCCCTCCCTCCGTCTCTCCCCCCTCCCTCCGTCTCTCCCCCCTCCCTCCGTCTCTCCCCCCTCCCTCCGTCTCTCCCCCCTCCCTCCGTCTCTCCCCCCTCCCTCCGTCTCTCCCCCCTCCCTCCGTCTCTCCCCCCTCCCTCCGTCTCTCCCCCCTCCCTCCGTCTCTCCCCCCTCCCTCCGTCTCTCCCCCCTCCCTCCGTCTCTCCCCCCTCCCTCCGTCTCTCCCCCCTCCCTCCGTCTCTCCCCCCTCCCTCCGTCTCTCCCCCCTCCCTCCGTCTCTCCCCCCTCCCTCCGTCTCTCCCCCCTCCCTCCGTCTCTCCCCCCTCCCTCCGTCTCTCCCCCCTCCCTCCGTCTCTCCCCCCTCCCTCCGTCTCTCCCCCCTCCCTCCGTCTCTCCCCCCTCCCTCCGTCTCTCCCCCCTCCCTCCGTCTCTCCCCCCTCCCTCCGTCTCTCCCCCCTCCCTCCGTCTCTCCCCCCTCCCTCCGTCTCTCCCCCCTCCCTCCGTCTCTCCCCCCTCCCTCCGTCTCTCCCCCCTCCCTCCGTCTCTCCCCCCTCCCTCCGTCTCTCCCCCCTCCCTCCGTCTCTCCCCCCTCCCTCCGTCTCTCCCCCCTCCCTCCGTCTCTCCCCCCCCTCCGCCTCTCCCCCCTCCCTCCGCCTCTCCCCCCCTCCGCCTCTCCCCCCTCCCTCCGCCTCTCCCCCCTCCCTCCGCCTCTCCCCCCTCCCTCCGCCTCTCCCCCCTCCCTCCGCCTCTCCCCCCTCCCTCCGCCTCTCCCCCCTCCCTCCGCCTCTCCCCCCTCCCTCCGCCTCTCCCCCCTCCCTCCGCCTCTCCCCCCTCCCTCCGCCTCTCCCCCTCCCTCCGCCTCTCCCCCTCCCTCCGCCTCTCCCCCCTCCCTCCGCCTCTCCCCCCTCCCTCCGCCTCTCCCCCCTCCCTCCGCCTCTCCCCCTCCCTCCCACCGCCTCTCCCCCTCCCTCCCACCGCCTCTCCCCCTCCCTCCCACCGCCTCCCCCCTCCCTCCCACCGCCTCCCCCCTCCCTCCCACCGCCTCCCCCCTCCCTCCCACCGCCTCCCCCCTCCCTCCCACCGCCTCCCCCCTCCCTCCCTCCGCCTCCCCCCTCCCTCCCTCCGCCTCTCCCCCCTCCCTCCGCCTCTCCCCCCTCCCTCCGCCTCTCCCCCCTCCCTCCGCCTCTCCCCCCTCCCTCCGCCTCTCCCCCCTCCCTCCGCCTCTCCCCCCTCCCTCCCACCGCCTCCCCCCTCCCTCCGCCTCTCCCCCCTCCCTCCCACCGCCTCCCCCCCTCCCTCCGCCTCTCCCCCCTCCCTCCGCCTCTCTCCCCACTCTCTCCGCCTCTCCCCCTCCCCTTTCCTTTCTCCTCCTCCCCATCTTCATCTCATATATACTCTACCCTCTGAACTCCTTTCATCTTGTTGTGTAGCTGCTGAGTTACCTGTTGAAAAATTTACCTTAAACTATTTTGCTACCCCTTTCTCAACTTGTGGATCCTTTCCTACCCTCCCCGTCTACATCTGCCCAGGTAAAAACTCTCAATAATTGAAAAACAAGTATGGAATGTGTGCTAATTTGAAGCTTCTTGGAAGATTAAAACTGTGCCAAACAGGGGTTCATACTTGGGGCCTATGAAGGAGGGTCATGAGTTGTGCTTGGATAGTGCATTTGCTAGTGCACTTGCCCATGAAAAGCAAAGGTCCAAGTTTCAAATGCCAGTTTGGTGCACAGTTTTAATCTGCCAGGAAGTTTGAAATGACTGATGCTACTTTGCAGTGTACGATGTACTAAGATCACTTCCTGTTATTCCAATTGCATATGGAATGTAAGAAGAATGACTGCTTAATTACCTGTGTGTGTACTGTAGTTAGTCTGCTCTTATCTTCGCAATATCTATGGGGCTGAATTACATGAGGATGTAGTGCATGTCATCACTAAACACTGTTTTCTGAAAGCTTATAAATAACTTTCTTCAGATAGTTTTTGTCTATCTACAGGCGTCTGCCAATTCAGGTTTTTTAGAATTTCCATGACGTTCTTCCATGAGCAACAAACCAATGACCACTCATGGTGCTCTTCTTTTTATATTTTCAATGTCTCTTGTTTGTCCTGGTCGGTATGGGTCCCACACTCTTGAGTGTCTGCCGCTCGTGGTCTCGCGGTAGCGTTCTCGCTTCCCGAGCACGGGGTCCCGGGTTCGATTCCCGGCGGGGTCAGGGATTTTCACCTGCCTCGAGATGACTGGGTGTTTGTGTTGTCCTCATCATTTCATCATCATCCAGGAAAGTGCCGAAATTGGACTGAGCAAAGGTTGGGACATTGTATGGGCGCTGATAACCACGCAGTTGAGTGCCCCACAAACCAAACATCATCATCACACTCTTGAGCAATATTCTAGGATGTCATTGATCATGTGAAACCCAACACACAGTTTTCTCAGTAGCATAATGAAGGCTTTCAATCAAGGCAGTCAGATTGATGCCAAATTTCTTGATTTCTGGAAAACGTTTGACTCTGTACCATCTCTGTGCTTCTTGTCAAAAGTACAATTGTATGGTGTGTCAAGTGAAATTTGTGACTGTATTATGGAATTTTTGGTAGGGAGAATACAGCAGGTTGTCTTGGATGGAGAGTCATCGTCAGCTGTAGAAGTAACTTCGGGTGTGTTGGAACTCTTGCTGTTCATTTTGTATATCAATGACCTTGAGGACAGTGTTAATAGGAACCTCAGCCTTTTTGCAGGTGATGCAGTTATCTATAATGAAGTACTGTCGGAGAAAAGCTGCAGAAATATTCAGTCAATTCGTGATAAGGTACCAAAGTGGCAGAAAGACGGCAACTTGCTTTAACTGTTCAGAAATGTAAAATTTTCACAGAACAAAAAATCTAAGTGTCTTATAATATCAATGAGTCACTGTTGCAATTGGCCAACTAATACAAATACCCGGTTGTAACACTTGTACGGGTATGAAATGGAATGATCACTTAGGCTGTCAGTCATTAGTCAAGCAGGCAGTAGACTTAGCTTCATTGATAGAATACTGGGGAAATTCAATCAGTTTGCAAAGGAGATTGCTTAAAAATCATCCGTGTGCCCTCTTTAGGCTACTGCTAGTGTATGTGGGAGCCATACCAAATAGGACTAATGGGGATATCAATCACATACAGAGAGTGGCAGCACAAATGGTCACAAGTTTGTTTGATCTAATAGAAGAGTGTCACAGACATACTGAAGGAACTGAACTAGAAGACTCTTGAACATATACACACTAACCCTACTTATAAAGTTTCAAGAATCAGCTTCAAATGATGACTCTACGTATATACTACAACTTGCTATGTATGACTCGCATAGGGATCGTGAGGACAAGATTAGATTAATTATAGCGTTCACAGAGGCATTTAAACAATCATTCTTCCCGCACTCATACGTAAATGGAGAGGGAAGAAACCCTACAAACTGCTACAATGTGACATACTCCCTGCCATGCACTTAATAATGGCTTCGAGTATAGGTATAGATGTAGGTGTAGATATGTAAATGTGTAATGTGAGTGATTTGTAAGCAATCTTCTTTGTAGACTGACTGCATTTCCCCAGTATTCTACCAATAAATAAGTCTTATGGCTGAGCCTATGTGATCATTCCACTCATGCCCTACAAAGTGTTACACCCAGGCATTTGTATGAGTTGACTGACTGACTTTGTCTCACTGATATTGTATCATTTTCTGAAGTGTACAATTTTACATTTCTGAACATTTAAAGTAAGTTTCCAATCTTTCTGCCACTTTGAAATTCTTATCTACATAAGTTACTCTGCAGTTCACACTTAAATTCCTGGCAGAGAGTTCACTTAACCACATTCAGGCTGTTTCCCTACCTTTCCACTCTCTCATAGCGGGTGGGAAAAAAGAACACTTAAATCTTTGCACACTAGTGCTGACTTCTCTTATTTTATTATGATAATCATGCCTTCCTGTTTAGGTTGGCATCATTAAGTATTGTCACTTTCACAGGAGAAAGTTGGTGATTGAAATTTTGCGAAAAGATCTTGCCACAATGAAAAACCCTCTTAATGATTGCCACCACAGCTTGCTTATCATATTTGTGACACTCTCTCCTCTATTTTGTGGTAATACAAAATGAGCTGACCTCCTTTGTACTTTCCAGTGTCGTCTGTCAATCCCATCTGGTAAGGATCCCACACAGCATAGCAATAATCCAGAAGGAGGAGGACAAGTAGTGTAGGCAGTCTCTTTAGAAGGACCTGTTTTATCTCCTAAGTGTTCTGCCAATAAATCAATCTTTGGTTAGCTTGCCATCATCCCCCACCCCGCCCCGACAATATCCATGTGATCATTCCAGTTTTAGCTGCTCATAACTGTAATTCCTAGCCATTAGCTTTGTTGGTTTATTGTGTCACGAAATTAAACATATTCCATGTAATATTTTGTGGATGACCTCTCACTTTTCATTGTGTGGAGTCAGTTGCCACTTTTTGCACCATAGAGACATTGTGTATGTCATTTTGCTATTGGTTTTGAACTTCTAATGACTTGACTATATGGCGAATGGCAGAATCATCTGCAATCATTGTAAGACGGTTTGCTCAGATTGTCACCTAAATTGTTTACATAGATTAGAAACAGCACAGGGTCTATAGCACTTTTGGTCAGAGGTCTCTCCTGAGGAAAGATATCAAAAGCTTTCTGGAAATCTAGAAATATGGAATCCATTTGAGACCCCTGTTGACAGCCCACTTTACTTTGTGTGAATGTAGAGCTAGGCTGTGTTTCACAAGAATGATGTTTTCTGAATTTGTGCTGATGGTGTCAATAGACCATTTTCTTTGAGGTAATTCATAATGGTCGAATGCAGTATGTGTTCCAGAATTCTGCTGCAAATTGACATCAGTGATTTGGATCTGTAACTTGTGGGGTTACTCCTACTTCCTTTTTGAGTATTGGTGTCTAGTTTTCAGGGACATTCTTTCGTCAAGTGAGTAATTATATATGATTACTAAGTATGAAGCTATTGTCTCAGCATTTTCTGAAAGCAGGCTAATTGGTATGCAATCTGGACCAGAAGACTTGCTTTATTAAGTGATTTAAGTTGCTTCGCTACACTGAGGATGTCATTTTGGCAGCTGTTGTTGATTAGAATTCTGGCATATTTACTTCTTCTTTAGCGAAGGAATTTTGGAAAATTGTGTTCAGTAATTCTGTTTTAGAGACAGTGTGAAGGTATTGATTGTGTCTTGCTGCTGCTGTACTTTGCATATGACCAGAATCTCTCTGGATTTCTGCCCAGTTTGGAGACAGAGTTTCATTGTAAAAATTATTAAAAGCATTTGCATTGAAGTCTGTGCTAAGTTTCGAGGTTCAGTAAAACACTGCCAACTTCGAAGATTTTGTATTCTTTTCAAATTGGCATGCTTTTTTTTTTCATTGCTCCCGCAACGATGTTCTGACCTGTTCTGTGTACCATGGAGGATCAGTACCAGACTTTATTAATTTATGTGGAATAAATCTCTCAATTGCTGCTGATAGTATTTCTTCGAATTTAAGCCATATCTGCTCTAAATTTATATCCTTAGATTGGAAGGAGTGGAGAGAGAGTTTCAGGAGGACGTCAAGCAGAATTTTTATCTGCTTCCTTAAATAGATATATTTTGTTTATGTAGTTCTGACAATTTGTAGGAGAAAGACCAACAACTTACATTTGATAACTGTTCATTTAAATCTTACAGTTGCATTTAGTTTATGGTGGTGACTGGTTACAAACCAAAGTTGGACTGAAATTGTTATCAAAGCAAAATCCCAGTGACATACTTGGGTAACATCCAAACAACACGTAGTCCTTAAATAAACATGGAGTGATCCTATTACAGGCATAATACATTCAACAGAGTGCAAATGAGTGTTCAGTCTGTTGACTGTGTCACACAGGTAATAAGAGACTCCATATCTGTTTGTAGGACTATGTGTTGTGTGACATTTCCAAAGTCTGTCAGTGGGATTTTGCTGTGACAAGCAGTTTTAGTGTGGGTCTGGTTTGAAAATGAATGGCTATGTTCGAAACTTGTCACCAGTATAAATTGCATGCAACTACGTCAACCCCCCCCCCCCCCCCCCCCCCTTCCAGGGGACTCTCAACTCTTTTGTAAGTAATTGCCTGACCACCACTGGCCCTCAGCCCTTGCAGTGCTATTTCCCTTTCTGTGCTGCAAGTCTGTCTTTCTATTATCCTGTTTTGCTTACTTTTCCATTGGATGGTCTTCTTGGTGTCATTTGTGCTTGGATCGAGTTTGTGTTTTGGACATAAGTTTTCTTACCTTCCAGCCCTCTACACCTTTTCATTATTAATTATATGGTCCCATTATCAAGTCTGACTTGGTACTTCTTTCCTAAATTTTACATAAGTGTTCACAATGCAGGGAATGTTGTCCAGTGTGGCCTGTGTTCCACATTTGTGCTGTTCTCTCTTTGCATCCTTGTTTCTTGAAAAGGTACTACATCGAAAACCCAGCAAAGTAGCCATTCCATTGTGGGATGATGGTATTGGAGTGTCAAGTACCTGTGCAATGGTACCACCTTTCCATTTTCAGTCAAGGCCTCCTCCTGTCCATCCTTTGGAGATATCAACTGTGTGACAGTGATCATTTTCTATTCATTTTGACCCTCCTTCGGCATTACTTGCCTGAGTATCCACTCAGATGGGCTCTCTCCAAAGCTGATTGGGATGCTTTCACCATGCTATTGCCCTTCACACCATGCCAAATGGAGGTATTGATGCAGTTGACCAGAGCAAAACTGCAGCCACTCTCTCGGCAGCTGTCTCGGCAATCCCCTCTTCCTTGGTCCCATGAGATTAGCATGCTGACTTTTTGTCAGGGCACTAATTACCATGATGTCAAACACTCCTCACCTCAAACCATCATGTTGAGTGGTACCTCTTGGGGAGCTGACCGGATTGTCCTCCTCCACCTCTATCGATCTCTTGTCTGCTTAAAGTTGGATTATGGATGCATTGTCTACACCTCTGCGTGGCCATCTATCTTACACTGCCTAAATACAATCCATCATTTGTGGATCCGTCTCGCCACTGGTGCCTTCTGTACTAGCCCAGTTGAGAGTCTATACGCAGAAGCCGGTGAACTACCCCTGTCATACCGGCGCGACATCCTGCTCAGTAGGTAAGAGCGTTGGCTTTCTTCCATGCCAGGCCACCCAATCTTTGACCCTTTTTTTGATGACATTCTTGACCACCAATATGAGATGTACGTTTCTTCTTTGTGGCCTCCCGGCGTCTGCTTTCGTCACCTGCTTCAGCAGCTGCAGTTCACACTTCCTGCCACTTTCCGAATGGGTGAGAGCCCTTCACCACCTTGGCTTCAGGCACAGGTTTGTGTTCATTTTGACCTCAGCTCGTTCCCGAAGGATTCAACTCCTGAGCTGACCTATCGCTGCAAATTTCTCGAACTTCGCTCACAACTTGCTGAAAGCATATTTTGTACACTGATGGTTCCAAGTCCGCCCACGGTGTTGGCTGTGCTTTTGTCATCGGGGGTGATAAGTTTAGGTACCGACTTCTCGACTAGTGCACAATTTTTGCCGCAGAACTTTTTGCCCTCTATGAGGCTGTTCACTACATCCGGAGACACCAGCTCACTTGTTGTGTGATCTGCTCTGACTCCCTCCAGATCCAGTCCACCCTGTCGTTCGGTGGATCCAGGACAGCCTCCATTTGTTCCCAGATGGGGGAGCCCAAGTGATGTTAATGTGGGTTCTTAGCCATATTGGTGTGCCTGGGAATGACGCTGCTCTTGCTGCAGCCGAGGCCACAGTCCATCTCGGTCGGCCCGCCTCTTACTCTGTTCCTCGCAAGATATTTGTAATTTTCTCTATCGGTGTATCATGTCACTATGGCATGACCGTTGGTGCTCCTTTCATGGGAACAAACTCAGAGAAGTCAAATATCTCCCGGCCGTCTCGCCATGAGGAAGTAATGTTAGCTCAGTTGCGAATAGGGCACTGTTGCTTAAGTCACCGCCACTTGTCGAGTGGTGACCCTGCACCCAGCTGTCCTTTCTGTAGCCAGCCATTAACAGTTAGACATTTCCTGATCCTCTGCCCCTATTTTTTTTAGCCACTTACGTCTCGGGATCGGGCTGCCGCCCACTTTGCCGGACATTTTAGTGGATGATGTGCGAGCTGTGGCTCACATTTTAAGTTTTTTACAAAACAGTAATATGACAAAACAGATTAGACTTCTACCTGGTGACTCTGGTGTCTTGTCGACGTCTTTTAGATACTCTCCGTAACGTGTTGCGTTTTAGATTTGTCTTTTCTTCCTCTTTGTATTGGACCTCAAAATGGTTTTTTACCCTCATGGTCCCAGCATTCTATGGTTCTATACTGGGCGCTTATGACCTTAGATGTTTTGCGCCCTAAAACCACAAAAAAACAACAAGAAGCCATCATCACCACCCTCTTCCTTGGATCCCCCCCATTGGTAGACAGTACCTCGTTGTACTACCAAAATCACCGTTACTATTAGAGATTGCAGACGGGTGGGCTGTCTAAAGCCATAAGTGACATCTGTCAATGGAGCCCCTCATTGCCTTTAAATGGCTTTGTGCCATGGTCCACCACCTCATAAAATGACTTGCTACCATTGGACCATGTGCTCTTTCTTCATAGGTTGGGGCCAAGATTCACTCAGTTTATGAACACCAGTACCCTGGGGTTGTACCTGGTGCCTCTGTGAATGGTAATGTCTACATCGAACCAGATGCTATTGCCAAACATTCTGCATTTCATTATGCTCGAGCCCCTGCGTTTGAGAATTGTCATCCTGTGTTTTGTTCCTCAGACAGTGCTAGTGACTTCCTTTACCATTTACTACATGTGACCTGGAATCTTAGAATGCTCCATTCAGTGAATGGGAATTCTTCATTGTTCTGTTCTAGTGCTCTGACCTGACATGGCTCCAGGGTCAGACTGACCACATCCACAGCCAAATGCTCAAACAGTTATCAGTGGATTGCCAATGTCATATCCTTGCTGTTCTCAAGGAGCAAGGGTGAGTCCCCGTCTCAGTGGCAAGAATGTGTGATCGTCCCAGTACTGAAAGTGGGTAAACACCCCTTCAAGATGGATGGCTGTTGCTCAATTAGCCTCACTAATGTTCTCTGCAGGTTGCTTGAACATCAGGTGAGCCAATGGCTGTATTGGTAACTTGAATCTTGAGGTCTTTTGGCCGTATCGGGGCAGTTTTCGCCAAGGCCATTCTACTGCTGACAATTCGGTCTGCCTGGAGTCTGCTGTTTGGTCAGCTATTGCTCGGCTTCAACATCGCATTGCTGTCTTCTTTGATTTGTGTAGGATGTGAGACACCATATGCTGTCACCATGTTTTTGCTACCCTGCATGACTGGAGTCTGCTGGGCCAAGTCCCGATTTTAATCCAGAACTTCTTGTCTCGCTGTGCTTCCTGAGTTTAAGTTGGTGTTTCCTACAGCAGTACTCTTGTACAGGAGAATTTGGTCCCACAGCACTCTGTAATTAGTGTGCCTCTTTTTCTAGTGGCCATCATTGGTCTAGCTGCAGCTGTGGTATCTACAGTTTTATCGTCCCTGTATGCTGACAACCTTTGCATCTATTTTTGTTCCTCAACACGCAACACCAACTGCAGGGTACCATACAAAAGTTGGTCTGCCCATAGCTTCTAGTTTTCTGCCACCAAGACTTGTTGTGCACTTCTGTCGCCATTGTACTGTCCATACCCAGCCAGAATGCTACCTCAGGGACAAAATGCTCAGGGTGGTGGAGTCTTATTGTTTTTTGGGATTGGCCTTCAATGCCCAGTTGACATGGCTACCCCATCTATGGCAACTTAAGCAGTCATGCTGGTCGTACTTTAATACTCTTCTCCCTTTCTCAGTAACACCAGCTGGGGTGCAGACCACTCTACACTTTTGTGGCTCTACAAAATTTTGATCCTGTCACAACCTGATTATGGGAACCTGGCTAATGGCTCTGCTGGACGCAATACGCTGTTGTGGGGTTGGACTTGTGACAGGTGTCTTTCGGATTAGCCCCATGTACTTGTGGAGGCTGGCATCCCTCTCGTACAGATTCCCCCCAGGGGGTCCACAACTCTTTTGTGGCGAGCACGGGAACCCAAGCAGTTGCAGCCTTCTTTCTCTCCAGGGCTGCATTTCCTTCTCCTTCCCCTCCTTTCCCCTCCTTACTCCTTTCCCGTCGCCCTCTCCTCTCCCTCTCTTGGTGTCCTTGCTTATGTTGGCCCCCTGCTATCCTCCTGGTTCTGTTGGTTTTACAATTCGGCTTTGTTGCGTAATCATCTCCTCCTTTTGGCATTCCTTGGTCCCCCACTGGGGTTTGACCTCCATTACAAAATTTCTCCTCTGTAGTGTGAGCCATTTGGGGAAGAGCATCTTACCTAGTGTCTTCGACATGCGCCCTCCTAGTACATTCCACCTTTTCTTTCACGTCGTTGTCTGATGCTAGGGTGCATAGCCAGCGCGGTAGCCAGCCCGTGTTGTGGGGTCGCTATGTACCCTTTTGGTTGAGCCCCCTGAACACACAGGGATCACACTTCTGATACCTGAGCTGTGACCTCCTCATGCATGCCTTGGAGTGGTTGCTCGTCATCCTGGAGCATCAGAACTCCTGGCAATGGCCGCCGTGCCAGACAGCCCTTGCTGTGGCTGGGTGGCACCCGTGAGGAGAGCCCCTGATCGGAGTGGGTGGTATCAGGGCGGACGCTATGCAAATGAAATGAATTTTTTGGTCATCAGTCTACTGACTGGTTTGATGCAGCCCGCCACGAATTCCTTTCCTGTGTTAACCTCTTCATCTCAGAGTAGCACTTGCAACCTACGTCCTCAATTATTTGCTTGATGTATTCCAACCTCTGTCTTCCTCTACAGTTTTTGCCCTCTACCGCTCCCTCTAGTACCATGGAAGTTATTCCCTCATGTCTTAGCAGATGTCTTATCATCCTGTCCCTTCTCCTTATCAGTATTTTCCACATATTCCTTTCCTCTCCGATTCTGCGTAGAACCTCTTCATTCCTTATCTTATCAGTCCACCTAATTTTCAACATTCATCTGTAGCACCACATCTCAAATGCTTCGATTCTCTTCTGTTCCGGTTTTCCCACAGTCCATGTTTCACTACCATACAATGCTGTACTCCAGACGTATGTCCTCAGAAATTTCTTCCTCAAATTAAGGCCGGTATTTGATATTAGTAGACGTCTCTTGGCCAGAAATGCCTTTTTTGCCATAGCGAGTTTGCTTTTGATGTCCTCCTTGCTCCGTCCGTCATTGGTTATTTTACTACCTAGGTAGCAGAATTCCTTAACTTCATTGACTTCGTGACCATCAATCCTGATAAGTTTCTCGCTGTTCTCATTTCTCCTACTTCTCATTACCTTCGTCTTTCTCCGATTTACTCTCAAACCATACTGTGCACTCATTAATCTGTTCATTCCGTTCAGCAGATCATTTAATTCTTCTTCACTTTCACTCAGGATAGCAATGTGATCAGTGAATCGTATCATTGATATCCTTTCACCTTGTATTTTAATTCCACTTCTGAACCTTTCTTTTATTTCCATCATTGCTTCCTCGATGTACAGATTGAAGAGTAGGGGCGAAAGACTACAGCCTTGTCTTACACCCTTCTTAATACGAGCACTTCATTCTTGATCGTCCACTGTTATTATTCCCTCTTGGTTGTTGTACATATTGTATATGACCCGTCTCTCCCTATAGCTTACCCCTACTTTTTTCAGAATCTCGAACAGCTTGCACCATTTTATATTGTCGAATGCTTTTTCCAGGTCGACAAATCCTATGAAAGTGTCTTGATTTTTCTTTAGCCTTGCTTCCATTATTAGCCGTAATGTCAGAATTGCCTCTCTCGTCCCTTTACTTTTCCTAAAGCCAAACTGATCGTCACCTAGCGCATTATCAATTTTCTTTTCCATTCTTCTGTATATTATTCTTGTAAGCAGCTTCGATGCATGAGCTGTTAAGCTGATTGTGCGATAATTCTCGCACTTGTCAGCTCTTGCCGTCTTCGGAATTGTATGGATGATGCTTTTCCGAAAGTCAGATGGTATATCGCCAGACTCATATTCTACACACCAACGTGAATAGTTGTTTTGTTGCCACTTCCCCCAATGATTTTAGAAATTCTGATGGAATGTTATCTATCCCTTCTGCCTTATTTGACCGTAAGTCCTCCAAAGCTCTTTTAAATTCAGATTCTAATACTGGATCCCCTATCTCTTCTAAATCGACTCCTGTTTCTTCTTCTATCACATCAGACAAATCTTCACCCTCGTAGAGGCTTTCAATGTATTCTTTCCACCTATCTGCTCTCTCCTCTGCATTTAACAGTGGAATTCCCGTTGCACTCTTAATGTTACCACTGTTGCTTTTTATGTCACCAAAGGTTGTTTTGACTTTCCTGTATGCTGAGTCTGTCTTTCGACAATCATATCTTTTTCGATGTCTTCACATTTTTCCTGCAGCCATTTCGTCTTAGCTTCCCTGCACTTCCTATTTATTTCATTCCTCAGCGACTTGTATTTCTGTATTCCTGATTTTCCCGCAACATGTTTGTACTTCCTCCTTTCATCAATCAACTGAAGTATTTCTTCCATTACCCATGGTTTCTTCGCAGCTACCTTCTTTGCACCTATGTTTTCCTTCCCAACTTCTGTGATGGCCCTTTTTAGAGATGTCCATTCCTTTTCAACTGTACTGCCTACTGCGCTATTCCTTATTGCTGTATCTATAGCGTTAGAGAACTTCAAATGTATCTCGTCATTCCTTAGTACTTCCGTATCCAACTTCTTTGCGTATTGCTTCTTCCTGACTAATGTCTTGCACTTCAGCCTACTCTTCATCACTACTATATTGTGATCTGAGTCTATATCTGCTCCTGGGTACGCCTTACAAACCAGTATCTGATTTCGGAATCTCTGTCTGACCATGATGTAATCTAATTGAAATCTTCCCGTATCTCCCGGCCTTTTCCAAGTACCGTATTTACTCGAATCTAAGCCGCACTCGAATCTAAGCCGCACCTGAAAAATGAGACTCGAAATAAAGGAAAAAAAATTCCCAAATCTAAGCCGCACCTGAAATTTGAGACTCGAAATTCAAGGGGAGAGAAAAGTTTTAGGCCGCACCTCCAAATCGAAACAAAGTTGGTCCATTGTAATATGAGACACAATTTAGGTCGAATGAATGACGAGACAGCTACAGTAATTTGGTTCGAGTCGAAAGCTTAGCAGTTAAGCTTTACCAGGTAGCCATTGCTATGCGTCAGGCGCTCCGTCCGTATTTATACGGATACCCTTCCTTTTTCACGTGCTTCATCTGGTTTGAATCGATTGCTTATTTTGCTTTGATCTGATAAGTGCCGTTTTCTATGTTATAGGTGTTTACGTCAGTCACTCGAAGCTGAAAATGCATTACTACACTGTGTCATGCATCGTTTGTCGCATTCTGATAGTGCGTGTTTACGGCTTGTCGCTGCTCGCGGCATGGCTTGCTTTTGTGCGCACTACCGCCGCCTACAATTTAAAAAGGAGAGGAATCGTCTCATTAGCGAAACAATGGCAAGAGACTGCTATTTGTTGTTACTTAGACTGCTGCTTTCTTTGATAATGATCAACTAGAACCAAATAATAGACTGCGTATGATAGAACATGTTCTGAACGAGAGTTTGGCGAAAATTTTTCTCCGTTTGAAAATCGTTGCGGCCGCTTCTTTAGTACATCAAATTCTGCACAGAAATTAGTCATCTTAGATTTAAAAATCTAATCAGTTGCCGTGCTTCATTTCTGACTGTATCACTATTAGGCCTAAGAGTAATACGAATATAAACATGACACAATACGTATATTCTTCCGCGTTTGCTGTTGTCTCACTCTAGTTTCGTAGTTTATTTGGCAGACAGGATATAAATGAGATAGAAGCAAACACGAAAGAATACATGGCAAAATGTTTATATTCGTATTATTCTTATGGTGAAGAGAATACTGCACGTGATTCACATTTCATCAGGTTCCTATTAGCAACCATCTCTTCTCACAGGTAGGAAAAAATTCAGAACGTAGAGTTGGCCATATTGACAAAAATCCCAGTATTACCAGTCGGATTTTCGTAGTACATTGAAATTCGAAGATGAACAATACGGAATTTGTATTTACTTCGTTGGATTATGTATGAAAAAGCAGTGGTCGAAACTCGGGTGGAGAAAAAAAGCTCGTCTTCCAATTTTTTTTTTTTTAATTTTATTTACTGACGCAGAGGTTTTGGCGCCAGTATTTATCTTTGTGCCTACAGTACAAAGGATGCCTGTGTAGCGCTACATATATTCGACGGCAGAAGTTAGTTGTGGCGGCACCTATCAACATTTTTCAGAACTTCCGCTTGCTTTGCACACTAAGCCGCAGGCGGTTTTTTGGATTACAAAAACCGGAAAAAAAGTGCAGCTTAGATTCGAGTAAATACGGTATACCTCCTCCTCTTGTGATTCTTGAACAGGGTATTCGCTATTACTAGCTGAAACTTGTTACAGAACTCAATTAGTCTTTCTCCTCTTTCATTCCTTGTCCCAAGCCCATATTCTCCTGTAACCTTTTCTTCTACTCCTTCCCCTACAATTGCGTTCCAGTCGCCCATGACTATTAGATTTTCGCCCCCCTTTACATACTGCATTACCCTTTCAATATCCTCATACACTTTCTCTATCTGTTCATCTTCAGCTTGCGACGTCGGCGTGTATACCTGAACTATCATTGTCGGTGTTGGTCTGCTGTCGATTCTGATTAGAACATCACAGTCACTGAACTGTTCACAGTAACACACCCTCTGCCCTACCTTCCTATTCATAACGAATCCTACACCTGTTAAACCATTTTCTGCTGCTGTTGATATTACCCGATACTCATCTGACCAGAAATCCTTGTCTTCCTTCCACTTCACTTCACTGACCCCTACTATATCTAGATTGAGCCTTTGCATTTCCCTTTTCAGATTTTCTAGTTTCCCTACCACGTTCAAGCTTCTGACATTCCACGCCCCGACTCATAGAACGTTATCCTTTCGATGATTATTCAATCTTTTTCTCATGGTAATCTCCCCCTTGGCAGTCCCCTCCTGGAGATCCGAATGGGGGACTATTCCGGAATCTTTTGCAAATGGAGAGATCATCATGACACTTCTTCAATTACAGGCCACATGTCCTGTAGATACACGTTACGTGTCTTTAATGCAGTGGTTTCCATTGCCTTCTGCATCCTCATGTCGTTGATCATTGCTGATTCTTCCGCCTTTAGGAGCAATTTCCCACCCCTAGGACAAGAGAGTGCCCTGAACCTCTATCCGCTCCTCCGCCCTCTTTGACAAGGCCGTTGGCAGAATGAGGCTGACTTCTTATGCCGGAAGTTTTCGGCCGCCAATGCTGATTATTTATCAAAATTTAGGCAGTGGCGGGGATCGAACCCGGGACCGAAGACGTTTTGATTATGAATCAAAGACGCTACCCCTAGACCATGGGTCAATGCATACGGGTCCAGAACTCTGGCCGTTTTTCTGCGGCCGTCTCTCTGCGTGGAACTGATTCCTTAAGTGCTGCTTCTCTTGCCCCTTCGGCCTTCCCTTCCATGGCTACCCCCTGGGAAGAGGGTCAGGCCCGTCGGCTAGGGGCAAAACCTTTTCCCTGTTATCTAGTTTGCACCAGGACTGATGGAGATACTTTCACCAATACCAAACCTTTATTCTTTGTGGAACACATTGAAGACAAGTTTGGCGAAGTGGACTCCCTGAGCAAGATGCGGTCGGGTTCGTTGCTGATCAAAACTGCTTCAGCTGCCCAATCTGCGGCCCTTCGTGCCTGTACCCATCTTGGCACAATTCCTGTGTCCATTACCCCCACCAGTCTCGAAATATGGTACAAGGTGTGATTTTTCACAGGGACCTCATCCTTCAAACTGATGAGGAACTTCGGGACAATCTCGGTCGGCGGGGTGTTCATTTTGTTCGGCATGTTCAGAAGGGTCCTAAAGACAATCGCATTGATACTGGTGCCTTTATCCAGGCCTTCGAAAGGGATACCTTCCCTGAGAAAGTTAAGATTATGGTTTATCGATGTGATTTGAAGCCGTACATCCCACCTCCTATGAGGTGTTTTAAGTGCTAGTGTTTTGGACACATGTCTTTCCGCTGTTCACAGGCCCCTCTCTGTGGTGACTGTGGACGTCCACTCCATGAGGGGAGTCCCTGTGTTCCCCCTCCTGTGTGTGTAAATTGTCATGGTAGTCATTCTCCACGTTCACCAGATTGCTCAGTATATAAGAAGGAAAGAAGATATGGGAGTATAAGTCCCTCGATCGTTTAACCTACACAGATGCCCGTAAGAAATATACAAGTCTTCACCCTGTGTCCATGACATCTAGTTACGCCTTGGTTACATCTTCACCCCTTCCTCGCCCTTCCTTACCCCCATCCCGGACCCCTCTCCTCCCCCCCTCCCCTGCGGCTCCCACACCTTCTCCTCTGGGCGCTGCTCACCCTCTCCAGCCGAAGAAGTTTCCCACTCCTTCGGCGTGTGCCAGTCTAGGGCGCCTCTCCTGGGATTCCCCTTCCTGGTACCTTCCAGGCCAAAGGTCTGCTGTCGCGCGATGACCGCGAGAGCCGTGGTCTGTCGGCCCCCAGGTCGCCCGATCTCTTTCTGTTCCTGATCTTGCTGCAGCTGGCTCCTTTATGCCACACAGCCCTCCTCAATCTCAGCCTGAAAAGAAGCAGAAACATAAGTCCCGGGACAAAGAGCCTTTGGTGTCGCCGGAGGTCCCTTCCCCGACTTCACAACCGGATTCTGACCTGTCGTTCATGGATGTCGCCCCCTCCTTGTCGGTGGCGGGTGGGGACCCGGTGGTATGACTGGCTTTAGCGTGTACAGCCCCCATTTTAATCATCGTTCTGTGGTTCTCCAATGGAATTGTAATGGATACTATCGTCACCTTCCGGAATTGAAATCCCTTCTTTCGTCTTACTCTGCAGCTTGTGTGGTTCTCCAGGAATCTCATTTTACTGATGCTCACTCACCGAGCCTCCGTGGGTTCCGTGTTTTCTGTCGAAATCGGGTCGGACCCCTGCGGGCTTCTGGTGGCGTTCGTACGTTGGTCTGTACAGACATTGCTAGCACGTGGATTCCTCTTCAAACTACATTGGAAGCGGTTGCTGTTAGGGTCCACCTAGACTCTGCGGTCACAGTTTGCAATCTTTATCTCCCTCCTGACAGGACTCTTACACCTGCTGCCCTAACTGCCCTTCTTCAGCAACTTCCTCCTCCCTTCCTCCTCCTTGGGGATTTTAATGCTCATCATCCCTTTTGGGGCAGTGCCTTTCCATCTAGATGAGGTCTTCTTATAGACCAGTTTATTGCAGACCACGACTTGTGCCTTCTTAATGATGGCTCCCCTACTCATTTCAGTGCTGGTCATGGTACTTTTTCTGCCATTGATCTTTCTCTTTCTTCTCCCTCTCTCCTCCCTTCATTACACTGGTCACCACACAACGACCTTTGTGATAGTGACCATTTCCCGTTGATTATCTCGCTCCCTTCCCGCTCCCTGATGGACAGGTTACCTCGTTGGTCTTTCCAACGTGCCGATTGGCCTCTATACACTGCGCAGGTCGTGTTTTCTCCCTCTTTGTCGGGTTGTATTGATGACGTCCTACATGACGTGTCTGATGTGATTGTTCGCGCTGCTAACCTTGCTGTCCCGCGCTCATCTGGACCATTTCGTCGCTGGCAAGTCCCATGGTGGAGTACGGCCATTGCCATTGCCATCTGTGATCGCCGTCGATCTTTGCAGCACTTTAAGAGGCACCCATCCGTAGCCAGCCTTACTACCTTTAAACCTCCGTGCTAAAGCCCGTTATTTAATCAAACAGAGCAAGCGTATATGTTGGGAACGATTCATTTCTTCCCTCGGTTCTACTGTCCCTCTGTCACAGGTATGGGCTACACTTCGCTCTCTCCAAGGTTGCCATCAGCAGTCCACCCTCCCAGGCCTTCACCTCCCAGATGGCCTTTGTACGGACCCATTAGTTCTTGCAGACCATCTTGCGACCCATTTTGCAGTGGCATCAGCATCAGCCTCCTATCCAGCTGCTTTCCTTCACCAGAAACAGCGGGCCGAAGCTTCCACCTTATGTTTTACCCCTTGTGAGTCAGAATCTTACAATGAACCTTTTACTGAATGGGAATTTCTTTCTGCTCTATCTTCTTCTCATGATACGGCCCCTGGCCCAGATTCCATTCATAACCAACTGCTTCAACATCTCAGTGCTCCACAACGGCAACATCTTCTTCGGGTGTTTAAGCATATCTGGCTCCAGGGTGACTTCCCTTCTCAGTGGAGGGATAGCATCGTGGTTCCTGTCCTTAAGCCTGGTAAGAACCCCCTATCTGTTGACAGCTATCGGCCAATTAGTTTGACCAATGTTGTTTGTAAGTTACTTGAACGGATGGTAGTCTGTCAGCTCAATTGGGTCCTCGAATCTCGGGATCTATTGTACCCTTACCAGTGTGGCTTTCGAGAGGGATGGTCTCCTATCGATCATTTACTTCGTTTGGAATCTGCAGTTCAGCAGGCTTTTTCCCAGCGCCGCCATTTGGTTGCAGTGTTTTTTGACCTTCACAAGGCCTATGACACGGCCTGGTGCCATCACATCTTACTTACCCTTCATCAGTGGGGTCTTCGGGGCCCACTCCCGATTTTTATCCGCCAGTTCCTGTTCCATCGGTCATTCAGAGTTCGAGTTGGTACTGTTTTTAGTTCTCCACAGACCCAGGAGACGGGCATCCCACAGGGTTCTGTCTTGAGTGTTCTTCTTTTCCTCATTGCTATCAATGGACTTGTGGCCTCTGTTGGTCCTTTGGTCGCCCCTGCCCTGTATGTGGATGATTTCTGCATTTGGGTTAGTTCCTCCTTGATGGCATCTGCAGAACGGCAGCTCTAGGGAGCTATACGGCGTGCCTCTGCAGGGACTCTCTCACACGGGTTTAAATTCTCTCCTTCAAAATCGCGGGTGTCCACTTCTGTCGCCGTACTACGATCCACCCTGATCCAGAGCTCTATCTCGATGCACAATGATTGCCTGTGGTCCCACAGTTTTGTTTCCTGGGTTTTCTTTTCGACAACAAGCTCACTTGGCTGCCCCATATCAGACTTCTGAAGGTAGATGTTTCCATAAACTCAATGCTTCCTTGCCCACTCCTCTTGGGGTGCGGACCGTTCCCTCCTTCTCTGTCTTTATCGTGCTCTAGTTCTGTCTCGTTTGGACTATGGTTGTCAAGTTTATGGTCCAGCTGCTCCTTCCACACTGCACATGCTGGATCCAGTCCACCATCGTGGTATCCGTTTGGCCACCGGTGCCTTCCCTACTAGCCCTATTGATAGTCTCCTGGTTGAAGCTGGGATCCCCCCCCCCCCCTTTCTGTTCGGCGGTCCCAGCTTCTGGTGTCTTATGCACTCGCTATCCGTTCCTCTCCCACTCATCCTTCCTATTCTCTCCTGTTCCCAGACCATGGATGTCGCCCACCCGACTCCCGCCCTCGGGCGGGTTTACCGGTTGGGCTCCGCCTTGCGTCTCTTTGCTGTGATTTTCAGCTTCCTTCTTTGTCCTGTCTTCCTCGCTCCTTCCCCTCTACCCCTCCTTGGTTCGTTCCTCGGCCTCGAATTCAGATGGATCTCCGCCAAGGTCCGAAAGATTCCATCCCCCTGGTGGTGTTCCGTTCCTTTTTCCACCAAATTTTATGGGAGTTTTGGGATGCTGTTGATTTTTCACTTATGGCTCTAAATCTGCTGATCATGTGGGGTATGTCTTCACGTCCTCTGTTGAAACGGAAAATCATCTGCTGCCACCTACATGTGGGGTGTTTACTGTGGAATTGATGGCAATTTCCCAGGCCCTTACCTTTATTAAACAGTCCCAACACAACCGTGTTTTGTTATGTACGGACTCGATGAGTGGCCTTCTTGCTATTGACCGGTGTTTTTCGCGCCATCCCTTGGTCTCTGCCATCCATGACCATCTCGCTGATATTCACCGTGCTGCTTGTTCCATTGACTTCCTTTGGGTCCCTGGACATGTGGGCATCCCGGGTAATGAGCTCGCTGATTGTTTGGCTGGGGGAGCAGTCACTTATCCCCCGTTTTCTGTAACCCCTCCTGCAGCGGATTTACGGCTTACATCAAATCCCACTTCGCACAGTCATGGGCCAATTCTTGGGATGCTACTCCCCTGTCTAATAAACTTCGTGCGATTAAGGTGACACCAGGCCCGTGGGGTTCTTCCTTTCGCCTCTCCCGAAAGGACTCGACCACACTGTGTCGTCTCCGCATTGGCCATACCAGGCTGACCCATAGTTTTCTTTTGTGTGATGAGCCACCCCCACTTTGTGGTTGTGGAGCCTTCCAGTCAGTAGCCCACATTTTTGTTGAATGCCCCCTTCTTTTGCCTCTGCGTGCTAAGTACAGACTCCCCCCACACTTTACCTTTGATGTTGGCTGATGATTCCTGGATGGTCTCTCTGGTTCTCGGTTTCCTCCGGGAAAGTGGTTTTTATTCTCAGTTTTAAGGTTTTTAATCTCTCTCTGGTGTTGAGGCAGGGCGGTGAGTGTTTGGGTGTCTGTAAGCTGTGTTCGGAGATTCCCGATTCACCTCCCTGACCGAGATCCTCTTTTCTTCCCCTTTTACTCTGTTTTTACCCTAAAAAAAAAAAAGATTGTTTAGTCTCCTTTTCACATACGTACTTCTACATTTTAGTGGTTGCACCTTTTAAGTCACAGGTGGTCTTGCCTATGCTGCTTCAGCATAGCGTTGGGTTCGTTCTCTTGCTGACTTCCCTAATTTTGTTTTTACCATTGACAACAAGACTGCCCTTTTACGTTTTTAGCCTTTTCCCTTTTATTGTTCTGACTTTCCTGAGATGTCACATTAGTGGAATGGACCACATTTGAAACAAGGGACTGATGACCTTGCTGTTTGGTCCCTTAAACCTCAAACAACCAACCAACCAACGAACCCGTACAGATTAGGCTCAAACAACTGCTGCTCAGCTATGCAACACAAACTCACTGCTCCTCTGAGCATCCTTTTTGCTGGTAGAGAGATCTAGATTCCACGATAGAGGCCAAGGTCTGGAGTCACAATCGCAGGTTGTGTACATAGTCTCTGCTCTGAACTCCCATCTTTCCCCACTGTCGCTTCTTGTCGGGGAGAAATCATGTGTGCCTCCATGTCCTTGGATCTGCTTTGACCTCTCCTTTAGACTGAAAGACTCAGTAGACCCTATAGATTTTTGCTGCCTGTTTCTGGAAATCTTTGACACATTTCCAGGTTCAGACATGGTATACACTGATGACTACTGCCGACGGATGAACTGGTTTTGCCTATACACATGAAAGGTGGAGCGAACTACGCTCCCTGTCAAACAGATGCATTGTATTGACTGCAGAATTGGTAGCCATCGGCTACTTTTGTTCTTGCACTGGTGAGTCATTCTTACTTGATAGTGATTCCTTGAGTAATCTTCAGGCTGTTGGCCAGTGCTACTCTCGAAATGCATTAATTGTGACTTTCCAGGATCTTCCGTATGACCACCATGTTGGACGGATGGTCATCTTTGTATGGACCCGTGGTCACATTGGGATCCCTGGGAATGAACACACTGATCTGTTTGCCATGATGCTGACTTTGGTGATAAAGGAAATGGACCTTCAGTCGACTCAACGCCAATAATTGTTGGTTTCTCCAAATAAACTGCAAAAAATAAAGGAGACCATGACCATGTGGCAGTCCTTCCTTTGCTCTTCTCACAGGAATGTACTGCCAATTTCGCATTGTCCACACTTGCACACTTGGCTGACTGACAGCCACATCATCTAATGTGAGGATCCATCCACCCCCCCCCCCCCCCACCACCACCACCACCTTCAGTGTGGTGTTTGTCTCACAGTGGCCCACATCCTACTAGACTGCCCTAATTTGTCCACCCTATGGCAAAACCTTAAGCTTGCTGATACGCTACCTCTGGTGCTAGCGGATCATGCCGAAGTGGCTGATTTGGTTTTATGTTGTTCCTGTAATTTTTTTTGCCTTACTCACTGTGATGTAGGACACATTAGCCTCATTGGCCAATTGAGAGATTGGAGGGCTTCCTGTCACATGCTCTGATGTTAGGGGCCCACAGCTGCCCTTGCTCGGTGGTCCAGCCTGGCTCCTGCCCTTCCCAAGTTTTTAATTCTTCTTATTCTTTTATATTTGTCATTGCTTGACAGACTCGTTGTCATTGTTCCCTTTCCTGATGTTTTATCTTGTCTGTGTGTAGTTTGTTTTCTTATGGTAATGGAGGCTGTGGAAGTGCCAGTTGAATGCAGAAGGTGTGTCTCCGGACGCATAACATGTTCAGGGGGCTGCCAGCTGCTTTCGGGTGGGGCAACTCTTCCACTCCCACCTTCATCCTTTTGTCCCTCATTCACTTCAACTTGCTTCTGTGTCTCAGGTTTCTTGTTTTTCGGATACAGTAGAGGCCATTGGAATTTGTCTTCTGTGTACTTCCTCTCTGGGGACTAATCCCTGCCTGACTCCCAAAGGATTAAGAGACCGATGGCCTTGTAGTTAGGTCTCTTTAACCCCATCAGTCCATCCATCCATGACAGAAATTTAAATAAAGTGGTGTATTTTGTGTTTATTTTTGTTGGATTTGGAAGTTCATGGCATTCAGTCTTGTTACAGTGACACTGAGGTCACTAATCCCTGTATCTGTCGCCATGCTCCCCATTTGCTTAAGATTATTTTTTAGCAAGAGGTCAAGTAAGTTTTCAAAACCATTTACACTTTGAGTGGTCTCCTAAGTAATTGTTCAAAATTTTTGGAGAAAGCATTTAGTAAGATTTAAAATGATATTTTATGCATACCACTGACTTTAAACGTGTATTTTCAGCAGTGTATTGAGGCTACATTGAAATCTCCACAAACTGTAATTTATTGTGTGAGTGGTATACTTCTTTGAAATGGGTTAAGGTTTCTTTGAACTGTTCAGCAACTGAATCATCTGAGTCAGGGTTCAGTAAAAGAAACTAATTAATAATTTATTCCGGTTGTCAAGTATAGCCTGTTCCTCTACCAGCTCACAAGAACTACATACTTCAATTTTACTATAAGGTAAACAACTTCGAAGAACAACAAACATTCCACCACCAACGGTATTTAACACTAGAGCCACCAGATTTTCCAAGCTCCCTATGACCACTGTTGAGACAAAAATGTCCCTTCTCAAGTCAATGTGTTTTAAGTCTTTTTAAGTTGTAGGGGATGCGTTTTTCTGTAACAGATAGTCACTCTAATTGTCTGTTATTTTGTTTTAATTCTAAACATTGGATATTTTCTTATTTTTGTGTCTGAATCAGTTTAAATATGCAAAAACTTGAAAGCTGTGTATAATAAATTGAGGATATCTTGTGTTTTTATAGAAATACATCCAAGCCAAAAATAAAAGTATTTTCTAAAAGTAAGCAGGAACAGGTAACATAGGTTTCCATAGTCTGATACTGTTGTACAGTTTGACACACATAATGTAAAAGTAACCTTTACTACCTGAGTAAGTAAATATGTTCTGTTTAGATACCTACTGATCATTGTTGTCTGTAGAGTGAGCGTTGTGATCTAGACAGAGGAAACTGTATCAACATGTTTCTTACAAACTAATTTGTTACGCGCAGCACAATTATATAAAACTTTTCCCATCTTTCTATGATTTTCACACCTAGCAGGTGACTTCCACCTGCATCTGATGATTCACTATGATTAGTTACAGCTGTGACATAGATGTATTTATAATTTTTGCCAAGTTCTTTTGCGAGCTTGAGAAAGAAATACTGTTTTGGTATTTTGATGTTTGAGGTTTCATTGTTGATTACCTGATCATTGATGCCTGCTAAATCTAGAATGTTTTAGAAAGTATGAACAGGCCACCTCCTTCCACCAGAATACTTGCAGACAATCTGTTCAAAGACATTTACTCCATATGTAGTTTCATTGTAACATGTCACTGTATCAGGTTTTAACTTCTCAGTCCTAACTGAACACCTGTGTGGGAAGAAATGAGAATTATTACATTCTTTCCTGGCTTTCCTTGATACAGTTTGAGGAATATACTGACATTTTTGAAAGATACAGCCTTGCATAGGTTCTCATCATGGACTCAAGTACATCCCTCCATTATTTATTTATTTATTTATTTATTTATTTTTTTCCAGATGTAGTACTAGTGAAAGCTGAAGTAGTTGTCATATTCAGAATTTCTGCTTCCTTTATTTGGGTATGGTCCTACAAGTTTATTCACTACGAAATGACTAAGAAATTTCTCCACCAGGATTAGTTTCATTTTTACGTAGATACGGGAAAGAATTTACCATATACTTGCAATCTTTATCGACAGCCATCCCATACTTGTTAGGTTTTCAAGCCATGAAATGACTGGTCCAACATCTATAACTGGAAGGCAACTACTGCTCGTCAACAGAAATGTACGAAGAAGGAATATGCATGCTTTGGCACTATGCTGGAACCTTGTGATTTGCCTGAAGTGATTACATGACATCACACACTTTTAAAAGTAATGGTAATGACCATTTATCACCTCCCAATCTCCAAGTGCCAGTATTTCAGTTCATGTTTGAATATGTTCGATAACATATTCGCCAGTAAAGCAGAAATATGCCATCTGAGGGATGTCTTATTTCTTACCTTTTATGTTGTTGAATATAATAGAGGGAAACATTCCACGTGGGAAAAATATATCTAAAAACAAAGATGATGTGACTTACCAAATGAAAGTGCTGGCAGGTCGATAGACACACAAACAAACACAAACATACACACAAAATTCAAGCTTTCGCAACCAACCGTTGCTTCGTCAGGAAAGAGGGAAGAAGAGGGAAAGACGAAAGGATGTGGGTTTTAAGGGAGAGGGTAAGGAGTCATTCCAATCCCGGGAGCAGAAAGACTTACCTTAAGGTCCTTTTTTCCCCCTAAGGTAAGTCTTTCCGCTCCCGGGATTGGAATGACTCCTTACCCTCTCCCTTAAAACCCACATCCTTTCGTCTTTCCCTCTCCTTCCCTCTTTCCTGACGAAGCAACGGTTGGTTGCGAAAGCTTGAATTTTGTGTGTATGATTGTGTTTCTATCGACCTGCCTTTTATGTTGTTGTACGTACATGGAGATCAGAATCATCATTGCTGCACTCTGATGCATTCGAACTCCCTGCTGTACTTTGTTTTGTATCAGAATCAGAATAAGTCAATATATGTCAATGTCTTCTCCTTTAGATTCAACTTCTTCAATATTATTTTTCAAAGCCGACATCTACTCATCCATGAGACTGTGACAACAGGTCATCTTACTTTATTTCAGTGTCTGTTCCTCTTACTTGTATAAAGTTCTGTTCTCTCAAAGACTCTGCCCTTAGTGTTTCATACCTGCATTGTATCAGCAGGCGCAGTAAGGGCTGCCAACAACGAGTAGCAATCGGCAACACTTAATTTACACAATTCGACAAAAATGTCCCATCGACAATTTGAGGTATTTATTATTTTTTCTTGAGAACTATGTATTTGATAGCATTGACTGTTATTTCAAAAAGTAACAGGCTAAGGAATATTAAAAGTCATGAACCCTCATCCACTTCCTAAAGTGGTTAGAAAAGGGAAAGGGGCCAAAATTTTGCTATGGGACAAAAAGTCCCATCAGTGTTTTTAGTGTTAGTCTGTGCAGGACACAGTGGCTGATGCCCAGTGAGCAGTTTTCGTCTGAAGCAGTGTGCGAATTAATTCCTTTGTGTAGAAGGGGAGGCAGACATTGTTTGCCTGCTTTTGGCCAGTCAACGATGCACTGTGATGACATAATCGAGATGCATCCCCTGCAATGTTTCTCAAACCATTTTACAGGAACTATGTGGTAAAAAAATTTCATTTTTGTGTTACTTATAGCTTTGTGTGTCAGCTTCATGACGACGTGCCCATCATTTTGTTCATGGTTGTAGTCGTTGTGATTTGCATATAAGAAAGACACTGCATGAAACGCAAAAAATTTGCATTGGAAAAATAGGGGTCGCTATGATTTTGCATTTGATGCATATTTTGTAATATGTTGTTGTTGTATGAAATTTAGTTAACATATTGAATTTTTCTTTGAAGTTGGGTGGAGGTCTCTGTCATCAGTCTCGAGAAAATTGATATGATGTAGCACACTCATTTACGACTGTGCGTACCAGCGATAAAGCCAGAATGAAATACTCACAACATTCCTCATATTTCATGAGTGGTTTGAGATATCGAAATGAGATTTTGGCAAATGATAGCACACAAAGAGCAGAATGTTTCTCCATATGGTTTTTATGCAAAACTCCATTATTTGCCATGATATTCCACACACTGCATACTTTCTCCATGAAAGAATGTAATTTTTAAGAGCTATTGATTGCTGGTGAAATGAGAAATGCTATGGGTTTGGAACAACATAAGTGAAGACATTAGATGTTTATTTTTTGTATCAAGGATGTGCTTTTCCATAACCTGTTGACCTACTTTACATCATTTCCTCAAATAATAAACTTCATAAACCATTGTTTAAGAATTCTTTTGCAGTTGTGTCTGCAACATATTAGTGAGGTGACTTTGTGTAAACTCCGCCGTGTTTTGGCGAAAGAAGCCAATTTTAACATGGCAACAAGAGAAATCATTCACTGTGCTTCTCTGAAAGTTACAAATGGTTAAAGGCACGAGAAAATAAATTGCCGCTTTCGTTGCATTTTCTGTGGGACTGGTTTTAGATACTGACCAAAGCAGAGATGACAGTAGATCTTCTTGAATGGCCACGGTGCAAGTGTGGACGGAGAAGGAACTCCACTTAATATTTATAAAAAATGTTAATGTTGGCTTCAGTTTAGAATGGCACTTCCCAAACAGCACTCACCATTTCCCTTGCAGCGCCTGCCTGTAACCCCCGTCACTATTGCTCTCGCCACGAGTACTCTGCCGATTGCACATCTACTGTCCACGTTATTTTGTGCGCTCTTTAACCTATCCTTTCTGAAAACTTTCAGGTCCTTTTGTCAAAATTTTTGGCTGAGCCTCTCCCTGCCTTTAGCCAACTGTAGGTACCCATAATGATTTAATGTCCAGTGGTTTCTATCAGCGCTTCGAGCTCTGGTTCTTTCCCAACATAGCTACAACAATTTACGACTACAGTACTGATTGTTGCTATGTCTACTCTCATTCTGTGTTTGTCCTCCAGCCTAGGGGACTGAGGCTGAGACCCCCTAACCTAAAACAACTGCCCAACCCATTCCACAAAGCCCTTGCTACCTTTGTAGCCAACTCCTTTGTATAGTGGATACCTTACCTCTTAATATGAACCCGAAACCTTACCAACCTGTAGCACAAGTTGAGGAATCTGCAGCCTACAGTTGCAGGATCATCTGAGCCTCTGATTCAGGCCCTCCACTCAGCTCTGTACCGAGCGTCCACCAATGGTACTATCGGCAACACTACCGATGGTGAACTGTGTATTTATCTTGCAAGCAAGACTAGCAGTCATTACCAATTCAGATAGCCATCCAAAACTGGGTAGAATCTTATCCGGTTCAAAGAGGAACACACCATTAGTTCCAGCATGAGTGACCACTTGCAGTTGGCTGCAACCTGTGCTCTTCAAGATGTCCAGAAGCAGTCGTTCCATATCTGGAATGACGTGTGCCAGTATGCACACAGTGAACACTGAATTTCTTTCCCCTCTTTGTAGCCATATATCTAAGGGGTCCTGTCATGCATGAAACATTGGAGCTCTGAACTGTCAGCAATCCCACTCTGTGGGTGCCAAGATGTTGTGGGTTGAGAAGGCTCCTATGAAACAGCGCAAGCAACTTCATCTGCCTCAGGATGTGTGTTAGCCACTGATAACACCTGAAATCCGTTTGTCAGAAAAACTGGGAAGGCCATTCAATTGTGTTCTCCCCCTCCAGCCCTAAAGGTATTTTGCTGCTTTACACTCACCCATGGGTGGGGGCGCCACCGCAGTAGAGGCAGTAACAGAGACAGTCACAGTAGTGGACTGATCGGGGGGGAATGTGGAACGTACTGGACATATCTCGGATTGCCTTGTTTGGTCCTCTGAGTGATACCATTTGCAACAGCCTCAACCTGTGTGACTGTAGCCAGCACTGACTGGAGGTTTGAGTGAAAGGCCACCAACTTGGCTCATATCTGAACACAGCAATCAGAGTCCTTATCCACACTAAAGATGGTGGAAAAATATGCTAGACCAGGGGGTCAGGCTTTATCTACTTCTAGCTTTTGTACCTTTGTTAGTTGTAAAATTTTCTAACTGCCAACCAGATGTACAGTAATGATGACTTATAAATTAGGAAGTAACTTTACTTCATAAAATCTATAAAGCAGAGTTACAGCAAGTTAAACTTATAATTTATAATTATTTAACAATTACTTTGTCAAAATTTTATGAAAAACATAATGAAAATTTTTTTAAAATCCCTAACACCTACTGTGAAGGCTGGAACACCCGCTAGTGGTTGGTATGGAACAGGTTGACTACCAGTACAGTAGACAGTAATTAAAATGTGGAACTGTGGCTGCTAGAAGCGCGCGCGCGCGCGCGTGCTCACACACGTACACAAGAAATTTAAGAATTTAAGCTAAAATACACACAGTGAGTAAAAATAATTCACCTCTTGTCAGAAGCTTGTTACAACTCAAACTAAACTCTGTACAGTGATGTGCTGCTGCAGAAATGGAAGCTGCCACCCAATTTATTTTTGCAGCTCTTTTCAAAACACTGATTTATTTTTGTTAGCAGAACTTCTTAACTGTCTTTCAGCTTAGCTTTAGTACAGAGATTCTCCATAGAAAAGATATACATGACTATACAAATGAATATGTGGAAGAGCTAAACAAGACAAATTATCCTGTTAGTATATTAAGTGGCTTTGATAAGACTCTCATGCACTGTAAAGTTAGAGCAAGACTTCCATTCTTTTGCACTGATGGAGTTGTACACCACATTTCTGGACTGCACCACAGGAATAAAATTGAATCCAGAATGGGGATATACAAAATGAGATGTCGCACAGGGTTTTCTATTGGTTCTGCTCCTATTGTCAACTGGGTATGTCATTTTAATGGGTTTTAAACAGTAATGTTTCACAATTGCATAATTGTAATAGTCTTAGTGTCCAAATATAGCTAATGGTTTGAATGCCTATCTGAATAGTATTGTTCTGTTTTTGCCGTCAGAATTAACTCTCATTGTGTTGAATAATTTTACATGTTTTTCACTCCCTGTTGTCCTATGTTCTGGAGAAATCAACTAAATATTGTGGAATGCGAATAACCACACTCCTTGCAGAAGCTTCTTGAAATTCCTTCGAATCCTGCACTCATCTCTCAGTACATTTATTCCTTAATTCTATTTGTTGTAAAAAAATAAAAATCGGTTTCAATTGGAGTGTGATTCTAACAAGCACAATAAAATATGCAAAAATACTTTTCAAGTTAACTTTGCCTCTTAATCTAGGTTTTTTTGTGCTGTTCTATATGTTCTGCATATGGCTCAAAGCTTCCATCAGGCTATTAGGGTATTAGGAATCTCTACTAATTTAAAGAATATTAAACATTTCTTATGATTAACTCATACAAATTATTTGATTAAAATTTAATAGAGGGAAACATTCCACGTGGGAAAAATATATCTAAAAACAAAGATGATGTAACTTACCAAACGAAAGCGTTGGCATGTTGATAGACACACAAACACACACACAAACACACACACAAAATTCAAGCTTTCGTAATCAACGGTTGCTTCATCAGGAAAGAGGGAAGGAGAGGGAAAGGCAAAAGGACGTGGGTTTTACGGGAGAGGGTAAGGAGTCATTCCAATCCCGGGAGCGGAAAGACTTACCTTAGGGGGAGAAAAGGACAGGTATACACTCTCTCGCACACACACACACATATCCATCTGCACATACACAGTCACAAGCAGACATTTGTAAAGGGAAAGAGTTTCGGCAGAGATGTGAGTCGAGGCAGAAGTACAGAGGCAAAGATGTTGTTGAAAGACAGGTGAAGTATGAGTGGCGGCAACTTGAAATTAGCGGAGGTTGAGGCCTGGCGGATAACAAGAAGAGAGGATATACTGAAGGGCAAGTTCCCATCTCCGGAGTTCTGACAGGTTGGTGTTAGTGGGAAGTATCCAGATAACCCGGACGGTGTAACACTGTGCCAAGATGTGCTGGCCGTGCACCAAGGCATGTTTAGCCACAGGGTGATCCTCATTACCAATGAGCACTGTCTGCCTGTGTCCTTTCATGCGAATGGACAGTTTGTTGCTGGTCATTCCCACATAGAAAGCTTCACAGTGTAGGCAGGTCAGTTGGTAAATCACGTGGGTGCTTTCAGACGTGGCTCTGCCTTTCATCGTGTACACCTTCCGGGTTACAGGCCTGGAGTAGGTGGTGGTGGTGGGAGGGTGCATGGGACAGGTTTCACACTGGGGGCGGTTACAAGGGTAGGAGCCAGAGGGTAGGGAAGGTGGTTTGGGGATTTCATAGGGATGAACCGAGAGGTTACGAAGGTTAGGTGGATGGCGGAAAGACACTCTTGGTGGAGTGGGGAGGATTTCACGAAGGATGGATCTCATTTGATTATGTAGATTCAAGACAGAAGATGCATATTGCTTGCGGAATTTGCACTCCAGAGATGTGTAACTGATAAGAAACTGCGCTAATTTTCAAGTCACACTTCTTAATAAAATTATATAGTTTTCATCTCTCCTTTCATTCCATATGTAGAGATCGTAATTAATAACTGTGCACTGCTGTCATTAATATTATTAGCTTTCTTTAATGCACCCAATCATTTCTGAAATGTAAATGCTGTAATTGTTTATTCCAAGACTGGCTGAAGTTAAGAAGCTGTAATCCTAGGTGTCTGCGTGCTGGTGTTGGAAGCCATCGATGTCCTGTTTGGAAGATCACAGGAGCGCTCTGAAAGTGCAAGTGTCATGAGAAGAGTAGCGGGAGAACTTGCTCTTCTCCTGGAACGTGCCGACAGTGTTCCAGGGTTGGTGGTCGTTGCTACAGTGACACGCCCTGGTGATCTGGATCCTGCTCTGAGGCGACCAGGCAGGTTGTCCACTGAGGTGAGTGTCCTGTGAGCCCAGAGATAATATATGTCTCAAATATTATTTCCTGTAGCAGTATTGAGACCCCCATTAGCATTAAATGTCCATGAATATGTCCAAGGTGTTGTGATGTGTAGGGAAACAGACAGTAGTCAGGTAAACGTTTATTTTCTATGTTTGTTTGTATTAAATTCACTATGCAGTAAAACAGAGAGATTCCTACGTGCCTAGCTAACCTACAGCTGATTTCTTTTACACTGAATGCAAATCTGAGCTTTTACATTAACTTGTTGCAGCAGTTCTTTTTTATGCTTCTCCCAGCCCCATCCTTAGAAGCAGCTTCGTGGCTTCTGCTGACAATGTAAAATGTGTTTATTCTATCAGAGTCACAATGTATGTTGCATGATTATTGCTAGTGATAACAGCATATCTGAAACACTCAGACTTCAAGGAAGTAATTATTACTTTGTGCTGCCAGCAGAAACTACCTTGTTACTTATAAACTGTGGGTACACGACAATGCTACAAATGAGTTGCTGCATTAGGTTAACATAATTATTAGGATTAGTTGTCAGTGTGTAGAAATTTGTATTCCATGGCAAAAGTAGATTTGCTAAGATATCAGATGTTTCCAAGAAAGGCTGGAATGCCTAGCCCATTATTAAGTTTGGAAGTAGACATGCTACATAAATATTTTTCTGAGTTATTACTGGGTGAATCAGCACTGTAAAAAATTCTATAATTAACTTCTGTTGTTAGGATAATTTATTAGTGTTTTATGCTTCTTGTATTTGTACATTGAAATCAATAAAATTTCAAGTTGTGAAGCTCATCATAATTAAAATAAATTGAACAATGGAAAATCCAGGATGGACTCAGCATCTCCTTAAAAGAAATTGAGTTAGTTATCAGCAAACTGGTACTGTACTGATAGGCACACATTAGCATATACATATTTCAGGGTGTACCAGGTGTACCGGTATGAAATGAGCGTTTTTTTTGTGAAAATGAAATACTAATTTTGAATTGAAAAGTAAAAACATTTTATTCAAAGTACTGACTATTGCTTTCTATACATTTTGACTACCTTTCTGGCAATTTGTGGACACTATGCCAATTGAAATGTTCGTCGTTTGAAGCAAACCAATGAGACACCCAATTTTGGACTTCTTCGTAGGAATTGAAGTGTTCCTCAGCCAATGCGTGTCCCATTGATGAAAATAAATGGTGGTCGGAAGGGGTCAAGTCTGGTGGGGTAGCAGCTCCCAGCCAAGTGTTTTGATTGTATCCTGAACCAGTTTTGCCTTGTGTGCAGGTGCATTGTTGTGTAAAAAAGTTACTTTGCCATGTCTTCTGGCCCATTCTGGTCTTTTTTTGATCAATGCATAGTTCAAATTGATAATTTGTTGTATGTAGTGATTATTATTCACAGTTTCATGTGTGAATGCCAATCGCTCTTTATGTGGTTGACTGGGTTTGCAAATGATCAGTGTTGTTATAATTACTAGTGAATTCCATCGATTCAGACTACCAGAGTGGAAACAAATGATTAACAGGAATAACAGGCAACAAAGATTACGTATTGTCTTCTCCGTGTATCCAAGAAAATGAAATTTTGACAAATTTTTGGCCAGGCCACTATACTACTAAGAGCTAGTTATACAGTCCCCAGCTAGCAGCCACTAAAGTTCCATTCTGGGAGCAGCGCGGGGAATGCTTTGTACGAACACGTAATAATGCCTAACCAGAGAATGAATGTGGGATAACTAAATGAGTGATTGTGGCAGGGTTAGTGAAGTTAACCAGAGAATAAGTTTTGACACTGGCAGGAATGGTTACAGAATTAGTGATGACAAGATTGTTTGTTAGAATGAGGAAGGAGAAGAATTGGGGACTCACACAAATTAAGGAAGAATATGACGATTCCAAATTTATGTAAAAATTTTGTACTAATACTTTTTCGTCAGAAGAAGGGACTGGTTGGTAGGATATGTTTTGAGGCATCAATGGATCACAAATTTAGCATTGGAGGGTAGTGTGGAGGGCAAAAATTGTAGAGGGGGACAAAGAGATGAATACACTATGCAGATTCAGAAGGATGTAGGTTGCAGTAAGTACTGGGAGATGAAGAAGCTTGCACAGGATAGAGTAGTATGGAGAGCTACATCAAACCAGTCTCAGGATTAGAGAGAGAGAAAAAAAAGCAAGGACTTAAGGATTGAAGAAATGTGTACTGTCTTGCTTTTCTCTTGTCTTTACTCGTTTTAGGTATCCTATATTTAATTTTATGTCACACAAAACAGCAAGTTAGTAGTTAATAGGCAGTAAAGACTACAAATTTTTCTGAAGAGTTGTTGTTCTGCTGGTTACAAGTAATCCCATCCAGTATTAATTGCGAGAATTTTCTTAAGAGGTGCAGGGTGTCATGCCGGCCGACTGGGAGCAGGAGAGCTACCACAGGTCATTTTCATTTCCACTAGCCTGAATATAGTTTGATGGCACCCATTACAAAATTATTACACGTTTGAATTCCACAGAGCGAAATACAGAGACGTGCGATGGAAGAATACTGTGTGAAAAGGTGTTGCACTGCACTTTGGCACACTTAAGACCAAATAACGTCTTACATTCCCTCGAACATTTATGTTTTATGTATCAGACTCTTCAGAAAGATGTACAGTACAAAATGAAGATATTTTTGAAAAGTTGATTTTTTAAATTTTTGGTGTCCTACCTCAAACGCTCATGGGAGGGGGAGCACTACTATCTAATATTGCTCTGGTTCGGAAATATGGTAGATCCAGACCTGATGCACAGAGCAGTCTGAGTTGTAGTGGGGAGGTGGCAGTCTCCACGTGACCCATGTTTACGTTAAGTGGTTTTGCTGCTTCCTCATCGTTTATTGCTCTCATGTCAAATGAAAACAAAACAGATTTCTTGTGGCTGGGAGCTATCAAGTGAATTAAAATACATGCACACATGCTAAAACATGTTATTAGTTTCAGATTTTATTTTGTTTCCACCTTTCTGACAGTCAAGCTCTAATCGCCTTGCAGAACAATGATGTTATTTCTGTCAGTTTGTTAAAGAAATTTGACTTTTATTAATCTTTTCTGCTGAGGTAGTCAATTTATTTGAAACAAAGTGTGTAATTCCACACTATTGGCTAGCTTCAACTGTTCGCTGCATTTCAAGTTCACGTTTTCATCTTCTAGCACGTATGGCATTGTGCCATAATTAAGAACCAAACACGAGATAATACAGTACCGGTACTCAAAGAAAATTTACATTTGAATCTGGACATAGGAATGTGCACTTTAAGCTGAATTATGCATTTTATTATGGTTCACAAAATTCTCACGGTCTTGGAGTATCCTCTAATATTTTGTATCTTTTATGACATAATGTAAGATCATTCAATGTTTTACACGTACGAACGTACGGGCTTCCTACGTCATCACAGCTGCGCAAGGACAGTGATGGCTGTTATCTAACGCTCTCTGGCAACTGCTAAAACGAATCTATTTCTAACAGGTCGTGGGGAAAATATTGCAAATGGTTTTTTGAAAAGCGTTAATTTCAAAGTATATTTCCTTTTACGCAAGATTAACTCTGTGCGCGAATGTCCGATGAATTTCTTAAATCACAAAGCGTTTGACTCTCATTCAAAAATCAGATCTTTGAGGACGACCATTTACAATATTTTTGAGCACAGATCGGACATTTACTGGCACGTTTGTGTGATGTATCTTAAAGTGTAACACACACAAAAAAGATCAACATTATGTGTGAAAGCTTAGCTTTTCTTGTAGCTTATTAATCTTCAAGACCAATATTATACATGATAGCTTTTCTGGCTATTGGCTGACTACATCATGTGTCCTATGCTCTGAATATCCGCTGTCATCGGCTGGCGAGATTGCTGGACGTGACCTATGACTGGCTTACGAAAGCACATCGCAATCTCAATTTCAATCCTTTGGAAAATAACATGCGGTGTTTGGTAGACTTCGAATTTATACTTTCATAATATGAAAATATGCAGTGTACATGTTGCTGCACACCAGACATCTTCCCAAAATGTGTTTTTTCCCCTGAGTTTCATTTTCTATAGTGCTGGGAAATTCTACCATTCACAACCATTGAAAGGATTGATGAGTTTTACAGTTCATAGGAAAAGTATACTGTTACTTAACAGGGAAAAAGTGTTTTTTTTTTTTTTCCTCAGAGAGAGAGAGAGAGAGAGAGAGAGAGAGAGAGAGAGAGAGAGAGAGTGTATTTTTAACCGTGCCATAGGTGGCACCCATTGATGGCGCACATCATTGCATTAAAATGTCTCTGTGCCCAGGTCTGCCACCTAATAAAGTGGCAGAAGTGAGAATGCTGGGAGTGGTACATTTCAACCATCAGACCACGTATCTCTCCTTTGGGCAGGTTTGGGCAAAGATCATACATCTTCTGACATTCGCCTGCTTTATTTCTTCGTTGATAGTCCTCGGTGTCGACGTACTTCATTGTTATACTAGCTGAAAAATGGGGGGTGGAAATTCAACACTGACTTCTGTGAATGATGTAGCCGACAGTTGCACAGTTGAGTTTCGCAGTTCTTTACTTTCACTGTTCACAACCCCCCTCCCCCCAATATTACACGGTTATATGGCCAGTTCACTATTGGTAAATGTTAAGCCTCATTAATTGGTTGGAGGCAAACGTCAGCATACTGCTACAGTAGTTTGCTGTTGAACATATATGAGCAGTGAATACCTAACCACACAGTTCAGTTTTTTCAGAATAATACAGAACATTTGTCACTATTTCTCAAATAAATTGAACAGACACTGTCATTGCTTTAACACACGACCTATTGGTGTTACACTTATGCCACTGTTAAGTTAATGCATTATTGTTACGCTGACACAGACTTCCCATCTGAAAATTGGCTATGGACTGACTGCCTCGGGACGAAAAATTGGGCCTTTATATATACTCACAATAATAGGTACTGAAACTATACATTGTTCAACATTTAATTTACAGAAATTACAATTACAACATAACTCATTTAACTAACTGAATCCATTAAATTTCTTCTTTTAACAGTTTCTTCTACCACAAAGGTAGGCATAATTATTTGTTTAAATAATGAAATTAACGGATATAGGTACGCAAACAATGCTTTTGTCAAATCTGGTAATTATTTTGGAAATAATTAAGGGCTGGCTTTGATGATGTGTTTTCGAGTAGAGACATATAAATACTTTAAGAATCCTAGTGGTTCTTCCAAATGCTTAAAATTAGTACACAATTAAGATCTGGTATTATATTTCTTAAGACTGAGGGCCAGCCCCCCCCCCCCCCTTTCTTTCTCTTTTTTTATGCAGATTATACTCATGTATGTTAATGATAGTCAAAAATGAATTTAAGGAGGCAGATGGCAAAACAAGAGAGGAAGTAAAGAGATCCCAGCTTGCTTCGTCACAGTCTCTATGGATAACCAGACACATACAGGTATTCCTGGTATTACCTTGAATGACACTGTCTGTACCATCACCAAACAATTTGCTGTGCATTATGCTCAAGCTTCTGCATGTGAGAATTATCAACCCGCCTTTCATGTCCTAAAACAGCAGTTGGAGTGAAAGCAATTACCTTTTACTACACACCGCCTGGAACCACATTCCCCATTCAGCAAGTGGGAATTAGTCGGTGTCCTAGCTCACTGCTCTGTCACAGCACCAGGACCAGACTGCATCCACAAGCAAATGCTCAAATACCTATCAGTGTATTAATGGCAGCACGCCCTTGCCATCTTCAACCACATACGGAGTGAGGTTGTGCTTCCTTTGCAATGACAGTAAAGCATCATCATCCCAGTAATGAAACTGGGTAAGCACCCTCTAGAGATGGACAGTTGTCATGCAATTAGTCTCACCAATGTTCTCAGTAAGTTGCTTGAACGTATGGTGACCCAGCAGCTGTGTTGGCTCCTTGAGTCTCGGAGTCAAACAGCGTTTGTCTGACATCAACACCTTATACACATCTTCTTCAAAGTGCAAAAGGCACATGACACCACATGGAGACACCACAAGCTCGCTTCCTTACACAAGTGGAGTCTCTGGGCTCTGTTCCTGATTTTTGTGCACAACTTCTTGTCTCACTGTATTTTCTGGGTTCAAGTTGGTGCAGTTTTCCCTATATCCAAGAGGATGGGGTCCTGCAGTGCTCTGTACTGAGTGTCCCTCTCTTTCTAGGTGCCATCAGTGGTCTGGCAGCAGCTGTGGGGTCCTTAGTATCACCCTCCTTGTATGCCGACAACTTTTGGTTCCACTGTAGCTCCTCTAGTGTGGGTGTTGCTGAATGTCGACTGCCAGGGGCCATGTGAAACATGCGGTCATGGGCTGTCACCCACAGCTTTAGGTTTTCAGCCACCAAGATTCACATCGTGTACTTTTATCAATGTCCTACCATTCACGCACAACCAGAACATTACCTCGACAACCGACCACTCACTTTTTTTGAGTGGTCTTCAATGCTTGGTTGATGTGGATTCCCCATATTCGCCAGCTTAAGCTAAAGTGCTGGATGAACCTTAATACACTTCATTGCCTGAGTGACACTAGCTGTGGTGCGGATCGCACTACCCTTCTGCAGCTGTACAAAGCCCGGATACAATCCCATCTGAATTATGGGAGTCTGGCATACAGTTCAGCATTGCCCTGAGCATTGCGGATACTGGATCAGATACAGCACTGCAGGGTTTGATTTGACAGGAATCTTTCGAACTAGCCTTATGGTGGGGTCTCTCCATTGTGGATCAGGTGCCAACAACAGCTTGTCAATTACGCTACACCCAAATGCAGCTCTGTTAAGCATCTGAACTACCGTCTCGTCTGTCCAAACACGGGAATCCATCTCCTGCAATGGCGGCCGTATGAATTTCAGTTGTTTCCTCTACCACCTCTCCTCAGGGCCCATTTCTGTAGACCTCTGTGGTGAATCCCTCCATGGTGCACCTTGACCTTTGACAAGGTTCGAAAGCCTGTTCATCTCGAGGCCCTCCACCACCAACTTTTCTTCATCCTTGGCTCATCCTGGGGTTCAGAAGTAGTCTATACTGATGGCTCAATGGTTGCTGGTAATGCAGGCTTTGCTTGTACTCAATGTGAAACATACTGAACTGTGCTCCTTGTCGGATGGCTGTAATGTTTTCACTGCAGAGTTGGTAACCATCTCTTGTGCTCTTGAGCATATCCTTTCGTGCTGCCGTGAGTCCTTTCTCATGTGTAGCAACTCCTTGTGCCATTTGCAAATCTCAGCTAGTGTCACCCTCGCCATTCCTCGGTCATGGCTGTCCAGGATTCCCATTATGCCCCTGAATAGTGTGGACACTTAGTGACCTTTGTCGGGACCCCAGACGGTGTTGGGATCCTGGGGAATGAAAACCTAATGGCTTGGCCACACTGGCTACCGTCAAGCTGACTCTTGAGATCGGCATCCCTGATATGGACCTCCAATCGACTTATGTCATAAAGTTTTAGGGATCTGGAATATGAAATGGCTCACTCTGACTTCACCAAACTAACTATGGGTGATAAACAAGACTACGAACCTATGGAGGTCCTCCATGCAGGCCTTTCACAACGACTCTACTGTCCTTTGCCAACTCTTCATTGGCCATACTTAGCTGACTCATGGCCGTCTCTCCATGAAGATCCACCTCATGTCATTATGATTGCCATTTGGTGGTGGTCCATAGTTTGTTGAACTGCCCTCACCTAGCCATCCTGCGGCAGACTGTTAATCGGCCCGACTCGCTACCCCTGGTTTAGGAGGCAGTGCCTCAGCAGCTGAGCTACTTTTATGTTTTCTTCGTGAAGGAGCCCTTTACCACTTAACCTTATCCACCCATTGAGGGCTTGACTGGACACTGTTGTGCCTCTGGCCAGGCAGGGCTGCGGCTCTCTGGGCTTGGTGGTCCACTCCGGCCCTTACCCTAACTGCTCTTTTACCCTTCCTCCCCCCCCCCCCCCTCTCAATTGGTCTGTTAGACTTGTTTGTTGTTTGTATATCTGTGTTTCTCTTGACCTGTCCGTGTCCCTTTCTTCTTTTTTGTCTCTTATCTCATCTTTAGTAGATCTTGGGGTTTTCTTCCCCAGGGTTTTGCCTGGTAGACCATCTCTGATGTACATTCATGCAGACATATCTGTTTGAGGAAAAAGGGACTGATGACCTAGTAGTTTTGTCCCTTTAATCAGCCAACCAACCTCCTCCTTTAAGTGTGTGCACCTGCCTTGGATTGCATTTCTAGCCATATACACATATACTTTTTTTTTTCTCCTTAACCCCTCAGGAATTGTTTTCCAAAAGGGTCATGCAATGTGAAACTGGTGTTATTCAGATAGTGGACTCTTGGAAGCCAAATATCACTGCTTGCAAGAGAAAATCAGTAATTGCTGTGAAGAATTAAGAGAACATCTCTAGCTTGATAAGCTTCCATGTAAATATTTTTGGCCTGGCAGACGAAACAGGTTCACTGTTTGATGTTGAGTGACAGTAGGGTCACTGAATGTTTCCATGTCCTGTGTAATGATTCCACCAAGAAGCATATAAATTAGGGCTGTTACGTCAAGTCAGCTTCATAGCTAATTTGCTGCTTTTTCTTTTTGTATATGTAGTCGAGGTTTACCATCCACTGAAGTTAAGCTGTATTTCTGACTTAATCTCATGGGGCACGTGCCAGGTAAAAAGTATTCTAATTCGAAAGTGTTACCTAAACTGCTGCCTTGTTTGGTATGAATCTAGTACTGTACATATACGTGTTCAATTTGCAGATACACTTAGGAGTGCCTACTCACCAGGAACGAGAACAAATCCTACAGGTGTTGTTGCATCCATTGGTCAGTAAAATGAAGACGAATGAACTTCATGAAGTGTGTGCAGAGGTGGCTGGGTTCACACAGGGATATGTCGGGGCAGATCTTGCCTTGCTGTGCCAGAATGCTGCGGTGCAGTATAGCACAAATGAGGTAAGAATTTTGTTTGATATATTTGTTTACATTTTACCATCTTTCTTGTCTGATGCCATTGTTCTTGTTATTTTCAAGCTGTGGGCTCCAGCAGAATTTGCTGAATTTTTGAGCTATGAATCATTAAGACTAAATAAAAGAAGCACTTACCATGTAGTGGAGGCATTGAGCAGTAGACAAGCACATAATCAAAACTGAGCGTATGGCTAAGCTTTTGGGCATTTTCTTCCTCAGTGATAGCCAACAAACAGAAAAAGCACTTACACATACATGGCAAGTTTTATAGTCCTAGTGCTGTGCCCTGACTGGGCCCAGACAAGTTGTGTTGGGACAGTAGCCACAGGAGTACGCGTGTGTTGATTGCAGAATGAATTTTCATCCTGCAGTGGAGCACACTAATTTGGAGCTTCCTGTCAGATCAAAACTGTGTGCCAGTCTGGGACTTGAACCTAGAAATTTGGCTATGACAGACAATGGAATTGCTGACTGGGCTACTGGGAGGTTATTGTCGCTACACCTCTCTTCTTAGGGCAACAAGTACAGCCTTTGCAAGTTGCAGCAATATGTGGCTAAACCTCTTTGGTTACAACAGTCAGATGTGGTTGTTGTTAGCGTCGTCGTCATCGGGCACGCAATGTGGTAGTTGTTCAGATTTGGCTGGAGTTATTAAGATATCGTACATCGTTAAAAAGGTGCTGTAACATGTTCAGCCATGTTCATGAGACTTGTTTTAATTTTAGTATGAATGTAGGGAATGTCACCCTAAGATAACTCATTTCAGAACAGTGTTGTTAGAACCTCATGGCATGATTTCATTATTCTGATTTCATAACTGTCATGTACAAATGAATTAATAAATCAATAGTTGCATCTTAGTCCATCATACTTTATGAACTTCATACACCAGTAATTAAATGTTACTAATTAGTCAACAAGTCATTGTTTAAAAGGGGAGGTGTTTTTATCATTTAAATGAGGCAAAGAAGAAGGGTGGGACTCTTAACAGGTGTCACGTGTGTCAGATGTAATTGCAATCTTCAGGGACGACTAATGTAAAAATACAACAATGGTGAGTTGCAGCATTCTAGCACAGCAACACTTCATATTTTTAAAAACAAAGTTGTAAAGTGCTGATAATTTGGTAACTATAAACTGGGAATAGGTGTGACTTCCAGGTTGTGGCATGACCCGAGCAGCATGCCGAGCAGACCAGAGCGACTCTGGAAAAACAAACGAGAGCTGTTCAGTGCAAGTGATTATTGTGGCGCTGCAAGTAGAACGATTCTGAGTGAATTATACATGTTTGTTTCTGAGCATGGCAACCAGAGCATTAGTGTGACTCCAGCTGCATTTGGGCAATGCCAGCAGCATTTGGCTATTGCTGCTGGTAGCAGTCCACACTGTCACTGGCTCTTGTGTTTCTTTCATTGTACTGTTGAGGAAATGGCATCAGGGGAAGCCTTGATAGCAATTTTTCTATTTAGCACCATAAAAATTGTTTTATTATGTGGAAAATGTTTTCAAAACCATTTCATTTTGACAGCTTAATTTTAAGCTCTGTTAAAATTTCGTACTGTCTGATAAGTGACTTGCATAAAACGCTCAGTTTCTACTGTATGTTGCTCATTGACACTTGGAATCCTTCTAGGTCACTGACAGTGTTGTGCTCAACATGTACATTTCACAATATCATCAGCAAATTGTGGTGAAGTTTCTGTTGGCTTCCAACATGTGCTCCATTTAGCACTCATTATGTCTAAAGCATGTTCAGTTGGTATTCATGGTATGGAAAAGTGTTTGTTGAAATATTCTTTACCTGGATGTAAAACACTTCGAATGTAATATTTGATAAAATGCCTCAACAATGGATTGCCTAATCTCCATTGAATACAAAACGCAACATAACTGATGTCTTCAGTATTGGAGTGCCTGGCGGTACATTAAGATCCCCTTCTTGCATTAAGTGAAATACACTAGAAGAATGAAATCTACCACTTTCACTTTCCTTCCCATATCCCCCGCAACATTGGTTATAATGAATTTTCTGCGAGAATCGGCAACTGCTTGTTGTACAATTGAATGGAGATGTTTATAACTATAAAACATTGTACCAGAATTTTCTGGGCATTTGAAACAATTTTGTTGTCCGTCAAAATCACCAACTGCACTGGAACATTCTGTGTGTTATATAAATGATTTACAGTATTTAGAAAATCTCTTTCAGAAGGCACTCTCATGTAGATTTGCTGGAGACAGTCCCACAACACTTAGTTGACTCCACAATTCTTGCAGTGGTTGTGAATCCTGTTGTGAATGTCGGAGCCACATCGCAGAAACTACTTCTGGTTTCTGGGCCCTGTAACAACTTTCTTTTCACCAGCTGTCAATGCCCCTCAAAAAATTACATTATTCCATTGAAAATATCTGGAGTTGCTTGTATTTTAACATGCTAGAAAGGTAGTTACAAACAGTACACAGGGCAACCAATTTTCCTCTTTGCATGCTATTATTTGCCAAAGTCTTGTTTCGGTATCTTAAACCATTTCAGATACAAAGGTGTTATGAATATTCCATTCCCACTTATTGTCTAGGTGCCAGAGTGGAATGAAGTGTGCAATATGCAATCCATTTTCCCAGAATGGAGTGAGTTGTAGATCCCATTCCAAGGTTAAATAATATCTCAATATGTTAATTACATTTGATATGCAGCAACATGTGACCTAACGTGCACTAAATACATTCATAGTGACCTCTATTTTCCATTGCATGCTATTGGACTTTTTTGCAGTAGTTTAATAAATTTTGAACTATCACAATAACTATGAGGATTAACAAAATAAGCAGTTCATCATGAAGGTGACAAAGTTATGAGATGTGTGAGAATCAATTTCTTTTTACTGAGTAGTTCCTCAAAAATCATTTAAGAAAGATTGTAGATCAGTTGCCTTGTGCATTTGCCATCCACACAGTGAAGCAAGCCTGCTGGCTGCTGCTACCTGGTCGCACTATACCTGAGCGCGAAGCAACAGTGCGGCAGCTACCAAATATGCCGCTCCACTCTGCGATGTTGTGCCGCTCCCCTGTAATCTGCGACTTAGAGGTAATAGGTCTCGTGCTTTGATGGACATTTAATGTTAAGTGATGATACCATTGGGAGTGTAGAAAATATCAATATGCACAACAATCCAACTATAACGTCTGATTCTGAAAACAAATCATGAATTTTGTTACGTAGCAGCAACTTAAATGTGAGAATAATAAACTTGGAGAAATGAGTAGGCAGCTCAACAATGGAGGTTACCACACCAACAGTTATCCATGCACCGTTAATGGAGTAATGGTGTGGCTAAATCAATTGTTTGGACACATTAAGAAAATGAATAATGATCTTGGGCAGCAAAATGATGATATTAAACAGCAGATTGCAAAACAAATTGATGATCAACAGCAAACTGCCAAGTATCTTGTGAATCAAACTGTTGAAATTACCAATTGCGTGGATGGTCAGGTCAAAAAGAAAGCACACGAGATTCGAGAATTATTAAAAAATTCGCAAAAGGCACTTGTCAATATATTCATGGGGAAGCACAATGAATTACTTAATGAAGTTATGGCTGAACAGCTGAATCCCAGAGTATAGGTTGACAAATTAAAACTTAAGCAGGACAAAGATCGTGAGTCATTCAGTTTGGTGGAAAGTAAAACTGAGACCACGGCAGTAAAGGAGGATTGTTCATACTACAAGAAGACACACCTTAAGGTGGTAGTTGGCATACAGGAACAATGCACAAAGCTCGCCAATCAAGTTGAAAATGTGCAGCAACTCACTTTAGACGATGTGTGCTAGAAGAAAAAAATCATTAATGAATTACAAGAAAAATGACAAATTATGCTGAGTGCAATTCCAAGTATGATTGCTGTAAGGTAATGGAACTGAATCGAGGATTACATCCCATTGCTTTCACACAGTAGTTTAAGCATGCTTTTTAACATTGTATTCTAAGAAAAAAATAGATATTTATGTGAATAATCTGAAAGACAGTACACATACATGACGCATGAGAGTTGCTGATAGTTTTAGTTTCAGTGAGTTCCATACAGCCTTCTTTAATAAATTTGGGGATATCAAACAATAATGGGGAAACTTGAGACAAAATTGCTGGAACTGCCAACGGATGGTCACAGTGTCAGTACCATTGGTGAGTTTTAGCTGAAGTATTGGGATTGTTACTTACAGTATATCTAGACGAACCTGTCAAAGATACAGAACTCGAGGAGATTCTTATCCAGCAATTACTACTCCATTCCCGTGAGAAGGTAGCTCTCACAAGATACAAAGTCATCGACAATTTATATTTGGTATTACATCGAATAGAAGCTCTTGATAGAGAGAAAAGGTGGAGTGAGGTTCAATCGTTCCAATGAGACATTGTGAAATGAGTATCGTAACGAATGGAGTTTTGGAGCACTGAATTGGAATGATCATAACGGATCACAGAGGTATGATGGCCATACACGATCATATGATAAAAACCAGGGGTGTTGTGAATTCCAGAGGAACGATGGTCGTGAGACCATCAATCACCACAACAGGGGAGAAATCATAATGTGGTTCCACATAGGGATCTGCCGGAAAACTGAGTTAAATTTGATGCGACCACTTTGAAACTGAATGTATGGACATGAGGTCACCTCTTACAATGCAGATAGATAATGGATGTGACATTGTGGAAGACTTATTAAGGGAAGATGAGCCATGTACTAAGGATGCCAACAATAGTTGTTACAGCTAATGTATGCAGAGTTGATATTGACTTCCTATTGGATTCTGGCTTGGAGCGATTCCTGAGAATTTATTTCAAGATCTCAATGGTCATAGCAATTTATCTGGTAAATGGAACTGTAACTGCGGTTGGACAAAGCTCATAAGGGAACTTACAGAAGTGGGAGTTGAGGGGGACATGAAGTCACAGGTTGATGTAAATGGCACTGCTGCAGATATTTGAACAAAACAAAACAAATAAACAGAACTTACCGAGCATGAAAGGGGAGAATTGAGAGAGGTATTCCAGTTCTACTAAGGTGTGTTTTCATCTCACCCTGGAACAATGAGAGGAAGTGATTTTAAATTAAAAGTAAAGCCATTCTGTTTGAAAACTTACTCTGTTCTATCAACCAAGAAGCATGCAGTTGACAAAGAAATTCAATGAGTGCTAGATATGCGACTCATTCAGTGATCAGATAGTGAGTACTGTAGTCCTGTACAAGAAGTAATGAAGCAAAATGGTACTGTTAGGTTTCTGTAGGAAGCCAGAGCAATGAACAGCATAATTCTTCCACAAAGTGGATCAACTCGAAAATTTAGAAGAGCTATTACAGTTATTTAATCATGTCAAGCTTTTGATGGAAATTATATTTCATATGTTAAAGAACTTCCTACATGACTGTGAAGCATTATTTGTTTCTCTTCCTGTAAATAGACTGGTTCAGGTACTCCCTGCGAGTGTATGGACTAGTTTGGATAGTGCCAGTTAGTTCACTAAATCCACTTTTTTCTCACATGGAGCGAATGTCAACTGTTAATTTTACAGTGCAGACTTGAGAAGAATCTGTACCTTAGTTTACGGATTTGCAATTTCCTGGATTGTCAGTTATGAGCAAATATCTTTGTAGTCTAGTCTGTCTGTGCATGGACATGTCATGCTGGCACTATCTGCCTACACCCCGTGTGATATCTGCCCCTTGCATTTCATTGTTGTTTGAGTTAGACAGATGCCAATTTCTATGCTGCTGTGCCGTGTTGCTGCTGTGCTTAAAAATGTCAAAGTGTAAGAGAGTACTGTTACTGCATAAAGATAAAATAAGTATTATTGATTCATTAAAAAGAGGGGAAACTGGTCTTTAGTCAGATGACACGTCTGGTGTAGATAAGTGACTTTAATAAGACTACCAATTCAATTTTGAAGTACATCTGCAAAATTGATAGTGAAAATGGAAGTAAATATCAAAAAATGGTGAAGAAACCAAGAAATGAACTTCTGCAAGAAGCTTTGTATTGTTAGTTTCTGCAAAAACTATCAAGAGAGCAACCAATATCTGGTCCTTTGCTTTGTGAATAGGTACTATAGTTACATAAAAAGAGAGGTAATGATAAATCGTTTGTGGCAGGTAGCAGGTGGTTGTATGGAATTAAATCTCTTATGCAATTCGCGAATTGGAAATACAGGGTGAAAAAAAGGTTGCTGATGTAGATCCAGCAAATTCTTTTAAAGATGGTTTTAAAAAAGAATTGGATGAAAATTACTTTGCCTTGGACTTTGTTTGCAACACTGGTCAAGCAGGGTAAATTAGAAATCATTACTGTCAAAACATGTCGCGCATCAAAAGCGCGTGGCTGAACACTGAAATACACGTTGACTGGTGTGACAACACTTTTATCTGTGAAGTAAAAAATTTCAAAACAATGTTGGTAAACAAGGAGAAGCCCTACTTTTGCCAGATGCACCGACTCATCCTTTGGCTGAACTATTAGAGAAAAAAATGGGACGTTCACAGTAACATTTTTGCCTCCTAATATGACATCCTTGCTACAACCAGTGGAGTATTGAAATATTAAAACAACTTTACAGAAAACAACTTTTACTTAGAATGTTATCTGTTGATGAAGGTAGCGTAAAAGTAATTTTGTGATTTTTGAAATAAATTAATTTGTGTTGTTACATGGTTGTACACAATGAGATTTAATTGAAAGGAAGTCTCTGAACAGAACTTGGAACAGAGTACTAAAATGGGAGCATGAAAATTTAATTACCGGTATGGATGATTTTGTTTTGGAAGATATAACGGAGCTTATGATAAACATACAAAAATGCCAGGAATGTAAAATCTGTGATATGGAAGAGTGCCTTTCTTGTGTCAGCCATGATCAAGGTTTTCAGATCATTGCACAGGGTGTCTACGACCCGGGACAACCGGGAGATCCGGGAAAAACCCGGGATTTTTTTCATCCGGGAGAAAACCGGGAAAAACCCGGGATATTTTTAGAATTCTGGGAATTTTTCATTGTTTTAGTTTTCAGTTAAATTTTTGTAATTTTGACTAGCAAGAACCGACACACTAACAAAGGATATTACTGTATCCTACTACTGCGGAATAATACTTCAACAATAAAACATAAACGAGAGAAAAAAACGAAAATAACTTAAATTGCAAAGGAAATGCACCATATGCAATGACGACACAAGTGCTCATGCAAGCGTCTGCCGATTGAAAATGTGTCAAAGTCTTTAGGAAGACTATGCAGTGCTTCATAACAACAAATTGCCTCCAATGAGCGTGAAGTCGCAACTGTTTACATTCGATTTGTTTTCACAGTTAACGCGCGGGCTCACGCGCATGCGCAGTAGAGTCACGTTTGAGTAGTAGATTCTCCCGCTTCTGTCACTGGAATGTGGCTGTTGGCTGTGCAAGCAGTCGCAGCCAGCAGCTAGATACTTCCGGGAAAAGGGGGCGCCTATTTCATATTCTTGAGGGGAAAAAAACTTGTTTCACAAAGCACCTAGCATCCAGCGCACATTTGCCTATCAATTAGTCATATGATATTGAAACGCTTCTCTGTTGGTATTTGAACACATTTTAAGTTGATTTCTGAATGAATCATAAGCTGACTTTTGAATGCATGCATAGTGTACGTGATGTCTCTGTCAGGAGAATCCTCGTCGCATCTAGAAATAAACTTTCCACAGACAAAAGGGGACGGGGCTATACGCGCTGAGTGGAGTAAAGCCGAATGGATGAATGGCAATCGCTGTCTGATTATGTGGCTGATTGGGTGTGGGAATGATCAGCGTTGTTATAATTACTAGCGAAATCCATAGATTCATACTATCAGAATGGAAATAAACGACTGACAGGAATAACAGGTGAGAAAGATTATGTGTTATCTTCTCGGTGTGTCCAAGAAAATGAAGTTTTGACAGAAAATGTTTGGCCAGATCGCTACACTAGTAAGGACCAGTAGTACAGTCCCCAGCTACCAGCCGCTTAAGTTCTATTATGGAAGTAACGCGGAAAACGTGTTGTACGAACACGTAACAACGCCTAACCGGAGAATAATTGCGGGAGAACTAAACCAGTGATTCTGGCAGGGTTAGTGAAGTTAATCGTCGAACAAATTTTGACAGTGGCAGCAATAGCTACAGAATTGGTGATGACAGGATTGTTTGTTAGAACGAGGACGGAGAAGAAACGAGGACATCACACAAATTATGGAAGAATAAGACGATTCCAAATTTATATAAAAATTTCGTAATACTAGTTTTTGATGTCATGCTAGAGAGGCTGGTGCATATGAATGAAACGTGAAACTATTTCCTAACATAAAGCTTTTTGCTTGTAGTAGGGCTAATAGGCATTTGATATTGATACTTATTGGATTATATTCTGTCGTGTTATAAAAATGACCATTTGTGCCAAAACAGTCTCGTTTATTTGGTGTGTTATAAAATTGCTGCCGTATTAGAAAGGCCTATTTTGTTTTATCTAGCAGACAGTGACATAATAGACGTAATCAGATCGAGAAACCACACCAGTCTTGGGTATTATTTGTATTAACAGCTTTTTCAGTATTAGATAACTGCATTTCGATTTTCCATGTAGCAAAACGTTTGGCAAACTTTGATGAGGTAAAAGATTCTTTCACAGAAAGGAAAACACGCCATGTAAAGCTGTAGCAAGGTTAGAGAGAAAAAAATGCTAGGAGCTAAGGTTTGAAGAAATGTGTAATTTCTTGCTTATCTCTTGTCAGTACTGGTTTTATATATCCTATATTTAATTTTATGACACACAAAACAGCAAGTTATTAACTAATGGGCAATGAAGAGTTCAGATTTTCCGAAGAGTTCTTGTTCTCTCGATTACAAATAATCCCATCCGCTATTAATTGCGAGATTTTTTTTTAAGAGAGGCAGGCTGCCAAACCGGCCGACTGGGAGCAGGAGAGGCACCACAGGACATTTCAATTTCCACTCTCCTGAATATACAGGGCTATTACAAATGATTGAAGCGATTTCATAACTTCACTGTAGCTCCATTCATTGACATATGGTCACGGCACACTACAGATACGTAGAAAAACTCATAAAGTTTTGTTCGGCTGAAGCCGCACTTCAGGTTTCTGCCGCCAGAGCGCTCAAGAGCGCAGTGAGACAAAATGGCGACAGGAGCCGAGAAAGCGTATGTCGTGCTTGAAATGCACTCACATCAGTCAGTCATTACAGTGCAACGACACTTCAGGACGAAGTTCAACAAAGATCCACCAACTACTAACTCCATTCGGCGATGGTATGCGCAGTTTAAAGCTTCTGGATGCCTCTGTAAGGGGAAATCAATGGGTCGGCCTGCAGTGAGCGAAGAAACGGTTGAACGCGTGCGGACAAGTTTCACGCATAGCCTGCGGAAGTCGACGAATAAAGCAAGCAGGGAGCTAAACGTACCACAGCCGACGGTTTGGAAAATCTTAAGGAAAAGGCTAAAGCAGAAGCCTTACCGTTTACAATTGCTACAAGCCCTGACACCCAATGACAAAGTCAAACGCTTTGAATTTTCGGCGTGGTTGCAACAGCTCATGGAAGAGGATGCGTTCAGTGCGAAACTTGTTTTTAGTGATGAAGCAACATTTTTTCTTAATGGTGAAGTGAACAGACACAATGTGCGAATCTGGGCGGTAGAGAATCCTCACGCATTCGTGCAGCAAATTCGCAATTCACCAAGAGTTAACATGTTTTGTGCAATCTCACGGTTTAAAGTTTACGGCCCCTTTTTCTTCTGTGAAAAAAACGTTACAGGACACGTGTATCTGGACATGCTGGAAAATTGGCTCATGCCACAACTGGAGACCGACAGCGCCGACTTCATCTTTCAACAGGATGGTGCTCCACCGCACTTCCATCATGATGTTCGTCATTTCTTAAACAGGAGATTGGAAAAACGATGGATCGGTCGTCGTGGAGATCATGATCAGCAATTTATGTCATGGCCTCCACGCTCTCCCGACTTAACCCCATGCGATTTCTTTCTGTGGGTCTATGTGCAAGATTAAGTGTTTAAACCTTCTCTACCAAGAAACGTGCCAGAACTGCGAGCTCGCATCAACGATGCTTTCGAACTCATTGATGGGGACATGCTGCGCTGAGTGTGGGAGGAACTTGATTATCGGCTTGATGTCTGCCGCATCACTAAAGGGGCACATATCAAACATTTGTGAATGCCTAAAAAAACTTTTTGAGTTTTTGTATGTGTGTGCAAAGCATTGTGAAAATATCTCAAATAATAATGTTATTGTAGAGCTGTGAAATCACTTCAATCATTTGTAATAACCCTGTAGTTTGGACGTGCAGTAGAAAAATGCTTTATGAAGAGGCATGCCACTGCACTTGGGCATACCTAAGACCAAATAATATCTCTTACATTTCCTCGAATACATACGTTTTATGTTTCAGACTTTTCAGAAAGATGTGCGCTACAAGTTGAACATATTTTGAAAATTCGATTTTTTTTTAGTATTGACCCGGTTCGCAAATGTCGTAGATCCGGGGCTGATGCGCAGAGTCGTGATGACTGGGTGTTGTGTGATGTCCCTAGATTAGTTAGGTTTAAGTAGTTCTAAGTTCTAGGGGACTGATGACCATAGATGTTAAGTCCCATAGTGCTCAGAGCCATTTGAACCATTTGGTGCACAGAGCAATCTGAGTTATAGTGGGTAGTCTCCACGTGACCCGTGTTTACGTTCAGTGATTTTGCTGTTTCCCCTTCGTTTACTCTCACGTCAAATGAAAACAAAACAGATAATAGTGGCCGGGAGCCATCAAGTGAATTAAAACACATTCACATAATTACTAAAGGCTCAAATATGTAATTAGTTTCAGATTTTATTTTATTTCCACCTTTCTGACAGTCAAGCATTAATCGCCTTGCGGAACAATGAAGTTATTTTTGTCTTTTTGCTAAAGAAATTTGACTTTTGCTAATCTTTTCCGCAGAGGCAGTAAATGTATCTGAAACGAAATGTTTAATTCCACAGTACTGGGTAGTTTCAACTGTTCGCTGCATTTCAAGTGCACGTTTTCATTTTCTAGCACGTATGGCATTATGCCATAATAAAGAACCAAACATGATATAATACAGTACTGGTGCTCCAAGAAAAATTACATCCTGAAAACCACACTTAAGAGCTTAATATCAGGTCGGGGTCTGCAGTACTTCATTGGAAATCTGGACATACGAGTGTGCCTTTAAGTATGCACTTTAAATGTGCACATTTTAATATGGTTCACTAAATTCCGACGCTCTTGCAGTATCGTCTTTCATTGATGATCTTTTACACGTACGTACATACGGGCTACCTACGTCACGGCTGGCCGCGGTGGTCTAGCGGTTCTAGGCGCGCAGTCCGGAACCGCGTGACTGCTACGATCGCAGGTTCGAATCCTGCCTCGGGCTTGGATGTGTGTGATGTCCTTAGGTTAGTTAGGTTTAAGTAGTTCTAAGTTCTAGGGGACTGATGACCACAGTAGTTAAGTCCCATAGTACTCAGAGCCACTTTAACCATTTTTAACCTACGTCATGATATCTACCCAAGCGCGGTGTCGACTGTTACCTGAGCTCTCTGGCAACTGCTGAAACGAACCTATTTGTAACAGGTCGCAGGAAAATATTAAGATTGGTGGTTTGAAAAGCGTTACTTTCAAAGTAAATATCCTTTTACGTAAGTTGAACTACGTACAAGAATGGACTGTGAATCTATTAAATCACAAAGCGTTTGACTCTCATTTAAAAATTAGGTGTCTGACGACGAGCCATTTAGAAGCAGTTCGAACCCTCGAACCCTGAAGATCAGACATTTATGTCATTACTAAAAATTTTACAGGCACATTTGTATGATATCTCTTAAAGTGTAACACGCGCAAAAAAGATCAACAGTATATGCGGAAGCTTAGCTTCTCTTGCAGCTTGAGACCAATATTTTATGTGAAAGCTTTGCTTTTCTTGTAACAACACTATGTATATTAATTTAAACTATTAACTTTCCCTGTTTGCCGCGCTACTTAACACTGATGTTGCTATTGGCTGACTACATCACGTGTCCTATGCTCTGAATATCCTCTGTCATCGGCTGGCGAGATCACGTGACATGAGTTACGAACGGCTTACAAAAGCGCATTGAAATCTCGGTTTCAATGGTTCGGAAAGTAACATGCGGTGTTTGGGGGATTTTCTAATGTATGTTTTCGTAATACGAAAATACGCAGCGTACATGTTGCTGCACATCAAAGATATTTCCAAAACGTGTCTTTTTCTCTGATTTTCGTTTTCTAAAGTGCCGGGAAATTGTACGCCCGTGTACAAAACCATAACCTTTCAAAGGAGTGATAGGGGAAAATATACTGTCATCCGGGAGAAAGTGTGTTTTTAACCGGGAAATCCGGGAAAAATCCGGGAATTTTTTTTCCTTGTCCACATAGACACCCTGTTGCAGATGTCGAAATCATTGAAAGCATATTACAGGCAAACAAACAGCAGGAAATGCAAGAAGATGAAACAGAATAATGTGTAGATGCAGAAAATGATGTAGGACCCTCTGATAGAGAAGGTTTGAAGCCCTGGAAACGGGTTTAAATAACACTGTATTCATGATGTAGTAGCAATGAAGAGAAAAAATTGTTTGTCAAATGACAGTTACCAAATATTTTAAACAAAATTCAACTACAGTGATTGTCTACCATGAATTTTCTTAGGTATTCCAAGATTAGGCTTGCAGTATTTTAGCAATTTTAAGAAAATATTTTCATACATAAATGTCTCTAATATCTTAATAAACATTGACTTTTGTTGATTTTAATAAGTTTAATCTGTTTTTGTTGTTTTGAATAAACACCTAACATTACACATTAACGCAATAAAGATGACCATATGACAATGCACATAAAAGATAACCATATGGATGTAGATTATCTTTCTAGAATTAATAGTGCAAAAATAACTTGCCTTCATGCATTCAGTTATCCTGATTTTTGAAGATCTGAATGACTTACAATAACAATTAGTCCTGTTAATCAAGTCTCCATTGTGTGTTAAATCATTGCACTGATTGATAATTCACAGAACTTCGTAAGTCTTTGTAGATCAAACATTGCTTTCATCATACTTAATTACATAAAAAGGTATCCTGAGTACACAGAAGTAATTGAAGGTGTTTGCATGGAAGTGACCTATGTTTACTAATTACTGTCTTTGCATTTCTTCATGATAATTTAATTGTGGCCACAGCTTCAAAATTGGATTAGATTCTTCCCACCTGTTGGCTTTAACCAACGAGATCATAGCTAAACCAAAGATGCTACATAGAGGCAATATTTGAAGGCATAGGCCATAGGGGCTCATTCATAAACAAGCAAATGAATCACAAAAAATGCAAATCCATATGATAAGATACAATCACAGTTCAAGTGATTAATTACACAGCCATGAATTATAATTCAAAGAAATTAAAGTAAGAAAGAAGACAGTAACTTCAGGAAAAACCTCATTTCTCAAATAAGTTATCTTAGTTTATGCGAGTAAGTGAAAGAACTGCAGACGACCCTTGAAGTCCACTACAATATCTGCATGATTCACTCATAATATTATGGAATAGTGGTAATTATTAGTAATAAATAATGAATCTAAGGGGGGCTACAGTGGGAAATTGGTGGTTTTTGGTCGGGGATGTACTAAAATCTGACACAACTAATGTAAAATTGAATAGATAGTAACCTACAGGAATTGTAAAAAGGACATTACCAGAAAGTAAGCAGTGAGCTACACAGAAAGCATAAAAGTAAAGGCACTACACAAGTAATGAAAATTCACGAAACAATAACAAATCTTGGAATCGGTAACTACAATTGAACTATACAGGTCAATCCTTATGACACACTCCAAGGTTCATAATTTTCAGCATTTTTGTAGTAGATGTCTGCAATTCTTTGTTATATGATTTCTATTTTTGGTGTTGCTTTCTGTATTATTGCAATGAATAACAAACATTGAAATTGGTTGCCAGAACTGACCTAAAAGTCAATTGTAATTACCGATTCCATGGGTCATTATTTTTCCCTTTTTCACAGTAAGTGTGTGCAGTGATTTGTCATAGGGCTTCTGTTTTTGGCGGTAGTCTATGGACTACTGTTGTTGCAGTGGGTACGTACTGTGCATTCTTTGAGAATTTTCATATGGTTCCACTCGTAATTTGCAGGTTTGTTATTTTTCGTGTTAATGCAATAGTTCTGTGAAGTGTTTTGTTTTAGTTCTTTAAATTCTGGTATCGCTAATTTCAATTAAACTATGTTGGTCAATTCTAATTTCTCTCTGTTACATCATCATAGTACCCGTCTGCTGAGTTCATCTTACAATTTCTATTCCTTTATGCCATCTGATAAAGATAATAGCAGAAAAAGTATGTTTATTTTTTTCTCTCTGTGTGCTGCTACTTTTACCATGTTCACTGTGTAGTAACTCGGTATTCCCATATGATTATGATAGTTAATTATATTAGCCCTGTCTTTTGTACAGAGAAATGCAGAGGATAGTTCAGTTATCACACCTTGTAGTGCTGCACAGTGGAAAGCTATGCTGCTTGCTGCTGCTCGAAAAGTGCGACCGAGCTATATGTTGGCTGGATGTATCACAAACGCAGAGAAAGTTATTGGAGGCCTGGAAAATGTTGGTGGTCTTTCAGAAATAAAGCGTATATTGCAGTTGGCTGTTCAACTGCCATTACTCCGACCAGATGCGTTTTCCAGATTAGGTCTTCCACATCCAAGAGGTAAATCAGATCCTGTTTTTGCTAATGATGTTTGTAAAAGTACATTCTGTTGGATTTAATGTAGAAATATTAGAAAGTGAGAGATTTTTATAAATAATGGATTCTACCTTATTTTTAGAATATATCTTGTGTAAGTTTTTGAGCCCATGTCAAGTAATTTTCTATTTAAATTGTATTTCAGTTCCTTGTGCATATAAGTAGTGCTCTGTAACTCAGGGCCAAATGCAATGGAAAATTCTCTCCATACAAATTGTTCAAATTTGTTACTGTACATTTCATGTTTTGTTTAAGACATGTAGGGCTAACTCTATTCACACTTTTTGCTCTATTAATACTGATGATTAATTTTTCACCACACTTTAATGGACTCTGCTAAGCACATAATTTTGCATTGATTTGAAAAGGACCTCCAAAGTGAACTGTTGTTAAATTAAGATACAATAAAAGTTTTATTTGTTCGCCACTAGCAAACATACAAAGAAATATCGTGAACTATTGTGAAGTTAAGGTGGACTAAAAATTTTCATTTGGTGTTGTGTAGTAAACTTATACACAAAGAAAGTTATAAGGACTGTATTCTGTGTTGTAATAAACAGAGATTGGGAGAGGCAGCCACACACCTGTTGCTGGTTTACATGTGGAGTAAACACGCAATGGCACAGACATTACTAGCTTTCAGGTTGAGTTAAAAAGAACAAGGTGAAACATACATGAGAAAAAGTTTTAAGACAGTGCAGAAATGAGTACAGAATGGCCCTAGGTCCTGGAGAACTGATTGGTAAGGAATTTAAGATTTCAGGTGGCTAGTAGTGATTTGTCTAAGCAGCTCATATTAGGTTGGCAGAGGTGCTTCCTATCTGCAGCTGATAAGAATGTGCACAACATGAATGTAGCTGCATGCCGTGACGTGATCTACAGGACAGAAATACATGCTGTTCTAAAGATATTGTTAATGTAATTGCATCAACAATTGTATTACTGATTTGTCTGTACATAAGCAATGTAAATACGAGGGTTGTACACAAAGTAAGTTACATTTGGTTATATAAAACAAACATGTACAGATACAGAAAAAATATTTATTGTACAAAAATCTACAACTGTTAAACTACTTTTCTACATAGCTTCCGAAATTTTGTAGGCACTTGTCATAGCTTGGCACAAGTTTTTGTATGCCTTCTTCATAGAAGGTTGCCACCTGTGAATTCAACCATGTGGTAACACGTTCTTTCAGCTCGTCATCATCGTTCATGTCTTGACCTCGAAGGACAGGTTTTAGGTGTAAGAAGAGATGAAAGTTGCTAGGAGCGAGGTCCGGGCTGTACAGAGGATGATCAAAGCCATCCCAGTTCATCAGTATACACTTCGTTCATCATGCACTGGATCATGTTCTTCATTGGACAGTCTGACCCATCTTCTAACCATTGAATCACTCATAGCATTTTGTCCATAAACCTTGCAGATTTACCGATGAATTTCCTTTGGTTTAAATTTCTTTGCATTTAGAAAACGAATCACAGATCTGATTTCACATGCGGTGGCATTTTCAACTACGGCTGACATTCTCTTAGGTTGTTCGCAGATGATGCTGTAATTTACCATCTAGTAAGGTCATCCGAAGACCAGTATCAGTTGCAAAGTGATTTAGAAAAGATTGTTGTATGGTGTGGCAGGTGGCAGTTGACGCTAAATAACGAAAAGTGTGAGGTGATCCACATGAATTCCAAAAGAAATCCGTTGGAATACGATTACTCGATAAATAGTACAATTCTCAAGGCTGTCAATTCAACTAAGTACCTGGGTGTTAAAATTACGAACAACTTCAGTTGGAAAGACCACATAGATAATATTGTGGGGAAGGCGAGCCAAAGGTTGCGTTTCATTGGCAGGACACTTAGAAGATGCAACAAGTCCACTAAAGAGACAGCTTACACTACACTCGTTCGTCCTCTGTTAGAATATCGCTGCGCGGTGTGGGATCCTTACCAGGTGGGATTGATGGAGGACATCGAAAGGGCGCAAAAAAGGGCAGCTCGTTTTGTATTATCACGTAATAGGGGAGAGAGTGTGGCAGATATGATACGCGAATTGGGATGGAAGTCATTAAAGCAAAGACTTTTTCGTCGCGGCGAGATCTATTTATGAAATTTCAGTCACCAACTTTCTCTTCCGAATGCGAAAATATTTTGTTGAGCCCAACCTACATAGGTAGGAATGATCATCAAAATAAAATAAGAGAAATCAGAACTCGAACAGAAAGGTTTAGGTGTTCGTTTTTCCCACGCGCTGTTCGGGAGTGGAATGGTAGAGAGATAGTTTGATTGTGGTTCGATGAACCCTCTGCCAAGCACTTAAATGTGAATTGCAGATTAGTCATGTAGATGTAGATGTATAAAGAAGCACTAAACAGCACACGTTGGCAGTAGCAATCTTAAAATGGCGTACATGTCTTCTCCTGGAGTCAGAGTAACTGCCGCGCATGCTCGGAACTGCGATCATAGTGCTGTTGAGATGGAAATAGAAACGAAACTTACTTGTGGACAACCCTCATATATTAAATCATTACCTGTTCAATTGCCGATGCTTCCAGAATAATAAGTCAAGTTCTTCACTCGTGTGACAATGGTACCTTTAGCTGCTGTGCGTATAGTTCATTAAGTTGATAGTGTGCATCCATTTGATGCAATGCATTTTTTCTCATCATGCTACATGTTTCACCTTATTCACTCAAAACATTGTGAATTGTGGGGTTTTGGTTATCTTTTCTTACTCACAATTTTGATTTGATGTCTATATGTTCATAGCACAAAAATTTTTCTTTGGCACTGTGCTACAAATAAAAAAAAATGAGCAAGAAAACTAGTTTCAAAGACAGAATTTGTGTAAAATGTGCAGTCAGGCAACAGATCCCTTCATCAATGAGAAACAGAAGATAGAACACCAAATATGGCAAGTTTTAAGTGAATAAGATGCAGCCTGAATGGTGATACAGGCAGAATACCCTCAGACATTCAAGAAGAATGTAATAATGCCAGTGCTTACAACTGAATATTATTGAACCAACAGTTTAATAAGTTAAGCCTGCAAAATACTGACATGAATTGTTTACAGAAGAGTGCAAAACTGGTAGACACTTACCTGGGGAAGATCAGGTAGGGTGCTGGAGAGATGTAGGAATGCGCGAGTCAGTGATGCGGGGGGAGGGGGGGGGGGGTAGTAGAGTAAAGGACTTGTAGGTCCATTGGTGGAATAGAAGTCGTGCGTGTATGGGAGTGGGAGCAGGGAACGGGTTAGGTGTTAGGGAAGTGGAGAACAGTGACTGTGTGAGAGTTCTACTTCTGGAGGAGGATTTTGTTTGAAAGTGAAAAATACACTGACGGGGGGAAAAAAGCAACAAAAGTAGGAGCTGTACAACGTAAACAAAAGTTGGTGGGCATATTTCTACATCTGAAAGATAACGTCCCTTGAAATTTTGTGCCAATTGCAAAGAGTGGTGCTAGTAGCACCAGTATGAGGTTGAAAATCAGGTCTGCTTTAAATACATGCTGTAATGGTTGTGAGGGTTAGTTGGCTTTGAGATTGGACATGATGAATTGGTTAATCAAGAATGCCTTTAAGGCAACAAAGGCACCATTATCAACACCTCACTGAGTTCGATTAGGTCATGTAATAGGGTTACAAGGAGCTGGATGTTCCTTCTATGATATTACCAAGACACTTGGCAGGAATGTAGCCAGTGTACACAATTGCTGGCAGCGATGGTCATAGGAGTGTATGGTACCAAGAAGATTGGACTCCGGATGGCCAAGTTGCACTACCTAGAGGGAAGATCATTGTTTTCAGCATAAGGCTCTGGTGCATCATACTGCATCTACAGCATCAATTTTAGCAGCAGTTGGTACCACAGCGACACAACAAACTGTTGCAAAGTGGGGAATAAGTACAAAGTTCACTCAGTGTGCTTGCCGGGGGCCTTGTCCAGGATGTGGAAGAGGCTCTTCCAGCAGCTATTGAGCGTGTGGGGTGCAGCCAGCTGCAGATCTTTGCACATGTCGGCACCAATGATGCCTGTTGTCGGGTTTCTGAGGAAATCCTTGGATCCTTTAGACGGATGGCTAAATTGGCGAAGGCGGCCTCCATCTCTCGAGGAGTGGAAGCCAAGCTGATGATCTGCGGCATCGTACCCAGGGTCCTCTGGTTTGGAGTCGAGTGGAGAATCTAAACCAGACTCTGTGATGAAAATGGTTGTAGATTCCTCGACCTACATTATGGGGTGGAAGGTTGTAGGACGCCCCTCAATAGATCAGGGGTGCACTACACACAGGAGGCAGGTACTGGGTAGCACAGTACTTGTGGCATGCATGTGGGTTTTTTTAGATTAGGATCCTCCCCACGGGAAACAAACTGTTGGCCTGAAAAATTACCAGTGCATGACACTGATGTGGGTGTGCCAACTATAAAAATTGTTAGTTCACCTAAACAGGTCATTCCAAAGGATTTAAATATGCTAAATCTCATGTTGGTAAATTGTTGAAGTGTCTGTAGCAAGATCCCCGAGTTGCTCTCTGAAATAAGCAGTAGCAATGCCAATATTGTATTAGGTACTGAAAACTGGTTGAAACCAGACATAAATAGCAGTGAAATTTTGAACTAAGATTGGACAATGTTTAGGAATGGTATTACTGATGCCATGGGAGGTGGTGTGTTCATTGCAGCTGAAAGCTGTTTAAATGCAGTTTGGATTGATACTAGGTCGGACTGTGCAATAGTCTTGGATAAAGCTGTCAATCGGACAAGGATTGACCATTGTATTAGGATGTTTTTGTAGACCACCAGCATCTGCAACGGATGTCGTAGAACATTTAAGGGAAAGTATTGAGTACATAGAAAATAAATATCCAAATTATCCATTAGTTATAGTTGGAGACTTTAATCTGGCATCCATTAACTGGGAAAATGACATGTTTATCACAGGGGGCAGAAGTAAAGACTCGTGTGAAGTTATTCTAGGAGCGCTCTCAACATACAATTTTGAGCAATTGGTTAGAAAATCAACTCCAGATGAGAACCTATTAGATATCTTGCTGACAAACAGACCTGATCTTTTTGAGGAAGTTAATCTAAAAGAAGGTATTAGCAACCATAATGTCGTTGTGGCTTCTGTGTCAATGGAAGTTAACCAAAGAAACAGCATAGAGTTTTCTTCTTTGGGAAAGCAAATAAAAGTGTCATTAATGAATATCTTCATAGTCAGCTCCAAGTATTCATTGCAGGACACAAAGATATTGAGCTTCTTTGGTTGGAATTTAAAGGTATTGTCCACCAGGTGCTAGAGAAGTATGTGCCTAGCAAAAATGTAGGGGAGGGAAAGGATCCACCATGGTACAACAAACCTATTAGGAAGTTGCTGAGAAAGCAGAGAATTTTGCACAGTCGTTTTAGATTGTCACTGCCCCGCTGAAAAACAGAAATTATGCGAAATGAAAGCAGCTGCCAAAAGATCAATGAGGGATTCTTTTAACGAATTTGACAGCAATATTTTATCTGCAGATTCTAAAAAGACCCCAAAAAATTTTTGTCGTACGTAAAATCTATGTATGCTACAAATAATTCAATACCTTCTCTTGCTGACAGTATGGATAACGTAACGAATGATGATAAACAGAAGGCCGAAATTCTAAGCCTAGCTTTCAAAAACTCATTTACGGTAGAGGACTGTAGCACCATTCCCCCTTTCAATTATTGAACAAATGCAAGGATGGCTGACATAGTGTTTAGTATGTCTGGAATTGTAAAACAGTTAAGATCCTTAGACGCTAGGAAGGCATCTGGCCCAGATGGTGTACCTGTAAGATTATATATTGACTATGCTACAAATATAGCACCATTCTTGTCCATCATCTATCAGAGGTCCTTGAACAGCGGAAAGTTCCACGGGACTGGAAGAAGGCCCAGGTCATAGCAATCTATAGAAAGGGTAGAAAATTGGATGCACATAATTACTGGCCAATTTCACTGACATCGATCTGTTGTAGAATCATGGAACATATTTTGTGTTCAGACATAATGACCTTTCTAGACTCTGAGAAGCTCATCTGCAGAAACCAGCTAGGGTTTAGGAAACAGTGGTCATGTGAGACACAGCTGGCCCTCTTTGTGCATGATATACAACAGGCTCTAGATACCGGCTCCCAGGTTGATGCCATATTTCTCGCTTTTCGAAAGGCGTTCGACTCAGTTCCACACTGTCGCTTGCTCCAAAAAGTGCGGACTTGCAGTCTATCCGATAACATGTGCGGTTAGATAGAAAGTTTTCTGACAGCCAGAGAGCAGTATGTCGTCCTGAATGGGGAGACTTCAACAGAAACAAGCATTACTTTGAGTGTGCCCCAGGGCAGTGTAATAGTCCGCTGCTTTTTAAGATTTACATAAACGATCTGGTTGATGGCATTGACAGTGGCATTACACTGTAGTCTACAGGAAAGTAGCATCACATGAAAGTTGTGAACAAATCAATGAGGATTTGCAGTAAATAAATGCGTGGTGTAATGACTGGCAGTTATCTCTCAATATTAGTGTAACCTACTGCATATAACAAGGTGAAAATCCCTATTAATGTAAGAGTACAAAATAAATGCCCAGTCTTTGGAAGCAGTAACATCCATCAAGTGTTTGGGTGTGGCTGTTCGAAATGATATCAAATGCAATGATACGATTACACTAGTAACTGGCAAGACGAACTCTAGATCGTGGTTTTTTGGTAGAATCCTGAAGCGATGCAGTCCTTCAACAAAGGAAATTGCTTACAATACATTAGTTCGTCCAGTCTGAGAGTATTGTTCATCTGTATGGAACCCTTACCAGTTGGGTCTGATTAAAGAGATTGAGAAGGTCCAAAGAAGAGCAACAAGATTCATGGCTGTTATATCTAGCCATCGTGAGAGTGTTACAAATCTCATGGAAAGTTTGAAGTGGGACACACATGCAGGTACACGATGCGCTAAATGGAAGGGGCTGCTCACTAAATTCCAAAATCTGATCGTCGTTGAGGAAGTAGAGCATATATTACCACCAACTTTCAAATCGCGCAGTGATCACCATTCAAAGAGAAGGGAAATTAGAGCTCATACTGAGGTGTTCAGACAGTCGTTTTTCTCTCGCACAATCCATGAGTGGAACAAGAAGGGGGGGGGGGGGGGGGGAGGATATGACTTTGGCACAAATTGTGCCCTCCGCCACACACTGCTTGGTGGCTGGCAGAGTATATATGTAGATGTAGACAGTGAGACAGTGTCAACATGTTGCCTTGGTCTGCTCAATCACCAGATCTATCTCCAATTGAACACATACAGGACATCATCTGATGACAACTCCAGTGTCATCCACAACCAGTGGCACCAAAGTTGGCATCCAGACACTCATTGATGAAACAGGAACTGAAATTGAGGGTAGCAAAGCAAAAACAGAAATTGGTCAGATGTCTCAGTTGCTCATTTATTTTTATGATGACTAGCTCTGATCAATATTTGGTCCTCTTCAGGTCTAAAAATAAAACAAAGTTAAAAAGAGATTATCTACTTTTCGAAAAGTGGAAAGTCGTGGATGAAATAATGATAATATGGAAAAGACAGACTTCTACTCACCACGTAGAGGTGGCTTGAATCACAGAGAGGGGCAATGGAAAAGACCGCTAAGATGGTTAATCTTTCAGACCAAGTCCTCTTTCTGAAGTAGAAAACAGACGCATTCACACAAGCTCACTGTCTCGATTGGATCCAGCACCTGGAGACAATGGCTGTGTGTGTGTGTGTGTGTGTGTGTGTGTGTGTGTGTGTGTGTGTGTGTGTGTGTTTTTTTCCAAGTGTAAACATCTTGGCAGTTTGGCAGTCTTTTTCATTGTTCCTGTCTGCGACTCACTGCCTCCTATTTGTGGTGAATAGCAATCAGTCACTTCCATATTGTTCCATTATTTCACAATAGATAGAAAAAATTGCAGATAATGATTACATTTACCTATGTGGTTGCATAGGTAGCCCATTACAACCATAAGAATCTACACATTGCAGTTTCACATGTAAAATTTCCCATCTATACTGCAACAAGATTAGACTCATTGCAGAGTACACGCAGATGCTTAAAAAATCGTTCTTCATGGGCACCGTATGTGAAGGGCATGGGAAGAAGCCCTAATTTGGCCTATTGGCAGTATGGTTTGCAGAGTATGGTTGTAGATTTAGACTAAGATGATAAAAAGTTAAATACTAAACATAATATTGTTGTTTGTAGATGCTGAACTGTACTGTCTTTGTTCTAGGTCTTCTCTTGTATGGCCCACCAGGATGTGCAAAAACCAGCATAGTGAGAGCACTGGCTTCAGAGATGCAAGTGACGTTCATGTCTACTTCTGCTGCAGAATTGTATTCACCATATGTTGGGGAAGCTGAGAAGAATGTCTGTGAACTTTTTCAGCGAGCTAGACTTGCAGCTCCAACTTTGCTCTTTGTGGATGAAATAGGTAGGTTGGTACCGAATGTGCTTTGTGGATATTCTTGAATAGATTTAAAAAGTAATTAAGTCTTTTGTCTACTGTGTGTCACTGATGTAGTTCTTCCCACTGTACTTTGGGTAAAATCTCTCTGAATATTATTTAATCAGTGGAAAATCCAGGATGGAATAATGACAATATTATGAAAAGGATAGTTTGCTAATCACCACACAATGGAGATGTTGATTTTCAGACAGTCGCAACAAAAAGAATACTAAAGAAGTAAAGCTTACTTGTTAGCAGTCTTTTTGTTGTGCCTGTCTGCATGTCTCAACCATATGGTGAGTAGCAATCTGTCTGTCGAAGATTCTGGAGGCAAGAAGGGCAACGCACAATATCAATAACTCTGTGTGTCTGTGGTCTGTACCATCTGACACAATGTGATGTTAAAGTTAGTAAAAGAATTCTTTTCTACTTTTTACCAAATTTTATAAATGTTACGTGTTGGATGAACTTTAAATATTTTTTACATGTATATTGCGTGCTGAACCAGCCAGTGTACTAAGAGACATCCTCCTCTCTTTTTTCCTGTAAATTCATTTATGTGAAGCATTTAATTTGTTTCCATCAGTGTGAGTACAATCACTTTAATTGGTATGGTGTCATCAGCGAAGGAAATTTTGTTTCTGCATTTAATATTTTCATTGATTCAATCACATAAAAGTTTTATACTGTATCAAACACCAGTAGAACAATTGAAGCAGCATCAGGATGGGCTCCAGGTAATGTTTTGTCTGGCAAAGCATTACTTGGCATCCATCCTGAGGCTGCTTCAGTTGATTTGATGGTGGCCGAAACCAGTTAATGGTAACAGTATAAAACTTCTGTGTGATAGAATTGGTGAGAGTATTAAAAGTACAAACAAAAGTGGCAACCAGTCTCCCAATAAGGCCATTTTTTTGAAAATGAAATTTTGGCAAAAGGTTTTACTGTTGATTGTATCATGAAATGTTAACTAGATCATGAAAAAGGAACTGTCTGTTCTGAAAATCAAGCTTTTAGACTCATTGTGATGTTCACTGGTGACCTGCTCTCAGTTTCCCCAGATAATCGCTGTGTAAGTTGGTGTCATATACGTTATTTTATTTGTTGTTTATTTTCCATTATGTCTGAAATGGAGCTGCTGTATGCAAAAAGCCATATATGTTGCATAGTGAAGATCAGTGTTCCATCATCATATCGGGAAATAAAATTCAAATTCTCTCCCATCTCCTCTCTGTTGACTTTTTTTTTTTTTTTTAGTTGGAAGGAAAATTTACTTGATAAAATTTTAGAAAACAGGAGGACTGGTTCAAGCTTACCTTCAGGAGATTAAAAATGGAAAAGTGTCAATCCTTGGTCATTGCATGTCTTTGTTTTTGCCTTTTGCCTAATTCTTAAATGCACAATTCATTTCTCCACCTCTCAGTTCGTAGAGTGCAATGAAGAATTAGGAGAAAAGGTGGGAAAACCAAAAAATGAAGTGCAGCACACCTTGTTAGTTATCATGATAAATAGTAATGATGTAGAACAAGTCGTTTCACTTTCACATAAAAAATAATTTGTAAATATGGCTAAATGCTGAGCCCCCTGCGCTCTCTCTCTCTCTCTCTCTCTCTCTCTCTCTCTCTCTCTCTCTCTCTTAAAATTATAGAGATGTGAATTAGTAATTTCCACCCACCACCTTTTACACGCTACAGTTAACATAAGTTCTTCTATGCAATAGGAGAAGTTGACTAGGAGAAACTTATTTGTTTTGTTTTCAAATTTTGCTGTGCTGTCTGTTATTCAGACATTTTACAAGGTGTACAACTTTGCTTCTGCCATTTGCCAATAGGTGATGACAACGGTAAGTAGTGGTGGCATCATAAAGTTGTTCTTGATTGAAAATGTCAGTTTTTACTGTTTTGTTTCAATATGAAGAAAACGGCGGCTGAGTCTCATCGAATGCTCTCAAGTACGTATGGTAAGGACACCATTAGTGAAAGAACGTGTCATGAATGGTTTCAACACTTCAAGAATGGTTATTTTAACATTGTAGGCTGGCATAGTGGTGGAAGAGAGAATGTTTTTGAAGATGTAGAACTGGAGACATTGCTGAGCGATGACTCACGTCAAACTCAAGAAAAATTGGCTTGATTAGTGGGAGTGACACAGCAAGCCATTTGAAAACTTCTCGAGGCTACTGGTGAGATTCAGAAAGAAGGAACTTGGGTCCCGTGTGAGCTGAAACCAAGAGATGTTGAACAGCTTTTGTGTGTTTGTGAACAGTTCCTTCAGAAGCAAAAACAGAAGGGATTTCTGCGTCACATTATGACCAGGGACGAAAAATGGGTTCATTACAATAACCCTAAATGCAAAAACTCATGGGGATATCCCCACCATGCTTCCACGTCGATGGTCAAACAGAATATTCATGGCTCAAGGATTATGCTCTGCATTTAGTGGGACTAGCTCGGCGTCATGTACAATGAGGTGTTAAAACCAAGTGAAACAATCACAAATGCAATTAATGTGTTTGAGCAGAGCATTAAAAGACAAACGACCACAATACAGCGAGAGGCACAATAAAGTGTTTTTGCAGCATGACAATGCTCGACCTCATGTCGCAAAAGAGGTCAAAACGTACTTGGAAATGTTAAAATGGGAAGTCCTACCCCACCTGCCATATTCTCCAGATATTGCTCCCTCTGACTATCACCTGTTTAGAACAATGGCACATGGCCTGGCTGACCAACACTTCTGACCTCATGAAGAAGTCACAAGTTGGATCAATTCGTGGATTGCTTCAAAAGATGAACAATTTTTTCGATGCGGGATTCGTACGCTGCCCGAAAGATGGGTGAAAGTAGTGGCCAGAGATGGAAAATACTTTGAATGATACATGTGTAAACAATTTGTTTTAATTAAAGCCTCAAATGTTGGGAAAAAATTGCAGTAGCAATGTTGTACACCTTGTATATCACTGAGTAAGCTATCAGAAATTTTAGTTGTGGCATTGTGCACCTGTTTCTGTGCTAAAGACGGCCTTAATGTGGAATAATGAATGCTGTTTTTCTTTCTAGTATTGTAATTGTATACATTATTGCTCCTTTTGAACTGGAGTGTATTATTTACAACTCTTCATGAGGATATAAATATACTGTGAAGCAGCAGTCAGAATGCCCAAGATCTGAAACAGGTATCTAGAAGATGATAGTGGGTGAGCACTATGTATTATCTTTAGAGCAAGTTTATAAGCAACGAACACTTTACTTCTTAAAGATGAGTTTCCCCAGAACATTATTCCATGTGACATTATTGGATGAAAATATGCAAAATATGTCAACACACTGACTTCCCTGTTCCCAATACTTGCAATAATTCTACATGCAAATGTGGCTGAACTAAGTTGTTTTAGTAATTCCAAAATGTACTTTCTCCAGTTTAAATTCTCATCCATAGGGACAAGTATAATTTTGAGGGTTTCCACATTATTTGTTATTTCCTCACTTTGTGCGAGGAAATAACATTGGTGTAGTACGTCTAGATGTGCAGAACTGAATATGTTGTCTCTGTGAGACCATTAGCAGAAAACCAGTCGGACACTTTTAAGAACATTGTTTACAATTTCTTCTGTTGCTGTATGTGTGCTTGTGCTGATTACAATGCTAGTGGCATCCCTTAAAAAGAATGACTTCTGCTTGTTGTATGAGGAACATTGGTGGACCTAAGGTTGAGCCTTTGGGAGCACTGTACATTATTCTCCCCAGTCAGAAAATCACCCCAATTACATTGGTTGAATTACCAAGTACAATTTTCTGCATTCTTTTCGTTAGATGTGACTTCATCCATAGGTTGGCTATACCATTAGTTCCATAGTACCTGAGTTTGTATAGAAGAATATTGTGATGGACAAAGGTTGGCTATACAATTAGTTCCATATTACTTGAGTTTGTATGGGAGAATATTGTGATTGACAAAGTCAAATGCATGAAATAAGGGAAAGGCAACTATTCACCTACAGTGGACGATGCATGGAACACAGAAACACACAACATGAAACACAGCATTCACACTAACTTTTGGGCTCCTGCTCTTATTCTGGCGGAAGTACACACATTCATACATGCAATTCATGGACACTCAAACGCACACTCCCATGGCCGTAGTGAAACTCGCCATGTACGTATACGTTTGATGTATGTAATTGTGCGTGTGAATGTGTATACTTTTGCTAGAAAAAGAGAGCGAGCTTGAATGATAGTGTGAATGCTGTTTCCTATTACGTGTTTGTGTGTTCCATGCACCAGTCTGGTGTGTGTGTGTGTGTGTGTGTGTGTGTGTGTGTGTGTGTGTTTGCATTACCAACTGGTGCTATTTTGTTGTTTAATGGTCATAAAATTTGATGAATGAACATGTAAATGGCATTCTCAGGAGAACAACTCTTCTGAAATCCAAACTGTCGTTTACTAAGGATATTATTGTTGCTCAGGTGGGATACTATTGTAGAATACATAACCTTCTCAAAAATCTTAGAAAATGAAGTCCTGTTGGAAGTGACTGATCGCTCTCCTATTCCCTTTCTTATAGAAGGATTTAGGAATGGCATATATGGAAACATACCTTGAGCTAGTGATGCATGATGTATTCCACATTATGTAGGGCTTATTATATGGGAATAAATCTTTAGTACTGTTGGAAAAAACACCAATTCCAAATGAGCTTTTATTTTTGAGAGAATGTAAACTGAAGAGCCGAAGAAACTGGTACACCTGCCTAATATTGTGTAGGGCCCCTGCGAGCTTGCAGAAGTGCCGCGACACAATGTGGCATGGACTCAATTAATGTCTGAAGTAGTGCCAGAGGAAATTGACACCGTGACTCTTGCAGGACTGTCCATAAATCCGCAAGAGTACGAGCAGGTGGAGATCTCTTCTGAACAGCACGTTGCAAAGCACCCCTGATATGCTCAATAATGTTCATGTATGGGGAGTTTGGTGGCCAGCGGAAGTGTTTAAACTTAGAAGAGTGTTCCTGGAGCCACTCTGTAGCAATTCTGGACATGTGGTGTGTCACATTGACCTGTTGGAATTGTGAAAGTCTGTCGGAATGCACAATGGACATTATGTCTCACACCATTACAGAGCCTCCACCAGCTTGAACAGGCCCCCGCTGACATGCAGGCCCATGGATTCATGAGATTGTTTCCATACCTGTACATGTCCATCTGCTTGATACAATTTGAAACGAGACTTGTCTGACCAGGCAACATGTTTCCACTCATCAACAGACCAATGTCGGTGTTGATGGGCCCAGGCGATGCGTAAAGCTGTGTATTGTGCAGTCATCAAGGGTACATGAGCGGCGTTCAGTTTGAAAGCCCAAATCGATGATGTTTTGTTGAATGGTTCGCATGCTGACACTTGTTGATGGCCCAGCATTGAAATCTGCGGCAATTTGCAAAAGGTTGCACTTCTGGTCACGTTGAACAATTCTGTTCAGTTGTCATTGGTCCTACTAGTGCAGGATCTTTTCCTGGCCGCAGCGAAGTTGGAGATTTGATGTTTCAACGGATTCCTGATGTCCATGGTACACTCGTGAAATGGTCGTATGGGAAAATCCCCACACCATTGCTACCTCAGAGATGCTGTGTCCCATCACTGGTGCACAAACTATAACACCACATTCAAACTCACTTAAATCTTGATAACCTGCCATTGTAGCAGCAGTAACCGTTCTAACAACTGTACCAGACACTTGTCTTATATAGTCATTGCCGATCGCTGCGCCACATTCTGCCTGTTTACGTGTCTCTGTATCTGAATATTCATGCCTATACTGGTTCTTTGGTGCTTCCTTTTATAATTTTCTTATTTTTAGAGGTAGAAATTGGTGATACATGCATATGATTGAATTTTGGGACTTGCTTTTTCAACTGGCTGCTATGAGTCTTCTCTGGAACTCTCAGTCCATATGATTTCTGCTATATTTAAGGAATGATTATAAAATATATTTGTTATCTGTGACTCAACGCTTATGGTCCTACTGTTTAATTCAGTTAATCCTGTTCTTCGGCAAGTAATCCTGTTTCTCATTTCCTACATTCCTTAAGTCTGTTGTCAGTAGTAGTGATTTCTGACATAAACTGTATGCTCCTTGGTTTGTAATGAGTTTTCTGAGCAATTTTGCATTGTTTTCATAGTTTGCAATTAACTGCAAGATCTCTCTGCTTGTTCTTCCCAACAAGTATATTTATCTTGCCCTTTCTCAGGATTCTTTACTCCTTCTAGTGATCCATGGTTTTTGACATGGCTGTTTAGTGTCCTTTCTGCTTATCTTATGCAGAAAACTATTTTCAAACAGTGATACGATATATTTTAGTGTTTTTTCAACATCCGATCAGTTGCAAAATAGAAACCACAGTGAAAATCAAAAATGTTTTGTTTCAAACATTCAGCTACAACTTCCAGATGCTTCTCTACATAGTTACCACGTCGATTTAGAAATTTATTGTAGTGTGGTACCAACTTCCCAACACCCTTGTCATAGAAGGCACTTGCCTGCGCTATCAGCCAGCTCACTATGTTGATCTGCAGTTCATTGTCTGTGCAAATTCTGTTCTCATAGCCAGCAGTTAATGTGAGTGATGACATGAAAATTGGAGGGAGCTGAGTCCGGGCTATAGGAGTGTCATTGTTGCACTGTTGTGCACCCAAGTGTTGTCATGACAAAAGAATTGCATGACAGTTACATTTTATGGTCTGCATGAAATCAGGCGGAACGCCTAATTAGGCACTTCACACTTGACAGGATACACTACTGTTCTGAGCATCTTCACATACTCACTGTGTAATCAGATCTGAAATGTGCAATGTGACGTGCTCAATGGGCGTATCAGCGACTTTGCACTATGTTTCGTCAGATTTTCACCGATCAGTGGTTGGGGGGAGGGGAGGGGGGAGGAGGGTAGCCCTTGTATTTATCCTAAGTAGCTGTGCATCATGATCAGAGAGAGCATTTGTTAATTGGTACAGTTATTTTCTTGCTTTGAGCTTCATCAAAGAAAACATTATTAATAATTCCTACTGTCTTGATCCACCTGTGTTGGAAAGGTGATTGCTGAGATTAAGTTGTAGAATCCAAATAAGGGTTCCAGCTCATTTTTCCTGTGAAAATCCTTTCGAAAATCTACATTGAAATAATCGCAGACCATTAACAGCTTGCTGCTGTCAGTCAGATAGCATAGTAAGGAATTAAAATTCCTCATAAATACACTCCTGGAAATGGAAAAAAGAACACATTGACACCGGTGTGTCAGACCCACCATACTTGCTCCGGACACTGCGAGAGGACTGTACAAGCAATGATCACACGCACGGCACAGCGGACACACCAGGAACCGCGGTGTTGGCCGTCGAATGGCGCTAGCTGCGCAGCATTTGTGCACCGCCGCCATCAGTGTCAGCCAGTTTGCCGTGGCATACGGAGCTCCATCGCAGTCTTTAACACTGGTAGCATGCCGCGACAGCGTGGACGTGAACCGTATGTGCAGTTGACGGACTTTGAGCGAGGGCGTATAGTGGGCATGCGGGAGGCCGGGTGGACGTACCGCCGAATTGCTCAACACGTGGGGCGTGAGGTCTCCACAGTACATCGATGTTGTCGCCAGTGGTCGGCGGAAGGTGCACGTGCCCGTCGACCTGGGACCGGACCGCAGCGACGCACGGATGCACGCCAAGACCGTAGGATCCTACGCAGTGCCGTAGGGGACCGCACCGCCACTTCCTAGCAAATTAGGGACACTGTTGCTCCTGGGGTATCGGTGAGGACCATTCGCAACCGTCTCCATGAAGCTGGACTACCGTTAGGCCGTCTTCCGCTCACGTCCCAACATCGTGCAGCCCGCCTCCACTGGTGTCGCGACAGGCGTGAATGGAGGGACGAATGGAGACGTGTCGTCTTCAGCGATGAGAGTCGCTTCTGCCTTGGTGCCAATGATGGTCGTATGCATGTTTGGCGCCGTGCAGGTGAGCGCCACAATCAGGACTGCATACGACCGAGGCACACAGGGCCAACACCCGGCATCATGGTGTGGGGAGCGATCTCCTACACTGGCCGTACACCACTGGTGATCGTCGAGGGGACACTGAATAGTGCACGGTACATCCAAACCGTCATCGAACCCATCGTTCTACCATTCCTAGACCGGCAAGGGAACTTGCTGTTCCAACAGGACAATGCACGTCCGCATGTATCCCGTGCCACCCAACGTGCTCTAGAAGGTGTAAGTCAACTACCCTGGCCAGCAAGATCTCCGGATCTGTCCCCCATTGAGCATGTTTGGGACTGGATGAAGCGTCATCTCACGCGGTCTGCACGTCCAGCACGAACGCTGGTCCAACTGAGGCGCCAGGTGGAAATGGCATTGCAAGCCGTTCCACAGAACTACATCCAGCATCTCTACGATCGTCTCCATGGGAGAATAGCAGCCTGCATTGCTGCGAAAGGTGGATATACACTGTACTAGTGCCAACATTGTGCATGCTCTGTTGCCTGTGTCTATGTGCCTGTGGTTCTGTCAGTGTGATCATGTGATGTATCTGACCCCAGGAATGTGTCAATAAAGTTTCCCCTTCCTGGGACAATGAATTCACGGTGTTCTTATTTCAATTTCCAGGAGTGTAGTTCAAAATTTGAGAGTTGGAATCTGTACACAGTCAAAACTCAAAGTGAAATATTTTTCAGTGGCACATACTTCTATGTGCTGACCACTAAAAGATCCACTTGCATCAATCTTTTTGAACTTTTTTCCATCTTAATATATGCAACAACTCCTCCTTTTCCCTGTTAGACCTGCATGAGGGTAATCTTTTATATTTAACTTCTTTAACCGTGTAGTTATATAGTACTCAGATAAGCTCATGATGTCTATCTTTTCAGAGCTTTCTAAAATTTCTATGCTTCTTACTCAATGCTTCTTACTCAATCCTCTAATATTGTGATGAAATAACCTAACCTTACTTTTTTGTACATCCTTAAGCATTTTGTGGGACTCTTCTGTTAAATTAACTTCTTTCACAGTAGGGTTGCCTGAGCCTAAATTCAAACCAAAAAAGGTGCTTTCTGACACCTTGAACCACAGGGATCTTTCATTGTGTGATGATCCCACAATCATTTTCCCCTTCAGCCTATCTAGTTCAAATTTTGCGTGATCTACTTCAGCCTGAAGGGCACAAATATTTGCTTCCTGTTTAGTGTTTCTCATCTCTTTTGCAGAGCCTACACTTCCATGGGAGAGCCTCATTGAATTCCCTATTCAGTTCCACACTACAGTTGCCCCAGTGGAATTCCAGCTCACAATCTACACATACCACTCCCACTCTATGTACCATACAGCAACGTCCACGTTCAGGTGCATGTTATAATGAAAAAGTTAATCATTTCTGCTTAAAACAAGAACTCAGTACTCACTTAACTGTTAATTAACTTATATATATTAATAATGAATCTGTAAAACCATCATATCTATCTATCTTTGAATATGCTGATCTCCTAAACTACTAGATCACCTGTTGTCGGGTTTTCGCAGGTAACTTGAGTGTAGTTTGGGACACTGTATAGGCTTTAGTTTATCAAAATCAGATCACAGAGAAAAAAAAAAGATATTGTGATTGAAAGTCTTATTAAAACTTTATCTGCCAGACCTGCCGATCATTTAAAACCAGTAGACAGTTTTTTTATAGGATTTTCACTGATAACTTCATCATGACGAGGGCACCGTATGGACCATATTGCATCAAAATTGGATTACGGAAAAAAAATATATTTATACGTGTTAGGCCACAGTGCATAAATACATGGATTTTAATCAAGTATTTGAGAACAAGAGCACTGAGTGACTTGAAATAAACTTTACACATAATTTCAAATCTTTACAGATCTTTTTTTATTGACACTCCCCCACATTATGATGAAAGGAAGAAAGTTTATCATTTACTATATTTTGACTGTTCGCTTTAGCACCAGACATGACTTTTAATTTATTTCTTCGTACTACTAACTGTTTTGTGGCACATTTTGCAGATGATGTTATCACTGAATGTACCTGCAAAATTATATCTATTTATGATACTCAGTTCAAGAGATATGAGGGATGGAAGACAGAGAAATGGAAGGTGGTCATAGAAAGAAAAGTGGAGATGGATAGAGAGAGAGAGAGAGAGAGAGAGAGAGAGAGAGAGAGAGAGAGAGAGAGAGGGAGGGGGGGGGGAGGGGAGGGGAGGAGGAGCTGTACTAGTAGGATTGAAGTAAATATGTACCAGGACAGTGTCGGGTACTCAGGTAGTCTAATTTACAATGAAATGTAACTGCTGGTGGCTACTTATCACAAGTACTTTTTGATATTAGACAATATTTACTATTGGCAGAATACAGTTTACTAGGCATGGTGCTTTTTTAAGTGGTAAAAACCCCAGATCACCAAATCTTCAGTTGCCTGGATAAACGAGATATAAAAGAACAAACTTACTTACAAAATATGCTTCATACAATCACTTTACTCTATGAAAATTGACTATTTTCTACTAGTAACAGAAACACAGCTTCAGCTATGCGCAGTTCCACCTGTCACTGGAAATTGGAACGATATCTCCTGAAAGTAAATACTAATCAGCCGCTGTGTTTCCTTGTAATTTTGAAGTAATTTTCTGTGCCCTTTTATGGTTACCATATTATCTCAGTAGCCATTAGGTCCTGTAACTTTTGCTTATTAATAGATATTTTGTCTCGAAAATGTGTCACCAGATGCTCTCGTCGGAAGCCGCCAGGGAAGAGAGAGGGGTGTCCAGGAGAGAGTGTTGTCTGCCTTTCTACTGGAAATGGATGGTATTGGTGGACCTTTGGACACTCAAGGTTCTCAAACAAAAGTAAGTAGCAGTCCCACATTCATAATGTGAAAGGGGAAGCTTTGCTTTATGAGAAGAGGCCATCATGCACCACATGTACACAATTAATGATGGCTGAGGAGAGTCAGTTTCTCCAGAAACTTTATCATATGGAATACAAAGCAAATAAGTCAAACTGGGCATTATGATGTTGCTCATTTTCCTTATGCCCGTGAATACATAATGGTGATTAAAAAAGCAAAATAATAAAAACACACAGTTCAGTTGAATTATCTTCTCTCTTTCACTTCAGAGTATTTGAATTATATTCCTTGCCCCATTGCCCTCGAATCTGGGCTCATTATGTTGAGCATTTATTCACAAAATTGTCATGCTGCAGCCGCACTCTTTCTCAGTCATGTACAGTCCCATCAAAATTCTTAATGTTGCCCTTTTTATGATTAGGTTTTTGAGAATTTTTGAGATGATTGTGTGAGCCTCCTACTGTCATATCTCCACACCCTCTGCAGCAAGGAAGGTAGATAATAGTTTGAAGATGCTGACATCCATAGTAGAGAGAAGCTTTGTGATGCTGTGAGGTCCTTTGTTCCTCTACTTCAGAAACTGATGATGCAGGAAGTCAGTTGCCTATATTTATCACAGACAGGGGAGCAGTGTGGTTAATGTCATCTTGCTCTCCACACTAGTGTGGCAAGTCATACCTCTGTTTGATGTGGTTCTTGTTGGTAGTGTCCCTGATTGACTTTTAGTCCTGACATTGTTACATATAGTCAGTAAAGTACGGTCACATATAATCAGTGAAGTATGAGTCATTAATACAGTAGTGGAATGGAGATACATATAGTTATAATTCACTGTGATGATGTCCTCTAGTAGCACTAAGTCTTTTCCATTCAGTCGCATTTGTTTCTTAACACTTCCTTGACTTGGATTATGAAATCTGAGTATGGAACCTTATCTTATTGCTGAACGCCCATGGTTATTGTTTCTTTTGCTAACTTGTCAGCCACTCCAGTCCCATGAAGGCCACAGTGGACTCTTAACCACATAAGTAACTTAGTTATTTCTCTTGAAAGTACTCCACATGCTGTGTTATGTTATATGCCAGGGGTTTATTACGTCATTGTTTGCAGGGGTATTTTAGGACTTATAATGCTGCTCTGGAAAATACTGAAGATCTGATAGGTTGATCGGACAACTAAATCAGTGCTGAACTGAACTGGCAACAGAAATAATTACTGAAGTACGAAGGATGAATAAAACAAGTGAACAGATTTACATATTCAGCCAACTAGATAAAGATGGCAGTGTCGCATCTCAAGGAAAAATTAGAATTATATTGCTCTGAGCAGGAGCATTTGGAGGAACTGTTTAGAAGAATAATTCACCATGTACCAGATTGAGAAGTATGTAGTAGAACAGTTCATAATGGCAGAGACCAACCATGGTACATAGTCTCTGTAAAGAGACTTCCCAAGGTGTAAAATGAAACATAGGATATAGATAGGGAGATGCTAAATGAAACATGTTAAGACTGTCAAAAGGGCAGTGCATGAAGCTTACAGTCACTGCTGTTGCAAAATCTTATCAAAAGTCCTCTCAGAAAATACGAAGAAAGTGTAATTGTTTGCAAAGGCTGTGTGTGGCACCAAATTTAATTTTCAGACACTTGTGAATGAACAGGAATTGAAATTGAAAGTATAGAAGTGAAAGCAGAAATGCTGAGATTTAGTTCCTCCACTAACCAAAATATACAGAAAATTTCTTAAAAAGAAAAACTGTGGCCAGTAGTTGGGAGAAAGCAAAAGTCACACTCATCTGTCAGGTCAGCAGATGTTGAGTTGCAGACAAGCACAGCAAAGAAGATTGCTATACATTTGAGCTTTGGGCCAGAGTCAGTGGCCACGTGTGTGTTTCCTACTTCTTTTTGTTGTTCCGGTCTGTGACTCAACAGCTCCTCTGTATGGTGAGTAACAGTATCTCCTTTAAAAAAATATTGTCATTATTTCATCCTGGATTTTCCATTGTTTGAGGTGGTCAGCAGAAGCAACACTCAAAATTGCAGCCCAGATCTTTGGTATACATCTGTTGTAGAATCTTGAAATATTTCCTGAGCCCCATCACATGCAGTACCAAGCAAAAGTTTTGATTGGATTGAGGATTTTTTTGGTACAGAGGATACAGTATATTATCCTGAATGATGAGTCAACAGGTACAGCAGTAATGTCATGTTTACCCTGAGGAAGTGTGGGAAGTGTGTTGGGACCCTTAATGATGATGTAGCATATTAGGAACCTGGCAGACAATGTCAGTAGTAATAGCCTCAGTCTTTTATGCTTATGATAGTTACCTTGAAATACTGCCTGAAAAAAGCATGATAACATAGTGATGCAAAGATTGGCGACTTGCTTAAAATGATCTGAAATGTAAAACTTTGCAAAATGCAAGAATTTAGTATCCTATGGCTGCAGTGTCAGTGTGTCATAGTTTGAATTAGCCAACTTGATTCGTGGAGATACAATAGTTGAAGCAGGTGGCAGACATTGATTCCATTTTAGGATGCTAGGAAAATTGTCAGTATACAAAAGGTATTGCATATAAAATTTTTGTGTGACCTAAGCTAGAATTTGGCCTAAATGTATGAGACCCATACCAAATAGGACCAACCAGGGGTATTGAATGTTTATAAGAAGGTCAGCACTAATGATGACAGGTTCATTTGACCTGAGGAAGAACCTCGTGGAAATGCTGAAAGCTCAAAATTGGCACACACTTGAAATTAGATACTAACTGTCCAGTAAAAGTCTATTTACAAAGTTTCAATAACTGACTTCCAGTGGTGATGAATTTATGACCATAAGATAAGTGCTTAGGTGGTGTTCCCATAGTGACCACAAACACCAGACTAGCCTAATAACAGTGAGCACTGAGCCACTTAGTCATTCTTCCCATACTTCATATGCAAATGGGAGGGAAGCAGCCCTAATACATAGCACAGTAGGAAGTCCCTCATTACCATACACTTCAATGGTTTGCAGAATATTGACATTAATGTAGGGGTAGAACTAATTTTTAGTATCTAACCGAGGCAAGCAGCAGCATTTCAGATATACTATCATCACCATCTGATGTAATAGTGTCATGAATTCTTTGCAGATCTTGCTGCCTGTCCCTGCTAGTAACCCCATTTGATATTATAGGATGATACACTTGTAAATTTTTGATTTTGTTCAGAGGATAATTGTTCATTTCACAAAGTTAATCAGAGTGCCATGAACTGCTCCTTCCCTCCACCATTTTGGCATTTTGTTGCATCAGTCTTGCACCCCATATTATGTGTGGCAAACTAGACACTATTGCACCGTACCTTCTTTATGAATATTTTAAACAATAACTTACACTCCCCAAGCTTCCACTTCAGCTGGTTCGTAACTCTTTGAATCATTAAATGTTATCTTCAGTTAAAATTTTCCATACCCATGCATTCACTCAATTATATGGCCACACGTGGTGACTTTTTGACAAGATAGTTGATTGACATGACTGTGTCTTCTAAGGGAGCACTTGTGCCATAAACTTTCCTATTCTAATTATTCTATCTTTGCAGAATTGATGTTCATGTTAAAAAAATTTACTTCAGAAATTACACAAACATGAATACCTTGTTTACAAGTTGCTTTTGACTATTGTTAACAACACAGCAGAAACCACTTGCCTCATTTGCCTTTAGTTTGAAAATGACCACTGGTTGATCAAAACCTGTTGTGGCATTGTGAAGTGCTTATTTGATTGTGTCATAAAGAATTATAAGAAATAAAGGAATATGTCAGTCACTTAGTCTCTAAGACTGTGTCATTTTCTTTTTACGAAGTTTTCCTTGCTGATAAATTATGTAGCTAAAATATTTGTTTTTGAAACCATTCTTCTTTTATGTAGCTTATGCTTACATGCGCAAAACAAATTTTATGGAAACATTAAAGTCAAATCATGACATGCGCAAATTCCTTGTAAGGTGTAAGATTGTGGATGCCTTCAGAACTTTGGTATATTCAGGAGCTGCAGTGATTAATGAAGAAACAGGAAATTATTTTTAGGTACTGATTTCAAATTTTAAATTTGTAAGACTGATGGTACATGAAAATGTTTCTTTTAAGAATCACATTCAGAATCTTGTGCAGAAATTTGACTGATGATGTCTTCACTTTGGAATTATTCTTGCATACAATGACACTGTAATACAAAAGCTTTTTATTTTTTATGTAATAGCACCGTATTTTGGTGTAACTGGGGTGCATTCAGAAATAATGTTTTTTGCATAGCAAAAGATTAACAGAATGATCTATGGTATCTGGTCACAAATTTTGTGTCAGCCATTATTAGAGCCTGTCTAAATTTTTTCGTTCCTGTGCTTGGGTGGGTTCATTGGATTTGTGGTTTGCAATGTGGACTCTCATAAAAAGAACTACAAAAGCTTAGATGCCTTCACCATACTTTCTTACATATTTTATGTTAATATAATAATGCAAATTTGCCATGTCTTCTTCAATTCCTGAAATTTTCCTTTTATCAGCATTATGTGAATAGGCTGAGTTAGATGTTGTGTGATTGAATTAGGCTCAAATGGTTCCATGTAACTTGAGAAAAACAGCGCAATAAAAAAAAGGAATTAAAAATACTTGTGACATTACTGATGTAAGGAGTTGTTATAGCATAGAAGCAGGTAAGCTTAGGCACAGTTGTTGTTTGAAAGGTGTGCTTGATGTTAGTAGTGCTAACTTAATATTTTACTATAATGTCTGTAGATATTAATACAAGCACTTGGAGGCACATGCAGTTTCGTCTTGAGTATGCTTAAGTTCTACAAATCTTGCAGGTAGCTGGTGTGATTGTACTGGCAGCAACAAATAGGCCGGATTTGCTTGATGATGCCCTGTTGAGGCCGGGACGATTGGACCGCTTGGTGTATGTGTCTGCACCAAACGAGCATGCCCGTCTGGAAATACTTCGCGTGCATACGGCGCACATGCCTCTCGCTCCCTGTGTTGACCTGTCATCAGTTGCAGCTGCCACTGACCTTTACAGTGGGGCAGACTTGGCTGTTTTGTGTAAGGAGGTAATGTATGAAACGAATTTGATAAAAATTCACACCATGGCATTAGAAGGTCATAAGTAAAAATAAATTAAACATTTTACATAATGAGTTAACAAGTACAGTAAAACACTGAATTAAGAAACCCATTTTTCAGGAAATACTTTTAACGAATATTTCCACCAGTTCTGGCAAAACACCTGCAAGAACAATGTTAATCTGTTCTGATTTTAACCAGCCCTGCTTTAAGAAAAAACAAATGAAAATTTTGTTCTTATACAATTCTTAACATCACTGAGTGATTTTTCAATTTCTTTCAGTTTCACGTAAACCTGTACGTTTTGTCTGACGCGGTTCTTTCATTCGATACATACCTAGTTCATAGTAATTTGGTGAGTAACTTGACTTCCCTTGTAACAGTACTGGAAGATACATTGAAGGAAGGGGAAATCAATTTCTGCCCTGCCTCCTAGGCGACTTAAGTCTCCTGATTTGAAATGACAGTCACAGTGTCTATGGAAGTGCGTTTATTGACGTCTTGAGTTATTGGTTTTACTTTTTTGGAGTTACGGGCTGCAAATATCGGAAGCTTACAATTCAGAAAAGCTGATCATCATTTATGATATCAAGGACAGTCATAATATTCAACTTTGACATTATGAATAAATAAGATGCTCTACACACATCAGTGGACAAAGTTCGAAAGCATTGTGCAGTACTCCCAAGTCAGGTATGTACCAGACAAAATTGTGAGGGCTGAAAACATGCCATGGTTTCACAGCCATGCTAGAAAGTTGCTACAAAAGCAAAGTGAACTTCATTGCAAATTCAAATGTAGCCTAAGACTCACAGACAGACAAAAACCAAACAAAGCAAAAATTAGTGTAAGGAGAGGCATGTGTGTGAAGCTTCAACAAATTCTAAAGTAAAATTCTGTCTGTAATTTGACAGAAAATCTTAAGAAATTCTGGTTTTATGTTAAATCATTAAACAAATAAAAGCAATGTGCCCAGACACTCTGTGACCAAGATGACACTAAAACAGAGGATAATTATAGGCTGAAATACTAAATGTCTTTTTTCAAGTGTTTCACTGATGAAGATAATGCAGTAACTCCTCCTTTAAATTGTTGCACGAATGTCAAAAAGACAGGTAGTAAATAGGTGACCCTGGGATAGAAAAGCAACCAAAATTGCTCAACAGAAGAGTGGTCACTGGACCTAGTGGAATACCAGTACGGTTCTCTGTTGAGTATGTGGAAGAGCTTGCTCCCCCTCTTTACAGCAGTACACCATAGGTCGTTGGAAGAGCAAAGAATTCGTAATGATTGGAAAAAAGGGCAGGTCATTCCCGTTTTTAAGAATGGACAGCAAACAGATGCACAAAACTACAGGACTATATCTGACACTGGCCTGTTGTAAAATTTTATAACCCGTTTTATACTCGCATGCTATGAGTTGGTGAAGACTGAAAATCTCCTTTGTAGGATCGAATTGGCCTCTTAAAACAACGATTTTGTGAAATGTAGCTTGTTCCATTCTTCCACGAGATCCGGAAAGCAGTAGGTATTGGCATGCAGGTCGATGCCGTGTTCCTTGACTTCTGGAAGGCATTCAGTATAACAGTGCTGCTGTCTAATTAACAAAATATGAGTGTACGGGATATCAGGCCAGCTGTGTAAATGAATTTAAACATTCCTGGCTAACAGAACACAGCAGAACATTCAAAGTGAGAGAAATTTACCCACATGAAAGTAACTTTGGGAGTATCTCACAAGAATGTTACAGGATCATTACTTTTCGCAATATACCTAAGCAATATGTATAAATGACGTCATGGATGACATCTGAGATTCTATGAGGCTTGTTGCGGGTGGTGCTGTTGTGCACAGAGAAGTTGCAATGCTAGAAAATTGTAACAAAATGCAGAGGACCTGGAGAGGATTAACATGTGACACAGGCAGTGAAAGTTCAGCCCCTGTGCAAGCAAATGTAAGAGACCCATTATTACAATAATTATGTGATTGCAGAATAATCACTTGAAGCAGTCACATCCATAAAATATATGAATTAATTGGATAGATTAAAAAAAAGTGTACTCGCCCAAGCAGCAGCAGAACACACGCATATCCCGCATCCTGCTATCCTGATTTTGGTTTTCCGTGATTACCCTAAATCGTTCCAGGCAAATGCCGGGATGGTTCCTTTGAAAGGGCACAGCCAACTTTCTTCCCTGTCCTTCCCTAATCCGAAGATACCGATGACCTCGCTGTCTGGTTCCCCCCCCCCCCCCCCTCCCCCAGCGCAACACACACATAAAAGAAGATTATAGTTAGGGAAGCTTTCGGAGCCAGTGTCTGGTTCTTCAGGTAGAAAGGTTGAAGGGGAAGGCAGAGGGGTGAAGGGGTAGGACTGGAGAGACCTAGGAAAAGGGGTAGATTTCGGGAAAGTCTCCCAGAATGTGGGTCAGTGAAGACTTATTGGACAGGATGAGGAGGAGAGACTGATTGTTGGGAACTGCACTGGATGAGATTTGAAAACCTAAGAGCTGAAAGGTGGAAGACAGGGTAATATGCAAGATAGAGATTTCTGCTTAAACATCTTGCGTGAGTTAATAAGAGTGAAAAGCTAAGTGCATTGTATGTAACAGAGGTGGGAGGGGTCAATGAAAAACAGATGGGTATGGCAATGAAATATGTAGAAAACTAAAACGTAGCGAAGAAAAGACTAGTTATTATGAAGAAATGCAAAGATGGAAGAAATTAACATAAATTGAGGGTCATTTGGAGGGGGCTGTCCTGGGATCCATAAGTCTTCATCCCATGGTTTGGTTTAGATACACTTAACCAAGTGGACTCATGGTGAGGCTGACCTTTTAAAATTCTTTGGAATCTCTGAATTCCTCCTCCCAATTAAATTTCACTTGGTCATATTCCAAATCCCAAGCATCCTTGATGTTGATCTCGTCCTCACCGGAGTCCAGCTACATACTTCTGTCCACATTAAACCTACTAACAAACAACAGTACTTACATTTTGAAGTTGCCATCCTTTCCATGTCAAATGTTTGCTCCTACACAGCCTTGGCATTCGAGGCAAACACATTTGTTTCGATGGGGATGGAGACTGTTTACAGCAATACCCCACCATTCTCACCTCAGCGCCCCACCAGCCTAGTTCAAAAGCAAATTTCCCTGGTCATCACATCCAATCCTGGTACTGCTGCTTCCTCCAAAAAACAGCTTTGGAACACCCTACTGGTCACACAGTATTATCCTGGTCTGGAATGTATTAATCAACTACTTCGATAAGGCCATGACTTGCTAAAGTCATGCCCTGAAGTGAAGTGAGATCCATTCTGTCTGAGATTTTGCCCACGACACCTAGAACAGCTTTTATTTGCCCTCACAATCTCCGCAATATTATTGTCAAACGCTATGCTGCTCCTGCACCCATCTCCCTAACCTATGGGTCCTACCACAGTGACTGTCTCCACTGCGAGACTTACCCTATGCACCCTTCTACCAGCACATTTACCAACACTGTAACTGGCAAAACATATACTATCAAAGGGAAAGCAACCTGTGAAACAATGTCATATACCAGCTGTTTTGTGAACATTGTTCAGTCTTTTACATCAGCATGACAACCACTAAATTACCAGTTAGGATGAATGGGCATAGTCAGAGGGTGTATACTGGCAACTCACAATATCCTGTTACAGAGCATGCTGTACAACACGACAATCGTGACCCCGGTGCCTGTTTCACCACACATGCCATCTAGATTCTTCCCCCAGACACCAGTTTCTCAGAACTCTGCAGGTGGGAACTAGTACTACAACGTGACCTTCGTTCTTGCCACTCATCTGGCCTTAATTTATGCTAATTTCTTCCATTTCAGCATTTCTTCGTAGTAACTACTCTTTTCTTCACTCTGTTTTAGTATTCTACATCTTTCAATGTCTTACCTGTCCTTTTTTCACTGCCCCCTCCCACATCTGTTATGTACAATGCACTTAGCTTTTTACTCTTATTAACTCTTGCAAGATGTTAAGCAGTAATCTCTATATTGCATATTACCCCGCCTTGCATATTTAAGCTCTCAGGTTTTCAAATCTCGTCCAATGCAGTCCCCAACAATCAGTCTTTCTTCTCATCTTGTCTGGTAAGTCTCCCCTAATCCGTGGTTCTGGGTGACTTTCCAGAAATCTACTCCTTTTCCTAGACCTCTCCAGTCCTTTTCTTTCATCCATCTTCCTTCCCCTTCAGCCCTTCTGCCTGAAGGAGGAGCTACTGGCTCTGAAAGCTTGTGTAATTGTAACCCTCTTTTATGAGTGTGTTGTGCCGCCGCATGGTAAGTGGATTTTCTATCTATCTAATTAATTTACTTTGTCAAAAATTGATCATTTTCATTGTTATATTAGCCCATAAAACATGTAGGTGTATGTCTACAGAGCAATACAAAATGAAACATCTACATAAAGCTTATCATGGCAGATGCCAGATTGAAATTCCCTGGAAGAATCCTCTGTAAATGTAGCCCACTCACTAAGGAGGTAGCTTACAAAATCTTCATTCAACCAATACTTGAATATTGTGATTAAAATGACAGTCGAGATCACAATAATGTTTGTTTATTGTACGGCCAGTTATGACTGATGTTAAAGCTGTCCTCAGAGTTTTTGGGCCTCCTATGGCTGGTGCTAGTGGGTCCTTGGTTTTTTGCATGATACCAAGATCGTATGCAGTGACAGTGTACAGACGTGGAAAATCTCATATAAAGATGTGAAACAAATACTAACAAAGAGATAGAGGGACTGGCCAGTACTTACCTCAGCTCGGTACAGCCGATAGATAACACAAAACAGAACACAAAATTTACATTCCTAGGTTTCGGAACTTTGTTCCTTCTTCAGGGAGGAGAGAGGGGAAAAAAGGGAAGAAGGGAAAGTGGATTCAGTTACTCACAACCCAGGCTATGAAGCAACAGGGAAAGGTAAACAGGGAGGGTAGCAAGGATGGAGGCATGGTTGTCAGAGGGAAGCCAAAGATATTCTACTGTTAAGTACTGTGCCAGCTTCAAACCAAAGAGGGTTCACACAGAAGTAAAGAGGTATATAGTATAAAGATAAACACAACTATGTAGGATGAAAAGATGCATGAATGGGTAAAGAGGAGAGGGAAAAAGAAGAAGACTGAAGAGTAAATGGGAGTGAGGTTGGTTAACGTAGGTTCAGTCCAGGGGGATGGCGGGGTGAAAGGATGTGTTGGAGTGCAAGTTCCGAAAGCTAGGAATGTAAATTTTCTGTTCTGTTTTGTGTTATCTATCGGCTGTACTGAGCTTCAATATTGCTTATCTGTCTGGAATACATATCTGATCCTGATTGACAGAGGAAATAGAGAGGATCCAAAGAAGAGCAACACTTTTTGTTATGCATTCATGTAGTAAGTGTGAAAGCATTGCTGATGGGTCGGCGAACTCCGGTGGCAGTCACTTCAAGAGAGGCATTCTGCATCACAGTGCGGTTTGCTGGTAGTTCTGACAGTGCACATTCTATTTCTTCTACAGATATATCACAAAAGAATAAGGCCAGTAATATTAGAGGTCACATGGAACACTGCAATTGTTCCTCCTGCAAACCATGCATGAGTAGAATAGGAAAAGGGAATGTGACGGCGGTACAAAGGTACCCTTCCCCATACGCCATTAGGTGGAGTATAGATGTATGTGTAGATATTTCCTGTTGTCCTGGCTTCTCGTATCTCCTTTGAAGTGGAGTCCTATGTGACTGTCCTTAGTACTAATGTGCTTACCATACAGGTGCAGAAGTGAATAACATCAAAGCTTTCAGTACTAGTATTTCATATTGTGTGTAGTGGACTACCCCCTCCCCAAATGATCTGACAAAGTCCGAAAGGGGTGTGTTAGAGGTAGCAGAACAGGAAGAGAGTGATACACAGTGGAATGCAACAATTTCCTATACCTTTATGTGCCCTGTCCCTCCATCTCTTATCCTTGACATTTTGGCTCATTCCATCCCATCCATTACTGATGTTTGAAGTGATTCTTACCTAATTACAGAGCATTATTTTTTTCTTTTTTTTCAGGCTGCTTTGTGGGCTCTAACTGATGAAGGAATGGATGCTAGTCATGTGAAGCACAATCACTTCAGCAAAGCTCTGTCTTTGTCTCGGCCCTCCTTGTCACAAGAGCAGGTGCACTGGTATGAAAACTACAAGAAATAACCTTTTGCTGGTGTGTAGTCTACAGTTCGCAGACATATGTCTAGATGTCACTTCAAGATATGTTAGCCATCAGAAAGGTGCAGGAGTAGACAGAGAATGAAAGGTAACCTGTTCTCTGTTGAGACTCCGGAGATTTACTTCCTTGCAGCAAGAAGAAAGACAGTGTATGTTTTGGTCTCAAAAGTAAAGTTAAAACTGTTACCAATCATAAGATTGGTTTGTATACCACAGTGCTTACTACGCATGGTCCTGTCGGTGTAAGTACGTCATACCCTTCCTCTTCTACAACCAGATGATTGTAGAGGGAGCTACATGTAAATCTGTATTCCACACCATGTTGGAACTTGTCATTTTTCATATCAAGAAACATTGCTAAAGATGACAGATACAAATCTTAGGAGTGACCAGGGATTGAGGCTGAGACATTTGGATCTGCAGTCTGGCACTTTACTACTGCTCCATTGAGCCAGATAGTTTGTCAGTTAAAGACATAAATTCTGCAAATGAGTCTGCAATCATGTTATAGTACTTAATTTGTAAAGGTCTCTCTTGACCACATTGTGAAATGTACAGTTTATATCATCTTTACAAAATAATGGGCCAGATAGTATAAGGATTTGATGGGTTGCCTATTTCTCCACTGCTAGTCTGTGATATATAAGGCAAACCATTTATTAGTATTTAGTAGAGAAAATATGAAACACTGAAGTCACAATGTGGGTCTGTTGAGTTTCCTGTTTTGTGATAACAGCTTAATAACAACAGGAGTTTTTATGTTCCTTAGCTGACCATACATGTATGTTCTGTAACTAAAGTTACATATGAACTGAGGACTACTTCAGGATCTCTGCATTGTTCTTCAAATTGTTTTGTCACACTATCTGAACAACAGATTACATTAATTACTTTTTATTGCCTCTAAGCACATTGTACTACACAGTTTCATATGAAGAGTTTGGGTCTAACCCACTCATATGAGAAAAATGAAGACCTGTAATGTTTTGGTTAGCTCCTTAGCTCTGTGAATAGTGTTTCATATGTTCTTCCTTTCAGTATTCTGTCCATTAGCTGGTTAGACTGAAAGTTTTTAATGTAAATGTTGGGCCATTGGGGTTTACCAGACATGTAGCATGATATAAGCATGTTCTTGGTAGGTAATTTATTCATTCATGTACCACAGATCACACACATTGAGTTTTGATGACGGCACTTACTATGCAGGTTTGATTATGAGATTTTACAATGAAAACTACAGATTACATTTAGATTTCGATTTAAAAATTACATATTTGCTTTAGGAAATTCTATGTCAGAAACATAACTGTTATTGTGAACATCATTTCTTCAAGTTAGTCTCTGACTGCTTTGTCATTGAGAGTAAATGGGCTTTAATACAAATGGAAGGTCCTGTTAGGATTTGTAGTTTTTGAACTGTTGCTGCCATGAAGCTTGGCTTGAAGTGTGGCTATGGTGAAGCTATATATATATATATATATATATATATATATATATATATATATATATATATATAATAGAGGGAAACGTTCCACGTGGGAAAAATATATTTAAAAAGAAAGATGATGAGACTTACCAAACAAAAGCGCTGGCAGGTCGATAGACACACAGACATGTGTGTATGTTTGTGTTTGTCTGTGTGTCTATCGACCTGCCAGCGCTTTTGTTTGGTAAGTCTCATCATCTTTCTTTTTATATATATATATATATATATATATATATATATATATAATCTCCCCTTTCCCCTTTTTTGCACCGGAAAATTGGTCCCTTGCTAAATATCTGCATGTTAAGTGAGGATGAATATATGAAGACAGAATCTGTTCCTTATTGGTAATTTTTAATTTGCATATTAGGTAAACCACTTGTGACAGTTTGGTGCAAAACTTCTCTGGTTGTTGTAAGGTACTGGTGTGGGGGAGCAAGTACTGTGCATCATGTCACTCATACTACTTTGATAATTGGAGTCATAAACTATAAGAAAAAAAGTTAAATCAAAACTTTTTATTGCACTGAGGACTTAATTCTGCTCAAAAATGTACAGTACACATAGATGTCTTTCTCCTTTTATTATATTTAACACTCCAGCTATTTTTATAGCTCCTGGCATTTGCATTGTTCCACTCGGCTTGCCTGCCTCAACTCTGTCTAAATGCTGAATACAAAATGATTGATACACACTTAGCTTTTCTTCGTATTTGCTTAGCACTTGTATTACTTTCCTAAATTGAGACGATTACGTTATCTCACTCAGCCTACTATCCTCAACTCCACTCACCATGTTGACCTCCACTCAACTCCATATATCGACCAAAGAAGCCCCAAAGACAAAGACATCTTTCTATCGCAATGTTAAATTGTGCATCGCTTTTGAGTTACTGGTCCAAATGTGTTACTAGTGATCTGATGATGTTGCACTCACTCACTTTCTGAGTTGTTTTGTAATAGAAAAAGGTAAACAGTTTATTTTAGATTGGTTTGTTTTTATGTAGCCACTGCACAAACTTATCAATGGAGACATAAAATGTAGCATCTATACAGTAAAAGCCCCTTTTTATACTTTTAGTGGACTGACCCAAAAAAGTGTAAAATGCAGGAAAGTGTAAAATACAAGAGAGTATAGGAAACACAGCAAGCAATAACAAATAAATTACTCTTACTGTTATTGTCTTTACAGTGTTCAAAATGTGAAATTAACACAATTTAAAGTTTGCCTATTTTTTTAAAAAAAATATCTGAAATAATTATTTTTGTTTCTTTCTAATAGCAGTTAACTCTACTCATGTGTGAAACCACATTATGATGATACTCAGGTTCTAAAGTGAGACTTATTATTGATAATCACTATAAAATTATGGTAAATAAAACTATGAACACAATATTGGTTAAAATACTAACATTGCCAGCATTTGTAAACAGAGAACAGGAGGAATGAAATCTACAGCTTGTTACCAACATGGTGGTCACCCTGTTCAGGAACGTCCTGGGTGAAAAAGAGGGCAATAATTGTAATCACATTACAGAGCATCTTGAGGAGGAATGTTTACGTTGTACCAACCTAAGACTGTGCACCTGGCACAGATTAGCATATTTTCCGCAGAAGTAACAGTGATTCGTGGGAGCCCATTATAGAGATGACTGTCTTCAAAATTGGTGTTTATATGTATAAATGACTGTGAAATTGAATTAAAGCTGTTGTAATACAACACAGTGAATGGGAGGAAGGTTGCTGGCAGAGTCACTATCATCAGATTGTGATTATCATTAAGGCAGGGACTCGGCACACTTTTCCACACTTCAAAACACTGCAAACTTATAACAGGGGCGATCATGACCCAATGCACTGACAATAAAAATCTGCGCTATACTATGTTACATGATCAGTACCTTTGCATGTAGTCTGTGTTTTCTGCTTTATTCCAACTGGCTTTGAGCCAGAAAACAATGCACTTTTTGCAGAAATGCGTATGAAATTCAATGTTAAAGTTTATGATAACATCAAGAGAAACAAAAAATGCTGGAAATGTTATCACATGGAATTGTTAATGACAGGAAAGAAATGTACTGAGTGGCTCCTGGTGGGACCAACAAAAATGAATGTAAAAAGCAGGAAAACATAAAATCCAGGAACGTAAAAATGGAGTTTTACCGTATTTTGCGAAATTAGCATCTGTTTTTGGCAAAATTAGCTTCTATTTTGTGGAAATGAGTAGATTTCTAGATTTAATAGAATCTGATTACTCCCTGTTGTTAGTGTATGTAACATCTTGCAGTTGCCAATTACTTCATTATCTGCTACTGTTATATCAGTATTTTCGAGAAAAGTAAGTAAACTGGTATTTGAGAGCTGATTTTTTTAAAATATATATTTTTCCTGGTCAAAAGAAAGTAGTCTACATATGTCTGTATTGTTGTCTGTAACAACTTTATTATAGCAAGATAAAATCCGCTCACTGTTGACGTTATTTGTTGGGGTCCACGATAACTCTGTGTTTTGCGAACATTTCAGGCTCGTACTTGGTCTGAATTGCGCTCCATTCATTCATCGCATCAACATTGTAATTTACTTTTAGCTGCTGTCTAATATGTTTCTTAAAATGACCACTTGAAATTGCTTGTCGTGTTAGACCTGAAAACCATAAAAGTATTTAAAGTTGAGCTTGTTTTTCACTATTATTAAAAATCATAGCCTATGGCTAAAATATCTGAGTGAAATCTGCAAACCCCTTATGAATGGGAGACCTTGGATTGGAGGACCACGCGGGCCAAGGAACGGGACTGCTGTTTCCAACCCTGTAGAAACCCAATAGAATATTTATGCAGTATGCTATCACTGTAGGCAACTGTTCTCCAAATTTAAATAATTTGGGAGTAAAGAAGATTCAACGAACAGTAGAGGTATGGGTGAGTGGATTGGTGGAGGGTAACAACAGAAAACGGGGGTGACTGTGAGGTAAGGACATGAGAGTACAGTGTGAATGAAGTTAGGATCTTGGGCATAGTGAAAGTGTTGAGTTTGGGGCAGAGGGATAACGGAGGTTGAGACTGGACAGATTATGGGAACGAAGAATGTGTCGCAAGAACAACTCCCATCTACTCAGTTCAGAAAACCTAATTCCAGTGAGGAGGATTCAGATACTGTGGGTTGTTCACTCACTTTGTCAGTGACTGCACATTTTGATGAAGCACTGACAAATTTGCAATTAACTTTGGGCTTTGAAACTTAATTGCTACATAGTGTGGTGGTTTTGCTTCTGTGTTGTTCCTTTTCAAGTTACAGGAGGCTCCATTCCCATTCATCTTCTGTGCTTCCTCTTCTGTCTGCCTCCGACTAAAAAATCATTCAAATGGATAGGGGGCACTGTTTTTCTCCTGTGCAAAGTATTTGACCCCGTTTTTTCTGTTCTTGTTCTTTGTCTGTGGATCATTTCTTACAATGATGTTGGACACGTCATGTTTACATAAAACTTACATATACATAGCGAAATGCAGTGATATACTTGTATACCAATTAAGGTATGATTGCATTTATAATCTATTACATATATCTGCTAGTTACAAAAAGATAGAGTGTGTGTGTGTGTGTGTGTGTGTGGAGGAAAAGTAGAAGACAGCAGCGTCTGGGTTTGACCCGAAATATTATTTCATATATCTTGGAAATGATTCTATATACAGCTTTAAATTTGTTACAGTTTCCCTTTGCAATGTATACTGACACACTATTTAATTTTTTATTCGAAGATATTCTTTAACACTGTAAGGGCAAATATTGATTATTTTCTTTAAAAGAGACATACTTTCTATCATCTTTATACATTGTGGTAAACTGTTGTACAGTATGCGGTCAGCATTTACAGGTTCTTTGTCTGTTACTTTTAGCATACTTCCTTCTATATTATAGTCTTTTTTCCTCTTGTATTATGTTCATGATATTTTCTATTTAGCAATGCAGTACAGTTAGATTTTTTAAGTAGATAATTGTTACACACACACACACACACACACACACACACACACACACTCACACTCACTCCCTGACTTTATTTCAGCAGGGTTGGTTCTCTAGGTGATACTTTTGGAATGCATGATATGGTTTTCTCTTTTGTGTGCGCACATAGGCAGCATTTCCTGAAACCAGGATGCCACATGAGAGGTGTGAATGGACTAGTCCATAGTACATTATTTATAGAATGTGTCTATTTACTAACTTTGACATTTTTATCATCATAAATATGCTTGAACCTATTTTGCTGCAAATGTTATTTATGTGATTCTTCCATATCTTATATCTATCCACTGTTACACCTAGAAATTTTTAGCTGTCTGTCCCCTTTGGTTCTAGATCTCCAAGCCTCACACGTAAGTTGCGCATAGTGCGTATTTTGTTTGCGTGAATCTTCAAGTAAGTTGTTTTTTCTCCATTTATAAAGAGATTGTTTTCCCTGAAATAATTGTTTCCACTTTTCATATTTAGTGAAGCCTTCTCTTGCAGGTCATCTGTTGTAGAACTGATAGCAACAAATGAAGTGTCATGCATACATGACCACACTATCAGATACTGTTTTGGTCATATCATTAACATACAGAATGAAAAGTACTGGATGAAGGACGAATTCTTGAGGAACCCCATATTTCAAAATTTGAAGAGACACTTTTAATATTATTTTTCACTTTTTGCTTTTTTCTACACAGTGCTTTCTATTCTCCAAAAATGATTTGATGTCTACTGCATTCCCCCTTATACCATAACAGTGCAGATCATCAACTCCTCTCTCCTGAAAACTTACAACACTGCTTTCACATCTAAGTGTATTTAATTCTTTGCTCATTAAAGCAGTGTCAACAATTTGCTAACCTGGTTCCCTCATCAGTGCTTCAATTCTTAAATCATGTAAATTGTTAACCTGCTGGTCCTCTGACAAACTACAAGTTTCTGTCCACTCATAAAATTCAACTAAGTCAATTACTTTCTATGTCTCATCATTACAACCAGTTTTCCTCTTGATTGGAAATTATAGTTTTCCCTTGAATGGAAATTATTATTGTGATGATTTTGTTCCCTATGATGAAAACTATTGTCGTTAGGCCTACAGGTACTGTTTTCCCCTCTGTTAAAATTAGTATTTCCCCAACTATGATTCCTACACATCTCTTGTGTGAGATTGAAATAGTTATGTGGCTACCGCACTTTGTCTATGATTCTGTCTAGTTTGTCCACGTAGTTTAGAAATAAGTCAATGTTGTTATCTGGTCCATAAACTAGGTCCCATTGCACATCAGGATCTCTTTAAAGCATCAATCTGTGTGAGCTCATCAAAGGATTTACTCAAATGTACAAGTTTCTTCAATTGATTTTTACGAAACTGTGTTTGCCTATAATTTGGTCCATTCAGGAACTCTCATGGCTTGTTCAGTTTCAGACCAGAGCCATTTTAGGAACTCCATTTCAAATTCTGCATAAGACATGTCCATAGAAAAAATTTGATTGGCCCATGACAAAGATCCCCCCCTCCAAGAATTTTTTTACAAACTTCATTTTCGAACTTTTACTCATATTGGGCTACTGTTGCCCTTACGAATCTGCATATAGTCAACAGGATGCAAACTACTTTCAATAGAAAAGTTCTTAACTGGAATATTGAATAATAAGATTCACGTACTCAAAGAAAAATTTTTGTTAGCTATATCATTTAATTCTGATATTGTACTTTTTAGTTCACTAATGTTTATCTTAGTTTCAACCTTGTGGGGTTTTACAGTGTCACTGACTGTTTCCACTTTATCATTCACAACAGTTAGTTTCGAATCTACTCTACTTTCAAGATCTACAGCCATAACTTTCAGATTTACACAAACTGTATCTATTTGTCTGTTAATATTAACAAAACACTTTGCATTTTTCTCTGTCCGTGACCAGTTCTTTTCTTACAGATTGAATTTTGTTTCTCAGACTAGATGTGACTTCCCTCACTTTAGATTCTATCGTCAAAATCTTTGTTTTCGCCCTGCCAAGTTTCTGCTTGCCGTTAGAGACAGCTCAGCTCGAAAAGAGATCAACCAATAGCATTTCAAGGTAGCTAGAGCCAATAGGATTGCTTCGCTTCGGATGAACTTGGCGTGGATATTTTCATCTTTGGTGTTTACATGCCATCTTCAATAACATAGATTGCACACACTCCAATCTTTTGAGATAGTTACTGTTTCTCTCTTTTATACTGCATACTCTCTACTCTTTTGAGATAGTTATTGTTTTTCTCGTTTATAACTGAAATCCAGCATTAATTTTAACAATAAAAAGTCTTGTCATATTGCCTTTACATATGTAGAGATACAGTTAACGTAGTTATTGCAAAATTCCTTATATTAGTGCGATAGTTACCGTTTTTGCATGCGGCCAGGTGAAACGTGTTGACAACTCCTTTTACGAGCAACAAAATTACGCATCATCAGTGAATACCTGTTTTCCTTGCACTGACAGTGTTTTAGTTGTACGATTATTCAGGAGAAGAAGACAAAATGTCTGTTTGGCAACAGCTTTTTGACGATTTCTCAACTATACTAGTGAAATGTTTCATTGCGTTTTTATAAGTGGAATGGTGTATTTTGTCACTGCAGTTATATTTGTGAAAAAGGGGAGGGAAACATAATGTGGCCCATATTTTGAATACGCGAGTGCTTATCGTACTGAAACATTCACACGTTGTGAAGATCCACTGATATTTTTGTAATTTGTAGCACTTAGTTTAATGAATATCTGTCTTGACGAACTTTGTTGCTTGCTACAATTATGTGTTTATTTTATCGTTAAATGATGCTGTAATGAGGAATGGACCTGCTACACCCTCGTCTTTCTTATTGTTGGTGGCTTTTTAACAGCTGAACCTGCAAGCACAATACTATTTTACACTGCTGACATTAACAGATAATAGAGCACTGGTTAAATTTTACTTACGGCTCAATCGGCATGGTGCTGCGATGTTAGCAACAACTGTTGATTTATTCAGTATATTTTGTTTCTTGTAATTACTTATTCTAAATGTTTGCTTTACAAGGATAATTAAATTACTGAGCGAACAAGGATACATACAAGAACCTGACAACCAGAGAACAGGAACAGCGTTAATTATTTACTTCACGGTTGATCATGGCCAACACCAGCACACTATACCACTTGAGTCATAGGTAAAATTTTACCAGTGCTCTTAATTATAAGTATTTTTTGTTGTAGGGATGTATCTTGTTGGGGGGGGGGGCACCAGTAACATACCTTTTTCCACAAGTGCATCTTCTTTGTCTGCCAGTAGAGATAATTTGATTAAACTGGATTCTTCTGAATTTGGTAGCACCAGAGATATATTATTACTCCTATTGTTTTTCTTTGTAGAGTACAGTCTACGTTGAAGTAAAATCTTTTGTGGTTGTTTCCTTTCTTTTTGCATTGGTGCTTGTTTTTGCTGCAACATTCTGACAGCTACAGTTGACTTTAGCGATGATAACATTTTTTTAGCAATTTCCAAGTCATTTGAGGTCCGTTCAGATACAGTACCAGAAAACTCTGCGATAAGTTCCCTTCTTTGGACTGACAAAGAGACAGAATCATTACTACTATTTTTCGTTCCCTCAGCTAGTATTTCTGTTTTCTCATCTACAACAGAAATATCTTCACTCCCAATAAGTATAATTTTACTATTTCCTGGGTGTTCAGAAGACTGCTGCTTTAACTGAATCTGGCACACACTATGTATGTGCTTGCACATATTCCATTTGATGGTATAGTCGATACACTTACAAGAATACCTGTGAATGCATGCCGTAAATTTAATGCCCATCAATCTGCAGTTCCACTAAAAGTCGTTATCATTTACAAAATAATCTGTTGACCCTTTTGACGAAGAACGCACTTTCCAACCAGAAAACTCCATAGTAATGAGGTCCTCCATAACTTTACTCCCAGATTTATGCCTAAGGCGAATGTCCTTAGTCAGTTTACCTTTAACTAGCACAATAAGCCTGTCAAACAGCTTTGTCTAAACGTTTGACACATTTACTATATACACTCCTGGAAATTGAAATAAGAACACCGTGAATTCATTGTCCCAGGAAGGGGAAACTTTATTGACACATTCCTGGGGTCAGATACATCACATGATCACACTGACAGAACCACAGGCACATAGACACAGGCAACAGAGCATGCACAATGTCGGCACTAGTACAGTGTATATCCACCTTTCGCAGCAATGCAGGCTGCTATTCTCCCATGGAGACGATCGTAGAGATGCTGGATGTAGTCCTGTGGAACGGCTTGCCATGCCATTTCCACCTGGCGCCTCAGTTGGACCAGCGTTCGTGCTGGACGTGCAGACCGCGTGAGACGAAGCTTCATCCAGTCCCAAACATGCTCAATGGGGGACAGATCCGGAGATCTTGCTGGCCAGGGTAGTTGACTTACACCTTCTATAGCACGTTAGGTGGCACGGGATACATGCGGACGTGCATTGTCCTGTTGGAACAGCAAGTTCCCTTGCCGGTCTAGGAATGGTAGAACGATGGGTTCGATGACGGTTTGGATGTACCGTGCACTATTCAGTGTCCCCTCGACGATCACCAGTGGTGTACGGCCAGTGTAGGAGATCGCTCCCCACACCATGATGCCGGGTGTTGGCCCTGTGTGCCTCGGTCGTATGCAGTCCTGATTGTGGCGCTCACCTGCACGGCGCCAAACACGCATACGACCATCATTGGCACCAAGGAAGAAGCGACTCTCATCGCTGAAGACGACACGTCTCCATTCGTCCCTCCATTCACGCCTGTCGCGACACCACTGGAGGCGGGCTGCACGATGTTGGGGCGTGAGCGGAAGACGGCCTAACGGTGTGCGGGACCGTAGCCCAGCTTCATGGAGACGGTTGCGAATGGTCCTCGCCGATACCCCAGGAGCAACAGTGTCCCTAATTTGCTGGGAAGTGACGGTGCGGTCCCCTACGGCACTGCGTAGGATCCTACGGTCTTGGCGTGCATCCGTGCGTCGTTGCGGTCCGATCCCAGGTCGACGGGCACGTGCACCTTCCGCCGACCACTGGCGACAACATCGATGTACTGTGGAGACCTCACGCCCCACGTGTTGAGCAATTCGGCGGTACGTCCACCCGGCCTCCCGCATGCCCACTATACGCCCTCGCTCAAAGTCCGTCAACTGCACATACGGTTCACGTCCATGCTGTCGCGGCATGCTACCAGTGTTAAAGACTGCGATGGAGCTCCGTATGCCACGGCAAACTGGCTGACACTGACGGCGGCGGTGCACAAATGCTGCGCAGCTAGCGCCATTCGACGGCCAACACCGCGGTTCCTGGTGTGTCCGCTGTGCCATGCGTGTGATCATTGCTTGTACAGCCCTCTCGCAGTGTCCGGAGCAAGTATGGTGGGTCTGACACACCGGTGTCAATGTGTTCTTTTTTCCATTTTGCAGGAGTGTATATAAAAAACAAAGATGCTTTAACTTACCAAATGAGAAAGCGATGGTATGTTGATAGACACAATAAAAAACGCACAAACACACACACAAATTTCAAGCTTTCGCAATCCATGGTTGCCTCATCAGGAAAGAGGGAAGGAGAGGGAAAGACAAAAGGATGTGGGTTTTATGGGGGAGGGTAAGGAGTCATTCCAATCCCGGGAGCGGAAAGACTTAACACACACATCCATCCGCACATATACAGACACAGGCAGACTTATGTAAATGCAAAGAGGTTGGGCAGAGATGACAGTCAAGGCAGAAGTACAGAGGCAAAGATGTTGAATGACAGGTGAGGTACGAGGGGCGGCAACTTGAAATTAGCGGAGGTTGAGGCCTGGTGGGTAACAGGAAAAGAGAATATATTGAAGGGCAAGTTCCCATCTCCGGAGTTCTGATAGGTTGGTGTCAGTGGGAAGTATCCAGATAACCCGGACGGTGTAACACTGTGCCAAGATGTGCTGGCCGTGCACCAAGGCATGTTTAGACACAGGGGGATACTCATTACCAACAAACACTGTCTGCCTTTGTCCGTTCATGTGAATGGACAGTTTGTTGCTGGTCATTCCCACATAGGAGGCTTCACAGTGTAGGCATGTCAGTTGGTAAATCACGCGTCTGCTTTCACATGTGGCTCTGCTTTTGCTCGTGTACACCTTCCGGGTTACAAGACTGGAGTAGGTGGTGGTGGGAGGGTGCATGGGACAGGTTTTACACCGGGGGCGGTTACAAGGGTAGGAGGCAGAGGGTAGGGAAGGTGGTTTGGGAATTTCATAGGGATGAACCGAGAGGTTACGAAGGTTAGGTGGACGGCGGAAAGACACTCTTGGTGGAGTGGGGAGGATTTCATGAAGCATGGATCTTATTCCAGGGCAGGATTTGAGAACGTTGTATTCCTGCTGGAGAACCACATTCAGAGTCTGATCCAGTCCCAGAAAGTATCCTGTCACAAGTGGGGCACTTTTGGGGTTCTTCTGTGAGAGGTTCTGGGTTTGAGGGGATGAGGAAGTGGCTCTACCTATTTGCTTCTGTACTAGGTTGTGAGGGTAGTTGCAGGATGTGAACGCTGTTTTCAGGTTATTGGTGTAATGGTTCAGGGATTGAGGACTGGAGCAGATTAGTTTGCCACGAAGACCTAAGCTGTAGGGAAGGGGCCGTTTTATATGGTTGGCAGCTGTCATAATGGAGGTACTGTTGCTTGTTAGTGGGTTTGATGTGGACGGATGTGTGAAGCTGGCCATTGGACAGATGGTCAACGTCGAGGAAAGTGGCATGGGATTTGGAGTAGGACCAGGTGAATCTGATGGAACCAAAGAAGTTGAGGTTGGAGGGGAAATTCTGTAGTTCTTCACTGTGAGTCCAGATCATGAAGATGTCATCAATAAATCTGTACCAAACTTTGGGTTGGCAGGCTTGGGTAACCAAGAAGGCTTCATCTAAGCAACCCATAAATAAGTTGGCTTATGAGGGGGCCATCCTGGTACCCATGGCTGTTCCCTTTAATTGTTGGTATGTCTGGCCTTCAAAAGTAAAGAAGTTGTGGATTAGGATGAAGCTGACTAAGGTAATGAGGAAAGAGGTTTTAGGTAGGGTAGCAGGTGATCGGCGTGAAAGGAAGTGCTCCATCGCAGAGAGTCCCTGGACGTGCGGGATATTTGTGTATAAGGAAGTGGCATCAGTGGTTACAAGGATGGTTTCCGGGGGTAACAGATTGGGTAAGGATTCCAGGCGTTCGAGAAAGTGGTTGGTGTCTTTAGTGAAGGATGGGAGACTGCATATAATGGGTTGAAGGTGTTGATATAAGTAGGCTGAGATACGTTCTGTGGGGGGTTGGTAACCAGCTACAATGGGGTGGCCGGGATGTTTGGGTTTGTGAATTTTAGGAAGTAGGTAGAAGGTAGGGGTGCAGGTTGTCGGTGGGTTCAGGAGGTTGGTGGAGTCAGGTGAAAGGTTTTGTAGGGGGCCTAAGGTTTTGAGGATTCCTTGAAGCTCCGACTGGACATCAGGAATGGGATTACCTTGGCAAACTTTGTATGTAGTGTTGTCTGAAAGCTGACGCAGTCCCTCAGCCACATACTCCTGATGATCAAGTGCCACGGTCGTGAAACCCTTGTCAGCCGGAAGAATGACGATGGATCGTTCAGCCTTCAGACTGCAGATAGCCTGGGCTTCAGCTGTGGTGATGTTGGGAGTAGGATTAAGATTTTTCAAGAAAGATTGAGAGGCAAGGACAAATTCCTGGAAGGTTTGGAGAGGGTGATTTTGAGGAAGAGGAGGTGGGTCCCACTGTGACGGAGGACGGAACTGTTCCAGGCAGCGTTCAATTTGTATAGTGTCTTGGGGAGCTGGATCATTAGGAGTAGGATTAGGATTATTTTTCTTCATGGCAAAGTGTCAAATGAATATACATCCTGCTCATGCATCAAAGTTCTGATTTGCTTGTATACTTCACCTTGTTTTTCTACACCTTGAATCTTAAATATATTCTTCCTCCAACATCTATCAACATGCCATGTACAATAAAGTCACATTGATGGAGCTGCCACGACATAATTCCCTGCAATAAAGACAGACTTGACCAAATCCGACATAAAAACATTTGGCTAAATTGGCCCAACGTGCCTCTTCATATGCTGGAAAAATGTGGACAGTGTCTGGTATCCTGTTAGATATTTGAAACACGCATGGAAGCCCTTGTCTCAGATCATGTAGCACTAGTTGAGTTACAAATTCAAAATTATATACATTGAGACCATGTGTCCCATCAACACAAACACAGTCATTCCCATATTTCTTTAATATTTTGCCTTGAGCACTGTTCATAATTATCAATGCAAAATCACAGCGCTTTAATTGTGTGTATGAATCAAGGATCACATCTTGTGGTTTGTAGAAAAGCACACAAGGACTGTCTCCATCATTTGCTTCGTTTACCCATGCTTCTACATTTATTGCATTATTATAGTGTTTTATTGACTTGAAGGACAAATTATAAGATTGATCTGTATTATGTAGATCCTGTCTCATAATCAAATGTATCCTTTCCAAGTTCAAATCTACATCTGTATCTCGAATTTTGTCTAATATGACAGAGAATGGTATGCCACTTGCTTATCTGCAGCAATACTTTCCCTTTCTCTTTCTGTTAGTTGCAGATGACATAACTTGGATTTGTGGCCAACATGGGTTGAAACACATTTCACACAGCAGGTTCCATCCTTTTTCATATCTACTCATCTTAGCAGGGCACAGTGCATCAATCTTACTACTACCTTGCAATTTAAGACATCATTACATTTTTTCCTCTAGACACAAACTCAGCAGATCGGTGACAAATATAAGAAACAGCTTCTGAATCAACCTTAGCATGGGAACCACAATGCTTGACGAACTTTAAGAGTGTTGTATGCTCAGTTTCCTCCTTCCACTTCTGAAATTCATCAACGGTGCTAAAATGTAGTATTTCACATCTCTTTCATGTGCCGACTGTAAATGTTCAAATAGGCACTTTCCAGAAGTATTTCTTTCATTGCACAGGGTGCACACAAACAATTTGTGCTGCTCTATTTGCTGTCCATGAACCTCTAAGAAGTGTCTATTCAAATTTCCTTTTTTAGGATAGGCCTTATCTCACACGACATTGAAAAATCATGTTGGACGCAACGAAAATTTCACTGCTTACACGGACACACTAATTTATTTATTTATTTATTTATTCGTGTTCCGTAGATCCGGTATACAAAAGAATTACATGGATATGGAACGAGTCACAATATAAATTAACACAGTAGCCTACTTCTATATGCTAACAAATGTAAATTGCAATTGGTGTATAAGAAACAAAGTATGTTAATAGTTACAGGCTTAAGCATTTTCTGTGGTAAAACAGAGGTATAAAACGATAAAATAATAAATTACAATTTTCCATATTACAAACTATACAGTAGCAGGAATTTGATAGTGCCAATTGCCTGAACACAAATTCCCATACTGGTGTAAAATGTATGAAGTTACAAAGTGGAAATAGCTGATATTACCAGTAAAGCATTACGTCTGAGTTACAATGTTACATTAAAGAATTGATTAAGAGAGTAAAATGTTTTTTCCAGAAGATATTCCTTCAATTTACTCTTAAATTTTGGCATTTAACTGGTAAGATTTTGTATCAGACTCAAGTTTTTTCTGTCAATATGAGCCATGTTTTGTTCTTGTGTCATAGTCATGATAAGAAGTATTGGTTTTGTACATGTGTAGGTTCTTAGCTGAAAAGCACATAAGGGATAAGATGTATTGTGAGGTCATTGTTAATATTTTGAGTGTTTTAAAAAGATTTCTGCTTGAATGATTCCTGTTGACTCCACTTATAATTCGAATTGCTCTTTTCAGAGTTACAAATACTTTATTTGCCATTGGTTGGCTACCCCATAATATTAAGCCATAGGATAACAATGAATGGAAATAGCCAAAATACGCAGCCTTAACAGCATCACTATTAGCAGTTGTTGCTATAATACCTCGAGCATAAGTTGCTGAATTAAGTCTTTTTCTCAAGTCCAAAATATGGCAAGACCAATTTAATTTGTCAATGCGGAGGCCAAAAATTTTGTTGAATAAACTTGATGTGTATCTTGATCATTACAGCTTAGCCTTATGTCATCTTGAACTTTGTGAGGCCCATGGAAATGTATGAACTGGGTTTCTTTTAGATTTAAAGTTAGGTCGTTGCATCTGAACCACTTACGGAGGTCATGGAACACCCAAGTTGGCAGATGATGCAATATCATTTTCAGGTGTTTTTTCAATTACAAGGGATGTATCATCTGCGAAAAGAGTAAATTTGATGGTAGCCTTAGAACAGTGAGGAAGATCATTAGTAAAAATAAGAAAGAGCAAAGAGCCAAGCGCCTAACCTTGCGGCACGCCTACAGTAACTGTTCCCCAGCCAGACGAAGCTATTGAGCCATCTTCATGATTCAGCAATACCCTCTGCTTTCTGTTAATCAGGTATGATCTGAGCCACATTCCCACTGTGTCAGTTAAACCATAATAGGCTGCTTTGAAAGGAGGATTTCATGGCTCACTCAGTCAAAGGCTTTGGTTAAGTCGCAAAAAATACCAACTGAAGCCAATTTATTGTTCAGTGCTTCTAGAACATTATTAGTAAAGGAGAATATGGCATCATCAGTTGACAGGCCTGACTGGAAACCAAATTGGCATTGGCTAAGAGACTTGTGGAAATTCAGGTGTTCTACAATTCTCCTGTGTATCGGTTTCTCGAGAACTTTGGAGAAGCATGTTAAAAGGGATGTAGGGCAGTAGTTAGGAGCATAAGTTTTTCCCCATTCTTGAACAGTGGTTTCACATTGGCATACTTCATTCTATCAGGGACGATACCTTGTCGAAGGGATTCATTAAATATATGGGACAGTATTACACAAATGGCATTATGACAATGTTTAAGTACCTTAGCGGGGATATTATCAAAGCCAGATGACATTTTGGTTTGCATTTTAGTGATCATCCTTTTCACTTCACTGACTGTAACTGGGGCTATGAGCATTTGATCAATTTTACACAGACCAGATCCTTTCAGAAGGTCCATAGCCTCGTTGACTGAACCCCTGCAACCAATTTTCTCAGAAGCTGTTAGAAAGTGCTCATTTAAGACTGTTGCAACTGCATTTGTTTCTTTAATTAAATTACCACACTGTCTTATTTCTATGCTGAATACACTCTCCTCTTTTTTCTTTTTTTACCCAGCTCCCTTTTGATGACATCCCAGATGGTTTTTATTTTGTTGTTAGAGTTGTCTATTTCAATTCTAATATGTAAGGTTTTGGAGCACTGTATAATTCTTTTTAGGATTTTACAATATAATCTGTAGTGTTCTTTTATTGCAGGATCTTCAGAACATCTTTGTGACATATATAACCTTTTTTTGTGTTACATGAAATTTGTATCCCTTTTGTAATCCAGGGTTGATTTTGCAATTCTGGGGGTTAATTTTAATAGTTTTCTTGTGATTACTGCTTCAAAGAGGGACATGAATTCATCTGTGAATGGGTTGAATTTAATATTAACATTTCTTTCTTTGTAAATTGGGCTCCAGTCAGTCTGCTGCAAGAGCTGATTGAAATTTTCTAAAGTGTCCACATTGATTGTTCTGAAGGACCTAAAAACTGGTTTATATTTTTTAATGTCAGAACATAAGTAATTAAGAGTTAGCAACTGCCCATCATGGTTTGACAGACCATTAAGAATTTGACATACAGTACTAAGACTACGACTAAACTTATCAATAAAGATGTTGTCAATAAGGCTTACACTGGGATCTGTCACCTGGGTAGGAAATTGAACTATTGGAGTTAAATTAAAGGTTTCCAGTAAATGTTCCAATTCTCTTCTACTGGTGTTGCCTGTAAGGAAGTTTACATTAAAATCACCCATAATGACTAACTGCTTAGCCTTAGAATATATTTTTACCAAAACTGATTCAAGCTGTTTTAAGAAAATACAGATTTTCCCTGCAGGAGCCCTATAAATTGTTACCCCTATAATAATTAGACTTATCAGCAAAAATTTCAGATCCACATTTTTCAAAATTAAAATCTTCACAATGCATAGTTAAGTGATTTACGAGGTATACCCTCTTTGACATAAATTACAGATCCACCTTTCTCTCTGTTTGATGTACAGCAACTAGCAGCTAAAACATAACCTTCCAGATGGGGCATCAGCATGGCAGACCTTACATGGTGTTCTGTAAAGCACAATATATGAGGTTGGTTTTCATTTAACATGAGACCCAAAAGCTCCAATTTTCCTCTGAGGCTCATGATATTTTGGTGGAACATACAGAATTTATCTTTCAATACAGATTTAAAGTTGCAGTTTATGGGTGTTAAATTAGAATGTCTCAGTACATCAGGATTGATACTTGATTTACTGACTGGTTCCCTGTTAAGGGGCCTGCTTGTGCACACATTACTTACGATTTGATTTGTGCTTTCCTCTGTTTCGTGATGCAGCACTGATCCCATAAAAAATAGTATTTGTGAACAGCAGGTCTTCTACTTTTATGGCTTTTTCTTGGACGTGTGGAAGCAGACATTTCAGTGGACGGTAGAAGCTTTGAAAAAAGTGTCTCATTGTTCATCTCTTCTTTTTCGGCTCCTTCAGGTGATGCTGGAGATGGGACCTTGGAGACTGTGGTTGTGGCCGGTTGAGATGTTGATGGTGGGGCACAGGGGTCTTCTATTGGTGCTGCTATTGCTATAGTTTCTTCTTCTACCGAAGTTGTGGAGGCTGATGCTTGTGTCATTGGTGCTTCTGGCATAACAGCTGACTCTGGTAACAGTAGTTGTGATGTTTGTTGGGGTGACAATAATGCTTCTTCTGTAATTGCTGCTGTTTCTAGAGAAGGTAACGTTGCTGTTGGTATTGGTGACGTCTGTGTTTTATCAGTAGATAGTGTCGGTTCTACTGCTACAGTTGGTAAGGTTTGATGAGCTATTGTTTGTGACTGGCAAGCTAAATGTGGTACTCTTGCTATCAGCACATTATTAATATTACTTCCGTGAGCTGCAACCAACAATTCCATAATTTTATAACTGAGAAGTTTCTTGCCCTTACCATTAAGGCACAGTCCATGTCTGGTAAAGCATTATCTCTCCAGATAGTTTAGAGGCAAGAACTGGGTGTTTTGATGCATTGTACAGAGCTTCTCAAATTGTTTGTTGGCTTCATTGATTTCTTTATTAACACAAGAGTCTTTATAAGGTCGTGTCTGTGAGGTATTCCAACGATGATGAGCTTGTTTTTTGTATTAGATTCCAACACTAACTTTAAGTTTAGAACAGCACGAGATAATTCATTCTTGTAGACATCATTGACACCTCCCATTATTACTGTAAACTCATTTGCATTTAGTGAAATTCCAGCTTTTATATTATTTGTGACTTCGCACATAGGTGCTCCAGGTTTAACATAGCTACAAAAGTTAACTCCATAATCCAAACGTAGAACTTTCGCGAGTCCGTGTCCGTGACTATCCGAATGAATATTTACATTAAAAGATGGCTATCCTATCATTCTTGTCACTTCTGTTGACTCACTTAAGTTTATAGTTTCATTTGCACACTTATCTTCTGCACTTTTGATCGTCTCTAAGTCACTGTGAATGTTTATTGATGTATCAGTAACTTGGAACACTGTTTCACTTTGAAATGGGCAAGTAAACTCCACAGCATGAAGTAACAGTAAGGGCAAAATACACTTATTCCATTAATTACGTATTTGCTGACAAAACTGCATGTGTAAACTTTCCAAAGATAAAAATGTCTACGCCACGGGGTGTTCAAAACGAAGCAATCCTATTGGATATCGCTACCCGCAAATGCTATTGGTTATTTTGGTTTCGAGCCGAGCACTCCCTAAAGGTTTCTCAAGTTTCTTGTCTATCTGTGATATGTCGTTGCGATGTTTATTACCGCAAAGTAAGTCATTGTCAATATTTTTTCATCACTGCCTTGAGATGCGACACTTTCTGATCTATAGTGTGTTCTAAATTCTCGACTACTGTTTTTAATCGTTTAGAAATTTTCTGGTCCATGACATGAAAACTGTCCGCGACAGTCAGTTTCATGTTTTGTAACTGTTCCCCATTAGCTTGTAAGCGTGCTGCAACTGTTTGATTTAAAGCTAATGATTGTTCCATAATTTATAACACTGATTTTATGTCAAACATCTCTCATTCTGATGGATTAAGACTTTGATCCGCTTTTTTGAATGACTCGTCTTCTGTTTTTATCGGCATGTCTAAGTCCTCAGAGAGTAACAAATTTTCACAATCCTGCTCGGATTCAGCACCACTTTCCTCTTTTACAACGGCCATTTTTGTAAAATTTCACAAACAAAATAATAAAAGCAATAAAAAGCACTACACAAATGTACTAATCTTTTCAGTCCGGGTCTTCACTCGGGCGGTCAGTCCACTTCACCGTTTTGTTTTGTCTCCCTTGACTTCCATGTATTGCACTTCTTTTTACCACGTGGTTATTAGACACAAGAAATTTTTTTTTCTCTCCTTGCTTAGGCTCCTGCAAAACAGATTTTGTCAACCCATGTACATATAAATGTCTTAATCCCGGATGAACCCCCAGTTATCATAGACCCTCTCTACTACGCTGCAAAAGCTATCTCCATGACACTGTTATGGTGTGGCTAATGGTTGTATAGTACTTTGTAGAGCTGGCCATGATGTCTCCTTTGCCGAGTCTGTGTTGTCCATGTAGTTTCTCGTTGTCTAGGCGATGATTCCTTTGCTGCTCTGGGTGCAAGAAAAGGTGTGGGTTTTTGATTATGACTGTACTGACGAAATCATGACGCAGTATTCCACGGTTTGTTAAAATAATAAATGAATAAAATAAAACACACACACACACACACACACACACACACACACACACACACACACACACACACACTTATTGTCAGAGCTCGAAAACGACTACATTCGACCATGGCCAAAATCCCGTTGCTCATCAAAGATCAGTCATAGTGACAAAAAACATAAAATTTTATTATTGATTATTGATTGTATCACCTATCTAATATCATATTGACCAAATGGTTTTTAAAACAACTTTAATTAGTGTATAATATAACAGAATGAGGTATATTTGTCAGTTCCATTACACCAGGGAGTGTTTGCCTATTGACTTGATATCATTTATGGCTCCCGTTGCGGCTCTGGCTTTGTAGTGTACGTGGCTTGTGATTACTGTTCCCTTTGACTGAAGGGTAACTCCTAGGTACTTAAAACTGGTGATTAACTTTGGCGGTGTCTCTCGAACATAGGAAGTGCTGGGTGTTCCTCCGTTTCTAAAGTCATGGAGGTTGTCTTCTCTTCATTCAAGAATTGGTTGTTTTTTCGTACCCAGTACACTGACTGGTCGAATGTTTTCTGCAGCTAATCTTCAGAAACTGAAGTTAATGCCATGTCGTCTGCATACATGAGAAGATTTACATTGTCGGGTTTCATTGTCTCAGTAACATCTGACGTGGCTAAGATGAAGAGTAAGGGACTCAGTGGGTCACCTTGCAACACTCCAGCTGTTTGCTGTATCAGGCTGGACTTACCTATACCATCATGTATTTCCACCCAGTTGTTAGTGAGATGATGTCTAATGATTGGCAACAGGTAATGTCTTGGACCTAAGGCGGTTTCCAGTTTCTTCATTAGAATGGATCTATTGATTGTGTCAATTGCCTTGGTGTGGTCTATGAAAATTGCATGAAGCTTTCCCCCACGGTTCGCTAAGGCCATTTCTATATTGGTTTGGAGACAGTGTACAGCTTGTGTCATTGATCTCTCACATCTGAAACCAAACTGTAAATCGGGGAGTTTCTTATCGATGATATCTCTAAGAAGCTTGCACAGTAGTGTTGTAAAGATCTTGAATAGGGCGTTCTGTAGTGCAGTGCCTCTGTACACATTTGGGTCAGCCATGTTACCTTTTCCGTTTTACAGCATTATCACCTTTGAATGTTTCCTCTGATCCTGTACAATTCCTCCTTTCAGGCACTCATTGAGGAGCACTGAGTGGAATCACTAGTACAGGGAGTGTAGTTTTCAGGTGTTCGTTATAGATGTTGTCTAGGACACAAGCTTTATTGTACTTCGTGCTCATAATTGTGCGGATTATTTCTTCTTCAGTGAAAAATCAGGATGACGGAGCTTGCTTTTTACCATCTTAAGATTGTCATCTTGGTTTTGTTCCCACCTGAGATTTTTACAAATACATTTTATTTGTCACTCTTCCTGACTGACCGCCAGCAAAACTTCATCACAAACCCGTGTTCCTAAGAAATCTCCATCCTGCTCGTTCTCCCTTACATATTGAGATAATGCATCCGCCACAATATTTTCAGAGCCTTTTGTGTGTTCTATGCGAAGATCAAATTGCTGGATATACATGGCCCACCTCCGAAGTCTGCTGTGTTTAAGTTGTCACATCTGTGGGTAAGTTAATGCACTATGGTCACTGAAAGCTAAAACTTTATGGCCCAACAAGTATTGTTCAAATTTCTGTAAACCCAACATGATTGCTAGTGCTTTTAACTCTGAAATGCTGTAATTCTTTTCAGCTTGTTGCAATGACCGACTAGCAAAAGCTATTGTTTTTTGGACCTGTTCTTCACCAACTGTTTCAATCTGAAATAATTCTACCCCCAGACCATAAGCATAGGCATCAGATCCAAGACAAAAGGGCTTGGAAAAATCAGGATGGTTTAAAATTTTACTATTCACCAGTGCCTCTTTAAGTTCTTCAAATGCGGTTTGACATTCCTGAGTCCACTTATAAGTTACATTCTCCTTTAAAAGTTCCCTCAGACAAGGTTAATTAAATAACTGACAAGGTACAAATTTTCGGTAAAATCCAAAAAGGCCAAACATTCCTTTTAACTCTCTTCTTGTGGTCGGTGCTGCATAATCACTAATGGCTTCTAACTTTTCTGGATTGAGCATGATCCCATTGCCACTAACAATATGTCCCAGAAACTTAATTTCTTTCTTTACAAATTCTGTTTTACCCAGTTTCAGTTTCACCACAATTTTCATCCCACCCAAAGGCATTATAACAATTTGCTTACTTTTAGGGAGAGCATTCACAAAATTGTGGGACACTGCACAAACTTCAGAACCAGTATCAATTAGGCAAGGAACCTTTTCTTCAAACACTGTCACCTCAATTATAGGTTGTCCAATATATTCTTTTCTGACTGCAGACTGAGGTTCATCTAGTAAATCCTGCACTATTTCATGCCTATCGAAACCTCTCTCTTCTGTGGAAAGTACACGTACCTTAACTGGGTCCTCTTTCACTTCATTAATAGTGGCAGCTTTAACTACCCTGTCCACTATTGATAAATCAAAATATATCCCTAGCTTCTTACCTTTAATAACCTCTACTTCGGCAACCGTCTCCAAGGTGGTGTCAGAATTTTCAAAATCATTTTCTCCTTCCTCTTCTGCTGACCCCTCTTCCTCACTATTGGAAATTACTTCATTCAACCTATATACAACCTCCTCTGCTCTATTATATTCTTCCTTGGGTACCTCCACAGCTGTTTCCCCGATAATAATGCTACTTCACCATCTCTGGTAGGTCTCTCATCTGTTTTGCAGTGCTGATTCAACCCCACCTCCTGATTTGAATCTTTGCTTCCTGTACCTGGTTCCTCACTAACATGGTTCCTGTGATGTCTATTTTGACTTTTTCTTTCACAAGATGCTACTTCATTTCCTAGGTAAACAAACTTTGTTACACTGCCACCTCTCCTCTGCCCTACTGTTTTCTATGATACTACCCCCATGCTATTTGGTAGGCACCTTCTTAATAAAGGGCGTTGTTAGTGGGCTTAACTTACATGATTTCAGTCTGCAAATGCTGGCACCATTACAGACTGCTAACAGTTTTCCTCCTGTGTGACGTCATTGCCTCTGACGTTTCTGTCACCTGTCTTTGCACAAGGCCCCTAGGTTTTCTGTAACTTGGCTGAGCTTAGCACTAAGTTTCACAATGCTTGTGACCTGGTACTCGACTCCTAGGCTATCTTGTGGCAACTTGCCTACACCTATCCCATGACTGCTACCTAACAGCAGGACTCTCTTTCTTTCTGCTTGACTTTACTCCCGACGTATCATTACAATTGTTACTAGGAGTCCGTTGCACCCTACTTTGCTTAAAAACTGTTTGAGGCTCTTTTATTTCAGGTAACAAATCAAACTGATTGCTCACTGGAATCTGAAAAGTGATTTCTGGGGTTTTCTCCTTCTAACTACGACTTGTTACCTGTTCCAGCTCCGATTGTCTCTTGCCCCCTTCAACCTGTTTAATTCGAAGTACACCATTTCTAGTTCAGCCTGAAGGACACAAATCTTTTTTCCCTGTTCCACGATTTTCTTGTCACAGCTACATAATCTACAACTCCATTGGCGAGCCTCATCTGGCACTATAACAACTTCCCCGCTACAATCACCACAGTGAAACACCAACCCACAACCCTGACATTTCACTCCCTTGTTTACTAGTCTACTACATCCACATTTGTCGCACATGACGGCAGATTAAACAGTATAGATTACTCTACAAACAAACAACATGAATACAAACAATACAAATTACTCTACAAAGAATTCCGCTACACCAACTAATAATCAGGCCTAGTAGAAAGTAACTTAGCTTCCGGTGAGATGAGCAGAGAACTTCTGGACGTCAGATGACTGTAGCAGCAGGCAAATGTAAACAGCGTGAAGTTAATTGCTGGCGTAAGTTATAATGGCGGAAATCACGAAACGAGCAAGAAACTGAAGAGGCTTGATAATTTCTAACGACAAATTTGACCAGGCGATATCACTGAATTATGTATAAATACTGTAATGGAAACAGAAACACCACTTAATGACTTTGATGCACAATATGGAAAATTAACTGTACGGAAGTATAGAAACACGAATCGAATGCAAACTATACACGCACGATACTCTTCACAATAAAGCTACACAGTCACTACCCAGAAATTATTGAATAATCGCATAACTTACTGCGTTCGATAATGAAAACGAACCCACGCCAACGGCTTGCATTTTAGAGCAGTTATCTTTTCACGAAAACTACGCAAGTAAAAGCAAAACCTTCAATATGTAGATCACAATAGATACTAATTTACTTATTTAAGCCAGAATATTGCCTTAATAAATTGTTTTTCCACGAGTAAACACCTATATTTACGAGCGCACTGAATAAACACACAATGTGCAATACTATGACGTACTTACTTATTTATTTATGTATTTACTTGGAATCTTTGTATTTCATCATTATAAAAATGATGTAGGATTTGTCATACATTGTCTTACACAGAAAATAGGACATGAGAAGTTTAACAATTATATGTCAATAAATAAAATATTATCATGTATAACATGAAACCGTATGCATAACAACATTCATAATATGCTAAATTAGAATAATAAATGAATACAATTTAATTTTCAATGAGCATTTTGGGTCATTATGATGAAGGAAATAAGCTACTGTATATTGAATGCTGGTGATTTAAGTTATGGGATCGGGATGCATGTAAAGGTATACTGAACGAACTGTCCCACAAATATCTGCACCTAAATATATATTTCCACAGTAGTCGTACACACGTACACAGCAAGAACATTAACGCAGACTGTTAGAATAACATGGTGGCGCGAATGTCCGATCTCAGCCAAAGATCATGTTGTTCATGGTCAATATGACCTATCGATGCCACACAACCCCCCCTCCCACAGTATGGAGTACCACAGGTGAATCTTGGATGGAGACAGTGTGGGCATTAACACTGTTGGTGGTCATACAAGATGGTAGACGCACGACGGGAGGCAGGTCCCACCTCGAAGTCGTTGAACCAGCGAGGGTGAACGATGCGGCAGCCAGCCCGTGAGCAGGTTGGCCTTACGGTGGATGGCAGGGTGTAGGTGTGGCAAGCCCGGATGCTAACCGAGCTGTCCAGCGAAATGAAGACTCGGATTGTTGTCGGGGTGGAGGCTGACGTATCCGAGAAACCTGCGAATGGCGCCGGGGAAATCGGTGTGGTGGCCCGAGGAGAAACGTTGTCGGACTCCACGGCGGGTGAGTCGTTAGAAGAATCTGACTGAGCCAGCAGGGTGTCGGGGTCCACGAATGCTGGTGTGAGTCGGTGTAACGAAACAGTTTGGGGAGAGTCTTTGATGATGATGTCGAAAGTTGTATCTGCCTGTCAGAGGACTTTGTTGTTGTTGAGCGGTTGGCACATAAGTGTCCAGTGGGAGTGGCTGATGGGTGGGTGCAGGTGCGCATGTTTGAAGTGAGTGTGCATGCAACTTAAGAAATCCGGGTGGGGGGGAAATCTTCAGGTACCTGAGGCTGAATGAGTTCCTCAGGTTGGATGGGGTTCTCCTCAAAAGCGAATTCTGAGACAGTTCCCTGTAAGTCGGGCTTGAAAGTTGAGCGGAGGCCGAGGAGCACCCATGGAAGGGCTTCAGACCAGAGGCAGTTGTGACACCTGAGGGCCGTTCTCAGAGTGCGGTGTCACCATTCTACCAACCCGTTGCTTTGTGTTTGGTAGGCTGTGGTATGAATTTTCTTTGTGCTGCAGATGTTTTCTTTGTGCTGCAGATGTGACATAAAATGGTGAACAGGGAAGACTCAAACTGCCGACCCTGGTTAGTGGTGATGGTGGATCATAACCTATAGAAAGTGTTCTTACCTCGTTGTCACTGTCTATTGGTTCACAATGATGTAACAGTACTACGGCAGCACACGTTCCAGCATTCTTATCTTTGCAGTTTCCAAATCCAAACTCGCTTTTTTAAAGGGGGTTAGAAAAGCGACAACGTCTCGTATGCACCCTTCTTGGAAGGTTTCTAAGAGTGTTGACTGCCCTCGGGATTCTAGTAGATCTCGAATATTGTCGATTTGACTTATGACGGAATTGAGCATTAACAGTATACTGTTCCACCAAGTTACAGCTTCTTTCTTCACAGAGTGCCACAGACACCCTGAGTGACCCGATCTCTTCAAATAGCCTACTATAACTCTTGCTGATAGTAGACACAACAGGATTTCAGGGGCTTCATCTTCTAAAAACATATCTTGAAATTTGTGACGAAGTGCAGTCATCAAGCAGTGATCAAAGCAAGGCAAACGGTCGTAAGATTAAAGTGCCTTCTTCATATTAGCTCCTTGGTCGGTGACAAAGTAACATTTTGTAAGATTATTCTTGTTAATTCCTAACTCAAGCATCCGCTCTTCGATTTTGTGCCGTATGTTCTCTCCTGTCTTAGGTACGTCCGGAAACTTGGTTGTTATCAAAACAAGCGTTTCTAGCTTGGACATTTACAAACATGATGTTGGTTCTGTCGTTCTCCATCCGTCCCGCCATCATGAATCATGATTCTGACTGCTGTGGGGGGTGGGGGGAGTTATTTATGTTGTCTGTAATGGTCACATGGACTCTGTTATTGCTTTGTGTCACTTCCAGGTCTTTATTTAGCAGTTGTCTGACAGTTTGGCGCAGGACAGTCTTAATTTCGTGTTTCCTGTCCTGGAAGATGTTCGGCAGGACGGTGGTGAGTGTACGGATGAAGTCTTCTTTCATGGCTGCCTCTTCTTTCAGTTCTGCTGTTGTTTGGGGGTGCGGGGCAGGTTCATCAGTTGTTTTCAGGACGGCCTGTGCGTAAGTGTTTACTGCTTCTTTGGGCCAGCTCTGGCATTTTAGTGACAGTGCAGAGTGGCTTTCTCCAAAGTTTGCGGATTTCGTGTTCTGTGGGGATGCGTTGCACCTTGACAACGTGTGTTCTCCGCTACACTGTGGGCATTTTGGTTTGGCAATGCAGCCGTGGTTGAATGACAGGCAGCGACCGCATTGCGCCGGTTGGGGGGGCAGGTGGTTTGATGGCTCTACTGCTAGTACTTTGTTCTCGATCTTGACACCATCGTTCAGCATTCTGCCGATGGTGTCAGGATCGTGAGTCAGTACGCGGAATTTCATGGTTGGCCCGCCAGTCTCGCGGGAGGTGATTCGCCAGGTTTTATGGACCTTCAATCCTTGCTCAATCAGCTGTTGCCTTACTTCTTCCCCATCTACCTCTTGCTCCACACCCTTGATCACTGCGCTAAGTCAGGGCTTGCTCAGTTGTCTGCGGTGCAGTAGTTCTCTGGGTGGGAGCAGCTGCACTTTAATTGCTGGGGAGAGGTGGTTGCGGAAGAAGGTCTGCAGGATTGGCGCAGCTTCCTCGGATGTGTATTTTACAATTGTCGAGAGGCCTCTCCTGACATTGATGTTCACAACGTTTGCCTTCATGTTTGAACTGGCGAATTGTTTGAAGGTTGTCGCAATAGAGTTTTGGGTCGTTTCGCACGGCAAGTTGAGTATTTCGTATGTGGTGATTCTATGCCTTCGTGGCGGCGTGCTGCAGTAGGAGCTCGGAGAGGTATCTCTCGATGATCGTGTATTTGGTGGTGTCCGGCTCCTCTGATCCCGCTGTGCAGATGGTATGTCATCTGGGGATGCTGGGCTGATGGTCGTGGGTTTGGGGGGTCACCAGTCGGTCGTCCAGTCATCTTGGTTAGGTTTTGTTGGTGCGCTGGCGCGTTGTCAGCTGGGTAGTCTAAATATTTAGGCATATGTGGCCGCACTTGGGGCACTGAGTTCCCGCTTGGTTGGCACCTTGCATCGAAGCCTGAAGGTATCCACGGGAGTGGTCAGCCCTGTCTACTCGTGCGCGGGTTACGGAGCAGTGCTGCCGGCCCTTGCACGGATTTGTCCCTACAGAGGGGGGCAGAGCTGCTCTGCCGTGCGGCACTGTGTGGTGGTTGGAGCTGTGGCTTTACGGCCTTATGTTTGTTTCGCTGCCATGGCGAAACAGCAATCGACACTTTTGCTTTTTTAGAATTACACGGCACTTGCTTTTCTTATGTGCGCCGCAAGGGTGTTCGGCGATGATGTCGGACACTACTGTCGGCGTGCACCTTTCTTCTTGTGAGGAAGGTTCTTCTTTCTTCCTCGGCGTCTTTCAGTGTGAGCTTTGTAGCTATTCCTGTGGACAAATCTTAATTTTCAAGTGTAGGGTGTACATACAATTGTGATTGGCTTCTTCGAGGAACACTTTTTTTGGTGCCATGCTTTTTTCCACTTTGCTGGATAGCTTTTTTTTTTTTTCTCCAGACACACATTCATCCTCACCATTGAAGGTGATCTCTGTACTCATTCACTCGATCATTCATTCACTGACTCGCCCCTGTTGGTGGCGACATTATATTTGTATGGGGGAATATTTACAATATTACATTACATTTGTATGGGGGGATATTTACACTATTTACATTCGGGATTGGGGGTAACAGGAGGGGTATTGTCTTCTTTTCTTCGCGTATCTCAGCAGCAGGTCCGGCCATCTCGTGTTGACGTTGCGGTGCTCTCGGTGCCCGAGGGCAGAGATGAGGGGATTCTCTGCTGCTGCTGCTGCTGCTGCTGCTGCCCTCTCGTAGAAGATGTGCGCTGCTTGCCGGTACCTCTCGTGGAGTCGGGGAACCCCGGCCAGCTCGTGGAGCTCTTCTGTTGGAAAATCCCACGGCAGGTGCAGGGCTCTCTTCAGCGCCCTGTTCTGGACTCACTGCAGGCTGCCAATGTGTTGTTCTGCTGCATTACCCCACACCACTGCGGCGTACTCTAGGAGTGGCCGCACCAGTGCGAGGTATAATTTGATGCCCATCTCCTGCGGGAGTGCGGAGGTGGGGTTGAGGATTGGGTAGAGCATCCTGAGTCTGCTCATTGCCTTGTCCTTGATGTTGTTTACGTGGTCTTTCCACGTAAGGTGTCTGTCTAGCGTGACTCCTAGGTAGAGTGCTGTTCTGCTCCGGGGGACTGCGGTGCCGCGTACTTCTATCGGTGGCAGGTCCATCGGGAACTTCGTTCTGCAGATGGGGATTGCTTGTGTCTTTGTTCCGTTGAACGCCAGGCGCAGAGTTCGTCTGTGGCTCGTTGCAGTCTATGCCTGAGGACTCTGGCACTCCTGTTACGTACGTGGAGCACAGTGTCGTCCGCGTATAGAGCTGTGTGGACGTTGGGTGATGCTGGGATGTCGCTGGTGTAGAATGTGTATAACACCGTGCCCAGTACACTTCCTTGTGGTACTCCAGCTAGGATGCTGCTTCTTGAGGATTCTCCATTCTGTACTTTAATGTGGAATGTTCTTCCTTCCAGATAAGACCTCAATAGTGTCACGTGTGACACAGTCACTCCTATGTCCTACAATTTGAATAGTAGGCCCTCATGCCATACCGAATCAAATGCTCTGGAAACATCCAGGAACACTGCGCCGAAGAATTCCCTTTGTTCCATCGCTTCCGTGGCCTCCTGTGTGACTCTTAGGAGTTGCTGTGTTGTTGAGTGTCCCGCTCGGAAGCGGAACTGTGCGTTGGGTAGTAGTTGGTCCTCGTTCACATGTTGCAGTAGCCTTGCTAGGTATAAGCGTTCAAATACTTTTGAAATCGCCGGTAGCAGGCTAATGGGCCTGTAACTTGTTGGTTAGGTGGCGTCCTTTCCCGGTTTGGGACCGGTACTACTATGGCGTTTTTCCATGTTCGGGGGAACATTTTCGTCCGCAGTATGGCGTTGAAGGACTTTGCTAGTACTGCAGCGGCTTCTTCTGGCATTTCTTTGAGCATCTTGTTTGTGAACAGGCCTATACCTCCCGCTTTTCTTGGGTTTAGGTATTTGAACTGTAACTTTACTTCCTCCGTGGTAATTTCCTGTATCTGGTTTCCGTCGTCTTGAGCGTTCAGGAACCAGGGGAGGCGGTTGTTCACCATTTCGATGTGCTCCAGGTCGCTGAGGTCTTCTGTCGGTGTAAAGTTCTGCGCAAACACGTCCGCAAGCGCGTCCGCTTTTCTGTTGGGTTCGTATAACGTGTCGTTTGCCACTGTGGGTGGTGGTATTCTCTGGTAGTGGCGCAGGAGGTTCTTTGTGGTGTTCCAGGCAGTCCCATCTTCGATTCGGAGTGCTGATATCCTGGCTGCACTCCTGTGTGCCTCCACTGCTGCCTTTATTTCTCTTTGTAGCCTGTTCACTTGCCTCTTGGTTGCTGGGTTTCTCGTTCTGGTCCACTCTCGGAAGAGCCTGTTTTTGTCTGCTATTGTTGGTTGCTCTTATTTGTGGGGGGAGGTGGTGTGGTGTGGAATCTTGTTCCTCTTCCCTCCTTGCTGGCGTAGTGGCTACGGCTGCGTCTATGGCTCTCTCTGTCACGTACCGTATGGTTTCCTCTGCTCCGACTTCGTCCGGGTCGGGTGGGATGGCGAGATCTTCAGCTAGCAGCTCTTTGTAGTTCTGCCATCTGTTGCCTTTTAAGTCGAGTCCGTCCTTTGGCGGGGCGAGTCCTTCCAGGGTGATGTCGTAGATGACTGGTTTGTGATCCGAGGCCAGCGCGTTGCGTTTGCTGGCATGGATGGCTAGGGGAAGTACTTTTACCAAGGCTACATCCAGTACGTCCGGATTGTAGTTTTTCGGATAGTACGTCGGACTGTTGGGTCCTATTATGGTTGCTTGTCTTCTTTCAGCGGCGTTAGTAGTCTTCTTCCGCTGTTGTTATTTACTCGCGAGTTCCACGCGTGGTTCTTCGCATTGTAGTCGCCTCCTGCGAAGATGTTTCATGCGATTGAGAGAAGAGCTTCTATGTCGGCTGGGTCGAGTGCTCCGTTTCTGCCGGGTTGCCTGTAGACGGCGATGAAGTTTATTCTTTCGAGCGTCGTGTCCACTGCCACTCCGTTTGCTTCCAGTGTGTTGAGGCGCGGGAGTTCTATGGGGTGGTGCCGGAGTGATCTTCTTACATAGATAGCCGTCCCTCCCTTGTGTGTTGGTCTGTCCTGCCGGTGGCAGTCGTAGTTGGGTACTCCTAACCTGACTCCAGGTTTCTGGAATGTCTCGCATATGAGGCATATATCTACGGCTTCGTCATATATGAACTGACGGAATTCGCCTGCCTGGTGTGTTAGCCCGTTTGCGTTCCACACCGCGATTCTTAGTCCCTGCATGGGTCTATCTGCCATCTTGGTTTCTTGGGGCTGCTGTCGTGTTTGCCATGTAGGTGGCTATCTTCTCTGTCACGCTCTTGAGCGTGACGATGGCATCCATCATGACTGCCATGAGGGGTGCAATGTCTGCGGCTGTGGGTGCTTGTGGGGCCGCTTCTACTCTGGTGGTTGCTGCGTTGGTGTTTTGTTGTGCTTCTGTGCCGTGGCGGTTGTCTGCTGTGGCTTCCTGCTGCTGGCGGTGGTCGTGGCCTTGTGTCGGTTGGTCTCCTTCCGTTCTCGGCCTCTTCTGCAGGTGGTGGCGGGGCAGCGGTCGCGGTGCTTGCGTGGGTTCCGCCTGGTTTCTTGGTGCTGCTTCCGGTTTCCTGCTGGGCTGCTGCGTTCGTGCTGGGGGTGTTCCTCGGCTGGCGGCGGCGGCGCTTCGCTGTGTCGGCGTATGTCGTTCCCGGCTTCTTGTGTGTTGCCTCCTCTCTGGTCTGGGCGTCTGGTAGCGTCCTGCACCCGCCGTAGCTTGCAGGGTGCGCTTCCCCACAGTTGTAGCATTTGGCCGGCTCTTCTCTTGGCACAGGGCACTCGTTGCTGCGGTGGTCCCCTGCACACCTGACGCACTTCTGCGGCCTGTCACAGTATCGTGCAACATGCCCAGGTTGGAGGCACCTGTAGCATTGTGCCTACTTCTTCTTGGTTCTTGGGTCTTCTATCGTGACGTCACAGGCGGCTACGGTTTTGACATTCCATATTGTCCTGTTCTGAGCGTTGTTTGTGGCCACTATTTCAAATAGCGGCATGGGCCTTCGCTTCTTTGGGGGACTTCATTTTGGTCACTGCTTTTGTTGTGAACCCCAAGTCTGTTAGTGACTATCTCATGTTGTCTGCTGTGAATGAGTGCGGCATGCCGCGTATTACCAATCTCAGTGGTCTGTCATTCCCTGATGAGTGTGTGTGTGGAATGGTATGTTCCTGCGTTTTAGTTCTCGCAGAATTTTGACGTAGTCTTCTGCATCCTTCGTTGTTATTTTGAGGGTGCCCCCCCCCCATACCCCCCGCCCCTGCTGACTTTACACGGAAGACGTGTGTAGTTTTCTCCTTTAAGCTCTCGTACAGCTCCATGTAAGAGCCACTGTACGTTGCTATGATGGGAGCAATCTTGGAGTTGTTGGATGACTGTGCGCTTTTTGCAGCAGCTTCTACTGGGTCTGGTTGTACCTCTGCTAGTGTTGAGAAGCTGTTTGTTGTCGCTACCTGGTTGATGGAGGCGACTGGTGCCGTCGTCTTGGGGAATATGAACCCGTCGTTTCCGGGACTGCGTGAGTCACAGACCCTTTTGTCTGGGGATTATTCTTCTTCTTCTGCACTGGCGGCGTCTTGTGTCTTCCTTTTTCGGGAGATCGCCTTGTGGTTCATGGGTTCCGGTTCTGGTGCGGGTGCTGGATCCAGGACTTCTTCTTCTTCCATGGCGTCGAGGTTGGGGTAGAGCCCCTGCTCGTACCTGGAACTGTTGGGGGTGGTAACTGCGTCTGCAGCATCATGGAGGGCAATCAGCAGTTCCTGCTGATCTTCTAGATGGTCGCTTGGGGATGGCGACGGGGGTGGGAGCTCGGAGTCTTCCCTACTTTCAGTGTACCTAACCATTTTGGGGCGTGTGGGAGTTTGGTCAAAGAAGATAGTGCTAGCCTTTGCCTGGTGGCCGCGGGCTGGTCCCACGTGAAGGGGGCCCTGGACCACTTCTTTCCCTAATCTAGCTGCCCTAGGTGGCTTTGCCTTCTTCCTGAAGAACGCGAATGCCAACCGAAGAGAATTTGAATGCAGGTGCACGCAGGGATGGGCGCCAACTTAGTTGGCAACAACGACTAGTTTGCTTTTCTCTTCTGTGGACCCATGTCCCAGAGCGAGAACTGTTGCTGTAGTCTTCTGTGGCGATCTCGTTGACTCTTCTTGAGCTTCTGGATGCTCTGTGGTCTCGGAGATTCTTCTGTCTTCTTGTGGAATCTCGAAGCTTCCTCCACTGTCTGGCAGTGAGGGTGCTGGCTGCTATTCCGCTTGCTGCTCTCTTTCTCCCATGCTAGCTCTATTAGCGTTGCAAGCGTCCTCTGGGGAGCGACCCCTAGGAGAGAGGTGAGAAGGGCGGTGTCCCGCTGGCTTCTGACGCTGGCTCCGACTCCGAGACTGTCGTGCCTTCCTGAGGCACATGTGAGGGCAGGGTAAGCACGTGAGTGCTGTGCCTGCAGAGCCTGGAAAAAAGTTTAAAAAGGCGTTCTATCTATTTGTGGGGTCCTCGCTATGATATGGGTTTCGTCCCGGTGCTGTTGGGGGAATAGGTTACTCCCGCAACAGGTCCGGCCAACGGGTAGTTGGTCGGTGGTGTGGCTGCTGGCCCAAGCCCTGTATGAGCCAATTGCGGGATTGACCCGCTTTTTCATAGAACTGACGTGCTAAGACTCGAAATTGGTCTCGCAGCGTCAGGAGACCAGTGTCTTCATGGAGGAAGGTGGTAGGATAGAACGAGGGAAGGCGCAGCGCAAGCTTGAGCGCCTTGTTCTGTACACGTTGGAGGGAGCGTATGGAGGAGTCGGCGGCATTGCCCCACACCACGGCCACGTACTCTAACACTGGGCGTACCAGTGTCAGATAAAGCGTGATGCCGTGGCGCGAGGGCAATGTCGACTCCGGGTTTAGTAAGGGATAGAGGGCGTGAAGCCGCCCTATCGCCTTATTTCTGATCCACTGAATGTGTGGGGCCCAAGTGAGCCGCTGGTCCAATCTCACGCCGAGATACGTTGCCGTTTTCGACCACGGGATGAGGCCTCCCGCGATGTGTAATTGTTCTAGGTTTGGCGGCACTTTCCGCTTAGTGAAAGCCACCGCCTGGCTCTTTCCAGCATTGAATTTAAGACGCCACTTGGTGCCCCTCGCACCAAGTGCTTCACAGCCTTGTTGGAGGCGACGTCCCATCGTAAGCGCATTCATGCTGCGAGTGAACAGAGCAGTGTTGTCCGCGTAGAGGACCAGCTCTACTCTGTCCACTCGTGGTGCGTCTGCCGTAAAAAGAGAGAAAGAGAGTAGAGCAGGGGGCCAAGTACGGACCCCTGCGGTACTCCGGCACGGATAGGCCTGTCTGTGGACGTTCCCTGGTCCGCCCAGACGTGGAAGGTCCTGCCAGAGAGGTAAGAACTGATAAGGGCTCCGTGCGACGTCGTTACCCCGAGTACAAACAATTTGTAAACGAGACCGTCATGCCACATGGAGTCGGAGGCGCGGGAGACGTCCAGGAATACCGCCCCAAGGTATTCCCTCATTTCCAGCGCCCTCATCGCGGGTTCTATGAGACGAAGCAGCTAGTGGATGGTGGTATGACCTCCACGGAAACCAAACTGCTCGTCTGGCAGTACTTGTTCTTCGTCCAAGTGCCGGAGGAGTCGCCTCACGTAAAGCCTTTCGAAAACCTTCGAGAACCTTCGAGAGGCATGGGAGGAGGCTTATGGACCTGTAGTTGGACGGCAACCGGGAGTCCTTATCCTGTTTCGGGATGGCCACCACCTCGGCGTGCTTCCACACCGAGGGGTAAACACCCGAAGCAAGTATCTTGTTAAAGATGGAGGCCAGGTATGGATGGTAGCCCTGGGAGAGATGCTGTAGGAGTAAGTTAGGAATGCCGTCGTTGCCGCCTGCCCCCATGGCGTTTAGTGAACGGAGTTGCAGAGCGACTTCTTCGGCGGTGGTGTGGTCTGACATCCTCCTCATCTCGCGCGGCAAGGAACGCAGGAAGACGTTGTTCCACGAGCTGGACGTGGGCCTCGTCAATGTCTGCTACAGGCCGGAAGTTAGCCTCGAAAGCTTCGGACAGGACGCTTGCTTTGGCGTCAGGTTCACATACGTGATCCTGGCCAATCTGCAGAGGGGGAATGCGCTGCCTGCGGCGCAGGAAACCTCTCACGACACGCCATGCACTGCCGTCGTCCGGGTCAAGGGAGTCGACGAGGTCGGCCCATGCTTTATTGCGGTGTTCATGGACGGCAGCAGTGATGACACGACTTATGCGGTTCACGCGGCGTTTCGTCGCTGGCTGCCTTGTTGGTTGCCACTCGCGAAAAAGATTGTTTTTTGCCACAATGATCTCGCGTATTCCTTGCGGGAAGCGATGTGACCTGTCTTGTGGCTGTCGAGGGCGACCAGGAGTGGCCGCCTCTGCAGCTCGCAGGAGCGCCTGATTTAGGCAGGTGATGGCTGCTTGTGCCCCCACCTCCTCTGGGTCAGGTGCATTTTTGAGGTACGTCGTTGCCTCGTCTTGGAAGTGCTCGACATTGACCTTCTTGAAGGACGGACGGCCGGCCCGCACCCCCGCGCCGACGACGTCTATGTCATAGATCACCGGCAAGTGATCGGATGACAGAGCTGTCCTCGTCTCGGCGGTCGCAAACCGATCGACTCCCCTTAGTATGGCGATGTGGTGCACATCAGGTTGTCCTCGCGTTGGGTGGAAGGTAGGGTCGTAGGGCCCTAGGAAGATGGCGCCGTGTCTTGGGGCGGCGCGTTCGAGTCGACCCCCACTGACATTGGTGAGGCGGGAGTTCCAGCGGGCGGACTTTGCATTGAAGTCCCCAGCGATGAACAGCCGCCGCCCATGGCCAGTGGGGAGTCGAAGTCGGCTTCTTGCAAAACACCCCGCGGCGGCCGGTAGGCCGCCACGAAGGTGATTTTGCCGATAGACGTGTGGACGACCACACCAGTGGCTTCGAGGGTGTCGAGCTGCGGTAATTGCACGGGATAGTGCCGCAGGGACGACCAGACGTAAGGCGCCGTACCACAGCCGTGGGTCAGTCGGTCGGTGCGGTAGCTGTTGTAGTTCGCGAGCCTGACGTGCACTCCGGGCTTTAGGAAGGTTTCACAGACGAGACAGATATCCACTGCCTCGCTGTGGAGAAATTCCCTAAACTCGCCCTGCTGTGGTACTAGGCTGTTTGCGTTGAAGACGCAAACAGTCAGGGCATGTGCGTGGTCGTTATCCATGCCTTGGGGGGGGGGGGGGGGGGGCTGCGCGATGGCCTGGAGGGCCGTCGCAGCTGCGGAGACTAGCGTGGGAAGCTGTGTCGTGATTGTATGTAGTGTCTTAGTAGAGTCTGCAGGTCGCCGGCGATAGCGCTCGCGGCCGCGGTGGCGGGGGGCGCTGGGGCAGGACCAGGCTGGCACTGTTCTCCGACGAGACTCTGAGCAGTGGGGGCTGGCTGTTCATCTTCAGCGCGAGCCGAAGGAGGAGGTGGGGGTGGCCCAGCGGCACTGAGTTCCGATTTTGTGGGTGGGTTGGCGGCGGTCACCACGAAGTGGGGGTCGCTGATCGGTAGTTTGCCTCCCGGCGACAGAAGCAAAACCAACGCTAGGCTGCATTTTCTTTGCAGCCGTGCGACGGTTGCGTGCCTTGAACGCGTTGCAACATGCGGTTCACTGCAGTTGCAGCATTGGGGCTGCTCTTCGCGCTTTTTGGCGCTGTCGCGGCTTTGGTGCGGGCCTGCGCCACGTGGTCGAGGCCCTGATAAGAGTAGCATTGTGCTCTCTCGCCCTTGGCCCGGAGCGGTTCGACTGTGACGTCGACGTCTGCGATATTTTCCAACTGGAAAATCTTTCGGTTGTCCACCAGGACAAACGAGGAACAGCGGCACCTTCTTATGCGTCCGGGGGGACGTCATAAGTTCTACTGTGCGGGCGGCGTAGCCCTGTTCGGAAAGTTCATGTTCTAGGTGGTTTGGATCCATCTTAAGAGAGAGATTGCGTATAACCACTTTCAGGATTTTTAGGGACTCTGTGTTGTGTGTATAACAGTGGAGTCCCTGTGTCCTAACAAACTCCATAAGCTTCTTGTGTTCGTCTAGGGTGGATGGGAAGACCTTGTAAAGGTCGTTCCCTGTGACCTTGAAGGACTTGACCTCTATGACTACTTTAATTTTGTTACGGAAGTTCATGAAGTCGTCCTCCCATTTCATGAGTACCTGTGGAGGGCGTGTCTGTCTACGTACTGGGGGGGGGGGGGCTGATTCTGCTTCCATGACCTCTTCGGTTGCCACTGCGAAACGATTTGACGTGGTTGGAGATGGCGGAAGCGCATGCTCTAGCCTCTTTGGCTTGGCGGTGTGCCGCCGGTTCGGTGCAGTGAAACCGTCTTTCGTCTGCTGGGGGCGCCGTGGGGGCGTCTGTTGTTGCAGCCTTCTTCTTGGTTTGTCGCCTATCAGACGCAGTTGTTATAGTAGTCTGTTCGTCAGAGTCGGAGGTGGCCGGCCGTTTTCTCGATGCCTGTTGCACTTCCATTGGCATTTCTGCCGATAGGAGTGTCTCCAGGTTGGCCTCTGGTATTTCCAGAGAATCTGGAGTAGTTGTAGGCCGTGTGGGGACGGGGTGGTCGCAGTCAGTCTGTCCTTGCGCGGCGAGAACTGGCGCACTAGCGGCTTCTTGACTGGGATAGTCCGTTGGGGCGACCAGCGGCGCACTGGCTTCTTGGGTAACCAGGTCCGGTGGCGCAACACCAATCGGGGCCGCCTCCGCCGGAGCGGCAACATCTTGAGTTGCTGCGCCCGGCAGGGCTCCCGGCGGAACAATCTCCTCTTCTGTGGCCGAGCGCGGCTGCTCACGTGGCAACAGGGACGTCTCGCTGTGAAGCTGTTGCGCCTTTACGGCGGCAAGTTCGTAGCGGACGAACATTTCGTACGCTTTTTCTGCGGCCTCTCTTTCTGGAACTGTGGTGGCTTTTGCCATGCGATTCATTCTCGCGAACAGTTCGATCCCAGAGAGGGGGCGATAACTTAGGGGGGGGGGGGGGCAGTAGAAGTGTCGTCCAAGGACATGGTGTCGTTAGACGCGGGTTGTAGAGCGCCAGAGCGCCCTCTGTCGGGGCGGAATCCTCCATGGCGGTTAGGTCGCAACTCGGGTCCATAGGGCAGCTGGAAAGAGATGGAATGATGGTATTTCCTAACTCTAGTGACCGCGGACTGGTCGCACGTGAAGGGGGTCGTGAATCGATTTGTGCCACAGCCGGTAGCAGTTTACACGACAATTCTGCCGCTAACTAACTTGCAGGCGAGTGGTCAGCAGGAGAGACACGCTTTTGCTTGTACCACGCAGACGCCGTTGACCAACGCACCTTGATAAAGGCGTGCAGACAAAGGCGTGCAGACAAAGACGCGCGAGAACAATAGCGCGAACGGAACAACAGCAGCTGCGTTGAGCCAGAGCGTCCTCTCGCTACGGCGGCTCAGCGCAGACTGGTGTGGTGGTGCTATGACGCTGGCAGTTTTTTTTCCCACTTTTCATTCCCTCCTCTGCTGGAGGAGGGCGGGCTGTTTGAGAGCATGCTGGCGTCGCTTTTCAGCCGTTGGGTTTTTACATACTTATTTTTATTTGATACAATTTATTTTTCCTGCAAGTGCATTGTTATAATTGGTTGACAATTTTGTTACTGCAGGTTTTTAGCAAAATGAAGATAACTTAAACAAGTATATTAAGATAATAAATTTTAAGTTTACAAAAGTATGAAGTACACAATGTACATAGCAATGGAAGAGAAGAGACATATAGAATAAAAAATAATTGGGATACAAAAAGACATATAGAATACAAATTTATGTTAACATTATAGGAATTTATTGGATGATTGAGTTAAATATGTCTTGTGTATATGTTTGGGTGTGGTTGATAATGTGGTGTGAGAAGTTGATACATATATACATATAATTATTCTGTTGTGTATTAAGGATTCCGAGCGTAGCTGGCTCTACAATTTTTTTTCCATAGTTTAATTTGAAATATATATAATAAATAGGTATATATAATACATTATTTATCCTGTTTTATCCTGATTTACCCTGAGAGGGGGTGAGCGGTGTTTGGTGTTGGTTTAGATTGTTTGTGTTTCCTGTGGTCGTTTGTTGTGTGTGTGTGTGTGTGTGTGTGTGTGTGTGTGTGTGTTTAATCTGTTATTCTTTCGTCAAGGTGAGTTGTTGGTGTTGTGTCTGCAGTTAAGGGTAGCGGGATTGGGATGAGGTCAGGGAATATTTTGGCTGTGTTTTGGGCTATTGTGCGTGATGGGGGAACGTATTTGTACTCCGGTTTTCTGTTTCCTCTTGCATTAATAGTGAGAATATCCTCCATGTCCGGTCTGTTGTGGAGAATGTGATTTTTACATCTCGTCCTAAGTTTGGTCATTCTGGTTTGGAGTGATTCTATGCCAGAGCTTGTATATACTTCATTGCTGGGGGTTGTAGGGGGTAGCTTGGTGGTGCTGCGTATTAGTCTCCTTTCCGTTTTGTATAGTTTTTCCGCTACGTGGGCCTGTATTCCCCCGAGTGGGGCGAATGCGTATTCGAGTATTGGTCTTATAAATGTTTTATATGTACGTAGGGCTGTTTCGTCGCTGCAGCCGTGGAAGCGTCCTTGAACCTGTCTTATTAAGTTTTGTCGTAGTCGTGTTTTGTTCAGAAGGTGATTTAGGTGTGTTTTCCAGTTCAGGTATCGGTCTAAATATACTCCAAGGTACCTGGCTGAGTTGGTCAGTGCGAGTGGCGTGTTCCATAGTGTTAGTCGGATGTCGTTGTCGTCCTGTCGTCTTTTTTTTGTCAGACGTCTGTGTTTGAAGAGAACTGTCTGTTTTTTGTTGGGGTTTGGGCGAATTCGCCATTTTGGTCATCCATTGCTCTAGTCGTGTGAGGTAGTCGTTCGTCTTTCGTTGTACAGTGTTTGTTTTTAGTTCGGTGCACCAGAATGCTGTATCGTCTGCAGACAGTCCTACGGTTTCGGTTCGTGTCCTGACAGTGGGTATGTCGGCTGTATACAACGTGTAGAGTAAGGGCGATAGTATCCCGCCTTGGGGTACCCCCGCTTGTGGGGTAAAGGCTTCAGATTTTTCTTTTCCTACATATACGATGCAGGTTCTGTCTGTTAAGTAAGCTTTTATAATTCTGATAATTTTCGTTGGGATTCCAATTTCTGTTAATTTGTAAAGTAGTCCGTTGTGCCATAATTTGTCAAAGGCGCTCTCGATGTCCTGAAGGACAGCGACTGTGCAGTGTCCTTTGTTGAATCCTTCCGCTATGCTGTCAGTCAGTCTCAGTAGGGGGTCGTTAGTGGAGTGCTTCTGTCGAAAACCTGCCTGTGTAGGTGGGGGATCATTATTGTTCTGCTGGTTTTCCAATTTGTCGGTATTGTTTCGTGAGTCATGCAAAAGTTGAAGATGAGGGATAGTAGAGAGGTGAGGATATGTAATGAGGCTTTTTGGAGGTGGAGTCGTTGGATTCCGTTTCGCCAGGGTCAGAGTTTCGTCCCGTGTATATTGCGTCTGCTCTTTCAGTCTGTTATGTCTCTAGTGAGGGTTAGTTGTTCTGTTTCGGTTGTGGGGGTTTCTAGTATTTGTGGTAGTTGGGATTCTAAGTGTTGTCTGAATTGTTCGTCAAATTTGTCGTCGGCTGGAAATGAATGAACTTCTTGCAGCACTTGTTTGAATGCTTCTGCCTGTTCTTTGTGGTCGGTCGTTGGCTCGTTGTTTACCAGTAGGGTGGATTGAGTCGTCTTTCGTTGTCCTGTTAGGGTCTTGAATCTATTACAAAATTTTCTGCCCTCCCTGTAGGTTACCTGTAGGTTAGCTGAGCACAGGTGTCGTCCCATTGCTGTTGTTTGTGTGTTGAGATGATTCTCTTGACCCTAGCATTTAGTCTATTCCACTGTCGTTTAAGGTCTGGGTTGTCTCCACGTCTCGTTTGTCTTTGTAGTCGTTTTTTCTGTCTAATGAGGTTTAATGCTTCTGGGGGATGGAGGGTTTCCAGTTCTATATATTTTTTTTTTTGTTGGTACCGCTTCTGTTATGGCTTTTTGGAAGACTGATTCAAGTCTGTGGGCAACAAGTTGTAGGTCATTTGGGTCTGTGATACTGACGGGGGCAGTTAGTTCTTCTGTCAGTATGTCTCGATATTTGTCCCAGTCAGCGTTTCTGTATAGTTTTATGGTTCTGCTGGTCGGGTGAGGGGGAGGTGGTTGTGTGGCTGTTGTTGTGAGTGTGAGTGGGAGATGGTCACTTGTGATGGAGTCGCCTACTTTGGGTTCAGTTAAGGTGTCGTGGAGGTCTGGGCTGTAGAGGATGTGGTCTGGGTTTCATGTGCCTTGGAAGCCTATGAAAGTGGGTTCATGAATTGGTAGTCTGAGAATGGGTTCGGTAGTTAATAGGCCGAATAGTAGTCGGCCGTTCCCATTGTCTAGTCTGTCTCCTAGTAGGTGATGCCTGGCGTTTAGGTCTGCAAGGAGGATGGTGCGGTTTTGTGTCATGATGTGTTGTATGAATTGTGTTGGCGGTGCTGTGCTTGGCGGGTTATACATACAAACTATTTGGAGAGTCCTTCTATCCCCGTCTTTGATTTTAATTATTATGGCCTCAATGTTGTTGTATGCATGTGGGAGCGCAATTTCTTGGGCTGCTATGGAATTGTTTATATAGATTGCAACGCATCCTCTTCCGTCTTGCCTGTCTTTGCGGAAGGTGTTATGTTTTGTGAAGTCGTATTTGTCGTGGTCGCGGAGCCAGGTCTCTGCAATCGCAGCAATATGTATTTTCTCATGGTGAAGTGTGTGTGAGGACAGTCCGTTTATTTTTTATCCCTTGCGCATTTGCAAAGAGAAGTTTTAAGTGGTTTCTGTCGTCCGTGCTTGTGGTGGTGGTGGTGGTGGTGGTGGTGGTGGTGTGTGTGTGTGTGTGTGTGTGTGTGTGTGTGTGTGTGTGTACGTGCGCGTTAGTGTTCACTGTTGTGCTTGCCTTTCGGCGCTGCTTTCTTGCTGTGTTTGGTGTGGTGTGGTGTGGTGTGGTGTGGTGTGGAGTGGAGTGGTGGATGGCGGAGGGGTGGGGTGAGGTGGAGTGGTGAGGTATGTTTGTACTTAAGTGTTCTGTGTCTGTGTAGTTTTCTGGGTCCCATGCCTCTGTAATGGTGACATGTAGTGTGTTTCTGACTTGTGTTGCTATCATCCCCCTCTCAAGGATTTTTTTGGAAGCACGGTCGATGGATTTCTTTGCGTCCTTGCGTCGGTCCTGGAAGAGATCGATCAGGATGGTAGTCATGAGACGTATCAGGTCGTTCTTGAAGACGATGTGGTTTGCTGAGACCGAATCTCCGTTTTCGTCTTTTTTTGTGGGTGGGTGATCTGGCCCGCCCATTGTTTTGAACGGGGCGCGGACTTCAGGGTTGGATGGTTCCTTGGGTCTGCGGGGGCATTTGTAAGACAGGGCAGAGTGCGATCCTGAGCAGTTCGCGCATTTTTCCTCCTTCAGATTGCACTGTGAGAGGTTGTGCTGCCCTCCGCACCTGGCGCATTTGGCCTGTTGCTGTGTGCCTTTTCTAGTGGGGTGCTCAAAAGATAAGCATCGGCCACATTGTGCTGGTTCCGCCATTCTTCTTTTGAAGTTTATGTCGACGCCTTCTGTTAGCAGTTGGTCGACGGTCTGCTGGTCGTGTGTTATGACCCTGAACTTCCCGGTTGGTTGTTGGTTTTTTTTGGAGATGATGCGCCATGCTTTCTCCACATGTAGTCCTTGTTTTATCATTTGTTTTTTGACTTCCTCCTCGGGTGTGGTGACTGGGATTTTTTTGAGAATCACTGACAGGGATGGTGTGATTTTGCGGTTGGGATTTGGTCTCGGTCCTCTTGGTTTTTGCCATTGGACCTTAGCCGTGGGGTAGCCCGAATTTCGGAGGTCTTTCTGTAGTTCCCCTTCTATCTCTTTCACCCTGAGCTCCAAGAAGGCCTTTTGGTACCTTGTAAAGGTGAGGCTTTTGACATTTTTTACGATCGCGCTTTTGCAGAATCGGCGAATGGTGGAGGCGAGGTCGTGTTGCGTGATATCGCTGGACAAGCCCTTTATCACGTATGTGTGGCAGATGAGGTCGCACATGGGGCGTGCAGGCGCATTCGGACTGCAGCTCCCTGCTGGCGAGGGCGGGCTGGTGATGGAGATGTTCCGCCTTCTGCTGTCGGGTGTTGGTGATGAGGGGGAGCCTGTGTTTTGGATTGTTTCTTCTTGCCTGGTGGGGAGTGGATGGTTGTGGGTCCTGGTGCGGTCCATGTTGTTGCAGTTTCCTTGTTTGTTTGTGTTTTTGTGTGTGTGTGTGTGTGTGTGTGTGTGTGTGTGTGTGTGTGTGTGTGTGTGTGTGTGTGCGTGTGTGGGGGGGGGGGGGGGTCGTACTGGGGTACACCGCACTCCCGCTTAGTTGGCACCTTGCTTGGCAGAAGCCTCGCCTGAAGGCCTCCACGAGTTGTGCAGCCCTGTCTTTACACATGCGCGGGGAACGGGGCAGCGCCGCCGGCCCTGACACGGAATTGTCCCTATGCTCGGAGGAGGCAGAACTGTTCTGCCGTACGACACTGGTTTCTGTGTGCCACGCCAATTTTTCAGCCACTTCATGGTAGCCGATAGAGACAATACGCTTTTTCTTTCTTTGTGTCGCGAGCGGCACAAAGGACAGAGAAACACGATAGTTTTGCTTTCTTGCGCAACACCATCTGTGGTGTTGACAGGAGCGAAGTATTTCTGTGGTCGTAGTCCGGGGGGCCGCAGCGACCTTCTTTCCCACTGGCTCGCCTGTGCGGCTGCTTTGACGCATCCAGAAGCTCGCGAAGACGCCGTTCCCGTTGCAACGTGCGTCCGCTTCGCTTGGCTGCTCCGCTCGGAAACGACGCTGGCTTTCACGAAGGATGGGGCCCCTCCACGCCCACACCAACGTGGTGACCAAACCAAAAGTTCTACTGTCACCTCCGTATAACATGTTAGTTTTTGAATCAGGAGTCACAGGATGCGGGCTGTGATGGTATCCATGCGTCTGGGTAAGATTACTCATTAACATGGTCCAGCAGGAGATAGAAAGTGGACGAAAGCGGTCGAAGGGTAGCGGTTGTAAGGGCAGAGGATAAAAAGTGCCAAGGCAAGCGCCAAGGGAAAAAAACCTCTGCGGCAGTAGGACGGGTAGTAAGGGCAGCAGCGGCTTGCTATCTGCGATAGTGCATGCAAGGTGTGCATGTTAGTACGAGGTATCGTGCATCGTTACCTTTGTCGTTGCTGGAGCTCGTTGCGGGGCTTGCTGCAGTTGCTGCGTCCCTGCAACAGTTCAAGGTCGTTGTACATTAGTGGGCGATCGGTCATAGATCGGCTCACAGACGGTGTAGGGGGTGTGTGTGGTTGGTTTGCGTGCTGTGTACAGTGCGGTTTCCCTGCGGTTGCCTGTTTTTCGGCTGGTCGAACATCTGGGGTTACCAGTAGTAGCTGTGTTGCAAGGGCTCGCCAGTACTGTCGTGTTGGCGTGATATGGACCATAGATGCTTAGTTCCTAGCCAGTAGTGTCTATGGTCCGTTATGCTTCCATCTATGGTTGTGGTCGTAGTTACCCAGAGAAAGGATAAACGGGTTGCGCGAGTGTCTCGTGTTATTGTACAATCGTGCGGAGAGTTTTTGGAATACCTGCAAGATAGTATCTAGCCGGTATTCCCGGTGAAGGTCCGCGATGCGTGTGTAGCGCGGAGCGTTACTTACGATTTTGAGTACTTTGTTCTGTATGAGCTGCAGACGGCGCAGGCGAGATGGCTCAGCGTATCCTCAGACAGGGGCTGCGTACGTCATCATGGGTCGAATAAGTGTCATGTACATGGACCTAGACACCCTCCTGTTCAGCGTGCTACGCCTGTTAAGCATAGGGTAGAGTTGTTTGAGCCTCGTGTTTGCTTTGTTGGTCACGTGTTGAATGTGCTCTCCCCCCTCTCCCCCCCCCCCCCCCCCCCCCCCCACCCCCCTCACCAGAGTAGTTTCCTGTCCAGCAGACACCGAGGTATTTGACCTTCTCGCGGAAACGTATTGGGCGTGTGTGTAGTGTTATTGGGTTGCAGTGCTGATGTTTTTGCAGTTGCTTCGGTCTTCTAGTGAACAGAAAGGCCTCGCACTTGTCGACGTTTACTCTTAACACGCCATTTCACCACCCAAACCTCCGCCGTTCTGAGTGCAGTCTGTAGTCGTGAATTAATGTTAGACTGCTTCCAATCTTGCGCAAGGATGGCGGTGTCATACGCTTAGATTGCCACCGTCGTCTTGTGTGTAGCTGGGAGGTCGTTAATGTAGAGGTTAAACAGTAAGGGCCCTAGGATGCTTCCTTGGGGTACTCCTACCTGGATACCATGTCGTGTCGAGACGTACGAGCCCGTCGGGGAACCCTGCGTCGCTAAGTTTGCGTATTAGGCCGTTGTGCCATAGACGATCGAAAGCCTTTAGATGTCCAGGAACACCGCCCCAGTAGCTTTGTGTTGTATCCGTGTGTTATGTATTCAACGACGTGGAGTTGTTGTTGAGTGATGATTCCTGAAACCGAATTGGTCCGGTCTCAGGGTGTCGTTTGTGATACAGTGCCTGGTGAGTCGTTTTAATATTACCTTCTCAACGATCTTGCTGAGCGCGCTCAGCAGACTGATGGGTCGGTAATTTTGTGGGAGGGCGTGGTCTTTCCCCGGCTTCCTGAACATCAGGACCTTGGCCGTCTTCCAAAAGGCGGGGAAGTGTTGGTGCTTGAGTATGGCATTTGTGATGTGTGTTAGGTAGTCTGCAGCTTTGTCCGTGAACTCCTAGAGGACACAGTTTTGAATGCCATCGTGACCAGGGGCCTTCCTAGCGGTGGTATGCATGATGGCCCATTTGACTTCAGCTGTACTAGCTTGTCTGATGATGTTGCGCGCTGGTTGGGTCAGGATGCGTGTGACCTCCTGGTCCGTAGCAAGTGTGAACGCTGGGTCTGAGGGAGCCAGGTTCGGTGTGAATGACGCTGCGAGTGTGAGGGCCATCAGTTCCGCTTTTTCTTCCGCAGAATATGCCGGTCCGTCGGGCCCTTGTAACGTGGGGGTGTGCAGTTTCTCCCTGGTGAATTGTCGGGCCAGCTGCCACACGTCAGGTCGCGTGGTGTCCAGCCCTTCTAGTTTCTGGTCCCACTGTTGTGTCTTAAATGTTTGTATTTTTTCCCGGATTATACCCTGGAGCCTGTTCATGTGCTGTTTGAAGTGCTGGCGCCTGGTACGCTGCTAATGTCTCCTGAGGCGGTTCCTCATTGAGATTAGGCCCAGGATCTCCTGGGGCAGGGAAGCACTGTGTTGTTGTTGTGTGCGGATCGGTATGGTGTCGGCTATTGCGTCTTCGACGGCGCCGGTGAGGGTTTCAACTGCCTCATCAATTTGGGCTGTCTCGTTAATCGCGTGGGTGGGTGGCATGCGACTGTCAAGCGTTTCCTTGGACTGGGTCCAATTCGCGCGCCTGTAGTCTTAACATCCTGCGTTGTTCAATGTGCTGCAGTGTTTCTTCAGTGTACGGTATAACGGGTTGGTGATTTGAGGGCAGATCGTTTTCAGCGGCAACGTTGAGTGTCGTTGTTATGCCCTTGATGAGGGCCATGTCTGACACGTCTGGCCTGTGTCCCCTCCGGAAGGGAATGTGCGTCGGTTCGGTCGGCGCTAGTGTGATGTAGTTTCGTCCTAGTGCGTGTTCGTATAGTTTCTTGCTGTTGGAGTTTCGTATTCGTGAGTTCCAGTTCGGGTGTTTTGCGTTAAGATCTCCAGCGGCGATTACGCGTGGTGATATGTTGAGTATTGTGCTGATGTCGCGTGTTTTGATGGTTTTAGGGCTGTTGTATACAGACACCAGTGTAGTGTAGGTTCCGTTGAACATGACCCTGACGGCGGTTGCCTCTAGTTTTTCAAGTTCAGGGAGCACTATGTTTGTGTGTTCTATGTCTTTGTGTATGATGATGGCTGTTCCGCCATGACCGGAGCCGTCCGGTCGGTCGGTACGACAGACGCGGTAACCGGTTAAGTTTAGTTGGTTGCGTGGTTTGAGCTTAGTTTCGCTCAGTAGTGCGATAAGGATACCCTTTCACTCCATGAGCGCGGCAAATTCCGCCCTTTTGTTGTTGATCCCGTCTGCATTCCAGAACAGGATATGTGTCTGTGTCTGGTTGTTTGCGATGTGGGCCGGGTGTGGCGTGTTATCCGTGTATTGGTGTAAACAGTGTGGTGAGCGCTGTTTGTATGGCGGCCCAGTACTGCCCAGGTTGAGCAGTTATGAGCGGTGTGACGAGTGTGGTGACGGCTGCCGCGAACTTGTTAAAGATCTGAGCGGTCGTGTGATGGGGGAATATTATTGCCAATAAACCCTCAAGTGTTGTGTTGGTGTTGTGTGTGTCGGCCTGTGGCTCGGTTGTGGTGTTGGCGGCCGCTGGTGCGGGTGTTGGCGTTATGTGTGGAATGGCGCTTGTGTTGTTATGTGGAACATTTTGAGGTGCCTGTGTTTCACATGTGGTGAGGGGTGGACTAGTGTGTGTGCTGGTATCACTGGCTTGCTGACTGTGTGTCAGTGTTTTGTTGTTGTTGGGTACTTTGTTGTGGTGCACGTGTGTTCCCACTCCTGTTACCTCGTGGTCGCCTACGCCTTCTCTGGGTTTTTGGTTCTGGGGGTCCTTGTGTAGGTGTGTCTTCCTGTGTATCGTGTGTTGGTTCACAGGCAGTGACTTCAGGGGGTGGGGTTGTGTTGTTTTTGGGGACTGGTGTTGGTACCGGTGTGGTTGTAGTGTTGCATGTTGGCTGAGACGGCTGTGTTGTTGTCGCAGCGGTTGTGTTAGGTGCGTGTGCTGGGCGCAGAGGTTCCGCGGCCTGCTCCGCTCCTCAAGGGCGTGAAGGCAGTGCGGGCCTTGGACGTGTTGTGGCTTCGACTCTGCGCCACTTTGTACACGTCGCAGCCCCTGTAGTTGGCCGCATGGCCTTGGCCACAGTTGGCGCAACGGGGTATGTTTTGGTGGATTAGTGTGCAGGCGATGGATGCGTGTTTGCCAGCGCATCCGCGGCAACGGGGTGCCAGGCCGCAGCGAAGGGCCGAATGACCGAACCGCTGGCAGTTGTTACATTGTTGGGGGACTTGTGGTTCGTATATCTCTACCCTTACGTCCATCCGCAGAAGGCTTTTTATCTGCAGAAGGCCGCGGGAGGCGGCTGTGTCGGCCATCTCGACCAGGTAGTGTGGTAGACAATGGTAGGAGCGGAAGCCCGTCATCCTGGAAGCACTTTTTCAGTCGAATCCTAGGAAGTTGAGCGCCGCTTGTACTGTAGTGTTTGGGGTATTGGGGTCCACTCCCTTTACCACGTACTGCTGTGTTCGTTCTTCAGCGGTCCTGTACGTATAATGTTCGATCCCCTTTTCTTTGAGGAAGATAAGGAGATCTTTATATTCGTTGTTAGTTGACACGTACAGTGAGGCCCTATCCCCAGAGTACTTCGTGTGTAGCGTGCAAGGTGTGTGCCTTTCCGCGAATGTTGTGTTGAGGACACTAAGGTCCCCGTAGTTTTGTATTACGATTGGGAGAAAACCAGTATTGTTGTGCGGGCGTAGCTGCGGTTGGTGTTTCTGTGGTGTTGCTAACCGCAGGTCGTGTCGTGTTTGTTGTTGTGGTAGTGTTCGTAACCGGAAGTGTGGGTTTCGGTGTAGGCAGCAGCGCCTTTCGGCTACCTAGCGAGTGTGATTGCTCGCTTGTTTGCGTGCTGTTTCTCGGTTTTCGTCGTGGGCCCTCCACCTGCCAGGGCCCAGTGTAGTGGTGTTCTGTGTCCGCATCTGCAGCCGCTGGTTCCGCCGTTGGAGTCAGCTGCCGCAGTGGGACGGTAGTGCATAAGTCACCAGTTGCAGGTGAATGTAGTGTGATGTGGAGGGTACTTGTCCGCGTGGGGGAATCACTTGGGCCGCAGAGGTCGGTTATTAATCGACGCTGCTTCAGCAGTTCCTGCGCTTGCGCAGCGATCTGCCGATCCTTGTCGGCCAACACCCCCTCAACGGCGGCAAGCGGGACGTTGACGCCGACGGGAACATCCGACTCACGCGCCTCTTTAGCTGCAGCCTTGCTGCGGGTTAGGGCGGGGGAAACACCGGCGGAATCTGCCATCTTGGTGCTGTCAGGAGCTTTATTAGGTGTGGGTGGGCACGACAATTTTGCTTTTTCTGAAAAGAAAGAGCTATCAAATAGGTCCTACTGAAGAGGGGGAATGCCCTACGGTCTAGCGTGCGCCGCTGGTGCAGTGGCGCTGCACCTAAAGGAGGTGCGGAGGAAGAAAAGTGGCCTACAGTACGCGGGGTGGTCCGACGTTAACGGGCCCCTGGTACTGGTCAACCTTAACACAGAACGAGATAGTCTCGCTAAGGGAGTTTGTAACCGAAGTTACGGGTTGCTGCGAGTCAGTGACTCTTGCGACAATCAAGCTTCTCCGCGAGCTACGCGGCTTTTCGACGAAAGGGAGCAAAGCTCAACCTTCCGCCGATCCACCGAGCGCTACTGGCGCCTCGAAAGGGAACTCTCTGTAGAGCAGAGCGGTCAGCGAGGCCTAAACCCCAATAGCTACCGTTGCACCGGCCATCACCGGCTGAGAGCTCCTTCCGCTGCGACGGCTGGAGCGCATCTGCCAGCACGACGACGCTGGCATTTTTTTTTATACTTTTCATTCCCACTCCTGAGGGGTAGTGGGCGGGCCATTGGAGAGCCTCTCGCTCTATTTGGCCTTAGCTTAACATTTCTGCTTGCTCTTTTTCTCTTTATTGACAATGTCCTTATAGCTATGACTTACATCTACTATACATTTTGTATAATTAAAATTCTAGCTGTCCTCAGTCGGACTTATTGATGTTTGGGCATATGTACAGATTGCTGATGTTTATTTGAATTTTATGGCATACTACAATTATGTGATGTGATTGACAATAAGATTTAAGAGCTAGACTTAAGTTAACGGAGGGAAATTGGGAATACAGCTAAATTTTTGATATATTTGGTACACAATTACTCAGGCGATAAGTACTTCGATGCTTGACAATGTGAAACATTAATGTTTTAGTTACTATGATTTTGAATAAATGAGTGACCAGTTTGCTCTGATTCCTGGCCTATGGCTGTGCAATGTTTAGGTTGTTGCGGTGTGTGGGAGTTCACATTGGATCGGGATCTGGGTCTAGTGCCAGTAGGTGTGGTGGTGTTGGTGGTTCATGTGCTATTAGTGTTATTTGTGCAGAGTGTTCATGGTCGTGAATGGTGTCTGGGTGTGTTGTGTATAATTGTTCGGGGTGGAAAAGTGTATTTGAATTTCGGTTTGTTTTTGTGTCTAGGTATGTTTGTGGATAGCTGTGTGAGGTCAGGGCGAGTTGTAAGTATGCGTCGGCCGTAACGTGCGCGGAGGACCGCGAGTCTCGTCTGAAGGGGGGGGGGGACCTTCGCTTCATCGTATGCTTTTGTCTGGGGGGTGGTGGATGGCAGTCTCAGAATACTGCGTAGAATGCGTCTTTCGGTCTGATATAGTCTCTGTTTTTGTTCTCGACATACAGGCTAGGGGGGCAACTGCATACTCGAAGAGGGGCCGGACGAATGTTTTGTATGTCTTGATTGCTGTTTTATCATTGCAGCCATGGAATTTGCCCTGGACTCGTCTAATTAAGGACTGGCATTGTCTTGCTTCGTTGAGTGTCTCTTTGACATGGTGGTCCAGGTTTAGGTACCTGTCTAGAGTCGCTCCCAGGTACTTCGCTTTGCCGGTCATATTCAGTCTGGTTCCCCACAGCGTTAGCGTGATGTTGTCAGGGTTTTGTTTCGTCTTTTTGGGTATGTCGCGGTGTCTGAAAATGATTAACTGAGTTTTGTTTGGGTTTGGCTTTGGCTTTATGCGCCATTTCTGCATCCACTGTTGTAATTTCGTCAGCTAGGTCGTCGTTTCACGGTTGATTGTGATTGTTGATGGTGCTGAATTCCAATACGCCGTGTCGTCTGCATAGAGTTGGGACTTGTTCGTTGGGTCTGGTGGTAGTTGGTACGTCCGTGGTGTATAGTGAGTATAGCAGGGGGGAGGTTATTCCAACCTGCGCTACTCCTGCTAGTGGGGAAGAGGAGGCGGATGATTCGTCATTCACGTGTACCTGGGATTGTCTGTCTTGTGGTAGTGATTGTATGAGTCTCACGATATTAGGTGGAAGTCCTAGTTTTAGTAGTTCTTACAGTAGTCCGTCGTGCCAGATCTTGTAAAATGCGCGCTCGATGTCTAGGAAGACCGCGAGTGTGCATTGTCCCAGATTCTGATGTCTTGTTATGTCTGTGGTAAGTCTTAGTAGGGGGTCGTTTGTCGAGTGTCTTTTTTCTGAAACCTGATTGGAGGTGGGGGATTATTTGTAATTTGTCTGTATAGTTGGTCAGTCTGTCGGTTATTATCCTTTCGAAGGTTTTCCTGAGCACGTCTATTAGGGATATGGGTCGATAGGATTTCAGGTCTGTTTTCGGTTTGCCTTGCTTGTGTATCATTATGGCTTTCGTCTTTTTCTACGCTGTGGGAGTAGTTTCATGCGTCATGCAGTAGTTAAACAGTAGAGTCAGTAGGGGATTAGCGTCGTGAGGGATATTTCCTGAGGTGAGTTCTTTGGATGCCGTTTTCGTCTGGGGCCGAGTTTTTGCCCGACATGATGGCGTCTGCTACTTCGTTTTCCGTTATTTCCTTAAATAAGTCGTGGTTGTTTTCGGAGGGCACGGTGGGCATATGTAGGAGGAGGGGAAGTTCGTCCATGACAGTATGTCTGAATTGCTCGTCGAAGAGGTTGTCTTGGGGGAAACTGTGGGCATTGACCAGTACTTCTTTGAATGCCTCCGCAATTTCTTTGTCGTTGATAGTGGGAGTGTTGTCGATTGTCAGTTTGTATTTCCTGTCCGTGTTCTGTCCTGTGAGTGTTTTGAATTTCGTCCAGAGCTTGCGTCCTTGTCTGTGGTCAAGTTTTTTGCATGTGTTGTCCAACTGGTTTTGTCGATGTTCCGAGACGAGTCGCTTTATTTTCGCGTTCAGTCTATTCCATTATGGTTTGAGCTCTGGATTTTTTATCCTTGCTATTTTTGTGTGTAGTTGTCTATTGTGTCTGATGAGTAGTAGTACGTCAGGGGGTAGAAGAGGTTTCCAGCGTTCGATGGTCTCGGTGGGGATGGCTGTCTCCATAGCTGTTTTTATTGTGTCCACGATTGTGTCGTTAATTAAGTCTAACTCAAAGTCGTTAGTAATAGTCAGTGGTGCCAGTAGATCGTTGTTTATCGTCTCTTGGTATTTTTTCCAGTCTGCTTTTGAGTACAGTCGTATGGTTCTGGAGGTTTGTGGGGATGGAGGAGGGTTAATTGCAGTTGTGCTGAAGAGAATAGGGAGGTGGTCGCTCGTAATGCTGTCTCCTATTGTTGCTGCAGTAATGGTGTCTGACAAACTAGGACTGTGTAGGATGTGGTCGGGAAGGGAGTTGCCACCGTGTCCTACGAAGGTGTATGTCGTCATCGGTATTCTAGTAGCGTTTTCCGTGGTTAGGAAGTCCAGGAGCGCTTCGCCGTTTCTGTTGTTGCCTGTGTCGCCAAGGAGTTCGTGTCTGGCGTTAAGGTCGCCCATTAAGATGTATTCTCGGAAGGTGGCCACGTATCTGAGGAAGGCCCTCGAAATTTCCGTGTCTGGGGTGACGTATAGACAGACTATCAGCAATCGGCGGCGTCTTGGTCGAGGAATGGTGACCATTACTGCTTCTAGGTGATTGAATTGGATAGGGAGCGGGGTATTGCAACTCCTCCCCTGCCGTCTGATCGATGTTTCATGTTGGTGTCGTAGTCTGTGTTAATGTTGATGTTGTGTGATTCTTTGGTCCATGTCTCGGCTATATCCGCGATGTCGATGTCCTGCCTTGTCAGAATGTCATTTAGTAGGCTTTTTTTGTTCCTGATGCTGCCTCCATTGACGAACATCAGGTTGGAGGTGTGCCTGTTGGGGCGGTAGTCCATGGTGAGTCTAGGGGGAGGGAAGGGGTCGGTGAGGTCTTTAAGTCCTGAGTGTCTGCACGTAAGAGCGGCGGGTAATGGTGGTTGTCACTTGTCCTGTTTGGTTATAGATTACGTCTTTGTCGAAGAACCGCTGGGCCACTTGTCGGATCGTGTATATTACTTCCTCTTTGCGGCCTTGGAAGAGGTTGGTTAGGGAGAAAGTCATTGCTTTAGGGAAGTCCTCGATATTCAGGACTTCTCCTTGTGAGTAGGACGTGTCAGCCAGTTCATTTATGGCTGTTGGGGGCATTTCCTTGCATTTGAAGGATCTTGCGGAGTGTGGTCCTCCGCAGTTTGCGCAGAAAGGGGTGGAGCCGTCGTCGTTGGCGCATTCGGCAAGATGGTGGTTGCCGCCGCAGCGACTGCATTTTGGGGTGGATGTGCAGTCTTTGGTGTGATGATTAAATTGCTGTCACCTCTGGCATTGTATAGGTTGGGGTTTTGGTGGGTTTGAGGGCTCGACTTTGTGGTGCGATAGGAAAATGTGCACGCCGTTTTCAAGCATAAAATCTATGTGCTTTTAGTTGTGGGTGATGACCCTGAACATCGGGCCAAATCTCCCTGTTCTGCGCGACTTGATGCGCCATGCTGAGCTTACTTCTAGGCCGTGAAGTTTCAGCTCAGCTATCACGTCGTCTTTGTCAATATCGAAGTACACGTCCTTTATGACTGCACTAAACGATGGGGGCTTGGTCTTCGGCAATTGCGCTGCCATCGGCCAGCTCAACTTTTTCTCCACTATGACATTGGTTGGGAGAAATTGCCTAAGAGTTCTCTGCAGATATTTAATATCGTAATGTTTGTCTACAGTGAGTTCAGCGGTCCTTCCGCCCTGAAGACGTTAAGGGAGCCGCTGTAGTCTCTAATGTGTTCCCTGATGTGCAGGGACAGACTTTTGTTGGTAGTCTTATCAGGTAAATTTTTGAGGAAGTATGTCGTAGTGGTGGGTGCTTTTGTCGTTCCAGCGGGCCTTTTCGACTCGTTGTCCTCCCTAGGCCCCCCGTCCGGAGTAATCCTTCTCGGTTCTCTGGGATGGTGAGGAGAGAGGGTGTCGCTGTCTGATTTACGCCTTCTTCTTCTGGAGCGCTGCACTGTCCAGCCCTCATTGTCCTCGTCTGCCGTGACCTCTTCGCGAGGGTGATAGCCGACCTCGTCGTGGGGGTGAAGGCTGATGGCGGGGGTGTCTGGGGAGAGTCAGGTGAGTCAGGCGACCCCTGGGTCGCTGGGTCGAGTCTCCCTATCTTCGCCATGTTGGTCGGATGTGGCGTTGTGTGCGGGCTGGTTTGCTGCCTAATGAGAGTAGTTTACACCTCTCCTCGCGGTATCCAGCCAGTGACTGGGCCCTGAAGGAGTACTTGCCCTAACAGACTAGGGTGGGGCAGAGAAAGGCTCTGAGGCAGCGTGACGGGTGAATATTACCAACTGCGCTCCCTGCGCCCTTGTGGTAGGCCTCTTGTTCAGTGTTCTCCGGCTGTCCGCGCGCTGCGACGATGCGGTAGGATGGTGCTTCCCGATCGCAACGCAGGGACTCTCGCGACAGTTTTGCTTTTTAAGAGTCACAACAATTTGCCAATCCCTGCGCTTTGCAATCGACTGTGGAGCACTCTTCAGCTTATTTTGGTGTGGGAGTACCCCGCAATGATCGCTGTTTAGCGACTGCCGGCGTCTGGCCACTCCGTCGTTGTTGGCGGAGGGAGGGGGGGGGGGGAACTGGCTGCTCTTCCCCGCTGCTAAACGACCCTTCCGCGACGGCGTTCCAGTCTCGTCTGGACGCTGGCATTCGCTTCGCTTGTACCTTACGAGCTGTCCTTGGTCGCGTAGGAGTAGGGTAAACAATGTTTTGTTTTTCCTGCTATACCTATGGTTTTGGTTATAGTGCCTTGTTTTTCGATTCGGCCTATAGGGATGCAATTGCATCCTGCCTGCTGAGGGTTGTTAATCCCTCAGTAGGTCAGGCCAATGTGTGGTTGGCCTGCGGTGTATATTTTGGCCCAGATCCTGTATAAGCCGGTTTTCTGAACCCTCGGCCTTGCTGTAGAACAGTCGTGCAGACTATCTGAAACGGTCCCGCAGTTGCAGGACGACGGTCTGTTCGTGTAATAGAGCGGAGGAATATCTTATTGGAAGGCGCAGGGCGAGCTTCAGAGCTCTGTTCTGCACCCTCTGCAGTGTGCCTATATGAGTGTCGGCTGCCATGCCCCACACCACGGCTGCGTACTCCAGTACTGGTCGGACCAGCGCTAGGTACAGGGTGATGCCGTGTTGGAGGGCCAGCGTCGACGTGGGGTTAAGCAGGCGGTACAAGGTGTGAAGTCGCCCTATAGCCCTGCTCCTAACATCCTGGACGTGTGGTCTCCAGGTAAGCCTCTGGTCGAGTGGGACCCCGAGGTATTTGCCGGTTTTACTCCTCGGCACGGGGCTTCCCCTGATTGTAACCGGCGGCAAATCGGTAGGCAGCAGTCTTCTAGTGAATACTACTGCCTGGCTCTTTGCGGCGTTCTGCTTGAGCCGCCACTTGGTTGACCACGCGCCCAGGGGGTCGCAGCCAATCTGGAGGAGGCGTCGCATTTCCCTCGCGTTCATGCTCCGCACGAATATCACGGTGTTGTCAGCGTAGAGTGCTAACTTCACCGGCGCCACTCGTGGGGCATCTGCAGTGAAAATGGAGTACAGCAGGGGGCCAAGGACGGACCCCTGCGGCACTCCCGCTCATATCGGCCTGTGGGTCGTGGTGCCATCATCTAGTCGGACGTGGAAGGTCCGGTCGGCCAGATAGGAGCGGATGAGGACTCCGTGTGATGTCGGTACCCCGTGCACAAAGAGTTTGTACACGAGGCCGTCGTGCCACAGGGTGTGGAAGGCCCTGGAGACATCAAGGAACACCGCCCCAAGGTATTCCCTGGTCTCCAGGGCGCGCATGGCCTCTTCCACCAGCCGCAGAAGCTGGTGGGTGGTGGAATATCCGCTCCTGAATCCGAACTGTTCGTCCGGGATGATGCCCTCGACCGTCACGTGCCGGAGCAGCCTCTTGGCGTACAGACGCTCGAACACCTAGGAAAGGGACGGGAGAAGGCTGATTGGCCTGTAGTTTTCGGCCTGCCGGGTGTCCTTATTCGCTTTGGGTATGGCTACCACCTCCACGTGTTTCCACTCAGAGGGGTAGATCCCGGAGCGGAGGACGTGGTTGAAGATGCCTGTAAGGAGCTGGTAGGCCCCTTCTGGCAGGTTCTTCAGCAAGTGATTGTTGACGCCGTCGGCGCCTCCCGCCCTTTTGGTGTTGAGCGTCTGTATCTGTTCTGCTACTTCCTCCTCGGAGATGGGGGTCAATCCTGTCCCCTTCTTCTCTCGCTGCTAGGATGATGGGGAGCTCTTCCTCCACTCTGCCAATGTGGGCCACATCGAGATTGTCATCCACTGGGGTGAACGACGACTCGAAGTGGTCGGCCAACAATCCTGCTTTCCCATCTGGACTGCAGACGACCATCTGCCCGGCCTGCAGTGGTGGGACTCGCTGCCGCCGGCGCAGGAAGGACTTGACGACTCGCCAAGCACTGCCGTCGTGTGGGTTGAGGGTGGCGACTAGGTGAGCCCAGTCGCGGTTTCTGTGTTCCTCAACCGCCGCCTTGATCTCCCTCCTCATCCTATTTAGGAGGCGTGTGGTGGCAGGTTGTCGCGTGAGTTGCCACTCACGGAACACTCTATTCTTCTCCCGTATAGTCTCTCGTATGTGCAATGGGAGGCTAAGGGCGAAGTCCTTTGGCTGGCGCGGGGGAGGATGTGATGCTTCTTCAGCTGCAAGTAGCAGCTGGCTGTTAAAGTACCGTAGTACATTGTCTGCCCCCCCACTTCCGTGGGGTCTGGTGCATCCGAAAGAAGTTCCAGAACGTTCTCCTGAAACCTCTCGCTGTCCATTCGGTGGTAGTTCCTGCGGCGGGGTGGGAGAGTGGCCCCCCTTACGTCGATGTCGTAGAGCACTGGTAGGTGGCCTGACGACAGTGCACACCGGGTGGTGGCGGTCATATGGTTCCCAATGCCCTTAATAAGGGCGATATCGAGGACATCTGACTGCCCTCGGTGTGGATAGATGGTGTGGTCGTGGGGTCCGAGCGCGATGGCGCCGCTGCGGAGGGCGGCACGGAGGAGTCGACGACCGCTGACGTGGGTAAAACGGGAGTTCCACTCAGTGTGCTTGGCGTTAAAGTCGCCAGCAAGGAAAACCCGTCCCCCGATCGTCAGTAGCGTGTCAAAGTCTGCCTCCAGGAGATCACCGCGTGGCGGCCTGTAGGCGGCCACGAAGGTGATCTGTCCCACCATGGAGGAGACATTGACCCCTGTGGGTTCAAGAGTTGCCAGGGCTGGGAGATGGACCTGGTGGTGTCGTAGGGAGGACCTGATGTAGATGGCAGTTCCTCCTCCGGCGGTTGGTCTGTCGTGGCGGTAGCAGGCATAGTTGGCTACCTTTACGTGGACTCATGGTTTGAGGTGAGTCTCGCACACTAGACACAGGTCCACTGCCTCGTCCTGTATAAATTGGCGAAACTCACCTTGTTGTTTAACCAGTCCGTTTGCGTTAAATACGCAGACCGATAGGCCATGGATCTGCTGTCTATCCATGGTGGTCTGATGATGGAACGGTGACGGCCTGGAGGGCCCACGTTACTGCAGTGACGAGCACTGGCAGTTGGGTCAGTAGTGTGTTGAGTGAGCGTAGTATCTCACCCAAGCTGGTTGCATCTGTACCTGGAGGGGTGGCGGCTGCGTGGGTGGGTGCCGCGGCGGCGGCAACGGTTTGCGGCTGCGACGCCGCTACCGGTTGCTGCATGGGGCGTTCCGCACTTTGCAGTGGGTTGCTGGTGGTGGGGCGCACTTTGGGGTGTCCACGAACTGTGTTGTTGGGCAAGGGCATGTCCGACATTCCTGAGTCCTCTGGGGCTGTGGAGGTGGTCTCCGCTTTTTGGTGTTGGGGCAGAGACTTCTGTGATTGTTGGCGCGATGGGGTGGCAGTGGTCCTCTTGGCAGCATAGTTAGTGCCTGGCTGTACTTTGTGAGAAGGAGGCTTTTTACCTTGGCGTTTGGTTGTGCGCTAGAATATAGTGCAGCCCCTGTAGCTCGCCACATGTGGCTCACCACAGTTGCAGCACTCCGGAGATTCTTCTCTCTTTTCTGCGCAGTCCCGGCTTTGATGTTCGCCGGCGCATTTAACGCATCGGGATGGCATGCTGCAATAATATGCAACATGATCCAGGCTCTGGCATGAGTAGCACTGGGCCCTTCTGCGTTTTGCCCGTAATGGCTCGACCGCCACTGTCACCCGCGCTACCTTCTCTACCTGGAATATTTTCCTGTTATCCAGGTTGTCAGGGAGGATAGCCAGGAACAGTGGCATGTCTCGCTTGGTCCGTGGTGACTTCATGAGTGTCACCGAGCTGACTGGGTAGCCCATGGCTACCAGTTCTTCCTTGAGGTGATCGGTCGTCATCTTCATTGGCAGGTGGCGAAGGACCACCTTGAGTTGTTTCTGGGGGTCGGCGTTGTGAGTAGAGCATTTGAGCTTCTCCTGATCGACGACTTTCATAGCTCGACGGTAATCGTCCATCGAGCGGACAGTTGCTTTTAACAGGTCAGGTCCCTGAGTCTTTACTGCTAGGGAGGGGATGTCTTTAAACAACTGTAGGAAGGAGTTGTAGTCTTCCTTCCACTGGATAGTGATCGGAGGCGGTGCAGGCGCACGTTTTATGGGCGCCTGCCCCGTCTCCAAGGCCTCGTTATCCTCTTGGACGGCTGCAAAGGAGTTAGTCGGTTTCGAGCGTCTTTGCCCGAGCCGTGTGCCTCCGCTTGGGGACAACAAACTCCCCCTCTCCTTCTTGGGCGGCCTCCTCATCTGTGGCGCCCTCTGGCGCGTGTTGTTTCTTCCTCTGGGGCAGCCTGTGAACAGAAAGAGGCGCGCTTGCGGGTGCCTCGTCATCGTCCGTTGTCGCTGGTCTCTTGCGAGACGGCAGCGCGACGGCCATTGCTTCTTCGTGCAGAAGGAGCTGTTCCAGGTTCGCTTCTGGAATCGTTGTGCCCTTTTGTGCTGCAGAGGGCAGGTCAACAGCCTCTTGAATGGTCTGCACCGGAGGGGCGGCCAGCAGAACATTGGTTGCTTGGGAAACCAAGCCTGGTGGCACTGCTCCCTTCAGGGCCGCCTCCGGCAGGACAGTGTCCTCTTGTTTGGACACGCCTGGCGGGGCTCCCGTCGGTACACAGATCTCTTCTCTGGCTGCGCCTGGCGACGCAGCGGCAAGTTCGTATTTTCTGATCCTTTCGTAAGCCAGCCTTCTCAGCAGCCTCTCTTTCAGAGGCTGTGGTGGCTTTGGACATTCGATTCATGATGGCAAACAGTTGTAACCCGGTTAACGGGATGTATCCTGGGGGCGCAGCAGAGGGCACGACCGTGGTCGTGACCGCGGTTGCCACAGGTGGTGGGGCGGGTGCGGCCGCCGCCTGAGCGTGCACAGATGGGGCGGTAACCGCCGCGTCAGTGCTTTGTGCTTCCATGATGAGGAGGGCAGGAGAGGAAGAGACGGAATCTAAGCGAGTGACCGAGGACTGATCCCACATGAAGGGGGTCCTGGCTCACAGCGTGCCCTATCGGTCCCTAAGCGCAATACAAATAGATGCTGATCAATTTGTATCGCAGCTGAAATAGCGTAGAGCACGACAATATTGCTGTGGGCGCTGGACAGGCCTTCTGTTCGCACTCTTGTACTGAAGTACCACTGGGCTGTGCCCGTCTGACTTCTAGGAATGCGCTAGGGGGTTCATGAAGGTGGTGGTTTGGTTTGTGTGCGTGTTTTTGAGTAAATGTTTGTTTTGTGTGTGTGTTTGTGTGTTTTAAATGTCCCTAAAGTGGCGCGTAAGGGTTAGTTTAGGTCTCTTATGTTGAAGGTCTGGATGTTCGCAGCCTAAATTTCGAATGAGGTGATGGGGCGATGTTTGTGTCCTCTCATAAAGTTTGGCAGATTTTTCCTTTATGGGGGAATAGATGGTGGGGTGTTCTAAGAAATCTCTGATTTGTGTGTTGCGGACGTATCTGTCAGCACCTGTGATTACCCGGAAGGTTTTATTTTGTTGCCGTTGTAGCCTTGCGAGTGAGGTGTCTGACGCCATTGACCACACTTCCGAGCCATACAAGATGACCGGAAGCATGAGTTGGCGCCAGAGAAGCGTTTTGCATTTCAAGGTGAGTCCTTCACCCTTCAGAAGAGGGTATAGTTGGGACAGGAGCGCGCACCCCTTGTTTGCCACTTTCTTTATGTGTTGTCTCCATGTGAGGCGGTTGTCGATCTCCATCCCGAGGTAGGTAATACAATTTCGCCAGGCTAGGTCCCGACCACCAATTGTTAGTTGTTGGTCTGGGAGTTTTAGCCTGGTTGTGAAGTATATGGCCTGGGTTTTACTCGGATTGATTTTAATTTTCCATAAATTGCACCACTGCGTTATGGAGTCGAGGTGGGCTTGCAGCTTTCGTCGTATGAAGTCAAGGTTGCGGCTACTCCTGTAGATGGCAGTGTCATCGGCGTAGAGAGCGATCTCTCCGCCGACCTGCTTCGGTATGTCGTTCGTGTAAATGGAGTATAGGACGGGACCTAAAACCGAACCTTGCGGAACTCCGGCCGCAATCGGTCGCATGTGGCTCGATCCTGACCCATTTCTTACGAAGAAGTGATGCTCCGCAAGAAATGAGTCAATGATCTTTATGATATGTTCTGGGCACCCTATGTGATCTAGTTTGAATATTAGGCCATCGTGCCAGACGCGGTCGAATGCTTTCTCTATGTCCAGGAATACTGCTCCTGTGGATTCTCTCTTTGCCCTGGCCAGACAAGCGTGCTCTACCAAGCGCAGGCATTTTTGGACTGTGGAGTGCTCAGCGCGGAATCCAAACTGTTCAGGCAACAGGATGTTGTTGTCAGTAAGGAATTGCTGGAGGGTTGTGAGTATTAGCAGCTCAAGGATTTTACTCACGCCAATGAGTAAGGAAATTGGTCTGTAACTTTCGGGTAGGAGAAGGTTTTTGTTAGGTTTGGGGAGGGTGATTACCTTAGCAGTTTTCCACGCTGAGGGGAAGTAGGTGAGTTTTAGGCAAGCGTTGAAGACGCTTGCCAGAAATGTTATGGCGGGAGGCGGAAGGTGCTTTAGGAGTGGGGTGCGGATGCGGTCAGGGCCAGAGCCTTGTGGTTTCCCTGTCGCTTGATGAGTGCACTTACTTTCGGCTCATTAACGGGCACGAATTCTGTGTTTGGACGCGTATTTCTGATGTGAGTCACTCGTCCGATGACTATTCTTTCCTGCCTCTCACTCTCGTCATCATCGATGACGTGAGTTCGGAATTGTGACTCTAGTGATTTTGCCATTATTTCCGCCTTTTCTTGGTCTTCGTACACTAGACCGTTCTCGCCGTGGAGTGGCCTGTTCTCTCTGGTGGGGGCTTTCCGCTGCCGGACTATTTGCCAGATCTTGCGTTTGCTGTTCTCTGTTTCGGCGGTTTGTAACATCTCCTCCCAGCAGCGGCTCCTGTGCTCCTGTAGTCGGAGTTTCACCTGGTCCTCAAGCCTCCGCAGCAGGCGGCGGTCAGCGGGGTCGCGGTGACGCTGCCACTGGTTACGCAGCCTGCATTTGGCGACTATGAGGTCCCAGATGTCAGGGGGCAGGTCCCTGGGGCCTGGCCTCTGTGGTGATCCTGACGCTTGTAGCGCGAGCACAGGCGTGGAGGACGTCTGTGAAGTTCGCTATCGCGTCGTCTCTCTCTTCTAACTGGAAAAGGGGGGATTATTTCTAGTTTGTCTGTAAAGTTGGTCAGTCTGTCGGTGATTATCCTTTCTAAGGTTTCTCTGAGGACGTCTATTAGGGATATGGGGCGGTATGATTTCGGGTTTGTTTTAGGTTTTCCCAGTTTATGTATCATTACAGTTTTTGTTTTTTTCCACGCTGTGGGGGTGGTTTCATGCATCATACAGTAGTTAAACAGTAGTGTCAGCAGGGGGGGGGGGGGGGCTTTAGTCATGAGACGAATTCTTTGAATGCCGTTTTCGCCTGGGGCTGAGTTCTTGCCGGACATGATGGCGTCTGGTACTTCGTTTTCCGTCATGCCCTAGAGTAAGTCGTGATCGTTTTCGGAGGGCACAGTGGCCATATGGATGAGGAGGGGAGGGGGGGGGGAGTTCGTCCGTGACTGTCTGTCTGAATTGTTCGTCGAAGAGGTTGTCTTGGGGGGAAACTGTAGGCATTGACCAAAACTTCTTTGAATGCCTCTGCAATTTCTTTGTCGTTGATTGTGGGTGTGTTGTCGGTTGTCAGTTTGCATTTCCTGTCAGTGTTCTGTCCTATGAATGTTTTGAATTTCGTCCAGAACTTGCGTCCTTGTCTTGTTAAGTTGTTTGCATGAATTGTCCCACTGCTTTTGTCGATGTTCCAAGACAAGTCTTTTTATTTTCGCGATTAACTCGTTCCACAGTGGTTTGATATCTGGGTTGTTTTACCTTACTATTTCTGTGTGTAGTTGTCTATTGTGTTTTATGAGTTTTAGTCCGTCAGGGGGTAGAAGAGGTTTCCAGCGTTCAATGGTCTTGGTGGGGATGGCTGTCTCCATGGCTGTTTTTATTGTGTCCACGATTGTGTCGTTAATTAAGTCTAACTCGAAGTCGTTATTAATAGTCAGTGGTGCCAGTAGATTGTTGTTTATCGTCTCTTGGTATTTTTTCCAGTCTGCTTTTGAGTATAGTCGTATGGTTTTGGAGGTTTGTTGGGGAGGGGGAGGGTTAATTGCAGTTGTGCTGAAGAGAATGGGGCGGTGGTCGCTCGTTATGCTGTCTCCTACTGTCGCTGTGGTAATGGTGTCTGTCAAGCTGCGACTGTGGAGGATGTGTTCGGGAAGGGAGTTGCCACCGTGTCCTACGAAGGTCTATGTCGTCATCAGTATTCTCGTTATGTTTTCTTGGAAAGTGTCCACGTATCTGAGGAAGGCCCTCGGAATTTCTGTGCCTGGGGTGACATAGAGACTGTCGGCGACGTCTGTGTCGTGGGACGGTGAACATTACCGCTTCAAGATATTGCAACTCTGCCCCTGCCGTCTGTTCGATGTTTCATGTAGCTATCGTAGTCTCTGTTAATGTTGACGTTGTGTGACTGTTTGGTCCATGTCTCGGCTATGCCAGCGATGTTTATGTCCTGTCTAGGAAGGATATCATTTAACAGTTTTAAATTCCTGATGCCTCCTGCATTTAAGAACATCAGGTTAGTGGTGTGCCTGTTAGAGCAGGTATCCATGGTGAGTCTTGGGGGGGGGGGGGGGGGCGGCGGACGAGTCGGCGAGGTCTTTAAGTCATGAGTGTGTGTGTGTGTGTGTGTGTGTGTGTGTGTGTGTGTGTGCGCGCGCGAAGGAGCGACGTGTTATGGTGGTCGTGACTTGTTGGCCGGTCTGGTTATAAATTAGGTCTTTGTCAAAGAAGCGTTGGGCCACCTGTCTGACTGCGTATATTGCTTCATCTTTGCGCCCTTGGAAAAGGTTGGTCAAACTGAAGGTCGTGGCTTTGAGGAAGTCATCGATGTTCAGGACTTTCCCTTGTGGGGAGGTGGTGTCGTCAGCCAGTTGAAGTGGGGCCTGGAGGTTTTTTTTTCACATTAGTGGGTCTTGAGATCTACAATAGATTCAATTTGATCTAGTTTATATATTAGGCCATCGTGCGAAACGCGATCAAATGCCTTCTGTATATACAGGAACACTGCTCCTGTATATTCTCTCTTTGAACTCGCCAGACAAATGTGCTCTACAAAGAAGTTGGGTTGGGTTGTGGAATGCTCAGCGCGGAATCCAAACTGTTCAGGCATCAGGATGTTGTGTTCAGTAAGTGTTGAAGGAGTGAGAGGAAGAGCAGCTCAAGTATTTTACTCATGCCGTTGAGTAGGGAGATGGTCTATAACTTTCTGGAAGGAGCAGGTTTTTGTTAGGTTTGGGGAGGGTGATTACCTTAGCAGTTTTCCACGCTGAGGGGAAGTAGGTGAGTTTTAGGCAAGCGTTGAAGACGCTTGCCAGAAATGTTATGGCGGGAGGCGGAAGGCGCTTTAGGAGTGGGATTGCGGATGCGGTCAGGGCCAGAGCCTTGTGGTTTCCCTGTCGCTTGATGAGTGCACTTACTTTCGGCTCATTAACGGGCACGAATTCTGTGTTTGGGCGCGTATTTCTGATGTGAGTCACTCGTCCGATGACTATTCTTTCCTGCCTCTCACTCTCGTCATCATCGATGACGTGAGTTCGGAATTGTGACTCTAGTGATTTTGCCATTATTTCCGCCTTTTCTTGGTCTTCGTACACTAGACCGTTCTCGCCGTGGAGTGGCCTGTTCTCTCTGGTGGGGGCTTTCCGCTGCCGGGCTATTTGCCAGATCTTGCGTTTTCTGTTCTCTGTTTCGACGGTTTGTAACATCTCCTCCCAGCAGCGGCTCCTGTGCTCCTGTAGTCGGAGTTTCACCTGGTCCTCCATCCGCTGCACCAGGCGGCGGTCAGCGGGGTCGCGGTGACGCTGCCACAGCTTACGCAGCCTGCGTTTGGCGACTATGAGGTCCCAGATGTCAGGGGGCAGGTCCCTGGGGCCTGGCTCTGTGGTGAGCCTGACGCTTGTAGCGCGAGCACAGGCGTGGACGTCTGTGAAGTTCGCTGTCGCGTCGTCTATTTCTTCTGCTGTCTCCATCTGAGGGATTTCCTCCACGTGCTCACCCACCAGGTATTTATATCGGTCCCAGTTCGTTATTACTTCTGTTCTTGCCATCCTCCCGGCATCGTCTTCGACACTGGCTATGTCCAGAACGACCGGATTATGGTCGGAGTTCAGCTCGTGGTGCACAGTGACTGTCGCATCGAGAGCGAAGTTTTTTGCGACTAAAATATCCAGGATGTCTGGATTGCTTGTCGTGTCTGCGGGGATGTGCGTAGGCTCGACGGATGCGATGACGCTGAGGGCGGCACGCACCTCAACGAGTCTATGCAACCTCACGGCACTACTGTTCTCGGCGCGGCAGCCAAAGGCCCTATGCTTCGAGTTGAGGCCCCCTCCCACAATTACACGAACGCCAGTACCTAGCAGAGCCTGAAGGTCCTGTTGCAGTATAGTGGTGGCTGGGGAGTGGTACGCGGAAATTACTATGTATGTCGAGTTTCTAATTTTGATTTCTATACCGGCCGCCTCGATGCTGCGTGTCTGGGGTAAGTCCACGGTGCGAAAGCACCGTCTGCCTTTCACGAGGATCGCCACTCCGCCACGTGCGCGGCCTACGCGGTCGGTTCTATGTATGGCATAGTTACGGACGGAGAAGCGGTCCTCGGGCTCAAGGTGGATCTCTGTCAGGCACACAACATCGATGTCATGCCGGTCGAGAAATTCTTCTGGTATCTGCTTTTGTGGTTTTACGCCATTTGCGTTAAAGTTTAATATTGTTAGTTTTCTGGATCGAGGTGATACATTAAAAGAATCGAATAATGACATAGCACCCTCAGCGAGGGCCATGAATTTGCTGAGGCCATCAGGCGCCGCCCGCACGCGCGCCATGGTGTCTGTAACTGTTGTGATTACGTTTGCCAGGCTGAAGCCCGCACACAGTTGGCGCAGCTAGTCAGACGCCGAGCGGCGTCCCTGGCTGCTGGCCAGCAGCCGACTGAGGCGGCGCGCGCCTGCACATTTGGAGGAGGAAGATATCCTCGACTGGGGGCGAAGTACTAGCGCACGAGGCGCTTCACCTTCTGGCATGACGGTTTGGCTAGAAAATTTCATGGTTTTATCGTGCTGCTTGGCTTTGTGCATTTTTCCCTTTTTTTGCGATTTTTTATATTTTTTATAAAATAAAATAAAGATTAAAGGATAGTGAGAGGGACAGTGAGAGAAATGGAAAACGAACGGCCTAAGTGACTGGTCGGTGGTTTTGGCAAGAGTCTCGCTACTGTGGTGACGGCCTCGCATGGTTTTCGTTACTGAAACTGTTGTTAACGTGCAATTTCTTCCATGGCTGCCTGCGGCAGCTGCGGGCTCCTCAGTGCGCTGGCGGCGTGGAGGGGGAGGCCAGGCGGCGGCAGTCCTCGGGGCGCATGGTGGGGGAAGCGAGGGAAAGGCCTCTCACCCTCGACCTCGACCTCGCACAGGGCTGAGGGATGGACCCTCTTCAGTAAACGAAGTTCTAGCGCTTATGCGCTTCTCCTTCTGAAATGGTGTGGTGGTAATAAGGGGTTACATGGCGGGTGGTTTTTTGGTCTTGGCTTTTGTGCTGGTTTTTTTTTTTTTTTTTTTTTTTTTTTTTTTTTTTTTTTTTTTTAAATTAAAAGTTGAAAGGATAGTTAGAGTGATAGTGGAAGAAGTGGGAAAACGAATGGCCCAATTGACTGGCCGTGGATTACTACTAGGTTACAGATTAAAGGAGAGGAGGAGGGATAGTGAGAGATAGTGAAAGCGAAAGGCCATTATCCTGGCCTCTTCTTCTTCTTCTTCGTCTTCTTCGTAGCGGCGTCTTGATGGTGGTGGTAGTCGGTCTTGATGTGGCGGGCTGGAGGGTTGGGTAAAGAGAAAGAAGTCAGAGAGTGACAGATGGAGAAGGGAAAAAGGAAGGGCCTGTCATGATTAGGCCAGCATTTGTGATGGTGTGGGTGTGGGGGGATGGCATGTTAGGGAGTGAATGATTTGACATATTGGGAGAGAGTTCTATGATGTGAAGGTGTATGATAGTCATGGGGTGGGATGGCTATTGCGTGTGAAGTCATGGGGGGCGAAATAAAAGGTCAGGCCATCGAGTGGTGGCTAGTCGGTGGATACGGGTACCCAGGGATAGGATTAGGGGATTAGGAGAGTGACGGGTTTGTTGGTAGAAGGCGTTGGCTGCGGAGAGGATGCGGGTGCGAAGGAGCGGCACTTCGGCCAGGTTATGGAGCTCTTGGGATGGGAAGTCGAAGGGGAGGCGGAGGGCACGCCGGAGAGCCCTGTTCTGGACGGTTTGAAGTCGGCGGAGGTGGGTGGGGGCAGCATTGCCCCACACCACCACCGCGTATTCAAGGATGGGGCGAACAAGGGAGGTGTACAGTCTAACAGCAATGTGTGTGGGGAGTGAGGAGGTTGGGTTGATGAGAGGGTAGAGCAGGCATAGCCTCCCTATTGCCTTTCGACGCACGTCATCGATGTGGGGGCGCCAGGTGAGGCGTTGGTCCAGGGTAACCCCCAAGTACTTTGCAGTACGTGTCCAAGGGACTGGGGTACCAAGGACCGTCACCTGAGGGAGCCGAATGGGTATGTGGCGTCTGCAGATGATGAGGGCTTGGGTTTTGGTGGGATTAAATGCCAGACGCCAGGTCCTAGCCCAATCGGTTAGGGAATCTGTAGCCCCCTGGAGCCGCTGTTGGAGAACTGCCGCACTCCGAGAACGAGAGAAGAGTGCAGTGTCATCTGCGTAGAGGGCTAAATGTACCCTCGGCGCAGAGGGCAGATCGGCTGTAAAGAGGGAGTAGAGCAGCGGTCCAAGTACGCTGCCTTGTGGTACTCCTGCCCTGATTCGTCGTCGTGTAGATTTCCCGTCTGGGATCCTAACATGGAAGGTGCGACCTTCCAGGTATGTGGCTATTAGCCGGACATGGGACACTGGAAAGCCAAGGGCAAATAGTTTGTAGAGCAGCCCCTCGTGCCAGACCGAGTCAAACGCTCTAGACACGTCGAGGAGTATGGCCCCGAAGTACTCCCTACGTTCCATGGCGTCCAGTGCCTCTTCTACAAGGCGCAGGAGTTGGTGGGTAGTTGCATGTCCCTGCCTGAATCCAAACTGCTCGTCAGGGAGGACCCGTTCTCGGGCAATGTGGATGAGCAGTCGTTTAAGGTACAGCCTCTCGAACACCTTGGAGATGGCGGGCAAGAGGCTGATGGGACGGTAGTTGGCAGGGGAACGAAGATCCTTCCCAGCCTTGGGTATGGCGACCACTTCAGCATGTTTCCAGGCAGAGGGATATTGCCTGGTTGTGAGGATGTTGTTGAATGTGGACGTCAGGATGGGGATAGTAGCTGGGGGAAGCTGTTTAAGTAGGGCGTTCGTCAGCTTATCGGGGCCACCAGCTTTCTTGGATTTGAGGTACCGCAATTGCAGTTCAACCTCCTCTTCGTTGATGGGGGTGATTTCATCCTCAGGGTCCTGGACGGCAAGTAGTTGAGGGAGGCGTGCCGTTACCAGGCGAATATGGTTGGGGTCAACGGGGTCATTGACCGGTGTGAAGTTGTGCGCGAAAGCATCAGCCAAGGCGTTGGCCTTAGCGTCTGGTTCGGACACAAAATCATTGCCAACCTGGAGTGGGGGGATCCGTTGCCCTCGTCTCAGAAGGCTTTTTGTGAGCCGCCAAGCAGACGGATCACTCAGGTCGATGGCAGAGATTTTGTTCTGCCATGCCTGATTGCGGTGGTCTTGCACCGCAGCCTTGATTTGGCGCTGTAGTCTATTGATGAGGCGCTTTGTTGCCGGGTTTCGAGTGAGCTGCCATTCTCGAATGATCCGGTTTTTCTCTGTGATGAGAGCAACGATGTGGGGGGGGAGTGGACGCAGATGGTCTGGGGGTCTGTGTGGGCGGCGAGGGGTCGCTGCTGTTGCTGCGTCTAGAGCAATGGTGGTAAGGTGTATGAGGGTGTTATCTGCGTCCGTTTGATCGGCAGCAGGGATTGTGGGTAGGGCTGCTTCGACCCGTCTCTGGTAGGACTGCCAGTCAATACCGCGGATGTTCAGGCCTTCGCTCAGCGCGGTCGGAGTTCCATCGAGGTCGATGGAACAGATGACCGGCCGGTGGTCAGAGGCTAGGGCAATGCGGGTGGCAGCAGTGATGAGGTGGGGTAGACCTTTCACCACTGCGATGTCCAAGACATCAGGGGGACGTCCTCCAGAGGGGTAAATGGTGGGTTCGTGCGGGCCGATGGTGCGGGCAAGGTGCCGCTCAGCGACCCGAAGGAGTCGACGACCGGATGTGTTCGTCAGTCTGCTGTTCCAGGCAGCGTGTTTAGCATTGAAGTCGCCACCAACGAAGACGTCGTTGCCGAGCGACAGCAATGCTTCATAGTCCGGTGCTTCAAGAAGGCCTCGTGGTGGTCTATATAGAGCCACGAACGTGATGGGACCCCTCACTGTGTGGACTACAACGCCAGTGGCTTCCACAGTGTTGAGTAGGGGAAGGGGTATGGGGTGGTGGCGGAGGGAATTACGTACGTACACCGCCGTGCCACCGTAGGCGGTGGGCCTGTCAGTTCTGTAGCAGGAGTAGTTTGCTACACGAACAAAAACACCGGGTTTGAGGTGCGTCTCAGCAACAAGGCAAATGTCAACCCCCTCATCTAGGAGGAATTGTCGGAACTCACCCTGTTGTTTGTGGAGGCCATTGGCGTTCCAGATCATGGCTGTCAAACCGCGATGTCTAACAGCCATGACTGTTTGGGATGGGGATGGTGATGTGGGACATGGATTGGGAGAGGGCGGTGGCAAGCTGTTGTGGGATGGTTTGAAGGAGGGAGGTAAATGTGGAAGAGATTGCGGTGGTCAGTGCATCGACGATATTAGTAATGATATCGCCTAGTTGGGTGGAATCAGTGGAAGGGGTGGGGAAAGGGCGTTGCTGCGACTGTACCGGTGTGGAGGAGGGGGAAGCAGTGCTTAGCGCCTGCCGGTGGGGTGGGGAAGGAACAGCGGAGCGTGACACCCGCTGTGGGGAGGGGGAAGCAGTGCTTGACGCCTGCTGGGTGGGGAGGTGAGGGAAGGATGTTGTGGGGGGTTGGATGGGGATGGAGAGGAGGGGTGGTGGATAGGAGCCCAGAGGGGCGGGATGGGTGCGAGACGCAAAGAGGGGGGGGGGCCGTGGCGCCGGACCCACCAGGGCACCGGAGTAGCTGGTGCCCGGGCGGGCCGACGCCGATGTTCCTGCAAATCGCTTTTGGTTTGCTTTAAATGTCTTGATTTTTGGGCAGCCCATATAACTGCCCGTGTGACTTCCACCGCATCGGGCACAGGTGGGGGGGGCGTCCCGGGGTTTGGAGCACTCCGAGGAGGCGTGTCCACCAGCACACTTAACGCACCGCACCTCGCGGGTGCAATCACCCGCGAAGTGCGCCAGTCCCTGGCAGCGATAGCATACCAGGGTCATCCTCCTGGAGCGCGGCTTCTCTATCGTCACGCTAACGTGATCGATGAGCGAGAGGGAGAGGAGGTTGCGGTTCTCCGGCGTGTCAGGAGCGGAGACAAAGAAGAGTGGGGTGGGGCGTCGGGTTCTAGGGGAAATGATTCGGGAAATGACTGTAGTGGAGATGTTGAGTGATGAAAGTGCCTTCTTCAGGTCATCGCCAGAGTACACCATGGGGAGCCCTCTGACAACAACCCGTAGGCGACGGATCCTTTTAGGGGGAGTGGAGAAACCTATGTTAAGCTCGCTAAGGATGTGGAGTGTCTTAGTAAGATCTGTGGGGGACTGGAGATTCAGGCGGAAATTTTCGTCGCCTTGCCATTTTAAGCGGAAGGGGTGCTCGGTGTGGGTAGTTAGGATTTGTAGAAGCTCTTGGAAGGGTCCTTTGTGTTGTATGGAGATGGGTGGAGGGGCGGGAGGGGTGGCTGAGGGTGCGGGGGTTGGGGGAGTTGGCGGGGTGTCTGCGGCACCATCAATAGCCGCGTAGGTATTGCTGACAGGCACGTCTGACAGTGATGTGGTGAACTGGCGACGAGGTGCCGTTTTGCGCGGCACCTGGAAGCCCTCTGCGTCAACAATGGCCTTCTTTTTCTTTGTGAGTCCGCGTTCAGCGGGCTGAGTGGCCTCAGAGTCCGATGAGGAGGCCAACTGCCGCTTCCGACGTTCAGCGACCGGGCGCCGATGGTCGTCATCATATTCCATCGTGCTCTCGTCATCGCTGTCGTCGGGCGCGGCAGCCATGTTCGGGTAGAAGATGGCCTGGCGCTGCACTGGGTCGACCAGTTGGCCTACCTCTTCTGCAGCGTCTTGGAGAGCAATCAATTGCTCCTGTAGTCCCTCCTGGATGTCAGCGTCTGACATCAGAGACGGCGCAGTGCGCTCATCGTGTGCCGGTATCGGTTGGGGGGGGGGTACATACGGCATCCCGTATGTCCGGCATATCGAGTGGTCGGCTAGTGGGGGGGGGGGAGGGGGGAGCGGGATCTAGATCGCGGCGCACGCGGGCTTGTCCCACATGAAGGGGGCCCTGATGCGCAGATTTCCCTAACCCTAGGTGCCGTTTTATTGATGGCTGCATCAATAAAACTGCAACCGGGAATGGCAGGGGAGGGGCAGGTGACAGTGGATATGGTGGTTGTGGTGGTGGTGGTGGGGGTGCAGTTCATGGCGGTCAAATGCAGCGCAGTAATGTCGCCACCGGCAGCTGTCGTGGTCGTCTTCACTTGCCCAGTCGTCACCGTAGACGTGTGCGTGGTCGTTATATGTGGGGGGCCGGATGGGGCCGCCGACGGAGCAAGCTCCGCCGGACGGCGATCCGCCACACCCGTCGCATCAGAACGTACGTCTGTCTCCCTCGGCATCCCAGCTCGGAATGCCTCTCACCCCGGCGCAGTCGCTCTGCGGCTGCTGGCGGCGGTAGAGCTAGTTGCCGGCACCTTGGCCGCAGAGGCAGGCTGCGTCGACTCCGCAGGAGCGGGAGCGCCCCGTGACAGCGCCGCGCCGTTTGCCGACCGGGGTGGACGGGTAGAGACATTAGCTGTACGCGTGTGGGGCAGCGGCTGTAGTTCGCCGGGTGATCGCCCTCACACAGCGCGCATTTTGCTGGAGTTTTGCGACTCTTTTTGCATGCGTTTGTCAAGTGCGGTCCGGCGCATTTGACGCATTTTGGGGGGGTGGTGGCATTGTTCCGCAGTGTGGAACAGCTGTTGACATTGGTGGCACTGTACAGGGCCTTCAGGCTGTCGGTACTTTTCGATGGTAACTTTGCAATTCATGAAAAGCTCGGTCCTTAGGAGTTCTCTATTCTTTTCGTCAGGGTGAAGGATCACCTTGAATTTTACGTCCCTCACCAGGGTTGTTGGGGTCAGAGGCGCGTGTTTCTTGTTTCACCTCGATAACTCTGTATTTGCGCTCAATGAGCAGCTCTTTTGTTTCGGCGGGATCGGTGTCTCGCGGGAGACCCTTAATCACCGCCTTCTTTTTCCGTTATCGGAAATGTGTGAAAAGGGATTTTTTTTTTTTTTTTTTTTTTGCGTGAAGTACTCAACTAGAAACCTGTAGTCATGGGGTGTCGATGGTTGAAACTTCACCGACGACCCTCTACATGACGTGTTTAGTCCCCCTTTTAAGTGTAGGGCGACCTCTTTCATGATTTTCATGGTCCCATTTTGAATGGTAGCAATGATGTGAGGCACTTTCTCCCGTCTCTGTTTCTGTTGCGCTTGCGCGCCGGAGGCCGAGGGACGGGCGGGCGTCGCTTCGTCCGCTCCCGCGCCGTCGGAAGCGATCGGCGCGAAGCTGTTTGAAGTGGGGATGTTGCCTACAACGGTTTCCCCCCCTACTTCCATGTCATCGCTGTCTGGGCTCTCGTGTTGCTCAGCGAGCCGGCTTGGGGCCGGACGCTTAGGTGCTGGCATTACGTCCGTTTCTTGAATACGTGTTTTTGCCTTTGTTATGCCTGTAGTGGATTGGCCGCGGGTACCCAGGGACTGGGTGCCGCAGCGGGCTGGGGCTTTGGGCTTACCCAATACGTCTGTTCTAGCGGTCCTGGAAGCCTGACATGCACTGCCAAGGGGCACTGGTTGCTCGCTCGTTGGCACCGTTAGGTTTCCCTGAGCAGTGCCAGTCCTGACATTGACTACGCACGGGTTACCGGGTAGCACCACGGGCCCTGGCGTAGGAATTTCCCTGCTCTCGGGGGAGCAGGGAGGATGCCCTGCGGCAGTGTCTCAACGAATCACTACGGAGGCAGATCAGACGACGACTGAACAAGAAAACCACGGCCCTCGCCGCAACCGCGCCGCCATTAGATCGGCAGCAGCTGCACGACAAAGGGGCCAGGCCCGTGTCACCACACGACAATAATGCGGCGCAATCGCAAAGCGTGCGCACCCACACACACGACAGTTTTGCTTGCGTTACGCATGCCCAACGCACACAACAATTTTGCCCGGCTACGGAAAGCGTAGCCCGCTCGAAGAATCGTCCGGCAGCGTGCGGCAGCAGCGCGTCCGCACTCGACCGGTCGTCCCCCTCGAATGGACGCTGGCAGGGCGACTGCTGCATTTGTGCTTTCCTCACTTTCGAGGAGAGCATATGTAATGGAGGGTATTGTCCTTCAGGACATTTCCTCCTCTATGCTGTATGTGTAGTTTGTCTTTGTTGTGTGGTATGTCTTGTTATGGTGGTGCAGTGTGTTTGATGTTTCTGTGCTGTCTTAATTTGTTAGCATAATTTTTGGTCGTCTGTGTCTGTCGAGTGTTGTGTAGTACTGTCCCAAGTTTTTGATGAGTCTGTTGTCAGATCTGGCCGTGTTATCGTAAAAGCTTTTGGCCAATTCTTTGAAGCGCTCGTGGAGCATTGGTATTCCAGCTGCTTCGTGTAGGTCAGCAGTGGTGAAGCGCAAGGGAAGGTGTAATGCCCTTTTAAGCGCACGGTTTTGGACCGACTGGAGTTTGCGGAGGTGCCAGTGCGCCGTATATCCCCAGACAGGGCAAGCGTACTCCATTATGGGTCGTATTAGTGAACAGTATCTTCTGACTCCTATGTCAGCCGTTAGGGTGCTGTGAGTGTTTAGGATAGGATACAACATTTGCATCCTACCACTAGCGTTACGGCGCAAGTCCTCGATGTGAGCCCTCCAGGTGAGCCTGGTGTCGAGAGTGACTCCAAGATACCTGGCGGTAGGTCGCCATGGAAGTTCTTGGCCGTTCAGCTTAAGCAATAGCGGCTGACGGGTGATCATTATGGCTTGTGTTTTCGTCTCGTTTAGTGTGATGCGCCATTTTTTAGCCCAGCGGCCGGTCTCGTCCAGCGCTGTTTGCAATCTTCGCGTAACCCTGTCTCTGTTCGGGTTACGCGTGAAGAACGCTGTGTCGTCGGCATACTGGGCAGTGTGCACCAGCGGTACGGTCGGGATATCGGCAGTGTACAGGGTGTACAGTAACGGGCTCAGTACCGACCCCTGGGGCACGCCTGCCCTGATGCGCCGCTTTGTGGAAAGCGACGACTCGATCCTAACGAAGAAAGTCCTTTGGGAGAGATAGCTCGCGAGTAGCTTGACTATCGGACCTGGGAAGACTTGGGAGAGCTTATAGAGAAGCCCGGTGTGCCAGACAGAGTCAAAGGCAGCGGCTACGTCAAGTAGCACTATCCCGCAGTAACTTTTGCGTTTGAAGCTTTCGGTTGCTGCTTCGACGACCCTCATAATTTGCTGGGGCGCGGAGTGTTCCTGCCGGAAACCGAACTGGAAGTCAGGCAGGATTTGTTGTGTTTTGACGTGGTCGAGAATGGGAATAAGTAGCAGGCGTTCGTAAATTTTGCTAAGGGTTGGCAAAAGGCTGATTGGTCGGTGGATCTGCGGGATAACCGGGTCTTTTTTTTTTTTTTTTTTTTTTAAATCTTTATTCTCAATATTTTATATGATACAAAACAACCCACCACCTTATGCAATTAGTGGGTCCTATTTTTATACATTTTTTATGTTTTATATTAGTACTACAGCTAACACAATATATTACTTTTCTGTTGCTCGCACTATGGGCACTTCTATCTATTTTTCTACATTGTTTTATTCTACTTATGCTAAGCTACTTCTACCTGCAGCGTTTACATTTGTGCCAGCATAGTATAAACCTACAATGTTGGCCCTGTTCACCGAGCTAATCCCGGTGAACGTGCCCCTGGCACCGGGCTGGCCAGAGTTATGGTACGCTGCAGTACTATACTAAGATTTCTATCCTAGCTTATCCTACGTCTACTCTATTTTAACCTAGTGTCAAAGTTTGTGAGTGTCTCACATCGGTAGTTGGGCGCACCCCACCCCCTAATCCTAGGCATGGCGGATTCCAGCCGTGAAGCGGCTGGCCAAGTCCTCGCCTCGGCGGAACAGGTCAGGTGCGCGGAGTCTAATTTGGGAATAGTTAGGTCTTAATTGTTGTTCCTTAAGTAGTCCCTTATCACGTTGAGTGATATTTCATTGGCTAATTTATTCAAGGTTGTAAAGTGGTCCTCATGCCTGAGCAGGTGATACGTGTCATGGTTTGGTAATTGCTGACGAAATTGCGCGGCTACGTCGTCGAAGAGGCGGCACTCATACACCACGTGTTCCGGGGTGCCAGGTGTGGCCCCACAGTCACACGCTGGTGTCGCCTGTTTCCCGAACCGGCATGGGTATGCCGGGTAGGGCCCATGACCTGTAAGGAAGTGCAGCAGTCCTCGTGATGGCGTGAAGTGTTTTAATTGTAACCTTTCCCTAATATTGGGCAGCAGTTCATGTGTTCGCCGACCGGTTTCCTCATTATCCCATTGTTCTTGCCAAAGTTCTTCCCCCTTCGTTTAATTTCAATTCTGTTCCCCACGTATATCCCCATTAATTCAACTACTTTGTCCCTGTTTCCCTTTTTTATCCAGTACCATGCTGCCTGTTCCCGAATTTTAATGTCGAGCGGGCAGAGCCCCATCAGTACTGTTAGGGCTCCTCCAGGTGTAGTTCTATATGCTCCCACTGATCTAAGTAATATGCTCCGCTGCACTCTTCTCACAGCCATGGCAGGCATAACCCTCGTGAGTCTGTGGGCCCAGATTCCTGATGCATATCCTACAATTGACGTCAATATACTATTATGGTATAATTTGATTAGTTCTGGTGGTAGGTGGAATCGCTTATGTCCAATTGCAATGAGATGATTTAATGTTTCTAAAGATTTTTGTGTGACAGTGTCTATGTGTGATGTATAAGTCCACCTCTCATCGACGACTACGCCCAGGTATCGCGCTTCATGGCGTCGAAGAACTGGTGAGCCGTCTATCCTCACAGTTGGATTCCTAACTAGTTGTCCTTTTAGGAGTAGATATGTAGATTTTGTTGGAGAAATCTTCATTTTGGACAGGTGGCACCATGTACTTATGATTGTTATGGCCCTTTCGATTTTCGGCTCTAAGTCTTCGCGGCTGCGGCCACCAACCAGCAGGAGGAGGTCGTCCGCGTAGGCTATGCCCTCTAGCACATCATCGCTGTTTTGAAGGTTGTCCAAAAGAGGTTCCATATTAACATCCCAAAAGAGTGGCCCCAGGACTGACCCCTGTGGACACCCCTTGGTGATCTTTTTACTTACACTTCCGCTAGGGGACGATAGCCAGACCTCCCTATTCTCACAATAGCTCCTGAGACAGCCATATAGCGACCCTGGGCACTCCTTCTCTCGCAGTCGAGAGAAGAGCGAGGGCCACCACAGGCTGTCAAAGGCGCCACTGATATCCACCATGATGCCGACCACGTATTTGTGCGGGGTAGAGGCGCAGACCTCCGCAGCCAGGGCGATGGCGTCAGACGCCGATCTCCCGGTCCTGAAGCCGAATTGTCTTTCACTTATCCCGCACAAAACTCGATGTGCTGCCAGTCTGTCTGCCAGCAACCTCTCAAAAAGTTTCCCCAGTGTGTCTAATAGACAAATGGGCCTGTAGGATTTGGGTTCTCGTGGATCCTTGTCTGGACTTTTCTTAATTATTACAACTGTAGCCCTTTTCCATATTTGGGGGAATTTCCCGAGCCGCAAACACTCGTTGTACAACTTTGTGAGAGGTGCCACCAATTGGGGAGCCAGGAATTGCACCACCTCTGCAGTGATGCCGTCTGGGCCTGGAGCCTTGCCTCTTTTAAGGGCTTTTATTTGTGTAGCTACTTCTTCCTCGGAGAAGGGATATACCATATTGTTGTTTCGGTATTCCTCTAGATCTTGTCTCCGAATCTGTTGTTGTGCTTCAGAGTCATCGTTTTCGCCATCGTCAGGCAGCAGGACACGGGGGAGGACCTCAGCAGTCTCCTGCCAGGTTTCCGTCATCCTGCCCTGATCCCTGACGGTGGACAACACCATGGGTGACCTAATCTTTTCCCGTACTAACTTGTATGGTACGCCCCATGGGTCTGTAGCTAGTTGCGTTTGTACATATTTTTCGCAGCTCTGTAGCCTCACTGCCTTAAGCTCTTGCTGGAAGTGCTCCTTAGCCTCTCTGTATCTCAGCAACCAACGTTGCTTTTCTTCCCAGACGACACTCCGCTGGTAGTACCTCCTCGCTCTCCTGACCGACTGGCGCATCTGTCCCAGTTCGGTTGACCATGGTGACGGAGAGGCCGCTACGGCTCTCCTCCTGGTTGGTACGGCGGCCTTTACCGCCCTTACAACTGCTTTCACCAGCTCCTCTGCGTATTCTTCGACATTTTCGTCACCGTCGGGCAATGTTGGTATTTCACACTCCCTCGCCAGGCGATCCCAGTCAGCTCTGTTGTAGTTCAGCTGTGTCTCCCACCCCATGTCCCAGCGGCATTCCTCGTCTCCCAATGAGAATGTGATGAGATTGTGATCACTGGTTGTTACCTGATCCCAGACCATCCAGTTTGTTACTCTGGTGGCGAGATTGGGCGTGACCAATGTAACGTCAATATTAGTGCCCTCGCCCCCACCTCCTGCGTAGGTGGGCGGGTTTCCTTGCTTGTTGGCGACCATTAGCTGTAGCGCCATGATGGTCTCTTCGGCCTTTTCTCCTCGGTCATCTCGTGTGCCGCTGAACCACAGGGGGGACTTGGCATTTATGTCTGCTGTAATAACACACCGACGTCCTCGCAACGCCGTGGTTACTTGTGTAAGCTTGTCTAGGAATTCATCTATTGTCCGGCCGTACTGGAAGTACATGTTAATGATGTATAATACTCCAGCTGGTGTTTGTAGTTCCACGACGTTGCAGTGATCGTCGGTGAACTGGGAGAGAACTGTGGCTCTTAATGCTTTATTGATTATCATTATAGCTGCTCTGGGTTCTGCTCCGCTATGAATGACTTGCCAGCTTGCTGCCGCAAATGGGATTCGCCCAGCCAGGGAGTATGGTTCCTGCAAACAGAGCACATCCAGACTCCTCTCCTCCACGACTCTGCGGAGTTCCTGCATGACTAATTTGCTGTTGTGTGAATTAATCTGTCCTACGTTTAAATGGGTCTCGTGCATAATATGTTCTAATATGCGATTCGGGCCAGTTCTTGCTCCAGTCGTGAGCTATTCTTCCATTTGTTATGACAGATTGACTGTAAAGTTCATCTAGATCGAATTTCTCATTTCGTCTTTCAAATACTTTTTTGATTAGGTCACGCAGGGCTCCAAAGTCAGTGGGGAGATTCATTGTCTTCAGCTGTATTCTGTCGACAGCCTCCATCACCGAGAAGGTGACGTCTCTGCCGTATTCGTGACCGACACGTACCACGTGCCTCAGGGCTGTGGTGAGGACCGCCGGCTCCTCCAGGCGTGCTAGTTGTAGTGCGTGTTCTAGGTTGGGGTATACCCTATTGGGATCTACGCCCAAACCTTTTTGTATACCAGAGTTGGTAGAGGAAGATGTGCTGTTTATTATGTTTACTTGTATGTCTTGTTTCTCTGGTACTTTCGTTTGTTGTTTTGCCACAGGATGCCCTTTTGGTCGTTCTGGCTCTTTAAGCGACCCTAGTCCCCGTCTTAGGGGAGAGGAAGCACCAATGTAACCACAGGGGTCCGTTTGCACACCAGCATCTTTTGTATCTACTTTTGTGATTCGGATATTGGTAGCTCCTTGTAAGAACTCCCTAAATTTGCTGGCCCTTAGTGCATCCCTCACCCTTTTACTCGGTGACTTTCTCTTAGGCTTCCTGCCGCCTGATATGGATTCAGCCATAATCAGTTCTCGAAATTAGTCTTTGTTCTAAAAACCTGTATGTAGGGCAATTTCTTCCCGTGGCATTACAGTTCTTTTTTCCTCTTCTTGTACAAGGGATACATATCCCTGTTTTGCCACAGGTTTTCCTGGTGTGATCTTCTGCGCCACACCTGGAGCAAGCCGGCTTTCGCTCACAGTGTTTGTGAACGTGATCGAGGTCTCCACAATTATGACACCGGGGAACTACAAGGTAGTCCCTAACGTTTATCGAGTGGAACCCCATATAGATTCTGCCCATAGTGGTGAGCTTTCGCCACATATTTCCCGAAACTTCAGCTACATGATGTACAACATCGCGCTCTCTGGGTCCAGTTCTAAAGCGTAATTTAAATTCTTTTTTGAAATTGTCCAAACTCATGTTCTCCAAATTCTGTTGATTTATTGTCTCATAGATGTCGTTCTCGTTTATTGCAGTGGGTACGTCGTATAGGATTACTAAGGGATTCCGCTTTTTGGGCGGTTCACACTTAACAACCTTTTTAAGCTTGTCATGATTTAGTATTTTGTTCCGGTCTTCTTCAGTGGCAACATCTACTATAACAACGTTTTTTGTTGCCTTTACCTTGTTTATTTTTATTTTGTCTGCTACCGGGTTTGTAGTAGTTGTAAATAGCTCCTGTACTTTTTTGATGTCCTGGCCTGGCAGGGGTCTTAAGAAGACTGCCGTGTCAGGCCTTTTGGACACCTTTTCAGTGGTCTCTTTTGTGGTTTGTGTTTTGGTGGCCGCTTGTGCGACCACTCCTGCCCACGTTTTGGTGGGCTGTTTCCGCAATCGCTCATTTTCCTTTTCCAATTCCTCGAGTCGCCCCTCGAGCTTCGCGCTAGCGATAGCCCAGGCGGCGAGCTCTTTCTTAATTGAGAGTACTGCTGTGTTACTTATTTTACCATTTTTGATACTAGTGTCTAATAATTGATTTATCCTGGTATGCCATTCAGTCACGTTTTCTGCGTTCTGCCCCAGGCCCTCTTCAGGGGTGGGAACAGTAATTGCCGAACACCTCGAAATAACACTCGACTCACTCGTCTCTTGATCGGCCATGATTAGTTTGACTAGTGAAAAAGTTGGGAGCCCGTCTCTTACCCCGGACCGGCTCCTCTGGCATGGGGGGGGACTATTGCAGCTCGCCCACCGACCTCGCCCCTAGGTCAAGGGCACTCCAGAGCTGCAGGGTTCAACGCGCCGTTGCCAGCGCACTGGTCCCCATCGAAGGCCTCGTCGTCGACGATTTCACACGACGCTCCTCGGCAAGTGCACCCCGCACTCCGGAGAGGCGGATGCACCCCTCGCCCTTCGCCGCCTACTAGCCCGAGCTTCCACCGGGTCTTTACCGGGTTTCGCGATCGCGACGACTTCTGCGTGTTTCCAGCACCTTGGAAACTTGCGGGAACGCGGTCACCGCCAATGAAGAGTTTTCCTCTGATTTGACCTAGGGCTGCTATGTCGTCCTCTTCCAGAGTGTAGGAGGGAGGGCGATATGCTGCAACGACAGTGAGGGGTCCTGTGACAGTGGCAATCTCTATTGCCACTGTTTTTATTTGCCTAGTTGCTGGTGGGTGGACCTGGTGATGGGGGATTCCGCGTTTGAAGTATGTTGCTACCACGCCTCCAGCGGTGGGCCGGTCGGTCCTGTAGAAGTTGTAATTGGGTACCGACACCCTTACACCCGGTGTTAGGTGTGTCTCGGCCACCATACATACGTCTATGTTTTCATCGCGTAGGAACTCGCGGAACTCATTGTTTTGTCCGACGATACCGTTTGCGTTGAAGACGCACATTCTAAGTGCTTGGATGTGGGGTCGTCTATCCATCACTGGGAGGAGGATTTCTCTGCTGTTGTCGCATTGTTATGCGACCCTTGGAGTACCAAATTAATGGTGGTTAGTATTTGGGCGTTCTGTTGCCTGATTTCGTGGAGCAGTTGCGTTAGGAGGCCTAACGTTTGCTCCACGACTCCTGAGGGCCGTAGGGCATTTGCACTCTCTTCACAAGTGCTGGGCTGAGGGCCTTGTGACGTGCACTCAGCTGCCGCTACTGGCTGCAGACTGGACGTGGGAGTTTGAGGGGAGGAGGCTTCCCTGGACGTTTCTCCGTTAGCGGGGAACTGCTGCTGGGCTAAGTGTATCGTGGGTGTTGTTTGTTGACTCCTGTCAGTGCCTGCTACGCTCGCGTAGCTTGCGCCACCTCGCGGTCTCGATCGGGTTGTCGGTCGAGTTTGACGCGGTTGTGGGTTGGTCGGCGCTCTCGAGATCGTAGGGCCGGCGCCGCGGTTGGTTTTTTGTGTGGCGGCGGTCTTGGTGCCTTGCGCGCCTAGTCGATATTCTTTTTGTACTCAGCAGCCTTGGTAGAAGGCGCCGTGTCCAGATTCGCCGCATAGGGCGCACTTGCTCTTTGGATCGCCTCTCTGTAAGGAGCACTCGGAGGTGGGGTGCCCTTCTGCGCATTTCATGCACCGAGTTGGCATGTCGCAGTGCTTGGCAACGTCCCCTAATCCTTGGCAGTTGTAGCACTGCCCGTTGCCGCTTTTCCTGCGTAGTGGTTCAATGGTGACAGGCACTGACAGGACGTGTGAGATTTGCTTTTGCCTGTTTTGGGGAGTATCAGGCAAGTTAGCTTGACACAGTGGCCATTTGTTAGCACTGTAAACTTCCTGCATGTGGGTGACGCTATTTACTTCGTAGCTCTGCCTCTGCAGGTCCTTCTTAATAGCGTCAGTGCCAACTTTGCGAGGTAAGTCCCTTATTACAAATTTCATGAGTCGTTGCTTGGCTGTGGGGAAGGTGTAGTGGGGGACTTTGTGTTCAGAGAGCTGGCCGCTGCACCTCTTGTCGAAACTCCTTTGTGGGTTTCTGGATTTCACGAAGTTTCAGCACGTAGTGTGCTCTTCCTTCCATTTCTTCTTTTTTTGCGAGATCTTTAGTTTCCTAGTTTTGTCCATGTTTTGGTGCTTTTGAATTTCGAGATCGATTGCTTCTTCGTCAGCGTGCCTGACGAAGATGGTGTGGCCAGCGCAGGTGCGCTCTCCACTCTTCACGGCTGCCGAGTAGTCGTATCTTCGCGTTCTGCGAAGTTTCGGCGGTGGTGTAAAATTTTACAGCCTGTTCTTCGATTCTTCTTCGGAGTCTCTGGACGTCCGCTAACTGGTGGAGTTCCTCACTTGGGAAGTCCATCGGCAGATAGAGTGCCCATTTCAGTGCTCTGTTCTGCACTGCCTGGATCCGTTGCATGTTGGTCGGTGCCGTGTTTCCCCATACGACCGCGGCGTATTCCAGCACTGGTCGTATGACGGCTTTGTAGAGGATCACCCCTAGGTGGTCTGGTAATGAAGAGCGCGGGTTTAGTATGGGGTACAGCATATGCATGCGCCCCATTGCCTTTTTCCGCGTTTCTCCAATGTGTGGGCGCCAAGTTAGTCGTTTGTCTAGAGTGACGCCCAGATATTTGGCTGTTGCACTCCAGGGGACCGGTCTTCCTCGTAGTGTTATCTCCTGGAGGCCAGCCGGCACGTTCCGGTGTGCAATGACGATTGCCTGTGATTTGGCGGCGTTGTACGCCAGCCGCCACCTTGCCGCCCAGTCTTCCAAATTGTTGGCTGCGGATTGCAGTCGCCTTTGAAGGAGTTGCGGCTGCATGCTGCGGCAGTACACTGCCGTATCGTCCGCGTACAGAGCGAGTTGCACCCGATCTGTGCTTGGAAGGTCGGCAGTGTACAGCGAGTATAGCACTGGACCCAGGACCGAACCTTGCGGGACTCCGGCGAGTATTCGGCGTTCTGTGGAGATTCCACAGTCTGCCCGTACGTGAAACGTGCGGCCCGCGAGGTAACTCTGCAGGAGTTTCACGTGTGGCCCAGGAATCCCCAATGTAAATAGTTTATAAAGGAGACCATTGTGCCACACTGAATCAAATGCACGAGACACGTCGAGCAGAAGCGCGCCGAAGTACTCGCGTCGGTCCAGGGCACAGAAGGCTTCCTCTGTCAGCCGCAGTAGTTGCTGTGTGGTGGAGTGTCCCTTCCGGAATCCAAACTGCTCGTCGGGAAGGATGCCTTCCGCGTCGATGTGATTTCCAAGCCGCCGCAGGTACAACCTCTCGAAGACCTTCGAGAGTGCTGGCAGCAGACTGATCGGGCGGTAGTTGTTCGCCCGCCTGTGATCCTTCCCTGGCTTGGGTAGGGCCACGATCTCAACGTGCTTCCAGCACTCTGGAAATACGCCAGTGCGGATGATGGAGTTGAAGATCCCCGTGAGGTGCCCGATTGCGATGGGCGGCAGTTGCTTCAGGAGCTGATTTGTGACGTGGTCGGGGCCTCCTGCCTTCCTGCCGTTGAGATTGCGCAACTGGATCTCGACTTCCGCTTCTTCGATCGGCTCGATGACGGTGTCGTTGTCTTCGGCCGCCAGGAAGACCGGAAGTCGTTCCTCCACCAGTGCCATGTGTGCCTGGTCGACGGGGTCTTCCACCGGGGTGAAGTTTTCAGCGAACGCGTCCGCGAGGGCGTTGGCCTTTGCGTCCGGCTCGCTGACGAAGACGTTCCCGACTTGCAGTGGCGGTATTTTGGCTGTGCGGCGGATGAATCCCTTCACCGCGTGCCAGGCTGTTCCGTCCTCTGTTTTCAAGGAGGCGACTTTCTGCGTCCACTCTTCTACTCTGTGGGCGTCGGCGGCTGCTTTAATTTTCCACTGCAACCTGTTTAGTTGCCGCTTCGTTGCGGGATTCCGTGTTAGCTGCCATTCGCGGCGAAGTCTATTCTTCTCCGTGATGGCAGCTTTGAGGTGTCGCGGGAATTCTCGGGCGCGTGGCTTCTCGTTTTCTGTTCTTCCGTTTGGAGTGGCTGCCGCCACAGCTTCTGCGACTCCTCGGATGAGGTGACGCAGCGCCGCTTCCGCCCCATGTTCCGTCGGGTTCGGCGCGTCTCCGATTTTGGCCGCCATTTCTGTTTGGTACGTGTCCCATGTGATGCCCCTGACGTCGAGGCCACGTTTGGTCGTTTGGACGATGTCCGCATTCAGTTCAAAGACCACGGGGGCGTGGTCGGACGCCATCGTGGCCCTCGTTGTGGCGGAGATGAAGTGTCTCACCCCGCGGACGATGGCCACGTCTATGACGTCCGGTTGCGCGCCTCTTCGCGTCGGGAAGATGGTCGGCTGGTGGGGACCTATCACCGCCGCTCCGAGCTGCTCGGCCACCCGTTGTAGACGGTGGCCGCTTGTGTTTGTGGACCTGGAGTTCCAGATGATGTTCTTGGCGTTGACGTCGCCTCAATGTGTTTCCAGGGAGGGAAATCAGCGCCGCGAACTCATCTGGCTGCAGTAGTCCCCTTGGAGGTCGGTATATTGCCACAAAGTTTATCTGCCCCTGGTCCGTTTGTACGGCTACTCCCGTGGCCTCTATCGTGACGAGTTGTGGCAGGTGAACTCTGTGGTGGCGCAGCGTCCTCCTTACGTACACTGCCGTGCCGCCACCCGCGGTGGGCCTGTCGTCTCGGTAGCAGTGGTAGTTGGCCACTCCCACTTTCACGCCGGGCTTCAGGTGTGTTTCTGCGACGAGACAGATGTCCAGGTTCTCGTCGCAGATGAAGCTTCTGAATTCCGCAAGCCGTTGGCGTTAAAGACGCCGATTTTTACGCCTCGGTCGTTTCTATCCATGATGTTTGGTGGAGATGGCCAAGGTAATCGTCTGTGTGATCTCCACAGACGCCGCGTATTTGTATGGAAGGTCCTCGATCACGTGGAGAACCCTGTCTATGAGGCCTGCTAACAGTTGCAGCATTTGGGTGGCCTTGTCTTCCTCCTGTGGTTGATTTGGAGGAAGGGGCGCTTCGATGTGCTGCTGATGGTAGCGGCTTCCGCGCTGGCGCATTTCCGGAAATTCGACGGGGCTGTCAATTCTCGGTGGGCGCCGCCAGGAGGCTGCGTCTTCTGTATTCTTGCGTGCGCGCTGAGCGCGCCCGGTAGCAGTAGTGGCTGCCGTCAGATCAGCTGATCGCTGTCGTGCCCACGCGTTAAGGGGGGACGTACACGAAACTGCAGTAATTTTAAAAGTATTTTATAAAACTCTAATTTTTTAAGATAATCAATCCAAATTTGGTACAGTTATTAAGAAATGTTATGCGCATATGAACCTAAATTTTCATTTTTATTGACCTTTTACATCTTTAATTATTAACAATTAATTTTTTTTCAACAATGTAATTACAAATGTTCCTTTTTTGAGAAAACTGTGAGAGCAATGTTAATGAATTTTTGTACACACTTTCATACCAAATAATTACAAAACTCTGTGGAGCAGAATTTTTATATCTTCTTTTGTTCAGTTTTTACGGGTCTCCCAATTTCCCTGAAAAATAATATATCAAATTTAAGGAATATTTTCTACCATAAATACCTTACTATTTTATTAAATGAAAATTCCTTCCACAGAATTTTTCACTATAGTACTGACTAGTCATATACCAAATTTCACTTCTCTACCTTTTGTGGTTTTTGAGAAAAAGGTACATAAAGTTATAAAAATGTAAGTTACGGGAAAACTGAATCAATGATTTGATAGTGTTTGTATTAGGTCTTACCGTCTCTGTGTGAACTAGTGCAAGCCATATGCATACTCCTCTTCATCTGCAAGCAGTCTCTTCTTTGCTTGTCTTCTTTGGTTAACCTGCTGTTCAATTTTATTGGCTGTAATATCAGCCGCAGCAACTCTTTTGTCATCGATGTCCTTCAATATTGAATAGGTGAAAGCTCCTGGATGAAATCCTAGCCTCTGTAGAGTTTTTATTCTTCCAAGATTACCATTGTTAAAAACTAAACAAGCATCATATGCAGCAATTTCAACAATAATTGTTGAAACAAATGTTGTTTTTGGGCAACGTTTCCAAATCAGTGAGTTGTAACTTTCATTAGGGTTTTGTGTCTTTCCATGCACACACTTTCGTAGGAGGTCTGGCTCTGCTAAACACCTAAATGTTGGTTTTATAGCACTTAAAACAGCCACAGGTAAACTGTGCTTGTGTGAATAGTTCATGCCATCACGCTCAGCCTGCTTGAATTTGCACCACGATATGTCACACAAATTATGTACAGGTTTGTCATCTGTGGATAGTTTATGAAAATAAATAGACCACACAGCCTTCTGCATGTTATTCAAATTTCCACTGTTGTCCCTTATTGCCTTGCCATAGTACACTTGTAAAGAATGAATTTCTTTGTCTGTGAGTCTGTTGGGACCACCTAAAAGTTTTCCATCCTCAAGTTTCCTGCCCTTCAATTCACGTTTCAATTTTAAAAGTCTGCCTCCCATTCGTTTTTGCACATGTCCAACACATTCCAACTTTTCTATAGCACAATGGGGACCATAAGGTTCACTTTCCAAAACAGTTTTGAAGGAGCTGGAGTCACCATCACCAAGGTATTTTGTGTATCTAACACCGTACTTTTCCACACTTCGATGGAACATAAGTTTCATAGCTGCAGGTTCCATTCCACCACTAGAACCAGAATAATTTCTACAGCACACTTTCTTGTGTTCAACCTGCCACTTATTTTCTTCCACTTCACCAGCTCTCTTTCCGAGTACACAGCTATAGCAATATTTGCTCATTACCTGAACGTCAAGAATTTTTCCAGTATCAACACTAATGACAGATGATACTCCATACAGTGATGTATGTCCACGCTTCATCCACGTTCCATCACATGACACACACAAATCGGTGTCTGGCGTGTTATCTGCTTCTGTCTTTAGTTCACTATTCATCTTCACAGCTTCCTTTGCAGAGGACTTCAAGTTTTCTTCCACTTCCTCTTGAAGAGCACTTAGCAGTGTTTTATTTCCAGTGGTGTACCTAGCACTTGGTTGTGGCATGTTCATGATCCCACAAAACAGTCTGGTACCTTCCCTGCCTATGCCCAAACATCTCATGCCATATATTAAACGCATATTTGCTTCATATATCCGGTTACTTGATGCCGAAGTTCTAAAAGCAGTGTCTGAATGACAGCTTTCACAAGTAAGATGCAACATACACACTATTCCAATTCTGTTTTCTTCGTCATATAATCTCAAACTTTTTGCACCACAGTCAGCACATACACAAGCAGATGATATAATATCAGATAGTATTTTCAAATCAATAAGCCTAAAACCACTAGTAGCTTGAGTGTCTGAGCCACAATCATCAAGTGATTGACAGCTGTCAATTTTCCTTCTCGAAGCACTCGCTTTCTTGGTTGAAGTATCGTTTCCATTTGTTATTATGGGGCTGGTTTTCAAGTTGTCTTTACTACATCGAGAAGCTTGACACTTTCTAACCTTTTTAAACACCTTACTAGAACGCGGCATGCTGCAAAATATAATAACAAGTCTACTTACAACTTTCGTAAAAATGTATTCCAAACAAACACTCGTAAACAAACGCTATAAATCAAAGAATATAAAACCAGCGGCAGAGATATTATTCCACAGCCTTCTTGATGTAGTACACAAACGTTCCCTGCATTGTGACTGCACAAAACTGGAAAAAAACGCAGTATAAATAGATATACGAGAGGATGAAGACCAAGATGGGGGGGCGTCGCCCTGTGCAAGCTATTACAAATTATTATTTTTTTCCCCCTTAGAAGCGGAATTGGAACGTAATATTTGGTAATTGAAATTTCAATACCATGTAGTAAATGAAGAGCCAATAAAATTTTTTTCACAAATTTGGTCATTTTCATGTACGTCCCCCCTTAACACGGGGTGCCGGCTGCGGCCGTGCGGTGCTGCCACCTGTGAGCGGCGCGCCTCTGGCCGCTGGCTGTGTCCGTGAGGTGCTGCCACCACGCGGCGAGTTGCGGGACTCCGTCGCGGTAGCGGCCTCCGAGATTGTGTTGTAGGTAGCCGCGGAGGCTGCCTTACCGGCTGCTGGCTGCAGCGTCTGCATGCTGCTGCCCTCTGGTGGCGACGAGCTGTACTCGGCGGCTGACTTTTCCGGTTGCGTCCGGGAGGTGCTGCCCTCTCGCGGCGAGTTTTGAGATTCGCGCGTAGGGGAGGTGGCCGGGACTGCACTGCCGGTCGCGTCGCGAGCTGCCTTACCGACCGTAGGCGGCTGCCTCTGCGTGCTCGGCCGGGAGGTGCTGGCCCCTGGCGGCTCTGGGTTGTATCCGGCGCGTCGTCCTCCACGTGACCGGCGTCGTCGTCGCCTTTGTGGCTGACCGGATGCCGGCCAGTTCTGCGAGTCGCGGAATGCGGTTTTCCCGTTTCTGGCCGTCTTCCCTCCGCGCTGCTGCTGGCCTTGTGCGCGCTCGAGGAAGGCTATGTGCAGTTCACAGCCTCTGTACGTGGCCATGTGGTTTTCACCACACAGGGCGCACTTCGGTGTGAAGTCCTTGTGTGGTATACCTTTGATTGTACAATCGCGAGATGCGTGTTCACCTGCGCATCTCACGCATCTCGCGTCCATGTTGCAGTGTTTCTGGACGTGGCCTAGTTGCTGACACCTGAAGCACTGTGCATAAGGTTGTTTAGTGCGCAGGTTCTCAGGTGTCACACTGCAGTTTGCGATTAAACGGAGCTGGAACAGCTCTCTGTTGCGCTCTGTGTTGGGAGCATACACACAGAAGAGCGGCGAGTCTTTTCTCGTTCGTGGATTCTTCATTTTAGACACGCCGCTCACAGCATATCCCAAGTCCTCCAACTCCTCTTTTATGTGGCTGGGTTCCGTTTTGTACGAGAACCCTCGGTACACGACTCGCAGTGGTTTCTCTCTCGTTGCGGAGTACGTGTAGAATTTGATGCCCTTGTCAGAGAGCTGGCCAGGTGTGCTAAAGTATGGAACGGTGGGAGTGTGTTCCACATGGTTAAGGTGTAGGTTTTAATAGCCTAGCGCTATTTTTCCTACATTAAGTATGATAAGGTTATGGGATATGCATTTGAGTTCCTAAGCTGTCCTGCACAGGGACAAATGTTGTTACGGTTGCTGCATCATTCTTACCGGCGCAGCAGGTCTGGCCAGCGTAATGACGGCCGCCAGTGTGGTCGGCTGCCGAGTCCTCTGACCAGCTGGTTGGTCGACCTCTCGGCTTTATTGTAGAATGTTGTCGCTGCGTCCTTAAACCTCTGGCGTAGAGGCTGGACGGCAGCGACGCGGTGAAGCTCCTCCGTGGGGAAGTCCTTGGGCAGGTGAAGTGCCAGTCGTAGCGCCCTGTTTTGAATCGTCTGTAGGCGCTTCAGATTTGTATCGGCCGTGTTTCCCCACACGACCGCTGCGTATTCCAGCAGCGGTCGTATGGCGGCCTTGTACAGTGTAAGACCGACGTCTTCTGGCAGCGTTGACGTGGGGTTGAGCACAGGGTAGAGCAGCCTCAACCTACCCAGCGCCTTGCCCCTGATGTTTTCAACGTGCTGCCGCCATGTGAGACGCCGGTCTAATGTGACGCCTAGGTACTTGGCGGTGTCGTTCCATTCGACTGGCACTCCACACACCGATACTGTTGGCGCGTCGTGGCGGAAGGGGCGACTAGCTATAATTATCGCCTGGCTCTTCTCGCCATTGTAGGCGAGGCGCCACTTCTTTGCCCACTCGGTGAGCTCGTCGGTGGCCGCCTGTAGACGCCGCTGCAGGACGTCGACGCTCCAGCTGCTGCTGTAGATCGCCGTGTCGTCAGCATAAAGCGCCGTCTGGACGCGGTTCGTGCGTGGCAGGTCGGCGGTGTAGAGGGAGTAAAGCGTCGGACCGATGACCGAGCCTTGAGGTACACCCGCAAGTATTCGGCGCTCCGTGGAAATTCCACTGGCTGCGCGGACGTGAAACGTCCTTTCCTGCAGATAGCTCTGCAGGAGCCTCACGTGCGACACAGGTACCCCCTGCACAAGAAGCTTGTACAGGAGGCCGTCATGCCACACGGAGTCAAAGGCACGAGACACGTCCAGCAAGAGAGCGCCAAAATACTTACGTCGGTCAACGGCTCCGAACGCTTCCTCCGTCAGTCGCAGCAGCTGGTGCGTCGTCGAGTGCTCCCTACGAAACCCGAACTGCTCGTCGGGGAGAATTCCTTCGGCGTTTACGTGGGCCAGCAGGCGGACCAGGTAGAGCCTTTCGAATATCTTTGATGTTGCTGGCAGGAGGCTGATGGGGCGGTAGTTTCTTGCCAAGCGAGTGTCCTTCCCTGGCTTGGGAAGGGCAACTACCTCCGCATGCTTCCAGCAAGATGGGTATTCGCTGGTGCGCAGTATCCCGTTAAAGATTGCCGCAAGATGGTGTGCTGCGGCGTCGGGAAGCTGCTTCAGCAACATGTTGGTGACGTTATCTGGTCCGCCGGCTTTCTTGCGTTGCAGGCGGCGAAGTTGCAGCTGGACCTCTTCCGGCGAGACGGGCTGTATCTCGTCGTCCTCCGCGCGTTCGCGGAGAAATACAGGAAGGCGGTCCGCTACTAAGCGCAAGTGTTCCTCGTCGACGGGCTCTTCAATTGTTGTGAAATTTGCAGCGAACGCGTCCGCCAGTGCGTTTGCCTTGGGGTCCGGTTCGCTGACAAATCTGTTGCCCACTTGTAGAGGAGGGATGGGCTGAGTGCGGCGGAGGAAGCTTTTCATTGTCTTCCACGCCGTCCCGTCCTCGATGTTCAGCCCTCCAATTTTGGCGGCCCACTCGGCGTTCCTGTGTGCGTCTACGTCTGCCTTGATGTGGCGGCGCAGCCTGTTGAGTTGCCTTTTCGTCCTCGGGTCCTTGGTTAGCTGCCATTCCCGTTGCAGCCTGTTTTTTGCAGCTATCTGGTCCCTAATGTCAGAGAGCTGGCGTGTGTGCAAATGTGTGGAACATGCGTGTTTGTTCCACGTGACGAGGTTGTAGTTTCTAATAGCCTTTCGCTATTTTTCCTACAATAAGCAGAGTCTTAGTTATGGGGTAGGCTTATGTCTTCTTATGCTGTCCTGCACTGCGGACTTTGTGTTAAGGTATGCTGCGTGGTTACTGACGCAGCAAGTCTGGCCAGCGAAGGGACGCTCGCCAGTGTGGCCGGCGGCCGAGTCCTCTAACCAGTTGGTTGGTTGACCTCTCGGCCTTTTCATAGAAAGTCGTCGCTGTTTCTCGGAATCTTTGCCGCAGCGGCTTGATTCCAGCGACGTGGTGGAGTTCCTCTGTGGGGAAGTCCTTGGGTAGATGCAGTGCAAGACGCAACGCCCTGTTCTGTATTGTTTGCAGGCGTTTGAGGTTGGTTTCAGCCGTGTTGCCCCACACGACTGCGGCGTACTCCAGCAGCGGGCGAATGGCGGCCTTGTACAGCGTAAGACCGACGTCTTCTGGCAGCGTTGTCGTGGGGTTGAGCACTGGGTAGAGCAGCCTTAATCTACCCAGTGCCTTTCCTCTGGTTGCTTCTATATGTTGCTGCCATGTGAGACGCCGGTCTAAAGTAACGCCTAAGTACTTGGCGGTGTGGTTCCAAGGTACTGGCACACCACACACCGATACTGTCGGCGCGTCTTGACGGAGGGGGCGATTTGTGATGATTATCGCCTGACTCTTGTCTCCGTTGTAGGCGAGGCGCCACTTTCTAGCCCACTCCGAGAGCTCGTCGGTGGCTGCCTGAAGACGCCGCTGCAAGACGTCGACGCTCCAGCTGCTACTGTAGATCGCCGTATCGTCGGCATATAGTGCCGTCTGGACGCGGTTCGTGCGTGGCAGGTCGGCGGTATAGAGGGATCAGAGAGCTGGCAGGGATGCTGCGGTCCTTTATACACTCCGCTGCGGCGCGCCGGTGGCGGTCCTAGCGGTGGGTGGCGGAACTGCAGACGCTGCAGTTCGGTGCGCGGGCGCGGACCTCTTGGGGAGCGTCCTGTCGTCTACTGAGTTGGAGGAAGTCGGCCAATCCTAAGACTGGTCGACGCGCACGTCTTCACTGTGCTGGCTCTCAACTCCGACTGAACTTGACTACTGACTGACCCAACCACCGGACGCTACTGTCACTTTGTTAAAGAAAGGCCCATCGGCTTTGCCGATTCGCCGTGTATTTTTGTGTGTTTGGATGGTTGTGCTGTCGTGGCACTATTTATTTGACTTTGGGGGACAGGAATGTTATTGTTTCCGGACTTCGTCCGCCAATCCGCCTCCTTGGATAGTGGTCTGCTCTTCCTCTTCAGGAGTTGTGTCGCTGGACGTTCTCGTTGTCTTCTTGTTTCTTCTGAGGCGTTTGCCGTTGGGTTGTCGTACTTTGTTTGGTTTTGGGTGCGAGTACTAGTTTATTAGTCCTTGATGATTCTAATCCTACCTATTTTTATAAGCTATGAATTTTCACACATTTGTTTTCTAATCCTACCTATCCTTATGAGCTATGAATTTTTAACACATTTATTTAGAGAAGTGACTAATGATTCTAGTTCTGCCTATTATCATGAGCTACGTTCTTTCTACGCATTTATATTGAGAGGTGGTTGGTAATTTTAATCTATCTACTTCGTTATATGCTATTTCTAATCTACTGGAGGTGGCTGATGATTTTTAAACTATTTACAGCGTTTATGTCTGCTCTGATGTACTAGTCGTCAGTGTAGTCTGCTGGTTCTTCAATTATGCTACGTGGCACGCGTTGCTTGTACCATTGCTTAGGTTTGCTGGTGCCTACGTTAGTCAGATGTCTGCAGTTGTCTCTTATAATATCTAGCTTGTTATGGACGCGTGTTGCTAATTTCCTGACTGTTTCGTCTAACATGTCCATCTCCATGATCTCGTGGAGGTGTCTGGTGCGTGCCCAAGGTGGGGCGCCTAGGATCCAGCGCAACACTTTATTTTGGACGATTTGTCGTTGGTGTCCGGTGGTTCTGCTTGCAGTGCCCCACGATGTGCAGCCATACGTCATCGTCGGCAGGATTCTGGTTTTGTACAGTGTTCGTTTTGTTTCTTGTTTTAGGTTTTTACTTTTGAAAATGGGGAAGAGGGCCTTTGCTAGGTTTTGGGCTTTTTGTTTCCTTTCCTTGATGTGCCGGTAGAGCAGCTTCCTGTCCAAAGTGACGCCTAAATACTTCACTTCTTCCCTCCACGGTAGTTCCTGCGCATTTAGTCTCAGGTTTTCTTCAAGGATTCGTCTTTTTCTCGTAAAGTAGACTGCAGCTGATTTCCCTGCGTTCAGTTGCAGTTTATTTTGGCGACCCCATATTTCCCTAGGGAAACTTGCCGCTGCAGCCTTCTGGTGTTGGTGAGGTGACGTTCACTGCTTGTGAAAAAGGCTGTATCGTCAGCGAACTGGGCGATATTTACTCCTGGCTCGTTTGCTTAGATACTAAACAGGGTTGGCGAGAGAACTGATCCTTGGGAATTCCTGCATTCAGCGGTCGTGTGGATGAGTGTTTTCTGTCAATTTCGACTACGAAGTGTCTGTTGGTCAGGAAGCTGTCTACAATTTTGACGTAGGTGGCCGGGATGGTTGTTTGTCTTAGGAGTTTTCATATTAGGTTCTGATGCCATACTTTGTCAAATGCTTTTTCCCAGTCAAGGAAGATGGCGGTTGTTGAATTTTCGTAATTCATATTTTGAGCGATGTGTTCAGTTAGCCGGAATACTTGGCGTTCAGCGGAAACTTTCCTTTGGAAGCCAAACTGTTCTGCCCAGGTGGAGTTATCTTCAGTGAGGGCTTTTTGTATTCGATTTAGGATAACCCTTTCTAGAATTTTCCCCATGGTTTGAAGGAGGCTTATGGGTCTGTTGTTGGCTGGTAGGCTGCGGTTTTTGCCTGCTTTCGGGATTGTTATCAGTTTTGCTTTCTTCCATGTTGTAGGGAAGTAATTTAGCTGTAGACATTGGTTTATTATTCTGGTCAGGAGGACAAGGGGTTTTCTAGCGAGGTTTTTGAGATGCATGTGAGTTATTCTGTCAAGGCCTGGTGCTGTTTTTCCGCTTATTTTTCGTATTTCTTTTCGTCTTTCACTGGGTGTGACTAGTTCTGGTGGTATGGTTGGTATTGTATTTCTGAGTGCTTCGGTTTCACGTATCATTATGTTGTCTTTTTCGTGGTCTTCCCGTGTGCCAACGTCATACTGGGGTAAGGAGTTTTGATCTTCAAAGGTGTCAGCTAGTAGTTCGGCTCTTGCCAGGGCATCGAATACGGTGCCTTGTTGACCCGATAGGGCCCTCTTCCCTGTTTGCTGGCTTTTTAATTTCTTGACTAACCTCCATTCGTCCTGTGATTGGAGCCTGAATGTTTCCATGTGGTCGTTCCGACTTTCGGCGCGCCATTCTGTGAGACATTTCTGCAGTTCTCTTGTTAGTTTGTTCATTTCGGTCTGGTCCCTAGGGTCGCGCGTTCGTTGCCATCGTTTTCGCGCCTTGTTCTTCAGGTGTCGGAGGTCTTGCAGTAGTGGGGGTAGATTGTCTTGCTGTTTATCGATTGTTGTTGTTGTGATGGCGTTTTTGGCGGCTATTTGGATATCTTTTGTTAGCTTCTGTACTGCTTCATCTACTTTGTTGACGGTGGTGAGGTCTGTGGTTGGTCGGGTGGTGGCTGTTAATGTTGTTCTATATTGGTCCCAGTTTATGTTAATGGTTTTGTTTGGTGGTTCAGATGGTGGTCCGATCTTACGGATATTGACGAGTACTGGGTGATGGTCGGATGACAGGTTGTTGCAGACTGTCATTGTCACATTGCCTATTGGGCCCTTGGTTAATATAATGTCAAGGACATCTGGTCTCTGTTGGGGTAGGAGTGGTATTCGTGTGGGCTCGTCTGGCCCTTGGACGATAAACTGGAGCGTTTCTTCTAATGACTGCAGCTTATTTCCCGTCGGGTTCACTATCCATGAGTTCCAAAAGGGATGTTTTGCGTTTAGGTCTCCCCCCCTAAGAGAATTCTGGGGTGGAGATCTAGCACTGTTCGTAAGTCGTCTTCTAGAAGCTGGCGGATGGGGTCGAAGTATGTGGCCCCGATTAGTATCGGCCAATCGTCGGTGTTTATTTTGGCGAGTGTGACTTCCATCTGCTGTAGTTCTGGGCTGCTCACTGGGTCATGAGTTATTGTGTTTTTAATGAATATTGCTGTGCCTCCACCTCGTTGGTTTCATCGGTCGGATCTGTAACAGATCATGTTTCGGAACCGGAAGTTGTCTGATGCTTGCAGGTGGTTTTCCGTAACTAGCATAATGTCAATATCTTTTTCAGTTATGAACGCTGGGATTTCGATCTTTTTGCGTTTGATACCATTAGCGTTCCAGACACAAATGGTTATGTCACGTTTTTGCCTTCTGTGTCCCGCCATTTTTACTCCATGAGAATTATGGCTGCTTCCAGCAGGATTACTGCCTTTGCCGTTTTGTCTTTTGCTGTGCGGAGTTTGTTGGCTGTAGTTATGATGGTTGTCACAAGGTTTTGTTTGTTGAAGAGTTGTAATGTGGATAGTATTTCAGCCAGTGCTGATCCCAGTTCAGTGGGCCTGTGATCGGCTAGTAGTTGATGTTGTGGGGGAGCGCCCAGTTGTTGGGTTGGGGTGCCTGGGGGCCACGGTTCTGTCGTGTTCTGGGTGTTGCTGTGGTGGTGACGTTACAGTTGCGTACGTGTGGTCGGTTGACCGCATGTCTCTTGTGATGGTGGCATTTGCCGTTGTCGGTCTTCTTTCGGTGTATCTTGTTGAGTCCGTCTGTAGTTCCGTTCTTGTGTGTTTTTGTCAGGTTGCATTTTGGTTTTGAGCTGGTCTGAATGTGTGTTTTTGCATTCTCTGCCCTGAAGGGACAGAGTGGGCTGTTTTAGGGCTTGCTATTTACCCTTTTCAGCCATGGGTTTATACATTTTATTTTTAAACAATTTTTATATTTCTCTTGCTACATAGTGCAAGTTTTCTTTGGGTCATTAACAATTACAAAGATCTTTAGATATTTTAACATTTACAGTAATATTTTAACAATTACAATGATATTTTAGCAATTTCACTGATATTTTAACAATTTTTTGTTACAGTTCAGTTTTCCTTCAATTAATTTTACAATGCAATTTGTTCTTTGCCGTTAATAGTTTATAATTACAGGTATCTTATAATACAGGTAACTACTTGTGCTACTATTATTATTATTATTATTATTATCATCATCGTTAATTCCCCATTAAGGAGAGCGTTCAAACACAATCAATATTCACAATGACAATGTGGTACATAAATTGGTACATTCCAAATTCATGGCACTTTTTTCTGTCTCTCTTATTTCTCTTCCCAAAAACCTCTCATAAATTCACTGTGTTTCTTCTTCCTCTCTTCTGTCCACTTCTTTCTTGATTTCTTCTCTTTTGGTGTTTCTTCGAATTTCTGTTTGTTGATTTTTTCTCTGTATTTTTCTCTGTTTGATATTTCTTCTGTGGAGATGTTTAGATTTTTGAGGTCTTCCATGGTTTCCTTTACGCAGTTAGTTTTCACCTTATTCGTCGCCACTATGTTAAAAATCTTCTTGGTCAGCCTATTTTCATTCATCCTATGAATGTGCCCAAAGAATTTTGCCCTTCTTTTTCTGATATTGTCTGTAATTGTCTCTGCCTGTTTGTACAATTCCTTTGTTGGTCTCTTTATCCAGATCCCCTGTCTCTGAACTGGCCCATAGATCATTCTCAGAATTTTCCTCTCTTGCTTTTCCATTTCCTTGATTTTAGTTCTTCCTCTGATTACTGTTGTTTCTGAGGCATACAAGGCCTCAGGTAAGACTAGTGTTTTGTAATGTCTTAATTTGGCATTGACGGAAATATTTCTTTTATTGTAATGGTTCCATGTAAGTCTGTATGCTTTTTGTAGTTTTGTAACCCTTTCTTCATTGGCTGTTGAATTCAGTCCTGTTTTCTGTATAATCTCTCCCAGGTATTTCAAACTTTCTACTTGTGTTATCTTTCCGTACTTTGTTATCAGTGGGCTTCTGTCTGTAGATTTTGTGTCCACGTGTTGGGTTTTTTCGTATGATATTTGTAGTCCTGTTCTGGCTGCGATTTCATGCAATATCTGTAGGGCTTCTCTGGCTTCTTTTCTGTCATTTATAATGATGGCTATATCGTCGGCAAAGGCCAGACATTTTATGTTGACGGTTCTATTTTTCTCTCTCCCCATCTTTACCCCATTGACTCCTTTGTCCCAGGTCCTGATTATTTTCTCTAAAACAGCGTTAAATAAAATGGGTGACAGGCCATCTCCCTGTCTCACTCCTGTCTTGATTTCGAAAGATTCTGATATCTCGCCCATGAACTTCACTTTTGACTTTGTATTTGTTAATGTTTCTTGAATTAGTTTTCTGGTCTTATTGTCTACCTTCATTTCTTCTTGTGTATTAAGTGTTTCTCTGTCTATGAAATCGTAAGCCTTCTTGAAATCAACTAATGTTACTGTGGTGTACCGAGCGAGGTGGCGCAGTGGTTAGACACTGGACTCTCATTCGGGAGGACGACGGTTCAATCCCGCGTCCGGCCATCCTGATTTAGGTTTTCCGTGATTTCCCTAAATCGCTCCAGGCAAATGCCGGGATGGTTACTTTCAAAAGGGCACGGCCGACTTCCTTCCCCGTCCTTCCCTCATCCGATGAGACCGATGACCTCGCTGTCTGGTCTCCTTCCCCAAACCAACCAACCAACCTACTGTGGTGTTTCTGGACTTTCTCGTTGTTAATAATGTTCTCAGATACCAGATCTGCTCACTGCATGATCTTACCTTCCTGAACCCTCCTTGGTATTATCTGATCTGTGGATCTATCTGAGGTTCTAGGCGATTTAATAGAGCTTTTTATAGAATTTTGTATGCCACCGGCAGTAACGAAATTCCTCTATAGTTATTAGGGTCTGTTTTGTCTCCTTTCTCGTAGAGCGGGTGTATTAGGGCTGACTTCCATTCTTCTGGTATCTTTTCTGTTTCCCAGATGTTTTTGATTATACTATGAATTTTGGGTGTAATGTTTTCATGGTCTAAGTTCCAGATTTCTGCAATCAGTCCATCTTCACCTGGTGCTCTGTTATTTTTCAATGATTTTTTTTATTTTCACGATTTCTTCATATGTTGGGGGTTCGGAGTCCCGGTTGGGTTCTGGTTTTGTAAACTGTAATCTCTGTTTTGGTTTATCACAGTTAAGTAACGTGTCAAAGTATCTGGCTAATATTTCACAGTTTTTCTTCGGATTTGTCTCCAGTGTTCCATCCTGTCTTTTGAAGCATAAGCTTGGTGGCTGATATCCTGTCATATTTTCTCGGAATACTCTGTAAAAATTTCGTGTGTTGTTTCTGGTGAAGTCTTCTTCTATCTCCTACAACCTGCTGTTTTCGTAACCTCTTTTTTTCTCTTCGGATTATTTTTGAAGTGTTTTTCTGTATCCTGTTGAAATCCTCCCATTTTTCTTGTGTTTTATGGCTGTTAAATTTTTTTCAGGCTTGTATTCTGTCTTCTATGGCCCTGTCGCATGTCATGTTCCACCATCGGTGTTTCCTTTTCCTCGCTGGTTTAACGAAATTGCTATTATTTTCGTTAAAGAAGAAAAATTATTAATAATTATTGCTTTTAGTTAATTAATTTGCCTTTCTTTAACTTTCTTCTGTAAGTAAGAACTTTGTTGTAGAAACTCTCTCTTATTTACGTGTGGTAATAAAAAATTCACTTTCAAAAGAATTACCTACATTTAAAAATTACGTGAACTCATATTAACTGATTAAGAATATTTAGTTGAGAATTAAATCCTTTACATCATTCAGCCTTGGCACACATTTTCTAAATGCAGTGGTTTTTTTTTTTTGTTAAATATTTACTGAATTCTATCCCGGCGTTAGCTATGGAACATAAGATTATCTCTATTAGCAGAAAATGGTTAATTATTGCCAAGCCGACATTTAATTATCTCTGATCAAACCTGCTTCGCTATACATTTAAGTTATTGGAAAGAACCAAAATTGTTAAATTTCAATGTTAACTAACATTAACTATCCGCCTACGAATGCACAAACGTATAATTAGTTTAAAAATTCATCAGTCTCAGGATCACTGTAAAAGAACAACATTTTCTTAATTCACTGTTAATTTTTATCTGTTCCCGATATACGGGTTTGGTTGATTTTTCCTTTAGCGGAACAATTTTTTAAATGTGCCGCCGCTGCAAATCGATCGGTCGCGGCACAGCCCAGCAACACCGCTAAAAATGCTGAAAATTCTTTAAAGAAATTTTATAGATGACCTGGGCAAGCTAATTTACATTAATAATACACACTTTTCATAAATTCTGATATATTTAGATCCAACAATAATTCAACTCACATTAATTTGTAACGCCTCCTCTAATGGCGGCTAAATCTAGACAGAGACAAAAGAAGTCTACCCATTCATAAATCGCTTCGACACAGCTTCCACTCGCATTCAGCTCTACACAGAGAAGACCAAAGAATACGCTGTACATGGTTCTTTTATACTACTGCTGACTATTAACATTTCTTTGTAATTTGACAATATTATTCTCCTCTGGCTAAATTTCACATCTCTGTTATCGCAGATACTGACACATTTCACAATCACATAACAAATATAGAAAAATTACTATACTAAATACAGAGAGAATATTACTACAAAAAATATTACGATAATAACAAATGTCTTTTACACAAAATTCAATAATATTTTTTGTTCAATAATTACGGTATATACAACTTGCTCAGAGCGGCGTATATGGTACAAATAAACTCTTGTTCATTAATAGAGTGAGTTTGCCAGGGAACGTTACAGTGGCTGCCCCAATTTTATCAGTTCTTTTATTTTTTCTGACAGTTCTGTCCAGTTGTTGCTGTTGATTTTCGTAATTTCTTCTATTATTTCTTTCTTGTTTATTTGTAGGTACTCTGGATCTGTTCTGAAAGGTCTGTTGGTTCTCTTGATTTGTCTATTGGGTATAAATTTTAATTTAATTTCGAGAAGGTGATGATCAGATTCGAAAACTCATTTCCTTGTTCTTACGTTCATTATTTCTCTGGTGTTTTTTGTGGATATTGCTTCGTGATCTATCTGAAATTCTCCTAGACAATGGTTGGGGGATTTCCAAGTTACAAGTTTTCTGTGTGGTTTCTGGAATTGCGTTGACATGATTTTCAGATCAAAATTTCTGCAGAAGTTTATCAAGTTCTCTCCATTTTTGTTTGTTCTCATGTGTGCCATGTGTTTCCCTGTCGTGTCTCGGAATTTTCTTTCCTTGCCTAACTGGGCATTGAAGTCTCCTAGTAACACTTTTATGTGATTCTTGGGGATTTTGCTGGTAGTTTCTTTCAGATCTTCCCAGAATTCCTCTATCATCTCTGGGTTCTTCTTGTTATAATTGTTTGTGGGGGCATGTCCATTGATTAATGTGTAGGTTTTGTTTCCAGACCTTATCGTGTGTGTCGACATTTTTTCTGATTTTGAGGTAAATCTGTTACGGAGTCCAGTATCGATTTATGTACTACAAAACCAGTTCCGAAGAGTTTGAGATTTCTTCCTGGGTTGGTTATGGCTGGTTTCCCCTTATATATTCTGTAATTTTCAGAATCAAAGTGGTTCTCATCTGCAAATCGTGTTTCCTGTATTGCCATAACTTTGATGTTGTATATATCCATGGCGTTTGTTAATTGTTTCAGTTTACCTAGCCTCAGTAGTGTGTTGGTGTTGAGTGTTCCCATGTAAAATACTTTCTTCATCTTGAGGGTTTTTGAGAGGCTCCGATTCTTCTCTTCATGACATGCCTGATCCCCTGGAATCCGATGATCAGGTCTATTACCCAGTCTTACTGACTCGGGGCCCAGGGTAGTGGATTCTTTCCCGTTGTTCTGTCATGATTATTGGTTTGTGTTGAGGTATTGGTGGTGAAATCACGAAGGATCTCACATAATTTCGACTGGAGTTTTGAGTTCCAGAAGATTAACTTACAGCCGAGCTCACAGAGCCAACAGACGCTGACCAGAGTACCGGTGGCTGCCACGCAGACGTGTCTTATGCTACTATACATATGCATTTGTTTTACATTTGTTATTTAGTGTACAGAGCGAGGGAGAGGGAGTTGGGTTAGGTATATTTTGGTGGTTCTTTTGTGGGCCATGTTCTTGTGTGCTTGGTGGTGTTTGTGTTTTATTCTTGAGTCCTTCCGTCTAGGTGTGGGAGGATGGTGGTGTTTGTTGTTAGTGGTGATAGGATTGGGGCGAGATCGTGGTACGTCTTCACTGTTTTGTGAGTGATTGTGTGGGAGGGTGTTGTGTATTTGAATTTAGGTTTCCTTTTTGTTCTGTGGTTGACTGTGATGATGTTCTCCATGTCCGGTCTTTTGTTTAAGATGTGATTTCCGTATCTGGCTAACCCGGTTTGTAGTGGCTCCATTCTGGTTGCCTCATATACATCATTGCTTGGTGTTATATATGGTAGCCTTGTGATATGAAGTATTAGTCTGCGTTCTGTGCTGAACAGTCTTTTTGCGATCGGTGCATGTATGCCTCCCAGGGGGGCTGCTGCATACTCTAAAACTAGACGGATGAAGGTTTTGTACGTATGTATTGCGGTTTGAGTGTTGCAGCCATGGAAGCGTCCTTGCACTTGTGGTATTAGGTTTTGTCTGAGTCGGGTTTTGTTAAGGAGGTACGTCAGGTGGGTTTTCCAGTTGAGATGTTTGTCTAGGTATACTCCAAGGTATCTAGCTGTGTCGTTTAGTTGTAGGGGGCTATTCCAGAGGGTTAGTCGGATGACATGTTCGTTCTGTTTCTTTTTTGTTAAGGTCTGTGTCTGAAGAGGACTGTCTGTGTCTTGGTTGGGTTAGGTCGTATCCTCCATTTTGCCATCCAGGTTTCTAGACGGTGGAGTTATGTGGACGTTTTTCGTTGCATTGTCGTTGTGCGTAGTTCCGTACACCAGTAAGCCGTGTCGTCTGCATGTAGTCAGATTTCTTCGTGGAGAGTCGTTACGGTAGGTATGTCAGCAGTGTAAAGTGTGTACAGTAGTGGGGACAAGATGCCACCTTGGGGGACGCCAGCTTGTGGGGTAAAGGCTTCTGACACCTGATTGGCGACATGCACCCTGCAGGTCCGGTTGTGATATATGTTTGGATTAGCTTGACTTCTTTGGATGGGATGCCAATGCTGATTAGTTTGAACAGCAGGCCCTGGTGCCATAGTTTGTCAAAGGCCCGTTCTATGTCCAGGAACACTGCGAATGTGCAGTGTTCCTGGTTGAACCCTTTGGTGATGCTGTCTGTCAGTTTAAGGAGGGGGTCATTAGTCAAATGGTTGTGTCTGAATCGTGCTTGTGTGAGGGGAAGTAGGTTTTTCGTCTCGACGTAAGTCCTTATGCGGTCCGTTATTATTCGTTCGTATGTTTTTCCTATCACGTCCAGTAGGGATATGGGTCTGTATGATTTTGGGTCTGTCCTAGGTTTGTCGGTTTTTTAAATTTATTTATCGTGTCAGAAGCAAAAAAAAAAAAACAATATTAGATACATTACTACATACATACGTACATTATGGTTTTTTTTTTCTTTCGAATAACCCATTTGGAGGGTACGATGTATCAACTTTGGCTACTCTTCATTGTATTAGATTTCTTCAGTTTCCAAATGTCCTTCATCCTTTTAGAGTTTTGTTCACTTTCTTCTTGAGTCCACTTTCGTCTAGTTATTTTCTTTCTCTCCTGAAATTCTGCCTTTTGAACTACCTTTCTGAAATGTGTTCTGTTTTCTATTGTGTCTATTGTAACTCCAGCATTTTCAATGTCCTTTTCAGTCTCTATGAACCATGCTGGCTTGGATTTGTAGCTATTGAGTAATGTGAATATCCGCTTGGTTAGTCTGTTGTTATCCATTCTGAATATATGTCCAAAAAACTGTATCCTCTTCCTCATTACATCAGTTAGTTTCTCCGTTTTCAGATATAGCTCTCTGTTTGGTCTTAACCTGTATTCAGCATTATCGTTTCTTTTAGTTCCCAGTATTTTCCTTAAAATTCTTCTTTCGACCTTCTCTAGTTTCTCAAGATCTCCATTTCTTGTTAGTTTAAGTGTTTCTGCCGCATAGAGAGCTTCAGGTCTGGCCACTGTTTGGTAGTGTCTTAATTTCGTGTTCCAGGACAAGGATTTTTTATTATAAACCTTTTTGGTCATATGAAACACTCTTTCCATTTCGTGCACTCTAGTTTCTATAGTTATCTATTCTTTGGCATTGTATGTAATCCACTCTCCTAGGTATTTAAAGGAATCTGTTTTGTGTATTGTATTGTTGTCAACTGCAATATTTTGAGGAGCATCACAGATGTTTGTCATAAACTTTGTTTTTTCATATGATATTTGTAGTCCTACTTTGGCTGCTTGTTTTTGTAGTTCTCGTATTTGTTCTTGGGCATTGTCTAGTGAATCTGTAATCAATGCCATGTCATCTGCGAAGGCTAAACAGTCGACAGTGATCTTGTTTGGATTTCTCCCTAGTTGAATCCCTTTAGTATTGATAGCCTTCCTCCATTCTCGAACTACCTTCTCCAAGACACAATTGAAAAGCAGAGGTGACAGATCATCTCCCTGTCGAACACCTGACTTTATTTCAAACGATTTTGAGAGCTCTCCCCTAAATTTTACTTTCGATTTTGTATTTGTCAAAGTACCTTTAATTATTGCAGTTGTTCTAGCATCGAGTCCCAATTCTTTTAAGATATCAAGCAGTGTATTTCTGTCAATTGAATCATAGGCTTTTTTAAAATCCACAAAAGTAATTACATATTTTAAGTTCCTGATTTTCCTCATTTCTATTATGTTCTTTAAATTTAGTATTTGTTCTGCACTTGACCTTCCCTTCCTAAATCCAGCCTGATACTCTCCTAGCTGTTTGTCAAGTATCTCTTCTGCTCTTTTTAAAAGCGCCTTAGACAAGATCTTATAGGTCACTGGTAAGAGGGAGATTCCCCTATAATTGCTAGGATCTGTTTTCTTCCCTTTTTTATGTAGTGGATGTATTAATGCAGATGTCCAGTCTGGTGGTAATCTGTGTGTTGTCCAGATTTCTTTTAGTATTTCTGATAGACACTGTATCATGTTGTCACTAGAGTACTTCCATAGTTCAGCAACTATATTATCCTCTCCAGGGGCTTTATTATTTTTAAGCTCTTTTATGATTTCTTTTATTTCTTCTGTGGTTGGCGGCTTGGAGTCTGGTGGTGTTGGGTTTACAATATTGAAATTAAACAAGTCAAGAATGAAATAAATGATTAGACACAGATTGTGTTGTCAAACATAAGGTAATTTTAATCTATACAGTGGATGCCCAAAAATTTGCAACGTCCAGTGCACTTTGTGTAGCGTTTACGAGGTCCTCCATGGTGCACACAGTTGGAGGTAATGTGCATTGTAGTAGATGTGTTGATGTCTGCACGGCAGCTCCGCAGTCACACTGGAGAGAGTCCACCTGGGAGCCCCACCTCTCCAGATTACTCTTGGATCTTGTGACAGAAGAACGCAGGCGGTGAGTGATTTCCATGTGGACCATTTCTGTGTGTGGCCTGGGGGAAGAACTTCTTGCGGGATCAGCCACTCCTCCAGATGCTGGCATCTGACCTGCCATCTCTTCTCCCGGTCATGATGTCGTGTGTCAGCGAGTGGTTCTGTACTGTGAAGGAAGCTCTTTCTAGACACAAGTCTTTGCTGTGCCGGTTGGTGGCCATGTAGTGGGTGGGCTGCGGATGTTAATGCCTTCTTCATTTCACTCCGTGCTGCTGTATCTCTTCGGATGTTCGGGGGGGCTATGCCGGATAAGCAGTACAGTTTTTCCACAAGTGTGGCTCTTAGACAACCCGTAGTGATACGACATGTCTCATTCAGAGCAACATCAACTTTCTTTGTATGTGTAGATCTGCACCATACTGGGCAAGCGTACTCAGCTGCAGAGTAGCAGAGGGCTAATGCGGATGTGCGCACTGTGTCTGGCTGTGCTCCCCATGTTGTTCCAGTCAGCTTCCTAACCACATTGTTCCCGGCAGCCACTTTTTGCTTTGTTCTTAAGCAGTGTTCCTTATATGTAAGAGCACGGTCCAGAGTGACTCCGAGGTATTTTGGAGTCTTGCAGTGTTCTAAAGAGGTTCCTTCCCAATCTATCTGCAAGGTTCTACTAGTCTGTCTGTTTCGGAGGTGGGAAGCACAGGTCTGGGTCTTAGAAGGATTTGGTTTCAATTGATTGTCCCTGTAATAGGCAGTTAATTCTTTCAGAGCATCAGTTAGCTTCCGCTCCACCCTCTCAAAGCTATGATCTTGTGCTGTGATTGCTCGGTCATCTGCATATATGAAGCTTTGTGTTCCTGCTGGTAACGGCTGGTCATTAGTGTATATATTGAAGAGGGCGGGTGCCAGTACACTGCCCTGTGGCAGCCCATTTTTCTGCTGTCTCCATCTGCTTCTTTGTCCTTGATATTCCACAAAATATCTTCGGTTTTGCAGAAGATTTCTGATTAGACAGGTTAGTTTGTAGTCCTTGGTGAGGTTGTATAGCTTCAGCAACAAGTCTGTGGTTGACAGTGTCGTAGGCGGCTGAAAGATCTACAAACACCGCTCCTGTTATCTGCCGCCTTTGGAAGCCGTCCTCAATATGCTGTGTCAAATTCAACACCTGTGCTGTGCAGCTCTTCCCTTGTCTGAATCCTGCCTGTTGAGGGATCAGTAATGGTTCTATCATATCTGTAATTCTTTGGAGGATCAACCTTTCCAATACCTTATACAGGTGGCATAGGAGGGAGATTGGCCTATAGCTTTTGGGGTCATACCGGTCTTTCCCTGGTTTATGTATAGCTATGTATTGTCGGGTTTAGGGATCATGATAGTCTTGCTTGTCTTCCAGTTTATTGGTATTGTCTCATTGTGTAGACAGTAGTTAAAGATAAGGGATAGGATGGGGATTATGACGTGGAGGGGGGCTTTTTGTAGGTGAAAGCATCTGATTTCATTCTGTCCGGTGGCGGAGTTGCGTCCTGAGAAGATTGCGTCTTCTATTTCTACGTCTGTGATGTCTTTGGTGAGGTCCTGCTGTTCTTCGGTTTCAGTTGTTGCGGCGTTTATCAGGGTTTCTAGTTGCATGTCTACGAGTTGTCTGAATATGTCATCAAATCTGTTGTCGTTCGGGAATGAGTATACGGCTTTTAATGTTTCTTTAAAGGCTGTTGCTTGCTCGAGGGGGTCTGTTGAAGGTTCATTGTTTACTATCAGGGTGTTGGCGTGTGTCTGGCGTTGCCCTGTGAGTGTTTTGAAACTATTCCAGAACTTGCCCCCATTCCTGTAGTCCAGTTTGCTGCATGTGTCGTCCCATTGTCGTTGTCTGTGTTGAGATACTAGTCTTTTGATTTTGGCGTTTATTCTGTTCCATTCTCTTTTTAGGTCAAGATTGTCATCTCGTCTCATCTGTCACTGTAGTCGTTTCTTCTGTCCTATTAGTTCTAGTGCTGCTTCTGGGTTGGTGGGTTTCCAGTTTTCTACTACTTTGGTGGGGATTGCTTCCTGTACCGCTTTGGTGATGGCTGTTTCGAGTTTTTTGGTGATCAGATGTAGGTCGTCTTCGTCAGTGATTGTTATAGGAATGGATAGCTCGTGGTTGAGTGTGTCCTGATACTTTTCCCAGTCTGCTCTGTTGTATTGGCTTATTATTCTTCTGTGAGGATGGGGGAGGTTGGCGGATGTGTAAAAGAGGATGGGTAGGTGGTCGCTGGTAATGGAGTCTCCGATTCAAGGTAGGTGGAGTGAATTGTATAGGTCGGGGCTGTGTAGGATGTGGTCTGGGGGTGTGATACCTTGGTGTCCTATGAAAGTAGGTTCATTTAGTGGGAGTCGGAGGATCGGGTCTGTGGTCAGAAGGTCAAATAGTCTGCGTCCGTTTCCATTGTCTACTCTGTCGCCAAGTCTATGGTGTCTGGCATTAAAGTCTCCTACTAGGATAGAACGGGGAAGTGAAGTAAAGTACTGAATGAACTGGACCTGCAGCACAGTCCCTGAGGGGGGGGGGGGGGGGGCTATACATGCATGCTATTTTGAGTGTTCGCCTGTTGTTGTCTTTTATTTCGACCGCGATGGCTTCTGTGTTGTCAAAGGTACCGGGGAGGGTGACCTCTTTCGCCGCAATTGTGTTGCTGACGTAGATAGCCACCCCTCCTCTGCCGTCCTGCCTGTCTTTCCTGTACCTATTGTATTTTGGGAGGTCGGATTTGGCTCCGTCTTTGAGCCATGTTTCGGCGAAAGCAGCGACGTGTATGTTTTCTTGGTGGAGCATGTGCATCAGTATGGGGCGTTTGGTTTTTATTCCTTTCGTGTTTGCGAAAAGGAGGTTCAGGTGATTTACTTCTCTAGCTTCGTCCATGTTAAGGGGGGAGGTGAGGTGGGTGGGTGAGTAGGTGGGTGTACTTTCCTACTTCCGCGCACGCGTGCGTGTGTGTGTGTGTGTGTGTGTGTGTGTGTGTGTGTGTGTGTGTGTGTGTGTGTGTTTTTGTTTCGCGCTGGTTGTGGTGTCGTGGGTCTTGCGGTGGGGTGGGAGAGGGGGAGCGGGGCCGTGGTGTGAGGTGTTGTGGGTGCCACTGTGTTTGTAATTCTGGGTCCCAGCGGTCTGTTATTGTTACGTGGAGTGAGTTTCTCGCTTGTGTAGCGAACATGCCATTTTGGTGAAGTTGTCTGGATATTCTGTCTATGGATTTTTTTACTTCTTCACGGCGTTCTTGAAATAAATCCAACAAGACCGTTGTGAGGAGTCTGATGAGGTCGTCCTTCAGTACTACCTCTTCTGGAAAGATTTCTTCTGCTGGAAGGGGCACTGGGCCATCAATTGTTTCGATGGGGGCCGTGGTTTCACTGCTGGTGGCTTTTTTTTTGGGCGCTGGGGGCACTTGTAGGACAGTGCCGAGTGTTCCCCGCCGCAGTCGGAGCATTGTTGCTTCTCCATTTGTTTGCACTGGGAGAGGCTGTGGGCGCCTGCACATCGCGCACATTTCACCTGTTCAGTGCATTTGGCCGTTGTGTGACTGAATGTGAGGCACTTCCCGCACTGTGCCGGTTGTGGGGGGGGGGGGGGGGGTCATGAGGGGGTTCTGCGGCTTCTCTTTTGTAATCTATCACCACTCCTTCCGCCAGCATTTTGTCCACTATTTGCGGGTCATGCGTAATGACCCTGTATTTTTCTGTTGGGGCGTTATTTGCCTTTGAGGTGATTCTCCATGCAGTCTTTACTTTCAAACCCTGGTCGCGGAGTTATTGGATGACTGAGTGATCTTTGGTGTTTACCGGGATTTTTTTGATGACGACACTTAGGGATGGCTCTGGTTTGCATCTGACTGTACCCCTTCCATCGCGGTGTTTTTGTGGTCGCGCGTCTGCCTCTGAGTAACCTGACTCTCGCATCTTTCGGCGTATTTCAACCTCTATATTCTTCATTTTAATGTGTAGGAAGGCCTTGTTGCCCTTGGTTCTGTGGTCCCTGGTTACAGTAAAGTGTTTAATATTGTCTATGATCTCCTATCTGAAAAACCTGCGTATGAGGGAAGCTAGTTCCGGTTGAGTGCATTCCGCTGGAAGCCGCGTAATGACATACGTGGTGACAAGGGAGGGGTTCAGAGTGATTGTTGGGGCTGCTTCGTCCCGACGAGTACGCACTGGAAGAGGAGTGTGGTCTTAACTTCCGTCAGGCGATTCTGGTGAGTCGCCGCTGTGACGGGTCTCTCTCTCTCTCTCTCTCTCTCTCTCTCTCTGTGTGTGTGTGTGTGTGTGTGTGTGTGTGTGTGTGTGTGTGTGTGTGTGGGGGGGGGGGGGGGGGGAGGGGGGGGGGTTGGCGATGGTTCTGCTGGTTGTCCATTGTTGGTTTGTCAGTAGTGTGGTCGTACAGAGGAGTGCCCCTATTTAAGGGGGGGGGAGACAGATCTGACCTGTCGTACGACACTGCTTTTTTCCCAGCACCGCAAGCGGTAATGCTGGTGGTGAGACTCTGCAGGCGATGATCTCGGAGCCGTGAGGTCTTCCATCACCGCTGGCTGGCCTGCGCGGCTGCCTTGGCGCGGTCTGAAGATCTCGATGGCTGCCGCTAACGCTGCTGCAGACTACCGCTCTGCTCGGCTGCTCCGCTTGTCTGAATGTGTTAGGCGGTGCAGTATTTATGTCTGTGGCCTTCCTCCCTCCATTGGCTGTTGAAGGCGTTCCCTCTGCGGTCCGCGCCCACCAGACCCACTCCTGGATGTTCCATCTTCGGCCTAGAGCGTTTGGAGCTCTTTCTGGGGTGCCAGGCGTTGCGTTCTCCCTGCGGTCCTCTCCCGCTCAATGCGATCTTTTCTTTTTTATGTTGTCACTTTGTTGATGAAAGGCCCGTCAGCTTTGCCGATTCGCCGTGTATTTTTGTGTGTGTTTGCATGGTTGTGCTGTGGTGGCACTCTATTTAACTTCGGGGGACAGGAATGTTATTGTTTTCGGACTTCATCCGCCAGTCCGCCTCCTTGGATGGTGGTCTGCTCTTCCTGTTCAGGAGTTGTGTGGTTGGACGTTCTCGTTGTCTTCTTGGTTCTTCCGAGGCGCTTCGCCATTGGACTGTCGTACTTTGTTTTGGTTTCGGGTGCGTGTACTAGTTTATTTTAGTGAGTAGTGTTTGAGTCGTGCCTGCCTATCCTTATGAGCTATGAACTTTCTACACACTTATTTGGAGAGGTGGCTAATGATTTTAATCTATCTACAACGTTATATGTTTATTCTAATCTACTAGAAGTGGCTAATGATTTTAATCTATCTACAGTGTTCATGTTTACTCTAATCTACTAGGTGTCAGTTTAGTCTGCTGGCTCTTCATTTATGCTACGTGGCACGCGTTGCTTGTACCATTGCTTAGGTTTGCTGGTGCCTACGTTAATCAAATGTCTGCAGTTATCTCTTATGATATCTAACTTGTTATGGACCCGTGTTGCTAATTTCCTGACTGTTTCGTCTAACATGTCCATCTCCATGATCTCGTGGATGTGTCTGGTGCGAGCCCAATGTGGGGCGCCTAGGATCCAACGCAACACTTTATTTTGGACAATTTGTAGTTGGTGTCTGGTGGTTCTGCTTGCATGTTTTGTACAGTGTTCGTTTTGTTTCTTGTTTTAGGTTTTTGCTTTTGAAAATGGGGAAGAGGGCCTTTGCTAGGTTTTGGGCTTTTTGTTTCTTTTCGTTGATGTGCCGGTGGTAGAGCAACTTCCTGTCCGATGTGACACCTAAATACTTCACTTCTTCCCTCCACGGTAGTTCCTGCGCATTTAGTCTCTGGTTTTCTTCAAGGATTGGTCTTTTTCTCGTAAAGTAGACTGCGGCTGATTTCCTTGCGTTCAGTTGCAGTTTATTTTGGCGACACCATACTTCCATTAGGGACACTTGCCGCTGCAGCCTTTTGATATTGGTGAGGTGTCGTTTACCGGTTATGAAAAATGCCGTGTCGCCAGCGAACTGGGCAATGTTTACACCTGTCTCCAGCGGGATATCGTTTGCGTAGATGTTAAACAGGGTTGGTGAAAGAACTGATCCTTGGGGAATTCCTGCATTCAGCGGTAGTATGGACGAAGTATTTTCCATCAATTTCGACCACGAAATGTCTGTTGGAAATGAAGCTGTCTATAATTTTGACGTAGGCGGCTGGGATGGTTTTCTGTCTTAAGAGATTCCATATTAGGTTCTGATGTCACACTTTGTCAACCGCTTTTTCCCAGTCAAGGAAGATGGCGGCTGTTGAATTTTCGTAGTTCAAATTTTGGGAGATGTGTTCTGTTAGCCGAAGTACTTGGAGCTCGGCGGAAACTTTCCTTTGGAAGCCAAACTGATCTGCCCGGATGGTGTTATCTTCAGTGAGGGCTTTTTGTATGCACTTTAGTATGACCCTCTCTAGGATTTTCGCCATGGTCTGTAGGAGGCTTATTGATCTATTGTTGGCTAGTAGGCTAGGGTTTTTGCCTGCTTTCGCAATTGTTAAGAGTTTCGCTTTGTTCCCTGTTGTTGGGTAGTAATTTAGTTGTAGACATAGGTTTATTATTCTGGTCAGGAGCACAAGGGGTTTTCTTGGGAGGTTTTTGAGATGAATGTGCTTTATTCTGTCAAGGCCTGGTGCTGTTTTTCCGCTTATTTTCCATATTTATTTTCTTATTTCACTGGGTGTAGCTAGTTCTGGTTGTATGGCTGGTACTGTATTTCTGAGTGCTTCGGTTTCACATATCATTATCTTGTCTTTTTCGTGGTCTTCCCGTGTGCGAACGTCATACTAGGGTAAGGAGTTTTGATCTTCAAAAGTGTCCGCCAGTGGTTCGGCTCTTGCCAGGGCATCGAACACAGTGCATTGTTTGACAACTAGGACCCTCTTCCCTGTTGGCCGGCTTTTTAGGTTTTTGACTAACTTCCATTCATCCTGTGACTGGAACCTGAGTGTTTCCATCAGGTCGTCCCATGTTTCGGCGCGCCATTCTGTGAGACGTTTTTGCAGTTCTCTTGTTAGTTTGTTCATTTCGGTCTGGTCCCTAGGGTCGCGCGTTCGTTGCCATCGTTTTCGCGTCTTGTTTTACGGTGTCGGAGGTCTTACAGTAGTGAGGGAAGATTGTCTTGCTGTTTTTCGATTGTTGTTGTTATGGTGGCGGTTTTGGATGTCTTTGGTTAGCTTCTGTATTTCATCTACTTTGTTGACGGTGGTGAGGTCGGTGGTTGGTCGGGTGGTGGCTGTTAATGCTGTTCTATATTGGTCCCAGTTTATGTCAATGGATTTGTTTGGGGGTTGAGATGGTGGTCTGATCTTACGGATGTTGACGAGTACTGGGTGATGGTCGGATGACAGGTTGTTGCAGACTGTCATCGTAACATTGCCTATTGGGTCCTTGGTTAGTATAATATCTAGGACATCTGGTCTCTGCTGGGGTAGGAGTGGTATATGTGTGGGGTCGTCTGGCCCTTGGACGATAAACTGGAGCGTTTCTTCTAATGACTGCAGCTTATTTCCCGTCGGGTTCACTATCCATGAGTTCCAAAAGGGATGTTTTGCGTTTAGGTCTCCCCCCTAAGAGAATTCTGGGGTGGAGATCTAGCACTGTTCGTAAGTCGTCTTCTAGAAGCTGGCGGATGGGGTCGAAGTATGTGGCCCCGATTAGTATCGGCCAATCGTCGGTGTTTATTTTGGCGAGTGTGACTTCCATCTGCTGTAGTTCTGGGCTGCTCACTGGGACATGGGTTATTGTGTTTTTTATTATTATTCTGGATTTACAATGTGAGTACATTTTTCCAGCACCTATTCTAGATTACAGTAAGTTACTAATTATTGTTCTCCACTCTTCTCTATTTGTCCATAAATCTTCAGGAATGTTGTTCTTCCTCATTGCTGACTGAACTCCCTGTTTCCATGTATCTGGTGGTCGTCCTCTTTTTCTTCTTCCAATTGGTACCCTGTCGATTATGCATTTTGGTAGCCTTTCCTGTTCCATTCGTCTGATGTGTCCATACCATTTAAGTTGTTTGTGCTCGATGAAATCAATAATTGAATTTTTACATTTCATCTTGTCTCTGATTACTTCATTTCTTATTCTTTCTCGTCTTGATATTCTTGCTGAACGTCTCCAGAAATCCATTTCTGTGGCTAATAATTTTGATTTCAGTTGCCATTTTGTTGTCCACACTTCTGAACCATATGTAATAATGCTCCTAACTATTGTTTTAAAAATCCTTATTTTGTTATCAGTTGTTATGTGTTTGTCCCAGAGAATTCCATTCAATAAAGAGATTGTCGTCTTTCCAGAATTTATTCTTGATCTAATTTCTTTGTCCTGTTTCCCATCATTTGTAATTTTCACACCTAAATATTTATATTCCTCAGTAGCTGTTATTGTGTTTTTGATGAATTTTGCTGTGCCTCCACCTAGTTGGTTTCGTCGCTCGGATCTGTAACAGGTCATGTTGCAGAGTCGGAAGTTGTCCGATGGCTGCAGGTGGGTTTCTAAAACCAGCATGATATCAATGTCCTTTTCGGTAATGAACGCTTGGTTTCGGTCTTTTTGCGATTGATGCCATTTGCGTTCCAAACGCAAATGGTTATGTCTCGTTTTTGCCTTCTGTGGCCCGCCATTTTTACTCCGTGAGCATTATGGCTGCTTCCAGGAGGATTACTGCCTTTGCGGTTTTGTCTTGTGCTGCGCGTAGTTTGTTGGCCGTTGTTATGATCGTTGTCGTAAGGTTTTGTTTGTTAAATTGTTGTAGTGTGGACAGTATTTCAGCCAGTGCTGTTCCCAGGTAAGTGGGCATGTGGTCTGCTGGTGGTTGTTGTTGCGGCGGAGTGTCCAGTTGTTGTTGTGTTGGGGTGCCTGGGGCCATGGTTCTGTCGTCTTCTGGGTGTCGCTGTGGGGGTGACGTTACATTTGAATACGTGTGGTCGGTTGACCGCATGCCTCTTGTGATGGTGGCATTTGCCAATGTCTGTCTTCTGTCAGCGGGTCTTGTTGAGTCTGTCTGTAGTTCCGTTCTTGTGTGTTTTTGTCGGGTTGTGTTTTGGCCTTGGGCTGGTCTGAATGGTTTTAGTCTCTCTAGGTAATGTTCGCACCCTTTGAAATTTGCTGGGTGGCTCCCTTTGCAGTTTACGCAGGTGGGTGGCTCTGTTCGTGGTTTCTGTCAGTCTTTGGAGTGGTGCAGTCCAGCGCAGCGTACACATCGTGCTGGCAACTGACAATAGTTTGCGGTGTGGTCTAGCCTTTGGCATCGATGGCACTGCGCAAGACTGTTTTTCGCCCTGTATGCCTCCACGCGTACCACCATCCTCAACAAGCCACATATGTCGTACAGTTTGTCGGCCTCTTTGATTTGTGACGTTGCAATTTGGTAAATTCCCTGGGGGATGAGTTGGTGGGTCTCTCTGTCTCTCTTTTTGTGTTCGAAAACGGACACTGTTTGGTGGCCTTTTTGTGTTAGCGCTGTTTTTACTTCGTCTACCGGCAAGCTGCGTAGTAACCCTTTCATAACAAATCGCCTACAGCGTTGATCGGCAAGTTGGTGGCCATCGTAGGGTAGCTTTTCCTCTCTCAGGTATTTTTCTGCCTCCCTGTAGTCTTCCGCTGTGTCGAAATGGTATTTCACGCTGTCTCCGCGGAAGATGGCTTTCAGTGGCCCCTTAATCTTTTCCTTTAGGGACTTGTTTAGTTTTTGGAAATCGCATGGTTGATTAACCACGATTGGTGGTACTTTGTTAGTGGCCATGATGCGTGCCTGTTGCCGTTGTTCGGCATTCTAGCTTTCGGTTGTGGAAGGTTCGCCCGAGGTGTCATTTTTCTCTGGCTCTTTCGGCTCGTTTTGCATCAGCAGCGCCGTTTGTAGCTCATCGATGAGGTCGAGGACTTGGTAGTTATTTTCGCTCTCGAAAGAGAGCCGTGTTGGAGTGGTCTGGTTTGTGTGTTGCTGACGTTTTGAAGAACGTCTGCCCCTTGGCAGTCTGAGTTCCAAGTTGGTGTCGGAGTCTGTGGGTGGGGAGGCCCGTTGTGGGTGTTCATTTTCTTGATTTGGCTCCTGGGTTGAGTTGGGCTGTGGAGTGTGTTGTGGAGTTTGATCGTTGTCATTTTTCCGGCGGACATCTATGTTGGGTGGACATGATGGTGATCTTTGTTTTGTTTCTTTCAGAGTGTGGCTTGTTCTACTCATCTTGGGATTGGGCTCGAGCTTCATTCAGCCCTTTCCGATGTCGTTTGGGGGGAGAGGGAGGGATCATGGAGATGGATTCTACACGCGAGTGTCTATTTAGGCCCTAGCTTTTGATCTGGCCAGGCAGAACGCGGGCTGGTCCCGCCGCAGCAGGGGCCCTGGCTCTGCAGCGTTCCCTAGCACTAACAGACCCTAAATTCCGGCTCTCCGGAATTATTCTAACCTATTCCCTGTCTCGGTACGACAACCCAACGATAATTGCTTTTTTTGGAATTGCCGGGTGTACGACAGTACTGGCAAAGACGACGGTAGCGGCGGCGGCAGTTACAGAGGCTGCGGCGGCGTAAGCGGCAGCGGCCAACTCCGCGAAGGCGGTCGCACGCCGCCTCAACACGACAATTCTGCACGCGTCTTAAGAAAGACGCAGACTCGGGCGTCTACAGTGCTGGCGAGCGAAGCGAGTGCTACGACTGCCAGCGCGAGACTGAATGCGATCTTCTCGAGCGTCACTCACTCTTCTTCCTTACGGGTCTGCCCTGACCCGTGAAGGCGCAGGCTAAGCAGTTTACTGCTATTCCTGCATAAACCATTCGTTGCGGAAGGACTTCCTCTCTTCTCGAATTGGCCTCTAGGTGTTTCTGGCTGGGGATGTCCTGGCTCTGTTGCAGAAGCTTCACTCCCGCAACAGGTCAGGCCAACTCGTAGTTGGCCTGCAGTGTGCAGGGTGGCCCAAACCCTTGATGAGCCGGTTTTCGGACCATTCGACCCGCTCGTAGAAGTCTCGCGCCGACTGCTTGAAGCGTTCGCGGAGGAGGGGGATTCCTGTCTGTTCGTGCAGCCGAGCGGTCGAGTATAACCTCGGCAGGAGCTTGAGAGCCCTGTTCTGCACCCTCTGCAGCCTGCTGTAGTGCGTTTCGGCTGCATTGCCCCATACCACGGCCGCGTATTCCTGCACTGGACGTACCAGCGCCAGGTACAGTGTGATGCCGTGGTGAGGAGGCAGCGTAGACGAAGGATTGAGCAGAGGGTACAGAACGCGTAGGCGCCCTATTGCTCTGCCCCTGACGTCCTCAGTGTGCGGCTTCCATATCAGTTTGTGGTCCAACGTGACACCCAGGTAGCGGCCAGTCTTGTTCCATGGGACGGGGCTGTCCATGATGGTGACTGGCGGAAGATGGGGAGGCCGTGGTCTTCTTGTGAACACAACTGCCTGGCTCTTCGCCGGGTTTTGTTTGAGGCACCACTTGGTCGACCAGGCGCCAAGGGCCTCGCAGCCTCGTTGGAGAAGACGGCGCATCTCGACCGCCTTCATACTCCGCACGAACAGTGCAGTGTCGTCGGCATATAGCGCCAACTTCACTGGCGCCACGCGCGGGGCGTCGGCGGGTTATATGGAGTACAGCAGAAGCCCAAGGACGGACCCCTGCGGCACTCCAGCATGGATGGGTCGATGCGTGGATGTCCCATCGTCCAGCCTGACGTGGAAGGACCGCTCGGCTAGGTACGAACGTAGGAGGACTCCATGCGACGTCGGTACCTCTTGCACAAAAAGTTTGTACACGAGGCCGTCGTGCCACACGGAGTCGAATGACCTGGAGGTCAAGAAACACTGCCCCAAGGTGTTCCCGAATCTCCAGGCCGCGCAAGGCCTCTTCTACCAGCCGCATCAGCTGGCAGACGGTGGAAAGGCCCCTCCTGAAGTCAAACTGCTCGTCAGGTACGATGCCCTCCGCTGTCACGTGGCGGAGCAGGCGTCTGGCATACAGGCGCTCAAACACCTTGGAGAGTGCTGGCAGCGAGCTAATGGGTCTGTAGTTGGCGGCATCTCGTGAGTCCTTGTTCGCCTTGGGGATTGCCACCACCTCTGCGTGTTTCCATACAGAGGGGCAGACCCCAGAGCGAAGGACCTGATTGAAGATGCCCGCCAGGAACGGGTGAGCTCCCGCTGGCAGGTTCTTCAGGAGATGGTTGGTGGCCCCGTCAGCACTGCCAGGCTTCTTGTTGTTGAGCGCCATTACCTGTGCGGCCACCTCCTCATCGGAGATGGGGTCGATCTCATCCCCGTCGTCCCTGGCTTCCAGGAACACAGGGAGCTGTTCTTCAACCCGGTGCAGGTGTTCTTTGTCTATGTTGTCATCAGCCGGAGTAAATGACAGCTCGAAGTGGTCCGCCAGGGCGCCCGCCTTGCCGTCAGGGCTGCAGACGACGTCTTGTCCGATGAGCAGAGGCGGAATGCGCTGCCTTCTGCGCAGAAAGGACTTCACTGTCTGCCATGTGCTGCCGTCCTCGGGGTTGAGAGAGGCGACGAAGTCCGACCAGACGCAGTTCCTGTGCGCCTCAGCCGCCGCTTTGATGTCTCTCCGCATGCGGTTGAGGCGCTGTTTCGTCGCGGGTTGGCGGGTGAACTGCCACTCCGGGAATAGGCGGTTCTTCTCCCATATTGCGTCCCGGATGGGAGGCGGCAGATTCTGGGAGAAGTCCCTGGTACCCTGTAGAGGGGGAGGGGAGACCGCGTCCGCTGCTTGCAGCAGCTGACACGTGAAGAACTGAAGGGCGCATCCGCCCCCACTGCAGCGGGGTCGGGGGATTCCGTCACTGATTCCAGGACATTGTTGTGAAATTGGTCACGGTCCAGGCGCCGATATGTCTGCCGACACGGCGGGAGCGTGGCTCCGACGACGTCGCGTGGCGACGACGACACCGCGTGGCGGTGGTCGTGTGGTGCCCGATGCCTTTGATGACGGCGACGTCGAGGACGTCCGACCGGCCCCCGGCCTGAAAGATGGTGTGTTCCTGCGGGCCCAGGACCAGGGCGCCGTTCCTCTGGGCAGCGCGAAGAAGTTGGCGGCCACTGACGTTCGTGAGGTGGGAGTTCCATTCCGGGTGCTTCGCATTGAAGTCACCTGCAATGAAGACCCTCCCCCAAACGTCAGCAGCACATCGACGTCCGCCTCCTGGAGGTGCCCACGGAGCGGCCTGTATGCGGCCACGAAGGTTATTTGCCCTGCAGCCGTGGTGACATTCACCCCAGTAGCTTCCAGGGTGGCCATGCCCAGGAGCAGCACCTGGTGGTGTCGGAGTGAGGCGCGGACGTAGATGGCGGTACCCCCGACTGCCGTCGGCCTGTCGTTCCGGTAGCAAACACAGTTTGCTACCTTCACGTGAACTCCTGGCTTAAGGTGAGTTTCGCAGATCAAACACAGGTTGATGGCCTCGTCCTGCACGAACTGACGAAACTCACCTTGTTGCGGAAACAGGCTGTTGGCGTTGAAGCCACAGATGGTCAGGCCATGGATAAGGGCGTTATCCATGGTGCGGCTTCGTGGCGACGGTAGCGGCCTGGAGGGCCCTCGTTACGGCGGTGACGAGCACCGGCAGTTGCTGGAGCAGGGCAGAGAGGGAGCTCAGCAGTGCTCCCAGTCTGCTGCTTCCGGTCCTGGTGTTGGCACGGGTGGCGCCGCAGTTGCGGGTGCGGGGGCGGCGGGGCGCGGCGTAGCAGCTGCGTCCGTTCGCGGAGCCGCACGCCTGGCAGCCTGAGGCGTGGCTGTGGTGGGGGGACGGGTTTGCCGTCCTCCCTGGTGGTGGTCGTCCTTGGTGGCAGCTGCCTGGTTAGGCGCCGCGATGGCTGGCGAGGACTTGGCCGCGTCCTCACGTCGTATCGCCGGGAAGGCCATCTGCCGCCCCCTGGGGGCGTCAGAAGACGACTCCTTGGTGGCAGAGGCGAAACTGGTGCCCGGTTGCACCTCTCGTGCAGTTGCTTCATGTCCTTGTTGTCGTGGGCGGCGTCTGAAGGCAGCGCAGCCTCTGTAGCTCGCCACATGTGGCTCGCTATAGTTGCAGCACTTTGGCACATCCTCCCTCTTCTTGGTGCAGTCCCGAATCTGGTGGGAGTCGGCGCACTTGACGCAGCGGGCCGGCATCGGGCAGTAGCGCGCCACGTGGTCAAGGCCTTGGCAGGAGAAGCACTGGGTGTGCCTCCCCTTGGCCTTGAGTGCCTCCACCTTCACTCCGATCCGGGCCACAATCTGCACTTGGAAAATCTTCCTGTTCTCGAAATTGTCCGGTAGGACAACCAAGAACAGCGGCACGTCCCGCCTCGTCCTGGGGGACTTCGTGATTGTGACTGAGCTAGCCATGTAGCCCAGTCCTGCTAGTTCTTCCTTCAGGTGCGCGGTCTCCATCCGCAGCGGGTGGTGGCGAAAGACTACCTTCAGCTGCTTCACTGGCTTCGCGTTGTGAGTGAAGCAGTGCAGCTTCTCCTCCTCTATGAGCTACATGGCAGCTCGATACTCGTCCATTATCCCGATCGAGACTCGGTACAAGTCCCGACCGACACACTTGATCTTGGCGGAGGTCGTCACCACTGGGAACTTGTCGAGGAAGGTTTTGTATGTGTCCTTCCACGACACAGTGAACGGTGGCGGGGCTGGTACCCGCCTCTTGGGAGCCTCAGCAGCATCCATGGCCTCTTGTTCGTCTGGAACATCAACGAACGAGTTCGTTGTCGGTAGCGGCTGCACTGTCTCAAGCCGCTTGGCCCGAGCAGTGTGCCGCCGCTTCGGGACAACGAAGCCGTCCTCTGTCCCCTGGTCTGCCTCGGAGAGGGCAGGAACTTCCGGCATCTTATTCCTCTGACTCCGCCTGCAATTAGAATCAGAGATTTTGGAGGAGTCGTGCAGGCCTCTTTCTAGAGGGTTGCGATGATTCCATGGCTTCCGCCTCGAGCAGGTCGCCAAGGTTAGCCTCTATGATCGTACTGTTACGTGGCAGGACTGTGACATCTTCTTTCGTCACGCCTAGCGGTACAGTGACCGGTATATCTGTAGCCTCTTCACTGGAAGAGACCGGAGCGGCAGCCAGCAGTGCACCAGTTTCTTCTGCAACTGGGACTGGTGGCGCAACACTCATCGGGGCCGCCACTGGCAGAACAGTGTCGTCTTCATTCGACACGCTTGGCAGGGCTCCCGACGGTACTCTCTCCTCTTCATAGACCACGCGATCGAGTGACCTTAAGTGCTGCTGGAACAAGCGGAAAGCTTGTTCGTCGGCAGCACGTTCCGGTAATCGGTGTCCCATGCCAATCGGTGCATGATGAGGTACACCTGCTCCCCGTAGGGGGGGGCAGGCATCCCTTGAATATGCCGTGGCGTAGTCCATCGTCATTTGCTGCGTTGTCGTACGTGGGGGGCTGGATGGGGCCCCTCCGACGGGGCTGGCTCGGTCGCCCGGGCCAGTCCCGCCGGGCGGCAATCTGCTGCACCCTGCGCCTGAGTAGCGTGGTCCTCCTCGCACGGCATGCTAACTCGGAATCAGTTTTTTTTGCCTTTGAGTGTGTACTCAATTTAGCCATCGGCAACACATAGTGAAAATGTACACATAATTGAATAAACAAATACAGAAATGCATATTTACAAGAATAAAAAGCTTAACTGTTACAGTTTTGTACATAATGTTTTAAAAACTGAATTGAATTGGAAAATAATTAAGTGTCTTGGCTTACAATTCACACCAATTCTGAAATATCTTCATCAGCAAGACATATTTATAATTTACGTACACCATTAAAACCTACAGATTGTAACAAGTACTCTTGATGAAGTTAACTATCACTTAATATAGACGAACGTCTTTAGTACACAAAAGAGAAGAAGCTGATTGAGGAAGATAGTAGCCCATACTCAGCAATGTCTTCAGAAAGACCAGCCGTTCACGGTCAAATTTGGGGCACATAAATAAGATATGGTTGACATCAGCTTCCGACTCAGGATCACACTCACATGCTGGTGAACTGTAAACGTTGATCCGATGTAGATGTTGTGGGAAAGAGGCATGATTGAAGCAGAGTATTATGATGGTAGAAACCGTGGAACGGTCCAGATGTGTCCTCATGAACCACGGCTGTGAAGGAATCCGAGGTTGTAGCACTGCGTAATAACCACCTTTTGTCTGTTGAGAAACGTTCCACATTTCCTGCCATTGTTGTCTTGCGTGATCCTTGGCTTCACGTAAGTAGTCTGTACAAGGAAGGTGCAGATCCAGGACGGTGCCTTAAGGTTGCCGCTTGTTTGGCTAAAGCATTAACTTCATCATTATAGAGGATACCAGAGTGGGAAGGTACCCACAACAAATGGATCGTCCGGCCCGTGCGTTCTTCTATTCATGGAGTGCTGCAGCTGTCCCCATTGCTCCTTTAACAATTCCAGAGCAGGATCCCAGGCTCTGCTTAGCTGGCACCTCATGTCGCAGTTCATGAGATTGTCCGTTACTTTTATCTCTATCAATTCCCTTGTAACACTGTCCCAAAATCTGGGTGTCTGTGCTAAAATCTTGGTTTCATCATAACTCAAGGCATGAACTAGTTCTAGACAGTGTTCAGCAATGGCTGATGTCGTCACCTGTCTTAATCGGGTGTGCCTTTGATATTCCTTGCACCTGATACCCACTGTTCTTGTCGTCTGGCAAATGTAGGACATGCCACATTGACAAGGTGCGAGGCGTGTTTCTTAAGTAAGTACCGTTTTGAAATTAAAAGAAGACGTGCTAAGATATCTCAATAATTTTATTTTTTTTAATTAAAAGAAGATGTGCTAAGATATCTCACTAATTTTATTTTTACATGAAAGCATGTACCTTAATCTACTTTTCTTCATAATTTCCGTCAATATTGAGGCACTTGTCATAACGTTGTACCAGTTTTTGAATACCCTCCTCATAGAAGTCTGCCGCGTGACTTGTTAGCCACTGCATCACCACTATTTTGACTTCGTCATGAAGACGCTGACCGCCCAGGTGTTTCTTCAAGATGAAACATGGGTGGCCTACGTCACACCAGAATCAAAGCAACAGTCCATGGAATGGCGGCATTCAGATTCACCCAGAAAAGTGAAGTTTAAGCAAACAAATTTCTGCCCGGAAAATCATGTGCACAGTTTTTGGGACAGAAAAGGAGTATTGCTTGTGGAATTTCTGACTCGTAATGAGACAATCAATGCAGCAGCTTACTGTAAAACATTGCAGAATCTGCACCATTCAACTCAGAACAAAAGACGTGGCAAGTTGAGCAAGGGCATCGTTTTGCTGCAAGACAATGTCCGTCCGCATGTGGCGAATCAGACCAAAGATCTCATCACATCTTTTCGATGGGAAACTCTAGATCATCCTCCGTACAGCCCCGATCTTGTGCCCAGTGACTACCATCTGTTCTTGCACTTGAAGAAACACCTGGGCGGTCAGCGTCTTCATGACGAAGTCAAAACAGTGGTGATGCAGTGGTTAACAAGTCAGGCGGCAGACTTCTATGAGGAGGGTATTCAAAAACTGGTACAACGTTATGACAAGTGCCTAAATATTGACGTAAATTATGTAGAAAAGTAGATCAAGGTACAGGCTTTCATGTAAAAATAAAATTGAGATATCTTAGCACGTCTTTTTTTTTTAATTTCAAAACGCTACTTACTTTAAAAACACGCCTTGTATATTGTAAATGCATGGTTTCCGTAACCGGGGGCCGTCTTTAACATTTCCCACCAGTCCCCCGATCTTGCTGGATGGACAGAAAACACACTTGGTGTTGTGTTTACGGAGGGTCCTACTGATTCTGGCAAAAATAGAACCAGCATAGGGCAGGTACGCGACCGTCTTTGCTTCATCTTGCTCTGCTTCTGGATCCTGTGTTGTAGTGACTGGTTGGCGTGCCATCTCAGTTTATTTGGTAGTATATCCATTTTTGAAGAACACTGTTCTAAGATACTTTATTTCTGTTGGTAGACACTCTTGGTCTGACTGGACATGTGCTCTATGGATCAATGTCTTAAGAACTCCATTCTTCTGTGCAGAGTGGTGACAGCTGCTGGCATGCAGATATAAATCAGTGTGTGTGGGTTTTTGATACACACTTAACTAGTAAATCCAGGAACGGCAGCTGTGTTGGCAACCACAGGATACTGTGGACCCCCTTAGCTACATCTTCAGTTTGCTCATAATATTGGTTCCCATACAGGAAACACGTGAATAGTAGTGTATGCCTGCACAGATCCAACAGAGCATGATCAAATTTTTCCGCAATAAATTCTAGTGGGTCTTTCAGTGGGACCCTAGTGAGGAGTGATACCACATCAAAACTAACCATGATGTCGGAATCTGATGCATAGTTACTTGAGGAATTGCAGGAAGTTTTCCGAGTTTCAGATGTGGTGAACACATTTTCCCACATATGGAGACAGCAGATCTTTCAAGTACTTGGCTGTTGCATACGTAGGTGCCCCAGTATTACTGACAATTGGGCGTAGGGGCACGCCCTCCTTGTGTATTTTAGGTAAACCACATAGTCTAGGTGGTACTGGTGCTTTTACCTGTAGTTGTCTGATCTTATCGGGCATCCCTGTCTCCTTTATAACAGCCCTGGTCTTCTTGTCCACCTTGTCAGTGGGGTCACACTGCAAGGGTCTAGATGTAGGGTCCCTCAGAAGCCAGCGTATTTTCTCATCATAATCCACCCACTGCAGAATGACTGTAGTATTCCCTACAACCCAGTTCTAGTCTTCCTCTGTTAAGGAGGCTGTCAAGAAAGGTAAGGTAAAGGTGTAATAGCTCTCTTGTTACAAAATCTAATCTGTGGTTCATATCTCAGATCATCTCTCTCACCAGTGCCACGCTCACTCTGTGTTTTATCTTGTTCGCCGCTCTGGAGTTGATGTGATGTTTAATTCTGGCAAATACTGGTACCACTTTCAATCTCGGCAAAAAACTGAGAGAACTCGGCATCCTCCCTTTCCTCTGTCGAAGCTTGACCAGATTCTTGATAGGCTGGTACATCTCCACCCCGTAGAGTCTTCTGATGTAACTCTTCAGGCTTTCCCAGTAATCTAATGACACCTTGGGCTGTCGGGTGTTCTGCCAGATATCAACATCGTTCTTGCACGATATTTCGGTAACGTTGCTTGTAACCTTCATCAGGTGCCACCTGAGACTGCTCCTCAAGTTTTTTAGCACATTTCATTCCCTCCCCTTAGAGGGGGAGCGATTTTAGTTGCAGCTATCTTGTTACGCACATACAGCTCGACTCCACCTCTACCATCTCTGTCTTTTTGGAAACAATTATACAGGGCGTTTCAAAAAGAAAGAGCAGATTTCAAACATTTATTTCTCAAAAACTACAAATGATAGAAACACAATTCCAACGGTCCTTCACTCAATATGAGTACCAAATGTTACACAACAAATATCAAAACTGTACCTCAATATGAGCACCATTTGTTACACGACAAATATCAAACCGGTATCTCATTTCTTGCCACACACGACGCAACTGGTCTTTAGTTACCGAATTCACGGCCGCAACAATTCGATGTCGTACCTCTTGAAGAGTAGCGGGCATAGGTGGGACATAAACACAGTCCTTTATGTACCCCCACAAATAAAAATCGCAGGGAGTAAGGTCTGGTGACCTGGGAGGCCACAGACGATGACATTGATCTTGTGCTCCTGCTCTTCCAATCCACCGTCCTGGAATGGTGTTATTTAGGTACCGTCGTACAGGTTCAGAGAAGTGTGGTGGGGCGCCATCTTGCATGAAGATGAAGTGATTTGAATCTTCCTGAAGTTGAGGAAATAGCCAGTTTTCTAACATGTCCAGGTAAATGGTTCCTGTGATAGTTTTCTCCATGAAAAAGAAAGGTCCATAAACTTTGTTTACCGAAATTGCACAAAAGACGTTAACCTTTGGTGAGTCTCTTTCATGTTGAATAACGTCCCTCGGAGTTTCACTCGCCCAAATTCGTACGTTATGCCGATTAACTTTACCAGAAATGTGAAACGTTGATTCATCTGAAAAAATTAATCGTTCGGCAAAATTGTCCTCTTCCATGTCCTGTAGAATTGCAGTTGAAAATTCGAACCTTTTGTTGTGGTCGTCAGGACGCAATGCTTGCAATAACTGCAGTTTGTACGGCTTCATGTGCAGACGGTTACTCAGAACGCGCCATACCGTTGTTTTAGACATGTTTAGTTCGTGACTTGCCCGTGTCGTGGATTTTCTAGGGCTCCTTTCGTAAGCTGCACGGACACGCTCGACATTTTCATCCGATGTGCGTGGACGACCCGTGCTTTTTCGCTTGCAGATGCAACCATCTTCTACGAATCTGTGATGCCACTCATAAATTTGCTTATGACGAGGCGGCTGTTTGTTGAATTGACGGCGGAATGCACGTTGCACACCAACAATGGACTCTAACTTTGCAAATTGCAGCACACAAAATGATCGTTCCTGTGGTGTCGTCGCCATTTTCCTACAAACAAACGCCAGCGCCACTGCGGATTTGCATGGAACTTCTGCGCGGACCATTGAAAAACTTTGAACCTTTCTCTGACAAGAAACGTTTGAATTGTGTTTCTATCATTTGTAGTTTTTGAGAAATAAATGTTTGAAATCTGCTCTTTCTTTTTGAAACGCCCTGTATTTTGGTATATTGCATTGTTGTCTGTCTGTCAGCCAGGTTTCGGCGATACCAGCTATGTGTATGTTGTAACGTAACATCATGTGTGTGAGGAGTGTGCACCTATCTTTAACTCTTTGTGCATTGGCGAAGAGGAGGTTCAGCTGTTGGTGGTGTGTGGGGTCGGCCATGCTGGTTTCGTGGCTTTTGTGTGGGGAGAGTTCTAGTGTGTCTTGATTTTGGTTGTGTGTGAGTATGGCATGTTATGAGTGGCGTTTGGTGCTTGTGTGCATGCGAATTGCGCTTGGGGTGTTGTGTAGGTGTTTGCACTGTATTTGTAATGTCTAATTGTGTTGTCGAGCTGACTCTATCTCCCACTGTTACATGCAGGCAGAGGCCCGACTAGGTTGCCTTTATGCTTTTATTAAGTAACTGCTGCAACACCTCGTTGACCATTTTGATGATTTCCTCTCGCCTGTCTTCGAGCAGGCTGACGAGTGCACCGGTAAGTGTTCGCAGGAAGTCATTTTTTTGGGACTATCTCCTGTTGCAGTTTCCGCTGGCGGGAGGGGGATGGGTTCGTCCATGATCTTGATGGGTGCGTGGAGCTCCTTTTTTTCTTCTGCCTTGGGTCATTTAGGGCATTTATATGACACAGTTGGAGTACTCCTCCGGATTCTTTGTGTCACACCTGTTCAGTTTGTGTTTTCCACCACGCCTGTTCAGTTTGTGTTTTCCACCCCACTGCAGACACTTCGATTGGGCCTTGCAGCTCGCTGCGGCGTGGTCAAAGCCCAGGCAGTGCCTGCATTGCTAACAGGTGGTTTGCGAGACCTTAGCATGGGCTGCCTTGGCTCGCGGATTTTCTGTTACTGGGGAGGTGATATGGTTTCTGAAGACTTTTTGAAAATAGTCTTCCTGTCCTCTTTTGGTGGTGTTGAGATACGCCCTCCCATTTCGGACTACGTTCAGGGATTTGATTTCCGCCCTCACTGCATATTCGACGAAAGAGTTAATTTTGGCGGTCATTGTCTTTTGAGTGAAGTCGTGTAGAAGATTGTCCAAAACATACATTACGGTCCGGTTGTCATTAATTGGCGTTGTTGTTCCTGTTCTGGTATTGGCGTCGTGGGGGGGGGGGGCTGGGTGGGTTTGAGGTGTCCTTCCTCGATCGTCTACATCTATTTTCAATAAAAGGTCCCAACATATCAAGAAACTTCTTAATGAAAGTAGGATACATCATGACAGTACGTACCAGATCATGCAATTGTAAATTCTGTGGGAATTAATAAATTTCATCATCATATTCAGAGACTGCACCTTGAGTTTTCTTAATCTCATACGTCTTTGTTTCAAACACTGCAAGGTACACACGATACGCTCGATGGATACTCACATATTGTGGTTGTTCTGTACCACTGTAATACATATATGTCATTGACAAGGAAAAGCCAATAGATCGTGTTATAATCATTAATTGTATGATGTTCAAAGTATCATTGGCTTCCATCTCATCAAGCTTCTTCTGAAAAGCATCATCTGTTAAATAGTAGAGAATCATCAGTACTCTTAGATAGTAATTTTCCTCTCAATTCTTTATTTTCAATAGCACGTCGATCTGATTGTGCACGTTGTTGTGGTCCTGTAGACTTTGCTGTACCTCTTCTTGGACCATTAAAAGATTCTTTCTCTTGAACGTATCGCCTCTGTTCTTCACAATCAAAAGACACCTCACACTGGTGCGCTCGGCCTCGACCAGGGTGAAAAGGTCCCCTACGACGACCTTTAGAATACATGCTCATTTTAAGTGCTATCGGTCACTTTATGTCTCTGGCATCCAGTAGACTAAAAGTCGTCGGTGTCCATGTTGGAGTTGTGTGATGTATTTGTGTGGTCGCACCAATGGTTTGTCTCAATTCAGTCCCACTTGGTTGTCACTGTAGGGTAGCCATGGGCTGACTTGGCCTACTCTGCACGCATACGGGTATCGGGGCAGTGCCACCGGCCCTGGTATGGAAATTACCCTACTCTGATGGCTCTTCAAGTGTTTTTTTTATATATTTTTTAAATTGTTTCACTCCCTTCCCTGATGGGGATGGGGATAGGGCAGGCTGTTAGAGCGCGTCTTATTTACTCTATTCGGCCGTAGGGGTACATATATTTATTTCGTTATCTTTATCTTATTACAGTTTAAAAGTGTATGTTATTTTGTCACAGTTGGGTTATGTTAATGGGGTGAATTTTTTTTGTCATATTTAGTGGCGTCTCCTCGTTTGTTGGTTTACCATTTGTGGTGGTACGGTTGTCGCTGGCGACTTCGTCTTCTCTTTTCGTCTTCTTTTTCTTCCGCCTCAAACTTCCTACTCACTTCTAGCCAATTGCTTGCGTTTCTGTCTGCACTTCTTTGCTGATGAAATATGGCATCCCGGAAGAGACACAGTTGAAATATGGTTCCCCGGCTACAGTCCACAGTTGAAATATGCATCCCGGCTACGACACAAGTTGAAAATACGCTCACTATTTTTTATTTACTTAAATTTGCCATATTTCGTGACAGTACCTTTTCCGTTAGATGTTTACACGGCGATATTAGTCTTGGCTTCAGTTGTCTAAGTATGATTCCACAATGCATCTTTGTCGGTTGCAGAATTGACGTGGTTCAACGTGTTTCCCTCATTTTGGTGTTTCAAATACCAATTCTTCAAATGTAGTTTCTTCTTATAGTTAATAAAAAAACGGTAACATAATTCAAAATTATTTATGACGGCGACCTTCACATTGTTCTACCGTCAACACACACCAAGAGTTAACTGCCGACTGAGTACAGTCAAAGACGACTCTAGCGTCAAAGATATTTTACACAACACACAAGCTTCCACTTGTAATCAGTCTCTTTGCTATTCTTCGACACATTTACTAATAGTAATCAATATGCTTTCACTCTCAAAAATATAAGTAAATTAACATATACTAAGGCAAATTACAATAAAAAAATATTCTGACAAAAAATATAAGAAAACATCGACAATTTGGTATCGATAAATACAGTAAAAAAAAAAAAAACATATCTCCCAGATCCATTACACTGAGTACACGTAATCCGGCAACGTGGTAGCATCGACGCCAGAACCGGCTTTTGTTTGGCGCCCATGTTGGTTCCTCACTTATTTGTTAGTTACACTACCAACTCCACGCCGCTTGGAGAGTGACCTTGAAGTGACATTCTTCAGCACAGGCTTTCAGGTTGACCTAGGCTACCGAAGTGCTACTGGGCTGTGCCATCTGACTTCAAATAATGCGCTTGGGGTTCATGAAAATGAGATTTTGGGTTGTGTGTGTGTTTTTGTGTAAATGTTTGTTCAGTGTGTGTGTGTGTGTGTTTTCTAAAAGTCCCTAAAGTGGTGCATAAGTGTTAATTTTGTGCGTTTATGATGGAAATTAGGGTGTTCGCAGCCTAAATTTTGAATGAGGTGGTGGGGCGATGTTTGTGTCTTCTCATAAAGTTTGATAGACTTTTCCTTTTTGCGGGAATAGATGGTTGGTTGTCCTAAAAATTCTCTTATTTGTGTATTGTGGACGTATCTGCCAGCACCTGTGATGACCCGGAAAGTTTTGTTTTGGAGTCGCTGTAGCCTTGTGAGAGTGGTATCTTGACGCCATCGACCATACTTCCGAGCCATACAAGATGGCTGGTAGCATGATTTGGCGCCAGAGAAGCATTTTACAAGTTAAGGTTAGGCCTTCACCCTTCAGAAGAGTGTGGAGGCTGTGACAGGAGTGCGCAGCCTTTATTCGCGGCTTTGTTAATGTGTTATTGCCACGTGAGGCGCCTGTCTATTTCTAGTCCAAGATATGTGATACAGTTACGTCATACTAGGTCTCGACCACCAATGGTGAGTTGTTGGTCTGGGAGTTGTAGCCTGGTTGTAAAGTATATAGCTTGGCACTTTGTTGGGTTAATTTTGATCTTCCACACATTACACCACTGGATGATGACATCTAGGTGTTCTTGCAGTTTTCACTGTAGATCGCCGTATCGTCAGCGTAGAGAGCAATCTCTCTGCTGACCACCTTGGGTATGTCGTTCGTGTAGATTGTGTATAGAACGGGACCCAAGACCGAACCTTGCGGAACTCCTACCGCAATCAGTCGTGTCTGGCTCGATCACGATCCACTTCTTATGAAGAATTGACGCTTCGCAAGAAATGAATCAGTGATCTTTATGAGATGTCCTGGGCACCCTATTTGATCTAGTTTATATATTAGGCCATCGTGCGAAACGCGATCAAATGCCTTCTGTATATACAGGAACACTGCTCCTGTAGATTCTCTCTATGACCTCGCCAGACAAATGTGCTCTACAAAGAAGTTGGGTTGGGTTGTGGAGTGCTCAGCGCGGAATCCAAACTGTTCAGGCATCAGGATGTTGTGTTCAGTAAGTGTTGAAGGAGTGAGAGGAAGAGCAGCTCAAGTATTTTACTCATGCCGTTGAGTAGGGAGATGGTCTATAACTTTCTGGAAGGAGCAGGTTTTTGTTAGGTTTGGGGAGGGTGATTACCTTAGCAGTTTTCCACGCTGAGGGGAAGTAGGTGAGTTTAGGCAAGCGTTGAAGACGCTTGCCAGAAATGTTATGGCGGGAGGCGGTAGGTGCTATAGGGGTGGGGTGCGGATGCGGTCAGAGCCAGGAGCCTTGTGGTTTCCCTGTCGCTGGATAAGTGCACTTGAGTGGGTTAAAGCCAAAGTGGTGTAAGTCATGTTTCATGCATTTTGAGAAACAGAAGGTTTTGTGAGAAGCATTATAATAAATTCCACAAGAAATCAATACCACTTTTTTTTGTGTTTTACATCACAGGAAGGTGTCATTGTTTCAATGTGTTCATAATTGAAAACAGTTTAATGCAAAATTATATGTCTTTTGAAGGGCCCAAATGACTTACACCTTTTTGCCTTTAACCAATCTTGTATTTGCAGTAAATTTAAATAAAACCAAAAGGTATTTTTAATGACAAATGATATATTTCAGAAATAACTAAGAGCAGTACAACGAAATATCCTTTCTTAGCTATGACAATGTTCAGTCACGTTCAGTATCAACAACATCCAGCGGGCCTGCAACATCTACTGTTGCTTCAGCTGTTGTAAGTCCCTGGTTACAGGTCTTGGTCCATGGTATAGGTTTTCCATAGCAATACGTCCAAGTGAAAATGGCCTTCCTGGTTTGGCTGGCTTTAGAAATAGAACGGAGAATGGAAAATCCTCATTAAGAGTCTCCTTGTAATAGAGCATAAAAAGTAGGTTCTTCAGTAAATGAATCCGCTGCATATTAAGCCACGGCACTGGTTTTTTAGCGACATTTTGTTTTCTCCTTGTAATAGCTTGTTAAAGATTCTTCGTAGACTTGAAGTCTTCGCGTGACATTTGCGTAACAATACAAGCTTTCTTTCTTCTTGATTTTGCGATTATGGAGCACCAATCAGCAGGAACATAAACTGTTTTATCTCTTGCATAGGATTCTATAGATCCAAAATCTGAATCATTAGGGAGATAGGAGTGGCCACTAACCATAAATTTATGGTCCATAATGTCGATGTTAGCACTGGTGTGAAGCAATTTCATGAGACTCAATGCAAATTTCAAATTCCTATTTTGCCCCGTACAAGTGTCACTATACATGACAACATGTTTTGAAAATGAAGCTCTTGTAGTAATGTTTTGTAACACAAGAACCTATTTCTTGTGATCCACATGAGGCCATTGTCTTGTCCCATGTGTACATAAAGCCAATATCAGTTGACACATCAAGTAGAGAAAAGTAGGAATTAGGAGAGAATGACAAATGTAAATGTTTGTTAACCTGTCACAAAATTTATTCTAAACTACTTTACATTGACAGTTTTCTTTTTTTCATTTTACTGCCAATATGGCTGTCATTAATTTTTTTGACATAATTGTTGAGAAATATATTACATGCTACTTTTACTACAGACTGAAGAATTTTGTCATCAGTGTGATCTACCTGACTACAAGAAAACTCCCTTAGGAAAATGTCTTCCCTTTTAATTACATCAACAGCTAATCTTATAACTAGATTTCTCTTCTGGGATGTACATCTCATGAAGGAGAGCTCATGTTCTCCAGACAGCATTAATGACCTCATTATTAGGGCAATACAATCCACCTCTATGTACCTTTGTTATAAGTTCATAGCTTTCATCACTTTCTATTACTGATAATGTTTTATCAAGCACTAAGTATGTTTTACATGTTTCACACCTCAGCTTCTTAAGAACAGCTCTGGCACAGTACCCTGACTAGTATGTGAAAACAGGCAAGTATTCCTGAACAGACTGAACTTGTTCTTCACTGAAATTCATTATGCTCTCAAAGTTTGATGGTGGTGGTAAGGTAATATCATCTACACAATCACTTTCAAAAGAATCTAAATCTATGCCAACTTCACCAAGAGCAGAGGATGAAATTTTCAAGGAAAGCAGAGTCTGAATTCTTAGCTTGGCTTCAATTTCAAATACCTGTCTCAAAGACACCAAATACGGAGATCCTGCCATTGTTTGATATTTTCCAAATCTTGCTTCTAGAGCATCTGTCTGAACCTTACCTGGAAAAAGATATTTAAACTTCAGCTCCTCAGTGCACTACTTGATCAGTTCTAGAAGGGCATGAGTGGTATGTGATATGGCCAAATGTGTATCACTGGATAACCCAAATGTACTATCAGAAATATGTTTCCATTTATCCAGCCATGATAGAAATCTTTCTAAATATCTGATATTTTCATTACTTGTGCTCGAGAGTGGTTTCAGCATTGCATCCTTGAAATGGGTATCTTTACCAGGTGAGCTAACATTAACAATGTCCACCATGTGCAAGTTAATTAAATGAATTTAGCAGTGCTCTCAAAACTTTCAATATGGTGTTCCCCCAAGGCTAGTTAACCTTGAACAGTCATCTCATTGAAAACATTAAGTACAAGTTTGACATTTTGTCGCTGCAGGTTACTTGGAAAAAAGAGACTTTAAATTAAGCTTATTGGCAAATTTTACTATCTGTGTACACTCTGTCATGAAGTTGTTTAACTGAAGAGGATCTGGCCATACACAGCTGTGTATTTTCTGAATCTGTTTCAAACTGGGGGTACATAAGTGCCTGATCAGGATCTTTTTTATTAATCCAATTGTTTCTGACACATTTTAAAATGTGAACAGAATCTAAAACATAAAGAGGATCAGTGTCATCACAGGGGTGTTCGTACACAATTGACAGTTGAGGAGGGGAAGCAAAGAATTACATTGCCCTTCTGTTCACTGAATTGTTGTCACTAACAACATAGACTACCTTAAAACCTATTGCATGCAGTCCAGAAATTGTTTTCTTTATTACAGTGAAAAGTCCTTCACAATTTATATTTTTTTACTGGAAGAATGTGGACTACATCTTTATATGAAGATGACAAACTCTGTATCATAAAAACCTGAGCACTAGTTGCCACATTTTTAGAATTGAATGCAGCACCCAAAATGTTACCTCCTGTGAAGTCTAAATAAAGTTTCAAGTGTATTTCATCTAACATTAGTGAAACAACATGATCTGATTCACAAAGAAACTGGAATTTCTGTTTTATATACATCAGAAAATTGCCACCTAGCTGCTCAGCTGCTGGGTTTGTTTGAAAATGTGAACAGATTTTATGCAGGGTATTAGGACGAGGTAGCACAAGATACTGTATACTTCTTATAAACTTATAAGCATGTGGTGATATTGAAAATAGAATACAGTCTGTTGAGTATCTGTAATGGCTCTTGTGGACTCCCATTAGATTCAATTGCTCACATAAAAAAAATTATTTTGTTACTTTCATTCTCATCAAAATGTTTTGCCATATCTTTCAAATAATCAGTAACAAATAGCAAGTGGTCTGTTCCAGTGCTACCATTGTTTTCCCTAGTAAAGTTCTCCAAGTTATCAATAGTGTTAATTAAGTCATTTAAATGGTTTATAGTTAACGGGAACTTTCTTGTACCAAGTTTTGAGATTACACTTTTACCTTCATATAAAGACATACTCAGGTCAGTAGTCACCACAACAGAACACAGAAGCATGATACCCACTAAACACTTAATAAAACCATTAAAGTCCACAAAATGTCTTTCCTGTTCATACAGAGCATGAGTTGCTACACTCGCTGCAATAGCTATTTCTAAGTCTCTATTTTCTCGACGCTTTCGTCTCTCATCTCCACTTTCCCTCGAACAAGAAGCTGACGAAAGATACTTCGGACAGTTAGGAAGAATGGATAGTATGTCTCCTGTTTTAAGGTGAGGTTTTGGAAGTGGCACAGAATATTTCTTCCCTGTGGAACTGTCGAAATATTCACTATGTTTCAGAATGAGGTCTTCAGTGAAGTGGAGCTCGCAGTTCTTGAAATAATGAGAAAATCTTTAATCAGCTGCATGTAATAATCCCGAGGGGAACTAATGCTAATAGGCTACATGGGATTAGTGTCAGTTATCTTCAGATCAAATCGATTATTGAAAGTCGCTTCGGGTTTGTTCTCAGCGGGACTCATCAGCATAAGCAGCATTTTCCTGAAGATGGCGAACAGTTGGATCACCGAAATACCGAGTCAAGTTGATTTTAGGATCCGGCAGCAAACCCGAAGAGACTTTCAAGACTTATTACGCCAGGAAAGCCTACGCAATCAAATCGATTATTGTTCACTCGGTATTTCAGGTTAAAAGGCAATGGCACTTATGCAGTTTAGCAGGTACGGAAAAAAATTTTCATTTTTTTTCAAAATTTGATCGATTATAGTCAAATTTGATACGCTGATTACGAATACGATATTTATTTTCGCCCCAGTCAATTATTTACACCAAAAAATTGTTTTAAATTTTTTAAAAAATTTTTATTTTTTTTATTTTTCAATATTTTGTCGATTACAGTATACGTTCATTTTAACGGAACGGTAGGTACGTATTTTTACTAATTAACCACAATCAATACTCTTGCTCATCAAACGCCAGTGCAAAATTAACAAACTTTTAACTAAATTTAGCAAAATAAAAATAAAACGTAATCACTGTGCTGCTTCGGGATACACTAAACGAACGTGCTCAACCAAGTTATGAAATGCATCCTTTTGAAAACGCTGACGCCACAAGAATTCTGCCAAATAGTTATCTAGCATAGTACGATGGGTACCGAACCTGCGTTTGTTTTCTTCCTTGGCTTTCTGCCAAACAGATTCTACGTGATTGGTTGTAGCGTGAGTAAGGGGGTCAACGAAATTAATCGAATGGTTTACAGTCAAATGCTGATATCCCAGATTACCCACTGTCTTGTATGCTGCCCACAAATCCGAGACAACAGTAGTACCAGGGAGCACGAACTGTTGCAAAATAGGCAACAAAGTGCCAGCATCGCGTCTGTCTACAGTCACCATGAAACTTTCCTTTGTTTCCACATCGAAACCACCAAAAACCCATTGTTCTCTAACGCGATGACCACGTTAGTACTTTCGACGAACAAAACAACTTTCGTCGATCTCCACAATATGACCTCTGCCTCCCAGAATGATCGGATTGAGCAAAAAATATTCGTGACAAATGTCCCTACAAAATTGTTTCCAATCAACAATCGTATGGGCACTTCCGATTTCCAACTCCCTCTGTAAAAAGTCCTGCTTATGTACATCATAAGCCCACAGATACATCAGTTGCAAGATCTTGGAAACTTCAATATGGCTTCCCGAAAAGAATGAAAATTTTCGAATTGATGCTTGTTTCCTACAAACTCGACCTGCTGAACAACGCCAGATGACACCATCCATAGAATTATTGTTTTCTAATCGCATTTCGTTGTATCCCACGCAGTTGCCATCACAAATCATCACACTTTTCAACAACCCGTGTTGTTGAGCCCAGTTAATCGCCTTCCCATTAGTGGCCGGTATTTCGAATAAATTTTTGAGGCGAAATTCCGTAAGATTTGGAAATCTATTTGCCATATTCAAATGAACCTTTCAGAATATTGTCGACTAGCAAATCGTGTTCAAAGCAACGAATTCGACACGACAGACTAAGTTTAAACCTTTTTTTAGTTTAAACCTTTGCCTAGCGTATCCCGAAGCTGTAAACTAATAGACTAAGTTTAAACCTTTTTTTAGTTTAAACCTTTGCCTAGCGTATCCCGAAGCTGTAAACTAATCCGTTTTGTTTTTATTTCTACTTATTTTCGTTTAAAATTATGAGCAGCATATTCTCATCATCAACTCATTAAATGAAAATGGATGTTATATTCGAAATCAGCGCATCAGAATTCACTATATCGACAAAATATTGAAAAATAAAAAAAATTTTAAAAAATTTATCAATTTTTTCAAAATTTGATCGATTATAGTCAAATTTGATACGCTGATTACGAATACGATATTTATTTTCGCCCCAGTTAATTATTTACATCAAAAAAAATTGTTTTAAATTTTTTTAAAATTTTTTTATTTTTCAATATTTTGTCGATATAGTGAATTCTGATGCGCTGATTTCGAATATAACATCCATTTTCATTTTCCCTTGACCGTCGGCGATATCTTCTGCCCGATAAGCGCGGCGCTGCCGATGACGCAACATTGTGTAATACACTAACTAATCAGTATTTTCAAATCATAGGCGGCCGCTGCCGCGGCCGCATTCCAAAAGAAAAACTCCCAACCTAACCTCAAGTGGGCTACGCTACAGATCAATTTATGCAGTTTAGCAGGTACGGAAAAAATTTTTCATTCCAAATGTATCTGGCTTGGAGAGCTTTGTGGGTGAATATGTAAAGTTTGTTGGTGATTGTACTTTGTATTTTCATAAATAAAGTGATCTGTAGCGTAGCCCACTTGAGGTTAGGTTGGGAGTTTTTTTTTTTTTTTTTTTTTTTTTTTTGGAATGCGGCCGCGGCAGCGGCCGCCTATGATTTGAAAATACTGATTAGTTAGTGTATTACGCAGTGTTGCGTCATCGGCAGCGCCGCGCTTATCGGGCAGAAGATATCGCCGACGGTCAAGGGAAAATGAAAATGGATGTTATATTCGAAATCAGCGCATCAGAATTCACTATATCGACAAAATATTGAAAAATAAAAAATTTTAAAAAAATTTAAAACAATTTTTTTTATGTAAATAATTCACTGGGGCGAAAATAAATATCGTATTCGTAATCAGCGTATCAAATTTGACTATAATCGATCAAATTTTGAAAAAAAATGAAAAATTTTTTCCATACCTGCTAAACTGCATAAGTGCCGCTAAAGCTATTCTTGCATAAGTAAATCACAGTTTTCCAGTGACTCAGTAATGTATGTAATGTAGTTGCTCTTCTAGAAAAGGGCATCAAATCAATCGAATTCACGTTGTTAATGAACATCTAAAGAGCGTGCTACTTAAATACGTGATTAGTTGCTCCCACTCTCTAAATTAAAGAACACGCGCCCTGAGACAATCTAACTTAATTGTAAAGAACCTGAGCTTACCTTCGAATTCTGTGTAACCTGGAAATTTTCACGATGTATTGCAGATATCCGTTTCTGCTGTAGTTCAGTGCTTTTAGGGAAAGAAAACACCGCTCCTCTTGGCCCATTTTCGTAATTTCCTCTGCAACGTGGAACACAACACTTATACACCATTTCGAACGATTAAATCAAATCTCAGAGTTAAACGGAGATGTAATTTCGACGAATCAACCACTATACTTTGAAGGTAAACAGAAAACAAGTTTTGTTTCCCGGGTAGGTTAGCCAACATAAACACAGAATTTCGAATTGATTATAAAGGTAAATCCACACAAATTAAGCACAGCATCTCACGGTGCAGATTTCTTATCGCATATTGCTTTGTAAACGGTGCTACTTTTTCTTGCAGTGCCTCATATACTCATTTTCAATTAAACGAACAATGTATTCTACGCTGCCTTTTGTTGCATGGTTGGTATGGCTATTAGATCCAGTTTTGGCCACCAGCAGCGCTAGTTGTAGCAAAAGCCTGCGGCTGTTGGCGGTGTTAAGTGTGGGCCGGCACACTTAAGGCACTTTCAGAGATGGCAGCACTGTTCCGCGGAGTGGAACAGCTGATGGTTGTACACAGGGCCTTCAGGCTGTCTGTATTTTTCTATTGTAATCTTGCAATTCATGAAGAGCTCTATTTTTAAGAGCTCCCAATTTTTCTCGTCAGGGTGGAGGATGACTTTAAAGGATGCTCTGCCTGCGCGTTGGCCGTAGACGTGGACTGCGACGTCGCAGAGGCGGAAGTGCCTCGCGACAGGGCAGCACCTTTTGCCGACTGGGGGCGGGTAGACATCAGTTGTATGCGTGTGGGGCAGCGGCTATAGGTGGCCTAGTGATGGCCCCCACATAAGGCGCACTTTTCCGGGGTTGCACGGCTTTTTTTTGCAAGTACAGGGTTATTACAAATGATTGAAGCGATTTCACAGCTCTACAATAACTTTATTATTTGAGATATTTTCACAATGCTTTGCACACACATACAAAAACTAAAAAAGTTTTTTAGGCATTCACAAATGTTCGATTTGTGCCCCTTTAGTGATTCGGCAGACATCAAGCCGATAATGAAGTTCCTCCCACACTCGGCGCAGCATGTCCCCATCAATGAGTTCAAAAGCATCGTTGATGCGAGCTCGCAGTTCTGGCACGTTTCTTGGTAGAGGAGGTTCAAACACTGAATCTTTTACATAACACCACAGAAAGAAATCGCATGGGGTTAAGTTGGGAGAGCGTGGTGGCCATGACATGAATTGCTGATCATGATCTCCACCACGACCGATCCATCGGTTTTCCAACCTCCTGTTTAAGAAATGCCGAACATCATGATGGAAGTGCGATGGAGCACCATCCTGTTGGAAGATGAAGTCGGCGCTGTCGGTCTCCAGTTGTGGCATGAGCCAATTTTCCAGCATGTCCAGATACACGTGTCCTGTAACGTTTATTTCGCAGAAGAAGAAGGGGCAATAAACTTTAAACCGTGAGATTGCACAAAACACGTTAACTTTTGGTGAATTGCGAATTTGCTGCACGAATGCGTGAGGATTCTCTACCGCCCAGATTCGCACATTGTGTCTGTTCACTTCACCATTAAGAAAAAATGTTGCTTCATCACTTAAAACAAGTTTCGCCCTGAACGCATTCTCTTCCATGAGCTGTTGCAACCGCATCGAAAATTCAAAGCGTTTGACTTTGTCATCGGGTGTCAGGGCTTGTAGCAATTGTAAACGGTAAGGCTTCTGCTTAGCCTTTTCCGTAAGATTTTCCAAACCGTCGGCTGTGGTGTGTTTAGCTCCCTGCTTGCTTTATTCATCGACTTCCGCGGGCTACGCGTGAAACTTGCCAGCACGCGTTCAGCCGTTTCTTTGCTCACTGCAGGCCGACCCGTTGATTTCCCCTTACAGAGGCATCCAGAAGCTTTAAACTGCGCATACCATCGCCGAATGGAGTTAGCAGTTGGTGAATCTTTGTTGAACTTCGTCCTGAAGTGTCGTTGCACTGTTATGACTGACTGATGTGAGTGCATTTCAAGCACGTCATATGCTTTCTCGGCTCCTGTCGCCATTTTGTCTCACGGCGCTCTTGAGCGCTCTGGCGGCAGAAACCTGAAGTGCGGCTTCAGCCGAACAAAACTTTGAGTTTTTCTACATATCTGTAGTGTGTCGTGACCATATGTCAATGAATGGAGCTACAGTGAATTTATGAAATCGTTTCAATCATTTGTAATAGCCCTGTATTTGTTAAGTGTGGGCCGGCACACTTAAGGCACTTTCAGAGACGGCGGCACTGTTCTGCGGAGTGGAACAGCTGATGGCTCTGCACAGGGCCTTCAGGCTGTCTGTATTTTTCTATTGTAACCTTGCAATTCATGAAGAGCTCTATTTTTAAGAGCTCCCAATTTTTCTCATCAGGGTGGAGGATGACTTTAAAGGATGCTCTTTTCTTGCGTACCTCACCTGGGTTGTTCGGGTCTGATGCCTTAGTCTCCTGTTTGACCTCAATAACCCGAAAGTGATGCTCAATAAGTAGTTCCTTTATTTCTGCAGGGTCCGTGTCTCTGGGGAGACCTTTGATCACCTCTTTATACATGTTCTTTTCAGTTGATGGTTAAGTGTGGAATGGGGTCTTTTTCTGGGTGAAATACTCCACGAGAAATTTGTAATCTGAGGGAGTGGAAGGTTGAAATTTGATGGAGGACCCCCTGCATGAAGTGAAGCGTTCAGTCCACCTTTTAGATGTGGGGCGACCTCCTTTATAATAACCATTGTGTTGTTGACAATTGTTGGTATGATTGGAGGCACCTTTTCCCGTTTCTGCCTCGGTTGCGCTTGCACGCCTGAGGTTGAGGGACGGGTGGGCGTTGTTTCACCGTTTCCTCACCGTCGGTAGCGATCGGTGCGAAGCTGTTTGAGGTCGGGATATTAGGGACAACAGTTTCCCCCTCATGTCATCACCAGCAGTATGTTCTGATTCCTCAGCGAGCCGGCTTGCGGCCGGACGCTTAGGCGTTGGCATCACGTCTGCTTCCTGTACTCATGTTTTTGCTTTGTTATGGCTGAGTTGGGTTGGCCACGGGTGCCCAGTGACTGGGTGCCGCAGCGGACTAGGGCTTTGGGCTTACCCAAGAAGTCTGTGTTAGCGGTACTTGAAGCCTGACATGCACTGCCCACTGGTACTGGTTGTTCGTTCGTTTGCACCGTTAGGTCTCCCCGAACAGCGCCAGACCTACCATTGACTACGCGCGGGTAACCGGGTAGCACCACGGGCGCTGGCGTAGGAATTTCCCTACTCTCAGAGGAGCAGGGAGGACACCCTGCGGCAGTGACAGAACGGTTCACGACGGAGGCAGATCAGACGACTGGTGAACGAGAAAACCACGGCCCTCGCCGCATCCGCGCTGCCAGTAGACCGGCAGCAGCTGCAGGACAAAGGGACCACGACCAAGTCATCCCACGACAAATTTGCGGTGCAATCGCGAAGCGTGCGTACCCACACACGACAATTTTGCCTGCGTTGTGCGGGCTACGGCTAGCGTAGCGCTCCCAAAGGATCTTCCAGCAGCGCGCGGCTGTATAGGGTCCGCTCACTACCGGTCCACCCCCTCGAAATGCTTCAGCAGCCCGCGTATGGGTCTTATATACATCTATGGTTACGAAAAAGTGAACGCCTCTCCCCTACCCTCCCCTACCGTCACCCAGTGTGCGGTAACTCTGCTCCAACACAGCCAAGAAGCTGGAACCGGCCTTTGTTCAATGCTCTTATTGGTTCAGGTGAAGCGGCGCCTCCCGTTCCTCACTTATTTGTTAGTTATACTAACAACTCTACCGAGCTTGCGGAGTGATCTGGAAGTGACATGTTTCAGCGGCCCGAGTATAGGTCGTATATACATCTATGGTTACGAAAAAGTGAATGACCGGCTAGGTGGCAGTCATGGCCTGTGGCTGTGCAATATTGAGATTGTACAGGTTGTAATCCCTGATACAGTACTCGTTAAAGCTTGTGCTATGGTAAGTGAGCGGGATTCACCTTATGAGAAAGGATTTTCGCATAGATATCGACCGTGTGTACCTGAATGGTGGCAAATCAGACTTACATCCACTCTGTAATAACAATGATCCGTCAAGTAAGTTCAAAATGCAATCACACGTCAGGATGGATCAAAAGCAAACCAGAAGATGCTACCAACGTGACAATAATACGGTCGCCAGCCTAATTAGGCATTAACTGAGTTTCTTCCCTGTACAAGTTGGTATATATTCATGCAAAACAAGAAGTTGTAACACTGCATAATATAGTAGAATTTTAGAACCAGAAAATCTATTGAACTGATAGTTTTATGTTCTGTACTGATATGGAAAATCATGAATACGTAACACTACACTATAATGTTTACTACAAAACTTTATACTGTCTACTAATTTGATTAAAATCGGGCATAGGTTCCCCAAGAAATTGTACATTCATGCCACGCACAAAATGTCAATTTTGATAAAGATAAAACACTGATAAAGTTTGACTTTTATATTAACTTTAACTTTTGCTGGTCAAACCAATTTAGCACACTTCAGAATTCATATGAATGAAGGGGCGACCCTGAAACTGTAATGATCGCTGTCTTTCAAAAAATGATTACTGAATTTATTATTCATTAAAGATTTCCAGTATATAAGTTACTACTCATTTCATCTTATTTACTGCTCATTTAAATGCCTTTAAATCTGTCTTGAAATAGTAAACTTCATTACTATATCAATACTAAAGTTATCTTTCGACTTCGTTATACCTTCGCTATTCATTTACTGGTTCATTAACAAAACATTTCTTTAAACACCATTCTAATGTAGCTCGTTCTGCAAATAATTATTAACACAATTTTTAATTTTCATTTCGGGACACTCGGATTGCACAACGTTTGGAAAGGACCCTGCCTAGGTTAGTTGTGAGGATAATTGAATGATGGAAAAGTTCTCGTAAAATTTAGGTTATTATTGCACCAAACAAACACAGTTCATTCTCTGATCCACACGAATACAGCACTAAAAGTTTCAACCTGCTAGTATCGTTGCGGTGGTTGGCGGGAGGCAAGATGGCGAGGCACAGAGCACACATACAACCACAGCTATGACTCTTGACGTATCGGCACTTAAATTCTTCTTAGCGTCGCAATACTTTTCGATTTAGTGCCTAGGAATTTTGCCATGCTGTGTGGGCTTTGGAACGGCATACCCGAGGCTCAGTGAAGCTATGTCTTCCAGGAGAGCCTCCTCGCTCCAGAACGAGTTGCTCAAGCCATTGCCAAACTCCAGCTACTGCTGACCCCGTTGTGCCGTGCAGTGCCCGTGCGCATTTTCCCGCGCTCGTCTGCCGTCCGCCTTTTACCGCTCCCTGACAGACCAGGTATTCACCCGAGGTTTTGCATTCTACGTATCCTAACTTATTGCGTATGTATGGACCAGACGCACAGTTACAATTTTAAACATCTTACAACAGTTTCAACATTTGTTACATTTCAATTCTATTACAATATTACATGACCTTTAACATAAACATTAATATTCACATTGGAACTTATATACAGTTTTCTTAACATAATTGCATGAAACAAAAGGAAATGAAATCAGAACATCAATTACACAAGGTTATCGTAAAATCAGATGAAAACAATTATATGTACAATAGTACAGAGTCGTTGTTGTTACAAGTTGTGTGGGAGTTCACATTGGGTCGGAATCTGGATCCAGTGCCAGAAGGTGCGGTGGAGTTGCTGTTTCCTGTGCTATTAGTATCATCTGTGCCGAGTGTTCATGGCTGCGGATTGTGGCTGGATGTGTTGTTAGTATGTTGTGTATAATTGTTCGGGGCGGAAATGTTTACTTGAATTTCCGTTTGTTTTTATGTCTAGGTCTGTTTGTGAAGAGCTGTGTGAGGTCAGGGCGACTTGTTAGTACGCGTCGGCCATGACGTGCGCGGAGAACGGCGAATCTCGTCTGTAGTGGTGTGACTTTTGCTTCGTCATGTGGTGGGTGGGAATCTCGGTATGCTACGTAATATGCGTCTTTCAGTTTTTGTTTGAGACATGTAGGCTAGGGGGCTGCCGCATACTCGAAGAGGGGACGTTCAAATGTTTTTTAGGTGTTAATTGCTGTTTTGTCGTTGCAGCTGTGGTATTTTCCCTGGATTCGTCTTACTAGGGACTGACATTGTCTTGCTTTGTTCAGTGTTTCTTTGACGTGGTCATCCAGGTTTAGATACTTGTCTAGAGTCACTCCTATGTACTTTGCTTTGTCGGTCATGTTCAGTCTGGTTCCCCACAGCGTTAGAGTGATGTTTTCTGGGTGTTGTCTCGTCTTTTTGGGTATGTCGCGGTGTCTGAACAGGATTAGCTGAGTTTGGTGTGTATTTGGTTTTATGCGCCACTTCTGCATTCACTGTTGTAGTTTCGTCATGTATATTGCCGTTTCTCGGTTGATTGTGATTGTTGAGGGTCCTGAGTTCCAATAGGCAGTATCGTCTGCGTAGAGTTGGACTTGTTCGTTAGGTCTGCTGGTGGTTGGTACGTCTGTAGTGTATAGTGAGTATAGCAGGGGGGAGGTTATTCCAACCTGCGCTACTCCTGCTAGTGGGGAAGAGGAGGCGGATGATTCGTCATTCACGTGTACCTGGGATTGTCTGTCTTGTGGTAGTGATTGTATGAGTCTCACGGTCTTAGCTGGAAGTTCTAGTTTTAGTAGTTCGTACAGTAGTCCGTCGTGCCAGATCTTGTCGAATGCGCGCTCGATATCTAGGAAGACCGCGAGTGTGCATTGTCCCAGGTTCTGGTGTCTTGTTATGTCTGTGGTAAGTCTTAGTAGGGGGTCGTTTGTTGAGTTTCTTTTTCTGAAACCTAACTGGAGAAGGGGGGATTATTTGTAGTTTGTCTGTATAGTTGGTCAGTCTGTCGGTGATTATCTTTTCGAAAGTTTCTCTGAGGACGTCTATTAGGGATATGGGGCGGTAGGATTTCGGGTCTGTTTTTCGTTTTCCCATTATAGTTTTTTTTTCACGCTGTGGGGGTGGTTTCATGCATCATACAGTAGATAAACAGTAGTGTCAGCAGGAGGGGCTTTAGTCATGATGGGGCATTTAGTGAGAAGAATTCTTTGAATGCCGTTTTCGACTGGGGCTGAGTTCTTGCCGGACATGATGGCGTCTGCTACTTCGTTTTCCGTGATGTCCTAGAGTAAGTCGTGAAAGTTTTCGGATGGCACAGTGGCCATATGGAGGAGGGGGGGGGGGGGAAGTTCGTCCGTGACTGTCTGTCTGAATTGTTCGTCGAAGAGGTTGTCTTGAGGGAAACTGTGGGCACTGACCAAAACTTCTTTGAATGCCTCTGCAATTTGTTTGTCGTTGGTTGTGGGTGTATTGTCGGTTTGTATTTCCTGTCAGTGTTCTGTCTTAGATAAGATTAGATTAGATTTACTTTCATTCCAATTGATCCGTAGTGAGGAGGTCCTCCAGGATGTGGAACATGTCAGAAAAACAACAATACACGACAAATATTTACAACTAAAACAAGTAAGCTAATGTACCATGTAAGTTAGATTAAACTTAAACACACACACACACACACACACACACACACACACACACACACACACACACACACACACACAAATTTTCAATGAACACATTACTGCACTGGAATTGTGCAGAAGTTATGTTGTACTTATATACAAATCAGTTGGTTTTACTAAGAAATTCATCAATGGAGTAGAAGGAGTTGGCCACTAATAAATCCTTTAGGCTTCTCTTAAACTGAATTTCATTGGTTGTTAAGCTTTTTATGTCTGCTGGCAAGTTATTGAAAATGTGTGTTCCTGAATAATGCACACCTTTTTGTACAAGACTAAGTGACTTTAAATCCTTGTGAAGATTATTCTTATTTCTAGTATTGATTCCATGAATTGAGCTGTTGGTTTGAAAAAGTGATATATTTTTAATGACAAATTTCATTAAGGAATAAATATATTGGGAAGCAGTAGTTAGTACCCCTAGTTCCCCAAACAGACTTCTGCAGGATGTTCTTGAGTTCACACCACATATAACTCTTACTGCACGTTTTTGTGCCCGGAAAACTTTAGCTTGGCTTGATGAATTACCCCAAAAATAATTCCATATGACATTATGGAATGAAAGTAAGCATAGTATGCCAACTTTTTCATTTTTATATCCCCTATGTCTGACAAAATTCGCATTGCAAACAGAGATTTGTTAAGACGCTTCAGCAGTTCTGTGGTGTGCTCCTCCCAGTTGAATTTATTATCAAGCTGTAATCCCAAGAATTTAACACTGTCCACTTCTTCTATCTTCTTGTCATCGTATGCTAGACATATACTCTTGGGACACCCCTTACAAGTTCTGAACTGCATGTAGTGTGTTTTTTCAAAGTTTAATGACAAAGAATTGGCTAGGAACCAGTGATTAATGTCCACAAATATTTTATTGGCTGATCTTTCTAACACTACACTTGATTTGCTATTTATTGCAATGTTTGTATCATCGGCAAACAAAACAAACTTGGCATCTGGTAATGTTACTGATGAAAGGTCATTGATATACACAAGAAAAGGTAAGGGCCCCAAAATGGAACCTTGTGGGACCCCACATGTAATTAGTTCCCAGTTGGATGATGCCTGATAGCTTGATACATGTCTCTTTCCTAATAACACCCTTTGTTTCCTGCCAGAGATATAAGATTTGAACCATTTTGCAGCATTTCCCGTTACACTATAATATTCTAGTTTACTTAAAAGGATATTGTGATTTACACAGTCAAATGCCTTTGACAGATCACAAAATATACCAGTTGCCTGCAATTTTTTGTCTAATGAATTAAGCACATTTTCACTGTAAGTGTAGATAGCCTTCTCAATATCAGAACCTTTTAGAAATCCAAACTGTGACTTTGACAGTATGTTATTTGAGATAAGATGGTTATAAAGATGACTGTACATTACTTTTTCGAAAATTTTTGAGAATGCTGGCAACAGTGAAATTGGACGGAAATTTGATGCTATTTCTTTATCTCCCTTCTTAAACAGTGGCTTAACTTCAGCCACTCAGGAAATATTCCACTGATAAACGACTGGTTACACAGATAGCTCAATATGTTACTTAGCTCAGAATCACATTCTTTAATTAACTTTGTTGATATTTCATCATACCCACTAGATGTTTTTGATTTTAAAGATTTTATGATGGACATTATTTCTGTTGGGGTAGTGAGGGTCAAATTCATATTATGGAAGTTACTTGAAATGTCTGGTCTAAGGTAATCCATAGCAGCATCTACCGAACCTGACAACCCCATCTTTTCAGTAACAGTTATAAAATGTTTGTTAAAAAGTTCTGCAACACTATACACATCTGTCACCAATGTATCATTTACTCTTAATGCTATTTGTTCCTCTTCATGCCTGGTTCTACCGGTCTCCTCCTTCACTATATCCCATATTGTCTTTATTTTGTTATCTGATATGACTATCTTTTCCTTGTAATATATTTGCTTTGACATCCGTATTACAGTCTTTAATATTTTGCAGTATTTCTTATAATGTGCTATAGCATCAACATTGGAAATGTTTCGGATTGACAGATACAGTTTTCTTTTTGTTTTACAAGATACCCCTATTCCTCGAGTAATTCATGGCTTCTTTGTAGACTTTGCTCTAACCTTGGTAAGTTTTGGGGGAAAGCAGTGTTCGAATAAGGTAAGCACTTTATTAGCAAAAATGTTATATTTTTCATTCTTGCCATGAGCACTGTAAACATCAGTCCAGTGAATGTCTCTGAGGAGTGTCCTAAAATAATCAATTTTTGGCTTACTGATGACCCTCTTGACCTCAGATTTAACAGATTTTATATCCTGTTCAGTATTAACATTTAACAGAAGGAACTGCATGTCATGGTCTGTGAGGCCATTGACTATTGGTTTTGTAATATAATTTTGTTCATTGGACTTTTCTATAAAGATATTATCAATGGCTGTTTGTGAGCAAGTGGCTATCCTAGTGGGGAACTTTACAGTGGGCATTAAGTTGAATGATAGTGTTACTAACTCAAATAAGTTCTTATTGGGAGAGTCTTTAAGGAAATCTACATTGAAATCACCAGCAACCACTATTTCTTTGTTTTTGGTTGTTAAATGGGCCAGTACAGCTTCAAGGTGGTTTACAAACAGATTAAAGTTACCTGCAGGTGCTCGATATACACTTAATACTATGAAGGATTTTTTTGTGAAATTCTAATTCTGTTGCACATGCTTCCATATGCTGTTCTAGGCAAAATTTATGAATGTCTATGTTCTTAAATTTATGACAGTTCCTGATGAATGTGGCAACTCCTCCTTTCTCCATTTCTGATCTACAAAAGTGAGATGCTAACCTAAACCCTGTAACACTTAAAAGTTCTATACCAGTGGTCACATGATGTTCAGAGAGGCAGATTATGTCAGCTGGGTTTGAAGACTCTAATTCATCTATGCAGATAGTTAATTCATAATTTTATTTCTCAGCCCTCGAATATTTTGATGCAATAACGATAGCTGACGTTTCACATTGACTGAGTTAAAATTGAGTGGAGTTAAAATATCTGCTGACAGTTGAAAATTCTTAACCAATGGCTGTTTATGCTGATGTAATAAGCTGGAATTATGTTTCTTGATTTCTTTCTCAAACTGAAGGTTTGTCTCAGTTCTAACCTCTCTTAAAATTTGCTTTCTTTCTGTCCTCCCTACCCTAAAAAATGGTCTTTTCTGAATCCTATAACCACTGGTATTTTACCACTCATGACAGTGTCTCCCCCCTTTAACTTTCCTGCTATTTCCCCAGCCAATTTACCCTTCCCCTTCCTGTTGAGGTGAAGGCCATGCCTAGTATAATCCCACCTACTGAGAGAATCAACATGAACCACACCAATGTGTGACCCCGCACCCGACATGAGCAGCCGTTCCAGCTCCAAATTAACTCTCTTGACAGAAGAGTTCAAATGAGGTCGGTCATGGCGCCCAAGAACAGATACAAACTCAACACTAGTATGCTTCGATGCTGATGCAATCTTCGCCAGGTCACACTCTATACTGTACCCAGGATCTCTGTCAATACTGTTACCTGCCCCACCCACTATAACCATGGTGTCTTCCTTAGTGAAATCTTTGCAAAGTGATCCTAAATCCTCTGTCACCTGCTCCAGCCCAGCACTAGGTTTAAAAAAATTGGTGACCTGGTATTCTGATCCTAGTTCATCCTGCAAAAGTTGGCCAACACCTCTTCCATGGGAACTACCTAACAACAACACTTTCTTTCTCTTTTCTGATTTCCCTACGTTCTTACTTTTCAATTTGCTGCTGAAAGTTTGTTGTGCTCTGTCTACATCTGCAACTGCTTGAGGCTCACCAGCTTCTGACTGAAGCAACAGGTCAAATCTATTTTCCACATTCACCATAAAGCTGTCAGACAAAGTTCTAGGCCTGTTCCTCCTGTTGCCACTTCCCACCTCTCTTTACCCTTCTCCCTCCTTAACCTGTCAAGATCTCCCCTGGCCTTGTCTAACTCAGCCTGAAGGGCGGCAATTTTCCCCTCCTGTTGTAGTATCTTCCTATCTCTACCACAAATCCTACAAAACCACTGATGAGTCTCATTTACTTCCCCTATTCCCACGCCACTACAGTCACCCACATGGAAAAAACTACAGCACCCATCACACCAAAGCCCCGACCTAACAATTCTACGGCAAGTCAAGCACTTTGCACTCATGCTAAACGTAATAGTTTATTAAGAATAAGTCAGTTAAATTACAGATAAACACGAAAATATGGTTACACAAATTTGGCCTATACACAACTGTGTGTAAACAAAAACAGAAGTGCAAAGTTTCTGAAACAACAACTTAAACTTTACGCTACTTTCCGGAAATGCTAGTTAAATAATGAAGAGGTACGCTAAGTTAAATTGCTGGAGAGAGCAAGGAACAACTAAATGAAATTCTATAGATTTGCTGCAGCAGAACGTAAACAGAAAATACGACTGTACGGTCTTTTCGCGTTTTCTGCTATATTACGAAAAGAAAAATGAGACCTTTAATGGTACACTTAAACGGCACACTAATACACTTATTTACCACGTAATCAGTACTAATCTATATGTTTTATAATCTAAAATGACTTATATTTACGAGAACACTAAAACTCGCGCTAGTCGCCTGGCTGCAGGGCTGCCAACATGAGTGAGTGTTTTGAATTTCGTCCAGAACTTGCGTCCTTGTCTTGTTAAGTTGTATGCATGAGTCGTCCCACTGCTTTTGTCGATGTTCCGAGACAAGTCGTTTTATTTTCGCGTTCAGGCTGTTCCATAGTGTTTTGATTTCTGGGTTGTTTGTCCTTACTATTTTTGTGTGTAGTTGTCTTTTGTGTTTGATGAGTTTTAGTCCGTCAGGGGGTAGAAGAGGTTTCCAGCGTTCAATGGTCTTGGTGGGAATGGCTGTCTCCATGGCTGTTTTTATTGTGTCCACGATTGTATCGTTAATTAAGTCTAACTCGAAGTCGTTATTAATAGTCAGTGGTGCCAGTAGATGGTTGTTTATCGTCTCTTGGTATTTTTTCCAGTCTGCTTTTGTGTATAGTCGTATAGTTCTGGAGGTTTGTTGGGTAGGGGGAGAGTTAATTGCAGTTGTGCTGAAGAGAATGGGGAGGTGGTCGCTCGTTATGGTCTCTTCTACTGTCGCTGTGGTAAGGGTGTCTGTCAAGCTGCGACTGTGGAGGATGTGTTCGGGAAGGGAGTTGCCACCGTGTCCTACGAAGGTGTATGTCGTCATCAGTATTCTCGTCATGTTTTCTTGGAAAGTGGCCACGTATCTGAGGAAGGCCCTCGGAATTTCTGTGCCTGGGGTGACAGAGAGAATGTCGGCGACGTCTGTGTCGTGGGACGGTGATCATTACCGCTTCAAGGTATTGCAACTCTGCCCCTGCCGTCTGTTCGATGTTTCATTTAGACATCGTAGTCTCTGTTAATGTTGACGTTGTGTGACTGTTTGGTCCATGTCTCGGCTATGCCAGCGATGTTTATGTCCTGTCTAGCTAGGATATCATTTAAATGCCTCCTGCATTTAAGAACATCAGGTTAGTGGTGTGCCTGTTAGACCAGTAATCCATGGTGAGTCTTGGGGGGGGGGGGGGGGGGTTCGCCGGGGTCATTAAGTCATGAGTGTGTGTGTGTGTGTGTGTGTGTGTGTGTGTGTGTGTGTGTGTGTGCGCGTAGGAGCGACGTGTTATGGTGGTCGTGACTTGTTGGCCGGTCTGGTTATAAATTAGGTCTTTGTCAAAGAAGCGTTGGGCCACTTGTCTGACTGCGTATATTGCTTTCATCTTTGCGCCCTTGGAAAAGGTTGGTCAAACTGAAGGTCGTGGCTTTGAGGAAGTCATCGATGTTCAGGACGTTCCCTTGTGGGGAGGTGGTGTCGTCATCCAGTTGAAGAGGGGCCTGGAGGTTTTTTTTTACATTAGTGGGTCTTGAGATCTACAATAGATTCAATTTGATCTAGTTTATGTATTAGGCCATCGTGCGAAACGCGATCAAATGCCTTCTCTATACACAGGAACACTGCTCCTGTAGATTCTCTCTTTGACCTCGCCAGACAAATGTGCTCTACCAAGCGCATGCATTGTTGGGTTGTGGAGTGCTCAGCGCGGAATCCAAACTGTTCAGGCATCAGGATGTCGTGTTCATTAAGTAAGTGTTGAAGGAGTGAGAGGAAGAGCAGCTCAAGTATTTTACTCATGCCGTTGAGTAGGGAGATGGTCTATAACTTTCTGGAAGGAGCAGGTTTTTGTTAGGTTTGGGGAGGGTGATTACCTTAGCAGTTTTCCACGCTGAGGGGAAGTAGGTAGTTTTAGGCAAGCGTTGAAGACGCTTGCCATAAATGTTATGGCGGGAGGCGGAAGGAGCTTTAGGAGGGCTCGTTAACGGGCACGAATTCTGTGTTTGGGCGCGTATTTCTAATGTGAATCACTCGTCCGATGACTATTCTTTCCTGCCTCTCACTCTCGTCATCGTCGATGACGTGAGTTCGGAATTGTGACACTAGTGATTTTGCCATTATTTCCGCCTTTTCTTGGTCTTCATAAGCTAGACCGTTCTCGCCGTGGAGTGGCCTGTTCTCTCTGATGGGGGCTTTCCGCTGCCGGGCTATTTGCCAGATCTTGCGTTTGCTGTTCTCTGTTTCGGCGGTTTGTAACATCTCCTCCCAGCAGCGGCTCCTGTAGTCGGAGTTTCACCTGGTCCTCAAGCCTCCGCAGCAGGCGGCGGTCAGCGGAGTCGCGGTGACGCTGCCACTGCTTACGCAGCCTGCGTTTGGCGACTATGAGGTCCCAGATGTCAGGGGGCAGGTCCCTGGGGCCTGGCTCTGTGGTGATCCTGACGCTTGTAGCGCGAGCACAGGCGTGGAGGACGTCTGTGAAGTTCGTTATCGCGTCGTCTATCTCTTCTAACTGGAGAAGGGGGGATTATTTGTAGTTTGTCTGTAAAGTTGGTCAGTCTGTCGGTGATTATCCTTTCTAAGGTTTCTCTGAGGACGTCTATTAGGGATATGGGGTGGTAGGATTTCGGGTCTGTTTTTGGTTTCCCAGTTTATGTATCATTATAGTTTTTGTTTTTTTCCACGCTGTGGGGGTGGTTTCATGCATCATACAGTAGTTAAACAGTAGTGTTAGCAGGGGGGGGGGGGCTTTAGTCATGATGGGGCATTTAGTGAGACGAATTCCTTAAATGCCGTTTTCGCCTGGGGCTGAGTTCTTGCCGGACATGATGGCGTCTGCTACTTCGTTTTCCGTCATGCCCTAGAGTAAGTCGTGATCGTTTTCGGAGGGCACAGTTGCCATATAGAGGAGGAGGGGGGGAAGTTCGTCCGTGACTGTCTGTCTGAATTGTTCGTCGAAGAGGTTGTCTTGAGGGAAACTGTGGGCATTGGCCAAAACTTCTTTGAATGCCTCTGCAATTTCTTTGTCGTTGATTGTGGGTGTGTTGTCGGTTGTCAATTTGCATTTCCTGTCAGTGTTCTGTCCTATGAATGTTTTGAATTTCGTCCAGAACTTGCGTCCTTGTCTTGTTGTTTGCATGAATTGTCCCACTGCTTTTGTCGATGTTCCAAGACAAGTCGTTTTATTTTCACGTTCAGGCTGTTCCATAGTGTTTTGATTTCTGGGTTGTTTTACCTTACTATTTCTGTGTGTAGTTGTCTTTTGTGTTTGATGAGTTTTAGTCCGTCAGGGGGTAGAAGAGGTTTCCAGCGTTCAATGGTCTTGGTGGGGATGGCTGTCTCCATGGCTGTTTTTATTGTGTCCACGATTGTGTCGTTAATTAAGTCTAACTCGAAGTCGTTATTAATAGTCAGTGGTGCCAGTAGATTGTTGTTTATCGTCTCTTGGTATTTTTTCCAGTCTGCTTTTGAGTATAGTCGTATGGTTTTGGAGGTTTGTTGGGGAGGGGGAGGGTTAATTGCAGTTGTGCTGAAGAGAATGGGGCGGTGGTCGCTCGTTATGCTGTCTCCTACTGTCGCTGTGGTAATGGTGTCTGTCAAGCTGCGACTGTAGAGGATGTGTTCGGGAAGGGAGTTGCCACCGTGTCCTACGAAGTAGAGATGGGCAAACTCGTTCATCCTTGGGAACTAGTTACTGCTGATCGTTCTTTTTTTGGGAACCGTTCATTTTTACTCGTTCACTGTTCATTTGTGCTTGGTATATGATTCGTATGAAAAACTGGAAACTAGTGGTGTAGGCGACTGAAGGAAGGAGGGCACCAAGAGGGGGCACTTGCCTCCCCCCTGGAGTATAGAGTTTTTATTCATTACTGAATTCTTACACATTGTTAGAAGTAGTTTCTGTGATTCTGCAGAACCTGTCGTTTAGCCAACTGTAGCGTTCTGTGGCTGATCGCAGGGAAATAATATAGGGTGGCGCACGGAAAACCGGCCCCGAGTACAGACTGCTCGCCAATTACGGACGCTGTGTTGCCCGTTACGAGCAGATACAACAAACAGACAAACATGTAATAATTAGGCAGTGAAGAAATAACAAGCTAATGCAAGCAACAATGGCGAAACAATCGATGACGATGTGTGGAGAGCTGGAGAAGAGAGCATGAAAATCTCACGCGACGCGCATGGGCTATAGCACATGTACTCTTGCAAACCTGTTGGTGGCTGTTTCCCAACTTAATAGACCACAAGTGTCTTGTATAAAATTCTTCGTTTCGACTTCCACTGCATAGCTATGCTACGTTGTAAATAATAATCGTTTACACCCTATATATACTTCACGTTGTTTCTGAGTTCGTAGGCGAAGTAGACGTTATGGAGGCATAAAATAAAATGTAGTTTTCTCATCATACTTGCGTCACATGCTTAGTAAAAATTAGCTTTTTAAGTTGCATTATTGAACTTAATGCAGCAATAATAATAATAATAATAATAATAATAATAATAATAAAGTTCGCAGTAATAAAGTTTTTGGTTTGAAAACTCCTTTTGAACAAATGTTTTTGAGATAATAAGTAAATACGATTTTATGGCAATCTATCTCTTTTCAAATGGAGGGGCACCGTTTTTCCTGCTGAGCCAAAATGACCCACAACCCACTTTTTTTTCTTTTTCAAAGAAACCAAACTAGCAGGTAATGCAAATTAGAAGCTACCAAACTTAAAAATAATTAGAGCCTTGCTAAATGTAATGTTTTGTATATGAAAGATACACGAAAATCGTTTTATATGAATTTTCTTACACTAAAAATAAGCAAATTATTGAAAGTTAGTTGCTAAATCAAGTCAATGAAACCAAAAAATATATGAATAACAAAAAAAACTTGCCTTGGTATAAGTATGTCTTCTGCTGTTCATCGATATAATGAAGTGAAGTGAGCTGATATGCCCTTTTGTTACCTGAAAAGACGTACCTATTACATACAACGTATTTTTTATGTAATTTACGTAACTATAAAATACTTTCTTATTACCGGTCGTGGACGCTGAATAGCCAGACCTAAGTACAAGAACAGTTTGGAACACATGTAAAATGGGCTAGCGCAGTGAACGAAACGAACAACTGGATACTGGACTATCTAGGAGCAGCCGGCAGTGGAACTGAGACAGGTGGTCATGCGAAGAACGACGAGTGCGGCCGAGAGAGACCGAGACTGAGACGAGCACGCGACCGAGGCTGGAACGGGAACTGCCGAAGTGACCGCCGCGACCGAATTGAACTAGTGAACTATGAACCGATCGTTCCTCGTTCCCAGGAACTATAAGTAGACCGCCGCGACCGAAGTGAACTATGAATCGATCGTTCCTTGGAATTCGTTCTTCGGTCCTTTCGTTCATCTTGGTGACCTTTCCTTTGCACCCGTTCGTTCGCGAACTACCCATCTCTACTACTACGAAGGTGTATGTCGTCATCGGTATTCTCGTCATGTTTTCTATGGTCAGGAAGTCAAGGAGTGCTTCGCCATTTCTGTTGATGCCTGTGTCCCCGAGGAGTTCGTGTCTAGCGTTAAGGGCGGTCATTAGGATATATTCTTGGGAAGTGGCCACGTATCTGAGGAAGGCCCTCGGAATTTCTGTGCCTGGGGTGACAGAGAGACTGACTATAAGCAGTCGGCGACGTCTGGGTCGTGGGACGGTGATCATTACCGCTGCAAGGTTATTGAATTGGATAGGTTTCTTGTGATACTAGTGAGACACTAAAGTTTCAGTAGTTGACAGGAAAATATTGAGTAGTTGACGCTAAATAAATAACTTTAGTCTGCACATCACTGTCAATACTGTTTTGGAATTCATATTTCAAATGTTCATTAGTGATATTTGAGAGTGGTAAGGAAGCTTGTCAATAACCTGTGATGGACTAATAACACTAACATCATTTTCATCAACATAAAAAACTTTTTTCTGACAGTTGCAAGATTTTAGAGCCATTACTTCTATTTCACCATCCTCAAACACACGCTGAACAATACAAACATATTTGAAATATCTGTTCTTTCCAGGAAAAGAAACAAGAAGAAATTCGCCATTTTTATAAAATTTATTCGTATTTGCTTCTTTGTTTGCTGTATCAGTTTCTGTTATAATTGTTTGATCAGAATTGTCGTCTTCCTTGCCATCAGATGTCACTATCAGGGAGCATACTAATGTCATCCATACTGCTACCTGACTCACTCCATTCTTCAGCTTCAGAATCTGAGGACACTGAAATTGTTCTTTCCTTCTGCACATTTGGCTTTCTACGATTCTCTGCTTTAGTTTGCTTCTTGAGTTTCTTAGCAATCTCAGACTGTTCTTTCTTCAGTTTTCGTGCTTCTGCTCTCTCAGCTTTTAGTCTTTCCCTTGTAGCTTCAGTTGTTCCTTCCGATGATGATATTCCTGCCACTGGGTGGATGTCACAACACTTGGCAGTTTTTCTCTTAATATTCTTTTCCCTTGTTTTCCTGTATTCTGTGGCCAAAATAATGCACGTTTGAATGGGGAGGGGATTAGTTGGTCCCCTGATTTCCTATTAATATTTCTACTAGAAGCACACTGAGGAAAATCAGAATTTTTCATTGAATTCATGGGTGTCACGCACACTGGTCTGTTACGTAAGTCTCCTATCTTTCTTTATTTTGGTTGTTACCTGCCAAGCTTTTCATGTCTTCCTGGTTTTTTTTTATTTTCAGTTACTTCATTATTTTGTTTTTCTTCTGGATGGACATTTCCTACCTCCACTTTTTCATTTTGATTTGCCACACAGTTGTTTGTGTCATCAACAGACTGGGAAAGGATAGAATTATGACAATCATTTTTAATTTCCTTCGAAAGCAAAAACAAAGACTGGTCAGTTACATTTCCTTCCCACACATCACTTGAAGACTCAAAACATCAAAGTTTATCTTTCCCAATCTATGTTTCTAGGACCTCTGAACCAAATCTTAAGTTTAATTTTTCAGAAGTGGCAGTTCTGTGAGTAGTAAGTATAACATCATCACTCACTGATGGAATTTTTGAGTAGTCTACAGCCTCTGGATTCCATGGAACAAGTCCATTTCTCCTGAATCCATTCTGCAGGACAGACAGTTTAACCCTCTAACCGGAACATCGTTTACTCGGCGGTAAGATGGAACATCGGTCTGCTAGACCGCTAGGACATTTAAAGTGTATTTTTCTCTATTTTTATGACTTTTCCGCACTTCTACGTTGCTTCTCTCTCTCTTTAAGGTGTAATTAAACATAATAATAGGTTTTTGAACCATAATATTTGTTAAAATACCAGTAAATTCAAGTTTATTACTAGGAAAAACTTTAATTTGCAGTGTTTTGTTGTTTACACATTACTCCTTTAGAAATACTTTTTTTTACATTATTATAGTTACAACACAAAGAAAATGAATACTAAAATGTAATGCAAAGAAAAAATTTAACTTTTATTTTTAATTGCACAAGTCTTGCACACTTTTCGTGAACACTCCAAGCACGTTGGTTCTTCGCAAGAAATACACTTGTAGGCAGTTTTCCTCTTTTTTTGATATGGACAAAATCGACAGGTTTTTCTTTTACCAAGTGTGTCCGTCGGACACTCATCAACTCGAACAACAAATTTATTCCGTTGGCTAACGATTTGCTTTTCTTTTGCTGCCTCTTTTTCTAAAGATGAAATAATACTTTGTAGCTCTTGAGGCAGATTGGAGATTGCCAGTCGGGATTTTACGAAATCGTAGACCAAATATAGAGAAACTCTTTTCAGGAAATCAAAACGTGATACGGTTTTCTTCTCTCCAAAAAGTCCATAAAGTATACTTGCGTTTGATCCAGCCATGGCCACCATGTGGTAAAAAATAGCCAACGGCCACCTTCTTGTTTTGCGATTAGTAGAATAAACACTGCACTTCATATCTAGCGTGTCTATTCCACTTTTTGTGGCGTTATAAAAAGATATGATTTCAGGTTTATCATTTGAAACGTCAGTGTAATTGGAATGATGCATTGACGAAAGAAGTAGGACTGCCTTATTCCTTTTTGGGACATAAGAAAGCAGAGTCATTTCTTTCGTAAAGCCATAAAGGCTGGACCCAATTTCACGATCGCTTCTTGCTTGAAATTCTGCTGGTATCTGGGGTCTGTTTCTTTTTAGTGTCCCAACTAATGTCAAATTGTGAGCTAGTAGCTCCTGGGCAAGTTCCACAGAACAAAACCAATTGTCGCAACTAATATTTCTGTTTGTGCCATACAGCCCTTTAGATAGGCGGATTACAGACTGCGTGGGAATGCTCTTTTTCTTTTCTGCTGTAGAAAGTGTGGCTCCATCACAGCCTTTGCCGGAGTAGATGTAGGCATTGTAAATATATGCATTGTGTGCATCTGCCAGACCCATGACCTTAATGCCATATTTAGCCGGTTTATTCGGCATATATATACGAAATTTAACCCTCCCTCTGAAAGGCACCAAAGTTTCATCAACTGTCAAATGCGCTCCAGGGCTATAAATTTGTTGGCAGTTCCAAATAAACTTATTAAATATGTCTGTAATGGCAGCAGCTGGGTCATATTTTTCCCTCTGTTCCCTCGTGCTCGAGTCATCGAATCTAAATGCCCTAAGCAATATTCCTAATCGCTTTTCTGTTATTATTGATCGAAAAATTGGCCTCCCCAAGACCGAAGTGGAAAACAGCGAGGTCATAGGCTCCCTCGCAGATTTGAATATGCTGCAAAGAACTGTGACTCCAATCACAGCGTTCACTTCCTGCACAGTAGTGTCTCTGTAAGCTACACTTTCTTTTAGTTCAATAACAGAACGAATTTTGGCCAACTTTTCATTAGTATGCTTTACAATCGTCTCAATCATGTCGTCAGTAAACAAAAGGCGCCACACTTCACCTGGGAGTGGGTTTTTCCCCACGGTAAGAGCAGGCCCTTGTATCTTTGATAGCCGTACCTTTATTATATTGGATGCTGCTGTTCGCGTCTTAGAGCGAACAGGAGTTGATGACCATGTGAAACACTTGTTTCTTCCGTAGTAAGAAACTGGAAGACGACTCTCATCTAGAGTGTCATCAGAACGCGTAGATGAGCTAGCAACATCAGCAGGCTTCTGTGGAGTGATTAGTCTGCTTCCACCAGAAGTTATGTCAGACTGTGGTTGCTCTCCAGTTTCTTCGCGAACTGCGGTATTTTCGACTTCAAATATTTCTCGAATAGTTTCATCATCGCGATCATCATCATTGGGAGAGTCATCGTCATTATCTGTTTCATTGCGAAGATCTTGGATAGTAAGGTCCTCATCTGGAATGCATGATTCATCTGAATCCACTTCCGAGTCTGATTCTTCAAGGTAATTTTGAGAGCGTGCAAGGGCTACAATTCTTTTCGACCGATTTGAAACATATTTCGGACCTTCCATTGTAAACCTGCAAGGAAAAAGGGAAAAATGAGTTTTAACGAAATTTAATGGGGATAATTCTATCGCTGTAATAAGTTTGCGCGGTAAATTGGAGAATGTGTGTGAAAAACGGAAAGAGGAAAAATTAAAACGTTAAATACGAGTTGTTACACTTTTTTCTCGTTCTTCTATGAACACAAAAGTATTAAGCATCGTGTGGTGGCAAAAATTTCAATCAAATAGATGAAATGTTGCTACACAGAAAACAGAAGAGTTCAAAGAGTGGAACATCGGTCATACAGACCGACAAATGCGTGATACTTTAGGAACACCGGTCTGGGAGACCGGCAAAAATTTGACACTTTTAGGAACACCCGGTCTGTCAGACCGGGAGGGGAATGCATTTTTTCGGAACACGGTCTCACAGACCGACAATACGTAACAAAAATTCTACTTACTTGAAAACAATGCATGCGCCGACAATACGTTGTTGGCCAGCTGCGGTTCGGGACCCGACTGAAGATTACTGGGCTTCTCCCCACCCTCACGAACAATGCAGCGCCGTTAGCATTGTTAATGTCAACTATGGCGGTATCTCAGACCGATGTTCCGTTCAAAGGGTTAATGAACTCATCCAAAGTTTGTTCCAGTAAGGGTGCAAAATAAATGTTCTTAAGCACTGGTTGATCCAAATGTTCCAATCTCCACTGATGTACCTTATTTTTCCAACTTTCCTTTAACAAATGAAAGACAGCAACATCTGTAGGTTGAAGATGATGTGTAGAATTTGGAAGCAAAGCTACGAGTATTATCCCACGCTCATTACAAAACTTACTAGTGTGTAAGGTGAGATGTGACACATGGCCATCGATAAACACAATGACTGGCAGTTGTATTTTCCTTTCTAGAAGGTAAGGATGGAAAACATTCGTTATAAATTCAAAGAATAATGGACATATGATGGCCCTTAAGTAATGGCGGGCAGAGAAAGAGGACTACGACAATTGGTGAAGCAGTTCTATCCCTATGCGCTGTTTATTCATTGTTACGCAACTGGTGGCATTATAATGACCTAAATATCATAAAACATGTCATAAATTCACATTACTTGAATGCCAGTAGTTGGCTTGGTATGAGCTACTGGTTGACATAGGGTGTCTATACATGCAACGATAAATTTGACACAAACTCCACAGAGCTAAGCTTATGAGGATACAGGGAGTAAAAAAGGTATTACATGCTTCCAAAATCATACGACAAGTACGAAGGTGTGTAAGTGATCTTACTGCATTCCATTCGCTTTTCAGCAAATCATCAAAACGAACTGGAAGGTAAAGGCACCGGTGGTTGACAGAACTCCAGTTGTTGATACTTTCAAATAAAAGTTCTTAAAATGAGAAAATCGCTTTATTGAGAGATAGAGTTTTAACGGTTGTTATATGGTGCTGCCATCTACAGTGTAATAACTATCATTTTTATAGCAGCCATCTTGAAGTGGGTGCTTCTGTTTGTAACTTCGTTTCTCTGCTTTCGTTGATTTTCTTCACGAAATTGATAAGGAGGTAAGTTTTTGGATGTGGCAAAGCAAACATAAGATATTATTATTTTTGTGTATAGTTTTTTAGATCGTTCCAGTATTAAACAAAGTAAGCAAATTTGTGAAATATTTGTGAATTTAGGTTAAGGTATGGTCAGGGATCAGGTGTAAGTACTGGTGCTAATAGGCTCATTTTTAGTAGTTGACACATCTGTCAACTACTGAGTCCAACAACTTTTTTAATACCTTTTTTACTCCCTGTATCCTCATAAGCTTAGCTCTGTGGAGTTTGTGTTAAATTTATCGTTGCATGTATAGACACCCTATGTCAACCAGTAGCTCATACCAAGCCAACTACTGGCATTCAAGTAATGTGAATTTCTGACATGTTTTATAATATTTAGGTCATTATAATGCCACCAGTAACAGGGAAGATGCTCAGTTATCCAGAGGAACAAATGCAGCTTGCCACCGATGCAGTACTTAATGGAATGCCTGTTTCTACAGTAGCTCTACAGTTGCAAAAAGTTTCTCGGTTCCTCGAATTACTTTAATGTACAAAGCCAGAGGGAAGACGCCTAGAAATCATCGCATTGGTCCTGATACAGTTCTTACCGAAGAAGAAGAGGATTTATTAGTACACTGGATTTGTACTATGGCTAAGGCCGGATTCCTCAAACAAAACTAACTTCTGGACAGTGTGCAGCACCTGATTGAACAACCGAAACGTAAAAATCCCTTTGTTTGTAACCGCCTAGGGAAAACTTGGTACAATGCTTTACTGAAGCGCTATCCCAATATTGGCATTAGAATGTCACAAAATCTGACATCAAGCAGGGCAGGAGTAAAGTTGGAAGCTATAAGAAATGATGAGATAGATGAATATTTAACGGAGAACAATTTTAAGTCAATTCTTCAAAGTCCCGAAAGATTTTTTAATTTAGATGAAACTGCTTTCTTTCTGAACCCCAAAGGAAACAAATTGTTGACCCTGAAAGGAGAAAAAAATTTGTGCCAGCAAGTGAATAGTGACGAGAAAGAATGTCTAACGGTTTTGTTGACTGGAAATTCAAATGGTGATTTAGCACCTCCATTGACAGTGTTTAAATACATTAGACTACCACAGGAACTAGCAGAGAGAGTACCAAAACAGTGGGGAATAGGTAAATCTGAACCAGGTTGTCTTGTTAAGTTGTATGCATGAGTCGTCCCACTGCTTTTGTCGATGTTCCGAGACAAGTCGTTTTATTTTCGCGTTCAGGCTGTTCCATAGTGTTTTGATTTCTGGGTTGTTTGTCCTTACTATTTTTGTGTGTAGTTGTCTTTTGTGTTTGATGAGTTTTAGTCCGTCAGGGGGTAGAAGAGGTTTCCAGCGTTCAATGGTCTTGGTGGGAATGGCTGTCTCCATGGCTGTTTTTATTGTGTCCACGATTGTATCGTTAATTAAGTCTAACTCGAAGTCGTTATTAATAGTCAGTGGTGCCAGTAGATGGTTGTTTATCGTCTCTTGGTATTTTTTCCAGTCTGCTTTTGTGTATAGTCGTATAGTTCTGGAGGTTTGTTGGGTAGGGGGAGAGTTAATTGCAGTTGTGCTGAAGAGAATGGGGAGGTGGTCGCTCGTTATGGTCTCTTCTACTGTCGCTGTGGTAAGGGTGTCTGTCAAGCTGCGACTGTGGAGGATGTGTTCGGGAAGGGAGTTGCCACCGTGTCCTACGAAGGTGTATGTCGTCATCAGTATTCTCGTCATGTTTTCTTGGAAAGTGGCCACGTATCTGAGGAAGGCCCTCGGAATTTCTGTGCCTGGGGTGACAGAGAGAATGTCGGCGACGTCTGTGTCGTGGGACGGTGATCATTACCGCTTCAAGGTATTGCAACTCTGCCCCTGCCGTCTGTTCGATGTTTCATTTAGACATCGTAGTCTCTGTTAATGTTGACGTTGTGTGACTGTTTGGTCCATGTCTCGGCTATGCCAGCGATGTTTATGTCCTGTCTAGCTAGGATATCATTTAAATGCCTCCTGCATTTAAGAACATCAGGTTAGTGGTGTGCCTGTTAGACCAGTAATCCATGGTGAGTCTTGGGGGGGGGGGGGGGGGGTTCGCCGGGGTCATTAAGTCATGAGTGTGTGTGTGTGTGTGTGTGTGTGTGTGTGTGTGTGTGTGTGTGCGCGTAGGAGCGACGTGTTATGGTGGTCGTGACTTGTTGGCCGGTCTGGTTATAAATTAGGTCTTTGTCAAAGAAGCGTTGGGCCACTTGTCTGACTGCGTATATTGCTTTCATCTTTGCGCCCTTGGAAAAGGTTGGTCAAACTGAAGGTCGTGGCTTTGAGGAAGTCATCGATGTTCAGGACGTTCCCTTGTGGGGAGGTGGTGTCGTCATCCAGTTGAAGAGGGGCCTGGAGGTTTTTTTTTACATTAGTGGGTCTTGAGATCTACAATAGATTCAATTTGATCTAGTTTATGTATTAGGCCATCGTGCGAAACGCGATCAAATGCCTTCTCTATACACAGGAACACTGCTCCTGTAGATTCTCTCTTTGACCTCGCCAGACAAATGTGCTCTACCAAGCGCATGCATTGTTGGGTTGTGGAGTGCTCAGCGCGGAATCCAAACTGTTCAGGCATCAGGATGTCGTGTTCATTAAGTAAGTGTTGAAGGAGTGAGAGGAAGAGCAGCTCAAGTATTTTACTCATGCCGTTGAGTAGGGAGATGGTCTATAACTTTCTGGAAGGAGCAGGTTTTTGTTAGGTTTGGGGAGGGTGATTACCTTAGCAGTTTTCCACGCTGAGGGGAAGTAGGTAGTTTTAGGCAAGCGTTGAAGACGCTTGCCATAAATGTTATGGCGGGAGGCGGAAGGAGCTTTAGGAGGGCTCGTTAACGGGCACGAATTCTGTGTTTGGGCGCGTATTTCTAATGTGAATCACTCGTCCGATGACTATTCTTTCCTGCCTCTCACTCTCGTCATCGTCGATGACGTGAGTTCGGAATTGTGACACTAGTGATTTTGCCATTATTTCCGCCTTTTCTTGGTCTTCATAAGCTAGACCGTTCTCGCCGTGGAGTGGCCTGTTCTCTCTGATGGGGGCTTTCCGCTGCCGGGCTATTTGCCAGATCTTGCGTTTGCTGTTCTCTGTTTCGGCGGTTTGTAACATCTCCTCCCAGCAGCGGCTCCTGTAGTCGGAGTTTCACCTGGTCCTCAAGCCTCCGCAGCAGGCGGCGGTCAGCGGAGTCGCGGTGACGCTGCCACTGCTTACGCAGCCTGCGTTTGGCGACTATGAGGTCCCAGATGTCAGGGGGCAGGTCCCTGGGGCCTGGCTCTGTGGTGATCCTGACGCTTGTAGCGCGAGCACAGGCGTGGAGGACGTCTGTGAAGTTCGTTATCGCGTCGTCTATCTCTTCTAACTGGAGAAGGGGGGATTATTTGTAGTTTGTCTGTAAAGTTGGTCAGTCTGTCGGTGATTATCCTTTCTAAGGTTTCTCTGAGGACGTCTATTAGGGATATGGGGCGGTAGGATTTCGGGTCTGTTTTTGGTTTCCCAGTTTATGTATCATTATAGTTTTTGTTTTTTTCCACGCTGTGGGGGTGGTTTCATGCATCATACAGTAGTTAAACAGTAGTGTTAGCAGGGGGGGGGGGGCTTTAGTCATGATGGGGCATTTAGTGAGACGAATTCCTTAAATGCCGTTTTCGCCTGGGGCTGAGTTCTTGCCGGACATGATGGCGTCTGCTACTTCGTTTTCCGTCATGCCCTAGAGTAAGTCGTGATCGTTTTCGGAGGGCACAGTTGCCATATAGAGGAGGAGGGGGGGAAGTTCGTCCGTGACTGTCTGTCTGAATTGTTCGTCGAAGAGGTTGTCTTGAGGGAAACTGTGGGCATTGGCCAAAACTTCTTTGAATGCCTCTGCAATTTCTTTGTCGTTGATTGTGGGTGTGTTGTCGGTTGTCAATTTGCATTTCCTGTCAGTGTTCTGTCCTATGAATGTTTTGAATTTCGTCCAGAACTTGCGTCCTTGTCTTGTTGTTTGCATGAATTGTCCCACTGCTTTTGTCGATGTTCCAAGACAAGTCGTTTTATTTTCACGTTCAGGCTGTTCCATAGTGTTTTGATTTCTGGGTTGTTTTACCTTACTATTTCTGTGTGTAGTTGTCTTTTGTGTTTGATGAGTTTTAGTCCGTCAGGGGGTAGAAGAGGTTTCCAGCGTTCAATGGTCTTGGTGGGGATGGCTGTCTCCATGGCTGTTTTTATTGTGTCCACGATTGTGTCGTTAATTAAGTCTAACTCGAAGTCGTTATTAATAGTCAGTGGTGCCAGTAGATTGTTGTTTATCGTCTCTTGGTATTTTTTCCAGTCTGCTTTTGAGTATAGTCGTATGGTTTTGGAGGTTTGTTGGGGAGGGGGAGGGTTAATTGCAGTTGTGCTGAAGAGAATGGGGCGGTGGTCGCTCGTTATGCTGTCTCCTACTGTCGCTGTGGTAATGGTGTCTGTCAAGCTGCGACTGTAGAGGATGTGTTCGGGAAGGGAGTTGCCACCGTGTCCTACGAAGTAGAGATGGGCAAACTCGTTCATCCTTGGGAACTAGTTACTGCTGATCGTTCTTTTTTTGGGAACCGTTCATTTTTACTCGTTCACTGTTCATTTGTGCTTGGTATATGATTCGTATGAAAAACTGGAAACTAGTGGTGTAGGCGACTGAAGGAAGGAGGGCACCAAGAGGGGGCACTTGCCTCCCCCCTGGAGTATAGAGTTTTTATTCATTACTGAATTCTTACACATTGTTAGAAGTAGTTTCTGTGATTCTGCAGAACCTGTCGTTTAGCCAACTGTAGCGTTCTGTGGCTGATCGCAGGGAAATAATATAGGGTGGCGCACGGAAAACCGGCCCCGAGTACAGACTGCTCGCCAATTACGGACGCTGTGTTGCCCGTTACGAGCAGATACAACAAACAGACAAACATGTAATAATTAGGCAGTGAAGAAATAACAAGCTAATGCAAGCAACAATGGCGAAACAATCGATGACGATGTGTGGAGAGCTGGAGAAGAGAGCATGAAAATCTCACGCGACGCGCATGGGCTATAGCACATGTACTCTTGCAAACCTGTTGGTGGCTGTTTCCCAACTTAATAGACCACAAGTGTCTTGTATAAAATTCTTCGTTTCGACTTCCACTGCATAGCTATGCTACGTTGTAAATAATAATCGTTTACACCCTATATATACTTCACGTTGTTTCTGAGTTCGTAGGCGAAGTAGACGTTATGGAGGCATAAAATAAAATGTAGTTTTCTCATCATACTTGCGTCACATGCTTAGTAAAAATTAGCTTTTTAAGTTGCATTATTGAACTTAATGCAGCAATAATAATAATAATAATAATAATAATAATAATAATAATAAAGTTCGCAGTAATAAAGTTTTTGGTTTGAAAACTCCTTTTGAACAAATGTTTTTGAGATAATAAGTAAATACGATTTTATGGCAATCTATCTCTTTTCAAATGGAGGGGCACCGTTTTTCCTGCTGAGCCAAAATGACCCACAACCCACTTTTTTTTCTTTTTCAAAGAAACCAAACTAGCAGGTAATGCAAATTAGAAGCTACCAAACTTAAAAATAATTAGAGCCTTGCTAAATGTAATGTTTTGTATATGAAAGATACACGAAAATCGTTTTATATGAATTTTCTTACACTAAAAATAAGCAAATTATTGAAAGTTAGTTGCTAAATCAAGTCAATGAAACCAAAAAATATATGAATAACAAAAAAAACTTGCCTTGGTATAAGTATGTCTTCTGCTGTTCATCGATATAATGAAGTGAAGTGAGCTGATATGCCCTTTTGTTACCTGAAAAGACGTACCTATTACATACAACGTATTTTTTATGTAATTTACGTAACTATAAAATACTTTCTTATTACCGGTCGTGGACGCTGAATAGCCAGACCTAAGTACAAGAACAGTTTGGAACACATGTAAAATGGGCTAGCGCAGTGAACGAAACGAACAACTGGATACTGGACTATCTAGGAGCAGCCGGCAGTGGAACTGAGACAGGTGGTCATGCGAAGAACGACGAGTGCGGCCGAGAGAGACCGAGACTGAGACGAGCACGCGACCGAGGCTGGAACGGGAACTGCCGAAGTGACCGCCGCGACCGAATTGAACTAGTGAACTATGAACCGATCGTTCCTCGTTCCCAGGAACTATAAGTAGACCGCCGCGACCGAAGTGAACTATGAATCGATCGTTCCTTGGAATTCGTTCTTCGGTCCTTTCGTTCATCTTGGTGACCTTTCCTTTGCACCCGTTCGTTCGCGAACTACCCATCTCTACTACTACGAAGGTGTATGTCGTCATCGGTATTCTCGTCATGTTTTCTATGGTCAGGAAGTCAAGGAGTGCTTCGCCATTTCTGTTGATGCCTGTGTCCCCGAGGAGTTCGTGTCTAGCGTTAAGGGCGGTCATTAGGATATATTCTTGGGAAGTGGCCACGTATCTGAGGAAGGCCCTCGGAATTTCTGTGCCTGGGGTGACAGAGAGACTGACTATAAGCAGTCGGCGACGTCTGGGTCGTGGGACGGTGATCATTACCGCTGCAAGGTTATTGAATTGGATAGGTTTCTTGTGATACTAGTGAGACACTAAAGTTTCAGTAGTTGACAGGAAAATATTGAGTAGTTGACGCTAAATAAATAACTTTAGTCTGCACATCACTGTCAATACTGTTTTGGAATTCATATTTCAAATGTTCATTAGTGATATTTGAGAGTGGTAAGGAAGCTTGTCAATAACCTGTGATGGACTAATAACACTAACATCATTTTCATCAACATAAAAAACTTTTTTCTGACAGTTGCAAGATTTTAGAGCCATTACTTCTATTTCACCATCCTCAAACACACGCTGAACAATACAAACATATTTGAAATATCTGTTCTTTCCAGGAAAAGAAACAAGAAGAAATTCGCCATTTTTATAAAATTTATTCGTATTTGCTTCTTTGTTTGCTGTATCAGTTTCTGTTATAATTGTTTGATCAGAATTGTCGTCTTCCTTGCCATCAGATGTCACTATCAGGGAGCATACTAATGTCATCCATACTGCTACCTGACTCACTCCATTCTTCAGCTTCAGAATCTGAGGACACTGAAATTGTTCTTTCCTTCTGCACATTTGGCTTTCTACGATTCTCTGCTTTAGTTTGCTTCTTGAGTTTCTTAGCAATCTCAGACTGTTCTTTCTTCAGTTTTCGTGCTTCTGCTCTCTCAGCTTTTAGTCTTTCCCTTGTAGCTTCAGTTGTTCCTTCCGATGATGATATTCCTGCCACTGGGTGGATGTCACAACACTTGGCAGTTTTTCTCTTAATATTCTTTTCCCTTGTTTTCCTGTATTCTGTGGCCAAAATAATGCACGTTTGAATGGGGAGGGGATTAGTTGGTCCCCTGATTTCCTATTAATATTTCTACTAGAAGCACACTGAGGAAAATCAGAATTTTTCATTGAATTCATGGGTGTCACGCACACTGGTCTGTTACGTAAGTCTCCTATCTTTCTTTATTTTGGTTGTTACCTGCCAAGCTTTTCATGTCTTCCTGGTTTTTTTTTATTTTCAGTTACTTCATTATTTTGTTTTTCTTCTGGATGGACATTTCCTACCTCCACTTTTTCATTTTGATTTGCCACACAGTTGTTTGTGTCATCAACAGACTGGGAAAGGATAGAATTATGACAATCATTTTTAATTTCCTTCGAAAGCAAAAACAAAGACTGGTCAGTTACATTTCCTTCCCACACATCACTTGAAGACTCAAAACATCAAAGTTTATCTTTCCCAATCTATGTTTCTAGGACCTCTGAACCAAATCTTAAGTTTAATTTTTCAGAAGTGGCAGTTCTGTGAGTAGTAAGTATAACATCATCACTCACTGATGGAATTTTTGAGTAGTCTACAGCCTCTGGATTCCATGGAACAAGTCCATTTCTCCTGAATCCATTCTGCAGGACAGACAGTTTAATGAACTCATCCAAAGTTTGTTCCAGTAAGGGTGCAAAATAAATGTTCTTAAGCACTGGTTGATCCAAATGTTCCAATCTCCACTGATGTACCTTATTTTTCCAACTTTCCTTTAACAAATGAAAGACAGCAACATCTGTAGGTTGAAGATGATGTGTAGAATTTGGAAGCAAAGCTACGAGTATTATCCCACGCTCATTACAAAACTTACTAGTGTGTAAGGTGAGATGTGACACATGGCCATCGATAAACACAATGACTGGCAGTTGTATTTTCCTTTCTAGAAGGTAAGGATGGAAAACATTCGTTATAAATTCAAAGAATAATGGACCTGTCATCCAACCTGGTTCAGATTTACCTATTCCCCACTGTTTTGGTACTCTCTCTGCTAGTTCCTGTGGTAGTCTAATGTATTTAAACACTGTCAATGGAGGTGCTAAATCACCATTTGAATTTCCAGTCAACAAAACCGTTAGACATTCTTTCTCGTCACTATTCACTTGCTGGCACAAATTTTTTTCTCCTTTCAGGGTCAACAATTTGTTTCCTTTGGGGTTCAGAAAGAAAGCAGTTTCATCTAAATTAAAAAATCTTTCGGGACTTTGAAGAATTGACTTAAAATTGTTCTCCGTTAAATATTCATCTATCTCATCATTTCTTATAGCTTCCAACTTTACTCCTGCCCTGCTTGATGTCAGATTTTGTGACATTCTAATGCCAATATTGGGATAGCGCTTCAGTAAAGCATTGTACCAAGTTTTCCCTAGGCGGTTACAAACAAAGGGATTTTTACGTTTCGGTTGTTCAATCAGGTGCTGCACACTGTCCAGAAGTTAGTTTTGTTTGAGGAATCCGGCCTTAGCCATAGTACAAATCCAGTGTACTAATAAATCCTCTTCTTCTTCGGTAAGAACTGTATCAGGACCAATGCGATGATTTCTAGGCGTCTTCCCTCTGGCTTTGTACATTAAAGTAATTCGAGGAACCGAGAAACTTTTTGCAACTGTAGAGCTACTGTAGAAACAGGCATTCCATTAAGTACTGCATCGGTGGCAAGCTGCATTTGTTCCTCTGGATAACTGAGCATCTTCCCTGTTACTGGTGGCATTATAATGACCTAAATATTATAAAACATGTCAGAAATTCACATTACTTGAATGCCAGTAGTTGGCTTGGTATGAGCTACTGGTTGACATAGGGTGTCTATACATGCAACGATAAATTTAACACAAACTCCACAGAGCTAAGCTTATGAGGATACAGGGAGTAAAAAAGGTATTAAAAAAGTTGTTGGACTCAGTAGTTGACAGATGTGTCAACTACTAAAAATGAGCCTATTAGCACCAGTACTTACACCTGATCCCTGACCATACCTTAACCTAAATTCACAAATATTTCACAAATTTGCTTACTTTGTTTAATACTGGAACGATCTAAAAAACTATACACAAAAATAATAATATCTTATGTTTGCTTTGCCACATCCAAAAACTTACCTCCTTATCAATTTCGTGAAGAAAATCAACGAAAGCAGAGAAACGAAGTTACAAACAGAAGCACCCACTTCAAGATGGCTGCTATAAAAATGATAGTTATTACACTGTAGATGGCAGCACCATATAACAACCGTTAAAACTCTATCTCTCAATAAAGCGATTTTCTCATTTTAAGAACTTTTATTTGAAAGTATCAACAACTGGAGTTCTGTCAACTACCGGTGCCTTTACCTTCCAGTTCGTTTTGATGATTTGCTGAAAAGCGAATGGAATGCAGTAAGATCACTTACACACCTTCGTACTTGTCGTATGATTTTGGAAGCATGTAATACCTTTTTTACTCCCTGTATCCTCATAAGCTTAGCTCTGTGGAGTTTGTGTCAAATTTATCGTTGCATGTATAGACACCCTATGTCAACCAGTAGCTCATACCAAGCCAACTACTGGCATTCAAGTAATGTGAATTTATGACATGTTTTATGATATTTAGGTCATTATAATGCCACCAGTTGCGTAACAATGAATAAACAGCGCATAGGGATAGAACTGCTTCACCAATTGTCGTAGTCCTCTTTCTCTGCCCGCCATTACTTAAGGGCCATCATATGTTTGACTAACCACTTTTCCTTCCACATTTCATTCTTTCAATGCTGCATGAATAATGTTTGACAAACCTTCATTACTAGACACCCTACAACAAAGTGAAAAAGTGCTAAAGGTGATAGATAGCCTATGCAATGACCTCCTCCTGTTGGTCGGGGGCCGTAGCCGCGAAGACATAAACCCAAAAATAGAAAGTGCCCTAAACAAACTACAGGTATGGTGCCAAAACACTAAAATGACGATATCACCAAGCAAGTCTACCCACTTGCTATTAAAGGGACAATTAATCCGAAACCCGACTGTATGACTCGAGCGCTCGCCGGTTCTTCACACACGATACCTGGGATTCATCATTGATGAGAAGTGGAACTTCAGGAAACACATTGAAACGGTAACTCAGAAAGCCCTTCAAACATTGAACAATCTTATATCCATCGGACAGAAAAGATTTCATCTCCCCCCTCATCTCATAAAACTATACCATAATAGCATATTAACATCAATAGTGGATTACGGCTCGGGAGTCTGGGCACACAGCCTCACGAGGGTTGTGCCCGCCATGACAGTGAGACGGGTTCAATGGAACATGATACTCAGATCCGTGGGGGCTTATAGAACATCACCAGGGGGAGCACTATTGGTCATAATGGGGCTCTGCCCCTTGGACATCAAAATTAGGGAGCAGGCCGCGTGGTTTTGGGCTAAGAAAGGAAATGTAACGAAGATAGAAGAGATTTTAGGCACTGGCGCTTAAAAATGGCGATTAAAAATGAAATACTTTGAACCCACCAGAGGACTAACCCATTTTCTCACTGGACATGGGCCTTACCAGACATACTTATGTCGGTTCGGGAAAAGGGCCACACCCGCGTGTGAATGTGGTGAACCGGAGGGCACTCCCGATCATGTGATTTACGAGTGCCCCCTCTTCAATGATGTTGCTTCCACACTACGTGACCAACTACCTGACCATGACACATACCACCTCATAAGACAAGAAGACACTTTTCAAACTCTAAATAAACTAGCAGACGAGGTATCACGAAAAGTGCTAAAGGAATACCTGAGGGAAATAAATTAACATAAATTAAAATAAAACTAGACTTCTAATACCAAACACGCGCCCTACTCCTATACCGCCTGCGCGTGGATAGGCCGACCTTAATAGTCTGGAATCCGCCACGTGCGGGACTAGGATAAGTGGGGAGTAACATCACAAATTAGATGATGCACCGGAAATGACTTAGGTTAGATTTAGTTAGTAGAAACTAGATTAGGAAATTAGTATTACGAAACTGCAGCGAATAACATCCTGGCCTGCCCAGTGTCAGGGGCACGTCCATCGGGATTAGCTCGACGGGCAAGGCAATAAAATAGGTTTATATATATATATATATATTTTATGCACACACATCTGACACATTTGTGACGCTGCAGGCACTAGAGTTAGTTAAGATCTTATGAATTAAATACTAATACTTGTAAGAATCGCTGCCCATTGTAATTAGAGTATAGCTGTAGCTCACAATACATTGTAATTAGCTGCAAATTGTATCTAACAAACTTACAAATTAAGACTTACTAATCATATAAGGAAGTGGGTTATATTGTATAATTATTATTATTGATGGTTAATAAAGAATTAAAAAAAAAACCTTCAGCAGTTTTATCTCCAGAAACATCGTAAATTCCAACGAATCTTTCCTCAATTTTGTCTGCAATACAGTACCTGAATATTACTCATTTGACACTTGCATGACACGTCTAATGTTTCATCAGCCTGAATTGAAATGAAATTGCAGTTCTGAATTTCAGCTTTTATTTTCTCATTAACTGCCAGGGTTTTAAATACTCTTAAATCATTCTGTATATCTTTAGAAGCTCCTTAAAGGTTGAAGATGATAGGTGGTCTGGGATTAACTGCTCTCCTTGAGCTAGTAAATCCAACAATTCCAGATAGTTACTTTTGTTGCTGGAGGATTCGTCTTCTCGATGGCCGCGAAAAGCTAGTTCTTGTTTACAAAGAAATATAATTGCCTGAATAAGACGAGCCAATACTCTCATGTTGGATGCGTCTTGTTCGTTGTATTTTATGGCTGTCAGACGAGCGGCATCAGAAAGGGCGTGCTCAATTCTACTTTTGCCCAATAACTGAAGTTATTCTTTGTTCTGCAGGTGACGTTTTGATATCTGATGCTTTTGTGCTTTCCTGTCAAAGTTCTTTATTATATAAACGCCGTAACTGCACCATTCCTTTTCACAACCAAATAGAAGACATGTATAACAATATAATCTCTTATTAAGTGCATTCGCAGTCAGCCAAGTATACTTTTCGTACCAGTCAGTCTGAAAAGTGCGTTTTTGTTTGGCTTCACTTATAACTACACTGAGTATAGGAGTAGGTCGCTTGTCCTTCAGTTCACACTTTTTTCTTACGTTAATGTAGAAAAATGCGTTTTAATAAAAATTCTATAAGGTGTTCAGTTGCAGGCTCACGCATGTTCGCGAAACAACGAAAATGTGCATTAAAATCACACAAAGAATGACTATGAACACAAACCGTGTGACTGTTCACTTCCGTGTTAAAAGCCAGCATAGAAGCGGCAGAGACCTTGGTGTGTTTAAAATTAGTTGCAACTTTTGACAGTTCATGGGTGAACGGGTGGAGGGAAGCGGAGTGGCCAGCATGTGCTGAACGCGTTAGTGACTGCGCGAACAGCAAGCAGCATCGGTAATGTGGTGTCACCGCCAGACACCACACTTGCTAGGTGGTAGCCTTTAAATCGACCGCGGTCCGCTAGTATACGTCGGACCCGCGTGTCGCCACTGTCAGTGATTGCAGACCGAGCGCCGCCACACGGCAGGTCTAGAGACACTTCCTAGCACTCGCCCCAGTTGTACAGCCGACTTTGCTAGTGATGGTTCACTGACAAATTACGCTCTCATTTGCCGAGACGATAGTTAGCATAGCCTTCAGCTACGTCATTTGCTACGACCTAGCAAGGCGCCATTATCATTTGCTATTTATCTTGTGATGCCTGTACCGTCAGACCGATGTTAACCAATTATGGATTAAAGTTAAGTATTCCAGCAGCAACGTACCTTATTGGCTATATTAATTACATTGTCCTGTTCCAGACCTCACGCCAGCCTGCGTGAGCTTAAACCCGTGCCTTTCGTCTTCCTCTCCTAGCGGCTTGGCTGTCTTGCCAAGTCACAACAGGTAATCTTTCTCAAACGATTTTGAAGGAACTGTCAGCTAAAAACATCTGATTCTCGCACATCTTATAGATTAATTCGTCAGCTTCATGATGAACTGCGTAGCATTTCGTTAGTGCTCGTAGTTATTGTGATATTAGGTAAACTACTGCAAGAAATTCTTCAAGTTTGCAGCGAAAACTAAGGGCCGCAATGAATTTGCGTTTCGTGCATCTTACTTCATATGTCGCTTCGTATGAAATGTAGAAAACATACTGAAATTTTTTTAAACTTAAAGGGATCTGTCCGCAGTCTCGAGAAAATGGAATGCCTATAAACCACTCTGTCACGAAAGCACGAGCCAGCGAAAAAGCCAGAAAGAAATAGTCATAAATCCCACGTACCTCATAAACCATTCGAGAAATCGAAACAAGATTGCGGCAAATGATAGCACACAGAGAGCAGAGTATTTTGCCATATGATTAATATGCGAAACTCTCATATCCGCCTTGATAATCGAGCAACTGCAGATTTCTTTCAATGCAATAATGTAATTATTTTAAGGACCATTGATAGCTGGTGAAACGAGAATTGCTGTGGGGGATTTGTGACTATATAAATGAAGAAGTTACGTGTTTTATTTTATTCTGAGAATGGGCTGTTTCATAAACTGTTGACCTGACTTGCCCTCAGTTACTGGTTTAATAACATACTATTTCATGATTTTTGTCGCAATTTCAACTGCATTAGAATGTTAGTGGGATGGATATTTGTAAACTGAGCTGCGTTTTGACTAAAGAAACAGATTTTAACATGTCAGCAAGAGAAGTTACGTATTACTCAAAACTTGTCATAGTCCTTTGTTAATCCAGCTCTCCCAACTACCTTCTCGGTTTGGCTGACAACTCGAGACTTGCCCTGTACTGTAAAATTTCCAGTGGCTTCTTCTTCCAGAATTGTAGCTTCACTGAGCGTATACTTAGTCGGATTTAAATTAGCTTGATACGGACGAAGGCTGATTAAACTATGTTTTTCGACCTGGTACCGTGAGGGTTTTGGCTTGTACAGCATTGCAAGTACCATTAAATTTGCCTTTTACGTGCTACGTTCAACTTTATCCAGTGAAACATTTCTATGAACCTAGGACCAAATATCTGCTTTCATTCACTTCATCGTTGTAGCTGTATTCATCACAGCAAAGTGGTATGGCGCGATGTCCAGTATTGTCGAATCCTGAGTAATGTTTTGCAGCAGAACGTTATTTTCACAGCCAGTGAATGTATTCCAGAACGTCCACTTTACTGTGGATCTTGTGTTTTCAGACGTACTGCACTGTTACTATTAATGCAGCGCCAACATGAAATACACGTTCACAATACCTGACGACTTAGAACACTTCTCCGCCAGAAACTATCACTTTTCAATGAGAGCTAATGAACGTAAGTACCTCTGATGCGCGACACCACGTCGTACTGTTTACCCATGGCGTGGCAACAGGGGAGTTTTCCTACCCAAAGCTGTGGCGGCATGGTAGGGAAAGCCGGTTCGCCATTGGTGTTACCTGGACAACGGCGTCACGTCCCCGCCACTGAGCCAAACGTCAAAAGTCGCAACTAATTTTAAACGCACTGTGGTCTTGATACGTGCTAGCAAATGCAGCGCACCAGAGGGGAAGGCCAAGAATGCCACTAAAGCGCAGGCGCAAAGAGCCAGCTAAGGGAAGGGAGGCAGAGATTGAGAGCAGTCGAGCCTCAATTGGTATTTTTTTTTTTTTTATAAATTTGTAGTAAGGTCTTATGGGACCAAACTGCTGAGGCTATGGGTCCCTAAGCCTACACACTACTAAATCTAACTTACGCTATGGACAACACACACACTCATGCCCGAGGGAGGACTCGTACATCTGACGGGAGCAACCGCACGGACCGTGACAAGACGCCCGAGACCACGGGGCAACCTCAGCAGGCAAATACACCAATACTCAGGGTGCGGCGCGGGCTGCGGAACTGATGTCTTATTAGAAAGTTATTTATATTTTTGTTATGAATTAATATTGCATCTTTTTTAAGCACGAATACAGGGGAGACTATGAGTCTCAGTCTCCCCTCACGCTACGCCACTGACACCTTCTCATCGCGGCTGTCTTTCCTAATGCTAGATTTAGACGACGGTTCACCATTCCATCGACTCGGTGGTTCTGAATGTTCATTTCCACTTACCAGTATTTGTCCCCCCAGGGGGTCCACAACTCTTTTGTGGATACGTGTGTGGCGAGCACGGGGCCCCGAGCCATTGCAGCCTTCTTTCTCTCCCGGGCTGCATTTCCTTTCCCTTCCCCTCCTTTCCCCTCCATACCCCTTTCCCCTCGCCCTCTCCTCTCCCTCTATTGGTGTCCTTGCTTATGTTGGCCCCCGCTATCCTCCTGGTTCTGTTGGTTTTACACTCCGGCTTTGTTGCGTAATCATCTCCTCCTTTTGGCATTCCTTGGTCCCCCTCTGGGGTTTGACCTCCATTCCAAAATTTCTCTTCCGTAGTGTGAGCCATTTGGGGAAGAGCACCTTACCTAGTGTCTCCGACGTGTGCCCTTCTAGTACATTCCACCTTTTCTTTTACGTCGTTGTCTGATGCTAGGGTGCATAGCCAGCACGGTAGCCAGCCCGTGTGGTGGGGTCGCTATGTACCCTTTTGGTTGAGCCCCCTGAACACACAGGGATCACACTTCTGATACCTGAGCTGTGACCTCCTCATGCATGCCTTGGAGTGGTTGCTCGTCATCCTGGAGCATCGGAACTCCCGGCAATGGCCGCCGTGCCAGACGGCCCTTGCTGTGGCTGGGTGGCGCCCGTGAGGAGAGCCCCTGATCGGAGTGGGTGGTATCAGGGCGGACGCTATGCAGATGAAACGCATACGGGTCCAAACCTCTGGCCGCTCTTCTGCGGCCGTCTCTCTGCGTGGTACTGATTCCTCAAGTGCTGCTTCTCTTGCTCCTTCGGCCTTCCCTTCCGTGGCTACCCCCTGGGAGGAGGGTCAGGCCCGTCGTCTAGGGGCAAAACCTTTCCCCCGTTATTTAGTTTGCACTAGGACTGATGGAGATACTTTCACCAGTGTCAAACCTTTATTCTTTGTGGAACACATTGAAGACAAGTTCGGCGAAGTGGACTCCCTGAGCAAGATGCGGTCGGGTTCGTTGCTGATAAAAACTGCTTCGGCTGCCCAATCTGCGGCCCTTCGTGCCTGTACCCACCTTGGCACAATTCCCGTGTCCATTACCCCTCACCAGTCTCTAAATATGGTACAAGGTGTGATTTTTCACAGAGACCTCATCCTTCAAACTGATGAGGAACTTCGGGACAATCTCGGACGGCGGGGTGTTCACTTCGTCCGGCGTGTTCAGAAGGGTCCTAAGGATAATCGTATTGATACTGGTGCCTTTATCCTGGCCTTTGAAGGGGATACCCTTCCTGAGAAAGTTAAGATTATGGTCTATCGCTGTGATGTGAAGCCGTACATCCCACCTCCTATGCGGTGTTTTAAGTGCTTGCGTTTTGGCCACATGTCTTCTCGCTGTTCCCAGGACCCCCTCTGTGGTGACTGTGGACGTCCACTCCATGAGGGGAGTCCCTGTGTTCCCCCTCCTGTATGTGTAAATTGTCATGGTAGTCATTCTCCACGTTCAGCAGATTGTCCAGTCTATAAGAAAGAAAAAAAGATACAGGAGTATAAGTCCCTTGATCGTTTAAGCTACACAGAGGCCCGTCAGAAATATGCACGATTGCACCCTGTGTCCATGCAATCTAGTTACGCCTTGGTTACATCTTCATCCCTTCCTCCCCCTTCCTTACCCCCATCCCGGACCCCTCTCCTTCCCCCCTCCCCTGCGGCTCCCACCCCCTCTCCTCTGGGCGCTGCTCCCCCTCCCCAGCCGGAGAAGTGTCCCACTCCTTCGGCGTCTGCCGGTCAAGGGCGCCTCTCCCGGGATGCCCCTTCCCGGCACCTTCCAGGTCAGAGGTCTGCTGCAGCGCGGCGACCGCGAGAGCCGCGGCCTATCGGCCCCCAGGTCGCCCGGTCTCTTTCTGTTCCTGATCTTGCTGCAGCTGGCTCCATTATGCCACACAGCCCTCCTCGATCTCAGCCTGAAAAGAAGAAGAAACATAAGTCCCGGGACAAAGAGCCTCTGGTACCACCGGAGGTCCCTTCCCCGACTTCGCAACCGGATTCTGACCTGTCTTTTATAGACGTCGCCCCCTCCTTGTCGGTGACGGGTGGGGACCCGGCGGTATGACTGGATTCAGCGTGTTCAGCCCTCATTTAAACCATCGTTCTGTGGTTCTCCAATGGAATTGTAATGGCTATTATCGTCACCTTCCGGAATTGAAATCCCTTCTCTCGTCCTACTCAGCAGCTTGTGTGGTTCTCCAGGAATCTCATTTTACTGATGCTCACTCACCGACCCTCCGTGGGTTCCGTGTTTTCTGTCGAAATCGGGTCGGACCCTTGCGGGCTTCTGGTGGCGTTTGTACGTTGGTCCGTACAGACATTGCTAGCACGTGGATTCCTCTCCAAACTACATTGGAAGCGGTTGCTGTTAGGGTCCACTTAGACTCTGCAGTCACAGTATGCAATCTTTATCTCCCTCCTGACAGGACTTTCACACCTGCTGCCTTAACCACCCTTCTTCAGCAACTTCCTCCTCCCTTCCTCCTCCTTGGGGATTTTAATGCTCATCATCCTTTGTGGGGCAGTGCCTTTCCATCTAGACGAGGTCTTCTTATCGACCAATTTATTGCAGACCACGACCTGTGCCTTCTTAATGATGGCTCCCCTACTCATTTCAGTGCTGGTCCTGGTACCTTTTCTGCCATTGATCTTTCTCTTTCTTCTCCCTCTCTCCTCCCTTCATTACACTGGTCGCCACACGACGACCTTTGTGATAGTGACCATTTCCCGTTGATTATCACGCTCCCTTCCCGCTCCCCGATGGATAGGTTACCTCGTTGGTCTTTCCACCGCGCCGATTGGCCTCTATACACTGCACAGGTCGAGTTTTCTCCCTCTTTGTCGGGTTGTATTGATGACGTCGTACGTGACGTGTCTGACGCGATTGTTCGCGCGGCTACCCTTGCTGTCCCGCGCTCATCTGGCCAATTTCGTCGTCGGCCAGTCCCGTGGTGGAGTACGGCCATTGCCATTGCCATCCGTGATCGCCGTCGAGCTTTGCAACACTTCAAGAGGCACCCATCTGTAGCCAGCCTTTCTACCTTTAAGCGCCTTCGCGCTAAAGCCCGTTATTTAATCAAACAGAGCAAGCGGATATGTTGGGAACGATTCGTTTCTTCCCTTGGTTCCACTGTCCCTCTGTCGCGGGTATGGGCTACACTTCGCTCTCTCCAAGGTTGCCATCGGCAGTCCACCCTCCCAGGCCTTCACCTCCCAGATGGCATTTGTACGGACCCATTAGTTCTCGCAGAACATCTTGCGACCCATTTTGCCATGGCATCGGCGTCGGCCTCCTATCCAGCTGCTTTCCTTCATCAAAAACAGCAGGCTGAAGCTGTCGCCTTATGTTTCACCACTTGTGCGTCAGAATCTTACAACGAACCTTTCACTGAATGGGAATTTCTTTCTGCTCTATCTTCTTCTCATGATACGGCCCCTGGCCCCGATTCCATTCATAACCAGCTGCTTCAACATCTCAGTGCTCCACAACGGCACCATCTTCTTCGGGTGTTTAACCGTATCTGGCTCCAGGGTGACTTCCCTTCTCAGTGGAGGGATAGCATTGTGGTTCCTGTCCTTAAGCCTGGTCAGAACCCCCTATCTGTTGACAGCTATCGGCCAATTAGTTTGACCAATGTTGGCTGTAAGTTACTTGAACGGCTGGTAGCCCGTCGGCTCACTTGGGTCCTCGAATCTCGGGATCTATTGTCCCCATACCAGTGTGGCTTTAGAGAGGGACGATCTCCAATCGATCATTTACTTCGCTTGGAATCTGCAGTTCGGCAGGCTTTTTCCCAGCGCCGCCATTTGGTTGCAGTGTTTTTTGACCTTCGCAAGGCCTATGACACGGCCTGGCGCCATCACATCTTACTAACCCTTCATCAGTGGGGTCTTCGGGGCCCACTCCCGATTTTTATCCGCCAGTTCCTGATCCATCGGTCATTCAGAGTTAGAGTTGGTACTGCTTTTAGTTCTCCACGGACCCTGGAGACGGGCATCCCACAGGGTTCTGTCTTGAGTGTCCTTCTTTTCCTCATTGCTATCGATGGACTTGTGGCCTCTGTCGGTCCCTTGGTCGCTCCTGCCCTGTATGTGGATGATTTCTGCATTTGGGTTAGTTCCTCCTCGATGGCATCTGCAGAACGGCAGCTCCAGGTGGCTATACAGCGTGCCTCTGCATGGACCCACTCACACGGGTTTCAATTCTCTCCTTTAAAATCGCGGGTGGTCCACTTCTGTCGCCGTACTACGGTCCACCCTGATCCAGAGCTCTATCTTGCTGCACAACAATTGCCTGTGGTTCCACAGTTTCGTTTCCTGGGTCTTCTTTTTGACAACAAGCTCACTTGGCTGCCCCATATCAGACTCCTGAAGGTAGGATGTTTCCGTAAACTCAATGTCCTTCGCTTCCTTGCCCACTCCTCTTGGGGTGCGGACCGTTCCCTCCTCCTCCGTCTTTATCGTGCTCTAGTTCTGTCACGTTTGGACTATGGTTGTCAAGTTTATGGTTCAGCTGCTCCTTCCACGCTGCACGTGCTGGATCCGGTCCACCATCGTGGTATCCGTTTGGCCACCGGTGCCTTCCCTACTAGCCCTGTTGATAGTCTCCTGGTTGAAGCTGGGATCCCCCCCCTTTCTGTTCGGCGGTCCCAGCTTCTGGTGTCTTATGCCCTTACTATCCGTTCTTCTCCCGCTCATCCTTCCTATTCTATCCTATTTCCAGACCATGGACGTCGCCCGCCTGACTCCCGCCCTCGGGCGGGTTTACCGGTTGGGCTGCGCCTTGCGTCTCTTAACCGTGATTTTCGGCTTCCTTCTTTGTCCTGTCTTCCTCGCTCCCTCCCCTCCACCCCTCCTTGGTTAGTTCCTCGGCCTCGAATTCGGATGGATCTCCGCCGCGGTCCAAAAGATTCCATCTCCCCGGTGGTGTTCCGTTCCTTTTTCCGCCAAATTTTATGGGAGTTTCGGGATGCTGTTGTTTTTTACACTGATGGCTCTAAATCTGCTGATCATGTTGGGTATGCCTTCACGTCCTTTGTTGGAACGGAAAATCATCTGCTGCCACCCTCATGTGGGGTGTTTACCGCGGAATTGATGGCCATATCCCGGGCCCTTACCTTTATTAAACAATCCCAACACAACCGCGTTTTGTTATGTACGGACTCGATGAGTGGCCTTCTTGCTATTGACCGGTGTTTTTCGCGCCATCCCTTGGTCTCTGCCATCCATGACCATCTCGCTGATCTTCACCGTGCTGCTTGTTCCATTGACTTCCTATGGGTCCCGGGCCATGTGGGTATCCCGGGTAATGAGCTCGCTGATCGTTTGGCTGGGGGAGCAGTTACTTACCCCCCGTTTTCTGTAACCCCTCCTGCAGCGGATTTACGGCTTCACATCAAATCCCACTTTGCACAGTCGTGGGCCAGTTCTTGGGAGGCTACTCCACTGTCTAATAAACTTCGTGCCATTAAGGTGAATCCAGGCCCATGGCGTTCTTCCTTTCGCCTCTCCCGCAAGGACTCGACCACACTGTGTCGTCTCCGCATTGGCCATACCAGGCTGACCCATGGTTTCCTTTTGCGCGATGAGCCACCCCCGCTATGTGGTTGTGGAGCCTTCCAGTCAGTGGCCCACATTTTGGTTGAATGCCCCCTTCTTTTGGCTCTGCGTGCGAAGTACAGACTCCCCCACACTTTACCTTTGATGTTGGCTGACGATTCCCGGATGGTCTCTCTGGTTCTAGGTTTCCTCCGGGAGAGTGGTTTTTATTCTCAGTTTTAAAGTTTTTAATCTCCCTCTGGTGTTGGGGCAGGGCGGTGAGTGTTTGGGTGTCTCCCACTGTAGGCGGTGTTCAGAGATTCCCGATTCACCTCCCTGCCTGGAATCCTCTTTTCTTTCCCTTTTACTCTGTTTTTACCCCTTCTTTTTAAGGCTTGGTTAGTTTTTCTATTCCCATCCGTACTTTCTGCATTATAGCGGTTGTCCCTTTTAAGTCACAGGTGGTCTTGCCTATGCTGCTTCAGCATAGTGTTGGGTTCGTTCTCTTGCCAACTTTCCTCGTTTGTTTTTACTAATGACAACGTGACTGCCCTTTTACGTTTCCCCTTTTTCCGTTTTATTGTTCTGCCTTTTCTGAGATGTCCCGTTAGCAGCATGGAGTCTATTTGAAACAAGGGACTGATGACCTCGCTGTTTGGTCCCTTTCACCTCAAACAACCAACCAACCAACCAACCAGTATTTGTTCAGTCTCTTCTCTCGCGCAAGTAGCCCGTAATTTGTTTTTAAGCACCAGTTGTTCGATGTTTTCACTTCCTGGCGATTTTTTGTGCTCAAACTTTTGTTTTTATATGGTATGTTAGTCTACTTAGAATTTTTAAGCGGAGAAGTAGGGGACCTTTGTTTGCCCAACGGCTGACTCATTTCTTTTCGAAGTTCAGACATATCAGTAGTGAGTACACTAATGATTAACCGAAGGCTAGAAATACTCTCATTTAACTTAACGATTTCGGTCCTACAGGTCAAACACACTTTATTTTATAGTCATTTTTTCGTTTTTCGCAGGAACACTATTCATTTGCACACACAGCTTCCCCATCTTGACAACTGTCAACTGCTTGCTGCAGTGCTTGCACCACTGCCCGCGTTTTGTGCTTGACACGAAATCGAAGGCGGCACTCGCGGAAATATTGCCTGCTTAACCTTCCGGTGGGCGCGTCTGTGAATCTCGTACGACCGGGCGTGTGCTGCACTGACTGCTTCTTGACTTGCTTCCTGTTGGATCATAAGGCAGCAGTAAAGACCTTCCATCTGGTCTGTTGGCAGCCAGACATTTCACCTCACTCCATGTTATTGGCTTTGAGAGCTGCTTCTTCCAACGTTCTTTTCCATGTCTTTTTCGGGCGGCCACGTCTTCCTGTTCCTTGTGGGTTCCAATCCAGTGTAGCCTTTTCAACAGCTTCTTCTTGTTTGCGTATTGTGTGACCAATCCACCTCCATTTTCTTTATTTGTTCACGGATTGATCTCTGGTTTGTCATCTCCCACAATTCGTCATTTGATATAACATCTGGCATGCCGAAGACAGCAGTTTATGAAGACTTGCAGCTGGCTCTGAGCACTATGGGACTTAACATCTTAGGTCATCAGTCCCCTAGAACATAGAACAACTTAAATCGAACTAACCTAAGGACATCACACACATCCATGCCCGAGGCAGGATTCGAACCTGCGACCGTAGCGGTCACGCGGTTCCAGACTGCAGCGCCTAGAACCGCTCGGCCACACCGGCCGGCTTTGCAGCTGGTTTACAGTCATGTTTGTTACCTTCCATGTTTCGCAACTATACAGGACTGACTGACTTTACATTCCTATTGAACAAGCGCAGCTTTGTTCGTCTCGAGATGTTCTTATTACGCCAGGCAGGGTACAGTTGTACAAAGGTTCCATTGCCTCCCGTATCCGACTCGTAAATTCTCTTCTGCCCCTCCATTTGTACAGACGGTACTTCCTAGATATACAAAGGAGTCCACTTGTTCCAATTCCTTTCCATACACTGTTAACTTCGCTTGATTCTCAGATCGCATTCTAATTTCCTTAGTTTTCTGAACATGTATTTTAAGTCCGGCAATTTCTGCTTCCTCTTTCAGTCTTTCCAGCTTTTCATCCATGTCACACAATCTTTGCGAGAGCAGCCAGATACCGTCAGCAAAGTCAAGGTCTTCAAGCCTGTCTTGCATTCCCCACTGAATCTCTCTTCTCCTGCCATCAACAACTCTTTTCATTACGCAGTCCAGTACCAACAAGAACAAGGTAGGTGACAGAATACATCCCTGCCACACCCCAACATTTGTTTGGGTAGAGTCAGTAAGTTTCCCATTGTGTAGCAGCCTACATTCATATCCATCATACATGGATTTAATATTATTTATTATCTTTGATGGTATTCCATATTTTTCCAAGATATGCCACATAACTCTCCTATTAACAGAGTCAAATGTCTTTTCAAAATCAATTAATGTAAGGTAGAATGTGTTCTGCCATTTTGCACTCTGCTCAAGTGTTATACGCAGCGTGTTGATGAGATTGACACAACTTCTGTGCTCTCTAAACCCAGCCAGCTTGCTCTTTTGTCAGTCATGCCTCGACTGAGTCCTTGATACGATGTAACGTCAGCCCACAGAGTACTTCACTTGGTACAGATAGGAGGGTGATGCCTCGCAGTTACTACAGTTGGCAGTATCCCCTTTCTTTGGCAACTTAATATTCAGCCCTTCTTTCCAATCCTTTGGTATTTTCTCTTCTGACGATATCTTCTCAAACAATGGATGCACTAGATTTACAGTGGTGTCAATGTCTGCTTTTAGCACCTCAGGTGCAATGTTATCCATTCCTGGTGCCTTCCCGTTCTTTATCTGTTTAAGAGCTATTTTAATTTAGGTCTTAGTTGATGTGTTTACATTAATTCTCTCACTGGCATCTGGAAAATTCCATTGACTCTCCCTCTTTTCAGGTTGCTCTCCGTTTAAAACTTCAGAAAAATGTTCTCTCCATCTTCTAAGTCGGTCTTCTTCTGTCGTCAACAGTCGACCCTCATTGCTTTTCACAGGTGTGTTGTTGTTGAAACCTTTTTTGGACAACATTCTAGCGATGCGGTACAGTTCTTTGCATCACCCCTTGCCGCGGCTGTCTCTGCTCTCAGAACTTGCTCATCCATCCACTTTCTCTTATTGTTCCTCACACTCCTCTATATTTGAGCGTTAGTAGCTGCATACTCAGCTTGCATTCGAGTTTTCTGCTGTCTTGTTTTACTCATATTTAATTTTGCCTTAATCTCCTTCCTACAGCTGATCAAATTCCATGTACGCTGACACCCAATCTTTCTTCAAGTGGTTTTTAAAGCCAAGGACCTGTTTCCCACATTGCAATAGACGTCCTCAATCTGAGTCCATGTATCATCAACAACACTATTTTCATCATTTTCCTGTGCTTCTTGGAGTGCCGCATAGCGGTTCCTTAGCTCAATATAAAGAGCTTCTTGTTTTGCTGTTATTCTAAGTTTTCCCACATAATATTTTTTATTCCTTTGTTCGAACTTTCTATTTGTAACCATGATTTTTAGTCTAAAATTTGCAACAATGAAGTCTTTATCACTGAAAACATCAGCCCCACGTTTATTTCTCACGTTCATCAGCGACCTTCTAAATTTTTTGCTTAGCGCTATATGATCCATTTGGTTTTCCATTCTGTGATCAGAGGATACCCATGTAACCTTATGGCAAGTCTTGTGTGGGAATAATGTAATTCCAATCACCAAATCGTGACTGGCACAGAAATTTGAAAACATGTCCCCATTTTCACTCATTTCTCCGATACTGTGGATTCCCTTTACATGCTCTGGGCCTTCATTCTTCTTTCCGGCTTTTGCATTTAGGTCTCCCATAATAATCAAGATGTTTGTCTTACTGCTACTTTTAATGGTGTCACTTACAGAGAGGTAAAACTCTTTTTTTTCAGTTCAGTATCTGAGGTTTATGTAGGAGCATAGCATTGGATGACTGAAATTTCGAATGTTTGTCTCAAAACGTGCTGTCAGTAGTATTTCTGAAACTGGTTTCTATTATTCCATAAAGCTATTTTTCGCTCCTTTGTTTAACAAAAGTCAAACTACGTTTTTGTGCTCTGCATCCTCTCCAGCAGGTCCAGAGTATAAAAAGGGTATCCATCTCGTTTGGATTTCTCCAAATCAATCTAGCCATCTCACCTCCCTAAGTCCGAGAATGTCCAGCCCGTAACTCATCTCCTTTGTAAACTGTTTGTCTGCTGGCTTCTCTCAATGTTCTAATGTTCCAGAAACCTGTTTCACTTTCAATCACAGCGTCATGATGCATTCCAGATAAGAGGATAACTATTTTTTTTGCCGGATGAGTTTTTGTGACATCAAACAAGAATTAGGTACAATACAAATTTTGTTCATTTGCAATTACAGGTGGTAATTCTTTTTTATTTTTTCTTACCATCCCAACCGTTGTCAACCTTTTATTCAACAATTCTTCGGCCAGTGAAAAGCTACTGAACCAGCTGTCCATAGTAATACTTCCGCCAGTATTGTGTATAGGCTTCGTCAGACACATCACCACTTCGTATGGAGACATGCCAGTCGAGAAGGGTCAGGCGGTTGTTTTCCAGGATAAATTTCCAAATTGAGGCTATAAAAGGTCCGTGCATCGGTAAGAGCAAAAATCTTTACACCGTACCTGGCGGGTTTTGAAGGTATATATTGCTTGAAAGGGCATCTTCCTCCGAAAGCCTCAAGCTTTTCGTCAATTGTAGCATGTTCCCAAATAGTATAACGTTTTTGGAAATTACCAGCTATTTGTTCAAAAAGTTCTCTAATTGGAGCTAGTTTACCACCTTTTTATCTCACTTTACGAGTTCGTTTATCATCGAATAGTAAATTTTGTTAATAAAAATCTAAACCTCTGCATGCTCATCAGTGCTCTGGCAAATTCCTCACCAGTTGTATCGTTAGGCCATATTCCCTCGAGGTTTGTACGATTCAGTTTTTTCAAACCAAGCATATATCTTACGCCCACAAATGCCCTCAATTCTACAGCTTCTGTATCCTTCACATCCCTTTCGTGAGAAAAATTATCCTTTTTGTGCTAATTTGGAAGTTTGTACACTTAACTGTAGTACTTATTATGTAGGCCTCAAAGAAAAGTTCCCAACAGGCTAAAGGATCGTAGCATGTTGTGCTTGTCTTTTCACACCAGGTAAATGTGTAATAATGTTCCTTTCCAGGATTCTTCTATATCCAGGTGGAATTTTCTTGGTCCATATACTTTCACCATCACAACCAAGAAGAATGTCGCCAATGTCATCCTCGTCCGAGGAATTATCTTGTTCCGTGTCAGATGTTTCCTCCCTTGATTCTAAATAGTCGTCGCTCGATGTACCTTCCGAATCCTCATCTTCAGATTCATTCTCACCCTCGAAGTTAGGGGTGTTGCATAAGCCCAGCTCAGGAAGATCACCGAGGAGCATCGCGTGAATTCGTCGTACACTATCGTTGTCCTCTGGCGGTAATATAAATCGTTCTTCCTCCATACCTAAAAAGGCAAAAGAAAAATATATTGACGTCTCCATGCACAAACAAAAGTGTTGTGAGAAAAGTAACATGACTAGTTGCGTGAATCTGACAGACCCCTGAGCCTCAAGGGCCAATTTAGGAATCCTATAATACAATAAATGCATTACATAGTGTCAATAATCGGTATGATAAAAATATTATACTCAGAAGGAAAAATAAATAAAACCTACTGTGACAAGGAAGGTCAGGGGGACCGGCAGATGAAAGCTCAACAAAGTTAAGTACACTTAGACAGCACGGTGAGAACTGCAGTCGTGCAAAGGTTTTCTGTTTGCACAGGATGAGTGGGGGGAGAGGCCCACCGGACATCAGGTCACTTACCTTCACACCGGCTATTTCCTGTAGAGTTGACAGAGCACTGAAAGACCTGAGTCGAAACAAGGCCCCGGGAGTAGACAACATTCCATTGGAACTACTGACGGCCTTGGGAGAGCCAGTCCTGACAAAACTCTATCATCTGGTGAGCAAGATGTAAGAGACAGGTGAAATACTCTCAGACTTCAAGAAGAATATAATAATTCCAATCCCAAAGAAAGCAGGTGTTGACAGATGTGAAAATTATCGAACTATCAGTTTAATAAGTCACAGCTGCAAAATGCTAACGCGAATTCTTTACAGACGAATGGAAAAACTGGTAGAAGCCGACCTCGGGGAAGATCAGTTTGGATTCCGTAGAAATTTTGGAACACATGAGGCAATACTGACCCTACGACTTATCTTAGAAAATAGATTAAGGAAAGGCAAACCTACGTTTCTAGCATTTGTAGACTTAGAGAAAGCTTTTGACAATGTTGACTGGAATACTCTCTTTCAAATTCCGAAGGTGGCAGAGGTAAAATACACGGAGCGAAAGGCTATTTACAATTTGTACAGAAACCAGATGGCAGTTAAAAGAGTCGAGGGGCATGAAAGGGAAGCAGCAGTTGGGAAGGGAGTGAGACTGGGTTGTAGCCTGTCCCCGATGTGATTCAATCTGTATATTGAGCAAGCAGTAAAGGAAACAAAAGAAAAATTCGGAGTAGGTATTAAAATCCATGGAGAAGAAATAAAAACGTTGAGGTTCGCCGGTGACATTGTAATTCTATCAGACAGCAAAGGATCTGGAAGAGCAGTTGAACGGAATGGACAGTGTCTTGAAAGGAGGATATAAGATGAACATCAACAAAAGCAAAACGAGGATAATGGAATGTGGTCAAATTAAGTCGGGTGATGCTGAGGGAATTAGATTAGGAAATGAGACACTTAAAGTAGTAAAGGAGTTTTGCTATTTGGGGAGCAAAATAACTGATGATGGTCGAAGTAGAGAGGATATAAAATGTAGACTGGCAATGGCAAAGAAAGCGTTCTGAAGAAGAGAAATTTGTTAACATCGAGTATAGATTTAAGTGTCAGGAAGTCGTTTCTGAAAGTATTTGTATGGAGTGTAGCCATGTATGGAAGTGAAACATGGACGGTAAATAGTTTGGACAAGAAGAGAATAGAAGCTTTCGAAATGTGGTGCTACAGAAGAATGCTGAAGATTAGGTGGGTAGATCACATATCTAATGAGGAGGTATTGAATAGGATTGGGGAGAAGAGGAGTTTGTGGCACAACTTGACAAGAAGAGGGGACCGGTTGGTAGGACATGTTCTGAGGCATCAAGGGATCACAAATTTAGGATTGGAGGCAGCGTGGTGGGTAAAAATCGTAGAGGGCGACCAAGAGATGAATACACTAAACAGATTCAGAAGGATGTCGGTTGCAGTAAGTACAGGGAGATGAAGAAGCTTGCACAGGATAGAGTAGCATGGAGAGCTGCATCAAACCAGTCTCAGGACTGAAGACCACAACAACAAACAACAATGTCTGGAATTGTCGGGTCTGTCAGACCCATGCGACCGCCGCGGGGTTAAACTGAGAATAGCGTTCACCAACTGGTTACAGTACACGTCATTTGCTCCTGGAATTAATATAACGTGATAGTTTTTGTTTGTTCATTGAAACATCCTCGACAGTTTCCGGCATTGGTGCTCCTGATTTCACATGACTGAATGCTTTCATATCGCAATGATTACGAAATATTTCCATAAGTCCGCGACTGTGACTGCCTGAGTAAATGCTAAGTTCAGCCAACTTTATTAAAGATTTCTTACTTTTCTTTGCCGAGATTTACTTAAAATTAGCACAGGTTTTCGCTTCGTTGGATTCACTATCACATCGGCCATTTTTTGAGATTCGGTTGAGTCAGTTTTCTTTCTGAATATGTTCCACGTGTTAATTTCTAGGTGGCAATACCTCTGATTGTCATTGTATTGCTTCACAGGAGGCGTCATTACCGTTTTTTGGAACACAACTTGTATCACTCCGCATCTGCAGATTTTCATCGTTTTGGTGATGTAGCCCCATAATCACAGTCTCTTTGGCGCATAAGTTCGTTGTATTCATTTTGTAACGCTTCTTTGATTTCAATAACGCTTTCTTTTGCATTCAATTCACTTTGGAGATCAACCTTTTCGTCACATAAACAGGTACGTAAACAATCCTGGCAGCACCACAAGATATCATCATTTATGAGTTTTAGGTTCACTTTTCTCTTAGCCAGAAGCGACACTTTACACACAGAATTCTTTTCATAACACGTTTTTTACATTCCTTGGGCATTGCACTGCTAAACATTTGCTTTTTTGAGAGAGATGCGCTAATTCACTGAACTATCGGTGCCATCTTTCTCTACCTCCTACATTATTCCCACTCGTGCAAGTCCTGTGCAGTAAGTGAATGGAAAGCAGCGTTAGCAATATTCTGCAATCTTTCCTTCGGCATATCACCACGTACATTGTTCTTTGATTTTGATTTGTTGATCCTGAAGCGGAGACGTATGGTATCACCGCTTACAGTCATTAACGTGCAGCGAACCGGCTTTATTGCCTTGCTCACGCACTATGTCCAAGGGGGAGGCTCGGTGACGGAAACAACTAGAGCAGTTTTGGTCGTGACACAAGTCTTACAGTAAGTTACAAATACAATTCATCACTAATGCCCGTCCGTACAGGTGCGTTGCACTCTTGCTACGGTTCGATCACCGATCCAGGAGGGTAAACACTCCAGTGATGAGCGGTAGCGCGACCGCGTGAACCTAATGAGACAAAAGCCGCGTCGCCGAATGTTCAGCTCCTGGCGCGACCGGAGGCGCCGTGATGTCCGCGAAAGAGAGAAGGGCACTGCCAAACAGAAGGGTGCGCACTGCGAAACCGTGCGACTGCGTTTAAGACTGCGCGTGTGCGTTTGCGGAGGAGTCGCGTTGACTCGACGCACGTGGTCAGCGCCGGGAAGTCGGAGACCTGTGTTGTGTCGCGTTGACCAGCTCGCACTGTCTACCTGCTTTTCCCGTGCGGTCCGGTGCGAGACGCACCATTGCCAAAATTCGGCTTAAACAGTATAGCAGCACTCGTGAGTACCGGTCGTCCCTTACTTGTGTCGGCTGTGCCGCAGTTCTGCCCTTCGCGCGTTTGAACGGTGCGGCCGCCACAGCCCATTTTATCTACAGCTGCACAACGTCCAAAAGATACTTGGTTTTTATGTTAATATTAAAAGTTTTATATATCCGCTATATAGTGAGTAGCAACTTTCCTTCTCTCGTATTGTTTTATATATAATTATACCTTTGTACATAAAATAACACACATTAATATATAAACTAATGAAGAGTACTTAAATAAGTTTTGTTATGCTTAAATGATGTGGCCTCTTCGAGTCGTGGATTCAGGTAGGCTTTCAGCAGTCTTCACCAAGTGGGACGGTCTTGGGCAGTTCTCTGCCAGGTGATGTCTTCTTGACATCTTCTTGATGTCTTTGTCCCATCTGTCTGGTGGTCTTCATCTAGGCCTCCAGTGCTCTCTCGGACTCCACTCCAGTACTAGCTTCGTCCACCTGTTGTCTTTTCTTCTTGCGACGTGGCGAGCCCACTGCCATTTTGAGGAACCTACTGTCTCTAAGATGTCGTTAACCTTCGTTACAGACCAGATGTCATCTGCCCTTTTCCTATCCTTTCTTGTATAGCCCAGCATTGATCTCTCCATGGCTCTCTGTGCTGTCCTAAGTTTCCCTTTTGTAAATGACTTCAGAGTCCATGTCTCGCAGCCATACGTCATCACAGAAGAATGCATTGATCAAATACTGCTTTCTTCAGATTTACTGGCATTTTTTTATCTGAATACTGTTTAATTCTTCCCAAATGCTTGCCAGCCAAGCTTGGTGCGTCGATAGATTTCTGGCCTTATGTCTCCCTTCATATTTATAATCTGGCCAAAGTAGACATATTCACTGACCTCTTCTAATAGATTGTCCTTGACTTTCACATCTCCAGCTGGGACCCATTTGCCCATTTGTAGGACATTACTTTTGTTTTGGAAAGGTTCATGTTCAAGCCAACCAGCTGACATTTCGATGCAAGATCTGTAACTAAGTATTGGAGCTCTGCGAAGTCTTTGGCCAGTAAGGCAATATCATCAGCAAATCTCAAGTTGGTAAGCCTTCTTCCATTAATTCTAATTCCCTTACCTTCCCAGCTCAGCTTTGACACAGCCATTTTTAATACAGCAGAGAACAGTTTTGGGGAGATGGGATCGCCTTGCTTGACACCCTTCATGATGCGGAATTCTTGAGTTGATTCACTGATGTTAACATAAGCTGAAGAATTCTCGTAGATTTTCCTGAGCACTTCAATGTATGCTGCTCCCACTCCTTTCTCACTCAAAGCTTAAAGGACAGCCTACATGGCTAACGGAGTCAAATGCCTTCTCAAAATCAACAAAGGCAATGCAGAGAGGCAGTTGGTATTCATTCGCTCTGCTAATCACTTCACTAACGGTCAGAATGTGGTCAATAGTGCTAAAATTGCTTCGGAATCCTGCTCGTTCTATAGGTTGGGCTGAGTCTAGGGTGGAAGTAATTCGGTTTAACAAGATCTTTGTGAAAATTTTGTACAAAATTGAGAGCAAGCTGATAGGATGGTAGTTTTTAATATTGTGAATACTACCTTTCTTGTGTATCAAAATAATCTTAGCCTTGTTCCACAATAGTGGGATTGAAGCATAGTGCAGGCAGGAAGTAAATACTTTTGCCAAGTGATTTATTGTTACCTCTCCTGCCAGTTTGAGGATGTCAACACTGAGCTCATCATCACCTGGCACTGTTCCCTTCTTCATGCTATCTATAGCACACTTGACTTCCGATGAGAGTATATCTGGAACACTAGGTACATCATTTAATTTAGATACACTCAAATTTTCACTTGGTTTGCTATACAAATTGCTATAAAAGTCTCTGATGAACTTCAAAACCTCCTCCTTTTCAGTGATTAGACTGTCATTTCCATCGAGTGCGATAATCTGCTTTTTACCGATTGTGAGTCTGCGTTTGGCTGACTTTAAACTTGTCTTGTTCTCCAAGCTTGCTCGTAAGGTTTCTTCAGTGAATTTCTGTATGTCAGTTTTCATTTCTCTTCGCACTGCCTTACATAGTTTGGAATACGCTACCATGTCACGATCGGTTTGAATTTTCATTTCTCTCCTCATTTGTAAAAGGATTTCAGTTTTGGCACAGAATTTCTTTGGTTGTTTATTTTTTTGGCATAGGCCACCACTTCTTGTGCACTTAAAACAATCATTTCCGCCAAATCGCCATCTTTAGTTACATGGAACTTGCTTTGGAGGACTTCTTGGAATTTCGAGGAATGTTCTTCCAGGTTTTTGAGGTTGATTACCCTACTCTTCCCTTTCATAAGTTTATTCTTTTCATTTCTTACATTGAGTTCGACCCTTGCTCTCACAAGACGGTGATCACTGCCAGTGTTGAACTGATTTAGCACTGATACGTCCTTTACAATCTGCGGAATGTTTGACAGAATAAAGTCTATCTCATTTTTGACACTTAAATTTGGGCTCCTTTAAGTCCATTTTCTGTCAGGGTGCTTCTTAAAGAACGTATTCATGATGGACATATTGGTGTACTCAGCGAACTGGACTAATCTCTCACCTCTATCGTTTCGGTCGTCAATCCCATAGGCCCACCACTGTGTCGCCTTGTCTCTTGGTGCCAACTTTTGCATTGAAATCGCCAATGACCATCTGGAAGTGACAATCACTACCTTTTTTACAGGTGCTATCCAGACTTTCATAAAATGATTCAATTTCTTCGTCAGGGTGTCTTGAGGTGGGAGCGTACACCTGAACAATCTGTATTTTATACCTATTCGACAACTTCAGGACCATTCAAGCTGTCCTGCTGGAAGTTCCTTCTAAGACAGATACCCTGTCAGCAATATTCTTGTTGATTAAGAACCCAACTCCATTGAGTTTTCCTTCTGGGTTGCCACAAAAGTAAAACAAGTTGCCAAAGTGCAAACGGAGACAGTCTTCCCCTTTTTGGCATACTTCGCTTAAACCAGCAATACTCCAGTTGATTTTTGTAAGCTTTTTCTCGATCTCTTCTAGTCTGTCACTGCCTATTAGAGAGCGACAGTTATATGTACAGACTTGAAGAGTCTGTATCTTCTTCTCAGCACCTCTTGTTGTTTGGGACATCAAAGTTGCTCCCACCCGGAGATCCGACTGTGGGGCTATTACTCCGGAAAATTTAACATTAATGTCACACAACATAACTTGAAGGTGAGAAGATACTCACCATGCTCGCTTCAGAACGGATTGGCGATATAATTTCCATGCCGCCCCTGACATGGGGTACAGACGCCTTTGGTAGGCTGCTCCACTAGAGTACAGATGCCACCACGTTTTTAGTTTTGGTCCACCCTGGGTATTTCATTTCCCTGGTGCCACATACACACAAACTTCAAGCTTACACAACCAACAGTTGCTTCATCAGGAAAGAGGGAAGGAGAGGGAAAGACGAAAGGATGTGGGTTATAATATACAAATGTTGTTCTGTATGAGACTACATTGTGTTAACATAGGAAAATTTATTTTTTTAGATATTAATTTACTGTGTAAAAGCAATGATCAACCAAGTGTGACTTCAATTTGGATTTGAAGTGACCATTGTCCATTACCGTAGAATGGGGTGAATAGCGACACTTTTTGTGGTCTTTAAATAATAATTATATATTTTGAATAAAATTTGAGATAATGTTCCATCCATGTGATGTCCATCAGTATAAGGTACTTATTTATGTAGTTGTATAATTTTGAATTCAAAGAACACTACATAAATGTTTAAAAATAATGGCTGTCCCTTTTCACCCCAAAGACGGGGTGAACAGGGACAGGATATATCTGTGTTATTTTATTCACTGTCCCAATACATCACTCAGGAAGGTGAATAGGGACACCAGAGAATGTTTTAAAATAAGTTGTAAATATATCAAACTGAATAAATATAGCAAACTGAATAAAGTTTATTTTTAAGCTTACAGTACCTTATGACGTGGCATTAAACTCCAGTTTACTATAATAATACAAAACTGAAAGAAAGCAAATGTCTCTCAAATCCAGGAAGGATGAAATAAGTATTGCCATTCATAGAAATTAACACTGAACTTCATTAGCCCTCTTTGAAGGAGTTGTAGGTGAAGTAGACCTCCTGCAACCCAGTGTCTCTTGATTAGGCTGTGGTCTTCTTTCTCTGACCACTTAAAAATTTATCCTGAATAGATTGTGGCTTCAGTGAATTTAACAAATGATGCTTCAATGTCTTTCAAATTTTTTACATCTGTCACCACACCTATGAACCAGGGGTAAGAGACCTTTTTAGATGAAGTAGCACGGCATTCACTGAAGTTCACCACAATCCAGTAATTTTCTTTTAAGATTTTCTCTTGTGACAGCTGATATACTCCTGTAACTGGCAGGCCATTTCTTTTTACATAATTGCTCTCCTCAACAATTTCTTGCTCGGGTAGAATTTGAATCTGAAGAACAGCTCATTTCATTTCCTGATGCCTGGCATTCATCTTCTGATTCTTCACTACTGACATTTGGACACAGATCAACACCAGAAACAGTCTTACCAGGTTCCACATTTATTCTCTTCTTGAGCACTCTGGCCTTGGGGCCATCATATGTCATCTCTTTAAATAGTGATACAATTTAGTCATTTATTAAATTATTATATGTATCATCTGCATCAGGAAGCCTGTCTAGTACAATCTGAGGATTTAATGGAATAATGCCAGATTTTCTAAATCCAGCCACAATATTTGCTCCTGTGTTTATCATAATGTGCTGTCTTAACTCCCCCAAGAAGTTGGGGGAAATGCTCTTTTGAAAGAGAGGACAGCTTTCTTCCAGGACCTCTTTTCCATTTCTCCAAAATTTGATGCCATGTTGACTTTAGAGGAGCAAAAAAGGCCACATCAACAGGCTGAGTAAGACGTGTAGGATTGCTGGGTAAGAAGACAAACCCAATGTTATTCTGCCCTCATAACTCTATGGCATCTATGAACAAATGAGATGACAAATTATCACCAAGAAGTATTTTCTGGCCCAGTAATTTTGAAGCATATGGTATGATAACTGAATCAGTAATTTTAAAAACAACATTAGTCCAAAAAAGTAAATTTTTCAGGAGCAGCAAAAAACTGTATACAGGCTAAATAATGGACAGTAGGATAAATCAATTAATTTTAATATGACTGTGTATGTTAGGTAAGCTTTAACAATAAAACAAAGTACTTTAAATGTAATAACTTTGCATGAACGATTTTTTTTTTAATTGTACGGCCTTATGTTGTTATTGCAGGATGAACATTTTGGACTGACATTTTAACATCAACTTTTGTTTATGTTATCAAAAATTACTTTATTGCATAAATTTAATATACAATATTACTTGTACATTGTCTAATATTGTTTTACAGAGAAATTGAAAAATATTGTTAATGTATGCACACACTGTATGGAAAGACTAAAGATATGACGATGTAAATCGTGACATTAGGAATTAACTTTCTTATTTCACCTAACAGGGCAATGAAGGATTAACACTACACTATACAGTTTATTTTACACCAAAAATTTATTATGAATCATCTTCAGGAGTGACCACAGAAGGCCACTCTGTAATAGTAGTAGTAGTAGTAGTAGTAGTAGTAGTAGTAGTAGTTTATTCATCCAGAGACAATGTACATTGCATGGATTTCGTCAAAAAAATACATAGTATATATATATACACACACATATAGGGTGAACAATACTATACAAAATACAGATGTGCATAGTAGACTACATAACATCAGACCACATTGAAATAGCATGTACAACTTTGATTATTTACATTGATGTATGAGAAAGACTTTTTACATGGAATACACAGTTGATATTTAGTTATAACACATACAATTCTAGCACTTTTGTACATATTATTTATTTAGATCATAGCAACAGTCAGGTAAAAATTACTATTGGCACAGAGTACATAAATATAATTGTTTAGTATGAAGCTATTCCAGGTATCCTTTTACACTATAATAACAGTTGGTCATTAAAAATTTGAATACTGCTTCTTTAAATGAAGACAATTTTTTTATTTCTTTTATCTTTACTGGTAGTTTGTTATACAATCTGCTTCCTTGTATGTTTGTTTGTTTCTGCGCTAAAGCCTTGTTAACTCTTTTTATATGAATGTCATTGCACTTTCGTGTGTTGTAAGTTTGTAGATCCGAGTTGGATTGGAAATTTTTAATATTTCTTTTTACATTAATTACGCTTTTCTGTATATAGAGGCACGGTAGGGGTAGAATATTCAGCTGTTTAAATAATTGCTTTGAAGGAGTTAGCTTGAACTGTTGGTAATTATTCTAACAGCTCGTTTTTGTAGAGTGAAGATGGTTTTGAGATTTTTCTTACTATGACCCCAGAAGGTGAGGCCATAGGTAACAGCAGAATGTATATAAGCAAAGTAAACAGCTCTGCTACATTCCCTACTACATACAAAGCTAATAACACGTCAAGCAAAGCAAGCAGAGCTTAACTTATGCAAGAGATACAGGATATGGGATTTCCAGTCTAAATTTTTGTCTATATGTACACCTAAGAATTTTGTGGTAGCAACTCTCACAATTTCTTTATTTTGTATTCTGAGATCTAGATCAGAGTGTGACTTTGCTTTCCTGTAATGGATATAATTAGTTTTAGAGATATTTATGGTTAATTTGTTCACTTCAAACCAAGTTTGCAAATATTCTATAACTCTGGTTGTAGATGTTGGCAATACCCGGTTTATGTCGGTTATTACAATGTTTGTGTCATCCGCAAACAGGGTTATATGAGTACCATTTACTGGAATCTTGATATCATTTATGTAAAGAAGAAATAGGAGAGTTCCTAGAACACTCCCCTGCGGTACGCCAATTGGCACAGTCTGAATATCCGATCTGTAAACAATACTTTGGTTTTTACTGTTTGTTGTTGCAATTTCTACTACCTATTTCCCATTATGGAGATATGACTGAAACCACTTTTTGGCTACTCCTCGTATACCGACATATTCTAATTTGTCTAGCAGGATATCATGTTGGACAGTATCAAATGCCTTTGAGAGGTCCAAATTTATTCCTATTGTACTGTTGTTCTTATCTAGCCCCATTACAATATTTTCAATGAATTGGGTGATGGCTGACTCTGTACTCATTCCTTTGCGAAAGCTGTGTTGGTTTACAGACAATAGGTTGAATTTCTCGAGGTAATTTGTAATTCTGTTTTTCATGACTGTCTCTCTTACTTTTGAAAATACCGATAATAAAGCTATTGGTCTATAGTTTCCCACTTCATGTATATTGCCCTTTTTATACAATGGTTTTACTTTTGCAATTTTTAATCGTTGTGGAAAGACACCTTCTAAAAATGATATGTTTATGATGTGTGAGAGTGGGTCTGATATGACACTAGCACATCTCATCATGACTGAGCAAGGTATCTCGTCAATCCCTGAGGACATTTTATTCTTAATTGTTTTTATTATTCGATTAACTTCCAATTTGTTTGTGGGAGGTAGCAATAATGAAATAACATTTTGTTCTTCTGGGATTGATGTTCTACTAATCTTAGAACAATTTTTACTCAGATTGATTGGACTATTTATGAAGTAGTCATTAATGTAATTTGCTAAAGTAAGATTTCTGACTAGCACACCTTGATCATCTTTTAAAACAAAGTCATCTGGATTTCTAACATTTTTGCTTAGGCCTATTTCTTTTTTTACTACATTCCATATAGCTTTCAATTTGTTTGCTGACCCAGCAATTACACTGTCATTGTGCATTGTCCTGGCTTTTTTGATCACCTTCCTGTAAATTTTCTTGTATGTTTTAACATAATCTGTGAAGTGTTCATCTTTGTTATCTTTTTTGAGTTGACTGATATGTTTTAGTGTTTGACTAGATACTCTAATAGCAGGTGTTATCCACTGGTTTGTGTTCCTAGGCATGACATTGATCTTTGTGAGCTTTTTTGGGAAACACATCTCAAATAGGGACACGAATGTACTAGAAAAAGCATTGAAAGATTCCTCAATTGTTGTTTGTGCAAAGACATCATCTCAGGTTTCGTTAGCTAACAACTGGATGAAGGTATTCACTTTTTCTGTATAGAAGTGCCTTTTGTATCCCCACTTATATTTTACTGCCTTGGGGATAGAGTAATTTATGTATGTTAATAGTGTATTGTGATCCGAAAGACCTAAGTTTACGTTTAGTGGCTCAGTGATACCATTCTCCGTATTTGTGAAAATATTGTCTAAAAGAGAAGATGACAGTTCTGTTATTCTGGTGGCATCTGTAAAGAGTGGTTTCATGTGGAAGCTGCTGAGTATACTCAAAAGCTGTCTTTTTTTCATCACTTTCAATTAACAGGTTAATATTAAAATCTCCACATAAAAATAATTTCACTTCATTACTATAAAAAGTGTTTAGTGCTGCTTCTATTTTTTTGAAGAATATGTTTTTGTCACCCAGTGGAGATCTATATATTGTAATGACAACTAGTTTTTCACTCTTCTCCTCAGTTTTTAACTCTACGGCACATGATTCAAAATGTTTTTCTATATTTAGATGGTCCAATTCAGTTTTCGCTTTGAACTGCAGTCCTATTCAAGAGTAAATGCATACCCCACCATTTTTAAAAACACTTCGGCAATAATGTGATGCTAAATTAAACTTGCTTATATTTATGAGACTTAATTCACTAGGCTTGCAGCAGTGTTCAGATAAACAAATACAAGAGACATCAGCAAGATTATTTAAAGCTACTTCTAGATCTAGTACTTTGTTTCTGAGGCATTGAATATTCTGACACATTATCCTGACTGTTTTGCAAGTATTTTTTCTTTTGTCATTACCTGGTAATGTGCTGCTTTTTCCATAGTAGTTGTGACTTATCTGCAAATTTTCTTGCTGATTTGTCACAATCGTTTCCTTTTCTTTGTCTGAAGCCATAAAAAATCCTTATTTAATGATGTAGATATACCTTGTCTTTGACTCCTCCTTAGGCAGTGTTGAGTTGCTGCAACTGTTGTTGATGGTTTTGTTGCTGCTGCTACTGTTGTTGATGGTTTTGTTGCTGCTGCTACTGTTGTTGATGGTTTTGTTGCTGCTGCTACTGTTGTTGTTGGTTCAGTTGCTGCTGCTGCTGTTGTTGCTGCTGCTGTTTCTGTGGCCGGATGTGGTGGTGGTGCTGACAAGATTCTTTGTGCTGTTGCTGCCTTTGATTCTTTTATTGGCACTATTTCTGTTGATGGTAGATCTGTTGTTGTAGTATCTGTTGGTGGGGCAATTCCAGATAAAAGGCTTTGTGCTTATCAGGAATATATTGCATTAATTGTTCCACATCTTTCAATTGTTTGACATTGATTGCAACTTTGTTATTGTATATAATTTCTGCAGGAAACTTTGGTTCTGTCTGTAATGAATGTCGCAATGAAAAGTGTTTTTATTATTATTATTATTCGTTACAGTCAACTTTGGACTACGCTAAGCATCAGTCATTTCTTGTGCTTTTTCTTGCGTTCTTCCCAGTACTTCTTCATTTTTTCTGAGTGGGCTTCTTTACGTTCTTGCGACCAGGTTGTTCCCGTCTTCTTTGATTGCGTTCGGTCTTTGAATCCCTGTATTTTGTTGATGGCATTCCTATATTCCATTCTGTTGTAAACTGTCTCTGGTATAATGTTTATTTCTGCAATGTCTTCTTTTACTTCTTTCAGCCAGTTAATTTGTGTCTTTCTGCTTTCCATGTATTCCAGAATTTTCTTTGCCGTTCTTTCTGGTGCCATTCTTTTGACATGCCCATAGAAACTCAGTCTTCTCTTTTTAAAGGATGTTGTCAGTTTTTCAATTTTCTCGTATAACTCTTTATTGGATCGCAATTTATATTCTTGTCCATCCTTTTTAGGTCCTAAGATCTTTCTCAGTATTTTTCTCTCTTTTATTTCCAATTTCTCCAACAGACGTTTTCTGTTCAGTGGGATGCATTCAATCGCATACAAACTTTCTGGTTTTATTACCGCATTGTAGTGCCTGAGCTTGGCATTGATGGAGATCGACTTTTTATTGTATACATTTCGGCATAGCTGGTATGCCGTTTCCATCTTTATTGCTCTTTCCTGTAGTGAAACATTTGGTAACCCTGTCGGTGTAATCCATTCCCCTAGATACTTAAATTTATGAACTCTCTTAATTATTCCATATTTAGTTTGCAATGTCTGTGTTGGGTCTGTTTTGTCCTGTATCATCAGTTCTGTCTTTTCATACGATATTTGTAGACCTGTCTTCTCAGCGATCTCATGCAGCATTTCTATCTGAATCTTTGCTGTTTCGATGTCATCTGCCAATATTGCCATGTCATCAGCAAATGCCAGACATTCAATTTTTGTTTTATTTCTTCCTAACGTTATCCCATTTTTCACTCCAGCTTCTGCCATCTTCTTTCTCCATTCCCTGACCACTTTTTCAAGGACAATGTTAAACAACAGTGGGGAGAGCCCATCCCCTTGTCTAACACCTGTTCCAATTACAAACGGTTGTGACAATCTACCCAAAAACTTCACTTGCGATTTTGTTCCCGTAAGGGTTTCCTGGATTAGACTTCTGCTTTTATCATCAATCCCAAATTCTTCTAATGTGTTAATCAGAGTTGGTCTATCAATAGAATCATATGCTTTTTTGAAGTCTATGAATGTAATTACTAGATTTTTCGATGTGCGTGCGCGAAGTTGTATTATGGAGAGTAGACTGAATATCTGTTCACTGCATGATCTTCCTTTTCTAAATCCAGCCTGATATTCACCCAGTTCTTTCTCTACCTGATTTTCAATCCTGTTTTGTAGTGCCTTGGATAGGATCTTATAGGCCACTGATAACAATGAGATACCTCTGTAGTTATTTGCATTTGTCTTGGCACCCTTCTTATGTAATGGATGAATCAATGCTGTCTTCCATTCCTCCGGAATCTTCTCTGTATTCCAAATCTCTTCAAACAGTGCCTCGAAATTATTTATTAAGTTTTCTCCTGCGTATTTCAGTAGTTCCGCGACTAACGAATCTTTACCAGATGCTTTATTGTTTTTCAATCCTTTCAAGATCTCTTTAATTTCTTCTTTATTAGGTGGTTCAGAGTCTGGTAGCTTATTCTTAGGCTTCTCAAATGTCAAGGCTTCATCAGGTCTTTTGCAGCTTAGCAGCGTTTCAAAGTAGTTCGCTAGGTGTTGGCAATTTTGTTCCACGCTGGTGATCAGATTTCCTTTTTCATCTTTGAAGCAGAGTGTCGGTGGTTTATATCTTGTTATTGTAGTTCTGAATGTTTGAAAGAAATTGCGTGTATTGTTCTTAGAAAATTCATCTTGTATTTTCTGTATTTGTTGTGTGTCATATTTCCTTCGTTCACTTTTAATGATTTTCGTCGTTTCACTTCTTTGCGTTTTGAACTGCTCCCAGTCAGTTGGCCTTTTGGTTGAGTTGTATTTCTCCCAAGTTCTGGCTCTTTTCTGTAGTGCTTTCTCACAGACCTCATTCCACCAGGGATGCTTTTTCTTTTTGGTTAGTAAAATTGTTTGTTCTGCTGCGTCTCGTATTGAGGTTGCAATTTCTTCCCATTTGTGACTTTTGATTTTATCTGTCTTTTCCTTGTAGTCGTCTAAGACTTGCTGATTGAGCATTAAGTCTTGTACTCTGTATTTGGCTATTTTTGTTTCTGGTGTTAATTTCATCTTAATTTTGGTCAGATAATGGTCAGAATCAAAGTTGGCCCCTTTCACCACCTGTACATCTTGAATGTCCCTTGAATTATCATAACTTATTGCCACGTGATCAATCTGGAACTCGCCAAGTAATTTGTTCGGTGATTTCCATGTTGTTTGTTTTTTGGGATTCTTCTGGAATTTAGTTGTCATAATGTTCAATTTGAATTTCTCACAAAACTCTACTAATCTCTGGCCATTCATGTTAGTTTTAGTGTGTGCTGTAAACCTCCCTGTGCTTTTTGATAATTCGTTTCTTCCAATTTGTGCATTAAAGTCTCCTAACAGAATTGTAGTGTGTTGCTCAGGGATCTTCCCTATTGTTTCTTCCAGTTCCTCCCAAAATGTCTGCACTTTCTCTGGATTTTGTTGGTTGTCTTTATTTATTGGTGCATGGGCATTTATAAGTGTGTACTTTTTATTTTTATTTCTGAATGTTATCAATGATATTCTTGGTGATTTAGATTTAAATTCTAGTACCTTAGTAGAAAATGAGTTATGTATCACAAATGCTGTGCCATATACCCGAAGACCTTTTGTATTCTTTACTATCTGTGCTGGTTTCCCTTAATAAATCCTGTACTGGTCTGCCTGTACTGTATCCTCATCTGGGTATCTTGTTTCTTGTATAGCCAGAACTTTTAGTTTGTGTTCATCCATTAGTTTTGTCAGTTCTTTTTGTTTACCTGTTCTCAGCATTGAGTTCACGTTCAGTGTTCCTATGAACGTTTGATGTCTGTTCCTATGTTTAGCGTTAGGGATCCTAGGACCCTCCGACTGGTCTGTTGCGCAATGATGCTGGGCCCCCGGATCCGAATGCCCAGCTTCGGTGGTATTACCACCACGGGGAGGAAACTTTCTCATTGCACCTTCCATTTCTGATACTTGGTTAAAGCTGTTGTTTCCAGAGGTATACACCTCCTTCCACTAAGACTTAGTTCGCTACACTAAGAAGTTAATTCAGGCCGCTCCTCTGGAGTACAGACGCCTTTCGCAGCCGCTTCTCTGAAGTACAGACGCTGCTGATTGAAGATAACTCTTCCGCTCCAAAAGCCGTTGGGACATATAGTGTCTTCTTCCGCCTTCTAGACCGTTGGTTAATCTTCACCTCTTCCGCCAGTTCCGCCGTTCCGATGATCTTCATCTCCGCCTTCACTGCCGTTGAGGTCTTCACCGTTACCCTGGCAAGGGACCCTTACGAGGTACTATCACCCGGGCCAGGTGAACCAAGGTTTTTTAACGAGGTTGTTACTCCTCCCCCTCCTCCTTTTTCAACCGGGCTTGGGACCGGCTTTGGCGGAGTTGAAAAGTGTTTTTATTTTATTTTCTTTTTTTTTTTTTCTTTTTTTTCTTTTTTTTCTTCGAGACCATCAATATGATAGTAACAGTCAACTTTACCTGGAAACATTTTACTGTGATGGAAGCTCATAAATGAGGACACTGTGAATTTCACTTTACTGCTTTTGTCCACATTCGTCCCATAACTGTTGTCAGACAAACAGGATCGCTTATAAAATTTGGGCCACCATTTTTTGTAACCCAAAATCTCTTCCATGGTAACAAGCTTTACATTAATATTTTGTTTTTTGGACGTTGTCACCATACATTGAACATACTCATACAAAGAATATATTCTGCCTTTTCTTCGTATCAGCCGCTTTATGGAAGAAAATGTACGATCACATGGTAAAAATGAATAGCCATGCACAGGCAAATGCTGGAATACATCTTTGAATCTGCCAGAACGTACAAGGCAGTTCATTACCCTAACCACTGTGTTATTCCTATTTTGCGCAGGGCACCCATCTGAGAACAGGTGTAATTCAGTAACACTATCAGATATCTCTCTGTTGATGCAATCAACCAAAAACGGGCATACTTCGTTAGGTCCTTTGTGGGCAGTACCTTCGTTGTACAAATATACCTTGGAGTTGTTGCTCTTTAGGTCTGTTATACAGAATGCATTAAAGTTAATTTGCCGTAAATAAAAAGCTTTCTGTACTGGGAGCTTAGGCAACTGCAGATTTTGCATATAATCGAAACACAATGCTACCACATGCTCATTTTCTGCACACTTCTCCGTAACAGCATCCATCTTTAAATAGAATTTTTTGCTTCTTCTTTTATGTACCATGAGTTCCACTACAGCCACACGCTTTGCAGTATCGTTCAATGATGGACTCTTAATTTTCACTGAAAGTGACTCACAAGAGCAGCAAGTATCGATTTGCGGCCGCCCAAAGCGTAAGTTAAAACTCTCATTGAAAACCCTTAAATAAATTCCATATGACACTTTGGTATGAGGATATAACTTCATGAACAGTTCGTACATACTTTTTACAGATAATTCAGGATTTAAGTAATACATTTCTTTGCTTGAATAATGTGAGATTTTCATAGGGAATGCTTTAATATGCTCCTCAATTATCGACAGGACTTCCTGTGGTGTTGCATTGGTTGAAGCAGTACATCCTCTACTGTCACATGGGCGAACATTATTTTTCACACAGTTACAAATTCGTTGCACACTTTCATTTGTAATGCCAAAAAGGCCACAAAATGCCATTTTGCACACTCAGACCCACCCAGTTACCATGTGATATCGATAATTTAGTGCTCTTGGCTTAGGCTGGCCATCACTTTTCCGGGGTCTTCTGCGTACCACGTCTTCTTTTTCGATCAGCCCTGCAAGGTAGCCATCTTGAGTGTTCTTACTCTCAAAATCGTAAAATTTAGTGAATATATCTATCTGTTCATGTTCAGAGATCCTCTTGAAACACAGTTTCTTACATCTGAAACATATTAATACACAAATACTAATGTCAGGAAATGTAAAAGAGTTGCGAAAACAATTATTTACATAAAATCAATTATTTTCTATTGATAGAGTAAATTATCCATATGATATTTACATACCATAAAACTTAGAACAGATGGGAACCTCTAAGAAGTAAAAAATACACAGACAAGAAATTAATTCACATAGCCTTTGAACTTACCCACAGTCAGGGTCTATTTTTACAGCATTAATTTCTCTTCCACTGTGATTCATGTAACCAATTCCCTTCGTTCTGGCAGCTTTTATGACAGTTCTTTTATATAGTTCCGGTTGCGCACCTCTCTTCTTTGACATTGTGCATAGATAATCCAAAGAAACGTGTTCTATAAACAAAACTAAACGACAATGTATACGCAGCTGCTACAACAGTGCACACAAGTAACAAGATCACAGGCGTCAGATGTGCTGCCATCTGGCATGAATTCTACTCACTACATGAAACAAGATCTGAGTATGTTCGTTTGGTGCTGCTATCTGCCATTTCTTGCAATAATAACATAAGTCCTGGACTCATTTTGTTACTGCAAAGAACACAAAAAACTGTATGCCTGTAAAAGCATTAATATTTTTAGGACAAGTGTGATTTTTGCAGTTATAGCTGGCATTTTTTGGTCCTCCAATTGTCCAACTATCATAAACATGTAAAGTCTTGTATACAATGTATTCTGGTAAAAGCACACCATCACCTGAAGCAGCATATACTATTGGTGTCAATCCTTTAGTATGGTTCATTACACATTCACCATATTTTGTCCCACATTTCATAAGGATCTTCTTCTGTCCAGGATCATCAGATAAATTGGTTTCATCATAATGTATCATATTTGATGATGGCACATCTTTTAGTGTGTCTTAAAGCCTGGTGCAACAAGCTTTTGGTGTTTCAGGAGTAACTGCAGCTCTGGATCTCTTAATGTTTTGGCATGTTCTTTCTGACAACTTCGCTTTGTGGCATTCCAGGAAACTACACGCAAAATGTTTTTCTAGAAAATTGTTCTTAAATTTAGAAACATTTTGTTCCTTGGACTCCAAATATGCCTTAACTACACACTACAGCTTTAGGCAGTACAGGCTGGCTACCAATTTTTAGAGGTGGTGTGTTTGATTCAGTGCCTTTCTTATGTCTATGCAACACTTGACTTGGGAATTCTATATTTCTCAGCTGCTTTCCTTAAAGACAAACCTCTTGAAACAGCTTTTAAGGCCTGCTGAATTTTCTCTGTTGATTGTAAAACATACTGCTTACCTCTTAGGTAAGGTTTGTAGGTTCTAGGCATTTTGTCCTATATGGAGTACAGATAACCTATAAATGAGATATGAAATTAGACTTGGTTTTATTATAACAAAACCAAGTTTAATAATAAATCAGTGCAGACCTTTACCTTCCACCCCTCCTAACAACAAAAGCTAACCTCAGACTCGATTCTTGCTGTATTAAAATAAACCACAATGATTTAATGAGTGAAACATCACAGGAATTGATTACTCTGTCATACTTTAAAAAAAGATAACAATAATTGAATAAAATTAATATTTACCAAGTGTTACAACAGAAGTTTCTTACTTCACAAAGAATTTAGACTACAGGTTGTACATAAAGTCTGGGAACACTTCCAATTATTTATTGCACAAGAACCAAAAATTGTACAGATATCATACATATGTCATTTGAAGAGAAACCCTGAAAGTTCCCCCCCCCCCCCCCCCCCCCATCATCTACACCGCCACAGTGTAGTTTGATAATTTGTCGATAGTCAGTGCTAGTCGCAAACATGGTGAGTTCAGGTGCGGAGCGAGCTGTTTCATGAATTAGTCTGCCTGATCACCAGATCTCACTCTGTGAGACTTTTTTCTGTGGGGCACATTAAAGATCTGGTGTATGTGCTGCCTTTACCATGTGATGTAGAAGAGCTCCGGGAGAAAATATGGGAAGCGACTGCCACAGTCGATGATGCCATGACAGGATGGGTATGGCAAGAATTCGATTACCATATTAACATCAGCCGGGTCACTAACGATTCACATATCAAATGTTTGTAAAAAGCAGTTCCAGAGTTTCTCTTCAAAATGCAGTATGTATGATATCTGTACAATGTTTAGTTCTTGTGCAATAAATAATTGAAAGTGTTCCTGGACTTTATGTACAGCCTGCATTAGGAGGCTAACAGAATATCAAAATGGCAGAAACAACAGATACAGCATGACCACCTACTGAGTCAAATCCACCCTTTACACTTAAAAGTAAGTTTACTGAATTTTATCCCTATCCATCCCAGTGTCCCTTTTCACCCCATTCTGCGGTATGTGTTTCGTGGTATCTGGTAATGCATTGTATAGTTTGATACTAGGATGGATAAGACTGTTTCCAAATAACTTTGTGTTGGCACTTTGAACATATACATCCAATTTTTGTCATGTATTGTAGCTGTATGTTGTGTGATTTGAGTAGTGAGTGATCTTTTTGTGTTTAAGCTTTGTTTTAGAGACATTGTATTTTCAAGTATATATAGACAAGGAAGAGGCAGGATTATCCTTATTTGAAACAATTGTCTACATGATTTGAGATTATCTACCCCCTCTATTATTCTTTTGTTTTGATGAAATCTCCAGAATTTACCCAGAACATAATCCCACATTTATTTTTTTTATTCATCCGTGGAACAATATATATTGTATGGATGTCGTCAGTTTATAATACATGAGCACACATTTACATTTACAATGAAACAGATTTCTCATATTTTGTGTAGTTTTTATAACTAGTCATACACACATTTATAATTACATCATATTTTGGTGATAATGTCATATGTTGCTAATAATCTACATCTATGTTAAATATTCTTTTACTGTATAACAACTTTTACTTACTAAGAAGGTTTTAAGCTTTTGTCTGAAAGTGAGGGGCTCATTTATTTCTTTAATTTCTTGTGGTAATTTGTTATACAGTTTTATCCCATTATAAAATATACTTTTTTGCATCTTTGCCTTGTTCTTTCTATCTAGATGGAGGTGGTGACAAGATAATGTTTCATGGTCATGTATTAGGCTGTTTGTGTTATACATGTTGAGATTTTTCTTAATGAACATTAATATACTCACAAGAAACAGTTAGAATGCCTAGCTTTCTAAATAATTCTAGACAGTGGGCCCTGTTGTTGCTGTTTGTTATTATCCTTATGGCTCTTTTTGTACTTTGAACACAGTTTGTATGTTACTGACACTTGTTCCCCAAAACATGATCCCATAGCTGAGGACTGAGTGTAGATATCCGTAATATGTTATTTTAAGACAGGTATTATTGCATACTGGTGCAAGGATTCTAAGAGCATAGCATGCTGTGGATAATTTCTTTGCCAAAATGTTGACATGGTTTGTCCATTTCAGTTGGCTGTCTACATTCATTTTTTGGTACTTGTTACACGTTCTAATTCATTATTATTAACTTTTATTCTGGTGGCATTGCGTTTATTGTTCAATTGGAAGTTAATATAGTTAGTTTTCTTTACATTTAGGGTTACTTTATTTTTTAATGACCAGTTGTGGACATCATTGAGAGCCTCGTTTGCTCTTTCAGACAGTTGTGTTGGATTTTCACCTGTTATTACTATGTTGCTGGCATCAGCAAAAAGTATTTTTTCTCCATGTCTGATAGTTTGTGGGAAGTCGTTAATGTATATAAGAAACAATATTGGGCCTAATACACTTCCCTGTGGGACGCCTATATTCACATGTTCCGGGTCAGACAGATGTTTTACGGGGGAATTGTTTGAAACTTGTGAAATCTCAACTTGTTGAACTCTGTTTTCCAAGTATGATTTGAACCACTTTTTTGTCACACCTGTTATTCCTGTTTGCCCTAATTTATGAAGTAAGATTTTGTGGTCAACTGTATCAAAGGCCTTGGACAAGCCTAAAAAAGACACCACTTACATTTTCACCTTTGTCCAGTGCTTCTAAAATTACTTTAGTGAACTGTGCTATAGCAGATTGTGTGCCTTTTCCGGGCCTAAAACCAAATTGGTCATTGGAAGGAAGATTATATTTATTCAGCTAATATAGCAGTCTCTTTTTGACTAGTATTTCTATTATTTTAGAAATGATAGACAGTATAGAGATCGGCCTGTAGTTCTCTACATTTTCCACATCTCCGTTTTTAAGGATAGGTATAACTTTTGCTTGTTTTAGGTACTCCGGAAAGTATCCAGATTCGAAAGATTCATTAATTACGTCTGTTAATGGGCCGTTTATGGAGTCTATACAATCTTTAATTACGCAGACTGGGATTTCATCAAGTCCTACTGAAGTTTTATTTTTTAGTTGGTGTACTACTAGTGCCACTTCCCTTTCTGTAGTTGGCAAGAGGAGTTTGTTGGCTGGTTCTGAGTAGGTAAATCATACGTATCTGGAAATTTCTGCTGTAATTTTTTTGCAATACTACTGAAATATGAGTTTACAAAATCAGCTAATTTTTAGGGTTACCTACTGGTACATCTTTGTTTTTAATATGTGAATTGAGGTCCTTTTTAGCAGAGTTAGATGTTTCCTGTTTGACAATGTTCCAGGCTGCTTTGCTCTTGTTTTCAGCTTCAAGTAATATTATGTTGTTTGAAAGTTTTTTTGCGGCTAGCAACACCTTTCTGTATATTTTCCTGTACTTTTTGTAGAATTGCAGAACTTCTGGGTTAGAGTGATTATTTTTTATGGAGTTGAGATATCTAAGAGTTTCTGAGGATTTTTTGATACCTGTAGTCACCCATTGATTTCTCTTTGTAGTTTTAATTTGATAAAGAGTTTTGGGAAACATCTCTTCAAATCTGAGTTTAAAAATTGACATGAACTTGATAAATTTCTGATTTGCATTGGTTTCTGCATAGACTTCCCTCCAATCTTCATATTCTAGCTGGGATTTAAACTGATACAGAGCTGATTTGGAAAACATTCTTTTGTATGTACAAAGTTTAGGAGGAGTTTCTACATGAATGTTAGTTTTTAAGATCTGGCAGAGGTGGTCTGATAGGCCCAGGTTCTGGACAACAATATGACATTTTTTACTATCAATATCTGTAGTTACACGATCTATAGATGAGGAGGATTCTTTCGTTATTCTAGTTGGACAATTAACAAGGGAGGATATTCCATAACAGCTTAGAATATTCACATATATGTTGCTAGCCTTATCAGTCATCATCATATTAATGTTTAAGTCACTACAGATAATTACATTTGCTTTTGGTCCAGAAACCTTGTCTAAGCTTTGATTCAGTTTTGAGCGGTACACACAAAATATGACTAATTTTTTTGCTATGCCAGGTCCTTTTATTTCAACAGCGGAAAGTTTGAAATGTTTGTCCTCACCTAGATCTAAAAGATCATATCTAACTTTAAATGACATACCTTTTTTTACATAGATACATGAACCTCCACCAGTCATTGAGATTCTGCTATAGTAACATGCAACGTCAAATGAGGCTAATGCAATGTGTTAAGTTTCCTTCCCTTTGCACCAGTGTTCAGTGATACACAAAATTTGGCTATCAAAATTTTCCAATTCTACTTCTAGCTGTTGTGCTTTGTTCTTTATGGCTTGAATGTTTTGGTGAAACACTGTTAGGCATTTGTTTTCACTTATCTTGGTGGCGCCTTTCCCTTTAGACCTGAAGCTAAAAAACCCTTTAGATGAGCTGTTGGCATGGTTATTCTTCTGTTGATGACAGTGGAGGTGAGTCTGTTGCCAGTTAGACTTGGAAGTTGGTGTATCTGAAGGTATCTGCCTTATGTTAGTCTTGTAACTGAGGCCGGGTACCAAAAATCCTTGTTGTAGATTCCTCTGCTTGCAAGCATTTATCTCTTTCTCTGTTATGTGCTGTTGTTCACTGTTTTGCCCCAACAAAAATCCTGGCTTCTCAAGGGTGGCTGCCTTCTTCTGGTGTGATGACTGCTCCTATTACCGCTGCTGCTGCTGCTGCTGCTGCTGCTGCTGCTGTGTGCTGTTGCAGTGAATGCCAGTGATTCTGGTTGCTTGGTTATTGATGTTGGAACTACTGCTTCTGATGTTGCTGTGACTGCTAATGATTCTGGTTGGTTGGTTTTTTATGCTGTAACTATTGCTTCTGTTGTTAGTTCTGCTGCTGCTAATGTTGGTTCAGTAGTAGGTTCCTCTGTTGCTACTGTTTTTTGGATGGTCCTGTTTTTGCTGGTGTTTCTGCTATTGGAGATTTATGCCATCCCAGTTCAGTGGCTGTCACTTTGTAATTGCATTTAATTGCTTCCCTTATTAAGTTTCCTAACCTGGCCTTTCCATTTCTGTTAAGGTGAAGCCCATGTTTCGTAAAACATTCTCTGTCAAGTGTGCTTGAGTCAATTAATTTCACATTGCTGAATAGCCTACAACTACTTTTAAGTTTCACATTAATTCTGTGAATTTCCTTATTCACACATGACCATTCAGGTAAATCATGCCTGTGGGTAAAGTTCACCAGTAAAATGTTTGTATTTGACAGTACTAGCAAAAGACTCAAGAGCTGTTTATACATTTTCATAGCATTGTTTTCGTAAATGTCTTTAGCTCCTGCGCAGATTACAACACTGTCCTGCTTGTCATAGTTATATTTTACGATGTTTTTCGTCACTTCTTTGAAACCAGCACCTGGTTTAACCATGACTGTGACTGTCGTTGATTTACTATTTACTTGCAGTTCTTGAGAAATTACTTTGGCATGACTGTCTCCAAAGACGTCGACTTTTGATTCTTTCTTCTTTGTCACACACGTCGGGTTTTATTTATTTGTATTTTCACTTTGTTGCAAAACGTCGTATTTGTTTTTATCGCAAAATGTGACAGGTTTTACGGAGTTTGTTATTCTTTTAGTGGACAAGGGATTACCTTTTAGCGACACTCGGACGTTGTTTCACTGTAAGCATCACTTCACTAGCGTTTTGCATATCCTTATTGCAGGCATCACTACTATTCGACAGAACACTGTACCTGTTTTTATCTGTAATTATCATTTCATTTGCTGCCTTTGATGCCTGTCTATCGCTTCCTTTCCGCTTCTCATAACTCACCAGGTTCCCGTTTTGTGGCTTTATTGTTTTATCATTTAGAATATGGCGCAACTTCTTCAGCTCACAGTTTTCATTAGTTATATGCGAAATTTCACGTCTTAGAACATCTACAACTTTTTGTAAACTTGAAATGCGTATGTTTAGTTTTTCGATTTCACTTTTACAGTTTTCATAGGATTCCTTTTTTACGACAGAACAGTAACTTTTATTCACTCGTTCACTATGCATCACTACACTCGTCACCATCTTGCATCTTTGATCATCTTGATGTCGTGTCATAAACATACGTTACAGATTTATATGGTAATGTGTTGGGCAGGTCATTCACATACACAATGAATAAGAAAGGTCCCAGTACAGATCCTTGTGGGACTCCATATTTTACCTTGAGAATGTCAGATTTGTTGTTTGAATTTATATAGACCATTTGGTTTCTGTTTGTCAAATATGATTTCAGCAGTAATAGTTCTGTTTCAGTGACAATGGTCTATAATTTTGTATTGTATATGGACAGTCTTGTGTATAAAGTGGCTTTACTACTGATTTTTTAAGTGCAGAAGGGAATTCACCAGTTTTAAATGATGTATTAATAATATCAACTAGTTCAATTATGATTTCGGTGCACTATATTTTATGACCTTAACAGGAATACCATCACATCCACAGGACATTTTATTTTTCAGCTTATTAATTGCATTTCGTACTTCTGAATGGGTAACTGGGTACAGAAACATTGTCTTTTCATTTGCTGGAAGTTTTGACTTACTACCTTTTGAGTTCCCCAGGTTCTTGATAAGATTTTCAGCACTGTTAATGTAGTAGTCATTGAACATACTGGCAACACATCGATGGTCTTCAACAACTTTTCCTCCCTTTTTTATGATAAGATTATCATTTTTCACTTTGGATTTACCAATGTTATGGTTTATGACCTTCCAAACTGATTTGGTTTTATTGCTGCCTTTTCTGATAATCAAATCATTGTTCAGTTTTTTGGCTGCATGAATAATTTTTCTGTAGACTTTTTTGTAGCATCTAAGATATGGTTTTAATGCTGCATTAAGCTTCAAATGCCAACCCCGATTTCTACGAGTACCTGCAGATTTCTTAACTCCTGGAGTTAACCATGAATTAGATTTGAGAGAGATTTTTACTTTTTTGAGGGGCAAAGCGAGATCAAAACAGTATTTATAATCAAAGAAAAATGACTCACATTTAGAGTCTACAGTTTTGTTTGGATCTCTGTCCCATTCAGCACTACGCAACATTCTATGAAAATTCCAAAGGCTACTTGCATTAATATATCTTGTTTCTATATAGTTTCCACTGCCATATTTTTTCCTAACCATATTTTTAAATAAGAGAACCAGTATATGTTACTTCAACCGCATAACTACAGGTGTCTTTGTTAAGAAACACCTGATCAATTGTTGTCTCTCACCCATCTCCATACCTGGTGATATCAGTTACTGTAGCTTCTTAAATTTTAAGAGGTGAAGAGATTTAACAATTGATCCTTGGGTGCATTACCATTACTTCTAAAATTGACATTGAAATCACCCAGTACAACTGCTGATTTTTACCTAAGTTTCAATTCATTCATTAGATCCTCAAGATTTTAAAAAAAAATAAAGGCATATTTCCAGAAGGTGACCTATATATACATACAGACAGTTACCAAACCACAGTCAGTCAGTCAGTCAGTTCACACACACAGTATTCAGATTCTTTTTCTATACTCTTTACTTTGTTTAACTTCACTTCTTTAGAATTAGAATTGTCTCTAACATAAATACAAACACCTCCACATCTGTACTTTTTTCTACAAAAACTGGGAAGGGCTGCTGTACATATTTGAGAGTTTTGTAACCAGTGTTCACTGACACATACAACAGATACTTGGTTAAAACTGTCACTTAACAAAACTTCAAGTTCACCCAATTTATTACATAAACCTTGTACATTCTGATATAGGACTGAAAACTGATTATTAGACACAAAGTTAAATAAATTATTATTTATCCTAAAACTGCTTTTTTGTGGCTCTTTGACACTAAAAAATCCTTGAGGTGATTTGGCTGCCTCACACTTCTTCTAATTGGTAGCCCAGAAATTATTGCTGCTGTTGGTTTTGATGAAGTTATGGCGAGTGTTATACTTATAACACAGAAAACACCATTTACTTTCACTATGTAATATTTTTATTGGCACAAGATAAATCAAAACACAAACAAATAGTTGTCAACAATCACGGTAACAGTCATGACGAATGTCTCACACCAACTAGTCAACAACCAAAGTAAGTAAAATGAAGTACAAAAAAGCAAAGATATTAATATTTTCTGGCAGTTCTGCCACAGAGCCCCCACCCCACCCCACCCCACCCCACCCCTCCCGAGGAGCACGTAGGAGGAGTGATGAGGAGTAAGTGATAAAGGGAAGGTAAACATTTAAGGCATGATGTAATCTTGAAGTGTGAGAGGTGGCCGTATGGTGCGGCCAGCACAGGTGATAGCAATAGGTGAAGGAGGATTTGGGGAAGAAGAAGGAGGAGGGGGGGGGGGGGGGGGTTACTCTTATAAATGAAACATTATTGGAGTCTACATAGGCTGAAATGTCATTTTGTGAAGTACCAGGAGCCACATTGAAGCACTGTAATAGCTTCATGTCTTTCTGGTCAGATGGCACAGAATTGTTTTGAATTTCAAATAAAAAAAGAAAAGTGTCCACAAGTTGTATTTTTATAGAGTCCACATCATAGTCACTCAAGTTCACTTGAAACACTAGTTCATTACTGCTGGCACTATAAGGCGTGAAATATAGAAGAGGGGGGGCCTTTACTTGCAGAGTGTTTGATTAGCTTGTGGAGAAGGGAAAGGACAGGCCTCTGCAGTTTCCTGCAAAATAAATTCATTATCTTGTATGTTGGTGTCGTTAAGGATCCATGCTGGTTTCAAGCGCTCAATGGACACGACAGATGGTTTGTTCTTAAAGAGGATCGTATAAGTATTTTCAGTGCGTGACAGGACCCAGTATGGGCCAGTGTAGGGTGGAGCAAGGGGTGGACGCACGCGTCTTCTCTAAGCATCACATAGTTACAAGAACTGAGATGTGGGTGAATGAAAACCAGAGGGCTAGCATGCAATCTAGGTTGCGGGAAATGTAACTTGGTGATATGCTGTCAAACCTGTTGTACCAACTCGGGAAGTAGAGGAGGATCATCAAGAAAATCCGCCAGAAGTGTGAAGTTTTCTCCGTATACCATCTCAGCAACTGACGCTTTAAGGTCTTCTTTGAAAACCGTCCTCAAACCTAAAAGGACCCAGGGGAGTGCCTCAGTCCAAGAGGAAGAATGACACATGAGAGCGACCTTCAGGGTACGGTGCCATTGTTCTATTAGACCGTTAGATTGCGGGTGATTGGCTGTAGTTCTGAATTTGTTGATACCACACAGTTGACAGAGGCGATTAAACAGATTAGATTCAAACTGTCTCCCCTGGTCTGTGGCAAGTGAAGTAGGGCAACCAAAACGAGAAAGCCAATGGTGGACAAAAGCGTTAGCTACAGTGTCGGCCGTAATGTCCACGATGGGGATAGCCTCGGCCCAATGTGTGGTACGATCTATCATGGTCAGAACGGTAACGGAAGTTGTTAGATATTGTTAACGGACTGACAATGTCCAAATGGACATGACGGAATCTACCTGAGGACACAGTAAATTTGCCTAATGGGGGGTTAGTATGTTTGTGTATTTTGGCTCTCTGGCAAGGTATGCATGATCTCGCCCATCGATTACAATCTCTTTTTACATTAGGCCAAACATAACTCTCTGTAATGAGGCGCGTAGTCGTGCGAATGCTCGGGTGAGCGAGATTGTGGATTGTGTCGAAATCGTCTTTCCTCAGAGCTTTAGGGACTATAGGACGAGGATTACCTGTTTTAATGTCACAATACAAACAGCAATCATCATTAGGGAAGGGAAGTAGAGCAATTTGTAAGGAAGTATCACAGTCAGAGAGAAGGTGCTGTATCTCTGGGTCTGATAGCTGGAGCTCGACTAAGCGGTGAGGATCAATAGCTGTCTTCAGGGAGGACAGGTGACAGGTAGTCTGCTGCAACATTGTCATTACTCCTGATATATTGAAAGTCTGAAACATATTGTAATACCAGATCCATATGGCGAAACCTTCTGGGTAGTACATCTAATGCTGGTTTGTGGAGAGCCTCGACAAGGGGCTTGTGATCTGTGTAAACTGTCACAAGTCGGGCTTCAATATCTGTACGAAAGTACTTTACGGCCTCATAAATTACGTAAAGTTCGCGATCAAATGCGGACCACTTTCTTTGCGTTTCGGTGAGCCTTTTCAAAAAGAAACTCAGTGGTGTACTGCCTGTTGGTAGGGTCTGTTGCAAAACTGCGCCAGTGGCATTATCGCTAGCATCTGTGGTTATTGTCAGGGAGGCGTAAGGGTGAGGGTGAGACAGGGTAATAGCATTCACCAAGGCATACTTCAGCGAGTCGAAGGCTCGCTGCATGGTCTGATCCCATTCTATGTGTCTGTCACCTGTGGTATTCTTTCCATTTAAGGCCTCAGTGAGAGGGGCTTGAAGAGATGCCACATGTGGAATGTGGAGTCTAAAAATTTTACCATTCCGAGGTATCTACGTAACTCTTTATAGGTTTGAGGGAGGGGGAGGTCAAGTATTTGTTGTACTCTATCGGAGGTGGGACGAATGCCCTCATTATTGACCAGGAAAATAACCTCTGGCTTCTCCAGTTGGGATTTGTCATGATTAATCTCAACTCTGTGTCGTGCCAATATATCAAAAACCTGTTGGAGGTGTTGTTTGTGTTCCTCGGCTGTTGTGGAGAAAATAATAATGTCATCTAGGTAGGCATAGCAAAAATTAAGGCCACGTAGTATGGTGTCAATGAATCTTTGCCAGGTCTGGGCGGCATTCTTCAATCCATAAGGCATAAACAAATATTCATATAGTCCAAATGGGGTGGTGATAGCGGTTTTGGGGATATCTTCTGGGTGCATCGGAATCTGATGGTATGCCTTTTTGCAGTCTATCACAGAGAAAAAATTGGCACCTGAACATGGATTGTGAAAAATCGTGGAGGTGTGGGACAGGGTAGTTATCAAGTATTGTTCTGGCGTTCAAACACCTATAGTCTCCACAGAGTCGAAAGCAATTGTCCTTTTTGGGAACGACATGTATTGGGGAAGACTACGCACTGTCCGAGAGGTGGACTATACCCAAGCGTAGAAGTTCATTAATACATTCTTTAGCAGCGGTAAGTTTTTTTGCATTGAGGCATCGGGGTAGAGAACGGACATGCGGTCCCTCAGGTGTGTTAAGCCTGTGACAGACTCCCGTAGTAATGGCCTTGATTTTGTGAATAGTTGTGGCCGAAATACGTGGAGGGACGCAGGAAGGAGTGACGTTATCATCGGTGCGCGGTAAGTATGAAAGGGAACTAACCTGAAATACGTTATCATTGAACGGTAGTTCAGTGAAAGCTTCAGTGTTGTCCGCAGAGCTGCGTTGTGCGACAGCTGGCAGGGTTCCACTGACTATGGTGTTACTGCACGAAGGAATCGTTGCGCGCGCATGTGCGGCGTCGCCTGTAACAGCTGTTGCCTCTGTGTTTTGATGAAAGGCAGACGGTGAAGAGCAGGGTGGGGGGGTTGCTGGGCGGGTTGCCGTGTTCGCTGTCCGGGTCGTGGCAGGCGCTGCTGTGGCTGCGTATAAACAGCAGTGCAGTATGCAGGTCCCATGTAGTTTCTTGGGGTTATTACTTTCAATCTTGATCTCCTCTCTAAACCTGCGCAATTCATCAGTCAGGACATCACAACATTGAAGTAGCTTTGCATTGTCTTCGGACAGGTGGTTGATTTCAAGGCGTCGTGTAACTAAGTTCACTACGGCAGCTTTGACCTCCTCAGATAGAATAGAAACTCTTTCTTTGTCTTGTTGACAGGGCGTATTCGAGCTGCATTCTGTCGATGTGGATGGGGAAAATCTCGACGACAATTTTTGTTTAATATCCACTGAGCAGAGGGCAGGTGTAATTAAGTCCAAAGAAAAGTTATGAGCCTATTTCTACTACCGAAAATGTCCATTCATAATTATGTGTATCATCGAAGTAAATGCGAAGTTGCGGTACACCATAAAGCTTTAATGAGGAATTGTTGGCTGCTCTGATTTGCTGAGGCGAATGCTTGATTGTAGAAGTGACCATTGAACGTGGAATGATGCTCACATCGGCACCAGTGTCCACTAAAAACCATTTCTGAGAAGCTATACCCTGGATATACAAACGTCCGAGAGAATAATTCGGAAGTACTAGCCTGTGATCTGTTAGGCGACTTGACGTCACAGTGCGGACCGGTGCACCTATAGCGGCCGGCCGTGCGTGTTTGGGCGCATTGCACAGGGTGAGCAGCAATTCCTAGCTGTATTACCGTAAACGGAGTGATACCAGCAGAGAGGATAAATTTGCTGATCCTGTGTTGTTACCAGGTGAAGGACGTCACTTGAAGCTGTGGTATGGGATGGTGAAGGACGGTGTGGAATCTGGTGCTCAGCAAGTGTACTCTGTCTGTTGTTTTGGAAAGATCGGCCTCTGCCACGCGGGGAGGCGTAATATCTAGAGGGGCACACGTAGATAACTTTCTTCTGTTGATTATCTTATATGCAGCGTCAGCCAGCAATAATTTCGCTTGTAGAGGTTCTCGATTGTATGATAGGAGCTGCAGTTGGATAGCTTGCGACAGCTTTGCAACCCAGAAAGAAAATTAAGCTTCATCTGACATAGTTTTGCTATCGAAGACTGCTCTGATATGTCGCCACAGTTGTGAAGGAGTCGAGTCTTTGAGATGTACATCTTGCAGTATGTATAAAACAGACTCTTGTGTAGTCTTAGCTATACGTTCGCAGATCTGTTGTTTTGCCAGTGCGTAACGATTTGCGGGGGCGGCCGACAGCACTAAGTCCTGTACCCACTCAGTGTGGTCCTCCAGGGCATTAATAAGCGCAATAAATTTAGCACTGTCTGAATCAATGTTTAGGGCGGTGAATATAGTCTCTGCCAAAATAAACCATGTATGCGGATTGTCCATCGTGAAACTTGGTAATTTAGGAATTTTCTCACTCTTGTGTTGTGGATGTAACAGATTTGATAGCACAGCGGATGGGAGTGGCGGAGTGTTTATGAAGCTGTCACTCGCGGCGGCTGGTTTAAACATGGCTGACGCGGGAGGCGCAGTCGGGGCTGCGGAAACAATCGGGGCGAGATGACTGTCCAACCAGTAATTGTTGTCACTGAAATTTGTACCTATGTGTTTTTGTAGTGAGTCTTGTAGTGGGTAGGGAGAGAATGTGTCCAAAACCGATTTATCAGCAATATATGGGGAGCTCCAAGTGATCTGTGGGCTCGAAAAGTCAGTGAGGTTCATAGTGTTGGGGCACTGTTGCACACTACATGTCACAGGAGGTTGTACATACGATGCACTGAGTGTCACAAATTTAGGCACAGCACTCATGATTGGTTTGTTATAGACGAACGTAGAAAAAGATTTCATAGCAGGTGACATCACTGACAATGTTGAAAGAGTCCACAACGGCATTGTTGATGATGGAGAAAACTCCACGGCATTGTACTTATCTTCCAATTTTATCCCAGTTATTGATGCCGTTGTGCGTAGGAAGCCGTGTAAAGGCAGTGTATAGGCGCCATTAGTATCATGTTGTAGTCCGAAAGGAGCGCAAGGTGAGGGATGTGGAGATGTCGAAGTAAACGGCCACATTGTCGAATCGGACGTATGTTGCGCGTCGGAGGTCACCAGTATGGTGAGTGTTATACTTATGACACTGAAAACACCGTTTACTTTCACTATGTAATATTTTTATTGGCACAAGATAAATCAAAACACAAACAAATAGTTTTCGACAATCACGGTAATAGTCATGACGAATGTCTCACACCAACTAGTCAACAACCAAAGTAAGTAAATTGAAGTACAAAAAAGCAAAGATATTAATATTTCCTGGCAGTTCTGCCACACTCCGTATATGTAGTTCATTGCAATCAGATTTTCTTCTTCCCACATATCCGCCTTGTCCGCGCTTGTTTTCGCTCTTGAAGCCACTGTGTAGCATTTCTTCTTTTTCAGGTACATTTCCATTCTTCTTTTCCAGTTCCTGTAGTCTTCTCCATCAAATACCAGTATCTTAATATCAGCCATGTTCAGTTTCACAAATCACACTTTTTCGAATACTAGTCTTCCATTTAATTTACTACCGATCACTATTATTTTGAGGGACACACTTAGTTTGTGGTTTACAACCACGAACTGCTACCCTGTTGATAATATTTATTCAGAACAAAGGTTAAGTACAAATCATGGTACAACTACACACATCCATCTTTTTACAGTGAGAGAGGAAACGCGCAAAGAACAAAAAGGTTGTGCTATAAAGATAAATCACTCTTCATTGGATTCCATATATCGATATAAATGTATGAACATTCCAACAGAGTGGATCCACACATGAGTTATCGAGCATAGACTGACACCTTTCTGTACATTTTTCTGGTTTTTATTGATTTTAGATAAAATAAATTGCCGTTTTTCGCGGAATGATTTACTACTGGTATATACGTGATGCCATCTTAACTCTTGGGTCTTCGTGAAAATCAAGACTATGTATGCAGTTTCTATTTATATTGTTTTGGATTAGTATAGCATTACCCCCTCCTTTACTATTTCTTCTGTATGAACTAGCCATTACACTGTAATTTGCTGTGGTAGGATGTACAATTTCATGCTCATTTAGTCCATGTTCTCTTAGTGCTAGAACGTCAGGAATTTCTTCATTTAGTGTTATTTATAATTGGCTTGCCTTATTTTTGATGTATTGTATTTTCTGGTGGATTATTGCTTTAAATCACAGTTGTAGGTTGATAAACAGACTATTTTATGGCATCTGCTCACACTTTCATGGCTGGTTTATTTTACTTTTTAGACAACTGTCCAGACTGCTTCGTTGAGTCATTGCAGTTCACTTGCCAGTCTCGCAACTAGTCTAACATTGTAATCCTGATCTCATATTTATTAGGCATTCTGCTGAACTTCTCAGCTGTGCTATGGCGCATTATCCATACAATCACAGAAGTGGGTGGAATATTACGAACGACCATATCTGCAACCCGTTCCTCCTATCTACGTCTGTTAGTCTAGTCAAATTCAAGAACTTTGCAAATTAGTGAAAACAGTTCCTTGCATGAAACTTCCTTCAAAAGTAAAACTGTGGGCCAGACCAGGTTCCCAGCTTCGAGTCCTGGTCTGGCACGCACTTTTAATTTCTCAGGAAGTTTCAAGTCAGCACCCACTCTGCTGCAATGTGAAAATTTGTTCTAGTTTCTTGCATCTTGCTGCAAGTACTTACCTGTAAACCGGTTATTGGTACACTTTGATCGATTTTCAGATTCAATTGTGATATCGTGACAATTTTTTAACTGATGTGATGTTTACGTTTCTCAATTTAGTGGGCTTGTATGAAAGGATAACACAGTAATCAGTAAAACACATTTTATAAAATACAGAGGTAGTTATGGGGAAAATTGTTGGTGGTCAACGTTACCATGGGTTTGGGGTTACATTGACCGGCCTCTATCTCCGCCACAACTGTCAACTACAATTCCATCTGTGGTCAATATTTCAACAGCACAGTGGAACTTTGACCACCCATAAATAAATACATTGGTCTAAATTTATCTTAAGGGCTTTATTAAAAATTATAAAAGAGAAAACATAGTGAGGTACATGAATGAAACAAAGTGATCTATCATCAAAATTATAAAAATAATGAAAGTTACCAGAATGGATTACTACACATACAGCCCCAAAAATAAGTTCAGCATAATACTCTCAAGTTCATCCAAATTAAACCTAAATCCCCATTTTAGAACATATGGTGCAGTGAGAATTAGGGCTACCTGTTCTTCACGTATCAAGTATGTGTTTGGCATTTCTGGCCAAACAAACTTCTTCCTTTGCTTTCTGAGATATTTAACGTTATACGTCACACTTGAACCACTGATTAAACTTCTCACACTTATAATCTGAGCAATGTATGGCCGACATTTGTTTTTATTTGTTGTAGGTACATTAACAATCACAAAAGAGCCTTCATCTATATACTGACAGTTAATGTTTGTGAGTTCTACACTGTCACTGTCATCAACAATTTTTAATAAATTATGTTCAGAAGGATGCTGATCTCTTAGATCATTGGTGTCCAGTGCTTGCTCATCTATGCTGAGTTCCTTTGCATAGTCACAATCTGAGCTATCCATATATGAAATATCGGAGCTGTTCACAGATTCAGCATGTATGACATGCTGCTTTCTCGTGCGTATCTCCTTTTCTGTCCTTTGTTTATTTTCTTCTCAGTTGTTTTGGCATTAGAGCTTGAGGAAGTGTCAGTATTCTGTGGTGTTATTCCCTGTCCTGGGGGTACATTTATTTTTCTCCTCCTGTTATTAGCATTACCAGAATTACCCTCAGCTCCATGTCTCATGTTTTGCAAGATTTTCACAACAAAATTTGAAACAATAGGAGAAATAGTATCCAAACACTTAGAGGGATTATCAGGCAAGCATTCATTCACTTTATCCTGGTTAAAGGGCACAGTCCCACATTTCTTGAAGCCCGCAATCAAATTTTGATACTGATTCATTGTCTCCTTGCTTCATGTCACAGACTCTCTCACAAAGACTTTTCAAAAGCTTGGCAAAGCTCTCCATAGGGATTGCTTGTGACTTCCTCCTTTGCCTTTGTTTCCATGTGTCAAGGATTTGCCTCCAATACTTCTCCATAGGACCATAAAATGCTACATCTAGTGGTTGACACACATGTCGCATTCTCGGGAAGGCATATGAAGACAATGTTGTGATCCTTTGCTAATTGTAACACCAGTGGTGAGAAATGACTGGAAAGATTTTCACCTGTGAGAGCAACTTAACTGCCAAACTTTCTTACATGTTGGATAAATAAATTTTGAAATCAGTCACAAAATATGTTAGCATCAAACCAGCCGGATTGGCTTCTGTTGTACCAAGCAAATTTTGGTCCACCTTCTGTCAAAGAGTCCCACATGTGTTCAGCTTTGTACACCATGTAAGCTGGAAGAATGTACCCTGATGCCGACCCACAAAACATAACTGACACACTTGATTACTTAGAGCCCTTCACACGTCCTGCATACTTAAAAAGACATTTCTTCTCTCCTGGATTGTCACATAAGTTTGTCTCATCACCAGGTGTATTGGTTGTACCAAATTTAGATACTTTTTTCCCTTTTGTATCTAAATATAACTTTCTCAAATATCGCAAGTCTTACACATCAAATGGAAAACCCCATCCACTAATCGTCAAAGCATAATGAACAAATGTTTTTTCTTCTTCATTTGTAAATACATTTGGTCTTCCACATTTAGGTTCATGTTTTGAATGCAACTTACAATACTGTATTTCTTTGATGCTGCATCCATTGAAATTGTTCCACTTTTAATTTCGTCTAATGCAATCTGTATGTCTTCTTCACTGTAAGTGTTGTACTGTCTTGCACCAGTCCCCTTTCTATGACTTCTCAGCATATTGTACCTGTGTATAGGAGAACATTAGAAGCATAAGAACACAATTACAAGAGTATATCTGTAAGCCTGGGGTAACACTGACCGGTGGTCAGAGTAACCCCGAAACAGAGATGTCATGCACATGACCTCAGAAAAAGTATTTATTTATTTTATTATCCATCTTTAGGCATTAAAAAATGCAATAGATGTCATCATTTGTGTACATATTCAGTTTACATAACTAACAGAAATGGTGTAATATACTGTAGATCATTATTGTTTAATAAGATACAAACATTTGTCCTTCATGCTGCACAAGGTATTTGTATTATATTTACATGTATAAGTTTAATCTAAGTGAAACTATATTAGTAACGGTACTTAAGATCATCTTTATAAACTCTTCTATTGTATAAAAAGCTTTTTCTCTAAGCCATTTCTTTGTGACACTTTTAAACTCATTTAGTGACACATTATGTGCCTCTATTGGCTACATGTTAAATAGTTTTACTCCCATGTACCTGTAACTATCTTGAGTTTTCTTTAGTCTAGCAACTGGGATGTCAATTTGCTGTTTTATACCTGTGTCATGGTGATGGATAGATTGTCGTAGTTTGTGACTGTGTTATTTTCTTTTGTGTGTATTTAGATTAGATTAGATTTACTTTCATTCCAATTGATCCATAGTGAGGAGGTCCTCCAGGATGTGGAACATGTCGGAAAAACGACAATACATGACAAATATTTACAACTAAAACAAATAAGCTAATGTACCATTCCACAGGTCCCAAGTGGAATGATCGTCATTTTTTAATGAACACTAAGAGTCATTTTACAAATACTAATGCACTGAATTTAAAATAAAAAAGTTTTTTATTTATTTATAAGGTAATAAACATGTAATACAACTACTGTAATACTTATTTACAATGAACACATTACTGCACTGAAATGGTGCAGAAGTTAGATTATACTTACACACACACACACACACACACACACACACACACAAATTTTCAGTGAACACATTACTGCACTGAAATTGTGCAGAAGTTATGTTGTACTTATATACAAGTCAGTTGGTTTTACTAATAAATTCATCAATGGAGTAGAAGGAGTTGACCACCAATAAATCCTTTAGGTTTCTCTTAAACTGAATTTCATTGGTTGTTAAGCTTTTTATGGCTGCTGGCAAGTTATTGAAAATGTGTGTTCCTGAATAATGCACACCTTTTTGTACAAGACTAAGTGACTTTAAATCCTTGTGAAGATTATTCTTATTTCTAGTATTGATTCCATGAATTGAGCTGTTGGTTTGAAAAAGTGATATATTTTTAATGACAAATTTCATTAAGGAATAAATATATTGGGAAGCTGTAGTTAGTATCCCTAGTTCCCTAAACGGCTTCTGCAGGATGTTCTTGAGTTCACACCACATATAACTCTTACTGCACGTTTTTGTGCCCGGAAAACTTTAGCTTGGCTTGATGAATTACCCCAAAAAATAATCCCATATGACATTATGGAATGAAAGTAAGCATAGTATGCCAGCTTTTTCATTTTTATATCCCCTATGTCTGACAAAATTCGCATTGCAAACAGAGATTTGTTAAGACGATTCAGCAGTTCTGTGGTGTGCTCCTCCCAGTTGAATTTATTATCAAGCTGTAATCCCAAGAATTTAACACTGTCCACTTCTTCTATCTTCTTGTCATCGTATGTTAGACATATACTCTTGGGACACCCCTTACAAGTTCTGAACTGCATGTAGTGTGTTTTTTCAAGGTTTAGTGACAAAGAATTGGCTAGGAACCAGTGATTAATGTCCACAAATATTTTATTGGCTGATCTTTCTAAGACTACACTTGATTTGCTATTTACTGCAATGTTTGTATCATCGGCAAACAAAACAAACTTAGCATCTGGTAATGTTACTGATGAAAGGTCATTGATATACACAAGAAAAAGTAAGGGCCCCAAAATGGAACCTTGTGGGACCCCACATGTAATTAGTTCCTTGGATGATGCCTGATAGCTTGATACATGTCTCTTTCCTAATAACACCCTTTGTTTCCTGCCAGAGATATAAGATTTGAACCATTTTGCAGCATTTCCTGTTACACTATAATATTCTAGTTTACTTAAAAGGATATTGTGATTTACACAGTCAAATGCCTTTGACAGATCACAAAATATACCAGTTGCCTGCAATTTTTTGTCTAATGAATTAAGCACATTTTCACTGTAAGTGAAGATAGCCTTCTCAATATCAGAACCTTTTAGAAATCCAAACTGTGACTTTGACAGTATGTTATTTGAGATAAGATGGTTATAAAGACGACTGTACATTACTTTTTCGAAAATTTTTGAGAATGCTGGTAACAGTGAAATTGGACAGAAATTTGATGCTATTTCTTTATCTCCCTTCTTAAACAGTGGCTTAACTTCAGCATATTTCAGCCATTCAGGAAATATTCCACTGATAAACGACTGGTTACACAGATAGCTTAATATGTTACTTAGCTCAAAATCACATTCTTTAATTAACTTTGTTGATATTTCATCATACCCACTAGATGTTTTTGATTTTAAAGATTTTGTGATGGACATTATTTCTGTTGGGATAGTGAGGGTCAAATTCATATTATGGAAGTTACTTGAAATGTCTGGTCTAAGGTAATCCATAGCAGCATCTACCGAACCTGACAACCCCATCTTTTCAGTAACAGTTATAAAATGTTTGTTAAAAAGTTCTGCAACACTATACACATCTGTCACCAATGTATCATTTACTCTTAATGCTATTTGTTCCTCTTCATGCCTGGTTCTACCGGTCTCCTCCTTCACTATATCCCATATTGTCTTTATTTTGTTATCTGATATGACTATCTTTTCTTGTAATATATTTGCTTTGACATCCGTATTACAGTCTTTAATATTTTGCAGTATTTCTTATAATGTGCTATAGCATCAACATTGGAAATGTTTCGGATTGACAGATACAGTTTTCTTTTTGTTTTACAAGATACCCCTATTCCTCGAGTAATCCATGGCTTCTTTGTAGACTTTGCTCTAACCTTGGTAAGTTTTGGGGGAAAGCAGTGTTCAAATAAGGTAAGCACTTTATTAGCAAAAATGTTATAATTTTCATTCATGCCATGAGCACTGTAAACATCAGTCCAGTGAATGTCTCTGAGGTGTGTCCTAAAATAATCAATTTTTGGCTTACTGATTACCCTCTTGGGCTCAGATTTAACAGATTTTATATCCTGTTCAGTATTAACATTTAACAGAAGGAACTGCATGTCATGGTCTGAGAGGCCATTGACTATTGGTTTTGTAATATAATTTTGTTCATTGGACTTTTCTATAAATATATTATCAATGGCTGTTTGTGAGCAAGTGGCTATCCTAGTAGGGAACTTTACAGTGGGAATTAAGTTGAATGATAGTGTTACTAACTCAAATAAGTTCTTTTTGGGAGAGTCTTTAAGGAAATCTACATTGAAATCACCAGCAACCACTATTTCTTTGTTTTTGGTTGTTAAATGGGCCAGTACAGCTTCAAGGTGGTTTACAAACAGATTAAAGTTACCTGCAGGTGCTCGATATACACTTAATATTATGAAAGATTTTTTGTGAAAATCTAATTCTGTTGCACATGCTTCCATATGCTGTTCTAGGCAAAATTTATGAATGTCTATGTTCTTAAATTTATGACAGTTCCTGATGAATGTGGCAACTCCTCCTTTCTCCATTTCTGATCTACAAAAGTGAGATGCTAACCTAAACCCTGTAACACTTAAAAGTTCTATACCAGTGGTCACATGATGTTCAGAGAGGCAGATTATGTCAGCTGGGTTTGAAGACTCTAATTCATCTATGCAGATAGTAAATTCATTAATTTTATTTCTCAGTCCTCGAATATTTTGATGCAATAAAGATAGCTGACATTTCACATTGCCTGAGTTAAAATTGGGTGGAGTTAAAATATCTGCTGACAGTTGAAAATTCTTAACCAATGGCTGTTTATGCTGATGTGATAAGCTGGAATTATGTTTCTTGATTTCTTTCTCAAACTGAAGGTTTGTCTCAGTTCTAACCTCTCTTAAAATTTGCTTTCTTTCTGTCCTCCCTACCCTAAAAAATGGTCTTTTCTGAATCCTATAACCACTGGTATTTTACCACTCATGACAGTGTCTCCCCCCTTTAACTTTCCTGCTATTTCCCCAGCCAATTTACCCTTCCCCTTCCTGTTGAGGTGAAGGCCATGCCTAGTATAATCCCACCTACTGAGAGAATCAACATGAACCACACCAATGTGTGACCCCGCACCCGACATGAGCAGCCGTTCCAGCTCCAAATTAACCCTCTTGACAGAAGAGTTCAAATGAGGTCGGTCATGGCGCCCAAGAACAAATACAAACTCAACACTAGTATGCTTCGATGATGATGCAATCTTCGCCAGGTCACACTCTATACTGTACCCAGGATCTCTGTCAATACTGTTACCTGCCCCACCCACTATAACCACGGTGTCTTCCTTAGTGAAATCTTTACAAAGTGATCCTAAATCCTCTGTCACCTGCTCCAGACCAGCACTAGGTTTAAAAAAATTGGTGACCTGGTATTCTGATCCTAGTTCATCCTGCAAGAGTTGGCCAACACCTCTTCCATGGGAACTACCTAACAACACCACTTTCTTTCTCTTTTCTGATTTCCCTACATTCTTACTTTTCAATTTGCTGCTGAAAGTTTGTTGTGCCCTGTCTACACCTGCAACTGCTTGAGGCTCACCAGCTTCTAACTGAAGCAACAGGTCAAATCTATTTTCCACATTCACCATAAAGCTGTCAGACAAAGTTCTAGGCCTGTTTCTCCTGTTGCCTGTTGCCACTTCCCACCTCTCTTTACCCTTCTCCCTCCTTAACCTGTCAAGATCTCCCTTGGCCTTGTCTAACTCAGCCTGAAGGGCAGCAATTTTCCCCTCCTGTTCCAGTATCTTCCTATCTCTACTACAAATCTTACAAAACCACTGATAAGTCTCATTTACTTCCCCTATTCCCACGCCACTACAGTCACCCACATGGAAAAAACTACAGCACCCATCACACCAAAGCCCCGACCTAACAATTCTACGGCAAGTCAAGCACTTTTCACTCATGATAAACGTAATAGTTTATTAAGAATAAGTCAGTTAAATTACACACAAACACGAAAATATGGTTACACAAATTTGGCCTATACAGACAACTTAGTATAAAGAGGGCTGCAGCTGTTAGTATTTTTAGATTTTTGAAATATGGTCTACAAGACTCGTTATTTCTGACTCCATGGATGCATCTGACTGCCTTCTTTTGCCAAATGAAAACTTGTTTTGCTCCGGGTGAGTTTCCCCACAACAAAGTGGCTTATGTTAAATGGGTGTGGAAAAAGGCATAGTATGCATTGAGTAATAACTTAACACTAACACATGACCTTAGTTTACCTAACAAATGGCTCTGAGCACTATGCGACTTAACTTCTGAGGTCATCAGTCGCCTAGAACTTAGAACTAATTAAACCTAACTAACCTAAGGACATCACACACATCCATGCTCGAGGCAGGATTCGAACCTGCGACCGTAGCGGCCTCGCGGTTCCAGACTGCAGCGCCTATAACCGCACGGCCACTTCGGCCGGCGCTTACCTAACAAATGTCACACTTGCTAATTCAGTACAAATATAATTGGTATGACTCTTCCACATTAATTTTGAGTGAAGATGGATCCCAAGTAGTATAGCTGAGTCACAATCCATCTTATCACTCTTAACACACAAGCTAAAGAGAATATTTACAGTTTTATCATGATTTATATGCAATTCATTGAGTTGGAACCACTTGATGGCTGCTCTGAGATGAGCCTCACTTTCCTCGTTTAATTTTCCTAAATATTTCCCTGCTGTAACAAAAGTTGTATCATCTGTATAGAGTGTGGATTTACATAACATGGTGCTGGGCAAGTCATTTAGATATATTATAAAAAGTAAAGGTCCAAACACAGAGCCTTGTGGTACACCCTACATGATATCCAAGACATTTGACTTCATATTGTTAAAATGCACAATTTATTTTCTGTCGCTCAGATATGATCTGATCAGAGATAGTTCTGAGCCTCTAATACCATAGCAGATGTTGACAGATTTGGAGCTGTATGTAATATTCCACCACTTTTGATATGATGGGTACAAGGGAGATTGGACGGTAATTATTAGGACAAGACTTGTCACCTTTCTTGTGCAGTGGAGTAACGACTACCATTTTTAAGGATGAAGGGAAACAGCCACTGACAAACATCCGGTTCATAAGAGAACAGAGTGCATGTGCTATTTTTTTATTGCCAAATTGGAGAGACCATAAATGTCTTCTGATTTTGAGTAACTTAATTTTGCTATTACAGTTTTAATATCTGTTACTTTTACTTCATTCCATTTAAACACAGGAACCATATCCTCAAAATTTTGTAGAAATGAATTTCTATTATTTGAGATATGGTTGTTGTCACATTTATGGATATGTTCATTTGCAACACTGTTATTCATACTGGCAGCATTAATGAAGAAGGTGTTGAAATCATCCAGTGTGATACAAGCATCACATGAATTATTTTTGTTAACATCTTTATTTCTACCCAGATGAGTCTTGATAACAGTCCAGGCTGCTTTGCATTTATTTTGGGACTTATTAATATAATCATCATTTGCCTTGTACTTGCTTAACCTAATTTCTGTCTTGTATTTGTTTCTCAAACTTATGTAGTTTGAGATTTTAAACATGGCTGACACAGCAACTGTTGAAATTCTTCACGATAAAGGATGAGTGCCAAAACAGTTGCAGAATAAAAATGTTTATTAAAATTCTTGACCAAGGTTTCGATATATATAAATATACCTTTATCAGAAGTAAAAAATCCTGAACAGGAAGACACTTTCATTAGCAAAACCTTAGCATCGGAAATGTGTTTCTCATTTCCGATGCTAAGGTTTTGCTAATGAAAGTGTCTTCCTGTTCAGGATTTTTTTACTTCTGATGAAGGTGTATTTATATATACCGAAACCTTGGTCAAGAATTTCAATAAAAATTTTTATCCTGCAACTGTTTTGGCTGTCACCCTTTATCGTTATGTAGTTTGCTTTTTCGGCTTCACTATTTTTTGATTTGTCATAGGAAATCATTAACAGAGTTCTGAGCCTTTGTAGGTCAGTTGTGAACCAGTTATGCACTGATGTGAGACCGTTTTTCCTCATAGTTCCCTTATTTTTTTCCTCATTACTTTAGGGCAGCAACTTTTAAATGTATCTGACAATGCACTAATGAATAATGTAAACGCTTTTTCAATATGATTACTTTCCAGCAGAATGTAATTCCAATTTGCATCTTTATTTGTGTTCTGTAGTTATCAATGTTCTCTTCATTCAAAAGCCTAATGTACTTAATTTTATTGGAGACAGATGCTGGCTCTTTTGTTATCAATTTTAACCAAATACCTTTATGGTCTGATAAAAAATGAGCATTGAATAGCCCTAGTTCATACCGATTTGCCTCAACATTTGTGATTACATTATCAAGGCAGGCAGACTGCCTTGTTGGGTTTTCATTAATGCAGTGCAGGTCATGTGATCTTAGCATATTCAGAAGATTAAGTTGTTTAGGTGTGTTCTGCCTTATATCAATATTTATGTCACCAAAAATTAAAATCCTATATTTAGGGCACTTATCGAGGTGTAGTATCAGTTTCTGTAAGGCCTGTGCAAATACTTCAACATCATTATCAGGTGTGCGATATACACTTTGCACTTTCAAATAGGAAAATACATGGAAGGGGAAGAATCCCCATCCTTTTAAATAATGGTCTACATGGTTTGTTCCTTTTTATTCCAGCCATGATTCTCACTATTCTTTTTTGCATCCTGAAGAGTTTTAGGCAGGATGGCGAGTTACCCCAGAAAGTGATCCCATATTTTAGGACAGAATGTATATTAGAATAGTAAACTGTCATTAGACAGTCCTTATGACTGCAGTTTTCTAGCACTCTCATTAAATAACACATGGTACATAGCTTCTTTAATATGTTGTCAATGTGAGTTTCCCATCTAAGATTATCCTGTAGCCAGACCCCCAGAAATTTTGTATTAGGCACACTTGCAATATCTGTGAATTCTTATATCCTCTTCAGTGTTTCTCTTGACATTATGAAAATTTAATGCTACTGTTTTACTTTTATTTATTATTAGTTTGTTTTGGTTGAACCAGTGTACAACATTTGTTAATGCCTCAGACAGTCTTGTCTGTAGTATCTCTGCAGTCTTCCCACTGACTAATATGCTTGTGTCATCTGCAAACTGGATAGTGCTATGGTACTGGTTGTTTGATGTTAGGTCATTTCGTCGGCAGTGGCTGATACTTGTATCCGAGTTTTCATTTCTCTCCTGAGATTTCCTTTGTCACGGTTCAGGTGTGGAAGTGTCGTTGATGGCTTAGGAATCCAATCCTAGTGTGGAACAGGCGGCCACAGACATTACAGCTGATGGAAGGTGGAGGACGTGGCTGAGCCTGGAGGAGTTTACGTCTCCGGCATTTGTCATTCTCCATTCTTCGACGTTCCAGCTCAAAGTTTTGAAGAGCATTTGAGGTAACTGAGTGCCAGCGACTTCGGTCTTCTGCTATTGTGGACCAGTTACTCGGATCGATGTTAAAGCTTTTCAGATTTTTCTTGTACTGATCCTTATAACGTTTGAGAGGGGCACCTCGTGGCCTTTTACCTGTGCTCACTTCGCTGTACAGCATTTGGAGTGGAAGTCTGTCACTTTTCATCCGCTGGACATGTCCGACCCATCTGAGTTGATGCCCAATGATAAGAGCTTCCCTGCTATACATTTTTGCTTTCTCAAGAACAGCCGTGTTGGATATGGAGTCATCCCATTTCAGGTTCATGATATATCTTAGCTTCTGTTGGTTGAAGCGTTCTAGTTTCTTCAGATCACAGCGATATAACGTTCAGGTTTTGCAACCATATAGCAGGGTGGAAATGACTACAGCTTTGTACACCATCAGTTTGGTGTACAGTGTTAGGTCTTTCTTCAGGAAGACACGCTTTGTAAGAAGTCCAAATGCTACATGGGCAGTACGTAATCTATTCTCCACATCTTTTCCAGATGAGCAGTTATATGACAGTATGCTTCCCAGGTAGAGGGAATGGTCCACTTGTTCCAAGGGTGTATCATAAATGGATATGCTGAAGTCAGGAACGGAGGAGCCAGGAGTTGGCTGCGCCATCACCTTTGTCTTTGGAATATTGATGGAGAGACCAAATCGTTCATACGCCCTGCTGAAGGAATCAACTGACAGCTGCAACTCTGCAGGTGAATGAGCTGGAGAAGCATTGTCATCAGCATACTGCAGCTCTGTCACACGAGTGGTACTGATGAACCTTTTTGAATGGAGTCTGGACTGGTTGAATAATCCTCCATCAAACCTGTACTTTAGTTCTATTCCTGCATTGTTTACTGTTGTCTCGTAAAGCATAGCTGTCAGATACAATGCAAATAGTGTTGGTGCAAGAATGCATCCTTGTTTAAGCCCACTTGTTATTGGGAATTCACCAGTCGTTTCATTCTGGCAGAGGACTTGTCCAGTCATATCATCGTGGAGAACTTCAATCAGGTCAACAAAATGTTCAGGGCAGCCGAAGCGTTTTAAGACCATCCACATGGCTTCTCTGGGAACTGTATCAAAGGCCTTTTCTAGATCATAGAAAACAAGTAGTAAAGGCTTTTGCTGTTCTCTGCACTTCTCCTGTAGTTGTCGTGCACAGAAAATCATGTCAATTGTCCCTCTTGAAGGTTGAAACCCGTATTGAGAGTCAGGTAGTATAGTCTCTGAAAGTGTCTGGAGGCGATTTAAAAGGATTCTTGCAAAAATTTTGCCAGTGACAGAGAGTAGAGATATTCCCCGGTAGTTACCACAGACGCTTCTGTCGCCCTTCTTGAAGATGGTGATAATTGTGGAGTTCTTCAAGTCAGTTGGTACCTTGCGGGTTTCCCACATTAATAGAATGAGTGAGAAGAGTCTAGTTTTTAGAGGCAAGCCGCCACCGTCAATAAACTCCATCGGGATGCTGTCAGGTCCAGGAGCCTTCACAGGTTTCACACTCTTGAGTGCCTTGCAAAATTGGAGGATCATCCATCCAGGGTTTTGGAGGGTGCTGTGGGACATTTTTGAGAAAATCTCCAGCGGCAGTAGAAGGGCGGTTTAACAGTGAGCTGAAGTGCTCTTTCCAACGATTTAAGATGTCCTGACTTTCAGTAAGAATGGTGGAGTTGTCAGCAGCTTTCAGTGTTCCTGATGAGGAGCGGATAGGTCCTTACAGCTCTTTAATACCAGCGTAGAAGCCACACAGGTTCCTTGCATCGGAAAGATTTTGGAGTTCTGTGGCTTTCTGTTGCCACCATTTGTTCTTGATTACTCGTATTTCACTTTGACATTTCTGCTTGAGTTCTTGAAAGTGTGCTTTCTTTTCTGCGTAGGACGGATCTTGAGCAAGGGATAGGTAAGCATCCTGCTTTGCATTGATGATGGCTTGGATTTCTCCATGGTTGTCATCAAACCAGTCACTTCTTTTCCGTGCACTAAAACCAACAACATTCTCAGCAGTTTCTTTGATGATGTTCTTTAATGTGGTCCATTCTTGTTCGATGTCATCTGTGGTTGCTGGAGCTTTGTTAAGTTGTTCAGACAGTATGTCTTGGAAGTGTGAGCGAATGTTTTTGTTGTTCAGGTTGCTAATGTTGAATTTTCTGCATGGTGGGTTTGAAAAGTGGGATCGTGGCTTGCGATACTTTGGTACTCTCAAACGGCTGACTAAAAGTCTATGGTCAGTCCGGCACTCATCGATGTTTAGTGCTGCTTTTGTGATGAGAATGCCTTTCTTGTCACGCTGTCGCGTAATAACGTAGTCTATAAGATGCCAATGTTTGGAGCGTGGGTGCATCCATGTGGTCTTATAGCGGTTAGGCAAGCGGAATTGGGTATTGGAGATGAAAAGCTCGTGCTCAGCACATACACCAAGAAGTAACAACCCATTTGCATTGCAGTTTCCCACCCCTTGTTTACCCATGACGTCTCTCCAAAAACGGTTGTCCCTTCCCACTCTGGCATTGAAATCACCAAGTAAAATTAATTTATCTTGAATGGGTATTTTAGAGAGAGTACTGTTCAGTTGGTGGTAGAACTGATTCTTTGTGTCTTCATCACTGTCTAAAGTAGGAGCATATGCAGAGACGAAGGTGATGACTCTGTCTGAACCAATGGGTACTCTGAGTCATCAGTCTTTCATTAATTGAGACAGGCGTAAGTCGAAGATCTTTCACTATTTTCGTTTTTACGGCAAATCCTGCACCATGGATGCATGGTTCTCCTGCATCCTTTCCCTTCCAGAAGATGGTGTACCCTGAACGTACCTCACTAATGTGTCCCTCACCTGAGAGTCTTGTCTCACTCAAGGCAGCTATGTCTATATCTAGCTGGGCTAGTTTTTGGGTGATAAGAGCGGTTCTTCTCTCTGGCCTGTAATTGTTCCCGTCCAGGAGGGTCCTGACATTCCATGTCCCTATTGTCATAATCATTTCATTCTTCTTTTGTTTACGTCCGCAGTATAAGGAGTGACCTACTGGGTGCGGATTCCCAGCCCGGTTCAAGTGTGACTTCCGATGTTTAGCCCACATTTTCTAGGGCCTTCCCCATTCAGGGTGGGCAGCGGTCATCCTAAATAGGCCTGCCCAGTCGCAGATGCAGGACCGGATTCCCGAGTAGTCACACGGGTTCTCAGGAAGGCGACCATCACACACCTGCCGCCAATGTGCAGGTCCAGACTAGTAGCTTCCAGCCTCACTCGGAGCCTGCTACCATCGTCCTTATCCCATCGCCATTGGTCTTTAGAGAAAATGACAGGAGAAACTGCCATTTGCGTGAATTTGTTTAAGGTGGATTACGGCTTGCGAGGAAGTGACCCACACACTATGATTCTGGAACAATTCATCACGGCACATATGTATGTGACATGTGACTTCAGGTACCAGAACTGCAACGAACTGCCGCGAGCTCAATTATGGCTGAGCGGCGCGTTTACAGCCAGTTCGTCTGGCATGACCTCTTCCGCCTCCACGATCATTGAGAACCTGGGATATAAGATTCTTCTTCCGCTCGCTTCGCTGTTGGGTCGAAGGGTAGATAATAGATACTAGAGAGGAAAGTGAAAGACACCCTTGGGCCTCGGAAACCTAATACCGTTGAGGTCGAAGAAACCAAGAGTTGGCCGAGGGGGGGCGGATAGGAAAGGAAACAGGAGAAGCCTGACACAAGTAAGTGGAAGTAATGCCAGGCTTAGCTAAGGGCCCGTGTGGTTGCCACCCACATACTCCCAAGACGGGAGCCCCCTGCGGGGGTTAGGTCATTTATATATATCAAAAATAGGATGGGGCCCAGTACTGAGCCCTGCGGTACTCCATATTTTACTGCTTTATAATCAGAATAGTGTCTTGTTGATTTATTTTCTTTGTGAAAATGTATTTCTACTACTTGCTTGTGGTCAGTAAGATATGATCTAAGCCAGTTGTTAGGCATACCTCTGATACCAATTTTTTCAAGCTTCTGCAGCAATAGGGTGTGGTCTATGATGTCGAAAGCCTTAGACAGATCAAGGCGTATGCAAGTTACTTTTTGTCCACTATCAATTTTTTCGAGTACTTCACCCAGAAATTCATATATTGCTGTTTCTGTTGATCGGCCTTTCCAGAAGCCATGTTGGGTTGTGGATAATATTTTGCACTTTTCTAGAAAATCTAGTAACCTCTTATGAAAAATTTTTTCTAGTATTTTCGAAAATGTAGATAGCAAGGCAATAGGTCTATAATTGGCTATGTCTTCTTTCTTACCCTTTTTGAACAGTGGTTTCAGTTTCACTGTCTTTAAGCAGGAAGGAAAGACTCCATTTGTTAATGAACTGTTGAAAAAGTGGGCTAATGGTATTGCAATGAGGTCACCCACATTTTTAATGACATAATCTGGAATCTCATCCACACCTGTTGAAAATTTTGTTTTTAACTCTCTAATTTATAGTATAATTTCCTTAGGGTTGGTTGGAGTAAGAAATAGGGAGTTGCAGTTTCTATTTTGATTTGATGGTGTTGTAGCAGTATTTTTATTTGAAGATTTTATGTCAGAGAGTTATTTTTCACTAATATTTGCAAAGTATGTATTAAAAGCATTGGCTACTTCTTCTGGATTTGTCATTTTTTTGCTATCTAGGATTACCAGGAGATTTACATTTTGGGAGGTCTCATTTCCTACTTGTTCTCTGACTATCTTCCACATGGCTTTCATTTTGTTCCTGGCCATTTTTATATGGTGATCATTTGTTGTTGTTTTAGCTTCTTTTATGACTTTGTGAATCACTCTCTTATAATTCTTGAAATACACCAGAAATTCTTCTGTAACATTTTGTGTTTTTGAGATTTCATAAAGCCTCCTCTTTTCAGCACATGATATTTTAATGCCTTTCGTCAGCCATGTAACATTTCTTTTTCTAGTTTTTAATGTTTGGTTTTTAACTGGAAAAGAAATATTGAAATAACGGGAGAGTATTTCCATGAACATGTCAAACTTTTTACATGTGTCCTCATAGTTGTCTGTATCATTCCATGTTTCTTTTTTTAGTAAGTGCCTGAAGTGTTCTAGGTTGTGCTTGCTAAAATTTCTACCTTTTCTTGTCATTTGTTGTTCAGTATTTCCTGCAGTCTCTACTGGGAACTCAATAAACTGTGCATAATGATCACTGAAACCTGTATTCATATTTCCAGATTTGTATAAATATCATCTTTACTTCCTTTTTTTATGAATGGGTATGATTTTTGCGGTCTTGGGTTTATTACAAAATATGCTGTTGAGGAATGAAGAGTTTATTATGTGGGACAGTGGTTTACTTATGAGGTTGCTGCAGTTATGGAGAAGAAAGCAGGGGATCTGATCTTGTTCATTATTTCTGTCGGTGCACGTGATATTTGTTTTATATAGTAAATGTTACACTGTTTTAGTGAACAACACAGCATAAGGAAGGCAACTTCAAATGTTTTTCTGGTCTTAAATGCGTATTCGATACAGTAATAAGACACGAATATATGACGCTTCTGGCCTCAGTACTGTAATTCCTTTTTGTTTATACACTTCGTTGCATTTTCAAATTTTAAATATTCAAGTTTGCAAGAAACTTACCGCATTTCCTTTGGTGTCCCATAGATGTATGGAGCGATGATATAAACAAGCTGTCATGTCAACAAAGAGAAAGATTCATTAAATTACGAAGGAAAAGAACTGAATTTAAGATTGTCAGGCCCATTGTAGTTTACACATGTGCTTTGTTTTTAAATTGTACCTGACCAAATGACATTCAGTGTGGCAAATAACAGCAATTTACTGGGTAACACGACAGCACAGCAATTGATGTAATGGTCTAAATAGCCTCAACTTAGATAGGGAACTTTGCTTTAACAAATATGTAACCCTTTCAGTACTTATAATTTAACCACTGTAACATGTGTTCCACACATTTTACTGAAGATATAATTAACTACACGTAGTTACATTACTTTTATATTAAATTATTTCATTTTAAAATGTTAATACTAATTTCCAGGATATTTCTTGCCAGGACTTTTCAGTTACTTGGGAATAACCAAACAATGAAAACCAAGTGTATTGCTCACCTCCTTCCAATTAATTTTGAATTCCATTTTGAGAGTTTTAGAGTATACTGAGTTACAGCAAATAACTCAGTAACAATACTAATATCCCATGCGACTACTTTTATTTATTCATTCTTTATCCATCCATCATCCAGATAATGTTCAGTACACTGGACATTTTCAGTACAGTATGTTAGCGAACACATGTATGAAAAATAATTTATTTTTTCTCTACACTGAGTGGACAAATGCTGACATGGCAAAACATACATAAGCAGTTAAGAATTTACTTTTTGCAGTCTAAACTAAAATGAGACAAATGAATGTAATATAATCTGAAGAAGAAAAGCAATCTTGTACACAGTAATATTGCTCTAAGAGAGAATTCTCCAGTTTTAAATTAACCTTTCAATTGCATGACATTCTGTGCCAACATGCTGCCAATTTTAATCACTTGTACTTGACAAAGTTACACAGTTATTTGATTAACATTTTAAATTTTAAGTATAAAAAGTGTTTTGTTAATTATATGTCTTATAAGGGCCATTCTTTTATATACATGGATTTGGTTTCTTTCAATAATGCAACTGGTAGTCTACAAGATGTGACCCACTAACAAGTTTTTAAAGTGCTTTCCAAAAATATTAGTCAAAGTCAGCTCATCTGGGCAATCTTGGATAACACACAGTATTAAAAAACTCAAAACATACATGGGAATTTGTTTAAATTGAAACGGATGAAAGATTTAAGGAGAAGGGTACTGTACTTCATGAAGAACAGTATTTTAGCATTATTTATGGTGTATTAACAACAAGCAGAAAAAAATGCTCCACTGAGAGATAACTTTCAAATTCATTGGCCCTTAGAAAGTACAAGTTTTGTGTATGCTGATCTCAACTTTTTGCATTTAATGCATCTGTTGCAAATTTTGCAATGTGTTTTTGTCATGTCAGCAGCTTTCGTTTGGCAATCGCCTTGATCAGCAGCATTAAATGATTGTCTAGTGGGTGCTGATCGTTCATGTGTTCTGCCAAATCAGTGAATATTGGTTTGTGCAGAAATGTTGTGAGTATTTCTGACACATACTTAGAAGATAGGTGTTTCTTTGGGACTTATGTCAACATCATCTTTTGATGGTGAAATTAAACCACCTCGGCTCTTCATATGAATAAGTGCATATAAAGTACGACTGCCAACACCTAACAACACAGATAAGCATGTTTCACACTGAAGTGTACTTTCTAAATGGTGAATGACAAACCCTGCAATGTAAACTACAATATGAGCAGCTACTTCAGAGAGAAACACACCAGCTTCAACATAGTCATGGTCACGAATTACTAAATAGCTGTCCATGTCTACTAGCTGTGAGCAAGTTGTGGTGATATTTATGTGTTCTTTAATATTCTGGCCACAGTAAGTCAGAATAGAGATATGTCTTAAAATGCTACACAATTGCCTTTCTCTGTGCACTAATAGCCTTTTGTAGGCAGTCATGAACTGACGTGCAGGTGGGTTATTGTTCCACCCACCACGAATAAGAATGGCACTGAAAAACATTTCTAAGTGGTCATGAGAGCACTAGTAAATTGGTAGGAATTTCAGCAAAGTCACAGAAGATTGAGGATCAACTAACTTTGCATACAAGTGTAAAATGCGGTGTATACAAATAATAAAGCCAACAAATTATTTGTGTTACAAGGCACTGGAGGCACTGAAAAGTGTTTTGATGTACTTCTCTGCATCCAACAAAAATCCTTCCACAACTCAAAAGTTATGAACTGTCAGAGGCTTCTTCCACTGATTCTGGATGAGGCTCCTCAAATTCAGCACATCGAAAAGGTTATTGAATGTGCAGATAAATTTTATAGTTGCAGATGCATCGTCAAAGCTGGGGATCTTCATATCACAACAATGCTGCATTGCATCTGCCACAGTTGCTGAGCAGCTGGGCTGCTAATCTAACTTTCATTTTGTTGTGTAAAAAATTTATGTGGTAGCCTGTAATGCTGTTGCCTAAATGAAGTCCTCCTTTTACCTGTATCTTATGAAGCAGTTCAGAAAGGTACCAAGAAATTACACCACCTTTCTCATCCCAGAAACGTTTCTTCTCTCCTAAGGAATTTCTCACTAGTTTCAGCATATATAGAGGATCTATCATAAATGCTATTTCACAAGTGGTACTTAAAACGATAAATTTTGTCTTTAAATTGTCAAGGATAAGACTGCATCCCAAATATTTGGCCATAGATAACTGTGTCACAACCATCACAAGACAGAGAGACCATCTGAACACCACTGACAAGGCTAATGGATTGTTGAACCATCTGAGCTTTCTGCTCCCCCCATTATCCCACAAGTCAAAAAGCACCCTACTTGTAGCTTCCAAGAGGCATTAAAAGCACACATCATCAGCACAAATGCCTCTTTAGCTACAGGTAAGCTATCCATGGCTCAATGTGTTACCTGATTGCAATCTCATCAACCAATAGGCTGCAGCGAATACTCTTACCTGATCGTATATGAAATGCTTTAGATCTAATTATGGCAAAAGCTTTGGAAGTAAATCTAGGTGCTCCACCCACACACTGGTACCACCTTGATAATGTTCTAGCATGTGGCAGACATGTATTAAAAGTATTTCTGACATACTTATATTTTCTTGAAGAGTAAAAGTGTAAGATTAACGCAAATGATCATACTCTGGGTCTATATGTTCTAGGCCCACTCTGACAGTTAGCTTTTGAAGTTTGCTGCTGCAACAACTCCTTCTGCATTCCAGGAATACTTTCCAGGACAGTAAGGTCACTTTCACCAATAAGATTATTTTTCTTAAGTTCATTAATAACACTGTTCATGGTGTTACTTTCTTTTTTAGATATCGTTTTGACTGCTGAAGAACTTTTATTTTTTTCTGTGTTCTTCATTTTTTGATGACAAAAAAACTCACGTCCTTCTTGAGTTTTTTTACTGCAACTGATGCTTCATCATGTCTACCACTCGTACACTGTGTGGTCTCAGCAGCAAGTAAAGACACTTCAGATTCAGTTGCTGTCTTTGTGGCTAGATCTGCAGTACCTTTTGTAGCCATGTACCTTTCTGCTGGTTCTGGTCCCTTCCTCTATTTCTAAAAAAAAAAAATTAAAACAAAAAACTTAGCTAAAACATTTGCACTATCAGGAATAATAAAGGGACATGCATATATGATAGAGAAGACACTGACGACCGATGCTTAACGTTCATTAATCAGGTATGGACAGAGCATGTTTTTGAAATTTCTGCTACAGAACAAAGTTAAATGTAATTGCAAAAATGGAAATGGTTGTGCAGTAAGAAGTCAAAGAAGTGATTGCATTGTCAAAGTGCTAAGCTTACACAATTTGAAGTTATTTGGCAATCTTGATTTTTTTTGCTAGGAATGGCCTGCCAGTTTAAAAGCAATTACATGTAAATTCTTGTTTAACATCTGCAGTAGCAGAAATAAGATCTGTAATCTTGCCAGAAAACAGTCAAACAAAAAAATAGTACAATAAAGGACAGTAAATGGTGATTTAATTTGCTTGAAAACTTCTAATTAAAACAAACAACTGCCATACAGTGCAGAAATAATGACTCTCTCTCTCTCTCTCTCTCTCTCTCTCTCTCTCTCTCTCTCTCTGCACATGTAATTAGAGAAAATATGGAGAAAGGAGGAGTTGCCATATATGTCAAAAGTTATCATTGTGCAAAAAGTATAGAAACAAAAAAGTTTTGTGTAGAGAAACATATAGAAGCATGTGCCTGTGAGCTTAAATTAAATAAAGGCACATTTATAATTGTAACTGTATATAGGTTCCCATCGGGAAATTTTCATCTATTTCTGAAAAATTTGGACTCCTTGTTGTGCTATCTGTCAGACAGGGGGAAGCAAATTATTATTTGTGGGGACTTCAATGTAGATTCTCTGAAAGAGGGTAATAGGAAAAATGACCTTGAAGTATTACTCGGTTCTTTCAATTTGACACCGTTATTGATTTTCCTGCTCGGGTGGTAAAGGATAGCAGCTCACTGATAGATAACTTCTTTATAGACCAAGATAAGTTTAACCAGATAAATGCTCAGCCTGTTGAGAATGGTCTTTCTGATCATGGTGCACAGCTAGTTACAATATATGACATAACTCCATTCAGTCCTCCAAAGTAGTACGTTCAATCAACGATTTAACAATTGCAAATTTCAGGGAAAGCCTCCAGCAGTTAGACTGGGATGAGGTGTACCGTGAACCTGATGCCAATTTAAAATATAATTTATTTCATGACACTTTTGTAAGTGCATTGAAAACTGCTTCCCCAAGAAAATAGTTAGACATACTCGTAAGAAACCATGTAACAAGCCATGGCTTACTAAGGGTATAAAGGAAAAGGGAAATGTATCTGATAGCAAGAAAGAGTAGTGACCCAGAAACCAACAAACATAATAAAAACTACTGTGCTATATTAAGAAAAGTTATTAAAAAATCCAGAAGTATGTGTATCATGTCTGAAATCAGCAACTCTGATAATAAAATTAAAACAATTTGGAATATTATTAAAAGAGAAACAGGTCAACCAAGAGCACAAGAAGACAGTATTACCATCAAATTGAATGAAAACTTTACGAACAAAAGTCAGAAGTTGAAAATATTTTTAATAATCATTTTGTAAATGTTGTGGATATAGTAGGATCCAGGTGTTCATTAGAAGATGCTAGGCTGTTAATGGAAGAGGCCATACCTATGCAATTTGATACAATTGAAATCTCACCCACTTCTCCCTCTGAAATTAGGAAAATAATAAACTTGCTTAAAAGCAAAAACTCACATGGAATTGATGGCATTTCCAGCAAAATACTAAAAGCTTGTTCTCAACAGATAAGTAAGATTCTCAGCCACCTGTGTAATAGCTCTCTGGAACAGGGCATTTTCCCTGATAGACTGAAATATGCTATTGTTATACCTTTGCATAAAAAAGGGGATAGATCTGATGTCATCAATTACTGTCCAATCTCCCTTCTAACAGCTTTATGCAAAATTTTTGAGAAAGTAATGTATTCAAGAGTAGCTTCACATATCTGTAAAAATGAAGTACTAACAAAATGTCAGTTTGGTTTCCAGAAAGGTTTTTCAACAGAAAATGCCATATATGCTTTCACCAATCAAATTTTGAATGATCTGAATAACCGAACACCACCCATTGGGATTTTTTGTGATCTCTCAAAGGCTTTTGATTGTGTAAATCATGAAATTCTGCTAGACAAGCTCAAGTATTGTGGCATGAGTCGGACAGTGCACAAATGGTTTAATTCGTACCTAACTGGAAGAGTGCAGAAAGTTGAAATAAGCAGTTCTCATAATAAGCAAAGATCAGCACATTCCTCAAACTGGGGAACTATCAAGAATGGGGTTCCACAAGGGTCAGTCTTGGGTCCTTTGTTGTTCTTAATATATATTAATGACTTGCCATTCTATATTCATGAAGAGGCAAAGTTAGTTCTCTTTGCTGATGATACAAGTATAGTAATCACACCTGACAAACAAGAATTAACTGATGAAATTGTCAATAATGTCTTTCAGAAAATTACTAAGTGGTTCCTTGTAAACGGACTCACTGAATTTTGATAAGACACAGTACATACAGTTCCGTACAGCAAATGGTATGACGCCATTAATAAATATAGACTTTAATAAGAAGCAGATAGCTAAGGTAGAATATTCAAAATATTTAGGTGTGTCCATTGATGAGAGATTAAATTGGAAGAAACACATTGATGATCTGCTGAAACGTTTGAGTTCAGCTACTTATGCAATAAGGGTCATTGCAAATTTTGGTGATAAAGATCTTAGTAAATTAGCTTACTATGCCTATTTTCACTCATTGCTTGCATATGGCATCATATTTTGGGGTAATTCATCACTGAGGAAAAGAGTATTTATTGCACAAAAGCGTGTAATCAGAATAATAGCTGGAGTCCACCCAAGATCATCTTGCAGACATTTATTTAAGGATCTAGGGATATTCACAGAAGCTTCTCAGTATATATACTCTCTTATGAAATTTGTTATTAACAACCAAACCCAATTCAAAAGTAATAGCAGTGTGCATAACTACAATACTAGGAGAAAGGATGATCTTCACTATTCAAGATTAAATCTAACTTTGGCACAGAAAGGGGTGAATTATACTGGCACTAAAGTCTTTGGTCACTTACCAAATAGTATCAAAAGTCTGACAGATAACGAACAAGTATTTAAGAAGAAATTAAAAGAATTTTTGAATGACAACTCCTCCTACTCCATAGAGGAATTTTTAGATATAAATTAAGAAAAAAAAAATTTATTAAAATTTTTTTTAAAAAAGACAAAAAAAAATAAAAAAGTTGTTATATTAACTTAATTATGTTGTTAAATTAACTTAACTATGTCATGTATTGGAAAATTTGACTTGTTCCACATCATTACGAAACATCATGTTCATGATCCATGGAACTAGCATTAATCTAATCTAATCTAATCTAAACACACACAGACAGACAGACAGACAGACAGACAGAGAGAGAGAGAGAGAGAGAGAGAGAGAGAGAGAGAGAGTTTAAGGACATTAGTAAATAAGGTGGCATTAATGTAAATGAACTCCCCCTTCAAATGTCTGTAATGTGTAATACAATAACAAAGTGAAAATAACATATCTATGATCAAATATGGAACTATTATTACATGCAGTTAATTTCGTTGCAATCTCCACATTTCAGTTACTACACATGCGTAATTATTGCAGTTGAAATCTCCAGACAAGTAGTTCCGGATACTGAGGTTTGGTACTGTAATTTTATTGCAGCTGAATTCCATATTAATATGCTACATTCCACGAACCTTTTGCAAGTGAGCAGGATAAGCGGGAAATGTTGATGGCACAGCATCTTCCCTAAAGGGGACTGACGAAACTTATGTTCGATCAATATCTTCCTCCCGGAAATGCTGCGAACATATTTTACTGCACTCAGTTGGTTTCCAGTCTTTCCTTCTTAAAGTGTTCACCCAGAGAGGTCTTCCTGTTGAATTGATAGGAAATCTAAAGTCAAATCACAGAAATAAAACCATACGTAAAACTTTACAGTGCATCAGATTTTCAAGTATACCGTAAAATGGGGTTACTTTGGTACAGGTTTAGTGGTTTTTCACATGCCCTTTCAAAGTGAACAAAGATATTGATGTCTTCCCAGTCTCAAATGATTCCTTTAACCTTCCTCTATCCAAAAAGAACAATAAGATAGCTGAAAAATGACTATATCTTTTAAGAAAAACATCTAAAGTTGTCCTAATTTTACTCCGTCAAGGTAAGTAACTTTGGCACGGCTACATTTTTGCTATATTTCAAACAGGGAAGTAGGGTTTGTCCTAATGTTACCCAAATAGATGTTGTTTCATAGCTTTTGTTGTTCCATAAAACTAGAAATACAGGTATAAAAAAATTGCTGATACAATTAAAGATGAAAAATACAGATACAATGACACATTTGTGAAAACATATGCAAAACTTAATGAATCACTGTTTCAAAACCCTGGATAGTCTTCAACCTAAAACATTTGAAGGACCTAAACATCACCTGAATAAATTGCTAGCTCAGGAATGGTAAAAATCTCTCGACGGCTTAACTGTTGAGGAGTATTAATGGTTTGAAGAACCTCATGTATGTTGTAGACGATATCATCAGGCTTTTTAGACCACTTCCAAAGAGCACCAGATTTCATCATTGCACTGACACAAATTTCACAGTCGCTTACAATTTCAGTTATTTTTCCTGGATAGAGCCCCCCCTCAAAATTCACAATTACAAACTGTCCTTCGTTTAAATCTTCTAGGTGAGACACCTAAGGTACTGGTATCCTGCTTCCATTGTGGATAGCGATGGTACCGGTGAATACACCACTGAAATCTTCTGATCGTAGGCTGTCATCTGTATCTTGGAGGGACATCACATCTTCTCCATCAGAGTCGGAGTTATCTGTCACTTCTTCTTGCCTACCTCGTCCTCTCAGTTTGGGCTGGCTTGCCTTCGGTGTAGATGGTACAGATTCTTCTGCCTCTTTTGCAGAGATACTTTTGCCTGGTGGAACGGTCAGTTTCTTTCGCCCTTTTGTCTGAAGGGGGTTTGGTAAGTTCTTCTCTGCGTTTCTCAATTTTCTCCAAGAAAGTGTCTCCTAGAGCTGCAGTTTCTTCAACTGGCATCCCTTGTGATGGCAGTCTCTTGAGGACTTGTTCCCTGTTGGCAGGATACAATCCAGACTTACGAAAACCACTCTGCAAGTTGACGTGAGAGCCAGAGCTAAGAAGGTCGTTCCACAAATTTTTTAGAAGGCGAGGAAACTGATCCTTTGTCACCGATGTGCAGCGACTTCCAGCAGAGGATGCTTTCCAGTTGGAAAGAATCTTCCTCCAGCGGACCTTCATTGGCCAAAAATAGGCCACATCGAGAGGCTGCAGGAGATGAGTTGCATTTGGGGGCAAAGCAATGAACTTTATATTATGTTGTTCACAAAGATGCAGCACTTGTATATTGATATGGGAGCTTAAGTTGTCTCCAATTAGCACCATCACGCCATCTTGGCGCCGCAAAATGGGCTACATGAGGTACATAAACCAATCTTCAAAAGTATGGCCGTCGAACCATCCAGATTTGGACCTTTTGTAACGAGCTTCTGGCGGTCCATTCTTGGTCCATGTCGTCCATAATTTTTCTTCCTTATAATTGACGTACAGGGGTGCCAAGTTTCCGGCAGCATTCCCGCAAACCGTAATTAAGTTTCGAACTCTTTCAGGATACTATGTCCCCCTTTTTGTATTGATCTTGTCCTTGCCTGGGTCGTCTAACAAATTTGTTATGTCATAGTTCCAAATCCTGGCGGGCAAAACATCAGAAAGTTCTTCTTCTAAGTGATCGAAAAAACTGGTTAATGACGTCTTCATCAATGGCAGCGCGGGCATAGGAGATGTTCTTTGCAGTTCTTTGAGGTAATACCTGCTTGTTTCTGAGTAGGAAGCCCTGTGCCCATTCTTTACCTGGAAAATTGTCTTTGAATCTCGGTTCTTGTCTTCCGATCCAGTCAAGATACGACTTTACGATGCATGTCAAGTCGAATACACTGACTGGAAAGCCGAAATTTGACATCGCCAGGATATGACGGACGAAACTTTCTTCCTCCTCTTTTGAGAAAACAGTCCTATGACCAACAAATCCTCTGTGCTTATGCTGACTTTTTAGGTTGTGGGAGTTTGGGTCCTTATCATTATAAATAACAACCCATGGATCCACTTGTTAAAACAATGAGCACATTTATTGTCACACTTCAGATATACGTCATTACACATCGAAAGTATCACATAGACAGAACATAATGGCCACCTTGGCCCAAAGAGTTTTGGATTGAAAAATGTGATCACTGTGCTACACCGGTGGGAGTATGCAGCGACTGGTTCGTGAGGTGACAGAGGGGGTGGGGGGAATAGACACAGACACGGGATACAACAAGTACAGTGTCCCCATGGCGTCAATGAAAGATTGAATGAGGGAAAGATCTAAGGAATCGGGGATCGGTGAGGAGTGGAGAACGGAAAGTTGGAAGGTGTCATCGTCGGTGGTGCGGAGGGGTAGGGGGGGGGGGGGGGCGTGGATGACTAAGAGAGAATTATTTGTGGTAGTTATACAGATGTCAGGTGGTAAAAAGTATGAGACGTCGATGGATACGGTAATGGGTTGTTGAATGTCGCCTGAGAAGTGTGTGACGGGTGTAGCAGGAGAGGGTGGGGTGAAGGGCGTGGACCCCGGACTCTGCCCAGTGAGGGTTCCCAGCATTGGGGAAGGGGGCGTAGCCGGCATGTCGTCCCTTGAGGAGGCGGCGGTGTGGAGGTCGTCGTCCGTTGTGGTCAGTGGCGTCGGGTCGCTGGAGGTGTTATATTTATGTCTTTTGAAATGTGGTGCTAGAGAAGAATGCTGAAGATTAGATGGGTAGATCACATAACTAATGAGGAGGTATTGAATAGAATTGGGGAGAAGAGGAGTTTGTGGCACAACTTAACAAGAAGAAGGGACCGGTTGGTAGGACATATTCAGGCATCAGGGGATCACAAATTTAGCATTGGAGGGCAGCGTGGAGGGTAAAAATCGTAGAGGGGGACCAGGAGATGAATACACTAAGCAGATTCAGAAGGATGTCAGTTGCAGTAAGTACTGGGAGATGAAGAAGCTTGCACAGGATAGAGTAGCATGGAGAGCTGCATCAAACCAGTCTCAGGACTGAAGACCACAACAAACATGGCTTTAGTTGATTTATAGTTAGAAAAAATGGCAACCCCACCACCTTTATAGGAAGTTCTGCAAAAACTGGCTACTTTCACATAATTCTTCAAGTTGTACATTCCTATGTGATTTTCTTTTAGCCCATGTTCTGTAATTACCAGAATGTTTGGCTTATATTCCTGTAATATTACCTCTAGTTCCTCTGTTTTATGTATTGAACATTTTGGTGAAGTATTCTAACAGTTGGCTTTAAAATTGATAGTTCCCCTTCCTGTAACACATTAAGCACATCACTTGCTCCCTTTGCTCCTGGTATTGTGCAGTGATTCTTTTCAGTTTATGTCATTCAACCTGGGTCATATCTTTGTCCTATGTTTATATTCCTCTCACTATTGTCACACTGGTATTTAAGATAGACAGTTTTACTTAAATCTTTTTCCATGTTCTCTTTCTGCATACTCGATACCATAAAAAATCCTCCCTTAGTGTCTCCTGGGAATACTAAAAGTGTAGAAATGCACTCGAGGCATCCTTTTGATTGTTTCCTTTAGGATTCTCATTGCACGCCAAGTTTCATTACAGTAAACATCATTTGCGCCTCCTATTATGCTGCAGCTGTTACCAGTCATCAATATGTTGTCACTGTTTTTCAAAATTTCATGTAGTGGCGTGCTTGGTTTGATGATGATGCCTGTTACATTAAGGTCTGGCTGATTTCTTCTCATAATTTCTGTAACTCCTCTCCCATGACTATCAGAAAAAATATATGTCTGTTTCTTGTGTCCTTGCTTATGCATAACATGGTTGTTTACTTTTCTTTCTTTACGAATATTTACCTTGTATTTTTCACCGTTTGCATCTTTTTGTGTAGATAGTTTGTTGATATTTTTATCGATAGACACACTATTAACACTTTCTTTTCTTGCATTTAATTCACTTGTGTCTTTTTGAGTGATCAGTTCATTCATATTTGTAGTAACAGTTCTACTGTTTACACTTTGTATATTTGGTTGTGTAGACCTACGAATTTTATAGCTATTATTAATAAGATCTTGTTGCCTTGACGATTCAGACAGTTCCCGTATGGTTAGTGCCACATTTTCCATTGTTTTTATATATACTTTTTATAATGTCAAGTTCTTTTTGAAGTTCGTTATGCACGCTGTCTTCTAAACCCGCTTAGCACTTTTCACTACCCAAATAAAAGAAAAGCTTTTAATGGTGAGCTTCAAGAGTACACTATAGAAAGTGTTTAATTAGTTAAAAATGTTCACCTACAATTAATTACAAACTAAATTCACGAGAGCTCTGTCTCCGTACGTGCGGCCTTGTGCAGGGCTACCAACTCGGAGCTAGTTCCGTATTCTGATGACTTTTTCAACACCTGCAGATTATGCCATGCAAGAGAACAGAATGGAAATATGCAAAATATGACAACAACATTATTTCTCTGTCCGCTAACTGATGAAGAGCTCTTAGTGTAAAGCACAGTGAGCTAAGTTTCTTGACCAGCGATCAATTTGTTCTTTCTATCTTAGGTGACTGTCTATCTGGATACCTAAAAATTTTGTATGTGTGGTTTCATTAATTTTCTGATTGTGAACATGTATTTCAGGAACTTTATTTCTTTATTTTTTGTCAGAAACTGTATCATATTGGTTTTTGAAAGATTTAAGGTTAGGCTATTCGCATTGAACCATTTGTGTACATGAGTAGAGACTGTCATGGCTGTATCCTGCATTGTGGAGTTGGGTACAAGGATACTTATATCGTTGGCAAACATTACTATTTTTGCTCTGTCATTAATTGTGATTGGTAGATCATTAATGCAAATCAGGAAAATTGGTGGCCCAAGAATTGAGCCCTGCAGGACTCCATACTTTATATTTCCCTAGTCTGATTTTAATGGTGTACCTGTCCCCCTTAAGACTGCTGAGATTTTGTTAGAAAAAGAATATTTGCATACTTGGAAAACACATGGTTTTTATTAGATACCGGTTCAACACAAAGCATGCACAACAACTACTACAACAACAACATACAGAGAAGCCACACACTGGTTCGTATTACTAACCACTTAACGTACAGAGAAACCACACACAGGTGTGTATTACCAACCGCTGAACATAAAAAAATACTGACTTTAGTTATTAAAGAACACCAAAGATGTAAAATACATTAACAAACACAACCCTTTACTTCCTTTTCTGCAAGTGTGATTCTATCCAAGTCAAAGATTTTTCTTTAATTCCATAATGTGGAACCTTTTTTAGGAGTGTGTTGTGATCTGCACAATCAAATGCCTTGGCAAGGTCACACAATATCTCTATTGGATACCTTTTGTAGTTTAGTTCACCTAAAATTTCATCTGTTAGGTTCAATATAGCTGTCTGTGGAGGAGCCTTTACTTTCAAAAGCCGAACAGTGTAGGAGCCAGTAAGCCATTTTGTGTTGTGTGACTATAAATCCTATCATACAGTATTCTCTCAAATACCTTTGAGAACACTGGCAGCAGATAGATGGGTCGATAGTTGGATATTTCATCCCTTGCTCCGCTTTTGTGGATTGGCATCACTACTGTGTGTTTTAATCTATCTGGGAACAGGTCATGAAAACAACTTTGCACCACCGAATGGCATAACCTCCATTGGTCCACACAGGTCTGCATTTACTACTTAAAAGTGGTTCAGAGGCTCTAGTGCCTCCAAGTGGAAAAGGCTGTCTTGTTTGTTTGGCTTTGTTGCATACTACACGATTTTGCTTGCTAATGTTGATGTCTTCATGTTCCATTCCTTCTTCAACATCATTTTTTATTTTAATAAACTTCTTTGCTTTTAGGTGACCTAATCTTCTATGCCAATCAGACACTGTGATTATTCCCAAAAAAATCACTTCTTCTGTCAACATTTAGATGTACACACCATTAATCAGATGTGCAGTTGCAACTAGTTCCTTATGTTTGTTATAAATATTGCTCTGGTCGCTATTAAATCCAACAAAATTTCCTTGTTCAATCGACCTGCTCACAGAGTCAAATTTGTAGATAGTTCTGGAGCGCACACAACATTTCTTGCAGTAATATCAAAAAAGTTCTTCCAGACCACTGTTGTTAAATCAACTTCTGTAGAGCACAACACAGGGATTTCTGTCTGATTTGCAGCCATCATCTTTTGAATGTTAACATCATTCACTTTGTTTTTTTTTTATCCATTCTTAATTTGTGAGATGCACACTAACACCTGAATCAACATACCAGTTACTTCTCTCAAGAGAGCCACTTATAAACACTGCAGTGGAAATATTTGAAGTTTTGTTTTGTCATGTATCATTTTCACTGTTCGGGCACTTACTTTTAAAATGTCCTGGTTTCTTGCTTTTACAGCAAACAATGTCCTTTCTGTTTTGGTTTCCATCTGTATTTCCATTTCGGTGAGAAAACTTTGGTTTACTTTGCCGACCTTTGGCCGTAAAAGCACTACCAGTCGTGGTGACCTCTTCTTCCATGTCAAGAAGCTTACTTTTGATTGTGTCCATTGTGATTGGAATTCCTGGGTGCTCAATTGCTAATATCATGGGAGAATACTTTTCTGGCAATCCTGCTAGCAATAACAAACCAAATCCATTCATCATTAACAGCAAAACCTGTTCCACGTAATTCATAACCATTATCTACTATCTGGTTCACATAGCTCATCACACAATCACATTTTTCATGACGTGTTGGTATCAGTGTTCTCAATAAATTTAGTCTTCTCGCAAAACCAGAGTAATCAAACATTGATTTCAGTTCCTTCCACAAGTCCACTGTCTTTTTTGCTTCTCTTATGTGCACATATAAAGATGGATCAATCATAAGAATTATCTTGGCTTTGGCCTTCAAATCTTCTGATGAAACTACTACTGAGACACGCTTCGCTGAGCCTTGGAGAATAAGCACATTTTCGATATCGAATGACCAATCTCCTTAGTTATCACATCCTCTTAGCTTCGGCACATTAATTAGATAATTCGTTGCCATATTTGTCGACTCGAACGATTCTTCTTTGTGAACAACAGCACACTGGACTTTGAATCACGACACCTGTGTTTTAAACAGCAATCCCTGATACTTTTAACGATCGGTTATCTGTGTATCTGGGCCAATAACCTGTTGAAGTTCCTTGGATATTGAGAACATAATAAACTTGTGCACATTATATAATTTATTGTAGCGGTTCACACTGGTACACTTCGCTACATGTTAGCTTACACACACAAATAAACGAACTGGGAATGACTGGGAACAGGATGTAGGGACAAAAATGTAAAACATAGTCAAAAATACATTACATATTGATTTAATTTGATCTGATTTTTTTTATTAATCAGTTAAACAATTAACATTGTATGTATTTTGTCATTGAATAATAGACAATTTAAATTTGTTTCTTACATGATAGTTGACAGTGAAATTTTCTTATAGTCTAATTTACATTATTCAGTCTTATATAATTATTATTTCTCCATCTAGTTTAACACAGAACTTTCAGATTTTAAGTAACCTTTTTTGATTCAAGTACTCCATTACTGTACAGTAACTTTTATTTTGTAAAAAAAATTTTAGTTTTTCTTTGAAGGAGAAGATTGTCTCTATGTCTTTTATGATTTGCGGTAATTTATTATATAATTTGATGGCCTTGTACAGTAGACTCTGTTGCGTCTTAACTATATTTTTTCTATCCAGATGCAAATTATTGCAGTTCCTAGTTTCGTAACCATATACAGAACCATTGTTAAAATAGTGTCCAATATTTTTTAAAATGTACATAACATTCTGAAAAATATATTCACATGGGACAGTTAAGATTTCCAGGATTTTAAACAGTTCAAGGCCAGTGCGCCATGATGCCACTCTTGGTCATTATACGTATTGTTCTTTTCTGCAATTTGAATATAGCTTCGATATTTTTCCTGTTCACTCCCCAGAATATTATCACATAACTAATAACAGAATGGATATACGCAAAGTATACTGATCTAATACATGAAATATCGCATGCTGAAATAAGAACTCTGAGGGCATAGCATGCTGTAGAGATTCTGTTACGATGTATTTTTACATGGTCTTCCCACTTCAACTGAATATTAACTTGCATGCCAAGAAATTTTGTGCTTTCCACCTATAGTATGGTTTCATTACCTAACTTCAGGTTATTATAATATGGTTTTTTGTTTATGTAAAAGTTCATAGCACTTATATTCTTAATATTAAGCGTGACTTTGTTGTTAGCTGCCCACTCATATACACTTGTTAGTGTTTCTTCAGATTTCTCTCTTAGATCTACATGTGACGTATCACTTATTAGCACACTAGAGTGATCTGCAAACAATATTGTATGCCCATGTTTTAAACTTTGTGGGAAATCATTAATATAAATTAGAAATAGTACTGGACCTAGGACACTACCCTGTGGTACACCTATATTTATATCTTTGGGGTTAGAAAGATGTTTTTCAATACAGTTGGAGTTACATGATAAATGTGTTATTTCAGTCATCTGTATTCTATTTTCTAGATATGACTGGAACCATTTTTTTACAATCCCTCTTATTCCCAGTTCATCTAGCTTAACCAACAGTGTTTTGTGATTCACTGTGTCAAAAGCTTTGGTTAGATCGAGAAATATACCTGTTGTATAGTTTCCTTTATCAAGTGCATCTAGGATATATTTAGTGTGATATGCTGTTGCTGCTTCTGTGCCTTTCCCTGTTCGGAATCCAAAATCCAAACTGGTCCTTGGCTAGGAGGTTGTGCTTATTTAAGAGCTCATAAGTCTATCTTGCTCAATAGTTTCTATTACTTTTGCAAATCACGAGAACAGTGAGAGTGGCCTATAATTTTCTATATTTCCTGTGTCTCCTTTTTTGAAGAGAGGCAGTACTTTAGCATATTTTAAGAAGTCAGGAAAGTAGCCCTGCTTGAATGATTTTTATTTTTCAGTTTGCAAACTACTTTGTAGATTTCTTGTGGGCAGTATTACCATTGAATGTGGTACACTTTTGTTTAGCTTTGTGATCTGAGGGACTTTTTGCAATTTTTGCTGTAATTTTGTACCTACACTGCTGAAATAATTATTTATATAGTTTGCCAAATGTTTTGGATCTTTAATTAGAATCCCTTCTTTTTTATTTTTATGTTTGACACATTCATCTTTCTGTTGCCAGCTTTCTGTTTTACAATCTTCCAGACTGGTCAGTTTGGAGTTGTGAGCCCTCTTAGCAGCACGCAACACTTTCCTGTATGTTTTTCTATACCTTTTATAAAAGAGTGTGAAAGATGGATTTGTTTGACTGTGTTTGATAGAGCTGAGGTACTTCAGTGTTTGAGATTATTTTTTGATAGCTTTTGTCACCCATTTGTTTTGTTCATCTGTTGAGAATGGATGTAGCACTTTAAGAAAGATCTCTTCAAATTTTAGTTTGAATAGTGTCATGAAGTTCTTGAATTTATCATTTGCATCTACCTCTGAGTATACTGTTTCCCATGTCTCATCTGCTATTTGTTTAGCAAACTCTTGTCATTTTGGTTTGGAAAAATTTCACCTATATACACTACAGTTTTCTTTATCTAAATCTGTTAAAACCTGATCAATAGCTGTCTTTGAATGGTTTGTTATTCTTGTTGCACTGTTAACCCTTGGCACTAAATTGAAACTTTGGGTGATACTTATTAATGATTCCCAGGTATTTATTTTTTATTTATTTATTTATTTATTTATTGAGTCCTTTGATCATATGTAGTACAGTGTTCAGGATGATATTGGACTTATTACTAAGTTGAAAATGATACATATTTAAATAATCATTTTTCAACATGCTACCAATTTCAATAGTTGTAGTTCTTACAATGATACAATGTTACAATTTACAGTAGCTTTAGTTCTTAACAGTTATTCTGGTCCAAGTATTCCTTTACTGAGTATAAACAGTGGTACTATAGATATTCTCTGACAGATCTTTCAAAAGCACTAATATTTTGTAAGCATTTTATACTATTTGATAGTCTATTATAGAGTTTAATACCCAGGTAGCATATACCTTTCTGATACAAACTGGTACTGGCTGAGGGTACATGCAAGTTGTATTTTATTCGAGTATTACAATCATGTATATCTTTGTTTTTTAAAGTATTATCATCATTTCCAATCATATACTTTTTTACGTACATTAGTGTGTCAACAATAAACATACATGGTAGAGGTAGTATATTCAGTACTTTAAACATTGGTTTGCAGGACTGTCGAGCACCACTCCCTGTCATAATCCTAATGGCTCTTTTTTGTATTCTGGAAGTCCCTTGAGCTGCTGGGGAATTTCCCCAGAATATGAGTCCATACTTGAGATGGGCATTGAAGTACGCATAATAGGCACACAATAGTGCCTGTTCATTTATGCATCTTTTGAGAACCCTAAGAAGATAACAGCCCGTGCTAAGCTTGACATTAATTTGTTCTGTGTGTTTGCTCCATTTTAAGTCTCTTTGTATCCAGATGCTGAGAAATTTTGTAGCCTCATCATTTGCAATAGGGTGTTTTATTTCTGGATATATCAATGTGGTGTTTTGATGGTTATGGAAATGTAAGGCTACTGTTTTGTTGTACTTTATTATCAACTGATTTTCTGCTGTCCAATTACTCAGATGTTTTGTAACTGTGTTTACTTCTTCTTGTATATCTTCATTTTTTGCTGCTTTTACCAGTACTGTTGTGTCGTCAGCAAACAGTATTACTTTGTGGGAATCAATATGTATATCCAAATCATTGATATATAACAAGAAAAGTAGGGGTTCCATTACCGACCCTTGCGGTACCCCGTAAGTGATTGGGCTTTCTGATGATACATATTCTGCGATTATTCGTGCTTTATCATCTATATGTCTGGTGGATACTTTTTGTTTATGGTCGCTGAGAAATGAACGAATCCAATTAGGTACAAAAATATACCTGTTGTTTGTTGTTTTTCATCTATTGTTTGTAATACAGTAGATATGCATTCATAGATTGCTGTCTCCGTTGATTTCTTGCTTCTAAAGCCAAGTTGAGTATTAGATAGCACAGTATTTTTGTTTATAAACTTTAACAACTTACTACACATTATTTTTTCTATTACTTTTGAGAAACAGGATGTTAATGTAATGGGACGATAGTTTATTACTTCATCTTTGTCACCAGCTTTGAAAATAGGGATGACTTTTGATGTTTTTAGTTGATCTGGAAAGATGCCTGACTCTAGGGAATAGTTGCATAAGTGAGTAAGGGGGTCAGTTATATTTTGGATACAGAGTTTTAGGATTCTGTTCGGTATACCATCAATTCCTGCTGAGTATGTTGTCTTTAGTTCTCTGACAGCCTTCAATGTCTCCTCCCTGTTTACTTGGTCCACGAACATTGAAAATTTATTACTGTTGCACTTGTTTACCACTTGATGCTGAGTTGAACTAAAATTAGTTTTCATTAAATTTTCAGCTATCCCAGTGAAGTATTTGTTGAATATGTTTGCAGTTTCTCTAGGCTGTAAAATCTTTTTATTGTGGTGTATCAAGACAATGTTCTCCTCAGTTCTCTTATTTTTGCCAGTTTCTTTTTTAATGATGTCCCACATAGCTTTCACTTTATTTGTAGAATTATTTATGTAGTAATCATTGTACATGCTTTTTGCCTGTTTAATGACCTTTTGTAAGATTTTAGTGTATGTTTTGTAGTGAGTATGCATTTCCTCAGTGGCATTATTTTCTTTGCAGATTCTGTGGAGCTCCCTTTTTTTCTGGCAAGAAGTTCTGATTCCCTTAGTAATCCAACCCTTTCCTCTTGTCTTCTCTCTTATATTTACCATTTTTTGAGGGAAGGCTGTATCAAAATGCTTTACCATTTTTTCTAGAAAAATATTGAATTTCGAATTCAGATTTTGCTTTTCATAGACATCAGACCAGTCTTCAGTATGCAATAGTGAGTTAAAGTGGTCAGTGCTTTTCTGCCTGTAGATCCTTCTCTTGACCTTTAGTAAGTTATTCTTAACCGGTCTTCCTTCCTTTGTGGTTGTAAGTATTTGAGCTTTGTGGTCACTGTATCCTGTGTTAAACACTTTTACTGACCACTCCAATTTCTCTTTATCAATCAGGATTTGATCTAAACCTGTCTGACTGGTTGGTGTTATTCTCGTTGCAACTTTAACTGTGGCTGTAAGGTTATGTGTTTTAATGAGATTGCCAAGGGCAGTTTTCTGTTTACATTTACTAAGAAAATCTATGTTAAAGTCACCACATACTACAACATCACACCTTGTTTTATGCAGCTTATTTAAGAAAATTTCCATTTTTTCTAAAAATACCTCAAACTTTTGGAATTTTTATCACTGTCATCTCAAAGTCTTTTTCACAACTTAGGGAGGTGACATTATCTATTTTATTAACCTCTATATTATCTTTTACATATATGGCTACACCTCCATAGTGACCACTAGGTCTCCAATAGTACTCAGCCAGAGTGAAATTGTGTAGGCAGACAGATTTAATTATGTTCTCGTCAAGCCAGTGTTCTGAAAGACACATTACGGAAATATCCTCTAGTTCATGCATTAATAAAATATTTAGTTCTTCTACTTTATTGCTTAGGGACTGAACATTTTGGTGAAAGATCTTTATTACAGAATTTGTGGGAAAATCTACAGTACCACCTACCTTCAGTTTAAATGTTTCTTGTTTGTGCAATTTGTAGCTACTGCTTTTGGCAGTAAAAAATCATTCAGGTTAGGAGGCTGCCTGATGTTTCTTCTAGTTGGGCGAGATGAGTCTTCCCTAGTGATCCATTTCTCTAAGGTACTCTAATCTGCAATCTTTTTGTGCTTCTTGTCACCCATGTTTACAAGACGGCAGATTTCTTCAGCCAAGAACTGTTTACCATAATAATTAAAATGTAGGCCGTGACTGGTATGCATGTCTCTGTTTAATGTACTGACATCTATTAGATTCACATAAGGATATTTTTTGCACAGTTCATTTATCTCAATCTTCACTCTTTCTATCAGTTTGTTTACACATGACCAGGGCGGTAAGTCATACCTATGGGGTTGATTTACCACAGTTACGTTTGTTTTGTGTAATTTTGGCAGCACACTGTCGAGAACTGTGATGAGTATTTTACCTTTATCTCTGCCAACATCGTATGTGCCTGCACAAATTATGACACAGTCATTAAAGTCAAGGTTTTCACATGATTTTGCAAGAGACCTTCGTAACTTCTTCCATTCCTGCCCCTGGCTTTATAAAGGCTTGTACACTTAGGTTTGACTGTGTGTCTGTCACTTTTTCCGCCAGTTGATGACCGTGACTATCGGCAAAAATTAGTACTTTTTTGTCTTTTTTGCGCTGGTCATGTTTTGAAACACTAGTAGATTTCACAAAACGTGACTTCTGCTGTTTTTTAATAGTTTCTGGACTCACTTGTTTTTCAGCTACAGACTCGTTTGGAGTTTTGTTTGAAGCAGTTACTTTTATATGTCCAAGTTTTGTGCTTGTGGCTGCTGTACTTTTTTCGTTTACTTCACTGGTGTCCGATATTATTTGGAGCTTGTGTTGATAATGTTCTTCTTGATGATTACAGTCCCGATTTTCCAACTGTTTCTCTAGTTGGATTACAGTCCTTTTTAGTTCTTCTATTTTACTATTTCTTGCGGATATCACAATACAAAAGTCGTCACAATGTTTACATCTGGATTCAGTTTCTCTCTCTTTGGAGTGGATATCATATCAAGTACTTGATTTAGTTTAGACAAAAATTTACTTACGTCTCCACTAGGAGACCTGTATAAACACAAAATAGTATGTCTCTACTGGTCTCCAAATTCTATTGCTGCCAACTCAAAACGTTTGTCTTCACTGGTTGCACATAAATCACTTCTGACATTATATGGATAATTTTGTTTAACATAAATACAACAACCTCCACACTTCATAGAACTTCTACTGTATGCACATGCAAAGTTTGTAAGATTTTTAAGAGTACTTGATTGATTTCCACTTCATTGCACCAATGCTCTGTGATACAAACAACTGAGCTGTTTATAGTCTCCAGCTCGATTTCTAGCTGTTAGACTTTACTTCTTAAACTTTCGATATTTTGGTGAACAGTTGTGAAATTATTATTGCTGTGTTTAGCATTGTCACTTCTCACTCTCTTTTTGTCCTTGTGAATTACTTAAAGTACCTCTCTATTTCGTTTACATTCACATTATTTATTTATTTTCAAATGGTATCCTTGGAACATCATCCTTTTCAGAACATATCAGTTTCCCTTATTTTTAATTATTTTAAGGGGACCCGGAACGTCCTATACCTCCAATGTTAAATGTAAGGAACATTTTCTTTTGAACTATTAACACCAGAATGATGAAACCTTTACAGTATAATATTACATATATTTAATACCATGTACCATATGGATTTTAATTTATTGGTGTTTTTTGGGAAGAAATTATTTGGCATAGTATCTTTGAAATAAAATCTGTTATCAATTATGTATCACAAAAAGGCTATGATACAAGGTGTATATTAGCACTGTTTACATTCCTTGAAAAATTTAAGTGTTTATCTCTAATAGTTTAGCAGAAAATGTTCCTTATAGGGCAAAAAAGTGAACCCCCATCTAGCCTTCTTTTCACTCCTTTCATTCTTTGTCTGGTTTGCCTCTCACACTCCTTGCCTTGAGGAGGTTACGTCATCGCGAAAACGTGGAATCGTCCCACTAGTAATACTAGGTGAGACGGATTCGCTTTCTACTCGGGCCCCCACAGGGTTGTCACTCGCAGAGGATGGTCCTGCAACTCCGAGTAAGTGCGCTGGCATGTGCGACAGCGGCATCTCCCATCCGTCGTCAAAGTGATGTTGTGAAGCATCGTCACGTGTCCTGTGTTGCGTCGAAGAATCAGCTGCGTAATGTTGTATACCTTCGGTTTGTTGATTACTACTGGTAGCATTTTCATACTCTGTTCTTCGGAATCCCAGAGCGGTACGCAAGTTGTACGCCATCCTGAAATATCCAACACATAATACAATCATGCCAATGCCTGCCACCTATAATGTAAACACAATTCATACTGACAGGTACACTGCCATCATTCTTTCTCCTTAGACAACTTGTTAACAAGCCTATATTTTGTTTTACCCTGATTGGGAGACCTCACTACCCGTGAGGCCATTTTCTAGGATGGCCTTCGGCTGTGCGTCTGAGGTATGACTTTTGAGGTTTTATTTACTGTGGTTCTAAAGATATACCATAGAGGCATATAACGTCCTTGTCTAAAGTCGTAATACCTATGTGCACATCTTATTCCATTAGGCATAAACACAAACTCTCTGTATGCTTCCCTAAATAGTCTTATTAGTTCTTCTAGATTAGGCTTATAATACCACAGCTCCTCTAAAACAATGACAGCAGCTGAATAGTTAATCTTGTTTCCATAAAAGGTTATAGCCAATTCATCAATCCGTTCTTGAGTGGTAGGAACAAGGAAGGCGAGGCGCAGGTCGTCCGGGTAATTTCTTATACGGTCCCAGTTGCCATAAAAAAATTCCAACGCAGACATTAGCTGTAAACAATAAGTTTTATTCAGAATGTAACCGTGCCCTTTCTTTTACAAAAAGTCATGTACACTCTATTTCTTACAACAAATGTTACATATTTGACCTCGCTCTGAACTACATCATCCTTCGCAGGTTCATCACCAGCAATTTGCAAACCAATATAAAAAGGACTAACACATTGAAATAATTTATTTTTTACTTTACACTGTGTTTCCAAGTCGGTCCATGATTTTACTTTCGATATATCTGCACTGGTCTCTGGTTTTGAGTACGTAACAAATTTAAATCTATTTCTCCTAGTGTATTTACGCCAGGGTACTCCGGCAGAGCATTCTGGATTAAGATTAAACACACCAATCTTATTACTACATGCCAAGCAGACTTTCTCCAAGGCCCCTTGGTCCTCAAATATTTTTTTATTAGCTCTATCATCTAGGGTTAAGCGTTCAATTCTGACATTAACTCTATACACTATGTCTATCGACATCATTGCACTCACCGTGTACTTTCCGGGCATCACATCCAACTTCTGCAGCACATTGCACTTCATAACGTTACCTTTGTTGTACATAGCAATGGCATCATATACTCCAAAATGAAGAGTATGAATTTCCACAAACACATGTTTTTGGGATTCTGGTCCAAATTACATTATTCACACTCTCATTTTGATTTTGTGTATGCCCATGGAGACATTTCTTCAAAAGTTCTGTTGCAGAAAGATCTCTGAAAATTGGTTTTATAGCCTTATGACAGTTTCTGGTATACTGTGATCATGCTTGTACACACGTTCAGATCCCTGATATTTGTTGTACTTGCACCAGGAATTGGGTCCCAGTGGGCATAGTCCATGAAGTGGTTCCTCGTCAGTCGATAAGGTGACGTAGTAAAGTGCCATTTCAGCCTTTTCCATTGCATCAACACTGTGAGTATTTTGTCTTATTGCCAGTCCATAGTCTCTCAGCAATCTGTTGATTACCTCATCTGTCAATCTTTTAGCTCCACCCAAAGGTTTTCCATCACTGAGTACTTGGCCTTCCATTGTGGTCTTCAGTCGACGCAGCCTTGTTCCCATACATTTCTGAACGTGACCTATGCACTCCTGTTTGGTAATGGTAACATCATTTCCATAAGGTTTCAGCTCAGATACAGCAACAAAAGACTTCAAATCACCATCACCCAGGAACTGTAGGTATCTGACCTTGTACCACAGAAGAGAGCGACTGAAAATGTCTTTCACACCGGAAACTTCCATGGCCCCACTAGACCCACTGTAATTCCTTCGACAGTTTTCTGCATGCTCATCCTTCACTCTTTTAGGACACTTACAGTGCTTGGATTTTATTACAACATCTATAACTTTTGTAGTATTAGCACTTGCCGTTATTACCCCATTATGTGAAGTATGTCCGCACTTCTGCCACGTACCATCTAGTGTGACAGTCAGGTCCCGAGGATTCTGAACATCTGGAATTTCTTCATTCACCGCCACAGCCTCCTCCACTGCTTCTTTCATGGATTTTTGGGTAATATCTTCAACACAGGATCCAACAACTGAGTTATATTTTGAGAATTTCGTTGGTGGTGGTGGTGGATTCATTACACCACAAAACATTTGACCAGAAGAGTATCCCTTACCGATTGACCTTAGAGCATAAACACATCTAATATTTACACCATAGTACTTGCTTTTCTCACAATCCGTTTCACCTTGGCCTATTTCGACATATTCTGAGTTCCAAAGTGACAACTAGTACAATGGAGACAGATTTCTGCTGCAAGTCCTATGTGTCACTTGACATTAACTCTGACTTACTTAATTTGCAACATTCCTTACACAGTATGGAACTCTCAATCAGCTTTGAGAGCAATGAAATGTTAATTATTTCGTTCACATTATCCTGACTACACTTCTCCAATAAACTGCTGTATTTTTCAGTTGATCCAAGCAACTTCTTCCTTGTGCTAGAGACAGGAGTAGATTTCACTTCATGAATAACCTCACTATTTTCTGAATAATTTCTCAAGGTCGGACAAATTGTCACAGTTTCACTAGTGTACCTCGCAGGTGGCTGCTTTCTCTTGTAAACTCTGTCACTAAATCAAGGCATATTTGATAAGTTCCAGTTACACAAAATAAATGCAACACAAATCATGCAATAACCACCAAATGCTCAATGTAAACAACAGTAACCAAAGACTAAAATACGCAGACAAAACAAGTGCCTATCAATTCGTGTTGCCAACATAATATAAAGTATTTGGAAAGACCGGAAGTTTTGAAAAACGATGTTTTCAATGAACATGTATCCATGGAAATTCAATGTCGCAACATGCCCTCTACAGCACATTATTGAAAATAATATTTTCAATACTTGGAGTTGAGCTACAGGTAATATTAATATGTCATTTTAAAGAGGAAGATCTGTAGTATTTTATTTCACAATAACCTGAAAACCCAAAATTTCATAATTTTTAGGTTCCAGGTTCCCTTATATATGCCCATGAGCATTTTACTAAAGGTCACTGTGCCTAGTCTATTCAAATGCAAGCCATCCCTGCCCAGACATTTGTCACTCAGAAATTTGTTAGGGTCAGCGAAAATCACACCAAGTTCATCGCACTTTTCCTTGACGGCGCAGTTTATATAAGGGTTACTCACCTACCTTCTATGTAAGATGCCACTGATAACGATTTTAGAGCTTGTAAATAATTTTTTCGCCGAATGAATTACATTTCTTGTATCGTTTATGATTTCTTCTTCTTCGCTGCTGCTTCGAATAGAGTTCGTCCCGATATGTATTATCACAAGTCTGAAGTTTGTCGTCGTATCGCTACTACTCTAAAAGTTAGTCTGTTTTGTGTACATAATATTTTTAAAATGCTTATTAATTTGTTGTGAATGAATGCCAGGGCGAACACCGAAGCCACAGTTCGGAACTACTACATTTTTCAATATGGAGTCACTAATTGCGATAAATTAATTTTTGTCTTCCTGTTTAGACGAGTCACTTTCACGTTTCTTGTTCTTCTTGTATGTCACCGTTTTCCAGCTATATTTGTTTACATCTTCACCACACGATTCGTTTTCTGTGTCCTTTTTTTCCCGAAGTTTGCACACAAGAATTGTCACAGTTTTTACTTATGTTTGACAAAGGATTTCCACGTAAACAGTATGGTGATTCACTTACTAGTTTAGCATTTGCATCTTTTAGCGATTCAATTTCTTTTTTGAGAGCACCAATATCACTTTGTAACAATTTTATTATTTTGTCTTTCGACTTTATTGAACTTAGAAGATCTGTGGTTTCACACTTAAGACAGTCAAACCAAGTCAAGGGAGAGTCCTCACTTACGTATTTTAGGTTCACTTTTGCACTCTTTTCATGTAGCCAATATTTCCACTTAGCACATAAAATGCCTTTTGTAATATGTTTTTTTTGCACTGCTTGCACGATAAACTGATGTTTTTTTTTTTTTCTGTAAGAGAACGATGTGACACTGCACTGTTCAATCGGCGCCATCTTGAGATGGGGTTGTTAACCGCACATCGATATCATTTAAATAGGTTTGACCAGCTTAACAATTTCACCCAGTATCAAATATTTGCATAATTTTCTAACACTCTATCAGTGAACAAGATGCAAACAAAGTAATGTCATCACACGAAGGAAGCAAGTGACCAACAACAGAAGTGAACGAAATACATACCAAAGAAATTGGCAGCCCAAATGGGCCAACTTTTTGAGTTTCTTCTTTGCTTTCTTGTTGTTAGAAACTAAGTCTTGAGTCCAATATTTGAGCCAGTAAACGAGTCTCACTTTAACAAATATCTTGATCAACATCAGCTTAGTTTCCTCACAACGTCCAGGAGGAATACTTGGGATAGCCATCAACAAGTCCACATATAATGCACAACAGTTTTTCTCGTGAGAATGTTCACCAAAAACTGAAGCCATCTGATCTTCGCAATCTCTCAAAAATAAGCTAACATTTTTATTGCAAATAAACAAGCTTCCAAAATTGTCTTCATGGCTTTTGAAATAGCAATCAAATTTGTCATTTTCATCTAAGTCCTGGCTGTTGTCTACAAGTAGATACCTGCACTTTACACAATTATGTAAAAAAAAAAAAAAAATTCTTCAAGATGTAGCCAAACACATATCTCATACTGTTTTGTTCTCCGAGGTCTGCTGGAATTTCAGCATTTGGTAGCTTTGTTGTAGAACTTGTATCACTACTGCATAACAACAGTGAGACCTTTAATGTTTAAGCAGATTTCATGTCCAGTATTACCTGACCCCAGTCCATTCCTTCACAATTACTGTTTGCCACATTAGAAGAGTTTATCAATTTACTTAGTGTACAGTTGTTAAATGCAGCACAAAACTGCCGTGGAGATGGGTTGCTGCAAAAACCACCTCTCTGCCTTATAGTTAAAAAATAGTTTTCTAACGTGTCTTGGTTAATTTTACGTGAGAATAAGCACAATTTTGTTTCAGTCAGTACCACAGCAGCAAGCATTTCCAAAGCACATATATTGCTTAGAAGCCCCTTAACACATTTTATCCTCAGGGAATAATCTTTCCCACCACAGTCTACAAATTTCCAAGAGTGAATCCGTGGCTACATCACATGTAGAACATCCAGATGCTCTGAATCACTCCTAATACATTTCTTTAGATGCACAGGCCCTTTCACACTGTATGTATTAAATATATCAAAAATGTCAGTAACTTTCTGACAATAGTCCGAAGTGCCAATTGCAGATAATGGAATACTACCACAGCTGCCACTGTGTGGCTTAAGACACGAACCATAGTATCCACTTTCGTTTTTGAAAAGGTTTGGCAGTTCAACAGGTTGTTTAGTAAGCTTGGGAGATAACTTGTATTTTCGGTGCAAGTCATTTGAATGGAGCTGAGAAATGTCCTTCCAAGAAGCAGTACCAACCAAACCATCATTTGATGTATAAATAATGTCATAACTAAACAGGATGTTTCTGATACTCTTAAACAAATGTGGGGTGTCATAGAAGAAGTAGCTCTTCCTCTCCTCATATACCAAACATGGATTGTCTTGTGTAATTCCCAGTCTTTCTCCAGTCCACAAAATTTGAAGCCTGGTCGATCACACAAGTCTTCACAACCAAGCCAATTTCCTTAAGTCTTTTGCTACTTCATACAATATAGCAGTCAAATGCATAGCTCCCACTATTCCATTACAAAAACAGTACAGCAATGGTTGTTTGAAACACAAAAATATGCCATTAATCATTATCACCAACACACTGTTGGCAATTTTAGCTGTGCGTGTAAACCCCAAGTCCTCAAAACCAATAACACTGTCAGAAGTGCTTCCATATGTTAAATTTGGCATTAGAGACATTTCATCCAATGACATATTCACTAGTTTATCATTATCAGAGAAATGCTGCACCTTTTGCTTTAAAATGTGGAATATATTGTGACTTATCCCACATTTTATTTGTATGCCTTCCACATATCTTTGTAATGTACACACTAATGGCAGCATAAAACATTCTGACAAAAACCTATATGCCTGAGTGCTGTAATATAATAAATTTTGAGCAAACAGCTTTTTTGCGTCTTTCCATCTTGCAGCACGTTTCTCATTCAATGGCATGCTAATCTGGCTTAATAACAAATGAAGGGCATCTTTTTTCAAATATCGGGATCCTACAGCCTTCAACATTCGTTTGTCCTTGTTTAATTGATCCTTCTGATACAGTTTCTGTTGCTGTCTGTACTTAAAATGATAGGCACTTTCTTTGTCCTATAATAATTTTGTTCGAAGTCTAGCGATCTGCATATTCTGATACTTCACACGCTTCTGTAAGACACGAATAACTGCACTTAATCTAACCACTTCATCATCAAAGCAGGTCTGTGTTGACAATTCACACGAATCTGGCACTGATACATTGGGAGTTGAACTGGCTGCTTCTGTGTCATTGGACTGTTTTACAGCTTTAGACGGATTGCCGATTCTTTGTGGCAGTTTCCTCTTCATAGTCAGCTCATGTGGCTTATTTGAGATGTCAAACAGTGTTTGTACTGCATTCCATATGAGTTTATTATTGTCTGCGTTCATGAATTGGTTTAGTTCGAGATGTAGTGTACAAAACTTAATATTGTTATACAGGTAAAATGGGTCTTTTTTCCTAAGATTTTCTCGTCTGCTGCTAACTAGCTATATTCTGCTCCTAAAACGAAATATTAATTATTAATATACATGTGGTTTGCAAGCGAATCGTGACGATACAGTTTAGTAACATGACGGTATATTCCTCTCAGGATCCTTAGGAAACCTAAAAATACAGTTGTGGTGTCTTCTTCCTGTTGTTTCTTCAATTTATTGCGTTAAAAACGCTCCCGCTTGTAAAAACCATTGTAGAAATAAATGTAAACGACTACTACGGCTTTCACGATAGCGCCCAACTCAACATTTTAACTTACTGGCCGCTTGGGGCGCAGCAGGCACGACAGACAACAAAATCGAGGCAAAATGTCACGACTGTTATGTTACTCTGTGCCTGAAAGTAACAAAGGCGAGAAATGCATCTGATGCGGTCCTTAACATTCTGTGGTCGATTTTTCAGCCACAATAAATCAATCAATCAAATTTTATTGTCATTCAGCTCATAAAGCAATAGACAACGTCAAGATAACTTACATTTTTAACATTAATTACTAAATACAATTTATTTTGGATTACATAAGGCCATCCGCTAGATACAGTGTTGAAAGACAGTATTTTCAGTTTCAAAAAATTTGTCTACTGTGTAGAAAGGATTATTTACTAGTATTCTGTACAACTTAGCTTTGTAGATATTGACAGGCAACCCTTTTAAATCTATACTTAACATATTGTAAAACGTAAGTCCAAGAACTAAATATGAATTCTGTGACTTGTATAGTCTTTGATATGGTACATCTAAACATGATTTGTTCATGGTGTTATGGCTATGTCCATCCCTTCTTAATGATATATTTGAAATATTGTTCCTAACATACAATAGAACATTATTGATGTACAAGTTTATTACAGTCAGGCATTGCAATTTAACAAACAAGTGTTGACAGTGTTCTAAGTTATCTGAGTCGGTTATTATTCTTACTAATTTTTTTTGTAAAAGTAGAATGCCCTTTATGTGACTGCTATTGCCCCACAATAAGATTCGTTATGATATGATATACTTTGAAAGAAAGCAAAATATGCAGATCTTATATAACTATTAGGGACATGTCTTTTTAAGTAATGAAATAGATAACTCTTGAGTGTCTGGTAGATAAATGTTTGACGTGTGGTTCCCATGTCAACTTGTTGTCTACCATAACACCTAAAAATTTTATACTTTCTAAGTCATGATTCTCTCTTAAGCTAAAGGAAAGTGCCTGGGTCTTACTGTCATTTAGTAGAAAACCGTTTGCTCTAAACCATAATGAACTCTGAGCAAGGGTATCTTTAACTATATTTTTAGTGTGTTTAAATCTGAGCTTTTATTTTAAGAAGTTGTGTCATCGGCATACATTATTGCGTGAGAGTTTACAAAAGATGGCAAGTCATTTATCATAAGTAAAAACAATAGAGGTCCAAGTACTGAGCCCTGTGGCACGCCAGACCTAACATTAATCAGATCTGACTTCTCCCTGTTAATGCATACAACTTGTTGGTGGTTCTCAAGGAAGGATTTAATCAAATTTATGCTGCTATTAGCAAAACCATAATAGGATAGCTTATTCAGTAAAGTATCATGGTCCACACAGTCAAACGCTCTGCTCAGATCACAAAATGTAGCCTGAGGAAATCCCATAGCCTCAAACACATCCAGAACAAATTTTACAAGAGAATCCATAGCATCTGTTGTGGATTTACCTTTCATGAATCCATATTGTTTGTCACTTATTAAGCTTAAGTTATCTAAATACGTGCTAACTTGATTATACATAATTGTTTCAAGAATTTTTGAGAAAACAGGAGTTAACGATATTGGTCTGTAACTATCAGGACAGTTCTTATTACCTTTCTTATATACTGGGACCACTCTAGATATTTTTAGTATATCAGGAAACTTGTTTTCAGTTAGACATTTATTTACTCAGTAGGTTAAGGGATCAACTATGCAGTCAATAATATCTTTCAATAAGTTACATGATAAATCATAATAATCAACGCTATCTGAGGCTTTGAAATTTTTAACTATTTTCGGAATTTTATTGGTACACACTTCTGTGAAGTTGAAAATGCTCTGGTGGGGCCTTTCAAAATAGTTATCGATGAAGTTAAGGGCATTTTCTGGAGGTTTGTCTATTGAGCTGCATATTTCTTCAATAGATTGGACGCAGAATTTATTGAATTCATCTGGGGATATGGCAATAACGTCTTTTCCTTTAGTGTGTGCCACAGAGTTAATTATACTCCAGGCTTTTTTGCATTTATTTCTAGACTTTTCAATAAGGGCTGTATGATATAGCTTCTTAACATCATTAATAGCCTGTCTATAATTACACTTAGCTCTGGAATATAATTCTTTATGTAGTTCAGATTTGCTGTTCTTGTACATACAAGAATAGAGCATAGCAGTGTTTTTCATTTACCCTAACTGTGGAGTATACCATTCCCTGTTTTTCCTTCTCTTATAACTACTACTATCCTTAATATTTAGAGTACATTTTCTCAAAGGAATATTATTTTCAAATGTATTTAAAAATATAGAGAAAAACTCAGTAAAAACAATGTCGGAGGAACAATGTTGTAGTCTACTAAATAGGGCATCCCAACTGATACAAGTGAGGGCAAGTCAATCTATCTATCCTCTCTTTGTTCTTATGTCTCGTGGTTACAGTTTTAGCTTTTGGGCTGGAACAGTCGGGAGTTACATTGCTAAGACTAATATATACTGCATTATGGTCTGAGAAATGAAAACTAACTACATCTGAAGACATATAAGTTCTATTAATATTTGTAAATATATTATCAAGACAAGCAGGGCCCCTGGTAGGTTTGGAGTTAGTATAGTACAGGTTATATTGCCTAAGTACATTCTTGAAATCTGCCACAGTTTTTTTGTCCTGCAGAATATCAAAACTTGACTTGATATCCCCTCCAATGAAAATAGAATATAGTTCCCATTTTGGTGTACAGAGGGACATTAATAGGTCATCAGATTTCTCAAGAAAGATACTGGTGTCTCCGCTAGGTGACCTGTAGACTACTACTACTAATATTTTAAGGCACTCAATTACTATACCCAATGTTTCAAAGTGCAGTTCCTACTTTTGTGTAGGCGGTGCTTTTACGTATATTGCTACTCCACCATTCAAGTGGTGTTTCCTACTATAGCAATTAACTAAAGTATAATCATCCAGTAATTTGTAACCTAGTTCTTCCTCTTTGCACCACTGTTCACTTATACGTAAGATATCAAACATGTTTTCATTGGAAAATTCATTAACAATTAGGTTTTTATCTGTCTTAACCTGTATATTGAGGAAACCTATTTTAAACTCCCCTTTTCACTTCATTTACATGTTTACCTGACTGACTTAACATACTGTTAACATAAAGCAGTTGACCAGGTTGTAACGTAATGGTGCTGGAGTATCTAACCTGGTCTAGCACTGTAAGTTTTTTGACATCTCAGTTGAAACACAGCTCAACTTATCTAATACTATCCTGATAACTAAGTCACTTAAAACACGTTTGTCTAATTTGTTAAAATGTTGACCATGCTTAGTGTGACAATCTCTGTGACAGTTACAGTGTTTATTATAGAGACATTTTTGAAGTGCTTACAAATAGCTTTGTATTCTTGGTTGGCTTGATCCACTTCCTTATTAACACAGGACCACTGACGCAAGTCGTGTCAATGAGGCACATTGACAACAATCATGTTGGTGTGGGTCAATGTTTCCAGAGTTTTCTTCAGTGTTGATGTTGCTGTCTCCCTCTTGTTTCTACTGACATCGTTTGCTCCAGCCATTACAACTACAAAGTCTTTATCTGTCAAGGTGTTGCAGTCTTTCTTCATTGATGCTGATACATCTCAAAAACCTGCCCTGGTTTTACGATTCCATCTATTGTGCATTCATTAATCGCAGAAGGTCCTCTTTCTATTAACATAACTGCTAATCCTCGTGCATAGCTGTCGGAATAAATCTTGATTTTCCGATTCTTCTTAGGTGTTAATACACTATTTGCTGGATTTTGAGGCTCTTTCTGATTCTTCTTAGATGTGACTATGGTATTTGCTGAATTTTGAGGTTATTGCACTATTTTATTGAGAGATGAACATTCTGCTTCGGATCTACTGACAATGCCACACTTTTCCCTACATCCATGTAAACAGTTAGCTTTTTTGTTTTCATATGCAGTTTCAGATCTGTATGACTGGTTTTCGATTGTTGTTTTGCTTGCTTTTTGTGCTGCTTCACAAGATAGTTTTCTTCGTTACTGACAACAGTATTATGCCTACACCCATCACATTTCCATCATTACAGTTTTCTTGTCTCCTTTTAGCGAGGGGTCGATTTTTCCGCAACGAAAATGAAATATTTTCCCACACTCCTTACACAACATACCATTTTTCACTGTTTTTTGACATTTCCCACATAGTTTATCACAAACCCTTGTCTTTTCACAGGTTGGAATATCTGATACTTCACTCTGTTGGCACTGCTGTTCTATTTCATTACCTTTACTTTTCAGAACATGTATTTCTTCTAAACGTACAGTGATAATTTTGTATTTGCACTCGTAACTGTTTAATTTTTTGCCTAAATCGTCTTTGAAACAGTTCGAGTAGAATCAACTCTTCTGCTTTGGATCGACATTTGCACACTTTATGTGGAACGTTGTTTTACGGTTAAAGCACATTATACCTTTGATAGCATTTCTTCCTCAGTAGCAGTAGGTTGTAGCCCACAGGTCTAAATGTCGCTCATAAGACGATGTTGTAGGAATATCTCGCCATTGTTCATGAGACGATGTTGCAGGAACACACACATTTTTCATTTCGTCTTTTCTGCCTGTAGCGCTTCTTCTTTCAGCGATTTAAGTGTATGGCACAGAACACACAGTTTATCACAAAAGACGGAGAAATTTCCACATGTCGAGCACTTTTCCTCATGATTTATGTATTTATTTACAGAACTTACAAACTCGCGGTCTTCACTCGGCGCCATCTTCTCATCTTGCAGGCATGCTCAGACAGGCATAGTATATCTATTACATTATCAGATTCAATGTCATCTAAACAAACCAGGAGCTCATCTACTTTATTCTTCAATCCTGGAATATTTTGGTGAAAAATGGTAACATCATTTTTTACTTTACTTTTGTGAGTATCTTTTTTCTTTAACACACCAATATTTTGGTTAAATGTGGTAACATTATTATTTACTCTACTGTTGTGGGAATCTTGTGAGTTTTGGACCTCTTTAGCATCTGCCTGTCTGAACGTCTCATTGGACACTGATATTAGTCTAAATAAGAGGTAAATCTATGAGTATTAGTGTCCCCCCTTATGGATTTCGCTAACAACCCTGCCAGTTTACCCTTACCTTTTCTATTGAGGTGTAAGCCATGCCTTGTGAAATCCCCCCTGTGAATAGCCTCTATAGGAACCAGTCCAATGTCTGACAGAGTGGCCGCCCTACGCAACTGATCCAACTCCATATTTACCCTCCTGACAGAGTGGTTCAACTGGGACTGATGATCATGCTGCACGAAAGCAGGCACCAGCCCAACATTGGTATTGGTCATTGCAGAGGCGATTTTCACCAGGTCACACTCAATACTGTAGCCCTGATCCCTATCAAGACTGTTTTCCACTCCACCCACTATAATCACATGATCCTGCTTTGAGAAACCCTTGCACAAGGAACCTATATCCTCTACCACCTGGCTAAGACATGCACTTGGCTTGAAAAAGTTTGTGACCTGGTACCTGTCACCTAATTTTTCCTGCAAAATCTGGCCCACACCTCTTCCATGGCTGCTACCTAGCAACAGAACTTTCCTCTTACTTCCTACTTTTTTTGAAACAGTTGGTTTCCTAGTGAGATTCTGTTGCATCTTAACTACATCTACTTCTACTGGGGTCTCTTCTTTACTTAACTGTTGTAGCAAGGCCAATCTATTGGTTGTGCCAATTGGGAAACTGTCAGACACTGTTCTCTTTCTGTGGCCCCTGTTCCCAGGTACCACTTTCCACCGCTGTTTACCCTCCTCCCCACCTTAACCTCTTCAGTTCCTCCCTCGCTCTGCCCAAATCAGCCTGAAGGGCTCTAATTTTCTCCTCCTGTTCAGCTATAATCCTATCTCTTGAGCAAACCCTGCAAAAGAATGGAAGAGTCTCGTTTACTTCTCCAATTACCATGCCGTTACAATTACCCCAATGAAACCACCTGTCACAACAGCTGCAAACTAACTTCCCTACTGAAGTTCACACACTTAGCATCCATGGTGGTTTGGAAATTAGTTAACAGATTTACTAAGTGATAATGATAATATATTAAATACACATGTAAAAGGACACTAAATATATTTTGGAAACTAATATGTAAGTAAACTATTAGCAAATACAATTAAATTTGTGGTATAACACTAAATATGCATGTTCAAAAATTAGGCCTAAACAGCCAAGTGTAACCAAGATGAACTTTTTGCGGTTACTGGAAGAATATGCAAATAAAAGGAAAACCTTTAATGGCAAGCTTGAACTGCACACTAATGAACATAATTAATTAGTTAATCTGTAGCAAATGCACTTACAATTGCGGTATAACGCTAAATATGCACAATCGAAAAATTAGGCGTAAGCAGCAGTATCTAAACAAACTAACTTTTCGCGATTACTGGAACACTTTTTATTTATTTATTTATTCTTTGCCCATATACTCCAGCTGAGAGTACTGGATGTGTCATACAATAGGCTATTAACATCAAACTTGATTTCATTATATATAAATAAAACAAATAATTAAACAGAAATAGTCTATAAGCATACAAAGGTATTAAATGTTTAACATTATATATACACACAAATTCAAACAACATACAGAAATGATAATTTTTAAAGGTACATTTCAGTAATGATATAACATATTTAAACACCATCTGGTAGTCTCAGTGATTCATTAAAGATGTGGCACAGGACTTCACAAATGAAAATGTGTGTGTGTTTCAACACTTTGATGGAAATACCATCAATACCAGTTGAGTTTTTGTTTTTCATGGTCCTTATTATCTTCTTACCGTTACAATAAATGACAAACAACATTCATCACTAATTTCCGTCCATACAGGTGCGTTGCACTGGCGGCACGGCTCGTTCACCGATCCCGGAGGGCATACACTCCAGTGATGAGCCGTGTCGCGACTGCGTGGACCAAGCGAGACAAAAGGCCGCGTCACAGAATATTCTGCTCCTGGCACGACCGGAGGCACCGTAACGTCCGCGAAGGAGTGAAAGACACTTTGACGATGACTGCGTTTACGACCGTGCGTACGCATTTACGGCGGAGTCACGTTGACTCAACGCACGTGGTCTGCGGCAGGAGAACTGAGAGACATGTGTCGCGTCGCGTCGACTAGCTCGCACTGTCCGCCTGCTTTTGTCCCCGTGCGGTCCGGTGTGCCACGCACCGTTGCCGGAATTCGGCATAACGGTACAGCTGCCCCTACCTGTGTCAGCAGTGCCATGGTTCAGCCCTTCAGCATTGGATGGTGCTGCCACCACACAGATCCCCCCTTGGAGAGCGGAGCTCCGTAGCTGCGAAAACGCAGCGATCGTTCAGTGGCGCGCGTGTGTTTAAAGTTGGCGCGTTGCTTGATGGCAGTGCGGCAGCGTTGGTGGGGGTCAGTCAGCGTTGGAACGGCGGTGGCCCGTGACACCAGCGCAATGGACCGGCGAGCGTGCGGCAGGCGTGTCCTCGCGCTGTCGGCTAGTGACACCGGCAGTAGACACTGGCTGCAACTGTCCGTAGCAATGCGCGTGAAGGCGTGCGTTGCAGGTCATTGGTGGTGACGTCTCGAAGGCACTTGCGCGAGTGCAGTACCATCGGAACTCGAATGCGGGTCTGGGAGCTGCTACGGACAAGCCGGGTGGTGTGGAGCGCGAGTCCAGAGCTTAACGGAGAAGCGAATGCGGTAAACTGGCGCGGATGCCGATCCAGCCTGAACTCTCGACACGGCGGAAGCAAAGCAACGCGAACGCGGATCCAGGAGCTGTGACGAACGCAGGACATGGTGTCCGGGGCTCGACTGGAGTTACCAGCCGAAGGCACTTGCAGCTGGAGGCCGGGTCTCTACAGCGGACGGCGGCTTGTGGGCGCTGGATTCTGACGGCGTTCGGCGGCTCGGGCGCGAGATTGCTGGTTTGGGTGTCGTGGCGCGCTGGCAATGCAGCACGGCCGTTTCAATCGGACGCGGCGGCCGCCACATGTGACGTAGTCCGCTGGCGGCTGCGGTGGGGGCAACCAGTGCACCTGTGGCGGCTGTGCCAGCTGCCTGGGCGTGGTGGTGGGAGGCGCACGTGGCGGCGCGATGACAGCGGGCTGCAGCTGTGCGTCACCAGCGGCTCCGGGTGCAGCTTCCGTCTGACCGCTGGCAGAGGGAGTATCGTCCGTGATTAGATCTTCTGCCGGGTCGAAGAAATGCGTGGCTGATGGAGCGGGCAAGACGTAGGCTGGTTTGACGCGGTCGACTGACACTGTCGACGGCTTCCCGTTGTACTCGATGACCAGTGTTTTGTCTCCTCGGGCGATCACGCGGTGCGGTCCACTGTAGGGCGGTCGGAGAGGTGGCTGTACTGCATCGGTACGCAACATGACGTGCGTGCATCGCTGCAGGTTGGCGTGGACAGATATCTTCCAAGCCGCGTCGGTGCGTGCGCTCGGAGGCTGGCCGTGTGAGTGCGCAGACGTTCTGCCAGAGTGGGTGCCACGGCGTCGCGTGGGAGTCTTACATCTTTGATAAAATCGCCCGGGATTGTCAGAGATTGCCCGTAAACGAGGTCGGCAGGTGAGGCGCCGATCTCCTCCTTCGGCGTGACTCGCAGGCTGAGCAGCACCAGCGGGAGCGCCTCTGGCCATGAGGTGTCGTGGCAGGTTAGAGCGGCGTTGAGAGTCCTGTGGAACCGTTCGACCATGCCATTCGACCGCAGATGGTAGCTGGTTGTCCTGTGTAACCGGGTGCCACACAATCTGGTGACATGCGTAAACAACGCGCAGTCAAACTGGCGGCCGCGGTCAGTTGTCACGTGACTGGGACATCCGAAGGGTGCCACCCAGGTGTCGACGAATGCGGTGGCGACGGTCTCAGCTGTGATGTCCGCGATGGGCGTTGCTTCCGGCCAGCGAGTGAAGCGGTCCACCATAGTTAGGAGATACCGCTTGCCTTGTGAGAGAGGAAGCGGGCCGATGAGGTCCACGTGAACGTGCGCAAATCGGCATGTCGTGTCCGGGAAGGTGCCCAAGGGTGCGTGGGTGTGCCTTCCGACTTTGGCGCGCTGACATGCGGTGCAAGTGCGCGCCCATTTGCGACAGTCCTTCCGAAGCCCGGGCCAGACGAAACGTGCAGCCACGAGCGTCGCAGTGGTGTTGGTGCCGGGGTGTGACAGTCCGTGGACACGGTCGAAGGCACTGCGCCGGAATTTCTCCGGGAGGAACGGTTGATGTATGCCGGTTGAGATGTCACACCAAATCTTCCGTGCGGAGCTGGGGACAGGCACCAGCTCCAGTTGCAGGCCGCTGGAAGTGTCGTGACGGAAGCGGTGCAGTTCTTCGTCACTCTCCTGTACTTGGGCCACGTCCTCAAAGTTCACAGGGGGTGAAATAACGGCACACGCTCAGGACAAACGATCGGCGACGATATTGTCGGTCCCCAAAATGTATCGGATGTCTGTCGTGAATTGCGACACGTACTCTAACTGCTGGAGTTGGCACGGTGAACACTTGGTGTGTAGAGAAAAAACCGAGAGGCCTGCCAACTCCCGCCGATGCGCTGTTGTAACGCCGCGCCGATGGCGGCTTGGCTGGCGTCCACGACTACAGCTAAGAACCGCGTCATGTACCGGGTGCGCAAGCAGCGTCGCTTCCACGAGATTTCTTTTTGAGTCCATGAAGCTCTGCTCCATTGCGTCTGTCCAATTCACGAGGGTGTTTCCTTTTGAGGTAGGACCTTGTAACGCCCTAGTCAGTGGCTCTTGCATGGCTGCGGCATTGGGCAAGTGTCGACGATAAAAGTTCAACATGCCGAGGTAACGTCGTAATTCTTTGTGCGTCTGCGGATGCGGCATGTTCAGTATTGCTTTCACTTTCTCCGGTAGCGGTGTCGATCCGGTGGGCGTAATTAAATGGCCGAGGAAGTCGATTTACGTCACACCGAACTCGCATTTAGCGGGGTTAATAACGATGTCGGCTTCACTCAGGTGCAGAAAGATGGTCGTTAAGTGCCGGCGGTGGAGTTCGGGCGACTTGGAATACACCAGGATGTCGTCAAGGTACGCGAAACAAATTGGCAAGCCTCACAAGACGCAGTCCAGGAACCGCTGCCAAGTCTGGGCAGCATTCCGAAGACCGAAAGTCATAAACAGGCTTTCGAAAAGCCCAAAGGGCATTACGATGGCTGTTTCTTTCAATGATTTTGGGCACCACCGGAATTGGGGTGTACGCCTTTGTGCAATCTATCTTGCTGAACACCGCGCAGCCCGCCAAGGCGTAGCTGAAGTCTTGAAGGTGTGGGACTGGGTATCGGTCCGGCACCGTTCGCGAATTAAGGGCGTGATAGTCCCCACAAGGGCACCACAAATTGTCTTTTTTGGGCACTAAATGCAACGCCAATAACCATGGGGTGCTTGATGGTCGCACGATGCCTTGCCGCAGCATGGCCTCGAACTCTGCCTTTGGTGCTGCAAGTCTTTCAGGCGCGAGTCGACGTGGGCGACACAATGTGGGGGGTCTGGGTGTGGTTATTATGTGGTGCAACGTCGAATGTTTGATGTCTCTCGGTGCACCGGCTGGGCGGGTGAGGTCGGGGAATTGTTCAAGGATGTCAGCGTACGGTCCGGGGCACTTCACAGGTTTAACACTGTAGTACGCAGCCTGCCGGCACTGTCCCGCTATCTTTAAATTCGTTGTCACGTCGATGAGCTGGCCGTTTGCGATATCGGCTAGCAGCCCGTAGTGGCCTATAAAGTCTGCGCCCAGGATCGGCTCATTGACGTCGGCCACAGTTAAAGTCCACGTGAACGTGCGGCGTAGGCCTAGATCTATATTGCGTCTGTGTGTGCCGTAAGTTTTAATAGCGGAATTGTTCGCTGCTGTAAGGCAGAGTGCGTTGGCCTGCCTGCTTTCTTGTAACATAGAACGGGGGAATATCGAGAGGTCCGAACCCGTGTTGACGAGGTACCTCACGCCTGCCTCCCATTCCACAACAAACATACGCTTTGATATCACACTGCAGCTGGGTGCACCTATGTCCGGTCGCAGCTGGCGTTTGGGTGCGAGTAAGGAGCGCGGCACCTGGTTGCGTCATTGCCGAAGCGGGCGTGATACCAGCAGTAGCTGCTTTGTGCGTGCTCTAACATCTGCTGGGTACCGTTGGAGCAGCTGTTGCTGCGTTGCCGGCTGTGCGAGCCGTGCCGCCTGTCGCCCGGTCTGCTGCCGCTGCGGCGCGTGCTGCCCTCTTGCTGCGAGCGCGCAAACCGGTCAACTTGCGTGGAAAGAGCTGCCACCTGTGCGGTCAAGTTTTGCACTAGCTGGCGCAGGTCGGCATCTGATGCGGGTGCGGGAGGCGCGGGCCACGGAGGTGGGGGGACAGAGTCGTAAGCTGCCGCAGCCGCGGTGCTAGGCGCCGTTGTCAGCGCGTCGTGCACCCTGTCGGCCAAGTTAGTGACGGTGTCCAGCTGCATCTCCGTCTGTGCGGCTATCACTGCCTGCACCTGAGCTGGGAGGCTGCACACCCAGATAGTGCGTAACAGCGAATCTGGCACCATATCGGACTGCGCGAGGCTCCGCAAGTGGCGCAGGAACTGCGAGGGCCTCCGATCGCCGCATTCCTCTTGCCGCAGTAGTTGGTGCACTCGTTGTTCCTCGGACTACGAAATCAGCCGGATCAGCTCTTCCCTGAGCCGTTTGTAGCTTGACTGCGTCGGCGGGGCGGTGATTATATCCCGCACTTCGGCTGCATAGTTCTGGTCCAACTGGCTCACTACGTGCCCAAATTTCGCCAGGTCGCAGGTCACGTGGTTGCTCATAAATACCGCCTCAACTTGGCTGAACCACGTAACAGGGTCGCGCGGCCAAAAGGGAGGCAGCCTGATCAATGCCCGTCCAGCGCTTGTCGGCATTCCGGCGGTCGTAGGAGGCGTAGGTGTGGCGGGGATTTGCGCGCCAACATTGTCCTGAGCTGTCTGTGGCTGCGTGGCCAGTTGAGTTTTTGTTTTTCATGGTCCTTATTATCTTCTTAATTTCCTCAACAGTGACAGGAGGCATGCAAATCTGGGGTGTTGCACTAAGTCAACTTCCTTGTAAAAGATTCAGAGCCTCATTTATAGATCCATTACACCCTATTTTATCCGCTGCAGTCAAAAAATGCTTGTTGAACATTTTTGCAACATTTTCACCTTTATCAATGATATTCCCATTATATCTAACTTCAATATTTTCTGCATCATTTGAGTAACTACTAGTTTCTCTTTTAATAATACCCCAGATGGTTTTTATTTTGTTGCCAGAATTATCTATTTCTGATTTGATGAACATACTGTTTGCCTTTATCAGAACTTCATTTAAGATCTTGCAGTACCTTTGAAGCGGGAACGTGTGGTATCTCTGCTTACAGTCACTCACGTGCAGTGAACCGGCTTTATCGCCGCGCCCACGCACTATGCTCAAGGGAGAGGCTTGGTGACAAAAAACGACTAAAGAAGTTTCGGGACAGGACACATTTATTCTTCCTACCGTTACAATAAATGACAAACAACATTCGTCGCTAATGTCCGTCCATACAGGTGCGTTGCACTGGCGGCACGGCTCGATCACCGATCCCGGAGGGCATACACTCCAGTGATAAGCCATGGCGCATCTGCGTGGACCGAGCGAGACCAAAGGCCACGTCACAGAATGTTCTGCTCCTGGCGCGACCGGAGGCGCCGTAACGTCCGCGAAGGAGCGAACAACACTTTAACGGCGACTGCGTTTACGACCTCGTGTACGCATGTACGGCGGAGTCACGTTGACTCGACGCACGTGGTCCACGGCAGGAGAACTGAGAGACATGTGTCGTGTCGCGTCGACTAGCTCGCACTGTCTGCCTGCTTTTGTCCCCGTGTGGTCCGGTGTGCCACGCACCGTTGCCGGAATTCGGTGTAACGGTACAGCTGACCTTACTTGTGTCGGTAGTGCCATGGTTTAGCCCTTTGTGCATTGGACGGTGCTTCCGCCACACCTTTTTAAAATGAGCTCTTATTTCAGGATCATTTGTATTTCTGAGAGAAACTTAAAGCAGTCTTTTAGTCCTACATAATGTTTTTATTCCTTCTGTGAGTCACTGTTTGCTGGTATGGCTCTGGTACTTGTTCTTTGCTGTTCTTAGAGGGAAGACAGCTTCAAAGAGGCACATAAATTCATTTATAAATAGGTTAAATTTATTATTGACTTTCAGTGGTCTATAAATTGGACTCCAGTCAATGAGTTGAAGATAACTGTTGAAGATCATGAGATTTTCATTATTAATTACCCTAAATGACCTTTTATAGACTTTGCCCTTCCTGTGTGGGCATATATCATTGATAGTTAGCAATTGGCCATCATGGTCTGAAAGACCATTTAGGACTTGTTTACTGTTGTATTGGTGTTTCTATTCTCATCAATGAAAATATTATCTATAAGACTTGAGCAGTAGTTCATAACCCTCGTGGGGAAGTCTATCATGGGTGTGAGATTGAGGTTGTATGTGTTCATTATACATAGCAGGTCAGCTGTACTATCATAATCTAGAAAGTTAATATTAAAGTCTCCTAAGACTACAGTATTTTTATTTTTTGAATATATATGGAATAGAAGAGATTCGAGTTGCTTAAAGAACATACATTGCTTCCTTGACGAGGCCCTATACACTGTTACTACAAGGAGTGACAGGGTCTTGGTACTAATTTGTATACCACAAGCTTCAAAATGCTGATCAAAACAGTATTTTTTGAGCTCTAGAAATCTATACGTTATATTCTTTTTTACATACATTATTACACAACCCTTCTGCACACTGTTTTTACAAAAGTGAGAGGCAATATGATAGCCATCTAGATTCAGCATATTGATATCCTCCTTTACATGGTGTTCAGTAAAACAAAGGATATCGGCATTATCAATAGTATTACTGTCACTAATATTCATTGTCAGCAGTGAGGAGAAATAGAATGAACTAATGACCACAAAACTAAAATATCCCACAAGCATCTTGCACTATTCTTCTTGTATTTTCGCAATGAAATCTGTTCTTTCATAAAGTTTATAATTTCATATTTATGTGGCAACTTTTCAGATAAATTATTAAAAATAGTGATTATGAAATCAATACTCTCATTAGGTTCCTGATCTTCTCTGTTGCTAAATTTTAATTTGACAATATTAAGAATATTAGTTAACTGTGTTGTGGTACTTACAGTTACTGGAAACTTTATGTTCCCTATTTCACCAAGCTGTAAATCATTGACATGCACAGTGAGAGTGAGATTTGCATTAATTGTAACAGAACACAGAACTTTCAAAATTGGCACTTCACTAATTAAAAGAAAATACACATTATTCAACTTTTTGACACAGGTCCACTCATTCAAATCACTACTATTAATTTTATCACTCCTTCAATGAAGAGAATGAAATTTCCTTCTTATGGTCTTCATGAGTAATCAAACTTTCTTTCTGCGCAGAGCTAACAAAAGCATTTTCCAAATGCTGTCTTTGATCTTCAGGATGTTCTCTTGATGCTGACGGTGTAGATAAATATTCAGGACATCCTGGCAATAGTGCTGGTATTGCACCTATAAAAAAAATTAATTCTCAGCACCTTACCATATAAACCAAAAGCGTAAGAGATTCATCCAATAATTATATAACCTAACTCGAAGCCCGTAAACAACCAACGTACCTTTCCTTAGACGTGGACAGTCAAGAGGTGCTGTAATTAATCTTCCAGTCTTAGCATCATATGCTGATGTAGTTCTTTCTATATCGTGCGCATGGAAATGCAGCTCACAAACCTATTAAAAATAGTGGATTACATTACGTTAGTATGAGAAAAGTTTGGCCTATGTATACAGGTTATGTTTATAAATTACAATTAACACTCAGGCTAAACAGAACCATTTCATGGGTTTATTTACTGAAGCTGCTACTTACCACTGAGTGATCTGAAGGGGTAAAATTATCACAGTGAAGTGCTCTTATACATTCTCTCCCTGCATCTTCATCACGAGGGAAATGGAATGTACTGACTCTTTCCTGAGCAGTATAATTGCCTCTACAAGCACACATACAGCACCTACGTGGCTGTTTTGTTAAGTAGTCAAATTTACATCAGATTTTGTTACATATATCAGAAACTTATTAAAACATAATAGTATTCTTGTTTTGTTTGATTTTTGAAATTTCCGGGTGGTTAACTGTTGTACCTAATTCTTGTTTAATAACAGACCATACTGCTTTAGACTTATTCTCATGTCCTAAAATTAACTTATCTTTTGACATTTTTTAAAATTACTTTTAAATACAACTTTATAACTTCTCACATAGTTCACAAATTCAGGATTTTTATTGTGTTTCATTTCTGTATGTAGCTCTCATTTTCAAGCACTAGATACTTTTAAGCCTGGAATAATCCAATTTAGTTTACTTTTAACTTTTTTGTGCCAGATCCTAGGTGGGAATGATTCATTGAACACCTCTAGAAAACTTCTTCGAAATTAGAAAAGTTCTCAGTACCTGACACACTATTATTTATGGGCCATTTCACTGCATCTATCTTGTCATGGAACACGTTAGTTATTTTTACTAAAGTCTCTTTTCATAAAACCTTTCTTAACATTTAGTGTATTATTTTCTGGCAGCTGAATAAATAATGGTCTTAAATTCCTAAGTCCAAACAGGACATTTTTTCACTGTCGAGCACATAATTTGTTACGATGTTGTCTATACAAGTAGCTGAATTGGCATTCTTTTCTACTAATACTGTCTAGATTGCTGCAAAGGCTTTGCATCAATTTTTTAAGCATTTTAGAATACTGTAACACGTTTCCACATCAGACTGTAGAGAAGTCAATACACTTTCCATTTGTCCACTGGCAAACATTTCAGTTGTGGACTGATGACCTTTACACATAAATATGCCACACTCACAATTTGAGTAAATTAAGTTAATATTACCAAAATACACTGTATGGTACAATTTTTTTAAAATGTGGAACAAATTTGGATTCCTTTGTAAACAATTTTATGACATAATATACACTTTGCAGACACAAAGAAATTTGTTTTCGCTGAATGATTTACACACATTTTAATAGTGGACGCCATTTTAAACAAAACATCTTATCACATGTTCATATTATTTCCTTTTATTCTGGCATGATATTTTTATTCCTGCTGTGATCAATTTATTTGGATTGTGCAGAAAATTTATTACTGATGTTTGTTTATGAAAAGCTGTTTCAAAACAATGTTGGTATGTGGCCAAAAATTTATCAGATTTGCATCTGTGTTGTTTGAGCTCTAAACATCATTCCAGTTTGCTCTTCTCAAGAGAGACATCAAAAGTAATCTGCATTTTCATCATTGAACTTCCTGATATTAACTCTAGTTTCTTGGAGTTTTATGTCTTCTGGAATAGCTATTGTTAGTATTTGGGCACAGTGATCACTAAAACCAGTGTTTACAATTGGTGTGTTGCAGGTATATTTATCTGTATTTACAAAAACTGGTTCAATGGTTATTGCAGAAGTTTTCATTATACAAGTTGGGTTAGTTACAATTGGTTTTAAGGTAAAGGTATTCAGTAGATCTTTAATTTCATCTTTAAATTTATTGGGTTTGGATAAATCAACATTGAAGCCTCCACATATGAAAATATTTTTTTGAGGGTGTTGAAAGTCTCTAACAGCTCTTCCATATTATTATAAAAAAACTTCTTTTTATCACCATCTGATAACCTATATACACGGATGATGATAACTGTATTTTGATTTGTCAGTTTTACATCTCTTTCTATGGATAAGCCATTAAATTTGGTTATATTAGTGAACCATATATTTTCTCAGACATATATGCAGCCACCACCATGCCTGAGTATTTTTCTACAAAATGTGCGTACTGAGATAGGTGTGTGTGATTGATCTGACATGACTCTGTTCAAGTAGTGCTCAGTGAGACATAAAACAGAAATATCACTCAGATTGTTTAACGAGTTATCTGTTTCATTCACCTTGCTGGAAAGAGACTTAACATTCTGGTGGAACAATTTAAAGTTTGAACTAGGGATATTTTTGTGTCTTGTCTGGCCACTTACCTCTTTGTTTTGATCTAGTGTCATTAACTGTAAAAAGTCGTCTTCTTTTTGAGAGGTGGGTGATGTCTTGGTTCCCTGGTATCTAGGTCTTGCTTGTCTTGTGTTTTTGTGCTTCTAATTATAATCCACGTGTCGAGAAGCATTTTTTTCATTTTTGGCACTTGTATCTCACTGGCTTCTAAACTGTACTTATTTTGTTGAAACACTGATGTCTTCATGCAGACTTGTCGCTTCAAAGATGAATGCACCTGTTTTACACAACTGATCATTTTAATTAATGAAGAAAGGCTATTGCATACTTGCTCCTTCCCCTGTCTGTCCAAGTGAAAACTGTGATGTGGTTTTATCACATAACATTACAATTTATTACCATGTCTTGGTCATTCACCAGCCATGGCTGGACAGACTGCATCAAAGTTACAATCAAGTGATTTACAATATAATGAATTACAGAATAACATCCAAACTTTATACAGGTAATGTATATAGACTACGTCATGTTGACTGTGTCCATTTGCTTTCTTCACAGTCAAAGAATTCTTGGACCGAGTATAGTGGGCATTGTTTCAGGCCTTCAGCAATTTGTTTCTTGAAGTTGTCCAGCGGCAGTGTCTGCAATTAAACAGGTAGTTTGTTGAACATCCTCACAGCGATCACTGGAAAACTGTCTCTTGTTCTGGACAGTTGGCAGGTTGGTAGATTTATGTCTTCTTTGCTGTGGGTATTATGTTTATGGATGTTGTTATGCCTCTTGCTGTATGTGTCTAGGTTTTCCCTTATGTGGATGAGGCATAACAATAGTGGCTATAAACAGTCGTTATTCCCAGTGTTCTGAATAATGGTCTGCTGTGTTCTAGCTGCTGCTCGATGTAATAATTCTTATTGCCCCCCCCCCCCATACAAAATGTGGCTATGGAACAAAGCATAGTAGAACTGGTCTGTAATCACTTTTTAAAATCTTCTTAGGAGGTATATTACGCACGAGTGTTTCTTGCATACATGCACAGTGTGTCCATTCCATGAGAGTTTGTGGTCTATTGTGGAGCCTAACAGTTTCACAGATTCTATATGGTCAGAGTATGTGTTTTTTTTCTATGGCTGCATACCATAATCTGGGTTTTTTCTTCGTATGCTTTCATCTTGTTGGTGATGAACCATTTTTAGCATTTTTGAACTGTACGTCAGACTTCATTACTGCTTGGGCAGAATTTTCCCCTTTGGCAATAAGAGTGGTGTCATCTGCAAATTGTAGTGTCTCACCAAATTCACTTCCTCATTTACAAAAATGAGGAAGAGGTGTGGGGCTATGACGAAACCTTGTGACACGCTGTGTTCTACCTTCTGTTCCTGGGATGTTGCTCCTTGGATTGAAACAATTTGCCTTCTGTTTTCCAAGTAAGACTGAAGTGTAGCTAGGGCTGTACCTCCCACACCATAGCATTTTAGTTTTTTGAGCAAGATCTTGTGGGGGATGCAGTCAAAAGCTTTGCTCAGATCGCAGAGTGTGAGTGCCACAAACTCACTCTCTCTCCTCGAATGCCTGCATTACTTTTCTTAATAAGTCTAATGCTGCAGTGGTACAGGACTTTCCCTTCTGAAACCCGTGTTGTGCATCTTTGAAGAGATTGTTTTCTTCAAAATAAGTTACCATCTGATCTTTCATGATGGATTCAATCACTTTTGCTAGTATAGGAATTATTTATTTATTTATTTTATCCATCTTTCAGCACTAACATGCAATTGATGTCATCAGAAAAGTTACAGCTATTTGTACATTATGTTTTACATACCAAAATATTACATAGTAAAAATATGGCAATGTTGTAAACTATTAGCTTAAAACAGCCTCTACACCTAGATCCATACCTAACAGTAAGCCATAATTTATCAGCATTAACATGCAATCAATGTTGTCAGAAGTATTATAGCTATTTGTACATTATGTTTCATATAACAAAAATACTACATGGAAGGAAAAAAAAAGACAGTGTTGTACCCTATTAGCTTATAGCTAGCTGCCTCTACATCCATAACTATACATAACAGTAAGCCTTAGTTTATCAATAAATTAGATCATCTTTACAACTATTCTGAAATTCTTCTACACTGTAGAAAGTATTTTTCTTCATCCACACTTTGGTTTTAGTTTTGAAAATATCCATTGAAACCAATTGAGCCTGTACGGGTAAAGTGTTGAATAATTTTATGCCTATGTATTCATAGCTAGATTGGGTTTTCTTAAGCCTGGTTGTGGGTATATCAATCATATTTGTTTGTCGAGTATTGTGTTGATGAACTGATTTCCTTATAGTGTAGTGGTTTAAGTTTTCTTTTATGTTTAATAGGCAACAATATATGTAAAGAGATGGGACTGTGAGAATTTTTAAGTCTCTAAAATAAGGTCTACATGAGGTCTTGTTGTCAGTGATTCCGTAAAAATGTCTAATTGCTTTCTTCTGCCAAGTGAAAATTTTTTTGGCTCCTGGAGAGTTACCCCATAAAAGAATGCCATATTGTAGATGGCAATGAAAGAAGGCATAGTATGACTGAAGCAATAAATCTTGTGTAACACATGTGTGTAGTTTGGCTAGTAGGTAGATAACTCGTGATAGCTTTCAACATACATAATCTGTATGTGTGTCCCAAATTAATTTTCAGTCAATGTGTATTCCTAGTAGTTTAACAGATGATAACTCCATGTTACTGTTTGATAAACTGAAGATTATCTTGACAGCCTTTTTATGGTTCATAGATAAGTCATTAGCTTTAAACCAGATATTATATATTTTGACACTCTTCACTTTCCTCCTTCAATATGTTTATATCCTTTCCAGAATTAGCTAATGTTGTGTCATCAGCATAGAGGATAGATTTACAGGGTAAGTTACTCGGAAAGTCATTTACAAACAATATAAATAGTAGAGGGCCAAGCACTGAGCCCTGAGGAACACCACGTTTTATACTTTATACTTATACTTATATACTTATGCTTTACTATTTGTTTTCTATTGCTGAGGTATGATTCAATTAGTGAGAGTTCCAAGTGTTTGATTCCATAGCAACACAGTTTATCTAATATTAATTTGTACAAAAGAGATAAGGTTTTCAACTGCTTTGACTGTTGATAAGTTTGACCTGAATCCATACTGAGAATCATTTAATATATTATTGTCTGATAGGTGTATGCATATTTGCTGCAGTATGCAATGTTCTATAATTTTTTAGAGAATAGGCACAAGTGAAATTGGTCTATAATTATTAATACAGGACTTGTCACTTTGTATAATGGTATGACAACTGTTTTTTTTTAGACATTCTGGAAAGTGTCCACTCGAGAGCATCCAGTTTATCAGTATGCAAAGAGGATATGTTATGAGATCTACAACTTTTTTAATCACATAGTTTGACAGGCCATACACATCTTCAGATCTAGAGTATCCTAATTTAGAGTTTGCTTTAATTATATCAGTTACTTGTACTTCTCTCCATTTGCAAGCTGACACTATGTTTGTAATGTTTTGTTGACAATTTCTGCCAGATATGGGGTGAGAAATAGGTGTATGTGTTGAATTGGAATTCTGGTTGCTGTGGGTTGGAAGGCTAAGATTGGCAGAGTTGACAAAAAAGTGATTGAAATCATCAGCAGTGACGTTAGCAGCATTTGTGTTGTCTTTGTAGTTTATATCCATACCTAGCTCTGCTTTTATTACTTTCCATGCAGCCATACATTTATTGTGTGATTTTTTAATGAAATCACCATTTGCCTTACACTTGGCTATTTTAATTTCAGATCTATATTTTCTTTTCAGGTTTTTGTAAGTTTCTTTATCTACTGCTCCCTTTTTGACCTTATTGTGACAAGTAATTACCAATAGTCTCAGTTTTTGTAATTGGGGTGAAAACCACTTCTGTAAAGTTGAGTGGCTAGGTTTCCTAACTTTTTTGTTTTTTAACCAGGGGACAGCATGTGTGGAAGATTTCAGAAATGATTTTGAGGAATGTGCTGAAGGCTTCATCAACATTTCTGGAGGAATGTATAACAATATTCCGATCTATAGACTTAAGTTCTTCTCTATACTTGCTAATATTTGTATCTGTAGATAGTCTGACACACTGAGTTTGTTCCTCGTCTTCTTTTGGTTTTTTAGTAATTATTTTCACCCATATACCTCTATGGTCTGACAGGTAATCGACATTAAATAAGCCTAGCTCAAAATCACATTTGTATACATTTGTTATTAGATGGTCAAGACAGGAGGAGTGCCTTGTAGGACTTTCATTAGCACAAAAGAGATTATAGGATCCTAACATGTTTACTAAATTAACATTTCTGGCTGTCATTTTCCTAATGTCTATGTTTAGATCCCCAAAGATTAAAATTTTGTATTTATTATATTTTTGTATACTGATCACAAGTTTTTCTAAATGTTCTATAAATTGTTCTACATTACTTTCAGGAGTGTGATATAATGACACAGTTATGAGATGTATACTAGGTATAATAAAAGCAGCTGCTTTAAAAACATCTTTAATGCATGGGTCACTAACTTCAAGAACAGAAAACTTTAAGTCTAGATCATTGGTAATATATATGGATGAACCCCCATAGGATTCACTGTCTCTGCAGAAGTATGTAGCTAATCTGAAACCTGATGGTACATACTGTTTTATATCCTCTTCCTTTAACCAATGTTCGTTTATACATAAAATCATTCTTTTGTTACTTTTTAATAGTATACCAAGCTCATCAGCTTTATTTTTCAGAGACCTGACATTTAAGTGCAGAAATAAGATAGAGTTACTGTCACAGGAGTACAGTATTATGGGGCAATGGAGAACATTTAATTGTTTTTTCAGCCCTGGAATCTATGTTAGGTGGCAGTTGGACTTCCTTGGGATAAACCATAAAAAATCTTCATTTCTCTTTGGTAATTTTTTGGGTCTGTTTGAAACATGGTTGGAAGTTTGTTTCACTTTACTGTCCACAAGTTTTATAGGAACATGTTTTCCCAAATCATTTGGTATCACTTCATCATGAGACAAAGATGATACTTTACTTACTGTGACTGGCCTGTTCTTTTCTGCTACTCTTGAAGGTGATGGAGGAGGAGCTGGTACTGTTTCTGCTGTTGGTGAAGTTGGTTTAGTTGCTGCTGGTGGAGGAGTTGTTTCTGCTATTACTGGTAAAGGAGTTGGTTCTGCTACTGCTGGTGTGGGAGATGGTGCTGCTGCTATAGGAACTGGTTCTACTGCTGGAGGAGTTGCTTCTGCTGTTGCTGATGGTGTTTCTTCTGCTATTGCTGGTGAAGTAGTTTGTGCTGCTACTGCTGGTGAGGGAGATGGTGTTACTGCTGTAGGAGCTGGTTCTAATGCTGGAGGAGTTACTGAACGTGGTTCTTTTGACGCTGCTGTTGATTCTACTTCTGTTAGTATTGCTTCTTTAGGTACTTCTGCTGCATTTTCTGTTACTGTATCTGATTCTGCATTAGTCACTCCTAGAGATACTTTCTGTGATGATGATACAGGTACCACTGATGATGATGTTGGTAAGTATTACAGTCTCTGAATTTCCATTAGCTTTAGTGTAACAAGTTGCTTTCCAAGGCCATTTAAGTGCAGCCCGTGAGTAGTGTGGAATCTGTGTCCAATGGTATTAATATTCACAACAGAAACATTTCTATATTGTTTGCATATACTAGAAAAAAGTTCATTGGCGGCACTAATTTCCTCGTTTACACACGACCAGGACATCAAGTCGTACCTTTGTGGTATATTTACGAGGATAACGTTTGTATGACTTAGTTCAGATAAACACTTGTTTAATTCGCAGCAGGCTTTAGATGTATCATTTTGATAAATGTCATTAGATCCACCAAAGAGGACAACAAAATCTTTCGAAGACAGCTTTTTTATTTCTTCAGAAAAAACTAGTTTTCTTATTTCTGAGAGGGGCACCCCAGGCTTTACAAAGCTCATCGATTTCACATTTGAAGCTTTATTTATGCGTGAGACAATACCGCGGCTGTGGCTATCGCCTAAAATGTAAAGTTTTGGAACATGGTCGGGAGTTTTAGACTGATGTTTTCTTTCGCACTCGCAACAGGTTACACCACTGTTTGTGTTTTTCCTGCACTTTCTACAAACATAAACAACAGAACTGTTATTAACAAAAGTTACAGTATCTTGAGGTTAAACACTAAGCCTCTTTACTTCTTTTTCATACTGTTCGTGTTCGTGATGTTTTATAACTGAAAACTCTTCCAGTAGAGCTGTGATAACTTCGTCTTTGGTGTTTCTCATATTAGGTTTTTGGCCTAAGTCGCCTTTGAAACAGCTATCGCAGAACCATAGTTTCCTTTTAGGACTGACATTAACAAACGAATAATGAAAAACCGTTTTACAATTTAAGCACATTATACCTTTTACAACACGTTTCTTGCAATGGCATGTTGTATCAGAGTTCACCATTTCCCACGAATGAGTCGAAGTACTTGCTGTATGAGATGCCTGATTATAACATTTTCCTGTTACCAGTTTTTTTTTTTTTGGCGTCTACTTTTGCGATGATATAACATGGCATACATGTACTGTCATAATACACACAGAATTTGTTGCATATCGAACACTTTTCCTCGTTATCTTTTGACTTTTGTACGGAACTAACATACTCCCGATCTACACTAGGCGCCATCTTGAAACAGTTCTCTGATTGATATTGGCCTAAAACTTGACACATTATCTGGATTTCCTTTTTTGTAAACTGGTACTGTCCTTGCATGTTTAAAGAAATCTGGGAAAGCTCCTGTAGATAGGCAGTTGTTTATAGCTGTTGCTAATGGTTGTGCTATTTCTCCAATAATTTTCTTTAGGACATCCCATAGATATCTTGACTCACTGAAGATTTGTAAGGTTTTACTACTTTCACTATGTCATTTGCATGTACTTTTTGCCATGTTTCAAATTTACTGTGAGTTTTATTTGGTAAGTAAACAGCAGGATCTATAACAGAGTCTGGGATTTCAGCAACAGTGTTTTCTATAACTTTGATAAAGTAATCAGTGAAGTCGTCAGGACAGCAGGCATTAGAAGAGGAAGTAGGCTTCTTCCTATGTTCATTTACTACAGTCCAGGCTGCTTTGCACAGATTATAGGCTTCTCTTGTGAATCTATCATTCCCCCTCCTTTTAGCTTCTTCTACTTTTTTCTGTAAAATCTTTTGGCCTCTAAGTAATTGCTGTGTAACAGTTGTTTACTATTTGAATCTGTGGCTGCTTTGGCACAGTCATTCCACATTAGGACAATGTTTTTTAGATTGGCTAGCTCAGGTGTGTACCATGTTTTTGCATTTACTATTTTCTGTTTTCCTTATGCTTTACCTGTGTGGCTTTTCCTTAGTATCAGTGGGAACATCTCATCAAATTTGGTTTTTGGTGTCTGGAAAAGAACACTTAAAGCATCATTGGGTTTTGCTTCTGTAATTAATTGGTGCCAGTTTGTACTGGACAGTGAGGCATTGAAAGTGTCTAGTTTTTCTTTTGGCACTTCTCTTCTGTGAAACAAATAATTTGATTGCCATGTATTTGTCTGTTGGTTACCCAGAGTCTTCGTTTGTAGTTTCATGACTAATGCATTGTGGTCTGTTATCATAGTATCAACTACATTTATTTTGTAACTCAAGGTATCTAAATTTGTAAAAATGGTGTCTAGGCAGGCCTCACCTCTAGTTGAAAGTCAGTTTGCTCTAAAGAGACCACAACTATTTACTAAATTCAAGAATGCTCTCTCTTTTGTACTATTTTCACCTATGTGTACATTAAGATTGCCACACAGTCTTTCCATCTCAGTGTTTATGGATATTCTCCTTTTGTTGCATGGTTTTGAACAATTCACTGTTTGCACTAACTAATCATTAACCATGCTTATTTTCTTGTTTATATATTTTTTGTTTGATCTTTTGGGAATTGGCTGTAAAATAACATGGTAAGAGGTTACCAGTGTTTTCAAGAATGTTATCATACGAGTCTTCGGTCTCGTTTGACCCTGCCATTAATACAACAGTATCACTCGCAGTGGAGTCTTCTGCTGATATATCAGTTTGACTAGAAAGTTCACAGAGAGTAGCATTTGGCTTAAGAAAGCTTTGAATGTCATACTTTGATAAGAGTTTTTTTTTTCTTTTTCTTTCTTTTTTTTTTCAGAACACTTCTACAATACCTGCCTGGCCTGTCACTCACTATTAAAATTTTCGGCTTCTGCACTGTATTCCTCGACTCATCACTTTGTTTTGTATGTATAAGTGCTCTATCTACCAAAACACTACTGGTGTTGTCAACCACAGTTTCCTGGTTACTGGTTGGCATGTAAACGATGTCTTTAGTTACACTTGCATGTAGCGCTGCCTTCTCACTAGCTGGCATCAGAACAATTCCTTATTCCTTTATCTGGAAGTACATTTATTCATTGTGACTTTCTTTCTTTCTCTCTCTCTCTCTCTCTCTCTGGTTTTTTTTTTTTTTTTGGACATCATTATATCATGGATTTGCCTCGATTTGTGATTTTAAATTACCTGTGTTCAGTGCACTTTTTGCAGCTTTCCTAAAGGCATGTATTCCAGTTTCAGCTTTGATCTACTCTGGAAGTCTATTATACATTTTTATTCCATTAAATAATAAACTATTTTGGGTTTTTGCTTTGTTTTTTCATATCAGATGCAAATGGTGGCAGGATCTAGTCCAGTGTTGTGTATAGATCTGTTTTGTGTGTACTGGTCAATGTGTTTCTTTATATATATCACAGTCTGAAAGATGTATTCACATGGTACTGTCAAGATTCCCATGGTTTTGAATAAATCAGTGCAGTGAGCTCTCTTGCTGCTTTTTGTTATTATTCATACAGCCCTCTTTTGCAGCTTGAAAATTGCTTGTATGTTCTGCACATTTGTACCCCAGAAGGTTATGCCATAACTAATTATTGAATGCACATATGCAAAGTATGTAGTCTTAGCACATGAACTATTACATACTGACATAATTATCCGGAGTGCATAGCAAGCAGTAGCAATTTTCTTTTCTAGTGCTGCAATATGGTCAGTTCAGTTAAGCTGTGAGTCAACATGCGTTCCTAGGAATTTTGTGTTTGTGACACAATCTATAAGTTCATCTTTAACTTTTAGGCCTATGCTATTATGTTTTTTATTTATGTGGAAATTAATACTGTTTGTTTTTTTAATATTGAGGGTTAATTTGTTGCTTACTACCCACTTGCATACATGATCGAGAGTTTCTTCAACTTTGTCTCCCAATTTGTCTGGTGACTCATCACTGATAAGGATGCTGCTATCATCTGCAAATAGTATTGCTTCCCCGTATTTGACACTCTGGGGAAAATCATTGATATATATTAGGAAGAGTATTGGCCCTAACACACTTCCCTGAGGGACTCCTATGTTAATATGTTCTGGTTTGGAAATGTGTTTTGTCAATCTGCTGAACTTCATTTGTGAGATCTCTACACACTGTACCCTATTTTCCAAGTATGATTGAAACCAATAATTTACTGTTCCCCTTATTCCTAGTGCCTCCATTTTGTTTAGTAGTATTTTGTGGTCTACCGTGTCAAATGCTTTGCTAAGGTCAAGGAATATGCCCGTTACATGTTCACCTTCGTCAAGTGCTTCTAAGACAAAATTTGTGAAGTGAGCTACTGCTGAACCTGTGCTTCTTCCTGGTCTGAAACCAAACTGTTCTTTACACAGTAGGTTGTACTTGTTTAGGAAATCCATTAGTCTCTTTTTCATTATATTTTCTATTACCTTGGAAAAGGATGAGAGTAATGAGATGGGCCTATAGTTTTCTATATTTTCTGGATCGCCTTTCTTAAATAGAGGCAGGACTTCTGCACATTTTAAGTATTCTGGGAAGCAGCCTGCAGTGAAAGATTCATTTATGATGTGTGCCAAATGATGTTGTATGCTGTCAATGCAGTCCTTCAGTAAGCACACTGGCACTTCATCTAAACCTGCTGATGTTTTATTCTTTAGATTCTTCACAACCATCCTTACTTCTTCTGTAGAAGTCGGTAACAGTAACATTGAGTTAGCCATATAGTTCAATTTTTGTTCAGGCTGTTTTTTTGCCAAACTTTTGCTGTAGCCTGGTAGCAACACTGCTGAAGTACTCATTTACAGTATTTACTAGTGTATTTGGGTTATGTATAATAGTACCATTATAATTAATTTGAATGTTTACTGTTTTTAATTTATTACTTTTTGTTTCCTAACAGTCCAGGCTGCTTTAATTTTATTTTCTGCCTTTTCTATAATACTATCATTGTGGGCTTTTTTTGCATCTCGTAATACTCTTCTGTATATTCTTTTGTATGTGTGGTAGTAGTTTAGGAAACCAGGATCACTATGGTAGTTTTTTAACCTGTTCAGTTGTTTGAGTGTTGCAGAGGATTTCCTTATTCCTTTGGTCACCCAGGTATTTCTTTTGTGTGAGTGTACTGCAGTTTGCACCTTTGGGAATGCTTCATCAAATCTGAGTTTAAATAGTGACATGAATTTAGAAAATTTCTTATTTACACTAGTTTCAGCATACACTTCTTCCCAAGTTATACTGTTTATTTGCTTGGCAAATTCTGATCTGTTTGGTTTGGAGAAAACCCTTCTGTATGTGTATGTTTTAGTTGTATTGTCTACATTTATGTTTAATTTTAGGATTTGACAGGAGTGATCAGAAAGGCCAAGGTTATCTACAATAATTTCACAACTTTCTTTATCTATGTCTGTGATGATGTGATCAATTGTTGATGATGAGTTTTTGGCTATCCTCGTGGCTCTGTTAACTAATGGTGATACCTTATAACAGCGCAATATATTCAAGAATGAGTTACAGAATCTATCTGGGTTTTGTGTGTTTATATTTAAGTCTCCACAAATGAGAACCTTCCCTTCAGGATTTGAAGCCGTGTCTAGAATCTGGATTAGTTTTGCAGTGAAAGTATCTATATCACCACTGGGTGAACGGTAAATACATATTATAGTTAACCTTTGTGCCTCATCTGTCTTGCTTATCTCTATGGCTGATATTTCTGTGTGTTTTTCCTCACTTACAGAATTAATATCATTTCTAATTTTATAGGCAATTCCTTGCTTAACATATATACATGATCCACCACCTCTAATGGTGGTTCTACTATAATGACATGCTAGTATATATCAGTTTAAATTTATTAATGTTATTTCAGTTCCTCTACACCAATGATCAGTAAGGCATGTGACTGAACTTTTTAAAGTTTGTAGTTCCACTTCTAATTGTTGCACTTTGTTTCTGACAGATTGTATATTTTGATGAAAGACTGAGAAACGAGCACAGCTTACCTTGCCTGTATCTTTTGTTTGCATTTTGTTGACAGTGACTGATGCTTTGTGCCGGTTTGTCCCAGTTTTTTTTTCTGCTCTTGGTGCTGAACCATAAAAAATCCTCCTTTGGAGTGATGTACTTTCTAAATGCTAAAAGGTGAGATAACTCTTGAGTGTCTGGCAGATAAATGTTTGACATGTGGTTCCCATGTCAACTTGTTGTCTACTATAACACCTAAAAATTTTATACTTTCTAAGTCATGATTCTCTCTTAAGCTAAAGGAAAGTGGCTGGGTCTTACTTTCATTTTGCAGAAAACTGTTCGTTCCAAACCATAATGAACTCTGAGCAAGGGTATCTTTAACTATATTTTTTAGTGTGTTTAAATCTGAGCTTTTATTTTAAAAAGTTGTGTCATCGGCATACATTATTGTGTGAGAGTTTACAAAAGACGGCAAGTCATTTATCATAAGTAAAAACAATAGAGGTCCAAGTACTGAGCCCTGTGGCAGCCCGACCTAACATTAATCAGATCTGACTTCTCCCTGTTAATGCATACAACTTGTTGGCAGTTCTCAAGGAAGGATTTAATCAAATTTATGCTGCTGTTAGCAAAACCATAATAGGATAGCTTATTCAGTAAAGTATCATGGTCCACACAGTCAAACGCTCTGCTCAGATCACAAAATGTAGCCTGAGGAAATCCCATAGCCTCAAACACATCCAGAACAAATTTTACAAGAGAATCCATAGCATCTGTTGTGGATTTACCTTTCATGAATCCATATTGTTTGTCACTTATTAAGCTTAAGTTATCTAAATACGTACTAACTTGATTATACATAATTGTTTCAAGAATTTTTGAGAAAACAGGAGTTAAAGATATTGGTCTGTAACTATCAGGACAGTTCTTATCACCTTTCTTATATACTGGGACCACTCTAGATATTTTTAGTATATCAGGAAACTTGTTTTCAGTTAGATATTTATTTGCTCAGTAGGTTAAGGGATCAACTATGCAGTCAATAATATCTTTCAATAAGTTACATTATAAATCATAGTAATCAACGCTATCTGAGGCTTTGAAATTTTTAACTATTTTCGGAATTTTATTGGTACACACCTCTGTGAAGTTGAAAATGCTCTGGTGGGGCCTTTCAAAATAGTTATCGATGAAGTTAAGGGCATTTTCTGGAGGTTTGTCTATTGAGCTGCATATTTCTTCAATAGATTGGACGCAGAATTTATTGAATTCATCTGGGGATATGGCAATAACGTCTTTTCCTTTAGTGTGTGCCACAGAGTTAATTATACTCCAGGCTTTTTTGCATTTATTTCTAGACTTTTCAATAAGGGCTGTATGATATAGCTTCTTAACATCATTAATAGCCTGTCTATAATTACACTTAGCTCTGGAATATAATTCTTTATGTAGTTCAGATTTGCTGTTCTTGTACATACAAGAATAGAGCATAGCAGTGTTTTTCATTTGCCCTAACTGTGGAGTATACCATTCCCTGTTTTTCCTTCTCTTATAACTACTACTATCCTTAATATTTAGAGTACATTTTCTCAAAGGAATATTATTTTCAAATGTATTTAAAAATATAGAGAAAAACTCAGTAACAACAATGTCGGAGGAACAATGTTGTAGTCTACTAAATAGGGCATCCCAACTGATACAAGTGAGGGCAAGTCAATCTATCTATCCTCTCTTTGTTCTTATGTCTCGTGGTTACAGTTTTAGCTTTTGGGCTGGAACAGTCGGGAGTTACATTGCTAAAACTAATATATACTGCATTGTGGTCTGAGAAATGAAAACTAACTACATCTGAAGACATATGAGTTCTATTAATATTTGTAAATATATTATCAAGACAAGCAGGGCCCCTGGTAGGTTTGGAGTTAGTGTAGTACAGGTTATATTGCCTAAGTACATTCTTGAAATCTGCCACAGTTTTTTTTGTCCTGCAGAATATCAAAACTTGACTCTGTAGACTACTACTACTACTACTACTACTAATATTTTAAGGCGCTCAATTACTATACCCCATGTTTCAAAGTGCAGTTCCTCACAGGGAGCGTTGAGATCTAGCTTACTATACTTTTGTGTAGGCGGTGCTTTTACATATTCCACCATTCAAGTGAGACAAATCTGCATTTGGTGGGCGATAAATTCCTATTACTTTGTTATTTGTATAATTACTACCCTCTCCCTTCAATTTAAGAGTAATTCCAGTAATTTCTAGATTTATTTCACTACTGTGTTTGTCCAGGAGTGACATTTTAGTAGTAGTGTTTCTTGGAAAAAAATATCCACCCCACTACCTTTATGTAGCTGTCTACAGTAGCTGTTAGCGAGAATATAACCCTCTAATTTACAAAATTTTAATTCTTCAGCTTTAAGACTGTTTAGTAATGACAATGATATAGGGGCATGTCTTGCCACAAAAACTTGTAAAACATCTAGTATATTTCTGAGGTACTGAATATTATTGTTCTGACCAGCTTGGCTCTCACGAAAAACCTTGTCTTCAGTAACAAGCACATTATTCCTTTCGTTCCAACTTAAATTAGTGAGTAATATTGCATTTAAAAAATGGGCTCTATTGGTCAGTTCCATTACAATCTGCGTACAACATAATTGTGGTGGCAATACTTACATTCTTTATTTCATTTATACAAAGCAAGAGTAACAAAGGACCAAGAACACTGCCCTGCGACAAACCTATTTCCTTTTTTTTTTTTTTTTTTTTTTTGCATCTGAAACCCACTTGATTTTCTGGTTAATATGATCGGAGATGATTTCTGCAACCTGAGTTCTGTCCTGAAGGTAAGATTCAAACCATTTCCACACAACTCCTTTTACCCATATTACCTCCATTTTGTGTAACAAAAACTTTGGTGATTTACTGTATCAAAGGCTTTCATTAGGTCTATGTTTATTCCCACTACACATTTTTTATTGTCAAGATTCCTGACAATCTCTTCAGTATAGGCACAGATGACTGATTTTGTGCTGTGGCCTGAACGGAAGCCATGTTGATTACAGTTCAGAAGCTTGTATGCATGTAAGTAATTTATGTGTCTTTTTCATTAATATATTGCAAAAGTTTGCTATATTGCCATCACTGAAATCCCTGCACTCAGTTATTTTAATGTTAGATATTTTCTCAGAACATAATTCCAGTGATAGCAACACAGCCTCGTGATCACTGTATCCCATCTTAACTGCTTCTGTGCTCTATGGAGAAAAGGTTTCTTGAATAAAAATTTGGTCTGGTGCAGTTTTACTATGCCTAGTGATTCTTGTTAGTGTATTTACTGTGGGGATTAAGTTGAAACTCTTTGTCATATATAGTAATTCATCTTTGTAGTTTGAGGGTTTCAAAAAGTCTATATTGAAGTCTCCACAAATTATTTCTTTTTCTTCAGTTCTGCAATATTTAACATCATTTCAAATTTACACAGGAATTCTTCTATGTCAGCATTAGGGAATCTTTATATAGTTACAATAACTAGTTGAATGTCAGTAAGTTCAAAAGCTGACATTTCAAAGACTTTTTCTTTATTCCATTCAGGATATGTTTGGATTGCTTTATACCTTAAATTCTGCTTTGCAAAGATAGCTATCAATGTGAGTATGCCGGGTAAGCTTATGTTGGAGCCAGATACCCAAAAATACCTGTCTCTGATATATGCATTTTTAAATCCTCTTCACTATTTCTCTTGACATTATGAAAATTTAACACTACTGCTTTAATTGTATTTATTATTAGTTTGTTTTGGCTGAACCAGTTCTCAACAGTAGTTAAGGCCTCAGATAGTGTGGTGTATAACGTTTCTGCTGTCTTCCCACTGACTAAAATGCTTATCACCTGCAGACTGTATAGCACTGTGACACTGTTTGGTTAATTTTTACAAAATGGGGCCCAGTATGGAGCCCTGTGGTATGCCATACTTCACTTCTTTGTAATCAGAATAGTGTCTGTCTGGTTTATTATCTTCCTGAAATTGTACTACTTCTGCTTGCTAGTGGCCAATAAGATGTAATCTAAGCCAGTTGTTAAGTGTACCTCTGATATCAGTACTATCAAGTTTCTGCATCAGTAGGATATGGTCTATGTTGATGATGATACGGGCTTAGGGAAATGAAGGCATATACCAGTTACTTTTTCTGTATGTTCAAGTTTTTGTACCACGTCACTCAGAAATTCAATATTGCTGTTTCTGTTGATTGGTCTTTCTGGAAACCATGTTAGGCTGTGGATAATACGTTACATTTTTCTAGAAAATCTAATAATGCTTATACATGATAGTTGGTAACTTTGTGTTGTTATTATTTATTAGTTTGACAGAGATTAATGTGATGTTTTTAAGCATGAGTAGCAGGATAATCCTCTAGAATTGTACAGCATTGTTTTCTAATGACTCCTGACTCATGTCACTATGGAAACCTTAAAACATTTGCAGTGGATGTACATCACATATCTGACTGCAGGTATAGATGTAGAACTGTTTTGCTAAGAAGTTAGACATGAAGAGGACAATTCATGACCATAACACAAGAAGTGGACATGCAATTGATATGCATATGCTAGGCTGGCAAAGACCCATAACAACTAAAAACATCTTAGTCTTGTCTGATTCAACAAATTACCTGAATATGCCTACACAGTGCCCATAGATATTCAAAACTAGTCTTGTGAAATGGGTGAGAAGCAGTGCTTGACTTGTAAAAAAAAAGAGGTTCCAGCACAGTGACCTTCCAGTGGTGTTTCTTTAATTTAGATGTCTTAAAAAATTATTTTAATGCTGCTTTTTCATCAGAGATACCAGTATAATGTACTGGCACATACTATCACAAATCAAGCACTGGTGGGAGGCAAAGAATTTTGCTCTGATCAAGAATTTCTTGAGTATGTGTCGAAAGAGCCACATTTCATATGGAAATGAACAGTGAATAAACAACAGACTTTGTTTTGTAAACATCAGGCTGTGTAACTATTTTACTACCATACTGTCTCATGTACCTACTTCAATTAATCTCTTCAACGATTTTTTGTCTTTTTCATTAACTATGTACTGCATTTATCTTGTAATTGCTTTATTATGTAATTATTCATTGTTTATGTCATTTACCTAATTATGTATTTATCTATTTTGTATTTCTTGTGCTTAGTGACGTGTGCCAGAGTTTTTTAAATTATATTATTATTTATATAACTTCGATGGCACCATTTTGCATGTAAATATGCCCCAATGTGAATAAAGCATTTGTATTTAAATTTTAAGTTACTTCTAAAACTGTCATCTAAAATACTACAGAATTTCAAAGTTTCATGAAACAAAGTTCTAGTAACAGTTATGTAGCCTACATACTTCCTAAGCAGCACACCCTAAAATAATTGTGAAATGCCGAATTAAAAATGTGAAAAATAAAACATTTCTAGGGTATTATATGCTGGAAAAACTCAAGTATATATAATAAAATATATTGAATATAATAGAGGGAAACATTCCACGTGGGAAAAATATATCTAAAAACAAAGATGATGTGACTTACCAAACAAAAGCGCTGGCAGGTCGATACACACAAACAAACACAAACATACACACAAAATTCAAGCTTTCGCAACCGACGGTTGCTTCATGAGGTAAGGGGAGGGAAAGACGAAAGGATGTGGGTTTTGAGGGAGAGGGTAAGGAGTCATTCCAATCCCGGGAGCGGAAAGACTTACCTTAGGGGGAAAAAAGGACAGGTATACACTCGCGCGCGCGCACACACACATATCCATCCGCATATACACAGACACAAGCAGACAATATATTTATCTGTGAAAATTTTAGCAAATCATTGTATAGTAATAAGTTGCAAACCTAATGTAAGTGACATGGTTCACTTAAAAATATAAGTTGTTATGAAACAATGAACTCTGATGTAGTTTGCCACAAAATTATATAAAGGACGGAATATAAATTTCTGTACTTAGCTGTAAATTATGTCCCTATTACAGAATTACATTTATCTCTGAAGATATTGTATTTGTATGACTGATGCATGATATGGTACCTCAAAGTCCCACAGAATTTGAATTATAAATAAAATTATCTATAACAGTTGTCTGTATTGTTGGAAGTTCTGTTTATGTTTATTCCCCTCCATCAAACATTTGTTTTTATTAAAACTACAAAACAAATTTTACAAATAATGTTTTACAATCCATACTTCCCCAACCTTATCCTCAAAATTGGCAGGTTGTTAAACTCTAACCTGTATTCTTTTGTTTGCATCTTTATTCATGAAATAATTCCCAGAATTAAGAACAAAGTTGAGTCCACATGACAATGTTAGAGAAAAAAAGCAAGAAACATTAAATTTTGATAGCTTATTATGAAGATAAGTAGTATATAGCTACTTGTCACCCTTTGTAATGGAGATCTCCAGAGGCTTATTTTCTTCCCTGCATAAATATGGGGACTACAGGTAAGAAAGCCTGAAATTAAAGCAAATGCAGTGGTTTATTTATCACCCCACTCCAAAAAGTCCACAAAATATTATGAGAAACGTGCAGAATATCTGCCAGCCTATTTATTCATGATGGCAGTTTGGAAAAGTGATTTAATATATTCTTTGGGTCAACTGGAATGCTGAGATGCACAGAGAGGAGAGCAAGGCCACTCAGTCTGATTTATATTATTCCTTAGGTTTTTAAATTTTTTAATGTCATAAATGATGTTTCTGGCATTACTGTTACAACTGGGAGGATGACAGCTCTAATATTGGTGGAAAATTGGATTGTAGGTCTATAATACTGCCAAAGCATTCTCTGGTGTTTTACTACACTAATCTTTCACCTATTTTTGTTTCAAAGCGGACAAGAGTTCTGACGACATCAGTTGATAAAATTTTAAGGACTCCAGATTATCTTTGGTACCGCAGTCTAAGCACTTTCTCGGAATTATGCTCAAAGAAATTTAATTAAATTTTGATTGCTCTGAAACCTGTCATGGAATGGGTTTCTTATGCGCTGCAATAAAAGTAAGGCTGTTTTACATAAGATACATTCCTTTGGGTCAGGTCTGTTATCTCGATATTTCATTGTGGACACAAACATCATACTGTGATTATTACTTCAGCTTCCTCTGCATGTTTTGAGGTCACACTAAACAGATTTTTTTATCACTATCCTATACTATTTCTTCTAAGATAATGGGCACATTGCTAATATGTTGTAATGCTGCAACAAGATTACAGTTAACAATTTGAAGAACTGCAAGGAGAAAGGATTAAGGAGACTATTTTATCCAGTAGTACAAGACAAACAATGAAATGACTATGAGTGACCACACACAATTTGTGTGCTGCTTCAGTAATTTCTTTGTTAACCCATGATTCCAACTGTTGCAGAAAATGCACTATGACTGAAAGCATTTCCTTAAACCACACAACCGTCTCATGTTTGTAAATCCACAGTGTGTCACACATTGTGGAAAGTGCTGAGGGAACTGCTAAAGAAGTTTCCAATGGATTGTAATGTCTGTAGACAGCAGACAGCACAAATCACCTAAGGTTTAAGAGTAGCCACAGCAATGTATATAGTCATTGGGTAATAATTGTTATGAAAGCCTGTGCATCGTGTAAATGACTGCTTGCTGCTGCTGGTGGTGGTGGTGCTCTGTCTGTCCCTGACCAACCAAAAATTCATAATTACCACCCAATAGTTTCAAATTGAGTAACATTAAGTTTGCTAGACCATGCCTGTTAAGTCTGTATAGAGCACAAAAATCAGGAAGGTTTCATGAATAAATTTAATTCTAAATCTCCATAGCAAGCACACAAAGATAGTTGCTCAGTTCCTGCAGTGGCTAATTGTTTCGTCAAGGAGAGTGGTGAAACACTCATGAGCTCTGTGGATTATTTGCTCTCTTATAGTATTGCCACGTTTCCGTTACCTTGATTTGATTACTAGTGCTGATGAACTGTGCATTCTTAGGACCATTTTTAAGGCGCCTTGGCAAAACTAAACTCCCAGATTTAGTTCAAACATCAGGAGAGAATGAAAATTCTCATCATTTAATTAGCTATCATGACACTCCACTCACTGTTACCACGATGAACTGAAAACAAGTGTAACTTTGACAATACTTTGTACCCGAACATGGGATGCTAGAAATGTAGGACCTTAGGTAGCATTCATTGTCATCTATCAGCTAACTGGGAATGAATTAGGAGCTGTGTCAAATATGAAGGGACTGGTAAGCGTTACAACACAAAGAACCCTGTAATTCAACTGTCAATCCTGCTTGCAGGGTGGTGGGTTCTATAACATAATAAAATAATGGAATAGATGATAATAAAATGCGTGGCTTTTTAAAATGTATTGAATTAATGATATTAATTTTTCGGCATGAATGACAAGCACAAGCTGAGTTATGCCTGGAAATAAGTTCATATTATTTTGCAGGGCGAAGTAGTTTCTTTCTCCGCTGTAGATTTGTGCTTACCATTCTTTATAATGCTACGTCTGGTCACCGTGTTCACCTTTGAAGTCTTGACCGTGTTCCCATTAAGCTTCGTAATTTTCCATAGTACACAGGTGGGTTTCAGTTCTTGTAATTATTGTACTATTTGAAATAACAACTCACATGACCTTTCTGTTAATAAAACAATACTGTATTTTTCCAAACGGTGCACATATGAAATACATACTCCTCACTTATTCATAGCGACCCCAAAATGGCGGTCTACAATCACTCACTAAAAATGGCGTGCTTCTCATTCGTTCACTAGCTGAGAGCGAATCCTTCCTTCCTCCTACTGGTACCAGAAAAAATCCTCTGTTTTTTAACAAAAGTAAAAAAATAAAAATACATGACGGTAGGCATAGGCTCTATGATGGGCTACCACTTCATCTTCTTTCTTTGCCTTTAAAGAAGACGAAAACATAAAGGAAATGCAAAAGGTTTATCACAGTTCCTGATGTTATTTAAATAATTGAAAAATGAACAATTTGTACAATTAATTAAAATATAACTGGACATTAAGATTCCTTGTAACACATGAAATTTCATTTGCCTAATCTGAGGTGTTGGACACACACACACACACACTCTCTCTCTCTCTCTCTCTCTCTCTCTCTCTCTCTCTCTCTCTCTCTCTCTGAAAAGAAGAAGATTGCCTTGTAAATTGTGGTTAGATGACATAAGAAAATGTGTAGGAGCAATATGGATCCCAATGACTGGAGACAGCAATCCATAGAGGTCTGGATGATAATTTCAAAAAAGCTGATGATAATGAAATGCATCCTCTGTGACTACCATTCCTTATAGTCTGAGAATAGCAGGAAATTTGGCACAAATGAGAATTACACACACACACACACACACACACACACACACACACACACACACACCCTCTCTAGGGTTTAGGGAAATGGTATGTTCTGAGACAGCAGGCTGAAGGTTTTACATTAGTTGTGAAATTCAGTCTTGTGGTATGAACAATGGCTTTAACAGGGCAGGTGTGGCTGAAGCAGTGAGGGGTAAAAAATGTAGTGCCGCAGTGCCTCATGTCTATTTGTACTGTGTCCTGACCTTTATGACAGGAAAGCCTCACTTATAGCACTAGTCTACGACAGTGGCCAGCTACTGCTAGTATGCAGGTCTGTTGGTGCCACTGTCTAGCCACACTTTAGATACCTACACTAATGGGGAATCCTGTAGAGCCCCCCTCCCCCTCTTGGATGCCCAAGGACCCCCGGAATATTAATTAATATGTCTGTAAGAAGTATACATTCAGATACCCTTCCTGATATTCACATTTGTAGGATAAATTTCATGCTGTATTGGAGGCTGAAAACAAATTTTCCATATATCCTAACAAAGAGAGAGCAGCATACATCTTTTGATAAATTTCTAATGAATTTGTATTTCATTACATGTCTCTTGGATGTGCAGTCTTCAACAAAACACCTAGTTGTCTTCTGGTTGGCTTATTGACCATGTCCAAGCCACTCGCCTAACGGGAGAATAAACTCGGAAGTCAAGTCTGGCACAAGCTGTCCACATTGAAGGCTGTAGCAGTTTGTAGAGGAAGCATTGTCTTCTCCTCTAGCTGGTGTTTGCAATGTGTGGTCTAATGGTAAGTGCACTACAGTGTAAGTGCATAGTCAATTGTTTGAAACTACTTTTTGTGTAACTTGTTTACACTACAGTTTATCCACTTCCTAACACACGTTATAGATCCATCCACCTATTTTTTTCTGGCGGAGTTCTTGACTGTCTTTCAAGCCTGGAATACTTCATACTCAAGCCTTTGCCCTTGACAGCATTAACTGACAGCAACTTGTTGCCATCCATGTAAGTATATTTTTCCTTCGTGGAATGTTTCCTTCTATTATAACCATATATATACCTAAAAACAAAGATGATGTGACTTACCAAATGAAAGTGCTGGCAAGTCGACAGACACACAAACGAACACAAACATACACACAAAATTCAAGCTTTCGCAACAAACTGTTGCCTCATCAGGAAAGAGGGAAGGAGAGGGAAAGGCGAAAGGATGTGGGTTTTAAGGGAGAGGGTAAGGAGTCATTCCAGTCCCGGGAGCGGAAAGACTTACCTTAGGGGGAAAAAAGGACGGGTATACACTCGCACACACACACATATCCATCCAGCTTGTGTCTGTATATGTGTGGATGGATATATATATATATATAAATTGAAGCATATAAACCATTTTTACATGAGAATGGAAAGTCTAGGGTGACTGTAAATAACACGAGGAGTATAGGTAACAAGTAACTAAATGTACAGTTGAGACGTGTGTGTTAAGGGCTAGCAACATTTTTAGTCTTACTTATGTGCATACTAACCACTCCACACCTTTGTTGGTGTAGAGGTTGCACCATGCAACCTTCGTGCTGATAGGACGTGCAAGGCACCTAAACCCACCTCTTTGGTGGTGCCCAAGTAGTGTGCTAATGGACCCTCTCTTAAACACACTTGCATATCACCTTGCTGACTTCAGGACTCGAATCCTGCAACACCTACCTTATTTCTGAATGGAATTTTTACTCTGCAGCAGTGTGTGCACTGATATGAAACTTCCAGGAGGATTAGAACTGTGTGCCAGACCGAGACTCAAACTCGGGAAGTTTGCCTTTCATGGGTGAGTCCTCTGCCAACTGAGCTGCCTGAGCATGACTCGCGACCCATCCTCACAGTTTCAATTCTGCCAATATCTCATCTCCTACCTTTCAAACTTCACAGAAGTTCTTCATCAAACCTTGAAAAGACTAGCAATCCTGTAAGAAAGGATATTGCAGAGACATGACTTAGCCACAGCCTGAGGGATGTTTCCAGAATGAAATTTTCACTCTGGAGTGGAGTGGCGCGTGCACCAATATGAACTTCCTGCCCAATTGCTGCTTACTGAGAGAGGTCTCACCATGAACCTCTTTCCATGTTGGCTCTCATTGCTTTTGCATGTACACTCTCCTCTGGTGTGCAATTCAAGCTCACATTGCCTCTTTAGATCAATTACACTTAAACAAAATATTCAATAAAGGCTTCCTCCCATTTAGTCTTTTAAATTAACTATTCAATAATTGTTACAGGATGGAATGAGGCAGATTGTTCATATTTCTCTGAAAGACTCAAAAAGCAGCCACAGTTCCTCTTATAACTTAAGTGTCAGCCAGATTACAAAATACCTTTCGAAACAAGTTTACAGAATTTTACTGTGATAGACTGTCTTGGGTAAGGAAAATGCTACTTTATTATGTCACTAAACATAGACATCTATATGTTTGGTGTAATTATCTGAAAACAGCTAGCATTGAGTATTATATAAATCTCAGTCTCAAAAGTAACTGCTCAGAATCTGATGCATTCTACATCATTTGAACCTGCTGTGTATATTTTGCATAGAACAGGAACTGGCTGATTTATTTTGAACCATAAATATATCACATTAAAACAAAAAAACCGCCTGTTTTAGCTATTACATTGTTAACAAAAGCAAATTATATTGGTTTTTTTGTAAGAAAAAGCATTACAAAAAATGCAACAAAAATCAAAATAAATATATTGTAAAACATATAACTTTGTGATTTTTACCACTGCTTACTGAATAACAGAGGCTCTATACAAGGGTGATGTACTTAAGGGCAATATTATGGAAATGGAAGAGGACATAGGTGAAGATGAAATGTGAGATGTGATACTGCGTGAAGAGTTTGACAGAGCACTGAAAGTCTTAATTCGAAACAAGTCCCCGGGAATAGACAACATTCCATTAGAACTACTGATGGCCTTGGGAGAGCCAGCCCTCACAAAACTCTACCATCTGGGGGTAAGATGTTTGAGACAGGCAAAATACTCTGACTGCAAGAAGAACATAATAATTCCAATCCCAAAGAAAGCAAGTATTGACAGATTAGAAAATTACTGAACTATCAGTTTAATAAGACACAGCTGCAAAATACTTTACAGACAAATGGAAAAACTGGTAGAAGATCAGTTTGGATTCCGTAGAAATGCTGGAACATGTGAGGCAATACTGACACTATGACTTATCTTAGAAGTTAGATTAAGGAAAGGCAAACATACGTTTCTAGCTTTTGACAATGGTGACCGGAATACTCTTTTTCTAATTCTGAAGGTGGCAGGTGTCAAATACAGGGAGCGAAAGGCTATTTACAATTTATACAGAAACAGGGAGTGAGACAGGGTTGTAGCCTAACCCCGATGTTATTCAATCTGTCTACTGAGCAAGCAGTAAAGAAAACGAAAGAAAAATTTGGAGTAGGAATTACAATCTATGGAGAAGAAATAAAAACTTTGAGGCTTGCCGACGATATTGTAATTCTGCCAGAGACAGCAAAGGACCTGGAAGAGCAGTTGAACTGAACGGGCAGTGTCTTGAAAGGAGGATATAACATGAAAATCAACAAAATTAAAACGAGGATAATAGAATGTAGCCAAAGTAAATCAGGTGAACTGAGGGAATTAGATTAGAAAATGATTAGTATATGAATTTTGCTATTTGGGGAGCAAAATAACTGATGATGGTCGAAGTAGAGAGGATGTAAAATGTAGACTGGCAGTCGCAAGGAAAGCATTTCTGAAGAAGAGAAATTTGTTGGGTAGATGACATAACTAATAAGGAGACACTGAATAGAATTGGTGAGAAGAGAAATTTGTTGCACAACTTGACTAGAAGAAGGGATTGGTTGGTAGGACATGTTCTGAGGCATTAAGGGACCACCAATTTAGCATTGGAGGCAGTGTGGAGGGTAAAAGTCGTAGAGGGAGACCAAGAGATGAATAGGCCTACACTAAACAGATTCAGAAGGATGTAGGTTGCAGTACGTACTGGGAGCCAAAGAATCTCACACAGGATAGAGTAGCATGGAGAGATGCATCAAACCAGTCTGGACTGAAGACCACAACTAGTAATACAACAACACCGAATAACACCACACAACAATTTTATGTATATCAGCAACATTTAATTGCCAAGAAATACCTTATAAAGGAGCAATACCTCACTCAGACCCCAGGATGAGAGGTGCATCTGTTGTGAAGACGTGAGAAGACAAGCAGGTTACAAGCTTGTGCCCACTCACTCACTGACCAATCTGGTGAGATAGCGGAATGAAAGCGGAAGTTTTTAATTTGAAAAATCATTCATGCGGGAGAAATCACACAGACATGCATTCATTCGACAGGGATGACATATAGAAACAGGCATCTCTGGCACTGAGAAAGAACTGAAACAGTGGAAAACAAGTAAGTTGTCATACATGGATGGAATACCCTTTCAGTTTTACAGAGAATACTCTACAGCATTGGCCTCTTACTTAGCTTGTGTTTATCATGAATTTCTCACCCAGCACAAAGTTCCATATGAGTGGAAAAAAGTGCAGGTGACTCCTGTATATAAGAAGAGAAAATGAACAGACTTGCAAAATTACACACCCATATCCTCAATATTAGTCAGCTGCAGAATTCTTGAATGTATTCTAAGTTCAAACATAATATGTTTCTTTGAGGCAGAAAAGCTGCTGTCCATAAATCAGCATGGATTTAGAAAGCATCACTCAGGCAAAACTTAGCTTCCCCTTTTCTAGCACTATATCCTGCAAACAATGGATGTAGGACAACAGGTAGATTCCATATTCCTAGACAGTATTTAACATGGTAACCCCACTGCACACTGTAAAAGAAAATCCAAGTGTACAGAATAGGTTCCCTAATACGTGAATGGTTTGAATACTTCTTAAGTAATACAGACCAGTACGTTGGAATCAATCACAAATACAATAGCATTATCAGGACTACCGGTACTCCAGGAAGTGTGATAGGACTGGTCTCGTGTCCTATGATATGATGGACAGGGTCCTTAATTGTAGTTGAATGACTTCCAAGTTGTATTAGTCATTTGTTGGTTGTTGTGACGCTACAATTTATTTACAAGTTCCCTGTTGGCTTCTACCTCTGGTTCTTCATCCGATGTTTATTTGATGATTTTTCTGACTTAAGTGGCTGGTAAAACTTCAGAGAAATCATCAAATGTTGGCCAAAGAACAGGGACAGAAGCCAACAGGCAACCTGTCAATAAATGGCTACGAAAGCCTTCACTGTCGTTTGTATGTCATATTGTATTCCACTGGGCAGTCATTAGCTACTTTGATATGTATTATGTTTGCCAGTTACTGACAATGGTTCAGATGATCACCTCCAGGGGGTTGAGCAGACTACTTGCAACTGTGTTACACTTTGGTGTCTTCTTTTGTTAATATGTGGATTAGGCCCTTAATATTTTTTCCAAGCATTGATTACACAACAGTGATGTACTCCACAGTTACTTATTATGAAAACTATAAGTACAAAAAGAAAAATTTAAAACTGGCCTAATGTACCCAACTTTACCATACATTTGTCAAAAAATCGTTTTAAGACGATTAAAAATTTTGAGACATTATATGAAGACCTGCTGCTCCGTATTACAAGTAAACACTACGTACATAACATTAAATGGGACCATATAAAAACCAAAACCAATCAGATGGATTATCAACAACTACGGCAACAACAACAACTTGAAGTGGCGGCATACATCGGCGAAACAACAATGATGCAATGCGCAGACTCATTAACAGGCTGACATCAGTGCCGCTCACATGACCATTCAGATTTCAGAACTCATGGCGCATGTGCTTTGACGGCTCTATTAATCCAAAGTATCGCTTGCACGTGTTGGTCGCTGTAACATCAGTTTAGAATATCTCTGACGTTGATGTGCGTGGATGGATCAGCTGTGGTGAAAAACACTGTGCCAACAACACGACTTCAGTGAGAAAATGGTAAGCGTCGATGCAATTCCTCTTCCTAAGATTACGAATTCTGGGGCATTCCACTTGCTGTCATTATTTCTTCCTTGTAGACAACGAAAAAGGGTAATTTCCTTACGCGAAAGTGAAACCATGCTGACAAGTTGCCAACATATGTAATGGAAATCAAAGAATTGTTTGGTACGTGGGTACCAACGTAACGTCGTTGCAGTGATTGTATTGTAGTGCCAATAATTCATAGTGTGCATTATAACGTAGTAAAAAATATAAGCATTCGTTCTGTACACGCTCATTTGCTTCCGTGAATTGTCATTGTAGCATCATCCTACTGTGCGCGCGTGTTGATTAAAAAGAAAGCGCGAATCACTCGTAATGATTGTTCTTAATGACTCTTATTTTTGTAACCACTTGCTCTCAGGAAGTTTGTGCACGTAGATTGTGTGATGACTGTCTAAACGAAAACACGACATATGTTGTAAATCATGAACAGTAATAGGTAGAACTTTGCAACAGTTTTCATTGCGTAGACGACTGACACAAGCCGACTAGCAGCATATCACACTCATATGACTGATTTTTAACGTCGAATATTAGTTAACCGATCAGGCATGCGAGAATCACTCCTTACGCCTAATTCCATCATTGAGCCCTCGATTAATTGTGTTTTGACAGTGTGTTGATGTAATCAGGATTCTAAGTGTTTCTGCCCTGTAAGCTGTAACACATTCTATACCGTCATTCTGATGATCTTGGAAACAGTATTATGAGCCTTTTAAGAATGGTAATTGCTTTATAAGCTGCTCTATCACATGTTAGTTTCATGCTCCCTACACTATTTGTGCTATAAATCTTAAAGATGTGGAACGAGTCATTTTACATTCACATCAAAAATCAGTTTGTAAATGTAGCTAAAGCAGAACATTTTTAAGTTTGTTTGCTTGTTTTAAAAACATACAGATGTGAGTTAGTAACTTTATCCACCATCTTTTACACGTTACAATAATAGACATTCTTCTGCAGAATAGGAGTAGTTTTCAAGAAAAAATTTTTCAGTTTGTTTTAAAGTTCTACTTGGCCGTACGTCAGACATGTTATTCACTGCAAATGATCAAAAATTTTAGCTACAGCAATGTGCACCCAATGTTATGCTGAAGACAGCATTAATGTGGAGTAATGATCGCCTTTTTTTCTTCTTCTGGTATTGTAATTATGTTCCTTTTGAAATGCAGTGGATTATTTACAACAGTCTTCATGGGGGAATAACTGTGAAGCAGTACTGATAGTCAAAATGTCCAGTCATATTCTTTATAAAAAAATCATCTGAATTTGATGGTGTTTGCAACAGAGTATGACATTTTTGTTCCCATATAGTAAGCTCTGCCTTATCTGAAACATGTATGCATCACTGAGTCAAGGCATTTTTCCAGAGAGATTGAAATATTCCATTGTTAAACACCTATATAAGAAAGGTGATGGAAGAGGTGTCAGTAACTGCTGACCTTTCATATTAGGATGTCATTAACTGTTGACCTGTTTCACAGAAGAGGCTACCATCCTGTTTCCCTGCCAAAATTTTTGAGAGGATGATATATTCTAGAATAGTGTCGCACCTGAGCAACAGTATTTAGAAGAGTCGTATGTGACTTATTGTGTAGTAAAGAAACATAGTATCAACTGCACAACAAAGCACACTATTTTACCAGTGTTTCACAACTTCATATTTTACACAAGAAATCCAGATTTTAATGTTCTGATCATAAATATAATAGAACACAGCCCAACAGAAATAAAACTTGGAAATGTTTTCGTTCTTGAGTAATAAGTATGTCATCTGCCACAACCCATAGTTAAGATAGATAAAATTAATGCTAATTGTAGGGCTGCTGTTCTGGGTTGCAGGATGGTAGGATTATAGCCATCTTACATCCTGCAGGAAGAGTGTGATGTTGCCTCTGCCTCTCCCCACCCCTCCTCACCCCTCAATCCCTCCTGAAGTCGTGGTTGAGGTGGCAAATAGATATTGTGTTGTGCTACATATCAAGGCTAGCTTGCAAGGTTATAATTTGTTTGTGGCTTAAATTAATGTTAAAACAGTAATGATAATGACCGTAACAGGAACAACACTCAGTTGCTTGTTTCCCTGGGATGCGAGCTGCAATACCTATTTTGTTGATATGTACACATAAATGTACAAACACTTGAGTGCAACAATTTGTGAGGTTATGCTAAGGAATGCTCTTAGAGGCTTAGTTATATGTAAAGAAGGTGGTAGGCTACATAAATTACTCCTCCTTTGAGCCATTATTATTACATTCCATTTTTGTCTTGTGGTATCTCAAAATTCAGACTTTCGCAATCATTGTACAAGACAGGCAGATAATATTCATTTTACAATTAGCAAATGGATATAAAAAGGAGCCTAACATATGGATATAAAACTATACAAGCAGCTTCCCAACACCATAAAATGTATCACAGATGTGAAAAAGTGAGAGACAACTGAGGACATGTCTACAGTACCACTCTTTCTTATTTCAGTAAGAGAATATTCTGATTACATGTAATAGTAAAATAAGTTTCATTTTTCACTATTTGTAAATCAAACACAAAACTCAATCATGCTACAAAATTGTTTGCATCGAAATTATACAATATGATGACTGTGGTGTCACTCATTACAAATGCAGACAGACACAAATAATGCAATAATATTTAATTGCAGAAATAACTTGAAATTCCTGGGACGGTTATGATAATTATGGGGTTTTGTACAGGGACAAACTAAATACGTGGCACTGCTAATGATGAAGATGTACCAAAACAAATACTAATGCAGAAATCAAACAAACAAAATCATCAGCAAAAAATTTTTTAAAAATTCCAGAAATTTCACTAGACCCTTATAGCTCAAACGATTTCACGATACCACAAACCCACACATAATCGAGAAACTGGTACCAGAAATTTCACTTGACCCATACAACTCAAATGAAGTCCACGATATCAACAAACCACAACTCACAGATGTAACTATTATCAAAAGCTGGACTTAACCAAAATAACAGCACACTCCACGACACCCACCAGTAACAAGTAGTAATTCAGAACTTCAACTAACAACCCAATCCACATTCTCATAAGAAACTACTTCAACATCAGTTCTGATCACCACATCTTTAAAGAAAATTACACATAAACACACAGCTAACAGTGAAACAGCAAAAAAACTATAGAGCTAATATGTCGACAAAAATAATAAATTTTTGAGAATATACTCACCACGTGGTGAGTAGATTTTAATCTCTAGAATAAATTTCTTTTATTTTATGTGTATGGTCACAAACTTGTAGATCCTCAGATTATTGGTTTCAGTCAGCAATGAACATCTTCAGAACTGCAGCAAAATATGCGAAAAAGATAAACATTGCCTGCAGAAATTGTATCACGGACACACCCCCTTTGACTGTTAAACCTGCCCAAAGATGTAAACAACCATGCATGAGCAGCACCTGTTAGACGGAGGGGGTCTGACAGCCAATCAGTTTCAATCATTCCACCAGGAAGGAGGTACACAGCTTGTGTTGTCTATAGTTCAACTGCTTAGACGTTCAATACTGCGTTTCGATTGTGTCCGCATTGTTACTTTGTGCCAGGATGGTCTCTCAACAAGGGAAGTGTCCAGTCGTCCCGGAGTGAATGAAAGCGATTTTTGGACATGGAGGGGAGACAGAGAGACAGAAACTGTCCATGACACATCTCGCGCAGACTGCTCAAGGGCTACTACTGCAGTGGATGACCACTACCTATAGATTATGGCTCGGAGGAACCCCGACAGCAACGCCGTCATGTTGAATAATGCTTTTTGTGCAGCCACAGGACATTGTGTTACAACTCAACTTGTCCGCAACAGGCTGCATGATGTGCAATTTCACTCCCAATGTCCATGGCGAGGTCCATCTTAGCAACCATGACACCATGCAGTGCGGTACAGATGGGCCCAACAACATGCCGAATGGACCGCTCAGAATTGGCATCACGTTCTCTTCACCAATGAGTGTCACATTTGCCTTCAGCCAGACAATCGTCGGAGACATGTTTGGAGGCAACCCAGTCAGGCTGAACGCCTTAGGCACACTGTCCAGCGAGTGCAGCAAGGTGCAGGTTCCTTGCTGTTTTGGGGTGGCATTGTGTGGGGCTGACATTTGCCGCTGGTGGTCATGGAAGGCGCTGTAATGGCAACCATATCAGCAGCATATTGGTGAGGCATTCTTCTTCATGGACAACAATTCACATCTCCATCATCCACATCTTGTGAATGACTTCCTTCAGGATTACGAAATTGCTTGACTAGAGTGGCCAGCATGTTCTCCAGATATGAACCCTATCGAACATGCCTGGGATAGATTGAAAAGGGCTGTTTATGGGCGATGTGACCCACCAACCACTCTGAGGGATCTTTGCTGAATTGCCATTGAGGAGTGGGACAATCTGGACCAACAGTGCCTTGATGAACTTATGGATAGTATGCCACAACGAATTCAGTCGTGCATCAATGCAAGAGAATGTGCTACTGGGTATTAGAGGTACTGGTGTGTAAAGCAATCTGGACCACCACCTTTGAAAGTCACGCTGCAATGTGTGGTTTTCATGAACAATAAAAAGGACGGAAATGATGTTTATGTTGATCTCTCTTCCAATTTTCTGTGCAGGTTCTGGAACTCTCAGAACCGAGGTGATACGAAACTTCTTTTTATATATGTGCAACAAGCAAATTGTCTACAGCTCAAAACAATAAACTAGACCATGATGAATAGTATTACTGCCATACATATGAAAATTTTGCACTTTAAATATGATGAGGCATACCTGTTTTATAAAAGCATGTCCTGATATACTGGAACCTTAGTGGCATTGTCAAAAGCTAAACACAGAATCACCGCCAGCATCGTCACACATATATAAGTAATAGTACACACAAGAGATCTTGTCAGCAGCACTACTGTTCAAAGCAATCTCTCTGTATCAATGACATGCATGTGTATTATAAAGTATTTGCATTGTTCTAATCGATCATCCCACAGTGCTCAGCTTTTTGTGTGTATTGCTGCGTCAAATCTTAAGAGGTGACTTCTTGATCACATTGCCTCCAGTTTTCATTCATTGCTTACACTGCTGTTTTGTTTCTGGCATGAGGTGGTGTAACAAAAACAAATAGGTGCACAAGATCAGTTTTCGTTAATTTTAAGAGAGTCTGAACGCTGCTGAGAAATTTGTACTCTTACTCCCTTTTGATCTTCAAAAAATATTATGTCTATCCTGCCTGTAGCTTTTACATAGTTAATTGCTAATTTGAGGTGTACCATTATTTTTCTTCTGAAATGCCTGTGGCTTCATTTAGGCATGTCTTTTGCGTAGATTCTCATTGAGAAAAATTAGCCAGTTTTAACTCGGCTGAATAATTTTTAGCTTTTGAGATGGAACAGACATTGTAAAAAACTGAAGCAACTTGCTAGTAAGTTTGTTTGATGGACAAAAACTTGCCTCTCAAATAATAGAGCACAGCAGCTGTCATCTTTTTCTTTCAGATTTTATTAGACAAGTCTAGATTTCATCTAGTACCTAGCCATTATCAATGCACTATTTTGTGTTATCAATGCAAATCTTAGTACGTTAGTCACTTGTTGTTCAGGTAGTCTTGAACGAATTGTGACAGAAGCCGGAACAACAGGGTACTGACCGACTAAGACATGTGTTGATACCATGAAATAGTGCATTGATAATGGCTAGGCACTAGCTGAAATCCAGATTTGCCTAATAAAACTTGAAAGAAAAGTATGACTGATTGCTGTGCTCTGTCATTTGAAAGTCGTATCACAGTCGCTGAGTGCACTCACATACCTGGTGGAAGGTAACTTGATAAACTTGCCTCGTTATAGAATTTTATGATGGCAGTTTATTTCCATTTGAAAGAAACATACATAGCATAACCATTTTCACATGTTGACTGTCACGAGGGGAAAACCGGCCACAGCAGAGGCTTATGCCTGACGCCATGTATCTGCCAGTGGCTACAGCAGAGCCTCATGTCTGACGCTGTATCCCAGCCTGACCTGGTGGTGAAACATCCATCACTATGCATGTGGCATTCAACATGTGAAAGGTGGCACGAACAAAGGTTTTCTGCAAATAGAGTTAACTTTTGTCTTACGGAATTGCATAGAAGGTACCTACAAAAATTAGAAGACATCACTGCCATCTTTGTGCCAAACCAATTCTCAGTGCCCTACTATTAATCATCATTAGCAATTAGACTGACCTCTTCCACACCCCCTCCCACTTTTTTTAATTGTATTCTCAGCGTGTCTTGTCTCATTAAATCCAACAAAGTAATTTTTTTGGTCTGTTAACCATCTTTTCACCTAGGTATATTTCCTGCCTACCTCCATTTCATTTTCAATGCAGTTTTAATGATAGCATCTATTCCCATCTGTTCTCTAACCCTTTTATTTGTGTTTCCTAGTAATTTCCAACATTTATGTCTCCTTAGCTTGCAGAGGAACCCCTCAATTTTTGATTATTTTCTTATTGAAAGTCCATATCTCACTCTTGTAAGTCAGAACTAGTGGCCCTCACTTTTCAGGCACAATGCAGGCCTAGTTTTGAAAACTGTTTAGTTTAGGATTACACTTCATACTAATTATATTCTTCCTCCTCCTCCTTTTTCTTCTTCTTCTTCTTCCTCTTCTTTGTTGTTGTTAGATTTGTGGATTGTATTGTTAATCAAGGGCTCCCATCATTGCCTGTCTCTACACCACCTCACTTCTGCTTTAATAACATCTCCTGGTATTCTTGCCTTCTCTATGGGTACTCTTGCAGTATCTGGCCATCTCCTCCTACGTCTTCTTCATGGTCTCTTACTAGTTAAGCTTCTGTCACTATCTCCTCTTTCATTCTCATAATATATTCATATCATTTCAGCTTTGTTGTTTCTGTCTTGTCCTTTAGTCTTGACCTGTCTGTCCTTTTTCTGGTGTCCTCATTTCTGATTTTATCCCTTCTTGTCTTGCCTTCCATACCTCTTAAAAATCTGCTGGATTCATGCATTCTTCCCTTTTTATTGTAGCCCATGTAGGCGTACTAGTAGTGCATGCTATAACGGGTTCATAGTAAGTTGAATATATTTTCACTCCTGTTTGATTAACTTCTCTCATTAGTAGTTGATGTATCTGCACTAAGATGAGCAAAACAATGTCATCAGCACATGTGATCCAGATATATTTCATTGACCTATACACCTTCTTTCTTTCTTTCTTTCATATGTAGGTATGTGATAATTTCCGACTAGAGCTGCAGAGAATAGTGCCTCTTTTTCTTTTACTGCATTGTGTGAAATATATATGTAGTAAATGAAACTTCCTGGCCGATTAAAACTGTGTGCTGGGCCAAGATTCAAACTCAGGGCTTTTGCCTTGCACAGTCAAGTGCTCTACCCTCTGAGCTACCTAAACATGACTCATGACCCATCCTCACAGCCATACTTCCACCAGTACCTCGTCTCCTACATTCCAGACTTCACAGAAGCTCTCTTGCAAGACTAGCACCCCTGGAGAAAGAATATTGCAGAGAAATGGCTCAGCCACAGGGCGGGGGATGTTTCCAGAATAAAATTTTCACTCTGCAGCGGAGTGAAAATTTCATTCTGGATATATGTAGCAACTTGTACCCTGCCCCAACAGGACTTCAGGAAATGAATAAATTCTGAATAAGGAAATATGACTGGAGAGATATGCTAACTGTTATACTGCATCTAACCCTTTTTCCGGAAAAAAAAAAAACCTGAAACCAACTTGTCACCAGAAATTCCTGTGAGTTTTGAATTCAGATTCAGACTGTTTTCAGTTAATGTTGTTCTTCTTCACTGAAGCCATCACTCTTTCCTTTTGTTTTATAACTGTAATGAAATGATTGTACGGCATAGATGGCTGGGAGTGCCCCCACCCTTCTTCCGGGAAAGTTTGGCTGCCGAATTGCGTTTTCAGTTGATGCCACATTGGGTGTCTTGCGTGTCAATTATGATGATGATAACATAATGCCCAGTCCTCGAGTGGAGAAAATTTCTGACCTGGCCAGGAATTGAATCCAAGCCTGCTGCATGGCAGTCAGATGCGTTGACCACTCAGCCAAGTGGCGACAGTTTATAATTTATTACTTGTTTACTAATTTCTTCCCCCATTCTGCTGATATGTTGGTTCCATTTTATCCATCCTTGATCTGTTTCCTCATTTACAGAATATGTGTTAAGTTCTTCTCCTCTGATCTTGTTTTGTATTTGATCGCTGAGAACACATCTTTTAACATTCCTTAAAAATTTCATTTCAGCCGACTGTATTTCCTTTTGTCTTTCTTAGTTAAGACTCACTTCGATGTATTGGTAAAGGGATAGCCATCACTTTGTAAAATTTTAGCTTTGTGTCCTTCCTTGTCTTGCCACGCAGTGTTCTATGTAGTGCGCCGCATATCATTTGAAACGTATTTAATTTATTGCCGTAGTTACATCACTTTTTGTGGAGTTGTTAAATTTTGCACTGGTCTTCTGAGATACATTTCACTATGTGAGGTAGCTTATAGGATACTGGATTTGTATTAAACATGGACTCTAATCCCTATTTAGTCATACTGATTTAGTGTCTTCTAAGTTACTACATCTGAATTCCACTGAGCAAGATGGCACATTGATTAAGGCAACAGACTTGCATTTGGTTTCCAAACCTTGTACACCAAACTGATAAAAGTGAATGTTGAGACAATTCCTATGAAAATGAAAATGGTACCAGAAAATTCGCTCAAGTCCTAGTAACTGTCCCTTCCTTTTTATCTGATTTTTCAGGACTGAAAAAGGCCAGCACTGATTTCCACTCATATTTTCCAACTGACTCAATGCTCCATCTCTAAATGTTGTTAATGTCGATGTGTTAATCTGATTTTCAGTCCATGCTATGACTCATATTACAACTTTATATGTCTTCAGAGAAAGATTCATATTGTATTTTAGTGTCTTTGCTACTTTTGTCATTTAGTCACCTACTTTGAGGTATTTATTTATCTCAGATTATGCTCAACGAACATTATTGGCATCACAACAAGTTTTGTGCTGCAGCATAGTGGTGTAGTGGCACTAGCTCTAGCACAGGATGTGATTCCATCATTACGACATTCTCCACATATTTATTTGGGAGTGTTGTTTATGCCGCATTTATGTGTAAGACCTCAAGAAATGAATGCATGCATGCAAAGATTAAATAATTTTTACTTTTGTGAACCAGTAGATTTTGCCATTTTTTATATTTACCGACAGCAACAATATTGAACAGAATACCATAAAAAACACTATAAAAAGGAACAACCTTTTATTGGCTCAAGGGTCATTTAGTAAAGAGAAACTAAGGCCTGTGAAAAAGGCTTTGCTCTTCAAATCAACTGCACAGAGGGATGTTGTAGGCCCATGGAAGAGGTGGAAGGATTATCTTGGAATTCCTAACTGAATGAAACAGACTGTGTGGTCGACCATGAAGGTGATCTTGTATTGTTTGCTTAATATATACTTAATTGTAATGGTATTTCTAAAAGAAAATTGTTTCCATCATCTGTAGTAAGAGTGGCTTGTTTACAGTATACTACCACTTGCAGATTTATAATGAACACTGCTAGTCCGCATGTAGCACAGTTGTCAGAAACAATACTGTGCAGTTACAATACACTTTGTCATCAAATAGTAAATCATAGCCATTCATCTTTTTTTGTAACTACTTGATTTATATGGTTGTGTATTGTCATAGCTACAATAGGGCCACGACGACAAGATTGCTCAGGTGGGATGAAGTGACCCTCGCGCGTCTTAGAATTGGACACTGCCCTCTCACTCATAGCTTTTTTACTATGGCCAGAGGATCCCCTGTGATGCTTGGTGATGCTTGTGGTGTGCACATTTCTATCTGCCGTATTTTAACAGAGTGCATTTTATTCTGTGATCCAAGGGCAGAAGCAAATATTGGTGGGGATCTGCCCCCTATTTTAGCTGATGATGAGATGGGTGTTACTAAGGTTTTAAAGTTTTGTGATGTGTCTGGACTCTGACCTAAACTTTTAGGGTGGAGGTTGTAGTCTGTTGCAGAGTGGCTGGCTTCTTCTTTTTTTATTCTCACATTCAGTGAGCCACATCCATCTGCTTTATCGTTTCAACTCCATATACCACTTTCTTACTGTCATTAATGTTTCACTACTTATGCAATACTTCATTCAGTGCTTCTGTGTGGGTACGCACAGTTTTCCAACAGCACAGTGTTTTACTTGCTGTTTTATCTTCCTATTTTGTGTATTTTACGAACACTTGTCTCAATCTGTTTTCTCTCTAGCACTAAAGACCTTGTTCTCCACATTCAACAACAAGATTAATTACAGCCTGCACCGAGGCATTTAAAATTTGCCAGCTCTTTGAAAAGGCACGGTCGACTTCCTTCCCCATCATTCCCTAATCTGATGGGACTGATGACTTTGCTGATTCGTGGCCCCCCTCCCCAATAAACCAACCAACCATCTTCGCCAGCTCTCAACCAAATTTTCACCTTTCAATCTAACCGAACTTCGGGCTATGGTACAGATCTGCCTGTCACCACAACCAAGTTGTGATTTTTTTTCTGCGCATTGGTTCATCATGTTCCACAGATCCCGTCAAGAACGAGAACCTTCTGGGATATGAAACAGGCCGGGGTACACATTGAGTATGTATACACATGGAAAATAAAATAGCACTGTGCTGCTTAATGCAGGGGAGAGGGACAGAAAAGTGGAGATATAGAGAAGAGGAAAAAATACTTTGGGTACATTGCTGGAATAGAAGGCTGTGTAGTGCTGGATTGGAGGAAGGAAGGTGATAGGTGGGTAAAGGACAGGGACTAACAAAGGTTGAGGCCATGTGAGTTTGTTCCCTGTGTTGTGGTTGCATGTAGGGTACATATTGTTTACTGTTCCTTTTTACATTCATTCCTGTTAAGGTAATCAGTAATGTGTAACAATCGAAATTGTCAAGGATAACCCTAAACACATGAACACAATTGGAGTATGATGTAGCCAGTTATGTGCACACTGACTAAGAGGTGAAATTTGGAGAAAAGTCCTACTTGGATTTCGCATTACGACTGCTATGATTCCCTAGCCATCTTGGAACACTGCTCTGGATGAAAGGTAAGTGGGATGTCTCTTAGTCCTTCAGGTACTGTCATCAATGAGGCTATTTGAAATGCAGCATCCTTACTGTTTTCAACAAGGTCATAAATCACTGGGGATAAGAGTGGTGGAAAACTAAATGACAAGCTGTGCTTGACAAAGTCACCTACACCACTTTTCGTGAAAATTTTAATAGCGAGGAGAAGACGGGATCACATTGAAATTTACTTCACAGACTAGGGTCATGGTAATACACAAATGACTAGAATTACAGAACTACACTTACACTCTGAAGACAAGAATTCAGTACAGTTTGAAGTCACCATGTGTTGTAATCAGACACTCTAGATATTGTGGTATGCAATCAAAAATGGCGTGGGTAGGGTGCTGAAGAACGCAGGGCCATGTGGTTTGTAGGTATGATCACAAAGCTTCAACAGTGGTTGCTGAAGTAATGGCGTGAATAAGTTGTCGACATACCCTATCCCAGACGTGTTCAGTGAGTAACACTTTAAGCAAATGTGCAAGCCAGGAAGTGGTGGCACCTGTTTTTCTTTGAAGAAGGCTTGCACATTCCTCGTCACATGTGGCCGGGTATTGTCCTCCTGAAATGAGACATGCAGAGCAGCCTATAGATTAGAAGAAACAGTGCCAGGACATGATCTATCTTTACAGTATCCCCTATTTTGGAGTTGCAGCAACTCGGAACAGGAATTTAACTTTTTTTGATTATGGATATGAAAATAGTGAGTGTCGACCAAAAAAAAAGAAAAATCGACAAAGTTAATTATGAAAGAAACTCTAATTGTTGAGCGACCCTTAAAATGGAAAGATTGTAACAGGAAGGTATCCGCTCCTCGAGTGAAGGTATGTTTTTAAAATGAGGAGAACCCATACTCTCGAGAAGTTGTAAACGACACACATTTTGATAGCGATAAGGTCGAGTAATAGTGTCAGATGCATAGAGGTTGTGCGCTGTATGGGAACGGCGTAGGGCACGGACCAGAGATCAGTGTTTCGGGGTGCCATACGCTACATTCCGCACGTTGGTTTTGAGAACATATAACTAAAGTTGAATAAATATTAATTTTCCGAAACTTTGCTCATCAGCAAAGCAAGAAGCACATATTAGAATACCAGAGTACGACAACAGCTAGTGGAGTTTGGAAGAGTAAATGAAAACGAAGTAGTAGATTAACCAGGAAACCTACACTGTAAAATTTATACAGCTAGATGCATCTGGCCGTTAACTGTTGACGGCCATTTGATTTGGTCATTCTAGCAGTGCAGAAAATGGGGGGAGAAAAATGGTTTCATGTTTTTGTTAAATATTTTTACTGGGGGTGGGGGTGGTGGGGAGATCACGTCGAGGAGAGCATTGTAAAATTCCATAATATCATATTGCTGTACAGAGAAGTGTAAGTGCCCTACATAGCTGAAGCTGTAGATGTTTCAACTGAACCGAGAGCACAACACCAGTCGAGGAAATTACAAGTGATGAAAAGAAAAATGCGCTGTTGGTGGCAGGATTGCTGACTGTCGGGAAAAAGCCGCACCCACACTAATATTGCAAAGCAGCGTTTGTGGAATGAATCTGGGTCCATCACTGAAACAGCAAAACAATGCTCTGTTATGGACGAACTGACAACGCCGAAGTTCCCGATTCCAACTAGCTCTCGATGTTCTAGAGATAGACCTTAGTTCTCTGTTTCTCGTTCTCGCTTCATGGAAGAAAAGACCAATAAATAAATGGGATCAGCTACAAATGACAGATGAATTGCAGTACTACGGCTGTGGTTTGAGTTTCACATTACACCATCTGAACATGTACATGACTGCGTAAGTTCACTCTTAGGTAAGCCTGTCAATCACGGTAAGGTCGTACCACATCACATGGGAAAAATCGTTGTTTAACTGTTCTGAGACCAAAACCACATAAAAAGCAAAATGACATCGGTTATTATCATAAGAGTGGCGCAAGACATATTCAGTATGCTGTCCACCGATTTCTGCCACGAGTTGAAATCGAGAAACAGCACGTTCCATAACAAATCAGAGGGGGGGGGGGGGGGGGTCACGTTGAAAATGCGTTGCGCAGTGCTTGCCTTCAGTTCAGCTACGTTCGTAATTGGAGCACTGAACACGTCTCACAGATAGCCTCACATCCAGAAGTCACACGAATTAATGATTTTTTTGTTTTAAAACTGTTTACTTGATTTCTTACCACACACTTGAAACAGCCCTTGTATTTATATTTTTTATATTGTTTAAGCGCGAAGGTAACTTGGATACTTAGTATTTGTCTCAAATGCCCGAAATAGCTCATCTGCTGAACAGTTGCCTCACATTGCCCACTCTCCGATTGTAAGCAACTGCTCTTTCCTCATTTAAATTTCCGATTTCACGTTTTGTTAAAAACCGACCCTATGTAAAATAAATCGTTTAAAGCTGCGTCAGCAACGACGAAACCATTATGAACAAGTAGACTCTGTTTGGCATGTAGTCGATAGCGAAATCTGTAGAGGGAGTCAAAAAATGGAACATGCGTATGTAGCGGAGTAGTGAAATTGTTGTTTCATCGAATGATTACATACATGTATACATACATATTTTAATCCTTGTTCCGTAGATCATGAATACGACATTTCGTAATGATATGGAACGTGTCACTTTAACATAAGTTTTCGTTTCTCAAAATAATTATTTTTTTATTTATTTTTATTTTATTTACAGTTACTATCTAAGAATTCATGTATTGAGTAGTTGTCATTCAGAAATTCTTTTAATTTGCCTTTAAATGTTGGTTGGCTATCTGTCAGACTTTTAACACTATTTGGCAAACGTCCAAAGATTTTTGTGGCAGCATAATTCACCCCTTTCTGTGCGAAAGTGAGATTTAATCCAGAATAGTGAAGATCATCCTTTCTTCTAGTGTTGTAGCTATGCACTTCGCTGTTATTTCATAAGTGAATAAATTTATTGTGAAGGTACTGTGAATATCCCGAGTTCCTTAAATAAATGTCTGCAAGTTCCTTTCATTCAAAGACCTCAGTGTTTCAACCTGCTGCTGTTACACCATTTTCTTTTTTTGAGGTAAACAACTCGAGTCTCTTACTTCGTATCAAGGTCATCGATACGGCGAGAGTTCATATTGGTGTATGGGGAGACAAACTAATTCGAAATTCGTAATGTTCTTTCTCAATACATTTATCATAATAAATATGCAGAACTGGCATCCTATTTTTAACATGTAAGGTCAATTCCACTGTGAAAAATCTTGATTCACTGTTGTACACTACGGGAGTGGCATATAAACAAGAATCTTTTTTTGACACAATCATTGTAATTTACGAAACAAATAAAGAATTCATGTAGAAAGTTTACTCGTCAAATTTGTGCCATGTATGTGTATGTAGCGAGTTTTACATTTTAGATTTGATATCTGGTAACGGGAAGTGGAAATAGCTATATCAAGACATTCTTACTGATTATTCGTTATGGTACTGTACATTAAAAACAGTTACTTGATACATAACATGCCCTTCTTTTGTCCTGTACGATTGTTGGGTGATGACAGATTCTTCTTTGTTGAAGCAACTTACTATCGTCTTAAGTTTTCCTGTACTGTCGTTCTTCTTATTTATAATTCTTATTTCTCATGAAGTATGAAGATTACAGTATTGACGTTAACACAATATCGTCTGCCCTGTAAGTGTGTGAATTTGCCTTAAAATAATAAAAATAACCACAGATAGACACTAGCTTCATGAGAAAGTGGTATAAAACTACGTACAGTTTATATTGCCCAACAGAAATTAGCATTGAGGCTGTGATAAATACGTGACAAACAATCTTGCCTAGGTTTTCCCAAGCTGTCGCATGTCCTGTTGCTGCGTGTCCACGCTTGCATCGGTCGTTCCCCAAGGTTACTGCTTCCTATTTGATCGATGAAACAAATTAAAATGGCTTGTCATTAGTCCTCAGAAAGCGCTGCTGTATGTTTGCTCGTATCGTCAACATAGAGGTCAATATTTCTACTGGAGACAGTTTTTCACGTTGTCGTGACGTCTTAGACATATTTACCTAATACAGCCCGTTTTGAAAATCGTTTTATGAACAGGCTTTTACTCGTAGCTGAATCCAAATCACAATTAACCAAAGATTTCTAGTAGGCTTATCTGTTTATTGTTTCTTCATATTTTCACATAGAGGCATGACTAATACAGGGAACATTTTAGGCTAACAAGAGGCATACAGTCATGTTTCTCATGCTCAATATGTGAATGGAATAGGACAGAAACTTGTCAATACTGGTGGAAAGTACATCCGCCATGCACTACAGACACGCTTCTTGGAGTACACATGTAGATGTGGATTGTGATTCTGACGTGGTTCGAAATTGGTGTTTTCAGACTGCGAGCTTCGTCATCCGAAACTGAAGGGTGTAAGGGTATACATGAAGTCCGGGAACACTTTCAATTATTTATTGCACTAGAACTAAACATATTGCATTTTGAAGAGTTCTAGCCGGCCGGAGTGGTCGTGTGGTTCTAAGCGCTACAGTCTGGAACCGAGCGACCGCTACAGTCGCAGGTTCGAATCCTGCCTCGGGCATGGATGTGTGTGATGTCCTTAGGTTAGTTAGGTTTAATTAGTTCTAAGTTCTAGGCGACTGATGACCTCAGAAGTTAAGTCGCATAGTGCTCAGAGCCATTTGAACCATTTGAAGAGTTCTAAACATCCGTATTGTTTGCTGGTATGACAAGAGATTGCTGTTATTTTTCTGTGTCTCGCTGTCAATGGCAGTTTGGTTCCTTTTGACCTACAATTCTGCTCGTTCCCATGAACCTTAGCTGGTAGACGCCCTTACCTGTGGTGGTATCACCCGAATATTGCGACAAACTTAGTCACTAAACTTGTATCCTGCTGGACATATTTCTTTCACCTTTTTTTCCACTTGCTGCTTGGTAGAAGGCCCGAAGTATAATTTCACATGTTGGGTCGTTTTTGGCCTATTAGCAGCTGCGTCTGCCGCTTGTGTGTTAGTGGTAGGACACTTTGATAAAGCTAGGTATAACTGTCGAGTGTAATATACGTAGAACTAAACTTTCGTACAGGTTTATAGTGCCTTGTGTAACAATACACTGACAGTGTTAAAGGTGGTACCTTATATACAGTGGCTAAGTGACCTTTCCGTAACAGTGACTGTGTTTTTAGCCTAAAGTATCTACATGCAATATGTCTGTTGTGAAACTGTCTGGAGTACATAGTGAATTAATGTTTAAGCGTCTTCGCCGGCCGCGGTGGCCGTGCGGTTCTGGCGCTGCAGTCCGGAACCGCGGGACTGCTACGGTCGCAGGTTCGAATCCTGCCTCGGGCATGGGTGTGTGTGATGTCCTTAGGTTAGTTAGGTTTAAGTAGTTCTAAGCTCTAGGGGACTTATGACCTAAGATGTTGAGTCCCATAGTGCTCAGAGCCATTTGAACCATTTTTTTAAAGCGTCTTCCTCGTTTGCTTCTTCTTCTTCTTCTCCATCTTCTTCCACCTAGGATTCTCTGGTTTTGCTGGATATTGACTGGCCCTCTGTATGGCCTAGTGCATAGATATTCTTTATAAGTTGTTTTAGAAATTCCATCTGCTAACTTGTTTAGATGCTTTCACTGATAAACTTTTCTAATGGATTCATATATTGATTATATTGTGTATCTGTGATGTGTCTCTGATATTTCTGTAATTCCTGCAGAATAGGACTGTGTGTTCTGGAGTTTCTAATTCCCTACATCCCCCTAAATTGGTGTCTGAGTTTAACTCACGCGGTTTAAGTGCGTGGGATAAGCCCCGTGTCCAGGTAAGAAGTGCACCATACCGCAGCTAGGATCTACATGTTTCAATCTTAACCATGCCGAGATTGTGGAAAAAATGTATAGGCTCTTCGTCCCGTATCGTTGACCTCCCATTTACCTTACCAGAGTTTATGTTGGTGCTTATAATTCATAGGTACACTGGTTATTAGTCTAACCTGATTTAGCCTACCCGTCTTTAACAATTACGTTGCAGCCCGATATCTGACAGTGTATCTCCAAGCACCACGCACAGTGCTATCACTGATGCGGCTTTATCACTTTAAGTAGGACACTTCTTTGCCCTCGTCTAACAGATGTTCTGTTTGTGACGAGAGTTACTCTGTGTTCCCATGCACTGACTCGAAGAGTGCACAGTGTTATATGCTGTGTGATTGGTAAAGGTAGCCCATATTCCGCTGAGTTTAACTTTGCCAGTTTGCGTAGAACTTTTTCCGCTTTGGATGTACATCCTGTGATGTTTTCATGAAATTTTAATCTTATCTCCGTGTATACTGCCAGATAGCGTGTGACGATTGCTCTTTTTATGTTGTGTCCCCAGTTTTTATCAGAGGATTCTTTCGCAGTCGACCTGTCAGTAATTAGTTCGTTGTTTTCATCTCTGCAGTCTTGAGTTTGTTTGCGGTGGGCGTTTGTGTGATTGTCGTAAGTGTGCAACTGGCTTTTCCTTCTACTTGGGTACTGTTGTTTGTAGAGATCACTACAAGTAGATCATCTACATATGCGACAACTCCATCTGTCCTATTATCAAATGGTTTAAATGGCTCTGAGCACTATGGGACTTAACATCTATGGTCATCAGTCCCCTAGAACTTAGAACTACTTAAACCTAACTAACCTAAGGACATCACACAACACCTAGTCATCACGAGGCAGAGAAAATCCCCGACTCCGCCGGGAATCGAACCCGGGCGCGGGAAGCGAGAACGCTACCGCACGACCACGAGCTGCGGACTGTCCTATTATCCCCGTCCAGTAGGTACAGGAGGACTTCAGTGGTTAAGTCCCATAAGACTGGTCCACAGACCGACCTCTGAGGGCACCGCTTGGTAATTCTTTTGTTTACTTTCAGATTGCCCACTCGCCATTCTATTACTCTGTCCCTGCAATAATCTAAGAGACTGTTATTGACTATTGGACATATCTTGACTCTCTCGAAATACGCATTACTGCTAGGCCAGCACCTCCCATGACTTTTCCATGACTGGAGGTTATTGTTATTGGTGAACCGCTGACGTCCTTCAAGGATTCACCAATAATCTCAGTGAAGTCGTGCCACGCGAGTTCAAAGTAATGTTGGCAACCAAGAAAGGCCAGCCCAAATATATCCAGAACGAGTAAATTTGACGCTGTGCGGCTGTAGATAAGTTATAAAGGACCCTGTGGCGAATTTCCATATATATCGGTACTCGAGTTTGCAGCTGCCGATTCACACATCGATATTTTTTTTTTTTTAATGAAACTTACAATTTTTGTGTGGCAGTATAAGGGCGTTCGAAGAGGACTTCAGCGACATAACTCTTACGGAACTTATCATATACGAGTAGTAGTAACAACATAACAGCGCTGTGAACCATTGTACTGCCGTGAGGAGGTCTACGAGCTAACACAGTGAATCTGGCAGCTAATTGCTAAACTTTGTATTACGGCGGAACAGTTAAGTACGCTGAATAGTGTGGCTTTTAGGGGTATTTCCACACTGCCGTAATCACCTGTTTCCTTGTGTTGTTCTGCAGCGCCTTTCTCTACATCTCTTAATTTATATTTGAAGTGGACCCGTTGGTTGAAAGATGTAGGCGACACAAGTGATCATTTATATTTCCTATAAAAGTTTTCGTCGTAATTGACGCTACGTCGTAGGAACTATGATCTGTCCTGTTAAAATAAATAAAAAAAACACCGTCTGAATCACTTCTATTATTACCGACTACAGATAATCTATAGCTATAGTTGGAACAGGAAAAAGAGGGAGCTGCGATAAAAATTACAAAAGTATGTTATTACAAACACTACCAACCATTAACAATAAAATATTGAGAGAATTACACATACCTGGCGCCGCAAAGTGCAGTTTGTCAGGTAAAGCAAAATACAAAAGTTGTGGATGGGTTAAAATTTTTTGTATAGTCATATGACGTGAGCATGTTATGGGCTAGTACATTAAAACAGCGTCGGAGAGATTCCACCATCATAAAATAAAATAAATAATGAAATCAAGAATTAATATACATGGTAATGTGATACATTTCAGTTTGTATGATGCGTTGTACAATAAAAGGTAAAATACAACTGCAACAAACAACATCGGAGCATATACAAGGTACATTTTCGTTCTTGTTTGTATACATAGAGGACAGTGCAAAATTAACAAACATATTGAATCAGCATAGTTTGAGTCTTCCATCTGTTAAAATACAGTTTTATAACTTTTACTGAATAACAATAATAGAGTGAGGTTCCTTCCCATAATTAAAAAACGGGGAGGTAAAATATGGAAATAGTTACAAAAATGACTATAACTATTGGAAAATAGTAAAAATTACAAAGGCGGTTAGTGATAATAGATAATAGTGTGTGAAAAATAACAGATTGGTCGCAAGAGTGCACCGCCTACCATAGCATGTCGAGTGTCTACAGGTCAATTTGAAGTGCCATATGGTTTGTCTGTAGGTCAATCGTAGCTGTACCACATTCCAGTATGTTTCCTCATAGTGTTAGTATATATTTTTCAACTGTGCATATGGTATTTAAAATTTTATATGTATACGTTGGAGCTTATTTAGCTCATTATTATGATTGTACCGTCTTTACAAGTGCCGACTTGATATTATTAACAACATTTTACTCAGGTTTGTGACTGTTTCGTTTACATTTAAATTAATTTTTCATGCTTTCAATTAGTAATTTTTATGTATTTTACGACGTATTGCCTCTGTATCTTATACATTTAAACATTATTATTAGGAACCGAAATAATTACCTGATGAATATTTTTTGTGATGCCATCATACGCGTTTGATTTTACTGGCATAAAATATCCAGTGTTGGCATCTTACGTTCGACATTCCTTTACATCAGAAAGCTGTCACAAGTAAGCGAACATCGGACACGGCACTGAATTCGAAAAAGTAAGGAACGGTCGGTCGCGAAATGGAAACCACAGTGAAAAACCGATGAAGCTTTGTAGATATGTGTTGGGCAGTGTCTCTAGTATGCACGTTGATAACGTCGCGTCGTTCCTTCTCAGTTCTGAGTGCACAGTGATGGCGTAAAGATGCCTACAAAATACTCTCCCCCGCCAAGTAAGAGTGCCTGCCGAGAGATTTCGCCTGATTTCTTGCAACCCCACGAAACGTAACTGTCATGCAGTTCCATCTTCATGACAGTTATTGTCCCCACACTGCAGGCGCAATGAGGACATTCCTGCAGTGATGTCGATGGGAAGTGTTTGGTTACCCACAACAGAGCACAGAATTGGCTCCTTCTGATTTTCACCTCTGCTGACAAAAACCACTGGCAAGATTTTGGCACAGAGAACAAGCTACAATTCATCGTAGAGAATAGGCAGAAAGGTGAAGTGGCTGCCTTCTGTAACGAGGGTATTGGAAACTGTGTACAGTTGTACCATCTCCACTCCGCAAGCCACCATATTGTGTGTGCCGGAGGGTACTTTGCGTAACACTGCCATTGCTTTCCTTTCCTCTTCCAATCGCCAGTTGGTGCGCGGGAAGAACGACTGCCGATAAGCAGGGTTCGAATCACTCTTATTTTACCTTCATGGTCTTTCCGCGAGAAAGACGTAGAAGGAAGCAATATATTTGTTGACTCTTGTAGAAACGCACGCTCTCGAAACTTTAACAAGTAGGCCACACCATAATGCAGAACGCCTCTCTTGCAGCGTGTGCCGCTGGTGTGGGCTTAGCATCTCCGTGACACTTTGACGCCTATTAAATGAACATATAGCAAAACATGCAGCTCTTAGTAGGATCTTCTCTATTTCCTCTATCAGTCATATTTGGTACGTATCCCAGGTTGACGAGCCGTATTCAAGTAGAACGAGTGTTTTGTAAGCTACTGTACTTCGTTTGTAGGTGGACTACATCTCCAGAAGATACTTCCAGTGAATCTCAGTCTGGCGTCTACCTGATCTGCCGGTAGTTCTACATGGTCGTTCCAGTTTAAATTGAGCCGTGCAAATACTCGCAGATATTTTATGGAAGTAACTGCTTCCAATGTTTGCTCTCCAGTTGTGTAATCACATAGTAATGGGTCTTTTTGCTTTTTTATCCGCATTATGCTACATTTGTATATCTTGAGGCTCAGTTGGTGATCCCTGCACCAAGTATCGATCCTCTGCATGTGTTTTGGACTTCTCTGTTTACAACAGCATCATGGAACTTCCGGCGTTATCCATAAGGTCATTTATTTACATTGTGTAAAGTAAGAGTCCTATGATACTCCCTCAGGATATGCCCAATGCTACTTTTGCATCTGAGACTTCTGTTCCTTAAGTACGACATGTTGTTGCTGTTTGCTAGATACTCCTTAGTCCAGTCACACAGTTGGTCTGATATTCCATACGCTCGTAATTTGCGGCAGGGTGAAACTGCATCGAATTATTTCCGGAAGTCGAGGAACACGGCATCTAGCTCGGCGCCGGTATCCACTGTCTTTTGGCTCTCGTGAACGAACAGAGGGAGCTAGGTTTCACACGATAGTGGTTTTCGAAACCCATGGTGATTCCCACAGAGGGGATTTTCCGTCTCCAGAAACGTCACACAAGCGAGCATAAAACATGTTTCAGAATTCCACAACAGATCGACGTCAGCGATATAGGGGTCCACATGACATCAGAATTGGTACAGCTTTGCTGAGACAGTAATGTCCATGTTTCCGTGTGTCGTGGTTTGCGCGTGTCCGTGCCGTGCAAAAGTCTCGCTCCTACCTGATCTATATGGTAGTTTCTCGCCGTTGTCCTCGGACATCAGTTGTATTGCCAGCTTGGATATATTTTTACGAAGTGACGAAACAATGAATAACGATGCTTCATTTACTTTGAGAGGTTAAAGATGTGGTCTGCCATTTCTGTGAAATAAGACGAAATTAGTTATGGTAACAGTAATAAATTAAAAACTTAACAACAATTCATTCATAGTATAATTAAAAATAGAAAGAAGCTGACCTGCTGCCTGTGTCTACATATATTCCTTTATCTGCTTGCAACCTTGAAAACGGACAAATTCACACGAAAAAGAAAGAGTTCTTCAACCTCCATTTCCAGTCTTTAACACCGGCTATTCATAATGCCCAAATAGTTGTATGATCCCCACTTGCAAAACGACTTTTTCAGCAGAGTTTCAAAAAAATTAGAATCAATAGGGGAGTACTTTTTGTGGTATTGAACCATTTATATCTTTTCGAGAAAAGCAGTAATCAATGGACGAACTAAGTTTTATTTGCCACTTAATTTAATATTTTGATTCTGTGTACCTTGAAACGGAAAGACTCAAAATTTTTCAATCTTAATTCGAGTTCTACGTCTATTATAGCAAATAATAGGAATGAAAAACCGGAAAACGGTTAGTTCAGAAACGGGTTATTTTAGAAACCGGTTAGTTTGAGTAGTTTTAACAGTCACGTTAAACTGACATGCCCATTATAACTGAAAACCGGTTGCTACGCCGGCCGCTGTAGCCGAGCGGTTCTAGGCGCTTCAGTCCGGAACCGCGCTGCTGCTACAGTCGCAGGTTCGAATGCTGCCTCGGGCGTGGATGTGTGTGATGCCCTTAGGTTAGTTAGGTTTAAGTAGTTCTAAGTCTAGAGGACTGATGACCTCAGATGTTAAGTCCCATAGTGCGTAGAGCCATTTTTGAACTGGTTGCTACCGGGATAACCACCGTCCCTAATGGCCACACAAGGGAAGAAAAAATTACAGTGCAGAGGTATTGGTATATTTCTCCGGTTCACGATATCGGAATGAATTACTTGTCTGTACGTAATGGGCGATGTCATGAGGGATTCCGTAATTGATTTTTCAGACACCACATATGTGCCTGTATTTTCCGCAGCAAGTGCCCCTGAGGTCGCATGTGTGTGTGGATTCCGCGTCGATGCACTCGGCTTCGCGAAGGGCCCCAGCCGCGACTGGTGTTCGCGTCGGCCCCCGCGGCTGTACCTTGGCGTAGCTGATGCCCTATGCATGAGCGCCGCTGACCCAGATAGCGTGCCCTTCCCTTCCCTTCCCTTCCCTTGCCTTCCCTCCTCCCGCTGACATTTGCAAGGCAGATGCGCCAGCGCGAGGCAGCACTCGTCCGCCGATCCGTCCTACCCCTCTTCCTCCTCTCTCTTTGTTGGCTCGCTCTGCTGGAGCTTGCCTCCTTTTTGTTCTTTTTGGCGCGTTTTCTCCTACGAGATCCACCATCATGCGAGTTTACAACCCAGTTTGGTCGCGCGGCTGTATCCATGCTGCAGGCTGTCACGCGCATAAATTCTTTTTTTTAAGTCACAGTCGGCCTTACCCTTGGAGTATTTTAATTAGTAAAACGTACATTTCGACGTCAGACGAACGACTTGTATATAGAGAAGGCACCAGCAATGCACCGAACACGTCTACTAATTTTCATGCAGGATGAACGGCGGCTGCCTGGAGTGGCCGAGCGGTTCTAGGCGCTACAGTCTGGAACCGCGCGACCGTTACGTCGCAGGTTCGAATCCTGCCTCGGGCATGGATGTGTGTGATGTCCTTAGGTTAGTTAGGTTTAAGTAGTTCTAAGTTCTAGGGGATTGATGGCATCAGCAGTTAAGTCCCATAGTGCTCAGAGCCCCATTTGATGAACGGCGGGGGGAGATTAAAACTGTCTAATTCCTCCGTCCACAGGTCACAGTGTCTCGCAAACAACTGCACAAAGTTGCACAACACAGGCACGTGCATCGGAATATTTGATGACCGTGTGCCTAGATCGCTGGTACCTCTTTCTCATCGGCGCCAGTCTTCTCTTTGCTACTACCACCTGCTGCAATCCTGTCCTGTAATTACAGTATTTAATTAGCTGCGGGTTGGGGGTGCATGTGTATAATGATGACCACAAATATCTGGTAAACATCCACGTATATTCTATTAGCAAAATACATCATTGTAGGCTGCACTGTTCACAGACTGCTTTGGTCACACAACAGATTTAAGTTCGAATTAGTACTTCAGCCACGGCGAACTATTTGCGGTACATTGAAACCTATTGTTGTCCTGTTCACTCACACATTCGTTTACTAGAACCTCAATCACTTACAACTTGACTCTTCAAGTACCACTTGCCACCAAAATTTTACTTTCTGCCGTAAATGGCATGAAAATAGTTCATCTCTATGTTTTCGGGCATGCTGATAACGATAATATTAATGAAAATACAAGAGTAGCTCTCGTTTTGAAGTTATAACTTTACGCTTTGTCTATGTAATAAGCTTATACCTGTATTTACCTTGGTGTTATCCCACGAAGGAAGGTCACAGAACGCACAACCGTTTGTAGTTTTCAGCTGGTGATTCCTTGATTAATGGCCAGCAGTAATCGGCTAACGTTGACGTACTCCTCTTTCCCTCGTATCTCATTTCCATGTCCGAAATTTGCTGGTGTTCGTCGATTACAGTACCGCAGTTGTCGGGAAAGAAATCCAAATGGAAATCTAGGAAATGTGACTTTAGGCACATGTTGCACCCCAATCAATTATAGCAGTGCAGAAGATTTGCCACAAGATCCTTAAAGTTTTCTGCCCTTAAGTTTTTCGACACTTGAACAAAGACATCCCAAGCAAACTTGTCATCAGCTGTCAGGATGGTGTTGAAATGGTCGTCTCTGTACAGTTTGCGTATCTGGGAACCCACGAAAATCCCCTCTTTTATCTTCGCTTCACTGAGACTCAGAAATTTCTCGCGCAAATAGAGAAATCCTTCCCTAGTTTTGCCCATGGCCTTAACGAAGTTTTTCATTAGGCCCAAGTTTGTATGAAGAGCAGGGAGGATGATGATGTTGGTTTCGACAAGTCGTCGTGCATAATATTGTGAGAGCCCGGTTCAAGTGAACGCAGCAACCGCGATGGCCATCTTATTTGCCTTGATCAGGTCCTGTGATGTGCAATGCAGTTCCAGTAGAGGGCATATGAGCAAGTGGCCCGAATCTTGTGTTGTTCCGTACTCGGACTACGCGTCTCCATCAGCTGGAAGGATGCCCCATTTTTGAATGTTGGTCTTGCAACTGGAGACGCCCACCTTAAAACGGGTGAGCGATCTCAAAACAGGGTAGATCGTTTATTCTGGGGCTAGCTTTTCCTTTCCAGGGATATCCGGCGACAGCTTACCCTTCCATTCTGTGACGTGGTTAGACTCGGTGCTCCCTCCAGTGTTTTTGAGTCCTAGTGATGAAGTTCTTTGTAGATTTCAAACGGTATGCTTCAGCCTGATGATCGTTCTGTGGATGGCGGGGCTCATTGATCTACTTCTTCCTCTTCGCACCGGCAGCAGTGACCCTTCTGGCAGCGAGGAGGGGAGAAGGGGTGGGCGATCTGTTCCAACAATCGGGTAGAGTTTGTCGACTGGGGTTTAAACATCGCGAGAGAATTCAGACAGTCTTGTTCACGGCAATGTCAACCAGCTTGGTGTGAGAAGATGCACTCCAAACAGGAGAGATGTACTTTCATTCTACACACACAAAGCGAGAGCTGAATTTCCCACGACGTGAGGACCAGCTCTCCAGATGGTGGCTGTGAGCTTCCCAACTCGCTTTATTTGTTCATGAGACCCAGAAAATATTAGATACAGGCTCCCAGGTAGGTGCCATTTTCCTTGACTTCCGGAAGGCGTTCGATACAGTTCCGCACTGTCGCTTGACAAACAAAGTAAGAGCCTACGGAATATCATACCAGCCGTGTGGCTGGATTGAAGAGTTTTTAGCAAACAGAACACAGTATGTTGTTCTCAATGGAGAGACGTCTACAGACGTTAAAAGTAATCTCTGGCGTGTCACAGGGGAGTGTTATGGAGACCATTGCTTTTCACAATACAGGGTGTTACAAAAAGGTACGGCCAAACTTTCAGGAAACATTCCTCACACACAAAGAAAGAAAATATGTTATGTGGACATGTGTCCGGAAACGCTTACTTTCCATGTTAGAGCTCATTTTATTACTTCTCTCCAAATCACATTAATCATAGAATGGAAACACACAGCAACAGAACGTACCAGCGTGACTTCAAACACTTTGTTACAGGAAATGTTCAAAATGTCCTCCGTTAGCGAGGATACATGCATCCACCCTCCGTCGCATGGAATACCTGATGCGCTGATGCAGCCCTGAAGAATGGCGTATTGTATCACAGCCGTCCACAATACGAGCACGAAGAGTCTCTACATTTGGTACCGGGGTTGCGTAGACAAGAGCTTTCAAATGCCCCCATAAATGAAAGTCAAGAGGGTTGAGGTCAGGAGAGCGTGGAGGCCATGGAATTGGTCCGCCTTTACCAATCCATCGGTCACCGAATCTTTTGTTGAGAAGCGTTCGAACACTTCGACTGAAATGTGCAGGAGGTCCATCGTGCATGAACCACATGTTGTGTCGTACTTGTAAAGGCACATGTTCTAGCAGCACAGGTAGAGTATCCCGTATGAAATCATGATAACGTGCTCCATTGAGCGTAGGTGGACGAAACTAAAATGAGCTCTAACATGGAAATTAAGCGTTTTCGGACACATGCCCTCATAACATCTTTTCTCTATTTGTGTGGGAGGAATGTTTCCTGAAAGTTTGGTCGTACATTTTTGTCACACCCTGTATATATAAATGACCTTGTAGATAGTGTCGGAAGTTCCATGCGGCTTTTCGCGGATGATACTGTAGTATACAGAGAAGTTGCAGCATTAGAAAATTGCAGCGAAATGCAGGAAGATCTGCAGCGTATAGGCACTTGGGTGCAGGGAGTGGCAACTGAACCTTAACATAGACAAATGTAATGTATTGCGAATACATAGAAAGAAGGATCCTTTATTGTATGATTATATGATAGCGGAACAAACACTGGTTGCAGTTACTTCTATAAAATATCTGTGAGTACGCGTGCGGAACGATTTGAAGTGGAATGATCATATAAAATTAATTGTTGGTAAGGCGAGTGCCAGGTTGAGATTCATTGGGGGAGTCCTTAGAAAATGTAGTCCATCAACAAAGGAGGTGGCTTACAAAACACTCGTTCGACCTATACTTGAGTATTGCTTATCAGTGTGGGATCCGTACCAGGTCGGGTTGACAGAGGAGATAGAGAGGATTCAAAGAAGAGCGGCGCGTTTCGTCACAGGGTTATTTGGTAAGCGTGATAGCGTTACGGAGTTTGGCAAACTCAACTGGCAGACTCTGCACGAGAGGCGCTCTGCATCGCGGTGTAGCTTGCTGTCCAGGTTTCGAGAGGGTGCGTTTCTGGATGAGGTATCGAATATATTGCTTCCCCCTACTTATACTTCCCGAGGAATTCACGAACGTAAAATTAGAGAGATTCGAGTGCGCACGGAGGCTTTTCGGCAGTCGTTCTTCCCGCGAACCATACGGGACTGGAACAGGAAAGGGAGGTAATGACAGTGGTACGTAAAGTGCCCTCCGCCACACACCGTTGGGTGGCTTGCGGAGTATAAATGTAGATGTAGATGTAGACACCAGAGCCTTGTTGGGATATGGCCTTAGATGGTCGACCACATAATAAATGCCAAGTGTATTCAGTGATACAGTCAACGTTTCGTCCATGTCTTCAAACGTCTTGCCTAAGGGAGTCACTGCCGTATCATCAGCATAGATGAAATACAGCAGTGGACGAAGATATGGAAACACCAAAAACATAACACATTATTACGCCTAATGCGAAGAAGAAAAACCGCTGACATTCATAACAGCTTCAAGTCGTCTCGGGAGGAATAAATACAGGTTCTCCATGATCTTCAAGGGAATCTTATACCTTCCTTCCTGCGAAATATTGGCAAGCATGTTGGAGGTGGATAGCCATCACGCACCCTTCTCTCCAAGGAGACCATAAAGGCTCAGAATGTTGAGACCTGGTGACTGTGGCGACCAGGGGAGATGCGATAATTCATGCTCGTGCTCACAAAACCAGTCTTGGACGATGCGAGCTGTGGGAACGGGGGCCTTGTCGTCTTGGAAAACAGCATCACGTTTCGGTAACAAACATTGTCCCATGCAATAGATCTGATCAGCCACAATGAGACTTAACCCTTTGCAGTAAAAGGACCTTACAGAGTAATCATGGGGCGCATTGAAAAACCACGATATGGCTGCCAAATCATCACCGAACCCCCGCCATGTTGTGAACTCTTGGGACGTGAACTCTGCCAGAAGCTGGAAATAGCTTGCAACAAGACTCTATGTTATGTTACGTTAACCAGGGACCTAGAAACGACGCAGAGGCTCCGTCCACGTCGCAGCCGCAGTGGTCCACAATCTCACGGTGACTACTGCAGTCCACTTCACCCCTCCGCCGCCCCACACCGAACCCAGGGTTATTGTGCGGTTCGGCCCCCGGTGGACCCACAAGGGAACGTCTCACACCAGACGAGTGTAACCCCTATGTTTGCGTGGTAGAGTAATGGTGGTGTACGCGTACGTGGAGAACTTGATTGCGCAGCAATCGCCGACACAGTGTAGCTGCGGCGGGACAAGGGGAACCAGCCCGCATTCGCGGAGGCAGATGGAAAACCGCCTAAAAACCATCCATAGACTGGCCGGCTCACCGGAGCTCGGCACAAATCCGCCGGGCGGATTCGTGCCACGGACCGGCGCTCCTTCCCGCCCGTAAAGTCGTGTGTTAGACCGCACGGCCAACCGGGCGGGCAAGACTCATACTTTCTTCCATTGCTCCATAGTTCAGGTTTTATGGCTAAAGCACCACGTTTCCCTGTTACGGACATTTACATCACTAATGAGAGGTTTCGGAATTGCAGCTCGCCCTGCACTTCCCTGCTTCTGGATCGCCCTTCGTGTAGCTTTGGTGCTGACAGGTTCGCGAGTGTGAGAGTCATTCCTGCAACAAGTTTTGAAGCTTTTATTTTTTGTCACAATCCTCTGCAACGATCATCTGTCACAATCACTCAAGAGCCACTTCCGCCCGTGATGTGGATTAGCGGAAGATGCTTTCCCGCTTTCCCTGTATGTGATATAAATCTGCGATACGACTTGGCAAGCAAATGGTAATGAGATGGGGAGCTATTGATATCAATGGGGGCTACTCTGGGAAGAAGGTAGAGCTGGCAGAGGCTGCAAGTAAGATGGGGCTGGACGTTTTAGCTGTTAGTGACATTCGGGTAAGGGGTGAGAAAGAAGAGGAAGTGGGAGAATACAAGGTCTACCTGTCAGGAGTCAAAGCAGGAATACCACAATGGGGTGTAGGGCTTTACATCAGGAAAGAAATGGAACCCAGCGTAGTTGCAATAAGGTATGTAAACGAACGACTGATGTGGATAGATTTGACAGTGTCTAGCAAGAAAATTAGGATTGTGTCAGTATATTCGCATTGTGAAGGGACAGATCAAGATAAGATGGATAGTTTTTATGAGGCACTCAGTGATGTAGTTGTTAGAGTAAAGGACAAGGACAGTGTTCTGCTCATGGGTGATTTTAACGCCAGGATTGGAAATCGAACAGAAGGGTATGAAAAGGTTATGGGTAAATTTGGAGAGGATATGGAGGCCAACAGGAACGGGAAACAACTCTTGGATTTCTGTGCCAGTATGGGCTTAGTAATCACAAACTCCTTTTTTAAACATAAGAACATTCACCGGTATACTTGGGAAGGCAGGGGAACCAGATCTGTCATTGACTATATAATAACAGATCAGGAATTCAGGAAGGCTGTGAGGGATACACGTGTATTCAGGGGATTCTTTGATGACAATGATCATTATTTAATCTGCAGTGAAATTGGGATTGTGAGGCCGAAAGTGCAGGAGGTCAGGTCCATATGTAGGAGGATAAGAGTGGAAAAACTTCAGGATAAGGAAATCAGGCACAAGTACATAACAGCGATCTCAGAAAGGTACCAGTTAGTTGAATGTAGTCAATTACAGTCATTGGAAAAGGAATGGACAAGGTACAGGGACACAGTACTAGAAGTGGCTAAAGAATGTCTTGGAACAGTAGTGTGTAAAAGTAGGATGAAGCAAACAGCTTGGTGGAATGATACAGTCAGGGCAGCCTGTAAAAGGAAAAAGAAGGCGTATCAAAAATGGCTACATACCAGAACCCAGGTAGACATAGAAAGTTATGTTGAAGAAAGAAACAAAGCCAAACAGATAATTGCAGCATCCAAGAAGAAATCTTGGGAAGACTTTGGAAACAGGTTGGAGACTATGGGTCAAGCTGCTGGAAAACCATTCTGGAGTGTAATTAGCAGTCTTCGAAAGGGAGGTAAGAAGGAAATGACAAGTATTTTGGACAGGTCAGGAAAACTGCTGGTGAATCCTGTGGATGCCTTGGGCAGATGGAGGGAATATTTTGAAGAGTTGCTCAATGTAGGTGAAAATGCGATCAATAATGTTTCAGATTTCGAGGTAGAATGGGATAGGAATGATGATGGAAATAGGATCACATTTGAGGAAGTGGAAAAAATGGTCAATAGATTGCAGTGCAATAAAGCGGCTGGGGTGGATGAAATTAAGTCGGAATTCATCAAATACAGTGGAATGTCAGGTCTTAAATGGCTACACAGGATAATTGAAATGGCCTGGGAGTCGGGACAAGTTCAATCAGACTGGACAAAAGCAGTAATCACACCAATCTTTAAACATGGAAACAGAAAAGATTGTAACAACTACAGAGGTATCTCTTTAATCAGCGTTGTGGGTAAAATCTTCTCAGGTATTGTTGAAAGGAAAGTGCGAGTATTAGTTGAGGACCAATTGGATGAAAATCAGTGTGGGTTTAGGCCTCTTAGAGGTTGTCAGGACCAGATCTTTAGCTTACAGCAAATAATGGAGAAGTGTTATGAGTGGAACAGGGAATTGTATCTATGCTTTATAGATCTAGAAAAGGCATATGACCGGGTTCCTAGGAGGAAGTTATTGTCTGTTCTACAAGATTATGGAATAGGAGGCAAACTTTTGCAAGCAATTAAAGGTCTTTACATGGATAGTCAGGCAGCAGTTAGAGTTGACGGTAATTTGAGTTCATGGTTTAGAGTAGTTTCAGGGGTAAGACAAGCCTGCACCCTGTCTCCACTGTTGTTCATATTATTTATGGATCGTATGTTGAAAACAATAGACTGGCTGGGTGAGATTAAGATATGTGAACACAAAATAAGCAGTCTTGCATATGCGGATGACTTAGTTGTAATGGCAGATTCGATTGAAAGTTTGCAAAGTAATATTTCAGAGCTAGATCAGAAATGTAAGGAATATGGTATGAAGATTAGCATCTCCAAAACGAAAGTAATGTCAGTGGGAAAGAAATATAAACGGATTGAGTGCCAAATAGGAGGAACAAAGTTAGAACAGGTGGACGGTTTCAAGTACTTAGGATGCATATTCTCACTGGATGGCAACATAGTGAAAGAACTGGAAGCGAGGTGTAGCAAAGCTAATGCAGTGAGCGCTCAGCTACGATTTACTCTCTTCTGCAAGAAGGAAGTCAGTACCAAGACTAAGTTATCTGTGCACCGTTCAATCTTTCGACCAACTTTGTTGTATGGGAGCGAAAGCTGGGTGGATTCAGGTTACCTTATCAACAAGGTTGAGGTTACGGATATGAAAGTAGCTAGGATGATTGCAGGTACTAGTAGATGGGAACAATGGCAGGAGGATGTCCACAATGAGGAAATCAAAGAAAAACTGGGAATGATCTCTATAGATGTAGCAGTCAGGGCGAACAGGCTTAGATGGTGGGGTCATGTTACACGCATGGGAGAAGCAAGGTTACCCAAGAGACTCATGGATTCAGCAGTAGAGGGTAGGAGGAATCGGGGCAGACCGAGGAGAAGGTACCTGGATTCGGTTAAGAATGATTTTGAAGTAATAGGTTTAACATCAGAAGAGGCACCAATGTTAGCACTGAATAGGGGATCATGGAGGAACTGTATAAGGGGGGCAATGCTCCAGACCGAACGCTGAAAGGCATAATCAGTCTTAAATGATGATGATTATGATGATGTGTCTTGAAAAAGTGTACACTTTACCTGACTTGGTTGCAGAAGCACCCGCCATACGAGAATCAACGATATGTGCACGTTCGAGTTACTTAACTCCGGCATAGCACACTCACAGTTACGCAGAGCACCGTTTCGACCACGACGGGCACTTGCAACATATTGAGGACATTTTTTTTAAAAAAATCTTTATTACAAACCATAATAATTATACAGTATTAACCCACTTCCTTATCTGATTAATGGGTCATAATAATTATACAACTGGAACTTATATTGCAGCTAGTTACAGTTTTCAGGTGAGCTACAGTTAGTATCACATACAATGGGCATTTAATGTCTAGTGCCTAGGGCTTATATCTATTTCTTATAACTAATTCCTATCGCCTGCAGCGTCACATGTGTGCCAGTAAGAGAAATAAACCTACTTTGATAGCCTTGCTCATCGAGCTAAACCCGAAGAGCGTGCCCCTGGCACTGGGCAGGCCACGATGCTGATTCGTTGCAGTTCCCTAGAATAATTTTCCTAAACTAAGTCCTACAAACTAACTTATCCTACGTCATTTCCGGTGCATGTCCTTATCGTTAGCATTGACCCCCACTCCTCCTAATCCTGCACATGGCGGATTCCAACTATGATGGAAAGTTGGCCAGTCCACGCATAGGCGGTATGGGAATAGGGCTGTGGACGCAATCAGTGTTGGTTGTCTCAGTTATTCAGTTCATGTCCATCAAGTATTCTGTTCAAACTTGAGGACATTGCACAGGTACCTTTCTTGGTCAAATACGGCAGCGCCACCTGCAGGCTGGCTAACATCTGCATTTATGTTCAAGAATGTGTCTCGCGGTGTTTCCATATTTGTGTCCAACCGCCGTACCTGGAGTGTTCTGCAGTGGGCTGGTCATTAGTGTGAATACTAAAGAGAGCAGGAGCGGGCGCTTTGTAGGCTATTCTTTTGTGCGCGCCATATGCTGTTATTACCCTAGAAAAATGGATAATTAAATTAAATGCTTAGTGTCGTTCGTTAATGAGCAAGTGTAGAGTTACAGATTCTACATCCTGAATATGCACTATGCCTCCGGCGTCTTCAGTAATCGCAGCAGTTGTCCTGGCACTTTCTAAGGCTCTGTTTTCGGGAGGAGTGAAACAAAAAAGGCGGACCAGCGATCTTTGTGTTGAAAAGGGCCCCGAGCGAGCGGGGAGATTGGGAGCAACGCTGAAGATAGTCCCGCTGCAGCTGAATGGGGAAATTGTGCAGAGAAGAAGAAAGGAAGAATAGAAAAATAAGACAAAAGATCTGTGTTTCTCATTCATCTGCAGAAGTCGGCGGCGAAAGGAGGTCGCGTCAAGGATGATTGCAGCGCGAGCAGTATTCCGGGAATAGCAGCGGGCAGCGCAAAGTGAGCAGGGCGTGGCATTTTTAAAGGGCACCTCCCTGCCGCCGCCCTCTGGGTGCGATGACGAACGGCGCCGCGGGAGCCTTTTGTTCGCGCCAACTGTGCCGTGAATGTTGCCGTTGCGGTATGGCGTTCCGTAGTACGGGACGACGGCTTGGTTTAATTGAGTCCCCCCTCGTAACCGAGTAGCTTTCGAATCAAAAAGAGTCTTGTTTGACGGCACTTCATTTTCGTCGTTCGTTGTCAAGTAGTTTTGAAGGGCTGTTCCATTTCCGACTAACTTTTCTCTTATTGTGAAACATTATTTAATCCAGCTCCGCGAATAAGGCTGTTACATCGAGGTAACGCCATGGGCTCGACACTGACAAGGGAAAATCCCTGCCTCGGGCATGGATGTGTGTGATGGTCTTAGGTTAGTTAGGTTTAACTGGTTCCAAGTTCTAGGGGACTAATGACCTTAGAAGTTGAGTCCCATAGTGCTCAGAGCCATTTGAACCATCCCCTTGCGAGGTAGCCCGTTCAAGTCTTGGCGGTGAGAATATTCCATCACCAGAGTCTGACCAGTGGCAACGGCAGCTGCAGTAATGGGAAACATCGTATGGTGATCAGATTAGGTCTACTAACAGAAAAAATATCAGACGAATGCCACAAAGAATACAGACGCGAGAGGCCGTACAGACGGCAAACCTACGAGTATATGCAGCACCTAGACGGACACCATAGCGTGGAGGACGCAAACCAAGACAAAACAAAAGACCCGACACAAATATCTTGAACCTAGAAGTAGCGTCCTAAATCTAACATAATTATAGCCATAATAATAGATAACACTAGACTAGATCCAAACTTGAACCTAGATGTAAACAGTGTCGGCGCACCGTCGCAGTTGCCATAGGCAAAAAAAGCCACTTTAAACCTGTAAATAGTTTAATTAGTTTAGTAATAGCTCTGGTAACTAGACGCCGTCAAAGAGAAATCTTCTTGGTTTAAGGGTTAAAACCAAATATTTTGGAGCCCGAGGATCAACGGCTTGATGATCAATTCCGAGGCGTTCATCCTCAGGTCCCTGGGTGCCGGGACTACAATTTACTTCCTTTCCTATCTTGTTTCCTCTTCTTCATTCTCGCCTGTTTATTTGTATTTCATTTTCAAAATTTCGAACACATGTTAAAATTTTTTGTTAAATGGTTTTTGGGAAAGCTACCGAAAAGAAAACAGAAAAGAAAAAGAAAACAAAATGAAACAAAAGAAAACAAAATGAAAATAAATTAAAACGACAAGAGAAAAAACAAAATAAGAACAACTAAGACCCGCCCCCACGCGGGCAACGGTGCGGCCGGATGCGGGAGCTGCTGTCGTGGAGGTTGAGGCTACATCGGGGCCCGTACACCGGCCGCAGCGGCCACGCGGTCAATACAGACCCACCGTATGAAATCAGGTGGTGGGTCGTAAAATAAGGGTAGCAAGTGAAAAAAAAGTGTACTTTACATTCCGTAGATCCATAATGAGGAGATCCTCAATAGTCTATAGAATAGTCTATGTTAGAATACAAGAATATACTATGAAGATCTACAAAGAAAAAGGTATATGCAAATGTGCCTTCCACAGATCCCAAGTGAAATGGCCCTCATGTAGGCGGCCTAAGCCAAAAAATCTTAAACATATCGTCCCCCAGCAAGAACAGTGACACAGCTCAAAAATATAATACGTGAGAAAACCCGACATCTATACATCTTATATTGAACTAGTACAAGCTTCCTTTAAATTTAAAGTAAGTATTGTTGACAGTAAACTTCATTATAGTTTTCGTGTACGATGGGGCACTTGACATGTATTTTTTAGTGACGTAAACTAAAAATTGTTGTTTTTTGTCGCTTTTCTTGCCAGGATTCGGTATTTTGGTTTGAAAGGTAATAACAAAATTGACGTGAAACATGTGAATGAAATGACCATAAGGCACCGATCGCCGAAAATTCCCATGTGGTGAAGTTCGGTCATCGAGTTGCCTTTTCAGTTGACATCACATTGGGCGACCTGCGTCGATATTGGTGAAATGATGATGAGGACAGTACAACACCCAGTCCCCGAGCGGAGGAAATCTCCGACCCGGCCGGGAATCGAACTAGGACCCACGCTGACCATCCAGTGAAGGGGGTCGGACTATAAAACAAGTAAATGTGTACTTCTCTGAAGGCGAATATATTTCTTACGATGTTGTACCCAGACGCCGTCAAAGAGAAAAATCTGTTTCATTTATTTACATTCATCGTAACACTGCAATGAAGATGTACAGAAGTCAAATTTTACGTAGTATTTACATTATTGGATATTATTAACGATACATGCAAATCAGTCGCTTCTACGTCAGCAGTGTAGAATTATTTTGCTCCCAATAAATCCATTAGGCTCTTCTTAAACTGAACTTTATTGGTAGTACGAGGGTTGTTTTTTAAGTAAGGGCCGTTCGCGCGTATAGTCCCGTAGTTCGCGCGGACGCCGCAACAAGCCACCGCGCCACTTGCCGGCATCCTTCCCGTTCACACTGATGCAAGTTGCAGCTCTGTAGCTGACGTGTACACGTCGCTGTGCTACTTTATAATGTTTACGATTGTTGAATCGCCCGCCGCGTGTGAGATACGGTCAGTGATACGATTTTTGACCGCGAGAAGCCTATCAGCTGCAGAAATTCATCGTCAGTTGACAGAACTTTTTGGCTTGAATGCAATGAGTGAAGCTAAAGTGCGTCAATGGGTTAGAGAGTTTAAAAATGGCCGTCAAAACGTCCATGATAAAGAACGCTCAGGCCGGCCCTCTGTGATCACTGATGATTTGGTGGCTGCAGTCGAAACAAAGATTCGTGAGGACAGTAGATTCACAATTTCCACTCTTTCTTTGGAATTTCCACAAGTTTCAAGATCGGTTTTGTACAAAATTGTGTCTGAAAACCAAAACTTTAAGAAACTGTGTTCTCGGTGGGTACCCAGACTCCTCACACAGGACCACAAAGGGAGGAGATTTGCCACTTCATTGGACTTTTTGCTTCGTTACGAGGAAGAAGGGGATGACATGTTGAGTCAAATTGTCACTGGAGATGAAACATGGGTATCCTATATCACTCCCGAAAGCAAGCGACAATCGATGGAATGGCGACACACAACCTCACCCGTCAAGGTCAAAGCCAAACAGACGCTGTCAAAGCGCAAGAGTATGGCAACGGTGTTTTGCTAGTGGACTTTATGCCACGAGGAACGACAATCAACTCAGATGCCTACTGTGCAACTCTAAAGAAACTCCGCAGAGCAACTCAAAACAAAAGGCGCGGCATGCTGACAAAAGGAGTTTTGCTCCTGCACGATAACGCTAGGCCTCACACCTCTCAAAAGACTCGGGATTTGATTGACTCTTTTGGCTGGGAAGTTTTTGACCATGCACCATACAGCCCCGACCTTGCTCCTAGCGATTTTCACCTTTTCCGGTACCTGAAACACCATCTTGGCGGGCAGCGCTTCAATGACGACGATGAAGTGAAAGCGGCCGTGAACTCTTGGCTGTCGGAGCAGGCGGCCGAATCCTTTGAAGAGGGAATTAAAAACTTAGTTGTATGGTATGACAAGTGCGTAAATAAACAAGGCAACTATGTAGAAAAATAGGTAAAAGTGTGTAGAATCAGAAAATAAAAGTTTTTGTACAAAAGTATTTGTATCTTTTTAAAAAAATAAAAACGGTCCTTACTTAAAAAACGACCCTCGTAAAACTTTTATGGCTGCTGGTAAGTTATTGAAAATGCGAGTTCTTGAATAATGGGCCCCTTTTCGCACGAAGGTGACTCTAAATCTTTGTGAAGATTATTCTTATTTCTGCTATTTGTTATATGAGCTGAGGTTGTTTTAAAAAGCGATACATTATTTCGACAATATATTGAGAAGCAGTATTTAGTATCCACGTTCCTTGTGGAGGCGTCTCCTGGTCGTTTTTGAGTTCATACTACAAATAATTCGCATTAGTCGTTTTTGACCTCGGAAAACTTTAAATTGGCTTGATGAGTCACCCCAAAAAATGATACAGTATGATATGGAATCAAAGTAAACGTGCTAATTTTTTTGCTGGAAAACAAATGTTTCTGAATTTTTTATGTGAAGCCTCTTAAATTTTTTTTAAAACAAACGTTATTAACATTCTACGTCTTTAATCTTCCTGTCTACTCATTTATTTCTCAACATAGTGACCCAGGCGACGAGCACATTTCTCCCAACGAGAGACCAGTTTGTTAATACCGTTACTGTAGAATGTTTGACTTTGCTGACGGAGCCACAACCTCACCTCTGCTTGCACCGTTTCATCACTATCGAAGTGAAGTCCTCGAAGGTGCTCTTAAGTTTTGGAAACAGATTAAAATCAGAGGGAGTCAAGCGGGGACATTACGGAGCGTGATCGATGACAGTGAACCCAAGGCATCGGATTGTTGCAGATGTCGCAGCGTTGGTGTGTGTGGTCAGGCATTGTCGTGCTGGACGAGAGGGTGCTCTGTGTGTGGACGAACTCTCCGAATTCGAAACTCGATTACAGCACTCTGTTCCTCTCGCACCGACACAGTTACGCTACACTCCGCCATGTTGTACGCTACAGTTCGGAGCCCCTCTAGCGGTAGAGGGCTGCAAATTCGTAGACATGAAGGAAAAAGATGTGGAATGTTGCACCCAGTTAATTAATTGTTGGGCAAGGTAAGCAAGAGATCGGGACTGGTAAGGTCTGGTAGCATAGAAAACAGATTTAAAATTCTCGTAAGATATTTATTTTAATCTACAGACGTGGTACAAGGAAATTTCACATCTTACAACTACTAAATAATGCAACAGATAAATTATGTGTCTTTCTCAAAATTAAAAAAAAAGGATAATAATAGCCGGCCGGGGTGGCCGAGCGGTTCTAGGCGCTACAGTGTGGAGCCGCCCGATCGCTACGGTCGCAGGTTCGAATCCTGCCTCGGGCATGGATGTGTGTGATGTCCTTACGTTGGTTAGGTTTAAGTAGTTCTAAGTTCTAGGAGACTGATGACCTCAGAAGTTAAGTCCCATAGTGCTCAGAGCCCCTTGAACCATTTTGAAAATAATAAGTTTACTTTTATTTTCACAAAAACTGATCCGATAGCACAATAAACGTTGAAGGAAAAAGGCCCATACTTCTTGTAACTTAACTTGAATCGTCATTGAATCAAAATTCATACTGAGTGATTTGAAATGCAAAAAATAATTTTACTGAATCAAAAGGATCACGTAACGTGAGATAAAAAATTGTTTCCATCCTTTTTTTGACAAGAATTACAGCTAATAAGCTATACATCTGTCAAATGCAAGATACATATTTTACAACATGGACATTCTGCGAGTGATATACCTTTTCAAGTGAAAATAATTGTCGGCAAATCACTCTCGGCAGAATGGAAACAAATAGAATAACATACGCTGCCCTGACAGGGTTAGAGTGACTTTCGGTCATCATGTCGCCTCCGCTTGGGTTCAAATGGTTAAAATGGCTCTAAGCACTATGGGATTTAACGTCTGAGGTCACCAGTCCCCTAGATTTAGAACTACTTAAACCTACCTAACCTAAGGACATCACACACATCCACGCCCGAGGCAGGATTCGAACCTGCCACCGCAGCAGCCGCGTGGTTCCGGACTGAAGCGCCTACAACGGCTCGACCACAGCAGCCGGCTCTCCGCTTGGGGGTTTCAACTAGTGCACGAATGGTAGAACACTGGAATTGCATTCCGGAGGACGACGGTTCAAATCCCCGTCCGACTATGCAGATTTAGGTTTTCCATGATCCCGTAAATCGCTTTAGGCGAAAGCCACGATGGTTCCTTTGAAAAGGTGCAGCAGTTTCCTTCCTCAATCCTAGCTTGTGGCCCGTCTCCAACGCTGTTCGTCGTCTACGAGACGTTGGATGTTCAAAATGTTCAAATGTGTGTGAAATCTTAATGGGACTTAACTGCTAAGGTCATCAGTCCCTAAGCTTACACACTACTTAATAAATTATACTAAGGACAAACACAGACACCCATGCCTGAGGGAGGACTCGAACCTCCGCCGGGACCAGCTGCACAGTCCGTGACTGCAGCGCCTGAGACCGCTCGGCTAATCCCGCACGGCGAGACGTTAGATCCTCATCTCCATACTTACTACTCTGTTCCGAGAGAACGTCGTAATACTTGGAAGAAAAATCTATCGTTGAATTTATCCATCATTGTATGTGAGGTCGTGGCTGTATTCAAATATGAAAACTAAAATGTAGCCTCAGCAACACACAATGCAAAAGCGCAAATTTGCTTACGTGTCTCATGTACATGCCTTCGTAATCAAAAATCTGTATACATAATAATCATCACTACATGAAATAGAAGGATGTAGATTGCAGTAGATGCTGGAAGATGAAAAAACTTGCACAGGATATAGTAGCGTGGAGAGCTGCATCAAACCAGTCTCTGACTGAAGACCACAACAACAACAACATGAAATACGTTGCACTGAAGAGTCATTAACGTATGAAAAGTAAAATAAAAATGCAAATAACTTAAATGACAAAATGTCGTCGTCACTTCCTTGGTGACCATTTCTTCACCTTAAAATTTGTCCCATCAACATCAATGCTTCAGCAGAAGTAAATCAGTGTATCCTGAGCGGGAACGTTTGTAGCCACACAGTGCCAGAAATTCGTTTGCACGTCCTCTCCTCCGCGCGGACGGGAACCCATATGCACATACAGGCAGTCAGGTCCAAATGTTCAGCTTATAATTATCTATTTGATGCTGGTAAAATTAGCTTCCGACAAAGCTGGCATCCCTGTATTGCAACACCGGTTAGAGGTTGGCAGTAAAATAATCAAAAGACTGTCCCCCTCTGCTTGCACATTGTAGCAGATTAACAGCACAACTCAGACTGGACTCTTAATCTGTTATTGTACACTGAAGCGCCAAAGAAACAGGTATAGGCATGCGTATTCAAATACAGAGATATGTAAACAGGCAGAAGACGGCGCAGCGGTCGGCAACGCCTATATAAGACAACAAGTGTATGGCGCAGTTGTTACATCGGCTACTGCTGCTACAATGGCAGGTTGTCAAGATGTGAGTGAGTTTGAACGTGGTGTTTTAATCGGTGCACAAGCGATGGAACACAGCATCTCCGAGGTAGCAATGAAATGGGGATTTTCCCGTACGGCCATTTTACGAGTGTACCGTGAATATCAAAAAATTGTTCAAATGGCTCTGAGCACTATGGGACTCAACATCTTAGGTCATAAGTCCCCTAGAACTTAGAACTACTTAAACCTAACTAACCTAAGGACATCACACACACCCATGCCCGAGGCAGGATTCGAATCTGCGACCGTAGCAGTCCTGCGGTTCCGGACTGCAGCGCCAGAACCGTGAATATCAGGAATCCGGTAAAACGTCAAATCTCCGACATCGCTGCGGCCGGAAAAAGATCCTGCACGAACTGGACCAACGACGACTGAAGAGAATCGTACAGCGTGACAGAAAGGCAACATTTCCGCAAACTACTGCAGCTTTCAATGCTGGGCCATCAACAAGCGTCAGCGTGCGAAACATTCAACGAAACATCATCGATATGGGCTTTCGAAGCCGAAGGCCCACTCGTGTACCCTTGATAACTGCACGACATAAAGCTTTACTCCTCACCTGGGCCCATCAGCACCGACATCGGACTATTGATGACTGGAAACGTGTTGCCTGGTCGAAAGATTCTCGTTTCAAATTGTATTGAGCGAACGGACGTGTAAGTGTATGGGGACAACCTCATGAATCCATGAACACTGCATGTCGGCAGGGGACTGTTCAAGCTGGTGGAGGCTCTGTAATGGTGTGGGGCGTGTGAAGTTTGAGTGATAAGGGCCCTTATACGTCTAAGTGTGAACTCTGATAGGTGACACGTACGTAAGCATCGTGTCTGATCACCTGCACCCATTTATGTCCATTGTGCATTCCGACGGACTTTGATAATTCCAGCAGGACAGTGCGATATCCCATACGTCCAAAATTGCTACAAAGTGGCTGCAGGAACACTCTTCTAAGTTTAAACACTTCTGATGGCCACCAAAGTCCCCAGACATGAACATTATTGAACATATCTGGAATGCCTTGCAACGTGCTGTTCAGAAGAGATCTCCACCCCGTCGTACTCTTACAGATTTAAGGACAGCCCCACAGGATTCATGGTGCCAACTCGCCTCAGCACTACTTCAGACATTAGTCCAATCCATGATCGTGTTGCGTCACTTCTGCGTGCTCGCAGGGGCCCCACACGATATTAGGCAGGTGTACCCGTTTCTTTGGCTCTTTACTGTAAATAGGCGTTACTAAACAGTTAGAACACTGATTCACGAATACAGACTCTGTAAAGAGTAATAGATACTAAATTGTAAAACAGTCTCAAATGTTTTGTAGTTCTGTGCAGAGAAGGATCGTTTATGGTGTAATACAACATTATCGTTGTTGCCCGCACCCTAACTTCGAAAGTCTCCTACCTGTGATATAGCTCTTCCGACTTCCTCTTCCCATTTTGTTTCTGGGCTTTCTCTTTTTCTTCTGTTAGCTAGAATTCATTCCATCATCATTTTAGCCCAGCTGTCCTCATTCAAACGGCTTACATGCCCATACCGTGTCATTCCTTTTGACTCTACTGCATCCACTACAGTTCGTTCTCTCGCATATATCTTCATTTTTAATTTTATCCCGGATTGTCGACCTAAAGCAGAATCCAAAGTCGCATTTTTGTTGACAATTAGTATCATTTATTAGTATCATTTATTTCCCATGTTCCTGCTCCATACGTCGCTATACTTTCTACTGTTGTTTTAAATATTCTAATCTTTTTTGTTAATCATATATATTTGCTCCATAGAACTCTGTTTAATTGATTGGTTGCTTGTTTACCATGGCGAAAGTGGTCCTTAATTTCGCCTTTGATGGATCCAGCTTTGTTAATAATTATTCTCAAATATTTAAAAGAGTGCACAGACCTTACTATTCCAGAATCTAAGGTCAGGACTTGATCCTCTCCTCCAGTAGTAATATATTCCATTTTGTGGAAAGTAATGGTTAAAACCCTTTTCTGATTATCTAACCCTGTAGTTCGTGTCATCGTCATCCTCTTCGAAAATGATTTGGTCATCAGCAAAATGCAAAGAGAGAAGCATATGATTTATAGAGACACACATACTACGACAGGAACATTTCCATAACCTCTAAGTAGATCTCAGGTACGTTTTACATAATGAAGGTGACATCACGCATTCCTGTCGTAACCTTTGGTCAGGGCTTTTTGATGTAATACAGAAATGTAAAAATTAATCCATGCGTTGTCATATGTACAACGAGTCTTCGCTGGAAGGCAAAAGGGTACGAAAGTGCGACGAATAGCACGTTGAAGCTGCGTCTTGAGAGTAAAAGGGACCTCGTTTGTGAGTGGACTACGCTTCTTCGGGATTCTCCCAATGAATCTGTCTATAATATGCGTTTTGTGCGATTAATTTTATATGGTCCTTGTGCTGAAAATCGCTCCGTGCGCATACTCCCACATATGTAATGGACGCGCACGTTTCCAGTGATGGTTCTGGAATCATGTAACCGTACAATAATAATGGGTCCTTCCGCATATCTATGCGCAATACGTTACGTTTGTTTATGCAGAGGGTCAAGCGTCGATCCTCTATAGATGCCCCTGCATTTCGTTACAATTTTCTGGTTTCTGCACGTTGAGCCTGGTGATCGATGGTCCTCGCGATTTCGGCTGTTCACTTACGTAATGAAATGAAACGCCTGTAGCCGTCGTTTTGATGTTATTTTATTATACGACAACCATTAACAGCGATGTGTGGAGGTTGACGGTTCCAGGCATAACATTACTGTTACTTCATTCTACGCAAGCCAGTTCGTATACGTCGGACGCAGATGGAATCGTGTATACGGTCGGAGTTCACAGCCTCAGCATCAACTAAGGGCTGAAGATAGTGTACTGAGTCACCGAAACTGTTTGCCATATAATAAAATCTAAACGACGGCTGCAGGTGTCTCATTTTATTACGTACAATTTTGTAGCATTGCAACTTCTCCGTACACAACAGCATCGTCTGCGGAAATTTAATAATTATACTCGGTCTGATATTTGGTACGGTCGTTTGTTCATCACGCGGTAACTCGTGACTTTATGGGACGCGTTCTGGAAATCAAGTAACACAGCGGCGACCACGGGCCGGTATCTACGGGTTTCTGGGTATCGCGGACGAAGAGAGATGGCTGGGTTTCACACGACGGTCCTGTCGACTTGTGCAGAGGACTTTGTCGGTCTCCAGGAAGGTGACGATACGGATACCGATTGATCAGTCAAGTCGAGGACAGCTGACAGATCGCTTTGGGAGGTTTGATCCCCGGACGGCGGCTCAGTGGCACGGACAGCGCAACGGGGGGACGTCTGGCTACGCCTCGCACGTAGACTCGGCGCGCGGCACGTGCGGAGCGGGGCAGGTGTGCGGGCGGCGTGCGCCGGCGCCGGCATCGATCGGGCGGCGGCGCGGGGGCGGCAGCGGCGGCAGTCGGCGGCCGCCCTCCGCCGCGCGCGCACGCCAGCTGACGTCACGGGCGGGCCGCCGCCGCCCACGCGCTGTGCGCCCGAGTCGGCGCCGCCCGCAACACGGTTCGCTCCTGCCCGCCGGCGCCGCGCGCCAAGCCCGGCGGAGGCGGCGGCGGCGGCGACGACAGCGGCAGCGGCGGCAGCAACGGTGGCGGCGGCGGCGGGGGCGAGGAGCGGCCGCGGGCGGCGCGCCGGCACGGCCTGCAGGCGCCGCTGCACCCGCTGCAGCTGCTGGGCTGGCTGTGCCTGGCGCTGCTGCCCGCCGCCTTCTTCTGCGCGCTGCGGCCGCGCCCGCCGCCCGCGCTCGCCGCGCCGCTGGCCGCGCTGCTCGCCGCCCACGTGGCCGCCCACCTGGCCGCCTGCCTCACCGACCCCGCGGAGCCCAGCCTCCGCCGCCCCGACGCCGCCGCCTCTGCCGCCGCCGGCGCGGCGGACTCGGCGGCGGGGCGGCGCTGCCGGCTGTGCGGAGCACTGCCCTCGGGCCCGCGCACCAAGCACTGCTCCGCGTGCCGCAAGTGCGTCGCCGGCTTCGACCACCACTGCAAGTGGCTCAACCAGTGCGTGGGCCGGCGCAACTACCCGGCGTTCGTAGCGAGCGTGGCGACGGCGGCGGCGGGCGCGCTGCTGGTGGCGGCGACGGCGGCGGACCGCGCGCTGCGCTCGCCCGACCCCGCCGGCGAGGCGTCCGCGGCCCTGGCGCGCGCCGCCGCCGCCGCCGTCGCGCTGGTGGCCGGCGTGGCGGCCGCGCTGCTGCTGCACCTGGCCGCCTTCCACGCCTACATCGCGGCGCGCGGCATCACCACCTACGAGTACATCCGCCGCCAGCGCGAGCGCGGCGGGCTCGGCCGCAACTCGGTGGCGCCCGTCTCGCTGCCGGCGCCGCCCCCGCCGCCACCGGAGCCCCGCGGACGCTCCGCGGCCGCCGCCGCCTTCTGCTGCCTGTGCCGGCGCTCCGGCCGCGACCCGTCTCCGCGGCCGCCGCCGGCGCCGGGCTCGCCCGTCCGCCGCCCGCCTTCCTCCGCCGCCACTCCTCCACCCCCGCCGCCCCCTGCGCCGGAGATTCCCGCCAAGTGGTATCCGCCGCCGCCGTACCTGCTGCTGCCGCCCCTGGCGCGCCGAGACAGCTCTCCCGGCGGCAGCGACGGTAGCGCCGGAGGCGGTTGTTGCTGCTGCTGTTGTTGCTGTCTCCGCCGACCGCGCCGCAGTCGCTCCGCGCCCGCCACCGCCGGCCGCGACCGGCAGCCGACAGTCGCCGTCATCGGCGGCCCGCCGCTGCCGCCCCCGCCGCCCGTGGTCGCCGACCTGCTGAAGGCGCCGAGGCCGCGACGCCGCTGGCCGCCCTCGGTTTGCTCCGGCGGCTCCGAGCCGCCGCCCCCGGTGGCGCCCGACCTTCCGCGGAAGATCGCGGCGCCACCCTCCGCCCCCGCTCCTGCGCCGCCGCCGCCGACCGCTCCCGCGCCCCCACCGCCCCCGCACGCGGCGCCCGCGCTGCCTCCGCCCGCCCGCCGCCTGCTGCGTCTGCGCGCCCAGCAGCAGGAGCAGCAGCGGCAACTGCACGAGCTGGGGGCGGCGCTGGCCTTCCTGCGCGACGACAACCGGCCCCCGGCGCTGCCGCCGCCCGCCCTTCCGCCCCCAGCGCTGCCGCCGCTGCAGACCCGCCACCGGCGCGCGTCCCCGCGGCTGTCCCCCATCCGCGAGTCCGGCCTGTCCAACCCCGGCTCCCCCCGCGCGCCGCACGCGTCCTGAAGCCCCACGCCGCCCCAACAACAGGTGGAGCGGCAGCAGCCGCCGCCCCCCGACGCTTCCTCGCCACGTCCAGTCAGCACTCGTCTCCGTCTGCACAGCACGTCCACCGTTCGCTGCGTCCGAAGTTCCGTCCCGCACGCGCCAGCAACGCCGCACCACGAAATCGTCCACTCGCATCACTCCGAGTGATCCGCCGCATCAGCATACAGTGGGGACTGCGTGTGCCATTGTTGCCGTTCGTTCGTTACAACGACTCCTCCGCACTCCTGCACCCTGTCCGCCCCCGCGTGCCTTCCAGCGGCGTCCTCGGGGCGCCACCCGTATCCAGTCTTCCCTCGAGCGGCCGTCTTCCTCCCTGTCCCCCGTCTCCGGGTACCTTCCGGTTAGGAGGGCCCGTCGCGCACGTTAGACTGTACGCAGTTCGGCGCCGAAGAGGAAAGACCACCGCCGGGAACAGTGTTCCCAGTTGTTCGTTCTTGTGTGTCTGTGTGTGCTTCTCAGTGTGTCAGACAGGAATAGTGTGTCTCGTTTCGCATTGTTAACTCTGTACTTCGCTAATGTCTCGCAATAAAGAGCTACCAGTCTGTGTACAGATCGTGTCTTCTACTTGACAGTGTCCTACTTTCCCGTCCTGGTCTTACGCATTAAAATCCGCAATACTTCGAAGTTTGACCACTATTTCTAATGTACCAAAATTATTCGGTGTGGAAGTCGCTTCTTCCCAAATATCCACTCTAAGTTTATCCGTCTGGAGGAGTAGCCACAACGTTATAATTATCACCATGAAAAATAAAATTACGTGAACAATTTTTGTGTGTTTACATGCACATATTGTAAAGTATTCGTGAGGATACGTCAGGTGTAATTCCCAAAAGTTGCAAATTGTTACCCACAAATACGTCATAGTGGGTCCCTGAATATAACACTTCCCACGAAAATGATGTGCCAGGATTAACAAACAGGATGCATTTCGCTAAATATTGTCCGCACTCACCATCCCTACCTCAACTGGAGGAAACTTGCTTACTTCTCGTCTTGTAAACAAGTAGCTGCCGTCCCAGTCGGCTTCTTGCCCACTGGCCGCAGCCCCTGACATGCATACAGTAAACAGTGCATAACGAAGTGGTAAATGGGAAAGAATTCAGTGCTATTAAGACTGAAATTACGGAGCATTGGAATGGCGCTGCATTTTATTTGTATTTAAAGGTTCCAAAAAATCGAGAAAAGGATTCTGAAAGCCATTCTATCGTTAATCATTAATCATTAGTTTCCGAGCACCGCAAAAGTATCACAACAATACTTCAAACGATCTTAGAATCAACATTTTACAATTAACTCCGTCTTTACGCGGAGTTGCGCTTCACACAGTAGTTCCAGCAGTTCGTGTGTTGCCACCCCGAAAACCAATCGGTAGACTGCCCAGTGAGTTATCTTAAAAGTTTGGCGCCTACCTTTTCAGGGCGTCTTTGTGATTTGTCCATTCTTTCCATCAATAAACACTGACAGTCGTCTCACTAAAATTTGTAATTATTATTTCTGTGTCAGGGACAGTACCGTACATTTATTTACAAATTCAGAATAATGCAATATAATATATCCATTAGACTTCGTGCATGTCAAATTAATTTTGTGGCCCAAAATTCAGGAGTGTTGATTGCTGAGACATTTGCTGAAAGAAGCTCCTCCAGCGTGCAGGCTTCAGGCAATTTCGGGCAAACCGAGAGGTGTTCCCTGTGTTGAAGCTTTCCACATTCGCACGTTACCTCTCCACCGCTTCAAGTTTTGTTTGCACCGCTTTTCTCCAGTTCGCAGTATGTTCAAAGTCTTCCACATCTGGTAGGGTAGTTGGAAACCAGCAGCGGGGTCTTCGTTTAGGTTTTGTTTGTTTCTATCAGTGCCTTGATTCGCCACAGTTCTATTCGGCGAGCGTAAGGTGATAATGTAATGGCTTTAGTTGTTAGGAGGAAGCGCTTTCTCGACTTCAGCTTAGGACATGATGCTTCGCTTCCAGACGTGGGATGCCTGTGAGCGTTTACCTCTGTCGCTCTTCTTCATCTGATATCCAATGGTGTTATGTCTGTAAGAGGGTAGATTTTTGTCAGCTGGAGTTCCTCGTAGGCAAGCAGTTATAATGCGGCCTGTCTCGCTAAGAGCGTCCTGTCAACGTGCCTGCTGCGTGCGGAGTTCTGCCAGACTGGTGCAACGTATTCTGCCGCAGAGAAACATGGAGACAGAGCAGACGTACGTAGAGCATTTGGTTGAGCCCCCCCATGTGCTGCTAGGGGGCTTGCGTATAATATTATTTCTGCTGCAGACTTTGAGCTTCATGTTTTCGCAATTGTTCAAATGGCTGTAAACACTATGGGACTTACCATCTGAGGTCATCAGTCCCCTAGAACTTAGAACTACTTAAACCTAACTAACCTAAAGACTTCACACATATCCATGCCCGAGGCAGGATTCGAACCTGCGACCGTAGCGGTCGCTCGGCTCCAGACTGTAGCGCCCAGAACCGCACGGCCACTCCGGCCGGCCTCAAACTTTCTCGGCCACACTTGTGTAGGAGGATAGAACAAATTTTTGACTAAAAATAAGTCACTGTCCGCCTCTGACTGTAAAATCTTTGTTGTAATTGTTTTCGGCCGATTTTGACAAATGAACTGTGTGTTGCTGTCTCGTGGGAAGACAGGATAAGGTACTATTATTTATTTATTAATGTTAGTAAGTAATACTGTGTCAACTGCAGCAGTCCATTGCCTATAACCAACAGTCTACTAATTATCACACGCAGCATAACTCAGTCCCGCGATGTTGTTATTGCAGTTACTGTGTTCTCCAGTCCGAAGACTGGTTTGATGCAGTTCTCCACTCTCTCCTGCGCGATGAACTTTATTTCCAGATAACTACTGCAACCGACATCCATTTCAACCTGCTTACTGTATTCATTTCTTTTTCTCCCTCTACAACTTTTATCCTCTAACTTCCCTACATTACCAGATTGACGATATCTTTCATGTCTCAGGATATGTCCTATCAACCGATCCCTTCTTGTTATCAAGTTGTGCTATAAATTTCATTTTTTCCCGTAGTCGATTCAGTGTCTCTTCATTAGGTACTCAACCTACCCATCTAATTTTCAGCATTTCGAAAGCTTCTATTCTTTTCGTATCTGAATTGCGTATCGTCCATATTTCACTTCTGTACAAGGTTACACTTCAAATACCTACAGAAAAGACTTCCTAATACTTAAGTTCATAATTTTTCAGGAATGTTTTTGTTATTACAGTCAGTCTGTACTTCACATCCTTTGTACTTCGGCCGTCATCAGTTATTTTAATGCCGAAATATTTAAACTCACCTACTACTTTAGTGTCTCATGTCCTAATCTAATTCTCTTAGCATTGCCTGATTTGTCGGCCGCGGTGGCCGAGCGGTTCTAGGCGCTTCAGTCCGGAACCGCGCGACTGCTACGGTCGCAGGTTCGAATCCTGCCTCGGGCATGGATATGTGTGATGTCTTTAGGTTAGTTAGGTTTAAGTAGTTCTAGGGGACTGATGACCTCAGATGTTAAGTCCCATAGTGCTCAGAGCCATTTGAACCATTACCTGATTTAATTCAACTACATTCCATTCCCCTTGTTTTACTCTGTTGATGTTCATAGCCTCATTTCAAGACACTACCCATTCCGTTTAACTGCCCTTCCAAGTCCTTTACTGTCTCTGACAGAATTACAATACAAACATACAAATATCCACGTTCAGTCTCATGTGGACTGCAGTAGACATTTTCAAATATACAGTTTTCGTTATTGTGTCCGTTTGAGATATTGGATTGATACCCCTCATGCTAGTGTGACCAAACTAAAACTACCCAGACGAGATGTTTTTGGAATTTCGTGACAGTTTAATATAAACAACAGAGAGATCATTAGAATTCGGGACAGAAGCGACTTAGAGTGATTGTTCTGTAGCTGACTGCTATCCTGCGAGGATAAGTTATTTCGTCTCACACCCACAAAAATTTTCCAGGCGAGTTTCATTTTGGCCGCCCTGAGTATCCTGTCATATATCACCATCACCATAATAATCATTTATTGCGTTAACGGGCCTTATAGATCTACAGTAGAAAAAAACTCTAAAAATAATAAAAGAACATAGTACAAAAAGCACATTAAACAACATGGTCGGTCAGTCATATCTACTGCAAATGGTAGTCTGGTCTCTAGCTTCATCGCCCACCGCTGTTGGTTTCACTTGTTCAAGGATTGACAACACTCGATCCTTCCAGCGCTTCCTTGGACGTCCCATTGGGCATTTTCCAGGAGGTTGAGAATAGAGAACCTGGCATGGGGGGCATCTGCCTGCTCGAAGGATATGCCCAAACCAGTGTAGCCTCTTGTGTTCTAACATTCGGCCAATGTGTGGCTTTCCAAATCGCTGGTACATGTCTTCTTTCGTTCTTCGTTTCCATTTACCTTCCACGGTATTGTAGACGGATCCATAGATCTTTCGCAGTACCTTCCTGTAGAAGTCACACATTTCTTCTTCAGTTGTTTCTGACGTCACCCAGGTTTCAGAACCTAATGAAAGTACCGGCCGTACTAGTGTCATGTATAGCTGTATCTTATTCTTCTGTGGTATCAGTTGTGATTTGAATATATTGTTCAGACTAAACAGCGTTTATTGTTTTTTGGTGCACCTCTCATCACTTCACTTTCATTTGTCAGTATGGAACCCCAGGTGCTTGAATTCTTGAACTGCCGTAGATTACAGATTAGTCTAAAAAAGATATTAGCTTCAAAATGGCACATTAGTCGAAATCAGACAATCTCTCAAGTTAATGACAAGTGCGGATGGGAGTGTGATTTAAATCGTTTCAGGAAGTACAGAAAAATCACAGTTTTAAATAAATTTGACTCTTCACGTCAGGATTATTAAATAGTTGTATAACTGTATTTGTCTCGTTGGAGACTGCTGTTGGAGCGAAGAAACAGTTTAGTTCTACAGTGGCCAAAGTAAATGTTTCATAATGCTTTTTTTGTGAATACTGGACATAATGGGAAACAAAACTGGTTTTGTTCTTAAGCAAGTCACAAGAAAACAAAATTAAATAATGTAAACTCATTTCCATTTCATAAACACAAAAAAACCTTACAATAGATTCCACTGCAAACACAACAGTTTCTTCCCACTGTCATCTTGCACATCACATTGTTTATGAACCAGATCACATTGTTTATGAACCAATTGGGCCTCCTCGTAATTTGAGACACTTCTATGTGTGGTTAGGCATACTCCTTAGTAAATTGCCCAGATAAGACTGTGGGATACTGTCCCATTCGTCCACAGTGGCCTCTGTGATGCCCTGTAAGGATTTTGTTGGGACAGGAAGATTGCAAACCGCTCGTCTTAGCATGGCCCACGCATTCTCAATGCAGTCGAGATCAGGAGAAAATGGAGGCCATACCATCGGACTGATTCTGTGCTCCACTTAGAAGGTATTCACAAGAATGAGATTGAGGGGGTGTTCATTGTCGTCCGTCAGTTATGTGCCAAATGGAGACACATTGCGTGCAAGGATGTTATGTGTTGCCATAAGGGGTTCCTGCGGCCACTATCACTCCGAAACATGACTGAACCACCTTGAGAAGGGTGGCGGTCTACAATACAGTTAGGGTGTAAACGTTGTCCTGGTTGCTTCCACACACTTATAACAGTAGTGTCAGGGTGCAGACTGATAAGGGGCTCATCAGAAAAGAGCGTTGTGTCCCACTGCTGCCTAATCCACAAAGAGTGGTTTCGTGCCGATGCGACACGAGCCTCTCTCTGAACCCGATCTCGAGGAGGAGCCTTGAGCGGTCTTCCGGCACGTGATCCCTGCTCAGGGAGCATATTTCGTATCGTTTTTGTTGAGACCTGAACTGTAGCTGTTTGGAACTGCCGCCGTAGACGTGTAGCATTGTGTTACGGGTTTGTGATTGATGTTATGTACAAGTATCGCTCGTGCATACTTGTTGTTTTTGTTCCGTGGCCACTTCTGTGACAATCTTAAACTGATCCTGTCGCTAGAAATTTGTTTCATATTCTAGAGACATCACTTTGACTCACAGCGACATTTGCTGCTACATCCATCTGTCTCATTCCCTGCTCCTTAAATGTAACAATACTGAGCGTCTGATCGTACTTAATTGTTGTTGGAACCATGATGAACCAACACAGCTGTCGTAATGACATATAGCACTAGTACTGCAATGTTTCTAGGTGACAAGATTCCTGAAGACTGTTCCATACTGCCCGCTCACGGTAGATACATGGACTGTTTTAGCTAAAATTCCATTACAAACAAACCATTGTATTGATATCATAACTTATTTCTGGATTATAACGTTCAATATTAAAGTTTCGGTCATATGCAGCATTTATTTTGACAATTGCGTTTAGTGACAAAATTTATGTGATCAAAAATATCCCGACATCCCCCCCCAAAAACATACGTTTTTCATATCAAGTGCATTGTGCTGCCACCTACTGACAGGTACTCCATATCAGCGACCTCAGTAGTCAATAGATATTGTGAGAGAGCAGAATGGGGCGCTCCGCAGAACTCACAGACTTCGAACGTGGTCATGTGATTTGGTGTCACTTGTATAATACGTCTGTACGCGAGATTTACACACTCCTAAACATCCCTAGGCTCACTGTTTCGCCGGCCGGTGTGGCCAAGCGGTTCTAGGCGCTTCAGTCTGGAACCGCGCGACCGCTACGGTCGCAGGTTCGAATCCTGCCTCGGGCATGGATGTGTGTGTTGTCCTTAGGTTAGTTAGGTTTAAGTAGTTCTAAGTTCTTGGGGACTGATGACCTCAGATGTTAACTCCCGTAGTGCTCAGAGCCATTTGAACCATTTTGAACCCACTGTTTCCCGTGTGGTAGTAAAGTGGAAACGTGAAGGGAAACGTACAGCACAAAAGCGTATAGGCTGACCTCGTCTGTTGACTGACAGACCGCTGACAGTTGAAGAGGGTCGTAATGTGTAATTGGCAGTCATCTATCCAGACAGTCGCACAGGAATTCCAAACTGCATCAGGATCCACTGCAAATACTATGACATTTAGGCAGGAGGTGAGAAAACTTGGATTTCATGATCGAGTGGCTGCTCATAAGCCACATATCACGCCAGTAAATGCGAAACGACTCCTCGCTTGGTGTAAGATGCGTAAACATTGGACCATTGAACAGTGGAAAAACATTGTGTGGAGTGACGAATCACGGTACAGAATGTGGAGATCCGATGGCAGGTTGTGGGTATGGCGAATGCTCGGTGAACATCATCTGCCAGCGTGTGTAGTGCCAACAGTTAAATTCGGAGGCGGTGGTGTTATGGTGTGGTCGTGTTTTTCATGGAGGGGGGGCTTGCACCCCTTGTTTTGCTTGGCACTATCACAGCACAGGCCTACACTGATGTTTTAAGCACCTTCTTGCTTCCCACTGTTGAAAAGCAGTTGGGGGATGGCGTTTCATGTTTCAACACGATCGAGCACCTGTTCATAATGCACGGCCTGTGGCGGAGTTGTTACATGACAATAACATCCCTTTAATGAACTGGTCTGCATAGAGTCCAGACCTGAATCCCGTAGGACACCTTTGCGATGTTTTGGAACGCCGACTTTGTGCCAGGCCTCACCGACGGACATCGATACCTCTCCTCAGTGCAGCACCCCGAAAGAGTGGGCTACCATTCCCGTGGCACTTGATTAGCTTCAAAATGACACATTAGTCGAAATCAGAGAATCTCTTAAATTTATAACGAGTGCGGATGGGAGTGTGATGTAACTCGTTACAGGAAGTACAGAAAAATCACAGTGTTAAATAAATGTTACTCTTCACGTCAGATTTATTAAATAGTTGTATAACTGTACTTGACTCGTTGGAGCTGTCATCAAGGCTAAGGGTGAGCCAACATCATATTGAATTCGAGTATTACCGATGGAGGGTGCCACGAACTTGTAAGTCATTTTCAGCCAGGTATCCGGATACTTTTGATCACGTATTGTATTTCGGTGGTCACTAAGGTATGGCTGATCAGCCCGCGAGCGCCGATATCCCGACACTTTGCCTGAAGATGATGGAGACGTATTCCATCGAAACGTTGCTACGAGACGACAACGCTACTCGGCTGACAACCCGTGAAGACTTCATATATGAAATTCGCCGTGAAAGCTTGCACTCACATTTCGTGTTTTGTTTCCCACCTGACGCAAGTTCCATGATGGCAGTGAAGAATCCGCGCCATTACGTTCCAGTGCAGGTTGCTTATCATCTTGCAGCATCGAAAACTGTATAATGCAATATATATATATATATATATATATATATATATATATATATATAATGTAAAGCACCATTCACACACTTATAAGTTTCGTCACATGTGACTGCGTGAACATTATTGCGGATCACATGCATCCCTTCATGCTTGATGTCTTCCCCGACGGCGTTGGCATGTTCCAGAGGATAATTGCCCGCGACACAATACCAGAATTGGCTTCAGCTGTTGACGTCTTGACCACCAAAGTCACCTGATGGACCGCATCTAGGACGCTATCGCGCGCCAGCTCCGCGTCCAAAAACCACCGGCAATAACTTTCGGAAACTGCGTAACCTGTGCGTAGGCATCTGATGGCACATTCTTCTGGAAACCTAACAGGGACCCGCGCCACACAGAATCGCTGCTGTCTGAGTAATAAGGTTATTTTTTCCTGAAATGTTATACCTATGGATATCACTGTTTTTCTCAAATTGTGATGGGTTATTTAAGACAAATTTCATTAGCTCATATATGTATTGTGATGGTGCAGTTAAAATGCCCAACTCCTTGAACAGGTACCCACGTGACAATCGTGGGTGAACACCGCGTATACTTCTACTTTAAGTGATGAATTACCCCATTTATACGAAATCTAAATCTAAATTGTATGAGAAACTTAGTAATATGCTTCTTCTAGTTATTTTTCATCAATATGTACACCGTAAAATTGTAGCATTAGTCTGTACTTACTCGTATGACTCTATTTGTTGTACAGAGTCGAATACATTGTGTTCTTTTTTTTTCAAAATTTAGGGCTAGTCCATTTTCTACATCTACATCTACATCTACATTTATACTCCGCAAGCCACCCAACGGTGTGTGGCGGAGGGCACTTTACGTGCCACTGTCATTATCTCCCTTTCCTGTTCCAGTCGCGTATGGTTCGCGGGAAGAACGACTGTCTGAAAGCCTCCGTGCGCGCTCTAATCTCTCTAATTTTACATTCGTGATCTCCTCGGGAGGTATAAGTAGGGGGAAGCAATATATTCGATACCTCATCCAGAAACGCACCCTCACGAAACCTGGCGAGCAAGCTACACCGCGATGCAGAGCGCCTCTCTTGCAGAGTCTGCCACTTGAGTTTGTTAAACATCTCCTTAACGCTATCACGGTTACCAAATAACCCTGTGACGAAACGCGCCGCTCTTCTTTGGATCTTCTCTATCTCCTCCGTCAACCCGATCTGGTACGGATCCCACACTGATGAGCAATACTCAAGTATAGGTCGAACGAGTGTTTTGTAAGCCACCTCCTTTGTTGATGGACTACATTTTCTAAGGACTCTCCCAATGAATCTCAACCTGGTACCCGCCTTACCAACAATTAATTTTATATGATCATTCCACTTCAAATCGTTCCGCACGCATACTCCCAGATATTTTACAGAAGTAACTGCTACCAGTGTTTGTTCCGCTATCATATAATCATACAATAAAGGATCCTTCTTTCTATGTATTCGCAATACATTACATTTGTCTATATTAAGGGTCAGTTGCCACTCCCTGCACCAAGTGCCTATCCGCTGCAGATCTTCCTGCATTTCGCTACAATTTTCTAATGCTGCAACTTCTCTGTATACTACAGCATCATCCGCGAAAAGCCGCATGGAACTTCCGACACTATCTACTAGGTCATTTATATATATTGTGAAAAGCAATGGTCCCATAACACTCCCCTGTGGCACGCCAGAGGTTACTTTAATGTCTGTAGACGTCTCTCCGTTGATAACAACATGCTGTGTTCTGTTTGCTAAAAACTCTTCAATCCAGCCACACAGCTGGTCTGATATTCCGTAGGCTCTTACTTTATCAGGCGACAGTGCGGAACTGTATCGAACGCCTTCCGGAAGTCAAGAAAAATAGCATCTACCTGGGAGCCTGTATCTAATATTTTCTGGGTCTCATGAACAAATAAAGCGAGTTGGGTTTCACACGATCGCTGTTTCCGGAATCCATGTTGGTTCCTACATAGTAGATTCTGAGTTTCCAAAAACGACATGATACTCGAGCAAAAGACATGTTCTAAAATTCTACAGCAGATCGACGTCAGAGATATAGGTCTATAGTTTTGCGCATCTGCTCGACGACCCTTCTTGAAGACTGGGACTACCTGTGCTCTTTTCCAATCATTTGGAACCTTCTGTTCCTCTAGAGACTTGCGGTACACGGCTGTTAGAAGGGGGGCAAGTTCTTTCGCGTACTCTGTGTAGAAACGAATTGGTATCCCGTCAGGTCCAGTGGACTTTCCTCTGTTGAGTGATTCCAGTTGCTTTTCTATTCCTTGGACACTTATTTCAATGTCAGCCATTTTTTCGTTGGTGCGAGGATTTACAGAAGGAACTGCAGTGCGGTCTTCCTCTGTGAAACAGCTTTGGAAAAAGGTGTTTAGTATTTCAGCTTTACGCTTGTCATCCTCTGTTTCAGTGCCATCATCATCCCGGAGTGTCTGAACATGATGTTTCGAGCCACTTACTGATTTAACGTAAGACCAGAACTTCCTAGGATTTTCTGTCAAGTCGGTACATAGAATTTTACTTTCGAATTCACTGAACGCTTCACGCATAGCCCTCCTTACGCTAACTTTGACATCGTTTAGCTTCTGTTTGTCTGAGAGGTTTTGGCTGCGTTTAAACTTGGAGTGAAGCTCTCTTTGCTTTCGCAGTAGTTTCCTAACTTTGTTGTTGTACCACGGTGGGTTTTTCCCGTCCCTCACAGTTTTACTCGGCACGTACCTGTCTAAAACGCATTTTACGATTGCCTTGAACTTTTTCCATAAACACTCAACATTGTCAGTGTCGGAACAGAAATTTTCGTTTTGAACTGTTAGGTAGTCTGAAATCTGCCTTCTATTACTCTTGCTAAACAGATAAACCTTCCTCCCTTTTTTTATATTCCTATTAACTTCCATATTCAGGGATGCTGCAACGGCCTTATGATCACTGATTCCCTGTTCTGCACTTACAGAGTCGAAAAGTTCGGGTCTGTTTGTTATCAGTAGGTCCAAGATGTTATCTCCACGAGTCGGTTCTCTGTTTAATTGCTCGAGGTAATTTTCGGATAGTGCACTCAGTATAATGTCACTCGATGCTCTGTCCCTACCACCCGTCCTAAACATCTGAGTGTCCCAGTCTATATCTGGTAAATTGAAATCTCCACCTAAGACCATAACGTGCTGAGAAAATTTATGTGAAATGTATTCTAAATTTTCTCTCAGTTGTTCTGCCACTAATGCTGCTGAATCGGGGGGTCGGTAAAAGGAGCCAATTATTAACCTAGCTCGGTTGTTGAGTGTAACCTCCACCCATAATAATTCACAGGAACTATCCACTTCTACTTCACTACAGGATAAACTACTACTAACAGCGACGAACACTCCACCACCGGTTGCATGCAATCTATCCTTTCTAAACACCGTCTGTGCCTTTGTAAATATTTCGGCAGAATTTATCTCTGGCTTCAGCCAGCTTTCTGTACCTATAACGATTTCAGCTTCGGTGCTTTCTATCAGCGCTTGAAGTTCCGGTACTTTACCAACGCAGCTTCGACAGTTTACAATTACAATACCGATTGCTGCTTGGTCCCCGCATGTCCTGACTTTGCTCCGCACCCGTTGAGGCTGTTGCCCTTTCTGCACTTTCCCGAGGCCATCTAACCTAAAAAACCGCCCAGCCCACGCCACACAACCCCTGCTACCCGTGTAGCCGCTTGTTGCGTGTAGTGGACTCCTGACCTATCCAGCGGAACCCGAAACCCCACCACCCTATGGCGCAAGTCGAGGAATCTGCAGCCCACATGGTCGCAGAACCGTCTCAGCCTCTGATTCAGACCCTCCACTCGGCTCTGTACCAAAGGTCCGCAGTCAGTCCTGTCGACGATGCTGCAGATGGTGAGCTCTGCTTTCATCCCGCTAGCGAGACTGGCAGTCTTCACCAAATCAGATAGCCGCCGGAAGCCAGAGAGGATTTCCTCCGATCCATAGCGACACACATCATTGGTGCCGACATGAGCGACCACCTGCAGATGGGTGCACCCTGTACCCTTCATGGCATCCGGAAGGACCCTTTCCACATCTGGAATGACTCCCCCCGGTATGCACACGGAGTGCACTTTGGTTTTCTTCCCCTCCCTTGCTGCCATATCCCTAAGGGGCCCCATTACGCGCCTGACGTTGGAGCTCCCAACTACCAGTAAGCCCACCCTCTGCGACTGCCCGGATCTTGCAGACTGAGGGGCAACCTCTGGAACACGACAAGCAGCCATGTCAGGCTGAAGATCAGTATCAGCCTGAGACAGAGCCTGAAACCGGTTCGTCAGACAAACTGGAGAGGCCTTCCGTTCAGCCCTCCGGAATGTCTTTCGCCCCCTGCCACACCTTGAGACGACCTCCCACTCTACCACAGGTGAGGGATCAGCCTCAATGCGGGCAGTATCCCGGGCAACCACAGTCGTAGTCCGATCGGGGGATGCGTGGGACGAGCTGGCCGTCCCCGACAAACCCCCATCCGGACCCCCACAGTGATGCCCATTGGCAACAGCCTCAAGCTGTGTGACCAGAGCCAACACTGCCTGAAGCTGGGAGCGAAGGGATGCCAACTCAGCCTGCATCCGAACACAGCAGTTGCAGTCCCTATCCATGCTAAAAACTGTTGTGCAAAGAACGTCTGAACTAATCTACAGAGAGCACAAACAAAACGACACAAAATTGAAACGGTTATTAAAACACAAGATTGCCTAGTAAATGCAGTAATGCTGCCACTTGTGCACTGCTGACACACTGCTCGGCGGCGGAAGGAGAGTACGCGATTTTACACTATTCAGGTACTAAAACGCGATGCTACAACTCTCAAATACTATAATACGCCCGAAATTTATGAATTAAACAATGCAAGTACCAAAAACACGCAAAGAAATTAAGAATTAAACTATGTAACAAATGAGTGAGCTAGGAGTATACGACTTGCTGCTGCAGCTACTTATCCAACGGCGGCAGGGAGCACACTGACTGTGACCAACCGACACTGGCCGTTCAAAACAAAAACAGGTGACAGACGACTACGCGAATTTACACTATTCAGGTACTAAAACGCGATGCTGCAACTCTCAAATACTATAATACGCCCGAAATTTATGAATTAAACAATGCAAGTACCAAAAACACGCAAAGAAATTAAGAATTAAACTATGTAACAAATGAGTGAGCTAGGAGTATACGACTTGCTGCTGCAGCTACTTATCCAACGGCGGCAGGGAGCACACTGACTGTGACCAACCGACACTGGCCGTTCAAAACAAAAACAGGTGACAGACGACTACGCGAATTTACACTATTCAGGTACTAAAACGCGATGCTGCAACTCTCAAATACTATAATACGCCCGAAATTTATGAATTAAACAATGCAAGTACCAAAAACACGCAAAGAAATTAAGAATTAAACTATGTAACAAATGAGTGAGCTAGGAGTATACGACTTGCTGCTGCAGCTACTTATCCAACGGCGGCAGGGAGCACACTGACTGTGACCAACCGACACTGGCCGTTCAAAACAAAAACAGTTGACAGACGACTACGGGAATTTACACTATTCAGGTACTAAAACGCGATGCTACAACTCTCAAATACTATAATACGCCCGAAATTTATGAATTAAACAATGCAAGTACCAAAAACACGCAAAGAAATTAAGAATTAAACTATGTAACAAATGAGTGAGCTAGGAGTATACGACTTGCTGCTGCAGCTACTTATCCAACGGCGGCAGGGAGCACACTGAACCACTTAATAATTCGTTGTTAAACATCATTCAGTCTCTCATGTTTCGTATTCGCTGGTGGCATTTATTGTAACACTGCAAAAAACCAATTCTTCTTGTTGAATGTTAGTGGAAAGTCATTCATGTATATAAAGAACAGAAGTGAACCCAAAATTGAACCCTGTGGAATTCTCTTCGTGATATCTCCACAGCCACTAAAATTTTCTACGGCTCCAACATTTTTTAAATTATTCAGCACAACACTTTGCATTCTGTTAAGTATGATTCATACCAGTTGTGTGTAAAGCCATCAGTTCTATGAAAATTAAGTTTTGCTAAGAGTAACAAGATCTACGCCGACGAATGTCTTGGTAAGATAACAGAAAATACCAAATGGTTATATTTTATTATTTAAGGCTTTCAGTTTTTGGTGGATGGATGAATAAATAACAATGCCAGTAGAGTAACCCTTCTGGAATTCAAACCGTAGTATGCCAAGTAAATTACTTAAGTGTCAGACTACTATTGATTCCGTTACTTTCTCTTATATTCTGATGTCAATAAGGAAACGGAATGTTGATTATTTTTATTTTAGTTTTTATTGTCACCTTTCTTATGAAGAGGTGTAACAATTGCATATTTTAATCTTTCTGGAAAAATTGTCTTTGCCAGTGTTGCATTACGTATGTCAGTAAGGACATTATTAAGTAGAGCAACTTTTCAGTATTCTATTTGAAATTCCATAAACACAACAGAGCCCTTTTTTTTAGAATTTTTATAATTCCATTACTTTCAGTGAAGGATGTTGCTCTTCTTCTAGGTGCTTAAAAGGGTCATAATGCTTTGGGTCATTAGCGTATTTCATTGAAAACCTAACTATGCATTTCCTGTCCTTAGTTGCTCACCTGAAAGTTCTCAGTTTGGAATCAACTACCATCTTTATTAATTTGACGCTAACGGCTAGAGTTACCCTAAATCCAGGCGACAGTTCTGATTGTAATACCACGTTCTGCAGTGCAACCGTGCATCACTCTTCTCTCCCGATTTTTTGAAAACTTCGTGACATTTATGTCTTAAGGTACATTACGCTTTTGTTAAATCTGCAGGATACCACTACGTGATGGGACTAAACGCTATTTAAATGAAAATGGTTTAATTCTATAGGACGTCGTTAACAATATTGTATACTTGAGATATTTGTCTCTTAAAATAATGGGATTCGTGTGGAGATACTTGAACGCTGACAGCAAGCTCCTTGGTGCGTGTTGGACAGTCTGCACTGAAGGCTTGCGTGTGTGACCTGATCACTGAGAGCAAACGTCGAGAGGGTCATTGACCGAAGTCTCTGCGGTGGGGTGGCTACCGGACACGCGATGTGTGGCTACCCCCGAGTAAAAGCCACATTTGGCGCACACTCACGGTGTAAGAGTACACGTGTCTGCTACCGTAGGCCTAAAGTGAAGCAGTAGAACCTTCAGCAAGTGGAACTACGAATAGTCAGTAATGTTTTCAAAAGACATCCGCTGCTTGCCTCATTTATCGTGGTCATTCCAAATTACTTATTGTCCAGAATCAAAATAACAAATGTATCAAGCAAGACGTTGTTTAGCTAGTAGGAAGACATTACCCAGTATGATTACCTTTCTAGTAACATCGTTCGTAACGAAGATATGTACAACAGTGAGTCTTTTTGTTAAATAGCACCCTATATTTTTTTATTTGGTAACCCACTTCCTCTGCTTAAAACCTTTTCAAAACCGATTATACTTTACCATTCATGTAAATATGACTTTGTTTAAAACTAAAACCTGGGATAAGGTAACTGGTACTGTACACTTGCTGGTGTTGGCAGTAAGCAATTGGAGACACAGTGGAACTGCAAGCCGGTCGTTCGACCAACCGTCTTCAGTTGAGGGTTTGTGTGAGCACAGCGTATTACATCAACGAAAGGCGGAAGTGCTACTCATTTGGCGTGGTCAAGGTAAATGGAACTGCATTACCTTTGTCTTTGAAGATTTATTCCTAAAATAGTGGACGCATAGTGAATATTACAGCAGAAGGTACTTTTGTTGTTTCGGTTGTTAGCATCACAATTAATTTGATGCTATTCTCCAAACCTTTCGCTTTCCAGATAACTTTGTCAGTTCAGCGTAACTGTTGTATGCTACATCATTAACAGTCTGGCTTCTATACTCATATTAAGGCGTGCATTCGATTCTTTCTTTTTATGATCGTTTCAAATGTAGTTTTCATCGGCGACTCTTGTAGTATGTGCTCACCTGTTGTGTCTAGTCGATTCATTATTTTCTTTATTAGCGGTTTTTTGTCGTTGACTCATTATGGGATGCCTTCATTCTTGACACTGTCAATCCTCCTGCTCTTCAACAGTTTCCTCTAACACCAAATTCCAAAAGCATCAAATTCTTCGCTCTTTCTTCCCCATTGTTAATGTTGCGCACCATACCGAGCTGTGCAGCAAAGGAGCTTTACATCTATTTTTTCTGGTCTCGGGATTTACAGTTCATGCCGGTTATTAGCTGGTTTCTTTTTTTACTATCATAGAAAGGTGTTTTGCCTTGCGCAGTTCTTGGTGCTATATCTGTCTCGCGTTTACCTGTTCTACTTCAGATTTACCAAAATTTATCCACATGCTGCGAACGCTGTTATTACTGTTGAAGTGCGTATTTTAGCCACCAGCTAGTACACGTTGCGTTCCATTACCCAATTGATTTAATCCTTGTTCCATGATTTAGCGAGCACTGCTATGTTGTCAGGAAACTATATCGTACCGATTTCCTGTCTGTGACAAACAAGCTCGCCAGATACTTGCAGACAACATGCAAAATGAATAGCAACCAAGGAGGCTTTTAATATAATATTTAGAAACGGATGTCTGTTCTCAGATAGCATCGTATCTGATGTAAAACATTTAATTGTGGTGCTATTGAGATACTGGAATTATTATTTTCTTCTACGTGACCGGCACCTACTGTTGCCATGCTAACTATTCGAAAACCATACACTGCTGTTTGCAAGTAATACTAGGTGCTATGCGCTGGTTGTATCGTACTTAGTAGTGAAAACTGGAACGGGTGAATACATGCGATAATGGAAGCTAAAAGTTACAGTAAACATGGGTCATTAACCAGCCATTTACGACATAGGTGGAAAGGTGTGGTAAGGAGCCGTCTCTCGCTTCATCAGAAAATTATTCTTGGTTAGTAGAAATGCATTGGCGTATCGTTGTCGCTATTGGATGTAATAATGGACTTGTGACTGCAGTGAGCTCCTTATTCATAGAAACACTTCCGGATCTCTCGTAAATCTTGACGAGACTGTATAATTCCCTTCTCTATTTGTTGAACCGTATCAAAGGGAGCGATGTTGCCTTCACTTACGAGATGACCCCAGACAGAAAAATCCAGAGCATTGAAGTCAGGTGACCTTGGAGGCCGAGGCACATTTATTACTCTGACAGCGATTATTTCCAGATAGTAGGTACTAAGAGTGTACCTAGTTTGGCTGATATTGATCCAGTACTTTAGGAAACGTGCGATATACATACATACGATGATTTTTATAAATATACAGATAGATTTGCTCTTAAACGGTTCGTCATGTGTTAGCCACCTAACTCGTAGTGAAGGCACTCATGTAGCTCGCAAGTGCCGGCGAATTGTGGACTAATTAGCTAGCTCATGTCTGACAGTCTGATAACGGTTGCAGTTCGTCGGTTTTACGCTTCCGAGACAGGAATCAGTCGCCGTGGTTGGAGCAGCCGGAGCGCTGCTTTTCCTACGTTTTCCGACTGTCATTGAATAGTAACTATAAATGCAATAAATTCAGTGATGTGTCATAGAAATGAAGAAACCTGCATTAAATATTCGTGAAGGGTGGATTATGCGATTGTAAAATTAACAGATATATAAACAGTATTGTTGAACCTTGTTTTTATTCCGAAAAAAAGCTTGTACACGCAGTTGTACACATAATTTTCTGAGAGTGATACGAGCGGTATTCGGAAAGTAAGGTCCGATTTCGCGCGATATGGAACCCACAGTGAAAATCCGATTGAACTTTGCACAAATGTGTTGGACGCTGTCTTAAGTGTGCCTGTCGATCGCTTCACGTCGCTCTTTGCAGTTCAGAGCGCAAAGTGATTACGTAGAAATGCCTAAAACAACAGTCGAGGTGATGTTAGGTTACGAATTTCGTAAGTCAGACATGGAAATTCATAACCTAACATCAAACCTTATCGTGACAGGAATATACATTTCATCTCATTCAAGAGAACAAATAAAGCATGTATTAAGACGAATTACACCTGAAGATGGACCCACAGGGTCCGAAATTCATCGTGTACTGAATAAAACACGAAAAATTGTGACTGAAGCCGTTTTTTAATTCATACCTCGAGTGTATTGAGCACAGTCACGTTTGAAGCTGCAAAATATGGATAAAATTAAAATAAAACAACAGTGTCTCCCGCCAAGTATGTGCATCAGGTGAGAGATTTTGCCTGAAGCCATGCAGCCCACCTAACATAAATGGCATGCATTTCCTTCTTCAAGACAATTCTCAGCCCTATTCAGCAGGTGCAGTGAAGACGCTCCTTCAGCGTTTTCGGTGGGATGTGTTGGATTACCGACAACACAGTCCTTGATTGGCTCCCTTGACTGGGATTGGCACCCCTAATTTAGTTAACGTCTACTCACATGCACCGCTGGCTACGAAAACAACATTTTGGCACAAACAACGAAAGGGAAACCAGCGTAGAGAACTGGTGGAAAGCACAGGCGGCAGCTCTCTGTGACGAGGATACTGGAAAGTTTGTACAACGCCACGACAAATGTGTAAATCGGAGCGACGACTGTTTAGAGAGGTAGCTGAAAGGTGTGGCCAACTGTTGCGAATGAAAAATTTTTATTTTCACAGTGGTTTCCATTTCGCGACCGATCGGACCTCACTTTCCCAACAGCCCTCGTATGTTTTGAAAACGCTCAGACACACAAAGAGCTACACTGCAATCGGGACAACACCGGGATATTTCTCATCGGCACGCTATTCCCTTTCGGTTCTTGCTGACAACGGAGCAAGCTGTGTAGACTCTTGTTGGGTGAGATCTCTTCTGAGTAGGTGGTACCTTTCCTGCAAAGCGTCTCCCATTAAGTCAGTTTGGTCCAGGAACTAGAGAATAAAAGGCGAGACGCTATTTTCGAGTACAGATAGGTCAGAATCCGAAAACTACGTGGTAGCATAATGCAGACACCATTCCTCGTGCGGTCTACATGATTACCGGTAGAGGGAAGGAAGTGTAATGGCAGCTACAAATTTTTACGCACTGCACGAGCAAGACTCAGGCGCCCTCCGCCAGACTTACCTGCCGTTTCCCGAATCCTACTCGGGATTCTGTCGCGAAAGTGTTAGATGGCTGTGAACGCATTTTCACGCCATCCGCTTCCGATGTTTCCTTCTCCCTTGAGTGTCGTCGCTGCAGCGAGAGCAATTTGGCCGCCCCCCTCTGAGATGCTAAAGGAAGAACAGCTGAACACCATAAGTTAGTCTCCACTCCGCCATCACCGTCAATAATTGAACAGGGCCGCCCAGCGTTGCTGTAGCCCACCAGACGGAAGTATCAGTTTGGCACCACTGCTCCCCACACCCACTTCATAGCCTGACTCAGTAAATTCCCGAATCCCACACTGGACTGAATTTTTTTTACCCTCACATAGATGTGATTTACCGCCACTGGTAACGCAGAAATTGCACACCTTTTAGCGTAAACAGAAAAATATTAAAATTTGAATACTCTCAGTTCTTGCACTTTAATCTTGTTCTGTGCTGTATTTTCTGTTATCGGTAGCAGAATGAAGGAAGATCCAGATGAAACGGTTCACAAGTGATCATAACAAAGGGATGCGGGCCGCAATGACCGAGCAGTTCTAGGCGCTTCAGTCGGAACCGCGCAGCTGCTATGGTCGCAGGTTCGAATCCTGCCTCGGGCATGGATGTGTGTGATGTCCTTAGGTTAGTTAGGTTTAAGTAGTTCTAAGTCTAGGGGACTGATGACCTCAGATGTTAAGTCCCATAGTGGTTAGAGCTCTTCGAACCCTTTTGAACAAAGGGATGCTTGCGGCTGATTCTGTTGACTATCTTGAAGCGCAAACGTCCAAACATGGTATGATCGTCTACAAAGACTTAGTACCTCGAAACGTTTCCGTCTCCTGGAACTATACAATTTAATGGAGCTCCTCTTACCAAGGGGGACACACTGCGATACCTAGGTTCTCGACTACAGAGTGACAGCTGCGTGAATGAGGATGTGCGAGCAAAAATGAAAGCGACCTGGATGCGATTCATGGACGTCACTGGTATTCTTTGTGCTAAGAAGATGCCTATCCGCCTAAAATCAAAGATATACCGCACAGTGGTGATGCCAGCTGCATTTTATGGTGACGAGTGTTGTCTCAAACTGACTAAGTATCATGGAAATGTGGGTACGGAGGAAATCATTAAGCATTTGCCTGCTCGACCACATCAACAATACAACGATGTGACAACTAGCTGAAGTGGCTGCCGTCGATGAAAAGATGCAAGAATGGAGGCATAGGTGGTGTGGACACGTCATACGGACACCAACTACTTCAGTCATCATCAAAGGCCAGAGACGACACGGAAGACCTAATTTACGGTGGCCAGACACTATAAACGCAGGTGTAAGATCAAGAAGCCTAAATCCATAGGAAGCGCTACACCGTAAGAAATGGGATGCGTTGAACCAAAAAGCAGACTTCGCTCCAACGGAACGGCGCTAAGAAGAGAAAAGAGGAGGAGAAGAAAATGGCGCTGGGAACTGCGTGCAACGGACATTTGGTGTCGGGTTCTTAGCAAAAGGCTATTTTTCATAGCCGGCACAGTTGCACGCCTTCAGTGGGCCAGACAACACGGAAACTGGACAGTGGCTGAGTGGAGTCGTGTAGCATGCTTCAATGAGTCACCATTCTGCCTCGTCTCAAATGAGGCGAGGCATCAGGTGCACGAAGGGCCAATGAGGTTCAAATGGGTCTGAGCACTGTGGGACTTAACATCTGAGGTCACCAGTCCCCGGCCAATGAGGCGTTTGGCATGCAGTGTATGGAGGGTGTAATGTGGCTCTGTCATGGTGTGAGGGTGTTTATCGTACTGTGACATAGGCTCACACTTTCGGATCACCGTGAACACCAACCTTGATGTTTATTTCGACATTCTCAGCGAACAAATTTCGTCCTTTCTTCTACATATTCATTCTGATTATGTATCTCGCAAGATTACAAATGACGTGTTCTCAGGGCTGCACGAGCACGGTCCTGGTTTGATGACAATGAGCTGTCATACCTCAACTGGCCCCCTAAATCATCCGATTTTAATCGCATGGAAAACATCTTAGACTATATGGAACAGCGGGTGTACCAGTCAGTTGATAACTCCTACGGGATCTGATCACCAATGAGGGACTGCAGCTGTTTACGGCACACGAGAAGCAGCTTGTGGACAATTCTTCGCTGAAATGAGACCATTCTCAAGGCTCGACACGATGTTACACGGCCAGTCGGTGTGGCCGAGCGGTTCTAGACGCTACAGTCTGGAAGCGCGCGACTGCTGCGGTCGCAGGTTCGAATCCTGCCTCGGGCATGGATGTGTGTGATGTCCTTAGGTTAGTTAGGTTTAAGTAGTTCTAAGTTCTAGGGGACTGATGACCTCAGCAGTTTAGTCCCATGGTGCTCAGAGCCATTTGAACCATTTTTTTGATGTTACACGATATAAGCGTGACGTCTCGTGGGAGAGGGGGTCATATTCCTTCTTTGGTGTTTTTAGGAGAGACAAACAGTTAAAATACGAGAACGCACTGAACGAAGTGTGCAAGATTAATACACAAATGCCGCACACGACTTGTTTCCTGAGTTTAAGTGATGATTGTGCAAAGAGCGAATGACATCTGGACACAAAGATAAAAATAAAATAAATTTGCCAAATTATCAAAACAGTGGATAAACACTAGGTAAGAGGGTTAAGTTTCACGACTCACAGTTCTTCTCGTTAGTTTTGCTTTGTATTGCATTTTCTCTTTTGGGTAACGCACCTAGTACTTTCCTTGCAGTCATTTCCGGTAAGATTTACTCTTCTACAATGTTATACCTGTATGAGGAGTTTCGTTTCAAATACAGAGTCTGACGTAATAACGATAATTACCGAGAAGACATGGTCCAATTTCAGTGTAGCTTACATACCGTGTAGCGTGCATACCGTCACCAGGTATGTGAATCATAACAGTTGCAGTTCTCTGTGAGAGGTAGAACGGCCGCGAGACTGCATTAGTGTTGTTCGTGTTTAGTGTTGTTACCAGGACCGGTAAGGTATATAAGGGCCGTGAACAGCGTCAGATGTTGCGCCATCACTGTGAAGGACAGGGAGATGTCGCAGATTCGTGTGAGACCCTGTTGTCAGCACTTGACAGAGATGGAAAGGGCTCTCGTTCTGGCCTCACTGGCCGAATGTGCAGTATCAAAATTTCCGCTGTGACGGTGGCGCGAAATTGGACTACACGGGAAACTGAGGACAGGCATAGCCGTCTTCAAGGTTCCAGTCGAACACGTGTGACTAACACAAGGGAAGATCGACGTATTGTGGACGGGTAACTTTGTAAGTCCTTCACATCTGTGCCTGTCTTCCAAAGTGATGGATTCCTTGCAACATCCTGTCTCATCCCACAACATTTGGCCGGAGAGTAGCACCACTCAGACTAAGGAACTACTATCCCATTCGTAGGATGCCATTAACACCACAACACAATTGGCTGTGTTTGGAACTGTTCCGTGACTGGTAAACATGGGGTGCTCATGAATAGCGTTGTATTACTATTTAACAATGACCGTCTTGGAATGCTGTATTTGTCCTTCGTAAGTAACAAGTTTACAACTATATGGTACAGTGCGGCGCACGAAATGTGTTACCAATATACGACGCACATTAGATATCCCGCTGGGATCTCTACAGCAGTACCAGCAGAGCTTGGAAAAACAAATGAGTTACGAAATGACGTGTAATTCACGATACTGCCGCTAGGAGACTAGTAAGCAGCAATGGCTGACAATCGAAGACTGACGACACAGCAACGATCGGCAATTGTGTTACTTTTTCATGAAACTAAAAGCCTTGTTGTGACTCAGAGGCGTTTTCGACAACAGCTTAACACACGATGGGTCCTGTGCAAGAAGACCATCCACAGGTTGTACGATAAATTTGTACAGGAAGGAACATTATTGGAAGCGAAGCGACCTCGGCCTAAGCCTGTTTGTTCGCCGGAGAATATTGAAGCGGTACGAGTTGCTGTACAGAGAAGTCCCGGTAAATCGTGTAGAAAGGCAGCAGTAAACTGGGAATATCCAGACGCTCCGTTCAACGCATGTACCCATACAAGATGACCTGTGCACAGAAGCTCACTGAAGAACACAAGCAGCCGAGACTACTGTTTGCTCAGTGGGCGGAGGATAGGGAAGAAACTCTCAACAACGTTGGGTTTTCAGACGAGGCGCATTTTCATTTAGACTGTGTGATTAACAAACAAAATTTACGCTTTTGGGCCTCTGAAAACCCACAAGTGCTTCATGAACGACAACATTATGCTCCGAAGATTACAGCGTGGGCAGCAATTTCCAGTCACGGACTTATTGGACCCTTTTTCTTTGAAGATACTGTGAACAGCGAGCGTTATTTGAGCATGCTTCGCAATAGCTTCGTTCCACAGCTTCTTGCTACTGCCTTGCCCTTCAACACGCAGTGGTTCATGCAAGATGGAGCAAGGCCACATACTGCAAGCACTGTGTTGTAGTTTTTACACGAGCATTTCGACATGCGGATCATTTCACTCAGGTTTCCAGGTCTCTTCAATGACGGACAAAATTGGCCCCCCAATAGTCCAACCTCAATCCATGTGAGTTTTTTCTTTGGGATACCTAAAGGAAAAAATCTTCCCGAAACGTCACGTGATTTAATGGAGCTCAGAAGACTTATTCTTCAAGCTTGCAGTGAACTTACGGAAGACATGTGCCGTAGAGTAATCACTAACTTCAGTATCCGTTTGAAGGAAGTTAGGAAACGAAATGGTGGACATATTGAGCATGTGCTGAGTTAGAACAAATCTCCATGGACGGCTCTTCATTGTAGTATATGTTCCTTTCAGATTGTATTGACAATAAAGTTTATATTCAAAAACAAAATGGTAACACATTTCGTGCCCCACCCTGTATTTGCGTTTCACGCGCAGAGTTACGTTCGCGAAAGTTTAGTGGCCGCATTGGAATCCTGTTGCGTGACGCGAACATCGAAATTTCGTCTGTACTGCGGCAACAAACTGACAGGACAAATAGCTTGGATGCAGGGGTGCTGTTCGGCACACTCATTCTCTCCGTGACAAACTAAATGCCAACCGTGCAACTATAAAGTGTTAATTTTCAAGTGTGTCTACTCAGCTCCCTGTAATACTGCGACAATATCAAGCGGCTGATGTCAGCCTCCACAACACTGTTTTGGCCTTGTACCTCTCCAGTTTATCGAACATTGCATGTCGCACGGCAGTACTGTTCCATAACCCCTTCTTTTTGATTCAAAGGCGATATGAGATGTAATCGCTACTCGGAAACTGCCACAGATTCTACTACAGCTTCTATAGTCTTTGGATACCTGAAAATGTTCACATACACATTTCGAAAAGACCAAACCAATTTGCTTTATTGCTTTTAAGTACTTATTTCAAGTTTTAATTTAGATAACTGACTGATGAATAGAGCTTCTAACATCGCCATTAACAACAGAAAAAGAAATTAATCTTTTGTGTGCGAAACTCTTGTAGGACGAAATGATAAGCTGAGAGCAGTAAATACCTTCCATGGTTTAGCGAAAAGCATTTGAATGTGTTGGTCATGTTACACTTCCGCATAAGTCGGAGCATTAAGGCTATGGCTATGAGCACTATGAGACTTAACATCTATGGTCATCAGTCCCCTAGAACTTAGAACTACTTAAACCTAACTAACCTAAGGACAGCACACAACACCCAGTCATCACGAGGCAGAGAGCATTAAGGAAGTGGAAAAAATGCTCACCAATGGTTCATTTCATATCTAGAAAATTGGCGGAAGATTGCCACAATTTGTCAAGCAACAATACATGATAAGAGCCGAAGCTGGGTAAATACTATTAAGGTCTTGTGTTAGAGTACCTTAGACACCGCAAATGGAAAGTTTTGGCCTACCATTCATAATCAAATGAAGACAAAAGATAGTAAATATTAGTGTCCCAGAATCCAAATTTTGTTTCAGAACGAGACGATTTCTTTTCTGTGTCGGTTAATAGATGAATGATCTTGCGCTAAATTTAACACAAACTGAAACACGGCCTGTAATTCTGAATGTAAAAAGTAAGGAAAAAAGGAACCAGGGGTGCAGCTTATTTAGTAGTAAGAAAAATAGGTTAGATTTAACGTCCCGTCGACAAAAAAACTCTTTAGAGGCGATTTAATAGGGAAAAAAGTTACACAAGAACCAGAAGAAGGTGTAAGCCTGCCGCATATTTCTAATTTGGCTGTAACCATGAGAGCTGCACTAATTTGCAATTAGTGGTGGTTGGTCGGTAGGTAGAGTGGTTGGTAGGGTCAGTCAGCATGATTTCTTTCTTTGTTATTGAAAAATTATCGTACACTAAACTCAAATATACTAGAGACGGAAGAAATAGTCAACGTAGTTGTCGTCAATTTCCACACAAAACGCGATTCATGGTCGCAAATACGTTATCATAATCACAGGGATCGGCATACATTAGGTAAACTTCGCGTGACATTGCATGGAACCGAATTTTTGAGGGCTGCAATCCATCGTTGCGACTGGGTCATTACAGTCAAAGATTACAACTTCGTACGGTGTTGTCGCGTAGGCAATAATGGATAGCGTATAACTCTGCCTTGAGGATGGTCATAGGTTCGAATCTCGTCAAAAGTAATAGAATTTTTATGATATATAGATCTAATTAAAAGAATTTGATTAGTTAAACAACGATAGAGAGAAATTACAGTTTGTTTTTAGCGCTGCAACAAAGTTTTTTTTTTTTTTTTTTTTTTTTTTTTTTTTTTTTTTTTTTTTTTGTCTTGAGTTTGCTCGAAGAGGTTAGCATTAATCCTCATGAACAAAGTGATCGTGATTTTAGTTCTGCCACAGATTGTTGACCGCCGTTTCCTAGATTAGGACATGAGCTTAAATTCTGTGCTACAGAACCCGTTGTCTGCCTCAGTTTATTCATTGATCACTTAAAATTAGCTGTCATCAGAGCATCCCGCATTTCCGGCCTACATCGCGGTGGCCTCTTCCAACATTGCGCCCCGTTACTCATTAACAGCAATTGTGAAGTGACCCGGCTTGTTTGTGTGTATGTGACAACACTAGCGACAAGTAAGGACGTCAGCTATCAAGTAATATTAATCGGAGTATACACTTAGTTTTCCTTATCTGCTTACTCAACAAACTCAGCTGACGATGAATAAACCAAAAGTAAGCAACACTTAAAAGATCAGAGAAAAATTCTACCAAGATCTTTGGCGGTGATTGCAGGCGTTAAAATTTCTCTATAGTAGGTGTCCAAAGTACTCTATAGCAGGTATCCATAAATTCACAAAAGACAACAAGATTTATGTTCTGATTGTTTAGACGGAAAATTAGTTAAAAAGTTCCACAATTAACTCGATATCATCAGATAAAATGCCTGCAGCAGTTGAAACACTGTCACGTAAAATGTGTGCTGAACAGCCCACTGCTTCCAAGTTCTTCCCCATTTTCGTTTGTAAGCTATTGAATATATGTTGTTTTCGCTTCTACGGTTCAACCCTCTGAAATTGGTATGCAGTGACAGTCCCAATGCTACACAGTTTTTAAATTGATCTTAAGATCGCTGAAATGCGTAAGTTGGATATAGCCCCCGATGTGTCATTTCATCCAGCTTAATTATTTTAGTTTTTATGCCTTCATCTGCATCAAAATACTTGACCAACTATAGAAAATAATGTTAGTGGTTTGCGATTCCTTGCCATCAGTTGTCATACCATAAAACGGAGTTTTTTCCAAATCTAAAGTTCGTATGGCTACAGAATGAGGAGCAAGCATATGTCTGATTATTGCTGTGGCTTTTGTTCTTGCCACACTTTGCTGTTTAGCAATCGCAGAATCGAGATACACAAATGAACACAGTTTCGTCGTGAAATCAGGTGACTCAAATGAATGGTGGTGTTTTGCAGTTTTGTATGCTGTTGTCAATTCAGCGGTAGCAATGAGCATATTCTTTCTTGTATCCGGTTTTACAAAAAAGGTGTGAATTTTTATCTGGTTACCTCTCTTTGAGCACTTATTTTACGCTTTTGGGTCTCAATATGCTAACTTACGTCAGATTTCCCAACATACTCCATTGCAAAATAACAGGAACGAAATTTGCGGAAAGCTTCTCCGTCTGTGTTGCTTTTTTTTTATGAAAAGCTCTTTTTCTGTGTATCCGTCATTGAAAGTACGCTCTTAGCATCACAAAACGGGAACTCACAAACTATAATAACACACACAGGCACTTTAATAGCAAACGAATTTGTGGAACTCTTAGTTACTAAACAATATGAAGAAGTGAGTATTGATTGTTATACAGCGGAATCAAAGAAACTCGACATAGTATGGAAGTAAGCCGCTGGCGGTTGCTTGTGTTTTACACATTAATACATATTAATATATTGAATCAGTAGAAGATAAAGCTTCGACTCTTTTACTTGAAAATCAGGACATTTAGCATCCTGATTGAGCCTTTTTGGGACACCAGGACGAAGAGTGAAAAACCGAGATATTCGTGATTAATCAGGACTTCAAGCCTATAAACTGAAACTCCAGTGTGATATAATTTAAAAAAATGAGAAAGTAGTTTGCTATTTTCCATAAAATAAAACAAGAAAACGCCCTTAAAACAGGACGTGTAATGATGATGTTATCAAGTACTGTACTCGTAGTAATGTTGAAGCGTGCGATGGATGAGGGAAGACGAGAGACGCTGGTGGTAAGATGGGACTACAGCGTCGACAAAGACGCTTAAAAGCGGGTGTGGCTGATGAAGAAGAATGATAATAACGGTAGGCATTTGTCAGAAAGAGTGGAGGAGAATTCTAGACCAGGCATATGGTCAGCCACGGGGAAACGACGAATGAAAAAGCACCCTATTAACAATGAGAAGAACGGAACGCACTAAGTGTAACGAAAGTAGCCTTTTGCGATACGCACATTAGTTCACTAACATAGCTATGTGATGCTTTAAAGCTCACCCGAAGCTAATGTACATTCCAGCAATACATTAGTAACAACAAAAACAATATCAAGAGAAGTAACTCGAACGGCTTGTCACAGATAAAAGTACACATTCGTTTTCAAGTGTCCCGTTACGACGGAAAATTCAGTAGTATTTTCCAGTTTAATCCTCGCACTCCTGCAAAGATGACTGGTATAATTATGAGTGTCACTGGCGTTGAGAAACAGCTGAAACCCTCAGCGCCCGATTGTATCGCTGTCAGATTCTGCATTGGATTTGCATGTGAGTTAGCCCCACTTTTAACCATAATTTACCGTTGATTCCTCGAACAAAAAACTTTGCCCAGTAGTAACTGAGACAAAGCACATGTCACACCCGCCTACAAGAAGGATACCAGAAGTGAGCCACAGAACTACCATCCACCATCATTGAGAGCCCCCTGTTGTAGAATCTTAGAACATAGTCTGAATTCAAACATAGTGAGGAATGTTGAACAGGATGAGCTCCTTCATGCTAACCAGCATGGATTTCGCAAACATCGGTCATGTGAAACCAAACTCGAGCTTATCTCGTGACGGCATACCGAAAGCCATGGATCAAGGCAGCGAGGCTGTTGTAGTATTTCTTTAGTTCAAAAAATGTTCAAATGTGTGTAAATTTCTAAGGGACTCAACTGCTTAGGTCATCGGCCCTTATACTTACACACTACTTAAACTAACTTATGCTAAGAACAACACACACCCATGCCCGAAGGAGGACTCGAACCTTCGGCGGGAGGGGCCGCGCAATCCGTGACATGGCGCCTCAAACCGCGCGGCTTTCATTAGTTCGAAAAGCCTTTCACTCAGTGCTACACAAATTCTTATTTACGAAATTACGATCGTATAGGATAACAAACGGGCCGGCCGGCCGGAGCGGTTCTAGGCGCTACAGTGTGGAGCCGTGCTACCGCTGCGGTCGCAGGTTCGAATTCTGCCTCGGGCATGGATGTGTGTGATGTCCTTAGGTTAGTTAGGTTTAAGTAGTTCTAATTTCTAGCGGACTGATGACCTCAGAAGTTAAGTCCCATAGTGCTCAGAGCCATTTGATAACAAACGAAATTTTTAACTGGCTAAGAATTTCTAGTTAGGGCGCACACAGCAAGGTACCTTGGACGGAGAGTCATCGACAGAAGTAGAAGGAACATCGGTCGTGCCCCAGAGAAGTGTGTTGAAGCAGTTGCTGTCCATGTTATATACCAGTGACCTGACGGACAATATCAACAGTAATCTCAGACTTTTTAGCAGTTTACGCAGTTACGTGAAGTTACTGGCTGAAAAAAGCTGCGCAAACATTGTCAGAGTTTGTTAGAATTTCAGAGTGATGCAAAAGTGGCAATTTGCTTGAAATATTCAGAACTGAGGTACTGTATACTTCATAAACGCGAAAACGTAGTATACTACGACTCCGGTATTCGCAATTGGAGTGAGCCAGCTAATACAGTATCTGGGTGTAGGCTAAGTTGTAGGTAATGCAAGCGGTAGGTTTCGGTCCAGTGGTACAATACTGCGAAAGTGAAATGAATCTGCAAAGAAGATTGCTTACAGAACTGTCGTGCGACCGACCCAACAACTTTGCTCAAGTTTGTGGGACCCGCACCAAACAGAACTAACAGGGGCATTGAAAGCGTACAAAGATGACCAGCATAGGTGGTCAGAGGTATATTTGAGCCACAGGGGAACGTGATGGAGGCTCTGAAAAAACTAAACTGGCAAACGTTTGACTATAGACGCCTACTATCACACGAAAGCCTGTTTAAAAAGTGTCAAGAAACGGTGCTGAGGGACGTATGAATGTGTTCCAAGCCCCCCTATTATATTGCTCTTATATTGCTCCCACAGGGAGTGCGAGCAACACGTTGTCATACCACTTCCAACAGGACCATACCTAGTAAAGCACTGTTACAAACAACCATATTTAGGGACCACGAAAACAATATTAAACTAATTACAGCGCTCACAGTGCCAAGATGTGAGTCAGACCATGAGGCGTGTTTAAATATCTCAGTTCGTGATGCATTGCAAGAGAGAGGTAACTAGCGGGGTTCACTTCCCAGTCCATCACGTTTTTAATATTGAATACGGTGAAATGTTACAGGTAGACACATACCATTTGGTACAGGGGTACTTAAAGTCTGTGGCTTCGTTATTTTAACGGCTACACGCCAGAAATAAGTGTGCAAAGTGGTGACACACGAGTCACATTAGAACTTAGCCACGAAGCGGGCACGGAACTGGAAGCACGTAAATTGCACAGGGGCGGTTCGCTTACGCCCCCGCTCACGGAAGTTCGTTAACATTTAACGCAGGAGGCGACGACCGCGCCAACTGTGGGTCAGGCGTTGTGCGACTCATGCCTACCACACGTGTCACTACCCTCTAGCTCGCTGTGCGCCAAGCCTGTGACTAACTGGTCATCATAGTCAGTTACAAAATCTGCTAATACGTTTCTCTTGACAGAAAGGATAGTTTCAGTCTTTAATAGGTAATTGCTCTATATTAGTATTCCAAAGTACGGATTCACCTATAAATCGATATCCGTTACTGTAAGCGTTTAGTGTAGCTGAATTATTTGCCGAGGTACTGTGATACTATATAAGCAGTGTTTGAATTTTGCTGCTATATAATAAACGTCAAATGATAACACGCATTCTCACCTTTTTCAGATGGTTTACTACTCGTCAATTATGATTAATAATTTTTCTTAGAGTAAAATATTTAATTTCACGTACGAAATCTTTTGAAATTCAAGTAAAGCATCTTCTTTCGTTCCTACACACATAACAATAGGACGAAATCTAATAGCGCTGCAGTCAGAGATGCTACAATTTAACACACGGTCAGTTTTAACATACGTAATCATTTCTCTTCTTTTTCTCAAGGTATCTTTTCTGTTTTTCCTTTCAGAAAAATTTCCTATTAGTTATTAATTATCTGACTACGGTTCCTCATTTTATATTTTTCTTTTATATTAACTCGTGTTTACTTTTAAGGTTAAGGCTAAACTGTTACCAAATAGAAGTGGATTGTATTTAATACTTTATTTTGCTTTTCATAGCAATGAACTTAACGAAAAGTTAGCCATTCAGTCATTACATTTGCTGAAACCGAGTTCCTCTGCACATCCTATCATACTATAACTTCGCTTGTCCTACAAAAAAATAGTTTACCACCGACACTTTAACCCTCCCCGTTATTAAAATTTTTGCGGATCTCAATTTCTTCAGGTTTTAGCTCCTTTCTGCACCAAGGTCCCCAGTGATTTAATACAGCAGATTGTACTTACTCGATTCAGTTTCCTCATCAAGCGACTATAAACGCTATTCTCCGATAGTAGACGATGCTTTAAATCCTTAGATAGAATCACAAATTCCCAGGTTCGATCTAGTATAATAGAATCCACAGAATTTGACTTACCCCATACGTGTTGGTAGTTTCCATAATTTATGGCGCAATATCTCCGTTCAGTTATATACGTTTTAGGATCAGATGATCAACTTCACTGCTGACAGTCTCATACTATATCGCTAAGGAACTAATTACTATCGACAAAGGAATGTCATTTTCAGTACTCGTAACAATAGTTAGTATGTAGCTGCCGCTGCCACTCCAGTTGATGATTTCCCGCCAGGCTGTTGCTATTCGGTTTCTGCTTTCGAGTCGCTTTCATTGTCGTAACGCAGCTATGACATTTTTTTACAAGGTTTACATATGAAACATAGAAAATACATAAACAAATAATCATATTTTTAAACAAGATTTATCACTTCCTATGGATCTTGTAACTGACGTCGTCTGTCTCTTTCGTGACAACGCTTACGCTACTTGGCCCGTCACAAACGTGAGGTACTTCAAAAAGAAAGAGCAGAAAAGTAAACACAAAACAGACATACTTTGCGCCATCTATAAGAGGAAAAACGGAAAAAAGGACGATTAAGGTTTCAGGTCTCGTGAACTAAAAGGTCACGGGAGACGGAGGAGAAGCTAGGATTGGAGAAGGAAGTTTGCCATGGCCTTTCAAAGGAACTACCACAGCATTCACCTCATACGACTTAGGGAAATTATGGTAAACCTAAACTGGTAACGAGCCGCGTACTCCCGAATTGAGTCCAGTGTCTAGCCACAGCAGCAATGAGAGGAACGAAACTGAAGCTTTGATCGTAGTCAGGATTTATGGGTTTCCCTTTAGCGCCCTGTGCAGCACTACACACTTTAATAATACGAGGCGTGTTTTTTAAGTAAGTACCGCTTTGAAATTAAAAAAAAAAGACGTGCTAAGATATCTCAATAATTTTATTTTTACATGAAAGCCTGTACCTTAATCTACGCGCTAACGCCATTACAGTCTGATTCTTCCTTGTTTACGTTGTGTACTGAGTGTTTAAGATGCCTCCGATAATCGTGAGTCCCGCCGACTGAGTAGTACGGGCTGTTGGGTGAGAGCATTTAAAGATGGCCGCAGAAATGTGCATGATGAACAACGGAGTGGGCGTCCTTCGGTCCATAATGAAAGTTTGGTGCAGGAAGTGGACAATAAGGTGAGAGAAAACAGACGCTTTACGATTTCCTCCTTGCGTGATGACTTTCCTAATGTTTCTCGTTGTGTTTTGTATGGCATTGTAACCGAGCACTTGAATTACCGAAAATTGTGCGCATGTTGGGTACCGAAAATGTTGACGGATGTGCACAAAACCAAACGTTTAGGCAGTGCATTGACTTTCCTTGAGCATTACCACAACGACGGTGATGATTTCTTAAGCCAAATTGTTACGGGCGATGAAACATGGGTGGCCTACGTCACACCAGAATCAAAGCAGCAATACATGCCCGTCCGCATGTGGCGAATCAGACCAAAGATCTCATCACATCTTTTCGATGGGAAACTCTAGATCATCCTCCGTACAGCCTCGATCTTGTGCCCAGTGACTACCATCTGTTCCTGCACTTGAAGAAACACCTGGGCGGTCAGCGTCTTTAAGACGATGACGAAGTCAAAACAGTGGTGATGCAGTGGTTAACAAGTCAGGCGGCAGACTTCTATGAAGTGGTTATTCAAAAACTGGTACAACTTTATGACAAGTGCCTCAATATTGATGGAAATTATGTAGAAAAGTAGATTAAGATACAGGCTTCCATGTAAAAATAAAATTATTGAGATATCTTAGCAAGTCTTTTTTTAATTTCAAAACGGTACTTACTTAAAAAACACGCCTCGTACATTCAGTTTAGTATCTATGTGCATGTCACAATAAGCTCACCAGACAAAATTTTCGACTATGCAGTGCCTGTGTTTTTCTGAATTACGACGCAGTGTTCCTCGGACATGAAGTTTGAGTCTGGCCGTGGGTCGTGCTCAGATAGCGTAATGGCAAGGCGTTCGCCCGCGATAAGCGGGAAATCCGGGTTCGAGGCCCGGTCCGGCACAAATTTTCAATTTTAGCATTCCATTACACAGCTGATGGTTGTCCATATTCGCAACTGGGTATACATTTCATGTATGGACAAAATATTAGTCAGTCCTTGAAAGCCGGCCGTTGTGGCCGAGCGGTTCTAGGCGCTTCAGTGCGGAACCGCGCGACTGCTACGGTCGCAGTTTCGAATCCTGCCTCGGACATGGATGAGTGTGATGTCCTTAGGTTAGTTAGGTTTAAGTAGTTCTAAGTTCTAGGGGACTGATGACCTCCGATATTAAGTCCCATAGTGCTCAGAGCCATTTTTGAACTTTTGTGATTATTGTTTAATATATACAACAATTAATTGACTTTCTGCCTGTCTCCTACTTCTGTGTGGTCTTTCTCCCGTCCCTAATTCTGCAACACTTTTCGACTGAAACATCTACTGTGGGTTCCTGTGCTGCCACGGCAAAGGACACAAGAAGATCTTTCAGTTAAGCCATTGGAGATAGAGGCAGGAAGTTAAATTAAGGCAGCAGTTCCGATAATCAGCATCAATAGTGCTTCACCATTTGATTTTTCTATGTCTTTGACATGATTCTATTCAGACTAAAGTACGTACTGTTCGTTTAATACACGCCTCCTGTGCTGCCGAGTCAGTGGCGAACCACTTATAAATGGCCTGTAACGTAGCAAATTATTACGAGTTTTCTTCTTCCATTCAAGGCGTAGCTTGCCGTGGAGCCGGGAGAACAATTTTGGTTTTCACGCTGTCACATCTGACGCTACGTACATTTCATGTATGGACAAAATATTAGTCAGCCCTAGAAAGCCGGCTGTTGTGGCTGAGCGGTTGAAGGCGCTTCAGTTCGGAACCGCGCTGCTGCTACGATCGCAGGTTCGAATCCTGCCTCGGGCATGGATGTGTGTAATGTCCTTAGGTTAGTTATGTTGAAGTAGTTCTAAGTCTAGGGGACTGATGACCTCAGATGTTAAGTCCCACAGTGCTTAGAGCCATTTGAACCATTTCTTATATTTTATTAAAACTGTAAATGAGTGCGTGAGAAAGTTGTGCAATAGGGGAATTTGTGACGTATGTCCGAATGAGCTTGATTTTGCAAGGCGTAACCAGAAGGAACGTGGAGTATTAAATTTATTAGTAATTAAAGGAATCGGATTTTGTTTTAATTAATTTTTATTTAGTTTAGGAATTACGAGATTTCTCGTGTAAATTACTTGTGGTAATCTGATTGGCTGACATTACAAATACCGCGACTATAGAAGTGCTCGAAATGATCTGATTGCCTGCTTAACATACTAGGCACTAGGAATTCAGCATTTTCCCGAGCGTTTGAGGAGAGCTTTGTTCCTCTGATCGGTGGGTAGATAGAATCGCTTGAGAGCTGTCTTCTGGTTAACGTCTATGTTAAACAGCGCTGATCAGATTTATATCAGAATGAAGAAATTCGTGTGTTTGATGGGTTCTCGTGTCGTTGACAAAAAAGCGATTACAGTGTTGAATATTTCGCGAAAGTTTGAGCGTAGTGAGTGGTCTATTTTATGAGACATTCGCGTGTGAACCTTTCATGTCGCACATGCTCTCCGCGTGACGTACTTCATACGAGACATTATGGCGAGCACTTCTTTACAGGAAGGCTACTGAACGACTAAATATATTCTCTCTCAGGTAGTTGTGGGTCGGTGACTGTTCAAAATATCAGGTCGGATTAAATATCTTCTGGCTGCTTTCGGGTATGAACTTGTTACAGAGATAATTAGTGACTGTTTACAACTGGTGTCGGGATGTTAAATACGCACTTGATAGTCATTTTCCTTATTTTAAAGACAATAAACCAATTAAAAGGAAATAAATATGTTCACATTTTTTGAAGCGATCCGTGCAAGAATCCCGAACGCTCTGTAGTTTAACTTTCAGCTCCTACCCATGAACTGCGTGGCATGTATTTAGTCGAATTCTCGTCAACGTTGTTTTTGTGGGCTAAACCAGTATTTACCATCGCAGAGTGAAAAGGCAGACAACCTGAAACCCATCCAGGTAGGTGGACTGGTTGTTTAGAGGACACTGTGAGCCCAAACCGCCTCGCCGCAAGCCAAATTTCATATACAAGGGCCGACAAAAGAGAGTGAAACACCCAGAAGGGGAGGAGGAAACGAAATGAAACTTCATTGGTTGAGAGACTATGTGATGTTATTTTAGTGATTACAAAATCTAGTTAAATTTATACAACAAAATTGCAATATGAGCGTGATTATCGTTGTGAAGTTGCGCTTCCTCTGATCGTGATGCATGTGGTGATTCGGTTGGGGAGCTTACGACAGAGCTTGATCCTGTACATCTTGCGACGGGGACGTACCTGTGGATCTTGCTGGCCACGGTAGGACCTTAATGTCACGCGGACAGTTGGTATAGACACGTGCCGTGTCCGGACGGGCACCGTCTCGTCGAAAAATGTAACCACGGCACTGTCGCATGAGGGGTAGTACACGAGGACGGAGGATGTCGATGGCGCACGGTTGCGCCGTCACAGTTTCTTCAGTCACTACCACTAGTGACCTGGAAGTCATACCCGATAGCTGTACACACACCATGACATCAAGAGCAACACCGCTTTGCCCCTCCAAAACATTAGAAGAATCTCCTTAGGCGGCGCCAAACTCGCCAGCGACGGTCATCCTGGATGCGACGCCATTCATCGACTGTGCATTCTTCCCGATGAGGGAAACACTCCAAACACAGCCTTTTATGTTCTAATGTTAACGACCATCTTTGCATGGGACGGTAATTTCCTTGTGTGGCTGGTGCAAGTCTCCGACCAATGGTGCGGGGTGACACAAAATACCGCAGGTAGTCCATTTCTTTGAAAGGCAGAGACACGCATTTAGAAGGGAAATGGAGCGGACTGGTTGAACACTTACAGTCGAACACTCGTTGTTACAAAAGTTTATTAGTTTTCAGTAGTCCAACAACGTGTTTTATACATTGGCTGAACAGTCAAAACCGAGTCCTTGACACGTTTCCTAGCCTTAAAGGGGAATCAAAAATGTAAATTACCACTCCAGATTAATAAAGGAGGAGGAAAAGTGCCATGAGATGGCGGTCGCGCGCGTATTGTCGCCCGCAATACGGACGGCGCAGCGCGATGGAACTGCAACGCTCCGTCCCGAGTTCGGCGTGAAGCGGCAAGTGTAAATTAAAAAATAAAACATGGACCACCATCATTAATTTGAACGAAGCGGGGCCTGTGTCCGACTGGTGTACGTCGGAAGACGACGTCACTTTTAGTGGACGGCGGGCCGGATCATTCTTTGCGTCACTCGCGTGGAAACTGCGGCAAGATGCAAATGAAATTAGCGGCGCACCGATCTCAGGGACGTGGGGCGATATACGCGATTTGAAATTAATGACCGAACACGAGAAGTGTTCGGTCATATACGTCCACTAACAATGGGTCGTCGGGCTCTCTTTTCCAGCCGTGATCGCCCGAAAAACACAAATCATAAAATATTAATAACAAAGTGACATGGAGGCTTGAAATTTAGAAATGAAAAATTCCAGTGTACTATAGAACCATAGACAGTGAGATGTTACAATAACGGAAAAGGCAACCTTTTGTCAAAGTCCCATGTACAGAATAAGCGTACTTAAAATTACTTGACACCTACCCATCCCCGGACCTGCTGCGCCTTTGTACTACTCGTACCACACTTCTCAGGCCTGACTGCCAGAACAACAGGTCCTTCTCGACCAGTACAGCAGGTTGCAGTTCGTGCTTTATTTCCACCAAACCAAATCAGCTTATTCCTTACCGGCGCTGTCCATATTTCTCTCCCTCGTAGGAGAACAGCTTCACAACGCGTTCCTACGAGGTTCTAGGACAAGATCACTTCATCGGGCGAAACTTTCAAAAGGTCCAAAAGCGACATGCCATCATTCTACCCAAGATGACTAAAGTGGCGTGCCGCCTTATTCCACCGAACTAGCGAAAGTCTGAGCATGTGCTTCCTTCACACTCCACTGCTCTCAGCAGCCTCACCATAGCTGTCCACTCGCTAGCCGCAACGCTCGCAGCGCATGCAGAGCCAGTTCCACACCTTGCTCACCCGCTCACCCTCTCTCACGATGGCCTCACACGCCTCATACGTATAACCAAAGACATTTTACGAAGACAAACCAGTCAAACGATCCCAGCGGAAATCTCCAGCCACATAACACAGTTCACTTGTTCTCGGATTGCAGGCTCAGATGTGAAGCGGCTACGGTGTGCTTGGTGCACAGTACTGTGATTTTCAGACGTGGTCGACCGGAAGCGTGACGATATGTACGCCTGGCCTCAGGTTGCCGTGCTGTCCAACATCGCACCACTGCCACATCCGAATTCCCCACAAATGTGAGTACTGCACGATTCGACCAGCCGTCGAAATGGAGACCAACAGTGAGACCGCTTTCAATCTCTCTGAGGTGGTGACAACGACGTTTCACTCAACTACGTGGCAGCTCCGTGTCCTCCACACTGATGACTCAACGTCTGACGCTGTTCACGGCCCTTGTACGCCTTACCAGTCCTGGTAGCAGCACTAAACACCCTGGTGACAGTTCTAGCTGTCACAGAGAATTACAGCTGTCATCGTTTACATACCGGCGGACGGTGTGACCGTATATGGAGTTACATTGACGTCCGACGGTGTCTTCTGGGTGTTCACTATTTTTGTCATGTAGTGTATGTAGATAAGAACTATCGCAACCAGTAAGTTTCCCGGTCGCAACTTGATTTTTGCGAGATGACAGTTAAAACTTTGTGACTGTTCATCGTAGTTGTAGTTGAAACTCATGTGTAGGACGGAAGAAGAGTGGCTCGGAGCGACAGACAACAAACTGCGCCTGGTAGAGTCCACAAGACTGCCGTGGCGCAGCTCCCTCCAGCCTCGCACGTGGAATGAGATTCTTCTCACTCGTCTTGGTGTAAGGCACAGCCCTTTGGAGCATGGCCTGTTGCTCCGGCGCGAGGATCCTTCAATGTTTGGTGGCCACGTTTTACTAGACTGTGTTTTATTCTCAGACCAGAGAGCAGCGGCAGATTTCCCGATAGATATGCCCTCTGTTTTAAGTGACGTTCAAACGAATGTAGTTAGGATTTTAAAGTTTTGTGGTATGACGAACTTGTTTATAAAATTACGGTATAAAGATGATTTTTATTTTTGGGTCGTCTAATTACAACTGAATGAAACACAATTCTCTGCAAGTCATCTTCAGTGGCCTGGAATATGTATATATTTTTTCTATTTAGTTTACAGTCTGACGCAATGTATTTATAGGTTATGAACAGTTCTGATGGTTGGTTTTTGTTACTACGTACTAATATTTTAAATATAAAATATAAATTATTACTACGTAATATTTTACTACGTAACAGCAAAAACTAACCACCAGAACTGTTTATAACCTATAGGTACAGTGCCTCAGACAGTAAACTAAAAAGTAAAGATATGTACAGATTCCAGGCCACTGAAGATGACTTGCAGAGAATAAAGGCGAAACGCGTACGGCACGAAAATTGAGCTTCATTCAGTTGTAGTTAGATGGTCAAAAAAAAAAAAAAAATCAGAATACCGTAATATTGCATGCAACTTAGGAAGACAGGACTGCAGAAAGTGAAGATGTTTATAAAATCGTTACGGAGATGTTCTTAATGTGTAAACGGGGTGACTGGCTCATCTATGTTTTTTGCAAGTGGTCAGCGACTCAAATTTCTCTGTGCTGTTATCTTAGCTCCTCTGTCGTTTTACTTATGTTTTAGTCTCAGGTATAGCATCTTTCAATCTTTCTCCGTTGTCTTAAGGCATGTGACATCGTGTTATTGTGTGGGTCAACGCGAATGAGGTGGGAGTGAGTGTGTCATTTTCTAGGTTAACGCCTCAGTATGTGACAACTTTTTAGCCATTCCGTCTACTTTCGTTTCTTTGAATCCAACGGCAGTGATAAGCTCAGCGTTGAGCGCCCTTAAAACTCCCCCCGCACACACACACACACACACACACACACACACACACGTGTGCGCGTAGTTGTAGTAATGTGACACGCGGAGTCCTAAGTAAGGTCGAAAGTAACTGTGTCAAAAGCGGAAAATAGCGGGGCGCTGCGAAAGCGCCGTTGGATGAGCACAGCGTAACAAAACGTCGTTGCTTCACGGAAAGAGGAACTGGCTGGCCGGCCGGTCCCCGAACGCAGGTCGGGATCGAGACGCGCTCGTAGCGGAAGGCACGGCACGGTTTGACGGCGCGCGCTGCCACTTGTCAGATGGAGGAACGCGTGGCTGTGCTGTGCCAGGCACCGCTCGCTGACTGCGTGCGCCACGCCTAAGCTGGCGCAGGGCGAGCCGAGACCGCTGTGTCTGTAAACCACTAACGTCCACGTATGCCTTCAGAGTCTTTCTCGATTGTTCGTTTTGCAAGTAAAACCGCCTTCTCATGCTGCACTGTAATTTATTTTTCGCAGAAGTATTTCGTTTCCTTTTTTTTCGATTATCAAACAGTTCACGTAGCGTCTTTTATGTAAACAAGTACTTAATTACAGTTCATTGGCGTCTTTACAACTAGTGACGAAAGAGTAATAGTACACCACAAAAATAAAGGTAAACATGGTGAACAGTGTGAAGAAAAAGTTCGGAACGTAGAAATATGCTTATGCTTCGGAAATAAAGTGGTAGTGCGACCTCCAGACCAAATGAGAGGAAACGCAGATGCCAACAAAATGTAAGTACTTAGTTACATAAAAAAACGAGACGTAAGCTGTTTGATAACCTGAAAATAACACATATCGAAACAAAACTGTATCGTTCTGTTCTAGTACCCACTGAAGATGCTTTAGACAAAAAAAAAAAAAAAAAAAAAGCAGCCGGCCGTTCTGACCGAGCAGTTCTAGGATCTACAGTCTGGAACCGCGGTACCGCTACGGTCGCAGGTTCGAAACTTGCCTCGGGCATGGATATGAGTGATGTCCTTGGGTTAGTTAGGTTTAAGTAGTTCTAAGTTCTAGGGGACTGATGACCTCAGAAGTTAAGTCCCATAGTGCTCAGAGCCATTTGAACTATTTTTTGAACCAAAAAAAGAAGAAGGAGAGAGAGAGGGGGGGTGAGAAAGGGGGGGGCGAAACGCATCTGGAAAAAGTACAAATAAATTACAGAGCAGCAAGGAAATGCGATATTATTCACAAAACAAATATTTCCTTCTTTGCTGCAGAGGATGGCTTCGCTAACAAACTTGTTATTTCTCGATTGTTCCACTCTCTCATAGCACATGGAAAAAACGAACACCTAAAGCTTTCCTTACCATCTCTGCTATCTCATATTTTACTAGCCTGGTCATTTCTCCCTATGTAACTGGGCGTCAATGAAAAATCTTCGCATTCGGGGGAGAAAATTGGTGATTGAAGTTTTGTGACAAGATCTCGCCGCAACGAGAAACGCCTTTGTTTTAATTATTTCCACCGCAACTAGGTATCATATCTTGCCACTCTTTCTGATATTTCAAGCGTATTGTATCCGTGGCACTCTTTCTCCTTTTTCTCGACACTACAAAACGAGCTGCCCTTATTTCAATTTTTTAGATGCCTTCCGTCAAACCTACATCGTAAGGATCCCATAACGCACAGCAATTATCCAGAATGTGACGGAAAAGCCTAGTATCCACAGCATTTTCTTTGTGTTCGTCCCAATTTAAATTATTAGTCATTGTAATCCATAGGTATTTAGTTGAGTATACACACATTAGATCTGTGTGGTATAACGTGTAATCGAAATTTAACTGATTCTTTTTAGTACTCATGTGGATAACCTCAGATACTTTTCATTATTTAGGTTCAATTTCCATTGGTTTTGATCAGCTGATGGCTACTAGACGGCAAGCGACAGCATCATGTACAGTCTAAGAGGGCTGCTGAGACTGTCCTCAGTGTCGAATTGATGGTATTACTCCTATTTCCTTTCTTGAGTCCTGGTGTGACCTGTGCAACTTTCCAGTCATTAGGGGTATGGCTCTTTCATCTAGCGAGCGGTTGCATATGATTGCTAAAAATAGAGCTATTTCATCAGCGTATTCCGAAAGCATCCTAATGATGTATAATCTGGATCAGAACACTTGCCCTCGTTGTGTAATTTAAGTTACTTCGCTACACCGGGGATATCTACTTCTTACTCATGTTGGCAGCTCTTCTTGATCGAATTCTGGAATATTTAATTCGTCTTCTTTGGTGAAGGAATTTCGGAAGGCTGTGTTTAGTATCTGCTTTGGCAGCACTGTCTTCGGTATCCATTGTTATCGCGCAGAAAAAAATGTTCAAATGTCTGTGAAATCTTATGGGATTTAACTTCTAAGGTCATCAGTCCCTAAGCTTACACACTACACTACTTAACCTAAATTATCCTAAGGACAAACACACACACACACACACACACACACACACACACACACACACACACACACACCCATGACCGAGGGAGGATTCGAACCTCTGCCGGGACCAGCCGCACAGTCCACGACAGCAGCGCCTTAGATCGCTCGGCTAATCCAGCGCGGCTATCGCGCAGAGAAGGCATTAATTGTGTCTTGCCGCTACCATACTTTACATACGACCAGAATCTCTTTGGATTTTCTGTCACCTTCCGAGACAAAGTTTCGTTGTGGAAACTATTATAAGCATCTTGCATTGAAGTGACTGCTAAGTTTCGAGTTTCTGTAAAACGACGCCAATGTGGTTTTTTTTTGCGTTCCTTTAAATTTGGCATCGGAATCCAGTTATCACTTTTCAGTTCTGCATCACCCACTGATATCAGTAAACTGTGCTCTCTACTAATGTTCAGATCAATCAATTCTTTTGCTGTTCTTCCTTAGTCTGTTCTCTGTAATACTTCGTGCCGCACTCTACCTGTGCCGAGCGGGGTGGCGCAGTGGTTGCACACTAGACTCGCATACGGTAAGACGACGATTCAAACCGGCGTCCGGCCATCCTGATTCAGGTTTTCCGTGATTTCCCTAAAGCGCTCCAGGCAAATGTCGCGATGGTTCGGCTGAAAAGGTCACGGCCGACTTCCTTCCCCATCCTTTCCTAATCCGATGTGACCGATGACCTCGCTGTTTGGTCCCCTCCCCCCGAATCAACCAACTTTAGCTCTATCTGTTCCCTTAACTGTTAACATCTTTCTACAGGATGTTTCCATGATTATGTTACAAACATTCACCAGCGATGGAGAAGGGCAGATGTGTCAGTACTAATATATTGTTCCTAGCCGCGTCCTTGGCCTTATCACTTGTCTATTGTCGGCTCCAGGGCCAGTTAGCGGTAGCAGAGGTAAGCGGTCATATTGTCAGCCTAGAGATGATAAGACCAGTCTTACCGTGATCCCCCTAAATGGGTTATGGACGGGGCACAATGTATCGTTGAATGCACGTGAGCGAGCTACATCTGTCTCGACAAGAACGTGGCGAGTACTGTACACTCTGTCCTCAGCTTTAAGAAAGACCAGGCAACTCTTACGATTGTATGAGGTGAAGGCAAACGTTCTGTTACATACCTGAGGTGATTCGCGGTGACCTTGAAAAACAAGATTACAAACCCTGTGTGTTGCTTTATTTATTTTAAGTTGTGCAGACATATGTCAGTTAACCTTCAGTCATTGTTATTCAGAATACGTGTGGAAGATAAACGTAAATTTTGGAATACGGTATTCTGAACACCTAAAGCACTGAAAAATGGAAACACGTACTGGTGCACCGCACTTGCAAACCACTTCATACAACAGAATCACCACCTTACTGGCATAAAAACGCCAGTAAGCAGTAATAATAATTTGTAGACAGCTAATACCCACCTACCACAACTTAGAAAAGATCCTCTACAGTACTATACGAGGGCGTTTTAAAAGTACGTGCAAAAATAAAAACTACTTACATGTTTGGGGTAAACCTTTTTTATTTTTCGACATAGTCTCCTTTTAGACTTATACACTTCGTCCAACGCTGATCCCTTCCGAATAATAGGAATTGTCCAAGTCTGCAAAATAGCTATTAGTTGCTACAATCACCCCCTCGTTTGAATAAAATCTTTGTCCCGCCAGCCATTTCTTCAAATTGGGGAACAAATAGTTGTCCGAGGGAGCCAAGTCTGGAGAATAGGGGGTGTGTGGAAAGAGTTGGAATCCTATTTCCATTAATTTTACGACCACAACTGCTGAGGTGTGTGCTAGTGCATTGTCGTGATGGAAAAGGACATTTTTGCGGTCCAATCGCCTGCGTTTTTCCTGCAGCTCGGTTTTCAAACTGTCCAATAACGATGAAAAATATGTACCTCTAATAGTTCTACCCTTTTCCAGATAGTCGATGAGGATTATCCCTTGCGAATCCCAAAAGACAGTCGCCATAATCTTTCCGGCCTAAGGAATGGTCTTCGCCTTTTTTGGTGCAGATTGTCCCCGGGTAACCCATTGTTTAGATTGCTGTTTGATCTCAGGAGTATAGTAATGTATCCATGTTTCATCCAGAGTGATGAAACGATGCTTAAAGTCTTGCGGATTCTTCCTGAACAGCTGCAAACCATCCTTGCAACACTTCACACGATTCCGTTTTCGATCAAGCGTCAGCAATTGCGGAACCCAACTTGCGGATAGCTTTCTCACGTACAAACGTTTATGCAAAATATTATGTATCCGTTCATTTGAGATGCCCACAGCACTAGCAATCTCACGCACCATAACTCTTCTGTCATCCATCACCATATCCCGGATTTTATCAATGATTACTGGAGTCGTAACCTCCACAGGGCGTCCAGAACGTTCAGCATCACTTGTGCCCATATGGCCACTTCGGAAATTTTGAAACCACTTATAAACTGTCGTAATCGAAGATGCAGAGTCACCGTAATGTTTATCAAGCTTCTCTTTAGTCTCCTGAGACGTTTTTCCTTTCATAAAGTAATGTTTAATCACCACACGAAATTCTTTTTCGTCCATTTTTTGACAATCACTCGACGTTCTTGATTCATACGAATGCCAAACACAAAGAAATAGACCATTATGGCTGAAACTTGGTGTGCATTCTTTCCAAAGATGCTACTAACTAAACATGACCTCGATACGCGCTGATACTGCCATCTCTCGGACTTTGCACGGACTTTCAAACGCCCTTCGTAATCATAAGGTAACTTACGCCACCCTTCTCACTCGAACAAATTATTTTTTAAGGTTATAATTTACGCCTAAAATTTCCGTTTAAAGATTTTGCCTACATGTAGTTTCCAACAAACCGAGTTCAGATACATTTGGAACCATATCCCGATTATGATATTTTTTATCCTCAGAGTGCCACATACTCTTTCTTGGACTAAACATATCAGTTACTCACAGTCCTCATTTCGTGTATGAGAACGTCTGACGATCTGTACGATCCGACGATGAGATTGGCTACACGCAGTGACGTAGGCACTTCTAATTTGGAAACATAGGCCGTCTTCCGCTGATGTCGGTCGTCGGCAGAATTCACCGATATCGGTACCATTGTGGCCGCAGACTTAAGGGCTTGAGGCAGTTCCATGACGGGATGTGTTTTGCAGCAAACACTGCAAAGAGTCTTCTAAAAGCTTCTGTAGGCATGTAGTATTATGAAAGGCGAAGGAAAAAAATGGGGAAAAACAAGAAGAGATGAGGGAGGAGAAAAAGAACAAAAAGGGCATGTAAAAGCACTATTTTCGGTGCCTTATTACATTATTTCTTTGAATACAGTTGGTGTTCTAGAATTTCGGTCAGTTACAGTACGCGCCCAGGGAGACTGCGCGAGTTTTTACGTTGCGGGATGAATCGATCGGTGGCGAGTGGCCGTGGCAGAACGGTTGCCCTGGGGCCAGAGACGCAAATAAGAGAATGATCCTAAAGTATGTCAAGAATAAAAGTGAAAGATCAGTTGTAATAACTGTATTCGCGATTCAGTACTTAAGTAATTGATTTGTGAAGTAAAAGTGCTACAGTGAAAGGTAATCAACATCTATGGCTAAGCGAGCTATGTTGTTCGGTAAGGAGTATCTGATGCACAGGTACAAATCGTTTGCAAAATAATTAATTAACTGTTATAACTGCGTAGACTTCCGCGGCCAGAGTCAGTCGATATGAAAGTTATTTGGGTGTGGTACAGCGTCATATTGTATAAAACTATTGCTAGAGAAAACTAACGTTTCGTCTGTCAGTTAATAAACTGTGTTTCATTGAGAAACTGTTATCATTTCAAGAAATCATTAAATAGGAATCGCAATGTGTGGTGGAAGCAATGCACATGCTTGTCTACACACGCGGCTCATACAATAATCGCCTGCGTAACTACTGACACGAACCCCCTTCGCTCTCGTCCGATAGCCAAAAACCTGAGTGAATCTACTCGTATATACAGGGTGACAATTATTGAATTATACGAAGAAAAAACGTAAACTAGTTACAAACTACGGCGTGCACACACTTTATTCAACAGGTAAACTTCACTACAGGTATTCGGACTTAGGTTATGACATGTTCGATATGCCTGCCATCAATTGACGATGATGTGGCACAGATGGATAACGAAATTCTGCATGACCCGCTGAAATGTCGCAACATAGATGCTGTCGATGACCTCCTCAATGGCTGTTTTAAGCTCAGATATGGTTTTGGACTTATTGCTGTACATCGTATCTTAAACATAGCCCCACAAAAATGAGTCGCATGTGTTCAGGACCGGAGAATATGGTGGCCAATCGAGGCCCATGCCAGTGGCCTCTGGGTACCCCAGAGCCAGAGTATGGTCCCTAGAGTGCTCCCACAGGATATCAAACACTCTCCTGCTTCGATGAGGTCGAGCTCCGATTGCACGAACCAAATCTTGTCGAAATGAGGATCACTTTGGATAATTGGGATGAAATCGTCTTCCAAAACCTTCAAGTACCGTGCCATTAGGGAATATCGCACCGATTATTCCGTGACTGGATACTGCACACCACACAGTCGCCCGTTGAGGCTGAAGAGACTTCTCGATTGCGAAATACGTATTCTCAGTCCCCAAATACGCCAATTTTGCTTATTGACGAATGTGGGCTTCGTCCCTAAACCAAACCATGCATGCGCATACTAATTCCCATCATGCCCCGCGGCCATCGTGCAGTTTGAACATCCTAACGCAAACCGCTCAGAAGTTGTGACGATTTTGTTTCACATAGTTCAATAATTGTCATCCTGCATAAAGAGGAAGAAGAGGGGCGGATATGTGTGAAACATAATTATGGATAGATTCGGATTGGACTGTGCTGAACAAAAGTTCCGCAAGACCTGCCCCTCACGAGTATGAAGATCGTTTTTTGTTCCTGTCTAGTAGCTGTTGTTGTTGTGGTCTTCAGTCCAGAGACTGGTTTGAAGGAGCTCTCCATGCTACTCTATCCTGTGCAAGCTTCTTCGTCTCCAAGTAACTACTGCAACCTACATCCTTCCGAATCTGCTTAGTGTATTCATCTCTTGGTCTCCCTCTACGATTTTTACCCTCCACGCTGCCCTCCAATACTAAATTGGTCATCCCTCGATGCCTCAGAACATGTCCTACCTACCTACCATCTAGTAGAAAGGGCCAATCTCGTTATGCCAGGTGAATCAACGCAACTAGAGTATAACTGGTATGTTATGCGTTAGACACCTTGTTTGTGTTGGCTTTGCAGCGATTAGCAATGAAACAATGAAAAAAGAATTGCGTTTATATTGTAAGTAGTTGCGACCTTGCACTATGTCGGGTTCGTGAACTAGTGTTAGAAAAGAGCGAGCTTGGAGGCCGTAACGTTGCGAGGTCGAATCCTGATCTGACACCGGAATTTTGCAGTCTGCCTTTGGGCTAGCCTTCAGCTCTCAGTGATCTGAAGATGTGCCAGGAACGACACGTGGATTGGATTCCGCGTCAAAGTCTAGATGCCCTTTCCCCGGCAATATTACCGGTGTAGGTTGGGGACACACAAGTCGCCGAAGTAGCTTCCAACTGAAAGAGTGGCAGACATGCGACTGAACATCCCTCTTGAGTGACTCCCAGCCAATCATGCGATACAAACTTACTTCTGCTTTGGAGTTTTTTTACAATTAACAGTACATTACTGGTATGTTACCTAGAAGCAAAAAAAAACCCTCTGCTGTATTACACAATTGTTCTTTTAATCGACAACTTTATTGTTTGTTACAGTAGTTTTGCTTTACGAAAGGGTATTCAGAAAGTAGGGTCCGGTCGGCGGGAATTGGAAACCAAAGTGAAATCTGACGAAGCTTTGCACATACGTGTTGGGGAGTGTTTCTAGTAGGCCTGTCGATTACGGCACGTCGCTCTTTTCAGTCCTGAGTGATAAAGTAAAGATGGCTGGAAAGTAGTGTCTCTCGCCAAGTATGAGGCCCTGGTGAAAGATTTCGCCTCAAGCTGTTGTTGTTGTGGTCTTCAGTCCTGAGACTGGTTTGATGCAGCTCTCCATGCTACTCTATCCTGTGCAAGCTTCTTCATCTCCCAGTACCTACTGCAACCTACATCCTTCAGAATCTGCTTAGTGTATTCATCTCTTGGTCTCCCCCTACGATTTTTACCCTCCACGCTGCTCTCCAATACTAAATTGGTGATCCCTCGACGCCTCAGAACATGTCCTACCAACCGATTCCTTCTTCTGGTCAAGTTGTGCCACAAACTTCTCTTCTCCCCAATCCTATTCAATACTTCCTCATTAGTTATGTGATCTACCCATCTAATCTTCAGCATTCTTCTGTAACACCACATTTCGAAAGCTTCTATTCTCTTCTTGTCCAAACTATTTACCGTCCATGTTTCACTTCCATACATGGCTACACTCCATACAAATACTTTCAGATATGACTTCCTGACACTTAAATCTATACTCGATGTTAACAAATTTCTCTTCTTCAGAAACGCTTTCCTTGTCATTGCCAGTCTACATTTTATATCCTCTCTACTTCGACCATCATCAGTTATTTTGCTCCCCAAATAGCAAAACTCCTTTACTATTTTAAGTGTCTCATTTCCTAATCTAATTCCCTCAGCATCACCCGACTTAATTCGACTACATACCATTATCTTTGTTTTGCTTTTGTTGATGTTCATCTTATATCCTCCTTTCAAGACACTGTCCATTCCGTTCAACTGCTCTTCCAGGTTCTTTGCTGTCTCTGACAGAATTACAATGTCATCGGCAAACCTCAAGGTTTTTATTTCTTCTCCATGGATTTTAATACCTACTCCGAATTTTTCTTTTGTTTCGTTTACTGCTTGCTCAATATACAGATTGAATAACATTGGGGAGAGGCTACAACCCTGTCTTACTCCCTTCCCAACCACTGCTTCCCTTTCGTGTCCCTCGACTCTTATAACTGCCATCTGGTTTCTGTACAAATTGTAAATAGCCTTTCGCTCCCTGTATTTTACCCCTGCCACCTTTAGAATTTGAAAGAGAGTATTCCAGTCAACATTGTCAAAAGCTTTCTCTAAGTCTACAAATGCTAGAAACGTAGGTTTGCCTTTCCTTAATCTTTCTTCTAAGATAAGTCGTAAGGTCAGTATTGCCTCACGTGTTCCAGTATTTCTACGGAACCCAGACTGATCTTCCCCGAGGTCGGCTTCTACTAGTTTTTCCATTCGTCTGTAAAGAATTCGTGTTAGTATTTTGCAGCTGTGGCTTATTAAACTGATTGTTCGATAATTTTCACATCTGTCAACACCTGCTTTCTTTGGGATTGGAATTATTATATTCTTCTTGAATTCTGATGGTATTTCGCCTGTTTCATACATCTTGCTCACTAGATGGTAGAGTTTTGTCAGGACTGGTTCTCCCAAGGCCGTCAGTAGTTCCAATGGAATGTTGTCTACTCCGGGGGCCTTGTTTCGACTCAGCTATGAAATAAGCTCAAGCTATGAAATAAAATAACTGTCATGCGTTTCGTTCTACACGACAATTCTCGGCTGCACCCTACAGGGGCAATGAAGATGCTCCTGCAGCGTTTAAGTGTTTGATTACACACAATACAGCACATAATTGCTCCCCCTGAGCTTATCTCTGCTCACATGAACCGCTGGCTATGTAGACAGCCTTTTGGCGCAGACAACTAGCTCTAGACCAGCGTAGAGAATTGGCGGAAAGCACAGGCGGCTGCTTTCTAAAATGAGGGTCTTGGAAAGCTGGTACGACGCTGCGACAGATATCTAAGTCGGGACGACCACTATGTAGACAAGTAGCTGGAAGTTGATTTTTACGGTGGTTTCCGTCTCGCGAGCGATTGGCTCTTACTTTCCGAATAGCCCTCGTACTTTTCTCGCCTCTTATAAAGCCCCTGAAGGGGCCAATACTCACTTAACCTTCCCTAACTAGATAGAAGTGGGCCGGGTTCTACCACCTAGCAACAACCACTGCTTTCTCTTCATTAATTACAAAAATATAAACTCAATTTAACAACCTAAAACCTACAGGTGCTCATAATCTATCATTTCGACCTCTGAGAGCACTATTAAAAACTAACTACTACTGTTTGGCGGAAGTTTAGGAAGAGGCAAACTATCTATTAAATCACTTGCCCATTGACCTCACCCTGTCCCTAAACAGCACAAGAAAGGGAAGTCAGCTCCAAGACTCCTTACCTCTATACCCTTTCTTCTGGTTTGGACTGCGTGTCTTCCGGTGTTTTGAATGGGAACACTTGTGCGGAGAGACGTTTCTGCGGCTCACGGAGATCTTGATGGGATAAGCTGATTTTTTTTGCAGGTATTGTGTTTCAGAGATGACGAAGCCAACGAATGTGAAAGCAGAGAACCTGGTTGTGTCGCGGACTGATCTGCAGCTTACAAGGATAGGGCGCCAACTCTTCATCGCCCACTTCCTCCAAATTTATGCAGGATTTAGCCACAAATGAAAAGTGACAAAAGTCTGAGCTAAAGATGACTTCGCGTTTAGAAAAGAATAATATCTTTTGGCGCGCTTTGGACGCAGCATGAACGATGTATGATATGGTAGCTTCCTAGCACCAGTTAGCACAATGGAAAGAGTACAGAACGATAAGCCGAAGGTCCTAGGGTCGAGTCCATGTGTGATATGTGGATATTTTTTATTTTTACCTTGGTTCAAATGGCTCTGAGCACTATGGGACTTAAAATCTGAGGTCATCAGTCCTCTAGAACTTAGAAATACTTAAACCTAACTTACCTAAGGACATCACACACATCCATGCCCGAGGCAGGATTCGAACCTGCGACCGTAGCAGTCACGCGGTTCCTGACTGAAGCGCCTAGAACCGCTCGGCCACCGCGGCCGACTTTTTATTTTGCTTATAATGCACACAAACCGAAGTAATCCTCAGTGTATTGTAGTTATTAATATTTTCATAAAAGTCAAAGGAAAACTTTGGGTGAAGGGTTCAAAAAGGACACTTAGTACGCAGCAAAATACAGAATGTCGTCATTATTTTATCAGAATCTCGGGAACTTAACAGCCTCACACAAAAACTTTTTGACTGATGTTATGAAGCCCTACGAACGGGATAACAAAATTACTCTATTAACTGACTCGTGGCGAGGACAGATAAATACTTGGTATAGACGAGATTTTATCAAGACGAAGAACGATTGCCATCCCCCCCCCCCTCCCACCCGGGCCACTCCCCCACCCCCAAAATGCACTCCGCTAGTGCAACTCTACGATGACTATTTTTATTGCCAGGTAAAGAATCTAATCAAAAAGCTTCAGAACTGCTCTTATGAGTCATAGAGAGAGAAAAAGAAAACACCTCCCGAGAATACTGCATTAAAATAAAGTCGATTGCAGATGGCCAGTTATCCAAGCCAATTTTTGGCCAAATGGTGCAGTTTGCGTTGTTTGCTGCCAAACTGTACGATGGTAGAGAACCTTTTATGAATCTTAAAACGAGTTTATTTTTCTGTAGAAACTTTAAAACAACCATGTAATTGTAAAAATGTGGCGCTTATAATGTGTGGAAGCTGACGAAATTACTGCTTTCCCTGCTTATACGACGAATATCAACGCAGCACGTGTAAGTAATCAACTGTAATATAATAGAAGTATGTAATTTTACATACGAAGTTCTCGTGTGCACGTTACAGTCTCTTCATGGAAATTTCTTTGTAATCCCAAATTTTCCTTTGTCTTTCCTTGTCTTGCCTTTAAAAAAATACTGATAAATACAATATATTGAGCGTTTTTCTTCTTTATTTGCAATGTAACGTAAAAACTGAAAATAAAACCAAAATTTTCCGCTTACGGACTCAACGCTACGATCCACTGATTACCGACCTGTACTCTTCCCGCTGCACCAACCGCTGCCTGGAAACTACACTAACGTAAATGGCTCATACGCCGACCTACGCGCGCCAGAATGGTTCAAATGGCTCTAAGCACTATGGGATTTAACATCTGAGGTCATCAGTCCCCTAGAACTTAGAACTACTTAAACCTAACTAAAGCCGGCCGAAGTGGCCGTGCGGTTAAAGGCGCTGCAGTCTGGAACCGCAAGACCGCTACGGTCGCAGGTTCGAATCCTGCCTCGGGCATGGATGTTTGTGATGTCCTTAGGTTAGTTAGGTTTAACTAGTTCTAAGTTCTAGGGGACTAATGACCTCAGCAGTTGAGTCCCATAGTGCTCAGAGCCAAACCTAACTAACCTACGGACATCACACACATCCATGCCCCGAGGCAGGATTCGAATCTGCGACCGTAGCAGCAACGCGGTTCCGGACTGAAGCACCTAGAACCGCTCGGCCTCAGCAGCCGGCGACACGAGCCAAAAATGCTATTTTTGTCTAAACGTTTCGCCATCTGGAGTTCTCACTTATCTCTCTTTCATTTCTGGCCAAGCCCTGCAGACGCCATAAATTTGGACGAAATCGGTGAAGAAGAGTAGTCTCAGCCCCCAGGTTGGCCCGAGATGTAGGTTAGATTGCAGTGCGACAGTTTAATTGTTTGCTGGCGAACCCAACCAAAGCGAAAGCGAAAAACTTCCTGAAGTGCCTTGAGCTCCGTAGAAATGTCAGCAAATTCCATCACCGCACAAGTGTTACGAACTCGAATTTTACCGTGCAAAAAGATTACTGAAATGTATACCTTTTACTTCATTGTAATGTTGACCTCGATGAATGAACAGCCTAAGCACTGATGAAGATCAAACAAAAAAAAAATAGAGAGACGTCGGTACAGGATGGAAAGGGGAGGGCCGCCCAGTCGACGTTACCCTAGTTTCGCCACAGTACGAGGGAAAACGAGAGTCCCTTTTTCAGAGGAACTATCCCGGCACGCGCCTTGATCGATTTAGGAATACAGCAGTAACACAATTCTGGTGGTTGGAAAGGACATGAACCGTGGTGCTGACGAGTGCCTGCCCGTTGCCCTATGCGCCACTTCGCACGTTTGTTTATCCAAAGTGACGTACCAGACGGTCAAATGGCGTCGCACGTGCTGACTTTAAGATCCCGTCCCAGCTGGTAAGCTACCAGAGTGGGATGCAGCGACTTTCTGTCTGCTCATCTTCGGGACCGGGCACCCCTCGCCCCACTTCATCCCCTGCAGCCTGTTGCTTCCGGCATGATGTAAGGGCTCTTCTGGTAACTAGTGCCTTTTGTGCTTCGCGTTGGAGCGACGCCAGTGCATGTCACGCCTCTGACCATTCGCATTCCGCATTAGCATAATAACCTGCCTTTGTAGCCAAGGTCGCTAGCACACGCTACGGTGACCTGGTTCGCACTCACCCCACAGACCACCAAAGTAACAGACGTGCAAGGCCCATGTTATGATACGGAAGCGGAGACCTACTGTAGCGCTCCGAGTGGCATGGCAGTGAACTTCGAATTCGGGAAAATCGGGGACGATAACATGTATTCTTGCTTTGCGAAATACGGGATTCATGTATACTTAATAGGGGGATTTCGTAGTCTGGTGTTAAAGTGTATTGATTTGTAAAACCCAATATTGCAATTTCGACCATGTGACCATTACTATGTGGAAATTATTTTCCTGTGACTACCTTCCTGTGTGTATTGCAATCTTTGACCTGAAATATAAATATGTCGCACGTATTCGGCTTAATTTTTGCTGTCCTCCCTGATATTGGGTGGCGTAAATGACTCCATATTTGTTTTTGTTTCACGTGGAACAGAAGCTGGTTTCGTCGCATAGTGTTCTGTGGACTCATGCGTATTCTTCACTGTTTATGAATCTGTGTGTGAACTGTCCAAATTAAATGCACTGTAAGTATAATGCTAGTATTGTACGTTATTGGTGTTCCCATCCGTTTGTCGTTCTCTCGCGTTTAATAGAGGCCACCGAAATTTTCATATGCTTCTGCTAAAATTTTCTGTTTGTAATACCTATTAATATCGTGTGAAAATATTTGCGTAACTGCTGTCGCCCCAATGTTCGCGTGGTAGAGTAATTATGGTGTACGCGTACGTGGAGACAGTGTTTGCGCAGCAGTCCCGACATACGAGGTGCATTCAAGTTCTAAGGCCTCCGATTTTTTTTTCTAATTAACTACTCACCCGAAATCGAAGAAACTGGCGTTACTTCTCGACTTAATCGCCCTGCAGACGTACACATTTTTCACAACGCTGACGCCATGATTCCATGGCAGCGGCGAAGGCTTCTTTAGGAGTCTACATCTACATCTACATCTATACTCCGCGAGCCACCTTACGGTGTGTGGCGGAGGGTACTTATTGTACCACTATCTGATCCCCCCTTCCCTGTTCCATTCACGAATTGTGCGTGGGAAGAACGACTGCTTGTAAGTCTCCGTATTTGCTCTAATTTCTCGGATCTTTTCGTTGTGATCATTACGCGAGATATATGTGGGCGGTAGTAATATGTTGCCCATCTTTTCCCGGAATGTGCTCTCTCGTAATTTCGATAATAAACCTCTCCGTATTGCGTAACGCCTTTCTTGAAGTGTCCGCCACTGGAGCTTGTTCAGCATCTCCGTAACGCTCTCGCGCTGACTAAATGTCCCCATGACGAATCGCGCTGCTTTTCGCTGGATCATGTCTATCTCTTCTATTAATCCAACCTGGTAAGGGTCCCATACTGATGAGCAGTACTCAAGAATCGGACGAACAAGCGTTTTGTAAGCTACTTCTTTCGTCGATGAGTCACATTTTCTTAGAATTCTTCCTATGAATCTCAACCTGGCGCCTGCTTTTCCCACTATTTGTTTTATGTGATCATTCCACTTCAGATCGCTCCGGATAGTAACTCCTAAGTATTTTACGGTCGTTACCGCTTCCAATGATTTACCACCTATGGCATAATCGTACTGGAATGGATTTCTGCCCCTATGTATGCGCATTATATTACATTTATCTACGTTTAGGGAAAGCTGCCAGCTGTCGCACCATGCATTAATCCTCTGCAGGTCTTCCTGGAGTACGTACGAGTCTTCTGATGTTGCTACTTTCTTGTAGACAACCGTGTCATCTGCAAATAGCCTCACGGAGCTACCGATGTTGTCAACTAAGTCATTTATGTATATTGTAAACAATAAAGGTCCCATCACGCTTCCTTGCGGTACTCCCGAAATTACCTCTACATCTGCAGATTTTGAACCGTTAAGAATGACATGTTGTGTTCTTTCTTCTAGGAAATCCTGAATCCAATCACAAACCTGGTCCGATATTCCGTAAACTCGTATTTTTTTCACTAAACGTAAGTGCGGAACCGTATCAAATGCCTTCCTGAAGTCCAGGAATACGGCATCAATCTGCTCGCCAGTGTCTACGGCACTGTGAATTTCTTGGGCAAATAGGGCGAGCTGTTTCGACCACTGGAAAATCGCTGAGGCAATAGCAGCACGGCTGGTGAATGTGCGGCCACGGAGAGTGTCTTTCATTGTTGGAAAAAGCCAAAAGTAACTAGGAGCCAGGTCAGGCGTGTAGGGAGCATGAGGAATCACTTCAAAGTTGTTATCACGAAGAAACTGTTGCGTAACGTTAGCTCGATGTGCGGGTGCGTTGTCTTGGTGAAACAGCACATGCGCAGGCCTTCCCGGACGTTTTTGTTGCAGTGCAGGAAGGAATTTGTTCCTCAAAACATTTTCGTAGGATGCACATGTTACCGTAGTGCCCTTTGGAACGCAATGGGTAAGGATTACGCCCTCGCTGTCCCAGAACATGGACACCATCATTTTTTCAGCACTGGCGGTTACCTGAAATTTTTTTGGTGGCGGTGAATCTGTGTGCTTCCATTGAGCTGACTGGCGCTTTGTTTCTGGATTGAAAAATGGCATCCACGTCTCATCCATTGTCACAACCGACGAAAAGAAAGTCCCATTCATGCTGTCGTTGCGCGTCAACAATGCTTGGCAACATGCCACACGGGCAGCCATGTGGTCGTCCGTCAGCATTCGTGGCACCCACCTGGATGACAATTTTCGCATTTTCAGGTCGTCATGCAGAATTGTGTGCACAGAACCCACAGAAATGCCAACTCTGGAGGCGATCTGTTCAACAGTCATTCAACGATCCCCCAAAACAATTCTCTCCACTTTCTCGATCATGTCGTCAGACCGGCTTGTGCGAGCCCGAGGTTGTTTCGGTTTGTTTCCACACGATGTTCTGCCTTAATTAAACTGTCGCACCCACGAACGCACTTTCGACACATCCATAACTCCATCACCACATGTCTCCTTCAACTGTCGATGAATTTCAATTGGTTTCACACCAAGCAAATTCAGAAAACGAATGATTGCACGCTGTTCAAGTAAGGAAAACGTCGCCATTTTAAGTATTTAAAACAGTTCTCATTCTCGCCGCTGGCGGTAAAATTCCATCTGCCGTACGGTGCTGCCATCTCTGGGACGTATTGACAATGAACGCTGCCTCATTTGAAAACAATGCGCATGTTTCTATCTCTTTCCAGCGATGAAAGAAAAAAAACGATGGAGAAAAAAAAATCGGAGGCCTGAGAACTTGAATGCACCTCGTAGTGTAACTGAGGCGGAATAAGGGGAACCAGCCCGCATTCGCTGAGGCAGATGGAAAACAGCCTTAAAAACGTTCCACAGACTGGCTGGCACACCGGACCTCGACACTAATCCGCTGGGCGGATTCGTGTCGGGGACCGGCACGCCTTTCCGCCCGGAAACCAGTGCGTTAGAGCACCCGGCTAACCGGGCGGGCTTCTACATCCATACTTTGTAAGCCACTGTGAAATGCGTGGCACTCAGTAGCAAGAAGCAAAGCCTTTCAAAGCAGAATTACCTACTCATTCCGTGACAAGATGTAATAAAATGAATACCAATACTGACAAAACCAGCTAACATGGATTTCGCCATTAAATGCGAGAAAGTGCGGAAAACGGAAGCAAACAAAAATAATTTAGAATACGAGCAATATACTTACAATGCAGTTAAATCGAGTAGTTCACACACACACAGATTCGTAAGTAATAACAGGTACACGTAAATCCACAGAACACCATGCAATGAAAGCAGCTTCTGTTTTAAATGAAACAAAAATAAATATGGAATCATTTACTACACCCAGTGGTCGATGCGAGATAAATGGTTTCAAAATACGAGCAACTTATTTGTATTGAAGAGCCAAAGAAACTGGTACACGTGCCTAATATAGTGTAGGGCCCCCACGAGCACACAGAAGTGCAGCTACATGACGTGGCATGGACTCGACTAATGTCTGAAGTAGTGCTGGAGAGAACTGACACCATGAATCCTGCAGGGCTGTCCATAAATCCACAAGGGTACAAGGGGATGGTCTCTTCTGAAAAGCACGTTGCAAGGCATCCCAGATATGCTCAATAATGTTAATGTCTGGAGAGTTTGGTGGCCAGCGGAAATTTTTAAACTCAAAAGAGTGTTACTGGACTAATTAGGGACGTGTCTGGTGTCGCACTGTCCTGCTGGAATTGCGCATGCCCGTCGGAATGCAAAATGGACATGAATGGATGCATGTGATCAGACACGATGCTTACGTACGTATCGCCTGTCAGAGTCATATCTAGACGTATCAGGGGTTCCATATCACTCCAACTACACACGCCCCACACCATTACACAGCCTCCACCAGCTTGAACAATCCTCTGCTTACATACAGGGTCCATGGATTCATGAGATTTTCTCCATACCAGTACACGTCTATCCGCTAGATATAATTTGAAACGAGACTCGTCCGACCAAGCAACATGTTTCCAGCCATCAACAGTCCAATGTAGGTGTTGACGGGCCCAGGCGAGGCGTGAAGCTTTGTGTCGTGCAGTTATCAAGGCTACACGAGCGGTCCTTCGGCTCCGAAAGCCCATATCGATGATGTTTCGTTGATGTTTCGTTGATGATTCGCACGCTGACACTTGTTGATGGCCCAGCACTGAAAGCTGCAGCAATTTGCGGAAGGGTTGCACTACTGTCACTTACACATATGATGTGGAACGTGTCACTTTAACATAAGTTTTCTTTACACAAAATAATTAATTAATTTTCTATTTTTTTATTTTATTATTTATTAAATTTATTTACTTATTTTTTAACAGTTATTACTTCATATCGAAGAATTCATCTGTTGAGTAGGAGTTGTCATTCAGACATTCTTTTAATTTGCTTTTAAATGTGGGTTGGCTGTCTGTCAGACTTTTAATACTATTTGTCAAATGACCAAAGATTTTTGTGACAGCATAAATCACCCCTTTCTGTGCCAAAATGAGGTTTAATCCAGGACAGTGAAGATCATCCTTTCTTCTAGTGTTGTAGCTACGCACTTCGCTGTTATTTTTGAGTTGGGGTGGGTTATTAATGACAAATTCCATAAGCGAATATATGTACTGCGAAGGTACTGTGAATATCCCGAGTTCCTTAAATAAATGGTTCAAATGGCTATGAGCACTATGGGACTTAACAGCTATGGTCATCAGTCCCCTAGAACTTAGAACTACTTAAACCTACCTAACCTAAGGACAGCACACAAGACCCAGTCATCACGAGGCAGAGAAAATCCCTGACCCCGCCGGGAATCGAACCCGTAACCGTTAAATAAATGTCTGCAAGGTGATCTTGGGTGGGCTCCAGCTATTATGCTGATTACACGCTTTTGTGCAATGAATACTTTGTCTCGTAATGACGAATTGCCCCAAAGTATGGTGCCATATGAAAGCAGTGAATGAAAATAGGCATTGTAGGCTAATTTACTGATATGTTTATCAGCAAAATTTGCAATAACCCTGATAGCATAAGTAGGTGAATCTAACCGTTTCAGCAGAACATTGAACGATTCTCTTCAGTCGTCGTTGTCCACGTTCTTGCAGGATCTTTTTGCGAACGCAGCAATGTCGGAGATTTGAAGCTTCACCGGATTCCTGATACTTACGGTACACTCGTGAAATGGTCGTACGGGAAAATCCCCACTTCATCACTATCTCGGAGATGCTGTGTCCCATCGCTCACTTAAATCTTGATAACCTGCCATTGTAGCAGCAGTAACCGATCTAGCAACTAAGCGAGACACATGTTGCCTTATATAGACGTTGCCGACCACAGCGCGGTATTCTGTCTCTTTACATATCTCTGTACTTGAATACGAATGCCTATACCAGTTTCTTTGGCGCTTCAGTGTACAATGCAATTCAAAAAGTGCAATACGCACGAGAATATTTAAAGCAGATTGTTATGAAACTAACTTTTGTTAACTATGAAACGAAAACAGCCATGGAAGACTATAAATCAGCCAGTGAGAAAGCTAGAGGATGGATTGATAAACTTGCAGCACTCCAAGTGGCCTGGCAGAGAACGAAAGTCGCTTTATGGGAGTCCCTATATGAGTATTACCTCGTGGCTCACCCTTTCCCTAAAGCTCTAAGCTCATTCAAACTAGGGCGGGCTGATTGGTTTCAGTTAATCGATTAATCTTACCTATTCTGGTAATCGATTATGGATATATCAATATTTATTTCGCGTCATTTACAGGAAGCAAAGTAACACAATTTGTGTACTTTGTGTTCAATGAAATTTCGGGCGAATTGTTGCATGTCAATAAGTTGCTGTCACGATATTTCGCAGCAAAGTTGTATAGTAATTTTCGGATGCATACTGGCGAAAGTACACTGAGCTTCCCTGTTTTAAACGACGTCGGCGTCGGCGCATTCGTGGTGTACCCGGGTGTCACTGCGCATGCGTTGCTAGATCGCATGCGCGTGTGCTGCAAGTCCGCGCGCGGCTGTCAGCGCCCTCCGAGGTGAAAGCTCGCCTCATCGATATCTGGTCGATTGTCGTCACACGGTAAAGTCGCAGAACTACCCCGGCTACGCAGAGCACGGAATTTTTTCTGTGACAGGATTCCACTCACCATGTAGCGGGAAATCACCTTCCCGACTGATACGAACATCAGTCATATTTCAACTGATTCATTGATAACAGAGTTCAAAAATTTTGAAGTACGGGCCACAGTTTTTGTTTTATTGTATTTTATCGAATGATCAGTATCCATATAGTGTTCTGTGATGGCGTATTTGCTGGCTTAACGCCAGGAATGTTTATTTGCTGTCAGGAGAATTAATGGAGATAACGACGAGGTGTAACTACTGAAAGTTTCATTGTTACATGTCTGTTAGTTATTGTTCAGTGCTGTATTGTGTAGAACGTTGTGTCGCACAGTTTGCGAATTTCGAGATGGCAGGGGTAGAGGAGCAACGGGTCTGCATTAAATTTTGCGTTAAACTCAAGAAAACCTTTACAGAGACACACGAAATGATGCAGAAAGCCTACGGTGATGAGTGATTAAGCCGCACTCAATGCTACGAATGGTTCACACGGTTTAAAAATGGCCGGACTGAAGTTAAAGATGACCCTCGTTCCGGACGTATTTCGACGTTCTAGCGACGACACTTATGTCAGGAACGTCAACGAAACTGTGCGTCCCAATCGAAGACTGAGTGTCCGAGAGATTGCAGAAGATTGTAACATGTCAGTTGGTTCATGTCATGAAATGTGAGAAGAAAACGGCCTGAAATGTGAAGAAACATTTAATAGCTCTTGGATCACGATAACGCACTGGTACATTCATCCCTGTTGGTGCACGACTGTCGCACAAACAATCAAATCAGTGTGCTGCCTCATCTTCTGTGCTCTGCAGAAATGGCCCGTGCGGACCTTTTTTTATTACCAAAGTTGAAAACCGCATTGAAAGAACGAAAATTTGAAATGATAGACGAGCTAAAAGAAAATTCATTGACGGCGCCTCGTGCGATGCAGCAAGAGGCGTACTAAGACTGCTTCCGGCAGTGGAAACGGCGTTGAGAGAGGTGTATCAATTGTGGAGGAGAATATTTCGGAGGAGACCATGCACAGGTAAGGGTAGAAAAATTTTGAGGACAAAGTTCGGAGATTTTTTTGAACAGGCTACGTATTTTGACTCCAGAATGTAAATGTCCGAAAGAGAATCTGCAAGAACAATAACGAATACGCTTTCAGAACGTTGCCAAGACAAAACTTTTGGCACTGCGCAGGATTTTAGATTCTGACTTCAAGCGCCTCCATTTGCCAAACCTGGGAATAGTGGCCTCCTCTGTTCCTTCTGAAAGACTGTTTCCTAAGACTGGGGAAACATCAATACATTGCTGCCCAACACTCAGTGGATAAAGGCTTCAAATAGCTCTGAGCACTATGCGACTTAACTTCTGAGGTCATCAGTCGCCTATAACTTAGAACTAATTAAACCTAACTAACCTAAGGTCATCACACACGTCCATGCCCGAGGCTGGATTCGAATCTGCGACCGGAGCGGTCGCTCGGCTCCAGACTTTAGCGCCCAGAACCGCACGGCCTATCCGGCCGGCAGTGGAAAAAGGGTTACATGAATTAGTGTTCCAGAGTTCACTGCCTGGACAATTTTGATGCTTGTAACCATATTCACTGCAGTATCTCTGTTAAAAAAAAACAACGACATTAATCAGTTTTACTGATAAATGTTAAATACGTGAAGCTTCTGCTAAAAATAAGAAGTGTTATGGTGATGATGAACGAATCGTCGCCAATGTGAATGACTGGTGGACAGTGTTAATATATACAGCAGGTTTGTCAGTGAAGTCGATACGGAACTGGCTGCATGGTCTGGGTCTGCAACGACTAAAATAATTAGAAGTCGTTGGTAAAAAATAATATATTGTACTTAACTGGTGGTACAGGAGTCTTCATAGTCAAGATGAATATAATTGCAGACAGAGAGCTATAGAGGCATCATATAGGGCATACTTTAACTAAGCGCCTTGTTAGAGGTTGCTTCCTATCAGCTGAAGGCTATACTACTTTCCTACTTGACGTCCCGAGCAAGACTGGCCGAGCGCACGCTGGAGACTTGTTGCCAGCCGCGGAGCGGCGCTAGTCTCGACTCGCGGGTCCAGCGATACTTGTACGGACCGCGGTCGATAACTGCAACCCCTAACAAGTGTGGTATCGAACGTTGATACCACAAGAACAGAGATATATGTGTAACAGCATCACTTTATTATTATTTTGTAAAAGAAACTTTTTTATTATTAAAATACAATTTGGGAGATTGCTTAATAAACGTAAAAATAAAAATATAACAACTTATCGCATAATCTGTTATTAGAATAGAATTAATCGACATGATTAAGCGATTGACTTACATAATCGAAAAGGCCAAATAATCGGCTCTTATTCAGAATCGCTGATTGCCAATTCAAAACATTATTGAGGCGTGCAAGTGCGTAGGTTGCCAAGGACACACAGTCAGTTAACACAAAAGTTTTCTCGGTATAGTACCGCGACATATTGTAAAACGACTGACATTGAGTAACACCGACGTTTCGGCCTCATTTGTTGTGCCTTTCTTCTTGGTTGCTTAGTGTGCTTTGTGTTCAGTATCCATTATATTTCGTCACACCCCTCGACTGCGTCTGACATTACGTCACATGTCAAGGGAGATCCTCTCGCCTCAGTAACAGCTCCGTGGGACCTTCAGATGCTTTCCTCGCTCGCATGCCTACATCCAAGAAATTCTTTAGCCTTTTAAGCATCAAATTCTTTTAGCCCAGCAAACATTGTCTCTGTTCTTCTCCCATTGTCCGACGTAAGTAACAGTAGTGCTTTCCTTGATGACTTTTCTCAGGTTTAAGATGGTGCAGAGCCGTACCGAGACGATTCTCCGTTCCGTGCAGTACTTTCAAAGCTGCAATTCCCCCCCCCCTCCCCCACCAACAGAACTAGTATCGTTCTGTCATTTCTTCTGCGCTCGGGTGCGCGCACACGAACGATACGACCATGTGGGCACGACTAGCAGGCACAGCGAAACGACTGACCTGTGACATTTGGTAGAAAGACTGCGTGGGTTAAACGAGCACAGTCATTAGCAAAGAAAGTTAAGACTTTCGATGGTTCAGCGTACGTCAGAGTTCAATTCGCTCTAGAATTTAAAAAAGAACTAATCTATTTATAAAGGGCCGTCAAACGAAATCGAAACAGATGGAAAAAAAGCAAGTGAACTGTTTATTATTTCAAAGTAATCGATGTAATTCTGGATCATTTATTCCACTGTGAGACAAGACGATCGGAACCTTCATGGAAAAATGTTTGCTGTTGCCTGCAGAGCCATGATGCACCTCTTCGTCTGAGTAAATCAGTGGCCACGATATTGTTTCTTCATAGTTCCAAAAATATGGATATCGCATGGAGAGAGATAGGGAGGGCATGTAAAGTTTCCCCAGCGAAACATCTTCAGCCTAGTCGAGACAGCCTTGGCAACACGTGGCAGGGCATTATCCTGGCACGAAATGTTGCCAATGTCGTTTCGACTAGAGATCAGATATTTTACCGAGAACTTCGCAATACAGTCCCGAGTTCTCCCCATGCGATGTCCATATTTTTGGAGCCCTGAAGAACGACTTTTGTGGCCACCGACTTGCTTCGGGTAAGGAGGTGCACGCCTGGGCACGTTCATTGTTCCGTAGGCGACCGCGAGCGTTTTTCCGTGAAGGCATTGACCGTCTTGTCGGATTGCGTGTGCAAATACGTTAAGTTGAAAAAAAAACCACGAACGTTTTTATGTATTGTTATGCCTGATGCAGTTGCTTACTTTCTGTATTCTCCACATTCTTTCTAGTTTACTATCGCCTGTTTATACTGCTTTGTGGCAAAATAAACGCAACCTTCCAAAATTTCCATTTGTTGCTTTAGTTTATCACTTTACGAGATATAACGTCTTAATGTTCTAAGAACTTTTTGCATAGTACTCGGTAATGGCGTAAAATGTACACTACTGCCCATTAAAATTTCTACACCACGAAGATGACGTGCTACAGACGCGAAATTTAACCGACAGGAAGAAGATGCTGTATTATGCAAATGAGTAGCTATTCAGAGCATTCATACAAGGTTGGCGCCGGTGGCGACACCTACAACGCGCTGACATGAGGAAAGTTTCCAACCTGTTTCTCATACACAAACAGCAGTTGACCAGCGTTGCCTGGTGAAACGTTGTTGTGATGCCTCGTGTAAGCAGGACAAATGCATACCATCACGTTTCCGACTTTGATAAAGGTCGGATTGTAGCCTATCGCGATTGCGGTTTATCGTATCGCGACATTGCTGCTCGCGTTGGTCGAGATCCAATGACTGTTAGCTGAACATGGAATCGTTGGGTTCAGAAGGGTAATACGGAACGCAGTGCTGGATCCCAACGGCTCGTATCACTAGCAGTCGAGATGACAGGCATCTTATCCGCACGGCTGTAACGGATCGTGCAGCCACGTCTCGATCCCTGCGTCAGCAGATGGGGACGTTTGCGAGACAACAACCATCTGTACGAACAGTTCGACGACGTTTGCAGCAGCATGGACTATCAGCTCGGAGACCATGGCTGCTGTTATCCTTGACGCTGCATCACAGACAGGAGCGCCTGCGATGGTGTACTCAACGACGAACCTGGGTGTACGAATGGCAAAACATCATTTTTTCGGATGAAACCAGGTTCCGTTTACAGCATCGTGTTTGGCGACATCGTGGTGAACGCACATTCGAAGCGTGTATTCTTCATCGCCATACTGGCATATCACCCGGCGTGATGGTATGGGGTGCCATTGGTTACACGTCTCAGTCACCTCTTGTTCGCATTGACGGCACTTTGAACAGTGGACGTTACATTTCAGATGTGAAACGACCCGTGGCTCTACCCTTCATTAGATCCCTGCGAAACCTTACATTTCACCAGGATAATGCACGACCGCGTGTTGCAGGTCCTGTACAGGCCTTTCTGGATACAGAGAATGTTCGACTGCTGCCCTGGCCGGCACATTCTCCAGATCTCTCACCAATCGAAAGCGTCTGGTCAATGGTGGCCGAGCAACTGGCTCGTCACAATACGCCAGTCACCACTCTTGATGAACTGTGGTATCGTGTTGAAGCTACATGGGCAGCTGTAGCTGTACACGCCATCCAAGCTCTGTTTGACCCAATGTCCAGGCGTATCGAGGCCGTTATTACGGCCAGAGGTGGTTGTTCTGGGAACTGATTTCTCAGGGTCTATGCACCCAAATTGCGTGAAAATGTAATACATGTCAGTTCTAGCGTAATATACTTGTCCACCTGTTTATCATCTGCGTTTCTTATTGGTGTAGCAATTTTAATGGCCAGTTGTGTAGATTGCATAGAAGGAAAATATGATAGAAGCAGTCAAATGGCGGTGTATTCTTTCAAAAACTACTGATGACCTTAGCTGTGCGTCATCGAAAACTTCTTACGAAGCTGTTAACGTTAGTTCACGTTTTCGGATTCGGCTGTTATGGCGGTAGAAGCTTATTATTATAGAATACGGGTGAGAAACGCGGGCCGGACGAATACTTGTTTCGGGGCGCATCTGGATGTCTCCCGGGCGACCCCCGCAGCCGCCAGAGGCGCTTCCGGTGCGGCTCGGTCGGCCAAGGCCGGCCGCCGCCGGCGCGCCATTACATCGGCTCGGTCCTCTGGAGGCGGCGAGCTGCGCGCGGCTGCGGCTGTAGCTGCAGCTGCAGCTGCGGAGGCGGCGCCGCGGCGGGCGGGCGGGCGTGGCCCCGCGCCGCCAGCTGCCGGGCGTCGGCCCGGCTATCGACGCCGCACTCGCCGATGACGTCACCCGCGAATCCATACCCGCCGCGTCCGGGCTGCGGGCGCTCCGGCCTTTGTGTCGCCCCGAACAAGTGGCAGGTAGCAGGTAGCGCGGCGTTCCCGGCTCTGCCGCCGCCGCCCGGCGCCCACCCCTAACACGACCTGTCAGCACTCACATCCTCAGGCGCTCTCGCCGACCGGGACTAAAGAGGGCCGCTGCAAATCTTATGCGAAATACCATTGCCCTAAAGGAACAATGTAACAAATCAAAATACCGAATAAGGCAGGTGGCGACAAGTATCAGTACAGTAATGGAAATCAGTTTAAAGGCGGGCTTCCACGGAAGTAATAGTACTATGTGTGAAGCATGCACGTATCGAATATACACTACTGGCCATTAAAATTGCTACACCAAAATGAAATGCAGATGATAAACGGGTATTCATCGGACAAATATATTATACTAGAACTGACATATGATTACATTTTCACGCAATTTGGGTGCATAGATCCTGAGAAATCAGTACCCAGAACAACCACCTCGCCGGCCGCTGTGGCCGAGCGGTTCTAGGCACTACAGTTTGGAACCGCGCGAACGCTACGGTCGCAGGTTCGAATCCTCCCTCGGGCATGGATATGTGTGATGTCCTTAGGTTAGTTAGGTTTAAGTAGTTCTAAGTTCTAGGGGACTGATGACCTGAGAAGTTAAGTCCCATAGTGCTCAGAGCCATTTGAATCATTTTGAACCACCACCTCAGGCCGTAAGAACGGCCTTGATACGCCTGGGCATTGAGTCAAACAGAGCTTGGATGGCGTGTACAGGTACAGCTGCCCATGTAGCTTCAACTCGATACCACAGTTCATCAAGAGTGGTGACTGGCATATTGTGACGAGCCAGTTGCTCAGCCGCCATTGACCAGACGTTTTTAATTGGTGAGAGATCTGGAGAATGTGCTGGCCAGGGCAGCAGTCGAACATTTTCTGTATCCAGAAAGGCCCGCACAGGACCTGCAACATGCGGTCGTGCATTATCCTGCTGAAATGTACGGCTTCGCAGGGATCGAATGAAGGGTCATAACACATCTGAAATGTAACGTCCACTGTTCAAAGTGGCGTCAGTGCGAACAAGAGGTGACCGAGACGTGTAACCAATGGCACCCCGTACCATCACGCCCGGTGATATGCCAGTATGGCGATGACGAATACACACTTCCAATGCGCGTTCACCGCGATGTCACCAAACACGGATGCGACCATCATGATGCTGTCAACGGAACCTGGATTCATCCGAAAAAATGACGTTTTGCCATTCGTGCACCCAGGTTCGCCGTTGAGTACACCGTCGCAGGCGCTCCTGTCTGTGATGCAGCGTCAAGGGTAACCGCAGGCATGGTCTCCGAGCTGATAGTCCATGCTGCTGCAAACGTCGTCGAACTGTTCGTGCAGATGGTTGTTGTCTTGCAAACGTCCCCATCTGTTGACTCAGGGATCGAGACGTGGCTGCACGATCCTTTACAGCCATGCGGATAAGATGCCTGTCATCTCGACTGCTAGTGATACGAGGCCGTTGGGATCCAGCACGGCGTTCCGTATTACCCTCCTGAACTCACCGATTCCATATTCTGCTAACAGTCATTGGATCTCGACCAACGCGAACAGCAATGTCGCGATACGATAAACCGCAATCGCGATAGACTTCAATCCGACCTTTATCAAAGTCGGAAACGTGATGGTACGCATTTCTCCTCCTTACACGAGGCATCACAACAAATTTCACTAGGCAACGTCGGTCAACTGCTGTTTGTGTATGAGAAATCGGTTGGAAACTTTCCTCATGTCAGCACGTGTAGGTGTTGCCACCGGCGCCAACTTTGTGTGAATGCTCTGAAAAGCTAATCATTTACATATCACAACATCTTCTTCCTGACGGTTAAATTTCGCGTCTGTAGCACATCGTCGTGGTGTAGCAATTTTAATGGCCAGTAGTGTACTATGAAAGAAGCAGATACGTATAGGGCATAAACAATCATGACGGAATTACGTAGGTTCGCGGAATTACTTAGTTTCTGTCAGAACACGAGTAACAAAATAAGGCGTCTGCATTTCCTGGATGAAAAATGGTATAAAGCTCTCACTGCCCCGTTGAGTAATTGCATTGTTCGTACTTTCTCCAATCATCGTTCTTCCTAATTGATGACGATGATAATTGACTTGTGGGGCGCCCAACTGTGCGGTCTTCAACGCCCATACAAAGTCCCAATTTTTACTCAGTCCAGTTTGTTACGCATTCCAGTCCAGCCAGATGATGATGGTGAAATGATGACAACACAAACACCCAGTCCCCGGGCAGAGAAAAATCCCAACTCGGTCGGGAATCCAACCCCGGACCCAGTGATCCAGAGGCAGCAACTCTAGCTACTAGACCACGAGCTGCGGACGTTCTTCCTAATTATCTCAAAACGTCGCTTCATCTATTTCTAAATCAATACTCTGCAAATCACAAATAAGTAGCTGGCAGATGGTTCATCGAACCACCTTCGCAGTAATTCTCTATTATTCCAATCTCGAACAGCGCGCGCAAAAAATGAACACATATCTTTCCGTGCGCGCTCTGATTGCCCTTATTTTATTCTGATGGTCCTTCCTCCCTATGTACGATGGCGTCAACAAAATATTTTCGCATTTAGAGGAGAAAGTTGGGCCGGACGCTGTGCCCGAGCGCCTCTAGGCGCTTCAGTCCGGAACCGCGCTGCTGCTACGGTCGCAGGGTCGAATCCTGCCTCGGGCATGGATATGTTTGATATCCTTAGGTTAGTTAGGTTTAAGTAGTTCTAAGTCTAGGGGACTGATGACCGCGGATGTTAAGTCCCATAGTGCTTGGAGCCATTTGAACCATTTTTGAGAAAGTCGATGATTGGAATTTCGTGAGCAGATTCCGCCGCAACGAGAAACGCCTTTCTTTCAGTGATGTCCACCCCAAATCCTGTATCGTGTCCGTGACTCTCTCTCCCCTATTTCGCGATAATACAAAATATGTTCCTCTTACTTGAACTTTCTCCATGTACTCCGTTAATCCTGTGATGTAAGGATCTCAGATCGCGAAGTAGTACTCCAAAAGATAACGGTCTAGTGTAGATACGTTACATTTTCTAAGTGTCCTGCCAATAAAACGCAGTCTTTGATTTGACTTCGCCACAACGTTTTCTATGTGGTCTTTCCTATTTAAGTTGTTATTAGTTGTAATTCCTAGGTATTTAGCAGAATTTACGATCTTTAGCTGTGACTGATTTATCATGTAATCTATGTTTAACGGATTCCTTTTAGCTCTCATGTGGATAACCTCACACTTTTCATTATTTAGGGTCAATTGACAATTTCCGCACCATGCAGGTGTCTTTTCTAAATCGTTTTGTAATTTCTTTTGATTTGCACTAGACGATAAACAACAGCATCATTTGCAAACAACCTAAGACGGCTACTCAGTTTATCTCCACAATCGTTTATATATATATATATAAGGAACAGCAGAGGTCCTATAAAGCTGCCTTGGGGAACGCCAGAAATCACTTCTGTTTTACTCGATTACCTCGCGCCGGTTACTACGAACAGTGAGCTTCTCAATTTAAATCATGAATCCAGACACATAACTTAGACGATAGCACGCAGTTTCACTACAAGCTGCTTGTGTGGTGCGGTGTCATTAAGCCTTTTGGAAATCTAGAAATATGGAATCAATTTGAAATCCCTTGTCAATAGCATTCAACCCTTCGTGCGTGTAAAGAACTAGTTGTGTTTCACAAGAACAACTTTTTCTAACTCCGTGTTGACTGTGTGTCAATAGACCGTTCTCTTCGAGGTAATTCATGATGTTCGAGCACAATGTATGTTCCAAAATCCTGCTGCATATCGACGTTAATGATGTGTACCTGTAATTTAGTGGATTACTCGTACTACCTTTCTTGAATATTAGCGTGATCTGTGCAACTTTCCAGTCTTTTGGTACGGATCTTTCGTGGAGCGGGAACGGTTGTATATGATTGTTAAGTATGGAGCTATTGCATCAGCATACTCTGAAAGGAACCTAATTGGTATACAGTCTGGACAGGAAGACTCGCTTTAATTAAGTGATGTAAGTTGATTCCTTACTCCGAGGATATCTACTTGTAAGTTACTCTTGTTGGCAGCTGTACTTGATTCGAATTCTGGACTATTTACTTCGTCTTCTTTGGTGATGGAATTTCGGAAGACAGTGTTTGGTAACTCTGCTTTCGCAGCACTGTCGTCGATAGTATTTCCATAGCTATCGCGCAGAGAAGGCATTGATTGTTTCTTGCCCCTAACATACTTCACATACGACCAGAATCTCTCTGAATTTTCTTCCAGGTTTCGAGACAAAGTTTCGTTGTGGAAACTGTTATAAGCATCTCGCAATGAAGTCCGCACCAAATTTCGAGCTTCTGTAAATGATCGCAAATCTTGGAGATTTTGCGTTCGTTTAAATTTTGCATGCGATTTACGTTGTTTCTCCAACAGTATTATGACCCGTTTTGAGTACCAAGGCCGAGCAGCTCCGTCGTTTGTTAATTTATTTGGTATAAATCTCTCAGTTGCTGTCGATACTCTTTCTCTGAAATCAAGTCACATCTGGTCTATACTGACAGTGTTAACTTGGAAGGAGTGGAGATTCTCTCTCAGGAAGCCGTCAAGCGAATGTTTATCTGCTTTATTGAATAGGTACGAGGGTTGGAACTTTAATAGTGGCAACTATTTATTTACAGTTCGTACAAAATAGATACGTGTTTCAAAGTTTTACTGACCTTCAGAGTAGTCACCAGCATTGTGTATAACCATTGGCCTGCGATGTGGAAGTCGTTGGATACTGTTAGCAGTGCCAGTTATGTTGACAGTTCGAGCGGCGTGGTCTATTGACCGACGAATTTGTAGCATTTCTGAAGCTAATGCCGTGAAGTGTTTCCTTCAGTTTAGAAATCGAGTTGAACTTAACGAGGGGAGTGCAGTAGGTGGTATAGCACTTAGCAGCCCCACCAGTCAAACAAATCAGTAACAGCTTGCACTGTACGTGCTTGAGCATTGTCCTGCAAAATGATGGTCAGGTCTTGCAGAAAGTGTCATCACTTCTGTCTCTAAGCTGGTGGTAGGTTGTGTTCCAAAAATGAGCAGCATAGAGACAGAAGTGATGGCACTTTCTGCAGGACCCGACCATCATTTTACAGGACAATGCTCAAGCATGTACAGTGCAAGCTCTTACTGATTTGTCTGACTGATGGGGCTGCTAAGTGCTATACCACCATCTGCACTCCCCTGACTTAAGCCCTCGTGAGTTCACTCGATTTCTAAACTGAAGGAAACACTTCACGGCATTCGCTTCGGAACTGCTACAAATTCGTCGGGCAATAGGCCATGCCGCTCGAACTGTCAACACAACTGGCACTGCTAAGAGTATCCCACGACTTCCACACCTCTGGCAACGGGTTATGCACAATGCTGGTGACTACTTTGAAGGTCAGTAAAACTTTGAAACACGTATATATTTTGTACGAACTGTAACTAAATAGTTGCCACTATTAAAGTTCTAGTCCTCGTTGATTCTGTTACGGTTAGTGGCTCTTGCAGTGAAATTGAGCCCACTCTTCCTGAGACGCTCTTTTCAGCTCACATATGGCCTCAAATTGCCTTCCGTTGCCATAAACTCGCTTTGCAAGTATTCCCCAGCGGTTTCCACTGGATTCATATCCGGGCAATACATCGCTATTTTTTATCTTCAAGTCACTTTTTGGTTGTAGCAGAAACATACACAGGTGCATTATCTTGTTGAAACATTAGACTTTCGTCCCCCAGGTTCTCACACATTCTGATCAGTTTGTTTAGCTCTGTCTCTAGCGTCTCATTGTACATGTCAGAGTTCATTCTAGTGTTCACCCAAGCAGTGCGTGACTTACCTGTAGTGCAAATGTCTGCCGAAATCAGAACACACCCACCATAAAAATTTCTGCGCGTTCTTACCTACTGCTCTGTTCTCGGATCATGCCAGAATTCACCATAAACGATAAAAAGTGTGAGGTCCTCAACAAGAGGGTAAAAAAAAATCAGGTGAATTTAGGTTACACGATAAAACACATTTAAAGGTTGTCAGTTCACTGAACACCTAGGGATTACAATTAGGAACAACGTAAACTGGAACCTTTACGTAAAAAATGTCGTGGGGAAGGCAAACCAAAGACTTCGTATTACCAGCGAAACCCTTAGAATATGCAGCAAATCTACTAAAGAGACTGCCAACACTATGTTTGTCCATCCCCTGCTAGAGTATTGCTGAGTGGTATCGAATCCTTACTAGACAGAATCGAAGGAAGACATCGAAGAAGTTCGAAGGAGACCAACTCGTTCTGTATTATCGCGAAATGGGGGAGAGTGTGTCACGTGTATGATATGTGAGTTCGGGTGGGAATCAAAAAGGCGTTCTTCGTTGCAGTGAGAGCTTTTCACGGAATTTCAATCCCCATCTTTCTCCTCCAGACGCGAAAATGTTTTGTTGACGACCGCCTACGCAAGTAGAAATGATCATTGTCATATAATAATAGAAATTATAACTCACATGACAGATTTAAATATTCAGTTTTTCCGCGCGCTGTTCGAGAGTGGAACGGCAAAGAAATTGTGTGAAAGTTGTTCGATGAACCCTCTGGCAGGCACGTACGCTTGAGTTGAGAGTAGTCATGTACAAGGTGTTACACAATTCGTGCTACACACTTCTACAGGTTGTAGAGGGGACTTAGTAGAAAATGTTAGAGATAGGAACTAAAAGCGAAAGATAAATGTGTAATTTAATAACAATGGTTCTGTTCTAACGTCCCAACTCATGTAGATGACAGAGAATTATGTTGAATAATAGTCCATTAAATTTCGGGCATTCAGCTGCCCAAATAAAATTTCGTCCACTGATATTTCGGCCGCGTATCGTCCGACCATCCTCAGGGTGAATCACAAGACTGACGATAAGATGCCAAGCGCGGCCTTATATGCTCCACCGCGGCGATACTGCACATGTGGGTCACAGATGCTGTTCGGCGGCAAAGAAATACGCTTACACATGCGCCGCATGTGGCGAAGGTGTACAGACATTCGATTCGCTTATCGATGTATCATCGGCAGCGGTGACACCATGACGACTTCTCTTCAGTTTTATTACCTCAAAAGCCGGATTCCACGCTTTGTCCAAATTGAAACCATTATCTCTATTTATTAAATTATTAGCTAATGTAATATCTATAGCGTCCTTGAAAACAGATTCCCAAAAGGAAGAGGTCGATGTTAAAATCTTCACATCACTGTAATTCATGGAATGCCCTGTATCAATACAATGTTCGACCACAGCTGACATGTCTGGCTGTGATACGCAAATGTATCTTCGATGGTGCACACATCTTCCATGATAAATAAAATAGATACAGATATGTAGCTTTCAGGGATGGTACTACAGTGCAATGCTATCATCTGCGACATCGTTTGTTGAAATTGCATGAAGTAATTAAAAGTTGTTAATTCAGAAGTTCATTGTGTAAATGTTTATTCACTGTGAAGTATTAACTTCTGTCGTTTTAAAGATATTGGGATACTGTTGCGTCATTGGAAGCGCCTCATTTTTTCTGAGATCGCAACTGTATTCAGACTTTCATTAATATTTGATCTGAGTTATTGTCGAATCGCAAGGAGATGTAACTTAACCATGTTTCAGCTTGTCTGACGCCCCGCGATTTATAGGGCACCATCTCGTGTACAAAGGGCATGCGAGCGATAGCAGCCGACAGTGGCCGAGCGGTTCTAGGCGCTACATTCTGGAACCGCGCGACCGCTACGGTCGCAGGTTCGAATCCTACCTCGGGCATGGGTGTGTGTGATGTCCTTAGGTTAGTTAGGTTTAACTAGTTCTAAGTTCTAGGGGACTGATGACCTCGGAAGTTAAGCCCATAGTGCTCAGAGCCATTTGAAACATTTTTGAGCGATAGCTGCCCAAATTCCCTGCATTGGGATTTACCTGTTTTCCGGTGACACGCCCGGGGTGGCCACGTGACGTCCTCGTCCAGCTGAATCATACACAGTCCAGCAAGCAAATATAGCTCTTCCGAGTACCAGTACTAGGTGGACGAATAACTCGCCTACATAATCATAACGTTACGCTATCAACTACACCGCCCTGGCACTGTGGCTGACACAGCTGCACGGAATACTGTAGTCCAGTGCCCACCCTAACAAAAACCGAAATTATTGCCTTAGCCCATTTTGATTTTCCCGTTTTTTTAAATCACCAGTATTTCCAAGGATCTCCGATATTGGGGTAGTACCATAGCTTTGAACGTAATGGGGAAACGGGAAAATCAAGATGGGCTGAGGTGTGAATTGAGGTTTTTGTTGGGAAGGGCATTGGAATAGGAAATTCCACGCACCTGAATCAGCCACATTACCAGGATGTCGTACATCTACATGGATACTCTGCAAATCACATTTAAGTGCCTGGCAGAGGGTTCATCGCAACACCTTCACAATTGTCTATAGCGCGCGGAAAGGATGAACACCCATATATTTCCGTACGAGCTCTGATTTCCCTTATTTTACATGGTGATCGTATCTCCCTATGTAGGTCAGTGTCAACAAAATATTTTCGCATACGTAGGAGAAAGTTGGTGATTGAAATTTCCTTTTAACCATTTCCAGCCCAAATCCTGTATCATTTATATTACACTCTCTCCCATATTTCTCGATAATACAAAACGTGCTGCTTTTTCGATGTACTTCGTCAGTCCTTTCTGGTAAGGATCCACACCGCGCAGCAGTATTCTAAAAGAGGACGGACAAGCGTAGTGTAGGCCGTCTCCTTAGTAGGTTTGTTACATTTTCTAAGTGGCCTGCCAATAATACGTAGTCTTTGGTTAGCCTTCCCCACAACATTTTCTGTGTGTTCCTTCCAATTTAAGTTGTTCGTAATTGTAATACCTAGGTATTTATTTGAATTTACGGCTTTCAGATTAGACTGATTTATCGTGTAACCGAAGTTTAACGAGTTCCTTTTAGCACTCATGTGGGTGACGTCACACTTTTCGTTATTTAGGGTCAACTGCCAATTTTCGCACCATTCCGATATTTCTTTGCAGTTTTGCAGTTTGTTTTGATCTTCTGATGACTTTGTTAGTCTATAAACGACAGCGTCATATGCAAACAACCGAAGACGGCTGCTCAGATTATCTCCCAAATCGTTTATATAGGTAAGGAACAGCAAAGGGCCTGTAACACTACTTTGAGGACGCTATAAATTACTTCTGTTTTATTCGATGACTTTTCGTCAGTTACTACCAACTGTGACCTCTCTGACAGGAAATCACAAATCCAGTCACATAACTGAGACGATATTCCATAAGCACGCAATTTCACTGTGAGCCGCTTGTGTGATACAGTGTCAAAAGTCTTCCAGAAATGCAGAAATACGGAATCGATCTGAAATCCCTTGTCAATAGCACTCAACACTTCATTTGAACAAAGAGGTAGTTGTGTTTCACATGAACGATGTTTTCTAAACCCATGTTGACTGTGTGTCAATAGACCGTTTTCTTCGAGGTAATTCATAATGTTCGAACACAATATATGTTCCAAAATCCTGCTGCATATCGACGTTAACGATATGGGCCTGTAATTTAGTGGATTACTCCTACTACCTTTCTTGAATATTGGTGTGTGTAGTGGGTAGCACACCTGCGTAGTAAGCAGGAGACCTGGGTTCAAGTCTTGGCTTTTGCACAAATGTTAATTCAGTACTTCAGCTTCTATACTTACGAAAGATTAACTAGACAGTCGGTTTGTGTCCAGGAAAAAGTAATTACATTTGAAAAGAAGCACGTCGCAACTCTTCAGACTACACTTCACACATCCTGTCGTCTACTGCGGAGTTTCTGTCTCGTTTAGTGCATTGAAGAAGTGTAGCTTCTTGTGCTGCTTTGAGTAATGGCCTCTTGCGAGGGGAGCGACATCAGATAGCCATTGCATGCGACTCTCTTCAAAACGCTCTCTCGGAAACCGGCCGGGGCATACCTCTGTTCATCGGTCGGAGAAATTCCAGTCGGATTAGAATGTGGTAGTCATTCACCCGGGATGACACGCGTCTCCAGTCTCTGCCCTGTCAGTTAAGCCGTTGGCACGCGGTATGAGGCAGCTAATTTTGACGTACGTTCAGATGGGATATCCGTCGTCACGGGACACAATGTTTCGGCACACGTCACGAGCTGGTTGGCGTGATTTTGTGCTCTCGGCGGTCTCCAGCCGAAGTTGGCGTTATTTGGCTCGCAAACCACACAGTTTGTTCACGAAAATGGGCGCGCGTAAAAATCCTACGTTAGCTATATTAAAACGCAAATTTCCTCTCTTGATCCTATATTAGTCATGGTGGTCTGTTTAAGGTATACATAAATAAAAACTTCAATATCTGTGAACATGTAATAAGACAAAAATGAAAGGGTCATGTAAACTCAGTAAGGACATAAGCTAAAAAACGTTCACCAACTCAAAGAAACGCAGACGTGACAGAGAGCGCACTTATATTTGCAAAACATAAAATATTAGAGGTGTTATTTGTGTTAATATGATAGGAAAGTCCCACAATCCCATAGGAAACGCAAAGGTGGAAAAAAAAGTGTACAGCAAGACGCAAACCCTCTACCTCACTATCCTCGGTTGTGTAACATGGCATCGTAACCAACTACATTGTGCTGAAGCTATGTTATTGGAGACCTCGTATTATTTGTTACAATCTTCTATAGACTTTAATCCCCGAAATGTTATTAATTGGCATTTAATTATAATAAATCCTGCTAAGAACAAGAACACGTTTTGATGAGTCTTCAATGTGCCGTTGTCTTAAAACGGCGTACTTTCATAACACGCAAGTTATAACGCGAAAAAAATTGAATATGATGTTTTCGTCATTTTATTACAACAAATCGTACCAATAAAAATAAGATGGCGGGCCTTATCGTGCAACACGACAATTATGTTCGACAGCAGTCCTGGGCGTTTTGACTTTACGGCTTGTCGCAGTTTCTACAAAGTGTCTTCGTAGCGCTGCGCATTGATCGTGGTTCCACGGAACTCGACAAGCAGAGAGCTCTCGCAGTTGAAGCAGGAGGTTCATCATATCTCACCGGAACCTGTGTTCACAGCTTTGGATTTCTTTGGCGGGGGAGATGTGGAATGTTTCCACTGTTGGCTTTGTCGTTTGCCTTCAGGCTCAAAATGTTGGCACCACGTTTCGTCCCCTACGACGATACGGGGCGGAAACGTACCCCCTCCTACTCAGACCTGAAGCCATTCTGTCCATCTTTTGTCTTTCCGTCAGGTGGTGCGACACTCACCGCGTGGAAATTTTTGTGGTAACGCAAATGGTCTTTGATTATGGCATTCTCGGGAGTCGTGGCTAATGCCAACCTGAACACGAATTTCATCCTGCGTGATTCGTCGGTCTCCCGAGATAGTGCAATCAATCCGCACCGCAACATCAGGGCTAATGGCGCGATGGGCCCGTCCTGGATGCGAATTGTCTTACAGTGATGTGCGCCCTTCCCGGGACCTCCTTTGCCACCCGTGCGCACGCGTCAGGAACGTTCAGTGTTCACCCTGCACAGCGGACGTGCGCTGCCTTCAGCGTTGTCTAGACAGCCTCTACTCATGGAGCGTGGCAAATGGCTTCCGGTTCTCTGAAGAAAAGACGGTTTGTATCAACTTTTGGCGATATAAAGCGTTCCTTCCGCCATCCTTACATCTCGGTCCCGTTGTTCTCCCATTCGTGGACACAACTAAGTTTCTAGGGCTCACGTTGGACAGGAAACTGTGTTGGTCTCCACATGTCTCTTATTTGGCGGCCCGTTGTACACGTTCCCTTAATGTCCTCAGAGTTCTTAGCGGTTCATCTTGGGGAGCGGATCGCACTGTCCTGCTTCGCTTGTATCGGTCCATAGTCCGATCGAAGCTGGATTATGGGAGCTTCGTCTACTCGTCAGCTCGGCCGTCCCTCTTACGCCGGCTCAACTCCATCCACCATCGGGGGATACGTCTTGCGACCGGAGCCTTCTACACTAGTCCTGTCGAGAGTCTTTATGCTGAAGCTGCCGAGTTACCGTTGACCTACCGACGCGACGTACTGCTGTGTCGGTATGCCTGCCGGCTGTCGTCTATGCCCGACCACCCCTCTTACAAGTCCTTCTTCGCCGATTCTCTCGACCGTCAGTACGGGTTGTATGTGTCTGCCCTGCTGCCCCCCGGAGTCCGCTTCCGTCGCCTGCTTCGACAATTGGATTTTGCCCTCCCTACCACCTTCAGAGAGGGTGAGAGCCCGACGCCACCTTGGCTCCAGGCTCCGGTTCATATTTATCTCGACCTCAGCTCACTCCCGAAGGAGGGTACTCCGGCTGCGGTGTATTGCTCACGGTTTGTCGAACTTCGTGCTCGACTTGCCGGTCACACCTTTATTTACACCGATGGCTCCAAAACTGACGATGGTGTCGGCTGTGCCTTTGTTGTCGGGGCCGCCACATTTAAATACCGGCTCCTCGACCAATGTTCCAGCTTTTCGGCCGAGCTTTTTGCTCTCCATCAGGCCGTTCAGTATGCCCGCCGCCATCGCCATTCATCATATGTACTCTGGTCTGACTCACTCAGTGCTCTTCAGAGCCTTGGAGCTCCCTATCCGGTCCATCCCTTGATTCAACGGATACAGCAGTCCCTCCATTCTTTGGCTGATAACGGTGGTTCTGTCAGCTTTCTGTGGGTTCCCGGACATGTAGGAGTGCCTGGGAATGAGGCTGCGGATGCTGCAGCCAAGGCTGCAGTCCTCCTGCCTCGGCCAGCCTCCCATTGTGTCCCGTCATCCGACGTTCGTGGGGATGTATGTAAGAGGCTTGTGTCGTTGTGGTGGGATGCTTGGTCATCCCTCCAAGCAAACAAGCTCCGGGCAGTAAAACCGCTACCAACTGCTTGGACAACATCCTCCCGACCATCTCGGCGCGAGGAGGTCCTTCTGACCAGGTTGCTGATTGGGCATTGCCGGTTTAGCCACCGCTACCTGCTCTCCGGTGACCCAGCCCCGCAGTGCCCTTGTGGTCAGGCATTAACAGTGCGCCATGTTTTATTGTCGTGTCCCCGTTTTAGTCAATTTCGTGTTGTCCTGTCCCTGCCATCTACTTTACCGGATGTTTTAGCTGATGACGCTCGAGCAGCTGCTCGTATTCTGCGTTTTATAACTTTAACTGGCTTGTCCAAAGACATTTAATCTTTTTACTTAATTTGTCTGCATCTTTGTCAGGTCCTTCTGGTGTCCCCTCCATCCCCTTGAGTTTTACCAGATTCCATGTGCTCTAACAACAGTGACTGGGCGCTAATGACCTCAGCAGTTGAGCGCCCTTAAACCCAACCAAAAAAAAAAAAAAAAAACGGCGGACGTGCGACGTTGAATTTCTCGTACTCTAGCACGCTCAGGCACCAGAAAATGGACCACACACCTGTGCTCTTCTTTGCTTGCCTGCATTTCAACAGCTGAATGAACACACCTGAGCAGTCCGCCAATAACCATGGTCATAACCCAACTACATGTACCTGTGAAGTTGCACAGTGCCGTTCCCCTACCACAGCAGTGACAGTATTGAAACGTAACAACAGCGGGGCCACCTACCGCACAGACTGTGTATTATGGCCGGTGTTCAGCTTCCATTTGACTGCTCCTCACAAATATAGTTGTTTGAGGTAATTATTATGTTCAGTGCTTTTATTTCGGAAGTTATAAAAAGAAAATGATCAGTATGGAGAAGACGGACAGAAGGGTGGCTTCTGAAACGTGTAACGCTTTCACATATTAATCCTTTGAAGGAGCTAAACATTGAATAAGAGGACTGACTTAACTACCTAAGAATGGACGGGGAGACATTCTTTGCGTTGGTGAAGTGAGTTACACTGTATATAAAGAGAAATGGCAATGTAATGAGAAAGTCGATAAGTGCTTATGAAGATCTTACAGTAACATTAAGGTACGCGGCAGCGAGCAGAAGCTATGGTGATCTGAAATTTTCTGCTGTGGTACCACCATCATCATTGACCTATATCATTGCTGAAACATGTCGTGTCGAATATCAAGTACTAAAGCAGGTATACCTAAAGGTGAGAATTAGTTTATTGTTTTGTTATATATTAGGTTATTTATTATACACCATTTAATACAAGTATGTTTCTTTATTTTTGTGTAGTAGAGAACATACAATATGGTAGGGAATAACACGATATTATAGCAAAACATTTTTATGTCGGATATGTATTATAATAGCAAACGGAACTGGTAGAAAAATTTCAGCTGAAAAAACAAAATTCATGACAAATATGAAAAATGCGCCAAATATCATAGAAACACAAATAAGTAAAATAGAGTGAGTAAAGAAATTTAAATACCTTGGAGAAACCATACAATAGAATTGTCTAGAAAAATCTGCAATAGATTTAAGAATTAACGAGATGAAAAGAGCATATGGTTTGACCAAAAATATTTACAACAAGAAATGTGTATCTAGAAAAACAAAATTAAAACACTTCACCACAGTGGTACGAGCAGAATGTTTACATGGATCTGAATGCCTAACAATGAACTATATGGTGGATAAACTAGAGCTTCTGGAAAGAAGGATTATTGGAAAAATATTGGGTGCAATAAAAACTGCAGATGGTTGGAAAATAAGAAGTAATGAGGAGATACACAAAAATATAGAGAAAATATCGGAAGTAAGGTGGCCGCTGTGGAAGAGCGCTTCTAGGCGCTTCAGTCCGGAACCACACGACTGCTACGGTCGCAGGTTCGGATCCTGCCTCGGGCATTGATGTCCTTAGGTTAGTTAGGTTTAAGTAGTTCTAAGTTCTAGGGGACTCATGACCTCAGATGTCCCATAGTGCTCAGAGACATTTGAGCCTTCTGAAGTAATGGCCAAACGAAGATTAATCTTTTTCGGACACCTCCACCGAATGGATGGAAATAGACTAACAAAACAAGTACCCCTATATTTCTGGAAGAAGAAATCGACTATAGCATGGATTACAGAAATAAGGAAAGATCTAGAAAGAAATAAAATCAAAGAATCAGAAATAGCAGAAAGAAGCGGTTTTAAAAATAAAATACTAAATTTGGAAGGCTTTCAAAGCAGAAGAAATAAAAAATCGGGAACAACATGGACAGAAGAAAGGAAGAGGCTTCATGGGGAGAACATGAGGGAATACTGGAAAAATAGGAAACAACAACAAAGGAAGAAGAGGAACTGAAGTTGTTAACATGATCCTAGTTGGTCAGTACGACTGAAAAAAATTACAATAAAAATTAGAATTGTGGGAAATGGCATTGTGACTATCTTCTTAATAAATGCTGTTTTCGTATGAATTGAAAATTTTGCAAATACTGAGTAATTAAATTGTTTCGAGATCCCATAGCTGCCAGTTCTTGATAAGCTATTTGATCATAGCCGAACTGGATAGTCCCTTGAGATGGCTGCATGGGAGGACCTAGACTGTCAAGAATTTATCTCGTCTTCCAGGTCTGTTAGTTCAGTGTATCTAGTGAGACTCTTAACGATTGTAAAGGTTCGTCCACGTGTGATATTGATAGTCGTGCAATTACTGATCTCATAGGAAGGATAGCAAATCATAATACCACAACGCTTGAATGTACTCCTCGTCTCTTTCACATACTAAGTTCTTTTGCAATTCACTTCTCTATGAGCTCCGGAGTTTCTTCATTTTCATTACTAATTCTCTTTATCTTTAAGCTTGGAAAGTAATTTCTTATGATCCGCTTGGTTTTTTCTTTGCCCTTAATCTTCCAAAGACTTGCCAGTGTTATATACAGTCCAGTGAATCAATCATAAATTTAAATGTGTAACTACGTGAATCCTGTGAGGCTATTCTTCAGCAGAAAAGAGCACCACAACACAAAAGTACTAGGCAAAAGACATGAGCCTTCTGTCTGCAGCGTAGTCTGCGTAGCATTTAAATGCTCAGACTTGTTCGGATTTGTCGGAACATAGTCCGCGTAAATTCAAGCGCGGCCAGACTTCGCACAAGCCAAACACAGACATATTTATCAGTCGGCATTTCGTTCACATGCAACTATTTGTCTGTGTAGTCACTTTGTATGTACAGACGAGTCGGTGCAACTGTCTGTGCGTATAAAACGCTCTTAAGAATCAAAGCGTTTGCATCAAAGCGTTTGCATCAAAGCGGAGCCACAAATTCCGTACTGGTTAACGAGTATTCAACGAAACTCGAAGTATCGATTCAGCATCTCAAACAAGTTTCGTTGCTCCATGCACGCGTGCTTTCTTCTCCGCACGCGATTCGTGCCCTACTCGGTGGTTTACTAATTCCAATTCGTTGCTCCCAGAAAAGTTCCGTTAATCGCCTGAATTCTTTCCTGCCTTGTGCCGAACGTAGGAGGTTTTCAACAAGTTTAATGTGTACGTTTGAAGAATGGAAATGGAAAACGTTCAAAGTGCCTCTTTTTCCTTCAAAAACACGTTTTCAGTACTATGTTCTCGGTACTCTGTTGCATGTCGCTACACTTGTTCCAAGTTTAAAATCATACAGCAAATGTTTCAAACATTCATTACGAGAAGGTGTATGGTCTTTGTACCAAGCGGTTCTTCCCTCATGAGTTCCGATTGGCACTCAACTGTAAAGGACTGACTTCTTTGATATTAGAGATGATGCTGAAACATTCTTGCCAGTGCAGGCGTGTAAGATCTCCAATTGCACTGTGATCAAAGTATCTCATACTCATCCATCTTTCAGCTATTAAAAATTCATACTCTGTAATAGAAAATGGGGAAAATGTGTATTCAAAAGAGGAAGGACCATGAAGATGTATTAATTTGAAAGATCAGCTACGTTTGTTGTTGTTATGGTCTTCAGTCCAAACACTGGTTTGATGCAGCTCTCCATGCTGCTTTATCCTGTACAAGCCTCTTCATCTCCGAGTAACTACTGCAACATACATCCCTCTGGATCTGCTTACTGTATTCATCTCTTGGTCTCCCTCTACGACTTTCACCCTCCACGCTTCACTACAGTACCAAATTGGTGATCCCTTCTTCTAGTCAAATTGTGTCACAAATTCATTTTCTCCCCAATTCTATTCAGTACCTCGTCATTAGTTATATGACCTACCCATCCAATCTTCAGCATTCTTCTGTAGCACCATATTTAAAAAGCTTCTCTCCTGTCTAAACTGTTAATCGTTCATGTTTCACTTCCATACATGGTTACACTCCATGCAAATACTGTCAAAAAAGACTTCCTATCTCTTCTTCAGAAACACTTTTCTCGCCATTGCCAATCTACATTTTATATCTCCCTACTTCGACCATCATTAGTTATTTTGCTTCCCAAATAGCGAAACTCATTTACTACTTTAAGTGTCTCGTTTCCTAATTTAATTCACTCTCCATCACCTGATTTAATTCGACGACATTACATTATCTACGTTTTGCTTTTGTTGATCTTCATCTCACATCATCCTTTCAAGATATGGCCCATTCCGTTCAATTGCTCTTCCAAGTCCTTTGCTGTCTCTGATAGAATTACAGTGTCATCGGCAAACCTTAAAGTTTTTAGTATGACTCTCAAAAGGTTCAGAGCATTCATTTCTGAACCTTACTCTAGCTTTGGTATTTCAAAGGGTGACTGCAACGAGGTTGACATGTTTCTGATGTAAACCAAATTCTTTAAGAATTGACATTAGAGATTCACGATGAATACTATCGCAGGCTTTTTTAAAATCGAGAGAGTTGACCACTAGCTTCTTGTTCCTGATCCTATGATGTTTAATTATCCATTTGAGACTAATAATTTGATCAGGACAGCTTCGTCCTGGACGAAAGCCTCCTTGATATTCGCCTAGTTCACCATCAAGCTGTTCATGAATTCTGAAATACAGAACCTCGGAAAATTTTTTATAAGTAATATCCAGCAGGGATATACCCCTATAATTATTTGGATCCGATATATCTCCTTTTTTGTTTAATGAATGGAGTCTTGCAACATTCCATTCCTCTGGTAACTTTTCAGTATTCCAAATGTCAGTAAGGTGTTTGTGTATTCCGAATAGTTTGTGCATTTGCATATTTCCAAAGTTCTGCCACTAGTTGGTTCTCACCTGCTGCTTTATAATTCCGAAGTGAGTTAATCGCTGCTTGTACTTCATCTGGATGTGGTTGTATAATTCTTTCTAAATGCGTTTTGTTTCTTGGATAGGGATCAAATTCCAAATGATGTTCAGGTTCCGCGCTGTTTAGTAACTGTTTGAAATATTTAACCAATATCATTGAATTGTGATAATTGTCATGTGCTACGTTGCCGTTTGTATCCTTCATCATAAGAGTTGGTGGAGTGTATTTCGACTGGTACTGTTTGAATGTCTGATAGTAATCTCTTGTCTTGTGGTGATTGAAAGCATCCTCGATAAATTTTAGCGAGTCCTTATGAAATTGCCTTTTGACCCTTCTAATTTCTTTGGCGGCTGATCGTCTAGCACTTATTAATTCCTCCCTGGAGCTTTCAGTTCTCTTTTGTTGTTCATTTAACCAGGCCTTTTGTCTATGCTGAATCGCTGCATCGCATTCCTCTTTCCACCAAGCATGTTTTATGCGTTTCTGTACAGGAGCTACTTCTTCAGCCAAGGCTTTTAATCGATTGACAGTGGCTTCTAGATTGTCACTTAAAGGTATTCTTGATCTCTCGTAATATATCTGATTATTAATAATATAACTAGGGTCATATGTTCTCTTTGTATCTAACTTTTGAGGTTTGCTTTTTCTTTGAGGTGTCAGTTTCATTTTAATTTTTGAAATGTAGTGGTCTGAATCAACATCGACGCCACGCAGCACTTTCATATTATCGATTTCCTTATGGAATTTCGATCCATGGCCACATGATCTATCTGGTACTCTCCTAGTTTGACATTAGGGCATTTCCATGTCATTAACTTGTGTAGTCTTCTCTTAAACCTTGTTGTCTTCAAAACCAATCCATTTGTAGTACAAAATTCAATTAACCGTTCCCCGTTCTTGTTTGTAAGTTTATGCGCTGGCCATCGCCCTACCACTCCTCGAAATTTCTTCTCTCGTCCTATCTTCGCATTGCAGTCTCCAAGCAGAATTTCAATGTTAGTACCTGGTATGGTTCTTACTAGTTGATCAAGTTCATCCCAAAATTTTTCCGTTCAATACTTGTCAGTTCTATTTTTAACATTAGTTATAGCATGAATATTTATTTGTGTGTATCTTTTGTTTTCCACCTTAATTGTTAACAATGCCATTCTTGAGGATTTGGATGAAAAATCCTCAGTGGAATCCAATATTCTATTGTGAATCAAGAAACCCACACCGAATTGGGCAACATTTTCTATTACCCTTTCTCCTAGTGGTCCCTTATAAAGTCGATATCCTCCTGATTCTATCGGGTCCTGGTCAGTATTGCGTATCTTTGAAGGACTGTGATAACTATGTTCTGTTGATCTAAGACATCTGTAAATGTTTCAATTTACCAACTTTCCGTAAAGAATTAATATTTACTGTTGCAAAATACGAAAATCTTCCTGGTTTGTTGAATTTTAGCGCTTTCTTATGTGGAATATGTTGCATGTTTGTTTGCCCATTCAGTGCATCACTAGGTGCTCCGACTCCCCTTTGTCCTCTATGTGACACCCCACCGTATCCGAATGGTGTCTTCGCCTGGATAATCTCGTCGTGACTGTCCAAACCGGTGGATTCTTTCAATAGAAGATTCCTCATATTTGTTTGATTGTGTGATCGATGATCAAGTGTGTGACCAAGGCCAGGGTTTACAATGCCAGATGTGATTTGGAAAGCGATGGGTGAATTATGGATGGTAAAAAATGAGATTAATGAGATGTGTGTTTGGTCCGCGAGAGCTATTTTATTTCGCTAAGTCCGCCAGCAAGCTGGTGAGGACCCCTCCATCTGCCACCTGGGACGCGCCACGTAGGTGTACACCTATCCTCCTATTACGACACCATAACAGGTTCTGGGTGTAAAACCTTTAGTTTAAGGCGCAAACCACTAATTATATTGGTTATATTAGTTTCGTACAACCTTTATATTTAAGGCGCAAACCACTAATTATATTGATTTATTAGTTTCGTACCAATTGGCTGGTCCCGGCGGAGGTTCGAGCCCTCCCTCGGGCATGGGTGTGTGTGTTTGTCCTTAGGATAATTTAGATTAAGTAGTGTGTAAGCTTAGAGACTGATGACCTTAGAAGTTAAGTCCCATAAGATTTCACACACACATTTTTTCGTACCAATTAGCTGTTCCACTTCCTGCGGGGCCCTCTAGAAAACAGTATTTTGCTCTACTTTCTCACAGGCCATATACATGGTGTATGGGGGGGGGGGGGGGTAATGAGATTTGGCTGAATTCGCATATAGGGGTGGGATGAACTGTCACATTATGGAGCCCTACAAACTTTCCCAGTGAGAGTATGCCTTAACACGTTACCCCTGACTATTACGAACAATGCTGATTGGGAATGAGAACTCTCGAAACAGATCACACATGCAAGCTTGGCTGTGTGTGGTGTATGTTGAGAAGGCTGGGAGGGGTCAAATTAATTAAACAAGTCGCTACTACGACGTTACTGTAAATGCATTACCACCTGCAAGACTGGCCGCGCGTCGACAGCTCAAAGCACAAGAATGATGCTGATACTCTCAGTGGCGGTCCGCGCCTGTGGATAAAGACCCGAACGAAATAGCCCAAGCGCAAAACGGCAAAAAAATACCGGCTGTTGTCACCAAGTGGTAACAGACAGGCCCTGCCAGAACTTATCGTGACAGTAATACTTCTGACTGTTGCGATCACCTTCATTCTGGCTGACCAGAAGAGAACTCTAACGTTCGCTCTCGTGGTCCAGAAGGGAAACATGTCCAACCTCTCCAGCCGCCCAGAAGGGAATCCCACCCCACACACACACCTCATTTCGCCTTCACACCGAAAGATTAGCATCTTGTCTACACCGCGCAGGAAAAATCTCCAATCGTGGGACGACACACAAACAGCTGCCAACCATACTCTTAGATTCTTCCGCTCCTTTCCCCTCCAAACGATTACAGCAAATTTTCCTCCTATCGCGGGTCGTCCCGCCAAATTCGGAGTGCGCTCTTTTGCGTCGGCATACGTCAAAGCGGTTTATTTATTTATTTACTCGTCAAGTTCCGTAGGACCAAATTGAGGAGCAAATCTCCAAGGTCATGGAACGTGTCAGCACATGAAGTTACAACATGAAAAGTAATTACGGATACAAATAAATGTTTATGAACCCGAAAAAAGTCAGTCCATAAGTTTAAGTAAACGCAGTCAACAATACAGTAAGAATCAGCTTAATTTTCCAAGGAACTCCTCGCCAGAATAGAAGGAGTGACCCATGAGGAAACTCTTCAGTTTCAATTTGAAAGCGGGTGGATTACTGCCAAGATTTTTGAATTCGAGTGGTAGCTTATTGAAAATGGATGCAGCAGTATACTGCACACATTTTTGCACAAGAGTTAAGGAAGTCCGATCCAAATGCAGGTTTGATTTCTGCCGAGTATTAACCCGGTGAAAGCTGCTTATTCTTGGGAATAAGCTAATATTGTTAACAAGAAATGACAGTAAGGAATACATATATGGTGAGAGGCCAATGTCAAAATACCCAGACTCGTGAACAGATGTCGACAAGAGGTTCGTGAACTTACACCACTTATTGCCCGAACCGCCCGTTTCTGACCCAAAAATATCCTTTTAGAATGGGAAGAGTTACCCCAAATTATAATACCGTACAACATAAGCGAATGAAAATAAGCGAAGTAGACTAATTTTCGTGTCGAACGATCACTCACTTCTGATACCGTTCGAATAGTAAAAATGGCAGTATTAAGTCTTTGGACAAGGTCCTGAACATGGGCTTTCCACGACAGCTTACTGTCTATCTGAACACCTAGAAATCTGAACTGTTCAGTTTCACTAATCATACGCCCATTCTGTGAAATTAATTGTTGAATTGTATGTTAGAAACTGTAAAAACTGAGTCTTACTGTGATTTAGCGTTAGTTTATTTTCTACAAGCCATGAACTTAGGTCACCAATCAGGTGGCATTTGTCGGTCTGTGTGCCGGAAAGGTATGCCCGGAACTGCCTCTGGCAGTTGTCGACTGCCCTTGGACGCAGACGTTAAAATTCTCCGAACGGACGCAGACAATGCAGCCGTCCGGCGTCGTCTGGTAGGCGAGCACTAAAACGATTTGCGAGACGCCGGGCCCGACACTGCTCACGCTCAGGACACCCCGCTCGCCTCGCTACGCCGGACACCCCCTGTGGTGCGATGAGCGGGCCGTACTCTGCTCTTGTGGCTCAGGTACCCGTGCCGCCAAAGATCGTCCCACGCCTAATACAGTGCGCCAGCCCGTCATCCAGTTACAATCTAAATAAAATGAGAGCTGTCATTCCAGATTTCATTCCTCCAGTGACCTTAATTGGTCGTCACCACTCGGGAACTTAACGAGAAAAAGTTGAATCAAAGCAAAAAATGGAAGGGGACAAGCAACGAAAGCTTGACGTCTTTCAACCTGACAATGTATTGAATAGTATATAAAATAAATAACTATGTATATCAAATGTGTTCTATCTCGGTTCAACGAAACAATGGGCGTGTTTATTTTAAACATGTGCATCATCTCCGATATAATTAGTTATTTTGACAAAGTGTTATCGCGAAATCCACCTCCAACAAAATGATACGCCATTGCGATTGACTATCCGTTAACTTTGCCCCAACAACATTCTCTCAGCGGAAGAAGCTTTGTAATACCGTGTGAGTTGAAAACGTTTTCAGCTGTTTGTTGATAAATTAGTAGGAAAACTCAGCCTCAACACGAGATTAGTGTCTCTGGGAGAACTGTCCATACAAATAATAAAAATGGATGTACGATTGTATGTATGTATGTACACTCCTGGAAATGGAAAAAAGAACACATTGACACCGGTGTGTCAGACCCACCATACTTGCTCCGGACACTGCGAGAGGGCTGTAAAAGCAATGATCACACGCACGGCACAGCGGACACACCAGGAACCGCGGTGTTGGCCGTCGAATGGCGCTAGCTGCGCAGCATTTGTGCACCGCCGCCGTCAGTGTTAGCCAGTTTGCCGTGGCATACGGAGCTCCATCGCAGTCTTTAACACTGGTAGCATGCCGCGACAGCTTGGACGTGAACCGTATGTGCAGTTGACGGACTTTGAGCGAGGGCGTATAGTGGGCATGCGGGAGGCCGGGTGGACGTACCGCCGAATTGCTCAACACGTGGGGCGTGAGGTCTCCACAGTACATCGATGTTGTCGCCAGTGGTCGGCGGAAGGTGCACGTGCCCGTCGACCTGGGACCGGACCGCAGCGACGCACGGATGCACGCCAAGACCGTAGGATCCTACGCAGTGCCGTAGGGGACCGCACCGCCACTTCCCAGCAAATTAGGGACACTGTTGCTCCTGGGGTATCGGCGAGGACCATTCGCAACCGTCTCCATGAAGCTGGGCTACGGTCCCGCACACCGTTAGGCCGTCTTCCGCTCAAGCCCCAACATCGTGCAGCCCGCCTCCAGTGGTGTCGCGACAGGCGTGAATGGAGGGACGAATGGAGACGTGTCGTCTTCAGCGATGAGAGTCGCTTCTGCCTTGGTGCCAACGATGGTCGTATGCGTGTTTGGCGCCGTGCAGGTGAGCGCCACAATCAGGACTGCATACGACCGAGGCACACAGGGCCAACACCCGGCATCATGGTGTGGGGAGCGATCTCCTACACTGGCCGTACACCACTGGTGATCGTCGAGGGGACACTGAATAGTGCACGGTACATCCAAACCGTCATCGAACCCATCGTTCTACCATTCCTAGACCGGCAAGGGAACTTGCTGTTCCAACAGGACAATGCACGTCCGCATGTATCCCGTGCCACCTAACGTGCTCTAGAAGGTGTAAGTCAACTACCCTGGCCAGCAAGATCTCCGGATCTGTCCCCCATTGAGCATGTTTGGGACTGGATGAAGCGTCGTCTCACGCGGTCTGCACGTCCAGCACGATCGCTGGTCCAACTGAGGCGCCAGGTGGAAATGGCGTGGCAAGCCGTTCCACAGGACTACATCCAGCATCTCTACGATCGTCTCCATGGGAGAATAGCAGCCTGCATTGCTGCGAAAAGTGGATATACACTGTACTAGTGCCGACATTGTGCATGCTCTGTTGCCTGTGTCTATGTGCCTGTGGTTCTGTCAGTGTGATCATGTGATGTATCTGACCCCAGGAATGTGTCAATAAAGTTTCCCCTTCCTGGGACAATGAATTCACGGTGTTCTTATTTCAATTTCCAGGAGTGTATGTTCTACATCTCCTTCTAAATTACTGGACCTATTTGAACAAAACTTTGATCACATATCACTTACTTTCTGAAAAAAGGAAAAAACGGTTTGAGGCTAAGAACCACCTGCCTGTCAAGGTGGTGGTGGGGTAGGAGTGAAAAAGCAGCGTAACCCACGACGCGACAATAACCCTTTCTTTAATCATCCAATACTTGAGAATGAGAGCACTTAGTGATTTGCAACATACTTTACACGTAATTTCAAATGTTTACAAAACTTTTTATCGCTGACAGACACCACAAGTTATGAAAGGAAAAAAAAATACCGCTTACTACATTTTCTCTGCCCATGCAGTAATATTAGACCCCTGGTAAGATTTCAACTAAGTTTGGTACACACGTTATTTAAGATCTGCAAAGAAATACTTTGGGGGTAAGAACCACCAACGTATAACGTGGAGCGAGAAGGAGGAAGGAGGAAATGGACAAGAGAGACAGGAGAATGAGGTGGACTTAGAGGTGGTGAGGAGAAAATAGACGAAGAGTGGGGGAGAGGAGATGGAAAGAGAATGGAGAGTATGGAGGAAGTGGACAAAGAGGGGATGAAGCCGGAGATGGACTAATAGAAGACTAGAATAAATACATACCCGGCGACGACGGGTACTCAGCTAGTCTACGATAAATTATACCTGCTTTCCTACAAATGGAAACTGGTTACATCTTATTAGTGCCCACTGGATAATCTTGCTAATAGATAAGGTCCTTTATATCAGGATTTACAGATTTTGAAAAAGATAGCTCAAAGAAAACTATGTATGGACACCTACTACGGATTCAGAAAATAGCGTTCGTTTCCAACACCACAAAGCTCTTTGCTCACACGGAGTAATGAGTGCTATCGACAGGGGATCTCAAATTGATTACATATTTCTAGATTTCCGGAAGACTTTTGATACCTTTCATCACAAGCAGCTACTAATCAAATGACTTGCCTATTGAGTATCGTCACAGTTGTGCGACTGGATTCGTGATTTCTTGTCAGGTAGGTCACAGTTTACAGTAACTAACGGAAAGTCATAGAATAAAACAGAAGTGATGTCTGGCGTTCCCAAAGGAAGTGTTATAGGCCCTATTTCTGTTCCTAATCTGTATAAATTATTTAGGAGACAATCTGAGCAGCTCTCTAGGATTGTTTGCAGATGATGGTGCCATCCACCATCAAGTAAAGTCATCAGAAGATCTGAATCAAATGCAAAACGATTTGCACAAAATATCTGCGTGGAGCGAAAAGCGTCAGTTGACCCTAAATAACGAAAAGTGTGACGTCACCCACATGAGTACTACTTGTAAAAGGAATCCGTTTAATTTCTGTTACCCGATAAATCATACAAATCTAAAGGCTGTCAATTCAACTAAATATCTACGGATAACAATTACGAACCATTTCAATTGGAACGATCACGTAGATAATGTTGCGGGGAAGGCGAACCGAAGACTGCGTTTTATTGGCAGAACAGTGCGAAGATGCAAAAAATCCACTAAAGAGCTGGCCGCTGTTACCGAGCGGTTCTAGGCGGTTCAGCCTGTCCTCTGCTAAAGTAACGCTGTGCGGTTTGAGATCCTTACTAGATAGGATTGACGGAGTCAAGTCCAAAGAACGGGAGCACGTTTGGTATTACGGCGAAATAGAGGACAGAATGTCACGGATACTATACGCGAGTTTGGGTGGCAACCACTAAAACAAGGGCGTTTTTTCGATGCGGTGAGATCTTTTCACGAAATTTAGATCTCCACCTTTCTCTTCCGAATACGAAAATATTTTTGACGCCCTCGTATGTAGGGAGAAATGATCATCGTAATAAAATAAATTTCGTTTATTTCCGTCAATGATCACAAAACTTTATATTCATTAGTCTACTGGTTTCAGTCAGCCAGGCCATCTTCAGATATTGAACAAAGCATGGAAAAATCTAATACAACTTGTGTACAGTTTTAAGATGTAAACTGTCCACTAGTCGCAAGTGATTTTCCTATGTTTTGCTTCAGATCTGAAGATGATCATCGCTGACCGAAACCCGTAGTCTAAGGACCAAAATGTTTTGTAATTTTGACGGAAAAAAAATTATTCTACACTTCTTGGATCACTATTTTAAACGGCAACTACGTCGCAGCTTGTGTAATAAAATACAAGAAATCAGACCTCGCGCCGAAAGATTTATGGTTCGTTTTCCCCGCTCGTTGTTCAAATCGTTCAAATGGCTCTGAGCACTATGGGACTTAACACCTATGGTCATCAGTCCCCTAAAACTTAGAACTACTTAAACCTAACTAACCTAAGGACAGCACACAACACCCAGTCATCACGAGGCAGAGAAAATCCCCCGCTCGCTGTTCGAGAGTAGAACGGTAGAGAAATAGTGTGAATGTGGTTGGATGTTCACTCTGCCTAGCACTTAAGTGTGAATTGCTGAGTTGTCATGTAGATGCTTAAGTATTTTTACCACGATGTTATGTGGAGGAATATAAATAAACATGACTGACCAACAAAGATAACTCACATAATTCGTGGCCTGTGTAAATAATGTGAATGCCTAATCGTCCTTGATGGAAAGCTTCTAGAATTCGTAAAAAGTCCGGCTTGGATGTGTCCTCTTTCTTACCGTATTTCCCTAGTGGTTCAGCGCGTAATGAAAAAACTGTCTATAAATACTAGCAGACGAATGAAGTGTACCAAGAAAATTATTCTGAGGTTTTAGGCTTTGGTGGTGACATCTACCTGCTCTTGCATAGGATCAGAGAAAAAAGGACAAAATACTGGACTCAGAGTGAAGCGAAGGCAGCGTGGGTGCGGATCGATACTACCAAGATTACGGCGATGAGAAATAGACCGACTCGAGGGATCGTCTCAGCGGTGCTGGAAGTACTGTTTCTTTACCTTGGGAGCGCTATAACTATGCAGATGTGACGCAGGAAGACATTAAAACCTGGCCACATGAAGCTGACGGTGTGTTCAGTCAATTATAGAAGATATGGAATGGTTGTAATATCTGCAGAATAATCCAGATCAGAATTTTCTATAGTAATGTGAAAGACACCCTTCATCAGTGTGAAAACTGTAACAACATTTAAAATCTCTCTCTTTCGACAGACAAGAAGTGTCAGACAGCCAGAGTAGTGAAATAAAGAAGCTAAAATGGCGGAGTTTTAGAGGTCTAGTAAGAAAACCGAATGGATTGGATGGAAAGGACACGGATTAAAAGAAGTCTTAAGAGGTAGGAGGAAGCGTGAACGATGGAGACATAAATGCACTATACAGAAGAATAACTGGACGGAAAGAACATTTAATAAAGAACTTGGCTAAAAATAGAACCGAATGGCTATCTTCCTAGTTGTCTTATGCAGATCAATAGCGATAGGACTTTATTATGTTATTAACGAAGATGATGATGATGATGATGATAATAAGGATAATGATGATGATGATGATTTGGTTAGTGTCGTTCGTTTTCAGGAAGAAGCCATTTATGCACTATCAGTATGATGTGACTCACATCATCATTTTACAAAATCTGTTTTCTATCGATTGTGATGTACTGGTATATGAAACTTCCTGGCAGATTAAAAAAGTGTGCCCAACCGAGTCTCGAACTCTGGACCTTTGTCATTCACTCCAGAGCGAAAAATTAATTCAGGTAACATTCCCATGTCTCCGCAATATCCTTTCTTCCAGGAGTGGTAGTATCGCACGGTTCGCAGGAGAGGTTCTATGAAGTTTAGAAGATAGGAGACGAGGTACTGGCGGAAGAAAAGCTGTGAGGAAGGTCCGGCACACATTTTAAATCTACATCTACATGGATACTCTGCAAATCACATTTAAGTGCCTGGCAGAGGGTTCATCGAACCACCTTCACAATTCTCTATTATTCCAATCTCGTATAGCGCCTGGAAAGAATGAATACCTATATCATTCCGTACGAGCTCTGATTTGCCTTATTTTATGGTGGTGATCGTTCCGCCCTATGTAGGTCGGTGTCAACAAAATATTTTCGCACTCGGAGGAGAAAGTTGGTGATTGGAATTTCATGAGAAGATTCCGTCGCAACTCTCTCCCATATTTCGCGATAATACAAAACGTGCTGCCTTTCTTTGAACTTTTTCGATGTACTCCGTCAGTCCTGCCTAGTAAGGATCCGACACTGCGCAGCAGTATTATAAAAGAGGACGGACAAGCGTAGTGTAGGCAGTCTCCTTAGCAGGTCTGTTACATTTTCTAAGTGTCCTGCCAATAAAACGCAGCCTTTGGTTAGCCTTCCCCACAACATTTTCTGTGTGTTCCTTCCAATTTAAGTTGTTCGTAATTGTAATACCTAGGTATTTAGTTGAATTTATGGCTTTTAGATTAGACTGATTTATCGTGTAACCGAAGCTTAACGAGTTCCTTTTAGTACTCATATGGATGACCTCACACTTTTCATTATTTAGGGTCAACTGCCACTTTTAGCACCATTCAGATATTTTTTTCTAAATCGTTTTGCAGTTTGTTTTGATCTTCTGATGACTTTATTTGTCGATAAACGACAGCGTCATCTGCAAACAACCTAAGACGGCTGCTCAGATTGTCTCCCAAATCGTTGATATAGATAAGGAACAGCAAAGGGCCTATAACACTACCTTGGGGAACGCGTGAAATTACTTCTGTTTTACTCGATGACTTTCCGTCAATTACTACGAACTGTGACCTCTCTGACAGGAAATCGCAAATCCAGTCACATAACTGAGACGATATTCCATAAGCACGCAATTTTACTACGAGCCGCTTGTGTGGTACAGTGTCAAAAGCCTTCTGGAAATCCAGGAATACGGAATCGATCTGAAATCCCTTGTCAATAGCAGTCAGCACTTCATGTGAATAAAGAGCTAGTTATGTGGCCCTCCTTCCTTTCCGGGCTGCATACTTTCCTTTTCCGCTTCCTTCCCTATCCCCCATCTTCGCCCCCCCTCCCCTCACCTCTGGCTCTTTGCTTCCCTTTCTCCCCCTCTGGGAGTATGTTTTGTGCCTACGTCCGGAGACGGACGCTCGAAAATGTAACACATTCTTCGCTTTCTCTGCTTGCAAGTCTTCGTCCTTCCTTTGTCCTTCTCTTTTCCTTATCTCTTCTCTTTTCCTTACCTCTTCTCTTTACCCTTTTCTCCGCTGCGGCGTTTGAGACCTCTCTTCTTTCCTTTCCCTTTCTTTGTTTTTCCCTTTCTCTTTTTTCCTTCCTGTGCGTGTCTGAAGGCCGACCCACGCATTTTCATTCGTAGCCGGTGAAGGGGTCACGCGTAATTCCCCGCCCCGGGTAGACAGGTAGGACACGTACGTACCCTCTTGTAACGGCCAGGCCCAGGGAGGGGTGATTACCCGAGCTGATACCTTCCGAAAGTGCCGATTGGTCCCTCCGTCCGTTTCTCGGGAGGTGTGACCTGAGGTGTGAACAATCACCTAAGGCGGTAGTGCCCTCAGAGAGGGCCCCCACAAGGGAGGAGCGCGCCATCGGAGACGCCGGTAATCATGGGGGATTCTTCCGCAATGGTTTCCTCATCTTCCACTATGTCTGCTCACAAGCGTAAGTTCACTGAGTCTCAGCCACAGACAGTTCTTCCATTGTTGCCACAGTTCCTTGTTGTTTCTCGGTCTGACAAAGGTCACGACTTCTCCACGGTCAACCCTTTCACTATTCAGAAAGGTGTCGGCGCAATTGCAGGTCCTGTAAAGTCTTGTTCCAGATTACGGAATGGCACCTTGTTGTTAGAAATAGTCAGTGCTCTCCAGGCACAAAAATTGCTGCGTACTTCACGGCTCCTCACCTTCCCTGTACGGGTGGAAGCGCACCGCACTTTAAATTCCTCACTTGGAGTCGTTTTTACCCACTCCTTCGACGGATTGTTAGATGAGGAAATTCAACACTACCTGTCTGACCAGGGCGTAACGGCTGTTCATAGAGTCGAAAAGGGTTGACACGAACATTGTTCCAACCCGTACTGTCTTCTTGGCATTTGACAGGGTTCGACTCCCATCGAACATAAAAGCGAGCTATGAGAGAATTTCCGTTCGCCCCTACGTCCCAAACCCTACGCGTTGCTATTGGTGTCAGTGGTTCAATCACACCAGCCAGTCCTGTTCCAAACCGGCCAAATGTGTTACGTGTGGCAAGGATGCCCATGAGGGTGCTTGTCCACCTCATATCCCCTCGTTGCATCAACTGTATGGCTGACCACGCTGCTTCCTCTCGAGATTGCCCCATTTTTAAAGACTAAAAGCTCATTCAGGAAATCAGAGTGAAGGAAGAGGTGTCGACCTTTGCTGCTCGAAAATTATTCGCCAGTCGAAAGCCCACTGTGCCTCAGACAGGAAAATACAGCACTGTCCCTGCCTCTCCTCGGCCAACAAAGGAGGCGGCCAAGCAGACTTGTGATCTCACCTTTAGTGACACGGTCGTCAGATCGGCCAGCGCAAAGATCGCCCCCTTCAACCTCTCCACTTTCGCCTGCTCACTCTATGGCTCACCCTTCATCGGGTTCTGCTAAATCTCGATCCCAAAAGTCAGACACTCGGACTTCCAAAAAAGAGCATACTCGTGAAGATTTTTTACGTACCCCAACTTCACAACCATCGGTTCCTCCTTCATCTAAACATCATGTTTCCAAGAAGGCTAATAAGAAACCCAATTCCTCTCCTTCTCCGCCACGGCGTGTCTCATCCACAGCACCACCTGGAGGTAACCGCCCTCGGCCGTCTTCTGTGTCGCCGAGGCGCACTGATGGCGGCCGATCAACCGGCCGATCGCTGGTGGCAGGAGCTGCTCCTGAACAACCTATGGATCAGGATCTTCTGCCTTCGGCTGAGTGCCGTTCCACGCTGTCGATCGCAAGCTCTGAGCAGTCGTTGAGTTGACAGCAACCTTGGTCACATTCTTCCATTTTCTGTCCACCCTATGCCCATTATCCATTGGAATATCCGCGGCATTCGAGCCAATCGGGATGAATTGACGATCCTCTTACGATCCTACTCGCCGGTCATCTTCTGTCTTCAGGAAACAAAGCTGCATCCCTACGACCGCTTTGTTCTCCCCCATTTTCAGTCAGGCCGATTTGATCTCCCCTCTGTTGAAGGCACTCCAGCACATGGAGGACTCATGATTCTTCTCCATGATACTCTCCATTATCACCCAATCCCCTTAAACACTTCCTTCCAAGCAGTCGCTGTCCGTCTTTCCCTTTCTGGATACACCTTCTCTCTTTGTACCGTATACATTCCATCGTCCACACCAATGGCACGAGCTGATCTCCTTCATCTTCTTGGTCAGCTTCCACCCCCCTATTTGCTGGTTGGGGACTTCAATGCCCACCACCCGCTTTGGGGATCTCCACATCCTTGTCCGCGTGGCTCACTATTGCTAGACGTCTTCCACCAAGCGGATTTTGTTTGCCTCAACACTGGGGACCCTACATTTTTGTCTGCCTCCACGACAAATTTCTCTCATTTGACCTTTCGGTCGGCACTGTTCCGCTAACTCGGCGCTTCGAATGGTTCGCCCTTGCTGATACACACTCGAGTTACCACTTTCCATGTGTCCTTCGATTGCAGCCACAACTGCCATATATGCGCCCGAGACGCTGGAAGTTTGCCCAAGCCGATTGGACACTTTTTTCGTCCCTAGCGACATTCGATGACCGTCACTTTCCTAGCGTCGACGATGAGGTCGCTCATATTACAGACGTTATTCTTACAGGTGCGGAACGTTCAATACCTCGCACCTCCGAATTGCCCCGGCGCCCCCCAGTTCCTTGGTGGAACGACGCATGCCGTGACGCAGTACGTGAGCGGCGGCGTGCTATTCGCGTTTTCAGACACCATCCTACTTTGGCCAACTGTATCCGCTATAAGCAGTTCCGTGCGCGGTGCCGTCGCGTCATCCGCGGTAGCAAGAAGGCAAGCTGGGACTTCTTTACTAGCTCATTTAACACCTTCACTCCCTCCTCGGAAGTTTGGAGTCGGATTTGACGGTTATCAGGCGCGCCTAGTTTCTCCCCGGTCTCTGAGCTCACTGTCGCGCATGATACATTAGTGGACCCCGGCGCAATTTCTAACTCATTGGGTCAACACTTTGCTGAGATTTCGAGCTCTTCAAATTACCCGCCAGCGTTTCTCCCAAAGAAACGTGCAGCGGAAGTGCGAACTCTTGCTTTCTCCTCTCAAAATCGCGAAAGCTACAATACTGTTTTCTCCATGCGGGAACTCCAACATGCACTCTCTTCTTCTCGCTCCTCCGCCCCAGGCCCGTATGGTATCCATATCCAAATGTTGCTGCATTTATCATACCATAGTCTGCGTTACCTCCTTCGCCTTTATAATCGAATTTGGACCGACAGTACTTTTCCCAGACAGTGGCGAGAAGCTATCGTCGTTCCTTTTCCGAAACCTGGAAAGGACAAACAACTCCCCTCTAGCTATCGCCCCATTTCTCTCACGAGTAGTGTATGTAAGGTTTTGGAACGTATGGTGAATTGCCGTTTAGCTTGGTGGCTGGAGTCCCGCAGTCTTTTAACACCTGCCCAATGCGGTTTCCGAAAGCATCGATCTGCAGTTGACCATCTTGTTGCTCTCTCCATTTACATAATGAAAAATTTTCTCCGGAAACGCCAAGCAGTAGCAATATTTTTTGCTCTAGAGAGAGCATACGATACCTGTTGGAGGACAGGCATCCTCCGCACACTGTTCTCTTGGGGCTTTCGCGGTCGGTTGCCCCTTTTTCTTCGCGAATTTATGGCAGAGCGCACATTTAGAGTGCGGGTAAACACTACTCTCTCCCGTACTTTCTCCCAAGAAAACGGGGTACCCCAGGGCTCCGTGCTAAGTGTTGTACTGTTTGCCATTGCCATAAATCCAATTATGGACTGTCTCCTTCCTGATGTCTCGGGCTCCCTCTTTGTGGACGATTTTGCGATCTACTACAACTCTCAACGGACCAGCCTTCTTGAACGACGTCTTCAAGGCTGTCTAGATCGCCTCCACTCCTGGAGCATCGAAACAGGCTTCCGCTTTTCTCCCAGTAAGACGGTTTGTGTTAATTTTTGGCGTCGTACGGAGTTTCTTCCGCCTTCCTTACATCTAGGCCCTATCAACCTTCCGTTCGCAGACGTCGCTAAATTCTTGGGTCTTATGTTTGACAGAAAACTGTGCTGGTCCTCCCACGTTTCCTATCTTTCGGCTCGCTGTCTGCGATCCCTCAACACCCTCCGTGTCCTGAATGGTACCTCCTGGGGAGCGGACCGAGTAGTCCTTCACCTCTGTCGCGCCTTAGTGCGCTCAAAATTGGACTATGGAAGCATAGTTTACTCCTCTGCTCGGTCGTCTATTCTTCGGCGTCTCGACTCTATCCACCACTGTGGATTACGTTTAGTGTCTGAAGCTTTTTACACCAGCCCTGTGGAAAGCCTTTATGCTGAGACTGCTGAACCTCCGCTGTCCAATCGGCGAGCTGTCTTCTAAGTCGTTATGCTAGCCATTTGTCTTCCATGCCTGCTAATCCGGCCCATGACATTTTTTTCGACGCCTCCTTGGATTTAGGGTATGCAGGCCACCCTTCCTCCCTACTACCACCGGGAGTCCGCTTCCGTCAATTGCTCCACTCTCTTTCCTTCCGCTTTCCTAAAACTTTCTTGACAACTTGGGGTAGAGCACCGCCTTGGCTCCGTCTCCGGACCTGCCTGCTCCGTGATCTTTGTCAGTTTCCCAAGGATGGTACCCCTTCACTTGTTTATCGTCGGGCATTTTCTGCTCTATGTGCACAAATGAAGGAAGCCACATTTATTTACACTGGTGGCTCAAAAACATCGTTTGGCGTCAGGAGTGTTCATGTTGTTGGCGACACCCCAAATCGATTTCGGCTGCCCGACCAGTGTTGGGTTTATACTGCGGAGCTTTACGCTGTTCTCCAGGCTGTTCAATACATCCGCCGCCATCAGCGGATACAGTATGTTCAGATTCTCTCAGCTCTCTCCTCAGTCTCCAATCTCTCTACCCTGTCCACCCTCTGGTCCACCGGATTCAGGAATGCCTACGCTTACTCCACTTGGGGGGCGTCTCGGTGGCGTTCCTCTGGATCCCAGGACACGTTGGTATCCGTGGAAATGAGGCGGCCGATATAGCGGCCAAGGCTGCAGTCTCTCTTCTTCGGCCAGCTATTCGCACGATTCGCTTCGCCGATCTACGAGTGTTTTATGTCGTCGTGTTGTTCTTTTATGGCACGCACATTGGTCGACACTTCCCCATAATAAATTGCGGGACGTGAAAGCTCTTCCCTGTGCTTGGATCTCTTCCTCCCGAACGCGTCGTCGGGAGGAGGTAATTTTAACTAGACTCCGGATAGGGCACTGTCTTTTTAGCCATCGACATCTTTTAAGCGGCGATCCTCCCCCACTCTGTCCCCACTGCTCTCAGCTGTGGATGGTAAGACACCTTTTACTTGTGTGCCCCTATTTTACTCCGTACGCGCCCGTCTACAGCTGTCGCCTGATATATCGTCCATTTTAGCAGATGACACGCGCTCAGCCGATCGCGTTCTCGAGTTTATTAGTGCCAGTGAGATGACGTCAGTCATTTGAAGCTCTTTTTGGGGACAACCAACCCCTTTCTGTAGTGTTTTTTTAAGCTTTCCTTCTGCTTTTAATTTCTCCAATTTTTTGAGTTTCGTTCCCATTGCTGCTGGTTTCCATTTCCGTTTTTTACCTTTTCCTAAGTCACAGACCGGGCGCTAATGACCATAGCAGTTTTGCGCCCTAAAACCAAAACAAAAAAGAAGAGCTAGTTGTGTTTCACAGGAACGATGTTTTCTGCCAGAAAATTTCATATCAGTGCACATTACACTACAGCTTAAAAAAATCATTGTGTGTTTTATATGGTTGTGCATCTGGTCCTTTAGGATTACAAAATTACGGTTTGCGGCTTTAATGGCAGCTACAAAACACACTCACGTTTACGACTAACACTACTTATGAAGTCCATTCAGTCAATTTATAGCAATATGGAATGATTCTGTCACGAGAACATATTTTTAAAAGTATTGCAGCTTTCTTTCCCACGTTACTTGGTGAACTGACTAATATTTTTATCACTGACTAGTTTATTCCGTAAGAGACATTTAATAAGATTATCTTACTTTCTCGTACTCAGTTTATGAATGCATAAACTGCACTAACTGCGTCTTTGTGTGGTTTGACGCACACGTCACGTAAGTTCCAAAAACTACTTACGTATACATCTTCCTTTTTCGAGTTCACATTCTCATCAGTATAAATAGACACTGATTTTCGTTTGGATCTTACTTTGTAGCAAACTCTATGCTTTTTGCTAACCAATATGGCGGATAGGCCGATTTGTTCATGTTCAGAGAAATCTGTTCGCGGAGCGACAATTAATAATTTCGTTCAAATTTTAGTTTACCCTTAATTAGGGCGATTCTCATTTGCTTGTTTCGATATTAGTGTCCGTAACACCGGGCTGAAGCACTAGCTCCGACTCTTAATTTATATCATTGCGGAAGTAGTATTAGATTTGCCTTTGTGATTCTTCTTGTACTCGAAGTTACTTCGTTCATTTCTTAAGACTCTTGAGTTATTTAAAGCAACAATTCACGTGAGATAAGCTACAAGAGACTTTGTGATAATGTATTTCCAGAACATTCTTTCCCGTTTGCTTTTCAGTCCCCATACTACTCGAGTTTCCTCCAGGGAGAACTTTTCGCGCCCTCTTGTCGCGCCGATCAGTTCCGGCACACTTGCAGCTAGCTAGCTGTATTGATCGTACATGAGTGGAACTGTTAACTTGGTGCAGTAAGTTATTTCCTATGTAGTCGAGTAGCTCCCAACGTTTTATTTGCTCCGGTATTGAGAATTAGGTTCCCAGGTACCGTAACCTATTTGTGCAGCTGCGAGCGGTGTTTATACGCAGCACTAAGTTCATTACATGCGTCGCTACTTGTTGTATGTCGAGAATGACTGCTCTGACGAGCAATAGAGCTGGAGAAACGACCAAGTTTTCTAACAGTACCGCAGGCACGCCACTCACTTGCTATAAAACGTGTCCGCTAAGTCCACAGAATTTGTGTTACACAACGACGGTCCATTGTAACTAAAATTTTTTTCAGGACACAGAGACGACCTTGTAAAAACCGGAACTTAGCAGTTATTTAGTGCAACGAAGCTGTACCTCACTTAAGAGTAAACATGTATAGTTCTGCGTCAGACACAGTGGCGGTTGCTGTGTAAGAGCACAAGAGCACGTCAGCACCCAAACTTATTTATTGTTTATTTTTCTTTGATTGCTGTTAAACATAACGTGGATGTTGCAACCTGAAAGATACGGCACTTAAATCTACCACGGTACTGCTCCTCTAGACTCCGTGAAATTTGGCACCAGGGTCGCGAGCACACCTTCAGTTTGCACGTTTTAAGGAGCTTTGGCGCATGCGTGTAATTGCCTCACGGACCAAATACATACGGATTTGATAAACAGCGTCCACGGTTCATGATGTACACAGTTACCCCCTGCCACTCAACTGGAAGTTTACGTCGGTGCCACCAGGTGGTGGCACATTGCGGCTAGACGGAAGCACACTCCTCAGATACGCTGATTCACTCACTATACTGGGTGGTCCATTGATCGTGACTGGATCAAATATCTCACGAAATAAGCGTCAAACGAGAAAACTACAAAGAACGAAACTTGTCTAGCTTGAAGGGGGAAACCATATAGCGCTATGGTTGGCCGCTAGAAGGCGCTGCCATAGGTCAAACGGATATCAACTGCGTTTTTTAAAATGGGAACGCCCATTTTTATTTCATATTCGTGTAGTACGTAGAGAAATATGAATGTTTTAGTTGGACCACTTTTTTCGCTTTGTGATAGAGGGCGCTGTAATAGTCACAAACATATGGCACACAATTTTAGACGAACAATTAGTAACAGGTAGGTTTTTTTAAATTAAAATACGGAACTTAGGGACGTTTGAACATTTTATTTTGGTTGTTCCAATGTGGTACATGTACCTTTGTGAACTTATTATTTCTCAGAACGCATGTTGTTACAGCGTGATTACCTGTAAATACCACATTAATGCAATAAATGCTCAAAATGATGTCCGTCAACCTCAATGCATTTGGCAATACGTGTAACGACATTCCTCTCAACAGCGAGTAGTTCGCCTTCCGTAATGTTCGCACATGCATTCACAATGCGCTGACGCATGTTATCAGGCATTGTCGGTGGATCACGATAGCAAATATCCTTCAACTTTCCCCACATAAAGAAATCCGGGGACGTCAGATCCGGTGAACGTGCGGACCATGGTATGGTGCTTCGACGACCAATCCACCTGTCATGAAATATGCTATTCAATACCGCATCAATCGCACGCGAGCTATGTGTCGGACGTCCATCATGTTGGAAGTACATCGCCATTCTGTCATGCAGTGAAACATCTTGTAGTAACATCGGTAGAACATTACGTAGGAAATCAGCATACAGTGCACCATTTAGATTGCCATCGATAAAATGGGGGCGAATTATCCTTCCTCCCATAATACCGCACCATACATTAACCCGCCAAGGTCGCTAATGTTCCACTTGTCATAGCCATCGTGGATTTTCCGTTGCCCAATAGTACATATTATGCCGGTTTACGTTACCGCTGTTGGTGAATGACGCTTCGTCGCTAAATAGAACGCGTGCAAAATATCTGTCATTCGTCCCGTAATTTCTCTTGTGCCTAGTGGCAGAACTGTTGAAGCCGTTCAAAGTCGTCGCCATGCAATTCCTGGTGCATAGAAATATGGTACGGGTGCAATCGATGTTGATGTAGCATTGTCAAAACCGACGTTTTTGAGACTCCCGATCCTCGCGCAATTTTTCTGCTACTGATGTGCGGATTGGCCGCGACAGCAGCTAAAACACCTACTTGGGCATCATCATTTGTTGCAGGTCGTGGTTGACGTTTCACATGTGGCTGAACACTTCCTGTTTCCTTAAATAACGTAACTATCCGCTGAACGGTCCGGACACTTGGATGATGTCATCCAGGATACCGAGCAGCATACATAGCACACGCCCGTGGGGCATTTTGATCACAATAGCGATACATCAACACGATATCGACCTTTTCCGCGATTGGTAAACGGTCCATTTTAACACGGGTAATGTATCACGAAGCAAATACCGTCCGCACTGGCGAAATGTTACGTGGTACCACGTGCTTGTATGTTTGTGACTATTACAGCGCCATCTATCACAAAGCGAAAAAAGTGGTCCAACTAAAACATTCATATTTCTTTCCGTACTACACGAATATGTAATAAAAAATGGGGGTTCCTATTTTTAAAAAACGCAGTTGATATCCGTTTGACCTATGGCAGCTCCATCTAACGCGCCAACCACAGCGCCGTCAGGTTTCCTCCTTCAAGCTTGACGAGTTTCGTTCTTTGTAGTGTTTTCGTTTGATGCTTATTTCGTGAGATATTTGGCCCGGTCACTATCAATGGACCACCCTGTATACTGCAGTAAAATTAGATCGGACGTCAGTACATGTTGTACTGACAATAAACCTCCTTCGTGGGTTGGTGAATGTGGTATAGTATATCAAGAAATGAATTTTATCATACAGTAATCCATTTGAAGCGCTGAGAATCAATAAGGGTCTAGCACATCACTGTCGATTGTGACATTGTAGCATTTATTCGAACTTCTGAAATCCTTTGATCTTGTGATGAGTCAGGTTTATCTCTGCTGTAGGCCCACATTGTGTACATGAAAATTCACGGAAAGCAGCATCACTTGATCCTCTGATATTCACTTAATGTGGGATCGACGGCGGTGTGCTGTAGGCCCTAATGGATCTCAGCGCCTCATTTCATTCCAGTCAAGTGATCATGTTGGTAGACGTTACTACTGGAGTTAAATCATTTCCACAAACGGCACTTTGTGTTTGGAGTTGGTTGTCTACTGTGTGGGATCGGCTTTCGTGTGGAGTGTAAACATGGACTATGTTGATATGTTGACTCTATTTTAAATTCTAACTGAAAAGTAAAGCTATGAGGATGCATCGTGAGTCGTGCTTGGGTAGCTCAGTCTGTAGAGCACTTGCCCGCGAAAGGCAAAGGTCCCGAGTTCGACTGTCGGTCCGGCACGCAGCTTCAATCTGCCAGGAAGTTTCACATCGGCGCACACTCCGCTGCAGAGTGAAAAACTCATTCTGGGAACACAAAAGTAAATTACCAGGAAAAAGTTAGCCGCAAAGGAACTAGGGAGAGTGACGAAATGAAATGAAGGGCTCATTTCAGTAGTGGTACAAGTTCATTACCTCCACTTTTCTGCCTATGATACTTCTGAAATTAATGAGCCAAACAAACAGAAAGAAAGGTTCATCTCTCGCAAGAAGCCATATGCTTGAATATTTCTAGTATCTCAACTGCAGATTTTTCAGCGCTCACTTAACTTTAGGACTCTGTATCTCAAAATGATCAAAAATGGACTTGTACCACTATTGAAATAAGCCCTTCAAATAAGCGTGACTACAAGCGAACATTTATCAAGGAAGTCTACAGTTAACACAAGTTGTTGCTTGGGTGCAGCGTAAGAATATCCGATTTTCACCCCGAAGTAAATTCGTGAATTAATATATCGGTTAGGGATCTCATTCGTTTGTCCGAAAAACTGGAAAAGCACGAAAACTCCCTCTTATATAAAAATACGAATGGAGAGCTACGAAAGCCTAAACATTATTTCTTTATTGCCCTAAACTGTACTTAATTATGTACAAAACAACAAAATTACACAAAAATAAGTCTTTCTTATGTAGGCTAATTTATGCTTCTTATTATTATTATTACTGTTGTTATTACTACTGGCAGTGGCTTTAATTGTATAAACTTCATGATAAGCATAACTGTTACACAGCAGATGCTATTAATTTAACGCTCTCAAATTTATCTGAATCTAAAAATTTGTGAACACCCAGAATGTATACTCACGAGCCGCCACTGAGCAATCTACTGCCGCGATGCTCAGTACGGCAAAGATGGCGCATTTCTTACGCTAACAGAAGGGAAATGGGAGACGCGATTAAAAGTGTGCAGTAGCCTTTGTTAACTATACCCACTTGTGTGGTATGTATCGCTACGTACACCTTTAAGAATTGTGCATTCTCGTTCACGCGTGTTTTCGCTGGCTCCTTTGTTGGTGTGTGATGCGAAAAAGAGGGAACAGACTACAGTTTCCGCAAAGTAGCGTCAGATGTGAGAATCGAACGTGCTGGTCGTTTTCTACACCACTTGTTGTTAATATGGCGTGCTTAAGGCATCCCGTCTGACTGAACTCCGTGTTGAGGAAACTCAGGTACAAAGTACTAGTCGTTCTACGAATGTGGACAAAGGGAAAAGCATTGAAAGAGGTAATTAGGCAGGCCTCCTGGAATCGAATTCAAATGCTTCACTACGTATCGGAACAGGCTAACACGAACGCGAGGGATCCTGACCCTCCACTGTGCGTGAGAATATTTTTACGGCGTATCGAATTGTCACGCGAACGCATAAATAAAGAGCAAGGTCGTGCTGCATTGAAACCGCCACTGCAGGGTCAGCGTAATAACGTAACACGGGTTGTTCCAGGGCAAGTGGCACTCTGTTCACGACTGAAACGAGTAGGATGGAGTTTAGCGGCCCATCGGAGACGAGGTCATAAAGGTGACGTTAACTCAAGTAGAAACACCATGGCGTCCTCCCAAAGCAGTTAGTGAGAACTCCACGAAACGCCTACTTGGGAAGGATGCTCAGGCTTCTGGTAGACAGCCAAAGACGCTTTCTTGCTATTTGCGAAGAGAAACAAGTTATGGTTTGCCACTGGAGGCCTGTAAACAAAGTGATGAAATTTCTGGAATCATGACCTCCACGATATACGCAGCCGGCAAAAAAATTAGTACACTTGGAAAGTCGACTTCGATGTTGATCCGGTGGCAGCATATGCCAACTGGGGTATAGCCGATGTACGAGGTGCATTCAAGTTCTAAGGCCTCCGATTTTTTTAATAATTAACTACTCGCCCGAAATCGATGAAACTGGCGTTACTTCTCGACATAATCGCCCTGCAGACGTACACATTTTTCACAACGCTGACGCCATGATTCCATGGCAGCGGCGAAGGCTTCTTTAGGAGTCTGTTTTGACCACTGGAAAATCGCTGAGGCAATAGCAGCACGGCTGGTGAATGTGCGGCCACGGAGAGTGTCTTTCATTGTTGGAAAAAGCCAAAGGTCACTAGGAGCCAGGTCAGGTGAGTAGGGAGCATGAGGAATCACTTCAAAGTTGTTATCACGAAGAAACTGTTGCGTAACGTTAGCTCGATGTGCGGGTGCGTTGTCTTGGTGAAACAGCACACGCGCAGCCCTTCCCGGACGTTTTTGTTGCAGTGCAGGAAGGGATTTGTTCTTCAAAACATTTTCGTAGGATGCACCTGTTACCGTAGTGCCCTTTGGAACGCAATGGGTAAGGATTACGCCCTCGCTGTCCCAGAACATGGACACCATCTTTTTTTCAGCACTGGCGGTTACTCGAATTTTTTTTGGTGGCGGTGAATCTGTGTGCTTCCACTGAGCTGACTGGCGCTTTGTTTCTGGATTGAAAAATGGCATCCACGTCTCATCCATTGTCACAACCGACGAAAAGAAAGTCCCATTCACGATGTCGTTGCGCGTCAACAATGCTTGGCAACATGCCACACGGGCAGCCATGTGGTCGTCCGTCAGCATTCGTGGCACCCACCTGGCTGACACTTTTCGCATTTTCAGGTCGTCATGCAGGATTGTGTGCACAGAACCCACAGAAATGCCAACTCTGGAGGCGATCTGTTCAACAGTCATTTGGCGATCCCCCAAAACAATTCTCTCCACTTTCTCGATCATGTCGTCAGACCGGCTTGTGTGAGCCCGAGGTTGTTTCGGTTTGTTGTCACACGATGTTCTGCCTCCATTAAACTGTCGCACCCACGAACGCACTTTCGACACATCCATAACTCCATCACCACGTGTCTCCTTCAACTGTCGTTCAACTGTCGATGAATTTCAATTGGTTTCACACCACGCAAATTCAAAAAACGAATGATTGCAAGCTGTTCAAGTAAGGAAAATGTCGCCATTTTAAGTATTTAAAACAGGTCTCATTCTCGTCGTTGGCGGTAAAATTCCATCTGCCGTACGGTGCTGCCATCTCTGGGACGTATTGACAATGAACGCGGCCACATTTTAAAACAATGCGCATGTTTCTATCTCTTTCCAGTCCGGAGAAAAAAAATCGGAGGCCTTAGAGCTTGAATGCACGGCGCTCGGTACGTGCAGAACGTTACTAGACCCGTTCGCTTGGCGTTCTTGCAGTAGGAAGCTGATACTTTGTTCCAAAAGGGTGATACTCGCCCACACACTACACGTGTAACTCAACGTGCTGTGCAAGACGTGCAGGATCTCCGAAGTTGTCTCCAATAATGTGGGATGTGATGGGAAGAGAAGTGACTCGTCCGACTCGTCAGCCAACCAATCCAGTCACAAGGAGCCAGATGAAGGATCAAATGGTTCAAATGGCTCTGAGCACTATGGGACTTAACATCTGTGGTCATCAGTCCCCTAGAACTTAGAACTACTTAAACCTAACTAACCTAAGGACATCACACACATCCATGCCCGAGGCAGGATTCGAACCTGCGACCGTAGCAGTCGCGCGGTTCCGGACTGAGCGCCTAGAACCGCTAGACCACCGCGGCCGGCTGATGAAGGATCTTTTTTGCATAAAGTCCACGTTCACACACGATCTGGCAACATGCGATTTTTACCTCTCTGGGTTCATAAAGGATAATGGGATAATGTGTGTGTATCTCCGCTACCAGCCGATCTATCCGACTGTAGAAACAGCATTGTTGTAACAGCTACTTCAGACACGCTGATCAAGACTTGGGAAGAACTCGCGTATCGATTCGATGTGTGAAGAATGGTGCTCACAAACTTTTTGAGTTGCCCTTTCATTTGATGTATTATTCATAATTGTAAGTTCAGAGTAATAAATGCTACAAATCTTAAAAACCCCGACATTCATTTTGGAACACCCGGTATCTGTCTACGTTCTTGGTGAACCGCCAGACTCTGCACCAATCGTCGATGTTCCGGCATTCCAGTACAGAGTCCTGGCTTGGCTGCCTCCCCGTAGACAAACAGCATCGTCCGCAAATAGCCTGACGGAGCCTCTAACGTTGTCCACCAGCTCATTAATATAGACGGTAGGCAGTAGTTTCCCTGCAACACTCACTTGGGGTATACCCGTAATTACCTGTCGATATTTTTCCGCCAAGAATGACGTGTTGTGTTTTATCTGCAAGGAAGCTGTGTTCAATCACAAAACTAGTCCGTTGGTTGATTGGTTGGTTGGTTGATTTGGGGGGAGAGGGCCATACAGCGAGGTCATCGGTTGGTTGGTTGGTTGTTTGGAGAAGGAGACCAGACAGCGTGGTCATCGGTCTCATCGGATTAGAGAAGGATGGGGAAGGAAGTCGGCCGTGCCCTTTCAGAGGAACCATCCCGGCATTTGCCTGGAGTGATTTAGGGAAATCACGGAAAACCTAAATCAGGATGGCCGGACGCGGGATTGAACCGTCGTCCTCCCGAATGCGAGTCCAGTGTCTAACCACTGCGCCACCTCGCTCGGTGAGGTCATCGGTCCCATCGGATTAGGGAAGGATGGGGGAGGAAGACGGCCGTACCCTTTCAAAGGAAACATCGAGGAATTTGCCTGAAGCTATTTAGGGAAATCACGGAAAACCTAAATCAGTATGGGACGACGCGGGTTCGAATCGTCGTCGTCCCGATTGCGAGTTCAGTGTGCTAACCACTGCGCCACCTCGCTCGGTTTCACCTTTGAAGCCGGTCGGTGTAGCCGAGCGGTTCTAGGCGCTTCAGTCCGGAACCGCGCTGTTGCTACGGTCGCAGATTCGAATCCTGCCTCGGGTATGGATGTGTATGATGTCCTTATGTTAGGTTTAAGTAGTTCTAAGTCTAGGGGACTGATGACCGCAGATGTTAAGTCCCATAGTGCTTAGAGCCATTTGAACCACCTTTGTAAATCGAACTGAAGCTATGTATGTTTGTCACTCTGAACAGTATAACAGTTATCATGTCTGTTCGATTTACAAAGGTGAAGTGTAAAAAACCAAAATGCATCGCAAGAAATACTGCAGAATGCCAAAAACTGCGAAGAGCGTATTTAAAAGTAAGACTTTTGACATCAGCCGCTGCTACCAGTGAGGGAAGAAGCATTGGTTTGGAGAATATGTAGAGGAACACCATAAGTAACTTACATTCCAACCTTATAAATAGAACACTGTTTGTAACCTAAAACATCCAAAAATGTACAAACATGTGCATCTAATATGCAGAATAATCAGGGAAGATGCTTTATAAATAAAAGCGGAACGCGTGTGCTATAAAATTCTCTTTAATCCGATTGCAGTAAGCTCAAGACGTAAAAGCAGTAATAACTGATTTTAACAGCTGCTGCGGAAGATGGTCATGCAAACAAACATATTATTGTATATGGTCATTGCTGCTTAAAAGTCTCGTGTAACGCTCTCGACATTTCATCAGTGAAGCCGTTAAATATCCTTCAGTTATCCTGGCTTCTTAAAGCTTACCCAATGTATTTGATTCCTGTCAGCGGTCTTGTATGTGTGATTGTGCCGCTTTGTAGTGTTATTTTTACAGGGGCCCACGTTCCACGCATTTAGATGTTTCACTTTGGATAAGGCCAAAGCGGTGCAGGTGTGTAGGGCATTGGCCATGGCACGTAAGGAAGTGTACTGTACCGCAGCTTGGGTCAACGTGACTCAGCCTCAACTGTTCCCGGAAGTTCGGGACGAAGGAGAAGACCCGATGGCCCTTAGCAGATGTTTCCCCTTCTTTTTGCCATGTCTCAAACTTGCAAAGATTCAATGGGCCGTTTTTCTGTTATACGCTCCCCTGTTATCTCCTGTACCGTGCAAGGCCCCGTCACAGGCCGCTGGTGGCTGCGCCACGGCTCAAGTACACTGCGGCGGAGAAATATCCGCAAGTTCACGTCACCCGCCGTCGCAAGCTAGTCCCCGATAGCATCTCTGCCGTTGTTGCTGCGCTCACTGCCTATGAACGACGGTGCGATCTCAGGTGACGCATGCTAACGTTAAGTCTGTAAACAGAGTGTTTACAATCAGCACCGAAACCAAACACGCTGTGTGCCGATGAAACGCGTAAGCCGTAAACAGTCTCATTGTCAGACGGAGGAGCGCCTGCGGGCAAGTGGCGGCAACCCGCAGGCCGCAAACGTCGTGCCTGATGCAGTAGTGGCCAAGGATGCAGGGGCCTAGTAGTGCGTATACGTGCTGGGATACATAAGAAAGTTTTTCACACTCAGACAGTTTGGTACTCTCAGATAGTACTTCCAGAATTGTTTACACCAAGGACGAATTGTCGCTGATAATTACTGTCTGATAGTTACTTACGAGTACTTTCTGTAAGTTCAAATGGCTCTGAGCACTATGGGACTTAACATCTGAGGTCATCAGTCCCCTAGAACTTAGAACTACTTAAACCTAACTAACCTAAGCACATCACACACATCCATGCCCGACGCAGGATTCGAACCTGTGACCGTAGCGGTCGCGCGGTCCCAGACTGAAGCGCCTAGAACCGCTCGGCCACTGCGGCCGGCTTTCTGTAAGTGTTGCAGAAACTACGAAAAAAGCATGCCACATACAAACGAAAGCAAAATCTCCAAAATTGGCGATCTTTTACAGAAGACGTTCAGAGTTTGTTAATTTACTGTATGCCCATCTTTTTAGCGATGCTTGCGGGACTCGGCTGTTCGATAGAGGATGTCAAATTAAACGCCTTTCAGCCGACAATTTTCAATCTTGTTTTATTGGGCAGCCAGTTTCAGCATTTTACCACGCCATCTTCAGGCCCCTGACCGGGGTGTAGGAATAATCTACCCCGCTTTTGGTCAAAACAGGGGCCAGCAATACTGGTATTTGTTACGGGTGAAGTGGTCACTGCAACAAATATCTATAAATACCAGCATTGCTGGCCCCTGTTTTGATCACAAGCGAGGTAGAGTATTCCTACACGCCAGTCAGCGGCCTGAAGATGGCGTAGTAAAACGCTGAAACTGGTTGCTCAGTAAAATAAGGTTGAAAATTGACGACTGAAAGGTGTTTAATTTGACATCCTCTGTTAATTCCTGTCGTGCGGCCATAATCACACCGGAAATTTTTTCACGTGAATCACCTGAGTACAAATAACTGCTCCGCCAATGCACTGCCCTTTTATACCTTGTGGAAGCGATACTACTGCCACCTGTATATGTGCAAATCGCTATCCCACGACTTTTGTCTGTCGGTGTATCGTCCACTGCATGACAGTTGCTTCTTTATGACAGGATGTATTGTTATGCTGATACTATCCATCATCATCTCCGAACAGTCCCAGTACTGTATACAATGCTGTTAAATTTGTTCACATCCTTCCGCATACACAGTGTTCATAAGCGCAACAAGGGGATCACGCCCTAAGCACGAAAAGTACCCCCATACCGTGACACCTCCTCGTGCGTACTTCACTGTTGGCCGTACACACGATGGCAGGTAAGGTCATCTGTCCACTGTCCATGCTTCTTTGTCACGGCATCTCTGGAAATGCAGCGATTTGTGTTGCGGTGTTGACGGCAGTCTGTGCTTGGGACAATAACTCCATAGTCCGGCTACTCCTGGTCTGCCACCAATGGAATGGCGTGACACGAAGTGTTGGAGGGAGCCTATTGTATGCTCGCAGCTAGCAGGCAAAGATGTGAAGGGCTGCGATGTGCTTGGTGCACTATATGACGATCCTCCCTCTCGGTGCTCAGATGTGGTCTGTTGGAACGTTTACGATGATTTTGCGTGTACTGTCATTCCCGCGCAGTGCAAAATCGGGCCAGTGTCACATCCGGATGCTCCATATGCCTGAATACTGCACGATTCGACCTAGCCTTTTGAACTGGGACACACGATGAGGCCCCTTTCAAACTCAAGTCGAGCACGAGGTCCCGGGTTCGATTCCCGGCGGGGTCAGGGATTTTCACCTGCCTCGAGATGACTGGGTGTTTGTGTGGTCCTCATCATTTCATCATCATCCAGGACAGCGGCGAAATTGGACTGAGCAAGGGTTGGGAAATTGTACGGGCGCTGATAACCACGCAGTTGAGCGCCCCACAAACCAAACATCATCATCATCATCATCATCATCAAACTCAAGTGCTGATAACGCTGCCTCACACGAGTACGCGGTGTTTCCGTGCCCTTGACAGTGGTCACTCAACATCTGACCCTGTTCATGCCCCTCAAGGCGTGTACACACTAGGCCAGCGAAGGCAAACGAAGGGAGACACTGGTTTCGGCCGAACGTTTGCACCGATGCACCGGCGTTCGGCTTCACATCCTCACCAAACGAACAGCATGCGGCGAAGGGATTGTGCCGTGCGGAATCGCAGTTGGCTCTGATAACTTGTCGACGTTGCTCCACTCTTGTTATTGTTATAAAGTAGCGTTTTAATTACAGTGTTATCGGCCGAAATTATGACAGAAGAAGACGATATAGCAGTCGTCGCACGTGCAGCATTTATTTTACTGCAAGAAGCTGATCACGAAAGAAAAAAAAAAAGACAAGAAACGACGCTGTCAGGCGACATCTGTTTTAAAATGTAGGGAGCAGGGCGTTGGAAGAAAATTGTCCACCTTAAAGCTGAATTGGAAAATGGGCTATTTCATATTTTTTTCCAAATGGAAGCTGCAGGTTTCGATTTGCTATTGGATTGTGTAGGCCGTAACATTTCCTAGGATGACACCTCTTTCGGGAGAGCTGTACCTGCAGCAGAAAGTAAATAGCCACTCCCAGTTTTTTGTTCAAGGCATAAAGATGTAAATAAAGTCTACGATAACGCTGGAAGCTAAAGGAGTGAACCCGGGTCTTCTTTGCTTACTAGGCCGACATGCTGACCATTACACCACCACAGCATTGTGGTCAACTTAGGTGCACGAACTACCCAAGTCAAATACCCTCCCCAACACAAACTCCAATTCACATTTCCCCTTATATTGTCACTATTACCTGGGCTCTCCGACTTAAATGTCTCAGGGAAAATTTATTTTATGATCTATACGACCACATTTAGTACAGGACTTCCCCATTACGTCCAATGCTGGGGTGCTATTCCAATGTCGAAGAGCCCCGGTAGTAATGACAACATAAGAGGAGATGAGAATTGGAGTTTGTGTTGGGGAGGGTAGTTGACTTGGGTAGTTCGTGCAGCAATGTTGACCACAATGCTGTGGTGGTGTAATCGTCAGCATATCTGCCAAATAAGTAAGAAGACCCGGGTTTGAGTCCCGGCCGCAGCACAAATTTTAATTCACTTCTTCAACTTCCAACGTTATCGTAGATAAATTAGAGACTTAAATGTCTCAGGGAAAATTTAATTTAAGAGTAAAGAGTACATTTTCTTTTCCACATCATGTACATTTTTTCTTCTAACGGCTCATTTATTTCCCTGCAATCGTGTAATCTTTTCAATTTGTTTTTATAATCGCGGATCATAGTGTCCCATAAACATTACTGTTGACGATACAACTTTTCAGCTTTAATGCTTTCTCCATATACCACTCCATACACAAGTATTTACAAACACAATAAATACACTTTCTTAGCGAGAGTAATCACTATCTGTAGGGAAAACAGCGACTGTTGAACTTAAGTTTTTCAGGACAGCCACAAGTTGCACTCTGTATGTGTTATTGATCGGTTTTGCTCTTTAATTTAACAGCCAAGTACTGCAGATTAAACTGTAAATTCGAGAGTTTTTGATGATGCTCTTGTTAAATTAGAGTGAAACCGGTCAGTAAAACATACTCAGTGCGACTGGGGGTGTCCTGTAAAACTTGGATACACAGCTGTTACAGAGACACAGCCAATTGCTACTGAGCCAACGAACATTCGACCTGGCGTCCTCAGTAGCAGAGGAGTCCCAACGCAAACTAAATGCAGACACTTGGATGTTACCGCCGGCAGACCCGGTAGCAGCCAAGGCTAAATGCTTTGTTGGCTCCGAATTGTCGTCCGTAAACACTGAGTAGATCTCCTACAAAGCGATTGGCCGTCGTTCGTTGGCCTAATATGTACGCAGCGTTATATACTGATCAGCCAGTATATTGCCTAATAGTCGGTATGTCCACATTTGGCACGGCTAACCGCATGGAAGCAATGAGACTTTGGTAGGTCGCTGGAGGGAGTCGGCACCACACATCTGCAGGCACACAAGTCACCTAATTCCCGTATATTCCGGGGACAGGGGCGATTAGCTCTGACACCACAGTCATATCCCAGAAGTCTTCGATCTGGTTCATATCTGGCGAGTTGGGGGAGGGGGGGCAGCATCTCAACTGGAATTCGCCACTTTGTTCCTCGAACCTCTCCCTCACACTCCGGCCTTGTGACATGGTGCATTATCTTGCTGAAATATGCCACTGCCGTCGGGGAACATGATCGTCATGAAGGGGTGTATGTGGTCCGCAACCAAAGTACGGTACTCCTTGGCCGTCAAGGTGCCTTGCAGGATCTCCACTGGACCCACGGATCCCCACGTGAATGTTCCCCAGAGCATGGTGGAGCCGCCGCCAGCTTTTCTTCGCCCCACAGTCAAGGTGCCAAGGACCTGTTCCCCTGGAAGATGAAGGATTCGCGCCCTGCCATCGGCATGATGAGAAAGGTATCGGGATTCATCAGACCATGCAGCGGTCTGCCGCTGCGCCAGCGTCTACATCGAAATCTACATCCATACTCCTCAAGCCACCTGACGGTGTGTGGCGGAGGATACTTTGAGTACCTCTATCGGTTCTCCCTTCTATTCCAGTCTCGTATTGTCCGTGGAAAGAAAGATTGTCGGTATGCCTCTGTGTGGGCTCTAATTTCTCTGATTTTATCCTCATGGTCTCTTCGCGAGATATACGTAGGAGGGAGCAATATACTGCTTGACTCTTCGGTGAAGGTATATTCTCGAAACTTCAATAAAAGCCCGTACCGAGCTACTGAGCGTCTCTCCTGCAGAGTCTTCCACTGGAGTTTATCTATCATCTCCGTAACGCTTTCGCGATTACTAAATGATCCTGTAACGAAGCGCGCTGCTCTCCGTTGGATCTTCTCTATCTCTTCTATCAACCCTATCTGGTACGGATCCCACACTGCTGAACAGTATTCAAGCCGTGGGCGAACAAGCGTACTGTAATCTATTTCATTTGTTTTCGGATTGAATTTCCTTAGGATTCTTCCAATGAATCTCAGTCTGGCATCTGCTTTACCGACGATTAATTTTGTATGGTCATTCCATTTTAAATCACTACTAATACCTATTCCCAGATAATTTATGGAATTAACCCCTTCCAGTTGCTACCTGCTATATTGTAGCTAAATGATAAAGGATCTTTCTTTGTATGTTTTCGCAGCACATTACACTTGTCTACATTGAGATTCAATTGCCATCCCCTGCACCATGCGTCAATTCGTTGCAGATGCTCCTGCATTTCACTACAATTTTTCGTTATTACAACCCCTCTCGATATAGTACAGCATTATCCGCAAAAACCCTCAGTGAACTTCCGATGTTATCCATAAAGTCATTTATGTATATTGTGAATAGCAACGGTGCTACGACACTCCCTTGCGGCACACCTGAAATCACTCTTACTTCGGAAGACTTCTCTCCATTGAGAATGACATGCTGCGTTCTGTTATCTAGGAACTCTTCCATCCAATCACACAATTGGTCTGATAGTCCATATGCTCTTAATTTTTCATTAAACGACTGTGGCGAACTTTATCAAACGCCTTGTGGAAGTCAAGAAACACGGCATCTACCTAGGAACCCGTGTCTACGGCCCTCTGAGTCTCGTGGACGAATAGCGCGAGCTGGGTTTCACACGATCGTTTTTTTCGAAACCCATACTGATTCCTACAGAGTAGATTTCTGGTCTTCAGAAAAGTCATTATACTCGAACATAATACGTGTTCTAAAATTCTACAACTGATGCACATCCAGTGCTGATGGTCACGTGCCCATTTCATTCGTAGTTTTCCATGTCGTGGTTTTAACAGTAGCACATGTATCAGTCGTCAACTGCAGAGGCCCATCATTAGCAGTGTTCGGTGCACTGGGTGGCCTGCCGGTGTGGCAGAGCGGTTCTAGCCGCTATAGTCTGGAACCGCACGATCACTACGGTCGCGGGTTCGAATTCTGGCTCGGGCATGGCTGTGTGTGATGTCCTTAGGTTAGTTAGGTTTAAGTAGTTCTAAGTTCTAGGGGACTGATGACCTCAGAAGTTAAGTCCCATAGTGCTCAGAGCCATTTGAACTATTTGATACGGCATGCACCGTGCGTGTGTCTGACTAGCTGTCATTCTGTGTCTGACTAGCTGTCATTCCTCGCCGGGTGACACTGCTATCGCCTGGACTGGTTTCTGTCGATAGTAGGTCGGTGGTCAAAATGTTGTTTGATCAGTGTATACCATACAAGACCGGGTAAACAACACTGAGCACGCAGCATCCCTTTAATCAGGACGTTATGTATTCTGTTTGCTAGGAGCTCATCGATCCAGTCGCAAAGCTGGCTGGATACTATGTTCTCTCGCGTTTTGTTCATTAGGCGACAGCGCGGAACAGTATCGAGCGCGCTCCGCCCACGTGGTTTTGGAACGCCCCGTACTGTTTAGTTCTGCTGCCACACACCAGAGGGACAGACAAGTGCCTGTCTGCGATGCTAATGACGTCGCCGCTAATGAGGCGAGTTGCGGGCCGCTTTGGGCCGCGCTCTGAGCCTCCGTGTGCCCGCGCTAATGAACGTAAGTGCCCTGGCAGCCCGCCAGCCGGCGCTGGCGGCGCCTGTTGAGCGCGGCGGCGGCGGCGGCGGCGGCGGCAGCCGTGGTGACGGATTTACGAACGTCCGCCCGCGGCTCTATCGACCCGCGAGGTCTGCAGCTTCTGTTTCCCACATCTGTAACAGCCAGGCCGCCCGCCAATGTTCGGCACACACTACGTGAGTGCGGCTCTTTCTGCAGTCGCACCTGTGCTATGCTCGCTATATCACTGTGTAACCAGTGAGAATCCCCCCCCCCCCCCTCCCCCACGCTCCCGCCGGTTTCTATAAAGACTCCCGTGTGTAAAACAACTGATCACTTCACAAGTAAGTTAACGTGTTAAGTAATTGAAATCAAGCATACAGGGTGATCGTAACCGGGCCAAATATCTCACGAAATAAGCGTCAAGCGAAAAAACTACAAAGAACGAAACTCGTCTAGCTTGAAGGGGCAAACCAGATGGCGCTATGGTTGGCCCGGTAGATGGCGCTGCCATACGTCAAACGGATATCAACTGCGTTTTTTTTAAATAGGAACCCCCATTTTTTATTACGTATTCCTGTAGTACGTATAGAAATATGAATGTTTTAGTTGGACCACTTTTTTCCCTTCGTGATAGATGGCGCTGTAATAGTCACAGACATATGGCTCACATATTAGACAAACAATTGGTAATAGGTAGGTTTTTTAAATTAAAATACAGAACGTAGGGACGTTTGAACATTTTATTTCGGTTGTTCCAATGTACCTTTGTGAACCTATCATTTTTGAGAACGCATACTGTTACAGCTTGATTACCTGTAAATAACACATTAATGCAATAAATGCTCAAAATGATGTCCGTCAACCTCAATGCATTTGGCAATACGTGTAACGACATTCCTCTCAACAGCGAGTAGTTCGCCTTCCGTAATGTTCGCACATGCATTGACAATGGGCTGACGCATGTTGTCAGGCGTTGTCGGTGGATCACGATAGCAAATATCCTTCAACTTTCCCCACAGAAAAAAATCCGGGGACGTCAGCTCCGGTGAACGTTCGGGCCACGGTATGGTGCTTCGACGACCAATCCACCTGTCATGAAATATGCTATTCAATACCGCTTCAACCGCACTCGAGCTATGTGCCGGACATCCACCATGTTAGAAGTACATCGCCATTCTGTCATGCAGTGAAACATCTTGTAGTAACATCGGTAGAACATTACGTAGGGTCGCGCGGGATTAGCCGAGCGGTCTAAGGCACTGCAGTCATGGACTGTGCGGCTGGTTCCGGCGGAGGTTCGAGTCCTCCCTCGGATATGGGTGTGTGTGTGTTTGTCCTTAGGATAGTTTAGGTTAAGTAGTGTGTAAGCTGAGGAACTAATGACCTTAGCAGTTAAGTCCCATAAGATTTCACTCTCATTTGAACATTACGTAGGAAATCAGCTTACATTGCACCATTTAGATTGCCATCGATAAAAAGCGAGTCAATTATCCTTCCTCCCACAATGCCGCACCATACATTAACCCGCCTAGGTCGCTGATGTTCCACTTGTCGCAGCCACCGTGGATTTTCCGTTGCCCAATAGTGCATATTAAGCCGGTTTACGTAACCGCTGTTGGTGAATGACACTTTGTCGCTAAACAGAACGCGTCCAAAAACTCCGTCATCGTCCCGTAATTTCTCTTGTGCCCAGTGGCAGAACTGTACATGCTGTTCAAAGTCGTCGCCATGGATTCGTGGTGCATAGAAATATGGCACGGGTGCAATCGATGTTGATGTAGCATTCTGAACAGCGACGTTTTTGGGATTCCCTATTCTCGCGCAGTTTGTCTGCTACTGATGTGCGGATTGTCCGCGACAGCAGCTAAAACACCTACTTGGGCATCATCATTTGTTGTAGGTCGTGGTTCACGCTTTACATGTGGCTGAACACTTCCTGTTTCCTTAAATAACGTAACTATCCGGCGAACGGTCCGGACACTTGGATGATGTCGTCCAGGATACCGAGCATACATAGCACAAGCCCGTTGGGCATTTTGATCACAGTAGCTACACATGAACACGATATCGACGTTTTTCACAATTGGTAAACGGTCCATTTTAACACGGGTAATGTAACACCAAGCAAATACCGTCCGCACTGTCGGAATGTTACGTGATACCACGTAGTTATACGTTCGTGAATATTACAGCGCCATCTAACACAGAGCGAAAAAAGTGGTCCATCTAAAACATTCATATTTCTTTACGCACTACACGAATATGTAATAAAAAAGCGGGGTTCCTATTTAAAAAAAAAAGGTTGATATCCGTTTGACCTACGGTAGCGACATCTAGCGGGCCAACCATAGCGCCATCTGGTTTTCCCCCTTCAAGCTAGACAAGTTTCGTTCTTTGTAGTTTTTTCGTTTGAGGCTTATTTCGTGAGATATTTGGCCCGGTCACTATCAATGGACCACCCTGTATAAGCGATGAAAAGTTTAGAAAACGTTTGAATTTATTTTTTTAGTTTGTTGGAATTGGCTAAGGTATCAGTCTCCAAAACGCACAGCACCCGCGTACCCAAATACACTGACGGAAGAAAATCACAACACCAAGAAGAAGTCTTGCAACACCTGAAACATGGTGTCTATCCAAACTTCGCGCCAGTCCCACAAGTGTGGCGCTAGTAGCGCTATTGTGAGGATGCAAATCAGGTTTACTTCAAATACACGCTGTAGCGGTCCTAACCGTCATTTATCTTCGAGATTGGACATCGTGAGTTGATTTTAGTCAAGAATACCTTTAAAGAGACAAAGACGCCATCAACAACACCTCATTTGAGTTTGAAAGAGGTCCTGTAATAGGACTACATGAAGCAGGATGTTCCTTCTGCGATATTGCAGAAAGACTCTTCAGAAATGTACCCACTGTACATTATTGCTGGCAGCGGTGGTGACGAGAATGTACGGTCGCAAGAAGACCGGGCTCCGGACGGCCACGTGGCACTGCCGAGAGGGAAGCCCACCGTGTTTCGCCTGCGGCTCTGGCGCGTCGTACTGCATCTGCAGCAGCATTTTGAGCAGCAGCTGCCACCACAGTGACACAACGAGCTGTTATAAATCCGTTACTTCAAGGGAGCTCCGAACCAGACGTACTGTGCCGTGCATTCCACTGACACCACACAACGGCCATCCGCGAATTCAGTGGCATCATGCGAGAGCTCATTGGAGGGCAGGGTGGAGGTCTGTTGTGTTTTCTGATGAAAGACGATTCTACGTCGGTACCAGTGATGCCCTGTATCGATTAGGAGGTCAGTCGAGGGCCTTGCAGCCAACCTGTCTGCGGGCTACACACACTGGACCTGCACGTGGAGGTACGGTCTGGGCTGCAATTTTATACAGGGTGTTACAAAAAGGTACGGCCAAACTTTCAGGAAACATTCCTCACACACAAAGAAAGAAAATATGTTATGTCGACATGTGTCCGGAAACGCTTACTTTCCATGTTAGAGCTCATTTTTTACTTCTCTTCAAATCACATTAATCATGGAATGGAAACACACAGCAACAGAACGTACCAGCGTGACTTCAAACACTTTGTCACAGGAAATGTTCAAAATGTCCTCCGTTAGCGAGGATAGATGCATCCACCCTTCGTCGCATGGAATCTCTGATGCGCTGATGCAGCCCTGGAGAATGACCGTCCACAATACGAGCACGAAGAGTCTCTACATTTGGTACCGGGGTTGCATAGACAAGAGCTTTCAAATGCCCCCATAAATGAAAGTCAAGAGGGTTGAGGTCAGGAGAGCGTGGAGGCCATGGAATTGGTCCGCCTCTACCAATCCATCGGTCACCGAATCTGTTGTTGAGAAGCGTACGAACACTTCGACTGAAATGTGCAGGAGCTCCATCGTGCATGAACCACATGTTGTGTCGTACATGTAAAGGCACATGTTCTAGCAGCACAGGTAGAGTATCCCGTATGAAATCATGATAACGTGCCCCATTGAGCGTAGGTGGAAAAACATGGGGCCCGATCAAGACATCACCAACAATGCCTGCCCAAACGTTCACAGAAAATCTGTGTTGATGACGTGATTGCACAATTGCGTGCGGAATCTCGTCAGCCCACACAAGTTGATTGTGAAAATTTACAATTTGATCACGTTGGAATGGAGCCTCATCCGTAAAGAGAACATTTGCACTGAAATATGGATTGACACATCGTTGGATGAACCATTCGCAGAAGTGTACCCGTGGAGGCCAATCAGTTGCTGATAGTGCCTGCACACGCTGTACGTGGTACGGAAACAACTGGTTCTCCCGTAGCACTCTCCATACAGTGACGTGGTCAACGTTACCTTGTACAGCAGCAACTTCTCTGACCCTGACATGAGGTTTATCGTCAAATGCACGAAGAATTGCCTCGTCCACTGCAGGTGTCCTCGTCGTTCTAGGTCTTCCCCAGTCGCGAGTCGTAGACTGGAATGTTCCGTGCTCCCTAACACGCCGAACAATTGCTTCGAACGTCTTCCTGTCGGGACACCTTCGTTCTGGAAATCTGTCTCGATACAAACGTACCGCGCCACGGCTATTGCCCCGTGCTAATCCATACATCAAATGGGCGTCTGCCAACTCCGCATTTGTAAACATTGCACTGACTGCAAAACCACGTTCGTGATGAACACTGACCTGTTGATGCTACGTACTGATGTGCTTGATGCTAGTACTGTCTAGCAATGAGTCGCATGTCAACACAAGCACCGAAGTCAACATTATCTTCCTTCAATTGGGCCAACTGGCGGTGAATCAAGGAAGTACAGTACATACTGACGAAACTAAAATGAGCTCTAACATGGAAATTAAGCGTTTCCGGACACATGTCCACATAACATCTTTTCTTTCTTTGTGTGTGAGGAATGTTTCCTGAAAGTTTGGCCGTACCTTTTTGCAACACCCTGTCTGACAGCAGGCGCACTCTAGTGGTTATCACCCGCAGCCTGACTGCAAATCTGTACGTCAGTGCCGACCGTTGTGGCCGAGCGGTTCTAGGCGCTTCAGTCCGGAACCGCGCTGCTGCTACGGTCGCAGGTTCGAATCATGCATCAGGCATGGACGTGTGTGATGTCCCTAGGTTAGTTAGGTTTAAGTAGTTCTAAGTCTAGGGGACTGATGACCTCAGATGTTTATTCCTATAGCGCTGAGAGCCATTTGAACCATTTTTGTACGTCGGTATGGTGATTCGACCAGTTGTGCTGCCATTCACGAACAGCATTTCAGGGGATGTGTTCCAACAGGATAATGCTCGCCCACATGCCGCTGCTTAAACCCAAGCGTGCTCTACAGAGTGTCGACACATTGCCTTGGCCTGCTCGATCACCAGATGTGTCTCCAGTCGAGCACAAATTGGACGTCATCGAACGATGACTCCAGTTTCATCCACAAACAACATTAACCGCCGTTGTATTGATGGACCAATTGCAATAGGCATGGAACTCCATCCCACAAACTGACGTCCAGCACTTGTACTAGGTCTACAACTTTGTTTCCGCCGTTTTTTCTCGAAGTTCTGGGCATTATTGTGAAAAACTGACAAAAAAAAGATTCATTGTATTGCTCATCGCTGGCCACTACATTCTCCCATCTTTCGGATAGCATATGAATCCTGTGGCGGAAGAACTGGGCGTCTTTTGCGGGTATCCATGAATCGATTCAATTTTGCACTTGTTCATACGATCGGAAGAGCTGGTCAGCCAGACATTACGCCACTGATCGAAAAAGGTGGTAGTCAGAGAGAGCAACGTATGGAGAATACAGTGGGAGGGATAGGACGTCTCATTTCATCGTTTCCATGTATATTTGACGGGTTTTGCGACATGGGGTCGAGCGCTGACCTGCTGCAAAATTACCTATACGTGTCTATCGCCGTATTCTGGCCGTTTGTGTTTCAGTGCTGGGCTCGACCGCATCAGTTGCTTTCGATAATGATGTCCTGTGACTGTCTTCGTCTGTTTCAGTAGCTACGAAAACGTTCTGTCTTCCACCCCCATGCCGGTCTTCGACATCAAAACCACCGTTCTTAAGGCGTTGAAATCATTCTCTGCACGTTCTTCCACTAATAGTTCCCTCACCATTGCTCATACCCAGCATTTTAAGAGCCATAGCCGCAGATATCTTCATTTTAAAGCAGAAAATGAAAACCTTCCGCAAATGACGAGAAATGGGTACGTTAGTTGAGGTACTTAATCGAGAAAAACTTTACGATGCAATCACAAAATGGTTCAAATGGCTCTGAGCACTATGGGACTTAACTTCTGAGCTCATCAGTCCCCTAGAACTTAGAACTACTTAGACCTAACTAACCTAAGGACATCACACACATCCATGCCGCGGCCGGATTCGAACCTGCGACCGCAGCGGTCGCGCGGTTCCTAACTGTAGCGCCTAGAACCGCTCAGCCACTCCGGCCGGCGATGCAATCACAAATCGACTAATATTTTTATGGCATTATGTTTACAGATGCCTAAGCTTATTTATTGTTTTACACCTATGACCAACCACCCGAACTCCACTTGCCGCTACTGCCGTGTATTGCAAAACGGCGGAAGCAAAGTTGTAGACCTAATACAACACGACACATGCGCGTTGGCATGGTTACATTCAGTACTCGGGCGGTTACAGCGGTTATTAATGCATCAACATTTCACATTTGCAATGGCTTTTCTCACGGTTATATTAACCTATGATCTTGCAATGTTAATCATGTAAATATGTTACCTAAACAGATGCATTCCCGAAATTTCATTTTTTGGCGTTGCAATTTTTTCCTTCAGTGTAGAGAGATAGAAAACTGCATTTTCGTCATCAGCATTTTTCTGTGAGGTAGACAGCGAACTGAGCGAGTAAAGGATGCTCATGAGATCACAAAACGCATCTCCTACTTTCTCATACTTCAAATAAGGCAGAGAGAAGCAGTGACGAGGTTACTACATTTTTTCACACTCGTTTTCTTTTCTTTTTAATTGAATTTGTTACCGGGTCCCTCCTTTGTATTGAAGACGGATCATGAATGTGATTTCTCACGCGCCTACACAAATCCTAAGCCATTCCTACTATAAAATTTTCGACGTTACAGTTCTTATTGTTTGACCATCTCCAGCCCTGTGTACAGTAGATTTCACTTTCGTATAATGTCTGAATATAAAGTAGGAGCGTCGCTCCCCTTTCATTACACGTTCTCTTTATACTGTTTTCAATCTTCAGTATCATTAACTTTCATGCTGAACAGCCCTTCTCATTAACGTACTTTCTAGTCGCAGCTGGCTAAGCTCGACAGTTGGTGAGCCTGACCCAGCCATTATGTACCCGGCCACTCTAAATTGCATACCAGAGCGCGTTCGGTACAATAGCACTCCTTCTCACTTCCCATACTCCAAATATCTCGTCCCATTTACGCACAGAAACGTCGTGTCCTGTAGATTTTCTCAAAGAAACTGCCACGAAAGTTTTCTTAGTCGGGCTGCGAGATCACAGCTGCACAGCGTTTACGTGTATGTCGAAGCAATTTGTGAAGTGAATTACGTTGGCAATCAGTGACAAAATACAATGTGCAATAGTGTTATGTTAATCAACAGCTCTGCCATTACACCAGTGATGCAAGTGAAGCAGCAAGATGATGAATTCGTAAGTGATCAACTGTCATATAAAAGCCTTTTACACTATTTTCGTAACACATAACTGATGCAAATCTGTCTGCACCCTACACAGGCAGTGATATCATACATACAAGTAGTCAACCACAAGGAAGAAAACCAGCTGAAGACATCACTGATTTCAATTTCTAGCCATCCACTGCCCCCCCCCCCTCCATCCTCCTCCTCCTCCTCCTCCACCTCCTCCTCCTCCTCCTCCCCCCCCCCCCAAATGCCACACCAGCCTCTACAGTAACAAACAATGGACAAAGAGTTCTAGATTAATCTGTTTAAGACTGTTTATGTTTAAGAAACATTTGTCTGTATGTATGTATGTATAAACGCCTGAAGAAGACTAGAAGATGTTCGAAACGCGTTGTGTTATGTTAGGTTAAACAAAAAATAAAAGTGACTGGTAGCAGAAATTAGAAATAAATAATCATATTTATTCTCTCGCGCGATATGTAAGTCAGCTTTCCTCGCTGGAAATCTTTAACATATTGAAACCCACACTCTGCATTTCCCCAGTGACCACTTGTGTGCCATCGCATGTCTCTCCAAAAAGCTGAAACTATTGTTGCAATTTTCAGGTCCGCTCAAACCAAGCGCAGGTGTTCATCTTGAAATCTCTCAATGTGAGCTCTATTTTTGCCGTCGAAACCGTCCCCATGTATTAACCTAGAATTTTTCATTATTTTCCTCAGAACTCGACATCTGATGTCCTGTTGAGAGAAATACTTTGTTACATTTGCAGTACGTGTTTCAAAAATGACTCTGAGCACTATGGGACTTAACTTCTGAGGTCATCAGTCCCCTAGAACTTAGAACTACTTAAACCTAACTAACCTAAGGACACCACACACACCCATGCCCGAGGCAGGATTCGAACCTGCGACCGTAGCGGTCGCGCGGTTCCAGACTGTAGCGCCTAGAACCGCTCGGCCACCCCGGCTGGCAGTACGTGTTTCTAATAAGTCTGTGGTACTGGGTGGAAACGTAAGTCCAGGTAGGCAATTCAGATGCGGATATATATATATATATATATATAAAATATTTCGCTTTAAGCTGGGAAGTCTTTGCTATCGCACATATTTTTGTAATTTTTATCATCAGCTGTACCACAACTGAACAAATTACGTTGAGCTGGCAGAAGTCTTGGGATAGCGATATGCACACATACAGATGGCGGTACTGGCGGCAGTATGACGTACACAAGGTATGAAAGGCCAGTGCACTGGCGGACTGTCGTTGTTGACAACCTGTGTCCGCAGTCCACCTGCTTAGCCGGATGGCAACGTGCTCGCCTCACACGCAAGCCGTGGCCTTGGTGAAAGAACCATCCCGACATTTGCCTGAAATCATTTAAGAAAATCACAGAAAACCAAAATCAAAATGGCTGGACAGAGCAAACTCCATCCTCCCGAAAATGGGGTCACTGTTTAACAGCTACACTGCCTGAGTGGATTGGTCTCTACTGGACCACGAACGTACTGCTAAGCCCCTTGGACAAACTCCAATCTGTTCGGGAAGGACACTAGACTCATAAACATACAACTATGCCGCATGCGCGTCTACCCTCAACCCACTAGAAAAACTGAGTCAGAAACCTCTCTTGCGGAGTGATATGTTGAGCTCGGGAGAACGGCAAGACATTACTGTCATACACTATAGATCTTGAAATATGAGTTCCCAGTTCCTTGTAAAAACATTACAGTGTTGCATGTATTGTCCAATAAGTAATCTTTAATTCTGTTGTATGCGTTGTTAGTGTGTTTTAGCTACCTCTTTAAACAGGCGTATTTTAGTAATCTTTTTACAACTTCTTGGGTTTTTTATTACGCAATTTTATTCTCTCATAGCAAATGTAGTTCAGAGTCTTTTTGGTTGTTTTTCCGTGCTTGTGTATAGTACTATTAGCGAAATACTTAGTAATGTTTTCCCTGATTTGCACAACAGACTGGCAAAAGTGCTCACATGGTGCAGTAATGATACCAGCTTTTTAAAAAGTTATTTACAGTGAGCCCAACTATTACTTCCAAATAATATCCTTACGGCCCTTTTCTGCAATTTAAAAACTGTGTCCATGTTTTGTGCCTTCGACTACCAGAAAAGAATCTCATAGGTATGAGTGTACGTAGGAATAATATGTCACCACAAGACTTTAGCTGTTACAAACTGATAACGATAAAACCCTCAGATTCTGATGATACTCTTTTTGTCAGTATCTTTGTGTGTTCATTGCATGTCAGCTGACAATCAGTTTTCATCCCCCAAAACTTTGTGCTTGTTCCTTAGTCTATAGCTCTACCTTCTGTGCTTAGTGCGACATATTTGTTTTCCCTCGTTATGCTCAATGTTAATTTATTACCTATTGCCCAATAGTAAACATACATGACATAAAACAAAAGAGCAAATGAGATAATGTGTTGAGAGCCTTAGTAGTAAGAATACTGACAAACGAATCACAGGATCAACGCTAAAATAAATGTCAATTATCGTTTGACGTGTTTTAGTGTCCAACATGAACACCCACAGAGACATTTTCCTAACAGCAGCGACCACCTGGCTACAAAGAACAAAAACGTTGCAATGCTACCAACAGAAGCAGTTTGAAACATCAAATCTCACACCTCAAGAATGAATTGCTATATATGACTGTGACGTCAGTTACGCTATAGTTTAAGATAACATAATATGTAATAATATTTACGTACGTCACACGCTTAATGAGTTGACTCTGCGCTAACCACGTTACTTTTCAATTTTAACGTATCCCGATGTTACTGTAACGTAACCAGCGGTAACTTGTGGAATAATTAACAAGCAGCTATCAAATCTGAAAACAGAGCGAGGTGGCGCATAGCCGAGCGATCTAAGGCGCTGCAGACATAGACTGTGCGGCTGGTCCCGGCGGAGGTTCGAGTCCTTGTGTGTTTGTGTGTGTGTATGTGTTTGTCCTTAGGATAATTTAGGTTAAGTAGCATGTAAGCTTAGGGACTGATCAACTTAGCAGTTAAGTCCCATAAGATTTCACACACATTTGAACATTTGTAGTGGCGCAGTGGTTATCACACTGGACTCGCATTCGGGAGGACGACGGTTGAAACCCGTGACTGGCCATCCTGATTTAGGTTTTCCTTGATTTCCCTAAATCGCTTGACTTCCTTCCCTAATCCGACGACCAATGACCTCGTTGTTTGGTCCCCTCGCCCCAAATTAGCCGGCCGATGTGGCCGAGCGGTTCTAGGCGCTTCCGTCCGGTACCGCGTTGTTGCTACGGTCGCAGGTTTGAATCCTGCGTCGGGCATGGATGTGTGTGTTGTCCTTAGGTTAGTTAGGTTTAAGTAGTTCTAAGTTCTAGGGGACTGATGACCTCAGATGTTAAGTCCCATAGTGCTCAGAGCCATTTGAACCATTTTCGCCCCAAATCAACAAACCAACCTAAGTTTGAACTATCTGCTTTAAATCAAATCATTAACTTGCGTGGTATTACTAAACGGTACACAACGATAGGATTATTACTCGCAATCAGTTTGCTATTCAAAACTTCACTGTGATCGGTAAGGGTGAAGGCTGTGCAACCCTCTTATATTTCTCACTTTTGAGGATAACGTGGGGCATTTTTGTAGCTGGTTTCCGAAGCAGATGCGAGCAGCTACCGTCCGTATTCAAGAGAGCACCGAGGTACCTCACTTAGCACTATGCGCTAAAAGTGTTCTGGAACGTGGTGCTCGCGTTTGATTGGTTCGAGGCGCCTGCGGTCAAAATTTGCTCGTAAAATCGATCTGTTGTAGGCGTGCGTGACGTTGTGTATATGCACGCTCCCGTTATAGGCCGAGGTGTAAATTGAAGAGGTCAAGGAGACTGCTCCTCGCTAAGGGATGCTCGCACGCGATCTTTGGCGGGCGGACGCCATAAAAGGCCAAGTCGATCTGCCCTGTTGGCCCCGGGGCAGTTACGGCGCGCTGGCTGGGAGGGTATCGCCAGCACGCGCACACCTGCTCGTTACCTCCCGAGTCTTGAGTGCTGTCTCTTAAGAAAACAGTTCTGCACCGCGAGGTGCATTCAAGTTCTAAGGCCTCCGATTTTTTTTTCTAATTAACTACTCACCCGAAATCGATGAAACTGGCGTTACTTCTCGACGTAATCGCCCTGCAGACGTACACATTTTTCACAACGCTGACGCCATGATTCCATGGCAGCAGCGAAGGCTTCTTTAGGAGTCTGTTTTGACCACTGGAAAATCGCTGAGGCAATAGCAGCACGGCTGGTGAATGTGCGGCCACGGAGAGTGTCTTTCATTGTTGGAAAAAGCCAAAAGTCACTAGGAGCCAGATCAGGTGTGTAGGGAGCATGAGGAATCACTTCAAAGTTGTTATCACGAAGTAACTGTTGCGTAACGTTAGCTCGATGTGCGGGTGCGTTGTCTTGGTGAAACAGCACACGCGCAGCCCTTCCCGGACGTTTTTGTTGCAGTGCAGGAAGGAATTTGTTCTTCAAAACATTTTCGTAGGACGCACCTGTTACCGTAGTGCCCTTTGGAACGCAATGGGTAAGGATTACGCCCTCGCTGTCCCAGAACATGGACACCATCTTTTTTTCAGCACTGGCGGTTACCCGAATTTTTTTTGGTGGCGGTGAATCTGTGTGCTTCCACTGAGCTGACTGGCGCTTTGTTTCTGGATTGAAAAACGGCATCCACGTCTCATCCATTGTCACAACCGACGAAAAGGAACTCTCATTCATGCTGTCGTTGCGCGCCAACATTGCTTGGGAACATGCCACACGGGCAGCCATGTGGTCCTCCGTCAGCATTCGTGGCACCCACCTGGATGACACTTTTCGCATTTTCAGGTCGTCATGCAGGATTGTGTGCACAGAACCCACAGAAATGCGAACTCTGGAGGCGATCTGTTCAACAGTCATTCGGCGATCCCCCAAAACAATTCTCTCCACTTTCTCGATCATGTCGTCAGACCGGCTTGTGCGAGCCCGAGGTTGTTTCGGTTTGTTGCCACACGATGTTCTGCCTTCATTAAACTGTCGCACCCACGAACGCACTTTCGACACAGCCATAACTCCCATCAGCACATGTCTCCTTCAACTGTCGATGAATTTCAATTGGTTTCACACCAAGCAAATTCAGAAAACGAATGATTGCACGCTGTTCAAGTAAGGAAAACGTCGCCATTTTAAGTATTTAAAACAGTTCTCATTCTCGCCGCTGGCGGTAAAATTCCATGTGCCGTACGGTGCTGCCATCTCTGGGACGTATTGACAATGAACGCGGCCTCATTTTAAAACAATGCGCATGTTTCTATCTCTTTCCAGTCCGGAGAAAAAAAATCGGAGGCCTTAGAACTTGAATGCACCTCGTAATACGGCCAAGCGAAGTGTCCGACGATCGAGCGAGCCTTAGCGCTGACGTCCGCGTGGTGCAGTTTCCTAGAGCACATTCTTAGCTCAATAATGGTGACGTTTTAGGACGAAAACCCGCTTCTCTCTGTTCATGTTTGTTACATTAATTTCATGTAACTATCACGTCCACTGATTACCTTCAGTGCTAGGATTATCTGATGATGGCGTACGCAGAAACGCGCCATTTTGGATCAATAAAGTCGTTTTCTATTCAATTACTGACCTATTACCTTGGGACCTACTCAGCTTTCTACGTACTACAAATACGGTTGACCATGGTCGCTTACCTCCTGCGCGACATTTTATGTCACGGCTTTGTATTTCTCCGAAAAGATCGGCAGGGATTCAGAGAAAAGCTATTCGTGTGAAACAGATTCGCTTTAGTCACACTAGTAATAAATGCCTACGAAGATGTAAATCCCGTCTTCCTTGATTTCCGTAAGGCGTTCGACATTGTTCCTCACCTTCTACTACTAAAGACACGGTGACACGGATATCTTCGCAAAGACGTTATTGGCTCGAGGAATATTCGGCTGATAGACCCCAGTACGTTATACAGGGGGTGGACAAAATATGGAAACATAAAAAATACGATACATAGCCATCCTAATACGGTGTGAGAAAACGGGTGGCACTCAAAACATCTTCCAGTCGCCTCGGAATGGATAAATACAGATCCCGTAACATTTTCAACGAATCTAATACGATTCCTCCTGCAACGTACGCTGACAGAAAAAAATCGCAACACCAAAAAATAATTGACGTAGAGTAATGAAATTTCGCCAATACATATGTCTAGGAAACATATTTAAGTGATTAACATTTCAACAAGGTCAGTGCAAGCACGAGAGAAGCCATCAAAAATGTGAAATGCTGGTACATTAATAACAGGTGTAACCGCCAGAATATTGTCGCAAGCATGCAAACGTGCCGGATGCCAGTTTGCGGGATAGAGTTCTATGCCTGCTGCACTTGGTCGGACAGTACAGGGAGCGTTAAAGCTGTTTGTGGATGTCGATGAAGTTGTCGTACGATGATGTCCCATATTTGCAAGATAGAGACAGATCTAGGTGATCAATCAGGCCAAGGCAACATGTCGACACGCTGTAGGGCATGTTGGATGACAACAGCGGTATGTGGGTGAGCATTATCCTGTTGGAAAACACCCCTGGAATGCTGTTCATGAATTGCAGCAAAACAGGTAAAATCACCAGATATAGGTACAAATTTGCATTGGATAATCATGAGAATGCTCCTGCTATCCAGAAGAAATCGCACGCCACACCATAACTCCAGATGTAGTTCCAGTGTGTCTAGCATGCAGACAGGTTGGTTGCAGTTCCTTGACCGGCCTACTTCTTTCCAACACTCGGCCATCACGGCACCGAGGCAGAATCAGCTTTCATGGGAGAAAGAACAGACGTCCACCCGGCCCTTTAGTGAACTCTCGCTTGACAGGACTGAATTCGCAAGTGGCAGAGATTTGGGGTCAGTGGAATGCACGCTACAGATCGTCTGTCTCATGGCTGTCCTTGAAGTAACCGACTTGCAACTGTTCGTTGTGTCTCTGTGGTGCCAACTGCTGCTCAAACTGCTGCTGCAGATGCAGTACGATGCGCTAGGGCTATACGCCGACCACGATAGTTTTCCCTTTCGGTAGTGCCGCCTGCCGGTGGAGCCCGGTCTTCTCGCGACCACACATTCCCGTGACCACCGCTGCCAGCAATTACACTCCTGGAAATGGAAAAAAGAACACATTGACACCGGTGTGTCAGACCCACCATACTTGCTCCGGACACTGCGAGAGGGCTGTACAAGCAATGATCACACGCACGGCACAGCGGACACACCAGGAACCGCGGTGTTGGCCGTCGAATGGCGCTAGCTGCGCAGCATTTGTGCACCGCCGCCGTCAGTGTCAGCCAGTTTGCCGTGGCATACGGAGCTCCATCGCAGTCTTTAACACTGGTAGCAAGCCGCGACAGCGTGGACGTGAACCGTATGTGCAGTTGACGGACTTTGAGCGAGGGCGTATAGTGGGCATGCGGGAGGCCGGGTGGACGTACCGCCGAATTGCTCAACACGTGGGGCGTGAGGTCTCCACAGTACATCGATGTTGTCGCCAGTGGTCGGCGGAAGGTGCACGTGCCCGTCGACCTGGGACCGGACCGCAGCGACGCACGGATGCACGCCAAGACCGTAGGATCCTACGCAGTGCCGTAGGGGACCGCACCGCCACTTCCCAGCAAATTAGGGACACTGTTGCTCCTGGGGTATCGGCGAGGACCATTCGCAACCGTCTCCATGAAGCTGGGCTACGGTCCCGCACACCGTTAGGCCGTCTTCCGCTCACGCCCCAACATCGTGCAGCCCGCCTCCAGTGGTGTCGCGACAGGCGTGAATGGAGGGACGAATGGAGACGTGTCGTCTTCAGCGATGAGAGTCGCTTCTGCCTTGGTGCCAATGATGGTCGTATGCGTGTTTGGCGCCGTGCAGGTGAGCGCCACAATCAGGACTGCATACGACCGAGGCACACAGGGCCAACACCCGGCATCATGGTGTGGGGAGCGATCTCCTACACTGGCCGTACACCACTGGTGATCGTCGAGGGGACACTGAATAGTGCACGGCACATCCAAACCGTCATCGAACCCATCGTTCTACCATTCCTAGACCGGCAAGGGAACTTGCTGTTCCAACAGGACAATGCACGTCCGCATGTATCCCGTGCCACCCAACGTGCTCTAGAAGGTGTAAGTCAACTACCCTGGCCAGCAAGATCTCCGGATCTGTCCCCCATTGAGCATGTTTGGGACTGGATGAAGCGTCGTCTCACGCGGTCTGCACGTCCAGCACGAACGCTGGTCCAACTGAGGCGCCAGGTGGAAATGGCATGGCAAGCCATTCCACAGGACTACATCCAGCATCTCTACGATCGTCTCCATGGGAGAATAGCAGCCTGCATTGCTGCGAAAGGTGGATATACACTGTACTAGTGCCGACATTGTGCATGCTCTGTTGCCTGTGTCTATGTGCCTGTGGTTCTGTCAGTGTGATCATGTGATGTATCTGACCCCAGGAATGTGTCAATAAAGTTTCCCCTTCCTGGGACAATGAATTCACGGTGTTCTTATTTCAATTTCCAGGAGTGTATGTGCAGTGGCTATATTCCTGCCAAATCTTTCTGCAATATTGTGTCGCGATTTTTTTTTTCAGTCAGTGTAGTTGCAAGTTCAGGTAAAGATGAAGGCGATGAGAACCGGCCACGTACCCGAAACCCTGCAGTAGACCACAAAGGCTCAGTAATAATGGGATCTGATGGTGGGCACGGGAGATGCGACAATTCATTCTCGTGCTCGCAAGACTAGTCCTGGACAAAGCAAGCTGTGTGAACAGGGACACTGTTGTCTCGGAAGTGCTATCTCCACTGGGGAACAAACATTGTACCATGGAATGGACATGATGAGCCAAAATGGTCACATTATCTTCGGCAGTTACGCGACTTTGGAGAGTAACCATGGGGCCCAAGCAGTACAACGGTATGGTTGCCCAGATCATCACCGAACCCCCGCCATGTTTCACTCTGTGGGCTTAAACTCGGCCCGAAGTTGGAAACACTGTGAAAGAAGGCTCATGCGAACAAATGATATTCTTCCATTGATTCATATTGCAGATTTTATGGCACCGGCACAACGTTTTCCCGTTACTGTCATTTGCACAGCTATGTCTGGGTTTTGGAATTTCAGGTCGTCCTGTGATTTATTGCATACAGAGCTCTCTTCGTGTTGTTTTGGTGCTGACAGGTTTCGCGAGTGCAACATTCAGTTCTGCGGTGGCTTTTGCAGCTGTCGGTTTCGTCCGCGCTGCGACTTAGCGGATGATGTTTCTCCGCTTTCCCTGTATGCCGTACAAATCTTCGATACGATGCTTCTTGAAACACCAAAGATTTCGGCTAGCTTGGTAACGGAAGCATAAGAGCACCAACAAATTGCCCACGTTCGGATTCACTCGCTCACAACTACACAGAACAGGGCTTTGACCACGACTGACGTGTGCGGCATGTTGAGGACATTGCTCGTGTGCCGTTCGTGGTCAAATACAACAGTGGAACCTGCAGGCATCTGTACTTATGTTCGAGCGTGCATATTTCCCGGTGTTTCTATATTTCTGTGGTGGTAAGTTCCTATCGGACCAAACTGCTGAGGTCATCGGTCCCTAGGCCTACACACTACTTAATCCAACTTAAACTAACTTGCTAAGAACAACACACACAACCATGCCCAAAGAAGGACTCGAACCTCCGACGGGGGGAGCCCCTATATTTTTGTCCAATCCTTGTATTAAACGGCAAATGTTCGACAGAAACGAAAGCAATATCGTGTGTGTGCTAAGTAGTTCAATAGGACTATAACACCTATGCTGTACGTCAGCACCTAAATATGACACTAACACACAATAAGTGTTACCCTTTGAGAGGAATTTTGAAGTATGACCGTGACTTAAGCTAATGGACAGAGGGTATCGAACATGAATTTCGTTACTATGGCAATTAATAGAAAGCTGAAAGGCTTTGAAGATAAAGATCGTAGTAAACGGTTACAAATGAAATAACAAACGGTCGCTAGCCTAATTAGGCATAATCATTTGGAACATTAATCTCAAAGAACTTTCTCTCTTGGTAAAGTGCAATGAACACACACAAATACCAGACGAACTAACCAGTGGTAAGGAATAGTTATCATTTGCATAAATTGGCAATTACAGGAAGATAACTAGCTCTTTACTCCTATTGATGATAATCAGCACCTCAATTATTAACCAATTCAGCGCCAAAAAGTTATCAGATACTTCACGGGACTAAATTAAGTATGGAAAGAGAGTCCTGGTTTAACTAACACACACACACCACAAATGCAGATAAATAACACTGTACGAACACTTTTTCACCCTCTCTCATTTATGGAAATACTTCAGATTTCTTTAGCAACATAATCTTTAGTTTAACTTTCTCATAATAGGACAGAATATAGTAGGGGCCCATAAACTGTCAATTACCCTACTGACAAATTCTGTAACTATTTCAGAGACAAATTACCTTACACTATTGTGGATTTCTAACCCCACTTAAATTTGTTTATGTTTTAATGCTTTAAAACGCACAAGTGTTTAGTGAACTCCATCTCTTTCAACAAATTCTTTTGCGAGCGGTATGCCGGACACTCATGTTGCTCATTGTCGAAAGTCGAAGGTCACTTGATTCCAAGTGCCCAGCAAAGGCTTAACTTGTCGTCTTATTTATCAGATGCTCATTAAAAGTAGTTGTAAATATTTTGCCGGTTTGCCCTATGTACCATGCATTGCTCTCAATCATATACACATAAAAAAAGTTTTTCATCACCCCGGTTCCCAGAACTCCTGAAGATAGACGTTAACTTTGGATATGTATCACATACACAATCCCTTTGACTGTTGAGAGATCTCACTAAACCCGCCCAAAGATGTTAACAACCATGCATGAGCAGCGCCTATTAGACGGAGGGTGTCGGACAGCCGATCAGTTCCAGTCATTCCACCAGGAAGGAAGTACACGGCTCGTGTTGTCAGTAGTTCAACTATACCTAGACGGTCAATACCGCAGTTCGATCGTGTCCGCCTTGTTACTTTGTGCCAGGAACGGCTCTCAGTAAGGGAAGTGTCCAGGCGTCTCGGAGTGAACTAAAGCGATGTTATTCGTACGTGGAGGAGATAACGAGAGACAGGAACTGTCGATGACATACCTCGCAAGGGCTTCTACTGCAGTGGATGACAGCTGCCTACGGGTTAGGGCTCGCGGGAACCCTGACAGCAACGCCACCGTGTTGAATAATGCTTTTAGTGCAGCCGCAGGACGTCATGTTACGACTCAAACTGTGCGCACTAGGCTGCATGATGCGTCCATGGCGAGGTCGATCTTGGCAACCTCGACACCGTGCAGCGCGGTACAGACGGGCCCAAAAACATACCAAATGGACCGCTCAGGATTGACATCACGTTCTCTTCACCAATGAGTGTCGCATATGCCTTTAACCAGATAATCGTCAGAGACGTGTTTGGAGGCCACCTGGTCATTCTGAACGCCTTAGACACACTGTCTAGCGAATGCAGCAAAGGTGGAGGTTCGTTGCTGTTTTGGGGTAGCATTGTGTGGGGCCGGCGTACGCCGCTGGTGGTCATGGAAGGCGTCGTAACGGCTGTACGATATGTGAATGCCATCCTCTGACCGATAGTGCAATCATATCGGCAGCATAGTGGCGAGGCATTCGTCTTCATGGACGACAATTCGCGCCCCCATCGCGCACATCTTGTGAATGACTTCCTTCAGGATAACGAAATCGCTCGACTAGAGTGGCCAGCATGTTCTCCAGTCATGAACCCTATCGAACATGCCTGAGATTGATTGAAAAGGGCTGTTTATGGACGACGTGACCCACCAACCACTCTGAGGAATCTACGCCGGATCGCCGTGGGGGAGCTGGACAATCTGGACCAACGATGCCTTGATGAACTTGTGGGTAGTATGCCACGACGAATACAGACATGTCTGGGTATTAGAGGTACCGGTGTGTATAGCAATCTGGACCACGACCCTTGAAGGTCTCGCTGTATGGTGGTACAAATGCAGTGTGTGGTTTTCATGAGCAATAAAACGGACGGAAATGATGTTTATGTTGATCACTGTTCCAATTTTCTGTACAGGTTCCAGAACTCTCGGTACCGAGGTGACGCAAAGCTTTTTTTGATGTGTGTATATATGCCGTACCCTGTGTATTTGTCTTAACTTGATTATTCGTTATTGATGTAACTATTCTGAACGTTGTTAACCGATGAAAAAACAACTTTCTTGCTCAGCTTCTTCATATTTAAAAGCTTTTGCAATGGGTAGTGCTTTCAGCAATAAACCGTAGAGCTCATGGTCTGCTACTAGTAACTTTTCATAATCGAACCCTTCATTATCAGTGTCCTTAAATTATCATTGGAATAGTTTCTCTTAATTAACGACGATGACAGAGGCAGGAGCATCGTCGTAAAATAGTATAGCGTGCACCCATCAGCCGTGTTGTAAGCAGCTCTATATGTTGCTTCCCTGACGGTACCATTGTGTACAGGTAAGTATCGTTGTTGGTTGATCGTAAGGAGTTGCAGAAAGACTTGGTATAACTTTCCATTTGGTGCCACGAATGGCAACTCTCTGTAAATGCAGATAAATGAGAGATAATATCTGTAACAGAGAGAAAGAACACTACAGCAAATAATTACAAGATTAGTGATGAACATCTTGAGTAAATCACATTATTATTATTCAGGGGTAATGGCAAGAAGCGATACGAAACGGGATGACCACTTAAAATCAGTATTGGGGAAGGTGAAAGGAAGATCTGGATTAATTGGAAGATTGGTGGGAAAATGGATATTGCGTACAAGGCGCTAGTGTGACCAGTTCTAGGATACTATTGCAGTGTTTGGAGTCCTTATCAGGTAGGCGTACCAACAGATATCGAAAGACTTCGGAGACTCATTGCTAGAACCGTAATATAGTTCGGTACAGACCGTACCAAAGTGTGACAGAAGTGCTCGGGGAACTTGAACGGGAGTTCTTGGCTGAAAGACGACCTAGTTCTCATGAAACCCTATAGGGCATCTGTAGATAGCTTGTATTCAAAGATGACTATATTAATCGGGAGAAAAACATGAGACAGATTAGATCGCGTACAGAGGCATATTCGCCGAATAACCAAATGGAATTGGAAAGAAAATTTATAACGTTGTTACGCTTTATCCTCCGCCGTGCATTGTGCAGTGACTTGCGAAGTATTTACGACTGTGCAGATGTACCTGGGACAGCACAACGCTGCTGTGTATGAGAGGATACTGTCCGGATGCTCATAGCAAACTAACATTTTACCTATAACCGTAACCAGTTGGTCAGCCTGTGGTATAAGGGTAATGTCTTTACCAATCTAAAGACCATAGGTCCCTGACTCAGTCCCAGCCGTTATTTAGATCTTGAATAAAAATCGCCGACTTTGTCGGCCAAAGACTTCCGGCATAAGGAGTCACCCTCATTCTGCCAACGGCCTTGTCGAAGGATATACGTTCAGGGCGTCCTCTGGCCTTTGAGATGGCAAACTGCCCCTAAAGGCAGAAGAAACAGCAGTGATCGAGGGCATGCAGCAGGCAGTGGAAATCCCAGCAGTATAAAAAAATTTTGCCAGATTGAGATCTGCACCTGCGACCTATGTGCAGCTAAGCCATGTTTCCGCAATATGCTTTTTTCCTGGAGTGCTAGTCCAAGAAGGTGTACCGGAGAACTTCTGTAAAGATTGTAAGGTGGGAGACGAGGTACTGTCGCAAGTAAAGCTGTGAGGACGGGACGTGAGTCGTGCTTGGGTAGCTAAGTCGCTAGACAGCTTGCCTGCGAAGGGCAAACGTCCCATCTTCGGGTCTCGGTCCGGCACAAAGTTTTAATCTGCCAGGAAGTTTCAAATCAGGGCACACTCCGCTGCAGCACGTAAATTCATTCGGTAAAGAAGAAGGTATATGGAAAATACCAATGGACAATGAACATATTAGCTGGACTCCAAAGCATACCCAGGTGCAGAAATAGACCATATCCTAATAGTGACGAAAGGCAGGTTGCAGTTGAAGACAGTAAGGAAAAAGGAGTACAAGGGAAAAAGGAATATTAGAAATTTATGACAGACTGAGCTGAAATGGAAGTTCTTGAAAACAGTGGCCATTGCCTTAAGTACAAGTGTTGGGAGTAGTTCAGTATAGGATTTATTTTTCTATGTGCAGTTGGTGGATTAACAGGCCTAGTATTAGCAAATTCATCCTTTGACAAGAGATGTGGAATATAATGAAAAAAGAAATAATTAAAACAGGATAAGACACCATCAATATAGCGGAATTAAAGGCGGAGGATGGCAGGAGAAATTCTCGAATTTGCGGATAAAAGAAAGAAATGTAAAACGTTGCTGTATATGTTGCTTAGGAATTAACAGGAAGTGCAAACATAATTAAAATGACATTTGTACCTTCGCTCTAACAAGTACTCTTCATTGATATGTACAGATATAGCAATTTTTGCTGCTTCTGGTTATAAGTCCACAGGGCTTTAATACTAGTATGATGATGGTCACGCAGTGATGGCAATCGATTTGCAACAAAAATAAAGATTTCTACTTCTACGACCAATGCTGATCCTCCTTTGTTATTAATACTGGTGCGGTGGTCGTGGTGAACGCAACTCCTGATGGAGTCTCCATTCAGAAAAATTATTACAATGGATCAGCGAAACATATAAAGCTGTTGTGAAACATCTGATTGTAGTAAAAGTTGATTTTTCGTACAGCAACATTAAACGTAACTTTGGCGAAGTAAAATGCAAAAGTGTTAATCCACGAAATGTAGAAGAAAATCCTCCATTAAATGCAGAAGAAGGGCAGAACAGATGACAGAAGGATGGAAAGGAACTCTCCGAAAGTGTGACAGAACAGGCGGAGGAGGTGCAAGTTGGTGCGGAAGAAATAGGTGTTTCTGTAGTGCTATCGGAGTTTGTCAGTGTAATGAATCATCTGAATAACACTCGGTGATATACGTTCGGAGTTAGTGAATTCTTTAGGAATAGAATCTATAAGGTTTTTGATATGCTGTCAAAACTGTAAGAAACGGATGACTTATCAACAAATTTCCTGTAAAGCGCATTATCAAAGAGAGCAAGTGCGGATAAATACGAGTTTGACTATTAGTGTGGCAAATCGCGCTTGTAAACTGCCGACCAGAACAATTACAGAAGAATTCGAAGAAATGTTCAAGACATACTGGAGGAAGGTCGGTGCATGGTACTCAATATTATAAAGTTCCGTTACCTTATTTGAAGAAAGTTGTATTCGTGTTTTCAAATTGTCGGATACTTTCCATTCTGCCGTTGCGCCGTAAACTACTGCGACCAGTGGAAACGAATACCTGCAAAGCATTTCTATGCTCCGTGAGAATACAGCGGTTGAGATTCTGCAACTCCGTGCCCCTGCCCTCAGTTGCAGAAGCGGGTTTAGCCGGCGGCGGGCTCTACAACTTCGGACAGCCTTGCTGCACAGTGCCGCAGCATAACGAGGCCCCTACTTGACCTGCTGCAGACCACCCGCGCCGCACGCATCCGACACGGCGCGGTTTCTGTTTGCAGCACCCCAGCGCTGCCGGTGCAGCACTGCAGCTCCTCTGGAACCATCGGAGGGGGGGGGGGGGGGAGGCAGCAAACCCATTTACTGACTTCGTCTTTCAGCAAAACCGTTAAGAATACATGAATACCGATAGTGCACCCTGTTGTTCTACAGAGAGAAACAGCTCTTTAATACTAATCTGGGAAGACATTGGTCCTACTTTGCTTTGAGACCATTTACGAAAAGGATCTCTTATTTGCTGTAGACTGCAATATCAATCGGCCAGAGAGAAACCTTTGGTTGATTTTTTATTTTGCAAACACTGTACATTACATCTTAATGAAAAAGAAAAACATAATTTGTGTGAAAAAGAAGATTCCATTCATTTTGTTTTTATTTAGACAAAAAATTTCTTCATTTGTGTGGCCATGTTGTCCATAGTTGCTTTACAATTCTTGAAGGTATTTTTGTTCCGTCGTTGCAACTACAAAATACGTGTTTATTTTCACCAGAAGCGTTTCGCTTTATTGAGGTAAAGCATCATCAGTGGTCTGTAATAATGTTATTTATATTTTGATTTGTTTTAAGATCGAAAAACAGCTCGTTAACTATATGTTGATTTGCACTTCCGGTGATTTTCGCTTGATTTCTCGCAATGCCGTCTGCCAGCACATCTGTGATGTTTTTTTCCTTTAGACACTGGTAGTTGTGGTCTAATTTTTAGTTGTCCTGCAGCACTATATATTTCTTATGGTTTTCACACCACACTTCCCCGCACATCAATGTTTACTGTTTGTTTATAAATACGCAACAACATAATTAAATAAACTTAACACATATAACATTCAAAAACAAAAAAAAGATGTAGGTCAAAAACAAACTAGTGGCAAGGATAGGTTGGCAACACTACAAAACACAGACCACAACATATACTTAGAAGTATAAAAACAAACAGTGCGAAAAAGTGTGGTGTTGAAAACATAAGAAATGCATGGAAAAGTGTGGTGTGGAAAACATAAGAAATGCATAGCGCTGCAGAACAAATGAAAAGTAGACCGTAACTACCAGTGTCTAAAGAAGAAAAACACCAACGATGTGCTGGCAGACGGCATTTCCCAACGTAAGCGAGAAGTCAAGCGAAAATCACCGGAAGTGCAAACCAACATATAGTTAACGAACTGTTTTTCGATCTTACAACAAATCAAAATGTAAATAACTTAATTACAGACCACTGATGATGCTTTACCTCAATAAAGCGAAACGCCTATCGTGAAAAACTCACGCGTTTTGTAGTTGCAACGACAGAACAAAAACACCCTCACGAAAAAAATTTCATGTACAATTTCCAAATGTAGTTTTCCTTTCGACAATTCGGGAAAGAAATTCTGTCATGACTTCCATAAGATTAATTTTTCCAGCCCTGTCTAGATGAACATGGAGGAGGAGTAGGTGAGTCTCGACGGAGTCATTGTTGACGTGAGGCCTGTTTTAAGTCACTTTATTTTACAGATCCGTCTTGATGCGTTTTGAGCACTTACTATGTACCTACATGTTTAGTTTGACGTTGATACTACATCAGAATATTTTATGATCTGAAGATGGCAGTAGCCGAAACCGGTCATAGTGTTAACGTAAAAAAATTTATGTGATCAAGTCGGACCTGTAAAATAAAGTGACAAAATATGATCACGGACTCATTTTCAGACTTTACGTCTTCAGTTGATCTGTTTTAAGTAGTCTCAAGGCGCTGAATTACCTCTCAGATGATGCTGACGATACTGGAACATTCAGAATCAGAATGATGAGGCGAATAACTTCCGGAAAGAGTTCTTTAATCCTACCCGAGTTGATATGTTCGCAGAGTGCGGCGGACATTGTCGTAGCGGCGAGCCAAGTCAGGCGAACCGGCTGCTATTTCAGCATTGTTGACCGTGTTTGTCATTTTCGACAGGACCGCACACGATTTGTGCCTGCGACACCGCGAGACTAAACTGCTCAAAAAAGTTTTTTTCACCACCTGCAGATCTGCAAACGTGTGTGGACTTGGGTTCAAGGGGAATCAAAGAGTAAGTAATGAAGGTGGTGGTAATACTTGTTTTGAACAGTATATTATTGCGCAGGTGCAGAGGATAACTGTTAACAATGTAAACTGACAGCAAATTCGCTTTTTTACAGTCAGTATTTCAGCCTTAAGTCTGGCGCGCCACCCCCAAATCCGGCGCTCTGGCCACTCTGAGTTCGCCTGTACTACATAGGACTCGATGAGTCTCAACTACTGTTCAAAAGTGCTGTGCAGAATTTGTTACATATACACTACTGGCCATTAAAATTACTACACCACGAAGATGACATGCTGCAGACGCGAAATTTAACCGACAGGAAGAGCATGCTGTGCTAAGCAAATGATTAGCGTTTCAGAGCATTCACACAAGGTTGGCGCTGGTGGCGACACCTACAACGTGCTGACATGAGGGAAGTTTCCAACTGATTTCAAATACACAAACAGCAGTTGACCGGCGTTGCCTAGTGAAACGTTGTTGTGATGCCTCGTGTAAGGAGGAGAATTGCGTACCATCACGTTTCCGACTTTGATAGAGGTCGGATTGTAGCCTATCGCGATTGCGGTTTATGGTATCGCGACATTGATGCTCGCGTTGGTCGAGATCCAATGACTGTTAGCAAAATATGGAATCGCTGGGTTCAGGAGGGTAATACGGAACGCCGTGCTGGATCCCAACGGCCTCGTATCACTAGCAGTCGAGATGACAGGCATCTTATCCGCACGGGTGTAACGGATCGTGCAGCCACGTCTCGATCCCTGAGTAAACAAATGGGAACGTTTGCAAGACAACAACCATCTACACGAACAGTTCGACGACATCTGCTGCAGCATGGACTATCAGCTCGGAGACCGTGGCTGCAGTTACCCTTGACGCTGCGTCACAGACGGGAGCGCCTGCGATGGTGTACTCAACGACGAACCTGGGTGCACGAATGGCAAAACGTCATTTTCTCGGATGAATCCAGGTTCTGTTTACAGCATCATGATGGTCGCATCCGTGTTTAGCGACGTCGCGGTGAACGCACATTGGAAGCGCGTATTTGTCATCGCCATACTGGCTGCGAAACCCTACATTTCAGCAGGATAATGCCCGACCGCATGTTGCAGGTCCTGTACGGGACTTTCTGGATACAGAAAATGTTCGACTGATGTCCTGGTCAGCACATTCTCCAGATCTCTTAACAATTGAAAACTTCTGGTCAATGGTGGCCGAGCGAGCAACTGGCTCGTCACAATACGCTATTCACTACTCTTGATCGGGGTCAGGGATTTTCTCTGCCTCGTGATGACTGGGTTTTGTGTGATGTCCTTAGGTTAGTTAGGTTTAAGTAGTTCTAAGTTCCAGGGGACTGATGACCATAGATGTTTAGTCCCATAGTGCTCAGAGCCATTTGAACCATTTGAACTACTCTTGATGAACTGTGATATCGTGTTGAACCTGCATGGGCAGCTGTACCTGTACACGCCATCCAAGGTCTCTTTGACTCAATGCCCAGGCGTATCAAGGCCGTTATTACGGCCAGAGGTGGTTGTTCTGGGTACTGATTTCTCAGTATCTATGCACCCAAATTGCGTTAAAATGTAATCACATGTCAGTTTTAGTATAATGTATTTGTCCAAGGAATACCCGTTTATCTTCTGCATTTCTTCTTGGTGTAGCCATTTTAATGGCCAGTAGAGTACATACAGAAGCGAGCGAGTTGGCGCAGTGGTTAGCACACTGGACTCGCATTCGGCAGGACGACGGTTCAAACCCGTTCCCGGCCATCCTGATTTATGTTTTCCGTGATTTCCACAAATCGTTTCAGGCAAATGCTGGGATGGTTCCTTTGAAATGGCACGGCTGGTTTCCTACCCCCATTCCTTCCGAATCCGAGCTTGTGCTCCGTCTCTAAAGACCTCGTTGTCGACGGGACGTTAAACACTAATCTCCTCCTCCATATACATAACAGAAGCTGTCCCCCATTAGAAGGCACAGAAGGGACGAAGGGATAGGACAGAGTGTAGTAGGTGTTACAAGATGCTTCAGTCAAAAGCAAAAATCATTGCCAACAAAAATACGGCTCTCATATTTCTTGACGGCAGCATAGTTTATTCACTGGCACTACTTATAGATCATATAAAACTCCAAATGAATTTGGGGGGGGGGGGGGGGGCGGGGACAGTAACCATGTCTTGCGCCCCCCCCCCCCGAGTTTGAAGTATGGGTGCTGGGGGGGGGGGGGGGGGACTGCCACTCCTGACACCTTCCCTCCTCCCCCCCTCCACGGCCAGTTAATACGCTGTTGTTTGGTATGTCATTGACATGAGCTGTTCTACATTTAAAAGCGACGCAAGTGAAACTTCATTACCCTGAGTGCTATACATTCTGACGTGACACATCTATAGAGCTCATTTCGTTGACAGTTACTCATCTCTTTGCGGATGGTGCATTGTTTCGTCAGTATTACTGTATTAATTTGATGATTGCTTGGGTGAAGTTCATTAAATATAGTGCACTGACATGTCCCCATTAGGTTATTGCATCCTTTGTCAAAAGTATTACTACATTATAGTAACAAAATAATGCCCGGTATTCGAAAAAAGCCACAGTTTTCATCAATGCTTGAGTCTTAGACGACTTTTCCTACTCGATAATTTCTGTTCAGTGTACTTGTAAGACGCGACTGTAAATGGCTCTGAGCACTATGGGACTTAGCATCTGAGGTCATCAGTCCCCTAGGACTTAGAACTACTTCAATCTAACTAACCTAAGGACATCACACACATCCATGCCCGAGGCAGGATTCGAACCTGCGACCGTAGCGGTCGCCCGGTTCCAGACTGAACCGCTCGGCAACCAAGGCCGGCGCGACTGTAAAATTCAGTGTAGTAATTTGTCGTTCTTTCGCAAACTTCCTCCAACAGAGTGTTTACAACGGATCACTTCTAAAGACTCCGCAGAAACGAATACCACGGTGGCGCGCGCTCGAAAACAGGTAGTGATGGGACAAATGACCGATTTTGGCAACTTACTGGCCAGTCGATCTTTGTCAGTTTTTTTCCGTCGAATGAAGCGACTGGATGAAACTAGTTATATGCATGTTATTGATTTGGTCTCCGGATTTGAGTATTTTCATTTACATACTTTTTTCACCGTTTTCGGTTTCTACATTATCTATGACTAGTAATGTCAGATCTTTCAGAGACAAACCAGATCCTTTAAAAAAGCGAACTCCCATGTGTAAAACGGCTTTAAATGTATGATTACTTAGTGTGTTAAATGTACTGAGGAGACAAAAGTCATGGGATACCTCCTAATATCGTGTCGGACCACCTTTTGCTCAGAGCAGTACAGCAGCTGGACGTGGTATAGACTCAAATAATCGTTGGAAGTCCCAAGCAGAAATGCTGAGCCGTTTTGCCACTATAGCCGTCCGCAATTCCGGAAGTGTTGCCGGTGCAGGGTTATGAGCACGAACTGAGCTCTCGATTATGTCTCATAAATGTTCTATGGGATTCATGTCCGGCGATCTGGGTTGCCAGACCATTCGCTCGGACTGTCCAGAATGTTCTTCAAACCAATCGCGAACAATTGTGGCCTGGTGACATGGCGCATTGTCATCCATAAAAATGAAGACCATGCATGGCTGCATATGGTCTCCAATTTGCCGAACATGGTCATTTCCAGTAAATGATTGATTCAGTTAGATCAGAAAACACATTCCATTCCATGTAAACACAGCCTGGTAACAGAGGCACTCGCGTCGGTCGTCTGTTGTCGTAGCCCTTAATGGTAAATTTCGCTGCACTTTCCTAACGTATAGGTTCGTTGGAGGTCTCTCATTGATTTATGCGATTATTTCACGCATTGTTGCTTGTCTGTCAGTAGGGGCAACTTGACGCAAACGCCGCTGCTCTTGGTCGTTAAGTTAAGGCCGCCGGCCACTGCGTTGTTCGTGGTGAGAGGTAATGCCTGAAATTTTGTATTCTTGACACATTCCTGACGCTGTGGATCTCGAAACATCGAATTTCCTAACTACACTACTGGACATTAAAATTGCTACACCAAGAAGAAATGCAGATGATAAACTTGTATTCATTGGTCAAATATATTATATTAGAACTGACGTTTGATTACATTTTCACGCAATTTGGGTGCATAGATCCTGAGAAATCAGTACCCAGAACAACCACCACTGTCCGTAATAACGGCCTTGATACGCCTGGGCATTGAGTCAAACAGAGCTTGGATGGCGTGTACAGGTAGCCCATGAAGCTTCAACACGATACCACAGTTCATAAAGAGTAGTGACTGGCGTATTGTGACGAGCCAGTTGCTCGGCCACCATTGACCAGACGTTTTCAGTTGGTGAGAGATCTGGAGAATGTGCTGGCCAGGGCATCAGTCGAACATTTTCTGTATCCAGAAACGCCCGTACAGGACCTGCAACATGCGGTCGTGCATTATCCTCCTGAAATGTAGAGTTTCGCAGGGATCGAATGAAGGGTAGGGCCGCGGGTCGTAACACATCTGAAAAGTAATGTCCACTGTTCAAAGTGCCGTCAATGCGAACAAGAGGTGACCGAGCCGGCTGATACGCCAGTATGGCCATGACGAATACACGCTTCCAATGTGAGTTCACCGCGATGTCGCCAAACACGGATGCGACAATCGTGATGCTGTAAACAGAACCTGGATTCATCCGAAAAAATGACGTTTTGCCATTCGTGCACCCAGGTTCGTCGTTGAGTACACCATCGCAGGCGCTCCTGTCTGTGATGCAGCGTCAAGGGTAACCGCAGCCATGCTGCCGCAAACGTCGTCGAACTGTTCGTGCAGATGGTTGTTGTCTTGGAAACGTCCCCATCTGTTGACTCAGGGATCGAGACGTGGCTGCACGATCCGTTACATGTCATCTCGACTGCTAGTGATAAGAGGCCGTTTGGGATCCAGCACGGCGTTCCGTATTACCCTCCTGAACCCACCGATTCCATATTCTGATAACAGTCATTGGATCTCGACCAACGCGAGCAGAAATGTCGCGATACGATAAACCGCAATCGCGATAGGCTACAATCCGACCTTTATCAAAGTCGGAAACGTGATGGTACGCAATTCTCCTCCTTACACGAGGCATCACAACAACGTTTCAGGAGGCAACGCCGGTCAACTGATGTTTGTGTATGAGAAATCGGTTGGAAACTTCCCTCATGTTAGCACGTTGTAGGTGCCGCCACCGGCGCCAACCTTGTGTGAATGCACTGAAAAGCTAATCATTTGCATATCACAGCATCTTCTTCCTGTCGGTTAAATTTCACGTCTGTCGCACGTCATCTTCGTGGTGTAGCAATTATAATGGCCAGTAGTGTGTTTCCGAAATAGAACATCCCATGCGTCTAGTTCCAACTATCTTTCCCTATTCAGAGTCTGTCAGTTCCCGTCGTGCGGCCATGATCTCGTCGGAAACTTTTCCACATGAATCACCTAAGTACAAATGACGGCCCCGCCACTACACCGCCCTTTTGTGCCTTGTATACGCGATACTGCCGCGTGTGGCGTCTGTGCATTTTGCTATCCCCTGACTTTCTGATGCACCAGTCTACTCGACGTTAAGTATCTCAGTGAGCAGAATCTTTACAAAAGGTTTGAAATTATACGTAAAATTTGTTGGATGTCCCTATGTACTCTCATTATGAAATTCTGGATGAATATAGTCAGGGTAATTTGCACTCCATTCTAAGCAAAAGCAATTTTTTGATACATCTCAGTATTTAGAATGCCATATCTCGTGAAATATGCGTCGTAATTAAAACTTTATGCTTGATGCTGAAGTTTCACTGCGCGCCTTTGTAAGCAGAAGCTAGTTTTCCACACATCTAAATGTGTCGTGCAATGATAGAATTTTGCAGGCACCTTGAGTCGTATGTTCGACACCGTCTGGAAAACGTGTTGCGAATAGATTTACTAGTAACGATGTAATAAATTAGAGTGTAATATCTGATGCTGAAATTTTACTGCATGAACAGCATATATGTAGTAGGCGATAACCGTTTTTCCTTCCGTCATTGTTGTGGTGGGTGTCAGCGAGAAGAACTTCAGGTTTGAAATTACGTCTAAAGTTTATTGGAAGTCTCCAAGTGCTCTCATTCTCAAACAGTGGATGAGTCGCGGTGTTTGCATTCGTGAGTCGCATTGCCTCAAGAAACCCAGTTTCTCACTGTAATAGTTGTCTTATTGTGTGAAACTTTTAACGGAACCTTATACTTCTTGATGAGTAAATTATGACAGGAATTTAAGTTTTTAAATTCGTTCAGTAACCGCGAAAAATACTGAATTTCAAATTTTGTTGCTCCTAGAAGCCATTAGATAAGCAACCTGCAACGGGATACTAAAGGTCCTGATATTTTATGCTGCTGGTGTTGTACAAGAGGGACGGATGTAACGTCCGCCAGTTATGCAAAACATCGTTTTTTCAAAGTTCCCAAACATGTTTCAGCACCTCTGAGCCATCATCAGTGGGTTTGTGTTTTATCTAATGTGTAATGTTAACATTTTACTGAAATATTACAAAGTTACGGAAATATTTAGTTCAAACAACTATTTGTTTCTGTTAGTTACTATCTTTACAGTTAAGATGTTGATGAGCAATTTTATTGGGAGTTAACGTATCATTTTATGTTTTAAACATGATTTGTGTATAGTGTGTATTGAACCGGAGACCTAGAAACGACGTCCCCGCCGTAGCCCTCACTGGTTCACAACGCCACAACAGGCTTCAGCAGTCCACGCACCCCACCGCCACGCCACACCGAACATGCCACACCCCCCCCCCCCCCCCCCGCCCCCCCGGTAAGGGTTCATACCAGACGATTGTAACCCCAAATGTTTGCGTGGTAGAGTAATTATGGTGTACGCGTACGTGGAGACAGTGTCTGCGCAGCAATCGTTGACGTAGTGTATGTAACTGATGCGGAATAAGGGGAACCAGTCCGTATTCGCCGAGGCATATGGAAAACAATCCACAGGCTGGCCGGCACACCGGACCTCGACACTAATCCGCCGGGCGAATTCGTGCCGGGAACCAGCACGCCTTCCCGCTCGGGAACTGCTGTCTGCTTCACGTCTGCTGTGCAGCGAGCTACCTTAATTTAAGTATTAACTGTATTTTTCTCACTTGTCACTTCTTCTTCCGTGTGTATTTGCTTTTAGGAAGCTTTAATTTTCGAGTGCTCTTAATAGTGTTCCATAGATTTCGTGTTTGTTTTGAATACAGTCAAAGAGAGTCCCTGTAGTCAACCATAGTGCCAGTAGTGCTAGTGTTTGTTTTCAATACAGTCCAGAGACAGGTAGTGCTATTTTCATTGTTTTCTACAAGAAGTGGCTAGCAACCACAGTTTAGTGAATAAGCAGCCGCCTTTAGTGAATTAGCAGTCTAGTTAAAGGTTGATTAACTCTCTTCAGTAAATTGTTTCCTTAGGATGGATAGGATGTGTGACTGCTATGTACTGACGCAGGAGGAGCTGGCCACTGTTCGCGAACAGCTGAGCGTGTTGATGGCCGCGGTCAGCCGTCTTCAGGCTGCTGCCTCGGAGTGTAGCGGCAGTGGGGAGTCTGGTGTGTCGCAAGGTACACCCCAGGTGTTACATGCTTCACCCACTGTCCCTGCTGTCGAGACATCTTCGCGGGTACCGGGCGCGGTTGGGCCACCCTCTCCCCAAGGGGAGTGGCGGGTTCAGCGGCGTTCGCGGCGCACGAGGCGGAAGGTCAATGTGGAGGCTGGCCGTGTGGCATCGCCTGCTCTGCCTGTGAGGGGACATGTGGCTTCTCCTTCAGCAAGGTCCGAGCAGGCACACGGGGGGAGGGGTTTATTAGTTATTGGGAGCTCCAACGTTAGGCGGGTGATGGAGCCCCTTAGGGAAATAGCGAGAAGGTCGGGGAAGAAGGCCAGTGTTCACTCTGTCTGCTTGCCGGGGGGTCTCATCCGAGATGTGGAGGAGGCCCTACCGGCGGCGATAGAGAGCACTGGGTGCACCCGACTGCAAATTGTTGCTCATGTCGGCACCAATGACTCCTGCCGTCTGGGTTCAGAGGTCATCCTCAGTTCGTACAGGCGGTTGGCGGAATTGGTGAAGGCGGAAAGCCTCGCTCGCGGGGTGGAATCAGAGCTAACTATTTGTAGTATCGTTCCCAGAACCGATCGCGGTCCTCTGGTTTGGAGCCGAGTGGAAGGCTTAAACCAGAGGCTCAGACGATTCTGCGGAGATCTGGGGTGCAAATTTCTCGACCTCCGCTATCGGGTGGAGAAATGTAGGGTCCCCCTGAATAGGTCAGGCGTGCACTACACGCCGGAAGCGACTACAAGGGTAGCGGAGTACGTGTGGAGTGCACATGGGGGTTTTTTAGGTTAGAGAATTCCCTCCCTAGGCCCGACAAGACGCCTCCTGAGACGCGGCAAGGTAGGAGTAGGCAAAATGCAACAGGGAATAACAATATTAATGTGCTAATAGTAAACTGCTGGAGCGTCTATAGAAAGGTCCCAGAACTGTTCTCATTAATAAACGATCACAACACCCATGTAGTACTAGGGACAGAAAGTTGGCTGAAACCAGACGTAAATAGTAACGAAATCCTAAACTCAGATTGGAATGTATACCGCAGAGACAGGCTGAACAGTGAAGGGGGAGGCGTGTTTATAGCGATAAGAAGTGCAATAGTATCGAAGGAAATTGACGGAGATCCGAAATGTGAAATGATTTGGGTGAAGGTCGCGGTTAAAGCAGGCTCAGACATGGTAATTGGATGTCTCTATAGGCCCCCTGGCTCAGCAGCTGTTGTGGCTGAGCACCTGAAGGATAATTTGGAAAATATTTCGAGTAGATTTCCCCACCATGTTATAGTTCTGGGTGGAGATTTTAATTTGCCGGATATAGACTGGGAGACTCAGACGTTCATAACGGGTGGCAGGGACAAAGAATCCAGTGAAATTTTTTTAAGTGCTTTATCTGAAAACTACCTTGAGCAGTTAAACAGAGAACCGACTCGTGGCGATAACATATTAGACCTTCTGGTGACAAACAGACCCGAACTATTCGAAAAAGTTAACGCAGAACAGGGAATCAGCGATCATAAAGCGGTTACGACATCGATGATTTCAGCCGTAAATAGGAATACTAAAAAGGGTAGGAAGATTTTTCTGTTTAGAAAAAGTGACAAAAAGCAGATTTCAGAGTACCTGTTGGCTCAACACAAAAGTTTTGTCTCAAGTACTGATAGTGTTGAGGATCAGTGGACAAAGTTCAAAACCATCGTACAATATGCGTTAGATGAGTATGTGCCAAGCAAGATCGAAAGAGATGGAAAAGAGCCACCGTGGTACAACAACCGAGTTAGAAAACTGCTGCGGAAGCAAAGGGAACTTCACAGCAAACATAAACATAGCCAAAGCCTTGCAGACAAACAAAAATTATGCGAAGCGAAATGTAGTGTGAAGAGAGCTATGCGAGAGGCGTTCAATGAATTCGAAAGTAAAGTTCTATGTACTGACTTGGCAGAAAATCCTAAGAAATTTTGGTCTTATGTCAAAGCGGTAGGTGGATCAAAACAAAATGTCCAGACACTCTGTGACCAAAATGGTACTGAAACAGAGGATGACAGACTAAAGGCCGAAATACTAAATGTCTTTTTCCAAAGTTGTTTCACAGAGGAAGATTGCACTGTAGTTCCTTCTCTAGATTGTCGCACAGATGACAAAATGGTAGATATCGAAATAGACGACAGAGGGATAGAGAAACAATTAAAATCGCTCAAAAGAGGAAAGGCCTCTGGACCTGATGGGATACCAGTTCAATTTTACACAGAGTACGCGAAGGAACTTGCCCCCCTTCTTGCAGCGGTGTACCGTAGGTCTCTAGAAGAGCGTAGCGTTCCAAAGGATTGGAAAAGGGCACAGGTCATCCCCGTTTTCAAGAAGGGACGTCGAACAGATGTGCAGAACTATAGACCTATATCTCTAACGTCGATCAGTTGTAGAATTTTGGAACACGTATTGTGTTCGAGTATAATGACTTTTCTGGAGACTAGAAATCTACTCTGTAGGAATCAGCATGGGTTTCGAAAAAGACGGTCATGTGAAACCCAGCTCGCGCTATTCGTCCACGAGACTCAGAGGGCCATAGACACGGGTTCACAGGTAGATGCCGTGTTTCTTGACTTCCGCAAGGCGTTCGATACAGTTCCCCACAGTCGTTTAATGAACAAAGTAAGAGCATATGGACTATCAGACCAATTGTGTGATTGGATTGAGGAGTTCCTAGATAACAGGACGCAGCATGTTATTCTCAATGGAGAGAAGTCTTCCGAAGTAAGAGTAATTTCAGGTGTGCCGCAGGGGAGTGTCATAGGACCGTTGCTATTCACAATATACATAAATGACCTGGTGGATGACATCGGAAGTTCACTGAGGCTTTTTGCAGATGATGCTGTGGTGTATCGAGAGGTTGTAACAATGGAAAATTGTACTGAAATGCAGGAGGATCTGCAGCGAATTGACGCATGGTGCAGGGAATGGCAACTGAATCTCAATGTAGACAAGTGTAATGTGCTGCGAATACACAGAAAGATAGATCCTTTATCATTTAGCTACAAAATAGCAGGTCAGCAACTGGAAGCAGTTAATACCATAAATTATCTGGGAGTACGCATTAGGAGTGATTTAAAATGGAATGATCATATAATGTTGATTGTCGGTAAAGCAGATGCCAGACTGAGATTCATTGGAAGAATCCTAAGGAAATGCAATCCGAAAACAAAGGAAGTAGGTTACAGTACGCTTGTTCGCCCACTGCTTGAATACTGCTCAGCAGTGTGGGATCCGTACCAGATAGAGTTGATACAAGACATAGAGAAGATCCAACGGAGAGCAGCGCGCTTCGTTACAGGATCATTTAGTAATCGCGAAAGCGTTACGGAGATGATAGATAAACTCCAGTGGAAGACTCTGCAGGAGAGACGCTCAGTAGCTCGGTACGGGCTTTTGTCAAAGTTTCGAGAACATTCCTTCACCGAAGAGTCAAGCAGTATATTGCTCCCTCCTACGTATATCTCGCGAAGAGACCATGAGGATAAAATCAGAGAGATTAGAGCCCACACAGAGGCATACCGACAATCCTTCTTTCCACGAACAATACGAGACTGGAATAGAAGGGAGAACCGATAGAGGTACTGAAGGTACCCTCCGCCACACACCGTCAGGTGGCTTGCGGAGTATGGATGTTGATGTAGATGTAGATAGACCGCGCGGCTAGCCGGGCAGGCTAAAAACATAATGTAGTTTGTCGTGATATTTCGCGCATATATTCGCATTTGCGTACGTTTTTGTGTGGTGAGCCCTTTTTTTTTCAGCATCCTGATTAGGTGTTGTGAAGCACACGTAAATACAACACATTTTTCAGAAATTTGGTCATAAAAAGCACTTTACTCTTCACCAAAACACACTGTAATCGTGGTTGTTGTGTATCCCCGCCCAGACAGTGTCATTTCGTTCACCAGTGAGTTTGGCGCCAAATATGAGTTTTGTTTACATTTGATCTCTCTCTCTCTCTCTCTCTCTCTCTCTCTTTCTTTCTCTTTCTCTCTCCCCCCCCCCTCTCCCTCTCTGTGTGTGTGTGTGTGTGTGTGTGTGTGTGTGTGTGTGTGTGTGTGTGTGTCTTTTACTTGGTGTTCCTTTAGTGTGTAAAAAATTCGCGACAAACTGAATTACGTTTAAAGCATGGAATGACAGGTTAACTCCCAATAAAATTTCCCATCAACATCGCATGGTTGCAGATGACAAGCTACCAGTACGAAATAATACGCAAGTGGTTCTGCAAAACCATGCAAACCGAATGTAAAGATATTAACTAACAGAAACAAATACTTGTTTGAACTAAATATTTCCGTAATTTTGTAATCATTTAGTAAAAATTTTCACATTACAGATTAAATAAAACAGAAACCCACTGACGATGGCACAGAGGTTCTGAGACCTGATGAATAAATAGATAATCTTATTTCAATGGAATTTATTTCAACAGTGAAAAAGTCAGAATTGTCTGACGAAAAAAATAATTTTCCAAATTATTTGGCACTTACTAAGAAAACGAGATGCAAACGACAAATCAAAAAGGCGCTATTACTGCATCCTAGATATTGTTTTAAGTGTTTGCAAGTATATATTTTCACGAGCAAATAAATGTATATGTTCTGAAATGACACTTCTATTCCTTCACTACTCAGGCATACGAATCTACTGTACGATGTTCTACAACAGTTTCCACTACGAGTTCTGCTTTAGTCATTAATAAACTCTGTAATCATTGCCTCTTGTTACTATAATTCGATTTTTTAGTAAAAGGGACAGTCCCTCACCTCACTTTCGCCGTTCCGATGCCAAACTGCACAGCCGACAGCTGTCTGAACACCGGCAGTTTTGGGATGACCTACAGTTCCCACTACTTCGTGCAAACTTGACGTCATTTTGACGTCACACGCTGTATCGAAGACGGAAAGCCGTGTATCGAATTTTAGTGACGTCCGAAACAATCAACGCTCACCTCAAGTAGAGAGAACTGGAGGTTAAGCTTTTTCTTTACTCAGGGTACATTAACATCAATGTTAGTCGTTTATAAATTTGTACAGTTGGGCATTCATAAGGGATAAATTAAAGTTTTGGCAAGAATTAACTCAAAAACGTTCTGAAAAAATTGTACTATTTTTTCAAAACTGCGTTCATCAACCCCGAAAGTGAAATGATTTACTTATTTACAAGCAAGAAAAAACTGAAGCCTGCAAGCATTGAATCCAATAACATATATATTAAATACTATTCATTAAGGTGTCTCAGTAAAATAAGCTTATTTTTAGAAACTCTGAAAACTAATTTAAGGAGTTGGTCTGTAATTGTAAAGGATGGGTAGCTATTCTAGCGGACGAATTTAAGCAACAACTCGTTTCTCTTATGTCCAACGAATAAATGCTGTTTCAAAACACGAAACATTGGTAATGTCTCGTAAACGGGTAAGATTTGCTGTAACAAAATTACGTAAAACGTCGTATTGGTGGTTAAAGATTTACTTTAATTAAAGACATTTTTGTTTGGCAAAGAAGTGTCGTAAAAGAACTAGCTCGTAAATTTTCTGTTATGCTTTATAGATGGCTGACATTTTTAATTTTTTTTCAAATGTATCAGTCTTTACGCTTTTTATTCTGAGTGGTGGTTTGTTTTAACAGATGATCAATGTGTTTTGAATATGTATTCTCATTTGCGTGTTTCATGCTTGATTTGTAAATTGCTGACAATAACAATTCACTACTGAGAGAGAGAGAGAGAGAGAGAGAGAGAGAGAGAGAGAGAGGAAGCACTCTTATACAGGGTTATTACAAATGATTGAAGCGATTTCACAGCTCTACAATAACTTTATTATTTGAGATATTTTCAAAATGCTTTGCACACACATACAAAAACTCAAAAAGGTTTTTTTAGGCATTCACAAATGTTCGATATGTGCCCCTTTAGCGATTCGGAAGACATCAAGCCGATAATCAAGTTCCTCCCACACTCGGCGGAGCATGTCCCCATCAATGAGTTCGAAAGCATCGTTGATGCGAGCTCGCAGTTCTGGCACGTTTCTTGGTAGAGGAGGTTTAAACACTGAATCTTTCACATAACCCCACAGAAAGAAATCGCATGGGGTTAAGTCGGGAGAGCGTGGAGGCCATGACATGAATTGCTGATCATGATCTCCACCACGACCGATCCATCGGTTTTCCTATCCCCTGTTTAAGAAATGCCGAACATCATGATGGAAGTGCGGTGGAGCACCATCCGGTTGAAAGATGAAGTCGGCGCTGTCGGTCTCCAGTTGTGGCATGAGCCAATTTTCCGCGGGCTACGCGTGAAACTTGCCCGCATGCGTTCAACCGTTTCGTCGCTCACTGCAGGCCGACCCGTTGATTTCCCCTTACAGAGGCATCCAGAAGCTTTAAACTGCGCATACCATCGCCGAATGGAGTTAGCAGTTGGTGGATCTTTGTTGAACTTCGTCCTGAAGTGTCGTTGCACTGTTATGACTGATTGATGTGAGTGCATTTCAAGCACGACATACGCTTTCTCGGCTCCTGTCGCCATTTTGTCTCACTGCGCTCTCGAGAGCTCTGACGGCAGAAACCTGAAGTGCGGCTTCAGCCGAACAAAACTTTGAGTTTTTCTACGTATCTGTAGTGTGTCGTGACCATATGTCAATGAATGGAGCTACAGTGAATTTATGAAATCGCTTCAATCATTTGTAATAGCCCTGTATTTACCTAACATTTAATATTCAGAATGTAGGAAAAGATAGATTGCTTCTTATCATAAAGATAACTCGCTGAGTTGCAGAGAAGCACAATTAAAAGACGCTTGCACATTAGCTTTATCGACGACAACCTTCAACGGAAGAAAAGAAACACGCACCATTCATTTATACAAGCAAGCACACCTTACGCACACATTATCGCGATCTCCGGCAGCCCGGGACAATGCAAAACGCTTGTGCTTGCTTGTGTGAATGAACGGTGTGTGTTTCTTTTTTCCGATTGTACCAGAACATTTGAAAACCATGAAGGCGAGAAAAGTTTCAGATACGGCAGGGCGCGAAGCATTCCGTAACACAACGCTTATAACCACTGCTCCACGATGAACTAGCGAAAGATTGCCTTTTTTACTGTAACTTTGATCTCATGAAGGCTTTAGGCATGATGTTTAATTACAATAAATCGTACCAAGAATGACATGTTTTTATAAATCTTCAGTCTGCCATTTCCCTGAAACGGGAATCCAATATGGTGTTTCCCAAAGACCCAGCGTGCAATATTAACGAAAGTCGATAGAAGTTCCCACAGTCTTCTATGCTTGCGTGTGCGTTAAAAATGACGTCATGTTTACACAATGTCTTAAGAAGTGTGGGTTACCCGCAGTTTTGAAGCTGATGTGTTAACGATACCGACCACGAGAAATACCCGAGACCCAGAACGCGAATTAAACGCCGGGGGCGCTGTAGTAGACTCACTTGTAGCGTGTAAAAGGGGCTAAGATGTTGTGCCCGTAATATTACAGGGAAGGCATTAATTTCCAACAATAGAAACTACTTAATATTACGGGCGTGGCACTCAAAGCGTTACACAGACAGTCACGGAAACAGCCTGTCCAACATGTTTGTGCGTAAAACAGTTTTCGTTGTTGAGAAACTGACATTTGTTGTGTCGCACGTAGGTGACGTAGGCACGTAACGTTAGCGACAGCCCCGGACGGTGCACAAGTCCCGCCCAATCACCCCCCTCCACACCAATCCATATCCTAAGCTCCGCCCATGGTCTGCCGCATGTTCCAACATCGAAGTTGTTCGTGTCACAGATATGCCAGTCATAACAAGGGAGAAAATCGGTAGTTAGTACGAAATACAGTTTTTCCGGTACCATTGTGAAAAGAATTAGAAATATGTTCATTGAATATGCGAGTTGAAAAATCATCAATAAGAATGAAAAATAAAAATTGTATCCACACTGTCTTTTTTATTTCATGAGCTTTGATCTGCACTATATCAAAGAATCTGATATTGAACTGCAGTGAGCGCAAATTTCCGTCACCTCGCGTAGTGTAAGAAATTGTGTTGCGAAATATTAATTGGTAGTATCGCCAAGGATGCTGTCCATTATCTCGATTGTCTAAAGTCAATGTTGTGCATAAACAAGGCAAAGTCGATGTCTTGGTTTGTTTCTGATTACCTCATTAAGACTAAAGAATATAAGAGTGGGATAATGTAGAAATGCGTAATGCGAGGAGCCAGATATTTATACAGTGACATTCTTCATTAAAATTTGCCTGTGTAATGGGTGAATTTTTACTTGTGAACTCTTATGACTGCTTGCTTATAGCAGACACGAGATTACCTTGAGTTCTTCTTCAGTGTTTGAGATCTTTAGAGCTGCCTATTGTTAAACATATGTACATAATTTCGTCAGTGTCACTCCAACATATCTTATCGTACTTTAATGTCTGTTAGACATCAGTTTTGACAGTAGTTGGCCACAATAGTCAAGATTAGGTACCTTGTGTATGATAACATTATTGAGAGTGCATATCTATGTTTCATTTTGACAGTATTACACAAACTGCTAAGAAGTACTAACAGCACAACACTGCTAGTATGAACAACAGCGGTAAAACAAAAAACGACGAACAAAAACACGACAGCAACGAGGACTACCAAAGATCATATTAATGTGCTCTTGTCTGGTGCGGCGGGGGTAGGTGTGGAGGGGGGTAAATGGGCGGGGCTCGTGCAAATGTCCGGGGCTGTCGCTAACGTTTCCTGACGTAGGCGCGGTGTTGTTGTTTCAGGAGATACAGGTGGCACCGGCCGAGGACGACAGCGGATGCGCGGCATCAGAGCTGAAGGAAGGAGAAGATGGCGGCTCCGAGGCGTGGCGCTGGTGGCGCTCGCTGGGCAGCCCGCGCTTCGTGCTGGCGCCAATGGTGGACGCCAGCGAGCTGGCGTGGCGGCTGCTGAGCCGCGAACTGGGCGCACAGCTCTGCTACTCGCCCATGCTGCACGCCGCCGTCTTCGCGCGCGACCCCAAGTACCGCCGCGACGCGCTCGCCTCCTGCCCCGAGGACCGGCCGCTCATCGTACAGGTCTGGTCGCAATGCTTCAAGCAATACAGAGCGCCGTTAAAAGAAAATATCAACTACCAGGTGGTTATGATTAAAGTGCAGCTACTCACAGAGGTCCAGTGTGTACTGTAATTATCGTATGGCAGAGATTTCCTCTCAGAGAGATCACAGTTCGTAGTAATTGACGGAAAGTCATCGAAAAAAAAAGTGATTTCAGGCGTTCCCCAAGGTAGTGTTATAGGCCCTTTGCTGTTTCTTATCTATATAGGCGATTTGGGAGATGACGCTGTCGTTTATCAACTAATAAAGTCATCAGAAGATCAAAATAAACTGCAAAACGATTTAGAAAAAATATCTGAATGGTGCGAAAAGTGGCAGTTGACCCTAAATAACGAAAAGTGTGAGGTCATCCACATGAGTGCTAAAAGGAACTCGTTAAACTACGGTTACACGATAAATAAGTCAAATCTAAAAACCGCAAATTCAACTAAATACCTAGGTATTACAATTACGAACAACTTAAATTGGGAAGAACACATAGAAAATGTTGTGGGGAAGGCTGACCAAAGGCTGCGTTTTATTGGCAGGACACTTAGAAAACGTAACAGATCTACTAAGGAGACTGCCTACACTACGCTAGTCCGTCCTGTTTTAGAATACTGCTGCGCGGTGTGGGATCCTTACCAGGTACGACTGACGGAGTACATCGAAAAAGTTCAAAGAAGGCAGCACGTTTTGTATTATCGCGAAATATGAGAGAGAGCGCCACAGAAATTCCAATCACCAGCTTTCTTCTCCGAATGCGCAATTGACACCGACCTACATAGAGCAGAACGATCACCACGATAAAACAAGGGAAAAAATGGTTCAAATGGCTCTGAGCACTATGGGACTTAACTTCTGAGGTCGTCAGCCCCCTAGAACTTAGAACTACTTAAACCTAACTAACCTAAGGACACCATACACATCCATGCTCGAGGCAGGATTCGAACCTGCGACCGTAGCGGTCGCGCGGTTCCAGACTGTAGCGCCTAGAACCGCTCGGCCACCCCGGCTGGCAAATAAGGGAAATCAGAGCTCGTACGGAAAGATATAGATGTTCATTCTTTCTGCGCGCTATACGAGATTGGAATAATTGAGAATTGTGAAGGTGGTTCGATGAACCCTCTGCCAGGCACTTAAATGTGATTTGCAGAGTATCCATGTAGATGTAGATGTAGCAGCGAAACTTGGTAGATTTGCTAATGTGTTAATGTGGAAGCGATTTACTCTGAAAAAAAAAAAGTTCCAGTTTTGGCCACCGGGTGCAAATCTGCCGTTGTACAGCATCACGTCGATGTCTCCAGTGCTCGTATTGAACGAACTGTGTATGTAGCAGTTAATAATAAAATTAATATTATGCCTTTCCCACTTGTTCGACTTTTTCTGACCACGTTCCGCCCTAATCCATTACATACGGAAGCGTTTCTATGCGTTTTTCTTGCTGTGCAGCACCAGATTAGCACCTGGTGGCCAAAACCAGTACTATTTTTTTTTGCAGGATAAATCAGTTCTGCATTAACACATTAGCATATCTACCAAGTTTCGCTGGCATACGACAATTACAGTTCACACTGGACCTCTGTGAGAAGCTGCAATTTAGTTGTAGCCACCTGGTACAACATGTGTTATTGTCCATATAGATCAGTTGCTGTCATCAAACTGCGGCCAATGGACCGCTAGCTGAGCGAGTCGAGTATTCGTGCGACCCGCGGTTCTTAGGTGTATTTTATAACTATAGGCATCTAGCAAGCCAACGGCCTTGTCACAATGGTAACACTAGTTCCTGTCATGTCACCGAAATTAAGCGCTGTCGGGCTTGCCTAGCACTTGGATGGGTGACCATCCGGTCTGCAGAGCGCTGTTGGCAAGCGGGGTGCACTCAGCCCTTGTGAGGCCAATTGAGGAGCTGCTTAACTGAGAAGTAGCGACTCCAGTCAAGAAAACTGACAATGGCCGGGAGAGCGGGGTGCTGACCACAAGCCCCTCCGTATCCGCATCCGGTGACGCCCATCGTCTGAGGATGACACGGCGCTCGGCCGCTACCTTTCGACCTTTCGAAGCCTTTTCGGGTGGAGTTTTGAGTATACATCTAGCAACTAACAGCTGCATTCAAAAGCATAAAGTACCGTTAACAGATTCTTAAGACAGAACGTTTCCTGCCCACAACGAGGACGTGCAAAATGCCATAACCCGATTTCCCAGAAACTCCACTCACAAGAACTCCTTGTTGATGTTTACGGCATTCGACGTCCCACATATTGTTTATCAGGCAACCACAATATTGGCTGCTAATGACAACAGGGCACGGAACCGGAGCACAGCATGAGGCTACGGAATGTAGCTGAACTGCTTAGTCGACGAGTAACTCACAACAATGCTACAGTGCTAGTGGTGTTGATACAAAGCAGAGCAATGGCAACGGTAAACGAAGTAAACACAGCATTATATCTACAACAACAGTTGCCGAAGTTGACATTTCGTCAGAAAATAACCCAAGGAATTTCGCAGAGTGAAAAAGAAGTGCGAGATGAAATATTACCGTTTCTCCAAGATGAAAATTGGAAATTTGTGGAACTTAAACTGACTTACGTTATGGACAACACACACACCCATGCCCGAGGGGACTCGAACCTCCGACGGGGGCAACCGCACGGACCTTGACAACGCGCCTTAGACCGCGCGGCTCTCCAAGATGAGTCTGTGGAAAATGTGTTATCGTATACGCTCGACTGTGCGGACAATCTACAAGAGGAGTTCAACGATGACGATACGTGCTTAGCAAGCGAAAGTGATATTGAAACAGGTGTCGATCCACGTAGTGCATCATCCTTGTCGGACAGGGAGCCACAAATGCCGTCTCCAGTGAAACGCAGTAAAGGTCGGAAGATCATCTGCAGCATAGTGAAAAAACAATTATGAACAGATTTCGAATAAGTCCTTAGCAATAAGACCGTGTAGTGTATAAGAAAAACTACGTATATTCAAAGGAAGACAAGGCACACTGGTTACAAAAATCGTTGCCTGCGCGTTTCAAGGATGCTCGACACTATTTACAACATGTGCATGATAGTGACTTATTACGTTAGGCACATCAGATTACGCGCGACATACATTGAAGCGCCAAAGAAACTGGTATAGGCATACGTATTCAAATACAGAGATATGTAAACAGGCAAAATACGTGCTGCGATCGGCAACGCCTGTATAATAGAAAAAGTGTCTTGCGCAGTTTTTAGGTCGGTTACTGCTGCTACAATGGCAGGTTATCAAGATTTAAGTGAGTTTGAACGTGGTGCTGTAGTCGGCGCACGAGCGATGGGAGGCTCTGTAATGGTGTGCGGAGTGTGCAGTTGGAGTGATATGGGACGAGACACGACTCTGAGAGGTGACACGTACGTTCGCATCCTGTCTTGTCACCTGAATCCATTCGTGTCCATTGTGTATTCCGATGGATTTTGGCAATTCCAGCAGGACAGTGCGACACCCCACACGTCCAGAATTGCTGCAGTGTGGTCCAGGAAACTCTTCTGAGTTTAAATATTATTGAGCATATCTGTGATGCCTTGCAACGTGCTGTTCAGAAGAGATCTCCACTCCCGCGTACTCTTACGGATTTATGGAAAGCGCTTCAAAATTCATGGCGTCAATTCTGCGTGCTCGTAGGGACCCTACACGATATTAGACGGGGTACCAGTTTCTTTGGCTCCTCTGTGTAGATTAACAGTGATTTCAAAGGAAGCAGTGGATGGTTGCATACCTTCAAACAGTGCTACAGAACTGGAAGACGTAAGATAACGAAAATTTCAAACAAAGCTTCAACTTGCAGATGCACGGCAAACTGCGGAATCAGCCCGAAAATTTGTAGCTGAGATAAACTTAGCTCATCGTTCAGTACGGAATTTGTTTTGAACTGCCACCAATCGGGATTCGAAGAGGAAATGGATATGGAAGGAACGCTGAAAATTAGAGGTACCAAGAAAGTTGTATCAAGATCAACTACCATCAATGCCTTAAAGCATTCGTATACAGTTATCCCCACTGTTAATCTGCATGATAAATTGGCTGGAAAGTTATTTATTTGCTCCGAGTAATTTGGAACCCTCACGGTTCTTTCTCGTGTGCGTGATCTTGCAGGGTCAGTAGGGAATGTGTACGTCAGTGCAAGCAAAAAGAGTGGGAAAATGGACGTAATGAAACTACAGATATGGTATGAGCACTACTTTTAGCCAATAGTTGTTCAAAATAACTTGCTTGTGCTTGGTCGTAGTGTGCGTCCTCATCACCCCGTCACACCAATATGATTCTACATGCGTTCTAACTGGATACCTAGCTGAACGTCCTGCATGGTTTGTTAACTCCCAAGGAGCTAGCCTTCGAGCTTGATGTTGCGAACCTTTGTGATCACTGTGGCGCACAATTTTTCATTCGGTGTTCGTGGTACAACTTAATGGTTTGTTTTGAACATTTCTTGAATGTCGACGATGTCCATTTTGAGAAGTGTAACATTTGCATCCCGTAGAAGGATGATCTTTGCACCTCCCGGACAATAATTTTATGTCGCCCTCCTGACGCACATAGTGAGCCATTTTTCCTGTCATAATTGTTGACACAACAGTTTCAAACGAGCGTCACTAAAGAATGTGAGCCATTTTTCCTGTCATAATTGTTGACACAACAGTTTCAAACGAGCGTCACTAAAGAATGAACTTGCGCCCTCGCACTCAAGGGGTTACGTGTCAGTGGAAGAGGAGCCAAAATAAGCGATCATGCGTCTCGGCTATTCCATAGATATTCGACCGTTTCTGAGAAGACGATCGTAAAAGTTGTCGACGTAACTTAGACGCCTTTCAGCGCGCGATAGGCTGAGCCCAACTGGTGGCGTAGTGCCTAGCGTCGCGACCTACCATTTTTGCGTCCCGTGTTCGAAACCCGATTATTGTTCTTTTTCTTCATTTGCCTGCCCATGTCCGTAGAAGGTCACTAAAAGAATGTTTCTAATCACGTTAGGGGATCCAAGGGCGTCATATCAGTTGTAAAATTACAACTGGGTTTCACAACAAATGTCATACTTTTATTATATAATTACGTAAAATTAGAAGGAAAGTCAGCATTGGCCGTAATTTTGATGATTTATTAACAGCAAAATCGATTTTAGATCACATAATGATCATCTTCAGTGTTGTAAGTTAAACATTTCACATAGCGATCAGTGAATAAGAAATAAAAGACCACAAATACACCTAAGTATAAACCAACTGTCGGTAAGAACGTACCTTTAGCTTACAAATTAAAGCTCGTAGGCACTGGTGTCTAGTTATTAGCAGTAACAGAAGCTATGAAACGATCACAATAACTGAAGCCGCTGTTTACATTGATCTATGAAGCAGACCTCGGTGTGACAGGGGCTTGGAACGCCCTCTGTGTGACTTGTGTCACGTGAAGACTTAACATTACTTTATTTGGCAAGAGATTACCACAAAATACCAAATGTTCACGTGCAAATCATTAATTGCATATTTCAAATTTAAAATTGTACATTAAAAACGCATAGCAAAAAGGAAGGGGGAAATGCACATCTTGCCAACATACTCGGGCGTGTTATTGTCAAAACAACTTAAAAAAAGAAAAATGCAAGAATAAAAATCAACAGGTAAATAATAAGGTGTCAGATTACAGGACTAGTAAAAAAGATAAATATACAAACGACATGACATCAAATATAACAGAATTTGTTATAACATAGTAACCGCCATCTGGTGTGGGAAGTCGTGCAAAGTTCTTAATTTATGTAAAATATTTCGTTGAAACCAAGAAGTCAAATACATAAATGGTGATGATTGTACAATATATGCCACGATTTAACAGGTCAAAGTGTCATGAAACACAATATTCTTTATAATTTTTTTTATAAAAAACAACAACATGCTTTATAAAAAAAATTTGTACGCTAAAGTTGTGTTCTTACCAACAGTTGGTTTATACTCAGGTGTATTTGTGGTCTTTTGCTTCTTATTCACTGATCACTATGTGAAATGTTTAACTTCCAGCACTGAAGATGATCATTATGTAATCGAAAATCGATTTTGCTGTTAATAAAGCATCAAAATTACGGCTAATGCTGACCTTCCTTCTAATTTTATTTTCATGTCGTTGTGCACATAGCACTCTATGGAGTCGCCAATCAATATAATTATGTGTTAATGGTATTTTCACGGATTACAATCTTTTTAAATTTTCGTATTCTTATATTTCATTATTATATCAATTCTTAATTCTTATATTTTATTCTTATGTTTACTCTTCAGGAAGATCTGATGCCGATCGTAGAAAGATTCGAAATAGAAATTCCGAATACCAAGAGCATCGCACGAAGGTAGGGTTGCCACAGTGGCATTTCTTCGTACGAATCTCACGCGGGAAAGAAATGTCGTTAATATTGTTGAAGATTTCACGCGTTGGCAATAATTTCACGTCAGACCACGCATAAGGACGAAAGTAACTTTTGCGTGTTGTGTCACAGTCGAGCAGCATAGCTCAGTGAAACTTGGACCATACAAACACTGAAGCGCTAAAAAAACTGGCACAGGCATACGTGTTCTAATGCATAGATGTGTAAGGAGCCAGAATACGGCGCAGCGTTCGGCAACGCCTATATAAGACGACAGATGTCTGGCGCAGTTGTTAGATCGGTTACTACTGCTACAATGGCAAGGTATCAAGATTTAAGTGAGTTTGAACGTGGTGTTATACACTCCTGGAAATGGAAAAAAGAACACATTGACACCGGTGTGTCAGACCCACCATACTTGCTCCGGACACTGCGAGAGGGCTGTACAAGCAATGATCACACGCACGGCACAGCGGACACACCAGGAACCGCGGTGTTGGCCGTCGAATGGCGCTAGCTGCGCAGCATTTGTGCACCGCCGCCGTCAGTGTCAGCCAGTTTGCCGTGGCATACGGAGCTCCATCGCAGTCTTTAACACTGGTAGCATGCCGCGACAGCGTGGACGTGAACCGTATGTGCAGTTGACGGACTTTGAGCGAGGGCGTATAGTGGGCATGCGGGAGCCCGGGTGGACGTACCGCCGAATTGCTCAACACGTGGGGCGTGAGGTCTCCACAGTACATCGATGTTGTCGCCAGTGGTCGGCGGAAGGTGCACGTGCCCGTCCACCTGGGACCGGACCGCAGCGGCGCACGGATGCACGCCAAGACCGTAGGATCCTACGCAGTGCCGTAGGGGACCGCACCGCCACTTCCCAGCAAATTAGGGACACTGTTGCTCCTGGGGTATCGGCGAGGACCATTCGCAACCGTCTCCATGAAGCTGGGCTACGGTCCCGCACACCGTTAGGCCGTCTTCCGCTCACGCCCCAACATCGTGCAGCTCGCCTCCAGTGGTGTCGCGACAGGCGTGAATGGAGGGACGAATGGAGACGTGTCGTCTTCAGCGATGAGAGTCGCTTCTGCCTTGGTGCCAATGATGGTCGTATGCGTGTTTGGCGCCGTGCAGGTGAGCGCCACAATCAGGACTGCATACGACCGAGGCACACAGGGCCAACACCCGGAATCATGGTGTGGGGAGCGATCTCCTACACTGGCCGTACACCACTGGTGATCGTCGAGGGGACACTGAATAGTGCACGGTACATCCAAACCGTCATCGAACCCATCGTTCTACCATTCCTAGACCGGCAAGGGAACTTGCTGTTCCAACAGGACAATGCACGTTCGCATGTATCCCGTGCCACCCAACGTGCTCTAGAAGGTGTAAGTCAACTATCCTGGCCAGCAAGATCTCCGGATCTGTCCCCCATTGAGCATGTTTGGGACTGGATGAAGCGTCGTCTCACGCGGTCTGCACGTCCAGCACGAACGCTGGTCCAACTGAGGCGCCAGGTGGAAATGGCATGGCAAGCCGTTCCACAGGACTACATCCAGCATCTCTACGATCGTCTCCATGGGAGAATAGCAGCCTGCATTGCTGCGAAAGGTGAATATACACTGTACTAGTGCCGACATTGTGCATGCTCTGTTGCCTGTGTCTATGTGCCTGTGGTTCTGTCAGTGTGATCATGTGATGTATCTGAATGTGTCAATAAAGTTTCCCCTTCCTGGGACAATGAATTCACGGTGTTCTTATTTCAATTTCCAGGAGTGTAGTCGGTGCACGAGCAATAGGACACAGCATCTCCGAAGTAGCGATGAAGTGAGGATTTTCCCGTACGACCATTTCACGAGTGTACCGTGAATATCAGGAATCCGGTAAAATATCAGATGTCCCACATCGCTGCGGCCGGGAAAAAGATCCTGCAAGAACGTGAGCAACGACGACTGAGGAGAATCGGTCAACGTGACAGAAAGGCAACCCTTCCGCAAATTGCTGCAGATTTAAATGCTGGGCCATCAGCAAGTGTCGGCGTTCGAACCATTCAACGAAACATCATCGTTATGGGCTTTCGGAGCCGAAGGCCGACTCGTGTACCGTTGACGACTGCGCAGCACAAGGCTTTACGCCTCGCCTGGGCCGGTCAGCACCGACGTTGGACTGTTGATGACTGGACACATGCTGCCTGGTCGGACGAGTCGCGTTTCAAATTGAATCAAGCGAATGGACGTGTACGGGTATGAAGACAACATCATTAATCCATGGACCCTGCATGTCAGCAGGGAGCTGTTCAAGCTGGTTGAGGCTCTGTAATGGTGTGGGGCCTGTGCAGTTGGAGTGATATAGGACCCCTGATACGCCTAGATACGACTCTGACCGGTAACACGTACGTAAGCATCCTGTCTGATCACCTGCATCCATTCATGTCGATTGTGCTTTCTGACGGACATGGGCAATTCCAGCAGGACAATGCGACATCCCACACGTCCAGAATTTCTGCAGAGTGGCTCCAAGAACACTCTTCTGAGTTTAAACACTCCCGTTCGCCACCAGACTCCCCAGTCATGAACATTATTGAGCTTATCTGGGATGCTTTGCAACGTGCTGATCAGAAGAGAGCTCTACCCCGTCATACTCTTACGGATTTGTGGACAGCCCTGCACGATTCATGGTGTCAATTCCCTCCAGCACTACTTCAGACATTAGGCGAATCCCTGCCGTGTCATGTTGCGGCACTTCTACGTTCTCGTGGGGCCCTTCACGATGCTAGGCAGGTATACCAGTTTCTTTGGTTCTTCTGCGTAGAAACCTCTGTTACAGTACAGCACAGAAAGCAACTGAAAGAAATACGCACTGAGACGAACGCGATGGACAGATTTATTCAGAGATTATAATTACATTGAAGTCACCGAGATTCATGATCCTCCACTGAACATTACTAAAAGCGGACCATGGTTCTTAATAGGGTGTGTGATCACCACAGATGGCAATGCGTGCTATGCAGCGTGCTCCTCTGCTGGCCACAAGATTGATAAGCAGTTTGTTGTACGGCGTTTCATGTCCCAACCAACACGGTTGGCAACTGCTGGACGGTCTTTGGTGCATGTGGTCGTGCTGCCCTACATCTCCACAACGCATCCCACAAGTGTTCGGTGGGATTTAACTCGGGGGAATGGGCCGGCCAGTCGATACGCCGAATATCCTCTCGTTTCGTGAGATCCTTCACCTCCTCAGTTCAATGCGGTCGCGCATTGTCATCCATAAAAATGAAGGCAGCGGCGAATGAATCCCTGAAAAGACGGAGATGGGGAAGGAATACAGTGACGCAGGAACATCATGCGGTGAGCCCAAAGATTTGGAGGTCGGTCCGCCTATGCAACATTATGCCCCCCCCCCCCCCCCCACATTACAACACCTCAATCACCAAAACGATCATGTTCGACATATTCCTGGGGTGCATTACGTGTTCCCACCTCTCACCGTTTGAGGGTGGGCCCAGCACTGTCAAACTTGATAGTTTTGGTGGGTCAACTGTTACGGTGTGGAGGGGTATACTGCTACGCAAAGTGATCTCCAAATCACTGGACAAGATACACTCTCCGGTCAACGTTATTGTGACACTGAAGTCCTTCCCCTGTCCGTCTTTTCCGGGGGGCTCTCGACCCTGACTTTCTTTTTACGGATGGCAGTGCCCGAATGCATGCTCCAGCGCAGGTGGGGGAGATCTTGGAACGAGAGGGTACTCGGTGAATGGACTGGCCTGCCCATTTCCCCACTCAGCACATCGAGCACGTATGGGATGCTTCGGGGAGACGTATTTAGCACGTCCACAGAAACTAATGATCATCCTGCAGTTGTCAACACACGCTATTAAGAATCACGTCCAGTCTTGAGTAATGTCAAGGGGACCATCATAAATTGCGGCGACTTCAGAGTAATTAGTGCCTTTCGCTCCCTGTATTTTACCCCTGCCACCTTCAGAATTTGAAAGAGAGCATTCCAGTCAACATTGTCAAAAGCTTTCTCTAAGTTTACAAATGCTAGAAACGTAGGTTTGCCTTTACTTAATCTATCTTCTAAGATAAGTTGTACGGTCAGTATTGCCTCACGTGTTCCAACATTTCTACGGAATCCAAACTGATCTTCCCCCAGGTCGGCTTCTACCAGTTTTTCCCATTCGTCTGTAAAGAATTCGTGTTATTATTTTGCAGCCGTGACTTATTAAACTGACAGTTCGGTAATTTTCACATCTGTCAAGACCTACTTTCTTTGGGATTGGAATTATTATATTCTTCTTGAAGTCTGAGGGTATTTCGCCTGTCTCATACATCTTGCTCACCAGATGGTAGAGTTTTGCCAGGACTGGCTCTCCCAAGGCTGTCAGTAGTTCTAATGGAATGTTGTCTACTCCGGGGGCCTTGTTTCGACTCAGGTCTTTCAGTGCTCTGTCAAACTCTTCACGCAGTATCCTATCTCCCATTTCATCTTCATCTACATCCTCTTCCATTTCCATAATATTGTCCTTAAGAACATCTCCCTTGTATAGACCCTCTATATACTCCTTCCACCTTTCTGCTTTCCCTTCTTTGCTTAGAAGTGGTTTTCAATCTGAGCTCTTGATATTCTTACAAGTGGTTCTCTTTTCTCCAAAGGTCTCTTTAATTTTCATGTAGGCAGTATCTATCTTACCCCTACTGATATATGCCTCTACATCCTTACATTTGTCCTCTAGCCATCCCTACTTAGCCATTTTGCACTTCCTGTCGATCTCATTTTTGAGACGTTTGTATTCCTTTTTGCCTGCCTCATTTACTGCATTTTTATATTTTCTCCTTTCATCAATGAAATTCAGTATATCTTCTATTACCCAAGGATTTCTACTAGCCCTCGTCGTTTTACCTACGTGATGCTATGCTGCTTTCACTATTTCGTCTCTCAAAGCTACCCATTCTTCTTCTACTGATTTACTTTCCCCCATTCTTGTCAATCTTTCCCTAATGCTCTCCCTGAAACTCTCTACAACCTCTTGTTCTGTCAGTTTATCCAGGTCTCATTTTCTTAAACTCCCACCTTTTTGCAGTTTCTTCAGTTTTAATCTACAGTTCATAACCAATAGATTGTGGTCAGAGTCAACATCTGCCCCTGGAAATGTCTTACAGTTTGAAACCTGGTTCCTAAATCTCTGTCTTACCATTATATAATCTATCTGAATCTTTCCAGTATCTCCAGGGCTCTTCCGTGTATACAACCTTCTTTCATGATTCTTGAACCGAGTGTTAGCCATAATTAAGTTATGCTCTGTGCAAAATTATACCAGGCGGCTTCCTCTTTCATTCCTTACCCCCATTCCATATTCTCCTTTTACCTCTCCTTCTCTTCCTTTTCCTACTATCGAATTCCAGTCACCCAAGACTATTAAATTTTCGTCTCCCAAGACTATTACATTTTCGTCTCCCTTCACTACCTGAATAATTCCTTATATCTCGTAATACATTTCATCAATCTCTTCGTCATCTGCGGAGCTAATTGGCATATAAACATGTACTACTGTGGTAGGCGTGGGCTTCGTATCTATCTTGGACACAATAATGCGGTCATTATGCTCTTTGTAGTAGGTTACCCGCATTCCTATTTTTTATTCATTATTAAACCTACTCCTGCATTACTCCTATTTGATTTTGTATTTATAATCCTGTATTCACCTGATCAGTAGTCTTGTTCCTCCTGTCACCGAACTTTACTCATTCCCACTGTATCTATCTTTAACCTATCCATTTCAATTTTTAAATTTTCTAACCTACCTGCCCGATTAAGGGATCTGACATGCCACGCTCCGATCCGTAGAACGCCCGTTTTCTTTCTCCTGATAACGACGTCCTGCTGAGTAGTCCCCGCCCGGAGATCCGATTGGGGGACAATTTTACCTAAGAGGACGCCATCATCATTTAACCATACAGCAAAGCTGTATGCGCACGGGAAAAATTACGGCTGTAGTTTCCCCTTGCTTTCAGCCTTTCGCAGTACCAGCACAGCAAGGCCGTTTTGGTTAGTGCTGCAAGGCCAGATCAGTCAATCATGCAGACCGTTGCCTCTGCAACTACTAAAAAGGCCTCTTCAGGAACCACACGTTTGTCTGGCCTCTCAACAGATAACCATCCGTTGTGGTTGCACCTACGGTGCGGCTGTCTGTATCGCTGAGGCACGCAAGCCTCCCCACTAACGGCAGGGTCCATGGTTTCTAAGGCGAATGAAAGTTAGCAGAACAGTAATTCCAATACTGTTTTCTTATGTACGGGTACATTTAGTACAGTAGTTTAGTTCTTTTAAATACTGTTGTGTAGAGTAGGCATGCAGTAAAGGCTGTCCTTCCTACAAACTGCATTGACATGTTTTTTTATTATTATTGTTGTTGTTATTGGAGGTAGGCGAAATGCTACGCAGGCAGCGAAACTGTACAGAGAGAGATATCCTGATAAGAACCCACCTTCTCGACGGATGTTTTCTCGTCTTGTTGCGACGCTTCAGGAAATGGGAAGTTTCAATCCCCCATGACAATGCAATCGTCGTAGCACTCGAGACGAAGTTGCTGAAGTTACTGTTCTCGCTTCCATTGCTATGAATCCACATGTGAGCTCATCACAGCTTAACACGAGATTGGCATTCCTAAAACCATTGTACATCGTATTCTTAGACGCCACCGGTTCAATCCTTACCATGTTCACCTACATCAAGAATTGCATGGGAATGATTTCCAGAATCGTGTAGTTCTGTCAGTGGGCATAGCAGCAAATCCTCGGCAACCTGAACCTCTTCTCCAGTGTTCTGTTTACCGATGAATGTTCCTTCTCAAACTAAGGACTGGTAAATACAAGGAACATACATTATTTGTCGTGCGACAACCCACGAAGGCTTAGACAGGTGGAACAGCAGCGTCATTGGAGAGTTAACGTCTGGTATGGGATACTTGGTACTACAATTTCATCAATGGTAGTCTAAGCGGCACAGCGTATGCCAACTTCCTCAGACGAATTCTTCCTCCTCTTGTGGATGAAGTGCCGCTAAGAACCAGAATGCTTATGTGGTATCAACACGATAGATGTCCAGCACGTAATACCTTGCGTGCACGTTGTATTCTCAACCGAAGGTATCCTGTCAGATGGATTGGTCGAGGAGGAACAGTTACTTGGCCTGCTAGGTCTCCTGATTTAAATCCTCTGGACTTTTTTCTTTGGGGATGCATTAAAGACGTTGTCTACTGCGATATTGCAACAACTCCAGAGGACATGCAGGAACGTATCGTGTTTGCTTGTAATGCTCTTCAGCAGGCAACACTGGTAGCAGTAAATAATTCTTTCATTCAACGAGTGCACCAGTGTATCGGTGTCCAGGGTCACCACTTTGAGCACCTTTGAATGTTCTCCTCCTGGGCAATGGTACAGGAGAGTCAAAGTCAAATTTGTGTTATGTATTTACTTGGTTTCCATTTGTTTTCTGACAACTCCAGCAATTGGACGAGTTTGTGATCCCGGGTTCAAAGTCAATGTTGTATTATGTAATTAATAACGTTGTGTTTCTGTGAATGGTACATTGTGATACATTTTTGAATAGGTCTTTAGGTGAGGAAATGAATTACCGAATAAAAAGTACAGGATGCCATTTAAAAAAGTCATACCGCTGTTCATATCTTTGTAGGAAAAAAAAACAGAGCTACAACGAAGGCAGTCATGCTGATTGATGTCCCCCTGACAGCTGAAGAACATTTGCTTGAAACAATTTGTAGTCCGCAGCTCGTGGTCGTGCGGTAGCGTTCTCGCTTCCCGCGCCTGGGTTCCCGGGTTCGATTCCCGGCGGGGTCAGGGATTTTCTCTGCCTCGTGATGACCGGTTGTTGTGTGATGTCCTTAGGTTAGTTAGGTTTAAGTAGTTCTAAGTTCTAGGGGACTGATGACCATAGATTTTAAGTCCCATAGTGCTCAGAGCCATTTGAACCATTTTGAAACATTTTGTAATTTGCATCTGGAGAAACAGTTATGTAGGGTGGTCAAGATAAATGGGACACCCTGTATAACATCAACTGAAGTTTTTTAGTGTGAAAGTTGGGTTTTTGAAATCGTAAGTTGAAACCCGCCAGTGTGGATAATTTCATCATCTTAGTCGGAACTCCGCACCAACATTTAAACAGTAATTATAATCAGAGTTATGGACTTGACGTTGTTTCTAACAGAACCACCGCTTTCTACGCGTACTTCAGCCTGACTCGACTTCGTTCTCATGCTCTCCGGCCGTCTGTCGTTTGTGGGGTGCAGCCTTCGTACTGTGTAAGATGCAATATGATAAAATGTGGGCTGAAATGAAAGCATAACTCCCTCAGCACGTTGCGCACTGGACTGACCTCCACGCCCTTGTAAAACTTTCACCTGTCTAAACACCCAAGGTTAAGTCCCCCACTCCTGCTAGGCCCCACCATGGCAGCGAGCCAGTCCTCAAATCTTCCTGTTTGACTGCCTCGCACAGAACCTGCAAATAAACAACAAATTAATTGCGTAATTTTTTTAGTTTTGGAGTTTGTAATGAAAAGTTTATGACTTCCCGTATGCACACGTGCGAGTTGATCTTTCTTGTCCAGCCTCTGTAGGTGTTCTACATGTATACCCACATCTACATCCATACTCCGCAAGCCACCTGACGGTGTGTGGCGGAGGGTACTTTGAGTACCTCTATCGGTCCTCCCTTCTATTCCAATCTCGTATTGTTCGTGGAAAGAAAGATTATCGGTATGCCTCTGTGTGGGCTCTAATCTCACTGATTTTATCCTCATGGTCTCTTCGCGAGATACACGTAGGAGGGAGCAATATACTGCTTGGCTCCTCGGTGAAGGTATGTTCTCGAAACTTCAACAAAAGGCCGTACCGAGCTACTGAGCGTCTCTCTTGCAGACTCTTCCACTGGAGTTTATCTATCATCTCCGTAACGCTTTCGCGATTACTAAATAATCCTGTAACGAAGCGCGCTGCTCTCCGTTGGATCTTCTCTATCTCTACTATCAACCCTATCTGGTACGGATCCCACACTGGTGAGCAGTATTCAAGCAGTGGGCGAACAAGTGCACTATAACCTACTTCCCTTGTTTTCGGATTGCATTTCCATAGGATTCTTCCGATGAATCTCAGTCTGGCATCTGCTTTACCGACGATTAGTTTTGTATGGTCATTCCATTTTAAATTACTCCTAATGCCTACTCCCATATAATTTATGGAATTAACTTCTTCCAGTTGCTGACCTGCTATATTGTAGCTAAATGATAAAGGATCTATCTTTCTGTGTATTTGCAGCACATTACACTTGTCTACATTGAGATTCAATTGCCATTCCCTGCACCATGCGTCAATTCGTTGCAGAACCTCCTGCATTTCAGTACAATTTTCCATTGTTACAACCTCTCGATATACTATAGCAACATCCGCAAAAAGCCTCAGTGAACTTCCGATGTTATCCACACAGTCATTTATGTATATTGTGAATAGCAACGGTCCTACGACAGTCCCCTGCAGCACACCTGAAATCACTCTTACTTCGGAAGACTTCTCTCCATTGAGAATGACATGCTGCGTTCTGTTATCTAGGAACTCTTCAATCCAATCACACAATTGGTCTGATGGTCCGTATGCTCTTATTTTGTTCATTAAAGGACTATGGGGAACTGTATCGAACGCCTTGCGGAAGTCAAGAAACACGGCATCTACCTGGGAACCCGTGTCTATGGCCCTCTGAGTCTCGTGGACGAATTGCGCGAGCTGGGTTTCATACGATCGTTTTTTTCGAAACCTATAATGATTCCTCCAGAGTAGATTTCTAGTCTCCAGAAAAGTCATTATACTCGAACACAATACGTGTTCCAAAATTCTACAACTGATCGACGTTAGAGATATAGGTCTATAGTTCTGCACATCTGTTCGACGTCCCTTCTTGAAAACGGGGATGACCTGTGCCCTTTTCCAATCCTTTGGAACGCTACGCTCTTCTAGATACCTACGGTACACCGCTGCAAGAGGGGGGGGGGGGCAAGTTACTTCGCGTACTCTGTGTAAAATCGAACTGGTATCCCATCAGGTGCAGCTGCCTTTCCTCTTTTGAGCGATTTTAATTGTTTTTCTATCCCTCTGTCATCTATGTTGCGGTTGAGTGCTTTACGGAGGGTGCCACCATAGCGGCAGGGCAGAGTGGTGTGTGTGTTTATATATGTGTGTGTGCGCCTGCCTTGCAGCTGTGCGGCAACTGCCCCGAGACGCTGGTGTCGGCGGCGCTGCTGGCGCAGGACCACTGCGACGCCATCGACGTCAACCTGGGCTGCCCGCAGGCCATCGCGCGCCGCGGCCGCTACGGCGCCTTCCTGCAGGACGACTGGCCGCTGCTCGCCGACATCGGTGAGTCCGGCGCCACACTACGAGATATCTTTGATCAAAGTTGATATGTCGTATATTTATGTCAAAGAAATTTGACAGTGTAATAGGGAATACGAGGGTCACTCCAAAAGAAATGCACACTACTTTTTTTTTTTTTAATCCACCTTTTATTCTACACTACTGGCCATTAAATTGCTATACCAAGACGAAACGCAGATGATAAACGGGTATTCATTGGACAAATATATTATACTTGAACTGACATGTGATTACATTTTCACGCAATTTGGGTGCATAGATCCTGAGAAATCAGTATCCAGAACAACCAACTCTGGCCGTAATAACGACCTTGATACGCCTGGGCATTGAGTCAAACAGAGCTTGCATGGCGTGTACAGGTACAGCCGCCCATGTAGCTTCAACACGATACCACAGTTCATCAAGAGTAGTGATTGGCGTATTGTGACGAGCTAGTTGCTCGGCCACCATTGACCAGACGTTTTCAATTAGTCAGAGATCTGGAGAATGTGCCGGCCAGGGCAGCAGTCGAACATTTTCTCTATCCAGAAAGGCCCGAACAGGACCTGCAACATGCCGTCGTGCATTATCCTGCTGAAATGTAGGGTTTCGCAGGGATCGAATGAAGGGTAGAGCCACGGGTCGTAACGCATCTGAAATGTGACGTCCACTGTTCCAAGTGCCGTCAATGCGAAAAAGAAGTGGCCGAGACCTGTAACCAATGGCACCCCATACCATCACGCCGGGTGATATGCCAGTACGGCGATGACGAATACACGCTTCCAATGTGCGTTCACCGCGACGTCGCCAAACACGGATGCGACCATCCTGATGCTGTAAACAGAACCTGGATTCGTGCACCCAGGTTCGTCGTTGAATACACCATCGCAGGCGCTCCTGACTGTGATGCAGCGTTAACGGTAACCACAGCCATGGTCTCTGAGCTGATAGTCCATGCTGCTGCAAACGTCATCGAACTGTTCGTGCAGATGGTTGTTGTCTTGCAAACGTCCCCATCTGTTGGCTCAGGGATCGAGAGGTGGCTGCATGATCCGTTACAGCCATGTGGATAAAATGCCTGTCATCTCGACTGCTAGTGATACGAGGCCGTTGGGATCCAACACGGCGTTCCGTATTACCCTCCTGAACCCACCGATTCCATATTCTACTAACAGTCATTGGATCTCGACCAACGCGAGCAGCTATGTCGCGGTGCGATAAACCGCAATCGCGATAGGCTACAATCGGACAATCAGTTCGACGACGTTTGCTTGAGCATGGACTATCAGCTCGGAGACCATGGTTGCGGTTACCCTAGTCGCTGCATCACAGACAGAAGCGCCTGCGATGGTGTACTCAACAACGAACCTGGGTGCACGAATGGCAAAACGTCATTTTTTCGGATGAACCCAGGCTCTGTTTACAGCATCGTGATGGTCGGCATCCATGTTTGGCGACATCACGGTGAACGCACATTGGAAGCGTGTATTCGTCATCGCCATACTGGCGTATAACCCGGCGTGCTGGTATGGGGTGCCACTGGTTACACGTCTCGGTCACCTCTTGTTCGCATTGACGGCACTTTGAACAGTGGACGTCACATTTCAGATGCGTTACTACCCGTGGCTCTACCCTTCATTCGATCCCTGCGACACCCTACATTTCAGCAGAATAATGCACGACCGCATGTTGCAGGACCTGTACGGGCCTTTCTGGATACAGAAAATGTTCGACTGCTGCCCTGGCCAGCACATTTTCCAGATCTCCCACCAATTGAAAACGTCTGGTCAATGGTGGCCTAGCAACTGGCTCGTCACAATACGCCAGTCACTACTCTTGATGAACTATGGTATCGTGTTGAAGCTGCATGGGCAGCTGCACCTGTTCATGCCATCTAAGCTTTGTTTGACTCAATGCCCAGGCGTATCAAGGCCGTTATTACGGCCAGAGTTGGTTGTTCTGGGTACTGATTTCTCAGGATCTATGCACCCAAATTTCGTGAAAATGTAATCACATGTCAGTACTAGTATAATATACAGGGTGTTACAAAAAGGTACGGCCAAACTTTCAGGAAACATTCCTGACACACAAAGAAAGAAAATATGTTATGTGGACATGTGTTCGGAAACGCTTACTTTCCATGTTAGACCTCATTTTATTACTTCTCTTCAAATCACATTAATCGTGGAATGGAAACACTTGTCACAGGAAATGTTCAAAATGTCCTTCGTTAGCGAAGATACATGCATCCCCCCCTCCGTCGCATGGAATCCCTGATGCGCTGATGCAGCCATGGAGAATGGCGTATTGTATCACAGTCGTCCACAATACGAGCACGAAGAGTCTCTACATTTGGTACCGGGGTTGCGTAGACAAGAGCTTTCAAATGCCCCCACAAATAAAAGTCAAGAGGGTTGAGGTCAGGAGAGCGTGGAGGCCATGGACTTGGTCCGCCTCTACCAATCCATCGGTCACCGAACCTGTTGTTGAGAAGCGTACGAACACTTTGACTGAACTGTGCAGGAACTCCATGGTGCATGAACCACATGTTATTTCGTACTTGTAAAGGCACATGTTCTAGCAGCACAGGTAGAGTATCCCGTATGATATCATGATAACGTGCTCCATTGAGCGTAGGTGGAAGAACATGAGACCCAATCAAGACATCACCAACAATGCTAGTACTGTAGAGCAATGAGTCGCATGTTAACACAAGCACCGAAGTCAGCATTACCTTCCTTCAATTGGGCCAACTGGCGGTGAATCGAGGAAGTACAGTAATACTGACGAAACTAAAATGAGCTCTAACATGGAAATTAAGCGTTTCCGGACACATGTCCACGTAATATCTTTTCTTTATTTGTGTGTGAGAAATGTTTCCTGAAAGTTTGGCCGTACATTTTTGTAACATCCTGTATTTGCGCAATGAATACCCGTTTATCATCTGCATTTCTTCTTGGTGTAGCAATTTTAATGGCCAGTAGTGTAATATTCAGCCAAGTGTCCGGATAGTTTTGATGACATTGTGCATATTTATTATTCACCAGTATTCGAAGAAGAGTCGCAGCTGTATTATAGGCAAATGGGGGTCCAACCCCGTATTATTAAACCAGGTATTCTCATTGTTTTGGCTATCCCCCGTATGTGGACGGCTGTGGGAGGGATGCGCGTCGTGTTGCAGTGAGTTCGCTGCGGCGCGCGCTGCGCGTGCCGGTGACGTGCAAGATCCGCGTGTTCGCCGAGGTGGAGCGCACGGTGGCGTACGCGCGCATGCTGGAGTCTGCGGGCTGCCAGCTGCTGGCCGTGCACGGGCGCACGCGCGAGCAGCGCGGCCCGCTGACCGGCCTGGCCTCGTGGCCGCACATCGCGGCGGTGGCGCGCGCCGTGCGCGTGCCCGTCGTCGCCAACGGCAACGTGCGCTGCCTGGCGGACGCGCGCCGCTGCCTGCGCGAGACGGCCGCCGCCGCCGTCATGAGCGCCGAGGGCCAGCTGCGCAACCCGGCGCTGTTCGCGGGCCGCTCGCCGCCCGCCTGGGAGCCCGCGCTGCGCTACCTGCAGCTCGCCGCGCGGCACCCCTGCCCGCCCTCCGTCGCGCGCGGCCACCTCTTCAAGCTCTTCCAGCACTGGTCAGTCGCCACCACGCCTTCCCATTACGTCGCTTTCTCGCCTGCCTGCTTGCCTATTCGGTTCAAATTTTTTCATTTGATTTTAAACTACCCCGACATGAAGTTTTAAACGTGGCTCACAAGGAGAGTCCGCGACGTTGGCATCACTTCTGTGCACCTCTAAAGTGCGCGTCATTTACGATGGCGACCGAGTTTACGTTCGTTCTGCGCATCTGACGTCACAAAACACGAGTCAGCCAATGAACAGATGCCAGAGCTCGACTGCAGTGCAGAGCACGGACTAGTGTCTTCAGTTTTAGAAACGTTCAGTCGTAAATAAAGTAATTGAACAAAAGCAATGTCTTGATAGCAGACTTTCTTTCATGTTGTTGTTGTTGTTGTTGTTGTGGTCTTCAGTCCTGAGACTGGTTTGATGCAGCTCTCCATGCTACTCTATCCTGTGCAAGCTTCTTCATCTCCCAATACTTCCTACAACCTACATCCTTCTGAATCTGGTTAGTGTATTCATCTCTTGGTCTCCCTCTACGATTTTTACCCACCACGCTGCCCTCCAGTGCTAAATTTGTGATCCCTTGATGCCTCAGAACATGTCCTACCAACCGGTCCCTTCTTCTAGTCAAGTTGTGCCACAAACTCCTCCCCAATTCTATTCAATGCCTCCTCATTAGTTACGTGATCTACCCATCTAATCTTCAGCATTCTTCTGTAGCACCACACTTCGAAAGCTTCTATTCTCTTCTTGTCCAAACTATTTATCGTCCATGTTTCACTTCCATACATGGCTACACTCCATACAAATACTTTCAGAAACGACTTCCTGACACTTAAATCTATACTCATGTTAACAAATTCCTCTTCTTGAGAAACGCTTTCCTTGCCATTGCCACTCTACATTTTATATCCTCTCTACTTCGACCATCATCAATTATTTTGCTCCCCAAATAGCAAAACTCATTTACTACTTTAAGTGTCTCATTTCCTAATCTAATTTCCTCAGCATCGCCCGAATTAATTCGACTACATTCCATTATCCTCGTTTTGCTTTTGTTGATGTTCATCTTATATCCTCCCTTCAAGACACTGTCCATTCCGTTCAACTACTCTTCCAAGTCCTTCGCTGTCTCTGACAGAATTACAATGTCATCGGCGAACCTCAACGTTTTTATTTCTTCTCCGTGGATTTTAATACCTACTCCGAATTGTTCTTTTGTTTCCTTTACTGCTTGCTCAATATACAGATTGAATAACATCGGGGACAGTCTACAACCCTGTCTCACTCCCTTCCCAACCGCTGCTTCCCTTTCATGCCCCTCGACTCTTATAACTGCTTTCTTTCATAGAAAGTTTGAAAAATCATTCTTTATACCAATTGCTTCATAATTTTTTAATTAATTAAACTAAACAAGCAATAATCCTCCTAATTCAGACGATAGCAAGGAAATGTGTTTGTATCATTCTTATTAACCGCTTTTTCGCAATAAAGAACAGCGGTAATTGTTTCTTTCCTATTGTACTTTGGCGAAACGTCAGTAATTCATAGTCATACCAACAGTGTTTCTCAGTATTTTGCGTACTATTTTAAAGTCCTTCGGAAGGTCAATTGAATGACGAGCTGCGTTAGCGTAATGCTGAAAGTTTTTGGCTGCTAAGCGAAAGGTTCCGAGTTCAAACCATGTTCTGTGCTTAATATTTTCTTTATTTAAAAACAATATGGAAGTGTCTTACTTTATGAATTTTATTCGTTTGAATGTAATTTTTTGAAATTTCTAGTGGCAACTAAAATAGACCATACGGGAAGTATACGCTGTGGACTTTTACCTCTGCAAACTCTTCAAAATTTCGTACAATGGTTTACTACGGGGGGAAGGTATCAGTCAAGAAGATGTGTAAAACTCAAATTATTGGGCCAAATAGTTTTTGTGAAATCGAATGATAAAGTGTGTCAAAGCAGTCGAAACACCACGTGTCTGCACAGGCAAGCAGTGCAGTGATGACAAAATCGCGCACAGCGCGGTATGCGGGGAGCACGTCTCTGTAGCAGCGAAAGGGTTAATGCGGCCGTGGTGGCTTTACTTCATAAACTGCGCGCTCCCCCCTAAACGTAAGCCTGCGAACTATACTATGGCGCTGCTTCTATTGGCGCGTGCAACTGGCAACGCAGCAATCTCCCGCGTCTGGGCGAGCATGCGCGAACCGCCAAGATAAAAGAATTGAACTATAGTAGGCCTTTAAAACAACAATGTGCAATTCGGAAGGTGCACTACTCTAACAATTCCGAGACAATCGCAAGAGAAGTTTTATATACGTCTGTCATGTACTAATGTATCTGTGCGTAGATGCCAGACATTAGAGTTCGTGGCGGTCGAGTGGTTAGCTCTCGAACTTCGTAAGATGAACGTGTACGAGTTGACGGTTCGAGCCCCGCCCAAAACTTCATTTTCGTAGTACGAGCGTAAATCCTGTGATACTCAAAATATTTGCAACTACACTATATGGTCCGGGTGTATGTCTTTTGCTCGCGTATCGTGTCATTTCTGGAAACCCACAATCTACTCTGTAGGAATCAACAAGGATTCCGGAAACAGCAATCGTGTGAGACCCAACTCGCTTTATTTGTTCATGAGACCCAGAAAATATTAGATACCGGCTCCCAGGTAGACGCCATTTTCCTTGACTTCCGGAAGGCGTTCGATACAGTTCCGCACTGTCGCCTGGTAAACAAAGTAAGAACCTACGGAATATCATACCAGCTGTGTGGCTGGATTGAAGAGCTTTTAGCAAACAGAACACAGCATATTGTTCTCAATGGAGAGACGTCTACAGTCGTTAAAGTAATCTCTGGTGTGCCACAGGGGAGTGTTATGGAAGCGTTGCTTTTCACAGTATGTATAAATGACCTAGTAGATAGTCTCGGAAGTTCCATGCAGCTTTTCGTGGATGATGCTGTAGTATACTGAGAAGTTGCAGCATTAGAAAATTGCAGCGGATACGCACTTGGTGCAGGGAGTGGCAACTGACCCTTAACATAGACAAATGTAATGTATTGCAAATAGGATCCCTTATTCTATGATTATATGATAGCGGAACACACACTGGTAGCAGTTACTTCTGTAAAATATCTGGGAGTATGTGTACAGAATGATTTGAAGTTGAATGATCATATAAAATTAACTGTTGGTAAGGTGGGTACCAGGTTGAGATTCATTGGAAGAGTCCTTAGAAACTGTAGTCCATCAACTGAGGAGGTGGCTTACAGAAAGCTCATTCGACCTATACTTGAGTATTGCTCATCAGTGTGGGATCCGTACAAGCTCGGGTTGACAGAGGAGATAGAGAAGATCCAAAGAAGAGCGGCGCGTTTCGTCACAGCGTTATTTGGTAAGTGCGATAGCATTACGGAGATGTTTAGCAAACTCAAGTGGCAGACTCTGCAAGAGAAGCGCTCTGCATCGTGGTGTAGCTTGCTGTCCAGGTTTCGAGAGGGTGCGTTTCTGGATGAGGTATCGAATATATTGCTTCCCCCTACTTATACCTCCCGAGGAGATCACGAATGTAAAATTAGAGAGATTCGAGCGTGCACGGAGGCTTTCCGGTAGTTGTTCTTCCCGCGAACCGTATGTGACTGGAACAGGAACGGGAGGTAATGACAGTGGCACGTAAAGTGCCCTCCGCCACACACCGTTGGGTGGCTTGCGGAGTATAAATGTAGATGTATATTAGCAATGTCTCACCTCTATGCACGTCAACTGCCAAATCTACATCTACATCGATACTCTGCAAATCACATTTAAGTGCTCAGCAGAGGGTTCATCAAACCACCTTCACAATTCTCTGATTCCAGTCTCGTACGGCGTGCGGAAAAAAATAACACCTATATCTTTCTGAGCGAGTTCTGATTTCCCTTATTTTATTACAGTGATGAGACCTGCCTCTGTGCCTGCAGCTGGAAGTGTCGAGGTGCAAAGTAGTTCTGGGTACCTTGCCAGATCACACGCATAAGGGATTTCACAAATCATGACAGGCAAACATTTTCGGGAAAACTCTATCCGTTTCTTCATTTATTTGTCTACAGTTATAAATATGTCTGTTCTAATAATTAAATTTAATTAAAAATAGAAATTAGTCGAATAACATTAAATTCGCTGAAACTTCATGCAAATTCACGTGGTTTTTAAATTATATTATCTCTTAAACGACATGTAAATTAAATAATATAACCATTGATGATAAAAATATAGATTAAAAATTAAGTTTGAGTGCGACTCGAACCGTCAATTCGTACAGGTTCGTCGTATGAAGCTCGAACGCTAACAAGTTGACCACCATTAACTCTAAAGTTCTACTCCTACACGCAGACACACGAGCTGCGATTTTCTCCGGATTACCAGAGTAGTGCACTTTACTACCTGCACATTACGTTTTTCTAATGGCCTGCTAAAGGTGTACAAAGTTCAAAGTAAATGTGTGGTCCCAACGTCGTGGCCTCCCCGTTTCAGAACAGGATGACAGTGCAATATTAAGTCACTTTCTTGTGGATCCGTTCGGTAACTGTGAGGCTGGCAGTAAATGCCTGATGTCAAGGCTGTCCTGTATGACTGGCACGGTGCACTGGTAGTATCGGAATGCATTTCAGGGGGTATACGTGCAGACAGGCGTGGCCAAACAGAGAGAGGGAGGAGGAGGAGCCAGATAGTCAGAGCAGAAGAGGTGATGGATAGAGATGGAGGGAAGGAGCAGATAGCCAGAGGGTGCAAGGAGGTGTAGAGGGACAGAGGGAGGGAGGAGGGGGTGGGGGGCAGGCAATGGACAAAGAACATGTGGTGAGGGACATAGACTGTGAGAGGAGGGAGGAGGAGATGCAAGCAGTAAATGTGACATGCATACACACAAGGCCGAAGCTGCAGATATAAAACTAGTATTGAAATAAAAAATATTATAAAAATCATATAAAACTAGTTCTGATTGCTACTTTATTCTGTTTGTTACAAAAATAACAATTAACCAGACTGATATAGGTAGGTACAACAGTGTCCTTCAGACATGATCTGTTAATTCTCCCTCACATTAAAAACAGAGACACAAGTGTGTGGAGAGTTATTCTCTTCTGCTTGGTCCTGTAATTACAGTTCATTAACACACTGGCTGCCATCTGTGTCAATTTGATACATGAAGTAACTTTCTTGGCAGGCCATGTGCATCAAATTGATCCACATATCCCAGGCAGTCCTTATAATTCGTATACACACCTACATTGAATTCAAATTGATTTGTAGCCTCTCTGGCTTCCTGCAGAGGCCGTCAACTTTTGCTTTCAAAATTTGCTGACAGATTGGGTGACAGTCAGCTCTCACACTTTAACCTGCAGTCAACTGTTTTGTTGCATTTGCGACCTCAGTTACAGTCATGGTAACTCAACCAGCAGTGTTGTTAGAGGTTTTGTGCGTTTGAACTTCAGGAGATATGATGTCACAAACACTGAGATGAATTTGCTTTTGCTTAAAGCTGAGCACAAAGTATCCACACTTCACTCATCCAGTGTTTGATATTGAGGGCGCTTCGTAACTTCCGACAAACTTTGAGCATAATTTCAAACCTTTTATAACCTTTTGCTCACTTCCATGCCTAATGTCAAATATTTAATAGACATTTGAAGCTGTTTTGTATCCGTGAGTTTGATTTTTTTAAAAGTATTGTCTGGAGAAACTCCAGAAATATTTGGTGTGGTCTTGATGGAGTTTATAAGAGGTAAATATTGAGAATTTGCTTTAAATGCTCAGAAATGTCAAATTGTGCACTTTGCAAAACAAAAAATTGTAATATGGTATGACTAAACTATTATAAAGCCACTGGAATCAGTCAACTCATACAGATAGCTATGAATGAAAATTTGGAGGGATATGGAATGGAATGACCACATAGACTAAGTTGTAGGTAAAACAAATGCCAGGCTTCAGTTTATAGGTAGAATACTTGGGAAAGTCAATCACTCTACAAGGTGAGTGCATACAATTCACTGTTGCAACCCATCAAAGAACATTTTCACGTGTGTGAGACCTGTAACAAATAGAACTAACAGAATACTGAATGTGTATAAAGAGCAGGGCACCTTCCAAACTTCTGTGAAGTTTGGAAGGTAGGAGATGAAGTACTGGCAGAATTGAAGCAGTGAGGGATGGTCGTGAGTTGTGCTTGGGTAGCTCAGTGGTAGAGCATTTGCCCGCGAAAGGCAAAGGTCCCGAGTTCGAATCTCGGTCCGGCACACAGTTTTAATCGATTAAATTAATTACGGCATACGTGAAGGGATTTCAAAGGTGGAATGGAGAGAATCCGTAATAACTGGTACATTGGAAAGTACCGTTTTCCATGCCCTTTACTGTGGTTTGCAGAGTGTTGATGACATATAGTACCATGTAACACCATCTCTTGCCCTAATAATGGCATCAATTGGGCAAGGAAGAGAGTCCAAAAATTTCTTCAGGAATGCTGCCTACAGCTGATGTTATCATCAAGGAAGACAAAAGTGCCTGTAGTACCCTCATCATGGAGATGTAGAAGAGGTGACAACACTTGGTTATGGTGAATGTTGCAATAAATATTCTGATTGCCTGAATGAGTGGGCCCAAGGTGTGGTATGAAAAACACCTGCAAACCATCACAGAACCATGTCCAGTCTGAACTAAACTCTCCACACACTGTGGGCTAAACACCCCATTGTGCTGTGGTTGCACTTGACACCTTGCACCATTGAAAAGAGGGAGTGTTGCAAATTGTCAGACCACAGTGCAGGCCTCCAGTGCACTGCTGTCCAGTTTCTATGTTTCTATGTTTGCTTTATGTGCGACAGTGAGCAGTGTCCTCTTGTGAGGTACTCAACTCTAAAATGACTATCACAGGATGTTCCCCTTTATGTGTTCATTTAGAAACTGGTTGAGATGGACCTGCATTCACTAACAGCAGCAATTCCCTTTGTGTTTGAAACTGATTGTCATTAACAAGGCATGACATTCATCTTGAGTTCCTGTCACTTGGAATCTTTTTACGATCTCCCTTCTTGTGCCATGTTACACAGCCACGAGTGGTACACCATTCTTTGTAAACACATTGGACAGTCTGCATTGACACACTAACAAATTGGGCAGTTTCATTCATGGTGTGTTGTCATGGGTGCATCCAAACATGATATTTTCTTTCAGCCATTCTGTCAGATCTCCATGTTGACCCATTTTACTGCACTTACTTTCACATACAGTACATTCCACTTGACAACTACAACTTATGCACATTTGGTGTGTCACATGACCACCTAGTACAAGTTCTGTGTGTGTGTGTGTGTGTGTGTGTGTGTGTGTGTGTGTGTGTGTGAGAGAGAGAGAGAGAGAGAGAGAGAGAGAGAGATTTTGGTGCAAGGACTTAGAACAAACATGTGAGATAGGCAAAGATAAGGACAGCCAAGCATGTCCACTTCAGGGCTGATTTGAGCCAGTTGTAATATTCATGTGAGACACGTTACACACTCATGTGACTGGTTCTAGAATATTACTAAAGTGTGTGGGACCTGTACCAGATAGGATTAATTGGGAATATTGAATGTATGTGGAGAAGGGCAGCACAAATGTTCACAGGTTTTTTTCACCCATGGGACAATGTTACAGAGATGCTCAAGAAACTGAATCGGCATACTTTTGAAGAGTAAACTATCTTGAGAAAGTCGTCTAACAAAGTTTCAAAAACTGGCTTTAAATGATGACTCTACCAATATACTACAAACCACCTCATATCGCGCAATAGGGATCATGAGGATAAGATTAGTATAATTACAATGTGCACAGATACATTCAAACAATCATTCTTCCCACGCTCCAGAAGTGAATGGAGCGGGAAGAAACCATAATAACTGGTGCAATGAGACATATCCTGTGCCATGCATTTCACGGTGGTTTTACTTAATTTTTTTTTTAAATTTTAACTAATTACCATTAACATGTGTGAATATAATCTGTATTTTCATAATAGAGAAACGTTGACCCACAGTTTTAAAGAATACAACACCAGATCTAATTTTGTGCTTAGTTTTATGTATGTAATTGATTTTCTAAATTATTTTGACTATTACTAGTTAGTATCTTTTATTATAGGGCGAAATCAGTAATTGTTTTGTAACTTAAATTCTATTGTTGACATATAAACAAATATAAATTCTGTGATAACGGTAAACATTTGAAACACAAAATGCTAGTATTCTTAAAGTATTCATTTGTCTCTATCTGAAAACATGTTAGCAAAGCCAATCCTTAATTAATTCAAAAGTAATAATCAGTTTTGCCAAAGTATTGTGTGCATAACATTATATGTTAATTTCATGATTTAAACAAATAATTCGGCATAACTCTTGTAGTAGAAGAAACTGTTAAAAGTAAAGAATCTTTGATGTATGCAGTTAATTTAATGAGTCAAGTTTTAATTGTAATTTCTGTACATTTAAATTTGAACATTGTGTAGTTTCAGTACCTATTATTGTGATGATATATAAGGCCCCGATTTTTGATCCCGAGATAATCAGCCCACGACCGACTTTCAGACAAGAAACTTGTGTTGGTTAGAACAACAACAATGCTTGAAATTAACTGTGAAATAAGTGTTAAACAATTACGCCATGTGTAAAAACAATGACAAGGTCTGTTCCATACGTACCTTTCTACTCTTCAAGAACTGTGAACCTTGTGGTTAGGTTTTACTGCTCGTAGATGTTCAACAGGAAACTATTGTAGCAGTATCTATTAACGAGGCTTATCGAAAGTTAAACAATAGTGCACTGGCCGTACAACTATGTATTATTAGGGGGTTGTGAACAGTGAAATTAAAGTACTGTGAAACACAACTGTGCACCTGTTGGCTACATTATTTACAGTAGTCAGTGTCGGAATCCACAACCCATTTTTCAGCCAGTGTAGCAACACAGTACGTCAACACCAAGGACACCAAACAAAATAAAGCAGGCAGAACTGCTACAACTGCACTCTCCCAGTACACTGTCAGTGAACCAAAGTCTACCACCTGCTTCATCTATGGCTGAGGCTATGTGACCATATCTCCACAAAGTGTTACACCCAAATATTTGTATGAGTAGACTGATTTCAACTGTGAGACTGACATTGTAGTCATTAGATACGACATTCATGTGGATTGTGAAGTGCACAATTTCACAGTAATGAACATTTTAAAGCAAGTTGCCGGTCTTTGTGCCACTTTGAAATTTTTTCAGCCTCTGAGTGAACATCTGAGTAGATTTTTTTTCCATATATTACTTTGTTATAGACAACTGCAATCTCTCTAAAGAGTCTGAGGTTATTAATATTGTCTGGCAGATCATTAATATACAACACTATGAAGTTAAGTTAGTTCAACATCTGTCAGTGGCTCTCCAACCAACATGACTTGTTGTACACCCCCCTCCCCTCCTCCTCCCCTCCCACCACCACCACCACCACCACCACCACCACCACCACCACCACCACACCAAGAAATCCTCAATTCAGTCATAATTTTCTTTCGATATCCCATACTACTGTACTTTAATTAACAAGCAACTGTGTAGTGCTGAATCAAATGCTTCTTGGAAGTGAGCAAACACTGCATCTGCATGATTGCCTTGAAATGAAAGGATCTTGCAGCATTACTGGCCAGGAGACCCCATCTGGGGTTGTTCAGGCACCTTGTGGAAGTCTTTTTATTTGACAGCACTTCAGCAACTTGCATGCTTTTGTGGTGAAGATGAGATGAAACAATTAGGACACACAAACACCCAGTCCTCAAGTGAAGAAAATATTTGGTACCTCAATCCTGCAGCTCCAACTTTAGCCTCATTATTTTCCTCAGCACTTTGAAGATGACAAGGTCATACGATGCAACAGGTACCATAAGAATTTGTTATGGCCAGTTTTCAAGGTCTGGCCAAATGCTGGAAAAATGGTTTGATTTAACAGGGAGGTATGTTGAAAAGTAAGATAAATTTCAGCCTAGTACTTGCAGTAGTGATGTAGCTATCCCATTTAGTGATATGTTTATTGGGTAGCTTTATTGAAGTGGAAGTGCTCCTCAAAAGCAAAAGTCATTAATTGGAAAACTGAGATCTTCTATTTGGCATAGATTGACCCAAATACCTGGCATCATAACAACTTGGCCTCCTGACCAGGCTGTGTCTAAGGAAATCAGAAATGAGGCTTGGCCACCATTCTTACCTGCTTGTGCAGGTGGCAAAATGAACAGTTCAGAGCTCAGATCAGGAAGGATTGGAACTGTGCTGCTAGTTCATGTCCCACAAAAATATTACGATGACATTTTAAACTAAACAAGTTGAAATGAAAGAAAGATACGGTTGTGCCTAAAACAAGAGGAATCTTGCATACTGAGTTTGACATACTATTGATAGAAAAGCAGAGTTAAGCAGAAAATAATGGTGAAAGAAAGAGGCATCAAAACAATATGTCTAAAAGAGTGGGAGGAAGCATGCCTAGTTTTGATCCAAGCAGAAAATAATAAATCTCTGGAACAGGTTTTGGGTAAAAAAGTAGCCTCTCTATAATCTATCCAGCTGACATGATTATGTAAACTGTGACTTTTTAAAGAGGCTCTAAAGTTGTTATTGATGAGATGGACCACCTTCTGTGACTGTCAGTCTAAGTGCTATGTGGAATCATGTTTGACGCCATGGCTGACCCCTGAGGTAGCCAGTAGAACCAACAGAAACAGAAATGTCAGTGAGTGCGAGAATGAAGACGACAGGGCTAACACTGACTGAAGTGCAGAGGTTGGTCATACTAAAACAACTGAAAGACCTTATTGCACAAGAGCATAGCAACAAGTTCTTGGAACTTTGTTAATAGATTTTCTCGGGATAGTTTATGTCTGTCTTAAACTCTTTCAGTTTAGTTTCTTCAGCATCTGTGTGACACTCGCTCTAAACTTGTGACCCTTCCTGCTGCCCTTCTCCGTATATGTTCAATATTCCCTGTTAGTCCTATTTGGTGAGGATCCCACACACTTGAGCAATATTCTAGAAACGGCTGCATGAATGGTTTGTAAGCAATCTCGTTTGTAGACTGATTGCATTTCCCCAGTATTCTACCAATGAACCAAAGTCTACCACCAGCTTTACACATAACTGGGCCTATATGACTATTTCATTTCATATCCCTACAAAGTGTTACGCCCAGGTATTTGTATGAGCTGGCTGATTCTAGCAGTGACTCATTGATATTATAGTCATAGGGTACTATATTTTTTTCATGTCGTGAAGTGCACAATTTTAAAGTTCTGAACATTTAAAGGAAGTCGCCAATCTTTGCACCAGTTTGAAATCTTATCAAGATTTGACTGAATAATTTATGCAGAGTCTTTCGGACAGTACTTCATGATAGACAACTGCATCATATGTAAAAGGTCTGAGGCTACTATCAATATCATCCATCTGCATGGTCATTAATATAAAACATGAACACCAAGTGTCCCAACACACTTCCCTGTGGCACACCTGAAATTACTTCCAGATCTGATGATGACTCTCCATCCAAGATAACATGCCACTTCCTCCGTACTAAAAAGTCCTCAACCCGGTCACAAATTTCACTTGATACCCAATGTGACTGAAATTTTGACAATAAGCATTTGTGTGATACTGAGTTAAATACTTTTTGGAAATCAAGAAATATTGCTTCTGGCACTGCCTTGATCAATAGCTTTCAGTGTGAGAAAAGCACCAGTTGGGTTCACATGAACTATGTTTTCGGGATCCATGCTGGCTGTCACTGAGGAGGCGACTCTGTTCAAAATACCTCATAATATGTTCTAAGATTCTGCAACAAAATGATGTCAAGGACATAATAATATAATATGTAGTACAGGGGGAAGTACTTTCTGCCATGTCCTTCACAGTGGTTTGCACAGCACGGAAGTAGATAGATCAGTTTAAACTGTCTGTGTGTATGAAGTGTAATTATGCACTCAATTAAGAAAGCTTGTTGATTAATTACTTTGAATTTATTAACTGAATAAATTAATTTAGTTGCTAAACACTATAAAGTCAGGCAGTCAAAACTTTTCATCAATCTATTCAACTTGGGAGTGAGGGGGTGGGGTTGGGAATCATGAAAGCATTGCTAATCTTGTTTCTCCTACTCTGGAGTGCTTTAAGCTTTTTTCATTCAACAAGCATTTATTATTTCCAGCATACTGAAAGCAAAGATAATTAAACATGCTACTGAATGTCACTTAAACAGTGCCTCACAAAACCAGTGACCTATGCATTTTTTGATATCCACTTGCATTAATGACAGCTAACTACACCCAGCTCCCTGAACCACCACTACTGTGCACTGTCAAGAGTGGTTGACCGTGTTCCATTCAAAATATTTGTAACCTGTGAAAATTTTCAGAAAATGTACACTGAAACTGAAGGTGTTTTTTCATTCTCTCAATAACTGCTTTGATTGATTCAATACGTATATTACTTACTACCGTCTTCCGTATGGGAAAATCAGTGATGCTGAAATTCTGAGAATTGTTACCTCCACCAGGTTTCCAAATTATTTTAGCATCTACTTACCAGTTATGGAGGCAGAAACAACTAGGAAAGGAGTCATAGATGCAAATGAAAAAAATAAAAATATTTGTTGTTTCTCTAGCTTTTAGGGGCTCCTAAAGCTGAGGTGATGGAGAAGGGTGGGTTGAAGATGTAGTACAGGAGGACAAAGCTACATCAAGCCCCCAAAATGGGAGAGAAATAAAAGGAAATGGAGGGACTAATTGAACTGTAGCAATTGATCAAATTGTAGGCTGCTATAAATGAGCATCAGGCAGTCAATAAATCACGGGTGCTAATTTATCCTGAGAGGGATGTTCTGAGAATTGAAGATTCAGTGTCTGATTTTTCATTCATATGCCTTATAACCATATTTCAGTTGTCTCATATGCAGCTATCAAGAATTATACAGACTTCTTTTAAGACAGTATTAATTTTCATTTCTGAGTAATCCAGTGTTTCTCTACTTTTACAATGCCTGTGTTCAACACTTGCAAGAAAACTAATTTTCATGTTCTTTTGGAAGTATTATTTTCATCAGGACCAATTTTTCCTTGTGGTAGTCAGTGAAGTATATGCCAAGTGAGTGCTGTACATTGTAACTAGTATTTGCCATAATATAGTCATTGTGGGAAATTTCTCTGTTGTTTCCGTACAGCCTCTGCCTTGAGGAACACACAGACATTCGTAGTCGAATAGCAACAGCTGGTTCATTAGAGGAGATGGGTGATGCTGTGCAGGAACTGCGTGATCGTTTGCTGCCCCTGCATGAGGGACTCTCCCCAAGACCATGGGAGCCACCACCGGAAACAGGTATGCACTCATAATTTTGCTCGATTGATACTTGTACAGAGGTTTGATGAACGAGAACAATAGTTACGTATAGAAAAAAATGCAAGTTTGAGGAAGAAAATTACATACCATGTGAAATGTTGAGTAAGTGATAGGAACATAAACAATATGTTGGGTCCTGTAACACACCTTTCAAACATGCAATCTTTACAACTTCACTTTTATTCCTTGATGCTGCACCTCACACCACTGTAGATAACAAAATCTGCTGTTTCAAGTAAGTGGTGGTGCTGATAACTCAATCCTCTGGACTCGAACATTTATGAGAATGATATTAATAAGGATGAAATTGAAATTTAGCAAGAAATCCAACACTTGTGCTACAGTCTGTCTGCATGTTATATACAATAAGGACTCGATCAAGTATGTTTATTCATAACATAGGCGCTGAACATCAAGAAATGTTTGTCAGCAGTCTGTGGCTGATTACTAGCTTTGCAGACTGATGCATTATCATGGAGATAGACTTAAATTTGGGGTAACTCTAGGAACTGAAGCAGAGAAACTTAAAGCTTTTCATTCTATAGTTGGGGAATTGGGGAACTCAACTTAGCACAGTAACTGAATGACATATAATTTGTAAATCTTTTAGCATCCTCTTTTCGATACTTTGCAGGAGTATCATGGGAAAATTTTCATGTAAAGGCCTACTTCACACCCGATCTAAGATTTAGCATTGGTTATGTATTCTAGAGAAAAAGTCTTTAGCAAGTTATAGATAGGCATCAACAAGGTAATCAAATCTGTACAAATAAAAATGTAAATGTTTATTTGTTCAGAATTGTATATCTCCAAAAGTTCTGCACCAATTGCTTTAAAGTTTTCATACAACATTGGATTTGAATACGAGCTTATTGGAGTGCCATAAGGTATCTAGATATCTACGTAATAATTAAGGCGATAAGTCGTTAGCGAAGAACCTCAAATGTTTGTTTGTTCAAAATCTTCAATATCCAAAACTTCTTCACTGATTCCTTTGAAATTTCGACACAACGTTGAATTTTAATATACAGGTGTGTGTGTGTGTGTGTGTGTGTGTGTGTGTGTGTGTGTGTGTGTGTGTGTGTGTGTGTGATTTCAAAGGGATCAATGAAGATCTTTTGGAGATTTAAGACTGTGGACGAATGAACATGAGATTTTTGCTAACAATGTGTCATATAATATAGACACACACACACACACACACACACACACACACACACACCGACACCCTTATGGTAGTCCTGTAAGTGTATAAAAACACACTTATATTTAAATGCAATGTTGTGTCAAAATTTCAAATCAATCAGTGTAGAGCTTTCAGAGATATATGATTTTGAACAAACAAACATTTAAATCTTTACAAAATAAAAATGTATATGTTCATTTGTTGAAAATCTTAAATCTATGAAAGTTCTTCACTTATTGCTTGAATAGTTTGACACATTAGAAAACTCACATTTTTGCATACCTATTTCTGTAATGTATAAATAAATATGTAATATATGAAGGGGAAAGTTATTACCAAAAATATCGCAAAGTTCTTGACTGTCAATTTGGATGGACATAGGATTTATATTTTAATGTATATAGTATATAAATATATATGTAATATCTAAAGGGGAAACATTGTCACCAAAAATCTTTAGCAATCAGAAAAGTTGTATTTGTGGCTTACTGGCTTATGATTAGAACTACTGCAGAATCTGAATTTGCGATAACAGTAAACAAGGCTCAAGGTCAGAGAGGTGGAATAGGAGATGGACAGAGGGGTGGAAGGAAAGAGATTTAGATTCTGTCTAATATTTATGTTTTTTTTTAATCTGGTTGTAAATTTTCCAAATAGGCAGCTGGTAGTGTTCTCTGAAATAAGTAAAGTTGTATGAATGCTTAGTATGAAGTAGTAGATTGAAACAAGCAGTATTTTTTCTTCAGATTAGCTGCTTTTCTACTAATGTAAATAATATCCTGATTTATAACGCATATGAAAGGTAATCTAGAAGTTATTCCTGCCATTAACCTTGTGAGTGGATTGACACTAGTTGTGTCTGGTTGTTAATATATTTAATAGAAGTAGCCTGCATGGCTGTTTCCATATAACCTGACTTGTTCCACCTCACAGAACACTCTCCTTCAGGCAAGATTTGGATGTGGAAAGAATGAATGAGTGGTATCTGCTTCAAAAATACCTAGTTGCTCATATCGACAATGTATACCATAAAAAGGAAACATTCAGTTGCAGTCAGGCATGACAAAAAGACTGTTACGTATAAGCTTCCAGCTGAAGCCTCCTTCAGTAAAGAAAAACACACACATAATCGAACAAGCAAGCACCCCCCCCCCCCCCCCCCACACACACACACACACAAACCACTATCTCCAACTAGAATACCACATAAACATGTCAAATGGGAGCAACAATCCCACACAGGGTGGGTAAGAGTGAGATAGCAGGGTATAGGTATGGGAAGAGGAATCAGCACTCCTGATGGAACATGCAGGGACTAGAGATGGCAGGAAAGGGATAACAAGTGCAGTGTTGGGAGTCTGTGGGTGAGGAAGAGAGGGGAGTGGGGAGCTGTTTCCACCCCATCTGTCCTATCACCTCCTCACAATTCTCCTTCCCTCATTCTCAGTGTGCACTGCGCTCTTCCAGTGCACCGCCAGTGTTTTCACCGTTTCCCCCACCTGTACCCTGCTATCGCTCCCCCTTCCCTGCCCTGCTACAAATTGTTGCTCCAGTTTGATGCATTTCTGTTGTATTCTGGTCAGAGATAGCTATCATGTGAGTCAGGTGTATTTGCTTGTGCGAATGTGTGTGCGTTTTTCTTTTCTGAGGAAGGTACTGTCTTTCCATTGTGCCAGTCTGCAACTCAGTGTGCCATCTTTACGGTAAGTTGCAGTCTATCCCCTTCTTGATATTGTTGATAATCTAAACTGGACTTTCCATTATTTAATTGCTCATGTCCACATTTTTTTCCAAATCAGCTGTCATAATTTCCAATTTTTGTTTTATACTCACTCAATTTGACTGATTGCTTTGGAGCATCAAATACCTCATTATTCTGTTTCTTTTATACACCTATTGCCGTGATAATATTTACATTTTTTGCTGAATTCAAGAAATACTTCTTCCATAAGAATGCTGCCTGCTTCATACTCACATCCATATACCTACGGCCGTCATGTTGAAAATGAAGGAACTACAAGCTGTGCCCAGATGAGGACCCAGATATCTTTATAAGCATAGTAATCTCTTTGCTCCTTTAATTTTGTGTTACCTACAGATGCTGCACATTAAAGCAGCAACAAAAGATATTCACACTGTTTGTTCTTTTCATAAACCCACTAAGCTGCTTACACATTACACTAGTTCACCAATATAGAGAGACTTCTCAACACAAAAGGGTATATTACGTATCAGATGGAGTGGATGTGCCATTATCGTAAGTGTCAAGAAAGTGGGACTTTTTCAGTCACACACTCAATTACCAGTGTTCTCTACTTTTATCAGCAGTGCTCTTTGTATTGTAATGTCAGTGGTTCATTTGTAACTTGGTGGTGATTAGCTCAGTTACTGAGCTAAAGGTTACATAGTGTGAAACCACGAATTAGAATTTTTGCAACGATCTTCACAATAGATTTAATTAATGTTGTTTGTCACTAAATTTCTGCATAGTTTCAAATAACTTTCATATTGTTGAATAATCACCCATGACAACTACTAAGATATTGCAGTCACTAACACAACCAGTCTGTTGACGCTTAAATGGGGAAAGAAAAGTTTACATACAAGCAAAGACATAACAGCTGCTTATATAGCTTTACGTACAAGGGGGTACCCAAAAAAATGAAAGAAAACATTTTCTAGGGTGGAGCTTGTGAAGTACGTATTTCTGCTACTAGGTGTGTATAGTGCAACTAATTGCCAGTTCAGTGCTGCCTGTGTTGTTGAGCTGGCTTTCTCTTTTCATCTGCAATGATTGTTTTTGCTAGTGCTGTTTTGTTCTTGTGTCATTTTTGTGATGCCAAGTTTATCTACATCTACATCTACATCTACATTTATACTCCGCAAGCCACCCAACGGTGTGTGGAGGGCACTTTACGTGCCACTGTCATTACCTCCCTTTCCTGTCCAGTCGCGTATGGTTCGCGGGAAGAACGACTGTCTGAAAGCCTCCGTGCGCGCTCTAATCTCTCTAATTTTACATTCGTGATCTCCTCGGGAGGTATAAGTAGGGGGAAGCAATATATTCGATACCTCATCCAGAAACGCACCCTCTCGAAACCTGGCGAGCAAGCTACACCGCGATGCAGAGAGCCTCTCTTGCAGAGTCTGCCACTTGAGTTTGTTAAACATCTCTGTAACGCCATCACGGTTACCAATTAACCCTGTGACGAAACGCGCCGCTCTTCTTTGGATCTTCTCTATCTCCTCCGTCAACCCGATCTGGTACGGATCCCACACTGATGAGCAATACTCAAGTATAGGTCGAACGAGTGTTTTGTAAGCTACCTCCTTTGTTGATGGACTACATTTTCTATGGACTCTTCCAATGAATCTCAACCTGGTACCCGCCTTACCAACAATTAATTTTATATGATCATTCCACTTCAAATAGTTCCGCACGCATACTCCCAGATATTTTACAGAAGTAACTGCTACCAGTGTTTGTTCCCCTATCATATAATCATACAATAAAGGATCCTTCTTTCTATGTATTCGCAATACATTACATTTGTCTATGTTAAGGGTCAGTTGCCACTCCCTGCACCAAGTGCCTATCCGCTGCAGATCTTCCTGCATTTCGCTACAATTTTCTAATGCTGCAACTTCTCTATATACTACAGCATCATCCACGAAAAGCCACATGGAACTTCCGACACTATCTACTAGGTCATTTATATATATTGTGAAAAGCAATGGTCCCATAACACTCCCCTGTGGCACGCCAGAGGTTACTTTAACGTCTGTAGACGTCTCTCGGTTGATAACAACATGCTGTGTTCTGTTTGCTAAAAACTCTTCAATCCAGCCACACAGCTGGTCTGATATTCCATAGGCTCTTACTTTGTTTATCAGGCGACAGTGCGGAACTGTATCGAACGCCTTCCGGAAGTCAAGAAAAATAGCATCTACGTGGGAGCCTGTATCTAATATTTTCTGGGTCTCATGAACAAATAAAGCGAGTTGTGTCTCACACGATCGCTGTTTCCGGAATCCATGTTGATTCCTACATAGTAGATTCTGAGTTTCCAAAAACGACATGATACTCGAGCAAAAAACATGTTCTAAAATTCTACAACAGATCGGCGTCAGAGATATAGGTCTATAGTTTTGCGCATCTGCTCGACGACCCTTCTTGAAGACTGGGACTACCTGTGCTCTTTTCCAATCATTTGGAACCTTCCATTCCTCTAGACTTGCGGTACACGGCTGTTGGAAGGGGGGCAAGTTCTTTCGCGTACTCTGTGTAGAATCGAATTGGTATCCCGTCAGGTCCAGTGGACTTTCCTCTGTTGAGTGATTCCAGTTGCTTTTCTATTCCTTGGACACTTATCCCGGCGAGGATGTGGTAGAGTCAGTTTGACCCGGCTCATTTTGTTTTGTTAGCAGTTCTTTGTTGCCCATTGTTAAAGTTCTCAGTAGCTGTAATTACTGAACTCCCCTCCCTAATGCATGCAAGCACTCATTCAGCTGCCATCCGTGAAAGGAGATAAACGAGTGCAAACGGTAAGAGGGTATCTTTGACCCTTCCACAACTGCGAAGTAGTATTTCTGTGCCATTTTTGAATTTATCTTTTCCTATGAATGTTTCGTATGTTTTCGGGTTTTTAGTCAAAATGGACAATGAGGAAAGGGAGGCTGAGAGTGCAAATTATCAGACAGTGAAAGTGACTTTACAACAGATGCTAGTGAAAATGAAGATTGCGTAAGTGAGGGCAGTCACAGTAGTGATACTGAGCAAGGTGCAAGTGAGGGCAGTGACAAAGCAGATAATATACCACCAAATGAGCTACAAAATACTGCCCACAATGCTGCATTACCAGAAATAGTCGAGCAGTCAGAAAATCGGATACACAGTTCATTTTATTTTGGAAAAATTGGATCCAAGTTGTGAAAAAATCCATCTCAGCAACAAGTTTGGACCTGTTTTGAAAATATCATCAGGCAGGCACCTGGCATGAGTTTAGTGACAAGATTAGCAAAGACAGAGGTTGAATGGTGGAGTCTGTTTTGCAATGAAAATAGGCTTTGTATTATCTTGAAATACACCAACTTGAAAACTGCAGAAAGGAAAGCAGCTTGTGAAGTAGTTGTAAACCACTATTTTATGAAGGAAATGACCATGAGTGAGCTGAAGCCTTATATAAGCTTGTTGTACATTGCTGGATTCTACCGATTGGGGAGGCAAAACACCATTGACCTTTGGGCTTCAGACAGAACAGGCGTTGAAATATTTCGGATGACAATGACATGGCAACATTTTCATTTTATTCAAAGCTGTCTTCGTTTTGATGATAAATCCACACATGAAGAAAGAATACAGCTGGATAACTTAGCATCAATATGTCAGATATTTGAAATATTCATTGAAAACTGCAAGAAAGCCTAGTACTTGGAGAATATACAACCATAGAGGAAATGGTACTTGCATTCAGAGGCAGATGCAAATTTAGACATACATTCCATCAAAACCGGCCAAATAGGGCATAAAAATATTTGCCTGGGTCGACACACAGTATTTCTATATCTTCAACCTTGAAATATATGCTGGCAAGCAGCCAGAGGAACCGCTTTCACTGAGTAGTAAACATTTGATGTGGTGAATTGGCTGATGCAACCAATTTCAAAAACAAGCAATAATGTGACTTTTGATAATAGGTTTACGAGCTGTGAACTGGTTTTACATCTGCTGAAAGAACACAAGCTAACATCTGTCACAACAATGCATAATAACAAGAGGCAAATCCCTCCTAAATTTTGCAAAACTTGTGGTAGAGAAATCTACTCATCTACGTTCAGTTTCCAAAAGGATATTACACTTTTTTCTCATATACCAAAGAAAAATGAAGTTGTTTTGCTTATGTCTAGTGTTCACCTCAGTGTTGAAATTGCTATCGAGAGGACATAAAAGAAACCAGAGATAAACATGTTTTATAATTCCATCAAAGGTGGAGGTGACATTGCAGATAAGCTGTCAGCGACTTATGATGAAGCCGCAACTCAAAAAAAAAAAAAAATTGCCTCAGACTGTCTTCTATGCAATACTGAATTTGGCCAGCATAAATGCTGCTATTGTTCAGCAATCAAATAACAATGAAAACGAAAAGCGTCGTAATGCTGTATGCTCCTCAGTGAACATTTGAGTGACTGACAAGAAATACCTCAACTGCCAAGCACTTTGCGTAAGAGAATCAGAGAATTTAGTGGAGAATCTTCACAAGAATCGACTGCCGGATTCCAAGGTGTATGAAAAAGATGTCAAGTATGTCCCTATGCTAGACATGATAAGACACCTATTGTTTGTGAAGGCTATCATAGGTACATTTGTCAAGAACACATTGTTCCATTCTGCGACAATGTGCTATGCCAAGAGATGATTTATATCTTATGTCAAACATTTATTTTTTATTTTGTGTTGGAACAAGATTTATCTCATAAATGCTTAGCAAAAAATTTGAATTACTGATGCGAATTTATGGTTTTGTAAATGACGAATGTATGGTTTTGTAGATTTTTAAAAAATATGTAATGTTAAGAGCTGTTTAAATGATTATTTTGCAGACTTTATGTAAAAATTAAGTAATAAAGCATTTGTATGGTTAATGATGTTTATTTCTAAGCAAATCCTGTAATTAATAAATAATTCTTAAATTTATTTCCCATCTTTTGTTAAAATGTGCCAATAAATACTTTAAAAATATAAATGAAAATCAGGATCAATATGACTTTCCACATCCTTGATGTACACTTTTTGCACCACATCCTCACTGGGTTAAGTGAACAATGTGCAGCTGTGAAATTTTGTTTTTTTCTTGATAAAAATGCTGCTGAATCTGTATTAATGTTGAAAACAGCTTACCAAGATGACGCTATGGGAAAAACTCAATTGTATGAATGGTTTACTTGGTTTAAAAATGGGAATATGTCAATTGGTGACAAACCTCATTCTGTACATCCATCAACTGCTCAATTCGACGAAAATACGAGAGTCTGTTACTCCAGGTCAGACCATCAATCGAACCTTTTATGTAGAAGTTTTAAGAAGATTGTGCAACAGTGTTTGTGGCAGACAGGAGAGGGACATATTTGTTAGTTGTAATGGAGAGTATTTTGAAGGGGATAAGGTTGTTTTGTAAACAATTTGAAAATATATAGCTTTTAAATAATAATTTTTTGTACCCCTTCATACATATATGTATAATTTCTACAGACTCATTCACTTCACTTTCATTTTATAGCAGTGTTAAATCTATACAAGTGATTAAAAAACGGGTTTATGCTCAGTTCTAAATACAAGTTAATGGTAGGAATTGCATCAGATGTATTTCCTCTATCGTGTACCGTTTTGTTGCATTTACGCATTTGTATTTCAGGATATGATTTGGTGCTGCCTCCATGGATCTGTCAGCCGTATGTGCGTGATCCCCCAGAGGTGCACCTCCAAAAAGTGGCACAAAATCAGTCAGCTGGAGCCACTTCAGAGTCTGTGGAGGTGGATACGACTGTTGGTGGTGATGCAGAGAAAGAGGTATCTATCTGTCATTTTAATCTTGTTAATGATCATAATTACTGTTTCTTCTAATCCTTCTGTGACTATAGTGACATAGCTACAGAGTACCACTTCTATTAAGCCTAATTCTGGTATAGTGTCTTTTCACATTATCTCATTGTTCCAGAATCATGATGGTGTCTCTCAGAAAAGGCAAAGGGAGAGCAGTGTAGAATCCACTTGCAGCAAATCTCAATCAAAAAGGTTATTGAAGAAGATGAGGAAACTACAGAGGAACCCAAACAAAGTGTTCAATGGAAGAAAGGGAGTAGAGAAGTGTGCAGAATGTCCCAATCCAATGGTAAGATTTTAATCTCACTGTTGCTCATAAATTTTGCCTTCTCGAGGATACATTGTCTCCCTCCCCCCCTCCCTCTTTCTCCTCCCTTAATATCCTACCCTATCACCAATACTAGTGTGCTGTGTGGCAAGGCATAGAGTTTTCAAATGTGAGCCACTACTTCTTGTCTTAAAGTGGCAACTGTATTCACATCAGATATTACACAAAAATGTATCATCTATTATCTTCTATGTACCGAAGGCAGCCTATTGGCAACTTGTTTGTCAGTGTCCTCCATAATAATTTTTTTGTGTTTTGCAGAGCTGCATGCAAATTGTATGTTGAGGAATTCACCAGAACATATCCACATTCTGCTTGATTCGATGCATCAGCAATAGGTTGCAACATGTTCTATCTTCAAACAATTCTGAACTGTCAGAGCAGAGATTGTGTATAGTTCTGTAGTGTTAATCATTTGTGTGTTGTCATGTACCCAATCTGTGGTTGCCATTTTCACAGGCATTAGTGCATACATAAAGTGTGCTGTGAAAGTGTGAACAAAGAATCTTTGCAAGTCAAACAGACAAAGAAGCTCTTATTAAGAGGACAGACCCCCCCATCTGCTCTACAGATTTATGCATAACTAGGAACATTACAGCAATGGAGATTCCTTTAAGATTTGAACTTACATTTTTTTTTCTCGGTCAGTTTAATGCAATTTATAAGGGTGAGGTTGTGTGATGAAGCAGGCTGGGATCTCTTTACTTCCTTTATTGTTTTGCCATCTTCCTCCGTAAATTCCTTTTTTTTTTTTTTGCCTAATTACCATTAACATGCATTAGTATAATCTGCTTTTCCAAAAAAAGAGAAAGGTTGGCCCTCAGTCATAAGGAAAATAGCACCAGGCCTAATTTTGTGCTGGTGTATGTAATCAATTTCCTAATTTATTTTCACTGTTAGTTAATGCCTTTGTTACAGGGTGAAATCGGTAATTGTTTCATGACTTAAATTCTATTGTTGACTTATAAACAAATATAAATTCTGTACAAATTATACACATTTGGAAGAACTACTAGGATTCTTTAATTATTTATTTGGCTCTAACTGAAAACATTTTAGTAAAGCCGGCCCTTAATTAATTCCAAAATAATTACCAGTTGTGTCAAAAGTATTGTTTGTATAACTACATCTGTTAATTTCATTATTTAAAAATGATTTGGCCTAACCTTTGTGATAGAAGGCACTGTTAAAAAGAAGGAATTTTTCAATGTATTCAGTTAATGGAATGATTTATGCTTTAATTGTAATTTCTGTAACTTAAACATCGAACAATGTTTATTTTCAGTGCCTATTATTGTGGGGATATATAAAGGATGGATTTTTGGTCCCTATACAGTCAGTCCACAGCCGATTCTCAGACAGGAATTATGTATCGGTTAGAGTAACAACAACGCATCAACTTAACATTGGAATTAGTGTAACACAAATAGGCCATGTGTTATATCAAGTAATGACAATGTCTGTTCAAGTATTTTGAGAAATAGTGCACACATACCTTATAATTCTACAAGAACTGTGAACTGTGTGGTTAGGTTTTTCTGCTCATAGATGTTCAACAGCAAACTATTGTGACAGCATGCTGATGTTTGCCTGCAACCTATTAATGAGGCTTATCAACATTTACCAGTAGTGAACTGGCCATACAACTGTGTAATATTGGAGGGCTGCGAGCAGTGAAAGTAAAGAACTGTGAAACGCAATTGTGCAACTGTTGGCTACATCATTTACAGTAGTCAGTCTTGAACTTCCACCCCTCATTTTTCAGTGAGTGTAACAATGCAGAACGTTTCTACCGATGACTATCAATGAGTAAATAAAGCTGGCAAAAGTCATAGTTGCTCCTCAGAATCAGCTTGGATTTAGGAAACACCATACATGTGAACAATAACTTCCTGTGTCCACACATGATGTACCAGAAATATGACTGCCAGTCAACAGCAATATTTATCTTTGCAAGTATGTGACTGGATCAGTGTATTTGTAACTGAAAAAAATCTCATTATGTTTTCTTGTATGATGAGTGCTCACCAGACACAAAATCTGTGAGAGTACACAAAGGAAGCTTGGTAAAACTGTGAGACCTCTTAATGAATAGTGAGTAGTTTGTGCCCATCATCTGGTTGGATTAGTGAGAAAATAAGAGGAATTCAGTGGCACTCAGCCACACTTGTAATTGACTGTGTCTGTCAGCATGAGAAAGCTATGGGGAAGATCAGGAACCTTACGCTGTCAGAAGAAAGTCAATTTCTTTCTGTGAAACACGGTTGGGCAAGTTTAAATAATCAAAATTATAAAAAGATTGTTACTTACAAGGGAACCTCCCCATCGCACCCCCCTCAGATTTAGTTATAAGTTGGCACAGTGGATAGGCCTTGAAAAACTGAACACAGATCAATCGAGAAAACAGGAAGAAGTTGTGTGTAACTATGAAAAAAATTAGTAATATGAATATAATAGAAGGAAACATTCTACGTGGGAAAAAATATATCTAAAAACAAAGATGATTTGACTTACCAAACGAAAGCGCTGGCATGTCAATACACACACAAACAAACACAAACAGACACACAAAATTCTAGCTTTCGCAACCAACGCTTGCCTCGTCAGGAAAGAGGGAAGGAGAGGGAAAGACGAAAGGATTTGGGTTTTATGGGAGAGGGTAAGGAGTCATTCCAATCCCGGGAGCGGAAAGACTTACCTTAGGGGGAAAAAAGGACGGGTATACACTCGCACACACACACACATATCCATCCACACATATACAGGCATATGTCTGCCAAAGTCCCACTGTCCATCCGAAACGGGACATTCTCCTTGTGACACAGTAGCACCCAGGACTGGAGCAGCTGAATCACATTGTATGCTAGGGCTTCAACTACCTCTTGTCATGCCCTAAAATACAGAACGTCCTACCCTCTGTCCTTTCACCCCTCCCACAGTGATATTCCACTTACACAACATTGAGGTCCATCCCTACTCCATCCCTGCTCCCAACTCCTTGCTTCATGGCTTATATGCCTGTAATAAACCTAGATGCAATACCTGTCCATACATCCTCCAATCACTGCCTTGTCCTGTCTGGTCATAAGCATTATTTATCCAAACAAAGGCAGGGCTACCTGTCAAAGCAGTCATGTGATCTGCAAGCTAAGCTGCAACCACTGTGCTGCATTCTACATCTACATCTACACACATCAAAAAAAGTTTTGCATCACCTCGGTTCTGAGAGTTCTGGAACCTGTACAGAAAACTGGAGTGGAGATCAACATAAACATCACTTCCGCCCTTTTTATTGCTCATGAAAACCACACATTGCATGTTGTACCACCATACAGCGAGGCCTTCAGAGGTCTCAGCCTCGAAAATGATATTTTTTCTTCGAAATACGTCGTCATGTGGAGCTCTCACTTCCGTCACTTTTATTTGTTGTTAAGCCCTGCGTATATGATATGAGGACGAAAGGGGTGATGATGAACAACGCGGATCGCTGTTATTGCTAGCCGTGCGATGCAGTGGAGTGTCGCTGGTTACAGAATAATTATATGATTTTTTTGCTACTGCATTTAACCTTGTCTCCCAGAAAATTCCTTCACAAGAGTGGACAGCACACTTCCCACGGCCTGTAAGTTCCATTCTAGCAGAGAAGCATTATGTTTCTCATAGGCGCAAAAGTTCTGTGGTGGGGTCGACGTTACTGCGGGTGCAGCTGAGCATATCATGGTGTTCCATTGCCTTCAGTGAACCAATACACAAAGTGCGCCAATAACCTTGCCGCAGTAGTAACACCACTTCCCGTCAGATCATCGAAGTTAAGGGCTGTCGGGCTTGGCTAACACTTAGATAGGTCACCGTCCAGGTCTACCGAGCCCTGTTGGCAAGTGGGGTGCACTCAGCCTTTGTGAGACAAATCAAGGAGTTACTTGTCTGAGATGTAGCGGCTCCGGTCTCATAAACTGACAACGGCCAGGAAAGTGGTGTGCTGACCACATGGCCCTCCATACTGGCATCCAGTGAAACCAGTGTGCTGAGTATGACACAGCGGTCGGTCGGTACCGTTGGTCCTTCAAGGCCTCTTCAGATGGAGTGCATACCGGCCAACTCTAGATAAGTAAACCTATCGTCACCATGAACACCCGTCTAACAATGCTTGAAAATCAAACCTGAGACACAACCGAGTAACACTGAGTGCAAACTTGAGGTAGTGGAGTAAAATGGAGATTACCGTTTTCAACAACAAGTACCGTGAGTGAATGGAACAAGTTTGTTTCCAAGCAAGACACACAGCACATATAGTCAACATTTTGACTGTTGGGCAGATGTCTTCAATGAAATACAGAAGCAACGATAAAAGAGGTGTAAGAAATCAAACTAATGCAATTACTCGGTAACGAACCATCGGATACCATGTACCAAACTACTCGGGAAATACACACATCAAAAAAGTTTTGCATCACCTCGGTTCTGAGAGTTCCAGAACCTGTACATAATATTGGAATAGAGATCAACATAAACATCATTTCCACCCTTTTTATTGCTCATGTAAACCACGCATTGCGTGTTGTCCCACAATACAGCGAGACCTTAAGAGGTGGTGGTCCAGATTGCTGTACACACTGGTACCTCTAATACCCAGTAGCACTTCCTCTTGCATTGATGCATGTCTGTATTCATCGTGGCGTACTATCCACAAGTTCATCACGGCACTGTTGGTCCAGATTGTCCCACTCCTCAATGGTGATTCGGCGTAGACCCCTCAGAGTGGTTAGTGGATCACGCCATCCATAAACAGCCCTTTTCAATCTATCCCACGCATGTTCAATAGGGTTCATGTCTGGAGAACATGCTGGCCACTCTAGTCAAGCAATGTCGTTATCCTGAAGGAAGTCATTCACAAGATGTGCATGGTGGGGGCATGAATTGTCGTCCATGAAGATGAATGCCTCACCAATATACTGCAGATATGGTTTCACTATTGGTCAGAGGACGGCATTCACGTATCGTACAGCCGTTATGGCGTCTTCCATGACCACCAGCAGCGTACATCAGTTCCACATACTGCCACCCCAAAACAGCAGGGAACCACCACCTATGCTGCACTTGCTGGACAGTGTGTCTAAGGCATTCAGCCTGACCGGGTTACCTCCAAACACGTCTCCAACAAATGTCTGGTTGAAGGCATATGTGACACTCATTGGTGAAGAGAACGTGATGCCAATCCTGAGTGGTCCATTCAGTATGTTTTTGGGCCCATACGTACTGCACTGCATGGTGTTGTGGTTGCAAAGATCTTGCCATGGATGTTGGGAGTGAAGTTGCACATCATGCAGCCTATTGCACACAGTCTGAGTAATGACATGATGTCTGGAGGCTGCATGAAAAGCATTATTCAACATGGTGGCATTGCTGTCAGGGTTCCTCCGCGCCATAATCTGTAGGTAGTGGTCATCCGCTGCAGTAGCAGCCCTCAGGAGGCTTGAGTGAAGCATGTCATTGACAGTTCCTGTCTCTCTGCATCTCCTCCATGTCCGAACAACATCACTTTGGTTCACTCCAAGATGCCTGGACACTTCACTTGTTGAGAGCCCTTCCTGGCACAAAGTAACAATGTGGATATGATTGAAAAGCGGTATTGACCGTCTAGGCATGGTTGAACTACAGGCAACACAAGCTGTGTACCTCTTTTGTGGTGGAATGACTGAAACTGATCAGCTGTCGGACCCCTTCCGTCTAATAGGCGCTGCTCATGCTTGGTTGTTTACATCTTTGGTCGGGTTTAGTGACATCTCTGAACAGTTGAAGGGACTGTGTCTGTGAAACAACATCCACATTCAATGCCTATCTTCAGGAGTTCTGGAAACCGGGGTGATGCAGAACTTTTTTTGATGTGTGTATATGGATATTCTACAAATCACACTTAAGTGCCTGGCAGAGGGTTCATCGAAACACACCCTATAATTCTCTATTATTCCAATCTCGAACAGCATGCGGAAAAAATGAACCCTTATATTGTTCCATGAGAGCTTTGATTTCCCTTATTTTATGATGATGACCATTTCTTGCTATGTGGGTCGACATCAACAAAATATATTCGTATTTGGAGAAGAAAGTTGGTGATTGAAATCTTGTGAGAAGATTCTGCCACAGTGTAAAACACCTTTATTTTAACATTGTTCACCCCAAATCCTGTATCACGTCAGTAACACTCTCTCCCCTATTTCTCGATAATACAAAACGTGCTGTTCTTCTTTGAACTTTCTTGATGTTTTTCATTAATCCTATCTGGTAAAGATCCCACACCATGCAGCAGTACTCCAAAAGAGTATGGGCAAGCTTGGTGTAGGCAGTCTCTTAAGTAGATCTGTTGCATCTTCTAATTGTTCTACCAATGAAACACAGTCTTTGGTTCACCTTCCCCACAACATTTTCTGTGATGTGTTCTTTCCAATGTAGGTTGTTCATAATTGTATTTAGTTGAATTTATAGCCTTTAGAGTTGACTGATTTATCATGTGACTGAAGTTTAATGGACTCCTTTTAGCACTCATGTGGATGACTTCGCACTTTTCATTATTTAGAGTCAATTACCAATTTTTGCACCACACAGATATCTTTTCTAAATTGTTTTGCAATTTATTTTGATCTTCTGATGACTTTACTAGTTGATAAATGACAGTGTCATCTGCGAATAGCCTAAGAAGGCTGCTCAGATTGTCTCCCAAATCATTTGTATAGATAAGGAACAGCAAAGGGCCTATAAGACTACCTTAGGCAACGCCAGATATCACTTCTGTTTTATTCAAAGACTTTCTGGCAGTTACTACAAACTGTGACCTTTCTGACAGGAAATCACAAATACAGTCACATAAACTGAGACTGACTACAAGTTGCCTGTAAGGTACAGTGTCAAAAGCCTTCAGGAAATCTAGAAATACAGAATCAGTTTGAAATCCCTTCAACACTTCATGTGAGTAAAGAGCTAGCTGTGTTTCACAAGAACGATGTTTTCTAAATCTTTCTTGCTTGTGTGTTAATAGACCATTCTCTATGAAGTAATTCATGATGTTTGAACACATTATATGCTCCAAAATTCTGCTGCATATCGAGATTAATGATATGGGCCTATAATTTAGTGGATTACCCCTACTGCCTTTCTTGAATATTGGTGTGATCCATGCAGCTTTCCAGTCTTTGGGTACAGATTTTTAGTTGAGCGAACAGTTGTATATGAATGTTAAGTGTAGAGGTACTGCATCAGCATACCCTGCAAGGAACCTAATTGGTATACAGTCTGCACTGGAAGACTTGCTTTTATTAAGTGATTGAAATTGATCACTATTCCAAGGATATCTACTTCTAAGTTACTCATGTCGGCAGCTGTTCTTTTTTCGAATTCTGGAATATTTATTTCGTCTTCTTTGGTGAAGGAATTTCAGAAGTCTGTGCTTAGTATCTCTGCTTTGGCAGCACTGCCATTGATAGAATTTCCATTGCTATCATGCAGAGAAGGCATTGACTGTGTCTTGCTGCTAGCATATTTTACATACATCCAGAATCTCTTTGGATTTTCTGCCAGGTTTTGAGACAAAATTTTGTTGTGGAAACTATTATAAGCATCTCATATTGAATTCTGCGCTAAATTTTGAGCATCTGTGAAAGATCACTGATCTTGGAGATTTTGCTTTCATTTAACTTTGGCATGCTTTTTTCATTGCTTCTGCAACAGTCTTCTGACCTGTTTTGTGTACCAAGGCAGATCAGCTCCATCTTTTGGTAATTTATTTGGTATAAATATCTCACTTTGAACTGAAGCCACATCTGGTCTGCACTTACATTGTTAATTTGGAAGGAGTGGAGATTTTGTCTCAGGAAGGCATCAAGTGAATTTTTATCTGCTTTTTTGAATGGGTACATTTTTCACTTATTTTTATAAGATTTTGGTCTCACTACGACAACCCTGTTTTCACTAATCCTTGTATCCGTTTTGATGCTCATTATTGCCTCAGGATTATTTGTTGCTAAGAGGCCGTGACACCAAAAAGCTGTGTGTCCACATGGATGGCAGCCAATAAACTTTGGCAAAGAAACAGCTGGACCAATGAATTATTGAGCATGCTGCCCAACACAATGTTATTCACTGGAGTGACTTCATGGCCTGTCCTATTTGGATCCTTTCTATCAACATCAGTTTTTCTGAATTGTGTGGGTGGGAACTTTACCTGGAGTATATCCTACATTCCCGCAATCCCCCTGTCTTCACCCTGCATTAGTCACTGTCCTTCATGCACATATCATGTTCCCTGCTCCCACTCCAGCCCTGCACTACACAGCCTTCTGTTCCCCCAACACACCCACAATCATTTTTCCTGTCCTCTACATCTCTCCTTTTCGGCACCCCCATCCCGTCATCTGAGTAACGTCCCCACTGTATCTAGTTGTCCTACTCTGTTCCTGTATGCTCCCACAAGCAGCACTTTACTGTCTCCCACCCACTTCCCTGCTATCCCTTCCATTCCCTCCTTCCCTCCCCAGCCTCCTCCATACCCCCACCACCCAGATTGCTTCTCCCATCATGCACAGTTGCTCATAGTCCGGCCTCAGTTGCCAGAGACAGTAATCATGTGAGTATGAGTTGTGCTTGTGTGAATGTGTGTGTTCTGTCTACTTTAGAAGAAAGCCTTTTGGCCCAAAGCTTACATTTGGCCTGTCTGCAACTTGGCACCTGCTCTATATGGTGACTACAGTTCTATGTCTATTTCCTTGGGTGTCCCATAACAGTTGAAACGTTTCTTGCTTGACCAGTGTTTCTACTCTGAACTTGTGAAACATCATAATAAGTAAAACTCATTTACCAAATATTGTTATTCATTTATTTTGTCACTTCATATTAAAAACAATGATTCTTTGACCGAATAAAGAAATATGCTTAACGTTTCTTTTCAGTTTTTCTAATTTATTAGAGCTCAGAGTGCCTGTTCATGTTGACCATGGTGCCTGCTATTCCAAAGCCTTTTGAGTGTTTTGTCTGGCATCTTATATTGCTCCAGAATGCACAAACTTAAAATCCTTGAGATTTCTTTGACTCCTCTACAAGAATAATTTATGGATATTTTCCACTACTGTCAAAATTTTCCCATTATTTTGTTATGTGTGCTTAATGTAAAGATGAGGTACATATGCCAACACAGTGTTTCACCTGTAAATATTGTGCAAGTTCTTTCTCAAACTGTGCCTCTGCCATCCTGTTGCAGGGCACTAAATGCGAGCACCAGTTATGCAAAGCATGCTGCCGAACATTGTGTTATACACAAGATAAGGATTGCCCTGGACACCGCATTCTTATTAAGACAAGGCGAGAAAGGGCACGGCACTTTGCTGCTTTGCAACACCAGCCCCAGGAGGACAGTTGTCAGCCGGGTGAAGATCTCGATGGGGAGGTGGATATGGACAAGGAAGACGAACAAGATATAGAAGGATGCCTTTTAACTGCAGAAAATGAGTCATAACATGGACTACTGGTGTTTCATAACACTGTATCTATTGTAAATAAAATTTGTTACATTGTTTGTTTGCTGTTATTATTTTGTTAAATGAGACTATACGTATAGCAGTGCCAGGAGAACACACTTATAAAGCTGTTAATGTTTGCAAGCTTTCAGAGCTCTGGAAGCTTCCAAACTTACCTTTTGTATATGTGCTCTCCTGTCGCCACTTGGTGTGTAAATTTTACAATTTTTTATCTCTCCAATTACACTTTATTTTCAAAATTTGATCGTTTTATTGATAAAACACACACACACACACACACACACTCACTCACTCTCTCTCTCTCTCTCTCTCTCTCTCTCTATCCTCCATAAGTTTGGAAATACCATGCTGCTTATTGCAACAGAGCAAGATGAGAGTGATCTATGTGAATTATTGGTTAGAATATAGAATAGTATGCTCAAATAACAATTAAGAATAATTTCAATTTGTACAGATACATAAATATTGGCATTGTTCAGTTTTATACAAACTGATTTTACCTCTCCAAGCAGTTCCACTAAAAATGCCAGGTGGTGCCAGCAGACAGCATGACCATGTAGTGGTACATTGTTTACAATTCTGTTCAGCTGTAGTTCAGTTTGTATGAAGGTAGGACACACATCGAAGGTAACTGAAAATGGCTCCAAAGTGCCACAGTCCTTATTATTCATGGGTGAAGATATCACTGTGCACCAAGAGGCAATAGTATCTGACAAATATCGAATAAACTGAAGATTTCCATCAGTAGAGTTGTTGAGATCGTACACTGATATCAACATACAATGATTGTCCTCACTCAGGAGGATCCAGGAAAATGTTAGAATCCCAGGAAAAGTATTTGGCACTGATCAGTAAACTTAAGAGATTCAAATTTTTCCACAAATTGGTTGCTGAACTAAATACAAGTGGGGATACTCCAGGGAGTGAGTCAACAGTGAGATGGTGCCTGACTGAAAACAACATTCAGGGTTATGTAAAAACACGGATACCATTTTTGCACCCTGTTAACAAGACTATAAGGCACATCAACACTGGAGAGCAGACCATTGGGAAAGAGTCAATAAAGTCAGAGATCTGGTGAAAACAGATGGAGAAATGAACCAAAAGGATTATAATGTCATTTGCTAGCAACATGCCGAGACATCTGGTTGGGAAAGGTTTTGCCTTGCAACAAGACATTGACTTGAACATAACATCCCACTAATGACAATCTTAAGAGTTACATTTGCTTATTAATTATTTAAGCTGTGGGTTAATGAACACTCCATTGATCACCAAAGTACTGAACTGGAAGAAATATACACCCATTAGCAAGTGGATCTGACAGACACACACACTGTTATGTTAATGTGCACTATGTTGCAGCTTTTTTGACGTATTGTGGGTATGGTGAATTTTCTATACAGGAATTGCTTCAATAGATTAGAAAGTATCAGTGCTGTCAACCTGACAACAGTGGCAATGTGTCGTGAACTCAGAGAGACACCAAAGGCATTGGGGAGCTGTACTGATCCATGACTAATCTAATTCCAATAAAACTCATGTTGGTTGGTTCATGCTGGGTCCAAGGTGCACAGGTATTGCCCACAAGCATCCCTCATGTGTTTAATGTATCTGATTCCAGTGAATTGTCTTCCAAAAGATGCAGGTCAGCTGTGAGGATAGTGAAGATGAACAAACAGATGCACATGACTGAAGAGTAGTGTCGCATACTGTTTTTCAAAGACAGATAAAGGCATATATATTAATCACACATTTTAAGGTGGATGTTCCATAGAGGATGCTGGGAATGAAATCTTACGATTGGCTCATAGCACATTGGCTGCTGGAACAGGCCCTGCCTTCTCCAAGGGCAGTAGGCTTATAACACACTAAAGAAATGAACATGTATTGGGTTAATGCATCATAGAACTGACGTGAAAGTTGATGGCCAACCACTAGAAGGCGGCTCACTTTTCTGAATAATAATAATAATAATAATAATAATAACCACAATGCACAACACTGTTTTCACAATGGCTACTTAATGCTACAGCACAAACTATTGGTACATAGGTATAGTTGGCAACAAGTGTAAACATTCAGTAACATCCTGAAGTCAGCTGACTTTCTCTGATCAGAAAAGTGCCACTTTAAAATATGCATTTAGTATCGGGAATCTCACTTCATCCCATGTAAACATCCCCCACAGAAGGCAGCAGCAACTCCACCTCCTGCGTGAATGGTGCCCTCTTAGGGACAAGATACGTTGCCTCATGTGATTGTCATTGTACATACTCATATGCTGACATCATGGTGTACCAAGACTTATCAATGCAGATGGCCTTTCCCCATGATTAGCATATAGTGGTGATGTTCCCACACTCAAGCTATTGTCTGTGCCTGGTGCTGCACATGTGTGACTTCTGTAGCCCATAGCAAGTTAGTGATACTGAATGGCAGTCCTCCATCAGCAATGCATTGTTGCCCACAGCAGTTGGCTCTGGTGTCAGCAGCAGTGGCTTGTCCCAAAGTGAGATACTTTAGGTATGTGGCATATGAAAAAACTAACTGCCTCTGTTCTCCCGAGATAGTGTGTCCGATGTATCAGGAGATGCCCTTATCCTGGCTCAATCAAATTAGTTCATATTTGCACTGAGAGCTTGACTCTTGTGCCGACCTGTTCCATTCACCACAAAGACAATAGCGCTCTCTCTCTCTCTCTCTCTCTCTCTCTCTCTCTCTCTCTCGCCCTCTCTCTCTTTTTATTTCTCCCTCTCTCTCTCTCTCTCTCTTTCTCTCTCTTTCTTTCTCCCCCCTCCCCCTCCAATAGAGCAACTATCTCAAATTCGATTGCTCATGACCGTTTAATTTTTTTTACCATTGGATATACCTCAGCTCTCAAAAGTGATTTTCTTAAGTAAATTCCAAACCTCAGTAAGGGCTTTGTTTGCACTTAAAGTGGGAAGTAATTGTATTAAACAATGGAAACTCCTGGTAGGAATATCAACAATGCAGAAAAAGATAGAAGACACATTAAGTTGCAGACAAGCATGATTCAAAGACACTTATATAAAGTTTTCAGCCACAGCCATCAACAGCAAAAGAGAAACGCACACCATTCAGACATACAAGCAAGCACAACTCATGCACACGACTGCCAACTCTAGAAACTCGGGGGACTAATTCTAGTGATCTATTTCTAAACGAATAGCTTGCATCTGATGGAATTACAATTACCTTGAGACGTATGTGTCTCAACTTTATATTTGATAATGGTAGAAGCTGAAGAAATGAATTAAAATTTGTGCTACAGCTGGGATTTGAACACAGGTATCCTGCTTACGAGGCAGATGTCCAAGACATTACACCACCAAAGCAGTATGGGGAAGGAGAAAATGGGCTGAAGGTGTGGAATGAAGTTCATGTTAGGGAGGGCACTGGACTAAGGTAGTCCGTGTGGCTGTGTTAGCCACATCACTACGGTGGTTTAATGGCTGGCTGGCCCATCTACCTAGCAAGCACTTGACCCGGGTTCAAGTCCTCACTGTGATGCAAACATTAATTTATTTCTTCAGCTTCTATCATTATCGAAAATAGCTTTTATGTACCATATTTTTTGCCCTACATGAAATGGCACAGTCGCTTATTAAATGAGGTTCCATCAGCTTTCATTGGTGGAAAATTCAGTTTGCATCTTCTAGGGCTCGTGCTGTGTAGCAGCTTTTTTGGCATATTTTGGGTACAGTGAGTTTTGTGTAACAAAATTGCTTCACATAGATTAGAAAGTATCAGTTCTTTCTTTTACTCAAAAAAATTGACAATTCTGGTATGAAGTTATTTGTGCTAAATTTGGAACAAGAAGTTGTGCAAGTATACTAAACTTGTTTGTAGTAGTTTCTTAGCATACTTTTGTCCAAGAATATCTTGCATACCTGTCAGAGTTTACAATACTTTTGTGGACATGCAGTTCCTCTTGCCTTGTGCCCTCAAACTGTATGTGAGTGACATTCCAATTTCCATATAATAATGCACATTTTGTAACGGCACAATGTATGATCGATGACTTGTGTAGTCAGAGTGTTCACGGTATAGCTGCTTTGCCTACGTATCAGTATGACAAGTGAAGTAAGCCATTAGCTATGATTTCAGAGGCTGCTACCATGGACACACATGTCACAGTTTTTCCACCAACAGTTTTAATCATATATCAAAATATATGGATGGTAAAAAAAAAGTCACAGCACCAAGGTGGAGTCTAGAATGCCTTTAAGGTGACCAAGACGTCATTATCAACACCTCACTGAGTTTGAATGAGGTCATGTAATAGAGCTACGAGATACTGGAAGTTCCTTCTGTAATATTGCAGAAAGACTTGGCAGGAATGTAGCCACAGTACACGATGGCTGGCAGCGGTGGTCACAAGAAGACGCGGTTTGAGACAGCCAGTTGGCACTACCGAGAGGGAAGACCATTGTGTTTGGCGTATGGCTCTGGCACATTGTACTGCATTGGCAGCATCAATTTGAGGAGCAGTTGGCACTACTGTGGCACAATGAACTCTTACGAATCGGTTACTTCGAGGACAGCTCTGAGCGAGACACACTGTAGCGTGCATTGCACTCACCACAAACCACTGCCATTTGCGACCTCGGTGGTGTCAAGCGAAAGCTCATTGGAAGGCAGGGTAGAGATCTATTGTGTTTTCTGATGAAAGCTGGTTGCACTCCAGCATCAGGATGGCCTTATAATGATTAGGAGGAGGCCAGTCGAGGGTCTGCATCCAACCTTTCTGCATTCTAGACACAATGGATCTACACTTAGAGTCATGGTCTGTGATGTGATTTTGCACAACAGCAGGAGCACTCTCGTGGTTATCCCACACACCCTGACTGGAAAACTGTACATCAGTCTGCTAATTCGACCATTCGTGAACAACATTCCAGGGGGTGTTTCCCACCAGTGTAAAGCTTGGCCACATACCACTGTTGTAACCCAACATTCTCTGCAGAGTGTCGACATGTCTCTCGGTCTGCTCAATCACCAGAGCTGTCTCCAATCGAGCACATATGGGACACCATCGGACAACAACTCCAGTGTCATTCACAAATCTGCATTGCCTTGACCATGTGCAACTGGCACGGAACTCCATATCACAAACTGACATCCAGCACCTGTGTACAACACAATGCATGCACATATGCAAGCTTGCAGCCAACATTCTGGAAGTTACACTGGTTATTAATGTACTGGCATTTCATGATTGCAATATCTTATCTTGCACTTATGTTAAGCTGCAATCTTGCAATGTTTGTCACTTTAGTATGTTGCCTAGACAAATGTGTTCCGAAAATTTCATTTATCTACATTAATTATATTTTGGTGTTGCAGTTTTTTTCTGTCAGTGCATTTATTTTGCAGCAACTGAAGATCTGAACAAAGTTAAATTTCCTTCAGTAGAATAATTAAGGATAACATGCAAAGGAAAGTGTATATGGTATGCACAAAACCTTGAAAGTTACAATTACACTGTCAGGAGAGGATCCTACTCTGAGTATTTTGAGATACACTACCAAGGGTCGCAATATGAATATTTCAGGGTGCACGATGTCCTGAATGACCAGTGCATGTGAAACACTTGTTTGATAAGTGCTTGTGTTTTGTAACAAGTAACTAACTTAGAAATTTGTGACAGTGCTTTGAATAACTACTCAATTATCTGGGACATCGTGGTGGACTTTTACATGCTGTTGGCTAAGAAGCTACCAGCGAACACAGCAGAGTCTTATGCCTGGACATGGGCTGTAAATGCAATGCTGGGTTAGCGAGACAGTAGCAATTTAGCCTTGGCCGCAGTTGGGACTTCTTACAGTTCTACTTGCTGTAAATTTTTTGCAATGTGTTGCCATCACCAAATTCAGCACAGTCATTGTCATCATCATTGCTGTCGCTATAAGTCGTGTCCACAAATGCGCATTCTTCTTCAGAAAACACCAATAATGCTGGACCACTCCATGTACAAAATCTGATTTATCCAATAGCCACAGTAGTTCTTCATCAGTGAAAAACAGTCATTTTTTAATGGTTTCAATGTCTTGCTGTCATACTGGTTGACAGTATGTGATCTGCTTGAGCTAAATCCATTTATGTTTGTATTATAGGATACAGTAAATCTCACTGTTCAATACAAGATATAAATTACTATTCAGCTTTATGCTGGATGTAGAGTGACACTGAAATTTCTTAAGAATTATAAGAGCCAGTCAGATGAAAACTAAAGACTCACCACAATGAGACTATGGAAAGTTTCAATTTAAAGTGATCACCACACGCTTTAAGACATTTATTCCACAGGGAGACGAGATGATCAATTCCTCTTTTGTAGAGGGCAGTCGGCCACTGACTGATTCACAGTCCCACCCACTTATGCACCTCCTCATGTGACTGAAATCGATGTCCACACATCTGTCTTCAGGTAGCCAAAAATGTGAAAATCCCATTGTGAAGGACCCGGGCTGTATGGAGGACACTTTGGTGTTTCCCAGCCAAATTCCTGAAGTGTAGTCTTTGTCAGATTGGCAGTGTGGTGGGCGGGCATTACCATGCAACAGAATGATTCTGCATTTGCGAGGGTTTTAACTTTAAGGCACACCACAGTTTCTGCAAAGTGTTTACATAGCTCTACACATTGATTGCGGATCCACACTTGAGGAACTCTTTGAGCAGAGGGGCTCTGCAGTCAGAGGAAGTGGTCAAGACCTTACTGGAACTTGAGTGAGCAGATTTGGATTTCTTTCCTGGGGGAGATGTGGGTTTTTTCCACTGTTGGCTCTGTCATTGGTCCTCAGGCAGATGTACGGAATCATCCTTTTGCACAATAACGCCTGCTCCCACACTGCCAATTGGATGAAGTCTTACACTTCACTGATTTGGTTGGGAAACACTGCAACATCCTCTGTACAGCTTGGATCTTTCATGGTGTCATTTTCACATCTTTGGCCTCCTGAAGAAAGACGTGTGGATGTCGATTTCAGTCGGATTAGGGAGCGAAAGAATGACTGTGGTTCTGGAGTTGTTAGTGGCCAGCCACGTTCTCCGCCACACACCACTTGGTGGCTGGCGAAGTATATATGTAGATGTAGATGAAACAGGACATGATCATCTTGTCTCCCAGTGGGATAAATGAGTTAATGCCTGTGGTGCTTACATTAGAATGGAATCATTTCTTGGCCCTGTTGTGGCAGGTGCTCAATTTTCATTTGACTGCTCCTCATAGAAATAAAAATGACCAAGTTCCAAAAACAAAATCCAATGCTTTGAACAAGATATTTCACTTGATTTCTTGTACACTACTGTCAACTCAATCAAAGAATACAAATCAATGAAAAGTACTCCTCTACATACTGTACTACACAGACTGGAGCATGTGGCTGCCAGTTGGCACAAGGCATCAAAGATAAGGAACTGCTGTGTCCGTTGGCAGTCTCGTGGCAGTCAATATGTTAAAACTGTTTACAGAACTATTGATGACCGAGCATTATTATTACAGAAACTAGCAAAGATGCATTTAATGTACAATGCTTCCGGATGTAATGCCTACAAAGCCAAATGAATGTGCTGTACTTGCTGGACAGTGTGTCTGAGGTGTTCAGCCTGACTGGGTTGCCTCCAAACACATCTCCGACAATTGTCTGGTTGAAGGCATATTCGACACTCATCAGTGAAGAGAACATGATGCCAGTCCTGAGCAGTCCATTCGACATGTTGTTGGGCCCACCTGTACTGCACTGCATGGTGTCATGGTTGCAAAGATGTACCTCACCATGTTTGTTGGGAGTGAAGTTGCGCATCATGTAGCCTAGTGTGCACAGTTTGAGTTGTAACATGACATCTGGTGGCTGTATGAAAAGCATTATTCAACATGGTGATGTCACTGTCAGGATTCCTCAGAGCCATAATCCGTAGTGAGTGGTCATCCACTGCAGTAGTAGCCCTTGGGTGGCCTGAGCGAGGCATGCCATCGACAGTCCCTGTCTCTCGGTATGTCCGAACAACATCACTTTGGTTCACTCCAAGATGCCTGGACACTTCCCTTGTTGAGAGACTTTTCTGGCACAAAGTAACAGTGCGGACAAGATCAAACTGCGGTATGGATCTTCAAGGCATGGTTGAACTACAGACAACAGAAGCCGTATCCTTCCTGGTGGATTGACTGGAACTGATCAGCTGTCGGACACCCTCTGTCTAATAGGTGCTGCTCATGCATAGTTGTTTACATCTTTGGGTGGGTTTAGTGACATCTCTGAACAGTCACAGGGACTGTGTCTGAGAAACAACATCCACAGTCAAATCTGCAGGAGTTCTGGGAACTGGAGTGATGCAATTTTTTTTTTTTTTTTTTATGTGTGTGTTTTTGACTCTGTATGTACATCACAAATAAAACAGAGAATTGCAAAAGAGAAATTAAGCTAGGAGCTCATCAAATGTGCTGGAAAACCTTTGTCTGTTACTTATTACTTGTTCATTGATTGCACTAACTGGGTTAGTACAATGATGAGTATATATTTCAAGATCTTATAAAATGTCCAAATCCCTGTCTGGGTTCAAAGTAGACTATTTAAACTACTCTCAATAGGATATAACTGGTGGCCATTGTCCTTTGAGTGACAGCCTAGTATAACACTAATGTATATCACTCTAACGTGAAACACGCTAATGTTACCCTCCTAGAGGTTTTTGAAGATTGGCCGCATGTATGTCTAATGGACAAAGATATCGGACTATAATTTTGAATTTGGTGAAATTAACGGGAAAACCAAACGGACTTTAACCTTGGGAGTTAATGAAAGTCATAAAATCATAAATAAATGAAAAAAAAAATTAAATGGTCGCCAGCCCAATAAGGCACATTAATTTAGAAATATATTTTTAAGAAAATTTAATATTGGTTATTGAAGTTACTTTCATTGAGATCTCCCTTTGAATAGCAAACAGGATACAATCTGACACAGTAGACTTTGAACTGTGTTTAGCAGCAGTTACCAATAACGCACACACCAGTAAATTATAGGAAGTAATTTTGCACCAAGCTCATACTAATGACATCTATACTCAAGAGCATTACTTAATCAAATACTGAAATGTTACTGCATGTAGTGCAGAACTATATTTGGACATGAGGGGCTTTTATCTTGACTGACAAAAAAACACAAATGAAGATGAATATCATCATAAATACACTGTTTAAGCTCATCTACACATATCAGTTTTCCTTAGCAACAGTAATAGTTCAGTTTTTTCCTAATAGATGGGGAATATGATGGGGACCCATAAAGTAGTACAGTTTCACTAGTTCACACTCTCTGATTATTAGAGTAGAAAAGACTAATTCAAAACAGCTAATCATTCATTTCACTTGGAGTAGTTCACAATTTACTTTGCAAGACAATAAAATACAACACTGGGCTTAATTAACTTCAAAAAAAGGAACCATTCATGATAGAAATCAACACCACACAATTTTTGAAAATGAGCATAACTTCTTTGCTTTTTTTATCATCTGTGAAACAGGTATTTTACACAATAATATTTACACATCTTGCACTGTATTCCAACAAAACTATATTTTGTAATAAACTAAGGATACTTTAGCAAAATCCTATCCAACTTCACTTTTGTGGTTTTAACTTTTACTACTCCTTTTACATTAGACAAAAAATCACTTTTAAACTCTTGAATGCAAGAATTGTTCATTTAAATCAGGATACTTGGTTTTAATAGCACTTAGGTGAGGACCCTGCACAGTTTCGTGATCAGGATAGAAAATATGGTTACAGACATGAATTTACATTTTTGTGATTATTATTGAATCAACACACAAATTAACTGGTCCATGCCCATATACATTACTGAATGTTTGAAGTTTGTGAAGCAATGGCAAAGATTAGTGGCAAGTAACTTGACGGCTAACTGTACTCACGGCTCTTGATGTTCAATCTCTTGGTGTCAGACTTCCAGCAAATTAGAGCCATTCCTTTACATCGAAAATACCAAATAAAAGCCAGCTTCACATCCAAGGCAATTCCTTTATAAAGCAGCTTCCAATTGCCTCTCTTAGCACTGTCTAAGTGTAGCGTGCTACGGCTAGCCACATACTGCACTCCGTTCACACAAAGGAGCCGCTCAGTTCATCCACCAAAACCACCTTTTACATCGCACCATTCCTCTCCCGTTGTGGGGGGGACTTCCCCATATATTTTACATGTTACAAATACAAGTGCACTAAGTATGAACCAACTTTCAATAAACATTTTCCTTTTTTGAACATACACACATTATAATAATTTATCATTTTAACATATCCTTTTGCTTTTTTCATATATACATTATAAAACTCTAATTTTCTTGCCACAAATCAAAGAGTTTAAATAACTTGGAATACACATTTCATAATTGCAGATACAGAGTTACATAATATAAACCTACTTCTAATCGATATAAGTGTTGCACTAAGGCACTGCTAATACTTGCACAGTTGTGTTCCACGAATATTGTTTTAAAATCCCTTGCTGTTTGGCCTACATAAATATTGTCACAGGACCCGCATCTAAACTTTAGCCCACCTAAAGGCATTTGCAGTTTTGTCACACCAGGGCAAAATATGTCATGGAAATGCTGGCTAACCTTGTCTTTAAGTGAAACTGTCTTTCTATTGTATTAAAAATCTTTTTACCAAAATCTCAAACTGTTTTTTCTGCAAAACTGTTAGCTAAGCCAACCTGTACTAGGTTAATGTCATGGCTGGCATGCAAGTGGACACAGATGGACTATTTCTCATGGGGGCTGTGTCTTACATATGTGTGTAGGTGAGGAGGTGAAGACGCAGGTGTGCTTGACTGGCCTCGTCATGGCTGGCATGTGAATGGACTTGGATGGATCGTTCTTCGAGTGATTACCATAACTGATGTGTAGGTTGTATACGTGGTACAGTGCCAGGTGCTGCAGCAGATGTCGTGGGCGGCTGTAGCATGACCTGGACGGCGAAATGGGGGTTATAGTAGATCAGCAGGGGATCAGCTGTTGAGATATGACTCTGCTGATGGGGAAGGAAGCTGCAATGTACTTTGGTTGCCAGTAATGTCGACTGAGGTGTTGCCCTCAGGATGCAATGTATTCAGAGCATCTTACGGGACCGAGGCAAGCTTTAGGTGGGGGAAGTAGACTGTTGTGAGCTTGCTGTGAAGCAAGATAAATATCTGACGCCTGTTTGGGAGTACCCAGTACGGGCCAGCGCATGGTGGCTGCAGGGCTTTTTGGACCATGTCATCCTTCACCATGACGAATTCACTTTTAGACAGCTCTTTGTGTATGAATACTTTTGGGGTTGTACAGAGAGCCAGTGGTGGCAAATGGATGTTCTGAATCTGCTGATGGATGCGCTGTTTGACTGCCAGTAGGTCTTGTTGATGGCCATAAGTAATAGGTTGTGAGAAGTCAGCTGGTAGAACTAGTGGTCCTCCATACACCACCTCCGCTAGAGAGACACACAAGTCTTCTTTACACGAAGAGTGAATGCTGAGGAGAATCCAGTTCAGTACTTTGGTTCACAAACCAGCTTGTCACATTAGAGCCGCCTTCACGTCCTGTGCCACCTCTCTACGAAGCCATTGCTCTGCAGGCAATATGCTGTTGTCTGTGCATGGGTAACCCCAGAGAGCCAGCACAATTGAATAAAACCTACTCGTACTGGTGGCACTGGTCAATGGTGACCAACTGGGTTGCACCAAAATGAGCGATCCATGTTTCCATGAAGGCACATGCAACCGATTCAACAGTGATGTCATGTAGGGGAGTTGCTTCAACCGAACGAGACGTACTATCAATGATTGAAAGTAAGCATCAGAATCCCTGAGAATCTGTAAGCCATCCAATGATGTCCAACTGGACCTGATGAGAACTTGTTTTGGGAATCGGGAACAATCCAAGCTGTAGTTGGGTATGGCAGTTCATTTTTGAACACTGGCATGGAAGGCAACTACGTGCACAGTGATTGCAGCCACAATTAATGTGTGGCCACACAAACCTGTCTCACTAATCGTACCAATCCTTTGATGCCCTGGTGACTAGTCGTGCAGTCTGCAAAACATTCCTTGGTGCATGGTGAGCAGAACTATGGGCTGTGTTCTGTCTTTAGAAACATTGCAGAGCAATGTTGTATTAGTGGAGGAGAGTGTAATGTTTGATCTGCAGGTTTATAGTTATATTGTTGAGAAGATTTATCATGATGGAATCATTAGCTTGCTCGGCTGCCATGGGTTCATAATTGTACTGCAGGGATATTGCACAGATTAAGGACAGATAATTGGTGGCGATGTTATGTGCATCATGAATGTGACACGTCAGTAGTATACTACACAATGAGGTCTAAGTGTTGGTGTATATAGTCACCTGACATCCTTCAATGTCTTTTCGAAAATGTTTGACAGCTATGTACACTGCAAAAAGCTTGTAGTTGATGGCCAACCTTTTAGACCGGGAATATGAAAGATTCTTTGAGAAGAATTGTAACGGTTGAGGTATTCTGCCAACAATCCAGTGAATTACTGCACCCACTGCAGAGTCATTAGTATTAGTGGTGAATCTAAAGTAAGCTTCCAGGTTGAGGAGAGAGAGAGAGAGAGAGAGAGAGAGAGAGAGAGAGAGAGATGGCTTGCACCAAGCTGTTCTTTCCTTTACAGACTGCCTCAGACATCTCCACTGTCCAATCGATTTTCCTCTATCCTGTTTGTCCTCGCCTGATTAGGTGCCTGTAAAGGGCGACTGATGTCCAGCAACATGTAGGAGATGTCTGCAATAAAAATTGAGATGCCCAAGGAAACAGCATAAGTTGTGGTAAGCTTCAGAAGAGGCAAGTTTTTAACCATGTCCATTCATTCAGTAGTTGGCTTAGTGGCAGATGCATTAAGTGTGCGGCCAAGAAACGTTACTTCCAACTGATGTAGCTATGACTTGGCATCATTGATGATAACACCACCCTGCTGCAGCGCAGCTAGAACTTGATCTAGGTGAAGTGTGTGCTCCTTTGAGGAACACAAGAAAAGCAAAAGACCATCAAGACATGTGTAACAAGATGGGAAGCAGTGGACGATGCTGTCAATTAACCGCTGCCATGTTTTCACAGCATTCTTTAAGCCATAAGGCACAAGCCTGAATGATGTTATGATGGCCATCTTTTGTATTTTGTCAGGATGCATTGGAATCTGTAGGTATGTGTGCTTATAGTTGATGATGCTAAATATTTGTGGACCTCCGAGCACATGTATAAAGTCTTAGAGATTCAGTACAGGATAGCTGTCATGGATTGTTCTAGAGTTAGGAACTCTTTAGTTATCGCAGTCTATCTTGGGAGAAAGTTTGATTCATGACATCCAGGGGCCATCAGACGGGCATACAATGCCTGCTTGTAAAAGTTTGTGAGTGGTATTTTTAGCTGTTTATAAATCTGTGGGAAACAGGTGATGAGGTTTGTGGATGACAGGAGGACTATTTGTTGTCACAGTCCTCTGCATTGTACCATAGTGTAATGCAAACACATAAGCCAAAGTGCACATTGTGATCGTGGCCAATGCACTATTTACTAGCACTGCAGGTAGTGGTGTACTAGCCTTGAGATGCGTGTTGCTGCCAGGTGGCAGCTGCGGTGGGCACTTTGCAGGGACTGGTGTGGAGATAGTTGGTGATGAGGAGGGGCAGTACCTCATCTGTGGCAGTTGGTTTAAAGTGACTGTTGACATCCAGCATTTGCGCATGGTGCAGCAAAATGCCTATGAAGACCAGACCATGGCTGCAAGGGGGACAGGTGTCACAGGATGGTATCTTTTATTGCAGTTGTGAAGTGAGCTCACATGTATGTGTGCAGGCTGTTGACAGTTGGACTTTCGACGTGTTAATGCACTGATGGAGGTTGGAATTTTCATTGTGAAATTATTGCGCTTCCACGAACCGTCAATGTATTACTGCTGAATAGAGACAATGCTTTGAATTGTAGACACACACTAGTGGATTTTTTCTTTCATTGACTTGTGAGCAGAAATGCAGCTGGTGGAACGAGATGTAGTGGATGTTGCCTTAGAGAATTTTCCTTGAACCAGAGTCCAAGTAGTGTGGCAAATTAACACTGCATACACTACGTCGAGCGAAAGTTTGTAGTGGTGTAGGAAGTCCATGCCAATGCCAGGCTCACACGTCTGTGACATAAAATGTCAGACTCGTGCATTATCGTCCTTAGTTGTATTTACATTGGTGGTTTAACCATCCATAGCGCCCACAGTGCCATGTCTAGCACGAATGCACAGTCGACATTTGCACAGAGACGTCACCTAGAGGTGTGACCGAGTGTTGTCGTGTAGCTGTCGATTGTAAATAGCCTCCTGTACTTCTTGTTCAGGGGTACATGAGAGGCACTGTAGGAGTGTAAACTTCAGTGTGTTGTACTAATTCATTTGAGGCAGTGACAATAGGATATCATTGATGACTTCAGCTTGACCTACTAGATGGCAGTGTAAACTGACATATCTAGCATTAGTGTTGAGCACTCCTGTTGCTGTAAAAATATTGTCAATCAAAATGGAACACAAGGTGGGTTTGGTGACATCAAAAGGTAGCAATCTGAGGTAAGTACTAGTCTTTAGACATGAAGTAAAGGCTGAACTTGCGGCATTTTCTGTTCAGGCAAGGTAGCTGCCAATTGTGGATGAAGCCTTGTGTGTTGTGGCAAAATGATAAACGACTGGACGTCTGCATTTCATGATGGGGAAGACCTAGGAGGCATGCAATTTGTGTCACATGTATGTTGCACTTGGTTTCAAATGGGAGCATTGCCCACAAAATCACTATTCTCCACATCTAAAAGCAGAGCTATAGTGAGAGGCAACATGGCTGGGGAATGTTTGCGACACATGAATAGTTGTAGCAGGATGGTACATGAATGTTCATGTTGCTCACGTGACACAGAAGGTGCAGATGATGCAAAAAAGTTCCTACAAACCCTCTCGGATCGTTGTACACCAGTGACACTATTAATGATGGAGTTGTACTTGTGGGGTGAGAATGGGTTTGTAAGTGCTAGGCATTGTTGATGTACTGAAAATTTGATGATGATGGTAGAGATGAGACTTGAGTCATCAGTGCACCCAGTTTTCAACATTGTTTGTGCATATTTAGAACACTTCACTGCAATCCTTTCATCACTGCAGTCTAGATGCAGTATGCTGAATGGAGTGGTGTGTGGCGGCCATGTTGTCACAACAAAAAATGGTGAAACTTTGACGAACTGCGTGATTCATGACCGATGTGGGGTCCACCAAAGTAGGTATACCATAGTATTGGTCTGTATTTATGACTAGCATGAATAACAAATGCAGCAGATATATCTACATAAACTTTATTAGCCAAAATAAATATAAGTAATTGCCTCTGAGCAAGACTCAGTTCACAACTCTCTCTCTGCACAGTCCAAAAATCGTTCTCTTCTCATGGCGGAGGGTCTCTGGAAACTGCTTCAAGATCAATATGCCCACACATCTAATAATTTCAATAGTTTCTTTTATTGGGACATTACTGTAGAGGTTTTTTTGTACACCCAAGGAAGCTAATGTCACATTATTTGATATATGTATATCCTTGATTGCACCTGCAAGTTCAGAACTGTTTTTAACCCCAAAATAAGTACTGAAAATGTAAAGTATTTTTGTTTTTTTAAGTTTATAGCATGGCAATGATATAGTGTTCACAATCGGACAAAACTGATTTCCATCTTTATGAATCTTAAGTTCTAAACTGCGGAAGTTTAGCATTCATAATTTTAAGCGATTTCTTTTCATAATCATTAAAAAGAAATTGGGTGCTGCTTATCTTTTTATGCAGTTCAGTCCAGAGAATTCTTCTGTCTTCATATATAAGTACTGTCATACTCCCCTTGTCTACTCGAATGGCCATTGCCATCTCTTGCTCTTACTGTGTATTGAGATGTTTTAAAATACAACTCATGATGTATAACTTTACAGGAGCTATTTTTAACTGATAAAGCTTTATTGACCTTAGCAGTGTGCCCACAATTTCTAATTTCGTCATCTCAGCTCCTTTGCATGCCATGTTAGTTTGATGTATTACACATTTAATATTTTCTTCCCTAACATTTGCGATTATATTATCTTGTAAACCCTCGTTTAACAAAGTATTTTCATCATTACTCAGTACAACACTTGTTACGTTCACTACCCTGTCACTGAAGCGACATTGCCCAATACCTACCTTACTTCTTGCAACATTTGTGTTTCGTGGTTTGATCAATTTACTCAACTTTTTGTCATGCTTCTTTTCAATTTTCTCATCATTATTCCAAACCCTATTAGCAATCTATTGCCACACTGTGACGCAGTGCAGTACTCAGAAAACTTTCATGTCTGGTTATGGATAGATAAAATTTGGTTTACATGACCTGCAGTTATTGAAGAAAACTGCCCTGTTAGTGTGGGATAAGTTTCATTCTCACAGGACAGAAGATATTAAAAATAGACTGAATGAATTGAAGACTCAGGGCTAACTAGTTTACTTCAACCATCATATAGTGGAGATGCTGAGTCCCAGAGATGCCGAGTTATATTCCATCCATGATTTTCCATTGCTTGATTTAGTTTACTTCAAGACTATCTAAGGGGATTATGAAGGAAGAGTGGAACAGATGGATGCAAGTCACAGATTTTGAAACTACACTGTCAGCAAGGAAGAAGAAACCGAGCATTTCTCCAGTTTATGAATGGGTGAAGCGTCAAGATACTGTATACAAACTGAAACAGTGATTAAATCTTTTAAGAAGTGGAGTATCAGTAATGCACTGGACAGTTAAGAGGATAATTTACTGTATGAGGATTCATATTCTCACACGACAGTTTCAAGTATTTTTTCCTTCAGCTCCAAGGATGAATTTTGCAGATTTGAGAATGCAAATTAAAAGGTGAGCATTGTTTCATACTTATATTGCCTAGATATTTGATGTATATACACATTTGCATAAGAAGTCTTAAAAAGGTAGGAGGGTCATTTATGCCAGCATGTCTTATATGCCATCAAGTAAGGTACCTTTTTACTTTACTTTTTTACCTTCCACTACTTAAATATGTTTTAGTTTACCTATCTACAGGGTTATTACAAATGATTGAAGCGATTTCACAGCTCTACAGTAACTTTATTATTTGAGATATTTTCACAATGCTTTGCACACACATACAAAAACTCAAAAAGTTTTTTTAGGCATTCACAAATGTTCGATATGTGCCCCTTCAGCCGAACAAAACTTTATGAGTTTTTCTACGTATCTGTAGTGTGTCGTGACCATATGTCAATGAATGGAGCTACGGTGAATTTATGAAATCGCTTCAATCATTTGTAATAGCCCTGTATATGTTGGCATGATATATAAACTACTTTACTTTTGTATAAATATCCATTTCTATTGTTACTTAAGTGTGTTCTAAAGTAATTATTTAGCATCCTGTATTGGCAGGCAGCAGCACCACCACTTGCACACCATCAAGGGTAAGCAGGGTTATCTATACCATGCTGTACTAGGGCCACCATGCTCATTCATCTGCTAGCTTTCAACTTGTCACATCAGTTTTTCTTTCTTTATATGAATATAGTGACTTCATGGTTTAGAAGTCAAAAGACTTCTTTGTCACAATACTGTAATTATATTGTACTGGAATACACACTTCTGTAAAAAAAAAAGACTTCATGAATTTTGATTTTAAGACCCTTGTGCCTGTATTAATACATCCTGTATGCATTCACATTTGTAATATAAACATGTGTTATTAATATGTGGGTCATCTTATGATGGGCCATGGCCAAAACACATTATCAAGCTTTTTTAGAATCATTTAAAAAAAATTCACCTCTCAAAACTTTAAGTCGTACTTACAATACTTTGTGTAATGGATAGTTGCTTTTGTATCTCAGCTTGGTGGATGATGGTAGCGCATAACCAACGTTTACCTTTTGTTCACTAGACTGTGGTGGACATGGTATTACCAGTACCAGATGTTTTCATATTGGCAGTCCAGTGCAGTCATGTAAGCAGGACTGCTGCTGTTAGCGAATTTTCTTTTCGATTGGGCATTCAGACGGTTTCAGTTAATGACAAATGTCATAGGTGTTTCTGACTGACTGTCAGTTACAGTGCTAGATTTGGCCACAGCACGTAGTAGCAAAATGTCAAACAGATAAAGTTCTGTTTGAAACTACGGGTTTGTCATCAGTTACCAACTTATCACTATAAGAACTTACATTGTACCCCATGATATCACCTCATACTTTACGTCTCTCAAGATGTCAACTGAATATCCCCTACAAGTCAAGTCATTTTTGATAATGCTAAACTAGAAACAAAGTACATATTGGTATTGGTGTGTGTGTGTGTGTGTGTGTGTGTGTGTGTGTGTGTGGGCGCGCGCACGCGCTTCTCATCAACTAAAGATTTCTTATACTTTGTATGTGGTTCATTTACAAGATGTGATACCACTGTGTGTTGTGAAGCCATCGTAGAACTGTATCACACATTAATACAGAGATTATTATGTACCAGTTGTCAGAAATGTGTGATTATTTATTTATATATCTAAAAACAAAGATGATGAGACAGGTATACACTCGCATACACACACACATCCATCCACACATACACAGACACTAGCAGACATTTGTAAAGGCCTTTACAAACGTCTGCTTGTGTCTGTGTATGTGCGGATGGATATGTGTGTGTGTGCGCGCGCGAGTGTATACCTGTCCTTTTTTCCCCCTAAGGTAAGTCTTTCCGCTCCCGGGATTGGAATGACTCCTTACCCTCTCCCTTAAAACCCACATCCTTTCGTCTTTCCCTCTCCTTCCCTCTTTCCTGATGAAGCAACCGTTTGTTGCGAAAGCTTGAATTTTGTGTGTATGTTTGTGTTTGTTTGTGTGTCTATCGACCTGCCAGCGCTTTTGTTTGGTAAGTCTCATCATCTTTGTTTTTAGATATATTTTTCCCACGTGGAACGTTTCCCTCTCTTATATTCATATGATTATTTATTTATTTATTTTACTGTAGCAGCAGAATTGCTGACTGATTTATACATAACAAAATAGTACAATCTTTGTTAGGTTAGGGGGTGTTGATTTTAGGTAAGTAACTGAGCTTTGCGAGAGGGTATGCACCAGCATGAGATGAATGAATGAATGAATGAATGGAAGTCTTATATGCTTGACACTGCATGTTTGCTGCTTGCTTATTAAGTCTGACTGTGCTTAATGATAAAATAATTTTAAGAAACTGACGATAATGTGACAATGTGTTCCCAAAACATTGTGTGTTAAAAAAATAAATCATGCATTTTCAACAGCAGAAAAAAAATGATTAGCTATTGTCTCTACAGGCTTCCCATATTTGTTGATGTAGGAGATTAAATATATTGAGCCATATCATTTATGCAGATGAAATAGCAGTTTCCCACAACTCTTGAATTAAATCATGAAATAATCGGGAACAATTAAAGCAAAGGCACAAGTGCGCGTGCGCGCGCGCACACACACACACACACACACACACACACACACACACACACACACACACACACACACACACACACACGGGGAGGGGGGGGGGGGAGAAGAATATCATCTAATGAATCTCAAACAGTTGTCGTTTAATGTTGTTATCAAAAATCTTGAAAAGTAGTTGGCTGGTTTACTTCGAACTTTTACTCGATACTCTAAATGAACATTCGGATGGACATAGGCTATGTATTTTTAATGCCTATAATATATAGATATTTATGTGGTATATAAAGGAGGGAAAACAATGAAATATAATAATAATGACAATATTATGGAAAGGATAGATTGCTACTCACCATATAGAAAGGAGTCACAGACAGGTACAACAAAACGACTGTTATATATTTAAGGGTTATTTAAGGTTTTTTTTAAGGGGGATGCGGGAAAATGCCATGCACATTCATGCAAACAAAACTAACACACTTAACTGTCTTTGGGCACTGAATCTTGCCTCAGAGGCCAGAGACAGTGCGGCAGGAGGGGGGAGGGGGGGTGGGGGTGGCGAGAGGTGTGTGTGTGTGTGTGTGTGTGTGTGTGTGTGTGTGTGTGTGTGTGTGTGTACGTACGTACGTACGTACGTTAGGAGGCGGCCTTTTGGCCGAAAGCGTAAATGTACAGCAGTCTTTTTGTCATGCTTCTTTGCAACTCAGTATCCCTTCTATATGGTGAATAGGAATCTATTCTTTTCATAGTATTGTCATATAAAGGGGAAATGCTATTATCAAAACTCTATAAAGTCCTTGAGTAATTTACTTCAAATTTTATTTTTAAAACAACAGTGTGCAGGGTTTCTATTAAAACTGACTGCGATAAAGAAAATGCTGAGCTGTGGCATGCTTTGAAAATGTGCAGTTTCGATTTCTTTCTCAGTCAGTTTCAGCTACACCAGGAAGGTATGTAAAACATTAGACAAATTATTTCTCCCAATATATGTTTCCCAACAAAAATTTTACACACAATAATGTGGTGTTTTGTTTCCTTCCTGATCGTCTTGTCTTACTGAAAACTGGGAGGTTTTCTTCGTGCCTTATCAGCTTCTAATTAGAATACTACTACAGAATCTTAATTGTCCGAAACTCTGTAATCCTACCTGTTCACAGTTCAGAAGTGTGTGAAATACCATCATTGGAGCTACTATCCTCACAGAGTCAACAGCTACAGATGTGCCTCTTGTACCAATGAGTCCAGTCGATTTATCCATTCATTTTACCTAACTTCAATTTCCAATCAAGTTTTCATTTGCAATGACAATAAACAAGGCTCGAGGTCACAAAGAGGAGGAGGAGGAGGAGGAGGAGGAGGGGTGGGGGGAGGAGGGGGGGGGGAGGAGGAGGGGGGGGAGGCTGGGTGGAGGAAATGTATACAAAGAGGAGGGAGGAAGTGATGAACAGCATATGTTGAGGGGAGGAGGTGGTGATGGACAAAGGGGGGGGGGGGGGAGGAGTTTAGGGTGTACATCCAATTCCCATACATATTTATTAATTGCAATGCATTTTTTCTAGGTTCACTAGTATGCAAAAGGTAGTAGTCTTTTTTCTTTAACTGCTTGACTGTAATTTCCTTTGAATTTACTTTGCATCATAAGTAATGTGTCTGACAATGTATAATACTTAATATTATGAAACACCTTAAAAATACAACTTGCCTTTTTTTTAATATGTAAATATTGTGTTGACTGTAAACATGTTAGTAGCTACCTCAGAACAGAATTTCTGAAATACCAACTGCATCTATTACAGGTGGACAACTACCCTCAAACACATTTGGAAATAGCATGTTACGAAGTTCCTGAAGATGCACCACATTGTCAAAAAATTGCACTCATGAGAAAGTATGACCCTGCTGCACATCCAGATAGATCAGACAATCACAAAGTCATTCCACTGACTCTAAGAAGAGTCATCAGCTACTAAACTCAAATAAGTTTTCTGAGTTACATTAACATTGCCACTGAATTCCTAACCGGCAGACTTTTTGCAGTTGACTTTTTGTGAGCCAGAACCCTTGAGTTTGCATACGGTTCAGTCCTTGTTAATTCCTCAGGAGATGAGTAGTAAAGGTACTCTGCCTTGGTGTGTTGCCAATATATGGAGGCTGCATGTTACAAAAGTGACATGGGAAACTTTTTTGAAGTATCATTAGGGTATTGGTATTATTGAGGTATTATCTACAGATTGCTGCATGCTAGTTACTAATAAAATGCTAATCCCACATAAAGTCCAACTTGAAGGATTCTGAAATAATAAAGTAAAAGAAAATTTGCATCTCTCAAACTTGTCTGTTTTAATTCAAATTTACAACAGATACCCAAAGACAAACAATTTTACAAATTCCATCACATAAGTAGTGACAAGATTTTCCTCTCATACAATGTTTTACACACACACACACACACACACACACACACACACACACACACACACACACAGAGACAAACCTGTGGCATTTAACGGAATTTGTGTTAAAATATAATAATCTGTACAACATGTATTTACTGTTTTGATTCAATAACATAACCTGCCTTCAATGGATACTGATTGGATGGATTGTTCTGTAATATGTGGAATGAATATGCAGGGTAATATTGCCTCTTTTTAACTGCTGAATGCTAAGCGTCAGCACTGATGTACACAATAACATTTGCACAGACATTTTAACTGTAGGTACCAGGATATGCTGCAAGTATTATTCAACACAATAAACCTGGACATGCTGTAATATCCGCAACAGTCTATTAGTTTATAATACAAGGACACACACATTTAACACAAATATACAACAGGGACTGATATAACCACAATTTGACACACATTGAAACAATTTCTTATTCGCCACCTGGGACACAACATGCCTGACATTTGAAGATTTCTATATAAAGGTATTTTATGAGAGAGAAAAAGAAAATAAGCATAATTACAGCAATGGTTCAGGATTTTAAGGATGACAAAAATGAGATTAATGTTTTTTTCTGCTGAGGGCAATACACAATACTGTTTTAGTCAATCACTATTACTCAGAGGGGACACAAAACTAAGGGGGCACTCTGGTAAATAATGTGGGTAAGAGTAGTTTAAGTTTGGATAGAAATAAAATGTGAAAAATTTAAATACTGCTACCAAAGTTCACTTTCATAAAAAAATATATTTGCTTAACACAACAGAAATATCTATAAATAATTTAAGAATCCTGCAAAATTATACACAAACAGCAACAAAATATAGTGATAGTGCTGCACTGCAGGAGCAGAAAAGGGAATAAAAATAACTATTTCTATTTCCCTGATGTAATTTTCCATGATGATTCGTTAAGAAACTTTGAGACTAAGAATAAATGAAAAATGGTTATATGTAATATAAGTGTCACAGGTCGCACTTCCATCACTGTTCTCATATCCCTCACATGCAAAAAAAAAAAAAAGGGGGAGGATGTTCAATCCAAACACTCAGTTCATCACATGTATGTTGCTGTTACACCACATTCACAAACAAGTATACTTCTGTTTTAACATAGATGCTTTGTGACTTTCCCCTCAATAAGAATTCTACATCTTAATTAACGTGCCAGGAAATTTTCCCCCTAGTTTCTTGCTACATATGCTGCTGATTTTTCAATACAGAAAACAACAGCAGTTAGTCACATGTTAATTTATCTTGATACATCAATATACATGGAAATTCTGTAATGTGATACACATCATGGCCCAATTTAAATGCTGCAGTGATGAGACGGGACACAAAGATAATCTCGCCAAATGGCAGTAGCACCACGGGGCATGTGTGTGTCATCCTATGAGGATAGACAAACACACTGCCTGCACCTAGCTAAGCAAGTTGCGTATCTCACGATGCATGTGACAAAGGAAGTCAACATATGATGCAGAACCATCGAGTCCACGATCCTCCATAAGGAAGTGCTTGAATACCATCTCCAGTTTGTCACGTTGTCGCACTAATGTCAACTGCAAAAATACAAAATAGCATACATAAGGAAGTTGGATGGCACAACAAAGACTGTGAAACCAAATATATAAAGGAATCAAATAGACATGGACATAAAAATTTGTATATAGACTTTTTTAAACATAGGTGTCATAAAATACAGACACACAACAACAAATAACTAACTGTGAAAGGGAAAACACAGTGCATGCTATTTATAAAAAGGTGTGGTTTAATTTCTAACTATAGCAAAATGAATTAGAACAAGCACTACAACATTTAAGTACAAGGGTTGAAACAAATGTAAAGAGAAAACATTCTGAACTTCTTTACTAATTGATGTAAATAATTCAAACTACACATGTAATTGTGAGACTAGTCCACCACAGGTATTTCAGAGTCTACCATATTCTTGTCCATAACTAATGTATTCCAAGCACAGGCAGAAAGTTGTCATGCTCTTGAAGGAAAGGGAACAAGGGAAATGCAAGCTCTTTAATACCCTTAGAAGGCTAGAGAAAAGTGCACAGAGATTGGATGGCTGAAAACTGCATTGATGAGTTCGTTCATGTGGACAAATGTGTTAAAATCTGAGCTTAAGGCACAACTGAACTGGGATCACAAAGACACGCAGAGGATGATGGAAATCTTTTGATACTGGAAAGTAAGTGCAAAATGGTTGTCTCAGCAGTGGAAATTCATTTAGAGACAAATTGGTGTAAGTCTGTTCTCATCTCCTTTAAGCATTCTAAGCCAATAATGATACTTTTCCTGAGCTGCTGATGAGAGATTGAACAATACATTACTTATGGTTCAGAATTTGGAGATAAGTCTATGGAGTTATATTGTTATCTACCTTATATTTAAAGAATGAGTCCCTCATTCAGTAGCGAAAAGCATACTACTATGAAACGTTCGGACAGATAAAAACTGTGAATCAGGACAGGACTTTACCCCAGAACCATGCCTTTTGTGGGCTATGCTCTTTTTGACTGAGCATCCAAGCACAATTTAAGACTCATGCTAAGAACTTGATTCTTGCTGGTACCTATCTCTTAATCTTCTATCTTCACAGAAGCTAAGTCAATAAAAGTGTTCGCTACAAAAACAGGGTTCAGTTTTGTCTCCCGATACGGTGCATAGTTTTAGTCTGTCAGGAAGACGGCCCAAGATTGTTTGGCAAGTATACAAGAAACCATGAATAATATACAAGTATACCTGCACAAGTAAGCTTTTTGCAGATACGCTTATATTTTTTACCTTGTGCTTATTGTTTTACCTAACAAGGAGAGGTCTCCAAGGGTGGGATTGACTTTTTGAAACCATCTACATGGTGATGGAGGTTAGGGTCCTAGGTATCAAAATAGGCCCTTGTTTGAGTGTAGTTATTGAAAAAAATTTCAGGATTTTGGATCATGCTCGACAGCCTTAATTAAAATAGGACCATGCAGAGTGGTGGTGTAGCGCAGTTAATGGTTAAGATATGTTCCTGATGTGCAGAAGATCCTTGGTTTGAATTATACAAGGAGCTACATTTTTTATTTTTCGAAATAACTTTGATCATTCTTTTTATTCAACTAATTGATTTTAATGCAATTTTTTAAGATTTTCTAATTTTTCATGTGCTCTCATTTCTTTATCCTATCATTCTTTTTTCATTAGGAGTCTCTATCCAAGTAATTTTAATCAATTTTATTTCTCTCCCGTAATATTTGAACATTTGAAAATAATGATCTATCACTTAAAAACATAAGATAGTCTACATTGCTGGAAAAAATACAAAACCCTCAAGGACTGTGTTCAGTGACACCAGGGGCTAATATGTGCATACTGTGGAGTTGCAATCCTACTGAATCATTTGTCTTGGTCACTGTCGACCAGGAGGCCTGTCTATGCACCCTGTTTTGGCTCTGTAGATAGTAGCTGTGCTGAGTGCATTGCTCACCCATGATCATGTTGTAGACATATGTTTAAGGAGTTGAGCATTCTGACCACTGCTTCACAGTATACTCATTCTCTCATGGTGTTTCTTGTAAATAATCCACTACAGTTCAAAAAGAACAATGATGTATACAATTAAACTACAGGAGGAAAAATGACAGTCATTACTCCACAATAAGATTATCTGACAGACAGCAAAGTAAAATTTGAATGTAACTGTATGTACAAATTAATTCACAATGTGAATGTAAAATGACTCATTCCATAACATTATGATCTATCGTGCAAACTGATTCATGGAACATGTAACTACTTAACTAACTGATTAAAGTCATTTTGATAAAGAGTTAAAAATGAAAATTTTCGTAGCACATGATGAGATACAAACAACATTCTGCACACCAGTGAATTACCTTAACCACTATGCTATGCCTCCACTCTTGGTAACACCTTTAATTTTAAGGTTTTAGAGCAAGTGAAATCCAGAAACATTTTTTCATCAATCAGTCACAAATGATGGCACACTTTGGCGAATAGCTCAAAGATGTGATACCTGGGACCCTAAACTACATCACCGTATAGATGGCTTCAAAAATTCAGTCCCACCCCTAGGGACCTAACTTTGTAAGTACAATATTGCAGGGCCTGTGTTATTCTGATTATGATGCAAAGTTCCTTTATGCGTGCATGCTTGTCGAAAGGAAAAGGCACTGCAGCGACTACAACTGTTATGAAATATGTTAAATTTATTTGCAATTGCGAATAATGACAACCATCAGCTGTAGAATGGAATGCTGACATTGAAAATTTGTGCTGGCCCAGGACCCAAACCTGGATTTCCCGCTTATCACGAATGGTCAGCTTACCATTTGGCTCTCCGTGCATGACTCGTGGCCAGATCCAAACTTCCACATGTCATCAACCATAAGAGGAGGAGGAGATTAGTGTTTAACGTCCCGTCGACAACGAGGTCATTAGAGACTGAGCGCAAGCCCGGGTGAGGGAAGTTTGGGGAAGGAAATCGGCTGTGCCCTTTCAAAGGAACCATCCCGGCATTTGCCTGAAGCAATTTAGGGAAATCACGGAAAACCTAAATCAGGATGGCCGAAGACGGGATTGAACCGTCGTCCTCCCGAATGCGAATCCAGTGTGCTAACCACTGCGCCACCTCGCTCGGTGTCATCAACCATAGACCTGGACTCATACATCTGTTATGTATATTCTCGTACAGGTTAGACATTGCACTTAAAGTCACCTGCCCGGTATTGGCAGAGAAATATCTCTGTCGATACTGGGCAAGTGACTTTCAATTGCAGCGTGTGACCTATATGGGAATATACATAATGGCTGTACAAGTCCAGGTCACAGACACATGGTTAATACGAATGAAATCAGTGTTGCTATCATAAAATAATGTTCAAACAAATACACTGACATAAAACGTGGCACACATTGTACGTCAACCTGCCCTCACCACTGACAACCTTCTACCACACACTGGCCCTTGGCACCAACTGTCATATGTCGACTGAGGTACCATCTTAACATAGTGGCTTGTGATGTCATTCTTAAGGGTATTGAATGAGACATGTAATAATAGCAGCATAAATTAAAAGTCTATTTATGTTTTTTATATCGTTACTATGAGCTGCAGGTCACTTTACAGTGCAACTCAGTGCACAATAAAAGAAATAGGATACCCTCGCAGAAAGCTTGTACTGTATTCATGCAAATCATGTTGATAAATTGCTTGAACCGGGATGAAATGAGGGTAAAAGTGCCCCCCCCCCCCCCCAAACTTTGTTTAATTTCTGTGTTACTGCTATGTTTCTGTTAATGAAATGATGAAATTTGATCTGGAGAGTATACATCCCAAATCAGATTTTGTTAAAGGAAAATGTTTCAAAAGTAATCAATATTTTCTTGCTGATGTCATTAAAGTGTGCTCATAATAAGAAACTGGGTTGCCTGTCTGAATCAAGATATTTTGACCTCTTACTTTAATTACGATTGCTAAACTGTTCCAAAAGTGTTTCTAAGAAATATCAAATACGAGTGGCTCAGAGCTTCAGAAGCTATCCCTCCATGAAGCTTACCATCTCACTGTGAATAAAAGATAAATGTTGGTGATGTTTGGCTCAATTTCTAAGTAAGTAAGTACGTAAGTAAGTAAGTAAGTAAGTAAATAAATAAAGAATAACATCATAGTAACTTTTAAGTATACATCAAATTATTGTTATACAAGGAGACAGCCATTTCAAGCAATTTTATATTTTGGTCTGAAGGGTAACTTAAGATATGTAACAATCTATTTTCAATATCTGAATATTTAGGTTACAGCAATAGAGAAACCTCCGTTGGAACAAAATGATTCAGTGCTTGCTATACACCTTTGAAAGAGTGATGAAATCAAAACACAATGCTCTGCTCCAGTACACAAGAAGTTTAACAACTAGCTAGTCAGCACACAGTCTTAGTGACTTTTCAAAATAGTCAGGGATGCCAGTCTCCTACATTTTCTGGAACACGGTCACATCATAAATAAGGAGGGAGAGACATTCAGACACAGCAATAGAGAACTCACAACACTGCACACTTTCAAAACAGCTCTTATTAAGTCTGGCACTTTTTACACAGCCTGTGATACAATTCTGTTGAATTCTTCACTCTTTATCAACCTAAGATCGAATGCAAACATTATGTCAACAGTCAGTTGACTGCTTCAGATTTTTGATGTGGCATAACAGCATAAAACTATTTGAAATTACAGTAATTGGCCTTGTGAGAAATACATTCCATGAGATAATTCCACCATGCCTGATATGAGACCACTCTACTTATATTTTGATGTCTTGTAAAAAAGCCTTCTCCAGGTAGGAGATCGAAATACTTTGATGCAGGTAATTTGTTTCACCTAAAAGATTGTATTCAAACTAATATTTATTAATTAAAAGTATCTATTAAAATAGATCAATAAATTTCGAAACACACTGCTTTGACAAAATCACGTTTCAGATTTGTGTTCCCCCAACCATACACAATCATTTGAGACACGGATCAGCAACAATCTGTTTTTATGTATTGGCACTTTTTTAACAATGTTTTTCACCCTTCTATCTCTTATTAAACCAGTTTAAACAACTTATTATAAATATGATTTGGATACAAATAGCCTGTGGAGGGCCCTCCCATTTTTTATAATGCACTGAGTCTTGCATAAAATCAGTCTTCAGTGTAATTTGAAATTTTACAGAAGATAATTTTATTTTAAAGACATGTTGTAATTATGATGTACAGCTTGGATCATGCCATAAAAATGACATTACAAGCCACCATTACATAAGAAGCAGTGTCACTAAAGGTGAAAAGTAACACGGACCATTACATAAGAAGCAGTGTCACTAAAGGTGAAAAGTAACACGGGGCAACTGACCTGAAAGCATCAGGAGAGGCTGACACATGCTATACAATGGGACTGTATTTTTTTTAATAATTGCATAGTGCCAACACTGATGGCAGTCACATTAGTGTGAGTCAGGCAAATGTTTTTGTCTGTGCTGGATGTTAACATTATAAACCAGCATTTTGCAAAGCTTGTCTTTATTATTCAAACCACAATATCACCTCAAAAATAATGGACAAAACTATGTAAAACAAAGTTATTTATATCCATGGAAGTTGTGGATTTGGGCATTTACTAATGAGGTCTTGGTTAAAGGCTACAACACATATTTCTCTCTTATTTCTAACTATTGAAAATCCAGGATGGAATGTAACAATATTATGAGAAGGATAGTTGCTACTCTCTGTATAGCGGAGATGCTGAGTCGCAGATAGGCATAAGAAAAGGACTGTAAGAAAGTGAGCTTCCAGCCAGTCTTTTTGTTATGCCTATCTGTTGGTTGGTTGGTTTGTGGGATTAAAGGGGCCAGACTGCGATGGTCATCGGTCCCTTTTTCCAAATACTAAAAACACCCACAGAGAATAAAAACGAGTAACAGAATAGATCACAGACAACACAGAACAAGAGAGACTTAGACAAAGACCAGACAAGACAAACTAAAATCACACGGAGTGTGACGGTGGTTGGCCGACCATAGGAACAAAAAAGGAAAAGCCAACCACCGAAAACACATTAAAAACTTAGTGTAAAACTGTAGGCCAAAGGCCAGAATCAACACAAAGCAATAAAATAAAACAGAAACACACAGATTAAATAATAAAAACCCCCTGCCCGAATAAAACGTAAAACTAAGTCAGCCATAGTAAAGTCATCGGTTAAAAGGGCAGGGAGCGAGTCAGGCAGTGCAAACAACGACAGAGAGGAGGGACCTCACGGCGCAATAAGTGGCCGTGGGTCATCCGCGTGTGCCCAATACGCAGTCGGCAGAGGATGACAGACTCCTTGCGAAAGACTTGCTAGGAGGAGTTCCACACAGTCGTCGTCTCCTTGACGGCACGGAGTTTGTTAGGGGTGGCCAGACCGCGCCATTCAGCGTCCCAAAGCGAGAAAACTTTGCGGTGGAAGACTGCCCTCAAATCAGTCTCCGGAAGGCCAATTTCTAGAGAGGGTTCACTGGTGGCCTGTTTGGCCAGGCGGTCAACATTTTCATTGCCTGTGATACCGACATGCCCGGGCGTCCACACAAAGACCACAGAGCGGCCGCAATGCGCAAGAGTATGCAGGGACTCATGGATAGTCATTACCAGACGAGAACGAGGAAAACACTGGTCGAGAGCTCGTAAACCGCTCAGGGAATCGCTACAGATAACGAAGGACTCACCTGAGCAGGAGCGGATATACTCTAGGGCTCGAAAGATGGCAACCAGCTCAGCAGTGTAAACGCTGCAGCCAGCCGCCAAGGACCGTTGTTTGGAATGGTCCCCTAGAGTTAGCGCATACCCGACATGACCAGCAACCATCGAACTGTCGGTGTAAACAATGCCAGAGCCCTGATACGTGGCCAGGATGGAATAAAAGCGGCGGCGGAAGGCCTCTGGAGGGACTGAGTCCTTCGGGCCCTGTGCCAAGTCGAGCCGAAGGCAAGGGCGAGGCACACTCCACGGGGGGGCACGCAGAGGTGCCCGGAAAGGAGGTGGAACAGGGAAAAACCCAAGCCCGGAGAGAAGCTCCTTGATGCATACGGCGATCGGACAACCCGACCGGGGCCGACGGTCTGGCAGATGGACGACTGAGTGCGGGAACAGGACACGGTAATTTGGATGCCCGGGCAAGCTAAAAACATGGGCAGCATAAGCGGCCAGTAATTGTTGGCGTCTTAACCGCAGTGGAGGGACACCTGCCTCCACCAGTATGCTGTCCACAGGGCTGGTCTGAAAAGCACCAGTGGCAAGGCGTATCCCGCTATGGAGGATTGGGTCCAGCACCCGCAACGCAGATGGGGATGCTGAGCCATAAGCTAGGCTCCCATAATCCAGGCGAGACTGGATTAACGCCTGGTAGAGCCGCAACAGGGTAGATCGGTCGGCGCCCCAGCAGGTGTGGCTCAAACATCGCAGGGCATTGAGATGCCGCCAACACGCCTGTTTAAGCTGCCGGATATGAGGCAGCCAAGTCAACCGGGCATCGAAAACCACCCCCAAAAACCTGTGTGATTCCACCACTGAAAGAAGTTTGCTGTTAAGAGAAAGCTGCGGCTCCGGGTGGACAGTATGTCACCGGCAGAAATGCATAACGCAGGTCTTGGCTGCCGAAAATTGGAACCCATGAGCTACAGCCCAAGACTGCGCCTTGTGGATAGCGCCCTGTAGCTGACGTTCAACAGCTGCAATGCCAGTAGAGCTGTAGTAAAGGCAGAAGTCGTCAGCATACAGGGAAGCGGAGACAGAATTTCCCACGGCCGCAGCGAGCCCGTTAATGGCTATTAAAAACAGGCAGACACTTAGAACAGAACCCTGTGGCACACCGGTCTCCTGGACGTGGGTGGAACTATATGAGGCCGCGACTTGCACGCGGAAGGTACGCTACGACAGAAAATTGCAGATAAAAATCGGCAGAGGACCCCGAAGACCCCATCCATGAAGCGTAGAAAGGATGTGATGACGCCATGTCGTATCGTATGCCTTCCGCATGTCGAAAAAGACAGCGACCAGGTGCTGACGGCGGGCAAAGGCAGTACGGATGGCCAACTCAAGGCTCACCAGATTGTCGGTGGCGGAGCGGCCTTTACGGAACCCACCCTGAGACGGAGCCAGAAGGGCCCGAGACTCCAGCACCCAATTCAAGCGCCGGCTCACCATCCGTTCAAGCAACTTGCAAAGAATGTTGGTGAGGCTAATGGGACGGTAGCTGTCCACCTCCAGAGGGTTCTTTCCAGGTTTCAAAACGGGGATGACAATACTTTCCCGCCATTGCGACGGAAACTCACCCTCGACCCAGAGACGGTTGTAAAGGTCGAGGAGGCGTCGCTTGCAGTCCACTGAAAGGTGTTTCAGCATCTGACAGTGGATGCGATCTGGCCCGGGAGCAGTATCAGGGCAAGCGGCAAGGGCACTGTGAAATTCCCACTCACTGAATGAAGCGTTATAGGATTCAGAAGTGTGGGTGCGAAAAGAAAGGCTCCGACGTTCCATCCGCTCTTTAATGGAGCGGAAGGCCGGGGGGTAATTCGCAGAAGCGGAACTCATAGCAAAATGCTCCGCCAAGCGGCTTGCAATGACGTCGGAGTCTGTACAAACTGCTCCATTCAGTGAGAGCGCAGGGACGCTGACTGGGGTCCGATGGCCGTAGAGGCGTCGGATCTTGGCCCACACCTGATGGAGAGACATGGAGGCCAATGGTGGACACATACCACTCCCAGCACTCCTGCTTGCTTTGGCGGATAAGGCGGCGTGCCCGCGCATGCAGCCGTTTGAAGGTGATGAGGTGGTCAAGGCAGGGATGTCACTTGTGACGCTGGAGTGCCCGCCAGCGATTGCAGGCGACCACCAAGGCACTGTCCGCCGCCGAGGGGACCCAGAAGAACGGGGAATGGCAGATTCGGCTGCTGTAACGATGCCGGTGGTGAGATGTTGTTTGGTTTGTGGGCGCTCAACTGCGTGGTTATCAGCGCCCATACAATTACCCAGTCTTTGCTCAGTCCAATTTCGCCACTTTCCTGGATGATGATGAAATGATGAGGACAACACAAACACCCAGTCATCTCGAGGCAGGTGAAAATCCCTGACCCCGCCGGGAATCGAACCCGGGACCCCGTGCTCGGGAAGCGAGAACGCTACCGCGAGACCACGAGCGGCGGACGATGCCGGTGGTGACCGATTGAACCACCGCATCAATGTCATCATTAGAGAGAGGCTCAATAGTGGCAATGGAGGAGAACAAGTCCCAGTCAGCCTTATTCACAGCCCACCTGCTGGGGCGCCCAGAAGAGCGACGTTGCGGCAGTGACGGAAGGATCGGAAAGTGGTCACTCCCACACAAGTCGTCATGCACTCTCCATTGGACAGACAGTAAGAGGCTAGGGCTACAGATCGAAAGGTCAATGGCGGAGTATGTGCCATGCGCCACACTGAAGTGTGTGAAGGCACCATCATTTAAAATCGAGAGATCGAGCTGCGACAATAAATGTTCAACGGTGGTGCCTCGACCTGTTGCCACTGACCCACCCCACAGAGGGTTATGGGCATTGAAGTCGCCCAATAGCAAGAAAGGTGGCGGCAATTGGGCTATCAGCGCAGCCAGGACATGCTGCAAGACATCACCATCCGGTGGAAGGTAAAGACTGCAGACGGTAACAGCCTGTGGTGTCCACACCCTAACAGCGACAGCCTCTAAAGTGGTTTGTACAGGGACAGACTCGCTGTGAAAAGAGTTAAGGACATAGATGCAGACGCCACCAGACACCCTTTCATAAGCTGCTCGGTTCTTATAATAACCCCGATAGCTTCGGAGGGCGGGGGTTCGCATTGCTGGAAACCAAGTTTCCTGAAGAGCAATGCAGAAGAAAGGGTGAAGGCTGGGAAGTTGCCGGAGCTCAGCTAGATGGTGGAAGAAACCGCTGCAGTTCCACTGGAGGATGGTATTTTCCATGTCTGTGAAAGGCGTGACGGAACTGGGAAGGCAGATTACGCCGCTGGGTCACCTGCTGCCTCTGATGGAGCACCCGTGCAAATGCTCTCCATTGCGTCCGAGGGACCGGCGAGATCGAGGTCCTCAGCGGACGCCAGAATCTCCACCTCGTCCTCAGAGGCAGAGCTTGTAGGAAGCGGTGGGACGGGTGCCACCTCTATATCTGTGGTCTTGGGGAGTTTCTTCTTCTTCTGCTTGTCGCGCTGTGCCTTCGGTGGTTCAGGCTTCATGGGCTTCACTGGGTCAGTCTCAGGGACAGACGACGATCGTGAGGCCCTACGACCAGGGACTGGTGTGTGCTTCAACCCTTACGCGCGTTCTCTTTTCCACTGGTCGGAACATGTGAAGGGAGGTCCCCAAGGGATCCCTTCCTGGCGAGAGTAGCCGAAGAAGTCTTACGCTTCTCCGGCTGGGAAGGGGGAGCTGATGTCCCCGATGGTTGGGAGGGTGTTGCTCCTGAAGAAGATGGAGCAGGAGCAACAGGGTGTGAAGTGCCCCCCACAATCAAGGGGGCTGTTGGATGCTGACCAATCACAGAACCAACCGTACGGGACGACACAGGAGATGGAAGAACTGTCGTTGCAGCAGCGGTGTACGTTGACGTCAGTGGCACAGGATGGAGCCTCTCGTATTTCCGCCTAGCCTCAGAGTAGGTCAGGCGGTCCAGGGTTTTATATTCCATTATCTTTCGTTCTTTCTGGAAGATCCTACAGTCCGGTGAGCAGGGGGAATGGTGTTCTCCGCAGTTAACACAGATGGGAGGCGGAGCACATGGAGAATCGGGATGCGGAGGACGTCACCAATCTCGACATGTGATGCCGGAAGTACAGCGGGATGACCTGTGCCCAAACTTCCAGCATTTAAAACACCGCATCGGAGGAGGGATATATGGCTTCACATCACAGTGGTAAACCATCACCTTGACCTTTTCGGGTAAAACATCACCTTCGAAGGCCAAGATGAAGGCACCAGTGGCTACCTGATTATCCTTCGGACCGCGATGGACGCGCCGGACGAAGTGAACACCCCGTCGTTCTAGATTGGCGCGTAGTTCATCGTCGGACTGCAGGAGAAGATCCCTGTGGAATATAATACCCTGGACAATGTTCAAACTTGTATGGGGAGTGATGGTGACGGAAACATCCCCCAACTGGTCGCAAGTGAGCAACCTCCGCGACTGGGCTGAGGATGCTGTTTTGATGAGAACCGACCCAGGGCGCATTTTGGACAAGCCCTCCACCTCCCCGAACTTGTCCTCTAAATGCTCCACAAAAAACTGAGGCTTGGTTTGCATAAAAGATTCACCATCGACCCACGTACAGACAAGGTACTGGGGTGAATAATCGCCACTGCTGTCTTTAGCCATGCGTTCCTCCCATGGAGTGGCCAGGGAGGGAAATTATCTGGGATTGAATTGCTTGCCGTTGAGGTGAGACCTCGATCGCTTAGAGACTGCTGGGGGAGGCCCACCAGCGAGAGATGATGTACCATGCTTCATTGCAGGTCATCCGCCCTGATGCCACCCACTCCGACCAGGGGCTCTCCCCACGGGCGCCACCCAGCCACAGCAAAGACCACCTGGCAGGATGGCCTTTGCCGGGAGTCCCGATGCCCCAGAGGGATAGGCATCTACTCCTCGGCATATGTGGGGAGGTAGCAGCTCAGGCATCAGCAGTGCGATCCCTGTGTAGTCAGGGGGCTACCACCAAGAGGGTACATGACAACCCCACCACAATGGACTGGCTACCGTGCAGGATGTCGGGTGTCAAAATATCCATGTACATCACGAGGGCAAAGATGGAAGTGCACAATGGAGGGAATGCTATCCGGAACACACTGCAGATGATGTGGCCGGAAGCTCGAAGGAAGTCCAACTCCATAACAATAACGGGTGTGCCAGATCTTAGGGCAAGATGGATATATAATACACCACGTAAGGCGTCCTTCCCCAAATGGTAAGCACTAACAGAAAATTTTGAAAGGGAGTGGTCAAACCCCTTAGGGGACCATCGCATTAAGGCCGAAACGTTTGAGAGTCCTTTTAGTCGCCTCTTACGACAGGCAGGAATACCGCGGGCCTATTCTAACCCCCAAACCCGCAGGGGGGTATGCCTATCTGTGACTCAGCATTTCTGCTATATGGAGAGTAGCAAGTATCCTTCTCGTGATATTGTTACATTCTCTCTTATTTCTGTGTGTTGTTGTTATTGTCTTCAGTCCAGAGACTGGTCTGATGCAGCTCTCCATGCTACTCTATCCAGTGCAAGCTGCTTCATCTCCCAGTACCTACTGCAGCCTACATCCTTCTGAATCTGCTTAGTGTATTCATCTCTGTCTCCCTCTGCAATGTTTACCCTCCACACTGCCCTCCAATAATAAATTGGTGATCCCTCCATGCCTCAGAACATGTCCTACCAACCGATCCTTTCTTTTAGTCAAGTTGTGCCACAAATCTCTCTTCTACCCAATTCTATTCAATACCTCCTCATTAGTTATGTGATCTACTCATCTAATCTTCAGCATTATTCTGTAGCACCACATTTCGAAAGCTTCTATTCTCTTCTTGTCCAAACTATTTATCGTCCATGTTTCACTTCCATACATGGCTATACTCCAAACTTTCATAAATGACTTCCTGACACTTAAATCTATACTCGATGTTAGCAAATTCCTCTTCTTCATAAATGCTTTCCTTGCCATTGCCAGTCTACATTTTATATCCTCTCTACCTTGACCATCATTAGTTATTTTGCTCCCCAAATAGCAAAACTCATCTACTAAGTGTCTCATTTCCTAATAATTCCGTCAGCATCGCCCGAATTAATTCGACTACATTCCATTATACTCGTTTTGCTTTTGTTGATGTTCATCATAAATCCTCCTTTCAAGAAACTGTCCATTCCGTTTAACTGCTCTTCCAGGTCCTTTGCTGTCTCTGACAAAATTACAATGTCATTGGCGAACCTCAAAGTTTTTATTTCTTCTCCATGAATTTTAATTCCTACTTCGAATTTTTCTTTTGTTTCCTTTACTGCTTGATCAATATACAGATTGAATAACATCGGGAGAGGCTACAACCCTGTCTCACTTCCTTCCCAACCACTGCTTCCCTTTCATGCCCCTTGACTCTTCTAACTGGCATCTGGTTTCTGTACAAACTGTAAATAGCCTTTCGCTCCCTGTATTTTATCTCTGCCACCTTCAGTGTGATACCAAGACTGAATTATGGAAAATCAGGAGAAAACTGTCTGCTGGTTATTACAAACTGTTTGAGGTTTAATTCTTGAAGTATTTCTGGAATATCATGAGAGTTTCATCTAACTTTACATGAATGAAATTGTTGGTTTTATGTATGTACTACACAGCACTACGTCTACTTTCTTTGTTCCAGTTATTACAGATATACATCACAGTAAAAGACCGATCTCATTAAGCAATTTAACATATACTTTTCAACAGTTCAAAGCAGGCAAGAGTGTTAGAAGTTTTATTTCTATTCAACTGACCCACAGTATTAACACCTTTGCCAGTTTACAATTACAAAAGCAACAATAATAAGAACTCACCCTCATACAACGATGCCTTTGCTGTCTTACAGCATTCACTAATGATCTAATACGTGTAGAGAGTGGGTTGTCAATGTCCTGCAGGGATGTGCGATCAATATCAATCTGTGCTGCTGAATGAACACCGAACACGTTTTGGACCCATTCAACATTGACATTTAAACCAATCCACAGGAACATGTAGATACCATTTTCTGCGAAAGAACATGTTACTGTTTAAACAGAAGTACAGGAAACAAATATATCAGATATCTAAAATACATGGGAACAGAACGACTAGCGAGTATTTACTGCAACAGAAAAATTTCAAGTGTTAACCAATAAGCACTTAAAAGAACAAAAACTAAACCCAGCTTTCGAAACTTTTAGTTTCTTTCACAGTTCCAAAGGTTAGGTATGCCTCGTTAAGTATGCTATAGCAAATCTATCACCTTGTAATTTTACAATTTTTTGAATTGAATTTTCCTTTTGATATTATTTTAAAACTGTATCTGAGCCAGCTTCAATAAGTTACTGCCAACAGCCAATAAATATTGTTAACAGAACCATTCTGATTCCATCAGGTAATCATTTTTATTTTTATTCTGGTATGTTGTGGGTTGATGATGAAAATGGAGAGAGAAGAGGAAGGGCCAATAATAGTAGTGAGAAAGAAGGTGAAATTTGAAAATCCTAAAGAGTGCTCAATGATCAATGCTAACTGCAGACACATATAAGTTCAAGAGCTAGAATTAGTATTTTCAATCTTTATGTGTTTCTGCTGACAGTACTATGAATTTCACTTACCGAAGGCAAGTATAAGCCAGCCATTTTGTCTTCTTTAATTTTAACATTCGTCTCAACTGAACTTTTGCTTTAACATTGTCTGTTCAACTCTACTACTATTACAAAAATATAGGGTCCGGAAACAATATTTCAGTGTTACCAAATTTGGTTTCTTATGGATTGAAATGGGTGATGACAACAAAGCCAATTGTTCATTGAGAACATCTAAGCTCACTCTTTGAAGACAAACATACCAAATGGGTTTCCAATGCTATATGTTGAAAAGCACTCTTACATAAAGTGAGGCCTTTAACACAAAGTACTGACTCCGGAGCCACCAAATAAGTCAGTGGTGCCCATAAATCACATTCAGAAATGGTGCAATATATATGAAAGATTAACAAAATTATAGCTCGAACTAGCTTTAGTACATATGGGGCCCACAAACTTTTCTCTGGCCTACAATTCTACATTTGACCACCAAGTAAAAATACGATAATTTCAACCTCAGTCTCTTCCAGTACACATATATTAATTAATTTGTTTCTTGAAAGACTAGTGTTACGCACACAAGTAGACAGGTAAGAAATGTTGAAGCTTTTAATCAAGTTTCCTGAGCCCTTGCTTATCAGAATAATAAAATTAATTTTAACAGAGATGCATTCTGGCATTAAAATATTTATAATTTTGCCCTCAGCTTTTGAATAAGATGTTTGTCTTTGTAGTTCTTACACGAAAATGTTGCCAACAGTATCCTTCAGTTTCTGTCATTGTTTCACTAAGTGCCCACAGAAGGCTCAGAGTGTGATTCCTCTACAATTGCCACTGTATCACCTACATCTAACCTTGACACCTTAATCAGACTATAAATTCAAGCAATAACAGGAAGAAGATAAAATAGATAGTAAAATTAAGATGCTGTTGTGATGAACAAGGTCACATTGACATGCTAGAAACTATTATTAATTTTCTAATTATTACACACAAGTTCAAAACAGTCAAAAGCTGTCCTGCATCATCTCACATGATATTACTTTTTTATTAAATTTTGTCATATCTATTCTTCTTCCTACATAGAAATCGCAGGTACTGACAGAAACAGTGCTCAACTCTTTAAAGTCATTAATGGAGGCACATGGCGAGTGTACTATTAGCATGCAGTCAGCTAAGTGACTTTATATTTATCTGAACTGAATTTTGCATCTTTATTGCTGCTGGAAAAAATAACTACGTAATTGTGGTAGACTTGTCTGCATTTTTACAGACATTTGGTCACACCTTTTGTCCCTTCATCAAATAAGACAATACTCACCCAATAAGTAGACACCATCATCTCGGATTTTGTCAGACGAGCAGCGGATTGGTGAGGGGAAATCGTCAGAATTAACGTCAATGTCATGTAGTGGCAGCAAACGTGGATAAAAGTATACTACAGATGATGGGATGTCCATTATTGTAACAGCTTGCATCGCAAAGGATCGATCATCCAGTGTCATGTCAGACCCTGCAAATGACAACACACATGACTACCACATAAAAGATAGATTCTTATTTTCCATGGTGCTGCAAATAATACTTAAAATGTATTCATGCAAACTAAAATAAAAAATGTAAAATAAGGGTAAGACAACTATTTACCTATAGATGATTGGTGTGTACCACACACAAACATGTGACAGGAAACAGTTAACACTAGTTTTTGAGTTCTTGCCTTTTTCTAGTAAGAGGGTCAGTGGCGCTCTCTCTCTCTCTCTCTCTCTCTCTCTCTCTCTCTCTCTCTCTCTCTCACACACACACACACACACACACACACACACACACACACACACACACACACACCCGTGCGCACACGCATGCACGCACGCAGAGAGAGAGAGAGAGAGTGTGTGTGTGTGTGTGTGTGTGTGTGTGTGTGTGGGGGGGGGGGGGGGGGGGGGGGGGGGGGGCGCGCGCGCGCGCGTGCCCGCGCGCACTCCTACTAGAACTGTTTTCTTGATGTGTTTCTGTGTGCCACGTTCCCAATGCCCAATATTTTTCCATCCAGGAATTTACATTATTGTTGTAAAATAAAATGAAATATATAAGCTCAAGAGACTCATCAGCATAAATTAACATAAAAAATAAGTAATTACCTCCTGAGACAGCATCACTTTTGAGAACGCAGTTAATATACAGAGGCAGCAGTTTCATGCATTCAGGGAGTATAAGCTGCCCAGCAGATGAAGGGCTTGCACAGTTCTTTCTATAGCAGGCCAACATCTGTGCACATCGATTCACAAGCCCATCCTTCACAGATTTGGGCGTAGATTCCAACAAGCGAACCACAACTAGAAAATGCCAGTATAATAAAAGGTGAAGACATTTTAGATTTTACCACTGCATCACACAAAGAAAATTAAATATAGAGCTAATCTATATAACTGTGCAATAGAAGGTTAACACTAAGTTGATCTACACACATTTAGATTTAGTATAGCAAGTTTACTTACAAATCTTAGTAAACAATAATTTTGACTAGGTTTCCGTACTTAGGTTCTGACAAAATAATTCTCTCTCCATTATGTCTTCTGAAACAGTCTTTTGTATTCAGATCTCTGAAGTTTCTCAATTCTTGCTTCAGACCTTAATGGTTCCATCTTTCTTCTTCATATTCATGTTTATCTTCATCTTTTCTTACATACTTCATCCAAATGCTCTACAAATATTCATGTTGTTTTAAGTTTTCTTAAATTTGTTTTGCATTGTACCACTTATTTACTGTTATTTTTATGAGGAACTGTGTCACTGTCTTACGCTCTAATCAAACAGTATTTCTCGATGATTCTATGCAATTACATATGTCCAATGTGTATGTATAAACTTAATAATATGGCTTATAAACCACTTTAAAGTACCTCCTATTTCTGTTAAACCTCTGAAATACTACATTCCACTTCTGTTTATTACCATTTACCTACCAGCATAACGAATTACTGTTGAAACTGATCATGAAATTGGTCTTTGTAATTACACGAAACTAAAATACTTAAGTAATATTCTAATCTCGATTACAAAACACTATAAATAAAGTGAACATAGTTGTGCAAGATGTTACAATAATACTAATAGGTCTGCAGAGCCACTTATACTATTTTACACTTCCTCCTGACAGACTGGGGAAGGTGCTTGCTATGGTTGTTCCAGGGAACCATTGTTTACATAAGTTATTTTTGACATATCAGGAGGCATCTAAATGAAAATGCCTGAACCACAAAGAAAATTCATCTCATTGTCACTGCAAGTATAAACGTGTCAACAGTGTGTGAGACATTCTGTTTAACTGAAAACATAGCTGGAGGTACTGGGGAAACCAAAATATTTTTGTACAGAAACAGAGCTTCTCATGAGAAAGGAGCTTTGAAATGGCAGGTTTACAAACAGTCTAACAGAAAACTATTAAAAGAAGTTCTTAAGAGCTGTATTTTGTTTCTTGAACTTTTAAGACTACTAAGCATAGCACATTACCTCTCTCTTCTTGTTATCAGCAACAAAACTCATGTAAATTATGTAAACTGATATTTCAGCATAACAATTACTAATTTCTTGCTGATTCTCCATTATTTTTCAATGTGACACTATTATGCATCACTATCTCTTGTGCGTTCACCCACCATAAACCTTGGACCTCCTGGTAGCAGAGCTAGCGCACCTCAGCACTATAACAGATAGCCGTTCCCCAGGTACAACCATAACAGAGGGTCACCAATGGAGAGGCCAGGCTCCAGGGCAGTCAGACCCAGGAGCAATGACAAACTGTGGCCAAGAGCAGAGGTGCCCACCCGGTGGTGGGATACGCTGCTGAGCACAATGCGCACAATTTCAATGGTGCTTCAGAATCTGTGGCATATAATTCTCTGAATTACGTAGATGGGAGCTGTCCTTGCAATACGTCAGCTGTTCCCATAATCTTACTAGCCTAAAACTCTGCTAGCCTCCGTCCCACACCCATAGCACACTCCCACAGGAACCTAACTTCACTTATCCGGCACCCACACCACCTTTCCCACCGTATCCCCCTCCTTTTTTCTGATACCACCTCCCGAGCCACTCTTGCACATGGCCATCACTGTTTGCTCCCTGATATCACCCACTGTCTGTGTCCCATTCCTGTCCTGTGCACCAGCTCCCTCTCCCTGCTTTATTCCTTTCCTGTGCACATGCTACCTACCTAACAGTCATCAGACACCCTTTTCTGTCTTTCTCCTCTCTACCCTTTCTCACTATACCTGAAACACCACCTCAACCCACTCACGCTGCAGAACTGCAGTCCCAACTCTCTCTCTCTCTCTCTCTCTCTCTCTCTCTCTCTCTGTGCGTGCGTACTTACATTTCTGTTCTACCAGGATTCATTTACTTGACATAAGGTATACCATTTACAACTCTCAACCATCAGCATTTGACTGTGTTGGGACCGTTGCCATTCACGTTGTATATTAATGAACTTGCAGACCATATTAATAACAACCTGAGACTTTTCCTAGATGATGAAGTTATCTATAATGAAGTACTATCTGAAAATAGCACATAAATATTCTTTCAGATCTTGATAAGATTTCAAAGTGGTGCAAAGATTGGCAACACAGAGTTGTTGAAGAAACTGAAATGGCAGACTCTTGAAGATAGCCGTGAACTATCCCAAGAATGTCTACTAAAGTTTCAAGAATCAGCTTTAAATGGTGACTCTAGGAATATTTTTGCAACCCCCTAGATATGCATCACAAAGGGATTATGAGGATAAGACTAGAAAAAGTACAGCACACACAGAGGCATTCAACCAATCATTCTTCCTGCACTCCATACATGAATAGGACGGGAAGGAAGCCTAATAACTGGAACAATGGGACGTACCCTCTGCCATGCATTTCATGGTGATTTGCAGAGTATAGATACAGGTGTAGATGTAGAATTACTAGTTTATTTGTAAATAATCATCACACATTATCACAATGAATGTGGTATTCAGTAACAGAACAAATTAGGAATATTTTTACTTTCACCAACAGTGCTCTATTCACACTTTCTACACCACCTCTATGGTGGCAGTCTGTCCATTTCTACCGAGATTTCTATTGTTACTATCTCTTTCTTGAGTTACATTTAGCCAACCATTTGTAATTTCTTTTCCAAGGTTTCCTTTTATCATTGTTTAGCGACACTGAACAAACGCAGAATATTATATCACTCAACATACAGGTGGTCTGGGCTCCCAATTTACATACCAATGTCCCATGTTATATCACCTCCGCCCAATTCACATTCCCTCACCCTCGTCTTAAGCCACACACTGCCAGCACACGCACCACCTTTTCATCTTTCTCCCCCTCTGCTCCTTTTCTTTTCCACTCCCCCACCCATACCCCATCTCCCTCCCAAAGACACTGCACTTGGCAACCTTGTCCTGCACATTACAGTCCCTGTGCCCCCCCCCCCCCCAATCCAAACCCTGCTATCCCTCTGCGTTCCCTGCTCCACTCTGGAGTGCTGCTTTCGTTCAACACAACAGTTGCAATCTGGATAGAGTGGCCAGAGGTAGCAATCGTGTATGTGTGATGTGTGCCTGCTGCGAATGTATGTCCATTTTCCTTTCTTTTCTGAAGAAGGCTTTGGCCAAAAGCTATATGTGTAACAGTCTTTTCACTGAACCTATATGCAACTCAATGTTTCATCTTTATGGTGAACAGCATCTGTTCTTTTCATAATTGTTTCCATTCCAACCTGGGCTTTCTACTGTTTGAATGTACTTTTGTAGGCAAACAGGTGTGTCAAACATGATAATTTGCAATGTGTGAAAATTGTAACTGACCTTGTTTTGAAAAGAAATTAATGATCGTGTCGAGATCACAGCTGCGGTATAGGTCTGCTAACTGTGAGCATGTCTTCAGAGACAAGTTGATTATGCGTAGTCGCCTTTGTCCACTGCAGGATGTGAACAGTACAGCCACCTGGATGTACACGCCATCTTCTTCTGTCAGTTTATCATCATGTTTTACCTCGACAGCCACAGCCTGTGCAATACATATATTGGCAATTCTGACTAACACTGAAATACTTAAAAATATACTTTAATAAAATGCGCAAGCTTGTGACATGTTAACATATTTGAAAGTAATAAAATTTACAGAAACTGTGTACCACTTCTGAAGTACCAGCCATTAATTCTATTTGTATTTGTTATTTCCTACAGTGTACTATAGAAAATATGCTTTTCTCTATTTACACAACTGCTCAGTTATATCTACATTTGCTACAGATTTTAGTGACTTAAACATGCTGGTGACTTGTTTCACCAAATCCCACTAGTGTTGGGAGAAATCATTTTAATACCAATGTCCCACTTGTAAGGTTGACTGTTCACAGAATTGGCTTTACTTAAATACAGCCACTGTTTATATTCCTGAAGAAACACTCAGAACTGCCACAATTAACCTGCTGTTTGACCTGCACACGTTTTGCAACGGATTCTCTGTCCTTTCTGAGATTTAGTCTCATTAAGAGTATCACAGCTCCTTGGACTGACAGAACAATATTTACAATCTCTAAGTTCACACTGCTTTAAAGTAGAATAATATTGCAAAATCAGAGTTCAAAAATGGTTTCCAACATATCCAGGCTCATGTGAACATTTTAGGTCATACATGACCAATAAAGCACTTCAAATAGTTACTTGGGGAACCAACAGAAATCTAACACTGCATATCTGCCATGTAACAAATTTAAATCACTCATTCACTCAACAGATGACAATGTAAATATCTGGTGTAATTGGTTAGATAAGTCTTCTCATCTAGTACCAGCAGGAGAAAACACACATAAAGGTATCTAAATTTGCAAGCTTTTGGAGACAGTGGCTCCCCCTCCTGCCTGAAGGCTTCAAGGGGAAGGAAGAAGGTGAATGAAAAGAGTGAAGTTTAGGAAATGGGGAGAATTCAGAAAAGTCATCCAGAATGCTGGCTCATGGGAGACTCCCATGACCTGAGGTTCCAGGTAACTTGTCCGAGCTCTCCCCATTTCCTAAATCTGACCAATCCTTTTCCTTCACTCTTCTTCCTACCCCTTCAACTCTTCTGCCAGAAGGAACCATTGGCTTCGACAGCTTGCAAATTTCAGTACCTTTGTATGGTATTTTCTTGCTGCTACTCTGTGAATACATTTTTTTATGTACTCAACTACATTATATTTTCAAAAACTGATAATTGTTGTTGATATATTATGAATATATTTAGTATTAAAATTCAAAAATACAGTCCACATTAGTTTTTCCATCACATAACAATATGCCCAACAAACAGTGAGTGGAATCTAGGTATATGAAAGAGAAATCTCAAGCTGAAGGTCAGCTAATCTAATTTTATCACAATGATTATTACTAAAAATGCTATATGCTGCACAAGGTTAGCAAAGATTACATGACAAGAAAAATATGTGGCTTCATTAAGTGCCTTACGCTGCAAGGAAAGGACAGTCAAATGGCTACAATGACTTATCTTAAACAGAGCATGGAAATAATGATCAATACCTTATCACAATCAATACTAGCAAGTTCCATATCTGTAGTGTTAGACATGAAAAAGTGACCCGCAAAGTCTGTTGCTCTAACACCTGTCGATGTTCGAACTCGCATGATAGCATCAAACACCACAGGTCGGCTGACATCATGCTTGATGTCTGCTATCAGTCTCTCCCCATCCAAATCTGCCTGTAAAGAACCAAAACATAATTGCAGTCCATTTTATGCATACAGGTAAAGTTTCAAAAAGCTGGGTAAAAATCATGACTTCACAAAATTGGCACAAATAAATATCACCCTCCTGTATTGCAACTGACTCCAATATTTTGCATTAAAGGTCAATGAAATTAATATGATGAAACACACTGAAGTGTTTATTTTTGTGCTATTAAACTGAGTGTGTTTTCCACTGCTGTTTTGTAGAATAATCTTCACCGAGTTCTGTTAACAGAACAGTAGTTAGAGCCAGAAATTTGGTTCAGTTACGGCAGATTAATGATCAGTTTACTGCTGCAACTTAGCTTATTTTAGTCATGACAAAAGGACATAACTGGGTCATTTTATCTGTAACTATCATTCCAAGTCATGAGCTATTACATGTGCAAACAATACACTAACATAATTGTACTGATTATAAACACGTTTTGCCACACATGTGTCTGTAATAAGAAAGCAGAAGCCAAATAGCACTCACTTCACGGAAAATGCTTATTTCAAATACTGCATAGTTAAGCTAGCAAATTAGGACAACCTGTGGGTTCCTCAGACTGGTTGGTCCCTTCTAAATACTATTTCCACCTTTACACAAAAGCAACTTCTGAAAGCTTTAAGCAGGGACAGTAAATGCCTCCTCTTTTTTTTTGTTATAGTGTTACAATTTGATCGATCACACTTTAAGAAATTCAAGCTACCATTTTTATATGCCTACAATTAAATAAATTTATGATTGTCTACACATTCAAGAAAACTGCAAATGAGTGAATTGTGAGCATGGACTGCACTTAGAATTGTGGTGCAAATTATTTTGCAGGGCGCAGAGGCTACAAATTACGTCATGTTAGAAGAGAAGATTTTAGAATTCTACAGTCTGCTTGACTGTAGTCTTAGGGTTAAAGGTCACTTCCTTCATGCTCATCAACATTACTTTTTAGTAAAGAATCTGACAAATGCTTCAATCAAAATATTAACATAATGGTAAAGAGATACTAAGGAAAGTGTAGTGTACACATGGTTGGTGAATAGATACTTTGTGGACAAACACTGAAGACAGTTGAAGAAGATGAAGCCCAATGGTACATTTATGGTGTGTGGGCTTTTAAATACATAATTACAGTTAGCGATTTGTTACACTTTCGTTCTGTCTCTCCACAAAACATTCACACACTGCTCATGTTGTCATATAGCAATATCAATAACTATTATTATTATTATTATTATTCTCTTAATTTTCACATTTTCCTGATTTAGGGGGAAACTGGACATGATAAATAATCAGTCTTTTTGGAATGTGTGGGGGAAAAAATCAATTTTAATATGCATCTTAATTTGAAAATACCATTACTGTAACTGCTATCACTTTCATCAGTCAATTAGCTTTTGTTTTATTGTCCTTGTTAAGTAAACATCTAAACAGTCTTGAATATTCTGTTATGGTGACAGTATTAAATTTCACAGATACTTCATTCTCTCAGCATACAATACTGCTCCTTACCTGGAAATATGTATATTTGAATATCTCTCCACCACTAAGCCTGCAGACTTGGCCAATGGTGGCAAGATCGATATAAGAATTGTTGAATATGAAAAGATCCACACTGCAGCCTGCTCCCACACACTCCTGGCCCAAGTTGTTGTAGAAAGTTATTTGTGGAGCTGAAAGACAATACCACACTTCAAATTACACTGTACCTATCCAAACTACTTTAACAAAACTGCAGCATGTAATTACAAGCCTTCGTTCAAATTTAAAATTGAATTTTTTCCTTCACTTCACTGGTCATAGGTAGAATTTCAAAAGCAGTATATTATCTTCCTGCATAGTTTGCTTCACCAGAAATGCACTTTTCTACTAGACAGACTGCTAGATAATGTCTTCATCAGAAAAAGAGGCACATTACTTCAAATAAGCGCATTCTGCTAGACCACTACGTTGTTGCTGAATGTTTAATTAGTTATTGCCTCCACCAGAGAATGGAATGAGGAGGAGTCACATGAGGATGAATTAGGACTTCAGCAAGTTGTTAAAGACATGTCAAGTGAATGTCATGGAATTTATAGCTGACTAAGGCTGCTGTATTCACTCATGAATAGTCATGCCGAAGAACAATGTTAGAACTACAGGGTGTATCAAAAAGTATCATCCAATTTGGTATGTCTATATTTCTGAAACTAATGAACATAAACAATGAACTGTTTTTTGATGAATGGGAAACTCAAAAAGGTTCTTTTTTTTTCCATGTGTGTTCAATATGCCCCCCTTGAGATGCACGTCGTGTCAATGCGGTACTCAAATTGTTCCCACACTACAGCGAGCATGTCTTGAGTTACAGCTGCTGTTATGCGACGTCTCAGTTCATTCATTGTTGTTGGTAACAGAGGCACATAAACAGATGCACTTCCAGATGCCATTGTGGTACCTAGCAGGAACCGTGTAAAACTCTTTAGTGTTTGCTCTTTCCAACATTACGCTGTTCACGCACGTCACAAATAACAAAATAGTTACGATTTTTTAAAATCTGATGATTCTTTTTCATACACTCAGTATGTTGCTTGCATAATTTCCTGCAATAGGAAGCTTTCATGAAAGCAACAATTTGCAGTGGTATGCAGCAGTCACTGTTACCTGCAGAGAAACAAAATCAATGAGTAGTATGCTTCTTGAACCCAAAAGTCTAGTTGTTAGAATTTTCTCTACTAAGAGAAATTCTTCAACTGCATACTCATCGACTTGTTACCAACATATATAGTCAGATACACAATTTATTCCACATAACAATTCATCATCTTTCTCAGCTTGATTCAAATTGACCGATCTGCAAGTAAAAAATTATGTGCGCCGCATTAATTAGAAATGGGACCGACTCCACAGTCACTGAAATACCCAAAATGTTTTTTTGAGAGTTATGTTGTGAATACACCCTTCACTTAAGCCTATCTCTGATTAGATGTGAACAGTGAAGCCTGCACAATCTTCCACAATGTTGTCAATGACAGCAATGCTGTCACTAGTGGCTTGATCCCAGTCACTGTTAGGGAGTTTGTTTTCAAGGATAAAACAAAAATACTTTGGCCCAGTCAGGCACTTCCATCCTTGACAGTGTAGCACCTGCAAACTTTGCTCACCGTCTTACAAAATATCTGAAGGGCTAACACATCGCTTCACAAGAAAACTAATAATAACGTGATGTACAGCACAGACATGTACGTCCCACTCATTTCTGGCTATGACGTATGAGGTAACTGCCATAGTGGGATAATGCATATATATGGTCTTTAAATATGTCTGCTTGTGTCTGTATATGTGTGGATGGATATGTGTGTGTGTGTGTGTGTGTGTGTGTGTGTGTGTGTGTGTGTGTGTGTGTGTGTGTGTGTGCGCGCGCGAGTGTATACCCGTCCTTTTTTCCCCCTAAGGTAAGTCTTTCCGCTCCCGGGACTGGAATGACTCCTTACCCTCTCCCTTAAAACCCACATCCTTTCGTCTTTCCCTCTCCTTCCCTCTTTCCTGATGAGGCAACAGTTTGTTGCGAAAGCTTGAATTTTGTGTGTATGTTTGTGTTCGTTTGTGTGTCTGTCGACCTGCCAGCACTTTCATTTGGTAAGTCACATCATCTTTGTTTTTAGGTATATTTTTCCTTCGTGGAATGTTTCCTTCTATTATAATCATATCATTAATTTGAACCCAACAATTACGTTTGTTATTGTCGCCTTTGCATTTCGAAATCTTTCCTGTTGTCTTATTTCTCTTTTTTCTCTTTATTTTCTCTTTCTGTTTTTACCAGTAGTTTCACTTTGTATTCACCTTCCCCTTTTACCGTAATCTACTATACAATTTTATCCCGCCTATATATGCTCAACAATACGTAACCCACTTCCAAACCATAACCAAAAAATTTTATTTTCCGCCTTCAACACTACCGCTGCTATAAAATCCACAGTTTCTAGTTCAATAACAGCTGCCTTCACGTATTTAACAACCATTTCGACTAGTTCTAATAACTCTAACTTTATTTCCACTTCCGTTTTTCGCACTTCACTGATCATTTTAGCCGCTCCCCACAGGTTTTAACGTCATTATTTCTACAATTGTTAGCCCCATTTTCGTAATCTGCTGTAGGGAAGGGACTGTTTGATGTGGAATGGGTGGCAGCTGTCATAATGGAGGTACTGTTGCTTGTTGGTGGGTTTGATGTGGACGGACGAGTGAAGCGGGCCAATGGACAGGTGGAGGTCAACGTCAAGGAAAGTAGCATGGGATTTAGAGTAGGACCAGGTGAATCTGATGGAACCAAAGGAATTGAGGTTGGAGAGGAAATTCTGGAGTTCTTCTTCACTGTGAGTCCAGATCATAAAAATGTCATCAATAAATCTGTACCAAACTTTCGGTTGGCAGGCCTGGGTAACCAAGAAGGCTTCCTCTAAGCGACCCATGAATAGGTTGGCGTACGAGGGGGCCATCCTGGTACCCATGGCTGTTCCCTTTAACTGTTGGTATGTCTGGCCTTCGAAAGTGAAGAAGTTGTGGGTCAGGATGAAGCTGGCAAAGGTAATGAGGAAAGAGGTTTTAGGTAGGGTGGCAGGTGATCGGCGTGAAAGGCAGTGCTCCATCGCAGCGAGGCCCTGGACATGCAGAATATTTGTGTATAAGGAAGTGGCATCAATGGTTACAAGGATGGTTTCCGGGGGTAACAGACTGGGTAAGGATTCCAGGTGTTCGAGAAAGTGGTTGGTGTCTTTGATGAAGGATGGGAGACTGCATGTAATGGGTTGAAGGTGTTGATCTACGTAGGCAGAGATGCGTTCTGTGGGGGCTTGGTAACCAGCTACAATGGGACAGCCGGGATGACTGGGTTTGTGAATTTTAGGAAGAAGGTAGAAGGTAGGGGTGCGGGGTGTTGGTGGGGTCAGGAGGTTGATGGAGTCAGGTGAAAGGTTTTGTAGGGGGCCTAAGGTTCTGAGGATTCCTTGAAGCTCCGCCTGGACATCAGGAAGCTAGAATTATATATATTCAAAAAGAAAGATGATGAGACTTACCGAACAAAAGCGCTGGCAGGTCGATAGACACACAAACAAACACAAACATACACACAAAATTCTAGCTTTCACAACCAACGGTTGCCTCGTCATGAAAGAGGGAAGGAGAAGGAAAGACAAAAGGATATGGGTTTTAAGGGAGAGGGTAAGGAGTCATTCCAATCCCGGGAGCGGAAAGACTTACCTTAGGGGGAAAAAAGGACAGGTATACACTCGCGCACACACACACACATATCCATCCATACATACACAGACACAAGCAGACATTTGTAAAGGCAAAGAGTTTGGGCAGAGATGTCAGTCGGGACGGAAGCACAGAGGCAAAAATGATGTTGAAAGACAAGTGAGGTATGAGCGGCGGCAGATTGAAATTAGAAATTAGCGGAGATTGAGGCCTGGCGGATAGCGAGAAGAGAGGATATGCTGAAGGGCAAGTTCCCATCTCCGGAGTTCTGACAGGTTGGTGTTAGTGGGAAGTATCCAGATAACCCGGACGGTGTAACACTGTGCCAAGATGTGCTGGCCGTGCACCAAGGCATGTTTAGCCACAGGGTGATCCTCATTACCAACAAACACTGTCTGCCTGTGTCCATTCATGCGAATGGACAGTTTGTTGCTGGTCATTCCCACATAGAACGCTTCACAGTGTAGGCAGGTCAGTTGGTAAATCACGTGGGTGCTATCACACGTGGCTCTGCCTTTGATCGTGTACACCTTCTGGGTTACAGGACTGGAATAGGTGGTGGTGGGAGGGTGCATGGGACAGGTTTTACACCGGGGGCGGTTACAGGGGTAGGAGCCAGAGGGTAGGGAAGGTGGTTTGGGGATTTCATAGGGATGAACTAAGAGGTTACGAGGTTTAGGTGGACAGCGGAAAGACACTCTAGGTGGAGTGGGGAGGATTTCATGAAGGATGGATCTCATTTCAGGGCAGGATTTGAGGAAGTCGTATCCCTGCTGGAGAGCCACATTCAGAATCTGATCCAGTCCCGGAAAGTATCCTGTCACAAGTGGGGCACTTTTGGGGTTCTTCTGTGGAAGGTTCCGGGTTTGAGGAGATGAGGAAGTGGCTCTGGTTATTTGCTTCTGTACCAGGTCGGGAGGGTAGTTACGGGATGCAAAAGCTGTTTTCAGGTTGTTGGTGTAATGGTTCAAGGATTCCGGACTGGAGCAGATTCGTTTGCCACGAAGACCTAGGCTGTAGGGAAGGGACCGTTTGATGTGGAATGGGTGGCAGCTGTCATAATGGAGGTACTGTTGCTTGTTGGTGGGCTTGATGTGGACGGACGTGTGAAGCTGGCCATTGGACACGTGGAGGTCAACGTCAAGGAAAGTGGCATGGGATTTAGAGTAGGACCAGGTGAATGTGATGGAACCAAAGGAGTTGAGGTTGGAGAGGAAATTCTGGAGTTCTTCTTCACTGTGAGTCCAGATCATGAAAATGTCATCAATAAATCTGTACCAAACTTTGGGTTGGCAGGCCTGGGTAACCAAGAAGGCTTCCTCTAAGCGACCCATGAATAGGTTGGCGTACGAGGGGGCCATCCATATATATAGGATGTGACTTACCAAATGAAAGTGCTCGCAGGTCGACAGACACACAAACGAACACAAACATACTCACAAAATTCAAGCTTTCGCAACAAACTGTTGCCTCATCAGGAAAGAGGGAAGGAGAGGGAAAGACGAAAGGATGTGGGTTTTAAGGGAGAGGGTAAGGAGTCATTCCAGTCCCGGGAGCGGAAAGACTTACCTTAGGGGGAAAAAAGGACGGGTATACACTCGCGCGCACACACACACATATCCATCCACACATATACAGACACAAGACAAGAAAATGGAGCAGCTGAAACTCAGGTGCTTGCATCAGCCAACCACAGAGATTACATATTTCCTACACAGCTCCAACCTGGCAAGTTAACTTCTTTTACTGCAGTAATTACCCAACATGTAAAATACATGTAATTTCTCATTCATTTAGTGACCAATTATTGACACTACCTTTGTTTCTTGCTTCACACTGCAATGTTGTGAAACATACCAGATTTAGTCTAAAGAACCAAACTACTTACAAGACCTATTTATCTGTACTCTGTTGCCTCTGCACTTCAGCTGATTTAACAGCCAAGTTTATGTATCTAAAGCCGGCCGGTGTGGCCGTGCGGTTCTAAGCGCGTCAGTTTGGAACCGCGTGACCGCTACGGTCGCAGATTAGAATCCTGCCTCGGGCATGGATGTGTGTGATGTCCTTAGGTTAGTTAGGTTTAAGTAGTTCTAAGTTCTAGGGGACTGATGACCTCAGTAGTTCAGTCCCATAGTGCTCAGAGCCATTTGAACCATTTTTTATGTATCTAACCCTCTAGCTGAAGATTAGGTGGGTAGATCACATAACTAATGAGGAAGTATTGAATAGGATTGGGGAGAAGAGAAGTTTGTGGCACAACTTGACCAGAAGAAGGGATCGGTTGGTAGGACATGTTCTGAGGCATCAAGGGATCACCAATTTAATACTGGAGGGCAGCGTGGAGGGTAAAATCGTAGGGGGAGACCAAGAGATGAATACACTAAGCAGATTCAGAAGGATGTAGGTTGCAGTAGGTACTGGGAGATGAAGAAGCTTGCACAGGATAGAGTATCATGGAGAGCTGCATCAAACCAGTCTCAGGACTGAAGACCACAACAACAACAACCACCCACTAGTAGTGTCTTCATTTCTGGTGGCAGCCGTCCTTACTACCACTCAAGACTTCCTTTCTCATTTGCAAATTTCTTCTGTGGAAACTATGATTTTTCCAAGAACATCTGCAACAGCAGTGCTAAATATATCTGAGCACTTTTACTCTAAAAACATTTGAAAAGGCAGATCACATGCAAAAAGTAAGCAAGCACATATCATGCACTCATGACCACCACCTCTGGCAGATTGGACCAAAATTCAACTGGTCTGAGCTGCCAGAGATGGTGGTCATGTGTGTGTGAGGTGTGCTTTGCTGCGTGAATTGATGTGTGTATGCATATGTTTCTTTTCCTGATGAAGTCTGTGGCCGAAATGTTTAATTTTGTGCCTGTCTGCAACTTTTAACTTTACAGTAAATAGCAATCTATCTTTAACTTAAATTGTTGACATTCCATCCCAGAGTTTCCATTGTTTAATAAAACACACTTTTGTAGCTTAAAAACCTGTTAGAGCATTCAGAGACTATGTGATGTGGTAAAAGCTAATCTGACAACGTTATCATTACTGCAGCAAAATGTGAAGAGAGACATACCCAAGACTGTTTTCTCTTTTTCAGTTCCAAGCAGCTTCCTATCATCCCTGTTCTTGAGTTTACCAGGGGCTTCAGCAATTGGCAGTGATGAATTGAACACCAGAAGCTTGCCAGCACATTCTGCAGCCTGGAAAAGAAGTTATATTATCTATTCCTCATTAACCAACATTTTCTATTATAAGTGAAATAAGTAAACCCCTGATACTGTTTACAGCTTGTTTATTGGTTAAAAAATAAATTTGAAATGACGAAGGACAATCCTAGGCTGGAATATGGATTGACACACATGGAATTCCAGCCATGGCATCAGGAAAAAGTAGCACCCCCCTTCTCTCTCTCTCTCTCTCTCTCTCTCTCTCTCTCTCTCTCTCTCTCTCTCTCTCTCTCTGTGTGTGTGTGTGTGTGTGTGTGTGTGTGTGTGTGTGTGTGTGTGTGTAGAAAGTCCACATTAAGGTGCAAAATAATTCTTTCACATCCTGTAAGACTGTATCAATAGACTGTATCAGAGAATAATTAGTTTCATTAATGAAAATGCACATAAACTGCTTTAATTGAAGGATACAAATACAAACAAAATTCCATTTTTGAAAAAAAGTTTTCAAAATTTTGCTAAACACTGTTCACAATGAATTCAAAGGAAATGGCCATTGTTGAAAATTCATTACAAAATGCAATATGCCAAGATGGTGGAAATCTGAGCTTGGCAACAGTTGAACATAATGCACCAACTCCTGAACTGGCCGATGGCTACCAAAATAAGCAGGTTGGCATCGATGTGCAAGGGCACTGAGGAGCTCCCACTTAGTAAATGGGGCGGTCTAGGATTCATTGCGGTTTGTAGTGAACGAGAGGACTTTCCCTTCCAGCTGCTGTTTGAGAGTGCGAAAGGCTGGGGGGTTAATTCTCTGATGCAGAGGCTCGAGCATAGTGCTCAGCAAAGTGCTCAGCAATCGTGTTTGCATCAGTAGATAACATGCCATTTATTTTAACACCAGGAACACCTGTTGGGATCTTACACCCAAAAATATGTCTGATCTTTGCCCAGACTTGGGAAGGTGACGTGTGGCACCCAATGGTTGAGACGTATCTCCCCCAACACTCCTGCTTCTGTCATCTGATAAGTTGGTGAACGTGGGCACAGAGCCGTGTAAAGGCTATGAGATGCTCCACGGATGGGTGCCGCTTATGTTGCTGTACAGCTCACCAACACTCCGTAATGCTTCAGCGACTTCCTGCATCCACTAAGGGACTGCCTTTCACTGGGGGCACCGTAACGAGTGAGGAACCATGTTTTCTGCCACAGAAATGATTGTTGTAGTTACCTGCTCAACCATCACATCGATGTTCCCGTGTGGGGGAGATTCAATGATGACAGCAGAGGTGAAAGTTTCCCAGCCCGTCTTGTTTAAAGCCCATCTGGGCAGGCATCCGTGGGCCTGATACCGGGGCAGTGACAGGAAGATGGGGAAGTGGTCACTACCACACAGGTCATTATGTGCTCTCCAGTGGATAGATGGGAGAAGTCCTGGGCTGCAGATTGATAAATCAATGGCCAAGTAACTACCATGAACCACACAAACGTGTAGCGGCCCCAGTATTTCAGAGGCAGAGGTCGAACTGAGACAAAGTTTCGATGTCTCTGCCCCGGCCAGTAAGCACAGTGCTACCCCACAAGGGGTTATGGGCGTTAAAAATCACCCAAAAGTAGGAAAGGTTAAGTGCAGTGGTCATCAAACTTTTTTGGGCCAAAACTAACAATATGATGTGGCACCTCGGGCCGCAGATTTCCAATCTTTTTATTAACTGGCAAACCATGTAAATGGCGTTTTATGAACCTCCAATAGACTAGCTATAGTAAAGAAGCAAGATGTTTACCACTGACTTTCTAGCACTTATCATTAAAGTCTATACCATTCGGACCACTATGTGTAGAATGTTCTCTGTTTCATATTGTTGCCACCCTCAAATGACCCATAAATTGTAACACTGTAATTGCCTGACGAAATGTTGCTGCGCTGTCTTTGTGAACAGATGGTTAATAACAGCAAATGTACTTATACTTAAATGTTTGTGTAACATGAGACACGATCACAACTGTTTTCTACACGTTTTGAAAGTCATTCTTCTTCAACTCACTTGACTGAAACTACAACAGTCTTAATTTTATTTCATACTAGATGAGATACCTGGCATTGGCTAGATATGTATTTATTCCAATCTTATGTTATTCTGTCTCTTCTGTCCTTCACTCTGTCTTCCATCTCGACTTACCCCTCACTCACCATCTCTTCACCCTTTTATCTATCCATTTTGCTCTCCTCCTGTATGTGTCCATGTCCTCCTCCCCCTTCTCCCTCCACATTACCATCCCTCAACCCAATAAGACGTTACCTTTGCTTACCCCCTAATATTTCCTTACAGATTGAAAATAATGTGTGTATCAGTGTGGGTGAAATTGATCCGAGGGTTTAAGAGGAGAAGTGGAGGATAAACAAACAAACAAACACACAGCATGAGGCACATGCACCCATTTGTTGTCAACACTGAGAAACAAACAAGGAGACATTTCCATTATTACGTCCCCTTCCACCGCAACGACAAATCTATCTGCCCCTGTACCAAGTGGCACCTGTAAAGGTGATAGAACAACTTTACGCGCTCCTACTTACAACTCTTCCAGTATATTTTTCATTTGACGAAGGAGACAGGTAAAACCGACAGCTACAAACCATTTATTCTTTACCGGATTTGGATATATATATCATTTGTCATTCTTCAGAAACCGTAAACATTAGCACCTGTTGAAATGAAATAGTACTTCCAGAAACAAACCACTCACAACTGTTGGATGTATGCGATTCCTTCGCCAAATAACATTGCTGTGCAGTTGCTGACAACAATAAGCCATGTTTATGACACTGAAATTCTGCAATACAGGGAAAAAGATTTTTAAATACCCATCTGTCAGTTTGACAACTATTAGATTATGAGGGATATATTCGTAGGAGACAAACGAGTAGTTGTGTCATGGTGTCAACAATTACATTTTTAGTCAGTCTTCACAGGAGTCGAGTGATGAGACTGACTGGAATAATCGTTGAGGTAGCATGAGTCAACAATGACATATGCCATTCACAGACTTTCACAGAATGACTGTCACCATGTTTACGAGTGTTGAAAAGTGCATAAAATGCTGCTGATCAAATTTCAATAAACTGGAAAAAAGCATACAGTGCATCTCACTAATTCATTCCAGTTTAATTATCTCTGTGAAAATAAAATTCACATGACATGCATAATCTTACAATATTCATGTAGCTAGGCAGGAGCATATGAAGAGTGAAGGGAAGGAAGGGAACCATTAGTAATTTTGAGCCACTACCGAAATCAAATCTGGGATCAGTGTATCTTGTTCCTGAAATATATTTTAAAGTACTTTCATGCAAGATGAGATAGATAATTTATTAAAATAATATATTACATTACATTATTCAAATGGCCACAAAAACTTTAATGTAATTACATTAATCTCAAACTTTCAAAAATGTACAAATAAATAAGAAATTTAAAAAATAAGAAAAGGACAGAGGCACTGCACATGCAACAGGCTATATAAGAAAGCTACAGCTCTCTAATTTAATCTGGTTTTTATTCATTTTAATTTCAAAACAAATGTAAATACAAATATATAATTTTTTCAATCATGTGACTTGTGATGTTGAACTTTTTAGGCTATGTTGTTGATATCTGCGTTGTTTGGGCTGCATGCAATCCTCATTGCATTTTCTAAATGTATTTTTAAGGTACTTCATTTCTGGAAATGAAGCTTCATGAGGGTAAGTTGAAGGAAATAGTGTTAAAATGAACTGTGCACAGTCTCGTTAATTTTTATAATTGTTAAGCACACATTTCCAAAATTCAGAGAACGATGTTCTATAAACAGAGCTTTAAGCTGTGTGTCATGCTGAAGTTGGATTATTTCATTTAGCAAATTAGTTTTAGGAAATCCAAATTGGCAAAATAATTTGAGATCATCATGTCCAACATGCCTAGGGTTCTCTACGAGAATGGAACAACTTCGAATATTTGTAACATCTGCAAATCTGCTTTTTATTTCTTCCAAATAGGCTTCCAAATATTCTTTCATGTTTTGGTAAATAGTTTCAGTGATAGTTAAGCCTGATCGGAGCATAGCAACAATTGAAAAATTAGACAGATCTTTTACTTCGAGTTCATTTATATGTAATTGCAGTTTGGCTTCAAATGCAAATATTTTGTTAGTCATTTGCCCAAGTATCTTGTTTGGTCCTTGCAATTCCAAGTTAAGTGTGTTGAGTTTTTGTGTAGTATCAGTCGAAAAAGCTGTAAGTATCCACCATTCATCATCATCAAGTTCAGGATAATTTTTGCAACTTTGTTGTAAGAATAAAATAATTTCAGATTTCAAATTGACAAAACGTTCCAGCACTTTTCCTTTGCTTAGCCATCTGACAGCAGTATGTAGGAGAACAACACTGTAACAAGCTTGCAATTCCTGCAGAAGTTCTTTAAATTTTCGGTGATTAAGTTCATGGGCACGAATGAAACTTATAACGCTTATAACTGTTTGCATAACGTTCTTCAATTTGGTATTTGAAATTTGATATGCCAAACTTTCATGATGCAGTAAGCAGTGAATGGAGAGTAAATTTGGCAAATTCCATTCCTCCTTAGTCAGTGCTATCAAACCATTGTTGACACATGTCATTGACAGACAATCATCTGTACATACTGATATTAATTTGCTCATAGGTAAGTCCTTTTTTTCACAAATTCTTTAATTGCACCCACAAAATCACATCCTTTGTATGACCTTTCATGGTTATAATTGCTAAAAAAATCTTCCTCTATTACTCCATCATTTGCGCAGTAACACACAAATAATGAAAACTGAGCCATTGAAACTAAATCTGTACTGGAATCGCATGCAAGCTGAAGTATTTGTATAGTTTGTCTTTATTAATTACTGCCTCAAACATACATTTTGAAATATCTTCTATATGACGTCAACAGGTAGATTCTGAAAGTGTGAGCTTATTTATTTCAGCTGATATTTGTTTAGTGTTCGAGAAATTTTGAAACAATGTTTCAGAAACAGTCATCATACATTGCTTCACTAATTCAGCATCAGTGAAAACTTTCATATTTTTTGCCAGAATATTACATACTTGGTTTGATGCTCTTGTGACAGCCTCACTTTGCCCAACTGCTGCTAACAATGTTTTGTTGACGATGAATGGTAGATTTTAGATGAGCAATTTTTTCCTTTCTTTCATTTGCACTCAAAGGAAAAGCTACTGTAAATGAATTGTGCTTACTTGTGTAGTGGCAAAATAAATTGTATCTCTTCAGTCCCACAATAGTATCCCGGCATATTAAGCAAGTGGCAGTATCTTCTTTGTGTACACTTATAAAGCAAAACTCTTCTTCCCATATTTCTTGGAAACTTCTTTTCTCTTCACATATTTTCCTCTTGGTCACTGTTCTTGAGGTTACATCAGACATTATTTAATCCACTAATAATTATATCACCAAATATGAGCACAAATACACTCAATATGCGACGAACGCTCAGGGACACCGAAACTTAGTTCACGACTGACACGACAAAGCTAACAATGAGGCAGCTGCGAGACAAATCCACTGCCGACAAACAAATGGCCATGGGCATGCGGCGCATTTGATGCACGGCTCACATTGTTGGTTAGCAGGCCGCTCATGCCTTTAGAACTGCGGAACACTGGCGAGTGGCACGTTAAATTAAAGTGGTGGATGGTGTTCCGTTACCTAATTACTTCCCCGACTTTAATCACAATTCTACGCAGTTTCCGTAAACAAAATACAACTACGCCAGACGAGTAGATAACTAATGCTACCCGTGCGAAGCCGAGGAGGGTTGCGGGCTGCACGAAAACATGATCTGGGCCACAAGCGGCCCACAGGCGGCAGTTGATCAATCACTTCAGTTAATACATTGAGGGATACTGCACCATCTGGAGGAAGAATACATTGCAGACAGTTATTTCCTGCGTCGTCGTCATTCTGACAGCCACAACTTCAAGAGGGGGTTTGAAGGGGCACATGTTCACTACGGACTGAGGTTAGGACATAAACGCCAACTCCACCTGACACTTTATTTTAGTCACTACGGTTCTTGTAATATCCCTTATAGCCGCAGAGGACAGGGGTCCGCATTGCCAGGAACCAGGTTTCCTTGACGGCAATGCAGAAAGCAGGTGTAAAGCTTAACAGTTGCCATAGCTCAGCCAGACAGTGGAAAAAACCGCCGCAATTCCACTGGAGGAAGGCGTCATTGTGAGACTGTGAAGGTATGGAACATTCAATGAGGCAGTTTACATCTCAGAGTCACCTGCTGCCACCGACTATTTGCCTGAGCAGTCTATATCCATTGTGTCTGAGGGTCCAGTGATATGTAGGTCCTTAGTGGACGCCAGAATCTCCACCGTATCTACAGATTCAGAGCTTGTAGGTAATGGTGGTGTGGGTGCCACCACAATTCCCTTGGTCATGGGGATTTTCTTTTTGGATTTCTCTCGCTGCTCCTTGGATTTCCCTGGCTAGGAGAACTTCACTGATTCACTCTACAGGACTGAGGATGAGCGTGAAGCCCTATGACCAGCTGTTTTTGGGCTCTTCAGCCACTGATGGGTGTCATCTTTCCCACTAGCGGAAATCTTGGAAGGGAGTGACCCAAAGGACCCCATAATAGTGACAGGAGCCGAAAACGACTTATGCTTCTCCAGCTCAGAAGTGGGGACTGATATCCCCTATGGTTGGGGGCAGGGGTTGCTCTTGAAGTATGTGGTGCAACAGGGAGTGAAATGCCCCTCACCATCAAGGGGGCAGGTGTATTCTTCTGGCTCTGAGAGGTGACTGGGGTTGGTGGAGCTGATGGGGCTAGAACTGTTGTTGCAGCGACGTTAGACTGTCATACGTACGGGATGTAGGCTTTCAAATTTCCTCTTAGCCTCAGAGTAGGTCAGTCGGTCCAGCATTTTGTACTCTTTTCTTTCTGGAGAATCCTGCAGTCAGGCGAGCAAGGCGAATGGTACTCTCCGCAGTTGACACAGATGGGAGGTGGGGCACATGGAGTATTGGGATGTGATGGGAGTCTGCAATCTCGACATGTGACGCTGGAAGTACAGTGGGAAGACATAAGGCCGAGCTTCCAGCACTTAAAGCACCACATTGGAGGAGGGATATAGAGCTTTACATCACAGCAGCAGACCATCACCTTGACCTTGTCGGGTAATTTATCACCCTTGAAGCCCAAGATGAAGGTACCAGTGGTAGCCTGATTATCCCTTGAACCCCGGTGGACAAGCCATATGAAATTTACACCTCGCTGCTCTAAATTGGTGCGCAGCTCATCATCGGACTGCAAAAGAAGGTCCCTGTGAAACAAGATACCCCGGACCATATTTAAGGGTATACGGAATGAGTTTTTCGATGAAAAAATTGATTTTTGGGTAAATGCATTTTCGAAAAATTTAGACTCTCCTGTTTAATACCATGTATAAAATATTTGGATGACATGAATAGAACTATTTTAAATAATTTTTTAAAATAATTTCGACACAATGTTCCGCACCTTGTATATGAGACGCGAAATATACCTGATATAGACAGCCTTGCCAGAGATATAATTGAGCACAAGAGAGTTAGCTTTTCTGTTGGCTACACTGCTAGACAGTTGACAATAGATTTTGCACCATTTGTACTGTTTCCTTTGTGAGTACATCCATGTCATTGTTGTGAAAGTCGTATGTGGAGAAGTCATTTAGTTTTCTTTCCATCAACATGCCAAGACCTAGTCTGAAGGTATTTAGAAAGCGTGTACATTGGCGCAAGAAAGTAAAGTGTACTAAAAATTCGTCTTTCATCAGTATCTGATGTCCCAGTAGCGACTAACACCCAGTAGCATTGAGTGATGCTGCTGCCACTACACCGGAAAGTGCTTCAAGAAGAAAACTAGCTGGAATTGAAGAAGAATACAAGAAACTAAATGCTGGGACTATAAATATGAAGTAATTAACGTCTCTTTATTATCAGACGTTTTGGAGAACAATGTGTGCTGCAAACAATGTGGAAAATGTAGTGTTTCATTGAAAACAAACTTACATGTAGGACCTGCTTGTGAATTAGAGTTGATGTGCAGTTATTGCAAACACAGTGTTACTTTCTTCAATTCCTCACATGTTACTGCAGATACAGGTAAACTATACGATATAAACATTAGACTGGTTTATGGATTACGGTGTATAGGAAAGGGCAGGGCTGCAGGTGCCATGTTGTGTGGTGTGATGAACCTCCCTCCTCCACCTTCAAAATTTAACATACACATAATTGCAATACGCTCTGCTGTAGAAGATGTGGCACAGGAAAACATGAAATATGCTGTTGAGGAAGCAGTTGTTGAAAATAATAATAGCAGAGACTTGTCCATAACTTTTGATGGAAGCTGGCAGAAGAGAGGCCACACATCTCTGAATGGTGTAGTAACAGCTACAAGTGTGGACACTGGTAAGGTAGTTGATGTGGCAATACTTGATGCAAGGAGAAAATGAAAACTAAACATGAAGAGGAGTGCATGGCAAATTACTATGGGTCAAGTGGTGGTATGGAAGTTGCTGGTGTAAGAAGTATTTATCAACGCTCAGTAAAATGGTACAACGTTAGATACATAAATTATCTTGGAGATGGTGACTCAAAGGCTTTCAAAGAAATTGAGGAACTGAGACCCTATGGTAACGATGTGAAAATTTCGAAACTGGAGTGTGTTGGCCATGTTCAGAAAAGGATGGGATCAAGACTTCGACGGCTCAAAGCTAGCATGAAAGGCAAGAAATTGAGCGATGGAAAAACTTTAGATGGGAAAAATAGACTGACAGATGCTACAATAGATCATATTCAGAAGTGCTATGGTCTAGCAATAAGACAGAATACAGCAGATGCAGAATTAATGAGAAGAGTAGTCTGGGCTCTGTTTTTTCATACAGCTTCAAACAATGAGAACCCCCAACATGGGCTATGTCCAAAAGGAGGCGATAGTTGGTGCAAGTACAACAGAGGCAAGGTAACTAAGAAACAATACAATCACCCTCATCACCTGCCACCTGCCATAACGGATGAAATAAAACCAATATTCCAAGACCTCGCAGATATTAGTCTCCTAAGAAATGTCTTCATGGCTGGACTCAAAATCCAAATGAGTGTGTGAACCACGTGATATGGAATAGACTACCTAAAACTGTGTTTGTGGGTATAAACACACTTCACTTTGGCGTTTATGATGCTGTTTCATCATTCAATCAGGGCAATATAACAAAGTGCAAAGTTCTGCAGAAGTTGGGGCTCTGTGTAGGACTACGAACAGCCGCAGCTATGCTTTGTTTGGACAACAAACGGTTTAGGTCTTCAGATAATGCCATAAAAGTATATTCTAAGATGGCTAGACAGCATAGCAGAGCCATCAAGAGGAAGCTGTTGGACGATTCTGATGATATAAGCTATGGAGCAGGCTTGTACTGAAGTAAAAACTTTAAAGCTAATTTCCCGTAACTTTAGTTTTTTGTGTATAAGGTACATTTTCTCAGGGCCTATTTATAGTAGAAAGATGAAATTTTCTATAGTTGTTCCTTAAGACCTTCTAATATATCTGAATTGAAAGATATGTGGAATTATTTTGTATTAATGGATGTAAATTTTAAAATACTTGTTAAAATGTATAACTTTTTTTAACATTTACAAAAAATAAAATATCTGAAAAACTATACATTATTTTTTCAAAATTAATAATTCAGCATAAAAGCAGAACATATATTTGCGTTCTGTGAAAAAATCAAGAGTATCGTCCAAATAACAAATGAGAAAATGTTCCTAACTTTTAGCTCAATTTAACATTGTAAGCATAGGGCGTTCTGTATACCCTTAAGCTCTTATAGGGTGTACTGGTTACAGAAACATCCCCTAGCTTGTCACAAGCGAGTAAGGCCTGTGAGTGGGCAGAGGATGCTGTTTTGATCAAGACTGATCCAGATCTCATTTTGGACACGCCCTCCACCTCCCCAAGCTCGTCCTCTAAATGCTCAACAAAAAACTGAGGCTTCATCGTCATGAAAGATTCCCTATCAGCTCTTGAAAATACAAGGTACCGGGGCGAATAAGAGCTGCTGCCATCCTTAGCCTGATGTTCCTCCCATGGTGTGGCCAGGGAAAGGAACAATTTGGGGTCATACTTCTGTGCGTTGAATTGAGCCTGTGAACACTTAGAGACTGCTGGTGTTTGACCACCAGCACGAGATGATGTACTACACTTCATCGCGTGTAATCCGCCCTGATGCCACACGCTCTGACCAGGGACTCTGACCAGGAGCCCTCCCCACAGGCGCCACCCACTCAAAGCAGAGGCCACCTGGCAGGATGGCCATTGCCAGGAGTCCTGATGCCCCAGGGTGATGAGTATCTACCGTATTTACTCGAATCTAAGCCGCACCTGAAAAATGAGACTTGAAATAAAGGAAAAAATAATTCCCGAATCTAAGCCGCACCGGAAATTTGAGACTCAAAATTCAAGGGGAGAGTAAAGTTTTCGGCCGCACCTCCAAATCGAAACAAAGTTGGTCTATTGTAATATGAGACACAATTTAGGTCGAATGAATGACGATACAGCTACAGTAGTTTGGTTCGAGTCGTAAGCTTAGCAGTTAAGCTTTACCAGGTAGCCATTGCTACGCGTCAGGCGCTCCGTCCGTATTTGTATGGGTACCCTTCCTTTTTCACATGCTTCGTCTGGTTTGAATCGATTGCTTATTTTGCTTTGATCTGATAAGTGCTGTTTTCTTTGTTATAGGTGTTCGCGTCACTCTAAGCTGAAAATGCATTACTGTACTGTGTCACGCATTGTTTGTCGCATTCTGATAGTGCGTGTTTACGGCCTGTCGCCGCTCGCGGCATGGCTTGCTTTTGTGCGCGCTACCGCCGCTTACAATTAAAAAAAAAAAAAAAAAAAAAGAGAGAGTAATCGTCTCATTAGCGAAACAATGGCAAGAGACTGCTATTTGTTGTTACTTACACTGTTGCTTTCTTTGATAATGATCAACAAGAACCAAATAATAGACTGCGTATGATAGAACATGTTCTGAACGAGAGTTACGCGAAAATGTTTCTCCGTTTGAAAATCTCTGTGGCCGCTTCTTTAGTGCATCAAATTCTGCACAGAAATTAGTCATCTTGGAATTAAAAATCTAGTCAGTTGCCATGCTTCATTTCTGACAGTATCACTATTAGGCATAAGAATAATACGAATATAAACATGACACGATACGCATATTCTTCCGCGTTTGCTGTTGTCTCACTCTAGTTTCGTAGTTTATTAGGCAGGCAGGATTTAAATGAGATAGCAGCAAACACGAAAGAATACATGACAAAATGTTGATATTCGTATTATTCTTATGGTGAAGAGAATACTGCATGTGATTCACATTTCATCAGGTTCCTATTAGCAACCATCTCTTCTCACAGGTAGGAAAAAATTCAGAAAGTAGAGTTGGCCATATTGACAAACATCCCAAACAGTCTTGCATGTCGGATTTTCGTAGTACATCGAAATTCTGCTACATTCGAAGATGAACAATACGGAATTTGTATTTACTTTGTTGGATAATGTATGAAAGTGCAGTGGTCGAAACTCGGGGCGGAGAAAAAAAAGCTCGTCTTCCACTTTTTTTTTTAAATGACGCGGATGTTTTGGCGCCATGCGTGTGTAGCGCTACATATATTCGACGGCAGAAGTTAGTTGTGGCAGCACCTACCAACATTTTTCAGAACTTCCACTTGCTTTGCACTCGATTCTAAGCCGCAGGCGGCTTTTTGGATTACAAAAACCAGAAGAAAAGTGCGGCTTAGATACGAGTAAATACGGTACTCCTCAGCATACTTGGGGAGTTAACGGCACAGGCATCAGTGGAGCGATCCTTGTTTGGTGAGGGGGCTACAACAAACAGGGTACATGGCAGCCCCACCACAACCGACTGGCTACCGTGCTGGATATCAGGTGTAACCAGGCAAAGAAGTCCATCATCATCGTCAGCATAGAAAATGATACTGCACAGTTGATGGAAAAATACGCACCCAGGAGGGTGACCTCACCCAACAGCTGTAGAATGTGCCAAAGTGCAGATCCATGTCAATAAAGGATGTGATAGGACTTAGTGCATGATGGTCATGATGCACCATGTAAAGCACCCTTCCCAATTTGCTCACTCTTCACAGGGGACCATCAGATAAAGACCGAAATGTGAGAGACTCCTTTTAGTCACCTCTTATGACAGGCAGGAATACCTCGGGCCTATTCTAACCCCCGGACCTGCAGGGTGTTGGCTTTACTAGAATCACAGAGAGTGAAACTATGCAATGAACTCTGTTTAGGTGCAGGCAGAATGGGCTAGGACCACTGTTGTTTTATCTCCCTGCACTAATAAAATCAATTTAAATTTATGTAAATATTCAAAAGCAATATCAATTACTGAGCTAACAAACTACATGAAAGTAATGAGAGGGACTTTAAATCTTACAAAATATTTCTGTATTTAATACAACAACTCAAATGACAAACAATAAATTAATGAATAAAAAAGAAGGGGATCCTGAGGGAGGGAGGTGAGGGGTTCATGTGGTAGTACATGCATTGTGCTCAAGTGACAACGTATCCACCTGAGCCACAGAATTCAAAATTTCATAGTGCAGTGCTCCCATACCCAACGGTAGATGAAAAGGAGTGTAAAAAGTGATAGTGTCAAGAGCAGAGAGCCACGTAAAATGTTTAGTGACTTTCACACAGTTATATGAATAATTCATAGTACAGAAAAATACGAACAGAAAACAATGGAGCAACAATTAATATTAATTAATGGGTAATATAAGCATAAATGGTATAATGATGGTGTACTGACAGTAATGAAATGTTATATAGGCAAGAACAGCAAGAACAGCATTAAATAAATAAATACCAAACTGAAACATGAGAGGGAAAAGACTTCCAACATTGCTGAAACATATGGGGAACTAACCTCATATATTCTGAAATCCCACGAAACTGAAATATGCTGCACTTTTACAGAGTGTACAATGTTTGATTTTCAAAACCCAATTAATAATGCCAATACACAAAGAAAAAATAATTCATAAAAAAACATGTAGAACAAAAAAATCAGACTGCACACTAGTCTACATAGTGAAGATGTCACCCATTTGCAATTGCAATTGTAGAAGTTTCCTGCATTCTGAAGAAATACTTTGAAATCTGTCCATTGTGCACCATTACTGTGAAGTCACAGGTGGAAGAAGTTGTTTAAAAGCTCGAATTGTCATTCAAAACTGGAACAACAAGTACACAAATACTTTATTTGAGAATGTCATTATGGGAAAATTCTTTTTATCCTGGGGAGCCTGTTTGACTTATGCAATGGAGAATTTTGAAAAGAGCTATGAAGATGAGGAGAGTTAATAGAATGTTACACCATTACAGGAATGTCAAAATAATTAGCTCTGGAGCAAGAAGAGTTTTCTGTTTTGAATTGTATGATCAACAGCAGTCTCCAATTACTTTACTAAAAATATTATTAAACCATTACCTTTAGGGCTTCCAAGCCTGCCTGGATAGCAGGTCCAAGCACTGTTTCTGTCTCACGTGTATCTCCAAACATCTCAGGGATCTGCTCCATCAGACTGTCCAGTACAGTCTCTGATTCAGCTGGATCACACAGGAAACCATCCAGCAAAGGAACAAACATGTCCTGCACATCTCCCACAACCATCATCTGTGGCTGAGCTAGGCATCCCTATTGAAGTAAAAAAAAAGAAAAAAAAAAAGTAAGGTATTAAATAAAATTGACAATGTACTACAAATCAAAAAAATATGTTCTTGTTGTTGTTGTTGTGGTCTTCAGTCCTGAGACTTGTTTGATGCAGCTCTCCATGCTACTCTATCCTGTGCACGCTTCTTCATCTCGCAGTACTTACTGCAATCTAAATACTTCTGAATCTGCTTAGTGTATTCATCTCTTTGTCTCCCTCTACAATTTTTACCCACCATGCTGCCCTCCAATGCTAAATTTGTGATCCCCTGATGCCTCAGAACATGTCCTACCAACCGGTCCCTTCTTGTCAAGCTGTGCCACAAACTCCTCTTCTCCCCAATTCTATTCAATACCTCCTCATTAGTTATGTGATCTACTCATCTAATCTTCAGCATTCTTCTGTAGCACCACATTTCGAAAGTTTCTATTCTTTTCTTGTCCAAACTATTTATCGTCCATGTTTCACTTCCATACATGGCTATACTCCAAACTTTCATAAATGACTTCCTGACACTTAAATCTATACTCGATGTTAGCAAATTCCTCTTCTTCATAAATGCTTTCCTTGCCATTGCCAGTCTACATTTCATATCCTCTCTACTTCGACCATCATCAGTTATTTTGCTCCCCAAATAGCAAAACTCCTTTACTACTTTAAGTGTCTCATTTCCTAATCTAATTCCCTAAGCATCACCCGACTTTATTCGACTACATTCCATTATACTCGTTTTGCTTTTGTTGATGTTCATCTTATATCCTACTTTCAAGACACTGTCCATTCCGTTCAACTGCTCTTCCAAGTCCTTTGCTGTCTCTGACAGAATTACAATGTCGTCGGCGAACGAGGTCGGCTTCTACCAGTTTTTCCATTCGTCTGTAAAGAATTCGCGTTAGTATTTTGCATCCGTGACTTATTAAACTGATAGTTCGGTAATTTTCACATCTGTCAACACCTGCTTTCTTTGGGATTGGAATTATTATATTCTTCTTGAAGTCTGGGGATATTTCGCCTGTCTCATACATTTTGCTCACCAGATGGTAGAGTTTTGCCAGGACTGGCTCTCCCAAGGCAGTCAGTAGTTCTAATGGAATGTTGTCTACTCCCGGGGCCTTGTTTCGACTCAGGTCTTTCAGTGCTCTGTCAAACTCTTCACGCAGTATCATATCTTCCATTTCGTCTTCATCTCCTCTTCCATTTCCATTATATTGTCCTCAATAACATCGCCCTTGTATAGACCCTCTATATACTCCTTCCACCTTTCTGCTTTCCCTTCTTTGCTTAGAACTGGGTTTCCATATGAGCTCTTGATATTCATACAAGTCGTTCTCCTTTCTCCAAAGGTCTCTTTAATTTTCCTGTAAGCAGTATCTATCTTACCCCCTAGTGAGATAAGCCTCTACATCCTTACATTTATCCTCTAGCCATCCCTGCTTAGCCATTTTGCACTTCCTGTCGATCTCATTTTTGAGACGTTTGTATTCCTTTTTGTCTGTTTCACTTACTGCATTTTTGTATTTTCTCCTTTCATCAATTAAATTCAGTATCTCTTCTGTTACCCAAGGATTTCTACTAGCCCTCGTCTTTTTACCTACTTGATCCTCTGCTGCCTTCACTATTTCATTCCTCAAAGCTACCCGTTCTTCTTCTACTGTATTTCTTTCCCCCATTCCTGTCAATTGTTCCCTTATGCTCTTCCTGAAACTCTGTACAACCTCTGGTTCTTTCAATTTATCCAGATCCCATCTCCTTAAATTCCCACCTTTTTGCAGTTTCTTCAGTTTTAATCTACAGTTCATAACCAATAGATTGTGGTCAGAGTCTACATCTGCCCCTGGAAATGTCTTACAATTTAATACCTGGTTCCTAAATGTCTGTCTTACCATTATATGATCTATCTGATACCTTCTAGTATTTCCAGGATTCTTCCATGTGTACAACCTTCTTTTATTGTTCTTGAACCAAGTGTTAGCTATGATTAAGTTATGCTCTGTGCAAAATTCTACCAGCCGGCTTCCTCTTTCATTTCTTTCCCCCCATCCATATTCACCTACTATGTTTCCTTCTCTCTCTCTTTTCCTACTCTCGAATTCCAGTCACCCATGACTATTAAATTTTCATCTCCCTTCACTACCTGAATAATTTCTTTTATCTCATCATACATTTCATCAATTTCTTCATCATCTGCAGAGCTAGTTGGCATATAAACTTGTACTACTGTTGTAGGTGTGGGCTTCGTATCTATCTTGGCCACAATAATGCGTTCACTATGCTGTTTGTAGTAGCTTACCCGCATTCCTATTGCTTTATTCATTATTAAACCTACTCCTGCATTACCCCTATTTGATTTTGTATTTATAACCCTGTATTCATCTGACCAAAAGTCTTGTTCCTCCCGCCACTGAACTTCACTAATTCCCACTATATCTAACTTTAACCTATCCATTTCCCTTTTTAAATTTTCTAACCTACCTGTCCGATTAAGGGATCTGACATTCCACGCTCCGATCCGCAGAACGCCAGTTTTCTTTCTCCTGATAACGACGTCCTCTTGAGTAGTCCCCGCCCGGAGATCCGAACGGGGGACTATTTTACCTCCGGAATATTTTACCCAAGAGGACGCCATCATCATTTAACCTTACAGTAAAGCTGCATGCCCTCAGGAAAAATTACGGCTGTTGTTTCCCCTTGCTTTCAGCCGTTTGCAGTACCAGCACAGCAAGGCCGTTTTGGTTAGTGTTACAAGGCCAGATCAGTCAATCATCCAGACTGTTGCCCCTGCAACTACTGAAAAGGCTGCTGCCCCTCTTCAGGAACCACATGTTTGTCTGGCCTCTCAACAGATACTCCTCCATTGTGGTTGCACCTATGGTACAGGCATCTGTATCACTGAGGCACGCAACCCTCCCCACCAACGGCAAGGTCCATGGTTCATGGGGTGGGGGGTACTGTGGGAATTAATTTAGGTGGAGCCAGGAATGACAGTCATTTTTGTAAACAGGCTGGGTCTAATACAACTGTCAATCACAGAAGGGTTGGCTGAACCTACTTTCAGACATTTGCAAGCTTTTGAAAAGGTTCTAATGAATAATGTGCTTCCTATGTACATTTTGCTTCAAGGGAAGGAAAGGCCACATAGAGCACAACCTAAGTGGCCTCGAGCGTGTGCAACATATTCACTGTTTATTAGTATTTGCAACCAATTCTCCAATATTGCTAGTTGCTGTTTATTTTCTAGATAAGAATAACTACCACAAAAATTTATAAACACTGCTGGTAATATGTTGTTGCAAATTGGTGAATGCAGTTAGGAATGTAGTCTTAAGGAAAGTAAATGGGACGATAGGGCTCTCAGAATGGATAATGAAAAAGTAAATTCCAATTTGCAATTTGTGAGAACAGCAAATAAAGGCCTTTCTCTGGTGTCAGTAAACTGTGAGAATTATAAGCTGTACTGCAAGTTTTACTTTCAGAGTCACAAAGTATCTATTTAAGTTAAGGTAACTACAGTCCCAGGACTCATCACTCATACTCAGACATGTTGTGAGCAAGTGAACACAATGTTATTCAGCAGCTTTTCTTTACAACTATGGGAGCTGTGTTGTTCACAATCTTATTTAATGCTGTGGCTGGAGTATTCTGAATCTTGGGCCTATTTGTACTGTTGAAAGAACTAAAATCTAGTTGATAATTTAAGAATATTTTCAACCTATGTGTGTGGTATTATTCTTCACATTCCCAAAATAGCTTTGACCTTTGTTGTTCATGTTGCTGCTACATTCAAGTAACTGTTGTACACAATTTACCCACATTTACCTTTATTATTCTTTCTTTGCATTCCTCTCTTAAACAGTTCTGAAGACAGTAATTTTATGTCGTGTCTACTGAAAGCTTGGTGAAAAAGAGACTTGTGGCTTTGATGCAGTTTAATAAAAGATAGTCACACATTTGCAAACACTGGTGCAGAAACTGGATTTAACAAACCAGAGTCTGTTCATTGTGGAAGAGTCTCGACATCATTAAGATCTGTGTACGTCAAACAGAACCAGCTTAAATCTCTGATCTAAAAATCTGCACTTAATACATACTATTATCTAATATAAAAAGGAAAACAATCAATTATTGATAAAATTATTTAAATATTTATTTCAAATTATTTATAAAGATATTAATTTTATCAATACTATTATCTAAACTGTGTAGTATATATGCAAATAGTCTGCAAAGGGAAATGGAACAGACATTTTCTGATGCACAGTATCCAAAACAATGCAGCTTGCCTACCACTTCTAATATCAAACAGGTGATACTTAAACTTTCCACTTCACAAACAATAACTTCCCCTGGAACACTAGAGTCTAATTACTATTCTCCCTAACTCACCAGAAAAAGAAACTGAGGAACTCTGAACAAATGTGAATGAGTTTTTCCTCCTGATCATCGTATCTGAAATTTTGCTAATAGCAAAAATTAAAAGCATCTCTTAACATTAAAAAAGTCAAATCAGAGTCATAATTTACTTAAAGGAAAGACTTACCTTCACATTGTAAAAATGCACAGTGCTGTTGTAAGTTATAAAGCCCACTTTCATGCTAGATCTCTCAGCACCCATTTCTTTCGGAAGCAGTTTCAGTATTTCTTTCATCTCCCTGCAGAGAAGGTGGATGAGCCCAGATTTGATGTTATTATAAGACACATCAATAACAAAGATGACTGCAGGTGGTTTTGGGAAGGTGTTATTCTGTAAATAACAGTCCACTGTAAGTATAATGCATTTATACAAAACCATCTTCAATAAAAATAGTCACATAGGCAAGTTCAATAAGTCTGAAAGTGCACATTATTTTGTAGCACATTCCAAAAGCAGATGTAGCTTACAATACACAGTAGTGAATCAATTAAGTAAGGCGGATAAAAATGGGTCAATCCACCTGGATTGAATATCCAATACATACCAACACTAAGTATCAACTCTAACCCTCAGCCCAGAAAGTTTTGAGACTGGATAAATAAAAAATACAGAAACACTAGAATGGTTTTAATGCTTCAAATGTTCACCCCCTCCCCCACCTGAGTACAACAAACAACTTTTATACAACCCTGTGAAATTATCAAAACTCCTTCTTTGGGAGGGTGTTCAATTTGTGCATCACTATGACTTTAAAGTCACTTGTGTGTGTGTGTGTGTGTATGTGTGTATATACCTAAAAACAAAGATGATGTGACTTACCAAATGAAAGTGCTGGCAGGTTGACAGTTTGTTTTTAGGTATATTTTTCCAACGTGGAATGTTTCCTTCTATTATAACTATATATATATATAGAGACTTACCCAACAAAAGCGCTGGCAGGTCGATAGAAACACTTATTTGTGTTTCTATCGACCTGCCAGCGCTTTTGTTGGGTAAGTCTCATCATCTTTCTTTTTAAATAATTTTCCCACGTGGAATGTTTCCCTCTTTTATATATATATATATATATATATATATATATATATATAAAACAAAGATGATGTGACTTACCAAATGAAAGTGCTGGCAGGTCGACAGACACACAAACGAACACAAACATACACACAAAATTCAAGCTTTCGCAACAAACTGTTGCTTCATCAGGAAAGAGGGAAGGAGAGGGAAAGACGACAGGATGTGGGTTTTAAGGGAGAGGGTAAGAGTCATTCCAGTTCCGGGAGCGGAAAGACTTACCTTAGGGGGGAAAAAAAGGATGGGTATACACTCGCGCACACACACATCTCCATCCACACGTATACAGACACAAGCAGACATATTTAAAGACAAAGAGTTGGCCCATATGGACATATGTCTGCTTGTGTCTGTGTATATGCGGATGGATATGTGTGTGTGCGGGCGCGCGCGCGCGAGTGTATACCTGTCCTTTTTTCCCCCTAAGCTAAGTCTTTCCGCTCCCGGGATTGGAATGACTCATTACCCTCTCCCGTAAAACCCAAATCCTTTTGTCTTTCCCTCTCCTTCCCTCTTTCCTGACGAGGCAACCGTTAGTTGCGAAAGGTAGAATTTTGTGTGTATGTTTGTGTTTGTTTTTGTGTCTATCGACCTGCCAGCGCTTTTGTTTGGTAAGTTTCATCATCTTTCTTTTTAGATATATTTTTCCCACGTGGAATGTTTCCCTCTGTGTGTGTGTGTGTGTGTGTGTGTGTGTGTGTGTGACTGCTTTCCTATGATTTAGAAATGGAGGGCAAAGCTAATGATTTTTCTAAAAAGGCCAAAATGGCTATTTTCGGCCCATTATTTACAAAAAAGAATCTTATGCAAACTCTTAAAACATTTTCATTAGAAAGACCATGTTCTAAACCACCTGAAAAATTATATTTAGTTTTTGTAATGTAAGCATATAAGACCACAGAAAAGACAGACAAGATGGAGGTGAATTGAAAATGGACCCATATTCTGCTGATACTCAAACTGAATCTGACATCTTTTATTATGTTCTACAATTTTTAGTACTCTCTGTGGAAGATAGTATCAGAAGTCCTGATGACTGTAAAATGAGTACAAATCAGAAAAACTGCATGTAAGTTTAAACAATGTGACAGCAGTATAAAATCTGCAGGCTATTTACACAATGTATGCTCTAGCTGTTATGCAACAGTCTCACTACCAGTGCCTCGGTAATTCACAGATTGTAAAGTTTATGGTCAGTTTGATTCTGCAGTTGTAGCAGAAAAATAGACTGAAATATGTCAAGATGAGTTGTGACAAGACAACCATTTTTTTTAAGTTTTTTGAGTTATTCACACTTTAACTCATCATGACTTTTGATAATGCCTTCTCCAGAGAGTATTAAACAACTTTAGAACACAAAAAGTCAGGTTTAATTTAAGTACTGGCAGAATATGGGCACTTTCAATGCACCTCCACTTCGTTGTCTTTTTTAGGGTCTCATATTCTCATATTGTAAAACCAAATGTAGTTTTTTTAGGTGATTTAGCACATTGTCTTTCTAATGAAAATGACTTCAGAGTTTGCAGAAGACTTTTGTGAAAGTGGGTCAAAAATTGTCATTTTTTGTGTTTTTAGTTACCAAAAACTCGCAGATGCACTGTTGATAGCCATGCTATGAGATCAGACAAATGACTATACCTCTCGAAGTACAAGATTCTTCATCCAAAATTTTAGCAAAATCCACGATTGTCATGCAGGACCCTCTACACTACTTAGCATGGAATGACCCAAAGGATCAAGTGCTAATTACTGCTGTTAAAATTAACAGTATTTTAGCCTAACCTGTTTGGAAAATGAGAAAAAAATTCCAGGCATATTTAAATTTCACAAAAAAAAAAAAAAAGAGCAGCAGCTTGATTTTGGAAATTATTTCACGAATGTGATGTTTTCACTAATATGAGGTTTGTTAAAAATGAATTTTAGAGTTCTTATGACAGTTGCTCTAGGACCAACAATTATATTAATTAAATGCTGGATCTTTTTTCTGAGTCCTTTAAACGGGATTAACCATACATATATGGGTCTGCAGTGCACACAGTTGATTACATAGAATAATGCTACTGGCTGATGTGCCACATGACACTCATCGTATTGTTCCTAATCAACATCCCATCATCTACTTTCTTATTTGCTCATCACTAAAATAGCAACCAAGGGTTCTAGAAAAATTGATATAAACACTTGGTGGTTGTTAATGGTTTTAGTGAAACTTTCATTAAAACAGGTGAGGAACATGCTAAATACTGAAGGCTGGTACTGCTGACATATCTTAGTGTCACCTGCAGTGTCACATGAGCAGGTAATGGGGAGGAGTGTATAAAGTACTGACAATGCTGACCACCATGTATGACACATTCTGTCAACTCTTTTGGTTATTCTATACCAGTTTTCTTCTCTTTTCAAACTCTCTGTAACGAAGATGACTGTCTTAAAATTTTTCTAGACCACACAAACTTTATGGATATCAGAGACAGCAAGTTATTTTCACATTTTATTTGAATACTATGTTTTAACATAGTAAATATGAAAAAAAACTGTTGCAAAACTGACAGGTTCCAGAACCTTCTTGGTATCCTTACACAGAAATCTTTTTATGTCTCAAATTGACAAGCTACTTGGATACTGAAAAACATAGTCCAGCTGGAGGAAACATTCCTGTAAATATCTGTAACAAATGTTCTTCTCCCACTTAATGATGTTTCATCTTTCTGAACTAAAATTATCTAAGTAAAACTGGAAAAAGACAATTTTACTGAACACATAAGGAGCATTATAGGAGTCAGTCCACTCACCCGACAGTATTCCTTTGTAGCAACCACTTCATATGTACCCAATGTCAATTCTGGTCTTTCAAAACGGTCGACACGTTGCCCAGTATGGTCTAGATGCTGGAAATACTCAGCTGGCACTGAGCATAGAAAATATTTTACAATATAGCACAATACGATGTCTTTTTTTTTTTTTTTTATATTTAAGCAAGGAATCAATGTTACTCCTTAGGCATACATACAAATTTAAAATTTTGCTGGTAAACTAAAAAATAAGAAGCAGAAAGACAATGAAGATTTCAGAGTTAAAACAGCATTTTGTAGATGTTAAGTAAGAGTATATGATGGGGTGCACAAATCATGTCTTCCATCATAAAGGGTGAAAATAATGAGTTGTGATTGGCCACTAAAATTACATTCTTCTTCAGTAGACAAGCATGTATGCTCACACACTCCACACACTACACTGTTATGGCTGGCATGGAGGCGGGGCGGGGGGGGGGGCGGGGGGTGAGCGACAGGGAGGGAGGGAGAGAACGAACAACCATTTTTGGCTCATAGACCATCATCAGGTTCCTCGAAACATTTACAGCACACTAGGCTATGAAATCAATGTCCTCAAATAAAAAACCACAAATTCATGACTGTTGTCAAAAAGTAAATGTGCCAAATACAGCATTCAATTATGTTATGTTAACTGAGGTGTTTTTCTTGTTGTAGGCTAACTAAGTGATCAATGTATAACGAGATATAAAGTCTTTACTCATTCCCTGTAATAAGAGTTACCTTGTTTTCCCAATTTCTCTTCCTCTTGATGTGGGGGGTCCTGCTATCCAGCACCAAGTATTTGACCACTGACTTCTTTTCTGATTGCAGAGGGACTAGGGTTATAAGACAGGTTCTACATTTAAACAAGTCGCTACAAAATCACAAAATGCGGTTTCATAATTCTTCTATATTCAAATAAATTCTCAACTCACAACAACTGATAATTAACAGAGTTTTTCAGACAACATTATCATACATGATGCTTCAATGCTTGGCAAAAACCATCTGTTCCTACTTAACTTGAGATAGCATAGCAAAGAGTTTCTACAACAACATTGATTTTTATTTAGTGGCTCAAATGGATCTGAGCACTATAGGATTTAACAGCTGAGGTCATCAGTCCCCTAGAACTTAGAACTACTTAAACCTAACTAACCTAAGGACATCACACACATCCATGCCCGAGGCAGGATTCGAACCTGCGACTGTTTTATTTAGTGCTCAACCATTTTTGTCAGGCCTCTTTCTTCTTTGGTGACCGCAGCACCCCCAAAGCACAACTAGAAAGTGCAAGTGACCCCTCACTGGCCAGTCCAAATTACACACCTGTCGTTGCATTCTGTGCTGTGTCCGCATTTTTCTTTCTGATTTATGCACAAAGTCCAACAAACACAGAATCAGTAGATGCTCTTTACATTGCAGTAATTTATATCAAGTTTTTCACATGCACATCTTTCGCTGGTCTAATAAAAGAAAAGTGAGACATGTTGCTAGGCTCACTACAGATTCCCCATTAAGATGAAAGACGTTGCGTGGAATAACTTGCACAACAAGAGATAGTGTGGCTTACCTTATAAGCAATCCATATATGAATTTCACTTTTATATTGAGGCCTCTTGTGACCTCCTTTCAGCATCAAACTGATACATTACAATCATCATCAGTTTTCTTGCATCAGTCACCATGAGTTAAAACCCATTTATTCTGGCCACGTTAAAATTCCTGTCTTTGTATTTCATTGTGTCTTACTTTCACATTTACAAATATTTGCACTGTTCTCATTCACTGTGTATTCAAGAAGGGAAAGTCTAAGGAATCAATCGAGTCCCAGTATGTCCAATGCTTTGACTATCTTGGAGAATACTTCCTTTTCTTCATTCAGTTTACTTTCCTATTTTTGTATTTTTATATTCACTAAATTCTTTTGACAGATACAATGAACATGCAGTATTGCCTTTACAAGGTAAGTGCTCCTTCATTGTTTCTATATATGTAACTCACGCTTACAATCATATGCCTCATCTCTCACCATATACTTTTACCATTTCTAATATTAAACACTTCTCCTCAGCACAGTTATCTTACCCAAACCCTATACAAAATATTACTTTCTTACTTCCTTTTTTTCTCTTATCACTCTTATTTCTCAATCTTATTATCTGTGTGTTATGTAAGTGCCTCTGAATAACTTAGCTCATTTTTTTAACTTGTACCTCCTCCTGTCCTATTTCCCCCCTGTTCAGATGATATCACTAATGTAAGGTACAACCATTCAACTTACTGGAGAAAACTGAACACCTTAATGAGACTGGATCTTAACAGGGTAAGACGCCCTGTAAAAGCTTTAATAAATGCCTTCTCTGAAAACTATGTAGAACAGATAGATAGGATCTCCACTCATCATGAAAATACAATATAATAGATCTGATGGCAACAGATAGACCTGACTCCTTTGAGGATGTCCACATTGAAACTGGTATCAGTGACCACAACACTGATGTGGCAACAAAGGTTACGAAAGTACAAAGGATAACTAAAACAAGCAGAAAGATATGTAAGTTCAGTTAACTAGATTTAAAAAATCCTTAGTGTTATATCTCAATGAGGAACTTTAAACTTTTAGCACAGGGTATGAGCATGTACAGGAACTTTAACTCAAGTTTAAAGAATAGCTGACCATCCATTTGTTAGATCATACCCAGTATAACAATTCATAATGGGAGGAAGCCTCCATGGTATACAGTCACTGTAAAGAAACTTCTAAAAAAAAACAGATTACTGCGTAACAGGTGTAAAACAAAGCATAGGGCTGTAGATAAAGATACTGAATGTGTGATGCCTTCACTGAGTATATAGCAGAATATTGCCAAGTGATCTTTCTCAGAACACAAAGAAATTCTGGTCATATGTAAAGGCTGTTAGTGGTACCAAAGTCACTAGTGAAAGACTGGAACGGAAATTGAATGTAATAATACAAAAGCTGAAATGCTCAACTCCATTTTCAAATGTTCCTTTACAAAGGAAAACCGAGGAGAATTCCCCAATTTAATCCTCGTACCACTGAAAAGATGGATGAAATAAGTAGTAGAGTCAGTGGTATTGAGAAACAGTTGAAATCATTAAAATTGAACAAAGCTCCAGGGCCCAATGGAACCCTCATCAGATTCTACACTGAATTTGCAGCTAAGTTAGACACTCCTATAACTATAATCTATTGTAGATCCCTCGAATGAAAAACCGTGCCCAGTTCTTGGAGGGAATTACAGGTCATACCCATCTACAAGAAGGGAAGTAGAAGTGTTCCACAAAACTACCGTCCAATATCCTTGATATCAATTTGTTGGAGAATCTTAAAACATATTCTGAGCTCAAACATTATGAGGTATCTTTAACATAATAACCTCCTCAATGCCAACAAGTACAGATTACAAAAATATTGATCATGTGAAACCCAATTCACATTTTTCTTGTATGACACACTGAAAGCTTTCGATCAAGGCAGTCAGGCAGATGCAGTGGTGCTTGATTTCCAAAAAGCATTCAACTCTAAACCACACCTACACTTCCAGTCAAAACTACAATCATATGGAGTACCAAATGAGATTTGTGACTGAACTGAGGACTTTTTGGTAGGGAGGACACAGCATGTTATGTTGTATGGTGAGACTGTCAGATGAAGAAGTAACTTCAGGTGTGCCTCAGTGAAATGTGTTGTGACCCTTGCTGTTCCTGTTGTATATTAATGACCATGCAGATCATATTAATAGTAACCTCAGACTTTTTGCAGATGATGCAGTTATCAATAATGAAGTAGTATGTGAAAAAAGCTGCATAAATATACAGTCAGATCTTGGAAAGATTTCAAACTGGTGCAGAGATTGGCAAGTTGCTTTAAGCATTCAGAAATTTACCTAACAGCAGTGAGTCACTGTTGGAATCTGCCAACTCATACGAATACCTGGGTATAAGACATTATGGAAATGAATGCTGCAAACCAGCTTTACTAATGTAATATGTATTTTTTTAATATTTCACACAATAGGCCTGTTTTGGCTTATTTGCCATTATCAAGTGACCTGCGAAATAACATTAGTAAGATTATATGTACAAACATTGTGGCTATTTTATGTTTACATTTGCACTGGTACTTAAATATAGTTGGAAGTGATGACCACATTGCATCTATAGTAAAGTCTTCCAGCTATGTCCTGGTAAGTATAACAGTTCTTACTGAAACATAACAGGAAGACTTTACTATAGATGTAATATGGTCATCACTTCCAACTAGAAGTAAGTACCAGCACACATGTAAATGTAAAACAGCCACAATTTATGTACAGATAATCTTATTACTGTTATTTTGCAGGTCACTTTATGATGGCAACAAGCCGAAATGGGCCCATCATGTAAAATATGAAAAAACCTATTATCTTACTGCAGCTGGTTTAAAGCATTCATTTCCATAATGTCTTACAACAACATATACTATCCTGCAGGTCCTACAGAACATAAAACATCTGGGTGTAACACTTTCTGAGGATATGACATGGAACGATAACATCAGTTCCAGTCGTGGATAAAGCAGGTGGTAGACTTCGGTTTATTGATAGAATACTAAGGAAGTGCAAACAGTCTACAAAGGAGATAGCTTACAAATAACTGTCACCATCCTACAATATTGCTCAAGTATGTGGGACCCATGCCAAATAGGACTAATGGGGGATATTGGATGTAAACAGAAAAGGCCAGCACGAATGGTCACATATTGGTTTGATCCATGGGAGAGTGTTACAGAGATACTGAAGAAACTGAACTGGAAGACTCACAAAGATAGAGAAACTATTCTGAGAAAGTCTATTAAAGTCTCAAGAACCAACTTTAAATGATGACTCTAGGAATATGCTACAATCCTGTTCATGTCACTCACTTTGGTATTGTGAGAATACAATTAGAATAATTACTGCATGCACAGCGGCATTCAAACAATAATATTCCCATGCTCCATATGTGAATGGAACAGGAAGAAACCCTAATACCTGGTACAATGGGACGTACCCCCTGCCACGAATCTCATGGTGGTTTACAGAGTATACAGGGTGATCCATGAAGATATGCAAAAATTTTAATATGTTATGCTGCAAGTAAAACTAAAGAAAAAAGCTCATATAAACATAGGTCTCCAAATGTTTAGTTACAGAGTTATGGCTATAGGTTTTGCCTGAAATTTAGCAACTTCGCTGATATGAAGCCATCGCAAAACTGTACAAGGTTAAAGTAAAGCACGATTTCCATTTACTTTGTTGTTATTGATCTGGTGAATCTAATAAAACATGTCCCAGATGTGTATCTGCAGCAGTTTTACAGAATATCCAGAAAAGCAAAGACATAATTTCATAAAACTTAATTTATTAACAATTAGGCTCAATTTTTTTTTTTTTATTCCAGACAATTGCACAAAGTTTTCAACAGAAGTTGTAGATAATTTAATTTTGGAAAAATGATGGTAATAACATTGACTGAAACTGTATGAATGAGTCAGATAATCTGCTTTTATTAAAACCACAGCACATCTGAATTCGTGTTAAACTGGAAAAAACAAAGCTCAGTGTTAAGGAAGTTGTAAGCTCAGTGTTAAGGAAGTTGTACAGTGTATCTACAGTTTCACAATACGTTCATAATAAATGTTCAATGTCTCATGTGAGTTCAATGCATTTAGCTGAATGTGTATGAACAGATTTTGTTGCTCATTTTAGCTTCACAGGGTTGTTCTTAATTTCATCTATTGCATTCATAACGCAAGTAATGTCTCATGTGTATCGACTTTGTCCTCAAACTAAACGATACTGAAAACTGATTTGTTTCAAGGTTAGGAAATGACTGAAACAACTCACTAATGGTTGCCAACAATGAAAAACGTTTCTACATTCTTAATGGAAAGTAAACAAATTTACCCATATAATAATCTTTGCTTCTCTAGGTGTTCTGGAAAACTACCACAGATACACGTCTGGGGCATGTTTTATTAGATTCACCAAACCAATAACAACAAAGTAAATGGAAATCGTGCTTTACTTTAACCTCGTACAGTTTTGCGATGGCTTCATATAAGCGAAGTTGCTAAATTTCATGCAAAATATTTTGTTAGCCATAGTTCCATAACTAAACATTTGTGGACCTATGTTTATATGAACTTCTTTCCTTAGTTTTACTTCTAGAAAAGCATATTAAAATATTTGCATATCTTCGTGAATCACCCTGTAGGTGTAGATGGTACATGGGCCAAAACTGGTTGTTCAATAACTAAATTTTATGAGCAGCTCTTGGTGGTAAATCATCGTTGCCTTACAGCCTGTGATCTAGTCATTTATGCAATGAAGCTTTTGAACATTATGTATCTGTACTTTTACTTCAAGTTCTAATAGGAACACACGGCCTCCACAGAAGCAATACAACTACTTAATTTTACCTAAAGTATACAAACAACGATACTGCACTTCAAATCCAGAACACATTCAATGAAATGATAAAAATAATCAGATCCCTACAAAGCACCAGCTCTTCTGGATACAATGGAATGTCAACCAGGGACTAAAATTATACAGTGACGATCAGCAATATACGAGGTGCTATCCAAAATTTTCAGGACGGGACTGTTGAAAACCTTACCTTAGGACTAATGATCACCATCACCCTTGAAATAGTTCCCATCCGCACGTATACACTGGTCCCAGCACTTCTGCCACTGGTCAAACGTTTTCTGGAAGTCCTGTACTTTGAGGGTGTTTATCACCATCAGCGACGCTTCTTGAACCCACTCTAGAGTGTCGAACCGACAGCCTTTTAACTTGAGTTTCAGTTCTGGGAATGGCGCTAAGTCACAAGGTGCCAAATCTGGGAAGTATGGTGGGTAGGGTACAACCACCATGTTGTTTTTTGCGTAAAACTTCCTGGTGAGCAAGGACGTGCGACAGGGCACGTTACCATTATGCAGCAGCCAGTACCCTAGACGCCAAAGTTTAGGCCTTTGTCGCAGCACATTTTCACGGAGCCATCGCAAAAGTCACAGTAGTATGCAGAATTCACTTTTTGGTTGGGTGGGACCAATTCTTTGTACACAATTCCCTTGCTATCAAAGAAAACGATGATCATGCTCTTCACTTTGCTCTTCACCTGTCTCACTTTTTTGGGTCTCAAACACAGGCGTACGGCTCGTGCTCTGTCCCACAAACACTTGCTGAATCATTGCAAGGGTCTCCGTAGCACTTTTCCCAAGACTCGCACAGAATTTGATACACACACGCTGTTCTGCTCGTGGATCCATTGTAAAATCACCACACACCAAAACAGTAGTACAGAAATCACTGTGGACACGCAACACGTCCTCCCAACTGAATGCCACTCTGCACACTGACTCATCAGATACGCAGCTCTGGCAACCTAGTGGTGCAAAGATCTACTACTACTTTCCAGATAGCAGAGCCAGTCCTGAAAATTTTGGATTCCACCTCGTATTGTGCTATTTATGTAATCAGTCTATGAAAACTGGGCTATTTCCTAATAGATTAAAACATGCAACAATGATGCTAATACATAAAGGTGAGAGGGTAGTGTACAACACCCCACATGGATTTCACAAAGGGCTCTCCACAGATGGGACAATATTCAGTCTCGAAATGAACTGAAGAAAGTATCCTGTAGGGACTCACTCACTCTCTCTCTCTCTCTCTCTCTCTCTCTCTCTCTCTCTCTCTCTGTGTGTGTGTGTGTGTGTGTGTGTGTGTGTGTGTGTGTGTGTGTGTGAGAGAGAGAGAGAGAGAGAGAGAGAGAGAGAGAGAGAGAGAGATCTATTTTCAAGAAAGGCCTTGCTGGCCAAAAGTTTATTTGTGACAGTCTTGTTGCATCTATCTGCAACTCAGCATCTCCGCTATATGGTGAGTGGCAACTTTTCTTTCCTAATATTGTTAGAACCATTAGCTTGGCTAGAATCCTATTTACATAACAAAATAAAAACAGACTTGCCCTGACAAGTGCAGGTGAAGCAATAAAAGCAGAGTAGGGAACTATTAAGTACAGTGTTCCCCAGGGCTTGATCCTTGGAGCACTGATCATTGTAAGAGTATGTTAATGACCTTCCACCATCCGTAAAACAAAATACAAATGTAGTAATGTTTGCTGATTATATTACTGTCTTGTTCAAGGGTGTGAAATCCTCAATGCAGATTACAGCTGAAACAATACAGCAAATATACAAATGGTTCATAGCAAATAGTGTATCATTAAACCTCCCAAAAACAAATTTAATGCAGTTTCAGACAGCAAATAACATGCTTTAACTCCTTGAAATAGATATCAATGGTAAGAAAACCAAATGAAACTTCACACATAGTATTTCTAGAAATACAAATGGATATTAAATTAAGATGTAATGAACATATCTATTACATGCACAAGAAAATAATCTCAGCATGCTTTTTGCACTAAGAGCTATTTTGCCCTACATTGACATGAAAACAATAATGTTGTCATATTTTGCATATTTCCACACTCTGATCTCTTATGGTATAATGTTATTGGGAAATGCTGCAAAAGTGAAAAGAGAGCTATGAGGTTGATCTGTGGTGTTTCAGATCTGACATCCTGTATGCACCTATTCAAGACACTAGCGATACTGACAAGTCAGTACACCTACTCAATGATGATATACGTAAACAACAAAAATGTTCCAAACTAACTGTGATAATAACAGTCATAACACATGCCAGAAGCAAAACCTTCACAAAGACACAGCTACTCTCAATATAGTACAAAAAGGAGTTATCCAGACTGGAACAATAATTTACAAGAAGCTCCCTTAGAATACAAAAATACCACTGACAACCCTCATGTACTCCAAGTTCCCGAGTTAGAGTTTTGGTCCAACACACAGTTTTAATCTGCCAGTAAGTTTCTTACATGCTATTTCACATATTTTACCACATATTCTGTCAATTTCTTCCTAAAGAAATGCCAAGATCTGCAGGGTACTATCCTTTTCATAACAGATATCCACTTTCCTGACTGCAAATACTGTGAGACTGAGGGCAATGTATTTCCTACATTAAATTATACATACTAAAAGAAAACTGCAAACTATTGATTTCAGCACCTGATCCAGTTTTCTCCTTCTTTGGAAATAAAACAGTAATGGGCTTGTTTCGTTGCAATCATTCTCAATGATCTCTTCTATAGACCTACCATTTGCTTAAAAAAATTAAAAAAATATAACAAAATCCTTCCTGTTGCTACTTCACAGTGCTTTTTCTAGTTAATACTTCTCCCATTAGTTTGCTAATGAGTAAATTTCTTAACAATAATTGTAGTGTATTGTCAGTCACACAGCAATCAGTACCATCATTTCATTCTTGTTACATATATCAACAAAAATAACCAGTGTTCAAAAATACTGTATGAAAAGATTTAAAAAATCTACTCACTAAGCGGTGGCAGGAGAAACCACAACAAAGACTTGGAAATGCATGAGCTTTTGAACTCACGGCCTCATTCTAGCAGATGGGTTGAAGGGAAAGGAAGACAATGAAGGAAAAGGACCACCGAGATTTACGAAATGGAAGAGTTACAGAAAAGTCACTCAGATTCCTGGATCAGGGGAGACTTACTGGATGGGATGAGAAAGGAAGACTGACTGAATGTTGGTGTGTGCACTCTTAAGAGATTTCAAAACCTGAGACCTTAAAGGTGGAAGACACGATAATAAGAAAGTCCAGATTACTAAAAAAACATTGTACAAGAGACAATAAGATCAGAATGTGTGTGTGTGTGTTTTAGGGGTGCCCAACATTGAGGTTGTCAGTGCAAGATCAGAAAGCTTCAAGCGTCATATGTGGTGGAGAGATGAGGGGAGCAGGAAAAAAATTGACAGGTTGGAAAATAAAAATAAAGAAAAATAAAATTGAGTGAAGAAAAGGAACAGTTACTGAAAAGAAATGCTGAGACCACAGAAATTAATTAAATTTAGGTAACGTGGGTGATTAGAACCAAGCACATGTTGTAAGGCCAGTTCCCACTTGTAGAGTTTTGAGAAACTTGTGTCAGGAAGAAAAATACAGTTGTCACGTGCAGCGAAACAGGCACCAAGGTCATGACTGACACCTTGTAGAGAAAGTGCTCTGCAACATGATATTGTGTTTGCCAGTACACACACACTGTCTATGTCAATTCATCCTAACAGATAACTCAATGATATTCATACTAATGTAGAAGACTGAACAGTGTTTATGTAATAGCTGGTATATGACAAGTGTCATTTCACAGGTGGCTCTTCCTTTAATACTGTACTTTTTGTCAGTTACCTGGCTGGTGCAGGAAGATGTATCAGGCAAGTCTTACGCACGGGAAGGCACAGGGGCAGGAACCACAGGTTAGAGAAATGGGTGTAGAAGAGGCATAGGGTCTGAACACACAATACTGTTGAGGTTTTTTTTTTTTTGGGGGGGGGGGGGGGAGAGGGGTGAATGACAAGAGATTATTCCATATGGGATGAGGTAAATACCACACAAAATTAACCTCATTTAAGGGCACAATTCTACAGTCACAGCCCTGTCTGTGTAACTAATTAATACAACAAAATCAGGATGGTATGTAATGACAAGTGGTGTACTTCTAAGCTGCTTGTTGGATATGATGGCCCAAGAAATCTGTTTTTGAACTAGGCTGGTGGGATAACTATGTGAAGTGAAGCCTGAGGTGAGCTTGGTGGTGTATTGCACATATCCAGATCTTATGTTTCTCTTTGTGCACTCACTCTTGGTGAGTAGATATTTTATCTATCCACATTTATTTTGTTTCGTAAAATGATGATTTTTAAAATTACAGGCACTCTGAGGTTTTTGGCTTGTATCGTATTTTGTGAAACCAACTAACTGTGGTGAGATGAGAGAGAAGAAGACATGCCCATAAAGCAAGTGCAGAAAACAGTACCCTGTTTGCAGTTAATCCCAAGTGATAAGGTCATGTAAAGCAATCTCTGGAATAAGTTTTAAATAAAGGGACTAACAGTTTTTGCCCAAATCATGTTTTGCGAAACCTCTACATTAATGAGACTTTAGTAGGTTGTGGCAAATTATATGTGTATAAAGACACACACAAAACTGTGTTATTTTGCATCTCACCTTCTGTTGTGGCTTTGCAGAAAGGACAGTGGAATCTTCGTCCTCCATCCACAAACTGCATGTAAGGGCACATATAGGCTTTGCAACGCGCACATCGAACAGGACCAATTTCTCCCATGTCTACCACTGGTGGTAGGTATTCTCCTTCTGCAGGCTGTGCCAAGGGGCTGATCACTAGCCCAAATGGTACAGCAGTCTGGAAGAATCAACAGCTAGCATGCAACCCAGACTTTTGAAAATGAAAAAAAAAAATAAATAAATAAAAAAGAAATAAAATAACTAACGAGGACACATGGAACATTTGTGGCATAATCAAAAACCCTATTATTCAGCAGTGTCCATCAGGGGAAAAAGTACCTTAAGTAACTGTGATCGAAAAATCGAACAGATTTCACTACACACACTAAGAAATCATCTCTTTAATTACTCTGTCATTGAGGGTCATTAGTCACAGAATACCTGACAACATCTATGAGGGAGAGACCTGAATGATTATTTTGGTCCCCTTTGAAATACCTCAAGAAGGTATCCAAACGAAGAATTTGGCAAATGGTACAATTACTAGACAGCTGAGTGTTAAGTATCAGAGTTAACATATTGATATTTGCTAATTTCAGTCCAGAGCATTTCAGTTAAATATTTAAATTCATAAAATTCTGTAGCAGATATTTTCAACTGAAACACATTCACTCAAGAATACTACAGCAATAATGTTGGAGTGAACTAATTTATTTTTAAAAGGGAAGAACAGCAATTGACAAAAAAGTTACCATATATTTTCTGTGGAGTATTTATTTCAATATTTCTTTTTCCAGAACGAATATTTGCTCTGCTGCAGAGTGTGTGCCAGTTTGAAACTTTCTGGCATATTAAAATTATTTGTCCGACTGGAACCTTTAACCTTATACCTCTGCCTTTCACAGTCAAGTGCCCTACTGACTGTTCTACCCAAGCACGACTCATGATTCTTCCTCACAGTTCTATTTCTGCCAGTGCTTCATCTCCTACCTTCCAAACTTCACAAAAGTTCTCCTGCATGCCTTGCGACACTAGTATTCCTGGAAGAAAGGAAGGAGTGTTAGTCTCATAAGGCATGCGAGACAACTTCTGTGAAGTATGGAATGTGGAGATGAAGTACTGGTGGAAGTAGAACTGTGAGGGCAGATTATGAGATGAAGTACTGGTGGAAGTAGAGCTGTGAGGGCAGATTACGAGTCACACTCTGGTACCTAGGCAGTAGAGCACTTGACTGTGAAAGGCAAAGATCCCTTATTCGAGTCCTGGTCCGACAAACAGTTTTAATCTGCCAGGAAGTTTTATAACTAATCTGAAAGTTTTTACGTATGATTGGAGAGCACGCTGGAGGCTTTTACAATGGATGAAGTGAGGGAAAGGGTATGGTAGGTACTCTCCAGTTCAGAACACTGTCACCACTAAGACTCCAATTTTAAGTGTCAAAGGAGATTAAAGGGAAACAGTGGTTCAAAGCAGAGTGAGACAGGGTTTTTGTCTATCCTGGTTGTTTTTTAATTTGTTCACTGAGCAGGCTGCGAAGGAAGCTAAGGAAAAATTTGGAAAGCAAATTCAAGTCCAGGAAGAAGGAATAAAAGCCATGAGGTTTCACTGGTGATATTTTAATTCAGTCAGAGGTGATAAAGGACTCTGAAGAGCAGTTGAACAAAATAAATATTGTCTTGAAAAGATATTATAAGACAAACAACAGCAAAAGTAAAACAATGGCCTGGCATACAGTCAGGTTAGATCAGATGATTCTGAAGGAGCGTGATTATAAAATGTGACACCAAAAGAAGCAGATGAGTTTTGTTACTTAGACCACAAAGTAACTGATGGACAAAGTACAGAGGATAAAAAATGCACATTGGCAATAGCAAGAAAATCATTACTGAACTGAGGAGTTTGTTAATAACAGATATAAAAATAAATGTTAGAAAATCTTTTCTATAGGTATTTGTCTAGAGGATAGCCTTTTTCAGAAGTATAAAGAGTTCAGGCAAGAAGAGGATAGAACCTTTTGGAATGTGGTGATACAGGTGAGTGTTGAGAGAAGGATAGAGCAAATAACTACAGAGGAAATACTGAACCAAGTTGGGGAAAAATAAATTTAAAGCACAACCTGACTACAAGAATGTATTGGTTGATAGGACACATCCTGAGGATCAAGGAATCATCAATTTGGTAATAGAGGGAAGTGTGTAAGGTAAAAACTGTAGATTAAGGCTCAAACGCAGTTCAACTGAATGTAGTTTGCAGCAGTTACACACAGATAAAAAGGCTTGCGTAGGATAGACTAGTGTGGAGTAATGCTTCGAATCAGTCTTTGGACTAAATACAACATCACCACCAGGTATAACAGCAATATAGACAACACAGGCTTTTAAATCACTAATGCTGATTATTCTCAATAGTCCTAACTGATCACTATACAGTCTTATATTGAGCAGTAAATAGTAACATCAATGCACAGTCTCTTACAAAGTATACGGATTGTACCTCACCTATAGCAATCTCGTCTTCAAGTAGCATTTATATTCAGCATTTTCCATTATTCACTGGATATATTCCAGTCTCTGTATTTCACTTCAGTACTTGCCCTGCGTGGCTGCATCTAGCACCATAGAAATTATTCTCTCTTGTCTCAATACATATCCTGTCATCTTGTTCCTTCTTCAAGTTCATGTTTTCTTACCGACTCTGTGGAGGACCTTATTTCTTATGGTATCATCCAACTTTTATTTTCAGCATGCTTCTGTACCAACACATCTCAAATGTTCTGGCACTCCATTTCTGGTTTTCACTTCCATACAATAATGAGCACCATGTTCTCACAAATTTCTTCCTTAAATTAAGGCCTATGCTGATACCAGTAGTCTTTTGGGAAGGAATGCCCTCTTTGCCTATACTAGTATGCTTTACATATATTTTTGTTTCATCCACAGGCACTACTTTGTTTCCAAGATGGCAGAATTTCTTCTCTTTATTTACTATGTGGTTCCCAGTTTTTATGTCATGTTCATCCATAATCTCATATCTTCCACTCCCAATCTTTGTCTTTCATTGGTTAACTCCAATCCATAATCTACACTTAGCAGTCTGTGCACTCTATTCAGCAAGTCCTGTAATTCTTCCTCACTTCACTGAGGATAGTTAAGTAAATCTTATAAATGATATCCTTTCAAGTTGAATTTAAATTCCACTCCTGAACTTTTCTTTCATTTCTGCCATTGCTTCTTCAATGTGTAGGTTGAACAATAAGGGAGAAAGACTGCATCCTTGGTTAACACCCTTTTCAGTTTAAGGACTTCTCTTTTGTTCTTCCATATTTATAATGATTCTGCTGCATACTGCATATTATGGGTCTTTCCCAGTAACTTCTACCTATTTCTGTGAGAATTTTTAACATCTTTCACCATTTAATGTTGATCACTTTTCCTGGGTTAACAATTCTTATGAAAGTATCTTGATTTTGATTAAATCTTGTCTCCATTATCATACAAAACATAACTGGCTTTTTCGTACCTTTATCTTCCTTGGAGCCAAACTGAGTCATATAGCACATCCTTATTTTTTCTAGTCTCCTGCATATTGTTTTGGTAAGCAAGCGATGGAAAATCCACGATGGAATGGCACAGTATAATGAAAAGGATAGTTGCTACTCACTATGTAGCAGAGATGCTGAATCAGAGAACGGCCAAAAAAAAAAACAACTGTTGGAAAGTCAGCTGTCAGCCAACAAGGTGTTTGTCAATGTAGACAACACACACACACACACACACACACACACACACACACACACACACACACACACAGTCTGGCAGCTAGAGCCAGACTGTGAGCAGCAGGGCGTTATGGGAGAGGTAACTGGGTGGGGGTTAGGAGTCTGGGGCGGGAAGGGGGAGGGAAGGGGGAGGGATAGAAGGGTAGGGGTGGGAGACAAAGTGCTGCTGGGAGCGTGCACGGACGAGGTGGAGAATGGGGTGGCTAGGTGCAGTTGGGAGGTTAGACGAAGGAGGGGTGAGAGGTTTAGTGGAAAAGGAGATGGCAAGGGGCTGGGAACAGGGGTTGTGTAAGGATAGATGAGGATATTGTGCAAGTTTGGCAGGTAGTGGAATATCACTTTGGGAGGAGTGGAAGGATAGTGGATAAGACTGTTCTCATTTCAGGGCATGACGAGAGGTAGTCAAAAACCTTGATGGACAATGCGATTCTGTTGCTTCAGTCCTGGTGGTATTGAGTCACAAGGGGAATTCTCCTCTGCGGCTGGATGCTGGGGCTTTGGGAAGTGTTGGGTGGCTGGAAGGATAAGGCATGCGAGATCTGTATTTGTACAAGGTTGGGAGGGTAATTATGACCTCTAAAGGCCTCAGTATGACCCTCAATATATTTCAAGAGGGATCATTTGTCTCTACAGATGCGATGCCCATGGCTGGCTAGATTGTATGGATGGGACTTCTTGGTATGGAATGGGTGGCAGCTGTTTAAGTGAAGTTATTACTGGTAGTTGGTATGTTTGACATGGACAGAGATACTATCTTTTTCATTATATTGTTACATTCTTGTAACCAACATTGATACATGACCTATTAGGCTGATTGGGTGAGAGTTCTCACATTTTATATACTTTTGTTATCTTCAGGATTGTGTGGGTGACAGTTTCCCAACATTTGATAGCATGTCTACTCTCAAAGACTCTACAAACTAATTTCAATAATCCTTGTGAGGCACTCTCTACTGATTTTGAAAAATTCTGAAGGAATGTTACCTATCTCTTCTGCCATGTTTGACAGCAAAATTTTCCAAAGTTCTGTCTAACCATGACTCTTATAATGGATCCTGTAAGTCTTACTCTTATTTCTATTGCTTCTTCTATCGCAGCAGCAGACAGTTCCTTGCCTTCAAAGACACTCGATTAACTCGATCCACCATACCACTCTCTCCTCTGTATTGAAAAGTATGATTCCTTTTGCACTCTTTAATGTTCATGCCTTTGCTTTCAATTTCACCAAATGTAATTTTGGTTTTCCTGTAAATTGAATCTGACCTCCTAATGCCTATTTCTTTGTGATTTCTTCACACTTTTTCTCTGGCCATTTTGCCTTGGCTTCTCTGTACTTTCTACTGATTTCATTCGTAAGTGACTTATACTGCAGTATACTTATCTGTTATTTAATACTTCCTTCTTTCATTGATTAAATGAATGACTGCTTCTGCTACCCTAGGTTTCTTCACAGCTACCTTCTTTTTACCTGCTGATTACTGTACTGCAGTTGGAAACAAATTTTCTGAGAACTCAGATAGGTGCAGAAGTAACTGGTCCAAGCTATCTTCAGTAGAATATTTTCTGTTTAAAATCAAATAATAATGTAGATGCAGATGATGGCTCTTCTTAGGGATGCCCATTCCTCAACTGAATTGCCTGCTGTAGTATTCATAACCTATGTATCTACAGCCTCTGAGAAATTCAAACCCATGTCGTCATTTATCATCACCTCAGTATCTTAGTTCTTTACACAATAATTATTCCTGATGATATGTTATACTTTAAGCTACTCAGCTACTCCGCATTTTTACCAAATTGTGATTAGTTTCTGTTCCGGTTCCTGGATACACCCAATTTTGGGTGTGTGTGTTTCACCAGATGTAATTCTCCTGATATTTTTCAGATTTTGCTTGTCTGTTCCAAGTGTAACTCCTCCTGCTGTGATTGTTGAAAAGTGTATTTGCTATTACTAGCTCAAATTTATTCCAGAATTCAAAGAATCTTTCTAATTTTTCTGTCCCATTACTCGTCTTACGCTTGTGATGTTGGCATGTATACCAGAAATACCTGAACTATAGTTGCTGGCATTGGTCTACTGTCGATTCTGATGAGAACACCCCATCACTGACTCACTCTTTACCTTATCTTCCTATTCATAATGAACTCAACACCAGTTTATCATTGTTACCTGCTGCTGATATTAACCTACATTTGTCAGTAAGAAATCTTTATCTTGTCTACATTTTACTTCACTAACTTCTATTATCTACAGAATGAGGCATTGCATTTTCCTTTTCAGATTTTGTAACTTCCATATCGCATTCAGACTTTTCTCCCCACAAATTCTAATCTTGTGTGGTTAGTTACAGTTGATGCAACTAGTGAGGATTCATTAGACAAGTGAGTGACTTTTCCCAGACAGACACTAAAAATGTAAAAAGTTACAAAATACATCAGACACAGACATTATGCTGATCTTGCCCAGTACACACAAATGTCAAATAATTTTCAAAAGCTGTGTTTAGCTCCTATCTAAAAATAACAACAACACAATACCTGCTTCATCATTTCAGCAGTAACAGGCACATTATAAATAGAGCTACGGAGGTAACGCGGACTGGCATTTCCTTGGTCCTGCGTTATGAAGTCTGTTGTCACAAGAGGTGGAACCAAACCTTTCTGGTTTGTTATGAAGACACCTGATCGGTTGCGTTGATCATCCAACATAACTTGAATCTGTAAAAACAGAGTTTTTGTCAATATCTGGCAAGAAACAAAAGCAACAAAACAAAAAGTCCAACAAAAAATCATCCTATTGTATCATTTTCAGGCACATATTACAAGATAGGACTTTAATTTCTAATACAATTTTAATTTAACTATGTGCAGGAACCACAATGTACAAGTTGATACGTTAATAACTACGGAATTTTATTTGTATGATGCAATACCTAAAAATGGTTCTTGTTCAGTACAAATATGAGGGAAAATTGTAAAAAAAAAAGCTACTCACAGGACTTGGCATCTGGTCAGGTAAGCTACTCACAGGACTTGGCATCTGGTCAGGGTCCAGACGTCGAGCCTGCTGTTGTTGCTGTGGTGAATACACAGGTTGCGGCTGGGGCTGGCCAGGCAGAGTGGGTGGGTAGCTGCCGCCTGGACCAACACCAGCCTGTGGTGGCTGATACCCTGCCTGCTGTGGCAAATAGCCCTCCTGAAGTACAAAATTGACAATCAGCACTACATCAGAGTAAATACAAAAAAATATATAAAGATTTATATTAAAGATAACAGCTGTCAAACATCAAGAAGGCATAAAAGGATTTAAAATCCACACCAGATGGCACCAAGATGATCTGGCATGGGTCCTGTGGCAGCATAGTGTGGTAATCTGCCACAGATGGTGGGTGCAGAGCCTCTGACCCAGGTGTTTACTAGCTGGTGGCAACAGTCCAGGCCCGTCAGTTCTTACACTGACTTCGACCGATGAGGACCTGGCCCTCACACCACACCATGCTCTTGGTTCCACACATGCTAACTGCTCACTGCTCAGTCATTTGGACTGGTCAGGTCTTGAGCTTTTCTCTGTGCCCGTCTCCACTCAATATCCAGACTCTCCACTGCCCCCCCCCCCCAAACAAACACACACACACACACACACACACACACACACACACACACACAGACAGACAGACAGACAGACAGACAGAGAGAGAGAGAGAGAGAGCAGTTCCCAATCCCTTGCTTCCGTAGTCGAGCCACCATTAGCTACAGGACAGTTTTACGGTGTTATGCCGAGCAGACAAAAAACTGATGATGGAGGACATTCTTATGCATGTAACACTTTTTTTTCCATTGTGTTAATTTGTGCCCACTGTGGACCCGGAAATTTTGCAGTGCTGGCAGGGACAATTGTGCCTCCAGCAGGAGCTGCACCAGGAACATCTGCAGGAGCTGCTCAGTTAAACAGATCTGCTCTCACACCAGGCTGGTGTTGGGACAGACAGTTGCAGAGAAGCCTTCATCCCTGCCATCCCTGATGCCTTTTTGTACATGGAAATGTGGGAGAATTACCTACACCAATTGTTGCTGCACTGCCAGGTAAGATTTATTGTCAATCCAACTGATACAGCCACCTCATTATTGTCCTGTAGTGCAGAGTTGTATGAAATAGTGCAAAAATTTGAAGTCCTTTACTGAGCCTGAGAAATTTAACTTTTCAGGACCTATTTCATTTGCTCACACAGTATTTTGGGCACCAAACCTGGATGAGGCAGCACGGTTGCAGTTCAACCAGCACCCCATGTGCCTTGAGCAGTCGCATATGACCCGGATCATCAACCTGCAGCAAGACCTCTTGTGCAAGTGTCAGTTTGAGTGTTACCAATGTGATATCTCATATGCAGATTCACTTATTTGGGGTGTGATCGGGTGATTAGCATCCTACCCCAAGGTCCAAATTGGGGGATTCAGCTTCTCTGACGCTGTTTTAGCCGAAGGTGCCCTGATTTCTGGATAACATGAACTTACGGCAGCAGCAAAGGACGCATCTTCCAGCAATTGACAGGTGGGAAAGTTAGATGTACTTGATAAACACCACCCACTACTCTGTGGAATCGGTCAGGTGACCTTGCTTTCTGCTGAGAGACTGTATGTTGAAAATTTGAGATTGGTGATATCACAATGCTGCTGTCTTTGCTCGTAAAAAAAAATTATGATTTGTGCTAGAAAATGACCAGTATTTCAAACTGGCAGCACAATCTCACAATGAAGCAGTTACCTCTGAGATAATTAGTAATCGAATACATGTTTCGCAGGGATCTGATGAAACACTGTTGTTTAGTGGTCCAAGGATCCCATTACTACGGGGTAACATTTGTACGCAGCAACAAAGTGAGGCAATGACAGTTTATTTTATTATTGTTTAATTGAACAGTGATTTAGCTCATGTAATATAAGTTTATTTCATTACTGTTTAATTAAACTAAGACAAAACTGTGATTTTGCTCATATATGTTTACCTTGAACATAAAGAGAGCTCTATTCTTCATGTGTGTACAAAGCACACCAGACGTCTGCTCATGTTGTGAAAATCTGTGGGTCCATTTGAGAGTTAAACATGCTCAACATTTTATGTCAGCCATTGTCCAAGATCGTGTTCGACATTGTTGAATAATTTACATTGTTGGTATTTCTTTGTTCACTTATTAAATGTTTTTACATTCTAATGACATTTTATTGCTGTACATACTGCATAAACATAAGAAAAATTCCTCTTCAGTTCCTCTCCACAAATGCTGTAGCACAAATACTGTAGGTGTACTATATTTCTCTACTTTTTGAAGGGTTAACTCTATGGCAGCCTAAAATTTACAGACATGAAATTTTTATCAACAAACAAATAAAAAATATCTTTTGTGTAACTATCGGCTTTAACAACCATAAACCATCCGTCCCTTCAATGTCGTTATAACCGGTTTTGACTATGTTTTAAATACTAAGTGCTATCATGCATCTTTGTCAGAAACCCTTGGTCACTGGAATCTCTCCAGTTATTTTGTACCTATTTTAATTCTACACACTGTGCTTATTTACACACCAAATAATTGATTATAGGCAATTCAAAATAACTTTTTATGTCTGTGATAGCTGTCTCAGCAACAGGCACTGGAGGTATCTAGAATACTCCTATTTCAGTATGTCCTTCATAGCAGAGTGCAGGGAAAGAGAGAGAGAGAACAACAAGGGGAGAGACTGCAGTGTCCAGAAAATTTTGTAATAGTGAAAGGTTTATATAAAATGATAAAATTACAAAATAGAAAACCCACATTTCAAATGCTATGTATGAGGGGCAGTCAAATGAAACCACTCACCTCATTGGGACCAGGGAATGGTTTCAATCAAATGAGATGATCAATTCCTGTTTCATAGAATGTGGTTCGTTGCTGACAGATCCACAACCACACCCACTCTTGCATTCTTCACACAACTGAAACCGATTTCCATTCATGTCTTTCTTCAGGTCACCAATGACGCAAAATTCACACAGTGGAGATGCAAGCAGCATGGAACATGTTGCAGCATTTCTCAACAAAATCGCTGAAGCATAGACTTCGTCCAACGGGCAATATGGCGGTGGGCGTTATTGCACAACAGGGCAATACCGTCTGACACCATTTCTGGGCATTCTGACTTTATGGTGCATCACAGTTTCTACAAAGTCTATTCACAGTGCTGTGCATTGACTGTGGTTTCACATTCGGGGAACTCAATGAGCAGAAAGCACCGCAGTCTAAACAGGTCAAGATGACCTGACCGGAACATGTGAGAACTGCTTCGGATTTCTGGCAGGGAAGATGTGGGATTTTTTCCACTGGTGGCTTGGCAGTTTGTCACTGGACTGTCAGAATGCTGCCCGACGGAAGCATCCTGTTAAACGATGACACTCATTCCCACACTGCCAATCGGACGAAGCCTACGCTTCAGCAATATGGTTAGGAAACACTGCAACATCATCTGTAAAGCCCAGATGATTTTCAAATCGTTGGAAACCTGATGAAATAGATGCGTGGATGTCTGTTTCAGCCAGATAAAGGAATGCCATTGCGGGCGTGGTAATGGATCCATCAGTGACTGACAACATTTTATGAAACAGAAATTGATCATCTCGTCTGCCAGTGGAATAAATGTCTTAATATGTCTGGTGATTACTTTTGAATCAAACCATTCCACGGTTTTGTTGTGGCAGATGTTTGGTTCTCATTTGCCTGCCCCTCATAGATCTTTAAATATCAAATATTACAACTCCAAAATATATTCAGTAATCTACCAACCTGAGGTGATGAAGGGTAACTTCCTTGTGGTGGTGGCATATGTGGTCCTCCCCTGTAAGGTCCTCCAGGAAGCTGGGCTCCTTGTAGTGGCGGCTGTATTTGACCTTGCATGGGAGGTCCTGGAGGCGGAGGGTGAGGTCCCTGCTGGAAGGCCTGTGTGGGGAATTGGCTGCCTTGTGTGTACTGGGGAGGGATCTGGCCACTTGGTGGTCCCGGAGGTTTCGGCCCTGAGTGGCCTTGGCTCAGGTGAGATGGAGGACCTAAGTGTGGAGGCATTGGGCTGCCCTGTGGAGGCATTCCGCCCGAATGTGGAGGCATAGGACTGCCCTGCGGGGGCATGTTGCCTGAATGTGGAGGCATAGGACTGCCCTGCGGGGATGTCGCATTTTGCGGTGGAGGCACAGAACCTGTTTGCGATGGAATGTGACCACTCTGTGAGAACCCGTACCGTGGCTGTGGTGCCTGGGGACCGCCCTGTGGTGGTAGGTGGCTGGACTGTGGAGGCACAGAACCCGACTGTAGTGGCGGCAGAGCATTGCCTTGTGGTGGCATCTGGTTGAACTGTGGACCAGTGGTGTCTCGTGGTTGCACGTGGTTTGTCTGTGGAAGTATCTGTCTGCCGTGTGTTGGTGGGTGACCCGGTGGGCCTGTTTGTGCAGGCAGAGGGCTACCGTGTGCGTACGACATTCCGGGGTGCGTCGGTGGATGCGCAGCGCCTCCATGGCCGGGCGGCAGGCTCGAATGCTGACCTTGGGTGGGAGGTGGTCTTGGACTACCCTGAGGAGGAAGCTGGGAGGACTGCAGAGATGGGTTTAAGGCCTGTGGGCTCGACACTGGTGTCGGTCCCCTCCCCGGACCATTGACGTACGGTGAAGGCGACGGTCCCGGAGACGGACGCTGCTGCTGTGCTGGTTGTGACCCGGGAGTAGCGTATGTTCCCAGGCCTTGTGCAGGAGAACTAGGGAAGCCCGGCTTGCCTGGTAGTCCCCCTCCAGCACCAGGCAAAACCTGAGAAGAAAAAAAATAACCAACTACAGTGATAGTATGTTCTTTTTGTCGTCACTAAGATTCACTGTAAAATTCACCATCATCAAAACACTTCAAAATATTTTCAGCATGATTCATTTCCCTGGAAACAGTGCTCTGAGTATAGTCTTTCAATTTCACATTTACGACTTTTTTAATACTGCAGTAATAATTTACTCCTATACAGTCATTACTATATGCCACTATTGTTTGACTTAAAAATGTGGCTGAGGTTCTGCAGATACACTGATCGGCCAGTGTGTGAGGAATTACTGTTAGCCAGACATACGCACAGTGCAAATAGAATCAGCGAGCTTGCAGTCAGTGTGTAGAATGCGGTAGATGCACAATATATCTGAGTACCACTCGTCATGTTGTTGTTACCTCTTATATCCCTCAAAGTTACATCCAGCACCTCAACAGCATTCCTGTGTGCCATGGTGCGCTGATCCTACACAATCACTTTCCATGTCTTTAGACACCGTTGCACTGCCAATGTCCTTGCTTATGCTGCACAACAGATAGTCAAGTTGCAGTATGTCAAGCAGTAACTGAAGTGCAGAACAGACTGGCCGCCTTCTCTCCAGTAACGCCGCCACAACACCTGGGTGGTGATGGTGAGAGCAAACTCACTCTGCCCCCCAACTTCAGAGAGAATGACATTTACTAAAAATGTTTTCCCTGTGCCTCCGGGAATATCAAGGGAAATGATGCTACCCCATTGTTGTGACACACAATCCAGATAGTGTCACATGCCTGCTTCTGGTCCTCATTCAGTTGTGGCCTCTTGGTTGCTACATACACATGCCAACTGTCAAACTTAATTCATTTTGTGTATCTATTAAGCCTGCATTACTTCTAGTTGGTTGTATTTTTGAGCTGGCATGCCAAGCTGAAGTAAAATTTTGTTGCTCATGGACACACATTTGTTCCTGATTACAATCAACATTTGGTCAAAAATATCCAGCCTCAAGATAATGGCTACAGTCAGATTTTCATTCCTGATTGTGGCCAAGTATGTCCTCACTCATTGCCTCCTTATATTTTTTCCACACTATGCTTGCATTACATGGGCTGCATGTTGTCAATATTACAGCAAAGAGGTTCCTTATGTGCTGAGGCAGGTAGACCAATTTGACACTGCCTAATGTGTTATCCCAGTGCTCGTCTCCTTCAAATAACCCTAACTTATAACGTGTCTCTCAACATCTACTCTGCTACTCTGGATATCACACTTAAGTGCCTGGCAGAGGGTTCATCTAACCACCTTCAGATTAATTTTCTATTATTCCATCCGCAACAGTGTGCAGAAAAAACAAATATCTTTATCTTTCCTCGAGAGCTCCAATTTCTCTTATTTTATTATGATGTTGATTTCTCCCTAGTTAGGTCGACAACAAAATATTTTTGCATTCAGAGGAGATAGTTGCTGATTAAAATTTTTTTGAGAAAATTCCGTCACAATGAGAAACAGCTTTGTTTTATTGATTTTCACCTCAAATCCTGTGTCATGTCCATGAAACTCTCTCTGCTATTTCTCAATAATGCAAAAATGCTGCCCTTCTTTGAACTTTCTCAATGTACTCTGTCAGTCCCATCTGGTACCAATCCCTAACCATGGAGCAGTACTCCAAAAGAGGACAAACAAGCAAAGTGTTGGCAATCTTTTTAGTAATAGTCTCAATCTTCTAAACTTTCTGTCAATAAAATGCTGTCTTTGGTTCGCCTTCCTCACATCATTTGCTGTGTGTTCTTGCCAATTTAAGTTGTTCATAATTGTAATTCCTAGGGATTGAATTGTATTTTCAGCCTTTTGATTTGATTTAATGGATTCCTTTTAGCACTTGTGTGGATGACCAACTTTTCATTATTCAAGGTCAACTGCAAATTTCCACATCATAAAGATACCTTACTGGAATCATTTTGCAATTGGTTTTGATCTTCTGATGACTTTACTAGATGATAAATGACAGTATCATCTGTAATCCGCAAACAACCTCAGACAGCTGCTAAACATTGTGCCCATGTCACTGTTTACCATTTTCAATTCCATGAAGGTGTTTACCGTTTGCGGCTCCAGGAAGGTATGTGGTCTGTGAACCAGATGCAGAAGCATCCTGAGGGAGTAACATTCTGCAGACTTCTCTCCTGCAGAAAACTTTCCTCAATGTTTAACATTTAGGCGCCTCTAGACACAGTGAATTTCTTGCAAATGGATCCTCCTGACATAGCTGAAAGACCGCTGTCAACATTGTGTGTGATGGGTTATCAGCCAAAGTGGGGGTGCTGTCTTTGTTGAAGTATACTCTTTGGCCACTTCCCAAATGAACAATGAAGTGCATGATGGTAGGATGCCATTTGTGAATTGGAAATTTGAGGATGTACCAAATGATCTCATTGCTGCCGATATACCCCCACAAATGGTACTGTATCGTTTCACCTCCATTTAGTTCATTGAAAATACCGAATTCTCCCATTTTGCTTCCTTCGTTGATATATCTGAATCACTATTTAATTTACTTTGAACTGTTACAATACTCCAAATTTGTCTGTGCAAGAAACATTTTCATTAATATTGGTGAATATGGCACAATCCATCTGTTGGGTTCCAGTAACTCTGAGCATATACCAGCATCAACGTCCACAGACTGCAGATTCTTCACTACAATAGATTATGTGAATGTCTTGTTCCTCACTTTTGCCACTCAGTTACGTACTCCCTACTTTACACCATTCCAAATACACACCAAGTAGTTTGACAAAGAAATATGAGCAAATATTTGTCAAATTTGTACTAAAAATGGGTACTTTTGTCAAAGTTCAAGATGGCAGGCAACACCACCTTGTTAATATGCACTGCAGTTGCTTGTAACACAATTGCATTGTGTGCGCATTTAGAAAAGAAGCAGTGGAAAAATGGAAATATACTCTGGTGGAGCTGTGGGTTTTAGTTGAGATAGTGAAAGCAATCAGAAATTTTTTTATGAGAACTGCAAGTTAAGGATGTCAAGGCTTATATAAATAACTTATGAGTGCCTGAGATTGCATTTCAGTATTTCATCACTAAAGTGGCTCCTTATATTACAAAACAGAATACTCAGTTCAGAAATGCTGTATGTGCACAAGACAGAGCTCACCATAACACTGGTTTCTTGCTACAGGAAAGAGCTATTCTAGCTTACAATAAGCACTCCAATACCACAGAGCACATTAACCAAAACAATTCACAAACTGTGTGAAGTGATTTATAAAGCACTGAACGTGGAATATGTAAAGGAAAATAAATATTTAGTACACAAAATAAGGGCAATAAGAACTATTTTTATTTTTGAATAATTTAATTTAATGGAATTAGTGTTCCAACAACAACAAAATTAATAAAAAGTACAAAACAGATTAAGCACTTTTTAACTTGTGGCATCCAGAGTTCAAAAGTAGACAGAGTAGAATGGAGACCTAAGATTTTTTTTATTTTAGAGTGTTTCCTTCTCTATTCTGACTTGCTAGAAAGCTGCCTGAGTGTTTCCAGATGTAGAGGTGGGTGGCTATAGCCGTGATTGTGGATTTGAAGTAGTCTGCAGCATATCCCAGCTGCCAATCAACACACAATTAATATCGTGCATTGAGTCCCCAACCCCACCTGAGTAAAAGTGAGGTTATTAAAATGAGTCAAAGGAACACAACAACTAAACTTTGCACTCATGTTTAGAAACACACTACAGACATCAAATGTCTGTAGCAATGCCAGCATTCCAAGCAGTTACAGTTCACATGGCAGTGAACAGAACATGAATGATTTTTATAATGAAATCTATGGCAAGGCCCTAGATCTGATTTTATTTCTTTGACAAAAGGCAAGATTTGACAAAGTTCCCTATGACACCACCAAATTTCTTTGACAAAAGTATTTGATATATCAACATTCACAAAGAAATATGATACTGTAATACTGGCCACACATATTCCTCAACACACAACTGATGTTGATGGAGACCTACAGAAGGCACCTGTTCTCAGTTTTTGCATTTATATCAACAATGTACTGATCAAACACTTGCCAACAGTTTACTATGTGGTTCTGCTCATTTCTTGGATCATTAGGAGCACATGTAAAACTCAACAGCAGACACCTTTTTATTGGTTAGTTCATCAGTTGATGGTATCACCTGTCTCACTTTCAAGTGATAACCATCCTCACCATGGGGCAACAGCAGAGCATATTGCAGGCTGCCGTACAATCCACAGGTCTCCAAAATGTGCTCCATTGTACTGCTCTGCTGGTTAAGTAGTATATCACAGTGAATCAAAACAGTCTGTCCTGATAACCATAGTCACTTCATATTTGGGTGGTGCATTGAGGCACCATGTGTGGCACCCAGTGGCCATCGACATGCTCGTATGTCAACTTCGTAATCAGCCAGTATTCGTTCCAATGCAATTGCAAACAGTTTGATGTAACTGTTGCATTGACAGAACATTACAAAGAATGTCATGTCTCGTTTCTGGAACGTGTGTGTACACACACACACACACACACACACACTCACTCACTCACTCACTCTTTGTGTCCCTTTCCAGTTCCCCATTGCCCATTAGGTACTACTGAAGGAATTTGGGTGGATGATAACGTAGTGGCAGCAGGAATCACCTTGTGTTGTATCTGCCCCTGTATTGTGGAACACACAGGCTGCTTAGCAAGTGACATGGCAGCAAAAAATGTCATCTGAAGGCAGGTGAAGTATTCCCTAAAGCTGGGAAGGAAACAATTCCACTCATGCATATCACCTGATGTGTAGATGGAAAGTCTGCTTGGCACAGGTAGCAGTTGCACAAGTTTCACTTAATTGTTCTTGCAACAAATGCCAGGACAACCTGCTGTGAACATCTTGGCTCAACAATGAACACATAGTGCACCCAGTTTCCCGATGGTAACAGATTCATGCTGTTCATAGACTTTACACTGATCATACGGGAAGCCTTCCACTGATATGCAGGGGTGTGCACTACATACTCATCTGTCTGCCTTCCATTGCTTGCAGCCGCAGCGCTCACTATTTTACTGTCTCTGATGATCTGCATTCAGCCGAGTGTTGTCTCTTGCATTGTAACTGGGTGTCACCCTGTTGGACCATCTTACACTATTTATGGAAGCTGTAGCACACAGCATAGACAGTCATGACCCTTTCCTGGGCATTTTCCTGTTTGTGTTCACTTTTTTTTTTCTTGGCACTTGGCCACTTGCCATATGTTTCCTTTTTGACATTCGTGTTTGAAATGTGTAGCGTTCACTTGTGACATGGTGAGATGCCACACAGGAGAGACAGTTGTGCCTGCTCCACATGACATTGTCCATGTCCCAATGGCAGTGCCGTGTACAGTTGTAGGGGATAATACGACAGCAATGTAAGTACAGGAGTCCAACAGCGGATGCGGAATGCATAAGTAATCTGTTGGTTATTACATTGCATGTAATCACACTCCTACAGCAGCATGAAATGAGTGTGGACAGATGCAGCTTGCAGCACGGCACCATGTGTAACAGAGTTGTCAATGTCTCCATGGAAATGTCTCAATGGTGTTGGCTGATTAAACAGGCCGCTACTCTTCCACACATTACATGCCTGTCGTGCAAGGCAACCTACACAACATGGACTATACACACCACTTCTTCACCCCCCCCCCCTCCCTGCTCAGTGCAGATGGGCATGGTTGATATGACAGACTGCAGACTGCTACTAGTCCCACATGCAGTGTAGGGTGTCCACCCACACGTTTAGACCATGCAAAGCAGGCCAGTAAAACAGTTCACCTGCAGGAGCTGGAGAGCTGTTTTTCGCCCATATCTTTAGCCCTAGAGAGCAAATAGCATGTACCAAACTTGGTTTAAAATGATCCAGTAGTTTAGGAAATGTTGGACACACACACACACACACACACACACACACACACACACACACACACACACACACACACACAGTGATATTTCAATGAAGCACATGCACATTGTCATAAGGTGGTGATGTTGGCTGTTTTCAACAGGGTGTTCCTATACGAAGCTACAGTATGTAGCTCTGTTACCTCGCTAGCAGTACCTGTGAGATCACATTGAGAGTCATGCTTACGACAGAACACTTGTTAAGATGATTGCCCACGAAAGGAAATGTTCTGGATTTGAGTCAATTTCTAGCACACAGAGTTAATTTTCCAAGAAGTTTCAAAATGGTACACTTCAAAATAGTACACACGCGTTAGCTGAAGCCTTAGATACAAACCTTCAACTACATCAAAATGGGGGACATAAACAACCTGTTGAAATCAAGTGTCTAACATACATACCATAAGATGAATTCAGTTCTTTTGATGATCACACATTTCTTGACTTCACCAACTCAAGAACCAAACTGTTAACTTTGTCTAACGTAGACCTCGAACTATGCTGCAAATCAGCCTGTCAGCATAACCTACATTCCACATAATATTAATATACGTACTAAACATATTTTGTTTGATTCTAAGAGTATCATTTCAAAAGTCCTGCACATTGTGCGTGTGTGACCATTACAGTGGCATGATCGAGTTGAAATACATGTCAGTTGTAGGTGTGATGGTCATGTGTGTGTGTTTGTTGATTGCGTGGTTATATTGTGAGCAACTGAGTTTGAAAATAGAAGTTCAAACCGAGTCAGGTCAGATTACATGTAGTGACCAGCATTCCTACAACAAAATCTCCACAGGAAAAGAACCAAGTGGAAATTTACAATGCTTTTAGAGAGGTATGTAAGAGAAGTGTAGTAGAGAGCATGGTATGCAGTGATCTGTTCATTTCCATGAATGTCAGCTAAGCACTGAGGACAACCCAAGAAGTGGAAGACCATTAAATGTAATGGACTTTACCTCTCAATATATTGTTAATGATATTTTGAGGGTGGATTAAAAAAGTGAGAAAATTGCATATTAGGTCAGAATGTCTGTCACTTCAGTTTACAGAATGATAACTATAAAGTTAAAGATGAGAAAAGTTGCTGACAGATGGGTTCTGCAAGATCCCAGTGACGAGCAAAAAACAGGTCACAAAAGAATCGCAGAAAAATTGCTTCAATGTTATCGAACAGGAGGAGGACAGCATCTGGAACGTGGATAAGAGATTCTGAGCCAGAACTGAAGTCTCAATCATCATAATGGGTAAGTTCCAACTCTCCATGCCCAAAAAAATTCCTCTACCAACAATCAAAGGCAAAACTGATTATATCTGCATACAACATGAATGAAGTCATAGCTACAAATAGTAATAGCGTCTGTAATAGGCATATACTACAAGCTGTTTCTGCTAAATATTTTGCACCCAAAAATTCATGAAAGAAGGTCTGACATGCTTGCAGCTAATGTCCTCATTCTGCATGCTAAAACAATACTGGATATTGCCCACCCAGCGACAGAAATGCTTGACAAAATGAATGGGAAATACCTCCCTACACACCTTATCAACCTGATATAGGTCCACCAGACTGATTTGTTTCTCAAATTGAAGGAACAGTGCCATAGCAAATCTTTTGATAAAAACTGATGAAGCTTCCAGTGAGGTGGCCCAAGTAATCAAAGAGCTCAACAGTGAAGGTGCCCTATCCAGAATACACACGTCATCCAAAGCTGTCACATGCAAGAATGGACATTATATTGAAGGCTTGTAAAGGTATTCTGTAAAATAAAGTATTTTCTTCAGTTCTGTCTTACAGTGTTCAGAACTTTTGAAAGAACCCTCATATTTCTGTTTGTGCACATATGACATCACACACACCACACCATTATGTCACAGCTTGAAACCAAACTGTGGTATTGGTAAGTTCATTTAACTTTTACACACAACTGCAGAGCAAAATTTTCTTAGGTTGGTGGTTATTTTGATGATTTTGTAGTGCATCCCATATCCTGTTTTCATTGGCTTTGCACTTATTATTACAAGAACGTCTTGCTGTTTATTTTCAGTAGCTGTAAGAACAAGTCTCCTTGTGTTAAGGTTTTGAGGGGAACAGAAACAGATAGTTTTCAAAAACTAAATAATATCATTTTGAGATCATCTTGATTCACAGGAGTTAATACACTGTGGAAACAAACACTGATCATCTGCTTTGTCACGGTATTGAAAGTTTCACTATTTACAGTAAAACTAGATAAAGGGCCATCAACACCGATCTCAAAGTGTACGTTAGTAATGCCTATCGCAAATGGTCAGAGAAAGTTACAATGATGGTAGGAGACCTGATTTGCATAGCCAGTGATATACCATTGTTTAAATTTCAATTGCAGGAGAAAGATTTAATGTAATGACACTCTTGTCACAGTAGGTGCTGTGTGTGATGAACTTGAATTTTTGAAGAAAAACACTTCCTTTGCTGAGGAAAATACTATATATGTGTGCAGTGTGCAGAACTTTTGAACTGATCCTCTTAGAATCAAACAAAATATCTGTTTTGCATCTACGTCAATATTATTTGAAATGTAGGTTATGGTGACAGACTGATTTGCAGCATAGTCTGAGTTCTACATATGGCAAAGTTTACAGTTTGGTTGCTGAGTTGGAAAAACCAAAAGAAATAAATTACAGATTTTCAATTTCCAGTTCTTGCTCTGTGCAAGATCAGTAAGTAGTAGCCTGCTATTCTATATTTTGCTAGTTTTAAGTTTCATTGATTTTATGTAGTTCCAGGGGGTCTAGGTTAAATTGATCATAAAACTGGCAGTGTAATGCAGCTCAAAAGTCAGAGGATGGCAAGGGCACACCACCCGCAATAGTGTCATGCCTAGTATCGCACTGTGATGTTCAAACCAACCTTTGGGCAGTTTTGTTTATTATGTTTGTTGTTAATAGTTGTATGGTGTATTGTCAACTGACTTAATACTTAAATAACTAAACTGCTTATAGTCCTCAAATATCACTATCAGTCACAAATGTTTTTTATCTTTATGAAATGATTTTACATTGTAAGACATTTCCAAGGGCAGATGTAGACTCTGACCACAATTTATTGGCTATGAACTGTAGGTTAAAACTAAAGAAATTACAAAAAGGGAGGAAATCAAGGGGATGAGACCTGTATAAGCTGAAAGAACCAGAGGTGGTTGTGAGTTTCAGAGGGAGCATTGGGTAACGACTGACTAGAACAGGGGAAAGGAATACAGCGGAAGATGAACAGATAGCTTTAAGAGACACAATAGTGAAAGCATCAGAGGATCAAATAGGCAAAAAGACAAGGTCTAGTAGAAACCCTTGGATAACAAAGGAGATATCGAATTTAACTGATGAAAACAGAAAATATAAAAATGCAGCAAATGAAGCAGGGGAAAGGGAATACAAATGTCTAAAAATGAGTGACAGGAAGTGCAAAATCGCTAAGCAGAAGTGGCTAGAGGACAAATTTAAGAATTTAGAAGCATATATCATTAAGTGAAAGATCGATATTGCCTACTGGCAAATTAAAGAGGCCTCTTGAGAAAAGAGAATCAGCTGTATGAGTATCAAGAACTCAGGTGGAAAACTAGTCCTAAGCAAAGAAGGGAAAGCTCAAAGGTGGAAGGAGTATATAGAGAGTCTTTACAAGGGAGATGAACTTGCAGGCAATACTATAGAAATGGAAGAAGAAGTAGATGAAGAGATGGGAGACATGACACTAGGAGAATAAATTAACAGAGCACTGAAAGACCCTAAGTCTAAACAAGGCCCCTGGAGTAGATAACTTTCTATCAGACCTTGACATCAACTGCAAGCATGTCAGACCTTCTTTCATGAATTTCTATCAGACCTACTGATAGCCTTGGGAGAGCTAGTCATGACAGAACTCTTCCATCTGGTTCAAATGTGTGTGAAATCTTATGGGACTTAACTGCTAAGGTCATCAGTCCCTAAGCTTACACATTACTTAACCTAAATTATCCTAAGAACACACACACACACACACACACACACACACACACACACACACACACACACACACACCCATGCCCGAGGGAGGACTCAAACCTCCGCCGGGACCAGCCACAAAGTCCATGACTGCAGTGCCTTAGACCACTCTGCTAATCCCACACGGCCTTTCCATCTGGTGTGCAAAATATATAAGACAGGTGAAATACCCTCAGGCTTTACATAAGGCTGGAAAAACTGGTAAAAGCCATACTCGGGGAAGATCAGTTTGGGTTTCGGAGAAATATAGTATCATGCAAGGCAATACTGACCCTAAGACTTATCTTAAAAGACAGGTTAAGGAAAAGCAAAGCTATGTTTATAACATTTATAGACTTAGAGAAAGCTTTTGAAAATGTCACCTGAACCACTCTTTGAAATTAAGATTCTGAAGGTAGCAGGGGTAAAATACATTGAGTGAAAGACGATTTACAACTTGTACGGAAACCAGCTGGCAGTTATAACAGTCCAGAGGCATGAAAGGGAAGTAGTGATTGAGAAGGGAATGAAACAGGGTTGTAGCCTATCTCCCATGTTATTCAATGTACACACTGAGCAAGCAGTAAAGAAAATCAAAGAAAAATTTGGAGAAGGAATTAAAGTTTATGAAGAAGAAATAAAAATTTTGAGGTTTACCAATGACATCGCAATTCTGTCAGAGACAACAAAGGACTTTGAAGAGCAGCTGAACAGAATCGACATTGTATTGAAAGGAGCATATAAGATGAACATAAAAAAAAAGCAAAATGAGGCTAATAGAATGTAGTCTAATTAAATTGTGTGATGCTCCAAGGGAATTAGATTAGAAAATGACAGACTTAAAGTAGCAGATAAGTTTCACTAATTTGGCAGCAAACTAATTCATGATGCCCATAGAAGACAAGATATAAAATGTAGACTGGGCAATGGCAAGAAAAACATTTCTGAAGATGATAAATTTGATAACATCAGATGTAGATTAAAGTGTTAGGAAGTCTTTACTTAAAGTATCTGTCTGGAGTGTAACCATGTACATAAGTGAAACATGGTCAATAAACAGTTTAGGCGAAAAGAGAATAGCTTTTGAAAAGTGGTGCTACAGAACAATGTTGGAGTTCAGAAAGGAAGAGGCTCACATAAACCACATGAAATGAAAAATTAGTACAAGTTCACCATAGTTTCAGTATGTTCTTTCCAATATTCACATCAAGCACCAATTTGGTTATTATGGGAATTTGGCCCAGGACAACTATGAAAACGTGTGAACAACACTGTAACAGCTGACAGCCAAAAGAAGTCTGGTATTATAATCACAGCAGGCTTAACATGCTGCTTTTCCACGCACTGGCTCAATGTATGAACATCAGACAAACCCCTTGAACACACTGTGCATAAGAATTTAGTGCTTTTAACTTATACTTTGGACCAAACACACCAAATATAGACTGCTTCTGTGCAATTCTAATATTGCACTGGCATAACGGACCAGTAATTCAACTTATTAATTAAGTTTTCTGCCACAACTGAATAACTTAATTCCAATGAAACATTCAAAATAACTGTTCATGTATCAGTCAATATTTGTTATGTTGACCTGATGTATGTTCCACTGCGTGTTCCATCGTAATTAAGCAATTGTGACAGAAACCTAAATAAATAATAAACAGACTACTTTTATTTTCAACCATTTTAACCTGATATCTATCTCCAAGATGATAAAAATTTGATCATTGCTGCTGATCTTTTTCTTAGTGTGACTAATCTATTCTGCTAAGTTTTCTCTCTCAATTAATAATGTGTTTTTGCATTCAAAAGAATCCAGCCAATAGTCTTACTTGTTTTTGAGAAAAATTTTAACACTGCTGTTTTTATTTGTACCTTAATATCTACTGGTTTTGGCTGTGGACCATCTTCACAGGATATTACAGCACACAGAGAGATATTAAATGAGTCATTTTCCCGTGCTCCACACATGAATGTAACAGGAAGAAACCCTAATAATTGGTACAATGGGACACACCCTCTGCCATGCACTTCACAGTGGTTTGCAGAATACAGATTTAAAGCTAGATATCTACCAAAAGCACAAAATAGACAAAGTAATGTACAAAAAATATAAAATACAAACCTTGTAGAAAGTTTCTAAGCAAAATCTGTTCATGAACATTTACAAGGCAAAAACAGATCACATGAACACTCAGATCATTTCTTTTCTTGTTGATAGAAAATCAGAAACTTCATAATAAATATACAAAAACAACATAAAATGTTCCACAGGAGTCTAATAGGAATATGCTCAACAGGACAACAGTTAACAAAATTATGTACAAAAAGATAAGAAACCAAAGAGCTAAGGGCTATACAGTGCAGCCTCTGTAGCTGTGTTCTGTTCTTATACCTATTATGATATTTAATGTAATTGAATTGCTAAAAGAAATCTACCCACCAAGCGGCTGCAGAACAAGCACATAAAAAAAGGTTATAATTATGCAAGCTTTCTGAGCCAGTGGCTCCTCCTTCCAACAGAATGGTTGAAGGGGAGGGAAGAGTGGTGATTGAAAAGGACTGGAGATGTCTAGGAAAAAGAGGTAGATTTTGGAAAAAGTCACCCAGAACCGCATGTCAGGAGGGACTTACCGGACAGGATGAGAAGGAAATCCAACTACATTTTATTATGACATTTAGGGTTTTCTATCAACCAGAAAAGAAAATGATAGGTATTCACTTAATATGTTTTTGCTTTGTAGGTATTCATGAAAATATTTTGCTTATAAACTTATTAAAAATTTTGTATTTTGTGTGTACATTACTTGTTTCATTTTGTACTTTTGGTAGATACCATGTGAAGGTGGTCCACAACCAAAACTGGTAGACATTAAGATACAAATAAAAATAGTTGATGATTAAAATTTGCTTTTTCAATTACTTAATGAATGCTGAATGTCACCTAACCAAAACATTAAAAAAATTCTTAGTGTTGACAAAGAACCACTTCCCAAGCAAGATAATCTGGTTTCCCAATGTAACAGTTTTCAGCAATGAAGTTGTTTTCTACTACACAGTGCAATGTTAACTAAAGCACTCCAAAAACATTTTTAAAAATGTCTGTTGTTCAAAACAGACAACTGCTACATATTTTATGAGCATTATTGACACGCAAGGTCACTAGTTGTGCCTGCGTAATGGGATGGCTGTATGTGTCATGGAAAACAACTGAATCTGTAATTATCGAATGATTACTTATGGTCTACAATGTTTCATGGATTCTGAAATCTTGAATTTTAAACTTTCCCATTTTATCACTGTGTCCATTAGCATACCTGGTTTTCATTGCCATGCTTCTGCTGGCTTCCTGACAGATTCATTGCTGCCATTTGGCCAGCAAGTTGATTTGGTGAGGCCTGCATTTGTTGATGCTGAGGAGGAAACCCCATCATTCCTGTAACACAGAGGGGTTTATTGCAATCACATTTTATCAATTCTATGAATGCCTGCACATCTATTGATTGTGTAGAACTCTACTATATAGTGCCTTCATTTTGAGAGTAAGATAGTTTTATATTTTCAAATACTAAGCTTTTCCTATTTAACACAGTACATTAAACTGAATAAACCTGATGCTGACTTTATATTCACACTTCCGTAAAACAAACGAGCTATCACTAGATGAATCCTGTTCTTAAGAGATCCACTCATGTGGCTTAATAACAGGCACATAAAAAAAGTGTTTCCAGATATTTAGGTGTCTTCCTTGACTAGTTACTCTATTTCAGCAATTGTGTAGAAGTGGGTGAAAGAGGCAGGAAAGTAATGTAGAAAATAAGCATCTCAGCCAGATATGACAGTGTGTTGTCAATGCTGTCTTCAATCTGAACACTTAGTTTGAAGTGGCTCTCCACAATAGTCTGTCTTGTACAAACCTGCATAACTACCACAACTTAAATCCATCTGAATCTGCTTACCGTGCTCAAGCCTTTGTCTTCCTTGCAATCCCCCAAACTCATCCCCCCCCCCTCCCCCAACACACGTTTCATTACCAAAATCACAATTTCTCAATGCCTCAAGGCAGTGCCTTATCAACCAATCTTATCTTTTACACACATTGCGACAAAATTCTTTTTTTTTTTTTCCAGTTTAATTCAGCACCACCTCATTTGCTATCTGATCTATCATCTAATTTTCAGCTTTCTTCCGTAGCACGACATTTCACAAGCTTCTATTCCCTCCTTTCTGAAATGTTTATAACATCCATATTTCACTTCCATGTAAGGCTACACTCCACACAAATACCTTTACCAATGTCTTCCTAATGCTTAAATTTATATTCAAAATTTCTTTGCCATATATCCTGAAGAAGAAAGAGGGACCAACAGCTATTTCCCACACATCCAAAAGAGGTTTGGATTAAGACACCTTCAAGATGGCCAACCCACTTTCAACATCTATGGACAGGGATGCCATCGGGTGATGTGAGGTATCTCTGTTGCAAAAGCTGTTATGATAATTAGTGATCATTTTAGCATGGTAGGGGTTCACAGTTTTCTGTTATCCATCAAAGGTAATGGAAAAAATTACAGAGGCGGTAATCACAAGAAGATGTAAAAAGAATACAAATCTGTTAGCACACCAAAGTCTGTTAGGCACTGAATTATATAATACACACTTACATTTCTTATAATGTATCTGGAACAAGCCTTATCACTTAGTCTATCAGTAGAATTGTCCAATGATCTTAAGTTACAGGCTCAATGATATTACAAACATTTAATGTCTAATTACAATATACAACTATAAGCAACTGTAAAAATTCACTATAAATTAAACAATGGGTGTACAATCAGTTGTCTATGTATTTATATTAGGTGCATCTTAAATCACAGTGAAAACCTGTTACTGACACTTTTAAATAATAAAAAAGCAACTCTACATGGATAGTCTAAATAAAGTAATAAGCAAGTAATAAGTACAGCTGTGAGTTATATGATGCAGTTCCTTTCACTGTCTACACAAAATACCCAGAGACTATTTTTGAACACCACAGTGCTTTACTACACACAGTTCTAGTTGACGTGGTGTGTCATCATTCTCTGATTTTTAAACTGGACTACTCAGTCAGTTATAGGATGATTTATGGTTTAAAATGGAATCTGAACTGTAGCATTTCACACATTAACAAACATTGATAGAGTAAAAGAAATGATGAATAACTGATAAAAATGCTACAACATAACTGGATAGATAAAAGATCTACTCACCAAGCAGCAGTAGGAGAACACACATAAAAGTACTGAAATTTGCAAGCTTTCAGAGTCAGTAGCACCTCCTCCTGACAAAAGAGTTGACACAGGTTTAGGAAACAGGGAGAGTCAGGGGTCAGATTAGGGCTTGTCATCCAGTTCGGTAAGTCTCCTCTGACAGAGGGTTCTGGGTGACTGCTGCGAACTCTCCTCATTTCCTAAACCTCATCAGTCCCTTTCCTTCATACCTCTTCCTTTCCCTTCAATACTTCTGAATCATCACTATATTTATATGTGTTCTCCTGCCAATGCTTGTTGAGTAGATTATTTACCTATCCAATCACATTATATTTTCAAAAATTGATTATTTTTGCCGAGATAAAAATACTAAAATTAACTGGGGATCAAAGCCTTGACCTTTGGATTTTGCAAATTAGCACTGAGAAGATGTAGTAATAGCAATATTGATGATGAAAGTGGAAGTAATAGCATTAGCAATGGCAATAACAATCTTATGAGGGTAATCCCAAAAGTAAGGTCTCCTATTTTTTTTTGTAAGTACATAGATCTGTTTATTTCTACAATGGTTTACATCAGTTTACAGCTTTAACATTTACCTATTTTTCAACATAATCACCATTTCTGTCAGTGCATTTTTGTAGATGCTGTGGCAGTTTTTGCATGCCCATGTCATACCAGCTAGCTGCCACACTGTTCATAAAGTTATGAACCTCTTCTTTCACCTCATCGGCAGAGCTGAATCGCTTTCCAGCCAAATGTTCTTTTGACCTAGGGAACAGGTGATATTCACTGGGGCCAAGTCAGGACTATGGGGTGGGTGGGTGATTATGTTCCACTGAAACTGTTGCAATAGAGCAATGGTTTGCCGAGCGATGTGTGGGCGAGTGTTGTCATGGAGAATGTGTACACCCCTGCCAACATTCCTCTTCTCCTGTTCTGAATTGCCCGTTTGAGTTTTTTCAGAGTCTCACAGTACCTGTCAGCGTCATTTGTGGTCCCAGCGATTCAGCTCCGACGACGAGGTGAAAGAAGAGGTTCATAAATTTCTGAACAGCATGGTGGTGAGCTGGTATGATATGGGCATACAAAAACTGCCACAGCGTCTACAAAAATGCATCGACAGAAATGGTGATTATGTCGAAAAATAGCTACATGTTCAAGCTGTAAACTGATGTAAGCCACTTTAGAAATAAACAGGTCTATGTACTTATAAAAAAAATTGGAGACCTTACTTTTGGGATTACACTCGTAATAACATTTCATTTCTAATTCACTATGTTTACATGCGACATCTTTCGAAAGAAGAAAACTGAATTTCGGATACCGTATTTTGCTAGCTTGTTTACATGTTGAGGTCTGAAGCAGATTTGCTAGCCTAGTTAAATATGGTGCCTGGAAAATAGCTGATCCAGTTTCTGATTCAATCAAAACAATTGTTATTTCTCTTCCCTTAAATATTATAGGAAGACAGCTTCATGCTCAGTCTAATATTTCTGCTTCTCCTTCACCACACAGTAAGTCCATATTAAACGAATATTCTGAAAACAAGAAATAACTTGACAACCCAAGCACGTTTCAAAACTGGTTGTGTTTACAAGGGAACAAAAACTGACTGCCAAATTTGAAAACTGACAACTAGAAGCAGACTTCCATAATCAATTTTGAAGTGTTTATGTGACCACCCAGAAGTGGTACTAAGATATCTGTTTACGTAATCTGGTTTTGAGAGCCCCATGTGAACAGGATGACTGTAGCACCATTACTACATAACATATAGTGAATGAAGTAGTACAGTTTTAGACAGAAAATATGGCCTATTGTAGAATACTGTGATAGTACAAAATCAGACTTGATAAACACATCGTGACAACCAGCATCTATGACGTTATAGCTGTGTGAAATTGAGTGTGACTTGATGTAATTTTTAAATATTTTTTTACTTGTGAAGAATGAAACTGTTAATGAAAATATCATTAGCTTTGTACAAGAACGGCACTTGCGGAATTCTATATCCAGAGGCTCCTGGACATTGGATAGGCAATGGTGAGCAACTGCTGAAATGAGTAACAAATAATGAGAATTTGGCAATGCACCATGATTTCAGGCCACTGCTGATTTGCATACAGGAAGCCTTCAGAGTTTTCTAAGAAATCACTTTGTAACATTGTATTCTGTGTATTGAGACTTTGAAATGTAACACAATTAATTATGATATTTTGTCAGTACGCTGTAATCATCCTCCAAGTACATTTCAGATTGACAAAGCTGTTAATAACCTAATGTTCACCTACATGTTGTGTTATTTCTTGTAATCTACATCTATTTCTATATGCTGCAAACCACTATGTATGTCCCATTGTATCAGTTGTTAGAGCTTTCTCCCACTCCATTTCCAAAATATGAGAAGCGAGTTTACACAACATGAGAGGAGTATTTCCTGAGGATTGAAAGAACTCTACAAGTACTCTATCTACTTAAAATAAAATGTGCAATCTTCAATAGTGGTCTGATATAGAGGTAATATTTCTGTTGTAGTATTAATATTGGTGATTAAATTGACCTTTGTCACTGGGACAGGTTGTAATTGAGCCCTGTAACACAATATGGGCAATGAAGTCTCCAGGATGAACAGTTGTGGGAGCTGTGAGGTTAGGTGGAAGGGGGCTGCTGTGTTTGAATCATCACCCAGTGACAGCACAATAGACCATTTTGGCACCCTGGTTGACACATGCACTACAGCAGCTACTTCTCTTAAGACAGTGTTTAAGAACAGAGGAGGGCAGTGATATCCATCATCGACAAACATGCACATTTCCATCTTGCTCTCACCCCACTGTGGTGGTATGGACTTGCCCTCACAGAAGTGTCCCCAGGTTCAACACGACAATACCCATTCCCTTTGATCACACCCACTGCTGCCCGTTTTGTTGTAGAATCATGTAATATGTTCTTTGGGTACTTATTATGACATCTACAGGAAAACTTAAATTTTTGTGCAGGAATAACAAAAATTCTGCAAGCTGCAACCATATGAAAGTCTGCTTGCTCAAAATGTTCCTACGATTCATACGGCTGTTGACAGTGTCACTGATATGGCTAAAGTGGCATCAAGAATACCCCAAAGTAGTGCACTGGGATCAATTGTATACACCACATACGATGTGAAATGTATTTTTCATGGGGGAAAGCTAACATTTACGTTATTATAATGACTTTGCTGATAATGTTGATAGCTCTAAAAGACTGTTCATGCATTTTACTGTCAAATATAGAAAGCTTCACAAATTATTAATGAATTTTAAAGATGGGCAATTGATCCTCAATGACAGAAGGAAGCAAGATTAGAATTTAATATCCCATGACAAGGTCTTTAGAGATGGAATGCAGACTCTGATAGTGCAAGGACATGGAAAAAAAGCAGTGTCAAAGACCTATGCTGTCATATGGCTTAACTGATTAGTGAAATCACTAAAACCTTAAAATGGATGACTGGATGGGGATTTGAACATTCCCCCTCCTCTGTGACAGTTCAGCCTGCTATCTACTGTGACACTTTGCACTCAGTCTTGTATTGTTCTTAAACAACAGTGAAAAATACAAAAATAGCTATGTTACACACAATGAAAAGCACTGGCCTAAAACATCTGAAGATTCTGTTTTCTAGGAACAAAGAAGGAAAGTTAATGTCCCATAACTGTCAATGATTTTAGAGACGGAGCACTGTAACTGAAAGGACATGAGAGAAGGTACATATTTCTACCAGTCCTCAGAGGCTTTCGAGATGACATGTCTGAATAAAGTCTTCTCAGTTTTCACACCACATCACTTCAAAAAAACACTACGGTTTTCAACAGATATTTTCTCCATCATGATGATCAGGAGTAAAAGGCCATTGGTTGCTCAAGGCTGGCTCCGTGTTCCACTTTAATAGGCACAACAGCAGCATTTGGAACCTTGCAGACAAGCCGCAGTGATGCGTGTGGGAAAGCGAGTCGGGCAGCTCGTAGCAACTCCAGCCCACCACAGGACCAAGTGGCACCATCAGGTGGTGCAGGAAGCTGAACTGTCCATGTGCCCTACTACATGTGTACACCTGACCTCAGTTGAATATAATAAATTTTCTTGAGAGTGAAAATCTCATGTCAACTAATCAGCATGGTTTTAGAAAGCATCGCTCATGCAAAACTCAACTTACCCTTCTCTCACATGGTATACTGTAAATTATAGCTGAGGAGCAACAGGTAGATTCCATATTTCTAGATTTCTGGAAAGGGTTGACATGGCGTCCCTTTGCAGGCTGTTAAAAAAGGTACGAGCATATGAAATAAGATCAAGACATGAGAGTGGCTTTAAGACTTCTTAAGTTACAGAATCCAATATGTTGTCCTCTACAGCTAATGTTCACTGGAGACAAGGATATCGTCAGGAGTGCACCAGAAAAGTGCAACAGGTCCACTATTATTTTTTATACACACAAATGATTTGGCAGGTGGGGTGGGCTGCAATCTGTGACTGTTAATGATGCTGTGGTGTACGGTAAATTGTCAAAGTTGAGTGCCTGATGAGATGACAGACCAAATTTCTAGCTGTTGTGAAGAATGGCAGCTAGCTCTAAATGTAGAAAAATATAAGTAAATGATGATGGATTTAAAAGAGAAACTCATAATGTTTCGATACAGCATTAGTTGTGTCCTGCTTAACACTGTCATGTCGTTTAACCACCTGGGGATAAAGCTGTAGAACGATATCAAATTGAACAAGCATGTGAGGATTGTGGTAGGGAAGACAAATGGTCAACTTTGGTTTATTGGAGGGAATTCTAGGAAAGTGTGGTTCACCCGTAAATGAGATCGCACATAGGACGCTAGTGTAACGTATTCTTGAGTACAGCTCAGATGTTTGGGACCCATACCTGGTCAGATTAAAGAAAGACATTGAAGCAATTCAGAGGTGGGCTGCTCGGTTTTATACTGGCAGGTTCGAACAACACAAAAGTGTTACATACATGCTTCAGGGACCCAAATGGGAATCCCTGGAGGGAAGGCACTATTGACAAAACTATTGACAAAATATAGAGAATCAGCATATGACACTGACTACAGAACAATTCTACTGCCTCCAACATACATTGCATATAATGATCACAAAGATATGATAATGAAATTAGGCCTCATAAGGAGGCATATAGACATACATTGTTCCTTTGCTCTATTTGCAAGTGGAACAGGAAAGAAAATGACTAGTAGTGGTGCAGGGTAACTCCATCATATACCGTACGGCAGACTGCAAAGTATTTATGTAGATGCAGATGTGGAAATTGTTGTAGCTTGCTCTAATCTCAGCTGTTTCCTTCCCAAGGGAATCCCAACATACAACATTTCTATTAGGACAAACATTTGAGAGAGACAGCAACTGTTAATGAAGGATTGTGGATGGAAAATGCAATCTGCTACAAATACTTTCAAAAAGCTTTATTTTATTGCCATAGACAGTCTTGGGCTTTTATTTGAATCTTCAGAAGGCTACACTTGTTTTATTTCACTATCAGATTTGCCAGCAACATGTCATCCACTCCTGCAGCACTGCACATGAATATTTGAGTAGTTGACACCACTTTACGAGGTCTGTTCAAAAAATTCCGGAACTCTGGCCACTAAATTTTTCTACGCTTCCCTTTTACATATTACACATGGTCTCTTCAAAATACTCTCCTCCACAAGCGATACACCGCTCCGAATGGCATTTCCACTTCCAGAAGCAGTCTTGGTGTGCCTCTTTCTGGATCGCGAGAAGTGCCAGCTGTGAATTTTCTTTTATCTTGTCTATCATTGTAAATCTTCATCCTTTCAAAGGGGCCTTCAACTTAGGAAACAAAAATAGTCCACAGGGGCTGGGTCTGGAGAGACCAGAGGATGAGACAGCATAGTGATTTCAGTTTTTGTGCAATAGTCATACACCAACAGGGATGATTGAGCAGGTGCGTCATCGTGAGGCAAGAGTCACGAATTGTCTCACTACATTTCAGGCTGTTTTCTTCTCACATTTTCTCGCGGGCATCCCAACACGTCCCGATAGCATCATCAATTAACAGTTTGTCCCTGTGGCACAAATACATGATGAGCTAATCCTTCAAAGTCAGAAAACTATCAGCATGGCTTTAACATTTGACCTGACCTGATGAGCTTTTATTGGTCTTGGAGAAACTTGCCCAATCCACTGCGAAGAGTGAATCTTGGTTTCAACATCACAACCGTAGACCCATGTCTCATCACCAGTTATGATTCTTGTAAGGAACGTCTCATTCTCATTTGCGCGACAAAAGCTCTTCATGGATTGTGGTGCGAAGGTCTTTCTGGTCTTGACTCATGAGCCGTGGGACAAACCTGGTGGCGGCACGATACATTCCACAAAGATATGTCAAGATTTCACGACATGACCTAACTGAAATGTTACATTCTTCTGCAATCTCTCTGACAGCCAGCCTTCAATTGGCATGCACAGCTTCATTGACATTACTGACATGAGTGTCATCAGTAGATGTCAAACGGTGTCCTGAACAAGGGTCACCTTTAACTTCCATCCAGCCATTTTTAAACTGTGTGATCCATTCTTAACACTGAGTACGGCTTAAGCACTCTTCACCATAGGCTTCTGGCATCATTTGGTGTGTTCTGTAAAGCTTTCCCTGAGTTTCATGCAAAATTTAATGCACATGCATTGCTCCTCTATCTCTGCCATCTCAAAATTCGCAAACTGTGTGACAATGTTCAGCTCAAGACAGCACTGAACAATTACATTTATTTATTTATTTATTTATTTTAGTTTTGGTCCTGTGAAATCTTGTACAGATATTGGACAGGTCATTAAATACAATAATGAAACTTCCTGGCAGTCACGTATTAAATGCAAGCATGTGCAGGGATGCTAATCGCATTTTGCTCCACAATAAGTGCAAACAGTATATGCATGTGAAACAAACAACTATGGACATTCTCACAAAAATGGATAACAATTAAAACGAGACAAAATGCCATTACCAAAACAAATGTAAGTGCACATACTCACTTCATATGTACTCAACTGTAGTACATTACTACATTTTTCTGCTAAAAGCAGTTATTACCTACGTAACCAGGCAGCTGTAATTAAAATAAATAATCAGTTTTGAAACTGCAGGGAGATAGACTGGCTAGCTTGTACTTACGTTCAGCAGGTAAAACTGAGTATTGCTGACAGCACTACAAAAAATGAAAAATTATCCTAGATTTCAGATTTAGGGGAAGGAGAAAGGAATAAGTTGATGAATGTTAGAAAGGAGACTGAAGTCAGTAAGAACCCAGAATGATAGGGGCACACCCATTGTTAGGATAAAGGGGGAGGCATCAGGGAAAGGAGATCAAAGATAGTACTTTGGTAAGCACAGTGCCATCTTGAGTCAGATGACAGATGAATGGAGTGAAGAGGAAAGAACAGAATAATGAGTAATGCTGTGTTAAGAAAAGGGAAATGAAAAATGGAAAAGATAGTTGAATCCAGAATTTGGAGAAAAATGGATAGAGAAACATGGAATATATAAAAAAGCATTATTAGTCTGCCGAGTAGGCCTCCAGGAAGATGACCCAGAGAAATGCGGATGTCTTTATTCTTACTATAGAGGAGGACTTTGTCACCAGGTCAGTGAAGTTTGTCATCTGAATGGGATACAGCTGTTCATATTTTTCCTTCACTTCAAAATACAAAAGACACTATGGTTTTGTACTTTGTATCTCTCTTGCTTTCTTTAAAATGGGTCAATTCAGAGATCAAGGGGAATATTGCCCTTGACTGCTGCAAATGTAAAGGTCATGTGACTAGGGCCTCCCGTCGGTGTGGAACTTTCGCCGGGTGCAAGTCTTTCGATTTGCTAATAAATACTGCCAGTTAAGACTCGTGGAGTGTTTTCACATGACAGCTGTCTGCAGTCTACACAAAGGGCATCTTTTGTGCAGTAAGAAAACAAAAGCCTAAAACACAAACATTAAAAACACCACCTGGAGATGGAATGTGTGGCTTTACATCACAATGGCAAACCATTACTTTTAGCTTTTTAGGTAACAAACCACTTCAAAAGCCAATGTAAAAGCACCACAACACTGTTCTGGCTCCTGCTGGAAACACCAGATAAAATGCATAATCCCACTGTTCCAGGTTAACATGCAAACTCTTCAGCTGTTTGCAGTGTGAGACCACTATGGAAATTTACACTCTGGACCATACAGAGGCTCTTGAGGGGGGAGATGGTGGTGGTGGTAGGAATGTCACATTGTGCTTTTCACAGGAGGGCACTGCCTGTGACTGAGTAAGGGATGCCATTTTAATTGAGAGGAAGGTGCTTCGCATTCTGATAAATGACATTACTTCTCAAATATTTCCTCAATAGAATAAAAATAAAAATAAAAAAATAAAAAAACCAGCAGTTTGGGTATAAGCTAGGTGCTGAGGGGAGTATTTCTCACATATTACTTTTGATTCCACTTTGCTCCTACAGCTTGGGTTGGGAAAGGCATGTCAGTGCCATAACTTTCTCTAATGTAACAATCTATTATCTCTGGTGAGACAATTGAGGACTAGGGCTATCACAGTGGATATTTGATTCTCTTCACTGCAGATAATGTACTGCGCACGTTAACCAAGGACTCTCCCAGGGGGTGCCACTCAGCCACAGCAATGACTGTCTGGCGTGGTAACTGCATGAAACAACAAGTACATAGTTCTTTGCGTGCTTAGGAAGTTTCCAACTTCAGCACGAACAGTACATTCCTTGTGTTGTTAGGAGGCTACGATTATGCAGGTACCTGACAGCCCTTCCTTCACCCCCCCCCCCCTCCCTCCCCCATGGATTGGAAGTTCAAAGGTACTTACGATATGATTGCACAGTGTGTGCAACACACACTACATTGCACAAACTACCCTGCACGGCCCTCACTATTGAAAAATTTTGAATGAATGGATTGATTGAGAGAGTATGGGACCAAACGGCGAGGTCATCAGTCCTGCGATTCCAAAGGGGGCTACATAAGAAAGAGTCTGCTAAAAATGAACGAATTCAGTCAAAGGAGTCAAATTATAAAATAATGAAAAGGGAGGGGGGGGGGGGGGGGGCGATCATGGGGTCACAGACCTTTAAGACTGCAAAAGGAGTTCCAATCACAACCGACCTGCCTCTGCTCCAGGACTAAAGGAGAACCTTATATCTGGAAATAAAAACCACTTATGTGGAGGAAGCCGAGGACCAGGTCAACCATCCGTGGATCGACCGCTAATATTAAATTTAAGGAAGCAGGAAGACTATACTAAGCACGAAGGGTCGAAAGAAGGGGACATGCTACCAATATGTGAGATATCATCAGTCTGGTGCCACAATCACATTGTGCGAGCAGGTTGTTACATAGGAGGAAACAATGGGTGAGCTGGGTATGGCCAATGCGTAAACAACGTAAAACAGTGGACTCCTTCCGAGAGGGGCAGACAGAAGTGCCCCAAACTGCAGTAGACTCCTTGATTGTACGGAGTTTATTACTATGATCAGTAGCGCTCCAAATGGCATTCCACTGCTGGGCAAAGAGACATTTGACGTAGATCCACATATCCGCAGCTGGAATCGTGAAAGGAAAAGTGAGGCTAAGTATCTGCTTCTCTAGCCAAATGGTCAGCCAATTCATTCCCATTGATTCCCACATGACTCGGGACCGAGAGAAAGATGACTGAACAGGCGGCATGCTCAAGGGCAGAGAGAAGGTCATGGACAGCAGAGACCAAGGGGTGACGCGAGTAGCATCGATCGATAGCCTGCAGGCTGCTCATGGAATCAGAACAAATTTAAACACCATGGGGGGAGGCCTGAGAAACAAAAAGGAGGGCCATGTAAATGGCTAGAAGCTCTGCTGTAAATAAATTATTTGATCCTGGCAACAAATGGTACTCAAAGCTGGTAGGAGACATGAAAGCATATCCCACCTCATCAGTAGTCTTAGAACCATCAGTGTAAAAGATGGCGGCACTCTGGAACGCTGCAACGATGGCACATACAAGACGCCAGTAAACCATAGGAGCAACAGAGACCTTGGGACCCTGGAAGAGAGTGGTCCTAATCCTTGGTCTAGGCACCATCCCGAAGGGGGGGGGGGGGGGGGGGGGGAACTGGAGGAAAGACACGGGACACAGCCCAGTGAGTGCAGATGGAGATCCCGGCAGAGGGTAGTGATACACATGCCAACAGGCAATCCCACCCGTAGGCAGGTGTTAGGAGGAAGACATCCCTCACTGGCAAAGAGCACAGGGTATACAGGATGGTCAGGGAATTGGCGAATGGCGACTGCATAAGAAACAAGGAGTTGGGTCTGTCAGATGTGTAGTGGGGGAATCCCTGCTTCTGTGAGGAGACTATCAACAAGACTAGTGCGAAAGGTACCAATAGCCAGACGCTCCCCACAATGATGGACAGGGTCAAGGAGTTTCAAAGTGGAAGCAGCTGCAGAGCCACAAACCTGATTACCATAATCGAGTCTGGACAAAACCAAAGAAAGGTAAACATGGACAAGAGTGGAATGGTCTGCACCCCAAGATATATGGGCCAGAAGGCGGAGAGCATTAAGCTTCTGCAGGCATGTAGTCTTTAGGTGGTGGGGTAACCACAGGCCCAACAGAGGTCACAAGCCCATTTATGGCAATGAGGAAGAGCGTGACACTTAGCACAGAACCTGTGGGATACCATTCTCCTGAATAAGAGGGGTGCTGAGTGAAGCGCCAACTTGAACTCTTAAGAGCCGGTAAGATAAAAACTCACAGATAAAAATCTGAAGGGGACCACGGAAGCCCCAGTTACGGAGGGTAACTAAAATTTGATGGCGCCAAGCCACATTGATATGGTGCCAAAGGCCCCAAGATTCGAGACCCAACATAATCTGGAACTGACCATCCTTTCACGCAGTTTACAAAGCACATTTGTAAGGGTAACTGGGCGGTATCTGTCGAGAGATGTTGGGATTTTCCCAGGCTTAAGGACAGGGATAACTACTGTCTTGTCATTGTGACGGAAAAGCACCTGAGAGCCAGATGTGATTGAAGACCCTGAGGAGCTGATGCCTCTGGGGAATGTCCAAGTCTTGAATCATCTAATTGTGAATGGAGTCTGGCCCTGTGGCTGTGTCTCGTGAAGAGCTAAGAGCCTGCACCAATTCCCATTCAGTGAAAGGAGTATTGTAGTGCTCAACACGGTGCAGGATGAAATGGAGGGGGGTCCATTCAACTCTGCGTTTCTGCTGGAGAAAGGCAGGAGGGTAGGAAACGGACTATGATGCCATCACAAAGTGTGTCGCAAGGTGTTCTGCGAGTACCAATAGATCAGTGCACAGAGCTTCTTGGATGTTCAGACCCTGGACAGTTGACTGTTGCTGGCAGCCCAGAAAACTACGGGCCTTTGACCAAACCTGTGATAAAGAGGCATATCTCCGCAGCGAGGAAACATAGCGCTCCCAGCATTCCTTTTTATTCTGCTTAATAATGTAATGAGCCTTAGCACAAAGAAGCTTAAAAGTGAGGAGGTCGGTCTGGGAAGGGTGTCGCTCAATTTGCTGCAGCGCCTGTCAGCGGTCCTGGACAGTGACTGCGACATCTTTGGTCCACCACAGAAACAGCCAATGACGAGGGGGCCCTGTGGATAGGAGGACAGCAGTGACAGCAGCACGAAGAAGAGCAGCAGAGATGTCTTGCACAATTACATCAATGGAATTTGAAAGGGAGGTGTCAAAGCAGACAGCAGACACATATAAAGGCCAATTAGCCCTGCGGAATGCCCAATGTGTGGGTCTGTCTGCCTGGGGGCAGCAGGGGAACGATAATGTCACTGGGAAGTGGTCACTGTCACAAAGGTCATTGTGGGATGACCAATGTAGGGAAGCCACGAGGGCAGGGGAGGAGACCGCGAGATCGACAGCAGATTAGGTGCAATGAGCAGCACTGATGTGGGTAGGGGAACCATCATTGATGAGACACAAATCAAAGTCCATGACAAATTGGTTGATTAGGATACCCCGACCCGTTGATGTGACGCCCCCATAGTGGATGGTTGGCATTGAAATTCCCAAGGAGGAGAAACGGAGACGGGAGTTTCTGAATTAAAGTAGATAGTGCAACATAAGCAAGTGGCCTACCTGGAGGGAGGCAGACATTGCAAATGGTGATTGCCACAGTCGTTTGCACTCTAACTGCTATCACTTCCAAGGTGGTACGTAAGGGGATCCAGTCACTAAGGACATCTGAGCAAATCAAAGTGCAGACCCCACCAGATGCTATCCCAGGGCCAGCACAGTTCCAACAGAATACCCTATAACCACATAAAGTGGGAGAGTAGCCGTCACGGAAATGCGTTTCTTGGAGAACAAGACAGAACACAGAATAAGAGGAGACAAAACCTTGCATTTCCAGTAGGTGACGATAGTAGCTGTTGTAGTTCCACTGGATGATCGTGTGGCGTGAGTCCAAGGTAAGCATGAAGGAGCCGAGGAAGACGTCAGGTCACTTTGTCAGTAGTTGTCACTGACAAGTAAGGGGTGACATCCATAAATAAGATGTCGGATTCAGGTACTACTTCTTCTCTTTCTGAGGTGGAGGAGGGTAGGACACGGGGAGTACAGGCGTCTGCAAGATCGGAAACCGAAAGGGAGCGGGAGACCTTGGGGCCCACAGATGGTGTGCCTCGTGGCCAAGTGGTGGTAACAGACAGATGGTGTGCCTCATGGCCAAGTGGTGGTAACAGTCTTCTGGCCTGAGAGATCCGGGGAGAGGGTTCCCAGGAGGGAGCCCGATCACCGGCAGATTTAAAATGGAATGATCATATAATGTTGATCGTCGGTAAAGCAGATGCCAGACTGAGATTCATTGGAAGAATCCTAAAGAAATGCAATCCGAAAACAAAGGAAGTAGGTTACAGTACGCTTGTTCGCCCACTGCTTGAATACTGCTCGGCAGTGTGGGATCCGTACCAGATAGGGTTGATAGAAGAGATAGAGAAGATCCAACGGAGAGCAGCGCGCTTCGTTACAGGATCATTTAGTAATCGCGAAAGCGTTACGGAGATGATAGATAAACTCCAGTGGAAGACTCTGCAGGAGAGACGCTCAGTAGCTCGGTACGGGCTTTTATTGAAGTTTCGAGAACATACCTTCACCGAAGAGTCAAGCAGTATATTGCTCCCTCCTACGTATATCTCGAGAAGAGACCATGAGGATAAAATCAGAGAGATTAGAGCCCACACAGAGGCATACCGACAATCCTTCTTTCCACGAACAATACGAGAGTGGAATAGAAGGGAGAACCGATAGAGGTATTGAAGGTACCCTCCGCCACACACCGTCAGGTGGCTTGCGGAGTATTGATGTAGATGTAGATGCCGAAATAGGGGGGCACTTCTTCGGCCGGGGTGGGGAGGCGACTCCCTGACAGGAGGTTGTGGGAACAACAGGGGAGGTGGGGGGGAGAGTGGGGCAGGGCTGGGGTGAGGAGGAGGAGGAGGAGGAGGAGGAGGAGGAGGAGGAGGAGGAGGAGAGTGACACCGGATGGAGTCCCTCATACTTTTGGCGATCCTTAGTGTAAGATGGGCGACCCAGGGACTTATATTCTTGTTCTCTTTGTTTCTCTCTTGTAAGCTGGGCAATCCGGCGAGAGAGGGGGAGTGGCAGTCAGCATGATTAACACACACAGGCAGCAGAACACGAGGGCTTCCCTCATCGACGGGGTGGCCAGAGTCACCACACAAAGGGTCCGTCGTACAGCGGGAAGATGTATTCCCAAAATGCAAGCACCGAAAGCACCGCATGGGTGGAGGGATGTACTGCTTCGTATCACATCACATCTGTAGCACATAACCTTGACCTTCTCTAGGAGGGTATCCCCCTCGAAAGCCAGGATGAAGGTGCCAGTTTTGGTGGAGTTGTCTTTGCGACCCTTCTGCACACGTCGAACAAAATGAACGCCACGCCACTCCAGATTAGCCCAGCGTTCATCAGTTTTCAGGGTGAGATCCCTATGAAAAATGTTGGCGGTGAATGTGTCCCCATCTGTCCTAGAACAGACGAGGTAATGGGGAAAAGGTTTCAGCCCAAGATGGCAAGCCTGGCCCCCCTCCTATGTTTTAGCCAGGGAAGGGAAGACTGCCGGGTCATACGAGACAGCATTTAAGGATCCTTCACCATTTGAAGAGACAGCCGTGTGAGAATGGGCAGATTTTTGCACCTTGATATGTTTCATGCGCCAAGCATCGGACCTGATACCACCCACTCCGACCAGGGGCTCTCCCCATGGGCGCCACCCAGCCACAGCAAGGGCCGTCTGGCATGGCGGCCATCGTCGGGAGTTCCAATGTTCCAACAAGAAAAGCAACCAGTCCTTGGCATACACGGTGAGGGAACAGCTCAGGTATCAGTAGCGTGATCCCTGTGTTGTCAGGGGTGTCAGCCATATGGGTACGTAAGAGCCCCACCACACGGTGCTGGTGACCTAGCAGGGTGGAAGGCGGGCTACAGGGGGGAAGGGAAAGGGGAGAGGAATACACGCCATAGATGCTATGGAGGGATTCTGCTCCATATGGCTCACACTAAAAGCAGTAAATTTTGAAGTGGAGGTCAACATCAAGTGGGGACCAAAATGCCAAAAGGGTGAAAGAACAGGCAAAAGGCACAAAACTGCAACCAATAACCAGGTTGACATAAAGCAGAACACAAAGAGAGGGGAAGAAGGTGGCAAAAAGGAAGGAGCAGGGATAGGGTGGGAGGGGGTAGGGAGGGAGGGGGTAGGGAGAATGGAAAGCAGCAAGGGAATGAAAAATGAGCTACAAGAGCTCGGGGCCCCATGTGCGCCATGCACGAACTCACGAAAGAACTGTGAGCCCCCTGGGGGCTGAATGAATGGAGGTCAAACCTGAAACAGGGACCAAACATGAGTTAGCCAAATGAGTAGGAAAAGAAAGACTGGAAAAAGCAAAACACACAATCATGATTAATGTCCTACAGAAAAGCCAGGTTGTAAATGAGGAAGCCTTGCTGAAGATCAAGTCAGAGAAAATGTACAGTGTAAAATTGAAAGGAAGGAGTACTGTAATGACTGAGCTCCATGCTCACCACATAATTCTCACAAAAGATTTGTGCGCCCCAGGAGGGGTGGGAGAGAAGGGGGGGAGGGGGGGAGCAGATGGAGGGGGGGGGGGGGGGGAGATGGGACGATACCAGGGACAGAATGCCTAATTCCAGGAGCTTACCTTGGAAAAGACATAGCTTTGGTGGAGTAATGTACTGAAGCATTCAGGGTCTGGGTCATACTGGGTAACAAGTGCGGCGGAGTTTTTTTGGAAAAGGGAACCGTATTTTCAGAGGGTGAAGGGAAGAAGCTGCCTGGGGGATTTGTTTGTGGCCAAGATCTGTGGCGTAGTTGTGGGAGAGGAGAGTCCAAGACATTATTAGTGAAGGTATTGAGTGATTCAGTGGTTGAGGGGATACATTTGCCATGGGTACCTAAGCTCCAGGGAAGGGATATGTAAAGGGTGGTAGCTGTCAAAGCAGAGGAATCATTAATTATTGGTTGATTTTATATGGAATGAGGTTTGGTTCTGAGCCTGAGTGAACGTCAAGGGAGGTAAATTTGAATATGGGAAAGGCCAAGATGAATGTGAGTTGAGGAAAAGAAAGTATTCAGAAAGCAGAGAATTTCTCTTTCACCATGAGTCATGGGCACAAAGGTATCAATAAATAATTATGAAACCAGAGGTTCAGTAACAATCTGGATGAATTGTGCACCTAATGAAAAGAAAGGCATAGGACAGGGCCCCTCTGATACATACAGGAGTTCCCCTGATTTGTCTGTTATATCTTATCCTCAACAGTGAAGAAGTTACAGGTAAGGATGAAGCTGACTACAAAGATATTAACAAGGTTTTACACAGACTTATCAGTGGCCGTTGGGGGAAGTAGTGTTCTAGGGCTACGACCTCTAGACTGTATGACTACCCAATGTGATGTAGCATTAACAGCAATGAAAAGGGTTCCTGGTGGGAGAGGGAGAGAACAGATTAGAGACATTCCTGGATGTAGCTGGCATCTTATTTAGAATGGTAGGTTCTGAATGGGTTGGAAGTGATGTTCTACTGGCACTGACAGACACTATCTTATCAAGGTATCCAGACATCTATTGGAGGATATCAATATGGAGTGTGTCCATCCTTCCCCTTTATGAAGTCTTAAACCCTGCTGGAGAAACTTTCAATGAGGTGTCCAAATGTCTTTGTAGGAATGACAAGCCATGCCTCAACCAAAAATCAGAGAAAGTAGTGATATTGGATGCAGAGGTCTGGAGTGAAGCCGATGTTTTAACTCGTCCCATTCCATTAGTACATGCGGTCTCCGTATGTTCTTGGTTTACCTGTAGTTGTCATTTCCATTACACAGTCACAACAGTTGAATTGGACAGCTTTAGAAGGGTTCAAATATGCCTGATGGACTTTTTTACTTAAGTGAAACCCAGTACCTAGTCTACATTTGAAATCACTGAGCTTTCCAGATCTATGCATTCTGCTGTTACTGCTTCTCTACTAAGAACATAACATTCTGGCCCTTCTTTTATACTGCCAGGTCTAGGGGGGTCAATTCTGCATTATGTAGGGGTGTCCGAATATTTTTAATCAGATGGTGTACATATGGTAGGGGGCTTCGTAAAAAGTTATGAAGAGACAGCTAGAATGGTTGTTCTTGTGTATTTTTGGAAGAAGGTAGAAGATGGGAGTCTCTGGATCAGGAAGGGTGAGGAGTTCTGTGGAAGAAATTGTGATTAGGCTTCTTGGGGATGGGGACTAGGGCTTAAGTATTTTCTGGCACTCATTGTGGATGGAAGGAATGGGGCAATTTGGAATAGTTTTGTAAGGTGATATAGAGCAAATGAAGCCCCTCTGCCACATACTCCCCAGTCTAGTAGTGCAGTAGTGGAGGTTGTCTACTGGGAGAGGAGAGGGGATGACAACGACAATGATAGTGAAGCTCTCTGCCTACACATCACAGACAGCTCAGGACTCAGCTTAAGAAGTGTCTGGGGTTCCTGTGATATTTTTCTGAAAGGAATGGGAGAAAATAATGTTTTCTTAGAATTTTGGATTTAAGCTGGAACTGTTCTAGGCAAAGTTCAGCACTAACTATGCAAGATAATGACCTGCTGTTTCTAAATGAGGTGATGGATTAATGAGACGAGATCTTTGACAGGAGTAGTGAAACTGAATTTGGGTGCGTGACAAAGTAAGAAGAGATGTCTCAGGATGAAAGGATCTAGATAAGATGTTAACAATGGAATGAGGGCTGGGAGTGTAAGGTGTTGAATTATGATAATGGCTATGGTTGGGTTTGGGCGTGAGGTGTGCTGGGATTGAAAGTTTCAGTAAGGATGGCAGGCTGGGCTTCTTGGCTAGGAGGGGGGAGGGGGGGGGGGGGAATATTGTTAACCTTCTGGAGGGTAGTTGTGGCTGAGGAGGGAGAGGGACATCACTTTTGAGGTTTTTGACCAAAAGAGCGGACAGCTTCCTCTGGCAGTGTGAGATTTTGTACTTTTATGTACTTTCATCTGTTGGCAGGAATCTGACGATCAGCTCCAAATGGCAATTGGTGGACAGATATTCTGTCACCTAATATTACAGTTTTCCAAAGGGAATAATCGATTTTTGAACATTTCTAATTACCATCTCGATGATACTTGTGTAAGTATAGTGAGTTCCCAATTCTGTTTCATTTCTCAGGGATAACCAAAGGAAATTCAGCATACCTGTAACACATCATCTGATCACGCTTACAATGAACAATAAGCAGATTCTGTAGCAGTTGTTTGGCTGAAATACGGAAGACTGCGCTCTATAAGCAAGTGGCATAAATTCTTGTTTCATATTCATATTGTGTAATATGAATTGAATTCTAGAATGAATGCAATCTGATACCACTGTCATTTTACTTATTCTTTGTAATACAGAACACGTTTATATCAAAATGCTCACTAAGCTACACCAACTTATCACTAGATGATAAATCTTTTCTACAAGACTAAAAATAAGAGAGATAGAGGAACTAACAGAGATTGTATGACAACTCCTGCCCGCATTGTTCCTTCAATGAGTACCATTTCAGTATTACTGCGGGTCAGAAGACGTACCAAACACTAAAATTAACAATAACATGAGTTCTGAAATTGAAGTTCTTACCTTGATGCGATGGTGTAGGACCGTTAGATACAGCAGTATTAGGATACCCTGGGCCACCATTGTGTGTCGATGGCCTCACAAGTCCAACTCCTGTGGGAGGGCCATTCTGCGCCCATGAAGGTGGTGCTCCTGGAGAGATAACACCATTACCCCCTCCACCATAACCACCATACTGTGGTTGCTGTTGGGCTGCGTACTGCGGATTCATTGTGTATCCGCTGGTTCTGTAAAACATTTCCTCAATTTAGCACAATGGCAGTACATACACTTAACACAGCAAGAAATGCAATCTTTATGTTTCTACAATACTGGATTCACAATACCAGCTACAGAAGCCTGTAAAGATGGAAGTTACTCAAAATCAGTTTTGGTTGAAACCAGTTACAACCTCCGACAGTCACACATTATTTCAATTCTATTATTGTTTGGAAGGGCAGATGCTAAATGCAGTTATATAACGTCAACAGCAATATATCTCTGTGATAAAAGAATCAACTCAATTACATCAAATGACCATGGCGTTAAATATATTTAGGCTGGTGCATAAGTTCATAGCAGTTTTTGTTTTGCATAACGGATTCCAGTTGCTATGGGTTTATTTATCAATTCTCATTTTTTATTTGAGTTAACATATTGTTATTTTGTCAAATTGAGAAAGTAAGTTGAGCTAGAAATCTGAACATTGCCAACATACTCTTCTGACCGAGTTCATTAGAAGAGGGACAGCAGTAGAGGCAGCCAGAAACATAAGCATCATGTATGGAGATTACGTCACTGGACAGAGCACAGCTAGCAAATGGTCTTATTTTAAGTAGGAGCATTTTGACATTAGTGACTCCATGTTCAGGAAGACCTTCAGGATTTGAGGAAGATTGTTTAAACACATTAATCCATAATGATACACATGAGATTGCTCAAGAAGTGGCAAATTTGATTAACTCTGGTGATTCTACCATCATGCGATGTTTGCATGCAATGAGGCAGGTTCAAAAATTTTCTAAGCTCTAAGTCAAAATCACAAAAAAACCCAGCAAATGCATCTCTGCTTGCCCGTCCCCAATTGGCTCATGAACAACACTGACCATTCCTATCCTTTATCCTTCATAGCAAAGAAAAATGGTGTCTTTATGCTACCATATGAAAAAGAAAGGAATGGCTGAACCCAAACAAAGCAGCAACCCCCTGTACAAAGACCTGCGAGCATCCACAAAAGATAATGTTAAGCATCTAGTGGAACAGCGACTGAGTGGAGTACTATGAATTGCTTGCCGGAGGTGTAACCATCACTGCTGTTATTTACTGTCAACAACTGAGATGTCTTTCAGATGAAATCAAACGACGAAGATGACCAAGAAGATGCATGGAATGATGCTACTCCATGATGATGCCTGTCCACATTCTGCTAGACTGACAAAAACACTACAGGAGTTGGGTTGGGAAGTCATTCCAGGCCTACCTTATTCACCTGACCTTGCAACCTCAGATTTTCACCTTGTCCGACTATCCAACAACATTCAAGGAACTTCCTTTCCGGATGAAAATGTGTACAGAACTTGGCTCGACAACTTCTTCACCTAGAAGCCACACGATTTCTACAATCATGGAATTGAAAAGTTACCCCCGCTTTGGCAGACTGGTGTACATGGTGAAGAACATATTACTGGAGATTAACGAGTATCTACAATGTTCATTAAACTTACTACCGAAAAACACTATGATCTTGTGCACCAACCCAACAATATCAATCAAAATAGATTTTTTAAATGAATTTTCCAAACACTTATTTCAATTTGTGCCACTGTGAGGCTACAGATGATTAAATGGCTAAACCCAAATAACAGGCAATTAAAAAAAACCTATATTCATTGGAACAAGTATACACACAGACTCGTTGTTGTTGTGGTCTTCAGTCCGGAGACTGGTTTGATGCAGCTCTCCATGCTACTCTATCCTGTGCAAGCTTCTTCATCTCCCAGTACTTCCTACAACCTACATCCTTCTGAATCTGCTTAGTGTGTTCATCTCTTGGTCTCCTTCTATGATTTTTACCCTCCACACTGCCCTCCAATGCTAAATTTGTGATCCCTTGATGCCTCAGAGCATGTCCTACCAAACAGTCTATCTTCTTGTCAAGTTGTCCCACAAACTCCTCTTCCCGCCAATTCTATTCAATACCTCATCATCAGTTATGTGATCCACACATCTAATCTTCAGCATTCTTCTGTAGCACCACATTGCAAAAGCTTCTATTCTCTTCTTGTCCAAACTATTTATCGTCATGTTTCACTTCCATACATGGCTGCACTCCATACAAATACTTTCAGAAACGACTTCCTAACACTTAAATCAATACTCTATGTTAACAAATTTCTCTTCTTCAGAAACGCTTTCCTTGCCATTGCCAGTCTACATTTTATATCCTCTCTACTTTGACCATCATCAGTTATTTTGCTCCCCAAATAGTAAAACTCCTTTACTTCTTTAAGTGTCTCATTTCCTGATCTAATTCCCTCAGCATCACCCGACTTAATTCGACTACATTCCATTTTCCTTGTTTTGCTTTTGTTGATGTTCATCTTATATCCTCCTTTCAAGACACTATCTATTCCGTTCAACTGCTCTTCCAAGTCCTTTGCTGTCTCTGACAGAATTACAATGTCGTCGGCGAACGAGGTCGGCTTCTACCAGTTTTTCCATTCGTCTGTAAAGAATTCGCATTAGTACTTCGCAGCCGTGACTTGTTAAACTGACAGTTCAGTAATTTTCACACAACACCTTCTTTCTTTGGGATTGGAATTATTATATTCTTCTTGAAGTCTGAGGGTATTTCGCCTGTCTCATACATTTTGCTCACCAGATGGTAGAGTTTTGTCAGGACTGGCTCTCCCAAGGCTGTCATTAGTTCTAATGGAATGTTGTCTACTTCCGGGGCCTTGTTTCGACTCAGGTCTTTCAGTGCTCTGTCAAACTCTTCACGCAGTATGATATCTCCCATTTCATCTTCATCTACATCGTCTTCCATTTCTATAACATTGCCCTCAAGTACATCACACTTGTATAGACCCTCTATATACTCCTTCACCTTTATGCTTTCCTTTCTCTGCTTAGAACTGGGTTTCCATCTGAGCTCTTGATATTCATACAAAGGTCTCTCTAATTTTCCTGTGGGCAGTATCTATCTTACCCCTAGTGAGATAAGCCTCTACATCCTTACATTTGTCCTCTAGCCATGCCTGCTTAGCCATTTTGCACTTCCTGTCGATATCATTTTGAGACGTTTGTATTCCTTTCTGCCTGCTTCATTTACTGCATTTTTATATTTTCTCCTTTCGCCAGTTAAATTCAATATTTCTTCTGTCACCCAAGGATTTCTACTAGCCCTCGTCTTTTAACCTAATTGATCCTCTGCTGCCTTCACTACTTCACCCCTCAAAGCTACCCATTCTTCTTCTACTGTATTTCTTTCCCCCATTCTTGTCAATTGTTCCCTTATGTTCTCCCTGAAACTCTGTACAACCTCTGGTTTAGTCAGTTCATCCAGGTTCCATCTCCTTAGATTCACACATTTTTGCAGTTTCTTCAGTTTTAATCTGCAGTTCATAACCAATACATCGTGGTCAGAGTCCACATCTGCCCCTGGAAATGTCTTACAATTTAAAACCTGGTTCCTAAATCTCTATCTTTCCATTATATAGTCGATCTGAAACCTGTCAGTATCTCCAGACGTCTCCATGTATACAACCTTCTTTTATGATTCTTGAACCAAGTGTTAGCTATGATTAAGTTGTGCTCTGTGCAAAATTCCACCAGGCGGCTTCCTCTTTCATTTCTTAACCCCAATCCATATTCACCTACTACGTTTCCTTCTCTTCCTTTTCCTACTATCGAATTCCAGTCACCCATGACTATTAAATTTTCGTCTCCCTTCACTATCCGAATCACTTCTTTTATCTCATCATACATTTCTTCAATTCCTTCATCATCTGCTGAGCTAGTAGGCATATAGACTTTTACTACTGTCGTAGGCGTGGGCTTCGTGTCTCTCTTGGCCACAATAATGCGTTCGCTGTGCTGTTTGTAATAGCTTACCCGCATTCCTATTGCTTTATTCATTATTAAACCTACTCCTGCATTACCCCTATTTGATTTTGTATTTATAACCCTGTATTCACCTGACCAAAAGCCTTGTTCCTCCTGCCACCAAACATCACCAACTCCCACTATATCCAACTTTAACTTATCCATTTCCCTTTATAAATTTTCTAACCTACCTGCCCTATTAATGGATCTGACATTCCACGCTCCGATCCGTAGAACGCCAGTTTTCTTTCTCCTGATAACGACGTCCTCTTGAGTAGTCCCCGCCCGGAGATCCGAATGGGGGACTATTTTACCTCCGAAATATTTTACCCAAGAGGACGCCATCATCATTTATCCATACAGTAAAGCTGCATGCCCTCGGGAAAAATTATGGCCGTAGTTTCCCCTACGGCCAGATCAGTCAATCATCCAGACTGTTGCCCCTGCAACTACTGAAAAGGCTGCTGCCCCTCTTCAGGAACCATACATTTGTGTAGCCTCTCAACAGATACCCCTCTGTTGTGGTTGCACCTACAGTACGGCTATCTGTATCACTGAGGCACGCAAGCCTCCCCACCAACGGCAAGGTCTATGGTTCATGAGGGGGGGAGGGGGGAGGGGGACAGACTCATTATACAGTAGAATTCGTATAGTAAATGCATACTTCGATATGATGCATTTGGAACAATCTATAGAGTCACACAACCATATGACAGACAGAAAACAAGTAACAAAGATACAAAAAAGAGTCATTAAAAAAAAATGGGAAGGTTAAGAGTAAAGGGCTGTAGCACATAAGCTAAGGACAGGAAAGAGACAAGCAAGAAATTTGAAGCTCAGACACATCAATTTCTGTGAAAGTGTTCTAGTGAGAACGCTAGAGAAGGGAAATAACATGGGGTTAAGTATACCATCAATATTATACAAGTATCAGAGAGGGGCCATGACATTTTCAAGGAAAATTTCTTGGCATGTACCCTAACACACACCGAGAAACTATGAAATACCAAATGCTGGATGGCCAGATGTGGAATTAAACTGCACGCCTATAAAATGTTAGTCCAGGGCTTTTTGAAAACAAACCTTGTAAAACCACATATTATCTTATGCCCTTCCGAGTTTTGTGACTCTCTCACATACTTAGTCTCTTAATGTAATCTTCTGCTTTCTGTTATGCAGTGAACTTCATCCACACAAAGCAATGTGATCTTAAGTACTGAAGCATTTCACTTGCTGAAGCAGTGTCATGAAAGATACTGACAAGATAACAGGAAATGTAAACACGGTAATTTTGTCATTTAGCCCTATAAGAATGTAACAAGATTCTATATACACGGTCGTTTGTAAATAACCGATAGTGGAAGTCAAAAACAGGCAGTTAACAAGTCTTTCTCTGGCTACAGCACAGTATTCTATCATTGCTGACACACACACACACACACACACACACACACACACACACACACAAAATCAATTGTGAAAATACAGATCTTCTTCATCTGCCATTTCTGCCCAAGATGAAATGTTAATTCTGATTGATAAACTAAGTGGCACAACTCACCACCCTAATAAACCACAGGACAGTTCCAAAAGTGTGTGTACAGCGTTGCCTAGGAAATGTGCCTACCATCTGCAATTATCACTAATCCATTTTCTTTTTTATGGAGGGGGGGGGGGGGGGGAGTCTTGACCAATTTGATTATGCAGAAGCCATATTCAAATTAGCATGATGTTTGGTGTCCCCAATGTGTGAGCGATTTTACATCCACTTCACTCGTCCAACACCAAAGCTCAAATGAATAAAGCATATATAATGTGCTTTATTCATTTGAGCTTTTTTGTTGGACGAGTGAAGTTGCTGGCAGTGTCCGTGACGTGAAGACTGGAATTTTTTTTCAGTGAGTTATCAACTAATTTTTTGGTTTTGTGTTCAGTGTTTTCATTAGGTGTTATTAGTTTTCTGTTTGTGGTGTGGTAAGACGTTTGATTTATTGTGTGGCTTCTCTTGTTAGGTGTGGATATGACGATTTAGAATAGCGCTATGTTGCAGTCAGAGATGGGGAAGGACATGCTGTCCCTGATTAAATTCCTCCAGGTATTTGGACAAATTCCTGAAATTGTGAATTGCAGTATCTGCTGTGAGAATATGATGTTGTTGAGAGTTCCGGCATCTTGGACCAGGGACAGCTACGTGTGGTGGTGTCGGATGGATAACGTTTCGCTCTCCATTAGACGTGGTACATGGTTCAGATGTCTGGCCATGAGAGAGACTGCTTTGCTGACATACTATTTCTGTTATAGGTCCTCTATCAGTTTTTGTGTGCACGAGACTGGAGTGAGTGAGAGAAAACAGTGTTAGACTGGTTTTCTTTTTGTAAGGAAGTGTATTCTAATTATGTGAAGTATAGGGATAAGTTATTTTGGGAAGAGGAAGTATGGGAGGGGTAAGTCTCCAGTTGGTTTGTGGGTGTAAGGGAGGGGGGCTGTTATTTCAAGGGGGGGGGGGGTTGCTGACTGTCCTTCAGGGTTTTGGAGGGCCATACTAAAAGGGAATTGATGGGGTTAATTGAAGCAAATATTGAGGAAGTGAGTACTGTGGTTTCAGATTCTTTTTCATCTTACAAGGGCTTTGTTCATTTAGTTCTGAACCATAGTTTAGAGTCTAAAAATTATGAAACTATACAAATACAATACATGGGTTTTGGGGGGTGGTTAAATCATTCATAGGGAGTGGTAAGAGGTGCTCCTCTAACATGCAATCTCACTTAGATGAGTACTGCTGGTGGAACAGCGTCCTGTGTTTTTCTGAGGTCTGTGGGTAAGATGCACAGGCCAAGGGTGGTTAATTGGGGGGGTTTCATATGTGTGGGTGGGGGGTGGGTTAATTGTTGTGGACTTAGGTGGGTGGGTTGGGATTGTTTTATAATTATGTTGTAGAGGACCTTTTTTGTTGCAGTTGTTGTCTATTTGTAAAGGTGTACTCGAGTTTTGATTATTTTGTGGCTTTTATTTGTTGGCGGTTTTTTGTTTGGGGGGTCGGCTGACATGGAGGGTTGGGGTTGGTAGGTTGCGTATGGTTTGGTAGGTTTCTTTTGTTTGTGGTTTTTCTTGTTTTTGTGTGTGTGTGTGTTTTTGGGGTGGTCAACCTAGTTTGCAGTGCTGGAATTTGTTGGTGGTAAGTAAGTGTTTTTTGGGTCTACTGTTCTCGAGTTGTAATGTTTTGTGTATTGATTGCATTTTAATTTTTGCAGGGGGGTTTGATTTTTGGGTTTGGCTTTATTTTTCATAGTTGTAGGTGTTGATTTTTTGTCATCGTCAACTGTGGTGGACCTACATAATCAAGGGAAATGTCCGATTCCAATTTTTGTAGTTGTAGCTGTTTCCGTAGTATTGACAGCTGCAGTTGAGCTATATAGGTCATGTGAAGTGTCTGATTCCTATGGACTTTGTTGGTGTGGTGTAGCGGAAAATATATATCAGGAAAGAGGGAAGGAGAGGGAAAGACGAAAGGATGTGGGTTTTAAGGGAGAGGGTAAGGAGTCATTCCAGTCCCGGGAGCGGAAAGACTTACCTTAGGGGGAAAAAAGGACGGGTATACACTCGCGCACACACACACACACATATCCATCCACACATATACAGACACAAGCAGACATATTTAAAGACCTTTAAATATGTCTGATTGTGTCTGTATATGTGTGGATGGATATGTGTGTGTGTGTGTGTGTGTGTGCGCGCGCGCGCGCGCGCGCGAGCGAGAGTGTATACCCGTCCTTTTTTCCCCCTAAGGTAAGTCTTTCCGCTCCCGGGACTGGAATGACTCCTTACCCTCTCCCTTAAAACCCACATCCTTTCGTCTTTCCCTCTCCTTCCCTCTTTCCTGATGAGGCAACAGTTTGTTGCGAAAGCTTGAATTTTGTGTGTTTGTTTGTGTGTCTGTCGACCTGCCAGCACTTTCATTTGGTAAGTCACATGATCTTTGTTTTTAGGTACACACACACACACACACACACACACACACACACACACACACACACACTCTCTCTCTCTCTCTCTTAGCTTGCCCCCCCAATTTCTCACAGCTGTCCCATTACTTTTATTACATTTTTGAAAGGAGATGTTATTGTCTTATTTATATGTATTTTCACGTTTGTTGCTGTTTGTATGTTGTGAGGTCATAGGTGCCATATTGGAGACACTGAGAATGGCCATTTCCATGCAGGTTGGAGCTCATACATATCAACATCTACTAAACCTACTGCTACCAGATGTCTGCTTTTATCCGTGTCATAACGATGATGCAGTCATACATGCGCAAAGAGTAAGAGAACATAACACACAATATTGTTCTCGCATCTGTTATATTTTGAATGTACGTTGTAGTGACAGACTGATCTGTAGTGTAACCCAAGATAATATTAGGCGGGAAGGTGACATGCCAATGAAAGTGAATTAAATAAGTCTTAAGCTCTGTGAAGTATTGATCTGTAGCATAGCCTAGGGACCAGGCTGTGAATTGGCGAAGCTTCTGTTAACCTGAAATGCTTACAGTAAATGTAGCCTAGGTGTACTGTATGTCACGGGAAGCTGAATATAGAGCATATTCTTCTTGGAAGGTATCAACACTTGTTGTTGTGTACATACACACCTGAAGACATTCTACAGATGGCTGAAGTAATCAAAGAATATATAAAAACTGATGGTCAGAAAACACTGACAATGAGTCTGCAATTATTGTTATCAGTCATAGCATGTTGGACATCAAAAGAATTGTCACTATTTGAAGACTGCACCGAATTTCACACATATCACACACACTTCAAAGTGAGAAACAAACCTATGAGTGTAATATGTATGACCTAGCCCTAACAAAAGTAATCAAAGAGTCATGCAGTTTTGCAACTTCTCACAGTGGTCCCAACCACAATGTGTCTTTTATGACAATATTTAGATACATTTTATAACTGAACCGAACACTACATCAGCAGAATGAGGTACAACACTATAATTCACAAGTGTTACATAACACTTTTCAGAGGAATTATATGCGAAAATTGGAATTAAACTCCAAACAGATGGTAAATATTCACAACTAATAAGCTCCAGTAATTCATAGGTTGTTATAGTTAGAAATGTGTAAGACCCACTGCATTTTGATGACAGTAGCAAGGTTTAAGTTTAACAGTTAACACATTACTAATTCAAAATTCACAATACACTGACAAGACTATTGTTATAAATATAAATGTCTAGCCTCTTCAGTGCATGAGACTTGCATCTTCTAAGCCAACCATCTCTGTTGAAATTGAAAATATTAGTACAGATAAAGGACCGAGATAATGATCTTTTGCATACACCTAAGTGTTTTCTAGACTACCGTTCTATATCATGGAAATGCCTGCCAAAACAAAATGGTATTACATATTTATGAAAGTGATACTCATCACAGAAGAGTTTGTTTTGAAAGTAGGAAAATACGCTCTATGAATGAATGAGTTCTGGAATTCACACTGGATAAAACTCGCATGGCAGGAAAGCCAAAGACAGCTGTTACAAATCTCTGACCGTGAAGAAATTAAACTGCACATAATAGGTTTCTCACGTTACTAAAGAAGTGAATCTAGTGAAAGCTTTGCAGAGCAATCAAGTGTATACTGAATAGATGTTCACTACTTGAAAGGCTACGTCTTAAAATCGACTTGACGTAAATAACTTGGTAAAAACAAAACTGATAGGAATTCTATTATTGGCTATCCCTGTAATGCCACATTGCACTTTAAATACAATAATTATACCTTTATTTGGTCCGTGTGGAGTACATAATACGAATTCATAAAATTCGTAATTATGCCCATAACAGAAAGAATCAAGTGAAAGTAATTTCGTTGTGGCAGTTATGAAATGTCGCACGATGCATACAAACAAGTTTCGTAGACTGGATTGCATTCCTTACAGAAACAAATGTCAAACCTCGTACCTGCCGGAGCATTTAAAAGGCACTGACAGCATTTTCCTGTTCACGAACATTACATCTTCTCTTTCATATCTAACGTACTTTCAACTTGTGACGAGAAACACTATCATTTTCTCCCTTATGCTCCCTTGATAGTTCAAAGTTTACGTAACACCACACCATCGTAGTTACATCTGTAACAAGCTACAATTTCAGCGTTAAAATAAGACAGACTGAATTGCTGCACACGTAACGTACACGGCAACTTACAGTACACAGAAAAGATTATTATTGGTTGTTACTACAGGCAGTCGACAAACATCTACTACGGCAAAATTCTTAAAATTGGCGGATGTTCATTCCCTCGAATTTCGGCTTAAGCACAGTAGCAGTGGATCGAATTTCAAAGAAATAAGCGTATGTGATATTTTATATGGTATCAAAGTTAAATGTACCAGCAGTTTCACGAGTCACAAAGAATAGAACATTGATTTCTTGTGAGCGTCATTTAGCAGAAATATGTCAATACTGAATCAGTGTATATCGTCCGTCATACGACTAAAACATCCTTAGCACAAAAAAGCTGACATGTTGTGAATGATCAAAGAAAAGGCAGTTCATTAACAGTCGTGCTTACCTCTTCAGGAGTAACTTTAGTTGTGAATGTCTTAAAAAGAATAAATCACATGAACAGCTTGAATAACACGTTGATTTGTCCTCACAGGTGATAACAAAACTAAGTTGTCAGAAGCAGCAAAACATACGATGCAAAAGGCTACACCTTTGAAAACATGTATATAATGTACACGTCTGACAGTAACAACATATGTATTATATTACTGACACACGACACAGTCAACGAACGTCAAAACCGATAGATGCGCTTTCGAAATCATGAAATATCACTTTTTCAATTAAGAATCCAACGAGTATCAGGCAGTCTAGTCCAGCAGGAACGACAGCACATACTAACATCCAGTTACAAAAGATAAAATTTCACGTTATAGGCAATATAACCATTATACCGAAATGCTAAACGTACTTCTCTCCAGCTGGCTTTGCCACGTAAGGCCTTACTGCGCATGCGCACAGCGAGCCACGTCAACTTGACATCTTTGCCCAAAACAATGATTCAATTTTTTTTTTCCAAGAGCGCAAACAGCAATCGCATCCATACAATACGGACCGTGCAGTATCATATTACTAAACGTGCACATTGAGAACAGTATAGTATAACCAATATCTCCAAAATTTCTTCACTTAGGATGAAGGGTTTATCTGAAAGAACATTTTACATAGAAAATGACCTTTCCACGTCACAAGAAGTGACAGGAGCTTAGTTAAGGTAAGAAACTTCGAGAAAAGTCAAATGAGGTTCACAGTACTTCGCATTTCTACCAAAAACATTTTTTTACGACTTCATAAACTCGAAATCTGGATTTGATTCGATAACTTTGTTCAGCTTACCTTTTGCTTCAACACCCATTAATCTATAGGATGACTGCAAAGATTTTTCGATCTCTTCAGCATTTCTGAAAGTTTCTAACAGTGGCAGACATGTGGCTTCCAGCTCCGTAATTGCCGAAGGCAAACGAGTGAAATTTGACTTGATGTAAATCAGATCTTGCTTCCAATGTCTTTCCTTGAGTGTTACTACCGCATCTTTAATGAAGATTACATCAGTGCCATCAAAGGTGTCTACGACCTAAAACCGAAGGAAACAAATCAAGTTGGGACAGTAACACAAGTTTGCTGAAGCAAGTAGCTGTTAACCAAATGTTCAGGAATTTACAGCCTCTTACGGAATTTACTTCATCTAAATTATCACAGAAAAATCTGATACCAGTTGTTCATGTTCCGGTGCGCCATCTCGTCAAAACAGGTTGTGGTGGCAAGGATAGACCTCTATGTGTGGCAACACAGGCAGATGCTTTCACATGTGTTTAATACGAAAAAAAGTAAGCATGTGATTTATTTACTACTGTCAGAATTATCAAACTTTTGTGCTTTAGACTCTGTTTTTCTTCTTTGTGGAGGATACCAACGTATGCACATTATCATGCCGAAATTTTAGACTCACTGTTTCAGCTACCTAATGTAGCACAAGGGGCTAAAGATGGAACTTGCTTTAGGGTAGGATAAAACATTTTGAGTGCTTCCACATCCTTCAGCAATATGACCATTGTTTTATTTAAATTTACTGGCCACAATATTCCTAAAAATTATAAAAATATCCGAGTGATGCTACTTTTTAAAACATGACATACAGTCAGAAATTTTTTAGCAAGCTCAGATCACCTGGTTTGCGAGTAGAGAGGAAGAAACACTTTAAGCAACTAGTTCAAATGATTTATTCTGGTAATGTTCAGAGCAGTCTTTCTTTTAGTGAACAGTAGTTCTTTTGCTTCTCGCTTCCCCTACATATTGAAAGTTGGAGTGAACTATTCTCCCACCTCCTGAAACTGAGTACACCCCGCTCCCACGACCTGTACTTCTGAACTCCCAATGAAGCTCTGTGCTAACTGCGTCTGATCAGCAGATTGAAACCTTACATTTAATTCAGTGTAGGCTACAGTTCCGAAGTGTGTGAACTGCATCGTATCAGAGGACCTAAGCCGTTTGTTATTCCGCTTTTTTTTTAAGATCAGTTCAGTCTCCTGTAGGGCCTGTCTGTATCTAAATATTTCTTTCCCATCTTAAGAATTAATTTTTGTGAACTATTAAATAAGAATGAAGTTTCCCTTTTTCCAGGCCTTATCAGATAACAAAAAGAACTAGGAAGCAGATAAACGCTATTGTGGAACACAAGAATACTTTACTCTTTTGTGCTTCCCACATCCCAGGTAATGGTCTGTGTTAGAACTGAAAGCACCCAGCCCTTTCTGTCAAAAAACTTGCATGTAAAAAAATTCGTAGAAATACGTACACTGGTTTGCTACTAAAGGTCATTCAACTTTTGTAGGCAATAACATTATAAAATTTTGCTTTCTAACATATATGTTTATGGATTTTTCTTAGTGCACTTAAGGGGCTCCGGAAAGGCTCAAAATCATGAAAAGTTCAATTTTTACTTTTTTGCGTTTACTGAATCTGCAGACTGTTACCTTTTAATAGATATATAATTTATTCAATTCCGAAGACTACAACTACTTTTAAATTTTTTTTAAATGTGTTCTACATGGGCGTGACCCACTGTGGCGCTGTTAAACTGCTGTCAAATGGTGTTATTATTAACGTCCGTGTTCATCAGGTACATTTTAGTGATGTGAGATAAAGTATGTGTTGTGGCTAACCTGTGATGGTTCAATATATATCGCTGGTGTGATTGTCGATTGTTTCATTTTTATTTACTCTGTCGTTATCTCGAAAATATTCGTAATTAATTCTGTTTCTTGAGTCTCTGTTTTGTTGATGTATAATAATGAGTAAAAGTAAAGTTGCTGTTGCGACTTTCAATGATGGCAACATTGTAAGGTGCAAGGTATTTAGAAATATGGGAATGAAGATAGGTTCTAACATGGTACGAGCGATGCTTGCTTTAGACAAGGAACGCCTTCGGGCTGCAGACGGGGCTGTAAAGAGTCTAGAAATACAAGCAAGAGTAAACAGGAGGAGGAACAAGAGGAAGCTGGAGGAGGAGTTTGCAGAGGATGAAGATAATCCATCCTATGGACTTGGAATGCACTAAAAAGTTAATCCAATCTTTGTCGCTCGATTCCCAAAACTTTTATTTTCTCATACTAATTACATGTTTTCTAAGGATCTTCCAAACATATTTGTTTCAAACTTTCAGTAAATGTTACACAGTACCATCTGCATAATTTAACACAGCCTTTTTCCAAATAACTGTATATTTTTGAATATATAAATAAAAAATTGCAAAAAAATGTTGTGAATTTTCATTACAATTGAAAAAAAATCATCTTTAATAACTGAACTAAAATTTTGTAAAATCCCTGTGTTAAGTTGTAGCCCATATTCCAATAAATAATCTGTAAAAAGTTCAACTTCCTACCTCAAATACTTTGTGATGAAAGATGTAATTTATAAGCATTATTTTAACATTGCAAGTATAGGGTGTTCCGGAGGCCCTTAATGACTGATGTATAAGCATTAAAGATGAACTGCGTCGTTCATTTGAACAAATTCATCGAACTAGTCCGATATGAAGAACTGTCTCAAAAGGAAGAGTACTGTAAAAAGAATTTCTTTGCCCATCACTAAACCACACGAACTTCCGAAAAGTGAGTGGTTGTGTCACTTCTTGCAGTGCTGACAACATACGTTTCCACCGATCATCTGCTACAGTAGAAGTGGCACACAGAACTCGAAAGTAACAAACATGAAAACGTGTAATAAAAAAGGTGAAATGAATCATCATCATCAACATCATCATCATCAAAGACTGATTATGCCTTTCAGCGTTCAGTCTGGAGCATAGCCCCCCTTATACAGTTCCTCCATGATCCCCTATTCAGTGAAATGAATATTAAATTAAATTAAGTCTGTGGAAACACTTACAAGTACAGTTAGATAACAAAAATAACTTGAGCCACAAAGTCCACCAGCCTTACCAATCGAAACAATACGACATGCATGAGCTTACTAAAATGTTTACAGACTATATGAAGGTCTTTTCAGACAACTTACGTATATTTACAGCGACCGCCGATATTTCGGCGGGAGTACATCCAGCCATTTTCAAGGCAAAAACTGCAATGGTCGCTGTAATTATTACGTGGCTGAATTCCCATAAGTTGGTTGAAAATTGTATACGCCAGGAGAAACTCAGGTCTCATATATGAATTTGATTCTGAGTATATTTGCAAAGCCAATGCTTCATCAAAGAATTTTGCAATTGTAGAGCGGTCTACTTTTTGCAGAGGTTTGCGACGCACTAGATACAGTTGTCCCGATCCATACTCACTCAAAACCAGGTTCACACACGCATCTAATGTGGCGCAGCAGCTTGTGGCTTGCTGTAGTGGCATTGTGAGTGGCGGTTCACACTGGACGCCACAAATTCTTCGTAGTTGCACTACTTTTAATATGTCGACAATTGAAATCATATGGGCGGGTATGAATGTTATAGTGCAGGTTATGATCTTAGAACTGTAGTTAAGAGTTAGAGTTAAGTACAGGGAAGACGAAACAAAAATGATGGATCCGAAAACAGATTTTGCACAGGGATAAATCAGGGGAAACATATATATATAACACTCAGACGCGAAAATGCTGTCTGCAAGGCAAGCTAACCAACAGCGGGCATTTAAAAATCATCAGCAGACACGCTACTCTCCGAAGAATCTTATTGTATTGTTTGATAAAGGCATTTCGAATAACTAATTTTTAGTTTAACAGCTGCTGCATCACACTCTGGAGCTATTTCCTGCATATAATTCACAATTTATACAATGACTGGTCGCACAAATTACGAAGTTTATACGACTCGCTTTTTTGGTTACATATATTAAGTTTCTTTATTCAAGTTCGTGTAGTTCTAGAAACTGCAATAGTGTACCTACCGACCATTGTTTTCACTTTTTTTGGAAATAGAATAAAATAAACACTGAAATCGAATGGCATACAGCGGAAATAAAAGTGCACGAAAGCCGCGATAGGATGATCGTGTTTCGAAATACTAGCAGTGATGGCGCAACAAAGTACAACAAAGCTAAACTTTTGTGGTGTGACAAAAGTTGCACTATGCACAACTAGAAGTTCACACATGTAACTGCTATGCAACAGCAACATGCCACTAGCTGTTGCGTATGTGAACCCGGCTTAATTTTCCAGCCATCGAATTTGCAATATATCCACACATACAGTCAGTAGATTCGGCATCAGAGACTTACATTTCGAGGTTTCCATCTCGTTTCTCGTTTCGTCTAACACCTAACTGGCAAATTAACAGATAACATGAGGACTGAAGTGAGTTTAATTTCACAAAATTAATTTTTAGTTTCTTGCAAGATCTTTCAAATCACAGCTATCAGCCTTTTAATTTTGCTATGTGTAGGTGGAGTCACCCCAGAGAAACAACGCTTATAAAGTTTTTCAAGCGACGCCCATTGCCGACAGAAAGCGCCAGTTTGTTTCCCACTTTGAGCAAAATGATTTTTAAAGCGAAATTTTACATGTCCATTCGACCAAGAGTTCCAAAATAGTTTTGTTTTATCGATACGTATTAATAGGGTCAATAAAAATCGAAGAATAACCAGTACTCTAGTAGCAACAGGACTTGCTGATAAAGCGACGCTTGCTGTCGACACTGGGCAGCACATTAAAGATCGGATGAGCAGTGTTTGTTTAGGCTGGCTCCAGCTACACACTGCAAAGATCTGCGAAAACCTATATATACATCAAAAAATGTTTTGCATCACCTCAGTTCCGAGCGTTCAGGAACCTGTACAGAAAACTGGAATAGAGATCAACATAAACCTCATTTCCACCATTTTCATTTTTATTGCTCATGAAAACCACACATCACATGTTGTACGACCATACAGCGAGGCCTCCAGAGGTGGTGGTCCAGATTGCTGTACACACTGGTACCTCATACCCAGAAGCACGTCCTCTTGCACTGATGCATGCCTGTATTCATTGTGGTATACTATCCACAAGTTAGTCCAGATTGTCCCACTCCTCAACGGCGATTCGACGTAGATCTCTCAGAGTGGTTGGGGATCACGTCGTCCATAGACAACCCATTTCAATCTCTCCCAGGCATGCAGTAAAGCGTTCATGTCTGGAAAACATGCTCGCCACTCTAGTCGAGCGATGTCTCTATCCTGAAGAAAGTCATTCAAAAGATGTTCACGATGGAGGCTCGTCAATATGCTGTTGATATGGTTGCACCATCGGTTGGGGGATGGCATCCACATATTGTACAGCCTTTACGGCGCCTCTCATGACCACCAGCGGCGAACGTAGGCCCCACATGATGCCACCCAAAAACAGCAATGAACCTCCACCTTGCTGCATTCTCTGGACAGTGTGTCTAAGGCGTTCAGCCTGAATGGGTTGCCTTCAAATACGTCTCTGACGATTGTCTGGTTGAAGGCATATGTGACACTCATCAGTGAAGAGAACGTGATGTCAGTCCTGAGGGGTCCTTTCAGCATGTTGTTGAGCCCATCTGTAGGGCGCTGCATAGTGCCGTGGTTGCAAAGAGGGACCTTGCCATTGACGTTGGGAGTGTAGTTGCGCATCATGCAGCCTATTGAACACAGTTTGAGTCGTAACACGACGTCCAACGGTTGCATGAAAAGCATTATTCAACATGGTGGCGTTTCTGCCAGGGTTCCTCCAAGCTGTAATCCATAGGTAGCGGTCATCCAGTGCAGTAGGAGCCCTTGGGTGGCCTGAGTGAAGAACGTCATCGACAGTTCCTGTCTCTCTGTATCTCCTCCATGTCCGAACAACAAGGCTTTGGTTCACTCCGAGACGCCTGGAGTTGAGAGCCCTGCCTGGCACAAAGTAACAATGCTTATGTGATCAAATCGCGGTATTGACCGTCTAGGCATGGTTGAACTACAGACAACATGAGCGCTGTACCTCCTTCCTGGTGAAATGATTGGAACAGATCGGCTGTCTGACCCCCTCCATCTAATAGGCGCTGCTCATGCATGCTTGTTTACATCTTTGGGTGGGTTTAGTGACATCTCTGAACAGTCGAAGGGACTGTGTCTGTGATACAATATTCACAGTCTACATCTGTTTTCAGGAGTTCTGGGAACCGTGGTGATGCAAATCTTTTTTTTATGTGTGTATATATGGGTGCATGGGAAAACTGACTTTAATATTAAGTGTTTTCTTAAATACCTATGATTATGACATTTGAAGGTAATTTTCGCTTAAGGCGATTGAATCCAGGGTATCAAACTTTTATGTACTTTTAAAAAAATTACTTGACTGCAGATTCGTCAGTTTTTCAAATAGCATGTTCGTTACTGCCAAAGCATCACATAGATCCACAAAAGGCGGATTTTGCATTCGCTTAATTGTTATTGTACTGATAAATGATTGCACACTTTATGTTTTGGTGTCTTTCTGTTGTTTCATCTTTGCAGTATGACACTCAAAAGTTACATGCTGATGTACTTGAAATTATCTCGAGTATTTGACCAACAAATGAAATATAGCTTATATCAACATTACTTTATTTACATGGAGAACTTCTAGACCCAGTAAAGCTCATAGAAAGTGGCTTGATACGTCGTATAAGTTTTTAGGAAAAATATTCTTTAAAATATGATTCTTCCTGGTAGAAATGAGAGATGGTAAATACATAACTACTTGCAGCCTTATTGCGACAATAACAATTAATGAAAACACCATCAATTGTTAGAAATTCCTTTCTCTCTATCCATGTTCACAAAATCTTTGCTCTTGCAGCTTCCAGTCCTTGTCAGAGTCATCACTAAACTTCGTAATTCGATACAAATGTATCTAGTGTCTGCGTTCATTAGAACTCAAGCAGTACAGTATTCTGCCACTTTCCCGTCAGCGACAAAGAAAAAGGCTTCATTGTTGCCCAACATCGTAATACAAATGTGGGTAGGAAATGGTTTAGCTTCGTGTTGTTGAAGTATTTTATACACAATTCTAGTAAGCAACATAATGCTCATAACTGCTTAATTTTTTTACTTCTAAAATAATAATTGGTCTAAGGTCTGTTAATTGCATACAGAGCTCACCTCAAAGACGATTGTGGTGACAGGGTGTGGAGTGGGAGAGAGTAGTAGTGTGGTGGGTAATATCTTGTCCAATGCTGGCGACACAGCTCAAATGCAATAATAGTTACAACTCACTGTAGATAGCAAGGCCTGGCACAATGAGGGAAGGTACAAAGTATTTTGTCTTGTACCAAAGTATATAGAGCTACACTAGGGTGTTTGATCTCACTGTGAATTTACAGACTGTAAAAAGCATTTTTAAAAGAAATCTTTTCCGCTTTTGGCTGTTAAACTACTGTTTATTGCGACTATAATTTCGACATGTTGTTATTTTCATGCATTATGGGTTGTTATAACCCTCTCGATAGTATAAAACTGTGCATGCTGTGTAAGAACATATGCATTAGGTGTCGTAAATTTATCAGCTGTTCTGAAACCAGAAAAAAATGTGTAATATGCACATGAATATCTAAAACTCTTCGGAATATGCATTTACTTCCCAAAAGGCTGAAACATCCAAATATGCATGCAACATACATTTTCTCGGTAATACTGGCTCTACCAGTGACATAAAATTTATAGTTCTACAATAAAATTTTCAAAATTGTTAAGGCTTTCTAAAATTCGCCCGTACTTCGAGTATCACCTAATTGTGAAATATAGATGTCGCCATAGTGTAATAATGATATTCAGTGTCTTCTCAATTTCACTTCAGACATTGGATTAGTACGCTATTTTTTACGTTATCTGTCTGATATGGCCAAAATACATGTAAGCATTCTACAGTAGAGCATTTCTTTGTTGCAGTCTATGGCAACAGGGTATGGAGTGATACTGTGCTTGTGGCTCTCCTGAAATCTTGGTTGTGTTCATGAAATATCATCGGCAATTGTGCTAAACGCATTCTCTGAAAATTATTTCGAGCAGTTAGTTCACGAGTTCATGCATATAGTAAGCAGTTGTGAAAACACACTTGACCTCTTAGCAACAAATAATCCTCAGTTAATAACGAGCATCAAAACTGATTCAAGGATTAGTGAACACAGAGTTGTCGTAGCGAGACTGAATAGTCTAATCCCCAAATCCTCGCAAAATAAGCGAAAAATATACCTATTCAAAAAAGCATATACAAATTCATTTGACGCATTCCTGAGAGACAATCTCCAATCATTCCAAATTAACAATACAAGTGTAGACCACATGTGGCTTAAATTCAAAGAAATAGTATCGGCAGCAGTTGAGAGATCTATACCAAATAAATTAACAGACAAGGGAGCTTATCCTCCTTTGAACACAAAACAGGTTAGAACACTGTTGCAGAAAAAACGAAACAAACATGCCAAATTTAAACAGACGCAAAATCCCCAAGATTGGCTATCTTCTAAAGAAGCTCGAAATTTAGCGCAGACTTCAATGCGAGATGCCTATAACTGTTTTTCACAACAAAACTTTGTCTCGAAACTTGGCAGAAAACCCAAAGAGATTCCTGGTTGTATGTAAAGTATGTTAGCGGCAAGAAACAATCAATGCCTTCTCTGCGCGATAGCAATGGAGATACTATCGAAGACAGTGCTGCCAAAGCAGAGTTACTAAACACAGCCTTCCGAAATGCCTTCACAAAAGAGCATGAAGTAAATATTCCAGAATTCGAATCGAAAACAGCTTCCAACATGAGTAATGTAGAAGTAATTATCCTCAAAGTAGTGAAACAACTTAAATCACTTAATAAAAGCAAGCCTTCTGGTCCATACCGTATACCAATTGGGTTCCTTTCGGTGTATGCTGATGCTTTAGCTCCATACTTAACAATCATATACAACTGTTCGCTCGACGAAAGATCCGTATCCAAAGACTGGAAAGTGGCACAGGTCACACCAATATTCATGAAAGGTGGTAAGAGTAATCCACTAAATTACAGGCCCATATCGTTAACGTCATTATGCAGTAGGATTTTAGACCATATATTGTGTTCAAACATTATGAATTACCTCGAAGAAAATGGTCTATTGACACACAGTCAACATGGGTTTAGAAAACATCGCTCCTGAGAAACACAACTAGCTCTTTGTTCACATGAAGTGTTGAGGGCTATTGACAAGGGATCTCAGTTCGATTCCTTGTTTCTGGTTTTCTGGTAGGCTTTTGACATTTGTAACACATAAGCGGCTCGTAGTGAAATCGGTGCTTATGAAATATTGTCTCAGTTATGTGACTGGATTTGTGATTTCCTGTCAGAGAGGTCACAGCTTGTAGTAATTAACGGAAAGTCATCGAGTAAAACAGAAGTGATTTCTGGCGTTCCCCAAGGTAGTGTCATAGGCCCTTTGCTGTTCCTTATCCATGTAAACGATTTAGGATACAATCTGAGCAGCTGTCTTAGGTTGTCTGAAAACGACGCTGTCGTTGATCCACTAAAAAGTCATAAGAAGGTCAAAACTATTTAGAAAAAAATATCTGAATGGTGCAAAAAGTGGCAATTGAGCCTAAATAACGAAAAGTGTGAGGTCATCCACATGAGTGCTAAAAGAAACCCGTTAAAGTTCGGTTACACGATAAATCAGTCTAACTTAGAAGCCGTAAATTCAACTAAATACCTAGGTATTACAATTACAAACAACTTAAATTGGAAGGAACACATAGAAAATGTTGTGGGGAAGGCTAATCAAAGACTGCGTTTTATTGGCAAGACATTAAGAAAATGTAACAGACCTACAAAGGAGACTGCCTACACTACACTTGTCTCTCCTCTTTTAGAATACTGCTGTGCAGTGCAGGATACTTACCAGATAGGGCTGACAGAGTACACTGAAAAAGTTCAAAGAAAGGCAGCACGTTTTGTATTATCGCGAAATATGGGAGAGAGTGTCACAGAAATGATACAGGATTTGGGCTGGAGGCGTTTTTCGTTGCGACGGCATCTTCTCACGAAATTCCAGTAACCAACTTTCTCCTCCGAATGCGAAAATATTTTGTTGACACCGACCTACATAGGCAGGAACGATCACCATGATAAAATAGGGAAATCAAAGCTCGTACGGAAAGATATAGGTGTTCATTCTTTCCGCACACTATACGACATTGGAATAATAGTGAATTGTGAAGGTGGTTCGATGAACCCTCTGTCAGGCACTTAAATGTGATTTGCAGAGTATCCATGTAGATGTAGATGTAGATACACTGGTGTACCTCTATACGCTGTAGACAACTATGAAGTACAGTGGAAAGCAGCACTTCCCATAGTACCACTTTCTACGGCTTCTTCCTGTTACATATGTGTATGGTGCCCAAGAAGAATTATTGCTTAACCCTTTTATGATTAAAATATATTTTACACATATTTGAAAAATAAAATGTCAAGAACTGTTCCCTATTATACCCAATAATACAATTTCACTCCCAGAATCAAAAAAGTTTTATGTTGGCCGAGTCTGGTGAGATGGGACAATAGGGTCCCAGAAACCTAATTAGTTCCACGTTTCCATTTTAATTTTCAAAGTCAAATTTTTGTTTGTAGAGTGATTTTACGGGATATGAAATATGGAAAACAGTGTAACAAAATCAATATCAAAACACATGTATTCTTCTGACAATTAAAAACATGAAATGATAAAATTCTCTCAAGCTTCCAGCCACATCAAGTGGTTTAAAACTCACAAGCTTTCATCCGTGTATTAATGACCATTGTCAAGTGATGACTGTCTTTTGGTTGCTGCTACAGCTCTTATACAGCCACACTGGTGCTTACTTCGGCTCCGTATAGGGTAATGTTTTTGTTCCGCACCAACCTCGTACACTTCAACTTTCCAATGGCCAGGTCCCAAGTAATGCTTAGCTGCAAGCCAGCGTCATTATTGAGAGTGTTATCACAAATTTTTAACTCGATCGCTCTTAAGCTATTAGTCCATGTAATAACAGATGTGTCGTGGAATGCATTACAATGTCCATTTTCTAGAGTGTGCTCTGCTACCACTGATTTCTCAGTGTACCAAAGGTGAAAGCATGTCTTGTGTTCTACATAGCGCTGTTCAATGGTAAGCACAGTCGGTCAGAAAAAACTGTCCGCACCCACATGGTATTTTATGTTCTCCTGGCATTCTGAAGCCTACATCATCTCTCACTGGCCACATGAGTTGTCCAATTTTTCCTGGAGCCCTGAAGATCGAATAGAGTTCATGCAAGAGCTGACTAATCTCTCCTGATATTGGGCCTCAGAACAGCAAAAAAGTAAGCTTTTTCGAGTCCTCAATTTGGGCCCTTCTGCTTACGGGTTATCGGAAAGATGGCTTGCGAAATCTGATGATTGTTGCTGCTGTTTTCAATGTATACTTTCCATAAGTGGCTCAGTTCCTTCAACAAGTTTTCGATGTCTCAGACGGCTTTCGCTCGATGGACCAAGGTCCTCAGGACAGAAAGTTTCTGCAACGGATAGTGATAGCTGTTAGTATGCAGATTTGGTCTCTAGGTTTCCAGGAAACACTGTGACTGAGACACTGATTCTCTTTATGGCAGATGAGGACGCCAAGGAACAGAGAGACACCGTATGTCCCTACCTCTAACATGAACTCGATGTTATCATGCATATTGTTGGTAATTTCCAAGAATTTTTCAAGTTCAAGAGACCAGTCAACAAACATGTCTTCGTCGATCAAAGCAACTAGGCTTTCCAGGAGCTGTGTACAGCTGGGCAATGTCCTCAAAGAACTTCATAAACAGGTTGGTCATAACTGGACCTAATGGGAATCCCCTATCGAAGCTGTGTGTCTGGTTAAAATATTCTCCATCGTAAATAATGCGACGACGTCAGAGTGTGCTTATAAATCCATAAGTGTTGGCAAATAACTGAGAGAGCAGCTCTATAGAATTTTTTGGGAACGCATGTGTATAATGACACCACATCAAAGCTGACCATAATATCTCCTTCTCAAAGATGCAGACATTTAATTCGAGTGATTAAGTCGGTCGTATTCATCTTCTCATGTACACAATGACCAGCCTTTGGAGAAATAAGGCTGGCCAGATGTTTCGTGAGACTGTAAGTTGGGGATCCAGTGATTCTCACGATGGAATGTAGAGGTGTGTTCTTCTTGTGTATCTTTCGAAGACCATACCACACAGGTGGTCAAGGTGCCTGAGGGAGGAGTTTTTTAATGGCATTCTCTTCCAGTGAAGACCTCTTGAGAAGTTACAATGTATTACTCATTATTCTGGCTGTTTGGTCCCTTGATAATTTTTGATATGTCTCCTCCTCTAGAATCAACCGGATCTTTGTGCCATAGTCAGGTCGATCCGTAATGATGGCTGGGTTCAATATGAGGAAATAATAGTTGTAGAGTTGGTTTCGTTCAGCTCTTCAGGTAGGGATAATGTATGTTGAAAGATTGCAGCTCGTTTCTCGACGAATTTATTCTGTAGTTTTACTGGACATCTTGCGAATTACCTGTTCCACATCACTCATCATGTCAGTGAAAGAGGTCTTCTGCGGTGATGGTACAAAATTAAATTTGTTCTTAAGAGCTGACATGGCAACCGTGTCGATGTTTCTCGTTGTCATGTTGATAACGGCGGATTCTGTTGTTCCCCATTCTGCCCTATGATGTTGCTGTAAAAACTGACAGAACTTCCCTTTCTGCATTTCTGTGATTTTCATCTGTGATGATGTTTGTTGTGCTACTGTAGCTGTATCAATACATTCGCAATCCAAAGTTCAAGCCACTGTAGCTCACTGCCATTTGTATCCAACTGCTTTCTGGTTGATGTGATGTCTCTTGGAGCAGGGTGAAGCTGGCACGACGAAATATTATCTTGGCCGCAGCAGTGTTGATATGGTGGCTCACGAAGACGAAACGTGGTAACGTCTTCTCTTCATGGCATGGTAGAAGAAACGCTAGAGAGCTTAACATGCAGCTTCCCTGAGAGGCCTCATGAGACTTGTGAAAGACGCTGTAGGCCTCAGAACACCAAGGATGTATAAAACAGGCTGTGGTTGTGGACAGTTTTATGTCAGACAGATTGTACATGCAACTGAACAACGCCCTGTGGATCACAAGAGATGCTTTTACCTTCAGTTCACAGAGAAATCAGTGATAGCAAAGCATGCTCTAGAAAACAGAGGTCATATTTGCTTCCCGTGAGACATTGTAACATCCATGAGATAAATTTTAGCTACAGTGTGACGAGAGGAAATTATGCCTCTAACAGTTATAAACATTATCTATTTGGCATATGAAAAAACAGTGAAAACGGTGATATATATTAATTATTCGTATAATATTTTATGATGCAATTGGACATATAGATGTGTATCATACAAAGACAATGATAATTGTAAATTCCTTTTATGATCTGCGTTTGTCTACATTTGTTTTTACCTTTTGTTGGTTGGCTTTTGTAGGTTCACGACGCAAGACGCATATCAAACTGAGGTCTGTTAAGGAATTGTAATTATTTGTTAATTATTACTTGAGAATAGAATTCATTATTATTATAAATATGAGTGAATAAATATTTGTAACTTTAATTCATCTCTCAGTAAGCATTATCTGTGTTAATTATTTCTTTCTGCTGTAAGGAGCGCAGCCATTGATGATAGCGATTTGCATCGCGTTTTTTTGTCTATGTTTTCCTTAGAAAAACATCAAATGTTTGCTTGATGAAGTCTAAACAGTGCACAATACGAAAGTAAAATTTGATAAGCATTTCAAATACTTATCCTATTTGCTCTAACAATAGAAAGTCTCTATCAATTGTCTGCCGCCATCTTAACAATGATCTCAGTGGCAAATTCAAATTACGCAACTCTGCAGATATAAATGCCAAAGGTAATACAAATGTGTAAAAATAAATGTGTATCAGTGGACCCGAACTCATTTTAATGAAAATAATTCGAATCAGATTGGTTCTTTAAAAACAGTGCTCATAGCACGATCGTTGTAACAAACTTTTCTAGCTGATGTATGGAGCCGAAATTAATTAAGCACAAGTTGCGAAGAATATTGTTTCAGGTAACATATGTCAGTGTTGTGCGTGGTTGATATTCGGTGGTTTTAATGATCATTTTGTTGAAGATAGCTGTTTCCATCATAATCAATAGTTGTATAGAATCTGTTGTATGAACTGTGTTTTAGTGACACTTACACAACTTACAGACAACACTTTAACATGACGATAACTTGGAGTTCTTTAGCAACTTGATCAAATCTTTAGCTGGGAGAAAAATTATTTAGCAATTACTCAATGTAATAAAATATGATTATCATTTTCATTTACAAATTAATAAAATACCAAACCACCAAATAACACAGCGAACGCGACAACATCTATTATTACATGGACTAATAGATTGCGCGATAGCATAATAAAGGAAGCGATCGAGATAAAAATTTGTGACATTACCCTTAATAAAAACGGTAGACTGCAGCTAAGCACAGCTTGGGAACCACGCATCTAATCAGAATGTTGAAGCAGGCACACAACGAAAACCTTACCTAATATGGTGCTGGAGTGAGTACCAGTGACATCACAGGAGGTAGCACAACTATAGAACGACAGTAGTAGCAACCAAATGACAATCACCACTTGTCAATGGCTGAGGAGTACTTGGCTGAAAGCTTGTGGATTTTAACTTAAATGATGTGGCTGCAAGATCGAGAGGATTTTATGAGTATATATCACTTGCGAAACCATGTCTTCGAAAAAAAGTTATACGAAATATGGGACACAAGGGTTCAACGTAAAGTATCAGTTTAAAAAAAATCGTGATTGACCTCCAAGAGCTGCAGATAAAAATGATTTTATTATACAACCAGCTACAGCCACAGACCATTATGAGGTATCATTAAATATTTACAACAGCACATAAGCGATACAAAATATATATATGATTTGTTGTCAATATACACTCGTGGAAATTGAAATAAGAACACCGTGAATTCATTGTCCCTGGAAGGGGAAACTTTATTGACACATTCCTGGGGTCAGATACATCACATGATCACACTGACAGAACCACAGGCACATAGACACAGGCAACAGAGCATGCACAATGTCGGCACTAGTACAGTGTATATCCACCTTTCGCAGCAATGCAGGCTGCTATTCTCCCATGGAGACGATCGTAGAGATGCTGGATGTAGTCCTGTGGAACGGCTTGCCATGCCATTTCCACCTGGCGCCTCAGTTGGACCAGTGTTCGTGCTGGACGTGCAGACCGCGTGAGACGACGCTTCATCCAGTCCCAAACATGCTCAATGGGGGACAGATCCGGAGATCTTGCTGGCCAGGGTAGTTGACTTACACCTTCTAGAGCACGTTGGGTGGCACGGGATACATGCGGACGTGCATTGTCCTGTTGGAACAGCAAGTTCCCTTGCCGGTCTAGGAATGGTAGAATGATGGGTTCGATAACGGTTTGGATGTACCGTGCACTATTCAGTGTCCCCTCGACGATCACCAGTGGTGTTCGGCCAGTGTAGGAGATCGCTCCCCACACCATGATGCCGGGTGTTGGCCCTGTGTGCCTCGGTCATATGCAGTCCTGATTGTGGCGCTCACCTGCACGGCGCCAAACACGCATACGACCATCATTGGCACCAAGGCAGAAGCGACTCTCATCGCTGAAGACGACACGTCTCCATTCGTCCCTCCATTCACGCCTGTCGCGACACCAGTGGAGGCGGGCTGCACAATGTTGGGGCGTGAGCGGAAGACGGCCTAACGGTGTGCGGGACCGTAGCCCAGCTTCATGGAGACGGTTGCGAATGGTCCTCGCCGATACCCCAGGAGCAACAGTGTCCCTAATTTGCTGGGAAGTGGCGGTGTGGTCCCCTACGGCACTGCGTAGGATCCTACGGTCTTGGCGTGCATCCGTGCGTCGCTGCGGTCCGGTCCCAGGTCGACGGGCACGTGCACCTTCTGCCGACCACTGGCGACGACATCGATGTACTGTGGAGACCTCACGCCCCACGTGTTGAGCAATGCGGCGGTACGTCCACCCGGCCTCCCGCATGCTCACTATACGCCCTCGCTCAAAGTCCGTCAACTGCACATACGGTTCACGTCCACGCTGTCGCGGCATGCTACCAGTGTTAAAGACTGCGATGGAGCTCCGTATGCCACGGCAAACTGGCTGACACTGACGGCGGCGGTGCACAAATGCTGCGCAGCTAGCGCCATTCGACGGCCAACACCGCGGTTCCTGGTGTGTCCGCTGTGCCGTGCGTGTGATCATTGCTTGTACAGCCCTCTCACACTGTCCGGAGCAAGTATGGTGGGTCTGACACACCGGTGTCAATGTGTTCTTTTTTCCATTTCCAGGAGTGTAGATGGTAGCACCAGAAAGATATGGGGTATAGACATCCCAACGCCCAAAACTGTGTATTACTTTATTGAGACAAATGTGTCCCATCAACCACATAAGGATTATACCTCTGTGCTGGCTGTAGTTACTCTAATCTTATTTCCACTGTTCCTGTGGGAGCGAATGTACCTACATTCCTAACTTAAAGATAGTGCTTGAAACTTTGTATGTAGGGATTACTGGGATAGTTGGTTTCACTGCTTTACACTCTGCCAATGGCCAAATAAACACACGAGCACACACCTCAAGTGGGTGTGTTGTATTGTGCTTCTCTGTTCTCACTGTTTTCAGAGCGATAAACTGACGCTACTGCCATCGTCTCTGGTTAAAATGCGCGTCATTTATGTTGGCGGCCGAGTTTAGGTTCGTTCTGCGCATCTGACGTCACAAAACACAGTCAGCCAATGAACAGAGAACGACGTTGCCAGATCTCGACTGCAGTGCAGAGCACGGACGAGTGTCTCCAGTTTTAGAAACGTTCAGTCATAAATAAAGTAATAGAACAAAAGCAATGTCTTGATAGCAGACTTTCTTTTATAGAAAGTTTGTAATAAAAATTCTTATACCAATAGCTTCATACTCTATTAATTAATTAAACCAAACAAGCAATAAGACTACTAATTCAGGCGATAGCAAGGAAAGGTGTTTGTATCAATCTCACGAACTGCTTTTTCGCAATAAAGAACAGCGGTAATTGTTTATTTCCTATTGTACTTGGACGAAGCATAAGTAATTCATAGTCATACCGACAGTGTTTGTCAGTATTTTGCTTGACGTTTTAGAGTCCTCATGGAGTTTACAGCCCGACGAGCTATGTTAGTGTAGCGGGTAAGGTGTTGAGCTTCAAAGCGAAGGGTTATGAGTTCAACCCTTGTGCGGTGCATAGTATTTTCTTTATTTAAAAACAAAGTGTCTTACTTCACGAATTTTATTCGTTTGAATGCAGTGCTTTGTCTCTTCATTAACCCTTTCGCTGCTGCAGACAAGTGCTCCTTGCATTCCGCGCTGTGCGCGATTTTGTCATCACTGCACTGCTCGCCTGTGCTGACACTGATTTGACACACTTATCATTCGATTTCACAAAAACTATTTGGCCCAAAAATTTGATCTTTACACGTCTTCTTGACTGGTCCTTCCCCCTATAAATGACAATTTTGTTTCGATGTTCAACGCAGTTATTGTGCAGCATTAAATGTGGTAAACCATTGCACCAAATTTTGAAGAGTTTGCAGAGGTAAAAGTCCATAGAGTATACTTTCCATATGGTCGATTTTAGTTGCCACAAGTTGAGAATGAAATGTGGACAAGATACCTAAATTTCATATAAAATTTACTGCATAACAATATCTCATTTAATTTAAGTACCACATAGGTGTCGTATGTAATACTGAAAAATATTCTGTCTTTCGCGACTGTAATAAAAGTTTTATTTACACCGGGCGTGTTTGGCTTTATTTCAAAGCACTTCAGTCAATGAAAGGTATGGCACATACACAATGGTACTCATGTTCTCTTTCTTGTTTTTGTTCCACAGTCGCATTTTACCAATGGTATTGAAATATATTCCTCTTCTGCAACTGTAATAAGCGACTTATTTAGACCAGACGTGTTTCTCTCTCTTGAAGCATCTCCAGTGGACAGTATTTTGTCTCCTCCATTGCCAAGTCACCTTTCGTAGTTTTGTGCTGTGGCAACACAATATTCAACGTTTGTGTAGGCTGATCAGTGTTTTAGCAAATAAATGCTGTTTGTGTGTGCCACACACAAAAATTATATTTGACATAGCTCAGAGCACTTCACTGATAGATAGTATATTCAGGTCCTAATGTTTTTGTAAGTCCACAGTTTTGTTTAATGTATTTTGTCTACTTCCTTTTGATTGATTGAACTGCTTTAAAATAAAGCCAGACGCGCTCAGTGTAAATAAAACTGTTGTTACAGTCACGAAAGATGGAATATTTCTCAATATTATATACGACACCTATGTGGTACTTAAATTAAATGAGATATTGTTATACAGTAAATTTTATATGAAATTTAGGTATCTTGTCCACATTTCATTCTCAACATTGTGGCAACTAAAATCGACCATATGGGAAGTATACTCTATGGAATTTTACCTCTGCAAACTCTTCAAAATTTGGTGCAATGGTTTACTGTATTTAATGCTGCACAATAACTGCGTTGAACATCGAAACAAAATAAAGTCATTTATGGGGGGAAGGTATCAGTGAAGAAGACGTGTAAAAATCGAATTTTTGGGCCAAATAGTTTTTGTGGAATCGAATGATAAGAGTGTCAAAGCAGTCGGAACACCTTGTGTCTGCACAGGCGAGCAGTGCAGTGACAAAATCGCGCACAGCGCGGAATGCGGGGGGGCACGTCTCTGTAGCAGCGAAAGGGTTAATGCGGCCGTGGTGGCTTTACTTCATGAACTGCGCGCTCCCCCTTAAACGTAAGGTTGCGAACTATGCTATACTATGGCGCTGCTTCTCTTAACGCATGCATCGTGTGCTACTGGCAACGCAGCAATCTCCCGTGTCTGGACGGGCATGCGCGAGCCGCCAAGATAAAAGAATTTAACTATAGTAAATGTAGAAGGCGACTTAGTGAGAAACCTATGCATTTTGCATGCTAATCTGAGATCACTCATTACAAATATACAGTCAAAAATTGTCTATCACGTCATAAGTTTTCACAAAACATACTAATGTTAATCATTTTTACGAGTTTTATCAGCTTACACTAAAGTAAGAACTATGATTCATTCAGGCAAAAACATAAAATTGTGATTTATTAATAGTTTTAATACTCGTATTTTCATAGAGATATTAAATTAGTGAACAAAATATAAAGACAGTTGAAAAGACACTAACTACAGGGTGTCTGCATGAAATCTTCTTGGTTTCCAAGTAAAATTAACTATTAGACATAGGTATTTGTGGTTTGTGATATAATCTAATGCAACTCAAAAAGTTTCATATAGATATTTTTTTTCAAATGATTCCTTTTATTTTCTTTCAGGTCGTAAATAGTTACCAAAATGACTACAGCTTAAGAGTGAGCACAATGTCTGATGTGATATGTGGAAGGAAATCACCCATTTCCATTTAAAGAAATTTCCAATATCAATTTAAAAGAGAACAATCACACGTTAATACAATTAAGTCCTGGTATGACAAGTTCCTTGCCACTGAGATTGTGTACAGACAGTCAGGTTCTGGTGGAAAATGCACATCTGTTGAAGTTACGGAGGAGATTTATTTTTATTTTTATTTACTCATCGAGTTCCTTAGGACCAAATTGAGGAGCAAATCTCCAAGGTCATGGAACGTGTCAGTACTTGAAATTACTATGTAAAAGTAATAACATATAAAAATAAAATGTTTATGGACCCAAAAAAAGTGAAGCCATAAGTTTAAGTAAATGCAATCAACAATACAACATAAGAATCAGCTTAATTTTCCAAGGAACTCCTCAACAGAATAGAAGGAGTGACCCATGAGGAGACTCTTCACTTTCGATTTGAAAGTGCATGGATTTCTGCTAAAATTTTTGAATTCTTGTGGTAGCTTATTGATAATGGCTGCACTAGAGCTAAGGAAGTCCGATCGAAATGCAGGTTTGACTTCTGTTGAGTATTAACTGAGTGAAAGCTGCTTATTCTTGGGAATAAGCTGATATATTAACAAGAAATGACAGCAAAGAAAATATAAACTGAGAGGCCAATGTCGAAATACCCAGACTCATGAACAGGGGTCGACAAAAAGGTTTGTGAACTTACACCACTTGTTGCCCGAACTGCATGTTTCTGAGCCAAAAATATCCTTTTAGAATGGGAAGAAATATAATACCATATGACATATGCGAATGAAAATAATCAAAGTAGAATAATTTTCGTGTCGAACGATCACTCACTTCTGATACCGTTTGAATACTAAAAATGGCAGTATTGAGTCTTTGAACAATATCCTGAATAATGGCCTTCCATGACAGTTTACTATATATCTGAACACCTAGAAATTTGAACTGTTCAGTTTCACTAATCATATGCTCACTCTGTAAAATTAAAATGTCAGGTTTTGTTGAATTGTTTATTAGAAACTGTAAAAACTGAGCTTACTGCGATTTAGCATAAGTTTATTTTCTACAAGCCATGAACTAATGTCATGAGCTGCACTATTTGAAACTGAGCCAATGTTGCACACATTCTTTACTGCTGAGCTAGTGTGATCAGGAAATATAAATACTTTAGAGTCACTCTTAATACTAGAGGGCATATCATTTATATAAATAAGGAACAGGAATGGCCCCAACACTGATCCCTGGGGCACCCCCCCCCCCCCCGTCCCATTTGACCATAGCCCAATCAGACCTCACATCACAGCCATTCTCAACACTGTGAATAATGACCTTTTGCTATCTGTTACTAAAGTAAGAGGTGAACCAGTTGTGAACTACTCCTTATATTCCCTAATGGTCCAATTTCTGGAGCAATATTTTGTGATCAACACAATCAAACACCTTAGTTAAATCAAAAAATATGTGTAGCGTTCGAAACCTTCTATTTAACCCATCCAGTACCTCAAAGAGAGAAGAAAATATAGCATTTTCAGTTGTTAAACGACTTATAAAGCCGAACTGTCCATTTGATAGCAAATGGTGTGATATAAAATAATCAATTATCCTCACATACAAAGCCTTTTAAGTAACATTAGCAAACAATGATGGCATAGAAAAAAGTCTAAAATTGTCTACATTATCCCTTTCTCCCTTTTTATAAAATGGCTTTACTACTGAGTACTTTAATCGCTCAGGAAACTGACCATTCCTAAATGAAAAATTACAAATATGGCTAACTAGAGGGCTGACGTGTGCAGCACTGTACATTAACATTCTGCCAGGCACTCCACCATATCCATGGGAGTCCTTAGTCTTCAGTGAGTTAATTATTGACTCGATCTCCCCCTTGTCTGTATCACAGAGGAGTATTTCAGATACCAATCTGAGAAAGGCATTTGCCAAGAGAGTTATATGATTCCCTGTAGAAACTAAAATTTTATTTAATTCACCAGCAATGCTCAGAAAGTGATTGTTAAATACTGCACATATATCTGATTTATCAATAACGGGAATATTTTTACTATGAATTGACTTTATATGGTCGACTTTGTGCGCTGACCAGACACTTCCTTCACAACTGACCATATGGTTTTAATTTTATCCTGTGAATTAGCTATTCTATTTACACTCCACATACTCTTTGCCTTCCTAATAACATTTTTAAGCAGCTTACAATACTATTTGTAATGGGCAACTGTAGCTTGATTGTGACTACCTCTAGCATTTTGATATAATCCCCACTTTGTTCTATGTGATATCCTTATCTCACTAGTCAGCCACCCAGGCTGCCTTTTACTGCTAGTACCCCATTTAGAACATTCTAATCGAAAGCAGCTCACAAAGGCAAGGAGCGTCAGAGAGACATTCCAGAGAAGTCCATCAAAGTCAATTTGCTGAGCATCATGAGAGCTAAATATCCCTCACTCAACAGTTCACAAGATGTTGCATAAACGACTTTGCTTGCACATTTACCAAGTTCAAATTATGCAAACAGGGTAGTGAAAATACTTTCAGCTTTGCCACACATTTGCTTTTAAGATGTAAGGTTGGAGCGAAAAACACCCCAGCTATTTAGGAAATGTCGTATTCTCTGATAAACCAACCTTTCACACATATGAGACGGTTAATCACCACAACGTTCAATTCTACAGTTTGGAAACCCCCACAGTTTTAGGGACCATCTTTCTTCATCGAGTAAATACGTATAGGAACTATTATTTGGACATGGTCAAGCATTTTCCTGTCCATGAACTGTTTTCCTTAAGTGAAGTGTGATCTTCTAGCAGGATAGTGCGCCACTGCAGAGTTTACCTGATTGCTATTTGTTACACTGAACATTTCCACAACAATGAGCAGAACGTGGTGGACTAATCAAGTGGCCCCTCTGGATTTCTTCCTGTTGCGTTTGTAAAATTACACATATGTAGGCGAGTTATTTGGCCACATTCGATTGGTATGAGGTAAAGTAAATTTGTTTGTGGGGGCCTTGGGCTCAGCACATGGCGTGGCTTCCTGTCTGATGCACCATGGCTGGGCAAGGTGCAGCAACTGGTGCAGGGGGGCTAGGCGCAATGGCATCAACAAAGGGCCAGATGTAGGGAAAATCCTGGAATGGGGAATTTGGACGATGTGTCAATCGCTTATGAGGGCTGTCTATGATCCAAGCAATGGGCTCGTGTCATACAAAATGAAAGATGGCGTCTTACAGCTCTTCAAGATTCTATAGTAATTCACAGTCAAGTATAAATGCGAATCTGAATTCATCTGCAAGCTCAGAAAAATGAGGCGCATCCAATAACGCAACAATGTTTTCAATTTCTGTAAAACTATAGGTGGACAGATGCCCTTCCTGCCGCCTCCCCATACCCCCCCGGGACGGAATAAGTGTACCCCAGCTGTCTGAATCTAGTGTAAATCGTGAAATAGTGTGAATGTGTTGCAAATGTCTGCGAGTCTTGGAACTGAGGCGGGACGTGAGGACCAGCCTGGTATTCACCTATCAGAATGTGGACAACCACCTAAAAACCACATCCAGGCTGGCCGGCACACCGGCCGTCGTCGTTAATCCACTGGGAGGATTCGATCCGTGGCTGGCGCGCCTGAGTCCAGAAAACAGCGTGTTAGCACTCTCGGCTATCCTGGCAGGTCAAATGAATACAGCATGAATACTTCGTATTTTGTCATAATTGTGTCTTGATTAACTGACAGTTTACTATTTTGCCAGTAACTTTATTAAAATATTAATCAAAACTGATAATCCAAAACCATGCTGATTGAAAAAGTGGTCAGTCGCATGTGTTAGCTGACAACTCCTTTACAAAAAGAGTGCCAAAAGATGCTTCTGACAAGCCGCACTAAATTATTGTTTAAACAATATTTAACGATAATCTGTTGTGATTTATCGTGAGTGGACTTGCGTAAGAAACTCTTATTTATATGTGGACAATGTTTGTTTACATTTATTGTGAGTGGTCTGAGTGTGGCCAAATACTTATAGCAATTATTTATATAAAAACTGTTGTAATATATTAGTTCAGTCCCGGAAGTCATCAAGTAGATTCACATGGTATCTGTAGAACTTAGGGACGACATATTTTTGTTGGGTATGGCCTTCAGCCAATGAAAAAGGACACAGCAACAGAGTACTCCGCCAGTCAAGTAAAGAGGGACACTTTTTCGAGTGAAGAGCTCAAAGGAGGGATTCTGGCACTTCATTGTCAGTTGTGAGAGAAGGCAGACCAGCCTGTGGTAATGAGCTGTGTTAAGTATGGAATTACACAGTTCAGCAATTACATTAATATGACTAAACATACCTAGGAGTAAAGTTATGCATCAGCCTAAAACTTTTTATCTACTGATGGACTGAGGCCCAAAGCTTTATTTTTATAACAGTGTTGTGATATCATATAAAAGAGATAAATAATTGAATTGGGTTTACTCATTTAATAAAAGGTGTGGGGATATACACGGCTGTTTCTTAATTTCTAAGAGTTCCCAACTGGCTGAGTTTAGCCCCTTTTTACTCTGTTTGTAAGACTAGTACATCTATTATGTATTTGTGATTTCTGTTAAGGCAATGTTCTGCAAAGGCTGAAAGAATCTTCTTCAATCTCCTGCTACTATGATCCTTCTTTAAACTTGGTGCAGAATGAATTACCACTTTTTGTGATGGCTGGTTGTTTGTCTTTTTAGTACTGAACAAGCAATTACCTATTGTTCAGAGTGACATAGAAAAGCACACAGAAACCCTTTGCCTTCAAAATGTTACTTATCTTGTTTGACGTTTTCCCTATAAAAGGAAATCTGCACCATTTCTTTTCCAGTTTGTCTGTGTGTTTGATTGGGAACAGTAGGGACCTGGCTTACTTCTTCATCTTTTTACCCAGAATTTTGTCAATGATATCGGAGTCAAATTCATTATTTGTGGCTTTGTTTTTATCAAAGTATTCTTGAGACATAGGGATAGAAAGGAGATCATGTGGCGGAAATTTTTCCATTCGATTTAATTCCTTTGGCCCCTATGGGGGCGTAGGGCATCCAGAAGAACTCGCCATCCATGTCTGTCTTTGGCTATTTGCCTCAATTCTGCCCAGGTCTTGACAACTCTTTTTGATTCCCCTTCCACTGTCCTCTTTCATGCGCTCCTTGGTCTTCCTCTCTTCCTTGTTCCCTGGGGATTCCATTCCAATGCTTTTTTCTCGATGTCCCCATCTGGTTTTCTCAAGGTGTGCCCAAACCAACCCCACTTTTTCTCTTGTATCTGGTCTTCTATAGGTATGTGGTTTGTTATTCGCCGGAGCTCCTCATTACATATTTTTTCTGGCCACCAAATATTCATGATGTGTCGAAGACATCTATTTATGAAGCTTTGTAAGTGGGATGTTATCTTTTTATCCATTTTCCAGCTTTCACTGGCGTATAGAAGGACAGCCTTCACATTTGTATTAAAAATTCGGATTTTTGGATACAATACTAACCTGTCATGCCGTGGCAGGTGCATGTGAGAGGCAACACCAGACCGTTTCTCCGAAAGGTTTTGCTCATTGGGCTGATGCAGTACAGATAGTAATGTAGCAGGTGGCGAGGAAACTGTCTGGTGCAGCCATACTGGGATTTTGACTGGGTGGGCAAGGACACAGGCTGCAGCAGTGTTTCAACAGGTGCAGCTGCATTGGTGTATGGACTGTTGAGTGGCGTCTGTCATGTTGGAACCCTCAGGCAGATGACTGTGAGGGCAATGTCTGTTGATTAATAAGATGAAATAGAAGCACAGTAGACGTTGTGTGGTAGTGCATGTAGTTAGTGCGTGGACTACGTTCGAATTCGGCATGGCGTCCCTAAGGGCGTGCACCACCAAGCTGTTATTGACGATTGAAACACTTTATGTTCTCTGTGTCGAAGTTTTTAAGGTCTACATTGATAGTGACAGGTTCTTCTGAGTCTGAAGACGTCAGGTGCATACTGTATGGCAGTCGCTCATCACTGTCACTGTCCATGTTGCGATGTCGTCGACATCCAATGGATTGTAGTCTTGTAGTACCCAAATGAGCTTTAAGCATCTGATCGAGACAGTCGTCGCTTTGCTGTTGAGCAGGGTGGCGAATTTGTGTGTGTCATATTTGAGTTCTTTCAGCTACCGATGATTACAGATCCTCTTTGAATGCTGTTCATACTCCTAACAGTTCCCACAGTACAACCTCTGTCCACAACTTCCTATTGCGCATAAGAGTGACTTCAAGTGTTCTCTGGCACTGCATTACTCTGGGGACGGTATGCTGTTGTGCGGTTGTGCTTAATGCTGCATAGATTGTGCACATCTTCGATAACCACTAACTCAAACTATCGACCCTCATCAGTTGTCATTGTCTTGGGTGAGCTGAATCGGTCTATCTAGTTACACAGCGTGACAATGAAATTTGTTGCAGAACAAAAATATGTGATTGTTATGTAGTTCAGCGCTCTGATGACATTGGTGAAAACCGTTGTCTGATGTCACCTAAGCTTTTTTCTGGAAACGCAATTTTACCTGCATTCGGCTGCCTTATTTATGTTGTCGCGGCGCTTATCACATCCTGTTCTTATAGGAATGTTATTGCCCAGTGGCGGCTGTAGAGAGGGGAGGGAGAGATAGCCACTAGGTAAAGTAAGTTATAGCTGCATCAGTCAATCGATTATCAACCGTCGACTATCGACCATCGACTGTCTCACTACGAGGTCACATAGTACCGATTCTTGACATGTGGACACCCATTAATGTGAATAATATTGTTTGTCACATTTTTCTTATTCTCAGTTATGTCTATGAAGCGTGTTAATTCAGTAGATCTTTTCCTTTATGTGTGTGGCAGCTTTACGAGCAATTCTCAACGACATCCCATTTCACTTATTGTCAAAAAGGCCTGTGAGTTGTATTTGAACCAAAGACAAATAAGGGTAAGTGCTGGGCAACACAGAAATGTTGCTCACGTCACTCCCCCTGTTCAAGAGGCTGGTTGCATGCGAGCCACCCACCTATCCCATTTACTGTACCTCAGTTGTGGAGGGAACCTAGAGATCACATTACAGATTCCTACTTTTGCTTAATGAAAATAAAAGGAATCTCAGGCAAATCAAAATACACAGTTTCTTATCGAAATTTGGTATCTGCAGTTCGCCCAGTTCCACAATCTGATTCTCTTCCAGTTCCAAAACCACCAACGCAATGCACACCTGAAGATGAAACAGACACTGGAAGTGACAAACCAACAGTTTATGAAGATCACGAAGATCTTGAGTACACTTCCTCTGCAGCACAGCTACAACCACAGCCATTGTCGCCAGCACAATTGAACGATCCTTTAAGGGATCTAAATCTTTCAAACAGGCAAGCAGAATTACTTGGATCTCGTCTTCAAGAAAGGAATTTGTCACAACCAAATACTAGTATTGCGTTCTGTAAACGACAGCTTGGTCTTTCAACTTTTTTCTCAATGACACAGATTTTTCCATCCATATTGTAGTTATATGAATGGGCTGCTTACAGAATTAAGGATGATTCGCAATCCAGAAGAATGATTTATAGATTCCTCAAAGAGCAGTCTCAAAGCAATTCTCTTACATAGCGCAAACGACATATCTTCGATACCAGTGAGCCATTCCTTTCAGTTAAAGGAAACCTACAGAAACACTAGGCTAATCCTAAAGTATAGTGGCGATTCGAATCACAGATGGGAAATCTATGGTGATCTCAGAATTCTGGGATTTCTTCTAGGAATGCAGACTGCATACACAAAATATTGCTGTTCCTCGTGTCACTGGGATAGTAGACCTAGGAAGGACCATTATATAGTCAAAGAGTGGTCTTTGAGAGACATTTTCAATCAAGATGGAAAAAACTCGACGCATGAACCCCTTGTTGAGAAAGACAGTGTGCTGTTACCACCACTCCATCTGAAATGGGGCTTTATGAATAATTTTGTAAAGCAATGGTTGAAGGTGGCCAGGGCTTTCAACTTTTATTATCCAAATTTAATGCTATTAGTACTGCAAAAACTAACAAAAAACTTTCATTGGGCCTCAGTTCCGTGACTTGAGCAAATATATTAACTTTGAACAGTTGCAGATACTGAGAAGTCAGCTTGGCTTGCTTTTAAAGATATATTCTACAATTTCTTGCGAAACGTAATGTCTGAGAATTACAGGGAACTGAGGGAATACATGCAGGACTGTTACAATGCTGTGGGGTGCAACATTTCTCTGAATTTATATTTCTTCATTCCCATCTGGATTTCTTACCACCTAATATTGGAGATACGAGTGGCAACATGGTGAGTGAATTCACCAAGACGGGAAGACAATATAAGGGAAGACGGTTACCAGATTTTATCGCAGATTACTACCAGACACTCATACAAGTAGTTTCACCATCCACTCACATATGGAAAATTTCCAGGAAAAATTCCTAATCTTAAGAACATTTCAAGTTTTCGCCAGCTTTCTCCTACTACTTTCATTTTATTTTATTTTGCTTAGTACAAAAAATTACTTTTGTCACATGACATGTATATTAATCAACTACAGATTTCTCTTGCATCGTTACTTAGTCATTCCCAAGTTTCTCTAAAGTGGTATAAGTGGCGTACCTTCTCCACAAAAATTGGAACACAATGAGACATTTCTGATTTCATTTTCGCATTTAGCATATGTGATTTGGTGAAGGACCTATATTTTATCTCGTGGCAAGACACAAAATTCACGTTTATTGCATTGCTTTATCTGTGAAGGCATGGGCCATTGAATCTGCTGCAATAATCTTCAGATGGATCACTTCGATCCATTGGGATGCTCTGTCAACTACTGATGACAGGTATTTATATCCCTCTGACTCTGTGAGAGAACCGACGAGGTCGAGGTGTACGTAGCAAAAGTGTGCCTGTGGTATCTCGAATTGTCCTAAATGCGATTGTATGTGCCTACTCACATTGCTGCATTGTCATGCTACACATTCTTGTGACCAGCTGTGGCAGCCTTGCTTTATGTCTGGCCACACGAATCGCTCTGTAATGAGGCGAATTGTCAACTTGGCACTGGGGGTCGGATTCTGTAGCGCTTTGGACCCAGGTGACATTCACTGCTCAATGCGCAGTCCTGTAGGTCATTGTTCAGTAAGTCTGTAATTCCTACATCATTACCCTGCTTGGGTGCTAGCTCATTGTAGTCGATGTGGAGAGATGCGACGTTGACACATGATAGGTAATCCGCAATTATTCTGTCGACTCCATGTAGGTAACAAACATTTGCAGTGTATTGTGCAATTAGGTTAAGGTGTCGATAGTGGCAGGGGCCGACATCATTTGAAAGGTGGTAAATTGTGTCAGTGAATGGTTTGTCATCCATATACATGGCTTGTGGTTTCTAAAGTACTTGACCGCCCATAGACATTTACTAGTTTGTGGTCGAAGGCAGACTGCTTACACTGTGAAGCCTGAGTTTGTTTGAAAAGATTGCATAGCATTGAGTCTCGTCCCCTATCAACCCAGTCATGGTGTCCCTGGAGTCTGTGGCGACAGTGAGCGGCACATGTGGGATGGGATGACCCAACATAATTTCTCGTGTTAAACATTCCTTAGCAAGTTCAAATGGCTCCTTCATTTTGTCAGTTTAACCTACTCCTCTTTCTGACGCGAGGGTATCAATTAGGGGTGCTTGTATTACCACTGTTTGCGGTGGGTGACTCTGGTAGAAGTTCAAGATCCCCAAGAAGTGTCGAAGCATGTGGCAATGCAGAGTGTTGGAGAGATCATTTCAGTCAATTGTAGGTTCAATTCCTGCAGAATTTACTCTATGCCCTACGAAGACTGAGACTTCTCTTCCTTAATGACCATGCCCCCATCCTGTAAGGCAGTGAGAACGTGTCTGAGGAGCTTGTCGTGTTGCTGGGATGTGGCTGAAAAATTCATGACATCATCTAAGATGGCGTAACAGAAGTCAAACTTAAAAAAGTATCATGTCTACCAACCACTGTCATGTTCTGGCTGCATTCTTCAGACCTAATGGCATGATGAAATATTCTAAATAGCCAAAATACTGTGACTGCAGGATCTATCACTACTTATCCACTACGCTTTGACTGGTATGTCAGTGGTAAGCCTGGACGTCCTGTACAGAGGAGACAGGGTGTATGGAGAATTCAGGATCTTATACCCATCCCCCTAACCAACAGGTTCCACTGACACTGAAACTGAGCCAGTGAAAGTCACTTTACTTCTTGGAAAATTTGCTTTTCAATGTATTAAGGGGAGTTAAGGGGAGGCAAGCTCAAAAGTGTAGAGGTCTGTTAATCATCAGCAGTTGAAATGTATGGTGGATAATGGTATCCCTTCGGAAAATGGCAGCAAGAGATGGGAAGGAACATCATGCGCACTCTGTGCGTATGCCTGGATCCCTCTTTCATCATGTTGAAGAGGGTATTCCAGTAGTCATTGTGGGAACAGGATGCAACTACCTCTTGATAGTTGTGAACGTTGTGACAAACGATACCGTTTGTCTGGCCTCTGAAGTTACACTTGGATCATTCCAGCAACTGGCAGAGAAGGATGAGAATACCTTCTCGCTCATGGAGTTTCAACGAAGCTTACAATTGTATCATTGTTTCCTGAGAAGACTATGGCCCCTAGTCCCGTGTCGAGTGAAAGGCTTGAACCAGAGACTGTGGGTTCTGTGACAAGCTAGGGTATGACTTTCTACACTTGCGCTGTAGAATTAAGAACTGTGAGGTTCCCCTAAATCGATCAGGCGTGCACTACACATCAGAGGCTGCTATTTAGCTAGCTGACAGTGTATGCAGTGCACGCAATGTTTTTTTTGATTAGGTGACTCTCCATTCAGCTCAGAAAATGATAGCTGCAGGAGACCAGAGTGTATCATTTAAGATCTAAAAAAAATGCCACCAAATTCGGAAGTATTAAAATCCTGGTAGTAACTGCCAAATCATTTCCAACAATGTGCCAGACTTTGGAGCACTCCTAAAAGGCACTGAAGCTCCCATAATACTAAACATAGGTATCTGGTTAAACCTGAAGTTGACCATAGTAACATCTGCGGAAAATTTAAGTGTATACCAAAATAATAGGGAAATAGGAAATGGAGACGATGTATTTACTGCAGTAGACAAGAATCTCAAGTCTACCAAGACAGAAATTGAAGCTGCATGTTAGATTATTTGGGCAAGACTCAGTATCAAGGGGGGGTCATAAAATTTTTATTCAATCCTTCATCGACCACCAGTTTCAACTTCTGATGTAACTGGATACTTTAGGAAAAACGCTAATTCTCTTGTAGATAAGTCTTCCAATCGTAGTGTAATCATCAGAGGAGTACTTTAAGCATCCAATAATCAATTGGGGTAATTGTATTTTTATTGGCTGTGGGATGGAGAAGATATTCTCTAAAACATCACAAAAGGCGTTCTCTGAAAACTACCAAGGACAGTTAGTTCAGAACACCATCAATGACGTAAATATATTAGATCTAATGGCAACAAATAGACCTGACCTCTTTGAGACTGTCCACATTGAAACTTGCATTAGTAACTAAGAGGTAGTTGCAGCAGCAATGGTTACCAAAGTACAAAGGAAAACTGAAACAAGTTGAGTAAGCAAGATAAAGAAGCAGTAGTGTCATATTGTAGCAAATCATTATGTCTCAGTGCAAAAGACTTAATTGTACCACAGAAAGCTTACCTCTTGAGCATATTTTACTCTGTATGGGATTTCTTTTTTATAATGGTTTGAAAAATGTGAAAACGTGCAGGTTCTGGGGTGGAGAAGAGTTGCATTCGACCCCCCCCCCTTTCCAACCAGCAAATTAATTATGTACGCAACGGTAATGGAAGGAAATGATGGTGGACCCTGCTTGTTGGTAAAATAAGGAGTGCACACTCACAATAATTTAATAAAAATCGTAATCTACTAAAAAAAGAGAACTTTATCATAATAAACAACAGGAAGTAGGATTCTGGCTATATCTACAAAATGATATGCGGATTAAATATTACAATGAGATTTATTATACATCAGAACATAAGTGCACATGATTGTCGGCACACACAGTAGCTTATAGGATATAGGCTGTACTGAAATATTATGAGAATAAGAGTTGGCTCGAGAACAAGGGGCTCCTACTCTCTGTGATGCAATAGACTGACGATAATGACTGGAGGTCCTAATGAATCAAATATTAATCTCCTGACTATATAACAGTATCACAATTAGTAGTGAGAGCTCAAATGGGATCACAAGGAGAAACAAGCAAGGTTGACTTGTAGCAAAGCGAACACACATGCTGCTGAGGGATTCAGTACAAAATTGATAAGGTCCTATAATGCCGGAGCCGCAAAATACTGTACCAGTATTGAATTCTGCAGGACGTCGTTGGCAGGCAGCATCCTGATGCTGTAGGCGTCGACTTCTGCCGTGCAGCAACTCTGTGTCAACCCTTGGCCGTGAAGGCTGTCCGAGAATTCTAAGTTCTTCCGAAAACAAGCGACCAAGTCGCAAGACCGTCCAACTCCGAGGAAGATCAGATTCTGAATACCCTGCCCGTGCAACGCAAGACTGAAGCCAACATTGCTCTACTCCCTACTCTCCTCGAAAAACTGCAAATGAGCATTCAGTTCTAATTCCAAAATTCCCCCAAACTGTCTCAGAACATCATTTGGGCCAATAGCGTCTGTTCTCTCCAATTTCGAGCAGGGCTTTATGACGTCAATTAGCCTCAGTCTAAGTTGGCCAATCATGCCTTTGCTATTCAGCAGAGGGCACTGAACTTGCCATTTGACCAGCTACAAAAACAACCTGCCTAGACCACCAGTCATCTGGCGCCAGACTTTCGCATCCAGCAGGGCACAGTCCACAAGTATTCTCAGAATCAAGAGGACAATACAGTCAGTCGGTGCCAGGATTCTTCGTTCCAGACGCGCCAGAACGGTAAACACATAAACTGCGGCGACACTCAGACGTCTCGCAGGTCGTTTCGCCCTGCATACAATAGCCGAAACTCGACCGACGTCAGTCGTTCCTCCAGGCGCTTAAGCCTATTGTATGAACCCCTCAGAAGTCAGGGAATTGCAGCCCCCAACCGGAAACGCAGTGTGCCGCGTCCTCCGATGCTCGTCTCGCACAGGCCACCCAGGGAAGTAAAACATGTTTAGGAATCAAGTGAAAAGTATTTTTTGAGCTGCCAGTACAAATACTCTCATTACAATAACCTTATTCGGTCTGTTACTACCGTGCAATGACATAGATTATTAATAAAAGTGATGAAAATGAGAGGCGAAATGCAAAAGAGGGCATGGAACCTCTCAAATGATGTACAACTCATTCATCCCCTTTTTTTCTCTTTCGGATTCCATAGTCTTGTATATTTTGTAGCATAATTTCAGGTATATAATGATATAATTATAAGATACTTAATTATGTCTTATTAGTAGATATATATTTAGTACCATACCCCATTAATCAGAAATGTTTTATGTATTTTTTATCCTGTTAAATTAGTTGAAAGTGTTTGGTTTGGTGACATAACAATCACATGCCATAAGCATGCCATCGTTTCCAAACTACAATGTACATCATTTGAACATTCATTTTTTTACTGCAAAGCTGACTTTTACATTAGCTGCAAAAAATACATGCTCTGGCATTGCCGAGCTTAGCGTTTTCCAGCTATGACCTCTGGTTATGATAACTGCGGCATTCCAACAAGAAAAGTTATTTTATGGTACTAAGGATATACATATGCTCATGTCATTGAATGTAGTAGCAAAACATCTTCCTTTTCTTGCCAACTATGTGATGCAACTGACCTTTGTGAGAAATTTAACTTTCAGACATTTATCCTTTAAAGAATGTACTGTCACTCAAAAAGGGGTCACAGTACAGTGGCGGCAATGACAAGCCAAGTTTTTATGTACATTTGTGTACAAAAATTGTATTGCCATTACATTGTTACAATGTCTTTGTATCCATTTCATGTACTATGGAAACATGGACCAGGGACAAAAATTGAGAAAAGCCTAAGTTCCATATAATTGTGAAAAAGAAATTGATGTAAATAGAACTATTTACGAGTATAAACAAATTTTCAATAAATTGTGGACAGCAATCGATATTATGACATGATACAAGAAGTATGGGCAGCAGTGTTTATTCTCCTTTGCCTATGCATGTAATAGATTCCACTACACAAATATTATGCTTCAGTGCCAATTTTAGTTGGTATTTGATTATTTTAAAATTTTTGAAGTAATTAGTTTTAACAGTAGTGGAGCTGGATTGCACAAGATGTCTGATTTTGTATTGCATCTGTACATATGGCGCGCTGGTCCTTGATTGTTTCAGAATATTAATGACATCTTTCTGGAAAGATGATGTGTGCAATTCAGTCATTCGTGTATTGTTTTCGAATTTACACAGTGCAATACTTCTGTAAATAAGGAAAATAAGAACGTCACTCAAAACGGAAACTAAAACACGCAATGGGATAGAACTGAATGCCAGAGATAGCGAATTCGCTGTTTCAGTCACTAAAAATGAGCGCTAGGAGTGAGATAGTTAATGCAACCATCAGCCACCCACCAGATTCCTTTACCAAATTGTATAACAGGTTATAAATAACGATTAAAACAGATTTTTAACAACTATCCTCTAAACTAGATGAAATGCCATCCAGTTTAAATGAAATATAATCTAATCAAAGACCTCTTGCAACAGGCAAAGTTCGAGTATTGCTTTTAAGGTATGTACACGTTTTTGAGAAAATACCAGATGTTATTAGTATGTGCCAATATCAAATGGAAGTTCATCCCCATGAAATGTACTGTCACAATATATACTCCATCGCATAGAGCAAGTGTGGGGTGGTCATAAAGGAAATATGGCAAGTGCTTGAGTGGAAAATTATGGAATCCTCAATGTCACAATAAAGCCGCCCCTTACTAGCGGTGGCAAAGCCTGGTGAAAATGTTTGCCCCATTTGGATGCATGGGCTATCAATAAAATCGTTATTACTGATCGCACTTGGCGAGACAGTAATCTGACATAGGGAATTTTCTGTGAATGTATCAGATTTACTGTACTTATGCATCGGAATTGAAAAACTAGTATCGATAAAGTTTATTAATGACCAAAGTAAACTCCTTTATGTTGTTTTAAATGCCTCCATGTTGTGTACATACTGTCTGTCTCTCGGCTGAAGATTGGCGCCTATGTTGCTGCCATCTCGCCCCATATGGGGCATTGAAATACAAGAAAGAAAGAAAAAATGGACGATAGCCAATAGTGCTTTTAGTAGTTTAAATCTGTCGATAGCCTTGTTGATTATCGATAGTGCATATCCAGTTTTCGTCATATGATTGAAAATCAAAATACCTTCAATTCACAATACAGAAACTAGGTCATGTGGAATCTCATTTAGGTGATAGTAGGAGTCCAAACCCCTCAGACCCTCCCTTGGCTGTGTCTGTTCCATTCCAGACTAGAACAACTAAACCACATCATTTGTCAGTGTCTTGATTACCTATCACCATGCCCTCAGAAGAGGATCATCTTAACCAAGACCCTTCCCACCCCTTCTAAAATGGTATTCTGTCACCCACACAACCTCCAGAACATGCTAGCCCACCGCTGTGACACTCCAAATTCCAACCCCTTGCCACAGGGATGATACAGCTGTGGAAGACGCAATTGCAATACCTGTCCAATACACCCATCAAGCACTTCTTGTTCTAGTCCTGTCACAGGCTTACCCTACTCCACCATAGTTTGGGCCACCTGTGAAAGCAGCTACGTCATGCACCAGGTTTGCTGCAATCATTGCACCACTTTCTATATTGTTATACTAACCAGCTGTCCAACAGGATGAATAGCCACAGACAGACTGTGGCCAAGAGAAAATTAGACTATCCTATGGCACAACATACAACTCAGCATAATTCAGTGGCTGCTTCAGAAACCGTGTCATCTGTATTCTCCCCTCCTCTGGTGACCTACTGTTCTCGCACTCTCCTCCCAACAGTTTCAACCTTCTCTGTCCAATCACATTCTCTCCATTCATTCCCTTCATCCTCATTGTGTGCTCCCCTTGCCAGCACAACTTCCCGTCTTTCCCCTTCCCTACTCCTCTCCTTTTCTGCTGCCCCCCCCCCCCCAACAATCTCACTTCCACCCTACGATGCTCCTGGCAGTGTTGTCATGTCTCTATCTAGGCCCTACACGTTCCACCAGAAAACGTTCATTTCTTCCCCCACACGTACCCTGATGTCTTTCCCCCTTTCGTATTCAACTCCAGATTGCTGTTTTCGTACGTCGTGACAGCTGCATTCCGGTTGGTGCTGCCAGATATGGCGGTCGTGTGTGTGTAAGGTGTGCTCTCTTGTGAGAGTGCGAGTGTGTATGTCTTCTTTTCTTTTCTGAAGAGAGCTTGGGTCGAAAGCTAAATGTTTAACAGTCTTTTCGTTGTGCCTGCCTGCAACGCAAGATGTCATCTTTACAGTACCTTTCTTTTCCTAATATTGTTGATATTCCAATCCGCAGTTCAGTAGTTTGATATTTTCTAACCGAGTTTGATGCTGTTCCAACGGACATCACGTCGAGAAAAAGAAGCGAAGATCAATTAATCAGTCACCACATTTTCATCTGGAGACGACGTCCTTTTCCGACCTCAACTGTCGCTTGGAAAGGTGGGTATTGAAATTTGCAATTTTTCAATGTCTGTGGAAGTGTGTTTTCTCTGTATATACGTAATCTTAGTACGGTTCATAAGCGCGGGACTAACGAATCAGTTGTGTACGTTATTTTTGTTGTGGGTGCTTTGTTCTGTCAATTTGACATTATGATCCAGGTATAATGATTTCATGCGTGTTGAATCATTAACAAGTGTTTGTTTTTCCAAAATTTTTTGTCTTTATGAGTTGCAGGCATTAAATTATTTGATATTGCTCTAAACCGAACGTGCTATGACCGCAAGTAAAACGACACAGCTTTGAATTTCATATATGTAATCTGCCTTAACGGCTATATGTTGTCTACCAACTTGCTTAGTACGTTCTTCTCGTGTTATCAATGGGACATCGGTTTGTGTCCACTGTCAGTGACGACAAACGCGGACGCACTGTGATGTTAGGCGTTTGCAGTTATGCCAAGGATGTAGTGTGGGTAAAAGTGTGATGCTGCTCTCTACCACCGAATTACGATGATGAGAATAGTTTACATCTATACAATGAGCTGTTTAATGCAGGGGTTGGGATATGTTATCACGTATTTGAACTCGGTCATGTACAAAGTTAAAAGCATCAGCATTGGCGTCCGCAGAAATTCATCCAGACAGGAAGGCTGAGGTGTCAAGACACTAAAATTACCATTTTTCTTATAAAATAGTTGGTCTGTTTCTAAAAGTGTCATGCCATAAGAATTAAGTTTTGTAGGTGTCACCAAAAATGTATCCCAGAGAATTGATGCTTATCCATTCATTGCATGAATAAAAATTCCAGATTCCAAGGATAGGTGAAGGGGGCGAGGGGGAGGTGGAAAGTGCCCCTTTTCCCCCCTGTGGGCTCCTATGAGAATCAGGAGGTGCAAATACAGTTTTCAGATGTTACAGAGTTGTTCACTAAACGAATGGACTCCTTTTCGCAGTACAAGAAACTAATGCTCTTACTGTGCTAACTAAATAGTGTATTAGTTTAAGAAAAGTGTGATCAAATAACGATTGATTGGTATAATTTTGGGTGGTAGAGGAACTGTTCAATATAAAGTTAATTTATTACTGCTAAAATTCATTATAACTACACATTATGAATAACTGCAAAAGTCAAAATATTGTTGCTTCCTGAACGATTTGGCAAATGTTGAAAATAGAATACATGGAATCAGTAAACTCTGTATTGCTCCACAGTCATGTTATCTTTTGGCTGTCTGAGCTGCTCCTTACTAAAGCATGAATGTGCTGTTTACCCAGAAGAAAGCACTGGAAATTATTTCATCAAGTAAAAAGAAATGAGTCCTGGAGTACACATAGCCATATGAGATGGTGCGAGCTGTGGCAGAGGTGGATGGAAAGAGGGTATGGAACCAAACACACAGGTTGTGAACCATCCAGTGACCATGATGTGCTGAGCAGCATTTTGTGTGACTGGGTATGCTAACTTGCCCATGGTCACAGGTATTTGATGGCTTTTCATATCGACAGAAAAATGATAGGTGCCCCCAGCCCCATAAAAAGCAGTGCAGTAGTGTTTTATTTTTGCTTAAATGTAGTGTTTTGGAACCATCTAACACATATTTTGATCCCATAGTCAACCTTGTGTCAAGGTATGTTAGTTCTTATGCCCCACCTATAAGTGAAAGCATCTTTCTACATCTGTACCCTGCAAAAAGTGCTTGGCAGAAGGCATGTCCCATTGTGCCAGTTATTAATGCTTTCTCCCATTCTATTCACATATAAATAATTGGAAGAATAATTGTTTTAATACCTCTGTGTACTGTTACTAGTCCGAGCTTGTCTTCACAATCAAATGGCTCTGAGCACTATGGGACTTAAATTCTGAGGTCATCAGTCGTCTTCACAATCCCTTTGGTAGTGGTACATAGGGGCTTGTAATATATTTCTAGGTTCAGCACTTAAAAGTTGGTTCTAAGTAGGTTCACGTAGGACAATTTGCATCTGGCAGAGCAGTTTTTCAGAATCTTTGTGCCTTTCCCATGGGTCAAACAAACTTGTGAAGAACCATGCTGACCTTTGTGTCCATTTGACGTCCCATGGTAGTCCTGTTTGGTGTGTCCCCCACACACTTAAGCAACAGTTTATGATGAGTTGCAAAAGTGTGTTCTATGCAGTCTTCTTTATAGACTGATTGCATTTCCCTGGTATTCTACTGCCAACAAACCACAGTCTGTCACCTGCTTTTAACATAACTGAGCCTATGTGATGTACAGTGTGCAAATTGTTACAACTAGGTATTTGTATGAGTTGACGTATTCTAAGTGTGACTCACTGATATTATAGTCATAGTATACTATATTTCTTCAATTTGTGAACTGCGCAGTTCTAAATTTCTGAACATTCAAAGCAAGTTGCCAATCTTTGTGTTAGTTTGAAATCTTATGAAGATCTATTTATGCAGCTTCTTTGACAGTACATCATTATAGGTAATCATCTACAAAAAGTCTGAGGTTACTATTAATACTGTCTCCAAGGTTGTTAGTATACAGTATGAACAGGAAGGGTCCCAACACTTCCCTAAGGTACTGCTGAAGTTAGTTCTGCATCTGTTGATGACTCTCTGTCCAAGATAACATGCTGCATCCCCCTACCAAAATCCTCAGCTCAGCCACAAATATCTCTTTATACCCCATATGATTACACTTTTGACAATAACTGTAGGTGTGCAACCGAGTCAAATGCTCTTCAGAAATTAAGAAACGCTGCATCAGAGTGCTTTGGTCCATGGCTTTTGGTATGTCATATTAGAAAAATGAGAGTTAGGTTTCACATGATGGATTTTTTTCAGAATTCTGCAACAGATGGATATCAAAGATATTGGAAGGTAGTTCTGTACATCATTTCTGCTAGTGTGACGTCTGCTTTCTTCCAACTACTGGGTGCATTTTTTTGTTTGAATGATGTTCAGTAGATTACAGTTAAGGGGGGGCCAACTCAGCCATTAATTCAGCATAGAATCTTTTAGGGATTCCATCAGGCCCTGGAGCTTCATTAAATTTCAACATTTTCTTCTGTTTCTAAATGCCACTGACACTGATAACTGTTTCACTATCTCTTCAGTGGTACAAGAATTAAATTGGGGCAATATTCCTGGGCTTTCTTTTTCTTTAGAAGAATAGTTGAAAAATGAGTGAACATTTCTGCTTTTGCCTTGCTACCCTCAATTTCTATAGCAGTCTCATCTGCGAGTGACAGGACACTAACTTTGGTGCCACTAACAGCCTTTATATATGACCAGTTTTTTTTTTTAAAGATGTTTTGGCGATATTCTGCTGAGGTAGTCATTGATGACTTCATGCATTGCTCTCTTGACAATCAAATGCATTTCGTTCAGCCTCTATATATCTACAGCTCTCTGCTTTGTAGTCTGGTAGTCTGCTTCTTTAGGAGTTTCTTTAGAGAGACTGTATACTGTGAAACGTTTTCCCCCATCTATTGACTTGTTCTATCGGGCACGACTATTCACTGTGTGGTGAACTATTCTTTTGAACTTTAGCTGTAGTTCCTGTACCTGATCCTGTTCTGAGCTGCAAGTTTCAAGTCCCTCACTGATATACGACAGTACTGCTTCCTTATCTAGTTTACCGAACGTATAAATCCTTCTACTTTTTTAAGTTGACCTTTGTGCTTTGGTAATATTTATTGCTACAGCTACCTCATGATCACTGATACCAGTTTCGATGTGGCCATTCTCAAAGTGGTCAGGTCTATTTGTTGCCATTAGATTTAATGTTTTTCCCTCATGGTAGGGGTTCCAAACTATCTGTTCGGTGTAGTTTTCAGAGACTATTTCACAGACTGTCTCGTCTCGCCCAACACGTAAAAAACTGTAATTATTCAAATTTCGAATAGGTTAAAGTATGCTCAGTACCATGGAAATAGAGAGATCACGCAATAGTCTGAAGTGACTTCAATCTATCGAGTATAGACTGGGATTTCTATGGATTCATTGGAGATGGTATGGACATTCAATCTCGTGAAATACTTTCGAACACAATTTTCTAAAAACAGTCTTGAGCAATTAGTTTGACAATCCACACACAATGGACATATTTTAAACGTTGTAGTTACAGACAGGCTTGATCTTGTCAGTGGTGTCAGTATAGATACAGGGATTAGTGATGATGATAACAGTACGATGATTTTTAATAAATCACTCAAGAAGGCCAGGAGAGCATTTTTGTTAGAATGAGCAGATAATCAGTTGTTAGTGTCCCACTTAGACAACGAAAGGGTGTCATTTAGTTCCAATATGATTGATGTAGAGAAGTTACGAGCAAAGTTTAAACAGATTGTAAACCACACTGTGAAGACATATTTGCTGAGCAAGTGGATTAAGGTTGGAAAAGACCCACTGTTGTTAAATAACAAAATTTTGAAGTTACTGAAAAAAGTGTGGGTGATGGCAAGCAAAGGGTAGTGGAGATTCGTCTGTCTGTAAAAACATTGATGTGCTGAGTGTACAACTACCACTGTCATACCTTAGCAAAAGATCTTGCTGAGAATCTGAGAAAATTTTGGTCTTGCATAAAATTACTAGGAGGGTTTAAGGCTTCTATACAGTCACTTGTTCACCAGACTGGTGTGGCAATAGAGGACAGCAAAAGGAAAACTGAAGTTTTATATATTGCATTTAAGAAATCATTCACTCAGGAGGATCATACAAACATACTGTCGTTTGACTATTTTACAGGCTCCCATATGGAGGACATAGTAATTGGGGTCCCTGTGTAGGGAAGTAACTGAAAGAGTTGAAAACAAATAAGTTGTCTGGTCTGGATTGAATCCCAATTCAGTTATACTGATACTCTGCAGCATTGGCCCCTTACTTAGCTTGCAGTTGTCGTGGATATCTTGCCTTACACAAAATCTCAAGTAACTTATTGTGAAATATTCACTCATACAGAGTATCAAGTGAAAAATGTGACTGGACTGAGAACTTTTTGGTAGGGAGCACAACACGTTATTTTGGATGGAAGCTCATTGTCAGATACAGAAGCAACTAAGGGTGTGCTCCAGGGAAATGTGTTGGGAACCTTACTGTTCATGTTGTGTATTAATGAGCTTGTGCACAATATTAATAGTAACATCAGACTTTTTGCAGATGATACAGTCACCTGTAATGAAATACTATCTGAAAAAAGATGCATAAATATTCAGTCAAATCCTTATAATATTTCAAACTGGTGCAAAGATTGGCAGATTAATTTAAATGTTAAGAAATGTAAAATTTTACACTTCACAAAACAAAAAAATGTAGTATCCTGTGACTGTATATCAGTGAGTCACAGTTGGAAACTGCCAACTCATACAAATACCTTGATGTAACATTTGGGAGGGATATGAAATGGAATGATCACATAGGTCAGTTGTGAGTGAAGCAAGTGTTAGACTTCGGTTTATTGGTAGAATGCTGGGGAAGTGTGATCAGTGTACAAAGGAGATTGCTTACAAATCATTCATTCGGCCCATTCTGGAATATTGCTCAGATGTGTGGGTTCCTTGCCATAGAGAACTAATGTCCATTATAATTATCCGGGCTGTTATGCCGTGGTCGGTTGATGAATTCTGTGTTGATTCCCAACACTTCGTCTCCGACTGCGGGAGACATCTTCAAGGGGGTCCGTAGCTCAATGGAAGGTCCAACACACCCACTGGCTCGCTACTGACTGACTACTCAGTCAGTAGCGAGCCAGTGGGTGTGTTGGACCTTCCATTGAGCTACGGACCCCCTTGAAGATGTCTCCCGCAGTTGGAGACGAAGTGTTGGGAATCAACACAGAATTCATCAACCGACCACGGCATAACAGCCCGGATAATTATAATAGACATATTTCCGGCCGTGAAAGTGTACATTTTAGTATAGAGGACTAATAGAGGATCTTGAAAGTATACAGGGAAGGGCAGCTTGAATGGGAGAGTGTCAACTGAGCAATAAGCACTCTGTCTTCAGGTCACAAGTGGCCCATTGGGACCAAGCGACCACAGTGTCATCCTCAACTGAGGATGCGAATAGGAGGGGTGTATGGTCAGCACACCACTTTCCTGGTCGTTATGATGGTTTCCTTTGACTGGAGCCGCAACTATTTGGTCGAGTAGCTCCTCAATTGGCATTGCGAAGCTGAATGCACCCCAGAGTGTCAACTGAGATACTGAAGAAACTGGTCTGGCAGGCTGAGGGCTCCCGCTTGCCAATGATGCTTGGCAGATCTGGACAGTAAGCCAACCAAGTGCTAGCAAAGCCTGACAATGCTTAACTTCTGTGATCTGATTGGAACCAGTGTTACCACTGCAGCGAGGTTGTTGGTCAAGGCAAGAAATACTCCTGCCAGTACTAAGTTTATTCTGGTACCAATGGGGATTCCTTTTTGGCCGCAAAGCTATTATTATTTGTTGAATACATGGAGAACAGTTTCAGGGAAGTAGCAGTGTTTTCAGAAATGAAAATGATTCATTTCTGATTAAAATGGCATACCCAGTTCAGTTGTGGATACCGCTTGCCTGTGATAAGCAAGGTGACATTCCTGTAGCTTTCACCCCCCCCCCCCCCCCCCCCCCCTTCCAATCTCCTTTGACAGACCAATGATGAGTTACATGCCAGTCTGTAATGATGGGATGTGCATTTTGTCTGTCATGTCCAGTGGCAATCAAAGAGCAATGTGATTGATACTGGAGCCTTCATCTTGGCCTTTGAGGGTGACTCGTTGCCTAAAAAGTTCAAGGTAGTGGTATATGGATGCAATGTGAAATTTTATGTTTCCCCTCCCATTTGGTGCTTCAGTCCTGTCTCTATGGATTGTGGAGGTCAGTTAAACTTTAATGCCATCCCTCTTCCCCCCACTCCTTCCACCCCCTCCCCTACCCCACAGGGAACACTGTTCCCTCTGTTTACTGGACTGCACTGCATTCCAAAGAGAAAAGAAAATTCAAGAATACAAGACTTGTGATCATCACACATATCAGGAGGCCAAGAAGAAATAAGATTGTTGCATCCTGTACGTATGACAGTGACATTTGCTTTTGCTGCGTCGTCGTCTTCCTCTCTAGCATCAGTACACCCGCCCTTTGCACCTTGTATGTTGGGCCCACAGGGCCGCTTGACTACACGCCCTCCCTAGGGAGTTGGGGGCCCTCCTTCCCTTTCGACACTTCCCTCCCAGGATTCTGATCATCTCCAAATGGATACCAGCCAGTGGCTGAAGAAGCGACAGGTTGCTGGTTGTAGGGCTTCACGTTCCTCCTCTGTCCCTGAAACTGGGGCAGACAAGCCATTACAGCTATTGAAATCGTCAGATTCCACCTGTCTGCTTTGACCAATGACGTCACCAATATGGCGGAAACGACCATTCACAGCAACTCCCATATCATGACTATGACGTCATTACGTAAACATGACAACAAACACAAAAATAGATCCAAAAACCATAAAACACATATTCCTCCAAAAATATAATGAAACTAATGGGACAAGTGGGGGGAAATTTGGGGGTTTTTGGGTGGGGACAAACTAAAAATAAACACACGCCACTAAACAAAACGACAAAAATTATAAAATAAAATGACCACTACCTTACCAAAATCAACTAAAAGCAATATCCACTGGAATCGAACACGTCCTTTGACCTATATAGGACAACAGAAATCTACCGATACCAAATCATAAAACCCAAAACTACAACCACGTCCACAATCATCAGTACCTCAAAAACACAATAAAACAACAAAATTGGAATCGAACACTTCCCTTGACCTATATAGGTCAACAGAAACTACCGATGCCACACTATAAATCTCAAAACTTTCACCACCACCACACTTAATACTACCTAGAAAATCAAAATTGGAATCGGACACTTCCCTTGACCTGTTATCCTTACGACATCTCCACATATAGCCGTCTCTGGTCGTAGATGATCGAACTTTAGTAAGCTTCATTTCTTCGCGACACACTGAACACTTCACAACTTTATCCTAACCTCTGAATAGTTGAAGAAATTTCATTAGAGACAACTCACTGTCCCCCATCATCGCCGACAACCGAAAACTGTTGACCTTCTCAGTCATATCAATACCTACCAAAGACATAAACAAAGCTATTTACCAAAATTCACACACGATGAACAGAAAAAGTACAATAACGTCGATATAACGAAACCAAAATTGTTAACACACTGAAAAATATTCTGCTAAAAGCTCAGTCACTACTGATACCACACACGTGCAATGCTACCACGCAAATGAACGCCATACGCCACATAACATGCTACCCATACACACACCACCAGAGGGAACCACCGACTGCAACAATATGCCACATGTTGTTGTTGTTGTTGTTGTTGTTGTTGTTGTGGTCTTCAGCCCTTAGACTGGTTTGATGCAGCTCTCCATGCTACTCTATCCTGTGCAAGCTTCTTCATCTCCCTTCTGAATCTGCTTAGTGTATTCATCTCTTGGTCTCCCCCTATGATTTTTACCCTCCACGCTGCCCTCCAATGCTAAATTTGTGATCCCTTGATGCCTCAGAACATGTCCTACCAACCGGTTCCTTCTTCTTGTCAAGTTGTGCCACAAACTCCTCTTCTCCCCAATTCTATTCAATACCTCCTCATTAGTTATGTGATCTACCCATCTAATCTTCAGCATGTATATTGCTACCATAACCCCTCAGCCAGTGGCAGCAAGTGATCTAGGGCATAACCTGACTCCGTGATCCCTTCGTAGCCTCACAGTTCATCGACAACATTATTCTCCAGTGTAATTGCGGCAGTTTTTTACGCCACCTGGCTGAGCTATGACATCTTCTGAGCACTTCCCCTGCCTTCTGTAATGCCCTTCAGGAGATATGGTTCCTAACAACATGGACCCTGGTCCTTCATGGATACTGGGTATCGTCAGGTGGAGCTTACACATATACTCTGGACACTTTATATAGTGACCTTGTGCCTCTTCATTCACCTTTGGAGGCTGTGGCTGTTCTGGTAATGGCATTTCAGGAGATTACCATCTGCAATGTTTACCTCCGTGTCGATGGTGAAGTGTCTCAGAACATATTGTTTGCATTGGTTTCTCAGCTCTCCCCTCCTTTCCTAATCTGGAATTATTTCAACGCCCATAACCCTTTGTGGGGTGGAACCACGATCACTGGCCAGGGGAAAGATCTCGAAAACGTATTGGTCAACTTGACCTTTGTGTCTTGAATGTTGGTACCCCCACAAACTTCACTGTGGCGCACGGTACTTTCTTAGCTATTGACCTTTCCATTTGCAGCCCCTGCCTTCTCCTGTCCATCCACTGGAGAGTCCACGATTACCTGTGTGGTAGTTACCACTCCCTGATCTTCCTGTCCCTCCCCTCAGTGCCACTCCTGTGGATGCTTGCCCAGATGGGCTCTCATCAGTATTGAGTGTCAACTTTAGTTGCCGACCACATGTAGATATCAATGAGGCAGTCCAGGATACAATTACACTCATTCTTTCAGCATTTGATTTGGTGATCACCTGTTCTTCAGGCCTCCTCCGGCGGAAGACAATACCTTGGTGGTCATCAGAAATATCATGGGCCATTAGAGATCATAAGCAGGCTCCCCACTATCAGCAGCACCTATTGATGGAGCACCTCGTTGCCTTTAAATGGCTCCTTGCCCAGGTCCATCACCTAATAAAATGATGGAAACAAGACTGCTGAGAACAGTGTGTTTCAGCCGTCAGATTATGTACCTCTACTTCTCACGTTTAGGCTAAGATCAGACATTTCTATGGCTCCAGCTCTCAGCTGATATACAACTACAGCATGGCAAATTAAGTGTTATTGTTTTCTATGTTTTCGTTGTAGTATATTTATTACATTTCATGCCTGTTTTTCTGTTTAAGAGGTTTAATCTTGCATTATTGTAAGTTTAAATTCATCCAGTATGTAATGCAGTAGTAGCTCACTGAACAGCTAACTACATAGCTCATTAATGGATCAGCAATCATTGGTGACACAACAGGAGGGTAGCAAGTTGCATATCTATATTCTGTCTGCTTTTATAGTTTACTTCTTCATTTAGTCCTGCTACGATGGCTAGTATGTGTGCAAGCTGTGTGCGGATGCAAATGGAGCTGGCCGCAGTTCGTAAAAAGCTGAATGCGCTTTTGGCTAGGGTCAGTTACCTTCACGCTGTTGCCTTGGGATGCAGCAGTGGTGGAGAATGTGGCACATCGCATGGGGCACCTCAGGTGTCACTTGTTTTGCCCATGGGCTCTGCTTCCGAGGCACCTCCTAGTGTACCTGATGTGGTGCATCTGCCCTCAAAGTAGGATGAGTGGCGGGTGATAATGCGTTCACATCACACGAGACGGAGTGACTGGCCACCAGGCCTCACCCCTTCATCCAGTAGGTGGACAGGTGGCTGCTCTTACAGCAGGGAACGAGCAGCCTTTCGGGGTGGGGGGGTGTTTACTAATTACTGGGAGCTCCAGTGTTAGGCGTGTTATGGAGCCCCTTAGGCATACAGCATTCAGGTCTGGAAAGAAAACCAAAGTGCACTCGGTATGTCTGCCAGGGGGCCTCATTCAATATGTGGAGGCAGCCTAGTGTGCGGCTATTGATCAAGCAGGGTGCAGTCGTCTGCAAGTTGTGGCACATGTTGGCACCAATGATGCCTGCCACATGGGTTCCGAGGTGATCCTCAGTTGTTCAGGTGGCTGGTGGAGGTGATTAAGACTGCTGGCCTCGCGTGTGGGTTGCAAGCTGAGCTCACAATTTGCAGCATCGTTCCCAGATTTGATTGGAATCCTTTGGTTTGGGGCCTAGTGGAGGGTCTCAACCAAAGGCTTTGTCCACTCTGTGATTGGTCTTGGCTGCAGATTTTTAGAACTTTGTTATTGTGTGGGGATTTGTAGGACTCCCCTTTATATGCCAGGGATACACTACACAAAGAAAGCAGCTCTTTGGGTAACAGAGTACTTGTGGAGTGCACATGAAGGTTTTTTAGGCTATGCAGTTGTTTTAGGTGCTTTGATGAACATCACCAGTTGATATGCAGCAAGGGAAGTCAAATGGTGTTCAGAATAAAAACACTTCCCCTGTCAATAAAAGTATCCATAATAAAGTTCATGAATTTGCTGCCCTCCACGAAATTTCTCGTATTCAAATTATTCTTGGGACCGAGATCTGGCTGAAACTCGAAGATGAAAGCTCTGAGATATTTAGTGAGTCATGGAACGTATACCAGAAACACAGATTAGAGGTCACAGGAGGGGGAGTGTTCAGTGCAGTTGACAGAAATATTCTCTCTAGTGAGGTTGAAGTTGAGTGTGAGAATGAAGTTATCTGGTCGTGTATAACAGGTGTAGATGAAACCAAGGCAATTGTTGAATTTTTTTACCAGCCACCCATTTCTGCTATGACAGAGTCATTCAAAAATGTATAGGGTCAATAGCGCATAAACACCGAGATCATGCAATACTAGTTGGAGGCGACTTGAACCTAGTGAATATAGACTGGGATGTCTATGGATTCTCTGTGACAGCCATGTGAAATACTTTTGAACATGTTTCCTGAGAACTGTCTTGAGCAGCTCGCTCAGCAGCTCACACACAATTGAAATATCTTAGACCTTGTAGCTGCAAAGAGGCCAAACTTTACCGACAATGTTGATATAGAAACAGGGATTAGCATTCATCATGGCAGTATAGCAACTACGGTTATGACAGTTAATAAATCAGTCGAGAAGGCTAGGAGTGAGTCTCTGCTAGATAGACCAGATAAGCGGTTATTAATATCACACTTAGGAAGTGAATTAGTGTCATTCTGTATCAAATACCCAACATGGGTTCAGAAAACTCAAATCAACAGAAACTGTCCTTTTTGACTCCATTACTGAAGCCTTGATTGCAGTAGATCAGAAAGAACATGTATCAGCAATGTTTCATAGCACAGAAAAGGATCATTAGGGCAATTGAAAATGCCACATCCCAAAATTCTTGCAAACCCATTTTTAAAGCACTTTATGGTGTTCCGAAAGGATAGGCTAAGCACGGTTGGCAGTGGCATGTTTGTTACTGTTACAGGTAGCTTATCTTGTCGTGAAATTGAAGTAGATAGTTCCTGTGAGTTAGTATTGGCAGAAGTCATTGTTGGCAACTGGAATAAAATAATAATTGGATCGTTTTTCTGAGCTCCCAATTCAGATGATACAATTGCTGAAAAGTTAAAAAAAAGATATGCATTTGATTTCAAACTCGTACCCGATTCAATACGATTACAGTTGGTGGTGACTTTAATTTTCTCTTGATATGTTGGTGAAAATACGTGTTTAATTCCAGAGGTAGACATAAAACATCATCCGAAATTGTGCAAAACGCATTCTCTGAAAATAATTTCGAGCAGTTTGTTCATGAGCTCACACAATTAGTAAATGGTTGTAAAAACACACTTGACCTCTTAGCAACAAATAATCCTGAGTTAATAACGAACATCAAAATGGATACAGGGGTTAGTGAACACGGTGTTGTCGTAGTGAGACTGAATATTGTAACCTCCAAATCCTCCAAAAATAAATGAAGAATGTGCCTATTCAAAAAAGCAGATAAAAATTCATTTGATGCCTTCCTGAGAGACAATCTCCACTACTTCCAAATTAATAATATAAGTGTAGACCAGATGTGGCTTGAATTCAAAGAAATAGTATCAGCAGCAATTGAGAGATTTATACCAAATAAATTAACAAACGACGGAGCTAATCCTCCTTGGTACACAAAACAGGTCAGAACACTGTTGCAGAAACAACGAAACAAACATGCCAAATTTAAACAGATGCATAATCCCCAAGATTGGTGATCTTTTACAAAAACTCGAAATTTAGCTTGGACTTCAGTGTGAGATGCTTATCATAGTTTCCACGACGAAACTTCGTCTCAAAACCAGGCAGAAAATTCAAAAAGATTCTGGTTGTATGTGAAGTATGTTAGTGGCAAGAAACAATCAGTGCCTTCTCTGCGCGATAACAATGGACATACTATTGAAGACAGTGCTGCCAAAGTGGAGTTACTAAACACAGCCTTCCGAAATGCCTTCAGAAAAGAGACCAAGTAAATATTCCAGAATTTGAATAAAAAACAGCTGCCAACATGAGTAATGGAGAAGTAAATATCCTCGGAGTAGTGAAGCAACTCAAATCACTTAATAAAAGCAAGTCTTCTGGTCCAGACTGTATACCAGTTAGGTTCCTTTCGGAGTATGCTGATTCATTAGCTCCATACTTAACAATCATATACAACCGTTCGCTCGACGAAACATCTGTACCCAAAGACTGGAAAGTTGCACAGGTCACACCAATATTCAAGAAAGGTAGTAGGAATAATCCACTAAATTACAGCCCATATTGTTAACGTTGATATGCAGCAGGATTTTAGAACATATATTGTGTTTGAACATTATGAATTACCTTGAAGAAAACGGTCTGTTGACACACAGTCAACATGGGTTTAGAAAACATTGTTCTTGTTGTGAAACACAATTAGCTCTTCATTCACATGAATGTTGAGTGCTATTGACAAGGGATTTCAGATCGATTCTGTTTTTCTGGCTTTCCAGAAGGCTTTTGACACTGTACCACACAAGCAGCTTGTAATGAAATTGCGTGCTTATGGAATATCGTCTCGGTTATGTGACTGGATTTGTGATTTCCTGTCAGAGAGGTCACAGTTCGTAGTAATTGATGGAAAGTCTTCGAGTAAGACAGAAGTGATTTCTCGCATTCCCCAAGGTAGTGTTATAGGCCCTTTGCTGTTCCTTAACTATATAAACAATTTGGGAGACAATCTGTCAGCCGCCTTAGCTTGTTTGCAGATGACGCTGTTGTTTATTGACTAGTAAAGTCATCAGAAGATCAAAACAAATTGCAAAACAATTTAGAGAAAATATCTGTATGGTGCGAAAATTGACAAATAACCCTAAATAATGAAAGGTGTGAGGTTATCCACATGAATGGTAAAAAGAATGCATTAAACTTTGGTTACACGATAAATCAGTCTAAGCTAAAGAATCTATTGATTGGAATGAACAATCTAATGAATACAGAATATGGATTGCGAGAAAAAATTGAAGAAAGATGGAAGTAATGAAAATAGCAGAAAAGAGAACACTGAGACACTTGATATCAGAGTAATAATTACAAAGCAGACAAAGCCAAGGAATTCTGCTATGTAGCAGGAAAATGACCCATGATAGACAGAGCAAGCAGGACATAAAAAGCAGACTAGCACTGGCAAAAAGTGGCATTCCTGGCCAAGAGAAGCCTGCAAGTGTCATTATCATAACATAGACTTTAATTTGAGGAAGAAATTTCTGAAAATGTATGTCTGGAGTACAGTATTGCATGGTAGTGAAATGTGGACTATATGAAAACTGGAACAGAAGAGAATTGAAACATTTAAGATGTGGTGCTAGAGAAGAATGTTGAAAATTACATGGACTGCTAAGCCAAGGAACGACAAGATTCTTCGCAGGATTAGTGAGGAAGGGAATAAATGGGAAAGGCAGATAAGAAGAAGGGACAGTATGGTAGGACATATGTTACAGAATCATGAAATAACTTCCATGGTATTAGAAGGAACTGTAGAGTGTAAAAACTGCAGAGAAAGACTTTGGAATACATCCAGCAAATAATTGGGGGCATAGGTTGCAGTTGTTGTTCGGAGATCAAAAGATTGGCACAGGAGAGAAGGTTATAGTGGGCTGCATCAAGCTAATCAGAAGCCTGATAACCTTCCCTCCCAAAAGGAGGAGGAGGAGAAGAAGAAGAAGAAGAAGAAGAAGAAGAACTACTACTACTTCACAGCAAACAATTTGTCTAGCCCTAGCATATTATGCAATTTCGAATAAGCAAAATGACCTGTTAGTACCTAAAAATAGACAAAGTTGGCCTTGCAGTAAAGGAAACAGTGTGTGTAAAATTCCCTGTGAGTCCAGTTGGATAACATGTTAAAATGGAGTGAAGACATAGATAAACTAATCGAAAAGCTCAATTTGGCATGTTTTCATAGTAGTATTCTTTCTCATTTCATTGAGCTAAAGAAAAAGGTGTCGGCATATTTTCACTCCTGTTTGTATTATGTAGTTATCTCTTGGAACAATGCACTTTCAGTAAATAAATTATTCGTTCAGCAGAAACTGTTGGTAAGAGCATTGAATACACTAGATTACTGTACAGCGTCTTTAAGAATTTTGAAACTCTATCACCCCAGTAAATTTACTCCGTACTAATATCTGTCACTGAAAATAGAAGTTAGTTTCAGCTGAAGTGTGATGGCAGTACAAGAGGAAAAATAATTTTCATAGCCTTTCTTCATTTTGCCTCCATGTTCAGTGTCTGGAGTGTCTTTTAGTGCAAGGTTCTTAAACTCTCTTCCAGCATATAGCAAAACATGGAGAATCTCTGCTAAGTCAAAAGAAATTATAAACATATGTCGGTAGCCACTTCTGCAATCTGATTATCTAGTTTTCTAAGACTGAAAATTCCTGACAGCTGCATGGCAGCATTTCTTATGAAGCTTCATGATTAGTTCTTAATTTGTTGTAAACAAGCCTGCACCTTGCAACCCTGAGGCAGGCTCTTACAAAGCAGTGAGGCTTATTAATATAAACAGGGCAAGGTGTTTTAAGACTAAGCTAAAATGGGTAGTATAGGATGTAGGTTTATGAAGAAAGAGATGTTAATGTGAAGTTCAGTTTATTCCATAGTAAATTTGTGTCAGTGTTTTAAAGTTACTTTCTTAAAAAATCTAGAACATCTCTAAAAACATGAGCTGCAGCTAACTAAGGAATGTAGAATGTAGTTTATTTGTCTCATAACATATAGTTAAAAATCAAAGATTTTTGTACTGGAGACACGTCAGATTACTTTAAAAAAATAAGATTATAATAATTAACATATTTAAGCAGGCATTTTGGAATTTTTAGGCATGAACAATTTAACAAGAACATTTACAACACGGTGATTTTGCAGCTTGCAATACAATTTATATTATATATTAACACTTTATTTTAATACATAATCTTTGTTGTTTCTTTTCTTTTCAAATTGCCAAACTGTCCTGCATGAATTCTTCAATTGAGTAATAACATTTTTCCACTAGTGTATTAAGTAACAATCTTTTTAGTGGGTCAAACTCCATATTAAACAGATTTGTGTTATTTAGTTTATTGTAAATTTTTAATCCCATGTACAGTGGTGTTAGAGCGTAAAGTTTTAAATTATGAGAGGGAAGTTTGAAACTGTCTGTGAAAAGTACTATAATTGAGGTTGAAATGAAAATTGTCAAGGGAGTTTTGATTTTTATATGTGAAAATAGAAATTTTGTAGATGTACAGAGAAGGAAAGGTTAGTATTTTTAATTTTTTAAATAATGGGCAACAAGATATTCTTTTATGGACTAAACAAATGTTTGTTATGACTCTCTTTTGAAGTGTACGTAATCTCAGGCTGTTCATAGAGTTTACCTAGAAAATTATTGTGTATTGAATTATAGTTTCAAAGTAGCTGTGGTAGACTATCTTCCTGGTGTCCATCAGGGTGGAACCAGATAAGACATACATCGGATAAGCTAGGCTGTTTAGTTTGTTTGCTAAGAAGTCTAAATGTGCCTTCCAATTTAAATTTTTGTCAAGATTTAGACCTAGAAGATCTCGTGTAAGAGGAAGAGGGAAATTCAGGTAATGGTCGGAGTAAGCCAAGATATGATATTGCTTGCATACTTAAAAAAATACTGTAGTATTTTAAGGAAAGTCATTGCAATGACCAGAAGTATGCATGTCTTGATAAATTAATAATGCAGATAACAAGATTGAAATTATGTGGGACACTGTCAAATGGGAGGTAGGACAGCCAGTCAGTGTACAAGATTCCATAACAATTAAATTAATGACAATGTTGTGACAGATAATTCACAAGTTGCAAGTACTTTTAACAGTCACTTTCTATATATAGCAGGAAACATAGGATTAAGTGGTTCAGTTGAAGGAACAAAAGAATATGTTAAAAGTATAATTCTACAAGACTTTAAGCAACTAGAAGTAGCACCGACACCCTTCAGTGAAAGTAAAGAATTACAAAAATACTGAGAAACAGAAGCTCATGTGGTGTTGAGGGAATCTGAAACAGAATTCTGAAAAGTTGTGCCAGCTTAATAAGTAATGTCCTTAGTAATAAATGCAATGCATCACTGATACAGGAAATTTTTCTAGATAGTTTAAGATATGCAATCAGTTCATGAGAAAGGTGGCAAGACATCATTTGCAGAATTGAGAAAAGTATTGTATTGAAGAGTCATCACAAACTTCAGTGGCAAGAGATTAGGTTCCAGAAGGGTTGCAATTGAGAATGCTATTTATACATTTACTCACCAAATAGTACAAGCCTTAAACAATGGTATATCGCCTGCTGGTATTTTTGTGATCTTTCCAAGGCATTTGGCCCAGTGGATAGCTGGATAGCCCGCCAAAACCTGAGCAGGATTGAAGCATGAAAACAGGAAGAAGATGTACTGTTAACTGTGAGAAAAAGAAGCAAAATAGAACCTTAAGCGGTCCAAGCTCAAGATGTGCAGCATCGAGCGTATTGCAAGAATCATGGCCTTGTGGTTATGGGTCACAGTGTTGGAATGCCAAGCCCGATTCAAAGTTCTAGTCTCTCATGTCCTGCCCCCCCCGCCCTCCCCCCCATTTGGTCTTTAAATATGTCTGCTTGTGTCGGTATATGTGTGGATGGATATGTGTGTGTGTGTGCAAGTGTATACCTGTCCTTTTTTCTCCTTAAGGTAAGTCTTTCCGCTCCCGGGATTGGAATGACTCCTTACCCTCTCCCTTAAAACCCACATCCTTCCGTCTTTCCCTCTCCTTCCCTCTTTCCTGACAAAGCAACCGTTGGTTGCGAAAGCTTGAATTTTGTGTGTATGTTTTGTGTTTGTTTGTGTGACTATCGACCTGCCAGCGCTTTTTATATAAACACAAACATACGCACAAAATTCTAGCTTTCGCAACCAACGGTTGCCTCGTCAGGAAAGAGGGAAGGAGAGGGAAAGACAAAAGGATTTGGGTTTTAATGGAGAGGGTAAGGAGTCATTCCAACCCGGGAGCGGAAAGACTTACCTTAGGGGGAAAAAAAGGACAGGTATACACTCGCACACACACACATATCCATCCGCATATACACAGACACAAGCAGACATTTGTAAAGGCAAAGAGTTTGGGCAGAGATGTCAGTCGGGGCGGATGTACAGAGGCAAAGATGATGTTGAAAGACAGGTGAGGTATGAGAGGCGGCAAATTGAAATTAGAAATTAGCGGAGATTGAGGCCTGGCGGATAGCGAGAAGAGAGGATATGCTGAAGGGCAAGTTCCCATCTCCGGAGTTCTGACAGGTTGGTGTTAGTGGGAAGTATCCAGATAACCCGGACGGTGTAGCACTGTGCCAAGATGTGCTGGCCGTGCACCAAGGCATGTTTAGCCACAGAGTGATCCTCATTACCAACAAACAGTCTGCCTGTGTCCATTCATGCGAATGGACAGTTTGTTGCTGGTCATTCCCACATAGAACGCTTCACAGTGTAGGCAGGTCAGTTGGTAAATCACGTGGGTGCTTTCACACGTGGCTCTGCCTTTGATTGTGTACACCTTCCGGGTTACAGGACTGGAATAGGTGGTGGTGGGAGGGTTCATGGGACAGGTTTTACACCGGGGGCGGTTACAGGGGTAGGAGCCAGAGGGTAGGGAAGGTGGTTCGGGGATTTCATAGGGATGAACTAAGAGGTTGCGAAGGTTAGGTGGACGGCGGAAAGACACTCTTGGTGGAGTGGGGCGGATTTCTAGATCTCATTTCAGGGCAGGATTTGAGGAAGTCGTATCCCTGCTGGAGAGCCACATTCAGAATCTGATCCAGTCCCGGAAAGTATCCTGTCCCAAGTGGGGCACTTTTGGGGTTCTTCTGTGGAAGGTTCCGGGTTTGAGGAGATGAGGAAGTGGCTCTGTTTATTTGCTTCTGTACCAGGTCGGGAGGGTAGTTACGGGATGCAAAAGCTGTTTTCAGGTTGTTGGTGTAATGGTTCAAGGATTCCGGACTGGAGCAGATTCGTTTGCCACGAAGACCTAGGCTGTAGGGAAGGGACCGTTTACTCCACCAAGAGTGTCTTTCCGCCGTCCACCTAACCTTCGCAACCTCTTAGTTCATCCCTATGAAATCCCCGAACCACCTTCCCTACCCTCTGGCTCCTACCCCTGTAACCGCCCCCGGTGTAAAACCTGTCCCATGCACCCTCCCACCACCACCTATTCCAGTCCTGTAACCCGGAAGGTGTACACAATCAAAGGCAGAGCCACGTGTGAAAGCACCCACGTGATTTACCAACTGACCTGCCTACACTGTGAAGTGTTCTATGTGGGAATGACCAGCAACAAACTGTCCATTTGCATGAATGGACACAGGCAGACAGTGTTTGTTGGTAATGAGGATCACCCTGTGGCTAAACATGCCTTGGTGCACGGCCAGCACATCTTGGCACAGTGTTACACCGTCCGGGTGATCTGGATACTTCCCACTAACACCAACCTGTCAGAACTCCGGAGATGGGAACTTGCCCTTCAGTATATCCTCTCTTCTCGTTATCCGTCAGGCCTCAACCTCCGCTAATTTCAAGTTGCCGCCACTCATACCTCACCTGTCTTTCAACAACATCTTTGCCTCTTTACTTCCACCTCGACTGACATCTCTGCCCAAACTCTTTGCCTTTACAAATGTCTGCTTGTGTCCGTGTTTGTGTGTGTATATATATATATATATATATATATATATATATATAGTTATAATAGAAGGAAACATTCCACGAAGGAAAAATATATCTAAAAACAAAGATGATGTGACTTACCAAATGAAAGTGCTGGCAGGTCGACAGACACACAAACGAACACAAACATACACACAAAATTCAAGCTTTCGCAACAAACTGTTGCCTCATCAGGAAAGAGGGAAGGAGAGGGAAAGACGAAAGGATGTGGGTTTTAAGGGAGAGGGTAAGGAGTCATTCCAGTCCCGGGAGCGGAAAGACTTACCTTAGGGGGAAAAAAGGACGCGTACACACTCGCACACACACACATATCCATCCACACATATACAGACACAAGCAGACATATTTAAAGACATATTTAAAGACAATATTTAAAGACAATTTAAATATGTCTGCTTGTGTCTGTATATGTGTGGATGGATATGTGTGTGTGTGCGAGTGTGTACGCGTCCTTTTTTCCCCCTAAGGTAAGTCTTTCCGCTCCCGGGACTGGAATGACTCCTTACCCTCTCCCTTAAAACCCACATCCTTTCGTCTTTCCCTCTCCTTCCCTCTTTCCTGATGAGGCAACAGTTTGTTGCGAAAGCTTGAATTTTGTGTGTATGTTTGTGTTCGTTTGTGTGTCTGTCGACCTGCCAGCACTTTCATTTGGTAAGTCACATCATCTTTGTTTTTAGATATATATATATATATATATATATATATATATATATATATATATATATATATATATATATATATATATATATATATACACACACACACACCCAAAGATGATGTAACTTACCATACGAAAGCGTTGGCATGTTGAGAGAGACACACACACACACACACACACACACACACACACACACACACACACACACACACACACACATCATTTGCCTTGACAAATGTTTATAAATGAAATGACGGGTTTACACACAGCTGGTTTGAATCATAATTGACAACCAGAATGCAAAAGATTGTGCTGAATAATACAATGTCAGAAATGTAGAAAATTTTAGTGATTGGAGGGAGAAAAAAAATCACAAACTGAGTCCCACAGGATTCAATTTTGGTTCAACTCCTATCCCTGATATATATGTGAATGACCTTTCACTTAACACTTGGTGTACAAAATTGGTACTTTTTGCTGACATTACTAGTGTTCTAATAACTCCCATTACAGAGAGAACAACAGAAGAGTTGATAAATGATATTTTCCAAAGAATTGTTAAGTGACTCTCAGAAAATGGGCTCTCCCTAAATTTTGAAAAGATGCACTACATTTAATTCTCTACAACGAATAGTCATAACATTTAGCACATGAGCAAGAATCAGTGAATAGGGTAGAATGTTCCAGATTTTTTGGTGTACATATTGATAACTTGAACTGGAAGAAGCATGTTACTGAGCTTCTCAGACAACGAAGTTCAGCTACTTTTTTTGCATATTTCCACTCGATAATGTCATACAGAATAATTTTCTGAGGTAACTCATCACTTAGAAAGAAAGTATTGATTGCAGAAAAGCAAACCGTAAGAATAATATGTGGTATTCACCAACAGACATCATGTTCTATCTCTTCAAGGAGATAGGCATTTTAACTGCACTGTCACAATTCATTAATTCGATGAGGAAGTTAGTAATAAATAATCCCTTGCAATTTGAGAAGAACAGTGATGTACATGCCTACAGCACTAGAGGGAAAAATGACCGTTTTTGCCTATTGTTAAAGCTGTTAGTTATTCAGAAAGGAGTTCAGTATGCACCAACAAAAATTTTTGATCATTATCGCCCAATAACATAAAATTTCTGACAGATAGTGAAGCAAGTTTTCAACAAATTCAAAACCATTTCTTCTGGACAACTCTGTGCATTCAACTGATAAATTAGTACTTAAGAACTGGTAGCCCCAAAAAAAAGTTGTTGCTTGAGTAGGATGAAAAATAATAATGTGTTCATTAATGTTAGTAAATGTATACAAATTCACATCCACACTCTGCAAACCACCACAAAGTGCACGCAGAGGATACGCCTTATTGTACCGGTTATTAAGGTTTCTTCCCGTTCCATTCACGTATGGAATGCGAGACGAATGATTGTTCGAATGCTTTTGTGTGTGTTGTAATTATTTTAATCTTATCTTCACAATACCTGTGTGAGTGACATATACAGGGTTGTAGTAAGTCCCTAGAGTCATCATTTAGAGCTGGTTCTTGATACTTTGCAGACTTTCTCGGGACAGTTTACGCCTGTCTTCAGCAGTCCACCAGTTCAGTTTCTTCAGTGTTTCTGTGACATTCTCTCCTGGGTCAGACAAACATGGGACAATTTGCACTTTCAGTATCCCCCTTTAGTCATATATGATATGGGTCCCATATACTTGAGCAATATTCTGAAATCCGTGACAAAAGTGATTTGTAAGCAGTGTCCTTTGTAGACTGATTGCACTTCCCCAGCTTTCTACCAGTAAACCAAAGTCCACCACCTGCTTCACCTACAACTGATGAGCCTATGTGATCATTTCATTTCATATCCCTACAAAACATTAACCCCCAGGTATTTGTATGAGTTGGCCAATTACAGCAGTTTTGACTCATTGGTATTATAGCATACTAAGGTTTTTTTTTTTTTTTTTTTTTTTTTTTTTTTCGTGTGTGTGTATGTGTGTGTGTGTGTGTGTGTGTGTGTGTGTGTGTGTGTGTGTGTGTGTGAAGTGTACACTTTTACATTTCAGAACATTTAAAGCAAGTTGTCAATCTATACACCACTTTGAAATCTTGTCAGGACCTGACTGAATCATTATGCAGTTTCTTATAGGCATTCATTATAGATAACTGCGACACCTGCAAAACATCTGAGGTTACTATTAATATTGTCCACAATGTTATTACTATACAAAATGAACAATAGGGGTCCCAACAAACTTCCCTGGGGCACACCCAGAGGGTGTGCATCCCCCCTGCCAGTAAGTCCTTAATCCAGTCACAAATTTCACTTGTTCAAATGGTCTAATTTTTTACAATAAACATAGGTTCAGTACCCTTCATCAAATGCTTTTTGGAAATGGAGAAATGCTACATCTACCTGACTACCTTGTTCCAAAACTTTGTGGCATGTGAGAAAAGTTCAAGTTAGGTTCCACATTATTAATGTTTTCAGAATGCGTGCTGTATGGCATTGAGGCTATTCTGTTAAAGATTCCTCATTATGTTAGAGCTCAGAATATGTACTAAGATTCTACAACAAATCAACATCAAAAATATGGGACAGTAGTCTTATGGATCATTTGTAATACCCTTCTTGTAGGCAGTTGTTATCTGAGCTTTCTTCCAACTACCTGGCACGATTTTCTGTTTGAGGGATCTACAATAGATTATACACTGAAGAGCCGAAGAACCTATTTCACCTGCCTAATATCATATAGGGCCCCTGTGAGTGCACAGAAGTGCAGCAACACGGCGTGGCAGGGATTTGACTAATGTCTGAAGTACTGCTGGAGGGAATTGATACCATGAATCCTGCAGGGGTGTCCATATATTCGTAAGAATACAAGGGGGTGGAGATTACTCCTGAACAGCATGTTGCAAGGCATCCCAGATATGCTCAATAATGTTCATGTCTGGGGAGTTTGTCAGTAAATGAAAGTCTTTAAACTCAGAAGAGTGTTCCTGGAGCCACTCTGTAGCAATTCTGGATGTGTGAGGTGTTGCACTGTCCTGCTGGAATTGCTCAAGTCTGCCGGAATGCATAATGGACATGATTGGTTGCAGGTGATCAGACAGGATGCTTACAGACATGTAACCTGTCAGAGTGTTATCTAGACATATAAGGGGTCCCATATCACTCCAACTGCACACATCCAAAACCATTACAGAGCCTCCACCACCTTGATGGTCCCCTGCTGGCATGCAGGGTCCATGGATTCATGAGGTTGTCTCCACACCCATACAAGTCGATCTGCTCGATACAATTTGAAACGAGATTCGTCCGACCAGGCAACATGTTTCCAGTCATCAACAGTCCAATGTCAGTTGTAGGGCTAAGGCGAGGCGTAAAGCTTTGTGTTGTGCAGTTATCAGGGATACACGAATGAGCCTTTGGCTACAAAAGCTTATATCGGTGATGTTTTGTTGAATGGTTAGCGCACTGACACTTGTTGATGGCTCAGCATTGAAATCTGAAACAATTTGCAGCAGGGTAGCATTTCTGTCACGTTGAGTGATTCTTCAGTTGTCATTGGTCCTGTTCTTGCAGAATCTTTTTCTGGCCGCAGCAATGTTGGTAGTTTTGATGTTTTACTGGATTCCTGATATTTATGGTACACTTGTGAAATGGCCGAACGGGAAAATCCCCACTTCATTGCTACCTTGGAAAAGTTGTGTCCCACTGCTCATGTGCCGACTGAACACCATGTTCAGACTCACTTAAATCTTGATAACCTGCCATTGTAGAGCAGTAACCGATCCAACAACTGCGCCAGACACTTGTAGTCTTACATAGGCATTGCCGACTGCAGTGCCGTATTCTACCTGTTTACATATCTTTATATTTGAATATGCATGCCTATAGCAGTTTCTTTGGTGCTTCAGTGTAGTTGGGACTAAGTCAGCTGCATATTCTATATAGAATCTGATAGGGATTTCATCGGGCCCTTGAGCTTTGTTCAATTTTAATGTTTTCAGCTGTTTTTCGACACCACTGACACTGACACTAATACTGATACACTCATCTTTTCAGTGGTATGAGGATTAAATTGGGGCAATTCTCCTGGGTCTTCCTTTGTAAAGTAACGTTTGAAAACTTAGTTAAGCATTTCACCCTTTACTTTGCTACCCTCAATTTCAATTCTTGTCTAGGGATCGGACACTTACTTTGGTGCCACTAACAACCCTTACGTACAACCAGAATTTCTTTGGGTTTTGTGAAATATCATTTGTCAATATTCTGGTACTGCAGCCACTGAAGACTTCATGCACACCCTCTTGACAGCCATACGTGTTTCATTCAGGGTCTCTCTGACTACAGTCCTATGCTTTGTTTTGCAGTTATTATGCAGTAGTCTCTCTTGGAGGGTCCATCCCATTATGAACTGTTCTACTGGGTACATATCTATTCAGTGTACGGTTAACTATTCTTTTTAACTTGGGCTATAGTTCCTCTACACACTCCTGCCCTGTGATTAAAGTATAGAGTTCCTCATTGACATATTACACTATTGGCATTTTATCATGTTTACTGAACTTACATACCTTTCCGCTTATTTTAGTTGCCCTTTGTACTTTGGTAATCTTTGTTGCCCCAACTGCGTCATGATCACTGATACCAGTTTTGATGTGGACATCCTTAAAGAAGTCAGTCTATTTGTTGACGTTAGATCTGTATTTCTATTGTGAGTGGGGTTTCAAACTATCTGTTCTAAGTAGTTTTCAGAGAGGGCTTTTAATAATGCTTCACTAACAAAACTAATTTTCCTGATTGACAATTGGATAATCAAAGCCTCACCGATGACTACAGTATGACAGAGGAACTTGGGTATGAGCGAACTGAGGTTTCCTCTAAAGTTTTCATTTATATTAGGAGATGAGTCTGCTGGGTGTTAGAAAGAGCCAGTTACTATATCATGCAAACTGACTTGTTGCACATCATTTGAATAAAAGAACAATCCAGATGATCTATGGAACATGTAGCTAACTCACTCTGTTGTTACAATTATAGGTAACTAGTTTCTTTGAGAAATACCATTGTGTTCATGTGACTATTAAGCTGACAGTCGGAGATAAACAGAAGTTATTCAATATTGCTGAGGACCCAGCAGCTTTTGACAAAGTATTAATTTTCCTACTAATGTACTAGGTTTGATTTGAGTGGCATAAGCACATATTGTATTAAGTAATGTAGTGAAAGTTATTTTTAGTGAACATAGATATTAATTTCTGAGAGCTATTTCTGTTTTGTTAATTTAACTTTACTCTTTCCTCATACCTGAAGGTTCTCCTTGTTGATGTGATCGTTGAAACATGATGGATGGGTGGACAAATCCATAAAATTACTGTACTTTGATTTTGCACTATGGATGAATTTGATTTCTTCATCTGTCTAAAAATAGTGATAAATAAATAATTGTGCAATGCTGGTGAACAGCTAGTTACATACACCTGTTTGTATCTGGATGATATATTTTGCCCATTGTAGAATTATGTCTTAAAAACTCATATTTGAGTGCATTATCAATGATGCAGATTATTTGTTACACGTACATGATATTTCACAGTTTCTTTTCTTGTTTTGCAGATGCCAGACAGCGAGTGTGCAGAAAAGCTACTTGAGATATTAAAAAATTATCAGATTTCGGCAATATGTGCTCGAGATCTGTACAAACTGTCAACTGACACTGTTATTTTTATTTATCAGGAATTACTTAAGCCTTTGGGAGTTGACATTCGAAATTTAAGGAAGCCACTGAAAAGTGAAACTCAGTTTCATTTGTCTCATTATGATACAGATTTTAGGTTCATTATGAAACTTTATTCAGCAATTGCCGTAATTTTGAAAGAAGCTTCTTCCTTTGAATTTGATCTGATGGATATTTTAAAGCCAGGTAATTGTGTAGAATTATTTATGACTGTAGATTTAAATTGTAGAAAGCCTTTAATATGAGGGTGTGCTGTAAAGTAATGGCTCTGAATTTTTTATGTGAAAACTCTTAAAAGCTTTTTAAATGAAGTAAATGCTGTTAACAGTCTACATCTTTAGTAGTAGTAGTAGTAGTAGTAGTAGTAGTAGTAGTAGTTGTTGTTGTTGTTGTTGTTGTTGTTGTTGTTGTTGTTGTTGTTGTTGCTGCTGCTGCTTTATTCATCCGTAGATCTCTTTTTACAGGGATATAGAACATGCCAAAGTATTTACAAGTTTAGACCAGTTTGAAATAAGCTAATTGTGCAAACATACATTTACAGACTTTTAGTTAGACAATCATTACATTTATTCCTAGTGTACAATACTTCTTTTTTTTTTTACAAACAACTTATTAAGTAATGTAATGCCACACTGTTCTCTCATATCTCACTATCAGTCACTGCACACACTATACACACATTGTTCCATAACACTTCACTCATTACACACAAACACACACACACACACACACTGGTGATCTCTGGGTCATTTTCTCTACCGCAACTTCCCATTTGCTATCCTAAAAAACTGAGTCGGCATCCCTCTATAATGAGTGAGATGTTGAACTCAGAAAGAAGAAGAGGTGTTAGTATTGTGCTTTGCATAGCTTGGATAATAATAATAATAATAATAATAATAATAATAATAATAGTAATAATTATTATTATTATTCATGTCTACATATTTATTTCTCAAAATAGTCACCCTGATGACAAACATATTTCTCCCAATGAGAGACCAGTTTATTGATACTGTCACTGTAGAATGTTTGACTTTGATGATGGAGCTACATTTGCTTGCACCACTTCATCACTATCAAAATGAAGTCCTTAGATGTGTTCTTTCAGTTTTGGAAACAGATAAAAATTGGATGGGGCCAAGTCAGGACTGTATGGAGGATGAATGCTAACAGTGAACCCAATGTGTCAGGTTATCACAGATATAACAGTGCTCAAGTGTGGTCTGGCATTGTAATGCTGAAGAAGAGGGTGTTCCATGTGTGGACGAACTCTTTGAATTCGTATTTTCAATTACAGCACACTATTGCCCACTCACCAGTACAGTTATGTTAGACACCACGATGTTGTGCACTACAGTTAGGGCCCCTCTCGTGGCAGAGGGTTGCAACTTGCATCAGAAAAGTGGGAAAGTTGACCAAGTAATATGGATGACATGGAATACCTCAACTGACACTGGAAACAATAAAAAATTTGAAGGCACACCCTCATAATAGCTCATTTAATGTCTTATGGAGGTACCTTACAGTGACTGCTTCTGCCTGTTAATGTGTAGCTTGACTTGTTTCACACCCTTAGAGCTTCACCGTCTGTGCCCATCTCTCTCTCTCTCTCTCTCTCTCTCTCTCTCTATCTCTCTATCTCTCTCACTCAGCCCCCCCCCCCCCTTTGCTCTCCGCTCTCACAGACATAAATGCCAGCATGTCTATGTCTCTGTAGATGTCACCAATGACACTAGGTGCTCAACTTAGAGGCAACCTCCTCAAATACTCAATGGTGCTACGAGAGAGGCTTAGACTATATGCTGGCACTGGGTTGCATCCTATCCCTTTGTTTGGTGCCATACTAACCCTCAACAATGGAACACTGCAATATTGTGCATCATTATTTATTTGAAAGATGTAAGTGAACATTTGACACTTCGTTGCGTATCAGAAGAAAGCATCAGTGAACCACTTCCCCTAGAACTTTTCCCATGCATTATGGGTCTGCTGATCTGTTTTGAGTACTTCTTGGCTGAATTTGAACAGATTTCAACTTTTTTAAAAAATGTATACATCTTGTACTGTTGGCACATATACATCTACAGACATAATCTGCATCCATGACAGAGGGTGCCACATGTTAGGATTTTTTTTCCATTCAATTCATGTATGGAGCAAGAGAAGAATGCCTGCTTAAAAATCTCTAATTGTTGTTCCTGAAACATTGCAAGTAAGCTTTCGCACAATTTTTGGCATCTGTTTTCTAAGTCAGTCAGCATTTTCGTGATGCCCTCCTGTGAGTCAAACAAACCTATGACCATTTTTGCTGCCCTTCTCACTATATGTTCAATACCCTGTTTTAGTCCTAGTTGGTAATGGTCCCACATATTTTAGCAATACACTAAGAAGAAATGCACAAGTGTGTCATGAACAGCTTCCTCTGTAGGCCAAGCTGGCAACATATTTCTCAGTATCTTAATCAGTGAACCAAAGTCTACCAACTGTATTACCTAAGATTGTGTCTATGTTATCATTTACAGTGAATTGCACAGTATAGATGTATGTGTAAAAAAGGATTCCATTTGATCCCCAGAAACTGTTCCATCCAGGCATTTGTATAAGTTGACTGATACCAACTGTGACTTGATGATGATGTATCCGTAGAATAACAGTTTTCTGCATTTTTGCATTTCCGAACCTTTAAAGCAAGCTGGCAATCCATGCATCTTTGAAATGTTATCAAGATCTCCCCAGATGTATGTCCCTACCTGGGGATGCTGCCTTAGCGTAGGCACCACGTAGGAGGGTTCGTGTGCCTCAGTGACACTGAAGGCTATGCCAGCAGTAACATAGCTACTGGCAGGGTTAACAATGTTGGACAGGCCTCAGTGGAGGGACCTGACAGTGTGTCCCACAACTGGGGGAAGGGTGGGCTATGTTCTTTCCAGGGAGCCCCGCAAGGAATGGCTGGGTACGGGTGCAGTGGTCCCGGGTTTCCAGAGCTGGGGACTGGCCATCACCACCAGAGCTCTTGTACTGTAAACTCTGGGCATATTCAGAGATCACTGTTAGATGCAGTGGTGGAGCATGTGTGTTTCGAAGAACAGAGGTCTTGGCTTCACTGCTTGGACCATGAAGAAGGTACATCTCTGCAAAAAGAAAAAAAAAAGAAGAAAGAAAAGCCTCAACCTGAAGGTGTGTTAGATGCTGACGGGGTGAATGGCTGTTGAGGTAAAACAGTCACTAGAGGGCATCCTCTCGGGCACCTGCCAGGCCCCAGTTTAAGGCTTCCTCAGGCACATGGGACTCTTGTGTGGATTGACATTTGTTTCCCTAGTTGCTCATGGGACCCCTATGAAACAGCTTAAATTAAAATGTCCTCCAGATGACATGGATTTACTGTGAGGTAGTGCTTCTGCCCATTCAACAGAGAGTGCTCTGTTGGTCAGTCCTGCCATGTAATAGTCTCAGAATTACACTAACAGACTGAAATGGTTCCTCTCATCACTTTCCGGATGTGCAGTCTTTTCTTTATCTGTACTCCATAGCCTGTGTTGTATTGCAAGAATCTCATGTTGATACTGATTTGCCAACTCTTCGTGGTTTCCAAACTTCTGCTGGAAGTGGATTGGTCTTTTGCAAGCCTCTGGTGGTATCTGTACATTTGTCTGCACGGACATTGTTAGTTCCTGGCTTCCTATTCATTCCGCACTGCAGTAATGATATGGAATCTTCATCTCCCCTGACTGGCCTTGTATGCTTCCTACTCTTCTTGCCCTCCTTTGACAGCTGCCTCCCTCCTTCTTCTCTGGGATTTTAATGCCGATAACGCTCATTAGGGTAGTACTGCGAGCCCTGATTGGGGCAGAATTAGTGAAGGCCAGCTGGCAGGGCTTGATCTCTGCCTCCTCAACACCGGAGCTCCCACATGCTTTAGTGTGGCACACAGCACTTTTTCAGCCATTGCTCTTTCCATCTACAGCCCTAGATTCCTTCACTCCATTCAATGGGGAGTTCATGACAATTTGTGCAATTATGATCATTTTCCAGTTGTCTTATAATAATCACTCACCTGGCCTGGTGGGCCTTTGCTGATTTGGATTACAAACAAAAAACAAACAAACACGGTCTGAAATGTCCTTGAAAGGCCCAATGGTACTGACCAGCCGCCGTGTCATCTTCAGCCCTAAGGCATCACTGGATGCGGACACAGAGGGGCATGTGGTCAGCACACCACTCTTCCTGCTGTTGTAAGTTTTTGTGACTAGTGCTGCTACTTCTCAATCAAGTAGCCCTTCCATTGGCCTCACAATGGCTGAGTGCACCCCGCTTGCCAACAGCACTCTGCAGACCCAGATGGTGACACATCCAAGTGCTAGCCAAGCCTGGCAGCACTTAACTTGGGCGATCTGATTGGGAACTGGTGTTACCACTGCAGCACTAATGCGGATTAGGACGCCTTTTCCTTGACTGCCATCCCACCACTCCACCCCGTGACAGAATTGACGAGTCTATATGGAGTTTGATCGATTCCATCCTTTCGGCATCTGCTATGGCGATTAGTTCTTGCTCAGGTTCTTCCTGACAGAAGATGGTCCATTGGCGGACACCTGAAATTGCTGAGGCTATTAAAGTATGCCATCGTGTCCTACAATGCTGCAAATGGCATCCATGCTTTGACCAACTCCTGGCTTTCAAACTGCTTCTGGCCCTGGCCTGTTCCCATATTAAATGCCAGAAACAGATGTGTTGGGAATGATATGTCACTGCCGTAGGGTCACATACTCCGTCTTTGCAGGTATGGGCAAAGATCATGTTTTGGGACTGGTCTTTGATGCCCAGTTGTTATGGCTTCCCCATCTTCGTCACCTAAAGAAAATATGTTGGTCGCACATCAATGCTCTTCGATGCCTCAGCAGCACTAGCTGTGGCATGGACCACTCTACACTGGTACACCTCTACACAGCATTGGTCCAGTCTCATCTAGAATATGTGAGTCACACATATGGCTCGGCATCACCTTCAGTGTTACAGATACTGGACCTAATATACCATTGTGGGGTACAACTGGCAACTGGTGCCTTTTGGGCTAGTCCCATGATAAGCCTCCTAACAGAGTCTGGATTCCACAGTGTGGGTTCTGTGCCAACAACAGTGATTGCTTGTGCATTACACATCCACTGCTCTCTGGAGCACCCATCTCTTCTTTCTGGATTTGGAGATCCACCTCACCCCCATGGCGGCCAAGGTCTGGGGTTACCATCACCATCACCATCTGCATCAGAGACCATTTTTCTGAACTCCACCTTTCCCCTTTACAACCTCTTCTCCATGCCTGCTCGTGAATACCACCATTTTGTATTTCTCACCCACAGCTCTGTCTGGACCTATCACATGGTCCAAAAGACGTGATTCACCCTGAGTCTCGTTGCTGCCAATTCTTCTCCATTCTTGGCATGTTTTGGGGTTAAGAATTAGTCTATACTGATGGGTTGATGAGTGCTGGTTATGATGACTTTGCTTATGTTCACACAGAATGTAATGAACTCTACTGCTTTCCATATGGCTGCAGTGTTGTCCCTATAGAGTTGGTAGCTATCTCTTGTGCTCTTGCTTCCTGCAATGATATGTCCTTTAGCTGTAGTGACTCTTTGCACAGTTACAAGCTCTTGACCAGTGTTACCCTTGCCTTCCCTTGGCCATAGTATCCAGGATTCCAGTGGTTCAGATCACATTGGGATCCTATAGAAAGAATTCCTGACAGGCTGGTCAAATTGGCTACCAGCAAGCCACATCTTGAGATCAATATACTGAAATCGAACCTTTGATCAGTATTCCGCCATCAAGTTCCAAGGATGTGGAATACGGAATGGCATACTCTGACTTTGCTGAACAAAGTACAGGCAATAAGGGAAGACCACGAATTTGTGGGGGTCCTCGCAAGGACTCCATCATCCGTATTGACCATACTTGGCTGATTCATGACTATCTCCTTCATCGTGAGGATCCATCCCATTGTTGCTGTGGTGCCCATTTGGTGGTGGTCCACATTTTACTGGACTCCTAACCTAGCCACCCTGCAGCAAACACTTACTCTTTATGACTCGCTATACCTGGTGTTGGCAGATGATGCCTCAATTGCTGACCTGGTTTTACTGTTTATTCATTGCCATTCACTCTGAGAGAGGGCAACTCAGCCTTGTTGGCCCATTGAGGGTTTGGGAGGACGCCCTATTGCCTCCTCTATCCCGACTGGGTAGCAGTTGTCTGGGGTCGGTTGTGTATTCTGTTTGACTTGGTGATCTTCCTTTGTTTTCCTGTGTTTCTGGTGCCATGTCCATGTCACAAGTCTTTCATGTGTATTGTTGGCTGGGGTGCCTCTGGTAAGTGGGAACGTTACCCACCTTTCTTCCTCCCCCCCCCCCCCCCCCCTTTTCTTCTTCCTTTCTCTAGACTTTGTTGACCTACAATAGACCTTGGGCTTTTTGTCTGTGGGTTTCATGCAACTAGACTGGTCTTCAACGTGTAGTTTTGTTAACTTGCCTGTTCCATGTAGGACGACGGTTCAATCCCGCGTCCGGCCATCCTGATTTAGGTTTTCCGTGATTTCCCTAAATCACTCCAGGCAAATGCCGGGATGGTTCCTCTGAAAGGGCACGGCCGTCTTCCTTCCCCATCCCTCCCTCATCCGATGAGACTGATGACCACGCTGTCTGGTCTCCTTCCCCAAACCAACCAACCAACCAACCAACCAACCAACCTGTTCCATGTAGTATGGACAGATGACTTCTTACTTTGGTTCCTTTTTATCATTAAACCAACCAACCAACCATCGCTGTGTCATTGAGACAAACCCGTGTTCCATGTGTTCCCTAGGACTGTGGAGATGACGATGCTCTCCTCTTCTTCTCTTGTAATGAGATGATCTAAAATCTCCCAGTCTCCATGTGAGAAACGGAATCGACTCTGCCCATGGCCAGATACTTTTCCAAGGCCTGATCAGATTCATTATGCAATGCTCTGTCATCTGTGCCCTGAAACCAAAGGCCACCTTCTATCTTGTTTCAATCAGATCTGGTTTGGTGGACAGTACCCCATGACTTGGAAGGAGGCAATATTAATTCCATTATGGAAACGAGGCAAGGAACTTATGACCCCAACAGCAACCAGAATGTAGCCCTTCTCTTGGAAAGCATGGCCAACTGCCGCCTTATCTGGCTCCACGAATCCAGAGGTCACTTGTGCTGCTTCCAGGCAGGTTTGAGGCACTACCATTCTGCTCTTGATAGCTTAATTCTACTGGAGAGAGTGGTAAAGGATGCTTTCTTACACTGAAGCCACTTAATTGGTTTGTTATTTGACCTCAAAAAAAAGCATACGACATGATTTGTAGGTACAGCATTGTTCACAAACTTCATGAATGGGGACTATGTGGAAGTATCCCACTTCTTATCCAATCCTTCCTTGAGGACTGGTGCTTTTGATATCATGTTGGTGAGGCCTTGTCTAATTGCTGCATTCAGGAGAAAGGAGTCCCTTGAGACAGTGTACTCAGTGTCACATTGTTTGCAGTCACTATCAATGGCATCACATCCACAGTCAGGAGCCCTGTTAAATTATCTTTGTTTGTGGATGACTTTGTAGCTTTTTACTCTTCCTCTGATCTTACAGTGACAATGAGGTGACTGCAGCTATCCATCAGGAGGGTGGAAGCTTGGACCAATGAAATTGGATTTCTGTTCTCATCAAAGCTTTATTGTTGTTTATACAGATGGATTCCAACAAATGATTGCCCTCTGTTGTTCAGCTGTTTTCCCTGATAGGGTTTTCAAAATTTGCCTCCCAAAACAATTCACAAATTAAGATGCGGAGTTGTGCGGCGTTGTGATGACTCGGAGTGGATTCATAGGCATCACAGTGAAAGCTTTCTTGTTTGTTCTGACTCAGTGCATCACAAGTCGTGCATCAAATGTGTAACAGAGAGCAGTTGATTCAGCTCATCCACGACTTTACGGAGATACCAACTCTGTGGCAAAGAGGTGATCTTTTACTGGGTATCTGGACACTTGGGATAGAGGGAAATGACATACCAATAGAGCTGCCAAAGAAGCATGGCGGAATGGTGTTGTACATCAACATGCCGTTCCCTTGCACACTGTGATCTCATTATGTGACTATGAACCTTGTGTCAATGGGAAGCTGAACAGTTGGAGGTGATTGAAAACACTGTGGTCACTCACATTGACCACACGGGCATGGCAGACTTCATGCCCATCGCTCTGATGGAAGCAAGTGTTGCTCACCATACTGTGCGTAGGAAACAGCCCTTAAACACATGGTTTCCTCATCGACCAGGAAGATCCACTGCTCCGTGAAGTTTGTAGTGTGCCATTTTCGGTTCAGTATGTTTTGGCTAAGTTTGTCTTATATACGGACATCAGGGCATACCTCAGTATGTCTGAAGAACAGTCTACCATCTTTGCCAATACTGGTACTGTTGGGCCTCATTCCTAAAGTGTTGGGGAGGGGAAGTAGGCTTTAATGACATGCTGACCTTTTTGAAGGTTGCTTATGACCATGCTGTTGAGCGCCCCACATCCAAAATCTTGATCATGATCATCATCATCTCTGGATATAGGTGAAGATTTTTTCAGACAGTACTTAACCCTTTAGGTGCATGATTTTTCACAGCAATGGACAATTTTTAGTGGTCACTTCTCTGGGATTTTCAGTTCGTCATGAGGCTGCAAATATATGCAGAACACGCCACCACAATGGGGAGTGCCCACTGCAGTGGACTGTGTGCATTTGCAGCCTCAGGATTGATTGAAAATACCAAGAAAGCGACTGTTAACCGCTGTCCACTGGAGTGGATGCTATCAAACAATGGAAAATCCAGGATGGAATGTAACATTTTTGAAAAGGAAAGTTGCTAGCCACCACATAGCTGAGATGCTGAGTTGCAGATAGGCACAACAAAAAGACTCTCACAATTAAAGCTTTCGGCCGTTAAGGCCTTTGTCAACAATAGACGACATGCACATGCACACACAAACGCAACTCGCAAACACAACTGCAGTCTCAGGCAACTGAAACCACACTACTAGCAGCAGCACCAGTCCATGGTGGAAGTGGTGACTGTGTGGGGGTAAGGAGAAGGCTGGCGCAGGGAGTGGGAGGGATAGTATGGTGGGTGTGGTGGACAGTGAAATGCTGCAGGTTAGACAGTGGGCAGGGGAGAGATGGGGAGGGGGAGGGGGGGGGGGAGGGGAGGAAAGTAGAAGAAAAGGAGAGAAATAAAAAGACTGGGTGTGATGGAATGACGGCTGTATAGTGCTGGAATGGGAACAGGGAAGGGGCTGGATGGGTGAGGACAGTGGCTAACGAAGGTTGAGGCCAGGAGGATTATGGGAATGTAGGATGTATTGCAGGGAAATTTCCCACCTGTGCAATTCAGAAAAGCTTATGTTGATGGGAAGGATCTGAGTGGCACAGGCTGTGAAGCAGTCATTGAAATGAAGAATATCATGTTTGGTAGTGTGTTCACCAATAGGGTGAATCCACTTCTTTCTTGGCCACCCTTTGTTGGTGGCCATTCATGCAGACAGACAGCTTGTTGGTTGTCATGCCTACATAGAATGCAGCACAATGGTTGCATCTTAGCTTGTAGTTTACATGACAGGTTTCACAGGTAGCCCTGCCTTTGATGGGACAGGTGATGTTAGTTACCGGACTGAAGTAGGTGGTGGTGGGAGATGGAGGTCTTGCATCTAGATATATTACAGGGGTATGAGCCATGAGGGGTGGGATTGGGAGCAGGGGTTGTGTAAGAATGGACGAGTATAATGTGTAGGTTCAGTGGATGGTGGAATAACACTGTGGGAGGGGTGTGAAGGATAGTGGGCAGGACATTTCTCATTTCAGGTGCAACAAGAGGTAATCGTAACCCTGGCAGAGAATGTAATTCAGTTGCTCCAGTCCTGGGTAGTACTGAGTTAAGACGGAAATTCTCCCCTGTGGCCAGACAGTGGGACTTTGGGAGGTGGTTGGAGATTGGAAGAATAAGGCACAGGAGATCTGTTTTTGTACAAGGTTGGGTGGCTAATTACAGTCAGTGAAAGCTTCAGTGAGCCCCTCAGCATGTTTCAAGAGGGGCTGCTCGTCACTGCAGATGCGACGACCATGGATGGCTAGTGACCGGACTGTATGGAAGGGACTTCTTGGTATGGAACGGGTGGCAGAGTTTATTAAATGATTTAGTTCCAAACAATTTTCCACTATATCTGATTTGGAAGTCTGTTTGAGTCTGGTGTGGCGTTTGTACTCCTTTCACTTGATGTCAACGGTCCTGGTGGTCTGGCTGATGTGATGTGAGACATCACATTGACATGGTATGTGGTAAATGCCCGTTTTATGTAGGCCAGGATCATCCTTTATACTCCATAATGGAAATTTAACCTTGCTTGTTGGGCAGAAAGCACTGTTTACATTACATATGAGAAGAATTCTGTTGAGTTTTGGCAGATATTGGTCTGGCATCTGACATCACACATGCTTACAACAGCGTAGCAAATTGACAAGTGCATTTGGTCATCTTATGGAATTTAACAACACAGAAATTCTTGCGTGCACTTCCATCTCTTGGGATAGTGTTGTTAAGAAAGCTGTTGAAATTAAGTTAGCAAGTAAACTTATAAATAGAGATGGGGCTTTTTGTTTATATTCTGTATGGAATCCTGCTCTCTGGCTTGCAAATAAACAGTTTATGCTGCCTCACCCGTTGATTATTAATTTCACTATTGATAACTTGTGATGTCTGCCATCTTTTCGCTTGCACAGCGCCTTACTTGCTGCAGTTATGCCTTGAAAACGACAGGGAGTGCTTCTGTCTAAATATCGGTGGTTGTTGATGTCTCCTGGCCCCATTCCCGTGAGTTATTTGAACATAAAAGAAGAAAATTTCAAAGTCCACTTTTACTAATTGTATTTGACTTGGAGGTCATTTACATTTAATGTTGAAACCTATCAAGAGGCTAGAAGGTCCCGGTTGTCTTTTAAGAGAAAATTAGTTGAAGTATAATTTTTATGCATTAGAACAGTCATAGAAAGAAAAACAGCAAAATATTTTGTGCAATTAGTGTCCAACAGCTTGTAGATATTTGGAAAAAGAATCATATTTCAGAACCACCAACCTCTGCTGATGAAGAATTATTTAGCTACAGTTTTCGATCATATCATAAAGTATAACGAAATTATTTACAGCAGCCTGTATGGCAGTGCTCTTAATGTGGCATCATATGAAGTAAAAGCCCTCCTGCATCACTTCTTTAAACAGTAAAAGACAGTATACAGTCAACATTAAAATGCCTTTTATTATAGTTAACAACCATAGACTGTGATCAGATTCCCATTCTTCTATGAGGAGCATACTCTATATGCTGAGCTATGACAGTGATACAAATGGTACCACAAGGAGATTAATGAACTACAGCAGTGTTCCAAATTCAAGATGGCGCTGGGTAGAAGTGTACAAATTGTCGATCCTGCAGTTCCAACGAATTTCGACCGTAATAAGTGCAAAATGTGTTAAAAAAGAGTTATACGAAGTATTCTGTGTATTAACTGTAATTACTGGTACCAGGAAAAATGCGTCAGAGTTAACCTGAAATACTTTAACAGTGAAGATCAGTGGAAATGTCGGCAATGCATCATACTAGCTACGGAATCCAAAGTAAACAATACTCTAAAAATGCAGGATCACTTAATTACGTTGTTGAAACAAGAAATAATGGTCCTCAGCCTCAAACATGAAAGCCTATTGGTGAATTATCAAGAACTATTAGTGAAGTGTAACTAACTTGAACTGGCAGTAACAAATAAACCCACTAACAGTGAACTCATTATCCACAACCCGATCGTAAATTTCGGTAACAAAAACTGGCGCTTGACAGGACAGTGTACTACGAGAAATAGTCAAGCCATAAATCATGCTCAGAATGCAATGCTGCTGCCTAACAGAAATCGTGTGTTGTGTAGTGCCACGTGTGATTGTAGCCCTGCACAATCTGCATGTAAACCAACTGCCATGGAAAACAAAGCTAATATTATGGCAGGCCTACATGAAATGGACCCAGAAAGTGATTATAGAATTGTAACTTCTGATAACCACCTGGTGCAAGATGTTAGCAAGGTCAATTTACAGTCTTAACATTGCACAAGATCTTATGCAAAAATTAACCCAAAGTGAACAATCTGCCACACAGTGTATGAGTAATCCCCCAGTGAATATAATTGCTCAAGAACCAATATATGTGCAGGACAAAAACGAAAGAAATTCCAGAACGTTACAGAAAATCTTGGAAAAAATGAAAGTACTTATATTAAGTGACAGTCATGGAAGAGACAGTGCTCAACTACTGCAAGACAAACTAGGGCCCTCATACCAGGTAAAAACCATAGTAAAACCTGGCGCTCCACTTAAATAGGGGGTAAAAAACGCAGAAAATTTGACAAGAAGCTTCACTACACATTTAATGGGAGGGGAGGGGGGGGGTTTCTAACAACAAAGACAAACCTCTTGATCTATTAATGAAACATGTCGTAGAACCATTGGAACCAGTACTCGCTCTAAGTCACAAAACGAATATCATTATCCATCCTATACCCAGGAGATATGATGTTCATAATATAAATAGTAAAATTAATACTGCAAACCTTCACCTGATACAAGCACTGAATTTAGAAAAACATGCATACAAAAAAAAAGGATTGCTGTGAATTTTGAAACAGAGAGACTAGCCAGAAACCACTTCGCAACGCATGGTTTCCACCTAAACAATGCGGCAAGGAGATTATCTGCAATTGACTGGCCTTCCTGACAACTATTGGAGACAATAAGAAACCAAATGTCATAAACCATAAACAGATGCTTATAAGCAAATGGATCAAGACAAACAGGATGGGAAATAAAAAAAGTGTCATAGTGGCCATACTGTGCAAACTACACTAGACAGATGGGCCACAAAGTCACAGAAACGAACACAAACCCCTTGACCCCTCAAAAAGGTCAGGAACCTGAAAGGATCAATAATGTGATGGTGAACATTATCGAGACAGCCCTCCAAAATGACAATGTGATGCCTCAGGAGTGTGATGTGCATGTGGATAGTTTTTAGGACCACCTGGAAGATGAGTCGGCTGCCAAGGATGACAGACAGACTGAACCAGTACAACTGCTTGGAAGTCAATATATCTGGAATACAGCACAATTTAAACTAAAGGTCAGTGACACAGTAAATATGACTTCGAGCCCCCTGAGTAAACCCCACTCGGACCTGAAAATCTATTATCACAACGTCCATCCTTAAGCAACAAAACCGATGACTTAAGCATTTTGCTGACCAGTGAACTCAGTGATATCTCAGTAGCATGTCTAGCAGATCACTGGCTCTGCACTGATGTAGTTAAGTTAATCTCACTACCAAATTTAAAATTGTATGAACACTACTCCAGATCAAATGATGGACATGGTAGGGTTGCCATCTTGATAAAACAACAGGTTGAATATAGCCCACTTCCTACCCTAAAGGAAATAGGAGCAGACAAGATCTTTGAATGTGAATGTGCAGCCATAAAGCTTACAGATCTAATTCTTGAGTTTCTCCTGGCGTATTTGATAATCAAAGTATCCATGGGTGTGCTGCCTGTCTATAGTGTCCAACGGGCACAATATTTCGGCGATCATACATGTCGCCATCATCAGGTGAACTGACGGACTGAGCTCCTGTGAACGTGCCGGCACGGAGATCCGTACGCTATGGCTGCTCAGAGGGAACTGGGTTCGGTCGCGGCGGTGGCTGACAAAGGCAATGCTACAGTTGTTGTCTCCCATAAGGACTACACTGATAAGATGCAGAGCCTGCTAAATGACGATTCCTACCGGAAGATCAGCGTTGACCCTACAAAGAAAGTGGAGAACAAAACGAGGGCGCTTCTCAAGGACGCAGATTTACCGGAGGGTGACGCTAAGAAATTGTTACCCCAAGGTCCGGTACCGCCTAGACTATATGGACTCCCGAAGGTTCACAAAGAGGGGGTACCATTACGCCCCATTGTCAGCAACATCAGGGCACCTACATATTTGTTGGCAAAATACCTGACGGGAATGTTAAGTCCTTATGTGGGTAAATGCCCTCATCACATCCGTAATTCCGTGGATTTTGTTAAACGCCTTGATAGCTTCAGGTTGGATGAGTCAGATATCATGGTGAGTTTTGACGTCGTTTCCTTGTTTACAAGGGTACCCCTTCGAGAGTCACTAGAATTCATTAGTCAGAAGTTTGACGAGAAGATCACTGAACTTTTTAGGCATGTCTTGACTTCCACGTATTTTCTTTTTAATGGAGGATACTACGAACAAACGGAGGGAGTCGCCATGGGTAGCCCACTCTCACCAGTGGTAGCGAATTTGTACATGGAGAACTTCGAGGAGGAAGCCCTGTCATCATCCGTATGGAAACCTACTTGCTTTTTCCGTTACGTGGACGACACGTTCGTCATCTGGCCACATGGTATGGATAAACTCCTTGACTTCCTTACACATCTAAACTCCATACACCCCAACATCAAATTCACTATGGAGACTGAAACGGAGGGTAAATTACCTTTCCTTGACGTCTTGGTCAAGAGAAGGGCTGACGGCATGCTAGGTCATGGGGTGTATCGGAAGACAACGCACACTGATCTGTATTTGCATGCAGACAGCTGCCACCACCCTTCACAGAGGAACGGGGTACTTAAAACTCTAGTACATAGGGCGCACACTATCTCTGACGCAGAGAGTCTACCACAGGAATTGGAACACTTGAGAACTGTATTTAGAAAAAATGGGTACTCAGAGTGGCAGATTCAACGTGCTCTCTGCCCAACCACTGCAGCACAACCTGTTAAGATGGATGAAGTCACAAGGGAGGAGGTAGGCACTGCATTTATTCCATACACAGGCGCACTCTCGGGGAAAATCGCCCGCATTCTGAAGAAACACCAAGTCGGAACTGTGTTTTGTCCTCCAAATAAAACTCGTGCACTGGTGGGGAGCGCCAAGGATGACCTCGGTTTGAGGAAGGCCGGCATGTACCAGATTCCATGTCAATGTGGCAAGTCGTATATTGGTCAGACGATGCGTACCGTCGAGGATCGATGCCGTGAACACCAGAGGCACACTCGAATGATGTATCCGAGCAAGTCGGCGGTCGCTGAACATTGTTTGTCGGAAAATCACGCCATGGAGTATGACCGCACGAGGATTCTGGTACAGATGTCAAGATACTGGGAAAGCGTTGTTAGAGAGGCCATCGAAATTCGCACCAATGATGACCTCGTAAACCGTGACTGTGGCTATAATCTTAGCAAGGCTTGGGAATCAGCGATTGGGTTAATCTCGAGTAAATCGAGCAAACGTATAGTTGTGACGACCACGGCGGACAGAGCCATCACACCGATGTCATCTCAGATGCCATCGCAATCTGTTCCACCGCTCGACCGTGGCGCGGGGCGCGGACGGCGGAGGGAGCGCGCCGCGGGCGGAGGGTATTTAAATCAGCTGCCGCCGCAACCGAACCCAGTTCCCTCTGAGCAGCCATAGCGTACGGTTCTCCGTGCCGGCATGTTCACAGGAGCTCAGTCCGTCAGTTCACCTGATGATGGCGACATGTATGATCGCCGAAATATTGTGCCCGTTGGACACTATAGACCGGCAGCACACCCGTGGATATTTTGCTTACAGATCTAAATCTAATTGTAGCTGCAATTTACTGTCCCCCCTCCAGTAGTATTAATGATTTTCTGTTACAAATGAACTTGTTTCTATCCAAAATAAGTCAGTAGAAACAGGATGTATTTATTGTGATGACTTTAATATAGACTTTCTCACCCACAACAGAAACAGGGAGACATTGATTAACATTGCAAAAACTTATAATCTGCGTGGGTTTATAAATGAGCCCACTAGAATAACATTCACATTGAAGACAGCTCTAGATCAAATTTTTGCAAGTAGAAATAAACTTAACCCAATAATGGAAGTATACAGTGCAGAATTCAGCGACCACCAAGCTGTCGTTCCAAAGGTCGATGTTAGCAAAGATACCTCAAACCCAGTCCCACCTAAAACTTTATGAAGGTTTTTCACTCAAGATAACTTGGACAAGCTATAAATGCCCTCCTTAGTAAAGAAAAGTGGACAGAGATGTACTCAGCCAATGATGTCAACATGAAATTCAACATATTTCTTGAAACAGTTATCCACCACTTTGAAGAGGCTTTTCCACAAAAACCAGTAAGAATAAATAATAATAAGAGAAACAAGACTTGGATTACACCAGCTATAAAAATCTCTTGCAAACATAAAAGAATACTCCACATGTTATGTAAACAAAGTAGTGACTTCCCCCCAACTAACAGAATACTATAAAAACTACACATGTGTCCTAAGAAGAGTGATAAGACAGGCAAAAAGGATGCAAAATGATAAGTACATTGACAAATCCAGCAATAAAGGAAAGGCAATGTGGAATATTATAGAAAGGGAAAGAGGGGAAATCAAAGCTACACACACAAGCATAGAAATCAAACTCAACAATGAATCTATATCTAATCCCGAAGTTGTGGTGAACTCTTTCAACAAATTCTGTACAAGCATAGCTGGAAAATTGGTCAAAAATAATCCTAACACAAACTATCAACCAGCAAACCAAAAATCTCACACATGTGCAGAGTCAATTTTCATTACAAAAGTCACTGAAAATGATGTTGCAAAAGCCCTCAGGGTGTTAAAAATTCATATTCAGCTGGAATTGATGGTATCAAGCAGCTGTCATCAAAAATTGTGTGCACACAATTGCTGAACCATTAACTCACCTCTGTGACTGTTCTTTCCACGCAGATACTTTCCCTGAAGCTCTGAAACTTTCTAAAGTAATCCCTGTCTTCAAGAAAGGTGATAATAAAGATATGAATAACTACAGGTCTATCTCAATCTCATCCTGCTTTTCCAAAGTTTTTGGAAAAATAATGTACAAAAAACTGATGGACTTCATTGAAAAAAAAAAAAAGATTTACCAAGTTTAGCTCAACATGGGTTCAGAAGCAACAAACCTACTGAAACTGCATAAATATGCTATTGGATTTGTTAGATAAAAAACAACCAATAACAGTCATATTCCTGGATCTGTCAAAGGCTTTTGACACTGTTGACCACAAAATATTGCTGGAAAAAATAGAACACTGTGGAATCAGAGGAATTGCAAATAATTGGATTGCTTCATTCCTAATCAATCAGATGCAGAGAGTCAGCAGTAACAGACAAACCGACTCAATAACCGAAGTCCTATCACGCAATAAAACTGTAAAGCAAGGTGTACCAGAGGGCTCAGTATTGGGACCTCTACTTTTCCTCCTGTGTATTGATGATTTGAGCCTGAATGTAGATGCACACAAAACAATAATATTTGCTGATGACACAACTGTACTCCTCAGAGGGGAGAATACAGAGGCTGTGCAAAAAACTGTAAACTTGGCCACGGAACAACTCAGCGACTGGGCTAAAATCAACAGATTAACTATAAGCACCAAAAAGACAGCTTCTACGAACTTTCACACAACACATGATGTCAATTCCTCTCAGTCACTTGTCACTGTAAATAACCAGCCAGTAGATACTGACACTGTTTTCACATTCCTGGGTCTGTGGGTTCAAGAAAACCTGAAATGGAATACACATACAGGAAAGATAAATGCCAGAATTAGTACTGGCTGTTATACATTGAGTGTACTGAAATCATGTGCTAGCCTGAAAACATTAACCAGCCCATACTACACTTACATACTAGCCCACCTAAAATATGGTGTGATATTCTGGGGAAATTCTCCAACTGCCCTGAGCACATTCAAAATTGAGAAGAGAGCATTGAGGATTATATCTGGGAGCAAACCCAGGGACTCCTGCAAACCCATTTTCAGAAAATTGGAAATTCTTACACTGCCTTGCCTATACATTCTCAAGACTTTAAAATTGTTCAGAAATCATATAGTGCCAACTGACTCCAGAATCGTAAAAAATGAGATACATAAACACAACACCAGGACAAACTCAAATCTGCATGTCTTAAGTACAAACATCTACTGTGTAAAAAGGGAGTTTTCCACATGGGCCTCCAACTGTTCAACAATCTTCCCACTAGTATTAAGTCCATCAAAGACAACATAAAATTTACAAAGCCGTGAAGTCATATTTGTTATGTCACTGTTTTTACTCTATAAATGAATACCTAGAACAGTACCGAGCGAGGTGGCGCAGTGGTTAGACACTGGACTCGCATTTGGGAGGACGACAGTTCAATCCCGCGTCCGGCCATTCTGATTTAGGTTTTCCGTGATTTCCCTAAATCGCTCCAGGCAAATGCCGGGATGGTTCCTTTCAAAGGGCACGGCCGACTTCCTTCCCCGTCCTTCCCTAATCCGATGAGACCGATGACCTCGCTGTCTGGTCTCCTTCCCCAAACCAACCAACCTAGAACAGTAATCTTGCTATTTATGTTAAATTGAAAACATTGAGCAATGGAGTGAAGTAAACTTAACCAATCTTTGCAATATAATACAATAGGATATTATATGTTAATATATGTTAACAATGTTAACTGATATTTTCCGACATCTGTAACACACTGTGTACCATCAGGTCACATGGAATAAATAAATAAACCTTACATCATCTGTCGATTGCATGTTACTATTGACACAGGGTAGTTCTTGTATTATGTAACGCAACAGTAAGAGCTTTGCGATTCAGAATACTTGACGACCATGATGATTATGACAACAACAACAATGATGACAACCAGTAGTGGATGAAGATACTCTGCAAACCATGCAAAGTGTATGGCAGAGGGTACTTCCTATTGTACCAGTTGTTGGGGCTACTTCCTATTCAATTCATCTATGGAGTAGGGGATGAAAGACCACACACACACACACACACACACACACACACACACACACACACACACACACACACGCGTGCATGCCCCCCCCCCCCCAAACACACACACACACACACACACACACACACACACACACACACACACACAAATATCTGCCTACACATTTCACATTTCTGCTTCTTTGTGATGAGTGGTTGTAGATACACCTGTCATTCCCAATATAGCGTACATTAATTTTTGTGTGCTCAGAAATTACATAAATTAGTTTTTTTTATTCTTACTATAGTGTCACCAGATTAATTTCTTAGCCTTCCACAGGTCTCCCTCGGACTTTTACTGTAGTTGTTATCCTTCATAATGTCGTCCTGTTCAGAAATTCAAGAAAGGAAGTACTTGATGAGATAGTTGAACAGGCAAGTGAAAAAATTGAAAAATTCAGAAAATTGGCAGCTCTTAAAGAAAAACTTAGGGATGACATCAATTGTCAGTCAAAATATGCAGCAAAATTAGCAGTGCAACAGGAACAGGTTTGTTTCTTATATTTGTAATTAGTCTTAATAAACTGATGTTACGTGTGGTGTGGATACTTCAGTAAATAAGTACCTTAAACTAGATTCATTCACTGTGCGACACAGTTAGAGGATCACTTTTTTGAAACTCTGAAATTTTCTCCCATTATGATGCATAAGTTTGAAATTGTGCTCAAAGCTGTCTACTGCCTTACTCTGCAATCATGCAAAAGTGTGACACCTTGCGGCTTCACCATCGGCTCAATGATGCTTCAAACAGCAAGGTTTTGACACATGTGAAAAAAAGGCCAGAGCTCAGTAGTTCGTGAGATGTTTTAGGTGGATTAATGATTTCACATTGGCAGTAAATTTCACCACTATTCTGCACAGGGCCACTGTGGGCCTGTCACATAATGGGAAGGTCTCCACATTCCCTCTTACTCGCATCTCGCCCCCACGATGCCCAGCATTGAAATCGCACAGTTTTATTATGCGTGGCTAAGGAAAACATTTCAGAGATACCATCGCTCAGTATTGAGATGAAAAAGCCTCGGCAGGTAGCATAAAGGAAGTCTGACACCACCTGTTTCCTTGTATCATTGATTCCCACACATTTCATGGTGAAAAATGGGCATTCACATTATGATGAGCAGTAGGTCGATGTTCTTGACATCCTTTTACACTGCTGACACTCCCCGACTTTTCAACCCTTCTCTAATGACTTTACGATGGTACATCCCCATAAAATGTGACTGCTCCACTTTAGAGTGCAGAGTGACCACAATTTTTGCTCTGTTTTACTGGGTGGAACGACAAGGGATCAAAGATATAGGAACATGATTCAAAGCAGCAAAGGGTGCATATGCATTTTCAGCCCTCCTGTTTGTTGCACCCTCCTGTGGCATGATCACGGGCCAGGGTGTGGGTGGGGGGTGGCATTGACGCAATTCAGAGTAGAAATTTCAAAGAGTTACTGTAAGACCCCCCAGTTCGGTAACACCCTTGGTGGCAATCACCCACGTTCCCTGAAAATTTTAAAAATGTGCCTTTACAGAGAAAATCTCTGAAATGGTCTAGGCACTTGCAGGCAGGCAGCTGGCATTGCAGAGGTGTCAGGTGGTTACCTACCTACCTACCTACCTGCTTGCAAGCACCTAGAGCTACTTCACAGGTTTTCTCTGTAAGCGCATATTTTAAAAATTCTCAGTGAACATGGGTGGGTGCCACCAAGGGTGTTGCCGAACCGGGGGGTGGGGTCTAAGAGGGCGCTTTACCATTTTATTCATGCATGTGTTTATGTCATACACCCCCCCCCCCCCCATAACCCCTCCCCCCTCCCCTCCCCGAATGGTTTTGAGTGGTCCCTAGTGGTTCCACTCTGTACACAGGAGCAACAATTGCAGTCATATTGCACTCCAAAGGGGAGAAATCATGTTTAATGGGGATGTAGCCTCACAATGTCCTTAGGGAAGGGTTGAAATAGCCAGGGATGTCAGCAGTGTCAATGGTTGTCAAGAACTTCATCCTGTTGCTCAGCACACTGTGGACTGTTGTTTTCAAGCATGACATGTGAGAGAATCAATGCCCTAAGGAAATGAATGATCTCATTGACACCTTTTACGCCTCCCCCTAAGGCCTTTCAATGCAATTTCTGAGGGGCAGTGTGTCTAAAATGTTTATCTCGGTCACCCTCAAGAAAAAAATTTCAGTACTGTGTGTTGCAGTTCTAACCTCTGTCACAGATACATCAAAAGGAAAAGTGAAATGCGTGTAACGAGGGGCGTGATGACCTTCCCGTCATGTGACAGTTCCACGGTGGCACTGGGCAGAATTGTGGTGCAATTTAGTGCCGGTGTGACATCGTTAATCCACCCTATATGTCACGTGAAATTCTGAGCTCCGGTCCCTTTTTTTCCCCGTGTGTCGAAACATTGCCGTTTGAAGTTTGAAGCGTCATTGAGCCTGAGCCTGATGTCTCGGAGTGCCATGCTTTTGCAGCATTACAGAGGAAGGTTGTAGACAGCTCTGAGTGCAGTTCCAAACTTGTGTGTCACAATGGGAGACAGTTAAAGGTTTTCAAAAACGTGATCCTTTAATTGTGTTGCTATTTTTAGGAAGAAATATTTGCAGTTAGTTGAGCAACTAATGTAACTATAAGAGATGGGGCAGAGTAGACATTTTAGAACAGGATGAAAAGTAGGTCTTGAATGTGGAAGGAGGAGGTTGTGAATTATGAGGAGGATATTATGTAAAACCAGGAAAAATTGTTGATTGAAATTGTAGTGACACTGTACTTGTGAATTATGATCCATAGAGAAATATTTTTGTCGCATACAATTTCTTGGCCATTCAGTTTTTTGATAAATATTTAATGTTTATTTCACTTTATCAAGACATTGGACATTTGAAAAAGAATCAAAATTTCATCATTGGACATAGTTGCTATGGACTAAATGGATATTTAATGCTTGATGACACAGTTTCTTGGAAGTAGAAGTCTCTCTGATCTCTCTGATGAGGTGAGGTGCACATAGTAGTCATGTGGTGTAGCCAACAACTTAGCCCCAGTTAGGTTCAGTTTCTTCTTGTAAGAACAGTTTGTAGAACTAATCATTCTTACAGAGGTAAAAGTGACAGATTTTGAAAAGTATCATATTTACTGTAGTGTGGCACAGATACACACTTTTCGTGTTAAATTTCCAATGAGTAATAGTCAACATTCTTAATCTGACATTATTGTTGGAATTGATGCATTTAATGAAATTAGCAGTTTGCTACTATAAGGATCCTTTAAATTTCCTGTTACACAGAATTGTGTAACAAGGAATATGTTTAAAGATGGTGTTTGATCTTTGTGTGTGTGTGTGTGTGTGTGTGTGTGTGTGTGTGTGTGTGTTAGTGTGTTAGTGTGTTAGTTAGCTTAGGAGAAGAAGTAGGCTGAAAGTTAAACAACTCTTTCTTTCTGCACACCTGTTTATTGCTTAACATCTCTTCTTTCGTTAAATAATTTCAGCTCGTCATTTACAGTGGCATAAATATTAATAATTTGATTCATTTTCAGTTGAAGAACCAAATAAATGATGCAGAAGGGAGAATTTTCACTTTAATTGAAGAAAGAGAAAACATTGCACAATCCATAGAGCCCTTGAGTAAAACTCTGGCTGAGTACGATAATGAAATCCGCAAGCTTGAGACTGAGGGTATTAAGGTAAATAGTGATCACTGCATTTGTAAGTTATTGTTTTTGATAATTTTTCATTTAATAGTAGAGGTCTTATATTTGCAACTGAAATTCAATAATAATCACATGATAGACTTATAAAAAACTTCACTATACATGGTTTAGAATTTGGAGGATACTCATAAATTATGAGGATACGGTGATATGAGGATGCGAGTGTTACAGTAAAAGAGTTTGTTAGAAACATGCAACAGAACTGGTGAACTGTCTGAGCAAATCTTTATTTGAAATGTCAATATTATCAGTTTAGGCGATGGGAAAGTAAAAAGTTGCATACATTGTATGGTGAAAAAGATAGGTTTGCAGTGGTGTACTTAGCTGCTGTCTGCACTTGGTATGTTTTCGCCACGTCGGATCTGTCAGTTACTTGTTCTGTTATAAATCTTGCTGATGGACAATCGCCTTTAGAAATTGTTTTGGTGGTCCAGCTACTCCGTACCACCTCCATGTACGAAGTTCCTTTTCTTTTGGACTTGAGATGCTAAACAAATTTGAATTCTCATTTGCACTTCTCTGTATTTAAAGTCTGCAAGTCTGACAATGACAGATCACAATGATTGTAACTCAAAATACACTCCTGGAAATTGAAATAAGAACACCGTGAATTCATTGTCCCAGGAAGGGGAAACTTTATTGACACATTCCTGGGGTCAGATACATCACATGATCACACTGACAGAACCACAGGCACATAGGCATAGGCAACAGAGCATGCACAATGTCGGCACTAGTACAGTGTATATCCACCTTTCGCAGAAATGCAGGCTGCTATTCTCCCATGGAGACGATCGTAGAGATGCTGGATGTAGTCCTGTGGAACGGCTTGCCATGCCATTTCCACCTGGTGCCTCAGTTGGACCAGCGTTCGTGCTGGACGTGCAGACCGCGTGAGACGACGCTTCATCCAGTCCCAAACATGCTCAATGGGGGACAGATCCGGAGATCTTGCTGGCCAGGGTAGTTGACTTACACCTTCTAGAGCACGTTGGGTAGCACGGGATACATGCGGACGTGCATTGTCCTGTTGGAACAGCAAGTTCCCTTGCCGGTCTAGGAATGGTAGAACGATGGGTTCGATGACGGTTTGGATGTACCGTGCACTATTCAGTGTCCCCTCGACGATCACCAGTGGTGTACGGCCAGTGTAGGAGATCGCTCCCCACACCATGATGCCGGGTGTTGGCCCTGTGTGCCTCGGTCGTATGCAGTCCTGATTGTGGCGCTCACCTGCACGGCGCCAAACACGCATACGACCATCATTGGCACCAAGGCAGAAGCGACTCTCATCGCTGAAGACGACACGTCTCCATTCGTCCCTCCATTCACGCCTGTCGCGACACCACTGGAGGCGTGCTGCACGATGTTGGGGCGTGAGCGGAAGACGGCCTAACGGTGTGCGGGACTGTAGCCCAGCTTCATGGAGACGGTTGCGAATGGTCCTCGCCGATACCCCAGGAGCAACAGTGTCCCTAATTTGCTGGGAAGTGGCGGTGCAGTCCCCTACGGCACTGCGTACGATCCTACGGTCTTGGCGTGCATCCGTACGTCGCTGTGGTCCGGTCCCAGGTCGACGGGCACGTGCACCTTCCGCCGACCACTGGCGACAACATCGATGTGCTGTGGAGACCTCACGCCCCACGTGTTGAGCAATTCGGCGGTACGTCCACCCGGCCTCCCGCATGCCCACTATACGCCCTCGCTCAAAGTCCGTCAACTGCACATACGGTTCACGTCCACGCTGTCGCGGCATGCTACCAGTGTTAAAGACTGCGATGGAGCTCCGTATGCCACGGCAAACTGGCTGACACTGACGGCGGCGGTGCACAAATGCTGCGCAGCTAGCGCCATTCGACGGCCAACACCGCGGTTCCTGGTGTGTCCGCTGTGCCGTGCGTGTGATCATTGCTTGTACAGCCCTCTCGCAGTGTCCGGAGCAAGTATGGTGGGTCTGACACACCGGTGTCAATGTGTTCTTTTTTCCATTTCCAGGAGTGTAGTTTAACCCAACAATTACACATTCTGATACATAATGTCTCACTTTCAGGCTGTACCTCAAAGTTCTTTTTAAAATAAAAATGATACATTTGTTTTGGGTCCCTGTTGACATTGTCGATGGCCCTCCTACTCAGTCATCCAAGACCACCAACTCGAGAGTGTCAAAGCATGCATATAGCCTCTTACAGCAAGTGAATGCGATGAATCACACGACTGGTCACCATTGCCCTGGTTGTTATGGTTCACGTACCCTTTGTACAAGCACAGACTGGGACACAGTATCTGCTCCATTCTTACACACTACTTAACAAAAATCTGCTATCATGATCATCTTTAGTGGACCAGGGTATTTCATGAAATGCCCTGTTACACTACATACCCCACACTCAAGCTAAAGATGTCATGCATAATTGCTTATTCACATGCATCAATATTTTCATTTCCCCAACTGGTACATCATTTATGCATATCATTAGTGACTATAATTCCAGCTCATGTTTAATAATATTTTATAAAACGTGCTTCATTCATTGTAAGTGTTGTCATATTTGAACATTACACCATGTCACGGCTCTTTTTATAATGTGTGTTCACTCTTATCTTTTAATACTGAAGAGTTCTCCCTGTAGATGTGTATCATTTGTTTTATGAGACTATTATTTCTATAAAGATACAGATTTGCTTAAACTTAGGTAACATTTAACTCCTTTACATGTTGGCTCCCGTATACATATTTATTACGTTTACCTTTTTCAAGGGAGTCGTAGATCCTTTCTTATTAGTATACATTAAAATTTGAAATTCTACCATATTTATATGCATGAAGATGTAAAAGGTCCCACCACAGTGTAATTGAGGAAAACATCTGTCTAAATTGGTCAGGGAACCTCTTCCCTGATGTAATCAGTTGTCACTGCAACCATGTAAATAATTTCATGAAAGAATAACTCATCCACTTTTGTGAGTAGTTACTGTAAACCATGTTTTAATCATGTGTAAATGCCCCATACAAATTCTCTACAAATATATGGTACAGGCCATTCCATTCATAAGTGTACACAACCCATGGCATGTATTAATCTCTCTCATGGATCTCTCTATCCATGTCCCATTTCTACCTTCTCCTAATATGAGTACACTTCACCTTATGTTATAAACCAATCGCACAGCATCTGTCAGCTTTTTTCTACTTCTCTCCTCATATCAGTTCGAAGAGGTCTCTCCATTTGATACTTGACCATACCCAGATATCAACTGTGTAACTCCTCAGCTTATATTTTACATTTCTTTATATTATAATCACTTCCATGTATTAAAGAAAATCCACATATGTAACTCCCAGGCCTACCTATTTACTTAAAGCTTGAAGCTTCGTATCTGCTTTTGTTTCACCCACCACGGCTCATGGACTTAAGTTAAGCCAAACTTTGTTTCTTATTTCTTATACTCAGAGCAGTCACAGTCAGCTCTGTTAATTTAAAAACAAATGGGAAAACGTCTCTACTGGGTGTTAATAAGAAAGGAATAACATTTTCCTCATTTTTCAGTATTTCATACGTCTGATTAACTCTTTATTAATGATGTTAGACAATATTAGCTTGTGCTCTTAACTAGACTGTTTTCTTGGAAAAATTTATATTAGAACTTATGTTATACCAATTTGGTATATTCATATCCTTACATACTTATTATACACTGTCATGCTTCAATAATATCCAGTTTCCTGGTTATGAATTTGATTTTCCCTTGGCGCACTCTTTCTTAAAGAATCAAGCTTGTTTTATTATGTCCGCACATCTGGTGTTCAGGCAAATTGCGCTTCATTTGTCCTTCGGTCTGAAAGATAATACCTTAAATTCATAAGAATTTCCATTGTATAAAGTGGTGCACATTGCTTAGAATCCTCATTTAATTGTACATGCCATTAGCCATCTGTCAAATCCGCCAACCTAAAATATCTAACTTGTTCAAACTGTGGCAGTCATTCATAGATACTCATGGGTCTATCATGTTTTGTTTCTATGTGCCTATTTAGTGTGTGAATCCACTAGGTGAAGCCCACCTGTATCAATCCAGTAATGGATTGTTATTGGCACGTAAACTATGATCTTTTGTTTGACTGTCTATGATTTTGTTTATTTCTTCCTGTAGCACTGATTTCAAACTTATAGGCACTGGAACTGGATAGGGTTTACAAAAGAGTGATTCTTTGTTTTTGGTCTTAAAACTGCATATCTATTCATGTATGACACCTGATTTGTCAGAATAAAACTCCTTCATAAGTAAATAAATTCGATATAAGTCCTCCTTTTGTGGATCTGTTAACAGATTAAATTTGTATGCCTTCTGGTATATATTAAGGGACAACTGCTCTAAAGATTTTGTACTGTCATAGTTAATGTTTTAGTATTAGCCTGTAAATGTAACTTACAAGGAAACATTCCCAAGTGTCAATACACAATCTTGAAACTTAGTGGGTGTGTACAGGGGGCAAAATAATGCATTTATGTATATTTCTGTTTTTGCCCAGTTTCACTTTTAAGGGATAAAACACATACCAAAAGGTAATTTGGCACATTACGTTCAAAGGGAATATCTTCAAAATGATGATATATAAAAAATGTTTCTCATATAACAATTGATATGTAATTAACATTCTTGAAAGCTGTATAGTTGAATTCTGTAATAATCAGAAATTTTGCAAAGTAGCTCATCAAAATTAATTAATTTTGAAAACTGAAAACTTTTATTACAATATAAATTAAAGAAGCTTTCAAGCTACTTACATCCATGTGTAATAAAGCTTGTTTCTGAACTACTATTTTTGGAAAATTAGCTGTACACATTGTACTGTCAGAGTATTTCCAACATACCCAATTAAAATATCTAAACATTCATTATTAGTCTAGTTACTTGTTTTACTTATATGTGTTTCATGTTTTAAATTGAAGACGTAGGAAAAAATGGGCTAACCCTCAAAGGTAACAGCTTAGAGATAAGTGTTGTCATTTGTTGTTGGGTGCAGGAACTATCAAAATTGACATTGGTGTCACCCTTAAGTGATATTTAGGGGTGAGACCAGTGTCAATTTTGATAGTTCCTGTACCCAGCAATAGATGGCAACACTTATTTCTAAGTTTCTACATTTGAGGGTTAGCCCGTTTTTCCGTACATGTCTTCAATTGTTATTTTACGTTTTATGTTATTCTTCTTTCTCTTTTTTTTTTTTACCATTTCACATATGTGTATTTTGTTAATTGAAAATAATAAGTAACACATTATTTTGATACAAAATGGTTACAATACTGATAATCTGTAAATCAATATTTAAAATAATATTTTCTTACACTTTGCGCATAAAATGTGTGAAATTTTTTCACATAAAATACCTGTTGGAGAACACAATATGAAACAAAATTCAACAGCATTTCAAGTCGTCATGGGAGAGTGGGGAGCCATCTGTGGGCTATTTAGGGGTGCGGTAGAGTGGCAGGTGGCAGACGGCTGGGAACGTGTTATTTACAAATAAAGGAGACGACTCACCAAATGGCAGAAGTGTTGCATCAACAATAGGTATACAAGGAAAATGTACAGAGCTTTGCCATTTTTCAGAATGAACTTCCTTTTTCAGGATGGACATACCGAGTGACATATGTACCAGATGACAACACACTAGATTTCAATGGCTGCTTCACAACCTGTGTCATCTAGATCCTCTCCTCCTCCTTCACCACCACCACCACCACCACCAGCAGCAGCTTTACTGAGCTGGGCAGTTGGGAGCCATCCTTACAGACATCCATTGTTCCCGTAACCTCCCTGATCTAAACCTAAGGTAACTTGCTGTTCACCCCATGCGTGTGTGCGCGTGTCTGTTCGCACACCATCCCCTGTCCTAGTACCCCCATCCAATTTCTGTCAGCTAGTTGTGTGCTGCTATCTCATGCTGTAGTCGGTAAAATAGCATGCCAAGCCATCTGCCACCTGCCGCCTCTAACTGCATCCGTAGCTAGTCCACAGGCAGCTCCCCACTTCCCCACGAGCCACTAGACTTTTCCCCCAACTGCCACCCTGGCCCCCCTGCCCCCCCCCCCCTGCCTCCCCTGCCGCCCTCCATCCCCCACGCCATGCAACGCCACGCCACCTCCTCCCAGTACACTCACCGTGGGCTATGAAAGAGCTTGCAACCCCAGTGTGGGAAGACAAGTGTGTGTGTGTGTGTGTGTGTGTGTGTGTGTGTGTGTGTGTGTGTGTGTGTGTGTGTGTGTCCTACCGACTTGAAAAAGCAAGCTAGCAAAGCTCTGTACCTTTCATTTGTGTACCTATAGACGATGCGGTGCTTCTGCCTTTCGGTCAGTTGTCTCTTTTATTCCTAAATAATTTGTTACACTTTGACGATGGTGTACAAAAATCCAAAATCACTTTGTATACAAGCAACCAGTTTACATGTAAAAGTATTTGGATATGTCCATTATAATTATCCGGGTTGTTATGCCGTGGCCGGTTGATGAATTCTGTGTCAATTCCCAACATTTCGTACCCGTCTGTGGAGGACATCTTGAAGGGGGTCTGCAGCTCGATGAAAGATCCAACACACCCACTGGCTTGCTACTGATGGATAATTATAATGGACATGACATTTCCGGCCGTGAAAGTCTACATTTTAGTATCAGTATTTGGATATTTGTATTAGGCCCTACAAGTAATGTCTTTATGAAGGAGAATTGTCCTGTGTTTAAAGTTGTCCTGCTTTCCTGTTTACTTAATTTATCTTTTCTACCAGTAAGCCCTACTATATAAATGTCTAAAACTGGTCAAGTAGGAAAAAGTTCCTTTGAATTCCTTTGGTTCGCATGTAGTTACTGACTCTTCTGACAGCGATGAAATTTTGCTACCTGAATCAATATAACATCCTACTTTCTTAGTCTCTATTTTTCCACTTACTATAGGTTGTTTAATCTCCTCTATTTGCTTGCCCTTTCCTGACAACCCTTCTCTCATGGGTATTTTATGACTGTATGCAACCAATGTATCTATATACTGGCAAAATACTGAGTGGTTACTTCCTGGATTTTGGCCCTCAATCCAGGACGATATCCTTTTTCCATAATTATAATGGGGTAATTATTTTGAACTATGTCTGTACAAGAATGAGTTATGTTCACATTTTTATAATTTACGTTTGTGTTAGACTAATTATGAGGTACGGAAGCTCGTGAATGTGTATTGTTTCTGTCCTTGCTTCTTGTCTTGTTTCTGTTCTTACACAGTCAACAATAATCAGTTTTTCTTATCTTTACAAAAGGACTAGAAAAGGATTTATTATTTTCATTTCTGTTAACCTACTCACGATCCTGGAAACTCTCATTCTTTTCTGTATTCAGTGTATTTAATCCTTCAATGAAAGTGAGCAGATCATTAATATTTGCCCATGCTTTGTATGATATCTCTTTTCTCACATAATGTGGTAGCTGTCTTATGAATATCTTGACTAAATGTGCTTTGTCTAATGGATCATCCAAATATTTAGCCTTCTTGAGATGCCATTCAATGTACGTCTTATAAGTAACCCCAAAAACTATTGTAAAGTTTCATGGTCTAATAGTTGAAATGTTGATTTTTCCTGCATGCTAGGAGACCGGTACTGTTGTTCAAAACATTCCTGGAAATCTTGGCAAGATTTAAAATCTTCTGTGTGGGCATTATGCCATTCAACTGCATCTGTGCATGTAAAGCAGAATCGTGAGATCATCCCATCTGCTTGGTAATGAGCATGAAAAGACTCCTAAAAGGGATGTTGACTGCACCTTCCCAACCGGCTTAAATTTGGAAAACTGCTTTGGCAAATTTAAACCACCTCCAGTCTGCAAATCCTCCAAAAATTCCCTAGATACTCCTATATTGCCGCTAGTTAGCCTACTTGCTAGTGCTTTTATAGTTTCTCCTACTGCAACCTATATCTTTTGAAATTCCTGTCGATTGTTTACAGTATTATCCACAGAAGTGATCTTACTTCTGGTTAATTCAACAGTGTGCTGTACTTTCTGTTCAACAAACACTCATTTGTTTGAAATTTCGATGTGTACCTACTTAAAACTTTGGTTCACATCTTTGAAGTATATCTTAAACTCTTGATAAACTACTGCATATATCTCTGATAGTAGATTGTCTGTTAATACACTAACTTTACTTTCGAAATCTATTATTTTATTGCCCTGTGTTGTAAACTTTGACATAAGTTTGGTCTTAATAGTCTTGTCTACTTTCTTAGTAATGTTTCCCTCCAACATTCTCATATTTTTGCCCATCTTATTCTAATAGTAACCACAGTCTTGTTTTTTATACCTTCCAGCTCACTATTAATGATCTCCTCAATCTTGCTATTAACACTGTCTTCCGTTAATGCTTTTTTTTTTTTTTCTCTTGGTTACCATTAGTAATTTCTTCAAATAAGTTTCTATTATTGTCCATTAAATTTTTATTTTTGTCCATTAATTGCGCAAATATGTTTTTATAACAAGTTTCTATGCCTTGACGGTCACTTCGAGAGTTAACAAGGGCATTCATTATAATAACTCACTACTCTGTAGTTAACAATAAAATCAACCCTCTTTATATATCACTGTCTGGTTAATTACATGCAACTGTTAGGATTAGAAGTAAAGAAAAATGTATACTTCTCAACGGTTATTGCTGCAAACTGCCACTGCGTAGTCGACGTGACGTTGACAGGTGCTTAGATGTAGGTCACTGCCGATGCAACTGCTGTTGAACCGAGGACAGTGCTGCATGCACCCTTGAAGTAAACGGCTGCGTGATGACCACTGATGCATTGTCTACTGGCTGCAATCACGTTGGTTATCTTCCTTGCCAAACCCACCGTGATCTCTTGTGTGTCACAGACTTCTCTGGTCTTGCTTTGTGCTTTCAGTGCAAGTACTGTCTTATGTTGTTGAGTATTTGTTATTCCATTAATAAAATATTCCTTCTGCATGAAAATTGTTTATTCACAATTTTAGGTAACAATTGACTCAATCTCAATAATATTGTTGTCGAAAACTTGAGACAAATTTAAGTGTTCAATTCCTGAAGCTCTGTTGTTGTTTATTGGTTACCAAGGGCAACATAATAATCCTTTTAATATCTCCTCAGAATTCTTGACATCTTTTGATTGTATTTTATTCAGTAAATGGTGATCTTCTCAGTATCACTGCTTTGTTTCACTGGTCAGTCACCACATATGGCAAAAACGATGTTTTTTTAAGGTGTACTTCAGCTGCTGTTTGCACTTAGTAAGTTTTCACTGTGTTGGGTCTTTCAGTTAACTGTTATAATCTTGCTGATGAATGGTTGCCTTTAGAAATTGTTTTGGTGGTCCAGCTACTCCATCCCACTGCTACATATGAACTTCTTTTTCTTCTGGACTTCGATACTTACTGGATTATGCTGAAATGTTAGGTCACAATGACTGCTTTGAGCTACTAAATAAACTCCAAACTCTCATTTTGCACCTCTTTATATTTAAAATCTTCATGTCTCACAAAGATGGATCACAATGGTTCTATCTGAAAATAGTTTAGCCAAACATTAACACATTCTGATATGTAGTGTCTGACCCTTAGGCCACACATCGAAGTTCCCTTTAACATAAGTGATTCATCCGTTTTGGGTCCCCGTTATCATTGCCTGCAACCCTCTTAAACAGAGCTGTTCATGACAGTGCCAACTGGGTATGCCGTAGCATATGTATAAAATCTCATACAGCAAGTGAATGCTGCACATCACATGACTGCTTGCCACTGCCCTTGTTATGGCACATGTACCATCTGTAAAAACACAGACCAGGACACACAGTATCGGCTTCTTTCTTATACACTGCTTAACAAATATCTACTATCACAATCATCTTTAGCTGCTATGAATACGCGTAGTGGATCAGAGTATTTAATAAAACATGCTGTTATAATACAAAGTGCACCAAACATTACAAAATGCTTATGGTGATTCTTAGTGTGTGCGTGATGCCTCCTCCTCCTCCTCCCCCCCCCCCCCCCCCCCCCCTCCCCACACACACACAGTAAATATTTTGACAAGGAAGTTCAGTGTAGAACAATGTAAAATGAAAGGTGGCCAGTACTTTCCTTTCTTAGACAAAATTCCAGTTACTAACACACAAAAGTAGAAAAAACTTTCCACACTTTCGGAACTGGTTCCTCCTTCCTGGGAGGGCAGGAGTAGGGGGTAGGGATTTGACTGGAAAAGTAGGGAGGGTCCCTAGATTGCGAGGGACTGTTGTGAGGACTGTTATGTTTGCTCACTGCTTTCACATCCAACGATGTCTCTTCATTAAGAACAACATATTGCATTTTGTTAACTAAAATGTCTTCAAACCGATCACACAAGGATCCTTCGTCAACCTTGTAAACTAGAAATACCTCCCTACCTTCCATAACTCTCCTGTAACTTGTAATAGCCTTGCGATTACCAACTCCTTCTCTATTCACTGAATCAAAACCTTTGGTCATGCTTGTTGCTAAGCTTTAGTGGTTCTGCGGGGGGCACAGGATCACCTCGGTTTGGCCCCGTCTATAGGCCCAAACCGGTGGGCCCCAAATATTGTGTAGACATCCAGAAACATAGGCAAGGAGGGAGTGAGATATCATCATTTGCTGGTTTACAGGGAAATGGGGGGGTATACGTGAGCTGGTCAGTCCAGTGAGCCCACCAGATCTGGGCCTAAGGGACACCTGGGCAAGGGACGAAGTGGAGGCAGGGAAACAACTCGGTCACATCACTGTGACTGCTGTTTTAGGGGCCAGGGTTGCGGAGGGAGTACAGGCCACCTGAAGCTGGCCCCTCAGTGTCAGGTTGGGAAAGGAAAATAGGTTCGTCACTGTGGAAGCATAGAATGAGGGGAGGGAGGAGGGGAGGCAGAAAGGGTGAAAGCTCAGGGTAGTGTCATGTCTGTGTAAAGGATGAATGGAAACTGGATCTGATTACCTACAGTCTTTGTTACTTGTACTACACCAAAATCATACTCAAACTGTTTGATATAATATTGCAAAAATACACAGAATAAAATTTTATCACAAAATTTCTGGTGGGGCTGGACCCCTCAAGCCCTTAAGAACAAGCCACCTCTGCTCTCAACAGAAGGAATAACAACCATCTGCAACCTCATGGTAGACCCTGATTTAACCAACTCCTTTCTGAGAAACTCCACTACTGTTGTGAAGAATCGTAGTGAATACCTACTGCAGTCCAACGCAGTGGCCTAAAGCCTGTCGGTTACTGAAGCATTTACTTATTTTTTGTAGTCAGAGGTTAAATCTCCTTGCATTTGCGCACAACTCAGTTTCTAGGCATCTTTTACTTTTAGTTAAACGAATGAGACACATGCAATAATGTAAAGAACTGATAACCAACATTAATAGTGAGTGTAGCTCAGCAATTACACAAACCACATATTGTGGCAGCAGGTGACAGGTTGATATCCATATCGCAGGAGCAACTATACTAATCTGCTAGGTCACCAGCTGTTAATTATTTGACTTAGGTTACATTTTTCTGCAGATGTTGTGAAAACGGAACAAAATTCACATGGAAACACTGAGTTGTGAAACTTTTTTTTTTTTTTTTTTTTTTTTTTTTCTCTAAACCACTGCTGCAGATTTAATTTCGTAAATGGTGTCTATACGGTGGCATCAGTGAACAATTCTGTTTCGATACTGTGCGAGTACTGAAGCACCATTTCCGCATTTGTGACAGTTGCATTGGCAAGGGTAAAGTTACTATGATTCCACCTATTTGGAAAGTTTTGCACCTCTAACTTCTGGTCATTAAACTTTTTGCTTCATACTTGTTAAATTTTCTACTTCTGCTGTTAGCTCCCAATTGTGTTCTTTGGGTTTTGGGTTGCTTTTGCATTTGTGCAGCTGTACTTTTACTGGAGTCAGTCCCTTCAGGATGGTTTCATATTGAGCTAAGATCATCTACAGAAAATTCAAAATGCACAAAGATATCTTCATTAATCGTAGATGAATTTGTACAGGTGTGCTCTTATTGCCTTTCTCATACAATGGGATAACAATAGTAGCCTTCAGGACCTTGGGAAATTTTCCAGTCTTAAAGGTATTATTGATCAGAAGGGTAAAAGGGACAACAACAGTGTCAATTATTTCTTTCAGGATGGTGTTTGAGATGCCATGAGATCATCCTGTAAGAACTGTATAGTTTTGTGTCCAATTTTTTTACAGTTTGGTAGTTAACCTGTTTCCATTTGAGAATTAGTTATTCAGTTCAGATATACTATGGAAAGTAACTTCAGAAGTTGCATCATCTGGTGTAGTGATAGCAGAAGCTTCACAATTAGTGGTGTTTGCAAAGAATTCATTTAATATATCTGACAATAGTCGAGTTTCTCCTCTGTTCTTATGTTTCCTTGCTATTGTGTTTATTACCTTCCTGGCAGCTTTACATTTGTTAGTGGAATTTCCAATAAAAGTATCATTGGGTCTCTGCTTAGCTGTCTGCATTTATATCCTGTATGTCTTTCTGGCTTCTCTGTATGTCCTCTTCAATTATAAGTTATCAGTTTTAACCATGTTATGTGGGGTGATAATATTGTTTCTCAGGTTATGCAGCATGGATGTGAATCAGTTGTTCTGCATGTGAATCAGTTGTTCTGCATTTTCTTGTTTGGGGCATGATCGAAATTCACCTTTGTAGTTACTTGTGGGCTGCACCTTTGAGCTAAACTCATGAGTATGTTGATAAATAAATTAAAGCTGTCGCAATTATATACTCTCTCCCACTCAGTTTCTGGTAATTTGTCTCAAAGTGTAATTTTGTCTGAAAATAACAGTCTGATCTTCTTAATTTGCTTGGGTAGCTGAATAGGACAGTTTTCACATTTGGCCATTGGCTACAGGCCACGGTGGTCAGATAATAGTGTGTTTTCCGCTCCATACTGGTATTCATCTTTTGCCAAATTGAAAATGGTTATCCAGGCTTGCATGTAATTGGGTTGATTTGTCATACGCATAGCACAAGTTATTGGAGCTTAGCAGGTTTTGAAAATTGGTGACAGTTGTTGTTTTATGTATAATGTCAATATTACAAGGATTGCCCAGAAAGTAATGCAACACATTTTTTTCTCAGCCTAAAACAATGCTACGAATGATAAACGTTACATATGTGTTATTTGAAGTCTCCTGAGTGAGTGTGCCAAGTTTCCGTCACTTCTGACAGATAGCGTAACTGCAGGACAGTTTCAAAGTGGTGTCTGTAGGTGATGTACATTACAAGCAATGTGCCGTCATTGAATTTCTCACTGCAGAGAAAGAAACTGTAGGGAATATTCATAAACACTTGTGCAAAGCCTATGGAGCGTGTGCTGTTGCTTAGTCGCTAGGCACAGAAGGTGACTTCATCAGAAGGCAGTTTGGCGGAGCTCCACGATTTGCAGGGGTCAGAGAGACGTCCATGGCTGTCACACCTGACAGCCCTGACCTAGCCCCCTTGGACTTCCATTTGTTTCGGCCATTACAGGATGCCTTTTGTGGAAGACATTTTGAGGACAATCAGGAGATTAATCACACAGTGAAGCACTGGCTCCACCAACGGAACAAGGATTGGTACCGACACGGCATACACGCCCTGTTTCACACTGGAGGAGGGCCATAGAATGTGATGGAGGTTGAGTGGAAAAATGGGTGTTAGATAAAACACCATTCTTTTGTGTGTGTAATTCTCATTATGTTCAATGAAGAATTGTTGAAGAAAAAAAGTGTGGTCCATTACTTTCTGGGCAACCCTTGTAATATAACCAATGTACGTTGTCTTGCAGTGTCTGCATTTTGCCTGCAGGTACTTAGTCACTATTCGATGATTAATGAACAGATTAATATCAGAAGTTGGGGTGTGATAGAGATAACTCTAACTTTAGTCGAGGCAGTTATTCTGCAATAATTTCAAAAATTTGCTCCTTGCAAAACTAGTGAACTTTTAGTGCTAAATATTAAGTGTTAGAATTTTTGTTGCAAAAATAACTTCTACATTACATAATTCAGATCCTTCAGGGTTATAAAGAGCATTTTCAGTAGGTGTGAGCCAGTGTTCATTTACACAAGAATGGTGGCATGGGTTAGAGTTTTCTGACTGATCACATGTTTAGATGCATAATTAAAATTATGTTGTCAGCAAGGATAGGTAAAGTTGTTGTTGTTGTTGTTGTTGTTGTTGTTTTCAGTCCAGAGACTGGTTTGATGCAGCTCTCCATGCTACTCTGTCTTGTGCAAGCGTCTTTGTCTCCAAGTACCTACTGCAACCTACATCCTTCTAAATCTGCTTAGTGTATTCTTCTCTTGGTCTCACTCTGATTTTTGCCATCCATGCTCCCCTCCAATACTAAATTGGCGATCCCTTGATGCCTCAGAACATGTCCCCTCAACCGATCCCTTCTTCTAGTCAAGTTGTGCCACAAATTTCTCTTCTCCCCAGTTCTATTCAGTACCTCCTCATTAGTTACGTGATCTATCTGTCTAATCTTCAGCATTCTTATGTAGCACCACATTTCGAAGGTTCTATTCTCTTCCTGTCCAAACTATTTATCGTCCATGTTTCACTTCCATACATGGCTACACTCCATACAAATACTTTCTGAAATGACTTCCTGACACTTAATCTATACTCAATGTTAACAAATTTCTCTTCTTCAGAAACGCTTTCCTTGCCATTGCCAGTCTACATTTTACATCCTCTCTACTTCGACCATCATCAGCTATTTTGCTCCCCAAATAGCAAAACTCATTTACTACTTTAAGTATGGCATTTCTCAGTCTAATTCCCACAGCATCTCCTGATTCAATTCGACTACATTCCATTATCCTTGTTTTGCTTTTGTTGATGTTTATCTTGTATTCTCCTTTCAAGACACTGTCGATTCTGTTCAACTGCTCTTCCAAGTCCTTTGCTGCTTCTGACAGAATTACACTATCATTGGCAAACCTCAAAGTATTTTTTTTGTTTCTGTGGATTTTAATTCCTACTCCAAATTTTTCTTTTGTTTTCTTTACTGCTTGCTCAATATACAGATTGAATAACATCAGGGATAGGCTACAACCCTGTCTCACTCCCTTCCCAACCGCTGCTTCCCTTTGATGCCGCTCGACTCATATAACTTCCATCTAATTTCTGTACAAATTGTAAATAGCCTTTCACTCCCTGTATTTGACCACCTTCAGAATTTGAAAGAGAGTATACCAGTCAACATTGTTAAAAACTTGGTGTAAGTCTACAAATGCTAGAAACATAGGTCTGCCTTTCCTTAATCTATCTTCTAAGATAAGTCATAGGGTCATTATTGCTTCACGTGTTCCAACATTTCTATGGAATCCAAACTGATCTTCCCTGAGGCTGGCTTCTACCAGTTTTTCCATTAGTCTGTAAAGAATTTGTGTTAGTATTTTGCAGCCATGGCTTATTAAACTGATAGTTCAGTAATTTTCACACAACACCTTCTTTCTTTGGGATTGGAATTATTATATTCTTCTTGAAGTCTGAAGGTTTTTCGCCTGTCTCATACATGTTACTCACCAGATGGTAGAGTTTTGTCAGGACTGGCTCTCCCAAGGCCGTCAGTAGTTCTAATGGAATGTTGTCTACTCCCGGGGCCTTGTTTCGACTCAGGTCTTTCAGTGCTCTGTCAAACTCTTCACGCAGTATCATATCTCCCATTTCATCTTCATCTATGTCCCCTTCCATTTCCATAATATAGCCCTCAAGTACACCGCCCTTGTATAAACCCTCCCTAACTCCTTCCACCTTTCTGCTTTCCGTTCTTTGCTTAGAACTGGTTTTCCACCTGAGCTCTTGGTATTTATACAAGTGGTTGTCTTTTCTCCAAAGGTCTCTTTAATTTTCCTGTAGGCAGTATCTACCTTACTCCTAGTGATACATGCCTCTACATCCTTACATTTGTCCTCTAGCCATCCCCGTGTAGCCATTTTGCACTTCCTGTCGATCTCATTTTTGAGATGTTTGTACTCGTTTTTGCCTGTTTCATTTACTGCATTTTTAAATTTTCTCCTCTCATCAATTAAATTCAATATCTGTTCAAGATAGACACAAAGCCCATGCCTACTACAGTGGTACAAGTTTATATGCCAACTACCTCTGCAGATGATGATGAAATAGATGAAATGTATGACGAGATAAAAGAAATTATTCAAGTAGTGAAGGGAGACGAAAATTTAATAGTCATGGGTGACTGGAATTCGTCAGTAGGAAAAGGGAGAGAAGGAAACATAGTAGGTGAATATGGATTGGGGGGAAGGAATGAAAGAGGAAGCCGCCTTGTAGAATTTTGCACAGAGCATAACTTAATCATAGCCAACACTTGGTTCAAGAATCATAAAAGAAGGTTGTATACCTGGAAGAATCCTGGAGATACTAAAAGGTATCAGATAGATTATATAATGGTAAGACAGAGATTTAGGAACCAGGTTTTAAATTGTAAGACATTTCCTGGGGCAGATGTGGATTCTGACCACAATCTATTGGTTATGAACTTCAGATTGAAACTGAAGAAACTGCAAAAAGGTGGGAATTTAAGGAGATGGGACCTGGATAAACTGAAAGAACCAGAGGTTGTACAGAGTTTCAGGGAGAGCATAAGGGAACAATTAACAGGAATGGGGGAAAGAAATACAGTAGAAGAAGAATGGGTAGCTCTGAGGAATGAAGTAGTGAAGGCAGCAGAGGATCAAGTAGGTAAAAAGACGAGGGCTAATAGAAATCCTTGGGTAACAGAAGAAATATTGAATTTAATTGATGAAAGGAGAAAATATAAAAATGCAGTAAATGAAGCAGGCAAAAAGGAATACAAACGTCTCAAAAATGAGATCGACAGGAAGTGCAAAATGGCTAAGCAGGGATGGCTAGAGGACAAATGTAAGGATGTAGAGGCTTGTCTCACTAGGGGTAAGATAGATACTGCCTACAGGAAAATTAAAGAGACCTTCGGAGAGAAGAGAACCACTTGTATGACTATCAAGAGCGCAGATGGCAACCCAGTTCTAAGCACAGAAGGGAAGGCAGAAAGGTGGAAGGAGTATATAGAGGGTTTATACAAGGGCGATGTACTTGAGGACAATATTATGGAAATGGAAGAGGATGTAGATGAAGACGCTGTCTGCTTGTGTCTGTGTATATGCGGATGGATATGTGTGTGTGTGCGAGTGTATACCTGTCCTTTTTTCCCCCTAAGGTAAGTCTTTCCGCTCCCGGGATTGGAATGACTCCTTACCCTCTCCCTTAAAACCCATATCCTTTTGTCTTTCCTTCTCCTTCCCTCTTTCCTGACGAGGCAACCGTTGGTTGCGAAAGCTAGATTTTGTGTGTATGTTTGTGTGTCTATCGACCTGCCAGCGCTTTTGTTTGGTAAGTCTCATCATCTTTCTTTTTAAATATATTTTTCCCACGTGGAATGTTTCCCTCTATTATATATATATATATATATATATATATATATATATATATATATATATATATATATATATAGGGAAACGTTCCACGTGGGAAAAATATATTTAAAAATTTATTATTAAAAAAAAAAAAAGCAAAGATCAAAGATGATGTGACTTACCAAACGAAAGCGCTGGCACGTTGATAGACAAACAAACATACACACAAAATTCTAGCTTTCGCAACCAACGGTTGCTTCGTCAGGAAAGAGGGAAGGAGAGGGAAAGACGAAAGGATTTGGGTTTTAAGGGAGAGGGTAAGGAGTCATTCCAATCCCGGGAGCGGAAAGACTTACCACCACATTCGGTAATACTTCCTTATTGCTTGATAATTATACTACATTTAAATTGTGTACTTTTGTCCTTGCCAACTCTCTCTTCTTATTTTTTCCTTCTGGAAGAGTGTGTTTGAGAGAAACATGTTCACTACAAATTGTACCAATGTATGTTCTCTACTTAACTTCAGGAGGTGAAATTTCATTGTTGCTGGTACACATAAAGATACGTACACAATCCTTGCTTTCGGAACTAATAGCTCCTTGTTTGGAAAGAAAAGAGGGATTTTTCAGGAAAGGTTAAAACTGAAGGGCTGGTAAGACTATGTGCGTAATGTTGACACTGATGGACTAGTGAGATTGTGTAAACTTAAGAACAGTTCTGATATTTGGGAGTAGTCACCAGCTGTAAGTTCCTTGTGCAACATTGTTTATACTTGTCATATTAATAGCTATGTATTTGATATAAGCTGCTTTTTGATAGTCTATTTTACTGGACTAGGCTTTCACCCATCGTCAGTGGTATCTGTATTACAAAAGACACATATTTCTTATATATTATTTGTAGTATATACAATAGTGTTTTATGAGTGTGTGATTTTTCATGCCATTGTAATCTGACTTGCCTTATATGTATCGCTTACTAATGCATGCCACAGACAATGTTTTGCACATATATTACATGATTATATGATTTATAGATGCAATCAGTGTAAGAAATTTTTACGAATTGGCAATTGCAGTACATTTAAAGATCATCTGTTAGATTAAAGGCAATGTCATCATCACTAGCTGAGGAACAGGCTGTATTTAGGATTTTACAGTGTGTGGCAGAGTAAAACTTTCGTAGAGCTTCATAGGACTACAAAATATAATCAGCAGTTCCCTATAGCTCTTGCCTGTATTCTACAGGATCAAAGCTTCAGTATCCATTACTTTACTTTTCTGTTAACTTTAAGTAACAATTGATAGCTCATAGTAATTAACATATTTGTTTCCTAATTCTGTGAAAATGTTTCTCTGTATCTTTATTCAACAATCTGTGATCAGTTTTGATGGTCACTGCTAATGATTCGTAATTGCATGTGTTTTGCCAGATGCTATCCTGTTTGAATGTTGACAATTGCTATCAATGCTATAGTGGCACGTCACATATATCAACAGGTTCATTCACCTATCTTCATTTCAGTTGGCGCAGACAATTGAGAATCTGAAGAATCAAATTGTATCCTCCCCAGCACAGTTGGTACAGAATCTAGAAAACCTGAAGGCAACAGAACAGCAGAAGAAAGAAGAAGAGCATGCTATTAGTGAAGCACTGCAACGGAAGAAATCCCATTTTGAAAACCTGGCTAACTGTGTGCAAGTGGCAAATGCAGTTATGGAAGAAATAAAAGACATAAATAAATTAATTGATGAAATTAGGTGAGAACCAATGCAAATATTACACTCCTTCTTCTAATATCTTTTTACAGGTAAGAAAGCCTGACTTGTAAGTCTTGATCAAATGTTTTCCTCTTTCCTTTAGATTAATGTGCTATTGTGGGGTCTGCACCTCATTAACCTTCTGCTCATTGTGGACCTGCTACTTGTTTCTGCAGTCAGGTGCAGATTTTTTGAGTATCATTCATGATGCCTTCAGGAGGAGCAACTCTTGAATGTGGATGACAATGAGGACTGTGTTATAACCTGAATATCACATATAGTTTTTTCAGTGACCTTAAAAAAAAAAAAAAAAAATTATTGATTCAAATTTTTTGCACTCTTTTGTTTCGAGTCATGTGGACAAGTAGAATTTCAAAATAGAACTGACCACATTGTTTATTTCCCCATTCCTTTTTTTTTCACATTTGTGCTATGCTGTTGGAAATAAATGATGGAATGTGATGCCTGTCCAACATAAGCGTACTGAAGCGGTAGTGAGAGTGGTAAGGTGCTGGACCAGTAAAACCTTGATTAGGTTTAACAAAATTTATTTATAAACCCAAAAGATGGCTTTACACAATACATAAATATAAAACATTTGTGGAAGTTTTTATGAAACTGACAGTACAGTTTAATCAACCAAAACACACTCAGTGTAAACATTACAAGAAATACACAACAGTTTGAATCAATTAAGAATTTATTAAAACTGTCAACTACTCAACATACAGGTAATTTCAAGCAATTTCCAGAATGCATTAATAAGTTTAGAAAAGTGATTACCACAATGTCCCGGAGCCCATTAGGGGGGGGGGGGGGGGGGGGAGAAAGGAAGAAAAACAAAAAAAATCAATCACTTTTAACTATTCACGTAAAACACAGAAGTGAATGAAATTAACTTTTCAAAATAACCCACAAAATTAAATTTTAAAGTAGACCAGAAACAATTAATGATGGAGTAACTCTGTAAATAATATGGACAGATAAAAAAATCTACTCACCAAATGGGGGCAGGGGAACACACAAGTGGATTTAACATTCACAAGCTTTTGGAGCCAGTGGCCCCTAAACCTCTCCAATCCTTTCCCTTCTCCCCTCTTCCTTCCCCTTCAACTCTTCTACCAGAAGAAGGAGCCACTGGCTCCAAAAGCTTGTGAAAGTTAAATCCATTTGGGTCCCCTGCCGCCACTTGGTGTGTAGAATTTTTATCTGTCCATTTAAATTATATTAGCAATAATTGATTATTTTCCTTAAATAATACACCACATAAAAGTCTAAAAATAGGCAAAAACAAGAAGTGATAAAATTATTCTTTTAAAATAAACAGAGACACAATTTTCTTTTATGCGGAGGTATTGTTAACGGTGGAACTAGTCACCCTCCCTCCCCCTGGTGGCAGTGACAAAATGAGATGCTGTTAACCTTTTCCTCAAGGAATACACAAATTAGTACTATGGTGCCGAAATGAACTGTCACACGTCAGTATCTACAGAAACCTTATGAGACAATAGAGTAACAACATAACACTTAAGCTTTATGACTCAAAGAAAGAAATGAGCCTAACACAGCTTTAGCAGAAGCAGATAAATTAAAGATAGTTCAGTAAAGATGACTCAGTTTGCATCAACAGTGGCCACCATCAATGTCACAAACCCATCATTAAATAAAATAACCTCTTTATCACAGAATTCATTAACCACTAGATGGAAACTTGATAAACCAGGGGTGAGAATAGAAACGCAGAACAGGTTCTCTTAACTGAAACAAGTTATAAATACAATAATTAATAGACAACAAGAATAATTACGTCTTAACCTGTAAGACAAACTAGTATTAGAATGCAGTGCATGCACAGTACATGCCACCTCCAAGCTTCAGAATGGAACCACAGCTTCCCCCTCACACAGTTTGTGCCTGCCCCTGTACCTGTTGGAGAGGTTCCTGCCAAGTGACCATATCAGTAGCAAAGTAAGTCTCTGATATATCCTGCGTGTGGCACAATTCTCCACCCACTTAAGGTGGAACAGGTGGGGGATGGTTAGCTGAAGTACCTGAAGAGTTACCAACATCCTGGTAACCAGTCCCCAACTTTAGCTGACTAATGTGTGCACTAATGCACTTCCATATGGACTGGTCTTGGATCAGGACGCTGACTGACTGGAGGCATCACTCTGATAATCTTGCAGGGGTGTGTGACACCTTTTGCACCCCTTTAGACTGCACGCTGAAGGTTTTTGGAGAAAAACCACATCCTCTAACTGCAGTGTGGTAGGATGCCTACCTTTTTTATAGCGAGAAACCTTCCTATGGTACATAAGCTGGATATTACTATGTGTTGCTTCATAGTTTATTCTAATGATGTTGGAATCAGCATCCTCCAGCCAGATATAATTGATTGACCACAGGTTGGACAGTGCTGAATGGGAAGGTAAATGTCAATTTAGCTGGAGAGGTTTTGTGTACGTCATTTATAGCAGTGTTGAAAACAAAGTTCAGCCATCCAATTTTTGATCCCACTTAGTTTGAGTATGCAGTTGGAAGATGACCAGGCCATATTTAAGGTTAGGTTGACCTGCTCAAGAAACAAAGGTTTTGGATAATATGGAATGGTCGTAATGTATGATGTGGCACTAGCGAAGCAGAATTTTTTGAATTCACAGAATAAGAAGATTGGTTCATTATTACTAACCAGAGCCTTTGGAGTCCCAAATGTAGAAAATATACACGTCAAGTGGCCAGGAGTCATACTGTAGTACCCAACCTACTTGGTATCAACCACACTAACCGTGAAGTGGCATCCACTGCTACCAAGATGTACAGGTTCCCTGCCTTGGTATGGGGTAGAGTTCACAGCTGCTTCAGTATGAATCAAAGTGCTTCTTCACGGAGCCATGAGAGTTCCAACACCTTTTACTTTATAATGCCCATCACTCTTTCCCACCATTTTCCCCACCAGCCACTCTTGAGATAATGACTATCCATGTAATAACATGGTGAGCTAGAAATTGGTAACTCTTTGAGGTGTTTAATGCCTCTCTGAGTTATGCTAGTTTCATGTTTGTGAGCGCCCCGGCCCCCCCTCTCCCCCGAGGGAATCATCACTTTTTGATGAGTTCGTGCTTGGCTGCTGTGGGGTCCCAGCCTGTGCAGCACCTTTCCCCTTTCCATGCTGTTATGTCTGTCCCCCTGCTGTTCTTTTTCCACTCCCACAGGGAACATGTCTGGGATATTTTTGGGAATGTGTTGTGAAGTTATAATAGCCTGACATTGGAACAGTCCTTCCACTGTTTTTTCTTTCATTCTTTCTTTCTTTCTTCATTCTCCATCTCGTATCCTTCCTCCATTTCTTGTGTAAGGTTCCTTTTTGTGTTTTGCTTCCTCCCTGTGCGCTCTTGAAGGCCAGCCCAAGCATGTGACACATAGTAGGTGACTTGGTAGTATGTAATTCCCAACTGCGGGTTGACACGTTGGGTTTGCATGTACCCTCTGGTACAGGCCAGGCCCAGGGAAAGGTGATTGCTTGAGCTGTGACCTTCCCAAATTGCCAGGGGCAGGTGAGCCCTCCTCTGAGGGGAGGGGGGCAGGTTGGAGCAGCAAGTCATCAGAGATGCTGGCAGTCATGGGGATTTTCTTGCAATGAGCCAGTCAGCATCTCAGACAACGTCTACTGAACATAAATGGAATGAGGCTAAAGATTTCAAGAATCTCTCAGCTGCACCTTGGTTCCTCATGGTATCAAATACGGAACACGGTCAGACCTTTGCTATGGTTAAACCATTCGTTATTTAAAAAAGTGTTGATGCAGTTGCAGGCCCTGTAAAAACCTGCTTTCATTTAAGTAACATTGGAACTTTGCTTTTGGAGATGAATTGTGATTTTCAAGCCCAACAGCTGCGTGCAACTTCACTCCTCCTGGCTATCCTGTTCGTGTCGAGGTCCATCGCATGCTGAATTCTTAGCATGCTATTATTTACACTAGGCTGCTCAATGGTCTTACCAATTGAGAAATCCAAACTTACCTCCCTGATTAGGGCGTCACTGTAGTCCATCAAGTAATGAAAAATGGTAATGCAACCCTAGTGCCTACATGCACTCTTTTCCTCTCATTTGATAGAGATCAAAGCAAACTATGAAGACATCACAGTCCTACTATACATTCCAAACTGATGCGCTGTTACTATTGTCATTGCTATAACCAGACTCGATTGTCCTGTTCAAACTTATGGTAGGGGTGCTCACAAGGGGATTGCCTGCCTCTTTCACCCCACTGTACGAATTGCAATGGTGACCATGCAGCCTCATCGCAAAAACGGCCCATGTACCTGAATGAGTGGGCCATCCAAGAGATCCAGGTGATGGAAAATTGCTGTACCTTGTCGCTCACAAGTTGTTCACTAGTCGAAAGCCCTGCATTTTATCATCTGGCACATACAGTATTGTTCTTGCTATGCCTCACTCCATGAAGGACTGGCCAGGCAGACTTGTAAATTCAGCACTGCAGCTCCTTCTCCTCTGGCTGTGCAACAAGTCACCAAATCTATGACTCTGGCAGCAAAATCACCTGCTACAAAACCGGCACACCGTAAAAGATAGAAGGAATACTCCCATGAAAACTTCATATGTCCTTCCAGCCAACACACATCTGAGCCTTCATCTCTCAACTGCAAAGGCTCAAAGAAATCAAAGAAAGACAAATGGTCATCTCCTTCATCTACTCTGAGATCCTCTGGAATGGTGTCACCGTGTGATACTCTGACCCTGCGACCTCTGTTTCGCCAGTGTGCACTGCCAACTGTTTTTCTGCCCTGGAATTCGCAGGTCGGCCCAGGGACTGCTGTTACCTCTGTAGATCTCACAGAATAGGATCCTCCAGCTTCTGCACCCTGTAGCAGTGAGTCTTCAAAGGCCGACACTCGGCAGCTGCCGAGGTAACAACCTTTCATTTTTTTCCCTCCTTCCCTTTCCCTATCATGACTCTCCTCCAAAGGAATGTTTGTGGCATTCAATCTAATAAGGAGGAATTACGGCTGCTCTTGGAATCACAGTGTCCTCTTGTTTTCTGCCTCCAGGAAACAAAATTGCATCCATGCAACATACAGTTGCTTTGATCTCTCGCATTTCTTTCCGAGTATGGCATTCAGTCTGATGGGGAAGTCATGCTGCTCATCCAGATGACATTCATTGTCAAACCATCTCAAAGCAGGCTGTTGCAGTCCACATTTTCCTTCCTTGCTTCACCTTTTCTGTCTGCAATGTTTACATCCTTCTGTCATTCACTGTCACAAGTGTAGACTTCCTCCACCTTACTGGTCAGCTCCCTAACCCCCTTTCTGCTGCTCAGTGACTATAATGGACACCATGCTCTTTGGAGCTCTTCCAGAATCTGTCCAAGATGTGCCATCTTGACTGACCTCAATCAGCTCAACCTTATCTGCCTTAACACTGGAGCACCCACATTGCTTTCAATATCCAAGCACAGCTATTTCCATTTGGACCTCTCATTCTGCACTGCCCAGCTTGCCCGTCATCTCGAGTGGTCCATTCCCTCTGACTTGTATTCGAGTGACCATTTCCCTTGTGCTATCAGGTTGCTGACCCTACCCCACCTACGTGTAAACCCAATTGGCAGCTTTCTAAGGCAGACTGGAGGCTTTAATCCTCCCTGGCAACCTTCGATGAACATTTCTCCAGTTATGATGACCAAAAAGAGTACCTTATAAATGTTATCCTTACTGCCACAGAACATTCCATACCTTGTACTTCATCTTTACCTTACCATGTCCCGGCCCATTGGCAGTGAATTCTTGTGTGGAGACATTCTCTTCACTTTTTTAGCAGTCATCCTATTATGATGAACTGTATTTGTTACAAAGAGTTGTGTGCGCAATGTTGTCGCATTCTTCGGGACATGCAAAGAAGTTAACTGGAGTTCATTTATTAGTTATTTTAACAGTTCCACTCCCTCCTCTGTCGTGTAGGCCTACCTCCGATGGCTCTCTGGGATCAAGTCCATTCCCCGATTTCCAACTTGACCGTAGCAGATGTCGTTGTGGACCCCATTGCTATCTCCAACACTTGAGGCTGCTATTTTGCGGAGTTATCGAGCTCTACCCATTACCACCCTGCCTCCCTCCATCAGAAGTGAATGGTGATACCCTTCTCCTCTCAGAATCGTGAATGCTACAATGCCGCCTTTACTATGAGGGAGCTGGATAATGCTCTCACTTCATCTTGATTTCAAATAATTTACTTATACCCTCAGTTTTAGCAAAGTACCGCATGCCACAATACAACATTAATCACTTCACACTGAAACTTTATCACCATCAGAATATGGCACAGATTATTAGCACAAAAATGCATTAGCAAGTGCAGCCAGATAATGACAATCTATTAATCTCTATCCTGCAACTACTGTGTGAACTGAACTGAGTAACATGACACTGCAACATGAAGAATACAGTGTGAATAATTATACGGAATCCATTACTTCCAAAAATGCGAGTTTCATGTAATCACATTCAGCAAGCACATCCAGCTGGTGCTATCTCACACACAGTCTGTACTGTACTCTCTCTGCAACGCCAAGCACATGCCCCAGCAACAAAAATCACTAGATGCCTCAATATTGTAGTGCCCACGTTTATGAGAAATACGATGGAAAGTTCTTTTGGACATGCACGATGTCTGAAGAAACGGGCACTGGCGGTTCAGCCATTATGAAATACATGAAATATATTTGCAGTTGCAAATATGGACAACCATCAGTTGTGTAACGGAACGACGACAATGAAAATTTGTGCTAGACCAGAATTCGAACCTGGATTGTGCTTCCAGTAATTGGAAAGTCTTTGTTTGGGTACTGGTTTGGCATAAATTTTCATTGTCTTCATTCCATTATACATCTGATGGTTGTCCATATTCACAACTGTGAAAACATTTCATGAATTGCTAGATCCGAACGCACTGTCAACATGCATCAGTTACTCAAAAATAGTGGACTCTGCTAACCAGGTGGTAGCTTCAGTAGCACAATAAATAATCTGCGATGAACTTACGGCAGTGGTCACAAAATACAGATTTCGACATGGGCGTATGTAGAATTCTCAAAACTCTTCTACTTACTATCAGACTGTTATTCAATGGTTAATTTGGCTTTGGCTTTCCAGTCTTTTTTTGTATGAGTATGCAAGTTCTTTTATTTTGTTTTCTCACAAGTACTTGGTACTGGTCACAGCCTAACTGCAACCAATTCATTCTTATTCAGTATTTGTTAAAAACTCAGTGATTGTTATTTTGAACAACAGTTTTTTCTTTGACACAAAGCACTACAACTGTCAGTACTACTTTTATTGAATGTCAGCTCTAGTTGCACAAAAACTTTTTACACTACTGGTTTCAGTGCGACCAGGCCTTTCTTAAATGATTACAGCTGAATGACAGGATCACTCCAGCTGATAAAACAGCTTCCGTTGTTTGGTCAGTGAATGCTTGAAGGTTGGCCTTTAGACTGAAACCTGCTGTGTAACAAGCCTTTGTGTAGCTTGTGCTGCCGCACAGTAAAACTCGGTGGTGGAAACTGCAGTTCTGCTGCCCTCAACATGCTTACATGCAGCTACTGCTGCTCGTGTTGCGAGATCAGTGATTGAGTCTGCATGACATGGTACCAGTTACTGAATGCAGTATTAGTCATATTTTGCATACTGCTTTACATTTTTGGTATATCAGCGATCAGATATGTGCAAAACTGAATCAAGAGGGTGTTATTTTGTCGCTATAATGTAAGCAATTTTTAATGCAAATTGCCATTAAAAAATTGTGTGTAGAACTAAAAGATAATGCTGCTCTTTGCACATCTCATTGCATTTAATATTTCACTCTTGTATAATCCACACACAACTTATTTACGATTTATGAAAACTGTGATACAGTTGAATTATTACACAAGTATTGCAACCAGTTTCATTCTTAGAGCTTCTTCAGGTTGCCAAGTTGTGCTAAAGCCATAATATAAATGGTCTGGTTATTGTATGTAATGTTAAAGACCAAGTACAGAAACAATGATCACAAACATTCTACTGACCACTTGGCAGAAGTATGGGGAGCAGACATAGCATGCTGTGTATTGTAGTCTACTATATGACTGCCCATTTACATGGTCCAATCACATTAATGTGACCAGTGCCTATGTTTGACGTCAGTGTGCAATAACCACTCACAGATGGCAGGAGTCAGCACTAGTGAGTGTATGAAACATGTCCAGGGGCAGGAAAACAGTGCAGTTGTTGTAACGTGGAAACAGAGCAATTTATCCGTCATCCAAAAACACACGATCGTAGGCCTCCAGGCCGAGGTTGGAAGCAATTCTGAAATTGCTAAGTTTTAAACTGTTTGCATGGTGCCATGGTTAAAGCCCATTGTGCATGGCAAAATGCTGCTATTAAAAACCGGCCTCGAGGCATCTGTGTTACACCACAGGCCATAGATGACAGGGGTGAAAGATGGCTGTGGAGATGTGCATGGGCGAATGGACATGCAACTGTCTACCAACAGTGTCTCCTCAACAACTGTTCAGTGAATGTTGCTGCATATGAGCCTCCACAGCAGGCACCTGGATCATGCGCACTTGTTTACCGGATCATCAGTGACGCCGGCTGGAATTTGTGTGCCAGGCCCGCATCTGGACTTCAACTGACTGGTGAGAGATTACCTGACCAGGTGCACCATGTTTTATGTTCCATTGGTGTGAAATTTCTGAAAGCTAACAACCTGCTGGGGGAATGTTTCCACGGCATTCACCATGTGAGATCATCATTCTAGGAGGCACAGTGGCTCGACACAAGTATGCATCTATCCTTGTAGACCACGTCCACCCCATATGCAGTTTGTTTTCCCTCAGCATGGTGGCATTTAGCAGCAAGATAGTGCAACATGTTACACAGCTCACAGTTTACATGCGTGGTTTGACATGCACCAGGATGAGTTTATTGCACTCCGTTGGCCACCCAACTCCTTGAATTGAAACCCAATTGAGAATCTGTAGGACAAACTCAATCAGACTGTTTGTGCCATGGATCATCGACTGAAAAATCTAGTGCAGCTGGCTGTGGCACTGGATTCAGCATAGTTCCACATCCCTTTCGGTACCTTCCAGAAACTCATTGATTCTTTTCCTGCACATCTCACAGCGGTCCATGCTGCGAAGGTGGTGATTCCAGTTTCTGACTGGTGGTGCCATTAATGTTATGTTATGTGTTATGTGGTTTATTCATCTCATTACATACAATTTTCAAATCATTTGATTTGATGTACGGGAGCACGTCAAGGTTTACAAAAGAAACTTTTTTCACTTTTTTAAGAGGAATACAAAAGTTTACATTATATTTTACATTTCTAAGTTTCAGCTACACATGTACATAAAATAATAAATGTATTACAATCCCTGTGTTCAGATTGTGAAGCTGTCCTCAATGAATTCATCGACAGATCTCCATTTTAAATATATTACTGCCTTTTATTTTATTGAAAATTTTTAACCCCATATACTCTGGCGTTTGGGCATAAAGTTTTAAACGATGTGTTGGAAGTTTGAAGTTCTCTCTGTGGCGAGTGCTGTAGTTGTGGTCAAAATGGAAATTGTCTAGTGTATGTTGATTTCTATATAGGAACACCACCATCTCATATATGTAAAGTGAGGTGATAGATAGTACTTTTAAATTTTTTAACAGTGGTCTACAGGATTCCTGTTTTTTTGCAACACACATGTTTCTAATTACTTTCTTTTGTAATACTAGGAGCCTAGTGACATTTGCTGAATTTCCCCAGAAGATTATGCCATAACGAATAACTGACTCAAAGTAGCAGTGATAAACTATCTTTCTGGTATCCATGTTTGTGGCACCTGACAAAATACACATTGCAAATGCTAAGTTGTTCAGTTTATTTGCTAAGTAATCTATGTGTACCTTCCAATTTAAATTTTTGTCGAGATTTAGGCCTAAGAACTTCACGTGGTTTGCTTCTGTTATATCCTGATCATTGCAAGTTATCTTTATTTCACTCCTTTCTAATGATTTAGCTTCAAATTGCATCATTTTGGTTTTAGTTACATTTAGTTTTAGTCCATTTTGATAGAACCAAGATTCAAGTTTTTCTAAAGTATTTTTGGCTTTTTCTGGAATATTTTCAGATGCCTCATTTTCAATTAGAACTGATGTATCATCAGCAAATAAGACTGAATGAACATCAATAGCAAGTGGTAGGTCATTTACGTAAAAAAGAAACAGATAGGGACCCAATATCAAACCTTGTGGGACTCCTTGCGGAACTGTTTTCCAGTCTGATGAATAATTGGTTCCATTTGAAGTTAAAATTACTCTTTGTTTCCTACCTGACAGGTAAGAGCTAAACCATTTTAAAGCAGTGTCTCTGATTCCATACATCTGTAATTTGTGGAGGAGTAATGCGTGGTTCACTGAATCAAAAGCTTTAGTCAGATCACAGAATATACCTGTGACCTTTCTACCTTTATCTAACGTGGAGCATATTTTTTGGATAAACTCATTTATAGCATTCGCAGTGCTTTTACCCTGTTGGAATCCGAACTGGTTTTTAAAAATTATATCATTTACAGTAAGAAAGTTATTAGTTTGTTTTGCTGCAATCTTTTCAAACACTTTAGAGAAGACCGGCAAGAGAGAGAGAGGGCGGTAATTTCCCATATCTTCTGTCGATCCTTTCTTGAATAGAGGTTTGATCTCACCATATTTCAATACCTCTGGAAAGCATCCCTGTTCATAAGATTGATTTATAATAGTTGACAGTGGTTGGGAAATAATATCGTACACATACTTGATTACAGATGTTAATGTGACTGGACAGTGTGTATGATGATTTTAGCATAACTTGCCAACCTAAGATGTTCTAAGAATGTTTGTTCCTAACACAATAAATGTGTAATAATGTAGCTGAGGTGTTCTCATTAATCCTTAAAATTAGAGTGAATTCAGCTATGGTGCACAATATGGTAAAGATTTTTACTATCTTCTGATAAAATAACAGCTGCAGTTCAGTAGAGGAAATTCACTTCCATCAATGAACTGAGCAGGATACTTTATGCTCCTAGGGAGACAATGAAGAATCTATTGTTGTTCACTGTACATAACTGTTCCTTATTTTTGTTATATTAAATTAGTCTTTAATCACCCATCCTTTTCTTGTATTAACAGAAATGAGGAGATGGAATTGGAACGGTTAGAAATGGAGAAAACAAAGTTGACTGAAGAAGTAAGTATTAAAAAAGAAGTAATAGGGTGGATAAAGCATAATGTAGTGGAACTTCAACAACAAATTAAAGCTTCGAAGGAGCATTTAGCTGAAAAAATGGAGAAAGCTCAAGAGAAAGTGATAGGACTTGACAAGTAAGTTTTCCAAAAAGTGCAAGTGAATTTAATTGAACATCTCTGGTTTTTGTATTTAATGATAAAATCTAAAATATAACAAATGGATATTGAAAACTATCATATCTTACACTATAATACAAAAATTGCAGTAATCAATGAAAATGCTTAAATTATGTGCCTTGAATAACTATGAGACAAATGCAATATGAATTATGGGACTAGATCACTGCAAACATACATACATAAAAAAAAAAAAAAAGTTTAGGATCACCTTGGTTACGAGAGTTCCGGAACCTGTACAGAAAACTGGAATGGAGATCAACAATAAATATCATTTCCGACCTTTTTATTGCTCATGAAAACAAGAAGTTTCATGTTGTACCACCATACAGTGAGACCTTCAGAGGTTGTTGTCCAGATTGCTGTACACACGAGTACTTCTAATACCCAGTAGCACATCCTCTTGCATGGATGCATGCCTGTATTTGTCATGGCATACTGTCCATAAGTTCATCAAGGCACTGTTGGTCCAGATTGTCTCACTCCTCAATGGTGATTTGGCATAGATCCTTCAGAGTAGTTGGTGAGTCACGTCATCCATAAATAGCTCTTTTTAATCTATCCCAAGCACGTGTGATATGGTTCATGCCTGGAGAACATGCCGGCCACTCTAGTAGAGTGATGTCATTATCCTGAAGGAAGACATTCACAAGATGTGTACGATGGGACGCAAATTGTCGTCCATGAAGATGAATGCCTCGCCAATATGCTGCCGATAGGGTTGAACTATCGATCAGGGGATGGCACTCACATATCATACAGCTGTTACGTCATCTTCCATGACCACCAGCGGCGTACGTGGGCCTCACATAATGCCACCCCAAAACAGCAGGGAACCTCCACCTTACTGCAGCCGCTGGACAGTGTGTCTAAGGCGTTCAGCCTGACCGGGTAGCTTCCAAACATGTCTTTGACAGTTGTCTGGTTGAAGGCATATGCGCACTCATTGGTGAAGAGAACATGATGCCAATCCTGCCAATCCTGAGCAGTCCATTTGGCATGTTGTTGGACCTATCTGTACCATGCTGCATGATGTCATGGTTGCAGAGATGGACCTCACTGTGGACGTCGGGAGCGAAGTTGCACATCATGCAGTCTATTACGCACAGTTTGAATTGTAACACGGCATCCTGTGGCTGCACGAAAAGCATTATTCAACATGGTGGTGTTGCTGTCAGGATTCCTCCAAGTTATAATCCGCAGGTAGTGGTCATCCACTGCTGTAGTAGTCCTTGGGTGATCTGAGTGAGGCATGTCATCGACAGTTCCTGTCTCTCTGTATCTCCTCCATATCCGAACATCATCACTTTGGTTCACTCCGAGACGCCTGGACACTTCCCCTGTTGAGAGCCCTTCCTGGCACAAAGTAACAATGCGGATGCGATAGAACCATGATATTGACTGTCTAGGCATGGTTCAACTACAGACACCACGATTCGTGTACCTCCTTCCTGATGGAATGACTGGAAATGATCAGCCGTCGGACCTCCTATGTGTAATGGGTGCTGCTCATGCATGGTTGTTTACATCTTTGGGCACGTTTAGTGATGTCTCTGATCAACCAAGGGGACACAATATCCACAGTCAATATCTATCTTCAGGAGTCCTGGGAACTGGGGTGATGCAATTTAGTTATTTATTTATTTGTGTGTGTGTGTGTGTGTGTGTGTGTGTGTGTACAAAGGCAGAAAAGGGAGAGGGACACAGTGTCAAGAGATGTTCTTTCATTTGACATAACACCAATAGTGTCTTGTTGCCATTTCTGGCCAGTGCATTTCAGAGGCTATGTTAAATATTTAGCATTGATTTCACTGTTAGAGTATGATACAATTTCTGATCATTATACTGTTCATCGTGGGCTGCAAAGGAAACAGCTCAAGATTTGAATGAACCATAAGGACAATAGCGTATTATGTCAGTCTGAGGTACTGCTAGCTTGTCTCCTACTAGTATATCATCCTGTGCAAGAAGTGGAGAGATATCATATTGAAATGAAGTCCTTCATTGTGACAAATGTTATGGGTTCCCAGATTGTAGCACCTGCAGTCAATAGTTGTAGAGATTACTGATGACGTGATGTTTACTGTAACATCTTGACTGCCATTTGTCAAGTATGATGATGCACCAGAGTATGTTGGCAGAAACTTGGCAGTCAGATGATGCATTTGTGGCAGTTGCAGTCACCAAAGAAAAGCAGTGCTCCTGGTGTTATTGTCTTACCACTCCTTAAACAAGGTGTGACACAACAAACCGATCCAAGTACAGACTGCTTGCCAATTATGCACGAATTGCCCACCACTAGCAGATACAACAACAAATAGATACATATTTAATAATTAGACAATAAAGAAATAACAATAAGCTAATGCAAAGGTCTATGTTCACCAAATTGATTTTGTCTTTTACATAACAGTAGGTGCTGAAAATGACCTCCTTATGCTTCAATGCAATTTTGCGTGCACCCTAACATGTTAATATACACTTTGTGCAACTCTGCCACAACAGTTCTCAAAATATCATTATGAATATTGTTCATAGTCTCCTCTTGTAATTGGGTTATTTGTACACACTATTTCCGTTAGACTGCCTCACAGGTAAGTCGTGATTGGTTAGGTCCAGCAAACTTGATGACCACAGCCCTTTGCTGACAGTCCATTTTTCTATGAATCTTTCATAAATTTGAGAGATTGATTCATGTGAAATGTGACAGGTCGCCCCATCCTGTTGAAAGACAGCATACATATGTTTATGGAGGTCAACTACGCATAAAATTCCTATTTGAAACTAGTGGGACCCACAATCTGACATGCTGATATGACACATAACGTGCAGATTTTTTCACCATGAACAGATTCCTCATTAATCGTATAGGGATTGTTTGTTGACCTGTAGCTGGTGTTCAGGTAGATCACGTCCTGCCAGATGGAACCAGGGTTCATCGCTCATTAAATACAGCAGCTGATCCATCATTCCATTCTCATTGACATAGCTGTATAAAGTAACACTCAAATTTTGTGTTATCTTCCTCCTTCAGTTCTTGGACATGTCATGTTGTAGGGCTTCATCCGTATGTGGTATGAAACAGGATGACAAGAACTAAGCAAAATGTCCACTTCTTCCGACAATTTGTGTGTTGACTTCTTTGTGTTCTGGATCATTCATGCTCGAATATCTGTGATCACAGTATATGTACGAATGGATAGGGTTCGATTCTTCTGTGAGTTTGCAACTGACCCTATAGTACATAACTTTGTCACCAAATCATGTATACTGCTGCAGTGGAAAGGCCAGGAAATGTTTTTGCAGAAATGTATCATGTTTTCTTACTTGAACTGTTAGACAGGGGTGTACACATCCTCTATTACAATTTTTTCTTCTTGGAGAGGATACATCTCGCTGAGATATTTATTTCACACACCTTATTCAAATCGTAATGGCTTTCATACTTCCAATACAAAACGTTGCAGCAGCTTTGAAACAATAGATGATAATTGGCAAGTGACAATGAGGAGTCTAGTATTAAAGGCTGGTTTTTCATGTACCATTCTATGTGATAAGGGCTTTTCATAAATTGACCTCCAATTAGCCATTAAAAAAAGAAAAAATACATAATTTTTTAATGCAGGATCTTCTTAGATGTTCATGATTCCATACAGCAGCCACCCAAATTCAAACATTTATCATGCTATGACAACAGGTTCTTTGTTCCTTTCCCAAAGAATGGTGGTGCCTGATGCTTCGGCGAGTTGTTGAAACCGTCCTTAGCTCATTGTCATTCAAGTGCTGAGTAACCAGCCGAGCTTCATCTTGGGGAAGAGATGAAAGTCATTTGATGCCAAGTTCAGACTACATGGAGGATGCTGAAAAATCCCAGCTAGAGTTTTTTCTTTGTTTGATTCACTATATGGATTGGGTCATGCATTGTCATGAATAAGAATGATTCCTTTGGTAATCATCCCACATTGATTGTTTCTAGTTGACTTTTGTAGTTTTGTGTGTCACAATATTCTTAGATGTTACTCTTATCAAATCAGTTGCAAAATTCCTTTCTGATCTAAAAAAACTGTAATTATTTTGCTGTCTGATAGCATCTGAAGTAATGTTTTGGCTTATTAGGAGAATGAGTGTGCTTCCACTGTTTGGACTGCTACTTTGTTTCAGAGTTCACGTTCTCCACCTGCGTCTCCAGTCACGATCCTATTCAGAAGTTCCTCAATCTCTTTATAGTAGCATTGAATGTCAAAACTGAATCCATTCTTTCAGTTTTGTGAACACTGATTAGACTTTCCTTTTACATACAGTTACAAAACTTACAATAACCTAAACTCTAAATGACAGTTAAGAGGGTTGTACTTGAAATATAAGGCAAATCTTGAGACAGTTAGGAAATTGTGGACAGATGACTTGCATGCACAATTTCGTCAGCACATTTCACAGATTCATCAGTCATTTCCCAATATCTTCCTTTACCACTTTCATCCTAATGCAACAAGTTTATTTAGAAGATTTGTGTGGTCTACTGCATCAAGTGGTTTAGTTAAGGAAGATATGTTATATTTTTTCCTTTGTCTAGCACTACTGGAACATATGCAAATTGATCTATTGCTAATTCCATGCTTCTATGAGACCTGAAGCTACACTGTTCCTTACACAAATTGTTCATTGCAAAATACCCCAAGAGTGTATTTTTCATCACAGTTTTCATTACTTTTGAAATTAATGAGCGTAAAGAGATGACCCTCTAATTTTCTGTGTCACCTTTCATATGTAAAGGCAGGGCCTTTGCATGCTATATTGACACAGGGAAGCAAACTGTGGTGAAGGATTCATTTATGATCTGTGCTAAAGGGTCTTTGATATTGTCGGTACAGTCCTTGAGCAAGTACAGAGACACTTTATCTATACCTGCTGAAGTTTGATGTTTTAGGTTGTGCACAACATTGGTTATCTTCTGCAGTGGTGGGTCTTAGCATTGTGCTTGGTATATGGTTCTGGTGTGTGTAGGCTGTATTTTGTCAAATTGCTTTTGTAGCTTGGTAGCTATGTTGTTGAAGTATTAATTTGCAAAATTTGTTCTTTTCTGATCATGTATTGTAGTATGATTGTGCCAGAATTGTATATTTACATTTTTTATTTTGTCTCCTTTAGGTGACATTTCAGACTGTTCCTATTGTGTTTGCTGCCTTTTCAATAAATCTATCATTTTGGGACTTTTTTGGCACTAGTTAACTTTTTCATATAACTTGTTGTATTTGTGATCGTAATTTTGAAATGCAGGATTGTTTTAGTTGTAATGAGCAAGGAGGGTAGTGAATGGTGGCATATGTACTTGTCTGTCCGATGATCGGCTGTGAATGCAATACTGCCTTCCTGTAGTGCTAACAGTACTTGAGGCAATTCGTCTCATTGTGTTCCTTGCATAATATGCAGCACTGTCTTAGACACTAAAGAATTCAATTTTCATAATTTTCCTTTTTTAAAAGTGATTTTCTTTCTATTTCTGTCTGCATTTTATGTTCTTTGTTCTTTGGACATTGTCACTTGTTTTGCTGCTCAAATACGCTCATCTACTGCTGTTAGTGTCTCATTTCCTAATCTGATTTCCTCAACATTGACTACATTCGATTACCATACATTACTTTCTTATAACCACTGATCTTCCAAGTCTTCTGTCTTCACTGGCAGAATTAGTATGTAATTGACAAAAGCCAGTGATTATTTCCTTCTTTCTGAACTCGGTTTCTTTTCCAAATCTCTCCTTGGTTTCCTTCAAAGTTGTTCAATATACAGATTGAATAACAATCCAGTCTCACTCCCTTTTCAACTACTACACTTTCATGTCCCTGGAATGCTGTAACTGCTGTCAGGTTTCTGTACTAGTTGTGAATAATCTTTTGCTCTTTGTATTTTGTCCCTGTTACTTTCAGAATTTGAAAGAGTGTTGTCCAGTAAACATTGTCAAACACTTTTTCTGAATCTACAAATGTTATAAATGTAGGTTTCGTTTTTCATTCTATCTTGTAAGATAACTCTTAGGCTCAGTATTGCCTCGCGTATATCCACATTTCCCTGAAACCCAAACCAGTTGCCCCTGAGAGCTGTTTCTACCAATTTTTCCATTTTTCTGTAAATAATCCATACCATTATTTTACAATCATGAATTATTAAATGAACAGTTTTGCAATTGTCATGAAATAGTCTCTAGTGAATAACATGTATAATACCAAGCTCAGTAAGATAAGGTTTACAAGATTCAATCTTTTTTAGACCAAAAATTCTCCTCTGGTATTTCTTTTTTTATTTTCATTATGAATTGTTTATTATCTGAGTGGCATTTCCTTAGAAAATGATTCTGTAACAGAGCAATTCATGTATCTGTGCACAGTAGGTCCGCACTACTGATAATGTACTTAGTATAATGTTTAATATCACAAACCATAGCACATTATTAAGAGTTTTTTGACTTGTGAATTCTATTTAAATTCCTGCTGAATCCATACATCCCAAAGCTTTTGCAGTAGTAACATTTTTACAATTTCATCTTTTAATTTTGCTTCTATACATTTTTGATCAGATTGATTAGAAAGTTAAATATTACATGTACAGTTTTTTCAGCATTTACAGTTAGTTTGTGTTGACCCACTCTGAAAATCTTGACTCAGTTTTCCGCTGTTAACTGTGCACATTTTATGTTGGATGCAGAGAGTAATACACTAGTACCGGTACCATCAGAACAGACTTCTGAGGACTCACATGTTCAGTAAGGTCATTCACACAAACCAGAAAGAGCAATGGGCCCAGAGTTGAGCCCATATTCTACTAGTAACTCATTTGGAAAGAAAATTAGTCTAATTTTACAACTCACATTGTATGAGGCATGCTTTCACAGTATCTGACCTTAGAACTCGGAAAGAGTGCTTGTGTTACATGGTAAAGCAGGTTATTCCAGCTCAGGTGCCTACGTGCCGGGTTCTCGCAGTCAGAGGTGGGCAAACGGTTTACACTTGAGCAATTAGGCAGGTGGGCTGTAACCTGCACGACAACGTGCCTCAGTCGAATACGAGTGGTAAGGGTAAAGAAATGGCTTGCACACACGATGGATGCACCAATGTGGTGCAATAGGACCACCTGGTGGGTAGCCTAGACCACCTGCACCTGCCTGGAGGAGAACTGGCAGGCTCTAGAGACCAGAAGTAGAATGCTATTCTAATGTTGCGGGTTGCACGTTTTACAAATAAAGGTGCCACTATTACACCAGTGCTATACTGGCTTCCTCCTTCCCTCTCTCCCCTCCCACAGTAGTTCTGGAAATGCTTTAGGTCTGAGAATTGTGGCACTGTTGTCACTCTGTACTCATTAACTCGCTCCCTTTTACTGAAGGATGCAGACATGGAAGGCTAGTCATGACTTATTATAGAAGTTGAGTACATGATCTTGCTGTTGTAAAGTAGCATTGACATGGAAAAATGACAGACTGTCAGCATCAGATGGCATTTAACAAGGCTGTGTTTTGCGAGACTGTGGAGGATGTAAGATGAAAATTAAATGATACAGTGTAAAAAATTGCAAATGCATCCCATTATAAGAGGAGTGATGTCTGGAATACGTTCCATTCTATGCTCCACATTTCAGACAAAAAACATACAAATTTTGTTCAATGTAACAAAGTTGTTGTATTCTTGTTTATTCCACCTCCACCATGAAGAAAAATATGTGCTGTTTTAAACAAAAACTTGACACAGACCAGTGTCACCATTATGTCCCTGCAACCAAAATGCGTGCTATTTCTGTATTCTTTTTGTCTCGGCAGCTTAGGTGTATGGGCTAACAGCAAGTTGTGTAGCTTATTAATTTCTCTAACTTTTTCGAAGACAGGTTTCAATTTTTTTTAAATAACTGATCACCATTTAGAGAATGCACTTCATCCTCGTCTCATGTTTTCTGCACTTCATCCTCGTGTCATGTTTTCTTGTACTGTTGTCACGGACTCAGTACTTTGTCAAAAGTGAAGTCTTTCAGATTTTAATTGAAATTAATGTATAACCACATTTTTATTATAATTGTTAATATTCACCATTAGTTAGGATGCTGTTATTAAAAACTTTAACATTACATATTTTTCTTGTATTAGGAAGATTGCACTAAAACTTAAAAACATAGAAGACAGTATGCATACAAAACAAAATAGTGCGAAAGAACTTGAGGAATATAAAGTCAAAATTACTAAGGAGGAGGAAAAACAAAATTATGCTCTGCTGAAAATTGAAAAGGAATCTGAAGAAATCATTCAGGAGGTAAGCTATATATGTATCAAAAATGCCATCTTCTGTAGTTTGTTTCAAAGTCAAGTGGGGGATGGGGATGGGGGGTGATTCTGACATGGGAGCTGTATTTGTCTGAGTGTGATAGGAAGAAACTAGGCAGAAAACTTTTTTGAGGTCAAGTCAGCACGCATTGTGCGTGTTCAAGAGACTTCTTTTAGTGTGTGCGGTAGGAGATATGCTGGTTCATTTAAAGTTATTTATTTTTAAGAAAGAAAAGTCACAGGATGAGTGCACTTTGAAATTTGTAACACTATACTCTAACACTTGGCACTCAGCTATGATCATAAATTAACATGTATAATACTTTCTTTGTTCAAAGTATTTCTAGAATTCTTCTCTTCATTTAATTAATATTTAATGCTAAAAATGTTACTTAAAGGCTTATTTTTGTAATGTCTTCTTTTCCAGCCATGTCCAAAAACAGATACATTGTGTCATGTCACCAAATACAACTAACATTCATGTCCTACACCTGATGTCCAATCATAAAGGAGTGCACCCTTTGTCACTCAGTACCACCCGGGACTGGAACCATTAAATCATGTTCTCCTCTCGGGCTTGGCCTCTCTCTCATCATGCCCTGTCATGCTTTAAATACTCTCCACCTTGCCCTCCACCCCAATAAGTGGTATTCCCTCCTCATCCAAACTACACACTACACAGTATCCTTATACATTGCTATGTCCCTTCCTGCCCCATAGATCAATATTCCTTCAGTTATGTCCAATGACTGCCACCTTCTGTTCCAGAACTGTCACTTGCATTTTTTGCCCCATTGAAAGCATAGCCAACTGTCAAATTGGCAACATCATATATTAACTTATCTGCAAGCACAGCACGCCAGTGTGAATGAGTATGGCCGTGAACAAACTATCTAGTCTAATGTCCACTACTAAACTGTGGGCAAAGGCCAACTAGACCAACAAAGTGCAGAACCAGAGTCCATCTCTCTCCTCACCCCTACCACTCCCCACACTCCTACCTTTTGCATGCCACCTAATGTCTGTAAACCCAATCACCCAGGATGCCCCATTGTGGCCGGTTACTGTGCCCCCACTGAAACTACTAACAAGTTGTGTTCCACATGAATGGTCATCGCCAAATTGTTGCTAGGACCAACCAGTTGCTGAATGTGCTGCCCAACACAGCTTGCTTTACTTCATTGACTGTTTCCCAGCCTGTGCCATCTGGATTCTCCCCACTAACAGCTTTTCTGAATTGCATAGGTGGGAACTCTTCGTACAACAAATCTTTTGTTCCTTTTAAACCCCCTCCCCCCACCTCAACTTTAATTTTTTATAGTCCCTGTACTACTACTACACGTATGCCTTTCCTTTCTCCCACTGCAAACAGCACACAGCTCCTATCCTGCCAATGATCCTAAAAGTCGTTTCCTCTTCTCTACTTCTATGCCTCTCCCCTCCCTTTCCCCATCCACCTTCCCCTCTCCCAACACAGTTCTGGTGCAGCACCTGGCAGCTACATTCTGTTCCCACCACGCTACACACTCCAACAGGCAGCACTAGCATCTTTCCCCACCCGTGTCTTCTCCTTACCCCCATCACCCACCCAAGAACATTGCTGCTCATGTTGAACATGAACTTGTGTTTGGGCCTTGGTGGCCGTAGGTTTTGTGTGTGTGTGTGTGTGTGTGTTTCTGTTTCTACAGAAGGGCTTTGTCCATCCATAAACTTATACAAAGGGTGTTCAGTAAGTAAGTTTCATTATTTTATATAAAAAAATCACAAAATTTATCAAGTATAAACAATTTTAATGACATTGTACAATGGTTCTGTTACTTTTGTACATAGTCACCAAGCTTTCCCAAGCATTTTTTGTAATGTGGCACAAGTTTCTCCAACCATTGTAGCAAGTTGGATCCTGTGCTCATAACCAGCTGTTCACTGTTGACGTGACTTCATCCTTAGGTTGAAGTGCTAATCTCGAAGATAACTTTTGAGTTCAAGGAACACACGAAAATCACTTTGGGCAATATGTGGTGAATATGAAGGATCCAGGAACATGTCCCAGTTGAATCTTACGAGCCCCGCCTGGGTCATTCGAGCCGTATGACACCAAGAATTGTTATGAAGGAAGAGAACTTTGTAAGACAAGAGTCAAGGGCGTTTTCTTTTGATGGCAGTTCAAGACATTAAAGTAACTCTCTGCATTCATTGTGGTGTTGCAAGTCAGGTAGTGAATGAATGAAACGCTTTGACTGTCCCAAAGGGTGGCTGCCATAACTTTCCCTGCCAAATGTCTGTTCTTTGCATTTTTTGGGACACTTCCACCAGGTTTCTTCCACACATCTTGAAGTTTTGTTTCAGGAGTTGAATGATGGACCCAGGTCTCATCCCCAGTGACAAGCTGTTTGAAGAGCAGAACTGCCTCTCTCTGATCCTCTTACAGAAACATCATTATGGCTGAATCCGTCTGCTGCTGCTTGTGGATGTCATTCAGCAAACGTGGCAGCCACTTTGCAGTAGTGCAGGTGCTCTGTCAGGGTATTTGTGATGGATGAGCATCCAGTTCCACCCCCAGGAGGTAGCATTAGCATGGTGTCAATGGTAACACAACAATCTCCTTCCACAATACTGTGAACTGCAATAAAGGCATCATCACATGCCATTGTAGTGGAACTCCCTGTGCGCTGTTTGTCATGCACATCTCTGCTCCCTTCTACAAGCTGTACACAACAATATTGAACAATTTGGATGCTCATACAGCCTGCACAATAGACAAGAGGTTAAGTCCTGATCGATATCCACAATGGATAGCTGTTTTGCAGTGGGGGAAAAAACACACACACACACACACACACACACACACACACACACACACAAATGACAGAGTGTAGCTCACAAGTGAACACACTTTGTAATGGTAACTCCATGCTAGCTGGTAGTGTGTTGGCGAGATACTGCAGTATGCAGCATAAGCAAGTATAAGCATTGTCCACAGTATCAGTTGAACTTACCAGCCCTTCGCATGTTACGTGCACATTTTAATTTGTGGAGACATAAATGTGGGAAACTTGTCTATTGGACAATATTGGACAACCCTCATATAGTTACAGTATTCTTTCCACTGTGCCTGCCTGTGGTTAGATGCCTGCTCTATGTGGTGAGAAGCAATATAGTCATTCTGTAGTGTTGTTACATGTATTATTTTATGTCCTTGTGGTACCAAATGTGTGTGCAGTTAAAACCACCAATTTGCGTGACCTACATTCCTGAACAAAAAGGAGTTACGCCAAGATGAGCATTTAAAATACACAACTGAAGAGAGAGGAAGATTTTTTAAGTAGGTGATTGCAAGTCTAGCGATCTTCAGGTATTTGAGGTACTTTTTGTTACTGCAAAATGCCTCACACAGGAAATGGAAATGTGGAATGCTTTCACTCGAGTTAATGAAACATTCAGATAAATGGTCAAAAATATTCAGATGCACCTAATTTATTTACAGGTGGTGTTCAGATGCTTACTGAAAATGAACTATAAACCAAGAGATCAGTTGTATTTGTACTTGTTAGTTAACATAAGACACAATTCAGTATGGTGTGAATCACACCTGAATATGTGCTCACACAAGATGCTATTACTACACACAGTTCTGGGAAAGACTTTTGGATTGTAGTGATAGCAAATTTCCATGGAGACAGTGAACTAATTTTACAGAATGATGTGCATTCACATGTAATGCACAGTCAACCAAAAGCTACAGAAACACAAAATCTCAAGAATAGAATGGGCAGCAATGTTTCTAAATATTAACCCTGATGCACAACAATGGGGTGCTATGTTGATCTCTGATCGGCCCTTCCCAGTGCTTGCTGTAACCGTCCCGTTCTGTGTCCCTTACACTCTCTCTATAAATTGATATCTTTGGGGAAAAAAAGAGGAAGGATTGTGAGGCACTATACACCCTATCAAGAAAGAAGTGGTTAGAGAAAGTACATGAGCTCAGGGTCACCATCAATTGGGTGTGGAATTATCTATGACCTGTTGTCAGGTATTGAAGTAACAAAATAGTTTCTCCGAAAAGTGATGAGTACATAATTCTCATCAATATAGATCACAATTTGTATTTAAATTTGTCTTTTTTTATTTGTTTAGATGCTCTAAACCACTCGTTCAGAGACAGAACAAGAGAGAGAGATATATACGAATGTACATTTCATAAAAACATGCTTAATATGAAAAGAAAAGGAAATGCGTGAATGTTAAAGGTCAAAGGGAATATTTGCAAGTCTATGAACTTTGTAGTAAAAATGTTAACAGGAAATGGTTTGGCTACATTATACACTCCTGGAAATGGAAAAAAGAACACATTGACACCGGTGTGTCAGACCCACCATACTTGCTCCGGACACTGCGAGAGGGCTGTACAAGCAATGATCACACGCACGGCACAGCGGACACACCAGGAACCGCGGTGTTGGCCGTCGAATGGCGCTAGCTGCGCAGCATTTGTGCACCGCCGCCGTCAGTGTCAGCCAGTTTGCCGTGGTATACGGAGCTCCATCGCAGTCTTTAACACTGGTAGCATGCCGCGACAGCGTGGACGTGAACCGTATGTGCAGTTGACGGACTTTGAGCGAGGGCGTATAGTGGGCATGCGGGAGGCCGGGTGGACGTACCGCCGAATTGCTCAACACGTGGGGCGTGAGGTCTCCACAGTACATCAATGTTGTCGCCAGTGGTCGGCGGAAGGTGCACGTGCCAGTCGACCTGGGACCGGACCGCAGCGACGCACGGATGCACGCCAAGACCTTAGGACCCTACGCAGTGCCGTAGGGGACCGCACCGCCACTTCCCAGCAAATTAGGGACACTGTTGCTCCTGGGGTATCGGCGAGGACCATTCGCAACCGTCTCCATGAAGCTGGGCTACGGTCCCGCACACCGTTAGGCCGTCTTCCGCTCACGCCCCAACATCGTGCAGCCCGCCTCCAGTGGTGTCGCGACAGGCGTGAATGGAGGGACGAATGGAGACGTATCGTCTTCAGCGATGAGAGTCGCTTCTGCCTTGGTGCCAATGATGGTCGTATGCGTGTTTGGCGCCGTGCAGGTGAGCGCCACAATCAGGACTGCATACGACCGAGGCACACAGGGCCAACACCCGGCATCATGGTGTGGGGAGCGATCTCCTACACTGGCCGTACACCACTGGTGATCGTCGAGGGGACACTGAATAGTGCACGGTACATCCAAACCGTCATCGAACCCATCGTTCTACCATTCCTAGACCGGCAAGGGAACTTGCTGTTCCAACAGGACAATGCACGTCCGCATGTATCCCGTGCCACCCAACGTGCTCTAGAAGGTGTAAGTCAACTACCCTGGCCAGCAAGATCTCCGGATCAGTCCCCCATTGAGCATGTTTGGGACTGGATGAAGCGTCGTCTCACGCGGTCTGCACGTCCAGCACGAATGCTGGTCCAACTGAGGTGCCAGGTGGAAATGGCATGGCAAGCCGTTCCACAGGACTACATCCAGCATCTCTACGATCGTCTGCATGGGAGAATAGCAGCCTGCATTGCTGCGAAAGGTGGATATACACTGTACTAGTGCCGACATTGTGCATGCTCTGTTGCCTGTGTCTATGTGCCTGTGGTTCTGTCAATGTGATCATGTGATGTATCTGACCCCAGGAATGTGTCAATAAAGTTTCCCCTTCCTGGGACAATGAATTCAAGGTGTTCTTATTTCAATTTCCAGGAGTGTATGTGAGGATGAGAGCAAAGCACCACGCCCTTGCAAAATCAATGTTGCATTTTACACCTCATTGAATGTTGTTCAATGTATGAATTATATGTACATGCACTATCATTTCTGGCAATAAACATTACACCAATAAGATATGTTATTTATCGAGTGAGTACAGTGTGTATGCCTTCATTCCATGCTGAGAATTGTAATTTGATCTCTGCTTTTAGTGAGTGATATTCTATAAACTGAATTTTTCCTAGCTCTAAAGTAAAGCGTAGAACCAAAAGTAAATAGCTCACTTAATGTGCATTACGGTAACATAGTAATTAGCGATATTTGCATGAATTTCTTTTTATTGTCACCTTTTTCTTTTCATTATTTGAAGGCGCAGGAGCTGATCCATGCATTCAATCACTTACGGCAAACTGTTGCAGAACTACAAAGGTCGAAAAAGTGATGGAACACGTCAACACACTTCAGCTTGTGGACGAGTAATAGTGATCTTTCTGCCTTCCCCTCCAGCCAGCTACCACTTGAGATATTTTTTATATGTATATTATCCAGCTAGTTTTAAAACTGTACAATAGTTAACTACTGGTGAATGAGCGATAAATTTTTGTGTTTCCTTGATTCCATAAATTATTGTTTTAACTCTTTGGAATCACAATCTAAAAGCTATTCATATTTTAGTCTGTAAAAATAAGTGATTTACTGTATCATAGACTTGATTCCAATAAATTAAAAAAAAAATCATTGCACCTTTGTTCCATTTTCTTAAAGGCTTCAGAATGTTTTTCTGTACACAAATTCTTGTTGAGAGTCACAGAAAATAACAATGTCAAAGAGCTGTAGATGGATATTATGTGGCATTGCAATTTTAGATTGCTACAAGGCCATGGTTTATGAAGACTCATTTGAACCGATAAATGATTTCCGTCACGATTCAACTCTGCTTTAACCTTGCCACTTTACCTCTAGATCTATATAGAATCAACATTTAAGATTTCTTCACATGTGAGTGTGATACTGTAATATTGATCTTTCTGCCTTCCCCTCCAGAGACATTTTGATGAACATATGACCTCCCTCAATCCTCCGTTCCCTTAGCTCCCTGGCGTCATCTTTCGCTAGGTCCTGTCTCCACCTGCCTATTCCCTAGCCTGCTCCCACTTCAGTATTACAGTGCTACACATGCCTCCTATCCTGTGAATGCACCTGCATCACTGCATGCTCGCACAGGCAGCACTAGCAACTTGCCCACCCATACCCTGTTATCCCTCCCCCTGGCTACCCTACATCTCTTTCTTGCTCGACTACCCATCCTAGCTACACCGTCATGTCGGACACAGTCGCAGTGAGGCCTTAGTGCCTGGAGAGTGGCCATGTGCGTGTGAGAGTTTTCCACTTCCAGAGAAGTACTTCGTTGAAAAGTGGAAATATTTCTAGTGTTCCTTTTCTGCTTTGCCTGTCTGCGACTCACCACCTCCTGTACATGGTGAATAACCATCTATTCTCTCCATATTATTGCTGTTATTCCATCCTGGACTTTCCATTGTTTTGTGTGTGACTGATTCTTATCTAAAGTCAGAGCCTGCTTATAAATCTCTAATACTTATCATGAACAGTGAGAAGTAAAACAGCTTCATACTTTGTTACCAATGCAAACATTCTGTGGTATTTAGAGTTCCAGTCCATAATATTACACTGTAATAAGGGGATATTATTCTAATGTTTATGTGGACAATGCCTAAACTGGGCTTCATGAAAATCGACTGTCACAAGATCATGATTTTTTTGCAATAATTTTTTTATTAATTGTTAATAATTTAGGAGTAAAGGAGACCACTCACCGAATAGCACAAACTTTGAATCACTAACACACACACACACACACACACACACACACACACACACACACACTCACACTCACACACACACACACACGCTCCTCCTACAGAGTGTCAAAGGAGAGAGAGGCAGGAGACAGGAAATGGGATTCAGGGTGGGTTCTGAGGGAGGCTGCCAGTTTGATGGTTAGGAATGTGGAGAGGTAGAGGTGGCAGTTGCATGGGAGAGGTATGTGATGCACAGGTACCAGAGCAGGTGGGCATCAGCACCGGATGATGGCGATGTGGATTGGGTGAGGGTGACAGGACAGAGTAAGGGGAAACTGTTGAGTCAATGGTGTGGTGATAATGGGGTAATGGTGATTGAGGCCAGGAGGGTTATGGGAGCAAAGTATGTGTTGCATGCAAGAATAGCTTCCATCTATGTAGTTCAGAAAGCTGGTGGTGGAGGAAAGGATCTAAGTGACTTTGGTTGTGAAGCAGCCATTGAAATCTAGCACGTTCTGCTCAGCTGCATGTTGATCCACTGGATGGTTAAGTTTGTTCTTGGCCACAGTTTGGCAGAGCCCATTCATTCTGGTGGACAGTTGGTTGTATTACCGACATAACAAGCTGTGCAGTGATTGCAGCAGAGTTGGTATATGAGATGCTGGTTTCACAGCTGGCCCTACCCTGATTGGGGTTGATAAGTCTGTGGCAGGACTAGAATAGAAAGTGCTGGGTGAGAGGATTGGGCTGGTCGTGCTCTGGCAAGGGATTGGAGATTGTAGTGGCATTGGGATGGACTAGGCTGTTGTGCACATTGGGTGGGCAATGGAATACCACTTTGGAAGGGGTGGGAAGCATCTTGGGTAGGATGTCCCTCTTTTCATGAAAGATAAAGCCCTGGCAAAGAATATTTTGTTTCAGTTGAGGATGATATTGAGTGACAAGGGGAAGGGGGGGAGGGGGAACTCCTTTGTAACTGATTCTTGGGGTTGGGAGAGTGTGCGAAGATATGGTGTGGGAAATCTTTCTGCAGATTGGGTTGTTGGGGTAGTACCTGTGTGAGAATATCCTTGTGATACCTTCAGCATACTGGGCCAGAGAGCTGTCATTACTGGAAATATGCCGGCAGTGGTTGGTCAAGACTGTATGGTAGCAATTGTTTGGTGTGGAAGGTATGACAGCTGCTGAGATAAAGGTACTGTTGATGGTTAGTGGACATGGCATCCTCCTATGCCAATCTGTTTTGGGCCATCTAGAGGAAACCTTCCTAGAATCTCAAAGCTCCAACGTCTTGTTTGGTTTATGTTCATTGATGATATCAATCAGGGCCGAGGCAACATATCCCCAATTCCTCCACAACCTCAGCACTTTCTTCCCCATCCATTCTACCTGGTCCTGCTCAACTCAATGTTCCACCTTCCTGACATTAACCTCCACCTCTCTGATTTTTCACCCATATCTCTGTTGTGTCCTCCACATTAAATCCACCAACCATCCCTTGAACACCAAAAGAAATCACTCCCAACATCCTGACCACCTGTGGAAGTCATGTCTGCATTGATGAGAACTCCCTGAACCAGTCAGTATGCTGAAGGTCTCACAAGGATCTACACACACACACACACACACACACACACACACACACACACACACACAGCCAGCCATAACCACCAAACCTAGGCTGCAGACATTTTTCCCATGCCACGTCCTCAGACACCCCTAATCTCACTACCCAAAGAATCAGCTACAAGGGAGCTCCCCCTCATCAACCAATTTCACCCTGGAACAACTGAACCATATCTTCGCCAGGGCTTTGATTATCTGTCATGATGCCCTAAAATAAGGGACATTTTACCCAAGATCCTTTCCACCCTCCCAAACTGATAATCCATTGCCCATCCAACCTACACAACATCCTGGTCCATCCCCGTGCCACTCACACTCCCAATCCCCTGCCACAGAATCATATCCCTGTAGAAAACACAGGTGCAAGACCTGCCCAATTCACCCAACCAGCACTTCCTTCCCCTGTCCTGTCAAAGATTTACCATACCCCATCAGAGGCAGGACCACCAGTAAAACAGCCATGTTGTATACCAGCTCCATTGTAATCACTGCACAGCTTTTTATGCAGGTATGACAACCAACCAGCTGTCCACCAGAATAGCCACCACCTTACTGTGACCAAGAACAATACGCAGCTGAGCAATGCTCAATTTCAAGGGCTGCTTTTATTTGGATCCTTCTGTGCACCACCAGCTTTTCTGAACTATGCAGATGGGAGTTATCCTTGCAACACATTCTCTGCTCCCACAACATTTCTGGCCTCAATATCCATTAACTCAGTGTCACCACTCCCTTCACCTAACAGTTTCCCCTTCCCATATCCTTTCAGCCTCTCCCAAACCACGTCTCACCTTCATCGTGTGTCGCTGCCCACCGACTCCAGTACCCATGCATTACATTCTCGCCCGTGCACCTGCCACCACTTCCCCCACATTGCTACCCATCAAGCCAACTGCCTCCCTCTGAGCCTATTAGTTACCCACACCCAACCCTGCTTCCTGCTTCTCCCCCCTCCACTCACCCACTTCACACAACTCCCACCCAATCCTAGTCCACCTAGCGAGCTGTGATCTTGGCATTGTGCATCCACCTGGCACTATGTTAGTGTGTGTGTGTGTGTGTGTGTGTGTGTGTGTGTGTGTGTGGAGGGGTCGACAAAGGATTTATTCCGAAAGCTAGCAAGTTTTCTTCCTTTTTTGTGTTTACCTATCGAAAACTCAACATGTCTGCTATTTGGTGAGTTATTATTTACATTCTACCAGACGTTTCCTTCAGTTAAATTTCTTTCAGTTATCGTAATGTTTGGTCAAAAATATAAAGACATTCACAGTCTGTATTTAATTCCTTGCAGGCATATTGTTTTTGGCCATATGTTTGAGTGGTGCAAAGCAACATTCCCTAGAAATTATGCAACAGATTAAAGTTCAAATTTTCATAGCCTAACAAAGACTGTAAAATGGGAAATGGGGCATCAAATTCATCAGCATAATGTCTGGTTTTGCACAACATTTTTTTAATTACTTGAAAGTAATCAGGATAATTAAGAAAAACTTAATGATTTGAAGGAAAACAAATAATTCATGAACAGCTGCTGCTAGCTATGTAAATGAAGTGTCAAAAAGTTGTTCTCTGCAAATAACATTCTTCCCTGTTGGAAAATAAAATAAATTTCAAAGAACGGCACAAATTGAAACTTTTCTGTTTTCTCTCAAATTACAAACTCTTAATAATAATGGAATCCTGACCAATACTTAAATATATTTCACGTATTCTGAACAAAACTTGTAAATCAAATTAAAAAAAAAAATTGATAGAATTGTCAAAATGTTTTGTCAAATTAATTGTTTAAAGTAAGAAATAAAAGACTAGACAAACATTTGATGCAACTTATTCATGGGGCACAATGTTGAGCAGAAAGTGTTTCTCTAATCTATTTTATATTTTACTTTTAGACAAATCATTACACAAAACATTTGACCCTTATTCCAAAATTTTCTTATTACCATTGATATCAGAACAAGTCTGAATTTTTCAATTATGAAAGCAGTTAACAGCAAAGACTTTAAATGTTCTTATGACTCTTGTAGCAGGAGGCAAAAAAAGTTTTGCTGCCCCCTCCCCCACTTTTAGAGTTTGTACTCTATTTAGCAGTCTAAAATATATGTTTAGTAATTGTACATAAAAGATACAAGAATTCATATTTACACAACTGAAATGTCAAGCAGTTACAATTTTTATCACAAACAGTGTGGTAAGTATACTACTAGGCATTTTTGTGTTACACGATCACACTATTTCTTAAGTGATATGGAGCAATGAAAACATTAATACTGTTAAAATCTACAGTTTTTTCCTGTACTCTTAAGGAAATTATCAATTACTTTGGAACACTGAATGACTTAAGTAAACAAAATAGAAGGAGCTGATTGTGGGAGGGACAATTCCTAAGCTACACTAAGTAGAAATCTGTCATTATGCAGAAAGCTATGTACGAATGATATTTCATCAATAATCCCTTAGGTCATTTTTTTGTTCATGGTTGAGTGAATAACATATACTGCACTTTATAATGTAATTTTATAGATAAAAAAAATTTACTAACCTAGTAGTGGCAGGAGAATACACAAAAAAAGCCTTTGCTTGGCATTTGAGGCAAACATATTTGTTTGGATACAGATTCATTCAGCAATACACCACCATTCTCACTTCAGACTTCACTGCACATACACTACGTGATCAAAAGTATCCGGACATCCCCACATTTTTCATATTAGGTGCATTGTGCTGCCACCTACTGCCAGGTACTCCATATGTGACCTCAGTAGTCATTAGACATCATGAGAGAGCAGAATGGGCCGGTCCGCGGAACTCATGAACTTTGAACATTGTCAGGTGATTGGGTGCCACTAGTGTCATATGGCTGTACGCGAGATTTCCACACTCCTATACATCCCTATGTCCACTGTTTCTGATGGAAGTGGAAACGTGTAGGCACACGTACAGCACAAAAGCGTAAAGGCCAACCTCGTCTGTTGCCTCACAGAGACCGCCGACAGTTGAAGAGGGTCATAATATGTAATAGGCAGACAGCTATCCGGATCATCAAACAGGAATTCCAAACTGCATCAGAATCCACTGCAAGTACTAAGACAGTTAGGCGGGAAGTGAGAAAACTTGGATTTCATGATTGAGCGGCTGCTCATAAGTCGCACATCACGCCGGTAAATGCCAAACGACACCTTGCTTGGTGTAAGGAGCGTAAACATTGGACAATTGAACAGTGGAAAAATGTTGTGTGGAGTGACCAATCACGGTACACAGTGTGACAATCCTATTGCACGGTGTGGAAATGGCAAATGTCCGCTGAACGTCATCTGCCAGCGTGTGTAGTGCCAACAGTAAAATCCGGAAGTGGTGATGTTATTTATGGTGTGGCCGTATTTTTCATGGAGGTGGCTTGTACCTCTTGTTGTTTTGCGTTGCACTGTCACAGCAGAGGCCTACATTGATGTTTTAAGCACCTTCTTGCTTCCCACTGCTGAAGAGCAATTCGGGTATGGCAATTGCATCTTTCAACACGATCGAGCACCTGTTCGTAATGCACGGCCTGTGGTGGAGTGGTTGCATGTCAGTAACATCCACTATAATTACCCCACCAGCCTAGTTTCGAAGCAGATCTCCTGGGCCACCACATCCAATTGTGGTACTGCTGATCCCTCCAAAAACTGACTCTGGAGCACACCACTTAACACTCAATATTATCCTCGTCTTGAATGTATTAAACAGGTACTTCGACAGGGCCTTGACTTCCTAAAGTGAGATCCATTCTGTCAGACATTTTACCCCCCACACCTAGAACAGCTTTTTGTCACCCTCCCAATCTTTGCAATATCCTCATTAGGCCCTATGCTCCTTCTGCACCCATCTCTCCGCCTTATGGCTCCTACCAATGTGACTATCTCCACTGTAAGACTTGCCCTATGCACCCTCCTACCACCACCTACAGCAGCCCTGTAACTGGCAAAACATGCTATCAAAGGGAGAGCCACCCGTGAAATGACACATCATATATTCACTTTTAGGTAAACACTGTTCAGCCTTTTACATCGGTATTACTACTATCAGTCAGGATGAATGGGCGTTGGCAGAGGGTGTCTACTGACAACATACAATATCGTATAGCAGAGCATGCTCTACAAAATGACAGTTGTGACCTTGGAGCCTGTTTCATCACATGCGCCATCTGGATTCTTCCCCAAACCACCAGTTTCTCAGAACTCTGCTGGTGGGAACTAGCGCTATAGGTCCTTGGTTCTCACCACCCATGTGGCCTTAATTTTCGTTAAGTCCCTCTCTCAGAATTTCTTCACAGTAACTGCTCCTTTCTTCACTCAATTTTAGTTTCCCACATCTTTCATTTTCTGACCTATCTATTTTTCACTGTCCCCACCTCCTACCTCTTTTGCATACAATGCACTTAGTTTTTTACTCATATTAACTCCTGCACAATGTTTTAGCATAAGGGGCATTCAAATGAAACATGGTCACTAGTGGAAAATAATGGTAACGATTTTATTAACTCAAAAATGTAGTTATACACAGTACACATACTCAAAAATAATCGGCAAAACTGTTGGCACATTTATCCCATTGTGACAATAGCTGGTTGAATCCATCCTTGAAGAAGCTATGAGGCCGCTGTCAGATCCAGTCACACACTTCATCGTGCGTTGCGAATCGATGTCCACGAATAGCTTGTTTTAGAGGTCCAAACACATGAAAATCACGCGGTGAAAGGTCGGGACTGTACGGTGGATGTTCCAACTGTTTCCCTCCAAAACTGCTGCAATGTCGTCTTCACCACATTGGCCGTGTGTAGGCGGGCATTATCATGCAGGAGGATAAAGCCATTGGACAACAGTGGCTTGACAACACTGGGCATTGATGGTGGTTTCCTGTTTCAGGAAGCAATGGGCCGTTGTGGTCAAAAAAGGACATCATGATGTCACCAGAGATGGTGTGCACAGCCTTTGATTTCTTTGGAGGTGGTTAAGTCGCATGTCTCCACTGCTTGCTCTGACATTTGCTTTCCAGTTTGAAATGGTGACATGTTTCGTCACCTGTGACAATATGCGACAGAAAGCCGTATTCCTCCCCATGATAACATTGCAGATGACTCAAAGACAGCACCATTCGAGTATTGCACTATTCAGTGATCTGTTGGTGGGGAACCTACTGTGCACAGATTTTTCGAAAGTTCAAGTGTCGATGCATTATGGTGTGGGTGGTGCCCATGCTAATACCCAGTAACCGATGGATCTCATCCATAGTGATACTGCGACTGTGTAAGACTAAAGCATTCACTTCCACAACCATTTCCTGTGTGATGACACGATGAGCCTGTCCAGGACGAGCTTTGTCTTCCAGTGACTTGCGCTCCTCAAGGAATCGTTTGCGCCATTCCACAAACTTAAATGACTCGGACTGTACTCACCATACACAGCCTTCATCTCTTGATACATCTCACAGCCTACAACTCCCTCTGCTGCCAAAAACCGAATCACTCCTTTTTGTTCGTGCTTACTTGCTGTGTGTTCGATAGTGGACGATAACTTGTGTGGCCTTGGTGAAGTGCAAACTGCTTTTATGATCTTATTTGTGAAAATAATTTGTTATATTTACGAGTGCATCACGACACCTCACCATGATGCTGAGAATAGAAGGGCTTGCCACACGAAAACGTAAGTAAAAATGAATAAAGGCAGGAAATATCGCGACAAACTAAATTACGTTTAGATGATAGGTTAACTCCCAACAAAACTTCTCATCAACATTGTTTGGTTGCAGATGACAAGCTACCTGTAATAAATGATACACAAGTGGTCCTGAAAAATCATGCACACCAAGTGTAAAAAAAAAAAAAAAATAAAATAAAAAAAAATAAAAAAAAAATTTACTATTGTTTGAACTAAATATCCACAAATTTTGTAATCATTCAGTAAAAAGTTCACATTAGATTAAATAAAACGGAAACCCACTGATGATGGCACAGTGGTGCTGAAACATGTTTCAGTACTTGGAAAAAATGGTGTTTTGCATAACTGGCAGACCTAACATCCCGATGGGAGATATAATACTGCCAGAATAATTTGACAGAGGACTGAAAGATCTTAGTCAAAACAAGACCCTGTGTGTAGACGACATTCTCTCAAAACTACTGATAGCCTTTGGAGAACCATCCAGTACAAAACTATTCCATCTGCTGTGCAAAATGAACGAGACAGGTGGGGAAGATTAAATTCTGGAGAAATGTTGGAGCACACGAGACAATACTAAAACTACAACTTTTATAAAGAGACGTTAAGGAAAGACAAGCCTATGTTTATAGCATTTGAAGACTTCGAGAAAGTTTTTTACATTTTTGACTGGAATACACTGATATTCTGAAGCCAGCAGAAGTAAAATAGAGTGTGAAAGTTTATTTAAAAACAGAAACCAGATGGCAGTTATAGGAGCCGAAGGACGTGAAAGGGAAGCAGTGGTTCAGAAGGGAGTGAGTCAGAGTTGTAACCTCTCACTGCTGTTATTCAATCTGTACCTTGAGTAAGCAGTAAAGGAAGCCACAGAAAAATATGAAGTACAAATTAAAGTTTGGGGGAGAAAAAATTAAAACTTTGTGGTTTGCTGATGACATTTTAATTTTATCAGAGACAGCAAAGGATTTGAACGAGCAGTCGATTGGAATGGGCAGTGTCTTGAAAGAAGAATATGAGATGAACACAAAAGAAAGGACAATAGAATGTAGTTGAATTAAATCTGAGGGAATTAGATTTAGAAACAAGACACTAAAAGTAGTATATTAGTTTTGCTATTTGGGCAGCAAAATAACTGATGATGACTGAAATGGACAGGATACAAAATGTAGACTAGCAATGGCAAAAAAAGGTTTCTGAAGGAGAGAAATGTGTTACATCATACATGGATTTGAGTTTGGAGAATGAATTTTTCCACCAGAATGTGTGTGTATTTTTTTTTTCCATGCACAATTGCACAAAGTGCAGTCATCAAAGATAATTTTTCTAACTATAAGAAAATTAGCAGAGAAGCACCAGATAATTTTAAGTTTAGTACCACTATTATTTACCATTCAGTTGTTTTATCTTCACAGGAGAGATTTATTCATAGCCTAAAGACTTTGCAATGGGTAGTTGCTCTGGTACACAAGGGAATATTTTTGTAAATTACATTGAGAATCAGTATGTTTTGAGAAATACCAATAAACACCAAATAAGGTTGTATATTACAAAAGCTACGTTGATGACACTTTGGTTCCGTTTGATAGCTCTCTCGAAGAAGTGAATATGATGTTAACACTGCTCAATAATATGCATCCCAAAAAGAGATTTGTAATGGAAATAGACAAGGAGAAGAGTGTAAATTTTTAGACAAACGGATAACATACAGGGACCACAGACACCAGTTTATCACCTACTGTAATCTGACAACAACAGACACTGCTATCCACAAAACTTCGTGCCATCCGGAATACACAAAAAGGCCTTCTTTCATTCCATGATAGACTACTCGAGATCATGTGATTGAAAAAGATAAACTAGCAGTAATGTAAGAATTAGCAAAGAACAACGGAAATTATACTGAAAAACAAAGATGCTGTGACTTACCAAATGAGAAAGCGTTGGTAGGTAGACACAATAAAAAACACACACACAAATTTAAGCTTTCGCAACCCCAGGTTGCTTCATCAGGAAAGAGACGGAAAGACGAAAGGATGTGGGTTTTAAGGGAGAGGGTAAGTAGTCATTCCAATCCCGGGAGCGGAAAGACTTACTTTAGGGGGAAAAAAGGAAAGGCGTGCACGCCCGCCCCCCCCACACACACATCCATCTGCACATATACAGACACAGGCAGACACATGGTTAGCAAATTACACTCGACTAAACACAAAGAAAATCGCATAATTGCATCTGAAATCGTATTGAAGAAAGAACATGCAAAAGAGAAGTCTAGATGTACAGTGATACCATGCATAGGGACATCAGAGTACCGAAAATATTCAGGAACACTAGCATTCAGATAAGCTTTAGGACTGATAATCATCCGCAGAAAACCAGTGTACTACTAATACTTCTCACAATTGATGCAATCACTGACAAAATGTGTTGCAGTAACTGTTAAGTCGCACGTAGGACAAATGGGACAGAACCACACAGTATCATATAAGGAACACACTTTGCCAGTTAGAATTATGCATCTGCCTTTTTACACATTGAATAATCATACTCCTTGGATAGCAGAGGGTAGAGTAGCATGGAGAGCTGCATCAAACCAGTCTTTGGAACGAAGGCTGCCACATCATCATCATCAGCAACAGCAGCAGCAGCACAGTCATTTCCCCATTCTTTGATAATATTGTTTTCAAACTTGATGTCATTCTGAGCAGCAGTTTTTTTACAGCATTTTGTAATGAACTTTTATCATCACCCTGCATGTACAGGGATGGCAGAGTCATAATTCCATGGAACCTGAAAAGCATCTTAAATGAGGCTCACGAACTGACTCCGCAGATCGGTCTGACCGTCCATTTCTGGGCTAAGAACATCCTTGGAGAGCACACACAGTTGCCTAGTAAGAATACACTGTACGAAATAAGACTGAAAGTAAACAAACCCTTGTGTTTGTGTCGGAGGCAGTGCATTCAATATCTGCATAAGGCCTTGAATATGATACTTCCAGGAGAGCCTTCCATTTACTCTCAGTCCGAAGAACTTAAAATGGTAGACTTCACCACTTTGACACTTAAATTTCACTTTTGCAAGATTTCCATGTCACAAACTGTATGCATTACATTTTGATATAGTTAAGTGTTAACCTGTTCTTCAAAGCATTCCATATATAGATTTACCATGACCAGTGATAAAGACTACTCATACCCACACCACTGGTTTGTTCATAATATTTTCTGTCAGATAGGAAATAAGTAGATGTCAGAATGTGCCTAAGAAAGTTCTGTGAAACAACTGTCAATCTTTTCTGCATTTATTTCCAAGGAATCAGAAAGTGGAACTCACCTAGAGGGAAACTACATCGAAACTGACCATAATATCCATATTTTGGAGCTACAGTTGACTGAGACGGTGTATGAAAATCAGAGTTGTAGATACTGTATTCCCACTTCTCCACATATTTACTGAGAATGCAGTTCAGGTATTTTGCCAGTTGGTGTGTAGGCACACCAATATTACTATGAATCTTAGAGAATTCTTCCCTTGTGTACCTTAGGAAGGTCATATACCGTATTTACTCGAATCTAAGCCGCACCTGAAATGAGACTCGGGGAAGAAAAAAAAAAAAAAAAAAAAAAAAAAAAAAAAAAAAAAAAAAAAAAAAAAAAAAAATCCCGAATCTAAGCCGCACCTGAAATTTGAGACTCGAAATTCAAGGGGAGAGAAAAGTTTTAGGCCGCACCTCCAAATCGAAACAAAGTTGGTCCATTGTAATATGAGACACAATTTAGGTCGAATGAATGACGATACAGCTACAGTAGTTTGGTTCGAGTCGTAAGCTTAGCAGTTAAGCTTTACCACGTAGCCATTGCTATGCGTCAGGCGCTCCGTCCGTATTTATACGGGTACCCTTCCTTTTTCACGTGCTTCGTCTGGTTTGAATCGATTGCTTATTTTGCTTTGATCTGATAAGTGCCGTTTTCTTTGTTATAGGTGTTTGCGTCACTCTTAAGCTGAAAATGCATTACTGCACTGTGTCGTGCATTGTTTGTCGCATTCTGATAGTGCGTGTTTACGGCCTGTCGCGGCTCGCGGCATGGCTTGCTTTTGTGCGCGCTACCGCCGCGTACACAAAAAAAAAAAAAGTGTCGTTAGCGAAACAATGGCAAGAGACTCCTGTTTGTTGTTACTTACACTGCTGCTTTCTTTGATAATGATCAACAAGAATCAAATAATAGACTGCGTATGACAGAACATGTTCTGAACGAGAGTTAGGTGAAAATTTTTCTCCGTTTGAAAATCTTTGCGGCCGCTTCTTTATTACATCAAATTCTGCACAGAAATTAGTCATCTTAGATTTAAAAATCTAGTCACTTGCCGTGCTTCATTTCTGGCTGCATCACTATTAGGCATAAGAATAATACGAATATAAACATGACACGATACGTATATTCTTCCGCGTTTGCTGTTGTCTCACTCTAGTTTCGTAGTTTATTAGGCAGACAGGATTTAAACGAGATAGCAGCAGACACGAAAGAATACATGGCAAAATGTTTATATTCGTATTATTCTTATGGTGAAGAGAATACTGTATGTGATCCAAATTTCATCAGGTTCCTATTAGTAACCATCTCTTCTCACAGATAGGAAAAAATTCAGAACGTAGAGTTGGCCATATTGACAAACATCCCAAACAGTCTTGCCAGTCAGATTTTCGTAATACACTGAAATTGTGCCCACATTCGAAGATGAACAAGACGGAATTTGTATTTACTTCGTTGGATAATGTATGAAAATGCAGTGGTCGAAACTCGCGGCGGAGAAAAAAAAGCTCGTCTTCCACTTCTTTTTAAAAAATTTATTTAGTGACGCAGAGGTTTTGGCGCCAGTATTTATCTATCTTCGTGCCTACAAAGTATGCCTGCGTAGCGCTACATATATTCAACGGCAGAAGTTAGTTGTGGCGGCACGTACCAACATTTTTCATAACTTCAGCTTGCTTTGCGCTCGAGTCTAAGCCGCAGGCGGTTTTTTGGATTACGAAAACCAGAAAAAAAGTGCGGCTTAGATTCGAGTAAATACGGTAGCTGTGGTGGCACTGCTGCTTGCCTTTTAAAACCATCAATGATGTTACATGGCAAGCATAACTCATTGAGAAGAGTCACCATTTTCCTTTTGATTTTATTCATAGGATCATCATCTATGTCTGTATGCAATGTCTTCAAGAAATCAAAAATCATCTTATTGTTGTCCACTCGTGATATTAGGACCATAGTATTGTCCTTGTCAGCTGGCAGAACTGTAGTTTCCTTGTCCTCTCCGAGATTTCTCGGTGCTACTCATTCTCACTTGTACCAGTTTGATCTTAGCACTGGCACCTTAGTAGGTGCTCTATGGTTTTTGTGGTGAACATCATCTACTGCTTTCAGGGGGATGGAAGCTACAACGTGCTCCGTGGAGCTGACAGAATGTGCTATTGCTAGCATTTCTACAGTGGGTGTGAACTCAAGTCATTTAACAAAGGATCGTCACTGTCTCCTTGTCCAGATGTTTGCCAGTAAGTTTAATTAAAGTACGGCTCCCTGCACAGGGCTTTTTATGAGTGATCGAATTTTGCTTCCTGGCATGCAGACGTTTTCAGCTGTATTGATCCTGCTTGTGATCATGTTGTATTGTCAACCAATTCCCAAGAATCTGCATAGAACTTTAGCTGACATGCAAATATGGAAGTGAAGAAGCTGTTTTGAAGTGACCTCTAGCATTCGCCAGGTGTTGAAAATTCTCTTTCGCACTAGAGCCAGGCTCACATGGCTCATAATCTTATTTATCACTTGTGTGTGAATATGTTTGATTATAGCCAATTTAGTACACCTTGTAAGAAAGGTCAACACACTGAGCTGATATTTTTTTTGGTGGCGCTTGTGTACGTTGTGGTACATATGTTCCCTGAAGAGCAAAATTCTATTATCTCTCAGGTTTTCTCAGTGTGACTGATTAATAGTTTGATGTCATGAAATCTAATAAACATGTATGTCGGTTTCAGTTTAAATAAGGGCCTGGCATTCAATTAATTAAAATCTAGTCAGCCATCACAATCACGCTGAGAGAATTTGCATTTCACGGACCATAAGCACAAGCTCCGGGGGGGGGGGGGGGGGGGGGGGGGGGGGGGGGGGGGGGGGGAAGGGTGTAGTGGGCGTTGGGAATTAAAACTCGGCTGTAAATAGCAGTGTATGCCGAACAGTAGTTCTCAGTCTGGCCGGAGATCAGGCACCAAGACCATGCAGCAAGTGAAGAATAAACAGCTGGATTGGTCATCAAAATATTGTGCATAAAATGGGAAAAAAGCCTGGCAGAGCATCCAGACGCACGCTATTAATCAATCGGGCTGAGAGAACTGGAGAGATTGCATTGACAGTGCCCTCCCACATTACTGCATCTATCTAGAATTTGTTTTTCAAGTATATGGCCCTACAGCCATATAAGTTATCTCTAGAATATTATTTCTTTATTACACTATGTCTCAATAATTTCCAGAACAAAGAGCATCTTACCAGTATGATAATTATAATTAGATCTTTGTGATACATATATGAAAAACAACTTTTCCTCATTTTAACATTTTGATTTGTTTCTATAGAAGCAACAATTATTCACCATTGTTATTACTAATAAATAAATTTTTAAGAACAGAAGAAATGCGTGTAAAATTAATGTTTCTGTCTTAGCGCAAAATGTAAATAAATAGTATCGAAACAAAGTCGCGTGACATCACAATTTGATATTTGTGACATGCACAGAACACTATGCTCATTTGACACGTGTTCTTACCCTACAAGTTTTAGTGACACGGTCTGATACGTGCTGGAAAGCTCCACCAACAATTTTTAAGTTTGCGAAGAAATTTACAATATGTATTGAGTCTGCTTGAATTCAAAGTTGCAATATTTCATTGCTGCAACTGTTACTTATACAAATTTAGTTCAGCAGGTTGTATTCTATAAATATTTTCTGGAATACTTTTGTATTCAGTAATATTCCAGGAGGGGGGGGGGGGGAGGGGGGTATATTTTTATTTACAATATGACAGTCAAAATAAAATTTTTGAAATATAACTTTGTGTTATCAACTACATTTTTAACAATTCTATAACATAAACATGCAATTGCATTATTTTAATTAATACATGATTTTCTGCTTTGAATAAAATATTTCTAAATATTGGCATAAACTTTTATAAAAAGTTTTAAAATAAATTTTTATAAAAAGTTTTAAACCAATTTTTTTTTTAAATGTCATGCATACAGAATTACAATAATTCATCTCCATCAGTGGAATTAAAAAATTTATAAATCTTCTTGCTGAGCTCAGGTCCTATTCTTTGTACAGTTGCCAGTGGCCCTGCTGCACGTCGCACCTAGTCGACAGAAAAAAAAACAAAGGTCCAAATATAGATCAGGAAGATGGCTGCTAAGACTACAGATTTCAAGAAAATGTGTTCTTATCCTCTATTTTCAGCAATGCTGAAATGTTTATCTGATGACCTTGCAGAACCTTTGAATTACTGATTAGTAAGCTTATTTATTTGCACAAATGATACTGGCAGAGAGCACCATCACTTCCTAAATATGGCTGAAAGCAGCATATTTTAGTGTAGTTTTTAATGCCATGAGTTACTGTTTCTACACTTCTGAGCCAATATACAAACAGTGTCAGTGATGTGATATTACTAGTTGTGAAATAAAACACCAAAGCAGGTTTTTAATATCTTATGCAAAAATGGTTATATCTGCAACTGCCATAAGGTGCTATTTCATTAACCAGTTTTAGCACAAATGCACTGTTCCAGTGTGATATTAAGATACCAATAAAAATTTGCACAGGCACCGTCTGAAACCTTTGTACTGAATTTATTTATTTTCTTTCAAAACTTGTGATTAATGGAATAGCAAATACACTACTTTGAAATTAAAGATCAGTAATCACAGCTGTGACGTATAAACTGTGTGTGTGGAAAAAGTAACAGATGATGCTGCAGAACATCAAGAAAATGAGACAAAATATCAGAGTAATGAATATAAATCGACTACAAAAAGGGAGCGAAGATGGTCTAATGGGAGAGAATATTAGTGGATAGAACAAGTCTTCACAATACACCTCAATTCATCAAATGCCACTGGACCATCATCCCATCAATTTGGACAGCAATTTAATGATAGCAATAGACAGCTAGTATTAACTATGGGCCACATCTACAGCAGCTGTTCATGACGTGTAGGAAGTCAGAGACGAGCTTAGAAAAAATGCATTAACTCCAAAGGACAGGTAATGCAATTGTCAAAAATGAGGTGAGTTACATTTCTCAAGGAGAGCTTCACTGAGGCTTGATGCTAATTGATATCTACATCTACATACATACTGTACAAAGCATCATGAAGTATATGGAAGATGGTAATTCCCATAATATCACCCATGGGGGTTTCTTCTCATTCCATTCACATACAGAGCATACGAAGAGTGACTGCCTGAACATATCTGTGTACACTGTAATTAATATCATCTTGTTTTCATGGTCCCTATTCCTAGCAAAACGATAGATAGGGGGCTGTATTATGTTCCTAGGTTCCTCACTTGCTTATGGTTCTAAGAAGTTTGTAAGTAAAGGATAGCTGGTGTCTTCTTAAAGCTTCTGCCAGAACAGGTTTTTCACTACTTCTATTATGCACTCTTATGAGCCAAACAAAAGTGTGACCACTCTTACTGCCCTTCTTTGCATATGTTCAATATTGCCTGTTAGCCCTTACGTGATAATTGCAATTCTTATTCCCACAAACTGTTACTCCCAGTCATTTGTAAGAGTTGACTGATTTCTGCAGTTTGTGAAGTGCACAACTTCATATTTCTGAATATTTAAAGTAAATATCTAATCTTCGTTCAATTTTTCTTACGAACTACCTGAATATTTGCGAAGGCTTTTTTTTTTCTACTGACTGTAATTTACAGACAACTGAATCTTCAACAAAAAGTCAGACGTTACTGTCAGTCATATCATTAATATATCACATAAATAGCAAGGGCCACAACAAACTTCCCTGGGGCACTGCTGAAATAACTTCCACATCTGTCGATGAGAGGCCCGTTCAAGTTTTTATTCTGTATCCTCCCTACCAAGTAACTATCAATCCAGTCACAAAGTGTATATGATACCTCATGTGATCAAACTTTTCTGAATAAGTGTTGGTATGGTACTGAGACAAATGCTTTTTGAAAGGCAGGAAATACTGAATCTACCTGGTTGCCTTGACTGATTGCTTTCAGCAAATCAGATGAGAAAAGTTTGAGTTGGGTTTTGCATCATGTGTTGGCAGAATCCCTGCAAACCAGGCTGACTGTTTTGAGATTTCTCCTTACATCTGGGCTCAGAATATGTTGTAAGATTCTACAACATAAGGAAGTCAGAGATACTGGACAGTAGTTTTGTGGGTCACTTCTGTTACCCTTCTTAAAGACCAGTGTGACCTGTGTTTCACCCAGTACAAGTTTTTGTTCAAGGGAACTACAGTATGTAATAGTTAAAAGCCGACCCAATTTCAACACAAATTCTTATAGAATCTGTTAGGGATTCCATGGACTCTAGGGCCTTGTTCAATTTCAGCAATTTTAGCTGTTTCTCAATGCTGCTGACACTAATATTTATATCATTCACCTTCATGGAGGTGAGAGAATTAAGCTGGATTAATATATCTGCCCTGTCAACCAAATAAGCTCTCTTACCTTGTAATGAATATATACATTTTCCTTATCTGCAGCTTTCATGTCAATTGGCATGTAATTATAGATACATGTTGTAAAATGAGACAAAGCTCAAAGCAAAAATCCCTTTGTTTTTATTTATTGTTAAGAATTACAAAAATTGTAAGATCACATGAATAATGATTACAAACCTTTATATCTTGCAGTAGCAGTAGCCCCTCTTTTTCACTTTTGCAGCACTTGTAGGCCTGCATGCAAAAATGAAAATAAATTAAAGCTTCCAAAAACACAAGAGATATGTAGTCTAGTTGAGGTCAATTTATGCAAGTAACCATAGTGAACTGTGCTTGCACTGAGGTTACGGAACTTTACTTAATAGTGCAGTGAATGCACCCTCTATACCTAGTGGATGTGACATCAGGCAAGGGGTGTGGGAAGGGTGCTCTGTTGTTTGTGACCACGGGGTAATTTCTGTATAAAGTGGTATTAGACAATGTGTCACTACATAACTTTTTATTAGCACGAAGAAAGAATTGCTCCAGTGTGTGTGTATGTGTGCGCCGCATGGTGAGTGACATTTCATAAAATATTACAACAAAACTAATGCATGGTTAAAAGTCTACACAGATGCACATATACACAGGTATGTCTGTAATAACTATTACTTTCCGGTTAAAAGTTAAAGTACTGTGTCAATATTATTATAAAATTTTTAGTTAACTACATTACACACGATTGCTGTACGTAACTGCATGAAGTGCCACCAAATGTTGGTTATAAGGGTAGCTGAAAACTTACTACACCCTGTAGATATTCTTGCAATGATTGTTTTTTTCCTTTTTCTTCTGTAATTTATTTTCCTGCAACTGTTCCAAGTTAAATTTTTGATCGCAAGGACATACTAAAAATATTGTAACTTGGGACATTTCAGACAAAATCATCGAGCCTAGCAGATACAAAACCCAAGGTTTTTGGTTGTTGTTTTCAGTCCAGAGACTGGTTTGATGCAGCTCTCCATGATACTCTATCCCGTGCAACCTTTTTCATCTCCAAGTACCCGCTGCAACCCACATCCTTCTGAATCTGCTTAGTGTATTCATCTCTTGGTCTCACACTATGATTTTTACCCTCCATGCTGCCCTCCAATACTAAATTGGTGAGTCCTTGATGCCTCAGAACATGTTCTACCTATATGATCTACCCATCCAATCTTCAGCATTCTTCTGTAGCACCACATTTTGAAACCTTCTTCTATTCTCTTCTTGTCTAAACTATTTACCATCCATGTTTCACTTCCATCCAGGGCTACACACCATACAAATACTTTCAGAAGAGACTTCCTGACACTTAAATCTATACTCGATGTTAACAAATTTCTCTTCTTCAGAAACACTTTCCTTGCCATTTCCGGTCTACATTTTATATCCTCTCTACTTCGACCAACATCAGTTATTTTGCTCCCCAAATAGCAAAACTTATCTACTACTTTGAGTGTCTCTTTTCCTAATCTAATTTTCACACTTTTTAAATTGATAGTTACGTAATTTTCACACTTGTCAGCTCCTGCTTTCTTTGAGATTGGAATTATTATATTCTTCTTGAAGTCTGAAAGTATTTCGCTTCTCTCATACATCTTGCTCACCATATGGAAGAGTTATGTCATGGCTGGCTCTCCCAAGGCTATCATTAGCTCTAATGTCTACTCCTGGGGCCTTGTTTTGACTTAGGTCTTTCAGTGCTCCGTCAAACTCTTCACTTGATATTGTATCTCCCATTTCATTTTCATCTATGTCCTCTTCCATTTCCATAATATTGCCCTCAAGTACATAGCCCTTGTATAGACCCCCTATATATTCTTTGCTTACAACTGGTTTTCCATCTGAGGTCTTGATATTCATACAAGTGGTTCTCCTTTCTCCAAAGGTCTCTTTGATTTTCCTGTAGGAATCCTTACATTTGTCCTTGAGTCATCCCTGCTTAGCCATTTTGTACTTGCTGTCAATCTCATTTTTGAGACGTCTGTACTGCTTTTTGCCTGTTTCATTTACTGCGTTTTTATATTTTCTCTTTTCATCAATTAAATTCAATATCTCTATCACTAGGATTTCTATTAGCCCTTGTCTTTTTACCAACTTGATCCTCTGCTGCCTTCACTATTTCATCTCTCAAAGCTACCCTTTCTTCTCCTACTGTATTCCTTTCCCCTGTTTTTGTCAATTGTTCCCTAATGCTCTCTCTGAAACACTCTATAACCTCTGGTTCTTTCAGTTTATCCAGATCTCATCTCCTTAAATTTCCACCTTTTTGCCATTTCTTCAGTTCATAACCAACAGATCGTTGTCAGAGTCCACGTATGGCCCTGGAAATGTCTTACAAATTTAAAACCTGGTTCCTAAATCTCTGTCTTACCATTATGAAATCTATCTGAAACCTTCCAGTGCCTCCAGGCCTCCTCCACGTAGAAAACCTCCTTTCATGATTCTTAAACCAAGTGTTAGCTATGATTAAGTTATGCTCCATGTAAAATTCTACCAGGCGGTTCCTCTTTCATTCCTTACTCCCATTCCATATTCACTTACTACTTTTCTTTCTCTTCCTTTTCCTACTATTGAATTCCAGTCTCCCATGACTATTAAATTTTCGTCTCCCTTCACTATCTGAATAATTTCTTTTATCTCATCATACATTTCTTCAGTCTCTTCATCAGCTGCAGAGCTAGTTGGCATATAAACTTGTACTACTGTTGTAGGCATGGGCTTCATGTCTATCATGGCTACAATAATGCATTCACTATGCTGTTCGTAGTAAAATCTGTAGAGAATTGGAAACTGGCAAAACTGAAGAATGAAGATGTTGTGCCCTTTACAAACAGTGTGGAAGAAAACTTGGAATGGTGAGATAGAGTTTGAAGTGGAAAAAAGGAGGACTAAAAGGGTATAGGTTATACAGGATGTATTAGATAAAATGTCTGAGCAGAGAAAATCGAAAAATGACTCTTCAGAAGAAGGAAGATGACAATATAGGAAACCGGTCAATGAACTGAGGAGGACTACTGACAAAACAAGACAAGAGTGGACGAAAAAGCACGATGAGGAAATGCAAATTTAGAAAGGTAAGGAAAAACAGATGAAATGTACAATGTTGCACAGGGTACAATAACCAAAGAACTACAAAAAATTAGCAAGCAAGGAAAGCTAAACAAACAGGGAAAAATAGCAATGAATACTGACAAAAACAAGATGTATGGAAGGCATACATATAAGATCTATATGATTCAACAGCTGATCATGAAGGTTTAATTTTAGAGGATGAACAAGAACGTGGCAAAAATCACTGGGGCCCAATAATACAAAAACGGGAGGTGAAGAAAGCAATCAAGAATCTCGAAAAAAGGAAAGTGATTGCTACGATCAAATACAATCTGAGGTACTGAAGGCCTTAGAGAATGATGCCGTAACTAGAATTACAAATCTGATCAATATAATATATGACACAGGTATCTGGCCTGAATATCTTAAGACAAAAGTGGTTCCCATTTCAAAAAAATGCAATGCCAATCAATGGAAAGATTAAAGGACAATTACTTTAATATTCCTGTCACGAAGGCTGTGCCCAGGATAGTGCTGAGAAGAACAGAAAGGAAAATAGAGGACAAGACAGGAGTAGGTCAGTTTGGATTTAGAAAAGGAAGAGGAACCTGATATGCACTTCGATGTCTGGGGATGATGGCAGAAAAATTTTTGGAAGTGAACAGAGAAACATTTGTCATTTTGTCAACTGGGAAAAAGCATCTGACACAACTGATTGGTATATGGCACTGAAGATTCTGGAAGATACTGTGTAGATTGAAAGGACAGAAGGTTGTTAAAGGAACTCTGTATGTGACAGAAAGTGGTAGTTTGAGTAGAGGAAGATGAAACTGAAGAGGTGGGTATTGAAGGGGGTGTGAGGCAGGGTTGCTGTATGTCACCAGCAATTTTCAATACATTTCATGAAAAGCTAATCAATAAGGCTTTGTAAAAATAACTAGGACTTTAATGGGAAGAGAAGCGAAAAAAAGAAAAAAAAACAACAAAAAACCCGACAAGTATTCTCATGATATAACTGTGCTAGCAGAAATGGAGAAAGAGCTCCAGGTAGTGATGGAAAGTGTTGTAAGTGCAGTTAAAGAGTTTGGAATGAAACTGAATATTGGGAAGACCAAAGTGATATGGTACTAGATGGAATGGGTCAATCCATACAAAGAGGTCCAAGAAAAAAATAATAGGTTGCTTGACCATTTCAGAAAAATTTTATATTTGCTGGGTGAATTCCCCAATGTTCAATAGTCACAAAAATATTTTTTTTTAAATTTATTGTTTATTATTTTGAAATGGCAGCCATATTTGTTCCAGGCCGCATGAGCTTTTTTGTATTTGCAAGTATCTACATTTTTTACAATTATTCAGTAGTGGATTGTCCTAAGCCTTTCAGATAAAATGCATTCAGTTCAACACACTCTAGGCTATAAATTAACATCATTATCACTTGTTGTTATTGTTGTTGCTGTAGTCTTCAGTACTGAGACTGGCTTGATGCAGCTCTCCATGCTACTCTATCCTGTGCAAGCTTCTTCATCTCCCAGTACTTACTGCAACCTACACCCTTCTGAATCTGCTTAGTATATTCATCCCTTGGTCTCCCACTATGATTTTTACCCTCCACGCTGCCCTCCAATACTAAATTGGTGATCCCTTGATGCCTCAACACATGTCCTACCAACCGATCCCTTCTTCTAGTCAAGTTATGCCACAAACTTCTCTTCTCGCCAATACTATTCAATACTTCTTCATTAGTTGTGTGATCTACCCATCTCATTCTTCTGTAACACCACATTTCAAAAGCTTCTATTCTCTTCTTGTCCAAACTATTTATCGTCCATGTTTCACTTCCATACATGGCTACACTCCATACAAATAATTTCAGAAATGACTTCCTGACACTTAAATCTATACTCGATGTCAACAAATTTCTCTTCTTCAGAAACTCTTTCCTTTCCATCGCCAGTCTACATTTTATATCCTCTCTACTTTGACCACCATCAGTTATTTTGCTCCCCAAATAGCAAAATTCCTTTACTACTTTAAGTGTCTCATTTCCTAATCTAATTCCCTCAGCATCACCCGACTTAATTTGACTACATTCCATTATCCTCGTTTTGCTTTTGTTGATGTTCATCTTATACCCTCCTTTCAAGACACTATCCATTCCATTCAACTGCTCTTCCAAGTCCTTTGCTGTCTCTGACAGAATTACAATGTCATCAGCGAACCTCTAAGTTTTTATTTCTTCTCATCTACATCTACATTTATACTCTGCAAGCCACCCAACGGTGTGTGGCAGAGGGCACTTTACGTGCCACTGTCATTACCTGCCTTTTCTGTTCCAGTCGCGTATGGTTCGCAGGAAGAACGACTGTCTGAAAGCCTCCGTGCGCGCTCGAATCTCTCTAATTTTACATTTCTCCATGGATTTTAATACCTACTCCGAATTTTTCTTTTGTTTCCTTCACTGCTTGCTCAATATACAGATTGAATAACATTGGGGAAAGACTAAAACCCTGTCTCACTCCCTTCCCCCCCTCAACTCTTATAACTGTCATTTGGTTTCTATACAAATTCTAAATAGCCTTTCGCTCTCTATATTTTACCCCTGCCACCTTCAGAATTTGAAAGAGCGTATTCCAGTCAACATTGTCAAAAGCTTTCTCTAAGTCTACAAATGCTAGAAACGTAGATTTGCCTTTCCTTAATCTAGCTTCTAAGGTAAGTCGTAGGGTCAGTATTGCCTCATGTGTTCCAACATTTCTATGGAATCCAAACTGATCTTCCCTGAGGTCAGCTTCTACTAGTTTTTCCATTCATCTGAATTATCACTTAGCTGAATGTATTCTTTAACATATTTTTAATAATTCAAAGTTATCAGCCACAAATCAAAAAAACTCAATTTTTGAACAGTAGTTTTCCAAACAAAGATTAATTTCTCAGATTTAATATTTTTTCCTTCTATTACACTATATAGTAGAGTAACTTTTTATAGAGTATCAATGGTCAGTAGCTTACACTAAAAAAATATTACACTATTTAAAAAAAAATCTGATTTTTTAAAATTTTCCTTTTTGTGGCCTGCAATATCTTTGTTGAGGGACCAGATAAAAATCTAAAAATTTCACATTAATAGACCTTTATAATATCAAACTTCAGTATAAATTTCAACTTTGAGATTCAATAGAGTCATGGTATGAAATACTTATTTTTGTGGTAATGGATAGACAGGAGGAAATTTTATGTTTTTGATCCTTGATGTGTAGTGAACACGCATAATGCATGTTCATTCTCTACCATGAAAAAGGTATATAGATACACAGTACGTATTCACTGACAAGTTGTATTACAAGCAAGGCAAGACTTACAAGGAGTCTGCTAAAATACTCCATATGATCAGGCATTGAGAAGTACATTGCTAGTGTGGTGTGTTTTTAAGACATGGGTTTTACAAGGAAGCTGAAAAGCTACTGCCCTCCTTGAAATCTGCTGTTAATAACAACATTGCACTTACTCTATTGCTGTGTAGGTCCACACAGTTTAAGGTGCAATTGCTCTCAGTAGTTGGTGTTTTAACAACCACGATGCAGTACTATATGAAAAATAATCTTCAAATATTCTGGTTAGTTACTCGTCACAAGGAAATGAGCAGACAATTGTTTGAGATAGAAAAGCATCATGATGTTGCTATTTCAGCAAGACATTGCAAATTTGTCACACTGCCATCAACAAGTTAATTTGTGTTTTACTGTGTGATGAGTTTCGCTGCCATCTCAGTTACAAAAGTTGCGCATTTCAATCCTGTGATTTAATGCCTTGTGGTACATTAAAATGTACTTTTACAAGAATAAAACTCTCCCGGATTTGATCCTAATTAGGTGATTGAACGCAGCTGGCAGAATAGATAGCCAAGTTTGTGAGAGTGTGCTGGATACTGGATAGAAAGACTTACAAAGAGCTATAATAAATGGAGTTACATCCAAGATATTGTATTCCATTCTTAAATCTTGTGTACTGAAGAGAAACGTGTTATGTCTTGTGTTTCTGTTCAAATTACATTAATCTCAAACACTATTAGAAGTACAAAATTGTTAAGGCTTTTGTGGCCACTTGTTGACAAACTGCCTATTGGCTTCTGTCTCGGGTTCTTCGGCCGACGTTCATCTAATGATTTTTCTGACGTTTCGCCAGCACGAGTGGCTGGCATTGTCAAAGCTTCACACTCCATTGCTGGTGGTGAACTGGAGGCGAGCTCGCGGCCGCAGACTATATGTACCCGGTGCACCAACGTCCGAGGGCTTCTCCGCGGTCATTTCCGGTGCGGTTCTCCTCTTGCTATCTGCGACGGTCGTTCGCTGCAGTACGGGAAGCCAGGATCCGTTTACCTTAAGGCTTTCCTCTTTCTTGTTGAAACTGTTCGCATGTTTTTGGATTTCTACAGCTTCTCTGAACAAGCGCGTGTGATAGTGCTTCTCTACAGCCAGAATTTCCGTGTCGGCGAATTTTATTACGTGGTCGGTCTCATTCAGTGCGTGCTCTGCCATGGCCGATTTCTCCACCTGTCCCAACCTGCAATGTCGCTTATGCTCTTTGATCCTGGTGTTAATGGATCGTCCAGTCATTCCGACATAAACTTTCTGCATGTCCAAGGTATACGGTATATTCCCGACATTGCAAGTGGGTCTCTTTTCTCCTTCGCCGATCTAAGACACTCTTTGATCTTCCTTGTCGGTTTGAAAATCGTCTTTACGCCGTGTTTGCGCAATATACGGCCGATTCTGTCCGTCACTCTGGGAATGTATGGCAGAAAGGCCGTACCCGACATTTCTTTTTCTGGTTCCTTACTTCGCCGAGTGTTTGGCTCTGTTACACTTCTAATGCAATTCGTGGAGTACCCATTGCTCCTCAGAACAGTTTCCAGGTGTTGCATTTCTCGTTTGAGGTGTTGAGGCTCACATATTCGTCCTGCTCTCGTTACGAGCGTACTAATCGTGCCTCTTTTCTGGCTTGAGTGGTGGATTGATAGTTTGTGCAGGTATCGGTCCGTGTGTGTCGGTTTTCGATACACGCTGTGTCCCAGGTTTTCGCCGTCCCTTGTGACCAGCACATCTAGAAATGACAGTTCCTTGTCCTTTTCAACTTCCATGGTAAATGTTATGTTGGCATGGAGGCTGTTCAAGTGTCTCAGGAATTCACCGAGCTGTTCTTCACCATGGCTCCACACCACGAAAGTATCATCGACGTACCTGTAACACACCTTAGGTTTACAAGTCGCCGAGTCCAGTGCCTGTGCTTCGAATTGTTCCATGAAGAAGTTGGCCACCACTGGACTGAGAGGACTACCCATTGTGACGCCTTCCAGCTGTTCATAGAAATCGCCATTCCACGTGAAATAGCTCGTGGTGAGACATGCATGGAAGAGCTTTTTGATGTCTTACGGGAACATGGAACCGATGTGCTCCAGAGTGTCGCTGAGTGGCACTTTCGTAAATAACGAAACAACATCAAAACTGACCAGGATGTCGTTTGGCGCAAGTTTCAGTTACTTCAGCTTCTCAATGAAATGTCCTGAGTCCTTAATGTATGTGTCGGTCTTTCCCACGTGTGGCTGGAGCAGAGAGGCCAAGTATTTCGCCAGTTTACATGTTGGTGAGCCAGGAGTGCTAACGATCGGTCTCAGTGGAACGTTGTTCTTACGGATCTTGGGTAATCCATACAGCCGAGGTGGTAGGGCATCTGTGTTGCACAGGTTTCTCTGTATGTCCGCCGGCAGAGAAGACGCCTCGATTAATCGATTCGTATTCCGAGTGATACGCTGCGTCGGAGCTGCGCTTAGTTTTCGGTATGTCGTCGGATCTAATAGGTCTCTGATCTTTTGCTCATAATCTTCGGTCTTCATTACGACGGTCGCATTCCCCTTATCGGCAGGCAGTACCAATATACTCTTGTTGGCGTTGAGATTCTTAATGGCTTGTACCTCTTCTTTCTTCAGGTTGCAAGCTGGTGCTTTTGCTCGGCGCAGTATCCTGGCTGTTTCAGTGCGTATTTCCTCTGCCCTTTCACAAGGAAGGGTCCGAATGGCTGCTTCGGTGTTGGCAATGATGTCCTCCATAGGTATAGTTCTTGGGATGATAGCGAAATTCCCTCCTTTTTGAAGAACAGACACTTCCTCTTCGGTCAATTGTCGTTCAGTGAGGTTGACCACTGTGCGTGACATGTCGGGAATCGCCTTGTCGGTCTGCTTCCGGCATCTTTCAAACTTTTTCTTTTGCCGCTCGGTGCAGCGCTCGAGTTCGTTCAGCATGCTCCTGTGAGTGATGCTGTCGATCTTGTCACAGTCGTCTCGATGCATTCTGCTACTTAGTTGATAGAATATGTCCAGAAGTTCCTGATCCGTTCTTGCCAAGTCTCTCCGTGTTGTATGTATTTGCTCACGAAGAAAAGCTCGTTCCATTCTGTCGTAGATACGATGTGCTTGGGCGGTGGTGAATAGGCGCTTGCATCTCAAGACGCCTTGACCAACGACGGAAGAAGAAAGCACGACTGATGTCCTCTCTCGCCTTTCTGTCACGGTGCCGACATGAATGTGCTACACCGAAGTTCTTGAGATGCAAGCGCCTATTCACCACCGCCCAAGCACATCGTATCTACGACAGAATGGAACGAGCTTTTCTTCGTGAGCAAATACATACAACACGGAGAGACTTGGCAAGAACGGATCAGGAACTTCTGGACATATTCTATCAACTAAGTAGCAGAATGCATCGAGACGACTGTGACAAGATCGACAGCATCACTCACAGGAGCATGCTGAACGAACTCGAGCGCTGCACCGAGCGGCAAAAGAAAAAGTTTGAAAGATGCCGGAAGCAGACCGACAAGGCGATTCCCGACATGTCACGCACAGTGGTCAACCTCACTGAACGACAATTGACCGAAGAGGAAGTGTCTGTTCTTCAAAAAGGAGGGAATTTCGCTATCATCCCAAGAACTATACCTATGGAGGACATCATTGCCAACACCGAAGCAGCCATTCGGACCCTTCCTTGTGAAAGGGCAGAGGAAATACGCACTGAAACAGCCAGGATACTGCGCCGAGCAAAAGCACCAGCTTGCAACCTGAAGAAAGAAGAGGTACAAGCCATTAAGAATCTCAACGCCAACAAGACTATATTGGTACTGCCTGCCGATAAGGGGAATGCGACCGTCGTAATGAAGACCGAAGATTATGAGCAAAAGATCAGAGACCTATTAGATCCGACGACATACCGAAAACTAAGCGCAGCTCCGACGCAGCGTATCACTCGGAATACGAATCGATTAATCGAGGCGTCTTCTCTGCCGGCGGACATACAGAGAAACCTGCGCAACACAGATGCCCTACCACCTCGGCTGTATGGATTACCCCAGATCCGTAAGAACAACGTTCCACTGAGACCGATCGTTAGCACTCCTGGCTCACCAACATGTAAACTGGCGAAATTCTTGGCCTCTCTGCTCCAGCCACACGTGGGAAAGACCGACACATACATTAAGGACTCAGGACATTTCATTGAGAAGCTGAAGAAACTGAAACTTGCGCCAAACGACATCCTGGTCAGTTTTGATGTTGTTTCGTTATTTACGAAAGTGCCACTCAGCGACGCTCTGGAGCACATCGGTTCCATGTTCCCGCAAGACATCAAAAAGCTCTTCCATGCATGTCTCACCACGAGCTATTTCACGTGGAATGGCGATTTCTATGAACAGCTGGAAGGCGTCGCCATGGGTAGTCCTCTCAGTCCAGTGGTGGCCAACTTCTTCATGGAACAATTCGAAGCACAGGCACTGGACTCGGCGACTTGTAAGCCTAAGGTGTGGTACAGGTACGTCGATGATACTTTCGTGGTGTGGAGCCATGGTGAAGAACAGCTCGGTGAATTCCTGAGACACTTGAACAGCCTCCATGCCAACATAACATTTACCATGGAAGTAGAGAAGGACACGAAACTGCCATTTCTAGATGTGCTTGTCACAAGGGACGGCGAAAACCTGGGACACAGCGTGTATCGAAAACCGACACACACGGACCGATACCTGCACAAACTGTCAAACAACCACCCGAGCCAGAAAAGAGGCACGATTAGTACGCTCGTAACGAGAGCAGGACGAATATGTGAGCCTAAACACCTCAAACGAGAAATGCAACACCTGGAAACTGTTCTGAGGAGCAATGGGTACTCCACGAATTGCATCAGAAGTGTAACAGAGCCAAACACTCGGCGAAGTAAGGAACCAGAAAAAGAAATGTCGGGTACGGCCTTTCTGCCATACATTCCCAGAGTGACGGACAGAATCGGCCGTATATTGCACAAACACGGCGTAAAGACGATTTTCAAACCGACAAGGAAGATCAAAGAGTGTCTTAGATCGGCGAAGGAGAAAAGAGACCCACTTGCAATGTCGGGAATATACCATATACATTGCACATGCGGAAAAGTTTATGTCGGAATGACTGGACGATCCATTAACACCAGGATCAAAGAGCATAAGCGACATTGCAGGTTGGGACAGGTGGAGAAATCGGCCATGGCAGAGCACGCACTGAATGAGACCGACCACGTGATAAAATTGCCGACATGGAAGTTCTGGCTGTAGAGAAGCACTATCACACGCGCTTGTTCAGAGAAGCTGTAGAAATCCAGTTTCAACAAGAAAGAGGAAAGCCTTAAGGTAAACGGATCCTGGCTTCCCGTACTGCAGCGAACGACCGTCGCAGGTAGCAAGAGGAGAACCACACCGGAAATGACTGCGGAGAAGCCCTCGGACGTTGGCGCGCCGGGTACATATAGTCTGCGGCCGCGAGCTCGCCTCCAGTTCACCACCGGCAATGGAGGGTGAAGCTTTGACAATGCCAGCCACTCGTGCTGGCGAAACATCAGAAAAATCATTAGATGAACGTCGGCCGAAGAACCCGAGACAGAAGCCAACTATTAGAAGTGGCGTACTTTCTGAAACACACATTTCAATTGAAGAAAAACCTAATAACTGAAATAAAGAGAAAAGATTAAAGTGAAAAGAAAGAGAGGGGAGAAATCATAAATAGTGGAGAGGCAGTAACAAAGGAAAGAAATACCATGGGGCAGAACATTACATAAATAATGTACAAACAAGGGGAAATAAATTATGGCAGATATGTGGAGGAGAAAAGGAGGTAATAAGATAGTATCAGGAATATTTAGCAAGCTTAAGCTGATGGGACCAATCATCTGCAGTAGTTTATGTTTCTATGTGTTAGACTCTGAAGTGGTGTTGCAACACGGGAAAATCCAAGCTACACAATTGGTGATGTCTATTGTGCTATAAAGAACATTGGGTGACAGGGAATTGAGCGATACCAGTGTGTTAACATAATGGTAATGCTGTCCACTTAACAGATTAAAGTGGCAGTAGGAGAAAATACAAATAAAAGCTGTGGAAATGTTCAAGCTTTCAGAGCCAGTGGCTCCTTTTTCTGGAAACTTTAGAAGCCTTTGACACATTTTGCTGTTGACAGATGCTTGCATGAGCACTGCGTGTTGTTGTGTATGGCACATTTCCTTTGCAATTTAAATTATTTGTTTTTTTCTCTCTTGTTTATGCTTTATTGTTTAAGTATTATTCTGCAGTAGCTGGATATAGTAATATTCTTTGTTAAAGTAACGGTTCTTACCAGTCAAAATTACAAAAATTTAACAGAGAACTAAAACAATGAAAAATTCCCGGAATTCTAAAAAACTCCCGGGTTTTTCCCGGTTATCTCCCGGATGAAAAAAGTCCTGGGTTTTTCCCGAATCTCCAGATTGTCCCGGGTCGTATACACCCTGTGATAGAACATAATCTGAGACATCAAGGGATCACCAATTTAGTACTGGAGGTAAGTAGGTAGGTTGCAGTAGTTATTCAGAGATGAAGAGACTTGCACAGGATAGAGTAGAAAGCTGCATCAAACCAGTCTTTGGACTGAAGACCACAACAGTAACAACATGGATCCTTTGCTACACCTTCATTCACTTAATTATTACTTTGATATCTTTTGAATACACTAATAAATGAACAAAAAACTTTAAATGACACACTTTAATGTTGTTTTGCTGCTACTGGTACTGCTCTCACTTGCAAGCAGAAATTTACTAATGGCCTGTAGAAACACTGAGAATATTATGTGACAGCAGGTAAATTTAATTTTACGCTGTGCAGAAACGTTGTTGAACATTGTCTTTTAACTTTTTGTAGGTACTATAAGAGGTGCCAAAGAAGAGACTTCTTGCATCAATTTGTCTCAGCCTGTATGCCATGAAACACTAAAAAATTGCTGAAACGTGGAACTATTAATAGAGATACGTCAAAATTTTGAATTCCATATATGCAACCAGCAGCTCTTTTAACCACAAACATAAAATACTTTATTATTTTATTATAATGAACTGTATCAAAATTACATGTTTTCAGCAATATTATGAAAAGGATAGATTGCTACACACCATATAGTGGAGATGTTGAGTCGCACGTGGCACAACAAAAACACTGCTAAACAAGTAAGCTTTCAGCTATCAGTTGTCCTTTTTAAATTTTATAGGCAGGTCTAGATTTCAGCTAGAAACTAGCCATTCTCAATGCAATATCGTTTTTGATCAATGCATGTAATGCCTGTTGGTCGGGCTTCGTCCACAGTTCATTGAATATTTGGAATTCAGTATTCAATGAAGTGTGGATGAAGTTCGTCCAGCATGCATTGATAAAAAATGATAGTGCATTGAGAATGGCTAGTTTCCAGCTGAAATCTAGATCTGCCAATAAAATTTAAAAAGGATGACTGATAGCTGAAATCTATTATTTACAAGTCAATATAACAGTCGCTGCGTGCAACAGCCTTCTGAATGGAAGGTAACCTGAAGTAAGCTTTCGGCCAAAACACCTTCTTCTGAATTAGACCCCCCCCCCCCCCCCAAACGCGCGCACACACACACACACACACACACACACACACGCCGACTGTCTCTGGCGGCTGAAGCCAGTCATGCCTGCCTGGGACTCAACATCTTCGCTGTATAGTGGGTAACAATGTATCCTTTTCATAATACTGTAATTTTTCTATCCTGGATTATCCATTACACATTTTTGAGGAACATTTAATGCACCAGTGCCTTGAAGCACCATATTTTTGTATCATGCAAGCTATAATACCAAAACCAGCAAAAATATGGTATAGCTAGTGTTATATGTGAACAAACTATGAAGGAAATGTGGCAAGTGTTGTAGCAGTTTGAAGATCATAACTAGTTTCCAACACTGATTAGTGTGCGTTAACAGTGGGGCAAGTTTGCAAACAGATTGTTATTTGAACAAACCCAAATTTTTATAAGGATATATTTATTGCACACTCTTGTTTTATAAGTACAGGATGTGTCTTTAGAGTATGTACTGTAACATGGCTATATGGGTAGAGGGATAGCCATAACACAATTAGGCGCAAGAGTCAATGAAATACGAACAACATTAACATGATGAGATAGATTGTACAAACTATAATAGGACACCAAGAGCTCTCTCAATAAATTATCACCGATTCCACCTGTGACAATTATTATAGACAACTTCAATCCAAACAAACTACAGGTTTATTACGCAAACTGTCACCTCAGACAGTGAAGAAAGAATTGCCCTAGAAATTCACAATAACCTACCACAATTTAATCATTTGATGTAGTTTTTCTGTTCTTGGTTAAGTTTTAAGAAAAATGTTACAGCAGTAGAGCATACTATTAACTGGAACATTGCAAGATACACATTTTCTGTTTACCTCTAGAAGGGCACGTGGTGAAGGGTAAACAGCAGAAATAGCTTCGGCTGTGGCTAGGCTCGCCAGTGGGAACTGGCATAGCTGCTGCCGCCACAGCTGCAGCATCCCGTTGCCGTGTTTGTCCACCTTCACACAGTCGTTAGAGTCACCTGCTGCAAACCAGTCTGTCTCTTCCATCTGTTCCTCCTGCTTTTCCAATCTACATAAACACATTAAGAGGATATATGCAAACAGACAGGTGAAAATGTAAAACAATGTAAGTAGAGAAAAACACTTATTTACCACTTGTTTCACCAATTATTTATTTTTTCAACCTAGGTTTTGGTTTATTAGTCTGATGTCTAGCAGGGCTAGTAAAGAACAACAATAAGGAAAGGACAGAGTGCTATCCACCACATACAGAAGGCCCTCAGTCATACAATGAAAAAGAATGCTTGAAATATTTCACCTTCCATATAAGGTGTTTTAATGATATTATTTTTATGAGAATGCGTGTGAGTTTTCTACTTCTGAAAAAGGCCCCTATCTGAAAGCTGAAATATTTTTAACATTCTTTTCATTGTGCCTACATGCGACTAACGCCTCTTGTATGCCGTGAGTAGCAATCTACAATTGGTACAAACATAAACATGTTTTATCCATTATGATCTGTCAGAACACTGTGATTGTATAATTCAAATGAACAAAATAAACCATAACCATGATAATTCCAGTGCTTTTTATCATAGCTGAAATAATACTTGGATACACCAACATACAAATGTGAAACAGAAGTATAAATATTACATTATTTCTGCAGGTAAATATTGCCATTAAGGATGAACGTAGAGAACCAATATCGTGTTACTGGTCTCCTAAATAATTTATCAAATAATGAATGCTTACAATTTATTTTCTTCATTGTAAACAACCACAATACTGTACAAAAAACTTGTAGAATATGATGACTATTAACTCAGAAGCAAGGAATATTCAACACAGATGAAAACTGGATGACAGAAAGCTGTGGTCAGAGTAATATTACACAGCAGCAAATACAGTCATTACTCCATACAGGTAAACAATTCATTAAGCAGCATGTCCACAGAAAATAGTAACAGTGAATCAGTTGGGGGCATTCTCCATAAGTTCTGTAATCATGCTGCTCATTCCTCCCTCAATGTAATTCAGAGTTCTTGAATAGTTGAAGATGAGAGGGTCACCTGTGGACCACCTAACATAAAGAGTGCCCCCATATATGATCTTCAGTATCTGCATCTACTATATACAAATTGACACACTCCTTAAGTGATTTCTTCATTCCCCAGTGTCTCCATAAAACAGGAATCTCTGTGAGCTCAGAAATAAATATTCCACAACATTTTGGCAAAATATCGTTATATTTAGATTAGATACAGTTTTTATTCCATAGACCCAAAAAATGAGATGATTCTCGTGGGTGTGGAACATGTCAATAAGTATGATATAAAAACATAAAACATTTGAATATAATACTTACTACCCATGAACATTTGTCAGGAGATAGTTGAGAAAAAGTTAATAAAACGCAGTAAACTGGGACAGCTAACACACTACAGGCCATTAAAACTGCTACACCACGAAGATGATGTGATAAAGATGCGAAATTTAACCGACAGGAAGAAGGTGCTGTGATATGCAAATGATTAGCTTTTCAGAGCATTCACACAAAGTTGGCCCCGGTGGTGACACCTACAACGTGCTCACATGAGTAAAGTTTCCAACCGATTTCTCATACACAACAGCAGTTGATCGGTGTTGCCTGGTGAAACGTCATCAAGATGCCTCGTGTAAGGAGGAGAAATGTGTACTATCACGTTTCCGACTTCAATAAAGATCGGATTGTAGCCTATCGTGATAGCGGTTTATCGTATCGTGACATTGCTGCTCGGATTGGTCGAGGTCCAATGACTGTTAGCAGAATATGGAATTGGTGGCTTCAGGAGGGTAATACAGAATGCCATGCTGGATCCCAACGGCCTCGTATCACTAGCAGTCGAGATGACAGGCGTCTTATCCGCATGGCTGTAACGTATCATGCAGCCACGTCTCGATCCGTGAGTCAATAGATGGGGACGTTTGCAAGACAACAACCATCTGCACGAACAGTTCGATGATGTTTGCAGCAGCATGGACTATCAGCTCGGAGGCCAAGGCTGTGCTTACCCTTAACGCTGCATCACAGACAGGAGCGCCTGCGATGGTGTACTCAATGACGAACCTGGGTGCACGAAAGACAAATCATCATTTTTTTGGATGAATCCAGGTTCTGTTTACAGCATCATGATGGTCGCATCGATGGTTGGCGACATCGCAGTGAACGCACATTGGAAGTGTGTATTCGTCATCGCCATACTGGCGTATCACCCGGTGTGATGGTATGGGGTGCCATTGGTTACACATCTCGGTCACCTCTTGTTCGCATTGATGGCACTTTGAACAGTGGACATTACATTTCAAATGTGTTATGACCCTTGGCTCTACCCTTCATTCGATCCCTGCGAAACCCTGCATTTCAACAGGATAATGCACAACCGCATGTTGCAGGTCCAGTACGGGCCTTTCTGTCTACAGAAAATGTTTGACTGCTGCCCTGGCCAGCACATTCTCCAGATCTCTCACCAATTGAAAACGTCTGGTCAATGGTGGCCGAGCAACTGGCTCGTCACAATACGCCAGTGACTACTCTTGATGAACTGTAGTATCGTGCTGAAGCTGCATGGGCAGCTGTACCTGTACACGCCATCCAAGCTCTTATTGGCTCAATGCCCAGACGTAACAAGGCCATTATTACAACCAGAGGTGGTTGTTTTGGTTACTGATTTCTCAGGATCTACGCACCCGAATTGCGTGAAAATGTAATCACATGTCAGTTCTAGTATAATATATTTGTCCAATGAATACTCTTTTATCATCTGCATTTCTTCTCGGTGTAGAAATTTTAATGGCCAGTAGTGTATTTACAGAATTAACACACTGTCAGAATGAAACACTGTTATGCACTATTAATAAATTTATCATATGCAAAATACCTAATCTTGACTGTTGTGACCAAGTGTTGTCAAAACTGAAATCTAACAGATATTTTTACTTATGCTGACTTAACAGTCTCTGTTAAGATATTCATCTATGGAGTAGAAGGAGTTGCCTACCAAAAAGTCTTTCAAACTCTGTTTAAACTGTGCTTTATCTGAAACCAAATTTTTAATGGTTGCTGGCAATTTATTAAAAATGTGTGTTCCTGAATACTGGACCCCTTTTTGGACCAAGGTAAGTGACTTTAGGCCTTTATGTTGATTCTTCTTATTCCTAGTATTGATACTGTGTACTGAGCTTTTGGTTGGAAATAGAGATCTATTACTTGCAACAAATTTCATTAAGGAATAAATATACTGAGAAGCAGTGGTTAGAATACGAAGTTTCTTGAACTGGTTTTTACAAGATGTTCTCAAATTTACACCACAAATGATTCTTATCACACATTTTTGCACCCTAAAAACTTTGCTCGGTTTGATGAGCTGCCCCAGAATATGATCCCATAAGGCATAATAGAATGAAAGTAAGCAAAGTGTGCAAGTTTTTTTTTTTTAATATATATAAATATATCTCTACATCTGACATCATTCTCAAGGCAAATACATACTTGTTTAGGCACTTTAGCAATTCTGTGGTATGCACTTCCCAACCGAATTTATTATTAAGTTGTGATCCCAGAAATTTAACACCGTCAACCTCTTTGAACTGCATGTCTTCATATGTTATACTCATGCTGGAAGGCAATCTCTTACAGGTTCTGAACTGCATATACTGAGTCTTCTCAAAGTTTAATGACAAAGAATTAGCTTTAAACCACTTATTGATGTCAGTGAAAATTTGATTAGCAGCTATTTCTAAATCTGTACTTGACTTGCTACTTATTGCAATGTTAGTGTCATCTGCAAACAAAACAAACTTGGCATCTGGCAATGTAACAGATGAGAGGTCATTAATATACACAAGAATGTTCCTCTTCCTTTTTGGCCCCATCTGTCACTGTCTTCACAATATCCCATGCAGTTTTTACTTTGTTACCTGATGTAATTATCTTTTTCTCATAATAAAGCTGCTTTGATTTCTGGATTACTTGCTGCAGTATTTTGCAGTATTCTTTGTAATGCATTACAATTCTAACCTCAGAGCTGTTTCTAGATAGTAGATAGTGTCTCCTTTTTGTCCCACGTGATATCTTTATTCCTTGTGTAATCAACGTTTTATTTTTTGACTTGTGGATGAGTTGAGTTACCTCGTTGTTTGTGTGACAGGTGCCAATGACATAGCTCATAACGAATCCGGAAAGTGCATAACAGGTTTGAGGGATTTTTTAAATGTAAATATGATGAAGAACACTGTTGTTGTGACGATACCTAATAGAAATGACCTCATGTATAATGCGTGTGTGAATAAAGAAATCCGCAAAACCAACACTAGAATAAAAACAATTATGCTCTACTTACGCAAAATGCAGTGTAGTAGATATCAACAGACTGGCGAAAAATCTGCACACTGAACACGGTGAGCATCTGAATTACCCGGGTTAAAAAATTTCTCTGTCACGAGATAAGCAAAATTATAAATGAAATTCAAGAACGCAACTGTCTAGTTTTAAAAGACACTATTTCTGGGGACACTTATAGACCTCCTTTTTTAGGCAATACAACGTACAGGGGAAGGAAGGGTAGAAACCATGTTAAGGGAAAACTGCAGCAAAGTAATTAATTCAGATAACTGTGTTGTTTTAGATCAATCGGTGAAAATCAATGAACATGCAAGATCTTGTGACATCAAAATACCTTTCTGCGCAGATAACAATGTTCTCCTTCTACATATAAACGTACAATCACTTTGTGGTAAAGTCAATGATGTAGCGGGACTTTGAATTTCGCCGCGCTGCACACGTTCCCTCAGATATAAATTATACCGCCGCAGCGGTATGAGCGGTCGACGGCAGAGAAAATGAAGGTACTATAATTGTAACTCTTCTTTTTTTTTCTATCCATTTCTTTTGTCTCTTGAGAGCGGAAGCTTAATTCAGACGTAAAAACTTATTAGCTAGTCTTGGTCGAATTAAGACGAAAAAACTCACTGATGTGCAGATGTGTTGTGAAAGTTTGTATGAAATTTGGAGGTTGAAAGCAGCAATGTAAAATATATTGCATTCAACACCAAGATGGTTTTAGTTTGTATACATTAGTAATTTCTGGACAATGAAAATTTATTGCAAGATTTTGGAGCAGTTAAGACTTTTCATGCAGAAATGAAGTAGGAGATTTTTGAAGACCTGGACGCCGCATGCGAGAAGACATGTTAACATGGTAAAGGATGAACTCTTATCTACGCCATTTCCCCCTGTGTTTTGTTATTCTCTGTTTCTGTTTCTTTTTTTTTTCTTTTTCTTTTTTTCTAAATAATTTTTGTACTGGAAATTGGTTTGACTTTTGCTCAGAAACACCACAAGGTCCACCCCAACAATAGCTTTTCCGAATCACGAAGTCCAATAACTTTTCTGTAATATGAAGTCCGATTTGCATTTTATTCTTTCCCTTTTTTCACGGTCATTAACGATTTTAAACCCCCTTTTTATTCACCATTTCTTCCCACATTTTCAACCTTTTCTTTTCTTCTCTTTTTCTTTTTTATTAACCACTACAATGAACTGCAGTACTGGCTTGATAAAATTAACTGCAGTATGTTGCGTATCAATGAACACTGGATGAAAGAGTCTGAAATAGACTTGTGTGTTCCTATGGGATATTTGCTAGTTACTAGCTGTTGCAGAAGAAGCATTTCACATGGTGGAGTCTCAATCTACGTTAAAAGCAAATCAGATTTAGATTATTCAGTAGCAGACCTTAGCAAAATGTGCCTTGAAGGCATATTTGAAGTAGCGGGTATGGTAATACATGCACAAAAAATTGTAATTGTGTCAGTGTATTGAACTCCAAGATCTGATGAAATAATATTTGTAGAAAAAATTAAAACACTCATTTTGCAGTTGTCCAAATATAAACAACATAAAATTATAATTGTAGGTGATATTAACATAGATATAAGGGCAAAGAAGAGAAATATTATCTATATGGTTAATTCTTTGAAGTCATTGAACTATTATTGTCTTAATGAAAAGCCCACCAGACAGAATACATGTCTTGATAACATAATTAGTAATGTATATAAAGATACTCTTGAATGTCACATAATAGAATTAGGAATATCAGATCATGCAGGACTATGGCTTCGAATAGAAAATTCTGAACTCAACACTAAAGGAAGACAAGTGACATATAGACTTCTAGGAGAATCCAATGTAAAGAACATGATTAATGAGTTACAGGAAATTGATTGGTCTCATAAAATTAATAATAATAAGGCAACTGACGAATGCTTTACTATTTTCCTCACAGAAATTGTAACCAAAAGACAATATCCTGATAATACACATAAAAAATGTCCTACTAACAAGTGGTACACTCCAAAACTTAAAGAAACTTAGGATACTACTTCTAATTCTGAAGGATAAGTCTAATAAAAGTGATCAAGACAAGGCAAATTGCATAAATATGAGAAAACTTTACAAATCAGAAATAAAAGGGACTAAGTGCAATGCAAATGATGAATACATTTTGAATTCCAAAAATAAATGTAAAGCAGCCTGGAATGTCAGGAAACAGGAAATTAATAACATCAATAAAGAAAACATCCCTATAGACTGCGATACATTCAATGATTATTTTGTAAATAGTGCCACTACCACTCCACTCAATAATTCTACCATAGATGCAGAAGCACTACTCATCTATACAAACCAGACTAGTGAGAAATTTACTTGGACTCCTATCACCCTAAATGAAATTTGCAAATCGATAAACAAACTAAGCAATTCCAAAACAGAAGACTATTATGGACTCAGTAATTTCATCATAAAGTGCCACTTCTCTCACTGTCAAACAGAGTACTAGATGAAGGAATTTTTCCAGAATGTCTTAAGCTCACAGTTACACTACCTATGTATAAAAAAGGTGATAAAAACCTCCCAAACAACTACAGACCCATATCAATAGCACCAATCATATGCAAAATAATAGAAAATTGCATGCATATGCAGCTATACAGCTATTTTGAAAGCAACAAACTATTAAATGAACAGCAATTCAGATTCAGGTCTCACCTGTCAACTGTAAAAGCAACTGAAGCTTTGGTGAACAATGTATATGAAGCATATGAAAAGAGGCTGCATATATCTGGAACACTTATTGATTTAAGCAAAGCATTTGATTCAGTGTCTCATGACAATCATTAAAAAGTTAGAATACTATGGAATTGAAGATATACCACTCACCTTATTCAAATCTTATTTAAGCAATAGGTTACAGCTTGTACACGCAAATAAACAGAGATCAGCAATACTTACTAAAAAAAGAGGAATATCCAAGGCTTGGTACTTGGGGTTTTGCTGTTTATTGTCTATATTAACGATTTCTCGAATTATATACCATGTAAGAATATACTGTACACTGATGATATAACACTAATAACCTCAGGTGACAATTTACAAACTGTGCTGGATAACAACAGAGAAATAACGCAAATGACTAGTCACTGGTGTCAGGCCAATAAACTGTGCATAAACAACACAAAAACAGAGGAAATAATTTTTAATCTAAAAGCTACAAAAAGTAAAAATAAGGCAGTGAAACTACTTGGATTGCACATAAACCAAAAACTCTTCTGGGAAGAACACACCAATCACCTGTGCAGCAAACTAGCCCGTGTACTTTTTTTACTGTACAAACTGAGAAACAGTGTGATCAAACAGCTGTTACTCCACTCATATTTTGCTTTCTTCCATTCCATTCTGGAGTATGGAATTTTGCTCTGGGGGTAATTCCTCAGGGGCTAAATGTATTTTCAGATGGCAAAAGAAGGCCATCACATGTATACTAGGATTAGCACCCAGAGATTCCTGCAGAAACCACTTTAAATATCTCAGTGTAATGACAGTACCTAGCATGTACATACATAACTGTTTAATGTATGCTAAAGAAAATCTCGACAAATTCAGCACGAGATGTGAAGTACACACACACAATACCAGAAATAGTCACTTGTTAGATTTTCCTTTCTGGAGGCTAGCTGTTGTCCATAATAAGTATAAACATTTGGGCATAAAATTTTTTAATAAGTTACCATACTCAGCTCGTACAGCCACTTTTAATGAATTCAAGAGTGTATTGCAAAATTGGTTAAAATGCAATGAATTTTATACAACTGAAGAATTCCTAGGAAATACTCAATATATCATAAGCTTTTAATAAGTGATAAAGAAATGTTTTCAATTCTTAAATAAGCTAAATAACTCTGTGTATGTAAGTGTTTATTGTGCTTAACTGTACTCCACTGTAAACTTTGACAAAGCCTATTGTATGAAAAATACTAAAAGGCGAATAAAAATATTCTATTCTATTCTATTCTTTAGGGGAAAACAATTCTCAAAAGTGGAGGCAACTTTATTAATGAATGCTTTGTATCTTCCATTTGAGTCAGATGTATTGTCAACAACTATCCAGTCCATGTCTTCGAGCAATTTCCTGAATTTCTCAATTTTTTACTTATTTATTACCCTCCTGTACTCAGATTTAATACATTTTTTATCCTGGCAAGTTTAAACATTTAACACAACATGCTACATGTCATGATCAGATTGTCCATTTACTATTGGTTTTGTGATATGACTTTTCTCCCTAGATTTGTCTACAAAGATATTATAAATATACAGGGCTATTACAAATGATTGAAGCGATTTCATAAATTCACTGTAGCTCCATTCATTGACATATGGTCACGACACACTACAGATACGTAGAAAAACTCATAAAGTTTTGTTCAGCTGAAGCCGCACTTCAGGTTTCTGCCGCCAGAGCGCTCGAGAGCGCAGTGTGACAAAATGGCGACAGGAGCTGAGAAAGCATATGTCGTGCTTGAAATGCACTCACATCAGTCAGTCATAACAGTGCAACGACACTTCAGGACGAAGTTCAACAAAGATCCACCAACTGCTAACTCCATTCGGCGATGGTATGCGCAGTTTAAAGCTTCTGGATGCCTCTGTAAAGGGAAATCAACGGGTCAGCCTGCAGTGAGCGAAGAAACGGTTGAATGCGTGCGGGCAAGTTTCACGCGTAGCCCGCGGAAGTCGACGAATAAAGCAAGCAGGGAGCTAAACGTACCACAGCCGACGGTTTGGAAAATCTTACGGAAAAGGCTAAAGCAGAAGCCTTACCGTTTACAATTGCTACAAGCCCTGACACCCGATGACAAAGTCAAACGCTTTGAATTTTCGGCGCGGTTGCAACAGCTCATGGAAGAGGATGCGTTCAGTGCAAAACTTGTTTTCAGTGATGAAGCAACATTTTTTCTTAATGGTGAAGTGAACAGACACAATGTGCGAATCTGGTTTAAAGTTTACGGCACCTTTTTCTTCTGCAAAAAAAATGTTGCAGGACACGTGTAGCTGGAAATGCTGGAAAATTGTCTTATGCCACAACTGGAGACCGACAGCGCCGACTTCATCTTTCAACAGGATGGTGCTCCACCGCACTTCCATCATGATGTTCGGCATTTCTTAAACAGGAGATTGGAAAACCGATGGATCAGTCGTGGTAGAGATCATGATCAGCAATTCATGTCATGGCCTCCACGCTCTCCCGACTTACCCCCATGCGATTTCTTTCTGTGGGGTTATGTGAAAGATTCAGTGTTTAAACCTCCTCTACCAAGAAACGTGCCAGAATAACGAGCTCGCATCAACGATGCTTTCGAACTCATTGATGGGGACATGCTGCGCCGAGTGTGGGAGGAACTCTATTATCGGCTTGATGTCTGCCGAATCACTAAAGGGGCACGTATCGAACATTTGTGAATGCCTAAAAAAACTTTTTGAGTTTTTGTATGTGTGTGCAAAGCATTGTGAAAATATCTCAAATAATAAAGTTATTGTAGAGCTGTGAAATCGCTTCAATCATTTGTAATAACCCTGTATATTAGTGATTTTGTCCAGGATGAGTGATGGTGGGATGTGGGGTCGTGAAGGACAAGCAGATGATCTCGTGTGTGTGTGTGTGTGTTTTATCCCACTGCAATCAAACAATCAATTATATCACAAGCTCAACTGGACTATGGCCTGGTAGGTGTGAATCAGCTCATGCTTCTCATTAACTTCAAGACTGTCCACCAAATTTGCTAGGTGGGAGGAGGAAGAGGCAAATGGTGTAAGTGGTATGTGGAGAACGAAAATGTCAGTGATATTAATAGAAGAAATTGACAATACAACAAAACAACGAAGAACAGAATTGTAAATTTATGTTATAAAATGTGTTCATTTTGAGTTGGCATGAGGTCCAATTCAAAATTAACGAAATTATAACACAAATTTTTGAACACCAGAAGACAACAACAAAGTCTGTCGAAACTGGTTGTCGGGAAATAAAGAAATATTTATTTGGTCTTGGCTTTAGAAAGTTTTTACCAAGTCAAGATGCATCTTAATTCCGTTCCATTTTCTCTCACATTCTCATTAAGACTTATGTGCAAGATAATTCTAAAATGACACACAATTTGAAAATTATACAATAATCAATCCTTATTTATCTATGTAGTTATAAACTTGAGGCTATTTGTGAAAGTTTCTCTAAGGCTTGCATCCCTCTACAGTTGAGCAGCAAAAATAATGTAGTCTGTACGAAGTACTCACATCAAAGACAGTCTCACCCCCCCCCCCCACCCCCCCCACACACACACACACAAAGCATTGCAGATAATACTCTTTATTACTGCAGTTTTAACTGTAGGTTAGCTGTCAGAAACCCTCCCCCTCCTTTTCACAGTCTGATAATTGCTTCTCATCTTATTAATGTAGGTGGACTTACAAAACAGTTGTACTGTAATTCCATCAGAAGATTATATGTCCAGCAGTTAAAGCCAAATGTTGGAATGCTTTGTAGTCTTCTGAACAACATAATTTTCTAGTTACAGTTAGCAAAACATTGCGAATAACATCTGATTGCATCATATGTATACTAACTTGAATGGTTTCACAGCAATAGCCTTTGTAAGCTGCCCAATTGCTGCACCAAGCTCCTCTGGGGTGTGTACAAGATGATACTGACAACCGTGTCGCAACTGCAATTCTACGAGGGTCTCCAGCAGCTCATCTTCGGATGGTGATGATTCCGTGTAATAACTTCCCTTCTTCAGTGGTTTCTTGTTCCTAAATAAATGGAGTTATGTTTATCTTAATAAAATGTAACTGTTGTCATGTGACAGCTGAAAACAGGCAGATCATTTTTTTAGGGGGGTGAGGGATGAGGAAGAGGAGGATTGGGGGGGGGAGTGAGGTCAGAGAATCGGTATACACTAACCGTAACGATGCAATGTTTAGTAACCCTGTCAGACATACGTATGCAAGATATGGATGTACTGACATGCAAATTATCACCCATGTTTGGTGTGGCCATCTGCCGTGGGAAAGCAGACATCGCAGGCTGGTCACATGAATTTCTGTAGCTGGCAAATATTAAGGCTGTCCGACAATGGACTCATTCTCAATTGCTATTCTCCAATGTGCCTCTAGAAGTTAATTAAGATCACAGTAAAGCTGTGAGGACGGGGCGTGAGTCGTGCTTGGGTAGCTCAGTTGGTAGAGCACTTGCCCGTAAAAGGCAAAGGTCCCGAGTTCGAGTCTCGGTCCAGCACACAGTTTTAATCTGCCAGGAAGTTTCATATCAGCGCACACTCCGCTGCAGAGTGAAAATCTCATTCTGGAATTTCAATCTGTTGTGGCAAAGAGTTTATCTGTGTTCCATAAATGTTATTGGGCTGAAAGTCAGGGTACAATATTGGCAGCGAGCAGGTTCCAGTTCTGGTTAGCCTAGCGTTCCAAATGATGCAAAATTTTTTGAGCTTTGATAGCAACAGCTAAATCAGCAACCAGAAGTGGGTCAAGCACTTCACTAATTCTACACTGCAGCAGTCACAGGCACTGCTAGCTGCCTTTGTATTTCAGCCATTGAACTAAGTTCAAAAAGACTGGGAAGTATATGTCTTGCCCTGCGCATCTGGGCAAATGAGATTAAGTGTTTGGAGTGACTGTGGGTCTTTTTGTTGTATGTGAACACAGTAATATAACTTGGAACAAAAGTTGGCATCGTTGTCTGATCCATCTGTGTTCCCACTGTCTGACATTCTCATTATTATTCGACATTTTCGAACAAAATGCATAGAGTAGCAGCCAGGCAAGAATTCTTATTGCACCCCAAGTCACATGCTGTAAATTATGTGTCTGATTCAGATTTGAAGGAATAGACTAGAAAATGAAAATTCACATGTGTGTCATCACTCATACATGAAAAATTTAATATGAGCTGTAGTGACTTGTTAAGAACCAGATAACAAGGTATGTACACAAGCCTTAAGACAGTCTGACCCCTTTCTGGTTGAAGTGCTACAAATTGCATGTGCATTTGAAATACAATTTGCTAAGAACTAAGGAGGTATGTACACAAGTCTTAAGACAGTCTGACCCCTTCCTGGCTGAAGTGCTTCAAACATTGTGTGCATTTGAAATATCACCAATTGTGCTGTACACTTTTTCGTAAGATGCTGATCTTTAACATGTGGTCCATAGCCATAGTGATAAAATGCAGCAGGTTTCCATAACAGACTCTAAAGTTGTAAACAAGTTCATTTGACAGAAGTCAACTGGCCCCTCCCCAAAACTTGTCTTGTATCAGGTGTCGTTTGTGGCAATACACCTTTCTCCTACTTGCTTGGGCTGCTTTTCTTTGCATCCCAGATGAGAATGCCTAATAATCAGGGCAAATATTATAAGTGTTTATGTAAACATTGCACTGCACATATATGTCATAGCATGGTGGGCACTAGGCTCTGGCCCCAGTGATCATGTGCAGGCAATGCATAAAATTTAGCTACTTGCAACAGTATAAGACTTTCCTTCTAATACCACTGCATTGGTCTTAGTTGTTAACCAGTCTTTGCATTTAGTATGTGTAATCCCTCATTCAGTGAAGTGCTATCAAAGTTGGGGGTATAGCCAATGCTTAGGTTGTGTACAACTGATGGTTGTTTACAATCAATTCATTTTTTGTGGAAATGATCATTATGTAATGCCTTTAAAAAAGTGTTGTTCAGCTTATATGTGAGTGCAGGCTTTCTAAGTGAATTTCATATATGAAGTCTTCACGGGTTGTCAGTTGAGTAGCGTCGTCGACTCATAGCAATGTTTCGATGGAATGCATCTCCATCATCTTCGCCTGAAGATGATGGAGACGCATTTCATTGAAACATTGCTACGAGATGATGACGCTATGTGGCTGACAACCCGTGAAGACTTCGTATATGTTGTTCAACTTATTCTTTACTGTGCAACTGTTCGATCAAAGACAATTTTCAAGTACAGATTTTTGTTAACAGCAAAAGTTACATCCATCCATTCAGAAATATTATATTTTTGACATGTGTGTGTGTAGTTCCTACTGTTAACAAAAACATGTGAGTCTTTGACTGAAACCGGTTGCATAATAAAGGATAAACTGAACAGCAGCTTAATGTGTTACATACCATCATTTCTACAATTTATAAAAGCTGTGAACACAATCAACAAAAGCTATGGCTGACATTTTCGATTATGGCAGATACATCGGTCCCGAAAATTTTTTCTCTACAGGTGTATTCTATTTTCAGATTTTCATTAGATCATGAAATGCACTCTATCAACTCATTGGTAATTTGTGCTGCCATTGATACACTTTCTACACAATTTGTGCCATTGTTTGAAGCTCTTTTGGGGAAAGCAGTCGATTTTCAGCCTTGCACTGTCTTGAAGCCAACAGCAAGTCTGAAACTTTCCTAAGCCCACCTGATTGCATTAGGAATAAGGTTACGATTGAACTAGACAGGTTAGAGCACAAAACAGTTTTCTCCTGATTTGTACAGTCAGTGGGCTTTACTGTTAGTGGCAGTTAGGAAGCATGGCAGATCTGTTCTGTTCTGTGGAGACTTTAAGCAAACAATTAATGCTCAAGCAGACATTGATTCTTATCCCTTACCTCATCCAGATGAACTTTTTTCTAAACTTTCAGCACGAAAATTATTTTCTGAAAGTGATCTACTGGAGACATATTTTCAGCTGTCTCTTAATGACTTAAAGAAGATTCAACACACTGTTCAGACTGCATCAATAAAATAGGTTACCTTTTGGTGTGGCTAGTGCCTCACCCATATTCCACAGGTCATTTGAACAGACTGCTGCAGGTATTTGAATTGTGTGAATTGTCTCAACAATATTCTGGTCAATGACCACGCGACAAAAGAATATTTTTGCAATCTATGGCTGTTTTTTCGCAGCCCTTCCATAGAAAGTTATTAGGTGTAATATTTACAAATGCATCTTCTTTCAACAAGCAGTTATTTATTTTGGCTGTTTACTCAGTGAGGAGGGCCTTCAGCTCACCAAGTAGTATGTAGATATTATTCAGGACATGCTTGTACCTAAATCCATCAAGGATCTTCAAGTGTTTCCAGGAAAAGTAAATTACTATGTACACTATTTCCCCAGCAGCCTTCATAGCCCACCTGCTAATTCACTTCTGTAAGAAGTGAGAGCTTTTCTAATGGTCTGAATAGTGCTATTGGGATTTTCAGCAGTTAAGATCTTCCAACTCCTGCATCACTCTCACTGGGGGATTTCCAGCATGAAGCAACTGGTGAATTGTTACATTTACTGTTTTGGTATGGCCGATGACGTTGCAGGGATGGTTAGGCAGTGTGCTGTTTGTCAGCACACCAGCCAGCCCCATTCCAGTCATTCTCTCTGTGGCCAGCATCAGTGCAACAGATAAGGAACCTCTTGAGTGCGAGGTCGCTCATCTGAAACTGTTTTGTTAACAATTGTGACAGGAAAGAATTTAGCTGCTAATGAGTTACCATGTGCATCAGGAGGGGACGTAAGACAAGTGTCCGGGAGGTGGACAGATCAGCCTTCTATGGGATGCATGTATTACACTTCACAAAATGGACATTGTCGACATCGAAGAAATGTTCAAAATGAACCATTAATTTGCATTGCAAACTCCGAATGAAAAATGGTGCACCATAGTAATCAAAAAGATTTGCACCACCAAGATCAAAGATGAACTCCTTGGGATTTACAAACCGTGCAGGATATTCAGCTAGTAACAACACATATAGAATCACACAGGTGTAACAGGGTGATGGAATGTGATGGCATGCAATCAAATGCAAAATATTCTGTCGTAAAGCTTATTGTGGATCTGGCTATTCTTTAAAGAGTAACTGCAGATAGTGCAATAATATGTTTTATAAATGGAATGCAATAATATGTTTTATAAATGGAAAAAACAAACACCCAGAGGCTTAATGTGTCCAGTGGTTCCAGGCGGTATGAACTGCAATGTCACATGCTTTTCAGGAGGGACAGTTTGCTTTAAAGCAGTAGGATTTTTATACATAGACCAGAAATCAAGCAAAAGCAAGTTATTTTGACCAGTGATTGCCAAAAGGACTGCTCATACCACAGTTCTCTAATGCCCGCTTTCCCACTCTTGCTTGCTGTGACCTGTGTGTTCCCTACTGCCCTTGCAAGATCACGCACACGAGAAAGAATCTTAGGGGACAGGGTACCTCCAACATCTGGCAGCACATCTAGATTAACAGTCGGCATAATTGTATATGAATGCATTAAGGCAATGATGTTAGTTGATCTTGATACAACTCTCTTGGTACCTCTAATTTCCAGGATTCCTTTAATATGAATTTCCTCTTTGAATACCAATTGGTTGGAGTTGAAAACAAATTCCTTACTGAATGATGGGATAAGTTTATTCACATCATCTACAAATTTTTGGGCTGGTTATATTACATCTTCCAATTCTGTAGCACTGTCTGAAGGAATGCAGCCGTCCAGTGCTTCCCTTGAAATCACTGTAATTGATGTCGTGCACAATCTGATGTGCATAATGTACTAGGTCACTATCACATAGATCCTGTAAATTGTATCAAGCAGCCTCGAAATGCGCAAACGCCAGTTTTTATAACAAGTGGACCTTGTCCTCCCTTGAATAGCCATAGTTTTTCTTATGCACTACACAGTCATATTTCTGCAGACTTATTCGAAAAGTGCTCATAATTGCTCTTTTTTTACTATGCTGCGGATGATCTTCCATGTACATAATTATGTTTAGTACCCAAACCTTCAAAAACGATTGTCCCTTACTATGCTTCACTGGAGATTGGATTTGTGGCTCCATGTCTGACAAGGACGATGAGACTACATGCCTTGACACCTGTTTCAGTATCTCTTTCACTTGTTAAGCACATATTGTCATCATTGTACTCCCCATGTGAAATAAAGCACGCGAATGTCACATGTCGACTAAGCAGTTTAACTTTGCTCCATGGCCTTGGCAGTACTCACCATTGGATACTTCCAGTCCCACCCCCCGTTGCCATTGGCAGCCAATTTTGGATATAGTTGTTGCGTGGTAGGCAATATGTGGGGCATCAAATGCTGTAAAGATCATTGGCCTTTCGGGACCTCGCACTCGAGGAGTTCTTGTGAATTCATGCTGGCTTCGCAGACCCTTTCTTAAAATCCATGTGAGAAATTGTCGTGGACTACTGCTCCCACTTTCCATAAAGCATATGCCTGCAGCAGACAACAATGGCAGCACAGTGGGAGCCACAGAGAGTATGTTCGCAATAGAGGGTTACCCTGCATGCTGTTGGACAACAATTTCTAAAGGTGTTTCACCCACAATGGAATTAAACATCTTACCACACCACTTTAACATAAAGTGTCAAACTGACTGGCAGAACACTTTGTTTGTACATTCAAAATCCAAATTTTAAAAGCCTTAGTTTGCTAAATTGGTTTCAGTGCTAAACATTTTCCTAGCTTCTTACAGGTCCACTTCCATTAATGGTTGAAGCCCAGCAGAGCTCCTTCAGGGGCAACCTCACAGAACACTTATGGCCCTCTTGTTTCCACTCCAGGAACACAAAGCAGACACAGCCACACCATTGCACATGAGTGCCTGCCAGTTTGCACATGCACATGCACATTCGGACAGGTCTTGAATAGATCCGGCAGACAATGGTGGAACTGCATAGATGCTAGTTGCTGCTGGTGGCTACAACACACTGGATGTGACACCAGCAATTCAACCGACTCAGAGACCTCATTCATCAGCCAATCCACCGATGCAACCACATCGTAACTCTCGCTACGCCCCACCTGGTTCTTCCTTCCTGCAAGGGGGGGGGGGGGCATGACCATGAATGTTGATTCAGCTTGACTGATGGTCAAATCGACCACACCTGCTGCATCTCAAAGGGATGCCTCTACTACAAAATGGCTCTGGGCCTACAAAAAGTGCTCTGTATCTATACCAGCATCACCAGCAGCCTTGAATATTTCTCAGGAGCCTCTATAATGATGTCCCACAGTTTCCAGCCACTTCCACTGTGTCACTCCCCCCACACCAGCTATGCAGTTACTGGCTTAATATTATAATTTCAGTATGCATGTATAATGAAGCAGTAATGCTTGGGCTTATATCAATTCCTGTCAGGAACTATTATTGTTTTGTTAGTGGAATAACAGACAATTTTAATGTTCGTACAGAAAGTTCGTTAACACTCGTACAGTAAGTTCATATGTATTCAATAAATGCTTTTCAATCTGAAGTGAGGGTTACAATACAACATGTGATTCTTTCCCAGAACTGCATTTACAACTGCCACCATTTGAAAATAAAAAAGGGCTTGCTTTCCTGTGCCGTATTTAAGTTTAACCATTACTTCCTTGTATAAAACTTGATTCTACAAGAATGAATTATAAAAAGTTCCAAAGCATGGTAGCTTCCAAACCAACCCTCTGGTTAGTGTTAATGATAAAATTAAAAGGAAAATTTTGTAAAAACTTGGTTTTCATAGAACACATCAAAAAATATTAATTACATATTAACAAAGATGCAAGGAAGTATTACTCACTCTTTGGACATGTTCAAATTTTGGTGATTAAAGCTCAGCTACAAAATTTGGATCCTTGATCCTTGTTGCATGCTCAGTATTTCTATTTCTCCAAAGCTGTTGCCCCACTGATCCTAAATGGTCGAGGTCTGGTGTGCCAGCCAGTCTGTGTATGGTTTTTAAGGCGGTTTTCCATCTGCCTCGGCGAATGCAGGCTGGTTCCCCTTATTCCACCTCAGTTACACTATGTCGGCAATTGCTGCACAAACACTTTCTACATGTACGCGTACACCGTAATTACTCTACCACGCAAACATTGGGGTTACACTCGTTCGTCTCGTGTGAGAAATTCCCGGGGAGGGAGGGGTCCACTGGGGGCTGAACCGCACAATAACTCTGGGTTTGGTGTGGGGTGGTGGTAGGGTGAGAGGACTGCTGTAACCTGTTGGGTTGTGTACCACTGGGGGCTACGGTGGGGGATGAAGCCTCTCCATCATTTCTAGGTCACCAGTTCCATAAAATACAATACAATACTGTGAAGAAATGCTGAGACACAAGGAATTAATGTAAATTAAGGCCATGTGGGTGGCGAGAACCAAGAATATGTTGTAGTGCTAGTTCCCACCTGCGAAGTTCTAAGAAACTGGTGTCTGGGGGAAGAAACCAGATGGCACATGTGACGAAAAAGGCACCAAGATCATGACTGTCATGCTGTACAGCATACTCTGCATCGGTACATTGTGTGTTGCCTGTATACACCCCTCTGTCTATGCCCATTCATTCTGATTGATAACTGGGTGGCAGTCATGCAGATGGACGAGGTGCATTCAAGTTCTAAGGCCTCCGATTTTTTTTCTCCGGACTGGAAAGAGATAGAAACATGTGCATTGTTTTAAAATGAGGCCGCGTTCATTGTCAATATGTCCCAGAGATGGCAACACCGTACGGCAGATGGAATTTTACCACCAGTGGCGAGAATGAGAACTGTTTTAAATACTTAAAATGGCGACGTTTTCCTTACTTGAACAGCGTGCAATCATTCGTTTTCTGAATTTGCATGGTGTGAAACCAATTGAAATTCATCAACAGTTGAAGGAGACATGTGGTGATGGAGTTATGGATGTGTCGAAAGTGCGTTTGCGGGTGCGACAGTTTAATGAAGGCAGAACATCGTGTGACAACAAACCGAAACAACCTCGGGCTCGCACAAACCGGTCTGACGACATGATCGAGAAAGTGGAGAGAATTGTTTTGGAGGATCGCCCCCAGACTTGGCATTTCTGTGGGTTCTGTGCACACAATCCTGCATGACGACCTGAAAATGCGAAAAGTGTCATCCAGGTGGGTGCCACGAATGCTGACGGACGACCACATGGCTGCCCGTGTGGCATGTTGACAAGCAATGTTGACGCGCAACGACAGCATGAATGGGACTTTCTTTTTGTCAGTTGTGACAATGGATGAGACGTGGATGCCATTTTTCAATCCAGAAACAAAGCGCCAGTCAGCTCAATGGCAGCACACAGATTCACCACCACCAAAAAAATTTCGGGTAACCGCCAGTGCTGAAAAAATGATGGTATCCATGTTCTGGGACAGCGAGGGCGTAATCCTTACCCATTGCGTTCCAAAGGGCACTACGGTAACAGGTGCATCCTACGAAAATGTTTTGAAGAATAAATTCCTTCCTGCACTGCAACAAAAACATCCGGGAAGGGCTGCGCGTGTGCTGTTTCACCAAGACAACGCACCCGCACATCGAGCTAATGTTACGCAACAGTTTCTTCGTGATAACAACTTTGAAGTGATTCCTCGTGCTCCCTACTCACCTGACCTGGCTCCTAGTGACTTTTGGCTTTTTCCAACAATGAAAGACACTCTCCGTGGCCGCACATTCACCAGCCGTGCTGCTATTGCCTCAGCGATTTTCCAGTGGTCAAAACAGACTCCTAAAGAAGCCTTCGCCGCTGCCATGGAATCATGGCGTCAGCGTTGTGAAAAATGTGTACGTCTGCAGGGCGATTACGTCGAGAAGTAATGCCAGTTTCATCGATTTTGGGTGAGTAGTTAATTAGAAAAAAAATCGGAGGCCTTAGAACTTGAATGCACCTTGTAAAAGGCCGAACAGTGTTTACATAACAGCTGGTTTAAGACATGTATCATCTCACAGGTAGTATATGTTTTGCCAGTTACAGGGCTGGAATACGTGGTGGTAGGAGGGTGCATAGGGGAAGTCCGCAGAGGGTACGTTCACAGGTGTAGGAACCATAGGTTGGGGAGATGGGTGCAGAAGAAGCTATTCTAGGTGTGGTGGGCAAAATCTCTAACAGAATGGATCTCATTTCAGGGGAGGATTTTAGGTATTCATGGCCTTGTCGAAGTAGCTGACTGATACAGTCAAGACCAGGATAATAGTGGGTGACCAGTGGCATGCTCTGATTTTTTTTTTTAAGGATCAGCAGTACCAGGATTGGATGTGATGGCCCAGGAAATCTGCTTCTGAACTAGGCTGTTGGGATAATTACGTTCAGTTAAGGCTGAAGTGAGAGTGATGGTGTACTGCTGTAAAGAGTCTGCCTCCGAACAAATACATTGCCAAGGCTGTATGGGAGGGAACGTTTGACATGGAAAGAATGGCAACTGTTAAAATGTAAGTACTGTTGTTTGTAAGTAGGTCTGATGTGGATGGAAGTGTGTAGCTGGCCTTCAGTGAGAATGAGACCAACATCAAGGGAAGTGTCATGGGATTCAGAGTAGGACCATGTGAAATTTAATTGGGAGAAGGTATTTAGAGATTCCAGACCCTATGCTCCTTCTGCACCCATCTCCCCACCCTATTATTCCTATCCCTGTGACAGACCCCACTGCAAGACTTGTCCTATGCACCTTCCTGCCACCACCTATTCCAGCCCTGTAACTCGCAAAACATATACTATCAAAGGAAGAGCCATCTATGAAATGACACATGTCATATACCGGCTATCATGTAAACAATATCTGGCCTTCTACATCAGCATGACTACCATTAAATTATCAATTAGGAAGAATGGGCACAGGCAGAGAGTGTATACTGGCCATACACAAAATCCTGTTGCAGAGCATGATGTACAACATGACAGTCATGATCTCGGTGCCTTTTTCACCGTATGTGCCATCTGGGTTCTTCCCCCAGAAACGAGTTTCTCAGAACTCCGCAGATGGGATCTAGCACTATAACATCTCCTCTGTTCTCGCCTCCCATGTGGCCTTAATTTACATTACTTCCTTCCATCTCAGCATTTCTTCACAGGAACTACTCCTTTCTTCACTCCATTTTTGTTTTCTACATCCTTTATTTTCTGACTTGTCTATTTTTCACTGTTCCCCCTCCCTTCTGAGTTACATACAATGCACTTAGCTCTTTACTCCTATCAACTCATGCACAATGTCTTAGTAGTAATCTCTGTCTTGCATATTATCCTGTTTTTCACTTTTAAGCTCTCAGGTTTTCAAATCTAGTCCAGTGCAGTCCCCAACAAACAGTCTTTCTTTCTAATCCTGTCTGGTAAGTCTTTCCTCACCTGGGGTTCTGGGCGACTTTTTTGACTGCCATTGGTGTGTGTGTGTATGTATGTATGTGTGTGTGTGTGTGTGTGTGTGTGTGTGTGTGTGTGTGTGTGTGTGTGTGTGTTCCTAAGGCACCAAACTGCTGAGGTCATTGGTCCCTAGACTTACACACTACTTAAACTATCTTACGTTAAGGACAACACAGACACCCATGCCCGAGGGAGGACTCGAACCTCTGGCGGGAGGAGCCACACAATTCGTGACAGGGCGCCTCCAACCGTGCGGCCACTCTGAGCGGCTGCCGCCTGGTGAGCAGACTTCTCATCTATCCATTTACATTATATTAACAACATGAAAAGGATGGATTGCTATTCACGATACAGAGGAAATGTTGAATGGCAGACGGGCACAGTGAAAAAAAGACTGCTAGATACTATTAGGTATTGGACTTAAGTCCTTCATCAGATGTCGAAAAACACACACACATTCACACAAACCTAACTCACACACAAATGGCCACTGTCATCTCTGGGTACCAAGGCCCTGAATTGGGCTGTGGCACCTGGAGACCACAGTCACCATGTGTGTGCATGTGTGTTCCGTACATCTGATGAAGGACGTAGAGAGACAGCTAATGGTATCTAGCAGTCTTTTTTTCACTGTGCCTGCCTGTCATTCTAACACCTCCTCAGTGTTGTGAATAGCAATGTATCTTTTTCATATTGTTGAAATAGAACATTTTCAGTATTAATTTTTAAGAGTATTGATAAAGAAGTGACATTAAATTGTATTGCCACTTCTGCAAAAGTACTCCTTTTGCCTATTATATATTTTAAAACTAAATCAAGTGCTCAATCATTAATTAAGGATGGAATGTAACAAGACTGATCTTATTTCCATTTACTATATGTGACATACCTTGAATATTTCTCAGAGTCATAAATTAAAAGTGTCATCTTCTTGCCAGGAAGTGATGATGCAACAGATAATACAGACGCAATAAATATGCCTGACTGCATCTGACTCTTAACCATATCCCAAGTCCATATCAACAAAGCATAGTCCTCTTCTTTGTACTTTGTAATCACTTCCAGCTATATTAATAACATATAAGATTTTATTATAACAGTTCCTGTGGTTTTTCTACAGTGCATAACAAAAAATATTGTAACAATATTATTCAATGACAAACAAGCTACCATCTAAATATTAAACATTTTTAGGACTTATGGATTACGTATCTGAAACTGACCAATCCATGCTTCAAACCCAGCAGGTTCTCTGTACCCACACAATAGCTAAATGTGTTAAAGCACCTATTTCGGGGATTGGACAGGTGCACCAGCTCCGGATGAAACCTGCCTCACGGATTAATGCTGGGGCCAGTGTGCCATCTGGTTTGTAAGCAGTTTCTCAGCTGTATTCTACATCCACTTAAGCAAATAGAGGCCTGGTACCCACATTCCATGTCAGTTACACAATGCACAACCACACAGAAAAGCGATATCACTTTAACAATGTGATACACACTGGACACTGACAGAAGGGTACATGTATTCCTCTCCATAAGGTGGGAGAGGGCAGGGGGGAGGGGGAGGCTGGTAGTAGCTTTAAAATGCCTTTGCGAATGGTGACTCCATCTTAATAATAGCCTATATATAGGTATGGTTCTCCACAAATTTGGAGAAGTATTATACCAGTTGCAACATGGCATTAGTTACTTTACATGGATACTTTAACATGGTTACTTTTACATGGATGTACGTACAAGCTTGGGGAACTTTTTATAATAATGTATAGTGTCAAAGCTTTCCATTTTCTTTTCACAAATGTTCAATATACCCTCCACTGAACACACAACAAACATCCCAATGCTAATCAAACCCATAACACACTTCTATAAGCATGTCTAGAGATACTGGCTACAACTAGGGAGCATGAAAGTGTACAACTTGATTGTTATGGGAACACAGCACAACATAAAATGTCACTGAAGTTGGGCACTTGCACATTTATTTTTCATTTTTGTGGTATGCTGGGCTGACTGAAGTTGCAAATTTCCTGCCCCCCCCCCCCTCTCATGACAATGGTAGCGGGAAGAGAGGAAGCTGTTCGCGGTGGAGTTCTGTGGAGGAGGACCAGATCAGTGAATGATGCCTCAGCAGCAGCAGTGACCAATCAATGTAACACTGCCTCCACCACTCCCCCTCCACCCCACAGCTGCAGCTGCTATTTGACACTGCCACCTCGTCATATAGCTGCTGACACAACTCGACTGAGGGACTGTAAAGAGGTAGCATAATTGTTAAAAGAAAAGAAAAAATTCCTTGACGTCTATATTTATGTGCTGCTCCATGACTCTGCTGTCCATATCTTTATTCTTGGCTTGTGTGTAACTTCTGTGTTTTTCTTTCAGTAAATGTGTTTTTTTTTTATCCAGGGTGAAATTAAAAAGTTAATAAAATGTCTTCTTGCCTTTAAATAATATTTTTCATCAGGTTATGGGCACAGTACACGTGTAAAGGCAAACAACATAGTTTAATTAAAACAATATTTGAAATGAGCCTATGTCTGTAAAGAAACATGACTTCTAGCGACGATTATAAGGTCAGCATTGATAAGCTTGAAGGACCTGACGACTGGGCCAAATGGAAATGGCCTATTTCTATGGTGCTGCGTTCATATGGACTAGAAGATATTATTAACGGTACGCGTGAATGTGTAGAGTCACCGCAAGATGCGACAAGTGCACAAAAAGAAGCGTATGTGGAATGGCACAAGGACGACACAAAGGCAGCAAGTCTTATAGCAAGTGCACTAAGTAAACCTGTTGCAGAACTCGTCTTAACGTGCAAGAATGCTAAAGAAATCTGGGACAAATTACGCGCCCAATTTGAACGTAGCAGTACTCAGCGTTTGAATATGTTGATTGAAACATTTTTCCGTATTAAACGTGATGAAATGGAAGATATTAGTGCACATGTGGCCAAACTGCAAAAGTTATTTGTGGACCTGAACAATGAATTAGCAAAACATAAAGAAAATACGCTATCTGAAAGAATCTTAAATGGTCGAATTTTGTCTACACTGGGAAAAGACTACAACAATTTTAAGGATCTCTGGGATACGAAACCAACAGAAAAGCAAAGCTTGAATTTATTGATTGAAAAACTCTGTACTATTGAAATGCGTGAACAAGACATTAGTGGAAGTGCAGCTTTTGTCGTTTCTAAAACAAGAAAATGGCAAACAAGTAATCAGCAAGTAAAGATGATGAAGTCACAACTAAAACAGAAGTTTCCATGTAATATATGCAAACAATCAGGTCACTGGGCAGCAGAGTGTCCACAGAACACTCGTGACAGCACTAAAAGAAAAGAGAAGAAGCGAGAAAGTGAACATGCTGCATTTACTTCATACACTATGGGAGTGTGTACCAGTAATCACACTGACCCAAATAAATGGTATTGCGACAGTGGCGCTACAAATCATATCACTCCCAACAAACAGTATTTATTTTTGTATAGTGAATTTGATGTTCCTCAAGTAATTTCATTGGGAAAACAAGATGTCAAAATGTGTGCGTACGGTCAAGGAACAGTTTACATCTAAATTCGACGAAACAATAAATGGTACAATGCTAGAATGGACAATGTTTTGTACGTCCCTGATGCAAGTGCTAATTTGTTCTCTGTGAGAGCCATTGCCTGCAGAGGCTACAGTACTAATTTTAGTTATAATAATGTCTGTGTTCGAAAACAAGTCAGTGGCAATATTGTTATGACAGGTTATGTGAAAAATGGACTTTATGTGTTGAACATGCGTGTTGTTAGAAATGCAAATATGAATTGTGTGAACTTGATGACTTCATCCGAAACATTGCAAGTGTACCATGAAAGGTTTGGTCATCAAAATAAACAACATGTAAAGAATATTTTAAAAGGAATGAACGTTAATGTGGAAGATGCCAAGAGCGAATTTTGTGACGGCTGTGCGGTTGGAAAGATGCATAGGCTGCCATTCAAAACACAAACAATACGCGTTACCAGTACTGGTGAATTAATCCACACGGATGTCAATGGACCATTGAGCACGAAATCTTTTGGAGGCAAGCATTATTATGTATGTTTCAAAGACGATTTTAGTAAATTTCGTCGAATTTTCTTTTTAAGACACAAAAGTTAAGTGTGTACTGTTCTTAAGTAGTTTTTAAATGAAGTACGAACTAATGGACATGTTGTCAAACAATTTAGATGTGATGGTGGCAAAGAATTTAACAATAAGAATGTCAGTGAACTGCTTGCAGACAGGGGAATAGAGCTACTGATTCCTCCTCCTTACACTCCTGAACAAAATGGTGTGGCTGAACGGGAAAATAGGACCATTGTTGAAGCTGCACGGTCAATGCTAAATCCGAGTAAATTACCTAAAGGGTTGTGGGCAGAGGCATGTAACACAGCAGTATACCTAATAAATCTTACTGGAAAATCTTCAGTTGAAAATAAAACCCCTTATGAATTATGGTTTAATCGACCAGTAGGACGACTTGATCATCTCAGAATTTTTGGCACAGGCTGCTATATTCACATTAACAAACAATTCCGTTCCAAGTTTGATGATAAGGCAGTTTTTGGACGACTTGTTGAATATGTTAATGACAAAGATGGGTTTAGAGTTTGGATTCCATCTAAAAGAAAAGTGGTGTTGAGTCACGACGTGAAATTTAAGCCAAATTCATCTAAAGATGACCAATGTAAATCTCCTAGGCTGTACACTTCTGGAGGGGAAAAAAAAGGGCACTCTCGATTCTAGAGAAAGTCAAGAGTCGAGTGAATCTGATGAAAATAAAGAATTAACAAAATTTCTAAAAGCAGAAGCTGCTGAATCTTCTAATGAAGAGAAACAGAAGAATAAAAGACAACAAAGAAAACCAATCTGGATGGAAAGTGGTGAATTTTGTATGGCAACAAAAGTTGATGCACTTGAATACAAAGATCCAAACTCTTTTTTCAGAAATATTGCAGTCAAACGAGAAGGAAGAATGGATGCAAGCTATTAGTGAAGAACTTCAATCACTAAAGAAAAACAATACCTGGGTGCTGGTTGACCGTCCGAAGAATGCCAAAGTATTGCAAAACCGAAGAAGAATGAAAGATTTATGCTGATGCAGATTTCGCAGGTGATAACTGGACAAGGCGCTCAACAACTGGAATTCTTGCAAAGTACTCAGGTGGTGTAGTGTCATGGACAAGTCAGTTGCAGAAAGTAGTGGCCACATCCACAACCGAGGCGGAAATAATTGCAGCTAGTGAAGGAGCAAAAGAGTTAGTTTGGTTACGTCATCTGCTATCAGAATTAGTGGAAATGTTGGGGCAGCCTCCAGTTCTTTACATTGACAATGCTAGTGCATTGAAGTTAGCAAAAAATCCAGAATATCATCGACATTCTAAACATATAGAGGTCTGACATTTCTATGTTCGTGAAAGATATCCGAACGGTGAGATTTTCTTGGAACACATTGATGGACACAACCAGTTGGCAGATATTTTGACGAAACCCCTTGAACGAGTTCGATTTAATTTTCTATGTTCAGAAATTGGCATGCAAGAGACAAAGCAATAATTTCATGATTTTTTCTTTTGGAGGAAGTGTTAAAAGAAAAAAATTCCTTGATGTCTATATTTATGTGCTGCTCCATGACTCTGCTGTCAGTATCTTTATTCTTGGCTCGTGTGTAACTTCTGTGTTTTTCTTTCAGTAAATGTGTTTTTTTTTCGTATCCAGGGTGTAATTACAAAGTTAATAAAATGTTTTCTTGCCTTTAAATTATATTTTTACTAACCCCCACTGTCACAATAATACAAACATATAAGCATTATATTGGTAGGACTGAAGGCTACCATTAACTACATCCTATTATGAAAATATGTATGTATACTGAGATGACAAAAGTCACGGGATACCTCCTAATATCATATCAGACCTCGAATTGTCCGGCATATTGCAGCAATTTGATGTGGCATGAACTCAACAAGTCGTTGGAAGTCTCCTGCAGAAATATTGAGCTATGGTGCCTGTATTGCCATCTATAATTGCGAAAGTGTGCCAGCGCAGGGTTTTGTGCACAAACTGACCTCTCAATTATGCCCCATAAATTTTTGATGGATTTCATGTTGGGCAATCTGGGTGGCTAAAACGCTTGCTCTCAGTATACAGCATATTCTACAAACCAATCATGAACAATTATGGTCTTGTGACACAGTACATTGCATCCAAAAAAATTCCATCATTGTTTAGGAATGTGAGGACCATGAGTCGCTCCAAATGGTCAGTGAATGGTGCAGTTGGACCAGAGGACCCAGTCCATTCCATGTAAACACAGCCCATGCCATTATGGAGCCACTACCAGCTTGCACAGTGGCAACTTGGGTCCATGGCTTCATGGGGTCTGCACCACACCCAAACCCCACCATCAGTTGTTACCAACTAAAATTAGGATTCATCTGACCAGTCCTGGGTTTTCCAGTTGCCTAGGGTCCAACAGATATGGTCACAAGCCCAGGAGAGGCACTGCAGGCGATATGTTGTTAGCAAAGACACTCATGTTGCTTGTCTTGATACCATATCCCATTAATGCTGAATTTCACTGCACTTTCCTAATGGATACATTCATCATAAGCCTCACATTGACTTCTGTGGTTGTTCCACACAGTGTTGCTAGTCTGTTAGCACTAACAACTCCATGCAAATGCCGCTGCTCTTGGCCATTAAGTGAAGGATGTCAGCCACTGCATTGTCTGTGATGAGAGGTAATGCCTGAAATTTGGTATTCTCAGCACATTCTTGGCACTGTGGATATCGGAACATTGAATTCCTTAATGATTTCCAAATGGAATGTCCCAGGCTTCTAGTTCCAACGACCATTCTATGTTGAAAGACTTAATTCCTGTTGTGTGGCGATAGTCATGTTGGATGCCTTTCCATATGAATCACCTGCATACATATGACAGCTCCACCAATCCCCTGTCCTTTTATACCTTGTGTAAATAATACTACTGACATCAGTATGTGTGTGTATTGCTATCCCATGACTTTTTTCTCCTCTATGTATGTATTTTCCACATCTCCTCCTAAGCCACTGGTCCAATTTCAACCAAACTTTGTACAAATATCACTTGCTGTCTGGAAATCATTGCTGTGGGTGTAGAATCATCTATCTATCAAAGGGGTGGGGGGTGAACATCCAGTGTTTGAGAATGAGAGCACTTACAGACGTGAAACAAATTTTACACATAATTTCAAAGCTTTATAAAACTTTTTCTCATTGACAACACACACAAAACAATGAAATGAAAAAAGTTTATCACTTACTACATTTCCACTGTTCATCCATTAAAACTACTGCATGGAGCATCACATTTTAATTTATTACTTCTTTACTACACACTATATTTGTAACACATTTTGCAGACGGTATTCACGGATATCAATGAACATATAATAAAAATTATATTACTGTACAACACACAATTCAGGAGGTATGTCATGAAATACAGAAATGTGTGAAACACTGCCACATCATGTATGATGTTTTAATTTATTATTTATTTACTATTACTTCTATTCACAACACATTCTGCAGACAGTGTCCACATCTGTCATTGAATTTACCAACAAAAATGTATAATTATGTAACTCATAGTGTAGGAGACATAACATCACAAACATTAAGCTGCACGAAAATGAAACTCCAGGGTGAAATTCGCTGAACATTCAGGTGAAATATGAGAACAAATAAGTGGGAAATTTACTTGACTAGTGCATACACAGGGAATTGAACGGGTAAAAGGATAATCCTATATCTCTGAAACATTTCAACCAAATTTGGTACACACATTAGTTACAACCTGTAAAGAAATACTGTGGGGGTAAGAACCACCACCCACTGACTAAAGTAAGCATGATAGCATGAAGAGAGAATGGGGAGAGGAGGAGATGGACAGACAGTGAGGGGGGAAGGAGGAGATGGGCACAGAGAAGGGGGGGGTGGGAGAGAAGAAAATGGACAGAGAAAGGAAAGAGCAGGAGATGGGCAGAGAGAGGGGGAGGAAGAGAGAGGCAGAGAGAGGGGGTGGAGGAGATGGGCAGAGAGAGAGAGAGAGAGAGAGAGAGAGAGAGAGAGAGAGAGAGAGGAGGGGGGAGAAGGAATTTGACTAATAAAAGAGGGGAATAAATACATACCCGGGAAATGTCTGGTATTAAGCTAGTAATAGCATGAGCTTACAATTTTTAAATTGTGAATCAAACATTAAAAATATTCATAATATTAAAATGATAGTAAAAACTTAGCCTGTGGTAATGCTGGGTCGATACAGTAATCTGGTAGTGTTGTTGCCAATGCAAAGTCCAGGTAAAGGAGGGAGGTTGGTGTTAAGAAATTGTAAAATTGATGCCAAACTCAAGATCCTCCAAAGGCAACAACCCCATTTACATCAGAAGGGAGCAATCACTCCAAAGCAAACTCAAGTTATATAGGATTATGGCATGAGCTCTCATAATGTTTGTAAGTTATGTGGTCCTTAGAGGAATGACTAATGAAATAAATAACTTTAAAAATGATTTTACGACATACCTTTACAATGAATTTAAGACTGTGGATATTTTTAATCTTATGTTTGTGATTTAAGAGTTGAAAGCTTTATGTTATAGCTGTAGCCTTCAGGTCTTCCAATGAGTTTCATCAAGTGCCTAGTGCGGCTTGTTCAGTAGCACTTTTACCAAGGTATTAATAAAGGAAATATATTCCCTCAATGAGTCTGCTTGGGTATAGTTTTTACTGAAACTGATTCTGAATTTTGTTTTGAGAGTTCTAATTTTGCACCTGATGGCAATAGCTGAAATGTAGTGATAAATCAACATATTTTAAGTGATCCAAATAGCTCTATTTTCCAAATTTTAACTGAAGTGTTGTCCATATCCGTTTGGTGAGTCACTATGTAACATATCTGAGTACCTGCAGCTTTATGTAGAAGTTGGTTCGAGTTCGTAATGTAATTTTTTAGTTTCCAGAATGAAGTTTTTCAAGCTGCAGTGGGTTGTGTGCTGATGTGAAACTTCCTGACACATTACAACTGTGTGCCAGAGTGGGACTCGAACCCAAGATCTCTGTCTTTCGTGAGCAAATGCTCTATTGACTGAGCTACACAAGGCATGACTCACGACATGTCCTCAAAGTTTTTATGTATTTTATAATTGCCTATTTCCCTTCTTTTCAAATGGATCAACTGATGACAGTCTTATAAGAAGTTAAATGAAATGATCATATGGTGTTAATGGCTGGCAGAGCCCATCTGGGGTTGTTCGGCCGCATGGTGCAAGTCTTTCTATTTGATGCCACTTTGGCGATCAATGCAGGTGAGATGAAGCGATTAGGACACCACAAACACCCTGGCTCTGAGTGAAGAAAATCTCCGACTCAGCCAAGAATTGAAATGTGGTCCTATGATCTACAGCCACCTTGCTAACCAGTAGACCATGGGCTGCGGACTTTCTAAGAAGTCAAAACCAGGCATTATGCCATTTGTGTCACTTGACACTTGAAAACACACCCTGCATTCACCAAAACTGAACTTTAATGTAGACTTAGTTGTTACTTCAGGTTCGACTGTACCCCTTTCTCCTGTGCCTCCCAGTCAGTTGTGAACAGGGAGAATACCAACATGAAAGAACCATTCTAGAATTTTCAATTTCAAAGGTCAGTAAAATATTAAAATTTTTGCACGACCACATAAAACTGATGATATCACATGTCATTTGATCCACTTTGAGAACTGGCTTTCATCTCCAGGTAAAATATGCAAGAATCTTTAAAAATAGGTAATACTTTAACTATATAAAAAACAGAAAATCTGTTGGACTGAACAGTCTCTGATTAATGTAAAGTAAACAGTGGACAAAATGGATTGGAATAACGATAACAACACAAATTAGGAAAGATTGCTACCCATCACGAGTAGCAGGCAGGTGCATTTAAAGGTAGACTGTAGGATACTCTTCAGCTATCTGAAAAAGTACATCAGATGAAGAAGACATCCAAACACATTTTCATACAAGTGTAACTCATACAAATGTGGCTACTGTCGCCTCCAGGTACTGTGACCCCATTGTGGTGATTAGCTCTCTCGCCTAGGGTAGGTAGTGTGGGTAGAGAATAAGTGTGGAGTGAGAAAGGTAAGGGCTATTGGGGAAGGGGTGGGGGAAGATGCTGTTCATGTTGGGCAGCATACTCAACAAATGCATGGTCCATCTGTCCCTAAGCCATAGTTTGGTGGTGGCCTTCCATGTGCACAGACAGCTTGTTAGTTGTCATGTCCACACAGGATGTGGCATAGTGATTCAGTTAAGTTGGTAGACCCCATGGCTGCTTTCACACATGGCCCCAACCTTTGATGAGGTAAGGAATGCATGTGACTGGGACGGAGTAGGTGGTAGAGGGAAGATGCATGGGTTGGGTCTCTCATCTCGGTCTTTCACTGGGATATGAGCCATGGGGCAACAGCTGGAGGCAGGGAAGGAATAAGGGTGAACAAGGATACTGTGTAGCTTCAGTGGGTGGCAAAATATTATTGTGGGAGGGGTGGGGAGGTTAGTGGAGAGCATATTTCTGGTTTCAGGACATGATGAGTGGTAGCTGAAATCCTGGCAGTGAATACAATTCAGTTGATCTTCTCCTGGGTGGTACTGAGTCACAATGGCATGCTCCTTTGTGGCTGGACTGTGGGCGTGGTAGGTCACTGGTGAGATGGTGAGAGAAGGTGGAGACGGCCTGATTCGGGATAAGATGTGGGAGGCTGACTACAGTCTATGGATGCCTCAGGAAGGCCCTCGCCATATCTGAAGAGGTATTGTTCGTCAATGCAGATCCAACAATGAGTGACTTGACTGTATGGAAGGGGCTTTCTGGTGTCAAATGGGCAGCAGCTGTCAAAATGGAGGTACCGTTGGTGTTCGGTAGGTCCGAATCATCTTCTGTGCACTCACTACCCAGCTCACCTGATATCACTACTCATTGTAGTGGGGCAATGGCACCCAAGACAACAGTGGCTCTGTGTGTGTGTGTGTGTGTGTGTGTGTGTGTGTGTGTGTGTGTACGTTCAGACGAAGTCTGATATGACTGATGGTTTTGCAGTATTTTTTTCTTTTTCGTTATTGAAGCATTAATCTTTCTTTTAAAGATTCCTGTATATTTTAACTGAAGACAAGCACTTGCTCTCAAAATGTCTAGCAAAATCCTGAATTTTATGTGGTTGAGCCAAAGTTTTAACATTTTACTAACAGAACCTTTCTAATGATGACAATAGACTTTTCAGTCATCTGACTCACCTTCTGGCTGTCTTCGTCAATGCTGTGTTCGATGATCTGGCGCAGCCATGTAACAGTGCTTGGGATGGGCTGTGACTGCATACAACGTTCTACCTCTATTTCTTCCAAGGCAGACAACAGAGCTCCTCCAAACTTTTCTTGTATCAGTGCATTGTCCACAACAACCTTAATAGTCTGAAATCAGAAAAATAAATTTTCACTGTTTCTGAATTGCACATTCTACATTATTTCTTAATCTATAATTAGGTGAGTTCTGCTCTCAACAACTCTGCAGTAACTGAAAGCTTCGATAATTAAAACATTGATTGCCACATGCTTAGTGATGGAGGTTTCATCACCATGCCAGAAAAGGTACATGGTGTTAGGCTCTGCTGTGGACTCTTGCAACTGACTTGCAGGGCTCTTTGTACACTTGAGTTATTCTCTGATGAATTTCTGAACCCTGAACTCCTTCCACTGTCAGGACATGCACTACATGTCTATTTTTCTTTTGAAGCCTGCGAAAACAGATGTGAGCAGCAGAAAAATCATTCTGCAGTTGATTGCAAATGCCTGTTCTCTGAATTTTCTCATTCGTGCTTTTTGAAAAGAATGTAGTCTTCCCCACGGGATTCTCATTTGAGCTCATGAGTCATCTCCATAACACTTCCTGTTAATCTAACCTATCAGTAATAAAACATAGCTGCATGCTTCTGAATTGCTTCAATGTTTTCCTTTAATTTGATTTAGTGAGGGTTCCAAACACCTGAGCAGTACTCAAGAGTGGGTTGCGCAAGGGTTTTATGTGAGGTCTACTTTGTAAATGAGGTACATTTTCCTAAAACTTCCCCAATAAACCAACCACCTTCCCTATTACCATCCTTAAATGTGTTCATTCCATTTCATTACAGGATTCTTTTTCCTACTCCTCTACATCATCTTACATTTTTCTACAATTAGAGCAAGCTGCTACTTATCAGACCCAATTGACCTCGTGTTTAAGTCATCCTGTATCCTTCTACAGCCCCTCAAAGATGATACTTTCCCATATACAACAGCGCCATTAGCAAACAGTCGCAGATTGCTGCTCATCCTATTCGCCAGATAATTTATGTACACAGATAACGAGAATGGTCCTATCACACTACACTGGGTCAGTCTTAACCATATGCTTGTCTTTGATGAACACTCACCATCCAGGACACCGTATTAGGTTGTGTTACTCAAGAAGTCTTTGTGCCATTCACATATCTGGGTACATACTCCACATGCTCAGAACTCTGTTAACAGTCTGCAGTGGGGCACTGCGGCAAATGCTTTCTGGAAGAATATGTTCCAGAATTCTGCAGTATACTGATGTTAAGGATACGGGTCTGTAATTTTTGCAGGTCCATTCTCTCCCTTCTTATATACAGGAGTCGCCTGCGCTTTTTAATAGTTGCTTTGGACTCTGAGCTGGAAAACATATTTGTGACATGCGCAGGCTAAATAAGAGGTCAGTCCTGTACAGTTCTCTCTGTAAAACCGAACTGGGATTCTGTCCAGATCTTGCGACTTACTTGTCTTCGACTCTTTCAGTTACTTCTCAATGCCAGAGTTGCCTATTTCTAAGTGCTTCATACATCAGTCTGTGTGGTAGTCAACGAATGTTATGGCTGTATGATCCTGCTGCATGAACAATTTTAAATGCAACATTTAAAACTACTTCTTTTGTTTTGTTGCCTTCTATTGCCAAACCAGACTGGTCAACAAGTGACTGGATAGAAAAATTCGACCTGATTAGTGATTTTATGTTGGACCATAATTTTCTCATGTTCTCTGCAAGATCCTTCACTAAGGTATAACAGTGGTTTCTCAGCATTTTCAAATTTTGTTATTAAACCATGTTGAGTCTTTTTTGTCGTTAATACACATACTTCAGTTTCAACTGTTCCCATAATTTCTCTATGTCCAGCATACTGGAATTAAAAAAATGCCCATTCACTGTCTTAAATAGAAGGGTAAAAACTTCTTATCTGCGAATTTTCAGCATAAATACTCTCCTAGCCTTTTGGACAGATATATTAACTTTAGTAACCATTGATACTGTGGTGACGTCATCACTAATCCTCGTCTCTATGTTTTGAGAATGAAAACATGGTCCTAGTAGGCTGCAGTCTTTTTATTATCTGTGGACCACCACAAAAACAAAATTTTAAACTGTTGCTATGTCACTGGTGATAAAGGTCAGGTTTGTTTGTAGCTACAAGGTGTAAAATATTTCCACTGTGTGTGGATTGTCAAACTAACTGTTCAAGGCAGTTTTAAGAAATGAAATTATGAAGGCAGCAAAGGATCAAATAGGCAGAAATATTAAGGCCCTGCAGAAATCCTATGGTAACAGGTATTTACAATTTGTACAGAAACCAGACTGCAGACATAAGAGTTGAAGGACGTGAAAGGGAAGCAATGGTTGAGAAGGGAGTGAGATAGGGTTGTAGCCTATCCCCAATGTTATTCTGAGCAACCTGTGAAGGAAACAAAGGAGAAATTTGAAAATAGAATTAAAATTCAAGGAGAAGAAATAAAAACCTTTGAAGTTTGATAATGACATTGTAATTCTGTCAGAGCTAGAAAAGGACTTGAAAGAGCAGTTGAATAATATGGATGGTAAAGACATTATAAAATGAACATCAACAAAAGTAAAAACAGGAGATGGAATGTAGTATGATGAAATCATGCAATGCTGAAGGAATAAGATTAGAAAATGAGACACAACAAGTAGTAGATGAGTTTTGTTATTTTGAGAGCAAAATAAGTGATGATGGCGAAAGTAAAAAGGCTATAAAATGTAGACTAGTAATAGCAAGAAAAATGTTTCTAAAAATTAGGAATTTGTTCACAATGAATACAACTAAAGTGTTAGTAAGTCTTTTCTGGAGGTATTTGTGTGGAATTCGGAAATGAAATGTGGATGACAAATAGTACAGACAAGAAGAGATTAGAAGCTTTTGAAATGTGGTACTATAGAAGAATGCTCAAAATTAGACGAGTAGATCGAGTAACTAATACTTAAGCAATATTCTAGGGAGTGTCATACGAGTATTATGTATGTGGTCTCCTTTGTAGATTGATTGCATTTCCCCGGTACTATACAGTCTGCCAACTGCTTTTCCTGCGATTGTGATTATGTGATCATAGTGAGTTGATAGATTCCAACTGTGACTCACTGATGTCATAGTCACAGTACATACTTTTTTTAAAATTTATTTTGGAAGTGCACAATTTTACTTTTCTGAAAATTTAGAGCAAGTTCCCAATCCTTGCAATACTTTGAAACCTTGTCAAAATCTGCAGCTTCTTTCAGACAGTACTTCGTAACAGATGACTGAATTATCATCAAAAGGTCTGAGGTTACTACTAGTAATGTCTGCAAGGTCATTAATATACAACTTGAATAACAAGGGTCTCAATGCACTTTCCTGGGGAACATCTGAAGTTACTTCTACAACTGTCAATGACTCCCTAGCCAACATAAGTTGTGTTGTCCTCTCTAAAAAAGAAAATCTTCAACCGAGTCAAAAATTTTGCTAGGTAACACATACTCACTTTTGATAACTGTGGTATCATAGCCAATCAATACCACACAGGGGCAATCATTTGAGGCTCCGATGTTCACACTAGAGCTTCGCCTCTTGTCTGACAGCTGCAGTGACAGCGACTGGTGCCACCCAACTGCTAGTGGCATGAGTGTCGTGCTCCCTGAGCTAAAGTGCCATGGATCACAAGGATAAAGTGACTGTTCAACTGCAACTCAGGCAGTTTGTCCCCAGTCGAGTTCGTCTAAATTCTTACGGAGTTATAGTTGAGTTGTTGTGTGGCTCCAGTATTGAGTAGTCTAGTATCATCTTAGTGCAGACATAACTTTCTCCACAGAAGTGGTATCTTTGAAATGGCCCGCATAAGTCTGCCTCAGAACCCAACTGTCCTGATGGGACATTGCACTTTTGGAAGTGGGACTTTCTCGGTCACTTCAATAACCACAGATGTGGTACCGAGTCAAATGCTTTTCAGAAATCTATAAGTATTTCATCTGCATTAATGCCTTGATCCATGGCTTTCAGTACGTCATATGAGAGAAGTGCGAGCTGGGCTCTAGATGATTTATGTCTTTGGAATCCACACTTCTTGGCATAGAGAAGGTCCTTCTGTTTAAGATACCTCAATATGTTTGAGTTCAGAATAGATTCTAAAACAAATAGATGTCGAAGATATTGGGCAGTAGTTTTGTGGGTTGTCTCTATTACCCTTCTTGCAGACTGGTGTGATCTGTGGCTTTATCCAATAACTAGGGTTGGTTTTTTGTTTGAGGGCTCTGCGGTAGACTACAGTTAAAAGAGCTCCACCAGGCCCAGGCACTTCGTTAAATTTTAACTTTTTAGCTGTTTTTCAATGCCACTGACACTAATATCTATTTCACCCATGTTTTCAGTGCTATGAGAATCAAATTGTAGCAATATTCCTGGCTTCTCATTTGCAAAGGAACAAAACAGAGTTAAGCATTTCTTCTTTAGCTTTGCTACCATAAATTTCAGTTCCTGTCTCATTCTGAGTGACTGGACAGTACCCTTAGCACCATTAAAAGGCTTTACATATGACAGGAATTTCTTTGAGGTTTGTGAGAGACATTTTGACAATATTCTGCTAAGGCTGAATGAAGGCTTCACACATTGTTCTCACTATGGCCAAACATATTTCATTCAGAATATCTCCTATCTACACTGCTATGCCTTGTTTTACATCTCTGTTTCTTTACAGAGACTGTACACCTGGGTCAGCCACAGTTTGCCAAACTTCATCCGTGCAGCATGTGCAGGCCAAGCCTGACCTGTCACTTGGCTTTGCTCGGTGCTTCTTGGAAGCGCTCATTTAGCATTGCAGCGCAGTGTCTTTTGTTTGGCACAAGTCTCTTCAGTTCGGCAGAATAGAGCTGTCAGAGCTGTTTAATCTACACTATTTGTTTGTGATATGAAGAATGTTCACTGATCTATTGGCTGTTTGAACAAAGGAGGCACTCCAGCAATCTATCACAGAATCCTTTAAAATTAATGGTAATGACAGAAGAGAGGGATTAGAATTCTCAATTCACATATATGGCAGGTAGTGATATTTGCTATGAAACAATATTAAAATACCATGCAGAAAGAATTTATGGGTCTAGTTGACAATGAAAGAGCAAAAAATTATGAAAATTGACATATGGGATTCGTTGTTTAGTAGATCAAAAAGCACTTTGCAGGCCTGTTGTATGCGAAGAATGGATGGTACGAATAGTAAAATTTCTGAAATCACAAACATTATTCCATTGTCAGTTGCAACAGTTCTCAGTGGAACCGAACAATTAGTATGGAGACTTCATACGTCATTGCAGAGTACATAGGTTAAGTCAAGGGACATTCTTTTGATTTAAAACCTGCTTCTGTTTAAGTTTCTGAAGGAAAGAAGAGTACAGGAATGAAAATTAGAACATTTGGAATGAAGATGTAGGAAAGAAAAATACAACATCCAGAATGGAACTTGACTGCACACTGTCCAGAGTAAGACACTGCAAGGAAACTTCTTTCTGATTTGATGGTGACTGATTTAAAAAGAATATCATATTGTAGAAGGGATACATTATGATAAGGACAATCCATTTCTCTAAGGTCATTGGGCTTAAAGAAAATGAAAGATTTGAAGAATTCTTGTGGCCTAGAAAGAATTGAAAGGATAGTTTTATAATGATTTTGAGGGCATTATCAATCTTACAACTGTTTCTGAGGTGTTTTTGAGACTGTTTGCCACTGCAGTTGAAAGCACTCCTGTGCATGTGTAGATGTAACTGACTGACCTGCAAGATAATCCCAGTTATGTTAAAATTGTCAAGGATGCCTTCACTGCTCTCCTGAGGTAGAGTTTCCACATCTCCACAATAAGGTTCAAAAGTGCTACAATATTTTTATTGACATATTTCTGTGAGAGATATTTTTGAGTTATGAAACTAAGTCAGTCATGATTACTGTCAGGACCTGGTGTGGCAAATCACAACTGAGACAATAGTGGTAAAAGTAAAAATCAGTAATGTATCAAAGTTCATCATTTCGCACAACATTTTAAACATGACAAAGGTCACCACTTGCACGGTTCAGCGATTGCTAACACCCAACGAAAAAGCCCGCGTAACTGAGGGACACTGGAAATGTTGCAGCTGTGTCACGTCATCCTAGATGACTTCTTTAGCTACCTATGGTAATTACAATGAGTGAGTGTATCAGTATTACCCCAAGACAAAGGAGCAAAGCAAGCAGAGAAAACGTGATTTCACCGCAGAGAAAACGTGATTTCACCACATACAGGAAAAGCGACGACCCAACCAACATGTGCAGATTGAAATTTTGAAAATGCCGAGGAAGCAAAGAAGGCTATTGCACTCCCAGTTAAAAATAGAGTATGCAAGTGATGACAGACAAAGATTAGTAGAGATGCATGCATCTGTGAAACGACCTATGTGCAAAGTATACAACAGCTATCAAATTTTTTGTCACCCCCATCGCCTCACAACTTGATACCCAGTGACTTCTTCCTCTTTCCTCACAAGAAAAAACTGTTGAGTGGTAAGCTTTTCCAGAATGATGACAGGAATATTTTTGAGGTGGATTGTTTCCTGAACAATTTAAATACAAACTTCTGCATCTGAGGTCTCTGTCAAGGCATCCAATGTTGAGAAAAATTTATGGTGAATTCTTACAGAACAATTATGATCATCAGCTTGTTTTATCATCACAGCTTAATTTTTCAAGGTCATAACTAAAACTTTATGATTACTCCTTGTACAGTGCTAATTAACACTGCTCGAGAAAAAGCGACCAACCAGAAGTGGAGGACAAAACAAAATTAAACTTCACAGGTTTAGAGTGTATGTGAAGTTATTTCAGTGGTTACAATACTGAGTCAAATTTACAAAGAATGGGGCTCTTTGAGCCCAGTTAACAGTATGACACTGCACCTCCTCTGGCTTGGATCCATGCCTTGATTCAGGTGAGAAGGTTGTTATAAAGCCATTGTATCCTCTCCTGAAAGATTCAACTTCCTCTTGAAATATGATGCTTCTGGTCCTTGGTATCTAGGGTACTGGAACTGATACAGTGTTAACATCTGAGCTGGTTTCACACATGTTCTATCAGGGACAGATCTGGGGATCTTGCTGGGCATGGGAGTACTCAATATTACTTACGACTGTCCATAGAGACACATACCAGGTGTGGATGAGCACAGTCCTATTGAAAAATGGCACCATGATACTGTTGTATGAGGGGTAATACACGAGGACGCAGGATATCTGTGACCTCCCACTGCGCCATCAGAGTTCACTCATTCACTACCAGCTACAATTTGGAGTCATACCAGATATTTTCTCACATCATGATGTTAGGAATCATTGCTGTACCCCTCTGAAACACTGGGAGAATGGGACCTCTCCCCAAGTTGCCACCATATTCAGCAAATACAGTCATCCAAGATAGTGTGAATTGCGATTTAAAGCTGAACACAATGTTATGCCAATCATCAGCAGTCTGAGTTTCCTAGTCACAGAAGCACTCCAAATGTACTCATTTGTATTCTGCTGTTAACAGCAATCAACACATTGGGTTGTAGTTCCCTAGTCCAGCTGCTGCTGCTGCTGCTGCTTCTTCTTCTTCTTCTGCACTGCCAAATGATGTGGTGTGGTACAGAATATAGCGGCGAGTCTATATTTGCTCTCAGATGGCATGCACAGATGTGAAGCGGATATGGTGTGCTTCGCTCATAACAGAACAATTCTCTCATTTTGTGCCAACAGTGGGCCACTGTCACATCAGAATACACCATGTAACATTGAGGGACTTTGTCTGTTCACTTATGTAATAAAATGGAATACCTACAGTAATCCTTACAATGTTATTTATTATATGACTACCAGTTTCAGTGCTTCACTGCACCAATTTCCAGCTTTAACTGTTGCTGAGGGGTTAACTCCAGACTTATCAGCAGCCAAAATCTGTGAACTGGTTTTTGCAGACTACCTGTAACAATGATGTTGAGTTGGTATTTGATGGTCGGATACAGAACACTATTGTTACAGCAAGTCTGCAAAAACCATTTCACATATGTTGGCCACTGACTAATCATGGGTGTCAGTTAAGGCCACAAGATGGTGCACTGAAACACCGAAACTGGTAGCCATATAACAAATAACATTGTAAGGATGGCTATAAGTGTTCCATTTTACTATCATGTAACATTGGCTCACATGAATATGTGCCGATTCCATGTCCTTCACACTGATTACTACACTTCTGACACTGTTTATGCCCCTTATGTATGCTACCAGGATTGGCAACAAAAGTCAATGCACTCTGCTGGGTATTATACCTGTCACAGCTAACTGCAGCTCTAATCGTTTACCACTGGTGGTGTGTACTTGAACAATGTTACACTGACTTCCAATCTTATCTTCTGGATGCTTCACACCCCCTCCCCCCCTTTTTGTTTTGGTCAGGTAGTGTACATTTGTAATTTTTACCTTCTGGTTTTGAGGAATTGCTGACGTTCAAGGTTCCAAGTACTGTCGAGAAAGTCCACAAAATTATTTTTCCAGTGAGGTATCCCTAGCACTACATGTCAGTACCTATAAATACTATACCTTGGATGTCTAGCAATAATTTACTCTGGAAGTTTGGGGAACACTGTGGAGACCAAAAGTTGTTTCTTGTTGGTTCTGCATGTCAAGTCTTCTACTGTTAGAGAATAGAGCAGTGTGCACACTGGATGTATATAAATGGCAGAGAAGTCATATGATTATTGTTGTCAAAGATGACTGTGTACAAGTGGTATAAGGGCTTTTTGAGGGGTAGCAGTCATTGGGTGGTGACTGACTGAGGCACAAGAAGCACAGACTGCCACATACACTCCTGGAAATTGAAATAAGAACACCGTGAATTCATTGTCCCAGGAAGGGGAAACTATATTGACACATTCCTGGGGTCAGATACATCACATGATCACACTGACAGAACCACAGGCAACAGAGCATGCACAATGTCGGCACTAGTACAGTGTATATCCACCTTTCGCAGCAATGCAGGCTGCTATTCTCCCATGGAGACGATCGTAGAGATGCTGGATGTAGTCCTGTGGAACGGCTTGCCATGCCATTTCCACCTGGCGCCTCAGTTGGACCAGCGTTCGTGCTGGACGTGCAGACCGCGTGAGATGACGCTTCATCCAGTCCCAAACATGCTCAATGGGGGACAGATCCGGAGATCTTGCTGGCCAGGGTAGTTGACTTACACCTTCTAGAGCACGTTGGGTGGCACGGGATACATGCGGACGTGCATTGTCCTGTTGGAACAGCAAGTTCCCTTGCCGGTCTAGGAATGGTAGAACGATGGGTTCGATGACGGTTTGGATGTACCGTGCACTATTCAGTGTCCCCTCGACGATCACCAGTGGTGTACGGCCAGTGTAGGAGATCGCTCCCCACACCATGATGCCGGGTGTTGGCCCTGTGTGCCTCGGTCGTATGCAGTCCTGATTGTGGCGCTCACCTGCACGGCGCCAAACACGCATACGACCATCATTGGCACCAAGGCAGAAGCGACTCTCATCGCTGAAGACGACACGTCTCCATTCGTCCCTCCATTCACGCCTGTCGCGACACCACTGGAGGCGGGCTGCACGATGTTGGGGCGTGAGCGGAAGACGGCCTAACGGTGTGCGGGACCGTAGCCCAGCTTCATGGAGACGGTTGCGAATGGTCCTCGCCGATACCCCAGGAGCAACAGTGTCCCTAATTTGCTGGGAAGTGGCGGTGCGGTCCCCTACGGCACTGCGTAGGATCCTACGGTCTTGGCGTGCATCCGTGCGTCGCTGCGGTCCGGTCCCAGGTCGACGGGCACGTGCACCTTCCGCCGACCACTGGCGACAACATCGATGTACTGTGGAGACCTCACGCCCCACGTGTTGAGCAATTCGGCGGTACGTCCACCCGGCCTCCCGCATGCCCACTATACGCCCTCACTCAAAGTCCGTCAACTGCACATACGGTTCACGTCCACGCTGTCGCGGCATGCTACCAGTGTTAAAGACTGCGATGGAGCTCCGTATGCCACGGCAAACTGGCTGATACTGACGGCGGCGGTGCACAAATGCTGCGCAGCTAGCGCCATTCGACGGCCAACACCGCGGTTCCTGGTGTGTCCGCTGTGCCATGCGTGTGATCATTGCTTGTACAGCCCTCTCGCAGTGTCCGGAGCAAGTATGGTGGGTCTGACACACCGGTGTCAATGTGTTCTTTTTTCCATTTCCAGGAGTGTACAATGTGTCTGGAATCTTCTTGCATAGGATTGGTGTTTGACAGCAAATTCTTTAAGGGTGAGATGTATTGCCTTCTCAAAAAGATTCCAGTTAGCATGATCCTTTCTTTAATTCATTTTAATTTTCTCTTTTAGAGTTTTGCTGTACACATTGCTTCAGCATATACTGTGATGACCATTGGCCAATTACAGACCAAAAACCGAGTGGAAATTTTACAAACACACTACCCTGACATGGGAGTGCCACTAGTCGGTTTCTGAGAAAACGGTAAGTGTATAGAAGGACCAAGTCGTCAATGGCAAAAATCATGCATAAATATGAAAAGAGAAATTGCAAGTAAGCCAAACACTAAAGCCAAGCATCATCAACAGTGTACAAACAAATAAACCCACAACGGCAAACCAAGAGAAAAACTAAGAGCAAGCGAGTAACTGTATTTGAAAGCATTGTCAGCAAATGGAAAGATCAATATAACTGGAAAGGTCAATAAAACTAGATGAGGACAGCACACACACTTTCATCTATACCTACATCACCACCCTGCAATTCACAACAAAATGCTCGGCAGAAGGTTCATCAAACCATCTTCACTCTTTCTTGATTGCCCTACTCATTAACAACACACAAGAAAACCGATCACCTAAAACTTTCCGTGCAAGGTCTGATTTCTCTTATTTCTGAATGCGTCCTGACTGTGTCAATAGATCAGTTTGCTTAGAGTTATTTCACAATGTTCAAACACAGTATGTGTTCCCAATATTACTGTCAATTTATGTTAGTGATGTTTGTATATAATTAAGCAGATTACTTCTGTTACCTTTCTTGTGGATTGGTGCACCTTGTGAAACTTTTCTGTCCTCATGTACAGATCTTCTGTCTAGCAAGCTGTTACATTCAGTGGCTAAACATGCAACTATTACATCAGCATACTCCAAAAGGAAGTTAACTGGTGCACAATCTGAACCAGAATACTTGCCTTTATAAAGTAACTTAAGTACTTTGTCTACACCGAGGGTATTTACTTCTAAGTTACTCATGTTGACAGTGCTGCTCGAATTGAATTCTTTAATATTTACTATATCTTCTTTGATGAAGGACTTTCAGAAAACTGTGTTTCTTAACTCCATTTGAGTGGTGCTGTTGTTGGTAACATTAATATTATTATTGAACAGTAAAGGTACTGATTGTGTGATATCACTGGTGTACTTTTCATACAAGAAGAATCTCTTTAGGCGTTCTAACAGATTTTAGGACAGAGTTTCATTGTGGAGACTATTAAAGGCATCTTGCATTGGAGACTTTCTGGCTTACTCCACTACAGGACTTAACCAAGTGACGAAAATTCACAGCACCTGTGGTGCAGATGCAAGACCAAAGTACTCTGAATGGCTAACCCTTGTGCATTCATCTCAAAGTCTGAGTCCGGCGATGGTAATAAGAGCCTCCCCTCATCCCCAGTATTCAACTGTTTCATCACAAGTAGATTTCATTCTTTCCCAAAAACTGAAGTGTCCACAGGAAGGAGCTAAAATACATCCCCTACTAACATTCAGAAACATCACTACTCTTCGCACAGCCAAGTCACAATTTTTTTGTCATTATTATATTTTATTTTCTAGCAACCAGTTTCAGGTATACCATCTTCAGATGATAATGGTACTATAGCATAAATGCAGCCAACAATGAAGTGGTAGTGCCCTATATTGTGGGTTTCGGAACAGTTACAGGTCTACCATCTGGTGTAAAAAATAAAGTCACTTAATCATCTGAGGTCATACTCAATGTTGTCACAGAACCGAAGGCTGCCCCCCCCCCCCCCCCCTTGTTTGTTTAAATCCTCTTCTCTCTCAATGTTGTGATGGTTCTGTCTCTATTCTGCTGTTAATTCCCACTTTATTACTTTAAACAGTTCACCAGTCTCATGTCTGTTTCATACCACACCTGCGCTTGGGTCTTGTGCGGCTTCAGTATTCACAGCTAGTATGTATTGTTACATAGCATGGAGGAATGGCTTATGGAATTTTTGAGATTTTTATCCTCTTGATACGGAACCTCTGGTTCATGGTAACACTGGGATGAGGATGACCTTAGATGATTAAATGATTTTATTTTTCACACCAGATGGTGTAACTGTAACTGTTCCAAAACTGGTCATGCACACAATAAAAAATTGTGGATTAAGCAACTGTCCTGCAGTTTTCTTCATTTTTCAGAAGTGAAGTTTTAGTGAAACCATGTGCGCATTTAGTTCACATATTCTGAGAATGTTCTGAGTACAATCACAGCTCTCTGTTACCACTATTGCTTCACAAAAATCATTCCAAAAGGGAAATGTACACCTTTATGTTCCAAACTTAAGTAGTCTTTGTTACTCCTATTGCTACTATACAACAAGGCAATAACAGAATTACTCTCTCTCAGAATGTGGCAGTGGTTCTGAATCATTTAATGTGAGTTGCCATAATACACAACACACCCCACCCCCATCATCCCTCATACCTTGAGACACTCGCCTGGCTTTTTGAGGCGACTTGATGCTGCTGCTGCTTGTTTCATAGCTTTATGCAGGGCTGCCTCTGCTTTCTTCTTCTCCTTTTCGGCTTTTTTCTGCATTTTCTCTTCCAGAATTGCTTCTTTATTAATTCTACCTTTCTTCTTCTTCTTTTGCTGTAAGACAGTCATAGTTTTTATTTGAGTCAAAAGACATGCGAAGAACTTGCAATGTATCCCCAACAAGAAAATAAATACTCAAATCAATGTGTCACCTGAAATGTGGCTGTTGCTTTGTTACATGGTAATATTATTACAGATATCGACAAACAATTTCTTATGTTACAATCAAAAACTAATGTCTCAGGTCAGCTTCCACAAACATTTATACACCTACAGAATGCAGTTTAGACTTACATCGTCCTCCTTGTCATGTGATGACGGTAAAAGTGTTCGTAACTGATTTAATGCTTCAGAAAACAAATCTGGAGGGTTTTCTTTCATATTGTAATCGCTTCCACTGTTTCCTGAATTGGTACCCAGATTATCAGCTGTGTCTTTGAAGGCTACTATATCAGCAGAAGGATGTATATTAGATCCAACATCTTCATATGGCCTAAAATAAACAAGAATATACGTTTCAAATCTGCTTTGAAAAATTAGCACTTTATTGTTTTTAAAAATTACTTGAATCTCACTCTTTATTTTTTTCTGAAGCAACTAATGATTATTATTCACTGTATCTATCTCACCCTGCAAATGTTTTGTACCATTTTGATTTCCAGCAGAGTAGGCAAACACTCACTTTCCTATTGGTATTTTAGTGTTTTCACAAAGTCAGAAATTAAGAGAGTTGCAACTGTTCTTTCAGACTTGTTGAATATCTACTCGAAACAAAAAGAATAACACCACATGAAGAAATTATATGATTTAAATTCAAAGAATGAAATGATCAGTGATAGTACACACTATCAGTTTCAGTTCTGACACAAATATTTTTTAAATGTCCATAAAAATACACAAATAGGTCATTCATGTGAAAGAAGAAAGAACCAGACACTGTACGGAGGGAGGGAGGGGTAGGGGTAGGGGTAGGGGTTTCATGACACACTGACACGATTGTTAAGTACAGCATAAACTACACTTTGATCAGGGTGAGGCAGAAAAATCAGCTACGTCTTTTGTGCAGAAGCCATTCTGACACTGCAAAAAAAGTTGTAACCCTGAAACTTGCTGACTGTGTTAGTCTTCCTTTACATAACAACCCTTCAAAGCATTATGTTTTATAGTGACAGATGACTTAGCGGAGACCTTGGTTGTGGAAGGCTGCATTTTGAGAGTAAAGCAAATGATCCAGCTCAAAAATCAGCCCATCTTCATTATGGAAATGCCTACCATGCAACGACTTCTCCACCCAAGCCTAGAGGAGGAAGGGAACATGGGAGTGTGGTCAAATTTGACAGACCACTGAAGCAGTGTGTGTGACTGTGTCCCATGCAAAATGAGCAAAAACAACCCCCTCGGAAAGCTTCCACATCGCTTAGTCTTAACAGCCTCCCGTAGCCTTGTCGAGGAGATGTTGGTAGTATGCTCCTGTGACAGCATAATCTGTTAGCAGCACACTATGGCAGTCCCAAAAAACACTCAGCATTTCCTTCTCTAATGATGGTTGTGTGGTGAATACATGTTTCTAATGCATGCTTAGCTCCTTCTTCTGAGGGACATAATGACACACCCAATACCTGTCCATGGTGATTAGGCAACTACAGGCGTCATCCGTATTGGCCTGACTCTGCTGCAACATTTTTGCTGGTACCTTGATTCAACAAGTGGTGACCTCTGTCAAAACTTTATGGCTGCCCATCACAAATGTTTACAATGAATGTAAAAATACAAATGACAATGACTAGACAGATTTGAATCCCACTTTTTATGAATACAAGTCCAGTGACTTAACTATAGGGCCACCTCAGTTGATTTAAGTGTTGAGTTAGCCTACAAAGAATACAGAAGTATCAACAGTAAACTGTTTTAATGATTCAAGAAAAATTTCAATTGAAGCACGAACTGGAATGTTGCTTACATTAGTGCCAAATGATATGATATCCTAAGACAACAATTCTTTCCTTTTCTTCTTGAGCTTGTACAAGCAATTATGTTACAGTAACATTTGTCAGACAACACATATCTAAATTTGTCATCCAAACTCTTAAGGGAAACCAGAGAATGCTGGATAATGATTTTAAGAGGAACCCACAGCCAGTGATGTAAAGAACTCTTTCTGTGCATTAGGAAGAAAAGGTAAAACAGTGTGTTGTGCTCTTCTATGTTTGTTGTCTGACAACAATAGCAATTTACTGTGACTCTGGAAAACAATTTGCAACTAAATAATTAATGTTGTAATGATTCCCAGTACATGTTGTTGTTGTTGCAGTGGAACACGATTCAGACTATCTGTGTAGGGAGATATACCAAGTGTGTAATGTAACAATGAAAACAATCAATTATTGATAAAATTATTTAATTGGATGGATAAAGAATCTACTCCCTAAGCAGTGGCAGAACACACACACTTAAAAGACTGTTGTGACTGGCAAGCTTTTGGAGCTAGTGGATTCTTCTTCAGGCAGATGGGTTGACAGGGAAGGAAGAAGGGTGAAGGCAAAGAACTGGAGAGGTCTAGGAAAGGGGTAGATTTGGGGAAAGTCACACAGAACTGTGGGTCAGGGGAGACTTACCATATGGGATGAGAAGGAAAGACTGATTATTGTGTAATGTGACATATCAATATACATCACCTGTTGTATGTAGTCTAGCTATGGGAATTGTTTTATAATAGTTAGTTGATTAAAAATGTAGCAATTATTATTCACAAAAATTACTGCCCATCTTTCACCCAACAGCAGCAGAAGAATGAAATACATTGTTTTACCTGTTAGTTCCTGTATCACAGAAATTATATGCTTCAAGATGTGGTTCCAATTCAAACCCTTAAACGGGTAAAATGAGAATTAGAAACTAACTTTGAACATTGCTGAAAGCTTTCAACACATCACCTTTTTTCTCACTGGTTATTTGGATGAGACGCAATGTGCAGGAGATAAATAGTGCTCTGGTCAGCATCGCATCTAATCTTAACTATTGCTATTCTGGAGTACTTATAAATGGTGTACATTCAGATTTATTGGCATACAGTATTGCTTTATTCTCCCTTCCTTCCTGCCCAGTGCTCTGTATCCAGCCAATGCCAGGTTTGACTTGATATGGTACTTCTCCTGTTTCATGGAGAACCCACCACACCTGTATAAAGGCTGCTATTATCATGGGGTTTCCATTCGCAAAGTAATTCTAAAGATACTGCCACCTGCTCTCCCCCTCCCCAAGAAAGGACTCCTGATATTCTCCTCTCTCTGTCTAATGTAAGCGGATGTTCAAATGTGACACTATGTTACAAACTGCACACTGTGTATCTCAGCCGAGAAATGGCAACAAACTCAAGTCTTCATGTTTCACACCAAAAAACCCTCCCATGCAGGCTGGCCTCCCGTGGATGGCGTATCTGCAGTGTCAAGAACTCCCTTGCTCAGCATGCTGAGGGTCTCACCAAGGCCTTCACAGACAGGCACTACCTCCAGACCCTCTCCGCAAACATGTCTCCTGTGCCGTTTCCCCTCACCCCCCAATCCTCCCACCATCCCCGAGAACAGTCGCATCCCAGTGTCACTTTCATCACACAGTACAACCCCAGACTGGAACAACTGAAACACATCCACCACCAAAACTCTGATTACCTTTCATCACACCCTGAAATGAGGAACATGCTTCCCAAGATACTTCCTAACTCTCCTAAAGGGGTGTTCCATCACCCACTCGACCTCCACAACAGTGTAGTCCATCCCTATGCCACTCCCAATCACTTGTCACAAGGATCATATCCCTGTGGAAGACCCAGGTGCAAGACCTGTCCAAATCCACCCACCCAGCACTTCCTATTCCAGTCCTGTCACAGGCTTATTGTACCCATCAATGGAGTGCCACCTGTGAAAGCAGCCACATAATTTACCAGCTCTGCTGCAATCATTACACAGCTCTTCATATTGGTATGACTACCAACCACCGGTCCCCCAGGATCAATGGCCACACCCAAACTGTGACCAAGAGAACAAGGTAAGCCATCCTGTGGCACAAACATGCAACTGAATGTAACATGCTTGATTTCATTGGCTGCTTCACTACCCGAGCCATCTGGATCCTGTCCTCCACCACCAGCTTTTCTAAACGGTGCGGATGGGAGTAATCCTTGCAACACATTCTCTGCTCCCATAACTATGTCAGCCTCAACCTATGGTAACATACTGTCCCCACACCCTCCCCCTAACAGTTCCAGCCCCTCTATTCTATCGTCTCCTCCTCCCACCCACTGCCAATGCATCTGTCCATTTTTCCCCACTCCTCTCCCCATTTTCCCCACCTCCCTGCCCCACAACCTCCTGACGCAGTACCTGTTGGCGTTCTAGCTCCTGCACACTCCACCAGACAGCATCAAGTGTGCATGAGGTGTGCTTGCTTGTATGTATGAATGGTGAGTGTTTCTCTTTTGCTGAACAGCTGAGGCCAAAAGCTTTATGCAAGCATCTTTTAATTGTGCCTATCTGCAACTTATTTATCTTCTTTACAGTAAGTAGCAATCTATCTTTTCCTGCATTACTATTCAGTCTTTACCTAGATGGATGTGGAAAACTAACTATAACCACATCCAGGCTGGCCAACACACTAGCCCCCTGTATTTTCCATGAGGAGGATTCAATTCAGAGCTGGCATCCCACCCTGTGTGCCAGATGCACGTATCTAGGTACAGTATTGCTGTATATACAGCTAAAATCACTGGTAAAGAAAAGAAATTTCATTTCTTAGTGAGAGGAGATTATGATCATTTCATCTGGGAACACAGTACATATAATAAAAATTCTTATTCTTTTTTTTTTTTTTACAACCACAAAAACAAACATTTAAGCCCTCTGACATAAGACACAATTACTAGAGAGGCAAGCAATGGTGACCACTAACTATAAAATTCAATGCAAACAAAGTTCACAGAAATCTGAGAATCACCTGAGAAATGTTTGCTGTACATCACGGTGAATAGCAATTGTCTGTCTCTGAGCAGTCAACAACAAAATTTCTAAAACAAATCCTTTTGATTTCGTAGAAACTTACATCTCATCGTATCCCAAGTCCACTATGTCAGAATCATATCCACGCGGGCATGCTTCTGATAATACATCTCTGTCCTTTTGCTGGGGACTGACACCAAGACTAAGCCCACTATCCTGGCTCATTTTTACAAGACTTTCCACTGTTTTGTGCACAACAGGTGATTTTTCTGGTGAGACATCAGAAGACTTGAAATCATTTTTATAATAATTATCTTGATAATTTTCTGGAGAAGCTGGTGCGCTCGAGTCACTTGAGATTAGAATGACTTGATCCATGTTCATTATCTGGGTATATCATGCAACTCTCTGGAAGAAAAGATGCAGTAATGAAGTTTTAGACTTTTATACAAGTCACATTTCAGTTTCCAAGATAAATAAAATGTTAACAAAAAACTTGGATACAGGATATTCAGTGGAGTAATGGGACAAGATAAGGTTTCGAATTCAATTCAAAAACTAGTTTTTACAGTACAAACTCTTTCAACTAATGGGAATTAAAAGCTATGTATTTCTTTTTATTTTTTGTTTCAGTATCACACTAACTGATAACAACACAAGTCTAATGGACATTAAGAATAAAATCAGACCAACCACAGAAGTGTCCAGAAGTAATAGTTCAAATAGTAACAACCATCTTAATGAACAAACGAACATATTTATCAAGACATTTATTTGGTGTTATTAAAGCTATGTTTGAGAATGAAGAACTTAGGTGAGAGGGAGTGGGGATGGGGGAGTTGACTCCTTGAACTGGGGGGGGGGGGGTTATTTGGTACAAGAGAAATGTGAAAATTATGTACAACAATAAAAAACATAATGGGTTGAACGAATTTAAAAAAATTACATTGAGTTGCAGACAGGCACAACAAAAACACGAAATGAGCTTCAGCCAACAAGGTCTTTGTTGGAAATAGACAACACACACACACACACACACACACACACACACACACACACACACGACCACAGTCTCTGGCTGCTGAGACCAGACAGCTAACAGCAGTGCATGATGGGAGAGGCAAGTGAGTGGTGAGGGTAAGAGGGAGGCTGGGATGGGCAGGGCAGGGGTGGGTAACAGTAAAGTGCGACTCGTGGGAGCATACAGGAGAGGTGGAGAGAGAGTGGGGCAGCTAGGTGCAGTAGGGAGGTTACCTGAAAGGGGGGGGGGAGGGGTTGTGAAAAGGGAGTGAAGTAAAGATACTGTGGGCGCATTGGTCAATTAGAGGGCTGTGAAGTGCTGGAATGGAAGCAAGGAAGGGGCTAGATGGGTAGGACAATGACTAACAAAGGTTGAGGCCAGGGGTGTTACGGCAACAAAAGACACATTGTAGGAAGAGCTTCCACCGGTGCAATTCAGAAAAGCTGGTGTTCGTGGGAAGGATCCAAATTGCACAGGCTGTGAAGTAGTCATTGAAATGAAGAACGTCATGTTTGGCAGCAAGCTTTGTTGGTGGCCATTCATGCAAACAGAAAGCTTGTTGGTTGTCATGCCCACATAGACTGCAGCACAGCAGTTGCATCTTAGCTTGTTGATCACATGACTGGTTTCACAGGTAGCTCAGCCTTTGATGGGATAGGTGATGCTTGTGACCAGACTGTAGTAGGTGGTGGTGGTGGGAGGACGTATGGGACAGCTCTTGCATCTAGGTCTATTATAGGGATATGTGCCATGAGGCAAGGAGTTGATGGGGTGGGGGTGGGGGATTGTGTAGAGATGGACAAAGATATTATGTACGGTTGGTGGGCAGCAGAATACCACTATGGGAGGAGTGTGGAGGACATTCCTCATTTCAGGGCATGACAAGAAGTAGTCAGAACCCTGGAGGAGAATGAGATTCAGTTGCTCCAGTCTTGGGTGGAACTGAGTCACCAGGGGAATTGTCCTCTGGCAGCTGTCAGAGTGAAGGTTTGCTGGTGGTTGGTAAGTTTGATATGGGCGAAGGTACTGATGTAGCCATTTTTGAGGTAAGGGTCAATGTCGAGGAAGGTGGCTTGCTGGGTTGACTAGGATTATGTGAAGTGAATGGGAAAGAAGGTGACGAGGTTCTGGAGAAATGTGGATAGTGTCCCCTCACCTTCCAGCCAGATCATGAAGATGTCATCAATGAATCTGAACCAAGTGAGGGGTTTGGGAATCTGGATATTCAGGTACGATTCCTCTACATGTCCCACGAACACACTGCCATAGGATAGCCATATGCAGGTGCCCATAGCCGTACCTCGGATTTGTTTGGAGGTAATCGCTTTGGAGAAGAAGTAACAGCATGGGTAAGGATACAACTGGGCATGGCGATTAGGAAGGACGAGGACATTTTAGGTTTGGAATCTATCAGGGCTTGGGAAAGGTAGCGATCAATAATGGTATGACCATGGGCATCTGGAACGTTAGTGTAAAGGGAGGTGGCACCAATAGTGACAAGCAGGGCACCAAGTGGTAAAGGAACAGGAACTATGGAGAGTTGATCAAAAAACGGTTTGTACTGTTTATATAGGAGAGTAGGTTGTGGGTAATAGGCTGAAGGTGTTGGTCTACAAGAGCAGATATTCTCTCAGTGGGAGAACAGTAATCGGCAACAATGGGGCATCATGGGTGGTTGTGTTTATGGATTCTAGGAAGTATGTGGAAGGCAGGGGTGGGGAGAGTTTCTGGAATGGGCCTATGGATTTGAGAGACCGAAGATCCTGCTGGATTTCTGGAATGGGGTTACTGTGGCAGGATTCCTTCTGCCAGGTAATCCTTATGTCAGATTCATCCACCTACAAATCTTGCCACAGTGAACCTATTCCAGAAATCCAGCAGGATCGTCAGTCTCTCCACCAATCCTTAGGCCCATTCCAGAACCTCTTCCCGGAGTCCATCTCTCTCGTCACCCTTACCATTCACCCACATTCTACATGCTTCCTCAAATCCATAACCCAACCACCCAGGATGCCCCCATTGTGGCCAGTTACTGTGTCCCCAATGAGAAAATCTCTGATGTAGTAGACCAACACCTTCAGCCTATCCTCCCACATAAAAGGTATCACCCATTTCCTCCACTGACTCTCCACAGTTCCTGTTCCTTTACAACGTGGTGCCCTGCTCATCACTATTGATGCCCCCTCCATTTGAACTAACAGCCATAATACCCATGACTTTACCACTATTGTACACTACCTTTCTCAAAACCTGATGGATTCCAAATCAACCACCTCCTTCCTAGTTGCCGGGACCAACTATATCGTCACCCACAATTACTTCTCCTTTGAAGGAGGTGCAACTAAGGGCAACCGCTTAGCACCATCATATGCCAACCCATTCATGGGCCATCTAGAGGAATCCTTCGTAGACACCCTCTTCATCTGATTCAGACTGATGACATCTTCATGATCTGGATCGAGGGTAAGGATACCCTATCCAGAATCTCAACACCTTCTCCCCTATTCACTTCACATGGTCCTGCTCAACCCAATACACCACCTTCCTTAATGTTGACCTCCACCTTTATGCTTTGATAGTTTCTATTTATATGTTTCTATCTGTCTTTACTCATGTTCAGTAGCTTGCCTGCAATGGTGGTTTTGCTGTAATTGTTATACTTATTTAATAATTGGTACTACTTATGTGACTTCAGATTTTTAGCTAGAAAATATTTGCAGAAATTTCTAGTTATAAATTCCAATTAAAATTACTTTACAATTGATGTTTCAGCGAGTTGAGTGGTAAGGACAAGCCGCTGTCCAATCTTCGTTCCTTCTCGAGTGTCACGTGCTCCCTGTGTTGTAGGTATCTTCAGTGCCTTATGATGCAAGGTTGGCTGTATGCCAGCAACTCTGTCTCCCACCACTGCAATCTGTCAACCACAAAGTAATTTTCATCAGAATACAACAATACTTGTTAAAATGTCTTACTAAATATTATTAACCATACAAGAAATTCATCAAATCTGGCATGTAATTTTAGTACAATTGCCATTTAAGTACAGCTCTTACTCCATGTGCTTACAAATATAATCTGCTTTATGGACACAAAGTTTTTCATTGTAAAACTGTTGTAGATAGGTATGTGCTATTGACCTATCTTCTATGTTCAGTTTTCAGTAATGTCATGCTCCTTAACACACACACACACACACACACACACACACACACACACACACACACACACACACACACATCACAGCACTCAATCCACAAGTGCAACCTGATTTATCTTTTGGGTCCTAAACAACAATCCAAGAAAATAAGATTTAAGAACCAGCGAAAGAAATGCAATGCAACGAGACTACCAACACAACTTGTTACAACACTGACAAAGTTGATATAATTTGCCCTGTAGGGTATGAGGATTATGCTACATGATGTTGACTGTAAATGCCGCATCCTGTCAGTAAACATTCAATTTAAGGCAACTACATTTTATAAACATTTGCAAATACTCTTCGCTTATGTAAAACTAATCGGAGCAGTGGGTAGTTTAATGTTCTACTTGCAGTCTTCGAATCTGCCTTCATGTTCAGCAACCATCTAAATAGAATGCTGATATTAACGAAACCACTACACTTTGTAACATGTCACACGAAGCATTACTGCAAGGTGAAGCAAAATACTGAAGCGATTACAATACTTTTCTGCGCACGATTTAAAACACTAGCTCTTCATGCCTACTTCTAACAATCCCAGTAAAGTTGACTCATGAAACTTACCAAAATAACATGTAGAAATAAATGCCAAGGTTACTATTACTCACACGTTATTTACACACGTGCCGCATCATCTTAAATTCATATCAAAAAATAATTTCGTCACTTAGGTACTCAAAAATATATGTATATATATCATCAACAAAACACGTACAATGCCTGGTTTCGGACTGTCAAACATATTTTCCATTATACTTGCACGGAATAAAAATTACCGAGCATGAAGCGAAATAACTGAGCCTATGCCATAATTATAGAGCCCTCAATGACAACAGAAAACACATAATGACGAAAAGAAAGAATCACCTCTCGTTACACATCTACACTTCATTTACTTGAACCCGCCACGGAACTACGGTGCCACCTGTCGGAGCAAATTATTCACTTTTTGTATTTGTTTACATAACCTCCTACGAGCAGATGAGGTGGTCATTGGCATGAAGACTTCGGCTTGCTGGGCTTATAAAGCGAAGCATTTTGTCTAAGTTGGTGGTTATATGTGTTGTTTATTAAAATGGAAATAATTACTAAAAAGTAAGGCATTTTACTTTTTCTTCTACTAAAACAAAACAGTGCACTGAGAATGCTGTAAGGCAATAAATAATGCAACCTTCAGTACTAACTTTTAAGAAACATCGTTGCGATATTTTAATGTCGTACAATCATTTTTATGCTGAACGCTCGTCCGAATGCACCGATCCGTCTGCGCAAAATACCTGCACAAACGTCTGCGCAGATTCGTTTGCGCAGACATCGTAGCGTGGGGACGGGAGATCTACGCAGCATCAGATGTGCGCAAATGTGGAAGTTAGAGATTTCAGCAAACTTGCTCAAATATGTGAGAGCAAGTCACACTTCCGCAGACAAATCGTAGCAGGTGGACAGGAGATCGACGAAATCTGGTGCGCAAAAGGTGTTTGAGCTATGTGTTCAGTTTCATCTCTGCGTACACAGTGAATTCCTAAATGGTTGATCAGCGTCAGTGCTTTAGGGAGTTCATTGCTGAATTTATTGAAATATATAGGAATAACACCTTGTTTGCTGAAATTTAAGATACAGCGATCGAGATAAGAAGGCAACAGCTTATAATTCTTTAATAGGAATAACAGAGCAGGTGACCATGAGGCGAATAAAGAACTTTTTTTAAGAAAAAAAAAAACAATGGTCGTTGCGAATTTATACAAAATTATTAGTACTATATGCTTTGTGCTTAGAAATTTCTCATTGTGTTGATCTGAATAAGGGATTGTTAGCAGACTTACTCGCAGTACTGTTCTGTGCTATAATCTTTAGTAGCAGTGTAGATAATATGAAACTAAATTGTACGCAGAGTCGAATCCAGGAGTTTAGTCGGGGGAAAGGGCTCATGAAAATTTTGTGTCACTTTGCCGTCTCCAAATTCTCAAGAGTAAAAGAAGGTGTTTCCTAAAACTATTGTAATACCAATCACAATAACGAGAAAATTTTCGAGACTGTTACGCCTGAAAACTATGTTGCAAAGAAACGTTTTTTATTCTTTACTACTTATTTAGAAGAAACAGATGCATTTCGGGGGTAGTTAGAAGGGGAAGATCACTGCACCCATATAGCTGCACCCCCCCCCCCCCCGGTCCTGGATTCGCTTCTGATTTCTACAGTAGAAACCAATCAGAATACTGTACTAAGCAGTGTCTTCAGGTGCAAATGGATTCTCCTACGTGTGTGTCAGCACGTTTACTCCCTAATGGAATATGTGGTTCATAACAAGAGTGAATCACAAATAAACTGTAAAATTCTCTGCCACAATATTAAAGGTAAAACTTCTCATATGGGCTAAGAACCTCTACTCAGAGTCCGAAATGGAGTTATGCAGTCTGATGCAAAAATTTACTGCATGTCAGTGGTAGATTTCAGGCAAGGAACTGAAAATTCCTATTTACTAATAAATACTGTAAAAGATACCTCATTGGTCACTCAAATAATTTGTTAGAGTATATTGAGCTCAGAACACATCCAAAATGTAAAGAAAATAAGGGACAGTCAAATGAAAAAGAGACAGATGGAAAAAATAAGTAAACTGTTTACTATTTCAAAAGTAATGGTCATAGCTGTTAATACATTCATCCCACTGCGAGACAAGACAGTCAGTGCCTCCATAGAAAATTGTTCGCAGTTGCCTGTGTAACCATGATTGTACCCAGGTGTGCACCTCTTTGTCCAGGACAAATTGGCAGCAAGACTTAACTGATGAAATTGTCAATACTGTCTTTCAGAAAATTACTAAGTGGTTCCTTGTAAACGGACTCTCACTGAATTTTGATAAGACACAGTACATACAGTTCCGTACAGTGAATGGTATGACGCCATTAATAAATATAGACCTTAATCAGAAGCATATAGCTAAGGTAGAATATTCCAAATTTTTAGGTGTGTCCATTGATGGGAGATTAAATTGGAAGAAACACATTGATGATCTGATGAAACGTTTGAGTTCAGCTACTTATGCAATAAGGGTCATTGCAAATTTTGGTGATAAACATCTTAGTAAATTAGCTTACTACGCCTATTTTCACTCGTTGCTTTCATATGGCATCATATTTTGGGGTAATTCATCACTGAGGAATAAAGTATTTATTGCACAAAAGCGAGTAATCAGAATAATAGCTGGAGTCCACCCAAGACCATCCTGCAGACATTTATTTAAGGATCTAGGGATATTCACAGTAGCTTCTCAGTATATATACTCTCTTATGAAATTTGTTATTAACAACCAAACCCAATTCAAAAGTAATAGCAGTGTGCATAACTACAATACTAGGAGAAAGGATGATCTTCACTATTCAAGATTAAATCTAACTTTGGCACAGAAAGGGGTGAATTATACTGGCACTAAAGTCTTTGGTCACTTACCAAATAGTATCAAAAGTCTGACAGATAACCAACAAGTATTTAAGATGAAATTAAAAGAATTTCTGAATGACAACTCCTTCTACTCCATAGAGGAATTTTTAGATATAAATTAAAAAAAAAAACAAAAAAACAAAAAATATTAATAAAAAAATTAAAAAAAATAAAAAACACAAAAATGAAAAAGTTGTTATATTACCTTAAGTGTGTTGTTAAATTAACTTAATTATGTCATGTATTGGAAAATTTGACTCGTTCCACATCATTACGAAATATCATATTCATGATCCATGGAACTAGTATTAATCTAATCTAATCTAATCTTCAGGGCTCCAAAAATTTGGAAATAGCATGTGGAAAGATTGGAAATGTATGGAGGATGTGTGTGGGCTTCCCAGCTAAACTTATGCAGCATAGCAGAAAAAACCTTGGCAACATGTCGGCAGGCATTATGCTGCAATAGAACGATGCCGTCCATCAGCATTCCTGGACGTACAGACTTAATGGCATGCTTCAGGTTTTGCAAAGTGTCCACATACCACTGTGCATTAATTGCAGTCCAAACGTCCAGAAAGGTTGACAGACAGCATCACTCTGTTACAGGACAATGATCGCCTGTATTTTGGCAGTGTTGTTTCAAGTACCTGGCAGAAGTTTCACTTGGGAGTCCTTACACATCCACATTAAAGTCCCTATCTCTCTTCACGCATTTGCCATATTTTTGGAGCACTGAAGAAAGACATTTGTGGCTATTTATTTGCTTTGAACGAATAAGTGTACACATGGATACAATCATGGTTCTGCAACAACTGCAAACAATTTCGTATGAAGTTACTGACTGTCACGTCTCACAGGAAATAAAGGCATCAATAGTTATAGCGATCACTTAACTCTTACTTTTTCCATCTGTCTCGTTTTCACTTGACTGCCCTTTATACTATATGTTACAAGTGATATCGTATGTAATTGAGGTACTTTACTTGTTTTCATTAAATCCTTCTTCAGAACACATTGCTTATGCTAGGTCTCGTTTCACTAAATGCTTGTTTCGACATTCCTGTCAAAAACGTAAATCTTTGTTAACTTCTTTGTACTGCCAGGAATCACAGTGCACTTCTTTGTACTGCCAGGAATCACGTTGTTGCTATCAGCCGTTGATGTGGTGAAATTATTTTGCTCATAGAAGCATTTGCTGTTTTATACAAAGCTGCTGGAGCTCCCACAAAGGCATGAAGACTTTACACCAGGATGTGATAAATGTAATGTGTACACAGTTACATATAACATGCAGTTTATTTGTAATTGACACAGAATGAATACCTGTCTCAGTTCACAGCAGACATAAAGCATTCTGAATCATAGTTCCTTAGATATTCTACAATTCCACACCAGGCTGGTGTTGTTGGTCAGAGAGTTTCCTCTGTGCAACAGACACTGTCACTGGCAGAGTCCCAACAGAAACGTCCCGCTCCCCCATTGGGGTAGAGCACTCTGGCAAAGAGATAACTGGAAAGCTATCACGAACATCTTCACGCCCGTGTACATGACCAATCACGCAGTGGCCAGCTGCAAAGCAGGGCGCGGTTGGACTGTTCCTCATTGAACATGGGGAAGTCGCGATGACGTCGATCCCTATCGAAGGCATACAGATGGTATTTGTGGAGGTCAGTTGCTGGGCGGTGAGGTCGACCATAACGAGATTGAACTTCGATGATGATCAACTGAGCTTGACTAGAGTGTGGGCATGGCGAAATGGATGGGCAATGACACCAGGATCTGCAGGATCAGTTGTACACATCTGTGTTATCAAGGGGGCCATGATGGTGAGAAAACTCTCAGGCTTGAGTTGTGATATGATTGTATCTGTGTCCACATTGCTCGGGATTTTGTAAATATGGGAGAAATGTCAGGTGATAAAGCCGCTTGTAGCTTGATGTCCCTCATGCCGTCCCTCAATAAGAAGGAAATTATCAGCTAGTTTGATATTAGTATCGTCCACCACAAAGTGCAGCATGTCTAGTCGGAACACAAAGGTATTGTCAGTGTTTGAGCCAGGCAACATGTTACTGGTCTGAGAACAGACTGGAGGAACCATGTCGGTTGGAGTGGTTTGTATGTCATTGGTATGGATCACATCGCATAGGGTCTAAGCTGTTCTGAGTGGTTGACTGGCAGAGTGGTAGGCTTACCATGAAGGAATATGTCAAAAAGCTTAGTATCTCATCTGATGAGTTTGTGAGGGCTGGCGTGAGGCAGTTGTAACACAGGGTCGTTATTATCATTCTGGATCATGATGTAGTTGCAGTCTGTTAGTGCCTTATGGACGAAGATTTGCAGAGAACCATACAGCCGTGGAGATAGTGTTCTGAGCCATGTGACGTGTTGTTTGGCTCATGTGACGAAGGTGGGGAGTTATGAGGTCTCCATCGGTGGTATATCTAGCATAAAATCTGCAGACAGAGTGAGTGACTTGTAGAGGATTTCTGCGAGGGAGGCATGGAGATGGTCTTTGCAAATGGTGTGTACATCTGATATCACCGAAGGTAATGCTTCCATCCAGTGACTGCCATCATTCCACGAGGCCGTTGCCTTGTGGATGGTAGGCCATTGAGCAATAATGTCACACATTGCAAATGTTGCATAGTCTGTTAAATAGGACCAATTCGAACTGTCGTCCTTGGTCAGTAGTTATACAGATTGTGAAGCTGAAACGTGATATCACTATGAAGACGACAGCTCTTGCCATCATCGCTACCATAATGTCCTTGAGGAGAATGGCACCGCATGTATTTGATGATGGAGAGTGTATAGCGATGGCCTTCAGACTTGGGAAGATGCCCTTCCAGGTCGAGGTAGACATGTTGAAATGGACCCTTCGGAATCTCAAAACGGCTGAGCAGCAGCTGTGCATGGCAACTCACTTTGATATATTGGCAAACTGTGTATGTAGGTGTCCAGTCTCGGCAATCCTTTTTTGTGTTAGACTATACAAGCTCGTCCATGTTGACGAGCATATGCCAGTGTGTGACAGACTGTGAAGATGGTCAAACATGATCTTTCTCATTGATGTGGCCATGAGATGTCGAATTTGATTTTGCAAACATCACACAATACTTGCTTGGTGGATCCAGGGATGACACAATGTTCTCTACTTAAGTTGATTGTAGAATTTTGAAGGAAGTCCATGATTTGTCTGTCTTGCAACTGCACCTCTGTATGGAAATGGTGTTTGTTCTTGACAGATAGTCTGCAATGATGTTGTCTGCTCTCTGGAGGTGTGTTACATCAGTTGCGAACTGCATTATATAGCCTAGGTGACAGAACCATCAAAGGCAGGAAGATTTCGAAGGATTGCGTATCGAGTCTGCCAATGGTTGGCGGTAGTTGTAAATGATGAAGGGTCTGTCCTCAACTTTATATTGAAACTGGTGGACCATCTCATACGCTGCAAATATTTCACAATCATAGGTAGACCACCAGCAATGAGAACCTGTCGGTTTTCGAAAAAAAAAAAAAACCGACATGGCTGTTGTATACCAGCTGCTTCTCGCTTCAGAAGCGCTTCAAGGGCAAAGTCACTCCTGTCTGACGTAATCGTCAAAGAGGCATTAGGTGCTGGGTGCGCTAAAGTCATGCATGTGTAAGACAGCCTTTTATTTTGTCAAAGACATGTTGCATACATGGAGTCCCCTCCACCTTGCACCTTTCATCATGTTCTTGCCAGCTACAACATATGTGAGCAGTGCCTGACCTTTAAGGTACCTCAATTGCCCGAGACGTGTGGGCAGAGAGTGAGGGGAGGCTTCCTGGATGTGTGGGCATGACCTTGAGATAAGATCGTTATCTCTGCTTGAATTATTTTTGATACTCTGTTATCTTTTTCTTTTCGGTTCCTTTTGCATATGGAGCATGTGGGAAACGACTGCTGAAATCCCTTTTTTCGTTACTGTTATTTAATTAATTCTCCCAAGTGTGAACATACTAGCCGCAGCAATGTAGCTACTCTCCCAGCCTACTTTTTTCTTTTTATTATGCCTTTGTTCTGCATTGACACAGTGTCGGCGTGGTTATTAATGGATTTGGCATGGTTAATTTAAGGGGTGATGGATGTCCTTCATGTTGCCTCATCGTTACTGCAGTCATGCAACCTACAGGGTGTCCCACTCAAACCTCCCTGATTTCAAAGTTCCAGGAAAAAAAACCATAGTAGATATAACAATGAAAAGTGCACCACACTGTAGAGCATCTCAATATCGAGTCTATATTCAATTTCTTGCCAAGTTCTTTGTAACATTTCCTCTGTTATTGTTGCAATCGCATTAGTAATCCGATGTCGCAATGTAGGAATATCGTACACTTTCACTGCGTACATGCAGTCTTTCAAGAATCCCCATATCAAGAAATCAAGCTGCATAATGTCGGGTGAATGTGGTGGTCAGGCGATGGGTCCTCCACATCCGATCCAATGACCAGGAAATTTCCTATCCAGGAACTTACAAACACCCGTTGACCAATGCAGTGGAGCTCCATCTCGTTGAAAAATGATGTTGGGTTGCAAGTCTTGTATCTGAGGATACACAAACTGCTCCAATATGTCCAGATACACTGACCCATTTGCTTCTGAGAAACGTTTGTCTGATGTCCTCCACCGTCTCTTCTGAAACTCTGTAGCGTGCACCGACAAAATGTTTCAGAATACACGTGCTGCTGTGGAGTCGCCATTTTCACTTTATGCGACCATGCCGCCCTCTGGCGACGATACGTGGCACTTCTGACGTGGGAATATAAATTCTTTGAGATGCTCTACAATGTGGTGCATTTTTCACTGTCGTATCTACTGTGAGTTTTCTCTCCTGGGTCCTTGAAATCAGGGAGGTTTTGTTGGGATGCCCTGTACTTATTACATGAAGAAGTATCACAGATAAAAGTAAGATAAAATTAATAATTCAAAAAATAAAAAGTTAGCATATTTGCTCTTTTATATTTTTCAGTATGACTGTTAACAGTGTATTAATTACTTCATATTACTTCTTGCATTTTTCCTGCCTAAATGTTATTCCAATATTACAATCAGAAACTCTATGTAAAGTATGTAATATTACTTCCGGTATACTCAAGTCAGTAGGTTAGTGCCCTATTTATGTTGGCCAGCGTGTCACACTCCATTAGTCGAGACTATCATCAAAATTCTGCCTTTGAGATCAGCTAGCCCATTATGTTAAACATTTAATTTACGTTTTGAATTATCCATGGCATTTTGTTATTATTCTATTAGAGCCAATTCGGTTCTATGCCTTAAAATAACCACATGTCTGCTTTGTTTCTATAGTCTTCATCCAAACAAAAACAACAAATAAGAACTGTGCAATGAACATTAACAGGAAGACATCCTACACAATTAAGTAGACACCGTTCTCGAGTAAAATGGTGCATACCTCAACAAATATTTGTTTCTGGACAAAGGCTGGTAGGACCTCTGTTTCTAGATTTTAGCAGTATTGTCTCCTGTAGTAATATGGGAGACACCTATGAGCGCCCTATGTGTTGTCTTTATTATGGAGGTATAATAAGGGAAGAAGCGCTACAGACTTACGCTGTACACTGCTTTGAAGCTGGTGCTTCCGTGTTAGATGCTCCAAAACATTAGTAGACTACTGTTTACGATTGCTTCTTGTTCTTAGTTGTTATCTTGTGAGTACAACAGTTGTCTTAAATAGAAAATGTTAGAGTTCCTTCGCAAATAATGCAGCGCCAGGTAGGTATTTCCAGACATTTTTCCGGTCTGAAATGCATATTTGATGCAATAATACGACGCATTTTGCCTCGTTAATGTAATGCGTTTCGAATAACCGTGAAGATAAGTATGTGATGTGGAAAGAGTGATTTCTTAATCCAGCATTTTCCTTAATACAGACTAACGAAACTGATATTCGATCTGTGTACTTTTCCCGAAAATACTAAGGACGTATTTTTCTGTGTCTTGTCGGTTTCGAGTCTTTTATTCTCACAGCGTTCAGTCAGAGAGGTTTCCGAGCTGGACTGATGGGAAATATAAAGTCAAATGACTACAGAAATAAAACCACTACAGTAGAAGTAAACAATGCAACTGAAATTGATGCATATAAAAGAAAATATCGCTTGAACGTGTCAATTGACGAACGAAATGTGATTCCTTTACCACTGAGACTCTCACTACAATGATTAGTACACCTGTAAACGATACAAGCTGATATATCTTATCAAACAGGAGATGGGGCAGCCTGACAGTGTACAGCATACCATAGCAATAAAGGTAAATGATGATGTTGTGAATGATAATTCACAAGTTGCAAGTGTTTTTAGCAATCACTTTCTGAATGTAGCAGCAAAAATAGGGTCAAAGGGTTCAGTTGAAGAAGGAAAAAAATATGTTAAAAATCTCATTCCCCAGGACTTTAGGCATTTAGAAACAGCACCAACATCCCCCACTGAAATTAAGGGAATTATAAAAATACTGAAAAACAAGAGCTCATGTGGTGTTGATGGAGTCTCTAACAGGATTTTGAAGTGTTGTTCTAATTGAATAAGTGGAGTCTTTAGTGATATATGTAATGCTTCACTGGCACAGGGAATTTTTCCAGACAGATTGAAATACACAGCTGTCAAACCTCTTCATAAGAAAGGGGACAAGAGTGACTTAAATAATTGTAGAGCAATCTCATTGCTGACTTCATCTCCTAAAATATTCATAAAAGTTATATATTCAAGTGTAGTCTCACATTTAAGTGAAAATAATTTACTCAGCATGTCACAGTTCAGATTCCGGAAGCGTTATTCGACTGAGAATGCTATCTACACATTTACCCATCAAACAGTGCAAGCCCTAAATAACAAATTATCGCCAGTTTTTTTTGTGAACTTTCCAAGTCATTTGACTGTGTATATCATGTAACACTCTTAGAAAAACTCAGGTTTTATGGAATTGAAGGCTATACACAGAGCTGGTTTGAATAATACTTAACGAACAGAAAGCAAAAAGTTGTGCTGAATAACACAAATAATGTTGGGAGGGTGGTAAATTCTAGTGAATGGGGAGTTATCACAATGGGAATCCCACTGGGTTCAATTTTGTGTCCTCTGCTGTTCTTTATTCATGTGAATGACCTCTCACTTAATGTTCAGCAAGCAGAACTAGTACTATTTGCAGATGACATGAGCGTTATAATAAATCCCATTCCATAAAAAGCAGCTGAAGATATTATTAAGGATGTCTTTCAAAGAATTATTAAATGCTTCTCAGAAAATGGACTCTCCCTTATTTTTGAAAAAAAAAACTCACTATATCCAGTTCTGTACACCAAATAGTCATACTGACAATTGATGTAGGATAAGAACAGGGCTCAGTTAACAGGGTAGATTTCTCCAAATTTTTGGTGTTCACATTGATGACAACTTGAACTGGAAAAAGCAAATTACTGAGCTTCTCAAACAATTAAGTTCAGCTTCTTCCACTCTTCGTATAATCGCTAGTCTTGGTAATAAACAGATCAGCCACCTAACGTACTTTGCATATTTCTACTCAATGACGTCTTATGGAGTATTTTTCTAGGGCAACTCACCACTTAGACATAAAGTATTGATTGTACAAAAGAGAGTAGTGAGAATAATTAGTATTGTTCACCCAAGGACGTCATGTAGGCACCTATTAAAGGAGTTAGGTATTTTAATTGCACCATCAGAGTACGTATATTCGCTAATGAAATTTGTTGTAAATAATCCACCTCAATTCGCGAAGAGCAGTGATGTTCATATGTACAACACTAGAGGGAAAAATGACCTTTCCTATCCGTTATTGAAGTTGTCAGTTGCCCAAAAAGGAGTACATTTTCAGCAACAAAAATCTTTGATCATTTGCCCAACAACATAAAGTGTCTGGCAGGTAGCAGATCAAGCTTTAAATCTAGCTTAAAATAATTTCTTTTGGACAACTCCTTCTATTCCATAGACGAGTTTCTCTTTCAGAACTGGTAAAAAAAAAAAAAAATTGTACCTCTCAATGTAGTTGCATGTGTAGAACTAAAAATTTCGGTAATATTAATATTAGCACCATTCATGAGTGTATATATCTCTTGTAATTTGACTTGTTCCACATCATATCGATAAAATAATTGTGAAAATGATCAACAGAACATGACATAACTAAACTAAACTAAACACTTCCCCCAGAAGTTAAAGTTTGCGGCAACTAACATGGCGGACATCGGCTTCAAGTTTATGATGTCATAACTCCCCTTTCTATGCCACCAGGTGTCTGTATGAGCAGATAATGTAATCATATAGCAGCGCCATTGGTTTCCAAGTGGTAGTTTGGTGTAGCATTCCTGTGGTATTCCTTTGTTATTATTTGATTGACTGCGATACATTTTTCTAAATGCTAGAAGCAGGTTGCCTATCTAAATGGCTTCCAGGGACAGCGAAAATTTGATTTTCAGTATTTCGTATGATATTTGACTGACTTTAAAAATTTAAAATGCTTCCCTGAGCTACTCATCAAGAGGTCTATTCTTATGTCGAAGGTTTAACACAGCAAGACAAGTATTAGAGTTAGACACTGCGTATACTTGTATGTCAGGGGGCAACGTAACTAACCGCACGCAAATACTCCTATTTTCATACAGTATTTGAAAATGAGAGCATTTAGCGACTTCTAGCGAGCTTAACACATAATTTCAAATGTTTTCAAAACTTTTTCTATCTGACGTCACCCGCATAATAATGAAAGGGAAAACGTTTGCTACATTAGCGCTGTCCATGCAGTAAAACTACAGCGTCAAGTACGAGGTCTGTTGAAAAAAAATTCCGGAACTTTCTCCACAAAATTTTTCTACGCTTACCTTTTACTTACCGTGCATGGTCTCCTCCGAAATACTCCCCTCCACAATTGATACACCTCCGTTTGCACATCCGGAAGCAGTCTTGGTACGCCTCTTGTTGGATCTGTCTGCGACTTTGCTTTTATCTCGTCTGTCGTTGCAAATCTTCATCTTTTCAACGGGGTTTTCGACTTTGGAAATAAAGAGAAGTCCGCAGGGGCCAGGTCTGGAGAGAACAGAGGATGAGGCGCCACAGTGATTCCGTTTTTCGCGCAATAGTCACGCACCAACAGGGATGAATGTGCGGGTGCGTTATCGTGATCCAAGAGCCATGAATTGCCTCGCTACATTTCAGGCCGTTCCCTTCTCACATTTTCTCGCAGGTGTCGCAACACGCCCCGGCAGTACCATCGATTAACATTTTGTCCATTTGGCACGAATTCACGATGAACTAATCCTCCAAAGTCAAAGAAAACTATGCGCATGACTTTGACATTTAACCTGACCTGACGAGCTTTTTTTGGTCTTGGAGAACCTCTCCCGACCCATCATCACCTTAGAGCCACATCTCATCACCAGCTACGATTCTCTTAAGGAATATCTCGTTCTCATTTGCGCAATCCGAAAGCTCTTTACAGTCTGCGAGCCGAGGTCTTTCTGATCTTGACTCACGGGCCGTGGGACGAACTTGGCGGCAACATGATGCATTCCAAGATGCTGTGTCAGGATTTCATGACTAATCCAACTGAAATGTTCATTCTTCTGCAGTCTCTCGGACAGTCAGCCTTCGATTGGCATGCACACTTTCGTTGACGTTCCTGACTTGAGTGCCGCCGGTGGACGTCGAAGGATGTCCTGAATGTAGGTCATCTTTAACTTCCGTCTGGCCATTTTTAAACCAGGTGATACAATTTTTAACATCAAGTACGGCTTAAGCACTCACCTTCCTACATCATTTGGTGCGTCTCTGCAAATGTTTTCTTGAGTTTCACGCAAAATTTAATGCAGATTCGTTGCTCCTCTAACTCTGCCGTCTCGAAATTCGCAAACTGTGCGACACAACGTTCTACTCAATACAGCACTGAACAATGACAATTTTTTTTTGTAACAGACATACTACAATGAAAATTTCGGCAGTTACGTATTAAGCACAGGCGTGCACAGGGATGCCAACCGCATTTCGCTCCAACACACCATTGGCACGAAAATTATGAATAATCTGGAATTTTTTGAACAGTCCTCGTACGTTATTTTAGTTCGGTACTTCTTTACTACACACTCTTTTCGCAACACATTTTGCAGACAGTGTCCATATACACTCCTGGAAATTGAAATAAGAACACCGTGAATTCATTGTCCCAGGAAGGGGAAACCTTATTGACACATTCCTTGGGTCAGATACATCACATGATCACACTGACAGAACCACAGGCACATAGACACAGGCAACAGAGCATGCACAATGTCGGCACTAGTACAGTGTATATCCACCTTTCGTAGCAATGCAGGCTGCTATTCTCCCATGGAGACGATCGTAGAGATGCTGGATGTAGTCCTGTGGAACGGCTTGCCATGCCATTTCCACCTGGCGCCTCAGTTGGACCAGCGTTCGTGCTGGACGTGCAGACCGCGTGAGACGACGCTTCATCCAGTACCAAACATGCTCAATGGGGGACAGATCCGGAGATCTTGCTGGCCAGGGTAGTTGACTTACACCTTCTAGAGCACGTTGGGTGGCACGGGATACATGCGGACGTGCATTGTCCTGTTGGAACAGCAAGTTCCCTTGCCGGTCTAGGAATGGTAGAACGATGGGTTCGATGACGGTTTGGATGTACCGTGCACTATTCAGTGTCCCCTCGACGATCACCAGTGGTGTACGGCCAGTGTAGGAGATCACTCCCCACACCATGATGCCGGGTGTTGGCCCTGTGTGCCTCGGTCGTATGCAGTCCTGATTGTGGCGCTCACCTGCAGGGCGCCAAACACGCATACGACCATCATTGGCACCAAGGCAGAAGCGACTCTCATCGCTGAAGACGACACGTCTCCATTCGTCCCTCCATTCACGCTGGCCGCCACACAACTGGAGGCGGGCTGCACGATGTTGGGGCGTGAGCGGAAGACGGCCTAACGGTGTGCGGGACCGTAGCCCAGCTTCATGGAGACGGTTGCGAATGGTCCTCGCCGATACCCCAGGAGCAACAGTGTCCCTAATTTGCTGGGAAGTGGCGGTGCGGTCCCCTACGGCACTGCGTAGGATCCTACGGTCTTGCCGTGCATCCATGCGTCGCTGCGGTCCGGTCCCAGGTCGACGGGCACGTGCACCTTCCGCCGACCACTGGCGACAACATCGATGTACTGTGGAGACCTCACGCCCCACGTGTTGAGCAATTCGGCGGTACGTCCACCCGGCCTCCCGCATGCCCACTATACGCCCTCGCTCAAAGTCCGTCAACTGCACATACGGTTCACGTCCACGCTGTCGCGGCATGCTACCAGTGTTAAAGACTGCGATGGAGCTCCGTATGCCACGGCAAACTGGCTGACACTGACGGCGGCGGTGCACAAATGCTGCGCAGCTAGCGCCATTCGACGGCCAACACCGCGGTTCCTGGTGTGTCCGCTGTGCCGTGCGTGTGATCATTGCTTGTACAGCCCTCTCGCAGTGTCCGGAGCAAGTATGGTGGGTCTGACACACCGGTGTCAATGTGTTCTTTTTTCCATTTCCAGGAGTGTATAATTCCAAACCTTCTCTAAAGTTTATCTCGCCTACATGTTAAACGTCAAATATTGAACACATCATTTGTAAGGTAATCAGAATTCTAGAGCTGTTGAGTACATAGGAGTCCGGTTCTTTAAAGAATCGGCTGTTTTCTGGTCGTAATCAAGTTCACGGATTACTGCGGTTGTTAACTTTCTTAATTCGCCGATTGCATTACATATAATCTTAGGGATACGTTTGAGAGATCAAGAAAGTGAGTTGAGGCATTCCGAAGCTGTCATTGCTCGTTTTGATGGATAAACTGGCTCCTAACAACCGCAAAAAATATACGCCGCAGTGAAGGCCAGGATCAGATATGCGAAATTATTAATCACCAAAAGCAACTTGTACTTTGTTCAGTTCTTCTAACTGTGGAATCCAAAACTACGTTGTGATTTTATTGTCGTGGGTTGACGCAATCAAGGTTCGAGTGGATGGTCTGCGTTGTCACCCGAAAAGATCACGCGATATACGCGTGACCAGCGCAGTCTCCATGCCGATGGGCTGCAGGTCATCACGTCCTCATCTACACATATAGTTTCTAGCTCACCTGAAGTTTGAATTTGGAAGCCACGACAGAATAGACAAGTTAAATATAAAAAACTATTATGCAAAAATATTTAAGAAAAACTGTTTTGCAAAAATAACTGAGAAAAGTCAGATCCTCCTTCTTTCTTTTAATTTTCAACATAATTGAGAATCTAATCGTAGCGTAAATGTCTGACCTTTCTAGTTGCTTGAAGAAGTTTAACTGACGTTCAGTGTTGTTGTATTTCGATATTGAGCATATTTCACGTCAAATTTATATAATCAGCAAATCAGGTTTCTCATATGGAAATAACAAACGACCTGACACTGTAACAGTTTTCTATGACTATTTGTTTTTGTTATTACTCCTATAGCTTGTCATGTAGAGTGTCTACTATTCTGTTACATAGAATGTAAAAAAAACTCTGTCTTGCTTAGTTAGCCATATTTCTGAAATTAAGCTTGTATATAATGTTATTTAAAATACCCGCCAGGGTAGCCGAGAGCGCTAAAGCGCTGCTTCCAGGACTTGGGTAGGCGCGCAGGCCCCGGATCGAATCCGCCCAGCAGATAAACGACGAAGGCCGGTGTGCCAGCTGCCTGGATGTGGATTTTAGGCGGCTTTCCACATCCCACTAGGTGAATACCAGGCTGGTCCCTACGTTCCGCCTGAGTTATATGACTCACAGGTATATGAAACACTTTCGCACTATTCCGTGGCTTACACTAGACGCAGACAACCGGGGTACTCTAATTCCGTTCCGGGGGGTTCGGGGTGGTGGCAGGAAGGGCATCCGGCCCCCCTCTGCAACTAACATTGCCAAATCAATAGTAATAAGGCCGACCCCACAATGCAGCGGGAATAAGGCCTCAAGAAAGAAAGAAATGTGTTATTTAAAATGTGAAAATCAACAAAAAGAGATGACGTAATAAGTTTCAGTTAGTCATGACTTTTTCGTTCTTAGTTTGGTCGTATTAAGAGCCTGTTTTAGGATCTTATTTTGGTCGCATTAAAAGCCCGTTTTAGGATTCTTTAAGGTGACTCCAAAACTATTTGTCTGCATTAACTTCTGGTACTTAGAAATTTTCGTTAATTTTTCTGTTATTCACTAGTATTCTTCTGAATTAATCTACTGAAGTTTCGTGATTTTGTAGAGTTTTTCCTATTTTGCTACTACTCTTAGCTGTTCAAATGTGAAAGATTAATTTACTGTGTGTAGGGGAATGGGGTATGGCAGCAGTTCTTCTGTAAGGCGTTAAATATTAATTACAACCATCCGGTATGTGACACTCTTCCGCATTTACCTAATAAGTAAATGTCTGATATCCGTAGGATACTGACGATCACATGTTAACCTGTACTTGAACATCCGTTATTTTGCATGTCGGATTGTACAATGAGCGATACTGAATAAAAAATGTATGTATACACCATACTGAATGTACGAGGGTGATGAATAAGTAACACAACATATTTTTTCCTGAAAACAGGTTGGTTTTATTCAGGATTCCAATATATAATATTATTCCCCAGTCTGTTGGCTACAAAATCCTATTTCTCACGTAATCCATTCAATGTGACGGCCTTACGTGGCGTTACTGGAAGGGTCCATATGCCTGCATGGTATCACTCTACAGGTTAATATCGGAGCTAACGTCTTGCTACATCAACAACATCCCCATCATCCACGTTCTGCTGCCCCTGGAGTGCATACTTCATTGAGCCAAACAGTTGGAAGTCGGAAGGTGCGAGATCCGAGCTGCATGGTATACGAGGAAGATTAGTCCAATGAAATTTTGTGAGCTCCTATCAGGCACACAGACCTGTATAAGGCCTTAGGTTGTCACGGAGAAGGAGAAATTCGTTCACGTTTATTTGGTGACGAAAGCGCTCAAGTCTTTTCTTCAGTTTCTTGGGGGTAGCACAATACGCTTCAGAGTTGATCGTTGTACCATGAGGGAGAACATCAAACAGAATAACCGCTTCACAGTCCCTGAAGACCTTCGCCATGACCATACAGGATGGGGGTGAGCTTTTTTTTTTTTTTTTTCGCCGGCCGCGGTGGTCTAGCGGTTCTGGCGCTGCAGTCCGGAACCGCGGGACTGCTACGGTCGCAGGTTCGAATCCTGCCTCGGGCATGGGTGTGTGTGATGTCCTTAGGTTAGTTAGGTTTAAGTAGTTCTAAGTTCTAGAGGACTTATGACCTAAGATGTTGAGTCCCATAGTGCTCAGAGCCATTTGAACCATTTTTTTGAGCTTTTTCTTTGTGTAAGAGGTGGTGTGGCGTCACAACGTGGACTCCGTGTTGTTTCCGGTTCGAAATGATGAACCCATGTTTCATCACCGTTACACATAGGTGGTCCCTCGTTGCTACCGACCGATGTGGCGCAGTGGTTAGCACACTGGACTCGCATTCGGGAGGACGACGGTTCAAGCCCGTGTCCAGCCATCCAATGACCTCGCTGTTTGGTCCACTCGCCCAAATCAACCAACCTTCGTTGCTCTTTATGGTCTCGTGTTAAGTGGCGTTCAAAAAAATGTGTGTGAAATCTTATGGGACTTAACTGCTAAGGTCATCAGTCCCTAAGCTTACACACTACTTAACCTAAATTATCCTAAGGACAAACACACACACCCACGCCCGAGGGAGGACTCGAACCTCTGCCGGGACCAGCCGCACAGTCCATGACTGCAGCGGCCCTAGACCGCTCGGCTAATCCCGCGCGGCTAAGTGGCGTAGAACCTAGTGTGCACACACCTATGAGTACCCCAGATAGTGACCGAGTGAGTCAGTACTACCAACAGAGACGTCCAGTTGAGCAGCGAGGTGTGTGATTGTGATCCGTGGATCACCTAGAATGAGAGTGTCCACACGTTCCAACACTGCAGGAGTCCCATCTGTGTGCGGTTGGTGGGCATGCGGGAGATCGGACAGGTTTGCGCGACCTTGTTGCGGTGATGGCGGATGTCTCGCCCAACGACTCACCGTGCTTTTGTGCACTGCCAGGTCTCTATAGACATTCTGAAAGCGCCTATGAATATTAGTTCTTGGAACCACAGGGGCTGAAGCGGGAATATTCCTCCATGTCCCACTACAAATTCCGCATTTTTTCAATCGAAATTCTGATGTGTTGCATTACTTATTGTATGACCCTTGTACATGATTTAGAGTAGTACAATGATCAGTCCATGAATAGGTAGTACCAGAGAGAACTTCTAGTTAATAAAAGCACAGCCATTCTATCACTGAGAAGCCTGCAGACTTAAAGGACCGAGAAATAGGTAAGTTCAGTTATTAAGATAAGTTTGTGTAAATATAGGTGTATTTTTGTTTTTTGCTAGCACTTCACCTGAATTTCCAGCTGCGAGCCACCGCAACTCAGTAACAACATTCTTCATTGAGGGCTGCTTCTGTACAGGAGGTCGATGACCGTTCTCATGAGTCAGGCGATCACTGAGGCAGTGGCGTGTCGCCACAGCATAACAATGGATGGCAGCATGCAAGGCCTTGCTGACGCAAGGCTGAGGTAACGGCCGGACTCACACATTCGGTAGACAGCCCCAGGTGGCCCCAAGAGCATAAAAGGACTCCCACATCGAACCCAGGATTCTTGAAGTCGGGTGGAGTGAGAGGCGATACAGCCTCCTGGTGACTTAAGAACCGCCAGCTAGACCTGATTGTTCCGGGTCTCTAAGTGGTTCAACTCTTAGACCTGCAGCTTCGCCTAGCTAGTGACACTGATCTGTGAGCTTACGGTTGTTCGTCACACATTCGACCGAGGTCCGGCACTGGTGGAAATCGGAAGTCGAAGAATCTACATTTAAAGGCTGTCACTATGCACTAATTCATCCCACGATTTCAAGAATATCATCGTATAATAAGACACAAACGTCAGGGAGCTTCATGACATAGCTCGGCTGAAATTTAATCACTGTGAGTTCAACAAACACTCAGTCAGCGCCATCCCTCTACGTGTTGGCAGAGAGGAAGAAGATCCAAACCATTTATTCCTACATCGTCCTCGGAACACGAACCAAGTAACGCATCCTTGCAAGTAATCTTCGGGCTCTTGGCCATCAATCCCCAAGTAGCCTCCAAACCCTGTTAGCATCCAACGATATAGCAACATACGAGTATATACTACTGTACGAGTTCGTCAACAATGCTAACGTCAAGACGCTCTTGGTAATTAGAATGCCAGAGGACGACCAGTGCTCAGTTAACTGACTATATTCCCACGTGATACTCAGCAGGATAATCAACGCTCAGCCTCTAAATGTACCTCATTATATACCTCCTATATGTATGTGACTGAATACTGGTGTGTCTATATGTGTGGCTGTAATAATCAATTCTGGATCTTGCATATTGCTGTTATGTTCTGTATAGATGGTGCTAGTAGACCTGCACAACCATTCAGTTCTCTGTCTGCAGCTTTTGAAACAATTCTTATTGGACATACAAAAGAACTTTTATTGTTAATTTAGATGCATAGTCATAAATGTGGATTGTATTGGAGATATCCCAGATGTGTACCAACAGCGATTAATCATTCCTTATGCTGTTACGAATAGGATTTTTATGGCATACTGAAAATTCCTTTAAATAAATTATTATTACTATAGATAGGTTTCTATTTATTGATTTTACTTTGGCAACTGCTTTGCTTGGATTTTCTGAAAGGTTGTTTGAGAAGTTGAATCTATCGCAAACATTGAATCGAAACAGAAGTTAATGTGACTGCGTGATTTCCAAGAAAGTGTACTGAATCGCCTAATAAAGAAAAACAGATCCTACTTAAGTTCCCTTCAAAAATCATAACTCTCTGTTTCATAGTTCTTTACTCCTCTGACATGAAATTTGACAAAACCTTACCCGATTTCTTGTCAAATGAAAAGAAGTCCCTTGAAATCTGTTATATTATTTGTGTTTTCTTTTTCTCTTTTTGGCAATAAAAACGCTCGGGCGGTTGCTCTCTGCAAACTGCTGCTGCTCTTATTGCAAGGTACTAAAAGGCTCATCTCATTTACTGAGCAGCAAACTAACTACAGGTGAACTCCGTGCGCAATGAGTCCACGTAATGTGTCGGCATTTTAAACTGTAATTGTCAAACTTTATCTAGTGAATGACAAAGATTGGTAAATGGATGATGACATGGTAAATTACGTGAATATTGACTCTATTAAAAGGTGTATTGGCAAAGTGAGAAAAGTCACTTTACAAAAGTATTCTTCATTATACTCAAGAACTGCAAAGAAATGAAATTGTAAAACACATATGTTCATCATAGATAACAAAAGGTTGCATTAATTGAGTTAATCTTTGCTGAATTGTCGCTAATGTTGTGCAATTAAGAGGAGGGGGAAATTCTGCGTTCGATACCAAACTGTTATAATAGTCTGCAGGCAGCAGCTCGAGAACAATTAAAGAAAACAAATTAATTACTATTTTATTATGAAGTCTTCATAAAATCAATCAAAAAGTCTTTCTCTCTCGCCTTAAAAATATCAAAAACTACATTATTAAATCAATTTGCTAAATAATAATAAATGGTCATCATTGTTATCATGCCGCTCTCTCTGCGTGGCTCACTTCACGGTTACCCAATGCGGCCTAACTGTCTCTGCGATCGGTATCCATGCTGAGCGGCCGACCCAGAGATGTTACTACAAATGCGCAGTGTCACAGATGACATTGCCTGCCGTCTAAGAAACAAAGTAAGCGCGACTGCCGTCTGTGTAACCAAGGGTATAAGGGAAGCTGATAGTGACCAACACTCCTTTCAATACCGTGTATACAGTGTGTCTTGTTTACTCGTTTCATTATACTGCGGCTGTAAGACTTCTTTCACGTCGGAGTAAATCGCTCGTTCAGCCCATGTGACTTCATACCAAGGTACGACTTAAAGTAATGTCTACTCCGAATTGTTACAACAAACTGTGATATAACATTTCCAGTGCTGAGATGGCTGTAAGGGCACGTTACGAAATCCAATAAACTGATAAAAAAGTTCAAGAGCAAGTACCCATCCCACTGTTACGGTAACTGCTGCGCTGCAGAATGATGAGCCAGCATTATTTTAATATCTTGTTGCACGATTACGCAGGTGGCAGGCCTGCACGCCCCACACTTCGTTGCAAGGTCTTGACTGCAGCTGCTGTCGCAACTCAGTGGCGCTGTTACCTCATATATCGCTGGAGAACCTCTGCTAATAATGTCCAGAAGTCACTGGTGAAAATGTCATTGACAGTGAAGTTTGAGTCATGCCTGCAGACATGTTCACATAATTTGCACTGGAGATACGGTGCCTCAACTATCAGCAAAAGGAAGCAATGACACGGAGATATCCAGGCGCAGTAACTAAAACGCAGGAGTCACAGACTCACATTTTTACGGGAGTATACCTTTCGCATGCTACAACCTGTATGTGATTTTCTTTATAATTATATTTTGCACCCATGTAAGCGACAATGTTGACTGGAATACTCTCTTTGAAATTCTGAGGGTAGCAGGGATAAAATACAGCGAGAGAAAGGTTGTTTACAACCTGTACAGAAACCACACGGTAGTTATAAGAGTCGAGGAGCGTGAAAGGGAAACAGTGGTTGAGAAGGGAGTGCGACAGGGTTGTGGTCGATCCCTGATGATGTTTGGTCTGTGGGGCGCTCAACTGCCTGTACAAAGTCGCAATTTTTACACGGTCCAATTTTTTCACAATGAAATGATGAGGACAACACAAACACCCAGTCCCCAGGCAGAGAAAATCCCGCCTATCCCCGATGTTATTCAATCTGAACACTGAGAAAGCAGTAAAGGAAACCAAAGAAAAATTTGGAATAGGAATTAAAGTCGAGGGAGAAGAAATAAAAACTTCGAAGTTTGCCGAAACACCGTGATTCTGTCAGAGACAGCAAAGAACTTGGAAGAGCAGTTCAGTGGAATGAACATTGTCTTCAATGGAGGATGAACATCAACAAAAGCAAAACGAGGTTAATGGAAAGTAGTCGAATTAAATCAGGTGATGCTGAGGGCATTAGATTAGGAAATGAGACACCTAAAGTAATAGCTGAGTTTTTCTATTTGGGAAGCAAAATAATTGACAATGGTTGAAAAAGAGAGTATATAAAATGTAGACTGGCAATAGCAATAATATCGTTTCTGAAGCAGAGAAATCTGTTAACATCGAGTATAGATTTAAGTGTCAGGATGCCTTTTCTGATAGTATTTGTATGTAGTGCAGCCATGTATGGAAGTTGAACATGGACGATAAACAATTTAAACAGGAAGGGAATAGAAGCTTTTGAAATGTGTTGCTACAGAAGGATGCTGAAGATGACTAATGAGGATGTACTGAATAGAATTTGGGAGAAATAAATTTGTGATACAACGTGGCTAGAAGATGGGATCGGTTGATAGGACACATTCTTAGACATCACGGAATCACCAATTAAATTCTGGAGGGAAGCGTGGGGGAGGGGGGGGGGAGAAATTGTAGAGGGAGACCAAGAGGTGAATGAATGCACTAAGCAGATTCAGAAGGATATAGGTTGCAGTAGTTATTCGGAGATGAAGAGGCTTGCAGAGGACAGAGTAATATGGGAAGCTGCATCAAACGAGTCTTCGAACGGATGACCACAGCAACAATAGATCGTTGTTTGATTGGCCCAAAGAAAGGAATACGTCAGGTGCAAGCAGGAAAGAAGCGTCAAAATGTTAGAAATGCGTATTCAATCAGATTCGAACGGATACCAGATCCAAAGAGGAGATATTTATTTTAAAGAACAATATGCCATATTTTGAAAGAATTACCGATTTACAGTTTTTCTTTTTTTCCAAATAATAACGAAGAATTTTGAGATTTTTGTTGAAGAAGCCATAAAAGGCAGAGGCTGTTGCACAAGTGGAGAATAAGGCATAATGTCGAAAAGGCGATTCGCTTGTGCGGGGGAAAGGCGACACAATTAGAAAGTAAAAGGAAAAAAACCTAACGGATAAGGAAATTTGGGCTGTTGTCTCCTTCTGGCACAAATTTTCAGTCGTCGTGACATAATATTCTACGTTCTAGACCCAAACTGCGGCTAGATTCAAAAAGGAAAAACAAATACAACTCTTACTTATCTTCAACTGCACTCAAGTATAGCTTCGTACTTTCTACAGGATTCACATCCACATTTCTATCACTCTATGATGAGAAAAAACGAGTTAATATTTCTGGATACCTATTGTTAGTTTAATTACAAAGGTTTTAGTGGATCTTAAGTGAGAGACTCACACAACAAAATTTGTTTGCCGAAATATTTGGAGGTTCGACATTTAACACCGACACAAAGAAAAAGATGTAATCGAGCGTTTGATTGACATTTTTCGCAATTCTTCGATTATCTGAGGGCCATCGGTCACGATATCACGTTGCTAATTTCGTCACCTGCCGTTTTTGACGCGATGAGCAATAAATTGCAACTGGAGATTTGACTGTCGACTGTTGATATGACAAACGACTTAAGACCTTTAATTTGAATTACCAACTTCCAACTGGCTTACACGTGCCCAGGGAGTCGTTCATCTGTTAACGTATGATGGAGTGCTGAATTTACAGGGGATGAGACAGATTGTTTCTACAATATCATCTCATCTATCTATGCAAAGTGAAGCGGTGGTAGCCACATTGGATTTGCACTGGAGAAAATCGAAATTTAACAGCCATACTAATCGATTCTCGTTGTTTGGGTGAGGTTGATGAGCGAGCCTGTCCGTTATACATCAGTACTGGATATTCTTTAACCGATATTTTTTGACATGCTGTTAGTTGGTGACGTAGATGCAAATATTGGATTCGTGTTATGAAACAACCACACAACCACTAGAATTTTCGACGACTGCAAATACAAAATCCATCTTCGTAAGTGAGGTTGATAACCACAGCGGTCTACCCAACGTAACCGATTCGGATTTTTATTGAAAAATAAAAAAAACAGATAACATTGGAATTTTGCTTGCAAGGGAAGAAAAGTTTGTGTTTGACACAGTATCAAGTAGTACACAATTTGTAGTTAGTTACGTGTTCCATTGATGAATAGCAAGAAAAAACCGTTATGATGTGAAACGTGTCAAATGCACAAGAAATGCGCACAGGAAACAATTTTTTTTTTATTTTTACATTTTAGTGTTATACCTAAATATTTCTATTATCTATCCCATTCCGTTAAATGGCACAAAATGCATGTATTATATCTTCAGATTTATTTATTCATATTCAAGAATTCATCTATGGTATGCAAGGGGTTGTCAAGGAGGTATGATTTCAGTTTGATTTTGCAACTATTACTGCTGTCTGTCAGACATTTTATTTCATCTGACAATTTATCAAAAAGCTTTATAGCAGCATATTTTACCCCTTTCTGTGCCAAAGATAGGTTAAGTAAAGGATGGTGTAGGTCTCTCATTTTTCTGGTATTGTAATCATGAATGTCGCTGTTGGTTTTAAGCTGGTCCATGTTGTTGAGAAAAAATTTCATTATTGAGTAAATGTACTGTGAATCGATTGCAAGAATTCCTAACCTTTTAAACAGATGCCTACAAGATGTGCGACAATGAACCTCACACATTATTGTAACTATTCTCTTTTGAACAGTGAATACCTTTTGCCTAAGTGTTGAGTTGCCCCAGAATATTATTCCGTATGACGTCAGAGAGTGGAAGTATGCAAAGTATGTTAGCTTACTAATTTCTACATCCTCAAAATTGGCAATTATTCTGATTGCAAAAGTTGCTGAATCTAGTCGCTTTAGGAGATCCAAAATATGAATTTTCCAATTAAGATTCTCATCTATATTTACACCCAAAAACTTAGTATGCTCTACCCTGGCTACTGACTTCTTTTGATGTGTTATGTTTATTGAAGAAATTCTACTTTTTGCAGCAGAAAATTGGATGTACTGTGTTTTTTTCAAAGTTCAGAGGAAGCCCATTCACAGAAAACCAATTAATAACTTTTCCAAAGACCTTATTTGTATAATTTTCTTTCGGAATTTCTTTTACTGGGTTAATAATTATGCTTGCATCATCAGCAAACAGTGTCATTTCAGCATCTTGTTTCACATAAGAAGGGATGTCATTCACTTATATCAAGAACAGGAGGGGACCCATGATCGAACCTTGTGGAACACCTAATGTAATTTCACCCCAGTTAGATGAAGTGGCAAACTCCTTTGAATCACTTGAAGCATATAAAGAGACCTTTTGCTTCCTGTTCTGTAGATGTGACTTAAACCACTCAACCACTCATATGCTGTTCCATTTATACCATAGAATTGTAATTTCTCTAACATAATGTCATGGTTGACACAATCAAATGCTTGCGTCATCACACGACTACGCCAAGGAGGAAAAGAAAATCTGAAACAGTCTAGTCGGCTGTTATTTCAGTCTAAATGTACACAGCATCAGCGATAAAGCATGAACCGACTGGTAACTGCTTTCACCTTCCCAAGTGAGCTGACCGCAATGAAGCTTCCTTAAGCAACGCTCGGCGTGGTCAGAACTTGGATGGGTAACCGCCTGGGTATGCCATGTACTGTTGGCTGCATTTACTGTGCCCTTACAGCAATGGACAGGAGGTCTGGTGGCGTAAAGTTCCTGAGCACTAGACTTTCCGCGCCAATACCTTCGCTTAAGTTAAAAACCTCTTCGTAGCGTCTCGTGAAGTGAGGGCATGTGACGCTACTGATGGTTGTCCGTCTGTTCGATGGGGACGTTAAGTTTGGCGGATCCCTTAGTGCTCTTAGGGGGATGGTGACCACAGCATATAAGAAGGGTAAAGGAACGGACCCGCAAAATTACAGACTAATTTCTCTGACTTCGGTTTGCTGCAGAATCTTTGAACATATTCTCAGCTCGAATATAATAAACTTTCTTGAGACTGAGAAGCTTATGTCCACGAATCAGCTTGGTTTTAGAAAGCACTGCCCTTGGGAAACCCAGCTTGCTCTTTTCTCACATGATATACTGCGAACTACAGATGAAGGGCAACAAGCAAATTACTTATTTCTAGATTTCCGGAAAACATTTGACACAGTGTCCCATCGCAGGCTGTTAACGAAGGCACAAGCATATGGCTTAAGTTCACAGATATGTGATTGGCTTGAAGATGTCTTAACTCAGTATGCTGTCCTCGACGGCAAATGTTTATCAGAGACTAGGGTGCCGTCAGGAGAGCCTCAGAGAAGTGTGATAGAACCTCTGTTGTTCTCTGTATACATACGTAATTTGGCAGACAAGGTGGTCAGCAATCTGCGGTTGTTTGCTGATGATACTCAGGTGTGCAGCAAGGTGTCGAAGTTGACTGACTGTAGGAAGATGCAAGACGACTTAGACAAAATTTCCAGTTAGAGTGATGAATGACAGCTAGCTCTAAATGCGGAAAAATTTAAGTTAGTGCGGATGAGTAGGTAGGGTTACAGTATTACTAGTGTCCTGCTCGACACAGTCAAGCCGTTTAAATATCTGGGCGTAACGTTGCTGAGCGATATGAATTGGAACGAGCATGTGAGAAATGTGGTGAATGGTCGACTTCGGTGTACTGGGAGAATTTTTAGGAAAGAGTGGTTCACCTGTCAAGGAGACGGCATGTAGGACACTGGTGCGACCTACTCTCGAATACTGCTCGAGTGTTTGGGATTCGTGCCAGGTAAGCCTGAAGGAAGACATCGAAGCAATTCAGAGATGGGCTGCTAGATTTGTTGGCGGTAGGTTCGAACAACATGTAAGTGTTATGGGGAGGTTTAGAGAACTCGAATAGAAATCCCTGGAACGAATGCAATATTGTTTTCGGGAAACGATAAAATTTAGAGAAATGGCATTTGAAGCTAACTGCCGAACGATTCTACTGCCGCCATCGTACATAGAGCGTAAGTATCACGAAGATAAGATTCTAGAAATTAGGGCTCTTACGGAGGCCTATGGATAGTCGTTTTTCCCTCGCTCTATTTGCTAGTGGAACAGGAAAGCAAATGACTAGAAGTGGTACTGGGTACCCTCCGCTACACACCGTACGGTGACTTGCAGAGTACCTATCTAGATACCGATGTAGATGTAGAATAGGTTGTGTGCAGGCACCGAGTTTCATCCAGCGTTAGCACGGCACCACACTACCAACACCCATTACAGTCGCCTTCGCTTAACAGTTACACTTAAACAACCATCTCTCTAACACTTTGCGACGGAAAGGTGCCGTTGCGTGCGTTAAGGACAGAGAAACCTTTACAAACATGCAGCAGAGCCTGCCCTTCGGACCCCGCAGACCATAATGCCCTACGGCTTCACTTTTATAAGCGAGCACTCGATATGCGGCGCAGTATCGCGCTGAAGATGGGGTGACTGTTATTCCACTCACCCAACTATACCACAATCAATGAAGCTATACCCTAGACATGCGTTTGTCTTTCGCGTAATACACTCCTGGAAATGGAAAAAAGAACACATTGACACCGGTGTGTCAGACCCACCATACTTGCTCCGGACACTGCGAGAGGGCTGTACAAGCAATGATCACACGCACGGCACAGCGGACACACCAGGAACCGCGGTGTTGGCCGTCGAATGGCGCTAGCTGCGCAGCATTTGTGCACCGCCGCCGTCAGTGTCAGCCAGTTTGCCGTGGCATACGGAGCTCCATCGCAGTCTTTAACACTGGTAGCATGCCGCGACAGCGTGGACGTGAACCGTATGTGCAGTTGACGGACTTTGAGCGAGGACGTATAGTGGGCATGCGGGAGGCCGGGTGGACGTACCGCCGAATTGCTCAACACGTGGGGCGTGAGGTCTCCACAGTACATCGATGTTGTCGCCAGTGGTCGGCGGAAGGTGCACGTGCCCGTCGACCTGGGACCGGACCGCAGCGACGCACGGATGCACGCCAAGACCGTAGGATCCTACGCAGTGCCGTAGGGGACCGCACCGCCACTTCCCAGCAAATTAGGGACACTGTTGCTCCTGGGGTATCGGCGAGGACCATTCGCAACCGTCTCCATGAAGCTGGGCTACGGTCCCGCACGCCGTTAGGCCGTCTTCCGCTCACGCCCCAACATCGTGCAGCCCGCCTCCAGTGGTGTCGCGACAGGCGTGAATGGAGGGACGAATGGAGACGTGTCGTCTTCAGCGATGAGAGTCGCTTCTGCCTTGGTGCCAATGATGGTCGTATGCGTGTTTGGCGCCGTGCAGGTGAGCGCCACAGTCAGGACTGCATACGACCGAGGCACACAGGGCCAACACCCGGCATCATGGTGTGGGGAGCGATCTCCTACACTGGCCGTACACCACTGGTGATCGTCGAGGGGACACTGAATAGTGCACGGTACATCCAAACCGTCATCGAACCCATCGTTCTACCATTCCTAGACCGGCAACGGAGCTTGCTGCTCCAACAGGACAATGCACGTCCGCATGTATCCCGTGCCACCCAACGTGCTCTAGAAGGTGTAAGTCAACTACCCTGGCCAGCAAGATCTCCGGATCTGTCCCCCATTGAGCATGTTTGGGACTGGATGAAGCGTCGTCTCACGCGGTCTGCACGTCCAGCACGAACGCTGGTCCAACTGAGGCGCCAGGTGGAAATGGCATGGCAAGCCATTCCACAGGACTACATCCAGCATCTCTACGATCGTCTCCATTGGAGAATAGCAGCCTGCATTGCTGCGAAAGGTGGATATACACTGTACTAGTGCCGACATTGTGCATGCTCTGTTGCCTGTGTCTATGTGCCTGTGGTTCTGTCAGTGTGATCATGTGATGTATCTGACCCCAGGAATGTGTCAATAAAGTTTCCCCTTCCTGGGACAATGAATTCACGGTGTTCTTATTTCAATTTCCAGGAGTGGATATCGAGAAACAATGCGCAGAGTAAGAAAGGACGGTAACACGAGATGTGATTGGAAAGTTATAAGAATGGGCTTGTACTTGTACATTGGTGGTACGTACATGCTACTGTGATGCATCTCCTTCAAAATAGTCCCCTTCTGACTGAACACACCGACTCCAACGGTGTTTTCACTTTTGGAAACATTCCTGGAATTTTTTTCCTGAAGTATATTAAGGACGCTCTCCGTATTCGCCTGGATGTCTTCAATCCAGTCAAATTGCTTCCCTTTCAGTGAAAAGTTCAGTTTCGGAAACAGGTAGAAGTCCTCAGGGGCCAAATCAGGGGCATATGGCGGTTATGGAAGCACAGGAATATTGAATTTGATCAAAAATTCAACGATGAGCTGGAGCATTGTCATGGTGTAGCACCCAGCTCCTGTGTTTCCACAATACAGGCCTTTTCTTCCGCACCTTTTCGCGCAAACGCTCAAGGACACATTTGCAGTATTCCTGGTTAATTGTGTGTCCTCCAGGGGTAAATTCATGGTGCACAATACCGGTAGAACCGAAAAAAAAATCACCAACATTGTCTTCACCTTCGACCGACTTTGCCGTGCTTTTTTCAGTCGTGGCGAACCTGGAGTCTTCCACTGCGAAGACTGCAGTTTGGATTCAGGATCATATCCATATACCCACGATTTGTCATCTGTAATTACGCTGTTTAACAAATCTGGGTCATTTTTAGTCCGATTAATCAGTTCATGGCACACTTCAAGTCGGTATTGTCTCTGATCAATTGACAACACTTTTTGAATGAATTTTTCGGACAATCGACGCATGTTCAGATCCTAAAACTGAGTGAACTGCATAGAAACTTAAATTAAGTTCATCAGCCATCTCCCTAATTGTAAGTATACGATCAGAGCGCACTAAATCGCGAACTCTCACAACATTTTCATTCGTTTCTGAGGTGGAAGAACGGCCGCACCGCGGTTCATCTTCAAATGATTCGCGGTCATTTTTAAATCTGTTGAACCATACAAAAACATCTGACTGGCTCATACAATTATCTCCAAAAGCGGTTTTTAATAGTTCGTAAGTCTCCGAAGCTGATTTCCCGGATTTAAAACAAAATTTTACACAAACTTGTTGCTCCGTTTTTACGTCCATTTCCACGCAGACAGAATCTGGCAAAAAGCCCTAACAGACCCCCCACTCAACCATCTGCCACAAGGAACTAAATAAAGAAAACAGTTTCCTATCAGAGAGCGCTCAAGGACAAGGCAATGACTCACTCTCCACCCTCCGTGTAGCTGCCCGCCAATCCAGTAAGCAATCTTTTCAATCACACCTCGTATTATACCTCTAAAATTACTTGACTCTTTCATCTCGAAGATGTAGGTGAAGATGAAATGGGAGATATGATACTGCGTGATGAATTTGACAGAGCACTGAAAGACCTAAGTCGGGAGTAGACAACATTCCATTAGAACTACTGATAGCCTTGGGAGAGCCAGCCCTGACAAAACTCTACCATCTGGTGAGCAAGATGTATGAGAAGGGCGAAGAATCCTCAGCTTTCAAGAAGAATATAATAATTCCAATCCCAAAAAAGCAGGTGTTGACAGGAGTGAAAATTACCGAACTATCAGTTTAATAAGCCACGGCTGCAAAATACTAACACAAATTCTTTACAGACGAATGGAAAATCTGGTAGAAGTCGACGTCGGGGAAGATCAGTTTGGATTCCGTAGAAATGTTGGAACACTTGAGGCATTACTGACCCTACCACTTATCTTAGAAGATAGACTAAACAAAGGCAAACCTACGTCTCTAGCATTTGTGGACTTAGAGAAATCTTTTGACAATATTGACTCGAATACTCTCTTTCAAATTCTATTTACAATTTGTACAGAAATCAGATGGCAGTTATATGAGTCGAGGGACATGAATGAGAAGCAGTGGTTGGGAAGGGAGTGAGACAGGGCTGTAGCCTATCACCGATGTTATTCAGTCTGTATACTGAGCAAGCAGCAAAGGAAACAAAGGAAAAATATGAAGTAGGAATTAAAATCCATGGAGAAAAAATAAAAACTTTGAGGTTTGCCGATAACATTGTAATTCTATCAGAGACAGCAAAGGGCCTTGAGGAGCAGGTGAACAGAACAGACAGTGCCTTGAAAGGTGGCTATAAGATGAACATCAACAAAAGCAAAACAAGGATAATGGAATGTAGTCGAATTAAATCAGGTGATGCTGAGGGAATTAGATTAGGAAATGAGACACTTAAAGTAGTAGATGAGTTTTGCCATGAGGGGAGCCAACTAATTGATGATGGTCGAAGTAGAGAGGATATAAAATGCGGACTGGCGATGGCAAGTAAAGCGTTTCTGAAGAAGAGAAATTTGTTAACTTAGAGTATAAATTAAAGTGTCAGGAAGTCTTTTATGAAAATATTTGTATGGAGTGTAGCCATGACGGAAGTGAAACATGGACGATAAATAGTTTAGACAAGAAGAGAATAGAAGCTTTCGAAATGTGGTGCTACAGAAGAATGCTGAAGATTAGATCGTTAGGTCACCTCGATAATGAGAGGGTACTGAACAGAACTGGGGAGAAGAGGAATTTGTGGCACAACTTGACTAGAAAGAGGGATCGGTTGGTAGGACATATTCTGAGGCATCAACGGATCAGCAGTTTAGTTGGAGGGCAGCGTGGAGGGTAAAATCGTAGGGGGAGACCAAGAGATGTACGTTGCAGTAGTTACTTGGAGACGAAGAAGCATGTACAGCATAGAGTAGCATGGAGAGCTGCATCAAACCAGTCTCAGGACTGAAGACCACAACAATAACAGTATGCTTGAACTCATTTATTGTAAGCCTTTGCAATTCTTCCTGTAAGTAATGCCTGACACATAAGCAAGGAAGCCACTGAAATCAACAAGACATCAGACTGGTATTCCATTTCAGATCCAAAAATTTTGTTTACTTTTGATACAACTACCACTGTCGTACCTTTCCCTTAGGAAAAGATATGGAGAGAATCCGAGAAAATTCTGGTCCTACGTAAAACCCCTAAGTGAGTCTGAGGCTTCCATACGGTCTAACGGGGCAGCTGAAGATAGCAAAACGAAAGCCGAAGTTTTGAATTTCACTTTTAAAAATCGTTCACGTAGGAGACTCGTACAAATATAACGTCGTTTGACATTTAACGGACTCACGTATGGACGACACAGTAATAAGCATTCCTGGCTTAGAGAAAGAAGTGAAAGGATCGAAAATAAATAAACTGCCAGGTCCAGATGGAATCGCAATTCGATTGTACACAGAGGACTCTAAGGGATTTGCACCATTATTTTTTATAGCATGCATTTATCGTAACTATCTCACCCAACGTAAAGACACAAGTGACTGGTAAAAGGCGCTCGTGACTCCAGTATATAAGAGAGGTTAAAGAACGGATACGCAAAATTACAGACCAATATCGTTAACATCGGCTTGTTGTAGAAACCTTGAACGTATTCTGAGTCCGAATTTAATAAATTTTCTTGAGACTGAGAAGCAAATATCCATGAATCAGCATGGTTTTATAGAGCATCACTTATCTGAAACTCAGCTTTGCCTTTTCTCACGTGATGTACTATGAGCTATGGATGAAGAGCAACAGGCAATTTCCATATTCCTAGGTTTCTGGAAAGCGTTTGACATGGTGCCGTTTGTAGGCTGTTAAAGAAGACAGGAGTGTATGGAATAGGTTCACAGTAATGTGAGTGGGTCAAAGACTTCTTAAGTAATGGAACCCATTATGTTGTCTTCGATAGCGAATGTTCATGTGAGACAAGGTTATCATCAGGAGTGCTCCAAGGGGAACGAGACGGCGTATGTGAGGCTAGTGAGACCTATTCTTGAGTAGTGTTCAAGTGTTTTATTTTTAAGAAGAATCCTACATCTAGTTATATAGAGGATAAGATTTCCTTCCATTAATAATGGTTCAAATGGCTCTAAGCACTATGGGACTTAGCATCTAAGGTCACCAGTCCCCTAGACTTAGAACTACTTAAACATAACTAACCTAAGGACATCACACACATCCATGCCCGAGGCAGGATTCAAACCTGCTACCGTAGCAGCTGCTTGTTCCGGACTGAAGCGCCTAGAACCGCTCGACCACAGCGGCCGGCATCCATTAATAGCTTCAGTTTCTTCTAAACGCCCATCCACTGTACTTTGAAAGAAAAATTACCGGCCAGCCATTACTATCGGAAGCAGCCGCCATAAAATTTCGCGCATCTACACTAAATAACAACACTCGCCTACAAAAGTCGGAAGCTCTTGATGAATCTCAGTGGCCGTCCACAGAAATAAAAGTTAAAGAGTTCTTGCAGTCTGACTGTACGTTAAATGTAACTTGTCAAATCCCTAAGGATCGACAAAGTGTCTTCAGAAGGTGATATGCTATAGCTAATCACTGCGTCCTGTGTGTCTCTGGACGCTAAGATATCTCTTATATTCTCTATTCTTCTGTGTGTGGGTGCGTACATACGCGTCTGTGTGTGTGTGTGTGTGTGTGTGTGTGTGTGTGAGAGAGAGAGAGAGAGAGAGAGAGAGAGAGAGAGAGAGAGAGAGAGAGAGAGGGAGGGAGGGAGGGAGAGAGAGAGGTAGAGAGATAGAGAGAGACAGAGTAATCGTGTGCTCGCGTCTGCTTGTGTCTGAGAGAAAGAAGAAAAATTGTAATTTAAACGGAAACTGTTTGACTTGTGTGTTACATTTGGGAGAATGTAGTAAGAGGAGGATGGAAGGGAGAGAGTAAGAGGGAAAGAGAGAGAGAGAGAGAAAGAGAGGAGGGAGGTGGCGGAGAAATTACAGATCGATTCTTTCTTCTAAAAATTGCTCTCCGAAATTTTCTTTTAGCGGTTGGCTACTTTCTCTGCGTTCTGGAGAAGAAAAATATTGGAAATAAAATGCAGCCATCATGTAGTAAGACCATCTATTTCGTTACTCTCTCAGTCGATTGCACAGTTTGAGCAAACATTCTCCTAAATTTCGCCGTCGCTTTCTTTCTAGTGAACTTGTTCGCTGAAACGATAAAAAAGAACTACACATTTTCAGAACAGCACATCACACCACGAGACTATTGACATGAGAGGGTGTTCCCCTCGATCACAGGAGTCCATACAGTCATGTCAGGTTATGTTTCGTATTAATCTACATTCCAAAACATGAGAAGTTATAATTCCAGTTTGCAAAACTGGAAGATAAGCGATTTTAGCAAGAAATACGCTACTGCCCATTAAAATTGCTACACCACGAAGATGACGTGCTACAGACCCGAAATTTAACCGACAGGAAGAAAATGCTGTGATATGCAAATGATTAGCTTTTCAGAGCATTCAAACAAGGTTGGCGCCGGTGGCGACACCTAAACGTGCTGACATGAGGAAAGTTTCCAACCGATTTCTCATACACAAACAGCAGTTGACCGGCGTTGCCTGATGAAACGTTGTTGTGAAGCCTCGTGTAAGGAGGAGAAATGCGTACCATCACGTTTCCGACTTTGATAAAGGTCGGATTGTAGCCTATCGCGATTGCGGTTTATCGTATCGCGACATTGCTGCTCGCGTTGGTCGAGATCCCATGACTGTTAGCAGAATATGGAATCGGTGGGTTGAGGAGGGTAATACGGAACGCCGTGCTGGATCCCAACGGCCTCGTATCACTAGCAGTCGAGATGACAGGCATCTTATCTGCATGGCTGTAACGGATCGTGCAGCCACGTCTCGATCCCTGAATCAACAGATGGGGACGTTTGCAAGACAACAACCATCTTCACGAACAGTTCGACGACGTTTCCAGCAGCATGGACTATGAGCTCGGAGACCATGGCTGCGGTTACCCTTGATGCTGCATCACAGACAGGAGCGCCTGCGATGGTGTACTCAACGACGAACCTGGGTGCACGAATGGCAAAACGTCACTTTTTCGGATGAACAAGATTCTGTTTACAGCATCATGATGGTCGCATCCGTGTTTGGCGACATCGTGGTGAACGCACATTCGAAGTGTGTATTCGTCATCGCCATACTGGCGTATCACCCGGCGTGATGGTATGGGGTGCCATTGGTTACACGTCTCGGTCACCTCTTGTTCGCATTGACGGCACTTTGAACAGTGGACGTTACATTTCAGATGTGTTACGACCCGTGGCACTACCGTTCATTCGATCCCTGCGAAACCTTACATTTCAGCAGGATAATGCACGACCGCAGGTTGCAGGTCCTGTACGGGCCTTTCTGGACACAGAAAATGTCCGACTGCTGCCCTGGCCAGCACATTCTCCAGATCTCTCACCAACTGAAAACGTCTGGTCAATGGTGGCCGAGCAACTGGCTCGCCACAATAGGCCAGTCACTACTCTTGATGAACTGTGGTATCGTGTTGAAGCTGCATGGGCAGCTGAACCTGTACACGTCATCCAAGCTCTGTTTGACTCAATGCCCAGGCGTATCAAGGCCGTTATTACGGCCAGAGGTGGTTGCTCTGGGTAATGATTTCTCAGGATCTATGCACCCAAACTGCGTGAAAATGTAATCACATGTCAGTTCTAGTATAACACATTTGTCCAATGAATACCTGTTTATCATCTGCATTTCTTCTTGGTGTACCAATTTTAATGGCCGGTAGTGTATGTTGGTTTAATAGCATTTCCAATTTTAGTTATATCCAGTTAAACAGTTAGTGGTACAATGTGGGCTCTTACAAAGGCATTCTATAACAATTATGTGTTTCAGTTTATAAGTTGCATTTTTTGTATTTTGCCCACTGGCCACAGGTTTCGGTGCACACCACCATCCTCAGGCCATCCCCTGGCAGGCAGCCGTCACACTCACTTCTCACGTAAGTGTGTCAAATATTTTTAAAAGTTTTATAGCGTACGTACTTCATCTGTATCGATGTCCCGTTGCTGTCTCCGCTATTAGATTACTCAAACATAACTTTTATATGTATCGTAGCCAGCAGGAGTTCTGGAGCGCCCTCTTCGAGCCTGTCAGGTAATCAGTCCTTACACATTAGGCATAGGCAGTTAAGCAGGTAGCGTTGGGATGTCTCTCATCTCCTGTATCAATGACTCGCCTCCTTCTGTCTGACTTTAATTTACGCCCTGGTCCGGTCTTTCTGCTGCCATAGCAAAATGGTCAGAATTTTCTATTGTTTTGTCCTCATGGGCTCAATTTTTTTTTCTGTCGAGTGTACACAGATAGCTGCAACTGCAAAGATTAAACAGTAAATAAGATACCGAGTACCTCGTGAGATAAGTCGAGCATTTTGGCGTCAGAGTACAAAGTGTGATAAGATCAGACCTCCACGACTCAGCTGTTTGTGAACGGGGAGGAGGCTGCCGTCTTTCTCAGATTTCACATTCAACAGACGCCTCCTGTCTGCACACAATTAAAGGACGACAGGAATGAAAATGCACGGACTGCATCAGCGTCAGTGATTGATGCTGTTTTGAACCCGTGGCGAGGCTGTGTCCAGCACAAAGGCACAGAGTTGTGTGTTCGGATGATCTAGTCAGGTGTTTAATATGACGAAAAGTAATTAAAAGGAACTTTCTACTGGCGTCGCGGCTGTCTGGTTCACTGAGAATTACAAGCAGAAGTCATACAATTTTAGCTGACACAGCGAAACAGTCGAGCTGCTGGTATGAGACATGATGACGACACCTCTCAATGCGACAAACATTTTCCAAGTAAGGATGACCTGTCGGAGACCTTGATTGTTTACGACTTTGACTTTGGCTATTCAGAAAATGTTCCAGATCGAAAACTGTTTCGTCGTTATTCATGAAATGCTTGTCACGTATTGTTTACTGCATCTGAGGAAAGAAGAACTCACTGCGTGGCTGTCAGGAGAATATGAGGTACAGGAAGGGAAAGGGGGAGGGGGAGGGGATAGTGGGAGTAGAGGCAAAAGGCAAAATTTGATATCCCAAAGAAGCAGCATGTGTACGTCCCGTGCAGAATGAGATGGGGCGTTTTTGTGGAGCCAAAACACGTCTTCAGACGGCTCCTGTGATGCTTCGTCTTGACAGACTGCCGTACATCATCAGTTCTCGGTAGTAAGCTCGCGTGACAGTTTGCCACTTACAACCATAATCTATTACCGCCACACCATGACAGTCCCAGAAAACGCTCAGCATCACCTTGCTCGATAATGGATGGGTATTAGTCTTTTACGGCACCGTGGTGGCCGAGATGTTCTAGGCGCTTCAGTCTGGAACCGCGCGACCGCTACGATCGCGGGTTCGAATCCTGCCTCGGGCATGGACGTGTGTGATGTCCTTAGGTTAGTTAGATTTAAGTAGTTCTAGGTTCTAGGGGACTGATGACCACAGATATTAAGTCCCATAGTGCTCAGAGCCATTTGAACCATCTTTTACGACATTGGTGTGAATAAAAATTAAATTGGCTATAATATTACACTGAAGCGCCAAAGAAATTGGTATAGGCATGCGTATTCATATACAGAGAGATGTGAATAGACAAAATACGGCCCTGCGGTCGGCAACGCCTATATGACAAGTGTCTGGCGCAGTTGTTAGATCGATCACTGCTGCTGCAGTGGCAGGTTATCAAGATCTAAGTTAGTTTGAACGTGGTGTTATAGTTCGCGCACGAGCGGTGGGACTCTGCATCTCCGAGGTGGCGATGAAGATGGGATTTTCCCCTTACGACCATTTCTCGAGTGTACAGTGAATCCGGTAAAACATCAAATCACGGACATCACTGCGGCCGGAAAAAAAGATCCTGCAAGAAAGGGACCAACGACGACTGGAGAGAGTTGTTCAACGTGACAGTAGTGCAACCCTTCCGCAGACTGCTGCAGATTTTAATGCTGGGCCATCAACAAGTGTCAGCGTGCGATCCATTCAACGAAACATCATCGATATGGGCTTTCGCAGCCGAAGGCTCACTCGTATACAGTTGACGACTGCACGACAGAAGGCTTTACGCCTCGCTTGGGATCGTCAACAACGACATTGGACTGTTGATGACTGGAAACATGTTGCCTGGTCGGACGAGTTTCCTTTCAAATTGCATCGATCGGATGGAAGTGTTCCGGTATGGAGAAAACCTCATGAACCATGAACCATGCATGTCAGCAGGGGATTGTTCAAGCTGGTGAAGGGTCTCTAATGGTGTGGGGCATGTGCAGTTGGAGTGATATGGGACCCCTGATACGTCTAGATACGATTCTGACAGGTGACACGTGCCTAAACATCCTGTCTGATCACCTGCATCCATTCATATCCATTGCGCATTCCGGCGGTCTTGGACAATTCCAGCAGGACAATGCGACACCCCACACGTTCAGAATTGTTACAGAGTGGCTACAGGAACAATGTTTTAAGTTTAAACACTTCCGCTGGCCACAAACTCCCCAGTCATTAACATTATTGAGCATATCTGGGATGCCTTGCAACGTCCTGTTCAGAAGAGATCTCTACCCTCTCGTACTCTTGCGGATTTATGGACAGCCCTGCATGATTCATGGTGTTAGTTCTCTCCAGCATTACTTCAGACATTAGTCGAGTCCATACCACATCGTGTTTCGGCACTTCTGCGTGCTTGTGGGGTTTCTACACGACATTAGGCAGGTGTACCAGTTTCTTTGGCTCTTCAGTGTATTTCGAACACTCGAAGTTGGTGTTCAGAGCTCCCCTATGTACATTTAATCTTTCCCATTGCAGAAACGCAGCCGACGGCCTTGCCGCAGTGGTAACACTGGTCCCCGTCACGTCTCTGAAGTTAAGCGCTGTCGGGCTGGGCTAGCAATTGGATGGATGACCATCCGGTCTGCCGAGCTCTGTTGACACGCAGGGGTTCACTCAGCCTTTGTGTGGCCGACTGAGGAGCAACGTGACTGAGAAGTAGCGACTCCGATCTCGTGAACAGACATACGGGCGAGAGAGCAGTGTGCTCACCACGTGCACATCCATATCCGCATCCAGTGACGCATGGGCGAGGATGACACGGCGGCCGGTCAGTACCTTTGGACCTTCATGGTCTAATTGGTCGGAGTTTAGTTTTTATTACATCAATGTATTTTTTATTTGCTTTAGTTTTTAATTTTTATCCACCCTGATTATTCCGGTTATTAAGGTAAGCATTTTATCAGCAATTTTTAGAACATCAGACATCTATAATAGTCGTCACTGATTGTTGTTATGAGATGATTTAGCAACTAAACGCTATGGTAGCTCACAGTCTGCACTAGTCTTAGGGACATTCTATCTTTCCATATCCATCTGATGTGTGCAACCAGAATGTGCACTACACCTCCGTCATGTTTATGATGTGAAGCTTTAATATATGTCTGATCTCCTGGATAAAGACTGCGCCATTTGCCGTAATAAGCTGTTTTCTTCTTATTTGCAGTGTGGGTTGTCGATTTAGGGACAAAGCAGGTTACATATTTTTTAAAAAAAATACCTTTCGGTCATCCTGTATTTTATTCCGTTTCTGTATTACCTCCATAGGTCAATCCGAAGATGCCCAAATAAAGGTGAAATACGTCATTGAGAAATAATAAAAAAAATTTAATACTGCGTGTTTATTCATCTGATAAGTTGGTGTTCAAAAGTAGGACAGCAAAGGCGATTCTGTAATAGACCAGACACGGTAATCTGAATTTAAAAGTACACGTTTTCACTTTGCAACCGAGAGGTTTAGTTACACGCAGGCAGTTCCCAATTAACAGGTGAAAGCCTGTTTAAAACTTCCAAGCGTGCACTTCGACCAGCTGAGCGAGCACTGTCGTAGCGGTGTTTTCCCATCAAATGCAGGAAACGAATTGCCGCACGATACTTCACTTTATCAGTGGGGTGTCTCATATAGTATAAAATTAGCCACTTAAAGTAGCGCAATGCAACTTTGTGTATTCTTTATCTAGATGTAACTTGCCGGTTCAGTGTTGCATCAGCAAAATTTGCAAATCTTTTATCAGTGTGTTTCAGCAGATATCACACACTTCAGTGGAACAGCGACTTACTTCAACAACTTCATTCCTCATCTTTTCCCTAGCGTTTATCCCACCCTCTACGGGGTCCGTTTTCTTTTCAGGATTTGGCAAATTGTTGTTTATTCTTGATCCCGCACTCGTTAAGAATAATCTAAGAGAGGAAATTTGTGTGCGCCCTCTCCCTGTGAAGCGTGTAAACGTTTTTGTGTGCTTTTGTGTTTTAAATGTTTGTGTGTAGTATTCTCTGGAGTAGAATTTGAGGATCAGCACAGCATTTACCTAAACGAACGCAGGAAGCCGCCTAAGAGTCAGACTGGAAAGTGTACCATGTCACGATAGTTAATACGCCATGTGGATTCGAACCGGGTCTGAAACGTTTCCATATTTTGCAAGCTAGCTCACTCTGCTTTATGCAAGAGGAACAGGTGGCTATCTCCACCAACAAAAGTGATAAAGTTTTTGTTGTATACCGATTCCGGGGTGCTTCATAAATATCAGGAAACAGCTGTGGAGACGCTGTGCCGGTTCGTAACATCACTGCCACCTACTTATTCCAAACCAATCAACCACTCATAATGACAATCAGATAATCTTGTTTTTGTTGAAAGACGTATATCACAATGATCTGTGAAGAAATTAGTAAGTACCAATACATTTGGTCTTGTTAAAGCCTTCTTATGTCATCGTCATAGCAATAGTTACGAATAAAATTTTGGTATGACTAACTTCAAGTAATTTGCAACATTAAATACACAGCAGCTAGTATAATTGTAAATAATTATTATCAGTAAAAGTTCAGAAGATAGAATGAATATATTTATCATCAAAGGAATGTTGAGATTCGATTCGATTCATTACCGACACCAAGAGATCTCTGAGAGAATTCATTGGTAGAAGCTGGGGACGGGGAGAGGTGGTTGGGTCGGTGGCAGTGTACTGCTTTCTATTCTCTTTGGCTGTGTTCTGGAGATACTCTGTCACCGGTTGGAAAGTGAAACATATTATTAGGTCCTACTGGGCCTCTAAAAATGCCACAGAGAACGCTGGGCTTCAAATATCTTCTGAGAAATTACTGCTTGTCTCTCATCTCCTGTATCAATGACGCGCCTCCTTCTGTCTGACTTAAATTTACGCCCTGGTCCGGTCTTTCTGCTGCCATAGCAAAATGGTCAGAATTTTCTATTGTTTTGTCCTCATGGGCTCAATTTTTTTTCCTGTCGAGTGTACACATATAGCTGCAGCTTTTTTATGACCAAAAAGAGATCCGCATATACAATGAAGTGACAAAAGTCGTGGGATACTTCATAATCTCGTGTCGGACCTCCTTATACGCGGCGTAGTGCAGCAACCTGACGTGACGTGGACTCAATGCTGCCTCTGCACGGTGGTCCATTGACAGTGACCGGGCCAAATATCTCACGAAATAACCGTCAAACGAAAAAACTACAAAGTACGAAACTCGTTAAGATTGAAGGGGGAAACCAGATGGCGCTATGGTTGGCCCGCTAGATGGCGCTAACATAGGTCAAACGGATATCAACTGCGTTTTTTTTTAAATAGGAACCCCCATTTTTATTACATATTCGTGTAGTAGGTAAAGAAATATGAATGTTTTAGTTGGAAGACTTTTTTCGCTTTGTGATAGATGGCACTGTAATAGCCGCAAACGTATAAGTACGTGGTATCATGTAACATTCCGCCAGTGCGGACGGTATTTGCTTCGTGATACATTACCTGTCCCCCCATGAACCATGGACCTTGCCGCTGGTGGGGAGGCTTGCGTGCCTCAGCGATACAGATGGCCGTACCGTAGGTGCAACCACAACGGAGGGGTATCTGTTGAGGCCAGACAAACATGTGGTTCCTGAAGAGGGGCAGCAGCCTTTTCAGTAGTTGCAGGGGCAACAGTCTGGATGATTGACTGATCTGGCCTTGTAACATTAACCAAAACGGCCTTGCTGTGCTGGTACTGCGAACGGCTGAAAGCAAGGGGAAACTACGGCCGTAATTTTTCCCGAGGACATGCAGCTCTACTGTATGATTAAATGATGATGGCGTCCTCTTGGGTAAAATATTCCGGAGGTAAAATAGTCCCCCATTCGGATCTCCGGGCGGGGACTACTCAGGAGGACGTCGTTATCAGGAGAAAGAAAACTGGCGTTCTACGGATCGGAGCGTGGAATGTCAGATCCCTTAATCGGGCAGGTAGGTTAGAAAATTTAAAAAGGGAAATGGATAGGTTAAAGTTAGATATAGTGGGAATTAGTGAAGTTCGGTGGCAGGAGGAACAAGACTTTTGGTCAGGTGATTACAGGGTTATAAATACAAAATCAAATAAGGGTAATGCAGGAGTAGGTTTAATAATGAATAAAAAAATAGGAGTGCGGGTTAGCTACTACAAACAGCATAGTGAACGCATTATTGTGGCCAAGATAGACACAAAGCCCATGCCTACTACAGTAGTACAAGTTTATATGCCAACTACCTCTGCAGATGATGAAGAAATAGATGAAATGTATGACGAGATAAAAGAAATTATTCAGGTAGTGAAGGGAGACGAAAATTTAATAGTTATGGGTGACTGGAATTCGTCAGTAGGAAAAGGGAGAGAAGGAAACATAGTAGGTGAATATGGATTGGGGACAAGGAATGAAAGAGGAAGCCGCCTTGTAGAATTTTGCACAGAGCATAACTTAATCATAGCCAACACTTGGTTCAAGAATCATAAAAGAAGGTTGTATACCTGGAAGAATCCTGGAGATACTAAAAGGTATCAGATAGATTATATAATGGTAAGACAGAGATTTAGGAACCAGGTTTTAAATTGTAAGACATTTCCTGGGGCAGATGTGGATTCTGACCACAATCTATTGGTTATGAACTGCAGATTGAAACTGAAGAAACTGCAAAAAGGTGGGAATTTAAGGAGATGGGACCTGGATAAACTAAAAGAACCAGAGGTTGTAGAGAGTTTCAGGGAGAGCATAAGGGAACAATTGACAGGAATGGGGGAAAGAAATACAGTAGAAGAAGAATGGGTAGCTCTGAGGGATGAAGTAGTGAAGGCAGCAGAGGATCAAGTAGGTAAAAAGACGAGGGCTAATAGAAATCCTTGGGTAACAGAAGAAATATTGAATTTAATCGATGATAGGAGAAAATATAAAAATGCAATAAATGAAGCAGGCAAAAAGAAATACAAACGTCTCAAAAATGATATCGACAGGAAGTGCAAAATGGCTAAGCAGGGATGGCTAGAGGACAAATGTAAGGATGTAGAGGCTTGTCTCACTAGGGGTAAGATAGATACTGCCTACAGGAAAATTAAAGAGACCTTTGGAGAGAAGAGAACCACTTGTATGAATATCAAGAGCTCAGATGGCAACCCAGTTCTAAGCAAAGAAGGGAAGGCAGAAAGGTGGAAGGAGTATATTGAGGGTTTGTACAAGGGCGATGTACTTGAGGACAATATTATGGAAATGGAAGAGGATGTAGATGAAGACGAAATGGGAGATAAGATACTGCGTGAAGAGTTTGACAGAGCACTGAAAGACCTGAGTCGAAACAAGGCCCCGGGAGTAGACAACATTCCATTTGAACTACTGATGGCCTCGGGAGAGCCAGTCATGACAAAACTCTACCATCTGGTGAGCACGATGTATGAGACAGGCGAAATACCCTCAGACTTCAAAAAGAATATAATAATTCCAATCCCAAAGAAAGCAGGTGTTGACAGATGTGAAAATTACCGAACTATCAGTTTAATAAGTCACAGCTGCAAAATACTAACGCGAATTCTTTACAGACGAATGGAAAAACTGGTGGAAGCCGACCTCGGGGAAGATCAGTTTGGATTCCGTAGAAATGTTGGAACACGTGAGGCAATACTGACCTTACGACTTATCTTAGAAGAAAGATTAAGGAAAGGCAAACCTACGTTTCTAGCATTTGTAGACTTAGAGAAAGCTTTTCACAATGTTAACTGGAATACTCTCTTTCAAATTCTGAAGATGGCAGGGGTAAAATACAGGGAGCGAAAGGCTATTTACAGTTTGTACAGAAACCAGATAGCAGTGATAAGAGTCGAGGGGCATGAAAGGGAAGCAGTGGTTGGGAAAGGAGTAAGACAGGGTTGTAGCCTCTCCCCGATGTTATTCAATCTGTATATTGAGCAAGCAGTAAAGGAAACAAAAGAAAAATTCGGAGTAGGTATTAAAATTCATGGAGAAGAAGTAAAAACTTTGAGGTTCGCCGATGACATTGTAATTCTGTCAGAGACAGCAGAGGACTTGGAAGAGCAGTTGAACGGAATGGACAGTGTCTTGAAAGGAGGAAATAAGATGAACATCAACAAAAGTAAAACGAGGATAATGGAATGTAGTCAAATTAAGTCGGGTGATGCTGAGGGAATTAGATTAGGAAATGAGACACTTAAAGTAGTAAAGGAGTTTTGCTATTTAGGGAGTAAAATAACCGATGATGGTCGAAGTAGAGAGGATATAAAATGTAGACTGGCAATGGCAAGGAAAGCGTTTCTCAAGAAGAGGAATTTGTTAACATCGAGTATAGATTTAAGTGTCAGGAAGTCGTTTCTGAAAGTATTTGTATGGAGTGTAGCCATGTATGGAAGTGAAACATGGACGATAACTACACTCCTGGAAATTGAAATAAGAACACTGTGAATTCATTGTCCCAGGAAGGGGAAACTTTATTGACACATTCCTGGGGTCAGATACATCACATGATCACACTGACAGAACCACACGCACATAGACACAGGCAACAGAGCATGCACAATATCGGCACTAGTACAGTGTATATCCACCTTTCGCAGCAATGCAGGCTGCTATTCTCCCATGGAGACGATCGTAGAGATGCTGGATGTAGTCCTGTGGAACGGCTTGCCATGTCATTTCCACCTGGTGCCTCAGTTGGACCAGCGTTCGTGCTGGACGTGCAGACCGCGTGAGACGACGCTTCATCCAGTCCCAAACATGATCAATGGGGGACAGATCCGGAGATCTTGCTGGCCAGGGTAGTTGACTTACACCTTCTAGAGCACGTTGGGTGGCACGGGATACATGCGGATGTGCATTGTCCTGTTGGAACAGCAAGTTCCCTTGCCGGTCTAGCAATGGTAGAACGATGGGTTCGATGACGGTTTGGATGTACCGTGCACTATTCAGTGTCCCCTCGACGATCACCAGTGGTGTACGGCCAGTGTAGGAGATCGCTCCCCACACCATGATGCCGGGTGTTGGCCCTGTGTGCCTCGGTCGTATGCAGTCCTGATTGTGGCGCTTACCTGCACGGCGCCAAACACGCATACGACCATCATTGGCACCAAGGCAGAAGCGACTCTCATCGCTGAAGACGACACGTCTCCATTCGTCCCTCCATTCACGCCTGTCGCGACACCACTGGAGGCGGGCTGCACGATGTTGGGGCGTGAGCGGAAGACGGCCTAACGGTGTGCGGGACCGTAGCCCAGCTTCATGGAGACGGTTCCGAATGGTCCTCGCCGATACCCCAGGAGCAACAGTGTCCCTAATTTGCTGGGAAGTGGCGGTGCGGTCCCCTACGGCACTGCGTAGGATCCTACGGTCTTGGCGTGCATCCGTGCGTCGCTGCGGTCCGGTCCCAGGTCGACGGGCACGTGCACCTTCCGCCGACCACTGGCGACAACATCGATGTACTGTGGAGACCTCACGCCCCACGTGTTGAGCAATTCGGCGGTACGTCCACCCGGCCTCCCGCATGCCCACTATACGCCCTCGCTCAAAGTCCGTCAACTGCACATACGGTTCACGTCCACGCTGTCGCGGCATGCTACCAGTGTTAAAGACTGCGATGGAGCTCCGTATGCCACGGCAAACTGGCTGACACTGACGGCGGCGGTGCACAAATGCTGCGCAGCTAGCGCCATTCGACGGCCAACACCGCGGTTCCTGGTGTGTCCGCTGTGCCGTGCGTGTGATCATTGCTTGTACAGCCCTCTCGCAGTGTCCGGAGCAAGTATGGTGGGTCTGACACACCGGTGTCAATGTGTTCTTTTTTCCATTTCCAGGAGTGTAGTTTGGACAAGAAGAGAATAGAAGCTTTCGAAATGTGGTGCTACAGAAGAATGCTGAAGATAAGGTGGGTAGATCATGTAACTAATGAGGTGGTATTGAATAGGATTGGGGAGAAGAGAAGTTTGTGGCACAACTTGACTAGAAGAAGGGATCGGTTGGTAGGACATGTTTTGAGGCATCAAGGGATCACAAATTTAGCATTGGAGGGCAGTGTGGAGGGTAAAAATCGTAGAGGGAGACCAAGAGATGAATACACTAAGCAGATTCAGAAGGTTGTAGGTTGCAGTAGATACTGGGAGATGAAGAAGCTTGCACAGGATAGAGTAGCATGGAGAGCTGCATCAAACCAGTCTCAGGACTGAAGACCACAACAACAACAACAACAACAACATTACCTGTGTTAAAATGGACCGTTTACCAATTGCGGAAAAGGTCGATATCGTGTTGATGTGTGGCTATTGTGATCAAAATTCCCAACGGGCGTGTGCTATGTATGCTGCTCGGTATTCTGGACGACATCATCCAAGTGTCCGGACCGTTCGCCGGATAGTTACGTTATTTAAGGAAACAGGAAGTGTTCAGCCACATGTGAAACGTCAACCACGATCTGCAACAAATGATGATGCCCAAGTAGGTGTTTTAGCTGCTGTTGCGGCTAATCCGCACATCAGTAGCAGACAAATTGCGGGAGAATCAGGAATCTCAAAAATGTCGGTGTTGAGAATGCTACATCAACATCGATTGCACCCGTACCATATTTCTGTGCACCAGGAATTGCATGGCGACGAATTTGAACGTCTTGTACAGTTCTGCCACTGGGCACAAGAGAAATTACGGGACGATGACAAATTTTTTGCACGCGTTCTATTTAGCGATGAAGCGTCATTCACCAACAGCGGTATCGTAAATCGGCATAATATGCACTATTGGGCAACGGATTATCCACGATGGCTGCGACAAGTGGAACATCAGCGATCGTGGCTGGTTAATGTACGGTGCGGCATTATGGGAGGAAGGATAATTGGCCCCCATTTTATCGATGGCAATCTAAATGGTGCAACGTATGCTGATTTCCTATGTAAAGCTCTACCGATGTTACTACAAGATGTTTCACTGCATGACAGAATGGCGATGTACTTCCAACGTGGTTTCCCCCTTCAAGCTAGACAAGTTTCCTTCTTTGTAGTTTTTCCGTTTGACGCTTATTTCGTGAGATATTTGGCCCGGTCACGATCAATGGACCAGCCTGTATAAGCCGTTCATAGTTAGCCTCCTCAGCATAGCGGTAGCGATACTCTTTACCACGCAGGGGGCCCGGGTTTGATTCCCAGCAGGGGACTGGGTGTTGTGTGTTCTTCATCATCATTTTCATCATCATTGGCTTGCAAGTCGCCGATGTGGCGTCAACTAAAGAGGACTTGCACTACGACGGCCGAACTCCCCCGCATGGGGCCTCCCGGCAAACAAAGCAATACGATCATTTCATTTTAGCCGTCTATAATTGCGGAAGTGTTGCCAGCGCAGGATTTTGTGAACGAACTAAGTTCTCGGTTTTGTCCCATATATGTTCGATGGGATTCATGTCATTCGCTCGAATTGTTCAGGATGTTCTTCACATCAATGGTGAAAAATCATGGCCCGGTGACATGGAGTAATGTCACCCACAAAAATTCCATCGTTGTTTGGGAACATGAAGTCCATGAATGGTTGCAAATGTTCTCCAAGTAGCCGAACATAACCACATCCAGTCAGTGATGGGTTCAGTTGGATCAGAAGACAAAGTTCATTCTATCTCAACACAGCCCACACCATTACAGAACCACCACCACCTTGCCCAGTGCCTAGTAGTCAACCTGTATCCATAGATTCATTGGGTTTGTGTCATACTCGAACCCTACCACCAACTCTTACCATCTGAAATCGGGAGTCATCTGAACAGGCCACGGTTTTCCAGTCGCCTAGAGGCCAATCGAAGTGGTCACGAGCCCAGGAGAGGCGGTGTTGTGCTGTTAGCAGAGGCACTCGCATCGCTCGTCTGCTGTAGCAGCCCATTAACGCCACATTTCCCAGCACTGTCCTAACGGATACGTTCGTCGAACGTCCCACTTGATTTCTGTGGTCACTTCACGCAGTGTTGCTTGTCTGTTAGCACTGACAACTCTACGCAAACACTGCTGCTCTCGGTCGTTAAGTAAAGGCCGTCGGCCAATGCGTTGTCCGTGGTGAGAGGTAAAGCCTGAAATTCGGTACTCTCGGACCACTCTTGACAGTGTGGATCTGAGAATATTAATTCCCTAACAATTTTCGAAGTGGAATGTCCCGTAATTCTAGCTCCAACTACCATTCCGCGATCAAAGTCTCTTATTTACCGTCGTGCGGCCATAATCACGTCGGAAACCTTCTCACTTGAATCACATGAGTACAAATGACAGCTCCGCTTTTTTTTCTTTATTGTAATTTTAATCACCTCATACAAGGCGGGCTGTCAGCAGCATATTACGCTGCTCTTCAGCCTTGAGTGGTACAATAATATGACATATAGGTGGCACAGACAATACAATAAAAACGGCGGGCAAAAAATGTAGATACGAAAAACAATAAACATGAAGCTGTTCATGCTGGGAGAGAAAAAACACTAACACTTGTTGACACGGCGCACATAACACTGGATGACTGCGACAGCACACGTGAACAGCGGTGGCGTGACGGCGAAAGAACACTAAACACAAAACGAAGGCACACACACGAGACACTGATGGCGATGATCTCCGGCGCGCGAAAGTCCACTGAGCGTGTACGAGTCCGGGGGCCTGCCAAGAGAGGAGGAAGGGGGTGTGGGAGAGGGAGAGGGGAGAGCAGAGATGCCACAGGCAAGGGAGATAGGTGGAAGGGAGGAAGGGGGAGGGGAAGCCTGGGGGAAGGGGGGTGGAGGAAGGGGGTTGGGGGGAAAAGGAGAGAGAAGGGAGGGAGGGTGCCTAAAGGAAAAGACACAGGAAGTGATGGGGAGGGGGACGATCAGAGTTGATAAGAGGGGTAGATGGAGGGGAGGAGGACATCATCAGGGAGGGGGAGCTGGCGGAAGCCACCTTGGGAGAGGGTAAGGAGGGTGGAGAGATGGAGACCAGGTGGGACGTGGAAATACAGGCGCGACAGCGGGCGGGGGCGGGAGAGGATGGGCGAGACAAGCGGGTGAGGAGGATCGAGTTTACGGGAGGTGTACAGGATCCGTTGTAAGTAGGCTGTTTATGTTTCCTTTATGTAAGTAGGCTGTTTATGTTTTCTTATTGGCAACGCTACGTAGCGCTCTGTATGAAAATCACTGGCTGTGCTGTGTGCAGTCTGTGGCTAGTTTGCATTGTTGTCTGCCATTGTATTGTTGGGCAGCTGGATGTTAACAGCGCATAGCGTTGGGCAGTTAGAGGTGAGCCGCCAGCAGTGGTAGATGTGAGGAGAGAGATGGCGGAGTTTTGAAATTACATATATTATGACTTTTGATGATATTAAGGTAAATACATTGTTTGTTCTCTATTAATATCTTTCATTTGCTAACTATCCCTATCAGTAGTTAGTGCCTTCCGTAGTTTGAATCTTTTATTTAGCTGGCAGTAGTGGCGCTCGCTGTATTGCAGTAGTTCGAGTAATGAAGATTTTTGTGAGGTAAGTGATTTCTGAAAGGTATAGTTTAATGTTACTCAGGGCCATTCTTTTGCAGGGATCTTTGATAGTCAGATTGCGTTGCGCTAAATAATATTGTGTGTCAGTTTAAGCAAAGTCATATATAAATTGTTCTAAGGGGACGTTTCATATGTCGACCCTTAGCCTAGGATACCTAACTGGAATCTTCTGATTTTTTCTTGTAGTTTGTGTAATTAGTGTAGCTTTTGTTTATTGCTAGCGCGTAATTATAGAGAGAATTTCCTTGGTAGTTGTGGTTTTTCATTGTTGCACAGTAAAACAGTTGTGGCATGCATGTAGATTTGCACCAAGTATTTCGCAGCTGCAATTAACTAGATATTATTTTCAGTGCTATGTTAACGTGTTCTCTTATTTTTGCTCTTCAAATTGTGTTGTTCTGTGTTATCGTGTGAAATATTGTGACAATAATGACGTGTGAAAAACGTAACACTAGGCTTCAAACTAAACTGAGAAATAATAGTGACGACGAGCGTAGCTTATCAGCACCACTGGGTAGTGAATTAACAGACATTCGAAGTAGTAATTTGGTAATTGTGCATAGGGAGATGGAGCGGGCGGCAAATAATGGTGTAGACAGTCAAACAGGTAGTGAACAGGGAAGCATTATCGATCGATCGGTCGGCAACAGCTCGCCTCAGGAATCCAAAATGATAGGACACAATTTTGCAAATACTGTAGATTCAGGTTTTGCGTCCTCACCGTTTTCTCAAATGAGTCAAGACACATTTTCTGCTTGTCAAAATGTGAATGTTGCCGGTGAAAATGCACTGCCAAAAAGCATAGAGAAACAGATTCCAGACACTAATACATTATTATTGCAATTATGCAACAAATGGAACAAAATCAGAGACAAACACAGCAAAAGCTTCAAAGGTTAGACACAATGGAACAAAATCTTCAAAAGTTAGACACAATGGAACAACACCAGAAACAAACACAGCAACAGTTACACACAATGGAACAAAATCAGAGACAAACACAGCAAAAGCTTCAAAAGTTAGACACCACGCTTGTACAAACACGTGAAGATTTAACTACTGAGTTACGTAACATTGAATCGAAATGTCAAAAAGTCTGTAATGACGTAAAAACACAAATTTGTGAGCATTTCCAACCTATTTTTTCGCGTCATGAAAATGCATTACAGAATCACGAAGCAGCCATAAAAGAACTGCAAACTATTGTTCATGAAAATCATGAGACCTTGCAAGCTAAAATGGACTTAGTTGCATCTACCGATTCGGTTACGCAACTTGCAAAAACTCAGGAAAACTTAAAGGACAAAGTAGATACTCTGAAAATTGGTTCAGAAAGACACATGGAGGAAATTAGTTCATTATCAGAGAAAGTAGCCGAACTTTCGGATCAGGTCACTAACTTATCTACGAAGGTAGATGATAATCTGAATGACACAAAACCGGTAGTCTTTAATGACACAGAAGAGTGCGAACAAATTAGAAAACTGAAACAAAATCTGAATCAAATTAATACACAACACCAAAGAGAAATCCGGGAAGTACAAGATCAGCTGACACAGGTAATACAAGAATTACGTATTTCAGAGGACACTCACGCTCCAATACGGGAAGAGGGACATAGAAATACGGAACACCCACAAAATAATAACACAGGGCATTTCGGAAGTTATGAAAGAAATTGCCAATGTGCACCAAATCTTGAGATGGAACCGCCGACACGACGTAACAATGACCGATATGCTACTCGCCGACACGATGATTTTGACTATAAGCTGTTCATTACTACACGTAAATTCAAAACGTTTAAGAATTCTGCCAACGACATTCATCCACAAGCGTGGCTCCATCAATTCTCTCATTGTTTTCCTCCCAACTGGTCATTGGAGCACAGGTTAGAATTTATGTGTGGCTACTTGGAGAATGAACCAGCTGTAAGAATGCGATCGGTCATTCACGATTGCCACAGTGAAGGAGAATTTTACCATGCGTTCCTCTCGGCATATTGGTCACAAGCTACACAAGACCGAGTAAAACATAGCATCATGATGATGAAACACTTTGAACAATCTGAATTTTCCAGTCTTGTCAAATATTTTGAAGACATGTTGCACAAGAATCAGTACCTGTCAAACCCATACAGCCCCTCAGAACTCATTCGCATTTGCTTAATGAAATTGCCTGAACATTTAAGAAATATTATTTTGGCAGGACGTTGCAAAGACGACATTGAAGCTTTTCAGGGACTCCTACAAGAATTAGAAATTGACACAGACAGTCGCCGGATGCGAAAACAGGAAAACAATCACTACAGGTCACATACGTCACAATTCCGTGACGACAGAAACAATAACTGGACACGACAAGGCTATTCTTATAACGTAAATCGTGACCAAAAGAGACACCACCCGTATGACAACCACTGGCAGAGTAATAGTTACAGAGAAAGATCACATTTCTGTAGTAATGAATATGACAGAGATAACCATAGAAACAGACAATTTGGCAACCAGAACAATTATTATCAAGAGAGACAGAATAACTTCAGACGCAACGGTCCACCGTGCAGTGATAATTCAGGGAGAAATTCTCCACCACTTAACCGACAAGATAGAAACTGTGTAAACTACCGACAAAACGACAGACCTGAATTCCTTCAGAACTGGCGAGCTTTAAACAGAGCTGGGCCCTCTCGGCAAGGCGAATTTGTGGAAGTTAGGCCTCCTAATCCCAGTAATGACGCGCGGCAACAAAGAAGCAGACAATAACTCGCACCGCAGGCAGCCACCTGCGCCCACTGGCTCAGGGAAAAATAACATAGACGCTAACCTTGAGAAAAATTCCAGTATTCTTTACCGACGTATACCACATGTTAATTGCGTTAAAGTTGAAACTCTGCATACTAGGAAGAGTAAAGGGCTACACCACATTTCACATGTAAAACCGTTTATTGAAAGATAATCTGCTTTTTAACTTTGTCTTTGCCATAAAACGTTGCACTTCACGTTACTAGTATGCTTTAGAAACTGTTACCATGCAACAATGTTTAAAGTTAAATATCCAGTCAAGAACCAAGAGAACTTATTCAAATAGAAATTACGAATGCATTGTTATTGCGAACAGATGACACAGTGGTTAGTTATGTGACAGCTACACGATTTTATCACGACGCTACTAATGAGTGACAATTTACAATGTTGCTTTTGCGGTGTTTCTGTTTTATATCTGCACAGTTTTTCTGAATTATTCTGGAAAGTAAAACATGTTTTAGTAGTAACTTTTGTGGTATAGCTACAATGAGACAGCCTTTTCCGTAGCACAACAATACGTTACAGCACAGTACGTTCTTCACCACAACAATAAGCGTAATAACTAAGAAATCTATACGCCAAGCATTTCACTTTTGTTTATCATGAGGTAAGTACATTGGCTTCTGCAGAACTTAGCTTTCGGAGGACGATAACTACGACACTCCCACAGAGATTATCTTACAGCAAGACGCACATTTAGCGCTATAGGACATGTATTTGAGTGATTAATTTTGTACTTAAAACATTTATTTTTAAAGATATTTGAAGTACAATGATACAAAAGTTTTCCGTTATACATTTCATTCCATTGTTGTAATCTGTAACACCTGAGGGTATAATTACAATAATCCTCAGGGGGGTACATGCTTACTTTGTGTACCATGTGTTTGGCAAGCACAAGGAACCCTAGCTAATATGGTATTTGCTTATACAACTTTACACATCGGTACCATATTTCTCTAACATAAATTACACAGCCATCTGATCATTTAACAGAGAAACAAACATCTTTTTACTACGTCAGTGACACATGTTTACGCAATTACAGAGTTGGATTACTTCACACTTACGAAATTGTATTTTGTCTGTACTATGTGAACTGTTCATATTTTTTGGATCCATTGTGATATTATGAGAGCTTTGAATGATGTATTTGGTAAGGGAGAATGATTTTAAAGTACGTTTGAGGTAGATGACACTACTCAAATGAGCAGAGAATTTTCTTTAGGTTTTGAAATTATTGCAGAAAGCTACGACGTTTTTGAGATTTGACTGAGGTGTTATGATGTTATTATTACGACGACGATGTGTATTATGCTGCTGAGGTATGTTTATGATTAATAGGCTGATGCTATATGAGTTATTTGATTAAGCCACGTAGCTGCTATGATGAAATATTGAAGAAGTGTCGACGAATAAGGTAAGGAATAATGAGTAGTGTGTGTGGTTTATGAAAAAGGATGTTGGAAACCAAGAATCGTACTTTAAGAATTATGAAATGTGTGTAAATGCGTGAATGTATCATAACGCCGGCGAAAATTTTTTGGACACTGTTATATTCATAAGATTTTGTTTCTACACATTTGCAACACAAATTCTTGACCTGTGAAATATTTTTATATGAGACTGTCACTGTAGCGGAAACTGCTGTCGTAAATATTTCCGTAAGGAAGTTAAGTGACCAACTGCACGTAATGCGTCGTGTGCACCCAGCTGCGCGACAGGCGCCTGAAAAAAAGCCATTAGTGCCTTTCAGAGGCAGAGGTGGAGAAAAAAAAAGAGACATTAACCTCGCTGTTGACATTCCTTTAAAAAAAACATTGCAAATGCGACACCCTCATTACTTGGAAAGATACTTACATCTGCACACCTGATTATGACAAGCGTCTTTCTCTAGAATTGAGGGAATTTTTACTGCATTATGAAATGCCATATGGCTAATGAATGATGTTTCATGCCGTCCTTTGTACATATTTGCTCATTTTCTTTAATATCTAGTTCCTAGCTGCACTGCAGCATTGGTTAAAATAAAATTTAATATATGTACTAATATACACTCCTGGAAATGGAAAAAAGAACACATTGACACCGGTGTGTCAGACCCACCATACTTGCTCCGGACACTGCGAGAGGGCTGTACAAGCAATGATCACACGCACGGCACAGCGGACACACCAGGAACCGCAATGTTGGCCGTCGAATGGCGCTAGCTGCGCAGCATTTGTGCACCGCCGCCGTCAGTGTCAGCCAGTTTGCCGTGGCATACGGAGCTCCATCGCAGTCTTTAACACTGGTAGCATGCCGCGACAGCGTGGACGTGAACCGTATGTGCAGTTGACGGACTTTGAGCGAGGGCATATAGTGGGCATGCGGGAGGCCGGGTGGACGTACCGCCGAATTGCTCAACACGTGGGGCGTGAGGTCTCCACAGTGCATCGATGTTGTCGCCAGTGGTCGGCGGAAGGTGCACGTGCCCGTCGACCTGGGACCGGACCGCAGTGACGCACGGATGCACGCAAAGACCGTAGGATCCTACGCAGTGCCGTAGGGGACCGCACCGCCACTTCCCAGCAAATTAGGGACACTGTTGCTCCTGGGGTATCGGCGAGGACCATTCGCAACCGTCTCCATGAAGCTGGGCTACGGTCCCGCACACCGTTAGGCCGTCTTCCGCTCACGCCCCAACATCGTGCAGCCCGCCTCCAGTGGTGTCGCGACAGGCGTGAATGGAGGGACGAATGGAGACGTGTCGTCTTCAGCGATGAGAGTCGCTTCTGCCTTGGTGCCAATGATGGTCATATGCGTGTTTGGCCCCGTGCAGGTGAGCGCCACAATCAGGACTGCATACGACCGAGGCACACAGGGCCAACACCCGGCATCATGGTGTGGGGAGCGATCTCCTACACTGGCCGTACACCACTGGTGATCGTCGAGGGGACACTGAATAGTGCACGGTACATCCGAACCGTCATCAAACCCATCGTTCTACCATTCCTAGACCGGCAAGGGAACTTGCTGTTCCAACAGGACAATGCACGTCCGCATGTATCCCGTGCCACCCAACGTGCTCTAGAAGGTGTAAGTCAACTACCCTGGCCAGCAAGATCTCCGGATCTGTCCCCCATTGAGCATGTTTGGGACTGGATGAAGCGTCGTCTCACGCGGTCTGCACGTCCAGCACGAACGCTGGTCCAACTGAGGCGCCAGGTGGAAATGGCATGGCAAGCCGTTCCACAGGACTACATCCAGCATCTCTACGATCGTCTCCATGGGCGAATAGCAGCCTGCATTGCTGCGAAAGGTGGATATACACTGTACTAGTGCCGACATTGTGCATGCTCTGTTGCCTGTGTCTATGTGCCTGTGGTTCTGTCAGTGTGATCATGTGATGTATCTGACCCCAGGAATGTGTCAATAAAGTTTCCCCTTCCTGGGACAATGAATTCACGGTGTTCTTATTTCAATTTCCAGGAGTGTAGTTATTTTATGCCTACAGATCCAGTCAATAAGAAATTTATGATCTACTTACAAGAAAACGAGGGCACATAAATAGACATTTCCCTTCACAGGAATTGCATAAATAATTTCTTTACGATTTGGTAGCTTATCTGCTAGTGTAAGTTCTCGTGATGCATCACTCTAGTGTTAAGATGTGACATAGGTATTAAACATGGCCATTTTTATTGTAATATTTTTTCTGCTTGAGTTTTGTCATGTATAGATATAAGTTTTATATTCTTTATATTTTTTATATTTGCTGCTGCTGTTTGCCAGGCATAGTGTTACTGAATTTGACTTTGTGTACTCTTCTAAGCTAGTTTTACTACTGTTTTCGTGTTTTTGTTGCTGCACATTGGCTCATATTAGTTGTAATGTTGCACTGCTTGGTAATTTAGATTTACTGTAGCTTGCTTTGCAATTTTCCATTTTTTTTGCATTGCTGTTTGTGTTAATTTGTTATGTGCTGCTGCATTGCCTCGTCCCTTAGTTTAGCATCTGAGCTCAGTAGATTTAAGTTAGCTTAAGAGGGGTAGACTATATAAGAAACTAACTATGATGACTTGGAAGAAATGTATTGAGAAGCTATATGAAAATGGTTTGGGGAAAAAAAAAGGGATACTGTACAGTGGAGAAAAACTATTTTGACAGAGGATGTGAACAGAATACAGAAATCAGGCTTAGATAGGACCTTTTGGGAATAATGATGAACGAAGGGAGATCTCCATGCAAAATACTGCAGTAAAACAAACCCTGTCCTTTCCTTTTGTGTCATCCCTCTATATGTTTGTGTACCCTTGTGTATTTGTGTTTTTCCTGTCTTTATGTGTTTAGCTGGTGAGAGCTATGTTGTAGACATTTTCTAATACTCTGTTATTTACTTTGTAAAGATGTTTAGACATTATTTATACTGTTTGGTTGCTCACATGTGAAGGTGATGTTTCAAACGTTCTTCTGATCTTTTATGTACTTACTTATGTCATAATTCCTGTAACACTGATGTATATGTTAGTTCAATTCTTTTGTAAAGCCTGTACTACAAATGTTATGTGTATTGTTATGTTCTTTAATGATGTATTTTGTACCTTTGTTATTGTATTTTTATATTATAAAATTGTAATTGACACCAGTTCATCAAATTAAGTAACTTGTAAGTTACATTTCACTGCACACAGTTCTGTTGGTCATATGTGAGAAGTTGGGACTGTTAGTGTTTGCACGTGTGTTAATAATTCAGCAAGGGACTGGATAACAGCATTGCTGGTTCTAAGGACACTTCCAAAAAACTTTGTGAGTGCACAAGTGGTGGTTATGCACTTGCTCTATTATCCGCAAGACTCTTCAATGGTGATTGTGCACCTGCACAGTCGCAACGGATGGCTGCTAGCCATCTCTACAAGGACTGCAGTGGGTCTGCATCTTTGATGACTCACCAATACTATTATTTCTACAAGGACTACAGTGGGTCTACACCTTTGCTGACTCACCAGTACCACAATTTCTACAAGGACTACAGTGGGTCTGCATCTCTGGTGGCCCACTAATACTCTCTACCAGGACTACAGTGGGTCTGCTCTGTGATGACCTACCTACCAATATTCGTCAGAACTTCGAATGACTCTGCTGTGGGTTTGCTCCATTGTGGCCCATTCCCTGTCAGCATGTCAAGAGTCAGCACTGTCTTTCCGTTGGAAGGACACCACTACTTCTTCAAGACTGCATGGAAATCCACTCCTTCTGTGTGCAATTTTTTTTACTAATGAGACTTTGTGAAAAAAAACTGTAATTACTATTATGATGAATGATCAGGACTGTCTTTATGGACTGTGAGAAAATTTTAGCTTTTGACCAACATTGTATCAATAAGTGTGTGCATTGGATATCTTTGTTATTGTATTTATGAAAAATTTTATCAAATCATTATTGGCCACTGGCCAAAAATATTTTGTAAAATTTTTTGTGGGGAGCATGGGGGCTATGTAAGTAGGCTGTTTATGTTTCCTTTATGTAAGTAGGCTGTTTATGTTTTCTTATTGGCAACGCTACGTAGCGCTCTGTATGAAAATCACTGGCTGTGCTGTGTGCAGTCTGTGGCTAGTTTGCATTGTTGTCTGCCATTGTATTGTTGGGCAGCTGGATGTTAACAGCGCATAGCGTTGGGCAGTTAGAGGTGAGCCGCCAGCAGTGGTAGATGTGAGGAGAGAGATGGCGGAGTTTTGAAATTACATATATTATGACTTTTGATGATATTAAGGTAAATACATTGTTTGTTCTCTATTAATATCTTTCATTTGCTAACTATCCCTATCAGTAGTTAGTGCCTTCCGTAGTTTGAATCTTTTATTTAGCTGGCAGTAGTGGCGCTCGCTGTATTGCAGTAGTTCGAGTAATGAAGATTTTTGTGAGGTAAGTGATTTCTGAAAGGTATAGTTTAATGTTACTCAGGGCCATTCTTTTGCAGGGATCTTTGATAGTCAGATTGCGTTGCGCTAAATAATATTGTGTGTCAGTTTAAGCACAGTCATATATAAATTGTTCTAAGGGGACGTTTCACTGTATCCTTTCAAGGAAAAGGAAGAGGTGGGGTAACGGAATGAGATCGTACAGGATCCACGTGGGGGAGGGGAGACGGATGCGATAGGCGAGGCGGAGAGCATGGCATTCAAGGATTTGAAGGGATTTATAAAAGGTAGGGGGGTGGAGATCCAGGCCGGATGGGCGTAACAAAGGATAGGGCGGATGAGGGATTTATAGGTGTGGAGTATGGTGGAGGGGTCCAGACCCCACGTGCGGCCGGAAAGGAGCTCGAGGAGAGGGAGAGGGACGGCCATAGATGGTGAGATAGAAATCAAGGAGGCGGAAGGAAGGGGTGGTTTTGCCTACAATGATCGTCTGGGTTTTGGACAGCTCCGCCAATACACTGCCCTTTTTTACTTAATGCAAGCGATACTACCGCCATCTGTATATGTGCATATCGCTACACCATGACGTTTGGCACCTCAGCGTAAACAGTTCGTAAGAGAATATGAAAGAAATGATAAATTTAAAATTTTTATGAGATTATGTAAATAAATCGGTAAGACAAAGAAGCGAATCAAGAACTGGAATATGAATTTTGTAAAAGCAACTACTGTACGATAAAATATTTTATCGTTTAAAACAAAAATCAAGTCATCCGCTCCTTATGCTGCAGAATGTATATGTTCTCAGTGACAAATGAGGTACATGAAAGATATGGGCAAAAGAAGTACATGAAGAATTTTAAAGTACACTTAGGGCCAATAGGAACGGACAAAAATGGTATTAGATACAGAAGAACTGAGTACCTAATTGGTATATAGAATTCCACGTGTATTGTCAAGTGGCGTGAGCTGTCATCTGAGTTGTGCTGTAGAGTCAATGCTAAAGTGACCTCGGCAGGGACTCATTAAACACGGTGAAGGGTAACTCATCCACATGACTGTAACAGAGCTGTAGGAAAATACTGGAATACGAGTAGTTGTTCAAGGGGTCGGCATCTGATTGTAGCTTTCTTGAAGTCACTGTGTATACCTGAAATTTATGGACTTTCCCATCCCTCGTATAAGATAATAATAATAATGTCGTGTGACTAGGGCCTCCCGTCGCGTAGACCGTTCGCCGGGTGGAAGTCTTTCGATTTGACGCCACTTCGGCGACTTGCGCCTCGATGGGGATGAAATGATGATGATTAGAACAACACAACACCCAGTCCCTGAGTGGAGAAAATCTCCGACCCAGCTGGGAATCGAACCCGGGCCCTTAGGATTGACATCCTGTCGCGCTGACCACTCAGCTACCGGGGGCGGACGCTGATATGAGAATAATGGTCGTGAAGAAGCATCATACGCATGAGTTGGAGGTAACGCGTAAGCAGCCTCATAGGCGGATCATCGGCTACAGGGACAGTACCCTTCCAACGCCAGTACTCCAATACGAGAACTGCAGGTTCCGTGGTAACTGGCTGACAATGCAGTGAACCCTGGACTCCACAGAGAGTAGCTCTGAGCAGCCCAGGTCTTGAGAACCGAGCGAGTCGGCGCAAGAGTTAAGGCACTTGATTCTCATTTGAGAGAACAGGTGTTGGAATTCCTGTCTGGTCATCCAAATTTAGGTTTTCCCGCTTGAGGGAACTGCTTGATTTCTTTTATAAGAACACGGAGAACTACCTTCCCCCACCGTTATGTTCCCTGATCTTCAGCTTTATCTCTAATGACCTCCTCGACGATGGGACTGGTCATTCAGATTCGTACTCACTCCATGGATGTTTCGACGGCACAGTAAAAGCGTCGTTCTCCATGGTCACTAGCTGGAGGTTCTCGCTTCTAGCTAGTGTTTAAAGGTGTTACTGTTCAGATGGTTGGATCCATTAATTGGGTGAGTTTTATTTTTCAGTCAGGGGTCGAATCATCTGAAAACGAACACCTTTAAATACTGGACAGAAGTGAGATTTCCCGACCAATGGCCATTGGAAACGACAATAAGGTAGTGCCACCAGAACATCTTGGCAGTGAGCTTTGGCTCGAAAGTCCAGATCCAAGCTGATGTGCTGCTGTTGTTCGGCAGCTCCATATTTATTCCACCTCCATCTGGACCTTCAGATCGTCACTCATTAGCCAGATGTTTCTCCAGCACAGTTCTTCGATGTCACTGATTCTTGAATCAGTCCAGAGTTAAAAGGTGTTACTTTTCAGATGGTCAGACCCACTAAATGGGTGATTTTTCTGGACTGTCTGTGTGGGGTTCTGTGCCACGGTTTGGGTAGCCCCAGACATAACTACCAATTCGTTGACCGACCACTGACTGGCTGAAAACTTACTGCAGGCAGTTTAGCACCAACGTGCAGGCCCTCAGAAAGGAAAATGGCCATTTTCTAAGGTAAAAACCATATTCCTGGGGCTCTTCCAACAACTTCAATAAAGACATTACTAGAGGTTTAACGACACGGTTGTGGTCTTCGGAGTAGGCTGTATGCTGAACAACATTTATGAGCGTCTGATCGAGTGCTCATCCAAAGAGGATGATCTCTGGGTACGATCAAGTATGGCCTCCGTCGACATAACATTAAGAGCCACGACCGGTAAGGTAAATTAACGACGAGACAGTGCAATCCCTCATCGGCCGTGGCATGCTCAAACCTTATGTGACACTCACTATCACTGAGCAAAGATGTGGACGCGTTTGACGACGTATAACCATCTAGAATGCTCTCAGGCATATCACAACATTTTTTTTTTTTTTTTTTTTTTTTGCGCTCCATCAGGGTACTCACTCATATTTACTGTATTGGGAAGGTGTCCCTTTAAATGCTCTCTTGTATTGTTGCATGAGGTTTTGGGGAATGAGTACCTATCTACAATTTGTTCGCCAGGAAACCCTCTGCAAAGTCTTGAAGGCCCTGCTGCGTCAAATTCTTTCCTCGCCTATCTTCCGCCTCACACTTTTTAATATACATATCTGGTAAGAAACATAAAGCAGTTTTCCAAAATATTGCTTCTTAAAGACGGAACGGTGAATCAGAAATAAGAACTGTACTCTGGCACCACAAACAGACTTCTAGTGATTAGATCTTCTCATTTGTTCGAAGCAATTGGAAGGTTGGGTACTCCTTGATTGGATTTGTTCAGGACATTATCAGTACATGTGTCACCCGCGTTTTTTCGCATAAACAGTTAGCGACTCTTCGAATATTTCATGAAGAATAACTATGCTGTTAATCGCTACAGCTCAAACCTCAAATGAATTTTTGAAATACCACATGTTTGTATGACACTGAATTGGACAATATTCCATTATTCTTAAGGGTTTCACAATATAAGATGACACGAAGCTGAGTATGTTAGTGAGTTTTGAAAAAGTATTGAGGAATCGTAGCGGATGGGAAAAAGAACATAAAAAAAAGAATGTTACCGCCTCATGCATTCAAATTACCGCCACATGTAAAAATGAATAGCTTTTTATCTTCTAACGCGCGAGTGCTGCGGCTTTCGACAGGACAGATTATCTGAATCAGTGTAGGTTGTGAAAAACAACATTGTCTCTTTCCTGCCACTTATTGACTGAGAGATATCAATCAACTTTCGGAGTGCTGTTATTCCGACACTTCGCTTTGTGATAAGAAGAACTGGCTTTATAACTTGTCTGACGTAGATGATGTAAGAGGTTTTTGGATTTGCTGCTTCAGTTGTCTGTTTCATGCAGTGTTATGTCTCGTCTTCAACACTTTAGAGAACATTTTTGTCTATGAAAACTTAACGAATTTGGTCGCCTATGTGTGATGAAACAGATCATTGAAAACCATGAATAATTTAATCGAGGGACCCACTTAGCACAACACTTAGCCACCCTGAGCTTACATTTCAGCAAGATAAATACCCACCCACACACGGCGAGAGTTTTTACTACCTGTCTCGTGCTTGCTAAACCCTACCTTTTCCTGCAACTTCGCCGGATATCTCTGCAATTGAAAACGTTTGGACCCATTTAAGATTCATGAAAACATGTCGTTCTTATCACGATTTAATAACATTTCGAAGTATAAAATACAAAAAAGGAGCTGTGGAAGCCGCATTTCTGCTTAGCGTAATTGGTTGAGACCCTGCATTGCAGAACCAGTAATGGATCGTGCACGCTGGCCGGTGTGGCCGAGCGGTTCTAGGCGCTACAGTCTGGAACCCCACGACCACTACGGTCGCCGGTTCGAATCCTGCCTCGGGCCTGGATGTGTGTGATGTCCTTAGGTTAATTAGTTTTAAGTAGTTCTAAGTTCTAGGGGACTGATGGCCCTAGAAGTTAAGTCCCATAATGCTCAGAGCCATTTTTTGATCGTGCACGGCTGCGCGTCCAGCTGTAGTCAATTTTTTTTTCTTTGCCACCTTCGCGTTTTCCAAAAGGTTGTGGAACCTCATATGAAACTTGTACAAATAATTTCTGTAGTATTTGATGTGTAAAAATGAGTGCGTTCTCTGTCAGAAGTGAGTGTAATTGATTTGATGAACTTTTTACAAGCTGACGTCTTTCCTGAGTGGACATGTATCTTCCATTTTTATCTTATTACACGATCACGGATATTAAAATTTTTATTTATATATGCTGCAGAGAGAACAACATGACTAGCCTATGGCCAGGAAAGGAAATCTTCATCTTAAGAGAACCAAGGTATGAGTTCTACGTGCATCCATTTTCATGAACAAACTGTATGGTTTGCGAGCCAAATAAATTCGACAACAGCCGATGGAGAACGCTGAGAGAGCAAAATCACATTAAGTAGCTCGTGCCGTGTGCCGAAGATACTGTGTCTCATGACTTGGGATATCCACCCTGCGTGCACGTTAACGTTAGCTGCCTCGACCAGTATGCCAACAGCTTTATCGAAACTTCTACTAAGTTCTCTCTACAAGCACTAGAAGCCTTAATAAGAATTCTAAAACACCTTGTGTATATGGAGGAGCTACTGCGTGAATGCAAGTTTCGTGCAGGTGTAACTGACAAAGTGACTACGATGAATTATATTTTACATGTACTTTTTACAACTTTATCAGGAAAGGAAATGATCAGTAGAAACGGATTTACCTTTCAAGTAAAGTAGCCGAAGACTCTAACACGACTATATCCTCAAAGAAAACTTAAACAACGGGTTTCATAGGACGGGAACTCATTCTGGAGTACTGCTCGAGTGTTTGGGTCGGATCAAAAGAAGGCATCTACATGTACATGATTACCCTGCAACTCACAGTTAATGCCTGGCACAAGTGTTATCGAAACACCTTCAAGCTATTTCTCTACTGTCCCACTTTCGAACATCGCGCGGGAAAAGCTACCAGTTAAATCTTTCCCTGTGAGCTCTAATTTCTCTTATTTCACGATGATGATAATTTCGTGGTATGTAGGTGGGCACCAACAAAATATTTTCGCACTCTGAATAGAAAGTTGGTGATTGAAATTTCATGAGACAATACTGTCACAACGAAAAATAGTCCAATCAAATGATGCTCAAAAAGGGCAAATAGTGGTCAGTTTTGTAGGAGCTTTTTTGACAAGCTCTCTACATCTTTTAGAGAGTACTAAATGCGGATTTTGAAAGTATCACCAAAATTTCTGCCCAGAAACGGGTTAAAAATGGAAATAGCTAGGAAAAATGGTACTTTTTTGGGGGTTTTCGGTTATAATTAGGAAAAAACGCAATTTTTGGCAAAGTTGACTATTTATGGAAATAAAGGGGCTACAATTTCCCACAAAATAGATCTATATACATTTCTTCGTCAGACCAGTCGTACGGCGTGTAGCGCGTGTTGAAGTTAGCGCGATTTCGAAGTTGAGGAGATGGGCCATCTCACGAGCTACCCCTTGCGTTCTTCTCGTACTTGATTCCACATCCATTGCCGAGTTCCATGCTCCAGTATTGCCACGATGTTACTGGATTGGTTGGGAGTTCCCGTGGTGGCAGGGTGCGATGCTTGCGAGATGTCAGTGACCTTCCCCCTCCTGTCAATGGGAAGGTCGGCCATTTGTATTGGTCCCCTGTGCCGGCAGTAGTTAGCGAATTCGACCTCCAGTGGCTGCTTAGAACGTATCTGCGGTCGGTAAATTCAGTTTAAACGCATAAAATAGTCGTACATAATGAGTTAAAATGAGAAATACGATCTATTTGATGGTGTACTGAGTGGTGGGAGAAAAGTGTCATCATTTAGGCCCAAAGTGGTATTGAAGAACGTTTTTGAAGCAAGTAAGAAGAGGAAGGAGTGGATAGCTGCCCTTCTTAAGAGCAAAATTGTGGTTAAGGTTCGTGAACCACGTCGAAAAAGTACACTAATTAAAAATTAATCGCTGTGGAGGCTAAGAGGGTTGCGGCTGGTTGGAGCCGAAAAGAAAGTAGTTCTTAACCTGACTTTGATTTCAAAACCAACTATTTTTGTGTGGGTCGGCTACTATACCAGAATTTCTGGCTGTGTAGAACAAGCTCCCCGCCCATCGATGGAACTTGATGCACTGTGTGCGACTGCAAGAGACTGTTTTCAAACTTGCTGAGGGACGAAACACAGAAATTGGGACTTCAGTAGTATGTCGGCTTGGACCATATCCTGAGTTGGTTGCAGCAGATGCCCAGTACAACATCAAATGCAAGAAGGTCCAGCACGACGTTCAAAAGCAGGTCGAAGGAAAGTTTAGTTGAATTTTACAGGCTTTAGATTTGTGTGATTTGTCGTGAAACCGACATTAGGAGGACTCCATTTAGTACTAATATGGTCCGCAGCTCTTGCGGTAGCGTTCTCGCTTCCCGTGCACTGAGTCCCGGGTTCGATTCCCGGCGGGGTCAGGGATTTTCTCTGCCTCGTGATGACTGGATGTTGTGTGTTCTTCATCATCATTGACTCGCAAGTCGCCGAAGTGGCGTCAACTAAAAAGGACTTGCAATACGGCGGCCGAACTTCCCCGCATGGGGGCTCCCGGCCATCAATGCCATACGATCATTTCATTTCAGTACTAATGTCGATGACTTCACACTTTTCATTACTTGCAAGGGAAAGTCCCCATCGCCCCCCCCCCCCCCCTCAGATTTAATGGTAAGATGGTCCATTGGACAGCCCCTCAAAAACTGAACACAGATCAAGCATGAAAACAGGAAGAAGGTGGACTGGACTGTGAACAAGCAAAATACACTCCTGGAAATGGAAAAAAGAACACATTGACACCGGTGTGTCAGACCCACCATACTTGCTCCGGACACTGCGAGAGGGCTGTACAAGCAATGATCACACGCACGGCACAGCGGACACACCAGGAACCGCGGTGTTGGCCGTCGAATGGCGCTAGCTGCGCAGCATTTGTGCACCGCCGCCGTCAGTGTCAGCCAGTTTGCCGTGGCATACGGAGCTCCATCGCAGTCTTTAACACTGGTAGCATGCCGCGACAGCGTGGACGTGAACCGTATGTGCAGTTGACGGACTTTGAGCGAGGGCGTATAGTGGGCATGCGGGAGGCCGGGTGGACGTACCGCCGAATTGCTCAACACGTGGGGCGTGAGGTCTCCACAGTACATCGATGTTGTCGCCAGTGGTCGGCGGAAGGTGCACGTGCCCGTCGACCTGGGACCGGACCGCAGCGACGCACGGATGCACGCCAAGACCGTAGGATCCTACGCAGTGCCGTAGGGGACCGCACCGCCACTTCCCAGCAAATTAGGGACACTGTTGCTCTTGGGGTATCGGCGAGGACCATTCGCAACCGTCTCCATGAAGCTGGGCTACGGTCCCGCACACCGTTAGGCCGTCTTCCGCTCACGCCCCAACATCGTGCAGCCCGCCTCCAGTGGTGTCGCGACAGGCGTGAATGGAGGGACGAATGGAGACGTGTCGTCTTCAGCGATGAGAGTCGCTTCTGCCTTGGTGCCAATGATGGTCGTATGCGTGTTTGGCGCCGTGCAGGTGAGCGCCACAATCAGGACTGCATACGACCGAGGCACACTGGGCCAACACCCGGCATCATGGTGTGGGGAGCGATCTCCTACACTGGCCGTACATCACTGGTGATCGTCGAGGGGACACTGAATAGTGCACGGTACATCCAAACCGTCATCGAACCCATCGTTCTACCATTCCTAGACCGGCAAGGGAACTTGCTGTTCCAACAGGACAATGCACGTCCGCATGTATCCCGTGCCACCCAACGTGCTCTAGAAGGTGTAAGTCAACTACCCTGGCCAGCAAGATCTCCGGATCTGTCCCCCATTGAGCATGTTTGGGACTGGATGAAGCGTCGTCTCACGCGGTCTGCACGTCCAGCACGAACGCTGGTCCAACTGAGGCGCCAGGTGGAAATGGCATGGCAAGCCGTTCCACAGGACTACATCCAGCATCTCTACGATCGTCTCCATGGGAGAATAGCAGCCTGCATTGCTGCGAAAGGTGGATATACACTGTACTAGTGCCGGCATTGTGCATGCTCTGTTGCCTGTGTCTATGTGCCTGTGGTTCTGTCAGTGTGATCATGTGATGTATCTGACCCCAGGAATGTGTCAATAAAGTTTCCCCTTCCTGGGACAATGAATTCACGGTGTTCTTATTTCAATTTCCAGGAGTGTAGAAACAGTGAACAGTCCAAGCTGAAGATGCGTAACATCGAGCGTATGCAAACAGCCACGGCGTCGTGGTTGTGTGGTCACAGTATTGGATTCCACAGGTAGTGATCCGTGTTCCAATCTCCCTTGTGTCGCATATATAGCGTTTTTCACAAAATTATGAACTATCCGTCCAGTCACTGACGTGTCTGTTCGCTGTATTCTAACTTGTGTTTGCGTCACCTGTAACGTCCGTCTACAACAGCGAATTGTGTGGAAGGGAAAAAAATGGTTCTGAGCACTATGGGACTAAACTGCTGAGGTCATTAGTCCCCTAGAACGTAGAACTAGTTAAACCTAACTAACCTAAGGACATCACAAACATCCATGCCCGAGGCAGGATTCGAACCTGCGACCGTAGCGGTCTTGCGGTTCCAGACTGCAGCGCCTTTAACCGCACGGCCACTTCGGCCGGCTGTGTGGAAGGGACCTGCAGATGTACTTACCACCTATTTGTTCTACTCGAGCACCACATGTTATGCCTCTTGCGTTCCGTTTTGGAAGTTTTAACTGTTAAATTTCGTTGTTGTGACATAATTGACACCCGTTTATTTGTTGTTTGTATTTCTCTGAGAGGTCTGTGCGGGATCTCGCCTGCTCTCACTATTCCTCACATACATCTACATCTACATTTCTACATTTATACTCCGCAAGCCACCCAACGGTGTGTGGCGGAGGGCACTTTACGTGCCACTGTCATTACCTCCCTTTCCTGTTTCAGTCGCGTATGGTTCGCGGGAAGAACGACTGTCTGAAAGCCTCTGTGCGCGCTCTAATCTCTCTAATTTTACATTCGTGATCTCCTCGGGAGGTATAAGTAGGGGGAAGCAATATATTCGATACCTCATCCGGAAACGCACCCTCTCGAAACCTGACGAGCAAGCTACACCGCGATGCAGAGCGCCTCTCTTACAGAGTCTGCCACTTGAGTTTGTTAAACATCTCCGTAACGCTATCACGGTTACCAAATAACCCTGTGACGAAACGCGCCGCTCTTCTTTGGATCTTCTCTATCTCCTCCGTCAACCCGATCTGGTACGGATCCCACACTGATGAGCAATACTCAAGTATAGGTCGAACGAGTGTTTTGTAGGCCACCTCCTTTGTTGATGGGCTACATTTTCTAAGGACTCTCCCAATGAATCTCAGCCCAGTACCAGCCTTACCAACAATTAATTTTATATGATCATTCCACTTCAAATTGTTCCACACGCATACTCCCAGATATTTTACAGAAGTAACTGCTACCAGTGTTTGTTCCGCTATCATATAATCATACAATAAAGGATCCTTCTTTCTATGTATTCGCAATACATTACATTTGTCTATGTTAAGGGTCAGTTGCCACTCCCTGCACCAAGTGCCTATCCGCTGCAGATCTTCCTGCATTTCGCTACAATTTTCTAATGCTGCAACTTCTCTGTATACTACAGCATCATCCGCGAAAAGCCGCATGGAACTTCCGACACTATCTACTAGGTCATTTATATATACTGTGAAAAGCAATGGTCCCATAACACTCCCCTGTGGCACACCAGAGGTTACTTTAACGTCTGTAGACGTCTCTCCGTTGATAACAACATGCTGCGTTCTGTTTGCTAAAAACTCTTCAATCCAGCCACACAGCTGGTCTGATATTCCGTAGGCTCTTACTTTGTTTATCAGGCGACAGTGCGGAACTGTATCGAACGCCTTCCGGAAGTCAAGAAAAATAGCATCTACCTGGGAGCCTGTATCTAATATTTTCTGGGTCTCATGAACAAATAAAGCGAGTTGGGTCTCACACGATCGCTGTTTCCGGAATCCATGTTGATTCCTACATAGTAGATTCTGAGTTTCCAAAAACGACATGATATTTGAGCAAAAAACATGTTCTAAAATTCTACATACACTTGCTACGGTGATATTTTCTTACCACGGGACTCATATTCTATAACCAGTGTATAGTATGAAACTGCAAAGACTACAGACAGAGAACAGACACTGTCAATGACCGGACGGATAGTTCATAATTTTGTGAAAAAAAATGCGCACCAGAGAGATTTTAACACGAGTCTCTCTGTTTGTATTCCTGCACCACGCTCACATAAGCAATACGGCGCGGTTCTTGTAGTTCGCTCGATGTTGCATATCTTTAGCTTGGAGCGTACACTGTTTCTATTTTGCTTATTTTTTAGCAGTTCAATACACTTTTCTCCTGTTTTCATGCTTCATCTGCGTTCAGTTTTTGTCAGGCTGTCCACAGGGTCATTTTATCACTAAACATCGGGGGGGGGGGGGGGGGGATGCGATGCAATGCAATGACCGATTTTCACAATCTTCACACCACACAATATCTTGTGTAAATCATTTTGCAGTCGGCTTGGATCATCTGTTGACTTTACAAGACGGTAAATGGTTCAAATGGCTCTGAGCACTATGGGACTTAACATCTGAGGTCATCAGTCCCCTAGAACTTAGAACTACTTAAACCTAACTAACCTAAGGACATAACACACATCCATGGCCGAGGCAGGATTCGAACCTGCGACCGTAGCGGTCGCGCGGTTCCAGACTGAAGCGCCTAGAACCGCTCGGCCACACTGGCCGGCGACGGTAAATGACAGAATCATCTGCAAAAACAATCTAAGAGGGCTGCTCAGATTGTCTCCTAAATCGTTTGTGTAGATCGGGAACAGCAGGGGGCCTATAACACTTCCTTGGTGATCGCCACATAATACTTGTGCTTTAATCGATGGCTTTCCATCAGTTACCGCGAACTGTGTCCTTTAAGACAGAAAATGAGCAAGTCACAGCTCGTAGTAATTGACTGGAAATCATCGAGTGAAACAGAAATAATATCTAGCATTCCCGACAGAAAAGTTGTAGGCTCTCTGCTGTTCCTGATTTGCATAGATGCTCTAGGTGACAATCTAAGCAGCTCTCTTAGATGTTGCTGACATTTACCGTCCTGTAAAGTAATCAAATGACCTGAACATCGAAGCTAGATTTGGTACCTGTAACTTCGATCAACAAGCGAATATTACCGAAAAACTCAAATGGAACCGCCGGAAGGAAGACGACGTTCTTTTTGCGAAACACTGTGGAGAATATTCAGAAAAGCAGCATTTGCGGCTAGCGGCAGAACAATTCTTTTGCCGTCAACGTAGATTTTGAGTAACAACCGCGAAGACAAGATAAAAGAAATTAGGGCTCGTGCAGAAGCCTATAGATAGTCGTTTACCCCTCGCTCCATTTGCGAGTGTAACAGGGAAGGGAATGACTAACAATGGTGGTTGCCTGCGGAGTATGTACGTAGATGTAGAACAAACAGAGTGGAGAACAATACAGTTAGTAGAGCAGGTGAGCCATTTTAATTATCTCGATTGTGATATTAAATATGACTACGGCCAATACGCCGACGGAAAAAAGTCACAGCAACAAGAAATAATTAATGCAGAGTAATGAAATTGCGGGAGTACATTTATCTAGCTAAGTATTTGTCGATTGACAGCGCAAGATCATAGGTTGATATAATCTCGAGATAAGCCATTGCAAATGCCAAATGCTGTTAAATTAAAAACCGGTGTGACGGCGAGCGTGTTGAACGCAAGCACGCAAACGTATAAGCATTGTGTTGTAGAGGTGCCGGATGTCAATTTGTGCAAAGGAGCTCCATTCCTGCTGGACGTGATCGGTCAATACAGGGATAAGTTAATGCTGTTTGTGAATGACGCTGGAGTTGCCGTCCGATGATGTCCCATATGTGCTTGATTGGAGACAGATTTCGTGATCGAGCAGGCGAAGGCAACATGTCGACACTCTGCAGAGGACGCCTGGGTGAGAACGGCGGTGTGAGGGCGAGCTTTATCTTGTTGGAAAACACTCTCTGAAATGCTGTTCATGAAAGGCAGCACAACAGATCGAATCACGAGATTGACATACAAATTAGCAGCCAGGATGCGTGGGATAACAGCGAGTGTGCTCCTGCTGTCAAGCCGTCACTAGCACCGAGGCAGAACCTGCTTTCTCAGAAAACACAAAAGACCTCCACCCTGCCATCCAAGATGTCTAGATTGACACCACTGAAATCGCATATGGTTGCGGTTTGGGGTCAGTGTAATGCACGCTTCAGGGTGTCTGGCTCGGTGCTGTCCTTGAAGAAACAGTTTTTTAAATGTTCGTTGTGTCACTGTGATGACAACTACTGCCCAAATCGCTGCTGCAGATGCAGTACAATGAGCCAGAGCCATACGCCGAACACGGTGATCTCTCGTTAGTGCCACGTGGTCGTCCTGGGTCCGGTCTTCTTGCGACCGTACATTCTCGTGGCCACAGCTGCCCAACAATCATATAAAGTGGCTACATTCCGGCCTAAATCTTTCTGCAGCATCGCGGAAGGAACATCCAAGGTCTCGTGGCCCTGTTACACGACCTGATAATAGCGTCTTCATAATCTTAAAGACGTTCTTGACTGACAGCAACTCACTACGTCAGGTCTCAAAGGTGACTGATGCTCATGACGGTTATAGCCTGCCTTTAAAGCCAACCTGATTTGGAACCTCATAGTGGCGTTACTAGCGCCACTCTTATGCGATTGACGCGAAATTTGAACAGACATCATCTTTCAGATGTAGAAAATCGCCTACCAACTTTCGTTTATGTCGCACAACTCCTTCTTGATGTTGAGATTTCTTTCTGTCAGTATGTATGCTCAAAGAAATAGCGAAACAGATAAACGTAAGAGGAACAAGTACCAAATAAATAGTTACATCAGAAACATGATGGAAAAAATAAGGAGAAAGAAGTTTTACGAAATAATGGCCGCCATCTCACTACTCTACGGAAGCAAGTCATGCGTCGTTTTGGGATGTCAAGTAAGTAAGATACAGGCACCTGAAAGAGGTTTCTGAGAGCTGTGGAACGATATGCCAGAGGAAACAGAAACGGCGACATTTAAGAGGGAACTAAATAAAGTTAACGTAAGAAGCAAAACTGAAGGCAACAGAAGAAAATGGAATTAGCGTCTCGGCAGACTGAATAGTGACTAACCGCCTTGAAGTGACAGAAATTGTAATCCGATAGGTAGAAGAAGTCTGCTACGGCTAAGAGAGTGATGAGCAACGTAATGAGCAAAGGCGTAGTGCCGGAAGCGCAATTGTAATAACACGCTATATTGTAGGATTTAATTAGTCAGTGATGGTCTTTATGATCTCAAATGGAATGATCAGAGTATACAAGTAACGGGTAAGGTGAACTCTAGATTGCAGTTTATTGGTAGAATTCTGAAGTGATTCAGTCCTTCAACAAAGGAATTAGCTTACAATATGTTAGTTCGTCCAGTCTTAGAGTATTGTTCGTCTGTATGGGACCCTTAGCAGTTGGATCTCATTCAAGAGATTGAGAAGGTCCAATGAAGAGCGGCAACATTCGTGACTTGTACATTTAGCCATCGCGAGAGCGTTACAAATCTCATAGAAAGTTTGAAGTGAGACACACTTGCAGATAGACGACGCGCTAAACAGAAGGGGCTGCTCACTAAATTCCGAAATCCGATCTTCACCGAGGATGTAGAGCATATATTATTACCACCAACTTTCAAATCGCGCAATGATCAGCTTTCAAAGATAAAGGAAATTAGAGCTCGTACTGAGGCGTTCAGACAGTTGTTTTTCCCTCGCGCGATCCGCGAGTGAAACAGAGGGGGGGGGGGGGGGGGGGAAGGTGGATAACGGAGTATATATGTAGATGTAGATGTTAGATGTAGTACCACCAACATAAGCCACTGCAGGATCTCTACTGTACTTATCCCTACATTACAGTCTACAACAACACACCTCTACCTTCCTATTATGCGTTTCCTACTGTCATGTATCCAACTTTCATTAGGTTATCATCTGAGTCTTTTATAGTCTATTGCATTCCAGCGAAGAACTACTTTGTTTCAGCAACCACCCATTCGTCTCAATTCACGTCCATTTCATTTTACGGTGAGAACGTAATCATTACGAATAAAATAGCACTCTATTAAACCTTTTGGAAGAAATTGAATTTTACGTAAATATGAAGAACAAATCAGAGACAGCATTCAACGAACACAATAAATTTAATAATAATTCATTTCCAGCAATTACATAGACGTTATTGCCTGGCATTCAAAAACGGTTCAAATGGCTCTGAGCACTATGGGACTTAACATCTGAGGTCATCAGTCCCCTAGACTTAGAACTACTTAAACCTAACTAACCTAAGGACATCACATACATCCATGCCCGAGGCAGGATTAGAACCTGCGACCGTAGCAGCAGCGCGATTCCGGACTGAAGCGTCTAGAACCGCTCTGTTACAGAGGCCGGCGCCTGATATTCAGAATCGTCCGCAGAGCACTGTCTTAGAGCAAATTCCACGCGCCAACGGCTGAGAAATTCAACCAGTATTCAACCGCACAAGTTAGATGTGACCAGATGCTGTGTGAGTTTTTGTAAATTGAAAGATAAAATAGATAAATTTACGGAACGACTCCCGTACTATTAATGCTTTTCGTAGTATGCAGCCAGTCAATATAGCAAAACAGTATTCACTGCCAGTCTCGTAGATACCAGCGGAAAATTGCTCCTATCGGAACACGAAAAATGCGAATACCATGTTCTTGTTTATTTAAAGGACTGCGAAAAGTGGGCTACAACCTGCCTCATTCAACCTTCCTCAGTATCCTTAAAAATTTTCCAAATAATCTTGGCATGCGAACATATTCGCGCTTTTTTTAACATGCAACTCATCTCAAACCCCACAAGCCCCATTAAATGTAACTCTCTCACAGCCACTAGTCCATTGCTGTAAGTCGCTTATACCCATTCACCCCCAGCTGCTCTTTCTCACTGACTCATTTAGCCTAACTCAATTGTCATGGTCTCCTGTGTCATAGCCACAGTACCCTTTGCTCTTTCCCACTACTACTGTCTTCTCTCACTGACACTGTCTCCCACTTGCTCTCTCTTACTGCTAATATCTCATTACTTCCTTTCTACTGCTGTCTCTTATTACTTTCACATCTCTCTCTTCCTCACTGTCATTGTCATATACTCTGTGTATCACTGTTACTGGCTCTCACCCACTTCCTCTTTCTCTTTATTCCTCTCCCCTTGGCACTGCCTCCTTCACTCTCTTCCTAGCAATGTTCTGTCACTGTCTACTATGTCTCACTGCCATTGTGTCATTCTCTTTCTCTCGTAATGCCATTGTCTCCTTCGCTCTTCCTATAATGAGAACACTGGCTACTAACTTTAAGTATTTATTACTTTTGCGTGTCTTTACCATTGATACTAACGCCTTCTCTCTCAGCATAAAAAAGTCCGAATACGTCCGCATGTCAAATTTTTGGTAAAATTTTTAAAGGTTCTGGGGTAGGTAGAATGAGGCAGCTGGTACCCCATTTTTCAGTCAGAGTCTTTTAAATAAACAGGAACATATTCGCATTTCTTTTGTCCTCCGATAGGAACATTTTTCCGCTGTTTCCTCCTTTTTCCTGCTGCAGCAGGGCATGTGACTCATATCAAAGTAAATGTGTTAGTCAATGAAATTTAGATAATTTACTTATGTGAAACAAATAATGAAAAACTAATTTTACACCTCAGACCAGACCTTACGTGCAAGATTTTTTTTTATGTGCTTCAGTACTACATGTGGTTCCCAGATGATAACGGAGACACATTACACCATATTTCTCCGTGCTAACTCGCTTTATAAACTATGTTTTCACCTCACACCGGATTTTACGTGCGTGTTTTACGTGTAGAAGTAGAGTAACTTTGAACTTCTCTAACTCTAAAGCGGATAAAAATATGAAGAAAGTTTTCAAGATTGTTCGAGATCGGGATCTTAGAAATACATCGTAAAAATTACAGCCATTTTCTGTGCATGTCCGTCTCGGAATACGTGACTGGGTTTTGGTACCCAAAAAACAAGTTTTTGGGAGTTTCTCGATAACGGATAAAGATTTTCGAATATGGGGAGGTGGTTCTTCTAAAATGCTTAGAGAATATATCGTTAAAATTTGAGCAACTTGCTGCGATTATTTATTATTTAGATTTAGCATCATAAAGGAATTTACATGTAGTAGTAGTGTTACTCCGAACCTCTATATCTTGGAAACGGATACCAAAATAGAGAAAATTTTCAAGGCTGTATGAGATCGGGATCTTAGCAATATAAATCTCAGCCATTTGCTGTGTATCGCCGTCTTGGAACCCTCGTCTGTGTTTCGGTCAGCTGGTGACGGTGAAAACATAGTAAAAAAAACATTTTTGTGGTGGTTTTCTGAGGAACCGCCCGTTCTAATGGTGGCTCCATAATTCTCATCAAGACCATCATGGACCACATCAAATGCATAAAGAACCAACCAATTTGCTCCATTTGTCTAAACAGTAGGAAGTATGTAATAGTCATGCTTTGGCCCTGTACTGTACGACAGTGACACTAAGACGATCCTTCTGTTGGGTATACAAATGGTCCATAGCCCAACGGCTATTCAAAACATTTTCAAAACACGTCTTTTTATCACCAATAGAACCCGAGGGACGAGCACCGGCGTTTTGGAACATATGAGGTAAGCATGCTGTCACATGCACACCGAGGATAGATGCTAGAGATTACAGAGAAACAGGTGTAAGATATAGGGAAGGACGAGTAATATACAGTACGCAAAAGAAAAAAACCGGGCTGGTCTCGGCTTGTTTCTGGCGCCAGCGATTAGCACTGCCGCCATCGTGCAGACGTTCTAATCACCGCGCCGCCGGTACTATCTGGTGGCTCTAGAGTTATCACCTGACGCCCGTCCGCCAAGGTAGCAGCGACGAAAATACAGCAGTGAATTTTCGAGATTGATCTACAGGAAGGGGAACTACAAAAAAGCGACTATTTTTTGAGCTGTGACGTGGATTAGCGGTTCAGAACCACAATGCTACCGTAATATTGCTCTGGAGAAAACGAAAGATGAGATTACAAAAAGAAATGTCGAAATAATTTGCTCTGAGATTCGTTTTTTTTTTTTTACACATGGGGGATGGAGTAGCAAAATTTTCTGTGGGTTCGGAATAATCGCCCAGACTCCAATGTGTGGATAAGCTTGATTACACTGGACTAGATATACTTTTCGTTACATTAATCCATAGTGAAGAGATCCCTCTGGATGTAGAATATGTCAAAGATCAAGAATAATTCTTCTTCTTGCTTTGTATAGGCCAACTAAGACTGCGACATTTATTGAGTAACACATCCACTGGCCATGTTCTTCCCTTCTCTCTTTTGTCGAGGAGGCATCTGTCCCCTTTCTTGGTGATTTGTCCTGGAAGCTCACTAACTTAAGCTTTCTCTTGAGAGATGTCTGTCAGTTACTGCTGATCTTTTATAATTTCCATCAACCATGGTGACTGTTGGTCTTCCACTTATGCCAATGTGCGAGTAGCGGACTGGTTAACATGCAGGCATGTATTCAGTAAACATGTCTGTACAAGGCTATACATCTCTTCCTAGTCACAAAACAAGAATACGTCATACACAAAGGGCTATTACAAATGATTGAAGCGATTTCACAGCTCTACAATAACTTTATTATTTGAGATATTTTCACAATGCTTTGCACACACATACAAAAACTTAAAAAGTTTTTTTAGGCATTCACAAATGTTCGATATGTGCCCCTTTAGTGATTCGGCAGACATCAAGCCGATAATTAAGTTCCTCCCACACTCGGCGCAGCATGTCCCCATCAATGAGTTCGAAAGCATCGTAGATGCGAGCTCGCAGTTCTGGCACTTTTCTTGGTAGAGGAGGTATAAACACTGAATCTTTCACATAACCCCACAGAAAGAAATCGCATGGGGTTAAGTCGGGAGAGTGTGGAGGCCATGACATGAATTGCTGATCATGATCTCCACCACGACCGATCCATCGGTTTTCCAATCTCCTGTTTAAGAAATGCCGAACATCATGATGGAAGTGTGGTGGAGCACCATCCTGTTGAAAGATGAAGTCGGCGCTGTCGGTCTCCAGTTGTGGCATAAGACAATTTTACAGCATGTCCAGATACACGTGTCCTGTAACGTTTTTTTCGCAGAAGAAAAAGGGGCCGTAAACTTTAAACCGTGAGATTGCACAAAACACGTTAACTTTTGGTGAATTGCGAATTTGCTGCACGAATGCGTGAGGATTCTCTACCGCCCAGATTCGCACATTGTGTCTGCTCACTTCACCATTAAGAAAAAATGTTGCTTCATCACTGAAAACAAGTTTCGCACTGAACGCATCCTCTTCCATGAGCTGTTGCAACCGCGCCGAAAATTCAAAGCGTTTGACTTTGTCATCGGATGTCAGGGCTTGTAGCAATTGTAAACGGTAAGGCTTCTGCTTTATCCTTTTCCGTAAGATTTTCCAAACCGTCGGCTGTGGTACGTTTAGCTCCCTGCTTGCTTTATTCGTCGACTTCCGCGGGCTACGCGTGAAACTTGCCCGCACGCGTTCAACCGTTTCTTCGCTCACTGCAGGCCGACCCGTTGATTTCCCCTTACAGAGGCATCCAGAAGCTTTAAACTGCGCATACCATCGCCGAATGGAGTTAGCAGTTGGTGGATCTTTGTTGAACTTCGTCCTGAAGTGTCGTTGCACTGTTATGACTGACTGATGTCAGTGCATTTCAAGCACTACATACGCTTTCTCGGCTCCTGTCGCCATTTTGTCTCACTGCGCTCTCGAGCGCTCTGGCGGCAGAAGCCTGAAGTGCGGCTTCAGCCGAACAAAACTTTATGAGTTTTTCTACGTATCTGTAGTGTGTCGTGACCATATGTCAATGAATGGAGCTACAGTGAATTTATGAAATCGCTTCAATCATTTGTATTAGCCCTGTATTAAAAAATAATTATTCTAATGCTCCGTCCACAGATCCCAAGCGTATGGTTCTCATGGATATCGAACAGGTCAAAAAATCTGGAACGTATTTTCATTTATGAGGTAACACCAAACTGGTCACAAATAAAGTAAATGCACTGAGGTGCATGGTATAATTCTTAGGCTATCGTAGTCATGCGTCATTAATCAGAAAGCAATTTACAACTCTTAGTTAAAGTCGTCATGTTAGTACAGTGAAGAAGTGCAGAAATCAGATGTTAAAATAGAGTCACGTTATGGTTCATGTTGCATGTATCATCTAATTCATACAACAAAAGTTTCGATTACTTCGTTTAAGTAAAAATTGAAAGGAATGAAACTTGTTTTGTAGGTGCTTGCAGTGGAAAATCTTCCGCGTATCAAATTCATGCCATTAGTGTTCTTGGACTTCGAAATACACAACAGTGGATTCATTCAGGTTAAAGCAGAAAGGAATGAAACTTGCTTTGTAGATGCGTGTAGTGGAAAATGTACCGCATGTCAAATTCTTTCTATTATTGTTGTTGGTCTTGGAAAGACACAACTGTGGAAAAGGTACTTTCAGTTGTTGAGTCTGTCTCAGATGGCACAACCTGATCATTTCAACCTTTGTAATGTGCAGTCATCTGATGATAAGGCACAGTACAGGGTGATTAAGAGTGGAAAAACGACGTAACAGCCTCGTTGTAGCTTTGTGGGATAGTTTCCCAACTGTTGTGTTAAGAGTGTTTCAAGGAAGGTGGAGAAAACTATACTTACCAGCTAACGTAATGCAGTGTGTTTATAAATTAGTCATGCAAAAGGAAGCTTTAATTGCGAAAAGGGTAAATAATTTACAGAAATGTTTGATATAGCACTGAATGCAGTAAGTCTTCAAGTTTTATTCTCGCCTAACATTGTTAGTTCCCAACATTCCCTCTAGGTGGCATCCGCGAATGAGTTATTCCAACAGTCACCATGGAGTCGTACAACGGTGCAGAGCGTGGGCAGTGTTGTTTATGGTTTCATGAATCCCAATACGCTGCTACTGTTCAGAGACCATTCAGGGCTAAATATTGTAAGCCACTATCTCACTATCTTGGTACAATCATTTCACTGAAACTGGCTTGTATCACATAGGAAATCAGTCTCTTACGCAGCAGTTGAAGAAGTTCGGCAGTACCTGGGCGTGGTTGAACACTATCTAATGTCTCAATTCGAACAGAGTGAGGGCACAGGATTTATTTTATAGCAAGATGGCGCACCATCACATTGTCATCACGAAGTTGTCCTGTATCTCTGTAGGAATGTGCCGATTTGAACTGAATTTGCGGAACAATATCCTGACCACGATGACCACCTGATATAACCGCTATGGACTCCTGTGTACGGGATCACGTTAAAGGCAGGGAATTTGACCCTCCGCTTCTGGGAAACGTCGACGAGCTGCGACAACAGATAACACAAGCAGTTGCTTAAATCAAGCTTTAATCAAGCTTACCCAGACGTTGCAGTCTGGGCGATAGTTTCGCACCTTCAGAAAAAAATATGCTGTTCTATCCTACCAGCCTAAAAATCTCAGAATAAAGTAGTTCTGTTACTATCATTTCTTTTTGTAATCTCATCTTTCATTTGCTCAAGAGCATTAAAATGGAAGCTTTCTGGAAGCCTGAATTTCTACTGTACACAGTTCTGGAACAGCTGATCCGCGTCAACGTTCAGAAAAAGGAGACGCTTTTTCTGTAGCCTTCCTTCCTGTGGGTCGGTCTCGTAAATTTACTGCTGCAGTTTCGTCGCCGTTACGTTGGCGGACGGGCGCGAGGTGAGAACTCGACAGGCACCAGGCGGTACCGGCGGCGCTGTCATTAGAATGTCTGTATGATGACGGCGAAGCGACACGATGGCGCCGGAAACAAGCTGAGCCGGCCGCTGTGGCCGAGCAGCTCTAGGCGCTTCAGTCCGGAACCGCACGGCTGCTACGGTCGCAGGTTCTAATCCTGCCTCGGGCATGGATGTGTGAGATGTCCTTAGGTTAGTTAGGTTTAAGTAGTTCTAAGTTCTAGGGGACTGTTGACCACAGATGTAAAGTCCCATAGTGCTCAGAGCCATTTGAACCATTTGAAACAAGCTGAGACCAGACCAGTAGAAAACAATTCAAAGTAGCTGCCGATGTCAGAGGGTTTTACGATTCATATTTACAATTTTTGGCCCCACAGCTGTGCTACATTGTCTTATGTAGTACATACTAAGCTCGAAGTAGCTTACGTGACTGAAATGTAACTATTGATGGTTTTTGAGCTTTTCGTCTACATCTACATCTACATGATTACTCTGCAATTCACATTTAAGTGCTTGGCAGAGGGTTTATCGAACCACAATCATACTATCTCTCTACCATTCCACTCCCGAACAGTGCGCGGGAAAAACGAACACCTAAACCTTTCTGTTCGAGCTCTGATTTCTCTTATTTTATTTTGATGATCATTCCTACCTATGTAGGTTGGGCTCAACAAAATATTTTCACATTCGGAAGAGAAAGTTGGTGACTGAAATTTCATAAATAGGTCTCGCCGCGACGAAAAACGTCTTTGCTTTAATGACTTCCATCCCAACTCGCGTATCATATCTGCCACACTCTCTACCCTATTACGTGATAATACAAAACGAGCTGCTCGTTTTTGCACCCTTTCGCTGTCCTCCGTCAATCCGACCTGGTAAGGATCCCACACCGCGCAGCAATATTCTAACAGAGGACGAACGAGTGTAGTGTAAGCTGCCTCTTTAGTGGACTTGTTGCATCTTCTAGGTGTCCTGCCAATGAAACGCAAACTTTGGCTCGCCCTTCGTAATGTAAGAGTCGGATCTGTTCTCAATCTATGTTAGTCTGGACATTGAGATTTCGTGAAATGCTACATGTTTTTTCTAGCTCTCGTTGTTTTGATATTGTTTGCCATAAAATAATATTTGATGTTGCTTGTGACGAGTTTCCACTAGGTCCCTTCCAATGTTTGCTTGTAGCCATTTAATGAATCAGCTATAAGTTGTAGCAGGGAGGACGTTCTGGTATCTCGAAAACAACCCTCAATTTCTGTCACAACGCTGTCACATTCAGCGTGTAGAAAATTATACCACGTGCACTCAGTCTACGTATACATCTATACACCACAGTCCATGGCGTGTGACATCTATACACCACAGTCCATGGCGTGTGATGGAGGGTTCTTTGGGTACCGCCAGCACTTCGCTCTTTTCCTCTCCCAGGTGAGAATGGTCTTGCGAGAAGTCTCTGTATGCGCACGAATGTCTCCAATTTTACCTTCACAGTCTTTTGTTGACATTCCGTTGATCCTTCTAGGAACGTACGCACTATGAATTTTAATAGAAAGCCACACCGTGATGCAGGACACCTCTCTTTTGGCGTCTGCCCCTGGAGATGTTCAAATGTGTGTGAATTCCTAAGCGACCAAACTGCTGAGATCATCGGTCCCTAGACTTACACACTACTTAAACTAACTTATGCGAAGAACAACACACACACATGTCCGAGGGAGGACTCGAACCTCCGGCGGGAGGGGCCGCGCAATCCGTGACATGGCGCCTCCGACCGCTCGGCCACTTCTCCCGGCCCCTGGAGATGGTGAGTATCCGACCGCTCGGCCACTTCTCCCGGCCCCTGGAGATGGTGAGTATCTCCGTGTTGGTTTCGCACGAACGAAATGAACCAGTTGCGAACGTGCTGCCGTTCTTTGGATCTTCCCTGTTTCATCAACCCTATGTGCTACAGATCCCAGATAGACGAGTACCGTTAAAGCATTGGTCGAACGAGGGTATTGTAAGCTACCTCTTTTGTTAGTGGACTATATTTCCCAAGGATTCTTCCAGTGACTATCAGCTTCGCATCTGCCTTACATGGGAGTGGTCGTTCCACTTAACATCTCTCTATATGCCGACTCCTAGATGATCAATGCAAGTGTCTTCCTCCAGTGATGTTCTGCAATCGTATCATCATACTTTATGAGGTAGGGTGGCTGCGGTTGTAGTTGTGTACAGCTCTGAGATACAAAATTAATGTCCCTTTGATCGGAAAACGGAGTGAAGTGCCCAAAGCAATCATAAAAATACGCTTTTTAAAGGGCAATGAAAAAAGGAGCGCAACGGATAACGTCTTATTAAATCTGAATTTAACAGGGGTATGTCCACCTTCAAAAGATAATAGTCATGCGTGAAATACACAGGTCAACCACCACACGACACTACATATTAGTTAAGGGAGGCATCTTACTATTAAATGACACATCGATGATCTCCTGAAACGGTTGGGTTCAGGGTTATTGCAAATTTTGGTGATAAACATATCAGTATATTAGCCTACTGTGCCTATTTTCATTCACTGCTTTCATATGGCCTCATATTTTGGGGCAATTCGTCATTAATAGAGAAAGTATTCATTGTACAAAAGCGTGTAATCAGAATAATAGCCGGAGCCCACCCAAGATCACCTTGCAGTCATTTATTTAAGGAACTCGGGATATTCACAGTGCCTTCGCAATACATATATTCACTTATGAAATTTGTTATTAATAACGTGCCCCAATTCAAAAATAACAGTGAAGCGCATAGCTATAACACTAGAACAAAGTATGATCTTCACTATTCTGGATAAGTTTCGCTTTGGCATACAAAGGGGTGAAATACGCTGCCTCAAATATCTTTCGTGATTTGCCAGATAGCATTAAAACTCGGACAGATAGCCAACCAACATTTAAAAGCAGATTAAAAGATTTTCTGAATGACGACTCCTTCTACTCAATAGATGAATTTTTAGATGGAAATGAGCGTTTGGCGCCGTGGTGCAGGTCTTCTTACATTCGACGCCACATTGGGCGACCTGTGCGCCGGATGGGGATGAAATGATGATGAAGACAGCACAATCCCAGTCCCTGAGCGGAGAAAATCCCCGACCCCACCGGGAATCGAACCTGGGCCCGTAGGATGGCAATCCGTCACGCTCACCACTAAGCTTATTGGGGTGGACAATTTTTAGATATGAAGTAGCAACTGTAAAAAAAAATAATTAATTATTTTGTGTACAGAAAACTTATGTTAAAGTGACACATTTCACATAATTACGAAATGTATTCATGAACTATGGAACAAGTATTAATGATTGAACGAATAAAAATGCTCACTTACAATAGATGCTGTTTATTTCCCTTAATATGCATTCAAGTGGGAAAACCTTCACAAGATGACAATGAATGCGAAATTCAAGAAAAATGTATGTTGAACTCCAGTGTTGGTACCAATTTTTGGATCGCATGATGAATACGGCCAGTGGTCAAGTGAAAAGCATTTCAGAAACTGCTAATGGTAAGTGAACTCGGAAGAGCAAACACCGTTCAAAGATACAAAGTGCATCCTGCAAATCAAACAACTGCGGTCATTAATTACCGAAACGACTAACTCCGCAAAGCTAACAAATACCGCGCCGTTGAATTATACCACGGAAAAGCATTACTGCCCGAATCTCGCCAAATAATTTCCAGTGTTCGTGACTGCGTGGCCCCGGTCGTGTCGGCCGGTCGACAGCGTTCTGGACCCATCTTCCCGTGCCCAGCCCGGAAGGGTGAAGCAAGTCCGTCCTTCCTGTAGGCTGAAGTCAGAGTGTGAGTCTTTGCTAAAATTCTAGCTTCTCTCTAGTATTGGAAATGCTCCAATTCTTCGACCTATGACGGTAACGATTCTGAGCGTCATCCAATCTCCTGCAAACTTTGTCGAGATTGTGACCACTGCCTCAATGAGATTTCAAGATTTTGACAGAGCTTCTGAAAGAGGGAGACTTTTTCTTTTATTTTTAGACAGGGACAAGGGCAGAAAGTAAGCGCCCATCTAGCCACATTGCAACGCAGCTGTTGAGACGCGTCTTTTGGTTCCCACGGCAGGCCTCCAACTGCTAGCCGGCGGACGCGATACCTGCTGTCGTGCTAACATGGCCAGCCACGAGCCGGGGGAACCTGGCTTGACCGTAGGCAAAATGTGGAATTATACACGCAATTTGCAAGTAGTAATACAAATTACGAAAAGAACTTTTTTTATTGTCATTTTAACACCTTATCCAAGGCAGGCCAGCAGCGGCAATACTACGCCACTCTTTGGCCGCAGATATTACAAGTAGCGTAGGAAGACATAGAAAAACAAAACAAAATGATGGACACAGAAAGTTAAAAACATGGAGCCGTTCACAGGCGTAGTAAAATAAGAAAAAAAGCGTTCAACACAGGTACAAGAACATAGGCGACTGAAATAACGCACATGAACGATGGAGCGTTGGCGATGAAACACTAAGGCACTAACACGATGGCACACAAAAAAACCGATGGAGATGATCTCCGGCGCTCGAATGTTCACTGTTCGTGTACGAGTCCGGGGGGGAAAAGGTGGGGTAGAAGGGAGAGGGGAGGGTGTAGATGCCACTGGCAGAGGAGAGGGGAGGGGGGAAAGAAGGTAGGGGGATAGGGGAAGCCCGGGACGGGAGGAGGGAGGGAGGAAGGGAGGAGGGAGAGAAGGGAGAGAGGGTGCCTTTGGGAAAAACACAAAGGGTGGAAGGGGAGGATCAAAGTTGGTAGGGCATCATCAGGGAGGGGGAGTTGGTGGAAGCCACCTTGGGCGAGGGTATGGAGAGAGGAGAGATGGAGAGCAGGTGGAACATGGGAATACAGGCACGGCAGCAGACAGGCTTGGGAGAGTATTGGAGAGAAAAGCGGGTGAGGGGTATCAAGTTTGCTGGTGGTGTCAAGGATCCGTATCCATTCGAGGAAAAGGAGGAGGTGTGGGAATGGAATGAGGTCGTACAGGATCCACGTAGGGGAGGGGAGGCAGATGCCATAGGTGAGGTGGAGCGCATGGCGTTCTAGGATTTGAAGGGATTTGTAAAAGGTAGGAGGGGTGGAGATCCAGATGGAATGGGCGTAGCAGAGGATAGGGCAGATGAGGGATTTATAGCTGTGGAGGATGGTGGAGGGGTCCAGACCCCATGTGTGGCCAGAAAGGAGCTCGAGGAGACAGTCGGGAGTGTGCCTTGGCTTGGATAGTCCAGAGATGGGGGGTCCAGGAGAGGCGACGGTCAAGGGTGACGCCAAGGTACTTGAGGGTGGGGGTGAGAGTGATAGGACGGCTATAAATGGTGATATAGAAGTCGAGGAGACGGAAGGAAGGGGTGGTTTTGCCTACAATGATCGCCTGGGTCTTGGAAGGATTGACCTTGAGCAACCACTGGTTACACCAAGTGGTGAACCGGTCAAGATGGGATTGGAGAAGGTGTTGGGAGCGTTGGAGAGTGGGGGCGTGGGCAAGGAAGGCAGTGTCATCGGCGTACTGAAGAAGGGTGGACAGGGGGTGAAGGCGGCGGCATGTCCGCCATATATAGTAGAAGGTACCTTGGGGCACACCGGCGGAGGGGTAGAAGGTGTGGGAATCCGTGTTATGGATGGTGACATAGGAACCAAAAGAACATATCAGTTACCAGTTAATTATGTTAAAAGGTCTGGAGGTACTATGAGAGCATAAAAGTATGAAAAGAAATAGGTATGGTGCTGGCGCAAGAATAATTAAGCCACCTTACATTACAATAATGGGTCCTTTCTTCCAACTTGTGTGCAATACATTAAATTTGTTTATGTTGAGGGTCAGCTGCCAATCCCTGTTCCATTCGTTCACCATCTGCAGATTTTCCCGCGTTTTGCAGCAACTTTCTAGCATTGTGACTTCTCTGTATACAACGGAATCATACGTGAACAACCTTATGGATCTTCCGACATTATCCACATTAATGATGGAAGCTGAAGAAATGGATCAAAGTTTATACCACAGCCAGGACTTGAACCGAGGCTTCCTTACTTGCTAGGCAAGTGTGCTAGCCATTACTATGCCGCATCTGTGCAGATAACACAGCTGCATGGACTGCCTAGTCCAATTCCCTCTGCAGCACAAACTTCACTTCTTCAGGTTATTTTCCCCTTCTTAAATCGTCTCTATTGCCAAGGCTCTCTGGTATTGGAACAGCACCCCGGCTTTTGACCTAATGGGGAAATCCTGCTTGTACCTGAGGTCTAGGTGATCTGTCAGTGGTGTAATGGCTAGCACACTTGCCTAGTAAGCAAGGAGAACTGATTCAACTCCCGGCTGTGGTACAAATTTTAGTTCATTTATTCAGCTTCTGTCATTATCGTAGATAAAGTTGAGACTCAAATGTCTCAAGGGAAAATTTAATTATATCAGATTATCCACATTGCTATTTATATACAATTTAATTCAGCTACCCCTACTGATAGGTTTTAGTGCATCCTGCAACACCTTCAAAAACTCTACACAAGATTTTCATATTCGCTCGCTCGCCAAGAGTAAATTGTTAGTCCTACGTAAAAAAACGACACGATGCTTTTGTAGGGAATTTAATGTAGTTATATTTTGCACTGGGATATGTTTTCACTGGAGTCTACATTTTTCCAGTTATTCAAGGAAAACATTTGTAAAGATCACTTTTTTACATTTTTCTTGAATCAGTCGAAAAATACGGCCTCTAGCAAGAACATGTCCCAGTGCAAAATTTAACTACACTAAATTTCCTGCATTAAGTCCCTGTTTATTTTTTCTATAGGACTGATAGTTTGCATGTGGCAAGCAAAAGAATACGAAAATCTTGCACGTGGTATTTGAGGGTGTTGCAGGTTGTGTAAAATCCATGGGCAGAGACAGCTGAATCACCCTCTATGTTGTGGAAGGTAATGATCTTACAGCACCCTCTTGGGGTATGCTCGAAGTTACTTCAGTCTTTGAACATTTATCTCCATTAAGAACGACACTTTGTGTTCTGTTTGCTAGAAACTCTTCAGTCCAATAACAGAGCTGTTCTCACATTCCTCGTTTTTCGTTCATTAGGTGTCATTGTGGAACGATATCAACGGCCTTCCAGATATCAGGAAACACCGCATCAACCTTAGCAGCAGTGGCTACAGCTTTTTGTGTCTCGTATATGAAAATACCGAGTTACTTTTCACACGATAGTTTTTTTTGCAATCCACGTTGATTCCTGGAGGGGAGATTTTCGCTGTGTAGAAATGTTACAATACGGGAGCATAAAACAGGTACATATGGCAGTCCAGTAATTCTGAAAGTGCACATTTGTTTCTAGCACAGCCCAAAGCATATCTAACTTATGACGTACAGTAGTGAATCATTTAAATATTGAGCCTAAAAATGGTTCAGTCCATCTACACTGAAAATGTAATACCTACCAAGTCAAGATATCAGCTCTGTACCCCATCAGTCCAAAAAGTTTCTAGACTGGATCCATAAAAAATTGAGAAACATTAATATGGTGGTTTTAATGCTGCAGGTATTCCACATGGTATTCCCCCCCCCCCCCCCCCCCCACCCTTCCACTCCACTGAATAGAATGCGCAGTGTGTTTATAGAACCAAGTGAAATTGTCAGAAAAGTCTTTCTTTGGGATGTCGTCCAATTGTGCTTCATATTGGCTTGAATATTTATCACGTCGTCAAAGCTTTGACCATTCATGTGAATTTCTGCATTCTCTCGTTTTGTGGTAGGATCATCATGATAGCACCCTAGATGATTTTTTCCCATAAAAGAATTATCCAAATTTTGCATTTCAGTCACATCGCGGCAGGAATCCATTTTTATCTGGGAGTCAGGATGTGTGGGACAAAGTTTGTGGACACATTTCTGTTCTTTAGAGCATTCTGCAGAATGTCTTGAACACCTGATTTAGATATGTTTCTCGACTTCCATTTGCAACACAATAACGTTGCCGCGCTACGGCCCCACGTCCACTGCTAACACTGCTAACACTGCTCACAACTGACTGGTCGAATGCACATCTGTTGTTTACAGTTGTTAGTTCAAGCTGCCACCGTCGATATGCGCTGACCTCGCTTACACGCCAGGAACAGAGTCAGTATCGGAACTTCTTTGGACGGATTTACCGTTTTGTGCATCTGTTCGATATTAGTTGTACACAATGGGAATGATTGCTCTTTTTTTTCAATCAGTTACAAATTTCATTCCCTTGAGCGATATATGGTAGACTGCTACTAGAGGAGGAGCAAGTTCTTTCCCATACTCCAATTAGAATCGTATAGGTATCGTATTAGGTTCTATGGCCGTACAAAACAAGCTACCTTACAGTGTGTGGCGGAGGGTGCTTTAAGCACAGCTATTTCGTCCCTTCCCTGTTCCACTCACGAATGGCGCATAGGAAGAACGACTGTTGGTAAGGCTCCGTATGAGGTGTAATTTCTCTGATTTTCGCGTTGTGGTCACGTCGCGAGACGTGTATCACAGGTAGTATACTTTGACCGACCGTTCTTGCAATGTGCGCTCTTGGAATTTTAATATCAAATCACTCCGTGTTGCACAACGCCTCCCGTGTAGCGTCTGCTCCTGGAGTTTTTTGAGCAGCATCTACGTAACGCTCTCACGCTGACTAACCGATTTTGTGAGGAAATTCTTTGTTGAATCTTCGCTATCCATTCTGGTTAATCCACATGACTAGGCACCCGATGTGATGATGACACTACTATCGGTCGAACGAATGTCTTGAAAACCACCCCAGTTCTGGTTAATCCACCTGATAAGGGATCCGAAGTGATGACCAGTATTATTATCGGCCGAACGAATGTCTTAAAAACCACTACTTTCGTGGAAGAAATACGTTTCCTTAAGAATTTTCCAAGAATGACAGTCTGGCTTTTGCTTTTCCTACAACTTGCTTTATTCCATTTTACATCGCTTCGGTCGCTTAGTTCTAAGTATTTTGCGGTTGTTACTGTTGCCAGTGGTTTACCTCCAATATCGCAGCCGAACAGTTATAGACCTCTTCGCCTGTTCTTGTTCATTAGATTTCTTCTCGCCCAGAGACAACTGCCACTGCTCGAACCAGTAGTCGATTCTCTGCAGGTCATTCTACATTTCGTTGCAGTTTGACGTTGCAGCATTCCTGTAGACACTGCCGTCGTCCAAGAAAAACCTCTGGGAACTTCCGATGTGACCCACTGGATCATTTATATAGACGATGAAAACTATTTAAATCGACAAACTCTGGAAGATTGCACGGGGCACCAAATCAAATATTTCCTCTGATTTTCAACATAGGAATCACACAGCCAACCGGTTGCAAATATCTGTTTGATACATTGATCTAGGTTTCGACACCTCTATGTTTCCATCAGAATGAAATTTGAAGCCGTAAAATTACATTGCGTTGAGTCTAATGTAGTTCCTAGCTAGGGATACGTGCCAAAGACTGGAACATGTTTTATTTTATTTTTTGACTTGAGTACATCTGCTCTTAACGCTGACCTTTGCTGTCTCGCTGTGTAATTTTACAGTTTCTCAAAATTTCATTCTGATGAAGACATCCTTAGAGGTGTCGAAACCTAGGCTATGTATCAAACACTTACTTGCAACCGTTGGGCTGCGTGATTCCTGTGTTGAAATTTATATACAGTTGCTGAGAAACAGCCGTGTTTAAAACTGTGAAATTTTCTCTAATGTCATGTTTTCCTGTGATCATTTTTTAAACTGGCGAAGTCTGTTTTCTATGGATCAAAATTAAGTAAACCAGTAAAATCTGGAAGATTGCGTGGGGCACTGAAAACACTTTCTCCAATATGGTCGCCTGCGATGCACCATTTTACGAGGATATAAAATGTTAATTACAGTATATAAAACTAACACAAACAATTTTTAATTCTTTATTACCAAGAGGCAACAACATTTACAAGACACGATTACCTCAATTACAGTAGAGGTTCAAAAATGCCTTCACTGACTTGTAAACAAAAGTTACACTAGCGGGTGATGTTCTGTGTAACACGGTGAAAGATTACAGGAGTGTCCTTAATTTCTTCTTCTTCTGCTGCTTCTACTACTACCCGGGCAATCAGACCCCGCGTTTTTTAAACAAGACTGCGCATTTCTCCCCACGAAAAAATGTGCAGAAAGGTCAAATCAAGGAATCGAGAGACTGTGGTAAAGGGCCACTTCCACCAGTCCACTTTTCTGGAATCTGTCGGTTCGAGAATCGTCGCTCAGGACGACTGAAGTGTGCCGGCGCCCCGTAATGGTGGAACCAAATGCTCTGTCTCGTAGAGAACGCTATGTCATGCAGCAGACCTGGCAGTTAATGATTTTAGTTTGATGTGGAACTACAGTCACACTAAACTTTTTTAGAGATATAACCTCCAGCTGACTATACAACAGGTTTTATTACACAGTGTAGATTTCGGCCTTAGACCGTTATAAGTATCAAAAATCATTAGACACTTGAGTAGAAAACAAGTACCGGGTGATCAAAAAGTCAGTACAAATTTGAAAACTTAATAAACCACAGAATAATGTAGATAGAGAGGTAATTATTGACACACATACTTGGAATGACATGTGGTTTTATTAGAACAAAAAAAAACCAAGTTCACACAAAATGTCCGACACATGGCGCTGGACAGCAAAACGTCAGTGATCGTTTGCTCAGCCGCCACTTTGGTCATGCTCGGCATCCCAGGTCCCCAGACCTCAGTCCGTGCGATTATTGGCTTTGGGGTTACCTGAAGTCGCAAGTGTATCGTGATCGACCGACATCTCCAGGGATCCTGAAAGACAACATCCGACGCCAATGCCTCACCATAACTCCGGGCATGCCTTACAGTGCTGTTCACAACATTATTCCTCGACTACAGTTATTGTTGAGGAATGATGGTGGACATATTGAGCATTTCCTGTAAAGAATATCAACTTTGCTTTGTCTTACTTTGTATGCTAATTATTGCTATTCTGATCAGATGAAGCGCCATCTATCGGACATTTTTTGAACTTTTGTATTTTTTTGGTTCTAATAAAATCCCATGTCATTCCAAGCATGTCTGTCAATTTGTACCTCTCTATCTACGTTATTCCGTGATTTATTCAGTTTTCAAATTTATACTGACCTTTTATTCATCTGGTATGTATCTTCGGTTTTATAAACCAATTCTGTCAAAAGTAAATGCGAGAACATTTGTGTAGCAGGCGAATTTACTGGCAATTAGCATGACTTCTTGCCTTGATATGTTTGTGAAATAAAATAAATGACCAAATCACAGGTTTTAAGCTACGCTACACACTACCCGGCAGTGCTCTGGTGAGGAAATTGTAATAATGGTTGCTCTTTATTCACATAGGTATGACATGTGGTGGCCGAAGACCTTCAGCATAAGAAGTCAGCCTCATTCTGCCAACGGCCTTGTCAAAGAGGGCGGAGGAGCGGATAGAGGTTCAGGGCACTCTCTTGTCCTAGGGGTGGGAAATTGCCCCTAAAGGCGGAAGAATCAGCAATGATCAACGACATGAGGATGCAGAAGGCAATGGAAACCACTGCATTAAAGACAGGACATGTGGCCTGTAATTGAAGAAGTGTCATGATGATCTCTCCATTGGCAAAAGATTCCGGAATAGTCCCCCATTCGGATCTCCGGGAGGGGACTGCCAAGGGGGAGGTTACCATGAGAAAAAGATTGAATAATCAACGAAAGGATAACGTTCTACGAGTCGGGGCGTGGAATGTCAGGAGCTTGAACGTGGTAGGGAAACTAGAAAATCTGAAAAGGGAAATGCAAAGGCTCAATCTAGATATAGTAGGGGTCAGTGAAGTGAAGTGGAAGGAAGACAAGGATCTCTGGTCAGATGAGTATCGGGTAATATCAACAGCAGCAGAAAATGGTTTAACAGGTGTAGGATTCGTTATGAATAGGAAGGTAGGGCAGATGGTGTGTTACTGTGAACAGTTCAGTGACCGGGTTGTTCTAATCAGAATCGACAGCAGACCAACACCGACAACGATAGTTCAGGTATACATGCCGACGTCGCAAGCTGAAGATGACCAGATAGAGAAAGTGTATGAGGATATTGAAAGGGTAATGCAATACGTAAAGGGGGACGAAAATCTAATAGTCATGGGCGACTGGAATGCAGTTGTAGGGGAAGGAGTAGAAGAAAAGGTTACAGGAGAATATGGGCTTCGGACAAGGAATGAAAGAGGAGAAAGACTAATTGAGTTCTGTAACAAGTTTCAGCTAGTAATAGCGAATACCCTGTTCAAGAATCACAAGAGGAGGAGGTATACTTGGAAAAGGCCGGGAGATACGGGAAGATTTCAATTAGATTACATCATGGTCAGACAGAGATTCCGAAATCAGATACTGGATTGTAAGGCGTACCCAGGAGCAGATATAGACTCAGATCACAATATAGTAGTGATGAAGAGGAGGCTGAAGTTCAAGACATTAGTCAGGAAGAATCAATACGCAAAGAAGTGGGATACGGAAGTACTAGGGAATGACGAGATACGTTTGAAGTTCTCTAACGCTATAGATACAGCAATAAGGAATAGCGCAGTAGGCAGTACAGTTGAAGAGGAATGGACATCTCTAAAAAGGGCCATCACAGAAGTTGGGAAGGAAAACATAGGTACAAAGAAGGTAGCTGCGAAGAAACCATGGGTAACAGAAGAAATACTTCAGTTGATTGATGAAAGGAGGAAGTACAAACATGTTCCGGGAAAATCAGGAATAAAGAAATACAAGTCGTTGAGGAATGAAACAAATAGGAAGTGCAGGGAAGCTAAGACGAAATGGTGCAGGAAAAATGTGAAGACATCGAAAAAGATATGATTGTCGGAAGAACAGACTCAGCATACAGGAAAGTCAAAAAAACAACCTTTGGTGACATTAAAAGCAACGGTGGTAACATCAAGAGTGCAACGGGGATTCCACTGTTAAATGCAGAGGAGAGAGCAGATAGGTGGAAAGAATACATTGAAAGCCTCTATGAGGGTGAAGATTTGTCTGATGTGATAGAAGAAGAAACAGGAGTCGATTTAGAAGAGATACGGGATCCAGTATTAGAATCGGAATTTAAAAGAGCTTTGGAGGACTTACGGTCAAATAAGGCAGAAGGGATAGATATCATTCCATCAGAATTTCTAAAATCATTGGGGGAAGTGGCAACAAAACGACTATTCACGTTGGTGTGTAGAATATATGAGTCTGGCGATATACCATTTGACTTTCGGAAAAGCATCATCCACACAATTCCGAAGACGGCAAGAGCTGACAAGTGCGAGAATTATCGCACAATCAGCTTAACAGCTCATGCATCGAAGCTGCTTACAAGAATAATATACAGAAGAATGGAAAAGAAAATTGAGAATGCGCTAGGTGACGATCAGTTTGGCTTTAGGAAAAGTAAAGGGACGAGAGAGGCAATTCTGACGTTACGGCTAATAATGGAAGCAAGGCTAAAGAAAAATCAAGACACTTTCATAGGATTTGTCGACCTGGAAAAAGCGTTCGACAATATAAAATGGTGCAACCTGTTCGAGATTCTGAAAAATGTAGGGGTAAGCTATAGGGAGAGACGGGTCATATACAATATGTACAACAACCAAGAGGGAATAATAAGAGTGGACGATCAAGAACGAAGTGCTCGTATTAAGAAGGGTGTAAGACAAGGCTGTAGCCTTTCGCCCCTACTCTTCAATCTGTACATCGAGGAAGCAATGATGGAAATAAAAGAAAGGTTCAGGAGTGGAATTAAAATACAAGGTGAAAGGATATCAATGATACGATTCGCTGATGACATTGCTATCCTGAGTGAAAGTGAAGAAGAATTAAATGATCTGCTGAACGGAATGAACAGTCTAATGAGTACACAGTATGGTTTGAGAGTAAATCGGAGAAAGACGAAGGTAATGAGAAGTAGTAGAAATGAGAACAGCGAGAAACTTAACATCAGGATTGATGGTCACGAAGTCAATGAAGTTACGGAATTCTGCTACCTAGGCAGTAAAATAACCAATGACGGACGGAGGAAGGAGGACATCAAAAGCAGACTCGCTATGGCATTATGACAAAAAAAAAAAAAAGATGCGGTCCAATTAAACAGCCAAAAACAACATCCGCCCACACCTTCACATAGCGCCGCACTTGATGAGCACGAGTAAATGTGGCGTATGGACTAACCTCACTCCAAACATGCGGATTGTGGGTGATGAAGACCCCCTCACGCCCGAAAGTTGCTTCGTCTGTAAACGTCACAGAGGATGGAAATATAGGATGCATTTGATACTGTTCCAGGTACCACTGCGAAGACCATGCTCTGAGAGGATAATAGTCTGGTTCCAGGTTGTGCTCACGCTGCAAGTGAAGTGGACGCAACAAGTGCTCATGAAGGACGTTTCCTACATTCGTGTGATCCGTCTCCATGTTATGCGCAGCTGCACAACTGCTGATGGGAGTATCTTGTTCCACATGCCCCAGGACAATTTTCTCAAATTGCGGAGTTCGTACTGTACGCCTGACTGCAGGTAATCTACTTAATGAGCGAGTCTCTCGCACAGCAGTAGGCGTCGGATGTTGCAGGTTATGGTGATTGGGTTGTTGTTGTTGATAAACCCGCAGTGCTGCTTGTCCGTTGTGGTTCACTATATAGTAACACCAACCACATCAGTTTACTCACTCCAGGTGTGCCGCCCCATTGGTAAACAAGTACTGTGCTGGCTCAAGACGTACAACTAAATGTGACTGTGAAACAGTTATACCAACTGAAGAGCGAAGTATGCCCTCTATCGCTACAACAGGAACCGTTGCAACAGCAAATCAGTCATTACAACTGAAGAGCGTATACTCCCTCTACCGTACTAAAAAATGCTCACAAGAAATTATGACATCAGAGAAAAATACTTGTTTTGGCTTCTCAGAGTTTGTCGGCTTAAATAATTTTTACCTTGTGTGATGCAAGCTGTAACTGCTCTGTAACACCCCCTTGGGAACTCTCAAATACACCTCTACATTTGTCGATCAGAATTGGTACATTTGGGGGATCGAGAAGTCTCTTCACCTTCAACGGGTGACTGTGTAGTGTGCAATGTTCAGTCGCGGAATAATCGGTGTGGGGGTTTGGAAAATGGTTTCAACCCCATTATCCAAAATGACCGTGATTTCAACAATATGTGATTCATGCAAGACGGAGATCGACCCCATCGAAGCATTTTTGATGTCCTGGAGGAGCACTTTGGGACCGCATTCTGGCTCTGAGATACTGAGATGCCACTGGCATGGGCCTTGATTGGCCGCCATATTTTCCGGATCTGAACACTTGTGACTCCTTTTTTTTGGGGGGGGGGGAGGGCTACGTTAGAGACAAGGTGTACAGCAATAACCCCAATATCATTTTCTGGGCTGACAACAGCTATTCAAGAGGTCATCGACAGCATCGATGTTCCGACACGCCAACGAGTCATGCAGAATTTCGCTGTTCGTCTGCGTCACATCATCGCCAATGATGGTAAGAATATCGAACATGTAATAACCTACATCCGAACGTAATGACGAAGTGACGTTTACGTGTCGAATAAAGTGCGTGCACACCGTAGTTTGTAACTAATCTACGTTTTTAAAAATATAGTTCAATAATTGTAAAACTGTACCAACAAAGTTGAGTTATGTCTGCCTGGACGTTCTAATAGCAGTCTCAAATCTGACCCAATACTCGATGAGGTTATATGTTGGTCACCAAACAACAGTGTGAAACTGTATCGAAAACCTTACGGAAGTCAATGTGTGGAGCATCAAGCTGGACGCCGTTGTCTACGATGCTATGGATCCCATGCACGAACAGACAGAGCTGAGTAATGCAAGATCTCTCTCTTCACAAAATCTGTACCAATTTTTGTACAGGAGAATTTCGTTCTCCAAAAAATGTCAAATTTCTTGGGCATAAAGCATTTTCGGTAATTATTTCTACGACACGCCAATGTGAGCATTACAGGGATCTTCGTCAGACGTAAAGTTAACGTCGGATTTACCACAACAGAGCATTATAGGTCCACTTCTTTTCAAAATATATGTAAACAACGTAGTGGATAATGTGGGAAATTACCTGATGCTTTTTGCGGATGTTGCTGTTGAATACAGAAAAGTCACAACGCTAGAAAACTGTAGCGAAATAGAAGGGGGGCTGCAATGAGTAGCAATTGACCATAAACATAAACAAATGTTACGTATTGCCCATAAATAGGTAGAAAAACACGTTGTTATATGATTACATGATTGCAGAACAATCACATATCTAGGAGTATGGCGTGCGGAGCGATTTTAAGTGGAACGACCGCGTAGAACTAAACACAGGAAAGCTAGAGGGCAGACTGAGATTCTCTGGAACAATCGTCGGAAAGTGTAGTCCACTCACATAGGAGGTAGCTTATAAAACCCTCTTTCGAGCAAAACCTGAATATTGCGGATGTCAAATTAAACACCTCTCAGCCGTCAATTTTCAACCTTATTTTATTTGGCAACCAGTTTCAGAGTTTTACTACGTCATCCTCAAGTCCCTGACCGACATGCAGCAAGAATACGATGTGCGACAATAAAGTAATGATATTAATTTTCTTTGCAAAATGTGGCAACCCTGCAGGCTTGCATAGACACAATATCTTTGACCTTGGTCTATAAGCTGCTTCTAGTCCAAGCGGCACATCGATGCAACTGCTCAGTCGTGAGTTGTGCTGTAATAACGTGACACGTGTTTGTCTCTCGTCACGGAAATGGAACCGCATAATACTGCGCAACGGTATGCCATTTCTTTTTGCGTAAAATTTGGTGAAAACACGACGACAAATTACGGTAAGTTTCAGATGGCTTTTGGAGAAGAGGTTATGTCAAGAGCTCAATTTTTTCGTTGGCATAAAATGTTTAGTGAAGGAAAAACAAATGTTGAAGATGAAGACCGCAGTGGACGACCATCAACCTCATGGACGGATGTCAACTTGTCCAGAGTGTATGAACTCGTACAATCTGAACGAAGATTATCTGTGAAAATAATTGCAGAAGAACTGAACATCAATCGAGAAACCGTTCGTCTAATAATAACTCAAGCTCTTGGTATGAGAAATATTTGTGCAAAAATGGTCCACAAAAATCTCACACCACAACAGCGAGAAAAACGGAAAAATGTGGCAGCCGATCTGTTAGAACAAACGGAAATCAATCCAGAATTGTTGAGCGGTGTTATCACTGGTGATGAAAAAAGCTCGCATGTCAAAGTCAAAAGTGAAATGCATGCTTGTGTGCTTCTTTGATTCCAAGGGAATTGTTCATAAAGAGTGGGTTCCTCCTAGACAAACAGTTAACCAATATTACTACAAAGAAATTTTAGAAAGACTTTGTAAAAGAGTTCTTCGTGTTCGTGCCAGCATTGCTGATAGTTGTATTCTGCATCACGATAATGCGCCATCCCATACTGCTCTGTGAGTACGGCAATTTTTAATCTCAAAACAAATTTCAGTACTACCATAGCCACGTTTTTCACCAGATATCGTTCTGTGCGACTTTTTTCTACTTCCAAGAGTCAAGGGACACCATTTTCAAACAACACAAGATGTCCAAAAAGCTGTGACGAGGGTCTTGGAGGATATTACAGAAGATGAGTTCCAGAAATATTACCATCAATGGCAGAAACGCTGGAAAAAGTGTGTACAATCAGAAGGGAACTACTTTGAAGGAAACAACACTAAACTTGACTAAAACGGTAAGCAGCATTTTTTTTCACATCAGTCTCATTACTTTATTGTCGCACCTCGTATATCTCGGTTGTGATCAAAACAGGAGCCAGTAGATATTTGCTACAGTGAACACTTCAACCATTACCTGCTGACTCTCAAATGTACCTCTAAATCTATCGATTTCAAAAATGGTTCAAATGGCTCTGAGCACTATGGGACTCAACATCTTAGGTCATAAGTCCCCTAGAACTTAGAACTACTTAAACCTAACTAACCTAAGAACATCACACACACCCATGCCCGAGGCAGGATTCGAATCTGCGACCGTAGCAATCCCGCGGTGCCGGACTGCAGCGCCAGAACCGCTAGACCACCGCGGCCGGCCTATCGATTTCGTTTAGTTATGAACAACATCTTGAGTAACATCTGCCTGGATGTCTTAGGAACAGTAACAAATCCGTCCGATACTCTATGAGATCGTATGTTGGTCACTAAACGACAGTGCGAAACTACCGAAAGCCTTCTGGAAGTCAATGTAAAGGGCATCACCATTGGGCGTAGTAAAACGCAGGAACTGGTTACCAAATAAAATAAGGCTGAAAATTGATTGACATCCCCTATCGAACAGCCCAGTCCCGGAACCATCTCTAAAAAGAATACTTGAATAGTGTCCGTCAGGTTGGAATTCATACCGTATAGGATTCACAGAGGAAATAGAAAGTCTACATCTACATCTATCTATATTTATACTCCGTAAGCCACCCAACGGTGTGTAGCGGAGGGCACTTTACGTGCCAATGTCATTACCTCCCTTTCCTGTTCCAGTCGCGTATGGTTCGCGGGAAGAACGACTGCCGGTAAGCCTCCGTGCGCGCTCGAATCTCTCTAATTTTACATTCGTGATCTCCTCGGGAGGTATAAGTAGGGGGAAGCAAAATATTCGATACCTCATCCAGAAATGCACTCTCTCGAAACCTAGACAGCAAGCTACACCGCGATGCAGAGCGCCTCTCTTGCAGAGTCTGCCACTTGAGTTTGCTAAACATCTCCGTAACGCTATCACGCTTACCAAATAACCCTGTGACGAAACCCGCCGCTCTTCTTTGGATCTTCTCTATCTCCTCTGTCAACCCGACCTGGTACGGATCCCACACTGATGAGCAATACTCAAGTATAGGTCGAACGAGTGTTTTGTAAGCCACCTCCTTTGTTGATGGACTACATTTTCTAAGGACTCTCCCAATGAATCTCAACTTGTCACCCGCCTAACCAACAATTAACTTTATATGATCATTCCAGTTCAAATCGTTCCGTACGCATACTCCCAGATATCTTCCAGAAGTAACTGCTGCCAGTGTTTGTTCCGCTATCATATAATCATACAATAAAGGATCCTTCTTTCTATGTATTCTCAATACATTACGTTTGTCTATGTTAAGGGTCAGTTGCCACTCCCTGCACCAAGTGCCTATCCGCTGCAGTTCAAAGAAGAGCAGCACGTTTCGTTACTGGTTCATTTAGTAAGCGCAAATGCGTCACGGACAAGCTTACCCAAGTCCAGTGGCAGACGCTGCAAGAGAGGCGTTCTGCATCACAGCGTGGTTTACTGTTAAAGTTCTGAGAGCGTGCGTTCCAGGAAGAGGCAACCACTGTAGTGCTTCCTGCTATGTATATCTCACGAAGAGACCATGAAGGTAAAATTAAAAAGATTCGAGGTCACACGGGGGCTTACGGAAAATCATTCACCGCGAACCATTCGTGACTGGCGCAGGAACATGGAGCAGCAACACTGATACACAGATCATTCCACACCGTAGGGTTGCTTGCGGAGTATAGATGCAGATGTACGTCAGTTCGGCGACCCTGCTAATGTCGTGCCCTGCTTCCAGTCTTTGGTATCCTTCGTTACTCCAGCGCTCTATGATGAACTGCATAATCTCTGCAGAATCTGACAGGTATCTCATCCAGCCCTCATGCCTTTCCATAATCGACAAACTGCAATTGCCCTTTGGGAACCATTACGTTATCTAAAACGCAAGCTGCCTTCGAATAGCGTCTGTGTTGAGAAACAATTGTGGTGAACCTTCTCTTTGATTAATCGGATGGAAAGTAATCATCGATTTTGTCCTTATTGAAAGAACGTTTACTATTGAAACATTTCTGTGTCCTGGGTTCCCAAGACGCCAATCTGCTGTACGGCCATGGTAACTGGTCCGTTTCTGTTACACACTGGACTCGATTCGGGAGGACGACGGTCCGAACCCGCGCCCAGCCATCCTCATTTAGGTTTTCCATGATTTCCCTAAATTGTTTCAGGCAAATGCTGGACGGTCCCTTTGAAAACGAACTGCCGATTTCCATCCCCATCCTTCTCAAAGCCGATGGGACCAACGACCTCGCTGTTTGGTCCCTTCTTGGGACCAGGAACAGTTTGAATGGTTCAAATGGCTCTGAGCACTATGGGACTTAACATCTATGGTCATCAGTCCCCTAGAACTTAGAACTACTTTAACCTAACTAACCTAAGGACATCACAGAACACCCAGTCATCACGAGGCAGAGAAAATCCCTGACCCCGCCGGGAATCGAACCCGGGAACCCGAGCGCGAGAAGCGAGAACGCTACCGCACGACCACAAGCTGCGGACAACAGTTTGATTTCATAACATTGTTCTGCTTATTATGATCGCCTTTCCGGAGGCGTGCGACACCAAGAAGCGAGGAAAATCGCTGGAAATTCACCCCCCTCAATGTGGATCTGCTTTTTGATCTATCTTCTTTGTAGGTGGACTACACTTCCTTAGGGGTCTTCCAATAAATCCCTCTGGCATCTGTCTCACCTGGCATTAGTTTTAAGTCGTCATTTCAGTTCAAATCGGTCCGGAAGCCCAGAAACATGGACTGTGGGGAAACGGCAAGAGAAGAGAATCGAAGCGTTTGAGATGTGGTGCTACAGACGAATGTTGAAAATTAGTTGGACTGATTAGGTGAGGAATGAGGAGGTTCTGTGCAAAAGCGGGAAGGAATAAGTGGGGAACATTGACAAGGAGAAGGTACAGGATGATACGACATCAGGGAATGACTTCCACGTTACTAAAGGAAGCTGTAGAGGACAAAAACTGTAGAGGAAGACAAAGATTGTAACACATTCAGCAAATAATTGAGGACATATGTTCCAAGTGTTACTTTGAGATGAAGTGGTTGGCACAGGAATTCATGACGGGCTGCATCAAATCAGTCAGAAGACTGGTGACTCAAAAAAAGGCATATAGACATTTTATGAATGTGACTGTGTCTGGAGATTGTTCTCTAATCGTGTAATCATAAAATGAAGGGAAGACTGCAATTTGACTTGGTAGTTAGTGTCAGTGTGCCAATTTAAGTGTCTGTCATCTTTGTTCCATTTGTCTGACGGTTCAAGTATCTATGTATGTGTGTGTGTGTGTGTGTGTGTGTGTGTATTCATTTTCACGTGAGCTGGAAAGTCCATAGCATCTGTGCCATCCAGAATTTCGCAACGCCCAGCAAATGAACGGCTAGCTCATAACAGAATGTTTGACCGTTGGCTGGTCACCTTGTCCAAGGGTCGAGTGCTGTTATGATGAAAACCCGGATTCGCGCTCTTCAGGTGGTATCAACGTGGCCGGTACGGTGCCCTTGGCAACAGCTATGATTGGCACACGTGTTTGGCGATTCGTGAAACCACTTGGTCACACAAGGCCACTGTCTTCACGCCGGCGCCATTTCGCATAACCGACCATAGCGACAACGAGGCGTTCGTACTGTTAATAGTGATGAACTTGTTTTAAAAGTAATCTTAGGATACACGAGAATCGTACGTCACAGAAGTATTTCAAGCCACCAAAAACTCAAAACCTGACAGGCCATGGAAAATGTTACTTATTCATACATTACTCAAAAGCCGGCCGGAGTGGCCGAGCGGTTCTAGGCGCTACAGTGTGGAACCGCGCCACCGCTACGGTCGCAGGTTCGAAGCCTGCCTCGGGCATGGATGTGTGTGATGTCCTTAGGTTAGTTAGGTTTAAGTAGTTCTAAGTTCTAGGGGACTGATGACCTCAGAAGTTAAGTCCCATAGTGCTCAGAGCCATTTGAACCATTACTCAAAAGGTGGACTAAACAAAATGTAAACAATTACCATATCTCTCCCGCCAGTGACGTACAAAATCCTGTTTAAAGATTTGCAAAACAGATTGGAAAATGAAATGGAAGGAACAATTAGGAGAATGTCAGAGAGTGTTTAACAGGGGAAAGTAATGTGTGCAGGTACATCCAGATGATACTCCGCAAGCCAACGTACGGTGTGTGGCGGAGGGTACTCTGGAACCAGTGTCACTTCTCCATTTTCTTGTCCCACTCGCAAATAGAGCGAGGGGAAAATGTCTGTCCATGCCTTCGTATGAGACCTTATTTCTCGTATCTTATCTTCGTGGTCCTTACGCGCGATGTTTGTTGGTGGCAGGAGAATCTGTCGGCGGTCAGCTTCAAATGCCGGTTCTCTAAATTTTCTCAATAGCGTTTCTCGAAAAGAAGTCGCCTGCCCTCTAAGGATTCTCATTTGAGTTCCCGAACCGTCTCTGTAATACTTATGTGTTGTCCGAACTTACCGGTAACAAATCCAGCAGCCCGCTTCTGAATTGCTTTGATCTCTTGCTTCAGTCCGAGCTGGTACGGATCCCAAACACCGAGTCCCCAGGCAGAGAAAATCCCCAGACTGGCCGGGGATCGAACCCGGAACCCCATGATCCAGAGGCAGCAATCAAACGCGTAGAGAAACAACTGACAGATCTGAAAGCAAATAAATCACCAGGTCCGTATAGAACCCCCATTCCGTTTTACAAGAGGCATCGGCCCGTTACCTAGCTTGCATTTATCGTGAATCTGTCGCCCAGTACAAAGTCCAAGCGACTGAAAAAAGGCATAAAGTACAGACCCACATCCCTAACATCGGTTCACTGCAGAACCCTTGAACATATTCACATTTCTCACATGCTCCTTCCATTTCATATCGCTTTGCAACGTTACGCCCGGATAGTTAAATGACTTGACTGAGACACTAGCAGAACACAAGTAATTTTGTAACTGAATATTATAGGTTCGTTCCTCCTATTCATCCACATAAACTTACATTTTTCCACGAGATAGCTGCCATTCATCACACCAACCAGAAGATGATGATGTTTCATTTATGGGACGTTCATCTGCGTGGTCATCAGCGCCCGCACACAGTTCCAGTTTTTACACAGTTCATTTTCTTTTCACAATCCAATCTAGTCACTCTCACAAATGATGATGATGAAATGATGAGGACGACTCAAACACCCAGTCCCCGGGCAGAGAAAATCCCCAATCCGCCCGGGATTCGAACCCGGTCTCATTTTGTTCTACACTCCTGGAAATGGAAAAAAGAACACATTGACACCGGTGTGTCAGACCCACCGTACTTGCTCCGGACACTGCGAGAGGGCTGTACAAGCAATGATCACACGCACGGCACAGCGGACACACCAGGAACCGCGGTGTTGGCCGTCGAATGGCGCTAGCTGCGCAGCATTTGTGCACCGCCGCCGTCAGTGTCAGCCAGTTTGCCGTGGCATACGGAGCTCCATCGCAGTCTTTAACACTGGTAGCATGCCGCGACAGCGTGGACGTGAACCGTATGTGCAGTTGACGGACTTTGAGCAAGGGCGTATAGTGGGCATGCGGGAGGCCGGGTGGACGTACCGCCGAATTGCTCAACACGTGGGGCGTGAGGTCTCCACAGTACATCGATGTTGTCGCCAGTGGTCGGCGGAAGGTGCACGTGCCCGTCGACCTGGGACCGGACCGCAGCGACGCACGGATGCACGCCAAGACCGTAGGATCCTACGCAGTGCCGTAGGGGACCGCACCGCCACTTCCCAGCAAATTAGGGACACTGTTGCTCCTGGGGTATCGGCGAGGACCATTCGCAACCGTCTCCATGAAGCTGGGCTACGGTCCCGCACACCGTTAGGCCGTCTTCCGCTCACGCCCCAACATCGTGCAGCCCGCCTCCAGTGGTGTCGCGACAGGCGTGAATGGAGGGACGAATGGAGACGTGTCGTCTTCAGCGATGAGAGTCGCTTCTGCCTTGGTGCCAATGATGGTCGTATGCGTGTTTGGCGCCGTGCAGGTGAGCGCCACAATCAGGACTGCATACGACCGAGGCACACAGGGCCAACACCCGGCATCATGGTGTGGGGAGCGATCTCCTACACTGGCCGTACACCACTGATGATCGTCGAAGGGACACTGAATAGTGTACGGTACATCCAAACCGTCATCGAACCCATCGTTCTACCATTCCTAGACCGGCAAGGGAACTTGCTGTTCCAACAGGACAATGCACGTCCACATGTATCCCGTGCCACCCAACGTGCTCTAGAAGGTGTAAGTCAACTACCCTGGCCAGCAAGATCTCCGGATCTGTCCCCCATTGAGCATGTTTGGGACTGGACGAAGCGTCGTCTCACGCGGTCTGCACGTCCAGCACGAACGCTGGTCCAACTGAGGCGCCAGGTGGAAATGGCATGGCAAGGCGTTCCACAGGACTACATCCAGCATCTCTACGATCGTCTCCATGGGAGAATAGCAGCCTGCATTGGTGCGAAAGGTGGATATACACTGTACTAGTGCCGACATTGTGCATGCTCTGTTGCCTGTGTCTATGTGCCTGTGGTTCTGTCAGTGTGATCATGTGATGTATCTGACCCCAGGAATGTGTCAATAAAGTTTCCCCTTCCTGGGACAATGAATTCTCGGTGTTCTTATTTCAATTTCCAGGAGTGTATATTGGTCGTTGAATTTGTTCGTGGCAGACGTCCGAAGACACTTGTTCAGGTTGTTCGTTGACCCGTTTACTCAGTTCTTTTTTATTTCAGAGGGGAGCTAAACTCTCTGACCGAACAGGCTGAGCTACCGTGCCGGCAGCCCCTAGACCACGAGCTGCGGACATCACACTTACCACAAATTTTATCTAAGTCTTCTTGTATCTTCCTACAGACATCTTACCGTGCACGACAGCACGATCAGCAAACATCCGTAGATTGCTGCCCACCCTGTCTGCCAAATCATTTACTTATACAGAGAACAACAGCGGACCTATCACACTTCCCTGGGGCACCGCTGACGATACCCTTGTCTCTGATGAACATTCGCCGTTGAAGACAACATACTGGGCTCTATTACTTAAGAAGTCTTCGAGCCATTCACATATTTGTGACTTTATTCCATATGCTCGTACCTTCGTTAACAGCCTGCAGTGGGGAACCGTGTCAAATGCTTTCCGGAAATCTGGAAATATGGAATCTGCCTGTTGCCTTTCATCCATAGTTCGCAGTGTATAATGTGAGAAAAGTGTAACCTGAGTTTCGAACGAGCGATGCTTTCTAAAACCATGCTGAGTCGTGGACATAAGCTTGTAACCTCCCCACAAAATAAAAATAAATATTATGGATAATGATTCTGATTTACGGTAACCTCCCCACAAAATAAAAATAAATATTATGGATAATGATTCTGATTTTAGTGTAACCTCAAAACAAAATTCTTTCTCATTAGATACCTCCCTACAAAATTCTTTTCACATTAACCTCAACACAAAATTCTTTCCGATTTAATCTACGCTCAAAATTCATTCACATTTAGCGTAACCTCACAACAGAAAAATTCCTAAACCTCTCAACAGTAAAAATTATAATTATGTTGTACACATTCAGTGTAACGTCCCAATAAAAAAATAAATTCAGTATCCTGGTAATAAAACAATGTAACTAACCTCTCAATTAAATTGTCGCACACTTATGACTTTTCAATAATTCACTGTGAATTTAACCTGGTAAATTTTGGACGACAGCAGTGCAGCGTCATGGCCCTGAAAGATCATTCTGAATAAAAAAAGGAAAAAATTCTTACCTCAATGAAGTCGCCGGATATATCTGTTCTTACAATAAGTTTTTCCGGCACAGCTCTGTGCAATGCTGGCCGACCTATCTGTCATTTATGAAAGGAAGCAACTGATTTTTCTATTGCAATAATCGGGATGATCATGGATGGGAAAAATTAGTAAATTCTTTAAATTGAAATGAATGGTTGTTAAAAGTTACTTTTTATGAGGAAGATTATTATTACGAGAGTTTTAAAACATTTACATGCGACTTAAGATAACATTACTACATATGCGCGAGGCTGCTTTTTACCTTATACAATAATACTTAGGCTCCGGCATCGCTGCACCGCGACCGGCCCAGCCAACACAATACACCAGACCAGAGCAGACTCCAGACTAGCAACAACTTACTGCTACAGCTACACAGTTCCTACTGCAGTCAACACTGCTCTCTGGTCAGAGACCTTGCATATCGCAGGCAGCGCATGAGCAATACATCGAAATTACATCTGCTCGGACCTCTTACAAGCTTCTCAGTCTCAAGAAAGTTATATTCGAACTGAGAATATGTTCAAGGGTTCTGCGGTGAAGCGATCTTAGGGATGTGGGTCTGTACTTCTGCGGGCCCCTTCTTTTACCCTTCTTATATACTGGAGTTACCTATGCTTTTTTCCAGTCGCTTGGACTTTGTACTGGGCGACAGATTCACGATAAGTGCAAGCTATGTAAGGGGCCAATGCCTCTTGTAAAACCGAATTGAGATTCTATACGGACCTAGTGATTTATTTGCTTTCAGATCTGTTAGTTGTTTCTCTACGTCTTTGATTGCTGCCTCTGGATCATGGGGTCCCGGGTTGGGGAGATTTTCTCTGTCCGGGGACATCATTTCATCATCATCATCATTCGTCACAGTGGCTTGATTGGACTGTGTAAAAAATTGGACTGTGTAAGAATTGGAACTTTGTGCGGGCGCTGATGACCAGGTAGTTGAGCGCCCCACAAGCCAAACATCATCATCACCTACGCCTTTGATGCTTATTACTAAGTCGCCGATACGTGAGTCTGTTCTATGGTCAAATGATGTTATGTTTGTAAGTTCCTCCTGCGTGAACGATTTCTTGAACGTGAAATTTAAAACTTCGGCTTTCGTTTTTCTATTTTCACAACTGCCACGCCAGACTGGTCAACAATGTACTGAATGGAAGCCTTAGACCCGCTTAGCGATTTTACGAAAGACCAGAATTTTCTCGGGTTTCTCTGCCAGATCTTTTGCTTAGGTGTGACGGTGGTAGTTGTTGCAAGCTTCGTGCATGGATATTTTCACAGACGCATGAGGCTCCTCTAACCTTTGCTTGTCTTTATTTGTGCGCTCACTTTTGAACCGTGAGTGGAACAGCCTCTGCTTTCTCAGCAATTTCCGAATTTCGTTACTAAACCACTTACTGTGCACAGAACTCACCAGATCACGATTTACAATCTGTTTAACTTTTTCTATAATTCCTGTACGCCCATCGTATTGAAACTAAGTGTTGCCAATTCACTGTCTAAGCGAGATGCTAAGAACGGCTTATCTGCTCTATTTAGCAGAAATACTCTCCTAGTCTTCTTGACTTTCGTAACCATAGTTGCTATAATGACATTATGATCGCTAATCCCCGTTGCTATACTGACATTGTCGCTAAGGTCCGGCTTGTTTGTAGCTAAAAGTTCTTAGAAATATCCATTGTGTGTGGGCTGCCGAGCTAGCTGCTCAAGACAGTTTTCAGAAAACGTGTTCAAAAGTCTTTCCGTATCCGGCAATGGATCCATATACATCCCGGTCTATACTCGGTAAGTTAAAGTCGCTTCCAGCTAATATTGCATGATCTGGGTATTTCCGCGCTACTTACCATCGGCTTTCTTTGAATGACTTCAGAACTATCACAGCGGAATCGGTGGTCGGTAAAAACATCCAACAATTAACTTGGTTTCACCTACACCTGTTATAAGCGACCAGATGACTTCACTGTCACACTCAATTTCTGTCTCAATAGAGACAATATTTTTTTTTAACTGCAATGAACACTCCCCCTTGTGCAGATTTTATGTACATAATAATAAAGGGTACATAAAGAAAGAGATTAATAGAAATCAATTATCTTCAATAAAAGCCCAAATTTTTGGAATTTTTATAGTTTCTTCGTTTGAGTCCGTTTTAACGCGAACTTACTTCTATGTAGTCGTGATCTACACACTCCTGTTAGGTGCTTCTTCTTCTTCTTCCGACGCCGCAAAATTTATTCTTGACCATGTAGGTAACAGTTCTTAATCGGGCTTCTTCTTCCGATGCAGGCCGCTGACATTGAGATGATGCGCGGAATAAAGGAAAACTTACGTGGTTTTTGTACAAATAATAATTATTATTCAGACAATACAAATGGCTACCACACACACCTTACAAAAAATACGTCTTCTCCACTCGAGAACTAAAGACAGAGTCTCTCTATTTAAAAAAAAAAGAAAAAAAGGATTTTTTATCATTTGTTATCCGCCTTCCACCGTAGCAAAATATATCTTTATCGGCGCCTACAGCGGCCGAGCTAATGATTATTATCATGGGTTTTAAATTTTTGTCGTAGCTTGTTGGGGCTTTTCCTTATGTACCCATACACCTCCTATGGCCTCTAATCTGTCTTTCTGATATACGTTCCACGACTCGATAAATATCTCAGAACTTCCACTTCGGGTTTCAACCAGCTCTCTGTTTCAAGAATAATTTGAGCGCGAGAATTTTCATGGAGGGCAGTAAATTCGGGAACTTTATTACGAATACGTCGAAGGGTTACTGATAAAATTTTGACAGTCGATGTGTCTTTACTCTGAAACTAAAGCGTACGTATAAGAAACTTGTCGTCTATAGAGATGCACTGTTCAGTATCCTAGAAGAATTTGGAGCTGACAATAAAACAATGGCAGTCTTCAAGCGAGCTTTAACTAACACAGTTTCCAGACTTAAATTTGTAGGTGAAATATCAACACCTTTCTAAATTAAAGCAGATGTGACGGAGGAGGATGAACAGTCTCCAAGTAACTTCTACTGAATGTTCCACTACTGTTCCAAGTGACGCAGATACACGATATCATTTTTCAATATAGTCATCGAGTCTCCATAAACAACGGTACGTAATACCAACCGTTCAGTTTCTCTACTACAAAAATCCGCTCTTTGGTCACGGAGCCTTTCCAGAACCCCTGCGTCAGCATTCAAATCGTTGGAAAATCTAAGATTTCTGCGAATCAGCTACTCGATTGCGTGGATATTGACGTCTGTGGTCGATGTCGTCTCGTTTCTTCCCAACCAACATCACCAACCACATCTGTGCGGCCTTTGCCAAATTGTTGGCGCCATTTTCAAAAAAATGGTTCAAATGGCTCTGAGCACTATGGGACTTAACTACTGAGGTCATCAGTCCCCTAGACCTTAGAACTACTTAAACCTAACTAACCTAAGGACATCACACACATCCATGCCCGAGGCAGGATTCGAACCTGCGACCGTAGCGGTCACGCGGTTCCAAACTGACGCGCTTAGAATCGCACGGCCACACCGGCCGGCCGGAGCCATTTTGCTGTGGCTGGTGGCAACACTGCATTTGGTTCATATAGCGCCAAATTATCACGGTGAACCTGTGCGAAATTTAGTCGTGTTCTCACAACAAACGCAGTGTACCGCGTACTTTTAACTCTGAAGCACGTTCAACAGAACTGTATCTGCAGAAAACCTAGAGTATGTACCCTTTTCTCACACTGCACCACTCTTCTTGCGCAATGGTCTTAGCTTTTTGAAGTATGTATGATGGAATGAGAAGAAAATAATTACAGCCCAGCTTTTCAGGACAGCGCTCCATTTTAAATGCTGGATTTTACCAGCTAGGCTACGAAGTTCTTGATGGTCTCTCTCTCATTCATATGGTCTGAGACTTTTTCTTGTTAACGACACTGAGTAGTAAGCTGAAACGAAGTAATTTTACAGGCAGTACTGTTCCGCTCCAGCACAGTTTTAATCTACCATGAAGCTTAAAACCTTTTCGAGCCCTGCTGTGTAGCGATTCATTCCGGAACCAAGCCTTGAGCTGCAACTAAGCCGTTTCTCGACGATATCCTTCCTTTCGGGAATAGCAGTGCAGCAAAGTAAGCAGCGGATATGCGTTGGCTTTGTTAAGGCTATGAGGGCGAGAATAGTAAAGAATTTATGTATTCGATAATAGAATAAAAGTGAAAAGTCTAATGAAGATTTTACAAAGATTAAACAAAAGTTGAAAATGATATAACAACGAGTGCATCGAGAAACTTCAGAGAAGAGCAGCGCTTTTTCTACTATCGAGAAACAGGGGAGAGAGTGTCACGGACATGATGTAGGATCTAGGGTGGACATCACTGAAACAAAGGTGTTTCTCGTTGCGCCGGAATCTTCTCACGAAATTTCAGTGTCCAACTTCCTCCTCCGAATGCGAAAATATTTTGTTGTCGCCGAACTACAAAGAGAGAAACGATCATCGTAATAAAATAAGGGAAATCAGATCTCGCACGGAAAGCTATAGGTGTTGGTTCTTTCGCCGGTTGGAGTGGCCGAGCGGTTGTAGGCGCTACAGTCTGGAACCGCGCGACCGCTACGGTCGCAGGTTCGAATCCTGCCTCGGGCATGGATGTTTGTGCTCTCCTTAGGTTGTAGTTCTAAGTTCTAGGGGACTGATGACCTCAGAAGTGCTCAGAGCCATTTGAACCATTTGTTGGTTCTTTCCGAGAGCTGTTCGAGAGTGGAACAATAGAGAACTATTGTGCAGGTGGTTCTATGAACCCTCTGACAGGCACTTACGTATGAACTTTTTATACGTGGGATTCACAGTCATGTAGAACTTTACGCCAGTGACTGTAACACTTACTTTATTTCACGATTACAATTTCGGCCGTAGGCCATTATCAAGTGCAGATTTTTGTGGCTTTCACCCATGTCAACTTAAAGTGACATTTTAAGGTGAAGTGGCTGAAAGACAGAAAAATCTGCACTTGATAATGGCCTAAGACCGAAATTGCAATCGTGAAATAAAGAAAGCGTTACAGTCACTGTCGTAAATATTATGTCTTTTATAAACTTACGTATGATTTGTAGAGTATCCATGCAGACGTAGATGCAGAACAGCGAAGCGTGATTGGGTAGTGAAAACCGAATATATGTCGCAACATAAAATCCATTAAAGAGTAGCCGGCCGAAGTGGCCGAGCGGTTCTAGGCTCTACAGTCTGAAACCGCGCGATCGCCACGGTCGCAGGTTCGAATCCTGCCTCGGGTATGGATGTGTGTGATGTCCTTAGATCAGTTAGGTTTAAGTAGCTCTAAGTTCTAGGGGACTGATGACCTCAGAAGTTAAGTCCCATAGTGCTCAGAGCCATTTGAACATTTCGTTAAAGAGTAATTTATTACTCCGCATCCACTGTAAACACTGACACAAATACACGCGGTTATAATTTGCGAAAGGTACTGTTTGTTTGTTAAGCACATGCGAGGTCATCATATCCGCCTGCGTTTATGAGAAGGGAAGATGTAACAAGGACGCGCAGACGCTATGATACAATGTAAAGCTCTTGATCCTCCTCAACACAACAGGAAACAGAGTAAACAGAAGAAAGTTCTACTTATGCCAGAAGACTGTAATTCTGCGAATTGTCGAAACAAGGGAAATAGCATCAAAGAGAAACAAAAACACAGATGCTTGGATTCTGTTGCTGACGTTGGAAACATTTCACACATATTGATTTACTCCCTGTTTGAGTAAGATTCCTGGAACGTAACCGAGTGAGATGACGCATTGGTTAGCACACTGGATTCTCGTTCGGGAGGACGACGGTTCAAACCCGCGTCCGGCCATCCTGATTTAGATTTTCCGTGATCTCCCTAAGTCGCTTCAGGCAAATGCCGGGATGATTCCTTTGAAAGGCCGACTTCCTTCTCCATCCTGCCCTAATCCGATGGGACCGATGACCTCGCTGTTTGGTCCCCTCCCCCAATTCAACTATCCTAATCCGATCACCGATGACCTCGGTGTTTGCTCCCCTTCCCCAAATCAACAAACCAATCAACGTGGAACGTATGTTACTGAGTTTGGTTTAAGCGAAGCTCTACCACCACTAATACTACCACTCGTAGTGGAAGTAGTTTTATTCATCTCTGGATCAGATTTATCAGGATATTGGAAATGTTATCGTATTTAGTGTTTCCAAACAGAATAAGATAATTCATGCCTACAGGCTTTTGTACACTTACAGGTTTAGTTTGACAAGATTGGAAGAAGTAGCTGGCAGTGAATTTATAGCAGGAACCACCTCGTCATAAGCCTGAAGTAATTTAGGACGGAAAACGTGAATCAGGATAGCCAGGTAAGCTAAGAGCATCTATCCTCCTGAATACAAGGCCAGTGTGTTTAAAACAGTGTAGCATGATTCTGTTTATACCTAGAGGTGTTTTATTAATATTAGTTACTTTGCTACATTTTAGTGCAAATACTCTGCTACATTTTTTAGCACACAGGTACTCGATTAAGAAGAAAGCTATTGTTAATGCTGTTTTGTTTTCTTTCTTACAAAAAGCTTATTTCATAAAGTGAAATCTAGTGCTACTCGGTTCATTCTTTTCTCAACACCAGTCACTGCACACACACACACACACACACACTCACACACACACACACACACACGCTATCCGTTGGCAACAGTAGCATATCGACGAAGTATGTGTTCTATTTTGTGTGCCCCTGCTTCCCATTTGCATGTCTGAAACACTGAGGCAGCACCCCTCCACAATCAGTAAGACGACGAGCCAAGAAAGAAGAAAACGTGATAGTATTATCCTTTTTAGAGTGTTGGTATGAGGTTATGGAGATAAAAAAGTTGTATTGCGAAACAGTGTTGTGAAATGACGGAGGATTTTTGTTTTCATTTACAGGTGCTACATTTCTTTTTACCACACACATAAACTGTTCTTCTGTTGCCTAAGAACCATATTGTTATTAAAAGAAAAAATCTCCGGAATAAAACAAATGATTTTTCTCATTTAGTCCATTTAGGCTTCAGGTGGTAAACATCCACGGATTCTATTAGCCGTGATGTTCTTCTGTCGCGTGTACAGTGCACCTGGTTAGCGACAAGGGATTTACGTTTGAGCGCTTCGTGCAGTCCCGTCAAGGAGTGTTCCAAAGTCATCGTGAAGTGGAATAGCAGACACTCTAGATACGGTAGTTGGCGTTATCTAAAACCCGAGAACAAGAAGGGCGTTGTTGAAACATCCTTATCTATTTATGACGGATGACGTGTTACTTGTTGGTAGGTTTCTCTGCAATTTGTGGTGAGAGTAAGGACGGCATTAAGCGTATCTAATGTAAAAGCAAATATGAGGAATTGACATTCTGTTGAACGTGAGAACGTCATCAACTTGACCTTGTATTTTAAGGAGAAAGAAGCGCACATGCAAGAAGTCAGGCCCAGCAGTCGGCTCTGCTCGAAAATTGGAGCAATAATTTTGATAATCTACCTCAATTTTCATTCTGTCTTCCTCGCCAAAAATTTGGGCATGATAATACACTCCTGGAAATGGAAAAAAGAACACATTGACACCGGTGTGTCAGACCCACCATACTTGCTCCGGACACTGCGAGAGGGCTGTACAAGCAATGATCACACGCACGGCACAGCGGACACACCAGGAACCGCGGTGTTGGCCGTCGAATGGCGCTAGCTGCGCAGCATTTGTGCACTGTCGCCGTCAGTGTCAGCCAGTTTGCCGTGGCATACGGAGCTCCATCGCAGTCTTTAACACTGGTAGCATGCCGCGACAGCGTGGACGTGAACCGTATGTGCAGTTGACGGACTTTGAGCGAGGGCGTATAGTGGGCATGCGGGAGGCCGGGTGGACGTACCGCCGAATTGCTCAACACGTGGGGCGTGAGGTCTCCACAGTACATCGATGTTGTCGCCAGAGGTCGGCGGAAGCTGCACGTGCCCGTCGACCTGGGACCGGACCGCAGCGACACACGGATGCACGCCAAGACCGTAGGATCCTACGCAGTGCCGTAGGGGACCGCACCGCCACTTCCCAGCAAATTAGGGACACTGTTGCTCCTGGGGTATCGGCGAGGACCATTCGCAACCGTCTCCATGAAGCTGGGCTACGGTCCCGCACACCGTTAGGCCGTCTTCCGCTCACGCCCCAACATCGTGCAGCCCGCCTCCAGTGGAGTCGCGACAGGCGTGAATGGAGGGACGAATGGAGACGTGTCGTCTTCAGCGATGAGAGTCGCTTCTGCCTTGGTGCCAATGATGGTCGTATGCGTGTTTGGCGCCGTGCAGGTGAGCGCCACAATCAGGACTGCATACGACCGAGGCACACAGGGCCAACACCCGGCATCATGGTGTAGGGAGCGATCTCCTACACTGGCCGTACACCACTGGTGATCGTCGAGGGGACACTGAATAGTGCACGGTACATCCAAACCGTCATCGAACCCATCGTTCTACCATTCCTAGACGGCAAGGGAACTTGCTGTTCCAACAGGACAATGCACGTCCGCATGTATCCCGTGCCACCCAACGTGCTCTAGAAGGTGTAAGTCAACTACCCTGGCCAGCAAGATCTCCAGATCTGTCCCCCATTGAGCATGTTTGGGACTGGATGAAGCGTCGTCTCACGCGGTCTGCACGTCCAGCATGAACGCTGGTCCAACTGAGGCGCCAGGTGGAAATGGCATGGCAAGCCGTTCCACAGGACTACATCCAGCATCTCTACGATCGTCTCCATGGGAGAATAGCAGCCTGCATTGCTGCGAAATGTGGATATACACTGTACTAGTGCCGACATTGTGCATGCTCTGTTGCCTGTGTCTATGTGCCTGTGGTTCTGTTAGTGGGATCATGTGATGTATCTGACCCCAGGAATGTGTCAATAAAGTTTCCCCTTCCTGGGACAATGAATTCACGGTGTTCTTATTTCAATTTCCAGGAGTGTATATTCGCGTTTTTTGAACACACGACATTCTCAATTCTTTTATCCAGTCTCTTCATATTCAGCATCTCTCTCTTACTGCCACGGTCTACATATAGATGTCTCTATTCCACTGTCTCATTTTTTTCTTACACTGATTCACAGAATTATCCCACTGCCACTGCCTCCTCTCACACTCTCCTTTTCCCGCGTTCGGCCATCCTGATTTAGGTTTTCCGTGATTTCCCTAAAACGCACCAGGCAAATGCCGGTATGGTTCCTTTGAAAGGGCACGGCCGACTTCCTTCCCTAATCCGATGAGACCGATGACCTCGCTGTCTGGTCTCCTTCCCCAAAACCAACCAACCAACCACACTCTCCTTTTGTCTCTCTTTACGCTCTCTCTCCCATACCTCAGCAGCTCGCAAATTCTAGGCGTCCCATTCCGCGTTGAAAGTCTGTTAATTCCCGTTGTGTGACCATAAGGTAATGACTGATAGGATACTAAACACTGAGAAATTGAGGTCAAATAGCATTGCTCATTATCGTTCACTTTAACCACTGTCTAACAATGTTGTATGATTTTATTTTACTTAGGCTGTAGATGTTGAGCGATTTGCGTGTATCTTATCATTATTGTGCCTTTCTTAACCAGGATCCCGTGTCATCAACAGCCACTCATACTATCATAGACCTATAAAGTTCACCACAGTTTTTTCTTCACTTTAGTTAGCGTCTTCCTTTACTTTATTTTTGTTTCGAGAGATCAGTCTACTGACTGGTTTGATGCGGCCCGCCACGAATTCCTCGCTTTTGCCAACTTCTTCATCTCAGAGTAGCACTTGGCAACCTTCGTCCTCAATGAATTCTTGATTATATCTCAAACTCTTTCTATCACTACAATTTTTACTCTTGGCAGCTACACGGAAGTTATTCATTGATGTATTAACAAATGTTCTGTCATCCTGTCCCTTCTGCGGCGAACTTCGCCATTTCTTATTAACCCACCTACTTTTAAATTTTCTTCTACAGCACCACATCTCAGATGCTTCGATTTTCTTCTGTTCCGGTTTTCGCACAGTCCATGCTTCACTACTAATCCATGCTGTGCTCCAAACGTACATTATCAGAATTTTCTTCCTCAGATTAAGACCTATGTTCGATAGAAGTTGACTTCTCTTAACCAGAAATGCCCTCTTCGAAAGTTTATCTGTAACCTTATTTCTGCTTCTCTTAATTACTTTTGTCTTTTTTCCGTTTACTCTCAATCCATATTCTATACTCATTAGACTGTTCATTCCATTCAATACGTACTGTAATAAGTCATTTTCACTGAGAGTACCAATGTCATCAGCGAATCTTACTTACCATCGATACGGGGGTTGTCCAGAAAGTAAGTTCCGATCGGTCGCGAAATGGAAACCACTGGGAAAAATCCGGCAAAGCTTTGCACAAATGTGTTGGGCAGTATCTCTAGTATGCCCGTCCATCGCGTCGCGTCGCTCTTTTCAGTTTTGAGTGAACAGTGAGCACGTAAAGATGCGCAGGGAATAGGGTCTCCGGCCAAGTACGAGGGCCTGGTTAGAGATTTCGCCTGTGTCATGCAGCCCACATAACACAACTGTCGAGCAGTTCCTTCATCATGCCAATTCTCGGCCGCACACTGCAGGGGCAATGAAAACGCTCCTGCAGTGTTTCCGGTGAGAAGTGTTTGATCACCCACAATACAGACCGTAATTGGCTCCCCCTGAGTCTCATCTCTACTCACACGAACCGCTGGCTATGAAGACAAAATTTTTCCACAGACAACGAGCTGCAGACCAGTGCAGATAACTGGCCGAGAGCACAGGCTGCTGCTTTCTATGACGAAGATATTGGAAAGTTGTACGACAAAACTCTAAGTTGGAGTGGCGACTATATAGAGAAGTAGGTGGAAGATGTACCCAACTGCTGCAAATGAAACGTTTCTGGTTTTCACTGTGGTTTCCATTTCGCGACAGATCGGAACTTACTTTCTGGACAACCTTCGTATTTTTTCACCCTGAATTTTAGTGTCATACTTCCATCTCTCTTTTATTTCCGTCACTGCTTCTTCGGTGTATAGGTTCAACCTAGAGGTGAAAGGCTACATCTCTCTCTTACAAATTGTTAATCCGAGCACTTCGTTCTTGGTCTTATTGTTTCTCTTGGTTGTTGTAGAAATTACTTTGTACACTCTATGACAAAAAAAAAGGAACTATCCGAATGGGACGAAAATCGATAGAGGTGATGTGCAGACAAACCAATGATTAAAATTTCAGAGAAATTGGACGATGTATTCAAAAGAAAGAGTTTCACAAACTGAGACAGCTGGTCCACCTCTAGCCCTTAAGGAAGCAGTTATTCGGCTTGGTACTGATTGACAGGGTTGTTGGATGTCGTCCTGAGGGATATCGTGCCGAATTATGTCCAATTGGCGCATTAGATAGTCGAAATTGAGATGTGGTTGGAGGACCCTGCCCATAATGCTGCAAGCGTTCTCATTTGGGGAGAGATCCGGAGACACTGCTGTCCAATATAGTGTTTTGGAACCCATCCCAGACCCGATTGTCGGCCGTAAGGCGGGCTCCAGCCAGGTTGGTATCCCACCCCTGTCTGAGGCGTGCGCAAACACTTCTTTGCTGGTCATCGCGCCTCAGTTCGAAGCACTATTCTTCACCGAAGACTACTCCAGTCAATGAGGTTCCAGTCCAAAGACATGTCTGGAGACGCCCCAGACAGCGGTGTGATAACAACCTGAGTGTCGCCCGCCGTAGGGTTCGATAGCCAGGAGTCACGGTCTGGGGTGCCTCTTCATTTCACAGCAGGACACCCTTCGGTTGTCATCCGGTGCACCCATACAGAGCAGCGGTACGCAGACGATATTCTACGCCCCGTTTTGTCTCCTGAGCCGTTCTGGCCCCGACTTCTGCATTGGTTTAAACCTTGACTGTTACTCTGTGTTTGGTTTCCCGCTGTTATTGCGGTTATGCCGTGGCTCTTCCTCTTTCTACGTTTGGCAGCAGCGGTGTGTATCGATATTCGCACCTTCTACTATCTTTGATCTGGTGCTTATAGTTTCCGGCTAGCCGGTGTGCGGCAGTCGGTCGGTTGGTGTGGATCAGCCAGGAAATCTCCGCGCGGCGCAGTGGGCAGGACCCGCTGGCGGTCTCTACGCAGTGTCGGAGTGTGTGGGAGCTGTTCCGGTTGCTACGAGGTTCCTGGCTCACCGACCCAGGACATCAAAGTTGAGTGGTGATTTAATTGCCGAAGCCAGTCTGTTCACATTGTGCCGTTGGTTTTCATGGTTGGTTGTTGGGGGCATTCCCGTGAGCAACAGCGAGTGTTCGAGTTGGCGAAAGTTTGGCCAACGTCCGGTGGAGTTTAACTGTATTTTGGTTATTTGAAGTCCAAGTGCACCAGCGGAATTTTCTGCCTTGCCGTTAGCGTTCCGGTTACCTGCCCTGACCGCTGACGTAAAATTCAGACAGTATCCTTTCCTCACCGTGTTGTCGCTGTCCAACACGTGTGTGTAGTTTTGACAGATTATGCATACTTGATTGTGGGCGGCTACGCCTTTTACGTTTTGGCATTGGAGTTCCTCGTGTACTGGTTGGGTGGAAAGCAAGTCGTCTTGTCGGTGGGTCCATTGACAGTCTCTTGGTTGGGTTGCCGGCGATCCGAAACATAGTTGGGCCGACTTCCTGTCTCCCCTAAGCGAATGTTAATATTTCAAGTGCAGACCAACCCCCGGAAACTTCTGAGTGCCTCTGGCTGTATTGCCTTTTGTTATTGGTGTTTGATTGTGTATTTTAATGGTTCGTAGCCTATAGTTTCAATTTGTATGCTTTTAGTTGGGTTTTATATAATGGGCCTTCAGCCGTTTTAAAATTGAAAGTTCCTTACTTGTCAAGTCTTGCATTGTTTGGGCCTTCAGCCTCATTTAAAATATTTTTTTTCTGGATAAAGCTTTGCGCCTTCTGCCTTTTGAAAATTAATTGTAGTTGTGTTTTTAAATCATGGGCCTTCAGCCGTTTTAAAATTAAAGTTCCTTACTTGTCGAGTCTTAGATTGTTTGGGCCTTCAGCCTCATTGAAATATTATTTAAGGATAAAACCTTGCGCTTTCTGCCCTTTGAAAATTTTTTGTACTTGTGTTTTAAAGCATGGGACTTCAGCCATTTTAAAAATTAAAGAGGTTGTGCCCTTAAGCCATAAGATTGTGTGGCATATTCAATTGATAGTTGAGCTCGGAAATTTGCACTGTAATGTTTGGGCAACTAAATAAAGTTGTATGTGTTCGAGGGTAACTGGCAGGCACTCATTTTTGCCCCTTTCCACAATACCAACTACCTGTTCTGTCCTGCGGATTTAACCAGGCGTTTCATTTCCCTTTATGGTAAACAATTTTGGGCTTACATTTAAGCAAGATAACTACTGCCCGCACACAGCTAGAGTTGATACTGCTCGTCTTTGTGCTTTGCATTCCCTACATTGGCCATTAAGGTTGCTGGATCTCTTCTCAGTTGAGATCGTTTGGAGCATTACCAGCAGGGTTCTCCACGCAGCTCGGGATTTTGACGAACTGACGCACCAATTGGACAGAATTTGGCACGATGTCTCCCAGGGGGACATACAGAAAATCTGTCAGGCAGTGCCAATCCGAATAATTGCTTGCATAAGGGCCAGAGGTGGATCAACGCCTTAGTGACTTCGTCAATTTGTGAAATTCTTTCTCTTGAATAAATCACCCAATTTTTTCTGGTATTGTAATCAGTTGTTTGTTTGTACATGCACGTCACATCAACCGAGTTCCGCCCCATTTGGATAATTCCTTCGTGGTGCGCCGTTTGTTCTTTGTCTTACAGTGTATAACTGAAATAGAGCTCGATGTAATCAGTCGTAAAAGACGCAAATTATGACTTGATATCTGCAAATATGAACAACAGATTGAAATTATCTCTATCCATATCGTTTTTGAAAATTAACCGTATAAATTTTCGATCCTTACGATAAAATACGGAAGTGACACTTGAATATGAACCAAAAACGACTAATTAATACCTACTGGACAGGAGGAATTTATTTTATTGTACTTTATACTCCAAGCAGCACTGATCTGATGTAAAACTGAAAACAGAAAATTGGGAAACTACGTTGTGTTATTAGAAAAATATAATGTGTTGAATATATTTTCTACTATTTTGTAAATAAAAGCATAAGTTTATTCTCCGCTCATTTTTCAAGTTATTACGAACGACTGCTATCATCAAAGAAGCAATGGTGGTTGATCTTAGCTAAGGTGGACAAAGGAAAAAAGCTGTTGATCTCTGGACTGTACACATATCGCATTATCTGACGGAACCTGCAGCATGATGTCGGCGTCATTTGATCTGCCAGACCTTTTCCCGCAGAGCGGTCTGCAGACACCAGATAATTAACAAGAGTGTCGATTACCTCCTTAGATACTTTTGGCACTTTGATTGACGGAGTCTCTCACACAGTTTCCTGTCCATTTGCAACAGGTGTCCAGATTCTTACAACTCTGACAATGCGTGATGGCTTGTGCACTCAGTTTTAGGATTGGGAGCTCCAAGCAAGTATGACACCTGAGTATGACCCGAAGGTCTAGTACCGAAACGTTATGAGTTTTGCTATTCTGACAGCCCACGATCATGACTCCTCACCATTGTGGTGTGACTTGTACGGTCAGTAGAGTCCAGAGAGCAGGGACGTCAAACACGATGCCTCAGTCACCAACACTTATTTTATACAGTATCTACTACATACGCCGTGCACAATCACAGCAACTGGTTACTGCGATGCATCAAAGAAATTATGATTGATAAATATCAGATTTGGTCCTTTAATACCATACCAAAATGGATTTCTTTTATTATCTTCGTTTTAAATATTTCGTAAGGGTGGTAAATGATACTTTTCAACAGGAAAGATCTGTTATCGAATTTCTCATTAAATTCAGGAGTAAGTCAGTTCCACACTAGAAAGGAAACAGTTGTCATTTTCCACGACGAATTGAATAGGCCATAATAATGGACGTTAATTTTTTTGGTCAAAGTATCGAAGACATCTCTCATTTCCAGTCATGCAAGAGTCATGAGAACCACACGGAGGAAAAAATGCGCAAACGCATCAACTGATAAAATATACAGATGTGTCAAAAGATTCAAATCAGCACTACATGGTGAAACGTCCCCTTTGAAAAATTATGAATGACTGTGCTGGTAAACTTCTACGTTATTTGATACAGAAACAACTGAGTAAAACTCAACGTACTCAGACAGTTTTCTCTTTATTTATTCTGATCATCACTAAACTGACACAATATTTTTAGCGCAACGCTATCTGACTTTCAATAATCCCTACAAAAGAATGGCCCTGACTAAAAATAACCTATACCTTTCATGAATCACTTACCTCACAAAAACCTTCGTTACTTGAACTACTGCAATACAGCGAGCGCCAATACTGCCAGCTAAATAAAAGATTCTAACTACTGAAGGCACTAACTACTGATAGGCATATTTAGCAAATGAAAGATTCTGATGGAGAACAAACAACGTATTTACCTTAATAGTGTTCAAAAGTCATAATATATATACAATTTTGTGACATCCAATTAAACAAATTTCCTTTTTTCTGACGGACACACGTCCAGATCGACCGCTCAAAACTCTGGCATCTCTCTTCCCACATCCACCACTACTGGCGGCTCACCTCCAACTGCGCAACGCTACGCGCTGTTCCCACCCAACTGCCCAACACTACAATAGCGAATATTGCAACAATGCCAACCGGCCACAGACTGCACTCAGCACAGTCAGTGATTTTCATACAGAGCGCTACGTGGCGTTCCCAACATAAAAACCTAAACAGTCTACTTACAATGGGACATTAGAATGTTCAATATCTGTTTTAATATCATTCTTCAGCAGCAGCAAGTCCGAAACCGCAATGGAAATTCAATAATTTAATATGTGGGAATTTTACGGCGAAAATATTTCAAGATATCCTATCACCAACAAGTGAAGTCAAGATTTCAGTTTTCTGTCTGCAATGAGAAAGCTGTCTCTTGGTGAGTCAATTTACAGATTGGTACCGCCATAACAAGCTCTTATTGTGCGAAATTATTTACAGATAACACTTGTGGAAATCTGTTGCAGGCCAACCTGTTTCGGGCCTCAGATATAGCGTTTCGGTGACTGGTATTCGCAAATTTGACTACGAAAGAACACCTACTGAGGAAAAGCTTCCTCGAAACACCAGAGAAGGGGTCAGATACAAGATTTATGTGGAATGAAGTAACCTCATCCCAAGAACTCCATTCGCTGCAAGCACACTACGTGGTTTACCATGAACAAGGTGAAAATTAGGAAAAAACGCAGAGGAGGATTTGCAACTTCAGTGATAATGGAGCGCTAAGTAACACAGCGACCGTTAAACATCTGGGGCTTCTCATAGATGCTAAAGACGTACGCTCCAAAATTTTACCGGTCCTGTGGTATCTGCTCAGGAAATTAAGACGTACAGTATCAGAAGAGAACATAATAACAGCGTACTATGCAATGTTTCACAGCCGCATCAGTTATTGCTTACTGCTATGAGACCACACTGAAGGCTGCATAACGCGCTTTTATTGAGAAAGAAGCAATGAGGATGATTATTTCAGTTAAAAATTGACCGTTGCAAGCCAATTTTTTCCAGATCAGAAATTTAGTCAGTATATATTCAACTGCTTCGTTCACACAAAGATCCCTCATGAGACCTACAGGAAGAGAATGAAGTTCGTCAACACAGCACTAGCAGCAAAGACAGTGTAGACTGGCTTAGTCCCCCTCAGTTCAAAAAGTTTGGAGACTGAAATAATAATAAAAAAAACAGCAGAAATAATGCACGTTATTTGAATAGCGGTACTCGAGATTTACAAAACAGGATTTTGCGAGAATAACGTCGTCTTTATTCCGAAGATTGGCTTTTAAATTCTCCAAGGATACACGTTACACTTCCGTAAGGGCTGTAACAATCCTTACGATCCTGACAACGAGTCTCTGAATTTATTGATCGTCTGCCGTCATGCCTACATGACAAGGATTCCAAAAGATACACCAGAACTCTAGAATCGGTTGCACTAGCCTCTTGTACTCATTCTCCTTTAACGATGTACTGCACCTTCCCAGAATCCTGACAAAAAACCTACGTCATCCATACAATTCAAATACTAATGATTTTAGTTGCTTCGCAACATTACCCATAAATATTTTAAAAGAATTGGCTAGGTCCAGAATTTTACCACTGATTTTGCAATCGGGTCCTTTCTTTTTAGTATGGACGTCATCTTTCATTTAATCATATTGAGAGAGAACTGCCAGTCACTGCACCAAACGAAAATAGTGTCCAAGTTTTTCTGCACTTCCCGGCAAAGGCTGTTTTCTGCAGGTTATGGCATAGTCAGGTAACAATCTGATAGTACTGCTAACATTACACTGAGGTGACAGAAGTCATGGGATACCACCTAATATCATGTAGGACCCCCTTTTGTCTAGCGTAGTGCAGCAATTGGACGTGACGTGGACTCAACGAGTCGTTGAAAGTCCCCTACAGAAATCCAGAGCCATTCTATGCAAACCTACTTTTCTAGCATTTGTAGACATAGAGAAAGCTTTTGACAATGTTGACTGGAATACTCTCTTTTAAATTCTGAAGGTGGCAGGGGTAAAACACAGGGAGCGAAAGGCTATTTACAATTTGTACAGAAAGAAGATGGCAGTTATAAGAGTCGAGGGACATGAAAGGGAAGCAGTGGTTGGGAAGGGAGAGAGACAGGGTTGTAGCCTCTCCCCGATGTTAATCAATCTGTATATTGAGCAAGCAGTGAAGGAAACAAAAGAAAAATTCGGAGTAGGTATTAAAATCTATGGGGAAGAAATAAAAGCTTTGGGGTTCGCCGATGATATTGTAATTCTGTCAGGGGCAGCAAAGGACTTAGAAGAGCAGTTGAACGGAATGGATAGTGTCTTGGAAGGACGATATAAGATGAACATCAACAAAAGTAAAACGAGGATAATGGAATGTAGTCAAATTAAGTCGGGTGATGCTGAGGGAATTAGATTAGGAAATGAGACACTTAAAGTAGTAAAGGAGTTTTGCTATTTAGGGAGTAAAATAACCGATGATGGTCGAAGTAGAGAGGATATAAAATGTAGACTGGCAATGGCAAGGAAAGCGTTTCTCAAGAAGAGGAATTTCATAACATCGAGTATAGATTTAAGTGTCAGGAAGTCGTTTCTGAAAGTATTTGTATGGAGTGTAACCATATATGGAAGTGAAACATGGACGATAAATAGTTTGGAGAAGAAGAGAATAGAAGCTTTAGAAATGTGGTGCTACAGAAGAATGCTGAAGATTAGATAGGTAGATCACATAACTAATGAGGAAGTATTGAATAGAATTGGGGAGAAGAGGAGTTTGTGGCACAACTTGACTAGAAGAAGGGATCGGTTGGTAGGACATGTTCTGAGGCATCAAGGGATCACCAATTTAGTATTGGAGGGCAGCGTGGACGGTAAAAATCGTAGAGGGAGACCAAGAGATGAATACTCTAAGCAGATTCAGAAGGATGTAGGTTGCAGTAGGTACTGGGAGATGAAGAAGCTTGCGCAGGATAGAGTAGCATGGAGAGCTGCATCAAACCAGTCTCAGGACTGAAGACCACCCCAACAACAACAACTATGCAGCCTGCACACCCGTCCACAAAGCGAAAGAATTGTCGGTGCAGGATTTGATGCACGAACTGACCTCTCGATTAAGTCCTATAAATCTTCGATGAAATTCATGTCGGGCGATCTGGGCAGCGAAATAACTGATTGGTCGAGAATGTTCCTCAATCCAGTAGCGAACAATTGTGGCCCATTAACATGGTGCATTGTCATCCGTAAAAATTCCATCGTTGTTTGAGAACATGAAGGCCAGAATGGCTGCAAATGGTCTCCAAGTAGCCAAACGTAAACATTTCAAGTCAATGGCCGTTTCAGTTGGACCACAGGACTCAGTGCATTCCATGTAAACACAGCCCACACCATTATGGAGCCACGACCAGCTTGTACAGTGCCTTGTTGACAACTTTGGTCCATGGCTTCGTGGGGTCTGCGGCACATTCGAACCCTGCCATCAGCTCTTAACAACAGAAATCTGGGCTCATCTGACCACGTTTTTCCAGTTCTCTGTGGTCCAACCGATATGGATACGAGCCCAGCAGAGCTAATTCAAGCGATGTCGTGCTGCTAGCAAAGGCACTCGTCTCGGTCGTCTACTGCCACAGTTCATTAACGCCACATTTCTCCGCACTTTGCTAACGGATGCGTTCGTCGTACGTCCCACATAGCTTGCTGCAGTTATCTCAAGTAGTGCTGCTTGTCTCTTAGCACTGACAATTCTATGCATACGCCGCTCCTGTCTGTCGTCGAGCGAAAGCAGTCGGCCACTGTTGTCCGTGGTGAAGTTCGATATTCTCCCCACACTCTTGATACTGTTGGTGGTGGTGGTTAGTGCTTAACGTCCCGTCGACAACGAGGTCATTAGAGACGGAGCGCAAGCTCGGCTTAGGGAAGGATTGGGAAGGAAATCGGCCGTGCCCTTTCAAAGGAACCATCCCGACATTTGCCTGAAACGATTTAGGGAAATCACGGAAAACCTAAATCAGGATGGCTGGAGACGGGATTGAACCGTCGTCCTCCAGAATGCGAGTCCAGTGTGCTAACCACTGCGCCACCTCGCTCGGTGTTCTTGATACTGTTGATCAGGAAATACCGAAATCCCTTACGATTACCGAATTGGAATGTCGCATGCGTCTAGCTCCAAATACCATTCCGTGCTCAAAGGTGAATTTCCGACGGACGACCATAACCCAATCGGAAGCCTTTTTACATTATCTCATGAGCACAAATGACAATTCTGCCAATGCACTGTCCTTTTATGCCTCGTGTGCGTGACACTACAGCCATCTGTATATGTGGATATCGCTACCCCATAACTTTTTCCAGCCGAATGTATGTGATTAATAGTTTATGTGTATAAGGAACATTAGTGGTCCTTCCTTGGGTTACACCCGATGTTAATTTCGTACTACGTGAAAATTGGCCGTCCGGTATGTCGTAGCTCTAGTGGGTTCTGTTAGTCGAAAGCTCTGATTATCCCGCTCATTGTTTGAATCGCGGTGTCTCACCATTTCGTCATTTTAATGTTTCTGTGAATCCTTCTTTATACCTAATCGCAATTTTACAATGGAATTTTTTAATAAATGATAATTAAAACAGAAAAAACGAAGAAAGAAAGGAAGACTATTAAACTGTAACTTCACGTCACTAGCCGGAAATATAAAGTCAGGTGTAAACTTTGTAGTAAATTTGAATAAACGCTTGAAGTGTCCCGTCATGTAATTCGAAACGGACGTAGTTATTTGCTAACTTTATCTTTACTCAAAGGACTGTCGATTTCTCGTTGCAGCACTTTACAAGAAAATATTTGGAACATTCCTCAAAATATTACAGTTTAAATTTTAGCAGTGTTTACTTTTTATAAACTGAAGCAGTTTTCCACCAGTTCGTAGTTTTACCAGCAAATTATAACTGAATACTCTACCCACGTAAGAATTGTATCATATTATTTGTCAATGGAATCCACCAGTATTCGAAACTAGACGGGGTCCTGTGGAACCATAAAATAATGTAAAAGAGCACATAAAAAACAACTGCCATTCCTCTTTTCTTCTTTGTCGGTCGACACCTTAGACAGACCAACCACAAGTTTCTAGGTCAGCTGAAAGAGCTCTAAATCCCCAGTCAGGCGTCCTGAGTCCAGAAACTGCAACAAGTACCAAGTTCCTGGGAACACTGGGATTAGCTCTTCGTATAGTCCCCGATTTGCACTCGCCAGATAAGTGTTTTCAAAGGTGATTGATGACTTTGGGTCGAAAGGTGCAAACGGAGCATTGTTTGGACTGAACATTTTGAGAGAAAATTTTAGTACTTTAACCAAGTTGTTTCCGGTTCCCGTCAGACCACCGAAGTTAAGCGCTGTCAGGCTGGGCTAGCACTTGGATGGGTGACCATCCGGTCTCCCAAGCGCTGTTGGCAAGCGGGGTGCACTCAGTCCTTGTGAGGCAAACTGAGGAGCTGCTTGATTGAGAAGTAGCGGCTCCGGTCTCGTAAACTGACATACGGCCAGGAGAGCGGTGTGCTGACCACATGCCCCTCCATATCCGCATCCAGTGAAGCCTGTGGGGTGAGGATGACATGGCGGTCGGTCGGTACCGTTGGGCCTTCCAAGGCGTGTTCGGACGGAGTAAACCAAGCTGTTTAAATATCTATAGCACGATATTTTGTGCTGCTATGAATAAAATTTTTGTTTAATGTCCCGCAACCTTATTATGGAAAAGATTCTTCAGTAATCAATTGGTATTGTGTAGTACATGACAAGGAGAGAAGCGCCGATGACCGTGTAGATTGTTAATCAAGAACAGTCTCGAAGTACTGTTTTCTCGGGCTAAAGAATTTACACAGTAATACTTGAATTCATATCTTTCCTCGGATCAGTACTGACAAAGATGATGATATCGAAGAACTATCACAATACTGTCATCACGAAACCTCGGTAAGATAACGTATATCAGACGATTGTAAGAGGAAAATTTCGGTTGTATGGATTGTCCTCGTCGATTTTACCAAAACGGCCATGTAATGGCGATGAACTGTGAAGCATTTGTTTTTACTGTGGTTCTACTAGACGCTGGTCGAAATTCGCACCGTCCAACAAAATAACACCGCTACTACACTGTTATTAAATACTATCTAATGTGCTGCCAGTTGACTGAAATATTGTTAGCGGCGCTGAACCAACGTCATAGGACAATTAACAGGTCACTGCGCTTCAGACAACAAGAAGTGTTTCACAAGCTGAGTCAACGGCCCAGTAACGTCTTTACTGCATAACTGCACAGTTTCGTCAATAGTAACACTGCTCAATTATTTGTCGAAGTGAATGAAACCTACCTCCATTACAAATTAGTTGTTCCCAATTAGAATTCCTTCTTACGAGTTTTAGTTCATTACTACATTGTGACTAAAATGATTCATTGTTTTTTGACGTCTTACAGCTTTAAATGTATTATCTCCTCCCACTTGTACTAACAAGCAATGAAAAGAGCATATTTTAAAGTTTTGTTTATGTCATTGCAGGGAAACAGTAGCTTACAAAACGGCGGTTTATCATTTGCCTGTTACAAATATAAGAAGACTGATCCAGCTGCTACCGTGCTGGTTGCGTTCCGAAGACAGTACACTGGTATCGACTGTTCAAGGACACTGTTTGCCTCTGTAAAGAAAACTTCTCAGGACAACCAGACGTTGCAGTTGAAACAGTGGAAAGAGTCCGAGAGATGTTCCCTCGCAGTTTGAAGAAATCTAACAAGTCTTGCAAATCGCGAACTGGGAATTCCTCCGCAAAATGAATGGAATATTCTGCGCAAGCGATTATTTCACAAACAATACAGCTGCAACTTTGGCGGCCAAGCGGCCACACCATCACACGCGAATCTCGTGAACTTTTCCAGGAAGCAATGGAAGATAACAGATTTATCTCCTCCGCTGATACTCGTGTTCAATGACACGGCAACGTTCCTCGTAAACGCTATAGATATACTTTAAGGTCTCAGGAAGATTACATCATGATAACACACATATTTCGAAACTTGACTGTAAATTGCAACACATATCCAGGATCAAGTGTGGGCCGTGATAAGAATTTGTTTCTTATAAACCAGTATAAACCTAGATGACGTAGTTGCGTGGAGAAAACAGCGATTGGTTTACTTATATACCTGCACAGGCACGGTGACGACTCCAGCGAGCGACCAAATGGTATAAATTGCCCTGAAGATGACCCCACCGCGAGTTGAAACCGGTTGGCGACAAAATAAATAATGCGATTGTGACTGTCATTTTGAATAATTCAGTATAAATCTCTATAAAGGCAGAAAATTAATCAATGGGAGCTAGATACATCTAAAGAACCACTAGTTGTGGAGAGTTTCAAATGGAGGCTTAGGCAACGATTGCCTGAAACAGGAGGGAGAAATACAATCGAAGTCGAATGGGCCGCTTTGAGGAATATTGAAGGCAGCGGGAAATCAAATAGGCAAAGAGACAAAGCTCTGTAGAAATACTAGATGCTGAATTTAAGTGAAGAAACGAAAAAACATAAACATGCATTAAGCGACCAGTCAAAATGGAATGCATACGATTAAAAATGAAACTGACAGAAAGTGCTACCTTTGGAGAAAAGAGAAGCAAATAAATTAACAAACGACCGAGTTGATCCACCACGGTACACAAAACAGGTCAGAACACTGTTGCAGAAATAACGAAAAATCATGCGAAATTTAAACGAACGCAAAATCCCAAAGACTGGGTATCTTTTACAGAAGCTCGAAATTTATCACGGACTTCAAAGCGAGAAGCTTATAACAGTTTCCACAACGAAACCTTGTGTCGAAACCTGGCAGAAAATCAAAAGAGCTTCCGGTGGAATGTAAAGTATGCTAGCGGCAAGACACAATCAATTTCTACTCTCCGTGATAACAATGGAAATACTATCAACGACAGTGCTGCCAAAGCAGAGCTACGAAACACAGCCTTCCGAAATTCCTTCACCAAAGAAGTCGAAGTAAATATTCCAGAATTCGAGTCAACAACAACTGCCAACATGAATGGCTTAGAAGTAGATATAATCATAGCTAACACTTGGTTCAAGAATCATAAAAGAAGGTTGTATACATGGAAGAATCCTGGAGATACTAGAAGGTATCAGATAGATTATATAATGGTAAGACAGAGATTTAGGAACCAGGTTTTAAATTGTAAGACATTTCCAGGGGCAGATGTGAACTCTGACCACAATCTATTGATTATGAACTGTAGATTAAAACTGAAGAAACTGCAAAAAGGTGGGAAATTAAGGAGGTGGGACCTGGATAAACTGACTAAACCAGAGGTTGTACAGAGTTTCAGGGAGAGGATAAGGGAACAATTGGCAGAAATGGGGGAAAGAAGTACAGTAGAAGAAGAATGGGTAACTTTGAGGGATGAAGTAGTGAAGGCAGCAGAAGATCAAGTAGGTAAAAAGACGAGGTCTAGTAGCAATCCTTGGGTAACAGAAGATATATTGAATTTAATTGATGAAAGGAGAAAATATAAAAATGCAGTAAATGAAGCAGGCAAAAAGGAATACAAACGTCTCAAAAATGAGATCGACAGGAAGTGCAAAATGGCTAAGCAGGGATGGCTAGAGGACAAATGTAAGGCTGTAGAGGCTTATCTCACTAGGGGTAAGATAGATACTGCCTACAGGAAAATTAAAGAGACCTTTGCAGGGAAGAGAACCACTTGTATGAATATCAAGAGCTCAGATGGAAACCAAGTTCTAAGCAAAGAATGGAAAGCAGAAAGATGGACGGAATATATAGAGGGTCTATACAATGGCGATGTACTTGAGGACAATATTATGGAAATGGAAGAGGATGTAGATGAAGATGAATTGGAAGATACGATACTGCGTGAAGAGTTTGACAGATCACTGAAAGACCTGAGTCGAAGCAATGCCCCAGGAGTAGACAACAATCCATTAGAACTACTGACGGTCTTGGGAGAGCCAGTCGTGACAAAACTCTACCATCTGGTGAGCAAGATGTATGAGACAGGCGAAATACCCTCAGACTTCAAGAAGTATATAATAATTCCAATCCCAAAGAAAGCAGGTGTTGACAGATGCGAAAATTACCGAACTATCAGTTTAATAAGTCACAGCTGCAAAATACTATCACGAATTCTTTACAGACGAATGGAAAAACTGGTAGAAGCCGACCTCGGGGAAGATCACTTTGGATTCCGTAGAAATATTGGAACACGTGAGGCAATAATGACCTTACGACTTATCTTAGAAGAAGGCAAACCTACATTTCTAGCATTTGTAGACTCAGAGAAAGCTTTTGACAATGTTGACTGGAATACTTTCTTTCACATTCTAAAGGTGGCAGGGGTAAAATACAGGGAGCGAAAGGCTATTTACAATTTGTACAGAAAGCAGATGGCAGTTATAAGAGTCGAGGGACATGAAAGGGAAGCAGTGGTTGGGAAGGGAGTGAGACAGGGTTGTAGCCTACCCCCATGTTATTCAATCTGTATATTGAGCAAGCAGTAAAGGAAACAAAAGAAAAATTCGGAGTATGTATTAAAATCCATGGAGAAGAAATAAAAACTTTGAGGTTCGCCGATGACATTGTAATTCTGCCAGAGACAGCAAAGGACTTGGAAGAGCAGTTGAACGGAATGGACAGTGTCTTGAAAGAAGGATGTAAGATGAACATCAACAAAAGCAAAACGAGGATAATGGAATGTAGTCGAATTAAGTCGGGTGATGCTGAGGGAATTAGATTAGGAAATGAGACACTTAAAGTAGTAAAGGAGTTTTGCTATTTAGGGAGCAAAATAACTGATGATGGTCGAAGTAGAGAGGATATAAAATGTAGACTGGCAGTGGCAAGGAAAGCGTTTCTGAAGAAGGGAAATTTGTTAACATCGAGTATAGATTTAAGTGTCAGGAAGTCGTTGAAAGTATTTGTATGGAGTGTAGCCATGTATGGAAGTGAAACATGGACGATAAATAGTTTGGAGAAGAAGAGAATAGAAGCTTTCGAAATGTGGTGCTACAGAAGAATGCTGAAGATCAGATGGGTAGATCACATAACTAATGAGGAGGTGTTGACTAGGATTGGGGAGAAGAGAAGTTTGTGGCACAACTTGACTAGAAGAAGGGATTGGTTGGCAGGACATGTTATGAGGCATCAAGGGATCACCAATTTAGTATTCGAGGGCAGCGTGGAGGGTCAAAATCGTAGAAGGAGACCAAGAGATGAATACACTAAGCAGATTAAAAAGGATGTAGGTTGCAGTAGGTACTGGGAGATGAAGAAGCTTGCACAGGATAGAGTAGCATGGAGAGCTGCATCAAACCAGTCTCTGGACTGAAGACCACAACAACAACAACATACCCAGAGTCGTGAAGCAACATAAAGCACGTAATAAAAGCAAGTCTTCCGGTCCAGAATGTATACCAATTAGGTGCCATTCAGAGTATGCTCCATACTTAACAATCATATACAACCGCTCGTTCGAGGAAAGATCCTGACCCAAAGACTGAAAAACTGCACTGTCCTTACCAATATTCAAGGAAGGTAGTAGGAGTAATCCACTAAATTACAGGCCCACATCATTAACGTCGATATGCGACAGGATTTTGGAACACATATTGTGTTCGAACATTATGAATAACTTCGAAGAGAACGGTTTAGTGACACACAGTCAAGACGGATTTAGAAAACGTTGTTGTGGTAAAACACAATCAGCTCCTTACACATAGGAAGTGTCGAGTGCTATTGACAACGGATTTCAAATTGATTTTTCTAGATTTCCAGAAAGCATTTGACACTGTCCCTCACAAGCGGCTTGTAATCAGATTACGTGCTTATGGAATATCGTTTCACTTATGCGACTGGATTCGTGATTTCCCGTCACAGTTCGTAGCAATTGATGGAAAGTCATCGAGTAAAACAGAAGTGATTTCTGGCGTTCCCAAAGGTAGTGTTAGAGGCCCTCTGCTGTTTCTTATGTATATAAACGATTTAAACGAGTCAGGAGACAACCTGAGCAGCCGTCTTAGGTTGTTTGCAGATAATGCTGTCGTTTATCATCTAATTACGTCATCAGAAGATCAAAACAAATTGTAAAACGATTTAGAAAAGATGTATACATGGTGCGAAAATTGGCAATTGACTTTAAATAATGAAAAGTGTAAAGTCATCCACACGAGTACTAAAAGGAATTCATTAAACTACGGTTACACGATAAATCAATCAAATCTTAAGTTCGTAAATTCAGCTAAATACCTAGGAATTACAATTGAGAACAACTTATATAGGAAACAACGCATAGAAAATGTTTTGGGAAAGGTCAACCAAAGACTACGTCTTATTGGCAGAATACTTAGAAGATGCAATGATCTCCTAAAGAGACTGCCTACACTACGCTTGTGCTATCACTTTTGGAGTACTGCTGCGCGGTGTGCGATCCTTAGCAGATAGGATTAAGGGAATACTCGTACATCGAGAAAGTTCAAAGACGGGCAGCATGTTTTGTGCTATCGCGAAATAGGGGGGAGAGTGTCAAGGACTTGATACGGGATTTGGAGCGGACGTAACTAAAAGAAAGGCGTTTCTCGTGGCGGCGGGATCTTCACACGAAATTCCAATCACCAACGTTTTCCTCAGAATGCGAAAATATTTTGTTGGCACCGACGTACACTGGGAGAAACGATCATCACAATAAAATAAGGGAAATCAGAGGTCGTATGGATAGAAATATTCGTTCGTTTCTTCCGCCCGCTGTTCGGAATTGGGATAATAGAGAATTATAGTGAAGGTTGTTCGACGAACCCTTTGCCAGCCACTTACATGTGACTTTCAGGCTATCCATGTAGATGCAGATACAGATGAAAGTTATGTGGCCACTGTAATTGCACTAGCTGAAGCTAGAGTATTTTTGCAGTGTGATACTGAATTATTGGCCGTAACAGTCATTACTAGTATCTTCCGTTTCATATAACCTGCACAGATCTTATTTGTTTACGAAGTCCAATACTACATACGTTATTGTGTTACGCGGTGTAGATCATATATTCAGAAAAGATATTTTAAATGTAACCACACAAGCCAAAGCTAGTGAATAACTTTCACTTGAGCAGAATTTAGTGTGTTTTCCTCGAGAGAGAAATTAATTAACCCAGTTTTACGGTACGTTGATAATTTTTACTGTGGACCGTCTAACTACAACAGTGTGATACACAATTAGGCGGTCCAAATGTAAAAGTTAACATACCGTAATATTACACGCGACTGAGGACGGCAGGCCTACAAAAGTTGAAGGTAATTAATCCAAATAGTAATCAGAAGCTAATTATTACGTGCTGCCTTTGCCCATAATTCAAGAAAGCGCAGAGATATTGTATAAAGCCGGATCACATTTCTCTCTGACGCTAATGAAATATTTAATGCAATCCACAAAAGAAAGATATCTTAAAAGATAGATATCTTAATCTTCTAGTTCTGAAATAAATTAAAATAATACTAGAGGTCGGTTGAGCAAACCAGTTCTAAGCAAAGAAGAAAAGTGGAACAATTAAATAGAAGAGTTGTACAAAGGAAACGCAGAAATTATTTTGAAAAGGAAGTAAATGAAGATAAGCTGGGGGGTGTGAAGAATTTGACACAGCACTGAAAGACCTAAGTCGAAACAAGGCAGCTGGGGAACCACATTCCCCCAGAACTATTGACATCTTTAGCAGAACATTCAATAAAAGACTATGCACCTGGTACACAGTGTATATGAGACAGGCGAAATAGCAGCAGACTACGAGAATGTTAACTATTAGTTTGATAAATAAAGGATGCAAAGTACTAACACGCGTTATTTACAAAGGAATGGTAATATTGATAGAAGTTGATCTCGAGGTTCGGAGAAATGTAAGAACACGTTACGCAGTACCGAACCTTATGAGCCGGCCGGAGTGGCCGAGCGGTTCTAGGCGCTACAGTGTGGAACCGCGCGACCGCTATGGTCGCAGGTTCGAATCCTGCCTCGGGCATGGATGTGTGTGATGTCCTTAGGTTAGTTAGGTTTAAGTAGTTCTAAGTTCTAGGGGACTGATGACCGCAGCTGTTAAGTCCCATAGTGATCAGAGCCATTTGAACCAGTTTTTGAACCTTTGACCTATCTTATAAAACAGTATGAAGGAGGCTCATCCACATATTTATAGAATTTGTAGATTTGGAAAAACGTTTTGATCAAGTGGACTGGAATGCTCTTTGAAATCCTTAAGATAGCAGTGTAAGTAGGCTGTTTAGGTTTTTTATATTGGTAACGCCACGTAGCGCTCTGATGAAAATCACTGGCTGTGCTGTGTGCAGTCTGTGGCTAGTTTGCATTGTTGTCTGCCATTGTAGTGTTGGGCAGCTGGATGTTAATAGCGTGTAGCGTTGCGCAATTGGAGGTGAGCCCCTAGCAGTGGTGGATGTGGGGAGAGAAATGGCGGAATTTTGAAATTTGTAAGACTGGATGTCATGAACTGCTATATACATTATGACTTTTGAACACTATTGAGGTAAATACATTGTTTGTTCTCTATCAAAATCTTTCATTTTCTAACTATGCCTATTAGTAGTTAGTGCCTTCAGTAGTTTAAATCTTTTATTTAGCTGGCAGTAGTGGCGCTCGCTGTATTGCAGTAGTTTGAGTAACGAAGATTTTTGGTGAGGTAAGTGATTTGTGAAAGGTATAGGTTAATGTTAGTCAGGGCCATTCTTTTGTAGGGATTTTTGAAAGTCAGATTGCGTTGCGCTTAAAATATTGTGTGTCAGTTTAAACAGTCATGTATAATTGTTCTAAGGGACGTTACAGCAGGGATAAAATATGAGGAGAAAAACGTTATCTACAACTAGTTCAGAAACTAGTTGTAAGAGTCGATGAACATGTAGGGGAAGCATTTGTTGAGGAGGGAGTGAGAAACGGATGTAGCCTGTGGCCGACGTAATTAAATCTGTGCAAGGCGAAGTTAGTAAAGGAGATGGAGGAAAAGTTTCTTTAGGAAATTAAAGTTCAGGACGAATAAATAAAAATGTGGAAGTTAGCTGGCGAAACTTCAATTCCGTAAGAGACGGAAAAGAATATGAAAGTTCAGATAAAGGGAATGAACAATATGTTTCTAAGAGATTGTAAGATGAATGTAAATAACAGGAAAACAAGGATAGTGGACTGTAATCGAATAAAATCAGGCGATGATGAGGGAATTAGATCAGGAAACGAGGCACTACAAGTAGTAGATGAGTTTTGCTATTTGGGCAGCAAAATAACATACGATGGTCGAAGAAGAGACTTTATAAAATTCAGATTGGCAATAGCAAGAACAACAGTACTGAAAACATATATATGGTCACATCGAATGTAAATTTCAATATTACGAAATCTTTTATGGAGATATTTGTTTGAAGTGTAGCATTGTACGGAAGTGAAGTGTGGATGAACGAAAAAGAGTTTGGTCAACAAGAGAAGTGGCTTTTGAAATGTGGTGCTACGCAGAAGTGCTGAAGATTAGATGGGTGGATCGTATAAGTGATGGAGAGATGCTGAATCGAAATGGGAAGAAACTAAATTTGTGGAACAAGTTGGCTAAAAGAAGACATCAACTGATGGAACACTTGCTGAGGCATAAAGGAATAGTTAATCTGGTAATGGAGAGAAAAGGGGGAAGAGGGCAGGGTAAAATTGGGAGAGGGATACCAAGGTTTATAATCTACATGTATATCTACATCTACATTCGGCAAACCACTGTAAAGTGTACTGCAGGCGGTAGCAGCAATTACTTCGTCTCTTCCCCTTCCATTCACGTGTTGAGTTCGGCTCCAGCCTCTGTGGGCGCTGTAATTACACTAATCTTGTCCTCACAATCCCTATGTGAGCGATTCTTAGGTGGTTGTAGTGTATTCCTAGATTCATCATTTAAAGCTGGGTCTTCAAACTTTGCAAATAGGGGTTTCTCTGGATAGTTTGCGTCTGTCTTCACGAGTCTGCCAGATCAGTTTCTTCGGCATCTCTGTGACACTCTCCCTCGGGTCAAACAAACCTGTGACCATTCGTGCTGCCCTTCTGTGTATACGTTCAGTATCCCCTGTTAATCCTATTTGGTACGGGTCCCACACACCTGAGCGATACTCCAGAATGAGTCGCGCGAGTGACTTGTAAGCCATCTCCTTTGTAGACTGATTGTATTTCTCCAGTATTTTACCAATAAACGGAAGTCTGCCCCCCTGCTTTACCCACGGCTGAACCTATATGATCATTCCATTTCATACCCATATAAAGTGCTACACCCAGGTGTTGGACGAATCCAGCTGTGACTCACTGATACTATAGTCAGAAGATATTACATTATTTTTTAGTTTTGTGAAGTTCATAGTTTTAAATTTCCACAAATTTAAAGCAAGTTGCTAATCTTTGAACCAATTTCATGCCTTATCAAGTTCTAACAGAATATTTATGAAGCTCCTTTCGAGTAGTACTCCATTATAGGTAACTGCATCTGACGATGATATTCTGTGTCCTCTCTACCAAAAAATCCTCAAATCAGTTACAAATTTCACTTGATACTTCATATGATTGTACTTTCGATAATTAGCGTAGATATGGTACTGAATCAAATGCTTTTCGGAAATCAAGAAATACTCAATCTACCCGACTGCCTTGATCCAAAGCCTTCAGTATGTCATGTGAGAAAAGTATGAGTAGGATTCCGCAAGATCGATGCTGGTTGGCACGGATTAGGTCATTCAGCTCGAGATACCTCAATATGTTTGAGCTCAGGTTGCTCAGATGTGCAGGCTGAAGTGAATGTAGGGTTTAATAGTTACGCAGAGATGAATAGGGTTGCACAAAATAGACTAGCGTACAGACCTGCATTAAACCAGTATTCAGACTGACGACTGCAATCAAAATTTTAAAAAAAATCAGAAAAAGAGGTTGAAAAAAAACATAATGTGAATAGGACGGCCACAATATCAACTTGTATGGATTACTGTTCAACATTTACTTGTATATTCTTGTAGAATACTGGGAAATCCACTGATGGTGGAGCAACATTACAAAAACGTGTTAAAGAGAGAAAAATAATAAATTGTCTTTTGATCGAGGCACAATCCTTGAAACATATTTCAAGCAAACACAAATGCATATAGCGGGTTTTCATTCAAGGAAATCACCTCAAGGTGAATATTTCTGCTCCAAGACCCTCCGTTCACAGAAGGCGTCCCTTTTCTTCCAGTTATGCAAATGAGGCGCACAGTCGTCAAAATGACTGAAAATACAGTATTTTCATATAATTTAAAATAAGCCAAAGGTGATCGTTGAATAGACATGACAACAGAGCAGCCGCATTATCGTTAAATGACATTAAAATTTGATAAATAACGTTCTTAAGAGACTATTTTGTATAATATTATTCATGAGAGGTTATAAACATTTCAGAATGTCATCTGAGGGGAATTTATTATGATGGATCACATAATCGACAGCGATGAAGACAAAATTGACACGTAATCGCTCGTTGAAGTGTTCGTAGGAACTCCTGACTCAAGCGGTTCTGGAAACCTATAGGAGTCACCTGATAACCAATAATTCTTACAGTCTGTCGGTAGAGAACTTGATAGATGAAACATCCTGGCAGATTAAAACTGTTTGCCGGACCGGGACACGAACTCGGGACCTTTCCCTTTCGTGGGAAAGTGCTCTACCATCTGAGCTACCCAAGCACAGAGCACTTGCCCGCAAAATGCAAAGGTCGCGTGTTCGAGTCTCGGTTCTGCACACAGTTTTAATCTACCAGGAAGTTTCACATCAGCGCACACTCCGCTGTAGAGTGAAAATTTCATTCTGGAAACTTGATAGGTGTTGGGAAAATCTGAGAGATTAGAAAAGAAGTAGGTAGTATATTCGGTCTCTGTTCCTAGTGTAATAATGTTCTGCGCTACTTTTCACTCTTCTTAACATCACAGTTCACTTCCCACTATTTTGAAATGTTCTTTTTAATCATGAGAACATAACTACATGTTGAACATCTAATAAATATTTGTTGTTCGTTAGGTGCTGCAGGAGTCAAAACTGACATAAGAGTGCAAAGACGTTTCTTTTTTGTATTGAGTTCGGTGTAAGCAAAATAGAAAGTTCCAAGAAGGGTAGCATGTTTTGTATTATCGCGAAATAAGGGAGAGAGTGTCACTGAAATAATAGAGGGTTTGAGGTGGACGTCATTAAAACAAAGGCGTTTTTGGTTGCGGCGGAATCTTCTCACGAAATTTCAATCACCAACTTTCTCCTCCGAATGCGAAAATATTTTGTTGACGACGACCTAAAAAGGGAGAAACGATCATCATATTAAAATAAGGGAAAACAGAGTTCGCGCGAAAAGGTATAGATGTTCGTTTTTTCCGTACGAAGTACGAGACTGAAATAACAGAAAATTGTTGTGAAGGTGGTTCGATGAACCCTCTGCCAGGTACTTAAATGTGATTTGCAGAGTATCCATGTAGATGTCGATGTAGATATTCTATAGGATACACACATCACCAAGAGATTTGAATCACCCCTTTATTTCGAAATTCGTGGCACAGGAAACAAAAACTGGCTATGAGGTATGTATATACGAGTACAATCGTTTGGAATGTGTCCAGATGACAAAGAAAAGAAAAAAATCGTGTAGCGACAAAATCGTCTGTTTCCCATGGGGTTTCTCGCAGTTCTCCTGAGCAATGCCAGTACTTGGTGGAACGTGCCCTTGCTCAAAGATGGGCTTGATTCCTTCGTGGCACACCATCGATGAGATCAAGCCAGCCCTGATCCAAATTGAAATGGTAATTAACTCAAGACCCTAAGCTGTCGACAGGCGTAGACATACATCAACGGGGACAGTGTAATGGACAGGGGCACTACGAATTTAGCGTGTGGACATTAAGTTGGGAATGTGGGTCTCACGAGGAGCGTACAAGGGGTAAATCCCTGCAGTCGCACTGTCCTCTGTGCCCTCGGTGTCTCAGATGGATAGAGCGTCTGCCACGTAAGCAGGAGATCACGGGTTCGAGTCCCGGTCGGGACACACATTTTCAACTGTCCCCGTTGATGTATATCAACGCCTTTCGACAGCTTAGGATCTTGAATTAATTATCATTTCATTCTAAGAGAACTGCATGGTTACCGATGGTATCTGTTCTTTCGGACATATTCATACTAGTCCAAATTGTCTCAATCTTCAGTGGCGATTCTGCCTAAGTCGTGTGGAATATGTGGTCTTTGTCGACGGCAAAAACAATTCATTTTGGTTGATTCCACAAGTATTTGATTGGCTTCATGTCTTTGGAATAGGGAGGCTACCCCATTCCGGAGAACGGACGTAATCACGAGGACAGCACGGTGGGCACACGAGTTATCATCCATCAAATGGCTCTGAGCACTATGCGATTTAACTTCTGAGGTCATCAGTCGCCTAGAACTTAGAACTAATTAAAACTAACTAACCTAAGGACATCACACACATCCATGCCCGAGGCAGGATTCGAACCTGCGACCGTAGCGGTCACGCGGTTCCAGACTGAAGCGCCTTTAACCGCACGGCCACACCGGCCGGCTATCATCCATCAAGATGAAATGTCAACAAAATTTTAGCGAGATCTTCCCACTATCGGTTGTAGAATCTCATTCTTGTGCCGTAGAGCAGCAAGATTGCTCTCAACGACCGCGCGAGGTGTACGGTGGCCTCAAGTCATGCAAAGCCACCCTAGAACGTCACTCCACCACCTCCATATTGGACATGTAAGACACAGTGTTGGAGGCGTTCGAGGTGTCTCCGAACATTTTGTCTGCGATTATCACGGTGCAAACATATCAGAGTTTCGTCCGTAAATAACATCCGACGTCAACCTTGGGACCTCCATTCTGCGTAATTTCTTGCTCGTCTGTGACGAAGCGCATGGTGAATTGATGTACGACGTGATGCTCGACATGGTCGTTGGGAATGGCGATTCGCATCACGCTGTACTCTACTGACAGTTTGATGCAATACTGACGTCCTGCAGCGTCTTGAAAAGGCGAGTTCAGTTCTGGAGCACTCAACCCATGGTTCCTTTGATCAAAATCGTAGATATCAATCGTCCTGTACATCCATCGAACGTGAACGGCCTATGCAGTGTAAGTCCTCAACACTACCTGCCAATTGGAAGCGATTTCATGTCCGCACCACATCACGTTGACTCCGGTGAACACGTCAGACAACTTCCTGAGTTGAAAAGATTCTGCGCGTAAAGTGATGATGCGGGCCCGATCATTTGTCACGATTGTCCTTCGTGGAACGATGGCTGCTCGATCCACTGTTACACAGAAGTCTCTAACGCATTTCTTCTCGTGCTTTACTTTCAACTAAAATACTGCAGTCAATTCGAGTGCGGCGTTCTAGCCATAGATAACACTCATGGTAATTCTGTGTGTGCTTACAAACAACGTCAGGGGTGACCTTCCGATCGGTACAAAAAAATGATTCAAACGGCTCTGAGCACTATAGGACTCAACATCTGAGGTCATCAGTCCCCTAGAACTTAGAACTACTTAAACCTAACTAACCTAAGGACATCACACATATCCATGACCGAGGTAGGACTCGAACCTGCGACCGTAGGGGTCGCGCGGTTCCAGACTGAAGCGCCTAGAACCGCACGGCCACACCGGTAGGCGATCGGTACAGGAATATTCACAATCACTACGTTTACATGCGACCATCTTCCGAAACATGAAAACCGAATTTTGGAAAACGTTTTTCGCTATCGTGTTTACGTGTCAAGGACTGAAGCGGATTTGCTAGTCCAGTTAAATACGGCGCCTGGAAAACAACTGTTACAGTTTTTGATTTAGGCAGCACAGTCGCTATTTCTCTTCCATAAGAAGAGGTGTAAACAGCTTCAATCTAGTATTTCTACTTATCATCCACCGTACAAAAAGCTACTCCGTCCTTATTAGCAGAAAAATTTAAAAAACGAGACGAAACTTGACAACCCAAGCACATTTCAAAGCCGACTGCGTTTACTCGAGAGCGAAAATCGATTGAGGAATTGGAAACCGGCAACCAGAAGCGGATTTCCAGAATCGACTTTGAAGTGTTTACATGACCATCTGGAACCGGTATCGGGAAATCGGTTTACGAAATCCGGTTTTGAGAGCCCCTTATGAACAGCGTGAATAGCAACACGCATGTGCGGCATATCAGGGTGATGCGAAACTTCCGTTGATTATGTACATTTTGTTGTTTAAGTTTAGTATCTGCACAGAAACTGAACAATGGAAGCAGCTTTGAAAGATTATATCTTTGACTGCTGAAACATCTACCGAACAGCCAATGTTTACATGGCGTCCATATTGTGGTTATGGTGTTCTATATAATTCTCTCACTGTCTATGAAATCTGGGTGCGACTGGAAGAAAACCACGTCGTTCACCACCATTTACATGTATCTTTGTGCAAACGTTCACATTAGAGGGAACGGAAGACAACTAGAGATAAAGAACATAATCTATGAACCCTGTATTGTTGTTGTATTGTGGCCGAGCGGTTCTAGGCGCTACAGTCTGGAACCGCGCGACCGCTACGGTCGCAGGTTCGAATCCTGCCTCGGGCATGGATGTGTGTGATGTCCTTAGGTTAGTTAGGTTTAAGTACTAAGTCTAGGGGACTGATGACCTCAGAAGTTAAATCCCATAGTGCTCAGAGCCATTTGAACCATTTTGTTGTTGTATTGGCTGTAATAATCAGCACACAGAATGCAACACTATAATAATAAGGCTTTGATACTCAAAGAGGATTATTTTGGAAGGAGTGTACACTGTTTCTGCCGAAATATGCAAAATGGCAAAGGGAAAGAAGAATTTAGGTATCTGAAATGATACGCGCCCGTGAAATGCGTGGAGGCAGCGCACTTAACACGGAATTGCGGTTCCAGCTTTCCTTAGCATTATTCCAAAACTTTGCACATGCGTCGGTTGAAGTTTACGGCTGGCTTCTCATTACTATCGAGGAGGAAATTTTAAAGCAGAGTACTACCGACGACCACACAAGCTGAAGATGACTAGTAGTTACATTCTGGCTATTCACATCTGGAGACATTTACGCTAGTGATAGTTTCGAATTTCAATAGATGCTGTATGTCAAGTAGTTTCTGGTGCTTGTAGTGATAAATATGAAGCACTTACAGTTATTGCAATATGTATCAGAAAGATGCGTCAGTAAAATTTGAATGTGAAATATACGTATGAGTTTGCTTATGTTCTACAATATTGTAAAACAAAAGTAAACTGGTGCTTTTCGTTTATTATTATAATGTTGTTCTACCAAGAACCGACGGAAGATTCTGTTAATATACGTATGAGTTGTCACATAGGCTACTTGATAAAACGTGCTATACAGGGTTGGCAGAAACAGTCTGAAAATCTTGTAGGGATGTTAACGGTAGGTTGTGGTGAGAAATAACTCTTAGGGAAAAAATTCGATACGTTGCGCTGTTCCCGAGCTAGCTAACGTTGGCGTTATCCTGCCAGGCCGTTGCGAGCACTTCAGGTGGCCCGCCAATGTCGAAGTCGCCGAACAATGAGCAGTCTCGTGCTTTACCATATAAGCAGTGGTTCCAAACAGGTGGTCCGCGGACCCCCAGGGGTCCGCGAGCTATGCCAGAGGGGTCCGCAAGATGCTATTAGAATAAACAAGTATATTAAATATATTTCGTATTATAACGTATTTTTAGTTTCGGCCGCTTCCTGCAAGAGCAGAGCTTTAGCGAACGCTAACTTCTGCGTCTAACGTCTTCCTAGAGCCAACTGACCCTAGCACATTCTAGCGCAAAACTAGATTTAGATAGATGCAAATAGTTCTGCTGTATGCCGTTAGACTACTCGCGCTGCCTCTTTGCAGCTGACAACTGACAGTCACTTTGCACAGAAACTCGCATTTCAGACGACAATCGGCCATTATTAATTTATTTCCAGTGCTTTCACAGAGCGTATTGTTTACATATTCAAGATTCTGTATTAAAACAGTAGTGTTTGTAAAGCGTTGTTTTTTGCGGAAGCTACAGTTCGCGTAGTTAAAAATGGACCGTTGGTTAAAAGGTGGTTCGTTAAAACGGCCTTCTCAGTCTCTTGAACCAAACCCAACTGGAAAGGGTCCCATACAGACGAACAGTACTCTAAGATTGGATGAAGCAATTTCCTTTGCTGAAGAACTGCATTGCTTCAGGAGTCTACCAATAAACCACAGTCTAGAGTTCGCCTTACTCGTTACTTGTGTAATCTGATCGTTCCATTTGAGATCATTTCGAATAGTCACGCCCAGATATTTGACAGATGTTACCGCTTCCAAAGACTGGGCATTTATTTTTTACTCGTACATTAATGGGGATTTTCGCTTTGTTATACGCAGCAGGTTACGCTTTCTAATATTGGGAGATAACTGCCAGTCATTACACTGCGCATTTATTTTCTTCAAATCCTCATTGATTTGTTCACAGCCGTGCGGGGTAGCTGCGCGTTCTGAGGCGCCTTCTCATCCCCGTCGGAGGTTCGAGTCCTCCCTCGGGCATGGGTGTGTGTGTTGTCCTTAGCATAAGTTAGATTAAGTAATCTTAGGGACCGATGACCTCAGCAGTTTGGTCCCATAAGACTTTACGACAAATTTCCAAATTTTCCAATTTGTTCACAGCTTTCGTATGATAGTACTTTCCTGTAGGCTACAGCATCATCGGCAAACGGTCTAGTGCAGCTGTCAATACCATCAACCAGATCGTTTATGTAAATAGTAAAAAGCAGCGGAACAGCGGACCAGCGGACCAGGATACACCTGAGGTTACGCTTGCTTCTGTTGAAGCCTCCCAATACTGCTCTCTGCCTGTTAGAAAACTTTCTATCCAACTGCGTATGTCATGGGATAGACCGTAAGCGCGCACTTTTTGGAGCAAGCGACAGTGCGAAACTGAGTCGAACGCCTTTCGAAAGTCGAGGAATATGGCCTCAATCTGGGAGCTGGTATCTAGAGCTTGTTGTATATCATGCACAAAGAGGGCCAGAAGTGTCTCGCATGACCACTGTTTCCTAAAACCATGCTGGTTTCTGCAGATGAGCTTCTCAGAGTCTAGAAAGGTCATTATGTCTGAACACAAAATACGTTCCATGATTTTACAACATGCCACACTATGGTTAGGTCCTGGAGGACTGCAAGAATGTGTGTTCCTTTTTTTTCTCAGCTGGTTCCTTTATCCAAGCGCTGTATACCTGGGATCACACAATTTAAATGGCTCTGAGCACTATAGGACTCAACATCTGAGGTCATCAGTCCCCTAGAACTTAGAACTACTTAAACCTAACTAACCTAAGGACATCACACATATCCATGACCGAGGATTCGAACCTGCGACCGTAAGGGTCGCGCGGTTCCAGACTGAAGCACCTAGAACCGCTCGGCCACACCAGCCGGCATCGCACACAATTTACGTGGATGACTCCATCGTGTTGGGTATAATGGCACAGCAACTCATTTTAGATAGTGATACAAAAAGTCAGGCAGAGTTGAAACTAAAATGGACCAGTTTTAAATATGGCTGTTACTCAGCAGCCGTATACTAATTTCCATATTAGATTATACAGCCAACCGGTTGAAAATAACTTTTTGGTACATTGACCTAGGTTTCGACACCTACGAAGGATGTCTTCATCGGAATGAAATTTTGATAAACCGTAAAATGACATTGCGAAGAAGCAATGTGCCAGAACTTAGAGCAGCTATGCTCAAGTCAAAAATAAAATAAAAAGGTTCAATCTTTCCCACGTGTGTCTAGCTGGGAACAACATCATTAGGTCTGATGTTGTTCCTAGCTAGGCATAGTGGCAAAGGCTGGAACGTTTTAATTTACTTTTGACTTGACCATAGTTGCTCTAAATTCTGACCATTGCTTCTTCGCAATGTAATTTTACGGTTTATTAAAATTTCATTCCTATGAAGACACCCTTAGTAGGTATCGAAACTTAGATCAATGTACCAAACAGTTACTTGCAACCGGTTGGCGGTATAATCCTATGTTGAAACTAGAATGGACGTTTATTTAGGCTATCTATGGTTTGAGAAGGGGCATAGCCCGAAACCGATCACCGACTATATAAACATCCATTTTAGTTGCAGCCCCTTCTTTTTTGCATCATAGTATAATTAACAGTCAGTTATTTTGTATTTTCTATAAATACTGTGCACCCATTCCAAAAGGAGTGTACTTATGAAAGAAAGAACAAGCGACTACGTAGATTCCTTTGTGAGCAGTATTACCTTTATGAGGGGGATGCAGCACTCAAGAAAATCCTCTGCGTTGAATGTGTCAGCACACCAGAAAGCCTTCTCTAGTCGGGACCCTTTAACTGATACCATTCACTGTTGGGTGCTACGATGCAGCCCGAAAATATTTTCTTCTTAACACTTACACACACACGCAATAACTGAAACAACACAACGGCGATCTTTCTCAATCGCCTATCCTGGGGCCGATGTTTCGGCCTCACCAGTTTGACATTTTGCATGTACTGCGTTATGATCCATTGGTTCGCATCCGTTGCAGTGAATTCTTGATGTCGAAGAAAGTACCATCAGATGTACCGGTGACGTTGCTTCGGGAGGACGCAGCTGGGGCGCGTTGCGGCGATTTCGTTCCTCCCTCAAGACGCGCATCTATCGCGAACGACGATGACGTAGACGGTACGCGGCAGAGACGCGGCAGCCGCTGACAGCCGGCGAGCCACTGAGTGGGCCGGGCCGCCTTCGCGAACCTCTTAATAGGTTGCACACGGCACCAGCACACGCTCCAGTCCGTCTCCTTATCGACGCTGTGGCCAAGTTTTCTTGTATGTCAACACAATATTGCGAAGAGGAGGAAACAGGCTGGCAGGAAGGAAGGAAGTCCCAGCAGCCAGTTTCGGGACGTTATTGCAGGATTATTGACAGCGAAAAGCCAACGAGAAGGACTATGAAGTCTTTAAACGAAGTGTACTGCGGATGATCAAAAATGTGTTATATAGCTTGCACAGATTCCATAAGGAGATTCATTTACCATCAAATTGTTCACAGATACCAGCCCATCGAATGGCCTTCTATCCGGCGGATAATGTTTAAGACATACAGATATACTGGAGAAGAAAAGTAAACACAAAAGAGAAACATTCGAACAACTTTGCCACTGTATTTATCATCTGAAATCCATGTTAGCAGCGTGACAGATGAGTCGTTGCTAGTATTAAGTTTTCGCTGTTTAGCACAGTACAGACAGAGATTAAATATATTAACAGAATAAAACTGTGAGCCGCGCTGGGGCATAATGAGAACCAGACTTGTTATTCTTCGAGCAACTATCTTATTACCTCAGTCAGTCAAGGACACTTCAAAGTCCAACTAAAAGTTACAGTTTAAGTATATAAGACTACTACACAACTGGAGAATGATAAATGAATACCTTCAAAGACACGAAACAGAAGCACGAACTTTGCATGGAGAAAGATGGCAGTTAAGGCAACGTTTTAAATCGTTATACAGTAAACGTAGAAGGATCTAACTGTTCAGATGGCAGTTGTATCTCATTTGCAGGAAAATTACCTGTTGAATCGAGCAGCGGACATTTCATATGTTCAGATTTTCCATCGTGAGTTTGGGGAACACACTTTCGATAATTTATCGAAAAGCAATGGTTACCTATGATGGGCAAGAGGTCGAAAGGCACTTGCAAAGAATGGTCGAAAGCGTTGGACTTCGTCAACTTGTGTGTTAGTGTTCATGCAAGCAAGTAGTGCAAGCAAGGGGAAATAATGATCGTCATCGATTCGGTCGCCTGGACTGCATCTAACGTGTAGTTTGCTGTGGAAAAAATTATGATCGATACTGTACGAGAAATGGTAGCTAGGACGACGAGGAACCGTTAGCTGAAAGCCGGGGTACAAACAAGGGTGCCGCTGACCAGGTGTCTACGTAAATCTAGTCACCATGGCGACCATTTCTGATTGTGCAGTACCAAGCGATGTGACGCAGTTAAGGCACTATAGTCGATATAAAAAAAATTCGTCGATGACATTTCTGCCCTCAGTGAAAGAGAGAAAGAATTGCAGGAGTTGTAGAATGGAATGAACAGACTGATGAGCTCATATTACCGATTTGAAGTAACCTGAAGAAATTCGAAATTAATCGTGAGTAGCAGAAGAAGATTAGCGATAAACTTAACATCAAAATTGGGGATCAAGATGCAGATGAAGTAAAGGACGGAGCAATGATGACACAAAAATGTGACTAGCACAAAGAGGTGTTTCCCGGCTAAGAAAAGTCTTCTAGTAGCAAACATCGGTCTTAATTTCTGAGAATGCACATTCAGAGCACAGCATTGTATGGAAGTCAGTCATGTGGGAAGACCAGAAAAGAAGATAATCGAAATGTTTGGAATGTGCTGCTGTGAAAGGATACTGAAAATTAGGTGAGTTGATAAAAATTAAATTGATTAATAAGACAGGAAATGAGGACTTTCTCCGCAGAATCGGTAAGAAGGGGAACAAGTTAGAAACGTTGACAGAATAATAGGACATATGTTAAGAAATCGAGGAACAGCTTCTATGGTTCTGGAGGAAGTTGTGGAGAGGAAAAACAGTAGGTGGATGCAGAGATCGGAATATACGGAACAATCAGCTGAGGGCGCTGGCTGCAAATGTATTTTGAGATGAAGACGTTGGCGCAGGGGAGGCATTCGTGGTGGGTCGCATCAAACCAATCAGGAGACCGCAGCTGTTTTACTACTCGCAGAACACTTCTGTGGCTTATCCCGCTGCTTGAACAACTGCCTTGTTGTGACATACGGATTATGCACACTGCCCTAGCACGACGATGCCACTTACTAACTTCCTCTCAAGACGACGAGACAGCATGCACCCTCTGCCACACACACTGTACATTAACACGCGGGGGTACAGACGTAGATAAAGATGCGGTGGTGAAAATTTTTTCTACCACTGCGATTCGAACCATCGTGTCAGCAGTTACTGTGACAGAGACAGGTACTTCTTTCCTACACTACTGGCCATTAAAATTGCTACACCAAGAAGAAATGCAGATGATAAAAGGGTATTCATTGGACAAATATATTATACTAGAACTGACATGATTACATTTTCACGCAATTTGGGTGCATAGATCCAGAGAAATCAGTACGCAGAACAACCACCTCTGGCCGTCATAACGGCCTTGATACGCCCGGGGCATTAAGTCAAACAGAGCTTGGATGGCGTATACAGGTACAGCTGCCCATACAGATTCAACACGATACCACAGTTCATCAAGAGTAGCGACTGGCGTATTGTGACGAACCAGTATGGCGATGACGAATACATGCTTCTAATGTGCGTTCACCGCGATGTCGCCAAACATGGATGCGACCATCATAATGCTGTACACAGAACCTGGATTCATCCGAAAAAATGACGTTTTGCCATTCGTGCACCCAGGTTCGTCGTTGAGTACACCATCGCAGGCGCTCCTGTGTGTGATGCAGCGTCAAGGGTAACCGCAGCCATGGTCTCCGAGCTGATGGTCCATGCTGCTGCAAACGTCGTCGAACTGTTCATGCAGATGGTTGTTGTCTTGCAAACGTCCCCATCTGTTGACTCAGGGATCGAGACGTGGCTGCACGATCCGTTACAGCCATGCGGATGAGATGCCTGTCATCTCGACTGCTAGTAATACGAGGCTGTTGGGATCCAGCACGGCGTTCCGTATTACCCTCCTGAACCCACCGATTCCATGTTCTGCTAACAGTCATCGGATCTCGACCAATGCGAGCAGCAATGTCGCGATACGATAAACCGCAATCGCGATAGGCTACAATCCGACCTTTATCAAAGTCGGAAACGTGATGGTACGCATTTCTCCTCCTTACACGCGGCATCACAACAACGTTTCACCAGGCAACGCCGGTCAACTGCTGTTTGTGTATGAGAAATAGCTTGGAAACTTTCCTCATGTCAGCACGTTGTAGGTGTCGCCACCGGCGCCAACCTTGTGTGAATGCTCTGAAGAGCAAATCATTTGCATATCACAGCATCTTCTTGCTGTCGGTTAAATTTCGCGTCTGTAGCACGTCATCTTCGTGGTGTAGCAACTTTAATGGCCATAACAGCGAGGCTTCTGTATAGCCTAGTGCGTTAAGCACTAAAGATTTGCATTTCATTGTTAATCGTATTCAACCAACTTTCTATAACGATGTTGAAGGATATAACCGCCATTTGACTGTACAACAAGTTTTATTGTACATCTAGAGTTCTGAGTTGGGCCATTAGACTTGAATCAATGAAGCATGTATTTTTCGGTTGTATAAACCAACTTTGTCAATAGTAAATGCGAGAACATTTGTGTAATAGGCTAATTAACTGGCAGTTAGCATTACTCCTTCACTTGATGTGGTTGTGGAATAAAATAGATGACCAAATCACAGGTTTTAAACGCCGCTACACTGTGTCTAAGCAGTCTACTTAGTCATAATGTAGCGAAGTTTCAAATTACTGTCAAATGGCGCTTCAAAAAGTTTTATGACTGTGGCTTCACACCAAAGTAAAATCATTAATTTGTGTAATGTCTTTTACTGCTGGCGTTGGTTGAATTATTGATGTCATTTATTGTGGCCACTAGTCAGCAGCGGATAGCTTGAATTAGTGTGTGTTGATTATCTATTTACTCTGCGTCTCGTTAACTGATTGGATTGCGAGTAGTATACCATTTTATTATTGTAAAGCAAACGGTAATCTGAGGAGCAGAGGATTTTACTGCTTATTACGTTGTACTAGTTATTAAGTTCTGAATGGAGTGCTGGCTATTTTACTTGTTTTAATTCATGTGCTCTGACTTTTTGAGTTTTATTGTTAACAAATGTATGAGTTTCATTCAAATGAAACCTGGTCAGTGCGTCTACCTTTGCCTTACACGTAAGGTGGCACCACCAACTGCGGGTATGGTGGCTCCGTCTACTGGTAGAGAGACTGACGCGTGCGCACCTTTTGACGTTGCATAGCGCCAGTGTGGTTTCACACCGAAGAGAAGGTGGTCACACAAGTTATCGTCCACTACCGAACATGCAGGCGAGTAAGTACGAACAACGAGGAGTGACTAGAATTTTGGCGGCGGAGGGAGTTGGAGGCCGTGACATGTATCGACGGTGAGTACAGTCTGAGTACGGTGAGTACAGTCAGAGTCGTTCAAGTGCGCAAACGATTCCTTGAGGGGCGCGAGTCACTGGAAGACGATGCTCGTCCTGGACAGCCTTATCGTATCATCACACCCGAAATGGTTGCGGAAGTGAATGCTTTAGTCTTGGACCAGCGTTATCAAGGCACTTTACAGAACCTTAGACGAGCCATCAAGTCGAAACGCCGGGGCATGTTGTCCAATGGTGTTATCCTCCTGCATGGTAATGCCCGACCACACACGTTCAATGCGGTGAAGACGACACTGCAGAAGTTTCGGTGGGAAACGCTGGAAAATCCACCGTACAGTCCCGACCTTTCACCGTGTGACTTTCATGTGCTGGGCCTCTAAAACAAGCTATTTGCAGACATAGATTCGCAACGGACGACGAAGTGAGTGACTGGGTCCAGGCCTGGATCCGACAGCAGCCTACTAGCTTCTTCAAGGATGGAATCAACTGGCTAGCGTTCCAATGGGATAAATGTGCCAACAGTTCAAAAATGGCTCTGAGCACTATGGGACTTAACATCTGAGGTCATCAGTCCCCTAGAACTTAGAACTACTTAAACCTAACTAACCTAAGGACATCACACACATCCATGCCCGAGGCAGGATTCGAACCTGCGACCGGAGCAGTCTACATCTACATCTACATTCTACATTTATACTCCGCAAGCCACCCAACGGTGTGTGGCGGAGGGCACTTTACGTGCCACTGTCATTACCTCCCTTTCCTGTTCCAGTCGCGTATGGTTCGCGGGAAGAACGACTGTCTGAAAGCCTCTGTGCGCGCTCTAATCTCTCTAATTTTACATTCGTGATCTCCTCGGGAGGTATAAGTAGGGGGAAGCAATATATTCGATACCTCATCCAGAAACGCACCCTCTCGAAACCTGGCGAGCAAGCTACACCGCGATGCAGAGCGCCTCTCTTGCAGAGTCTGCCACTTGAGTTTGTTAAACATCTCCGTAACGCTATCACGGTTACCAAATAACCCTGTGACGAAACGCGCCGCTCTTCTTTGGATCTTCTCTATCTCCTCCGTCAACCCGATCTGGTGCGGATCCCACACTGATGAGCAATACTCAAGTATAGGTCGAATGAGTGTTTTGTAAGCCACCTCCTTTGTTGATGGACTACATTTTCTAAGGACTCTCCCAATGAATCTCAACCTGGTACCCGACTTACCAACAATTAATTTTATATGATCATTCCACTTCAAATCGTTCCGCACGCATACTCCCAGATATTTTACAGAAGTAACTGCTACCAGTGTTTGTTCCGCTATCATATAATCATACAGTAAAGGATCCTTCTTTCTATGTATTCTCAATACATTACATTTGTCTATGTTAAGGGTCAGTTGCCACTCCCTGCACCAAGTGCCTATCCGCTGCAGATCTTCCTGCATTTCGCTACAATTTTCTAATGCTGCAACTTCTCTGTATACTACAGCATCATCCGCGAAAAGCCGCATGGAACTTCCGACACTATCTACTAGGTCATTTATATATATTGTGAAAAGCAATGGTCCCATAACACTCCCCTGTGGCACGCCAGAGGTTACTTTAACGTCTGTAGACGTCTCTCCGTTGATAACAACATGCTGTGTTCTGTTTGCTAAAAACTCTTCAATCCAGCCACACAGCTGGTCTGATATTCCGTAGGCTCTTACTTTGTTTATCAGGCGACAGTGCGGAACTGTATCGAACGCCTTCCGGAAGTCTAGAAAAATAGCATCTACCTGGGAGCCTGTATCTAATATTTTCTGGGTCTCATGAACAAACAGAGCGAGTTGGGTCTCACACGATCGCTGTTTCCGGAATCCATGTTGATTCCTACATAGTACATTCTGAGTTTCCAAAAACGACATGATACTCGAGCAAAAGACATGTTCTAAAATTCTACGACAGATCGACGTCAGAGATATAGGTCTATAGTTTTGCGCATCTGCTCGACGACCCTTCTGAAGCGCCTAGGACCGCACGGCCACCGCGGCCGGCTGTGTGCCAACAGTTTTGGCGACTATTTTGGAGTTTGTGTGTAAGTACATTTTTGAGTTAAGAAAATCGTTACCGTTACTTTACACTAGGATCGGTTTTCATTTGAATGCTCCTTATATTTAAAGCTTGTTAAGGATTTATGACCATGTATCACCCAGCCACTTTGCGCTCGCTCTTTTCCTGTGCCACACTGTAATGTCAGTGATAGGTTATCAAGCACTGTTACCATCTTCATTTTATTTATAATTTTCCACAAGTGACGCCTAGTTTTGAGCTACTGCGAGGGGGAGTTGGAAAATAAGTTTCCCCTGTCGACTGTGGGCACAGTTGTGTGATATGGGCGAAAGGCCGCATCCATTGGGGGTGGAAAATCCGTCATCACCTGTCCAAAAGAAGTTCAAAAGTATTCCGTCTGCAGGTAACGTGCTACTCACTGTTTTCTGGGACGCCAAAGGAGTTTTGCTGTTGGGCTTTCTGGAGGATGCAACCATCAATGCTGCGCGGTACTGTGCCGCTCTGTCGAAATTGAAAGAGGTGATTCGGAAAAAGCGACCTGGCCTTCTCGGATCTGGCGTTCTGCTGCTGGATGACAATGCGAGACCACGCACGGCGACGTCAACGCAAAACCATATTGTGGTTGGGAGTGCCTACACCATCAGTCTTACAGTCCGGATCTCGCACCAAGTGACTTCCATCCGTTTCCTGCTTTGAAGAAGACTCTCGGCGGAAGGCGCTTTGTCAGCAATGCTGACGTCAAACAAGCCGTTCAACGCTTCTTTCGTATGCAACGCCCTGTTTTTTCCTGGAAGGATTTTTGAAGCTTATACAGCGGCATTACAAATGTCTCAATGTACTTGGAAATTATGTAGAAAAATAAAGATATGTCTCATCTTTAATGTCTCATTCTCTTTTTTCACCTTTCACACACAACTCTGACCACAGTCGACAGAGGAAACATATTTTCCAACTCCCTCACGTATATGATACTATTTCAGAATTTTAGGAGAGATAGACAATCTGATTTCTGACAAGGATGTCACAACTGGATTTGTGTCGCATTATAATCGTAATGTTTATAGCAACAGTATCATAAGTATGGATGTGGATTAATTTCTGACTCAAGAGATATTTTTAAATAATGCTAAATTAAAGCAGATACATTCGTAATTGCTGCAACAGTTTACTCCATCAAATATTCAAGCGTGGTGTTTATAAACAACTTTGGCTTGGAACAGCAGCCTATTAAATATTTCAAAAACGTCTGCTTAAATGAAACATATGAGTTACGACATCCTTGTATTTAATGAGCAATATGAAGAAGGAGATACTGGTCCTACCAAAAAATAACCTTATGCGTTTGTCTTACGAGAAGTAGTATAAAATCTCTTAGCGAACATTACTGCTCCTCTGGAGAGAAAGGTTTCCAAGTAGAAAGCTATCCCATTCACCGGTAGATTCTCCATGGAGCCTTTCCCCGCAAATAGCGAAAGAGTTTCCACTGTGCATACGCTGGGATCGCCTTCGACAAGATGGTCCATCACTACCGGCTGCATACGTTTCCGACGCTTAACAACAGCAGCTGTACGTGGTTCATAACAAGGAAGACACTTTCCGGGGGAAATGTGTAATAAATTTAAAGTATGACAATGGTTAGTCAAACTTCGCTGTGAAGTGCCACCCATTCGTTGGTCAACCTTTTTACTTGTCGTGGCGAAACTCCACTCTCCACGGTATGCTCGACCTGGATTTACCGAGCCCGAATGCTCCTGGAGGAAATATACTTTCATCATCAGTGTCTGGCCGGTAAAAGGAGAGATAGAAGTGAATGATTTCCAGAACGTGCTTTCTTTTGTTCAACAGCGAACCAGTATTTCTGTCACATTTTCATCTGTCTCCTAATCTCCCTCAGCCCTCCCTACATCTACATCTACATCTACATCTACATCCGCATATAAAGTCCTCAAGCCACCTCATGGTGTGTGGCGGAGCGTACTTGTACCGCTGTCCTTGTTCCTCCTTCCCTACCGTATTCGCGAACAGCGCGTGCGAAGAACGACTGCCGATAAACCCCCGTATGATCTCTAAGTTCTCGTCCTTTCTCGTCGTGGCAAATTCGTGATACGATGTAACATCTATGGGGATTTTAACAAAAAAATCTGTCCGTGATACACGACGCCTCTCTTGAGCATCTTGACTGGGGTGGAGGTGTTTGAATTAGTTGTAATTATCTAAGTAATTCTGGTGGGTGGTGCCACGTCACCTTCCTAATATGACGCCTGATAGATAGGTCCAAGACCATGGTCAGTAATCATTAATCTCACTGATGAGTCACTCTCATTTCATACCTGCACTTCTTCAACTGAGGTGTACTTCCACTTAAAACTTTCCCTGTCAGTGTGCGCTTAATTTGAGAGAAATAAGGCCTAAAAATGAAGCTGACTTGGTAGCAAAATGAATTACTGACGCAAAGGACATGCGAGGTTCTAGAGGAAAGTACATAGTGAAAGCATCTCTTAGGCATACAAACATTTCATTGGGACTGATCGTCAATGGCTTAATAAGGAACAATATCGTTATTCGGCGGAGGAATGGTGTGGCGAGAGCTATTGTTGGTTCCTGGAGTATTAGCAGTTACTTGGCCGTCACCTGAGATACTGTTTTTTAAACACAAATCTCATTTATTTGGTTTATAGCCAAACATTGGCAGTAAACATACAGGGGATACAGAATGTAATAGTTATATTAAACATGCATCAAATGATCGCAGTAGCTTTATCTAACACGCTAGAGATATTATTCAGTACTTGAGTCTTTGTGCCCCTAGTCTAGGGGGACGTGACCACGAGAAAAAGATTGAATAACCAACGAAAGAATAACGTTCTACATGTCTGGGCGTGGGATGTCAGAAGTCTGAACGTGGTAAGGAAGCTAAAAAATTTGAAAACAGGAATGATAAGGCACAGTCTGGGTATAGTGAAGGTCAGTGAAGTAAAATGCAAGAAGACAAGGATTTCTGGTCGGATGAGTTCAGGGCAATACCAACAGCATCAGAAAATGGTACAACAGAAATAGGATTCATTATGAATAGGAAGGTAGGGCAGAGAGTCCGCTACTGTGAACAGTTCAGTGATAGGATTGTTCTTATTAGGATCGACAGCAAACTAACACCAACAATAATAGTTCAGGTATACATGCCGGCGTCATAAGCCGAAGATGAAGTGACAGAGAAAGTATATGAGGATATTGAACGGATAATACAGTACCTGAAGGGAGATGAAAAGCTAATGGTCATGGGTGACTGGAAAGCGGTTATAGGGCAAGGAATAGAAGAAAGAGTTACAGGAGAATATGAGCTTGGTACTAGGAATGAGAGAGGAGAAACACTGAGTTTTGCAATAAATCTCAACTGGTAATAGCGAATACTCTGTTCAAAAATAAACGGACAGATTTCAATTAGATTACGTCATGGTCAGGCACAGATTCCGAAATCAGATACTGGATTGTAAGGTGTACCCAGCAACATATAGACGCAGATTACAATTTATTAATGATAACTGGCAGGCTGACGTTAAAGAGACCAGTCAGAAAGACTCACTGCACAAAGAAGTGGTTTATGTAAGTACTAAGGAATGAAGACGCACGATTGAAGTTCTCTGTGACTATAGGTGCTGCTATAAAGAATAGCTCAGTAGGCGGATCAGTTGAAGAGGAATGGGCATCTCTAAAAGTGGGTCAGCACGGAAGTTGGAAAGAAAAGCATAGGTACAAGGAAGGTAACTCCGAAGAAACTATGAGTAACACAAGAAATACTTCAGTCGATCGATGAAAGAGGGAAGTACAAAAATGTATAGGGAAATTCAGGAATACAGAAATGCAAGTCTCTTAGGAGTGAAATAAATAGGAAGTACAGGGAAGCTAAGGCGAAATAGCAGCATGAAAAATGTGAAGAAATCGCAGAAGAAATGATTGTCGGGGACTGACTCAGCATGTAGAAAGATCAAAGCAACCTTCGGTGAGAATGAAAGCAAGGGGGGTAACATTAAGAGTGCAATGGGAATTTCGCTCTTATATGTAGAGGAGAGAGCGGATAGCTGGAAAGAGTACAGTGATGGCTTGTATGAGGAGAAAGACCTGTCTATTGACGTGATAGAAGATCAAACAGGATGGAAGAAGAAATATGAGTCGATACAGACGAGATGGATGCATAGTTAGAACCAGAATTTGAAGGAGGTTTAGAAGACAGAATGGATAGATAACATACCATCGGAATTTTTGAACTCGCTGGGGCAAGTGGCAGTAAAACGAATATTCACGTTGGTGAGTGGAATGTATGAGTCTGGCGGTACACCATCCGACTGTCGCAAAAATATCCTCCACACAATTCCGAAGATTGCAATAGCCGACAAGAGCGAGTATTATCGCACAATCAGCTTAACAACGAATGCATTCAAGTTGCTAACAAGAATAATATACAGAAGAATGGAAAAGAAAATTGAGGGTGCAATAGATGACTATGAGTTTGGCTTTAGGAAAGTTAGAGGTACCAGAGAGGCAGTTCTGACATTGTGGTTGATAATTTGAAGTAAGAAAGAAAAATCAAGAACGTTCATAGGATATGTCGACCTGGAAAAAGCGCTCGAGGATGTAAAATGGTGCAAGATGTTCGAATTTTTGAGAAAAACAGGGGTAAGCTATAGAAAAATACCGGTAACAAGCAATACGTACAAGAGCCAAGAGGGAAGCGTAAGAGTGGAAGACCGAGAAGGAAGTGCTCGGATTAAAAAGGGTGTAAGACTCGGATGCAGTCTTTCGCTCCCACTGTTCAATCTGTACATCGAAGAAGCAATCACGGAAATAAAAGAAATGTTCAAGAGTGGGTTTAAAATTCAAGGTGAAAGGATATCCATGATTCGATTTACTGATGACATTGCTATCCTCAGTGAAAGTAAAGAAGAATTACAGGACCTGTTGAATTGAATGAACAGTCTAATGAGTGTAGAATATGGATTGAGAAATACATAGAAGAAAGTAATGAGAAGTAGCAGAAATGAGAACAGCGAGAAAATTAATATCAGGATTGGTGAACACGAAGTAGATGAACTTAAAGAATTCTGCTACCTAGGCAGCAAAGTAACCTATGATGGATGGAGCAAGGTGGACGTCAAAAGCAGACAAGCACATTCTTGACCAAGAGAAGCATAGGCCTTAATTTGAGGGAGAAATTTATGAGAATGTACGTTTGGAGCAGAGCATGATAGTGAATCACGGACACTGGGAAAACCGCAATAGAAGAGAACCGAAGTGAAGCTGTGAGGACGGGGAGTGAGTCATGCTTGGGTAGCTCAGATGGTAGAGCACTTGCCCGCGAAAGGCAAAGGTCCCGGGTTCGAGTCTCGGTCCGGTACACAGTTTTAATCTACCAGGAAGTTTCATATCAGCGCACACACCGCTGCAGAGTGAAAATCTCATTCGTGATGGAATGACTTCCATGGTACTAGAGGGAGCTGTAGAAGGGAAGGACTGTAGACCAACGCAGAGACTGGAATACATACAGCAAATATTTGAGGACATAGGTTGCAGTTACTACCTTGAGATGAAGAGTTTGGCACAGGAGAGGAATTAGTGGCGGGCCGCATCAAATTAGTCAGAAGACTAACGACTCAAAAAAAAAAAAAAAAAAAAAAAACCATTTTGACGGCTTAGCAATTAATAAACCTGACCATATAAGGAGCATCATGACAGATACAGGGATTAGTGACTACAAGGTTGTTTTAGCTAGCCTGAATACCGTAACATCAAAACGTAAGTTACAATTTGGGCCAGGACGCTACACAGCCATGCAAGGACAAATTGCACACTCACAACACATACACACGCACAGATCTACTGAACTACAGCCGTGCGGCAACGACCACTATCCCTCCTGGACAGACTAAGCAATGGCCAAATGCAGTAAGAGTTTTAATAGTTTGGATCGTACTAAGCGGGTTCTTCTTCTTTCATGACTCGGTCACTGAGAGTAAGCACACGAGGGGGGCAGCTATACAATGAGCCAGAGATGATCCACAAGGAAAACAACACAGAAATCAACTAAACAACCCTGAGACCGAGATGCGAAATACGTTGAAGATTACTCCCGGGATTTAACATTGAACTTACCCTTCAGCTGTAACATCTGTCAATCGTTAACTGGGACCAAGTGGAAGGTCCCAGCAGTTGGTTGGTTGGTCGATTTGGGGGAGAACCAAACAGCCCGGTCATCGGTCCAATCGGAGTAGGGAAGGCTAGAGAAGTGTGACGACCATTCCCTTTCAAAGGAACCATCTGCCCTTTCAAAGGACTCGTCCCCGCATTTGCCTGAAGCTATTTAGGGCAGTAACAGCAAACATAAATCAGGATGGCCGAATGCGGGTGTGCTACCAGTCAAAGATACTCTGACTTACAACAAAGAAATCAACGGTGAATTTAATGAAATTGTCTCGAAAAAATTTCTTCCAGACTAGTCATGATTAACGCACAGCCTGAGCATCTACCCCAGAGACTTGAGGTCTGTGACACCTGGGCACGTAGCACTCGTTTCGAGGCTAGCACAGAGGGCAATCGCCTAACTTCACTTCCCCAACTAAATTAGAGAAAAATAATCAAAATTACCAGGCCTAGAAGCACTTCCTAGCATATACAAGCCTGAAAGAAAACGGAGTAATGGATTCAGTCCCTAAGTTACACGTTCTGGTATCTGGTTCCTAAACCAGCAAGACGCTGTAACTGCCACTTATCACCGTGGACCAGCAACCAATGCCGCTGCGGAGCGACCGGAAAGCGTTTGCCGTTCTAAAAATTGGAAGGGAAGATCTGGCCTATTCCCTCTGACCAATTACCACACTCCAAAATTCAAACCCAGCGTTCATCTTTATCTTTACCTCTGGTGTCAGTTGAACTTGCCCAAGAAGTTAGGTTGGCAGTGAATTTACGCTGGACATGCACATATGGCTACACCTGCAAACGCCGGCCGGAGTGGCCGAGCGGTTTTAGGCGCTACAGTCTGGAACAGCGTGACCGCTACGGTCGCAGGTTCGAATCCTGCCTCGGGCATGGATGTGTGTGATGTCCTTAGGTTAGTTAGGTTTAAGTAGTTCTAAGTTCTAGGGGACTGATGACCTCAGAAGTTAAGTCCCATAGTGCTCAGAGCCATTTGAACCATTTGAACACCTGCAAACATTCAGACATGTGAAGCACACACAATCATTCATAGAGCATCAAAAGAAGGGACAGAGGAGTGTGTACCAGCAAATAAATGAAACCTCATTGCCCGTTCCTCCTCCTCAGACCTTTGGTATGCAGACGAGGCAAATGTTCACCAAAAACCGGCAGCAAATCAGAGCGTGAACCAAGCATCAAAAACGCAATCAACCGCAGAGCAGCACATAAGGTACCGTTTCAATCTCCGTGACACTCTCTCGGTTAGTAAGCGATACAGTGATGAATCTCGCCGCACGTCGCAGGATCTTCTCTCTCGCTCTCTTCTACTAATTGGACCTGGTAAGCAACACTCAAGAACCGGTCTTATAAGAATTTTGCTAGCCACAACTTTCATGCATGAGTTACACTCCATCAAGATTCTTCCAACGAATCTCTATATAGCATATCTAGTTCCTGTAGCATGATTTGTATGTTTATGTAATTTGGGTCGCTCCGGACGGTTACTGGTATGTACATATCTTACGGTTATTGCTGTTTCCACTGGTTTATAACCAATAGCGTACTAGAATATAATGAATCTCTTTTCTTACTTGTGCACAATGTATTACATTTACTTACTTTCAGGGTCAACTGCCAAGCCATATGCTTACTTGTGCACCATGTATTACATTTACTGCCACCGAAGTGGCCGTGCGGTTAAAGGCGCTGCAGTCTGGAACCGCAAGACCGCTACGGTCGCAGGTTCGAATCCTGCCTCGGGCGTGGATGTTTGTGATGTCCTTAGGTTAGTTAGGTTTAACTAGTTCTAAGTTCTAGGGGACTAATGACCTCAGCAGTTGAGTCCCATAGTGCTCAGAGCCATTTTTTATTACATTTACTTACGTTCAGGGTCAACTGACAAACCATACGCTTACTTGTGCACCATGTATTACATTTACTTACGTTCAGGGTCAACTGACAAACCATATCCTTACTTGTGCACCATGTATTACATTTACTTACGTTCAGGATCAACTGACAAACCATACGCTTACTTGTGCACCATCTATTACATTTACTTACGTTCAGGGTCAACTGACAAACCATATCCTTACTTGTGCACCATGTATTACATTTACTTACGTTCAGGATCAACTGACAAACCATATCCTTACTTGTGCACCATGTATTACATTTACTTACGTTCATGATCAACTGACAAACCATATCCTTACTTGTGCACCATGTATTACATTTACTTATGTTCAGGGTCAACTGACAAACCGTTCACCAGAATAGATAGCTTCTTCTCCGCGTTTGATTCCTTCCCAACTGACGCCGCGCATTTCCGTTAGGATACCATCAGCCCAATTCGACAGGAATTTTCGTTAAATTTACTTAACGAAGTATTAATAAGACAGATATTACGCAATACGTACATTGATTGTTGTGACTGATATCTACGTTTACATCTACGTCTATATTCTGCTAACTACAGTGAAGTACGTGGCAGAGGGAACCTACACATGATATGAATTAATATGGCTTCTTCCCGTTCCATTCACGTAAGGAGAATGCCTGTACGGCAGCTTGAACACGTCTGTGCGCACCATAACTAGTTTCATATTGTTTTCGCGATGCCTACTGAACCAGTATATAGCTTGACGCTCTCCCATGAGTCAAACAAAGCTGTGACGATTCGTGCTGCCCTACTCTGTGTACGTTCAACTTAGCTTGTTATCCATATTTCGTACGAGGAACACACACCTGAGCAAGTATTTTAAGATCGCTCACATGAGTGCTTATTAAATAGTCTCCTTTGCAGACTGATTGTATTTCCCCACTATCCTACCAATGAACTGAGGTCTGCCGTCTGTCTTACCCACAACTGAGCCATTGCGACCACTCCGTTTCAAATCACAACAAATTAGTGTACCCAGCTAGCTGCTTCATTCCTGTTGTAACTCACTGATGTTGTAGCCGAAGGATACAAGGTTTTTTTTGTTTTGTAAAGTGCACAATTTTACATTTCTCCACATTTAAAGTAAGTTGGCACTCTTTACACCAAATTCAAGTATAATCAAGCTTTGAATAATTATGTAGTTTTCTTCAGATATTACTTCGTTATATAAACATCAAAAAAGTTTTGAATCACCTCGGTTCCGAGAGTTGTGGAACCTGTACAGAAAATAGGAATAGAGATCAACATAAACGTCATTTCCGCCCTTTTTATTGCGCATCAAAACCACACATTGAATGTTATACTACCATACATCGAGACCTTCAGAGGTGGTGGTCTAAACTGCTGTACACACTGGTACCTCTAATACCCAATAGCACGTCCTCTTGCAATGAAGCATGCCTGTATTGGTCGGCATACTATCCACAAGTTCATCAAGGCACTAAGGCACTATTGGTCCATATTGTCCCACTCCTCAAAGTCGATTCGGCGTAGATCCCTCAGAGCGACTGGTGGGTCACGTCGTCATAAACAGCCATTTTCAGTCTATCCCAAGCATGTTCGATAGGGTTCATGTCTGGAGAACATGCTGGCCACTCTAGTCGAGCGATGTCGTTATCCTGAAGGAAGTCATTCACGAGATGTGCACGATGGGGGGCGCTAATTATCGTCCATGAAGACGAATGCCTCGCCAGTATGCTGCCGATAAGGTTGCACTATAGGTCGGAGGACGGCATTCACGTATCGTACAGCCGTTACGGCGCCTTCCATGACCACCAGCGGCGTACGTCGATCCCACATAATGCCACCCCAAACCATCAGGGGGCCTCCACCTTGCTGCACTTGCTGGACAGTGTGTCTAAGGCGTTCAGCCTGCCCGGGTTGCCTCCAAACACGTCTCCGACGATTCTCTGGTTGAAGGCATATGCGACACTCATCGGTGAAGAGAAGGGGTTTCCAATCCTGAGCGGTCCATTCGGCGTGTTGTTGGGCCCATCTGTACCACACTGCATTGTGTCGTGGTTGCAGAGATGGATCTCGCCATGGACGTCGGGAGTGAAGTTGCGCATCATGCAGCCTATTGCGCATAGTTTGAGACGTAACACTACGTCCTGTGGCTGCACGAACATTATTCAACATGGTGGCCATAATCCGTAGGTAGCGGCCATCTTCTGCAGTAGTAGACCTTGGGCGGCCTGAGCGAGGCATGTCATCGACAAATCGTGTCTCTCTGTATCTCCTCCATGTCCGAATAACATTGCTTTGGTTCACTCCGAGACGCTTGGACACTTCCCTTCTTGAGAGCCCTTCCTGGCACAAAGTAACAACGCGGACGCGATCGAACCGTGGTATTGACCAGGTAGGCATGGTTGAACTACAGACAACACGAGCCGTGTACCTCCTTCCTAGTGGATTGACTGGAACTGATCGGCTGTCGGACCCCCTCCGTCTAATAGCCGCTGCTCATCCATGCCCAAAGAGGGCGGGTTTAGTGACATCTCTGAACAGTCAAAGGGGCTGTGTCTGTGATACAATATCTACAGTCAACTTCTATCTTCAGAACTTCTGGGAACCTGGCTGATGCAAAACTTTTTTTGATGTGCGTATAATGAAATAATAAGCAACGACTTGCCTAAAGAAATTTCTTTATCGGTTTCGGGCGTTTAGTGCCCTTCTTCAGAAGGTTAGCCCGAAACCGGCAAAGAAACTAAATTTCTTTCATGCGATGGTTCCTTATTATTTCATTATATACGACTACAGTTGCTGAAGATGGACAAAATACTATACTTCGTTACGGATAACTGCATATTTTAAAAAGTGTTCTAGAGGTTATGACTGACATTTTCGTTAGTAGACAATACGAACAGCAAGGTTCCCTATACCCTTCTCTGGAACACACCTGAAGTAACTTCCGCATCCGTTGATGATTTTCTATTCCATTCAAGATAAGATGTTGCGTCCTTCTTATAAAGAAATTCTCAAAACAGCCACCAATTTTGCTTGATATCCTATACGATCAAACTTTTGATTATTATTATTATTCGGCGTGTCAGAAACATACATAATACGCAGTTTGTACACTTGTTGACAGATCAACACAGTTTATATGACCTTTGACCAAAATTTGGCCACTTCCAGTGCATTTTCCGTTGCCTGGTGAAGGTCATCTTCTGTGCAGCTGGCTGGCCACAGTAGACACAGAAGTACGAGGGTTGGAACTTAGATAGTGGCAACTATTTATTCACAACCTATACAAAAGAGTTACATGTTTGCACCTGTTACTGTCCTTCAAAGTAGTCACCAGCGTTGTGTAGGACCCGTTGCCAGCGATGTGGAAGGCGTAGTATATCGATAGCAGAGCCTGTTTGTGACATTATTGTTCATATTAAAAAAAATTGTAAATATTTTATTGAAACTGTTAAAGCAGGAGTAGGGACATCTTGTTTGAAGCGAAATCGATACTGAAACTCTTTGATAAGATTAAAATGAATGTACATATTAAGAAAAAGGGTGTAATATTTACTTTTAAATATTATAAAGATATCTATTTGTTATAATTATTAAGTGTAATTATGTATGTAATACACTCCTGGAAATGGAAAAAAGAACACATTGACACCGGTGTGTCAGACCCACCATACTTGCTCCGGACACTGCGAGAGGGCTGTACAAGCAATGATCACACGCACGGCACAGCGGACACACCAGGAACCGCGGTGTTGGCCGTCGAATGGCGCTAGCTGCGCAGCATTTGTGCACCGCCGCCGTCAGTGTCAGCCAGTTTGCCGTGGCATACGGAGATCCATCGCAGTCTTTAACACTGGTAGCATGCCGCGACAGCGTGGACGTGAACCGTATGTGCAGTTGACGGACTTTGAGCGAGGGCGTATAGTGGGCATGCGGGAGATCGGGTGGACGTACCGCCGAATTGCTCAACACGTGGGGCGTGAGGTCTCCAAAGTACATCGATGTTGTCGCCAGTGGTCGGCGGAAGGTGCACGTGCCCGTCGACCTGGGACCGGACCGCAGCGACGCACGGATGCACGCCAAGACCGTAGGATCCTACGCAGTGCCGTAGGGGACCGCACCGCCACTTCCCAGCAAATTAGGGACACTGTTGCTCCTGGGGTATCGGCGAGGACCATTCGCAACCGTCTCCATGAAGCTGGGCTACGGTCCCGCACACCGTTAGGCCGTCTTCCGCTCACGCCCCAACATCGTGCGGCCCGCCTCCAGTGGTGTCGCGACAGGCGTGAATGGAGGGACGAATGGAGACGTGTCGTCTTCAGCGATGAGAGTCGCTTCTGCCTTGGTGCCAATGATGGTCGTATGCGTGTTTGGCGCCGTGCAGGTGAGCGCCACAATCAGGACTGCATACGACCGAGGCACACAGGGCCAACACCCGGCATCATGGTGTGGGGAGCGATCTCCTACACTGGCCGTACACCACTGGTGATCGTCGAGGGGACACTGAATAGTGCACGGTACATCCAAACCGTCATCGAACCCATCGTTCTACCATTCTTAGACCGGCAAGGGAACTTGCTGTTCCAACAGGACAATGCACGTCCGCATGTATCCCGTGCCACCCAACGTGCTCTAGAAGGTGTGTAAGTCAACTACCCTGGCCAGCAAGATCTCCGGATCTGTCCCCCATTGAGCATGTTTGGGACTGGATGAAGCGTCGTCTCACGCGGTCTGCACGTCCAGCACGAACGCTGGTCCAACTGAGGCGCCAGGTGGAAATGGCATGGCAAGACGTTCCACAGGACTACATCCAGCATCTCTACGATCGTCTCCATGGGAGAATAGCAGCCTGCATTGCTGCGAAAGGTGGATATACACTGTACTAGTGCCGACATTGTGCATGCTCTGTTGCCTGTGTCTATGTGCCTGTGGTTCTGTCAGTGTGATCATGTGATGTATCTGACCCCAGGAATGTGTCAATAAAGTTTCCCCTTCCTGGGACAATGAATTCACGGTGTTCTTATTTCAATTTCCAGGAGTGTAGTTACTGGCACTCACTTAGGGCTGTATGAGATATGTATAGTATAAAAGATGGAGTAGTTCCGTCAGGAACGAAAAGATGTGTAAGCGTAGGAAAAGGTGGGAACGGAAACGTTTCGGTGCGCTTTGGTGGGCGCGAACAGTCATGCGGTGGCCAGTGGTCTTAGAGGCAGCACGTACAGCGCTAGCATAGTGTGGAGTGCGTCATATTGTTGCATCCTGCCTCGGTTGGAAACTGCAGTTTATCACGGCCTGTTATGGGGAGAAAAAGGGGCTATTGATTATAAGATGGATCATCGTTATGAAGAGGAAATAAGTCCGACATGGATAACTGCTCTTGGCCGTTCTGATATTAAAGCAGTTGTTGCCACCAACGCCACCGTCGCCGATAACAGCTTACAGGGTACCACATTTTAGCTATGTATTATAGTGTGTGCCAGGAAGTTTAAATGTGCTTTAAGAATAATGACCATCATCCAAATTAACAATTGTGTCCACCTGATAATTTATCCCACTAATAAACCAAGCAGGATCCTAATCTGGTAAATGAAAATTCCGAGTGACCTGTATTCAGCCAAGACTGTGAAATCTTTAATATATTGTTGGCAACTCAGTGATTAATCAGTGAAATAATTGATGGAAAGAATAACTGAGAATTTCATAATTAATATTGCTATTATTTTCTGTGTTAAAATGACTGCGTAAGCTTATGTCAGATTCAGAGACCACATTAGATACATTGTTTCCTGCTTTCACGTTACGTATTAATGAAAGGAAATACTAAGTTAATGATTAATGGTGATAAATAGCAACGTTAAACAGTTTATAGTGAATCAATGAAATTTTGAGTACCAAATATGCTGCTGTAGAAACCCCCTCTGTCCAAATTTACTTTGTTTTCATGAACTCAGTCTGTTTGATTAAGCAATTGGGTGTTGCAGTTTTGTTTCGAGTGGCTAAACTTTTCTTGTATGGCTGAACCATCTTTTATCTAAATCTAAAGTGAAGTCTGTTAGGTAAGTAGGGAGTTGCGATCTTTTCTGCTGTCCTACTCAGCTTCATTATCTAATTAGACTGGCGAATAATAGTGTACCACCAACCACATATATTGTTATCGATGCATAATAGTAGTCTAACTACTGTTATTTGCCATACCTCTGAACTAATGACTTACTTGAAGAAAGGAGTTAAAATCTGATGCTTAACACACGGTTATTACACTTGTTTTTGTGGTTTTGCTGTCCGGGTAGCTAACTGTATTTCTGTTTGTTACATTGCTTATTATTAACAGTATAGTATAAGAATATTACAGTTGGCTTTGCATGACAGTATGTTTTGTAAACCAATTCAGAGAATACAAAATACACACAGGTATTACATCTGGTTTTACATATTAGGAGAGTAAATGACACACACAACATAAGGAGGAATATTACATGTTCTGTTGATGGTACGAATGGAGCGGCCTATTGCCTGTTTAATCTCTGGAACAGTTCTGAAGCGAATGCCACGAAGTGGCTCCTTCATCTTCGGAATCAAATCAAAGTCACAAGGACTTAAGTCCGGGGAGTATGGTGGATGGTACTGTAGTTCCCAGTCCCATCGACCGAACAGAGCAGCCACAGCTTGGGCTGTGTGCGCCTGCGCATTGTCGTGCAAAATGATGGGTGGTTTGCGCAGAAAGTGTCGCCGCTTCTTTCGCAAAGCTGGTCTCAGGTAATGCTCCAAAAACGAACAGTAATACTGTGCATTGCGGTCTGCCGTGAACAGTCTGTTCTTATCCGCAGTCACATTGGGTTTTGTTTTCTTCGCTGTATCCTTATTTTGTCAGGTTAACTCGCGATCTGCCCACTCCTGACTTCACCCTATTCAAGGACTTACAGACTGGCCACTTCTCATCATGACTGAGGGGTAAACACCCTGAAAATCTTTTCCAATCAGGGGGTGGGATACCTCTGCCCTCCATAGTTGCAGCCTGGCTTCTTCACCACTGGTTGTTAGTTCCTCCGATGTTCTCAGGAATCTTTCCCTTCACCTTGGCCGTTGTGAGTAGGGTTGTTGCCCAAGCTTGGGATGCGTTGTTTCCTGCTCCAGTTTCGTTCTTTGCTTGTTTGCTGCTATTTCTCTTCGAGCAGGTGGTGGTACACGAAATAATCTTAGTCATGATACTGAGTCTTAACGCTTTCCAGAGATCGAGAAATGCTGGAACTAAGTGACTGCCTTGATCCATGGTTTTCAGGATGTCACGTGAGAAAAGTTTGAGTTGGGTTTCATGTGTTCAATGTTCTCGAAAGCCATGTTGACGGGCGCGGAGGTACCTCATTACGTATGGGCTGATATGTGTTCTCATATTTATATGAAGATAGTAACTGTCGTCGAAAGAACAGATACCATTGATGACCGTACAGCTTCTCTAAAGTAAATGATGATTAACTGAAACCCTCAGCTGCCGACAACTGTTGTTGATATACCTCGATGCGAACAGCTGAAAATGTGTGCCCCGATCGGCACCCGAATCCGGGATCTCCTGCTTACATGGCAGACCCTCTATCCATCTGAGCCACCGTGGGTCATCACAGGAAGCGTGCAAGGGATAAGTCCCTGCAGTCGCGCTATTCCTCTGTGTCCTCAGTGGCTCAGATGGATAGAGCGTTTGCCCTGTAAGCAGGAGATCCCGGGTTCGGGTCCCAGTCGGGGCACACATTTTCAGCCGTCCCCATCGAGGTATATCAATAACACCTGTCGGCAGCAGAGGATTTCAATAAACCATAGTTTGTTCTCATATTCTACAATAAACGATTTTAAAGATTTAGGACTTCAGTTTTATGGATAATTTCTGTTACCCTTCTTGTAGACAGGAGTGACTACTGTTCCTTTTGAACTACTGAGCATGCTTTTTTGTTAGAGGGATCTACGATACGTTATGGTCAAGAGGGCCTAACTGACCCTCATATTGTGTACAGAATTTGCAGTGACTCCATCGTGTCGAGCAGATTTGTTTAGTTTTAGCGATGTCAGCTGTTTCTCAGCACCACTAACACAAATACCTATTTCACTCTCTCAGTGAGAATTATATTGGGGCAATACATCTGAATTTTCCTTTGTAAAGGAACATTTGAAAACGGAGTTCCTCATTTCTGCTTTTGCCTTCTATCTTCCTGTCATCCATGAGTATATGGATACTACACTACTGGCTATTAAAATTGTTGCACCACGAAGATGACGTGCTACAGAAGCGAAATTTAACCGACAGGATGAAGATGCTGTGATATGCAAATGATTTGCTTTTCAGAGCATTCACACAAGGTTGGCGCCGGTGACGACACCTACAACGTGCTGACATGAGGAAAGTTTCCAACCGATTTCTCATACACAAACAGCAGTTGGCCGGCGTTGCCTGGTGAAACGATGTTGTGAAGTCTCGTGTAACGAGGAGAAATGCGTACCATCACGTTTCCGACTTTGATAAAGGTCGGATTGTAGCCTATCGCGATTGCGGTTTATCGTATCGCGACATTGCTGCTCGCGTTGGTCGAGATCCAATGACTGTTAGCAGAATATGGAAGTGGTGGGTTCTGGAGGGTCATACGGAACGCCATGCCGGATCCCAACGGCCTCGTATCACTAGCAGTCGAGATGATAGGCATCTTATCAGCATGGCTATAACGGATCGTGCATACACGTCTCGATCCCTGAGTCAACAGATGGGGACGTTTGCAAGACAACAACCATCTGCACGAACAATTCGACGACGTTTGCAGCAGCATGGACTATCAGCTCGGAGACCATGGCTGCGGTTACCCTTGACGCTCCATCAGAGACAGGAGCGCCTGCGATGGTCTACTCTACGACGAACCTGGGTGCACGAATGGCAAAACGTCATTTTTTCGGATGAATCCAGGTTCTGTTTACAGCATCATGATGGTCGTATCCGTGTTTGGCGACATCGCGGTGAACGCACATTGGAAGTGTGTATTCGTCATCGCCATTCTGGCGTATCATCCAGCGTGATGGTATGGGGTGCCATTGGTTACACATCTCGGTCACCTCTTGTTCGCATTGACGGCACTTTGAACAGTGGACGTTACATTTAAGGTGTGTTACGACCCGTGGGTCTACCCTTCATTCGATCCCTGCGAAACCCTACATTTCAGCAGGATAATCCACGACCGCATGTTGCAGGCCCTGTACGGGCCTTTCTGGATACAGAAAATGTTCGACTGCTCCCCTGGCCAGCACATTCTCGAGATCTCTCACCAATTGAAAATGTCTGGTCAATGGTGACCGAGCAACTGGTTCTTCACGATATTGCAGTCACTACTCTTGGTGAACTGTGGTATCGTGTTGAAGCTGCATGGGCAGCTGTACCTGTACACGCCATCCAAGCTCTGTTTGACTCAATGCCCAGGCATATCAAGACCGTTATCACGGCCAGAGGTGGTTGTTCTGGGTACTTATTTCTCAGGATCTATGCACCCGAATTGCATGAAAATGTAATCACATGTCAGTTCTAGTATAATATATTTGTCCAATGAATACCCGTTTATCGTCTGCATTTCTTCTTGGTGTAGCAATTTTAATGGCCAGTAGTGTAACTTTGGTGCCTTCATAGATGCTGAGGTGACAAAAGTCAAGGGATGTGTCGGACCTCCTTTCGCCTGGCGTAGTGCGGCAGCTCGAGGTGGCATGGACTCAACCAGTCGTTGGAACTTCTCCGCAGAAACATTGAGCGATGTGTTCCATAATTGCGAAAGTGTTGCCGGTACAGGATTTTGCTCACGAACTGAACTCTTGATTGCGTTACATAAATATTCGGTGGGATTCATGGCGGGCATGTGGTTGACCAAATGATTCGCTCGGATTTTTGAGAATGTTTTTCATTGCAATCGCGACCCGTTGTGGCCCGTTGACATGATGTCCATGAATGGCTGCACGTGGTCTCCATTTAGCCGCACATAACCATTTCCAGTCAAAGATGGGTTCAGTTGGACCAGAGGATCCAGTCCATTGCACGTAAACACAGTGCACACTATTGTGGAGCCACCAGCAGCTTGCAAAGTGCATTGTTGACAACTTGGAGTCTGCGCCACACTCGAACCCTACCATCAGCTCATATCAACTGAAATCGAGATGCATCCGACCAGGCCACGGTTTTCCAGTCGGCTAGGCTCCTACGAGCCTAGGAGAGGCGCTGCAGGCGATGTCGCGCTGTTAGCAAAGGCACTCGCGTCGGTTTCTGTTGCCATAGACCATTAACGCCAAATTTCGCCTCACTGCCCTAACGGATACGATCGTCGCACGTCCCACAATGATTCTTGCAATTACACTCCTGGAAATGGAAAAAAGAACACATTGACACCGGTGTGTCAGACCCACCATACTTGCTCCGGACACTGCGAGAGGGCTGTACAAGCAATGATCACGCGCACGGCACAGCGGACACACCAGGAACCGCGGTGTTGGCCGTCGAATGGCGCTAGCTGCGCAGCATTTGTGCACCGCCGCCGTCAGTGTCAGCCAGTTTGCCGTGGCATACGGAGCTCCATCGCAGTCTTTAACACTGGTAGCATGCCGCGACAGCGTGGACGTGAACCGTATGTGCAGTTGACGGACTTTGAGCGAGGGCGTGTAGTGGGCATGCGGGAGGCCGGGTGGACGTACCACCGAATTGCTCAACACGTGGGGCGTAAGGTCTCCACAGTACATCGATGTTGTCGCCAGTGGTCGGCGGAAGGTGCACGTGCCCGTCGACCTGGGACCGGACCGCAGCGACGCACGGATGCACGCCAAGACCGTAGGATCCTACGCAGTGCCGTAGGGGACCGCACCGCCACTTCCCAGCAAATTAGGGACACTGTTGCTCCTGGGGTATCGGCGAGGACCATTCGCAACCGTCTCCATGAAGCAGGGCTACGGTCCCGCACACCGTTAGGCCGTCTTCCGCTCACGCCCCAACATCGTGCAGCCCGCCTCCAGTGGTGTCGCGACAGGCGTGAATGGAGGGACGAATGGAGACGTGTCGTCTTCAGCGATGAGAGTCGCTTCTGCCTTGGTGCCAATGATGGTCGTATGCGTGTTTGGCGCCGTGCAGGTGAGCGCCACAACCAGGACTGCATACGACCGAGGCACACAGGGCCAACACCCGGCATCATGGTGTGGGGAGCGATCTCCTACACTGGCCGTACACCACTGGTGATCGTCGAGGGGACACTGAATAGTGCACGGTACATCCAAACCGTCATCGAACCCATCGTTCTACCATTCCTAGACCGGCAAGGGAACTTGCTGTTCCAACAGGACAATGCACGTCCGCATGTATCCCGTGCCACCCAACGTGCTCTAGAAGGTGTAAGTCAACTACCCTGGCCAGTAAGATCTCCGGATCTGTCCCCCATTGAGCATGTTTGGGACTGGATGAAGCGTCGTCTCATGCGGTCTGCACGTCCAGCACGAACGCTGGTCCAACTGAGGCGCCAGGTGGAAATGGCATGGCAAGCCGTTCCACAGGACTACATCCAGCATCTCTACGATCGTCTCCATGGGAGAATAGCAGCCTGCATTGCTGCGAAAGGTGGATATACACTGTACTAGTGCCGACATTGTGCATGCTCTGTTGCCTGTGTCTATGTGCCTGTGGTTCTGTCAGTGTGATCATGTGATGTATCTGACCCCAGGAATGTCTCAATAAAGTTTCCCCTTCCTGGGACAATGGATTCACGGTGTTCTTATTTCAATTTCCAGGAGTGTATTTCACGCAGTATTGCTTGTCTGTGTTCATTTGTATGGTGGAAAATATTATGATATGACTGACGGAACAGCCATGGGTTCGCCACTGTCACCAGCCATAGCTAACTTCTTCATAGAGGATTTCGAAGAACGAGCGTTGAACAGTGCCCCCTTACGTCCATCCCGCTTCTTCAGGTATGTTGACGATACATTTTTAATCTGGCCACATGGCAACGAGACACTGCAGCAGTTTGTTGATCACTTGAATGGTATACATCAGAACATAAGATTTACAGTGGGGGTAGAGAAGGATGGAAAGTTATCCTCGTACATTCTGTGTACAGAAAACCGACGCATACAGATTTATATCTAAACGCGCGTAGTTTTCACCACCCAGCTTAGAAGAGAGCTATGTTGAATACCCTGGTACACAGAGCAAGGAATATTTCGGACAAGTATCATCTCGGCTCCGAGATTAACCATCTGACGACGGTGTTCATAAATAACGGATATTCAGATCGTGATATCAGATCTACTCTGACGAAGAAACCAAGGAAGGACGCTGTTCGAACAGATCAAGAGGCCCAACACATCGCGCGGCTACCATTCTGCGGTGCAAGCGAGATCGGCAGAGTCCCGAGCCGGCAGGGAATCAGACCAGTCTTCCGGCCACACAGGAAGATTAAGGAAATGCTGCGACCCGTGAAAGATAATCTTGGCCTGAGAGTACCGGGAATCTACAGCATTCCTTGCTAGTGTGGGAAAAATTATGTGGGCCAGTCTATAAGAACTGTTGCCGATCGCTTTGTGGAACATCAGCGTTACCTGAAATATAGGTACCTAGAAAAATCAGCGATCGCTGACCACAGTTTCTTAAATAAACATAAGTTTTTATTCGATGAAACAAGACTACTTGCTCACGCTTCAAACTATTGGGACTCTGTCACCAGGGAAGCAGTTGAAATTAGACTCTGTGAAAATAATTTCAACAGAGACTCCGGTTATGCACTCAGTAATGCATGGAAGCGCGCAATTGATAAAGAAAGAGCACAGAGGGAGACTTCTTACACTCCTCGCAGTTCTCCGCCTGTTGCGATGGATGGCGCTGCAAGCAACGCTGGATAAAGCGCGCAAACTAAATCTATGGATACAGAGGCCGCCACCTCAGTACGCGCCGGTTTCACCATGACGTCATCCAGCCAATGAGAAGCCGTCCACTGCTTATAAAAAGCGGAAGCCTCACCGGTCCACGGTTTCCCTTCTTCTCCCAAAGCGGATTTTCCTCCTTCTCCCCCCTCCCCTGAGACCATGCACCCCATACTTGCCTCTTTCCTTCCCACATCCCTCCCTACCTGGCCCTCTTCAGCGCGCCCCCCGCTCATCTCCCCCATCTCTTCCCCTCCCTCCCTTCTTCCAGTCTCCCTCATCTCCTTGCGCCTGGCAGATCCTCTGTTTTGATCATCGTCAGTGTGCCACGTCAGTGTTGTGTTTAGTGCTGTTTCTCCTGTGCGTCAAGAGGTGTGATTTTAATTCTGTACTGCCTTGAGATTCGCCGTCAGTGTTTGTTATGCGCTACGCCATCCGTCGATACCTTTTATGCTCCAGTCATACTGTGCCTTGTGTTCTTTTAATTGTCGCAGTGTGTGGCTTTTTGTGTGTGCTATTTTTAAACAGTTTTAACAGTTTTTTATCTCCATTTTACGGTCACCCCGTTTTTTTTGTTTTTTGTTTTTTTTGTCTTCCATGATGTTCCCCCTTTTTTATATCTATGTTCACCATATTATCTCCTTTGTTATTTTTAAATGTCTTCTCTTGTTTGTTCTATGTCTTTCGGCTGAAGAGCAGCGCATATGCTGCTGCCAGCCCGCCCCGATGGGGAATTGAAATACAATAAAGAAAAAAAATACCGGTCCACGACAGTCAGTTTTACCCCTGACGAAGATGACGGAGGTAGTCATCGAAAGCTTGGGATTTTATCCAAATTTGACGCGGCAAGTAAACCGAGAACTTTTTATGCAAGGACTCCGTCGCGAAAGACTTCGTAGTCAACTGAGTGAAGTATTCGATGATCAGCTTGAAAAAGTGTCATGTGACGTCAGCCCAGACCACATGCCGCGAACAATAAGGATAAAAATGGTGAAAAAGTGGTAAGGCGACCGCTCAGTATATGCGGAAATTCGGTTCCAATCCCAGTCTGGCACAAATTTCCAATGTCGTCTTTCCATTATACAGCTGATGGTTGTCCGCATTCGCAACTGCGAATACATTTCATTTAAATGTATTAACAGTTATGGCGATTACTTCTGAGGCGCCTTGTCACGGTCCGTGCGGCTCCCCCGTCGGAGGTTCGAGTCCTCCCTCGGGTATAGGTGTGTGTGTTGTCCATAGCCTAAGTTAGTTTTAGATTAAATAGTATGTAGACTTAGGGACCGATGACCTCAGCAATTTGGTCCCATAAGACCTTACCACAAATTTCAAAAATTTCCGTTTTCTGAAATAATAAACAGTTTACTAACTTTTTTCCCATCTTTCTACTTTTCATTTGAATGCCCTTACACATTCTGAACGTTCAATTTCCCCGAGTTTTTTCAGTGTTAGATAATAGACCATTAATTTTTCTGAATATTTCTTTCATTGTTTATGTTGTTTTTGCATCTCTGTTGAGAAGGATTATGATGGTTGCATCACCCGTGAAGAGCACTATTTCTAATTCATCCTTTTAAGATGGAATATCATTTATATACAGCGAGAAAGTGACTGGTCCGAGTACTAATTTGTCCCTCGTCCGATGAAGATTTAGCGTGATAGCTAGAGTGATACATTGCTTCCTATCTGTAGTGGACTGGCCAGACAGCCAATCCACTATGACCAGTAGCCGAAAGGGCACGCGTTTAAGCTCACGCAGGCTGGCGTGAGGTCTGGAACAGGACAATGTAATTAATATAGCCAATAAGGAACTCCGCCTAAGCCGGTCCCAAGCCCGGTTGTAAAAGGAGGAGGGGGAGGAGTAACACCTCGTAAAAAAACCTTGGTTCACCTGGCCCGGGTGATAGTACCTTGTGAGGGTCCCTTGCCAGGGATACGGCGAAGACCTCAACGGTAGGGAAGACGGAGATGAAGATCATCGGTACGGCGGAACTGGCGGAAGAGGCAAGCATTATCAACAAGATAAAGCATATTGAAAAGCCCAGACACGTCTGTGTGGCAACCACCGGTACTCTGGCCAGCGTCTGTTCACCATGTGAGGTGCGGCTGAACACCAAGCTCCAGGAACTAACAATCCCTGGTTCTAACTACCCAGCATTAGCTGGAACTTAATTACAAGCAGTATGATTCGTACAAGTAAAATTAATATTACCCCAGGTGGCCAATCCACTCGCCCTGTGGCGACAACCAAGCTATCGGATTCTGGGGAGCTTGGGCTCGTACGACAGAGAAAGTCGGAGTTCTCTAGTAAACGTCCACGAAAGTCCCATACATTTATTGGCACTTTTAACATTCAGACACTAATTCAGACAGGCAAACTTCATAATCTTACAACAGAACTCAACAAACAGAAAATTCAAATCCTTGCTCTCCAAGAGACCAGATTCACTGATTCAGAAACAATAGACTACAACAATTACCGTATCTTTAAAAGTAAAACAGACAAGAAAATTGGCAAAGGAGCTGCAATATTTGGCATGGCTTTTATTGTAAATAAGGACACCCTTGACTCTGTTATAGACATAAATCAAATCAGTAACAGACTAATGACCATGCGAATCAAGCACACCAACAAAATATATACATTTATTAATGTTCATGCACCTACCAACATTGCCAACAAAAAAGAACCGGAGAAGACAGAAAAATTTTGGGAAAAACTCGAAACTGAAATGTCCAAAATTCCAGAGGAGGATGTAAAAATTCTTCTAGGGGATTTCAACGCGCAAATTGGCAAAGAGAGGAAATATAAAAAAACAGTCGGTAATTACCCTGCACACAAATTCACAAACAAGAACGGCATGAGACTCATCGAGTTATGTCAGCAAAACAACCTAAAAATCGTGACAACATCACTTCGAAAAGACCCCAATAAACAAAAAACATGGAGATCACCAAACCTTCAGCTTGGTGAATTTCAAATAGACCATGTTGCGATCTCCTATGACTTCCAGAAAGAAATACACGACGTTCAAGTCCGCAGAGGGGCAAATATAGATTCTGACCACTACCTTACCAGAGTTAAAATTAAATTCACTCCAAAAAGGAAACGCCAAAGGAAATCACCACTAATTCCCAAATTTGACTTGAAAAATATCAAGGAATCAGAAATTACAGAAGCATGGGATAAACAACCAACAAACAACTGGAAAGATTTCCGAACGAAAATTATACAGAAAGCAAGAGATTTGATTCCGTTAAAGAAAATATCCAAGCATCCATGGTGGAATTCGAATTGTGATAACGCATTAGAAGAGAGACAACAAGCCTTTTTAAATTACAATTGTGACAAATCAGAAACCACACAACAAACATTTTTCAAAGTGAGAAAACAAACAGCTAAAGTACTTAGACAAACTAAAAGAAAATACCTTAATGAACAACTAAACACAATTGAAGAAAACTTTAAGAACCACAACACTCAAGATTTTTATAAAATATTCGCAAATCAAATCAAAGGATACACTCCACAAAATCTCTGCTTCCGGAAACAGAATGGAAAATTGGCACTAACTAACAAAGAAAATTGCCAAGAACTAGCTAAATATTTCTCACAACTCCTAAATTGCCCACAACCAAGTACAAGATTCCCCAGAGTACAACCAGAACACACGAATGAGACTTCACCACCACCATCTCAAGAAGAAATTTATAGTCACATTAGAAAACTCAAAAACAATAAATCATCGGGAGAAGATGGAATTGTAGCTGAACTACTGAAAAACCTTGGTCCAAATTCGTTAAAAGAGATCACTAGCATCATCCAAGAAATTTGGCAGACAGAAAATATCCCAGAGGAGTGGAAGTGTGCACTAATTCACCCATTGCACAAAAAGGGAGAGAGATCAGACGTAAACAACTACAGAGGCATTTCACTTTTACCAGTTACCTACAAAATTCTATCTGCATGTCTCCTAAAGAGGGCACAAGAACAACTAGAACATACAATTTCAGACTACCAAGCAGGCTTTCGTCCTAATAGATCATGCCCGGAACAGATATTCAACCTTAAAACTATTTTAAAGATTAAAGCAATCAGGTCAAAACCAATAATCTGCACATTCGTTGATTTCAAAAAGGCATACGATTCCATAGACAGACAGTCTCTATGTCACATTCTCGAAGAACGAGGCCTAGACACTAAAACCCGAAAACTAATTGAACAAACACTAACAGAAACCAAATCAAAAATTAAATTCAGAGGGGAAATTTCGGAACCATTCTCAATTAAAACAGGAGTAAGACAAGGAGATGGGATCTCACCACTATTATTCAATATAGTTTTGGACAAAGTTATGAAAGAGTGGGAAGTAACACTAAGGAAACAAAGCTTGTGGAAGCCAATTGAACTAGGAAGAGGTAAAGGAAAATTGAACATCCCTTATTTAGCGTTTGCAGATGACTTGGCAATTATAACTGACAGTGAAGAAACAGCAGTAAAACAAATTGAGACACTTAAAGAATGTGCTGAGAAGGTTGGCCTGCAAATCTCCTTTGAGAAGACAGAATTCATCTGCTCAAAATTAGATATTTCGAAACTAAAAACAAAGTATGGTGAAATAACTAGAGTCAAGCACTTTAAGTATCTCGGTGAAGTTATTGAACCAACAGGACTTGAGAAAATAGCACAAAAAAACCGATTACAGAAAATCAAGAAAGCATTCGGACTTATTCAAAATATATATAACAAGAAATGTCTATCAAAAGGCACTAAAATCAGACACTACAACACAGTCATCAAACCAACAGTCACATATGCAAGTGAAACACTCTCCCTGAATAGAAAATTAGATTTACACGAAATTAAGAAAGTAGAGAGAAAAATTATTAGAAAAATCCTAGGACCACGATACACACAAGATGGATACAGGCTGCAGACTACCGAGACAACCGAAAAAATATCAAACATCGAGGCAGATATCAGGAAGAGGCGGATGAAGTTTTATGGACATATAGACAGATTACCTGGAAACAGGTTAACTAAACGTCTATTGGACTATATGACATCACTTAAGGCAACAATACCCTGGGTAACTGAAGTTAAGAAGGATTTGAAAAAGGCAAAAATTGACATAACAAACACATCAGACCGGGATACATTCAGAAGAAAAATCGACAAGTGGAAGTTTACTCCAGAGACGGAATCTAAACCTTTCCGACCAAAGTGGACCGAAGAAAGGAAGAAGGCCTTTGGGGAGGCAATGAAGAAATACTGGGAAAATAAGAAGAACATTAAGAAATGTTAATCACCTGCTTATCGTTCTCCCATGGGGACATTCGCTAATAATAATAATAATAGCCAATAAGGTACGTTGCTGCTGGAATACTTAACTTTTAATCCATAATTGGTGTACATCGGTCTTGACGGTACATGCATCACAAGATAAATAGCAAAGGATAATGGCGCCTTGCTAGGTCGTAGCAAATGACGTAGCTGAAGGCTATGCTAACTATCGTCTCGGCAAAGGAGAGCGTAATTTGTCAGTGAACCATTGCTAGAAACGTCGGCTGTACAACTGGGGCGAGTGCTAGCAAGCGTCTCTAGACCTGCCGTGTGGCGGCGCTCGGTCTGCAATCACTGACAGTGGCAACACGCGGGTCCGTCGTATACTAGCTGACCGCGGCCGATTTAAAGGCTACCACCCAGCAAGTGTGGTGTCTGGCGGTGACACCACACTATCAGTGAAATATAAAATGAGCTATTTACTCATTGGACTCTGAAAGCCATAATTTTTATTTTTATTTACTCAGCTATTTATTTTTAAGTCATCATCTCCTGTGCCAACCTCTTTATCTGAGAATAGCAATTGCTACCTACGTCCACAATTATTTTGCTGGATGTATTCCAATCTCTGTCTTCCTCTACAGTTCTTACCCTCTACAGCTCCTCTAGTACCATGGAAGTTATTCCCTGATGTCTTAATAGATGTCCTATCATCCAGTCCCTTTTTGTCATTATTTTCCATGCATTGCTTTCCTCATGTATTCTGTGGAGAACTTCCTCATTCCTTACCTTATCAGTTCACCTAATTTTTAACATTCTTCTGTAGCACCAAATCTCAAATGCTTCGATTCTCTTCTGTTCAGGTTTTCCCAAAGTCTATGATTCACTACCATACAATTCTGTGCTCAGAATGTACATTCTTAGAAATTCCTTCCTCAAATCGAGGCCTGTGTTTGATACTGGTAGACTTCTCTTAGCCAGGCATGCGCTTTTTGCTAGTGCTAGTCTGCTTTTGATGTCCTCATAGTTCCGTCCATCAAGGGTTATTTTCCTGTCTAGGCAGCAGAGCTCTTCAACTTCCTCCACTTCGCCGTTCTCATTTCAGCTACTTCTCATTACTTTCTTCTATTTAGTCTCAATCCACATTCTGTACTTATTAGACTGTTCATTCCATTCAACGGATCCTGTAATTCTTCTTCACTTTCACCGAGGATAGCAATGTCATCAACGAATCTTATCATTGATATTCTTTCACCTTGAATTTTAAACCCACTCTTAAATCTTTACTTTCGTCATTGCTTCTTCGATGTATAGATTCCACTGTAGGAGCGAAATGTTAATTCATATCGCCGCGAAACCATGCATTCGTATCATATCCCTGTCTTACGTCCTTTTTATTCCGAGCACTTCGTTCTTGGCCACCCAATCGTGTTGTTACTTCTTGGTTCTTGTACATATTGCGTCTGTCCCTATAGCTTACCTTTATTTTTCTCATAATTTCGAGCTTCTTGCACCATTTTACATTGTCTAGCGCTTTTTCCAGGTCTACAAATTCTATGAATGTGTCTCGATTTTTCTTGTCTTGCTTCCATTATAAACCACAAAGTCAGAACTGCCTCTCTGTTGCCTTTACCTTTCCTAAAGTCAAATTGATCTTCATCTAACAGATCCAAAAATTGTTATGATTTGTGTGCCTTACGTGCCTTATTTCACAAAAAATCACGGTAGACGGAATTTTGACATTCAGATACACTGTAGCAAATTACTTCTGGGAGCTGGAATTTATAACTGATGTTTCTAGAATACGTGTCGCAATCCGTAGCACTGCTCATATAAAGACGTTAGAGGTGTCATAACTTTTTACTCCTCGTGATGGAGTGACAACCGTTTTGAGAAGTTTGATATTTCGTGATTGCTTCACAAGATTTGGAAACTGAGAAAAAGATGGTCATGATGTGTTTCATTACCGTCAGGAGAGCTAGGTTTTTGTAAAATTATTTGTCTTCTACAATAGCTGAGCGCTGTTTCAAAATAGAGAATATCATCTGAGAAATTTTAATCTGATTGTGAGATTCTTTCTCGTTTTGCAGTGACCAGCCATTTATACATCAGGAGGGATCCCTCATTCTGAAGAATGTTGCTATGAATTTCATCCTATTTCGCCCGAATTTTATGCGCCCTGCACTGACCTAAAAAAGCGTGCCTTTCGGCCCACGAAATCAATGAAACCAATTATCCCTTACATGTTTTGCCACCTTGGTGTCTTCGTTTTTGTACGGTACATCTACAGTAAACTCTAAGGAACTTGATTTGGTTGCAATGTGAGAGAAGTAGCCTACTGATCTACAAAATGTCTCCAGCGCAGCCACTACTTTTCACAGTGAAACGATTCACGCTACCTTTGTATCGAAATCCTCGAACTTCGGCTTGGCCCGTCGATTCATGCTATGCACGGTAGAGATGGGGGATCCGCTCTTGAACTAATTCATAGAGTTGAATCTTTCAAAGGAGTGAACAATCAGTGATTCAGAAAAAAAGAACGGTAGCTCCAAACGTTTCCCACGGCAGAGAGAGAGAGAGAGAGAGAGAGAGAGAGAGAGAGAGAGAGAGAGACAGAGCATATCAGCAGCGCCTCTGCTGGTCAGAGCACAGTGCACGCCACACAACACAGCCAGCGCCGGCCTCTGCCCTGCTTCTACCTTGGCTGCCTGCATTGTGCAGTGCCCCATTGGATTTTGTGTTTCACATATGCCGTGCCGTCTCTGTGCGTCGTCTGCCGCGCAGTGTCTGGCGCAGCGTAACTTCGCATCGCACTCTGTCGGCGATCGTTTCAGTCGCACGTCCTGCCCTCTGGGCAGTTGATGCGAGCAACAGGACAGAGAGCCACCTAGCGGATAACATAGGAACTACTTGCAACAACCTGCTCGCAAGGGAATGGACGATTTGTCTCGGAGCGGGTGAGTTCACCGCTCCCCGCACCCTCGGAACTCGCCCGCTCAACGCTCACCCCACTGTCTCGACTCTAGCCAGAGCGTTGAGCAAAGCGACTCAGGTGTCACTGTGGTCTCTGCGGTCTCAGCTCACGCAGTAATACAGCTCGCGGCTCGACCTGTTCGACTCAGCACCTCTGCATCGGAGTTCGTCCCCACTGGATATTGTTCTTCGTAGTAATACCGCTATGTATATTACATTATTATGTTATGTATACATCAATTGTTTTTATTTTATTTTTATTTGTTTAAACTGATTAGATTAGGTTCCTGATGACTCCTCTTACTATAGGATTTTTATTATGGACACTCGAATTTACGCTTTAATTACGAGCGGACCGATAAACGTATCGCAAAATGTGATACACCAATATTTTCCTTGTTTTATTCTGCGTAAGGCTATATGCAGCACTTTCGTTTTACAGTCAAATTTATATTTTTTTTTCTTATTCTGGTACGGATTTTGCGATTTTAGGCGTCTTCGGAAGGAAACGTTCACTTTAAAAATATATGGCTTGCGATGTATTTGTATGAGGTTAATGAAATTTTAATACATTATAGCCAAATATATTGTTAATGTAAATCTCAAGTTACAACATTTTCCGATCACCCAAAAAACCACGATAGTGCAAAATAAATCAATAATCAAAAACTTTGTCATATCGTGGAAATTTCAATAAACAATACAAAATTCTTACTCATTATCTGTGTTACTTCAAAATAGGATCAAATAAGATCAAAATACAGGTATAGTACTGGAAGAAACCAAGTTTAAAGGGCAATGTGCCTTCCATTTATTTTCTATTGTAAATGAGTGGTGAGTCATGAAAAAGAGCTAATTCATTTCAGGAAGTGAACAGTTCAGATCCAATCTCTGAAAAGAACAGTTTTGCCCATCTCTAATGCACGGTACGCAATGGTGTTGTTTAGTCTGTGTCGAGGCCTTGATAAGGCAGCTGGCTGCGCATATTCGTCAGCTTTTAAGCCACACCTTGTGACTTCACCGTTGCTTGTTTACTTGTAGTGTGACTCGAGTTCCTGGTTAAACCCCTCTGCTTTACTTACGTAACGCAGATGCCGACCACCTGACGCTTCACTGGTGCATGAAACTCATTGTTCCTCGTATGGCACAAAGAAGAAATCCATCTAAACTCTGGCAAACACAATAAATTTCGTGTTGGCGCTTCCCGCATTCTTTTATTTCGCTCTCGTCGTTTGAAGAGTCCGCCTTTTGATTGCAGTGTAAACTACAGAATTCGAAACACTGTTGCATAACGGCAGAAATGTTGCGAACACTATGTACAAAATAGCTTCCTCAAAGTATTATGAACTACATTAGTACTTTGTTTTGAACTAATTATTGACTAGGCACATGTTTTGTTTCAACCCTTCCGTTAAACCACTTTCTACCTTTCTGCTAGACACTTTACTTCTGGAATTAGTAGTTCGACTACAATCTTGGCAGCTGAACAATGTTCAGAGTGCACCTAGTAAATCTTATGCGCATGCCAGTCAAAATATCAATCGTCCTCTTAAATGAGCAGGTTGAACGATTTGTATCCCTGCAGGTGGCGAAGGATTTGTCATGTGACCACTGATCTAAGTCTTTGCAGTCATGTGGTGCGTATGTATCATTTGGTTGCATGGAATCAGCGAAGAAAGATGAATCGACGTAGGAACGTTGCAGGACGGCAGAAGGGAAGTATTCTGCTTGGACGTGCTCATAAGTACACCGTTGCCCGATTTATTTGTGTATCAACACGACTTTAGAACGTGTCTACAAGTAACAGTGTATCGCGTACCGTGAAAAACGGCATAAGCACAACAGTTATTACTAGTCTCCAAAAGTTAAGCATAATCACGAAAAGAGGACATAGGATGTCTGAAGGTTACTGGACAAGCTACAGCTTAATCATAGTGTAGGATATAAAATGTAGACTGGCAATGGCAAGGAAAGCGTTTCTGAAGAAGAGAAAGTTGTTAATATCGAGCATAGATTTAAGTATCAGGAAGTCGTTTCTGAAAGTACACTCCTGGAAATTGAAATAAGAACACTGTGAATTCATTGTCCCAGGAAGGGGAAACTTTATTGACACATTCCTGGGGTCAGATACATCACATGATCACACTGACAGAACCACAGGCACCTAGACACAGGCAACAGAGCATGCACAATGTCGGCACTAGTACAGTGTATATCCACCTTTCGCAGCAATGCAGGCTGCTATTCTCCCATGGAGACGATCGTAGAGATGCTGGATGTAGTCCTGTGGAACGGCTTGCCATGCCATTTCCACCTGGCGCCTCAGTTGGACCAGCGTTCGTGCTGGACGTGCAGACCACGTGAGACGACGCTTCATCCAGTCCCAAACATGCTCAATGGGGGACAGATCCGGAGATCTTGCTGGCCAGGGTAGTTGACTTACACCTTCTAGAGCACGTTGGGTGGCACGGGATACATGCAGACGTGCATTGTCCTGTTGGAACAGCAAGTTCCCTTGCCGGTCTAGGAATGGTAGAACGATGGGTTCGATGACGGTTTGGATGTACCGTGCACTATTCAGTGTCCCCTCGACGATCACCAGTGGTGTACGGCCAGTGTAGGAGATCGCTCCCCACACCATGATGCCAGGTGTTGGCCCTGTGTGCCTCGGTCGTATGCAGTCCTGATTGTGACGCTCACCTGCACGGCGCCAAACACGCATACGACCATCATTGGCACCAAGGCAGAAGCGACTCTCATCGCTGAAGACGACACGTCTCCATTTGTCCCTCCATTCACGCCTGTCGCGACACCACTGGAGGCGGGCTGCACGATGTTGGGGCGTGAGCGGAAGACGGCCTAACGGTGTGCGGGACCGTAGCCCAGCTTCATGGAGACGGTTGCGAATGGTCCTCGCCGATACCCCAGGAGCAACAGTGTCCCTAATTTGCTGGGAAGTGGCGGTGCGGTCCCCTACGGCACTGCGTAGGATCCTACGGTCTTGGCGTGCATCCGTGCGTCGCTGCGGTCCGGTCCCAGGTCGACGGGCACGTGCACCTTCCGCCGACCACTGGCGACAACATCGATGTACTGTGGAGACCTCACGCCCCACGTATTGAGCAATTCGGTGGTACGTCCACCCGGCCTCCCGCATGCCCACTATACGCTCTCGCTCAAAGTCCGTCAACTGCACATACGGTTCATGTCCACGCTGTCGCGGCATGCTACCAGTGTTAAAGACTGCGATGGAGCTCCGTATGCCACGGCAAACTGGCTGACACTGACGGCGGCGGTGCACAAATGCTGCGCAGCTAGCGCCATTCGACGGCCAACACCGCGGTTCCTGGTGTGTCCGCTGTGCCGTGCGCGTGATCATTGCTTGTACAGCCCTCTCGCAGTGTCCGGAGCAAGTATGGTGGGTCTGACACACCGGTGTCAATGTGTTCTTTTTTCCATTTCCAGGAGTGTATTTGTATGGAGTGTAGCCATGTATGGAAGTGAAACGTGGACGATAAATAGTTTAGACAAGAAGAGAATAGAAGCTTTCGAAATGTGGTGATACAGAAGAATGCTGAAGATTAGGCGGGTAGATCACATAACTAATGAGGAGGTATTGAATAGAGTTGGAGAGAAGAGAAATTTGTGGCACAACTTGACTAGAAGAAGGGATCGCTTGGTAGGGCATATTCTGAGGCATAAAGGGATCACCAATTTAATATTGGAGGGCAGCGTGGAGGGTAAAAATCGTAGAGGGAGACCAAGAGATGAATACACTAAGCAGATTCAGAAGGATGTAGGTTGCAGTAGGTACTGGGAGATGAAGAAGCTTGCACAGGATAGAGTACCATGGAGAGCTGCATCAAACCAGTCTCTGGACTGAAGACCACAACAACAACAATCATAGTGTTTCGTTACAACTTTTCCCGAAAAAGCGTTGGAAAAGTTCCGATAGGTAATGTGGAAAGTGTAACGCCGGAAATACATATCCTCCTATTTCCATCTATTGTACTATTATTTTTTTTCCTTGCTTTGTTACCTCAAGATATGACATTTCTGTCTCTTTGTATATTGTAATTGTTTTACTGTTTGTATATATATATTTATACATTTATGTCGATGTATAATTGGTTTGGTTCGTAAATATTATTTGTATTTTTACGCTGGGTCTTGCCTAGGGAAGACTGCTATCGAACGATTACGTCGATAGGTCGTGTGAAGAATCAAAGTGTGTAGGATCTTTGGTAGTATTAACTCTGCCGCGTGGAGCGCGGGCTGAGCAGAGGGAGTGTCTGGCTGGAGTAGCGAGTGGAGCAGGTGTGTTGTGTGACGCTCCCGCGAGTTGCCGCGCTTTCGGGGTTTGGCAGCATGTAATTGCGCTCTACTTGCGATGATAGTTTCTGACATGGTGTCGCGGACGGGAAGCATTAGCTGGCGCACATCAAGAGCCCGTTTCGTCTGGTGACCGTGTCGAGAAGAAGGCGCGCCAACATCCAGTTTCTGCAACAGCGACGGCCGACAATGAGTGACTGTCGCCACCTCCTCGATCGACGGCTTCAAACCTTCAATCAACCAACAAGGAAGACTGGAAGCTCGTAAAGTTTTAGAACTGTATGGCAGACCTCAGTTTTTCAAACTTTTAAAATTGTTGCATCACAAAATTACAGCAACTTAGCATGAACGTTTGTTGCTCATTGTCCCAATTGCATTACCAAGCAGAGTCCCTTCCATTTCCGAAATGAACGCGAGTGTCGTTGAAATTCAAACGCCAGCATTAAAGTAATATAGCTAACTCGTTTTCACTGCTTTAATTTCAAAGTTCAGTTATGGCATTCAGATTACACAAGCACGAATTAAGGGTGCGAGCTTTGTTACCGTATTTTAGCTTACCTGTGACTGCAGCTCAGCTTGGTACGTACTACATTTTACTATTGTTAATTGTTCAGAATCATTTAATTCAAGTTCAAAGTTAAATCTCTTATTTCTAAATTGCGTAGATTCAAGTAGCTTTTGAAATGATTGTTGAGGTAGTCCAAGACTAACCGTATTTTACTGAATTTCGATGTGCTTCAGAAAGAAAGCTCACTATTAACTTCAGTCACTAAATTAACTTTCGATTTTCCTGTTTTATTAGTTCTTTTGCTAAATTAAGTCAGAGTGTAGCGAAATTTATTACTTCTGACAAACTTTCAGTTTTCACACTACACGTGTTAACCTTCAGTTGCCACACTTCTAGTGCTAATTATATGTGTAATAACCTTTCTTTTTCAGTTACTATAGTAATTGTCCTTAGGACTGGCGACCGTAATTTTCCCCAAATCTCAAATATCTAATTACCGCTAGTTAATTGTTAACGTAACGGCCGCACATTTACTTTCTTTATTAACTTTACCCCTTTTCAAAATTAATTTCCACCAGTTTAATTTGCATTTTTCCTTTCATTAAGATGTAACCCTTTCCTCCCTCTTTACCGACAGATTAACTTCGGTGACGATTGCTTTTCCCAAATTTCCATTAGGTACACGCGGTTTAATTTTTCACTGTCATTAAGGTCGATAAGTGAGGGGGTGGTTACAAAAGGACTTGCGTGTGGGTCACCGATTATGACGAATTTTTGGATGGACGATCTACACTGATCTGCCAGAACATTATGACCAGCGACCTACTATCGATAGAAATACGTCCAGGCGATAGCATCGTCACCTGGTGAGGAATGATTGCTACTCAGACACACACGTACGGAGCATGTGGTATCAGTGAACGTGCTGTTCGTGTGTACATTGGGGAAGGCGCGCGATCTGTCTGAGTTTGAGAGAGGGTAGGTTGTCATGGCCCGGAAGCTCGGCAGGAGTATTTAGGAAAGTGCACGACTTGTCGAGTGTGCGAGGAATGCTGTGGAGAGTGTCTTCAACACGTGGCGAAACAAAGGTGAAACAACGTCCAGACGTTGTGGGGTTGGGCGGCCACACCTCATTTCAGATGTCCGACGTCATAGTCTGGGCAAACTGGTAAAACAAGACAGGTGGGGAACTATGACAGAACTTGTAACGCCGGAAATGCATATCCTCCTATTTCCATCTATTGTACTATTATTTTTTTTTCTTGCTCTGTTACCTCAAGATATGACATTTCTGTCTCTTTGTATATTGTAATTGTTTTACTATTTGTATATTTATACATTTATGTCGGTGTATAATTGGTTTGTTTCGTAAATATTATTTGTATTTTTACGCTGGGTCTTGCCTAGGGAAGACTGCTATCGAACGATTACGTCGATAGGTCGTGTGAAGAATCAAAGTGTGTAGGATCTTTGGTAGTGTTAACTCTGCCGCGTGGAGCGCGGGCTGAGCAGAGGGAGTCTGGCTGGAGTAGCGAGTGGAGCAGGTGTGTTGTGTGAAGCTCCCGCGAGTTGCCGCGCTTTCGGGGTTTGGCAGCATGTAATTGCGCTCAACTTGCGATGATACTTTCTGACATGGTGTCGCGGACGGGAAGCATTAGCTGGCGCACATCAAGAGCCCGTTTCGTCTGGTGACCGTGTCGAGAAGAAGGCGCGCCAACATCCAGCTTCTGCAACAGCGACAGCCGACAATGAGTGACTGTCGCCACCTCCTCGATCGACGGCTTCAAACCTTCAATCAACCTACAAGGAAGACTGGACGCACGTAAAGTTTTAGAACTGTATGAACCTTTGTTGCTCATTGTCCCAATTGCATTACCAAGCAGGGTCCCTTACTTTTCCGGAATGAACCCGAGTGTCATTGAAATTCAATCGCCAGCATTAAAGTAATATTCTATTTCACTGCTTTAATTTCAAATTTCAATTAAGGTATTCATAGCTGGCTACAATATTTAGATTACACTAGCACAAATTAAGAGTGCGAGTTTTGTTACCGTATTTTAGCTTACCTGTGACTGCAGCTCAGCTTGGTACGTACTACATTTTACTATTGTTAATTGTTCAGAATCATTTAATTCAAGTTCAAAGTTAAATCTCTTATTTCTAAATTGCGTAGATTCAAGTAGCTTTTGAAATGATTGTTGAGGTAGTCCAAGACTAACCGTATTTTACGGAATTTCGATGTGCTTCAGAAAGAAAGCTCACTATTAACTTCAGTCACTAAATTAACTTTCGATTTTCCTGTTTTATTAATTCTTTTGCTAAATTAAGTCAGAGTGTAGCGAAATTTATTACTTCTGACAAACTTTCAGTTTTCACACTACACGTGTCAACCTTCAGTTGCCACACTTCTAGTGCTATTTATATGTGTAATAACCTTTCTTTTTCAGTTACTATAGTAATTGTCCTTAGGACTGGCGACCGTAATTTCCCCCAAATCTCAAATACCTAATTACCGCTAGTTAATTGTTAACGTAATGGCTGCACATTTACTTTCTTTATTAACTTTACCTCTTTTCAAAATTAATTTCCACCAGTTTCATTAGCACTTTTCCTTTCATTTAGATGTAACTCTTTCCTCCCTCTTTACCGACAGGTTAACTTCGGTGACGATTGCTTTTCCAAAATTCCCATTAGGTACACGCGGTTTAATTTTTTACGGTCATTAAGGTCGGTAAGTGAGGGGGAGGTTGCAAACTAACATCAGACTTTAATGCTGTGGGGAGTGCAAGTATGTCTGAATGCAAAGAGCACTGATCACTCCTAACGGTGGGCCTCCGCAACTGATAACCCATGCATGTACCAATTTTAACACCACGTCATCGGCAACTACGGCTGAAATGGATACGTGACTATTGGGTCTGGACGTTGGCGCAGTGCCAGAGCATTGCATGGTCTGGTGAATCCCGATACCTTCCTCATCATGCCGATGTGAGGGCGCGAATCCGTCATCTTCCAAGGTAACAGCTCCTTGACACCTGTACTGTGGGAGAGAGACAAGCCGGCGGCAACTCCATTGTGCTCTGGGGAACACTCACGGAGGCGCCCACGGGTCCAGTGGAGCTCGTGCAAGGCACCATGAAAGCCAAGGAGTCTCGTACACTGGTTGCAGACCACACATCCCCCTTCATGACGAACATGCTTCCCAAACAGCAGTGGCATTTTTCAACAAGATAATGTGCCATGTCACCAGGTCAGGAGTATGATGTAGTGGTTCGAACACAGTGGCGAGTTCCAAATTATGTCCTGGCCCTCCAACTCGCCAGTTCCGAACCCAACCGAATACATCTTGGATGTGATTGAACGTAGGGTCATAATGTTCTGACTGATCGGTGTATATTGAAAATAAAGAGATACGTGTTTCGGCTTTTTGCTAGACATGCCCCATGAAACGCCCGCTAAATCACGCAGGGCTAACAGGTAATTAGGGTTGTGGAAAGGGCCAAGGCAGTTGCTGTCGGACTCATTTCAGAATTGTAATTTATTATCATTTAGTTCACAAATACACTTTTGAAAGAAGTAAATTTGCTTCAAGGCTGAAGGGCTCCAAGCAGATTCTTTAGAATAAGTTCAGTTTTGAAAAGACATGAAACACAATTAAATGTACGAATAAGATAAATCGTATACATATATGAGATCAGCATGCGGAGCGGCTGAAGGCCGCCGGATTAAATCTTCAAAATTGAAGGCAGAACGCCACAGTGTTTTAAGATGCTAACAGGGCTGATAAACAAACGCAATAAGATGGCTGAAGGCAATTCTGCAAATTAAGGAAATATATATATTGCAACAATCGGTAAAACAGTACATTAAGTTTACGAATTTCCTACTGCAACACCAACGGCGGAAGGCCCACTATAACTTGTAAAATCTTTCAGAGGAAATTACAATAACCTTTCAAGAGCAGAAGGAAACAATATTTGGACTTGAAGGTAATTCTGAGAACATGTTTCCAGGGCTGAAGGCCCTCCGTTAACTTTGCCCAATTGCAAACATAAAATACAGTAAAGCCCCAAAAAACCTTTTAAAATAAATTTCAACAACATTAAGACTGTCAAAGAATAATTAAGGGAACAACACTCAGGAGCCTCTAGGGCAGGGCTTAACAACTGGCCGGTTTTGAGCGCGAGTACTCGCGTCTGCTCAGGCACGTGCTCGCGAGCAGGTGCAAGGTCGCGGAGTAGGGAGGGAGGGGAGGGAGGGGAAATGCGCGCGCACGTTTGAATGTGATCTCGCGTTCTTAGCAGATTTAACTAGCCATCTGAATGCTTTGAACATTTTACTACAAGGTAAAGATCTGCTAATTACTCATTTCATAGATCGAATACGAGCTTTTAAAATGAAATTGACACTTTGGGTGAGTCAGCTGGAAACAAGAAACCTAGCTCATTTTCCTAAATTATCATCCATGCAAGATGTTCAAAAAGACTGTGAACGTTATTCACATAGTTTAGTTGATCAGCGCTTTCAAGATCTGACAGCACTAGACAGTGATTTTGATCTGTTCTCTCCATATTCAGCGAATATTTAAGAGATTCGTCCTGAGCTGCAGCAAGAAATTATTGACCTGCAGTGTGACAGAGAATACAGAGACAAATTTCAGAATAAGAAAAACATTTTGGAATTCTACAGACACTTCCCTCAGGATAGATTTCCTCGTTTGCACAAACTGGCGGCTACAATAATATCAATGTTCGGTTCCACGTATGTTTGTGAACAACTGTTCTCTGCAATGAAATGTAACAAGACGCGCCTGAGAAACGCATTGTCTGACCGAAATTTAAACTGCACGCTGCGCCTAAAATGCACAAGAACAATTACTCCGAACGTAGACGCAATTGTAAAGTGCAAAAAGTACAAGATAACCGAGAATCCCACACTTCAGTGACACCTTTTATTGTGTAACAGTTCACAAATTAATGTGAATGTAGAGGCATACACTAAGCTAATAAAATTATGTGGCATGTGTACAGTCTCCATTATTTGTTTCATTTGTCGCAGTAATAATTCGTGAGTGATATCCCTGCAGGTGGCCGCGGATTTACATTGACTGGCGGCAGCTGTTGTGTGCCCCACGTGACTTTCCCCACTCTCCGCTCTGGTCCGGTAGTGGGGGTAGCGTGCTCGCGCTGCTCTGTGCTCGCGCCTTGCTGCTCACAGCTTGCTCCCCGAGCACGTATTTTATGAAGCCCTGCTCTAGGGGACCGGTCTGCCCTCCTTCACTTAGGCGAGACAGGCGGTGAGCCCAACTACACTCGATTCGTCCGAACCCAACCAAGGGACAGTCACGGACCGACCGACAAACCGCTTGCTTGCCACGACGAAGTACACGAGAATTCAAGGTATTAAAAAAGTTACAAGTATCACTATCCCCAAACAAATGCGTATGTGAACTGAGCTGCCAAAACTACACACCATGTTTGGCAGCAACAACCGGTGAGGAAAAGACACTGCCTAGAGATTACGTTAGCGGTCAGGGCAGGTAGCCAGAACACTAACGGCCACAAGGCAGAAAATTCCGTCGGTGCACTTAACTATGGATAAATTAATTTAATCAATTCCACCTGACGGCGGCTATCTCGAACACTTCACTCGTTGTTGCTTACAGGAAAACCTCCAGAACAGCAACGCCGGAACCAACAACGTAATGCTCAAAACCACTCAACCTTTACGTCCGGAGTTCGGTGAGCGACGATGCTCGTACCGATCGGACAGCTCCAGACAAACTCCGACACTGCGCAGAGACCGCCAGCGGCCCAGTCGACTACGCCACACGGAGATGTCCTCGGACGAACCGACCGACCAACAATCATCCAAAGGTCAGTCCCGGCTTAAGTGACGCGTGGCGGCAACGGTCGGGCGGGCGATGTCCACGCAGGGCTCACTGCTGCTGCAAGCCGGCGACTGGCTGGCCCGGGCTGCGCTCCAGACGCGTTGCAACTGGCTGCCAGGGCCCAACTCATGACCCGAACTGCAGCCGTGAACTCTCCTCCTCCCACGTTCCGACTCACTCCACGACAGATGACAACCGGGAAGTCATAGTAGTCGAGCAAAGATCCTATCAGAGGGGATATATCGATACGCACTACTAGCGCCGATGACGGTCAGGCAAAACAGCAACGTGGTGAGATGGAAATACGTTAAAATAGGGTGTAAAATACCAAATGGTGGGACGGCAAGCCATGTGTAACCTCCCCCTCACTTACCGACCTTAATGACAGTGAAAAATTAAACCGCGTGTACCTAATGGGAATTTGGGAAAAGCAATCGTCACCGAAGTTAATTTGTCGGTAAAGAGGGAGGAAAGGGTTACATCTAAATGAAAGGAAAAATGCAAATGAAACTGGAGGAAAGTAATTTTGAAAAGGGGTAGTTAATAAAGAAAGTAAATGTGCGGCCGTTACGTTAGCAAATAAATAGCGGTAAGTAGATATTTGAGATTTGGGGGAAATTACGGTCGCCAGTCCTAAGGACAATTACTATAGTAACTGAAAAAGAAAGGTTATTACACATATAATTAGCACTAGAAGCGTGGCAACTGAAGGTTGACACATGTAGTGTGAAAACTGAAAGTTAGTCAGAAGTAATAAATTTCGCTACACTCTGATTTAATTTAGCAAAAGAATTAATAAAACCGGAAAATCGAAAGTTAATTTAGTGACTGAAGTTAATAGTGAGCTTTCTTTCTGAAGCACATCGAAATTCAGTAAAATACGGTTAGTCTTGGACTACCTCAACAATCATTTCAAAAGCTACTCGAATCTACGCAATTTAGAAATAAGAGATTTAACTTTGAACTTGAATTAAATGATTCTGAACAATTAACAATAGTAAAATTTAGTACGTACCAAGCTGAGCTGCAGTCACAGGTAAGCTAAAATACGGTAACAAAACTCGCACTCTTAATTTGTGCTTGTGCAATCTAAATACTGTAGCCAGCTATGAATACCTTAACTGAACTTTGAAATTAAAGCAGTGAAATAAAATGATGCTGGCGTTTGAATGTCAACGACACTCGGGTTCATTCCGGAAAAGGAAGGGACCCTGCTTGGTAATGCAACTGGGACAATGAGCAACAAAGGTTCATGCTAAGTTGCTGTAATTTTGCGAGGCAAATGGAATAATTTTAAAAGCTGAGGTCTGCCATACAGTTCTAAAACTTTACGTGCTTCCAGTCTTCCTTGTTGGTTGATTGAAGGTTTGAAGCCGTCGATCGAGGAGGTGGCGACAGTCACTCATTGTCGGCCGTCGCTGTTGCAGAAGCTGGATGTAGGCGCGCCTCCTTCTCGACCAGGTCATCAGGCGAAACGGGCTCTTGACGTGCGCCAGCTAATGCTTCCCGTCCGCGACACCATGTCAGAAACTATCATCGCAAGTCGAGCGCAATTACACGCTGCCAAACCCCGAAAGCGCGGCAACTCGCGGAAGCTTCTCACAACACACCTGCTCCACTCGCTACTCCCGCCAGACTCTCTGCCCGCGCTCCACGCGGTAGAGTTGGCACTACCAAAGATCCTCAACACTTTGGTTCTCCACACGACCTATCGATGTATCCGTTCGATAGCATAGTTTTCCCTAGGCCAGACCCAGCGTATAAATACAAATAATATTCACAAAACAAACATAAATGCATAAATATATATATACAAATAGTAAAACAATTACAATATGTAAAGACACAGGAATGTCATATATTCAGGTAACCAAAATAAGGAAAACAAATTTATAGTACAATAGGTGGAAATAGGAGGATATGCATTTCCGGCGTTACACATGTACGGCTCACCCTAGTTCTTCAAAAAAATCGAGGTCAAAGTTGATGAAGGAAGTCATATTTTCAGTGCCACACATCGAAAGATCGTCTAAAAACAAACATTTTTATTAGTATAATAAGGGGTCCAGAGCTCATAACGTTCGAGTTATAAACATTTTTGTGTTTTCCTGCTATCCCTGATAAGCGTGCAGTAGAGTTAGGTCTGTGGTGGAGCTGTCGCCGGCAGGGCAGCAGAGCGTGTTCTCTCAGAGGGCTGGCTGCCCTCCGTAATGCAAAAACCAGCGCAGTGAAGTATTTAACGAGGAGGGGGCAGTCAAGACATCACACTAACAACCCGTTGCTTCGTATTCGATTCGTGGTGGTAATTTTCTTTCATTCCATATTTCTTTTTCGGTATATCTGGTAATATTCCGATAATCTGAATATTTTTCTTTGCTTTTCTTTGAAACAAAGCACAGGAGTTGTCATTAATAATCAAATAAGTATGTATAATGTATTGACATTTATTTTTATCGTGATACATAGTGAAAAATAGACCTAAAGTATATTACTGCATAATCCAACATGATCTTCTATACATGAGCGTTCTCTTAATAGATGGGGTGAAACTTATCACAGAAACAGGCAAAATATAAAGATTTCTTGCAACATGAGCAACACATGAACGACATCTCGCCACATTGACATATTTTACGATACATTGTTCGTGGAAAACGTATCTGATTCATGTCGCTAGTAACAGATATGTCAGATATCATTTTGGATGCGTTTCAAGTGTGTAAAAACATATACTGGAAGACAGGCGCAGATAACTGGTTATGGACCAACGCACGAATTTTCATAGTACCTGCCCCATCTTGAAATTCTCTGCTCTGCTGTGATGTCGCATGATTTTGAAGTGTTGTGGTGAAATTCTTAACCTATTGGAAAAAATGAACGTCTCATAGTTGACCAAGAGAGGGACATTTCGGTGGTACCACTTCCACGGTGCAGGTCGGTTGAGCAACATCAGCTACGAAAGTCCCATCTAGCTCATCATAATGGCTCTGAGTACTATGGGACTTAACATCTATGGTCATCAGTCCCCTAGAACTTAGAACTACTTAAACCTAACTAACCTAAGGACATCACACAACACCCAGTCATCACGAGGCAGAGAAAATCCCTGACCCCGCCGCGAATCGAACCCGGGAACCCGGGCGTGGGAAGCGAGAACGCTACCGCACGACCACGAGCTGGGGACAGCTCATCATATGTCACGATGAAAGTAAGTGTCACTACATTATATGTATTTATTTGATTATTAATCACACCTCCCATTGCTTTATTTCATAAAAAGGAAAGAAAGGTATTCCCATTGTCAGAAGATTTAAGTGTTCGTTTATCGCACATGCTGTTTGAGAGTGAAACGGTAGAGAAATAGTACAGTTTCGAACGTGGCTGTTACTCAGCAACCATATACTAGTTTCAGCATAGGATTATACAGCCAACTAGTTGCACGTAACTGGTAGGTACATTGACCTAGGTTTCGACACCTACTAGGGGTGCCTTCATGAGAATGAAATTTTGCTAAATCGTAAAATTAAATTGCTAAAAAGCACTGGTTAGAATTTAGGGCGGCTATGCCCAAGTTAACAGTGAAATAGAACGTCCTGGCCTTTGCCCAGCGGGGAACAACCGCAGAGTCTGATGTTTCTGTCAGAATTTGGGGCTGTTTTTCATACCACGACTTGTGCCTATTCTTTCAGTGTACAGTTAAACTTTCAAACCGCTGTAGAAATTACATCGCTGGTTAGAATGACGTCAAATTGCAACGGAATATTATCGGGGAAGGGGTAAAACGTATGGCAGAAGAAAAATAAACAGTTAAAAATGTATCCATAGATGGCGCTGTAAGCATCATAATTTGATAGTGGTCGACTAAAAATGACAAACGAATCATACAACAATACCTAAGGTGTACGTTTGATGTTAAACGAACTGTGCTACTCAGTGTGCATGGGTGTACAGGTGTGATACTGCTAGTTACGTAAGCCCATCCACCACAGCAAGGCCATATCACATCAGATAGGAAAAATCGGTTTTTTATTGCCTCACATCGGTTTTTAATTTTCCTGAAGCAAAATACCGCTTAGAAAGCACCAATAACATCGGTTTTTAATTGTCCTGAGGCCAAAGACCGCATAAGAAACATCAATCAAAATCAAATCGAATTATTAATTTCCGTGTGACTGGCGCAAAACATGTTCAGTATGCTGTCGACCGTTTCCTGCAAGTTGAAATCGAGAAACATCATGATCCACAACTGATCGAAGTGTTTCTGAGGTCACGTACAGAATGCGTTGTGGAATGCGCGCCTTCAGTGCGGCTAAGCTTGCAATTGGAACACTGAACACGTCATTCACATAGCCCACAGCCACAAGTCACACAGATTAGTATCAGGTGATTGGGACGGCCAGTCTGTAGGGAAATGGCGGCTGATAATTCTAGCATTTCCGAAATGGCGCTCAGTAGCTAGTTAACTGTATTTGCAACGTGCGGAGGTGCGCCATCTTGCATAAAAATGATCCCATCCACATATCCACGCTGTTGGAGAGCTGGAATGACGTGGTTGCGCAAAAGACACTCATAGCGCTTACAAGTGACGGTACAGATAACAGGACCGGAAGCACCTGTCTCTTCGAAAAAATATGGCCCTATGATAAATGATGCCGTAAACCCTCACCACACAGCGACCTTTTCGGGATGAAGTGTTACTGGTTGATTTGCGTGTGGATTTTCCGTTGTTCATATTCGACAATAATGTGTATTGACATATCCCGTCAGACGGAAGTGGGCTTCGCCTGTCCACAATATCTTCCACGGCCAATCATTGTCTACTTCCATGCGAGCAAGAAATTCTAAAGCAAAGGTCTCCCTTGCTGGCAGGTCAACAGGGAGCAACTTGTGCACATGGGTAATTTTGAATGGATAGCAAAGAAGGATGTTTCGTAGGATTTTACACACCGTCCAGTGTTTGGGCAATTCTCCGTGCACTACACGTTTGCTCACCACGACTTGTCTCCTGCTGCATTGCTGTAGCCGCTGCTTCCACTGACAACGAATCAATTCATTTCTCCCTCTACCAGGTTGCATATCTTTTCGAATTTCTGATTCATTTTCTCCAGACCCACAGCAGTCATCGGACCAACACCTTTCTCCAAACCCTTTAGTGTCCGGAACTTCTGCAGAGCGACGTGTGCACAGTCATCTACATCTACATCTACATACATACTCCGCAATCCACCATACGGTGCGTGGCGGAGGGTACCTCGTACCACAACTAGCATCTTCTCTCCCTGTTCCACTTCCAAACAGAACGAGGGAAAAATGACTGCCTATATGCCTCTGTACGAGCCCTAATCTCTCTTAACTTATCTTTGTGGTCTTTCCTCGAAATATAAGTTGGCGGCAGTAAAATTGTACTGCAGTCAGCCTCAAATGCTGGTTCTCTAAATTTCCTCAATAGCGATTCACGAAAAGAACGCCTCCTTTCCTCCAGAGACTCCCACCCGAGTTCCTGAAGCATTTCCGTAACACTCGCATGATGATCAAACCCACCAGTAACAAATCTAGCAGCTCGCCTCTGGATTGCTTCTATGTCCTCCCTCAATCCGACCTGATAGGGATCCCAAACGCTCGAGCAGTACTCAAGAATAGGTCTTATTAGTGTTTTATAAGTGGTCTACTTTACAGATGAAACACATCTTCCCAAAATTCTACCAATGAACCGAAGACGACTATCCGCCTTCCTCACAACTGCCATTACATGCTTGTCCCACTTCATATCGCTCTGCAATGTTATGCCCAAATATTTAATCGACGTGGCTGTGTGAAGCGCTACACTACTAATGGAGTATTCAAACATTACGGGATTCTTTTTCCTATTCATTTGCATTAATTTACATTTGTCTATATTTAGAGTTAGCTGCCATTCTTTACACCAATCACAAATCCTGTCCAAGTCATGTTGTATCCTCCTACAGTCACTCAACGACGACACCTTCCCGTACACCACAGCATCATCAGCAAACAGCCGCACATTGCTATGCGCCCTATCCAAAAGGTCATTTATGTAGACAGAAAACAACAGCGGACCTAGCACACTTCCCTGGGACACTCCAGATAATATTGTATACATTTTATTGTAATACAGCTATACAAGCAGAGCGCGATTCCGCATTGACACTGATGGCGAACGTCGCAGAAGCGAAAGGAGGAAAAGCAGTGTGCCCGGTGTGTTTATACCAACTTCAGTGGATCGTGCGCATGACAGGTGTTTTCGTTTACATATTGTGACACATAAAGCGTCATCTATTGATCAATTTTCACACTATTTTTTCTTCTTCTGCCATACGTTTTTCCACTTCTCCGATAATATTCCACTGCAATTTGGCGTCATTCTGACCAGTGGTGTTATTTCTACAGCGTTTTGAAAGTTTGACTTTACTTAGAATCACCCTGTATTTCTTCAGAACGAGTGTGCTGGGACACTCCCGGCTTCCAAGTCAGCAGCCACCGCCCTCTCAGGGCTGCACTCATACATTCCTGGTCTGACGAACACTCAGGTCATCACACCGCGATTGGACTGCTGAGTCACCCTATCTTAATCCCATAGAATGTGTATGGACTTTCTGGAACAGCAGATGGGACAAAGGCATCTGCATGCTACAATCCGGTAACTTTGCATGGGTTTCGGGCAGATTCCGCCATTTCGTTCAATGCTGTGATGCTATTCCAAATGTATTTGGAGAGCCTTTGCAATGCTATTGGAGTTTTGGTGAATACAAAGTGGACTAAGGCGCGAATGGGACTTTGGATTGAGGATAGAGGCGGGCTAGGGTAGTCTGTGCAGTTGTGTAGAGCCACTGTCCCTGGTTGCGTAGTGGTTAGCGCATCTGCCAGGTGAGCAGGTGACTCGGGTTCGAATCTAAGACTTGGTACAAATTTTCATTCGTCACTTCAGTCTGCATATACACGTCATAAATATATGAGACAATTATTGACCTGAACTTCTTGCGTTCTATGTGTATTTATGTAGGTCTTTCTTTCTGCAGAAGGTGTTTGTAATTTTTAGCTGATTAAATGTAGCAAAATCTCTTAATGCCTTGGCATTTTCATTTAAAGTTATTTCACCAAATGTGCCTGCTATATCTACTTTTCGTACCTTTCCAATTCTTGCATTTAAGTTTCCTAATATTAACAAATGATTAGTTTTATTATATTTATTTATTTTTTCTGCAGTTTTTCATAAAATATTAACGAATTTTAGTGTTTTCCTTCTTCAGGGCATATACTTCTACGACACATAAATGTCCTCTGTAAGTTTTGAATCTAATTGTGGAATGATAATATATTTATAATACAACGAATTATTGAAAAACGTCGGGAGTTTGTTTCAGAAATGCATTTAGCATTTATTACTTTTGATAAAGTAAAGAGCCCTCTTTTATGGAAAATATTGGAAATAAAAAGTTTTCCTAAATATATTATTAATACAATAAAGAGTCTGTATGTAAACACAAAAATTGTTATAAGTTCAGGTTGAAAAATGTCAGATAAAATTTTAATAAATCAAGGTACTCGACAAGGTCTGCCTACTACCCACTTTGTTTAATTTCATATTGACGATCTAGTTATGAAGTAGGAAGATGAAATACGCTTAGGAATTAAATTAGGATCTAGCGCACCGTTAAATATTCTGTTACTCGCTGATGACCAGATAATTACATATGAAACAGAAGATAATTTACGAAGAGCAGCATATAGATTGAGCCAAAGCTCACAAATTAATTACATGTGCAAATAAGACTAAGATAATAGGTTTGAAAGGAAAGAATTCATTCAGATCGAAAATAATAATAAATGAGAAAATTTTAGAACTATTATCTTATTTCACTTATCTAAGATGTGATACTAGTTTTAATTGTGAAGAAGACGCTGCGAAGAAGGTTAATAAATATCAAGCTATCTGCGGAACTATTGGAAGAACTTTGGGAAGAAAAACAAGAAAAGGAACATAAATAAAATTCTGTAAAGTTATGGTTGTATCTATCCTTGTATATGGCTCCGAATCATGGACAATAGCAAAATAAAAGAAAAAAATCACGTATACAAGCAGCAGAGATGAAGTTCAAGAGATGTGTAAGAAGCTGTAGTAAAATGGATAAAATAAGGGATGAAACAATAAGATCAAAATCAAATATGTTTCCAGTTGATGACAAAATAGAAGAGAATAGAATGAAATGGAAGGATCATGTTGACAGAATGACAGAAACAGATTGCCAGAAAAGATAATTAATTATCGGCCGACTGGAGAGAGGGAACTAGGCAGACCTTGTACGAGATGGATGGATGGATGATCGAGACCGGAACAAGTGGTTACAACATCTAATCATTGGAAGGAAATGATGATGATCATGAAATGTTTGAGACCTGGATAGGTCTCTGGAACCATACAGTTTAATATAATTAATGTGTAGTTTAGGCTTGGATGACATAAATCCTCTTCGCTGATGTTACACGATATCAGCTTGGGGTCTCTTGGTGATTGGTACTTTTTTCGGTGTGTTTATTAATGGTTTTATACATTATCGCAGCATTAATCAGTAACGCAGCCGTTTCGAGTATTGTGACGTATTTTGGCCGATGCCGTCCTATTGATCTAGACACGCTTAATACACCCTAAGACATAGGAAAAAAAAATCTGTCCTCGAAGGAATTATCCGAATGGAAAGGAAATCGGGACATGTAATGTTCATGTACAGACAGACAGATTATCACCATTTCAGAAAAATTAGATGATTTGTTCAAGAGAAAGAATTTCGCTAAGTGAGCAAGTCAATGGCGCATTGGTCGACGACTGGCCTTGTACAAGCAGCAATTCGGCTTGGCACTGTTGGATGTCCTCCTGAGGGATATCGTGCTATTTTCAGTCCAATTGGCGCTTTAGATGGTCAAAATCCCGAGATGTATGAGGAGTCCAGCCCATAACGCTCCAAAGAGTCTGAATTGGGAAGAAATCCGGCGACCTTGCTGGCTAAGAGAGGGTTTGAAAAGCACAAAGACAAGCGGTAGAAACTCTTGCTGTGGCGGACTGGTACTATTATCATGTAAACCCGGAATGGTTAGCTATGAAGGGCAGCGGTACCGCTGTGCTGCAAGAGTGTCGCGAATGACAACAAACGAGGTCCTGCAATCAATGCACATGGCTTCCCGGACCATTGGTCCTGGCTGTGGTGGGTGACAATCCGGTTGGTGGCCCATCGCAGTGGCTAGGTTGTCTCCAGATACTTCTTCGGCCTGGAATTTCGTTGAATGGAGTATATTTGTCTTCAGTGGCGACTCCTGCTTCAAGCCGAGCTCCAGTGACCAGCGAAAACGTGTCTGGACACGCTCCAGGCAACGATGGGATACCAACCGGAGGCCCGACAACAAGGATTACCGATCTGGGCGCCATTTATTTTCATAGCAGGACCCCTTTGGCTGTCGTCCGCCGTATCCTTACAGCACAGCGGTAAGTCGACGATATTCTACGCCCTGTTTTTTTGCCCTTCACGGCAAGCCATCCTGGGCTTACATTCCAGCAAGATAACGCCAATTTGCACACAAGGCAGTTTCTACTGCTTATCCTTGTGTTCGCCCCCATGAACCATGGACCTTGCCGTTGGTGGGGAGGCTTGCGTGCCTCAGCGATACAGATGGCCGTACCGTAGGTGCAACCACAACGGAGGGGTATCTGTTGAGAGGCCAGACAAACATGTGGTTCCTGAAGAGGGGCAGCAGCCTTTTCAGTAGTAGTTGCAGGGGCAACAGTCTGGATGATTGACTGATCTGGCCTTGTAACATTAACCAAAATGGCCTTGCTGTGATGGTACTGCGAACGGCTGAAAGCAAGGGGAAACTACAGCCGTAATTTTTCCCGAGGACATGCAGCTCTACTGTATGATTAAATGATGATGGCGTCCTCTTGGGTAAAATATTCCGGAGGTAAAATAGTCCCCCATTCGGATCTCCGGGCGGGGACTACTCAAGAGGACGTCGTTATCAGGAGAAAGAAAACGCGTTCTACGGATCGGAGCGTGGAATGTCAGAACACTTAATCGGGCAGGTAGGTTAGAAAATTTAAAAAGGGAGATGGATAGGTTAAAGTTAGATATAGTGGGAATTAGTGAAGTTCGGTGGCAGGAGGAGCAAGACTTTTGGTCAGGTGATTACAGGGTTATAAATACAAAATCAAATAGGGGTAATGCAGGAGTAGGTTTAATAATGAATAAAAAAATAGGAGTGCGGGTTAGCTACTACAAACAGCATAGTGAACGCATTATTGTGGCCAAGATAGACACAAAGCCCATGCCTACTACAGTAGTACAAGTTTATATGCCAACTAGCTCTGCAGATGATGAAGAAATAGATGAAATGTATGACGAGATAAAAGAAATTATTCAGGTAGTGAAGGGAGACGAAAATTTAATAGTGATGGGTGACTGGAATTCGTCAGTAGGAAAAGGGAGAGAAGGAAACATAGTAGGTGAATATGGATTGGGGGGAAGGAATGAAAGAGGAAGCCGCCTTGTATAATTTTGCACAGAGCATAACTTAATCATGGCTAACACTTGGTTCAATAATCATAAAAGAAGGTTGTATACATGGAAGAATCCCGGAGATACTAAAAGGTATCAGATAGATTATATAATGGTAAGACAGAGATTTAGGAACCAGGTTTTAAATTGTAAGACATTTCCTGGGGCAGATGTAGATTCTGACCACAATCTATTGGTTATGAACTGCAGATTGAAACTGAAGAAACTGCAAAAAGGTGGGAATTTAAGGAGATGGGACCTGGATAAACTGAAAGAACCAGAGGTTGTAGAGAGTTTCGGGGAGAGCATTAGGGAACAATTGACAGGAATGGGGGAAAGAAATACAGTAGAAGAAGAATGGGTAGCTCTGAGGGATGAAGTGGTGAAGGCAGCAGACGATCAAGTAGGTAAAGAGTCGCGGGCTAATAGAAATCCTTGGGCAACAGAAGAAATATTGAATTTAATTGATGAAAGGAGAAAATATAAAAATACAGTAAATGAAGCAGGCAAAAAGGAATACAAACGTCTCAAAAATGAAATCGACAGGAAGTGCAAAATGGCTAAGCAGGGATGGCTAGAGGACAAATGTAAGGATGTAGAGACTTGTCTCACTAGGGGTAAGATAGATACTGCCTACAGGAAAATTAAAGAGACCTTTGGAGAGAAGAGAACCACTTGTATGAATATCAAGAGCGCAGATGGCAACCCAGTTCTAAGCAAAGAAGGGAAAGCAGAAAGGTGGAAGGAGTATATAGAGGGTTTATACAAGGGCGATGTACTTGAGGACAATATTATGGAAATGGAAGAGGATGTAGATGAAGATGAAATGGGAGATAAGATACTGCGTGAAGAGTTTGACAGAGCACTGAAAGACCTGAGTCAAAACAAGGCCCCGGGAGTAGACAACATTCCATTAGAACTACTGATGGCCTCAGGAGAGCCAGTCATGACAAAACTCTACCATCTGGTGAGCACGATGTATGAGACAGGCGAAATACCCTCAGACTTTAAGAAGAATATAATAATTCCAATCCCAAAGAAAGCAGGTGTTGACAGATGTGAAAGTTACCGAACTATCAGTTTAATAAGTCACAGCTGCAAAATACTAACGCGAATTCTTTACAGACGAATGGAAAAACTGGTAGAAGCCGACCTTGGGGAAGATCAGTTTGGATTCCGTAGAAATGTTGGAACACGTGAGGCAATACTGACCTTACGACTTATCTTGGAAGAAAGATTAAGAAAAGGCAAACCTACGTTTCTAGCATTTGTAGACTTAGAGAAAGCTTTCGACAATGTTGATTGGAATACTCTCTTTCAAATTCTGAAGGTGGCAGGGGTAAAATACAGGGAGCGAAAGGCTATTTACAATTTGTACAGAAACCAGATGGCAGTTATAAGAGTCGAGGGGCATGAAAGGGAAGCAGTGGTTGGGAAAGGAGTGAGACAGGGTTGTAGCCTCTCCGCGATGTTATTCAATCTGTATATTGAGCAAGCAGTAAAGGAAGCAAAAGAAAAATTCGGAGTAGGTATTAAAATTCATGGAGAAGAAGTAAAAACTTTGAGGTTCGCCGATGACATTGTAATCCTGTCAGAGACAGCAAAGGACTTGGAAGAGCAGTTGAACGGAATGGACAGTGTCTTGAAAGGAGGATATAAGATGAACATCAACAAAAGCAAAACGAGGATAATGGAATGTAGTCAAATTAAGTCGGGTGATGCTGAGGGAATTAGATTAGGAAATGAGACACTTAAAGTAGTAAAGGAGTTTTGCTATTTAGGGAGTAAAATAACCGATGATGGTCGAAGTAGAGAGGATATAAAATGTAGACTGGCAATGGCAAGGAAAGCGTTTCTGAAGAAGAGAAATTTGTTAACATCGAATATAGATTTAGGTGTCAGGAAGTCGTTTCTGAAAGTATTTGTATGGAGTGTGGCCATGTATGGAAGTGAGACATGGACGATAACTAGTTTGGACAAGAAGAGAATAGAAGCTTTCGAAATGTGGTGCTACAGAAGAATGCTGAAGATAAGGTGGGTAGATCACGTAACTAATGAGGAGGTATTGAATAGGATTGGGGAGAAGAGAAGTTTGTGGCACAACTTGACTAGAAGAAGGGATCGGTTGGTAGGACATGTTCTGAGGCATCGAGGGATCACAAATTTAGCATTGGAGGGCAGCGTGGAGGGTAAAAATCGTAGAGGGAGACCAAGAGATCAATACACTAAGCAGATTCAGAAGGATGTAGGTTGCAGTAGGTACTGGGAGATGAAGAAGATTGCAGAGGATAGAGTAGCATGGAGATCTGCATCAAACCAGTCTCAGGACTGAAGACCACAACAATCCTTGTGTTTGCCAAACTCTTATTGGCCGGCAAAATCGCCAGAACTCTCTCCTGCTGAGAGCATTTAGAGAAGTATGGGCAGGGCTCTTCAACCCATTCGGGATTTTGACGATCTACCACCCCAGTTGGACATAATTTGGCACGATACCCCTCAGCGGGACACCCAACATCTCTATGAATCAGTGCCAAGCCGAATAACTGCTTGCACTGGGGTCAGAGGTGGACCAGCGCTTTACTGACTTCGTCTATTTGTGAAACTTTTCCTCTTGGACAAATGGTCCAATTTTTCTGAAATTTGTTTGTTTGCACATGTAAATCACACCTACCGATTTCCGTCCTATTAAGATAATGTCATCGTGGAGCGTGTTTTTGTGTGTGTCTTAGAGTGAATTTGACAAACAACTTAAGATATCACAATAGTGTATGCGCCAAATGAATATACGAAAATAGTATCAAACTTTGTTATTAATAAGCATAACAGTTTTATCGGCTGAGAAACTGAAAAACGTTGAAGGGTGTTTACGTGTCAGTGAAACTTCCCTCGGTTAGTAGTTCAAATGGCTCTAAGCACTATGGGACTTAACATCTGAGGTCATCAGTCACCTAGACTTTGAATTACTTAAACCTAACTAACCTAAGGAATGACACACATCCATGCCCGAGGCAGGATTCGACCCTTCGACCGTAGCAGCACCGCGGTTCCGGACTGAAGCGCCTACAACCGCTCGGCCACAGCGGCCGGCTCGGTTAGCAGTCTAGCGTTTATGTTTATCAGGAATTTCGCACCTTTTCTCGTAAACTTTCATTAAAATTTGTAGCAGAGATCATACACTGCACTTCTTTTGTTAAGAGCTCCCGAATGTAGCTAAAAAAACATAAAAAAGAACAAAAAAAGCTGCAGATGCTTCAGTATTACAGTGGCTCAAAAAGTTGCGAATATCAGGCAAGTAATCTTCTTTCGATATCTTTAGTCTTGATGTCGGTTTCACAGGCTAGTAGGCGTAAGAGATGTAGTTCAGCAAAAGGCTTCCTGATCTTAACTTTCTCTCATTTATGTATATCCAGCGTGAAATCTCAAGTCAGGCTGTGGAGTTCATGAAATTTATGTCTCACCGTTACGCGATGTCACATAAATCTGAAGGCTGTAAATTCAACTAAATTCTTAGGGATTAAAATTACAAATAATCTAAATTGGATCGATCACATAGATAATATTGTGGGTAGAGCAAACCAAAGACTGCGATTCATTGACAGAACACTTAGAAGGTGCAACATGTCTACTAAAGATACTGCTTACACTACGCTTGTCCGCCCTATTCTGGAGTATTGCTGTGCGGTGTGGGATCCGCATCAGATGGGACTGACGGATGACATCGAAAAAGTACAAAGAAGGGCAGCTCGTTTTGTATTATCGCGAAAAAGGGAGATAGTGTCACAGACATGATACGTAAATTGGAGTGGCAATCATTAAAACAATGGCGTTTTTCGTTGCGAAAGGATCTTCTCATGAAATTTCAATCACCAGTTTTCTCCTCCGATTGTGAAAACATTCTGTTGGGAACCACCTACATAGGGAGAAATGATCATCACGATAAAATAAGAGAATTCAGGGCTTGCACAGAAAAATTTAAGTTCTCGTTTTTCCCGCGTGCCGTTCGAGATTGGAACGGTGGAGAAAAAGCTTGAAGGTGGTTCATTGAACCCTCTGAAAGGCACTTTGTTGTGAATAGCAGAGTAATCACGTAGATCTAGATGTAGATTTATTCATGACGAAGAAGGAGATCACTAAAGAAGCCTAAAAAAAAGGAATTTAAATCAACCTCGCACATTTACCTTCTAAATTTTGTGATTTGGTCACGTACGACGTCTGCTAAACATGTCAGTTATTCACGGGCATATCTTATACCTGCTGTCAGCCCCTTTCCTCTCGCAGACCTTGGCTTCATTAAGTTCGCCAGCCTACGTGGCTGAATCTGATTTGCCGTATGAGGTTTAGCCATGCGGGATTCTCGGCGCACCTAAACCACATTGGAGTCATGCTAAGTCCGTAGCGCAACAGCGCCAAAACAACAGAACGTGACATCAATCATGTATTGTTTGTCCGTACAAAATGATGAAGCAAAAGAGGAGTGTTTGTGCAATATTTATGACCTCTGAAAACTCTGTTTTCTCTGAAGACCCACATTCACTTCTCTTTCAGAACACCGCTACTAACAAAGCTTTACCGAGCGAGGTGGCGCGGTGGTTAGCACACTGGACTCGCATTCGGGAGGACGACGGTTCAATCCCGCGTCCGCCTTTCCTGATTTAGGTTTTCTGTGATTTCCCTAACTCGTTCCAGGCAAATACTGGGATGGTTCCTTTGAAAGGACACGGCCGACTTCATTCCCTAATCCGATGAGACCGATGACCTCGCTGTTTGGTCTCCTCGCCCAAACAACCCAACTACTAAAGCTTTCTTTTTAATTTTTACCTACTGCCAAGACGTCTCTCTTGTTTTGAAGCAGCTTTTGCTGCTACATCATCAGCATTACACGTAAATACATATTTTGATTATTAAATTAACACCAGTTCTCTCAGTGTTTCGTTTGAACTAGTTCATCTAGTTATACATCATACTCCGCAAGCCACCTGATGGCGTGAGGTGGGGGCTCCTTCTGGAACTATTAACTGATCGTCGTCACCTGTACCATTCGCAAATAGCGCGTGGGAAGAATGATTGTGATAAGCCTCTCTATTGGCTCCAAGTTCTCGAATTTTCTCGTCTTGATCATAACGCAAGACGTATATGGGAGACAGTAATACGTTGCCCGACTCTTCCCGGAAACCGTTCTCTCGAATTTGCAATAGTAAACCTCTCCATGATGCACAATGCCTCTCTTGTAACGTCTGCCAATAGAGTTTGTCGATCATCTCGGTAACGCTCTCCCACCGACTCAACGATCCCGTGACGAAACGCGCCGATCTTCGTTGGATCTCCTATATATCTTCTATCAGTCCTACCTGATAACGATCCCATATTGATGAACAATGCTCAAGAATCGGCCGAACAGGCGCGTTATAAGCCACTTCCTTCGTGGATGTTACATTGCCTTAAGATTCTTCCTACGAATCTCCATCTGCCATCTGCTTCTCCTACTATGTCTTCTATATTTTACGTATGAAGTCAGTTAACTTACATTTTCACAACACATCAATCAGTATTCGTGCATGTCAATGTTTGCTCGCCAAAATCCCGTGTGTCAAGCTCGTGTTTTCATAGTGTTAATAAGCTGTCAGTCAATTTGTGAGTTTTCTTAGTATCTCAATCAATTTATGTACTTGTAACTTGCTAAATACTCCGTTAAAAGTGTTATGACAGTGTCAAGTGCATTTGCTACATGTTTGTGACATGACAGTTTGCATGAACGAAGACGTATATCAAATTCAGTGTGTCAGACATCGGTATCGTGTTTTAATATAACCTTTTCTGAGAGCAGCAGCAGAAAACGAAATAATTACATCGAGGAAAGTGGCGCCCGTTTGTTGTGTAACCACCGCGTACATGTGTACACATAAGGAAAAATGTTTCAAGGCGGAAATGACAAGTCACCTTGGGGGACTTCAGTACGAGAAGAGAGATACTCACACTACATATATTTGTATATAGATGACCGTTGCAGCCATTATATAAAGGTGGGTGAGTAATACAGGGCTATTACAAATGAATGAAGCGATTTCATAAATTCACTGTAGCTCCATTCATTGACATATGGTCACGACACACTACAGATACGTAGAAAAACTCATAAAGTTTTGTTCGGCTGAAGTCGCACTTCAGGTTTCTGCTGTCAGAGCGCTCGAGAGCGCAGTGAGACAAAATGGCGACAGGAGCCGAGAAAGCGTATGTCGTGCTTGAAATGCACTGACATCAGTCAGTCATAACAGTGCAACGACACTTCAGGACGAAGTTCAACAAAGATCCACCAACTGCTAACTCCATTCGGCGATGGTATGCGCAGTTTAAAGCTTCTGGATGCCTCTGTAAGGGGAAATCAACGGGTCGGCCTGCAGTGAGCGAAGAAACGGTTGAACGCGTGCGGGCAAGTTTCACGCGTAGCCCGCGGAATATTGGCTCATGCCAGAACTGGAGACCGACAGCGCCGACTTCATCTTTCAAAAGGATGGTGCTCCACCGCACTTCCATCATGATGTTTGGCATTTCTTAAACAGGAGATTGGAAAACCGATGGATTGGTCGTGGTGGAGATCATGATCAGCAATTCATGTCATGGCCTCCACGCTCTCCCGACTTAACCCCATGCGATTTCTTTCTGTGGGGTTATGTGAAAGATTCAGTAGTTAACCTCCTCTACCAAGAAACGTGCCAGAACTGCGAGCTCGCATCAACGATGCTTTCGAACTCATTGATGGGGACATGCTGCGCCGAGTGTGGGAGGAACTTGATTATCGGCTTGATGTCTGCCGAATCACTAAAGGGGCACATATCGAACATTTGTGAATGCCTAAAAAAACTTTTTGAGTTTTTGTATGTGTGTCCAAAGCATTGTGAAAATATCTCAAATAATAAGGTTATTGTAGAGCTGTGAAATCGCTTCAATCATTTGTAATAACCCTGTATTAAAGACAGTACCGATGTTTCCTTGCATGGAAACATCTAGATATTTTGACAAACGGCAAAAAGCAATAAACTGCACCACTCATTCAGCTGACAAAAGGCAGCGGTAGTGAACTGTATGTCGCACTCACAGCTTTAGCCACTATTAACGGAACTGTGCTGCTCTCAGGAACGTACGCTTTGACTAGGCTTCCACGAGAGTTGCTGGTTTCAAGTGGCAAAACACTGGTTTTCCAACCATTGTTCAGCGTGTAAACACTTTTCACCAGTCAGATGCACTAGTGCACGGACTGCCCTAGCATGCTTCCCTCCTCAAACCAAATTCCCATTCACGCCTCAGACCACTTGGTATTTCCTCTACAGACATTGGAGTACAGTAGTGCAAAGCGACTGTGCCAGGGTATCATAGTGGTTAGAGCGTCTGCTTAGTGAGCAGGAGATCTGGGTTCGAATCCTTGTCTTGGTACGACCTTCCATTCATCGCTTCAGTTTGCATATATACGTCACAGATTTTTGAGAACTGAGGAGGAGGACGTGGGAGGAGATTAGTGTTTAACGTCTCGTCGACAACGAGGTCATTAGAGACAGAGCAGAAGCTCAAATTACGGAAGGCGGGGGAAGGAAATCGGCAGTACCCTTTCAGAGGAACCCTCCTAGCATTTACCAGAAGCTATCTAGGAAATCACGGATGGTTGAACGTGCGTTTGAACAGTCGTCCTCCCAAGTGCAAGTCCACTGTGATAACAACTGCTCCAAATGGTTCAAATGGCTCTGAGCACTATGGGACTTAACAGCTGTGGTCATCAGTCCCCTAGAACTTAGGACTACTTAAACCTAACTAACCTAAGGACATCACACACATCCATGCCCGAAGCTGGATTCGAACCCGCGACCGTAGCGGTCACGCGGTTCCAAACTGCTCCAACTCGCTCGGTTCTGAGACTTGAAAAAGTCTCTGGAACCATAAAGTTTCATTTGATTAAACACTTTTCATTTGATGCAGGTCTCTTTTAAGTCCACTTAATTATATTAATTTTGTATAATTCGCCGAAATGAATAAAATGGTAGATAACACTGCTACTATACACTTTCTGACAAAACGTATTTGTAAATATTAATATGGGCTGTGTCTACACTTGACCCTTACGACAGCTTGAGCTCTGCTGGGGACACTAGAATGTTGTGTCGGAGCGTCTGTGACGAGCCGACATCAAGGAAGGGAGCGATGTCGGGCACTGGGGTCTGGAACGAAGTGGACAAACTCATCCTAAAGGCTTTTCATTCGGTTCAGGTCGGGATTCTGGGCAGGTTCGTTCGTTTCAAAAACGTTATTGTCCACAAACTACTGTCTCACAGACATTTCCTTAAGGGAAAGTGCGTTGTCACGCTGATACAGTCATTCCGCGCGAAATGCTTCTCTACTGTACGTGGTACGTAATTCTTTAAAATTTGCTCGTTATCCGTCCGCATTTAGCGTTTTCCTATGAGAAACAGGAGGAACACGACGTATCCGAGAAAAACATTCTCACACCGTAACATCAATTCCTCCGTACTTCACCACTGGCACTGCACATTGTAGCCACGCTTTGACGGCCTTAAGCTTTAGTTTTAATAAAAAATAAACTTTAATTTGATTAACTGAAAACTGTAGTGTTACTGGTCTATGGCGGATTCTATGAGGGCGCGCGCCATCATGCTGGCGCCACTTGTGCGCGTATCATCTTTGGTTGGTTATGTGTTCCCTCTGGGGCGAGTGGTGTGTGGGACACGGAGCTGGCGTCCTGGCGATTGCTCCAAGTTGAAACCGTTGAGCGTTTGGCTATGGGGGGTGCGCGTTTCCCTGCAACGTTCACTGTTGCTACCGGTGAGTTTAGTGGGCAAGGAGCGGCTCTCGTCGCGTGAAACATGGTTACGAAGTGCAGCAGTCAGTTGTAGCGTGCTAAATATACCGAGATGTATCGAACAACTTGTTAGCAGTTGCGAGCAGGAGGGCAGTATTATCCGGTGCATACCTGGAACCCTGATGCTATTGGCATCCTTGACATTTATTTGAAATTATGCAGCTTTACTGTATGGTTAAATGATGATGGCGTCCTCTTGTGTAAAATATTCCGGAGGTAAAACAGTCCCCCATTCGGATCTCCGGGCGGGGACTACTCAAGAGGACGTCGGTATCAGGAGAAAGAAAACCGGCGTTCTACGGATCGGTGCGTGGAATGTCGGATCCCTTAATCGGGCAAGTAGGTTAGAAAATTTAAAAAGGGAAATGGATAGCTTAAAGTTAGATATAGTGGGAATTAGTGAAGTTCGGTGGCAGGAGGAACAAGACTTTTGGTCAGCCGGTTACAGGGTTATAAAAACTAAATCATATAGGGGTAATGCAGGAGTAGGTTTAATAATGAATAAAAAATAGGAGTGCGGGTAAGCTACTACAAACAGCATAGTGAACGCATTATTGTGGCCAAGAAAGACACCAAGCCCACGCCTACTACAGTAGTACAAGTTTATATGCCAACTAGCTCTGCAGATGATGAAGAAATTAAGGAAATGTATGATGAGATAAAAGAAATTATTCAGGTAGTGAAGGATGACGAAAATTTAATAGTCATGGGTAACTGTAATTCGAGAGTAGGTAAAGGGAGAGAAGGAAACATAGTAGGTGCACATGGATTGGGGGTAAGAAATGAAAGAGGAAGCCGTCTGGTAGAAGTTTGCGCAGAGCATAACTTAATCATAGTTAACACTTGGTTCAATAATCATAAAAGAAGGTTGTATACATGGAAGAATCCCGGAGATACTAAAAGGTATCAGATAGATTATATAATGGTAAGACAGAGATTTAGGAACCAGGTTTTAAATTGTAAGACATATCCAGGGGCAGATGTGGACTCTGACCACAATCTATTGGTTATGAACTGTAGATTAAAACTGAAGAAACTGCAAAAAGGTGGGAATTTAAGGAGATGGGACCTGGATAAACTGGCTAATTCAGAGTTTGTACAGAGTTTCAGAGAGAGCATAAGGGAACAATTGCCACGAATGGGGGAAAGAAATACAGTAGAAGAAGAATGGGTAGCTCTGAGCGATAAAGTAGTGAAGGCAGCAGAGGATCAAGTAGGTAAAAAGACGAGGGCTAGTAGAAATCCTTGGGTAACAGAAGAAATATTGAATTTAATTGAAGAAAGCAGAAAATATAAAAATGCAGTAAATGAAGCAGTCAAAAAGGAATACAAACGTTTCAAAAATGAGATCGACAGGAAGTGAAAAATGGCTAAGCAGGGATGGCTAGAGGACAAATGTAAGGATGTAGAAGCTTATCTCACTAGGGGTAAGATAGATATTGCCTACAGGAAAATTATAGAGATCTTTGGAGAAAAGAGAACCACTTGTATGAATATCAAGAGCTCAGATGGAAACCCAGTTCTAAGCAAAGAAGGGAAAGCAGAAAGGTGGAAGGAGTATATAGAGGGTCTATACAAGGGCGATGTACTTGAGGACAATATTATGGAAATGGAAGAGGATGTAGATGAAGATGAAATGGGAAATACGATACTGCATGAGTAGTTTGACAGAGCATTGAAAGACCTAAGTTGAAACAAGGACCCGGGAGTAGACAACATTTCATTAGAACTACTGACGGCCTTAGGAGAGCCAGTCCTGACAAAACTCTACCATCTGGTGAGCAAAATGTATGAGACAGGCGAAATACCCTCAGACTTGGATAAGAATATAATAATTCCAATCCCAAAGAAAGCAGGTGTTTATAGATGCGAAAATTACCGAATTATCAGTTTAATAAGTCACAGCTGCCAAATACTAACGCGAATCCTTTACAGACGAATGGAAAGACTGGTAGAAGCCAACCTCAGGGAAGATCAGTTTGGATTCCGTAGAAATATTCGAACACGTGAAGTAATACTGACTCTACGACTTATCTTAGAAGAAAGATTAAGGAAAGGCAAACCTATATTTCTAGCATATGTAGACTTAGAGAAAGCTTTTGACAATGTTGACTGGAATACTCTCTTTCAAATTCTAACGGTGGCGGGATTAAAATACAGGGAGCGAAAGGCTATTTACAATTTGTACAGAAACCAGATGGTAGTTGTAAGAGTCGAGGGACATGAAAGGGAAGCAGTGGTTGGGAAGGAAGTGAGACAGTGCTGTAGCCTCTCCCCGATGTTATTCAACTGTATATTGAGCAAGCAGTAAAGGAAACAAAAGAAAAATTCAGAGTAGGTATTAAAATCCATGGAGAAGAAATAAAAACTTTGAGGTTCGCCGATGACATTGTAATTCTGTCAGAGACAGCAAAGGACTTAGAATAGCAGTTGAACGGAATGGACAGTGTCTTGAAAGGAGGATATAAGATGAACATCAACAAAAACAAAACGAGGATGTAGTTGAATTAAGTCGGGTGGTGCTGAGGGAATTAGATTCGGAAATGAGACACTTAAAGTAGTAAAGGAGTTTTGCTATTTGGGGAGCAAAATAACTGATGATGGACGAAGTACAGAAGATATAAAACGTAGACTGGGAATGGCAAGGAAAGCGTTTCTGAAGAAGAGAAATTTGTGTACATCGAGTATAGATTTAAGTGTCAGGAAGTCGTTTCTGAAAATATTTGTATGGAGTGTAGCCATGTATGGAAGTGAAACATGGACGATAAATAGATTGGACAATAAGAGAATAGAAGCTTTCGAAATGTGGTGCTACAGAAGAATGCTGAAAATTAGATGGGTAGATCACATAACTAATGAGGAGGTATTGAATAGAATTGGGGAGAAGAGGAGTTTGTGGAACAACTTGACTAGAAGAAGGGATCGGTTGGTAGTACATGTTCTGAGGCATCAAGGGATCACCAATTTAGCATTGGAGGGCAGCGTGGAAGGTAAAAATCGTAGAGGGGGACGAAGAGATGAATACACCAAGCAGATTCAGAAGGATGTAGGTTGCCGTAGGTACTGGGAGGCGAAGAAGCTTGCACAGGATAGAGTAGCATGGAGGGCTGCATCAAACCAGTCTCAGGACAGAAGACCACAACAACAACAACAATCAGCCTTTTTATACTGGTGGGTCTATCTCCCGTCGCATTTAGTGGTCAATTCCGCATTATAAAGGGGTATCCGCATGTTTTTGATCACACAGTGTATGTGTACTTTGGGGTTTGTATAAAATCTTCTCGGACTTCTTGCCACGTCAGTTCAGGCTAAAACCTCGAGCTTTCGATGGTTTCCACCGTCGTGTTCGTCAGGAGCAACTGGCTGCCAAAATTGCTGCTGTGGCGGCCTATGTAGCCCAAAGGCGGCTTCTGATTGGTCAGTAGTTACGTCATGCCGTCGCAGACGTCGTCAACGTCTGCGCTGGTGGCGCCACAGCTCCTGCCATAGTGTAACCATTGCGATGAATATCTCTGGCTCTTCTCTGCATCGAGTGCTCGCTTCCACGAATCGCTAAGATTATATCTACCTTCACGACTGACAGTTTTCTCACACATTCTTATTTCTATAGCCTCTTTAATTATATAGTCAAAGTATGTGGAACCCTGGGACAAAATTTGTTTCTTCAGGCTTCCACATACTTGGATTCGATAATTAAAGAGGCTGTGGAAATAAGAATGTGTGAGAAAAACCTTCAACTGTGCATGGAAGCGAGTTCTCCATGCAGAGAAGAGACACAGATAATCGTCGCAATGTTTACGCTGCGGCGGGAGCGGTGGCGCCACCAGTGCAGACGGACACCATCTGCGACAGCATGACGTAACTACTGTCCAATCAGAAGCCGTCTTTGGGTTGTATAAGACCACCACTGCAACAGCAGCGATTTTGACAGTCAATTGCTCAAGTCAAAGACGATGGTGAAAATCATCGAAAGCTCGAGGTTTTACCCTGTACGGATGCGGAAAGAAGTCTGATAATTTATTATACAACAGTGCCTTAACGAAAGATTTAGTTTACTTTTGATGTTTCTTTATTTTATTTTCACACTTTATATGTAATTAACACGCAATGGGAAGTACGAACACTTTGCCTGTTTCCATAGTTTTCCGATATAATTCCTTGCGAACATCAGAATGGTTCTTGCTATGAGATCAACATCTTCCTATTTCCTCGCTTATAATTAAAAATTATAAAACGAAGCAAATTTTTTATAACTGGCGTTCATTATCATTGCCCTTTTACGTGATTTCTTATTTCTGTTACTTCATCATTTAGTGTTGTGTTATTCTGTTTTATATTCCATTGGTGTCTTTCTACGATATTAGCTATTCTATAACACTGACACATATTTTATGGAAAAAAACATTAAAAAATGAGTGAATACGGAAATGTAAGACGCATTCAAAAAGAAACGAGCCAGAGACTGTAAAACTGAAGCCGCTGAAGGGATTGTAATGCCTTTGCCTACTGAAGAGTGTGGTCTCTATAAGAGCGCAGAGGCCATTGATCCGTGACTTCTGCCATATCTCTGGTTTTATTAGATGTGGCAGGCAGACGTTCATTTTTTAGGGTCTGGAAGAGATCTAGGTCCACTAAATTTCAGGCTTAGAATTTTTCTCACTCCCAGCTGTATATATTTTACTAGACGTAGCGGGCAGAATTCGGTGCCGGAAGTTGGGGTTAGGTAAGCCGATCAAGACTTCACTGCCCTCTCAGGCTATGATTTTGTACACCCTCAGTGGAATTGAAGCCGTAGACTATCCTAGAGGGTTGCCTCGCGGTTAAAGAGGCATCATTATCAGGATAGAATCAATAGAGTGGGATCAGTGGGCGAGATTTTTTGTTTTCAGGCTGGTTTGATGTGGCCTGCCACTGATTCCCCTCCAGTGCCAACCTTTTCATCTCTGAGTAGCAATTGCAACCTACATGCTCAATTATTTGCTGGATGCTCTCCAATCTCTGTGTTCCTCTACTGTTTTTAAACTCTACAGTTCCCTTTAGTACCTTGAACTTATTCCCTGACGTCTTGACAGACGTCCTGTTATGTCCTGTCAGTGTTTCCTATATGTTCCTTGCCTCGCCGATTCTGCAGAGAGCCTCCTCATTCCTTACCTTATCGGTCACGTGTCCCATGAACCGAAGTAGATCCGTGCTTTCATGTGAACCTAGAATTTTCAGAGTTAACTTTTAAATTTAGAATGATTTTATCGGGATGGCAGCTATGGAAAAAGGTATAAGAAGTTAGAACACATTTATTCCCCTGACTATTTGTAATGTCGCACACAGGTTTTCGACACAACATTTGAAGATGGCTTTGACATATCACACACCAATTTTTTCTACATTTTTTGTTCTGGGGCATATAGTCCCCACTACAGAGAAAATAGTTTCAAACAAGAAGAATTACCAAGGTGTGTAGTAATGTTTCAAAACAATTAGTTACATAAGACATTCTTGGAATGAAAAAGGTGGTAATTTGTGCTGATTTTCGTGAAACACTACAAACGCACCTGGCCTCATCTGATCGCTCACGGCCTTCTGTATATCCTATATATCCACCACATGGACCGTAGTATTTTTCTCAAAGTGCCGAAAGCATTTGTTACATGCTACCACTAGACAGATATGAGATATAGAGGTCTCAACGCTCAAAAGTACATTCTGCTTTAATGGGACGTATGAATCCCATCAGCCACAAGAAGGTTAAGAGCTATGAGCACTTGTTTAGTAGAATGGATGCGTTCGACAGTAGCGAAGATGAAGTGCTCATAGCTCGTAAGCAAGCATTTTAGAGTCCATGCTTGCTAGACATTTTTGCTCCGAATAGTCGTTCCCCTCATATCAATGAACACTGAAAATTCCTCCTGGGACATATAACAGGAACAAGTGAAAGTTGAACTCTCAAATGGGTTTCGAACAGCTGCCGTTCTCGTTGTATCTGGTGTCTACTGTTTGCCTATTGGCCTCCATCTGTAGAAATCCTAAAAGGCTTTAGCAGTTTGTAGGTTTTTGTAAACATTAATCAAAGTGCCTTCCGACACTGGAGACAGCTTAGAACGGGAATCACTGTATTTTGTTTTATTTACCACTTTCACTTTTTTGTGCTGTCCAGTGTGGAGGCGGTTTTCCACAACCGACTAGGTCAATATCGAGCTGGTACCCACGTCCCCCCCCCCCCCCCCCCATGAACCATGGACCTTGCCGTTGGTGGGGAGGCTTCCGTGCCTCAGCGGTACAGATGGCCGTACCGTAGGTGCAACCACAACGGAGCGGTATCTGTTGAGAGGCCAGACAAACGTGTGGTTCCTGAAGAGGGGCAGGAGCATTTTCAGTAGTTGCAGGGGCAACAGTCTGGATGATTGACTGATCTGGCCTTGTAACACTAACCAAAACGGCCTTGCTGTGCTGGTAATGCGAATGGCTGAAAGCAAGGGGAAACTACAGCCGTAATTTTTACCGATGGCATGCAGCTTTACTGTATGGTTAAATGATGATGACATCCTTTTGGGTAAAATATTCCGGAGGTAAAATAGTCCCCCATTCGGATCTCCGGGCGGGGACTACTCAAGAGGACGTCGTTATCAGGAGAAAGAAAACTGGCGTTCTACGGATCGGAGCGTGGAATGTCAGGTCCCTTAATCGGGCAGGTAGGTTAGAAAATTTAAACGGGGAAATGGATGGGTTAAAGTTAGATATAGTGGGAATTAGTGAAGTTCGGTGGCACGAGGAACAAGACTTTTGGTCAGGTGAATACAGGGTTATAAATACAAAATCAAACAGGGTAATGCAGGAGTAGGTTTAATAATGAATAAAAAAATAGGAGTGCGGGTAAGCTACTACAAACAGCATAGTGAACGCATTATTGTGGCCAAGATAGACACGAAGCACATGCCTCCTACAGTAGTACAAGTTTATATGCCAACTAGCTCTGCAGATGAAGAAATTAAGAAAATGTATGATGAGATAAAAGAAATTATTCAGGTAGTGAAGGGAGACGAAAATTTAATAGTCATGGGTGACTGGAATTCGAGAGTAGGAAAAGGAAGAGAAGGAAACATAGTATTTGAATATGGATTGCGGGTAAAAAATGGAAGAAGAAGCCATCTGGTAGAATTTTGCACAGAGCATAATTTAATCATAGCTAACACTTGGTTCAAGAATCATGAAAGAAGGTTGTATACATGGAAGAATCCTGGAGATACTAGAAGGTATCAGACAGATTATATAATGGTAAGACAGAGATTCAGGAACCAGGTTGTAAACTGTAAGACATTTCCAGGGACAGATGTGGACTCTGACCACAATCTATTGGTTATGACCTGTAGATTAAAACTGAAGAAATGGCAAAAAGGTGGAAATTTACGGAGATGGGACCTGGATAAACTGACTAAACCAGGGGTTGTACAGAGTTTGAGGGAGAGCATAAGGGAACAATTGCCAGGAATGGGGGAAAGAAATACAGTAGAAGAAGAATGGGTAGCTCTGAGGGATGAAGTAGTGAAGGCAGCAGAGGACCAAGTAGGTAAAAAGACGAGGGCTAGTAGAAATCCTGGGTTAACAGAAGAAATATTGAATAAACTGATGAAAGGAGAAAATATAAAAATGCAGTAAATGAAGTAGGCTAAAAGGAATACAAATGTCTCCAAAATGAGATCGACAGGAAGTGCAAAATGGCTAAGCAGGGATGGCTAGAGGACAAATGTAAGGATGTAGAGACTTATCTCACTAGGGGCCAGATAGATACTGCCTACAGGAAAATGAAAGAGACCTTTGAAGAAAAGTGAGCAACTTGTATGAATATCAAGAGCTCAGACGGAAACCCAGTTCTAAGCAAAGAAGGGAAAGCAGAAAGGTTGAAGGAGTATATAGAGGGTCTATACAAGGGTGATGTACTTGAGGACAATACTATGGAAATGGAAGAGGATGTAGATGAAGATGAAATGGGAGGTACGATACTGCGTGAAGAGTTTGGCAGAGCACTGAAAGACCTGAGTCGAAACAAGGCCCCGGGAGTAGACAATATTCCATTAGAACTACTGACGGCCTTGGGAGAGCCAGTCCTAACGAAACTCTACCATCTGGTGAGCAAGATGTATGAGACATTCGAAATACCCTCAGACTTCAAGAAGAATGTAATAATTCCAATCCCAAAGAAAGCAGGTGTTGACAGATGTGAAAATTACCGAATTATCAGTTTAATAAGTCAGAGCTGCAATATACTAACACGAATTCTTTACAGACGAATGGAAAAACTGGTAGAAGCCGACCTCGAGGAATTTTAGTTTGGATTCCGCAGAAATGTTGGAACACGTGAGGCAATACTGACCCTACGACTTATCTTAGAAAATAGAGTAAGGAAAGGCAAACCTACATTTCTAGCATTTGTAGACTTAGAGAAAGCTTTTGACAATGTTGACTGGAATACTCTCTTTCAAATTCTAAAGAGACAGCAAAGGACTTGGAAGAGAAGTTGAACGGAATGTATAGTGTCTTGAAAGGAGGATATAAGATGAACATCAACAAAAGCAAAACGAGGATAACGGAATGTAGTCGAATAAAGTCGGGTGATGCTGAGGGAATTAGGTTAGGAAATGAGACACTTAAAGTAGTAAAGGAGTTTTGCTATTTGGAGAGCAAAATAACCGATGATGGTAGAGGGGATATAAAATGTAGACTGACAATGGCAAGGAAAGCGTTTCTGAAGAAGAGAAATTTGTTAACATCGAGTATAGATCTAAGTGTCAGGAAGTCGTTTCTGAAAGTATTTGTATGGAGTGTAGCCAGGTATGGAAGTGAAACATCGACGATAAATAGTTTGGACAAGAAGAGAATAGAAGCTTTCAAAATGTGGTGCTACGGAAGAATGCTGAAGATTAGAAGGGTAGACCACATAACTAGTGAGGAGGTTTTGAATAGAATTGGGGAGAAGAGGAGTTTTTGGCACAACTTGACAAGAACAGGGGACTGGTTGATAGGACATGGTCTGAGGCATCAGGGGATCATAAATTTAGCATTGGAGGGCAGCGTGGACGGTAAAAATCGTAGAGGGAGACCAAGAGATGAATACACTAAGCAGATTCAGAAGGATGTAGGTTGCAGTAGGTACTGGGAAATGAAGAAGCTTGCGCAGGATAGAGTAGCATGGAGAGCTGCATCAAACTAGTCTCAGGACTGAAGACCACAACAACAACAACCCACGTCCTGTCTCAGTTACACGAATCACAGACATCTGGAAAACGTAGTCACGTTTTCACATTGGATAACACTAGTTGCAGACAGAGGGTACACACAGGGGAGGGGCATCTACTACTGCCGTTGCCATCCAGAGTATACTGATCCCATAAAGATGAGGGTTTTTGTGTGTGTCATCAGAATTCTGACTAGTTTGAGGAGGCCCACCACGAATTACGTTTCTGTGCCGCCATCTTCATGTCAGGGAAGAGCTTGCACTCTACATCCTCAATAATTGGTGGAAGTATTCCAATGTTTGTCTTCCCCCACGGGTTTTACCCTCTACAGTTCTATCTAGTACCATGTGTGTTAGCATGTGTCCTGTCGTCCTGTCCCTTCTTCTAGTCAGTGTTTACCGTTTGTTCCTTTCTTCTCTGCTTCTGCGGAAACCTTATTCCTTACCTTATCACTTCACTTAACTTTCAACATTCTTTTGTAGCACCACATGTGAGATACTTCGATTCTCTTCTGATATATTTCTCCCACAGTCCATGATTCACTACCATACGTTTTTTATTACAATGTAGTGACCATTATAGGATGTTGAAATACATGTAGACTGTTAAAAATGGTTCAAATGGCTCTAAGCACTATGGGACTTAACATCTGAGCTCATCATTCCCCTAGACTTAGAACTACTTAAACCTAACTAACCTAAGGACATCACACACATCCATGCCCGAGGCAGGAGTCGAACCTGCCACCGTAGCCGCCGCGTGGTTCCGGACTGAAGCGCCTAGAACCACTCGGCCACAACGGCCGGATGACTGTTAAAAGTGCGAAGAGAGAAGTTATCTGAAAGTTTAGGTAAATACAGAAGAGCTATGGAAAATCGATCCCAACAGAGCGAATGGGGAGGTCAGACGTGTGTTAAAACTTATGTAGATACTTTATTTGGAAATGAAAGGATAATTAAGGCATAAATGTTTCAAGGGAACTACGACACTGGGGTGAGTTCAGGCAAAAGTTTGCTTTTAAAGTATGTACAGAGGTTTATTTTAGCTTGATAGAAATGGATGAAATAATTAAATAACCAGAAAGTGTAATGAAATGGGCCTTTCGAATGGTTATTAACTTTGAATTTAGTTTGATAGAAATGGATGAAATAATTAAATAACCGGAAAGTGTAATGAAATGGGCCTTTCGAATGGTTATTAACTGTGAATTTGCTATTGGAAAATTCATAATTCATATATATGTATCACAAAAAGAAATGTTTTACCTTTGCTGGGGCCAAGAACTCGTAATAGGTATAACGGCTCGGGAACCCCACCTCCTTAAGCCGAGGATGCTGCCACACACTTGTCTCGTGACGCTCGAACTGCAGGTAATGCCTGTTGGAATCCTGATGGTGGATGAGATTTTTACTGTCAGTATTTTGCTCGCAAGGCGGAGGAGAGGTGGTGACGAATAGTTTATGATCACGCGACTCTGTGCTAGAGCCCGGGATTAAATTCCGAACCTCTTTGCAGAGTCTCCTGAAGTGAGGGCATGTGACACACTGTTGCTGGCGTTTTGTCCGTCGGACTGGGACTTTGAGCTTGGTGGCTACCTTGGTGCTATTAGAGAGAAGTAGGCTACTTGCCAGCACCGCGTTTCATCCCCTACCATCTACTATCGTCACCGTACAACACAAACATAAAGCCACAGTAAACATGCATCCATTACACTCACTTGGACTCCACAGATACACATATTACACAACTCTCACATATCCAGAAGGAAAGGGGCCAATGTCCGCAGATGAAGAACACAATTTTCCGACTGTTGGCGAAAATACACTGTGGGATTTCCCAGTAAACAATGCCATACGGCATTTATATTTTTTACATTGCTCTGGAATCAGCTTTTTAGTCTATGGAGGCTACTGATAGTGAATAAAACTGCGGTATTTCTCTGTATCTCTGACGGTGCAAATAGCAACCAATTGTGATCGACAGTCAATCATGTATTACATATCTTTACATCGAGAAATACTCTGTTGGAATGTCCGTCTACTGCAGACTGGAGACTTGGAGGGTTCTTCTGGAGGATATGAAAGAGCGATATACCCCCATTCAAATTTCTGTATTTTTCTAATCTGTTTCACGCGAGCCGTGGCAGCTCGCTCAGTCGATCCTCCACCGAAGCCAGAATCTGTGGTCGGCCGCCATACGAGAGGGGCATGTGGCGCTCGGGAGGCGAGGCTTGGTGAGGTGAGGTGAGGTGTCTCGCGAGAAGAAAGCTGGGATGGGTCGATGGAGTGCAGCCGGGGGTCTGGCGAGAGAGAGAGAGAGAGAGTTGTGAAGGCCTGTGGTGCGGTGTCCAAAAAATGGCTCTGAGCACTATGGGACTTAACATCTATGGCCATCAGTCCCCTAGAACTACTTAAACCTAACTAACCTAAGGACATCACACAACACCCAGCCATCATGAGGCAGAGAAAATCCCTGACCCCGCCGGGAATCGAAGCCGGGAACCCGAGCGTGGGAAGCGAGAACGCTACCGCACGACCACGAGCTGCGGGCTGGGTGCGGTGTCCAGCTCGACGGTTGTGGCCCGTGTTGTTCTACATCTACATGGATACTCTGCAAATCACATTTAATTGCCTGGCAGGGGGTTCATCGAGCCATCTTCACAATTCTCTATTATTCCAATCTCGTATAGCGCGCGGGAAGAATGGACACCTATATGTTTCCGTACGAGCTCTGATTTCCCTTATTTTATCGTGCTGATCGTTTCTCCCTATGTAGGTCGGTGTCAAAAAATTATTTTTGCATTCGGAGGAGAAAGTTGGTGATTGGAATTTCGTCGCAACGGAAAACGCCTTTCTTTTAATGATGTCCATCCCAAATCATGTATCATTTCTGTGACACTCTCTCCCATATTTCGCGATAATACAAAACGTGCTGCCTTTCTTTGAACTTTTTCGATGTGCTCCGTCAGTCCTACCTGCTAAGGATCCCACACCGCGCAGCAGTATTCTAAAAGAGGATGGACAAGCGTAGTGTGTAGGCAGTCTCCTTAGTAGGTCTGTTACATTTTCTAAGTGTCCTGCCAATAAAACGCAGCCTTTGGTTAGCCTTCCTCACAACATTTTCTATGTGTTCTTTTCAATTTAAGTTGTTCGTAATTGTAATACCTAGGTATTTAGTTGAATTTACGCCTTTTAAATTAGACTGATTTATCGTGAAACCGAAGTTTGAGTTCCTTTTAGCACTCATGCGGATGACCTCACACTTTTCGTTATTTAGGGTCAACTGACACTTTTCGCACCATTCAGATATCTTTTCTAAATTGTTTTGCAGTTTTTGATCCTCTTATGACTTTATTAGTCGATAAACGACAGCGTGATCTGCAAACAACATGACGGCTGCTCAGATTGTCTCCCAAATCGTTTATATAGATAAGGAACAGCAAAGAGCCTATAACTACCTTGGGGAACGCCAGAAATCACTTCTGTTTTACTCGATGACTTTCCGTCAATTACTACGAACTGTGACCTCTGACAGGAAATCACAAATCCAGCCACATAACTGAGACGATATTCCGTAAGCACGCAATTTTACTACGAGCCGCTTGTGTGGTACAGTGTCAAAAGCCATCCGGAAATCCAGGAATACGGAATCGACCTGAAATCCCTTGCCAATAGCACTCAGCACTTCATGTGACTAAAGAGCTAGTTGAGTTTCACAGGAACGATGTTTCCTAACCCCTGTTGACTGTGTGTCAATAGACGGTTTTCTTCGAGGTAATTCATAATGTTCGAACACAATACATGTTCCAAAATCCTGCTGCATATCGACGTTAACGATATGGGCCTGTAATTTAGTGGATTACTCGTACTATCTTTCTTGAATATTGGTGTGACCTGTGCAGCTTTATAGTCTTTGGGTACGGATCTTTCGTCGAGGGAACGGTTGTATATGATTCTTAAGTATGGAGCTAATACATCAGCATACTCCGAAAGGAACCTAATTGGTATACAGTCTGGAGTAGAAGACATGCTTTTATTAAGTGATTTAAGTTGCTTCACTTCTCCGAGGATATTTACTTCTATGTTACTCAAGGTGGCATCTGTTCTCTTTGAATTCTGGAATATTTATTTCGTCTTCTTTTGTGAAGGCATTTCGGAAGGCTGAGTTTAGTAACACTGGGCCAGGCAGTGCATTGCTGGCTTAGTCATCCTTAAACTGGAGCCGTGGATTTGTCGAACGTCGCCTTGCATGCGAGATTTTATTTTCTTCAGCCATTCTACTTGGTATCTCGGACAGAACTTGAAAGCAATGACGATTGCTATTTTGGAAGCTGAGGTACACTCCTGGAAATGGAAAAAAGAACACATTGACACCGGTGTGTCAGACCCACCATACTTGCTCCGGACACTGCGAGAGGGCTGTACAAGCAATGATCACACGCACGGCACAGCGGACACACCAGGAACCGCGGTGTTGGCCGTCGAATGGCGCTAGCTGCGCAGCATTTGTGCACCGCCGCCGTCAGTGTCAGCCAGTTTACCGTGGCATACGGAGCTCCATCGCAGTCTTTAACACTGGTAGCATGCCGCGACAGCGTGGACGTGAACCGTATGTGCAGTTGACGGACTTTGAGCGAGGGCGTATAGTGGGCATGCGGGAGGCCGGGTGGACGTACCGCCGAATTGCTCAACACGTGGGGCGTGAGGTCTCCACAGTACATCGATGTTGTCGCCAGTGGTCGGCGGAAGGTGCACGTGCCTGGGACCGGACCGCAGCGACGCACGGATGCACGCCAAGACCGTAGGATCCTACGCAGTGCCGTAGGGGACCGCACCGCCACTTCCCAGCAAATTAGGGACACTGTTGCTCCTGGGGTATCGGCGAGGACCATTCGCAACCGTCTCCATGAAGCTGGGCTACGGTCCCGCACACCGTTAGGCCGTCTTCCGCTCACGCCCCAACATCGTGCAGCCCGCCTCCAGTGGTGTCGCGACAGGCGTGAATGGAGGGACGAATGGAGACGTGTCGTCTTCAGCGATGAGAGTCGCTTCTGCCTTGGTGCCAATGATGGTCGTATGCGTGTTTGGCGCCGTGCAGGTGAGCGCCACAATCAGGACTGCATACGACCGAGGCACACAGGGCCAACACCCGGCATCATGGTGTGGGGACCGATCTCCTACACTGGCCGTACACCACTGGTGATCGTCGAGGGGACACTGAATAGTGCACGGTACATCCAAACCGTCATCGAAACCATCGTTCTACCATTCCTAGACCGGCAAGGGAACTTGCTGTTCCAACAGGACAATGCACGTCCGCATGTATCCCGTGCCACCCAACGTGCTGTAGAAGGTGTAAGTCAACTACCCTGGCCAGCAAGATCTCCGGATCTGTCCCCCATTGAGCATGTTTGGGACTGGATGAAGCGTCGTCTCACGCGGTCTGCACGTCCAGCACGAACGCTGGTCCAACTGAGGCGCCAGGTGGAAATGGCATGGCAAGCCGTTCCACAGGACTACATCCAGCATCTCTACTATGCATCCAGCATCCAGCATCTCCATGGGAGAATAGCAGCCTGCATTGCTGCGAAAGGTGGATATACACTGTACTAGTGCCGACATTGTGCATGCTCTGTTGCCTGTGTCTATGTGCCTGTGGTTCTGTCAGTGTGATCACGTGATGTATCTGACCCCAGGAATGTGTCAATAAAGTTTCCCCTTCCTGGGACAATGAATTCACGGTGTTCTTATTTCAATTTCCAGGAGTGTATTACACGTCCGTGCACACGCACTCTGTGCTTCGTGACTGTCTTCTCCTGATCTTTCACTTCTTGGGGTGGGGAGAAAGATAGCGTCTAAATTACGATTAGAGCTGTGGTGCCTCGGCTACATTGTAATATTTGTATGTACTATTGTTTTTAAGACAGCAAGTGAGCAGCTTTAATTTAAATGCACAAGGAACTGGGGTGCATTTCAGTATGTTTTAGTGTTGATGATGGAGCCCACTAAATCTAAAGTTGGTCCTACGTCACCGTGCGGTTGACGTCCAAGACGCGTTATTTACCTGTCAGCTTGTTGGCGGGAGAGACACAAACTGTAAGACTTTTTCACTTCTCCCCCTTTCTAACTTTTCCCGTGAGGTTGTGCCGGTTATTGTCTGCTTGAAATGAAATGGTCGTATGGCAGTTATTAGCCGGGATATCCCCTTCGGAGTTCGGCAGCAGTATTGCAAGTCTTTTTAGTTGACGCTACTTCGGCAACTTGCATGTCAATGATGACTGACACACAACACAGAATCGCCTGTCGGAAATCGAACCCGGACCCCCTTGCTTGGTAGGCGGTAACGCTGTAAGTAGACTGTATAGGTTTTTTTTATTGGTAACGCCACATAGCGCTCTGTATGAAAATCACTGGCTGTGCCGTGTGCAGTCTGTGACTGGTTTGCATTGTTGTTGGCTATTGTACCGTTGGGCAGTTGGCTGTTAACAGCGCGTAGCGTTGTGCAGTTGGAGGTGAGCCGCCAGCAGTGGTGGATGTGGGGAGAGAGATGGAGTTTTGAAATTTGTAAGACTGGATGTCATGAACTGCTATATATATTATGACTATTAAGGTAAATACATTGTTTGTTCTCTATTAAAATCTTTCAATTGCTAACTATGCCTATCAGTAGTTAGTGCCTTCCGTAGTTTGAATCTTTTATATAGCTGGCAGTAGTGGCGCTCGCTGTATTGCAGTAGTTCGAGTAATGAAGATTTTTGTGAGGTAAGTGATTTGTGAAAGGTATAGGTTAATGTTAGTCAGGGCCATTCTTTTGTAGGGATTTTTGAAAGTCAGATTGCGTTGCGCTAAAAATATTGTGTGTCAGTTTAAGCACAGTCGTGTATAATTTTTCAAAAGGGGACGTTTCATATGTCGACCCTTAGCCGAGGATACCTCACTGGAATCTTCTGATTTTTTTCTTGTAGTTTGTGCAATTAGTGCAGCCTTTGTTTATTGCTAGCGCGTAATTGCAGAGAGAATTTCCTTTGTAGTTGTAGTTTTTCATTCTTGTACAGTAAAACAGTTGTGGCATGCATGTAGATTTGCACCAAGTATTTCGCAGCTGCGCTTGCAATTAACTAGATATTATTTTCAGTGCTATGTTAATGTGTTCCCCTATTTTTGCTCTTCAAATTGTGTTGTCGTGTGAAATATTGTGACAATAATGGCGTGTGAAAAACGTAATACTAGGCTCCAAAGTAAACTGAGAAATGACAGTGAAGACGAAAGCAGTGTGTTAGCGCCACCGTGTAATGAATTAACTAATGTTCAACACAGTAATTTGGTAATTGTGCATAGGGAAATGGAGCGGGCGGCAAACAATGGCATAGGCAGTGAAACAATTAGTGAACAGGGAAGCATTACCGATCGATCGATCGGCAACAGCTCGCCTCACGAATCCGAAACGACAGGACACAATTTTGCAGATACTGTAGATTCAGGTTTTGCGTACTCACCGTTTTCTCAAAAAGTCAAGACACATTTTCTGCTTGTCAAAATGTGAATGTTGCCGGTGCAAATACACTGCCGAAAAGTGTAGAGGAACAGATTCCAGACACTAATGCATTGTTATTACAGCTAATGCAACAAATGGAACAAAATCAGAGACAAACACAGCAAAAGCTTCAAAAGTTAGACACAATGGAACAAAATCTTCAAAAGTTAGACACAATGGAACAACACCAGAGACAAACACAGCAACAGTTAGACGCAATGGAAGAAAATCTTCAAAAGTTAGATACCACACTTGAACAAACACATGAAGATTTAACTACTGAGTTACATAAAATCGATTCGAAATGCCAAAAAGTCTGTAATGACGTAAAAACACAAATTTGTGAGCATTTCCAACCTATTTTTTCGCGCCATGAAAATGCATTACAGAATCACGAAGCAGCCATAAAAGAACTGCAAACTATTGTTCACGAAAATCACGACACCTTGCAAGCTAAAATTGACTCAGTTGCATCTACCGATTCGGTTATGCAACTTGCAAAAACTCAGGAAAACTTAAAGGACACATTAGATACGATTTCAACACAAATGGACACTCTGAAACTTGGTTCAGAAAAACACACACAGAGGAAATAATTTCACTAACGGATAAAGTAGCCGAGCTTTCAGATCAGTTCACTAACTTATCTACAAAGGTAGGTGATGATCTGAATGACACAAGACCTGTAGCCATCACTGACACAGAAGAGTATGAACAAATTAAGAAATTCAAACAAAATCAGAATCAAATTAATACACAACACAAAAGAGAAATCCGGGAAGTACAAGATAAATTATCACAAGTAATACAAAAATTACATATTTCAGAGGACACTCGCGCTCCAACACGGGAAGAGGGACTTAGAAATACGGAACAACCAGAAATAATAACACAGGACACTTCGGAAATTATGAAAGAAATTGGCAAGGCACACCGAATTTTGAGATGGAACCGCCGAAACGATGTAACAATGACCGACATGTGACTCGCCGACATGATGATTTTGACTATAAGCTGTTCATTACTACACGTAAATTCAAAACATTTAAGAATTCTGGCAACGACATTCATCCCAAGCATGGCTCCATCAATTCTCTCATTGTCTTCCTCCCAACTGGTCGTTAGAGCACAGATTAGAATTTATGTGTGGCTACTTAGAGAATGAACCAGCTGAAAGAATGCGATCGGTCATTCACGATTGTCACAGTGAAGGAGAATTTTACCATGCATTCTTCTCAGCATATTGGTCTCAAGCTACACAAGACCGAGTAAAACATAGCATTCTGATGATGAAACACTTTGAACAATCTGAATTTTCCAGTCTTGTCAAATATTTTGAAGACATGTTGCACAAGAATCAGTACCTGTCAAACCCATACAGCCCCTCAGAACTCATCCGCATTTGCTTAATCAAATTACCTGAACATTACGACATATTATTTTGGCAGGACGTTGCAAAGACGACATTGAAGCTTTTCAGGGGCTCTTACAAAAACTGGAAATTGACACTGACAATCGCGGAACGCGAAAACAGGAGCACAACAATCACAGGTCACATCCGTCACAGCCGGCCGGAGTGGCCGAGCGGTTAAAGGCGCTACAGTCTGGAACCGCACGACCGCTACGGTCGCAGGTTCGAATCCTGCCTCGGGCATGGATGTGTGTGATGTCCTTAGGTTAGTTAGGTTTAAGTAGTTCTAAGTTCTAGGGGACTTGTGACCACAGCAGTTGAGTCCCATAGTGCTCAGAGCCATTTGAACCATTTTTGAACATCCGTCACAATTCCGTGATGACAGAAATAATAACTGGACGCGACAAGGCTATTCTCACAACACAAATCGTGACCAAAACAGACACCACCCGTATGACAACCGTTGGCAGAGTAGTAATAATTACAGGGAAAGATCACCTCTCCACGGTAATGACTATCACAGAGACAATCAGAGAAACAGACAATATGGGAACCAAAACAATTTGTAAAATTTTTTGTGGGGAGCATGGGGGCTATGTAAGTAGACTGTATAGGATTTTTTATTGGTAACGCCACATAGCGCTCTGTATGAAAATCACTGGCTGTGCTGTGTGCAATCTGTGACTGGTTTGCATTGTTGTTGGCTATTGTAGCGTTGGGCAGTTGGCTGTTAACAGCGCGTAGCGTTGTGCAGTTGGAGGTGAGCTGCCAGCAGTGGTGGATGTGGGGCGAGAGATGGCGGAGTTTTGAAATTTGTAAGACTGGATGTCATGAACTGCTATATATATTATGACTATTAAGGTAAGTACATTGTTTGTTCTCTATTAAAATCTTTCAATTGCTAACTATGCCTATCAGTAGTTAGTGCCTTCCGTAGTTTGAATCTTTTATTTAGCTGGCAGTAGTGGCGCTGGCTGTATTGCAGTAGTTCGAGTAAAGATGATTTTTGTGAGGTAAGTGATTTGTGAAAGGTATAGGTTAATGTTAGTCAGGGCCATTCTTTTGTAGGGATTTTTGAAAGTCAGATTGCGTTGCGCTAAAAAATTGTGTGTCAGTTTAAACACAGTCGTGTATAATTTTTCAAAAGGGGACGTTTCAACGCAACCGCTGCTCTACGGAGGCGGACTACTTGATGGCGGGAGACACGCAGACTATAAGTTAGTAGACTTTCTCACTTCTCCAGCTTTCAAAATTTTACTGAATGCTAATGAATGGAGGACGTCCGTCAAGGCTCTGCGTTGTTTGTATCATTCCACTGAATGAAGATCACTTAATATTTTTCCTGTAATATAATACTCTTTGTATTTATTCATGCTTGTTATGTCGCCTAAATTGTTTAAAGGCTCTTGTTGCATTATATTTGTTAGACGGCACTTGTTCCTAAGGCAGGCGCCATTGAATTTCGCAGATAATTTATGACTTCGTCAGTCTTCAGTATAACCATTAAGCACGAAGAGTTGCTTAACGCTATTGTATCCAGGCCGTAGTTCAATATCTCGTTTATCCGCTCTGTGTGGGCGATATGAAGATGTGGTACTTTTATCTGAACTAGTAAGATGCTCTGTATCTCAGGTGTGCCTGCCATATTTGTTATTTAAGTCTGGCTGGGCCCCTCCAGCTGCGGGGGCAAGCTCAGGTCCCTTCGGGAGTTTTTGCGCTGCCCTCCTGGCTGTCGCAAAGGCAACATATAGACCGAAAATGCCAGCCGGCGTGTGTAACGGCGGCAAGTGGTTCTCAGTATGTACACAGAGCCTGCCTGTCAACGTGTGGATCTCATAGCCAAGTCAAGCTTATTGTCAAAAATTATTGTGTACGCTTTCAGCTCCGTGGCTTTGAGATTTGATTTGACATTTGTATTTGCTATCTTGTCAGATTCTGATATGTTTCCTGTTACAGTGTACCAGCGAAAAAAGTTGCTCAAATTGTCAGTTTCTTTAAAAGTAAATTTTTTATTGAATGTTTTTAAATTTGTTATTGCTAAATCTGTACCAATTACTTATTCTTAGGGCCTTGTTTTTGGGAGGGACACTTATTTCCTGAAGTAATATCGAATGCTTGAAATTGTGGAAGTAAATGCTTTTCGTGTTAGGGCGCTGATAATTTCATTACTATTACACTATTTATTTTTTTAACTTCTTTTAAGACACTGGAACTATGATTTAAAACACGCCTTCAGTCACAAGTTTTCGTGTTTTATTAAATACATGATGCGCTGTGCGTCCATCATCAGATGTAACTTGTCGTAATAAATGATTTGGTTTTGCTCCTGAATGAGGTGAAATGCTTATTCCACATAATCCAAGAAAAGCGTTTTCAAATTTTCAACACCATCAGACATTCGTTTCTCCATCCCGTTCATGCATATCACTTCACTCAACAGGCACATTTGCATGCACGTTCTTGTAAAAACTTCACAGATCTTTGGAGACATCTTGTACCATATTTGAAAGATTATTTGTGTTGTTTCTTGTCAGTTTTATGGAACAATATTATGTGGCTTTAAATTTTGTCCTTGTTGTCAGGTATGGGTCAGTTAACAATCTTAGTGGGTTCTATCAATTTTCCTATTGATCAGTTGTTGTTGTTGTTTTTGTTAACTACTGACGCTTGTCATTTTTGTAATAAATACATGTTTATGTTTTCATCGAACGGTGTATGTTGTTGAAGAGAGAACCCCTGGGGTCAAGGTCTTCCATTTGGGTCCTTTCCCGAAAATCATGAGCGCTCCAAGACCCGTATCAGTCTGCTAAGTTCTCTAAAGACTAGCGAGTTCTGCTTTTGGCAGACTCCACTTCTCGTAGCAATGCTAATGAGGCAACAACAATTTGCTAGCTATTACCAGCGTTTAGCACATTGCTCTGCTTTGAGAAACAGATCTCTGTGGCGCTAAGGTACACAACAGATGTCGAAGTAGAATGACAGAGACTAACTCGGTCCGTAGCTGTAGGGGACTACCACGCCAGTGGTGACCTACGCGTAGTGGGGAGGGCGCAGTTCGACAGCTGAAGCCTTGGCACGGATGGACGAGGCGTCACTTCAAAAGAAATGCACACTATTTTTTTTTAATCCATCTTTTATTCTATATGTTTGAAAGTTTTTCAGTATGTAGATACATCCTTTAGGAACAATATTTTCATTTCTCCACATAATTTCCATCCCTCTCAACTGCCTTACGCCACATTGGAACCAGCGCCTGTATGCCTGCACGGTAAAATTCTGGACCAACCTGTTGGAGCCACTGCTTGGCAGCGTGCACAAGGGAGTCATCATCTTCAAACCCTGTTCCAAGAAGAGAGTCTTTCAGTTTCCCAAAAAGATGATAGTCACATGGAGCCAGGTCAGGACAGTAAGGCGGGTGTTTCGGTGTTGTCTATCCGAGTTTTGTGATCGCTTCCATGGTTTTTTGACTGACATGTGGTCGTGCATTGTCTTGCAACAGCAAAACATCGTGCTTTTGCCGATGTGGCCGAAGACGACTCAGTCGAGCTTGAAGTTTCTTCAGTGTCATCACGTATCCATCAGAATTCATGATGGTTCCACTTGGCATGATGTCCACAAGCAAGAGTCCTTCGGAAACGAAAAACACCATAGCCATAACTTTTCCAGCAGAAGGTGTGGTTTTGAATTTTTTTCTTGGGTGAATTTGCATGATGCCACTCCATTCATTGCCTCTTCGTCTCTGGTGAAAAATGATTGAGCCATGTTTCATCACCTGTCACAACTCTTCCAAGAAATTCATCTCCACCATTCTCGCACTGTTCCAAAAGTTCGCTGCATACCGTTTTTCTTGTTTCTTTGTGAGCCACTGTCAACATCCTGGGAACCCACCTGGCACAAATCTTATTTAATGCCAACACTTTCAGTATTCTGCAAACACTTCCTTCCCCTATCCCAACGTAGCGTGACAATTCGTTCACTGTGATGCGTCTGTCAGCAGTCACCATTTCGTTAACACTCTACACATTGTCTGGAGTGTGTGCAGTACGAGGCCTGCCGCTGCGAGGACAATTCTCAATATTGCCGTGCCCGCTTTGATCACATAACCTGCTTGCCCACCGACTAACTGTACTGCTATCGACAGCAGCATCTCCATACACGTTTTGCAACCTCTTGTGGATGTTTTCCACTGTCTCGTTTTCACAGCACAGGAATTCTGTGACAGCACGTTGCTTCTGACGAACGTGAAGTGTAGCAGCCATCTTGAAGACATGCTGTGACGGCGCCACTCACGGGAACAGGTTGAACTAAGTTTAAAAACAAGCGGGAAGGATGTATCTACACATTGTGAAACTTTCACACATGCAGAATGAAAACTGTATTTTTACATTTCTTTTGGAGTGATCCTCATATATCACACACAACCTGTATGCAACAGCTAGCTTGTCTGCGTATTAACAGGTTATGTAAGTACAACCAATAATTCAATAAACATAGACGTTCGAAGTCTCTAGTTTTTCAGTAGAGTACTGAAATAGAAATAGTTACACAAACAATGAATCAACCAAAGTAAAACAAGATCGACCATGCGCTGCCAGAAGGAAATCACATCAAAAAAGCGATAAAATCTGTAAAAAAGCGATAAAATATATATCATTGCGGACAACGTCCCTTATTATGATAGCGGTAGGGTAAAATGAAGAACACATGGAAACGTCATTACCTGTTCGGAAATGTTAACCAAAATATAATTTTCTTTTCCTTTTTCCACGTCTCTCCAAAGTAGTGAAGTCTTGGGAAGTACTTATATCTACACTGATGTGCAAAAATTAAGACGAAAGTAACTTTCGCATAATGTGTCAGTGACAAGTAACATAGCTCGATGAAAAAAAAAAGTTCAAATGTGTGTGGAATCTAATGGGACTTAACTGCTAAGGTCATCAGTCCCTAAGCTTACACACTACTTAACCTAAATTATCTTAAGGTTCAAAAGGTTCAAATGGCTCTGAGCACTATGGGACTTAACATCTGAGGTCATCAGTCCCCTAGAACTTAGAACTACTTAAACCTAACTAACCGAAGGACATCACACACATCCATGCCCGAGGCAGGATTCGAACCTGCGACAGTAGCGGTCGCGCGGTTCCAGACTGAAGCGCCTAGAACCGCTCTGCCACACCGGCCGGCCATTATCCTAAGGACAAACACACACACCCATGCCCGAGGAAGGACTCGAACCTCCGCCTGGACCAGCCGCACAGTCCATGTCTGCAGCGCCAAGACCGCTCGGCTAATCCCGCGCGGCAGCTCGATGAAGCTTGGATCACACATAGAAACAACTTCTACTGTATGCTACAGAAATATGCTATGAGACGAAAGGAAATAACACCTTTTACAAACACAATAATTACATTGAAGTCATCGCGATTTACGATGGTCCCCTGGACATTACAAAAGTCGGTACATGGTTCTTAGTAGAGTGTGTGATCATAATGGACAGCAACGCATGCTGTCCAACGTGCTCCCATTTAGGTTACAAGGCTGGTAAGGAGTTCTTGTGGTAGGGTGTTGCATTCCTCTACCAGGGCGGTTGACAACTGCGGGGTTGGTCGTTGATGCTCGTGGGCGTAGGCCTACTGCAATACGCCCCACATACGCTAGATGGGATTTAAGTTGGGAGAACGGGAGGGCCATTCCATTCTCCGAATATCCTCTGGTTTCAAGAACTCCCCCAGCTGCGTAGTTAGATGCGGATGCGCTTTGTCATCCATAAAAGAGAAGTCAGCACCGAATGCACTCCTGAAAAGACGCACACGAGGAAGGAGTACAGTGCCACAATAACGTTGAGCGTTGAGTGTAACACGTTCAAAGATTTGGAGGTGGGTGCGCCCATGCAACATTGTGCTTCCCCGCACCGTAAAACATGGACGAGCAAATGGATCGTGGTTCAAATGGTTCAAATGGCTCTGAGCACTATGGGACTCAACATCTTAGGTCAGCAGTCCCCTAGAACTTAGAACTACTTAAACCTAACTAACCTAAGGACATCACACACATCCATGCCCGAGCCTGCGACCGTAGCAGTCCCGCGGTTCCGGACTGCAGCGCCTAGAAACGCACGGCCACCGCGGCCGGCAAATGGATCATGTTTGACAGCTTTCCTGGGCGCGTTAGATACCTCCATATGGCGAGAGGTCGGAACACGTAATTAGCATCGGTGTAGCAGCTCTCTTTCTTCTGCTAATTTAGGGTTAGGACTTAATGGCCAGTTCCAGCTTCACTGTCTCTTCCTCGACCATCCCACACTCCTTCTTCCAGTTGCATTGTACTTCATCGCTTGTCGAGGGTTTCTCTGAGCTGACACACGCAATACATGCTCTTTACAATCCTGCTTTTGTTACATTACCTTCTCTTATAATGACTGTATCCCAATTTCTTTCCTTATTTCTACTTTTCTTATTTTGTGTTCTCTTCTGCAGCTTTTCACTGATCTAAGTAACTTCATTTCTGATGTTTCAAGTTGTCTTAGTGGCTTTCTTAGTGTCCAAGTTTCTGCTCTACATAGTACTGTGGATAGTGCCACGACTTCGTAAATTTTCATTTGGATCTCTCTTGTCTTATCCTTAGTTGTTTTTATCGTGCCACATTTACGTTGAGATGTGTTAATTTTCTTATTTATGTCTTTCTCTTCTAGAAAATTTGTCACGTCCTAGGTATTAGGGCACATGTTCTGTTTTGTGTTACTAATGCTTTTCTTAATCCTGATGGAGTGTTTTCCCAAATTGGCCACTGCTATTATTTTTATCGTTCATATCTTCAGGTTATAATTTAGGCTTATATGGTTTAATCTACATAGCGTTATTTGCAATTTGTCTTCACCACCCTGTATGATTACATGATCGTCGGCAAAACACATGGTATTTAGAAATTTTCCTGTCCCAGTTCTTATACCTAGAGGTATTAGGTTCTTCATCCATTTCCTGACCAGGGTAGATGAAGAGTTTTGGTCACGCACTATAGCCTTGCCTTACTCCATGGTTTGTCTCTATTTATTATGTAAGCTCTTCATCAGTATCTGTGCTTACGTTGGTGTTTTTGTACAAACCTTGGTATTCTTTTGTGGTATATCTGTAGAAACCACAGCTTTTTTCTGTGGGTGTGGTCATATGCTTTTTCAACTGTTATATTTGTAAAGCAGAATCTATGTGTGTATGTCTGGGATCAGCTTCTAAACCCTTAGCTCGATTTCAGTGAGTGTCAGCACTGTGCGATTTACAACCTCTTAGCTCCAATAGGAGCAGAGACATCGGCAAAAACGAGTGTTTTTCCAGCCACTGGGATACAGGTCCCCCTGCACAACAGGCATGTTGTCTGGGAATACTACTGGCCTGCCAAATGAACCTGCTTTGCAGGCCAGCCTCCATGTCAGGGACAAGAAACGGTTTTCTGGGCCCCACATGCAGGCTGCCCTAAATGGCAGGTTTATTGTGTTGTAGTAGTATTGACTTGCTTTGAATGGTGGCCTGTGTGTAAGGGACAAATAAATCATTTTCAAGCCCATGATGAGTAGGCTGCCCTGTTGAAAGGCATGTTGTGGGAGTAGTATTGGTCTTCTTGATCGAACTTTATTTCAGGGGCTACACATGCCAGTGAGCATGGCTGAGGGCAGGTTAATGTAGATAGAGGAGGGGATGGACAGAGTGAAGGGGAGGAGGTAATGGACAGTGAGAGGGGAGGGGGGGGCAGAAGCATGAAGCACGTGGAAGGTAGAGGCGCAGTGGGCAGGTGGGTAGGGAAGAGGTGGAGGTGGATATGACCAGAGGGAGGGGTGAGCAGGATATTGTCAAACAAGGGAGTGGAAGAAATTGGCAGAGTGAGGTGGAGGAGGAGACAATGAGATAGTGAGGAGGAGGAGGAGATAGACAGATAGAGGTGGGAAGCTGAGGTGGACAGAGGGACAAGGAGGTTTGTTTAATATACGGAGCGTGTCTGGGAAGTAAGATGCATGATTTTTTTTTCTGGCAATTCAGACAGTTGTACTGTTTTGATTGGTGGGGGAAATGTCGATAAGAGGCCTTAGGAAGGTAACACATTCCTCTCCTGTTGCTGCTTGCTATTGCTCATGTGGATTGCTTGTAGCACGTACCAGTGTTCAAGTGACACATGGGGAGATCAAAATGCCAAGTTTCACTGAACAGAGAAATGCCATTAAATTTTGTGTTACATTAGAGAAATCAGGCACACGAAGGCATCTGTGAAGCCAAAAAAGGCAGTGTTGACGAAATCCCAGGTGAGGGCGACGCTTATCGTCTTTTTTGATTCCAAAGGCATCGACCATTCAGAGTTTGTGCCACAGGGCAAACTGTCAACAGCCAATGTTAGCCGAAAGTCTTTGAAAGGCTCCGAAACCAGGCGCTTCGCGTCAGGAAGTAGATTAGTGGAAACTGGCGACTCCATCACGGCAACGAGCCGTCTCACGCCGCCTTCATCGTTAGCGAGTCCCTGGCCAGGCTCGCCGCCACAATGCCGCCCTAGCCAGCATACAGTGCTGATGAGGCACCTGCGGAATTCTTTGTGTCGCCTTGAATAAAGGGCCATCATTTTGGGACGGTAGATTCATTTTTCTTTTATGTACTCGATAAGTGATTCGTGGCATCGTGTAGACGTGTGTATTTATTACACTGCAAATTTTTTTCCTTATTTTGTTACCTGAAGATATAACATTTTTGTGTCTTTGTATATTGTAATTGTTTTACTGTTTGTATATATATATTTATGCATTTATGTTGGTTTGTTTTGTGAATATTATTTGTATTTATACGCTGGGTCTGGCCTAGGGAAAACTATGCTATCGAACGAATACATCGATAGGTCGTGTGGAGAACAAAAGTGTTTAGGATCTTCGGTAGTGTTAACTCTGTCGCGTGGAGCGCGGGAAGAAGGGGAGTCTGGCTGGGGTGGTGCAGTGGAGCAGGTGTGTTGTGTGACGCTCCCGCGAGTTGCCGCGCTTTCGGGGTTTGGCAGCATGTAATTGCGCTCGACATGCGATGATAGTTTCTGACATGGTGTCGCGGACGGGAAGCATTAGCAGGCGCACATCAAGAGCCCATTTCGTCTGGTGACCGTGTCGAGAAGAAGGCGCGCCAACATCCGGCTTCTGCAACAGCGACGGCCGACAATGAGTGACTGTCGCCACCTCCTCGATCGACGGCTTCAAACCTTCAATCAGCCAACAAGGAAGACTGGAAGCACGTAAAGTTTTAGAACTGTATGGCAGACTTAAGCTTTTCAAACTTTTAAAATTGTTGCATCACAAAATTACAGCAACTTAGCATGAACGTTTGTTGCTCATTGTCCCAATTGCATTACCATTCCTTTTCCGGAATGAACCCGAGTGTCGTTGAAATTCAAACACCAGCATCATTCGATTTCACTGCTTTAATTTCAAAGTTCAGTTAAGGTATTCATAGCTGGCTACAATATTTAGATTACACAAGCACAAATTAAGAGTGCGAGTTTTGTTACCGTATTTTAGCTTACCTGTGACTGCAGCTCAGCTTGGTATGTACTAAATTCTACTATTGTTAATTGTTCAGAATCATTTAATTCAAGTTCAAAGTTAAATCTCTTATTTCTACATTGCGTAGATTCAAGTAGCTTTTGAAATCATTGTTGAGGTAGTCCAAGACTAACCGTATTTTACTGAATTTCGATGTGCTTCAGAAAGAAAGCTCACTATTAACTTCAGTCACTAAATTAACTTTCGATTTTCCGGTTTTATTAATTCTTTTGCTAAATTAAGTCAGAGTGTAGCGAAATTTATTACTTCTGACAAACTTTCAGTTTTCACACTACACGTGTCAACCTTCAGTTGCCACGCTTCTTATATGTGTAATAACCTTTCTTTTTCAGTTACTATAGTGATTGTCCTTAGGACTGGCGACCGTAATTTCCCCCAAATCTCAAATATGTAATTACCGCTAGTTAATTGTTAACGTAACGGCCGCACATTTACCTTCTTTATTAACTTTACCCCTTTTCAAAATTAATTTCCACCAGTTTCATTAGCATGTTTCCTTTCATTTAGATGTAACACTTTCCTCCCTCTTTACCGACAAATTAACTTCGGTGACGATTGCTTTTCCCAAATTTCCATTAGGTACACGCGGTTTAATTTTTCACTGTCATTAAGGTCGATAGGTGAGGGGGAGATTACAAATCTCTGCAATATTTGTGATAATCTTTGAAGGTTTTGTTATTGTCAGTTTCACGTGCCCTCACATTCCATGTGCCAACATTGCATATGTCTCCTATTCCGTAATTCTTAACGTTAACCCTTGCCCAGTCGTCGTTCATGATTTCCGTTTTTATCCGAGGCTTATTTTGAAGCTTGCGAGTACGAAGATTTTCACATGGATAGATTTCCGATTTTATTGCATAATGACCAACTTGCAGGACCAGGCTTTGTCTTTCGTGTTTGCTCCCCTTGGAAAGCTGGCTTCATTACGCCTGTGGGGGCCTTCCTCCGTCAAGGAAGGAAAGACTAGAGAATGAAATTGAAAGACATTCTTGGGCTTCGCAGCCTAATCTGCCGGGGTCGGAAAAGAAAGAGTTGGCCAAGAGAGTCCGACAGTAAAGAAAACAGAAGTAGTCTGACACAAATAAGCGGAAGAAATGTCAGACTTAGCCGACGGCCCATGTGGTTGACGCTAACATACCCCCAAGAAGGGAGCCCCGCGAATTGAACTGCTCTTTGTCTGGTCTCTTACCAGCTGACCACTAGGGCATGAGTGACGTAACAGGGTATGATTCCCATCAGCACAGCTCTGCGGGTCGCTGAGACACACAGACCACCCCACCCACGTTAAGGTGGAAGTGCTGAGGAGCAGCAATGTAGTAGCTACTGGCAGTTATTTAGAGGTACTTGTCTTCCAAATTCTTTAATTCACTTCATGCTTATGATAATTTTTGTATTAATTTGTAAATGAAAATATGTTCAAATATTTTACTGGTCCCATACCCTTAAAGACTTCTTCAGTTAAGATCTATACAGCAAACTCTACATCTATGCCTACTAATACAGATGTATTCTCCTCACTGTGTTTCTCTGGAATGAACAGTACATCAGCTATAATGTAATACAATTTTCCAGTTCTCCTTAAAATGTTCTTCGTTGACCTGTGTTAAATACAGCAGAAGCCTATGAATTTGCATAGTTTTATGCTCATCGAAGAGTGTGGTAATCGATATCTTAAGAAAAGAATTATCCAAAAGCCACAACTCTCCAAACAATGGTTTCAGTTAATCAATGCTGGTGTAATGTAAACACAATTTGTTCTATGTGTACACTGCAGACTAATATAACACACGAGCACCGGTACAGAAAAGAATTCATGAAATATTTTACTATTCATCAACAACTGATTCGTATCAGGCTCTGCTTAGTGGAAATAAGCGGTAACTAAGCAGCAAGACAATAGCCAAAATATTTCAGGGTCCGCACCAGTGTACTGGTATCATTTGTATATCCTAAATGACATTTCATTGTCTTATTTGCCTTACATATCATTACATTTTCACATAACAGGAAGACATTTTGAACAGTGAAAGTGACTGAAGCAAAATTGGCCACAAATGCTTTTAAATCGCTTTATTTCAATGCCATAACCAATTTCTGTCTACCTTGCCTATCTTTAGATGGCTAACATTTCAAGCTACATGTGTGTTTTGATCGGCAGCTCATCGTCTGCTCCTGCATTGAACAAGGAATTTGAATATTTAGAACCACTTTGTATGTTGTTTCATTAATAAAAACATGCTAACCTGCCTGCATTTATTTAGGTGTAGCGTAAAGTAGGTTTATACAAAAGATCCGATATGGATAAAATAACATTGATACAATATTCACTGTCCAGTGGATGCTCAAACAGGCAGATGCGGAAGAGAAATGGAGTGCAACTATGAAGTTCTGAAATTTGTCATCAATTTTTATAGCTCCATATCCACGATTTTCTCATGAAGAACTGATATTTCTGAGTGTCAGGAAGCAACTCGTCATAAGTATCTTTTGTAGTTACTTTTCGACTTACGACTTTCGAGTACGTAACTAAGATATTCAAACCACCGCAATTCATAATTGTAGTGTTTATTAGACAATACTGATCGAGTTACTAGACGTGTCTAACAGCAATTTCCATTACTTCAGTTTTTACTATCCTGTTTTTAGTCGATCAGGCTCTAATACTACAACAGAATTATTAACTGACAGACGGAAATGAAAGTTCCGTTATGAGACAAAGCATCAGTTGACTCACGGTGAAGAGAACGGATTCGTATATCTGCATGTCTTACTGCTACTCTGACCTTAACTTCACGTGAGTCACTTACGATAAAAAATGTATGTGTTGTCCAGTGTCTTGCCTTCTGTCCATGAAAGTACGTCTTATATTAAGTGCACCCGGAAAGCTCTTGGATGACTCAGAGAAACGAGTTAAGTCACATCGAATGCGTCAGCGTGGCCTCTTTTGGATTCTAAAGTTGCTTTCAGTCTTGCCTACTGTTTCAGCCAACTGGAACTATGATTACGTCAACTGCCGTTCTGACACTACAATTAACAGACTAATAAATCTACCTTTAGAGCATACAACCATACAAAAAGAATTGGCAGTCCTTATTTACGTAGCTCACCAACTTTGATCCAAGCACAGTGAGATAACTATACGACAAACGCCTTAAACCTAAATCCACTAAATCCATAGCGACATAAAATTAACGACAGAAATGCTCACAAAACATTCAAATACATACTGCAAATTTACATAGGACAAATATCCAACGAACTGAAGACGTTCCTGAAGAAGACAGCAGTAAAATTCACGTACAGAACCATACATAACCTCAAAACACTATCGCCCGCTGTCCACAACCAGTTATATATAAAATAAATTTTAAAAACTGTGATGAATTCTAAATAGGACAGACGGGCAAAATTTTTAAATTAGGTACAGCGAACCCACAAGAACTAGCGACACAAACCAATCCACGTTCTTCCGCCATTTAAAAACAGAACATGATGCTCATCACATAACAGACTCAAATGAAAATCTTACATATAAAACGAAAGAGATTTGAAATGAACGTTTTGGAAGAAAGCGAAATCTATATACGCTCACGGACAGACCCCGATAAAATATTAAATGAAAAAACGGACCTAAAACAAAATCCTAGATCACTTTATTGAAGTCATGCAGCTCGATTCGGGTTGGTCTTAATAAAATAAAAACACCAGTATATACACAGCACAAAAACATACCAAAGATGTAATACCACACCACAGATAATTACGTATCATAGACAAACGAATAAACAAATTGTAACCACACAGCATCGCTGGATTAGCTGTCCATCGTAGCTGTCAAAACCACAACAGTATAGACAAACGATAAAACACCCAGCCTATATGTGCGAACAACAACAGTTAATAGAGATTATGACAAATATTTAAAAACTTGGCTTCAGTTTAAAACGACGTATGCCACAGTAAGATTACAAGACAGCGTCAGCGCCACGATGCAATATGGAAGTGAGTACTAGCACACAGTAAAATAAAACTGTTATTAGTTGTAATTTTACAACTTTTTAACAAACCGTATTTGGTTGCAGATAGCCTGAAGATGGCGATAATGCCAAAATAAGTCTATTGCTAACGTAAAGCGTCTCGAAATTAGCAATTATAGCAGCATTCTGGTACATTGCCGTATTTTGTCATTACAAGACGTCTACCATGCTGCGGACCCAAGAGAAAATAAATTTTTCAAATCATTGTAGCCAGATATCTGCAGACACCAAGAGGTATCAGAACAAGCTGTGCGCAACTTATCACATCATAAGACAGCCTTTTACGGCATTTCTGTCAACAAAAATTGACGGCGAAGAATCTAGAGGATGTATAAATAATACAGGGGTTAAACAAAATGAGGAACACCCTGAGAAATGCATGCTTGAATATAGATGGCAATTGCGGGCTTTCAAATAATAAAATGAAATGTTGGGTGGCCCTCAACTACGTTCCCTCTGACTCAGTGTTGAAATATTAAACGTTTTGGCTGGTTTCGTTGTCTATGGGCTGGGATACGTAGTTGCCGCATTACAAGCCAAATACTGCTGAGTCTACAGTATAAAATATGAATATACACATGAATCAAATGGTCGAAGGTTCCTATCAACGGTGTAAGTAGGCTGTTTATGTTTTCTTATTGGCAACGTTACGTAGCACTCTGTATGAAAATCATTGGCTGTGCTGTATGCAGTCTGTGGCTAGTTTGCATTGTTGTCTGCCATTGTAGTGTTGGGCAGCTGGATGTGAACAGCGCGTAGCGTTGCGCAGTTGGAGGTGAGCCGCCAGCAGTGGTGGATGTGGGGAGAGAGATGGCGGAGTTGTGAAATTTGTAATACTGGATGGCATGAACTGCTATATATATTATGATTATTAAGGTAAATACATTGTTTGTTCTCTATTAAAATCTTTCATTTACCAACTATGCCTATCAGTAGTTAGTGCCTTCCGTAGTTTGAATCTTTTATTTAGCTGGCAGTAGTGGCGCTCGCTGTATTGCAGTAGTTCGAGTAATGAAGATTTTTGTGAGGTAAGTGATTTGTGAAAGGTATAGGTTAATGTTAGTCAGGGCCGTTCTTTTGTAAGGATTTTTGAAAGTCAGATTGCGTCGCGCTAAAAATATTGTGTGTCAGTTTAAGCACAGTCTTGTATAAATTTTTCTAAGGGGACGTTTCAACGGCAATTGCGAATTTAACGTAGAAGTTTATCAATGAAAGACTGCAGTTAAATAAAATCTGCAGGTACTATCTTAACGACTTTAAATGATGAGTATGATAGTAGAAGTACTTTTGAGAATGTGGTATATTTCTGCAAAACACTTAATGGTGTCGATGGCCCAGCAGTTAAATAAATAAAATATAAGTTGAATTACAGGAAAACAATAGATTCCTACAGCACGTAATTAGTTATTCACTTCTAAATGCACACTACATCTTCACTGTAGAAGCCACGAAAATCTCACAGGTGCACAAGTCGGCACTACATAGTATTTCTATCTGCCGCGACCACTCGCAAACCGCTCCACACTCTCCAAGTCTCTGCCACGACAGTGTGTCCGTCGCTTCTTGTGCGACTGCCCCTCGCGCCGCACTGTCCCGAACTCCCTGCTGTGTTCACTTTGGTAGTCACCTACCGTAGTAACGAGCGCTGTGATTGGCTAAAGCGCTCCCTCCATGTCTCCAAGCCAACGCACTCTCACAAAAATATTGAAACACATTCGAAATACTGGATTTACATTTAAATAACTTGAAATTAATTAAATATTCCTATGGCTGGGCCATAAATACGCTCTAACACACATTATTAGATACATAAACATATCAAAGAAACATATATCAGAGGAGTAGCAAGCAAAAGTAGGCCAGTAGCCTAATGTCCCTGTGCTTCCTAAAACACAGTAAATATTTGACCAATTTCTTCATGAATAGTATGTATCGGATATAAACAAAGGACATAGACGAATGAATATATTTATAAGCATGCTGCTACCGTTTTTTCGTGTAACTGTAGACTACTTATGGCCTGACGCGATCGGTAGTAATCGGCCACTTTGACCTTCAATAGCTCACGTACTATTCAATTTACATGTCTGTAATTTTTACCAATTTGGGTTCACGCTACTATCTTTCTAAAGACACGTCGATGGACAAAATCGGATGAACCGTTTAGATTTTGGAAATTCGTTGCTGGGTATTACTTGTATAATTTATCATCAGATATTAAACCTTAAACTAATAAAGATATTGAATATCTGATTACACCATCAGAATGGTCGTGCAAATAATGGTAATGAACATGTTTATTTTTGAGGTGGTATGATTCATCTGGCTACTATTAATTTCTATACGAACTGTGAAATGTCTGCCATTAAGTTTTCACAAGACCACCATCTTTGGCATTCCCGGCATGTCCGACACAGTGTCAACGTGGAATTTCCAGCCACGCAGTCCCTGGACCCCGGCTAACGTTCGGCACCACGTGGCCGCCGGCGAGCCGCGGCCCGCCTAGAGGCCCCAGCGCGGCCACGCTAACTCCAAATATTTCCAAGGCGCCGAAGCTCGCCCGTTACCTCACACATTCAAACCTGCAGGTGGCATTTTTGTACTTGACCATGAACAGCACTTGTGCAATACAGTTAGTACGTTTCAAGTGTAAGTCGTTGTCAGAATAGCGTTCTGTGTCGGCGGTAAGTGAGTTAGAACTTGGGCAAATTGTTGGTGCTGGTACGGTGGGTGCTTCCGTAATCAAGGTAGCCGAAGTGTTGGGTGTTTCAAGAGGCACTGTGTTGAAGATCTATACTATACACCGGAGGCGGACGAGTGTGTGTTTTGTGCGATAATAACAAATGGCCACTGAGGAGGACTGACAAGTCGCCAGCTCCAAATATCACTGCAGAACTGAATGTCTCACTCGCGAACGCTGTCAGCATCAAAACAAAAGGAACGCAGCTCAATAAGCATAGTCTTGCAGGACGAGTTGGAATTCAGGAACCACTCACCAGTGATACAAATTCCCATAACAATAAGAGGTGGTGCCGAAGCCATAGAACTTGGACTATGGAGCAATAAGTGTTCTTTCACACTGTTTCCAACTTATGGCCAAGTATACGTCGCAAGAGCGAAACATGACGGCGGTTCGGTGATTTTTGGGCAGCCAAATCGTGGTATTTCATTACTGCCAAGAATTATGTGAGCATTTTGACTGATCAAGTCCATACCGTGTGTGGTGTGCGTACTGTAAGACATTTGGTACACACACCATCAGATTATTTGACTTGTCGCTCTAACGAAGTAGGCGAGTGTCAGCAATATGTCTCGTGGTCTTATCGTGGCGTGTTTATCTTCTCCTGTTAGGTCAGACGATGGAAATGCCACTTGCACGCTTAGAGTAGCAGATTGAAGGTGACCAACTTTAAACGGAACTTGATTAATTTTCACACACATTTATTAAAATAATAAAAAGCATAGACATTATGTATCTTGATTCTGGATGCTGTTTACAATTGACAATCTGAAGTTCCTTTGGTGTTGGTACGTTAATCTTACTCTCACATATCTCTGATACTTGACAAAGTGTCTATTCATTTATCTTCTTGGCTATGTACAGGAATATGATAATCTTATTAGGCGCAGACTGAAACTTGACTATAGACCGATACAGACTAATGCAGACTGGTACAGACTGGTGCAGACAAATGCAGAATAATGCAGACTAATGCAGACTGACTGATTAGAGGTCTGTACACTCGTTATAACACCTGTCGCGTTCACGTATCACTCCGCGAGTGTGATCCGCGAGGAGAAAAGGTTCTATGTTAGCAGCAATCTCATTGGCTGCGTTACATACTAATACGCGGATCGGCGGAAGCAGAATTTGGTCCATCTCTAAGGCAGCGCCATCTCTTAGTGCGGAGACAGGCGAGCGCTGCGCCTGCTCTGTTCTGCTTGGCGGGGGGCGCTCTAGTGGGAAAGTTGTGTACACGTTGACTACGCAGAACTATGTACACAACACCATGGTAGAATCTCTGTTCCCCAGTCACGATGCTGTGTTCCAAGATGACAATGCCCCTATTCACACAGCTCGCACAGTCAAGGACTGGTTTTGTGAGCCCGAGGATGAATTGTCGCATATTCCTTAGCCACCACATCACCAGACCTCATAATTTTTGAACCTCTGAGGTCTACTTTGGAGAGAATTGTGCGTGATCGCTACCCATTTCCATCAGAGTTACCTGAATTTGCCACTATATTGCAGGAAGAATGGTGGAAGATCTGTTTGAAAACCACACAGGACCTGTATTTGCGCCTTCTGCGACGACTGAAATCGGTTTCAAATGCCAATAGCTTTCCTATACCGTATGTAGCATGTTAATGTGTTGTATATTTGTCCACCGTCTGTACATTGACGGAAATGAAAATCGTTACATCATGAAAACTTCGAGCTGATGCTGTCAAACATGATACTGCAGTATTTCCACGCCTACCGGTTAAGTTTAAAATTTCATCCATATGCGAGTTGTTTTACGGTATTTTCAGTGCAAAAAAAAAAAAAATTCCTACGTACAAGATGATTATTAGTTGTTTCTAACGTTATTGAAATTTTTCAATTGAAGGTAACGGCAAGGAATGTCCATGGGACGTAAACGGGCAGCTTACCGCCCCCTTTAACACTTTGAGAAACATCAAATCATTGTCACGACGTAGATAGGAGCATCATACAGACAGATTACACGGACAGCTGGCCTTATTGCAGTGAGTGACAGCGAGATGAACTCAGGACAATTGTGTGGCAAGACGAGTGGGCGCGGGTCCTCACAGAAGCACTGCACTACTAGAAGGTCGTAGGAGCGTCCGACTGGCTGTGAAGGACAGACAGACCCCAGCTGAGACCAGGGCAGCTTCTACAGGTAGATTATCACCATGAAGTGTCAGTTACTGAGAGCTTGAATCCTATTACCAATCTCACAGAATTTCCTTTTTAATCTTCATCCTGTGTTTACTGAGTGTCGTGAACACATATTGACAATTATTTAGGAGTTGTTGTTAGATGGCCAGAATGCACACATCGTGTAAATAGGAATCAATGAGACCCGCGAATATACAGGGCGACAATTATTGATCTACGCAAAAAATACGTAAATTAGTCATAAACTACGGCGTGCACACACTTTATTCAACATGTAAATGTCACTACAGATATTCGAGTTTCGGTTATGAGATGTCCGATATGCCTAGCATCATTGGCGATGATGTGGCGCAGATGAATAGCAAAATTCTGCATGGCACGCTGAAGTGTCGGAACTTCGATGCTCCCCCTTAATGACTGTTTTCAGTTTAGCAATGGTTTTGAGTTATTGCTGTGCAGCTTGTCTTTAACATAGGTCCATAAAAAGGAATCGCATATGTTCAGATCCGGAGAATATGGCAGCCAATCGAGGCCCAATCCAATGGCCTCTGGGTACCCCAGAGCCAGAATGTGGTCCCTAAAGTGCTCCTCCAGGACATCACACTTCTGCTTCGATGGGGTCGAGCTCTGTCTCGTATGAACCACATCTCGACGAAATCAGGGTCACTTTGGGTAATGAGGATGAAATCATCTTCCAAAACCCTCACGTACCGTTCAGTAGCCACCGTGCTATCAACGAATATCGCACCAATTATTCCGTGACTGGACATTTCATACCACACAGTCACCCATTGAGGGTGAAGAGATTTCTCGATCGCGAAATGCAGATTCTCAGTCCCCCAAATACGCCAATTTTGCTTCTTGACAAACCCATCCAAATGAAAGTGGGTTTGGTCGCCAATCCAGACCATAATGTGGATACTAACTCCCATCATGCCCCGCAGCCAAATGTGCAACTTGAACGTGCTGGCGCAAACTGCTAAGAAGTTATGACACTCCCTGAAGGTCTGGGGGTTAGAATAGGCTCGAGGTATCACTGCTTGTAGTAAGAGGCGACTAAAAGGAGTCTCTCCCTTTTTGGACCTGTAAGTTCAGGTCCCATTTTATGGTTTGACCTGCCGATTTCCAAATTCCACCGAAGTGCAGACCATATGGGGAAGGAAGCCTTACGTGGTGCATGAGTTATCCATAGTGCCCTTAGAATCGATCTCCTGAACGTCTTGTCATGGCTTTGCAGCTCCACCTACAATTCAACTATTTGGGCGAGGACACTTTCTGGGGTATGTGATCTTCTTCTGTCGTATCCTGCCCTCTTTCACTTCTATGACAATACTGGATTTCTCTGCGCCCAGTATCCAGCACGGTAGTCAATCTGTTGTGGTTGTGCTGTCATGTACCCATTTGGTGGTAGCCCCCTGACAATACAGGGATCGCACTGCTGATGCCTGAGCTGTAAACATCCCACGTATGCCAAGGAGTAGATGCCTGTCTTCCTAGGGCATCAGGACTCCCGGCAATGGCTATTATGCCAGGTGGCCTTTGCTGTGGCTGGGTGGCGGCCGTGGGGAGAGCCCCTGATCGGAGTGGGTGGCATCAGGGCACATGACCCACAATAAGCCGACTAAGCCATCTTTTGCTGGTGACCCTACAGCGCCAGCAGTCTCTAAAAAGGGAACGATCGAGTAAAATGCTGACAGATATGACCCTAAATCGTTTTCCTCCCTCGATACACGATGGGAGGAACATAGGGCTACAGAAACAAGAGTCATATTCGCTTCAGTATTTAGTCTGTAGCAGAATGGATGGGGACTCTTTTCTACCTACAAAGCCTGAATTTTTTGTTGAACATCTTGAGGATAAGTCCAAGATGAGAAGTGGTGCAGTCTTGATTCAGATAGCATCCCCAGCCCAATCCCAGGTGTTACTCGCTTGTGACCAGCTGGGAGACATTCCTGTTTCTGTCACTCCCCATAAAAGCCTCAACATGGTCCAGGGGATTATTTTCCATCGCAACCTCCTCTTGCAGTCTGACGACGAGCTCTGCGCCAATCTAGGACAGAGGGGTGTTCATTTCATCCAGCTCGTTTACAGGGGACCCAAAGACAACAGGGTTGCTACTGGTGCCTTCGTCTTGGCCTTTGAGGGTGATTCATTGCCTGAAAAGGTAAAGGTGATGGTTTACCACTGTGACGTTAAACCATACGTCCCTCCCCCTATGTGGTGCTTTAAGTGCTGGAAGCTCGGACACATGTCTTCCTGCTGCACTTCCAGCGCCACATGTCGAGACTGCAGACGTCCACTGCATCCAGATACTCCACGTGCGCCTCCTCCCACTTGTATCAATTGTGGAGAGCAGCATTCCCCCTGCTTGTCAGACTGCACAGTGCTCCAAATGGAGAGGAAAATCATGAAGTACAAGATCCTGGACCAGTTGACTACTTCAGGAGCAAGGTCCCCTCCCCCAGCCAGAAAAACAACAGCTTCCTCCGGCTACTCTCGTACAGAAGGGGTCCCTTGAGACCCTCTCTCCCAAGGTATCCACTAACGCCACAGCAGACACTCGCCAGTGGCTAGAGGAGCCAAAAGCTGCTGGACCAAGAGCTTCAGTCTTCCCCCATGCCTGAAGCTACTTCGGAGAAATCCTTCCAGCAAGCCCCTAAAGAGAAATGAGAGGGCAAGCAAACAAAGAAGTTGGCTAAGATTAAGGATCCTCCAGTGGCCCCAACACCACCTCACCCTACCAATTCTGCACCTGTGGATGAGGTGGAGGTTTCAGCGTCCGCTGAGGACCTGGATCTCACTGACACCTCATCCACAATAGGAATGGATACAAATACTCAATCGGTGGTAGCAGGTGACCCTGAGGCGTAACCTGCGTCGTTGCATGCTTCATGCTTTCCCAACTTCACGATAACGTCATTCTCCAGTGGAATTTCTGCGGTGTTTTTCACCACCTGGATGAGCTACGGCAGCTTTTAAGCTTCACACCTGCTTTCTGCATTGCCCTCCAGGAAACCTGGTTCTTAGCAATGCGGACCCCTGGCCTCCTTGGCTATAGGGGATATTAAAAGAAACGTAGCGACTATAACAGTGTGTCAGGAGGAGTTTGTGTCTATGTCCTGAACTCAGCATGCAGTGAACCTGTGCCCCTTCTAACCCCTCTTGAAGCTGTGGCTGTCAGGATAAGGACGATGCAGGAAATAACTGTCTGCAACGTATAGATAGTGCAGTACCCCTGATCGCATCGGCTGCACTGATTCATCAACTCCCTAAACCTTTCCTACTTTTGGGAGACTTTAACGCCCATAACCCCTTATGGGGTGGCAGCGTGCTTACTGGCCAACGTAGAGATGTCGAGACTTTCCTGCCTGAACTCAACCGCGGCCTCTTAAATAATGGGGCCCTCACACATTTCAGTGTAGCTCATGGCTTAATCTGCCACTGATTTATCCCTCTGCAGCCCAGGACTTCTCCCATCTGTCCACTGGAGAGCCCATGATGACTTTTGTAGTAGTGACCACTTTCCCATCTTCCTGTCACTCCCCCAGCGCTGTTTCCCCGGACGTCTACCAAGATGGGCTTTAAACAATGCAGATTGAGAAGCTTTCACCTCTTCTGTCACCGTTGAATCTCCCCCACGTGGTACCATCGATGCGATAGTTGAGCAGGTCACTAGAACGATCGTTCCTGTTCTTTAGGGTGCCCCCGGCAAAGTCAGTACCTTGGGGTTTGCCGGAAATAGCGGAGGCCATTAAAGAGCGTCGGCGAGCTCTACACCAACATAAGCGGCACCCTTCTCTAGAGCAACTAATAGCTTTTAAACGGCTCCGTGCCCGCGTTCGCCAGCTTATAAAAAGACAGAAACAGGAGTGTTGGGAGAGGTACGTCTCGGCCATTGGGTGCCATACTTCATCTTCCCAAGTCTGGACGAAGCTCAGACGTGTTTGTGGGTACCAGACCCTGAGAGGTGTTACTGGCATTAACATCAATGGCGTATTATCTACCATGCAGACGAAATTGCCAAGCACTTTGCTGAGCACTATGCTCTAACCTCTGCATCGGAGAATTATCCCCCAGCATTACGCACCCTCAAACGGAGGATGGAAAGGAAAGCCCTCTCGTTCACTGAACGTCAAAGTGAACCCTATAATGTTCCATTTACAGAGTTGGAGCTCTTCAGCATCCTTGCACATTCCTCCAACACAGCTCCTGGGCCAGATCGGATCCACAGTCAGATGATCAAACATCTCTCGTCCGACTACAGCGACATCTCCTCGCCATCTTCAACCAGATCTGGTGCGATGGCGTCTTTCCATCGCAGTGGCGGGAGAGCACCACCATTCCAGTGCTCAAACCTGCTAAAAACTCGCTTGATGTGGATAGCTATCGGCCCATCAGCCTCACCAACGTTCTTCGTAAGCTGTTAGAACTTATGGTGAGTTGGAGATAGTGTTGTGTCCTGGAGTGAGTCATGTGGCCTACTGGCTCCATGCCAGTGCGGTTTCTGCCGGGGTCGCCTTACCACTGATAATCTTGAGTCCCTCTAGTCTGCCATCCGAACAGCCAGACGTCAACACCTGGTTGCCGTCTTTTTTGATTTACGAAAAGCTTCCGACACGACCTGGCGACATCATATCTTTGCCACATTACTTGAGTGGGGTCTCCGGAGCCGGCCCCCGATTTTTATCCAAAATTTCCTATCGCTCCGTACTTCCCGTGTCAAGTTGGTGCTTCCTATAGTTCCCCCATATCCAGGAGAACGATGTCCCACACTTTATTGAGTGTATCTCTATTTTTAGTGGCCATTAACGGTCTAGCAGCAGCTGTCGGGCTGTCCGTCTCACCTTCTCTGTATGCAGACGACTTGTACATTTCGTAGTGCTCCTCCAGTGCTGGTGTTGCTGAGCGGCGCGTACAGGGCGCAGACGTGGGCTCTAGCCCTCGGTTTCCAGTTTTCAGCCGCGAAGTCGTGTGTCATGCACTTCTGTCAGCATCGTACTGTTCATCCAGAATCAGAACTTTACCTTAATGACGAACCACTCACTGTAGTGGAGACATATCGATTCTTAGTACTGGTTTTCGACGTCCGATTGACGTGGCTTCCTCATCTTCGTCAGCTGAAGCGGAAGTGCTGGCAGCACCTCAATGCCCTCCGCTGTCTGAGCAACACCAACTGGGGCGCAGATCGCTCTACGCTGCTGCAGCTCTGCAGAGCCCTTGTTCAATCCCGCCTTGACTATGGGAGTCTGGTTTACGGTTCGGCGGCGCCCTCAGCGTTACATTTACTCGACCCTGTGCACAACTGTGGCGTTCGACTGGCAACGGGAGCTCTTAAGACGAGTCCGGTGACAAGCATCGTGGTGGAGGCCGGAGTTCCTCCATTGAAGGTTAGGCGTGCACAACTGCTCGCCAGTTAGATTGCACACATTCATAGTTCTCCTGAGCATCCGAATTACCGTCTCCTTTTACCACCCACGGCGGTTCATCTCCCTCATTGAAGACTCAGGTAAGGGCTTACGATTGCAGTTCACGTCCGATCTCTTCTCTCTGAAGTGGAGTCCTTGCCTTTGCCACCTATACTCGAGGTCCATTCACGTACACCTCCATCGTGTACACCTAGGCCGAAGCTTCGCCTGGACCTTTTACATGGTGCTAAGGACTCAGTTAACCCTGCGGCTTTCCGCTGTCACTTACTCTCAATTCTTGACAGGTACCAGGACCATGAAGTGGTTTACACCGACGGCTCGATGGTCACGTTGGCTTCGCGTTCATGGAGGACATATTGAACAGCACTCCTTGCCAGATGGCTGCAGTGTTTTCACTGCAGAGCTGGCGGCCATTTCTTGTGCTCTTGAGCGTATACTCTCATGCCCTGGCGAGTCGTTTCTTCTCTGCACTGACCCCTTGAGCAGCCTACAAGCTATCAACCAATGCTACCCCCGTTATCCTTTGGTAGCGACCATCCAGGAGTCCATCTATGCCCTGGAACGGTTCAGTCGTTCCGTGGTGTTTGTGTGGACCCCAGGCCATGTCGGAATCCCAGGATATGAAATTGTGGACAGGCTGGCCAAACAGGCTACACGGAAACCACTTCTGGAGATCGGCATCGGTGTAACTGACCTGCGCTCACCACAAGGTTTTTTAGCTTTGGGAGACGAAATGGCATAATCTCAGTACTCACAACAAACTGCGAGCCATTAAGGAGACTACGAATGTGTGGAAGACTTCAATGAGGGCCTCTCGCAGGGACTCTGTGGTTCCCTGCCGGCTCCGCATTGGCCATTCGTGGCTAACACACGGCTACCTCCTCCGTCGCGGGGACCCACCTCGGTGTCACTGTGGCTCACATATGACTGTCGTCCACATCTTGCTGGACGGCCCACTTTTAGCAGCCCTGCGGCGTACTTTAACCTTCCCAGCACCCTACCTTCGGTGTTGGACGCCAGTGCCTCAACAGCAAATTCGTGAGTTTTTTTTTAATCGTACCATCTAAGGGTGGGCATTTAGCATTCTCTCAGAGGCCGTCACCCTCGCTCCATTTTAACTCTGTCGCACTTTCTTTGCATTTGCTTGTGTTGGTGGTCACCTTTTCCCTACATGTGTTCATCTCGCCTTGTCTTTTTGGCCTGGAAATTTTAATGTGTTGCAGAGTGGCTGGCTCATCCTCTTTTATTATTGTGATCAGCCAGCCCAGGCCCTCTGCTCTATTGTTTTAATACCTTCTTCTACTTTTCCTTGTAGTGTATGTTTCCCCGTTATTTGTTCGTTCCATTCGTTTTCTTTTTAGGTATGGTTCCCCATTTCTTTTCCCCCTTTTACTTTCTCAAACGTACTTTGGGTGTTTTTGTACCTTGAGCCTTGATTGCTTCAGTAAAAAGGGACTGATGACGCTGTAGTTTGGTCTCTTTATACCACACACCAGCCAGCGAGCCAGAAGTTATGACGATTTTATTTCATATAGTTCAATAAATGTCACCCTGTGTATGATACCTGTCCTAACGCACCGAGGGTTGGTTATCACCATTCAGGTTGCTTAGCGGTCTGAAGATGACACTAATGCAGGGTGTTTTATGTAAAGTACGGTTGTTGGTATTTCTTATTTCTACAAGTTTATGACCATCTGCAGTTGCAACATCGACTTCAATGATGGATTATATAAAAACTATGGGATTAATGTACGTAAGACTGTAGCATTTATTTTTTTCACATTTATTAACACTAAATATGTTTCAGATAATCAGATTGTTATAATTAAAGTAAATCTAGCCACAGCGGTCCATTGAGGGCTGTAATTATCGTATGACACCGAAACTTCGTAGATATTATAATGTATTAATGCGGAACCGATTTACGGTGGGAAAATTAGTTCCAATTTTAGCCAACTGGTGCAAATCTGGCGCTGTGAATGCTAGAAAGACTTTTAGAAACGTTTCTATACGTTATGGATTAGGAATAGGATATGGAAAGAAAAGGTCAAACAAATGAGAAAGTCATAATGTTGTTTTTGTTATTAGCCACGGCTTACACAATTTGTTCAATATGAGCACCGGAGACGACAACGAAATGCTGCACAGCGTCAGATTTGCACCTGCCGGCCAAAATTGGAACTAACTTTTCTTTAGCGTAAATCAGTGCCGCATTAATGCATTAGCATGTCTACTACGTTTCGCTGTCATACGACAGTTACAACCCACACTGGACTTCAATGAGTAGCTGCATTTTAATTATATCAACCGGGTACGAACATCAACATCGAAATACAGGTCGGAAAGCTTCACCAACTAGGAGAAGTATCACGAAGTTCGCAAGTGATAATTATGGACTTAGAACATTACAGTAGGCTTGCTGAATGTAGATTGACCCACCACAGATGTAGACGTTTTGACTACCGGGTGCTGACTGACTGACATGTTACTGTGTAGGATGATCACCAAACTCTGGCTTACTGTTGATTTATGCCCGACGCCTATTTACGGCCCCGTGCATTACAGAAATAACAAAATGCCAGGATACAGGAGTGTTGCGTTTTAGATACCAACATAAAAGGAAAAAGCGACATTCACAAATATATGTCAGGTAGTGTAGAAAATTTGCTTAATAGAAAGTTGTATAATCTGAAAATACTGAAATAATAGGTGGTATTTTATGTGAGGCAACAGGGATTTCCAAACCGAAGATTGGAACATTCAAACGTTCGAATACGAATAACTTTTGCAATATCAAGCTTTTGATAAACAAAAACGATAGTTCCAAATAAGATATATCAGTCTTAAACCAGTTTTTAGAGGGGCTTAGTTTTGACTTGGACATGGTTTACAGATTCGTAAATTATGAATAATTTAAATAAAAGTTTCGATATAAACTAAATGTAGTATTGTCTTCAGTAATCGATAATCTATACTGTGAATAATGAAATTTGGTAGCATAAAGCATGAATAATAATTTGGCAATTTTGAATATACGTTTTATAAGCATTAAGTTATTACTGGAACACGAAAAAAAACAAAACAAACATTTATTTATTTAAGGAGCATAACTTGTTACGTGCCTACACCTGTGTGATTCTTGAGTATAATTGATGGCGATAGATATGTATCTAATTTTACAGTACGATACGCCTTTTGATCTTATAATATTTTGTAACGTTGGTAAAGCATATTTTCTCAGTGTGAGGTTGTTGGTTTATTTAGATGTTTGGGGACTCATATTTCTTGTCATTTGTCGCTAATTGTACAGGGTGATTCAAAAAGAATACCACAACTTTAAAAATGTGTATTTAATGAAAGAAACATAATATAAGCTTCTGTTATACATCATTACAAAGAGTATTTAAAAAGGTTTTTTTTTCACTCAAAAACAAGTTCAGAGATGTTCAATATGGCCCCCTCCAGACACTCGAGCAATATCAACCCGATACTCCAACTCGTTCCACACTCTCTGTAGCATATCAAGCGTAACAGTTTGGATAGCTGCTGTTATTTCTCGTTTCAAATCATCAATGGTGGCTGGGAGAGGTGGCCGAAACACCATATCCTTAACATACCCCCATAAGAAAAAATCGCAGGGGGTAAGATCAGGGCTTCTTGGAGGCCAGTGATGAAGTGCTCTGTCACGGGCTGTCTGGCGGCCGATCCATCGCCTCGGGTAGTTGACGTTCAGGTAGTTACGGACAGATAAGTGCCAATGTGGTGGCGCTGCATCTTGCTGAAATATGAATTGTTGTGCTTCTTGTTCGAGCTGAGGGAACAGCCAATTCTCTAACATCTCCAGATACTGTAGTTCAGTTACAGTAGCACCTTCGAAGAAAAAGGGACCAAAAACTTTATTGGCTGAAATGGCACAGAAAACGTTCACCTTAGGCGAGTCACGTTCATACTGAGTTGTTTCCCGCGGATTCTCAGTGCCCCATATACAGACATTGTGACGGTTGACTTTCCCGTTAGTGTGGAAAGTTGCTTCATCACTAAACACAATCTTTGAAACGAAAGATTCATCTGTTCCCATTTGAGCAAGGATAAAAGCGAACAAATGTACAACTAAATGAAACTTTATAGCTCCCTTAATTCGCCGACAGATAGTGCTTAGCTCTGCCTTTTGTCGTTGCAGAGTTTTAAATTCCTAAAGTTGTGGTATTCTTTTTGAATCACCCTGTATTTCTACTGATCAGTCATCAGCAGAGAATTTTGATTATAGTAACATACTGTATAACACAGTTAAAAACCCATTAGCATTTATTATTGCCAAAACTAATTGATTTTTCAAATATAACAAATGCAATCATTCGATGCAAACTGATCTACATATGTCATTTGCGAACAAGTATCGATATGAATGAAATTCTAAGACGTACCGTTATAAAACTTGTATATCTTTGATTTATGATACTCTCTTTTCGGGGGGGGGGGGGGATGGCAATAAGATGTGAAGGAGAGAAGTCGTTTTGTAGCTGTGTTGATGATCGGAAGTGGGCAGGCAAGAGTGTAACTTGTTTGCATTATATCCATGTGAAACATATGAGCTTTCGATAAGTAATGGATTACAACTTTTTTGTCACCCAGTTTCGACTGAAAAATGCGGAATTTGTTGTGGGACATCATGGAATATTTCTGCTTCAGCCCCTGCAGTTTCATGAAGTTCCGATAGGTGACAGAGCTAGTCGTAGCCTTAAATGTCGCGTCCGTAGCAGAGGTGCGTTCCAGTCGGAGAGCTATAACTGAGCTTCTTTCGGCGGAAAACCAGAGCAGCGCAGATATTCATAGGCGCTTGCAGACTGTCTATGGAGATCTGGTAGTGAACAAAAGCACAGTGAGTCGTTTGGCGAGGAGTCTGTCATCATCGCAACAAGGTCGAGTAGATTTATCCGATCTCCGCGCGCCAGCCAGCGGCAAACAGCTGTGACTCCTGCAACGTTGGAACGTGCGGACACTCTCATTCGAGGTGCTAGACGGATCACAAACACCTCTCTGCTCAACTAGACGTCCCTTTTGGTAGTGGTGACACACTCGTACACCAACGAAGGACCAGCTGTGCGGAATTGCTTGCACGCTACGAGGCTGATCGTGACAAATCTTTTGTCGAACATTGTCACAGGCGACGAAACATGGGTTCATCACTTCGAAGCGTAAACGAAACGGGGCTCCATGGAATGGCGCCACACCACCTCTCAAAAAAAAAAAAATGTTCAAATGTGTGTGAAATCTTATGGGACTTAACTGCTAAGGTCATCAGTCCCTAAGCTTACACAATACTTAACCTAAATTATCCTAAGGACAAACACACACAACCATGCCCGAGGGAGGACTCGAACCTCCACCTGGATCAGCCGCACAGTCCATGACTGCAGCGCGTTAGACCGCTCGGCTAATCCCACGTGTCACACCACCTCTCATCCGGTGAAATAATGACGACGGTCTTCTGTGACTCTCAAGGAGTTACTCTGTTTGATGTCCTCCCTCTTGGTGCAACGATCAACTCTAAAGTATATAGTGCTACCCTCAAGAAATTTAAGAAACTATTTCAGCGCATTCGACACTACAAAGAGGCAAACGAACTTCTTCTCCATGACAGCGCAAGGTCTCACGCAAGTCTGCGTATCCGAGAGGAGCTCACTAAACTCCATTGGACTGTTCTTCCTCGTCCATACTGCAGCACGTATCCCGCATCTTCCGACTTCCGTCCGTTTGGCCCAATGAAGGATGCATGGTGAGGTTATTGATTCAACAAGACGTTGGCTCCAACGTCGACCAGTAGAGCGGTACCATGCGAGCATACAGGCCCTCCAAGTAAGGTGGCCTAAGGCCATCGCATTATGTGAAAAATAGTTTTTTGTAGTCAAAAGAGGGGGGAATAATGTGGTATATTGGGAGCGTGAATAAAAACAACCTGCTTCCAAAAAATGTGTTGCAGTACTTATTGAACAGCCCTCTTATAAGCCACATATAAAGAAATGTGAAAAGTTGTATTGTACTTATTCAAGAGCGAAAAGATACACAAAATACCAGATTACATTGCTTGGAGATCACGACAGAACTGAATTATTATTGATATCATTGCAGGAATTACGACAGAATACTGACATTAGGAAGAAGGTTAACATATTGTCCTTAAACAATTTCAAGATCCAGGCACACTCTCGGCGAAAACATACCCAGATTATCATCAGGACAACCAGCAACAACAACAATTACAGTGACTACCGAAGATGGATATTACTTTCAACCACACCAACAAATAAAATTACCACCAGAGACACAGACATGGCAATCATAAGGATAAACAACAACAAAAAACACTTCTACACCTTACAAGAAAACTACCACATTCAAAAAACCTTAGCAGAAAAGAGACAACTTATAAACGATCAGAGCAACTTGGCAAACCACACAGTGTTTACACTGACTGACCACTTAATATAACATTAAATGTACACACACAACCACAGGCTCCATTTATCACTACCATCTCCTCCCAGACTCTGTGCTATACTCATTATCCAGGCCCATCTCCCCGCCTTCCCCCCCTCCCCCCCTCCATAAGTTAGTTTCACGGGTTGGCAACACTCATAACGTGAACGAAAACAAACGAACAAACATAAACACTGTTACTGTGAAGATTGAGGAACACACGTCACTTCACTTCAGTTTATGAAAGTGAAGTGTAAATAATACAGCACAACAAAAACTCCAAAATGGCAAAAAATGCCAAGTCTAAATGGGAATCGAAGTCTGTCGACGTCAGCCGCTGCTATCAAGGAGGGATTAAGCAGTAAAGAAAAACCGTAAGTAACTTGCACACCAGCTTTATAAGCAAAACGCTCTCTTTAACCTAAAACAACCAAAAATGTGCAAACATATGTATCCAATTTGCAGAATAGCCACGGAAATTGTTCGTAAATAAAAACGAAACGCGTCTGGTGTCATTCTCTGTAATTAAACTGCAGTAAGCTCAAGACGGAAAACCAATAATAACGGATTTTAACAGCTGCTGCGGAAGATGTCCATGCAAACAAACGTATTGTGTGACGAAGAATTTACGTGGCTGCTCCACAGTCGCAGTTTGGAGATGGAGTCTTAGCCCATCTATGAATGGAGTTCGTGCTTCTGTCATTAGTGATGCGTATTCTGTTGAACATTGTTCACGCGATTGATGAAAGGAAGCGGGTTTTTCTTATTCAGGGCAAGTCCTGGAAACATGGAGTGCAAGCCACCATCCAGTCTCGTTCCCGAAAGTCTCTGTTAAGTCGAACTGAAACATGTGCAGTTCCGTGGCTGTTTTCATTGACGGTTTTCTTGACCGAAGCCGGTTTCTTCCTAGGACCGCATCTTGATGGGTAGGGAGTCGCGTGTATCCTAGTATGGTTTAAACTGAAGCACTCTGGAATAGGTACTTGGGTAGCTCAGATGGTAGAGCACTTGCCCGTAAAAGGCAAAGGTCCTAAGTTTGAGCCTTGGTCCGGCACACAGTTTTAATCTGCCAGGAAGTTTCATGAAGCACTCTGGTTTCCTTGACATTCAGGGGGCGGAATGTTGATCGATATCGACAGCCAGTCGACGGGATCGATAGTCTGTTGTATTGTTCAGATGCGCGTCGATAGTGTGTGTGTGTGTGTGGGGGGGGGGGGGGGGGCAGGGTGGAGTGATACAGGGGGACTATATTTCACAGAAGAGTAGACAACTGTGGGGTGGCGAGTGGATAATAATCCAGAATATTATTCGTCATCTTTTGCAAGAGCCTGAAAACTGTTTTTGCGGTCAGCCAGAAAGCGATAGAGAACATACTGACCATAATTCCAGTCTGCAAGTCCACAATCTTCTTGTACTCAGTGAAAGAAATGTTCCTACTTACTCAATGTAATCAGGAACAATGTGTATACACATAAGTTTTTAGTTCTAACTGATTAGTATATTCAGTAAAGGTTCAGACGCACAAACATAGCAATATTCCTGATAACAATAATTTCCATATCGTAAACAGCAGTATGAGCAGTTCAGATGCGACCTCTATGGTAAGTTCCAATTAAAATGGTCTTTAGCCATGACTTCTAATCATCAGAGTTAATCGCTCACCACAAAACAACTTCACCACTTGTCATATGGTTTTGTCAGCATTACGGGCAACAAACGGTTACTTCCGTGAAACTCAAGCGATCCAGGACGGTGTAAGTCCTCGCGTGTTCACTTCCTACTTTTACCGAACACGCGTTTGGTAGCAGCCTGCTGTGACGTCATCTGAATCAGAGCGTAAGCCAGCGTTTGACTGACGCGGAGAGAATGATAGTTCAGTGCGAAGCGTGTCTCTCTACTGACTCTCTGGCCGTATTTGTTTAAATGGCTCTGAGCACTATGGGACTTAACTTCTGAAGTCATCAGTCGCCTTGAACTTAGAACTACTTAAACCTAACCAACCTAAGGACATCAGACACACCCATGCCCGAGGCAGGATTCGAACCTGCGAACGTAGTGGTCGCGCGGCTCCAGACTGTAGTGCCTAGAACCGCTCGGCCACCCAGGCTGGCGCCGTATGTGTGCATGGGTGCAGCGGAAGGATGAACGTAACATCAGCTGTCAACCGCTCTATGCCCAAATAATAGAATCTAAATGGCTACTTACTCGGACACATATAATTTAATAACTCTGTTGTGTATTATTTTACAATCTTCGTAATTTTTATGTAATTGGAGTTAAGTTGGCCTTAATTACAGAAAAAGTTTCAGCTCGACTGCATTTAAACTCTGCTGGGTAGAATTTTTAGAACTGAACTGCCAGTAGAACATGACCTCTGAACTACTTCTTTAAGAGTCCTTGCATTGACTAGTAATTACACTACAGTCTTGAAACTTGGTACAGATGTATTATTTCCTTAATGTAATCAAGTACTAAAATTAAAACTTTCTTTCATTAATACAAATGATACTTAATGTATTACGAATAAGGACGTTTTTTGTTCCAAATTTAGTTTTCATTGAATTACTACAAAATTATTAATGGTAGGTTAATGGAGTCGCATAACGTTTTTATATCAAACTGAAGCTACATACGAATTTTCATCTTTCATTCCGAACAATTTTTGACTTTCTGGTTTTATTATTTAGCGGCTCTTTTTTTGTTGTTAAAACGATGTATTTAGTGAAACATATCATCTGTTCAGTCTGAATTGGAAATTTGTGGAATCTTATGGGACCAAACTGCTGAGGTCATCGGTCCCTAAGCTTACGCACTACTTAATGTAACTTAAATTAACTTGCGCTAAGAACGAACACACACACACACACACACACACACACACACACACACACATACACACACACACACACACACACACACACATGCCCGAGTGAGGACTCGAAACTCCGACGAGGGGAACCGCGAGGGATCATTCTGAGATTTAACAGTTTTGATCTTAATATACTGAATCATATATTGACAAAGTTTGGAAAAGTTACTTTAATTTCTAATTTCACTCTTAGATTCTGACGCAATACTTTGCTCGCTCGCCTCTGCACTTCTCAAATGACACAGCGCTGGTTTCGCCACAAAACCCAAGTGTTGAAGTGCGCAGCAGAGGAGCCCCATGTTGTTCCGGACAACTTATGTAAGCACATGACAGCACATGACGCCTCACAGTTCTGGGGATCTTGCTGGCCACCAGAGTGCCTTAACATAACGCAGACAGTTCATACAGATGCGTGCCACTTGTGTACGAGCATTGTCCTGTTGAAAATGGCGCCAGGAGTAACGGCACCGTGCCTCTCCGAAACATTGGAAGAATGGAGCCACTCCCTAGGTGAGCACCAGGCACACGACGATGGTCATCCGCAGTAATACAGAACCGCGATTCGCCTCCAAACACTGCGACACCTTTCCATCAGCTGTCCATGCTTTCTATTCACGGCACAACTGCTAACCCGCCCGTTTATGTTGGGCCATTATCGGCAACCTACACATGGTACGGTAATTCCCTCGTCGAAGTACTGCTAGAGCCCGAACTTTGGTGCGGGATGACGCAGAATGGGAGTCCATCTAGTTCTCGGATGGCTGGTGCAGAAACGAAGGGGTTACGATGTACTTGGTGAGCAATACAGTGACTCTACCTTGTGGCGGTCAGACGTGACCGACCGTAACCATAATAACCACTATGGGTTATCTCGTTCCCATGCAGTCCAACATTCGAATGCCCAAAAATCTGGCAGTGCACGATTCGACCAGCTACCAAATTGAGGCCAACAATAAGGCTCGTTTAAAACTCTGTCAGGCTGGCTAGTTGGTTGATTTTGGGGAGGGAACCAAACAGTCAGGTCACCGGTCCCATCTTATTAGCGAATTATGGGGAAGGTAGTCAGCCGTGCCCTTTCAAACGAACCACCCCGTCATTTGCCTCTGTCAGGTGCTGATAACGCTGTCCGACAAGAATTAGTTTACACTAGTGGCCTTCACAATTATGTCTCAACATCTGATGCTGTTGGCGCCCCTCGTGTATCTACCATGCCTGGTGACAACACTAAACGCGAACAACACTAATGCGTTCTGGTGGGTGTCATGCTTGTCACACAGAATTGCAACTCTAATCGTGTATATGCTATCAAATGCTGCATATGTGAACGAAGTTACACTGACATTCCGGGTGAGTAACTTTTTTTCTCTGGTTGTGTATATTTAAAAATACGCAACGCGACGCTTATCACACTGAGCAGTGTGGAGTTAACTTGCATCTGATGATCAAACGACACGACTGAATTTTAACGGTATGCAAGATAAGATGGCACTTCATTTGAGATCAGTGTTACACAAATATTTAGCAGGAAATTTCACAAGATTCGTTTAAGTGGTTTTGTAACTGCAGGGCGAATGAAGAATATCACAAGCGATGTAGTATTTGAACGTGGTTACCGTCGGCGTCTGCGTTATTAGTCTATTGAATGTAGATTACGAGTGCAGACGAAAATTCAAGCCAGAAACACTCCTACCGCAGATATCTGGCGTGCAAAACGGATTAAATTAGTTTGCAGAATTGTAATACCAGTGTATGCCGATAAAAGGTTTTCGGGTGTGGATGGAATTTCTCTGTTTCGTGATTACATCTACCCATATAGAATGTCTGGGATGCCAAGTCAAGACGATACTTTCCTACTAGCCTCCACCAAACGCTCTTTGCGAACAGACACGACGTGTGTTTCAGACAGGGCAAGAAATTCCAAAGATGACTTTCGGAGGCTACTTACTTCCAGATGTCTCACACCGATGCTGATGGTGGACATTCCGAACGGAATGGAAGTTTAATCAATCAGCAGCCGTTATGTAACGAACATGTCCACGTAGTTTGGTAAGTATCATGGTAACAATTCCCGTTTCGTCAATGTATTACTTTTATCTCTAAGAAATTTTTCCTCCAGTGCTCCATGTGAGAGTACAGACGACTATGAAGTAACTGAAAATATTTAGGAACTTCAGCACAAAAAATTGTGGATGCTTGTAAATGTCTACAGAGTTTTAAACCTGCTTGGCAAACTGTGCCAAAACCTCTAAGGAAACAGGGGCTAATGCATCAGAGGTGTAATACGAAGTATAGAATGTAGCTACAAAGATGCCGAATGAAACGTGTTTCGCTAGCAAGAATGCAATGCATGGAACCTTCAAAGATTGCCATATCAGAATATGATATAAGGATCTCTCACAAAACCCAAAGAAATTCTCGTCGTTTGTAAAGGCTGTCAGTAGTACCAAATTTAGTGTTCAGAAACTTTTGGATGAGATAGGGACTCAAATTGAGGGTAGCAAAGCAAAAACTGAACCTCTCAACTTTGTTCTCAAATGTTCTTTTGCAAAAGAAAATCCAGAGTTATTGTCCCAGTGAAACGTCCCCTTAGAAAATTAAGAATGACAGTGCAGGAAAAATTCTTACGTTATTTAATTTTCAAACAGCTGAGCAAAACTAAACGTACTGAGACTCTTTTACCTTTACTTATTCTGATCATGTCTAAACTGACACACAATATTTTAGCGCAAGGCAGTCTGACTTTCAATAATCCCTACAAAAGAATGGCCCTGACTAACAATGAGCTATACCCTTCATGAATCACTTACCTCACAAAAATCTACGTTACTCGAACTACTACAGTACAGCGAGCGCCAATACTGCCAACAAAATAAAAGATTCTAACTACTGAAGGCACTAACTACTGATAGGCATAGTTAGCAAATGAAAGATTTTGATAGATAACAATGTATTTACCTTAATAGTGTTCAAAAGTCATAACGGTATATATATATAAATTCGTGACATCCAGTTTTACAAATTTCCTTTTTCTGGCGGACACACTTCCAGATCGTCCGCTCATAGTAAACCTCTAAAACTCTGTCATCTCTCTCCCCACACCCACCACTGCTGGCGGCTCAGCTCCAACAGCCCAACACAACTGGCTGTTCCCATCCGACTGGCCAACACTGCACGATTAACTTCCAACAACGAGTCCAACCATCCACAGCGCAGTCAGCGATATTAATACAGAGCGCTATGTGGCGTTACCAACATAAAAATCTAAACAGCCTACTTACACTAGCTTAATTCTCGCATCACTTCAAAGATGAATAATTGAGATGTGAATGTCAGTAGTATTGAGAAACCGTTAGAATCGCTGAAACTCAACAAAGCACCAGTGTTCAGTGCAATCTCTATAAGATTCTATACTGAATTTTCGACTTCCAATTATATTCTACTGTACACCCCCCGAACAAAAAACTATACCTAGTAGTTGGAAGAAAGCACAGATCACACCCATCGACAAGAAGGGTAGTAGAAGTGATCCACAAAATTCCCAGCCACTATCCTCGACATCGATTTGTTAATCTTGAAACATATTCTGAGCTCAAATATAATGAAGTATCTCGATCAGAATAACCTCCTCCAAAACCATCCATCCTTGCCTTCATATCGATGATGTGAAGTCCAACTCCATAATTTTTCTGAAAGCAGTGGATCTAGGCAATCAAGTGGATACAGTATATCTATATTTCTGGAAGACTTTTGAGTCAGTAGCATTCCTCCGCTTATTATAGAAAGTATGGTTGTATGCGGTATCAAACGAAACTTAAGACTGGACTATGGATTACTTGGTAAAGAGGACGCAGCCAGTTATTTTGGATGCAGAGCCATCGACAGATGTAGGATTGAATTCAGGTCTGCCCACAGGAGAGTGTGTTGCGAATCTTGCTGTTCTTGCTATGTATTAATGACGTTCCAGGCAATATTAATAATAACCTCAGAATTTCCACAGATGAAGCAGTTATCTGAAATAAGGTGCCGCCTGAGAAAGCTGCACAAATATTCAGTCGGACCTTGATAAGATTTTAGTTTGGTGTAAAGATTAGCAACTTGCTTTAAATATTCAGAAATGTAAAACTGTGCACTTCACAAAACGAAAAAAACGTAGTATCTTATGATTATAATATCAATGAGTCACAGCTGGAATCGACCAACTCATATGTGTGTAAACACACTCTCCTGGGCCAAACCTGAATTTAATCCTACATCTGTCGATGGCCCTCCATCCAAAATAACTGGCTGCTTCCTTTTTACAAAGAAATCCTCAGTCCAGTCTTGTCGACAGGTGTGATCTGTGCTTTCTTCCAACTAATAGGTAAAGCTTTTTGTTCGGGTGATGTACAGTAGAAGATAATTGGAAGTCAAAAATTCAGTATAGTATCTTATAGAGATTGCATTGGACGCTGGTGCTTTGTTCAGTTTCAGCGATTCTTCTCGGAGTCCGCCCCAGGTATTTGAGTGGTCAGCGCGACAGAATATCAATCCTAAGGGCCCGGGTTCGATTTCCGAGTGGAACGGAGATTTTCTCCTCTCAGGGACTGGGTGTTGTGTTGTCCAAATCATCATCATTTCATTCCCATCGATGCGCAAGTCGCAAAAGTGGCGTCAACTAGAAAGACTTGCACCCGCCGAACGGTCTACCCGACGGGAGGCCCTAGCCACACGACATTTATATTTTACTACGTAGGGATATGAAATGGAGTGGTGACATAGGCTCAATCACGAGTAAAGCAGCTGTTAGACATCGGTTTATTGGTAGAATATTGGCAAAACGTAATCAGTCTAGAAAGAAGATTGCTTACAATTCGTTCTTGAGACTCAACCTCGAGTATTCCTGTTGGACACGTACCAAGCAAGACTAACAGGGAATATTGAACATATACAGAGAAGGGCAGCACGAATGGTCACAGGTTTGTCTGGCATGCGGGAGAGTGTCATAGAGATGCTAAAGAAACCGAGTTTCAGACACATGAAGATAGACGCTGTTAATAAAATTCTTCAGGTTTGGGACCGCATTGACAACTATAAAATTCCGACGTTTTGTCGATTATTGCAAGACGCATTCCTCAGGGTGTATTGCTAACTGCCGAATGGGCGCTAATTTGATTACTTATATACTACGGAGGAATGCTGTCATTGGATATGGGGGTGAGGAGGAAGGGTGTCAGGTGTTCTTTTATTGATCTTTGCAGTGCGTGTTGTCATTGGCGGAAACAGGCGATTTGCATTGGAGTTTCCTTTATTGCTTGCCATTGGCGGAAATCGGCGAATAGGAATCTGAGTGGTTACTGCAGCGTAGCGCTGTTTACTAACTGCCTAGTATCGACTAGGGCGCCCCAGCACTCTGTGTACCCACCGCGCGCCTGTTTGTTTTGCGAGGGCTGTCCTTCCGCAAAGCTGTCACTGCTGGCAGCCAAGACGCTGGGTGTCGGTACTCGTCTTCTCTATTCATGTTGTTGGGTCGCCTGGCTATTTCTATAGCCTCTCTAATCTTCCTCCTCAAACTAAACGGCTGTTTCGCCAGTACGCGGGCGTCGCGAAATTCGATCTTCATCCTGCACTGTTCCTGGTGTTCTGCCACCGCTGATTTGTTGTATTGTTTGAGACGGATGTATCTCTCGTGTTCAGATAACCTTGTGCTTATTGGACGCCCACTCTCGCCAACACAAACCAGTCCACATTCGCACCCGATTTCATAAACTCAGGTGGCATGAAACTTGTCAATTGTATCTTTCGTCGAGCCCAGAACGTCTTTTATTTTGTTGTTGCTACGAAAAATTGGCTTTATACCTGGCCGACGGAGAATTTTGTCCAGACGTTCAGTTACCCCTTGTAAGTATGGTAGCAGGACGGTGTTCCGTGCTTCGTTCTGCGTTTCCCTATTGCAGAGATGCAGGGACACCAATGTTGTGCCAAAATTTTTACGACTGACGTTCCACATAAAATCGAACAAGGCCTGTAATATCTGTATACAAGCCAGCAAAGCTTTGTTGCCGGAAAAGATGAGCCACATTCGTGGTAGTCTCGACGTGAACAACACAAAACAGTGTGAACTGCACCTCCTCCTGGTGGAAAACTGAATGAGGAAGACTGGGAGCAGATCGACAGGTTAACCTTCCAACAAGCCACAAGGTCAAGTGAATGTACCACTAGCCGCTAGATGACGAAGTTCGACAATAGCAACGGAAAACAACGGAACAGTGGTGAAATTCTCAAGCCACATCTTGAGCGATGCAGCCACACACGTACTGGCTAGAGGGATGAACTCTGCAATCGCACCAAAACTAGTACCGAAAGAAGACATTATCGAATCACTGGAGGCTTCGGTTCGTCAACTACCGCAACCAGAGGCATAGAAGATCCGGCTTGAAACAGTACGACTCTTGGCTCGTGCAAAGCCTCAGAAGCAAAACATCAGTAAGGAGGAGTGTCATGCCATTAAGGAGCTGAAGAACAACTCTCAGATAGTGGTAATACACGAGGACAAGGGAAATGCCACCGTAGTGTTGGAAACAGTAGATTACGGCAAGCGGATGGAGTATCTTCTGAATGAACGCATTTACCTTAAACTCAATGGGGATCCGACGACCAAGAGAATGAAATGGACGTAAGCGCTGCTGAAGCAAACTAGGATGTATTTTGACACGGCCTGAAGACTCACTCCACAAGTTTCACAGGTACCAAGAATATATGGTGTACCAAAGGTCCACAAAGGAGCCTTTCCTTTACGGCCCACAGTGACTAGTATTAACTCACTCACCTACAAGCTAGCAAAAGAACTGCCTCCGAAGCTTAGACAACTAGTGAGCCACACAGATTCATACGTCAAGGACTCCACGCACTTTTTAGCACTTTTGGAAAAAAAAGCGTGTCTCCGGTATGGATCTGATGGTCACTTTCGACGTGAAGTCTTCATTCACGAATGTACCCGTGACGGACACCATGAACATCTTAGAGGAACGCGTGGCACCTGATGTCTGTGAACGAGTGTCCCATTGTTTGATTGTAAGGTGTCAGGCAAATCCAACACCTTCCATGAAAACCCTGACATGATAAGCAAATCCGACAGTATGTCACATAGCTCCGAATAAATCCTGACATTAAATTAACCAAAGTAATACGATCAACGAGTGAGCAAATGGAATACCACAGACTAACACAAGAACGCCTAAATTCATGTCATACCTTCCCACCGTGAAACAGACGCAGTTCTGAGGGGAGAAACGAGAACAGAAGCCGAGAGCAGAATCGTGTAGGCTAGGAGGGCCTACGATAAGGGACGGACACCCACGTCGCCAGCCGACCGCCAAAACCAACCCCCAGCCCATGTTAAAAGATAGATCCCTCCAGAAGAACAGTATAGATCTTACGATAACACTAAAAGGGCCACAGCAGCTGCAAGTTTTAGCGTGAGACTTTTTCGCGTCTCTGTTAAGTTGCAAACGTTAAAAACATTGCCCCACCACGAAAAGTATAACGTTTTTCATTGGATAGACAGAATTTTGTAGGCGGAGCTTAAGGTTAACATTAAGACCCTGATTGGTCAGTTGAAAACACAGCCAGATAGCTCTTTTTAAACCAACTTCGGTAAATTGTAGTAAGGAGATCTTAGGAGAGAGTTGCTTCCAAGACGGCGAGATGCGTGGAGCTGCACCGCCCGCCGCCCCCTGACGCTGCCTAAACACCGACAATGTAACGAATGTACGCGATGCCGCATTTTTGAGCGCATAAGGCTTCACTCAGAACTACAGAAGTCTCTTCTGTTACACCCCCGTTTTGCGTAATACTAGTGTCGATCGTCAATTATAGCTCATGGTATTCACATTTGCTACGTGAAGTTAAAATCTGAAACGCGATGATTTTTCTGTTATATAATTATTGAGAAGCCACATCAGCCACTGTAATTTACGACAAGTTAGATAACTAATTAAAGATAATTGAGGGTCACTGTAAATCATTTGGATAGTTTTCTCTTTTATGAAACTTAAACCTAGATTATAGATGTGATATGGCATAGGTCATCCTTCGATCCATTGTAGAACTTGGAAACCCATTCAGGGAATATTCGGTCACATTTTTGTTGAATGCAGTTGGTTTTTATCATCCTGTTTTAAAATATTTCCTTTTATCAATAGTGCAATTTATAAACAATGTTTTTTGAGTAGAATAAAATTTCCAATGGTAAACTTAACTGCTTTTTCGACGTTATTTTACCAGCTAACTAAAAATAGGAAAGCCCTGAACCCCTTCCACTAAATTTAGTTAGTATTAAGATTCTTTTATAGGGAGTGCAGTAGAGCTGACGCTGAAATCATTAAGAATTTGATTATATCATCGCTAGTCTCACTGAACTCTTCTGAACTCTACATGTCATGAGTGGTCTGGCGTCTCCTTACCAGCAACAGGTCCCAGGTTCAAACTAGTCAATTCCCTAAAAAACACGCTCAGAGCGTCGTTGCGCGAAAGTGGTAGGGAGACACGACTTAGAACTAACAGACACCACGCAGAATGTTAGATGATGACCACCTATTTCAGGTGGAAAGGGGATTTCTGTTATCAGACGGACAGCGTAGCTATGGGTTCTCCTCTAACGGCGGTCGCAGCAGACATCGTTATGCAAGCGTTCGAAGAAACGGCACTCCAGTCCGCGTCATTGCGCCCAGAATGCTCGCTACGATACGTTGACGACATCTTTGCCATCTGGCCACACGGAGAAGAAGAGCTGCAAAAGTTCCACCAACATCTCAATCAGCAGCACAGCAAAATTCACTTTACCATGGAGATAGAAAAAACGGCGTATTGCCTTTTCTAGACGTAGAAGTTTGCCGTAAGCAGGATGGGAAGTTTGGACACAAAGTTTATAGAAGGCTTGCCAACACTGACAGGTACCTGCATGCATCCTCCCACCACCATCCTACGCAAAGAAATCGATCCTGCAAGCTTTAACTAAGAGAGCCTACAGGATCAGCGATGAACACAATCTCAAAGCTGAACAACAGAACCTCAGGTCCATTTTGGGAGCTAATGGCTACGACAAGAGAATGATACCTAAAACTAGGACGCCAAAGGAGGAGGGCAACATCGAAATGCAGAACGAAGCATGGAACACCGTCCTGCTATCACACATACCAGGGGTTACTGAACGTCTGGACAAAATTCTCCGTCGGCCAGGTATTAAGCCGACTTTTAGTAGCAACAACAAAATAAAAGACGTTCTGGGTTCAAAAATGGTTCAAATGGCTCTAGGCACTATGGGGAGGTCATCAGTGCCCTAGACTTAGAACTACTGAAACCTAAGGACATCACACACATCCTTGCCTGAGGCAGGATTCGAACCTGCGACCACAGCAGCCGCGCGGTTTCAGACTGAAGCGCCTAGAACCGCTCGCCTACAGACGTTCTGGGCTCGACGAAAGATACAGTTGACAAGTTTCGTGTCGCCGGAGTTTATGAAATCGGGTGCGAATGTGGACTGGTGTGTGTTGGCGAGACTGGGCGTCAAATAAGCAAGGTTATCTGAACACAAGACATATATATCCGGGTCAAATAATACAACAAATCAGCGGTGGCAGAACACCAGGAACAGAACAGGAAGAAAATCGCGAAGCCCGCGTACTGGCGAAACAGCCGTTTAGTTTGAGGAGGAAGAGCAGAGAGGCTATAGAAATAACCAAGCGACCCGACAACATGAATAGGAATGTCGGGTACCGCCTCCCAGCGTCTTGGCTGCGTAGCCGCTCAGATTCCTGCAGTAGCCGCTCAGATTCCTATTCGCCGATAGCCACCAATGGCAAGCAATAAAGGAAACTCCAATGGAAATGGCCTATTTCCGCCAATGAGAAAACGCAATGCAAACTCCAATAAAAGAACACCTAATACCCTTCCTCATCATCCTCTTATCCAATGACAGCATTCCTCCATAGTATATAAGTAATCAAAGTAGCGCCCATTCGGCAGTTAGCAATACACCCTGAGGAAGGTGTCTTACAGTAGTCACCAAAACGTCGGTATTTTATACACTCCTGGAAATGGAAAAAAGAACACATTGACACCGGTGTGTCAGACCCACCATACTTGCTCCGGACACTGCGAGAGGGCTGTACAAGCAATGATCACACGCACGGCACAGCGAACACACCAGGAACCGCGGTGTTGGCCGTCGAATGGCGCTAGTTGCGCAGCATTTGTGCACCGCCGCCGTCAGTGTCAGCCAGTTTGCCGTGGCATACGGAGCTCCATCGCAGTCTTTAACACTGGTAGCATGCCGCGACAGCGTGGACGTGAACCGTATGTGCAGTTGACGGACTTTGAGCGAGGGCGTATAGTGGGCATGCGGGAGGCCGGGTGGACGTACCGCCGAATTGCTCAACACATGGGGCGTGAGGTCTCCACAGTACATCGATGTTGTCGCCAGTGGTCGGCGGAAGGTGCACGTGCCCGTCGACCTGGGACCGGACCGCAGCGACGCACGCCAAGACCGTAGGATCCTACGCAGTGCCGTAGGGGACCGCACCGCCACTTCCCAGCAAATTAGGGACACTGTTGCTCCTGGGGTATCGGCGAGGACCATTCGCAACCGTCTCCATGAAGCTGGGCTACGGTCCCACACACCGTTAGGCCGTCTTCCGCTCACGCCCCAACATCGTGCAGCCCGCCTCCAGTGGTGTCGCGACAGGCGTGAATGGAGGGACGAATGGAGACGTGTCGTCTTCAGCGATGAGAGTCGCTTCTGCCTTGGTGCCAATGATGGTCGTATGCGTGTTTGGCGCCGTGCAGGTGAGCGCCACAATCAGGACTGCATACGACCGAGGCACACAGGGCCAACACCCGGCATCATGGTGTGGGGAGCGATCTCCTACACTGGCCGTACACCACTGGAGATCGTCGAGGGGACACTGAATAGTGCACGGTACATCCAAACCGTCATCGAACCCATCGTTCTACCATTCCTAGACCGGCAAGGGAACTTGCTGTTCCAACAGGACAATGCACGTCCGCATGTATCCCGTGCCACCCAAAGTGCTCTAGAAGGTGTAAGTCAACTACCCTGGCCAGCAAGATCTCCGGATCTGTCCCCCATTGAGCATGTTTGGGACTGGATGAAGCGTCGTCTCACGCGGTCTGCACGTCCAGCACGAACGCTGGTCCAACTGAGGCGCCAGGTGGAAATGGCATGGCAAGCCGTTCCACAGGTCTACATCCAGCATCTCTATGATCGTCTCCATGGGAGAATAGCAGCCTGCATTGCTGCGAAAGGTGGATATACACTGTACTAGTGCCGACATTGTGCATGCTCTGTTGCCTGTGTCTATGTGCCTATGGTTCTGTCAGTGTGATCATGTGATGTATCTGACCCCAGGAATGTGTCAATAAAGTTTCCCCTTCCTGGGACAATGAATTCACGGTGTTCTTATTTCAATTTCCAGGAGTGTAGTTGACAATGCGCTCACAAACCTAGAAGAATGTTACTAACAGTGACAACGGCCGCGGAAGCCTACGTTTACACGATAGTAGCAGTCTGTTCCGTGGAAACTTCTTTCAGAGTTTCAAGTACCGTCTTTAAGTGATGATTCCAGGAATACATGACAACCCCCTACGTATCGCTCACATATGGATCAGCAGGAGAAGATTAGATTAATTACAGCACACACACAGACATTTAAACAATCATTCTTCCAGCGCTCCGTTTGTGAATGGAACGGGAAAAAACCCTGATAACTAGTATAAAGGGAAGGGCCCTGCTCCATGCACTTCACGGCTGTTTGCAACGAAAGTAGATGCAGTGTAGATGTTGAATAGGTTTTAACGTCTTGCCTATTGACCTTCGCCTCATGATCTTCACCGACGTTTCGTAAGTGATTTTTCTAACGTTTCGTCAGCAGGAGTGAGCAGTCAACGGGCGTCCCTAGGTGAAAACATTGGTTACCGAAATTAAGCACCATTGGGCGTGGTCAGTGCTTGGATGGGTGACCGTCCAGAAACGTCGCACGCTGTTGACATTTTACTCTTTACAATTACGGTGGAACGGGCTGGAGAGGTGGTGACGTGAGTCCCTGATCATCAGTCTCTTTACCCAAATATCCTGGATTCATTTCTTAACCTCTCCACAGTGGCTCATGAAGTGAGGGCATGAGACTCTGTAAACGTAGATCTGTCCGTCGCGTCGGATGGGGCCTGTAAGCTCAGTGGCCCCCACGGTGCTCTCCGAGAGGAGCAGGCTATGTGCCGGCACTGAGCTTCACCCTCTCTCTTCTCTCATCATTTTCAACACGAACACGACACACACACCCATTACAGTCTCACACAGCTTAGCAGATACACTTACACATACAACCAATTAGCTTTCTGAATCTCCAGGGTCTCCCAGCCATTCATGCTATACGACTTTATTTCAGCAGGGCTGGGAGGCATTGTTGGTGGCGAACTATAAGCTGTCGAGTCCGCTGCCGGAGATTATATGTAGTTGTCGCACCAACGACTGAGGTCCTTACCCTGGTCATTACCACTATGGTTCTGCCCTTGTTACCTGGAATGGTCGTTTTCTGCAACACATCCAAGATGCGCTTGCTTTGAACCTTCCCTCTTTCTTGTTAAAACTGTTGTCATGTTTGTGGTAAGATCTTATGGAACCAAACTGCTGAGGTCATCGGTCCCTAAGACTTTTTTTTTTTCTTGGTCATCAGCCTACTGACTGGTTTGATGCGGCCCGCCACGAATTCCTTTCCTGTGCTAGCCTCTTCATCTCAGAGTAGCACTTGCAACCTACGTCCTCAATTATTTCCTTGACGTATTCCAATCTCTGTCTCCCCTACAGTTTTTGCCCTCTACAGCTCCCTCTAATACCATGGAAGTCATTCCCTCATGTCTTAGCAGATGTCCTGTCATCCTGTCCCTTATCCTTATCAGTGTTTTCCACATATTCCTTTCCTCTCCGATTCTGCGTAGAACCTCCTCATTCCTTACCTTATCAGTCCACCTAATATTCAACATTCGTCTATAGCACATCATCTCAAATGCTTCGATTCTCTTCTGTTCCGGTTTTCCCACAGTCCATGTTTGTGTTTCACTACCATACAATGCTGTACTCCAGACGTACATCCTCAGAAATTTCTTCCTCAAATTAAGGCCGGTATTTGATATTAGTAGACTTCTCTTGGCCAGAAATGCCTTTTTTGCCATAGCGAGTCTGCTTTTGATGTCCTCCTTGCTCCGTCCGTCACTGGTTATTTTACTGCCTAGGTAGCAGAATTCCTTAACTTCATTGACTTCGTGACCATCAATCCTGATGTTAAGTTTCTCGCTGTTCTCATTTCTACTACTTCTCATTACCTTCGTCTTTCTCCGATTTACTCTCAAACCATACTGTGTACTCATTAGACTGTTCATTCCGTTCAGCAGATCATTTAATTCTTCTTCACTTTCACTCAGGATAGCAATGTCATCAGCGAATCGTATCATTGATATCCTTTCACCTTGTATTTTAATTCCACTCCTGAACCTTTCTTTTATTTCCATCATTGCTTCCTCGATGTACAGATTGAAGAGTAGAGGCGAAAGGCTACAGCCTTGTCTTACACCCTTCTTAATACGAGCACTTCGTTCTTCATCGTCCACTCTTATTATTCCCTCTTGGTTGTTGTACATATTGTATATGACCCGTCTCTCCCTATAGCTTACCCCTACTTTTTTCAGAATCTCGAACAGCTTGCACCATTTTATATTGTCGAACGCTTTTTCCAGGTCCACAAATCCTATGAAAGTGTCTTGATTTTTCTTTAGCCATGCTTCCATTATTAGCCGTAACGTCAGAATTGCCTTTCTCGTCCCTTTACTTTTCCTAAAGCCAAACTGATCGTCACCTAGCGCATTCTCAATTTTCTTTTCCATTCTTCTGTATATTATTCTTGTAAGCAGCTTCGATGCGTGAGCTGTTAAGCTGATTGTGCGACAATTCTCGCACTTGTCAGCTCTTGCCGTCTTCGGAATTGTGTGGGTCAGATGGTATATCGACAGACTCATATATTCTACACACCAACGTGAATAGTCGTTTTGTTGCCACTTCCCCCAATGATTTTAGAAATTCTGATGGAATGTTATCTATCCCTTCTGCCTTATTTGACCGTAAGTCCTCCAAAGCTCTTTTAAATTCCGATTCTAATACTGGATCCCCTATCTCTTCTAAATCGACTCCTGTTTCTTCTTCTATCACATCAGACAAATCTTCACCCTCATAGAGGCTTTCAATGTATTCTTTCCACCCATCTGCTCTCTCCTCTGCATTTAACAGTGGAATTCCCGTTGCACTCTTAATGTTACCACTGTTGCTTTTAATGTCACCAAAGGTTGTTTTGACTTTCCTGTATGCAGAGTCTGTCCTTCCGACAATCATATCTTTTTCGATGTATTCACATTTTTCCTGCAGCCATTTCGTCTTAGCTTCCCTGCACTTCCTATTTATTTCATTCCTCAGCGACTTGTATTTCTGTATTCCTGATTTTCCCGGAACATGTTTGTACTTCCTCCTTTCATCAATCAACTGAAGTATTTCTTCTGTTACCCATGGTTTCTTCGCAGCTACCTTCTTTGTACCTATGTTTTCGTTCCCAACTTCTGTGATGGCCCTTTTTAGAGATGTCCATTCCTCTTCAACTGTACTGCCTACTGCGCTATTCCTTATTGCTGTATCTATAGCGTTAGAGAACTTCAAACGTATCTCGTCATTCCTTAGTACTTCCGTATCCCACTTCTTTGCGTATTGATTCTTCCTGACTAATGTCTTGAACTTCAGCCTACTCTTCATCACTACTATATTGTGATCTGAGTCTATATCTGCTCCTGGGTACGCCTTACAATCCAGTATCTGATTTCGGAATCTCTGTCTGACGATGATGTAATCTAATTGAAATCTTCCCGTATCTCCTGGCCTTTTCTAAGCCTACACACTACTTAATCTGTCTTAAACTAACTTACGCTATGGACAACACATACACCCATACCCGAGGGAGGACTCGAACCTCCGACGGGGGGAGCCGCAGGACCTTGACAGGGCGCCATAGACCGCGCGGCTACCCCACGCTTCGTGAGTTTTGGGTTCCTTGAGCAAGCGGGCATAGCAGCTTTCTCCACGGCGGGAAACTCCGTGTCGGCGAATTTTATTATATGGAGGGTCTCACACAGAACGTCCTCCACCACAGCCGATGTCTCCACCTGTCCCAAGATGCAGTACCAGCTATTTTCGGTGATACTGATAACGATGGATCTTCCACTCATTCGAAAATAGAATTTTCTACGTGGATATGGTTTTCAGTATACTCCCAACGTTGCAAGTGAGTCCCTTTTGTCACCTGCCGAACTGAGACACTCGCTGGCCTTCTTCGCAGTTTGTATATAGTCTTTACGCCGTTTTTGCACAATATGCGGCCGATCCTGTCGGTCATCCTGCAGAATGTATGACAGGAAAGCCGAACCAGACATATTTTGAACTTTTTTTCCCCTACATTCTCAATAAAGAGGGGCACTTGGTGTACTGACTGACAATAAAAGTGAAGCGCCCAGACAGGGCAGAGGAAGCAAAGTGAAACTTCACGGGTTGAGATTGGTATGTGATGATATCTGAGTGATTAGGTAAGTAAACTTGGTTGACTGATTTGGGGGAGGGGACGAAACAGCGAGGTCATCGGTCTCATGGGATTAGGGAAGGATGGCGAAGGAAGTTGGCCCTGCACTTTCAAAGGAACCATCCGGCCTTTTGTCTGAGGAAATTTAGGGAAATCACGGAAAACCTAAATCAGGATGGCCGGACATGGGTTTGAGCCGTTGTCCTCCCAAATGCGAGTCCAGCCTGCTAACACTGCGCCACCTCGCTCGGTAAGTCAATTTTACAAACCACCTGGAAGTATTAGTCCACTTGGTATTACATTGCATCCTCTCTGTCCTGTGTGCATTAACTGATTCGGTTGGGGCCGGCCAGTGTGGCCGAGCGGTTCTAGGCGCTTCAGTCTGGAACTGCGCTACCACTACTGTCACAGGTTCGAATCCTGCCTCGGGCATGGATGTGTGTGATGTCCTTAGGTTAGTTAGGTTCAAGTAGTTCTAAGTTCTAGGGGATTGATGACCTCAGATGGTAAGTCCCATGTGCTCAGGGCCATCTGAACCATCTCTGATTCGGTTGGGAAGCATGTCATAAAGCCGTTATATCTTCTTCTGAGGCAAGCTCGCCCTCAATTGTGGTAAATGTTTATTCGTATTCTGGGTGACATCACTGAGACCGAGTTGACATCCCGGCTGGTTCGAAACATCTTCTATCGGGAACAGTTATGACTTTCTTCTGGCCATGGGAGAACCTCAGCACCATGCAGACAATTCACTGTGACTTACGCCATGTGTGGATAAGATTGTCCGGTTGAAAAATGTCATCACGGCTGTGTATTATTAGAGATAGCACGTGAGGACGCATTATGTCCTTGACGTAAGGTTGTGCCATCTTAGTTCACTCAACCACTGCCATCCATGACTTGAAGTCATACCCAGATGATCCCCATACCATGGTGCCAGGAGTGACATCACTTGCTTCTCCAAAGCATTTAAGAATGGAACCTTTCCCCAGGTAGCCGCCATACTCGCTAACGATGGTCATCTGGGGTAGAACAGAGTCGCACTTCACCGCTGAAGACAATGCGACGGCCATTTATAAGCCGTCCATGCTTTCCGGTCTCGGCATCACTCCACATGCAGCCTTCTTTGTCGGAATGACAAAGAACGTGCGAGGTGCCGGGGCTAGCAGTGTATTTAACACTAAATTCTTCTAGAATCTACAAATGTAAATGATGCTCTAAGCCCCCCCCCCCCCCCCCCCCTATTCTAACTCCGACTTTTGCTGCTGCGCATGGATTAAAAAGATACGCGAACTGACTGTAACAAACCCTGCAAGTGGAGTAGAAAAAGAGTTTGGCACCTGCAATAATTTAATTTGATAAACAAGTTAAATAAACGAAGGTTTCATTAACATACTGAGGAATGATAGGGTTGCTCTACCGATTAACAGAATGAAAGTTCTGTCCAAAATAACAATATGATTTATTAAGACTAAACACAAAATAATAAACAAAAATACATGAAATATTTACAATACATCAAATTGGCTCAAATTGGATACTCAAATAAACGCTGTGAAGGTGAAGTTGTCCCTAAACTAGATTGTGACGTTTATGACGAAGTGGTACGTGGAGCCAATTCCTAGCAACTCAAATCTTAAGAGAGACACACAGCTAACCCAACATTAATTGCTGCTACATTAGTGAGAACTCAGACAATGAACACCCAAGATAGAACAAAGTTAGAAAAGACGAACAGGCGCGCTCTGCTGAGCTCTGATTATCGCCTAGCAAAAATGCATGCTTTGCCGGTGCTGCGGACGTACATTACCAAGCTGTCTTCTTAGCTGCAAGGACACGATCTGGCGTACTGGAAGCGATGGCTGGTTGCTTCGACGTCCCATCGTGGTGATGATAATGTCGCGAGTATAGCCCGAAACAAATTGTCCTGGTCTGGTTGTTCCAGACTAAAGACTTCCTAGCAATACAAATGCGCCTCTGAGGGAGACGAAGAAGGCTCGCCAGACAATCACTGACGGTACAGTGATTGATTTTAACAAGCGAAGTCACACAGTAACTCCAATAGTCAACTTTAGCCAAAACTGCTCAAGACAGACAACATAGGCCTCTTGTACGCAGAACGCTCAATTGCCAACTGTACTCGGAAAGTTACGTTGCAGCAACTTCGTCAAGCAGTTACAATTAAATAAACGTATATTAGACAACCGACAGAAGCAGGCTGACCAGAGCAGCGAGAGCTCAGTCTTGTAACCTACTCCGACCGAAAGGCGAGAGCCGACTACCCCAAAAGAGCACCCGTACAAATCGAACACAGAACATTCCCGCCCCACGACAGTGGCCGTGGTTAACCGTTCCAATCAGCAACTCGAAAACCGGCGGAAAATTCCACTCTTTTGCCGGAGCACTACCATTCCACCAATGGAGATTCTTGGCGCCAATTTCTGCACCGATTTTGGTACGTCACGGAGCTATGCCCTGAGCAAGTCAATCACAGTTACGATTTTGCAGAAAGCACTGGAATTTGCCCGCCACAACTGCCTGGGTACACAAGTCATACCCACACCTCACTGGTAGCCCGCCAGAAAGTGTTTTCGCTAAGTTTCTGCGAAGTAACGGAACCTCTAGCCCACGCGAGCGTGTCTGCCGCTATTGTACAATGTCGGCGTCTGGAAAGCATTCACTCGACTCCCTCACACCCGTCGGCTTACCCTTTCAAAATCAGCAGAGCCCGCCTGTCACTGGACCACCCGGGTGACGAGAGACGCTGCGTGGGAAGTCTGCGTGTGAAGGAATAGCAACTTTTCACCGCATGCAATTAGAGAGGAAAATCGTAAGATAGAAATATGAGAGGGGGCTCATGCCACCTCTCAAACGTTGCAGGAGTCCGTCACTTGTAGTCAGATGGTAGGCGTAGATCTGAAGAGGCTATGATGTGGTAGGTGCACAACACGGGAGTCCAGTGATCAACTTGAGGAGAAGTATATCTTCTCTCACATTCCCATGCAGTCCAACAGCTAATCCCTCTCATATCAGGATGCTCCACAAAGCTAGATATTGCAAGATTCTACCAGAAGGCCAAATAGAGATCCAGAATGAGACCCAATTCAAACTCTGTCAGACCTGATAATGGTGTCTGACACAAGTAAGCTGCACTTCTGTATCCTATGCAGTTATCACTCAACATCTGACGCTGTTGAGAGCCCATGTCTATGATCTACCAGGCCTGGTAACAACAGAAGCACGAACCACACTCTGGTGCCCGTTCCTACCTGTCAATTGGACCTCAGCTGTTATGGAGTTTACGTGTGCGATATTACTTTGACATGTGACTTCTGGATGTTCTACTTTTTTTGTCAGACAGCAGTGCCAGAATGGGAATTCCTGGCCAAGAGTAGAAGAGTAGTCTACTGGCATCAAAGGTAGCTCTTAAATTGAGGAAGAAATATCTGAGAATGTACATTTCGGGCACAGCATTGTGTGATACTTAACCATGGATGCATTTGAGATGTGGTGCTACACATGAAATCAGGTGGATTGGTAAGATAAGGAATTAATAGCTTCTCCGCAGAATCGGCCAAGAAAGGAACATATGGGAAACACTGAAAAGGAGAAGGGGCAGGATGATGGGGCATGTGTTAAGACACAAGGGAATAACTTACATAATGGCGCTAGAGGGAGCTGTAGAGGGTGAAAACTATGGAGGAAGACAGAGATTGTAGTGACTGGCGTATTGTGACGAGCCAGCTGCTCCGCCACCATTGACTAGACGTTTTCAGTTGGTGAGAGAGCTGGCGAATGTGCTGGTCAGGGCAGCAGTCGAACATTTTCTGTATCCAGAAAGGTCCGTACAGGACCTGCAACATACGGTCGTTCATTATCCTGCTGAAATGTAGAGTTTCGCAGGGATCGAATGAAGGGTAGAGCCACGGGTCGTAACACATCTGAAATGTAACGTCCACTGTTCAAAGTGCCGTCAATGCGAACAAGAGGTAACGGAGACGTGTAACCAATGGCACCCCATACCATCACGTCGGGTGATACGCCAGTATGGCGATAACGAGTACACGCTTCCAGTGTGCGTTCACCGCGATGTCGCCAAACACGGATGCAAGAATCATGATGCTGTAAACAGAACCTGGATTCATCCGAAAAAGTGACGTTTTGGAATTCGTGCACCCAGGTTCGTCGTTGAGTACACCATCGCAGGCGCTCCTGTCTGTGATGCAGTGTCAAGGGTAACCGCAGCCATGGTCTCCGAGCTGATTGTCCATGCTGCTGCAAACGTCGTCAGACTGTTCGTGCAGATGTTTGTTGTCTTGCAAACGTCCCCATCTGTTGACTCAGGGATCGAGACGTGGCTGCACGATCCGTTACAGCCATGCGGATAAGACGCCTGTCATCTCGACTGCTAGTGATATGAAGCCGTTGTGATCCAGCACGGCGTTCCGTATAACCCTCCTGAACCCACCGATTCCATATTCTGCTAACATTGGATCTCGACCAACGCGAGCAGCAATGTCGCGACACGATAGACCGCAATCGCGATAGGCTACAATCCGACCTTTATCAAAGTCGGAAACGTGATGGTACGCATTTCTCCTCCTTACACGAGGCATCACAACAACGTTTCACCAGGCAACGCCGGTCAACTGCTGTTTGTGTATGAGAAATCGGTTGGAAACTTTCCTCATGTCCGTGATGACTGGGTGTTGTGTGATGTCCTTAGGTTAGTTAGTTTTAAGTAGTTCTAAGTTCTAGGGGACTGATGACCATAGCTGTTAAGTCCCATAGTGCTCAGAGCCATTTGAACCATTTTTTTCTCATGTCAGCGCGTTGTAGGTGTCGCCACTGCCGCCAGCCTTGTGTGAATGCTCTGAAAAGCTAATCATTTGCATATCACAGCATCTTCTTCGTGTCGGTTAAATTTCGTGTGTGTAGCACGTCATCTTCGTGGTGTAGCAATTTTAATTGCCAATAGTGTAAATGAGGACGTAGGTGCAATTGCTACTCTGAAATGAAGGCGTTGGCGCAAGAGAGGAATTCGTGGCAGGCCATATCAAACCAGTCAGAAAGAGTTGAAGAAAGCCGCCTGCCACTCACACATTCCGAGGGAGGGCAGCACGTGCTGCTTCACGGAGTGCGCTGCTGTTATCCAGAGCTCCTGGCTGCTGCTCCGTCGCTGGATGTCGGCCACTGCGGTCTACAGCACCGATGAATATTCATCGCCGCAGGCGGTCTGTGTACAGAGGGCCCTCCCTAATCGTTGGCAGATTCTGCGATGGGAGACAGAGTGGGCGGTAAACAAACAAGGCAGTCACCGAACTCGAAGCTGCCAGTTGCTGAGCCCAACTCTAGTCTGGAAATACGGATAGCTAACAATCTTGTCCGCATAAAAATGAATGTCTGTCTGTCTCTTCGGAACATACGAAAGTAATGTTTCGATTTACATTCGTTTTTTACAAAATGATCGGCGCTGTCTGGAGAACGTCCATTGTTGCAAAGCTTTTCCAGGAAGAAAGTACCAGTTTTCCGCTAAAACCGACCGCGAAAGAGACAATGCTGCAGTTCTCGCAATAGAAACATTCCGTCTGATGCCGTGACAAAATATATTGCACTTCCACTGAACTTTTCTTTCGTCGATCAGTTTATTGAGAAAGTTTTGCGAGAAACTGCTACATAAAGCAAAAATCATCAATATTTTTGCAAATGTGCTTTTTTGACAGCAAAAACACCAAGCTTAATGTAATCAACTACGCTGGCCATGGACTAATTGGGGGTGGATGTGTCTCCACCAAATCGATGGTCGTCGTCGTGAATGCGGACGGTATTTTAAAGTGACCAATTGAGTTTTTCAATTCGTTGGATCTTCCTGGTGCCCACCAAATACATGGTCAATCAAAATCGGGGCACCAATGATTCTTTTTCCGCAACAGTAATCCACCTCGATTGTACAGTGGAACCAGGCTCGCCCTCAAATATATTAGTAGCGCAACAATTATGAATCGCACGTCAAACGGAGTAGATGTGCTCATTCCTTGTATTCTTATAATTCACACCGACATGTCATTTCGTTTCAAACGACTACAGTTCCTATTTCTCCTAGAATTCTCAGTGACCAACAACAAAGTAAATGGCTCTGAGCACTATGTGACTTAACAGCTATGGTCATCAGTCTCCTAGAACTTAGAACTACTTAAACCTAATTAACCTAAGGACATCACACAACACCCAGTCATCACGAGGCAGAGAAAATCCCTGACCCCGCCGGGAATCGAACCAGAACAACAAAGTACAAGGTCAATCGTTTCATTTGTATGGATGAAATCTGGCAAATCCGTGCTTCTTTTTTGTTTTTTATTTTGTACCAGACGGAAAGACGAAAAATAACGTGTGTTGCAAAGCACGTGAATAAACTTATTCACATAAAACACTCGTGAAGAAATCATCATGCCACCTCGAGTTAGAGTCCCGGCTGGGTCGGAGATTTTCTCTGCTCAGAGACTGGGTGTTCTCCTTACGTTAGCATCGTTGTTAGTGACAAGAAAATTGTCTCCAATACGCAGTAGTATCGTTTTTCCATAACACGAAAGGCTGACTGGAAACATCCCGAAATCCAATAAATTTAATTAAAAAAGAAATCATTACTTCATTTATTTACTACATATGTAAACGCCTGTCTCACTTATGTGTTTCTGTTTCCAATAAATCATAAAACAACTGAAACACGCATTGTACTACATGCCAGCTATTAGCTAAAATCAAAATGAATATTCGTTTGTTTGTTCGTATTCCCATTCGGTTGCGATGAAACAGTGGTTAGATGCTGTGCGCAAACCTGAAAAGATTTCTGACGGGATGGAGGTGAAGAGGGGGTAGCATTGCAGCATAACTCGGAAACATCTGGAACAGTTTGTGTATACGAGGCTTGTTATTTGTATAAAACTGCTGTGGGGGTAGTATACCCCTACCATCCATAGGGGTGGGTGCAGGGGCGAGAAGCCGTGCCATGTAAAAATATTCGATAACTACTGATATTAATATCGAATCCATAGTGTTCGCCGTAGCTAGGTTAGTTGGTGACGTTCCCGATAAGTTTGCACTCCTAGGAGTGCGGTGGTGTGGCAAGAGGAACGCGTGGGTGACGTAAACGTGTCTGCTTTGTGAATGTGTACCTACTCTAAGAGAAAAAAAAAAAGAGGTTTTGCAACGCACTGTGAGAACTTTAAGTAAGGAATAAAATACCCTTATGGTTGACATCAGAAATTCTACGGTCATGTCTGGAGCTGTTCATCAGACACCAGCAGTTGAAGTGCGATGATATTTTGGTAAACGGTAATGCATCAGTTTCCAATAAAATCAACTAACATTTGATCTGAAACAATATAAAGAACAAAAAATAAGCGACCAACACGACTGCCATGAAGAACGAGACCGAATGGAGGCAATGAACAGTCAGTAAAACTTGTACTTCCTACGTCGTTCCTTTTAACGTTTTCCGGGAAACGCATCGCGTTTTCGTGAAAGGGACATTAGGGCATTTTATGGCTCTGATACGCTGGACAGCGAAATCTCAGTACATTTAGTGCCGCACCACTAGCCTTCTTTAAATGCAAACTTCCTTTCCTACACTCTTAATTCTATAATTTCTTTATGAGACACATAAAGAGAGGAGGCACTTAAAGACTGAATGCAGTTAAAGAGCGGTGGTTTAAATGCAAACTTCCTTTCCGATACCAGTAATTCTATAACCCCTTTATGGGGCAGTTAAAGAGCGGAGGTGGAAATATAGAAGCACAGGGCTTGCACGTAGGAAATGAGAAAAAATAACCTTGTCCGCTATTTACGGACGACCACGAGAACACAGCCAAGGATGAAGAAGAGGTAATTTACATTTTCAGAAACTGAATGAGCACTAGAAGTGGGACTTGGAGGTAATTTTGGAAAAGATAAGTGCGGAAGTGCATGAAAAGGACTGAGATTTTTTAGGAACATTACCTCATGAGTGTCACACTGACAGTCGATGGAAGGGACTATCAAGATGTGTGTAAAGTGAAGGTCATAATTAAATTGATAGATGCAATATTACGAACTGAAGTATCTGCAGTATTATAAAGAAGCGATTGTGCAAGAGTTTAGCAGAAATGATTGTGTCATGTGGGGCTGAAATGAGGACACGGACGAAGAAAATGAAAGAGAGAAAGAAAGTTCCATGCAAGGGAACCAATATAATGGAGAAGGTGTTGCGCAACAACAATAATTGAATTAATTTTATCCATAGTGGATGCTGTCGAACTCCGTGACTGTTCCTTTATGGGGTTGACAGGGAAAAGAATGAAAGCATTAAAGAAAATGTTGCAAAGAACGGAAACAGCTAAACTGGTGTGGCCGTATGAAGCGTGTGAATGATTACATAACACATCAGAAACTGTGGGCATGAAAATATCTGAGCGCATTTACAGAAAAATATTCTGTAAAATAACTGAACAACTCTCTACCTTGTGGTATCACCTTTTTCTGTCACTTTTTCTCTTTTAGTGCAAATGTTTATATGGTACCTTCGCAAGTGATCTATCGGTTGGTTATGAAACGTCCCCTTTGAAAAATTAAACATGACTGTGCTTAAACAGACACACAATATTTTTTAGCGCAACGCAATCTGACTTTCAGAAATCCTTACAAAGGAATGGCCCTGACTAACATTAACCTGTACCTTTCACAAATCACTTACCTCACAAAAATCTTCGTTACTCAAGCTACTGCAATACAGCGAGCGCCACTGCTGTCAGCTAAATAAAAGATTCAAACTACAGAAGGAACTAACTACTGACAGGCATAGTTAGCAAATGAAAGATTTTAATAGAGAACAAACAATGTATTTACCTTAATAATCATAATATATATAGCAGTTCATGACAACCATTCTGTACTCAAAAATCCGCCATCTCATTTCCCACATCCACCACTGCTGGCGGCTCACCTCGAACTGCGCAACGCTACGGGCTGATCACATCCAGCTGCCGCTGCCCAACACTACAAAGGCAGACAACAATGCAAACTAGCCACAGACTGCACACAGCACAGCCAGTGATTTTCATACAGAGCGCTACGTAACGTTGCCAATAAGAAAACATAAACAGCCTACTTACATAGCCCCCATGCTCCCCACAAAAAATTTTACAAATTGTTTTGGGCAGTGGCCAATACAGATTTGAAAAAAATTTCAGAATTACAATAACAAAGAAAATATGGTACCTTCGCAAGTGATCTATCGTTTGGTTATAATTAAATTTACCCTACTTAACACGTTATAACACGGAAACTAATTACCGTGCAAGTACCAAACTTGGTAGCATTAATGTCAAGGACATGGGGAAGAGAAATAATGCAGAATCGATTCAATTGAAACAGTTTTAATATGCTGCTAATGTGCATCATACCATTACATACCGGCACCATTACTGCCTACAAAATGGGCTCTATATGGCGCGCAAAAGTGTCCAGAAGAGTCTAAAAGCGCAAGGTTGCACTCTGTGCAGCATAACGGTACTTATTCCTAGGTATGCTGGCTACCTCTCTTGATTTGCTGCGCTTCAGATCAGCACGTGTGTGAATGTTGCCCTGGTAAACCCTGTCTTTCAGGCTGACAATTCTATCGTTACCAAATGTGTTTCGGAGAAGCAGGTAAACTTCACCAGCGATGTGCGAAGGGACCCCATCTTGCATGAAAACTGTTGAGATCAATGCGTCTCTCTCCTGCAGAGCGTAGCATATCGTAATAACACTGGCCAGTCACACTGCACGTCTTTGGTCCTTGAGCGCCATCCTCTTCAAAAAAGAATGGGCTAATGATAAACGTAGCCATGAAGCCACACCATACGGTGACACGTTCGCCATACAGGGAAATTTCATGCACAGTGACTGGAGGTGAAGATCCCACAAACGGCAATTCTGTGTGTTCACCTCATCCTGCACAGAAAAATGAGCTTCGTCTGTCCGTGGGATGATCCAGGGCCAGTCCTCGTCAGCTTCAATCCTTGCGAGAAAGTGGAGTGCGAAGCCAACACGTCGTTGTGCGTCATGTTGTGCAAGCTACTGTAAGATATGAATCTTGTAAGGATACCATTTGAGAATGGTTCGAAGCACCTGCGTACGTTGGACCACGGGATGTTCGACTGTCGTGACACAGCACGAGCGCTGCCTGACGATTGGGAATTGCGAGCAGCGTTGTCTGCCATAGCAACAGCGATTTCGTAAGTCACCTGTGGTGCAACCGGTCGTCGGCCTCTTCCCGGAACGACGTCCAGTCCTCCAGTTGATTCTAATTTCATCATGCTCCACATAGTAGGTGTACAATCCTTTCAGGCGGCGATATTCTCGAAGTGAAGTTAAAACGGTACTGTTGTTTTGATAATAGAGCTTTACCAATAATGCCCTGCTCTACATCTACATCTACATTTATACTCCGAAAGCCACCCAACGGTGTGTGGCGGAGGGCACTTTACGTGCCACTGTCATTACCTCCCTTTCCTGTTCCAGTCGGTATGGTTCGCGGGAAGAACGACTGTCTGAAAGCCTCTGTGCGAGCTCTAATCTCTCTAATTTTACATTCGTGATCTCCTCGGGAGGTATAAGTAGGGGGAAGCAATATATTCGATACCTCATCCAGAAACGCACCCTCTCGAAACCTGGCGAGCAAGCTACACCGCGATGCAGAGCGCCTCTCTTGCAGAGTCTGCCACTTGAGTTTGCTAAACATCTCTTTAACGCTATCACGGTTACCAAATAACCCTGTGACGAAACGCGCCGCTCTTCTTTGGATCTTCTCTATCTCCTCCGTCAACCCGATCTGGTACGGATCCCACACTGATGAGCAATACTCAAGTATAGGTCGAACGAGTGTTTTGTAAGCCACGTCCTTTGTTGATGGACTACATTTTCTAAGGACTCTCCTAATGAATCTCAACCTGGTACCCGCCTTACCAACAATTAATTTTATATGATCATTCCACTTCAAATCGTTCCGCACGCATACTCCCAGATATTTTACAGAAGTAACTGCTACCAGTGTTTGTTCCGCTATCATATAATCATACAATAAAGGATCTTTCTTTCTATGTATTCGCAATACATTACATTTGTCTATGTTAAGGGTCAGTTGCCTCTTCCTGCACCAAGTGCCTATCCGCTGCAGATCTTTTGGTCCAAGCTCATGCTGACACGTCAACAAGTGCACTGCGACTGGTCAGGTGTGTGAGACTATGAATCACGATGACTGATCACGGCACCTGGTGGTCATAGTTGGAACTGGACGCTGGGTCTGTGACTTATGGAAATCATTCACCTCGTACTCTGGACACTGATACTATCAAGTTTGGCACTCGTACAGTGATTAGTTTCCGTGTTATAACACGTTAATTAGGGAAAATTTAATTTTTTTTGGTCATCAGTCTTCTGACTGGTCTGATACGGAATGATACGAATTCCTCTCCTGTGCTAACCTCTTCATCTCACAGTAGCACTTGCAACCTACCTTCTCAATTATTTCTTCTCCTCCTTCTCCTCCTCATCCTCCTCCTCCTCCTCCTTCTTCTTCTTCCGTCATGCATTAGGCTTTCCCTCAGCCTGTTGCAGCTACACCTGGTCCTTCTATCGTTTTTCAAATCTTCCCATGTATCTTTTACCTTGCGTAGTATATCGCCAAAAATATAGTGGTAATCTTGATTTGGCCATTCGTAACGGGTGGGATATCCATTTTGTAGGTATTCGTCAACCTTTCTGCTTATATCGAAAATATTTAATTCCTTGCTGATATCTGTATTTCTTTTGTAGTCTAGCTTGGTGTACCCTGCTATGTACCTGAGGATTTTCATTTCATTGGCTTGTAATCTTATTTTATCTTACTTTTTCATTACCCAAAATTCACTTCCATATAGTAATGTTGGTACTGACATAACTTTATAAAATTTTAGATATGTTTCTGTTCTTACTTTACGCTGGAGGGCTCTTCTCATAGTGCCATTTAAGTAGTTAAATTTCTCAATTTTGTCTTTTTGATCTAGGTCTCCCCTGTACGACAGCATGGTTCCTAGAAATTTGAATCTATCTACTTGCTCTATACTCCTGTTGTCTATAATTATTTTTGTTCTTACTGGATTTTTTCCACAGAAAGACATGGTTTTTGTTTTTTGTATTGATATTGACATCTTATATATCTGGCATGTTTGGTATAGTTCGTAGGCAACTCTCTGCAGTCCATCTTCATTATTCGAAATTAATGCTTGGTCATCTGCGAATAACAGTCATAACGCAATCTTTTTGGCTGACGATATATGTATAGTTCTTCAGTTTCATTCTCCATTGCCGTATAGTCGTCAATGCATACATTAAAAAGCAGTGGAGAGAGGCTAAAACCTTGTCGAACTCCTAAATTAATGACCTTTATTGTTTCTTCATTATCCCCAATTATTTGGATTCTTGTATTAGCATATATCTTTTGAACAACCTGTCCAATGTGTATTGGTATACCTCTTCTTACTAAAATTTCCCACAATAGCTGTCCATTTACTTTATCAAAAGCCTTGACATAATCGACGAAAAGGCTGTGTGTTTCTTTATTTCTATAATTTTCTGCAGCATAAATATGCTGTCTGTACAACTACTCCCCTTCCTGAACCCATTTTGTTCTTCTGACAGCAGGAACTCCATTATGGGTTTTAGTCTTTCGGTTATTATTCTAGCATAGATCTTATACGCTGTAATTAATAGTGCTGTGCCTCTATAATTTTCGGGTTTTGATCTGTCTCCTTTTTAAATATTGGTTTTATAAGTGAGATCTTCCATTCTTTCGTTGTGCCCTTTGTTACCCAGCAAATATTCAAAAATCTGAGCAACCGTTTTTTAAATGCTGATGAAGAATATTTTATTACTTCGCTGATAATGACATCACTTCTTACTTCCTTTCGAATCTTTGTATATCTGAGAGCATAGTCTAATTCTTGGAATTCAAGATGATCTGGATTTGTTTCAAGGTCTTCATCATTTTCTGTGTTCACTTCATCAGTCCACACTTCCTTGTCATAATGCACCAGTCTTTGTTCTTTATTACACTGATATCTGTCACATCCTTTTCGCTGTTATTGAAGTTTCTTACCATTTTCATATGCAAGTGTTTGTCTCCAAAGGACATCATTTTCGAGCATGGCAATAATGTTATCCAAACCGTCTTGATGGAGCTTCCTGCTTAGGTTTTTCACTTCTGCTGTCTGCTACTTGTATGGTTCATTATTCTCCTTAGTTGGGTGCTGTCGTTTTCTCTTTTTTCCAACAGCTTCCTCAATTTCTTTTGTCCAAATCATGTGGCCTTTTTTCTTCTTGCTGTGTTTCGTTTTACCTAAAGCTTCATTGTTTGCAGTTCTTAATATGCTCTTAATCTGTTCCCATTCATTATCAGTACTCTCCGATTCTGGAACTGTGCCCATTATTGTATCAAAGCGTCTTTGATAAAGATTCTTGACTGACTCCCGTTCTAGTAAGTAGGTTTTATATATCTCACTTGGTTGTTCTGGGGATTTTTTATGTGTTTTATGCCACCTCTGCTTTAGTTGAACTTTTGCTTGTAGCAGGAAGTGGTCTGAGTTAATGTTGTACCCTCTTCGTGCACGCACATCCTGAAACAGAACAGCTTTTTTTTGTTTGCTACGAAGTTATGGTTCTATATGCTATGTATTTGTGTATGTTTTTGTGTTCCAAGAAAGAGTTTAATATTCTGAAGTTGCTGAAACTCGCAAAATCTCTTATCATGGTTCCATTGCTGTTGACTGTAGTCTCTCCAGCATAGCCAACAATATTATATATTCTTTCCCTTCCTATTCTTGCATTGAAGTCTCCGCCAATTACAATATTGTTGTTGTGGTCTTCAGTCCTGAGACTAGTTTGATGCAGCTCTCCATGCTACTCTATCCTATGCAAGCTTCTCTACCAGTACCTACTGCAACCTACATCCTTCTGAATCTGCTTAGTGTATTCTTCTCTTGGTCTCCCTATACTATTTTTACCCTCCACGCTGCCCTCCAATACTAAATTGGTGATCCCTTGATGCCTCAGAATATGCCCTACCAGCCGATCCCTTCTTCTAGTCAAGTTGTGCCACAAACTCCTCTTCTCCCCAATTCTATTCAATACCTCCTCATTAGTTATGTGATCTACCCATCTAATCTTCAGCATTCTTCTGTAGCACCACATTTAGAAAGGTTATATTCTCTTCTTGTCTAAACTATTTATCGTCCATGTTTCACTTCCATACATGGCTACACTCCGTACAAATACTTTCAGAAACGACTTCCTGACACTTAAATCTATACTCGATGTTAACAAATTTCTCTTCTTCAGAATCGCTTTCCTTGCCATTGCCAGTCTACATTTTATATCCTCTCTACTTTGACCATCATCAGTTATTTTGCTCCCCAAATAGCAAAATTCCTTTACTACTTTAAGTGTCTCAAATTCCTTATCTAATTCCCTCAGCATCACCCGACTTAATTCGACTACATTCCATTATCGTTTTGCTTTTGTTGCTGTTCATCTTATACCCTCCTTTCAAGACACTGTCCATTCCGTTCAGCTGCTCTTCCAAGTCCTTTGCTGTCTCTGACAGAATTACAATGTCATCGGCGAACCTCAAAGTTTTTATTTCTTCTCCATGGATTTTAATACCTACTCTGAACTTTTCTTTTGTTTCCTTTACTGCTTGCTCAATATACAGATTGAATAGCATCGGGGAGAGGCTACAAACCTGTCTCACTCCCTTCCCAACCACTGCTTCCCTTTCATGTCCCTCGACTCTTATAACTGCCATCTGGTTTCTGTACAAATTGTAAATAGAATTACAATATAGCCATTACTATTTATCCTATCTAGTGTTTTCTGTAGACTTTCATAGAACGTCTCGCTTTCCTTCGTTCTCCCTTCCTCTGGGGCATACACTGCTATACAGGTCAGATGTCTTCTAGAAATATTACATCTTATGCTGCACATTCGCTCGTTTATCCAAGCATAGCTTTTGTCAATCTGTTTGTCAATTTTTTATTTATTATTATGGCAACCTCAATTATTTGCTGGATGTATTCCAATCTCTGTCCTCCTCTACAGTTTTTGTCCTCTACAGCTCCCTCTAGTACCATGGAAGTCATTCGCCCACGTCCTAACAGATGTCCTATCATCCTGTCCCTACTCGTTATCAGTGCTTTCCACATATTCCTTTCCTCTCCGGTTCTGCGTAGAAACTCCTCATTCCTTACCTTATCAGTCCATCAAATTTTCAGCACTTGTCTGTAACACCACAACTCAAATACTTCGATTCTCTTCTGTTCCGGTTTTCCCACAGTCCATTTTCACTACCGTACAATGCTGTGATCTGAACGTACATTCACAGAAATTTATTTCTCAAATTAAGGCCTATGTTTGATACTAGTAGACTTCTGTTCGCCAGGAATGCTCTTTTTGCAGTGCTAGTCTGCTTTTGATGTCCTCCTTGGTCAGTCTGTCATTGGTTATTTTGCTGCCTATGTAGTAGAATTCCTTAACTTCATCTGCTTGATGACCATCAATCCTGATGTTAAGTTTCTCGCTGTTCTCATTTCTGCTACTTCTCATTACATTCGTCTCTCTTCGGTTTACTCTCGCTCCATATTCTGTACTCATTAGACTGTTCATTCCGTTCAACAGATCATGTAATTCTTCTTCACTTTCGCTCAAGATAGCATTGTCATCAGCGAATTGTATCACTGAGATCCATTCACCTTGAATTCCAATTCCATTCATGACCTTTCATTTATTTCCATCTTTCCTTCTTCGATGTACAGATTGAACAGTAGGGGCGAAAGACTACATACCTGTCTTGCACCCTTTTTAATCCGAGCACTTAGTTCCTGGTCGTCCACTCTTATTATTCCCTCTTGGCTCTTGTACATATTGCATATTAACCGTCTCTTTCCTATAGCTTACCTGTATTTTTCTCATAATTTTTCTATAGCCTTGCTTCCGTTATCAACTGCAACATCAGAATTGCCTCTATGGTGCCTTTACCTTTCCTAAAACCAAACTGATCGTCATATAAAACATCGTCAGCTATCTTTTCCATTCTTTCGTATATTATTCTTGTAAGTAACTTTGATGCATGAGCTGTTAAGCTGATAGTGCGATGATTCTCGCACTTGTCAGTTCTTGCGGTCATCGGAATTGTATGCTCGATATTTTTCCGAAAATCTGATGGTATATCGCCAGATTCATACATTCTACACATCATCGTTAATAGTCGTTTTGTTCCCACTTGCCCCAATGATTTTAGAAATTCTGATGGAATGTTATCTATCCCTTCTGCCTTATTTGATCTTAGATCCTCGAAAGCTATCTCAAATTCTGATTCTAACACTGGATCCCATATCTCTTCTAAATCGACTCCTGTTTCTTCTTCTATCACATGAGACAAATCTTCCCCTTCATAGGGGCCTTCAATGTATTCCACTTCTTTGCGTTTTGGTTCTTCCTGACTAATCTCTTAAACTTCAGCCTACTCTTCATCACTACTTCATTATGACGTGAGTCAGTATCTGCTCCTGGGTACACTTTACAATCCAGATCTGATTTCAGAATCTCTGTCTGATCATGATGTAATCTTACTGATATCTTCCCGTATCACGTGGCCTTTTCCAAGTAAGCCTCCTCCTCTTGTGAAGAGCATTCGCTGTCAGTAGCTGAAATTTATCACAGAACTCAATTAGTCTTTCTCCTATCTCATTCCTAGTACAAAGCCCGTATTCTCCCGTAAAGCTTTCTTCTACTCCTTATTTTACAAACTCATTCCAGTTCCTCATGAATATTATATTTTCATCTCCCGTAACGTATTAAATTACGAGCCCAATATCGTCATATAATTCATTAGTTCATCTTCAGCTTGTGATGTCGGCATGTATACCTGAACTATCGTTGTCAGTGTTGGTTAACTATCGATTCCGAAGAGAACAACCGTATCACTGAACCACAGTCTAATATATACAGTCGCGACACTCTCGCTGATTTTCGTTATACACCGCGACAATAGCGCCCCAAGCGGTGGAGAAGCTACGCTGCTGAATACGGTATTCAGTAAATGTACACAGTATCGTTTATATTCATTTTTAACATGATTTTTACGAAAGGCAGCGTATGTAGCGCAATCAATTGCAGTAATAATAGGAAGAAGACACCACATTTGTCATTCTTCAGGTTTCCTAAGGACCCTGAGAGGTATGAAACATCACATTAGAGCGCTCTTTATTTACGATTTTTTTCTAAACTGTATTGAATTACTGAAATTGTTTTTCTTTTTTAAGAGCAAGAAATGGTTAATAAATAGTAGAAAACAGGACCTGCTGCAAAAAGATGTCCTTTATTTCCACAATAACTTGAAGTTTTGTGCGTTAGATTTCGAGTCAAACCAGTTCATGAGCGCAGAAAAGAAGAGATTGGTATGGAATTCAGTTCCTACGTTATTTGACGTGCCGAATAAGCCATAACTAGTGACGATGAAGAGAAGATTGCCATACAAACGTGAAAGTGTTACTGCAAAAACAATAAAACTGTCTCCTGACACAGAAGAAACAGCTACCACAAGTGTTCCTACACGAGAGACATATATAAAATCACTAACAACGGAATCTACAACACAGACGTCTTTTGAAGATGAAATGCTTAGATTACGTGAAATTATTCGCGTGTTGGAAAATCGTGTGAAATGTAAAAATGTGCAAATCATTAGACTCCGTATAAAATTACTACGTGACAAGGAAAGTGCCCATCGTAAGAATAAACCGCAACCACAATGTCACAGGACACAAGTACAAAAGGACAAGCTCATTTTAAAAAAGTATTGGTTCCAAGTACTTGAAAAAAGATGCTCTCGATTTATTGATAAGCCAAATCAGTGTACAATTGAATGGAAAACGTGGTGCGAGATGGAAAGATGAAACTAAATTATTTGCACTTAATTTGTTGTATTTTAATACTCAGGCATACAGTTTTTTATCACACTGTTTTAGCATTCCATCAGTACGTACCTTACAAACGTATGTGGAAGATATACAATTAAACTGTGGGATAAATAGTAGCATATTTCATCTTTTAAAGCAGAAAGTGCAGCAGTTACCAGAAACTGATATAATTGTTAATTTGTCTATGGATGAGATGTTACTAATGGAAAATTTTATATATGACAGCTGTAGGGATCGTGTTATTGGATTTGAAGACATGGGTTTCGTACGTACATCTGTGGTTGCCAATACTGTATTAGTTACAATGATTAATGGCATCTTCTCAAATTTTAAACAGCCATTAGTATATTATTTCTTCAAAGGACCAGTAGGAGCCACCCATCTGACGCGCATAATTTTTGAAGTTGTCAAAAACTCACAGAGATTGGTTTGGTTGTAAAAACATGTGTGACTGACCAAGGCACGAAATCTGTGGTGTGGAGGCACAGACTGGGTATCACACCAGTTAATCCATGCTTAGTACACGAAGAGAGTAAGATCTACTTTTTTATAACACCCCACACTTGATAAAAAGCATACGTAATAATTTATTCAGGTATAACATTATCCACACAACAGACGAAGGATGGATTGGCACAGCTACATGGAAGGACATTTGTCAGTTGTACTCAAGTGATTGTGAAAGGAAGTACAAGTTGGCCCCCAAGCTCACTAAAAGAGCTGTCCAACTGCCAGCATTTTCAAAAATGAAGGTAAGCTCTGCAGTTCGTGTGTTGAGTCATACAGTAGCAGCAGGCATTTAGACACTTGTTACTAGTGGCACCATATCATCATCTGCTAGTGCTACCGCAGATTTTTGCCAAAAAGTAAACGATATTTTTGACATATTTAATGTATATAGTGTCAAAGGGCCTGTATCCTTAAGGAACTGCATTACAAGAGCCTCAAGACATTTGGAAATATTAAAGACACTGAAGCCATGGATACAGTCATGGAAATTTGTAGATGTTGATGGGAAAGAGTTTTCATCTAGGATTAAGTGTATTAAAGGATGTCTGGGTAACATAAGCGCTTTGAACATGTTTTTTGACGATGTTTTGGATGGAATTTAGTTATATTTATTAACACGCAAAATTAATCAAGAGCCACTGGAAAACGTTTTCATAGTGATAAGGCATAAAGGTGGTTTTTGTAGCAATCCATCACCACGACAGTTTTGTGCTGCATTTAATAATTGTGCCTTAAGCAAATTAATGAACACACACAGTGTAGCTACCTTTAATTGTGAGGAGATCAACTGGGATCAGACAATAGTAGATATGAAAGCAGCGCCCAAATTACTTGTTTCACCACTGTTGGGCATCAGTGACACGAGTTCAGTGATCACACTACCAAATGTGGAAGTCCAAACAGACCTCGGAGAGGCAAACAGCATGAGATACGTGTTTGGTTATGTAATAAAGAAACTGCTTACAATTAATGACTGTTATAAATGTAGGACAGTACTTGTAGTTGGCAGCCAAGACTTAGATGCAAATGACAATGTTTATTGTCATTTTAAAAGTTATGAAGGCAACTTTGGAAACCTATTTATTTGTACAGAAGATGTCAAAGAATTTTTAACTCATTGTGAGACTACTACTTTTGATGAATATGCTCACATAAGTAATTGTGGTGCTTTCTTTGTGAACATGTTGACGGACATCCCCAATTTTCCACCTGGGTGCTGTGCTGAAACCAAGCTGCTGTTAATAAGACTGTTTGTGAAAGTGAGGGTCTTTTACATTATTAAATTCAGGAATCAAGACTTAGTCTGTAGGAGCAAGAGAAGAAATAAAAAAGTGATGAATCTGGCTCATTTGGGTTGCTGAAGTTGTAAGTAGGCTGTTTAGATTTTTATATTGGTAATGCCACGTAGCGCTCTGTATGAAAATCACTGGCTGTGCTGTGTGCAGCCTGTGGCTAGTTTGCATTGTTGTCTGCCATTGTAGTGTTAGGCAACGGCAGCTGGATGTGAACAGCGCGTAGCGTTGTGCAGTTGGAGGTGAGCCGCCAGCAGTGGTGGATGTGAGGAGAGAGATGGCGGAGTTATGTAATTTATCATGAACTGCTATATATATTATGAGTATTAAGGTAAATACAGTGTTTGTTCTCTATTAAAATCTTTCATTTGCTAACTATCCCTATCAGTAGTTAGTGCCTTCCGTAGTTTGAATCTGTTATTTAGCTGGCAGTAGTGGCGCTCGCCCTATTGCAGTAGTTCGAGTAACGGAGATTTTTGTGAGGTAAGTGATTTGTGAAAGGTATAGGTTAAAGTTACTCAGGGCCATTCTTTTGCAGGGATCTTTGATAGTCAGATTGTGTTGCGCTAAAAACATTGTGTGTCAGTTTAAGCACAGTCTTGTATAATTTGTTCTAAGGGGACGTTTCAAAGTGTTAGGACTGACTCATTCGTTCAATTTTATTTTCGATAAATGTATCAATGAGGTACTGAGGTAACCTGCTAGCACAAAGAATAAGATGGAAATTGTATTTTTGGAACAAGGCTTCCTGAAAAGCAAAACGTAATGAAAAGTGATGTGCCCGCATCTCGTGGTCGTGCAGTAGCGTTCTCGCTTCCCACGCCCGGGTTCCCGGGTTCGATTCCCGGCGGGGTCAGGGATTTTCTCTGCCTCGTGATGGCTGGGTGTTGTGTGCTGTCCTTAGGTTAGTTAGGTTTAAGTAGTTCTAAGTTCTAGGGGACTGATGACCATAGATGTTAAGTCCCATAGTGCTCAGAGCCATTTGAAAAGTGATGTTTCGCTACATTTTTACACAAGGAAGAGCATCTATATACTTCATATATGGGATATACAGAGTGTATTCTCTTACTTACAGTGGAATAAGTGCGATTGTATGCTACTTCTTAAGTATTTCTTTAAGAATATGTTGCAGCTCATGTCACTTCATTCAATAGTTCGTGCTCTGTTTACTTATATTCCACGATCATTTATGTCTCTCGCTGTTCTCCTAACACTTGTGACGCAAAAATATACTAATTTGTAAATTACGTACACAACGAATTGAAAACAAACATTATTTTTAAGTCGCATCTGCCGTTAGAGGAAGGCGAGCTTTCTGGCCGCTATGGGCGCTAGTGTCACTCGAACTGTCAAATGGTAACAACTTTCACAGCAGTGAGTGTCGCGACTGTATACACTCCTGGAAATGGAAAAAAGAACACATTGACACCGGTGTGTCAGACCCATCATACTTGCTCCGGACTCTGCGAGAGGGCTGTACAAGCAATGATCACACACACGGCACAGCGGACACACCAGGAACCGCGGTGTTGGCCGTCGAATGGCGCTAGCTGCGCAGCATTTGTGCACCGCCGCCGTCAGTGTCAGCCAGTTTGCCGTGGCATACGGAGCTCCATCGCAGTCTTTAACACTGGTAGCATGCCGCGACAGCGTGGACGTGAACCGTATGTGCAGTTGACGGACTTTGAGCGAGGGCGTATAGTGGGCATGCGGGAGGCCGGGTGGACGTACCGCCGAATTGCTCAACACGTGGGGCGTGAGGTCTCCACAGTACATCGATGTTGTCGCCAGTGGTCGGCGGAAGGTGCACGTGCCCGTCGACCTGGGACCGGACCGCAGCGACGCACGGATGCACGCCAAGACCGTAGGATCCTACGCAGTGCCGTAGGGGACCGCACCGCCACTTCCCAGCAAATTAGGGACACTGTTGCTCCTGGGGTATCGGCGAGGACCATTCGCAACCGTCTCCATGAAGCTGGGCTACGGTCCCGCACACCGTTAGGCCGTCTTCCGCTCACGCCCCAACATCGTGCAGCCCGCCTCCAGTGGTGTCGCGACAGGCGTGAATGGAGGGACAAAAGGAGACGTGTCGTCTTCAGCGATGAGAGTCGCTTCTGCCTTGGTGCCAATGATGGTCGTATGCGTGTTTGGCGCCGTGCAGGTGAGCGCCACAATCAGGACTGCATACGACCGAGGCACACAGGGCCAACACCCGGCATCATGGTGTGGGGAGCGATCTCCTACACTGGCCGTACACCACTGGTGATCGTCGAGGGGACACTGAATAGTGCACGGTACATCCAAACCGTCATCGAACCCATCGTTCTACCATTGCTAGACCGGCAAGGGAACTTGCTGTTCCAACAGGACAATGCACGTCCGCATGTATCCCGTGCCACCCAACGTGCTCTAGAAGGTGTAAGTCAACTACCCTGGCCAGCAAGATCTCCGGATCTGTCCCCCATTGAGCATGTTTGGGACTGGATGAAGCGTCGTCTCACGCGGTCTGCACGTCCAGCACGAACGCTGGTCCAACTGAGGCGCCAGGTGGAAATGGCATGGCAAGCCGTTCCACAGGACTACATCCAGCATCTCTACGATCGTCTCCATGGGAGAATAGCAGCCTGCATTGCTGCGAAAGGTGGATATACACTGTACTAGTGCCGACATTGTGCATGCTCTGTTGCCTGTGTCTATGTGCCTGTGGTTCTGTCAGTGTGATCATGTGATGTATCTGACCCCAGGAATGTGTCAATAAAGTTTCCCCTTCCTGGGACAATGAATTCACGGTGTTCTTATTTCAATTCCCAGGAGTGTATATTAGACTGTGACTGAACTGTTCGCAGTAAGACTCTCTCTGCCCTACCTTCCTATTCATAACGAATTCTACTCCCGTATTCCATTGTCTGCTGCTGTCGATATTGCCCTATTTTCATCTGACCAGAAATGCTTGTCTTCTTTCCATTTCACTTCACGGACCCCTGCTATACCTAGATTAAGCCTTTGAATTTCCCTTTTAAGATTTTCTAGCTTCCCTGTCGTTATCAGAAGAAAGAAAACTGGCGTCCTACGGATCGGAGCGTGGAATGTCAGATCCCTTAATCGGGCAGGTAGGTTAGAAAATTTAAAAAGGGAAATGGATAGGTTAAAGTTAGATATAGTGGGAATTAGTGAAGTTCGGTGGCAGGAGGAACAAGACTTCTGGTCAGGTGACTACAGGGTTATAAACACAAAGTCAAATAGGGGTAATGCAGGAGTAGGTTTAATAATGAATAGGAAAATAGGAATGCTGGTAAGCTACTACAAACAGCATAGTGAACGCATCATTGTGGCCAATATAGATACGAAGCCCACGCCTACTACAGTAGTACAAGTTTATATGCCAACTAGCTCTGCAGATGACGAAGAAATTGAAGAAATGTATGATGATATAAAAGAAATTATTCAGATAGTGAAGGGAGACGAAAATTTAATAGTCATGGGTGACTGGAATTCGAGTGTAGGAAAAGGGAGAGAAGGAAACGTAGTAGGTGAATATGGATTGGGGCTAAGAAATGAAAGAGGAAGCCGCCTGGTAGAATTTTGCACAGAGCACAACTTAATTATAGCTAACACTTGGTTTAAGAATCATGATAGAAGGTTGTATACATGGAAGAACCCTGGAGGTACTAAAAGGTATCAGACAGATTATATAATGGTAAGACAAAGATTTAGGAACCAGGTTTTAAATTGTAAGACATTTCCAGGGTCAGATGTGGACTCTGACCACAATCTATTGGTTATGACCTGTAGATTAAAACTGAAGAAACTGCAAAAAGGTGGGAATTTAAGGAGATGGGACCTGGATAAACTGAAAGAACCAGAGGTTGTACAGAGTTTCAGGGAGAGCATAAGGGAACAATTGACAGGAATGGGGGAAAGAAATACAGTAGAAGAAGAATGGGTAGCTTTGAGGGATGAAGTAGTGAAGGCAGCAGAGGATCAAGTAGGTAAAAAGACCAGGGCTCTTAGAAAACCTTGGGTAACAGAAGAAATATTGAATTTAATTGATGAAAGGAGAAAATATAAAAATGCAGTTAATGAAGCAGGCAAAAAGGAATACAAACGTCTCAAAAATGAGATCGACAGGAAGTGCAAAATGGCTAAGCAGGGATGGCTAGAGGACAAATGTAAGGATGTAGAGGCTTATCTCACTAGGGGTAAGATAGATACTGCCTACAGGAAAATTAAAGAGACCTTTGGGGATAAGAGAACCACTTGTATGAACATCAAGAGCTCAGATGGAAACCCAGTTCTAAGCAAAGAAGGGAAAGCAGAAAGGTGGAAGGAGTATATAGAGGGTCTATACAAGGGCGATGTACTTGAGGACAATATTATGGAAATAGAAGAGGATGTAGATGAAGATGAAATGGGAGATACGATACTGCGTGAAGAGTTTGACAGAGCACTGAAAGACCTGAGTCGAAACAAGGCCCCCGGAGTAGACAACATTCCATTGGAACTACTGACGGCCTTGGGAGAGCCAGTCCTGACAAAACTCTACCATCTGGTGAGCAAGATGTATGAAACAGGCGAAATACCCTCAGACTTCAAGAAGAATATAATAATTCCAATCCCAAAGAAAGCAGGTGTTGACAGATGTGAAAATTACCGAACAATCAGTTTAATAAGCCACAGCTGCAAAATACTAACACGTATTCTTTACAGACGAATGGAAAAACTAGTAGAGGCCGACCTCGGGGAAGATCAGTTTGGATTCCGTAGAAATACTGGAACACGTGAGGCAATACTGACCTTACGACTTATCTTAGAAGAAAGATTAAGGAAAGGCAAACCTACGTTTCTAGCATTTGTAGACTTAGAGAAAGCTTTTGACAATGTTGACTGGAATACTCTCTTTCAAATTCTAAAGGTGGCAGGTGTAAAATACAGGGAGCGAAAGGCTATTTACAATTTGTACAGAAACCAGATGGCAGTTATAAGAGTCGAGGGACATGAAAGGGAAGCAGTGGTTGGGAAGGGAGTGAGACAGGGTTGTAGCCTCTCCCCGATGTTATTCAATCTGTATATTGAGCAAGCAGTAAAGGAAACAAAAGAAAAATTCGGAATAGGTATTAAAATCCATGGAGAAGAAATAAAAACTTTGAGGTTTGCCGATGACATTGTAATTCTGTCAGAGACAGCAAAGGACCTAGAAGAGCAGTTGAACGGAATGGACAGTGTCTTGAAAGGAGGATATAAGATGAACATCAACAAAAGCAAAACGAGGATAATGGAATGTAGTCGAATTAAGTCGGGTGATGCTGAGGGAATTAGATTAGGAAATGAGACACTTAAAGTAGTAAAGGAGTTTTGCTATTTGGGGAGCAAAATAACTGATGATGGTCGAAGTAGAGAGGATATAAAATGTAGACTGGCAATGGCAAGGTAAGCGTTTCTGAAGAAGAGAAATTTGTTAACATCGAGTATAGATTTAAGTGTCAGGAAGTCATTTCTGAAAGTATTTGTATGGAGTGTAGCCATGTATGGAAGTGATACATGGACGGTAAATAGTTTGGACAAGAAGAGAATAGAAGCTTTCGAAATGTGGTGCTACAGAAGAATGCTGAAGATTAGATGGGTAGATCACATAACTAATGAGGAAGTATTGAATAGGATTGGGGAGAAGAGAAGTTTGTGGCACAACTTGACCAGAAGAAGGGATCGGTTGGTAGGACATGTTCTGAGGCATCAAGGGATCACCAATTTAATATTGGAGGGCAGTGTGGAGGGTAAAAATCGTAGGGGGAGACCAAGAGATGAATACACTAAGCAGATTCAGAAGGATGTAGGTTGCAGTAGGTACTGGGAGATGAAGAAGCTTGCACAGGATAGAGTAGCATGGAGAGCTGCATCAAACCAGTCTCAGGACTGAAGACCACAACAACAACAGCTTCCCTACCACGTTCAAGCTCCTGACATTCCACGCCCAGATTCGTAGCACATTATCCTTTCGTTGGTTATTCAACCTTTTTCTCATGGTCACCTCCCCCTTAGCAGCCTCCTCCCGGAGATCCGAATGGGAGACTATTCCGGAATCTTTTGCTAATGGAGAGATCATCATGACACTTTTTCAGGTACACGCCACATGTCCCGTGGATACATGTTATGTATCTTTAATTCATTGGTTTCCATTGCCTTCTGCATCCTCATGCCTTTGCTCATTGCTGTTTTTTCCACCTTTAGGGGCAGTGTCCCACCCCAATGGCAAGAGAGACTAAATTCCTGGCGTAACCAAGACAACAACATCGCAGAATGGATGGTACCAAGTGAGAACTTACCTTCCAGCCACGAAGAAAGCTGGCCGACAAGGAAAACAGTCAATAAGCTAATAACTGTAGTGTGCACTGATGAGAAATTGGATTTGAAGATACACATTGATGATCCGGTGAAACGGTTAGGTTCAGCTACTTATTTTATTAGGTTTATTGCAAAATTTGCTGATAAACATATCAGTAAATTAGCCTGCTATCCAGATTTTCATTCACTGTTTTCATATGGCATCATTTTTTGGGGTACTTCATCATTAAGAGAAAAAGTATTCATTGCACAAAAACGCGCAATCAGAATAATAAATAAATAAATAAATATATATATATATATATATATATATATATATATATATTCACTTACGAAATTTGTTATTAATAACCGATCCCAATTCAAAAAAATAGCGAAGTGCATAGCTACAACACTAGAAGATAGGATGATCTTCACAATTCAGGGTTAAATCTGATTTGGCACAGTAAGGGATGAATTACGTTACCAAAAAAATCTTAGTCATTTGGCAAATAGCATTAAAAGTCTGACAGATAGCCAACCAGCATTTGAAAACAAATTAAAAGAAAATTGTTGAGGCTTTCGTGGCCACTTGTTGACAAACTGCCTATTGGCTTCTGTCTCGGGTTCTTCGGCCGACGTTCATCTAATGATTTTTCTGACGTTTCGCCAGCACGAGTGGCTGGCATTGTCAAAGCTTCACCCTCCATTGCCGGTGGTGAACTGGAGGCGAGCTCGCGGCCGCAGACTATATGTACCTGGCGCGCCAACGTCCGAGGGCTTCTCCACGGTCATTTCCGGTGGAGAAGCCCTCGGACGTTGGCGCGCCAGGTACATATAGTCTGCGGCCGCGAGCTCGCCTCCAGTTCACCACCGGCAATGGAGGGTGAAGCTTTGACAATGCCAGCCACTCGTGCTGGCGAAACGTCAGAAAAATCATTAGATGAACGTCGGCCGAAGAACCCGAGACAGAAGCCAATAGGCAGTTTGTCAAATTAAAAGAACTTCTGAATGACATAGTAAAAAAAGAATTGTATAGTATTATGAAAACTTATGGTAAACTGACACGTTCCACGTCATCATGAAATGAGACTCAAGGTATATGGAACAAGTATTAATGTGATGTAATAAAGACCACAGTCATCGTATGAGAAAGGCGTGGGACGCAAAAGCTAATACATTTCTTACAGACGCAATATACTAAATTTTCTGTTTCTAATCCCTAATATTTCATCATGACTGTTTCATGTACCATCATTGAGCTGTCCTGACAACAAAGCTTCCTGTTTCCTGCGTAAACACTAGGGAAGCTTATAGTCCATGTCTAACACCATACCTGTGTAGATCTTTCTTCGATGAATACGAGTATGCCAGCAAGACCATCTTACCAGCTTCACCATCGAAATTCATCATCATCAACGAAGCAGCAATACAACTGATTCTCTCGACAAATAAGACACTGTATTTCAAAACTGCAATTACGAGAGAGGCAATTAAAAAGTTTTACCCAGCAGAGCTATTTGATTCAATCAAATGGCATCATAATACCCGTATTTCTGTAATTTTTTTTTGTGCTTAACGTCATGAAAAGTCAATGATGCATTGTTAAAACGCATTGCTGAAGGCCTCGAGGCGGTTTTTCCTGGACTTCCTGTGCACCTACGCTCGAATGAGGAGGCAAGGTATGATCCAGAGTGGGGCCATTCCATGTTAAATCGTCCAATTCCGGAACATTTTCCTGCTCGACCATCACGGATTTCGATGAAGTTTTATGTTAACATTCGCACATGTCCATAACAGAAAACGTTAAAGTTTAACGTTCGTCCAAGCAGTACTGACCGAAATAGTCAATTGTTTGACTCCATGCAGGATTTTGCCCAGAGAGAGCGTGAATTTCTGGCGACTTTGATCTGTTGTATCTCAAGCAATAGTTCGTTGAAACAAAATTAGCCACCTTGCAAAGTTTATACGTTCTCTTAAGAATAAAAATGAAAAGAATTTTACGAGTGATTTTTAGCCAATAAAGTTTGAACAGACTCGCCTGAAAACATCGGAACCCGAAAAAATAACACAGTGCGGCTTTTTATACCTCAGGGACTAAATGTATGACGAACGTGCCACTTGGCTTGTAGTAACCTAACAACACATGGTTCTCAAACATAGTGTTTCCAACACAGAATAAATTAAGTGTAAAGTTGAAGATTTTGTAAAAAGATAAAAAATGCGGTATTTGCAATCTGATTTTGTAGAAATCTTTGTTCTGTAAAACTCTTCAGACTGGGCTAGTTAGAAGGCCAATGTTTTAACCGCTAAGAAAGGACATTTAACTATCCAACGCGGACTAACAATCCTAGATAATTTGAATAAAAGTTGGGCATGAAAATGACCATAAAAATAAGTGTGTTTGATTTTCCAACGCGGGCTAAGAATGCTATATAATTTAAATTAAATTTGGGCACAAAAATTCGTGGCAAGAAAAAAATATAAGTTCGGATTGTTATGTCTCGTAAAGTAACCGCATGCCGAACATTAAACTTACTAATCTATATCTCGGTGGCACAGAGATATGGAATACAGTATTTCATTTCACTAACATTTTCCAATAATCCACAAATTCGTCGAAAAGGCGATGATTTTTGTGAAACAGAGAAAATAGGATATTTGTGTCACTTCTTTTACAAGTATCGTTTTGTATTAAAGCTTCAGAACGAGTCTCAATCGAAACATCGTGTTTTAAATCTCGACCCCCAGAACAGTGTGTTTAGTTTCGAACACGGGCTAACAATGATATATAAATTGAGGCAAAGTATCCGGAAAAATCGTGATGCCAATAAAGTTTTAAGTTTGGCTTCTTATTTCTCATTGATTAAAGGCATGATAAACACCAACTTAGCAATATAAGGTTTTCCCATATAAAATATTCACCTGCGGCTGCTTTCCAAATTCCTACATAATCAGATCAAACCTGATTTCCGTAAAAATGAAAGAAAATAGATTGCATTCAATGTCCTTTTAGAAAATTTGTTTTCCATAACTGATTTCCAACTGATCACAGTTGGAAAGAGCATATTTTCAAGCATCCTGAAAATTATGTTCGATGTTCCATTGTGCGCTAATTATACCTGAAAAGATGGACAAATCTGAGGCAATGTACCACAGCAACCTGATGTCCGTGATTGTTTCATGTGGTTCCTATTTTTAAACGGACAAGTGATGTCTCACTATCCGTTCAAGAACACGAACTGGCAGTCCCATCGCCATAGCGGTCACGCAACACCGGCCAAGGGTGGGGTTCTTCATCTATGTTCCAAAGACTGTAATTTGGTTTCTCAATTTATGTTCAAAGATTTATTAAAAAGTATTAATTTGATGCTCAAGATGCTGCTCAGTGGCTTAATTGGGAAAATCCGCAAGCTACAGCAGATAATTTGTAGCTCGTTATATCAACAAAGACATGTTGCAAACTGTTCGTTGTTGTATTATTTCAGATTACTTTCAACCTGTTAGAGTATCTGTACACGTGTTAAATAGAAAATTTTTCTCGATTCAAACGAAGATCACTACAATATATTATTTCAGTCACGTCTCAGCTGCACAATATAGAAATTACAACAATTTTGTCAATTTGTGTGGTCACAAAAACGATTTCACCATTGATTCGGAATGGAACGTTTTTGGCACCAGCCACGGAAAATCTGTGTGATGGGATTGGTGGCCCAACTAAGCGACTGGCTACTCCCACTAGCCTTCGAAGGCCATCAACAGATCAAATACTGACGCCAAAAGATCTATTGAACTTTTGCGACCAAAATATATATTGCAGCAAATATGTATTCCAAAACAAGAAATCAAACGAAGCGAAAAGTTTCAAGAAATAAGGCGGCGAGAAAGCAGCACGGTTGCCGGTATGAGGGATCATCATTAATTTGTACCACTTTGTTCGAGCTCGGTTTGTGTCAACAAAGTTTCTAATGACAATATAAAATTTGTTGCCCGAGTATCTAGCGCAGCCATGCTACGTCTGAACTTGACGGAATCGTTACCTAGCTGTTTCGTTATCTGTATACACGGTGAACAATGTTGGATCGGCAACATTATTGACATACCAACGGAACAGAATGATGCAATGATAAATTTTATGTATCCTGAAGGGCCAGCTTATTCATTTTAGTGGCCACAAAAGATAGGATGCTTGTTGGGTACCAGGATGCAACTTATTTCCACGGTCTCTTTTGGCGGTAGGGTTGCCGGTTCTTCTTGAACGGGTTGTGACAATATCACCATCGACCAACACAATATAGTAAGTCATCACCTGCAAATTTAAAAATAGAAACCACGTGCAGCGAAACGTGGACAACAGTTTCCTGCACTGTAGCCTTTTGCCGTGGTACGTTCCCTCACATTTGTCCATCTTTTTCAGATGTAGTTAGCGCACGTAGGAAAATCGAACATGATTTTCTACATGTTTGAGAACTGTGGTATGTTTGAAATCAACTATGGAAAACGAATTTTCTAAAAGCAAATGTAATGTGACCTATTTTTCTAATTTTTACGGAAATCAACTTCGAACTGATTGTTTAGGAATTTGGAAAGCAGCCGCACGGGGATGATATTTTATATTGGAAAATATTATGTTGCTAAGTTTATCATGCCTTTAATCAACGAGAAATAAGATGCCAAAGTTAAAAACTTTATTGGCAGAACGATTTTTCCGGCTACTTTACCTCAGTTTATGTATCTCTGTTAGCCCATGTTGGAAATTAAATCCACAGTTCCGGAGGGTGAGTTTTAAAACACGTTGACTCGAATGAGAGTAGTTCTGAAGCTTTAATATATAACGATATTTGAAAAGAAGTGTCACATGTAGCCTATTTTCACCGTTTCACAAAAATCATCATCTTTTCGACGACTTTGCAGATTACTGGGAAATAGTTGTGGAATGATATATTTTGTTCCACATCCTTCTGGTGCCGAACTATGACGTATTAAATTTCATGTTCAGTATGCGTTACTGTACGAGATATAAGTGTCCGAAGTTTATTTATTTATTTATGCATTTATTTTACCTGGCAAGATTAGGGCCTTCAGGCCCTCTCTTACACCTAACCAGGCATACTTAGATTCAACAAATTTCAGTTTCTACAGAACATTAAGGGCATATAACATGTTATACAGTATTAATGTTAAAGAAAAAAAATAGAGATTATAAAAGTAGTACAATGATAATTATAACAATCAAAAAATAATTATAACAATCAAGAATAATAATAATAATAATAATGACTATGTATATGAAAGTAAACATATTTTTCTTTTATGAATGTCAGTCCTATTGCTAGTTGGGAATTTTCTCGTTATATTCTCGCAGCTTGTGAGTTATTCTCATCAAGCAGAGACATAAGACGATAGAATGGGGTGAAAGAGATATAGAAGAGGTAGATAGGTTAGAGGAAGAGAAATAGAATGGTAATATTCGAAGCTATGATGGAGAGGAGAAAGAAAAAGATGAGAGGGGCACAACAATGGTGGCTATACCGTCCCTAATATGTAAGTCTTGAGTTCCCTCTTGAATGTTAAGTGGTTCTGAATAAGACGCAGATCACAGGGGAGCGCGTTCCATAGTCGTATGGCTGAGATGGAAAATGACATGGAGAAAGATTTTGTGTTATGTAAAGGTACAGCCAAGATGCTAGACGTATCCGATCTGGTATTGCGGATGTGGAATGATGATAGGTGTTTAATGTGAGAAGATAAGTATTGGGGGCACCAGTGGCTAAGAAATCGATGAAGTAAGCACATCGTGTGGAGATCGCGTGCCTTATGTGGGCGTATCCAACCTTTTCTTTACACGATTTTCGCGTCCAAATTTAATTTAAATTATACTGCTTTGTTAACGCGCGATGGATAATCAAACACAGTTATTTTTATAGTTAAAACCATGTATTTTATAACGTGCCCAGTTTGGAGAGTTCTATAAAACTAAGTTATTTGCAAAATCAAGTCGAAAATACCGCATTTTGACCTTTTTACAAAATCTTCACATTTGTATTTACTTTATTCAGCACTGGAAAATGGTACATAAATGAAACCATATGTTTGAGAATCATGTATTGTTAGGTTACTATATGGCAAGTTTCGCATTCATCATACACTTAATCCCTGAGATATAAGAAGCCAAAGTGTGACATTTTTTCGAGCGCCGATATTTTCGTGCGAATTTGCCTAAAAATTTTTGTCTGAAAATCGAACGTAAAAGTCTTTTCATTATTACTCTTGAGAGAACACACAAAGTTGTTCAAGAAGGCCAGATTTCATTTCTTTCAACGAACTTTTGCCTGAAATATAAAAGATCAGAGTCGCCAGAGATACACGCTCGCTCTGCACAAAATTGCTCATGGAGTCAAACAAATGACTATATCTCGGCCAGTATTGCTTCGACGAACGTTAAACTTCACCAGTGTTCTTGGGGACTTGTGCGAATGTTCACATTAAGTTTCAACAAATTCTAAAATGGTCGAGCAGGTAGGGCTAGGTGAGTTGACATGGAATGACACGATAGTTTTTTCCCACTTTAAGAACTGCAGCGCAACATAGATGGCTAAACCTATAAAATCTCCCTAGAAAATTTGTTCACCATATGATGTCTCAGAAAAACTTAAGTTGTCAATCTAACGTAGCTCACATGAATAACCATATCTGTTACACATTAATGATTCACAACAGTAAAAGATTAAAATTGTGAAGACTTATGGGCACAATACGATTGATTTTCTTATGGAAAGGACCAAAGCGACATTCATAATTAAAGTGGAACGTAGACTCAGAACTGTTTGATCCAGGAGTCCAGAATCAATTTGTACCCCATTATGCTGTACTCCTACGGAGGCCCATGTCATATAATTTTTTTTTTGTGTGTTTGTATGTGAAAATGTGTGGTGACTATAGAAACCAGACATTGTTAAGTGACAGCGCTAAGAGAAACGAACGTATATAAATTTTGTCTTTGTGTTGCTGTGGGAATAGAAATTATATTGCGTTGGATAATTTTGTTCTGCTGTAATAGCTGAGTATTGTATAATACGGAGGAGTAATAAAAATGTTTTTTATTCCAGTCTTTGATCACAATATCAATTCTTTTGACAATGACCGTTTTCAGTCCGTAATGACCATCCTCAGATCTACAATATACAAATATCTACACCTAGTGAGCAGTGTGTTGTTATCGGATTATGTTTTTTGCGTAAATGATGACTACATCTAAGCCCACAGTAGCGACATCTATGTAGGATGCAGGCAAACAGATTTCTGGTAGCTACTGTACTTCAGTAGCTAGTTGCAATAATGACTCTGTGAACGATGTGGCCTATTCTACACCTTTTTTTAAATCTATGTGACGATGCTGTGCTGATTATATTTATATGTTTTGACTATGCCATTATGGCCTTATCACTTTAGTACATGGTGTAGAAAAGGTACGTTGTACCGTATTTTATCTGTACATTTCCCTGGTTGTATGATAGTATATTGTGATACGTATTGCTGTATTGTGTTGAAAGACACACTGTTCACTAGGTGTATATATTTTTATATTGTATGTCTGAGGATGGTCATTACTGACTGAAACCGGTCATCGTCAAAAAGATTGATATTGTGATCAAAGACTGGAATAAAAAACATTTGACAGTACTGGATCACTGTTCGTATACGCGACTATGTTGCAGTTGGTGGAGTAATAAAGCGTTGCTCACCGAAGGAGGCTATTAAATAACACCCGATCTTCAACATTATTCTTGAAAGTTATCGATGATAGTAAGTACCAATTAAGAAGTTTCTACGGCGATACGGCGTGAGAGAGACGCTGAGGAAATTGGCAATGAACCTTCATCTTCAAGACAGCAGTATACTTCGGACTCAAGTTAACAATTAACAAAATTCTTTTCAGTTCTCTACTAACGCACATATGTGCGACATAACACGACGAAGACGAGTTCAGTTTGTTTGAATATGAATTTACCTTACCTTACGTAAAATTCACAAACTAACAAATTCTTGAAACTTCCTGGCAGATTAAAACTGTGCGCCGGACCTAGACTCGAACTCTGGACCTTTGCCTTTCAATGATGGTTCGCAGGAGAGCTTCTGTGAAGTTTCGAAGGCAGGAGACGAGGTACTGGCAGAAATAAAGCTGTGAGGACGGTCCGTGACCCGTGATTGGGTAGCTCAGATGGTAGAGCACTTGCCCACGAAAGGCAAAGGTGCCGAGTTCTAATCTCGGTCCGGCACACAGTTTTAATCTGCCAGGAAGTTTCATCTCAGCACACACTCCGCTGCAGAGTGAAAATCTCACTCTGGTAACAAATTCTTATTAAATTTTCAGCGAGTGACACTAATAGAAAACTCTTCAGTAGCTACCTCTGAAACATATAAGGCGGCAAAATGTTGTCCCACAGCATATAAAATCCGTGTTATTATGTAACATTTGTTTATAGAAAGCTGCTAATGCTTGTAGTATCAGACTGAAATTACTGAGTAAATGTCCTATTTTTTCTGAGATGATTAAATAAATACAAGTGAAGATTTATCTGGAAAAGGTAAGTGAGTTGGTCAGATTTGCATTCACGTCACCCTTTCTTAGTGTGCGAGATTCGTAAGACCAGCAGGAACTGGTGTTGAGGCATACGTGGCTCACCTTCTCCTACGATTCAAAGCCGAGTAATGTCGTGAGGTCACTCTGAAATGATCTAAGTATTCCCGAGAAATTTGAGGTAACATCAATGACGAGGAGCCAATTATATATCCTTGCAGGAAAGGGCCTTAATCCGGAACTGTTCGACGGTTGTCACAAAGATACATTGTTGCAAAGGGCGACCTTTCAGTCGATCTGGAGACGCATAGTGATTGTTTAAAAGTAATTTGGTTTCTGCGAGAATTGTACCAGTTTCATCTAATCATACCGATTAATATTTCGACCGCCGTTGGCCATCGGCAGAACATAAAACAGAAGTCAATGAGAATCTGCGGCACTTGTTGAATGATTTCGAGGTGCCCGATGACACCCGAAAGCGCCAATTTCGTTTTGACATTGTTGAGATTGTGTCGGACAATAATTTATTTTCAAAATCCTCCAAGTTAGATCGGATAGAGACAATGGCAGAGACACCAGGGGTCTAGTATGATGCCTTGTAAAGAACTCACACACGAGAGCACCTCCAGCACTTGCTTGAATGTTCATCTACTCCAAGCAAGATGGATAACCGTATGTGGGTTTCGATATACTCATACCCGTTACCGAAATGTACCAACGTCATACACAACTCGTTAGACAAGGTGATATTTTTCCATACCTTGGTTGCCCAATGCGGAGATCCTGAGAATACAGTACTGAACCTGGCCTCTTGACGTGAGGTAGGTTCTGTACTTTATCAGCTCTACATCGAAGGCACACTACTATAAATGGTATGAAGGCAAGGTTTGCCACGGTGAGAATTTTACAGGGAAAGTTATCAAGATCAGTGACGCCCGTTTCATACCGAACGGCACTGTAAACTGCCACATTTGTGTAAACCGGCTTCTGTTGTTCCACACTTTCCCAAGCATGAATAAAAGATCCTACCGAAGTTGAGCGCTTGCGCGATTTCATGCGTCCGCTCTGCTATGATTTTACCAGTAAGACGATGAGGCCCGGTGTCACTAACAGGATGTGTTTGAATGGAACTCTGTCTCGACAAAGGGTCGGTATAAGACGTGCTGTAGCGTGTTACCAGCCGTCTCCGGACAACTTTCTACTTCTGCTAACGGGAGATCATGATAGTCCATATATTCCGTTTGCGCATAAGTTCGTGACGTTTTCCCGTAAGTCTAATAAACACAACAGATACAGAGACTTTGTTTGTTGTTGTTGTTGTTGTTGTGGCCTTCAGTCCTGAGACTAGTTTAATGCAGCTCTCCATGCTACTCTATCCTGTGCAAGCTTCTTCATCTCCCAGTACCTACTGCAACTTACATCCTTTTGAATCTGCTTAGTGTATTCATCTCTTGGTCTCCCTCTACGATTTTTACCCTCCACGCTGCCCTCCAATACTAAATTGGTGATCCCTTGATGCCTCAGAACATGTCCTACCAACCGATTCCTTCTTCTAGTCAAGTTGTGCCACAAACTTCTCTTCTCCCCAATCCTATTCAATACCTCCTCGTTAGTTATGTGATCTACCCATCTAATCTTCAGCATTCTTCTGTAGCACCACATTTCGAAAGCTTCTATTCTCTTCTTCTCCAATCTATTTATCGTCCATGTTTCACTTCCATACATGGCTATACTCCATACAAATACTTTCAGAAACGACTTCGTGACACTTAAATCTATACTCGATGTTAACAAATTTCTCTTCTTCAGAAACGCTTACCTTGCCATTGCCAGTCTACATTTTATATCCTCTCTACTTCGACCATCAACAGTTATTTGTTCCCCAAATAGCAAAATTCCTTATCTACTTTAAGTGTCTCATTTTCTAATCTAATTCCCTCAGCATCACCCGACTTAATTCTACTACATTCCATTATCCTCGTTTTGCTTTTGTTGATGTTCATCTTATATCCTCCTTTCAAGACACTATCCATTCCGTTCAACTGCTCTTCCAAGTCCTTTGCTGTCTCTGACAGGATTACAACATCATCGGCAAACCTCAAAGTTTTTATTACTTCTCCATGGATTTTAATACCTACTCCAAATTTTATTTGGTTTCCTTCACTGCTTGCTCAATATACAGATTGAATAACATCGGGAAGAGGCTACAACCCTGTCTCACTCCCTTCCCAACCACTGCTTCCCTTTCATGTCCCTCGACTCTTATAACTGCCATCTGGTTTCTGTACAAACTGTAAATAGCCTTTCGCTCCCTGTATTTTACCCCTGCCACCTTCAGAATTTGAAAGAGAGTATTCCAGTCAACATTGTCAAAAGCTTTCTCTAAGTCTACAAATGCTAGAAACGTAGGTTTGTCTTTCCTTAATCTGGCTTCTCAGATGAGTCGTAGCGTCAGTATTGCCTCACGTGTTTTAATATTTCTACGGAATCCAAACTGATCTTCCCCGAGGTTAGCTTCTACTAATTTTTCCATTCGTCTGTAAAGAATTCGCGTTAGTATTTTGCAGCTGTGGCTTATTAAACTGATTGTTCGGTAATTTTCACATCTGTCAACACCTGCTTTCTTTGGGATTGGAATTATTGTATTCTTCTTGAAGTCTGAGGGTATTTCGCCTGTCTCATACATCTTGCTCACCAGATGGTAGAGTTTTGTCAGGACTGGCTCTCCCAAGGCCGTCATTAGTTCTAATGGAATTTTGTCTACTCCCGGGGCCTTGTTTCGACTCAGGTCTTTCAGTGATCTGTCAAACTCTTTACGCAGTATCATACCTCCCATTTCATCTTCATCTACATCCTCTTCCACTTCCATAATATTGTCCTCAAGTACATCGCTCTTGTATAGACCTTCTATGTACTCCTTCCACCTTTCTGCTTTCCCTTCTTTGCTTAGAACTGGGTTTCCATCTGAGCTCGTGATATTCATACAAGTGGTTCTCTTATCTCCAAAGGTCTCTTTAATTTTCCTGTAGGCAGTATCTATCTTACTCCTAGTGAGATAAGCCTCTACATCCTTACATTTGTCCTCTAGCCATCCCTGCTTAGCCATTTTTCATTTCCTGTCAATCTCATTTTTGAGACGTTTTTATTCCTTTTTGCCTGCTTCATTTACTGTGTTTTTATATTTTCTCCTTTCATCAATTAAATTCAATATTTCTTCTGTTACCCAAGGAGTTCTACAAGCCCTTGTCTTTTTACCTACTTTATCCCCTGCTGCCCTCACTACCTCATCCCTCAAAGCTACTCATTCTTCTTCTACTGTATTTCTTTCCCCCATTCTTGTCAATCGTTCCCTTATACTCCCCCTGAAACTCTGTACAACCTCTGGTTCTTTCAGTTTATCCAGGTCCCACATCCTTAAATTCCCACCTTTTTGCAGTTTCTTCAGTTTTAATCTACAGTTCATTACCAATAGACTGTGGTCAGAATCCACATCTGCCCCAGGAAATGTCTTACAATTTAAAACCTGGTTCCTAAATCTCTGTCTTACCATTACATAATGTATCTGGAACCCGTCAGTATCTCCAGGCTTCTTCCATGTATACAGCCTTCTTTTATGATTCTTGAACCAAGTGTTAGCTATGATTAAGTTGTGCTCTGTGCAAAATTCTACCAGGCGCCTTCCTCTTTCATTTCTTAGCCCCAATCCATATTCACCTACTACGTTTCCTTCTCTCCCTTTTCCTACTACCGAATTCCAGTCACCCATAATTATTAAATTTTCGTCTCCCTTCACTATCTGAATAATTTCTTTGATTTCATCATACATTTCTTCAATTTCTTCATCATCTGCAGAGCTAGTTGGCATATAAAATTGTACTACTGTAGCAGGCGTGGGCTTCGTGTCTATCTTGGCCACAATAATGCGTTCACTATGCTGTTTTTAGTAGCTTACCCGCACTCCTATTTTTTATTCATTATTAAACCTACTCCTGCGTTACACCTATTTGATTTTGTATTTATAATCCTGTATTCGCCTGACCAAAAGTCTTGTTCCTCCTGCCACCGAACTTCGCTAATTCCCACTATATCTAACTTTAACCTATACATTTCCCTTTTTAAATTTTCTAACTTACCTGCCCGATTAAGGGATCTGACATTCCACGCTCCGATCCGTAGAACGCCAGTTTTCTTTCTCCTGATAACGACGTCCTCCTGAGGAGTCACGCCGTTTTGGTTAGTGTTACAAGGCTAGATCAGTCAATCATCCAGACTGTTGCCTCAGCAACTATTGAAAAGGCTGCTGCCCCTCTTCAGGAACCACGCGTTCGTCTGGCCTCTCAACAGATACCCCTCCGTCGTGGTTGCACCTATGGTACGGCTATCTCTACCAACGGCACAAGGTCCATGGTTCACGGGGGGGGGGGGGGGGGGGGGGGACAGAGACTTTAGTCATCATTAATATATATTCTCGTTCACTATTTACGAGTACAACTGTCTGCCAATGATGAGCTAACGTTTAGATTCTGCTTTGTGATAGATGGCGCTGTAATAGTCACAAACGTATAAGTACCTGGTATCACGTAAGATTCCACCAGTGCGGACGGTATTTGCTTCGTGATACATTACCTGTGTTAAAATGGACCGTTTACCAATTACAGAAAAGGTCGATATCATGTTGATGTATGGCTATTGTGATCAAAATGCCCAACGGGCGTGTGCTATGTATGCTGCTCGGTATCCTGGACGACATCATCCAAGTGTCCGGACCGTTCGCCGGATAGTTACGTTATTTAAGGAAACAGGAAGTTTTCAGCCACATGTGAAACGTCAGCCACGACCTGCAACAAATGATAATGCCCAAGTAGGTGTTTTAGCTGCTGTGATGGCTAATCCGCACATCAGTAGCAGACAAATTGCGCGAGAATCGGGAATCTCAAAAACGTCGGTGCTGAGAATGCTACATCAACATCGATTGCTCCCGTACCGTATTTCTATGCACCAGGAATTACATGGTGACGACTTCGAACGTCGTGTACAGTTCTGCCATTGGACACAAGAGAAATTACGGGACGATGACAGATTTTTGCACGCGTTGTATTTAGCGACGAAGCGTTATTCACCAACAGCGGTAACGTAAACCGGCATAATATGCACTATTGGGCAAAGGAAAATCCACGATGGCTGCGACAAGTGGAACCTCAGCGACCTTGGCGGGTTAATGTATGGTGCGGCATTGTGGGAAGAAGGAGAATTGGCCCCCATTTTATCGATGGCAATCTAAATGGTGCAATGTCTGCTGATTTCCTACGTAATGCTCTACCGATGTTACTACAAGATGTTTCACTGCATGACAGATTGGCGATGTACTTCCAACATGATAGATGTCCGGCACATAGCTCGCGTGCGGTTGAAGCGATATTGAATAGCATATTTCATGACAGGTGGATTGGTCGTCGAAGCCCCATACCATGGGCCGCACGTTCACCGGATCTGATGTCCCCGGATTTCTTTCTGTGGGGAAAGTTGAAGGATATTTGCTATCGTGATCCACCGACAACGCCTGACAACATACGTCAGCGCATTGTCAACGCATGTTCGAAAATTAGGGAAGGCGAACTACTCGCTGTTGAGAGGAATGTCGTTACACGTATTGCCAAATGCATTGAGGTTGACGGACATCATTTTGAGCATTTATTGCATTAATGTGGTATTTACGGGTAATCACGCTGTAACAGCATGCGTTCTCAGAAATGATAAGTTCACAAAGGTACATGTATCACATTGAAACAACGGAAATAAAACGTTCAAACGTACCTACGTTCTCTATTTTAATTTAAAAAACCTACCTGTCACCAACTGTTCGTCTAAAATTGTGAGCCATATGTTTGTGACTATTACAGCGCCATTTATCACAAAGCGAAAAAAGTGGTCCAACTAAAACATCCATATTTCTTCAAGTACTACACGAATATGTAATAAAAATGAGGGCTCCTAAGCCGGCGGCGGTGGTCTAGCGGTTCTTGCGCTGCAGTCCGGAACCGCGGGACTGCTACGATCGCAGGTTCGAATCCTGCCTCGGGCATGGATGTGTGTGATGTCCTTAGGTTAGTTAGGTTTAAGTATTCTAGGGGACTTATCACCTAAGATGTTGAGTCCCATAGTGCTCAGAGCCATTTGAACCATTTTGGGGGCTCCTATTAAAAAAAAAAAACTCAGTTGATATCCATTTGACGTACGACAGCGCCATCTAGCGGGCCAACCATAGCGCCATCTGGTTTCCCCCTTCAAGCTACACAAGTTTCGTTCTTTGTAGTATTTTCGTTTGCCACTTATTTCGTGAGATATTTGGCCCTGTCACTATCAATGGACCACCCTATATATATATATATATATATACACTCCTGGAAATGGAAAAAAGAACACATTGACACCGGTGTGTCAGACCCACCATACTTGCTCCGGACACTGCTAGAGGGCTGTACAAGCAATGATCACACGCACGGCACAGCGGACACACCAGGAACTGCGGTGTTGGCCGTCGAATGGCGCTAGCTGCGCAGCATTTGTGCACCGCCGCCGTCAGTGTCAGCCAGTTTGCCGTGGCATACGGAGCTCCATCGCAGTCTTTAACACTGGTAGCATGCCGCGACAGCGTGGACGTGAACCGTATGTGCAGTTGACGGACTTTGAGCGAGGGTGTATAGTGGGCATGCGGGAGGCCGGGTGGACGTACCGCCGAATTGCTCAACACGTGGGGCGTGAGGTCTCCACAGTACATCGATGTTGTCGCCAGTGGTCGGCGGAAGGTGCACGTGCCCGTCGACCTGGGACCGGACCGCAGCGACGCACGGATGCACGCCAAGACCGTAGGATCCTACGCAGTGCCGTAGGGGACCGCACCGCCACTTGCCAGCATATTAGGGACACTGTTGCTCCTGGGGTATCGGCGAGGACCATTCGCAACCGTCTCCATGAGGCTGGGCTACGGTCCCGCACACCGTTAGGCCGTCTTCCTCTCACGCCCCAACATCGTTCAGCCCGCCTCCAGTGGTATCGCGACAGGCGTGAATGGAGGGACGAATGGAGACGTGTCGTCTTCAGCGATGAGAGTCGCTTCTGCCTTGGTGCCAATGATGGTCGTATGCGTGTTTGGCGCCGTGCAGGTGAGCGCCACAATCAGGACTGCATACGACCGAGGCACACAGGGCCAACACCCGGCATCATGGTGTAGGGAGCGATCTCCTACACTGGCCGTACACCACTGGTGATCGTCGAGGAGACACTGAATAGTGCACGGTACATCCAAACCGTCATCGAACCCATCGTTCTACCATTCCTAGACCGGCAAGGGAACTTGCTGTTCCAACAGGACAATGCACGTCCGCATGTATCCCGTGCCACCCAACGTGCTCTAGAAGGTGTAAGTCAACTACCCTGGCCAGCAAGATCTCCGGATCTGTGTCCCATTGAGCATGTTTGGGACTGGATGAAGCGTCGTCTCACGCGGTCTGCACGTCCAGCACGAACGCTGGTCCAACTGAGGCGCCAGGTGGAAATGGCATGGCAAGCCGTTCCACAGGACTACATCCAGCATCTCTACGATCGTCTCCATGGGAGAATAGCAGCCTGCATTGCTGCGAAAGGTGGATATACACTGTACTAGTGCCGACATTGTGCATGCTCTGTTGCCTGTGTCTATGTGCCTGTGGCTCTGTCAGTGTGATCATGTGATGTATCTGACCCCAGGAATGTGTCAATAAAGTTTCCCCTTCCTGGGACAATGAATTCACGGTGTTCTTATTTCAATTTCCAGGAGTGTATATATATATATATAGGGTGGTCCATTGATAGTGATATATATATATATATATATATATATATATATATATATATATATATAGAGAGAGAGAGAGAGAGAGAGAGAGAGAGAGAGATATGGTCTAGATGAGGTCACTTGTATCGTGGTGGTTCAGCGAATTTTATCGATGGAAAACAGAAAAAAACGCTGTAATGAGAAAGAGCACTGTATTGTACACGGCAATTCGGTTCCACTTTGATATTAATGTTTCGACGTGGTGTTGATGAAATGGATGAACCGTGAAGTTAATGGATATACAGAGTTTTTATACCCAAATCTTGATGGAAAGGTACACTAACATATCTTAGAAACGAATATAGTTTAAATAATATCCTTTAGTTTTCCTTTACTGTGGGGTAGTTACCAGAATAACTCCTCTCGAGGAGTCTGTGCGGGCACTTGTCTCATCCAGCTGGGCGAGGCACCTGTTGTGGGTGCGGCCACTATTCGCTTGTTTTCCACAACCTCTTGGGGCATGAGATCACACCAGAGTGACGTAACGTCTGAGGTTAAAAGCAAGAAGCGTGGGAATTGTAATGTGTGTTAGCAGTAACTAGCTGGTGATGAAATAATTCTGGTAACAACTTCGTTTTCTTTCTTATTTCACCTTTGCCTAAAAATATAAGTGTTGTTAGAAGAATTAGCAGTAGGAATCCTACAATAGAATGATTCTGTCGCATTTTTGATTTCACTTCCATAAATGTTGCAATGTACATTGATTTGATGCTAATCGTTTCATCTGTTCTCATTTGATGGATCCATCGTCCTTGACTACCTAGCTTACGTATTTCGATTTTAGTTCATCTATTGCTGTCACTTGTCTCGTGTTCTGCTGAATGCCTTAGCAGCACTCACACACACACACACACACACACACACACACACACAAACACACGTACACGCGCACACACACACACACACACACACACACACACAGGGAGTAAACCTCTTATCTCAACTATTAGTAAGCCATAACCTATGTGCTGCGTTCTAGTGTGGGAAACTGTAACCAAGTATATTGCTAGGCAACCATGATGAATGAGAAAACCACGCGTAACTTGTGAAGTTTGTTGTATATATTTTAATGATTTGCAGAAGTTTGCAACAGCCAAAGCACACATTTATCGCCGCTAAGTACGTATGCGTTTATTTAACTTTAAGTTAAAATGTTGATCAATATCCTGATTATTTTACTTCCAAAATAGTACAATTAGACGCGAAAACTAGTATAAAGATTAGGTCAGATAGAATGGAAAAACTCGTAATTATCAGTTTATTTTACCTCCTATAAAATACGAGATTTTAATTATAGGTCGATGATATTTCAAATTCTTGCAGTTTATTTTTGTGCAATTTACTGAGTGAGATGGCAAAATGCTTAAAAAAACTCTTCTGATAAAATGTATGAGATTGACAGTACAATTCGATATAATTAAATATAAATTATTTACATTTGCAATAAATTAAGGCGATTTATACTACGATAATAACAGTTTTAATACAAAATATCGCTGTTATTCCACAAAATATTTGGGAGTTTTGGGATTTAAATATTTCTTCAACCATGTCGCATTTAGCTTTTCTTTAAAATCACATGGAGAAAGTTGCATGATATCTTCCTCAATAAGCCCACAACCAGTTTCTTCTAACATGTGTAAAGGAATTACATAAAAATTTTTTATGAATATATAGACACTAGTTCAACTACCAGAAATTAATGCGTAAAGTATTTGCTGAACAAAAGAAGCTTTACGGTCTTCGTTTATTGAGGTTAGAATAAGTTACCTTTCGGTGTTATCCTGTCCTAGTCTTAAGACGTGTTGTGCCTTTTCTTAGTGATAAAATGGTGTTAAATAATGAAAGTGATTTTGAAGCAGAGAGATTTCGTCTTTTGTGATACCATGAATCCCAGATCCTGAAATTCTGGAAAATTATTACTTTTATTTCAATTTATTGCAGAGAATTTAGATGGAGGCGACGATCTTCACGGCGACGCTGCTCAACAAAAGAGGTACGTGAATGTGTTCATCTTTTTCCTTTCGTGGCCGCTACCGTCAATTTCAATATATTTGCCGCGACATTCAGAACCTGCAATCTTTCTTTTCATTTAATTTCGAACTCCACGCATTTACGTTCTAAGATGAATAAATTCATTTATCTGTAATTCTTTTTATCCAGGCCACGGGGGATGATTGCACTCAAAGTGTACGTGCCTCTATCCCGCTCGTATGTTCGCAAACATCTGAGTGTGTACAAGCGTAACTATATTTAAGACTCATTTCCTACACAGTATTAACGCTTATTCTTTTTTTTTTTTTTTTTTTTTTTTTTTTACCACTCATTCGCGAATGTACGTGCCCTCTTATTTGATGTAGTCAGTCGGCCGTGTTCATTAATAACATTATTCGTAATATTCAGTGGCTTAGTTTCCACAATTGATCTTTGCCTGTGTCGCAACAGCGCTTCACGCGAAATATTTACTACGCGGCATCCAAATAACTTTTATTTCAAAATTTCGACGGACGACTGAGTAAAGAGTTTTCTAACAATAACAACAGCAAAACATAATAATATGAGAGGACGTGTTACACATTCTTAATCAACCTCTTTTTACATTCTACACATTCGCTACAATATTTATGTGTCTAACATTCCATACACTGATCTGTCAGTACTCTGATGACTGGCCGTGCATGGTTCTGTGGTTCAGACCCAGAGATTCCAACGAGGTTTTTTCTTTCTTTCTTTTTTTTCTAGTACTGGTTATCAATGCAATGGAGAAGACCTTTATCAGAAGACTACGTCCAGTTGATATATTTTCCACGACCTTAAAGCAGGGCTTTCCATTACCTTCTGCAACTTCATTCTGTTGATCACGGTCGATTATTCCACTTTTTAAATACAGTTTCCCACACCGAGGTCCAGAGAGTGTTCTATGGACTGCACCGACCCATACTGCTGAGCCAGACTTTATTACGATGGCTCACCAAGAAACGAATGCTGCCTTGGTGGTGTCGCGGGTAGGGTAGCAGTGGGCACAGGAACCTTGAGACTGGATAGTGGACCAATGAACAAGTGTCGCCTGGTCGGCCGAATCTTGATACGCAAGGACAATGGTCATGTCCGGGTACGCTCTCATCTACGCGAATGGCTGCTCAAGACATGCACCGCGACACGATCGCAGGCTGTTTGGGACAGTTATATTTGTCTGGGATGTTCACCTGGGCTCCCACGTGTGGTGCCGCCGCTATTTTTTGGGCATTGCTGTGGAAATAGTAGCTCTGCTACAGCTATGTTGAAAACAGCGGGCAGCCGCAGATGCTGAGGCACTGGCGTGCCGATTTCATCTGCAGACCTGTTTACCCACCTCGAGTCCGACCATGGCACGCCTGACAATCCTGGCAACGTAGCAGAAGTGCAGCTGTGGGACAAGCCAGAGGATTACTACATCTTTGTCCGCAGCTCGTGGTCGTGCGGTAGCGTTCTCGCTTCCCACGCCCGGGTTCCCGGGTTCGATTCCCGGCGGGGTCAGGGATTTTCTCTGACTCGTGATGACTGGGTGTTGTGTGCTGTCCTTAGGTTAGTTAGGTTTAAGTAGTTCAAAGTTCTAGGGGACTGATGACCATAGATGTTAAGTCCCATAGTGCTCAGAGCCATTTGAACCATTTTTTTACTGCATCTTTGAGCCACAGAGGTGTTGATTCAGACTTTGCAGCTAGCTTGTTTCAGCACAATAAACGTGTCATTAACCTCTATAAATACTTGTTGATTTTAGCAGAGAGATGACAAGCCTGACAGCACCTACTATGAGGCGATGACCACGTCAGTTGTGGGGCAACAAGCAGCCATTGCCAGTCTGGGCCCCCATCTGTGCCAGACCCGCTCCTCCAATCATGAGTTCACCTCCTGGGTACTTAGTGCCGGCCGCTGAGGCCGAGCGGTTCTAGGCGCTTCAGTACGGCACCGCGCTGCTGCTACGGTCGCAGGTTCGAATCCTGCCTCAGGCATGAATGTGTGTGATGTCCTTAGGTTAGTTAGGTTTACGTAGTTCTAAGTCTTGGGGACTGATTACCTCAGTTGTAAAGTCCCATTGTGCTTAGAGCCATTTGAAATTTTTTGGTACTTAGTGAGGAGGTCAATAGATGAGCTGTTTGCAGGCTCTCTTCAGCAGCTGCCGATCTTCTGTCTCGGAGGTGCGAGTTAACATCCCATAGATGTCCGGGCTCACATGCGGTTCCTCTTCGTCGAAATGTCTTGGCTCGAACTCGTCTAGGGTTGAACCGCACGTGTCGCATTACACACCATAAATTAGACACTTGTGACCCTATGGTCAAATTGTCTGGCTGATGGCAAGTCTGCGAAATAGAAAGTTAATATAACGTATAATAACAGTAATAATATCGGGAACTAAAGTAACGACCCATAAATGATGTAGGCCACACAGTTGCGATTTTGTTAGAATAATGTTTATTCAAAAAAATGGCTCTAAGCACTATGCGACTTAACTTCTGAGGTCATCAGTCACCTAGAACTTAGAACTAATTAAACCTAACTAACCTAAGGACATCACTAACATCCATGCCCGAGGCAGGATTCGAACCTGCGACCGTAGCGGTCGCTCGGCTCCAGACTGTAGCGCCTAGAACCGCAAGGCCACTCCGGCCGGCACGTTTATTCAGAAAGCAAACTAATAGCGAAAGAGGTCGTCTTTAGAGTTACTGTTACACTCGAGCGCATATCCGTTTGACACAGTTCGATCATTCACAATCTCATAGCGAAACACAAGACTAATATTCCACCTCGTTATCTTCACGAAAAGTTAACGAGTTCCCACCAGGCGCGCAGCTGTTCACCGCCCAGAGACTAAGTCCCGCGGTAGCACAGAACGCGGAATTTTCTAAGTCGTACCACTTCCTATCTACCTAAAGACCGACTGTTCGCTTTCGCGTCTGCACCAGCACTGTCTCTCTATCCGTCCCCGGCCGCGTTTCCCGCGCGACGAACATGCTCGCTCAACTGACTAGTGGAATTCTCTTTCCTGAAGCCGTCCATCTGATTGGCTACAGTTTATTCTACATTATTTTACATTTTAACATATTCAAATAATCAAAGCTTGACCACTTTCACGTTCCAAATAAAGTAACAATAATATCCATTACATAATAACGTTAAATTCTTTTACGTAAAACCAAGGCAATTTCCTTCATAGCTTTGAATGCCACGGCCAGTAGCCTTGCACCAATGTGCTTTCTGGTAAATAAATAAAGAACAAATGTAACTATTATTCACTAAACTTTACAACAAATATTCTGTTCCTAGCCGGCCGCGATGGTCTAGCGGATCTGGCGCTGCAGTCCGGAACCGCGGGACTGCTACGGTCGCAGGTTCGAATCCTGCCTCGGGCATGGGTGTGTGTGATGTCCTTAGGTTAGTTAGGTTTAAGTAGTTCTAAGTTCTAGGGGACTTATGACCTAAGATGTTGAGTCCCATAGTGCTCAGAGCCATTTGAGCCATTCTGTTCCTAATGGGTGAATACGGTATTATGCTGTCATCGTTCAATGTGTTCTGTGCGGAGGAAATGATGATCTGATGCTAAACTCAAAATACTGATAATTTAAATTTACTACATCTTTTAAACAAATGAAATTACAGAGTTGATATTTACAACGTATGTCATTTTAATGATGCACTTCTATATGAAATGTCGACCGTTAAGATCGACCAAAGCGTTCAGATTTTAGCATTCGGGTCTTTGTTACAAACCTTGTTAGTTTCGCTTTAACAGTAAATCCTAAACTATTATAGATATGACCAATATTCAAGTTTTATTGGGATCACCATGAAAATTTATGGTGCATGGCAGATTAAAACTACTGTGGCTTCATTCTCTGCATTAGTACAGAAATAAATAGTTTTCATAACTGTTTCCCTTTATGGCCGATCTTAGGTCCGTCATATTTAAGACTGCTACCTCTCCTTGGCCACAAAAGCCTTCTACTGGATTTCCCTATGACGCAGGTTCTCGTCTGTCTCACTCGCACACTACAGGGCTTACAATAGACCCCTATGAGTTTCTCCAGCTCGTGGTGAATCTGCGCCCTTTGTGGCATCCGGTCCTGGACAACATGGTTTGTTTCACAACTCCTGAAGGCTGACTCTTTCGGCCATTTGCTTAAATGAGAGCGAAATGCTCCTTAACTGACAGAGGGCAGTGGTTTTTGTGTCTGGTGTGGTGTGGCCGCCTGCACCCCGACACCGGGACAATCGTTCCAGCATCCGACATCGTCACCCTCTGCGGAGAGCTCTTCTTCCGCAACCTGGAGTCTCTACGAGAATTCTGGCACTCGTACAGCCGCCCGGGGTGGCCGAGCGGTTGTAGGCGCTACAGTCTGGAACCGCGCGGCCGCTACGGTCGCAGGTTTGAATCCTGCCTCGGGCAAGTATGTGTGTGGTGTCCTTAGGTTGGACAGGTTTAAGAAGTTCTAAGTTCTAGGGGACTGATGACCTAAGGAGTTAAGTCCCATGGTGTTCAGAGCCTTTTGAACCATTTGAACCACTCGTACAAGCTGCTGGTACTCGATGCATGCCACCACGCTGTGCAAACCGGGCCGAGCTGGTTAAACATGTGTCAGCAAAACTGGGCGCCGGCGTCGCAGACAACCACGCCAATGACAACCAGCTTTTGCAGGTGTCAGCTGCACCTCCACACCACGTGCCTAAGGGGGCATGTCGGCGGCATCAAAGCACTACGAATGTTGTAGCAAATTTTGAATGAAAGCGTTTTACTTTCCAGTTGTGTTTTCCTGCCCACCACCGACCAACAACATCAACACTCCTCCCCCCGCCTCCCCCTCGCCTCCACCAGGCTGTAACTCACCCTCTATACTACAATGGCCTCTCAACCCTTAGCCACGACAAATGAGACCTGTGATAGTAATCGAAGGCACCATGACATTTGTGGACTACGTCAACAACAGGCCACCTGCACACCCTCATTTTGATGTCCTCCGCGACAGTGACATCTTTCAGCATATCCTGTGACATGAAGCCAAAATGACAGTTTGAGGAGGGTAATATCGAACTCGTCTTGCTGACTTGGCCATCCAGTTCACCTGACCTGAACCCTTTGCAACACATCTGGGACACTATCGGGCGCCTTCTCTGCTCTCACAAACTATCAGCCCTAATTTTACCGGTATTCCGTACCTGTGCGTAGATATCTGACGCGTACAACTCTGGGAACCTCCAAAAGCTTGGTGAATCCATACCATGTACATCTAATGCTGTACTGCATTACAAAGGTGGAGCAACGGGCTACTAAGCAGGTGCTCATAATGTTTTGTTTCATCAGCGTATTTCAGAAGTTATTGCGAAGATGACTCTAACTATAGCCGACCTCTTTGAACACCATATTCTGAGACGGAAACTGGTACTCTCGGGTGTGACAATCACCTGCAATATACACTACTGGCCATTAAAATTGCTACACCAAGAAGAAATGCAGATGATAAACGGGTATTCATTGGGCAATTCCGTGGCCAAATATACTAGAAATGACATGTGATTACATTTTCACGCAATTTGGGTGCATAGATCCTCTGAAATCAGTACCCAGAACAACCACCTCTGGCCGTAATAACGACTTTGATACGCCTGGCCATTGAGTCAAACAGAGCTTGGAAGCGTGCATATGTACAGCTGCCCATGCAGCTTCAACACCATACCATAGTTCATCAAGAGTAGTGACTGGCGTATTGTGACGAGCCAGTTGCTCGGCCACCATTGACCAGACGTTTTCAATTGGTGAGAGATCTGGGGAATGTGCTGGCCGGGGCAGCAGTCGAACATTTTCTGTATCCAGAAAGGCACGTACAGGACCTGCAACATGGGGTCGTGCATTATGCTGCTGAAATGTAAGGTTTCGCAAGGATCGAATGAAGGGTAGAGCCACGGGTCGTAACACATCTGAAATGTAACGTCCACTGTTCAAAGTGCCGTCAATGCGAACAAGAGGTGACCGAGACGTGTTACCAATGGCACTCCATACCATCACGCCCGGTGATACGCCAGTATGGCGATGACGGATACACGCTTCTAATGTGCGTTCACCACTATGTCGCCAAACACGGAGGCGACCATCATGATGCTGTAAACACAACCTGGATTCATCCGAAAAAATGACGTTTTGCCATTCGTGCACCCAGGTTCGTCGTTGAGTACACCATCGCAGGCGCTCCTGTCTGTGATGCAGCGTCAAGGGTAACCGCAACCACGGTCTCCAAGCTGATAGTCCATGCTGCTCCAGACGTCGTCGAACTGTTCGTGCAGATGGTTGTTGGCTCATGGATCGAGACGTGGCTGCGCGATCCGTTACAGCCACGCGGATGAGATACCTGTCATCTAGACTGCTAGTGATACGAGGCCGTTGGGATCCAGCACGGCGTTCCGTAAAACCCTCCTAAACCCACCGATTCCATATTCTGCTAACAGTCATTGGATCTCGACCAAAGCGAGCAGCAATGTCGCGATACGATAAACCGCAATCGCGATAGACTACGATCCGACCTTTATCAAAGTCGGAAACGTGATGGTACGCATTTCTCCTCCTTACACGAGGCATCACAACAACGTTTCACCAGGCAACGCCGGTCAACTACTGTTTGTGTTTGAGAAATCGGTTGGAAACTTTCCTCATGTCAGCACGTTGTAGGTGTCGCCACCGGCGCCAACCTTGTGTGAATGCTCTGAAAAGCTAATCATTTGCATATCACAGCACCTTCTTCCTGTCGGTCAAATCTCGCGTCTGTAGCACGTCATCTTCGTGGTGTAGCAATTTTAATGGCCAGTAGTGTATCAGTCACTACGCTACACTGTGCAAGCATGCATCGGTTTGTGTCCCACGACAAGGATACACACGTGGCACGCTATAGAAGCGTGAGCTTTGTGTTTGTTTACTTTTATTTATTTATTTAACCTGATGAGGCTTAGGGCGATCAGGTCATCTCCTACATCGGACCAAGTTTTGGGCATACGATACATTTTTTAAATCATAGTTACCTAAGAAATAACAATTCTCATGTGACAAATTGTATTAAAATAATTTGAAAATTATAGTGTCAATGCGAGTAAATAATAATGACAATGAACTAATGAAGTTAATACACTGAGATTGTCCCACTCCTCAACGGCGATTCTGCGTAGATCCCTCAGAGTGTTTGGTGGGTCACGTCGTCCAGCCCTTTTCTATCTATCCCTGACATGTTCGATAGGGTTCATGGCTGGAGAACATGCTGGCCACTCTAGTCGAGCGATTGTATCCTGGGGGATATCATTCACAAGATGTGCACAGTGGGGGCGCGAATTGTCGTCCATGAAGACGAATGCCTCGCCAATATGCTGCCGATATGGTTGCACTATCGGTCGGAGGATGGCCATTCACGTATCGTACAGCCGTTACAGCGCCTTCCATGACCACCTGCGCCGTACGTCGGCCCTGCATAATGCCACCCCAAAACAGCAGAGGACCTCCATCTTGCTGCACTCGCTGGATAGTGTATCTAAGGCGTTCAGCCTGACCGGATTGCCTCCAAACACGTCTCCGACGATTGTCTGGTTGAAGGCATATGCGACACTCAACGGTGAAGACAACGTGATGCCAATACTGAGCGGTCCATTCGGCATGTTGTTGGGCCCATATGTGCCGTGGTGCATGGTGTCGTGGCTGCAAAGTTGGACCTCGCTATGGACGTGGGGAGTGAAGTTGCGCATCATTCAGCCTATTGCGCACAGTTTGAATCGTAACACGACGTCCTGTGGCTGCACGAAAAGCAGTATTCAACATGATGGCATTGCTGTCAGGGTTCCTCCGAGCCATAATCCGTAGGTAGCGATCATCCACTTCAGTAGTAGCCCTTGGGTGGCCTGAGCGAGGCTTGTCATCGACAATTCCAGTCTCTCTGTATCTTCTCCATGTCCGAACAACATCTTGAAACGTCCCCTTAGAACATTTTATACACGACTGTGCTTAAACTGACACACAATATTTTTAGCGCAACGCAGTCTGACTTTCAAAAATCTCTACTAAAGAATGGCCCTGACTAACATTAACCTATACCTTTCACAAATCACTTACCTCACAAAAATCTTCGTTACTCGAACTACTGCAATACAGCGAGCGCCACTACTGCCAGCTAAATAAAAGATTCATACTACGGAAGGCACTAACTGCTCATGGGATAGTTAGCAAATGAAAGATTTTAATAGAGAACAAACAATGTATTTACCTTAATATCATCAAAAGTCATAATATATGTAATTTCAAAACTCCGCCATTTCCTTCCACACATCCACCACTGCTGGCGGCTCACCTCTAACTGCGCAACGCTACGCGCTGTTCACATCCAGCTGCCGCTGCCCAACATTACAATGGCAGACAACAATGCAAACGAGCCACAGACTGCACACAGCACAGCCAGTGATTTTCATATAGAGCGCTACGTAACGTTGCCAATAAGAAAACATAAACAGCCTACTTACATAGCCCCCATGCTCCCCACAAAAAATTTTACAAATTCTTTTGGGCAGTGGCCAATAATGATTTGAAAAATTTTTTGATAATTACAATAACAAAGATATCAAATGCACACACTTATTTATACAATGTTTGTCAAAAGCTAAAATTTTCTCACAGTCCATAAAGACAGTCGAGATTGTTCATCACAGTAAAATTTCAGTGGTTTTTTTTCAAAGTCTGAGCAGTAAAAGACAATGCACACGGAAGTAGTGGATTTCCATGCAGTCCTGAAGAAGTAGTGTTGTCCTTCCAACTGAAAGACAGTGGTGACTCTTGACATGCTGACAGGTAATGGGCCACAACAGAGCAAACCCACAGCAGAGTCATTCGACGTTTTGAAGAGGATTGGTAGGTAGGTCATCACAGAGCAGACCCACTGTAGTCCTGGTAGAGAGTATGGTATTGGTATTGGTGGGCCACCAGAGGTGCAGACCCACTGTAGTCCACGTAGAGATGGCCAGAAGCCATCTGCTGCGACTGTGCAGGTGTACAATCACCATCGAAGAGTCTTGCAGAGAAGATAGCAAGTCCATAAACCACCACTTGTGCACTCACAAAGTTTTTGGAATTGTCCTTAGAAGTCTTGCAGACAATATAGCAAGTCCATAAACCACCACTTGTCCACGCGCAAAGTTTTTAGGCTGTTTATGTTTTCTTATTGGCAACGTTACGTAGCGCTCTATATGAAAATCACTGGCTGTGCTGTGTGCAGTCTGTGGCTAGTTTGCATTGTTGTCTGCCATTGTAGTGTTCGGCAGCGGCAGCTGGATGTGAACAGCGCGTAGCGTTGCGCAGTTAGAGGTGAGCCGCCAGCAGTGGTGGATGTGTGGAAGGAAATGGCGGAGTTTTGAAATTACATATATTATGACTTTTGATGATATTAAGGTAAATACATTGTTTGTCCTCTATTAAAATCTTTCATTTGCTAACTATGCCTATCAGTAGTTAGTGCCTTCCGTAGTTTGAATCTTTTATTTAGCTGGCAGTAGTGGCGCTCACTGTATTGCAGTAGTTCGAGTAAGGAAGATTTTTGGTGAGGTAAGTGATTTGTGAAACGTATAGGTTAATGTTAGTCAGGGCCATTCTTTTGTAGGGATTTTTGAAAGTCAGATTGCGTTGCGCTAAAAATATTGTGTCAGTTTAAGCACAGTCGTGTATAATTTTTCTAAGGGGACGTTTCAATCTCTGTGGTTCACTCCGAGATGCCTGGACGCTTCCCTTATTGCGAGCCCTTCCTGGCACAAAGTAACAATGCAGACGCAATCGATCCGCGGTATTGGCCGTCTAGGCATGGTTGAACTACAGACAACACTAGCAGTGTACCTCCTTCCTGGTGGAGTGACTGGAGCTGATCGGCTGTCGGACCCCCTCCGTCTAATAGGCGCTGCACATGCATATTTGTTTACATCTTTGGGCGGCTTTTCTGACATCTCTGAACAGTCAAAGGGACTGTTTCTTTGATACAGTATCTACAGTCAACGTCTATCTTCAGGAGTCTTGGGAACCGGGGTGATGCACAACATTTTTGATGTGTCTTTTGCAGCTGGAGATGTTATTCAGTTCTGTAATATAAAGCGGGAGATTATTCTAGATGCGGGTTCCTGCTACTGAGAAGGAATTCGAGAAAGTGCCTGAACGTAGAGTGGGACAGAAAGGATTTTGCTCTGACGGGGACCATTGTTTCTGGCGGGTCGTTCTGACAAGAGCGTAAAGGTAGAGTTAAGATGTGGGGGCAGTGTACATGGATAACGTAGTAGAGAAGACAGAGGGCACGGAAGTCTCTGCGCTTGTGTGCACGCAGCCAGTATAGCTGTGCATGTGATGGCGAAATATGATCAAAGAGTCGAACATGTAACCTCGCCCTGACTTATCGACCTTAATGACAGTGAAAAATTAAACCGTGTGCACCTAATGGAATTTTGGGAAAAGCAATCGTCACCGAAGTTAATCTGTCGGTAAAGAATTAGGAAAGGGTTACATCTAAATGAAAGGAAAAATGCTAATGAAATTGGTGAAAATTAATTTTGAGAAAAGGGTAAAATTAATAAAGAAAGTAAGTGTGCGGTCGTTACGTTAGCAATTAATGGGCGTTAATTAGATATTTGAGATTTGGGGAAAATTACGGTCGCCAGTCCTATGTACAACTACTATAATAACTGAAAATGAAAGATTAATGCACATATAATTAACACTAAAGACGTGGCAACTGAAGGTTGACATGTGTTGTGTGAAAACTGAATGTTTGTCAGAAGTAATAAATTTCGCTACACTCTGACTTAATTTAGCAAAAGAATTAATAAAACTGGAAAACTGAAAGTTAATTTAGTGACTGAAATTAATAGTGAACTTTGTTTCTGAAGCACTACGAAATTCTATAAAATAAGGTTAGTCTTGGGCTACCTCAACAATCATTTCAAAAGCTACTTGAATCTACGCAATTTAGAAATAAGAGAATTAACTTCGAACTTGAATTAAATGATTCTGAACAATTAACAATAGTAAAATTTAGTACGTACTAAGCTGAGCTGCAGTCACAGGTAAGCTAAAATATGGTAACAAAACTTGCACTCTTAATTTCTGCTCGTGTAATCTAAATATTGTAGGCAGCTATGAATACTTTAACTGAACTTTGAAATTAAAGCAGTGAAATGGAATGATATTACTTTAACGCTGGCGTATGAATTTTAACGACACTTGGGTTCATTCCAGAAAAGGAAGGGACCCTGCTTGGTAATGCAATTGGGGCAATGAACAACAAAGGTTTAGGCTAAGTTGCTGTATTTTTTGATGCAACAGTTTGAGAAGTTGAGGTCTGCCATACATTTCTAAAACTTTACGTGCTTTCAGTCTTCCTTGTTGGTTGACTGAAGGTTTAAAGTCGTCGATCGTGGAGGTGGCGACAGTCACTCATTGTCGACCGTCACTGTTGCAGAAGCTGGATGCTGGCGCGCCTTCTTCTCGACACAGTCACCAGGCGAAACGGGCTCTTGATGTGCGCCAGCTAATGCTTCCCGTCCGCGACACCGTGTCAGAAACTATCATAGCAAGTCGAGCGCAATTACATGCTGCCAAACCTCGAAAGCGCGGCAACTCGCGGGAGCGTCACACAACACACCTGCTCCACCGCCCTACTCCAGCCAGACTCTGCTCTGCCCGCGCTCCACGCGGCAGAGTTCACACTACCAAAGATCCTATACACTTTGGTTCTCCACACGACCTATCGATGTATTCGTCCGATAGCATAGTTTTCCCTAGGCAAGACCCAGCGTAAAAATACAAATAATATTTACAAAACAAACCGATCATACATCGACATAAATGCATAAATAGTAAAACAATTACAATATATAAAGACACAGATGTGTCATATCTTCAGGTAACAAATTAAGGAAAAAGATTTATAGTGCAATAGATAGAAAAAGGAGGATATGCATTTCCGGCGTTACAAACATCACAGATATAACGAACACAGGCATCATAACCAGTTGCAGACGTCGTGAGCTGTCCTGGAAAAGGCCTTTTGTGGACATCCTCGATGGCTTAAAACTAACAACAAATCACGATCTTTTTAAGAAGACTTTCTTTACTCATACGTAATTCAATGTCTAATATTGCCTCCTAGACTGCAGAATTATTTAAGCTCTTGCGCTATGTAACCTTCAGTTTTCGTGTTAACTGAGTCGATACTCTTTTAGGCACCTTTGCCTTTGTTTGTCCATAATACATGTCCTACATTACGTAACCTGTTGATTTAATTTCACAGCTCTTATAATTCTATCGAAATACATTCGCTGAATACGTTAACTTGATGTCAGCTGTTAATGACGTATGAATATTTTTGGAGGACCGGTAATCGAACCATTGCCGGTGGCAATGGAGGGTGAAGCTTTGACAATGCCAGCCACTCGTGCTGGCGAAACGTCAGAAAAATCATTAGATGAACGTCGGCCGAAGAACCCGAGACAGAAGCCAATAGGCAGTTTGTCAGTTCATTAATTGTCATGCTGTACATCTTACAGAGTGGCCAATTAAGAAAGTACTATTTCTTAAAAGACATCATAGTCACCGTTGACTGTATAAAATATGTATTATTACGATTGCAATTTCGGCCTTAGGACCATTTTCAAGTAACACTGGAAAAGTTACATTCTGTCAGAATATAAGACTGTCTGACATGAGATAGTCAGTTTAACAACTAAAAATGCTGTATTCTCTTCACTCTGTGAAGCTCTGGACGGATTAAATAAAACGTTGTGGACGCTAGGCACCTTCTTTGATTTAATTAAGGCGTTTGATTGTGTTGATTACAAAGTTTGCTGTAGAAGATGGACTATTATGGAATAAGCGGAGTAGCTCACAAGTGGTTCACCACTTTCTTTAAGAGTAGACAGAAGGTCATTCTCCGCAGTGCTGAGAATAGCTACAACGCGCAATCCCAATGGAGCACAATTAAATGGGAGGGGGAGTGGGGGGGCATAGGTCGGTATTGGGGCCGCTACTGTTTCTCATTTACATAAATGATGTACCTTGTAGCATTACAGGTGATACTAAAATATTTCTATTTGCCGATGACGCTAACTTGGCAGTGAAGGATGTGTGCAGTATCGACTCAGTAACAAATAATGCAGTTCAACACAACAGGGAATTTGATTACACAGAACGTAAATATGATTAGTAAGACTGAACTGTTCAAAATCCTAGGCGTTTAGATAGCAGTAAGCTGTCGTGGAAAGCCCAGGTTCACGATCTTATTCAAAAACTAAATATGCTTATTTATCATTAGAACAGTACCCCAAGTAAGTGATAGCTCAACACGAAAAGTAGTCCTCTTTGCCTATTTTCATTCGCTTATGACGTATGGTATTATTTTTTGGGGTAACTCTTCTGATTAAAAAAGGGTATTTTTGGCTTGGAAATTGGCGGTTCGAGCAATATGTGGTGCAAGTTCGGCGAACGTCTTGTCGAGACCCCTGTTCAGTAGACTGGGAATTCTCACACTGTCCTTTCAATACATATTTTCTTTAATGTCGTTTGTTTTTAACGATATCGGTTTATTCCCAAGAGTTAGAAGCTTTTACTGAGGTAATACTAGGCAGAAATCCAATATGCATTTCGCATGCACCTCCTTGACTCAGGTGCTGAAAGGCGTGCAGTTTTATGTTGCATCCATTTTCAATAAATTGTCACAAGAACTCAAAAATCTTAGCAGTAATCCATGTACTTTCAAGTCTAACGTAAGAGTTTCCTCATGGATCACTCCTTCTGTTCTGCCGAGAAACTCATAGAAAAATTTTTAAAAAATTAAGTTAATTGCTGTGCGATCTTGTTGATTGCGTTTATTTCAACTTATGTCTTGTCACCTGCGTAGATTCAATTATATTTAATTTAATCTATTATTCGAATTTTGTCAAATAAAGACAGATATTATATGAAAAACACGAGATGGTTGATGGTGTGCAGCAACCAATCACAAACTGGTTTTAGGTTACTTTATTTAAAAGGTACCGTTACCGGTTTCGAATTTTTCACAGTCCATCATTTCAAGATTTTTTCAAGCTTTCATCAAAACAAACTAGACATTGATTTGTCTGAAGTATCTTGTCACGGTCTGCGCTGCTCCGCCGTCAGAGGTTCGAGTCCTCCCTCGGGCATGGGTGTATGTGTCGTCCTTAGTGTAAGTTAGTTTAAGTTAGATTAAATAGTGTGTAAGCTTAGGGACCGATGACCTCAGCAGTTTGGTCCCATACGAACTTATCACAAATTTCCATTGCTTTCCTTTGAGTTTGTAACGCCGGAAATGCATATCCTCGTATTTCCATCTATTGTACTATAATTTTTTTTCCTTATTTTGTTACCTGAAGATACAACATTTCTGTGTCTTTGTATATTGTAATTGTTTTACTATTTGTATATATATGTGCATTTATGTCGATGTATAATTGGTTTGTTTTGTGAATATTATTTGTATTTATACGCTGGGTCTGGCCTAGGGAAAACTATGCTATCGAACGAATACATCGATAGGTCGTGTGGAGAACCAAAGTGTTTAGGATATTTGGTAGTGTTAACTCTGTCGCGTGGAGCGCGGGCAGAGGGGGAGTCTGGCTGGGGTGGTGCAGTGGAGCAGGTGTGTTGTGTGAAGCTCCCGCGAGTTGCCGCGCTTTCGGGGTTTGGCAGAATGTAATTGCGCTCGACTTGCGATGATAGTTTCTGACATGGTGTCGTGGACAGGAAGCATTAGCTGGCGCACATCAAGAGCCCGTTTCGTCTGGTGACCGTGTCGAGAAGAAGGCGCGCCAACATCCAGCTTCAGCAACAGCGACGGCCAACAATGAGTGACTGTCGCCACCTCCTCGATCAACGGCTTCAAACCTTCAATCAGCCAACAAGGAAGGCTGGAAGCACGTAAAGTTTTAGAACTGTATGGCAGACCTCAGCTTTTCAAACTTTTAAAATTGTTGCATTACAAAATTACAGCAACTTAGCATGAACGTTTGTTGCGCATTGTCCCAATTGCATTACCAAGCAGGGTCCCTTCCTTTTCCGGAATGAACCCGAGTGTCGTTGAAATTCAAACGCCAGCATCATTTGACTTCACTGCTTTAATTTCAAAGTTCAGTTAAGGTATTCATAGCTGGCTACAATATTTAGATTACACAAGCACAAATTAAGAGTGCGAGTTTTGTTACCGTATTTTAGCTTACCTGTGACTGCAGCTCAGCTTGGTACGTACTAAATTTTACTACTGTTAATTGTTCAGAATCATTTAATTCAAGTTCAAAGTTAAATCCCTTATTTCTAAATTGTGCAGATGCAAGTAGCTTTTGAAATGATTGTTGAGGTACTCCAAGACAAACTGTATTTTACTGAATTTCGATGTGCTTCAGAAAGAAAGCTCACTATTAACTTCAGTCACTAAATTAACTTTCGATTTTCCTGTTTTATTAATTCTTTTGCTAAATTAAGTCAGAGTGTAGAGAAATTTATTACTTCTGACAAACTTTCAGTTTTCACACTACATGTGTCAACCTTCAGTTGCCACACTTCTAGTGCTAATTATATGTGTAATAACCTTTCTTTTTCAGTTACTATAGTAATTGTCCTCAGGACTGGCGACCGCGATTTCCCCCAAATCTCAAATACCTAATTACCACTAGTTAATTGTTAACGTAACGGCCGCACATTTACTTTCTTTATTAACTTTACCCCTTTTCAAAATTAATTTCCACCAGTTTCATTAGCATTTTTCCTTTCATTTAGATGTAACCCTTTCCTCCCTCTTTACCGACAGATTAACTTTGGTGACGATTGCTTTTTCCCAAATTTCCATTAGGTACACGTGGTTTAATTTTTCACTGTCATTAAGGTCAATAAGTGAGGGGGAGGTTACAAGTTGCCCTAGGGCAACCTAAAACCAATTTGTGTCTGGTTGCTCTACACCATCAATAATTTATTATCTATTATTACTCTTCTCTTATAATTTCAGGTCCTGAACCGTCCCATGACCGTGGAGACTTGTTCCTCAGTTTGGTGTAATGGAACCTGACGTACACTGAAGAGGCAAAGAAACTGGTACGCCTGCCTAATATCGTGTACGGCAGCCGCGAGCACGCAGAAATGCCGTAACACAAAGTGGCATTGAACTCGACTAATGTCTGAAGTAGTGCTGGATCGAACTGACACCATGAATCCTGCAGGACTGCCGTAAATCCGTAAGAGAACGACGGGGTGGAGAACAGCACGTTGCAAGGTGTTCCAGATATGCTAAAAATGTTGGTGTCTGATGAGTTTGGTGGTCAGTGGTAGTGTCCCTGGAGCCACTCTGTAGCAATTGTGGACGAGTGGAGTGTCGCATAGGCCTGCTGGAATTGCCCAAGTCTGTCGGAATGCACAATGGACATGAATGGATGCAGGTGATCAGACAGAGTGCTTACGTACGTGTCACTTGTCAGAGTCGTATCAAGACGAATCATGTGTCTCATGTCACTCCAACTGCACACGCCCCACATCACTACGGAATCTGCACCAGCTTGAACGGTCCCCTGCTCTTCTGCTGGCATGCAGGGTCCATGGATTCATGAGATTGTCTCCAAAACCGTACACGTCCATTCCGCTCGATACAATTTGAAAGGAGACCCATCCTACCAGGCAACATGTTTCCAGGCATCAAAAGTCTATTGTCGGTGTTGACGAGCCCAGGCGAGGCGTAAATATTCGTGCTGTGCTGTCATCAAGGGTACAAGAGTGGGCCTTCGGCTCCGAAAGCCCATATCGATGATGTTTCGCACGCTGACACTTGTTGATGGCCCACCAATGAAATCTGCAGCAATTTGCGGATTTCTGTCACGTTGAACGATTCTCTTCAGTCGTCCAGCGATGCCGCAGATTTATTATTTTACCACATTCTTGATAATCACGCTACACTCGTGAAATGGTCGTACGGGAAAATCGCCACTTCGTCGCTACCTCGGAGATGCTGTGTACCATCACTTGTGCGCCGACTGTAGCGACACGTTCAAACTCATTTAAATCTTGATAACCATCCGTTACAACAGGAGTAAGCGATCTAACAACAATGCCAGACACGTGTTGTCTTATATAGGCGTTGCCGATCGCAGCGCCGTGTTCTGCCTGTTTACATACCTCTGTATTTGAATACGCATATCTATACCAGTTTCTGTGGCACTTCAGTGTATAAAAAATAATAAAAAAAATGGATGGCGACAACACAAGTGCAAATCTGAAATATCACTTGACACAGATATACAATGTAAGCTCTCACGGCCGATATTGTCTTAACAAGTTCCGGGCTGATAGGCCGTGGTCGCCGCTTTCCTTGGAGGATGTCTCCCGCAGTTGGAGACGAAACGTCAGGGGAGAGTTTTATACATCGTCCACAGGAAACGTTAGCGACAGCCCAGGACATTTGCACAAGCCCCGCCCATTTACCCCCTACACATCCTACCCCCCGCCACACCAACGAAGGGCGCATCAATATGATCTTTGGTAGTCCTCGTGTGTTGTGCTGTTAGTACTTCTTAGCAGTTTGTGTAATAGTGTCAAAATGAAACATAGATATGCACTCTCAATAAAGTTATCATACGCGAGGTACTTAATCTTGACTGTTGTGGCCAACCGCTGTCAAGACTGATATCTAACAGACATTAAAGTACGATAAGATGTGTTGGAATGTCACTGACGAAATTATGTACAGATGTTTAACAATAGGCAGCTCTAAAGCTCTCAAACACTGAAGAAGAACTCAAAGTAATCTCGTGTCTGCTATAAGCAAGCAGTCATAAGAGTTCACAAGTAAAAATTCACCCATTACACATACAAATATTAATGAAGAATGTCACTGTATAAATATCTGACTGCTTGCATTACGCATTTCTACATTATCCCACTCTTATATTCTTTAGTCTTAATAAGGTAATCAGAAACGAACCAAGACATCGACTTTGCCTTGTTTATGCACAACATTGACTTTAGACAATCGAGATAATGGACAGCATCCTTGGCGGTACTACTACGCGAAGTGACGGAAATTTGCGCTCACTGCAGTTAACAAATATCAGATTCTTTGATATAGTGCAGATGAAAGATCATGAAATACAAAAGACAGTGTGGATACCATTTTTATTTTTCATTCTTATAGATGATTTCTCAACTCGCGTATTCAATGAACATATTTCTAATTCTTTTCACAATGGTACCGGAAAAACTGTATTTCGTACTAAGTAATGATTTTCTCCCTTCTTATGACTGGCATATCTGTGATACGAACAACTTTGATGTTGCAACATGAGGCAGACCATGGGCGGAGCTTAGGATATGGATTGGTGTGGAGGGGGGGAGGGGTGATTGGGCGGGACATGTGCACCGTCCGGGGCTGTCGCTAACGTTACGTATCGTCCACGAACTATTAACCCGGAAGTCTTAAGTGAACACTGAATACAGAGTTATGCCAATGTAAAGTTGGCAAGCGACGCTCTCTCCAGAAAGCCTGAATACCACAGCTTAGGAAGGCCTACCTCAGTAACACACAAGACGCTAACGTCTGAATTTAACAGAAAGAACAAGTCAGCTGCTGGTGGCGCCGATCACGTCAAGAAACAGCGGCAAGGACAAGAGTGAGGGCGGCCAGCTTCAGGGTCAGCGTGCTTCGTTTCGCATCCCCATGGGCCACGCGAACTCAGAACCTAACCTTCTAGCCACTTGACTCTCAGCAGGGCTCTGCCGTCATTGTATAGCGTGTAGGTATGCTGCACTATACAAACAAAGATGTAAGTTCCCTAGCAGATAAAAACAATGAATAGATAGTCTTTGAGACATGCCAGTGTCTCGCACTGATAAATAGTATCAAAGACGGATTTCACTGTGTGTTGTGGAGACAGGTGAGGAGCTACGTGTGAGATTCTCAAACAGGAATGGGGAGATTACCAATTTCCGGTTTTCCCTTGCAACCAAAGAATGCGCTAGTAGTCGGTCGTTTTGCCATTGCCCTAATTATCTTGTCACCCCGAGTACGTACTTACAAGTTATAATTTTTCCTCCTATCTATGTAATTATGTAGTTATGTAGTTCTCATTTCGTTCGAGCAATCAATCATTCATAATAGGAAACACAGTCATAACTCAGTCACTCAAAATGGTTCAGAAATTTTAAATTGTTAGAATGAAATCAGGCGATGATTCTTCTTCTCTGCAGGCTCGTGTTTTGCGGCAGTCTGATAATCTGTACAAATAAAATGCCTCGTATTTTTGGGAGCGTTGTATAATCAGTCGGGAAACCTCGTATCAAGCGGATATTTGGCTTTGATGAAGTTTAACCTTCCCAAGAAGTAATGGAGCTCTTGGAATATTAAATACAGGTTCGTATTCAGTCTTTCGGAGGTTCCCTTCTGATTAACAACTACGCAGTATATCGATGAATATCATTAATTCTCAAATGTCAAATAATATAAATTGTTACACACCTTTTGTATGAAGGAGCAATATATACAGGGTGTTTCAAAAATGACCGGTGTATTTGAAACGGCAATAAAAACTAAACGAGCAGCGATAGAAATACACCGTTTGTTGCAATATGCTTGGGACAACAGTACATTTTCAGGCAGACAAACTTTCGAAATTACAGTAGTTACAATTTTCAACAAGAGATGGCGCTGCGGTCTGGGAAACCCTATAGTACGATATTTTCCACATATCCACCATGCGTAGCAATAATATGGCGTAGTCTCTGAATGAAATTACCCGAAACCTTTGACAACGCGTCTGGCGGAATGGCTTCACATGCAGATGAGATGTACTGCTTCAGCTGTTCAATTGTTTCTGGATTCTGGCGGTACACCTGGTCTTTCAAGTGTCCCCACAGAAAGAAGTCACAGGGGTTCATGTCTGGCGAATAGGGAGGCCCAAAGCAATCACACGATCATCGAAATATTCATTCAGGAAATTAAAGACGTCGGCCGTGCGATGTGGCCGGGCACCATCTTGCATAAACCACGAGGTGTTCGCAGTGTCGTCTAAGGCAGTTTGTACCGCCACAAATTCACGAAGAATGTCCAGATAGCGTGACGCAGTAATCGTTTCGGATCTGAAAAATGGGCCAATGATTCCTTTGGAAGAAATGGCGGCCCAGACCAGTACTTTTTGAGGATGCAGGGACGATGGGACTGCAACATGGGGCTTTTCGGTTCCCCATATGCGCCAGTTCTGTTTATTGACGAAGCCATCCAGGTAAAAATAAGCTTCGTCAGTAAACCAAATGCTGCCCACATGCATATCGCCGTCATCAATCCTGTGCACTATATCGTTAGCGAATGTCTATCGTGCAGCAATGGTAGCGGCGCTGAGGGGTTGCCGCGTTTGAATTTTGTATCGATAGAGGTGTAAACTCTGGCGCATGAGACGATACGTGGACGTTGGCGTCATTTGGACCGCAGCTGCAACACGGCGAACGGAAACCCGAGGCCGCTGTTGGATCACCTGCTGCACTAGCTGCACGTTGCCCTCTGTGGTTGCTGTACGCGGTCGCCCTACCTTTCCAGCACGTTCATCCGTCACGTTCCCAGTCCGTTGAAATTTTTCAAACAGATCCTTTATTGTATCGCTTTTCGGTCCTTTGGTTACATTAAAGCTCCGTTGGAAACGTCATCTCGTTGCAACAACACTGTGTTCTAGGCGGTGGAATTCCAACACCAGAAAAATCCTCTGTTCTAAGGAATAAACCATGTTGTCTACAGCACACTTGCACGTTGTGAACAGCACACGCTTACAGCAGAAAGACGACGTACAGAATGGCGCACCCACAGACTGCGTTGTCTTCTATATCGTTCACATCACTTGCAGCGCCATCTGTTGTTGAAAATTGTAACTACTGTAATTTCGAAAGTTTGTCAGCCTGAAAATGTACTGTTGTCCCAAGCATATTGCAACAAACGATGTATTTCTATCGCTGCTCGTTTAGTTTTTATTGTCGTTTCAAATATACCGGTCATTTCTGAAACACACTGTATATATATATATATATATATATGTATATATATATATATATATATATATATATATATATATATATATATTTTTTTCCCTTTTAATCGTACAATTTCGTATCAGTTATCTTTTGTCACAAATCTCAATATTCAGATTACAATTCTTCAAACAATGCTCAGGCTAATCGGCATGAAGACAATCTCGGAAGCTACTTTGCGCATGGATTCTGCGAGTATGAAGATAGAAAATTAGTAAACGTCATTCAAGGGTAGAATTGTATCAGAATAATTCATCGAAAATGAAGAGATATTAGAAAGTGTGTAATGCTTTGAGTCTCTAAGGCTGCAAATTGGCTTGTACAGGAAAGAGGAAGACATGGGACATTCTAAACCCGTACGACTACTTCGTCAGTTTTCTATACACCGGCTCAATTGGAAAGCCGGTTCTGTGATATGTGTGTGCTGCGTATGGTTCGAAGTAGGATTTACCGGGAGCCTTCTTGAAAGGGAAAGGTGTTTTCTCTTGAAGGAAAGGAAAGGAGCTACTCTGTTCTGACCATCTGTCAAAATTCTCTCTCGTGCAGCGAAAACACTTCTCAGGGAATATTCTGCTGCTGCTTGTCTACTTTTGTATTTGTTTACAGTGTCGTGTTCGCGAACGACACGATTCCTTAACTGATGGTATGCACAGTCACAATTGCTACAGCGTCACTTTTACAGAACAGATAAATCTGAAAATGTTAAATTTAAATTTTTTAAAACTACCAGAGTGCTATATTTATACTCTGTCTACACTGTCGAAGCAAATCCTTTCATATTTGCTGTTGGATTCATGTTCAGGAGCATAATGCAGGAATCAGTGGGCCTGTATCTGAAGCCCTGTGACTCCGAAATCGATCTTAATTAAAGTGAACAGCGTTAGCTACAACCGTTTGGACTAAAAACTAAAAAGGGAATCGATGGTATTTATTTACACCTTAACCATTTTAGTGACGTCCTCACCACTTCCTTCAGTAACATAGCTACAAGATTGGACCCCCGTCCTCACAAATCTATGGGCTTCATACCGTCCAGGAAGGTGTGCAGTACATTTCATTTTCGAAGATAACATCGGTCTTCACGTCTTCTTTCTTTGTGTGTCTGCTTCAAACTGAATTACGTAATTCCAACTGGATCAGCAACTCAATATGTTTGTGATTTGTAAATTAAAGTTTCCGTCAGAGCTGCAAATAATATTTTTATTAGTGTCTAGTTTCGAACATTTCGTTCATTCTCATACCATACCTTTATTAGAAGATACGATATTATTAACAAAACATGAAATACAATATCTCCGAACATTTTATGTGCACAGATTACAGCAGTGCAATAAATCTTTTGACAACGTTGCGAGCGATCTGGCAACGCTGTATTGTTCCTTTCGTGTAATCCGGTATGTTCATCCCTTCCAGATGCTCGGTCCGAGTTTCATCTCCGTGCAGCCATCATGTGATTTTTGAGAGGGCTATTACTGAAGTTTTTTTTCTTTCTTTATTTTGTATGTTACGAAAATGGAACAACTGAATTTAGAACAACGTTATCCGTCACGGTTTTTATTAAAGTTAGGGAATGGGTGAGTGTGACCTTTGAAAAGTTGAAACAGGTCTATGGGAAACATACCTTATCAAGAGCACAAGGTTTTCGTTGGTACAAATCATTTTTGGAATGCCGAGAACACGTTCAAGATGAACTTCGCTCAAGGACACCTTTAACTTAAAAAATCGATGAAAACGGTGAACTTGTTTGGGCTCTTGTGAGAGCAAACCAACGTTTCACAATAAGGATCATAGGTGACCTTTTAAACTTAAACGCTTTCACCTGCATCAAATTTCGACCGAAGTTTTGCACGTGCAAAAGGTTTGTGCCAAAATGGTGCAGAAAAATCTCGCTACTGAGCTAGCATAATCGAAGAAACGTGTGCTTTGACCTGATTGACAACGAAAGGTTCAGACGTGTCATCACAGGTGATAAATCCTGGGTTTCTGAGTAGGATCCTGAGACAAAGTGGCAAAGTGAGGAGTGGTAAAGTGATACATCTCCTCGACCAAAAAAGTCTCGAATGAGCAAGTCACAGATCAAAAGAATACTGATTTAGTTTTTTGAGAGTGGGGTATCGCCCATAAGGACTTTTTTCCTCCAGGACAAAAAAATGACTCTGAGCACTATAGGACTTAACATCTGAGGTAATCAGTCCCCTAAAACTTAGAACTACTTAAACCTAACTAACCTAAGGACATCACACACAACCACGCCCGAGGCAGGATTCGGACCTGCGGCCGTAGCGGTCGCGCGGTTCCAGACTGTAGCGCCTAGAACCGCTCGGCCACCCCAATCGGCCCTCCAGGACAAACTGTCCACCCAAGTGTCTTACAAAGATGTCCAAGGCTTAGGAAAAGGTGCATCGAGTGAGACCACACGTTGCCGACAAGCAGATGCTGGACCATAATAACGCTCCATCTCACACAGCCGCTTCCATCTTGTTTTTTTTTTTTTTTGGCCTCAAAAGGCATTTCTGTTGTTGCACAGATCTGTGTCTCTGTGGCGTTTTTCTGTTTTCAAAATTGATAAATGTCTTAAATGGACCTAATTTTGGGATTCTTGAGAATATTCAAAAGAATGTGATCGACATGTTAAAGGTTCAAATGGTTCAAATGGCTCTGAGCACTATGGGACTCAACTGCTGTGGTCATCAGCCCCTAGAACTGAGAACTACTTAAACCTAACTAATCTAAGGACATCACACACGCCCATGCCAGAGGCAGGATTCGAACCTGCGACCGTAGCAGCAGCGCGGCTCCGGACTGGAGCTCCTAGAACCGCACGGCCACCGCGGCCGGCCATGTTAAAGGCCCTACCAGTTGAAACTTTTCAGCGCTGCTACCAAGACTGGGTACAACATCTCCGCTGGTGTACAGCTGCCGGAGGGAACTGCGTTGAAGGGGACCATGCTGTTGTGTGAAAAAAATAAAAACTTTGGTGGATAAAAAATCAGTCTCGTTACTTTTTTCACGCACCTTGTGTATCAAATACTATCTGCTCTAACAAATACTGTGCCGCCCGCAAGAAGTACAGTCCAGTTGACTTTGAGTGGCACTGAGGAAGGGCTAGTTGCCCTGTACAGGAGTAACGGGGGCCAGAGGGAACTGATCCTCCTAACAAACGAGTCTGAGGTTCTGTCTCCCAGTGAACCTGGAACTGAGCCACTGTGACTAACTTCACCTGCTTGGAAGCCTGTTGTGAGCCATGTCCGAAAGAACAGGCACCAAGCATTCATTCACCTCGACGGACAATTAATCCACAATCTTCAAGGCGGATTCACATTGCGACCGACCTCCGGTGGGAATCTAAAATTAGAGAGCGTGGAGAACATGGATAGGGATTGCGGGTAGGTAGGTGGGCGTGTGAGTCGGCCGGGGAACATGCCGAAATGGCCCGCGTATCTGCGGTAAACACTGTGTCCGGACGGCCTAGTGCGAGGTGCATTCAAGTTCTAAGGTCTCCGATTTTTTTTCTCCGGACGGGAAAGAGATAGAAACATGCGCATTGTTTTAAAATGAGGCCGCGTTCTTTGTAAATACGTCCCAGAGATGGCAGCACCATACGGCAGATGGAATTTTACCGCCAGCGGTGAGAATGTGAACTGTTTTAAATACTTAAAATGGCGACGTTTTCCTTACTTGAACAGCGTGCAATCATTCGTTTTCTGAATTTGCGTGGTGTGAAACCAATTGAAATTCATCGACAGTTGAAGGAGACATGTGGTGATGGAGTTATGGATGTGTTGAAAGTGCGTTCATGGGTGCGACAGTTTAATGAAGGCAGAACATCGTGTGACAACAAACCGAAACAACCTCGGGCTCGCACAAGCCGGTCTGACGACATGATCGAGAAAGTGGAGAGAATTGTTTTGGGGGATCGCCGAATGACTGTTGAACAGATCGCCTCCAGAGTTGGCATTTCTGTGGGTTCTGTGCACACAATCCTGCATGACGACCTGAAAATGCGAGAAGTGTCATCCAGGTGGGTGCCACAAATGCTGACGGACGACCACACGGCTGCCCGTGTGGCATGTAACTGAGCAATGTTGACGCGCAACGACAGCACGAATGGGACTTTCTTTTCGTCGGTTGTGACAATGGATGAGACGTGGATGCCATTTTTCAATCCAGAAACAAAGCGCCAGTCAGCTCAATGGAAGCACACAGATTCACCGCCACCAAAAAAATATCGGGTAACCGCCAGTGCTGAAAAAATGATGGTGTCCATGTTCTGGGACAGCGAGGGCGTAATCCTTACTCATTGCGTTCCAAAGGGCACTACGGTAACAGGTGCATCCTACGAAAATGTTTTGAAGAACAAATTCCTTCCTGCACTGCAACAAAAACGTCCGGGAAGGGCTGCACGTGTGCTGTTTCACCAAGACAACGCACCTGCACATCGAGCTAACGTTACGCAACAGTTTCTTCGTGATAACAACTTTGAAGTGATTCCTCGTGCTCCCTACTCACCTGACCCGGCTCCTAGTGACTTTTGGCTTTTTCCAACAATGAAAGACACTCTCCGTGGCCGCACATTCACCAGCCGTGCTGCTATTGCCTCAGCAATTTCCAGTGGTCAAAACAGACTCCTAAAGAAGCCTTCGCCGCTGCCATGGAATCATGGCGTCAGCGTTGTGAAAAATGTATACGTCTGCAGGGCGATTACGTCGAGAAGTAACGCCAGTTTCATCGATTTCGGGTGAGTAGTTAATTAGAAAAAAAATCGGAGGCCTTTGAACTTGAATGCACCTCGTAGTAAGTCCGATACGCCACCCAGACACTTCCGCAGCGGACGGTATCGGTTTAATTCATGTATACAACCGTGCGCGATCGCTTTATCTCAACACTATGCGTCGCACGTGGACCTCTGCCCACGCCACTCTGACGGACACCCTGATAGAGGAAGTGGCACCACACTCTCTGCATCCCCCGGTTTCTGTAGGACACATTTCACCGGCAGTCGCACAAATCACAGAGTTCTTGATTGACTTCAGCTACTTACGGTCAGACCTTCCGACAACACGGGTGCCCATCACGAAAGACTATTATCGCCTTTATCAACAGAGCAACCTATAAACACGGCCGCCCACATGCATCCTGAAGTTGCCTGGAACACAGTGTGGCGAGCGGTACATATGCCTTTTCTGCCTATGATCGTGCGTTCATTGTGGTACGTGGTTGTGAACGGAAAGTTCGCTACTCGTCAGAGGCTACATTCCATTCATCTGACGGACGACCCCTTGTGTCCGACTTGCTCAGTCGTTGACACGGATGCACACCACCTGACTTGTGCCGCGACCAGCGAGTGTTGGCTACTGACGCAGCGCATGCTGACATTACTCTTGCGGCGATTGCCGGAATCAATCTCCCCTGATGATAAACTGCGCCCCGACAGCGTATACTTTCCATCAAAAACATGGTTCAAATGGCTCTGAGCACTATGGGACTTTACATCTGAGTTTATCAGTCCCCTAGAACTTAGAACTTCTTAAACCTAACTAACCTAAGGACATCACACACATCCACGCCCGAGGCAGGATTCGAAACTGGCGACCGTAGCGGTCGAGCGGTTCCAGACTGAAGCGCCTAGAACCGCTCGGCCACACCGGCCGGCCATACTTTCCATCAACCAGGACGAACGCCGTTAACTGGCTAAAAGGCATGGCCCTTTACTTCATATTTTTCTATGCTCACAGAGACTCACTGGACTTTTGGTCCCTACTTGTAACATCCACGAGATAAATTTTAGCTACAGTGCGACGAGAGGAAATTATGCCTCTAACAATTATAAACATTATCTATTCGACATATAAAAAACAGTGAAAACGATGATAAATATTAATTATTTACATAATATTTTATGATGTTATTGGACATATCGACATGTATCATACAAAGACAATGATAATTGTAAATTCCTTTTATGATCTGCGTTTGTCTTCCTTTGTTTTTACCTTTTGTTGGTTGGCTTTTGTAGGTTGCGGACGCATTTCAAACTGAGGTCTGTTAAGAAATTGTAATTATTTGTTAATTACTACTTGAGAATAGAGTTCATTATTATTATAAATATGAGTGAATAATTATTTGTAACTTTAATTCCTCTCTCAGTAAGCATTATCTGTGTTAATTATTTCTTTCCGCTGCAAGGAGCGCAGCCATTGATGATATCGATTTGTATCGCGTTTTTGTCTATGTTTTCCTTAGAAAAAAATCAAATGTTTGCTTGATGAAGTCTAAATAGTGCACAATACGAAAGTAGAGTTTAATAAGCATTTCAAATACTTATCTTATTTGCTCTAACAATAGAAAGTCTGTATCAACTGTCTGCCACCATCTTAACAATTATCTTAGCGGCAAATTCAAATTACGCAACTATGCAGACATAAATGCCGAACGTAATACGAATGTGTAAAAATAAATGTGCACCGGTGGTCCCGAATTCATTTTAATGAAAATAATTCGAATCAGATTGGTTCTTTAAAAACAGTGCGCATAGCACGATCCTTATAACAAACTTTTCTAGCTGATGTATGGAGCCGAAATTAATTACGCACGAATTGCGAAGAATATTGTTTCAGGTAACATACGTCAGTGTTGTGCGTGGCTGATATTCGGTGCTTTTAATGATCATTTTGCTGAAGATAACTATTTCCATCATAATCAATAGTTGTATAGGATCTGTTGTATGGACTGTGAGTTAGTGACACTTACACAACTTACAGACGACCCTTAACACAACGTTAACTTGGAGTTCTTTAGCAACTTGACCAAATATTTTGCCGGGAGAAAATTTATTTAGTAATTACTCAATGTAATAAAAGAAGATTATCATTTTCATTTACAAATTAGTTGAATACCAAACCACTGAATAATACAGCGAATGCCACATACTGATGACGACACATGCAGCTTTCAGTAGCCATCCGAAGTACAGAACGGGTTTCGCAAAATATTTAGGTTTATTATTTCCGGATCCTCCTGCTCACTGGGGTGTTCCGGGTATGAGACGCTGAAGATGTAGAAAAATCCTCGAGCACATTGATCCTCTACGGACGGAATAGGGGGGAACCCTCCCAACAGACGAGAAGACGACTCGGACGCTCGGCTACGGCAGTTGTAGGATCCTTTTTTTGTAATGAAACAAAAATAAATCCACAAATACAATACAAAATAAAAATATAAAAATTAAAAAATCAAAGAAATTAAAAAAATTAAAGAAAGAAAGAAATAAAACAACATAGACAAACCCGCTGCACCTCTTCCTGATCCTTCGATCCTCGAACACGTTGCTTGGGCACGGCGGCGGGATGGCCAGGCTTCGGGTGTCGACCCCTGCCCTATCCGTCATCCTGCTCCTGCAGCGGTTCCCAAAAAACAGTGTTTAACGCAACTGCCTAGTAAGAAGGAGATTCCGAGTTCGAGTCCCAGTCCAGCACACACTTTCACTCGTTGCCGCTGAATCCGCACAAACTCCGGAGGCAGTTGGATACTAATTGTTCCTTACCATTCTCCCTCCTCCCCCCCTCTCCCCCCCACGTCCCACATTCATTTTACATGATCTGTTAAACGTTGGCAGCTCAGTCGTATTGCGAATAATGGTAACCTTTCTGGAAATGGCAGCAAATGGAGGGAATGATCATGTTGTGTACTTGCAGGCCCCATTCGCCGTGCTGAAGAGGCACTTACGACAACCACTGGGGGAACAGGAACCTGACCTTTTCGACGATGTGCATATCGAAACTAGTATCAGCGATCATGTGATAACTAAAATAGAAAGAGTATTTTAAAAAACAAGTAGGAAGATTTACCTGTTCAATAAACTACGTGAAGAGGCAGTCGTATCGTAATTTAAAGGGAATATAAAAACAGTTATCTTAGTCCACGAACATACTGAAGAATTTAAAACAATAGATCTGCGCTGAGTAGATATTAGGGAGCCGGCCGCTGTGGCCGAGTGGTTCTAGGCACTTCAGTCCGGAACCGCTCTGCTGTTGCGGTCGCAGGTTCGAATCCTGCCTCGTGCATGGATGTGTGTGATGTCCTTAGGTTAGTTAGGTTTAAGAAGTTCTAAGCCTAGGGGACTGATGACCTCAGATGTTAAGTCCCATAGTGCTCAAAGCCATTTGAACCATTTTTGAAGATATTAGGGATGGTTGTAATCGCTGAAATAACCAGCTTTCCGTTATATATTTTTTTTTCAATTCCAGTTTAAGCGCCCTTTTAAAACCGCTAAAAGTAACCTGTTTCTGAGATAAACGATTTTAGATTTTTTATTTCTGTAATTTCCTGTAATGAACATAGAAATCGAACAAAGATTGAAAAAATTTGACTCCCTCAGTTTCGAGATACATGTACTACAATCAAAATACGAGTATTAAATTAAATACGCAAATAAAAGAAAACAGTCCGTCCACCGACGCTGCTTTTCTCCAAAAGTGATAAGTGGTTGAATACTACAAAAAAATCACCAGTATTCTCCTATTCACTCTACGTTTTTGAAACTGCTCAAAAATCCTGTTCGTGTTTTCAAGGATCATAGCACTAATTGGGCGTTACGAATAGTGAATGCTAAAGGGTTAAAACTGAGGTTGGAGAATCAGTTTTCGTGTTAATTTCTCCGTTTTTAAGGGCTACAAGCAGATAAAGGCATATTATGTAAACACATGAAATAGATCAGCTGATTTTTACTTTTGTTTTAAACTATGAATGAATGGTTAAGTTTTCTCCTTATGTGATGTAGTAAGGTTCTTGTGGCTCCTCACGTTCTTAACCTTTTAAAGTAAATGGAGCATTGTACATCATTGATACCGCAGTTCGTAAAATACTTCCAGACTAGGGATAGTGCTATTCTGTAATGCAACTAGCGTCCGACTGCAACAACGAGAAATTACCATACAGAACAGATACGGCAAGTCTCACACTCTCCATGTACACACACACATGTCATGCAATAGGCCACGCCACATTTTAAGAGGTATATTACTGTGTTAGTAACGCTGTACCAGTTCTTATACCATGTGTTTGTTGCTCGTTTCTTTCCACACTGTTATTAAAATAGCGATGATCGCTTTTCCCATTTTCTATTATAACGCAATGTTTGAAAACAACGAAAATTTTGGGAATAAAAATTACTTTTTTTTACTTAAAGTTTTAGCACTGCTGCTAGGGCTAATTGACATTTCGGTGTTTTTTACATGATTGTTAGTAAAAACTGAAGAAAAATCTGTTATAATCGAGACCAGACGAGTATAGGAACATGCCGGTTACTCAGAACTAAAAATCGGTATCGGTTTTAACCGGTCGGTTTTTCTCATATCTAATAGATATGCACCTAGTAAAATCGTTCGTGATGGAAGGGACCCTCCATGGTGTACAACCATTGTAAAGAAACTTCTAGAAAGACTTCAGGATAATAGGTGTAAAACAAACCATAGGGCTACAGATAAAGAGATGCTGAAGGAAACGTGTTTGGCTGTGAAGAGGGCAATACGTGAAGCCCTTATTGACCGCAGTAGTGGAATCTTATTGAAATACCTCTCACAAAACCTAATCGTATGGAACTGCTGTCAGTGGTAACAAAGTTACTGTCCAGACATTCGCAGATGACTCAGGAAGTGAAATTACGGTGGGGAAATCAAAATCAGAAATGCTGAACTCAGTTTTGAAATGTTCCTTTACAACGGAACGCACAGAACAAATGTGTTAGTTTATTTCTCGCAGCTTGCAAAGGTGACTGATCTAAATATTAGCATCACTGGAGCTGAAAACCATCTACACTGGGCTACAGAGCTGTATGGACTCCCTGTCAGATTCAATCCAGGCGACTTATCTCTAATCACGATGCTCTGTAGTGCCTTTCAACAAAAGAAATGTGCTTAGCGATTGAAAGAAAGCACAGTTCACATTCATATATAAGAGAAATAACAGAAGTGCAGCTGTATGGACTCCCTGTCAGATTCAATCCAGGCGACTTATCTTTAATCACGATGCTCTGTAGTGCCTTTCAACAAAAGAACTGTGCTTAACGGTTGAAAGAAAGCACAGTTCACATTCATATATAAGAAAAATAACAGAAGTGATCCATAAAATTATTGTCCAACATCATTATAACGTCCATCTGCTATAGAATACTAGAAAATATTCTGAGCTGAAATATAATGAAGTATCTCGAAAAGAATGACTTACTCCACGCCAGTCAGCAGCATGGATTCCAATAATATTTATCATGCGAGCTCAACTTGCGCTTTTCTCAGATGACTTACTTAAGCCATGGATCAAAGCAATGAGGTGAATGTAGTAGTCATCCGTGAATGCAGTAGACTTCCGTAAACTATCTGACTCGGTGCCACACCTACGCTTACAACCAAAAGTACGATTAGACAGGTTAAAAAATAAACTGAACTGACGATTTCTTGGTACGGAAGAGGCAGCATGTTGTCTTGGACAGAGTGTCAATGACAGATGGCAAGCAACTGCAGGCGTTCCCAAGGGAAGTGTGTTGGGACCCTTGCTGCTCGCGTTGTACAAGTATAGTAAAAGTGTGACAGACAATAGTAATAGCAACCTCAAACTTTTTAAGTTCTTACAGTTAACTGTATTGAAGTACTAATTCCAAAAATCTGTAGAAATATTCATTCAGATCTTGATGTTATTTGAATATAGTGGAAAGACTGACAACTTGTTAAGAAATGCAAACCGTTACACTTCACAAAATAAGGACAAGTTAGTGTCCTATGACTACAACATTGGTGGGGCAGAATTGGAATTGCTCAGCTCACACAAATATCTGTGTGTCACCGTTTGTAGGGATGCGAAATATAAAGATCACATACACACGTAAAGTAGATGGAAGACTTCTGTTCAGTGTCAGGATACTGGGAAAATATAGTGAGTGAACAAAGGAGCACACTTAGTTACAAACCACTTGTGCGTTCTGTCTTATTATTAGAACATTGCTCAAATGTTCAAAGTAGAACTTACAGGGAATATGAATGTGTACACTCACAGACTTTTGCGATGAATGCGAGAGCATCAAGGAAATATGGGAACTCTGAATAGGCAGACTGTTGCGGATGTCAGCCACCACCAAAAACCTTTAGATGGTCCGTAGTCGATTGAACGGAGCCCTGATATCGGCCCGTGACATATCACTTGCCTGAGGTGACAACCGTGCAGCACCAAATTTTAAAGAAGGGAAGCTCAGATCGCTGGAAACAATGGTGGGCGGACAACTGAGTATGGTGGTATGCACCCAGCGGATTCCAGTGCTTCACCAAGCTGAGTTTGTGGGAGGCATGAGGTGATGTGATGCCGAAGTATACTTTTAGCAGTGGAAGTGGAGCAATGTTGTGATGTGTTACTGAGCGGTCGTGTACGGCATTAAAGTGCGCACAGAGATAACGCCGGCTACCAGGGCAGGGGGGGGGGGGGGGGCAGCGCGAGGCGGCCTGAACCAGCGCAGGAAATATCCACTTGTCCAATGAGGCAGCACGCAATGGCAGCCGGGTGGCGGACACACGCCTGCCCGCGAGCCAGAGTGAACGAGACGTTCTTTGCCCGCTTTCGGCTCGCCAGTTGCTAGAGGTGGGCCAAACGGTTATTCTGGAGTAACCGTTATCACAGTTCCAGTTATTCTCTGATAACCGTTATTGTTAACGGTTATTAATAACTACCAAGTTATTTTTCGCTAGCGAATACCGAATACTCCGAGACTTAAATAACGACATAGTTGCAATCCATCAGTTTAGTTATCAGTATGACTGCGAGTAGTGTGAAATGGCAGAAATGTCGTATGAATCGTGTCATAACCTTAGCTTATTAACTCTGGGTACATTTTAGTTGATGTTAGAACGATTATTAGTGTTTCATATTATATGTTTGTAGGTTATCGGTCGCTATTAGAAATATTATCTTAGCAGCTGCATCTGAAAGTACGCGGAACTTCGCCACAGCACTGTTTAAGTAAAATGTTAACAGCGTGCGTTTTTAAGTATGAAGTAATATGTAAACTGAGTACTGTAGGTTAAATTCGAAGTTTAATTTCTTGTGCTGCTCACATAATAGAATAAAGTGTACAGCCTTGTAATACAACAAAAAATCTACGTAATGCGACAGATTCGTTTCTCCTGTGCTGTAAAAGATAGTCCTATTGGGGAAAGTGTGAGTACGCTAATCCAAGTTTTATGTGAGATTTGGAAACTGCTCGATTTCTCCAGCTACAGCATGTTTATAAGATATGAAGACATGCAGATCGAAAAGGTTGACAGTGTTACATTTCTGGGACTACAACTCGATAATAAATTCAGTTGGGAAGGGCTTACCACATTTTTTCACTCTATTATTTCATAAGGGAGCATATTCTGTGGTAACTCATCAAACGTAGCAAAAGTTTTTTGCATTTAAAAGCGTGTAGTAAAAATCGTTTGTGGTATAAATCCAAGAACATCATGTAGGAACCTGTTCAAGGAACTTTGTATTCTAACCACTGCTTACTAGTATATTTATTCCTGAATGAAATTTGTTGCAAGTATTTCCAACCAATAGCTCAATACATAATATCAGTACTAGAAATAGGAACAGCAATCTACATAAAGACCTAAAATCACTTACCTTGGTCCAAAAGGGGTCCAATATTCAGGAACATGCGTTTTCAATAAACTGCCAGCAAGTCAGCAACCATTAAAAACTAGGTTTCAGATAAAGCACGGTTTAAGTGTGTTTGAAAGACTTTTTGATACAAGAAGTGTCTGATTCCACCCATCATCAATATGCTGGAAATGGCTATTTTAGGTGTGTCCATGACGTCACTACACACACACACACACATTGCAATAAACACGAGGATACATATAAATAATACAATAACATCTACCACCAAAAATGCACTCAAACCAACGGGACAACTGCGGGAAGTTGGGGGTTTTAGAGTGAGGTCAAGATAGTAAAAAAACACACCATGATCCCAAAACACAAAATTAAGAACAAAAAGAAAAAAAATACAGCATTCTGCAACACCAACAAAAATCTGCAGGAATCGGACACTTCCCTTGAACACTATAGGTCAACCATAGGTGACCATACCAAAACACCAATACCCACAACTAAAAGCACGAAAATTGGAATCGGACATTTCCCTTGACCTACATAGGTAAACCTCAGATGACGATAGCAAAACATCAACACGTACAACTTTGAAAATGGGAATCGGTCATTTCCGGTGACCTATAAAGGTCCACCACAGCTACTGATGCCAAAAAACCAACACCTACACGTGCGAAAAATAAAACCACAATCCCAAAAGTCCACAAATCAATCATCCCTACATAAATTAAATCACATTCAATACTCCATAAATACACAAAACATCACAGCTAGAAAAAAATAAATAAATTACCACCAGCAAATTCCGGCACTGCAAACTAGATCGGCCAGCCCCCCCCCCCCCACACACACACACAAACCAACTCATAAACACCATGCCGTAATGACATTCACACACCACAACACCTTTTTACGTCGAAGCAGACGGGTGGAATCGGACGCTTCCATTGACCTCTCCTTCTACTCTGATGAATATCGTAACAGAGACTGATACACCAGCTTAGGTAAAAATTCTGCTATATTTCAGTTTTGACAGCACTTGGTTGCAACAGTCAAAATCGGGTATTCTATGTATGATAAATTTATTAAAAGTGCGTAACTGTGATTTATTCTAACAGTGTATCAATTCTGTAAATATTGGCAGTTACTGTAATATATTCACATATTTTGACAATCTCCTGACAAATGATGAGGATAATAATTATTATATTCAACTGTATTATGTTATTCTTCCTGGCACGTTATTTGTCATTCGCAATGGCCAGTGGCTATTTCCGAAGTACGTAAATATTTGTTCGCTCCAGTAACTATCGTCTCTGAAATATCACCGGGGTCTAAGACTGGAGTCACTGTGTCAGGAACACAGACACATAGTTATTCCGTTACCAACTTCCAGGTTACCTGTAATGGTCGCCCGATAACTGCCAGAGAGCGAGAACTGTGAGTCAATAAAGATAACTGCCAGAGGAAAATACAGATCTCTGACAGTTATTTCCATAGTCGCTCGAATTCCTTATGGTACCTCTCTTTATACTACCCGTCCAAGCTAAATTGACATATGAGGCGCTGGCTTAAGGGAACGACCGTACTTGTTAATGCCTGTACTGCAGCTCCTATCAGCCACCGCTCGGACATTAACTTTATTTAATTGTTTGTGCTAAAAGTAACAAAGACGCACGATTTAGTACACAGTTCTTATCAACAGATGGCGCGCAGTCTCACAGTTATTCCCATGGCCTATAGAACGCCTTCCAAATGGTCTACCCTCTCCCTAGTTCCTAGCCAGATCTCCGATGAGTTGACGGGAAAGCGTAGGACCATCTTCGGTCAACAGATGGCGCGAGGCACTGTTGACATTAGACAGTTCTTGAAATAACGGCCTGTATCAGAGGAACGGTTATCGCAGCAACCGTTACTCCTTAGTAACCGGTTATTTCTATCAGTTACGTTATTTTTTGCCACCTCTACCAGTTGCCGACGAGCTGTACTCACAAAATCAAGGTGCACGCCTTGCAATCCTTCCCAGACGATTTTACAGAAAGAAATCGGTAAAAATATTGATTTTACCTTACTTATAGCTTTATATGTCGGCTTCATGGTGAAGTGCCCAAAAGTTCGATAATAATAGTAATTAATGTGATATTCGTGTCTATGTACGACGGTGTGCGCAATTCGAAAAACTTTGGAAGGAAACAAAAGAAAAATTCGGAGTAGGAATTAAAATCCATGGAGAAGAAATAAAAACTTTGAGGTTCGCCGATGACATTGTAATTCTGTCAGACACAGCAAAGGACCTGGAAGAGCAGCTGAACGGAATGGACAGTGTCTTGAGAGGAGGATATAAGATGAATATCAACAAAAGCAAAACGAGGATAATGGAATGTAGTCGAATTAAGTCGGGTGATGCTGAGGGAATTAGATTAGGAAATGAGACGCTAAAAGTAGTAAATGAGTTTTGCTATTTCCGGAGAAAAATAACTGATGATGGTCGAGGTAGGGAGGATATAAAATGTAGACTGGCAATAGCAAGGAAAGCGTTTCTGAAGAAGAGAAATTTGTTAACATCGAGTATAGATTTAAAGTGTCAGGAAGTCGTATCTGAAAGTATTTATATGCAGTGTGGCCATGTATGGAAGTGAAACGTGGACAATAAATAGTTTGGACAAGAAGAGAATAGAAACTTTCGAAATATGGGGCTACAGAAGAATGCTGAAGATTAGATGGGTAGATCACATAATTAATGAGGAGGTATTGAAGAAAATTGGGGAGAAGAGAAATTTGTGGCACACCTTGACTAGAAGAAGGGATCGGTTGGTAGGGCATATTCTGAGGCATCAAGGGATCAGCAATTTAGTATTGGAGGGCAGCACGGAGGGCAAAAATCGTAGAGGGAGACCAAGAGATGAATACATTAAACAGATTCAGAAGGATGTAGGTTGCAGTAGGTACTGGGAGATGAAGAAGCTTGCACAGGATAGAGTAGCATGGAGAGCTGCATCAAACCAGTCTCTTGACTGAAGACTACAATAACAACAAATGTTTCTGCGAGTGAAATGTAGCTAAGATATTGAGCTTTTCATCAGACGTTTAAGGAGGTCTGTATCCGTCTCGTATCTCGAGAAAATGGAATTCATATAGAGCATTCACTTCCTACTACATGTGCACTGGAAGAAGTATTCACATCTTCTAAACCATTCGAGATATCGATACGAGATTTTGCTAACTGATAGCATGCAAAGAGAAGAGTATTTCGCTATATGGTTAACACAGGGAACTTCCTTACCTGCAGCGATATAGCGGAAGCTATGGTTTTTACTTTGTTTTTTCAGTCCAATACTGTAATTTTCTTAAGAGTTGTAGGGAACTATTGAAAAGAGAGTGTGCTGGTATGAAACTAAACATGAAATTTCTCATCTTATTTTACAGCAAACCGACACAATGAGGTTTTCCATGACGTATTGAATACAGTAGTACCCTAATGCATTTCAATAAGACTCTCTGTTTCACCATTCTGTCGCAGTAGGTATTGCAAGGTAATTTTTGTACAATTTGTGAGGTAACGGGCAAATTGTGGCGCTCTGAAAATATTCTAAGCTGGCGTGGCCGCACGGGTGGCGAATGTTAGCCGGACGCGAGTTGTACCTCTAGAGCGTGGTCCATCGAACACGTGGCTGGGAATTTCTTGGTGACGCTGTGCGCCAGGAGGGCCAAAGATGGCGGACTTTGTGAAACCTTAATGGCAGACATTTCACAGTTCGTACAGAAATTGATAGTAGCCAGATGAATCATGATGCCTCAAAAAGAAACGTGTACAGTACTATTATTTGCACGACGATTCTGATGGTTCAAATGGTTCAAATGGCTCTGAGCACTATGGGACTTAACTTCTAAGGTCATCAGTCCCCTAGAACTTAGAACTACTTAAACCTAACTAACCTAAGGACATCACACACATCCATGCCGGAGGCAGGATTCGAACCTGCGACCGTAGCGGTCACGCGGTTCCAGACTGAAGCGCCTAGAACCGCACGGCCACATCGGCCGGCCTTCTGATGGTGCAATCAGATTTTCAATGTCTTCATTAGTTTAAAGTTTAGTTCTGACTGTAAATTATACAAGTAACATCCAGCAACGAATTTTCAAAATTTAACGGTTCATCCGATTTCGTCGATCTACGTGTTTTTAGAATGGTATTACTGTAAATCTAAATTGGTATGAATTATTACAGGCATGTAACTTGAATAGTACATGAGTTATTGGCGGTCAAATTGGCCGATTACTATCTATCGAGTCATGCCATAAGTATTGCACAGTCACACGAAAAAACGGTAGCAGCATGCTTTCAAATATATTTATTAATCTATGTCTTTGTTTACATCCGATATATACTATTCATGAAGAAATTGGTTAAATATTTACAGTGTGTTAGAAAGCACAGAGACTTTAGGCTCCTGGCCTACCTTTTGCTTCTTTTCTTTTGATATATGTTTATTTAATTTGTTTATGTAACTAATAATGTGTGTTACAGCGTGTTTATGGTCCAGCTGTAGGAATATTTATTTAATTTCAAGTTATTTAAATGGTACTCCAGTATTTCGTATGCGTTTCATTATGTTTGTGTGGGTGCGTTGGATTGGAGACATAGTGCGAGGCTGTAGCCAATCACAGCGCTCGTGAATAGGGAGACTGGATGGAAGCGAGTTCGGGGACGACACAGGACACGGAAGGTGCTGGACGCGACGGACGCGGAGTCGTCGGGAAGACCTGGACAGTGCAGCAGTTTGCGCGTGGTCGCGGAGGGTAGAAATATCTCGGAGTGCCGACCTGTGTTCTTGTGTGATTTCCGTGGCTTCTGCAGTTAAGTCGTAGTATGCGTTCAGAAGAGAATATCTCGCGAGCTGTGTTGTTGTTCATAACTAATTACGTGCAGTTGGAATCTATTGTTTCCCTATTATTCAACTTATATTTTATTTAATTGCTGGACCATTGACGCCAATAAGTGTTTTGCAGAAATATACCGCATTCTCAAAAGTACTTCTACTGTTGTACTCATCATTTAAAGTCGTTAAGATAGTATCTGCAGATTTTATTTAATGGAAATCTTTCATTTATAAATTTAGATGTTACATTCATAATTCGCAATTGCCGAGTGGTAGAAACCTTCGACCATTCGATTCATGTGTGTATTATTATTGTATACTGTAGACTCGTCAGTATTTGGCCTGTAATGCGGCAACTACGTATCCCAGCCCCTAGACAAACAAATCAGCCAAAACGTTTAACATTGGAACTATGAGTCTGTGGGTGCGTGGCTGAGGCCCTCACATCCTTTCATCATTCATTGTTTTGAAAGCCCGCAAATTGATACCGTATTTTAAGAAAGAAAAAGGAAAATTAAACCTGTTTGCTGTAAAATAAGATAAGAAATTTCACGTTTCTCTTTTCAATAGTTGTGTAAGACTCTTAAAAAATTGGACTATTGGATTGAAAAAATAAAAACCATAGCTTCCAGTATATCGCCGTAGATAAAGAAGTACCATGTGTTAACCATAGAGAAAAATACCCTCCTCTTTGCATGCTATCACTTCCCAAAATATCGTATCGATATCTAGAACGGCTCAGGACATATGTGGTATGTTGTGAATATTTCATTCCGGTGCGCGTGCGGTCGGAAGTGAGCGTGCTACATAAATTCCATTTTCTCGGGATTGGAGACAAACGGAGATATCCTCTCAAGTCGGAAGAAAATTCAATATCTTAGACAACTTTCGTTCCCAGCAACATACGCTGTATTTGCACCAAACACAAAATCATAGCGATCCATAGTTTTTACTGGAAACTTTTCGGAATTCCGCGTAGCGCCTACTTGGACGTGAAGAACACGTTGAATATTACCATTATCGAAATTTTGGGCACTGCTACATGAAGCTGACATATATAAAGCTGCACGTAACGTGAAAATCAACTTCTTTTACCGATTAGTTTATGTCAAGTCGCGTGAGAAAGACTATGAAGCTAACGGTGCGCGCTTGTCGTTCTACGAGGTGCATTCAAGTTCTAAGGCCTTCGATTTTTTTTCTAATTTACTACTCACACGAAATCGATGAAACTGGCGTTACTTCTCGACGTAATCGCCCTGCAGACGTACACATTTTTCACAACGCTGACGCCATGATTCCACGGCAGCGGCGAAGGCTTCTTTAGGAGTCTGTTTCGACCACTGGAAAATCGCTGATGCAATAGCAGCACGGCTGGTGAATGTGCGGCCACGGAGAGTGTCTTTCATTGTTGGAAAACGCCAAAAGTCACTAGGAGCCAGGTCAGGTGAGTAGGGAGCATGAGGAGTCACTTCAAAGTTGTTATCACGAAGAAACTGTTGCGTAACGTTAGCTCGATGTGCGGGTGCGTTGTCTTGGTGAAACAGCACACGCGCAGCCCTTCCCGGACGTTTTTGTTGCAGTGCAGGAAGGAATTTGTTCTTCAAAACATTTTCGTAGGATGCACATGTTACCGTAGTGCCCTTTGGAACGCAATGGGTAAGGATTACGCCCTCTCTGTCCCAGAACATGGACACCATCATTTTTTCAGCGCTGGCGGTTACCCGAAATTTTTTTCGTGGCGGTGAATCTGTGTGCTTCCATTGAGCTGACTGGCGCTTTGTTTCTGGATTGAAAAATGGCATCCACGTCTCATCCATTGTCACAACCGACGAAAAGAAAGCCTAATTCGTGCTGTCGTTGCGCGTCAACATTGCTTGGCAACTTGCCACACAGGCAGCCATGTGGTCGTCCGTCAGCATTCGTGGCACCCACCTGGATGACACTTTTCGCATTTTCAGGTCGTCATGCAGGATTGTGTGCACAGAACCCACAGAAATGCCAACTCTGGGGCGATCTGTTCAACAGTCATTCGGCGATCCCCCAAAACATTTCTCTCCACTTTCTCGATCATGTCGTCAGACCGGCTTGTGCGAGCCCGAGGTTGTTTCGGTTTGTTGTCACACGACGTTCTGCCTTCATTAAACTGCCGCACCCACGAACGCACTTTCGACACATCCGTAACTCCACCACCACATGTCTCCTTCAACTGTCAGTGAATTTCAATCGGTTTCACACCACGCAAATTCAGAAAACGAATGATTTCACGCTGTTCAAGTAAGGAAAACGTGGCCATTTTAAGTATTTAAAACAGTTCTCATTTTCGCTGCTGGCAGTAAAATTCCATCTGCCGTACGGTGCTGCCATCTCTGGGACGTATTGACAATGAACGTGGCCTCATTTTAAAACAATGCGCATGTTTCTATCTCTTTCCAGTCCAGAGAAAAAGAATCGGAGGTCTTAGTACCCGTAATGGCGCAGCTGCACCTTGCATGAGGCCAACCACCTACCTTTGTATGCGTTCGTAGGTGCGTGTAGCTGCGTTGGACAGCGCGGTGAGTTGGCACGCATAATGCCGGCTTTCTTTCTATTTTCACACCTACATGGAGAGACGGTGCTCAGCATGAAGGAAGTTCCTCCTTGCAACGGGTAGAGTTGGGCTGGTAAACGCACTGGGCTTTGGCATTTCCTGGTCCGCTAATGTGAAGTAACATCAGCGCTAAGCGCCATTAAATGCTGTCACGTTGGGAAGACGTTGTGCGCTGGTGGGAGGCTGTTCTCTGTGGGTGACCTGTATTCAGCTTTGCTTCTGCATGGTATGAGTGAGCATCTGCAAGCCTGTAAAACTTTGGTGTTTTGCCCAGCTCATAACAGCACTGAATTTTAGAAGGAATGGAAGAATAATATCAGATTTAAAAAACTTCTCAGTTAATAAGATACAAGAGTATAAAATGAAATGGAACGATCATGTTGAGGCCGGCCGGGGTGGCCGAGCGGTTGTAGGCGCTACAGTCTGGAATCGCGCGACCGCTACAGTCGCAGGTTCGAATCCTGCCTCGGGCATGGATGTGTGTGATGTCCTTAGGTTAGTTAGGTTTAAGTAGTTATAAGTTCTAGGGGACTGATGACCTCAGAAGTTAAGTCCCATAGTGCTCAGACCAATTTGAACGATCATGTTGACGCAATAACAGTAAACAGATTGCCAAAAAAGATAATGAATTATCGGTCGACTGGAAAGAGAGAAACAGGTAGAGAGAGGTGAATGGATGATAAAGGCCGGAAATGGTGACCGCAACATCTAATCCTTGGAAGCAGATGATGATTTACTCCTAAATGAATTTATGAATATACAGGATGTTTCCTTAAGCGTGTGGAAAAATGTTACAGGAGATAGAGAATGCTTCACTGAACAATTTGAGGTAGAGAAGCTGGGATCAAAGAAGCCAGCTTAAGTGGATATGGAAGTAAACTTTTCTATCGCTTTGTCTAGCATTACAGTTTGCCGGCCGTGGTGGCCGAGCGGTTCTAGGCGCTTCAGTCCGGAACCGCGAGTCTGCTACAGTCGCAGGTTCGAATCCTGCCTCGGGCATGGATGTGTGTGATGTCCTTAGGTTAGTTAGGTTTAAGTAGTTCTAAAAAGTAGTTTAAAAAAAAAGTTCTAGAGGACTGATGACCTTAGAAGTTAAGTCCCATAGTGCTCAGAGCCATTTGAACCATTACAGTTTTCCAGCTTATTTAGAATTAACACACTTACAAGTTTACACGTGCTGTGCTGTTTATTTACATGCACAGTCTTTATTTCCTACAAGGAAACAAAGAGGACCAGCCTGATTACTGGGAAATCACGATGCAGATTTTGGTTACTTTGCTTGTCCATAAGGTGGCTCTGTTGTATCGTATTTACAGTGTCCCCTCAGCTGTTCGTGAGAGAATGTGGAGACAACATGAGGGTCCACTGCCTGACTGCAGTGTGGACGTCTGCAACCATCTCAATCCTGTATTTTCTGGTCGCTGGATTGGAACGGGACGTCCTATTCCATGGCCTGCGAGGCCACCTGACCTAAAAATAAATGTCGCGTGACCAGGGCCTCCCGTCAGGTAGGCCATTGGCAGGGTGCAAACCTTTCGATTTGACGCCACTTCGGCGACTTGCGCGTCGATGGCGATGAAATGATGATTATTAGGACAACACAACATACAATCCTTGAGCGGAGAAAATCTCCGATCCAGCCGGGAATCGACCCCGGGCCCTTAGGATTGACATTCTGTCACGCTGATCACTCAGCTAGCGGGGACGGACACCTGAAATGAATCCCCTTGATTATTTCCTATCGGGATATCTGTAACACTTGTGTAAGAAACTCCAGTGGACAGGAGATGGAAGTAATTGCCAAAATTGTAGCTGCCTGTCACGTGATTCGAAACACACCAGGGATATTTGTGAGGGTGCGTCAGAATCTTGTTCGGCGATGTTATGCTTGCATTGAGGTTTGTGGTAGTCAATTTCAGCACATTTTGTAAGATACGATACAAATAGTACGTTCATTGCGTCAGTGATGGTATTTGCAGTTAACTGTAATAAATGTAAATAAAAAAGGACACAGTAATATGATTTTATTCGTATTATCTCCTTATGCTAGCCTCTCTAACAGCCAGGTTCCCTGCCTCAAATTGTTCAGTGGAGCGTCCTCTATTTTGTATCCTGCCTGGTAGGTTCCAAAATGGTTCAAATGGCTCTGAGCACTATGGGACTTAACATCTATGGTCATCAGTCCCCTAGAACTTAGAACTGCTGAAACCTAACTAACCTAAGAACATCACACACATCCATGCCCGAGGCAGGATTCGAACCTGCGACCGTAGCGGTCAAGCGGTTCCAGACTGAAGCGCCTAGAACCGCACGGCCACACCGGCCGGCTGCCTGGTAGACGGCGCGTCGGTCTGCTCCTGTAAACTGAAGGGTAGGCCGAATGTAGGAAGCGGATAGGAGCAGGGAAAGGTGAATTAGTGCGGCACTGCGTGTAAGTTAAACCTCTTTTACTGGTGTATGAACATGTACAAATAATATTACTTAACTTTGGCTGAGATGAGCACGTAGGTGCGAAGCCGCACAGGCATCAACGCTAACAGCTACTAGTAGTTGGACAAACTATCATTGAAGTAACTGAAGTAACAAAATCTGTAATGGCTAGCCGCCTATGAAGTAGAAAGTAAGTTGCTTGGTCGTCGGCTCGGAATCAAATGGGCTGAATCTGGAGCGGCGCTCGTAGAGCTGCACAGCGCTGGCTAGAGGGCACTGCCGTCTGTGTCGGTGTCGTAGTGCCAACCTACGAACTTGCACCTACGCCGTGGCATCGTAGCTATCGATACCCCACTCTACGTCCTGTTAAATTTTTGCACGTTCTTACGGAAACACTGTACACAGCTTCGTCTCAAGGGGGTTTCACATTTTCGTGTTCTATTTCGTTGATGTAAGAGGGGGGCAATTCAGCCTACTTACTAATTTTTTTTTCTTTATTGTTATTGTGAAACCTGTGTACAGGCAGGCCAGCAGCAGCATACTACGCCGCTCTTGGGCCTCAGAGAAACACAAAAGATACAAATGAAGACATTTAGAGAAAAAATTACGGTGGACATATAAACGGAGACAAACACTTCTTAAAATACATGGAGCCGTTCACAGGTGTAGAGTCCAAGATAAAATTTGTTCAGACACTGCGATACATACATAGACGAAAATTGTCACACGTGAACGTAGGTGCACAAAAACGAATAACACTGAACCACTGAAGCACAAAACGACAACACACACAGGACACGAGGCGTTGATCTCTGGCGCGCGAATGTTCACTAACCGTGTACGAGTCCGGGGACCTGCCAAGAGAGGAGGAGGGGGGGGGTGGGAGAGGGAGAGGGGAGCGCAGATGCCAAGGGCAGGGGAGATAGGGGGAAGGGAGGAAGGGGGAGGGGAAGCCTGGGGGAAGAGGGGAGGAGGGAGGGGATGGGGGAAAAGGAAAGAGTAGGGAAGGGAAGAGAAGGAAGGGAGGGTGCCTAAAGGAAAGGACACAGGAAGTGGGGGGGAGGATCAAAGTTGATAGGAGGGGTAGATGGAGGGGAGGAGGACATCATCAGGGAGAGGGAGCTGGCGGAAGCCACCTTGGGAGAGGGTAAGGAGGGTGGAGAGATGGAGACCGGGTGGGACATGGGAATACAGGTGCAGCAGTGGGTGGGGGTGGGAGAGGATTGGTGAGACAAGCGGATGAGGAGGATCGAGTTTGCGGGAGGTGTACAGGATCTGTATCCTTTCAAGGAAGAGGAGGAGGTGGGGGAAAGGGATGAGATCATACAGGATCCGCGTGGGGGAGGGGAGACGGATGCGATAGGCGAGGCGGAGAGCATGGCGTTCAAGGATTTGGAGGGATTTATAAAAGGTAGGGGGGGGGGCGGAGATCCAGGCTGGATGGGCGTAACAAAGGATAGATCGGATGAGGGATTAATAGGTGTGGAGGATGGTGGAGGGTTCCAGACCCCACGTACGGCCGGAAAGGAGCTTGAGGAGACAGAGTCGGGAGCGTGCCTTGGCTTGGATTGTCCGGAGATGGGGAGTCCAGGAGAGGCGACGGTCGAGGGTGACGCCAAGGTACTTAAGGGTGGGAGTGAGGGCGATAGGACGGCCATAGATGGTGAGATAGAAATCAAGGAGGCGGAAGGATGGGGTGGTTTTGCCTACAATGATCGCCTGCCTACTTACTAAGTATCAAGAACCAGTACTAGTTTTAAAATCTAAAGACATCCTTCAGGATTGTACGTACCGCTACCGTACAGAGCATTTAAGCAGACTTTTTCCCAAGCTGCATACTCAAACGGAACGGTAAGAAACCCTAAGATATACTATGATGCTAAGTGCAAGCGTTTCTGTAGTTTGTAGAGTATGTATGTAGATGTACAGGGGTTGAACAAAAATACGGAAATACGGCGAGAAATGCACGCGTGAACATAAATGCAGATGTTAGCTAAGCCTGCAGGTGGCGCTGTTGTATTTGGCCACGAACGGGGCCTGCGCAATGCCCTCGATGCGTTACAAGTGTCAGTCGTGGGCAGAACAGTGTGTCTGTCTAAATGTGAGTGTGATATGTCGGAACCAAGTGTTATCGAACGTGTGCAAATCGCTGATGCTCGTTCGGTGCGAGCTTCCGTAACCAATGGAGCCAAAGTATTTGGTGTTTCGAGGGGCCCCGTGTCGAAGATTTATACCACATAGCTACATCTACATTTACACAGATACGCCGCACGCCACAGTACGGTGCGTGGCGGAGGGTACCCTGTATCACTACTCGTCATTTCCTTTCTTTTTTTTCTTTATTGTTATTTTAAAGCCAGTTAACAGGCAGGCTGTCAGCAGCACACTACGCTGCTCTTCAGCCATAGAACATACAAGCAGCAAAAACAGGAGAAGACACTTAAGTTACAGAACGGTGGGCAATAAAACAGGAGACACATAGAGACAAACACGGAGCCGTTCACACTCGTCGATAATCCACACTGCTAACTGATGAGACGACGCACAAACACTGAAGATGACGATGGCACTGGTGAACGAGGGAGTGTGACGGTGAACACGGAACACTAAACACGACGGCACACACGAAACACTGATGGCGGTGATCTCCGGCGCGCAAATGTTCACTATGCGTGTGCGAGTCCGGGGACCTGCCAAGAGAGGAGGAGGAGGAGGGGGAGTGGGAGAGTGAGAGGGGAGAGCAGAGATGCCACAGGCAGGGGAGAGAGGGGGGTGAGAGGAAGGGGAGGGGAAGCCCGGGGGAAGGGGGTGGAGGGAGTGGACAGGGGAAAAGGAAAGAGAAGGGAAGGGAAGAGAAGGGAGGGAGGGTGCCGAAAGGAAAGGACACGGGAGGGGGGGCGGTGGGGCAGGGTCAAAGTTGATAGAAGGGGTAGATGGAGGGGACGAGGACATCATCAGGGAGGGGGAGCTGGCGGAAGCCACCTTGGGAGAGGGTAAGGAGGGTGGAGAGATGGAGACCGGGTGGGACGTGCGAATACAGGCGCGGCAGCGGGCGGGGGTGGGAGAGGATTGGGGAGGTAATTTCCTTTCAATATATATATATATATATATATATATATATATATATATATATATATATATATATATATATATATATATATGTGGTATCTGTTCTTTCGGGAATGTCCGAAAGAACAGATACCATCTTCATACATAAGGTTCAATGGCCATTTGACCGTCTTCTTCCGTGCAGATGCACAAACAGTGCCCGAACTCTTACGGGAATCGGCAGTAAAGCCGCGAGTAATGAGTACAATGGGCAGGGGCACTACGAATATAGTACGGGACAATAAGTTGCCAATGTGTGTCTCACGGGAGGCGTGCCAGAGGTAAGTCCCTGCAGTCGCACTGTCCTCTCTGTTCTCGGTGGCTCAGATGGATAGAGCGTTTGCCATGTAAGCAGGCGATCTCGGGTTCGAGTCCAGGTCGGGGCACACATTTTCAACTGTCCCCGTCGACTTATATCAACGCCTGTGTGCGGCTAAGGAGGTTCACTTCATTGTAATTTTCTTTCCTATTCCACTCGTTTCAAATGCCGGTTCTTTGAATTATCTCAATGGTGTTTCTCGAAAACAACGTCGTCTTCCCTCCAGGAATTCCCATGTGTTTCCGAAGTATCTCCGTAACCCTTACGTGTTGTTCGAACCTACCGATAACAAATCTAGCAAACCGCCTCTGAATTGCTTCGATGTCTTCATTTAATCAGACCTTGTACGGATTCCAAACACTCGAGCAGTACTCAAGAATAGGTCGCACCAGCGTCCTATAAGCAGGGTCCTTTACAGGTGAACCACTCTCTCCTAAAGTTCTCCCAATAACGCGAAGTCGACCTTCCCCCTTCCCTACCACAGTTCTCGCATGCTCGTTTCCATTCCACATCGCTTCACAAAGTCACGCCCAGATATTTAAACGACTTGAGTTTGACAAGCAGAACACTAGTAATACTGCAAAGGAAAGTTATAGATTTGATCTTCCTACTTATCAGCATTAACTTACACTTTTCCACATTTTAGAGCTAGCTGCCATTCATCACACCAACTAGAAATTTTGTCTAAGTCGTCTTGTATCTTGCTACAGTCACTCGACTTCGACACCGTACCGTACACCACGGCATCATCAGCAAACAACCGAAGGTTCCTCGCCGTCCTGTCCGCCAAATCATTTATGTATACAGAAAACAACAGCGGTCGTATCACACTCCCATGGGACACTCGTCACTATACCCTTGTCTCTGATGAACACGCGCCGTCGAGGGCAACATACTGGGCTCTATTATTTAAAAAGTCTTCGAGCAAGTCACATGTCTATGAACTTATTCCATATGCTCGTACCTTCGTTAACAGCCTGCAATGGGGTACCGCGTCAAGTCCTTTCTAGAAATCTAGAAATATGGAGACAGGGAACGCGAAAAAACATCATCCGTCAAAGTCACAAGGCGTGAAAAATTGTGTGTTGAGAGGTCATGACTGCCCACCATTGAAATGCATTGTGACGAAAAGTAAGAGGACGACAGCTGCGAAAGTCACTGCAAAATTGAGTGTCACACTCGCGAACCTCGTCAGCACCAACACAACAAGAAGGGAGTTCCATAAAAATGGAATCGCAGGGCGAGCTGGAATTCCAGAACCGCTAATCAGCGATTCAAATGCCTGTAACAGCAAAAAATGGTTGTTATTGTTGTTGTTGTTGTTGTGGTTTTCAGTCCTGAGACCGGTTTGATGCAGCTCTCCATGCTACTCTATCCTGTGCAAGCTTCTTCATCTCTCAGTACCTACTGCAGCCTACATCCTTCTGAATCTGTTTAGTGTATTCATCTCTTGGTCTCCCTCTACGACTTTTACCCTCCACGCTGTCCTCCAATACTAAGTTGGTGATCCCTTGATGCCTCAGAACATGTCCTACCAACCGATCCCTTCTTCTAGTCAAGTTGTGCCACAAACTCCTCTTCTCCCCAATTCTATTCAATACCTCCTCATTAGTTTTGTGATCTACCCATCTAATCTTCAGCATTCTTCTGTAGCATCACATTTCAAAAGCTTCTATTCTCTTCTTGTCCAAACCATTTATCGTCCATGTTTCACTTCCAGCAAGCAGTAAAGGAAACAAAGGAAGAATTCGGAGTAGGTATTAAAATCTATGGAGAAGAAATAAAAACTTTGAGGTTCGCCGATAACATTGTAATTCCGCCAGTGACAGCAAAGGACTTGGAAGAGCAGTTGAACGAAATAGAAGTGTCTTGAAAGAAGGGTATAAGATGAACATCAACAAAAGCAAAACGAGGATAATGGAATATAGTAGAATTAAATCATGTGATGCTGAGGGAATTAGATTAGGAAATGACACACTTAAAGCAGTAAAGGAGTTTTGCTATTGGGGAGCAAAATAACTGATGATGGTCGAGGTTGGGAGGATTTAAAATGCAGACTGCCAATGGAAAGGGAAGCGTTTCTGAAGAACAAAAAGTGGTACCGAAGCCATAAAACCTACACTGCGGAACAATGGAAGAAAATAACTTGGTCATGTGAGTTTTGTATAAAACTATGTCCAACGTTTGGCCGAGTTTTCATCCCAAGTGTGAAACATGGCGGGGATTTGGTGATGATTTGGGCAGGCATATCTTTGTACTCCATGGGCCCCATGATTGCTCTGCGAGGTCGCATCATTGACAATCATTATGTGACCATTTGGGCTGATCAGATCCATCCCATGGAACAATGTTTTTTTTCCCAATGGTCATGCTCTGTTCCAAGGCGACAGGCTCCCTCGCATAGTCCAGGACTGGTTTTGTAAACACGGGGATGAATTGCTGAATCTCAGTGTTATTGACCTCTGGGGAGAAGGGTGCGCGATCTCCTGTCAGCCCTCACCATCGTTACCTGAACTTCTAACCTTTTCACAGGAAGAATGGTATAAGATTCCCTTGAAAACCAAACAGATCTTGTGTTGATCCATTCCGAGACGCCTGGAAGCAGTTTTGCACGTCAACGGTTTTCCTACACTGTAAAAGGCCTGATAATGTACTGTATTTATGGTGTTCATGTATTTTTCCTCACTCTTTGCAGGTATAGAACCCTTGCTTTTTTTTATCGAAAAAAGCATTTTTTTCAGATGTAAGAAAGATGCATCACATTCCCAAATGATAAAATATTCTTTCAGCATTTGATCCCAGGTACCTCTGCCAGCAATTATTATCAACTTTGCCACGTAAAATATTTTCGATGCCGGAAGAGCTAAAATTATTTTGCGAATAACAATATGTTTCCAGTATTTAATATAATTTCATTAAACGAGACGACTATAAATTCTTTTAAGACGTACAAAAAAGACACAAAAGTATTACGACGATTTATTGAAAAAGATGGATAGGGCAATATATTTACTGTGATGATTGCAGAGAGCACCGAAACCTGTTCGACAATATTCTTGGCTAAAAGCACGTTTCTTATTTCTACAAAATATAAAATCTGTGAAGAACTGCTGCAGGGAACGAAAGGAAATAGATAAACTGTGACTTTGTTCTAAGCATGGCCCAGCATTTGCCTCTGTAACATTTTAAGTGAGTGCAGCAAAAACGAAATGTAATACGAATAATCGTACACGTGTCGTGCAAAAGGTTTCCAAGCTGTGCCCAGAGATAATTAGGTTTCCAAGCTGTGTTCCAGAAATAATTAGAACTTTTTTTTTGACGGAGTTCATATTTCAAGTGGAATACCGTGCTCGCTGTATTCAAGTTCGATAAACAGTATCGCCCAGTATTTGAGCACGGCATTCAAGTTCTCATTCCACACAGGCTGAAACCAACATATGCACTATTCCCTTTCAGTATGTGGTAGGTGTTTTCGCGAGAGAGAAAAGCTCTTTTATTTATTAATCCGTTTCTGGGCTATGTAGCTTTTTTTGGGTTCAGTCTTCATTTGTAAAAATTCGTTTGTCCTTGGGTAAATACCAGTAGCCGTAAACAACCTATTTTACATCGAGCGTATACGAAGAATGGTAGCACGAATGGTATCACATGTATTCTTGCTTCGCAAGAAACGAACAGAGGTACTCAAGAATGTCAGGTGGCAGACAAGTGACGAAATCTCGAGTAAACACAGAAAATTTTGATAACACTATTTTAAGAAGAGACCTATTGCCTAGTGCTTACTCATTGTTTGCAAAAGCCTGTAAGATGAAATTAAAATAAAAGATCCATATAAGCAGTCGTTCTTCTTATGTCCCATCTGTGAATAGAAAGGGAAGAAACTTTGACATAGGTAAAATGCAAAATATCACTGCACAGAGATTTACTGATAGACGATGTATCTACATCTACATAGATACTCTGAAAATCACATTGAGTATTGGCAGACGGTTCATCGAACCAGCTTCACAATAATTCTCTATTATTTCAATCTCGAACAGCGCGCGGAAAAAAACGAACACCTATATCTTTCCGTCCTAGCTCTGATTTCCCTTATTTTATTATGATAATCCTTCTCCCTACGTAGGTCGGCGTCAACAAAATATTTTCGCATTCGGAGGAGAAAGTTGGTGATTGAAATTTCGGGAGAAGATTCCACCACAACTAAAAAGGCCTTTGTTGTAATGATGTCCACCCTAAATACTGTGTCATGTCAGGGACACTCTGTCTCTTATCTCTCGATAACACGAAACGTGCTGCTCTTCTTTGAGCTTTCTCGATGTACTCTGTTAATCCTACCTGGTAAGAATCCCAGATCGCGCAGCAATACTCCAAAAGACGACCGACAAGCACTGTGTAGGCAGCCTCTTTAGTAGATATGTTACATTTTATAAGTGTTCTGCCAGTAAGACGCAGTCTTTGGTTTGCCTTCCCCACAACATTTTCTCTGTGTCCTTTCCAATTTAAGTTTCTCGTAATTGTAATTCCTAGGTATTTAGTTGAATTTGCAGCCGTTAGATATGACTGATTTATCTGTAACCGAAGTTCACTGTTCATGTGGATGACCTCGCACTTTTCATTAATTAGGGTCAATTGCCAGTTTTCGCACCATACCGATATCGTTTCTAAATCGGTTTACAAGTACTAGACAATAAATGACAGCATCATCTGCAGACAACCTAAGACGGCTGCTCAGATTGTGTCCTAAATCGTTTATTTAGGTAAGGAATAGCAAAGGACCTATAATACTATTTTGGGGAACGACAGATTTTACTTCTATTTTGCCCGCGGAGTGGCCGCGCGGTTAGAGGCGCCATGTGGTGGATTGTGCGGCCCATCCCGCCGGAGTTTCTAGTCGTCCCTGGGGCATGGGTGTGCGTGCTGTTCTGAGTATAAGTTAGTTTAACTAGTGTGTAAGCCCAGGGACAGATCACTTCACTTTTTGGTTCCTTAGTAATTCACACACATTTGAACTTCTGTTTTACTCTATGACTTTCCGTCAGTTACTACGAACTGTTACCTCCCTGACAGGAAATCACGAATCCAGACGCAAAACTGAGACGATATTCCATAAATACGCAATTTCACTAAAAACCGCTTGTTAGGTACAGTGTCAGAAGCCTTCCGAAAATCTACAAATACGGAATAAATTTGAAATCCCCTGTCAGTGGCACTCAACACTTCGTTCGTGTGAAGAGCTAGTTGTGTTTGACAAGAACGATGTTTCATAAACCTGTATTGACTGTGTGTCAATAGACCGTTCTCTTCGAGGAAATCGGTAATTCATAATGTTCTAAAACAATATATGTCCCATAACCCTGCTGCATATCGACGGTAATGATATGGGTCTGTAATTTAGTGGATTACTCCTACTACCTTTCTTGAATACTGGCGTAACCTGAGCAACTTTCCAATTCTTGGGTACGAATCTTTCGTCGAGAGAGCGATTTTATACGATCATTAAGTATGGAGCTATTGCATCAGCATAGTCTGAAAGGAACCTGATTAGTATATGTCTGGGCCGGAAGACTTGCTTTTGTTATGTGATTTAAGTTGCTTCTGTTCTCCGACGATATCTATGTACTTATAAGTTACTCATGTTGGCAACTGTAGATGTAAATGGTTACTGTTCCAAAGTCCAGCAAGCGCACCTTCTCTGACTACTAGTTCTGCAGACGACGTGAACTGAGGAGGAGAAAATACACAGCCTGACAAAAGAAGTGAGTCACCCAGAAGGGGGAGAGGAAATAGAATGAAATTTTACAGGATGAGAGGGGCTGTGATTTGCGACGTGATATTTAGAATCCTCAAACCAGTCGCAAAGGGCAGCCACAAGAATACGCAACCACAGGCTTGTAGTTCACAAATATTTATTACACATAATCTTTTTGAACAAATTTAACAGGAATTTACAGGGACTACATTCCCATTGGTAAAACAAGCAACAGTACAGAATATTAAATAACAAATTTTAAGCAAAAGAGGAAATTCCCCAATGGGAACCTTAGACCAATAAACAGATCATAGAACAACGGAATTCCACCAATTATATAGTGACTTATTCCACTAAGCACAGTCGTGAAATCCCTTTCAAGTATAACGACAATATTTAGGCAAAAAAGACAGTTATCTTAACAGTCAGTTTAAGTTCCATGCAACAGCAGGCACACCCCAACGGATGACCCACCCTAATACAAGAGTGACCAAACTACCAGGAACAGGGGACGCATCTTGGCGCAGCTAGAACACATTAACGAGGGGAATCTCCAAATAATAACAAGAGAGAATACTCAACTTCTGTCAACCACTGGGACGAGCAGCGACTCTGACAGGATACAGCCAAGTAGCGCCGAGCGTCGCCAAAACGTAGCTGGCCGAGCTAACGGCGTCCGAACATATTTCAATCAAGGCGCCGCCCCCTATATTGCTCAATCCGGAACTGATTGTGCCCGCCGCTCGTAGGACAATATAACATTAAAGAAAATACAAAGGGCAGACAACCAAACAAAACGACACAATACAAACCCTGTTATTTCAGAGTTATGCCCCCCCCCCACTTGCAAATTCCATTCCATGATTACATGATTAATAGGATTTGAAGAGAAGTAATAAAATGAGCTCTAACATGGAAGGTGGGCGTTTCCACACACATGTCCGCATAGCATGTTTTCTTTCTTTGTGTGTGAGGAATGTTTCCTGAAAGTTTGGCCATACCTTTTTGTAACACCTCGTATATATATATATATATATATATATATATATGTGTGTGTGTGTGTGTGTGTGTGTTTTATATATATAACCACGTGGCCATCCCGCATGGCACACACACACACACACACACACACACACACACACACACACACACACACCTACAAATACAAGGATACATAGTACCCTGCACAATTTCACATTAATTTTCCACATACAACTTTGATTAAATACATAAAAGATATTTTTATGGAATAACGGTACTTAATTAAGATTTAAATAAAAACACATAATAGTTGTAACATTTCTGGTCAAAATACTAATTTGACTGAAAATGCTGTTGACACTGACGATGGCATATATTACATGAATATAAATTGAAACGTCCACTTAGAACAATTATACAAGACTGTGCTTAAACTGACACACAATATTTTTAGCGCAACGCAATCTGACTTTCAAAAATCCCTACAAAAGAATGGCCCTGACTAACATTAATCTATACCTTTCACAAATCACTTACCTCACAAAAATCTTCATTACTCGAACTACTGCAATACAGCGAGCGCCACTATTGCCAGCTAAATAAAAGATTCAAACTACGGAAGGCACTAACTACTGATAGGAATAGTTAGCAAATGAAAGATTTTAATAGAGAACAAACAATGTATTTACCTTAATAGTCATAATATATGATATCCAGTATTACAAACTTCAAAACTCCGCCATCTCTCTCCCCACATCCACCACTGCTGGCGGCTCACCTCCAACTGCGCAACGCTACGTGCTGTTCACGTCCAGCTGCCCAACACTACAATGGCAGACAACAATGCAAACTAGCCACAGACTGCACACAGCACAGCCAGTGATTTTCATACAGAGCGCTACGTAGCGTTGCCAATAAGAAAACATAAACAGCCTACTTACATAGCCCCCATGCGCCCCACAAAAAATTTTACAAATTCTTTTGGGCAGTGGCCAATAATGATTTGATAAAATTTTTCATAATTACAATAACAAAGATATCAAATGCACACACTTATTAATACAATGTTGGTCAAAAGCTAAAATTTTCTCACAGTCCATAAAGACAGTCCAGATTGGTCATCACAGTAAAATTGCAGTGTTTTTCCCGAAGTCTGAGCAGTAAAAGAAAATGCACACGGAAGTAGTGGATTTCCATGCAGTCTTGAAGAAGTAGTGTTGTCCTTCCAACGGAAAGACAGTGCTGACTCTTGACATGCTGACAGGTAATGGGCCACAACTGAGCAAACCCACAGCAGAGTCATTCGACGTTTTGAAAAATATTGGTAGGTAGGTCATCACAGAGCAGACCCACTGTAGTCCTGGTAGAGAGTATGGTATTGGTGGGCCACCAGAGGTGCAGACCCACTGTAGTCCTTGTAGAAATAATGGTATTGGTGGGTCATGAAAGATGCCGACCCACTGTAGTCCTTGTAGAAATAATGGTATTGGTGGGTCATCAAAGATGCAGACCCACTGTATTCCTTGTAGAGATGACCAGCAGCCATCTGTTGCGACTGTGCAGGTGCACATTCACCATCGAAGAGTCTTGCGGAGAATATAGCAAGTCCATGAACCACCATTTGTGCACTCACAAAGTTTTTGGAATTGTCCTTAGAACCAGCAATGCTGTTATCCAGTCCTTTGCTGAATTATTAACACACGTGCAAACACTAACAGTCCCTACTTCTCACATATTGTCCATATACTATGACCAACAGAAACGTATACAGTGAAATGTAACATACAAGTTACTTAATTTGATGAATTGGTGTCAATTACAATATTATAACATGAGAATACAATTACAAAGGTACAAAATACATCATTAAAAACATAACAATACAGATAACATTTGTAGTACAAGCTTTTCCAAAGTAATTGAAATAACCTATACATCAGGGTTACAGGAATTATGACATCAGTACATACATAAAAGATCAGAATAACTTTTGAAACATCAACTTTACACATGAGCATTAAAACAAAACAGAATAAATAATGTCTAAGCATATTTACAAGGTAAATAACATATTATTAATGCCAATTATATTTGAGGATAACAGTATTCCTCATCATAGTGAATGTAGCTTAGTATTAGAAGAAGAAAAAATTCTATGAAACTACACAGAGACAGGAAGAAAACAAATACACAAGGGTACACAAACACATAATGGGATAACATAAAAGGAAAGGACAGGGTTTGTTTTCAGTGTAACATTTGGTACTGCAGTCCAACCCAAAACTTCATTCCATAGATCGTTCGTCTTATTTCAACCTTTGCTTCCACCAAAAAAATCCTATTCAAGGATGCTTTCTGTATTTTTCTCGTATAACCTCTCAGTGCATGTCTTCAAATTCATCGCAACTCATTCTCTTAAGCTAACTTAAATCTACTGAGCTCAGATGCTAAACTAAGGGACGAGGCAATGCAGCAGCATAAAACAATTAACACAAACATCAAGGACAAAAATTTTATATAGGCAAAGAAATTGCAGTACTACAACTAATATAAGGCACTGTGCAGCAAACAAGAAAAATAAATCAGTAGTAAAACTAGCTTAGAAGAGTAACACAAAGTCAAATTCAGTAACACTATGCCTGGCAAACAGCAGTAACTTATACCTAAACATGACATAGCTCAAGCAGAAAAAATATTACACTAAAATGGCCATGTCTAATACCTATGTCACATCTTAACACTAGAGTGATGCATCACGAGAACTTACACTAGCAGATAAGTTACCAAATCGTAAAGAAATTATTTATGCAATTCCTGTGAAGGGAAATGTCTATTTATGTGCCCTTGTACTTCTTGGAAGTAGATCATAAATTTCTTATTGACTGGATCTGTAGGCATAAAATAACTATATTAGTACATATATTAAATTCTATTTTAACCAATGCTGCAGTGCAGCTAGAAACTAGATATTAAAGAAAATGAGCAAATATGTACAAAGGACGGCATGAAACATCATTCATTGGCCATATGGCATTTCATAATGCAGTAAAAATTCCCTCAATTCTAGAGAAAGACGCTTGTCATAATCAGGTGTGCAGTTGTAAGCGTGTCGTATTTGCGGTGCTTTCTACAAAGGAATGTCAAAAGCGAGGATAATGGCCTCCCTTTTTTTTTCTTTTCTACCTGTGCCTCTGAAAAGGCACACACTCTAATGGCTTGTTCTCCAGGCGTCTGACACAGCTGGGTGCCCACGACGCACGTGCAGGTGGTCACTTAACTTTCTTACGGAAATATTTACGACAGCAGTTTTCGCTACATTGACAGTCTCATATGAAAATTTCACAGGTCGAAAATTTACGTTACAAATGCGTAGAAACAAAATCCTATGAATATAACAGTGTGCAAAAAATTTTCGCCTGCATTGTGATACATTCACGCATTTACACACATTTCATAACTCTTAAAGTATGATTCTCGGTTTCCAACATCCTTTTTCACAAGTCAGAGTCCCTAACCACTACTCCTTATTCCTTACCTTATTACACATATACATATTCATCAACACGTCTTCAACAATTCATCATAATAAATACATATCATAATAAACATTCCTCAACAGCATAATACACATCGTTGTCGTAACAATAACATCATAACACCTCAGTCAAATCTCAAAAACGTCATAGCTTTCTGCAATAATTTCAAAACCTAAAGAAAATTCTCTGCTCATTTCAATAGTGTCATCTACCTCAAACGTACTTTAAAATCATTCTCCCTTACCAAATACATCATTCAAAGCTCTCATAGTATCACAATGGTTCTGAAAAATATGAAGGGTTCACACAGTACAGACAAAATACAATTTCATAAGTGTGAAGTTATCCAGCTGTGTAATTGCGTATACATCTGTCACTGACATAGTAAAAAAATTTGTCTCTCTCAGTTAAATGATCAGATAGCTGTGTAATTTATGTATTAGAGAAATATGGTACCGATGTGTAAAGTTGTATAAGCAAATACCATATTAGCTAGGGCTCCTTGTGCTTGCCAAACACATGATACACAAAGTAAGTGTGAACCCCCCTGAGGATTAATGTAATTATACCCTCAGGTGTTACAGATTACAAGAATGGAATGTAATGTATTACGGAAAACCTTTGTATCATTGTACTTCAAATATCTTTAAAAAAAATGATTTAAGTACAAAATTAATCTCTCAAATACGTGTCCTGTAGCGCTAAATATGCGTCTTGCTGTAAGATAAACTCTGTGGAAGTGTCGTAGTTATTGTCCTCCAAAAGCTAAGTTCTGCAGAAGTCAATGTACTTACCTCATGATAAACAAAAGTGAAATGCTTTGCGTATAGATATGTTAGTTATTACGCTTATTGTTGTGATGAAGAAATTACTGTGCTGTAACGTATTGTTGTGCTACGGAAAAGGCTGTCTCCTAGTAGCTATACCACAAAAGTTACTACTAAAACATGTTTTACTTTCCAGAATAATACAGAAAAACTGTGCAGATATAAAACAGAAACACCGCAAAAGCAACATTGTAAATTGTCACTCATTAGTAGCGTCGTGATAAAATCGTGTAGCTGTCACATAAACTTACCACTGTCATCTGGTATCTCTCAGAAAGTACTTTAATTCAGAATGTATTTTCAAGTAAACCAAAATGTTGCATTAAAATCTCATTAGCAGTACCAGTACATGTTCTAAGTATGTGAGCCTTATAGTCGTTACGTAATCGTGCAACTAACAAGCATGAATGTACACACACAATAACACTGTGTCGTCTGTTCGCAATAACAATGCATTCGTAATTTCTGTTTAAATAAGTTCTCTTGGTTCTTGACTGGATATTTAACTTCAAACATTGTTGCATGGTAACAGTTTCTAAGTGTGACAAAGCATACTAGAAATGTGAAGTGAAACGTTTTATGGCAAAGACAAAGTTAAAAAGCAGATTATCTTTCAATAAACGGTTTTACATGTGAAATGTGGTGTAAACCTTTACTCTTCCTAGTACGCAGAGTTTCAACTTCAACGCAATTCTCATGTGGTATATGTCGGATTCTGTAAGGTCCATTGTAAACTAGAAAGAATTTGTGACTCAAGTGTTTCTTCTTATGTGACAATGAATGAGTTTTAATGAGAACTTTCTGACCAATATGTAATTTCTTTGCATTTGCTTTACCGTGTAGTTTTCTCCTTTTGTCTGCTGCTGATTTTATATTTTTAAGAGCCAAATCAATTATGTCTTTGTGTCGAAGTTTACGTGTATTCGGGAAAGGTACAAGCTCTCTGATTCTGTTCGGTGGTTCTTCATTCTTTAGTACAAGAGCAGGTGGTAAAACAGTGGAATCATGAGGCATTTCATTCAGCACGTTTTGAAATAAGTGTAAATATCTGTCCCAATGCTGGTGCTTTCTGTGACAATAAAGTCTGCAAAGCGTATAGATTTCTTTCATAATCCGTTCGGAGGGATTACAATGTGGTGAATACAATGAAATAAAAACAGGTTTGATTTTATGATTCCGAAGCATGCGTGACCAAACAGGAGATCTGAATTGCGGTCCGTTATCTGAAATGACTTTAGCAACGTGGCCAACTTCACGTAAGAAATTTTTAACAAAGGCGTTGGATACAGACCGTCCAGTGGCTTTACGTAACGGAGTGAAAGAAACAAATTTTGAAGTAAGTTCAACAGCGACTAGAATGTACGAAAATCCATTCGATGTTCTGACAAGGGGTCCCAAGAGATCAACAACAGCAAATTCTTGTAATTTAGAAGGAATAATAGGAAACAACGGAGCAGGATGTGAGATAGTAGATGGTTTCGCCTTTTGACAAAGTTTACAAATAGACAAGCCTCTTCGAATTCTCTTTTCCATATTGTTAAAATAACAAGTCGTTCGAAGAATATGATAACATTTTCGTGGACCAAAATGTGCGTAGCTGAAATGAATGTACCAAATGAGCTTATTAACAAAATCGTCAGGAATGCAAAGTACCCATAGCTTGTCATCAACAGTGCAGCGTTTGAAGAGTATGTTGTTTCTAACCAGATAATAATGCCGAATCTGAGTGTGTGTCTTTTCATGCCATTTACTTTTGATATCTTTCCAAATCGGATCTTTATCTTGTTCATGAGCAATGTCCTTTAAAGATGTGGTGATGAAGTTTTCAAAGGCGACTTTCTGAATGTAAAGAATACTGAAATTTTTCTCGAGGTTGCCTTCTGTGTTACTTTTCTCAAGCCCAGTCGGTGCGCGTGACAGGGCGTCCGCAACAATGTTCTCCTTGCCGGGAATGTAAACTATTGTGAAGCGGAATTCTTGCAGAAACAATGCCCAACGTTTTAACCTGTCATGATTTAATTTTGAAGACATAAGAAATTGTAATGCACGATGATCACTGTATACTTTTACGTGCTTACCAGAAAGAAAGAAACGGAATTTGTTAAATGCCCAAACGATAGCTAAAGCTTCTAATTCAGTAACGGAATAATTTTTTTCAGATTTTGTTAGCACTCGGCTAGCAAAAGCAATGGTTTTCTGAACAGTAGTGTCATTTTCTGTGGCTTCTTGAAATAAATGGGCACCAAGACCGGCTTTAGAAGAATCCGTGCTAAGGCAGAAATCTTGTGACAGATCTGGACGAGCTAGTATTGCCGCATGGAGTAACGCTTCTTTCAAAGAATTGAATTCCAACTGTGCTTGTTCATCCCAGTTCCAAATAGTATTTTTTCCAGTGAGAGAACAAAGTTTTGGTGTAACCAGAATTTGCATATTCAGAAAACGACGGTAAAAATTTACGAGACCTAGAAAACTGCGGACTTGTCTTTTTGTGGATGGAACTGGAATGGCTCTGTTTGCTTCTAACTTTTCAGGATCCGGCTGAACGCCTTCAGAAGAAATAATATGTCCCAAAAACTTCACCTTTGACCTACCGAATTCAGACTTTTCCAAGTTAACTGTAATTCCAGATTCTGCAAAAATACGTAACACGCTGTTGAGGATGCAATTGTGTTGTTCCCATGAGGCTTCTGCTATCAGAATATCGTCCACATATAAGACTGCCAGAGTCAAGTACTGCAGTAAATTTTACGTCATTTACTGTAATGTGAATCACAGGATATGCAATGTTGTTATGTTTTACGTCGTGTTCCTGGAGTAAGATGTCCCTAATGTCTTCCATTTTTACGTAATTACTAGCTACGGCAGCTGCGTCGTCAGTTTCATAAGTGCGTTTTGTGGCTGCCAGCGGTGTGAGTCATTGCCTATTGTCTCTTTGCTGGCGCGCGTCGTTATTTGGATTTGGAGACCTAACTTCTACAAATTCACTGTGACAAGAGGGCCCTGCTCTGTTTAAATCCCGCCAGTTTTGATGCAATTCAGCTCTGTCGTTACGATCATATCGTCTGTCGTCATGTCGGTAGGTTCCATAGTTTCTTTCTTGTCGGTCACGTAGTGGAGAATTTCTCCCTGAATCGTAACTGCGCGCTGGACCGTTGCGTCTAAAGTTATTCTGTCTCCCTTGATAATAATTATTTTGGTTCCCATATTGTCTGTTTCTCTGATTGTCTCTGTGATAGTCATTACCGCGGAGAGGTGATCTTTCCCTGTAATTATCACTACTGTGCCAACAGTTGTCATACGGGTGGTGTCTGATTTGGTCACGATTTGTATTGTGAGAATAGCCTTGTCGCGTCCAGTTATTATTTCTTTCATCGCGGAATTGCGACGGATGTGACCTGTAATTGTTGTACTCCTGTTTTCGCGTTCCGCGATTGTCAGTGTCAATTTCCAGTTCTTGTAAGAGCCCCTGAAAAGCTTCAATGTCGTCTTTGCAACGTCCTGCTAAAATAATATGTCGTAAATGGTCAGGCAGTTTGATTAAGTAAATGCGGATGAGTTCTGAGGGGCTGTATGGCTTTCACAGGTACTGATTCTTGTGCAACAAGTCTTCAAAATATTTCGCAAGACTGGAAAATTAAGATTGTTCGAAATGTTTCATCATTATGATGCCATGTTTTACTCAGTCTTGTGTGGCTTGAGACCAATATGCTGAGAGGAATGCATGGTAAAATTCTCCTGCACTGTGACAATCGTGAATGACCAATCGCATTCTTACAGCTGGTTCATTCTCCAAGTAGCCACACATAAATTCTAACCTGTGCTCCAATGACCAGTTGGGAGGGAAACAATGAGAGAATTGATGGAGCCACGCTTGTGGATGAATGTCGTTGGTAGAATTCTTAAACGTTTTGAATTTACGTGTAGTAATGAACAGCTTATAGTCAAAATCATCATGTCGGCGAGTCGCATGTCGGTCATTGTTACGTCGTGTCGGCGGCTCCATCTCAAAATTCGGTGCACATTGCCAATTTCTTTCATAACTTCCGAAATGCCCTGTGCTATTATTTTGTGGCTGTTCCGTATTTCTAAGTTCCTCTTCCCGTGTTGGAGCGCGAGTGTCCTCTGAAATATGTAATTCTTGTATTACCTGCGTCAACTGATCTTGTACTTCCCGGATTTCTCTTTTGTACTGTGTATTGATTTGATTTTGATTTTGTTTGAATTTTCTAATTTGTTCATACTCTTCTGTGTCAGTGAAGGCTACGGGTCTTGTGTCATTCAGATCATCGTCTACCTTTGTAGATAAGTTAGTGACCTGATCCGAAAGTTCGGCTACTTTCTCGGATAGTGAACACATTTCCTCAGTGCGTTTTTCTCAACCATGTTTCAGAGTGTCCATTTGAGTTGAAATCGAATCTACTGTGTCCTTTAAGTTTTCCTGAGTTTTTGCAAGTTGCGTAACCGAATCGGTAGATGCAACTGAGTCAATTTTAGCCCACAAGGTCTCATGATTTTCATGAACAATGGTTTGCAGTTCTTTTATGGCTGCTTCGTGATTCTGTAATGCATTTTCATGCCGCGAAAAAATAGGTTGAAAATGCTCACAAATTTGTGTTTTTACGTCATTACAGACTTTTTGACATTTCGATTCAATGTTATGTAACTCAGTAGTTAAATCTTCACGTGTTTGTTCAAGTGTGATGTGAAGATTTTGTTCCATTGCGTCTAACTGTTGCTGTGTTTGTCTCTGGTGTTGCTCCATTGTGTCAAACTTTTGAAGCTTTGGCTGTGTTTGTCTCTGATTTTGTTCCATTGTGTCTAACTTTTGAAGATTTTGTTCCATTGTGTCTAACTGTTGCTGTGTTTGTTTCTGATTTTGTTCCATTTTTTGCATTAATTGGAATAATAATCTATTAGTGTCTGGAATCTGTTTCTCTATGATTTTTGGCAGTGCATTATCACCGGCAACATCCACATTTTGACAAGCAGAAAATGTGACTTGACTCATTTGAGAAAACGGTGAGGACCCAAAACCTAAGTCTACAGTATTTGCAATATTGTGTTCTGTCATTTCGGATTCCTGAGGCGAGCTGTTGCCGACCGATCGATCGATAATGCTTCCCTGTTCACTAATTGTTTCACCGTCTACACCATTATTTGCCGCCCGCTCCATTTCCCTATGCACAATTACCAAATTACTACTTCGAATGTCTGTTAATTCACTACACAGTGGTGCTGATAAGCTACGCTCGTCGTCACTATTATTTCTCAGTTTACTTTGGAGGCTAGTGTTACGTTTTTCACACGCCATTATTGTCACAATATTTCACACTATAACACAGAAAAGCACAATTTGAAGAGAAAAAATATGGGAACACATTAACATAGCACTGAAAATAATATCTAGTTAATTGCAAGAGCAGCTGCGAAATACTTGGTGCAAATCTACATGCATGCCACAACTGTTTTACTGTACAACAGTGAAAGACTGCAACTACAAAGGAGATTCTCTCTACAATTACGCACTAACAGTAAACAATAGCTACACTAATTACACAAACTACAAGAAAAAATCAGAAGATTCCAGTGAGGTATCCTAGGCTGAGGGTCGACATATGAAACGTCCCCTTAGAACAATTATACAAGACTGTGCTTAAACTGACACACAATATTTTTAGCGCAACGCAATCTGACTTTCAAAAATCCCTACAAAAGAATGGCCCTGACTAACATTAATCTGTACCTTTCACAAATCACTTACCTCACAAAAATCTTCATTACTCAAACTACTGCAATACAGCGAGCGCCACTACTGCCAGCTAAATAAAAGATTCAAACTACGGAAGGCACTAACTACTGATAGGAATAGTTAGCAAATGAAAGATTTTAATAGAGAACAAACAATGTATTTACCTTAATAGTCATAATATATAATATCCAGTATTACAAACTTCAAAACTCCGCCATCTCTCTCCCCACATCCACCACTGCTGGCGGCTCACCTCCAACTGCTCAACGCTACGCGCTGTTCACGTCCAGCTGCCCAACACTACAATGGCAGACAACAATGCAAACTAGCCACAGACTGCACACAGCACAGCCAGTGATTTTCTTACAGAGCGCTACGTAGCGTTGCCAATAAGAAAACATAAACAGCCTACTTACAAAATATTTGCTATTAGGTTGTTGAAGATATTCGTTTACACTGTATTAGCAGTTGTTCATTTAAAATTTGAATATTGCTTCCTTAACAATAGACTTTTTTTATTTCTCTTATAGGTATTGAAGTTTTTCATATAATTTAGTACCTCGAATGTTTGTTTCTTTCTTTTCAGCAGCCTTGTTTATTCTTTTTAAGTGGATATTATTTTACATTCTTGTATTATATGAATGCAGATATGAGATGGTTTTGAAACTGTCAGTACACCTTATTATATCAATTACATTTTTTTCTATGTAGAGGCACGGTAGAGGTATAATATTTATCTGTTGAAATAACTGCTTGGAGGGTGTTAGCCTTGAACTGTTACTAATTATCCTAACAGCTCGCTTTTGTAGTGTGAAGATGGTTCTTAGATTTGTCTTATTATGACTCCAGAACATGAGGCATTTAATAGCAGTGTGAATGTAAGTAAAGTAGACAATTCTGCTATACTGTTTACTACACACATGACTAATTACACATAGACTTCCCAGTCTAAAGTTTTATCTATATAGACACCTAAAAATTTGATGACAGCTGCTCTCATAACTCCTTTATTTTGTATCCTGAGGTCTAGGTCATTTTGTAACTCCTTTAATCAATATGATTGGCTTTTGAATTTTTTTTTATATATTGAATGAAGACTGTTTTGTATCTTTTTGTATGTTTGTTGTTTTGTATGTTTGACTCATTCCACATCTCATGTGACGTGCTCACAATACGAGATCTACGGAACATGAAATAAATAAATAAATAAATAAAAATAAATAAAATTTAATACCCTTAACACATGCAAGACCTCAAACAAATAGCATGGGAAATTATTCACTTCTTGCAGCTCATAATTCTTTACTCTTACAGGCAGACTCCAATAACATGCATAAGGTCTGGAGAAGTAAACGGCTTGCCGAATCAAGAGCATAAAAACTGATAATAAACCGACACCAAAGTCACGTCCCCTTCAAACAGAGACCACAGAGTAAATCATAAGATACTCAAGTAAAATTACAAGCACACTGTCTTAACACTAAGCATGGCCTGCGCGCTATCCTAGAGTGACTCATGCAGCCTTCACACTACTCACGCTTAGTACTCCTGTCAGCGAGCTGTGTTTTACACTCTTAACACCAGTACTCAACATATACTGGAACCAAGAGTGAATTCCTTATTCCCGCCACGGCGGGGATAACCACAAACAAATCACTATTTCCGGCTGAGAATACAAATCACGATCAGACTGACCACAAAACACAACTTCAAAGAAATAGCAGATGCCGACCGTTAGTAGCAGCAAACGGCGAGAATCTACACTGCGTACATAGGCATCCAGCATCAGGTAGTACAATATACACACTTGCTGGTACATTGGAGGCCATCACCACCAGCCCGCCCCCGACACACCCCTTAAATCATAACACAGCTCCGCGAGCAAGCAACACTCCTCCGTCACGGTCATCCAAGACTCGCCAACACAACATATGCCCAAGCAACGGCCACGCACGACCTCTAGGGCCCCGGAACGGAAAACCAAGAGAACCATACCCGCAAGCGCCGCGCTTAAATAGCGGCGAGAAGCGGAAAACTAAAGAGAAAGCGCGCATGCCAGAACGAACGGGATTACTGCCCCTGCTAGATAAGAGAATCACTGGCGCCAGCAACTCCCCCATGGCTCATGATGTTACTTCAGTGATTGCAAAATCGAGTGAAATTTACAAAGAATTTGGCAGTTAGGGCCTAAAAACCAGTATTGACGTTGCACCATCTCTGGCTAGTATGCATCCATTGATTCCGCTAAAAGAAATGTCGTCAGACTAAGCCTCCCGTCGGGTAGATCGCCTGCTGCGTGCAAGTCTTTCGATTTGACGCCACTTCGCCGACTTGCGCGTCGATGTGGATGAAATGATGATGATTAGGAAAGTACAAAACCCAGTCCCTGAGCGGAGAAAATCTCCGACCCAGCCGGGAATCGAAACCGGGCCCTTAGGATTGACATTCTGTCGCGCTGACTACTTTTTTTCACTCAGTTTTTTTATTATAGAGGGTAGCTAAACCCTCTGACAAACCACTCAACTACCGGGGGCGGACATTGATTCCGCTGGAAAGAACGTCGTAAGGCCTTTGTATCCTCTCCTGAGGCAAACTGGCCAACAACAGTTACTCTTGTTAATGTTCCTTGACGTTCTGGCTACCAACAGTAGGAGTCGGCGCCCATTCTGGTCCCACACGTGTTCTATAGGGTACAGATATGGGAATCTTGTTGGTCACGGAAGCACCTCGACATCACGCACACAGTTCATAGAGACAAGTGGCATGTGCAAATAAGCATTGTCTTGTTGAAAAATGGCATCACGATACAGTCGAATGAGAACTAACACATGAGGATCCAGTATGTTCGTGATGTATCATTATGCTGATCGAACAGTCCACGGGTGTAGTGCCGGTTCATAGTGTCCAACAAGCACAATACTTCGGCGATCAGATGGGCCGCCATCGTCAAGTGCGCTGACGAACTGAGCTTCTGAGGGCGCTTGGCCGACTAATATTCCCTGCCCCGCTCGCCGCTCCATCTGTGGTCCGCTCACGGCGCGGGAGAGAGAGTATTAGTCGGCCAAGCGCCCTCAGAAGCTCAGTTCGTCAGCGCGCCTGACGATGGCGGAAGGTCTGATCGTCGAAGTATTGTGCTCGTTGGACACTATCAAGCGGCACTACACCCATGGACTGTTCGGTCAACAAATACACTGGGAGAAATTGAAGAATCGTACTATTATGCTGTTCCCTCAATCACAACCAGACGTAGCCTGAAGGTGTACCCAATAGGTCCCCACAACTTGAGGCCAGGAGTAATACCTCTGTGCCTCTCCAAAACATTAGAAAAACGGGACGTCGCCACAGGTCGCAGCCATACTCGCTGACGATGGTCGTCTGGAGTAGCGCAGTGTTCACCACTGAACAAAATGAGACGCCATTCATCAGCTGTTCATGTTTCCCGAATAAAGTACGCAGCCGTTTATAGCGTCAACAACAGCCTCAGAATGGGACAGTAATTCACTATCAAGGCTGCTATTAGTGCTCGATGACACAGAATTTTTCAGAGAGTCCATAACTTGTTCTCGGATGGCAAGGCACAGTTGCAAGGGGGTTACGATGTACTTGGTGCACAACACGGCGATCCTCTCTCGAGCTTGTCAGGTGTGGTTGACCGGAACCTTGACGAGTATGCTTCCCTCACTTTCCCATACAGCCCAATATCGCGTCACTGTCTCATCCGAATGCCCCATAAACCTAGATGTTGTTCAACTCGACCAGTTATCTAAACGGAAACCCGCAATAAGGCCCCATTCAAACTCTGTCAGGTGCTGATAACGCTGTCTCACACGAGTGCGCGCCATCTCCGTGCCGTGTTCTCACCCCTCACATACTCTCCGAGGCCTGTTGACTAACAACACTAATATACTCTAGCGGCCGTTCTACCTCTCATAGAGAATTCCAACTCTAATCACTTACATGCCCACCGATGATACAGGTTGTCTCCGTAAGAGCGTCCAAAAATTTAACAGAAAGTAGAGAATGCACCACTGAACAATTCGAGGTAGGGAACCAGGGTTCGGAGAAACCAGCTCAAGCAGATAATAGGAATAAAATCACATTAGTGTGTACTTTTTTACTTAGATTAGTTACAGTTAATTGGAAATACCATTACTGATACAATGAGCGTAGCATTTGTACTGCCAGCCGCAGTGGCCGAGCGATTCTAGGCGCTTCAGTCTGGAACTGCGTGACAGCTACGGTCGCAGGTTCGAATCCTGCCTCGTCCATGGACGTGTGTGTTGTTCGTAGGTGGGTTAGGTTTAAGTAGTTCTAAGTTCTAGGTGACTGATGACCTCAGATGTTAAGTTCCATAGTGCTCAGAGCCATTTCAACCATTTTGAACAGGCAGCTACAATTCTGGCAACTCATTCCATCTCCGTGTCCACTGGGGTCTCATACGCAAGTGACTTTAGATATCCTCATAGGAAATAATCATGGGGATTCAGGTCAGGTGACCTCGCAGTCCATGGAATAGGACATCCCCTTCCAATCCGGTGACCACGAAATACTGCTTTGAGATGGTTATGGACATTAACATTGAGGTGAGGCGATGCACCGACATGTCGTAAGCACTTCCTTTCACGAAAAGACGATGTTACATTCTTCAATAACTCAGGCACAACTCTTTGCACCAACCTCAAGTACAGGTGGACATTCAGACGGCCAGGTAGAAGATAAAATACCACCGAATAGGACTGAGTATGATTGGGTCTGTCGTTGATTCACAGACCATTCTGTCATGGGACAATGTAAATACGGTACAACAGAGCCAGCTTATGGAAGAGTAAAGTAAACAAAACCTGCATCATGACTTCCTAATAATGAGGCTCGTCGTCCTTGTTTCCTTGCAGGAAATGAAGAATGTACGCGTAAATAAACAGCACAGTACGTGTAAACTCGTAAACATGTTCGTTATAAATAAGCTGGAAAACAGTAATGCCAGAATATAAGGAGGTATTAGGGGTTCATTACTATTCGCTAGCGTACTTGAGCAGATGTAATTTCGATGGATTGCTCACGCGGTGCCTCCGATATGGAATATCTATGCTCCAATAGAACTGCAGGTCAGAGCAGTGTTGGCAGTAAGTCGAGTTTAGTAGCTCGCAGAGAGCAGTGGTGTTTTGTAGCTCGCACAGAGCACTTGAGTTCTGGAGTTTGGTCAGGGCAGTCCAGCGGTTGACTTGTGTTGGGTCGGTCGTGCAGAACGATGGCAGTGTCTGAGCGATGTAGTATAAGGTAATATATCATTGTTCTTTGTTGCCGCGCGTATATCTTAATTGCCAAAACTGATTTAACCAGAATTGTAATGTTAAAGTCCCATGTAATGCCTTGCAGAAATGTTTCAATAACAACTTTTGTTCTGAAGAAAACTTTTGCGTCATTTATCTGAGTATAGACATTTTACGAATTTTTCCTGTGCATTCTCATGTTGATCAAGCAAAAGGAAATCAGATGTTTATCTACAAATGAAAAATGGTTCAAATGGCTCTGAGCACTATGGGACTTAACATCTGAGGCCACCAGTCCCCTAGAACTTAGAACTGCTTAAACCTAACTAACCTAAAGACATCACACACATCCATGCCTGAGGCAGGATTCGAACCTGCGACCGTAGCGGTCGCATACAAATAAAAATCTAGTGGCCAGCACTGGACTGGGCTATGCCAAAAATTTCTTATAGGAGCAGATATATACGTAGATAGCGTTATCCGGCGACATCATTGTGAGGTAAGAATTTTTCAGTTTATTCTGGATGATTTCTCAGGGCCAGGCCATGACGCAGCGCTCTGACGTCAAAACTTATTAATCTCGATATGCAGTCAGTTTTTAATGGAAGGTGACATTAAACCTTTAAATTTCAGTATTGGAAAGAAATTTTTTACTGGGAATTTAAACGATATTTTTTTCTGTTGGGAGGTTACAAGACAAAGATGTAGACAAGTTTACTTTTACATCCCCTTAAGCTGCCTTCTCCGACTCCAGGTTCCCTACCTCAAATTGCTCTGTGAAGCATTCTCTGTCTTCTATTATGTTACGGAAACAGCCTGTACGTAAGCATACGAGATTACATTGAAACCGACCATATCTTTTGGGTGCAAATTTTTTTTTCCTTTTTTGTCGTGCAATGTAGATTTCCTATTTCACGCCTCTGGTGTCGCTAAGTGCCACCTGTGAACGCCCCTCACCTTCGCGGAAATTCACGCAGCTGGGGACCCGCGCTTCGCTCCTGCCGCACGCACGGCCACTGCATTACGCGTGCGGTGGGCAGCTTCGGCTGCAGTCCCGGCGGAGGGAACACGCGTGATGTGACTGCAAAACGTTCAGACACGCTGCCGTGCCGCGCCTACTGATCAGCTGTTGCACCTGTAGTTGCGTGAACAGCGTAACACGTGAAGTCGTGGGCGGACTACCATTACCTTTTGTACATGGTGGGAGAAATGAAAATAAATCTGAAAACATTTATAAGACTTACTCTTGTTAATGAACAAGAGAATTGCCTATCACGGAGAATGCTAGAAACCGTGATTTAGATGCTCCAATCGGTTACTGTCACAGTTCAAAAGAAAAAGCCAGTCTGTTTTGAAAAACTTTTGTCAGATTAAGTTTCACCTAACAACCTCTTGTACAATAAGTAAAATTATTAAATCTTTGAAAAATAAATGATCTGTTGGAGTAGATGACATCTCTAATAAGATATTAAAATAATCTGAATCAATTACAGCTGATGTTTTGAGGCACATATGTAATGCATCATTAACTCGAGGTATTTTCCCAGACAGGTTAAAATATGCCATTGTCAGGCCGCTCTACAAAAATGGGGACACCACAGATGTCAATAATTATCGGCCAGTATCCTTGCTTACAGCATTTTCAAAAATCTTCGAGAAAGTAATGTACTCGAGAGTGGTTAGCCATCTCAACAGTAATGGGATACTTAGTAAATCACAGTTCGGATTTCGAAAATGCTGTTCCACTGAGACAGCAATATACAATTTCACTGTCCCCATAATAGAATCTTTAAATAGTAAAATGTCACCAATAGGATTTTTCTGTGGCTTGTCCAAAGCATTTGATTGTGTGAATCATGACATTATGTTACAGAAATTACAGTTCTATGGTATAAATGGAATAGCACATGAGTGGTTTAAGTCGTACCTACAGAACAGGAAACAAAAAGTTTCCTTATTTGGGTCAAGTGATTTAAATAAGTTTGCCACTTCATCTAACTGGAGTGATATTACATTAGGTGTTCCACAGCGTTCAATCATGCGTCCCCTTCTGTTCTTGACACATGTGAACGACTTCCCTTCCTATCTGAAACAGGAAGCTGAGCTGACACTGTTTGCTGAAGATTGAAACGCGTACGTTTCATAGGCAGCGATGGCGAGCCGCAGAATCTCTGACCAGAGAGCATGTAGTCAGTACAGTTGCGAGAGAGTAATAGCGCGCGAGAGTTCAGAGTTGCGAATTAGCAGTTCGAGAGTACTAGCGCATGCGAGATGGCGTAGTCTGTGCTAGTAGCACGCGAGAGACAGTCGGTATTGCGTGTGAGGAGTCGCCGGGCGCCGACATGGCTCTGGTCGGGATTCAGGACGAGGTATACTGTTAAATAAGGTAATGAAGCAGCATTGCGCTCATCTGATAATGTAATGGATCTTAAGTGCAATTAATTTGTTCAAGAATCGCCCCAATAATAATTTTGTTTTCAAACCAAGCATTTTAACAAAACAAACATTTTATTGAAAGAAAATTTCCTTTGCTTTTCCTCCAAGAATCAATTTATCACGCTGGTTATTGCACAGGGCCTAAGGTTAGCGCAGCTGGCCATATAAGATTTATCAGGTTTAGCATAACGTTAATTTTGTGGGGAAATAACTTTTGGCACGTTTTCATTATCATAGACTTTTCTTTTATTTTTGCTGGGAGGCTACGTTTAACACGATTCCCATTAACATTTAATTATTGTGCTTTGTTCAAAATTTTTGTGGGGAGGTTACACTTGGCACGATTATAATTGTCATTTCAAATTATTATCATTATAAGAAAATTTCACTGGAAGGTTACACTTGGCGACATCCGGTCCAGGATCGTATTTCGTTGAGAATCTTCTGAAAAGTAGTCAGATATCTGCTCTTATTTGCTTTTATATAATTAGCATTTGGCGCAACGCTTTTACTAATTTTGTGACCTTCTTTCCTCAGATCATCGGCAATTCTTTGCTCTGATGTATTTGTGTTTGTTGCTTTTTGCATTGTGCTTATTTCATTTGTGAATAATTGTGACTATTGTAAAAATGCCGCGAAAGACTGTGAATAGTGTATCGCGAAGTATGATGAATGAAATTACCGACTTAAACAACTTCACCGATAGGACTTGTGACACGCAGTGTAATAATGACATCTTGCGTTCACTGACAATCAGTGCGTTCCAACCACGAATAAAGATGTAGATCTTAATGATGAACAAGCAAACTTAATTGTCTCCTCGGTTAATTTGACGACAATTGATGACGCGGGGCGCACTATTGTAATGAGCGCTGCCCAGCGTAAAACACCCGGTTTGGAAAATTCAAATAACGTACAGACAAATTTTTCTAATGAAAATGGACAGTGTACTGAAAGTACGACGGATCCATTTAATTCCGAAATAGTGACCGATAGTATACATTCGACTGGCAAACCTTTTTGTAAATCTGAGAATAACCAAATGGTTACAGAAAGCGAGACAATTCCAGATCCACCATTAAACAGCACGGAGAATAGAGCTGGTAATTTTGGTTTGGATCAAATTATGGCATTGTTGCTACAAACGAATAAACAACTTAGTGAAGATATCACACAGAAACTTAATGAAAAATTAGACAATCTTGATGAAAAACAGGACGACAATTCGAAACAACTTAAAGAAGATTTCAGGCAACTTAGTAAACAGGTCAAACAAGATAACGAAAAACTCAAACAACACTTTAATGAAAAATTAGACAACAATTCCAGACAGTTAAATGAAAAATTAGACAACAATTCCAGACAGCTTAGTGAACAAATTAGAGACGTTGCTGCGCAATGTCATGATACTAAGGAACAGTTACGCGAGGAAATTGAGGCTTGTTCAAGAAAAAGTAGCGAAGAGATTAGATCTGTTGCTCAAGAATTACGGGATATGCAAACAGCTACAACAGAAACACTTAGAGAGGAAATTAGCGCAGTCGGTAAACAATGCTCTGAAAAGGCTACACAATTACGCGACGAGTTTAAAGCAATGACAGCAGAACTTTCGCGCACAATGGATGAAAAGATAGACGCGAAATTCGAACAACAGAACACTCAAATTGACGAACGTTTTAATCTTCACATAGAAAACAGTAATACACGTTTCCGTAAATTTATACAGGATCAGAATAAAGTAAAACGACAAGTAATGGAAACAATCACAGCACAAAGACAAGAAGACAAACGTAAAATGTTTGCGAAAGCAAAAACATACGTAGACAACAATATTGCTACAGTGTCCGACAAAATTAATACCATCGAACAGTTGAACGCGGAATTACGTGATGAAATTTCTGATCTTAAATCAAAAACAGATACACACACAGCAGATATTCAGACAGTGACAGATAGATTTGAACAATCAGAAATAACACAGGATTCCGATGTCGTCAAAGCTGACGTTAAAAAACTGAACGAAACTACACGTAAGTTGCAAAAACAGATTAATGCGTCTGACATTAAAACAGATGATCAGGTAAAAATACTGACTGAAAAATGTGATGAATTGGCCAGTCGTATTGACGTTATTGAAAGTAATAATGACAGCAAATCAGACGATACCTCACCGGTTTCATTTAACCAAACACCAGAATTCCAAAATTTACAGCAGACAATTAATGAGATCGATTCGTTTAATAAGACGTTGCGTAGACAATTGTCAAGTTTACAGCAAGAAGTAACAGAGATGAAAAGTATTTCAGTTAATAACATCACAGCAGACGCCACTTCACGAACATTTTTCAGACTCACGCAGCGCGTAGAATTTGGGTAATCTACAGAGAGTACGGGACTTAGATTCCGAACAGACACAGACAAATAGATTCTCTTACAATCATGAACCTGTTCCATCATACAGAGACGATAATTTTAATTATAAACATTTTCTGTCAGTGAGAAAATTTAAAGTGTTTAAAAATGACAGAACACAGATTCATCCGCTAGATTGGATACAACAATTTAGCTTTGCTTTTCCACCGACTTGGCCTGTAGCGCATGAACTTGAATTTATTTGCAGTTTTTTGGAAGGCGAACCGGCAACTCGTATGAGACCGATCGCGAGACAATGCTATTCGGTAGAAGAGTTTCAGAATGCTTTTCTATCAGCGTATTGGTAGAAGACGACACAGCGCGGAATTAAAGATCAACTAATCAGTTTGCCATATTATGAGAACACAAATTTTCCCAGTGTCACGCAATTTTTTGAGCATATGGTCCAACAAAACCAGTACCTAAGTGAACCGTACAGTGAATCTGCACTTATACAATTATGCATTTCTAAATTACCACGATCATTAAGAGTGTCACTCCTAACGGGTCAGCAAAAAGAAAACATTTCGGCATTCAGAGATCTGTTACAGCTCTTGGAAGTACAACAATCTGATTATTCTTTTGTAAACAAAAATTTTTCATATAATAATCATGGCCAACAAACTTACAGTAATTACGATCAGTCACTTAATTTCAATAGCAAAGGTAATAGACGCTTCAGGAATGACAACCAACAGAACTTTAATAACAGTCAAAATTCCAATTATCAATATCGTCAAAATTTTCAGCAACAGGAACCACATTTTAGTAACAATAGACGTTTTCCACCACAACAGCATGAAAATCAGCCGGTTAGCATACCTAACCAACAATGGAATGCACAAGGTCAACCAGGCTTCAATGTTTCCCTGCGTGCACGTATAGTCCCAGATCCAATAAATAGTAACGCACGGCAGCAAAGGAACAACTATGTACAGAAAACACAGTATTTCAATTCCTATCGCAATGTACCGTATAGGAATGACTATTACAACAGACGTAAAAACGATGAGCACAATTATCAGCGTACATATAATAACAGTCGGTCTTACCAACAGCAAAATCATCCGCAAGAACATGTTCTCATGAATGAACCCGACAGTAGATTTCATCCAGAGCGTAATACGTCTGGAAGAAATAATAGAACAGTTCAAATAGCCGAAATGCCACAGAATCGTCCTGAAAATAATAACACGTAAGATAGAATCTGACTAGATACTGTACAGGTCGCATCTTCCAATAATACAAACACTACTTTTGACACGCAGAATGTTGTTCACGAAAATGTTATTACTTTTGACGACATCAGAGACACTCTTTTACAGGAAAGACCGGTTGTTCAGAAAACTATTTCACACCCTGTCATCGAAATTAAAATTGGTTCATCGAAATTTTCAGCAGTAATCGATTCTGGCTCACCTATGTCAGTTATTAATGAAGAAACTTTCAACAAGTGTAATAAAGAGAATACGTATCCTACATTTCCACTAGGCAAAACGAAAGTAAAAGGAGCAGTATCGAGTAAAGGAGTAGACGTTAAATTACAGACACATTTATCATTTTGTATTGCAGGTCACACATTTCACTCAAATTTTTTAATTGTTCCTTTATTGACAACAGACGTTATTTTAGGTACTAATTTTCTCGTACAACACGACGCAGTGGTTGATTTTCAGAGTTCCTATTTAATGCTAAAGGATGAAGATGTACAATTGGCTTTAGAATTTCAGCACTCACTATCTGCGGAAGAACAAACAATTAATCGCACAGAGGTCATTTCCGTATCACGTGGCATAGACTGTAATTCCACATTGTTCACGGATACGTACGTACATAACTATAACACCCCAGACGAAGCTGACTATGATGTAATGCAGATGATTTCTGATAAGGTTCAACAGAGTTGTGCAAATACAGACGACGAACGTATGCAACTACAGAAAATTCTTTTACAGCAAGCTCCAGTTTTTGACAACATTCCTGGTACTATGTCCGGTTTTATGTATGAATTTCAAGTCAAACAGCACGACACATTTAAAGCCAAGCATTATCCCATTCCGTATATTCACAGAGAACAGGTTAAGAAAGAATTGCAGGATATGCTTGACCAGCAGTTAGTCCGTACATAAACCCGCTCCATATTGTTAAGAAAAAGGATGGCTCACTTCGCCTCGTACTTGATTCACGTCACATCAATGACATAATTATTAATGAGACAGATCGACCACAGACACTGGAAGAACTACTACAGAAATTTCACGGTACTGCAATTTATTCTACATTAGATCTGAAATCGGGATTTTGGCAAATTCAGCTTCATCCGAATTGCAGAAAGTATACAGGTTTTCTCTGTTTTAGCGACTGTTATCAATTTTGTAAATTACCATTCGGTTTAACTATTTCTTCTGCAGCTTTTATTCGCGGTTTGAACACAATGCTTCCGACAGAACTTAAAGACAGAATCACGACGTACGTAGACGACATTCTTATTGCAGAAGCTACCTGGTCTGAGCACAATCTGATTTTAGAACGACTGTTGCAAACTTTTCATGCACAAGGACTTACAATTAACCTTAGTAAATCGCATTTTGGCAAAACTTCTATAAAATTTCTTGGACACGTAATTTCAGCAGAAGGCATTGCGCCTGATCCGGAAAAACTTCAAGCTCTACGTGACATTACTGTTCCTACAACGAAGAAGCAATTACGCAGCTTTTTGGGGTTAATTAACTTTTTTCGTAAATTTATTCATCACTCTGCTTCAGACTCACCTAGATTATGTCAATTGACAGGTAAAAACACGATTTGGTCATGGGATAAGCAAGCACATTCTGAATTTGTGAACCTGAGAGAAGCCTTGTTGAATGCTCCACTTTTATCGCACCCAGATCTTACCAGAAATTTTTCCATTGCCACCGACAGTTCCAACACAGCTTTAGGCGCACATATTTTTCAGGAAATTGAAGAAGATGGTTCTACAGTAATTAAAAACATCGCATTTGCAAGCCGCATTCTATCACCTGCTGAACGTAATTATTCCGTTACTGAACTTGAAACATTATGTGTTGTTTGGGCTTTCACGAGATTTAGGCACTTTCTTTATGGAAGACACACCACCGTTTACACAGATCACAGAGCGATACAATTTTTACTTTCAGCTAAATTCACCCACGACAGACTAAGCAGATGGAAGCTTTATTTGCAGGAATTTAATTTTACAATAGTTCACATTCCAGGCACACAAAATATTGTAGCGGACGCACTATCTCGTTCTCTCAGTAACAATCAGCAAGACGTCGCAACCAACTTCTGCAAAGCAAATTTCAGCGTCATGTACATCCAGCAAGTTGCATTTGAAAATTTTATTTCATCGTCATTACAGGACATAGCACAAGAGCAAAGTAAAGACAATGTGTGGAAAGAAATTAAACACCTTTGGCAAGATAAGAATAATGTTACGATTAGACACCATTACATTGTACGCAGTAACATTCTGTTTCGCCGTTCTCATCCTGACAGCAACAATTGGTTATTATGCATTCCTGACGAACTGGTTAACAAATTAATCTGGTACACTCATTTAAGCTACGCACATTTAAGCTACGCCAGAAAATGTTTTCTTATACTGAGACAGAACTGTTATTTTACGAACATGGAGAAACGTATACGACGAGTTTTAGCGTCATGTAAAATTTGCCAGAAAGCTAAGTCAGACACCACTTCACATATTCCTCCGTTATATCCCATTATACCTGTTAAATTAAGACATATGGCCGCTGTAGACATTTTTGGTCTGATTCCGAGAACTAATAGAGGTTTTTGCTATATCTTCGTCGCTGTTGAACTCACTTCAAAATTTGTTACCTTCATTCCGTTACGCAAAGCTACTGCTAAAACTGTTTCGAAAGCATTTGTAAAGCATTTTCTATTTCATGTAGGGCATGTGATGAAAGTAATTTCTGACAATGGATCACAATTTCGTTCTGCTATATGGACACGTATGTTATGAGCTAGAAACATTTCTCCGATCTATATATCCAGGTACCATGCTTCTTCGAACCCTTGTGAACGATTAATGAAAGAAATTGGTAAACTGTGTAGAATTTACTGCCATAAAAGACATATTGATTGGGACACACACATACACTCATTCCAGGATGTAATTAACTCCATACCAAATGAATCCACTATGGTATCTCCGTCTGTTATACTGAAAAATGTTGAACCACCAAACAAAATTAAAGAATTAGTAACATTTCCTACATCTCGTCGACTACGACACCGTGAAATAATTGACATTGCACTGAACAACATCAAACGTGCCGCAGAGCGCCGGAGAAGACAGCAAAAACAGGTTTGTACACGTCGAGACTTTCACATTGGACAGAAGATATTAGTACGTACACACTATTTATCCAACAAAATAAAAGGTAAGTGCAGTAAATTTGAACTTCTATACGCAGATCCATATCGGATTCGCAGCATTCCTCACCCCAATGTTGTACACGTCGAAACTTTGAGAACCAGAAAATCGAAAGGGAACCACCATACATCCAACGTCAAACCTTTTATTGAATGAAGATGCTTTATGATTTGACATGCTGTAATGCCATTTGCTAATTTTTATGATCACGTATGCAACTATACTCACATGAACACTTACTGATGATTATCGTATTTTTTTCTTGGCAAGTGCCCGGTAAGGTAAGGTTAGCAGGTCGCTCTTCTTGTCGTTACACATCAGACCGTGCACATTTTTCATTTTTTTATGTATGTATGATTATTTTCCTGTTTTGTTTGTATGCACTGTGAAATAGTTAAGGTATAACAGACCAGTTGACTTTGACATTTTTTGCCCTATGATATCTCAACATCGTGACTATTTTACATTTTTCTTTTTTTTTTTTTTTTTTGCTGCTGCATTGTGATATTCTCTGTACATTTTTGCCTTTGAACACTGTCTATGCTTTTGACATATTACGTTTTCTGTCATGTTATGCTGTATGCTTCATTATGTTACTATAAATCAGTCATTATTTAGTGAGTATATGATGTAAATGCAAGACATTAATCTTTGTTCATCAATTTCAGAAAGAAATGATGCGTGTAAAGGAAATAAATTAAACGGAAATGGAATTTCACCTACGGAATGAACGAAAGAGAATGCAATACTTCGTGATGAAGAGTAAATGGATCAGAATTAACAAGAATATACAATACACATCGCAGAATAGCAGTCTTAACTAATTTTTTCTTTCAGAATACGAGGCGATTGATGCAGACTGTCAGACAGAACTACACATCTTAGTTTTAGTGATGAAATATGATAGAGATAAGGAATAATTGTATAATGAATAATGAAGTGATATTTTTTTGCAGATGATAATGAGTGATGATGAATAATGATGAAGAATATGCTACTATGAATAATGAAGTTTTTCTTTACAGGTGATGATAATGATGGAGTTATGGGTAATGAAGTGATGGATAATGAAGTTTTTTTCTTTACAGATGAGGATGATGTTGAAGTTTATGTATTTATGCTATGTAGTTATTTAAGTATTTGTTGCAGTTTGCTTTGACAGCAGGTATTATATTGCGTAGTAGGATGACTGAAGGTTTTGGAAAGGACAGCTATGGAGCACATTTTTATACACATTTCACTATCTGTTAATTCGAAGTTCACTACTTTTCAGCATAGTATACATTTCTTCTTTCAGCTCAATAATCCATTTTGTATTTTTTCCAGCAGAAGCTTTTCATGATACTTACTAAACCTGTTACTTATTATACCATTCTAGTACTTGCATTTTTTTAACCCATTTGTGTCTATCATTTATAAATGTGATCACATATACTGCCTTGTTTCATAACCTTGCTACAGCTGACTCATGACGAATGACGTTACCTATCCTCATTTGCAGCAATATGTCAAAAGCAAATATGCCTCAGCAATTAATTATCGATCCCAACGCAATGCATTGCTAGCACAAAAACAAAAAAAAAATGTATTACCAGTCCCGAATAATGCTACTAGTTTAAGAGAATTCTGAATGATACTGATTAGCTCTGAATAGTATGTCACTTTAATAATAACTTCTTAATGATACAAAAAAAAAAAAAATAATGCTTTGTAACTGGCTAATAACTGCACTGTTTATTGTAATGAGACTACTTATAATGCACATGATTATTAATGCTATGAGTAATTAACTGATTTTTAATAATGACTTCTCAATGAAGGTGTGTAACACCAGTTTCAAATAATGCTACTCATTTATGAGAGTTCTGAATAATCTGAATGATGAACAATGTTTTGTACTATTCAATACTTGCTGGCCACTGAGTGCCAATAATTAGTGTAATGTTTTGTACTATTCAATACTTGCTGGCCACTGAGTGCCAATAATTAATATAACTCAATGAATTATGTTAATGCTATGCCAATAATTGACTCTCCTTTTCAATGATGACTTCTGATGAACATTATTCTGTCATACTAAATATGCTTTGTAACTGGCCAAGGACTGCCACTGTTTATTGTAATACGATTACCCATGATGCCAATAATTTAATGAACATTTTTCTGTAATACTACATTCATGGTACAGAAATGTTCGATAACTGGGCTATGAATGCCGCAAACTACTAATGTAATTACTAATGACGACTTGTATGTGACTTAATGTCCTTCACCTTCTGAGCTAACTACCCTGAATTACTGTAATATCCATTTGTCCTGTCCATCCTCATGATCATGGAGCACTATATTTGGTTTTTGCACTAATTCTACGTTGGTGTGCCTTGTAAAAGCGTGGTGTTGACACGACATGCTGTCCACCACAGTGAGCGATGAAGACGTTATTATGGTCCCACTGTTTGGTGTACCTGATGTACTGCTAAAATGATAACAGGGAATATTACTACGACATTTCAGTGTCTTGGATACACTGATAAATACTTCTGGGAAAAGAACTGCAGATTGTCTCACTTGGTGTTGTACTTCTGTGGAAAGATATGGACTTTCAGTGCAGCTGCGTGCAACCTAAGTGCTACAACCATGACGCAATCCTTCCTATTCCTTCCTTAATTATTGTAAAATGAAAAAGTCATATACAGTGCGTGTGCAGCTCTTTTCTTTTGTTAATGAGATCAGTTATCCTGAAATTACTAAAGACTTCTATAGTGCATGTGCACTTTATTACACTCCTTGATTTGTTTGTTTGTTGTAGAAAAATACTAGACAGTACTACAGTGCGTGTGCACTTTTGTCATTTGTCAATGTGATTTGTAATCATTAGGTTTATTTGTCGTAAAAAAATATTAGAGAGTTTTTCAGTGCGTGTGCACTTTATGCCATTTGTACTCATTACGTATATATTTTGTGGTTTTCTGATATGTTCTAAACTACTGTACATGTGCACCTATGTCATTTGTCAATGAGATTTGTTGTGAAAACTTTGAAGAATTTTTCAGTGCATGTGCACTCATGTCACTTGTCAACATGATTTCTTGCCATTATGTTTATGTGTTGTGAAAATGCTAAAAAAATGTTTTTCAGTGCATGTGCACTTATGTCATGTGTTAATATGTTTTCTACTGAACTTCAGTGCCTGTGCACTTTTCTCATTTTTCAATATGATTTGTACTCGTTGCCAATACATTTGAGATTTCCTGATGTTCAATACTTCAGTGCGTATGCACTTATGTCATTTGTTACTCATTGGATATACATTTCCTGATATATTTTGTATGTGCACTTATGTCATTTGTTTTGTACTCACACTTTGTCATTGTCTGAAATGTTTTGTACTCGGTGCATGTGCACCATATTTATCTCATGTTCTATATCTGTATATTCTTTGTAATTGTAAAGTTAATTAGTTAAGAAAAAATTTTGCCGCGCTTGGCAAGTCCAAATAACTTACCATCGCTGCCAAATTTTTGCCCCCCCAGTGGAGGGTTATGAAACGCGTACGTTTCATAGGCAGCGATGGCGAGCCGCAGAATCTCTGACCAGAGAGCATGTAGTCAGTACAGTTGCGAGAGAGTAATAGCGCGCGAGAGTTCAGAGTTGCGAATTAGCAGTTCGAGAGTACTAGCGCATGCGAGATGACGTAGTCTGTGCTAGTAGCACGCGAGAGACAGTCGGTATTGCGTGTGAGGAGTCGCCGGGCGCCGACATGGCTCTGGTCGGGATTCAGGACGAGGTATACTGTTAAATAAGGTAATGAAGCAGCATTGCGCTCATCTGATAATGTAATGGATCTTAAGTGCAATTAATTTGTTCAAGAATCGCCCCAATAATAATTTTGTTTTCAAACCAAGCATTTTAACAAAACAAACATTTTATTGAAAGAAAATTTCCTTTGCTTTTCCTCCAAGAATCAATTTATCACGCTGGTTATTGCACAGGGCCTAAGGTTAGCGCAGCTGGCCATATAAGATTTATCAGGTTTAGCATAACGTTAATTTTGTGGGGAAATAACTTTTGGCACGTTTTCATTATCATAGACTTTTCTTTTATTTTTGCTGGGAGGCTACGTTTAACACGATTCCCATTAACATTTAATTATTGTGCTTTGTTCAAAATTTTTGTGGGGAGGTTACACTTGGCACGATTATAATTGTCATTTCAAATTATTATCATTATAACAAAATTTCATTGGAAAGTTATAAGATACAAGCATTATTATATATAAATCCCGTAAAAGAAAGTCCAATTGAAAATGATACAAATAACGTTCTTTGGAAAAGTCATTAATTGGTTTTCAGAAAATGGGCTTGCTCTAAAATTTGAAAAAAACAAAACACAATACATTCAATTTTCTGCTGAAAAAAGTACAGTTTCTTCAATAAATAAACACATCAACAGAAGTCAGTAGACAGGGTAGACCATACTAAGTTTTTGGGTGTACACATAGAAGAGAATCTTAATTGGAAAATTCATATTTGGGATCTTCTAAAACTACTAGATTCAGCAACTTGTGCAATCAGAATAATTTCTAATTTTGAGGATATAGAAATTAGTAAGCTAACATACTTTCCATACTTTCACTCTCTGATGTCATACAGAATAATATTTTGGGGTAACTCAACATTTAGGTAATAAGTGTTCACTGCTCATAAGAAAGTGGTTAGAATAATTGTAACCTCCCCCTCACTTATCGACCTTGATGACAGTAAAAAATAAACCGCATGTACCGAATGGAAATTTGGGAAAAGCAATCGTCACCGAACTTAATCTGTCCGTAAAGAGGGAGGAAAGGGTTACATCCAAATGTAAGGAAAAACGCAAATGAAACTGGTGGAAATTAATTTTGAAAAGGGGTAAGGTTAATAAAGAAAGTAAATGTGCAGTCGTTATGTTAACAATTAACTGGCGGTAATTAGATATTTGAGATTTGGGGAAAATTATGGTCGCCAGTCCTATGGACAACTACCATAATAACTGAAAAAGAAAGGCTAATACACATATAATTAGTACTAAAAGCGTGGCAACTGAAGGTTGAGATGTGTTGTGTGAAAACTGAATGTTTGTCAGAAGTAATAAATTTCTCTATACTCTGACTTAATTTAGCAAAAGAATTAATAAAACCGGAAAATTGAAAGTTGATTTAGTGACTGAAATTAATAGTGAACTTTGCTTCTGAAGCACTACGAAATTAAATAAAATAAGGTTAGTCTTCGGGTACCTCAACAATCATCTCAAAAGCCACTCGAATCTATATGCAATTTGGAAATAAGAGATTTAACTTTGACCTTGAATTAAATGATTGTGAACAACTAACAATAGTAAAATTTAGTACGTATCAAGCTGCGCTGTAGTCACAGGTAAGCTAAAATATGGTAATAAAACTCGCACTCTTAATTTCTGCTTGTGTAATCTAAATATTTTAGCCAGCTATGAATACCTTAACTGAACTTTGAAATTAAAGCAGTGAAATCGAATGATATTACTATAATGCTGGCATTTGAATTTCAATGACACTCGGGTTCATTCCAGAAAAGTAAGGGACCCTGCTTGGTAATGCAATTGGGACAATGAGCAACAAAGGTTCATGCTAAGTTGCTGTAATTTTGTGAGGCAAATGGAACAATTTTAAAAGCTGAGGTCTGCCATACAGTCTAAAACTTTACGTGCTTCCAGTCTTCCTTGTTGGTTGATTGAAGGTTTGAAGTCGTTGGTCGAGGAGGTGGCGACAATCACTCATTGTCGGCCGTCGCTGTTGCAGAAGCTGGATGTTGGCGCGCCTTCTTCTCGACACTGTCACCAGGCGAAACGGGCTCTGGATGTGCGCCAGCTAATGCTTCCCGTCCGCGACACCGTGTCAGAAACTATCACAGCAAGTCGAGCGCAATTACATGCTGGCAAACCCCGAAAGCGCGGTAACTCGCGGGAGCGTCACACAATACACCTGCTCCACCGCCCTACTCCAGCCAGACTCCGCTCTGCCCGCGCTCCACGCTGCAGAGTTAATACTACCAAAGATCCTAAACACTTTGGTTCTCCACACGACCTATCGATGTAGTCGTTCGATAGCATAGTTTTCCCTAGGCAAGACCCAGCGTAAAAATACAAATAATATTTACAAAACAAACCAATTATACATCGACATAAATGCCTATATATATATATATATATATATATATATATATATATATATATATATATATATACACTCCTGGAAATGGAAAAAAGAACACATTGACACCGGTGTGTCAGACCCACCATACTTGCTCCGGACACTGCGAGAGGGCTGTACAAGCAATGATCACACGCACGGCACAGCGGACACACCAGGAACCGCGGTGTTGGCCGTCGAATGGCGCTAGCTGCGCAGCATTTGTGCACCGCCGCCGTCAGTGTCAGCCAGTTTGCCGTGGCATACGGAGCTCCATCGCAGTCTTTAACACTGGTAGCATGCCGCGACAGCGTGGACGTGAACCGTATGTGCAGTTGACGGACTTTGAGCGAGGGCGTATAGTGGGCATGCGGGAGGCCGGGTGGATGTACCGCCGAATTGCTCAACACGTGGGGCGTGAGGTCTCCACAGTACATCGATGTTGTCGCCAGTGGTCGGCGGAAGGTGCACGTGCCCGTCGACCTGGGACCGGACCGCAGCGACGCACGGATGCACGCCAAGACCGTAGGATCCTACGCAGTGCCGTAGGGGACCGCACCGCCACTTCCCAGCAAATTAGGGACACTGTTGCTCCTGGGGTATCGGCGAGGACCATTCGCAACCGTCTCCATGAAGCTGGGCTACGGTCCCGCACACCGTTAGGCCGTCTTCCGCTCACGCCCCAACATCGTGCAGCCCGCCTCCAGTGGTGTCGCGACAGGCGTGAATGGAGGGACGAATGGAGACGTGTCGTCTTCGGCGATGAGAGTCGCTTCTGCCTTGGTGCCAATGATGGTCGTATGCGTGTTTGGCGCCGTGCAGGTGAGCGCCACAATCAGGACTGCATACGACCGAGGCACACAGGGCCAACACCCGGCATCATGGTGTGGGGAGCGATCTCCTACACTGGCCGTACACCACTGGTGAGCGTCGAGGGGACACTGAATAGTGCACGGTACATCCAAACCGTCATCGAACCCATCGTTCTACCATTCCTAGACCGGCAAGGGAACTTGCTGTTCCAACAGGACAATGCACGTCCGCATGTATCCCGTGCCACCCAACGTGCTCTAGAAGGTGTAAGTCAACTACCCTGGCCAGCAAGATCTCCGTATCTGTCCCCCATTGAGCATGTTTGGGACTGGATGAAGCGTCGTCTCACGCGGTCTGCACGTCCAGCACGAACGCTGGTCCAACTGAGGCGCCAGGTGGAAATGGCATGGCAAGCCGTTCCACAGGACTACATCCAGCATCTCTACGATCGTCTCCATGGGAGAATAGCAGCCTGCATTGCTGCGAAAGGTGGATATACACTGTACTAGTGCCGACATTGTGCATGCTCTGTTGCCTGTGTCTATGTGCCTTTGGTTCTGTCAGTGTGATCATGTGATGTATCTGACCCCAGGAATGTGTCAATAAAGTTTCCCCTTCCTGGGACGATGAATTCACGGTGTTCTTATTTCAATTTTCAGGAGTGTATATATATATAGCAAGACAATTACAATATATAAAGATACAGAAATGACATATCTTCAGGTAACACAATAAGGAAAAACTTTATAGTACAATAGATGGAAATAGGAGGATATGCATTTCCGGCGTTACATAATGTGTGGGGTTCATAGTCGCACATCTTGTAGGCATCTTTTTAAGAGATTGGGATTTCTTACGACAGCCTCACAGTACATTTACTCACTAATGAAATTTGTTCTCAAGAACATGGACCAGTTTAAAAACAACAGTGACATTCATGATTATAATACCAGAAAAAAGAAAGACTTACACTATCCTTTGCTCAACCTATCATTGGCACAGAAAGGGGTAAAATATGCTGCTATTAAAATTTCAGACAAATTACCAGATGAAATAAAATGTCTGACAGGCAGAAGTAATAGCTTCAAAAATAAAGTGAAATTATATCTCCTTGACAACTCCTTCTATACCATAGCTGAATTCTTGAATAGGAATAAATAAATCTATAAATATAGTATATGCATTTTGTGCCATTTAAGGGAATGGGGTAAATAACATAAATATTAATCCTTAACTCCATAACGGCTACCATACCGAGCGATTGATCAATGGAACACGCAACCAACTAAGTAACTAACTAACTAATTAACTAACTATCTGCACATGCGCGTCTCCCGCATGTTCTGTCCCGAGAATACTTCGCCGTGTCATTACGTTTGAGTGACTGACAGGAGCAGACATGTTTAGTGACACATGGTGCTCAGGAAAAAACAGCGTTTGACACAGTGCGCCACTGCAGACTGTTTACGAAGTTCCGAGCATACTGAATCGGATGCCAGATATGTGAATGGCTAGCACACTTCTTGAGTAATAGAACCCTCAACGGTGTTCTTGACGGCGAATTTTGGGCAGAGACAAGGGCATCGCCAGGAGCGTCAGAGCGAAGCGTAATACTCGTAGAACTGCTCTTATGCTCCACATGCATAAACTAGCTGACGGGCAGTGTGAACAGCAATTTGTGATTGTTTGCTGATGACGCTGTGGTGTACGGGAAAGTGTTGTCGTTGAGTGAATCTAGGAGGATACATTATGACTTAGACTGGATATCACGTAAGGTCGGTAGCTAGGAGGGAGAATGGTCGCATTCGGTTTATTGGGAGAATTCTAGGAAACGTTAGATCAACCTAAAGGAGACAGTGTATAGAATACTAGTACGACCCATTTTTGAGTACTGGAGGAGTGTTTCGGATCTCCGCCAGGTCGGATTAAATGAAGACATCGAAGCAAATCAGAGGCGTGCTGCCACATTTGTCACCGTTAGCGGTCGATCAACACGAGAGGATTAAGGAGATGCTTCGTGGACTCAAATGGGAATCTCTGGAGCAAAGACGACGTTCTTTTCGTGGAACATCAATGAGACAATGTAAAGAGTCGGCATTTGTAGCTGACCGTAAAACGATTATGCTGCCGCCACCAACGCACATAGCGCTTGAAGACAAGATAATAAAAATCAGAGCTTGTATGGAGGCGTATAGCTAGTCGTTTTTCGCTCGCTACATTTCCGAGTGGAATGGGAGTAGTGGTACGAGGTACCCTCCGCCGTACACTGTATGGTGGCTTCCCCAAAGTGTATGCTTATCTAGACATAGATGTTCACTGTCGAATATTACGTGAAACACAATTCGTGGAAAACGTGTGCCGAACTGTCTTTGCAACCGCTTAAGGCTGTGTTTTGACAAAACGTCCAGCAAAATCTGTAATGCGAAACTTAGTGGCACAATCGGGTTCAAATGGTTCAAATAGCTCTAAGCACTATGAGACTTAACATCTGAGGTCATCAGTCCCCTAGACTTAGAACTACTTAAATCTAATTAACTTAAGGACATCAAACACATCCATGCCCGAGGCAGGATTCGAACCTGCGACCGTAACAGCAACGCGGTTCAGGACTGAAGCGCCTAGAACCTCTCGGCCACAACGGTCGGCCAACAATCGGGTAAAACGAGTTCTGTAGCGAATAATAATCGTCGTGCTCATTAAAAAGGATCAATTCCCCATCAGTTTTGTTGTAAATATTTTCCGGAAAGTTATTTTCCATACCCTGTGTAGACACGAAATTCTACTATGCAGCAACTATATGTTTTTATTTTGTAAACCGGTATCAAAGCATTATAGCTTCATTTCCAGCGCAAAAACATCATTGATGGTACAAGAAGCGTAGATATGGCAGGTCGTGACAATAAGACGTTTCAGTACTCATAAACAGGTTTTTTTGTTGAAAATGAAGCCACAATGCGTCTATACCGGTATGCAGAATGAACACATATTGTAGCGTGAGCCTGTGTTGCTTATTTCTTCACAGTCAAGAACGAGTACAAGCTCCAGCGCTTTTTGCAATTCTCAATTCACTCGAAAAAAAGTGAAAACTTTGTTGGCTCCAGTATATGTCACCCAAGGGAAGAGACACTGAATTCCATGTAGACTGCTATTGCTTAAAGTGACTTAAACAGTTTTTGATGTTGTTGAGCAACAGTAATATAATAATTTCTGAATGAACACACCGCCATTTTACTGAATTGTTTATTAAATTATGACACAGGTTTCGTCCTTTTATGCCATTTTCAAGTGATTGAGTATATGTCATTCACATATATTGCCTATGCACTGCATATGCATTAATATATTTTGCATATTGCATATGCCAAATTTTGTCTTGATGTCCTGCAATGTCGAAACCTGGGTCGTAATTAAATAAACGACAGTATACTCAAATGGCGGTGTGTTCACTTAAAAATTAAAGTGACGTGTTATAAGTGAAGAAAATAATATTCTTGAAATGAAATTGAAGTTCAGTTGAGACACTGATTTTATCTGACGGTTATTCATTGCACCACGTTTTCGCACATTAACACCGTTCACAGTCAGATACTTACGCGATTATGCCAGAATGAAATAAGCATATTAAATATGGCTGTACGCCAACTCACACAATGTACGCCTCTCAAAAAACGCACAAAAGTGCTACCGAACTCTTGTGAAATCCTCCGAAGAACTAATAAGTTAGAAACGCCACAACCAACACCTCAGGTGCTGCCAAGACACTATAGTTCAATTCATATATCAGTCGACAGCAAGGCATCGTATTATTATTCACTGAAGAGCCAAAGAAACTGGTACACCTGCCTAATATCGTGTAGGGCCCCGCGAGCTCGCAGAAGTGCCACAACACGACGTGACATGGACTCGACTAATGTCTGAAGTGGTGCTGGAGGGTACTGACACCATGAATCCTGCAGGGCTGTTAATAAATCCGTAAGAGTACAAGTGGGTGGAGTTCTCTTCTGAACAGCACCTTGTAAGGCATCCCAGATATGTTCAATACTGTTGTCACAGAGCGATGTACTTTGGGCAAGTGAGAGACTGTTTGTTTACTCTTAGGACAATGTATCGTTGACTTGTTGTATTGTATGTTCTGTGACTATGGAATAAAGTGTTGTTAGACTGCTAATCGCTGCTCTCCTGTGATTCACGACATAAAAATTTTGGTGCCGAAACCCGGGAGCTTTAGATTTGCCCGAGACAATTTCCACGATTTCCGTTGTGAACCCCGAATTCTGGACGCACGTCACGCGGCAATACTACGAGGGGGCTTACTGCAGCGATTTGTCACACCACGCGACAAGCTCTTCGACGACAACCGCCTGCATACACAGCTAAGTTCAATTGAATTATCACGTAACGTGTTTTGTAGTGCCATTTGTAAAGGCAACTGATCACATTATTGCCGCTGTGTAGTGCTATTGTAGCTGTTGGATTAGCGCTTTAACGAATTATCAGATCCTACGCTAAGCCTGTAGATTGTTTATGACTAGTGCTGCCATCTAGCGACCATCAATTGAACTACTTCGACTAGCGATCCAAAGATAACGCCTTACTAGGACCAGCTGATCGCTCACCGCTGCTTTAAACTTTGGAGTAATCGGACGGAATGGACGTGCCAGACCACAAACCAGAAGCACAGTTACACTCTCTGAAGAGAAAACGTATGAGAGAAAGAGCAAACACTACGCGACTCTTAGCGGAAGTTGCAAGGTTGTCAGACACATCGGAAATCGCGGATTATAAATATTACAATGACAGATTGGGAAGCGTTCTGGACCGCCTCGTTAAATTAGATGAGGATATTCACGAGTTGTTGGACGATGACGAATACGAAGAAGATGTTCTTAAATGCGAAGATTGTATAGACACCGCGAAACTCACAATTTCTCGATTGTCTCACGAGATAGAGAAACAGCTTGTGAAATAGGTAGCAGACATAAAGATTCCCGACAATCAGCCGGTACAATCTGTAACTATGAGTGTTCCCACAGCTTCAGTAAAACTTCCGACGATCAAACTTGAGCCTTTTTCAGGCGATATCGAGACATGGGCACGATTCTGGGAACAGTTTGAGCAGTCGGTTGACAACGATCCGAAGGTAACTACAATTAATAAACACATTTTTCTTCGCGGCTATCTCTCGGGAGAACCAAAGCATTTAGTGGACGGTATTGCGGTGACGGCCGAGACGTACGCAGAAACGAAGAGAATTCTCCGAGCGCGTTATGGCAACAAGGATCGAATAATTCAAGCCCACTTAGATTATCTCGAAGCCATAAAACCAATTAAGCTGTCCACCCCAGAGGAACTTAATTCAACATTCATTGAATGCCAGCGACGTATTCAAGCTCTCCGGGCACTTGGGGAAGACGTGAACGGATACGGCCGAGTCCTCGCGCCGAAAATTTTACGCGCTTTTCCGGATGACATATGCCGCCGTTGGATAATTCACGCCAAGCGCACGGGAATATCCGAAGGGGACATTTTGCAACTGATGGAGTTTCTGAACGAGGAAGTCGACGGGGTGCTTACCATGCAGAAAATACGCGGTGAATTTTCCAGCACTTCTAGTAACCTTCCCACAGCGTCCACACTTCACGTACACGCGAAATCTAAAAGATCGACTCCGAAGGATACCAGCGTAAAGGAACCATTCTGCGTCTTTTGTGAATCTTGCGGTCATTGGGCGCAAGACTTTAAGAAGATCGTACGCGTTAATGATCGAATAGATAAATTGAAACTAGCAAACAGATGCTTTATTTGTCTTCAACGTGGGCACAAAGTGTCAAATTGCAAAAAGAAAGAAATGGCTCGGTGTGTTAACTGTAAAAGACTGCATCATAAGTCCATTTGTGAGGAACGAAAGGTTATTAGGGGTCCTGCGGGTCAGACAAACGTTACCTCCGTGGGAAAGGTATCTGTCGCTCCCCACGGATATACGTACCTTCAGACAGCTCAAGTATGCGTCTCAGGACCTACAGGATTGAGCAGGACAACGCGATGTCTACTGGACGCAGGTAGTCAGTCCAGCTTCATAGCAAAATCGCTGATTGATGATCTGAAACTGCAAACGGTAGACCGACAAGAACTAACCGTTTGTTCCTTTGAATCAAACCGTACACGCCCACGCCACCGCAGGCTTGTTCAGTTTAATATGAAGGGGCTTCAGCAGAATTCTTCAGTGCCACTCACTGCCTTCGAAAGTACTCACGTTATTTCTCACCAGCCTTCAGTTCCACAACATATAAAGAGTTTACCAGATGCCCGTAAGATCACGCTAGTAGATCCGAAAACCGATTCAACGGAAGATCTTCCTGTGGAGATTCTTGTAGGAGGAGATTTTTATTGGAAGATAGTGAAGCACAATCCGCCCATACGCATCTCTGAAACCTTAGTGTTAGTTCCTTCTCTGTTTGGCTGGATACTTAGCGGTAACAAGTCACAAGCCTGTGTGCATGCAACCGTGGTAAATTTTGCTCAGACTGACCGATCTCATCTGCACTCGGATAATGATTTCAGACGCTTTTGGGACTTGGAAACTATAGGGATTACTGCCGATCAGGATCTACCTGTGAACAACAAGGATACGAGACTTCTTGAAGAGTTTAGAGCATCTTTCTCTATAAAGGATCATCGAGCAATGGTTACACTTCCCAAAAGGCAACATACAGAGCTTTCGAGTAACAGACCAATCGCGGAAAAACGATTCAAGCACCTTAGGGAAAGATTTCAACGTCAAGAGACCTTTAAGCAAATGTATTTCGATCTTATGCTAGACTGCATTACGAAGGGGCAAGAAGAGGTCGCTCCCACCCCACTCTCAGCAAAGGAGCTATTTTATCTCCCTCATCATGCAGTGAGGAAGGAGAAATACGGAACCACTAAGTGGAGAATAGTCTTTGACGCCTCATCTCACGAAAACAATGCACCTTCTCTGAATGAGGTATTAGAAGTAGGACCGAACCTATTATCAGAGATTCTGGAAATTTTACTGCGTTTCAGACTATATTCTACGGCTATCGTCGCGGACATCACACAAGCTTTCCTTCAATTAACCTTGAACGAAAAGGACAAAGACTTGACCAGATTCTTCTGGTTCAAGATTAGCCAGGATCAAACAGGAAATCTTCAAACGACGGACGAACTAACAGAATACCGTTTTAACAGACTCCCATTCGGCCTGACCTGCAGCCCATTTTTACTTTCTGTAACACTAAGAGAACTTGCCGACAAGTGTATGACAGCAGTTTATGACTTATAAACAAGACTGCATACATGGACGACTTTGTGATCTCAGTAGAAGGTGATAATTTGGTGATAACTATATACTATGAACTTGTAACCCTAATGAAATTGATCAGTCTCCCCTTATCAAAATGGGCTACCAACTGTGAACAACTCCACACTATCCGGAGGGCAAAAGGTCGAGAACTCCGCACCCAGACTCAAGTTTTAGGCGTAGACTGGAGCACTGCAGGTGACTACTTCTGTATCGATCCTAGCGAAATCATCAGAAGGTCGTCAGAAGAGCCAGCCACCAAACGACTTCTTTTACAATGTACAGCTAAATTCTATGACCCACTCGGACTGTTTTCCTCTGTTTCTCTTGTTGGGAAATTGCTATTCCAGGACACATGGTGCCGAGGAATTGGCTGGGATGAACTTATGCCCTGGGACTTAAGGGCACGATGGCGCACTTGGATATCTAGCTTACCTTCATTGTCACATATACGTGCCCCTAAATGGATAGCTACAGCTCATGGAAGAGACTCTCAACTGCACGTATTCTGTGACGCCTCGGAAAAGGCATACGGAGCAGCTTTGTACACTCGTACTGTCTTAGATGATAACGTCGTAACCCATTTAGTCTGCAGCAAGAACAGACTTTCTCCTATTAAGAAGGTGACATTGCCTCGACTCGAACTTTTAGCGACAGTAGTTGGGACCAGACTATTGTGTTACTTTTGCTGCGCAACAGACTTTAAAATTGCCCATGCGATATTGTGGACGGATTCTACAATAACACTAAGTTGGATTCGCTGTGATCCTAACAGATGGAAGACCTTCGTTTGTAATCGGGTAACTGAGATACAAACACACACGACCCCCACGCAACGGAAACACTGCCCAGGACCAGACAATCCTGCTGACCACCTCTCACGTGGACTCCTCGGATACCAAATGAATTCTCTGGATATTTTGTGGCATGGGCCGCCTTGGCTTACACGCCCTCCGGAATGCAGGCCAAACGATATTCCAAGGATGGTACGACTTCCTCCCGAAGAAAAGAGGAAGAAAACCCAGAGTCAAGTCTTGTAGATATCTACGCCAACCAGCCTTTTGAACTTACTTAAATTCAGCTCATACTGGAAGCTTATTCGTATCACAGCGTGGACTCTCCGCTTCCTACACAACATTCGTCAGAAGAATAAATCTTCAGGAGAACTTACAGCCACCGGATAATCAGCTGCCAAAATGTATTGGATTCGAGTGGGCCAGAGAGATTCCTTCCCCAGCGAATTACATGCACTTCAGAATAACTTACCATTGCCAAAAGAGTAAAAAATCGCACGATACAATCCTTTCTTAGAAGAGGGACTGATACGTCTGGGAGGTCGACTGCAGTGCACTAGCCTAAATAGGGAACAAAAACATCCTGTACTCCTTGACGGTTCCCACCACTTCACACAATTGATTATTCGAGAGACACACGTCCGCCTTCATCACGTTGGTGTTCGTTCTGTACTATCCGAACTGCGAACCGAATTTTGGATCCTTAGAGCTCGTCAGGCCATCAAAAGAATCCTATACTCATGCCTCGCATGCAAGATCTTGAAGAATCCACGAGGGCAACAGATCGAAGCACCGCTGCCACCTGAACGAGTTTCACCTGCCAAACCATTTGCTGTAACCGGAATAGACTTTGCTGGCCCACTATTCATCAAAGTGGGGAAGGAAACGCACAAGTCATATATCACTCTTTTCACATGTGCTACCACACGAACTGTACACCTCGAAATCTGTACAGACTTGTCAACGGACAAGTTTCTTATGGCACTTCAGCGATTCGCCAGAAGACGCGGACTACCCCACACGATATATACAGATAACGCGAAAACATTCCACGCCACGAATATGGAACTAGCCCAACTTTGGAAGGCATTAACCACCACAAAAACTTATCAGTTCCTCGCCCACCACGGTATTACTTGGAAATTTATTGTCTCCCGGGCGGCTTGGTGGGGAGGATGGTGGGAAAGAATGGTGGTCACTATAAAGCGTTGCCTACGGAAGGTATTGGGACTCGCAAAGCTCACTGAGGAACAACTGAACACCACCTTGATCAGTATTGAAGCCGCGGTGAACTCCAGGCCCATCACACCAGGAGATGATTGTGATGCACTCACACCTTCCCATTTTCTGACGGGAGAAAAACTTACGACTATCCCGACGGGACCAGAGCCTTCAGCGAACACGAATTTAACAAAGGGATTCCGACTGAGACAGCAACTCTGTGACAGTTTTTGGAACCGTTGGGTTAAAGAATACCTATTGGAGCTCCGGAACTACCATGAAGTTAAACGCCCATCGGGACGAGTCATCCCCTTTCACCCTGGCGGCATCGTGCTGATCCAAGAGGACCTTCGTCCGCGACATATGTGGAAGAAGGCCAGGATAGAAAAGGTACTACCAGGAAGAGACGGCAGGGTAAGGACGATAATACTCCGGACACCAGAAGGTCCCATCATTAGTCGTCCTGTGCAGCTGGCCGTACCTTTGGAGGTCGACCAGGGTGGGGAGGATGTCACAGAGTGATGTACTTTGGGCAAGTGAGAGACTGTTTGTTTACTCTTAGGACAATGTATCTTTGACTTGTTGTATTGTATGTTCTGTGACTATGGAATAAAGTGTTGTTAGACTGCTAATCGCTGCTCTCCTGTGATTCACGACAACTGTTCATGTCTGGGGAGTTTGGTGGCCAGAGGAAGTATTTAAACTCAGGAGAGTGTTGCTGGAGCCACTCTGTAGCAATTCTGGACCTGTGGGATGTTGCAATGTCCTGCTGGAATTGGCCAAGTCCGTCGGAATGCACAATTGACATGAATGGATGCAGGTGATCAGACAGGATGCTTACGTACGTATCACCTGTCAGAGTCGTATCTAGACGTATCAAGGTTCCCATATCAGCCCAACTGCACACGCCCCATACCTAACAGAGCCTACACCAGCTTGAACAGGCCCCTGCTGACATGCAGGGTCCATCCGCCCAATACAACTTGAAACGAGCGGCGTCCGAAGAGGCAACATGTTTCCAGTCATATACCGTGCAATGACCGTGGCGACGGGCCCAGGCGAGGCGTAAAGCTTTATGTCATGCAGTCATCGAGGGTACACGGGTGGACCTGTGGCTCCGAAAGCCCATATTGTTGATGTTTCGTTGAATAGTTCGCACGCTGACACTTGTTGATGACCCAGCATTGAAATCTGCAGCAATTTGCGGAAGGGTTGCACTTCCGTCATGTTAAACGACTGTCTTCAGTTGTCGTTGGTCCTTTTCTTGCAGGATCCTTTTTCGGCCGCAGGGATGTCGGAGATTTGATGTTTTATCGGATTCCTGATATTCACTCCTGAAATGGTCGTACGGGAAAATCCCAACTTCATCGCTACCTCGAAGATGCTGTGTCCCATCGCTCCTGCGCATACTATAACAGCACTCAAATTCGCTTAAATCTTGATAACCTGCCATTGTAGCAGCAGTAACCGAGCTAACAACTGCGCCAGACCCTTTTTATCTTATATAGGCTTTGCCGACTGCAGTGCCATATTCTGCTTGTTTGCATATATCTGCATTTGAATACGCATGCCTCTACCAGTTTCTTTGGCTCTTCACTGAATATCGTCCAAGTCTCAATTTGGATTTCTTAAGGGCTCTGATATAGAGAAAGCTATTTACACGTACAGTGAAAATGTACTTAATTCATTAGATAAGAAATTAGAGGCTACTGTCATTTTCTGTGAACTGTCAAAAGCCTTTAACTGTGTAAACCACAGCATACTCAAAAGTAAATTAGATTATTATGGTGTCTCCTGAAGTGCTGCGATATGATTTCAGTATTATCTAACTAACAGGAAATAAAGGGCTCCTTGCGAAATACGTGTGCAGTAAGCAGTCAGTCTTAAACCGATTGGGAATTAATCACATGTGGTGTTCCTGGAGGTCCCAACATGGTTAGGTGCTGTTTCTTGCGTGCATTAATGATCTCTCGTCTGTTACATTGCCAGATGCTAAGTTTGTTTTGTTTGGAGATGATACCAACATTGCAATAAGTAGCAAGTCAAGTATAGATTTAGAAATGGGTGCTAATCAAGTTCTCACTGACTTCAGTAAATGTTTTAAAGCTAATTCACTGTCATTAAACTTTGAAAAGACTCATTATATGCAGTTCAGAACCTGTAAGAGATTTTCTCCCAGCATGTGCATAACTTATGAAGACATACAGATCGAACAGGCTGACAGTGTTAAATTTCTGGGATTATAACTCGATAATAAATTCAGTTGGGAAGGGCATACCACATAATTTTTGAAGTATCTAAAGAAGTCTGTATTTAGAGAGAGAATGACGTCAGATGTAAGACATATAAATATAAAAAAAACATGCAGACTTTGCTTGCTTTCATACTATTATGTCTTATTGGATGATATTCTGGGCTAACCCGTCAAACCGAGCAAATGTTTTTAGCGTGCAAAAGCGTGTAACAAGAATAATTTGTGGTGTAAATTCAAGAACATCGTATAGAAGCCTATTCAAGGAACTTTGTATTCTGAACACTGCTTCTCAACATATTTATTCCTTAATGAAATTTGTTGCAAATAATATATCTCTATTTCCACCCAGTAGTTCAATATACAGGGCAAGTCACCAACAATTGCCACCAAGAATAACTCCGGAAGTATGATAGGAGCTGAAAAGTTTGTGGGACAAAAGTCACATGGGACAACGGGGGCCATAATATGACGTTGGTTTTTTGTTGCTAGGTGGGGTCGCGTCAGAGATATGAAGGTCAACTTGTTATTTTCTATGGGATGCTATAGTTTGGAACTTATTTTCTGATAACAGCTATCGAGACGAATCAAATGATGTGTAGCAGTAATGTCTTTGAAGGTCAACGAAGGTCACAAAGGTGGCATGAACATCCATTTATAGAAGGTGTCCGAAGTGATGACCATTGGTATCAACGCTGTGCTGCAATCTTCTAATCATGGATTGAGTGGCATTCTTTACCACATCGGCACTTATCGAAGCACATGCTCTGACAATTTCTCTCGCATATCTTCAGGTGTAGTTGAACGTCTTTATGCCACGACACATCTCCTCCGCGTCCAGTCCAACGATTTGGGAATTGTCTCTGCAACTCATTCCTAGCCATCAGCGAAAAATGTGCCGGACACCCATCGTGTTGATACCACATTCTGTTCCTTGTTCCTAAATGTACAGACAGGTCTTGTTTCAAATTGTATCGAGCGGATGGGCGTGTACGGGTATAGACGCAACCCCCTGAATCCATGGACCCTGCATATCAATAGGGGACTGTGCAAGCCGGTGGTGGCTATGTAATGGTGAGGGACGTGTGCAGTTGGAGTGACATGGGATCCCTGAAACGTCTAGATACGAGTTTGACAGGTGACACGTACATAAGCATCCTGTATGATCAACTGTATGCATTCATGTCAATTGTGCATTCCGACGGACTTGGGCAATTCCAGCAGGACAATGCGACACCCCACACGTCCAGAATTGCTACAGAGTGGCTCCAGGAACTTCGGGTGGCCACCGAACTCTTCAGACATGAACATTATTGAGCTTATGCGGGATGCCTTGCAACGTGCTGTTCAGAAGAGATCTCCACACCCTCGTACTCTTACGGATTTATGGACAGCCCTACAGGATTCATGGTGTCAATTCCCTCCAGCACTACTTGAGGCATTAGACGAGTCCATGACATGCCGTGTTGTGGCACTTCAGAGTGCTCGCGGGGATCCTACACGATATTAGGCTGGTGTAGCAGCTTCTTTGGCTCTTCAGTATATTATTTGCAGTCAGATGCAGGCGCTTGAATACAAGCTTTTCAAATATTTTTGAAAGAACTGGTAAAAGTGAAACTGGTCGATAGTTTGATGGTATCTCTTTATCCCCCTACTTGTACAGAGGCTTAACGTCGGCGTTTGATAGCCAGTCTGCAAATAAGAGAGTGATTAAACAAATAGATTACGAGTTGCCCACCAAATGGGCGTAGACCACGACGGTGTCGTTCGCTATCGTGAGGTATCAAACGCTGGAGATCTGCCTCGTGGTGGTACGCTGCTGACGACTGATCCCTAAAAATAATGGTTAACTCATAGAGTGGGTATTAAAAAAGAGTGTCGAATATTTTGGGAGGTAGTAGACACCATCAACGCAAGAAAGAAACGGCCAGTACACATCGGTCCGGAAACACAAACTTTCTGATATCTGTACACTTGTCAATAGTGGCTGAAGATGTCCGGCTCCGTGACAGACGAGGTAAAAATCGAAGATACAAATCCTATATTGACACAGGCGTTGCCTCAGTGATCTGTAAACATTGTTCGCTACTATAACTGACTTTGTATCCACGTAATCTCGTATACACATCAGTCTGGGCATTGTATATAGGCAGTTGGGTTGTAGATATTATAGTTTCAGTCATGTTAGTGTGTTATTGTCTAGTAAATTACTTGAAACCCTGCTTTCGTATTGTAGTGTCGAATCTACTTATACAAATGGCTTGATTGTTATCTTTACTGCTATTGTGATGTTTCTACTGTAGTGTACACGAATACTTTAGTATATTTTCTTTTCTCTTCCACACGTTAGCGATCGAAAAGGAATACTCGACAAGTGATAGAGCAGATACAATTTTCTGCTACAGGTTAGTAAATGGAAGTAGCCTGCGAGCTCGTGCCTTTTACGCGGAAAAATATCCACCTCGCAGATTACCATCAGATAAATGGTTCGGCCGACTTTTTCAGCGCCTTAAGAACACAGGTCCTCTAGCACCCTAAAGGTAAACAGTGGACAGTTTCTGTCAATCCGTACACTTCAGACGGAGGAGCGTGTGCTACATTTACTGGACAAAAGACCTGGAACCAGTGTGTGGCGATTGATAGCGTGAGAAAGCGACATTACGTGTTGTATCTACACCATCTTCAGCGCATCCAGACACTAAGGCCAGAAGCCCGCCGTAGCAGATCGCAGTTCTGTCAATGGCTCTTGCAGAAGTATGTTGCAGATCCACCGTTTTCGTCCAAGATTTTATTTACGGACGAGTCGGGGATCACAAGAGATAGCGTTGTGAACTTTCATAACCAGCATGTGTGGGCTGATAAAAATCGCTATGCAGCTGCAGAAAGAGGACGTCAGCGTCCCTTCTCCATCAATGTATGGACAGACGTTCTTGGTGATAAGTTATTAGAGCTATACATCCTACCACAAAGATTAAATGGGGCTCATTATCGTCAATTTCTTGTTTCCTGCCTTGCTGGAGGATGTGTCATGTCTGCAAAGACTAAAGCTGTAGTTTATGCACGATAGCGTACCAGCGCATTTCCTCCGCAGTATGGGGTAACATCTGACGCTGACATTTCAGGACGGCTGGATAGATCGGGAACGCCCCACACCTTGGCCTTCAGTCCCATATATTTTTTGCTATGGGGACACTTGAAGACATTAGTCTCTGCCTCCCTTGTCAAAAATGTCCAGACGCTGCAAGATCGCTTCTACAGGGTGTGCCAGCACTTGTAACAACAACAGGGTGTGTTTCAAGGAGTGCGAGATTCCTTATGCCGAAGGGCAGAGGGATGCATTGTGTCGCCGGACGTCGGTCGCATTGAGTGTCTCCTACAAGTGTCATGAATGGACGTAAGGGTCTATTTTTTTCATGTTGTGCTGTGTACAATCAACTCTCACAATATTGGACGCTTTTGTTTTCAGCGACTATGAACGGGTGTGAAGACTTCAGGAATTGTGCGTTTCTGGGCCCATATTTACAGAATTCTTTTTTCTTATTTTGATGGGTTCTACCACTTCTCTAAATATTCGACACTTCTTTTTAATACCCTGTTTGGTTTATCGATTTTCGGATTATATTGTCTCATTTTCAAGTAACCCGCCCAGATCGCCTTGCGTTTTAGCAAGCCGATTCCAAGATTTCGGGAGGCACGCTGGCTGTTGTTGTTGTCTACAATCCGAAGACTGATTTGATGCAACTGTCTTTGCAAGTCTGTCCTTCACAAACCTCTTCATCTCTGCGTTAACTACCGCTCATTATTTGCACTTCAACCTGCTTGCTGTATTTATTTTTTGATCTACCTCAGGATGAGTACTGTCAAAGGATCCACTCTTATAGTTAAGTTGTTCCATACATTTCTTTTTACTCATTTAGATTTAGTACCTCCGCACTTCTTATTCGATATCCCCGTCTACTACTCTCCATTCTTTTGAAGCACCACATTTCAAAAGCTTCTTTTCTCTTCTTGGCTGAAGTGCTTATCCTCTACGTTTCACTTCCATACAAGGCTCCACTCAAGGTAAATACATTCAGAAAAGACTTTCTAACACTCAAATTGATATTCGGTGCTAACAGGTTCCACTTTTTCAGAAATGCTTTTCTTTCTGTTGCCGATTCGCATTTTATATCCATTCTATCTCTGCCACCATCAGTTATTTTACTATCCAAACAGCAAAACACTAGTTTTTGCTTCCTCATGTAATAAGCTAAGCGTCGCCTTCTTTAATTCGACTACATTCCATTACCCTTGTTTTGCTTTTGTTATTTTTCATCGTAGATTATAAGACACTATTCAGTCTGTTCAAATGTTCTTCAAAATCCTTTGCCCTCTCTGACAGAATTCCAAAGTCGCTGCTAAACATTCAATTTTTTATTTTCTCTCCATAGACTTTCATCCTCTTTCCATATATCTCCTACGTTTCCTTCACAGCTTGCTCAATGTACGGCTTGAATAATGCCATTAATAGGCTACAGCTCTGTCACACTCCCTCACTACGGTTTCTTTGCATGCCCTTCTACCCTTACGACTGCAGTCTGTTAATGCGCAAGTTGTAAATAATGTTTCGGTACCTGTATCTTTTCCCTGCTACATTTTCAAAAGCTTTCTCCTGCAAATGCTATAAACGTAGATTTGTCTTTCTTTAATCTGTCTTCCTGAATACGTTATAGGGTCAATATTGCCTCGTGTGTTCCTATATTTCTCCTGAACCCCAACGGATCTTCCCCGAAGTCGGGATCTGCCAGTTTTTCCATTTTCTGTACTTAATTCGTGTCAGTATTTTGCAGCTATGACTTACTAAACCAATGTTTGGCAATATTCACACCTGTCTGCATCTGTCTTCATTTAATTGAAATTACTACGTTCTTCCTGTCTAGGGTAATTTCGACTTTCTCACATATCTTGCACACCAGGTGGAGTAATTTTATGTTTAAGTCGTTAAACATGGTTATTTCTCAATTTTCAGGCGAAGTAAACATAGTTGTATTGGGAGTGTATATCCACTCCATCATAGAAACATTTATGGTGTTACATCAAGGTTTACGCTGACCATGAGTAAATGTTAATTAAAAAGGTACTCTGAGCTACAGATAACTATTTACGCCTCATAGGCTACACATTTGAAACTTGAATTTATGTCAATATTCACCTCGAGGCTTCCTAGCATTGCTAAAATACATAACGCCTTGAAGATTGAGGAACCGGGCAAAAGAGAATTCGAATTAACAAACGAATTATTGTGTAAAAGGAACTATGATCCAATGAGCGCAACTGGATGCTCGTCATCCCAGATCACTTGCAGCCAGCTAACATCTGGTCTCTTGGGCTTCGTGAAGACTTTAGACAGCATCAGACACATGTGTCTCTGGTCAGGTCTCTACCGATATATTAGACACTATGTGAGCCACTGTAAGGAGTGCCAGGGAGGAAAGCACGTGTCGCTCTTATCTTTCGGACATGTAGTACCAAAACGATTGCAGCAGCGCCATTCCATCGAATTGAAATCGACCGCTTGGGGAGGTTCACAAAGTTGCTAAAACGGAATCGATGGATAATAGTCTGCCCTGACTACCTCACCCACTACCCGTTACCAAAGCTGTGCCGACTGCTGAAGCTCCAGAGTTTGCAAAGCTCTTGTAGAAGATGTCCCTCTGAAGCACGGTACACCCCTTGTAACGATCTCCGACCGTGGGAATATTTTCCAGTCGGGGCTAGTATCAGGGACTATTTACATTGCGACTTCACAGACGAATGCCTCACAGAACGTTTCAATATGACGTTGGTAAATATGCTCTCAACGTACGTTGACATCGAACAGAGAGACTGTGATACAGTTCTGTCCATCATAGTATATGGGTGCAAAACTGCGTTGCAATAAATGCAGGCTTCACAGCGCTCTTTTCACTCCACGGTCGCGAGGCTGAAGCGACGGTGAATGCACTATTCCCGTTTCAAGAGGATGATACTCGGGGTGACTGTGTGAAACACATCACCAGAACCGAGGAAACAAGGCAGCTGGCTCGCATACAGACTCAGCAAACCCAGGAGAGCGACTGAGGGCATTATAGCGTTAAACACCGGCCAGTGACGAGTTGGTGTGGACTTTTACTTTTCTGCAGAAAGCGGGACATCCGGAAAAGTCAGTAAGCGCTTCTTTGGGCTGTATCGCATCATTTGCCGCTTGTAGGACCTGACGCTTGAAGTCTCGAGGATCATGACCCTTCATTAACAAAACAAAAGCGCTGACGTCGTCCAGACTCTTCATATGAAGCCCTACTCGAGTCCAGAGGCGCAGGTCGACTACGGGAGGTTCAAGGCTTCGCTGGGAGGGGCTACCTTCGATGCTCATCAGAGTGAAGAGGGCGCAACAGCACGACCAGGATGCGAGAAGGTCTTGATCTAGAGTGCTGTAGTCGGCTCCGATGAGAACGTCTGAAGCAGTGGATCATAGTTTCTCCAGCACAAAGAGCAATGCTGAGAGCTGTGGTCCGTTCAGTATGGTCTCAAGGTTAACATCACTGGCTGATGTGCTGTGGTTCACTGGTTCATACCTGAGCACGAGCAATTACTTGCTATTTCATTTTTATCATTTCTATAGATCTTTGGAGAGAAGAGAACCACTTGTATGAATATCAAGAGCTCAGATGGCAACCCAGTTCTAAGCAAAGAGGGGAAGGCAGAAAGGTGGAAGGAGTATATAGAGGGTTTATACAAGGGCGATGTACTTGAGGACAATATTATGGAAATGGAAGAGGATGTAGATGAAGACGAAATGGGAGATAAGATACTGCGTGAAGAGTTTGACAGAGCACTGAAAGACCTGAGTCGAAACAAGGCCCCGGGAGTAGACAACATTCCATTTGAACTACTGATGGCCTCGGGAGAGCCAGTCATGACAAAACTCTACCATCTGGTGAGCACGATGTATGAGACAGGCGAAATACCCTCAGACTTCAAGAAGAATATAATAATTCCAATCCCAAAGAAAGCAGGTGTTGACAGATGTGAAAATTACCGAACTATCAGTTTAATAAGTCTCAGCTGCAAAATACTAACGCGAATTCTTTACAGACGAATGGAAAAACTGGTAGAAGCCGACCTCGGGGAAGATCAGTTTGGATTCCGTAGAAATGTTGGAACACGTGAGGCAATACTGACCTTACGACTTATCTTAGAAGAAAGATTAAGAAAAGGCAAACCTACGTTTCTAGCATTTGTAGACTTAGAGAAAGCTTTTGACAATGTTAACTGGAATACTCTCTTTCAAATTCTGAAGGTGGCAGGGGTAAAATACAGGGAGCGAAAGGCTATTTACAGTTTGTACAGAAACCAGATGGCAGTTATAAGAGTCGAGGGGCATGAAAGGGAAGCAGTGGTTGGGAAAGGAGTAAGACAGGGTTGTAGCCTCTCCCCGATGTTATTCAATCTGTATATTGAGCAAGCAGTAAAGGAAACAAAAGAAAAATTTGGAGTAGGTATTAAAATTCATGGAGAAGAAGTAAAAACTTTGAGGTTTGCCGATGACATTGTAATTCTGTCAGAGACAGCAAAGGACTTGGAAGAGCAGTTGAACGGAATGGACAGTGTCTTGAAAGGAGGATATAAGATGAACATCAACAAAAGCAAAACGAGGATAATGGAATGTAGTCAAATTAAGTCGGGTGATGCTGAGGGAATTAGATTAGGAAATGAGACACTTAAAGTAGTAAAGGAGTCTTGCTATTTAGGGAGTAAAATAAGCGATGATGGTCGAAGTAGAGAGGATATAAAATGTAGACTGGTAATGGCAAGGAAAGCGTTTCTGAAGAAGAGAAATTTGTTAACATCGAGTATAGATTTAAGTGTCAGGAAGTCGTTTCTGAAAGTATTTGTATGGAGTGTAGCCATGTATGGAAGTGAAACATGGACGATAACTAGTTTGGACAAGAAGAGAATAGAAGCTTTCGAAATGTGGTGCTACAGAAGAATGCTGAAGATAAGGTGGGTAGATCACGTAACTAATGAGGAGGTATTGAATAGGATTGGGGAGAAGAGAAGTTTGTGGCACAACTTGACTAGAAGAAGGGATCGGTTGGTAGGACATGTTTTGAGGCATCAAGGGATCACAAATTTAGCATTGGAGGGCAGTGTGGAGGGTAAAAATCGTAGGGGGAGGCCAAGAGATGAATACACTAAGCAGATTCAGAAGGATGTAGGTTGCAGTAGATACTGGGAGATGAAGAAGCTTGCACAGGATAGAGTAGCATGGAGAGGTGTATCAAACCAGTCTCAGGACTGAAGACCACACACACACACACATAAGTTTCTTTAAGTATCGTAAAGTTTGTATATCTGCACTATTCGATAGCTGTGCAAATACTAAAATTCTGGATTATTATATCCAGGAGGTCAGTTCTGGTTTGGCTCTACCTTGATGCCAGTAGTACACGGTCTGGTCACAGTAATGTGACCACCGCCGCGTACAACGTCTGCGTGCAATAACCGCTCACAGATGTCTGGTGCGAGCACTAACAGTGGAGGGTTATGAAACGTGTCGGGGGGACGACAGTTCAGTCTTTGTCGTAATGCGGAAACGGAGGATTTATCTGACGTCCTAAAGGACATAATATTTGGTTTTCGGGCCAAGGGTGGAAGCATTTCTGAAATGGCTAGGTTTGTTAACAGTTCATATGCATCCATGGATAAAGTAAACCGTGCATGGCGAAATGACGCTCTCCAAAACTAGCGTCGAGGCAACTGTGATCGTTGTTGTTTTTGTTGATGATGTTGTTGTGGTCTTCAGTCCAGAGATTTGTTTGATGCAGCACTCCATGCTACTCTATCCTGTGCAACCGTCTTCATTTCCAAGTAACTACTGCACCCTACATCCTTCTGAGTCTGCGTAGTGTATTCATCTCTTGGTCTCCCTCTACGATTTTTGCCCTCCATGGTGCCCTCCAATACTAAATTGGTGATCCCTTGATGCCTCAGAACATGTCCTACCAACCGATCCCTTCTTCGAGACAAGTTGTGCCACAAATTCCTCTTCTCCCCAATTCTATTTAGTGCCTCCTCATTAGTTACGTGAACTACCCATCTTATCTTCAGCATTCTTCTGTAGCGCCACATTCAGAAAGCTTCTATTCTCTTCTTGTCTCAACTATTTGTTGTCCATGTTTTACTTCTATACGTGGCTACACTCCAAACAAATACTTTCAGAAAAGACTTCCTGATACTTAAATCTATACTCGACGTAAACAAATTTCTCTTCTTCCGAAACGCTTTCCTTGCCTTTGCCAGTCCACACTTTATTATCGCCCTACTTCGACCTTCATCAGTTATTTTGCTCCTCAAATAGGAGGAAAACTCATCTACTATTGTAAGTGTCTAATTTCCTAATCTAATTCCCTCAGAAACACATGATTTAATGCGACTACATTCCATTATCCTCGTTTAGCTTATGTTGATGTTCATCTTATATCCTCTTTTCAAGACAATGAACATCCCGTTCAGCTGCTCTTCCAGGTCCTTTACTGCCTCTAACAGAATAACAATGTCAACGGCAAACCTCAAAGTTTTTATTTCTTCTCCAAGGATTTTAATTCCCACTCCAAATTTGTCCTTTGCTTCCTTTACTAATTGCTCAATGTATACATTAAATAACATCAGGGATAGGCTACAACCCTGTCTCGCTCCATTCCCAACCACTGCTTCCCTTTCATGCACGTCGGATCTCATTACTGCCATCTGGTTTGTGTACAAATTGTAAACAGACTTTACCTCCATGTATTTGACCCCTGCCACCTTCAGAATTTGAAGAAACTCTCAAATTGTCAATAGCTTTCTCTAAGTCCGCAAATGCTAGAGACGCAGGTTTGCCTTTCCTTAATCTATCTTCTAAGATACGTCGTAGGGTCAGTATTGCCACACGTGTTTCAACATTTCTACGGAATCCAAACTGATCTTCCCTGAGGTTGGCTTCTACCAGTTTTTCAATTCGTCTGTAAAGAATTTGTGTCAGTATTTCGCAGCTTTGACTTATTAAACTGATAGTTCGGTAATTTTCACACCTGTCAGCACCTGCTTTCTTAGCGATTGGAATTATTACATTCTTCTTGAAGTCTGAGGGTGTTTCGGCTGTCTCATACATCTTGCTCACCAGATGGTAGAGTTTTGTAAGGGCTGGCTCTCCCAAGGCTATCAATAGCTCTAATGGGGTGTTATCTACTCCTGGGGCCTTGTTTCGACTTAGGTCTTACAGTGCTCTGTCAGATGCTTCAAGCAGTATCATATCTCCCATCTATCTTCATCTAGGTCCTCTTCCATTTCCATAATATTGGCCTCAAGTACATCGCCCTTTGAATAGACTCTCTATATACTCCTTTCACCTTTAAGCTTTCCCTTCTTTGCTTAGAACTGATTTTCCATCTGAGCTCTTGATATTCACATAAGTGGTTCTCTTTTCTCCAAAGGTCTCCTTAATTTTCCTGTAGGCAGTATCTATCATACCCCTAGTGATATATGCCTCTACATCTTTACATTAGTCCTCTAGCCATCCATGATTAGCCATTTTGCACTTCCTGTCGATCTCATTTTTGAGACGTTTGTATTCCTTTTTGCCTGCTTCATTTACTGCAATTTTATATTTTCTCCTTTCATCAATTCACTATCCTTTCTGTTGCTTAAGTATTTCTACTAGCCCTCTACTTTTTATCCACTTGAGCCTCTGCTGCCTTGACTATTTCATCTCTCAAAGTTACCCATTCTTCTTCTACTGTATTTCTTTCCCCGGTTCTTGTCAATCGTTCCCTAATAGTCTCTCTGAAACCCTCTACAATTTCTGGTTCTGTCAGTTTATCCAGGTCCCATCTCCTTAAATTCTCACCTTTTTGCAGTTTCTTCAGTTTTAATCTACAGTTCATAACCAATAGATTGTGGTCAGAGTCCACATCTGCCCCTGGAAATGTCTTACAATTTAAAACCTGGTCCCTATATCTCTATTTTACCATTATGTAACCTCTCTGAAACCTTCTAGCGTCTCCAGGCCTCTTCCACGTATACAACCTTGTTTAATGATTCTTAAACCAACTGTTAGGCATGAATAAGTTATACTCTGAGCGAAATTCTACCATGTGTCTTCCTGTTTCATTCCTTCCCCCCATTCTGTATTCACCTACTACTTTTCCTTCTCTTCCTCTTCCTACTATCGAATTCCAGTAACCCATGACTATTAAATTTTCGTCTACTTTCACTATCTGAATAATTTCTTTTATCTTATCATACATTTCTTCAATCTCTTTATCGTTTGCGGAGCTAGTTGGCATATAAACTTGTACTACTGTGGTAGGCGTGTGGTTTGCCTCTATCTTGGCAGCAATAGTGCGTTCACTATGGTGTTCATAGTAGCTTACCAGTGCTCCTATTTTTTGTTCATTATTAAATCTACTCCTGCATTACCCCTATTTGATCTTGTATTTATAGCCCTTTATTCACCTGACTGGAGGTCTTGTTCCTCCTGTCACCGAACTTCACTAATTCCCACTAGATCTAACCCAGACTGTTGCCCCTGCAACTGCTGAAAAGGCTGCTGCCCCTCTTCTGGAACCACACATCTGTCTGGGCTCTCAACCGATACCCCTCCATTGTAATTGCACCCGCGGTACTGCTGTCTGTATTGTTAAGGCACACGAGCCTTCCCACCAACGGCAAGGTTCATGGATCATGGGGGGCAACAGTTATTATATTACATTAATACTTGTTCCATGGATCATGAATATGACATTTCATAATGATGTGAAATGTGTCATTTTAACATAAGGTTTCTTTATTCAATATAATTCATTTTTTAGCAATTACTATTTCATATCTAAAAATTGATCTACTGTATAGTTTTCCTTGTCATTCAGAAATTATTTTTTAATTTGTTTTTAAATAATGGTTGGCTATTTGTGAGACTTTTAATGCTATTTGGTAAATGACCACAGACTTTTGTGGCAACATAATTCACCCCATTCTATGGCAAAGTCAGATTTAACTCAGAATAGTGAAGATCATCATTTCTTCTAGTGTTGTAGGTATGCTCTCTGCTATTATTTTTGAAATGAGATAGGTTATTAATAATAACTGTCATAATTGAATATATGTATTGTGAAGATATTGTGAATATCCATAGTTCCTGAAATAAAAGTCTGCAAGGTGACTTTGTGTGGGCTCCAGCTATTATTCTGATAACACACTTTTGTCCAATGAATATTTTTTCTCTTAAATAATGAATTACCCAGAAATATGATGCCATATGAAAGCAGTAGGCTAATTTACTGATAGGTTTATCACTAGAATTTGCTATAAACCCAATAGCATAAGCAGTGGAACTCAAACATTTTTTAGCAAATCTTCAGGAAGTTTCTTCCAACTCAATTTCTCATTCTTAAACACATCCATAAACTTTGAACATTCTACCTTAGCAACAGATTTCTGTTGAAAGTCTATGTTTACCAGTCGTGTTATGTCATTTGCTGCCAGTGTTTTCTCAAAATTTAGTGAAAGTCCATTTTCAGAGAACAATTAATAGTTTTCTGAAAGATATTATTTACAGTTTCGTCAACTAAGTCTTGTTTGTTGGGTGTGATTACTACACTTGTATCATCAGCTAAAAGAACTAGCTTTGTATCTTCGTGAATATAGAGTAGCAAATCATTAATATATATATGAAGAACAATAAGGGACCCAAGACTGAACCCTAGGGACACTGTTCTTGATGCCTCCCCACTTGGAGGACTCTGCTGATTTTGATAGACTATCTGTACTGCCAGTTTCAACCTTCTGTATTCTTCCAGTTAAATATGAATTAAACTATTTGTACACAGCCCTATTCATACTACAATACTTACGCTTATCTAGAAGAATTTCATGACACACAGCCAGAAGCCTTTGAGAGATCACAAAAAAACCAATTGAGTGATGTTCGGTTATTCAGAGCGTTCAATAATTAATCAGTGAAAGTATATATAATATTTTCTGTTGAAAAGTCTCTCTGAAAACTAAACTGACATTTTGTTAGTACTTAATTTATACAAATACGTTAAGCTACTCTTGAATACATTAGCTTTCCAAGAATTTTGGGTAAAGCTGTCAGAAGCGAGATTGGGCGGTAGTTTTTAGCATCAGACCTGTCCCCCATTTTATGCAATGCTTTAACAATAGCATATTTCAGTCTGTCTGGAATACTGCCCTGTTACAGTGAGTTACACACATGTGGTTGAGAATCCTACTTATCTGTTGGGAACAAGCTTTTAGTACTCTGAGGAAATGCGAGCTTTTGCTTTGAGTGAATTTATTTTTTTCGTAATTTCTGTTGGAGAGATGGGCTGAATTTCAATTTTATCAAATTGCATAGGTATTGAAACTTCCTGGCAGATTAAAACTGTGTGCCCGACCGAGACTCGAACTCGGGCAAGTGCCTTTCGCGGGCAAGTGCTCTACCATCTGAGATACCGAAGCACGACTCACGTCCGGTACTCACAGCTTTACTTCTGCCAGTACCTCGTCTCCTACCTTCCAAACTTTACAGTTTCATATCAGCGCACACTCCGCTGCAGAGTGAAAATCTCATTCTGGAAACACCCACCAGGCTGTGGCTAACCCATGTCTCCGCAATATCCTTTCTTTCAGGAGTGCTAGTTCTGCAAGGTTCACAGGAGAGCTTCTGTAAAGTTTGGAAGGTAGGAGACGAGGTACTGGCAGAAGTAAATCTGTGAGTACCGGGCGTGAGTCGTGCTTCGGTAGCTCAGATGGTAGAGCACTTGCCCGCGAAAGGCATTGGTCCCGAGTTCGAGTCTCGGTCGGGCACACAGTTTTAATCTGCCAGGAAGTTTCATATCAGCGCACACTCCGCTGCAGAGTGAAAATCTCATTCTGCATAGGTATTGCCTCTTCCATATACAGCCCTCCATTTTCTAATGAACTACTGGATCCTATTTTCTCTACGACACTTAAAAAATGATTATTAAAATATTTTCTACTGCTGACACTTTGTTAACAAACTTTTCATTGAGTTTGGTAGAAATACAGTCTTCCTGTGCTCTCAGCTCCCCTTTTAACGATGTTCCAAATTATTTTAATTTTATTATCAGAGGTGCTAATCTCAGGCATAATGCACATACTTCTGGACATTTTAATAATTTTCCTCAATATATTGCAGTAGTTTTTATAATGTTTGACAGTTTCTGGATGTTTATTCCTTGTAGCTATATGATACATTTCCCTTTTCTGTTAACAAGATGAAGTTTGAATAGTTTAGCTCGATCCCCCACGTGCTATGGCACGAAAAAATATATATTTGTTACACTCAGCTTAATTGAGTGGCCCAGAGATGTGGCTGGTCTCAATGTTTGGCTATATTTTTCGTCATAGGGTGCCAGCTCACACATCTACATCTACATCTACATTTATACTCCGCAAGCCACCCAACGGTGTGTGGCGGAGGGCACTTTACGTGCCACTGTCATTATCTCCCTTTCCTGTTCCAGTCGCGTATGGTTCGCGGGAAGAACGACTGTCTGAAAGCCTCTGTGCGCGCTCTAATCTCTCTAATTTTACATTCGTGATCTCCTCGGGAGGTATAAGTAGGGGGAAGCAATATATTCGATACCTCATCCAGAAACGCACCCTCTCGAAACCTGGCGAGCAAGCTACACCGCGATGCAGAGCGCCTCTCTTGCAGAGTCTGCCACTTGAGTTTGTTAAACATCTCCGTAACGCTATCACGGTTACCAAATAACCCTGTGACGAAACGCGCCGCTCTTCTTTGGATCTTCTCTATCTCCTCCGTCAACCCGATCTGGTACGGATCCCACACTGATGAGCAATACTCAAGTATAGGTCGAACGAGTGTTTTGTAAGCCACCTCCTTTGTTGATGGACTACATTTTCTAAGGACTCTCCCAATGAATCTCAACCTGGTACCCGCCTTACCAACAATTAATTTTATATGATCATTCCACTTCAAATCGTTCCGCACGCATACTCCCAGATATTTTACAGAAGTAACTGCTACCAGTGTTTGTTCCGCTATCATATAATCATACAATAAAGGATCCTTCTTTCTATGTATTCGCAATACATTACATTTGTCTATGTTAAGGGTCAGTTGCCACTCCCTGCACCAAGTGCCTATCCGCTGCAGATCTTCCTGCATTTCGCTACAATTTTCTAATGCTGCAACTTCTCTGTATACTACAGCATCATCCGCGAAAAGCCGCATGGAACTTCCGACACTATCTACTAGGTCATTTATATATATTGTGAAAAGCAATGGTCCCATAACACTCCCCTGTGGCACGCCAGAGGTTACTTTAACGTCTGTAGATGTCTCTCCATTGAGAACAACATGCTGTGTTCTGTTTGCTAAAAACTCTTCAATCCAGCCACACAGCTGGTCTGATATTCCGTAGGCTCTTACTTTGTTTATCAGGCGACAGTGCGGAACTGTATCGAACGCCTTCCGGAAGTCAAGGAAAATGGCATCTACCTGGGAGCCTGTATCTAATATTTTCTGGGTCTCATGAACAAATAAAGCGAGTTGGGTTTCACACGATCGCTGTTTCCGGAATCCATGTTGATTCCTACATAGTAGATTCTGAGTTTCCAAAAACGACATGATACTCGAGCAAAAGACATGTTCTAAAATTCTACAACAGATCGACGTCAGAGAGATAGGTCTATAGTTTTGCGCATCTGCTCGACGACCCTTCTTGAAGACTGGGACTACCTGTGCTCTTTTCCAATCATTTGGAACCTTCCGTTCCTCTAGAGACTTGCGGTACACGGCTGTTAGAAGGGGGGCAAGTTCTTTCGCGTACTCTGTGTAGAATCGAATTGGTATCCCGTCAGGTCCAGTGGACTTTCCTCTGTTGAGTGATTCCAGTTGCTTTTCTATTCCTTGGACACTTATTTCAATGTCAGCCATTTTTTCGTTGGTGCGAGGATTTAGAGAAGGAACTGCAGTGCGGTCTTCCTCTGTAAAACAGCTTTGGAAAAAGGTGTTTAGTATTTCAGCTTTACGCTTGTCATCCTCTGTTTCAATGCCATCATCATCCCGGAGTGTCTGGACATGATGTTTCGAGCCACTTACTGATTTAACGTAAGACCAGAACTTCCTAGGATTTTCTGTCAAGTCGGTACCTAGTATTTTACTTTCGAATTTACTGAACGCTTCACGCATAGCCCTCCTTACGCTAACTTTGACATCGTTTAGCTTCTGTTTGTCTGAGAGGTTTTGGCTGCGTTTAAACTTGGAGTGAAGCTCTCTTTGCTTTCGCAGTAGTTTCCTAACTTTGTTGTTGTACCACGGAGGGTTTTTCCCGTCCCTCACAGTTTTGCTCGGCACGTACCTGTCTAAAACGCATTTTACGATTGCCTTGAACTTTTTCCATAAACACTCAACATTGTCAGTGTCTGAACAGAAATTTTCGTTTTGATCTGTTAGGTAGTCTGAAATCTGCCTTCTATTACTCTTGCTAAACAGATAAACCTTCCTCCCTTTTTTTATATTCCTATTAACTTCCATATTCAGGGATGCTGCAACGGCCTTATGATCACTGATTCCCTGTTCTGCTCTTACAGAGTCGAAAAGTTCGGGTCTGTTTGTTATCAGTAGGTCCAAGATGTTATCTCCACGAGTCGGTTCTCTGTTTAATTGCTCGAGGTAATTTTCGGATAGTGCACTCAGTATAATGTCACTCGATGCCCTGTCCCTACCACCCGTCCTAAACATCTGAGTGTCCCAGTCTATATCTGGTAAATTGAAATCTCCACCTAAGACCATAACATGCTGAGAAAATATATGTGAAATGTATTCCAAATTTTCTCTCAGTTGTTCTGCCACTAATGCTGCTGAGTCGGGGGGTCGGTAAAAGGAGCCAATTATTAACCTAGCTCGGTTGTTGAGTGTAACCTCCACCCATAATAATTCACAGGAACTATCCACTTCTACTTCACTACAGGATAAACTACTACTAACAGCGACGAACACTCCACCACCGGTTGCATGCAATCTATCCTTTCTAAACACCGTCTGTGCCTTTGTAAAAATTTCGGCAGAATTTATCTCTGGCTTCAGCCAGCTTTCTGTACCTATAACGATTTCAGCTTCGGTGCTTTCTATCAGCGCTTGAAGTTCCGGTACTTTACCAACGAAGCTTCGACAGTTTACAATTACAATACCGATTGCTGCTTGGTCCCCGCATGTCCTGACTTTGCCCCGCACCCGTTGAGGCTGTTGCCCTTTCTGCACTTGCCCGAGGCCATCTAACCTAAAAAACCGCCCAGCCCACGCCACACAACCCCTGCTACCCGTGTAGCCGCTTGTTGCGTGTAGTGGACCCCTGACCTATCCAGCGGAACCCGAAACCCCACCACCCTATGGCGCAAGTCGAGGAATCTGCAGCCCACATTGTCGCAGAACCGTCTCAGCCTCTGATTCAGACCCTCCACTCGGCTCTGTACCAAAGGTCCGCAGTCAGTCCTGTCGACGATGCTGCAGATGGTGAGCTCTGCTTTCATCCCGCTAGCGAGACTGGCAGTCTTCACCAAATCAGATAGCCGCCGGAAGCCAGAGAGGATTTCCTCCGATCCATAGCGACACACATCATTGGTGCCGACATGAGCGACCACCTGCAGATGGGTGCACCCTGTACCCTTCATGGCATCCGGAAGGACCCTTTCCACATCTGGAATGACTCCCCCCGGTATGCACACGGAGTGCACTTTGGTTTTCTTCCCCTCCCTTGCTGCCATATCCCTAAGGGGCCCCATTACGCGCCTCACGTTGGAGCTCCCAACTACCAGTAAGCCCACCCTCTGCGACTGCCCGGATCTTGCAGACTGAGGGGCAACCTCTGGAACAGGACAAGCAGCCATGTCAGGCTGAAGATCAGTATCAGCCTGAGACAGAGCCTGAAACCGGTTCGTCAGACAAACTGGAGAGGCCTTCCGTTCAGCCCTCCGGAATGTCTTTCGCCCCCTGCCACACCTTGAGACGACCTCCCACTCTACCACAGGTGAGGGATCAGCCTCAATGCGGGCAGTATCCCGGGCAACCACAGTCGTAGTCCGATCGGGGGATGCGTGGGACGAGCTGGCCGTCCCCGACAAACCCCCATCCGGACCCCCACAGTGATGCCCATTGGCAACAGCCTCAAGCTGTGTGACCGAAGCCAACACTGCCTGAAGCTGGGAGCGAAGGGATGCCAACTCAGCCTGCATCCGAACACAGCAGTTGCAGTCCCTATCCATGCTAAAAACTTGTGCAAAGAACGTCTGAACTAATCTACAGAGAGCTCAAACAAAACGACAAAATTGAAGCGGTTATTAAAATACAAGATTGCCTAGTAAATGCAGTAATGCTGCCACTTGTGCACTGCTGACACACTGCTCGGCGGCGGAAGGAGACTACGCGATTTAACACTATTCGAGTACTAAAACGTGATGCTACAACTCTCAAATACTATAATACGCCCGAAATTTATGTGGTAGAGCTAGGAGTATACGACTTGCTGCTGCAGCTGCTTATCCAACGGCGGCAGGGAGCACACTGACTGACCAACCGACACTGGCCGTTCAAAACGAAAACAGATGACAGACGACTACGCGAATTTACACTATTCAGGTACTAAAACGCGATGCTACAACTCTCAGATACTATAATACGCCCGAAATTTATGAATTAAACAATGCAAGTACCAAAAACACGCAAAGAAATTAAGAATTAAACTATGTAACAAATGAGTGAGCTAGGAGTATACGACTTGCTGCTGCAGCTGCTTATCCAACGGTGGCAGGGAGCACACTGACTGTGACCAACCGACACTGGCCGTTCAAAACGAAAACAGATGACAGACGACTACGCGAATTTACACTATTCAGGTACTAAAACGCGATGCTACAACTCTCAGATACTATAATACGCCCGAAATTTATGAATTAAACAATGCAAGTACCAAAAACACGCAAAGAAATTAAGAATTAAACTATGTAACAAATGAGTGAGCTAGGAGTATACGACTTGCTGCTGCAGCTGCTTATCCAACGGCGGCAGGGAGCACACTGACTGTGACCAACCGACACTGGCCGTTCAAAACGAAAACAGATGACAGACGACTACGCGAATTTACACTATTCAGGTACTAAAACGCGATGCTACAACTCTCAGATACTATAATACGCCCGAAATTTATGAATTAAACAATGCAAGTACCAAAAACACGCAAAGAAATTAAGAATTAAACTATGTAACAAATGAGTGAGCTAGGAGTACACGACTTGCTGCTGCAGCTGCTTATCCAACGGCGGCAGGGAGCACCTGTTGTAAACTCAAGTTTTTAAGTTGAAATAAAATATAAAAAACAATGCAGGCAGGTATTGCGCTGAACTTTAAAATAATGAGTCACTCACGTTGATTTATAATTTGAACAAATAGTTTATTTTTCTTCAGTGCGGCTGTTAATAACTGATGCTACAACACTTCACTATAAAATTCATATGTCGCGATCACGGAACTCGCCAGTCTGTTCACAATTCACAAAATACGCTCTTGTCTGCTGTCCTAAACCACTATATTGCGCTCCACTTGATCGCTTTCGAACGTCGCTACATACATACTTTCCCCCGAACGTGGCTACCAACCCACTACTACCTCCAGATGCGCGGCACGTCCAGCTCTTAGCGTCTCTCAAAACCAACTGCCCTGTCATCAAAGATGGCCGCCCTATACACCCTCGAAACGACTGCCGAATTCCAAATAATGTTTGACAAAAAGAATTACGAATATTCTAAAACTAAATACAAAAACACATATGATACATTGAAAAACATGGAAAATTTCCGTGCAATAACAATTTAAGGTCCAATTTTCTGTATCTGCCACCATTTTTTCACAGATAATTTCTTGTGGCGTGGTATTGCTTTTCCCTGATTTTTGATACTTAACATAAACAAATAAATACAAATACATACTTAATTACTCACCTACCTCTTTAGAATGCTGCCGCTAGTTTCGTCTCTTTAAATTTATTTATTACCAAAAACACAGTTTCTCTCAGTCGAATCCCATATTCCGACCTTTCATTCAAAAATGATACACACTATGCTAAATCGGCTATGATTGCTCGGTGTAGCTCTACTAGCTGCAACCGTAAACACTTTGTTCATATTAATCGACCAAAGCATTGTCGAGATATTAGCTTTTGAACTTTCATAAATTTGCAATTTTTAAGACGACACTAACTTTTAAACTTGTATATTTTTGTGGCGCTTCTAGGTAATTTAGCTTTACATATTTTTCCGTCCATGAGTGGCAACTCGCACCTCTGTGTCACTCTTAGTCATATTTTTATCAATTTTTCCCTGGCATATAAATTTCTCCAAGGGCGCAAACACAGCCATACGCGCCCCTGCCAAGCGCTCGGGGTTTTCCAAGGCTTCGTAAACGCTGGCCGCTCGTTACGGGCCCGTAGCAACAGCCAGCCACGTGCTCTGTGGCGGGAAACTACAGCTGTAATCCCCCCCCCCCCCCACACACACAGAGCTTGTACGCTCACATATTTCACTGTTTCCTGAGGGAAACAGTTTTAAAATGTACTTAAGAAGGTATCATGAGATTAGTTAAATTTTAAACTAGCGTCAGGTTTCCTGTACACCTCATCCCAGTCTAACTGTTGCAAGCTTTCCCTAAAATTTGCAGTTATAAATTGTTAACTGAATGCACTGTTCTGGAGGACTGTTTTGCATTACTGTATGAAGTTATGTCGTATACTGTAACCAGCTGTGCATAATGATTAGAAAGACCATTCCTAACAAGAAAAGTTTTTATTTGATTAAATTTACACTCCTGGAAATGGAAAAAAGAACACATTGACACCGGTGTGTCAGACCCACCATACTTGCTCCGGACACTGCGAGAGGGCTGTACAAGCAATGATCACACGCACGGCACAGCGGACACACCAGGAACCGCGGTGTTGGCCGTCGAATGGCGCTAGCTGCGCAGCATTTGTGCACCGCCGCCGTCAGTGTCAGCCAGTTTGCCGTGGCATACGGAGCTCCATCGCAATCTTTAACACTGGTAGCATGCCGCGACAGCGTGGACGTGAACCGTATGTGCAGTTGACGGACTTTGAGCGAGGGCGTATAGTGGGCATGCGGGAGGCCGGGTGGACGTACCGCCGAATTGCTCAACACGTGGGGCGTGAGGTCTCCACAGTACATCGATGTTGTCGCCAGTGGTCGGCGGAAGGTGCACGTGCCCGTCGACCTGGGACCGGACCGCAGCGACGCACGGATGCACGCCAAGACCGTAGGATCCTACGCAGTGCCGTAGGGGACCGCACCGCCACTTCCCAGCAAATTAGGGACACTGTTGCTCCTGGGGTATCGGCGAGGACCATTCGCAACCGTCTCCATGAAGCTGGGCTACGGTCCCGCACACCGTTAGGCCGTCTTCCGCTCACGCCCCAACATCGTGCAGCCCGCCTCCAGTGGTGTTGCGACAGGCGTGAATGGAGGGACGAATGGAGACGTGTCGTCTTCAGCGATGAGAGTCGCTTCTGCCTTGGTGCCAATGATGGCCGTATGCGTGTTTGGCGCCGTGCAGGTGAGCGCCACAATCAGGACTGCATACGACCGAGGCACACAGGGCCAACACCCGGCATCATGGTGTGGGGAGCGATCTCCTACACTGGCCGTACACCACTGGTGATCGTCGAGGGGACACTGAATAGTGCACGGTACATCCAAACCGTCATCGAACCCATCGTTCTACCATTCCTAGACCGGCAAGGGAACTTGCTGTTCCAACAGGACAATGCACGTCCGCATGTATCCCGTGCCACCCAACGTGCTCTAGAAGGTGTAAGTCAACTACCCTGGCCAGCAAGATCTCCGGATCTGTCCCCCATTGAGCATGTTTGGGACTGGATGAAGCGTCGTCTCACGCGGTCTGCACGTCCAGCACGAACGCTGGTCCAACTGAGGCACCAGGTGGAAATGGCATGGCAAGCCGTTCCACAGGACTACATCCAGCATCTCTACGATCGTCTCCATGGGAGAATAGCAGCCTGCATTGCTGCGAAAGGTGGATATACACTGTACTAGTGCCGACATTGTGAATGCTCTGTTGCCTGTGTCTATGTGCCTGTGGTTCTGTCAGTGTGATCATGTGATGTATCTGACCCCAGGAATGTGTCAATAAAGTTTCCCCTTCCTGGGACAATGAATTCACGGTGTTCTTATTTCAATTTCCAGGAGTGTATCTTCGTCTATTAAAACATTATCGATCGGTGTGCTGCTTTCCTGTACCGAGGAGGACATTAGCGTTTAACGTCCCGTCGACAACGAGATCATTAGAGACGGTGCACATGCTCGGATTGGGGAAGCATATGGAAGAAAATCGGAGGTGCCATTTCGAAGGAACCATCCTGCCATTTCCTTTAAGTGATTTACGGAAATCACGGGAAACCTAAATAAGAATGACCGGACGCGGGTTTGAACCCCCTTGAACACACTCTGCAATACCATGGGAGAGACCCATTTAATTTACTTCTCCAATTCCCATGGGACTACATTCCCCCTCCCCCCCCCTCCCCCGCCCAGAACTAACTTTCCTACGGTAGCTCAAACACTTCTCGCTCGTGCTTGTTACAATTTTTTTAATAAAATTTAGCTAGACAATAATAGTAATATTCTACTAATTACATCAAAATAACCAGTAAAGTTGTGTGGAACACTAATACAAGCCGGCCGCTATGGCCGAGCGGTTCTTGGCGCTTCAGTCTGGAACCATGCTGCTGCTACGGTCGCAGGTTCGAATCCTACCTCGGGCATGGATGTGTCGGCTGTCCTTAGGTTAGCTAGGGGACTGATGACATCAGATGTTAAGTCCCATAGTGCTTCGAGCCATTTGAAACATTTGAGCGCTAATACATGTGTATATTATTAATACATGTGTATACTATTAATGTAGTGACGTAGCGCACTTAAAATAAGGGTAAAAATTAGGTCTAAGATGGCGTATGCGCGATATGGACTTCATGCGTTTTGAAAAGAAATAAAACATGGAACTTGAAACCTTTAATTCCCCAAGTAGATACGGCACTACCAAATAGATGTGTAACGAAAAGAATCTAACTTCTCCACTTAATACTTACGCAAACGTCTTAAATTTGAATGAAAACCTACGTCTAAAGCTCGCGGAAACCGGCCCTTAGGATATTTTTTCCGAGAAATACGTTGAAACATTACATTACATTACATTAATACCTGTTCGATAGATCACGAACAAGACATTTCGTAAGATGAAATAGGCGCTAATTAACTTCCTTACTGTGTAATATTAACTTAATTGACGGTTATTACAGAACTAGCTACTTATCTTCACGAGCTCAATATTCAAGCGTGTGCGGTCTGTGCCAGGGCTGCCAACTTACTCGATGATGCACCACAGGCCACAGATGACAAGGGTGAACGATGGCTGCAGACATGTGTACGGACCAGCAGACGTGCAACTGTTGAGCAACATGAACGAAAGCGCTAGCAACAGTTTCTCCTCAATGACCGTTCAGCGAACATTGCTGCATATGAGCCTCCGTAGCAGGCGTCTGGTTCATGCACCCGTGCTGACTCCTGTCATCGACGACGAAGGCTGGAATTTGCATGCCAATACTGCAACTGGATGTCCACGGAGTAGTGAAAGATGTTCTTTTCAGATGAATTACGTTTTATGCTTCATCGGACAATGGCCTTTGGCGTGTACGGTGTAAAACGTCACAAAAACGAACACCCTGCGACAGTCGACACAGCGTTGTGGTCTGGGGGATATTTTAGTGGCATTTCCTGAGCGATGTCGCCATTCTGAAAGGCACAGTGGATCAACACAGGCATATGTCTGTTCGTGGGAACAACGTCCGTCCCTGCGTGCAGTTTGTTTTTCCTCTGCTCAATGGCATCTACCAGCAGGACAATGCATCGTGTCACGCACCTCGCGTGGTTCGAAGAGCAGAAGGATGAGTTCATTGTACTCTCCTGGTCACCAAACTCAACTGATGTAAAAATAGGCCGCGCCGAATTAGCCGAGCGGTCTGATGTGCTGCAGTCATGGACTGTGTGGCTGGTCCCGGCGGAGGTTCGAGTCCTCCCTCGGGCATGGGTGTGTGTCTTTGTCCTCTGGATAATTTAGGTTAAGTAGTGTGTACGCTTAGGGAATGATGATGGTTCAAATGGCTCTGAGCACTATGGGACTTAACATCTGTGGTCATCAGTCCCCTAGAACTTAGAACTACTTAAACCTAACTAACCTAAGGACATCACACACATTCATGCCCGAGGCAGTATTCGAACCTGCGACCGTAGCAGTCGCGCGATTCCGGACTGCGCGCCTAGAACCGCTAGACCACCGCGGCCAGCGGGAATGATGACCTTACCAGTTAAGTCCCATAAGATTTCATACACATTTGAACATTTTGATGTAAAAATAATCGAGAATCTGTGGTACCACCTGGATCGGGCTGTTATCGCCATGGATGCTCAACCGAGAAATCTAGCCCAACTGATCGCGGCGCTCAAAAAATGGTTCAAATGGGTCTGAGCACTATGGGACTTAACTTCAGAGGTCATCAGTCCCCTAGAACTTAGAACCACTTAAACCTAACTAACCTAAGGATATCACACACATCCATGCCCGAGGCAGGATTCGAACCTGCGGCCGTAGCGGTCGCGTGGTTCCAGACTGAGGCGCCTAGAACCGCTCGGTCACACCGGCCGGCCGCGGCGCTCAAGTCGGCATGGCTCCACATCCCTGTCCCTATCTTTCAGAGTTTCGTTGACTCTCTTCCTACATGTCTGGCAGCGGTCCGAGCTGCAAAAGGTGGTTATTCGGGCTTTTGACATGTGGTCACATAAATGTAACCGGACAGCGTAAATGTGCTTTCAGTTCTAAATACTCTTCTTTCACAGCCCTGCCTTCGGATTTGGACTTCATTATGGAACGCTTAAAACCTCTATGAGGAGAAAGACTTGTATGATTTGATAGAAGATGAAACAGGAGTCGATTTAGAACAGGTAAGATATCCAGTATTATAATCAGAATATAAAGAGCTTTGGGGGACTTATGATTAAATAAGGCAGAGGGGACAGATAACATTCCCTCAGCATTTCTAAAATCATTGCAGGAAGTGGCAACAAAACGACTATTCACGTTGGTGTGTAGAATGTATGAGTCTGGCGACAAAGCATCTGACTTTTGGAAAAATATCATGCACACAATTCCGAAGACTGCAAGAGCTGACAAGTGCGAGAATTAATCGGACAATCAGCGTAACAGCTCATGTATCCAAGATGCTTATAAGAATAATATACATAAGAATGTAAAACAAAATTGAGGATGTGCTAGATGACTATCAGTTTGGCTTTGGAAAAAGTAAAAGCAAGAGAGAGACAATTCTGATGATGCTGTTGATAATGGAAGCAAGATTAAAGAAAAATCAGGACCCGTTCATAGGAATTGTCGATCTGGAAAAAGCCTTCGACAGTGTAAAATGCTGCATGATGTTCGAAACTCTGAGAAAAACAGGGATAAGCTATAGGGAGAGATGGGTAATATACAATATGTACAAGAGCCAAGAGGGAATAATAAGAGTGGACGCCCAAGAACGAAGTGCTCGGATTAAAAAGGGTGTAAGACAAGGCTGTAGTCTTTGCCCCCTTCTGTTTCGTCTGCACATCGAAGAAGTAATGATGGAAATGAAAGAAAGGTTCAGGGGTGGAATTAAAATTCAAGGTGAAAGGCTATCAATGATACGATTCGCTGGTGACTTTACTATCCCGAGTGAAAGTGAACAATTACATGATCTGCTATACGATGTAAACAGGCTAATGAGTACAGAATATGGATTAAGAGTAAATCGAAGAAATACGAAAGTAACGAAAAGTAGCAGAAATAAGAACTGTGAGAAACTTAACATCGGGAGTGCTGGTCACGAAGTAGATGAAGTTAAGGAATTCACCTATCTCGGCAGTAAAATAAGCAACGACGGACGGAGCAAAGAGGACATCAAAAGCAGAATAGGAATGGCAAAAAGGGCATTCCTCGCCAAGAGAAATCTACTAGTATCTAAAATACGCCTTGATTGGAGAAAGAAATTTCTGAGAACGTACGTCGTGGTAGTGAAACATGTGCTGTGGAAAAACCGGAATAGAAGAGAATCGAAGCATTTTTGATGTGTTGCAGACGAATGTTGAAAATCAGGTAGACTGATAAGGTAAGGAATGAGGTAGCTCTGTGCAGAACCGGAGAGGAAAGTAATATTTGGAAAACACTGATAAGCAGAAGGGACAGGATGACAGCGTATCTGTTAAGACATGAGGGATGACCAGAAAAAAAAAATTAATAGTGGTTTCGACGTGACAATATGATCGTGTTCCAACTTTTATTTACGTGAAGAAGGAAGAAAACATTCTTAGGAGGATGCAAAACTGCAGGATAGAAGTAGCTGACTGGCCGACTGGGAAAAAAGCCGACTTGCGCCGTTCTACCGGCAGCAGAAACAGAAGAGTGAAACACAGAAAGCAGAGCACTGGGAGACGGACACAATTCCATTATCTGGTTCCGCTATCAAATGCGGTGAAGCGGAGGTTCGCATTGAGACTGAAAGCTCTTCACAATCTGCGCACACGCTTGTGTGTGTGTGTGTGTGTATGTTTGTGTGTGTATGTGTGTGGGAGGGTGGGTGGATGGTCTGCTCTGAATGAAAATTAACTATACGGTACATTTCTTTTCTCTGATTGGGTATTCTTTTTGAGAGCGTGAGGAAATTGAAAAAATTTCGTCAGTTGGTTACGAGATTTGCAGCGTGCCCGTTAAAGTACTGACAATGTATCGATTTTTTAAAAGAGCACTGCTGCGCCGATGTTACAGTAAAGAATCAAGAATGTTATTCAGCACACTTCCCTTTGTTACTTCCTGCCTTGAATTTCTGACCAGGGCAGACTCTACGCCCTGTAGACGCCATTTCGGTGACTTGCGTGTCTGTAACCTACCCCACTAATTTTATCGGAGAAAAGCGAACTGCAATTTAGCATTAAATGCGGACCATGTGTCCTCTTGAATCTTCGGATCATTGAGAGGTGAAGGCTACGTTAAATAGAGGCTGAAAAATTCTTGTAAACTGATCGGGATTCGATGCCAAGATCTTTAGGCTGGCATGGAAGTGCTTGACCAACAGACCACCACGTTCGACTCCTGTTAATTTTCACTACGAAACACAGAATTTATTCGTGAGTTATGCGAGGGGTGTGGATTTTAAATGTGTTGTCACTGCTCTGGAATTGTAGGATCAAGCGATAAGAATGCGTGAAAATGTATAAGCACAATTCTTAAATAAGAATTCGTAATTAAAACTAAATATTAATTTATGATCGATAATAAAGATTGAAATTTCAGAACTGCTACTGAATACATGCCACAAAATAACGTTAGATGCCAAATTGTGATTAAAATGATAAAATATCTACGCTAGGACCGGTGATGTATGTAACTCTGCCTCATAGAACAGTTTGCACGCATTAATCGTATCTGGTGGAAACGTTAAACATTCACAATGTGCTAATGGATAGCATGAATGAAATATAGTAGGCAACCCGGAAACAGCGCAATCTAGATATGTTACATTTTATCTGCAACCGCGTAAAGCACAAAAAAGTAGTACACTACCATATTTTTAGCATCAATATAGACACATCCCTGAAAGCTGTAATTTTATCTTGAAACTCTTCTATTGGTCCGTATTTGCATTCAAAAACAACAATAAGCGATTGTGGGTCCGCCTTGATGCAAAACACTTTTGTTATTTATTTATTTATTCCCAAACTAGTTTCAGCCTCAAATATAGCTGTCATCAGTGGGTTCTTTGATCCTTATTTACTATACATTACAGCATCGTTTTAGATTGTCGCCGCTGTTTTCCGTATATTTTCTGTTTTGTTTTGTTGCCGCTTTTTTCGGCGTACATCGTGTCATCCGTAAGTTCGTTGGACGGCTTGCAGCTACTTTTTGACACAGAAAACATAACTTTCGCATCTTGTTCGTAATCCAAAAACATTACAGTAAGCTGTCGTGTTGGACACACTGTGATGTATAGTAAATAAGAATCAAAGAACCTACTGATTATAGCGATATTTGTCGCTGAAACTAGTTTGGGAATAAATAAATAACGAAAGTGTTTTGCATGAAGGTGGACCCTCAATCCCGTATTGTTCCTGAAAACTGTTTTCGAATTCCTATTTTGCATCTGAATGACGAACAGTGTTTTGTATACATTGGGGCAAAACAAAATAGAAAGTAAAGTAAAGAAAGAGAAAACTGTCGAAGAGAACAGTAGGAACGAGGGTTAGCGACAAACTTGGCATCGGAATTAGCGGTCAAGTAGTAATATCATCCAGCCCCCCCCCCCCCCCCCCCCCCCCCCCGCAGATGTGCCACAACACGAACTGGTGTGGACTGTGAAGTAGTGCTGGAGGGAACCGACATCATGAATCCTGTAGGGCCGTCCATAAATCCGTAAGAATACTAGGGGGTGGAGATGTCTTCTGAACAGCACGTTGCAAGGCGTCCCAGATATGCTCAATAATGTTCATATTAGGGGAGTTCGGTGGCCAGCGGAAGTGTTTAAATTCAGATGAGTGTTCCTGGAACCACTTTGTAGCAATTCTGGATGTGTGGGGTATCGCATTGTCCTGCTGGAACTGCCCAAGTCTGTCGTAATGCACAATGGACATGAATGGATGCAGGTAGTCAGACAGTATGCTTAAGTACGTGTCACCTGTCAGAGTCGTTTTTAGACGTATCCGGGGGCCCATATCATTCTAACTGCACACACCCCACACCATTACAGAGCCTTCACCAACTTGAACAGCCCCCTGGTGACGTGCAGGGTACATGGATTCATGAGGTTGTCTCAGAACCGTACACGTCCATCCACTCGATACAATTTCAAACGAGACTCGTCCGACGAGGCAATATATTTCCAGTCATGAACAGTGCTATGTCGGTATTGACGGGCCCAGGCGAGAAGTAAAGTTTTGTATAGTGCAGTCATCAAGAATACACGAGTTGGCCTTCGGCTCCGAAAGCCCATATCAATGATGTTTCGTTGACTGGTTCGCAGGATGACACTTGTTGATGGCCCGGCACTAAAATCTGCAGCAATTTGCGGAAGGGTGCGCTTCTGTCATGTTGAAAGTTTCTCTTCAGCCGTCGTTGGTCCCGTTCCTGCAGGATCTTTTCCCGGCAGCAGCGATGTCGGAGATTTGATGTTTTACCGGATTCCTGATACTCATGGTACACTCGCAAAATAGTCGTACGGGAAAATCGCCACTTCATCGCTGCCTCGGAGATGCTGCGTCCCTCAGATCGTGCACCGACTATAATACCTCGTTCAAACTCATTTAAATCTTGATAACCTCCCATTGCAGCAGCAGTAACCGATCTAACAACTGCCCCAGACAGTTGTCTTAGTTAGGCATTTCTGGCGGTTTACATATTTCTCTATTTGAATACGCATGCCTATACCAGTTTCTTGACTGTGTAAGGAGCAGACTAGCACAAGCAATCGCCAGAAGAAATCTACTAGTTTCAGACAAAGGCCTTTATTTGAAAAAAATCCGAGAACGTACGTTCACAGTACAGTACTGTATGTATGTGAAGCGGACTGTAGGAAAACTGAGAATAAGAGATTGTCGAAGCGTCTGAGATTTGGTGTTGTCGAAGGACGCTCAGAATTAAGTCAACATATAAGATACAAAATGGGGATATCCAAATAGTTGGCAAGGAAAGGAAACACTGTCTAGCCAGGCATTCTTAGATCATCACCCCTGAGTACAATCAGATATTTGATGGTATCTCGCTCCCCTCTTCCCCTACCATCATAATCAACAGTAACGGCTAACAAAGCTGTAGAACCAAAAATAACTTTCTTTGAACACTTTTATTTTTAAAATGAGAAATGATGAATGATATTTAGTTTTTGTATGTATTTTATTACGCAACGAACTAACGAGTAAATGACAGAATTGGTACTGCATATTTCTAATAATATTTACCTAAAGAATTACGCCTCGTGTGTGGTGCCAACAATTCCTTCAGAAAACAAAGTTAAACACCGACATTGAGGATAAACAGTTGTTACAGAACTCGCTCCCCTGCGTCAATCCTGCCCCTAGCGATACTTGGTTCACCCACATTCTGCACCCACATTTAAAACCAACCAATTTCAAATATGTGTACTATGCTTACTGATTGTAAATCAGTTGATTGCTGCAATGATAACTTCTGAAGTGGCAGGAATTGAAAGACTTTTGGATGTCAAAGCTTTGTGTCTGGCCACTGCCAAAAATATGATGGCATTTCAAAAGTTCTTCATACTGTAAGATAAAATCGAAGAAAGTAATTTACTTTACAAAATATCTTCACTGGCCTTCAGTATAATCTCCATTCTTACTTATGACAGCTTCCCGACGTTTTGGTAACTTCCGTATTACGAATAGGGCAACTTCACTGATGAGTTGTTTGCTTAGTCGGATCACCTCACTGGAAGCTTCATCAGAAAGTTTTCCACGGAGTTGCACCTTCGATTTGGGAAATAAAAAGTCTGGTGTGTGGTTGAGGAAGTATTTCCCATCCTTATTTGTCCAGCGTTTCTCTCACTGGTGGGACTAAATAAGGCCTAGTATTACGGTACAAAATGAAGACACCAGCTGCAAGCATACCATGCCTTCCATGACGAATTTTCGGGCGCGAAATACGAGGGTCATCCACAAAGTAAGCTCCGTTTCTATTTCTATCCGCGGCAGCGCTACAATCGCAGTTCCGAGCATCCGCAGCAGTTACTCTGCCTCAAGGAGAAGACATGTACGCCATTTTCAGATCGCTGCTGGCGACGTGTGCTTTGTAGTGCTTCTTTATAATGTCATCCGTAATTGAAAATGCCGTCGCTTGTGAAATCAGATCTGTGATTCGTTTTCTGAATGCAAAGAGAGTTAAACCAAAGGAAATTAATCGGCAAATCTGCGAGGTTTACGGACAAAATGCTATGAGTGATTCAATGGTTAGAAGATGGGGCAGACTCTTCAATGAATGACGTGATCAAGTGCACGAAGAAGAACAAAGTGGACGCCCGTCTGTGGTTACTGATGAATTGGTTCACACAATTGAAGAAAAAATGAAGCACAACCGTAAGTTTACACTTAGTGCTCTTGCTATGGAAGTTCGCCTCTTCTTACACCTAAAATCTGTCCTTGGTGGTCAACACTTCAACGATGATGACGAACTGAAACAACATGTTACCACATTGTTGAATACACAGGCGGCATGAAGAAGGCATACAAAAACTTGTGCCACTCTATGACAAGTGCCTACAAAATTTCGAAAGCTATGTAGGAATGTAGTTTAACAGTTGTAGATTTTTGTACAATGAATATGTTTTCTGTCTCTGTGCACGTTTGTTTTGTATAACCAAATGGAACTTACTTTTTGGACATACTTCGTATTGGGCCGGCCGGAGTGGCCGAGCGGTTCTAGGCGCTACAGTCTGGAACTACGCGACCTCTACGGTCGCAGGTTCGAATATTGCCTCGGGCATGGATGTGTGTGATGTCCTTAGGTTAGTTAGGTTTAAGTAGTTCTAAGTTCTAGGGGACTGATGACCTCAGATGTTAAGTCCCATAGTACTCAGAGCCATTTGTCCCATACCTCATATTTTGCAGAGACAGTTTGTAGTACGCGCCTGCTGCAGGTGTCTCCTGGGGCACTCTGTTTGTAGGTATGACTCCATTCACGTCATACGCAAAGGTTGTCGTCAGTTTCACCTCTCATTGTTAGCGGCGGAATTTTTCGGACTCGAAGAATCGGAACCTTTTCATTGTGACCACTGAGACTTCATTTCGGCTCAAAATCTAATGTCTAGTTTCCATCAAGTGCAACAATCCTTTTCAGAAACTTCTCTCCTTCTGTTCGATAACGTAGAAGCAATTGCTCGGCGGTTCTCTTGCGACCTGATTTCCGCTCTTCAGTCGGATCATGCGGAACCCATTTGGCAGAAACTTTTCTCAACTTTTCAGTTACGATTTTGTAAACTGAAATAACAGGTATTTGGGCCTCATATGCATATGCATGGAAGGTGGGACCTACTGCACCCCTGAAAAGGAAGACATACTGTTGCATAATGACGTCCCGATACACCTGACCTGTTACAATTCCTCTGTCAAAGACATGCAGGGGTGTACGTGCACTAATCATAATCCCACTCCACACAATCAAACCACGACCTCCATACAGGTCCCTTTCAAGGACATTAAGGCGCTGGTATCTGGTTGATAGTTCACGCCAGATGAAAACTCGGCGAGAATCACTGTTCAGACAATACCTGGACTCGTCCATGTACATAACCTGGGAGCACTGTTCCAATGACCACGTACTGTGTTCTTGACGCCAGGCTTTACGGACTCTCCTGTGACCAGGGGTCAGTGGAAAGCAACTTGCAGGTCTCCGGGCGAATAAACCATGTCTGTTTAGTCGTCTTTAGACTCTGTGTCTGGAGACAACTGTTCTAGTGGCTGCGGTAAGGTCCCGAGAAAGGCTACCTGCAATACTCCGTGGCCATCTGCGGGCACTGATGGTGAGATATCGGTCTTCTCGTGGCTTTCTACACTGTAGACGTCCCGTACTGTAGCGCCTGGACACGTTTCCTGTCTGCTGGAATCGTTGCCATAATCTTGAGATCACACTTTGTGGCACACAGAGGGCCCCTGCTGTGTTTCACCAGCCTCCAGTCGCTCTAGTATTCCACCCCTCATAAAGTCATCAATATGTGTTATTTGAGCCATTTTCGACACACAATTACTATTAGCACGTCTGAAAACGTCTGCACACTTACTCGCTGCACCGTACTCTGACATGCACCAACACACCTCTGCGTATGTTATAATGGTCGCCCAATCGTTGATATTCCTATATTCGCGCTATATCACTCCAATATACGAACCTTGTTAGCACTTGATGTAGAGAATTGGGTTGGCGCCATTAAATTGTATTGTAGTAGTAGCTGCTGCTGCTGCTGGCTGGTTCACTGCTGTATCTTGATGTTAATGTTGGCTCTATATGTATTCGTCTGGGGGTAAAAAGATGAGGTCACGTGTTGTTGATGTGCTTGTCGATAAATAATTAACGGCAGCATAAGTGAACTTCAACTATTTATTGGCATGGTAGCCATCTTAACTCCGCTTATCCACCCAAAGACGTTGTCACAGCACAGAGTAACAGTTCTTTTACAACAACTTTGCGTTGTTTTTCCACATACGACAACAACATACACACTTTACCGAAGTTCTATCAAGACTGAGCTGACGAGGCTTCTTGCTGCTTGTATTTATAACCTGTTCAAAGAAATACTAAGAAGAGATGCGGTTTATAAGTCAGGTATCCATCTGTTATCGTAATTTGTGCAAAAAAGTTATTAATTTACATCGAGTGACATAATTTAACAGATCATTAAAATGATAGACAGATTTGTCAACTTGTCAGAACAATTCTTTGCTGCAAAAAGGCCGTTTTTCAAAGGTACATCTATTGACTTCTCTCATTTGCATACATAAGTAAATAATGTGAATTATTAAAAATTACAGTGGTTCTCGTTTAAAATAGATGTGTTTACGTGAATAGTGAGTGACAACAGTCCTAGTGAATAAATAGGTTTCACTGGGTAATTTTTATTTAAGGAGATCCAAAATACGTAACTTGACCAATATTATTCGTATTTCAAATTAATAATTTCAGTTGAATATAGGGGTTTTACATAACGACATCTGCAGTATCAGTGTTCAAGTGATGTTAACTTTTGTGTGGGTCAGTTATTAATTATATTTTAATGGGTTGACTGTTTATGTAGACATGTTATGCAATCATTGTTAACATACACAATTACTTTTCTATTATCATAATTGCTAGTTAAACTGGTTGAATTAGGAGCGTATAGCATACTTCATTATAATGAAGCCTTTAATAGGTTCCGTTACAATGTGGACTGCTGCCAGCGCCACCGTGCGGCGACCGCAGGTCAAATGCACCGCATGGTCATACCCCGAGGTGACTTAAACCCGCAAACCGCCCACTAGAGCGTTGTTTCGCCATTTATCAGCATTATCCTTAATTTATGAGCATGAGTGTACTTCGTGATAAATCGTTTCGTTATTGTACAATCCGGGACAAATAGGTGTCTGGAATTACCTTTGAAAAAGTTCCGGATACAGTTACAAAAATCGCGACTGTCCCGGAAAAAAAAAACCGGAACGTGTGGCTACCCTCCTACATGTGAGAGGCACTGCAACTGCGCTCGCAAGTTGCCGCAGGAGCCCCGAGCAGAGCTTCCCGGCGTGCTGCGTTGCGCCACGGCGCAGCTGTCGGGCGAGTTGCACGTGCGCCCTTGGCCCACAGACAGGTTAGAGCCACCTTGACGCTCCCGACGTAAACACGGCGTGGGCGGGGCGTCGCTCTGCTTCTCTGGACCCTGCAGCGCCGCAGGTCGCCTTCGAGGAGGGGAAGCACCTGTCAAAAAACCCGCTTGCTCTGCTGACGCGAGTCACGCGCTACCTAGTAGAGTCCTGCATGACCGAGTAAGCGAGCACAAAATACGAGGTGGGGCGAACACACCCTAACTAGATAGGCTACCCGCACTAGTTCTGGTGACCGAGCATAGAAGCCGTGACCGAATACGTAGCACATAACTTCAAACACATTACACGTGTTATTATCCGTGAGACACTGCAGCCAGTACGGGCTTCTCATTTGTGGTGTCTCTCTCTCTGTAATCAAGCAGCGCGAGGAAGCCAGTGTAGTAAGACGTAAGATTGAAACCAATGTTTACACATTAAAGAAACGGGAAGGTCTAAAAAGCCAAGTATGGAGTACATTTCTGTTGGTTGTAGATGAAAACAGTGGGTCTGCTGGGTACGTATCGTGCATAAACTACTCCACTTTATTGTTTTTCAGTCGGGAACCACTCATTTAAAGAAATACAGTTGCAGGAAACCTCACAAAGGTCGTTTCTTTGGCCGTCCTTCCGTGATCTTAATATGCTTGAGATAAGTGAAAAGCAAGAAATTCTTAGCAATGTGCGACAATGTGTGCTACGTACGCAGGTACAACATGCAATCATTAACATAATCGTTTTTGCATAGTTAGTGGAAAGTGTATTATAGAGAAACGGGAATGTTGTGACTCGTATAATATTTCATTAACGTAAAACATCTCGTTTTTATGGGAACGGGGGTCGGGTTGTTTAGGGGAGAGACCAAAAAGCGAGGTCTTCGGTCTCTTACGGGAACGTTTCGACGATTTCCATATCAGTTCTGTATTACTTGTCTCTTTTGTTTATTATCATAAATCCTTCAAGTACTGTGTCATCACCACCCAGAAAGAGAGATCGTTTCAAGGAATGGAGGAACAACAAATCATCCGCAGCAGATGAAGTAGATCTGTACATTTTAATGCACTCCGGAGATGATGATGACATCTTAAAGTGGTGGAGCAGACATGAAACAGATCTGCCAGATTTGGCTGCAGATGCAAGACGTATTTTATGTATCCCAGCAACAAGCGCACCTAGTGAAAGGTGCTTTAGTAAAGCCGGCATGTTACTAACAAATTGCCGCAGCCAATTAAATCCGGAACGCGTTAGTGATTTACTGCTGATCAACAATAACTATAATTTTGTTTCTGTTGCAAACAAGTGAAAAGTATGACAAGTTACGTTTGTAAATGTTTAATGTTCTTTATACGCTTTCTTTATGAAGATCGTTGTCTTCCAGATTACAGGGAAAGCACTTATTTAACGTTTCTTGTTAATGAAAGGAAAAATAAATCTTCTGTTTGGAAATGAGACTCGTCTTCTATCCGCGATTGTACTGAAATATCGTGTTACTTTCTAATTTAGCTGCTGTGTCACGTACCCGTTCTACTAAACGTTACTTTTCTATTAGAAGAGAGAAAGAGACAGAGATAAATACATTGCGTGTTTTATATATATATATATATATATATATATATATATATATATATATATATATATATGTGTGTGTGTGTGTGTGTGTGTGTGAGAGAGAGAGAGAGAGAGAGAGATAGAGAGGCGTTGGATTTGTACAGTAAAGTACAGTGCAGCGAGCCGGGGCGGAGCGAGGTGAGACGTCAGCGGTGACCGGTCATGCTCGGTTATCCGCGTGTCCGGAATCCGGACATCAGACATGGGGCGAGTACGTGACCGAGCCGAGTCGTGTGGGGCCGGACACGAGCTGCTCGGTCCCCGCGTCAACAGGCGAGCCGTGACCGGTCAAACACGGAGCGTTGCAGCACTCTACTACCTAGTCCTCCACATTTCGGAACCGGGGAAATCCGACGTCGAGTTGTCGCTCTCACAGTTAGCCATTCATTTCAGCCGGGTTGCCGCGCTGTCTGCTCTTCCGGTAACTACACTCATGTTCAGAAAAAAACAGAAGACCTCGAACGACTAGAGACAGGACGATCATATTCACAGGATATGTACGTTAGTATGTTTTGCAGAAATGATTAGCATTTGAGCCACGACGGCCTGCGGGTTTAAGGTTAACATCGCTATCGTGGCGCAACACCACCTACCGTAAAATGTGGCTTAGGCTCTCGTTGTCGTTATAAATCGCAAATAATGGATCTGCGTGACTCGAGCAGAAGTGCATAATGGCTCACAGACGTATGTGCGAATCGTACTGTCAAATCAGAGACTTTGAAGGAGGCCGCGTTATTGGCATGACAGAATGTGATGCGTCCATCCGGGAAATTGCTGCTCGTGTGGGACCACCCCGTGAGAACATAGACGCATCATCCGAATGGCATTTCAGGACAGATCTACGTTCTGCTCTGCTTTGGCGCAACAGCGGAACAGTGTAACACACCGTACACTATCAGAGTTGGCAGTCCGTCGCCGTTTATTACGGCACGGGTTACGTGCGCGTCGTTCCTTTGTCAAGTCATATTAACCGTTTACATTACTCTCATCTTTAATTCCCATCATTCGTTTTCCAGTTGGAATCGTTGGGCATGTGAAGTTAATCATTTATATATTTTTATTTATCTATCAAAATATTTAAGCATCTGAAAATGCCAGTCTATCAGTTAAAAAACAAAAGACGAAATAATCTATATGTGCGAGCAGTAGTGGCAAAAATGTAACTTTCGTTACAAAATGTACATTTTCTTGGATGATAATCATCATACAAACATCTAAAACATAAATTCTTATTGCACAGTGGATATAGTAACGCAGATGAAGATTTAAATGAAAGAAGGGAAAATTTGTAGGAAGATCCGACGGGATCAAACTGCTGAGGTCATCGGTCTACGGCTTACATAAGGTCCCACAGACCGCGCGGTCATTTCGATAAAGATTTAAAAATACGAGATTTCAGAGCACGTAATGAGATCCGAATCCACAAACTTTTGCATCTGAGGCTACTACTATAACCATTACACTATGCAACCAGTTCGTAATATACTACAATTTTAACTGATAGAGCATCACGCAAAATTCCAAATTTTTTTGTTTCGTCTATTACTCTCATACGGTGGCTCACAAGGGTGTATGGTTGCAGGGTGTAATACCTGAGCCTATTATATCTCTTTAAAAAAATAATGCAACTATTTGTTTTGAGGAAAGACTCTCCTTGTACATTTGTTTGTCCTTTGATTTATCATGATATTTTACTGATTTTTAGTGAAGTTTGTTTTTACGTTTGTCTTTCAAAAAATACAAAAGAGATATAATAAGCAAAAAATGAATTTCGTAGGTTGCCAATTACGTATTATATCTGGTTTTATCGAGCGCCAGGCTCCCTACAAATTACTGTAAATGCAATAGTGTAGTATTACTCAGCTCCAGTTCACTGATCTGAAATTATTACTATCACAGAAAATAGACAAGTTTTAATAAAATTATTTCACTGGATTACTTCAATTAATCTCACTGACTATTTTTACATCATTTCTTCCGCTCCGGCTATCAGACATTGTGCTGTGAAAAAATATTTTTTAAATGTACCGCGTAATGGCGGCTAATTGTTAACAGTCAGAGATCACTGTTACTCGCTCCGCAGTAGCTGGAAACATGCTAAATAATTTTCATTAAATATTCTTTTCATAAGATAAATGTGGCGTAGGTTCTTGAAATAACACATGGAGATCACTTTATACTAATATATTCTTACTAGGACACAGTTTACACCATTAAATATTTGCAATTACGTTACGACAGAAACAAATGCTAGCACAGCACAATAGCTTGCGTACCTTATTCCAGTTAACACCAGAACGAACAGAACAAAACAGACTAGACAGAAGAATGAGCATAGCATTGTGTTTTATACTCTTACAAAGATAATAATACTTCTTTTAATTACTTGCACATTATAATCTCATACAATAAAAATTATGTCTTTTCTGCATCCATCGATCTATATTGTATATTTATACAGTTAGTGTTATTACCTTTCGCAGATAAATCGATGTTTGCAGCTCATTTTGAGTCACATACAGTCATTTTTATTTATGTTTCACTTCGATAATGGTGAACATTGCAAAAGGGACACTACAGACCTTAGCCTACATCACCATACAGGTGGTTTCAAAAAGTCAATCCCACCTCTCCTTCATACCAAGTACAGTTTTGAAAGGGAGCTGTTTGGAACAAAGTTTAACGGTCGGCTTACATTCTTATATCTCGCATTACGGTACGCACATTTTCGCGCGACCATATCAACGGCTGGGAGAAGCTGGTACGTTCGCAACTAGAAGGGTTGGCTGTGGTGCTCGATGGACTCGCCGTACTCTCGACTTTGAAGAGGACGTCTTTCGTCACGTAGAAGAGAACATGACGACGAATACTCAAACATTGCCCATGTCGTGGGCTCGTGTAGAGCACACTGGGTGGCTCTGAGCACTATGGGACTTAACATCTGAGGCATCAGTCCCCTAGAACTTAGAACTACTTAAACGCAACTAACCTAAGGACGTCACACACATCCATGCTCGAGGCAGGATACGAACCTGCGACGGTAGCAGTGGCGCGGTTCAGGACTGAAGCGCCTAGAAACGCTCGGCCACATCGGCCGGCTAGAGCACACAGATCACATCTCTTTGTCTCTGTTCTGTGCGTACCGTGAAGCGCGAGATTTGAAAGTGATCCGAATTTCAAACTTATTTTACACAAAAACAGTAAATTTCCGGACAGGGTTACTTATCGGACATTTCTTCGTAGACCCCCTGTACAACCACTAAAACCCTCTAATAGGAACTGTGGAGACCCTTTTACATGTGAGGAATGTGAATTCGGAGTTTTGATTGATCGTGTATTTCCGTAACCGAAATAAATTAGTATCGGTCGATAAAGAAGTCTGGTGATTCAGCTGTCATGCTCGCTTCTTCTTAGTACGCAAATCACTGACTCGAAGGAATAATTTCAAAAATAGCACTGTAGGTTCTCTTGTCGCCAACAGGAGAGACAAAGACGATAGAATGATATCAGGGATGAGGACAGTAATTACTCGCCTCCGTTTGAACTGCCGTCAATTAATTCAGCTCCCCGATACTGAGCAGAAAAGATACTGCATGTGTGGTTCCAAAAAAGATTAAATAAAATTCTTGACTCACTTTGTAAAACTAAAATAAGTGATTCAGAACTTTCAAGACTGATTCATGTCTGGAGTAGGGGAGTGCGCGCGGATCGGTTCCGCCGGGTGATGGAAGTAGTGGGGGGGGGGGGGGGGTGTCACGGAATGAACTGACGCTGCAGCAGTTGCCTCCGGAACCCTGGAGAGTGGGCATCATTTGCAGCGTGAGTGCGTGTCATTGACATCGGTCGGAAAGTGGGAGAGGCGACACTGGAGCAGCACTTGGAGCAGCGTTATGCAATTAAGTTTTGCATTTTTATTTATTTTTTGGTCATTAGTCTACTGACTGGTTTGATGCGGCCCGCCACGAATTCCTTTCCTGTGCTAACCTCTTCATCTCAGAGTAGCACTTGCAACCTACGTCCTCAATTATTTGCTTGACGTATTCCAATCTCGGTCTTCCTCTACAGTTTTTGCCCTCTACAGCTCCCTCTAGTACCATGGAAGTCATTCCCTCATGTCTTAGCAGATGTCCTATCATCCTATCCCTTCTCCTTATCAGTGTTTTCCACATATTCCTTTCCTCTCCGATTCTGCGTAGAACCTCCCCATTCCTTACTTTACCAGTCCACCTAATTTTCAACATTCGTCTATAGCACCACCTCTCAAATGCTTCGATTCTCTTCTGTTCCGGTTTTCCCACGGTCCATGTTTCACTACCATACAATGCTGTACTCCAGACGTACATCCTCAGAAATTTCTTCCTCAAATTGAGGCCGGTATTTGATATTAGTAGACTTCTCTTGGCCAGAAATGCCTTTTTTTGCCATAGAGAGGCTGCTTTTGATGTCCTCCTTACTCCGTCCATCATTGGTTATTTTACTGCCTAGGTAGCAGAATTCCTTAACTTCATTGACTTCGTGACCATCAATCCTGATAAGTTTCTCGCTGTTCTCATTTCTCCTACTTCTCATTACCTTCGTCTTTCTCCAATTTACTCTCAAACCATACTGTGTACTCATTAGACTGTTCATTCCGTTCAGCAGATCATTTAATTCTTCTTCACTTTCACTCAGGATAGCAATGTCATTAGCGAATCGTATCGTTGATATCCTGTCACCTTGTATTTTAATTCCACTCCTGAATCTTTCTTTTATTTCCATCATTGCTTCCTCGATGTACAGATTGAAGAGTAGGGACGAAAGGCTACAGCCTTGTGTTACACCCTTCTTAATACGAGCACTTCGTTCTTGATCGTCCACTCTTCTTATTCCCTCTTGGTTGTTGTGCATATTGTACATATGACCCGTCCCTCCCTATAGCTTACCCGTACTTTTTTCAGAATCTCGAACAGCTTGCACCATTTTATATTGTCGAACGCTTTTTCCAGGTTGACAAATCCTATGAAAGTGTCTTGATTTTTCTTTAGCCTTGCTTCCATTATTAGCCGTAACGTCAGAATTGCCTCTCTCGTCCCTTTACTTTTCCTAAAGCCAAACTGATCGTGACCTAGCGCATTCTCAATTTTCTTTTCCATTCTTCTGTGTATTATTCTTGTAAGCAGCTTCGATGCATGAGCTGTTAAGCTGATTGTGCGATAATTTTCGCACTTGTCAGCTCTTGCCGTCTTCGGAATTGTGTGGATGATGCTTTTCCGAAAGCCAGATGGTATATCGCCAGACTCATATATTCTACACACCAACGTGAATAGTCGTTTTGTTGCCACTTCCCCCAATGATTTTAGAAGTTCTGATGGAATGTTATCTTTCCCTTCTGCCTTATTTGACCGTAAGTCCTCCAAAGCTCTTTTAAATTCCGATTCTAATACTGGATCCCCTATCTCTTCTAAATCGACTCCTGTTTTTGCATGCGACTGAACAAAACCACCACAGAGACTCTCGGTATGACTCAAGAGGCCTTTAAGGAAGAAGCCATGTCCCATGCAATGGTGTTCATGTGGCACAAACGTTTCAAAGATGGCTACGGGAATGTTGAAGACGACGACCGCTCTCGGAGTCAATCATCAAGCTGAACGGATCAAAATGTGAAGAGAGTGCGGGAACTTTTAAACAATGACCGTCGAGTTGAGGGATCGAGTTCGCCGCGTCCGCCTGGCGATCAAGGATGATTGGATTCTCCACCACGACAACGCGCCCGCTCACACGTCGTGTGCTGCCTCCGAAGTTTTGGTCAAGTTCAACGTGACAACAGTGCCAGATCCACCCTACAGCCCCGACTTGGCTCCAAGTGGCTTTTTCCTCTTCTCCCAAATGAAGACAGGCCTAAAAGGAAAGCGATTCGTCTCCATCGACGCCATCCAGCAGGCTTCGACTAGAGCCCTTGAAAGCATGAAGGGCTACAAACAGTGGAAGACGCGCTGGTAGCGCTGTGTTGATGCTGAAGGATCATATTTTGAAGAATTTTAGTCCGCTGTACTTAACTGTCCAATAAATTTCTAGTTCTAAGTTAAATCCTGAAACTTTTGAATCACACCCTGTACATGATTCGATGAACAATAATCTCCATATTCTCAATAAACCAGTTACTCATTCACAGATATTAATATCCAACTCCACATAAAATAATATCTTAGACTTCCACTCAACACTGAAAATATGTACATATCTACACCATCTTCATATAAACTCTACCATAGTGTGCACAGTATGGGATACCTTCTACCACTGCTTCCCTCTCCCTTTAGAGTTCGATTAGCAAATGGAGCGAGGGAAAAACGACTGTCTATATTGCATCATGGCCAACAGCCGTGCTGCAGTGGTAACACTGGTTCCCGTCACAGCGCAGGAGTTAAGCGTTGTCGGACTTGGCTAGCAATTGGGTGGGTCACCGTCCAGTCTGCTGAGCGCTGTTGGCAAACATTCTGCCCTTGTGAGACCAGTTGAAGAGCGGCATGATCGAGAAGTAGCGACACCGTTCACGAAAACTGACAGCGGCCGGGAGAGTGGTGTACTGATCACATGCCCCTTTGTACCCGCATTCAGTGACGGATGAGGATGACATGACGGTCGGTCTGTAAATCTGCGCCTTCAAGGCCTGTTCGGACAGTGGCTGTTTGATTGTGTATATGGAACCATAGGAGCCCTCATGCTGTCTCATGGACTTTATGCGAGATCGGTGGTGTTGGCAGTTGGCTTCAAACTGCGGTTCTCTAAATTTTCTCAACAGTGTTTCGCGAAAAGTTCATCTTCCCTCCAGGCAAGGGTGTCCACCCTTACCGGTGGACAAGGGATGATCGCCCCCCTCCCATCAAGCTCCCAGGGAAAAGGAAAAAATATAGTGCTGTCAGGTGTTTTTCTTTCAAGACAACGAATTAAAAGCCGTAGTCCTGTTTAAACAGGATCGAAACAGGAGCGTTATTATGGCTACTCACAAGTAGCCATTCGTCTTCCAGTATATTAAAAGTACTCCATACCCAGGTCTAGCTCACCCCCCTCCCCCGCCTCCCCCACAAACAAGCATATGGCCGCCTTTTCCTCCAGGGATTACCATTTGAGTTCAGAATGCATCTCCGTAATATACACGTGCTGATCCAATCTACCGGTAACGAATGTAGGAGCACACATCTGAATTGCTTCAATGTCTTCCTTTAATCCGACGTGGAGGGAATCACATACACTCGAGAATAGGTAGCAGTAGTGTTCTATATGCACGTTCCTTGTAGATGAACTATGCATTCCTAGAATCCTCTTCGTAAACCGAGGTCGACTTTTCACCATCCCCAGAGCCGTCTCTAACAGCTCGTTCCACTTCATATCGCTTTGCAACATTGCGCCTATATATTAACACGACGTGGCTGTGTGAAACAGGAGCCACTAATATTGATATCTTAAACATTTTTATTGGCTGAGGTCCAGCAACCGTGCGTTAACTTAATTACAGGATGTATGTATTCGAATACAATATTGGTGGTTAATTACAGGATGTATGTATAGCCACCTCAGTTGCAAAAAATTATTGTCAAATTGACCATGGTTTCGACAGCACTAAGGCGTTCTACATCAGAATAAAGATTACATAGAATTACCTAGAAAATATAATGATTTGGCTGAAAAATACAGTAACTTAATGTGATTACTTCCATAAAATGTACAAACAGTGTACTTACATGTAATCAGTCATACGATTGGTCAAAAACTTGCAACTAACATGCACTGGTTCCTGTAATGTTTACAACTGTCTTTGCAATGCCTCATTTGCTCTTGTCTGTAATTCGATCACTTCTTGCTAGTTGGCGCGAATCTGTTTTCATGTCCAACTGGTGGCTGCTTTGTCCTGTTAGACGTCTAGTCTGACGGTAGCGGCGGTTTGATCATTTGATGCAGTTGTTTGGCCCTAAGCGAGCTCGCGGCTGCCATTGTATTTCGGTGGAATATTTTATTCCAGTTGACAAACATGTTACATTTTAATTTTTATTCTTGTGACAATTTCTATTTGATGAGAGCATTTTTTCTCAGATGTTTTTTACCCATGGTGTGATTACATCTAAGTACACTGTTCGTACATTTTATGGAAGTAATCCTATTAAGTTATTGTATTTTTGAGCCATGTCATTATATTTTCTAGGTAATCCTATGTAATTTTTATTCTGATGAAGACTGCTTTAGTGCTGTCAAGATCATGGTCAATTTTACACTAATTTTCTGCAACAAGGTGACTGTACATACATCCTGTGATTAACCACCAATATTGTATTCGAATATGACAGTATAGTTTTTCCTACTCGTCTGAAATAACTTACATTTTCTACATTGACCACAACAAACAGAAATTCCAACTTGAACCGAGAAGACTAGCAATCGATTTCGTATCTCTTGTTCGGACACTATTCACTGGCACTTCTATTGGCAGCTCTAATCGATTGCAGCTTGTCGCTGATTATCTCTGGTAGACCGAGTCCTAAATTAGGTCTTGAGCAGTGTTGGTAGGAGCCAGTCCTCCGCCCCCCCCCCCCACTCCGGGCTTCCACGCCTAACCCTCCCCTCTCCCCCCCTCTCCCTTCATTTCTCCCACTGGCTTGTTCCCCCCCTCCTTCCTCCCCCCTCTGCCTGTCCCCCTCACCCAGTGGCACCTCCCCTCCCCAAGTCTCATCAAGTGTGTTCACTGTTTTCTGTGCCAAATATCGTCGCCAGTGTTTAGTGCAATGGAGTTTTCTTCATTTCTGTGCATCAGTGTTATCTTCGGTGTGCTCCTTCGTTCGAGTGTAAAACTCATTACCTTAGTTTGTGAGAATTGTGGACCTTGTTTCTGAAACCAGTGCCGTCTGATGAACGCCTTCATTACTATTCTTGTGTGTGTCTTCTGTTTTTAACATTCATGTATTTCTGTTTCTCTGCCTCCATGTTCGATATGTGTTTTTTCTGTTAGCCGAAGAGCAGCTGCCAGCTCACCTTTGTATAAAGGGAAAATACAACAAAGAAAAAAAAAGGTTGGTAGGGGAAGTAAGAGCCAGTCATTGAGTGACAGCGGACTAGAGGGCACCACAGGCTGAGTTCCCGGCATAGTGGGTCAGTCGGCCATTAGCTTTGTTTTTGTGTTCAGACTTGGTGTAGCTGGCGAAGTCGGAGTTACGTCACTGAGTTGAGTATGATGGCCTTCTGTCTGCACCCGCTAATTTGTGTGACTTTGGTATTCCCTGCTATTTTGGGTGTTGAGAGCCTACTGGGTATTTCCAGGATTATCAAATATCTGTCACAATGTGCCTTTACGATCAGTATTTCTTACACTATGATACGTCCACCTCTATTGCCTGCAGTTGTATTGGGGATTCCTGTGTACAACTGACAGCTTCATTGTAGTGCAGCTGTGTTGGCTATACGCATTGTGAAAGACTATGTCCAATGGTTAGCCTTAATATTAGATTTCCCACTGATGTCGCCGTTGGATTTCTTTTGACATGATATTCTGGGAAAGTATTTTGGCAATAAGCCGTGGCAAAAATTTTGCAGGTTAAATTGTGATCGTGTTTTTCAGGAGTTTGCACTTAATCTTAAATTTTTTTGTCTGCTTTAACAGAAATTTCCTGTATTTGATATATGTATTAAAACTGTGTTATAGATTTCTATGTCTAAATCCCACAGGAGGAACCACTGCTTGCGAGATCTATTTATAAGTACCGCCTCGAAGATATAAGCTCGTCACTTTCGTTACATAACAGGTTCACTCAAGGCTCCTTGCCGTATGGTTTGGCTAAACTGCTGAGACATCTTATTCTCTGAGTATTTATTAAGTTTTCCAGTATCAAATTTTAGTCACCTAAATGTTTTAAGAATTGTAAATTTGGTTAAAGATAAATTTTGAAATTTGGTGGCGTGTTAAGGGGACTTATGTTGACCATTTCTCGAGAAAGTGGGCCTTAATATTTGATTAACTTGTTTATTTGACCTAGGTTTCATCAAGAGGTGCTCTTGAGTTCCATGGCGGGTTTTTCAGCGGCTGGTGGCCATGGGGGTTTCCTGCCATTACGCGCCGGCTTTGTGTTTATGGGCTGCCTTTAGCTCACTGGTTCGCGCTTAAGTCAGGTAGTGGCTATATTGCTTAATGTTGTCATCTATTGAAGCTTACTTTAAGTTTCGCTTATAGCTGTACATCTCCTTTGGGATATGTTTGGATTGCCCTTGTTATGCATTTTTGGCAGCCAAGTTATTTCTAAACTTGTTTAAGCACAAGGTACTGTCTTGATTATTATGTTACAGTAATATTTCCAAATCATTTAACCATAATTACTGATCTGAGCGTAAATTGGGATTGTACGTGCCTCATATGTGAGCAATCTTAATCTGGTTTCCATTTTGGTACTTGATAAAATTTTCATTAGACTTTATGCCGATTTTAGTATTGTGTTTGCCCTCTTGTGTGTCAATTACCTGTTTGACTAAAAAAATTAATTAGTTTTCCGAAAATCCTTTCAAGGCTTTAAGTGACCTTTTCTTAAATTATCTTGAAGATATCTTTGCTGTTGCCCTTTGAGCAGCTTCTGCTTTATAAGGAAAGAAGTTCTATTTTAAATTTACTGTTTTATATTTATTCTGGCACTGTGTTTTGTGGCTTGTTGAGGTAAAGTTGTTTGTTAAAACGAATTATTGCTTGAAGTAACAATAAGCCTGAGTAAGGCTCATAATTATTTGTGATTATTGTATTTATTTATTCACGCTTTTATAGGATGGTTAAATAAATGTAACGAATCAAACGACAAATGACGCTGGTATTCTGAGTTCGCCGTTCCATGCTTTCCTTGTTCTACTCCTTCCTGTGTTTAGGGATTTCACGTCTAACAAGGGAACCTCCCCAACGCACCCCCCTCAGATTTAGTTATAAGTTGGCACAGTGGATAGGCCTTGAAAAACTGAACACAGATCAATCGAGAAAACAAGAACAAGTTGTGTGGAACTATGAAAAAAGTAAGCAAAATATACAGACAGTAGTCCATGTGCAAGATAGGCAACATCAAGGACTGTGGGAGCATAAGAGCGCCGTGGTCCCGTGGTCAGCGTGACCCGCTGTGGAAATAGAGGTCCTTGGTTCAAGTCTTCCCTCGAGTGAAAATTTTTACTTTCTTTATTTTCGCAAAGTTATGATCTGTCCGTTCGTTTACTGACGTCTCTGTTCACTGTAATAAGTTTAGCGCCTGTGTTTTGCGACCGCACCGCAAAACCGTGCGATTGTTATTGAAGGCCCGAGCTATATTTGCTAGATTCATATTGCCCACGGAATACATCTCACATATTCAATGCACTCTCGTCCAAAGTAGTGAACAGTCAACTGCCTGCCAGGGAGCCTCGTTAGCAGGAATACTCTCTCTTCCGTGCGCTGTAGTCGACTGACGTCGTGTGTTTCGATGTTTGTTTAGGTGTGGCGTCCCCATACTACGGCGCAGTTACCTTGCATCGGACTGACGGACGGACGGACAGATAATAATTGTCTGAAAATAAAAAAATAAATAAACTTTTCAGTCGATGGACGACTTAAACCAAGGACTTCTCGTTCCGCAGCCGCTCACGCTAACCACGGGACCACGGCGCTCTTGAGCTGTTAATCTCCTTGATGTTGCATATGTTGCCCATTGACTACTCAGTTTGTATATTTTGCTTATTTTTTCATAGTTCCACACAACTTCTTCCTGTTTTCTCGATTGATCTGGATCCAGTTTTTCAAGGCCTATCCACTGTGCCAACTTATAACTAAATCTGAGGGGGGTGCGATGGGGAGGTTCCCTTGTAAGTTATCCTGTATCCACCTCTAGTCAGTCAAAGACGTCACCTTCCCGTACACCACAGCATCACCAGCAAACAGCGCAGACTGATGCTTACTCTGCCCGTCAGATCATTTATATATAAAGAGAACAAGATCGGTCCTATCATACTTCTCTGGGACATTCCCTTGTCTCGAACACTCGCCCTCTAGGACAATGTGCAGGGTTACATCACTTAAGAAGTCTTCAGGCCTCTTACATCACTGGTAATGTATTCCGTATGCCTGGACCCGCGTTAACAGTCAGTCTTGCACACAGAAAGTAACAAGACTTAGTCTCAACATAAACTAACATTTTACGCCACCAAGTAGACCACGAAATTATACAGAATCTTAATAACTGTTGTTCTGGTGCTGCGAAATCATCACATCTCTGGTGAATGATAGTGTCAGACGCAGAGCAGATGGTGAGCTGACACAAGGCAGCACAGTTCGGTCACCGTCTAGCACCTACAGTCGCGACACCCTCTGCTGTGAATCTTGTTACAGCTGGAGCGACACTAGCAGTGACACAGCAGTCTTATGCCCCATCAGGGTAGTGTTTGTTTTTCATCCTTTTCTAAGTGATTTACAAAATATTTATTTAATTTGTAACCTCCAAGAGTTTGTGTAATATCAGAGGACATGGGATGGTTCTAAAATAAGCACGAGTAGGACTAAAAACTCATGAATCCAGTGACAAGTTACAACGTAATCGTCGAGAAATACGTGTTGTTTTGCATGGAATTGCAGACTACTACCTCGATTCCAAAAGAATATAAACACACCTCCTCGTGCAAAAGTGATCGACGCCCCATTTGTCGTTTCATTCAACGTTTCAGTCATTGGCGCCTTTTGCCGCAAGTACGACCTTCATGTTTATGTTATGTGGGACAAGCACGACAAGTGACTGACAATGAGATCTTCACATCTGCTGTTCACTATCAATTTTCAATTCCTAAAAAACATTGCTTATTAATTCACGTACGTAGTTTATCAGTGAATCCTGATGATACAGTTCAGTAATACGTTCTCAGAGGCGGCTCGTGATTATAGTTTCTGGATGTCCACAAATTTTGAGATTTAGATAAATATGAGAATGTGAAAACAATAGCATCTGTTTTTAACAGTTATGCTTATCAGCATATTTCTGCAACTACAGACACTGTCAATAATAATAATAACAGTAATAATAATAATATGTATAATTTCTCTGAAAAAAAGAAAGAACTTTTTGAGGAATTTTGTTGTTTTGTACATAATTAAGTACTGTTTATGTCAAGAACGAAAAATGTTTAAGCTTTCGTTACTCCCTGTTTCGCATTTTTGCGTAAGTGGGAGTATATATATATATATATATATATATATATATATATATATATATATATATATATATATTTGCAAAAGTACAAGATTCCTAACATATGTGTTACTTAACGAATGAACTTTCGGGCTGAAAATCAGACATTCTTACGTTGCACCTATACAGCAACTAACGCTTATTGTACACTTCTTTGTTGAATGTTCACTTAGTCACGCTTATTTGATTTTGTCACTTTCTCAATCAACAGATCTGGTCTGGGAGGACCTAATTTCTTTACGGCCAACTTTTCCTAGGTATGTTCATTTCTTTTAGCACTTAAAACAGATTCAACAGAATTCATCTTGACACTCCACTGTAAACAACCAATCCCAGACACAAACTACCGTTTGCGGAAATGATTAAATTCGAGTTGTACTGTCTACCAACTAGGTCTCTTGACTAGAATACATTTGTTGTGAGAGTCATAAGGGCCAAAAGCACACCGTCTCTAAACCCACATTTAAGTGAATATCAGAGGAACTGGTGAGACAGCTATTTGTGAATGTTCATATATACAATGTGGGCCTGCAGTACAGATGAAGCTGACCCACCGTAATATCAGCACATGTCAGAAGTATGAATAAATGCTACTGTCTCACAATCAACGATGATGTGCTTTATGGTTTTCAGTGCCTCAAATAGATTACTGTACTATAAAATCCAAAAATTAATATACAATATCTCATTCATAATCCCACAAAATAGGTTTTTCTGTCAGAATAATTATAACATATAGCGATGTGCGATCTGATTTTACTGTATAGTGAGTGAATTGGCATATCTGAGGATTTATGCCAAGAGAACGTAAGTCTGCTGCAGTGCGCTACCATCTGGTGGCTCTGACGTAAACTTGTAGTTGAGTGGTAAAGTACTGTACTAGCTGTGCACGCCGAGAACCATACACGTTGTTTATCAAAGCCGTATGCATTTGGCCCGCGAAGCAATTACGTCCCGCCATCTGCGCATGGGCAAAAGCTCCTTACAACGTGCACAGCTGTTGTGCTCGCGACCCTGATGCCAAGTTCCACAGAGTCTATGGTAGGAGCAATGTGGCGTAGCGCGGTAGATTTGGTGCCGTGTATTTCAGATTACCGCATCAACATTACGTTTAACAGCATTCAAAGAGAAATAACCAATAAATCCGGTAGGTGTCGAAAGTTATGGTGTTCACGTGCTGTTGGCCTCTTACACAACAGCCGCCACTGGATGTTATACACTCTCCATGGCCCTTAGAAAACCAAAAAAGGGACAAATGTGAGGTCCTTTTCTTCCTTTTACTGCAGTTTATTTTGCTACAGACACTCCCATTTGTAAAAACTATTCCACATTTCGCTTTCACATGATCCCGCCAAGCTCAACAGTATCACTTGCCGGTCGCTTGACGCGTTGATACTGCAGTGGGCAATAAAAAAAGAAGGAATGTCGCGACTGTGATGACAAACTGTGGTTCGCTCTTCAGAGGCATCACGCATTCTACCAACTATCTGGGAGGTACACAGTAAACATTTGTTTTAACATACAATAACATGTAAAATGCTTAGTAGATACGTTTAGCCGGCTGTTGCAGGTAGTGAGTCTCTAAATACAATACCAGAACAAAAGTGTCCGGACAGTAATGTGGGTTGTGCCCAGCATTCCACGTTTATGACAGCACGAACTCTGCTAGGGACACTTTCAACGACGTGTCTGAATGTCTGTCAAGGAATGGTGGCCCATTCTTACTCAAGACCTGAATGCAGAGAAGATAGTGATACTAGACGCTGGCGTCTGGAGCGAAGCCTACGTTCTGATTAATCCCAAAGGAGTTTCACAGGGTTCAGGTAGAGACTCTGGCCAGACCAGCCCAGTTCGATAACGGTACTGTCCACAAACCATTGCCTGACAAATGCTAATTTATGACCTGGTACGCACCAAGTCATGCTGACACACTTTTCGTCGTCGAACTGTTTGTAACATTATGGAGATTCTATCCATAGGTTCAGTAAAAATTTCCAGTTCATCTTTACGATCTGTTCTACATCTACATTTACATCCATACTCCTCAAGCCACCTGACACTGTGTGGCGGAGGGTACTTTGAGTAGCTCTATCGGTTCTCCCTTCTATTCCAGTCTCGTATTGTTCGTGGAAAGAAAGATTGTCGGTATGCCTCCGTGTGGACGCTTAATCTCTCTGATCTTATCCTCACGGTCTCTTCGCGAGATATACGTAGGAGGGAGCAATGTACTGCTTGACTCCTCGGTGAAGGTATGTACTCGAGACTTCAACAAAAGCCAATACCGAGCTACTGAGCGTCTCTCTTGCAGAGTCTTCCACTGGAGTTTATCATCTCCGTAATGCTTTCGCGATTACTAAACATTCGACAAACCCAAACCCTTCCATCGGACAGCCACGGAGTACAGCGCGATTCATCATTCAAATCACTTGTTTCCAGACATTACTAAACTAAAGCGCTGCTCTCCGTTGATCTTCTCTATCTCTTCTATCAACCCCATCTGGTACGCATCCCACACTGGTGAGCAGTATTCAAGCAGTGGGCGAACAAGTGTACTGTAACCTACTTCATTTGTTTTTGGATTGCATTTCCTTAGTATTCTTCCAATGAATTGTCTGGAATCTGCTTTACCGACGATCAACTTTATATGGTCATTCCATTTTACATCACTCCTAATGCCTACTCCCAGATAATTTATGGAATTAGCTGCTTCCAGTTGCTGACCTCCTATATTGTAGCTAAATGATAAAGTATCTTTCTTTCTATGTATTCGCAGCACATTACACTTGTCTAGATTGAGATTCAATTGCCATTCCCTGCATCATGCGTCAATTCATTGCAGATCCTCCTCCATTTCAGTACAATTTTCCATTGTTACAACCTCTCAATGTACTTCAGCATCATCCGCAAAAAGCCTCAGTGAACTTCCGATGTCATCCACGAAATCATTTATATATATTCTGAATAGCAACGGTCCTATGACACTCCCCTGCGGCACACCTGAAATCACTCTTACTTCGGAAGACTTCTCTCCATTGAGAATGACATGCTGCGTTGTGTTATCTAGGAACTCTTCAATCCAATGACACAATTGGTCTGATAGTTTATATTCTCTTACTTTGTTCATTAAACGACTGTGGTGAACTGTATCGAACGCCTTGCGGAAGTCAAGAAACACGGCATCTACCTGGGAACCCGTGTCTATGGCCCTCAGAGTCGTGGACGAATAGCGCGAGCTGGGTTTCACACGATCGTCTTTTTCGAAACCCATTCTGATTCCTACAGAGTAGATTTCTAGTCTCCAGAAAAGTCATTACACTCGAACATAATACGTGTTCTAAAATTCTGCAACTGATCGACTTTAGAAATATAGGTCTATAGTTCTGCACATCTGTTCGACGTCCCTTCTTGAAAACGGGGATGACCTGTGCTCTTTTCCAATCCTTTGGAACGCTACGCTCTTCTAGAGACCTATGGTACACCGCTGCAAGAAGGGGGGCAAGTTCATTCTCATACTCTGTGTAAAATCGAACTGGTATCCCATCAGGTCCAGCGGCCTTTCCCCTTTTGAGCGATTTTAATTGTTTTTCTATCCCTCTGTCGTCTATTTCGATATCTACCATTTTGTCATCTGTGCGACAATCTAGAGAAGGAACTTCCTCTGTGAAACAGCTTTGGAAAAAGACATTTAGTATTTCGGCCTTTAGTCTGTCATCCTCTGTTTCAGTACCATTTTCGTCACTGAGTGTCTGGACATTTTGTTTTGATCCACCTACCGCTTTGACATAAGACCAAAATTTCTTAGGGTTTTCTGCCAAGTCAGTAGATAGAACTTTACTTTCGAATTCATTGAACGCCTCTCGCATAGCCCTCCTCACACTACATTTCGCTTCGTGTAATTTTTGTTTGTCTGCAAGTCTTTGGCTATGTTTATGTTTGCTGTGAAGTTCCCTTTGCTTCCGCAGCAGTTTTCTAACTCGGTTGTTGTACCACGGTGTCTCTTTTCCGTTTCTTACGATCTTGCTTGGCACATACTCATCTGTTCAAACAGTTCACACAATATTTCGACACATAACGTTTTTAGACACCCACAAGTTCTATAGACAAGAAATATACCATGTATTTTACAGCTTTTCGAAAATTATCTGCAGTATAGACTTACAACCAAATTTGCAATCACATTGTTACCAAGAAAACATAAATTTTTGGAACAGACAAAACGCATATTACATGTAAACAAAGCTCTGAGCACTGACGTCACAGAAATAGGCATATTAATTTCAATAACGAACCAATGACGAAAATTGCAAATTCTGCAGTATGGTTAAATTATTAATTAAATCATCTTTCGGAAGTTCATATCTTACCGGAAAACTTAGGAGGCAGAGACACTGAAATGCTTCCTAGTTTTTCTTAGTTTTACTGCAAATAGAAAATATCTAAATTTGAAATATGAAAATTGTTTCGTAATTTTGGACTAAGAAGCATCATTGATTCACAAAACCGTTCACACCGAAATTACTTTTATTATTTGAAAATCCTGTTATGGGATATTAAACGTAACGTGTTTGTAGAAAAACACAAAACTGCAAAACGCCTGTTTGACAATCAGAGTGGAAAACACGCCGAAGGCAAACTAAATATACCATTCAAAAGAATGTTCAAATGCGTGTGAAATCTTATGGGACTTAACTGCTAAGTTCATCAGTCCCTAAGCCTACATACTACTTAACCTAAATTATCTTAAGGACAAACACACACACACACACACACACACACACACACACACACACACACCAATTCCCCGAGGGAGGACTCGAAACTCCGCCGGGACCAGCCGCACAGTCCATGACTGCAGTAAGTATACCACTGTGAACACAATGTAAACATCGTATTCTCGTAAATAATTACCAGTAGTTGCCGTGCCCATTATTCTTAACCTGTAAGTTTAACATTTATCTAGTTTTTGTAGTAGTATTAACCTGTGTCAAAAGCTTGCAAACAAAATCCAGAATAACAATTCCAGCCTGTACCTGGAGGTTTTACGAAGTCTTTGGCGTATCGAGACAGACGCCGCATTTGGTTGTCAGGGATGGTAGGAAGAGGACGTGTTTTGAGGGTCGCTCTAAAATCTGTTGGCCTTACTAATACATGTGAATATTGTAACTATTAGAGTAAGCTTAATCACATTTTGGAAGTAAAATTTCTGGTGGAAAATGGCGTCCTCGCCAAGACTTTTTATTTAAAGACAAACGTCAAACCTCTTACCAAAATCTATTTTTATTAACTCGCACAAGAAGCAGCAGCAGCAGCAACAGCACCTTGGAAGACAGCGCCCAAAACTGCAAAAACACCGAGAAGCTAAGTACAAATTAATTCAGCTACGCCTCCTTCACTTCTTCCAAAGTTAAATACTTTAGGGTATAAGACAAGTACTGTCATCTGGTCATACCAAAAAGGTATTAGGACAGGCTTATGAAGTGACGTTAGGTGTTCCTCTACTGTGCGTAATACACGGTGCTGTAAAATGTCGTCACGTCCTTCCGCATTTAGCGCTTTCTTAAGCACAACAAGGGGACCACACTCTTTAACTCGAAAAACAGCCCCATACCGTCCATATTTCACTGTTGGCACTACACATGATATCAGGTAACGTTCTCCAGACTTTCGACAAGTCCCATAGGGCTCAGAGCCATTTGAACCATTTTTGGTTGTCAGTCGAAATATCGTGCCAAGAAAACGAAGTAATCTGGCCGCAATCCCGAAATATCATGGAATAAGTTAAGGCTGTTGTAATGCAACGCTTTATTTTACAGGCCTGTCTTGATCACACAAATTTTTACACTTCACTATTACCGGTTTCGGCTACTGCCATCTTCAGATCATAAAATATTGTGATGTAGTATCAACGTCAAGCTAAACATATAGGTATATAGTAAGCTCGTACTCTGTTACATTTTCTAAGTGTCCTACCAATAAAACGCAGTCTTTGGTTAGCCTTCCCAACAACGTTTTCTATATGTTCCTTCCAATTTAAGTTGTTCGTAATTGTAATTCCTAGGTATTTAGTTGAATTTACGGCCGTTAGATTCGACTGATTTATCGTGTAACCGAAGTGTAACGGATTCCCTTTAGCACTCATTGGATGACCTCACACTTTTCGTTATTTAGGTTCTGTTGCCAATTTTCGCGCCATACAGATATCTTTTCTAAATCGTTTTGCAATTCGTTTTGGTCTTCTGATGACTTTACTAGTCGAGAAACGACAGTGTCATCTGCTAACAACCTAAGATGGGTGTTCAGTTTGTCTCCTAAATCGTTTATATAGATGAGGAACAGCAAAGGGCCTATAACACTACCTTTAGAAACACCGGAAATCACTTCTGTTTTACTCGTTGACTTTATGATACACAAAATAATTTTTTTCGCGAAATGGAACAGAAAAGTTCCACCTGGTCCCGGTACAACTGCAGAAAATGGTCAGTAATTGCACTCAAATGATCAGTACTCATACTGCAAGTTCAGTTTGTCACATATGTCAACTTTCAGCTTTTACTGTTTCCCGTGTCTGCTAAATCTTGAGCACTTTTGCTAATGTGATCTGTGCCCAACAGTCGATGTCTGAGAGAAAGAATATCTTTGTCTCTTTCGATGGGTAGTATGAGTTACGTACTTTGGCGAGCAGTGCCTCGGCCAATAAGAGATCAGTGTGACCAGGGTGTTACTTTTAGCAATATGGCAGCGTCTCCTAGGTGCTGAGTTTGGTAGGTATTCGAAACGGACTGAGAGCCTTGGTCTGTGTCTGTGCCGATGTGCGTAGGCGGAGATGTTAGCTGGAGTTTCTGAGTTTGTTATGTGCAAACTTGCAACGAGATTTGCTCCCCGCATCTCTGATTAGGAGTTTTGAAATAGTGCACTACATATACATGGTGGTCAGAGAGACAGTCTGAAAAGTTTTTAAGGGTCTTGCAGGGTAGGTTGTGCAGAGAAATAATAGTTAACAAAAAATTCGATACGTTGCGGCATTTCCAAATTAATTAACATTGAAGTTAGACAATCAGGATCTGCACGCAAAATTCAAGCAGTCCACCAGATACGGTGTCGCCAAACGCGTTCTTCGTTTGATTTCCTAAAACCGAACAAGAAAGCGATGCGAAAAAAGTAGACGTGGGGCGGTAATAGGGATCGAACCCGAGCCATAGGCTGAGCAGTTGCGTGTGCTATTACTTACAGTATGAAAACAACTAACACTTATTGTATCTGGCAGGCCGCTTGAAATTGCACGTGAAACGGACAGATTGACTAACTTCAATGCTATTTAACCTGGAAAAGGAGCAATGTATGGAACTTTTTTCTTAACAATTATTTGTCAGCACAATGTACACTGCCACCATTATGCTTTTTAGACAGTTTCTTACTACCCGGTACATCACATCCGAATCATAGGCGAACTACATAAATCTCCTCGTTCTTATTTTGTATATCTTACTCCTCTCGACGCTTTTGAAGCTAAAGAAGGCACTAAGAAAAATTTAATAGTGTTGTGTGGGAGCCTTGAATACTTTGTCAGTAACTTTTTGTTATGCAATGGCGAGAAATACCACGTGTTTGAAGCAGATTTAACTGTGGTCTTCCATGTACTAAGAGCTTGTCATCTTACCCTCCCACACATCACCATTAAATTTTTCTTAGTGTCTCCATTAGCTTCAAATGCTTCGAGAGGTATAAGATATACAAAAAAAAACTTTCCACTTATCTTCATTTTCTCTTGTTGTTTTTGCATCTAGGGCTATATTCTTGCGGTTGAAATTTTAATTTAACTTTGTGGGTTCCTGATGACAAATAACTGATGAAGCTTTGCCTGTATTATTCTTGAATTTTATTTTTGTCGCATTTTTCAATATCACGCCGTCTTTACAATTTCCACTCAATATTCCAAATTACATTGTTAGTGTCGATCATAAAAAATACGTGTCTCCATCACAGGCATACCCACTACTATTTACATTCTGCGGTACTCACAATATTCTAAAGAGTTTACAAACCAAAAGAATTTACAAACTTTCTTGACAAAAGAAGAATCTTCGCTAAAATATATCATTATTTTGTAAATGAGTCCAGAAATAAATTTTATAACTATTGTAAGATTAAGCAATCAGTAATAGGAATTTTAAATATGCCAATCCCGCGTCCGGCCATCCTGATTTAGGTTTTCCGTGATTTCCCCAAAGCACTCCAGGCAAATGCCGGGATGGTTCCTCTGAAAGGGCACGGCCGACTTCCTTCCCCATCCTTCCCTAATCCGATGAGACCGATGACCACGCTGTCTGGTCTCCTTCCCCAAACCAACCAACCAACCTAAATATGTCAGATATTTCGTAATTTCAAATATTTCTAAAAGAAGATTGATTTTAACTGTACGTACAAAGTGTAAAAAAATCAATTTCTTTTTATACATTTTAGTCTGAAATATAATACATCATATACAAAATCACATGAAATTCTTTTAGTGAAGGAGCCTGGATAATGTTTACCTACACAAAATTAGAGATTAATAGTAGTATCGGCTACTTCTATATAAAAAAAGGTTATGTTAGAAAAGGGTATCCCATTACAAGCTGCATTTTGAGATCGGTCTCTTGTAATTTATGTGATTTGGCACTATTAAACTGTTAGCTGAAATTTCATGACTCTGTTTAACATGCCATGTGCTCATGGACTTTACAAATTGGCTTACATTACGGATTCCATCATGATCTTTTGCCTTCAGCAAACGTATTTATTTACTGAGAGTTCCCTGCACAATCAGCACTAATTTACTCAACAACAAGATTATTGGTAACGTTTTCGTCTGAATACTTGGAGTTTTTTACGGTAAATTTGCATCGAGATCTTGGTGACAGCTAACAATGTCTCGGGATACTGCAGTGTTTACTATTGTAAAAGTTTTTGTGGAAAAGTATTTAGGTCATAATTGTGATGCATGTATGCTCAACCATATGCTTCGTTTAGAAGATGGGACATTCACACATTTTGTAAGTCAGGTGAAGAACTCGCTGATAGGAAACTTGGTCATTAAATTAGATTTCAATTTTCATTCCTATCCATAGAATAACCGTTCCACAGCGTAAAAGGTCGCTTGAAACTTGTTATTAAAATAGTCAGATAACGATGAACACAATTTCATACGTTGAAACGTTCATATTATGAGAGGGTCCTTTAATCAGGGCAATGTTCTGAAGACTTTCTTGCATGTTCTTAGAATTTAAAAATAAGCAGGGCACTTACAATCGTGTGCAGAGAACATTATTCGAGTTCGAAACTTCGCAACTGAGGCTAAATGGCGGCTGGCAAAAATCTTACGTACGCCTTTCAAAAAATGTCGACCGTATTCCGCAAGTGTTAGAGGATGAGTGTCGCAGGAGATAAATTCGTAGTAATGCTGAGATGGAGATGGTCAGACAAGTAACGATCAGTTCCCACGCTTGCCATAATGACTGGGAGTATTGCTTTCCAATTGCCAACAGACAGATATCAGGTATTTCAATAATGAATGCCCTGCCGATTTGCGACACGTGTAGAAAGCATGATAGGTTTGCAATCAGTGTACGATGTCGCGAAAACAATGTACCACTTTTATCTAAGCGATTAGTGAGAGCTGATAAACTGGCAGCTCTTGCTTACTTTGTTCACTGTAACGAGATACCGATGAATTATTTTCAAGAGCGTATAAGTGTTCTAAAATGAAAAATATGTATAGCTAAAGAACCAGTTTATTCACACTAGAAGGTATAAAAAGGACTACTCACGACTCTTTAGATTTGTATCGCTGTCTTCACGAATTTAATTTCCTGAGCGAGTTTCCTTCAGGTGAAGAGTACATTTTCGATAATCCACTCATTCTCATTTATAGTAGTCTGCTGTAAAATGTACTGAGGACAGCAATGAGTAGGACAGAATATGATTGTCTTTGAGTGTGGGTGTTTTCTAATGTAGAAATATGGCCTAGAATGATCACCTCCTCAACGTAAGAAAATTTAACAATCTGAAATGATACAGCACATTAATAACTATCAATGTATGTCTGCTACGAGGAAGAGGCCCTGCCATTTTATTTAATAAAAAGTAAAACTATTAACATACTTAAGAAAGACAATGTCAATGATTGTTCAAATTATGACCCTTGGCATTACTAAATCACACTTCAATAATTATATTCATTATTTTTAAGCAAAAACTGAAAGCTAAGATAAAACGACATTTAGCAGGAGACCAACTGAGATTTATGAAAGAAAAACGAATTAGGAAAAGTACAATGATCTTAGAAAGAAGAAATGAGTTAAACAGGAAAACGTATGCCACATCCATTGAATTAGAAAATGATTTTGACAGAATTAACTGGAGGATAGTGTTTGGAGAACTGAATAAAACTGGAATAGACTGGAAAGATAAAGGACTGATAATCTCTACAACAAAAAACACGGTACGGAAATAGATATCAGTGGCACTATGATGGAGGCTATCGTCTCTCTTGAAATATATTTAATTACAGAACGTACGATACATACAGATCGAAATTAATGATAAAAAATACATTGAATTCAATTTACTGATAATATAGTAAGCAATTTCTGAAAAGAACCCGAAGTAAGTGTATGTCTACAACATTAGACAATTTTTTTAATGCAAGTGGAAATTACGCACACGAAAATAAAATAATGGTGGTATGTAAATCGAAGAGAGAAGTAAGGGAAAATACTAAGAGAGTAAAAAAACTAATAAACGAATTATGTTATTTGGAGGTGAAGTAACACATGGCAGCAAAAGTACGATGGATTTTTAAAAAAGAATTGCAATGAGTACACAAGCCTTCACAAATAAGAGTAATTTATTAACGAATAGCCACCTTAATATAACGAGAAGAAAGAAATCTATCAAGACATTTATTTGGAGGACTTTATGCTATGTTTTGTGTATATAGACTGAAACTGCTTCAATCCATACACATAAAATCCTGTCTGTATGAGAACAGTCAACTCTCTGAAATTGCGTCATTTCAGTTGCTTAAGCAGTGTTTTGTAGAGAGTGAACTCGAGAAACAAGAAAAGAGAAAAACTACTGTGGTGTTACGTGTTCAGTATCCTACTGTGTGGAGTTGAGTCATGGACATATACCTCAGTATTCGGTAAGAAACTGAAGCCATTTGAAAGTGGGCATATCTAACGATATTAAGGATACCATGGATAGATAAAGTCACCAATATTGCAATACTGCGGCGCATGAAGTTCTCAGTACCATCAAGAGAAGAAAACTTTTCTATTTTAGCCATACACAATAACAAGTATCAAGGAAAGGTTGGTGTCAGAGGCGATCCAGGACATTGATTTCCCTGGCTAAAGAAATTAAGTCAGTGGTTTTGACGGAGCATAGAACTGCTGTTCAGAAAACCCATGGACAAACAGCAGATCATACTACATATTGCCAATGTTTCCGGAGGTAGAGCACTTAAAAGAGGCGAAAATGTAGCTAGAAAAATTTTAATAGAGACCAAAAAGATAGAGAAAAAAAAGGAAACTATTTGCACACATGTTTAAATATAATAGCTTCATGAAAAACATTTTAAAACGAAAAATCCTGGAAATAGATCAAGAGGCAGGATCAGAACAGGCATATTACGAAGTTTTATCACTGGGATGGATTGCAACTACAACCAAATTATAAAGCTATTGAGACACATAGAAATATTGTTACATCAATAAGGGGTTGTGTTTAGTGTCTGATGACGATGAATGTGACTCACGTTATGTATTCGGCAACTGCCCGATCATGCACAATGCGATATACCTACTGGTTACCGACATTCGACAGCCATTAGGTACCTTACATCTGGTGTTGCGTCAGTCAGAATTGGACTTTTAACTACATACCGTGTATCGACGCTGCGCTCAGATTAGCCCTACTTTCCTAGTCAATACAGATACCGGCGGAAGATTGTATCGGCGGTCGCGTCTTCTAGCCAAAGAAGATAGTTGAAAGTTGACAGAAACGTTGTAGCAGTTGATGAACTAGGTAATGTTAATTAATTCGATCTTTCTTAAAGGCTAGGATAAAGTGTTGAGGCCTTTTAATCACGGTTGCCTAGCGGAGACCAACATACACTGAAGAGCCAAAGAAACTGGTACACTTGGCTAATATCGTATAGGGTCCTCGTGAGAACACAGAAGTGCCGCAACACGATGTGGCATGGACTCTACTAATGGCTGAAGTAGTGCCGAAGGGAATTGACGCGATGAATGCTGCAGTGCTGTCCATAAAGCCACATGAGTACGAGGGGGTGGAGATCCCTTCTGAATCGTCCATTGCAAGCCATCCCAGATATACTCAATAATGTCCACGTCTCCTTACAAAAACAAAGAATAAAAAATTATCTTGTTGGATGTTTTCCCTTTTTTTTAACATTTGTACCATTTGTTAGGATAATATCTCAATACTTGTGTATGTATATTTCTTTGTCAAAGCAATTCTTGGAAATAATTCTTATTTGTTAGTGTAACAATGTTGAAATGAGTGTCTAGAAACAAAAACATTTTACTTGTACATGATATTTAGAAAATGTGTTAGGAATAGATTTTACTTAATTACTACATTTATAAAAAAAATATATTTCTAAGAAAATCGATGTGAAAGACTCCTCACTTTCGATACCAAACTTCTTCAAAAACAAACTTCACACTTAAATAAAGAAAGAAAATAATTAAAAATTAATAATAGCATAAAAATATTCTTCTCTTGTCATTTTTGAGAATAATGTGGAAGAATATAAAAATATAAATTAGTAATACAAACTAGCATAGAACAGAATAACGTGGCTGAACAATAGGCAACAAAATTTAGATAACGGAATAATTTTTGACTGGCTTAGACAACGATTCAATCATTGCCTAACTTCAGTACAAAAATTAAGTTCGAAGGGTGGTGATATGTAAGATGTCAGGCAAATCCAACATCTTCCATGAAAACACTGACATGATAAGCAAATCCAGTAGTATGTCACATAGCTCCGAATAAATCGTGACATTAAATTAACCAAAGTAATACGAGTAACGAGTGAGCAAATGGAATACCACAGACTAACACAAGTATGCCTAAATGCATGTCATACCTTCCCACCGTGAGACAGACGCAGTTCCGAGGGGAGAAACGAGAACAGAAGCCGAGAGCAGAACTGTGTTAAGTTAGAAAGTCCTACGATAAGGGACGGACACCCACGTCGCCAGCTAACCGTTAGGACCACCCCCCAGCCCATGTTAAAAGCTAGAGCCTTAGCGTGAGACTTTAACGCATCTCTGTTACGTCAGGACCACCCCCCAGCCCATGTTAAAAGCTAGAGCCCTCTAGAAGAACAGTATAGATCTGACGATAACACAAAAAAGGGCCACCCCAGCCGCATGTTTTAGCGTGAGACTTTTTCGCGTCTCTGTTACGTTGCAAACTTTAAAAACATTGCCCCACCACGAAAAGTATAACGTTTCTCATTGTATAGACAGAATTTTTGTAGGCGGAGCTTAAGGTTAACATTGAGACCCTGATTGGTCAGATGAAAACACAGCCAGATAGTTTTTTTAAACCAACTTCGGTAAATTGTAGTAAGGAGGAGTTAGGAGGGGAGTTGCTTCGGAGACGGCGAGGTGAGCGGAGTTGTGCTGCCTGCCGACCCCTGACGAACACCGACAAGGTAATGAACGCACGCGATGCCGCATAACAGCGCATAAAGCTTCACTCAGAACTGCAGAAGTCTCATCTGTTACACCCCCTTTTTGCGTAATACTAGTGTCGATCGTCAATTAAAGCTCATGGTGTTCACATTTGCCACTTGAAGTAAAAATCTGAAACGCGATGATTTTTCTGTTATATAGTTATTGAGAAGCCACGTCAGCCACTGTAATTTACGACAAGTTAGATAAGTAATTAAAGATAATTGAGGGTCACTGTAGACGATTTTGATAGTTTTCTCTTTTGTGAAACTTAATTTAAACCTAGATTATAGATGTGATATGGCATAGGTCATCCTTCGATCCATTGTAGAACTTGCAAACGCACTCAGGGAATATTCGTTCACATTTTTGTTTAACGCAATTGGTTTTTACCATCCTGTATTAAAACATTTCCTTTTATCAATAGTGCAATTTATAAACAATGTTTTGTGAGTAGAATAAAATTTCCAATGGTAAACTTAACTGCTTTTTCGACGTTATTTTAACAGCTAACTAAAAACAGGAAAGCCTTGAACCCCTTCCACTAAATTTAGTTAGTATTAAGATTATTTTACAGGGAGTGCAGTGGAGCTGACGCTGAAATCATTAAGTATGTGGTTATATCATCGCTAGTCTCACTGAACTCTTCTGAATTCTACATGTCATGTGTGGTCTGGCGTCTCCTTACCAGCAACAGGTCCCAGGTTCAAACTAGTCAATTCCCTAAAAAACACGCTCAGAGCGTCGTTGCGCGAAAGTGGTAGGGAGACACGATATAGAACAAACGGACACCGCGCAGAATGTTAGAAAACATAACTTTACAACATTGTTTTGACTACGACTGCTAGCACTGTTCGTCAACTGCTGACCTCTGCCGCCTACTAGTACAACTACGTGCAGCTCAGTAACTCACAAGGGAACCTCCCCATCGCACACCCTTCAGATTTAGTTATAAGTTGGTACAGTGGATAGGCCTTGAAAAACTGAACACAGATCACTCGAGAAAACAGGAAGAAGTTGAGTGGAACTATGAAAAAACAAGCAAAATATACAAACTCAGTAGTCCATGTGCAACATAGTTAACATTAAGGATAGTGTGAGCTCAGGAGCGTCGTGGTCCCGTGGCTAGCGTGAGCAGCTGCGGGATAAGAGGTCCTTGATTCAACTCTTCTCGCGAGTGAAAAATTTTTTATTTTCAGTTTATGTGACAAACTCTTATGTTTCCATCACTTTTTTGGGAGTAATTATCACATCCGCAACAAAACCTAAATCGGGCAAGGTATCTTTTTACCCATTCGCCAAGTGTACAACTTAGGTGGGTCGACAACATATTCCTGTCATGTGACGCACATGGCGTCACCAGTGTCGTATAGAATATATCAGACGTGTTTTCCTGTGGAGGAATCGGTTGACATATGACCTTACGATCAAATGTTTTCGGTTCTCATTGGAAAGGCACGTCCTTTCGTCTACTAATCGCACGGTTTTGCGGTGCGGTCGCAAAACGCAGACACTAAACTTATTAGAGTGAACAGTAAACTTATTACAGTGAACAGAGACGTCAATGAACGTACGGACAGATCATAACTATGCGAAAATAAGGAAAGTAAACTTTTCACTTGCGGGAAGTCTTGAACCAAGGACCTCTCCTTCCGCAGCTGCTCACGCTAACCACGGCGCCCCTGAGTTCACACGGTCTTTCTTGTTGCCTATCTTGCATACGGACTACTCAGTTAGTATATTTTGCTTATTTTTTCATAGTTTCACACAACCTCTTCATGTTTTCTCGATCGATCTGTGTTCAGTTTTTCAAGGCCTATCCACTGTGCCAACTTATAACTAAATCTGAGGGGGGTGCGATGGGGAGGTTCCCTTGTCAGGTGCATGTCAGCTGGTAACATCTGTCGATGACTCATGCCTATAACTGTATTCCTTGCCTATATCGTCCTAACAAGTGACAGGAGCGATGCGAAGGCGCTACGACTCACACCCCCTGTAATTATTAAAATTGATGAAAACAACTTTTTATAATTTTACTACATTGCGACTGTCTCCTTACTCTCAAAACAAATGTGAAATTTGAAAATTACTAAACTAAGTTACAGAATTATTACTTCGGAGTTGGCATACTAGATCTGTAAGCGTGCCCCTGATCATTATCAATTGTCCTTGGAACTGGAGCATAGCGCCAACCCCTTCCTCTCCTTCCTCGGCTATTATGTGACACATCCATTCTGTTTACACTAACATTCTGACCTCTCTCAACTGTATTCTGAGGCCTAAAACTACGATTTGTCTGCTCCTCTTCCTGCATAAGCTTCTTCACTCTTTCCAAATAGCTAATAAACTTATCAACATTGTCCCTAGGAGCGGCAACTATTTTATTTCTCCAGCTTAGAGGTAACTTTCCATCTAACCCCATAATTATTTGCTCAGGTTCTAATTTGTTCGTCAAATATGACAAATTAGTCACCCATCTTAAAGCAAGTCTTTTTATATTCTCTTTCCGGGGATTGAACTTTTCCCCAGCCCAGAAACTGTTTTGCAATTCTATTTGCTTTTGATTGCCCCAATATTCTTTGAATAACGCTTCTTTAAACTGCTCTAACGTCTCATATTGTTCCGTTGCAGTCGTTCCCCATATCCTAGCCTCACCCAAAAACTTCGATGTTACGGAACCAATCTTCTGTCGGTCACTCCACAAACTACACAAAACCTTTTCAAATTCGTTCCAGAACTATTTCGGATGAACATTTCCAGCTGGATCAAAACGAAGAAACTGTCTGTTTGTAATATAAGATACTTAAGCAGTTTCCGTCATCATACTACAGTTCACACCGTTAGCATCCAATCTAATATTACGTTCCACTTTGTTTAGTCTACTGTCATGCTCATCTAATTTAAGGGTTATTTGTTCAGTTTTGTTAGCAGATTTGTGATTGCAGTAATAAACCGGCAAGGAAGATAAGTTTATATTTTTGAATGCCCTTGGCTTCTTAGATTTGCCAATGACGAGCAAGGGGAGCTTGTGGGTACCATCTGCGTTGCTACAAGGAATGACTGTTATTCTATCTTTTATAAGTTTCGTTCCTACCACGGATTCATTTGAAGCTGCGAGCGTTTTTGTTGGTAACATTTTAAAGTTCAGCCCTGTCTCGTCGATGTTATACACTTGGCAGGGTAACAGTTCATTTTCTTCCACAATTTCTTGAAACTTAACAGAAAACTCCTTAGCAGCTGCGGCATCGGCAGATGGTTTTTCACCGGAAATAGAAACAAATCGGACACCATGCCGAGTTTTCCAACGATCAATCCAGCCCTCACTGGCAGCAAATTTACTTTCGGCTTCCAGTTTTTTGTCCAAAGCTATCGCTTTTTCTTTGAGAATTGGTCCGTCATATTGGAGTTCCTTTCCTTCTTTCTTGACAAAACCACATCGACAATGCGTTATCAAGCAGTTAAAGTTTAGGCTTTTTTAATGTTTTGCGATTCTTCAGAGTGTTTTCACCATCAATCGTAACTGTATAGGATTCAATGTCTTTCCGATTCTTCCTCCAATCCTTAATTGTCGAAACACTACATTCAGTTCCTTTGCAATTTTTGGTGCGATTCTCCTTCGTCCAGTCTTTGTAGCACTGCTAATTTTTCATTTAGTGAAAGAGTTACGTGTTTACGTTTGAATACAGACATGTTGAAAAACAGACAACTGTACACACAATGAATCTACAGTAATAAGTACTGTAGAGAACACGGATTAAAGCAAACAACGACGTTTTTTAATCCCAACAAAGGATAAAACTGCACAATAATGTACAGTATAACAATATGCTCAGCGATAGACACTGCAACAATGGTCCGACAGGTGTCCAGTCAGTGACAAGTCGGCGAGTCTGAGCATGGTCGGACTAACCGGAGTGACGGACCACCCAATGTCGGATTACAGGGGCTCTACTGTATACGAAAATGACTGCGACTGCGTGACCCTCATCGGGTCAAAAAATTATGGTAACCGTTTCCGAAGAAAATATGATTACTTGCAGTGGAGAAAGCTGCGCAAGCTATTTTTACAAATAACTTCCTCCACACATTCTTGCTTATATTTCGAATGAACGTTATCCAGCAGTGAAAAATCACGCTCAAAGACCACGAAATTTTGAGTAACGCAAGGCGTGTCAGTGACGTTATTTCTAAATCTGATTGCCAGTTCAGTTAGTCAAACTCTGTTCATTAGCCAGTCGGTTATCAGAACAGTAAGTACTGCGTATCTTATCTGAGCAAATATGTGCTCACAAAATACGTTTGCACCAACAACACTTAATGAAATAATAAAACAGTATCAGACTTAATACCGCGAATAAATACGCAAATAATCGTTATGGAAATGGTAGAATGACGAGGTTTCTCTATTACAGTCGAAACTGCCTTACTTCACAGTAACATTTACCTTGATAAGAAAAACTCCTTAACTCTGCAAATAAGGATTATATAATTTCACTATTTTAAATAATTTGGAAGTATTTTCATTAAATAAAGTAACCAAGATTCGACGTAGTTGCAACTCCAGAATTTGAAGCGCGAAGCCAAACAGAAGACTCTTTCCTACAATAATTATAATACCGAAAATTCAGATATTTACGGTTTTCGTTTAAATCTTATTTTGCCAGTATTATTTCATTTGAATTTACTCTATCATTTACTTTCATTCAAACATTAAATGTCCTGCCTGTGATTATTGTATAGAATACGCTGATTGACTTCTTTGGCAGATTAAAGACATTCGTTTATTTTAAAATAGGAAAGGTGAAGAGCCCTAATCTAGAGAAGAATGACTGAGATTTATAATATGATTGGTGAGTTACAGTTCACGTAACTAGAATTATTACCTAGTTTTTGACAGTAACTCCCTGAAATTCACTAGCTGTGCCTTACAAAAGTTCCAAGTTTACCTGTATATGAACAGACTTACAAGCTGACGATGCTGTAGAGATTACACTGTCGGCGGCTGCGAGCCATTATGGTGAGGGATCTTGATCTGCCCACATACATCGCTCCCACCGTAGTTCGTAAAATGCAACTTGGCCTCACATGGACCAACTGCTCATTTTGCACGAGATATCATAATCCACCCTGCATTGTGTCCCATTTCGTTTCCCTTTTGCCAGTCACCCAGTGTAATAATAATTTACATAACAGCACGAAAGTGATTTAAAATTCGTTTAGAAAACGCATTAAATACAAAAAACATGTTTTGTTTCATTTGGAAGTGAAACCGAAATTACAGAAACTCCAGTGTTCCTACTGTTATAAAATAAGAAAATGCTCACGTAAAATATTGAAAAAATTAATAATTCACCAGTATTATAGCGTTACAGACTTATTTTGATGCTTAAACATGAAAAAAGTTTGATAAAAATAATAGTAATTCTTAAGTTTCATAGTAATTAAGTATCCCGTTGGCAGTATTGTTGTTGTGGTCTTCAGTCCTGAGACTGGTTTGATGCAGCTCTCCATGCTACTCTATCGTTGGCAGTATATGGAGCCCCAAAGATTCCATCAGATGAAATGCATGCTAGTCCATAAGTAACTCCAGAAGACCACTGTGCAAAAACTACAAGACACACAGAAAACAGACACGTGTCGATAGAGTATCTCTGCAAGTTTCGATGGCCAATTTGCTATAGGGGACGGGTGTGTCACAACATGTAGACAAATCATCCATTCCGTATTGTCGCCTCGGGTTAGTTTGCTCCTACAGATAGGCAACGCAGTGAACTGATTCCCAAAGCGAGCTGCTGTCATAGCTTTCCAGGTACTTAATTCGTGTCAGCGACTTCAAAGAACTGCACGCTCTTATTGTTGTTTGCCACGTCGCTATCTGTTCCCATATTGAGCACCTGTAATGGGGAGGCGCTCTATCCACTGATATGTGTGGATACAGGAGTATGCCTTATACACTCCTGGAAATGGAAAAAAGAACACATTGACACCGGTGTGTCAAACCCACCATACTTGCTCCGGACACTGCGAGAGGGCTGTACAAGCAATGATCACACGCACGGCACAGCGGACACACCAGGAACCGCGGTGCTGGCCGTCGAATGGCGCTAGCTGCGCAGCATTTGTGCACCGCCGCCGTCAGTGTCAGCCAGTTTGCCGTGGCATACGGAGCTCCATCGCAGTCTTTAACACTGGTAGCATGCCGCGACAGCGTGGACGTGAACCGTATGTGCAGTTGACGGACTTTGAGCGAGGGCGTATAGTGGGCATGCGGGAGGCCGAGTGGACGTACCGCCAAATTGCTCAACACGTGGGGCGTGAGGTCTCCACAGTACATCGATGTTGTCGCCAGTGGTCGGCGGAAGGTGCACGTGCCCGTCGACCTGGGACCGGACCGCAGCGACGCACGGATGCACGCCAAGACCGTAGGATCCTACGCAGTGCCGTAGGGGACCGCACCGCCACTTCCCAGCAAATTAGGGACACTGTTGCTCCTGGGGTATCGGCGAGGACCATTCGCAACCGTCTCCATGAAGCTGGGTTACGGTCCCGCACACCGTTAGGCCGTCTTCCGCTCACGCCCCAACATCGGGCAGCCCGCCTCCAGTGGTGTCGCGACAGGCGTGAATGGAGGGACGAATGGAGACGTGTCGTCTTCAGCGATGAGAGTCGCTTCTGCCTTGGTGCCAATGATGGTCGATGCGTGTTTGGCGCCGTGCAGGTGAGCGCCACAATCAGGACTGCTTACGACCGAGGCACACAGGGCCAACACCCGGCATCATGGTGTGGGGAGCGATCTCCTACACTGGCCGTACACCACTGGTGATCGTCGAAGAGACACTGAATAGTGCACGGTACATCCAAACCGTCATCGAACCCATCGTTCTACCATTTCTAGACCGGCAAGGGAACTTGCTGTTCCAACAGGACAATGCACGTCCGCATGTATCCCGTGCCACCCAACGTGCTCTAGAAGGTGTAAGTCAACTACCCTGTCCCCCATTGAGCATGTTTGGGACTGGATGAAGCGTCGTCTCACGCGGTCTGCACGTCCAGCACGAACACTGGTCCAACTGAGGCGCCAGGTGGAAATGGCATGGCAAGCCGTTCCACAGGACTACATCCAGCATCTCTACGATCGTCTCCATGGGAGAATATGTAACGCCGGAAATGCATATCCTCCTATTTCCATATATTGTACTATTATTTTTTTTCCTTGCTTTGTTACCTCAAGATATGACATTTCTGCCTCTTTATTGTAATTGTTTTAATATTTGTGTATATATTTATGCATTTATGTCGATGTATAATTGGTTTGTTTTGTAGATATTATTTGTATTTTTACGCTGGGTCTTGCCTAGGGAAAACTATGCTATCGAACGAACACGTCGATAGGTCGTGTGGATAACCAGAGTGTTTAGGATCTTTGGTAGAGTGAACTCTGCCGCGTGGAGCGCGGGCAGAGAGAGTGTGGCGGGAGTAGCGAGTGGAGCAGGTGTGTTGTGTGACGCTCCCGCGAGTTGCCGCGCTTTCGGGGTTTGGCAGCATGTAATTGCGCTCGACTTGCGATGATAGTTTCTGACATGGTGTCGCGGACGGGAAACATTAACTAGCGCACATCAAGAGCCCGTTTCGTCTGGTGACCGTGTCGAGAAGAAGGCGCGCCAACATCCAGCTTCTGCAACAGCGACGGCCGACAATGAGTGACTGTCGCCACCTCCTCGACCGACGGCTTCAAACCTTCAATCAACCGACGAGGAAGACTGGACGCACGTAAAGTTTTAGAACTGTATGGCAGACCTCAGCTTTTCAAACTGTTCCATTTTCGTCACTATAATTACAGCAACTTAGCATGAACGTTTGTTGTTCATTGTCCCAATTGCATTACCAAGCAGAGTCCCTTCCTTTTCCGAAATGAACCCGAGTGTCGTTGAAATTCAAACGCCAGCATTAAAGTAATATAGCTAACTCGTTTTCACTGCTTTAATTTCAAAATTCGGTTAAAGTATTTATAGCTGGCTACACTATTTAGATTACACAAGCACAAATTAAGAGTGCGAGTTTTGTTACCATATTTTAGCTTACCTGTGACTGCAGCTCAGCTTGGTACGTACTAAATTTTACTATTGTTAATTGTTCGGAATCATTTAATTCAAGTTCAAAGTTACATCTCTTATTTCTAAATTGCGTAGATTCAAGTAGTTTTTGAAATGATTGTTGAGGTAGTCCAAGACTAACCGTATTTTACTGAATTTCGATGTGCTTCAGAAAGAAAGCTCACTATTAACTTCAGTCACTAAATTAACTTTCGATTTTCCGATTTTATTAATTCTTTTGCTAAATTAAGTCAGGGTGTAGCGAAATTTATTACTTCTGACAAACTTTCAGTTTTCACACTACACGTGTCAACCTTCAGTTGCCACGCTTCTAGTGCTAATTATATGTGTAATAACCTTTCTTTTTCAGTTACTATAGTAATTGTCCTTAGGACTGGTGACCGTGATTTCCCCCAAATCTCAAATACCTAATTACCGCTAGTTAATTGGTAACGTAACGGCTGCACATTTACTTTCTTTATTAACTTTACCCCTTTTCAAAATTAATTTCCACCAGTTTCATTAGCACATTTCCTTTCATTTAGATGTAACCCTTTCCTCCCTCTTTACCGACAGGTTAACTTCGGTGACGATTGCTTTTCCAAAACTCCCATTAGGTACACGCGGTTTCATTTTTCACTGTCATTAAGGTCGGTAAGTGAGGGGGAGGTTGCACGTGGCGACCTGGTGACAGGACAATCTTCGGATTTGAGGTTGTTCTGGACACGAATTTTGCATTGTGCAAATCTCGTAACAAAGTACTGGTTACGTACAGGCCGTTACGTCAGCGAGAATAAGTAGTGGAAGTAATCCTAATTATATTTGAGATTTGTCATTTATATTGAAAATTATTAAAATGAGTGAAGGCAACAATTACCAAAATTTGGTAGACTTGGATACGGAACAATCGGTCGAACAGTGGGAAACGCGCACGGCGGTTCCCATTGTTCAGGGGCAGGCGGCTAGCATGAAAGACGCGACCGCCGAAACGCAACAAAGAGCAGAAATGGAATTCCAAACTTTAGAAAATGTTTCGGAATCGGAAGCGAAAATCAAATCTGTACCCCTTGATGATGAATACGGGGGAACATATATAGAGGAACCAGCTACGGAAGTAAAACCGGTAGTCTCCGGGAATTTAACTGATTTATTGAATGTTTTGATTAATGAAATCAAGAGTCAATCGGCAGAAATTATAGCTCTGTCTGCCAAGCAAGAAGCTCAGTCTGCCATGCAAGAAGCTTAGTCTGAAAAAATTGAACGAATGCTAGACAATCAGAACAAAGCTATTAATGTTGTTAACAACAATGTTGGAGTTGTTAATACAAAAGTTGATAAAATCAAAGAAGATATTGTTGTAATTAATACCGAAATCGGTAATCTTAAACAGAAAATGATAGGCGTTCAGGCGGAAATTGCGAGCATAAATACTCGTTTTGATTCCGAAATTAGCAGAATCGAGAAAAGTGTAGGAGAAGCAGTTGCTCCGATCATCGAGAATAAGGTGACGGAACAAATTCAATTAGTGAAAAAAGAGGATCAACAGAAGGTGGAAACTTTAAAGGCTTTAGTGTCCGAAGTAGACACTAAAGTGAGGGAGCAGGCTAATACCTGCGAAGAGAAAAAGAGGGAAGTGGAAACGCTTGCGACAACCACTTGCCAAGTAATTACGAGAGTGTCGGAATTAGAAAAGAAACTTGACGAAAAACAGAGCTATGTGCCAATCTGTGCACATAGTTCGGAATTGTTGACGAAAGAGGAGCGGTTCGACCCCTTGAAAAAAGGCGGTATACACGCGACGGATTTCATTACAAATTGTGAAAGAGTTTTACCCAGATCATGGACTAATGAGAGAAAAATTAATGCGGTTATTGATGTGCTGGCTGGTGATGCCAAGCGTTGGGGCTTAAACCTCAACATTACGAAACTGACTTTTGACGAGTTTAAAAATTTGTTTCTGGCTGAATACTGGTCAGAGCAAAAACAGCAAAGTGTCTGGCGCGAATTTGTCGTATCGAGGCCTTTCGATGCGAATTCGCGCGGCTCGATGAAGGAGTTTTGTGAGGGCTGGATCCGCAAGTTGGAATATTTGCGTGATCGCCGCACGGAATCCGAAATAGTCTGGGAACTCTACAAGAAGCTTCCAGATGATACAAAACGCTACGTAGGAAGCAATTACAGGACAATAAATGATTTCCTGGAAAGAGTGGAGGACGAGGACAATTGGCGCAATAATCGCGACAGTGGTAGAGGCCGTGGTAACAACAACGGGTACCACAGCAACCACTACAACGATAACCATGGGAATAATGCATACCGCAACCATGGCAGCAATAACAATAATGGTTTGGACCGTAATAACAATCGGTACAATGCAAATAACAGGAATGACGGAAACCAGTATCATACTAAAGCGATACGGGCTTCACAGAATAGTAATAACGCCAGAGGGTGTGATCAGCCGCCTCAGCAGCATCCGGGGAGCGTATCTGCTGGGACGAGACAGGGAAACCATTAGCCGCGCCGGTGAGGGGCCGAGCGGGCGTGGAGAAATTTTGGCGGCCCAATAACAGGAGAAAACCCAAGTATCGTCATTATGAAAATTCCGTGTGGAATAATCAACGGCGGGAGTGTGTGCCAGTGTTAGGAGAAAGGAGTGCGCCCACAAGTAGTAGATCAGCTGTATACACGGCAGTAGGTAGTACATTCACTGTCAGTGAGAACAATTTAAGTAGTGTTCCGGAAATCGATTATAAAGTGGCAGCTGTAATAGCCACAGCGGAACTGGAGATTGAGTTTAAGAATGATTCGCAATTGTTGAGAGAAGATCAGATGTCGGATAACACGTCCGTCATCGAGCGAGGGGATGCAGAGAGGGATGAGGTCTGGTTAAGGCAGTTCGGTCGCTTATGCGACGAACTAAGAGATTATAGGGGTCTGTATGGGAGAAGTGTTTATGGGGAGCGCGTGCAGGATTTGCCGCGTCTCGTCCCGCAGGAAGATAGTGTTTGTGAAGTGATAGAAAGTTCTGGCCCTAACCGGCAGACTTTACCAGAAATAGTTGATGTTAATGGGGAGCACGAGCAAGATTCGTCGTGTTTCGTCCCGCAAGGGTTGGATGTTGAAGTAGTAACGGAAGGTTCTGGCCCTAACCGGCAGACCTTACCGAAAGTTGTAGTGGTAGAAGTAGCCGACCCATCCGACGCAAACCTCCAGTTTAAGCATTGTGAAAGTATTAAGGAGAAAGATTACGAGAATTTTAGTGGCAGCCGGACACGATTGGTAGAAAAGCACGTAGATTACAACGTGTATGAGGTTAGGGCTGACGTTATACGGTCGGACGATAGCAGTGGGGGTTGCGCAGATCCAGAGGAAGTAATTGCAGATACTACTGGGCACATTCCTCCAGGTAGATTGGCAGATGAGATCAGTCTGACCAAAGAGGAATCAACGAAGGTGACAATTAATGAATTGATAGCAAAGCAACACTCACTAGTTGACGAGTTACAGGAAAAGGTTTCGTTATTGGAGGCGAAGCTACAGACTAAGCCTCAGGACAAACGTGTTGAAATTAAAACTGTATGTGAACAGAGGCTGAAAAAGCCGCCAGATAAGCCGAATTTAGCATCAAAGCCGGATGGTTTTTTCTGGAATGACCTGGATATAGACGAGGATTTACTATGGGAAAATAAAGAAACAGTCGAGGACAAGTGTAGACAGATAGTAGTGTCTGTTAATATGCATGACCTACAACTAAACGTGTTGATTGACACCGGTGCAGAATTGAGTGCTGTATCTGGGAAAATATTTGAGTTACTGAAAGACAGACCTGGCATCGTAGTTATGCCAGTAACAGGAGTGAAAATTATCGGTGCTACTGGGAAGGCCAGTAAACCGGTCACAAAACAGATTTTTGTCCACTTCGAGATATGTGGGGCATGATTTGAACAAGAGTTTGTCGTCGTGCCAGACTTGACTACGGAAGTAATTATCGGGTTAGATTGGCTATTAAAGTACCGTGCAGTGATTAATTGCGAAAGCAAAACTTTGACATGTACGTCACAAGATAAAACAATAGTAGTTAGTTTTGACGAGGCAGGAGACGGTGTGCATAGGCAATACCAGCCTATACACATTGTTAACTGGCCGGATGCTATTGACGTAGGTATGAATTTGAACTACTGTAATGTGAGGAATCTCGGCCTTGACAGAAGTAAAAGTTTAGTGGGAGAGATAATCAAATTCCCTCCACGGATTGACATTAGTATTGGTGTGAAAAAAGATCGTTTGCGAGAAGTAATGAAGCTAAAAGCCGATGCTCGCATACGTCGTCATGACGCTAAAGCGCGTTTTGCTAAGTTTGCAATCGGAGACTTAGTACTTGTAAAAGCTCATGAGAAATCGAGCGAGATAGACAATGAAATCTCAAAATTTAAGTTTGTTTATAATGGACCATATAAAGTCATTGGTATACCTCACACAAATGCTTATTGCTTAGAGTATCCAAGCTCTGGAAAACGATTAGGTATACGGAATATTGTAGACTTGAAATTGTACCAACCTAGGATCGATTAATACCGCACAATGGGTAATTTGTACAGTATGTAAATATAGAGTGTAAGATTTAAGGATGTGCCATGTTACGATGCTTTTGCCTGACCTAGAGGTCATTAAAGAAGTTGTAATTAATAAGTAATTAATTTTGACTAAATGATTTAAGAGTAACTGATTAGTAATCATCTGAAAAATCCAAGCTGCTAGTTTAAGTTTTCAGCTGAGTCACAGTAGATTAAGGAATGTAAATATGATATTGTAACTTGCTGTAATATTTCATGAATGTGTGTTTTTATTAGTCATTGCCGATGTACTTAGACGCTGTTTTAAGTTTCAGGCTAGTACATGCGTGTCATGATGGACAGTGTTGAGTTATCCGCTGTGATAGTGTTTATGGACTCCTTGAGATTACTCGGGAGTGAGTTTTTCCGAAAGAATTCAGTGAAACGGACGTTCTGGAAACGCCGTTACAAGGGCGAGTGAGATCAAGCGTGCCGCACAGGCGGGCGCAACAATACTTGCGAGGCGAAGCCGCTGTCGGCTCTTGTGCCGCTGTCGGCTCTTGTGCCGCTGTCGGCATTCTTTGTACTCGCGAGTACGGAATGTGGAGTTGCTTTTCTTCCCAGACAGCTAATGTGAAAGAATTCTGCTGTCAATATTTATGTATTTTTTCGATCTGCTGTATATTATTTTCTTGTTTAGCGTTAATAGGACTCCCATGACGAGAATATTAATTATGAAAAGGTTACATAAAAATGTGTATAATATGTAATTAATAATTAATTTGCGTATTTTGATCTACCTGTTTTTATGACCATGTACTCTGATTAATTTTGTAAATAGTATTCCATTTCTTGATAGTGTTACGAATTTTAATGATTTTGGAATAGCTAAACCATTTTCTATGTTTTCTATGAATTTTGATATGTTGTCAACCTGTTTTATTTTGCGCAAGATGACAGAGTGGAATAAGATTAGGAGTGTCTCCACTCAATTATTATTGTCTAAAAATTGGTTTATGGTTAATTAGACGAATGCAAAATTTTTTTGATGTTTTGAGCATATGCATTTCCGCTGTTTCTTTTTTGGGACATTTTCTGAGTCTGTTTACGTTACACGAACATCCTCAGACAATGTGGGGCACGCCGGAAATGCATATCCTCCTATTTCCGTATATTGTACTATTATTTTTTTTCCTTGCTTTGTTACCTCAAGATATGACATTTCTGCCTCTTTATTGTAATTGTTTTAATATTTGTGTATATATTTATGCATTTATGTCGATGTATAATTGGTTTGTTTTGTAGATATTATTTGTATTTTTACGCTGGGTCTTGCCTAGGGAAAACTATGCTATCGAACGAACACGTCGATAGGTCGTGTGGATAACCAGAGTGTTTAGGATCTTTGGTAGAGTGAACTCTGCCGCGTGGAGCGCGGGCAGAGAGAGTGTGGCGGGAGTAGCGAGTGGAGCAGGTGTGTTGTGTGACGCTCCCGCGAGTTGCCGCGCTTTCGGGGTTTGGCAGCATGTAATTGCGCTCGACTTGCGATGATAGTTTCTGACATGGTGTCGCGGACGGGAAACATTAACTAGCGCACATCAAGAGCCCGTTTCGTCTGGTGACCGTGTCGAGAAGAAGGCGCGCCAACATCCAGCTTCTGCAACAGCGACGGCCGACAATGAGTGACTGTCGCCACCTCCTCGACCGACGGCTTCAAACCTTCAATCAACCGACGAGGAAGACTGGACGCACGTAAAGTTTTAGAACTGTATGGCAGACCTCAGCTTTTCAAACTGTTCCATTTTCGTCACTATAATTACAGCAACTTAGCATGAACGTTTGTTGTTCATTGTCCCAATTGCATTACCAAGCAGAGTCCCTTCCTTTTCCGAAATGAACCCGAGTGTCGTTGAAATTCAAACGCCAGCATTAAAGTAATATAGCTAACTCGTTTTCACTGCTTTAATTTCAAAATTCGGTTAAAGTATTTATAGCTGGCTACACTATTTAGATTACACAAGCACAAATTAAGAGTGCGAGTTTTGTTACCATATTTTAGCTTACCTGTGACTGCAGCTCAGCTTGGTACGTACTAAATTTTACTATTGTTAATTGTTCGGAATCATTTAATTCAAGTTCAAAGTTACATCTCTTATTTCTAAATTGCGTAGATTCAAGTAGTTTTTGAAATGATTGTTGAGGTAGTCCAAGACTAACCGTATTTTACTGAATTTCGATGTGCTTCAGAAAGAAAGCTCACTATTAACTTCAGTCACTAAATTAACTTTCGATTTTCCGATTTTATTAATTCTTTTGCTAAATTAAGTCAGGGTGTAGCGAAATTTATTACTTCTGACAAACTTTCAGTTTTCACACTACACGTGTCAACCTTCAGTTGCCACGCTTCTAGTGCTAATTATATGTATAATAACCTTTCTTTTTCAGTTACTATAGTAATTGTCCTTAGGACTGGCGACCGTGGTTTCCCCCAAATCTCAAATACCTAATTACCGCTAGTTAATTGGTAACGTAACGGCTGCACATTTACTTTCTTTATTAACTTTACCCCTTTTCAAAATTAATTTCCACCAGTTTCATTAGCACATTTCCTTTCATTTAGATGTAACCCTTTCCTCCCTCTTTACCGACAGGTTAACTTCGGTGACGATTGCTTTTCCAAAACTCCCATTAGGTACACGCGGTTTCATTTTTCACTGTCATTAAGGTCGGTAAGTGAGGGGGAGGTTACAAATAGCAGCCTGCATTGCTGCGAAAGGTGGATATACACTGTACTAGTGCCGACATTGTGCATGCTCTGTTGCCTGTGTCTATGTGCCTGTGGTTCTGTCAGTGTTATCATGTGATGTATCTGACCCCAGGAATGTGTCAATAAAGTTTCCCCTTCCTGGGATAATGAATTCACGGTGTTCTTATTTCAATTTCCAGGAGTGTAGTTTTCGCAATTGCTATGTACTACGAATTACTACTGTTACTACCACTTTATATGTGTGTACCAGTGAACTCAATACTAAACTGGGAAGACTACTCAAAGGCTTCTTTGCATAGAAAACCGTGACGGTGTTTGGTGGGTATGCCGTATTGCCGAGGGGCATTCGGAGTTGTTGGTACTGCTTCTGCTTGCTGCTTGAGAACGATTCTTTCATTGAACTACAAACTAAACTCAGATAGCTCCACATGATACCAGTAAACAGTAATTTCGTTTCTCACGTTTGGTAGAAAGAATTGCCACCTTGCCCCGTCCTTTCATGGCGACTGTGACGTATTGGTTCACGGCCTGGTTCCACGGGGTAGTCTCTCCAGTTTAATATTTAGCTCACTGGTGTGTAATTCAGAGCGATAATGTTTGGAAAGCTCTTAAATCAACAGTGAACATTTTTTGAGAGTGTTATGATGCTGTGGAAGTACTTAGTATGCCTACAAGACAAATACCCAACTCAAAAACATTTTGAAATACGGATGTGTATCTGTTCTACCACCCATCAGTATAATTTATCTGCAAAAATGTACATTTCCGTACAACCAGAGTCTGAAATTAAACAAATCTGAAGAGTACAGGGGCACAACTCGCTGACGAAACAATACCGTGTAATAGACACTTATGTTCACAGAATTTGTCATGATCGTAGCATTATACGATAAAAAGATAGCACATGCGGTACGGTCATATTCCCGAGTTGCTGTGTTGTCGTGTGTTATTAAATTATCCATTTCTTACGAATGCCCTTAAACTAGTTTTCAGATATTACAACACGAACAAACTTCAACCAATTCCCTCAAACGCGCAAGTGTGTTCTTTTCATTTGAGAAACAGGAAAGCTACTCGCAAATTATAGATAATAATGTGGAACCACTAGAGACCTCAAAATACCTAGGTGTGGCACATGATAGATCTCTTACTGTCAAGAAGCACTGTGTGAACTGCAAGTCAAGAGTTCCCACCAGTAACAAGTTTTTAAGGAAGCTGGTCAGATCACAGCGGGTTAGTGAACCTGAACCTGCACTAAATTCTGCGATGGCAGTATGCTATTCTGCCGCAGAATATGCATGTCCTGTCTGGTATGATTCAACGCACTCCAAACAGGTACACATAACTCTGAATGACACCTGCAGAATCATAACAGGTTGCTTGAAATCCACCATCTCTTGTTGGAAGACAAAGAGCCGCGAATGAGGAAAGAAAGACAGTGTACTAGGAGCGAGCTCATCCTTTGTACGGGCAACAACCACACCCACAAAGACTGAAGTCAAGGAGAAGTTTTCTTACAACATCGAAGGCACTTAACGCCGCTGCTGAAAAACTAGGTTGTAAGAATGGAGGGATGGCCGGAAAAGAGTTTCTAGTGCTTTAACTCCTGGATATTATGAGATACAGACGACTTAAAAGTCCCTGAATAGACTGAAATCTTGAGTTAGCAGATCAAAGGTTAATTTTGGAAGATCGGGCTGCACTGATCAAGACGATATTCAGTATGACTGTCGAGAAGACCATACTGTTCATTATATGCTTCGATGCCGACAGTGTCCAGCCTCCTGCTTCTCAAGGAGGAGAAAATGCACTGGATGTGGCCAAGTTTTGGGCAAAAGTAATATAGTCATGACACTGCATAATACGTATGTTTCTGATATGAGAATAAATAAATAAATTGCACTACTTGCAGTCGAAACGGAAAAGGGGAATTTCTTTTAAGTGCTTCAAATAGAGAAGAATGATACAATATGCACACTTGTGAAGGACAATATATGCAAATGTTACATCATTTTCGGTATACGTACACAGCAGTAATCCCTTTTCATGTTCACTTTACAAAATGATGCAACACAAATATCAACTTCGTAAACAGATCTTCGCCGCAGATAGGTTAACAAAACTCTCATTCTTGTCGCAGAAAGTTAGATGCAGATAACAGAGAATCGGTAGACGAAATGTTTCTGATGTAAAGTGACCAGTGGTCTTTTAGTTTGCTAGCTTGCTAAATCAAGATGACGTGTGACACAAAATTTTTTACTCTCTAAAAAATATGTTGTTGTTGTGGTCTTCAGTCCAGAGACTGGTTTGATGCAGCTCTCCATTCTACTCTATCCTGTGCAAGCTTCTTCATTTCCCAGTACCTACTGCAGCCTACATCCTTCTGAATCTGCTTAGTGTATTCATCTCTTGGTCTCCCTCTACGATTTTTACCCTCCACGTTGCCCTCCAATACTAAATCCCTCGATGTCTCAGAACATGTCCTACCAACCGATCCCTTCTTCTAATCAAGTTGTGCCACAAGCTCCTCTTCTCCCCAATTCTATTCAATACCACCTCATTAGTTATGTGATCTACCCATCTGATCTTCAGCATTCTTCTGTAGCATCACATTTCGAAAGCTTCTATTCTCTTCTTGTGTAAACTATTTATCGCCAACGTTTCACTTCCATACATGGCTACACTCCATACAAATAATTTCAGAAACGACTTCCTGACATTTAAATCTATACTCGACGTTAACAAATTTTTCTTCTTCAGAAACGCTTTCCTTGCCATTGCCATTCTACATTTTATAGCCTCTCTACTTCGACCATCATAAGTTATTTTGCTCCCCAAGTAGCAAAACCCCTTTACTACATTAAGTGTCTCATTTCCTAATCTAATTCCCTCGGCATCACCCGACTTAATTCGACTACGTTCCATTATCCTCGTTTTGCTTTTGTTGATGTTCGTCTTATACCTTCCTTTCAAGACACTGTCCATTCCGTTCAGCTGCTCTTCCAAGTCCTTTGCTGTCTCTGATAGCATTACAATGTCATCGGCTTACCTCAAAGTTTTTATTTCTTCTCCATGGATTTTAATACCTACTCCAAACTTTTCTTTTGTTTCCTTTATTGCCTGCTCAATACACAGATTGAATAACATCGGGGGTAGGCTACAACCCTGTCTCACTCCCTTCCCAACCACTGCTTCCCTTTCATGCGCCTCGAATCTTATGACTGCCATCTGCTTTCTGTACAAATTGTAAATAGCCTTTCGCTCCCTGTATTTTACCCCTATTTACCCCTGCAACCTTCAGAATTTGAAAGAGAGTATTGACATTGTCAAAAGCTTTCTCTAAGTCTACAAATTTTAGAAACGTAGGTTTGCCCTCCCTTAATCTTTCTTCTAAGATAAGTCGTAGGGTCAGTATTGCCTCACGTGTTCCAACATTTCTACGGAATCCAAACTGATCTTCCCCGATGTACGCTTCTATCAGTTTTTCCATTCGTCTGTAAAGAATTCGCGTTAGTATATTGCAGCTGTGACTTATTAAACTGATAGTTCGGTAATTTTCACATCTGTCAAGACCTGCTTCCTTTGGAATTGGAATTATTATATTCTTCTTGAAGTCTGAGGGCATTTCGCCTGTCTCATACATCTTGCTCACCAGATGGTAGAGTTTTGTCAGGACTGGCTCTCCCAAGGCTCTCAGTAGTTCTAATGGAACGTTGTCTACTCCGGGGGCCTTGTTTCGACTCAGGTCTTTTAGTGCTCTGTCAAACTCTTCACGCAGTATCATATCTCCCATATCATCTTCATCTACATCCTCTTCCATTTCCATAATATTGTCCTCAAGTACATCGCCCTTGTATAGACCCTCTATATACTCCTTCCACCTTTCTGCTTTCCCTTCTTTGCTTAGAATTGGGTTTCCATCAAAGCACTTGATATTCATGCAAGTGGTTCTCCTTTCTCCAAAGGTCTCTTTAATTTTCCTGTAGGCAGTGTCTATCTTACCCCTAGTGAGATAAGGCTCTACATCCTTACATTTGTCCTCTAGCCATCCCTGCTTAGCCATTTTTCACTTCCTGTCGATTTCATTTTTGAGACGATTGTATTCCTTTTTGCCTGCTTCATTGACTGCATTTTTATATTTTATCCTTTCATCAATTAAATTCAATATTTCTTCTGTTACCCAAGGGTTTCTACTAGCGCTTGTCTTTTTACCCATTTTATTCTCTGCTGCCTTCACTGTTTCATCCCTCAAAGCTGCCCATTCTTCTTCTACTGTATTTCTTTCCCCCATTCCTGTCAATTGTTCGCTTCTACTCTCCCTGAAATTCTGTACAACCTCTGGTTCTTTCAGTTTATCCAGGTCCCATGTCCTTAAATTCCCACCTTTCTGCAGTTTACACACATCAAAAAAAGTTTTGCATCACCTCGGTTCCGAGAGTTGCGTAACCTGCATAGAAATTTGGAATACAGATCAACATAAACATCATTTCTGCCCTTTGTATTGCTCATGAAAACCACACATTGCATCTTGTACCACCATACAGCGAGACCTTCAGAGGTGGTGTTCCAGATTGCTGTACACACCGGTACCTCTAACACCCAGTAGCACGTCCTCTTGCATCGATGCATGCCTGTATTCGTCGTGGAATACTATCCAAAAGTTCATCAAAGCACTGTTGGTCCAGATTGTCCCAGTCCTAAACGGCGATTCGGCATAGATCCCTCAGAGTGGTTCGTCGGTCACGTCGTCCATAAACAGCCCTTTTCAATCTATCCCAGCTATGTTCGATAGGGTTCGTGTCTGGAGAACAAGCTGGCCACTCTAGTCGAGCGATGTCGTTATCCTGAAGGAAGTCATTCACAAGATGTGAACGATGGGGGCGCGAATTGTCGTTCATAAAGACGAATGCCTCGCCAATATGCTGCCGATGTGGCAGCGTACGTCGGCCCCGCACAATGCTACCCCAAAAACAGCAAGAAACCTTGCTGCACTCGCTGAACAGTGTGTCTAAGGCGTTCACCTTGACCGGGTTGCATCCAACCACGTCTTGGACGATTGTCTGGTTGAAGGCATATGCGACACTCAACGGTGAAGAGAACGTGATGTCACTCCTGAGCGGTCCATTCGGCATGTTGTTGGGCCCATCTGTACCGCGCTGCATGATGTCGTGGTTGTAAAGATGGATCTCGCCATCGACATCGGGAATGAAGTTGCGCAACATGCAGCCTATTGCGCACGGTTTGAGTCGTAACACGACGGCTTGTGGCTACACGAAAAGCATTATTCAACATGGTGGCGATGCTGTCAGGGTTCTTCCGAGCCATAATCCGTAGGTAGCGATCATCCACTGCAGTAGTAGCCCTTGGGTGGCCTGAGTGAGGCATGTCATCGACAATTCCTGTCTCTCTGTATCTTCTCCGTGTCCGACCAACATCTCTTTGGTTCACTCCGAGATGCCTGGACACTTCCCTTATTGAGAGCCCATCCTAGCACAAAGTAACAATGCGGACGCGATAGAACCGCTGTTTGATCATCTAGGCATGGTTGAACTACAGAGAACACTAGCCGTGTACGCCGTGTACCTCCTTCCTGGTGGAATGACTGGAACTGCTCGGCTGTCGGACCCCCTCCGTGTAATAGGCGCTGCTCATGCATGGTCGTTTACATCTTTGGGCGGGTTTTCTGACATCTATGAACAGTCAAAGGGACTGTGCCTGTGATACAATATCGACAGTCAACGTCTGTCTTCAGGAGTTCTGGGATCTGGGGTGATGCAAAACTTTTTTGATGTGTGTATTTATGTTCTGAGGCGAGAATAAATAAATAAATTACACTATTCGTCGTAAAGGTAAAAAAGAGGAATTTCAGTTAATTGATTCAAACAGAGCGGAATGATGCAATATGCACGCTTATCAAGGGCAAGATACGCAAATGCTACAGCATTTTTGGTGTATGCACACAGCAGTAGTCCCATTTCATAAGCCAAACTGATTACACTACAAAATGATGCAACAGAAATATCAGCTTCATAAATAGATCTCCGCCACAGATATGTTAACACACCTCTGTTTCTTATCGCAGGAAGTTAGAGGCAGATAACAGAGAGCCGGATGACGAAATATCGCTGATGTAAAGTGACCTGTGGTCCTTCAGTTTGCGAGCGTACAAAATCAACAAAACATGTGACACAAAGTTTTATACTCTCTAAGAAAAAGTACACAAATAGTTTGGCAGTATTTGGTTTTCTTTGGTGACAGCATTTTGAACGCTATACCCTTGTTAAGACGACATTCTTCAGTCCGACTACAGTCCTTATGGCCTGATTAGGAATCTTAAAGTTACACCCCTCACCAGGATGTTCGCCGACGACGAGTGCAAAAATTTTTTCAGTTTGTTTTCGACTGCATTCGCTCCAACGTGGAAGTTCCGTGGACACTTCATTAGTACCTTTGCTACTTGCCGACCAAACCAGCCTCCTTGGAACAAACGTCCCTTTCTTTTCCCTCGAACAAAAGCAAAGACGTGTTAGCTAATCTAGTATCCATGGACATGAGCACAAGTATTTTGTAGTTGTGTGTCGGCGGCTGAAGAGAGCAGAGCACGTCGTCCGCTGATTTTTCTTCTTTTTGTGGTAGCGTTCAAGAAAACGATAGTTCATAAAAAATAACTCTAGTCATTCTAAGCATGTTTCCCCGTTTAATGAAGATATTCAAATCTACGACAAATGAAGACATGCGCGGAAACATGGGCTAATCTTCAAATGTAAAAACTGAAACGTCCCCTTAGAAACAATTATACATGACTGTGCTTAAACTGACACACAATATTTTTAGCGCAACGCAATCTGACTTTCAAAAATCCCTACAAAAGGAATGGCCCTGGCTAACATTAACCTATACCTTTCACAAATCACTTACCTCACCAAAAATCTTCGTTACTCGAACTACTGCAATGCAGCGAGCGCCACTACTGCCAGCTAAATAAAAGATTCAAACTACGAAAGGCACTAACTACTAGTAGGCATAGTTAGCAAATGAAAGATTTTAATAGAGAACAAACAATGTATTTACCTTAATAGTCATCAAAAGTCATAATATATACAGCAGTTCATGACATCCATTTTTACAAATTTCAAAACTCCGCCATTTCTCTCCCCACATCCACCACTGCTGGCGGATCACCTCCAACTGCGCAACGCTACGCGCTGTTCACATCCAGCTGCCCAACACTACAATGGCAGACAACAATGCTAACTAGCCACAGACTGCACACAGCACAGCCAGTGATTTTCATACAGAGCGCTACGTAACGTTGCCAATAAGAAAATATAAACAGCCTACTTACATAGCCCCCATGCTCCCCACAAAAAATTTTACAAATTGTTTTGGGCAGTGGCCAATAATGATTTGAAAAAATTTTTCATAATTACAATAACAAAGATATCAAATGCACACACTTATATATACAATGTTGGTCAAAAGCTAAAATTTTCTCACAGTCCATAAAGACAGTCCAGATTGTTCATCACAGTAAAATTTCAGTGTTTTTTTTCAAAGTCTGAGCAGTAAAAGACAGTGCACACGGAAGTAGTGGATTTCCGTGAAGTCTTGAAGAAGTAGTGTTGTCCTTTAACAGAAAGACAGTGCTGACTCTTGACATGCTGACAGGTAATGGGCTACAACAGAGCAAACCCACAGCAGAGTCATTCGACGTTTTGAAGAAGATTGGTAGGTAGGTCATCACAGAGCAGACCCACTGTAGTCCTGGTAGAGAGTATGGTATTGGTGGGCCACCAGAGGTGCAGACCCATTGCAGTCCTTGTAGAAATTGTGGACAGGCCCACTGTAGTCCTGGTAGAGATTGTGGTATTGGTGGGCCACCAGAGGTGCAGACCTACTGCAGTCCTTGTAGAAATAATGGTATTGGTGGGTCATCAAAGATGCAGACCCACTGTAGTCCTTGTAGAGATAATGGTATTGGTGGGTCATCAAAGGTGCAGACCCACTGTAGTCCTTGTAGAGACGGCCAGCAGCCATCTGATGCGACTGTGCAGGTGCACAATCACCATCGAAGAGTCTTGCGGAGAATATAGCAAGTCCATAACCACCACTTGTGCACTCACGAAGTTTTTGGAATTGTCCTTAGAACCAGCAATGCTGTTATCCAGTCCCTTGCTGAATTATTAACACACATGTAAACACTAAGAGTCCCAACTTCTCACATATTGTGCATTACTATGACCAACAGAAATGTGTGCAGTGAAATGAATGCTTACAAGTTACTTAATTTGATGAACTGGTGTCAATTACAATTTTATAACATAAGAATACAATAACAAAGGTACAAAATACATCATTAAAGAACATAACAATACAGATAACATTTGTAGTACAAGCTTTACAAAAGAATCGAACTAACATATACATCAGTGTTACAGGAATTATGACATAAGTAAATACATAAAAGATCAGAATAACTTTTGAAACATCAACTTTACACATGAGCATTAAAATAAAACAGAATACATAATGTCTAAACATCTTTACAAAGAAAATAACATATTATTAATGCAAAGTATATTTGAGGATAACAGTATTCCTCATCATAGTTCATGTAGCTGAGTATTAGAAAAATTCTACAATTTAAGTCTTATCAGATAAACATATAAAGACAGGAAGAACATAAATACACAAGGGTACACAAACACATAGTGGGATAACACAAAGGGAAAGGACAGGGTTTGTTTTCAGTGTAACATTTGGTACTGCAGTCCACCCCAAAACTTCATTCCATATATCTTTCCTCTTATTTCATTCTTTGTTTCCACCAAAAAAATTCTATCTAAGCATGCTTTCTGTATTCTGTTCACACATTTCTTACCTCATTATTTATTTACCATTATCTTACCTCAACATTTATTTCCAAGAAAATCCTACCGAAACCTGTTGTCCCTAAACCCTACTTTTTTTGTTCATATCCTCTTTTAAAATTCTTTTTTTTGGCCACACCATTTTCTTATAGCTTCTCAATGCATTTCTTCCAATTCATCATAGTTAGTTTCTTATATAGTCCACCCCCTCTTAAGCTAACTTAAATCTACTGAGCTCAGATGCTAAACTAAGAGACAAGGCAATGCAGCAGTACAAATCAATTAACACAAACATCAATGACAAAAAAATTCAGATTGGTAAAGAAAGCTACAGTAAATCTAAATTACCAAGCAAATGCACCATTACAACTAATATGAGCCAATGTGCAGCAAGAAGAAAAATAAATCAGTTATAAACTGGCTTAGCAGAGTAACACAAAGTCAAATTCAGTAACACTATGCCTGGCAAACAGCAGTAACTTATACCTAAACATGACAAAGCTCAAGCAGAAAACAACAATGCAGAAAAGGGAAATGTCTATTCACATCTTAATGTCTATGTAATTAAAGTGGTGCACCACAAAAACTAATTCTACAAAAAATTACCAAGTACTTGAAAAGAAAATTCTGTATGTAATTCCTGTGAAGGGAAATGTGTTTTTGTGCTCCTTCGTTTTTTTTTATGTACATCAAAGTTATTCTTTTTTTCTGGATCTGTAGGCATAAAATATTTATATTAGTACATCTATAAAATTTTATTTTAACCAATGCTGCAGTGCAGCTAGGAACTAGATATTAAAGAAAATGAGCAAATATGTACAAAGGAAGGCATGAAACATCATTCATTAGCCATATGGCATTTCATAAGGTAGTAAAAAAATCTCTCAACTCTCGTAGAAAGATACTTGTCATAATCAGGTGTGCAGATGTAAGAATGTTTCCGAGTAATGAGCGTGTCGTATTTGCGGTGCTTTCTATGAAGGAATGTCAATAGCAAGGTTAATGGCCTCTTTTTTTCTCCACCTAATGGCTTTCTTTTGCCAGACGACTACCTCTCAGCTGGGCGCCCGAAACGCATTACGTCAAGGTCACTTACCTTTCTTACTGAAATATTTACGACAGCAGTTTCCGCTACAGTGACAGTCTCATATAAAAATATTTCACAGGTCAAGAATTTGCGTTACAAAGCTGTAGAAACAAAATCCTATTGATATAACAGTGTCCAAAACATTTTCGCCGGCATTGTGATACATTCACGCATTTACACACATTTCATAACTCTTAAAGTACGATTCTTGGTTTCCAACAACCATTTTCACAAGTCAGTGTCCCTAACCACTATTCTTTACTCCTTACCTTATTAAACATATACATATTCGTTGACACGTCAATCTCGCGACGACACTTCAATATTTCATCATAATAAATACATAGCATAATCAAATTCCTCATATAGCATCAACTTATTGATCATAAACATACCTGAACAGCATAATACACATCGTTGTCATAAAAATAACATTATAACACCTCAGTCAAATCTCAAAAACGTCGTAGCTTTCTGCAATAATTTCAAAACCTAAAGAAGATTCTCTGCTCATTTCAGTAGTGTCATCTACCTCAAACGTACTTTAAAAATAATGATCTCATACCAAATACATCATTCAAAGCTCTCATAGTATCACAATGGTTCTGAAAAAAATACGAACAGTTCACAAAGTACAGACAAAATACAATTTCGTAAGTGTGAAGTTATCCAATGGTGTAATTGCGTAAACATGTGTCACTGATGTAGTAAAAAAGTTTGTCTCTCTCAGATAAATGATCAGATAGCTGTGTAATTTGTGTTAGAGAAATATGGTACCGATGTGTAAAGTTGTATAAGCAAATACCATATTAGCTAGGGCTCCTCGTGCTTGCCACACACATGGTACACAAAGTAAGCGTGTACCCCCCTGAGGATTAATGTAATTATACCCTTAGGTGTTACAGATTACAGCAATGGAATGAAATGTATCACGGAAAACCTTTGTACCATTGTACTTCAAATATCTTTAAAAATAAATGTTTTAAGTACAAAATTAATCACTCAAATACGTGTCCTGCAGCGCTAAATGTGCGTCTTGCTGTAAGATAATCTCTGTGGAAGTGTTGTAGTTATCGTCCTCCAAAAGCTAAGTTCTGCAGAAGTCAATGTACTTACCTCATGATAAATAAAAGTGAAATGCTTTGCATATAGATATCTTACTTATTACGCTTATTGCCATGATGAAGAAAGTACTGTGCTGTAACGTATTGTTGTGCTACAGAAAAGGCTGTCTCCTTGTAGCTATACCACAAAAGTTACTACTAAAACATGTTTTGCTTTCCAGAAGAATTCAGAAAACCCTGCAGATATAAAACAGATACTCCGCAAAAGCAACAATGTAAATTGTGTCACACATTAGTAACGTCGTGATATAATCGTGTAGCTGTCACATAAACTAACCACTGTGTCATCTGGTATCTCTCAGAAAGTACTTTAATTCAGAATGTATTTTCAAGTAAACCAAAATGTTGCATTAAAATCTCATTAGCAGTACCAGTAAATGTTCTAAGTATGTGAGCCTTATAGTCATTACGTAATCGTGCAACTAAACAAGCAAGAATGTACACACACAATTACACTGTGTCGTCTGTTCGCAATAACAATGCATTCGTAATTTCTGTTGAAATAAGTTCTCTTGGTTCTTGACTGGATATTTAATTTCAAACATTGTTGCATATTAACAGATACTAAGTCTGACAAAGCATACTGGTAATGTAAAGTGAAAAGTTATATGGCAAAGACAAAGTTAAAAAGCAGATTATCTCTCAATAAACGGTTTTACATGTGAAATGTGGTGTAACCCTTTGCTCTTCCTAGCACGCAGAGTTTCAACTTGAATGCAATCACCATGAGGTATTCGTCCGTAAAGAATACTGAAATTTTTCTCAAGGTTAGCGTCTATGTTATTTTTCCCTGAGCCAGCCGGCGCACGTGGCAGCCTGCGGTGCGAGTCATTGTCTGTTTCTTTGTTGGCGCGCGACGTTACTGGGATTAGGAGACCTAGCTTCTACAAATTCGCCTTGCCGACAGGGCCCAGCCCTGTTAGAACTCCGCCAGTTCTGATGAAATTCACGTCTGTCGTTTTGTCGGTAGTTTACATAGTTTCTTGTTTGTCGGTGATGTGGTGGAGGATTTCTCCCTGAATCGTAACTGCGCGCTGGACCGTTGTGTCTGAAGTTATTCTGTCTCCCGTGATAATAATAGTTCTGGTTGCCAAATTGTCTGTTTCTATGATTGTCTCTGTCATATTCATTACTACGGAAATGCGATCTTTCTCTGTAACTATTACTCTGCCAGTGGTTGTCATACGGGTGGTGTCTGTTTTGGTCACGATTTACGTTGTAAGAATAGGCTTTTCGTGTCCAGTTATTGTTTCTGTCGTCACGGAATTGTGACGGATGTGACCTGTAGTGATTGTTTTCCTGTTTTCGCATCCTGCGACTGTCTGTGTCAATTTCTAATTCTTGTAAGAGTCCCTGAAAAGCTTCAATGTCGTCTTTGCAACGCCCTCCCAAAATAATATGCCGTAAATGTTCAGGTAATTTGATTAAGCAAATGCGGATGGGTTTGACAGATACTGATTCTTGTGCAACATGTCTTCAAAATATTTGACAAGACTGGAAAATTCAGATTGTTCAAAGTGTTTCATCATCATGATGCTATGTTTCCCCGTTTAATGAATATATTAAAATCTATGACAAATGAAGACATGCGCGGAAACATGGGCTAATCTTCAAATGTAAAAACTTAGAGATAAATGTTGTCAACTATCAAAATTGACATTGGTCTCACCCCTAAGTGATATTTAGGGATAGGACCAATGTCTATTTTGATAGTTCTCGTACCCAGCAACGGATGGAAACACTTATCTCTAAGTTTTTGGATTTGAGGGTTGGCCCGTTTTTCCGAGCATGTCTTCAAATGATCTATATTCTGCATAATAATACGATCTTGTGCACCTACTTCCTCTTTTATTTTCTGTTGAGCCAAAAATGGATATTCAGTAAAATTCCTCGCCAGGTGACGCTGCTATCATCTGGACGGGTTTACATCGATAGTAGGTCGGTGGTCATTATGTTCTGGCTGATGAGTGTATACTAGACACTAACATACCCAGTCCAACAAACACAAGCTCGTGCAGTGTGTGGCACAGGCGTGAGGGAAAAGACGACCAACAGAAAAACGCCGTAATAAAACACAAGGATCCATGCGCTGGCATGTTCATCGTGATGCTACATGCAGAACTGGGACTCATAATACTGAGACAACATAATACGACGCCTCTGTCCAACATAGTTGTTGCATGCACCACTGACACCGCGCACTTTGCTGCCATATCAAGGGAAACTGCGACAGTGGTTCACATTCTGCAGGCGTCTTCGCACAATCTGTGTGGATAGTTGCCTTGTTCCAAACAAGTATGTTTCCTCCCTGAATGTAAGTGCACCATGGATGTATGATCCTGCATGGTGGGGCCAACAATTGGCCCACCCTCTCGGGCGCTAGTTGTATGGGTTGCTGAGATCCGGCCTGGCGTTGAGCACGTCTTCGTGAACCTATCGATTTCGTATTCGCATAACAGTCACGGGCTCTCGACCAATGCGAGCAGCAACATGTGGAGCAATAAACTGCACTCTAGACAGGCCGCAGTGATGCCTCTGTCGGATCGTGGTAGAACTTGAATAACGGTAACAAAACCAGCGGCTGTATTTGAATCTAACGTCGTTTATTTTTATTAACACATGCTACCAGTTTCGACACCACGTGGTGTCATCTTCAGGCCATGAACGTAAACTGCCATCCACAAGCGTTTCCATGTGCAATGAACAGAATCGTATGCAGCGGGCCAAAGTAACTGGTTTCCGTACCTTCCGTGGCACAAGCCCAGCATGGACAGTCCGACGGCCATGCTAGGTTTGTTGTTGCCATGGAAGGTACGGAAGCATGGAAGGTACGGAAGCCGGCCGGTGTGGCCGAGCGGTTCTAGGCGCTTCAGTCTGGAACAGCGCGACCGCTACGGTTGCAGGTTCGAATCCTGCCTCGGGCATTGATGTGTGTGATGTCCTTAGGTTAGTTAGGTTTAAGTAGTTCTAAGTTCTAGGGGACTGATGACCTCAGAAGTTAAGCCCCACACTGCTCAGAGCCAGAGCCAAACCGGGTAGACCAACCTGTAACCGCGACTCACTATGTGGTGTTAAATATACAGCCCACTTTTACCAACCACGTATTTTTATGTTCAACCGTCTTTCCTTACAGCGACAGTATGCATTCGTCTCGACTGTGGAAAGAGTGAGGCAGCGCAGAATTACCGAGCATTTCGCAGCTGGCAACAAAGTTTATTGTAATGTATTTTATTAAATAGATATCGAAATATTGAAAGAATTTGTGTGTTTTTCCGTTCCATGTTAAGCACACGAGTTCATGACAACGCAGGCTGGTGATTTTCTGCCGACGGCAGTAAACGTAAACACAGGTTAGACCTTAACACTTGTTGCGATTGGCCCACTGCTAGAAGGCAGACAAGGAGCGATCCGTGATCGTGGGATACGTGATCAACATTCATTCAACCCCTGCAGCCGTTATTGCCAGTACAGGAAACCTGGTGATACCACTGCTTTTATTATTATTATTATTCAAGAACTCAGGTCTTCTACACAGAAGGCAATAACGCTAACCTTTCCATTCCTTTTTTTCTTTTTTTCTTTTTGCCATTCGGCTGCGGAGGCGATGCGGGACATTAATACGTCTACACCAGCGGCCGGCGCCCGGGAGGAGTCACCTGCCGCATTCCAAAGAGCCTCATTACCCATTATTATAGTGAATATGTAGAAAATATGCGAGGAAAGATGAGTTATGAGTTAAAATTACGAAGTATTACGTCCTTGCTGAGTCTACCGATCGTAGACGTGATCTGATATTATGCAATAAAATGGAACACCTACGGCCATCCTCACGATGTTATTTATTGTATTGCTACCAGTTTCGTTGCTTCAGTACACCATCTTCATGCCTTAGCTGACGCTGAGGATGTGAACACCAACCGTACACAAAATTCATCGGTGGCCAATCAATATCGATGAACTGGTTTTCGCAGACTGCCTGTAACAATGGTGTTGTGTCTCCAACCATCAACTACCAGCCATCAACTGAGCTGGAAGTTGATGATAGGAGGCACAACATCGTTGTACAGTTGATCTGTGAAAACCAGTTCACAGATGCTGGCCACTAATGAATTGTGTGTACGGCTGCAGTTCACATCCTCAGCGTCAGTTAAGGCCTGAAGATGGTGTACTGGATCACGGAAACTGGTAGCCATGCAATAAACAACACCGTGTCCGCCTCGATAGCTGAGTGCTCAGCGCGACGGAATGCCATGCGCTGGGCCCAGGTTCGATTCCCAGTTGGGTCGGAGATCTTCTCCTCTCAGTGAGTAGGTGCTGTGTTGTCTTCATCATCATCATCGTCTCATCCCTATCGACGCGCAAGTCGCCGAAGTGGCGTCAACTCAAAAAAGGCTTGCAGCAGGCGACCGGTCTAACCGATGGGAGGCCCTAGCCACACGGCATTTAATAACATCGTGAGGACGGCTGTAGGTGTTCCACTTTATTACATAAGTGAACGGCCGAAGTCACTCAAACCTCCAATCAGTAGGATGGACATATAAAAACTTGATCTAACATTGTCTGTTGCTATTATTCTAGTATGCTGCAATAAAATCGATCTAAGTGATGGAGAATAACTGGAATTTAAGTAGAGTGGAATATTTATTTTATCCAAAGATACTTCGAAATTGCTTCAGTATGAAAAGGATATTCATTTTCAATATTTGGAAAGTGTACTAGTCGAACTATACTCCACCGTCAACAAAGAAATAAGAAAAAGAATAATACAGGGTGCATCAAAAAGAATCATACGATTTGGCAGTTTTATGTTTCTGAAACTAATAAACAAATACAATGAATTTTGTTTTTTGATGAAAGGGAAACCCAAAAAGTTTTTTTCGTGCCTTTTCATAGGTGTTCAATATGCCCCTCTTGAGATGCACGGCATATGTCCATGCGATATTTAGGCTGTTCCCACACTGCAGTGAGCATGTCTTGAGTTACAGCTTTAACAGGTGCTGTTATGCGATATCTCAGTTCATTCATTGGTGTTGGTATCGGAGCCACATAAGCAAGTTTTTATAAACCCCCAAAAGAAATGGCATACAGTCAGGTCCGGTGTCTTTGGAGGCCGGTAATGTAAGGCTGAATCATTTGGTGCAGTGTGAGCGATCCATCGCTCAGTAATCCTTTGATTTAAAAATTCCCGCACACCCAGATGGCAGTGTGGCGGTGTCCCATCCTGTTGGTAAATGAAGTCGTTTGAATCAGTCTCCAACTGCTGGAAAAGAAAGTTCTCAAGCAATGTGCTTCCTGTAACAGTGTTCTCGGCAAATTAAAATGGAGCATACACCTTTTCCCGTCAAACTACACAAAAAAATTCAATTTTGGAGAGTCCCTCTCATGTTGTACAACTTCATGTGGTTGTTCCGTACCCCATATTCTGACATTATGATGGCTCACCTATTTGATGGAATATTTCCTCGTCACTAAACACTAAGCAAGGAAGAAAACTTTGATCCTCGTCTTGCCAAGAACGAAATTACAGAACTGCATACATTGTTGTTTGTCACCTTCACGACGAGCTTGCAGTAGCTGAATTTCGTATGGCTTCATGTGTTAACGTAGACGCAACACACGCCAGACAGACATCAAAGGCATGTTGAGCTGTCGGGCTGCTCGGCGAACGGATTTCTGCGGACTCCTTGTGAAATTTGTGGGATGCGTTCGACATCTTTCTCAGATACTCGGGGACGATCCGACGAATTGCCTTTACTGAAACAACCTGTTTTTCGGAATTGTTCACCCCATCGTCTAATGCTCTGTACTGTAGGAGGATACACGCCATACTAGTATGAAAGTCACGCTGAACAGTTATTACTGATCCGCACTGCGCAAAACGTAGAACACAGCATTCTGCTGTCCCGACACCAATTTTACTAGATCTGAAGTATGTGCACACTGCTGCTACCTAGCGGGAACCACGTAAAACTCGAGAGTTTGCTCTTTCCAACAGTACGTTCTTCAGGCACATGTCTCAAATAACATAATCGTTATGATTTTTTAAATTTGATGATTCTTTCTGATATACCCTGTATTATACGAATTTAAGAATCAACGGATTGTTACCTATAGACAGTGAAATATTTTGGCTTTGGCGAAATACTCTCTTATTTGACATTTAACGAATATGAGTTAGAAGAAGTTAAATGATAAAGATTCTCTCAGTTCCCATCTCATCGGCGTTGAAGAACCTGCTTGTTAGTTAGTTAGTTAGTTGATTGCGTGTTCCATTGATCAATCCCACGGCACGGTAGCCGTTATGATGCGGAACGTGTCAGGTGCACAAGAAATGCACATATGAAACTAGATTTTGTAATACATATATATTACAATAGAGAGTTAAAGATTAATATTGCTATTATTTACCCCATTCTCTTAAATGGCACAAAATGCATATACTATATTTATAGATTTATTTATTCCTATTCAAGAATTCATCTATGGTATAGAAGGAGTTGTCAAGGAGATATGATATCAATTTATTTTTGAAGCTATTACTGCTGTCTGAGAGACATTTTACTTCATTATTTGTCGAAAATTTTTATAGCAGCATATTTTACCCCTTTCTGTGCCAAAGATAGGTTGAGTAAAGGATTGTGTGAGTCTTTCATTTTTCTGGTATTACAATCATGAATGTCACTGTTGTTTTTAAACTGGTTCATGTTGTTGAGAACAAATTTCATTAGTGAGTAAATGTAATGTGAGGCTGTTGTAAGAATTCCCAATCTTTTAAAAAGATGCCTACAAGATGTGCGACTATGAACCCCACACATTATTCTAACCACTTTCTTTTGAGCAGTGAATACTTTTTGTCTAAATGTTGAGTTACTCCAAAATATTATTCCGTATGACATCAGAGAGTGGAAGTATGCAAAGTATGTTAGCTTACTAATTTCTATATCCTCAAAATTGGCAATTATTCTGATTGCAAAAGTTGCAGAACATAGTCGCTTTAGAAGACCCAAAGTATGAATTTTCCAATTAAGATTCTCATCTACGTGTACACCCAAAAACTTGGTATGCCCTACCCTGTCTACTGACTTCTGTTGATGTGTTATATTTACTGAAGTAACAGTACCTTTTGCAGCAGAAAATTGGATGTACTGTGTTTTTACAAAGTTTAGAGCAAGCCCATTTTCAGAAAACCAATTAATGACTTTTCCAAAGACCTGATTTGTATCCTTTTCAATTGGAGTTTTTTTTTACTGGATTAATAATGATGCTTGTATCATCAGCAAACAGTGTCAGTTCAGCTTCCTGTTTCAGATAGGAAGGGAGGTCGTTCACATGTATCAACAAAGCAATAAATAAAATATCTATACATTTATATTAGATTTCCGAAAGATAGACGCTCGAGAATTCAAGTCGTTTTTGTGGTGTTGCCAATCGCCATACGATCATTCACGTCATAATCTTAGATCATATTATAAACCTCCACTACAACGTGACGAAAGGAATCTTACTCAGATCTTATACAATGTGTCCGGAAATTCCCTTTACAAACTTCTAAGACTTGTAGAGGGGCGTGAGTAGATGATATTTTGAATTGGAACCCATGTTCGGAAAGTTACCACTTCCGTGCCACAACCATCTGAAAATACGTTGTTAACCCGACCACTTGTACAAGTAATTGATTAGGCGTGACCCAGTACGTCACTTGTTTAACAGTTCCACTCATTCATAGCCAAAGAAATTGTTCGTGTACTCGTTGACGGGCTCTCTCCAACGTGATGCAGCACGGGCTCTTCCAGTTAAGGTGTGCGGCGTCTCCTTGGAGCACCACACACGCGCCAGCTGACTGTGAAGGTACCCTTTCTCGAAGCAGTTGCGTAATTGTGGCGATAGGGTATGCGATGGAGTCGGACGTTGTGCAGCACGATCTTGGTAAAGGCGACGAGCAGCTCTTCCATTACAATAAGCTTCGCCATTCAGAAGGCTCATATCGGTGTATTCTGTAAACGTGTATTCAACCATGTTGCTCTAACACTTAGACTCTAAATGAGACTCGAACCAAGTAGGATAGACACCAACCGATCCGACATAACAACCCTCCACCGTGACTGCCCTGTTGCATAACTGCCTAGCCAACAAGTTTTCAAGCGGCTATAGCGCGAAAACGGTACGTTTTCCGACATGGGTTCCTAATCAAAGTATTATATACCCAATCCCCTCTAAAACTCCTACAAGTTTGTAAAGGGAATTTCCGAACACCCTGTATATGGGAAGACTGCAATGGCCAGCAATGTAGTAACTATGTGTGCTCTTCAGAGATGATCATAACATAGTTTACGCACTATATCGAGTGCTTTAAATGATGCAATGGCCGTTAAACATGCCTAGCGTTGTCCAGTTTTGTTCTGCGAGTGTTAACAAGAAACTAAAGCAGTCCATCTGGTTGTATCCTTCTACAGAGTGTACATCGATCCGGGAACACTTTCAGTTATTTATTGCACAAGAACTAAACATTGTACAGATGTAATACATTTTGCATTTTGAAGAGAAACACTGAAAGATTTTTTTCACAAATATTCGATATGCGAACCAAGAGTGACCCGGCGGACGTCAATAAGGTAATCGAATTCTTGCCACACCCGTCCCATCATGGCATCGTCGACTGTGGCAGTCGCTTCCCGTCCTTGTTTTGTTAGCTTCCTGTCGTAACGAATTTGTTGTGCCAGTGGCAAATGGCCTTCCTTGTTGGTGGCTTCTTACCGTACTTGGTTCTAAACATCCGCTGAACAGCTGTAGCACACTTGTTTTTTTCGAATTACAACACACAGAAAGCTCGCTCCATACCTGAATTCCCTATGTTTGCGACTAGCGCTATCGGCAAATTACAAAACTACGCTGTGGCGGTATACACGAAAAAAAAAAATATCATGATTTCTCTTCAAAATGACATATGTATGATATCTCTACCATGTTTTGTTCTTGGGCAATAGATAATTGAATGTGTTACTGGATTTTATATACACCGTGTTGTATCACCATAGCTTGGACACTACATACCTTTTGTTGATTCATTTTGCTTTCTGTTTTGTCCAACATTTGTAACCTCCCCCTCACTTATCGACCTTAATGACAGTGAAAAATTAAACCGCGTGTACCTAATGGAAATTTGGGAAAAGCAATCGTCACCGAAGTTAATCTGTCGGTAAAGAGGGAGGAAAGGGTTACATCTAAACGAAAGGAAAAATGCAAATGAAACTGGTGGAAATTAATTTTGAGAAGGGGTAAAGTTAATAAAGAAAGTAAATGTGCAGCCATTACGTTAACAATTAACTAGCGGTAATTAGATATTTGAGATTTGGGGGAAATTACGGTCGCCAGTCCTAAGGACAATTACTATAGTAACTAGAAGCGCGGCAACTGAAGGTTGACAAGTGTAGTGTGAAAACTGAAAGTTTGTCAGAAGTAATAAATTTCGCTACACTCTGACTTCATTTAGCAAAAGAATTAATAAAACCGGATAAACGAAAGTTAATTTAGTGACTGAAGTTAATAGTGAGCTTTATTTCTGAAGCACATCGAAATTCAGTAAAATACGGTTAGTCTTGGACTACCTCAACAATCATTTCAAAAGCTACTTGAATCTACGCAATTTAGAAATAAGAGATTTAACTTTGAACTTGAATTAAATGATTCTGAACAATTAACAATAGTAAAATTTAGTACGTACCAAGCTGAGCTGCAGTCACAGGTGAGCTAAAATACGGTAACAAAACTCGCACTCTTAATTTGTGCTTGTGTAATATAAATATTGTAGCCAGCTATGAATACCTTAACTGAACTTTGAAATTAAAGCAGTGAAATCGAATGATGCTGGCGTTTGAATTTCAACGACACTCGGGTTCATTCCGGAAAAGGAAGGGACCCTGCTTGGTAATGCAATTGGGACAATGAGCAACAAACGTTCATGCTAAGTTGCTGTAATTTGTGATGCAACAATTTTAAAAGTTTGAAAAGCTGAGGTCTGCCATACAGTTCTAAAACTTTACGTGCTTCCAGTTTTCCTTGTTGGTTGATTGAAGGTTTGAAGCCGTCGATCGAGGAGGTGGCGACAGTGACTCATTGCCGGCCGTCGCTGTTGCAGAAGCTGGATGTTGGCGCGCCTTCTTCTCGACACGGTCACCAGACGAAACGGGCTCTTGATGTGCGCCAGCTAATGCTTCCCATCCGCGACACCATGTCAGAAACTATCATCGCAAGTCGAGCGCAATTACATGCTGCCAAACCCCGAAAGTGCGGCAACTCGCGGGAGCTTCACACAACACACCTGCTCCACTGCACCACCCCAGCCAGACTCCCCCTCTGCCCGCGCTCCACACGACAGAGTTGACACTACCAAAGATCCTAAACACTTTGGTTCTCCACACGACCTATCGATGTATTCGTTCGATAGCATAGTTTTCCCTAGGCAAGACCCAGCGTAAAAATACAAATAATATTTACAAAATAAACCAATTATACATCGCCATAAATGCATAAACATATATATACAAATTGTAAAACAATTACAATAAATAAAGACACTGAAATGTCATATCTTCAGGTAGCAAATAAAGGAAAAATCTATAGTACAATAGATGGAAATAGAAGGATATGCATTTCCGTCGTTACACATTCCATTGTTGAGCTTCTGTAAATGTTGTTTCATTGAGTCGATAACACAGAATTGTATACTCCTTTCTTTGTAAAAACTTTGATGTCATGGTTTGATTCTATGCAATATAGTGTATCTGTCATTTAAATCCTTTGTCTCATTTGGAGGGAACAAACCTTACTGTATACATTTGGAATTTGGGTGAATAATTTTTTGTAGAAATGTCTATATGTGCAAATGTTCTGTTTTATTTAATATGTTTGGTTGCTGTTATGTAAACTGCTGACCTTCACTTAGGGTTCTTAGTTATTTCATATGTAAAAGGTGTTGTGGTTCCCCTCGGGGATGGAACTTCGTAGCGAGCGCAAAATGTGGTAGGCATGGACAGAAAGGTGGAAGAGAGAGTCAGTCGAGGACGAGCTACCAAGCTATCAACTGCTCATGTAAAAGTTGTGTATTGTGCTGGTTCCGAGAGAGGCTTGTATTGACGCTTTCCAGTGCCTCGGATGGATGGATAAAGAGCTGATAATATTCTGGAATTGGTATCTATCATCGCCACAAAGAAATGACAGTCCAGCAATTCTACCTGCAAATACACCTACCAATATGCACTCGCCACCACACTGCGCAATCACTGTAATGGAACAGAAGAACTATAGTAATGTACAGAGAAGGATCAGCTCATTGGTTGTTTTAGTGTGCTCAAATGTTAGGTAATTTATAACTGAATTTATGTACCTACCTTGATTTTTTCCATATCACAACACCTCTCAGGTCTCTCTCCGTTTGAACTATTTTTACCGAGTGTCCTTGTTGTGGAGAAAATAAAAGCCTCAAAGCCAAACAGTTAATTAAATAATGTTGTTTCATCTTTGGTAAGAAGGGAGTATTCAGATTTACTGTGGATTTGGTAAAATTGTGGGAGGTAGTAAATATAGCTTTGTGAAAGCCTTCCAGCGATTGAAACAGTTCAATTTAAAGTTTTATGGACTTTCAAAGTTACTTATTTAATCATTGACTTAAAGTAGAAGACTGTAGTAATAAAGACAATTTGCTGTTACTTTTAAAAATTAAAAGTTCTTAAAACTGAGGCTTATAAAGTTTTGCTTAGTTAATGATCATTGTGCTGCCTGTTGTAAATTTTAAAAGGTGAGTAAGTTTTTTTACAAATTTGTCAATAATGTGTCTCCCTGCAGTAAAAGTCGTGAATAGCATTTGTGGAAAGTTATATACTCATGTTTGCTAAGTGCTTGTCTCTCTTGTGTATTGGAAGTGCATTTTAATGGTGTAACAGGATCCACAGTTTGTCTATTATACTCATGCTAGATAACGATCACTATCTATGAAAATAGTAACTTATTTATTCAAAAGACATTGAGAAGTAATTTGTCGGTGAACTCCATTTAATTTTCATTTTAAGTAGAAAGGTGTTTAGTAGTGAGAGACTTAATCTATGCACAATAACTAATTTTGCTGTGAACCATATCCATATTTCCTGTCAGATAGGAATTTGTTTGAAAAGTAATATTAAACCTATGTCCAATTTACGACTCTACAGTGAATATTAATAGTAACGTTATTGAGACCATTCAGTTTGACTAAGTCCTCAAGGTAATAGTGTATTTTTTTTGTCTGTTATATTTATGCAAAAAGTTTGTTATGCTCTGTCAGCTCCAACATTAACGTGAACATACTGTATGCAGGTGCCAGAGTTCATTGCACTCTCGTGTGACAAAGTATAGGCTGGGTTTGCCCATTGAAGTTACTTATTTTCAGTTTCTTGAACAAGAATGTTACTTATTCTTATGCCTAATTAGGCTGGCGACCGTTTTTATTATCATTTGGACACTGTGGATAGGTAAATTATTGTTTGTTACTGTTTAAATATTTACGTAATTCTGACTTTCACTTCCGATAAGCCACTTCCGTTAGGTACATCGCGGTCTTCACAACAAAATTCGTTTCAGAGGGCAACACTCCTCTGTTGCATTATACCATAATTGCGTTAGCAAGATAGTTCCATTTTACGATCTGCATCCAACTTTAAGGTTATGGTATAGCAGTAGCACACGGTGGTGTTATACTGTATTTACATTTCCTTTTATTTTCTTCTTTTTTTCTAGAGAGATGCTTCTGAAACTGTATCGTGACTCAGCGCCTCTGACGTAATTTGAGGCTGCAACCGCTGGAGCGTTCCAAAGAGTGCGTGGCCCGGCGCCAGCTTGCGCAAGGCGGTGCGTGGTGCGCGCATTCCGCACTCCGCCGTCTATTTACGGCTGCGCTCGTGCAGGCGGTGTGCTCCGGAAACTCGACGCGGCGTTGTGACGTCACAGCTGGGACTCCACCGCGCTGCGTGGGAATCACACAGCGCAGCGCCGCGCCGCGCCTCCCAATGTGAAGGTGAAGCACAGAGCCGAGGGCCGAATTCCAGCGGCGCGCGAACAGTAGAGCCCCGGAGTGGTGAGGGGGGGGGGGGGGGCGTTACAGCGAGCGAGCGGCCGCGTGCGAGGTGCGGAATACGGTAGCAGGCAGGGCAGCTGCGGTGGACGAGACGCGGGGAGTGGAAACAGGTTCTTCCCCTCGCTTCCTTCCGGCCTGCCTCTGCACACGTCTGTGTTATTGGCAGTCTTGGAAATATTACACCACCATTGCCAACCGTGTTGTGTTCCACTGTTCGCTGTTAATGGTCTCCCAGTGTCATCGACATTCTACAGGGTGAAAAGTATTTAAACCGACCAACTTTGGGAGGTTGTAGAGCACATCAAAACAAATATTTCTCCCTAATGTCATTTTTTCCTACGAGGATTATTTAAACAGTTGGAGGCCGTATTACGCTTTTCAGTTGATAGAGGCTGTATTACGATCTTCAGTAGTTAGAGGGCGTATTACGCTCTTCAGTTGTAGGTAACTGCTGTCCACCAGTGTAGTAGTGCATTGTCTCTTTTTACTAATGGAGCGATACACCTGGAGTGAGTACACTGATGTGGCTGGTGCGTACTGCGTAGCGCACCACAACGGACGAGCTTCACAGCGGGTTTATCAACAACAATATCCTAATCGCCGTATCCCGTATCATACGACCTTCGATACTGTTAAAACGTCCCCTTAGAAAAATTAATGAATTGCTGTGTTGGTAAACCCTTTACGCCCGCATCTCGTGGTCGTGCGGTAGCGTTCTCGCTTCCCACGCCCGGGTTCCCGGGTTCGATTCCCGGCGGGATCAGGGATTTTCTCTGCCTCGTGATGGCTGGGTGTTGTGTGCTGTCCTTAGGTTAGTTAGGTTTAATTAGTTCTAAGTTCTAGGCGACTGATGACCTCAGCAGTTGAGTCGCATAGTGCTCAGAGCCATTTGAAACCCTTTACGTTATTTGATTTTCAAACAGCTGAGCAAAACTGAACGTACTCAGACATTGCTCTCTTTACTTATTCTGATCAACACTAAACTGACACACAATATTGTTAGCACAACACAATCTGACTTTCAAAAATTCTTAAAAAACAATGGCCCTGACTAACAATAACCTATACCTTTCATGAATCACTTACCTCACAAAAATCTTCGTCACTCGAACTACTGCAATACAGCGAGAGCCACTACTGCCAGCTAAATAAAAGATTCTAACTACTGAAGGGACTAACTACTGATAGGCAGAGCGAATGATCTGGACGTGTGCCCATCAGAGACAGTAAATTTGTAAGACTGGATGTCATGAACTGATTTTATATATATATATATATATATATATATATATATATATATATATATATATATATATATATATAAAATCAGTTCATGACATCCAGTCTTACAAATTTACTGTCTCTGATGGGCACACGTCCAGATCATTCGCTCTCAAAACTCCGCCATTCTCTCCCCACATCCACCACTGCTGGCGGCTCACCTCCAACTGCGCAACGCTACGCGCTGTTAACAGCCAACTGCCCAACGCTACAATAGCGACTATTGCAACAATGCCGACGAGCCTCAGACTGCACACAGCACAGCCAGTGATTTTCATATAGAGTGCTACGTGGCGTTACCAACACAAAAACCTAAACAGCCTACTTACACTGTGTACCAACGTCTGCGTGAGACCAGGTCATTTAGCAGATTACCTGGACAGGGATGCCGTCACACGGTGACAACGCTGCAATTTCAGGAAGCTGTCTTGCAGCATGTGGAGCGCCATCCTTCAATCAGCACTCGTGCAATTGCACATCACATGGGGACGAATCAGACGAATGTAAGAACAGTCCTTCGAGAGAAATTTTTACGTCCATTTCACTTACAGCGTGTCCACAACCTGGAACCAGTTGATTATCCAGCCAGAGCACAGTTTTCGCAGTAGTACCTGGAACAGTGTGAAATGCATCCTACATTTCCATCCTCTGTGTTGTTTACCGAGGAAGCAACGTTCGGGCGCGATGGAGTCTTTAACATGCACAGTTCGCATGTTTGGAGTGAGGATAACCCACATGCCACAGTTACTAGCGCTCATCAAGTGTGGTTCTTCGTTAATGTGTGGGTCGGTGTTGTTGCAGACTGTTTAATTCGGCCGTACCTGCTACCTAGTTGTTGTCTCTTGGTCATAAAAAAATAAATAAGTGTTTGTTGGTTTAATTAATTTGCCGCCAGAGAAATCTTCCTCTACCAGTTTAAATACTCCTCATAGGAAAAAATGACATTAGGGAAAAATATTTGTTTTGATGTCCCCTACAACCTCCCAGAGTTTGTCGGTTTAAATACTTTTCACCCTGTATATGCAGCAGTAGAGGGAAACAGGAAAATGCTAGTGAAACGATGTCTCCCGAACGTACAGACTTCAGACGACAATTGGAGAAATTCAAATCTGTTTTCTTCGGCCAAGTCGACCGACGTTCTCACACACGAAATATGGAGCGTGAGAAACAGGTAAGTTTAGTCCAGGAAATAGTGAGTTTGTGGCATCCTGAGGATGAAAATATGATAACCGGGGTATAGTTCGGAATATGTGGACTGAAATCACAGGTTTATACGAAACCTCAAACAGGCAAAATCTTTATTGGAAATGAAGAAATGAAGAAATACAGGGCTAACAGAAAAGCTGAAGGTACTATCAAGAAAACAGCTGCTCAGCTTCAGCAAGAATACAGGAAGTGGCAGACGACAACACATGGCGGGGCGGGCTGGCCTCCCACTATCGTTTAAACAATCAGTCCACCTGCCTGGATAGGTTTCAGGTTGTCTGCCCCTTCACTCTGCTCTGGTAGATATTGGTTTAGCCGATAAAAGCAGCGTTGACGAAAAGTCAGCTAAATACGTAGCACGCAATGACCACGTAAGTCCAGTCCATGAGTAGCATCTGAAAGTTAGTTAAACTATCGGGCGTTCGGGATTCTTGCATGACTCGTTCGAAAAAATGTTTAAAATTTTGTGTAAGATGATTTATTGTTTTTAAAACACAGAAAATGGCTATCAAGTCCTTATTCAATACCCCGACACTAATTATGCAATGTTACTGACTGTCTCTGTAACAAGTTCACATCCAAAATCAGCCAGAAGATACCCCAGTCCGACCCGATATTTTAAACGACCTAAATAGTCACTGACCCACGACTACAACTGGGTGTTGTGTTGTCCTAATCATCATCATTTCATCCCCATCTACGCGCAGGTCGCCGAAGTGGCGTCAAATCTAAAGACCTGCACCAGGCGAACGGTCTACCCGACGGGAGGTCCTAGCCACACGACATTTCCATTTTTTCCACTTGCGAGTTAACACAGTCAGTGGTTCAGCAGGCTTTTTGTAAATAAGTGATCGCCATAATGTGTCGCAATTTGCACGAGACACCCCATGCGGAGTTTATATATGACTTGAAATGCTCACACGCGAAATATCCTAAAACAAATCACCCGCAAACCTCAGATATTCTCAAAATACTCACCACTTAGTCGCTTTTCATCAGTTACTCGAGAACCGATCAAACGCGCGGATTTCTTCATTTTGGGACAAATTTAATCAGCTGGATTTAACGTAGGTGTTTACCAGATGACGGATCCCTAGCGACTATCTCGACTCATAGATCTGAGGCATCAAGCCCTACTCAAACGCACGGGAAACGCTGAATTCCTATTAAGCAGCCAATCAGACTATCTCGAGCACTTTTGTACTCGTGGTGTGTCTAATGTCAACCAATCAGATTACCACAGGCAATTTAGGGTAGAAATCGTAATTCCGAAACTAGATAAAATTCAATGAAAACAAAATACCATTCCTTTTCACAAAATAAATTACTAATACATTCAGTAATCAACGCCCCTTCTGGCTGCCCTTTAGGAAACCAAGCTCACTCGGACATACGTCACAGATTCTCCTATTACACAACATTCTCACAATTACAATTACATAGTTTTACGTGCTACGTTACAAACAGCACAGCAAAACAGGTGACCCAAACAAGTTAAAAAAATAATTAAGTAATTGTAAAAAAAGGAATGAGGCCAACGGCCTTGCCGAGTGGTAAAACCAATTCCCGTCAGATCACCTAAGCTAAGCGCCGTCGAGCTTGCCTAGCACTTGGATGGGTGACCATCCGGTCTGACGAGTGCTGTTGGCAAACGTGGCGCACTCAGCTCTTCTCCGCCCAACTGGGAAGCTACTTGACTGAGAGGTAGCGGCTCTGGTCATGAAAACTGACAATGGTCGGGAGAGCGGTGTGTCGATCACATACCCCTCCGTATTGGCATCCAATGAAGCCTTTGGGTGAGGAGGACATGGCGGTAGGTCGGTACCGCTGGGCCTTCGATGCCTGTTCGTATAGAGAGTATAAGAAACGGAATGGGTAAATATATTTTCAAATATATTGTGTGTATACACCAATATTAGCTGGGAGAATATATGTATATGTATTAGCTAAAAGCCGGCCGTTGTGGCCGAGCGGTTCTAAGCGTTTCAGTCTGGAACCGCGCTGCTGGTACGGTCGCAGGTTCGAATCCTGTCTCGGGCATGGATGTGTGTGATGTCCTTAGGTTAGTTATGTTTAAGTACTAAGTCTAGGGGACTGATGACCTCGGATGTTAAGTCCCAAAGTGCTAAGAGCCATTTGAACCATTTTATTCGCTAAGAGTAGAGACAATTAAAGTTTAAAAGAAGAATGGGTACTAGGCAGGCATTATTTATTGGTGCGATCCATTTTACACTAGGTTCTAAATAAGAAAGCTTAGGGCAGTGAGAGACTGAGTGAACAGTTTCACCTTATGAAAATATGAGTGTATATATATATCAGCTCTATAAACTAGCGACATCCGCCGGTTTCAAAGAGTAGCGTCAAGTATCTGCGGCCAGACACCTTGACTGGCGTAGTGTATTATGTTTGGAGGCCTCGAATAAAATTCAGAAAATAATTTTAAGTAAATGAATTTCACCACTTTCATATAACTCGCGCGGTGAAAGCAGCGCACACTAGTAAATTGTCTGGAGACATGAATGTTACGTGTCCCAAATTGAACTGGAAACCACTGCGTTAAAGACCTCTGCGCACGCTAGGTAAGTTGTCTGGAGACATGAATGTTACGTCTCCCAAACTGACTGAAAACCACCGCGTTAAGGACATAATGCGTATCTATGGGACACGTGGCTAGTAACGGAAAAAGTGCCATGATGATCTATTAGCAAAAGAATACGGACTATTCCCGCATTCGGATCTCCGTGAGGGGACTACAAATGGGAGGTGACCATGAGAATAATTACCAAAAGTGTAACGTTCAACGAATCGGGGAGTGGAATGTCAGAAGTTTGAACGTGGTAGGGAAGCTAGAAAATTTGAAAAGGGAAATGCTAACATTCCATCTAGATACAGTGGGGGCTATTGAAGCGATAAAAAGAACATAAGAATTTCTGGTCAGCAGCAGCAGATGGTATAACGGGAGCAGGATTCTTTGCGAACAGAAAGATAGGGCAAAACACAATTTACTAGTGATGAAGAGTAGGCTGCAGTTTATGAGAGTAGTCGGGAAGAATCAATGCGCAATTAAGTGGGATACGCAAGAACTAAAGAAAGAAGAAATACGCATGAAGTTCTATGAGGCCATAAAGGCTGCGATAAGGATTAACTCAGTATACAGTTCGCTATAAGAGGAACGGACTTCTCTAAAAAGGGCAATCACAGGAGTTGGAAAGAAAAACTTAGGGACAAAAAAGGTAACTGCGAAGAAGCCATGGGCAACAGACGAAACACTTTAGTTGATCGATGAAAGAAGAAAGTGCAAAATGTTCCGGGACATCCAACAATACAGAAATATAAGTCACTTAAAAGTCAAATGAATCGGAATTGCAGGGAAGCTAAGGCGAAATGGGTGCTTGAAAACTGCAAAGAAATTGAAAAAGAAATGATTGTTGGAAGGACTGACTCAGCATATAGAAAAGTCAAAACAACCTTCGATGAAATTAAAAAGCAAGAGTGGTAACATTAAGAATGGAATGGGAACTCCACTGTTGAATGCAAGGGACCAGTGCGGATAGGTGGAAAGAGTACACTGAAGGCCTGTATGAGGTGGAAGACTTTTATGATGACGTGACAGAAGCAGAAACAGGAGTAGATGCAGTACACACAGGGAATCCAGTATTAGAATAAGAGCATAAAAGAGCTTTGGTAGACTTAAGGTCGAATAAGACAGAAGGGATATATAACATTCCGTCAAAATTTCTAAAATTGTTGGGGGAAGTGGCAAGAAAACGACTATTCACATTAGTGTGTGGAATGCATGTGTTAGCGATATACCATCTGATTTTCGGGAAAACATTATCCGCACAATTCCGGAGATTGCAAGAGCCGACGAGTGCATAATCAGCTTAACAGCTCATCCATCCAATTTGCTGACAAGAATAATAAACAGAAGAATGTAAAAGAAATTTTTTTTAGGATGTCTTAGATGAAGATCAGTTTAACTTTAGTGAAGGTAAAAGCACGGAGAGACAGTTCTGACGTTGACAATGAAACCAAGACTAACGAAACATCGAGACACATTCGTAGGATTTGTCGACCTGGAAAAAGTATTCCTCAGTTTAAACTGGTGCAAGATGTTCGAAATCCTCAGAAAAATTAGGATAAGCTATAGGAAAAGAAGGATAATATACATCATGTACAAGAGCCAAGAGGGAACGACAAGAGTGGAAGACTAAGAATGAAGTGCGCGGATTAAAAAGGGTGTAAAAGATGTTGTCTTTTACTCCTACTGTTCAATCTGTACAACGAAGAAGCAAGAACAGAAATAAAACAAAGGTTCAAGAGTGGAATGAAAATATACCTGTGCTTTGATTTCTGTGGTTAGTTCCACTTCCATTTGCTCTTGCGTTAATGAGTAGTCGGTGTATTCTGCCAGACTTCAGCAATTTCAGTTGTTTCATGGAAAAGATTGTTCGGAGAGGATAGGTATTTTACTGTATTCATTTCATTCGTCGTTAATATTCCTACGGACTGTCGCCATGCTGTTGCTGGTCGCCAATTCCTAAGTACTGTAAATGGAGGTTTTCTTTTCACTTTGTTCGAAGGTAATGTGAAGTCTGATCCAGTTTTAGTTCAAAAGGTTGCACTGCATACCACGTTGATATTATTGTACTCACTTTCAATAGTCTATCCCAGCAAATTACCGTTGTACAAGCATGAAGTATGTCGTACATACCTCACTGCTCATGTTGTACGTTCTCTTACGACAGTGACACGGCATCCATCCAATTGACAAGTTGTTGCATTCATTGTTCTGGTGGCCAATTTGAGCACTATTGCCACATATTTGGTAATTGACAAGTTGTTGCATTCATTCTTCTGGTGGCCAGTTCGAGCACAATTGCCACATATTTGGTGTCGTGCGTTACAATGTTTTGTTGTGTGGTTAAGATCATGGCACTTTAAAGACTTCGGAACTGAAGTATGCTCTTTAATGTTAAGCGCCTAAACTCCTATGTACAACTTTCCTCTTTCCAGTAGTAAGTTCCTAATAAGTGGCGTTAGTTCGATAGCTCAATGAAATCTGTTTCCCACATTTTGAAGCAGAGATTCATCTCGTCCAAGAATTCAGATTTCTGTGCTTCGTCTTTCAATTAAGTAGTGCCATAAATTTCTTTTCTCCCCAGTACCTCCTCATTATTTACGCCATCTACCCATCTAATCTTCAGAATTCATCTGCAGTGCCACATTTCCAAACCCTCTATTCTATTCCCCCCAGGAACCATGGACCTTGCCGTTGGTGGGGAGGCTTGCGTGCCTCAGCGATACAGATGGCCGTACCGTAGGTGCAACCACAACGGAGGGGTATCTGTTGAGAGGCCAGACAAACATGTGGTTCCTGAAGAGGGGCAGCAGCCTTTTCAGTAGTTGCAGGGGCAACAGTCTAGATGATTGACTGATCTGGCCTTGTAACATTAACCAAAACGGCCTTGCTGTGCTGGTACTGCGAACGGCTGAAAGCAAGGGGAAACTACAGCCGTAATTTTTCCCGAGGACATGCAGCTCTACAGTATGATTAAATGATGATGGCGTCCTCTTGGGTAAAATATTCCGGAGGTAAAATAGTCCCCCATTCGGATCTCCGGGCGGGGACTACTCAGGAGGACGTCGTTATCAGGAGAAAGAAAACTGGCGTTCTACGGATCGGAGCGTGGAATGTCAGATCCCTTAATCGGGCAGGTAGGTTAGAGAATTTAAAAAGGGAAATGGATAGGTTAAAGTTAGATATAGTGGGAATTAGTGAAGTTCGGTGGCAGGAGGAACAAGACTTTTGGTCAGGTGATTACAGGGTTATAAATACAAAATCAAATAGGGGAAATGCAGGAGTAGGTTTAATAATGAATAAAAAAATAGGAGTGAGGGTTAGCTACTACAAACAGCATAGCGAACGCATTATTGTGGCCAAGATAGACACAAAGCCCATGCCTACTACAGTAGTACAAGTTTATATGCCAACTACCTCTGCAGATGATGAAGAAATAGATGAAATGTATGACGAGATAAAAGAAATTATTCAGGTAGTGAAGGGAGACGAAAATTTAATAGTCATGGGTGACTGGAATTCGTCAGTAGGAAAAGGGAGAGAAGGAAACATAGTAGGTGAATATGGATTGGGGCGAAGGAATGAAAGAGGAAGCCGCCTTGTAGAATTTTGCACAGAGCATAACTTAATCATAGCCAACACTTGGTTCAAGAATCATAAAAGAAGGTTGTATACCTGGAAGAATCCTGGAGATACTAAAAGGTATCAGATAGATTATATAATGGTAAGACAGAGATTTAGGAACCAGGTTTTAAATTGTAAGACATTTCCTGGGGCAGATGTGGATTCTGACCACAATCTATTGGTTATGAACTGCAGATTGAAACTGAAGAAACTGCAGAAAGGTGGGAATTTAAGGAGATGGGACCTGGATAAACTGAAAGAACCAGAGGTTGTAGAGAGTTTCAGGGAGAGCATAAGGGAACAATTGACAGGAATGGGGGAAAGAAATACAGTAGAAGAAGAATGGGTAGCTCTGAGCGATGAAGTAGTGAAGGCAGCAGAGGATCAAGTAGGTAAAAAGACGAGGGCTAATAGAAATCCTTGGATAACAGAAGAAATATTTAATTTAACTGATGAAAGGAGAAAATATAAAAATGCAGTAAATGAAGCAGGCAAAAAGGAATACAAACGTCTCAAAAATGATATCGACAGGAAGTGCAAAATGGCTAAGCAGGGATGGCTAGAGGACAAATGTAAGGATGTAGAGGCTTGTCTCACTAGGGGTAAGATAGATACTGCCTACAGGAAAATTAAAGAGACCTTTGGAGAAAGGAGAACCACTTGCATGAATATCAAGAGCTTTGATGGAAACCCAGTTCTAAGCAAAGAAGGGAAGGCAGAAAGGTGGAAGGAGTATATAGAGGGTTTATACAAGGGCGATGTACTAGAGGACAATATTATGGAAATGGAAGAGGATGTAGATGAAGACGAAATGGGAGATAAGATACTGCGTGAAGAGTTTGACAGAGCACTGAAAGACCTGAGTCGAAACAAGGCCCCGGGAGTAGACAACATTCCATTTGAACTACTGATGGCCTCGGGAGAGCCAGTCATGACAAAACTCTACCATCTGGTGAGCACGATGCATGAGACAGGCGAAATACCCTCAGACTTCAAGAAGAATATAATAATTCCAATCCCAAAGAAAGCAGGTGTTGACAGATGTGAAAATTACCGAACTATCAGTTTAATAAGTCACAGCTGCAAAATAGTAACGCGAATTCTTCACAGACGAATGGAAAAACTGGTAGAAGCCGACCTCGGGGAAGATCAGTTTGGATTCCGTAGAAATGTTGGAACACGTGAGGCAATACTGACCCTACGACTTATCTTAGAAGAAAGATTAAGAAAAGGCAAACCTACGTTTCTAGCATTTGTAGACTTAGAGAAAGCTTTTGACAATGCTAACTGGAATACTCTCTTTCAAATTCTGAAGGTGGCAGGGGTAAAATACAGGGAGCGAAAGGCTATTTACAGTTTGTACAGAAACCAGATGGCAGTTATAAGAGTTGAGGGGCATGGAAGGGAAGCAGTGGTTGGGAAAGGAGTAAGGCAGGGTTGTAGCCTCTCCCCGATGTTATTCAATCTGTATATTGAGCAAGCAGTAAAGGAAACAAAAGAGAAATTCGGAGTAGGTATTAAAATTCATGGAGAAGAAGTAAAAACTTTGAGGTTCGCCGGTGACATTGTAATTCTGTCAGAGACAGCAAAGGACTTGGAAGAGCAGTTGAACGGAATGGACAGTGTCTTGAAAGGAGGATATAAGATGAACATCAACAAAAGCAAAACGAGGATAATGGAATGTAGTCAAATTAAGTCGGGTGATGCTGAGGGAATTAGATTAGGAAATGAGACACTTAAAGTAGTAAAGGAGTTTTGCTATTTGGGGAGTAAAATAACCGATGATGGTCGAAGTAGAGAGGATATAAAATGTAGACTGGCAATGGCAAGGAAAGCGTTTCTCAAGAAGAGGAATTTGTTAACATCGAGTATAGATTTAAGTGTCAGGAAGTCGTTTCTGAAAGTATTTGTATGGAGTGTAGCCATGTATGGAAGTGAAACATGGACGATAACTAGTTTGGACAAGAAGAAAATAGAAGCTTTCGAAATGTGGTGCTACAGAAGAATGCTGAAGATAAGGTGGGTAGATCACGTAACTAATGAGGAGGTATTGAATAGGATTGGGGAGAAGAGAAGTTTGTGGCACAACTTGACTAGAAGAAGGGATCGGTTGGTAGGACATGTTTTGAGGCATCAAAGGATCACAAATTTAGCATTGGAGGGCAGTGTGGAGGGTAAAAATCGTAGAGGGAGACCAAGAGATGAATACACTAAGCAGATTCAGAAGGATGTAGGTTGCAGTAGATACTGGGAGATGAAGAAGCTTGCACAGGATAGAGTAGCATGGAGAGCTGCATCAAACCAGTTTCAGGACTGAAGACCACAACAACAACTATTCTATTCTTGTTTTTTGTTTTTGTAAACAAGCAGCAGTATTATTTTCTTTCGAGTAGTAAAATTTTTAGAGTTGAAAAACAAACAAGGTTTAAGCATGTAAAACAAAAGAAAAAAACAGTGTGAACCAGAGAACGTGGGGATGCATCATTTCAAACCAACTTGGGTGTGAATAACATCGTTGAACAGTTCGATTATGAAACGCAGTCCAGATGAAGTATTTGCAAGTAGTTCAGGACCATGTTCCGGAATAATCCGTCTGGTTTCAAGCGGTGGGTACCAGTTTCTGGCTTGAAACGGGGATCTGAAGTAGCAAAACGGATATCACCAGCATATCAGAAACTAGACTTCGCAATGAAGCCATTACAGAATTTAAAAATTGCAACAGCATCAAATGGGAAACGTTTAATGAGATTATATCTGGCAGGCCGTCCATATTAATTCGCACCGAAGCTCCGTGCACTACATTAACAGTATAAATCAACATCATTTCTCACTGCTAAGAGATGTCTCTACAATATTTACATACACTCGGTATTCCTTTATGATGGTACGAAATTACTATAGACCAGCCGGCTCATCCAATTTAGCGAATATGCTTCAGAATTTGGATTGAAATAAGATCGTAGCGTTCACATCGTTTTGGAGACTGTTTCCAGCATAAGTACGATATCCAGCAATAGTTGAAGTAATATACCAAGAAATTATTCGATGTGGATTTACAGTAACTACAGTAACTCGTGAAAAAAGTCGTACAGATTTATGATTTTAGGGAGAATTGGGTAATTGCGTGCGGCTTGTAAACGTACACAGTCAGTATTTGAAGCCAATGGAAAGGACGACTTCTTGTGGCTACTGCTGTCTTCTTCATATTCTTGCAGCTATCATATGTGGACAAGGACACAGGAGCCAGGGTTATTTTCAGCAGGCAGAAAATAAGAAAGTAAGCTTAAAGTCGTTACTGATTTACTTTTGCGTGAATGTGCTGTTAAAATCTGTAATTCATTGTACCATTGCGAGGCGTTGCATACTATATACAACCTTTAAATCTGACCGCGTTAGTATATAGCGGCAGACTGGGTAATAATTCGCTGAAAGGCAACAAGTACGTACCCCCCCCCCCCCCCCCCCCCAGGGAATGAAGCTGGAAGGAGCTGAAATGAAGAAAAAAGTAAGGAATGAAAAGAAAAATAGACTACGCTGAAGAATTAGAATGAGAAATCTATGCTTAGATGCTTCAGTGAGCAACCAGAAAACAGAAATAAAATCACAAGAAAGGAGAAAAAACAGAGTAATTGAACGTCTCAAATATTTCCAGAATTTGTGATGATGATTACGACAACCAGTCCACTGGTGCACTGAAATCACTGCATACAGGTGGTAAATAACCTTAATGAGTTGTGCTGCATCTGTGGAGAAGCAGGCAAAGACAAAGGTTTGTGGTACAGGCGTATTGGATGTTGTGCCTGGAATCAAGCTGCATATGCTGAGAACGAGATCCCAGGAGTATGTTTGTGATAACTGCTTGTCCAAGAAATGAGCATTCTAAAAGTAGCTGAAATGTAAAAGTAAGTGATTAAACATGCCATATACCGTTTAAGTACGTATCAATATCCTAATTTTCTTACTGAAATTGACAAAGTGGCAGTTATGTCCAGTCCGCCACTAGCAATTGAGGGTGGAACTTCAGCAGTGCCAGGCACTCCTGCTGGCGATACGTCATGAAAATCATCAGACGAACGTCCGCCGAAGAAACCGAGCAGAAGCCAACAGGCAATTTGTTAACTAAACTTCCCCTCTCAGGCACAGGAATCCCCTCAGAGTGGGGAATCGTGCAGAATCGCATCTTGTTTGTTTTCTTATATTTCGGAGAAGTCTTTTTTTTTAACATTTCAGTTGATTTAATGTAGCGAAAGCAGAGAAACTACAGCAATCTTACATACATTTGGTTTTAGGTTACTCATCATGAATGCGTGAAAGTAATAATTTTTGCTTAACTGCGCACTATTCTCCCACTTTCGCTTATTCTATAAACCTTGCGTCTCCGTTTTACTATACCATTTCCTATCTCGTTCATGTAAACTTTTCGTAAAGTTTACAATCATTGTGCTATTTACGATCTCCTCGCCTGTTACACTTCCATAGTCTTTTCAGTTATCGCTATTTTGCTTTTTTTTCCTTTATTGTTATTTTAATATCTGAACAATCAGGTAGGCTGTCAGCGGCATGCTACGCCATTCTTCAGCCATAGTGTTGACAATAACAGAACACAGACTGGAGAATCAGAATGAACATAGTGACGGGCAAAAAAATAGTGGTCACAGATACACAAAAAACACGGAGCCGTTCACACTCGACGGTAACGACACTGAAAACACGTTGACATGGCGCACATAACACTGATGAATCCGACGGCACAAGTGAACGTAGAAGCGTGACGGTGGACACTAAAAACACAAAACGACGTCACACACACGAGACACTGATGGCGATGATCTCCGGCGCGCGAGTCTGGGGACCTGCCAAGAGGGGAAGAAGGGTGAGGGGGGGGGGTGGAGAGGGGAGAACAAAGATGCCAATGGCTGAGGAGATGGGAAGAGGAGTAGAGGGACAGGGGAGGGGAGGCCCGGGGGAGGAGTGGCGAGAAAGGGAGGAGGGAGGGAGGGTGACAAAAGGAACAGACACAGGAAGAGGGAGGGAGGATCAAAGTTGGTAGGAGGGGTATATGGAGGGGAGGAGGACATCATCGGGGAGGGGGAGCTGGCGGAAGCCACCTTGGGAGAGGGTAAGGAGGGTGGAGAGGTGGAGACCGGGTGGGATGTGGGAATACAGGTGCGGCAGCAGGCGGAGGCGGGAGAGGATGGGCGAGACAAGTGGGTGAGGAGGATCGAGTTTGCAGGAGGTGTACAGGATCCGTATCCTTTCAAGGAAAAGGAGGAGGTGGGGGAATGGAATGAGATCATACAGGATCTGCGTGGGGGAGGGAGACAGATGCGATAGGCGAGGCGGAGAACATGGCGTTCAAGAATTTGAAGGGATTTATAAAAGGTAGGGGGGGAGGGGGGCGGAGATCCAGGCTGGATGGGCGTAACAAAGGATAGTGCGGATGAGGGATTTATAGGTGTGGAGTATGGTGGAGGGGCCAGACCCCACGTACGGCCGGAAAGAAGCTTGAGGAGATGGAATCGGGACCGTGCCTTGGCTTGGATTGTCCGGAGATGGGGGGTCCAGGAGAGTCGACGGTCGAGGGTGACGCCAAGGTACTTAAGGGTGGGGGTGAGGGCGATAGGACGGCCATAGATGGTGAGATAGAAATCAAGGAGGCGGAAGGAAGGGGTGGTTTTGCCTACAATGATCACCTGGCTATTTTGCTTTTTTTTCTTTATTGTTATTTTGAAATCTGTATTACAGGCAGGCCATGCAGCAGCAGACGACGCCGCTCTTTAGCCGCAGAGAACACAAATATACAAATGAAGACATTTAAAGAAAGAACATGGTGGACATATAAACGGAGACAAACACTTTTTAAAATACAGGGTGTCGTTAACGGGCATAGAGTCCAAGATAAAATTGTTCAGAGACTTCGACACAGACAGAGACGTAAATTGTCACACGTGAACGTAGGGGCACAAAACGAATAACACTGAATCGCTTAAGCACAAAACGACGGCACACACAGAACACGAGGCGTTGATCTCCGGCGCCCGAATGTTCACTATCCGTGTACGAGTCCGGGGACCTGCCAAGAGAGGAGGAGGGGGGGTGGGAGAGGTAGAGGGGAGAGCAGATGCCATGGGCAGGGGAGATATGGGGGAGGGAGGAAGGGGGGGAAGACTGGGGTAAGAGGGAAGGAGGGAGGGGATGGGGAAAAAGGAAAGAGAAAGGAGGGAGGGTGCCTAATGGAAAGGACACAGAATGTGGGGGGGGGAGGATCAAAGTTGATAGGAGGGGTAGATGGAGGGGAGGAGGACATCATCGGGGAGGGGGAGCTGGCGGAAGCCACCTTGGAAGAGGGTGAGGAGGGTGGAGAGATGGAGACTGGGTGGGACGTGGGAATACAGGCGTGGCAGCGGGAAGGGGTGGGAGAGGATGGGTGAGACAAGCGGATGAGGAGGATCGAGTTTGCGGGAGGTGTACAGGATCTGTATCCTTTCAAGGAAAAGGAGAAGGTGGGGGAAAGGGGATGAGATCATAAAGGATCCGCGTGGGGGAGGGGAGACGGATGCGATAGGCGAGGCGGAGAGCTTGGCGTTCGAGGATTTGGAGGGATTTATAGAAGGTAGGGGGGGCGGAGATCCAGGCCGGATGGGCGTAACAAAGGATAGGGCGGATGAGGGATAGATAGGTGTGGAGGATTGTGGAGGTGTCCAGACCCCACGTACGGCCAGAAAGGAGCTTGAGGAGACGGAGTCAGGAGCATGCCTTGGCTTGGATTGTCCGGCGAAGGGGAGTCCAGGAGAGGCGACGGTCGAGGGTGACGCCAAGGTACTTAAGGGTGGGAGTGAGGGCGATAGGACGGCCATAGATGGTGAGATAGAAATCAAGGAGGCGGAAGGAAGGGGTAGTTTTGCCTACAATGATCGCCTGGGTTTTGGACGGATTGACCTTGAGCAACCACTGGTTGCACCAAGCGGTGAACCGGCCAAGATGGGATTGGAGAAGGTGTTGGGAGCGCTGCAGGGTGGGGGCAAGGGCAAGGCTATGTTGCGCAATTTGATCCAATATGTAGCAGCCATTAACATAATACTATATGAGTATCATGGTTATAACATTGAACCTATACAATTTTCAGCATGGTACGTCAGTTTAGATGCATGTACATTGTTAGTAACAGCAATTCAGTATCTTGGTTCTATTGTATTTATAATTAAAATCTGTTTGAAGTGGCACAGACATAAGTACACTCTACATCAGTAACCGAATGGCAAGTCACACCAACTATCCATCTTGCTGACAGTTGCCACCATCTATGAACTACCCAGTAAATAAGAGAAGCCACTTACCTGTCACAATGATTAAATAGAGAGAGGAATAGTACAAAAGATAAAAACATTTCAATCAAATCAACTGTAATAATCGCAGCATACAGCATGCGCCTTCTTGTGTTTTGCAAATATTTTTTAAACAGTTGGCTCAAAAGGAGTGAATCTGTAATCTTTTGCATCTTTTATGTTTACTGTTAGATGTGGCAATAAGTCAGACTGCACTGTAGATAACTGTGCTTGTATTTTATTTTGTGCCATTCTTATGCCAATTTTAAGTTTCTTATTAGAGACCATAGCTGCTTTTCTTTGAGAATTATATATTACGTAGTTCATGTAGAGGACACCAAACAACCAACGGATGTGTCCTCCGCAAAGACTACCTTCGTTATGCAGTAGTTTTGAACGAACTGTGACGGAAGCCCGAACAACAGGGAACTAACGTACTGGGACATGCATTGATACCATGAAACAGTCGTATGTAATCTAATGAAAACGCCATGTAGGTAGTGCCATGAGTGGCATCTTTTTATACTATCGCTTTGTAACCTCCCCCTCACTTATCGACCTTAATGACAATGAAAAATGAAACCGCATGTACCTAATGGGAATTTGGTAAAAGCAATCGTCACCGAAGTTAATTTGTCAGTAAAGAGGGAGGAAAGGATTACATCTAAATGAAAGGAAAAATGCTAATGAAACTGGTGGAAGTTAATTTTGAAAAGGGGTAAAGTTAATAAAGAAAGTATATGTGTGGCCGTTACGTTAACAATTAACTAGTGGTAATTTGATATTTGAGATTTGGGGGAAATTATGGTCGCCAGTCCTAAGGACAATTACTATAGTAACTGAAAAAGAAAGGTTATTACACATATAATTAGCACTAGAAGCGTGGCAACTGAAGGTTGACACGTGTAGTGTGAAAACTGAAAGTTTGTCAGAAGTAATAAATTTCGCTACACTATGACTTAATTTAGCAAAAGAATTAATAAAACCGGAAAATAGAAAGTTAATTTAGTGACTGAAGTTAATAGTGAGCTTTCTTTCTGAAGCACATCGAAATTCAGTAAAATACGGTTAGTCTAGGACTACCTCAACAATCATTTCAAAAGCTACTTGAATCTACGCAATTTAGAAATAAGAGATTTAACTTTGAACATGAATTAAATGATTCTGAACAATTAACAATAGTAAAATTTAGTACGTACCAAGCTGAGCTGCAGTCACAGGTAAGCTAAAATACGGTAACAAAACTCGCACTCTTAATTTGTGCTTGTGTAATCTAAATATTGTAGCCAGCTATGAATACTTAAACTGAACTTTGAAATTAAAGCAGCGACATTGAATTATATTACTTTAATGCTGGCGTTTGAATTTCAACGACACTCGGGTTCATTTCGGAAAAGGAAGGGACCCTGCTTGGCAATGCAATTGGGACAATGCGCAACAAAGGTTCATGCTAAGTTGCTGTAATTTTGTGATGCAACAATTTTAAAAGTTTGAAAAGCTGAGGTCTGCCATACAGTTCTAAAACTTTACGTGCTTCCAGTCTTCCTTGTTGGTTGATTGAAGGTTTGAAGCCGTCGATCGAGGAGGTGGCGACAGTCACTCATTGTCGGCCGTCGCTGTTGCAGAAGCTGGATGTTGGCGCGCCTTCTTCTCGACAGGGTCACCAGACGAAACGGGCTCTTGATGTGCGCCAGATAATGCTTCCCGTCCGCGACACCATGTCAGAAACTATCATCGCAAGTCGAGCGCAATTACATGCTGCCAAACCCCGAAAGCGCGGCAACTCGCGGGAGCTTCACACAACACACCTGCTCCACTCGCTACTCCAGCCAGACTCTCTCTGCCCGCGCTCCACGCGACAGACTTAACACTACCAAAGATCCTACACACTTCGATTCTTCACACGACCTATCGATGTAATCGTTCGATAGCAGTTTTCCCTAGGCAAGACCCAGCGTAAAAATACAAATAATATTTACGAAACAAACCAATTACACATCGACATAAATGCATAAATATATATATATATACAAATAGTAAAACAATTACAATATGTAAAGACACAGAAATGTCATATATTCAGGTAACAAAAATAAGGAAAACAAATTTATAGTACAATAGATGGAAATAGGAGGATATGCATTTCCGGCGTTACAGCTTGACTATGTAATTGTGTATTTTTTTAACATTGATAATGGCTTGGCACTAGCAGAAATCTAGATTTACCTAATAAAACCTGAAATAAAACGACGACTGATTGCTGTGCTCAATGATTTGAAAGTCATATCACAGTCGTTGAGTGCACCCACATTCTTAATGGAAGGTAACTTGATCAATCCATATTTATTCTTCCGCATCCACTAAAATTAACGGAACTGCGTTTCGAAGACGAAAAACGCTTACTGGGTAGTACGGCGTTGCAGTCGGGAAATAGCGAGGCAAAGTTATGGGATGCTTTGATTTGGCATTAGAGTTACGTGGTTGGTAACTGGATACACAGATTTATGGCGTTGCTCCCGTGATATAGACCTTCTTTACTGCGACGCGCCCTCTCCATACTGGTTGTGTTGTCTTGCAGAGGATCGTTAAAACGTTTTAAGACAGGCGTCATTTCTGCGGGTTTTAATTAATCTCGTGGTATTTTTCATTAACCTTACGTGGCCCCCATCACTGGCGGCCTTAACGGCCAATATCGGCCTGTTACTGCGTCGTAAACATGGCAAATGAAAGCCACGGCGCCATCATGTGCTGCACGTCTCAACAGCGAATGTCTGACCAGGCAGACAGCCGGACACGTGCGGTTGGCTCAACCACGTACGTTTCTATTGGAGCTCGTGCGACGTACTTTCTGCTACTTGTATCACTTCCATGCCGCTAGCTCTTAATATATATGTGCTCGACATAGTCCCCAAACATTTTTCTTATTATACAGTCGTATACGGTAGAGATGACGGTTTGGTTGGTTGGTTGATTAAGGGGGGACGTTGATGAAAAACACACACTATTTCAAAAATGCACCAAATCCACAGTTTGGAGATATGGTAATGAAATTTTGTACCACGCTTTACATGAAAGTAACATTTACATATAAAATTCAAATTTCATTCAAAAAAGTTGAATATATTTTTTTTCAAAAAATAATGTACGTTTCTTTTTCTCAGAAAGTATTCAAGAGATTTCTACAAAAATTTCTCTGTTTCATCTCTTTATATGTCGTAAGCGTCTCATTAGGTTTTTGGAATAGGTCAAGTAGGATATTTTTCATAATTTTTTAATTATAATTCCACAAGTACAATTTTAAATTCATGCAAAATTCCAAGCACTTGCTCCATATCTCAGCTTGCAATCAGAATTTGAAAATTTGCTCCTGAGACAACGTTTATTAGGTTTACAGAAATATGTGTACAAAATTTCATAATTCTAGGATTCATAGAATCCGAGGAAATGTACATAAACTTTAAAAAACAAACTTTTCAGGAAAGGCAATTTAAAGTTCGACATAAAATTTTTCCTTATGACACTTCTTCAGAAGGCACCACATTGGTACTCTGGGTCGTCTTTCCCTTCAAGGCTTCTCTTCTGGTTTCTTGTTGTCTGTCTTCTTGTCTTTGCCAGGTCTTTACCTGACTTTTCAGCTGCAGTGACGCGCTGCAGATCTGTTTTTCTCAGGATGTCTTGAGTAAAATTTCCTATCTTGAAGCCCATGCTTTCTAATACACTCCTGGAAATTGAAATAAGAACACCGTGAATTCATTGTCCCAGGAAGGGGAAACTTTATTGACACATTCCTGGGGTCAGATACATCACATGATCACACTGACAGAACCACAGGCACATAGACACAGGCAACAGAGCATGCACAATGTCGGCACTAGTACAGTGTATATCCACCTTTCGCAGCAATGCAGGCTGCTATTCTCCCATGGAGACGATCGTAGAGATGCTGCATGTAGTCCTGTGGAACGGCTTGTCATGCCATTTCCACCTGGCGCCTCAGTTGGACCAGCGTTCGTGCTGGACGTGCAGACCGCGTGAGACGACGCTTCATCCAGTCCCAAACATGCTCAATGGGGGACAGATCCGGAGATCTTGCTGGCCAGGGTAGTTGACTTACACCTTCTAGAGCACGTTGGGTGGAACGGGATACATGCGGACGTGCATTGTCCTGTTGGAACAGCAAGTTCCCTTGCCGGTCTAGGAATGGTAGAACGATGGGTTCGATGACGGTTTGGATGTGCCGTGCACTATTCAGTGTCCCCTCGACGATCACCAGTGGTGTACGGCCAGTGTAGGAGATCGCTCCCCACACCATGATGCCGGGTGTTGGCCCTGTGTGCCTCGGTCGTATGCAGTCCTGATTGTGGCGCTCACCTGCACGGCGCCAAACACGCATACGACCATCATTGGCACCAAGGCAGAAGCGACTCTCATCGCTGAAGACGACACGTCTCCATTCGTCCCTCCATACACGCCTGTCGCGACACGACTGGAGGCGGGCTGCACGATGTTGGGGCGTGAGCGGAAGACGGCCTAACGGTGTGCGGGACCGTAGCCCAGCTTCATGGAGACGGTTGCGAATGGTCCTCGCCGATACCCCAGGAGCAACAGTGTCCCTAATTTGCTGGGAAGTGGCGGTGCGGTCCCCTACGGCACTGCGTAGGATCCTACGGTCTTGGCGTGCATCCGTGCGTCGCTGCGGTCCGGTCCCAGGTCGACGGGCACGTGCACCTTCCGCCGACCACTGGCGACAACATCGATGTACTGTGGAGACCTCACGCCCCACGTGTTGAGCAATTCGGCGGTACGTCCACCTGGCCTCCCGCATGCCCACTATACGCCCTCGCTCAAAGTCCGTCAACTGCACATACGGTTCACGTCCACGCTGTCGCGGCATGCTACCAGTGTTAAAGATTGCGATGGAGCTCCGTATGCCACGGCAAACTGGCTGACACTGACGGCGGCGGTGCACAAATGCTGCGCAGCTAGCGCCATTCGACGGCCAACACCGCGGTTCCTGGTGTGTCCGCTGTGCCGTGCGTGTGATCATTGCTTGTACAGCCCTCTCGCAGTGTCCGGGGCAAGTATGGTGGGTCTGACACACCGGTGTCAATGTGTTCTTTTTTCCATTTCCAGGAGTGTACATTCATCCTCCCTAAGTTCCCATCGTTAAATACAATAACTGCATCATTAGTTGCATTTCTGACAACTGTAGCAGATGCAAATGTGTTTTTAGGGCATCGTTTCCATATGAGTGAATTTAGAGACTCATTTGGATTTTGCGTTTTGACATGAACACACTTTTTGAGAAGTGCAGGATCGTCCATAGATGATCTATAAAACCAAGGAGTATGTATCACGGCCTTCTAGATGCATCCCGCACACGTTTGGTTGAAAGTAATACACAGAATCGTTGTTCACTGAGCTGGTATTGAAGTTCTGCTTCAAAACGTGGGGGTGGCAGGGAGGCCGCGTCACACTTTTAACAAATTTTCAGGCAGTTCGGATACGATTTCAGCATTGAAACTTTGAAAACTTATTGTCCATGAGTTGTACTAACAAATAAAAAATAAATCGAAAATTGACATTTTTGGTCAATTTGATCTACGTCCGCCCCTTAGGGGAAGGGGACCAAACAGCGAGGTCATCGGTCCCATCGGATTAGGGAAGGATGGGGAAGGAAATCAGCAGTGCCCTTTCAAAGGAACCATCTTGGAATTTACGAGAAACGATTTAGGGAAATCAAGGAAAAACTAAATCAAGATGACCGGACGCGGGTTCGAACCGTCGTCCTCCCTAATGCGAGTCCAATGTGTCACCCACTGCTCCACTAGGTCGGTTGCGAGGGCTTCAGAAACTCATTGGAATTCTGTTAGAGGTGGCAAAGGACTTGGAAGAGATGGAAAGAACTTGGAATGTTGTCGAATGAGATCAGGCGATGGTGAGTGTATTGCGTAGGGCCTGCACAAACTAACATGGGGAACTGCACCTGCTTGTGATCTCCGATTTTGTTCATGTTTATGGTATACGCAGCCGACGGCCTTGCCGCAGTGGTAACACCGGTTCCCGTCACATCACCGAAGTTAAGCGCTGTCGGGCTTGGTTAGCAGTTGGATGCCGAGCGCTGTTGGCAAGCGGGGTGAACTCAGCCCTTGTGACGCCAATTGAAAAAAAAAAAAAAATAGCATTTCTGGTTCGGGTCGGGCAGAGCATCAGCTATTCATGTTTCCATGCCGTGGTAGGCGCAGCGGGAAGAGTGAAGATAGGTTATTCGACGATCGTGGTGTAGAGTCTCTCTGAGGAAACTTTTTTATTTCCAATTTTTACGTTATTCACACCGCAAGTAAACCGAAAGCAATGCTCATAATACTGCATTTATTAATATTTTCATTAAAAAAATGGAAAGAGGAGCAAAGGAAAACTTGGGATTGCAAATAAAATCATAGGTTGACTCTTACACAGAATATTACAGCAACCAACCACTTTTTACGATGCTATTTATTTATCTAAACAGCGTCGTGACCGATTTCGAACCGCTAGGCTCATCTTCAGACGGCTAGTTCACATTATTCATTACATTTCGTGTTTTGTTTCCCCACTTGACGAAACTTCCTTGGGGTCGCGGTGCCCTACAACCAAAACAAAATGTGAGACAATGTCCTTTTAATTGTAATTGTGCCTCACATCGATTTTAAGTGTTGTAAACAAATTATTATCATTATTAAATGGAAGATGTTTCGATTACTTACAATGAAGAATCCGCGCCATTATGTGCACTGGAACGTAATGGCCCGGATTCTTCATTGTAAGTAATCGAAACATCTTCCTTTTAATAATAACAATAATTTGTTTAGAACACTTAAAATCGTCGTGAGGCAAAATTACAATTAAAAAGACGTTGTCTCACATTTTCGTCTGCTTGTAGGCCCCCCCCCCCCAAAGGAAGTTTCGTCAAGTGGGGAAACAAAACGCGAAATGTAATGAATAATGTGAACTAGCCGTCTCAAGATGAACCTAGCCGTTCCAAACAGGTAATGGCGCTGTTTAAATAAATAAATAACATCGTAAAAAGTGACTGATTGCTTTAATTTTCTGTGTAAGATTCACCCTATATTTTGTACACAGACAAGGGCTCAAAATGTCAGCTTTGACAAAAAAGCAAATAAAATTTCTGGAGGGGACTGTAAGTCGTACACGAGAACTTCGTACATAAAACTGGATACTTTAATTACTTTATTGCTGTTGATATACACGTGCCAGGACGATATTAATCGTAAAAACGGGGGAAGCAGTATTTTTCTCGGGATCTTGCACGTGGTACAAACGTCGCATTTTTACGATTACGTTGTCGTTTTAAAGTTTCTCTAGTGAAACAACCTTGGTTTGTATTCATAAAAGTTTCTCCCTCATCGGACAGTTTGGCAGCAAACCACGCGTAACGTAGACCTGTACGGTTGAATTACTATCCTTTGGCAAAGTGGCTCTGAGCACTATGCGACTTAACTTCTGAGGTCATCAGTCGCCTAGAACTTAGAACTAATTAAACCAACTAACCTAAGGACATCACACACATCCAAGCCCGAGGCAGGATTCGAACCTGCGACCGCAGCGTTCGCTCGGTTCCAGACTGTAGCGCCTAGAACCGCACGGCCACTACGGCCGGCTTTTGGCAAAGTCATCGTGGATATCTGAGATACAGTCTCCGACAAACGCAATAGTCTGAGACATGCAAATTTGTGAGAGTGTTTCTGATAAAGCACTTTGCAGAAAACAGCTTTTCTATGTAATTAAAAAGTGCGCTGTTGTTCTTAATTCCCAAGTTACCTTATGGAAACAATTGACAGAAGCGACACGTTAGTTTGATAACTTTTGAGATAGTGATAACATATTAGTATTTCCATGGTGTTTTGGAACTAAGACCTTTAATTCCCTAATAATTTATTACGGTAACGTGTTGATTCTAGTTACTACATTTACTTATGTACGGATTAATAAGAGTAAGCACACTGGTGGGCAAAACTTAAGGACGAATGTAGCTTCCATATGATTTGTCGCTGCCATGTAACGTAGCTCGATGAAACTTCGACAGTACTTACAATGAACTGCTACAACATAGTACAGAAGGTAACTGAGGGAAATACGTAATGAGACGAACAGAAATGGTGTCTTTATTCAAAGACAATGATTACATTCAAGTCACCACGATTCCTGTTTATCCCCTGGAGATTACAAAACGCGGAACATAGTTCGTAATAGGATGTGTGATTGAAACAGACGGCAGTGCGGGCCCTGCAACGTGCTCCCACGCTGCAACAAGGTTGGTAACGAGTTCTTGTGGTGGGGCGTCTGTCCCTCCACCATTGCGGTTGACAGCTACTGGGTGGTAGCTGGTGCATGCGTACATGCTGCAATATCTCTCCGCAACGTACGTGCTAGGTGGGACTCAAGTCGGTGGTGATGTTGGGGGGAGGGAGGGGGGACGATGGAGCGGGCTAGACGGGATTTAAGTCGGTGGTGATGGTGGGGGGAGGGGGGAGAATGGAGCGGAATAGATGGGATTTAAGTCTTTGGTGATGTTGTGGGGGCGGGGGGAGGATGGAATGGGCTAGATGGGATTTAAGTCCGTGGTGATGTTGGGGTGAGGGGGGTGGATGGAGTGGGTTAGATGGGATTTAAGTCAGTGGTGATGTTGGGGGTATGGGAAAGGATGGAGTGGAATAGATGGGATTTAAGTCGGTAGTGATGTTGGGGGGGAGGGGGGAGGATGGAGCGGGATAGATGGGATTTAAGTCAGTGGTGATGTTGGGGGTAGGGGGAAGGATGGAGTGGGATAGAGGGGATTTAAGTCGGTGGTGATGTTGGGGAGGGGAGGATGGAGCGGGCTAGGCGGGATTTAAGTTGGTGGTAATGTTGGGGAGCGGAGGATGGAGCTGGCTAGATGGGATTTAAGTCGGTGGTGATGTTGGGGGGAGGGGGGGAGGGTGGAGCATGTTAGATGGGATTTAAGTCGGTGAGAGGGAGGGAGGGATGGAGCGAGCCAATCCATTGGCCGAATATTGTCTCGTTCCATGAGCTGCTCCACCAGCGCAGTTCGATACGGTCGCAGGTTGTTATCCATAAAAAGGAGGTCAAGATTGGACGCATGCCTGAAAAGACACTCTTGGGGCAGGGGCAGAGTGTTACAATATCATTGACCGGTGAGTGCACCGTGTTCAAAAATTGGAAGGTTAGTGCGCGAGTTCAATATCATGCATCTCCCACCATAGTATTTGGACCACCAAAACGACGACAGTGTTCCTGGAATCCTTACCTGTTCCCTCCTCTCGCCATATTAGCGTACTTTCAGCACTATCCAACGTGATGGTTTTGGTGGTCTGTGTGTTATGGTGTGGGCAGACATAATGTTGCATGGGCCTTCTGACCTCCAAATCTTTGAAACAGATACGCTCAACGTTGTTGTCACACTGGCCCTATTCCATGTGCGTATTTTTAGGGGTGCGCTCGGCCCTCACTTCATTTTCATGGAAGACAATGGGCGACAGCATCAAACAGCGCAGGTTGAGGAGCCCGTGAAACGGGAGGGTATTCGGCGAATGAACTGGCCTATCCACTCCCCCGACTTAAATCCCATGGAGTATGTGTGAGATGTGTTGGGGAGACGCACTGAATCAGGTCCTAGTCGGCAGCTAGTGGACTAGTGACTAGCGTTGCTGCCTCTGCATCACGGGGTCCCGGCCGCGTCGGGGATTTTGTCCTCATCAACTCATCATCATTCGGGTAGTGGCAAGACTGGAAATGGAAAGATTGGGACTTGTATGGGCGCTGATGACCACGGTGGTGAGCGCCCCACAAATAATCATCATTATCAGGTCCACACACACCAGCGCCATCCAGCAGGTGTCAATCGCGCTGGTGGAGGAATGAAACGCCCTCCCTCAACTCCTTAGGAATCCTGTGGCCAGAGTGGAAGTACGTTGCATTGCTATTTGTAGTGATCACACACCTTATTCAGAACCAAATCCTCACTTTAAAAATCTCCAGGAGATCATCATGAACCGCGTTACTGTATTTGAATGAAAGAGTCATGTCTGTACACCTCCTTGCGTGTTTCTTTCAGTTACCTCTTTCCTATACTGTAGCAGATCTTTGTATGTTTGGTCCAGCTTTCATCAAAAATGATTCAAATGGCTCTGAGCACTATGGGACTTAACGTTTGAGGTCATCAGTCCCCTAGAACTTAGAACTACTTAAACCTAACTAACCTAAGGACATCACACACATCCATGCCGGAGGCAGGATTCGAACCTGCGACCGTAGTGGTCACGCGGTCCCAGACTGAAGCGCCTAGAACCGCTTGTCCACAACGGCCGGCTAACTTTCATTGAGCTACGTTAATTAACAGTGACAGATCGTGCGATGGTTACTTTCGTCCTTAGATTTCGCACACTCTTGTGTAGAAGAAACGCCGTTTCTAAAACACGAGTAGATACATATGACTTGAGGTTTTCCCCACTGTGCTTTGCTGACGCAGTCTGTGGTTTCGCGTGATGTTTGTATACCGTGCTTGTGTGTGACTGTACACAGTTTGTTCCCCTATTTCTCAATTACCCGGATCTATGAGCAAACAGAAGTGACGGCAAGTAGCCAGAGGTGAGCGGGGAAAACTGTGAAATATCGGAGTTTAAACTATGGTGAATAGTTTGTCCAGCTGTGCTGAAGATTGTCAGCGAGTTAAGTGCATCGGTAGTGGCAGCATCCATGCTAATGGTTGGCGTAGACCGGTCGTAACAAACGGTATACAATGGTGGAAAATATGTTACACCACGAAGCAGTAGTCCGATATTTATCAAACTTTCCTGGTTATGTTCATCACATAACGCGTGTTAAGTAATTAAATTTTCATGCCGTTTTGAACTGATCTCCAATATCAGCATCAGTATGAGTTGTAACTCGTAAGGACGCGAATACACTCTTAAATTCTACATCTATATTTACATCAATACTCCGCCTACCGCCTGACGGTGTGCCATGGAGGGTGTTACTGGTAACACTAACTGAACAACCATCCATGTTCCACTCGTGAATGGCCCATCATCAACATCAATACGAGGTGTAACTACCGAGGGCGCGAATGAAATATTGAATTCACATCAATATTCCCAAACCACCTGATGGTGCGTGGTCGAGGGTACTTCTGGTAACACTAACTGAAATCCCCTTCCCTGTTCCACTCGTGAATGGCGCGTGGAAGGAATGGCTGTCGGTAAGACCTTGAATCAACTCTAATTACTGGAATTTTCTCGTCTTGGTCATTTCACGCGATATATTGGGGAGGAAACGATTTGCTTTCCCACTCTGCCGGCGTGGGACTTAACGTCTGAGGTCATCAGTCCCCTAGAACTTAGAACTACTTAAACCTAACTAACCTAAGGACATCACACACATCCATGCCGGAGGCATGTTCTCGTTTCATATCAGTGACTCTCTCTCCCCTAGTTCGAGATATTACGAAACGAATTGCCCTTCTTTGAGCTTTCTCGATGGGCTAAATACTATCCAGTAAGGATCCCATACCACACAGCAACACTCCAGAAGAGGACGGCGCAATGTAGTGTAGGCAATCTCTTTAGTAGATCCATTGCATCTTCTAAGTGTTCTCGCAAATAAATCGCAGTTTGTTAAACCAGCAGCCACCCAGTTCAAAAGGCGCTTTAATGTTACACGTGCCCAGTGGGACAAACTCACCGAAGAACCAGACAAAGAGGTGCAGAACTTAGACGCGAGCCCCGACAAATATGGCACATTTATTGAATTAGTTAAAAATGCCTCACGCAAAACATCCCCCGAGGTTTCAGAACTACGTATATACCTGGCCTCGACGGAAAACTCAGAGCTTCTCCTGGAACATTACCAACAGCTCTTTGAGGAAAACTTGTTTTCAGAAGAAACAAGTGCGTCGGGAGAAGAACTCCTCCAGGGCATATCAGACTCGAAGAAGAGCGAAAGGGTGTAACTTAACCACCAGGGTAGACATGAAACAGAATAACCGAAAGGCCTAGCACTTTCTTAAAAACATCGATAATGATCCCGTAACTAACACTCAAAATTCACATAAGGTTCAAACGGTTCAAATGGCTCTGAGCACTATGCTACTTAACTTCTGAGGCCATCAGTCGTCTAGAACTTAGAACTAATTAAACTTAACTAACCTAAGGACATCACACACATCCATGCCCGAGGCAGGATGCGAACCTGCGACCGTAGCGGTCGCTCGGTTCCAGACTGTAGCGCCTAGAACCGCACGGTCACTACGACCGGCCTCACATAAGGTCATACCAAATCAAATAGCACATCAGCTCCAACTCAATGGCAAAACCAACAGCAAACATGCAAGAAAGAAGCTTCAGAGATTCACTCAAGAAGAAGACCATCTAGGTACTCCCTTTACCCTGAAAGAATTAGAAGACTTCATCTAATAAAGAATAGAAAAGCTGTTGGACCAGATGATCTACGTACAGAGCAAATAAAAATGTTCGGACCCGCTACCAGACGGTGGTTATTAGCTATGATGAACAAATGCGTCCTTGAAATGAAGATTCCCACCATCTGGTTCAAATTCAAATGGCTCTGAGCACTGTGGGACTTAACTTCTGAGGTCATCAGTCTTCTAGAACTTAGAACTACTTAAACCTAACTAACCTAAGAACATCACACACATCCATGCCCGAGGCAGGATGCGAACCTGCGACCGTAGCGGTCGCGCGATTCCAGACTGTAGCGCCTAGAACCGCTCGGCCACTACGGCCGGCCCCACGATCTGGCAGAAGGTAAAGATAGTACCTATACCAAAACCTGAAAGTAGTCACACAGATCCCAAAAGTTTTCGGCCTATCTCCCTCTCTGTAAGCTCTATAAAGTCCTAGAAAGAATGATTCTCAACCGCATCTCCGCACAGTGGATCAGAATATTATTAAAGAGGAAGCAGGGTTCCGCGCTGGAGGTCATGTTGTGGACAAATTTTGAACCTCACACAGCAATTAGAAGATGGCTACGAACGGAAACAGATCACAGGTGCAGCGTTTATCGACCTTACAGTCGTATATGACAGCATTAACCATAATAAGTTAATATCAAAATATAGCACCACGAAGGATTGCCGACTGGCGCAATTCAGCCAGTGCCTGCTGCAGAACAGATGCAAATTCGTTACGCTGCACACAAGGAGGAGCCGATGGTGGACCCAGAAAAATGGACTAGCCTAAGGTAGCGTCCTTGCCCCACTGATGTACAACATTTACACCAATGACCAGCCGATTGGTACACACGCTACGCAGATCATCTACGCAGATGATACAATCACTGCTGCCCAGGGCTAAACATTTGAAGAGGTGGAAATAAAACTGACAACAGTGCTTGAGAATCTAACTCACTACTATGACGATAACCGCCTCAATGCAAGCCCAGCAAAAACCCGGGTCTGCGCTTTTGATGGGTGCAGTAGATAGGCCAGGAGAAAACTCAACATAACCTGGAGGGGACAGCGTGTCTCTCATTGCGACGCACCAAAATATCTTGGAGTCAAACTCGACCGCGCTCTCACCTTCAAGGATCAGTGTTTGGACACAAAAATGAAAATGAGTGCCAGGAACAACATCGTCCGCAAGCTTACAAATAGTAGATGGGGAGTACAAACCACAGTTCTCCGTACGTCGGCTCTAGCGTCATGTTTCCCCGCTGTGGAGTACTCGGCTCCTGTATGGCAAAAATCCACCAATGCAAAACAAGTAAATATAGCCCTGAATGAGACGGGATGCATCATAACATGCTGCCTCCACCCAACTCCCACAAACCAGCTGTACCAACTTATGGACGTAGCCCCTCCAGACATCAGAAGGAGAACAGCTGCAGAAATCGTGAAACAAAAATAAGAAGCAGGTCGCTGGCATCCATTGTTTGGACACTATCCCCAACCTAAAAGACATAAATCAAGGAAGAGTTTTCTACAAACAACTGATCCAACCCCTTTACCGCCTGAAGCACGATGAGAAGAACAGTGGCGAAACCCGGAACGAAGAAGACCAGGCAATAGCTCAAATGAAGAACCTAGAGCCAGCTTCGAAGTTGCTTACACGATCTGGAAAGCCATGAATAGATTTAGAACAGGTGTATCACGATGCAAAGTAAACCTGAATAATTGGGGCTATATCAGTACAGACGAGCTGTATGAACGTGGAGAACTGCAAGACCCACAGCACCAACTAGTCTGCAAGAAACTGGACGAACCTTGTACGGTACAGGACCTGCTAACAGCAAATGACAACGCCGTACAAGCTGCAATGTACTAGGCTTCGCATGGGATGTAAAAATTATAATCCCAGACAGAATCATACCAGCTCTTTTGAATGAATATTGTTCTCTGTGTTTTTGTATTTTACTTTATTTCATCTTCACTTCTCTCACTAACATGTATTGTACTGTTTTATGTTTTCTCTTTATTGTAATCTTAAAGATTAAAGACATGTAAAAGTCATGTCTTGGATACGATACATAAATATATAAGCCTGAAACGTGGTACTTAGGGAAAGGCAGGATTCAGTGTGGACGGGGCCGTACTCAGTTAACGTCGGGTGCTCAGTTTTTATTTTTAGATCATGTTCACTTTATTTGAAAACAATCGCAAATAAGGTTGACAATATGGAACAATTATCAAATTAGACTGTTAAGACACAATGTCAATAAAAATATCTTAAGCTAGTTGCACTCAAGGCTGAAGGCCTTATGGACCAGAAATTCAACTTACTTGTCGGCTGAAGGCCCCAACAGTAATAACTCAAAACACAATTTGGCGACTGAAGGCCTGGATATCAAATTCTTAAGAACGAATTAAACGTCTCCAAGAGATACTAAAATATTATAAAAAAGACAATCATCAAATTTTCACTAAAACAGACAATATCTAATAAAAAATTCTTAAGGCAAATTGCATTCACGGCTGAAGGTCTTATTGACAATCAACACAAACTGACCAAATCAAGACAGAAGTGGCCTCAGACAGTACTCCAAGGATCGACCTGGGAAAGGCGCTCAGCTTCGTAAATGATGAGACAGGCAGCCAAGAATTGTGTTCACTTAAACGGATGGCAACTCAAGCTAGTGACAGTTTAAACGCTTGCCAACATTCTTGCAACATCTACCTAACGTCTGATAACCAACACTACGATGGAATAACCCAGGCAAGGCAGAACCGGCGGACAGCACTGCGTCTTCAGAATCCAGTGTTAGAACATCCAGAAGCAGAAGGACCAATTACGACCACAGCCGTCCAAAAGAAACAAATATCCGAACCACAATCAATGAGGCTGTCGAACCACACGCCTTACCGGACAGTGTCGGCAAGGCGAGAAAAGGTACACTGCCGCGAAAATACGCTAACTTTCAGAGCGGGTAACTGGGGCGTTAGCAGCCACTAGGCAGAAAAATACCGCTGGTTGCACTTCATCAATAAACACAAGGAATTCAATTATTAATAATAAGGTGGAGGATGGCTAATTAATTTCGCCAACTCCAAACACTCCACTCGTTACTCTTGGTCTCAGCGACCCTGCGAGCAGCAATGCGCGAACAAACTGTGTGATCTCATAATAGTGGAGGTTTCACAACTGGGTTAAGGTTCACTCCACTAAAACGTCCTGGGTCCTGTGGACAACGAGGTTGTCGCCCTCAAAACTACAGCTGCTCGATCCAGCAGTGCCTGCGTGCCGCCAGCGGTCCCGGCATGACCGCACACAGCCGGACCCCACTGCTGCTCCATCCCAACCGAACTGCTCGACACACTCTGACCCGGAAAAACACTTGACGCCCTTCCAAAGATAGTACTAGGGCACTCGATATCGATAACCGCTACTGATGCCACTCACGGACAGGCAATGCTAGCAAACGTAGTGGCGGCAGTAAACACGAGAAGAAAACGAAATGCCACTATCCCCATTACAGGATGCCAACCTCGCAACAGAACCAACGCGAGCCGCAGCATGGCTCAAAGCCTTTGGTTTACTTTTCCACAAAATTTTCTATGTGATCGTTCCAATTTAAGTAATTCGTAATTGTGGTCGTTAGGTATTTAGTTGAATCGACAACTTTTAAGTTTGTGTTATTTATCTTGTAACCGGAATTTAAAGCCACGTGGACGATCTTACTACAGTTTTCATTGTTCACAGTCAATTGCCACTTTTCGCACCATGCAGATATCTTGTCTAAATTATTTTGCAACTTTTTTTCATCGGATGATTTTACTAGACGGTAAACGACAGCATCATCTTCAAATAATCTATGAGGACCCTTCACACTGACTCTCACATTGTTTACGTATAAGGGACAGAGAAATGAAAACCGAGCACCCGCTACAACGCGACCATGGAATGATTCCATTAAAAAATAATCACCACACACATTTAGACATTTATCCCACTGGGAGACGAGATGATCAATTCATACTTCGTAGAACGCTGTCATCCGCTGAAGGACCCACAACTATATCCACTCTTGCACATTCTCGTCCGACTGAAACAGACGTACCGGAACTTGTGCGAACAGCTTTGGATATCTTTGTCGGTGGACATGTGAGATGTTTCCGCTGCTGGTTTTGCCTTTTGTCCTCCGGACACCACATAAGGTCTTCTGCTTCGACTGCAGGGGCCCTCTGCTCGTCACCGAGCGAGGTGGCGCAGTGGTTACCACACTGGGCACGCATTCGGGAGGACGACGGTTCAAACCTGTCTCTGGACATCCTGATTTAGGTTTTCCGTGGTTTCCCTAAATCGTTTCAGACAAATGTCGGCATGGTTCCTTTGAAAGGGCACTGCCGATTTTCTTCGCAACCCTTCCATAAACCGAGCTTGTGCTACGTCTTGTGAGTTAACGGGCGAGTTGTGGCACGCTGGAAATAATATTATATGTTCGAAGTTGGGGCGGCCGCACAGGAGGCTCGTCAAAGCCGCCGCCCGGCAGCGACCACGTGGTGCTAAAAGTTAGCTTAGTAACCGCGTGATGCCACACAACTGCCGGCCCAACCGCGTGGCTGAGGATTCCGCTGTGACGAGGGCGGTGCTTTGTGTTGATGAAGGAGACACGCTGGGAGTGCCATAGATGGCGGACTTTGTGAAACCATCATGGCAGACATTTCACAGTTCGTATAGAACTTAATAGCAGCCAGATGAATCACGATACCTCAAAAATAAACATGTACATTACCATTAATACTAACACGAATTCTTTACAGACGAATGGAAAAACTAGTAGAAGCCGACCTCGGGGAAGATCAGTTTGGATTCCGTAGAAATACTGGAACACGTGAGGCAATACTGACCTTACGACTTATCTTAGAAGAAAGATTAAGGAAAGGCAAACCTACGTTTCTAGCATTTGTAGACTTAGAGAAAGCTTTTGACAATGTTGACTGGAGTACTCTCTTTCAAATTCTAAAGGTGGCAGGGGTAAAATACAGGGAGCGAAAGGCTATTTACAATTTGTACAGAAAGCAGATGGCAGTTATAAGAGTCGAGGGACATGAAAGGCAAGCAGTGGTTGGGAAGGGAGTAAGACAGGGTTGTAGCCTCTCCCCGATGTTATTCAATCTATATATTGAGCAAGCAGTAAAGGAAACAAAAGAAAAATTCGGAGTAGGTATTAAAATCCATGGAGAAGAAATAAAAACTTTGAGGTTCGCCGATGACATTGTAATTCTGTCAGAGACAGCAAAGGACTTGGAAGAGCAGTTGAACGGAATGGATGGTATCTTGAAGGGAGGATATAAGATGAACATCAACAAAAGCAAAACGAGGATAATAGAATGTAGTCGAATTAAGTCGGGTGATGTTGAGGGTATTAGATTAGGAAATGAGACACTTAAAGTAGTAAAGGAGTTTTGCTATTTGGGGAGCAAAATAACAGATGATGGTCGAAGTAGAGAGGATATAAAATGTAGACTGGCAATGGCAAGGAAAGCGTTTCTGAAGAAGAGAAATTTGTTAACATCGAGTATAGATTTAAGTGTCAGGAAGTCGTTTCTGAAACTATTTGTATGGAGTGTAGCCATGTATGGAAGTGAAACATGGACGATAACTAGTTTGGACAAGAAGAGAATAGAAGCTTTCGAAATGTGGTGCTACAGAAGAATGCTGAAGATTAGATGGGTAGATCACATAACTAATGAGGAGGTACTGAATAGGATTGGGGAGAAGAGAAGTTTGTGGCACAACTTGACCAGAAGAAGGGATCGTTTGGTAGGACATATTCTGAGGCATCAAGGGATCACCAATTTAGTATTGGAGGGCAGCGTGGAGGGTAAAAATCGTAGGGGGAGACCAAGAGATGAATACACTAAGCAGATTCAGAAGGATGTATGTTGCAGTAGGTACTGGGACATGAAGAAGCTTGCACAGGTTAGAGTAGCATGGAGAGATGCATCAAACCAGTCTCAGGACTGAAGACCACAACAACAACAACACATTACCATTATTTGCACGACGATTCTGATGGTGTAATCAGATTTTCAATACCTTTATTAGTTTAAAGTTTAGTATCTGACAGTAAATTATACAACTAACACGCAGCGACGAATTTCCAAAATATGAACACTTCATCCGATTTTGTCGATCGCCGTGTCTTTAGAAAGTTATTAGTGTAAACCTAAATTTGTATGAATTACAGCCATGTAACTTGAATAGTACATGACTTGTTGTTGTGGTCTTCAGTCCTGAGACTGGTTTGATGCAGCTCTCCATCCTACTCTATCCTGTGCAAGCTTCTTCATGTCCCAGTACCTACTGCAACCTACATCCTTCTGAATCTGCTTAGTGTATTCATCTCTTGGTCTCCCTCTACGATTTTTACCCTCCAATGCTAAATTTGTGATCCCTTGATGCCTCAGAACATGTCTTACCAACCGGTCCCTTCTTCTTGTCAAGTTGTGCCACAAACTCCTCTTCTCCCCAGTCCTATTCAATACCTCCTCATTAGTTATGTGATCTACCCATCTAATCTTCAGCATTCTTCTGTAGCACCACATTTCGAAAGCTTCTATTCTCTTCTTGTCCAAACTATTTATCGTCCACGTTTCACTTCCATACATGGCTACACTCCATACAAATACTTTCAGAAACATCTTCCTGACACTTAACCCTTTGTTTCCTGACATAAGAAAGAATTTACTTTTTAACATTTTCTTTGCAGAATTTATGCTATTGTGGCCTCAAATGACAGTAGGATTTTTTGTAAAATTTTATTTTATTTTTTACAACTTTTTTCGCTCCTGATACTCAGAAGTACCGTCAGACTCTATGGACAGAATCACAACATGCGCAGAAAATTGCTCCAATTTTTATAACTTGTCATTATTCCACATAGATATTAAATATTTTTACAATAGAAAATTAATTAACAAAAATATAATATTTCTGATTTTTTTTAAATTTCGCATAAATTTACCTTCTAGAGCAACTTCACAATACATTGTAACTTAGCTATACATTTTTGACAGTATAAAAATATCACATATTTAGTGATACCTCATGAAATTGTTGGAAACAGTTCTTTTTCTCATTGCAACACAAATACACTTTACATGTACTACATTGTGAATGTGGTCTCGACTGAATTTTATTTTTCGCACACATTTCGCATCGTTTTACAACTGAACAGTACAAAATGGTTTCCTCAATTGCCAAGACGTACATCCTTAGGAACAGAAAAGTTATCTTTCCTTCTCTTTGGGGGAGTTATTTCATCTTTACCAGAGTTTCTCTTTTTGAGATTTGGCACTTGCTGCTCATTCATTAGCCCTAGTGCCACAGCACGCCTGAATTCCAGAAGTGGCAGTGCCCCATGTAGATCACTGAAAATGACGTAAGCATTGACAAAAGCAATTTCTATTGCTCCCCATTTCTTTCATCGCCTGTCAAGATCATAAGTCGAACATAATCTGTCTGCATGATCCACACCACCCATGTTTTTATTGTAATCACATACAATAACTGGACGTGGTATAGTGAAACCAGTTCCATCTTTCTGTTTTCTTGACACTGCGCTCTGTTCAGTGCCATGGAAGTTTGACGCAAAATACACTACTTTACTGTCCCTCCATTGAAATACCGTTAAGTCAAAAGATAACACTTTGTGATTTGATTCCCCACGCTTTAGACATTTTTCTTTAGGTAAATTCGCTGGCAAACCTTTCCTGTTTGTTCTAATTGTTCCACAGGCAAATGTATTTACGGATTTTAATTTCTCCAGAAGTGGAATAGAAGTAAAAAAATTGTCAAAGTACAATTTTCTGTACTGACCCCAATACGGTTTAGACAATTTCAGAACTATTCCCTCCCCTAAACCGTACCCCTCAAAGGCCTTCTCCAGTGTCTCATTTCTACCTTGATACCTTCAAAATTGAGTGTGTATCCTTTTTTATCACAGACTACCCATTGTTTATAGCCTCTTTTGATTGGTTTTAATGGATTATATTGCTTTATGCTACTTCTTCCCTTGAAGACAATCATTGATTCATCAATACTGAGTCCTCTAGCGCCCCTGTATATGGACATAAATTGCTTATTCAAAGCAGTCAGAAGCGGGCGTATTTTATACAATTTATCAGTGTTTCTTTCTGGAATTTTTATGTTATCATTAAGATGCAAGTTACTCAAAATAAAATAAAACCTGTCCCTACTATGCATCGCCTTACAATATAAATACCAAAGTCATCACATGCAGACCAGTAGTGTTTCCACGACGACAGCTTGTGGTAACCCATAAATAAATTAATTCCCAAAAAAGCAAACAGCTCATGTTCCATCAGATTTTAAATTTTTCCTTTATGTGTTGCGAAAAGATCGCTCTGGAAAATTGTGTCTTCTACAATTGGCTTCAAAACGAAAATAAAAACATCAGTATCTGTGTGGAAATCCTGAAATAATTTTTCCATAGGCCCTGCAAACGAATACATGAATGGAAATAGTACTGCAGTTGTCACAGACGGAACAGGATTCTAGAGTAATTCGTGAAAGGAAAAAGAAGAAATTGATTAATGCTGAAAAAGAATTTATGATAATCTAAGTGTAAGAAAATACCTTCACTATATCTGTATTCACAGTTCCTTGTTGCAATGTGTTTTTCCGATATTCACATTGAGGTGAACTCTCTGAGGGATCATTATCCGAACAACAAGTGGAGTTTGTTTCAAAATCTTCCTCTTGCAAATTGCACGAAAAAGCTTTGTCAAAATTATTTACATTTTCGTCATTATCTTCGATGTCAGTATCCTCTGCAATATCAGAGGGAATGTCATACAAAATTGCTTCAATCTCTGCATCACTCAAAAGTCGAAAGTAGCCACCAGTTTTACGATTTTCGTCCATCTGTGTGAGAAAAAGTGGACAGAACAACTAGTGAGAGGTAACACATTGTTGCTACAATAAAGTGTTCGCACCACCTGACGGTACTAGTAAGTTCAAAAATGGTTCAAATGGCTCTGAGCACTATGGGACTCAACTGCTGAGGTCATAAGTCCCCTAGAACTTAGAACTACTTAAACCTAACTAACCTAAGGACAACACACACATCCATGCCCGAGGCAGGATTCGAACCTGCGACCGTAGCGGTCGCACGGTTCCAGACTGCAGCGCCAGAACCGCTCGGCTACCAGCGGCCGGCTACTAATAAGTCCGCTTTATATTTTCCATTTTACCTCATTCACTTGGAACGTAATGCTTCAAACTTTTATACAAAAAACAAAGAAGGTACGTACTTACAATGGAAAACTCAATTGAAGTTTCAATAAATTGCGCACAAATTCTGTCTTCAGAGCAGCGCGCGAAAAACAATTTCAAGCGCTGACCGCCAGAGAGGTCTATGTATTGCACAATAACATCTATGAAACAGCAGAGCAGAGTTACTGTTACGTACCGACAAGCTCTCAGATCACGAAACTGTACCACGAGAAAATAATGAGAGTCAAACTTACTGGTACTTTTAAGTACCATCAGGCATCTATACTCGATGTTAACAAATTTCTCTTCTTCAGAAACGCTTTCCTTGCCATTGCCAGTCTACATTTTATATCCTCTCTACTTCGACCATCATCAGTTATTTTGCTCCCCAAATAGCAAAACTCCTTTACTACTTTAAGTGTCCCATTTCCTAATATAATTCCCTCAGCATCACCCGACTTAATTCGACTACATTCCATTATCCTCGTTTTGCTGTTGTTGATGTTCATCTTATATCCTCCTTTCAAGACATTGTCCATTCCGTTCAACTGCTCTTCCAAGTCCTTTGCTGTCTCTGACAGAATTACAATGTCATCGGCTTACCTCAAAGTTTTTATTTCTTCTCCATGGATTTTAATACCCACTTCGAATTTTTCTTTTGTTTCCTTTACTGCTTGCTCAATATACAGATTGAATAACATCGGGGAGAGGCTACAACCCTGACTCACTGCCTTACCAACCACTGCTTCCCTTTCCTATCCCTCGACTCTTATAACTGCCATCTGGTTTCTGTACAAATTGTAAATAGCCTTTTGCTCCATGTGTTTCACCCCTGCCACCTTCAGAATTTGAAAGAGAGTATTCCAGTCAACATTGTCAAAAGCTTTCTCTAAGTCTACAGATGCTAGAAACGTAGGTTTGCCTTTCCTTAATCTTTCTTCTAAGATAAGTCGTAAGGTCAGTATTGCCTCACGTGTTCCAATATTTCTACGGAATCCAAAGTGATCTTCCCCAAAGTCGCCTTCTACCAGTTTTTCCATTCGTCTGTAAAGAATACGTGTTGGTATTTTGCAGCTGCGACTTATTAAACTGATAGTTCGGTAATTTCTTCTTTGGGATTGGAATTATTATATTCTTCTTGAAGTCTGAGGGTATTTCGCCTGTCTCATACAACTTGCTCACCAGATGGTAGCGTTTTGTCAGGACTGGCTCTCCCAAGACCGTCAGTAGTTCTAATGGAATGTTGTCTACTCCTGGGGCCTTGTTCCGACTCAGGACACATGACTTATTGTAGGTCAAAGTGGCCGATTACTATCGACTGCGTCAGGCCATAAGTAGTCCAGAGTTACACGAAAAAACGGTAGGAGCATGCTTATAAATATATTTATTCATCTATGTCTTTGTTTATATCCGACATATACTACTCACGAAGAAATAGGTTACATTTTTACTGTGTTTTAGAAAGTACAGAGACATTAGGCTCCTGGCCTACATTTTGCTTCTTTTCTTTTGATATGTGTTTATTTACTTGTTTATGTATTTAATAATGTGTGTTAGAGAGTGTTTATGGTCCAGCCGTATGAATATTTATTTAATTTCAAATATTTAAATGTAAATCCAGTATTTCGAGTATGTTTCATTATGTTTGTGAGTGTGTGTTGGCTTGGAGACAGGGAGGGAGCACTCTAGCCAATCACAGCGCTCGTTACTAAGAGAGACGTATGGAGGTTGGGGAGGAGCATCGTTTCCTGAGAGGACTCAAGGGAGTCCCGAGCAGGAGGGGACTTCATGGTGTGCGGCGCGAGGGACAGTCCGAGAGGACAGGACACGGAAAGTGCTGGACGCGACGGTGCGATGGACGCGGAGTCGCAGAGGGAGACCTGGAGAGTGTGGAGCGGTTTGCGCGTGGTCGCGAGAGTGCGGACTTGTGAACTTGTGAGATTACAGTGAAGACTTAGTGTGCGTTTAGAAGTGAATATCTCGCGAGCTATGTTGTTGTTCATAACTAATTACGTGCAGTAGGAATCTATTGTTTCCCTGTTATTCAACTTATATTTTATTTAATTGCTGGACCATCGACACCAATAAGTGTTTTGCAGAAATATACCACATTCTCAAAAGTACTTCCGCTATCATACTCATCATTTAAAGTCGTCAAGATAGTACCTGCAGATTTTATTTAATTGCAATCTTTCATTTATAAACGTCTATGTAACGTTCAAAATTCGCAATTGCCGAGTGATACGAACTCCGACCAATCGATTTATGTGTGTATTCTTATCGTATAGTGTAGACTCAGCAGTATTTGGCCTGTAATGCGGAAACTACGTATCCCAGCCCCTAGACAACGAAACGAGCTAAAACTTTTAATATTGAAACTCTGACTCAGAGGGTGCGTAGTCATATTTGAAAGCCCGCAGTCTCTAATGACCTCGATGTCGACCGGATGTTAAACACTAATCTCCTCCTCCTCTGCTCGTCTAAGTCCTCCTGCGTGGAACCACAATCATTTCGCATCGATATGAAGACACTTTGCAGAAACTGCGACATGCCATAAAATCAAAACTCCTACGAATAATGTCGGACAGAATCATCCTGTTGCAGAATAACAGCCGCTCCCACACTGCCAATCGTACAAAGGCTACGCTCGAGCGATTTGGCTGGGAAAACACTGCAACAACCTCCGCCCAACCCGGACCCTTCACCGTGTGATTTTCACATCTTTCGCGACTTGAAGAAAAAAATGCTAGGACGACGGTTACAGTCGGACGAAGAATGCAGGAGTGGATCCGTCAGCAGCCGATCGCGCTCTACGAAACAGGAACTGTTTGTCTCGTCTCCCAGTGCGATGAATGTCTTAACGCGTGTGGTGATTACTTTTGAATTGAACCATTCCATCGTCCCATTGTGGCGGGTCTTCCGTTTTCATTTGACTGCCGCTCATAGATTGGAAATTTCTGAGGGTCTATAATTCGATCTTGGGCAACACCACATATCATTTCTGCTTCACTCGACAGCTTCCCGTCAATTTCTACGAACTGATGCTTTCCGACAGGAAATCCGGAATCCAGTCTCACAACTGACACGATACCGCATAGGCACGCAATTTGATTAGAAGCCGCTTGTGAGGAAATGTGTCAAAACCCTTTTGGAAAGCTAGAAATATACACTACTGGCCATTAAAATTGCTACACCAAGGAGAAATGCACATGATAGACGGGTATTCATTGGACTAATATATTATACTAGAACTGACATGTCATTACATTTTCACGCAATTTGGGTGCATAGATCCTGAGATATCAGTACCTAGAACAACCACCTCTGGCAGTAATAACGGCCTTGGTACGCCTGGGCATTGAGTCAAACACATCTTGGATGGCGTGTACAGTTACAGCTGCCCATGCAGCTTCAACACGATACCACAGTTCATCAAGAGTAGTGACTGGCGTATTGTGACGAACCAGTTGCTCGGCCGCCATTTACCAGACCCTTTGAACTGGTGAGAGATCTGGAGAATGTGCTGGCCATGGCAGCAGTCGAACTTTTTCTGTATCCAGAAAGACCCGTACAAACCTGCAACATGCGGTCGTGCATTATCCATCTGAAATGTGGGGTTTCGCAGGGATCGAATGAAGAGTAGAGCCACGGGTCGTAACACATCTGAAATGTAACGTCCACTGTTCAAAGTGCCGTCAGTGTGAACAAGAGGTGACCGAGACGTGTAACCAATGGCAAACCCATCACGGCAGGTGCTTCGCCAGTACGGCGATGGCGAATACACGCTTCCAATGTGCGTTCACCGCGAAGTCGCCAAACACTGATGCGACCATCATGATGCTGTAAACAGAACCTGGATTTATCCAAAAAAAATTACGTTTAGCCATTCGTGCACCCAGGTTCGTCGTTGAGTACACCATCGCAGGCGCTCCTGTGTGTGATGCAGCGTCAAGGGTAACCGCAGCCATGGTCTCCGAGCTGATAGTCCAGGCTGCTGCAAAGGTCGTCGAACTGTTCGTGCAGATGGTTTTTGTCTTGGAAACGTCCCCATCTGTTGACTCAGGGATCGAGACGTGGCTGCACGATCAGATACAGCCATGCGGATAAGATGCCTGTCATCTCGACTGCTAGTGATACAAGGCCGTTGGGATCCAGCACGGCGTTCCGTATTACCCTCCTGAACCCACCGATTCCATATTCTGCTAACAGTCATTGGAACTCGACCAACGCGAGCAGCAATGTCGCGATACGATAAACCGCAATCGCGATAGGCTACAATCCGATCTTTATCAAAGTCGGAAACGTGATGCTACGCATTTCTCCTCCTTACACGAGGCATCACAACAACGTTTCACCAGGCAACGCCCGTCAACTGCTGTTTGTGTATGAGAAATCGGTTGGAAACTTTCCTCATGTCAGCACGTTGTTGGTGTCGCCACCGGCGCCAACCTTGTGTGAATGCTCTGAAAAGCTAATCATTTGCATATCACAGCATCTTCTTCCTGTCGGTTAAATTTCGCGTCTGTAGCATGTAATCTTCGTGGTGTAGCAATTTTAACGGCCAGTAGTGTAGAATCACCTTCAAATCCTTAGTTAGTGGCATTATTACTTCGTGTGAATAAAACGTTTTTGTTTCAAATGAACGGCCATTTCTGAATCGGTGCTAACTATGTTTCAGTTGATCGATTTATTCAAAGTACTTCGTAATGATTGAACACAACACGTATTTCCAAATTTTTTCTCCTAGTTGATGCCAGTTATATGAGTCTACAGTTCTGAAACTTAATTCTATTTCCTATTTTATATATTGGTGCTACACATGCAACTTTCCAGTCCTTAGGTACAGATCTTTCGTCGAGTGAGAGATTGCATACGTCTGTTCATTACAGAGCTATTACATCAGCATACTCGTAAAGAAACTGATATACACGCTCGACCCGAAGACACTTTATTAAGTGGCTTAAGTTGCTTCTCTACACCGATCGTATCTACTCCTAAGGTTGTTGGTTGATTCGGAGGAGGGTACTAAACTGTGAGCCCATCGGTCCCGTCGGATTAGGGAAGGATGGTGAAGGAAGTCGGTCGTCCGTTTCAGAGGAACCTGAAGCGATTTAAGGAAATCACGGAAAACCTATATCGCGATGGCCGGACACGGGTTCGAACCGCCGTTCTCCCGAATGCGAGTCCAGTGTGCTAACCATTGCGCCACTTCCCTCGGTACTCCTAAGGTAAGTTCTCAACTGTTCTCGAGGCTGGTATGAAAGTAACGCATTGCAAGCGCATCTGAAATGTGCCGTATGCAAGAAAAATCAGGCAATTTGGCAGAATAGTGAAGGATGTGTACATTCCACAAAGCGTTTGTGGAGTGATCTACAGTGTGGGGCCTTGCATTATCCAGCTGGACTATGCAATTTGGCGCATGTGCATTCTGCTGAAGGGTAGGGAGCGGCAGAGTGGCAGCTAAGATGGATGAAACGAGAGACATTTTCAACGAAATTACATTACAGATCCTACAAAAGTGATACAGGAAATCCAAGTACAACCACAAAAAACGCGGCGCTGAACCGAAATCATTACAACTTTAAGCACGATTCTAGGATTAACAATATTAATAATATTGAAATTGTTTTTAATTATCATAGATTTTAAAACCCCCCCATGAACCATGGACCTTGCAGTTGGTGGGGAGGCTTGCGTGCCTCAGCGATACAGATAGCCATACCGTAGGTGCAACCACAGCAGAGGGGTATCTGTTGAGAGGCCAGACAAACGTGTGGTTCCTGAAGAGGGGCAGCAGCCTTTTCAGTAGTTGCAGGGGCAACAGTCTGGATGATTGACTGATCTGGCCTTGTAACACTAACCAAAACAGCCTTGCTGTGCTGGTACTGCGAACGGTTGGAAGCAAGGGGAAACTACAGCCGTAATTTTTCCCGAGGGCATGCAGCTTTACTGTATGGTTAATGATGATGCCGTCCTCTTGGGTAAAATATTCCGGAGGTAAAATAGTCCCCCATTCGCATCTCCGGGCGGGGACTACTCAAGAGGACGTCGTTATCAGGAGAAAGAAAACTGGTGTTCTACGGATCGGAGCGTGGAATGTCAGATCCCTTAATCGGGCAGGTAGGTTAGAAAATTTAAAAAGGGAAATGGATAGGTTAAAGTTAGATATAGTGGGAATTAGTGACGTTTGGCGGCAGGAGGAACAAGACTCATGGTCAGGCGAATACAGGGTTATAAATACAACGTCAAATAGGGGTAATGCAGGAGTAGGTTTAATAATGAATAAAAAAATAGGAATGCGGGTAAGCTACTACAAACAGCATAGTGAACGCATTATTGTGGCCAAGATAGACACGAAGTCCATGCCTACTACAGTAGTACAAGTTTATATGCCAACTAGTCTGCAGATGACAAAGAAATTGAAGAAATGTATGACGAAATAAAAGAAATTATTCAGATAGTGAAGGGAGACGAACATTTAATAGTCATGGGTGGCTGGAATTCGGTAGTAGCAAAAGGGAGAGAAGGAAACGTAGTAGGTGAATATGGATTGGGGCTAAGAAATGAAAGATGAAGCCGCCTGGTATAATTTTGAACAGAGCACAACTTAATCATAGCTAACACTTGGTTCAAGAATCATAAAAGAAGGTTGTGTACATGGATGAAACCTGGAGATACTGACAGATTTCAGATAGATTATATAATGGTAAAGCAGAGATTTAGGAACCAGGTTTTAAATTGTAAGACATTTCCAGGGGCAGATGTGGGCTCTGACCACAATCTATTGGTAATGAACTGTAGATTAAAACTGAAGAAACTGCAAAAAGGTGAAAATTTAAGGAGATGGGACCTGGATAAACTAAAAGAACCAGAGGTTGTACAGAGTTTCAGGGAGAGCGTAAGGGACCAAATAGCAGGAACGGTGGAAAGAAATACAGTAGAAGAAGAATGGGTAGCTTTCAGGGATGAAATAGTGAAGGCAGCAGAGGATCCAGTAGGTAAAAAGACGAGGGCTGGTAGAAATCCTTGTGTAACAGAAGAAATATTGAATTTAATTTATGAAAGGAGAAAATATAAAAATACAGTAAATGAAGCAGGCAAAAAGGAATACAAACGTCTCAAAAATGAGATCGACAGGAAGGCAAAATGGCTAAGCAGGGATGGCTGGAGGATAAATGTAAGGATGTAGAGGCTTATCTCTTGAGGGATAAGATAGATACTGCCTACAGGAAAATTAAAGAGACCTTTGGAGAAAAGAGAACCACTTGTATGAATATTAAGAGCTCAGATGGAAACCCAGTTCTAAGCAAAGAAGGGAAATCAGAAAGGTGGAAGGAGTATATAGAGGGTCTATACAAGGGCGATGTACATGAGGACAATATTATGGAAATGAAAGAGGATGTAGATGAAGATGAAATGGGAGATATGATACTGCGTGAAGAGTTTGACAGAGCACTGAAAGACCTGAGTCGAAACAAGGCCCCGGGAGTAGACAACATTCCATTAGAATTACTGATGGCCTTGGGAGAGCTAGTCCTGACAAAACTCTACCATCTGGTGAGCAAGATGTATGAGACAGGCGAAATACCCTCAGACTTCAAGATGAATTTAATAATTCCAATCCAAAAGGAAGCAGGTGTTGACAGATGTGATAATTACCGAACTATCGGTTTTATAAGTCACGGCTGCAAAATACTAACGCGAATTCTTTACAGACGAATGGAAAAACTAGTAGAAGCCGACCTAGGGGAAGATCACTTTGGATTCCGTAGAAATATTAGAACACGTGAGGCAATACTGACCCTACGACTTATCTTAGAAGCTAGATTAAGGAAAGGCAAACCTACGTTTCTAGCATTTGTAGACTTAGAGAAAGCTTTTGACAATGTTGACTGGAATACTCTCTTTCAAATTCTGAAGGTGGCAGGGGTTAAATATAGGGAGCGAAAGGCTATTTACTATTTGTATAGAAACCAAATGGCAGTTATAAGAGTTGAGGGACATGAAAGGGAAGCAGTGGTTGGGAAGGGAGTGAGACAGGGTTGTAGCCTCTCCCCGGTGTTATTCAATCTGTATATTGAGCAAGCAGTAAAGGAAACAAAAGAAAAATTCGAAGTAGGTATTAAAATCCATGGAGAAGAAATAAAAACTTTGAGGTTCGCCGATGACATTGTAATTCTGTCAGAGACAGCAAAGGACTTGGAAGAGCAGTTGAACGGAATGGACAGTGTCTTGAAAGGAGGATATAAGATGAACATCAACAAAAGCAAAACGAGGATAATGGAATGTAGTCGAATTAAGTCGGGTGATGCTGAGGGTATTAGATTAGGAAATGAGACACTTAAAGTAGTAAAGGAGTTTTGCTATTTGGGGAGCAAAATAACTGATGATGGTCGAATTAGAGAGGATATAAAATGTTGACTGGCAATGGCAAGTCAAGCGTTTCTGAAGAAGAGAAATTTGTTAACATCGAGTATAGATTTTAGTGTCAGGAAGTCGTTTCTGAAAGTATTTGTATGGAGTGTAGCCATGTATGGAAGTGAAACATGGACGATAAATAGTTTAGACAACGTGAGAATAGAAGCTTTCGAAATGTGGTGCTACAGAAGAATGCTGAAGATTAGATGGGTAGATCACATAACTAATGAGTAGGTGTTGAATTGGATTGGGGAGAAGACAAGTTTGTGGCACAACTTGCCTAGAAGAAGGGATAGGTTGGTAGGACATGTTCTGAGGCATCAAGGGATCACCAATTTAGTATTGGAGAGCAGCGTGGAGGGTTAAAATCGTAGAGGGAGACCAAGAGATGAATATACCAAGCAGATTCAGAAGGATGTAGGTTGCAGTAGGTACTGGGAGATGAAGAAGCTTGCACAGGATAGAGTAGCATGGAGAGCTGCATCAAACCAGTCTCAGGACTGAAGACCACAACAACAACAGATTTTAAAATTGCTAACAACTGTATAACTAGCGTGATATGATCATACGACGCATCATATTAAAGCTGACTACATTACTATACACGACAACAAGATAGTTTTCAAATCAGGAATGTGTATACAGAATTAGACGAGTTTAGCGAAAACTTACACGCAAATGGGCCAATACTATAAATACTCCATGGTTACACATAATATGAAGGGAACTTGAGTTTCCGAGATCCTTACCTATTTTTCCAAGTGGATGAGTAGCCACTATTTCAGATGCACTTATAATTTTACGCAAGTTTTGTGACTTAGTGAACCTGGATGTAGACATACTTCGTGAACTATGTTAAAAGCTTGTTTAATACTGTGTTGCTGTTTTACTAAGAGGTTGCAAAATGACATAATTTTCTCTGCTTTCTAGTGTCTTGCGTATGTGTACAGCTAGCTTTAGATTTGAATGGTGGTCATTACTTGTCCTAGATGCACTGGTCTTTTACGGTTGTCTTTTGTCAGCGGCTTTCTGTCGGCGGCCGTTTGTCAATGGTTTTATGAGTGAGTCGGTCATTGGTGATTTTGTCCACCATGAGTTAAATATTTTGCAGTGAACACACAGTGCGTAGTAGGGCGATCACACTGTTGTAGAAATAAATCAAAAGCCAAGATCGCTTAAATACTGTTTACTGGATAATTGGTTTCAACAAACTAAAGGGCCATCATCGGATCTGTGAAGACATAACACAGGTTTGAGGGAGGGCTGACATGAATTACACTATATACATTACTATAAGTATAGTACCACATACCTGAATTTAGATTAATATTTGTAAACCATTTAGATATGATACATGAGGCAGACCAAACAATAAAAAACAACTGCTCTCATGGTCATTCTTTTCCATAACATATGTAAAACCGCAGCCACGAGATAAAATTATTTGGTACATGACCGCTGCTCGACTAACAACGGTCGGCATCACACTGCCCTATTCCGCTCAGGTATGTTGTAATGTACATAGTGTAACTCATGAAATCACTCCCTCAACCCTGTCATGTTATATCTTCACAGATCCGATGATGGCACCTTTAGTGTGTTGAAACCGGTTATCCAGTAAACAGTATTTAAGCGATCTTGGCTTTTGAAATATTTCTATATGAGTCAAATAATTTAACTTTCAAAGTTTAACTTTGAGCAATTGTTGTGTGCGCGAGTTAAAGACTTTAACATTTGAGTATTGTATTATTTGTGCATGTTTTCGTTGAGTTTGCAGTATTACACGAACTTTAAACTTTTTTACATGATTTGAGGCAGCTGATACTTGATGGATTTGTTGTATGTTTTCGCAACTGTTAGTCATAATTACAAACTTTAATTTACGCCGTGATTCATAGTGGGAGACTGTACCTTCGAAGTTTGAGTGACTGTTGTTGATTGTTGTGAATTAATGTGCAGTTAAATGTATTCGATGCTCTGCGCACACTACATAAAGTATATTAATTATTGTTTAATTACTTTTTCATTTATCAAGCTTCAGTTCTTGTGAGGCCGCAGTTCTTAATTATGAGTGAATACCATTTAATAAACATTTTTGTTTTGTTTGAACCACAACTTCCTGGTCTGATCAACATCATTAATCCTATAGAATTTATCGAGTCTTTCTCTTATTTATTTAAATTAATTGCTAAGTTGTCTATTTACCAAAACGGGTACGAGGACTCATTTCGCATTAAATCTATAGGCCTGACCTTTAACAGCAGCTGGACTCACGGAATGTTTTTTAGGGGTCTTTGGAAATACTCCGTCTATGTGTTTACCCTCCAACAACCTGTAACAGCGAGGAATGTACTAACTTCAAACGTACTCGCAAAGATGTGGATCGAGGATAATTAAGAGGGCATGCTGAAAAGTAATACCGTCGAATTCTTCATTCTGGCCTCAACATCGCCTGATATGTTACATGTTATGCATATCACTCGGTCGACTTTGTCGCTTCGCTGACGCCAAGTTACAGCCCTCCGTCGCTAGAGGACTACGAATTGTAGCATGTAACATGGCGGTACGTAACGTAACTCTGCAGGTGTAGGGTGGGATCATTGGAAAACTGGAAGCATGAATTCTAAGAATTTCTCCATACGTGAAGCACCGCCTACTTCAGCATCACAATGCCAGTCCACGCATGAGCGCCGTGACATCTGGAGCAATCCGACGCCTTGAGTTCATTGTCATCGATCATCTTCCCGAGTCCGAGTTTCATCTGTTTCCAAAACGTAGAGAACATATTCAAGGACTTCAATTTGATAGAGGTGATGTGATGCAAGAAGGGTTGAGGTTGTGGCTCAGTCAACAAAGTCAAGCGTTCTATAGTGACGGTATCAAAAAACTGGTTTTAGCAGTGATATTCGCCGAGGAAGCTTACATTGTCACACCCTGTACATTGATAGAGGGCACGAAAATTGACAATTTAAAAGTAATCTGCACTCAGCTCTGATCACTATCCTTTCTTTAAAGATGAAAAAATTGCTCTTCTAACCAACAGTATTACCAATATCTCATTTACTTTCCCGGTTCTCTATCCTTGTGTGCTATGATAGCTCTAAGTATGCTTTGTCCACTATATCAAACAACACAATCATGACCAATCCAGCGAAAATAGAAATGTTTGAGTATGCGGAGCAAAATCAAATTTACTTGCATTTCAAATGAAGGTAGAGACCTTGGAGCTTGTAGTGGTCTTGCTGGTCTTGGACCATGGGCATCCCTATCAGGACAACTATGAATGTTTCTTTTCCTTCATGGGACCTAACTCGAATGCTGTTCATTTCTGGAACACAACCTACGACCTTTTTAGAGACGGAAGTGATGACACTTTCTGCAGGACCTGACCATCATTTTGCAGGACAATCCTCAAGCATGTACAGCGCAAGCTGTTACTAATTTGTTTGACTGATGGGGCTGCTAAGTGCTATACTACCTACTGCAATCTCCTGACTTAAGCCCTCGTGATTTCAACTCGATTTCTAAACTGAAGTAAACACTTCACAGCACTCGCTTCAGAAGTGCCATAAATTCGTCAGGCAATAGACCGCGCCACTCTAACTGTCAGCACAACTGGCACTTCTAAGTGTATCCTACGACTTCCTCATCGCTGGTAGCGGGTTTTACACAATGCTGGTGACTGCTTTGAAGGTCAGTAAAACTTTGAAACACGTATCTATTTTGTAGGAGCTGTTAATAAATAGTTGCCACTATTGGAAGTTCCACCCCTCGTACTATAAAAATGGATGCGTGCGTGTGTGTATGTGTAGGGGGGGGATGGAGGGGGGAGAGGTGTTTTGTGTGTGTGTGTACCTACTACCTACCTATCATAATTCAGCAGATATAACGTCATAAACAATGAGGCGATTGAACAACTGCCGCATCATGCCTGACGTATAAATTTATTACTTTTTTGCTATTAACTCCATTGGCAGCATATTTTGCTGACCGTATCCGCATATGCCGCTGAATGTATATACACAAATATGTCATTGCACGACACATAATTCAGTAATTATGACTTCATAAACACTGAGATGTGTGAAAAAATACCGCATCAGTCATGAAGCTTTCATACATCTATTCTTTACTGCTAACAAGACACTCCTACTAAAATAAATCCCTGACACGTGGCAACGCTTTTGATAGGTTTCAACTGCGAAATGTAAACGGCTACAGGCGAAAACGATAACCGTCTATAGGGCTATGAAGAGGCGTTGCCATAGACTCGTTTACAAAACAGGCTAAGGAGTTGCGCCCAGAGGTATGATGCCTCTTATTTGGATTTTGGTCATAACGCTTATTTCTTTGTAGGACTGTTTCATAATTTCGAAGGAGTTTCCACGAATACATGGACAAGAAATTTTTTCGGTACTTCATAACAAACACAGTTCATTTTTTTTCCTTTTTTGATTTAGTTTCTAATAGAAAATCGGCAAAATGAATTCGAGGGCAGTGTCCGGTTTGTCGGCTAGTATATTTATAAAACGATGCTAGGTAAGAAAATGATGGGTTCCTTATTTCTGTTCACCCATCCACCACTCCCAAACGAAATGTAAACGTCTGACGGTGCACTTCGAATCATATCAGCACTTTCTATAAACTATGTAACAGTACGTAAGATCTTTACTTCACTGCAAAAATAATTTTAGGAAGTAAGACTACCTGGTGACAGAGGTTCAAATGGCTCTGAGCACTATGGGACTTAACTTCTGAGGTCATCAGTCCCCTAGAACGTAGAACTACTTAAACCTAACTAACCTAAGGACATCAAACACATCCATGCCCGAGGCAGGATTCGAACCTGCGACCGTAGTGGTCGCACGGTTCCAGACTGTAGCGCCTAGAACCGCTCGGCCACCCCGGCCGGCGTGACAGAGGTGCATCTACAGAATTTGACTACTTGATCAGAAGCTAATGGTGACTGTCGACTGCGTGATGTGTCATTTGCTATAACGCAGTATTAAATTCTTTTGTGGCGGCTTTTGAATCTGAATCTTTCACAATATGCATAATAAACATAAAACCTTGCATGTGTACATCATGCAGTGGCAGTTGATGGCTGTTGAATACCTGAACGACTGCAGTTTTTTTTTAATTGAAAAAAAAAGAAACTGAAAAAAAAGAAACTGTCTGGGATCACCGCGTGAAAGAGGTAAGCGGATTTGTCTGATGTCTCTTACGCTATCGCACCACTTGATGCATCCATAAAAGCCTCTTCCTCGTGTGAAAAAGCGGTTCTTGGAAATATTTGTCTCGGTGGTAAACAGTCTCCCTCTAGTGTGGTGATGTGGTCGTCCTCTGCATCGACACAGAAGGCTGACGGCTGAGATAACGCGAGAGTCAATAACGACGTGGGAAAGGCCGCAACCGCAGTGCTGACTGCGGTATCGGCGGCGGTTACACTGACCGCACACGGCGCTGCCATCGCCCTACTGTGGAGTCAGAAGGTCATTGTGCACTGAGATGACAAAAGCCCTGAGATAGCGTCATGCAGTTACATTAGTGGCGGTAGTGTCGGGTACACATTGTATAAAACGGCAATGTATTGGACGAGATGTCATTTGTACTCAGTGACTCATGCGAAAAGATTTCCGACGTGATTATGGCCTCACATTGGGAATTCGGACTCAGAATGCAGAAGGGTTGTTGGAACTAACGCATGGGAGACCTGTGGAAGACCTCCCGCATCCTCTTATTCCTCAAACCCAACAAACCCCCTTCTGCCACCTCTTCCTATCGTCCCATCTGCCTCACCTCCGTCTTCAGTAAGGTCCTTGAATCCATCCTCTCCCACCGTATCCATCAGCACCTTGCTCAACACCACCTCCTCCCCCTTACCCAGTGTGGCTTCCGACCCTCCTTCTCTGCTGAAGACCAACTCCTCAACCTTGTTCACCTTCTGTCCCTCCAGCTCAACTCACGTCGCTCCGCCATTTTTGTTTCCGTTGACCTCCAAAATGCCTATGATCGTGTATGGCATCCCAGTCTCCTCTTTAAACTCCGTCTGGTCGCTTCCTTCCTCTCGCACCGTCCTTCCTATGTCACCCTCCACAACACCAACTCCCATATCTTTTATCCCACGGCTGGCGTCCCCCAGGGTTCTGTCCTCTCCCCTCTCCTTTATCTCTTGTACGCAGCTGATATGCCCAAGCCACCCCCACCAGTCCACCTTCTCCAGTATGCTGATGACACCACCTTCCTGGCTCTCTATCCTACCCTTCAACGGTCTCAACGTACCCTCCAAACCCACCTTAACCAGTTCACCACTTGGTGTAACCAGTGGGTCCTCCGTCTCAACCCCTCCAAAACCCAGGCAATCATCATAGGCCGCATCACTCGCTCCTTTCGCCTCCATGATTTCTACCTCACCCTTTATGGTCGTCCTATCCAGCTCACACCCACCCTGAAATACCTTGGCCTCACCCTCAACCGACACCTCACCTGGACTCCTCATCTCCAGACCATCCAGGAGAAAGCCCATTCCCTCCTCCACCTTCTGAAACTCCTGTCTGGCCGGACATGGGGATTGCATCCTTTTACCATCCTCCACACCTACAAATCCCTCATCCATCCTATTCTCTGTTATGCCAGCGTTGCCTGGATCTCCACCCCCACCTGCTTTTACAAGGCCCTCCAAATCCTTGAATGCCATGCGCACTGCCTTGCCTTCCATATCCGCCTTCCTTCCCCCACACGGCTCTTGTATGAACTGATCCCCTTCCCCCACCTCCTCCTGTTCCTCCAACATCTCCGCATCCTTTACATTGTCCGCAGGCTTGATCCCCCCCCCCCACCCTCTGGTTTCCTCCTTCCTCTCCATCCCACGCCCGTTGCCGCACCTCTATCGCTGTATACCTCCCTCTCTCCACCTCCACACCCTCCATCTCCTTCATCAGGGCAATTTCCAACGCCTCCCCCTCCCGGATGACGAACTTCGCCATGACATCTAGCCTTCCTTCCAACTACAACCTGGCCTTGTTCTCCCCCCCCCCCCTCCCCAGGGCTCCCTTTTTTCCTCTTCCCTCCTTCTCCCAGAGCGGATTTTCCTCCTTCCCCCCCCCCCTCCCCTGAGACCCTGCACCCCATACTTGCCTCTTTCCATCCCACATCCCTCCCTACCTGGCCCTCTTCAGCGCGCCCCCTGCTCATCTCCCCCATCTCTTCCCCTCCCTCCCTTCTTCCAGTCTCCCTCATCTCCTTGCACCTGGCAGATCCTCTGTTTTGATCATCGTCAGTGGGCCACATCAGTGTTGTGTTTAGTGCTGTTTCTCCTGTGCGTCAAGAGGTGTGATTTTAATTGTGTACTGCCTTGAGGTTCGCCATCAGTATTTGTTATGCGCTACACCATCCGTCAATACCTTTCATGCTCCAGTCATACTGTGCCTTGTGTTCTTTTAATTGTCGCAGTGTGTGGCATTTTGTGTGTGCTACTTTTAAACAGTTTTAACAGTTTTTTTTATCTCCATTTTACGGTCACCCCGTTTTTTGTATATCGCCTTCCATGATGTTCCCCCTTTTTTATATCTATGTTCACCATATTCTCTCCTTTGTTCTTTTTAAATGTCTTCTATTGTTTGTTATATGTCTTTCGGCTGAAGAGCAGTGCATATGCTACTGCCAGCCCGCCCCGATGGGGAATTGAAATACAATAAAGAAAAAAAAAAAGCGCTTGGGACATTCCATCCCGGAAATCGTTGGGGAACTCCGAGATCCACAGTGTCAGCCACGGACAACGCACTGGCCGACGGCTTCCACGTAACTACCGAGAATAGCGGCATTTGCATATAGTTTTCAGTGCTAACAGACAAGCAGTACTGCGTGAAATAGCCGCAGGAATCAATGTGGAACGGATGACGACCGTTTCCGTTAGGACCGAGCGGTGAAATTTGGCGTTAATGCGTTCTGGTAGCAGACGACAGACGCGAGTGGCTTTGCTAACAGCACGACATCGCCTACAGTGCCTCTCTTGGGCTCTTGATCATATCGGTTGGACCCTAGACGACTGGAAAACCATGGCCTGGCCGCATTGTAAGTAGGCTGTTTATGTTTTCTTTATGTAAGTAGGCTGTTTATGTTTTCTTATTGGCAAAGTTACGTAGCGCTCTATATGAAAATCACTGGCTGTGCTGTGTGCAGTCTGTGGCTAGTTTGCATTGTTGTCTGCCATTGTAGTGTTGGGCAGCGGCAGCTGGATGTGAACAGCGCGTAGCGTTGCGCAGTTAGAGGTGAGCCGCCAGCAGTGGTGGATGTGAGGAGAGAGATGGCGGAGTTTTGAAATTACATATATTATGACTTTTGATGATATTAAGGTAAATACAGTGTTTGTTCTCTATTAAAATCTTTCATTTGCTAACTATCCCTATCAGTAGTTAGTGCCTTCAGTAGTTTGAATCTTTTATTTAGCTGGCAGTAGTGGCGCTCGCCGTATTGCAGTAGTTCGAGTAACGGAGATTTTTGTGAGGTAAGTGATTTTTGAAAGGTATAGTTTAATGTTACTCAGGGCCATTCTTTTGCAGGGATCTTTGATAGTCAGATTGCGTTGCGCTAAAAACATTGTGTGTCAGGTTAAGCACAGTCGTGTAAAAATTGTTCTAAGGGGACGTTTCATATGTCGACCCTTAGCCTAGGATACCTCACTGGAATCTTCTGATTTTTTCTTGTAGTTTGTGTAATTAGTGTAGCTATTGTTTATT